>NC_067247.2:64514592-69514592 GCF_019359855.2 Lolium perenne
GATCGGGAATGATATAGAACTATTAAGCAGTGTTAAGGGTTATTTGAATAATAGTTTTTCAATGAAAGACCTTGGTGAAGCATCGTATATATTAGGCATCAAGATTTATAGAGATAGATCAAGACGTCTAATAGGGCTATCACAGAGTACATATCTGGACAAGATTCTAAAGAAGTTTAGAATGGACGAAAGTAAGAAAGGGTTCTTACCTATGTTACCGTGCAAGGTATTGAGTAAAACTCAAGGACCGGCTACGGCAGAAGAAAGAGAAAGGATGTGTAACATCCCCTATGCCTCGGCAGTAGGATCTATCATGTATGCCATGCTATGTACTAGACCGGATATAGCACATGCTGTTAGTTTGACTAGCAGATATCAAAGTGATCCAGGAATGGAACACTCGGACAGCGGTCAAGAATATCTGAAGTACTTGAAAAGAACTAAGGATATGTTTCTTTGTTATGGAGGTGACCAAGAGCTCGTTGTAAACGGTTACACCGATGCAAGTTGGAACACTGATCCCGATGACTCTAAGTCACAATCTGGGTACGTGTTTATATTGAATGGTGCTGCGAAGAAGCTGGGCAAGCTCGAAGCGGTGCACGGTGGCGAAGTCTTCAACAGAATCGAGTACATAGCGGCTTGAGGCTTCATCAGAAGCGGTATGGATGAAGAGGTTCATTGTAGAGCTCGGTGTGGTTCCGAGTGCATTGGACCCATTAATCATTTACTGTGATAACATGGGTGCCATCGCCAATGCACAAGAGCCAAGGTCACACAAGAGGCTGAAACATATCAAGCTGCGTTACCACTCGATTCGCGAGTACATCGAAGATGGAGAAGTAAAGATTTGCAAAGTACACACTGATCTGAATGTAGCAGATCCGTTGACTAAAGCTCTCCCTAGGGCAAAGCATGACCAACACGAGTAATGCCATGGGTGTTAGGTATATTACAATTTAATCTAGATTATTGACTCTAGTGCAAGTGGGAGATCAAGGAGATATGCCCTAGAGGCAATAATAAAGTGGTTATTATTTATATCTTTATGTTTATGATAAATGTTTATATATCATGCTAGAATTGTATTAACCGAAACATTAGTACATGTGTGATATGTAGACAAACAAGAAGTCCCTAGTATGCCTCTTAAACTAGCTTGTTGATTAATGGATGATTAGTTTCATAATCATGAACATTGGATGTTATTAATAACAAGGTTATGTCATTGTGTGAATGATGTAATGGACACACCCAATTAAGCGTAGCATAAGATCTCGTCATTAAGTTATTTGCTATAAGCTTTCGATACATAGTTACCTAGTCCTTATGACCATGAGATCATGTAAATCACTTATACCGGAAAGGTACTTTGATTACACCAAACACCACTGCGTAAATGGGTGGCTATAAAGGTGGGATTAAGTATCCGGAAAGTATGAGTTGAGGCATATGGATCAACAGTGGGATTTGTCCATCCCGATGACGGATAGATATACTACAGGCCCTCTCGGTGGAATGTCGTCTAAATGTCTTGCAAGCATATGAATGAGTTCATAAGAGACCACATACCACGATGCGAGTAAAGAGTACTTGTCAGAGACGAGGTTGAACAAGGTATAGAGTGATACCGAAGATCAAACCTCGGACAAGTAAAATATCGCGAGACAAAGGGAATTGGTAATATATGTGTATGGTTCATTCGATCACTAAAGTCATCGTTGAATATGTGGGAGCCATTATGGATCTCCAGATCCCGCTATTGGTTATTGGTCGGAGTGAGTACTCAACCATGTCCGCATAGTTCTCGAACCGTAGGGTGACACACTTAAAGTTGGATGTTGAAATGGTAGTTCTTGAATTATGGAATGAAGTTCGAATATTTGTTCGGAGTCCCGGATGAGATCCCGGACATCACGAGGAGTTCCGGAATGGTCCGGAGAATAAGATTCATATATAGGATGTCATTTTATGTGAAATAAAATGTCGCGGAAGGTTCTATGGAAGGTTCTAGAAGGTTCTAGAAAAGTCCGGAAGAAACCACCAAGGAAGGTGGAGTCCACAAGGGACTCCACCTCCATGGCCGGCCAGCCCTAGTGGGGGTGGAGTCCCAAGTGGACTCCACCATAGGGGGCCGGCCACCCCCCCACATGGGAGGTGGGAATCCCACCTTTGGGTGGGAGTCCTAGTTGGGCTAGGTTTGCCCCCTCCTATGGAAGGTTTTGGTTTCGGGTCTTATTCGAAGACTTGGACACCAACACTTGGGATCCACCTATATAATGAGGGGCCAAGGGAGGGGGCCGGCCACCCCAAGACCATAGCTTGGCCGCCCCCCTTGAGTGGCCGGCCACCCCCTCCCAAACCCTAGCTTTGCTCCTCCACTTCATATTGTCCGGTTTGCTTAGCGAAGCTCCGCCGGACTTCTACACCGCCACCGACACCACGCCGTCGTGCTGTCGGATTCAAGAGGAGCTACTACTTCCGCTGCCCGCTGGAACGGGGAGGTGGACGTCGTCTTCATCAACAACCGAACGTGTGACCGAGTACGGAGGTGCTGCCCGTTCGTGGCGCCGGAACCGATCGTGATCAAGATCTTCTACGCGCTTTTGCAAGCGGCAAGTGATCGTCTACCGCAGCAACAAGAGCCTCATCTTGTAGGCTTTGGAATCTCTTCAAGGGTGAGACTCGATACCCCCTCGTTGCTACCGTCTTCTAGATTGCATCTTGGCTTGGATTGCGTGTTCGCGGTAGGAAAATTTTTGTTTTCTATGCAACGTTATCCTACAGCGGAATATCATGAAATTGTCTGATTATTATAGACAGATTTGCAAATGCAAAGCGGGTAATGGCCAAACTATACTGTTCTGGTCTGATCAATGGAGGTTACAGACTTTTGAGGAAACTTATCCCAGATTGTATTCTTATGCGACAGATAAACTATATTCAGTAAAGCAAGCTCTTAATAGCACGGATTTAGCAGAGATATTTCATCTACCATTATCAGTGGAGGCTGCTCATGAGTTACGACTTTTGCAGCAGAATCTGGATGGGTTTGTTTTGAATCCGGACTTGGCAGATACATGGAATCTCAAATGTTCAAAGGATGGCACATGCATTCCGAAAAAAATATATGATCTCAGTTTTCAACACTTGCCTAATCATTTTCCCTCACAATGGATTTGGAAAAGCAAATGCATGTCTAAGCATAAGTTTTTTGCATGGTTAATTTTGCATGACAGAATCAACACTAGAGAGATGCTGATCCGTAGAAAGTGGAAGGTTACTAATGATCATACTTGTGTTCTTTGCCCAAGTAAAATTCTGGAGGATTGGTCACATTTATTTTTCCAATGTTATTTTAGCACCAGGGTATGGTCTTACTTGCAAATATCTTGGGGCATGGGATCTGGACCTGAGATGTTGATGCATGCCAAGAAACAATTCAATGGTCCCTGTTTTGTGGAAATAGTAATTCTGTCATGTTGGAATATATGGAAGCAAAGGAATGATAAAATCTTCAAAGGAATGAAGCCTTCTTTTAGAGCATGGAAAGCTGGTTTTGTGCAAGATATTACTCTGCTTAAGTACAGAGTGAAGAAGGGTGATGTTCATATCTTACAAACATGGATTGACAACCTCTTGTAATTTTTTCTTTATTCTTTCTGTACATATTTTAGATTAGATCTTTGACTTTGTTTCTGACATCTAATCAATAAAAGAACTGTGGGGGACTCCCCTACAGTAAAGTTTCAAAAAAAAAAAACAACAACCGCAACAACAACAACAACAACAACAACACCAAAAACAACAACAACAACAACAACCACTCCAATGGCAACAACAACCACCCCAATACTGCCCTCGTGACAGGGAGTAACGTTGTTCCCGTCAACCCCAAAGACAAGTCCACCGTCAACTGCTATGAATGTGGAGTTGTGGGTCACTACTCCAACGAGTGCCCCAAGAAGCTTGCCAAGATTGCCGCCAATACCGCAGCACCTGCCCAGCAACAGCGCCGCTTTGCAGGAAGAAGGAACCAGAACAACAACAACGGCCGTTTCTACCACATGACTGCCAATGAAGCCCAGGACGCCCCTCAGGCCATGCCAAGTATGTTCCCCTGTTAATCTCGCTGCTCAATCTTCCTTAGGAACCTAACTTTTCTTAAAATCTCGGGACGAGATTTGTTTAAGGGGGAAGGGTTTGTAACATCCCAAAAATTTCAAAACAAACGAAATGAATTTCCCTAGTCCCAAATTTTGGAACCAACAAAAACTTTTATTAAATTAAGTTTGATACATAGAGATCTTGTTTAATTCTTGTGCTATGGCCATGATTGCTTGTTTAATTAGTTTTTGAAATACTCTTAAACCCTAAACCTCACATACCCTGGTTACAATCCAAGTTAAAATAAATTAAAAAGAATTGAAATAAGAAAAAGGTATATGTGCCTATGGCTATTTTTATAAAACTTTACCCTAGACCTTTCCACTTTATTTAGAGGATTGGAAAACCTTCATAAACCTTATCTAGTATTTCTCAAACCCAATCCAAGTTGAAACAAAAGAAAATAAAAAGAAACTAAAAATGCCATAGAGGCATATGAGAGTAAAATGCAAATTTGTGAATTTGAGGATCTTGACCCTAGGACTTGATGTGAATGGTTGGATCACTCCTATATACCATTTCAACACTCAACAACATCAATTGGGTCAAGCCAAGTCAAATTAAAAATCAAATGCAACCTATGCATAGAGGCATATGTGACACATAGCCATAATACCCAATTCTTGTCCTATGCACTTCTACCTTGACCAAATGGTGTGAAACCATATCTAGACCTAATCTAACACTAAATTGACCCTCAACCTTGCCCAAGTAAAGCAAGGGGGACAAATTACAAGAATAAGAAAATTTGACATGTCACCTCTTATGTGTTATGGCCAATTTTGCAAATCTTTGAGCTAGACCATTTGGAATGGTTTAAATGGTTTGAAAATGTTCCTAAACTAATAAGAATCACTTTGGAGTGAAGAAAAATCAAATCAAAAAGAGAGAAATCAAATAGTGAGAAAATCCCATTTTCACTCAGATACACATTTAGCCATTTTTTTGCAAATCTTCAACCAAGGCCACTTTGGCTTGTGCCATTGTTTGTAAAACACTTATATATCAATAACAAACACAAATGCATCAAAGAAACCCAATTCAAATCAAAGAAGAATTCAAATTCAACACACATGTGATAATGGCCACTTTGCCCATTTATATTATCTTCACCAGTTTGCACCCCTGGTTTTGACTTTTCCTAAACCAACCTTGACCAACTCTTGCCATGTCATCCAAGACCATGTCAAGGTGAACCACTTTGCTGTTGACCACTAGTGCTGACTTTGACCAGGTTGACCAGAATAGAATTGACAAGTAGAGACTTTAAAACAAAGAGAAGATCAACCCCATTTTTGAAACTTTGCAAATCAACACCAAATTGACCACCACCACCACCATTCTACCTCTCTGAATATATGAATGAGATCCACCAAAAAGTTTGCCAAAATTCCACAAATTTTCTCTTGCGGCCATTTCTACAAACACCTTGTGGGCAGAATCAAAGTTGAAGCCCATGCTGGATTTTTGGTTGGACCAAGTCCACCTCTGGCCACCCTTGCTGCTCTGGAGCATCCCTGCACCTCTCCTCTACCTCACTATCCACTTGCCAGCCCTTGCATTGGACCATCTTGACCAGAACCAGACCATGCCGGCCACCATGTCACCCACCATGCCATCACTTCCTCCTCTCACCTCAGCTGAGCCACATCATGTCCTGGAGCTTGCCCTCACCTCGCTGACCACGACCATGCACGCCATTGACCAAGATGATGATGACACTGGCCAGTACCAGCGCGCCCAGACACGCCCAGAGACGCCCAGTACCTCGCCAGGACGCGCACGATGACGTCTCTGGACGCGCCAGAGCATCGCCGTGCCCCGTCGCCTCACGCCTCCCCTCGCTCTCCCCATGCACCCGTCGACTCGACACGGTCCCCTCTACCTCCCAGACAACGCCATCTGGCCGCAGACCCGCTGTAGACGACGCCATCGTCCACAACCTTCCGCCACCGTACTGCCATGACGTGAGGAAGAGGATGACACGACCACTCCATCTCTGGCCTCGCCACGAAGCGCGTCAGCCTCGCCTGGATGTCGCCAACACCCCGCGCCCATCCTTTGCCCCTTCGTCGCCTTGGAACGACGACCTCGCCGTCGACCTGCCAGCTCCGCCACGGCCACCCTTCACCCTATAAAAGGAGGAGCTCCCGCACCGCATTCTCCACACCAGTTCTACTCCCCTCTTGCTCCTTGACCTCCTCCACCTCTTCTCCACGTCGATTACGCCCTAGACCGCCCCAATTTCTCCATCGATCGCCGGAGTCCGCCACATTGCAATCCAGCGACTCCGTCCACCTCCGCTCCTCCCGCGACTACCAGAAGACTCCTCGTCGTCGACAACGCCGTCTAGCATCCACGCCGCCCCTCGCCGGAGCTCCAACACGTCGCCGACCCCCTACCTCCGCCGTGCCCACCGCTGCTTCTCGCTGGCGACGACGACGACGCTCCTCCGTTCGATCGTCGTCTGATCCAACGGGCTTCCAACTCCGCGTACCGTTTCGGTGAGTTATGCTCACTGACGGGTGGCCCTTCACCTGTCAGCTGGCCCGTAGTGAAGCTGGGACGGCCCATCTCTTTCTCTCTCTGCGCAGCCCAACAGTTTCCCGCTAGCCCACGTTTTCAAATTCAAAAATTTCAGAATAGAGAAATATGCAATCTGATGTCAACTTTAAAATTTAATAGGGACAAATCTACTTGGCCAAATTTTACAAATTTTATATATTTGGAAAGCTAGTTTGAACACTTGATCTGTTATAGAATTAAAGTAGAAAAATAAACAAGATATGGACTTTTGTGACTTAGAATAATTATTAAAAATCAACCACAAATGCTTTTGAGTTAATTCCAACTCCTATAAATCACATTTCACTTGCACTAATTGTTTCTGCAAAAATATGCCATGCTTACTTTGAATGATCATGGCCTAGTTTAATTAAAGGACTATAGGGCTATTTCTAGTCAATGATATTGTCCAAAACTATTTAAAAACCACATGGGAGTTTCTCTCTCATTTAAATCTTGTCATGAACATTTCAAAATGAGGTAGAGACTCTGGTCATTTAGGCTCATATGATTTGTTTGATGATATTAAATCTATACCATGTTAGGATTAAATTATATGAGGTGCTTCACCTCATTTAAATCATTTTCTTAAATGATAAGTATGAAGAGGTTGACTTTGGTCAACCTAGGTCATATATTATTCATGAGAGAAATTAAATATTAACAGGATAATTAGAGGAAATTATTTCTCTAAGTAATTAAAAGTAACACCTAAGTTAGTATGAGAGGAAATTATTTTTCTTAAATAAGAAAACACATCCACCAACTTAATAGTAATGTGTGATGCTAGTTTAAGTTGTGTGAATCATGTGTGTGCTTAGTTTAGTACATAAGTTTGGTGTGATGATGGTATACCTCGTATTCATATTTTAGACGCTAGTACCAAGGAGTATCCAGAGGAGGAGGAGGTCTACTTCCAAGGAGAAGAAGACCACTTTGACCAATACCCCAACCAAGGCAAGATAATACTCTTGCAAAGTGCAAAGCTCACCATGAGCAAGGCATTACCCATTTACTTTATGCTTATGATCCTATTCTCCCAGTTTTACTTTACAAGCTTTACTTACTTTTGTTTTATCAAAGTACTTTTTGATTCATGATTCACTTGGTTAGTATTGGATTAGTACAAGAGTATCAAAGTTAGCCTAGAAGCAAAGCAAAGTACTTAGCACCCCTCATACTTAGATGCTAGTGCTAAAATTAAAGGTGACTACTCTAGTTGGGAACTTGTGAAATGAAATAATTTTGATACCTTGGAATGATGAGTCATTCTATTGAAAGATTTTGAAGGTGAATATGACTGGTGAATGACTTGTGAATTTTACCAAAACTGATGGTTGGGTTCGGATGCGATACCATTCCAATTTTACAAGTACCCCCACAATACCTGAATCTGGGTAAGGCTTAGCTGGAAATTTATGTGTCTTAGTATGGGTTCCCTCTAAAACAAGCAGCATTGGGGTTATGCCGGAGGCTGCCTCTACAACCAAAGGAAAGATGTGAAATGACGTGAAATGAGGCGAATGTCCGGCCCAAGCCCTGTGCAGTTCCCAGGTTGACTGTCTGTCTTCACTGGGAGGCCAAGCTCATGGGGAGAGGTGCCTATACTAGGGTATGTAAATGAAAGGTTAGGATTGATAGTTCGTGTACTGCGTACGATAAATCAGGGCCAGTTACCCCTGACAAACTATTGCATTTTTTGTGGCACAAGTGTACAACCTCTGCAGAGTTTAACCTATTCGAATAGCCGCGTCCGCGGTCATGGACAGTTGGAAAGACCATACTGTTCCGTCATCAGAACTTTTCTAAAAATATGAATGGTGACTTGTGAATTTGAATTTGAAAGGTGACTTGACTTTGAATCACAACAGAGTTGTGGGAATGACACTAATGTTCCCACTTGAGTTAGTTAGCATTTGAATAAGTCTTTTCTCAAATACTTGTGAACTAAAATTGGCTTTATGCAAAATAAACTAGAGCTTAGCACCCCTTACTAGAATTGTTAGCACTTACATTAGTATTAGTTTGCGAGTACTTTAAAGTACTCACGGCTGTGTCCCTGGCTATTCAAATGGCCGGACTATGAAGAGGAGCAGAACTATCAAGATGATGACCAGCAGGACGCCTACGACAACTAGGGAATCTTCTGACGTCAGACGTTGGCCTGTGGACTAGAGAGTCCCTTCTATTTACGCCTCCGCTATGAAACTATGAACTTTGTATCCGTTGATCAATAGATCAACTATTTGTGTAATATTGGATCATGTGATCTCGAGTTGTAAGACGACTATGGTATGTAATGAATGATGACTTATGATATTCAACTGTTATGTCTCGCAACAACAATATTCCTGGGATTGCGATGTATGGCATAACAGGCATCTGGACTTAAAAAATCCGGGTGTTGACAAGTTGGTATCAGAGCCATTGTTTGACCTTAGGAGACCGTAGTTAGAATGGACGTATGCAAAACTATGTTTCAAAACCAAAGAAGTGAATATTTGTGAAAAACTTATTCTCACCCTTATCCTTGAGATCTTTTTCAAAATAAGAAATTCATGTTCTACTTTCTTTGCCATCCTACATAAAATTTTGCACACTGGACTACTGCTCTAATTTACTCCTCCTCTTTGTTCATAGATGGAATACAAATGGGAGTGCTATCAGCTTGGTCACGGAGGAGAACTGATGTTCGAAAAGGATTTGAAGCAACTAGTGGAATATCTAGGACGCCCGTATCCCGAGTTCTTCGGAACACCCCCTATGGTGTGGTTGCCTCGTGGCCCCTCTTCGTCTCCTCTTCGGTGTTCTGGAAGACTCCGTGGAAAATAAGACCGTGGGCTTTTGTTTCGTCCAATTCCGAGAATATTTCCTGTGTAGGATGTCTGAAACCAAAAACAGCAGAAAACAGGAACTGACGCTTCGGCATCTTGTTAATAGGTTAGTGTCGGAAAATGCATAAAAATGATATAAAGTGTATATAAAACATGTGAGTATTGTCATAAAACTAGCATGGAACATAATAAATTATAGATACGTTTGAGACGTATCAAGCATCCCCAAGCTTAGTTCCTACTCGCCCTCGAGTAGGTAAACGATAAAAAGGATAATTTCTGAAGTGACATGCTACCATCATAATCTTGATCAATACTATTGTAAAGCATATGAGATGAATGAAGTGATTCAAAGCAATGGTCTATAGTTTGTTAATAAATAGATAATGACTAAACAACTGAATCATATAGCAAAGACTTTTCATGAATAGTACTTTCAAGACAAGCATCAACAAGTGTTGCATAAGAGTTAACTCATAAAGCAATAGATTCTTAATAGAAGGTTTTGAAGCAAAACAAAGGAAGATTTAAGTTTCAGTAGTTGCTTTCAACTTTCAACATGTATATCTCATGGATAATTGTCAACACAAAGTAATATGATGAGTGCAAATAAGCAAGTATGTAAGAATCAATGCACACAGTTGACACAAGTGTTTGCTTCTAAGATAGAAAGAAGTAGGTAAACTGACTCAACATAAAGTAAAAGAAAGGCCCTTCGCAGAGGGAAGCAGGGATTACTCACGTGCTAGAGCTTTTTATTTTGAAAACATGGAAACAATTTTGTCAACGGTAGTAATAATTCATATGTGTTATGCATAAAACCTCCTATAAGTTGCAAGCCTCATGCATCGAATACTAATAGTGCCCGCTCCTTGTCCTAATTAGCTCGGATTTCCATGGATTATCATTGCATTACATATGTTTCAACCAAGTGTCACAAAGGGGTACCTCTATGCCACCTGTACAAAGGTCCAAGGAGATAGATCGCATTTGATCTCTCAATTTTGATAGATCTCAACTTGAGGACATCCATACCGGGACAACATAGAAAATAGATAATGGACTCCTCTTTTATGCTTTAAGCATTCAACAACAGATAATATTCTCATAAGAGATTTGAGGATTAATGTCCAAGCTGAAACTTCCACCATGATACATGGCTTTGGTTGGCGGCCCAAAGTTCTTCTCTAACAATATGCATACTCAAACCATTAACTCATGGCAAATCTCCCTTACTTCAGACAAGACGAACATGCATAGCAACTCACATGATATGCAACAAAGGTGTGACAGGTTGATGGCGTCCCCAGATAACATGGTTACCGCTCAACAAGCAACTTATAAGAACTAAGATATATAAGCGACATATTCTTTACTACAATAGTTTTTTAGGCTACTTTCCCATGAGCTATGTATTGCAAAGACAAGGAATGAATTTTTTAAAGGTAGCACGCAAGAAATTTACTTGGAATGGCAGAAAAATACCACATAGTAGGTAGTTATGGTGGACACAAATGGCATAGGTTTTGGCTCAAGGTTTTGGATGCACGAGAAGCATTCCCTCTCAGTACAAGGCTTTGGCAAGCAAGGTTGTTTGAAGCAAACACAAGTATGAACCGGTACATCAAAACTTACATAAGAACATATTGCAAGCATTATAAGACTCTACACTGTCTTCCTTGTTGCTCAAACACTTTTACCAGAAAATATCAAGACTTTAGAGAGACCAATCATGCAAACCAAATTTCAACAAGCTCTACGGTAGTTCTCCACTAATAGGTTTAAACCACATGATGCAAGAGCTTAAACATGATCTACTTGAGAGCTCAAAACAATTGCCAAGTATCAAATTATTCAAGACAATATACCAATTACCACATGAAGCATTTTCCATTTCCAACCAAATAGCAATAAATGAAGCGGCTTTCAACCTTCGCCATGAACATTAAAAGTAAAACTAAGAACACCAGTGTTCAATATGAAAAAGCGGAGCGTGTCTCTCTCCCACACAAGGAATGCTAGGATCCGAATTTATTCAAACATAAACAAAAATAAAAGCACACAGACGCTCCAAGTAAAGCACATAAGATGTGACGGAATAAAAATATAGTTTCACTAGAGGTGACCCGATAAGTGGTTGATGAAGAAGGGGATGCCTTGGGCATCCCCAAGCTTAGATGCTTGAGTCTTCTTGAAATATGCAGGGATGAACCACGGGGGCATCCCCAAGCTTAGACTCTTCACTCTTCTTGATAATATTATATCATCCTCCTCTCTTGATCCTTGAAAACTTTCTTCACACCAAACTCAAAACAATCTCATTAGAGGGTTAGTGCATAATCAAAAATTCACATGTTCAGAGAGGACACAATCATTCCCAACACTTCTGGACATTACCCAAGGCTACTGAAATTTAATGGAGCAAAGAAATCCACTCAAACACAGTAAAGGAGGCAATGTGAAATAAAAGGCAGAATCTGCCAAAACAGAATAGTCCGTAAAGACGAATTTTTTCGAGGCACTTAACATGCTCAGATGAAGAAGCTCATATTGAATGAAAGTTGGGTACATATCTGAGGATTACTCATGAATTTTTACAGAATTTTTAGATTCTCCTACAGAGAGAACAGCTCAAATTCGTGACAGCTAAAAATCTGTTTTTGCGCAGAAATCCAAATCTAGTATCAACTCTCTATCAAAGACTTTACTTGGCACAACAATGAAATAAAGTAAAGATACAAAGGTATTGCTACAGTAGTAACAAGCACCTTGACTCAAATATAAAACAAAAATTGCAGAAAATAAAATAATGGGTTGTCTCCCATAAGCGCTTTTCTTTAACGCCTTTCAGCTAGGCGCAGAAAGTGTAAATCAATTAACATCAAGAGAAGAAGCATCAACATCATAATTTGTTCTAATAATAGAATAAAAAGGCAACTTCATTCTCTTTCTAGGGAAGTGTTCCATACCTTTCTTAAGGGGGAATTGATATTTAATATTTCCTTCTTTCATATCAATAATAGCACCAACAGTTCGAAGAAAGGGTCTTCCCAAAATAATAGGACAAGATGCATTGCATTCAATATCCAAAACAACAAAATCAACGGGGAAAAGGTTATTATTAACCGTAATGTGAACATTGTCAATCCTCCCCAAAGGTTTCTTTATAGAATTATCAGTAAGATTAACATCCAAATAACAATATTTCAAAGGTGGCAAGTCAAGCATATCATAGAGTTTCTTGGGCATAACATAAATACTTGCACCAAGATCACATAAAGCATTACAATCAAAATCATTGACCTTCATTTTAATGATGGGCTCCCAACCATCTTCTAACTTCCTAGGAATAGAAGCTTTAAGTTTTAATTCCTCTTCTCTAGCTTTAATGAGAGCATTTGTAATATGTTTTGTAAAGGCCAAGTTTATAGCACTAGCATTAGGACTTCTAGCAAGTTTTTGCAAGAACTTAATAACTTCAGAGATATGAAAATTATCAAAATCAAAACAATTATGATCTAAAGCAATGGGATCATTGTCCCCAATACTCTGAAAATTTTTAGCACTTTTATCACAAACAGTTTCAGCAGTTTCAGGAAATTTTGCATGCTTTGTATTAGAAGTAGAAACATTACCAACACCAATTATTTTACCATTGACAGTAGGAGGTTTAGCAACATGTGAAGCATCAACATTACTAGTGGTGGTTATAGTCCAAACTTTAGCTACATTATTCTCTTTAGCAAGTTTTTCTTCTCTTTCCCACCTAGCATGCAATTCAGCCATCATTCTAATATTGTCATTAATTCGAACTTGGATAGCGTTTGCTGTAGCAAATGACTTAATATATTTAGTTTCATTAGGCATAACTTTCAGTTTTAAAAGATCAACATCAGCAGCAAGACTATCAACCTTAGAAGCAAGAACATCAATTTTACCAAGCTTTTCCTCAACAGATTTGTTAAAAGAAGTTTGTGTACTAATAAATTCTTTAAGCATGACTTCAAGACCAGAGGGTACACTACTACTATTATTGTAAGAATTACCATAAGAATTACTATTATTAGAAGGATATGGCCTATAGTTGTTGTTACCAAAATTATTCCTATAAGCATTGTTGTTGAAATTACTATTTTTAATGAAGTTCACATCAACATGCTCTTCTTGAGCAACCAATGAAGCTAAAGGAACATTATTAGGATCAACATGAGATCTACCATTAACAAGCATAGACATAATAACATCTATCTTATCACTCAAGGAGGAGGTTTCTTCAACAGAATTTACCTTCTTACCTTGAGGAGTCCTTTCAGTGTGCCATTCAGAGTAGTTGATCATCATATCATCAAGAAGCTTTTTTGCAGCACCCAAAGTGATGGACATAAAAGTACCTCCAGCAGCTGAATCCAATAGGTTCCTCGAAGAAAAATTTAATCCTGCATAAAAGGTTTGGATGATCATCAGAGTAGTTAGTCCATGGGTAGGGCAATTCTTTAACAAAGATTTCATTATTTCCCATGCTTGGGCAACATGTTCATTATCCAATTGCTTAAAATTCATAATGCTACTTCTCAAAGATATAATTTTAGCAGGAGGATAATATCTTCCAGTGAAAGCATCTTTACATTTAGTCCATGAATCAATACTATTCTTAGGCAAAGATAGCAACCAATCTTTAGCTCTTCCTCTTAAGGAGAAAGGAAACAATTTCAGTTTTATAATGTCCCCATCTACATCCTTATACTTTTGCATTTCACAAAGTTCAACAAAATTATTAAGATGGGCAGTAGCATCATCAGTATTAACACCAGAAAATTGCTCTCTCATAACAAGATTTAGTAAAGCAGGTTTAATTTCATAAAATTATGCTGTAGCAGCAGGTGGAGCAATATGAGTGCATATGAAATCATTATTATTTGTGCTAGTGAAGTCACACAACTTGGTGTTCTCATGAGTACTCATTTTAGCAATAATAAAAATAAATAAAGCAAAAGTGAATTAAATAAAGTAAAACAAGTAACTTATTTTTTTGTGTTTTTGATATAAAGAAAGCAAACAAGACAGAAAATAAAATAAAGTAAGACAATAAACAAAGTAAAGAGATTGGGTGTGAGAGACTCCCCTTGCAGCGTGTCTTGATGTCCCCGGCAACGGCGCCAGAAAATAGCTTGATGACGCGTGAAGCACACGTCCATTGGGAACCCCAGGAGGAAGGTGTGATGCGTACAGCAGCAAGTTTTCCCTCAGTAATAAACCAAGGTTATCGAACCAGTAGGAGATGAAGACCACGTGAAGGTTGTTGGTGAAGGAGTGTAGTGCGGCACAACACCAGGGATTCCGGCGCCAACGTGGAACCTGCACAACACAATCAAGATACTTTGCCCCAACTTAACAGTGAGGTTGTCAATCTCACCGGCTTGCTGTAAACAAAGGATTAAACGTATGGTGTGGAGAATGATGTTTGCTTGCAAAGAACAACAGAGAACAATGATTGCAGTAGGTTGTATTTCAGATGTAAAAGAATGGACCGAGGTCCACAATTCACTAGTGGTGTCTCTCCAATAAGATAAAATAACATGTTGGGTGAACAAATTACAGTTGGGCAATTGACAAATAGAGAGGGCATAACAATGCACATACATATCATGATGACTACTATGAAATTTACTTAGGGCATTACGACAAAGAACATAGACCGCTATCCAGCATGCATCTATGCCTAAAAAGTCCACCTTCGGGTTAGCATCCGCACCCCTTCCAGTATTAAGTTGCAAATAACAGAAAATTGCATTAAGTACTGTGCGTAATGTAAACAATACAAATATCCTTAGACAGAGCATTGATGTTTTATCCCTAGTGGCAACATCACATCCACAACCTTAGAACTTTCTGTCACTGTCCCAGATTCAATGGAGGCATGATCCCACTATCTAGCATAAATACTCCCTCTTGGAGTTACAAGTATCAACCTGGCCAGAGCCTCTACTAGCAACGGAGAGCATGCAAGATCATAAACAACACATATATGATAGATCGATAATCAAATTGACATAGTGTTCCATATTCATCGGATCCCAACAAACACAACATGTAGCATTACAAATAGATGATCTTGATCATGATAGGCAGCTGACAAGATCTAAACATGATAGCACAAGAGGAGAAGACAACCATCTAGCTACTGCTATGGGCCCATAGTCCAAGGATGAACTACTCACGCATCAGTCCGGAGGCGGGCATGGTGATGTAGAGCCCTCCGGTGATGATTCCCCTCTCCGGCAGGGTGCCGAAGGCGATCTTCAGAACCCCCCGAGATGGGGTTGACGGCGGCGGCGTCTCAGTAACTTTTCTCATATCGTGACTCTCGGTACTAGGGTTTTCGCGATGGAAGGATTATATAGGTGAAGGGGCAGAGTCGGGGGACGCCCGAGGGGCCCACCCCATATGGCGACGCGGCCAGGGGTGGGGCCGCGCCCCCTATGGTGTGGCCGCCTCGTGGCCCCTCTTCGTCTCCTCTTCAGTGTTCTGGAAGACTCCGTGGAAAATAAGACCGTGGCCTTTTGTTTCGTCCAATTCCGAGAATATTTCCTGTATAGGATTTCTGAAACCAAAAACAGCAGAAAAAAGGAACTGACGCTTCGGCATCTTGTTGATAGGTTAGTGCCGGAAAATGCATAAAAATGATATAAAGTATATATAAAACATGTGAGTATTGTCATAAAACTAGCATGGAACATAAGAAATTATAGATACGTTTGAGACGTATCACCTGACAGTGAGGAGGAGCTTGGTGCCTTCCACTCACTCCCAAGGCGGCGCTGTTTCAAGCCTGGGAGGATTCGCCCGGCCGGTTCTCCCTCCCGATGTGGATGCCTCCAACGACAACAGGATCCACGACTTTATCGTTGGTGCCTTCGTCGACCTGCTCGTCGCGTGCCTCATCTCCCTCCACCGTGAAGAAAATTTTAGCGCCGCTCAGATCCGCTGGAGAGGTATGTTCTATATATAAAATCCAACGCCTTGAACAAGATCCATTACGGAAGCACTTGCAGATGCGGTCCTGGCTTGGCCGTGTGTCCTATCTAGCCGGTGCCGGATCGAAAGGCTAACACTCGAGATGTTAATGCAGGAGCGGCTCCATCCCAAGAAGAAAGGGCCACACCTTGTCCTAATGGCTGCGGCTGTTGTTCTGGAGGCTGGTAGCACTAGCAGTGAAGATGATGTGGCGGTCCCGCTCACTCACCAGGACAAGCTACGAGAGCATCTGAACCAGGTTGGGCCGACCTCTTCCTGAAGAGGACCACACTCAGAAGTCCATCCGGATCAAAATAGGTATCCCTTTCTGCTTCTCTTAATGGATTCACATGTTTTGCCTATTGGATTGATGGATCTATATGATTGTACTGCAATATAAGCATTGGTGGTCTTCCGAATGCATTACCTAGTCATGCCAATGGAACTAGGATCAGAACCTTGCTCATGTCATCCAGTACACAAAAATTTGAGTCAGAAGTTAATGATTTAAATCTGCATGCTAGATCTCTGACAATAATTACAGCGGGTTGTTCTGGAACTAAAATCTGCTACTGTTTATATCCAAAACTGCAGTAAACTTATGTTCTCGAAATTTATAAATGCTGTAGAATTTTTGCTTCTCTGATTAACCGCAGTTGCACATTTTGTAGCAGGTTATTGTTCCCTAAAGTTTAGTACGAATGCATACATAGTTGAGTCTGGGCTGAATAAGACCACTGGCACAACTGAAACAAGATGAATACTTGATTTCTGCTATTGTTAGCATAGGGCTGATCTGATAGTTGCATGTGTGCCTGCTTGCTTGCAAATCTGAACTGCGGGCCATCCATGTTGTGCAAATAGTTGCTAAACTGAATCTTTTTATTCGAAATTGACCATCAAACAGACAAAGGCTTTTAGGGTTCAGATAAGGCATTGTACTCATGTGCCACAACCCACTTTACACTTGACAATTTGGTTTCGGAGTAGCTTTGTAGCTTACATGCAGGTTTTTATCTGCATGCGGAACAATCTCAACATGTAACAGTTTCTACTGCCAGCTATGTTTCTGCTTTGTTCCTATTCAGAAGTTTTTTTCATATTCTATTTGGTGATTGTTAGCATTTTATAGTCTTTTTGTGTACCTTTGATGACATGACCAATTATTACTTTGATTCTTTGCTAACAATTTGCTAAAATTCTTTGCATGTATGGGTGTACATGGTTCTGCCTCCACCAGCAATTCCTGGTCTGTTAATGTAAGCCTTACCTAAAATATTTATTGAGAATCATTGTTTTGTATTGGCATTGTACCATACATAATTCTGTTCCTTTTGAATGCTACATATTATTTGACTGATTTGAATAAAAATATTTTCCATGTAAATGTATCAAGTCCTGTAGGTGTTAAAATTAACATGTATATTATCATTCTATTTTTCTATAAGCACTCTAGAGTACTTTAGAAATGAGTGCCAATAATTATTCCTCTTAATATGGGTCAAGTATTGAATGTATTTAATTCCTAAGGAGAAAATTGCTTTGTAATGCATTCGTTCATGTATTTGTACATGGTGCTTATTTGAATACCTGATGCTCTTGTAGTTTTTCTTGTCCGCCAATTCTAACAGTTGTAGAGCAGCTTGGTCTGATGCATGTTCTACTTTGCTGCACCACATTCTGTTTCCTAGTTTAATCCATATTCTGATTTATATTCCCGTGTGCAGATCCTATAAGTAAGGCGCTCCTGCTATTCATATGGTCCACGACTCTACCTGCCATCGGTCATTGCAAATAACATGTGTTGTATCTCAAATCCTTTTCCCACATTACAAGATGCATTATAAAATCAACATTGGTTGAGCGATTTTTAAATGCCTTTTGCAGATCCGAAGGACCCTTAATGCTTACATGTATGCTGGAGAGCATCAACACCAGCTAAATTGCTGCATTTCCAGTATCGAGATCACTGTACCGCAACCACATCGTTGCTGCATTATCTGTATTAGATAAGTCTTCATTATTTTCCTTTATTATTTGGTAGATCTGCTATGGTCTAAATATCTTTGCATTAGGATCTGTTTGAGTGTATGAGGTGGGTCTCATTGTTTCATATACAATTAATGGAATGATAACTGAACTGGTGTCGTGAGGTATATAATCTGTTTGCATAGTACATGTTTCAATGTGCCTGTTCCAAAATAAGCGTTGCAACTTTATCTGAATACGGATGTATCTATAACAAAAATGCGTCTAGATACATTTGTATCTAAACAAATATGTGATGCTTATTTTGCTATGGAGGCAGTATGATTTTGGCAGCTTCTTCCGTCAAAGATGTGGTGGTCGACAGATCATATAATGATGATTGTGTGAGTGGCTATATCATTTATGTTCGTACTTTATGTACTGTTAATACATGCATGATGTTTTTCTAGTGTCAAGATCCTGAAGTAGTTTAGTTCCCTGGTAGATAAATTTCGTTTTTTGGCACTTTGGTAGGCATTTAACTTCCAACTATATTTCACTTGCAGTTTATGTAGATCGTTGATCCTCTTGCTCCTTTGACAGAAGATCAGAAGATGCCTGGAATGTGCACCACAGTTTTAGAGCTAGTTTGGATTAAGGCCTGAGCTCGTTGCCTGGAAGAAAATCGAGGATGGCATGTGTATCAGTTCTTTATTGTAGTTAGGCGTTGGATTTATGTTATTGTGCGGATAACTGTGGATGTGTGTACCTGTAACAGATGAAGTGAATATTTGGTTGACCCATAAAAGAGGCTACGGCCAAATAATATTTTTCTTGTACTGTTTGGTAATTTTCTGTTTCTGCTGGACCAAATAATATTTTGGCTCTAAAACAGCTTCGGCCCAAACAATATTGGACCAGAACACTGTACGCGTAGAAAAAAGGCTGAATGAAGTGGACTATATCAAGGTTGTGTGGCCCGTCTAATTATGACAAGAATTGACCAAAATAATAAATAAATGGGCTAAAATTTGGGCTTGGCCCATGTACGATGCTAAACTGGATTGGGCTGATTCTGAATTAAGACCATTTTATTTGGTCGTAAATTTGCCACGTAGGACTATCCACGTAGGATCTAACGTGGATAGGTTAGATCGCACATGACCAAATTTTTGGTCATAGAATCTATGACCATCAAACTTGGTCGCAATTGTCCATGACCATTCCAAAATAAAGGTCGTTGTAATCCGATAGTGACGCTCAACTGCCGACCAACAGTTTTTGGTCATATCATGGTCATAAATAATGGACAATGACCATCCAATGACCAATATGGAGGGTCGCAAGTTAGCAGATTTCTTTTAGTGCTACGGTGGACAGGGCCAGGCCGGCGGGCAGAACCCGCTAGGAGGAGCACGCCCCGTGTGCTAGATCTGTCACAATGTCGGCCACATCGTGATGCAGTGCTACAACCTCTACAACCCCGCCTACAACGACAACGAGCCCTCTGCCCAGCTCGCTCACGCCAGCTACAACGTCAACGTCGACCCACCTAGTATTTGGATACCGGGGCGACTGATCACATCACCATTGATCTCGACCGCCATGCTGTGAGGGAGGTCTACTTTAGTAAGATGAGAAATAAGTCTAAGGATCGAGCCATTTGATCATTTTGCAGTCCAAAACAGCCGGGTCTAAATTCTTAAGAGAAGAATAAGTCACATGAGCACCCCAAGTATTTGAAAGCAAAGTCCAGCTGCACAGCTGATAGCACAGAAACTGACAACATCATTATTTCACTTTGACTTGTGCCTGATCGAAAACACAAACCATAATCATTATTTTGTGGAATATATCACAGATGTCCCTAACAAAATAAATCATATTTGGACACTAATCTCATATTTCCGAACACCTATGGAGTGACGGAGCTAGGACAGTCACCTTATGTAGTCAGTTTAAGTAGACAATTTTTTTTTTTTGAAATGAGGGAAATGTCACCCCAGCTTCTGCATCTAAGGGCTGCACAAGGTTTTCTATTAGATTATTCACAACCCCTTACAAGAACAATTACAAAGATTGAACCGAAGCCATCACAACTAACGATAGCTCGCTAATTCTACATCACCGATGAGGAGGGGGGTCAATGAATAGAGCCAACACCCTGACATCACACCAAAGCGCATCATCAAAAAACCGAAGACCTCGACAAGTCGCCCAATGGAGAGCATGTGGCACAACCGCTCTAGCAGACCCTCGGCGCGTACCATCATACATGCTCTAGAAGTCCTCGCCGCCACCGTCTTTCGCATACCCATCTTCAGGAGAGATCAATGCAATGATCTTGCGAGGCTTGCCACCAACGCCACCACGACGCCAGAAGACACCACCATCCTGCGCACATCCATCACGCTGCGTTCGTCTCCGAGGCTCCGATGCACCATGCCACCGAGATCCGCCAACATCGGTGCAGTAGATGGAACACCGCTCCGCCAGATGACTTCCTCCAGGTATCACTTGTTCCGAAACGATGCCCTCAAGAGGGAAAACGACACCAGAGGTGCCGCCATCATCTGATCCTTATCCAAATCTGGGGTTTACCCCCGAACAAAGAGGTTGAGGTCGGATTTGTAGCAACGATGCCTTCAACAAGGTTATGACGCCCGAGGACACCACCATCGTCGGCTCCGAACGAATTGGAGCCCGATTCTCACCAGCCAGACCCCACCCCAACGCTGCAGATCCGCCTGAAGAAGAGTCGATGCCGTCCGCCGCACCACCGATGCGGCGCCGTGGTACCCGGCAGCACCACGCCCAAGCCCTCCTTGCCGGTCATCCGCCGCCATCGCCGGACGCCAAAGCGGTTCGAAGGGAACAGGGGGACGAGGAGAGGCTCCGCCGGCGCCGGCCAGAATTTGCCTGGGCGCGCCCCTTGGCGGCGGCGGAGAAGGAAGAAGGCAGGTGGAGGGGCAGGTAGGAGGCGCGGCGTCTATGGTTTCCTCCCCCGCCGCCCCCACGTGGGGGCGAGAGGGAGTCGTGGCGGAACCAAGATTGGTTGGTACTGTCGTGGGGTTGAGAGGTCCAAATACATGTATTTATATAAATTTTTTGTAATGATTTCTGCCTGTGTAAGTGAAAAACTGTATAGTCATGTGACCACACACCCAGCCCTAGCCATAGCGTGGCTGCTCCGCCACTCAATGGTCTACAATGGGACAATATAGGTTCACATGGCAAGCACTCCGACCATGATTGACTTTGATCCATATAATAGTTGATAAAACAGTAAGCTTGGAGAACTCCGCCATCACAGAACCACAGGGCAAACTATTGTATATACACAGCTTGCTGCTCGTTCATTCGCTCAAAAGATCCACGAATCTTGTGAAATTATTGTACGACGAGCCGCCATCGCCGACGCATTCCGAGGCCGCGTCCTTCAGCCACCCTGCCCTCTTCCTGAACCCTGGGTCACTGATGATCTTCTCCACCTTGCTCCTCACCTCCTCCTTCGCGACGACGCCATCCTCGCCGGGCGACACCGCGAGACCGGTCCTCCACACGTCGGTGATGTAGCTCCGGTCGAGGAACTGGTCGCAGAAGTAAGGCCAGCACAGGACCGGCACGCCATTCCGTGACGCTTCCAACGTCGAGTTCCAGCCGCAGTGCGACACGAAGCACGCCACCGCACGGTGCGCCAGGACCTGACGGAACCAAGTAGAAATACAATACGTCAAGGTACGGCGGCGCATGCAGGTGAGAGATTTGTTTTGCTGAGAAAGGTGGGTCGGTGCGTGCGCATGTGAGGTGAGTTTGGGCCTGACCTGTTGCTGGGAGCACCAGCTGACGATCATGCCGGCGCCGGCGACGCGCTGCCGGAAGTCGTCGAGCCACTCCTTGCTGAGGCCGGCGGTGAAGTCTGGGCGCACCACCCACAGGAACGGCCGGCCGGTGAGCTCCAGCCCCTCGGCCAGCTCCTGGAACTGGCGCGGGTCGAAGATGGCCATGCTGCCGAATGCCACGTACACGACGGAGCCGTCGGGCCGCGCGTCCAGCCACTTCAGGCACCTCTGGTCTTCCCGGAGGAAGTTGCCGACGGGTTTCTGGAACTTGCTGTCGGCGAAGAGCGGGCCGATGGGCAGGATGTTGGGGAAGAGCTTGAACGCGCCGGCCTCTGCCTCCTGGAACGAGTTGCAGACGACAATCTCGGCGAGGTCGTTCAGCTTGTTGTTCCGGCACACCAGATCAAAGATGATGTGCTGCCCCTCCGGGGCGCCGGAGTTGTTCCACGACAGCAGCGACGTGTGCAGCGGCGGCATCCCGGGGGCGAGCTGCAGCGTCTCCTCCCGCTCCGGCCACCCTGCAGCACGTTGAGAAATCGCCCTACCCCAGTTAACGAGGCAAGAGCAGATGGAATCATGGAACTAGAAAGAAGGATTGAGTTCCCGTTGTGTACCCTTATCGTTTAAGACGCCGTCGTCAATCAGCTTGGGGATCTTGAGCATGATGGCGAGGCACGCCGCGGACGCCGGCCAGAAGGAGGCGACACGGATGCCGAGCTTCTTGGCGACCACGAAGGACCACCCCATGTTGACGTCGCCGACGAGCCACTTCACCTTGGGCCGCCCGGCAGCCTCTATCTCCCTGACGAGCGCCTCCAGGTATCCCGGCATGTGGCGGGAGTAGGCGTCGATGAGCTTGTTGAGGTCCTTCCGGTCCTCGTCGTCGGCCAGCCCGTCTGGGATGTACTCCAGGTGGATGCCGCGCAGCGCCTCCGCCGCGGCGTCGCCCTCGGGCAGCGCGGCGAGCACGAGCGCGTGGTCCACCTCGGTGTTGACGAAGGTGACCTGGAAGCCGTGGTCCACCAGGCGGTGCGAGAGCTCCATGAGCGGGGTGACGTGGCCCTGGCACGGCATGGGCAGCACCATCACGTGGCCCTTCGCCATGGCTGACCTCGATCGACCTTCCCTCTCCACACACACACGCAGGAGCACTGAAGCAGAAGCAACAACAATGTTATGGTAGTACAGTACACAAAAACGACGCACGTACAGTCTGATTGCAATCGCTGCACTTCCGAGACCGGCGACTTTATATCCAAAAAGTGGGATGTGACTGAAAAGGATGAATTCCCATAAAACAATATTGTGTGGAGAAAGTCTTGTTTTGATATGATTTTAATCGACTGGCTGCTAGTAGCCTGGCCAATGTACACTCATCCTGTGCATGTGGTAGCATTTGGCGCCGGTAAGAAGCCAAACAATGCAAGGCTATCACCAGTGCACTACTCGTCTGGTCTATGTGCTAGCATTTGGCTCCTTGTGCAAGAAAAAGTCAGAGATGGTGAGGTCGAGCCGTCGAGAGGACTTTGCTAGATTCATCGGGCACAGATCTGATCATGGTCAAATCAAATCGCAATTTTATTTACTACCACTACCGGAATTCGCCGCCGGAGTGGCGACCTGTTTGCCTAGTGCATTTTACTAGGGATGAAAATGAAGCGGAAACTTTCCGATTTTTCCAACCTACTGCCTCCTTAGCGATTTGGCGTTGATCTCTCATAGATCAACACAAAGTCCCTTCAAGGGCGCCTGCGAATTTGGGGTGAAGGCGAAGCCGTCGCCCGCCAACTATTCGACAGATTGCCTCTATCAAACTGGAGATGGAGAAAGCTCAAACGAGGTGGGATACTTCGAAGAGGCTTGAGACCATGGCGATGACACTCGATTCGTTGGCCAAACTCATTGCGGAGGGCGAGCAGCGCAGGGAAAGCGAGATGCAGGAGCTGCGTTCTACCCTGTCCAACATCAAGCCGGAACTTGAGTCCATCAAGAGCTCGGTTGACACCTTCAAGCCAGAGCTCGACGAAATCAAGTCCAATTTTGAGTCATGGAAGCCCGCTATGGAGAGCAAGGTGGGTGACCTTGGTTTGGCGGTGCGCGAGCTGCATTGTCAAGTTGCGAAGGGAGTGGGAGTCGGCACGCTTGGTTCTCCACCATCGGGGACGACTCCATTGACGGGCACATCTCCGTCAGTGCCGCCATCACTAGGCATGAACTCCGAGCAATCCGGCCACGGCGTCGAACTACAACACCGAGGCGCAGCGGTGGAGTCTCCCGACTCAAGCAAAATCTCGGGGGCTACTGACATAGGCATCCCCAATGGGTCTGCCGAAGAAGGTACCCGGGGTTTACTAAAGGCACATGACTCGAAGAATATGAAGCCCGGAATCCCAATTAAGTGTCGATATGGAAAGATAGATTTGTATTAGGAATAAAGACTTGTAACCAATATGAGACGAACTCAAAGAGTCTCTCTTTGTTTGTAACTTGTACATCACGATACCCTCGGCTCCGCCTCCTATATAAGGGGGAGTCGAGGGAGAAAGAAAGGATCGATTTCATTGTCAACGCAACCCTAGCTTTTAGCAGTC
Source organism: Lolium perenne (assembly GCF_019359855.2). Classification (NCBI taxonomy): domain Eukaryota; kingdom Viridiplantae; phylum Streptophyta; class Magnoliopsida; order Poales; family Poaceae; genus Lolium; species Lolium perenne. Next base: position 64,539,574 of record NC_067247.2, read on the forward strand.
GAGTACCTTTTCGGCTGAAACCTTCGAGATGTACTTGCCCTCTACTTTCTACGAAACCCTAGTCTACAACTTGTAGGCATTGACAAGTTAATACCTTGTCAATTGGCGCCATCTGTGGGAATTAGAGGCGACAAGGAGCTGATCTCGATGGCACGTTCAACATCGTCGACATCTTCGGTGGCAAGCAATGTGTTCGATGGACGAAGGTAAACATATCAAAACTGGTCTCGTTGATTTTGTTTCTCACCCTCCCGCGCGTTTGGATGCATATGTCTATCTGGAAGAGCCAATGGAGATGAAGTTCGGGAGCTTGTACTTTTGCGTCGGGAGAGAAGGATCACATCATTTAGCGGCACCGATCTGTTCGGGACCATTAGCGGTTGGTCCCGATTTCCCAGGATCATCATCGTCAACCAAGTTGAGCGATGGCGAAACTTCATCGACAAGCAGCATCAAGCCCGCCGTCGGCGGAGATCTCGCCAATCTGTTCGGCGGGATGTCTTTCGGGTCGTTTACGGACTCCGATCTGGACAGCGACTTGGAAAGTGTCGACAGCTTCAGCTTCATCAACAAATCTACCCTTATTCGGGGGGGTGGGGGTCTTCGCCGATCGTTACGATGGTGTCACCGACCCCGAAGATGAACATACAATGGGAACATACCATCAAGTCTGCGTGATTGGTGAGCAAAGTCGTCAAGAGGACGAAACATCAAAGGCTTTCGATGATTTGGGAAATCCATACGTCGATCCCGCTGATCTCACGCGAGGTTTGGGTAGCAAGTATGTCGGGCCTACACCTCGCCAAAGATTACAACTTTCACAAGCATCTTGGGATAGAACATCAAGAGCTTTGAATGGAACAGATCCGATGACCACCACGGCTACGGTCGAGGAATTGCAAGCACATCAATATAGACTCGCACGTGCTGGCCGAGAGTTGGAAAAACAAAGGGTGATACTCGAGCAGAGAAAAGCTGCAGCCTCCGCGTCAAGTAGGCGAAGAGCTGAGCAGAGTCGACAATCATGAACTTCGGGAGATAACCATAGAGAAGATCGTAATAGAGGAAGATCTCGGCTGCAACATATACCTGAGGGCGAGAGGGAACACCTGATCTAGAACCTCGATATGTCTTTTATGTCGATAGACACAAGAGGAAATATTATCCCAAAAAAACCGGAAGCTGGATACATGGCGACTCAGGCCTTTATACTGGCATCCAGGCCACCTCCCGAAGAGCCAAGAGAATGTAACATCCCAAAATATTTTAGATTTTGGATTGTTAAATTAGTAAATTAACTTGATTGAATTGCTTGACTTTGTTGGAAATTATGAATAAAAAGAAACTTTGGAGGACTTGATTCAAAGGAGAAAATATAATTCATATCCTATATCTTATTTATTTTAGAAGAAACAAAAAAAAATTAGAATTGTTTTCTTAACCTTGTGAAGTGGGTTTCAAACTATTCGATTTTGGTTTTCTCTTTAAACATAAAATCATTTTGAAAGTTTGCCAAATGGCCCTACAAGAAAATATCCGAAGGTTTAGTTTTCAAAATGTTGACACACTTGTTTTACCCAAAATAACTTAAAGCCTATTTTTACCAATACCCAAGTAGACATATAAAGCATTATATGCATAATAACATTTTTGTAATTTGCCTTTGACCAAAAATAGTTTTATAGTCATTTGAGTCATTTTCAACTTCAATGTCAAAACCATGTTTGAAATAAAATTTGTGAAAGATTTCAGTTTCGGGAAATAATATAACTGCTTGATTTCATAAAATCTAAGTTATATTACTAGATTTGCTAACAGTCTATTAGGTTAAATGCACAAAATATATATACCCATGTGCTTGTTTGGACTGAAACAGTGTTACATATTATCCACATATTGTACATTAATTTTTACAGAACCTCCGTGTTTCGTTTATCTAAAATTGAATGCCTAAAACCGAATCTAGAAAATATTAAATAGAAATCACAAACTAGAAAAGAAAGAAAGAAGAAGAACGTCCGGCCGGACCGGCCGAGTTGGAACCGCGCACGCGAGGACGCGCGGCTAGCGCAATGGCTAGGCTTGGCAGTGGCCAGCCTGCCCGTCCGAGATCGATTTCCTTTGGGGACGATTTTCTGGTGTCTCACCGGGGCTCTAGGTCCCAAATAAAATCCCCTCCACACATATGTGCCACAACTACTAGCTCCTAGGGACACCCAAATTATGTGTGCTGTGTGTATAGTTCTAGAGTCTAACTTGTGCACTAGTGGTGTGCGTGTGTGTGGTGTGAGTGTGGTGTTGAGTTAGTGCATAAGTTCAGATGCTACAGCTGTAACACAGATCGAGGGGTCTAAAAAAAAAAAAAAAAAAAAGAGTTGGAACCGCGCACGCGCGTGTACACGCAAAGACAAGCGGCCCTCCATTCCTTTATATCTTCCCTTTCTTTTTTGGTATTTTTGTTTTTCTCAGCTGACAGCTGGGGTCCACAAATCATCTCCAACCTCCAGACTACTGCTACGTATCGGGAACCAACTCTGTACCGAAACGAAGCCACAAAAATCTCCCGATTCCGTTCGATTTCGTGCATCCTTTGCCACGAAAAAATCCCTCTATAAATACCCCAAAATCTCCTCCGTTTTTGCCCTAAAAAAATTCCGATTTTGTGCGCCGCCAGGCTGCCAAATTTGCTCGCCGGAGCTTCGAGCTGCCGCCGCCATTGGAGCTCGAGATCGAGGTTCTCTGTCACCCCCTCCCCTAACTCCCACTCCATCTTTCTCCTATCGCTCGACCACGTACGTCGGCTCACCCTTTTCCCCATCTGCAGAATACGGAGCCGCCCGGGATACGTCGCCGGAGCATCGCCGGAGTTCGAGATGAACAACCGCACGTCAACACCGTTTCAGGAGTAGGCTCTGTCACCGAGGACACCATCTAAATCACCGCGATGCGCTGCACCGAGTCGACCACTTCTCCGATGTCTACGACTACCCGGGGCTAGCTCGCTGTCGACGTCCTCAACATTGACATAGCGCGTACTGCTGCCATCGTCGGTAATGTCATCTTGCTAGTGAGTACAGTTTGGAGTATATTACGTCAAGTCCACCAATAGCCGTTAGATCTAAATCTCAGCATTCAGGTTAGCCCAATTAAAATGAACCGGTACATTCAGCAATGGACCGATCGGTTCCAGTTATACTAGCTCCTAGCTCATATCTAACTTTAAAATTCTATATCAAATCATTCATAACTCGGTTTTAGATGATTCTTCTTGCATTGAGTTTATAATTAAATTCTCTACTACTCTCCTGTAGAGAGTTTTTCCATCTAATAAACTTTTCCGGACAACTTTTCGTACAACATCAAAATTTAACCGCGATATGTTTAATCTTGTAAAATTCATAACTAATGTTTGGAAACTCGGATTCTAACAAATAATATGTCGTTGAACTCACAAAAATGTGGAGAACACAGTGGTGCAATAAAATTTGACTTTTGAATTGTTTTCGAACATTCAAATTTAAATATGTAACTTTGAGTATTTTCTGCATGGTTCAAATTCTATAAATTTAAATCAAATGACTCCTCTTGCAAATGGAACTTATTGATGTCCCCTGTCCATTAACACCAGTGCCTAAAACTTATAAAACTATTTGCAAGTATTCAAGTCTAAATATGAGGACTTGAGTAGCTTCGACATAACTTAAATTCTATAAACCCCTTTAAGATGATTTCTTTTGTAAATGAATTATATTTGAACTCTCCATCCAGTAGCACACCTGTTTAGTTTAGTTGATCATATTCACTTTCCATGCTTTTAGATTTGAAGTAATATCCTTCTATGTTTCATAAGACACAATACATAAACCCTACTTGATCATATCTTTCTTTTGAATATGTGCTACTCATCAGTATTCATCGGAACCACTATCATAATTAATTTTTGTAAACATTGAGGTTGAAGATTTAACTCATAATTCCATTTTGCCAAGCTGAATCATATGATCATACCCATTTACCAAAATCATTTAGATATTTTCATCATGTCCAAGATCATATATATCCCAATTATATTGCCTAGTTCACGATATTCAAACCACAATTGAGTTATTTGAGTAAATTGTGACAAATCTTATTTATAGATTTTCCCTTCTGCAAATGTTGTGGAGGCACTCTACTACATAGCACATGTGTTGAAACCTTGACATTCCTTACAATCTTTTATGCGCATCTTGAATACCATTCATGCCTATCCAATCTCGTGTCATTCGATCATATTTATTAAGCTTGGACTATTCAAATTACAAATATGTCATTGTAGTAATTTAATATATCATTAGTCCATACCCAAGCCTTTGTGTAACTTGAGCTATCGTGATAAGTGTTGTCACTCTTAAACTTAATAGCATCTAAGTTTTCACCATATGGAATCTATGTGATTCTTATCACATGGACCATTCCAATTTTGTCTATTCCTTTGTAACCAATATGTCTTTTCCTATTGATCATTGATGGTACTTCTCTTTCTAAGTAATTGAGCTCATCATTCAATATCTCAAATTCATATCTTGCAAGCCATACCTCTGCCATACCTTTAATTTCCCAATTAACCATCAATTTAATGAAAACTAAAAATACAATGAATAACAAATCTTTCTAATTTGTTGCCTTGCTTGATTTTCTTGTTGTTTGAATGTGTGTTTATTTTCTGTTACTTTTATGTTATAGTTGTACGGAGAGCTACGAGTTTTGATTGAGAGATGTGCAGAATTCTTCAATTACCAAAAAGGCAAGTGTCACACACTGTTCTGTCCTATTATTTTTGTATGCACATTGTAGTTATTTTCAGTAGCTATGTATGTGTAGGATTTTTTTCAAATTATATATTGCTATGCCAATAAACCTATCTAGGATAGCCATATGATTTCATGCTTTATTCTTTATCGCCACCGTACTGTAGTATGCTTAGCGTTGCTATTGTAGATGCGTGGTTGGGATTTCATGATGTGATATGTGGTATTGTGAAAGTATGGTTTTATGTAATAAAACAACCTAAAATAATGAACCCCTGGGTGGTAAGTGGTAATGCTTGGTTTATGTTGAGTGGTTGCACCGGGGTCATTTCTATGGCAGCACCGTGTGCATCACACTTGAGGTTGGCCACCCAGGAACAAAGAGATTAGCCCGGTTTTCTTGTTTTAGTAGCTTCCAGTACAACCACATGCTATATGGGCTCTGGCTAGATTGAGTAGGTTGCGAGAACTCGACCCAATGTACAGAGGGTGGTAGATGTTGGTAGGATGGAGCGCATCCATTGTGGTTGAGGTATTGCTTCTGAAAGATCTTGTCCTAGTCGACATCTGTCCATTTGAGCAAAATGCGCATCATGGAAGAAGAACAGACTAGGTCATGTGGGGAATGTGTACAACCTCTCGAGAGTGTCAAACTAAGTACTTAGCCGTGTCCTCGGTTATGGACATTATGAGCAACTAGAGTCTGGAACTGTTTGGAGGATCTCATCATTCCAATTTCATAATAAAACTTGATGGAACAAACAATGGGTTTAGGAGCATGCAAAGCTAGGTTGTCTTGTGTTTACATGGGCCTATGCTAGCATGTCCGTAGATGTTTAGGAGCATATGAAGCTAACCGTCTTGCGACGGCATGGGTTATGCTAATATGTTCCTAGACGATGTTTCTGAAAAATAAAGATTGTTTATAAATGATAGGGAAACTATTGCTTTTCGCAAAAGATGCTAAACTCCACCTGCCAAATGAGCACGTAGTTGTTAGGCGCCATTTATATATCCACCAAAAGTGACATTTGCCAATACAATTCCAAATGTATTGACCCTGCGTGGCTGCAACGTTTTATGTTGCAGATATTCCGATGAACGAGTGAGGTTCGATGGTTAGGGTTACGAGTCTATACTCGACATGCTCGCCTGTGGCACATGAAGACGAAGGACTCCATGCTGATATGTTTCGTTGTGAACTCTGATATTGAGCTAGCCTTGTGCTATGCAATTTGTAAGTTATTATGTAATTTTGGATCATGCGATGTAATTAAGACCTTTGTTTCTTGGTATTACATCTTAAACTGTGTGTGCTAGCGATTGATCCAGGGACTAGCACTATTATGCACAGAGATTCAACCCGTACCGGGTCGGATCGCTACAGAGAAGCATTGTACAACATGGCTATGGCAGAAGTTGGAGCCATGGGAACAGTGTTTGCAAGTACAAGTGCACATCTCGAAGGTGCTCCAAGGAAAAATTGTCCACGGCCCGCTGTGGTAGTGCAAGATCCTCCAAGAACGGGTGATGTGAGAGATACTGCGATGCAGGCGCGGGTCGATAGAGCACGGCAAGAAAGGAGAGAACGTCGGCATTCACCAGAAGTAGATGAGGAGGATATGTGTGGGCTCCCATGCTTCACTCGACGAGTTCGTAAAACTCGGGTCCCGTCTAGGTTCAAATTGCCCGACAACTACAAGAAGTTCGATGGTTTGCAAGATCCTGAGGACTGGTTAGTCGACTACCTGGAGACAGTAAAATTGACGGGTGGAACCAAAGCAACTGCCATGCAAAGCATCCAGGTCCACCTAAGTGGACCAGCGAGGTCATGGATAAAAAAGCTACCACCTGGATCGATCGACAGCTGGGAAACTTTCGAGGACATGTTTGTGAAAAACTTCCTATCCACATGCAAGAAACCCGCGTCAATAGAGCAGCTGAGGGTCTGCAGGCAGAAGTTTGATGAGCCAATGAGGACATACATCTAGAGGTGTGATACGTCCATTTTGCATCACTATTTTATATCATAATTTACTGTTATTCATTGATATATTTCGTATTTAGAGATGATACTTATGTTATTTCACCTATTTTGCATGTTTCATGATTATTGGAGAATCGCTCACCGGAGTCAGGATTCTGCTGGAAAAAGCACCGTCAGATTGCAATATTTCTGAAGATCAATAATTGACGAAAATTACACTGAAGATCTTATTTTTCCAGAAGACGGAGCCAGCCAAAAGGAGGTGCCGAGGAGGTCCGCCATGGGCCCCCCATAGGCTGGCGTTGGCCCTGCCCTAGCCACGCCGCCTTGTGGGCTCCTTCGCGTACTTCTTCTCCCCGAAAACCTAAGGTGCTGGGGATAGTCGCGAAGAGTCACAGCCGCCTCTGCGGGGCGGAAAACACCAGAGAGAAAAGAGCTCTCCGGCATGCTGAAATCCGCCGGGGAAATTCCCTCCCGAAGGGGGAAATCGACGTCATCGTCACCGCCATCGAGCTGGACTTCATTGGGATCATCATCACCATCATCTTCACCGCCGTCACCGCCATCTCCACCGCTGCACCTCGTCACCGCTGTAACATCTAGGGTTAAATCTTGATTGTTTGATAGGGGAAACTCTCCCGGTATTGATTACTACTTGTTATTGATGCTATTGAGTGAAACCATTGAACCAAGGTTTATGTTCAGATTGTTATTCTTCATCATATCACCTCTGATTATGTTCCATATGATGTCTCATGAGTAGTTCGTTTAGTTCTTGAGGACATGGGTGAAGTCTAAATGTTAGTAGTTAATTATGTTGAGTAATATTCAATGGTTTGATATTTAAGTTGTGGTGTTATTCTTCTAGTGGTGTCATGTGAACGTCGACTACATGATACTTCACCTTTATGGGCCTAGGGGAATACATCTTGTATTCGTTTGCCAATTGTGGGGTTGCCAGAGTGACAACAACCTGAACCCCCGTTGGTATATCGATGCAGGAGGGATAACAGGATCTCAGAGTTTAAGGTCGTGGTTAGATTTATCTTAATTGCTTTCTTGTATTTGCGGATGCTTGCAAGGGGTATAATCACAAGTATGTATTAGTCCTAGGAAGGGAGGTGCATTAGCATAGGTTCACCCACACAACACTTATCAAAACAATGAAGATTAATCAGCTATATGAAGCGAAAGCACTAGACTAAATTCCCGTGTCTCCTCAAGAACGTTTGGTCATTATAAGTAAACAAACCGGCTTGTCCCTTGCGCTAAAAAGGATTGGGCCACTCGCTGCAATTATTACTCTCGCATTTTACTTACTTGTACTTTATTTATCTGCTACATCAAAACCCCCTGAATACTTGTCTGTGAGCATTTACAGTGAATCCTTCATCGAAACTGCTTGTCAACACCTTCTGCTCCTCGTTGGGTTCAACACTCTTATTTATCGAAAGTACTACGATACACCCCCTATACTTGTGGGTCATCAAGACTATTTTATGGCGCCGTTGCCGGGGAGTGAAGCGCTATTGGTAAGTGAAATTGGTAAGGGAAACTTTTATTGTACGTGCTGATTTTATTTCTGCCTGCTGCTATAATTCATTATGGAGAGATCTTCTCTTGAATTTCTATTTGGAAAATCTACTACTACTGCAAAGGTAGTGGATGAGGCGCCAGGTGAGAAAGAGGTTCCATACAAAGTTTTGTGGATAACCGCTATGAAGGGGATGGAACTGTCCATCCTGGAGATCATTTACTATTTTTACATGAATTATGCGGGTTATTCAAGTGTGCAGGTATTGCTATGGATGAAGTTAGGCAGAAATTATTCTCTATATCGCTGTCTGGTAAAGCGGCGCATTGGTATAAATTACTGAAGAATGGGGATTCTCTTGATTGGAAGGATATTGTGCCTCTATTTTATTCTAAATTCTATCCTCCAAGTGAAATTCACAAAGACCGGAACCGCATATATAATTTTTGGCCTCATGATGGAGAGAGTATTGCCCAGGCATGGGGGAGATTGAAGTCTTTAATGCTCAAATGCCCCATTCATGAGCTTCCTGGTAATATTATCATTGATAATTTCTATGCAAGACTTTCTTTTCAAGATAAAACCTTGCTGGATACCACTTGTTCTGGATCATTTACAAGCAACAAAGAAGAGTTTAAAAGGGACCTTCTTGATCGGATTCAGGAGAATACTGAAGGATGGGAGAACGACAAGGATAGAGAGTCAGGTATAAATTATGATTATGAATGCATTGAAACTTTTATGGATACTGATAAATTCCGTAATATGAGTGCTACTTATGGTCTTGATTCTCAAGTCGTTGCAAATTTTTATAAAGCTTTTGCCTCTCATTTTGAATTGCCTAGGAAGAATTTTGATAAGTATCATGAACCGTATAAAGATAAAACTGATTCATCTATAAATAAATGTGTTGTAATTGAAACTGTTGATCATATTCTTCCTGAAGCTTATATTGAAAAAACTCCTTTCTCTGCTAAAATGAAGGAGTATTCTGTTATAACTAGTGCGGTTAATAAAAGTGGAAAGAAACCTATAGAGCCTGAAGAGCAAATAAAGGTTGAACCTGCTATTGCAATAGTTAAAGATCTTGTGACTGAAAATGTGGAAGATGGTCATATTATTTTCTGTGAAGATGCTTCTAATATTGTTTCACATCCTAATAAGTCTAGGAAAGCTAGTGTTCCTATGCTTTCTGTTAGAATTGGTGGTCATTGTTATTATGGTTTATGCGACATTGGTGCAAGTATTAGTGTCATTCCTTATGAGCCTTACACGGAGATCATGCATGAAATTGGTTCTTGTGAACTTGAGGATATTGACGTGGTTATTCGGCTAGCTAATAGAGAAACTATCTCTCCTATTGGTATTGTTCGAGATGTGGAAGTTATATGTAGTAAGATTAAATATCCTGCTGACTTTTTGGTACTCGGTTCTGCTGCTAGTAAGTTTTGTCCTATTATATTTGGTAGACCTTTTCTAAATACTTGTGGAGCTGTTATAGATTGCAAGAAAGAGAAAATTGTAACTAAATTTGCTGGTGAATCTTATGAGTTTAATTTCTCTAAATTTGCCAAAACTCTTTATAAAGCTGATTTACCTAATAATGATTTTAGAGTTGAACAGTGTGCATCTATTGCTCTTGCTCCTAATAATCCTTTGCAGCAACATTTGGAAGATAGTGAGAGTGAAGTCTTTAGGGAAGAAATGAATGAGCTTGATGAAATTTTCCTTCGTCAACCTATTCTTAAGCATGATTTACCGGTTGAAGATCTAGGTACAACACCACCACCAAAGGAAGATCCTGTTTTTGATTTAAAACCATTGCCTGATAATCTTAAGTATGCTCATATTGATGATAAGAAAATATATCCTGTTATTATTAGTTCTAAGCTTTCAGAGTTTGAGGAAGAAAGGTTATTGGAAATATTGAAGAAACACCGAGGAGCTATTGGCTACACTCTTGATGACTTGAAGGGGATTTCTCCCTCTATTTGCCAACATGCCATCAACATGGAAGATGATGCAAAGCCTGTTGTTGAATCAGCGTCGTCTAATTCCTAAAATGAAGGATGTGGTAAGGAATGAGGTATTAAAACTTCTTGAAGCTGGTATTATATATCCTATTGCTGATAGTAGATGGGTTAGTCCTGTGCATTGTGTTCCTAAGAAAGGAGGAATAACTGTTGTGCCTAATGATAATGATGAGCTCATCCCTCAAAGAGTAGTTGTAGGGTATAGAATATGCATTGATTATCGAAAAGTTAATAAAGTTACTAAGAAAGATCATTACCCTTTACCTTTTATTGATCAAATGTTAGAAAGGTTATCTAAAAATACTCATTTTTTGCTTTATTGATGGTTATTCTGGGTTCTCACAAATTGATGTTAAAACTAAAAATCAAGAGAAAACCATTTTCACTTGTCCCTATGGAACTTATGCTTATAGGCGTATGCCTTTTGGTTTATGTAATGCTCCTGCTACTTTTCAAAGATGCATGTCTGCTATTTTTCATGTCTTTTGTGAAAAGATTGTAGAGGTATTCATGGATGACTTTTCTGTCTATGGAAATTCTTTTGATAATTGCTTGTGAAACCTTGATAAAGTTTTGCAGAGATGTGAAGAAACTAACCTTGTTCTTAATTGGGAGAAATGCCTGATACGCGTACAGCACGCGTCCGTTGGGAACCCCAAGAGGAAGGTGTGATGCGTACAGCGGCAAGTTTTCCCTCAGTATGAAACCAAGGTTTAATCGAACCAGTAGGAGCCAAGAAGCACGTTGAAGATTGATGGCGGCGAGATGTAGTGCGGCGCAACACCAGGGATTCCGGCGCCAACGTGGAACCTGCACAACACAACCAAAGTACTTTGTCCCAACGAAACAGTGAGGTTGTCAATCTCACCGGCTTGCTGTAACAAAGGGTTAGATGTATAGTGTGGATGATGATTGTTTGCAGAGAACAGTAGAACAATTGCAGTAGATTGTATTTCAGATGTAAAGAATGGACCGGGGTCCACAGTTCACTAGAGGTGTCTCTCCCATAAGATAAATAGCATGTTGGGTGAACAAATTACAGTTGGGCAATTGACAAATAGAGAGGGCATGACCATGCACATACATGATATGATGAGTATTGTGAGATTTAATTGGGCATTACGACAAAGTACATAGACCGCTATCCAGCATGCATCTATGCCAAAAAAGTCCACCTTCAGGTTATCATCCGAACCCCTTCCAGTATTAAGTTGCTAACAAGAGACAATTGCATTAAGTATGGTGCGTAATGTAATCAATAACTACATCCTCGGACATAGCATCAATGTTTTATCCCTAGTGGCAACAGCACATCCATAATCTTAGAGGTTTCTCTCACTCCCCCAGATTCACGGAGACATGAACCCACTATCGAGCATAAATACTCCCTCTTGGAGTTACTAGCAAAAACTTGGCCAGAGCCCCTACTAATAACGGAGAGAATGCAAGATCATAAACAACACATAGACATAAATTGATAATCAACATAACATAGTATTCTCTATTCATCGGATCCCAACAAACACAACATATAGCATTACAGATAGATGATCTTGATCATGTTCGGCAGCTCACAAGATCCGACAATGAAGCACATAAGGAGAAGACAACCATCTAGCTACTGCTATGGACCCATAGTCCAGGGGTAGACTACTCACTCATCACTCCGGAGGCGACCATGGCGGTGTAGAGTCCTCCGGGAGATGAATCCCCTCTCCGGCAGGGTGCCGGGGGCGATCTCCTCAATCCCCCCGAGATGGGATTGGCGACGGCGGCGTCTCTGGAAGGTTTTCCGTATCGTGGCTCTCGGTACTGGGGGTTTCGCGACGAAGGCTATTTGTAGGCAGAAGGGCAGGTCAGGGGGCCACACGAGGGGCCCAGATGACAGGTCGGCGCGGCCAAGACCTGGGCCGCGCCGCCCTATCGTCTGGCCACCTCGTGGCCCCACTTCGTTGACTCTTCGGTCTTCTGGAAGCTTCGTGTGAAAATAGGCCCCTGGGCGTTGATTTCGTCCAATTCCGAGAATATTTCCTTACTAGGATTTCTGAAACCAAAAACAGCAGAAAACAGCAACTGGCTCTTCGGCATCTCGTTAATAGGTTAGTTCCAGAAAATGCATAAATATGACATAAAGTATGCATAAAACATGTAGATATCATCAATAATGTGGCATGAAACATAAGAAATTATTGATACGTCGGAGACGTATCAGCATCCCCAAGCTTAGTTTCTGCTCGTCCCGAGCAGGTAAACAATAACAAAGATAATTTCTGGAGTGACATGCCATCATAACCTTGATCATACTATTCTAAGCATATGTAATGAATGCAGCGATCAAAACAATGTAAATGACATGAGTAAACAATTGAATCATATAGCAAAGACTTTTCATGAATAGTACTTCAAGACAAGCATCAATAATTCTTGCATAAGAGTTAACTCATAAAGCAATAATTCAAAGTAAACGTATTGAAGCAACACAAAGGAAGATTAAGTTTCAGCGGTTGCTTTCAACTTATAACATGGATATCTCATGGATATTGTCAATGTAAAGTAATATAACAAGTGCAATATGCAAGTATGTAGGAATCAATGCACAGTTCACACAAGTGTTTGCTTCTTAAGATGGAGAGAAATAGGTGAACTGACTCAACAATAAAAGTAAAAAAGAAAGGTCCTTCAAAGAGGAAAGCATCGATTGCTATATTTGTGCTAGAGCTTTGGTTTTGAAAACAAGAAACAATTTTGTCAACGGTAGTAATAAAGCATATGTGTTATGTAAATTATATCTTACAAGTTGCAAGCCTCATGCATAGTATAGTAATAGTGCCCGCACCTTGTCCTAATTAGCTCGGATTACCTGGATTATCATCGCAATGCATAGGTTTTAACCAAGTGTCACAAAGGGGTACCTCTATGCCGCCTGTACAAAGGTCTAAGGAGAAAGCTCGCATTGGATTTCTCGCTATTGATTATTCTCAACTTAGACATCCATACCGGGACAACATAGACAACAGATAATGGACTCCTCTTTTATGCATAAGCATGTTGCAACAATTAATTTTCTCATATGAGATTGAGGATATATGTCCATAACTGAAACTTCCACCATGAATCATGGCTTTAGTTAGCGGCCCAATGTTCTTCTCTAACATTATGCAATGCTCTAACCATTTTGGTGGTAAATCTCCCTTACTTCAGACAAGACGAACATGCATAGCAACTCACATGATATTCAACAAAGAGTAGTTGATGGCGTCCCCAGGAACATGGTTATCGCTCAACAAGCAACTTAATAAGAGATAAAGTGCATAGGTACATATTCAATACCACAATAGTTTTTAGGCTATTTGTCCCATGAGCTATATATTGCAAAGGTAGAGGATAGAAATTTTAAAGGTAGCACTCAAGCAATTTACGTTGGAATGGCGGAGAAATACCATGTAGTAGGTAGGTATGGTGGACACAAATGGCATAGTGGTTGGCTCAAGTATTTTGGATGCATGAGAAGTATTCCCTCTCGATACAAGGTTTAGGTTAGCAAGGCTATTTGAAACAAACACAAGGATGAAGCGGTGCAGCAAAACTCACATAAAAGACATATTGTAAACATTATAAGACTCTACACCGTCTTCCTTGTTGTTCAAACTCAATACTAGAAATTATCTAGACTTTAGAGAGACCAATTATGCAAACCAAATTTTAGCATGCTCTATGTATTTCTTCATTAATAGGTGCAAAGTATATGATGCAAGAGCTTTAAACATGAGCACAACAATTGCTAATTATCACATTATCCAAGACATTATAGCAATTACTACATGTATCATTTTCCAATTCCAACCATATAATAATTTAACGAAGAAGAAACTTCGCCATGAATATTATGAGTAAAGCCTAAGGACATATTTGTCCATATGCAACAGCGGAGCGTGTCTCTCTCCCACACAATGAATGCTAGGATCCATTTTATTCAAACAAAACAAAAATAAAAAACAAACCGACGCTCCAAGCAAAGCACATAAGATGTGACGGAATAAAAATATAATTTCAGGGGAGGAACCTGATAATGTTGTCGATGAAGAAGGGGATGCCTTGGGCATCCCCAAGCTTAGACGCTTGAGTCTTCTTGATATATGCAGGGGTGAACCACCGGGGCATCCCCAAGCTTAGAGCTTTCACTCTCCTTGATCATGTTGTATCATCTCCCTCTCTTGATCCTTGAAAACTTCCTCCACACCAAACTCAAAACAACTCATTAGAGAGTTAGTGCACAATCAAAATATACATGTTCAGAGGTGACATAATCATTATTAACACTTCTGGACATTGCACAAAGCTACTGAAAGTCAATGGAATCGAAATATCCATCGAGCATATCAAAACAGGCAATGCGAAATAAAAGGCAGAATCTGTCAAAACAGAACAGTTTGTAAAGACGAATTTTATTGAGGCACCAGACTTGCTCAAATGAAAATTCTCAAATTGAATGAAAGTTGCATACATATCTGAGGATTACTCACGTAAATTGGCATAATTTTCTGAGTTACCTACAGAGAATTTTTCCCAGATTCGTGACAGCAAAGAAATCTGTTTCTGCGCAGTAATCCAAATCTAGTATGAACCTTACTATCAACGACCTTACTTGGCACAACAATGCACAAAACTAAGATAAGGAGAGGTTGCTACAGTAGTAAACAACTTCCAAGACTCAAAATAAAAAAGTACTGTAGTAAAAACATGGGTTGTCTCCCATAAGCGCTTTTCTTTAACGCCTTTCAGCTAGGCGCAGAAAGTGTATATCAAGTATTATCAAGAGGTGATGCATCTTCAGCGGGGTTTGGAGTTTTCTCAACCATGCATAGTATATTGGATACATAAGTTTCAGCGGCTCCCTTTTCATTAGTCTTGGGCTTGCTGCTTTCATCAAACAAATTTTCAGGAACAAGCCAAGCATAGTTATTTTCTAGTGCTTCATGCATTGCTAGGAGCTTACATGGTATTGGTGCTTTAATCTCCCCACCATTATTAACATTATTAGTATACTTAATTCTATCCATATCCATCTTTTCAAGGATACTAACAAAATTGGTATAAGAACCAAGCATCTTATATTTAATAAAGACCTTTCTAGCCTCTCTTGCTATACCACCAAATTCTCTAAGAAGAGTTTCTAAAACAAAATCTTTCTTTTCCCCTTCTTCCATATCACCGAGTGTAAGAAACATGTGTTGGATTATAGGATTGAGATTAACAAATTTAGTTTCCAACATGCGAACTAAAGAAGCAGCAGCAATTTCATAAGTAGGAGCAAGTTCTACCAAGTGTCTATCTTCAAAATATTCAACGGTACTAACATGATTGAAAAAGTCTTCTATATTATTTCTCCCAATTATAGACCCACGTCCTACCGGTATGTCTTTTACGGTAAAATTAAAAGGAAACATGTTGAAATAAGTAAAGCAAATATAAGTAACTAATTTTTTTGTGTTTTTGATATAGCAAACAAGATAGCAAATAAAGTAGAGCTAGCAACTAATTTTTTTGTGTTTTGTTTTAGTGCAGCAAACAAAGTAGTAAATAAAATAAAGCAAGACAAAAACAAAGTAAAGAGATTGCGATGTGGAGACTCCCCTTGCAGCGTGTCTTGATCTCCCCGGCAACGGCGCCAGAAAACAGTCTTGATATGCGTACATCACGCGTCCGTTGGGAACCCCAAGAGGAAGGTGTGATGCGTACAGCGGCAAGTTTTCCCTCAGTATGAAACCAAGGTTTAATCGAACCAGTAGGAGCCAATAAGCACGTTGAAGGTTGATGGCGGCGAGATGTAGTGCGGCGCAACACCAGGGATTCCGGCGCCAACGTGGAACCTGCACAACACAACCAAAGTACTTTGTCCCAACGAAACAGTGAGGTTGTCAATCTCACCGGCTTGCTGTAACAAAGGGTTAGATGTATAGTGTGGATGATGATTGTTTGCAGAGAACAGTAGAACAATTGCAGTAGATTGTATTTCAGATGTAAAGAATGGACCGGGGTCCACAGTTCACTAGAGGTGTCTCTCCCATAAGATAAATAGCATGTTGGGTGAACAAATTACAGTTGGGAAATTGACAAATGGAGAGGGCATGACCATGCACATACATCATATGATGAGTATTGTGAGATTTAATTGGGCATTACGACAAAGTACATAGACCGCTATCCAGCATGCATCTATGCCAAAAAAAGTCCACCTTCAGGTTATCATCCGAACCCCTTCCAGTATTAAATTGCTAACAAGAGACAATTGCATTAAGTATGGTGCGTAATGTAATCAATAACTACATCCTCGGACATAGCATCAATGTTTTATCCCTAGTGGCAACAGCACATCCATAATCTTAGAGGTTTCTCTCACTCCCCCAGATTCACGGAGACATGAACCCACTATCGAGCATAAATACTCCCTCTTGGAGTTACTAGCAAAAACTTGGCCAGAGCCCCTACTAATAACGGAGAGCATGCAAGATCATGAACAACACATAGACATAAATTGATAATCAACATAACATAGTATTCTCTATTCATCGGATCCCAACAAACACAACATATAGCATTACAGATAGATGATCTTGATCATGTTCGGCAGCTCACAAGATCCGACAATGAAGCACATAAGGAGAAGACAACCATCTAGCTACTGCTATGGACCCATAGTCCAGGGGTAGACTACTCACTCATCACTCCAGAGGCGACCATGGCGGTGTAGAGTCCTCCGGGAGATGAATCCCCTCTCCGGCAGGGTGCCGGGGGCGATCTCCTGAATCCCCCGAGATGGGATTGGCGGCGGCGGCGTCTCTGGAAGGTTTTCCGTATCGTGGCTCTCGGTACTGGAGGTTTCGCGACGAAGGCTATTTGTAGGCGGAAGGGCAGGTCAGGGGGCCACACGAGGGGCCCAGATGACAGGTCGGCGCGGCCAAGACCTGGGCCGCGCCGCCCTATCGTCTGGCCACCTCGTGGCCCCACTTCGTTGACTCTTCGGTCTTCTGGAAGCTTCGTGTGAAAATAGGCCCCTGGGCGTTGATTTCGTTCAATTCCGAGAATATTTCCTTACTAGGATTTCTGAAACCAAAAACAGCAGAAAACAACAACTGGCTCTTCGGCATCTCGTTAATAGGTTAGTTCCATAAAATGCATAAATATGACATAAAGTATGCATAAAACATGTAGATATCATCAATAATGTGGCATGGAACATAAGAAATTATCGATACATCGGAGACGTATCAATGCCACTTTATGGTTAATGAAGGAATTGTATTGGGACATAAAATTTCCGAGAGAGGTATTGAAGTCGATAGAGCTAAAGTTGAAGCAATTGAGAAGATGCCCTATCCTAGGGATGTTTAAGGTATTCGTAGCGTTCTTGGTCATGCTGGGTTTTATAGGAGATTTATTAAAGACTTCTCTAAGATTTCAAAGCCTCTTACTAATCTTTTTCAAAAAGATGTACCTTTTGTTTTTGATGATGATTGTAAGGAAGCTTTTGAAACTCTAAAGAAAGCCTTGACAACTGCTCCTGCAGTTGAACCTCCTGATTGGAATTTACCTTTTGAAATTATGTGTGATGCTAGTGATTTTGCTGTAGGTGCTGTTCTTGGACAGCGAATAGATAAAAAATTGAATGTTATTCATTATGCTAGTAAAACTCTTGATGCTGCTCAAAGAAATTATGCTACTACTGAAAAAGAATTGTTAGTTGTAGTCTTTGCTTGTGACAAGTTTAGACCTTATATTGTTGATTCAAAAGTTACAATTCATACTGATCATGCTGCAATTAGATACCTTATGGAAAAGAAAGATGCTAAGCCAAGGCTTATTAGATGGGTGCTTCTTTTGCAAGAATTTGATTTGCATATTATAGATAGGAAAGGTGTTGATAATCCTGTTGCTGATAATTTGTCTAGATTGGAAAATAATGCTTATGATCCTATTCCTGTTAGTGATAGTTTTCCAAATGAACAATTGGCTGTAATAAAGGTGAGCTCGCGAGATAGTCCTTGGTATGCTGATTATGCTAACTTTATTGTTTCCAAGTACTTGCCTCTAACCTTTTCAGCTCAGCAAAGGAGGAAATTCTTTTATGACTTGAGGCATTATTTTTGGGATGACCCACACTTATATAAAGAAGGAGTGGATGGTATTATGCGAAGATGTGTTCCCAAATATGAACAACAAGAGATATTGAGTAAGTGTCATGGTAGTGTTTATGGAGGACATCACGCCGGAGATAGAACCGCGCAAAAGGTTCTACAATCGGGTTTCTATTGGCCAACTCTCTTTAAAGATGCAAGAAAGTTTATTTTATCTTGTGATGAATGTCAAAGGGTTGGTAATATCTCCAGACGCAATGAAATTCCTATGAATTATACTCTTGTTATTGAACCATTCGATTGTTGGGGATTTGACTTCATGGGTCATTTCCCTTCTTCAGAAGGTAACACTCATATACTTGTTGTTGTTGATTAAGTTACTAAATGGGTGGAAGCCATACCCACAAAAAGTGCTGATGGTGAGACCTCTTTAAGAATGCTTTTAGATATTATTTTTCCTAGATTTGGAGTTCCTAGATATCTTATGACTGATGGAGGTTCTCATTTTATTCATGGTGATTTTAGAAAAACTCTTGCTAAATATGGTATTAATCATAGGATTGCTTCTGCTTATCATCCTCAAACTAGTGGGCAAGTAGAATTAACAAATAGAGAGATCAAATCTATCTTGCAAAAGACTGTTAATAAATCTAGAAAGAACTGGGCTAGTAAATTGAAGGAAGCACTATGGGCTTATAGAACTGCTTATAAAAATCCCATGGACATGTCTCCTTATAAAATGGTTTATGGGAAAGCTTGTCATTTACCTTTAGAACTAGAGCACAAAGCTTATTGGGCTGTAAGAGAACTAAATAAAGATCCTAAACTTGCCGGTAAGAAGAGATTGCTACAATTGAGTTCTCTAGATGAATGGAGAAGTGAAGCTTATGAAAATGCTAAACCTTTTAAGGAGAAAGTTAAGAAATGGCATGATAGAAGAATTATCAAAAGAGAATTTAATGTTGGGGATAAAGTCCTATTGTATCGGTCTCGTCTCAGATTTTTTGCAGGGAAATTACTCTCAAAATGGGAAGGACCATATGTCATTGTGGAGGTGTATCGTTCAGGGGCAATTAAAATTAGTTCTCTGCAAGGCGATGCCACACAAGTGGTGAATGGACAAAGACTCAAGCATTATATTTCTGGAGATTCTTATAATGAAGATGTTGATGTTATTCGAGTGGTGACTCCGGAAGCTTTCATCAAAGGTCAAATTGACAGTTCTGCAGAGTTCGACTTTTAATAGGTAGATCTTGGTAATAAAAAGTCCGCGTTTAACTTTCTGAACAATGTTTTGCTATTTTTGGAAAATATGAAAAATTACGAGATCAAAACGGAGTGGAGGAGACGCACGAGGGCGTGCCCCCATAGGCCGACGTGGGCCCCAGCTTGGCCGTGCCGCCCTATGAGGATGGCCCCTCGGTGTCCCTCTCCAACTCTGGTTCGGCTTGGTACTTTCCTTCTGTCGTGAATTTTTTTGCTATATAATTGTTATCACCAGATTTTGGCCAAATCAGGAGGTGGGCCGTAAGAGAGATGGGCTTGGAAGATTACACGTGGATTATCTCTGAAGCGGCCTTGTGCGAAGAATTTGGGCTAGATTGCCCGTGTATCTTTAATTATGGTAGATTTCATCTTAGATTGGAAGTTAGAGTTTGTATCGTATACGGTGGGGATTATTCCCACGATTAGAAAGTCCCTTGGACTATAAATATGTATCTAGGGTTTATGGAATAAACAACAACACACGTTCAACCAAACAAACCAATCTCGGTGCATCGCCAACTCCTTCGTCTCGAGGGTTTCTATCCGGTAAGCGACATGCTGCCTAGATCGCATCTTGCGATCTAGGCAGCACAAGCTCCACGTTGTTCATGCGTTGCTCGTACTGAAGCCTTGTTGATGGCGAGCAACGTAGTTATTGTAGATGTGTTAGGGTTAGCATAGTTCTGCGCGTAACATGCTATCGTAGTGCAACCCTTGCATGTCTAGCCGCCCTCACACCTATCTTAGGTGTGGGGGCGGCACCCCGCTTGATCATTATTTGGTAGATCTGATCCGTTACGATTGCTCCTTGTTCTACAAGGATTAGTTTAATATCTGCAATAGTTAGGCCTTACAAAGGGTTGGAGGATCCAGCGGCACGTAGGGTGTCGTTCGCTAGTCCTAGACAGGATGTTAGGGGATCAACCTCGTGTTGGTTTTAGGCCCTATCTAGGATCGGCTTACGATCACCGTGCGTGGCCGCGAGCTAATCGTGAGTAGGATGATCCGATTATGCGGTGAAAACCCTAAATCGTCGTAGATCTAATTAGCTTTATCTTGATCAGCGGGACCACCATATATTCGTGCACCCGTACGAATCATGGGTGGATCGGCTCCTTGAGCCGATTCACAGATAACTGAGAGCCGATCGAGGCTCTTATTTAATGTTTACGTGTATGCCATGCAGGAAACTAGCGAGGCATCCCCATCACCTTCGACCAGGTATAGGTCAGGTGGCACGCCCTTGCACTCAGCATCGGACGTGTGACCAGAAGTGCTTTGCGGGCCGTCGCTCGGAGGGACCTCAGCCAGCCGCAGCTCTAGGTTGTTCCCGGCTCAAGCGATTGTGGGTTCGAGTCCCACCGGGCGTGCCAGAATGTGTTGACTGCCAAAACCCACCGGCGGGCAGCGACGGTCAACACTGTAGAGCCGGGAACAACCTAGAGCTGCGGCTGGCTGAGGTCCCTCCGAGCGACGGCCCGCAAAGCACTGCGGGGCCCACGTCCGCTGCTGAGTGCAAGGGCGTGCCACCTGACCTATACCTGGTCAGGAAGGTGATGGGGATGCCTCGCTTAGTTTCCTGCATGGCATACACGTAAACATTAAATAAGAGCCTCGATCGGCTCTCAGGTTATCCTGTGAATCGGCTCAAGGAGCCGATCCACCCATGATTCGTACGGGGTGCACGAATATATGGTGGTCCTACTTGATCAAGATAAAGCTAATTAGATCTACGACGATTTAGGGTTTTCACCGCATAATCGGATCATCCTACTCACGATTGGGCCTCGCGGCCACGCACGGTGATCGTAAGCCGATCCTAGATAGGGCCTAAAAACCAACACGAGGTTGATCCCCGGAACATCCTGTCTAGGACTAGCGAACGACACCCTACGTGCCGCTGGATCCTCCAACCCTTTGTAAGGCCTAACTATTGCAGATATTAAACTAATCCTTGTAGAACAAGGAGCAATCGTAACGGATCAGATCTACCAAATAATGATCAAGCGGGGTGCCGCCCCCACACCTAAGATAGGTGTGAGGGCGGCTAGACATGCAAGGGTTGCACTACGATAGCATGTTACGCGCAGAACTATGCTAACCCTAACACATCTACGATAACTACGTTGCTCGCCATCAACAAGGCTTCAGTACGAGCAACGCATGAACAACGTGGAGCTTGTGCTGCCTAGATCGCAAGATGCGATCTAGGCAGCATGTCGCTTACCGGATAGAAACCCTCGAGACGAAGGAGTTGGCGATGCGCCGAGATTGGTTTGTTTGGTTGAACGTGTGTTGTTGTTTATTCCATAAACCCTAGATACATATTTATAGTCCAAGGGACTTTCTAATCGTGGGAATAATCCCCACCGTATACGATACAAACTCTAACTTCCAATCTAAGATGAAATCTACCATAATTAAAGATACACGGGCAATCTAGCCCAAATTCTTCGCACAAGGCCGCTTCAGAGATAATCCACGTGTAATCTTCCAAGCCCATCTCTCTTACGGCCCACCTCCTGATTTGGCCAAAATCTGGTGATAACAATAATCTCCCGGACCCCTGGAGGTCCGTATATCGTCTTCTCGTCGTGTTTTGTTTCGAGCAGTTTTCTGCCAGGATCTGTTTTTGATCTAGAAGCACCATGGTCTCCAACAAGGGCAAGGGGATTTCGGAGGAAGATATTCAAGATCCCGAGTGGAAAGAGGTGGATGAGAGTGTCAAGGAAGAAGATGAAGAAGAAGTGGAGGAAGACTCGCGTGCATACCCGTGTGCCACCGTCGCAAGCATCAAGGTGGTGGAAAACCCTTTCAGTTCCAAGAAGAGCGCAATCGCACCGGAGTAAAAGTTCCACGTCACTTTCTAGCTCCAAGGACATCTCCTCCAGGCACCTACAAGCCCTTCCACACTCTAATTCATAATAGTCAAATTGAAAGGATTCCCAAGGCAGTATTGCCTAGCAATTGGGATATAGATCGTTCTAACACTGCAGGAAGGATGAAGCCTGAAACTGAAGAGTGGGGAAACAACTCTAAGAGTTGGGACTCGCCGTCGGACATACTTCTTAACCGCATCGAGCACAATTCGGAGATGATCCGCAACCTCATGTACGAGATTGATGAGCTAAAGGAGCTTGTTAAGAAGCTTATCAAGAATTCATCGCCACCACCGCCGAAGGAGTAATTCATCATTGGTATTGGCACCCCCTTGGTTTGTTCCAAGCTTGGGGAGTGCCGCGGTATCACATCATCACTGTCTTTTACCTTTTTACTATCAAGTAGTGTCATATCATGAGTAGGGAAGTTATCATATATGATGGGTTGCAGTGTGGAAGTATCTCTCCTTTAGTTGGTTATCTATGTATCCCTTGGTGTGAGTTATCGTTATGGAATATTAATGAGAAGTCTTATCATTTACATATTGCACATCTTATTTTAGTTTGCAATCTCTATTATATGATTGATCTTGTTGTTAGTATTGGTATCACTTTGGGAGCATTGAGTAAATCTATTTGGTTTTGGCAAACTTAGCATTGGTCAATAGCAACAACACTTTGAGTTTAAGTAGAAAAGAGGAAATACATGTGGATATGTTATTTCATTATCTTTCTTTCTTGTTAGCTCTTAGCTTAGTATTCTGAAGTTAAAATTATTTGTGCTTACAAGGAAGATGCATGATTGTTTCTATCACATGTGTATTTGTTTGATTCCCTCAACTCTTATGCTTGCTAATCAACCTTGCTAGCCAAAGACCTGTACTGAGAGGGAATGCTTCTCGTGCATCCAAACCTTAACCCAAAACCTATGCCATCAGTGTCCACCATAACTACCTACTATGTGGTATTTCTCTGCCATTCCTAGTAAATACTTCATGTGCTACCTTTAAACAATTCAAAGTTATCATCTCTTATTTGTGTCAATGTTTTATAGCTCATGAGGAAGTATGTGGTGTTTTATCTTTCAATCTTGCTAGGCAGACTTTCACCAATGGACTAGTGGCACATCCGCTTATCCTATAATTTTGCAAAAAGAGCTGGCAACGGGGTTCCCAGCCCCAATTAATTAACTTTCATTAATAATTCTCTTCACATGTTTTGCCCTGATTCATCAGTAAGCAACTTAATTTTGCAAATAGACACTCCTTCATGGTATGTGAATGTTGGAAGGCACCCGAGGATTCGGTAAGCCATGGCTTGTGTAAGCAAAAGGTTGGGAGGAGTGTCAACCATAAATAAAACTAAAGTACATGTGTAAACAAAAGAGAAGAGGGATGATCTACCTTGCTGGTAGAGATAACGTCCTTCATGTGAGCCGCTCTTTGGAAGTTTGTTTGGCAAAGGGGTTAGAGTACCCACTACCATTCGTTGACAACAACAAACACCACTCAAACTTTACTTTTATGCTCTCTATATGATTTCAAAACTTAAAAAACTCTAGCACATAATTTAATCCCTGCTTCCCTCTGCGAAGGGCCTATCTTTTACTTTATGTTGAGTCAGTAAACCTATTTCCCTCTATCTTAAGCAAGCAATTGAGTTGTTGTGATCAAACCATTTATATTGTGATCTACTTAATCATGCCTTTTATTTTTCCTTGTTTAGTACAAGTTTTATCCGAATGAATATAGCTTTGAAAGTTATCAATGATTATGAGGAGATTATTATGATTGAGTATGCAAGTTGTGCCATATAAGCTTTAACATAAGAGCGCTGCTCGACAGATAAGTACAATCTGTTAATTGTTCTCTGACCAAGAACGAAGTTTGCCATCACCAATTATGATTTCTTATGCACCTTTATTTGTGATTACCTTCTACTTGTTTCAAGTTGAATTATATGAGGAAGTTGTTCACTAGAATGTCTTGTGTGAATTAATATGATGCTTCTTGTCCGTATTTGGTTTATCGACTCTTCACTCTATAAACATGTGGTCTTGTTTACTGAGTTCAGTTTCGCTTGGGGACAAGCGAAGTCTAAGCTTGGGGGGTTGATACGTCCATTTTGCATCACGATTTTATATCATAATTTACTGTTATTCATTGATATATTTCATATTTAGAGATGATAGTTATGTTATTTCACCTATTTTGCATGTTTCATGATTATTTGAGAATCGCTCACCGGAGTCAGGATTCTGCTGGAAAAAGCACCGTCAGATTGCAATATTTCTGAAGATCAATAATTGACGGAAATTACACTGAAGATCTTATTTTTCCAGAAGACGGAGCCAGCCAAAAGGAGGTGCCGAGGAGGGCCGCCATGGCCCCCCCATAGGCCGGCGCGGGCCCTGCCCTGGCCGCGCCGCCTTGTGGGGAGGGGGCCCACAGCCCCCTTCGGCCGCCTCTCCTTCGCGTACTTCTTCTCCCCGAAAACCTAAGGTGCTGGGGATAGTCGCGAAGAGTCACAGCCGCCTCTGCGGGGCGGAAAACACCAGAGAGAAAAGAGCTCTCCGGCAGGCTGAAATCCGCTGGGGAAATTCCCTCCCGGAGGGGGAAATCGATGCCATCGTCACCGCCATCGAGCTGGACTTCATTGGGATCATCATCACCATCATCTTCACCGCCGTCACCGCCATCTCCACCACTGCACCTCGTCACCGCTGTAACATCTAGGGTTAAATCTTGATTGTTTGATAGGGGAAACTCTCCCGGTATTGATTACTACTTGTTATTGATGCTATTGAGTGAAACCATTGAACCAAGGTTTATGTTCAGATTGTTATTCATCATCATATCACCTCTGATTATGTTCCATATGATGTCTCGTGAGTAGTTCGTTTAGTTCTTGAGGACATGGGTGAAGTCTAAATGTTAGTAGTGAATTATGTTGAGTAATATTCAATGGTTTGATATTTAAGTTGTGGTGTTATTCTTCTAGTGGTGTCATGTGAACGTCGACTACATGATACTTCACCTTTATGGGCCTAGGGGAATACATCTTGTATTCGTTTGCCAATTGTGGGGTTGCCGGAGTGACAGCAACCTGAACCCCCGTTGGTATATCGATGCAGGAGGGATAGCAGGATCTCATAGTTTAAGGTTGTGGTTAGATTTATCTTAATTACTTTCTTGTATTTGCGGATGCTTGCAAGGGGTATAATCATAAGTATGTATTAGTCCTAGGAAGGGCGGTGCATTAGCATAGGTTCACCCACACAACACTTATCAAAACAATGAAGATTAATCAGCTATATGAAGCGAAAGCACTAGACTAAATTCCCGTGTGTCCTCAAGAACGTTTGGTCATTATAAGTAAACAAACCGGCTTGTCCTTTGCGCTAAAAAGGATTGGGCCACTCGCCGCAATTATTACTCTCGCATTTTACTTTCTTGTACTTTATTTATCTGCTACATCAAACCCCCCTGAATACTTGTCTGTGAGCATTTACAGTGAATCCTTCATCAAAACTGCTTGTCAACACCTTCTGCTCCTCGTTGGGTTTGACACTCTTATTTATCGAAAGTACTACGATACACCCCCTATACTTGTGGGTCATCAAGGTGGAACATTATCAAAAACTAGGCAGAGAACATATCTGACGAAAGAGCAATAGATGTGTTTGTTGCTGGGATCCGAAGGAAGGACCTAATCGAGGATTTAGGAAGGACTAACCCGAAAACAATAGCAGCCCTCATGGAAATAGAGAATCGTTGGGCAGATGGAGAAGATGATGTTCAAAACAAATGACATTGGTCGCCTGAGGACGACCGCAACCGAAACAATCAAAATAGACGACGCTTCTCTCGACAGTTCTCAAACTATGATGGTCCTGGTCAAATATCGGCTGGCTTCCGAGTATCTAGTGGAGGTAATAATTGAGACGATTATCGGAGAAGTAGTGAGCAGCACAGCGATTATAGGGATGCTCCCCGTCCCAACAGGCAAAATAATGGACCGAGGTTCCAAAGGCCATATGTGTCACCCGAGGATCTTCTGAACGGACCATGCCAAATGCACTTTTTTCTTGATAATAATGGGAAGAGGCAGTCGGGTCACCTGCAGAAGGACTGCCGAACTTCCTTAGCACTGCATAGGTACGCAGGGCATATTAATGCACAAGCAGCGAACAGGAACCCCTAGGGGCCAAGGAGTGAGATTCACCTTCCACCTCCACCCGCAATTACAGACGAAAATAGACATCAGTTGCAATTGGCGGCAGCTCCAACCAACGGCCCTTATATCGACACCAACGGGGCAGTTTCGATGATTCAGAAGGGCAGACCCTCAAATAGGACTCAAAAAGTGATTTCGCGACAAGTTTACATGTCAGAAAAGATGCCTCCACCAACGATTGAATACTTGAATTGGTTGGGGCAGGACATCGGTTTCACCATAGGGACCACCCGCAGCAAGTTCCACGACCAGGGAAATCAGCTCTGATCTTACCAGCGGTGATTGCAGGATTCGACGTTTCACGTGTGTTCATAGATGGAGGCAGCAGTTTAAACCTTATGTATGCAGATACATTGCGAAAGATGAACATATCATTGGCGAATCTAATACCAACTGACACGTGTTTCCACGGTATCACTCCCGAGAAGCCAAGTTACCCATTGGGAAAGATCAATCTCGGCGTTCAGTTTGGAACCCGAGAGAATTACAGAAGAGAGAAGCTGGAGTTCGAAGTTGTGGATTTCCCGTCGCAGTATCATGCTCTGCTAGGACGACCCGCTTATGCCAGATTTATGACGGTACCGCATTACACATACTTGTTGTGGAGGCTCCCTGGACCCAAGGGCCCAATCACAGTAAAGGGTAGTTTTGCCCTGGCAGATAAATGCGACAAGGATTTTCATCGGCTGTCTGAAACTTTCGGGATGCAGGCAGAGTACATGGCGTCAAGGTTAACAACTGATTATGATGTGCTGCCTGACGGAGGAAGTCCATTGAAGGAGCAACCCTTTAACACCACCAAGAATTCGAAGGAAGTACAGATTCACCCGACAGATTCTAAGAAGACGACAGCTATCACAACAAACATGGATAGCACATAGGAAAGCGTGCTCGTCGAGTTCCTCCGTGAGCGCTGGGAAATCTTTGCATGGTGTCCAGCTGACATGCCAGGAGTACCCAGGAAACTTGCCGAGCACCCTCTTAATTTGGATCCAATGGCTAGGCCAATTAAACAACCTTTGCAGCGTTTTTCGGAACCAAACCGCAAAGCTATGCTTTCCGAAATTAATCGACTTCGAGAAGAAAACTTCATCAAGGAGCTACACACGGAGGCCACATGGGTCGCTAACCCAGTTCTGGTCCCGAAGAAAAACACTGACGTCCTTCGCATTAGCGTCGACTTCCCGTGTCTCAATAAACATTGTCCAAAGGATCACTTTCCCCTCCCGCGGATCAATCAAATTATCGACTCCACAGCGGGATGCGAACGTCTTTCCTTCCTGGACGCGTATTCTAGTTACAACCAGATCCGCCTAAAAGAAGAGGATGACGTCAAAACAGCTTCTATAACACATTATGTTATGTTCTGGTACATAACGATGCCTTTCGGGTTGAAAAACGCGGGAGCTACGTATCAAAGGATGATGCAAAAGTGTCTTGCCACGCAGATTGGTAGGAACGTTCAAGTATATATCGACGATGTCGTAATTACAACAAAGCAGGGGTTATCTTTGATCGATGATCTCAGGGAAAACTTTGACAACCTAGACAAATTTTGCCTCAAGCTAAACCCGACGAAGTGTTCCTTCGGTGTTCCTGCGGGAGAGCTCCTTGGATAGTTGGTGCCAGCCAGAGGAATTGAGGCGAATCCTAAAAAAATACAAGCAATTGTGACAATGAGAAAGCCGATGAAGCATAAGGAAATACAGCAGCTAACAGGACGTGTCGCAGCTCTGAGAAGATTTGTCGCCAGGCTAGGGGAAAAAGCATTGCCCTTTTACGCGCTCATCAAACAAGGAGAAAAGTTCGAGTGGAACAAAGAAGTAGATAGGGCTTTCCAGCACCTCGAGCGCACAATCTTGACACCCCCAATACTGGTGGCGCCCAAGGAGAAGCAGCCTATCCTGCTGTATATCGCGCCCACACCTTAGGTGGTCAGCAGGGTTCTTGTAGTAGAAAGAGAATAAGAAGAAGGGAAAATCCATGGAGTCCAGAGGCCGGTATATTTCATCAGTGAAGTTTTATCGCCTTCAAAACAGCGGTACCCGCATTATCAGAAGTTGGCAGACTGCAAGAAAATTGCGACACTATTTTTCGGCACATCCGATAATAGTGGTCAATGAGGCGCCTTTATCAAACATCTTAAACAATCCAGAAGCTACAGGCCGTGTCTCCCTTTGGGGAATAGAGCTTTTCCCTTGGGACATCACATACAAAAAACGAAAAACAATAAAGTCGCAAATTCTGCCAGATTTCGTCGCAGAGTGGATGGAATTGCAAAATACGGGACCCCCAGATTTATCGAGTACTTGGACCATGAACTTCGACGGGTCCAAGAGAGTAGAAGGAGCTGGAGCAGGCGTGATATTAGTGTCACCCCAAGGAGACAAGATGAAATATGTATTGCGGATGACGTTCCCTGATACGTCTCAAACGTATCTATAATTTCTTATGTTCCAGGCTACTTTATTGATGATACTCACATGTTTTATACACACTTTATGTCATATTTATGCATTTTCCGGCACTAACCTATTGACAAGATGCCGAAGAGCCAGTTGCTGTTTTCTGCTGTTTTTGGTTTCAGAAATCATACAAAGGAAATATTCTCGGAATTGGACGAAATCAACGCCCAGGGTCTTATTTTTCCACGAAGCTTCCAGAAGATCGAAAGGGATACGAAGTGGGGCGACGAGGCGCCGCCACGCCAGGGCCGCGCGGCCAAGGGTGGGGCCGCGCCGCCCTATTGTGTGGGGCCCTCGTGACGCCTCCAACACTGCCCTTCCGCCTACTTAAAGCCTTCGTCGCGAAAACCTCTGTACCGAGAGCCACGATACGGAAAACCTTCCAGAGACGCCGCCGCCAATCCCATCTCGGGGGATTCAGGAGATCGCCTCCGGCACCCTGCCGGAGAGGGGAATCATCTCCCGGAGGACTCTTCATCGCCATGATCGCCTCCGGATTGATGTGCGAGTAGTTCACCCCTGGACTATGGGTCCATAGCAGTAGCTAGATGGTCGTCTTCTCCTCATTGTGCTATCATTGTTGGATCTTGTGAGCTCCCTAACATGATCAAGATCATCTATTTGTAATGCTACATGTTGCGTTTGTTGGGATCCGATGAATACGGAATACTATGTTATGTTGATTATCAATCTATCATATATGTGTTGTTTAAGATCTTGCATGCTCTCCGTTGCTAGTAGAGGCTCTGGCCAAGTTGATACTTGTAACTCCAAGAGGGAGTATTTATGCTCGATAGTGGGTTCATGCCTCCATTTAATGCAGGACGTTGTGAGAAAGTTCTAAGGTTGTGGATGTGCTGTTGCCACTAGGGATAAAACATCAATGCTTTGTCTAAGGATATTTGTGTTGATTACATTACGCACCATACTTAATGCAATTGTCTGTTGTTTGCAACTTAATACTGGAAGGGGTGTGGATGCTAACCTGAAGGTGGACTTTTTAGGCATAGATGCATGCTGGATAGCATTCTATGTACTTTGTCGTAATGCCCTATTGAATTTCACACTATCATCATGATATGTACGTGCATTGTCATGCCCTCTTTATTTGTCAATTGCCCAACTGTAATTTGTTCACCCAACATGCTATATCTTATTGGAGAGACACCACTAGTGAACTGTGGAGCCCGGTCCATTCTTTTACATCGAATACAATCTACTGCAATACTTGTTCTTACTGTTCTTTGCAAACATCATCTTCCACACTATACATTTAATCCTTTGTTACAGCAAGCCGGTGAGATTGACAACCTCACTGTTACGTTGGGGCAAAGTACTTTGATTATGTTGTGCAGGTTCCACGTTGGCGCCGGAATCCATGGTGTTGCGCCGCACTACACTCCACCACCAACAACCTTCACGTGCTTCTTGACTCCTACTGGTTCGATAACCTTGGTTTCTTACTGAGGGAAAACTTGCCGCTGCACGCATCATACCTTCCTCTTGGGGTTCCCAACGGAAGCGTGCTGTACGCGTATCAAGCAACGTTTTCTGGCGCCGTTGCCGGGGAAGTGAAGGAAAATTACACCACATAGATTTCTAACTCCCACGTCAACTGCACGCCAGCAAGCAACGTTTTCTGGCGCCGTTGCCGGGGAGATCAAGACACGCTGCAAGGGGAGTCTCCCACTTCCAATCTCTTTACTTCGTTTTTGTCTTGCTTTACTTTATTTTATTTACTGCTTTGTTTGCTTTCTTAAATCAAAACACACACAAAATTAGTTACTTGCATTTACTTTATTTACTATCTTGTTTGCGTTCTCCATATTAAAAACACAAAAAATTAGTTACTTGCATTTACTTTATCTAGTTTGCTATATTTACTATTGCTAAAATGGGTACTCCTGAAAATACTAAGTTGTGTGACTTCACTAGAACAAATAATAATGATTTCTTATGCACACCTATTGCTCCACCTGCTACTACAGCAGAATTCTTTGAAATTAAACCTGCTTTACTAAATCTTGTTATGAGAGAGCAATTTTCTGGTGTTAGTTCTGATGATGTTGCTGCCCATCTTAATAATTTTGTTGAACTATGTGAGATGCAAAAATATAAGGATATAGATGGTGACATTATAAAATTAAAATTGTTTCCTTTCTCATTAAGAGGAAGAGCTAAAGATTGGTTGCTATCTTTGCCTAAGAATAGTATTGATTCATGGACTAAATGTAAGGATGTTTTCATTGGTAGATATTATCCTCCTGCTAAAATTATATCTTTGAGAAGTAGCATAATGAATTTTAAGCAATTGGATAACGAGCATGTTGCTCAAGCATGGGAAAGAATGAAATCTTGGGTTAAAAATTGCCCTACCCATGGACTGACTACTTGGATGATCATCCAAACCTTTTATGCAGGATTGAATTTTTCTTCGCGGAACCTATTGGATTCAGCTGCTGGAGGTACTTTTATGTCCATCACTCTATGCGCCGCAACAAAGCTTATTGATGATATGATGATTAATTACTCTGAATGGCACACGGAAAGAGCTCCACAAGGTAAGAAGGTAAATTATGTTGAAGAAACCTCCTCCTTGAGTGATAAGATTGATGCTATTATGTCTATGCTTGTGAATGGTAGATCTAATGTTGATCCTAATAATGTTCCGTTAGCTTCATTGGTTGCTCAAGAAGAACATGTTGATGTGAACTTCATTAAAAATAATAATTTCAACAACAATGCTAATAGGAATAATTTGGGTAACAACAACTATAGGCCATATCCTGCTAGTGGTAATGATTATGGTAATTTTTATGGTAGATATGTTTCGCCTAATGAGGAAAAGATGTTAGAAATTGAAAGATCTACTAAGAGCTTTATGCAATCACAACATGAGCAAAATCAATTGTTTACTAAAACTATGAATGAACAATCTGCCTTGTTGAAAAATATAGGAAATCAACTTGAAAATTTGAATATGGAGATTTCGGGTTTGCAAACTAAGCTTTCAAATGCTGAAAACCGAATCTCATACATGTCTGCGTCACAATCTTCTTTATTTAATAAAATGGCTGCTAAACCTGAGGATATTGATAATAAAATTGTTACTACAGCAAACGCCATCCAAGTTCGAATTAATGAAAATATTAGATTGATGGCTGAATTGCGTGCTAGGTGGGAAAAAGAAGAAAATGCTAAAGAGAATAATGTAGCTAAAGTTTGGACTATTACCACCACTAGTAATGATAATACTTCACATGTTGCTACACCTCCTACTATCAATGGTAAAATAATTGGTGTTGGCAATGTTTCTACTCCTAATGCAAAGCGTGCAAAACTGGCTGAAACTGCTAAAACTGCTGAAACTGCTTGTTATAAAACTGCTGAAATTTTTCAAAATATTGGGGACAATGATCCCATTGCTTTAGATCATAATGGTTTAGATTTTGATGATTGTCACATCTCTGAAGTTATAAAGTTCTTACAAAAACTTGCTAGAAGTCCTAATGCTAGTGCTATAAATTTGGTCTTTACAAAACATATTACAAATGCTCTCATAAAAGCTAGAGAAGAGAAACTAAAACTTGAAACTTCTATTCCTAGGAAGTTAGAAGATGGTTGGGAGCCCATCATTAAGGTGAAGGTCAATAATTTTGATTGTAATTCTTTATGTGATCTTGGTGCAAGTATTTCTGTTATGCCTAAGAAAATCTATAATATGCTTGACTTGCCACCATTGAAAATTATTATTTGGATGTTAATCTTGCTAATAATTC
Organism: Lolium perenne; assembly: GCF_019359855.2. Classification (NCBI taxonomy): domain Eukaryota; kingdom Viridiplantae; phylum Streptophyta; class Magnoliopsida; order Poales; family Poaceae; genus Lolium; species Lolium perenne. The sequence continues at coordinate 64,572,678 of NC_067247.2, forward strand.
TACAAAGAAACCTTTGGGGAGGATTGATAATGTTCGCATTACGATTAACAATAACCTTGTCCCCGTTGATTTTGTTGTCTTGGATATTGAATGCAATGCATCTTGTCCCATTATTTTGGGAAGACCTTTTCTTTGAACTGTTGGTGCTATTATTGATATGAATGAAGGTAATATTAAATATCAATTTCCTCTTAAGAAAGGTATGGAACACTTCCCTACAAAGAGAATGAAGTTACCTTTTGATTCTATTATTAGAACAAATTATGATGTTGAAGCTTCTTCTCTTGATGTTACTTGATTCACACTTTCTGCGCCTAGCTGAAAGGCGTTAAAGAAAAGCGCTTATGGAAGACAACCCATGATTTTACTTCTGCACTTTTGTTTTATATTTAAGTCTTGGAAGTTGTTACTAATGTAGCAACCTCTCCTTATCTTTACTTTATTGCATTGTTGTGCCAAGTAAAGTCATTGATAGTAAGGTTCATACTAGATTTGGATTACTGCGCAGAAACAGATTTCTTGCTGTCACGAATTTGAGTAGTATTCTCTGCAGGTAACTCAGAAAAATCTGCCAATTTACGTGCGTGATTCTCAGATATGTACGCAACTTTCATTCAATTTGAGCATTTTCATCTGAGCAAGTTTAGTGCCCCAGAAATATTCGTCTTTACGGACTGTTCTGTTTTGACAGATTCTGCCTTTTATTTCGCATTGCCTGTTTTGCTATGTTTGATGGATTTTTTTGTTCCATTAACTTTCAATAGCTTTGTGCAATGTCCAGAAGAGTTAAGAATGATTATGTCACCTCTGAATATGTGAATTTTTGATTATGCACTAACCCTCTAATGAGTTTGTTTTGAGTTTGGTGTGGAGGAAGTTTTCAAGGATCAAGAGAGGAGGATGATACAATATGATCAAGGAGAGTGAAAGCTCTAAGCTTGGGGATGCCCCCGTGGTTCATCCCTGCATATTTCAAGAAGACTCAAGCATCTAAGCTTGGGGATGCCCAAGGCATCCCCTTCTTCATCGACAAATTATCAGGTCACCTCTAGTGAAACTATATTTTTATTCCATCACATCTTATGTGCTTTACTTGGAGCGTCTTTATGTTCTTATTTTTATTTTGTTTGAATAAAATTGGATCCTAGCATTCTTTGTGTGGGAGAGAGACACGCTCCGCTGTTGCATATGAACACATATGTTCTTAGCTTTATTCTTAATGTTCATGGCGAAGGTTGAAACTGCTTCGTTAATTGTTATATGGTTGGAAACAGGAAATGTTGCATGTGGTAGTGTATAATGAAATACTTGTAGATCATTGAGCTTTGATAACTTGATTCTTTGCAAACGTTTTGAGGTATTTAGATGGTAAAACTTGCTGGATAAATAAGTTAAATCTAGTAGTGGATTGTTGTCTTTAAGCTTGTGCCTTACTACAAACTCTATTTAAATAGTTGAAGGTGTAGTTGGACTTGATAGCTTTCCATGTCTGAGAGTTCATCGTAATAATTAAGTTGTGCTGAAGGTCGAGGGAGCTAGCGGGGTACTTGTTCCACCGTGAACGGCCCTCCTTGGAGTAAATTTTAATCATGCTCTTAATGTTGAACCTGCTAGATGTTTGCAATAAGCTTGTGAGTTCTTTTTGACTAATGTTAAGCTACGGTTTTTGGCACTTCCACCATCCAAATTTGCTAGCCTCTTCGGTACTGTGCATTGCCTTTTGCTCACATTGAGAATTGTGCATACTTCGCCACTACATCTAAACCCGTGGGAGGACTTTCTCTTATTCTCCTACACATAAGCCATACATCTTCCTCAAAACAGCCACCATACCTACCTACCACAGCATTTCCATAGCTATTCCGAGATATATTGCCATGCAACTTCCATTTTACATTACATGACTTGTTGTCATTTATCATTTATATATTGCTTTGCATGATTCTATACAGCTGATGTGAGGTTTACCCATGTTACGCTAGATCATTGCACATCCTGCTACACTGGCGGAGGCATACAGTTTTATACATCATGTTTCATTCATTATTAGTTATTTGTACCAAAAAGTGTGTCGTCATATTAGGATGTTGCCCCTAAAAGTGAAAAGAGTCATGGAGGCCATCAAAAAGAGAAAAAGAAAAGAAAGAAAAAAATAGAAAAGAAAAAGAAAAAGGAAAAAAAGAAAAAAAGAAAAAAAAGGGGGCAGCATTACTATCTTTTATCCACACTTGTGCTCATGTTTTAGCACCTGCAGTATTCATAGTCATCATTTGTGCTCATGTTTAGCACCTATACTCCATATGAGAGAGTTTTCATGTTTTACTAGTATAACTATGTGGGGAATTTACACTATAGAACTTGGGTTGTATATTCCAATGATGAGCTTCCTCAAAAGTGCTCTAGGTCTTCGTGAGCAACCAAGTTGGATGCACCCCCACTAGTTCCATTGGAGAGCTTTCATACACATATAGCTCTATGTGCATCCGTTGCATGGCAATCACTACTCCTTGCATAGCTTCGATCATAATACTTCCTCTTGTCTAATGATCACTTACAGCTTTGTAAGACTTTCTTCCATTTGGCCTTCCAAACCCCCATTAACGTTCTTTATGCCATAACATCCTGGTGCCAATACCAAATGCTTGCGCTCACCGGTTGAGTAGACTTCGAAACAGTTGATTCATGACGTTCATGTTTATTTTTACTTGACTGAATCCTTCTTATGTTGTGAAAATTTACTTGATGCTTGGAATAAGGATAGAACTTCTACGCTGGATACTTAAAACATCTTTAATGAACTTTGTACGGTTTCATGTCTTTAAAGCAATAGTTCATGAAAACTTCTAGCTTGTTTAACTCTTGCATTATCATCTTTTATATCAATTATAGATATTTGCTTTGAATAATTTGATCCCAGCTCATATGCTTTACAATAGTATTGATCAAGATTTTGATAGCATGTCACTTCAGAAATTATCTTTGTTATCATTTACCTACTCGAGGACGAGTAGGAACTAAGCTTGGGGATGCTTGATACGTCTCAAACGTATCTATAATTTCTTATGTTCCATGCTACTTTATTGATGATACTCACATGTTTTATACACACTTTATGTCATATTTATGCATTTTTTGGCACTAACCTATTGACAAGATGCCGAAGAGCCAGTTGCTGTTTTCTGCTGTTTTTGGTTTCAGAAATCCTACAAAGGAAATATTCTCGGAATTGGATGAAATCAACGCCCAGGGTCTTATTTTTCCACGAAGCTTCCAGAAGACCGAAAGGGATACGAAGTGGGGCGACGAGGCGCCGCCACGCCAGGGCCGCGCGGCCAAGGGTGGGGCCGCGTCGCCTTGTTGTGTGGGGCCCTTGTGACGCCTCCAACCCTGCCCTTCCGCCTACTTAAAGCCTTCGTCGCGAAAACCTCTGTACCGAGAGCCACGATACAGAAAACCTTCCAGAGACGACGCCGCCACCAATCCCATCTCGGGGGATTCAGGAGATCGCCTCCGGCACCCTGCCGGAGAGGGGAATCATCTCCCGGAGGACTCTTCATCGCCATGATCGCCTCCGGATTGATGTGTGAGTAGTTCACCCCTGGACTCTGGTCCATAGCAGTAGCTAGATGGTCGTCTTCTCCTCATTGTGCTATCATTGTTGGATCTTGTGAGCTGCCTAACATGATCAAGATCATCTATATTTGTAATGCTACATGTTGCGTTTGTTGGGATCCGATGAATATGGAATACTATGTTATGTTGATTATCAATCTATCATATATGTGTTGTTTAAGATCTTGCATTCTCTCCGTTTCTAGTAGAGGCTCTGGCCAAGTTGATACTTGTAACTCCAAGAGGGAGTATTTATGCTCGATAGTGGGTTCATGCCTCCATTTAATCTGGGACAGTGACAGAAAGTTCTAAGGTTGTCGATGTGCTGTTGCCACTAGGGACAAAACATCAATGCTTTGTCTAAGGATATTTGTGTTGATTACATTACGCACCATACTTAATGCAATTGTCTGTTGGTTGCAACTTAATACTGGAAGGGGTGCGGATGCTAACCTGAAGGTGGACTTTTTAGGCATAGATGCATGCTGGATAGCGGTCTATGTACTTTGTCGTAATGCCCAATTGAATTTCACACTACTCATCATGATATGTATGCGCATTGTTGTAACACCCCAAATTTCAATAAAAAGAAAGTTAGAGAATTCCAGAAAGCAAAATTTCAAACCAACAAAAACTTTTCTATTTGCATATAGTACCATGCATAGGACTTGTGCATTTGATTGATATGCCATGATGATTGTTATTACTTGTATTTGATATGCTCTAAAACCCTAACGTGATCATATGAAGATCACCAACCAAATAAAACAAGGAGGAAGAAAATCCATAAAATGCAAAACCCTAAAAACCCTCACATATGCCTTATGGCATTTTTATAAATTTTGACCCTAGACCTATTTGGTCTTCACCATTAGTTGAGTAATGTTGTTAAACACTTATTACAACTTTTGGAATCAAAGATTCCCAATTCAAATGAAATTCAAACACACAACTAGCTCACATATGATATTGGTCTATTTTGACAATTCTAGTCTGATCACCACTTTGAGCCCTTGCCATTCAATTTTCCCAAACCAACTCTTGCTAACCCTTTGCACCATTTCAAAGTCAACATCAAGGTGAACAACTTTGGTGAAGATCATCATGCCAAAATCATCTTGGATCATGAGCAAGGCTCATCCAAAGTCACAACTTTTTCACTTATGCAACATTCTACACTTAGCCATTTTGGCCAATTCTTGAAATTCTAAATTTCCACCACCACCTCAAATCCTCTCTGGTCATTACAACTTATATCAACACTCACATTTCAACAACATTCACCATTTGAATTATTTCAAATTTGGATATTTTTGGAATTTACAATTTCGGGCACTATTTGCAACTATTGCAAATAGTGAATCTACCTCACCTAAACTACCCTAATCTATCACATTGTGTTCCCTGGTCCCCTTAAACCCTAATTGATGCATAGTGAGGCTAAGGAGAGGAGAGAGCAAGCTAGGGCATGGCCATGCCGGCCATGTCCCCGAGCCCGTCGACCTCCCCTCTCTCCTCTTGCACCACTGCCCTGGCCACCTCGCCACCGTGCGCCAACGCACCTCCTACGCCACCCTAGCATCGCCATTGTCACGCTTGAGGACGACACACGCCGGCCGACGCGCGCCCTGGACGCGCTCACCATGCCGGTGACGTCGCGCGTGGACATGCGCGCGGACGTCACAGTACACGCGCCGCGCAGCCACCTCGCTCACGCCCTGGACCCGTTCTCGATTCCTTGAGCCTCCACTCGCCACCTGGAAGCCGCCAGACAACCGCTCGACCAGACCCTGGACCGCCGCCGCCGTGGACGGGGAAGAAGATCCCGCGAGCGCCGCCGCCAGACACGGAAGCAGCGCGAGCGATTCCGACGCTCCCCGACCACGCTGTCGCTTCCAGTAGCATCGCCTGGACCCGTAGAGCATCGCCATAGCCTCGCCTAGCTCGACCAGCCGCCGGAGACGCCGCGCCCATGTCGACCACCTCCCTGCCCCGCAACCCTCATGCGATTCTATAAATAGGGAGTTCCCTGGACCAAACCAACCACACCATCTCACTCCCCACCTCTCACTGCTTCTCCACCACCACTCCACTCACTCGATCGTCGCCGGAGCTGCTCCAATTTGGAGATCGGAGCCGCCAGTACCTGGTGGACGCCGCGGTCGATTGGAGCCACCCCAGGACGAGCCACCGCTACCAGTCGACTCGCCGTCGTCCACAACTTCACCGCGCACATTGCCAACCCTAGCTGGAGCCACGGTGAGCTCTCCGACCCCCTACCTGAGCCACCGGTGAACTCCCCTCTCGCCGGCGGGACGATGAACCACAGCCGTTTGATCTCGTTCTAATCCAACGATCCAACTTAAAACGTACCGCTTCGGTGACGCTGAGTCACTGACGCGCGGACCCCACCCTGTCAGCGCGCCACGCGTCTGTGGACCGTGGTTGGGCTGGACTGGGTTGGGTTGGGCCGTTTTCAAATCTTTTAGCCCACTAGCTTTCCCGCCGGCCTGTTAAATTCAAATCCAGTTTAAATAATTACAAATGAATTTCAATACTGCTGCCACTTTGAAATTCAATAGTTTTAAATTGGCTAAACCAAATTCGATGAACTTTATATTGTTGGAAAGCTAGAGAAATTATCTAGCCAATGCCACTGGTCTCATGGCCAGATTCTTTGTAGAATTAATGTGATAAAAATAACAAGGAAGGGACTTTTACCTATTCAAATAATTCTTAAAAATCAACCAAAATAGATATTAAGTTAATTCCAACTCTAATAGCTCACATTTGACTTACACTAATTGTTTATGCAATAAAATGGTGTGGTCACTTTGTATGATAATGCCATAGTTTAATGAATGGATATTATGGCTAGTTTAACTAGTTGATATTGTCCAAAACTATTAAAGTAAATTATGTGGAGTCTTATACTTCATTTAAACTTGTCTCACATGAATTCATGGGATGTTTGGACCCCTGGTCCCAAACTCTCTTATATGAATTACTTGAGATTTAAATCATAAGTAGTGTTATTAAAATGGTATGAGGTGTTCCACCTCATTTAAATCATTTTCCCAAATGATGATGATGAACATTTGACTTAGGTCAATATGAGTTCATCAATGATTGTTTGAGAAATTAAATCTTAAGAAGATTTCAATGAGAGGAAATTATTTCTCAAGAACCCTATGGAAACTATCATTTACATATGAAATAAAAAGGAAGTGAATTCTATTTAAACAACACAACCCATGCACCCTAAGTAGCTTATTTGTGTGCATAGAATAGTTTGTGTGTTTATATGTGATGTATGGAATAGCCATTGTATTAGTGAGTAATTATACTCGTATTCAAATTTAGATGGTAGCACCGAAGAGTACACCGAAGAAGAAGGTTGCTACCAAGAGGAGGAGGAGGAGGAACAGTTTGAGAACTACCAAGGCAAGCTAATATTCTTGCAAAGTGCAAAGCCCCTTTGGGGCAAGGCACCATGATTCTTACCTTTTCTTACATGAGCCTATCCCAAGTTTTTACCTTACAAGTTTTACTTGTTTTCTAAATGAGTTACTTCTATAGTTAACTTTGGTCAAAGTACAAGTTGGTTACTAGAGTAGTGAAGTTAGTCTCTTCCAAGCAAAGCAAGATAGCACCCCTCATGATTTAGAGCTAGTGCTAATGAAATAAAACTTGACTACTCTAGATGGGAACAATGTGAATTTGAAATGAATTTGAAACCTTGGAATGAAGATACATTCCATTGAATGATTTTTGAAGGTGAATATGACCAAGAGAAGATGGTGATTTTTGATAAACAATGATGTTGGTTTGAATGCGATACCTTTCCAATTATTAAGTACCCCCACAATACCTGATTATGGGTAGGGCTTAACTGGAAGTTTATGCATCTTAGTATGGGTTCCCTCTGAACACACGTCATAGGGGTTACGCTTGAGGCTGCCTCCGTTGTTGAGAAATGATGTGAAATTGAGGTGAATTGTACGGCCAAGCCCTGTGCAGTTCCCAGGTTGACAGTTGGTCTTCACTGGGAGGCCAAGCTCATGGGGAGAGGTGCTCATACTATGATTCGTAAGTGAAAGGTTATGGTTGATGATCCGCGTACTGTGTTACGATTATTCGGGGTAATCCCGACGGATGAAATCAAATGTTGTGGCACAAGTGTGCAACCTCTGTAGAGTGTAAACCTATTCGAATAGCCGCGTCCACGGTTACAGACGGTTGGAAAGGCCATACAGTTTCCGATGTCATATCTTTGAAAATGATGTTGAAAGATGTTGGTGAAATGACTTGTGGTGAATTGATTTGAAATCACCACTTGAATGGTGGGAATGACACTAATGTTCCCACTTGAGTTAGTTAGCACTTGAATAAGCTTTTCTCAAACTTTGTGAACTAAAACTAGCTTTATGCAAATGAACTAGAGCTTAGCAAACCATACTAGAATGTCTAGCACTTACATTAGTATTAGTTTGCGAGTACTCAACGTACTCACGACTTTGTCCCTGTCTATTCAAATGGCCAGAGTATGAAGAGGGACAAGAAGATGACCAACAGGATGCCTACGACAACTAAGCGCCTTCCGACGTCAAGCGTTGGCCTGTGGACTAGAGAGTCCTTGTATCTTACGCTTCCGCTATGTTGAACTATGAACTTGTGCTTGTTCGTTGATCAATAGATCAACTATTCGTGTAATATGGATCATGTGATTCCAATTTGTAAGACTTATGGTTTGTAATGAATGATGACTGTGATACTTAACTATTATGCCTCGCAACAACAATATTCCTGGGATTGCGATGTATGACATAATAGGCATCCGGACTTAAAAATCCGGGTGTTGACAAGTTGGTATCAGAGCCATTGTTTGACCTTAGAAGACCTTAGTTAGAATGGGCGTTCTAAAAAACTTAACTTTGAAATCAAATGAAAGAAAATATTTGTGAAAATTTACAACACTCTTGTCTTTGAGACTTTGCCAAAATTTGGTGAATCATGTTCTATCTTATTTGAATCAACTTAAAATTTTGCCACACCTTGCACTCTCTAACTTACTCATCCAATTCTCTTTCAGATGGAGCCGAATGAACCCATCAACACCAAGTTTTATCAGCTTGGGAACGGAGGAAGCTTGATCTTCGAGCACGACCTCAACGCCGTCTCTGACTTCCTTGGGCGCCCACACCCCGAGTTCCACGGGGTTCAGCTGGACGACACGCCCGGAGGAGAGTTGCAGTGGGTGATCACTGCCGACTTGAGGGGCAAGATGGAGCCTCCCACCTTGGAGAGGATCCTCTTCTCCTTCCGCGAGAGCAACTGGCTCGATGGACTCGCACGTGGCCTTCAGGAGGCACTTGCGCGCCTCTGTGGACAGAACGTGGTGCGCATCCTCGCCTCTCGCTACGCCCACCTTGTGAGGCGTGATGCCGCGGGAGTGCCCATGGAGCTGCAGCCGCACCCGGAGTTGAGGCACCATGCTGAGCACCTGGACTTCATGCTCTACCAGACTCAGAGGGACCTCGACGCCACTCGCGCTTACGCGAACCAGACCCATGCTCACATCACCGAGCAGGGTGAGGCGATCAAGCTACTCAACAACGACCGCAAGAGCCTTCGCCAGCAGCGTGCCAAGAAGGACGCTATGATTCTTCGCCTTCGCGCCCGGATCGCGTCACTTGAGGCCACTGTCAAGGCCCAGGAGGATCAGATTCGTCAGCTGGAGGATGACGATGGAGGCATCGACATTCAGGGAGGAGACGCCTTCCTGAGCGATGACAACGACTTTGAGGAGGACGAGAACACCGAGGAGGAGGACTACGACTTCCTGGAGGCAGGACCCGACGACTACGTCCCGATCGATGTCGAGGATGAGGAGTAGTTGCCCTAGTTCACTTATGTAGGTGTGAGTTGTATCCCGTCCCTTGTATCGTAGCATGAGAATGGTTCTTAAAACCATTGGAGTATGTGTGTGTTAGTTTGTATCATGTGTTGAATGAATGAATGAATGTTATGTTTGTCATGAAAAGATTACAAGTTTTCAAATGTTTTTCAAACTTAACCAAAATGAACCATAGAATGTTCCCTCTTATCTCATGATCTTCTATATCTTCAGATGGCCCCTCCCAATAGCACCAACGACGCGATGTTGCAACTGCTACAAACCATGCTTGCCGACCGGGAAACCGAAAGAGCCGAACGTCAAGCCAACCTCATCGCCTTGCAGAACATCGCCAACCAAGGCCATGGAAATCATGACCACCCCGGATCCAAGCTCAAGAACTTCCAAAACATCAATCCCCCGGTGTTTAGCAAGACCGAGGAGCCCCTCAATGCCGACGATTGGCTCCAAACTATGGAGAACAATCTGGAGGTAGCCGGAGTGGAAGCCAACGAGAAAGTCTTGTTCGCCACCCACTATCTCGCTGGACCAGCCCGCGCTTGGTGGACAAGCACCCGTGCCATGAACGGAGGCCAATTCATGACTTGGGAGGATTTCAAACTCAAGTTCAGCAAGTACCATGTACCCCCGGGTCTTATCAAGAAGATGAGGGATGAATTCCGTGAGCTGAAACAAGGTCGCATGACGGTGGTTGAATACCGCGACAAGTTTCTCACCTTGTCGAGGTATGCCCCTGATGAGACCGACACCGTTGAGAAGAGGAAGGGGAGATTCCTGAACGGACTGCATGATGAGATGCAGACTGTCCTCGTCAACATCCCCTTCGCCGACCTCGAAGCCCTGGTCGACTCCGCCATCCAGATGGAGGGCAAGTTAAACCAAGCCAATGAGAACCGCAAGCGCCGCATGGCGAATCAGAGTGGATCAAGCCACCCCCAGAAGTTTCGCCCTAGCTCAAGCGGAGGTTTCACTCCGAGAAACAACAAACCCCAGATGCAGAACTCTCGCCCCGGTTATCAGAACCGGAGTGGAGGAAACTCCAAGCCAGGAGGCTACAACAACTACAACAACAACAACAACTACAACCGCGCTCCACCCCGAGCCCCTAACAACAACAACAACAACACCAACACCGCTCCCAGAACCGGAAGCAATGCCGTGCCCGTTGCGAACAAGCAGGACAAGACCACTATCACTTGTTATGAGTGTGGTGTAGTGGGGCACTACTCCAACGAGTGTCCCAAGCGTCTTGCCAAGCTCGCCGGCAACACCGCCGCACCTGCTCAGCAGCAACGCCGTGTCTCCACCGGTAAGAAGTTCGCCCCCAACAACCCCAACAACCGCAACGGCCGCCTCTACCACATGAACGCCGAAGAAGCCCAGGAAGCACCAGATGTTGTACTGGGTATGTTTTCTGTCAACCACATCCCTGCCAGAGTGTTGTTTGATTCCGGAGCATCTCATTCTTTTGTCACCGAAGACTTTGCATCAACAAGTAAAATTCCACCCCTCAGTTTGAAACATGTTATGATAGTTCAAATTCCCGGATCAACCACCAAAGCCAGAAAATTTTGCAAAAATGTGCCAATCAAAATCCATGATGTAGACTTCTATTCCAATCTCATCATACTTGGAACCAAAGGTTTGGAAGTTGTCCTAGGAATGGATTGGATGTCCAAACACAATGGATTGATAGACTATGCCAAGAAAGCCATAACCATGACTAGCAGCACCGGTATCGTAGTAGAGCACGTCTCTGAAAAACTACCCAGAAAATTTACCTGCAACCAAAGTGTATCCAAGCCAACTCTGGATCAAATCAGGGTCGTTTGTCGCTACCCTGATGTGTTTCCGGATGATCTACCCGGTATGCCCCCGGATAGGGATATCGAGTTTATCATCGAGTTAATCCCCGAAACTGGACCCATAGCCCAGAGAGCCTACAGCATGAACGCAACCGGAGCTTGTGGAGTTGAAGAAGCAGATAGATGATATGTTGGCCAAAGGTCTGATTAGACCAAGTGCACCCCCCTGGAGATCCCCCGTCTTGTTTGTGGACAAGAAGGATGGTGCAAATCGTTTATGCACGGACTATCGTAAGCTTAACGATGTCACCATCAAAAACAAATACCCCCTACCTGTGACGCCCCGAAACCGGTACCATGAGGATCCCAGCGAACCCGCTGAAATCCGCACGATATCGATCCAGAGACGCCCTCTGACACGACGTGCGCGACGAATCACACACGTGATGCCAGAGGAATTAACACGAGCGGTAACATTACAACAGGATTACAATAGAGCCCACAAGATACATATATTACAACAACAACTCCATCGAGTCAAGATACAAATATACAATACAAAGATCCAAATCATACAGAAGATCGAATACGGACAAGATACAAATTGGACTAAGAGTCCTGAAGATAACCAGTGGCGTCCATAACCCTGCCCAGGCCAAGCCGGAAGGGTAACCTTGCTAACATCGTCTTCATCGAACATATCTTCATACCTGCCCGGTTATATCCCGTAGAAGCAGCAATAAGTACGGGTTCGTACTTAACAAGACTTCAAGACGTATAAGCATTCGTCAACCAGTCGTCCTTTGTACTTGAGGCACGCAGGGGACTTAGAGGACGCAAGAGGAACGTCATAGACAATATGGTGGAGTTAAGCGGCAGCGCGCAAGCACTAAAAACCTATAGAGACACTCTACAACATTCGTCTAAACAGAGAAGGTGAGAGAGCGCATATCTAACAGTTCTATACTCTGCAAACATAACACAATCGATGTGTTCCCCCCTCGCAAGGAGGTACTGGCAAAGGCACTCACACTGTTGACAAGTTTTAACCAGTTATTATTTAAGTTGTTCTATCTTACTATGCAAGTTATTAGTATTGAATCAACAGGTGTAAGTTGTCTATGGTCGAGTCATACAGCTCCAAGTCGTCCATAACCGCGGACGCGGCTTATCGATAAGATTGTAACCCTGCAGGGGTGCCCAAATGTGCCCACACGCACGATCAACCCACTTACGACAGGTGGATATCATGACACGCACTCTCCTTCACTACAACAATGTCCAGGAAGCCACCTAACTAAGTTAAACCCGTATCAGAGTCCGGCCGTGCTCCGAAGCGGACTCAGCTATTGCGTCAGCGTACTAGGTGATCAGTGCCCAGCGGGATGACCACTTCGAAGCGGCTCCGCAACCTACGGACGTGCAAGAGACAACGGGGTTACAAGGCACACGGCTTCCCCAAAAGTAACATCATATCATCTGACCTCAAAGAAACATGCTTGCACTCCCGAGAGAAACAAAACATTCAAACTAATTGTGGCCACTGGACAAAGCTGTAGATTCCGACAGTGGTCGAGGGGAGACCCGGTAAGCATACCCACGTGTGGTTAGAGCGCTCAGTCTCGGAACAGATAACAAGAACTCGGGTCCTAAGTTATTAAGGAAACACAAGTGAGCCATCATAAAACGATCAGCTGACCCACCGATGCCTCCGCTAAACAAATATCAACAACTAAAGTAACCATGATTCTTCCCAACATATAAACCGATAAGATAACAATAACGGTAACACGGTAAGATAGCACTAGCATGCACTACGACTTGCAAGGGCAGACTCGATAACCAAACAATAGCCGTAGGAGGTGGTGGTGGCAATATGGGCTGCTTGAGGTAACAAGTGGAAAGGACACGTGACAAGAACGCAACTTAAGGATAGCATGAGGGAGAAGGCAAAATAAAATAGGTGAGCGACTCCTGCAGGGACAGGAGTATAGGGGAAATGCTTGCCTGTTAAAGCTTGCCGAGGGACATCCGGAGAACTTGTCGTATCTCACCACACCACTTCGTGATCCTATCCGGGAAGAAGCAAATGCTGGAACACACAACGTATGCAAGTCTTACTACTACGGATAAAGAAGATCCAGCATAATCAAGATGGTATGCATGACATGGCAATTATGATGCGATGCAACTTATCCAGTTTAAGCGGGATCGGAACCCCGAACAAACAAATTAGGTTGGAGTTTCATATCTACCGGTAAATTTAAGTGTTGGTTAGCATGGCATAACATGGCAAGGGTGAGCTACTTCAATATTAAACGGAGCGGGGAAAACCATAGTCGGTATCCGAAATACTCCGCATATATGTTAGGTGGTATGCACGAACTATCAACGAGCGACATGATGCGAGATGCAAACAGATGAATGGATGGCATATTCATGTTCAGCACATTTTTCTGATCAAAATTGATATATAACACATTTCATTTTGAATTACAGATTAAAAGTTATTAACATATTAGTTTTTAGCATTTTAAAATAGAAAAACAGACTTTATTAAAAATGAAAAGGGCCTGGAAATAATTTCCAAAAAGGGGGAAGGACCCCGGGTTCATTTTCAAAAGATGCAGGGGGTTTCCGTGGAAAACTTCCACGCCAGGGGCTGCGGGTTGACATTTTAAAAGGGCCATGGGGCTAGATGCAAAAGGTTGCCAGATCTAGATCTGAAGAGGGAAATCTCACCGAGCGGGATTGACCCGCAGACACCGACAGGTGGGGCCGGGTGCCACGCAGGACGCCAGCGTGGCAAACCTTGCGTGCGTGCCCGAAACGTGTTCGACGCGGAGATGCCGTTCACGGCGAGGGGAAGGCGCGGTGACTGCGGGGTGGTGAGGAAGCGCGCCGGCGAGGTGAAGGCCCCCTGGACACGCGGAGGGGTGCCTCGGCTTCGCCTCGTCGGAGCGGACCTGGGAGGGCGGCGCCGCCGACTGGGGGTCATCGAGGAGCGGCGGCGGTGAGGTCCTGCGGAGGAGACGCCGGCCTCCACGGTGAGAAGCGGAAAAAGAAGCAACGAAAGGGAGGGGAAGGGGTCCAGGAGGTTGCGCGGCTCACCAGTAAGCCGACGGCGTGCTCAGGAGGGACGGAGGAGGACTGAGATGGCCGGAATTCGAAGAAAACGAAGACGGGCGAGGAAGGGGAACGGCGGCCTTGGTGTTGATGCTGTGCGTCCCGGCTCGATTTTCTTCCACCAGTAGCTGTGCGACGGTGAGGCGCGTTGAACGGTGGCGGCGAAGCGGCTTGGGATGGATGGAGTTGGCCTGGCGGCGGTGAATTGGCGCCGGGGAAAACCCTCTCCTACGCGTTGCTTCTTTCGTGCAGAGGAAGAAAAAGTGGGAAAGAAGAGCGATGTGGGGGAGGCTCGGTCTGCAGTAGATGATAAGGAGGAGCAGGTGAGAGGGGCTCACGCGAGGAGGTGAGCGCAGCGAAAGGGGACTCGTCCACGGAACGAGCACGCAAGGAGCGTGTCTGTGCCCAAGGAAAACGACGAGGAAGAAAAGGTCTTCCGCTGAAAGGTATGGGCCACCGATGCTGGGTTGTCTTGGGCCACCGGGTTAGAAGAGAGAGCTAGAAAAGGTGGGCTGGACTGGAGGGAAGCAGGCCGAGAGGAGAGAAAAGGGTCCAGGGAGGGGTTTGGGTTTTATTTTGAAAATCTTTTCTCTTTTCTTTTTCAAAACTGTTTTAGCCATTTGATTTGAACTTGCTCAAATAAAAATTGAATTTGAATACAAGATGGATAGAGTGAGAGGGAATTGCCAAAATATTTTATACCCAAAAATAAAATAGGTTTGTCGGTTAGGTTTTGTTAAAAGAAAGAGAAGAGGAGGTTATTATATAAACCATATGAGAAGGAAAATAAGATAATTTCTATTTAAAATAATTTTTATTTTGTTAAAATCATGTGGATGATATGATGCATGATGCATGATGATGCACAAAAAGAAAAACACAAACAAATCTAATAGGGGTGCTACCCTGGGCCGTTACAATCGACACCACTAACAAGGGATCGCGCCCCGAGATCCCACGTCAAGCCAAGGGGGAGTTGGTTAAACTATCGAGTCTTCTTGTACCATGTTGACAATCACCCGACCTCGAGGTGGAACCTTCTTCTGGCGAAGTGTTGATCTTCTCGACACCACTAACAAGAATTCTTGCTCCACGTAGATCGGTGACACCACTAACAAGAAGTCATTGTTCCACCGATGATGATGCGCTTCTGTCGGGATCCTCCGAAGATCGTACCTATTAGGATAAAGGCAAAGATCGTCCAACCCGCGTCGGAACCTAAGACTCAGAGAACTCGGATAAGAGAGAAGACCCAAAACTCGCAGAGGTAAGAGGAGAAAGAATATAGGTAAGGAGAAAAATCAGAGCTAATCAGAACTATCCAACGAGTTTTAGAAAATAGGTTTTAACACTAACGTATGTTGGCAAGGTTATCCTAAAGGCTGGACCAGTGGGGTACCGTCAACCTGAGGCTCTGATACCAACTTGTGAGGTACCGTCAACCTGAGCTCTGATACCAACTTGTGACGCCCCGGAACCGGTACCATGAGGATCCCAGCGAACCCGCTGAAATCCGCACGATATCGATCCAGAGACGCCCTCCGACACGACGTGCGCGACGAATCACACACGTGATGCCAGAGGAATTAACACGAGCGGTAACATTACAACAGGATTACAATAGAGCCCACAAGATACATATATTACAACAACAACTCCATCGAGTAAAGATACAAATATACAATACAAAGATCCAAATCATACAGAAGATCGAATACGGACAAGATACAAATTGGACTAAGAGTCCTGAAGATAACCAGTGGCGTCTATAACCCTGCCCAGGCCAAGCCGGAAGGGTAACCTTGCTAACATCGTCATCATCGAACATATCTTCATACCTGCCCGGTTATATCCCGTAGAAGCAGCAATAAGTACGGGTTCGTACTTAACAAGACTTCAAGACGTATAAGCATTCGTCAACCAGTCGTCCTTTGTACTTGAGGCACGCAGGGGACTTAGAGGACGCACGAGGAACGTCATAGGCAATATGGTGGAGTTAAGCGGCAGCGCGCAAGCACTAAAAACCTATAGAGACACTCTACAACATTCGTCTAAACAGAGAAGGTGAGAGAGCGCATATCTAACAGTTCTATACTCTGCAAACATAACACAACCGATGTGTTCCCCCCTCGCAAGGAGGTACTGGCAAAGGCACTCACACTGTTGACAAGTTTTAACCAGTTATTATTTAAGTTGTTCTATCTTACTATGCAAGTTATTAGTATTGAATCTACAGGTGTAAGTTGTCTATGGTCGAGTCATACAGCTCCAAGTCGTCCATAACCGCGGACGCGGCTTATCGATAAGATTGTAACCCTGCAGGGGTGCCCAAATGTGCCCACACGCACGATCAACCCACTTACGACAGGTGGATATCACGACACGCACTCTCCTTCACTACAACAATGTCCAGGAAGCCACCTAACTAAGTTAAACCCGTATCAGAGTCCGGCCGTGCTCCGAAGCGGACTCAGCTATTGCGTCAGCGTACTAGGTGATCAGTGCCCAGCGGGATGACCACTTCGCAGCGGCTCCGCAACCTACGGACGTGCAAGAGACAACGGGGTTACAAGGCACACAGCTTCCCCAAAAGTAACATCATATCATCTGACCTCAAAGAAACATGCTTGCACGCCCGAGAGAAACAAAACATTCAAACTAATTGTGGCCACTGGACAAAGCTGTAGATTTCGGCAGTGGTCGAGGGGAGACCCGGTAAGCATACCCACGTGTGGTTAGAGCGCTCAGTCTCGGAACAGATAACAAGAACTCGGGTCCTAAGTTATTAAGGAAACACAAGTGAGCCGTCATAAAACGATCAGCTGACCCACCGATGCCTCCGCTAAACAAATATCAACAACTAAAGTAACCATGATTCTTCCCAACATATAAACCGATAAGATAACAATAACGGTAACACGGTAAGACAGCACTAGCATGCACTACGACTCGCAAGGGCAGACTCGATAACCAAACAATAGCCGTAGGAGGTGGTGGTGGCAATATGGGCTGCTTGAGGTAACAAGTGGAAAGGACACGTGACAAGAACGCAACTTAAGGATAGCATGAGGGAGAAGGCAAAATAAAATAGGTGAGCGACTCCAGTGGGACAGGAGTATAGGGGAAATGCTTGCCTGTTAAAGCTTGCCGAGGGACATCCGGAGAACTTGTCGTATCTCACCACACCACTTCGTGATCCTATCCGGGAAGAAGCAAATGCTGGAACACACAACGTATGCAAGTCTTACTACTACGGATAAAGAAGATCCAGCATGATCAAGATGGTATGCATGACATGGCAATTATGATGCGATGCAACTTATCCAGTTTAAGCGGGATCGGAACCCCGAACAAACAAATTAGGTTGGAGTTTCATATCTACCGGTAAATTTAAGTGTTGGTTAGCATGGCATAACATGGCAAGGGTGAGCTACTTCAATATTAAACGGAGCGGGGAAAACCATAGTCGGTATCGGAAATACTCCGCATATATGTTAGGTGGTATGCACGAACTATCAACGAGCGACATGATGCGAGATGCAAACAGATGAATGGATGGCATATTCATGTTCAGCACATTTTTCTGATCAAAATTGATATATAACACTTTTCATTTTGAATTACAGATTAAAAGTTATTAACATATTAGTTTTTAGCATTTTAAAATAGAAAAACAGACTTTATTAAAAATGAAAAGGGCCTGGAAATAATTTCCAAAAAGGGGGAAGGACCCCGGGTTCATTTTCAAAAGATGCAGGGGGTTTCCGTGGAAAACTTCCACGCCAGGGGCTGCGGGTTGACATTTTAAAAGGGCCAGGGGCTAGATGCAAAAGGTTGCCAGATCTAGATCTGAAGAGGGAAATCTCACCGAGCGGGTTTGACCCGCAGACACCGACAGGTGGGCCCGGGTGCCACGCAGGACGCCAGCGTGGCAAACCTTGCGTGCGTGCCCGAAACGTGTTCGACGCGGAGATGCCGTTCACGGCGAGGGGAAGGCGCGGTGACTGCGGGGTGGCGAGGAAGCGCGCCGGCGAGGTGAAGGCCCCCTGGACACGCGGAGGGGTGCCTCGGCTTCGCCTCGTCGGAGCGGACCTGGGAGGGCGGCGCCGCCGACTGGGGGTCATCGAGGAGCGGCGGCGGTGAGGTCCTGCGGAGGAGACGCCGGCCTCCACGGTGAGAAGCGGAAAAAGAAGCAACGAAAGGGAGGGGAAGGGGTCCAGGAGGTTGGCGGCTCACCAGTAAGCTGACGGCGTGCTCAGGAGGGACGGAGGAGGACTGAGATGGCCGGAATTCGAAGAAAACGAAGACGGGCGAGGAAGGGGAACGGCGGCCTTGGCTTTGATGCTGTGCGTCCCGGCTCGATTTTCTTCCACCAGTAGCTGCGCGACGGTGAGGCGCGTTGAACGGTGGCGGCGAAGCGGCTTGGGATGGATGGAGTTGGCCTGGCGGCGGTGAATTGGCGCCGGGGAAAACCCTCTCCTACGCGTTGCTTCTTTCGTGCAGAGGAAGAAAAAGTGGGAAAGAAGAGCGATGTGGGGGAGGCTCGGTCTGCAGTAGATGATAAGGAGGAGCAGGTGAGAGGGGCTCACGCGAGGAGGTGAGCGCAGCGAAAGGGGACTCGTCCACGGAACGAGCACGCAAGGAGCGTGTCTGTGCCCAAGGAAAACGACGAGGAAGAAAAGGTCTTCCGCTGAAAGGTATGGGCCACCGATGCTGGGTTGTCTTGGGCCACCGGGTTAGAAGAGAGAGCTAGAAAAGGTGGGCTGGACTGGAGGGAAGCAGGCCGAGAGGAGAGAAAAGGGTCCAGGGAGGGGTTTGGGTTTTATTTTGAAAATCTTTTCTCTTTTCTTTTTCAAAACTGTTTTAGCCATTTGATTTGAACTTGCTCAAATAAAAATTGAATTTGAATACAAGATGGATAGAGTGAGAGGGAATTGCCAAAATATTTTATACCCAAAAATAAAATAGGTTTGTCGGTTAGGTTTTGTTAAAAGAAAGAGAAGAGGAGGTTATTATATAAACCATATGAGAAGGAAAATAAGATAATTTCTATTTAAAATAATTTTTATTTTGTTAAAATCATGTGGATGATATGATGCATGATGCATGATGATGCACAAAAAGAAAAACACAAACAAATCTAATAGGGGTGCTACCCTGGGCCGTTACAATCGACACCACTAACAAGGGATCGCGCCCCGAGATCCCACGTCAAGCCAAGGGGGAGTTGGTTAAACTATCGAGTCTTCTTGTACCATGTTGACAATCACCCGACCTCGAGGTGGAACCTTCTTCTGGCGAAGTGTTGATCTTCTCGACACCACTAACAAGAATTCTTGCTCCACGTAGATCGGCGACACCACTAACAAGAAGTCATTGTTCCACCGATGATGATGCGCTTCTGTCGGGATCCTCCGAAGATCGTACCTATTAGGATAAAGGCAAAGATCGTCCAACCCGCGTCGGAACCTAAGACTCAGAGAACTCGGATAAGAGAGAAGACCCAAAACTCGCAGAGGTAAGAGGAGAAAGAATATAGGTAAGGAGAAAAATCAGAGCTAATCAGAACTATCCAACGAGTTTTAGAAAATAGGTTTTAACACTAACGTATGCTGGCAAGGTTATCCTAAAGGCTGGACCAGTGGGGTACCGTCAACCTGAGGCTCTGATACCAACTTGTGAGGTACCGTCAACCTGAGCTCTGATACCAACTTGTGACGCCCCGGAACCGGTACCATGAGGATCCCAGCGAACCCGCTGAAATCCGCACGATATCGATCCAGAGACGCCCTCCGACACGACGTGCGCGACGAACCACACACGTGATGCCAGAGGAATTAACACGAGCGGTAACATTACAACAGGATTACAATAGAGCCCACAAGATACATATATTACAACAACAACTCCATCGAGTCAAGATACAAATATACAATACAAAGATCCAAATCATACAGAAGATCGAATACGGACAAGATACAAATTGGACTAAGAGTCCTGAAGATAACCAGTGGCATCCATAACCCTGCCCAGGCCAAGCCGGAAGGGTAACCTTGCTAACATCGTCATCATCGAACATATCTTCATACCTGCCCAGTTATATCCCGTAGAAGCAGCAATAAGTACGGGTTCGTACTTAACAAGACTTCAAGACGTATAAGCATTCGTCAACCAGTCGTCCTTTGTACTTGAGGCACGCAGGGGACTTAGAGGACGCACGAGGAACGTCATAGGCAATATGGTGGAGTTAAGTGGCAGCGCGCAAGCACTAAAAACCTATAGAGACACTCTACAACATTCGTCTAAACAGAGAAGGTGAGAGAGCGCATATCTAACAGTTCTATACTCTGCAAACATAACACAACCGATGTGTTCCCCCCTCGCAAGGAGGTACTGGCAAAGGCACTCACACTGTTGACAAGTTTTAACCAGTTATTATTTAAGTTGTTCTATCTTACTATGCAAGTTATTAGTATTGAATCAACAGGTGTAAGTTGTCTATGGTCGAGTCATACAGCTCCAAGTCGTCCATAACCGCGGACGCAGCTTATCGATAAGATTGTAACCCTGCAGGGGTGCCCAAATGTGCCCACACGCACGATCAACCCACTTACGACAGGTGGATATCACGACACGCACTCTCCTTCACTACAACAATGTCCAGGAAGCCACCTAACTAAGTTAAACCCGTATCAGAGTCCGGCCGTGCTCCGAAGCGGACTCAGCTATTGCGTCAGCGTACTAGGTGATCAGTGCCCAGCGGGATGACCACTTCGCAGCGGCTCCGCAACCTACGGACGTGCAAGAGACAACGGGGTTACAAGGCACACAGCTTCCCCAAAAGTAACATCATATCATCTGACCTCAAAGAAACATGCTTGCACGCCCGAGAGAAACAAAACATTCAAACTAATTGTGGCCACTGGACAAAGCTGTAGATTCCGGCAGTGGTCGAGGGGAGACCCGGTAAGCATACCCACGTGTGGTTAGAGCGCTCAGTCTCGGAACAGATAACAAGAACTCGGGTCCTAAGTTATTAAGGAAACACAAGTGAGCCGTCATAAAACGATCAGCTGACCCACCGATGCCTCCGCTAAACAAATATCAACAACTAAAGTAACCATGATTCTTCCCAACATATAAACCGATAAGATAACAATAACGGTAACACGGTAAGACAGCACTAGCATGCACTACGACTCGCAAGGGCAGACTCGATAACCAAACAATAGCCGTAGGAGGTGGTGGTGGCAATATGGGCTGCTTGAGGTAACAAGTGGAAAGGACACGTGACAAGAACGCAACTTAAGGATAGGATGAGGGAGAAGGCAAAATAAAATAGGTGAGCGACTCCTGCAGGGACAGGAGTATAGGGGAAATGCTTGCCTGTTAAAGCTTGCCGAGGGACATCCGGAGAACTTGTCGTATCTCACCACACCACTTCGTGATCCTATCCGGGAAGAAGCAAATGCTGGAACACACAACGTATGCAAGTCTTACTACTACGGATAAAGAAGATCCAGCATGATCAAGATGCTATGCATGACATGGCAATTATGATGCGATGCAACTTATCCAGTTTAAGCGGGATCGGAACCCCGAACAAACAAATTAGGTTGGAGTTTCATATCTACCGGTAAATTTAAGTGTTGGTTAGCATGGCATAACATGGCAAGGGTGAGCTACTTCAATATTAAACGGAGCGGGGAAAACCATAGTCGGTATCCGAAATACTCCGCATATATGTTAGGTGGTATGCACGAACTATCAACGAGCGACATGATGCGAGATGCAAACAGATGAATGGATGGCATATTCATGTTCAGCACATTTTTCTGATCAAAATTGATATATAACACTTTTCATTTTGAATTACAGATTAAAAGTTATTAACATATTAGTTTTTAGCATTTTAAAATAGAAAAACAGACTTTATTAAAAATGAAAAGGGCCTGGAAATAATTTCCAAAAAGGGGGAAGGACCCCGGGTTCATTTTCAAAAGATGCAGGGGGTTTCCGTGGAAAACTTCCACGCCAGGGGCTGCGGGTTGACATTTTAAAAGGGCCAGGGGGCTAGATGCAAAAGGTTGCCAGATCTAGATCTGAAGAGGGAAATTTCACTGAGCGGGTTTGACGCGCAGACACCGACAGGTGGGGCCGGGTGCCACGCAGGACGCCAGCGTGGCAAACCTTGCGTGCGTGCCCGAAACGTGTTCGACGCGGAGATGCCGTTCATGGCGAGGGGAAGGCGCGGTGACTGCGGGGTGGCGAGGAGGCGCGCCGGCGAGGTGAAGGCCCCCTGGACACGCGGAGGGGTGCCTCGGCTTCGCCTCGTCGGAGCGGACCTGGGAGGGCGGCGCCGCCGACTGGGGGTCATCGAGTAGCGGCGGCGGTGAGGTCCTGCTGAGGAGACGCCGGCCTCCACGGTGAGAAGCGGAAAAAGAAGCAACGAAAGGGAGGGGAAGGGGTCCAGGAGGTTGCGCGGCTCACCAGTAAGCTGACGGCGTGCTCAGGAGGGACGGAGGAGGACTGAGATGGCCGGAATTCGAAGAAAACGAAGACGGGCGAGGAAGGGGAACGGCGGCCTTGGCGTTGATGCTGTGCGTCCCGGCTCGATTTTCTTCCACCAGTAGCTGCGCGACGGTGAGGCGCGTTGAACGGTGGCGGCGAAGCGGCTTGGGATGGATGGAGTTGGCCTGGCGGCGGTGAATTGGCGCCGGGGAAAACCCTCTCCTACGCGTTGCTTCTTTCGTGCAGAGGAAGAAAAAGTGGGAAAGAAGAGCGATGTGGGGGAGGCTCGGTCTGCAGTAGATGATAAGGAGGAGCAGGTGAGAGGGGCTCACGCGAGGAGGTGAGCGCAGCGAAAGGGGACTTGTCCACGGAACGAGCACGCAAGGAGCGTGTCTGTGCCCAAGGAAAACGACGAGGAAGAAAAGGTCTTCCGCTGAAAGGTATGGGCCACCGATGCTGGGTTGTCTTGGGCCACCGGGTTAGAAGAGAGAGCTAGAAAAGGTGGGCTGGACTGGAGGGAAGCAGGCCGAGAGGAGAGAAAAGGGTCCAGGGAGGGGTTTGGGTTTTATTTTGAAAATCTTTTCTCTTTTCTTTTTCAAAACTGTTTTAGCCATTTGATTTGAACTTGCTCAAATAAAAATTGAATTTGAATACAAGATGGATAGAGTGAGAGGGAATTGCCAAAATATTTTATACCCAAAAATAAAATAGGTTTGTCGGTTAGGTTTTGTTAAAAGAAAGAGAAGAGGAGGTTATTATATAAACCATATGAGAAGGAAAATAAGATAATTTCTATTTAAAATAATTTTTATTTTGTTAAAATCATGTGGATGATATGATGCATGATGCATGATGATGCACAAAAAGAAAAACACAAACAAATCTAATAGGGGTGCTACCCTGGGCCGTTACACTACCCAAGATAGAAGACTTGTTCGATCAACTCACCGGATCCAAAGTTTTCTCCAAGATAGATCTTAGAACTGGATGCCACCAACTGAAGATCCGAGCTACCGACATTCCGAAAACTGCCTTTACCACCAGATATGGGTTGTATGAGTACAACGTCATGTCGTTTGGACTGACCAATGCCCCCACTTATTTCATGAATCTCATGAATAAGATCTTCATGAACTTTTTGGACAAGTTTGTCGTTGTCTTCATCGACGACATCCTCGTCTACTCCAAGTCCGAAGAGGAACATGAACAGCATTTGGAGATTGTCCTAGAAACCCTTAGACAACACAAGTTGTATGCCAAGTTTAGCAAGTGTGAGTTTTGGTTTGAAGAAGTTGGATTCCTGGGACACATTTTGTCTGCAGGAGGAATTGCCGTAGATCCCGCCAAAATCAAAACTGTTATGGAATGGCAAGCCCCAACCACACAAACCGAGGTCCGCGCTTTTCTTGGATTAGCCGGATACTACCGCAGATTTGTAGAAGGTTTTTCGAGCATCGCTCGACCAATGACCCAACTGCTGAAAAAGGACAGAAAGTTTGAGTGGACCGACAAATGCGAAGAGAGCTTTCAACAGCTCAAGAGTAGACTGACAACAGCCCCAATCCTGATCATGCCAGATATCGCAAAGCCCTTTGACGTATATTGCGACACCTTGATACGTCTCCGACGTATCGATAATTTCTTATGTTCCATGCCACATTATTGATGTTATCTACATGTTTTATGCACACTTTATGTCATATTCGTGCATTTTCCGGAACTAACCTATTAACGAGATGCCACAGTGCCAGTTCCTGCTTTCTGCTGTTTTTGGTTCCAGAAAGGCTGTTCGGGCAATATTCTCGGAATTGGACGAAATCAACGCCAAACCTCCTATTTTTCCCGGAAGGCTCCAGAACACCGAAGAAGAGTCGGAGAGGGGCCAGGGGGCCACCACACCACATGGCGGCGCGGCCAGGGGGGCCCGCGCCACCCTATGGTGTGGGCACCCCTTCGACCCCCCTGCGCCGCCTCTTCGCCTATAAAATCCCTTTCGACCTAAAAACGCAGTACCAATTGATGAAACTCCAGAAAGACTCCAGGGGCGCCGCCGCCATCGCGAAACTCCAATTCGGGGGACAGAACTCTGTTTCGGCACCCTGCCGGGACGGGGAATTGCCCCCGGAGCCATCTCCACCGCAGTCTTCACCGCCATCTTCACCGCCATCGCTGCCTCCATGATGAGGAGGGAGTAATCCACCCCCGAGGCTGAGGGCTCCGCTGTAGCTATGTGGTTCATCTCTCTCCCATGTACCTCAATACAATAATCTCATGAGCTGCTTTACATGATTGAGATTCATATGAGTTTTGTATCACAATTTATCTATGTGCTACTCTAGCAATGTTATTAAAGTAGTTCTATTCCTCCTGCACGATGTAATGGTGACAGTGTGTGCATCCGTGTTAGTACTTGGTTTATGCTATGATTATGATCTCTTGTAGATTGTGAAGTTAACTATTGCTATGATAGTATTGATGTGATCTATTCCTCCTACATATGCATGAAGGTGACAGTGTGCATGCTATGTTAGTACTTGGTTTAGTCTTTTGATCTATCTTACACTATAAGTTTACTAAAATATGAACATTAATTGTGGAGCTTGTTAACTCCGGCATTGAGGGTTCGTGTAATCCTACGCAATGTGTTCATCATCCAACAAAAGTGTAGAGTATGCATTTATCTATTCTGTTATGTGATCAATGTTGAGAGTGTCCACTAGTGAAAGTGTAATCCCTAGGCCTTGTTCCTAAATACTGCTATCGCTGCTTGTTTACTGTTTTACTGCGTTATTACTGCTGCAATACTACCACCATCAACTACACGCCAGCAAGCTATTTTCTGGCACCGTTGCTACTGCTCATATATATTCATACCACCTGTATTTCACTATCTCTTCGCCGAACTAGTGCACCTACTAGGTGTGTTGGGGACACAAGAGACTTCTTGCTTTGTGGTTGCAGGGTTGCATGAGAGGGATATCTTTGACCTCTTCCTCCCTGAGTTCGATAAACCTTGGGTGATCCACTTAAGGGAAAACTTGCTACTGTTCTACAAACCTCTGCTCTTGGAGGCCCAACACTGTCTACAGGAAAAGGAGGGGGAAGTAGACATCAAGCTATTTTCTGGCGCCGTTGCCGGGGAGGAAAGGTAAAAGGTACTCACACTCCGGATCTCGGCTACTAAGCTATTTTCCGGCGCCGTAAGTACTCGAAGCTATTTCCTTTAGATCCTGCAATTGCATCTTTTTGTTTCTTGTTTACACTAGTTTGGCATAATGGACAAGAATGAGCTTCTTATTCTATTTCCTGATTTAAAACATGGATTGTTTGATGCGAAAATTAAAAAACCTATGGAATCTTATTTGCATGCTGGTAGTAATATTAGTATGAACGCTTTGAACACCATTGTTGATAATGATATAGAAAGTTCTAAGCTTGGGGAAGCTGGTTTTGATGAGCATGATCTTTTTAGTCCTCCAAGAATGGAGGAGAAAATTTACTTTGATGATACTTTGCCTCCTATTTATGATGATTATAATGATAGTAGTCTTTTAGTACCACCTGTTATGGAGGATAAATTTGATTATGATTACAATATGCCTCCTATATTTGATGATGAGAATAATAATGATAGCTACTTTGTTGAATTTGCTCCCACTACAACTAATAAAATTGATTATGCTTATGTGGAGAGTAATAATTTTATGCATGAGACTCATGATAAGAATGCTTTATGTGATAGTTATATTGTTGAATTTGCTCATGATGCTACTGGACATTGTTATGAGAGAGGAAAATATGGTTGTAGAAATTTTCATGTTACTAAAATACCTCTCTATGTGCTGAAATTTTTGAAGCTACACTTGTTTTATCTTCCTATACTTGTTACTTTGCTCTTCATGAACTTGTTTATTTACAAGATTCCTATGCATAGGAAGCATGTTAGACTTAAATGTGTTTTGAATTTGCCTCTTGATGCTCTCTTTTGCTTCAAATACTATTTCTTGCGAGTGCATCATTAAAACTGCTGAGCCCATCTTAATGGCTATAAAGAAAGAACTTCTTGGGAGATAACCCATGTGTTATTTTGCTACAGTACTTTGTTCTATATTTGTGTCTTGGAAGTTGTTTACTACTGTAGCAACCTCTCCTTATCTTAGTTTTGTGTTTTGTTGTGCCAAGTGAAGCCTCTAATCGAAGGTTGATACTAGATTTGGATTTCTGCGCAGAAACAGATTTCTTTCTGTCACGAATCTGGGCTGTTTTCTCTGTAGAAAAATCAGAAAAATATGCCAATTTACGTGCGTGTTCCTCAGATATGTACGCAACTTTCATTAGTTTTGAGTTTTCTGATCTGAGCAACGGAAGTATTTATTAGAAATTCGTCTTTATGGACTGTTCTGTTTTGACAGATTCTGCCTTTTATTTCGCATTGCTTCTGTCGCTGTGTTGGGTGGATTTCTTTGTTCCATTACCTTCCAGTAGCTTTGAGCAATGTCCAGAAGTGTTAAGAATGATTGTGTCACCTCTGAACATGTGAGTTTTTGATTATGTACTAACCCCTCTAATGAAGTTTATGAGAAGTTTCGTGTGAAGGAAGTTTTCAAGGGTCAAGAGAGGAGGATGATATACTATGATCAAGAAGAGTGAAAGATCTAAGCTTGGGGATGCCCCGGTGGTTCACCCCTGCATATATCAAGAAGACTCAAGCGTCTAAGCTTGGGGATGCCCAAGGCATCCCCTTCTTCATTGACAAATTATCAGGTTCCTTCTCTTGAAACTATATTTTTATTCGGTCACATCTTATGTGCTTTACTTGGAGCGTCTGTATGCTTTTATTTTTGTTTGTGTTTGAATAAATTGGATTACATCATGCTTGTGTGGGAGAGAGACACGCTCCGCTGTTGCATATGAACACATGTGTTCTTAGCTTTTAGTATTCATGGCGAAGTTTCTTCTTCGTTAAATTGTTATATGGTTGGAATTGGAAAATGATACATGTAGTAATTTGCTATAATGTCTTGGGTAATGTGATACTTGGCAATTGTTGTGCTCATGTTTAAGCTCTTGCATCATATGCTTTGCACCCATTAATGAAGAAATACATAGAGCATGCTAAAATTTGGTTTGCATATTTGGTCTCTCTAAGGTCTAGATAATTTCTAGTATTGAGTTTGAACAACAAGGAAGACGGTGTAGAGTCTTATAATGTTTACAATATGTCTTTTATGTGAGTTTTGCTGCACCGGTTCATCCTTGTGTTTGTTTCAAATAACCTTGCTAGCCTAAACCTTGTATCGAGAGGGAATACTTCTCATGCATCCAAAATACTTGAGCCAACCACTATGCCATTTGTGTCCACCATACCTACCTACTACATGGTATTTCTCCGCCATTCCAAAGTAAATTGCTTGAGTGCTACCTTTAAAATTCCATCATTCACCTTTACAATATATAGCTCATGGGACAGATAGCTTAAAAACTATTGTGGTATTGAATATGTACTTATGCACTTTATCTCTTATTAAGTTGCTTGTTGTGCGATAACCATGTTCACTGGGGATGCCCTCAACTACTCTTTGTTGAATTTCATGTGAGTTGCTATGCATGTCCGTCTTGTCTGAAGTAAGAGAGATCTACCACCTTATGGTTAAGCATGCATATTGTTAGAGAAGAACATTGGGCCGCTAACTAAAGCCATGATCCATGGTGGAAGTTTCAGTTTTGGACAATATCCTCAATCTCATATGAGAAAATTATTAATTGTTGTTACATGCTTATGCATAAAAGAGGAGTCCATTATCTGTTGTCTATGTTGTCCCGGTATGGATGTCTAAGTTGAGAATAATCAATAGCGAGAAATCCAATGCGAGCTTTCTCCTTAGACCTTTGTACAGGCGGCATAGAGGTACCCCATTGTGACACTTGGTTAAAACATGTGCATTGCGATGATCCGGTAGTCCAAGCTAATTAGGACAAGGTGTGGGCACTATTAGTATACTATGCATGAGGCTTGCAACTTGTAAAATATAATTTACATGATACATATGCTTTATTACTACCGTTGACAAAATTGTTTCATGTTTTCAAAATCAAAGCTCTAGCACAAATATAGCAATCGATGCTTTTCCTCTATGGAGGACCATTCTTTTACTTTCAATGTTGAGTCAGTTCACCTATTTCTCTCCACCTCAAGAAGCAAACACTTGTGTGAACTGTGCATTGATTCCTACATACTTGCATATTGCACTTATTATATTACTCTATGTTGACAATTATCAATGAGATATACATGTTACAAGTTGAAAGCAACCGCTGAAACTTAATCTTCCTTTGTGTTGCTTCAATGCTTTTACTATGAATTATTGCTTTATGAGTTAACTCTTATGCAAGACTTATTGATGCTTGTCTTGAAGTACTATTCATGAAAAGTCTTTGCTTTATGATTCACTTGTTTACTCATGTCATATACATTGTTTTGATCGCTGCATTCACTACATATGCTTTACAAATAGTATGATCAAGGTTATGATGGCATGTCACTCCAGAAATTATCTGTGTTATCGTTTTACCTGCTCGGGACGAGCAGAACTAAGCTTGGGGATGCTGATACGTCTCCGACGTATCGATAATTTCTTATGTTCCATGCCACATTATTGATGTTATCTACATGTTTTATGCACACTTTATGTCATATTCGTGCATTTTCCGGAACTAACCTATTAACGAGATGCCACAGTGCCAGTTCCTATTTTCTGCTGTTTTTGGTTCCAGAA
This sequence comes from Lolium perenne, assembly GCF_019359855.2. Taxonomy (NCBI): domain Eukaryota; kingdom Viridiplantae; phylum Streptophyta; class Magnoliopsida; order Poales; family Poaceae; genus Lolium; species Lolium perenne. The sequence continues at coordinate 64,602,425 of NC_067247.2, forward strand.
AGGCTGTTCGGGCAATATTCTCGGAATTGGACGAAATCAACGCCAAACCTCCTATTTTTCCCGGAAGGCTCCAGAACACCGAAGAAGAGTCGGAGAGGGGCCAGGGGGCCACCACACCACATGGCGGCGCGGCCAGGGGGGGCCCGCGCCACCCTATGGTGTGGGCACCCCTTCGACCCCCCTGCGCCGCCTCTTCGCCTATTAAATCCCTTTCGACCTAAAAACGCAGTACCAATTGACGAAACTCCAGAAAGACTCCAGGGGCGCCGCCGCCATCGCGAAACTCCAATTCGGGGGACAGAACTCTGTTTCGGCACCCTGCCGGGACGGGGAATTGCCCCCGGAGCCATCTCCACCGCAGTCTTCACCGCCATCTTCACCGCCATCGCTGCCTCCATGATGAGGAGGGAGTAATCCACCCCCGAGGCTGAGGGCTCCGCTGTAGCTATGTGGTTCATCTCTCTCCCATGTACCTCAATACAATAATCTCATGAGCTGCTTTACATGATTGAGATTCATATGAGTTTTGTATCACAATTTATCTATGTGCTACTCTAGCAATGTTATTAAAGTAGTTCTATTCCTCCTGCACGATGTAATGGTGACAGTGTGTGCATCCGTGTTAGTACTTGGTTTATGCTATGATTATGATCTCTTGTAGATTGTGAAGTTAACTATTGCTATGATAGTATTGATGTGATCTATTCCTCCTACATATGCATGAAGGTGACAGTGTGCATGCTATGTTAGTACTTGGTTTAGTCTTTTGATCTATCTTACACTATAAGGTTACTAAAATATGAACATTAACTGTGGAGCTTGTTAACTCCGGCATTGAGGGTTCGTGTAATCCTACGCAATGTGTTCATCATCCAACAAAAGTGTAGAGTATGCATTTATCTATTCTGTTATGTGATCAATGTTGAGAGTGTCCACTAGTGAAAGTGTAATCCCTAGGCCTTGTTCCTAAATACTGCTATCGTTGCTTGTTTACTGTTTTACTGCGTTATTACTGCTGCAATACTACCACCATCAACTACACGCCAGCAAGCTATTTTCTGGCACCGTTGCTACTGCTCATATATATTCATACCACCTGTATTTCACTATCTCTTCGCCGAACTAGTGCACCTACTAGGTGTGTTGGGGACACAAGAGACTTCTTGCTTTGTGGTTGCAGGGTTGCATGAGAGGGATATCTTTGACCTCTTCCTCCCTGAGTTCGATAAACCTTGGGTGATCCACTTAAGGGAAAACTTGCTGCTGTTCTACAAACCTCTGCTCTTGAAGGCCCAACACTGTGTACAGGAAAGGAGGGGGAAGTAGACATCACGCCTCCAAGACTGGACTTGGATGCGTGCTTATGCAAGAAGGCAAGGTTGTATCCTACCTTTCAAGACAACTCAAGCAACATGAACAGAACTACCCAACCCATGACCTCGAGCTTGCAGCCGTGGTCTTAGCCTTGAAAGTTTGGCGTCATTACCTCATGGGTAATCGATGTGAAATCTACTCCGACCACAAAAGCCTCAAATATATATTCACCCAGACGGAGTTAAACATGAGACAACGCCGATGGATCGAACTGATCAAGGATTACGACATGGAGATTCACTACCACCCCGGCAAGGCCAATGTGGTAGCGGATGCTTTGAGTCGACTGCCGTGTCAGTTGAACTCCATGCTCGCAACTGAACAGCCCAGCTTGCATCGAGAGTTTGAACAGTTCCGACTTGAACTTGTTAGTGAAGGATTCCTAGCCAGCATCGAGCTGCAACCCACCTTGGTTGGTCAAATCAAGGAAGCCCAGAAGGACAACGCTAGCATTGACGGAATCAAGAAACAGATAGCCGCAGGAAAAGCCCCCGGATTCACCGTAGACGAAGCCGGAGTTCTTTGGTACAAAGAACGTCTCTGCGTACCATCGGACTCCGACTTGAAACAAGTCATTCTGCAAGAAGCCCATGACACCCTTTATTCAATCCACCCCGGAGGTACCAAGATGTACCAGGACCTAAAAGAACAATTTTGGTGGCACGGAATGAAGAGAGAGATCGGTAGCTATATCGCCAAGTGTGACATCTGTCAGGGAGTTAAGGCAGAACATCAACGACCCGCCGGACTGTTGCAACCCCTCCAGATTCCAGAATGGAAATGGGACTCCATAGGAATGGACTTTATCACCGGACTGCCCAAATCCAGCAAAGGCAATGATTCCATATGGGTAGTGGTCGATAGATTGACCAAAGTCGCCCATTTCATCGCCGTCAAAACCACCTATCAAGGCCCAAAGTTAGCTGAACTCTACATCTCCAGAATAGTCGCTCTGCACGGAACCCCCAAATCGATAGTGTCAGATAGAGGATCACAGTTCACCTCAAGGTTCTGGCAGAAAGTGCATGAAGGACTAGGCACTCGCCTAAATTTCAGCACCGCCTATCACCCTCAGACCGACGGACAGACTGAGAGAGTAAACCAGATACTGGAAGACATGCTTAGAGCATGCGTACTGGAATACGGATCCAAGTGGGAAGACTGCTTACCTTACGCAGAATTCTCGTACAACAATAGCTATCAAGCCAGCCTACAGATGGCCCCCTTTGAAGCCTTGTACGGAAGGAAGTGCCGCACCCCCCTAAACTGGTCAGAAGTCGGAGAGAGCCAAGTTTTTGGCCCAGATGTTCTTCGTGAAGCCGAAGAGAAAGTCCACAAGATCCGAGAGTACCTCAAGACGGCGCAATCGAGACAGAAGAGCTACGCCGACAAGAGACGTCGGGAGATGACCTTCGAGATCGGAGACTTCGTCTATCTCAAGGTATCCCCCTTGAAAGGAATGCAGAGATTCCAGCTGAAAGGAAAGCTTGCACCCCGCTATGTCGGACCTTTCAAAGTCCTCAGCCACCGAGGAGAAGTATCTTATCAACTGGAGTTGCCTGAAGAGATGTCGGCTGTGCACGACGTGTTTCACATCTCACTCCTCCGGAAGTGCCTTGAAGTTCCTGAGAAGACCGAAGTGTTCAAGAACATCGATCACCGATCGGTGGATATCAACAAGGACCTGACTTACCGCGAAGTGCCGATTCGCATCCTAGAAGAAGCTTACCGAACCACCCGCACCCGAAGCATCAAGTTTCTGAAGATACGATTGTCAACACCCGGATTTTTAAGTCCGAATGCCTATTATGTCATACATCGCAATCCCAGGAATGTTGTTGTTGCGAGGCATAATAGTTAAGTATCACAGTCATCATTCATTACAAACCATAAGTCTTACAAATTTGGAATCACATGATCCATATTACACGAATAGTTGATCTATTGATCAACAAACAAACACAAGTTCATAGTTCAACATAGCGGAAGCGTAAGATACAAGGACTCTCTAGTCCACAGGCCAACGCTTGACGTCGGAAGGCGCTTAGTTGTCGTAGGCGTCCTGCTGGTCATCTCTTTGGTCATCTTCATACTCTGGCCATTTGAATAGCCAGGGACAAAGCCGTGAGTACGTTGAGTACTCGCAAACTAATACTAATGTAAGTGCTAGACATTCTAGTATGGTTTGCTAAGCTCTAGTTTATTTGCATAAAGCTAGTTTTAGTTCACAAAGTTTGAGAAAAAGCTTATTCAAGTGCTAACTAACTCAAGTGGGAACATTAGTGTCATTCCCACCATTCAAGTGGTGATTTCAATTCAATTCACCACAAGTCATTTCACCATCATCTTTCAACATCGTTTTCAAAGATATGACATCGGAAACTGTATGGCCTTTCCAACCGTCCGTAACCGTGGACGCGGCTATTCGAATAGGTTTACACTCTGCAGAGGTTGCACACTTGTGCCACAACATTTGATTTCATTCGTCGGGATTACCCCGAATCATCGTAACACAGTACGCGGATCATCAACCATAACCTTTCACTTACAAATCCTAGTATGAGCACCTCTCCCCATGAGCTTGGCCTCCCAGTGAAGACAGACAGCACGGGAACCGCACAGTGGCTTGGGCCGACATTCACCTCATTTCGCATCATATCATATCATTTCTTTTGTTGTAGAGGCAGCTTTCGGCATAACCCCGATGACGCTTGTTTAGAGGGAACCCATACTAAGACGCATAAACTTCCAGTTAAGCCCTACCCATAATCAGGTATTGTGGGGGTACTTAATAATTGGAAAGGTATCGCATTCAAACCAACACCATTGTTTTATCAAAAATCACCATCTTCTCTTGTTCACATTCACCTTCATAAATCATTCAATGGAATGCATCATCATTCCAAGGTTTCAAAATCATTTCAAATTCACATTGTTCCCATCTAGAGTAGTCAAGTTTAGTTCATTAGCACTAGCTCTAATTCATGAGGGGTGCTATCTTGCTTTGCTTGGAAGAGACTAACTAACTACTCTAGTAACCAACTTGTACTTTGACCAAAGTTAACTATAAAAGTAACTCATTTAGAAAACAAGTAAAGCTTGTAAAGTAAAATTGGGATAGGCTTATGTAAGATAAGATAAGAATCATGGTGCCTTGCCCCAAGGGGCTTTGCACTTTGCAAGAATAATAGCTTGCCTTGGTAGTTCTCAAACTGTTCCTCCTCCTCCTCTTGGTAGCAACCTTCTTCTTCGGCATACTCTCCGGTGCTACCGTCTAAATTTGAATACGAGTATAATTACTCACTAATTCAATGGCTATTCCATACATCACATATAACACACAAACTACTATATGCACACAAATAAATTAACTAGGGTGCATGGGTTGTGGGGGTTAAATAGAATTCACTTCTTTGCATTTCATATGTAAATGATAGTTTCCATAGAGTTCTTGAGAAATAATTTCCTCTCATTGAAATCTTCTTTAAGATTTAATTTCTCAAACAATCATGGATGAACTCATATTGACCTAAGTCAAATGTTCATCATCATCATTTGTGAAAATGATTTAAATGAGGTAGATCCCCTCATATCATTTAAATAACACTACATTTGATTTAAATCTCAAGTAATTCATATAAGAGAGTTTGGAAAGTTTAAATGAAGTGTAAGACTCCACATAATTTACTTTAATAGTTTTGGACAATATCAACTAGTTAAACTAGCCATAATATCCATTCATTAAACTATGGCATGATCATACAAAGTGACCACACCATTTTATTGCATAAACAATTAGTGTAAGTCAAATGTGAGCTATTAGAGTTGGAATTAACTTAATATCTATTTTGGTTGAATTTTAAGAATTATTTGAATAGGGAAAAGTCCCTGTCTTGTTATTTTTATCACATTAATTCTACAAAGAATCTGGTCATGGGACCAGTGGCATGTTGTAGAGAATTTCAGTAGCTTTCCAACAACATAAAATTCACTAAATTTGGTTTAGCCAATTGGAAACTATTTAATTTCAACGTTTGTGTTGTAAGGAAAAAGTTTGGGAATTATTTGAATCCATTTTGAATTAAAAGGCCGGCGGGAAAGCTAGATGGGCTCAAAGAGTTAAAAACGGCCCAAGGCCAGCCCAGCCACGGTCCAGTGCCGCGCGGGCTGCCTGACAGGGGGTCCCGCATGTCAGCGGCTTTTAAACGCCGAAGCGGTACCGATCAATGGGAGGCGTTGGATTAGAAGGGGATCGGAGGGCCGTGGTTCATCATCGTCTCCGACGAGAACCCGACGGTGCAGCGGCGGCAGTAGGGGGTGGGAGAGCTTACGGCGGCTCCAGCAAGGGATGGCAATATGCTCGAGGTAGATGTGGACGACGGCGGTTCTCCTGGTACCGGCGGCGGAGCTCGAGGTGGTCTGGTTCGCCGTCAATCTCTGCAGGGCTTCCGCGGCGGCGATCTTGCAATTGGCCCTTCTCCGGCGTGAATCAGATGAACGGTGGGGTGGTGGAGTGGTTGTGAGAGGTGGGGAGTCTGGTGGTGTGCTCAGATCGACGAAGGGAGAGCTCTATTTATAGCAACGCAAGTGTGCTGCGGGGCAGGGAAGAAGTCGACATGCGCGCGGCGTCTCCGGCGAGCTGTCGAGCTAGGCGGCGATGCTGTCGGGTTCTCCTCGTCCAGGCGAAGCTAGAGGTGGTGTTGGCACGGTCGGGCGGCGTGGTATGGCGTAGGATTGTGTCCGTGCCGCGCGCCCGCGGCGGACCAGGGTTGGCTTCTCCGGCGACGGCGGGTGCGGGTCGTGGTCGAGGGCGTGTCCAACGGCGTCGCGGTGTCACGGTGAGGCTCAAGGTGCTCGCAGGGGGTCCAGGGGCTGCGTGAGCGCGTGGGACGGCGCGTGTGCTGAGCGTGTCCACGCGCGACACGGGCGGCATACTGGCGGTCCTGGGCGTGTGCTGGGCGCGCGCGTTCCGGGCGTTGTCGTCGTCCTCGTCGACCAGGGCGGTGCTAGGCGGCGCTAGGGAGGCACGGTGGTGAGCTTGGGCACCAGGGCCAGTAAGGGAGATGAAGGAGAGAAGAGGGAGAAGAACATGGCCGGCATGGGCCGGCATGGCCATGTCTTTGCTTGCTCTCTCTCTCCCTAGGGTTTCTATGCAGCACTTAGGGTTAGAGGGGGCCAGGGGACAAGGTAGAATAGCTTTGGTTTAGATTAGGGTAGTTTAGGTGGCATAGAACACTATTTGCAATAGTGGCAAATAGTGCCATAATTTGGAAATTACAAAATTGTCTAAATTTGAAATAATTCAAAACGTGAAACCTTTTGAAATGTGAGTGTTGATATAAGTTGTATTTGACCAGAGGTGAATTGAGGTGGTGGTGGAATTTTTAGAATTCAAACATTTGCAAAATTGGCTAAGTGGGGAATGTTGCATATGTGAGAAAGTTGGAACTTTGGATGAGCCTTGCTCATGATCAAGGATGAATTTGGCATGATGATCTTCACCAAAGTTGTTCACCTTGATGTTGACTTTGAAATGGTGCAAAGAGTTAGCAAGAGTTGGTTTGGGAAAAATGAATGGCAAGGGCTCAAAGTGGTGATCAGACTAGAATTGTCAAAATTGACCATTATCATATGTGAGTGGGATTTGTGTTTGAAATCCATTTGAATTGTGAATCTTTGATTCCAAAAGTTGTAGTAAGTGTTTAATAACATTACTCAACTAATGGGGAAGACCAAATAGGTCTAGGGTCAAAATTTATAAAAATGCCATAGGGCATATGTGAGGGTTTCTAGGGTTTTCCATTTAATGGAATTTCTTCCTCTTTGATTTATTTGGTTGGTGATCTTCATATGATCACACTAGGGTTTTAGAGCATATCAAATACAAGTAAAAGCAATCATCATGGCATATCACTCAAATGCACAAGTCCTATGCATGGTACCATATGCAAATAGAAAAGTTTTTGTTGGTTTGAAATTTTGCTTTCTGGATTTCTCTAACTTTCTTTTTATTGAAATTTGGGGTGTTACAAACCCTTCCCCCTTACAAAAGATCTCGTCCCGAGATCGAAAAGAAAGTTAGGTACTAAAGAGATCTGGGTACTCCTTCTTCATGAAGTCTTCGCGTTCCCATGTGGCTTCATCCTCGGTATGATTGCTCCATTGGATCTTCAGAAACTTGATGCTTCGGGTGCGGGTGGTGCGGTAAGCTTCCTCCAGGATGCGAATCGGCACTTCGCAGTAAGTCAGATCCTTGTGGATATCCACCGATCGGTGATCGATGTTCTTGAACACTTCGGTCTTCTCCGGGACTTCAAGGCACTTCCGGAGGAGTGAGATGTGAAACACGTCGTGCACCGCCGACATCTCTTCAGGCAACTCCAGTTGATAAGATACTTCACCTCGGCGGCTGAGGACTTTGAAAGGTCCGACATAGCGGGGTGCAAGCTTTCCTTTCAGCTGAAACCTTTGCATTCCTTTCAAGGGGGATACTTTGAGATAGACGAAGTCTCCGATCTCAAAGGTCATCTCCCGACGTCTCTTGTCGGCGTAGCTCTTCTGTCTCGATTGCGCTGTCTTGAGGTACTCGCGGATCTTGTGGACTTTCTCTTCGGCTTCACGAAGAACGTCTGGGCTGAAAACTTGGCTCTCTCCGACTTCTGACCAGTTCAGGGGGGTACGGCACTTCCTTCCGTACAAGGCTTCAAAGGGGGCCATCTGTAGGCTGGCTTGGTAACTATTGTTGTAAGAGAATTCTGCGTAAGGTAGGCAGTCTTCCCACTTGGATCCGTATTCCAGTACGCATGCTCTAAGCATGTCTTCCAGTATCTGGTTTACTCTCTCAGTCTGTCCGTCGGTCTGAGGGTGATAGGCGGTGCTGAAATTTAGGCGAGTGCCTAGTCCTTCATGCACTTTCTGCCAGAACCTTGAGGTGAACTGGGATCCTCTATCTGATACTATCGATTTGGGGGTTCCGTGCAGAGCGACTATTCTGGAGATGTAAAGTTCAGCTAACTTTGGGCCTTGATAGGTGGTTTTGACGGCGATGAAATGGGCGACTTTGGTCAATCTATCGACCACTACCCATATTGAATCATTGCCTTTGCTGGATTTGGGCAGTCCGGTGATAAAGTCCATTCCTACGGAGTCCCATTTCCATTCCGGAATCTGGAGGGGTTGTAACAGTCCGGCGGGTCGTTGATGTTCTACCTTGACTCTCTGACAGATGTCACACTTAGCGATATAGCTACCGATCTCTCTCTTCATTCCGTGCCACCAAAGTTGTTCTTTTAGGTCCTGGTACATCTTGGTACCTCCGGGGTGGATTGAATAAAGGGTGTCATGGGCTTCTTGCAGGATGACTTGTTTCAAGTCAGAGTCCGAGGGTACGCAAAGACGTTCTTTGTACCAAAGAACTCTGGCTTCGTCTACGGTGAATCCGGGGGCTTTTCCTGCGGCTATCTGTTTCTTGATTCCGTCAATGCTAGCGTTGTCCTTCTGGGCTTCCTTGATTTGACCAACCAAGGTGGGTTGCAGTTCTATGCTGGCTAGGAAACCTTCACTAACAAGTTCAAGTCTGAACTGTTCAAACTCTTGGTGCAAGCTAGGCTGTTCGGTTGCAAGCATGGAGTTTAACTGACACGGCAGTCTACTCAAAGCATCCGCTACCACATTGGCCTTGCCGGGGTGGTAGTGAATCTCCATGTCGTAATCCTTGATCAATTCTATCCATCGGCGTTGTCTCATGTTCAGCTCCTTCTGGGTGAATATGTATTTGAGGCTTTTGTGGTCGGAGTAGATCTCGCATCTATTACCCATGAGGTAATGACGCCAAACTTTCAAGGCTAAGACCACGGCGGCAAGCTCGAGGTCATGGGTTGGGTAGTTCTGTTCATGTTGCTTGAGTTGTCTTGAAAGGTAGGATACAACCTTGCCTTCTTGCATAAGCACGCATCCAAGTCCAGTCTTGGAGGCGTCGCAATATACGTCAAAGGGCTTTGCGATATCCGGCATGATCAGGATTGGGGCTGTTGTCAATCTACTCTTGAGCTGTTGAAAGCACTCTTCGCATTTGTCGGTCCACTCAAACTTTCTGTCCTTTTTCAGCAGTTGGGTCATTGGTCGAGCGATGCTTGAAAAACCTTCTACAAATCTGCGGTAGTATCCGGCTAATCCAAGAAAAGCGCGGACCTCAGTTTGTGTGGTTGGGGCTTGCCATTCCATAACAGTTTTGATTTTGGCGGGATCTACGGCAATTCCTCCTGCGGACAAGATGTGTCCCAGGAATCCAACTTCTTCCAGCCAAAACTCACACTTGCTAAACTTGGCATATAACTTGTGCTGTCTAACGGTTTCTAGGACAATCTCCAAATGCTGTTCATGTTCCTCTTCGGACTTTGAGTAGACGAGGATGTCGTTGATGAATACAACGACAAACTTGTCCAAAAAGTTCATGAAGATCTTATTCATGAGATTCATGAAATAAGCGGGGGCGTTGGTCAGTCCAAACGACATGACGTTGTACTCATACAACCCATATCTGGTGGTAAAGGCAGTTTTTGGAATGTCGGTGGCTCGGATCTTCAGTTGGTGGTATCCAGTTCTAAGATCTATCTTGGAGAAAACTCTGGATCCGGTGAGTTGGTCTAACAAGTCTTCGATCTTGGGTAGGGGGTATTTGTTTTTGATGGTGACATCGTTAAGCTTACGATAGTCCGTGCATAAACGATTTGCACCATCCTTCTTGTCGACAAACAAGACGGGGGATCTCCAGGGGGATGCACTTGGTCTAATCAAACCTTTGGCTAACATGTCATCTATTTGCTTCTTCAGCTCCACAAGCTCGGTTGCGTTCATGCTGTAAGCTCTCTGGGCGATGGGTCCAGTTCCGGGGATTAACTCGATGATAAACTCGATATCCCGATCCAGGGGCATACCGGGTAGATCATCCGGAAACACATCAGGGTAGCGACAAACGACCCTGATTTGATCCAGAGTTGGCTTGGATACACTTTGGTTGCAGGTAAATTTTCTGGGTAGTTTTTCAGAGACGTGCTCAACTACGATACCGGTGCTGCTAGTCATGGTTATGGCTTTCTTGGCACAGTCGATCAATCCGTTGTGCTTGGACATCCAGTCCATTCCTAGGAAAACTTCTAAACCTTTGGTTCCAAGTATGATTAGATTTGCAAAGAAATCTACATCATGGATTTTGATTGGCACATTTTTGCAAAATTTTCTAGCTTTGGTGGTTGATCCGGGGATTTGGACTATCATAACATGCTTCAAACTGAGGGGTTGAATTTTACTTGTTGATGCAAAGTCTTCGGTGACAAAGGAATGAGATGCTCCGGAATCAAACAACACTCTGGCAGGGATGTGGTTGACAGAAAACATACCCAGTACAACATCTGGTGCTTCCTGGGCTTCTTCGGCGTTCATGTGGTAGAGGCGGCCGTTGCGGTTGTTGGGGTTGTTGGGGGCGAACTTCTTGCCGGTGGAGACATGGCGTTGCTGCTGAGCAGGTGCAGCGGTGTTGCCGGCGAGCTTGGCAAGACGCTTAGGACACTCGTTGGAGTAGTGCCCCACTACACCACACTCATAACAAGTGATAGTGGTCTTGTCCTGCTTGTTCGCAACGGGAACGGCATTGCTTCCGGTTCGGGGAGCGGTGTTGGTGTTGGTGTTGTTAGGGGCTCGGGGTGGAGTGCGGTTGTAGTTGTTGTTGTTGTAGCCTCCTGGCTTGGAGTTTCCTCCACTCCGGTTCTGATAACCGGGGCGAGAGTTCTGCATCTGTGGCTTGTTGTTTCTCGGAGTGAAACCTCCGCTTGAGCTAGGGCGAAACTTTTGGGGGTGGCTTGATCCACTTTGATTCACCATGCGGCGCTTGCGGTTTTCATTGGCTTGGTTTAACTTTCCCTCCATCTGGATGGCGGAGTCAACAAGGGCTTCGAGGTCGGCGAAGGGGATGTTGACGAGGACAGTCTGCATCTCATCATGCAGTCCGTTCAGGAATCTCTCCTTCCTCTTCTCAATGGTGTCGGTCTCATCAGGGGCATACCTCGACAAAGTGAGAAACTTGTCGCGGTATTCAACCACCGTCATGCGACCTTGTTTCAGCTCACGGAATTCATCCCTCATCTTCTTGATAAGACCCGGGGGTACATGGTACTTGCTGAACTTGAGTTTAAAATCCTCCCAAGTCATGAATTGACCTCCGTTCATGGCACGGGTGCTCGTCCACCAAGCGCGGGCTGGTCCAGTGAGATAGTGTGTGGCGAACAAAACTTTCTCGTTGGCTTCTACTCCGGCTACCTCCAGATTGTTCTCCATAGTCTGAAGCCAATCGTCGGCGTCGAGGGGCTCCTCGGTCTTGCTAAACACCGGAGGGTTGGTGTTTTGGAAGTTCTTGAGCTTGGATCCGGGGTGGTCATGATTTCCATGGCCTTGGTTGGCGATGTTCTGCAAGGCGGTGAGGTTGGCTTGGCGTTCGGCTCTTTCGGTTTCCCGGTCTGCAAGCATGGTTTGCAGCAGTTGCAGCATTGCGTCGTTGGTGCGATTTGGAGGGGCCATCTGAAGATATAGAAGATCATGAGATAAGAGGGAACATTCTATGGTTCATTTTGGTTAAGTTTGAAACACATTTGAAAACTTGTAATCTTTTCATGACAAACATAACATTCATTCATTCACGCAACACATAGTACAAACTACACACATACTCCAATGGTTTTAAGAACCATTCTCATGCTACGATACAAGGGACGGGATACAACTCACACCTACTATAAGTGGAACTAGTGCAACTACTCCTCATCATCGACATCGATCGGGACGTAGTCGTCGGGTCCTGCCTCCAGGAACTCGTAGTCCTCCTCCTCGGTGTTCTCGTCCTCCTCAAAGTCGTTGTCGTCGCTCAGGAAAGCGTCTCCTCCCTGAATGTCGATGCCTCCATCGTCATCCTCCAGCTGGCGAATCTGATCCTCCTGGGCCTTGACAGTGGCCTCAAGTGACGCGATCCGGGCGCGAAGGCGACGAATCGTAGCGTCCTTCTTGGCACGCTGCTGGCGAAGGCTCTTGCGGTCGTTGTTGAGTAGCTTGATCGCCTCACCCTGCTCGGTGATGTGAGCATGGGTCTGGTTCGCGTAAGCGCGGGAGGCGTCGAGGTCCTTCTGAGTCTGGTAGAGCATGAAGTCCAGGTGCTCAGCATGGTGCCTCAACTCCGGGTGCAGCTGCAGCTCCATGGGCACTCCCGCGGCATCACGCCTCACAAGGTGGGCGTAGCGAGATGCGAGGATGCGCACCACGTTCTGTCCACAGAGGCGCGCAAGTGCATCCTGTAGGCCACGTGCGAGTCCGTCGAGCCAGTTGCTCTCGCGGAAGGAGAAGAGGATCCTCTCCGAAGTGGGAGGCTCCATCTTGCCCCTCAAGTCGGCAGTGATCACCCACTGCAACTCTCCTCCGGGCGTGTCGTCCAGCTGAACCCCGTGAAACTCGGGGTGTGGGCGCCCAAGGAAGTCAGAGACGGCGTTGAGGTCGTGCTCGAAGATCAAGCTTCCTCCGTTCCCAAGCTGATAAAACTTGGTGTTGATGGGTTCATTCGGCTCCATCTGAAAGAGAATTGGATGAGTAAGTTAGAGAGTGCAAAGTGTGGCAAAATTTTAAGTTGATTCAAATAAGATAGAACATGATTCATCAAATTTTGGTAAAGTCTCAAAGACAAGAGTGTAGTAAATTTTCACAAATAGTTTCTTTCATTTGATTTCAAAGTTAAGGTTTTCAGAATGCCCATTCTAACTAAGGTCTTCTAAGGTCAAACAATGGCTCTGATACCAACTTGTCAACACCCGAATTTTTAAGTCCGAATGCCTATTATGTCATACATCGCAATCCCAGGAATGTTGTTGTTGCGAGGCATAATAGTTAAGTATCACAGTCATCATTCATTACAAACCATAAGTCTTACAAATTTGGAATCACATGATCCATATTACACGAATAGTTGATCTATTGATCAACAAACAAACACAAGTTCATAGTTCAACATAGCGGAAGCGTAAGATACAAGGACTCTCTAGTCCACAGGCCAACGCTTGACGTCGGAAGGCGCTTAGTTGTCGTAGGCGTCCTGCTGGTCATCTCCTTGGTCATCTTCATACTCTGGCCATTTGAATAGCCAGGGACAAAGCCGTGAGTACGTTGAGTACTCGCAAACTAATACTAATGTAAGTGCTAGACATTCTAGTATGGTTTGCTAAGCTCTAGTTTATTTGCATAAAGCTAGTTTTAGTTCACAAAGTTTGAGAAAAAGCTTATTCAAGTGCTAACTAACTCAAGTGGGAACATTAGTGTCATTCCCACCATTCAAGTGGTGATTTCAATTCAATTCACCACAAGTCATTTCACCATCATCTTTCAACATCGTTTTCAAAGATATGACATCGGAAACTGTATGGCCTTTCCAACCGTCCGTAACCGTGGACGCGGCTATTCGAATAGGTTTACACTCTGCAGAGGTTGCACACTTGTGCCACAACATTTGATTTCATCCGTCGGGATTACCCCGAATCATCGTAACACAGTACGCGGATCATCAACCATAACCTTTCACTTACAAATCCTAGTATGAGCACCTCTCCCCATGAGCTTGGCCTCCCAGTGAAGACAGACAGTCAGCCTGGGAACTGCACAGGGCTTGGGCCAGACATTCACCTCATTTCGCATCATATCATATCATTTCTTTTGTTGTAGAGGCAGCTTTCGGCATAACCCCGATGACGCTTGTTTAGAGGGAACCCATACTAAGACGCATAAACTTCCAGTTAAGCCCTACCCATAATCAGGTATTGTGGGGGTACTTAATAATTGGAAAGGTATCGCATTCAAACCAACACCATTGTTTTATCAAAAATCACCATCTTCTCTTGTTCACATTCACCTTCATAAATCATTCAATGGAATGCATCATCATTCCAAGGTTTCAAAATCATTTCAAATTCACATTGTTCCCATCTAGAGTAGTCAAGTTTAGTTCATTAGCACTAGCTCTAATTCATGAGGGGTGCTATCTTGCTTTGCTTGGAAGAGACTAACTAACTACTCTAGTAACCAACTTGTACTTTGACCAAAGTTAACTATAAAAGTAACTCATTTAGAAAACAAGTAAAGCTTGTAAAGTAAAATTGGGATAGGCTTGTGTAAGATAAGATAAGAATCATGGTGCCTTGCCCCAAGGGGCTTTGAACTTTGCAAGAATAATAGCTTGCCTTGGTAGTTCTCAAACTGTTCCTCCTCCTCCTCCTCTTGGTAGCAACCTTCTTCTTCGGCGTACTCTCCGGTGCTACCGTCTAAATTTGAATACGAGTATAATTACTCACTAATTCAATGGCTATTCCATACATCACATATAACACACAAACTACTATATGCACACAAATAAATTAACTAGGGTGCATGGGTTGTGGGGGTTAAATAGAATTCACTTCTTTGCATTTCATATGTAAATGATAGTTTCCATAGAGTTCTTGAGAAATAATTTCCTCTCATTGAAATCTTCTTTAAGATTTAATTTCTCAAACAATCATGGATGAACTCATATTGACCTAAGTCAAATGTTCATCATCATCATTTGTGAAAATGATTTAAATGAGGTAGATCCCCTCATATCATTTAAATAACACTACATTTGATTTAAATCTCAAGTAATTCATATAAGAGAGTTTGGAACCAGGGTTCCAAACATCCCATGAATTCATGTGAGACAAGTTTAAATGAAGTGTAAGACTCCACATAATTTACTTTAATAGTTTTGGACAATATCAACTAGTTAAACTAGCCATAATATCCATTCATTAAACTATGGCATGATCATACAAAGTGACCACACCATTTTATTGCATAAACAATTAGTGTAAGTCAAATGTGAGCTATTAGAGTTGGAATTAACTTAATATCTATTTTGGTTGAATTTTAAGAATTATTTGAATAGGGAAAAGTCCCTGTCTTGTTATTTTTATCACATTAATTCTACAAAGAATCTGGTCATGGGACCAGTGGCATGTTGTAGAGAATTTCAGTAGCTTTCCAACAACATAAAATTCACTAAATTTGGTTTAGCCAATTGGAAACTATTTAATTTCAAAGTTTGTGCTGTAAGGAAAAAGTTTGGGAATTATTTGAATCCATTTTGAATTAAAAGGCCGGCGGGAAAGCTAGATGGGCTCAAAGAGTTAAAAACGGCCCAAGGCCAGCCCAGCCACGGTCCAGTGCCGCGCGGGCTGCCTGACAGGGGGTCCCGCATGTCAGCGGCTTTTAAACGCCGAAGCGGTACCGATCAATGGGAGGCGTTGGATTAGAAGGGGATCGGAGGGCCGTGGTTCATCGTCGTCTCCGACGAGAACCCGACGGTGCAGCGGTGGCAGTAGGGGGTGGGAGAGCTTACGGCGGCTCCAGCAAGGGATGGCAATATGCTCGAGGTAGATGTGGACGACGGCGGTTCTCCTGGTACCGGCGGCGGAGCTCGAGGTGGTCTGGTTCGCCGTCAATCTCTGCAGGGCTTCCGCGGCGGCGATCTTGCAATTGGCCCTTCTCCGGCGTGAATCAGATGAACGGTGGCGTGGTGGAGTGGTTGTGAGAGGTGGGGAGTCTGGTGGTGTGCTCAGATCGACGAAGGGAGAGCTCTATTTATAGCAATGCAAGTGTGCTGCGGGGCAGGGAAGAAGTCGACACGCGCGCGGCGTCTCCGGCGAGCTGTCGAGCTAGGCGGCGATGCTGTCGGGTTCTCCTCGTCCAGGCGAAGCTAGAGGTGGTGTTGGCACGGTCGGGCGGCGTGGTATGGCGTAGGATTGTGTCCGTGTCTGCCGCGCCCGCGGCGGACCAGGGTTGGCTTCTCCGGCGACGGGGGTGCGGGTCGTGGTCGAGGGCGTGTCCAACAGCGTCGCGGTGTCACGGTGAGGCTCAAGGTGCTCGCAGGGGGTCCAGGGGCTGCGTGAGCGCGTGTGCTGAGCGTGTCCACGCGCGACACGGGCGGCATACTGGCAGTCCTGGGCGTGTGCTGGGCGCGCGCGTTCCGGGCGTTGTCGTCGTCCTCGTCGACCAGGGCGGTGCTAGGCGGCGCTAGGGAGGCACGGTGGTGAGCTTGGGCACCAGGGCCAGTAAGGGAGATGAAGGAGAGAAGAGGGAGAAGAACATGGCCGACATGGGCCGGCATGGCCATGTCTTTGCTTGCTCTCTCTCTCTCCCTAGGGTTTCTATGCAGCACTTAGGTTAGAGGGGGCCAGGGGACAAGGTAGAATAGCTTTGGTTTAGATTTGGGTAGTTTAGGTGGCATAGAACACTATTTGCAATAGTGGCAAATAGTGCCATAATTTGGAAATTACAAAATTGTCTTAATTTGAAATAATTCAAAAGGTGAAACCTTTTGAAATGTGAGTGTTGATATAAGTTGTATTTGACCAGAGGTGAATTGAGGTGGTGGTAGAATTTTTAGAATTCAAACATTTGCAAAATTGGCTAAGTGGGGAATGTTGCATATGTGAGAAAGTTGGAACTTTGGATGAGCCTTGCTCATGATCAAGGATGAATTTGGCATGATGATCTTCACCAAAGTTGTTCACCTTGATGTTGACTTTGAAATGGTGCAAAGAGTTAGCAAGAGTTGGTTTGGGAAAAATGAATGGCAAGGGCTCAAAGTGGTGATCAGAGTAGAATTGTCAAAATTGACCATTATCATATGTGAGTGGGATTTGTGTTTGAAATCCATTTGAATTGTGAATCTTTGATTCCAAAAGTTGTAGTAAGTGTTTAATAACATTACTCAACTAATGGTGAAGACCAAATAGGTCTAGGGTCAAAATTTATAAAAATGCCATAGGGCATATGTGAGGGTTTCTAGGGTTTTCCATTTAATGGAATTTCTTCCTCTTTGATTTATTTGGTTGGTGATCTTCATATGATCACACTAGGGTTTTAGAGCATATCAAATACAAGTAAAAGCAATCATCATGGCATATCACTCAAATGCACAAGTCCTATGCATGGTACTATATGCAAATAGAAAAGTTTTTGTTGGTTTGAAATTTTGCTTTCTGGATTTCTCTAACTTTCTTTTTATTGAAATTTGGGGTGTTACAACAATGGAGCAATCATACCGAGGATGGAGCCACATGGGAACGCGAAGACTTCATGAAGAAGGAGTACCCAGATCTCTTTAGTACCTAACTTTCTTTTCGATCTTGGGACGAGATCTTTTGTAAGGGGGAAGGGTTTGTAACACCCCAAATTTCAATAAAAAGAAAGTTAAAGAATTCCAGAAAGCAAAATTTCAAACCAACAAAAACTTTTCTATTAGCATGTAGTACCATGCATAGGACTTGTGCATTTGATTGATATGCCATGATGATTGTTATTACTTGTATTTGATATGCTCTAAAACCCTAACGTGATCATATGAAGATCACCAACCAAATAAAACAAGGAGGAAGAAAATCCATAAAATGCAAAACCCTAAAAACCCTCACATATGCCTTATGGCATTTTTATAAATTTTGACCCTAGACCTATTTGGTCTTCACCATTAGTTGAGTAATGTTGTTAAACACTTATTACAACTTTTGGAATCAAAGATTCCCAATTCAAATGAAATTCAAACACACAACTAGCTCACATATGATATTGGTCAATTTTGACAATTCTAGTCTGATCACCACTTTGAGCCCTTGCCATTCAATTTTCCCAAACCAACTCTTGCTAACCCTTTGCACCATTTCAAAGTTAACATCAAGGTGAACAACTTTGGTGAAGATCATCATGCCAAAATCATCTTGGATCATGACCAAGGCTCATCCAAAGTCACAACTTTTTCACTTATGCAACATTCTACACTTAGCCATTTTGGCCAATTCTTGAAATTCTAAATTTCCACCACCACCTCAAATCCTCTCTGGTCAATTACAACTTATATCAACACTCACATTTCAAAAACATTCACCATTTGAATTATTTCAAATTTGGATATTTTTGGAATTTACAATTTCGGGCACTATTTGCAACTATTGCAAATAGTGAATCTACCTCACCTAAACTACCCTAATCTATCACATTGTGTTCCCTGGTCCCCTTAAACCCTAATTGATGCATAGTGAGGCTAAGGAGAGGAGAGAGCAAGCTAGGGCATGGCCATGCCGGCCATGTCCCCGAGCCCGTCGACCTCCCCTCTCTCCTCTTGCACCACTGCCCTGGCCACCTCGCCACCGTGCGCCAACGCACCTCCTACGCCACCCTAGCATCGCCATTGTCACGCTCGAGGATGACACACGCCGGCCGACGCGCGCCCTGGACGCGCTCACCATGCCGGTGACGTCGCGCGTGGACATGCGCGCGGACGTCACAGTACACGCGCCGCGCAGCCACCTCGCTCACGCCCTGGACCCGTTCTCGAAGCCTTGAGCCTCCACTCGCCACCTGGAAGCCGCCAGACAACCGCTCGACCAGACCCTGGACCGCCGCCGCCGTGGACGGGGAAGAAGATCCCGCGAGCGCCGCTGCCAGACACGGAAGCAGCGCGAGCGATTCCGACGCTCCCCGACCACGCTGTCGCTTCCAGTAGCATCGCCTGGACCCGTAGAGCATCGCCATAGCCTCGCCTAGCTCGACCAGCCGCCGGAGACGCCGCGCCCATGTTGACCACCTCCCTGCCCCGCAACCCTCATGCGATTCTATAAATAGGGAGTTCCCTGGACCAAACCAACCACACCATCTCACTCCCCACCTCTCACTACTTCTCCACCACCACTCCACTCACTCGATCGTCGCCGGAGCTGCTCCAATTTGGAGATCGGAGCCGCCAGTACCTGGTGGACGCCGCCGTCGATTGGAGCCACCCCAGGACGAGCCACCGCTACCAGTCGACTCGCCGTCGTCCACAACTTCACCGCGCACATTGCCAACCCTAGCTGGAGCCACGGTGAGCTCTCCGACCCCCTACCTGAGCCGCCGGTGAACTCCCCTCTCGCCGGCGGGACGATGAACCACAGCCGTTTGATCTCGTTCTAATCCAGCGATCCAACTTAAAACGTACCGCTTCGGTGACGCTGAGTCACTGACGCGCGGACCCCACCCTGTCAGCGCGCCGCGCGTCTGTGGACCGTGGTTGGGCTGGACTGGGTTGGGTTGGGCCGTTTTCAAATCTTTTAGCCCACTAGCTTTCCCGCCGGCCTGTTAAATTCAAATCCAGTTTAAATAATTACAAATGAATTTCAATACTGCTGCCACTTTGAAATTCAATAGTTTTAAATTGACTAAACCAAATTTGATGAACTTTATATTGTTGGAAAGCTAGAGAAATTATCTAGCCAATGCCACTGGTCTCATGGCCAGATTATTTGTAGAATTAATGTGATAAAAATAACAAGGCAGGGACTTTTACCTATTCAAATAATTCTTAAAAATCAACCAAAATAGATATTAAGTTAATTCCAACTCTAATAGCTCACATTTGACTTACACTAATTGTTTATGCAATAAAATGGTGTGGTCACTTTGTATGATCATGCCATAGTTTAATGAATGGATATTATGGCTAGTTTAACTAGTTGATATTGTCCAAAACTATTAAAGTAAATTATGTGGAGTCTTATACTTCATTTAAACTTGTCTCACATGAATTCATGGGATGTTTGGACCCCTGGTCCCAAACTCTCTTATATGAATTACTTGAGATTTAAATCATAAGTAGTGTTATTAAAATGGTATGAGGTGTTCCACCTCATTTAAATCATTTTCCCAAATGATGATGATGAACATTTGACTTAGGTCAATATGAGTTCATCTATGATTGTTTGAGAAATTAAATCTTAAGAAGATTTCAATGAGAGGAAATTATTTCTCAAGAACCCTATGGAAACTATCATTTACATATGAAATAAAAAGGAAGTGAATTCTATTTAAACAACACAACCCATGCACCCTAAGTAGCTTATTTGTGTGCATAGAATAGTTTGTGTGTTTATATGTGATGTATGGAATAGCCATTGTATTAGTGAGTAATTATACTCGTATTCAAATTTAGACGGTAGCACCGGAGAGTACACCGAAGAAGAAGGTTGCTACCAAGAGGAGGAGGAGGAACAGTTTGAGTACTACCAAGGCAAGCTAATATTCTTGCAAAGTGCAAAGCCCCTTTGGGGCAAGGCACCATGATTCTTACCTTTTCTTAGATGAGCCTATCCCAAGTTTTTACCTTACAAGTTTTACTTGTTTTCTAAATGAGTTACTTCTATAGTTAACTTTGGTCAAACTACAAGTTGGTTACTAGAGTAGTGAAGTTAGTCTCTTCCAAGCAAAGCAAGATAGCACCCCTCATGATTTAGAGCTAGTGCTAATGAAATAAAACTTGACTACTCTAGATGGGAACAATGTGAATTTGAAATGAATTTGAAACCTTGGAATGAAGATACATTCCATTGAATGATTTTTGAAGGTGAATATGACCAAGAGAAGATGGTGATTTTTGATAAACAATGATGTTGGTTTGAATGCGATACCTTTCCAATTATTAAGTACCCCCACAATACCTGATTATGGGTAGGGCTTAACTGGAAGTTTATGCATCTTAGTATGGGTTCCCTCTGAACACACAACATAGGGGTTACGCTTGAGGCTGCCTCCGTTGTTGAGAAATGATGTGAAATTGAGGTGAATTGTACGGCCAAGCCCTGTGTAGTTCCCAGGTTGACAGTTGGTCTTCACTGGGAGGCCAAGCTCATGGGGAGAGGTGCTCATACTAGGATTCGTAAGTGAAAGGTTATGGTTGATGATCCACGTACTGTGTTACGATTATTCGGGGTAATCCCGACGGATGAAATCAAATGTTGTGGCACAAGTGTGCAACCTCTGCAGAGTGTAAACCTATTCGAATAGCCGCGTCCATGGTTACGGACGGTTGGAAAGGCCATACAGTTTCCGATGTCATATCTTTGAAAATGATGTTGAAAGATGTTGGTGAAATGACTTGTGGTGAATTGATTTGAAATCACCACTTGAATGGTGGGAATGACACTAATGTTCCCACTTGAGTTAGTTAGCACTTGAATAAGCTTTTCTCAAACTTTGTGAACTAAAACTAGCTTTATGCAAATGAACTAGAGCTTAGCAAACCATACTATAATGTCTAGCACTTACATTAGTATTAGTTTGCGAGTACTCAACGTACTCACGGCTTTGTCCCTGGCTATTCAAATGGCCAGAGTATGAAGAGGGACAAGAAGATGACCAACAGGATGCCTACGACAACTAAGCGCCTTCCGACGTCAAGCGTTGGCCTGTGGACTAGAGAGTCCTTGTATCTTACGCTTCCGCTATGTTGAACTATGAACTTGTGCTTGTTCGTTGATCAATAGATCAACTATTCGTGTAATATGGATCATGTGATTCCAATTTGTAAGACTTATGGTTTGTAATGAATGATGACTGTGATACTTAACTATTATGCCTCGCAACAACAATATTCCTGGGATTGCGATGTATGACATAATAGGCATCCGGACTTAAAAATCCGGGTGCTGACAATTGTCATGCCCTCTTTATTTGTCAATTGCCCAACTGTAATTTGTTCACCCAACATGCTATATCTTATTGGAGAGACACCACTAGTGAACTGTGGACCCCGGTCCATTCTTTTACATCGAATACAATCTACTGCAATACTTGTTCTTACTGTTATTTGCAAACATCATCTTCCACACTATACATTTAATCCTTTGTTACAGCAAGCCGTTGAGATTGACAACCTCACTGTTACGTTGGGGCAAAGTACTTTGATTGTGTTGTGCAGGTTCCACGTTGGCGCCGGAATCCCTGGTGTTGCGCCGCACTACACTCCGCCACCAACAACCTTCACGTGCTTCTTGACTCCTACTGGTTCGATAACCTTGGTTTCTTACTGAGGGAAAACTTGCCGCTGCATGCATCATACCTTCCTCTTGGGGTTCCCAACGGACGCGTGTTGTACGCGTATCATTCCCCAACGCATCCAACAATGAGGCGGAATATGAGGCGCTCATACATGGGATGAAGATGGTGAAGGCGTGTGGAGCAACTTGACTAAAAATCTTTGGCGACTCCCAATTGGTGGCTCAACAGGTGATGAACCAGTGCGATGCAGTCAATGACAACATGATAGCATACAAGGAGGTATACAATGAACTCGAGAAACTCTTTGATGAATGTGAAGTGAACCATATCAGCAGACTAGCAACAACGAAGCCGATGTTTTGGAAAATATCGGGTCACAGTGTTTAGCAATAGCACCTAGTGTATTCTAGGAGGAGATAAGTGAAAGATCAACTAAGGCGAAGAAAACACTGATGAGCCACAAGTATAGGGGATCGCAACAGTCTTCGCGGGAAGTAAAACCCAATTTATTGTTTTGACGCAAGGGGAGCCAAAGAATATTTGTAAGCCTTAACAGTGGAGTTGTCAATTCAGCTGCACCTGGAAACAGACTTGCTCGCAAGAGTTTATCAGTAGCAACAGTTTTATAGCAGTAGCAGTAGTGAAATATCAGCAACAGTGTAACAAAGACAGCAGTAATGATTCAGTAAACAGCAGGATTAAAATACTGTAGGCACATGGATGGATGAACGGGCGCTGCATGGATGAGAGAAACCATGTAACAATCAAGGTAGGGCATTTGCAGATAGTAATAAAACAGTATCCAAGTACTAAACAACCATAGGCATGTGTTCCATATATAGTCGTACGTGCTCGCAATGAGAAACTTGCACAACATCTTTTGTCCTACCAGCTGGTGGCAGCCGGGCCTCTAGGGAATCTACTGGAAATTAAGGTACTCCTTTTAATAGAGCACCGGAGCAAAGCATTAACACTCCGTGAACACATGTGATCCTCACATCACCGCCTTCCCCTCCGGTTGTCCCAATTTCTGTCACTTTGGGGCCTCGGGTTCCGGACAACAATATGTGTATACAACTTGCAGGTAAGATCATAAAGCAATGAATATCATCATGAATTGATAACATGTTCATATCTGAGATCATGGCACTCGGGCCCTAGTGACAAGCATTAAGCATAACAAGTTGCAACAGTATCATAAAAGTACCATCTACGGATACTAGGCACTATGCCCTAACAATCTTATGCTATTACATGACCAATCTCATCCAATCCCTACCATCCCCTTCAGCCTACATCGGGGGAATTACTCACACATGGATGGGGGAAACATGGCTGGTCGATGGAGAGGCTTCGGTGGTGATGATGGCGATGATCTCCTCCAATTCCCCGTCCCGCCGGAGTGCCAGAACGGAGTTTCTGGTCCCGAGACGGAGTTTCGCGATGGCGGCGGTGTTCTGGATGGCTTCTGGTGATTTCGTCTAACCCCCGTGCGTTTTTAGGTCGAAGCCCTTAAGTAGTCCAGAGGGGGGCACCTGGGGCTGCCCGAGGCGTCGCCACCATAGGGCGGCGCGGCCCAGGGGCCCCCCGCGCCGCCTTGTGGGGTGGCCGCCTCGTGGCCCCCCTCCTTCTGGTCTTCTGGCTCCGTCCATCTTCTGTGAAAATAGGCCCATTGGAATTAATCCCGGGGATTTTCCTGAAAGTTGAGTTTCTGCACAAAAACGAGACACCAGGGCAATTCTGCTGAAAACAGCGTTAGTCCGTGTTAGTTGTATCCAAAATACACAAATTAGAGGCAAAACAATAGCAAAAGTGTTCGGGAAAGTAGATACGTTTTGGACGTATCAAACACCAAAACAGCCAAAGAAGAAAGAGAAGCTTGATAAAGACTCGGGGTCTCCAGCAGTTTCAGAGGCAAACACATCGGAAGATGAAGAAGAATCACACAAGGTTATGGTGGTTCAAGTTCCTTGGATGCAAGTTTACGTAGCATATATCCTAAGGAAAGAGATACCCGAAGATCCGGTAGAAGCAAGATGAGTTATTCGACGATCTAAAGCCTTTACCATGGTCAAGGGAGAGCTGTACAAGCGGAGTATATCCGGAGTATTGCAGAGGTGTGTTACACCCGAAGAAGGAAGAGTCATACTAAAGGATGTACACGAGGGAATATGTGGTCACCACGCAAGCAGCCGAGCAATAGCATCCAAGGTTTTCAGGGCATGTTTTTAGATCTTGCGCGGCAGGTCCGCCAGAAAAACGAAAAAGAGAAAGAAGTCTCGTTAATCTATTCATGCTCGTTCCAAGTTCGAAGTACCTTTTCTTTTGGCCAAAGAAAAACCCGCTTCCTGACACGATTGCCTCTTTATATAGATAGATTCGATGGGGTTATTACTTATAAGTCTATTTTGTACAAGAGCCCCTCCTATCTGATAGAAAAGGGTCCCATGATCCTGAGCCGATCTTACCTTGGCTCGCAAACCCCAAGTTTGTCTATGAAGAGCTAATCTAATTGTATTTTTTTTAATGGATTTCTTATGTGGAATACTAATGGATAGGGTACAGTAGAAGATGCAAAAGACATAGTGCGCAGCTGTGATGCGTGCCAAAGGTTGGCTACAAAACCTCATTCTCCGGCAACAGAGCTGATGCCGATACCTTTGTCGTGGGCTTTCACAATGGGGTCTCGACATGGTGGGGAAATTACATAAGGCTTGGCCAGGAGGATACGTATACATGCTAGTGGCCGTCGACAAGTTCAATAAATGGATTGAAGCAGTACCAGTAACTTCGGCAGATGCAGCATCGGTGGTAAGCTTCATCAAGGGCATAGTTTTTCGATTTGGCATCCCTCACAGCATTGTTACGGACAACGGCAACAATTTTACCTCCAAGGAATTCAAGGCATATTGTGCGGAGGTAGGCATCAAATTAAACTTTGCTTCGGTGGCGCACCCGCAAACCAATGGCCAAGTCGAAAAAGCAAACTGCATTATCTGCAACGGTATCAAGAAACGGCGGTTAACACCACTGGAGAAAGCTCGACACACTTGGCCAGATGAGTTGCCTAGCGTGTTATGGAGTATACGGACAACACCTAATACAACAACACAGGAAAATCCGTTCTTCTTGGTCCATGGAGCTGAGGCGGTGCTCCCGATAGAAATAGAACACAATTCTCCGAGAGTGGCGGAATATGATCAAGAAACTTCGCGAAAGGCGCTGGAGGATGATGTCGATGCACTCGACGAAGCCAGAGACGAGGTGTTGTCAAGAGTCACCAAGTATCAGCAGGACCTGAAAAATTATCATAGTCGACGTCTGCGACCGAGGCCTTTCCAAGTTGGCGACTTAGTTCTTCGGCTTACACAGGAGAGCCATGAAAAATTTGAGTCACTGTGGGTAGGACCATACATCGTCACCGAGGTGATCGCAGGAGGAGCATACAGATTGAAGGACAAGAAGACAGGGGTCGCACAACCAAATCCCTAGAACGTGGCGCAACTTCGGCGTTTTTACGTGTAGAAGCCAAAATAGAGATATAAATGTAAACATACAATGTACTAAAAAGCTCGCGAGTTTTCAGACGCACTTTTTTCCTTTCAGGGCACCGAGTGGGGCCGAAAGGTTTTTAATGAGGCGGGCTCGCGATGCTACAATATAGTAAAAATATTGGTGATATATCTTCTTCGTCAAGGCTCGAGGGCTTATAACCCGCACAGTTAACAATATATGCTTGATACTTACAATATATAACTCAATAATTATTCGCCTTAGGTCAAAACCCTCGCGAATAATAAACATACATACGTTCCCAAAAAAATACTCGGGGGCTAGAGAAAAAGAAAAGTACTTTGACTATATATAGTCCTCACAACATACAAGATTTATCGACAACAGGAAAAAGGAGACATGGCTCATATTAAGTCATCTATATTTATCCTTTCATCTTCCGCAGGAGCACCCATGGTATCCGCATAATAGCATTCAGTGAAGAAATCTGCATCCATCCGAAGAAGATCCTCAATCATTTTTTCAGCTACGGGTGTTACCGCGTCATTGATCTTATCAACGTTCCTTCTCCTTTTCATGAGTCGGGCGTGGCAAAGATCAACAACGTTGGACACATCCAACTTCGGATAGCAGATTTGCAACATAATCAAGGAAAATCTGGCACCAGCCATTAATTGGGCCTTAACAAATCCATGGACTCGATGAACACTTTTGAATTTGTCCATCAAGTCAGGAAGAGTTTTAGGTTGAGCATTCCGAGGAAACATGGCATTGTAAACCATGGACAGCGCCTTTGTACAGAAATCAAGATACTCCCGAACCTGAGCCGCGCGGTCTTGGAATCGCATTATTTGTCGGGTAGGGTCCGGGTTAGACCAAAAGTCAGCGTTGTTTTGCACCGCAAGTCGAATAAGAATCTCGGATCTTGCATCAACACGTTGATCTTCGGCAAAGGTAACGGGAACAATGAGGTGACAAAGGAGCATATGGATGGTAAAGGAGTAATTAAACGTAGCATACCCGCCATATCGAGGCTTGCGTCAGTCATAAAATCAAGCATATAGTTTTCTCGAGAAGTAGCTTGGGAAGCTTCGGCAATTGCAGTTTCTTTTAGTTCAAGAGCCTCGTGAGCTTGGCGAAGAGCGATTACTTATTGCGTTCGGAGGATTTGCGGGATTGATCCATGACAGTGATGGCTTGTTTTTTCATGGCCTGAAGTTGTTGTCGAAGTTCGGCCATTTCTTGCTGAGCTGAGTCAGCACCTGAAGAATCGTCTGGAAAAATATCGCCAGGAGTTTGTCGAGAGCGAGATGGGGCAGGACAAGCAGAGGATGGTCCACCATCCACGGAATAGTTATCAAATACAAACTGGTAGAAAGAAAACGTCGATATCAATCATTCAGCAAAAGTCATCGTTTTTCATTGATAGATGAGATATTTACATAATCTGGGGCTCCTTACAAAAGCTAGTTCCTAAGGTAGTCGCAAATCGAAAGGATAGCGACAACTACAAAAGGGAAAAGAAATACAAAGAGGTAGGATGGTCTACTTGACCTCCGGGTTAGCAGTGTTAGTGGATGTAGAAGGTTTATGCCCCAGGAAGGTGAGGATCTTCTTTGAGTGAGGCTTCGCAGCCTTTACCAAAGATCTCCACTTCTCTTTGTTCATCCCCTTGGGGTCGCCAACCTTTGCCCAGTCGACATTTTGGTGGCTATCGGCAACTAGAGCAATGGTTCTTTCGAATCCAACCTTCAGGTTCTCTTCACTACAAGAAAAGTTCTGATAGGCAACGTCCCAAAATCGTCAGCTAAGGGGTATTTTTCGTCGCCTATGGGCCTAACCCGACGATATGGGTTCTGTTGTCGAAACTGCGTCAGGCAAAGTCCTACCACGTTTTTTTCGGTCCGTCGCGCTTGGGCGCCCTTCCGCCACGGAAAATCGGACCGTTGCAGAAGTGTTTCCAGGAGCCCGTTGACTGCTGACGTCATGCAAACTGCCACGTGGCAGACGCCGTTAACTGTCAGTTAACGGCGTTAACCGGCAGAAACCCCGTGGTAGATGGTAGGCCCACACGAGGCCTGCCAAATCTTAAGCGGGCCGGCCCATTAAGTTTGCGGCCAATGACCTAGTTTGACCGGTCAACTATATAGCTGGGCTGGACCATTAGTTACGTGGGCCGGGCCTAACCTCTAAGGTTGACTGGTCAAAACATTAATGGGCCGGCCCACTAAGCATGTGGGCCGGGCCGAATGCACTCGTTTGACCGGTCAACAGGCAAAAAGGCCGGCCCACAAGACATGTGGGACCCACTTTCCTGTTATCGGGCCGACCCATTTTACAAGTGGGGTCCACCTTAAAGCAAGTGGGCCGGCCCAAGAAGTTATTGGGCCGGCCCAATTATCCTGTGGGTCCCACTTTCCTGCTACCGGGCCGGCCCATTTAGTACGTGGGGTCCACAATAGATCAAATGGGCTGGCCCAACAAAAAAGTGGGCCGGGCCAAAAACATGGGTGGGTCCGACTTTCCTGTTAAAGGGCCGGCCCATTTAGTATGTGGGGTCCACCATATAGCAAGTGGGCCAGCCCATCAAGATAGTGGGCCGGGCCAAAAACAGGGGTGGGTTCCACTTTCCTGTTAAAGGGCCGGCCCATTTAGTATGTGGGGTCCACCACATAGCCAGTGGGCCAACCCAGCATGATAGTAGGCCGGGCAAAAAACACAGGTGGGTCGCACTTTCCTGTTAAAGGGCCGGCCCATTTAGTATGTGGGGTCCACCACATAGCCAGTGGGCTGGCCCAACAAGAAAGTGGGCCAGGCCAAAAACACAGGTGGGTCCCACTTGCCTGTTAAAGGGCCGGCCCATTTTGTATGTTGGGTCCACCATATAGCAAGTGGGCTGGCCCAACAAGATAGTGGGCCGGCCCAATAAGCAGGTGGGCCCACTATCGTGTTAACTGGGCGGCCCAGTAAGTAAGTGAACCGGCCCAAAATGAAAGTGGGTCCCACACTACTATAAATAGGCCGGCCCAATATGTTGTAGGGCCCTGGTTGTTTGACTAGTCAAATTGCATTAAATTTCATGAGCCTACAATCTGATATCAATGATACACACAATTACATACACAAATAAAATAACATGAAAATTACAAGGCAATTAATGTGCCCAAATAAAAAAATTACATAGAATCATTGAAGACTTCTATTAGCATCATCAATAACACGTTGACATTTGGCAATCGCCTTGATTGAATCTTGTGTACTCTTGGTCAACATATCAGCTACAGATCTTAAAGCAGCAATACCATGTCTTTTATAAAGTACAGCCTTGAGATATTTACTGTTTGATGAAAAGAATGGTCTAGGTTGACGGCTATGAGAGGATGCATCAGAAGAAAGATCAGAACTTTTTGTGGGCCTCTCTTCGGATGAAGATTGCTTCATCACAACTGCATTCTGATAATAATGCAAAAAGAGTTAAACGATGAACTATGCAACATGTATTAAGCATTGTCGATATGAGATAGTCACAAGTACTAAGCACAGACTTACATTATATCGTTGCGTAGGCTCACCCTGGAACCTTTTTTGCGCTCTATCTTCTACTAAGGACTTCTTCATTACAACTGCATTCTAGTAATATTGCAAACATAGTTACAACAGTTAAATATTCAAACATTTATTATGCAATGTAGATATAAGATAATAACAAGTTGCATAAATAAGACAATGTATGGAACTTGTACTAAGCAGACTTACATCATAATGTTGCACAGGGTCGCTTTGGCGAGTATCTTCTAATGATGACTGCTTCACTAAAACTGCATTCTGGTAATATTGCAAACATAGTTACAACAATTAACTATTTCAAAAATGTATTACGCAATGTAGAGATCAGATAACAGCATGTAGCAGAAATAAGCACAAGATAAGATAAGATGCATGTACTAAGCACATACTGGCTCACAGCAGGTCCTTCTCTTGCGTGCACTAGTCGTGGTCGACATGCCTGTCATTTTAAGTTCAGCCATCAAGTGAAATGCTAATCCTCCTACTCCATTGTCCTTAATTTGTGTTTAGATATCACATTTAAGACCAAGTCAGCTGGTTTCAAATAACAAAAAACTTGAGCTGCCAAATGAATAGCGGATAATGCTTTTGTACTGTACAATATTTAACAGCGGATAATGCGAACCACTTATTAGAAGATCCAACATTAACAGCGGATAATGCTTTTGTACTGTACAATATTTAAACGAACTTCATGCGAAGTAACACATCAAGAAAGTTAATGGCATATGAGATCTGCAAATAACTACACAAAACATGGCTAAAGAAACACCGCGATCTAACGGGCCAGCGTACTAACCAAGCTGCGGCGGGGTGGACGGGGGCGGCAACTTGCATTCCAGTGGCGGCGAACGCGGGAGATGATGAGTCGACCCTGTTTCAGTAGAAGTACGCGTTAGTGAAGCAGATCTGGTTGGCTGGCAAGGGATTCGGTGAAGTTGATACAGCCGCCGCACCGAGGTAGTCGGTGGAATAGATCGGCTTCTGTGGAGGGGGGGGCGCGGTGAAGTAGACCCGGTTCCGTTGGAGAGGATCCGGTGCGTCGATAGGAAAGGCGTTGATTGCTACGCTGTGGATGAGGTCGGCGGTGAAGCAGATCCGTCGGTGGCGAGGTCGGCGGTGAAGCAGATCCGTCGGTGGCGAGGTCGGCGGTGAAACAGATCCGTCGGTGGCGAGGTCGGTGGTGAAGCAGATCAAGGCGTTGATTGCTACGCTGTGGATGAGGTCGGCGGTGAAGCAGATCCGTCGGTGGCGAGGTCGGCGGTGAAGCAGATCCGTCGGTGGCGAGGTCGGTGGTGAAGCAGATCCTTCGGTGGCGAGGGCGGCGGGGGAGCGGATCAGGTGGGTGGACAGCCAACACGATCAAGGCTACGCTATGGAGGAGTATGCCGGCGGCGAAGCAGATCTAGTACTGTAGAGAGTCAGAGCTTTGGCGTGTGAGAGTATTTTTGAGCTAATGGGGCGAATGGTTGGTGGGTGGGTGTGGGCCTGTGGGGAGGGTTCGGGATCTAGGCAAGATATTTCATTGTTACCGAAAGAGCCCTCCATGGTCGGTGGGTTGTAGCTTCCGGACCAGGGTTAAAAGGGTAAAACTGGTCACGGGATTTTCGAATGGATGCGGCGGGATGATTTGGCGCGCGGCCGAAATTTTTAGTTTCAAGCTACGAGCAGAACGACAAAAATAATGTTCTTCCCCAGGGAGCTCTCATTTCTTCCTCTTCTCTTTCTCTCTCGAGTCTCTCCCACTCCCCCGGCTCCTCTCCCCCTTCTCTTCGGCGGCCTCGCCGGCCGGAGACGAGGCCAACTTCTCTCTGTATATCGCACACCCTCCGAACTAAATTAATTGATTCAACTATCCTTAGACGTGTATGTATCTAGAGTAAAAACATGTGTGGATACACCCATATTTAGATAAGAAAAGTTGAGTCAGCTAATTTGGATCCGAGGGAGTTAGTGTTGTTGTAAGCTTAGATCCAGTGTTTCCCATGAGCAGAATGACGCAATGGAGTCGGGGATCTCGTCATCGGCTTCAGATCTGGACTATGGTGAATCTGGCGGATCTTGCCGGCCAAACCCCGATCTGGTGCCATCAAGGTGATGGCGCTAACGGTGAGGCTTGCTTTGGTCAGTGCTTCAGATCTGGCCAATGGGGAAGTCAAGCTGCTAACGTTCACAAGCTCGGGGCATACGACGGCGTCATCCGTCTTGCCCGTGAACATCTTGGCCTTTCAGTGGTCCTTCTCAGAGCCAATATGCTGTTGCTGAGGCCCTTCTTCTCCTTCGTCCTGGCGACTACCGGCGACACCGTCCCAAGTGGTGCGTCCCTGATACGTCTCCGACGTATCGATAATTTCTTATGTTCCATGCCACATTATTGATGATATCTACATGTTTTATGCATACTTTATGTCATATTTATGCATTTTCCGGCACTAACCTATTAACGAGATGCCGAAGAGCCAGTTGCTGTTTTCTGCTGTTTTTGGTTTCAGAAATCCTAGTAAGGAAATATTCTCGGAATTGGACGAAATCAACGCCCAGGGGCCTATTTTGCCACGAAGCTTCCAGAAGTCCGAGGGAGAGACGAAGTGGGGCCATGGGGCGCCGCCACAGTAGGGCGGCGCGGCCCTGCTATGTGGGGCCCCCGTGACGCCTCTTGACCTGCCCTTCCGCCTACTTAAGGTCTTCGTCGCGAAACCCCCAGTACCGAGAGCCACGATACGGAAAACCTTCCAGAGACGCTGCCGCCGCCAATCCCATCTCGGGGGATTCAGGAGATCGCCTCTGGCACCCTGCCGGAGAGGGGAATCATCTCCCGGAGGACTCTTCACCGCCATGGTCGCCTCCGGAGTGATGAGTGAGTAGTTCACCCCTGGACTATGGGTCCATAGCAGTAGCTAGATGGTCGTCTTCTCCTAATTGTGCTTCATTGTCGGGTCTTGTGAGCTGCCTAACATGATCAAGATCATCTATCTGTAATGCTACATGTTGTGTTTGTTGGGATCCGATGGATAGAGAATACTATGCTATGTTGATTATCAATCTATTATCTATGTGTTGTTTATGATCTTGCATGCTCTCCGTTATTAGTAGAGGCTCTGGCCAAGTTTTTGCTAGTAACTCCAAGAGGGAGTATTTATGCTTGATAGTGGGTTCATGCCTCCATTAAATCTGGGACAGTGACAGAAAGTTCTAAGGTTGTGGATGTGTTATTGCCACTAGGGATAAAACATCGATGCTATGTCTAAGGATGTAGTTGTTGATTACATTACGCACCATACTTAATGCAATTGTCTGTTGTTTGCAACTTAATACTTGAAGGGGTTCGGATGATAACCTGAAGGTGGACTTTTTAGGCATAGATGCATGCTGGATAGCGGTCTATGTACTTTGTCGTAATGCCCAATTAAATCTCACTATACTCATCATATCATGTATGTGCATGGTCATGCCCTCTTTATTTGTCAATTGCCCATCTGTAATTTGTTCACCCAACATGCTTATTTTTATCGGAGAGACGCCTCTAGTGAACTGTGGACCCCGGTCCATTCTTTTAATCGAATACAATCTACTGCAATACTTGTTCTACTGTTTTCTGCAAACAATCATCATCCACACTATACATCTAATCCTTTGTTACAGCAAGCTGGTGAGATTGACAATCTCGCTGTTACGTTGGGACAAAGTACTTTGGTTGTGTTGTGCAGGTTCCACGTTGGCGCCGGAATCCCTGGTGTTGCACCGCACTACACTTCGCCGCCATCAACCTTAAATGTGCTTCTTGGCTCCTACTGGTTCGATAAACCTTGGTTTCTTACTGAGGGAAAACTTGCCGCTGTACGCATCACACCTTCCTCTTGGGGTTCCCAACGGTCGCGTGCTGTACGCGTATCAAGACTGTTTTCTGGCGCCGTTGCCAGGGAGATCAAGACACGCTGCAAGGGGAGTCTCCACATCCAATCTCTTTACTTTGTTTTTGTCTTGCTTTGTTTTATTTACTTCTTTGTTTGCTGCATTAAATCAAAACACACAAAAATTAGTTGCTAGCTTTACTTTATTTACTGTCTTGTTTGCAATCTCCATATTAAAAACACAAAAAAATTAGTTACTTGCATCTGCTTTCCTTATTTCATCATGTTTCCTCCTAATTTTACTTTAAAAGATATACCGGTGGGACAAGGGTCTATAATTGGAAGAGATAATATAGAAGAAATTTTCACCCATGTTAGTATGCATGAAGATCTTAAAGATATACCCCTGGCAAAAGCTATCCCTACCTATGAAGATGCCTCTGTTTGTTTGGTACGCATGATGGAAGCTAGATTTATTAGTCTCAACCCCATGATACAACACATGTTTCTTACACTTTCTGATATGGAGAGGGGAGAGAAGAGAGATTTTGTTTTAAACGTCCTTGTGCGAGAATTTGAGGATATAGCCAAAGAAGCTAGAAAAGTTTTTATTAAGCATAAGAGGCTTGGTATGTTCACCGATTTTAAAAGAACGCTTGAAAAGATGGATATGGATAGAATTAAGTACACTAATAATGTTAATGATGGTGGGGAGATTAAAGCACCAATACCTTGTAAGCTCCTAGCAATGCATGAAGCTCTAGATGATAATTATGCTTGGCTTGTTCCTGAAAATTTGTTTGATGAGAGTAGCAAGCCCAAGACTAATGAAAAGGGAGCCTCTGAAACTTATGTATCCAAAATACAATTCATGGTTGAGAAAACTCCAAACCCCGCTGTTGATGCATCATCTCTTGATAATACTTGATACACACTTTCTGCGCCTAGCTGAAAGACGTTAAAGAAAAGCGCTTATGGGAGACAACCCATGATTTTACTACTGCACTTTTATTTTATATTTGAGTCTTGGAAGTTGTTACTACTGTAGCAACCTCTCCTTATCTTAGTTTTGTTGCATTGTTGTGCCAAGTAAAGTCGTTGATAGTAAGGTTCATACTAGACTTGGATTACTGCGCAGAAACAGATTTCTTTGCTGTCACGAATCTGGGCCTAATTCTCTGTAGGTAACTCAGAAAATTATGCCAATTTACGTGAGTGATCCTCAGAAAATTATTTCATCATGTTTCCTCCTAATTTTACTTTAAAAGATATACCGGTGGGACAAGGGTCTATAATTGGAAGAGATAATATAGAAGAATTTTTCACCCATGTTAGTATGCATGAAGATCTTAAAGATATACCCCTGGCAAAAGCTATCCCTACCTATGAAGATGCCTCTGTTTGTTTGGTACGCATGATGGAAGCTAGATTTATTAGTCTCAACCCCATGATACAACACATGTTTCTTACACTTTCTGATATGGAGAGGGGAGAGAATAGAGATTTTGTTTTAAAAGTCCTTGTGCGAGAATTTGAGGATATAGCCAAAGAAGCTAGAAAAGTTTTTATTAAGCATAAGAGGCTTGGTATGTTCACCGATTTTAAAAGAAAGCTTGAAAATATGGATATGGATAGAATTAAGTACACTAATAATGTTAATGATGGTGGGGAGATTAAAGCACCAATACCTTGTAAGCTCCTAGCAATGCATGAAGCTCTAGATGATAATTATGCTTGGCTTGTTCCTGAAAATTTGTTTGATGAGAGTAGCAAGCCCAAGACTAATGAAAAGGGAGCCTCTGAAACTTATGTATCCAAAATACAATTCATGGTTGACAAAACTCCAAACCCCGCTGTTGATGCATCATCTCTTGATAATACTTGATACACACTTTCTGCGCCTAGCTGAAAGACGTTAAAGAAAAGCGCTTATGGGAGACAACCCATGATTTTACTACTGCACTTTTATTTTATATTTGAGTCTTGGAAGTTGTTACTACTGTAGCAACCTCTCCTTATCTTAGTTTTGTTGCATTGTTGTGCCAAGTAAAGTCGTTGATAGTAAGGTTCATACTAGACTTGGATTACTGCGCAGAAACAGATTTCTTTGCTGTCACGAATCTGGGCCTAATTCTCTGTAGGTAACTCAGAAAATTATGCAAGTTTACGTGAGTGATCCTCAGATATGTAAGCAACTTTTATTCAATTTCAGCATTTTCATTTGAGCAAGTCTGGTGCCTCTTAGAAATTCGTCTTTACGAACTGTTCTGTTTTGACAGATTGTGCCTTTTATTTCGCATTGCCTGTTTTGCTATGCTTGATGGATTTTTCTATTCCATTAACTTTCAGTAGCTTTGTGCAATGTCCAGAAGTGTTAAGAATGATTATGTCACCTCTGAGCATGTGAATTTTGATTGTGCACTAACCCTCTAATGAGTTGTTTTGAGTTTGGTGTGGAGGAAGTTTTCAAGGATCAAGAGAGGAGGATGATACAATATGATCAAGAAGAGTGAAAGCTCTAAGCTTGGGGATGCCCCGGTGGTTCACCCCTGCATATTTCAAGAAGACTCAAGCGTCTAAGCTTGGGGATGCCCAAGGCATCCCCTTCTTCATCGACAACATTATCAGGTTCCTCTAGTGAAACTATATTTTTATTCCATCACATCTTATGTACTTTGCTTGGAGCGTCTGTTTGTTTTTGTTTTTGTTTTGTTTGAATAAAATGGATCCTAGCATTCATTGTGTGGGAGAGAGACACGCTCCGCTGTTGCATATGGACAAATATTTCCTTAGGCTTTACTCATAGTATTCATGGCGAAGGGTGAATCTTCTTCGTTAAATTGTTATATGGTTGGAAACGGGAAATGCTACATGTAGTAATTGGTAAAATGTCTTGGATAATGTGATACTTGGCAATTGTTGTGCTCATGTTTAAGCTCTTGCATCATATACTTTGCACCTATTAATGAAGAAATACATAGAGCTTGCTAAAATTTGGTTTGCATAATTGGTCTCTCTAAGGTCTAGACAATTTCTAGTAAGGGTCGAACAACAAGGGAGACGGTATAGAGTCTTATAATGTTTACAATATGTCTTTTATGTGAGTTTTGCTGTACCGCTTCATACTTGTGTTTGTTTCAAATAACCTTGCTAGCCTAAACCTTGTATCGAGAGGGAATACTTCTCATGCATCCAAATCCTTGAGCCAAACACTATGCCATTTGTGTCCACCATACCTACCTACTACATGGTATTTCTCCGCCATTCCAAAGTAAATTGCTTGAGTGCTACCTTTAAAATTTCTATCCTCTACCTTTGCAATATATAGCTCATGGGACAAATAGCCTAAAAACTATTGTGGTATTGAATATGTACTTATGCACTTTATCTCTTATTAAGTTGCTTGTTGTGCGATAACCATGTTCCTGGGGACGCCATCAACTACTCTTTGTTGAATATCATGTGAGTTGCTATGCATGTCTGTCTTGTCTGAAGTAAGGGAGATTTACCATGAGTTGAATGGTTTGAGCATGCATACTGTTAGAGAAGAACATTGGGCCGCTAACTAAAGCCATGATCCATGGTGGAAGTTTCAGTTTTGGACAAATATCCTCAATCTCATATGAGAAAAATTAATTGTTGTTGAATGCTTAAGCATTAAAGAGGAGTCCATTATCTGTTGTCTATGTTGTCCCGGTATGGATGTCTAAGTTGAGAATAATCAAAAGCGAGAAATCCAATGCGAGCTTTCTCCTTAGACCTTTGTACAGGCGGCATAGAGGTACCCCTTTGTGACACTTGGTTAAAACATATGTATTGCGGTGATAATCTAGGTAATCCGAGCTAATTAGGACAAGGTGCGGGCACTATTAGTATACTATGCATGAGGCTTGCAACTTATAGGATATAATTTACATAACACATATGCTTTATTACTACCGTTGACAAAATTGTTTCTTGTTTTCAAAACCAAAGCTCTAGCACAAATATAGCAATCGATGCTTCCCTCTGCGAAGGGCCTTTCTTTTACCTTTTATGTTGAGTCAGTTCACCTATCTCTCTCCACCTCAAGAAGCAAACACTTGTGTGAACTGTGCATTGATTCCTACATACTTGCATATTGCACTTATTATATTACTTTATGTTGACAATATCCATGAGATATACATGTTACAAGTTGAAAGCAACCGCTGAAACTTAATCTTCCTTTGTGTTGCTTCAATACCTTTACTTTGAAATTATTGCTTTATGAGTTAACTCTTATGCAAGACTTATTGATGCTTGTCTTGAAAGTACTATTCATGAAAAGTCTTTGCTATATGATTTATTTGTTTACTCATGTCATTTACCATTGCTTTGATCACTGCATTCATTACATGTGCTTACAATAGTATGATCAAGATTATGATGGCATGTCACTCCAGAAATTATCTTTGTTATCGTTTACCTACTCGGGATGAGCAGGAACTAAGCTTCGGGATGCTGATACGTCTCCGACGTATCGATAATTTCTTATGTTCCA
The DNA here is from genome assembly GCF_019359855.2 of Lolium perenne. Taxonomy (NCBI): domain Eukaryota; kingdom Viridiplantae; phylum Streptophyta; class Magnoliopsida; order Poales; family Poaceae; genus Lolium; species Lolium perenne. The sequence continues at coordinate 64,640,162 of NC_067247.2, forward strand.
TGCCACATTATTGATGATATCCACATGTTTTATGCATACTTTATGTCATATTTATGCATTTTCCGGCACTAACCTATTAACGAGATGCCGAAGAGCCGATTCTTGTTTTCACTGTTTTTGGTTTCAGAAATCCTAGTAAGGAAATATTCTCGGAATTGGACGAAATCAACGCCCAGGGGCCTATTTTGCCACGAAGCTTCCAGAAGTCCGAGGGAGAGACGAAGTGGGGCCACGGGGCGCCGCCACAGTAGGGCGGCGCGGCCTACAGGGGGCCCGCGCGGCCCTGCTGTGTGGGGCCCCCGTGACGCCTCTTGACCTGCCCTTCCGCCTACTTAAGGTCTTCGTCGCGAAACCCCCAGTACCGAGAGCCACGATACGGAAAACCTTCCAGAGACGCCGCCGCCGCCAATCCCATCTCGGGGGATTCAGGAGATCGCCTCCGGCACCCTGCCGGAGAGGGGAATCATCTCCCGGAGGACTCTTCACCGCCATGGTCGCCTCCGGAGTGATGAGTGAGTAGTTCACCCCTGGACTATGGGTCCATAGCAGTAGCTAGATGGTCGTCTTCTCCTAATTGTGCTTCATTGTCGGGTCTTGTGAGCTGCCTAACATGATCAAGATCATCTATCTGTAATGCTACATGTTGTGTTTGTTGGGATCCGATGGATAGAGAATACTATGCTATGTTGATTATCAATCTATTATCTATGTGTTGTTTATGATCTTGCATGCTCTCCGTTATTAGTAGAGGCTCTGGCCAAGTTTTTGCTACTAACTCCAAGAGGGAGTATTTATGCTCGATAGTGGGTTCATGCCTCCATTAAATCTGGGACAAAGGATGTAAAAGTTCTAAGGTTGTGGATGTGCTGTTGCCACTAGGGATAAAACATCGATGCTATGTCTAAGGATGTAGTTGTTGATTACATTACGCACCATACTTAATGCAATTGTCTGTTGTTTGCAACTTAATACTGGAAGGGGTTCGGATGATAACCTGAAGGTGGACTTTTTAGGCATAGATGCATGCTGGATAGCGGTCTATGTACTTTGTCGTAATGCCCAATTAAATCTCACTATACTCATCATATCATGTATGTGCATGGTCATGCCCTGTTTATTTGTCAATTCCCCAACTGTAATTTGTTCACCCAACATGCTTATTCTTATCGGAGAGACGCCTCTAGTGAACTGTGGACCCCGGTCCATTCTTTTAATCGAATACAATCTACTGCAATACTTGTTCTACTATTTTCTGCAAACAATCATCATCCACACTATACATCTAATCCTTTGTTACAGCAAGCCGGTGAGATTGACAACGTCGATGTTACGTTGGGACAAAGTACTTTGGTTGTGTTGTGCAGGTTCCACGTTGGCGCCGGAATCCCTGGTGTTGCGCCGCACTACACTTCGCCGCCATCAACCTTCAACGTGCTTCTTGGCTCCTACTGGTTTGATAAACCTTGGTTTCTTACTGAGGGAAAACTTGCCGCTGTACGCATCACACCTTCCTCTTGGGGTTCCCAACGGTCGCATGCTGTACGCGTATCAGTCCCCGGCGACGGAGTTGCTGGAAAGGATGCGGAGCAGAGATCTGATGTGCGGTCCAGAAGGACTCGATTGATTTTCTTCTATATGTTTTGGGGTCCTTTTTGCAAAGTTGCAGGTCCTATTAGTTGTTGTCTAGTTCTTTTGGACCTCTATGTAATTTTTTGGACTAGTTTCCATTTGCACCGATAAACTTGAATTTTGACAAGTTCACGGGGAAAAAAAATCCTTTGCACATATGGACTATCATGTATGAACATTCTTGAGATTTAAACTATATGTAATGGCCAGCACTTGCGCAAGGGGCTCGTCTAGTGCGCACTAGTTTCCATTAGCACCGATAAATTTGAATCTTGACAAGTTCTTGGAAGAAAAAATTGATTCACATATAGCCTGGTATGAACATTATTGGGATTCAAACTATACATAGATGGCCAACACGTGTGCAAGGGGGTCCCTCTAATGTGCACTAGTTTCCATTAGCACTGATAAATTTGAATCTTTACAAGTTCTCGAAATAAAATTACTTCACACATATGCCCTATCATGTATGAACATTATTGGGATTCATATTATATATAGATGGCCAACACTTGTGCAAGGGGGTCCTCTAATTCTTGGGGATTTCAATCTCTCTCTCTCTCTCTCTCTCTCTCTCGATCTATCGTTGGTGGCCAGAACAACACACATATGCATGCACATTATGCGCAAAGGCGCGGGTGCCTCTAATAATTCATGTGTGTGCGTATATTTGAACATATTCTTGGGGATTTCAATCTCTATCTCTCGATCTATATATCGTTGGTGGCCAAGAAACACACTTATATATACGCATGCACTTTATGCGCAAATTAAGGCGGGTGCCTCTAATAATGTGTGCGCGCACTCGATCGATGATCCCTAAACCTTAAACCATAAAACCCTAAAACCCTAATCCCTAATCACCCTAAACACTAAACCCAAAACCCAAAAACCCTAAACACTAAACCCTAAATCCTAAAAGCTAAACACTAAACCCTAAACCCTAAACACTAAACCCTAAACCCTAGACCCTATACCCTAATTAACAGTAACCCTAACCCTAGCCCTAATTAAACCCTACATATATAGGCCAACGACACTTAATTGCGCATCAAGCAGGCGACCAACTAATTAGCGCTGATAAATTAATTAACTTGAATTTTGACAAGTTCTCGATCTCGAATGAAAACACATTTGATTAAGTAGTCTCATAATATATATATATATATATATATAATTAGTGTGCATGCGCGCATGGCATACCTTGCATATCATTCGTGCATATATTTCAATATATATTTGAACATATTCTTGGGGATATGTATATATATCAATCTCTCTCTCGATCTATATATCGTTGGTGGCCAAGAAGCACACTTATATATATATACGCATGCACTTTATGCGCAAAGGCGCGGGTGCGTCTAATAATTCATGTGTGTGCGTATATTTGAACATATTCTTGGGGATTTCAATCTCTATCTCTCGATCTATATATCGTTGGTGGCCAAGAAACACACTTATATATACGCATGCACTTTATGCGCAAATTAAGGTGGGTGCCTCTAATAACGTGTGTGCGCACTCGATCGATGATCCCTAAACCTTAAACCATAAAACCCTAATCCATAATCCCTAAACACCCTAAACCCTAAACACTAAACCCTAAACCCAAAAACCCCAAACCCTAAACCCTAAACCCTAAACCCTAAACCCTAAACCCTAGACCCTATACCCTAATTAACACTAACCCTAACCCTAGCCCTAATTAAACCCTACATATATATAGGCCAATGACACTTAATTGCGCATCAAGCAGGCGACCAACTAATTAGCGCTGATAAATTAATTAACTTGAATTTTGACAAGTTCTCGATCTCGAATGAAAACACATTTGATTATGTAGTCTCATAATATATATATATAATTAGTGTGCATGCGCGCATGGCATATCTTGCATATCATTCGTGCATATATTTCAATATATATTTGAACATATTCTTGGGGATATGTATATATATCAATCTCTCTCTCTCTCGATCTATATATCGTTGGTGGCCAAGAAACACACTTATATATATACGCATGCACTTTATGCGCAAAGGCGCAGGTGCCTCTAATAATGTGTGTGTGCACTCGATCGATGATCCCTAAACCTTAAACCCTAAAACCCTAATCCCTAATCCCTAATTATACCCTAAATGTACACCCTAAACACCCTAAACACTAAACCCTAAACCCAGACCCTAAACCCTAAAGACTACACCCTAAACCCAGACCCTAAACCCTAAAGACTACACCCTAAACCCTAAACCCACTAAACCCTAAACCCTAAACCCTAAACCGTAACCCTAAACCATAAACCCTAAACCCTAAACAATAAACCCTAAATATATTTCAATCTCTCTCTAGATCTATATATCGTTGGTGGCCAAGAAACACACTTATATATACGCATGCACTTTATGCGCAAAGGCGCGGGTGCCTCTAATAATGTGTGTGTGCACTCGATCGATGATCCCTAAACCTTAAAACCCTAATCCCTAATCCCTAATTATACCCTAAACGTACACCCTAAACACCCTAAACACTAAACCCTAAACCCTAGACCCTAAACACTACACCCTAAACCCTAAACCCTAAACCCTAAACACTAAACCCTAATCCCTAACCCTAGCTAGACCCTAAACCCTAAACACTAAACCCCAAACCCTAAACCCTATATAGACCCTAAACCCTAATTAACCATAACCCTAACCCTAAAACCCTAGCTAGCTAACCCTAAACCCTAAACCCTAATTAAACCCTACATATATATATAGGCCAACGATACTTAATTGCGCATCAAGCAGGCGACCAACTAATTAGCGCTGATAAACTAATTAACTTGAATTTTGACAAGTTCTCGATCTCGAATGAAAACACATTTGATTAAGTAGTCTCATAATATATATATAATATTTAGTGTGCATGCGCGCATGGCATACCTTGCATATCATTCGTGCATATATTTCAATATATATTTGAACATATTCTTGGGGATATATATATATATATCAATCTCTCTCTCGATCTATTTATCGTTGGTGGCCAAGAAGCACACTTATATATATATATGCGTGCACTTTATGCGCAAAGGCGCGGGTGCGTCTAATAATTAATGTGTGTGCGTATATTTGAACACATATTCTTGGGGATTTCAATCTCTATCTCTCGATCTATATATCGTTGGTGGCCAAGAAACACACTTATATATATATACGCATGCCCTTTATGCGCAAATTAAGGTGGGTGCCTCTAATAATGTGTGTGCGCACTCGATCGATGATCCCGAAACCTTAAACCATAAAACCTTAAAACCCTAATCCCTGAACACCCTAAACCCTAAACACTAAACCCTAAACCCCCAAACCCTAAACACTAAACCCTAAACCCTAAACCCTAAACCCTAGACCGGCCCTATACCCTAATTAACACTAACCCTAACCCTAGCCCTAATTAAACCCTACATATATAGGCCAACGACACTTAATTACGCATCAAGCAGGCGACCAACTAATTAGCGCTGATAAATTAATTAACTTGAATTTTGACAAGTTCTCGATCTCGAATGAAAACACATTTGATTAAGTAGTCTCATAATATATATATATAATTAGTGTGCATGCGCGCATGGCATACCTTGCATATCATTCGTGCATATATATATTTCAATATATATTTGAACATATTCTTGGGGATATATATATATATATCAACCTCTCTCTCTCTCGATCTATATATCGTTGGTGGCCAAGAAGCACACTTTTATATATATACGCATGCACTTTATGCGCAAAGGCGCGGGTGCGTCTAATAATTCATGTGTGTGCGTATATTTGAACATATTCTTGGGGATTTCAATCTCTATCTCTCGATCTATATATCGTTGGTGGCCAAGAAACACACTTATATATATACGCATGCACTTTATGCGCAAATTAAGGCGGGTGCCTCTAATAATGTTTGTGCGCACTCGATCGATGATCCCTAAACCTTAATCCATAAAACCCTAAAACCCTAATCCCTAATCCCTAAACACCCTAAACACTAAACCCTAAACCCTAAAACCTAAACCCTAAACCCTAAACCCAAAAACCCTAAACACTAAACTCTAAACCCTAAACCCTAAACCCTAAACCCTAAACCCTAAACACTAAACCCTAAACCCTAGACCCTATATCCTAATTAACACTAACCCTAACCCTAGCCCTAATTAAACCCTACATATATAGGCCAACGACACTTAATTGCGCATCAAGCAGGCGACCAACTAATTAGCATTGATAAATTAATTAACTTGAATTTTGACAAGTTCTCGATCTCAAATGAAAACACATTTGATTAAGTAGTCTCATAATATATATATAATTAGTGTGCATGCGCGCATGGCATACCTTGCATATCATTCGTGCATATATTTCAATATGTATTTGAACATATTCTTGGGGATATATATATTTCAATCTCTCTCTCTTGATCTATATATCGTTGGTGGCCAAGAAATACACTTATATATACGCATGCACTTTATGCGCAAAGGCGGGGGTGCCTCTAATAATGTGTGTGTGCACTCGATCGATGATCCCTAAACCTTAAACCCTAAATTAACCCTAATCCCTAATCCCTAATTGTACCCTAATAAACATACACCCTAAACACTAAACCCTAAACCATAAACCCTAAATATATTTTAATCTCTCTCTAGATCTATATATCGTTGGTGCCCAAGAAACACACTTATATATATACGCATGCACTTTATGCGCAAAGGCGCGGGTGCCTCTAATAATGTGTGTGTGCACTCGATCGATGACCCCTAAACCTTAAACCCTAAAACCCTAATCCCTAATTATACCCTAAACGTACACCCTAAACACCCTAAACACTAAACCCTAAACCCTAAACCCTAGACCCTAAACCCTAAACACTACACCCTAAACCCTAAACCCTAAACACTAAACCCTAAACCCTAACCCTAGCTAGACCCTAATATAAACCCCAAACACTAAACCCCAAACCCTAAACCCTAAACCCTATATAGACCCTAAACCCTAATTAACCCTAACCCTAACCCTAAAACCCTAGCTAGCTAACCCTAAACCCTAATTAAACCCTATATATATATACGCCAACGGCACTTAATTGCGCATCAAGCAAGCGACCAACTAATTAGCGCTGATAAATTAATTAACTTGAATTTTGACAAGTTCTCTCGAATGAAAACACATTTGATTAAGTTGCCTCATCATATATATATATATACAATTAGTGTGAATGCGCGCATGGCATACCTTACACATATCATTCGTGCATATATTTCAATATATATCTGAACATATTCTTGGGGTTATATATATATTTCAATCTCTCTCTCTCGATCTATATATCGTTGGTGGCCAAGAAACACACTTATATATATACGCGCATGCACTTTATGCGCAAAGGCGCGGGTGCCTTTAATAATGTGTGTGTGCACTCGATCGATGATCCCTAAACCTTAAACCCTAAAACCCTAATCCCTAATTATACCCTAAACGTACAACCTAAACAATGTAAACACTAAACCCTAAACCCTAGACCCTAAACCCTAAACACTACACCCTAAACCCTAAACACTAAACGCTAAACCCTAAACCCTATAATTAAACCCTACATATATAGGCCAACGACACTTAATTGCGCATCAAGCAGGCGACCAACTAATTAGCGCTAATAAATTAATTAACTTGATTTTTGACAAGTTCTCTCGAATGAAAACACATTTGATTAAGTTGTCTCATAATATATATATAATTAGTGTGCATGCGCGCATGGCATACCTAGCTTGCATATCATTCGTGCATATATTTCAATATATATATATTTGAATATATTCTTGGGGATATATATATAGTTCATTCTCTCTCTCGATCTATATATCGTTGGTGGCCAAAACACACACTTATATACGCATGCACTTTATGCGCAAAAGCGCGGGTGCCTCTAATAATAATGTGTGTGTGCACTCGATCGATGATCCCTAAACCTTAAACCATACAACCCTAAAACCCTAATCCCTAATCCCTAAACACCCTAAACCCTAAACCCTAAACCCTAAACGTACACCCTAAACACCCTAAATACTAAACACTAAACCCTAATTAAACCCTACATATATATAGGCCAACGACACTTAATTGTGCATCAAGCAGGCGACCAACTAATTAGCGCTGATAAAGTAATTAACTTGAATTTTGACAAGTTTTCGAATGAAAAACACGTACATTTGATTAAGTTGCCTCACAATATATATATATATATATATATATATATATATATATATATATAATTAGTGTGCATGCATGCATGGCCTACCATGCATGCATATATATATATTTGAACATTCTTGGCGATTTCAATAATCTCTCATCTCTATCTCTCTCTTTATCGATTGGTGTGGCCAGCGCAACGACACACATTATGCTTGCACTTTACGCGCAAAGGCGTGTGCCTCTAATAGTGCATGTCTGTGCACACTCGATCGATCTAGCTAGAGTTTTGATTAATTGTGTAGCACACTAATAAAAAAGTTGTAATTTAATTCACAATAAGTTATAATTAACCCTAACACATAAACCCTCTAAATAAACCATAAAACCCTATATAGCTAGCTATAGGACAACGACGACCCTTAATTGCGCATCAAGCAGGCCAAGGGTCCTCGCGGTCCTCTAATTAAATATATGTGCCATTAACGCTAAACCCTAAATCGTATATATATATATAGAAAACTAACCTTAATTAGATAATCAAACCCTCGTTAAAACACATAACCCAAAGATAATTAATAACCCAATCTAATAAAACGTTGCTATATATAGCTAGTAAACCCTAGATTATATAACCCCAATTAATATATATGGCCTATATCGATCATATATATATACTAGCAAAAATACTCGTGCGTTGCAACGGAAAGTACACACTTGTTAAAGTGTTGACATGACAGCAAAATTGGCAAGGAAAAACAGAAAAATATGGATGACCAAAAATAACACTATATACTATATCCAATTCAATAGCAAATGTTTGCTAAAAAATATTTGGCAAAATGTATTGTATATGTTTGCATGGTATTAAACTTCAAACTATATACTACACATTTTAGTACGAATGTTCCTTGAAAATTTAGCACGAAGTAACAGTTTATCACAAAATAATCTACTGTAGAAGTATATGATAAATAGTAGCTACGCTTTTTATTCTTTTAGAATGCTTCTTTGCAAACAAATTAATAGGGTTCCATTAACACTTTGTAATGGCACGCATTTAAGTTTTACCTGGTTCACTCAAAATATTCTAAATCTTCGTAACCACGCAAACTATACTTTTGCAGATAATAATTTTTAGAAATGTGAACCTATAGTACTCACGGAAGCTGCTAAATTTCATCGATTTCTCCACATTAATATTTCCTCCGGCCCTCCTCATAGATAGGAGGTTTCCGCGACGCTCTATCTAATGGTCTAATTGACCAAAGATCACGTCGTCAGCACTGATTCCCTCCATGGACATATCTCGGCAGTCTGAAGAGCATACGCATTTGCCTTAAATTGATAATGCAGTAAATGTACGCTTGTAGCACTGTTCCTTCTCGTTATCTCTTAGCCTTGCCAATTGGGAGGCTGAAGCTGGAATCAGGTACTTCAGCAGCAATACAGTTGAAGTTGAAGAAGTTGGCAGCAGAATTGATAGTGCAATCAATTGCCTGCATTAGTCAAGATGTTATATGTAGTTCGACCTGGTACATGTGAGCCTCTGGATTGACAACGCAGGTTGCATGCTACTCTTCTGCTCCAGCTCGTTGTGATAACACCCAGGAGGCCACGACCACGGGCAGTTGCTGCACGCAGTGACGACCCACCGCATGTGGATCTACCACTCCTACGATTGATGTGCGGAGAAATTCACGGGGACGCAACGCGTAGGGAATTCACGCGGAATCAATCGGCGGCGTCAGGGGAATTGCGGCGCCGTTCGGCTTGGAATCAGCCTTCCTGGCCAGTGCGAGGCGGCGCTCCTGTCATGGCCGTCGGGCAGCTCCAAGGGGATCACGGCGAGCAGGGATGCGGGCTGCCGAGAGCGGAGCTGCGGCCAGGGCGGGTTTAGCGATGAGGATAGAATAAAACGGTTTGGTGGCAATAGTACGTTGTATGTGATTTGGTGGGAGGGCAAATCGGTCCAAAAAAGTGTTGGACCAAGGAAACAATCCTCCCTTTATTATCTTTACTATTAAATTGGGATGCGACCGTGGTACGTCGTGATGGTTTTGCAATTTCGTGGTTTTTTTGCAGTTTGGCCCCTACAAAAGTTACTTATTAGCCTGCAGTTTTTGCTTGCTTATCCGATCTCCTTCCGAGATCGAACCTCCGTGATTGTCCGGCCGGCACCGATCGAGAAGGAGACGGAGGGGCTGCCTTCCCCGCTCGATTCGTGGCGTGGGGGTCGCCGTGCGCGCCGACCGGGTTGTAACGCCGCCCGTCCATCCTCCGCGGGAGACGTCTCCCTATTCTGGTGTGGTGCTCCAATCTCTGTGATGGACTACGTACGCTCCAGGAAGAGAAAGGGCTCGAGCTCGGAGCTGGACGTCGCGAGGAGCATCGAGCTGCTCATCCTCGAGGCCTCCTTGCTGGGGGTCTACACCGGCCAGCTGGTGATCATCCTCTGGGCCTCCTTCCGCGCCCCCTTCCAGAAGTTGAAGGTGCGTATCCGCATCCTCCGCTCCGCACCTTGCAACATCACAGTACCCTCATAAAGATGGTTATTGTTATGAATGATTTTACTTTACCTGAATGCTAAAATGCTTTATACTTGGCCAGTTGATATTCTAGGACGCACCGGCGAACGATGTAGATTGCGCCACTGAAGAACAATCTTGGAGTACATACGTTTCTGCTGTTAATAATCTGTGTAGGATGCTTGTTTACCATCCAAAACAGCCGCAAAGGAGTTCTGCTATGCTGCTAGGGACGCCTTGCTCATGTATAAGGCTATTGTGCGAGTTCAGGTTTGTGCTACTCCAATTTGAGTACAGCAGTCCATTTAGCTACTCCAATTTGACATTTTATATTCCACTGAAGCTACTGCAATTTGATATTTTATACTCCACTGAAGCTACTCCATAGTGTCAAAATGACCGCCTCTGTTTCTGAATTTTCTATTGCTACTTTATCTGAATTTTCTGATTACTGAATTATGATCTTCAGTTGGACTGAAATTCAGGGCAGGAATAACCATGCCTTGTGGATCTGCTGCTGCTAGCCCTGCAGTTTTTGCTTGCTTATCCGATCTCCTTCCGAGATCGAACCTCCGTGATTGTCCGGCCGGCACCGATCGAGAAGGAGACGGAGGGGCTGCCTTCCCCGCTCGATTCGTGGCGTGGGGGTCGCCGTGCGCGCCGACCGGGTTGTAACGCCGCCCGTCCATCCTCCGCGGGAGACGTCTCCCTATTCTGGTGTGGTGCTCCAGTCTCTGTGATGGACTACGTACGCTCCAGGAAGAGAAAGGGCTCGAGCTCGGAGCTGGATGTCGTGAGGAGCATCGAGCTGCTCATCCTCGAGGCCTCCTTGCTGGGGGTCTACACCGGCCAGCTGGTGATCATCCTCTGGGCCTCCTTCCGCGCCCCCTTCCAGAAGTTGAAGGTGCGTATCCGCATCCTCCGCTCCGCACCTTGCAACATCACAGTACCCTCATAAAGATGGTTATTGTTATGAATGATTTTACTTTACCTGAATGCTAAAATGCTTTATACTTGGCCAGTTGATATTCTAGGACGCACCGGCGAACGATGTAGATTGCGCCACTGAAGAACAATCTTGGAGTACATACGTTTCTGCTGTTAATAATCTGTGTAGGATGCTTGTTTACCATCCAAAACAGCCGCAAAGGAGTTCTGCTATGCTGCTAGGGACGCCTTGCTCATGTATAAGGCTATTGTGCGAGTTCAGGTTTGTGCTACTCCAATTTGAGTACAGCAGTCCATTTAGCTACTCCAATTTGACATTTTATATTCCACTGAAGCTACTGCAATTTGATATTTTATACTCCACTGAAGCTACTCCATAGTGTCAAAATGACCGCCTCTGTTTCTGAATTTTCTATTGCTACTTTATCTGAATTTTCTGATTACTGAATTATGATCTTCAGTTGGACTGAAATTCAGGGCAGGAATAACCATGCCTTGTGGATCTGCTGCTGCTAGGAACCTGGAGGTGCCCCTGGGACGGCGAGGCAATGGATAAGCAGGATCAAGGGGGAGGTGACGGCGTGACGCGCCGGCCTTCTCCCCTGGCTGGCACTGTGCTCCTGGTGGGTGGGGGGCGGCGTTCTGCTGCTGCTGATGGCCTGCTGGTTGGGGCGGCAATGAAGAAGCGGGCGAGGTGGCGCTGGCGATCAAGGGATGCGAGGAAGAAGCGGGGAGGTGCCGAACTGCCGGGCGAGCTCCTGGAGGTGCCTGAGCAAGGGGCCAGCAGCCGGCGGGGGAGACGCGGGGGGAAGTCGCGGTCAGAGGAAGAAAAATGAAGTGGCCCGGGTCGATGGATTTTGCTTCTATACTGAATTTAACTGATGCTGTTAACTGAAGTTTGGTCTTGGTTTGCGTTGTATATATATTGCTGATTCGTTTCTGGTGATTGCTTCGGTTGTGATAAAATGACAGAAAGAAGAGATGCTGCTGATTGCTTTGGTGGGAAAGTGAATTTTTATAGGATCAACAATCAATTTTGCAGCTGCTGCGTTCACTGAATAAAACTGCTACTGTACTATATATGGTGTTTTATAGAATTCAGTACACGTTAAGGAGGATTTGTGTTTCATCAGATAAAAAAATATCAAGAGAAATGCGCTAACAAATTACCTTTGATTGAGAATTTGAAGTTGGAATATTCATTTTCTAAATTTCTAATTGCACCCGAAAGAATGTTAGTTTAGCTTTTCAGATGATAGAATTTTTAGTTGGAATATTATTTTTCTAGAGTTCAAATTGCACCAAAAACAATTATTCGGTTTCACCCAAAATTTCAGTAAATCATATTTCCTATAATTAAGCCAAATTTGAAGCATGTGTGCACTCTTTGCTGATGGCAACCTATGGATAATTAAAAGGAATTCACTATATCAAACATGCTAATCGCATGTTTTTAAAACATAAAACCATAGGCCTGGCTTTATATATAAACCCCAACATCGTTCATTTACCAAAACGTTGTTTGATCTTGTATAACTTAAAACCAGATAGTTTATATACGATTGTGATTTGTTATTTCCGTAGCAACGCACGGGTAATTTGCTAGTTAGGTATAGATATAGACATTATTGGGATTCATTAATTATATAATAAGTACTGATAATTCAATTAATTATATATATAAGTACTGATAACACAAATAAAGAAGTTGTATTTGAATCCACACAACCCTAATCTAAAACACATAGCCCCTGACATGGCCTAATTAATTGACCCTTTCTCTCTAGCTAATTAGTGGAAATTGCACAAAATCAAAAGGGGTCCCTCAATAATTATACATATATATCTAGATTGTGATAAACTTTTGCCCCATATTTGGTGGATGGGTGCATCTTGGCATGTAAAACAATTAATGTTTGCAAATGGCGTTGTCAAAATTTATGTACAAATGATTTCTTTCCATCCAAAGTGCATAAAATGGGAATTTTAATGAAGAAAGTACAAATAAAACAGCTCAACATTCCTCCACACCCCGATTTTCACACGAAGTAGAGCATATTTAAAGGATAATTCCAGAGTTTTACTATTTTTCAAGCAACTTTGCTAATTTCCACCCACTCACATGACTTTATGTCGATTTAACGAAAATAGGGCGAATTTAAACTACATGGGCGGGATAGTTTGAATTGTGCGCGCGGCAAAGGGAACCGCCTATTCCTCAACCTTGTGCACGGAAAATTACACACGTAACTCCATTAAACACCACCTACCGGGCGGCCCGGCCGCATGACCCCCCACCCACCGCTACACAACTTATCCCCGTCCGTGCGAAGAACTTCCCCTCCCCGTCCCGTCCGTGCGAAGAAGAAGCTTCCCCTCCCCGTCGTTCTTCTCGAGACGCACCGGCGGTCAAGTTGATCCACGGTAGGGCTGCTATCTCTAGCTCAATCATGCATCGGGCAAGACGGCCTAACGATTTATATTTTCTTGATGCTGCTTAAAAAAATCGTCAGTATGCTCGAACTAATTGGCACTTTATAGTTTTCCGCTCGATTTGTCCTCGATCAATCTGTTCATTTGCGTGGGCATATAGAGTCAGTTCTGCACTCGATCTGTTAATTTGCTGAAATGCCATGGCAGAGTTTTGTACACGATCTGTTTGCTAAAATGTCGATGGAAAATTTTTGTTTTGTACTCGACATGATTGCTGAAATGCATAATCATGTACTAGTATAGTTTTGTACTCGATGGATATACATTTCCTACTTCGCCTTAAATTAATCACCAACCATTGTATCTCATAATTAAACAGATGGACAGAACTTGGATACTGCATGTACACTTATGTTCCCCTTCATATATAAATGGTGTTCAACCCTTTATGGGGTTTATTAGAGCTCATGAAGGTCACAACCTGGACATGTATTGCCCGCGCTGCACATGTATGAATGGTGAGAAGAGGCCTCACCATGTAGTGGAAGATCATTTACACATTTTTGGGATGGACCGCACATATGTTAGGTGGGTTTATCATGGTGAACCATATAATGATCCTTCAGCGGGAGAAGCAGATCTTGCTCACACTGTATGTGTGCTGGCATATGTAGTTAATTATTTATATTGATGTTGCCGCTGTTTCGATCAATAGTTTGCATTGCTATGCAAGGTTCTGTACTCAAATTTAACTTGTTGCAGATGGATGGACGGGAAGGAGAGAAAAAGCGCTTGCTTCAGGAAATGGGTTTCAGCTCTGGGACATGTGCTGTGCCAGATGAGAAGGTAAATATGTAAAACGGCATTTGTTCAGGTTGCATCCCTTAGATGTTTGTCTAATCTGTTGATGTACTAATTGCAGAAGCATAGAGTTGAAGAGGTCTCTTAGTTTGATGGGTGATTTGAAGATGAATCTCAGTTTGATGCACCTGTGGATGGTACTGATGACAAGTGATGACCCACAAGTATAGGGGGTGTATCGTAGTATTTTCGATAAGTAAGAATGTCGATCCCAACGAGGAGCAGAAGGTGTTGACAAGCAGTTTCGATGAAGGATTCACTGTAAATGCTCACAGACAAGTATTCAGGGGGTTTTGATGTAGCAGATGAATAAAGTACGAGTAAGTAAAGTGCGAGAGTAACAATTGCAGCGAGTGGCCCAATCCTTTTTAGCACAAAGGACAAGCCGGTTTGTTTACTTATAATGACCAAACATTCTTGAGGACACACGGGATTTTAGTCTAGTGCTTTCGCTACATATGGCTAATTAATCTTCATTGTTTTGATAAGTGTTGTGTGGGTGAACCTATGCTAATGCACCGCCCTTCCTAGGACTAATACATACTTGTGATTATACCCCTTGCAAGCATCCGCAACTACAAGAAAGTAATTAAGATAAATCTAACCACAGCCTTAAACTCTGAGATCCTGCTATCCCTCCTGCACCGATATACCAACGGGGGTTCAGGTTTCTGTCACTCCGGCAACCCCGCAATTGGCAAACGAATACAAGATGCATCCCCCTAGGCCCATAAAGGTGAAGTGTCATGTAGTCGATGTTCACATGACACCAGTAGAAGAATAACACCACAACTTAAATATCATAACATTGAATATTACTCAACCATACTTCACTACTAACATTTAGACTTCACCCATGTCCTCAAGAACTAAACGAACTACTCACGAGACATCATATGGAACATGACCAGAGGTGATATGATGATGAATAACAATCTGAACATAAACCTTGGTTCAATGGTTTCACTCAATAGCATCAATAACAAGTAGAAATCAATACCGGGAGAGTTTCCTCTATTAAACAATCAAGATCCAACCCAAATCGTTACGGCGGTGACGATGTGCAGCGGTGGAGACGGCGGTGATGATGATGTAGATGATGACGATGGTGATGGAGATGATGTCCATCTCGATGACGGTGACGATGGCGTCGATTTCCCCCTCCGGGAGGGAATTTCCCCGGCGGATCTTAGCCTGCAGGAGAGCTCTTTTCTCTCTGGTGTTCTCCGCCCCGCAGAGGCGGCTGTAACTTGATATGTCTCCAACGTATCCATAATTTCTGATGTTCCATGCTTGTTTTATGACAATACTTACATGTTTTGCTTGCACTTTATAATGATTTTATGCGTTTTCCGGAACTAACCTATTAACAAGATGCCACAGTGCCAGTTCCTGTTTTCTGCTGTTTTTGGTTCCAGAAAGGCTGTTCGGGCAATATTCTCGGAATTGGACGAAATCAACGCCGAACATCCTATTTTTCCCGGAAGCATCCAGAACACCGAAGGGGAGTCGGAGGAGAGCCAGGGGGCCAGCACACGGGTGGGCCGCGTGGGCCACACCCTGGCCGCGCCCCCCTATGGGGAGGCCACCCTGTCGACCCTCCTGCGCCGCCTCTTCGCCTATATAACCCCTTTCGACCTAAAAACGCAGTACCAATTGACGAAACTCCAGAAAGACTCCAGGGGCGCCGCCGCCATCGCGAAACTCCAATTCGGGGGACAGAAGTCTCTGTTCTGGCACCCTGCCGGGACGGGGAAGTGCCCCCGGAAGCCATCTCCATCGACGCCACCGCCTCCATCATGCTCCGTGAGTAGTTCCCCCATGGACTACGGGTTCTAGCAGTAGCTAGTCGGTATTATCTCCTCCATGTACTTCAATACAATGATCTCATGAGCTGCCTTACATGATTGAGATCCATCTGATGTAATCGGTGTTGTGTCTGTTGGGATCCGATGGATGATACATTATGATTAGTCTATCTATAAAGTTTGTGAAGTTATTGTTGCTGCAATCTTGTTATGCTTAATGCTTGTCACTAGGGCCCGAGTGGCATGATCTTAGATTTAAGCTCTATAATTATTGCTTAGATTGTATCTACAAGTTGTATGCACATGTCGCTGTCCGGAACCAAAGGCCCAGAAGTGATAAGAATCGGGACAACCGGAGGGGATGGCGGTGATGTGAGGGACACATGTTTTCACGGAGTGTTAATGCTTTGCTCCGGTACTCTATTAAAAGGAGTACCTTAATATCCAGTAGATTCCCTTGAGGCCCGGCTGCCACCGGCTGGTAGGACAAAAGATGTTGTGCAAGTTTCTCATTGCGAGCACGTACGACTAAATATGGAAAACATGCCTACATGATTAATGAATTGATGTTCTTTCTTAATGCTTTATCAATCCTATCAATTGCCCAACTGTAATTTGTTCACCCAACACTTGTCACTTGTTATTGGAGAGTTACCACTAGTGTAGATCGCTGGGAACCCCGGTCCATCTCTCATCATTATATACTCGTTCTATATGTCATTGGAAGTAGTATCAACTATTTTCTGGTGCCATTGCCTTTGTGTTACTGTTACCGCTGCTGTGTTACTATTACTATTGCTCTCATATTACTGCTACTTTCACATCACCCCTGTTACTAGTGCTTTTCCAGGTGCAGCTGAATTGACAACTCAGTTGTTAAGGCTTATAAGTATTCTTTACCTCCCCTTGTGTCGAATCAATAAATTTGGGTTTTACTTCCCGCGAAGACTGCTGCGATCCCCTATACTTGTGGGTCATCATAACTCTTCGCGACCGTCCCCCTGGAGCTTAGGTTTTCGGGACGAAGAAATACGCGAAGGAGAGGAGGCCAGAGGGGGCTGTGGGCCCCCCTCCCCACAAGGCCGCGCGGCCAGGGCAGGGCCCGCGCCGGCCTATGAGGGGGGCCCAAATTAAGATAAATCTAACCACAGCCTTAAACTCTGAGATCCTGCTATCCCTCCTGCACCGATATACCAACGGGGGTTCAGGTTTCTGTCACTCCGGCAACCCCGCAATTGGCAAACGAATACAAGATGCATCCCCCTAGGCCCATAAAGGTGAAGTGTCATGTAGTCGACGTTCACATGACACCACTAGAAGAATAACACCACAACTTAAATATCATAACATTGAATATTACTCAACCATACTTCACTACTAACATTTAGACTTCACCCATGTCCTCAAGAACTAAACGAACTACTCACGAGACATCATATGGAACATGATCAGAGGTGATATGATGATGAATAACAATCTGAACATAAACCTTGGTTCAATGGTTTCACTCAATAGCATCAATAACAAGTAGAAATCAATACCGGGAGAGTTTCCCCTATTAAACAATCAAGATCCAACCCAAATCGTTACGGCGGTGACGATGTACAGCGGTGGAGACGGCGGTGATGATGATGTAGATGATGACGATGGTGATGGAGATGATGTCCATCTCGATGACAGTGACGATGGCGTCGATTTCCCCCTCCGGGAGGGAATTTCCCCGGCGGATCTTAGCCTGCCGGAGAGCTCTTTTCTCTCTGGTGTTCTCCGCCCCGCAGAGGCGGCTGTAACTCTTCGCGACCGTCCCCCTGGAGCTTAGGTTTTCGGGACGAAGAAATACGCGAAGGAGAGGAGGCCAGAGGGGGCTGTGGGCCCCCTCCCCACAAGGCGGCGCGGCCAGGGCAGGGCCCGCGCCAGCCTATGAGGGGGGCCCATGGTGGCCCTCCTCGGCTCCTCCTTCTGGCTCTCGTCGTCTTCTGGAAAAATAGGATTTTTCATATAAATTCCGTCAATTGTTGATCTTCCTAAATATTGCATTCTGACGGCGCTTTTTTTAGCAGAATCCTGACTCCGGTGCGCGATCCTCCAATAATCATGAAACATGCAAAATAGATGAAATAAGATAAGTATCATCTCCAAATATGAAATATATCAATGAATAACAGCAAATTATGATATAAAATAGTGATGCAAATTGGACGTATCAACTCCCCCCAAGCTTAGACTTCGCTTGTCCCCAAGCGAAACTGAACTCGGTAAACAGGACCACATGTTTATGGAGTGAATAGTCGATAAATAAAATACGGACAAGAAGCATCATATTCATTCACACAAGACATTCTAGTAAACAACTTCCTCATATAATTCAACTTGAAACAAGTAGAAGGTAATCACAAATAAAGGTGCATAAGAAATCATAATTGGTGATGGCAAACTTCGTTCTTGGTCAGAGAACAATTAACAAGTTATATTTATCTATCGAGCAGCGCTCTCATGTTAAAGTTTATTTGGCACAACTTGCATACTCAATCATAATAATCTCCTCATAATCATTGATAACTTTCAAAGCTATATTCATTCGGATAAAACTTGTACTAAACAAGGAAGAGTAAAAGACATGATGAAGTAAATCACAATATAGATGGTTTGATCACAACAACTCAAATGCTTGCTTAAGATGGAGTGAAATAGGGTTACTGACTCAACATAAAGTAAAAGACAGGCCCTTCGCAGAGGGAAGCAGGGATTAAATCATGTGCTAGAGCTTTTTCAATTTTGAAATCATATAAAGAGAATAAAAGTAACATTTTGAGAGGTGTTTGTTGTTGTCAACGACTGGTAGCGGGTACTCTAACCCCCTTGCCAGACAAACTCTCGAAGAGCGGCTCCCATAAGATTTTATTTTAAGTTGGCACTCCTCCCAACCTTTGCTTTCACAAACCATGGCTGACCGAATCCTCGGGTGCCTGCCAACAATCTCATACCATGGAGGAGTGCCTTTTTATTTTAGTTTTATTTAGGTGACACTCCTCCCCTCCTTTGCTTTCTCAAGCCATGGCTAACCGAATCCTCGGGTGCCTTCCAACAATCACATACCATGGAGGAGTGTCTATGTATAAAGTTATGAAGGTTAATTAATCGGGGCTGGGAACCCCATTGCCAGCTCTTTATGCAAAATTATTGGATAAGCGGATGAAGCCACTAGTCCATTGGTGAAAGTTGCCCAACAAGATTGAAAGATAAAACACCACATACTTCCTCATGAGCTATAAAACATTGACACAAATAAGAGATAGTAAATTTTGAATTGTTTAAAGGTAGCACACGAAGTATT
This sequence comes from Lolium perenne, assembly GCF_019359855.2. Taxonomy (NCBI): domain Eukaryota; kingdom Viridiplantae; phylum Streptophyta; class Magnoliopsida; order Poales; family Poaceae; genus Lolium; species Lolium perenne. The sequence continues at coordinate 64,659,933 of NC_067247.2, forward strand.
TACTTGGAATGGCAGGAAATACCATATAGTAGGTAGTTATGGTGGACACAAATGGCATAGGTTTGGGTTAAGGTTTGGATGCACGAGAAGCATTCCCTCTCAGTACATGTTTTTGGCTAGCAAGGTTAATTAGCAAGCACAAGAGTTGAGGGAAATAAACAAATATACATGTGATAGAAACAATCATGCATCTTCCTTGTAAGTACAAACAATTTTAACTTCAGAATAATAAGCTAAGGAGCTAACAAGAAATAAAGACAATGAAAAAACTTCATGTAAATCTCTTTTCCACTTAAACCTCAAAGTGTTATTGCTATTTGACCAATGCTAAGTTTGCCAAAACCAAATAGATTAACTCAATGCTCCCAAAGTGATACCAATACTAATAACAAGATCAATCTTATAATAGGGATTGCAAACTAAAATAAGATGTGCAATATGTAAATGATAAGACTTCTCATTAATATTCCATAACGATAACTCACACCAAGGGATACATAGACAACCAACTAAAGGAGAGATACTTCCACACTGCAACCCATCTTATATGATAACTTCCCTACTCATGATATGACACTACTTGATAGTAAAAAAGTAAAAGGTAGTGATGATGTGATACCGCGGCACTCCCCCAAGCTTGGAACAAACCAAGGGGATGCCAATACCGATGATGAATTACTCCTTCGGCGATGGTGATGATGAATTCTTGACAAGCTTCTCAACAAGCTCCTGAAGCTCATCAATCTTGTACATGAGGTTGCGGATCATCTCCGAATTGTGCTCGACGCGGTTAAGAAGTATGTCCGACGGCGAGTCCCAACTCTTGGAGTTATTTCCCCACTCTTCAGCCTCAGGCTTCATCCTTCCTGCAGTGTTAGAACGATCTATATCCCAATTGCTAGGCAATGCTGCCTTGGGAGTCCTTTCAATTTGACTATTGTAAATTAGATTGCGGAAGGGATGGTAAGTGCCTGAAGAAGATGTCTTCGGAGCTAGGTAATGACGTGGAACCCTTCCTCCAGTGCGAATTCTTGCGCTCCTCTTTGCACTAAAAGGGTTATCCACCACCTCGATGCTTGCGATGGTAGCACGCGGGTATGCGCGCGAGTCTTCCTCCACTTCTTCTTCATCTTCTTCCTTGACGCTCTCGTCCACCTCTTTCCACTCGGGATCTTGAATATCTTCATCCGAAAGCCCCTTGCCCTTGTTCTTGGAGACCATAGTGCTTCTAGATTGAAAACAGATCCTGGCAGAAACAGCTCGAAACAAAACACGTCGAGAAAACGATATACGGACCTCCAGGGGTCCGGGGGATTATATAGCAGGAATTTTCACGACAAAAGGAAAGTACCAGATCGAACCAGAGTCGGAGAGGGGCGACGAGGTGGCCACCTCATAGGGCGGCGCGGCCAGGCTGGGGCCCGCGCCGGCCTATGGGGCACGCCCTCGTGCGTCTCCTCCACTCCGTTTCGATCTCGTAATTTTTCATATTTTCCAAAAACAGCAAAAACATTGTTCGGAAAGTAAATCGCGAACTTTTTATTACCAGTACTGTTACCTATTCAAAGTCGAGTTAAGTGACTGTCAATTTGACCTTTGATGAAAGCCTCCGGTGTTTCCACTCGAATAACATCAACATCTTCATTATAAGAATCACCTGAGATATAATGCTTGAGTCTTTGTCCATTCACCACTTGTGTGGCATCGCCTTGGAGAGAGCTAATTTTAATTGCCCCTGAGCGATACACCTCCTCAACGACATATGGTCCTTCCCATTTCGAGAGTAATTTCCCTGCAAAGAATCTAAGATGAGACCGATACAATAGGACTTTATCCCCAATATTAAATTCTCTTTTGATAATTCTTCTATCATGCCATTTCTTAACTTTCTCTTTAAAGAGTTTAGCATTTTCATAAGCTTCACTTCTCCATTCATCTAGAGAACTCAATTGTGGCAACCTCTTCTTACCGGCTAGTTTAGGATCTTTATTTAATTCTCTTACAGCCCAATAAGCTTTGTGCTCTAGTTCTAAAGGTAAATGACAAGCTTTTCCATAGACCATTTTAAAAGGTGACATACCCATGGGATTTTTATAAGCAGTTCTATAAGCCCATAGTGCTTCCTTCAATTTACTAGCCCAATTCTTTCTAGTTTTATTAACAGTCTTTTGCAAGATAGATTTAATCTCTCTATTTGATAATTCTACTTGCCCACTAGTTTGAGGATGATAAGCAGAAGCAATTTTATGATTAATACCATATTTAGCAAGAGTTTTTCTAAAACCACCATGAATAAAATGAGAACCTCCATCAGTCATAATATATCTAGGAACTCCAAATCTAGGGAAAATAATATCTAAAAGCATTCTTAAAGAGGTCTCACCATCAGCACTTTTTGTAGGTATGGCTTCCACCCATTTAGTAACATAATCAACAGCAACAAGTATATGAGTGTTACCTTCTGAAGAGGAAAAAGGTCCCATGAAGTCAAATCCCCAACAATCAAACGGTTCAATAACAAGAGTATAATTCATAGGCATTTTATTGCGTCTGGAGATATTACCAACCCTTTGACATTCATCGCAAGATAAAATAAACTTCCTGGCATCTTTGAAGAGAGTTGGCCAATAAAAAACTTATTGTAGAACCTTTTGCGCGGTTCTATCTCCGACGTGATGTCCTCCATAAGCACTACCATGACATTTACTTAATATCTCTTGCTGTTCATATTCGGGAACACATCTTCGCAGAATACCATCCACTCCTTCTTTATATAAGTGTGGGTCATCCCAGTAATAATGCCTCAAGTCATAAAAGAATTTCCTCCTTTGCTGGGCTGAAAAGGTTGGAGGCAAATACTTGGAGACAATAAAGTTAGCATAATCAGCATACCAAGGACTGTCTCGCGAGCTCACCTTTATTACAGCCAATTGTTCATTTGGAAAACTATCATTAACAGGAAAAGGATCATAAGCAATATGTTCCAATCTAGACAAATTATCAGCAACAGGATTATCAGCACCTTTCCTATCTACAATATGTAAATCAAATTCTTGCAACAGTAGTACCCATCTAATAAGCCTTGGCTTAGCATCTTTCTTTTGCATAAGGTATCTGATTGCAGCATGATCAGTATGAATTGTAACTTTTGAATCAACAATATAGGATCTAAACTTATCACAAGCAAAGACTACAGCCAACAATTCTTTTTCAGTAGTAGCATAATTTCTTTGAGCAGCATCAAGGGTTTTACTAGCATAATGAATAACATTCAATTTTTTATTTACTCGCTGTCCAAGAACAGCGCCTACAGCAAAATCACTAGCATCACACATAATTTCAAATGGTAAGTTCCAATCAGGAGGTTCAACTATAGGAGCAGTTGTTAAGGCTTTCTTTAGAGTTTCAAAAGCTTCCTTACAATCATCATCAAAAACAAAAGGTACATCTTTTTGAAGAAGATTAGTAAGAGGCTTTGAAATCTTGGAGAAATCTTTAATAAACCTCCTATAAAACCCAGCATGACCAAGAACACTACGAATACCTTTCACATCCCTAGGATAGGGCATCTTCTCAATTGCTTCAACTTTAGCTCTATCAACTTCAATACCTCTCTCAGAAATTTTATGTCCCAGTAAAATTCCTTCATTAACCATAAAGTGTCATTTCTCCCAATTAAGAACAAGGTTAGTTTCTTCACATCTCTGCAAAACTTTATCGAGGTTCCGCAAGCAATTATCAAAAGAGTTCCCATAGACAGAAAAATCGTCCTTGAATACCTCTACAATACTCTCGCAAAAGCCATGAAAAATAGCAGACATGCATCTTTGAAAAGTAGCAGGAGCATTACATAAACCAAAAGGCATACGTATATAAGCATAAGTTCCATAGGGACAAGTGAAAGTGGTTTTCTCTTGATCCTTAGTTTTAACAGCAATTTGTGAAAACCCAGAATAACCATCAAGAAAGGAAAAATGAGTATTTTTAGATAACCTTTCTAACATTTGATCAATAAAAGGCAAAGGGTAATGATCTTTCTTAGTAACTTTATTAACTTTTTGATAATCAATGCACATTCTATACCCTACAACTACTCTTTGAGGTATGAGCTCATCATTATCATTAGGCACAACAGTCATTCCTCCTTTCTTAGGAACACAATGCACAGGACTAATCCATCTACTATCAGCAATATGATATATAATACCAGCTTCAAGAAGTCTTAATACCTCATTTCTTACCACATCCTTCATCTTAGGAATTAGACGACGCTGAGGTTCAACAACAGGCTTCGCATCATCTTCCATATTAATGGCGTGTTGGCAAATAGAGGGAGAAATCCCCTTCAAGTCATCAAGAGTGTAGCCAATAGCTCCTCGGTGCTTCTTCAGTATTTCCAATAGCCTTGCTTCTTCAAACTCTGAAAGCTTAGAACTAATAATAACAGGATATATTTTATTATCATCAATATGAGCATATTTAAGATTATCAGGCAATGGTTTTAAATCAAAGACAGGATCTTCCTTTGGTGGTGGTGTTGTACCCAGATCTTCCACCGGTAAATCATGCTTAAGAATAGGTTGGCGAAGAAAAATTTCATCAAGCTCATCTCTTTCTTCCCTAAAAACTTCACTCTCACTATTCTCCAAATGTTGCTGCAAAGGATTATTAGGAGCAAGAACAATAGATGCGCACTGTTCAACTTTAAAATCATTATTAGGCAAATCAGCTTTATAAGGAGTTTTGGTAAATTTAGAGAAGTTAAACTCATAAGATTCACCAGCAAATTTAGTCAAAATTTTCTCTTTCTTGCAATCTATAATAGCTCCACAAGTATTTAGAAAAGGTCTACCAAAAATGATAGGACAATATTTACTAGCAGCAGAACCAAGTACCAAAAAGTCAGCAGGATATTTAATCTTACCGCATAGAACTTCCACATCTCGAACAATACCAATTGGAGAAATAGTTTCTCTATTAGCCAGCCGAATAACCACATCAATATCTTCAAGTTCACAAGAACCAATTTCGTGCATAATCTCCGTGTAAAGCTCATAAGGAATAGCACTAATACTTGCACCAATATCGCATAAACCATAATAGCAATGATCACCAATTCTAACAGATAGCATAGGAACACTAGCTTGCTTGGACTTATTAGGATGTGAAACAATATTAGAAGCATCTTCACAGAAAATAATATGACCATCCTCCACATTTTCAGTCACAAGATCTTTAACTATTGCAACAACAGGTTCAACTTTTATTTGTTCTTCAGGTTCTATAGGTTTCTTTTCACTTTTATGAACCGCACTATTTATAACAGAGTACTCCTTCATTTTAGCAGGGAAAGGAGTTTTTTCAATATAAGCTTCAGGAATAACATGATCAACAGTTTCAACTACAACACATTTATTAATAGATGAATCAATTTTATCTTTATACGGTTCATGATACTTATCAAAGTTCTTCTTAGGTAATTCATAATGAGAGGCAAAAGCTTTATAAAGATTTGCAGCAACTTGAGAATCAAGACCATAAGTAGCACTCATATTACGAAATTTATCAGTATCCATAAAAGCTTCAATGCATTTATAATCATAATTTATACCTGATTCTCTATCTTTGTCGTTCTCCCATCCTTCAGTATTCTCCTGGATCCGATTGAGAAGGTCCCTTTTAAACTCTTCTTTGTTGCGTGTAAATGATCCAGAGCAAGAAGTATCCAGCAAGGTCTTGTCTTCAAAAGAAAGTCTTGCATAGAAATTATCAATAATAACATTACCAGGAAGCTCATGAATGGGGCATTTGAGCATTAAAGACTTCAATCTCCCCCACGCTTGGGCAATACTCTCTCCATCATGAGGCCAAAAATTATATATGTGGTTCCGATCCTTATGAATTTGACTTGGAGGATAGAACTTAGAATAAAACCGGGGCACAATATCATTCCATTCAAGAGAATCCCCATTATCCAGTAATTTATACCAATGCGCCGCTTTACCAGACAGCGATATAGAGAATAGTTTCTTCCTCACTTCATCCATAGCAATACCTGCACACTTGAATAAACCGCATAATTCATGTAAGAACAGCAAATGATCTCCAGGGTGGACAGTTCCATCCCCTGTATAACGGTTATCCACTACACGTTCAATAATTTTCATAGGTATTTTGTATGGTATCTCTTCCTCACCTGGCGCCTCATCCACTACCTTTGCAGTAGTAGCAGATTTTCCAAATAAAAACTCAAGAGATGATCTCTCCATAATGAATTATGGCAGCAGGCAGAAATAAAATCAGCACAAACAGTAGGAGTTTCCCTTACCAATTCCACTTACCAATAGCGCTTCACTCCCCGGCAACGGCGCCAGAAAATAGTCTTGATGACCCACAAGTATAGGGGGTGTATCGTAGTATCTTCGATAAGTAAGAATGTCGATCCCAACGAGGAGCAGAAGGTGTTGACAAGCAGTTTCGATGAAGGATTCACTGTAAATGCTCACAGACAAGTATTCAGGGGGTTTTGATGTTGCAGATGAATAAAGTACAAGTAAGTAAAGTGCGAGAGTAACAATTGCAGCGAGTGGCCCAATCCTTTTTAGCACAAAGGACAAGCCGGTTTGTTTACTTATAATGACCAAACGTTCTCGAGGACACACGGGATTTTTAGTCTAGTGCTTTCGCTACATACGGCTAATTAATCTTCATTGTTTTGATAAGTGTTGTGTGGGTGAACCTGTGCTAATGTACCGCCCTTCCTAGGACTAATACATAATTGTGATTATACCCCTTGCAAGCATCCGCAACTACAAGAAAGTAATTAAGATAAATCTAACCATAGCCTTAAACTCTGAGATCCTGCTATCCCTCCTGCATCGATATACCAACGGGGGCTTAGGTTTCTGTCACTCCGGCAACCCCGCAATTGGCAAACGAGTACAAGATGCAATCCCCTAGGCCCATAAAGGTGAAGTGTCGTGTAGTCGACGTTCACACGACACCACTAGAAGAATAACACCACAACTTAAATATCATAACATTGAATATTACTCAACCATACTTCACTGCTAACATTTAGACTTCACCCATGTCCTCAAGAACTAAACGAACTACTCACGAGACATCATATGGAACATGATCAGAGGTGATATGATGATGAATAACAATCTGAACATAAACCTTGGTTCAACGGTTTCACTCAATAGCATCAATAACAAGTAGAAATCAATACCGGGAGAGTTTCCCCTATCAAACAATCAAGATCAAACCCAAATTGCTACAGCGGTGACAATATGCAGCGGTGGAGATGGCGGTGATGATGATGAAGATGATGATGATGGTGATGGAGATGATGTCCAACTTGATGGCGGTGACGATGGCGTCGATTTCCCCCTCCGGGAGGGAATTTCCCCGGCGGATCTCAGCCTGCCGGAGAGCTCTTTTCTCTCTGGTGTTCTCCGCCCCGCAGAGGCAGCTGTAACTCTTCGCGAGGTACCCTCTGGAGCTTAGGTTTTTGGGACGAAGGCGTACGCGAAGAAAAAGAGGCGAGAGGGGGCTGTGGGCCCCCTCCTCATAGGGCGGCGCGGCCAGGCCTTGGGCCGCGCTGGCCTATGGGCTGGGCCCACCTCGGGTCCCCTCAGCTCCCCCTTCTGGCTCACTTCGTCATCTGGAAAAATAGGATTTTTGATATAATTTCCATCAATTGTTGATCTTCCGAAATATTGCATTCTGACGGCGCCTTTTCCAGCAGAATCCTGGCTCCGGTGCTCGATCCTCCAATAATCATGAAACATGCAAAATAGATGAAATAACATAAGTATTGTGTTCAAATATGAAATATATCAATGAATAACAGCAAATTATGATATAAAATAGTGATGCAAATTGGACGTATCAATGTGCAGCGGTGGAGACGGCGGTGATGATGATGTAGATGATGACGATGGTGATGGAGATGATGTCCAGCTCGATGACAGTGACGATGGCGTCGATTTCCCCCTCCGGGAGGGAATTTCCCCGGCGGATCTCAGCCTACCGGAGAGCTCTTTTCTCTCTGGTGTTCTCCGCCCCGCAGAGGCGGCTGTAACTCTTCGCGACCGTCCCCCTGGAGCTTAGGTTTTCGGGACGAAGAAATACGCAAAGGAGAGGAGGCCAGAGGGGGCTGTGGGCCCCCTCCCCACAAGGCGGCGCGGCCAGGGCAGGGCCCGCGCCGGCCTATGAGGGGGGCCCATGGTGGCCCTCCTCGGCTCCTCCTTCTGGCTCTCGTCGTCTTCTGGAAAAATAGGAATTTTCATATAAATTCCGTCAATTGTTGATCTTCCTAAATATTGCATTCTGACGGCGCTTTTTTCAGCAGAATCCTGACTCCGGTGCGCGATCCTCCATTAATCATGAAACATGCAAAATAGATGAAATAACATAAGTATCATCTCCAAATATGAAATATATCAATGAATAACAGCAAATTATGATATTAAATAGTGATGCAAATTGGACGTATCAACAAGCCTTTCATAGACGAAGGTCCTGCACCTGAGATTATCCAGCCTACAGAAGGAGGCCGTGGACTGAGTACACAGCTTTGCATTGAAGTGGATGCACGCCCAGAGATCATCAGGGGCGTCCTGGTAGTCTCAAGACCACCCAGCCCTGATGCACCTGTGGATGGTACTGATGACGAGCCTTTCATAGACGATTTTCCTGCTCCTGAGATTATCAAGCCTACAGTAGGAGGCCGTGGACCGAGTACACAGCTTTGCGTTGAAGTGGATGCACGCCGGAGATCATCGTGGGCGTCCCGGTAGTCTCAGGACCACCCAGCCCTGATGCAAAATGTTGACCTACTTTATGATTCGTACTCTTATGTTCTGGTGCTGTAGTATGTACTATCTTTGTTATGATTTGTACCCCTTTGGCGCTAGAACTATAATTAAGCATTCAGTGGATGATCGCGTTGCAAAATTTGACACCCACACAATCAGTTCATCGTATGAGTAGTAGCACAATTACTTCTATAGCCAGTCCTGCCAGCGCATTAATTGGTAGCATGAAACACTTTCAGGCACTCCCCTCTGATTCATATTAATTGACTCAATTTTGTCTAGATATGGATGTATCTAGATGCATTTGTTAACTAGACTAACAAACTTGAGTCAGTTAATATGAATTGGTGTAAACCGCCCAAGTCCTCGAGCAGCTAGTTTATTGACTCTGGACTCCAAGCCTCTCGCGGCAAGCTATCGACGAAGCTTTGACCAGATCTTGGCCCGCTTTTTTTTTGCGAATAGCAAAGCTTTGACCAGTTCCTCTCGGGATACAGCACGCCGGTGAGCTTGCATGGTTGCCAAGAGCACTTTCCGGCGGAACTTCCTCTGCAGCGCCCTCAAGCCGCCGCTGCGAGACAACCTGTGAGTGCCTCGAGGTGGACGGAACGGACGAACTCGGGATCTCAGGGCGGGGGGTCCGCCTCGTCCGGGAACGATCTCCAGCGGGTTAACAAGGACATGCATGGCGGCCGGGGGATTTGGTTTTTTTTGTTGTTGTTTGAGCTTGGGATTTGGGTTTTTTTCGGATAGGGGAGGAGGAACCGAGGAAGAGGAAGGAACAGCCCGCGTGCTTGGCGCGTGGCAGTGTGCTTGAATTTCGAATTTTTGTGAAATGTTTCATTTCCCCGCTACAATTCGGGGGTTTTCTTGACGTGCCAATGCGTCCCGCGGGCAGGTTCAAGTGAATTTGGGGTGCCACACTATGGGCCCCAGTTTCAGTGAGACATGTAATGACTAGTCACATCAGTAAGTTCACTGTGTAATAAAATATGTTACCCCTCCCCTTTATGTAGCCCCCCTTGTCTCTCCCGATCGAGTGCCGACAGCCGACGGATGCAAGCCGCTAGCTCGATCCCCTCCTTTCGCCTCCACCGTCCAGGCATCCAGCTTGGAGGGGCAAGCTGCATCTAGACCAAGCGGATTAGGTAGTACTAGTAATGTTCTTTCCTTTCTCGAGATCGGTTCTTTTTTCCTCACCTCGATATCTTGCGCATCTATTTCCTATTCTGGGCGAAGGGGTGTCTTTCTGGTCACCCTCGCGCTGGGAGTGATTGATGGGGATGGGGGGCGGGGGCTACCTTTGCTTGGATTGGGGTGTTCTTCCTTTATTTGTCGACATTTGTAACCTTTGTAGTTTTTACTGATCCTCACTGTATCTTTTGTCAGCTTGTACAGGAAAGGGAAGACCTCGGTGGTGGTGGTGGGGGGCAATGGAGCGTAAGGCCACCACGCATGTGGGCAGTTGGCTGAGCCTGAGCTGCGTCCCCAGCCCCGGAAAGCAGGTACTCCGTTTGCTTATCCACTCTGTCTGTCTGCATCCTAAATCTGTTCCTGTTCTGGAAAAATGCTTAAAGTAGCACATGTCTTCAGCTGTTTGTGCGTAAAGCCTCTATGACACCATGCTCTATATTCTCTATATCAGGTTGGTACCTCCAGGTTCCGTGCTGAGGCTATGGGGAACGATAGCGCCCCACCTGCTGCAGGAGCATGGCCAGATCTGCAGCACAAGAAGCGAAATGCCACCGCCGAGCTGGGCAGGGACCGCCCAGTGGTAATTTTTTTAACCAACTTACCATGATGTAGTCTGAATCTGATACTCCCTTAGATCCAAATTAATTGACTCAACTATCTGTAGATACGGATGTATCTAGATGTGTTTTAGCTCTAGATACTACTACCTCCATCCCAAAGCTTAGGGCTTATATTATTTTTAGAAAGTCAAACTATACCATATTTGACTAAGCTTTTACCAAAAATCATTAACATGCAAAATACAAAATTAATATCATTAAATAGGTTGTGAAATATATTTTCCTACGGTATCTACACAATATTATATTTGTTGATAGAATGTTCTAAAATTTTGGTCAAACTTTACTTGTTTTGATTTCTCAAAAATAAATAAGCCTTAAGCTTTGGGATGGAGGTATCTAGACAAAGCTGAGTCAACTAGTTTTTTTTGTCTGTCCATAGCTAGTGTTCATGGTGCAAAAAGCTAAGAGCATCCACTATATGCATCAGTCTATCTCATACAGTAATTCAATATCACTGCTGAGGTCTACCTTTTGTTTTGCTATTCATATGCAGACTCAAACTTTAGGGCCTTTACTCAAAAGGAAGATCAAAAATGCGGCTGATCAGGCTGCCAGTATGTTGATGCCGCCCCCATCTTCTAAATGCCTCTACAAGCACAAGGCCACGCGTCCGCTGGGTGGTGATCTTTTAATGAATATGGTATATTTTCTTAATCCACAAAACATGCCTTGATTTTTGTCTGTTTATTGTCGTTTTTTTCTAATGCTTGCCAAAAGTTTACAACAACAACAACAACAACCAAGCCTTTCAGTCCCAAACAAGCTGGGGTAGGCTAGAGTTGAAGCCCATAAGATCTCGAAGCCAAAAGTTTAGAAACACCAAATTCGTTTGCTTACAATCATCATACAGTAATGTTCATCTACTCTCCAGTTCCCCTAACCCAACAAAAAATGATGTTAATTACGATTTTTAGATTAAAAGAGCACCATTAGGCGCTGTTAATTATGACTTTGAGATTAAAATGTCATTTGCAATTGCTAATTACAATTTTGAGACAAATGATTAGTTTAACCTCGATCTGTTCTGCTCTCCATTTTTCCCAACCGAAAAAATGTAACCATTCCATTCCTCTGAAATGGAACCATTCCATTCCATTCCACGCTGTTTCAGAACCGAACACACCCTTGCATTGTTGTGAACTGTTGTCCATACACAGCCATACCCTTCCACTTACATCCAGCACTATATGCATCAGTCTGTCTCAGAGTCATTCAATATCACTGCTGAGATCTGTTCCCATTCTTATGCAGGCTGAAACTGCTGCGCCTTTACTCAAGTGGATGCAAAATGAGGCTGATGAGGCTGTCGTGAGGACGATGGTGCCGGCACCATCATCTGAAAACCTCTACAAGCACGAGGCCATGGGCCAGCTGGGTGGTGACCTTTTAATGAATCTGGTATATTTTCTTAATCCACATGCATGATTTTATTATTATCTGTTTAATTACTGTTGGCTTTGCCTAATGCTTAGCAAAGGTTCAGAAACACTGCGTTTGCTTACAATCATCATACACTAATTTTTCACTTTTCAGTCTGTCTCATCCAGTATATAAACTGTTGAGTTCCGTTGGCTTCTTTTGTAATCATTTGCATTGTTGTCAACTGTTGTCTATGCACAACCATATTCTTCCACTTACATCCCGCACTACTTGCATCAGTCTATCTCATAGATTTATTAAATATCAATGATGAGTTCTGTTGCTATTCATATGCAGGATGAAGCTTTTGTGCCTCTACTCAAATGGAAAAAATGATCCTGATGAGGCTGCTGTGAAGACGATGGTGCCGCCACCATCTTCTGAAAACCTCCTCAAGCACAAGGCCACGGGCCAGCTGGGTGGTATCCTTTTCAGTAAGCATGTATATTTTCTTAATCCTCATACATGATTTGATTTGTCTGTTTATTGCCGGCTTTGTCTAATGCTTACCAATAGTTCAGAAACACACACAACCCTATTCTTCCACTTACATCCAGCACTATATGCATCAGTGTATCATAGATTCATTTTATATATCACTGCTGATGTCTGTTGCTCTTCAATTTTCATATGCATCGAAACCGCTAAGCCTTCATTGGTCAAAAGGATTGCAACTGCTGCGATGAGGCATCTGCAGAGGCTGCCACCAAGTTCTTGTCACCACCTTCTGGATGCTTATATAAGCTCAAGTCCAAGGACCAGCCGGGCCGTAACCATCCAAGGGTTCGGGTATATTTTCTTAAGCCACATATACATGCCATGATTTATGTCTGATATTATCACCGGCTCTGTCTAATGCTTTTTGGAATTCGGAAACGCCAAATTAGCATGCTTATATTCATCATACACTAAATTTTGACTGTTCAGTTTGTAACATAGTGTTATGCACTCGCTTGTCAACATTTGCATTGCTCTGAACTATGCAATTTACACAACCTAATTCTTCCACTTACATTCAGCGCTACGCACCAGTAGTACCTCCCATGTTTCCTTCACCATCCCGATGCCGAGCTTGCGGGAATATGGCGGGCCCATGTACATACCCCGCATATAACGCCTCCTATGGCTCTTTCTACCTTTCTAATAACTCCTTCACAGAGTTACAGGTATGTATTCTCAGTGGTTTAGCATGAATTGGCATATAGTAAAGTCTTGTTTTTAGTCTTCCTGCTTCTTACATTAATATCAATTTTCACTGCGCAGATCGTACCTTGTGAACTTCGTCCAATGATTAACCAGATGTGTCCGCATGAAGGGTCTTTCACTATGCATGGCAATGGCAAATTGATGAACACCTACACGGTCTATGAGGTGTATGTCTACAAGACGCAGGCCATCACATATTTGTATGGACATGATTGGAGAAAGTTTGATTTTGACTACGGTCTGAAGAAGGGCGACGAGCTGAGGATCAGAAACTCAAACGGGCAGATATACGTAACTGCTTACAGAGTTGGAGACACTTCCAAATATATAATATGTACCTTTTTTGTACTCATATCCTTTGATTACTGCATTCTGAGCAGTTGTTCTAAACCATTCCCTCTGTTCTAGCTTGCTGGGTTTAACATGATCAAAGCTGTAGATCCCCTGATGGAACAGGAGCGGATGTCACAAAGGGCACCCACACCAGCACCGGCACCGGCTTCCCACTCTCCTGCATCAGCACCGGTTCCTGTACCAGCTCTGTTTACTGCACCTACCCAGCAGGCCCCTACATCAGCATTGGTTCCTGTCGAGGCCCCATATACTACACCTGCCCAGCAGGCTCCTGCATCAGCACTAGTTCCTCTAGCTGCACCGTTTACTGCACCTGCCCAACAGTCTCCTGCATCAGCACCGGTTCCTCTAGAGGCATCGTTTATTGCACCTGCCCAGCAGTCTCCTGCATCAGCACCAGCTCGTGTACCAGCCCTTGCTCCTGCACCTGCCCCAGCCAGATCACCGAGGTCTCAGCTCATTGCTGTGGCCACCCGTGTGGTGACCAGGACGCATCTGGAGGCTATGTTCGTGAGTATATGACAGCATAACTGCTCTTATCTTGATGTCTTCTCTGCTCAAAGTCTCACATGGTTCGGTCTTTAGTGCATTGGTGCCATTGACTAATTTTTGGTGGTATCTCTTGCTTTGAATCAGAAATTGCCTAAAAGTATCTCCAAGGATCTCAATGCTGGCCGAAGGGGCAAGATTTCCCTCGTCATGGAGAGTGAAGGTCTCACCGTGGAGGGACGGTACTCCGTCAGTCCCACAGATGGCCGCTTGGCTGTTACTTCCAGGTGGAAAAAGTTCATTGGCGGTGCCAAACTTCGCATTGGATCAAAGTTGAAGGTCAAGATCTTTCGATGCCACTGTGACATGCTGGTCGTAAAGTTTGCGGTTGTCTAGTTCTGTTGTCCCATAAGCCCTTAGCAAATGCATTTGTAGTTATACTTATATAAGGTTATCTTATCTGAACTGCTAATTAATTGTATGGGTGGTAAAACTCTGGCAAGCTTTTGCTCTTAGCAAGTATGTATGTATGATCAGCTATTATGATAACTAATGTTTGTGTTCATCTTAATTTGCATTTCCGTTTTAGAAAAAAAACTTAATTTCTATTTTGGCTGACCTGTTAGAGAACTATCAGATTGAATCCACAACATGATTCAAATAGATTCATTACACCGAGCCACATGTCTTGACCTTGCTATACACTAGTTCCATTAATCAGTGCAAGAAGGCTTACCTGAGCTGCCTGAACCACGACAGATTCGAATCCACCTTAGCTATCTAGCTAGAAATACAACCTTTGCAGAAAGAGGATTTGTAGTACGGGGAGGCTGACATTGGGGACCCATGTGCCAGCAGCGTCGTCAATGTTTTAAAGGCGGCAGGAGATCGAAACAAAAAAAATAAGCCAAAAATCAGTTGGTAAACAAAATCCAAGAAATGAACCATTTACCTTTCTGAGAGGATGACATGCGGGACCCATGAGGCAGCAGCATCCTCAACTATCCCAAGGCGGCAGGGGATCAAAATAAAAAAAGGAAATAGCCAAAAATTAATTAGGGTAAAAAATAAATCTATCAAAGGAAACCTTTATTGTTCATAGAGGATGACATGTGGGACCAACCTGCCAGCTGCGTCGTCATCGTTTCAAAGGGGGCAGGGGATCAAAAGAAAAAGGCAAATAGCCAGAAATTAGGGGTAAAAAATAAATCCAACAAAGGAAACTTTTATTGTTCATAGAGGATGACATGCGGGACTCATGAGCCAGCAGGTTCCTCAACGTTTCAAACTCGGCATGAGATTGAAAGAAAAAAGCAAGTGACCAAATATCAGGAGCAAAAAATAATCCAAGAAAAGAAATTTTATTGTACATAGAGGATGACATGCGGGTCCCATTTTGCAGCAGCGGTCTCAACGTTTCCAAGGCGGCACAGGACCAAAAGAAAAATGAAGTAGCCAGAAATCAGGGGGTGAAAAAAATCCAAGAAAAGAAAGATTTCAATTGGGCTGCATCTGGACATCTGGGCCTTCGAACTATCCTGCTGGGCCTTTTGACTCGTACAATTTCAGCCCACTCCAAAACAGGAAAGTTCGGATTTGTCTAAAAAAACAGGAAAGTCCTATGCTTCACAAAAACACAAAACAAGGAGATTCAACATATAAGTTTGTTTATGTAAAAATAAATATTTAATTTATCCATTTGCAATAGCTCAGAGCGAAATACAATGTTTATTGTCTGCAAAATAATCAAGATATCACATGTTTCTTGTACGGGGAGGCTGACATCGGGGACCCATGAGCCAGCAGCGTCGTCAATGTTTTAAAGGCGGTAGGGGATGGAAAAAAAACCAAAAATCAGTTGGTAAAAAAATCGAAGAAAAGAAAACATTTATCGTTCTGAGAGGATGGCATGCGGGACCCATGAGGCAGCATCCTCAACGTTTATTGTTTATAGAGGCTGACATGTGGGACCCGTGAGCCAGCAGCCTCTCGACAACGTTTTAAAGGCGGCAGGAGATCGAAAGGAAAAATAAGACAAAAATCAGTTGGTAAATGAAATCCAAGTAAAGAAATATTTACCGTTCTGAGAGGATGACATGCGGGACCCATGAGCAGCAGCATCCTCAACGATTCCAAGGCGGCAGGGGATAATTCGCAAAAAAAAAATCGCAAAAAAAGGCGGCAGGGGATCAAAAGAAAAAAAGGAAATAGCCAGAAATTAATTAGGGGTCAAAAATAAATCCACCAAAGGAAACTTTTATTGTTCATAGAGGATGACATGTGGGACCGACCTGCCAACAGCGTCCTCATCGTTTCAAAGGGGCAGGGGATCAAAAGAAAAAGGCAAATAGCCAGAAATAAAGGAAACTTTTATTGTTCGTAGAGGATGACATGCGGGACCAATGAGCCAGCAGCTTAGTCAACGTTTGAAAGGCGGCATGAGATCGAAAGAAAAAGGCACGTGACAAAATATCAGGAGCCAAAGATAATCCAAGAAAAGAAACTTTATTGTACATAGAGAATGACATGCGGGTCCCATTTTGCAGCAGCGGTCCCAACGCGGCTTGAGATCAAAAGAAAAAAGAAAGTAGCCAGAAATTATGGGGAAAAAAAACTCCAAGAAAGGAAAGTTTTATCGTTCATACAGGCTGACATGTGGGACCTATGAGCCAGCAGAGTCCTCAACGTTTCAAAGGCGGCAGGGGATCAAAAGAAAAAGGAAATAGCCAAAAATCAGAGGGTGAAAAAAAAACCAAGAAAATGAACTTTTATAGTACATAAAGGATGACATGCGGGTCCCATGAGCCTGCAGGTTCCTAAACGTTTCAAACGTGGCATGAGATCGAAAGAAAAAGGCAAGTGACCAAATATCAGGATCCAAAAATAATTCAAGAAAAGAAACTTGATTGTACATAGAGGATGACATGCGGGTCCCATTTAGCAGCAGCGGTATCACCGTTTGAGAGGCTGCACGGGATCGAAAGAAAAAGGCAAGTGACCAAATATCAGGATCCAAAAATAATTCAAGAAAAGAAAGTTTTATAGTACAAAGAGGATGACATGCGGGTCCCATTTAACAGCAGCGGTCTCACCGTTTGAGAGGCGGCATGGGATCGAAAGAAAAAGGTAAGTGACCAAATATGAGGTGCCAAAAAAAATCAAAGAAAAGAAAGTTTTATAGTACATAGAGGATGACATGCGGGTCCCATTTAGCAGCAGCGGTATCACTGTTTGAGAGGCGGCAGTGGATCGAAAGAAAAAGGTAAGTGACCAAATATGAGGTGCCAAAAAAAACTCCAAGAAAAGAAAGTTTTATAGTACTTAGAGGATGACATGCGGGTCCCATTTAGCAGCAGCGGTATCACCGTTTGAGAGGCGGCAGGGGATCGAAAGAAAAAGGCAAGTGACCAAATTTGAGGTGCCAAAAAAACTCCAAGAAAAGAAAGTTTTATAGTACATAGAGGATAACATGCGGGTCCCATTTAGCAGCAGCGGTATCACCGTTTGAGAGGCGGCAGGGGATCGAAACAAAAAGGTAAGTGGCCAAATATGAGGTGCCAAAAAAAATCCAAGAAAAGAAAGTTTTATAGTACATAGAGGATGACATGCGGGTCCCATTTAGCAGCAGCGGTATCACCGTTTGAGAGGCGGCAGGGGATCGAAAGAAAAAGGAAAGCGACCAAATTTGAGGTGCCAAGCTCCAAGAAAAGAAAGTTTTATAATACATAGAGGATGACATGCGGGTCCCATTTAGCAGCAGCGGTCTCAACGTTTCCAAGGCGGCAAGGGATCAAAAGAAAAAGGAAGTAGCCAGAAATCAGGGGGTCAAAAAAATCCAAGAATAGAAAGAATTTTGGTTCATAGAGGATGACATGCGGGACCCATGATCCTGCATCGTAAACGGCTCGATCGGAGAGCGTTGAACGAGATGGCGCGATCGAGAAAAAAAACAATGCCAGAGAGGCTGCCATCTGGGCCCTACATCCCTCGGCGTTGCGGATTTGCGTTGACTCGGCCGGCGAACCCGAGAATTCGAGATGCACCACGTCCCGGGCCACCATACGCAACGTTTTGGCCGGTTTCGTCGGGCTAGGTGGCCTCGAAAACGAGAAAAAAAAATGTTTTGACATGCACAACGGACAGACCCAAAATCGTCGGCCATGGTACACCAGCAACCACGGCGCGACTTCAACTTCGTCGGCCATGGCAACTTTTCTTGTAGTGCTTGTCGATAAGCCAGCACAAGATCTTCTTAGGGAAGGAAGCGCCTGGCGAGCTCGGAGAAAGTTTGCGGCTGCATCTTTTTGGGGAAGAAATGGGGGAAGAGGCGTGTGAACGCATCTCGCGCGTTGGAAATATTGGTGCGCGCCAAATCCCCGTGCAGCTCAAGGATGGAGAGGGTGTCGAGAAGGCGATCCTCTTCAGCTGCATGTAGGGTGAAATCTACACCCATTCTTCCTGCTGGAGCAAAACTCGAGTTCATCAAAAAATACGGAAAACCAATTTCACAAGCTGGAAGGTAAGGATGAAAACTTACTAACAAACCGCCGGTTCTGGGTCTTCAAGCGAGCTGTGATAGCGTTTTCACGCGCTATCTACTGAGAGACCTGGTCGCTTAGAGCTTCTTCGGTCTTGTGAAGCCTCTGTCGAAGATCTTCAACAGTACGTAGCGGCTTCTCGCTCAGCCTTTTCGCGTGCTTTCTCGCTTTTCTCAAGCTTAGCGGCAAGGTCTTCAGCACGTTTTTCGGCTCGCTCGAGGTCCTCTAAAGAGGAATTAAAGGAAAAAAAGCAGTTTAGTTATATAATAACTTTGCCGAGGAAAAATAGAGCATGCAAAGGAAAAGAAGATATTACCCCTCAGATCTTCGGCGGCGGCGCGGAACCCAATAAATTGAGTACCAATTGTGATGAGGCACTTCATCAAAGGCTGTACATAATGTCGGGTAAAATTTAGAAGATGAAAAACTTGGCAGATGATCAAAAAAGATTGTCAAAACAAAAATAGCAAATCGAGGCTAACAGGAAAACTTACATCCTCCAAAATAGAAGTCAAAGGGCCTCCCGCAACAATCGCATGTCCATCATCAACCTTGATCCTTGCTCTCTTTGGTGAAGAGGCTCGGGGGCTAGCTGTAGGAGGCGAGGCTTCTATGTCTTATTGAGGGGGAGGCGAAGATTCCTCGGCAGCACGGCGATCTTCGGAAAGAACTAAGGTCTGGGAGGTACTCGTGAGAGCCGCACCATGAACCTCAGTTTCTTCTTTTTCTTCGGCCTCGCTGCTATCAACATAGAAAAGTGAGTACGTAAATACAAAAAAGAGAGGAGGGAATAAATAATGATGGTGATGACACTTACGAGCTAACGGAGCCTGCGTCGTCATAAGGGTTGAAGGCACCCTCTTCCTCGGGTGACTTTTCCTCGACGGTAGGTTCTATAGCCTTCGAGGTTCCAGAATCTTCGACTACATTCCTTTTTCGCTTCCTCCTTGGAGACACAGCGGAAGGAGGAGAGTGCCTTGATTCGGAAGGCTCCGATTCAGGATTTTCGGAGGAAGTCTTAGATTTATGAGATCCTGCAACTTCACTCTCAGGACGAGAAGGATCTTGAGGGTCATCATTGACAACTGCTCGCTCATCCACTTCTCCACCTTCGGGAAGAGGGGGAAGGCAGGATAGAATTTGGTGTTTTTGCAAGAAGAAAAGGCAAGGTTACAGTCAAGATAAAACATTAAATGAGAAAATGGTCGATACACAGAGACACAACTCAAAAGATAGTTACTTACTTTGGGAAGGTTGTGGCTGCCGCTATACGGCACCACGCGGCAGGAGGTTGGAACATCACTTTTCTTGCTCAAAGAGGAGAATCCTTGGAGACGCGGTCAACATCTTCCTCGCCAGCATACATCCAAAGTGGGTTTTTGCGAGCCTGCAGTGGTTGCACCCTAATCCTAAGGAAGTAGGCGGTAATTTGGACACCCGACAGTTATTCACCGCGGGTGTTTTGCAGTTCGTGTATGCGCTTCATCAGAGCATCGGTAGCAGCTCTTTCTTCGGCAGTGGCTTCAGCGTCCCAAGATCAGCTCCTGAGGATTTTTGCGGTACCATCCAAGGGAGCAATGTTGTATTCTTGAGACTTGTTGTGCTCCTCCCTGATGTACAGCCATCTCCTACCCCACCCTTGGACAGAGTCGGGGAATTTGACGTCGAAGTAGTCGACGTCGGGACGGATGCAGATAACAACACCACCCACATTGTAGGCAATGTTGTGGGAGCTATTGCAGCGAAGATAGAAGATGTGTTTCCACAGGCCCCAATGAGGATGGGTCCCAAGAAAGCATTCACACAAGGTGATAAAGATGGAGATGTGGAGGATGGAGTTAGGGGTCAGCTGATGTAGCTGAATCCCATAGATGAAGAGAAATCCACAAAGGAACTCGTGGATGGGGGTGGAAAGGCGAGGTGGTCGATGAATGTTACCTGGTATCCGATGCGCGGCGTAGGGAAGCTTTCGTCCCCAGGGAAGATCAGAGCCTCCTTTTTCTTCAGCAGCCCGAGCTTCTTGAGGGTGCTCACGTCTTGGTTTGAGATCTTGGATCTCTCCCATCCAGAGATCTCAACCTCCTCTGTTGACATGTTGGTTCCTGGAGCGGTGTGCCTAAGGAGCTTGGTGCGCGGTGGCATTCACACAAGGGTTGGAGGAGAGTGGAGATGAGAGGAAGCGCAAGGAGCTTGGGGGCCAGAAATGGGGATTTTACAGAGAGGGGAAAGTTGAGCGGCGCAACGAAGGGAAGGATTGAGGAAGAAGGAGAATATTTATACCAAGAAATCGATCCGTCGCGCTGTGGGATAAAAAGGAAATGAATCTGGTGCCCTACACGTGTTATCAGGGTATAATCATATTTTTACTATGAAGTTACTTGACAGATGCTACAGCGCGCGTGCCAGAAATTACGGAGGACGTGTGTCCCCCACTTGCGCAAACGTGTCAACGACGCAGAGTTTTGGACCCACATGTCAGCGAAGTGACAGGACTCGCGCCTTTCCAATGTGAAGGTCGTGGCCATCGTCAGCATTGACGTCGCCACAAGGAAATGGTGACTGGTTTTTTGTCAAGATATCGATAGGAAAAATGTCGACAATACAAGTAAAATAAATCTGTGAGCCTTTGATCAAATACAAGTATTTGTTAAAATGCTCGGGGGCTACTTTTTATTTGAAGTTTGATATGGAGTTGATTCAAA
The DNA here is from genome assembly GCF_019359855.2 of Lolium perenne. NCBI lineage: Eukaryota > Viridiplantae > Streptophyta > Magnoliopsida > Poales > Poaceae > Lolium > Lolium perenne. The sequence continues at coordinate 64,681,283 of NC_067247.2, forward strand.
AAAAAGACAAAAAGATGGGCCTACAGCCAAGTATAAATACTCGATTGTAGCCTCGGGGGCTACTCCCATCGGGAGCGCTGGTCGCGCACCCGATAAAAATGGAAAAAAGTAAAGTTGACAATATAGCGACAAGATGGTAAAAAGGTGAGCCTACAACCAAGTATAAGCACTTGGCTGTAGCCTTGGGGGCTACTCCCATCGGGAACGCTGGTCGCGTACCCGATGAAACTTAAGGAGTCAAATTGAGTATATTTCAAGTTACGATATAACTCTTCATATACTCCCATCGGGAGGTGAAGATAATAAGTCATCATATGACTCGAGTAAATATGACATTCCAATAGCCAAAAAAGGAACTCAACAATATATTCTCAGAGCGCCTCCGTCGCGAATAAATCTCTGAATGTCGTAATACTTTACGAAGGTAAGACCCCGGGATCCGTCTTCCGTGGCGTGGTATCGCACATGAATGCGCTCTGCTAATTTTTTCCGTATCAACAGATTCAAAGAAAAATTCTGACGGACATTTTAGGTACCCGATAAAATATGACTGGAGTTCGGCATCTGGTAAGACCTTAAGCGGCACATGTCGAATTACGCCAGTATACCAGGGTCGAGTCCAGGGACTTGACCTTGAAGTAAGTTTTTGCGGGATTGCCACGAGAGCAGTTAACTGGTACCTGATCCGTCAGTTGAACCAGCCCCATTTACCGTTATCCCTATGCAATATATGATTATTTATTGAAAAATGTTTAGTGTCTCGGAGAAATTATGTGGAAATTGTAATGATGGAGATTTTACTCGATTCTCCGATTCAAGCAAAATCTTGGGGGCTACTGACATAGGCATCCCCAATGGGCCTGCCGAAGAAGGTACCCGGGGTTTACTAAAGGCCCATGACTCGAAGAATATAAAGCCCGGAAGCCCAATTAAGTGTCCACATGGAAAGATAGAGTTGTATTAGGAATAAAGACTTGTAACCAATACGAGACGAACTCAAAGAGTCTCTCGTTGTTTGTAACTTGTACATCAAGAAACGCTCGGCTCCGCCTCCTATATAAGGGGGAGTCGAGGGAGAAAGAAAGGATCGATTTCATAGTCAATACAACCCTAGCTTTTAGCAGTCGAGTACCTTTTCGGCTGAAACCTTTGAGATCTACTTTCCCTCTACTTTCTACGAAACCCTTTTTCTACAACTTGTAGGCATTGACAAGTTAATACCTTGTCAGTTACCAACCCACCTCCTCAAGCCGAGTTCCCAGAATTCGATTGCGACAATCCACGTCTGTGGTGTCGTGCATGTGAGAAATACTTTCGTGTCTATTCTGTAGGTGAGGAGTATTGGGTAGAGCTACAATGCATTTTGTAGGCAATGTAGCATTATGGTTCCAAAGTGCCGAGGATAAGATGGGGAAGGTCACTTGGCAAGAGCTCTGAGACACGATCAATAAGCGTTTTGATCATGAACAATTCCAGCACCTCTATCATTTATCTTTCTGTATTCGCCAACACACCACTGTCACTGAATATATTGAGCGCTTTGATACTCTCATGCACCACATGTTGGCCTATAAACCAGACTTAGACCCCACATTCTTCACCACTCATTTTATCGATGGTTTACATACGGATTTACGGGCTACAATTTTAATTCAACGCCCCTATGACCTCGATATTGTCGTATCTCTTGCCTTGTTGCGGGAAGAGATTGGGAATGATGATGACAGGGTATTTCCACCTCAGAAGTCCATGGGGTTTCAGCGCGTCAACTATAAAGCGCAGACTGCTACTCTTGCTGAAACTTCTCACTCTAGAGCCAAACCAGAGGTGCAAAGTACAGATCGCCGAGGTACTGAAAGTGCACGAGCTCCGCCCAGTTCACAGAAGCTAGCTGCACTGAAAGCGTACCGCAGAGCTATGAATCTTTGTTTCAAATGCAGTGAAAAGTGGGGAGCTCAACACCAGTGTTCGGCTACTGTCCATTTACACTGTGTTGAGGAATTGCGGGAAATTATTGAAGGATCAAACAGTTCTGATTCCTTCACTACAGCTCCTAATGATGGTGTGGAATTGGATCAAGAGTTACTCTGTTTGTCCCAGCAAGCTATGTCGGGCACTGAAAATAATGCATGTTTCAGGCTCCAAGGAGTGATTCAGAAAGGGAGGTGCTTATTCTCATTGACTCGGGCTCGTCGGGCAACTTCATCAGCTCCTTGCTTGCAGAACAGCTGGTGGGCCCTGTACCACTACCTACTCATGTCAGGGTTAAAGTTGCTAATGGAGGGATTATTGCTGGTTGACGTGGGCATTATTACCCTTCGGGTAACTGACATCGCCCTATCCTGCGCGGCCCAACTGGAGGCCCATGAAGATACCCGATGGCAAGGCGGGCCACTAGGACGGCGCTGAGAAGATTCCTTGAAGAACAAGACAGAGAGGAGCCGAACAAGGAAAGATTAGAGCTAGGTCTTTTGTAAACCTAGTCGTACCCGGACAGATCTCTTGAGACCTGGCCTCCTATATAAAGGCCAAGAGAGGGGCTGCCGAGGGACATGATCAATCTTAGCAACTTTAGCCATCATAAGTCTAGAGCTAGGTCGTCGTAGCAGTTAGCCTCTCGACGAGATCACAGCCGAAAACCTTCGGCACCCCATTGTAACCCGATATTCTCATAATCAAGATTAGACATGCAGGACGTAAGGGTTTTACCTCATCGAGGGCCCTGAACCTGGGTAAATCGCTCTCCCCGCTTGTCTGTTAACCGATGTCTCGTGTCAGCCTACAGGATTCCATCAACCCTAAGCCCCAATCGGAGGGCATTGCCGAGGAGTACCCTCGAAAATTGGCGCCGTCTGTGGGAATCCTGTCGGCACAAGATCCGTCATCGGCAGATCCAGTCATGTCGTCGGCAGCTTCATCGACACCATCATCATCATCATTGCCAAGTTTAGGAAGCCCGATTCGATTCGGCTCCTACGAGTTCAGCCCGCACAGCGACTCTTCACGCTCGACTTTCTCAGATCTACAAGGAAACATGGAGACGACGTTCGACAGTGTCCACTACAACGTCAACGCGGAAGGAGTCCTTCGACAGCTAGAACCATACGCCCCCAGGTCAGCGAGGAAATCACCACCACCGGCCGCAGGGCCAAGCATGTCGTCATCAGTCGACCTTTCGGCTGGCCTGATGGACTCGACAAACTCATCTTCGCCATCAACCCCTCAGTCGACGTCTTCAATGTCAGTTGGATCCGATAATCCCGTGTCTTCAGAAGATGACCTCGTACTACTGCTTGAACTGCGACACCAGGCACGGGTTGGGATCGAGCGACACACCGTTCATCTGCAGCGCACAGTATTCATCGGGAGAGGACAGTGTCGACAGCGTCGTCAAGGGGGTCACCTGGAAAGCGGCGCACCACCAAGTTTATGCCGCCAATAACACATGAAACGCACGGAATAGGGGAGATGGAGATCACACCCCTCGCTCTAGCAGGCGGCTAAGTTTCGAAAACAGCGCCAGTAACAACAACAACGATTACACCATCACGGAGGAAGAGTGGGCAGCAGCCAGAGCAGCCGTGCTTAATAACACAGCACTCCCTGTTGGAACTTCGGTTGGAACCCTCAATGCCTATCGCTCTATATTGGAGAAAAACCGGGAGCGTCTATCGAAAGATCAAGCCACCCTCGAGAAACGTCTATTCGCCGCAGAACAATCCAGCGAGTGACGAAGGGGCTCGCGAGGAAGCGCCTCCCGACGCAGTCAAGGCGTAGGGAAGCACCGGTCGAGGTTATCCAAGCTTTCGGAAGATGATGCTAGAGAAATCACATCGAACCTGTCCAAGTCCTTAATGACTACGGACACCGCGGGTATGCTACGGCCGAGAACCGTCGAGGGAGCAACTGCCAATCTCGCAGCGTACCTCATCAATCAACGACCCGAAGGTTCCATGGCTCAAGCTCACCGGGGCGCCTTAGAAAGCCTCGCAATACTAGGGGACAAATTGGTCCCACGGAAGGAAAAGACCACGTTACAGGCTAGTGGTTCAAAGCATCGCTCGAGGGATGCTCGAGATGAAATCACCCAAAGTAGAATCGATAAAGCAAGGCGATGACGCGCAGCTAGGGAGGAATACGACAGTGACGCCTCAGATGAAAGCCAAGAGTACGACGGCGAGCTAAGGGGGTCCGATTGCTTAAGCTTTAAGATCTGTGAGACGATGCCACCCAAAAAGTTCAAACCTACCCCACTGACGCCGCAAAGAACGATGGACAGCAGGAACCGAGGTCATGGATAGACGATTACCTACAGACTGTGACCCTACACAAGGGAAATCAGATAGCAGCAATGCAGTGCTTGCAGCTTTGCCTGCACGAGCTTGGTTGAGAGGCATGCCGAAAGATTCCATCAAATCATGGGATGACCTAGTCGACGCTTTCGTCGCGAATTTCCAAGCGACATACAAGAGGCCTGTTGGAATCGAGGAATTGTGGCATTGCCAATAGAAGCAGAAGGAGTCGAAGCGTGCATACATCGGAAGATTCACCAAACTCCTGAACGCTGCTGAAGACGTTTCCGTCAACAGAGCAATCGATGCCTTCAGTGATGGCATCCGACGTGAAACCTACATAGAGGAACTTGGGCGCAAGAAGCCGAAAACTATAACCAAGTTCATGGAAATCGCCAACAGCTGGACTGATGGCAAAGACAACGTACGAAGACCACGACAACGCAGTGACGACGAAGACGACGATCAGCCGAAGCACGACTCAGGTGGACGAAGGGATCGCCGTAAGAAAAGAAAAGACCGCAGTTACAATGACAGTAACCTGGTAGCTGCGGGGTATTCTGATCGGCAGGACGATCGGTACGACGACAGGCGAGGCGATCGGCAGGACGGCAACCGAAGCAACTCTGGAAATCGTGGCAACTACAAACCACGACCACAGAGGACTCCTGAACTACCCTTTACTGAACAGATAAATGCTCCCTGCTACCTGCACTCGTACATCGACTCTAAAGACGGCAAGAAGAAATCAAGCCACTTACTCAGAGATTGTCGACTCTAAAGACGGCAAGAAGAAGAAGCTCATCCAGCAGCAGCAACAGCCAACACCACCGCCACCTCCACCTCAGCACCAGGTCCAGCAAGCTCAGCCTCATAACCCCAACGAGTCGTTCCCACCACCACGTGGGCAGATGAGCATGATCCATAGGACAGGTGTTTCGAGAAGGGAAGTGAAGAAGCTCACCCGAGAAATCAATCTGGCAGAAAGCATTATGGCCAACATTCCCGAATATATCGAGTGGTCATCTCAGAGCATTATGTTCAGCAGAGCGGATCACCCGATGACAATCCCAAAACCAGGGCACGCTGCCTTAGTAGTTGAGGCGCAGATCGGAGGGTTCAAGATGGGCAAAGTCTTCATGGATGGCGGAAGCGGGTTAAACCTGGTATTCGTCGACACAATCAAAAGCATGGGGATCACTATGAGGATGTAGAACAGACGGGCACCTATTTCCATGGGATCCTCACCACTTCACAGGCGTACTCTTTTGGCAAAGTTCACCTGAATGTCGTCTTTGGCAAACCCGACAATTTCAGGAAGGAAAAGATCGAGTTTGAAGTCGTAAACTAGGAATCGCAGTACCACGCTATACTCGGAAGACCAGCTTATGCCAAGTTCATGGCTGTGCCGCATTACGCATACCTCAAGCTGAAAATGCCTGGGAGCAATGGGACAAACATCACAGTCTATGGAAGTTTCTCACGCTCGGACAATTGTGATCGTGACTTTCAGAGGATCGCTGCGAAGTTTGGGGTAATGCAAGAAGTTGTTGATCTTCCTTCAAAGTTGTCGGTACACGATGATAAGGAAGATGAACGCGTCAGGAAGACAAAGAAGAAGGCAGCCGATCTTGCCCCAGAAGCTTCGACAGTAAAAACTTCGGCAGCTGATGGCACAGCAGTCGTAGAAGAAAACAAGACATTGGCAATCACCGCCGGGACTCCTGGCAAAATCAACGACGCTTCCAAAATCGCTGACGCGATAGGCAAGCTACAAGATAAGAAGTACCCTCCTCTTGCTTAAGCGGACGGATAATATTTAGTTTTCTCTTTTCAACAGGGCCCTTTTTCGCCCCTTAGTTTCTTGCTTACTTTTATTAACGAGAACTTAAGTTTCGTTTCCTTAAAAGGCATTGTAGTAATTCGGAACCATATCATCATGAATCTTGTTCGTGTATTTTGGCGAACATTGGTGCAATGAAGAACACGTTGCATTCCAAAAAAAAAGCCTCTGGAATTACGAGTGCTAAAGGATGTGAAATCAACAGGGACCCCGCTCTTTTCCTGTGCTATAGATGCCTTAAAGAGTACCCCAAATAGCAAGGTTCAGGAAACACGTATATTAACGACCCACATTCGGTAATTCACTTATGGAAGCATCAAGGAACGACGGAGTCATCGGCAGAGCTAGTGCTACCGATATATTCGGGAGCTGCTGTCAGGTCATAAATCGGTTGAAAGCAAAGTTGCACATACAACGGGTTTAGCAAGACCCGCAACACGAGCTGATCACTCAAATAATTTGCTGACCAACGAACACACATGCGCTTAAACAAGCAATTAAGATTTGCCCTACCGAAATGTGCCAACGACATTAACATGGTAAAACTGCATGTATATGCACCTACCGACAAAAATAGTTTTAAACCTAACAAACACTCGGATGTAGTAAGCAATCAAGTATTCTATTTACAATAGGGACATGATTCTGAATCATCCTTGGGGAGTTTCTTTTTCTTCAGATGCCCTCGAAGTCTCTTCAAGCCTGTCGACAATTATATTGGAAGGCAGTCCCACCTTCGGGTACAGCGGCTCCAAATTGCCCACCGCGTTGGCAATTGCTAGCAGGTTTGCCGAAGGATAACGCGCAAGGATGAGGGCAAGTGTGAGTCTAGCTCCTGCAAAAAGTTGAGCTCGAACCAAGTCTCGGATTTTCTTGGTGTTGCTAAACTCTGACATCAAAGTGAACAGCGTGGGAGGAACCTCGTTCAAAGGAAACATCGTCTTCCATATTACTCTCAGCCCCTTGTAGCATTTGTCGAAGAAGCGGTGGACTTGCTGGACCCGATCTTGGAACTTTGCGAAAGCCGAAGCCTTCGAGTGCTCTTTCCGGAAAATCTCATCCGACGATGATAGCTGAGTCAATGCGTTCACACGTTCGTGAATCCGCTTGTTCTCTTCAGCAGGGTTCAGAGCTATGACTGGCAGAGGAAACAAGAGAAGTTAAGACGATGCATTCCGTAAGAAAACAAGGAGTAAGAAGACAAGGGGCTTACAGTTCAAACTTTCTGTGGCCCTATGTAATTCAGTAAGAGCATAGCGTTCTACGTCAGCTGCAAGCTCGCTCTTCTTTTTGATGATAGCAGCCAAGGCGTAAGTGCTGCGCATATCCTTTTCCATTTGTGTGATCCGATTCTTCATCCGCTGGAGTCGATCACTCTCAGAGACAGCACCCGAAGAATCATCAACAAATGAAGGCACAGGGAAAACCTGCAAGACATTGTCAAAGGGCATGATGGATTGTTTGGATTCATCATTGAAAGTTACTCCCATCGGGAGAGTGCAAGTAAATAATGTCGTAATAAGAGTGCACTGGCAACATTGCCAGCGTGGAATTTATTACAATCACAAAAGTTTCATGGAAGGACACTGTTTTAATCGAACTAAGTTACAAAAATCATGGGGCCTGGGTCTGGTTTGACAAGCTCGGACCACCTGACGACTTCTTTGCGGAAACGAGCTCAAGAAGCTGGCGAGCACACTTGAGAGCCAAAGTTTTAAAGACACCCAGGTCAACAAATTGCCCGTCTTGCTCTTTCGGCAGCTCTTTGGACATCTCCTCAATATTGGCTTTGAAGCCATGACCCATCATGAGATGAAAGGCTAGGAGGGCGCCATAGGTACGCGAAGTACGTTTGAATACCTCGATAACCTCCTTGGTGTTGACGGCGAAAGCGTCGATCAGCTACCCCAAAGTCTTGTCTTGACTAGTCTTGGGGAAGATCATCGAGTGCATCCGCATCATGGCTCCCTTGCCCTTCTCAAGGAGGTCCTGCATAAGCCGATGCGAAGCAAGAGTCATCGATAAAGTGTTCATCGGAGAATTGTCTGGAAGCTTATCCAGAGCTTCGGCGGGGATATCGGTAGCCTCTGTGAAGAACGAAATAAGAGGAGTTTATTAACAAAGGATTGAATTCGCAAAGCAATAATCAACAGGAAAGCAGAAAGAATTACTGAGCAAAGCCAGGGAAGACTGGCGAAGAAGATCATCCTTCTCAACCGCCCAAGCTTCAGCGGCCAGTCTGGATGCCTCTTCATCCTTCAGCTTCTTCTTCAGCTCCTCAAGTTCCTCCTTCAGGGAGTCAACTTCCTGGCGGGCTTCGGCAGCTATTTTTATTGCGCCTTCCAACTTCGAGGAAGAAGACTTGACCTCCTTTTGCAGTCGAGCCTTGTCAGCTTCCAGGGAAGTGAATTGGGAGGTGAAAGTCTCCAAAGAAGATATGACAGCTCGCAAATCCTTAAGAAAAGGGAAAAACAGATATTTGATGAAGGATCATTAATCAGGTTCCATTCAGGAAAACTTGCGTTGCAACAGAAAAAGACTTACAGGTTTCCCTGAAGGAGGAGTTGCGGCAGCAGCAGTCAAAGGAATATTTGTCCCCTTGGAAAGGGAGGAAGCAGTCGATATCTGGGCCGCGGGGACTGCAGCAGGGGCCGAAGCCTCGGAAGCTGCAAGATTCGGCAGAGCAGCGCTAGATTTGGCCTTCTTAGATGGAGGCTCAATGAAACCATCGTCACTGCGAAGTAGAAAAATTGGCAAAAGTTAAGAAAAGAATGTGAATGATAAGGACATAATACGAATTCTGGGGAAGAAAGCAAGGACTTACATATCGAAAAGATCATCTTTGTCGGCAAAGCCGCCGGATGGTTTCTTCACAGTCGAAGCTCTGGCATCCTCCGCAGCTGCATCAACAAAGGCAGCATGATCAACGTCATCGTCACGCATTGACCCCGCTGTGTCGCTAATATCGTTGGCTCGGGGTGGAGGATTGGTAAAGTCAGCTTCAGAGTTCATCGGGTCATCGCGTTCATCCTTTGGGCTTGCGTTTTCGTCAGTATGAAATCCTACAGGGGCTAAGGAATCTCTTCCCTAAGAAGCATCATCCGGCAGGTCTCGCAAGCTTTCGGGAGCCATGGGGATCTGTCAAAGTAAAACAAGTAAGAATAATGACAAACATATTGATCAAGGGAAACGGTGCAATGAGATTACGAAGAGGAAAATTTACCTCCATTGGTGGATGATCTGCATCAAAAGGTGGATGGATAGATATCAGTGGAATTGAATCTTCCTGGCTAAAGAGAGTGAGGCGTCGAACTTCGTCAAGCAGTTCCTTTTCTGATAGTTCAGCAATATTTATCCTAGTCTCATCCTTGGGACCCGAATATAACCACATCGGGTGAGCCCTAGCCATGATCGGCTGAACCCGACGCTTCAGGAACACAGCGGCTACCTCTGTACCTATCATGGTCTAGCCATCGGTTTCCTTGATCCGAAGAAATCTGCCGAATAACTCATCGACTGCTGGCTTTTCGTCGGGAGAAAGGATATTCTTCCAAGATTGCTTAGGCTTGGCTTCGAGAAAATCAGAGAAGCGAGGAAGCTGGGATTCGGTTGTTGAGGAGTCCCTAATGTAGAACCACTTCAGTCTCCACCCTTGCACGGATTCTCTCATCAGAAAGTTGAAATAATTTAACTTCTGAGCGGGCGACAAACCCAACTCCCCCGATGACAAAGGGTCCGTTGCTACTGCTGTATCTTTTTACGAAGAAAATTTTCTTCCACAACCCGAAGTGAGGTTCAATGCCCAAAAACGCTTCGCAAAGGGTGATAAACACAACAAGGTGAAGGATTGAGTTGGGGGTCAGTTGCCATCGTTGGATCTCGTAAATCTGTAGAAGGTGATGAAGGAACTTGTGGGCACGGAGCGAGAGACCTCGGTACAAGAACGACAAAAACATCACGGTAAAACCAGCGGAGGATTAGGCCGTGAAATCGCACCTGGGAGAATTACATTCCCCTCGTCGGAAGAGATTAGACCAAGGCTCTGAGCCCTCTTTTCGTCACGCTTCGTGACGGAGGACGCCAGCCAATCGTCGGGGTTTGACCCAGCCGTGGAGCTTGGTGGCGCTGGCGGCACCGGAGCTAGAGGAGGAGCGTCTGGAGCGCTTTTCTTCGGTGGGTTTGAAGAAGCCTTGGCGGCAGCACCGCCGCTCACAGAACTAGCGGCGGCGGTGGGGTTCTTCTTCTTCACCATTGTTGGATCTGGAGAAGATCTGGAAGCGGCGGCGGCGCAGCGGTTATGAGTGAAGAAGATGGAAGAAGGAGAAGAGGATGCGAGGATGAAGTGTTGAAAAGGGAGAGCTTGCTCCGAAAGATTATAAAAGCGCAAGAAAACCTGAGGGCTGCATGGACACGTGTAATTGTTTCCAATTAAGAGGACCCTCTTTTCATCATTGATCGCAGAAATCGAGGAGACGCCTTGGTAACTGTACGAGAGTAGCGGTCATTTCTTAAAACAGAACCACGAAGAAGTAGGATGGGCCCAGCGGGTCGTGTCCTGTCAGTCAGAAACGCAGCAGTGGTTACGTCATCAGTGACATCGTGAATCCCGCCGGAAGCATCCGAAGGAAAACAAAAAAAGCATCGGATGGTCAAACTTGAGTTTACGCACGGATCGCAGGTATCCGCACCTAGCCTCGGGGGCTACTCCTATCAGGAGCGCTGGATGCGCACCCGATAAAATGAGAACTCGAAGATATTCCTGTGAAGAAATATTTGAAGGAAAGATTGGAATGCTCAGCTCGAGTCCACATCCGGTCACAAGCGCCCGTGCCCAGACTCGGGGGCTACTCCCATCGGGAGCGCTGGACGCGCACCCGATAAAACTTTTTTGCACTCCAGGATCATGCCTGGGGACTTGATTCTGTGTAGGGTAACGTTGATTTGACATCGGCAGTTAACCAGCAAAGCTGGGTACGTTACTCAATATCCTTTATGCATTAAAACCTTACTGAAGAATACAAGCCCCGATACAAATGTATCGGATGACCTATGAAGACTTCCAGAAAGCTTCGGCAGAAGAAGACGTTCGAGTAGCACAACTTGAGTCTACGCACGGATTGCAAGCATCCGTACCCAGAGTCGGGGGCTACTCCCATCGGGAGCGCTGGACGCGCACCTGATAGAAGAAGATAATGCTGTTACAAGATGGACAAGAACAATCAAGGGAGAAGAACATTCAGTGGAGGCATGCTTTAGTCTCTACCCGAAATATCTTCGGCTAGACACTCGGGGACTACTGACGTGGGAATTACCCATCGGGTAACTGACATCGTCCTATCCTGCGCGGCCCAACTGGAGGCCCATGAAGATACCCGATGGCAAGGAGGGCCACTAGGACGGCGCTGAGAAGATTCCTTGAAGAACAAGACAGAGAGGAGCCGAACAAGGAAATATTAGAGCTAGGTTTTTTGTAAACCTAGTCGTACCCGGACAGATCTCTTGAGACCTGGCCTCCTATATAAAGGCCAGGAGAGGGGCTGCCGAGGGACACGATCAATCTTAGCAACTTTAGCCATCATAAGTCTAGAGCTAGGTCGCCGTAGCACTTAGCATCTCGACGAGATCACAGCCGAAAACCTTCAGCACCCCATTGTAACCCGATATTCTCATAATCAAGATCAGACAGGCAGGACGTAAGGGTTTTACCTCATCGAGGGCCCTGAACCTGGGTAAATCGCTCTCCCCGCTTGTCTGTTAACCGATGTCTCGTGTCAGCCTACAGGATTCCATCAACCCTAAGCCCCAATCGGAGGGCATTGCCGAGAAGTGCCCGCGACACTGGTACTCACTACATCCCCAAGTGTGGGTGGTCTTGTCAAGGTGCTCAGTTTTGAACCTCTGTGAAGATCTTGCTGATGATATGATTTTGGGAATGGAGTGGCTTAAAACACAGCCCTATGCATGTGGACTGGGAGGCAAAGTGGATGGAAGTTAAACAGCCTACAGGCAAACAACAGTTGTTCGGCATTTATGCGGATACGTCATCCTGTCATACCATCACTACTGATCAATTCCTTGAATGGTATACCAATGATGCTTTACTTTACCTGGTTCAACTATGTCTCATGGAACAACAAGACACCAAACAAATACCTCCAGTTCTGGAACAGTTATTGTCCGATATTGCGGAACTGTTTGAAGAGCCTAAAGGTCTGCCACCCAAGCATCTCTGTGATCATAAAATTCCTTTGTTGCCCAGAGCCACACCTATGAAATTGAGGCCATACCGTTACAACCCTATGCAGAAAAATGAGATAGAAAAACAAGTTGCTGAATTGGTGAGACAAGGCGTGCTGTAATACAGTTCAAGCCCATTCGCCTCTCCAGTTCTGCTAGTCAAGAAGAAGGACCTTACATGGCGTTTATGTCAGGATTTTCGCCGCCTAAATGCTATGACGGTGAAGAATAAGTATCTGTTGCCAGTTATTGACGAGCTTCTCGATGAATTGGCCGGTTCTCAATGGTTCACAAGCCTGGACTTGCGTGCTCGTTACCATCAGATAAGGATGGCGGAAGGGGAGGAATATAAAATGGCCTTCCAAACGCACCACGATCATTTTGAATAAAAGTAATGCCTTATGGTTTGACAGGGGCCCCAGCTACATTTCAGGGAGTCATGAATGAAGTCCTGGCACCGGGTTTGCGAAAATTTGTGTTGGTATTCATTGATGATATATTGATCTATAGTAAAACACTCAAAGAGCATGTGAAGCAAGTTTTCCAGATGTTGGCTGCCAATCAACTAAGAGTGAAGAAGAGCAAATGCTTTTTCGGACAAAAAGAGTTGTCTTATCTAGGGCATATCATTAGTGGGAAGGGTGTAGCTACAGATCCCAGTAAAATTGCACCTATCGTGAATTGGGTTGCTCCAACAGATGCCAAACAACTCCGCAGTTTCCTTGGCATGGCCGGCTATTATAGAAAAATTGTGAGAAGTTATGTAATCATCAGCAAAGTGTAAACTGAATTGCTTAAGAAAGGGGTTCAGTTCGTTTGGACATCTGAACATGAAGATGAAGCCTCCTTCCAAGCTTTGAAAACTGCCCTAACTTCGACTCCAGTGTTGGCTCTACCGGACTTCAACAAGAAATTTGTTGTAGAAACTGATGCTTGTGACCGCGGCATAGGGGTTGTGTCAATGCAAGACGGGCACCCTTTAGCCTTCTTAAGCAAAGCTTTGGGTCCTAAACAACGTGCTTTGTCTACATACGAGAAGGAGTTTTTAGCAATTTTGTTGGCAATGGAAAAATGGCGATCATATTTGCAGCACGCATAATTCCTTATTAAAACTGATCAAAGGAGCCTCGTGAATCTCAGTGATCAAAGACTAACAACGCCTTGGCAACATAAGGCATTGACAAAACTTTTGGGCCTCCAATTCAAAATCGCCTACAATAAAGGTTTGGATAATCGATTGGCGGATGCTCTGTCTCGCAACCCAGTTTTTGCATGTGACCAACTCATGGCAGTATCTCATAGTACTCCAATTTGGCTTGAAGAGGTGGCAAAAGGTTACTTGAATGATGAACAAGCTCAGAAACTCTTGGCTAAGTTGGCAATCAGTTCTCCATTTGGTCATTTCACACTACATGATGGTCTGATTCGTTATAAGGGCCGAATCTGGTTGGGAAATAATAGTAATTTGCAGTCAAAAATCACTCAAGCTTTGCATGATGGCGCAGCTCGTGGTCATTCTGGTTCCTATGTCACTTACCACCGAGTTAAACGTATGTTCTCTTGGCATGGATTGAAATTATTTGTCAAAGCCTGGGTTACTCAATGCAATGTCTGTCAGCGTGCAAAAACATAACGTGTCGCCTACCCAGGTCTCTTGGAGCCACTGAAGATTCCCAGTGGGGCGTGGGAAGTGGTCACTATGGACTTCGTTGAGGGATTGCATCGTTCCGCGGGATTCAATTGTATTATGGTAGTAGTGGATAAATTCTCGAGATATGCCCATTTCGTGCCTCTGTCACATCCTTACTCGGTATTATCAGTGGCTAATGCTTACATGCAAAACATATTCAAGCTCCATAGTTTGCCCAAAGCTATTGTTCACAGGGATCCCATCTTTACCAGCAAAGTTTGGAAAGAGTTGTTTAAACAATCGGATACTCAGCTACACATGAGCTCAGCACACCATCCTGAGTCTGACGGCCAGACAGAACGCGTCAATCAATGTATGAAAGCCTATTTGCGCTGTTATGTTCACTCATGTCAAACCAAGTGGGTACAATGGCTACATTTGGCGGAGTTTTGGTATAACACAAGTTATCACTCTAGCTTGCATAAAACTCCGTTCGAAGTGTTATATGGGCACAATCCAAGAGTCTTGGGGATAGACAGAGTGGAAGCATCACCTAATCTTGAAGAATGGCTGAGAGAAAGAGCATTGATGACAAAGCTACTGCAACATCATTTGGAAAGAGTGCAACAACGTATGAAGTCGCAAGCTGATAAAGGTAGAACAAAAAGAACTTTTGAAGTTGGAGACTGGGTTTTTCTCAAACTCCAGCCTTACCTTCAGTCATCTGTTGAGCATCGGGCCAACCATAAACTATCATTCAGGTTCTATGGTCCCTATCAAGTGGAGCAAAAAGTTGGCGACGTTGCTTATAAGCTCAAGCTTCGAGAGACAAGCATGATCCATCCCGTTATCCATGTTTCTAAACTAAAAAAGTCAGTGTCCAAGGACACTCCTGTGTTCAAGGAGCTCCCTACTGATCCTCCAGCTCTCCAAGTGCCGGAGAAAATACTTGCTACTCGCACTAGGAAACTAGGGACTTCCACTCGCAAGGAAGCTCTTGTTCGTTGGACTGGACTTACTGATGTTCTTGTAACCTGGGAAAACTTGCAGGTCCTAGATGCACCGGCTTGGGCACAAGCCGGTTCTGAAGAACTGGGGGATGTCACGAACCCTGTGCGTCGTCATGGACGCCAAGCAAGGAGAAAGAGGGAAGCCGAGACACTGAGAAGTGGGACCCGCGAAGAGGTACAGCTGCGCCGGTCAAGACGTGAACGACGCCAGACCGCATGATTCAATGGACCCGAGTGGACTAGCTGATCGAATAGCTCTCCGCTTCTTTGCCACATCGCCCGAAGCCTGGCGCGTCATGTTCGTCTTAAGCACCTGGAGGCAGTAGTTGTATTTGCTTTTGGAAGCCACGGAAGAAATAGAACTGCCTCTGTATCCCTCCTCTCTGCTTAGATTTCTCTACATCTTCATCCTCCTGCTACTACAAGCTGTATCACAGATTGGTACTTGTGGATGTGAACCTGGAAGTTGAATCTGGGAGATATATAACAAGGTTCATATCACATGTTTGCCTAGTGCATTTTACTTGGGACGAAAATGAAGCGGAAACTTTCCGATTTTTCTGAGGGAAAACGATAATGGAATGGAAATATGGAATCTAAAACAGAATTTTGCCAAATAGTAACGGAAAACGGAAACTTTTTGGTGGAAACGGAAACGAAAATGAAATAGCGTTTTTCGGTGGAACAAATCTGTTTATGGCTAATATAAAATTTATGTTTTAGGTTTAATGTGTGTGGCTCAACCGAACAATCTTATTGCATGACCTTTTCAAGCCAAACTTCAAAGCGGCTCATCCCAAAACTGACCACCACGTAATAGCTTCATATATATGAGAAGGCTTCCAGGATTCGACCATTTCACTATTCCTTAGTAAATCGATCACCGCGCTAGAATTAGGGAGCAAGTTTGTTGATTCGCTTGAATGATTAAGTCGTTTTTGCATGATTCAAGGGTTCTCTTGGTTCCGACAAACATATGCATTGCTCCGTGCTCACACCATATTCGGTTCATATCTATTTTCGGCATATTTGCTTCCTTTTTGTTTCTGCATTTTTATATTCATTTTTGTTTCTGCAAAACTATATGAAAAAGGTGGCAGCACTCAGTTTCGTCTGCTTCCACTTAGGGGTGGAGCATGGAAACCGAAAATAGAACCGAAGTCAAAACCAAACTAACCAAAGCCTCGGCTTTTGCTATTACCTGCATTTTTTCGGTTTTCATTTATACGAACTGAATTAAATTTTGTAGAATTTGATTTTTAGCCCCACCAACCGAGTGCACAAGATTTTCTGCCTAGGCATATTCAAAGAATGCATGAGATGGTTGGAGACCCCTCATAGTGAAACCATCGAGATCTCCCTATTACCTACTCCTTCATTTTTGTTCATACTTTATGGCATGATAGAGGAGATCCAGATTTACTGAATCACCAAATGGATTTAATTCTCCTTCACCAAATGGGGTAAAGTTTGTTCTGAAGCTCAACCATTGTCGTGCTAAAGCTACGGTCCGTTCTTGTGAGCCTCCAATTAAGCTGTGAAGATTACCTCAAATATGTCTGTGATGGTTCAGTTGCCGCCTCAAAAGAACCACGTAGTGGCATTGTGTGAGGGCTTGAGAAAATACAGTAAGTTATTGGTTATTGCAGCTATTGATGAACATATACACACACAAAAAGAGACACAGGTATCGTCTGCTTGAAATCTCTCCACTTCCCAGACCGGCTCCTCGCCTTTATATCCAAAAAGGAGGGAAGAAACTGAAAAGGATGGATTCGCCAAAGAAATTGTGTGGAGAAAGTCTTCTTTTGATATGATTATCCACCGGCTGCTAGAAGCCTAGCCAATGTACTCATCCGGTGCATGCATGTGGTAGCATTTGGTGTAGGTAAGAAACCAACAAGATGCCAAACAATGCAATGCTATCACTGAACACTGAACATCCGGTGCATGTGGTAGCATTTGGCGCCTGGTGGAAAAAAAGTCAGAGATGGTGAGGTCGAGAGGACTTAGCCAGAAATCGGGGACTTATCTGGTCACGGTCAAATCGCAATTTTGTTTACTACTCCCTCCTGTCTTTTAATTGATTTGGGTTTAGTACAACTTTATACTAAATTTGAGTCAATTAAAAAGAATCGGAGGGAGTACTATAATTAGCTTTTCGAAACATAATACATTTCGGAACGCAAGCCATCTACCACAGTTGCCGAGTGCTGACATGTTTGCCGAGTGCATTTTAGAGCAATTCCAATAGTGTAACCAGCTGGTAGTTATAAGACAAGTGTCATGTCATCTATAGCCTACTTAGAGCCAACATATACAATAGTCAGCTATAAAAATGTAGTACTTTATCAATATATGATTCACCTTTCACTCTCACAAAGTGCCTAGGAGCACGTGCTATAGTTGGCTCTTGCATCAGAGCCCACTCTTCTTCCCTCTCCTCATCTCTCCTTCAACTAAGCAAGTAATATACTATTTTAATCCTTATAGTCAGCTGACTATAACTTATTGTACTTATTTTTACCGGCCACTTGACAAGTAGGTGGAGTTCTCAAATACTCACTTGACAGGTGTCCATATTATCGCCATAGTATAACTGCGGTTAATGGCACGCAGATGGCTAGAACTGCTTTCCCAGAAAACAAGTTAAAATAAAAAAAACATAGGCATATTTTGTTTTGAAGAATGAACTTTTAAAATTCCAATAATAAAAAAAGGAGTTTCCTAATTTTAGACTTCTTTTAGTGCAAGAAAAGGGTTTATTTATGCAAGTGCAAAGAATATGGTTCAAATGGCATCAATGTTTTATTTATTTGAATCGCGGGGAAACTGTACTACTAGAGGGGATTCGCTTTGAAAGATATGAATGAGACCAAATTACATACACAAAACTTAATTTGCACCCAGTAAACCTTCCTATTAGAGTGAGATAACTCTCTGAAATTTTGTTCTTGATTTATGGGTGATAGTAAAGATCTTGAATTTGAAAATTTCTCGAAATGTATGTTATTTTCAGCTCTAACAATATATGATATTAGTGAAAAGTTTGTCGGAAACTATGTTAGTATGTCAGCTTTGTTTTGATCTTTAAGCGATCATCCGTACCTTCCTCTTTTCTTCATTCTCTCATCTCCAACTAAGAAAAAAAAAAATCTAACAGTGGCTCCTCTAATTAATGTTGACATCATCACATTGGTCATGCCCAAATCTAGCAACAAACTCAAAAAGAAAAGAAAAAACTAGCAATTGATCAATCACCAGAGAACACGAAGCTGCTACCTGAACTCAGCCAACAAAGAACAAACACGCCACATGTCATGGAAATGACCACTGCAAGTATTATAGGGTGTAGCACGTTATTGATGCGGGGAAAGAGAAACGTAGCCATCTACGGATGGAGGTGCATAGGGACACGGGTTTTGCCCAGGTTCGGCCCCTCCAGAGGAGTAAAGGCATACGTCCTACTAGATTGTATTGCTTTGAGATCTCTTACAATGGGGGCTCAGCCAGTCGGCGTGGCGACTAGGAGTGGTATGACGAGATTTGATCCGTTTTAGGGTTTAGCCCGGGGATTTATATAGATACGGAGATAAGATCGAGTATAATTGATCGCTATAAGGCCATGATTCTTTCTCCCGCGTCCAAGTTTTCAACCGCCTCAGTTGCACGGGCCATCACTCCTCGGGGTTTAGGCCTAGTCAACTGGGGTTTAAGCACCTTCTAGTCCTTCTCCTTGACGAGTGAGCCCATTGGTGGACCCGCACGTCCCCATCACAACACGCGCTACACATATGTAATTCATAATAGTTGTCGTATACTGTCAGCCTGTGATTTGATAGGATATGGTACTCTCACTCATTGACTCAGCAAGTCAACAAATGCCATGAAATTCTTGTGCGACGAGCCGCCCTTGCTGGTGCATTTCGAGGCCGCATCCTTGAGGCACATCGCCCTCTTCCTGATTCCTTCGTCGCCGATGACCTTCTCCACCTTGCTCTTCACCTCCTCCTTCGTCATGACACCGTCTTCACCGGGCGAAACCGCGAGGCCGGTCCTCCACACATCGGCGACGTAGCTCCGGTTCAGGAACTGATCGCTGAAGTATGGCCAGCACAGGACGGGAACACCGTTCCGGACCGCCTCCATGGTCGAGTTCCACCCGCAGTGCGACACGAAGCACGCCACCGCACGGTGCGCCAAAACCTGCCGGAACCAAACAGAATCGTATGTCATGGTGAGCTCCGATGGCACGGTAATGATAAGTGAAGAGAAGACACTCGAGCATGACCTGCTGCTGAGGGCACCAGCTGACGATCATGCCCGTGCCGGCGACACGTTGCTGGTACTCGTCCAACCACGGCTTGCTCAGGCCGGCAGCGAAGTCTGGGCGCACTACCCACAAGAACGGCCTGCCGGTGAGCTCTAGCCCCTCCGCGAGCTCCTGGAACTGGCGCGGGTCGAAGATGGCCATGCTGCCGAAGGCCGCGTACACGACGGAGCCGTCGGGCCGCGCGTCGAGCCATTTCAGACACCTCGTGTCCTCTGACAGGAAGTTGCCCACGGGTTTCCTGAACTCGCTGTCGGCGAAGAGCGGGCCGATGGGCAGGATGCTGGGGAAGAGCTCGAATGCGCTGGCCTCCGCCTCCAGGAACGAGTTGCAGACGACAATCTCGGCGAGGTCGTGGAATTTGTTGTTCAGGCACACGAGCTGGAAGAGGATGTGCTGCCCCTCGGGAGGGCCGGCGTTATTCCACGCCAGCAGCGATGTGTGCAGCGGCGGCATACCGGGGGCGAGCTGCAGCGTCTCCTCCCTCTCCGGCCATCCTGTAGTGCGTCATACGATTGTGCCGGCGAGAAACTGATCACTCCCACGAAGCAAGAACAAATGTGCATATCGATCATTCAAAGAATTCGTAGGTTAGAACTTAGAACGACGGATGGAATTTGCGTTATATACCCTTGTCGTTGAGGACGCCGTCCTCGATCAGCTTGGGGATCTTGAGCATGATGGCGAGGCTCGCAACAGACGCCGTGCTGAAGGAGGCGACCCGGATACCGAGCTTCTTGGCGACCTCGAAGGACCACCCCATGCCGACGTCGCCGACGAGCCAATTAACCCTCGGCCGCCCGGACGCCTCCATATCCCCGACGAGCTTCTCGAGGTATCCAGGCATGTGACGCGAGAAGGCGTCGACGAGCTTGTTGAGGTCCTTGCGGTCCTCATCCCCGGCCAGCCCGTCCGGGATGGACTCCAGGTGAATGCCGCGCAGCGCCTCCGGCAGCGCGGCGAGCACGAGCGCGTGGTCCACCTCGGTGTTGACGAAGGTGACCTCGAAGCCGTGGTCAACGAGACGGTGCGACAGCTCCATGAACGGGGTGACGTGGCCCTGCGCCGGGAACGGCAGCACCATGACGTGAGCTTTCGCCATGGCTAAGCTCTCCACTGTCCACACACACGAGTAGCAGCAGCAGCCACAGGCCACAACAAGAAACAGCTGTAGCAAAAACATAGATATACACCGAAAATAAGTGATTTGGTTTTTGTCCAGATTTATCTAGACGACTGGTCCGAACCACTTATTTTCGGACAGAGGAAGTACGTACAGTATAATTTTTTAAAAACAAAGATATCGGTTTAGCACTGGTGCACCGTGCATTGCTCATTGATGCAGGTGGTATAGTTTGGCGCTTCGTGCAAAGTGGCTGCGAGAAGTTGCCAGAATCGATCTTGCCATGGTCAGATTGCCATCTTCATTACCAATTCTACGATTCCATCTCTCTCAAACCAAAGTTATGTAACTCGACGTGGAATGCCGACACTGACGAATCACAGCAGCAGTGCAACTCGACGCGACACTGACGAATCACAGCCGCAGTGCTAAACCGACTGCAGATTTCAAGCACGGACATGATGTAAAACACAGCCTGATACCGAACACCACTAAAGTCATCGATCTACCTGTGTCATCAATAATATCGTGGCGGCTAACCTGTACAGCATCCACCATATAGTGAACGGGTCTAAGAAAATCCCATATACATCTGCTATTGGCAACAATATGAGGAAAAATAATACTACTCTGTTTGGCATCGACAGTGCAGGTACAGCAGCCAGTGAGAACTTTTGGGGTGTTGAAGAACTCGACAATGACAAAGGCTTTCTTTTAACTACCATTCAAACGTGTGCAGCCATAAACAATCCGGATTAGACACTTGCGGTTTTATTTTTGTTTGCAGGAACTTGGTCAAAGTTAGGTTCTATATCTTGAATGAATTATAAGAGCTTGATAAACCAGATTTTCAGCTTGACCAGATGCACGCGTGACAAGGCAAAGCATGAGCCACATTAACATATTGATCTAGAGCAAAGCATGCGTGAGAATGAAAGTGACTGCCACTCCAATGAAATGAAACAAGACTGAAAAGCTCGTGCGGAATTGATCAATGTGGTGATGCAAGCAAAATCACTTTGAGCAAAAGCTTGATTATCTTAATGTATAATAAAACTGGAACAGCAAGGACGGTGCAGCCAAATTAATAAGCATCAACATACATGTCATGATCCATAACTAATGAGGTAGTACATTTGGTGCTTGCTCAAAACAAGGATTCAGACATGCAAGCACCACCAATCCAAGTTAGGCTTCATTCTTTGAATGAATTATAAGAGGTTGGTTGTGACTCTGAGTTGTGGCACATTAATGGGTTAACATATTGTGCTCGAGCAAAGCATGCATGAACAAAAGTGTCTGGTATTCTAATTAATTAATGGAAAGAAGGGATTGATCAATGTGGAGAGTTGGAGAAGTAGGCAAAACCTCTTTGACCAAAAGCTTGTATATCTTTCTGTATAACAAAACTGGAACAGCAAGTGCAAACAAATTAATGAGCATCATAATACATGTCTTGGTCCCTAACTGATGATGAGGTGGTACACTTGGTGTGTTCTCAAATCAATGATTCAGAAATGCAAGCATCACCACGTCAATGCCTTCGGTGCACCACAACTGAACAGGATACATCATGCAATAATGGTGTGCATACAGATTAGCGCTTTGCACTGCCTGGGCGAGGGGGGCCAAAATAATTCGTCACCAAACCCATAACAGCGAACCTGGCAAAATTCACAGAGCTTAGTGAAGGAAATAAGCTACTTATGAATGAACTTACAATGGACATTAAGGACAAAAAGTAAGAAAAACAGAGATATATATATAGAGAAAAAGTAAAACAAGATAAAATGCTTTCTTTTTGTTGGCGTAATCATTTTCTAAAGGATTCGATTTTTGTTTAATAATGTGATATAACTAAGAAGATACTACACATGTTAAGAGTATTAAAGTCACTGTCAAGATGAGCAGATGGAGATCTCTATCTGAAAACTGACTTCTGCTGATGGACTAGTCTGTAAGCAAAATGTGAACACAGAGGCAAAGTCAACACAGCAAGAGTTCCTATGTAAGCCTGTTCCTATCTTTGTAAATACTGGCTGCTTGACTATTGATTTTCTTTACTAAGTTGTATATACTGTTTCCATAATAAACCAATCAACCAAAGTATCAAACAGATCATCTATCCTAAGTTGGGTCAATTGGTAATTTCCAATTATTGTTGACTGTTTCAATAATGATGAAGAGTAAGGACACAAATTACAAAAGAAAGGTTGATATATGAATAACTTTCACGACAAATCCTGTTATCCTAAATATCCTTTTGACTCGTTGAATTACATTCCTACTAAGATTACAGAAAAGCAGAATTTGGATTGTATGTTCGATGAACAATGATAAAAATCAATTAACCAGAGCAATGAGTGAGAACATGAAATGGTTTTCCACTTCTATGTCAATTTACTAACCAGATCGGCTGCATCTCTTATCATGATATTTTTTTTAAATCATTAGTCTGTGCTTTCTAGAACTTAGTTACTTCTCACTATACCATGCTAACCAGAACCATACGTTGAGAACATGAAATGGCTTTACAAAAATATTCGTGAAAAATCTATTATACTTATCTATGCTATTATATTGGAGTTGGTCATTGGTCGTCAAACACGTTTCATGGTGGAGATTGGGACCATCCAATCACGCAATCTACCCCCTCACCGTTTGATTGGTTTTTAAGCCAGGCATGCTAATTAACTACCGTATGAAATCAAATCGCGCTTACCAAATAGTTTGATTTGTTTCCTTTCCTCGTTCTTCTAGATCCGCACTCTTCCCTTCCAAATAATCGCTGCTTGACCGGCCGTCTCTCCAAATCCCGCACACCCTCTCATCTCATCTCGGAAAGGCCGATGGCCAGGCACAGCCTGGGTCGGCGCGGTACACCAGGTTGGACGTCATGTCCAAGATCCATCACATGAACACGTCCTACAAGTCGATGGTGGCGCTGGCGGTGGTGGCGATGTGAGCCAGGAACAGGAGCACGCTCTTCTCCGCCTTCTTGAGGCTGGAACGCTCCACGAAGGTGCGGTAGTCGTTCTTCCTCTGGCGAAACTAATCGCGGAAAAGCTGCTGTTAATCAGGTAACCCGCCTGATTCAGAAAAGTTTCCGTATTGGCTCGTTGACTCCGCAGACACCAAAGGTGTTGCTTCCATTATCGCGCCACCAAGCACCAGATTCTGAAAAATGCTGCTGACAGGTGCTCGGCGATGATGTGGCGACAGGTGCTTCCAACAGGCGCCTCAGTAACGATGCCAGGCCGACCCGCACACACACGTGCTAGGAACGGGGAGGCCTACAGGAGCGAGACACAAGGGTGGTGGCCATCGACCTCCATTCGTTCACGCTGTTCGGAGACGAGGAACCTTACACGCGGCAGTAAGGTCTCTGTTGCGTGTAACACCGGCAACCTCCTCATTTATCCCGAGATCTGGAACTCAGGTATCTGACTCTTACCCCCATTCCCTGATCGCCTCCATGTTCCTTCGATGACGGTGTAGGGTGCAAAGTGTTTCTTTGCCACCGATATCATGCACTGCAGACACCATTATTCATGACATTTCTTGGCATAATTTTATATCCAAACTTGGTGCCTTCTAGATTTATTTGTTGCTTGATGCCTAATGCATATCTTTGTAGGGAAAGCAACAAGAGTTAATTGCAACGGCTGCACTGCTGACACCATTATTCATGAGCCATGTCCTACAAGCGATCTATTTTGTTGCTTTATGCCTAATACATACCTTCGCAGGGAAAGAAACAAGACTTATTTATTACCCCTTCTTGATGTTGCCTGTAGATCTTCTCAATGCTTTATGCATCTAAGTTTCATCAGATGTAAAGATTTCAGTTGCCTTATGGCGGGTTTCTTGATCAGTCTTTTTCCCTTGTGCTCCCAGAAATGTGTACATTGTCCCTACCTAGGGCCTCTCTTCTCTGGACCTCCCAGACGTCTCCAGTAATTCCAAACAAACAACACCTGTGCTCCTTATTTCTCCATCTAATTCTTGGCTCCAAAGTTTTCATATATCTAACCATTTGCAAGTACAACGTGGTGGTTTTGTGAGAATTGATAGTACGCATACATTAAATAATAGGGACATTGTTTCTAAATCTGGAAGTCACAGATCCATCTGTACAATAGTGCAGATGCAAGCACAATATCACCTCCTGATTATACTTTGTCAATGTTTGGAGCAATTAAATAAGTGGACCACTTGATGGTAAGCAATCCTGATGAGATATATATATCAGTATAAGTATCCTCATCCAGTTCACCGTCTCAGTTGAGAATTTGAGATGCATATGATTTGGTTGTCCAAGGTCCACTAGACAAGTACACCTCCAGTGATCCGCTTCTGTTTTTGCTCAAGGCCACAATTCGGGATCTCAATTTGTTATTGATGGTTTTTCTTGCAGTTCTCCTATGAAGATTGTCCTTTAATTTTTTTAATATGTTTGTTTCGTATTGCAATCGTTAGATTTTGTAACAGCGTGCCTCCTAATAGTTTGCACTTCGCAGCCATCTGACAGTCAGATCCATGCAAAGGCGATGGCGAGCAAGAAACTGAACAACCTCATCTACATTGGAGTGCTAGACAAAAGTTAGCAGAGATACTCAACCCCACCTCCAGGCCAAATGCTGAAATGTTCCACATCAAAAGAGACTTGAATGGCATTGCCCACAACTGCGGTCATCAGGTTCTTAGGCAATCTCTAGGTCAACCTATCTATAGTTGTGTCTATTCAGCTCATTCTTCACCCTCCTGCCCTGCTATCTCCACTCTAATCCATTTTTATTTGGCAGGACTATGTAATGCACCTTACTGTGCAATTGAGCTAAATAAAAGTTTTGCCGCCTATCTTTGCAATCAATAAATAAACTTTTGTTGTCATTTTCCTGTCGCAGTGATAGCTAGATTTTTTTGTTGTTGCATCCTACACCAAGAATCAGGTTCTCAATGTTGCCATCCTTTTCATGAACCTCCTAAAAGTGATTTGACAACATATAAAATTTTACCTCTAGCTATCATGTTCAATTTTTCTAAGAAGTCGTTTGGAAGCCAGGCTTTCATTTCATTTGTAGCATTTTGAAATGAATACATTCATTTACATTGTAATTCCAGAAATGCACACTTGTTTGGTTGCCACAGGAATTGCAAATGACAGCAGAATTCAATATTAAATTTGTAAATGGCTTCCATACAGAAACGAGAATGACTGGTCTCAGTTCGGAATCATGTTTACCCATGGCATCATTTTGCTGGATTTCCTAAATGAAATGACGACCTAATTCCGTAGCAACCAAACAGCTCACCTATGGAATTCCAAAATGAATTCCAGGGCCAAATGATGGATACCAAACGACCTCTAAGTTTATTCTTTCAGTAACAATGCATGGATATTAAAGTTTTCATTTCATCTAAATGTATATATATTTTTAGATCATATCCAGTTATGGTGACAGTAGGTCCCAACATGATGATGCTTGAAGGGAACCAAGACTCGCCGGGTTTTACACAACCAAAGGAGGTGCGAGCAGAGAATCGTCTGTTCTGTATGACCATATTTAAAGGGTTGGTTCTAAAAACAAATAATTTTCATGTAGAATGGTTATGAGCCGAGGAAGAAAATTTCTGTGCACTTGCTCAAGTACCGAGCAAATGAAGTCAGAGACAACATCGATGGCATTGTACGAGAATATCTAAAGTGCGTCAAGCAGTAGATAGTAGTTAATGAAGGATAACTAGTTGGGTCCTTCAATTATATTCATACGACGACAGAATTAGTGAAACACGCTTCAAGAAAGGTGGAATCTTAAAGTTTTTACAATGCTATGTGCTATATTTTTTGTACATGTGAAGATTCACATGTACTATATGTATTGCGTGTCAATAAAAGGAACCGCGGCAACACAGGGCATTCAGCTAGTAAGTTATAACAGTGGAAAACTAGCAAATATCAACATTAGATTGCCAAGTCATGAGAATCTCATGAGCCATGAGTGCAAGCTACCCCTTCAAAATTAACTAATGGCCTGTTATATTGTGGATTTTTGAGTACGTAATATCTGCTTGGGATCAGCTGATTGCTGACATCGTTACTTCACTATGCAAAGACAAAATATCCGTCAAGCTTGCCCTTGTCAACATACACCTAACGCTCGCTATGATTGTCCTTTTAAATAATACTTGGTTATTGGAATAACAAAAATAAAAACTTCCGGCAAGGAGCATGTTGTGTTTTTATCAGGTGATAGTTTATCAGCTATGTCATAATCTGCACTTCTATTGTAACACTGGTAGAACTTAGAAGAGTGTTTTTTATGATATTTTTGTGGTATACAGGACTGTGCCTCATATGCTGGAGATTGAGTATTATGTAACCACAATGACTCAAGTTGCAAAATGATCTTCAAATCGAAGCGAGGAAGTATTGCTAAAGAGCTTAAAGTAGCATCCTGACTTCTCCAACCACAAACTACGTAATAAAGGGACAAATGCAATTATGTCAAATTAAGGAGCTCTAGTAGCCAACAGCTAAAGGCACGCACGGGGGTAATTTGCTGAAGTGCATAATTTCATCACAAGTAAAAGTACAGGAACTACGAAATCCAAACGTACACAAGTACAGTCTGTCAAAGTACTCGACTGGCAGACTGCTAAAGTATATGTTGCTGTAAGGTTGTCTAGATTTTGACTGTATAGCTAAAGATTAATAGTCCATAAACCTCATATACGTGAAGAAAACTCACATGAAAGCCATGGAGAGCTGCTTGAGATCATTCTCGAAGTTCTTCATGTTTGCCAGCGACTGCGCGCAGAAGATGATGGCGATCCACGAGCACACCTTGTACTGCAAATCACATAGCGAAGTCAACTCTACCGCAAAAACAAACACCCTACGTGCCCCAACGAACACATCATGCTACCAATCGCGCAGCAAACCGCGAAGGAGCACACCCTCGGATCTGCCAATACAACGAACACGGCATCTCCCGGATCCAATCGCCCAACTGCTACTCGGGTGTTAAAACTAAACCTAGATCGTAGCAGCGGGAAGGTGGGCGCGTATACAGATAGATGCTGGAAGCCTGGAAGGCCGCACGCACGAGAGCAAGAGGCGTGGTGGCTTACGTGCATCATGACGCCGACGACGCCGAAGACGACGGCGAGGAAGCCCGCGTAGTCGACGGGCAGGTCCTGCGACGACAGCTTCGGCGGCGCGTAGGGCCTCGCCGTCGTCGGCTGCCTCGGGTCGTTCGCCCCGGCGCTCGCGCCCCCCGACGTCGTCGCCTCCTTCATCTCTCTCTCCGCCGCTCGTCCTCTCTACCCTTTCCTTTTCGAGATCTGAAACAAAACTGGAGCAGAAACTGATGAGGAAACAGAGTACTCAGAAGTAGAGAATAGTTTGGGCCCGGCCCAGTACGGCCCACGGCCCGGCCCCACGCCGCTTATTGGTCCTTTGCTTTCCGAGTCAAAGACCGGATCCCCTAAAAAAAGTCATAGACCGGAAGAGGCGGCGCCGCCAAGATGGAAACGGAGGCACCGCCGGCAGGGAGGCAGCCGAAGGAGTCAGTGGAACTGACGCTCCGGATGTCCCACACCCTGACGCTCCCCATGGCGCTCTGCGACCCCGGCGCCGACTCCGCCGCCCTCGTCGGCGACCTCTCCTCCGCCGCCCCTGGGCCCGCGTCCAACGCTATTGCGGGGCCGACCCCAGCCACCGTACCTCTGTTCCCCTCCGGCCTTCGCCAACCCTAAGGTCCGTGCCCCCGTTCTTCCTCAATGAGACCGCTTATCAGTTATAGTTGGTCTCGACATTCGTGATGTATGGGTAGGCCTCGTGAGTCCATTTCCTTCCGTTCGGTAATTTTTGATTGGCTGCTGTATATGTGTACATGGTGTTTGTGTCAACTCTGTTACATTATACACATTGGTTGGATTCACTGAAAATATACAGAGATGAATTGATTGTAAGATATAGAACAATATCTGTACACTTGGGCTGCCTATGGATAATTCTGAATTCGACAGTTTCACTGGAATATATGGTTTTAATGAACTGTCGATTTCGGTATTGTTACTGTTGTTAAGGATATTCTAGAGATATTTATCTCAATGTTTCTTGCGTTTGGTGCCTTTTTTAGTTTTAGCTAATCTATATCTATACATAATAATAAAAGGGGGATTGTTTCCGTCGTCCAACACTTTTTTGGACCAAATTGTCCTCCCACTAACCTGGCCACGTGATGAGTCCCATGAGCGACACGACACGTCCGGTTTCTTGTTCGTCCGTCGCGCAGAATCGTGTCATCGCGCGAGCCTTGAGTCGTGCGCAGTTCGGTTTCCGTCGGCAGATAGAATCAGCTACGGACTCTGATCGCCCAGCCTATACATATACACGCCTGTGCCGAGTTGAGAGACTTGTATCACCTCGGTCGAGCGATGGGTCGGCTGGGCCTAGGCGACGTTTGTCAGATCCACCGTCTGCCAGATCTCGCACCCCAGTCCTGCCCTGTTGAGGAGGATGTAGTGCTAGCTGCAATGATAGCTAAACCGATGATGGTCTCGACAGCGTGGTCGCTAGCATCGATCGACATGGTTTGCCGCTCGGCCCTCCCTGTCGAGGATCCCGGTACAGTCCCTGTCCTTCCTAGCGCCGCATTGGCTGCAGTCAGAGCACGCCTATTCAGATAGCGATGTGAAATTTGGGTTGTCGCCAGATTCTCTGTTGTCTCGGTGGATTCAGTGGTTTAATCTATTGCAAAAGCCGAGCCCTCGTGGCCACGGATGATTCCTCGCGGCCTCGCCTACTCCTATGAGAATACGAGATACAGGGAGAGGGCGTCCGCATATGAAAAATTGTGTCTGGGGCTCTGAACGAACTGTCCTAACTAACCAAAACTAGCACTATTTCAACTGTTCGTATCAATTAACATGTATCATCAGTTTAGTTTGAACACGTATCATCAGTTTAGTTTGAACACGTATCATCAGTGTAGTATTCCCAGTCTGACGATATTATCTTCAGCCGTAGAAGATGCCTGCCAGCTCAATTCCAAGGGCAACTCTGACCGAGACTCATATGTTATGTCGATCATGCTCTGATGCTTCTACAATTTAGGCCAAATAATGTGTGAATAATTCCCTAGAGCCGCTAGCCCTCCCCCCGCGTCCTCTCTCCCTCTGCCGCTGCTCCGGCACCAACGTGCCTGGGGGGGATGATGGAGGCAGCGACCGGCGGTGGCGGAGGCCATCGGTTGCGACGCGCTCTGCGTCTAGGGCGGCGACCTTGGACGAGCGGCGGCAGCTCCTCCTCCACGGCCTCCGGCAGTGGATGGTGGCGGTGGTTGTTGGATCTTGTGCTCGTCGAGATCCATCGACGGTCAATTCCAAGGGCAACTCTGACCGAGACTCATATGTTATGTCGATCATGCTCTGATGCTTCTACAATTTAGGCCAAATAATGTGTGAATAATTCCCTAGAGCCGCTAGCCCTCCCCCCGCGTCCTCTCTCCCTCTGCTGGCCTTTCCGGCACCAACGTGCCTGGGGGGGATGATGGAGGCAGCGACCGGCGGTGGCGGAGGCCACCGGTTGCGACGCGCTCTGCGTCTAGGGCGGTGACCTTGGACGAGCGGCGGCAGCTCCTCCTCCACGGCCTCCGGCAATGGATGGTGGCGGTGGTTGTTGGATCTTGTGCTCGTCGAGATCCATCGACGGCTTCAGCCGGCGGCGTGAGGAAGGGGCGGCGATTTGCAGCCGGGTCACAACCACGCGACTAAACCAAAAACGAGGAGATGAGATATACATCCACAAAAACGATGAGACTGACGAACACGAGGGCACGCGTGACTCATCTTGGTTTCGGCACCCCGATCATGGACTCCTGACCAGGTTGCATAGAACGTCAGCTTCGCCGCTGCCTGAGCTCCTGCTAGCGCGCCATGGAAAAAGAGGGCTTGAAGAACAGAGAGACCAGCAGAGCGACGAGAGGGGAGGCCGCTTCTGTAACATCCATGGACGCGGTGATGGAGATCTCGCCGAGGCGGAACTAGAGGTGACCGTGTACTTCTAGCTGTGGCTGCCATCGTCGACTTGTTGTGGTCCACCGCTGCCCCAAGTGGTATCCGCTGTCAAAATGCGAAGAATTTTTTTATTGTTAGTTACAACGTCATCATATTGGCTTGTTCTGTCATCCCGTTCTTGCTACTTTTTTCTCTTCTAAATATGGATAGGGTGCGAGCATCTATAGTTGCGTCGCGTAACAATTGTGAATCGGTATGTCCCATTGCTGCCTCCCAACACCGTCGCCGAATTGCATCAATGTGTTCTAAAGCGTCCGATCACCACGGCATGGCACTAGCATCACGAGATAAGTTATCTAGAGTAGATATGTTCTCCATCGAATTAAATCTATTTGAAAATTTACCCAGTGCAACGCACGGGTACTTTTGCTAGTCCTCATATATGAAAGGTTTTGTTGTGGTCTAGTCATGTCGCAAAACTGTAGGGTTATCACTATGTAGGTCGACTGAGCTTTTGAACTCACTTTCATTGTGTTGTTTGATTTGTTGATTAGGGATTAAGAAAGTCTAGTAAAATGCTCATCAAGTTAATCCATTGTCTTTGAATACATAACAGAGGTAAAGGTTCCCCTTGAAACAATAGTTTGATCCATACAAGGGGCCCAGTGAAGGATTTTGTCTTGGCAGTCGCGACAAGAAGGGTCCTGAAATCCCCACCACATGGACGGGCCAAACATTATCGTGCACTACCATGCGGGCTGCTACCATGCTCCCGTTCAGACAGCCAGTGGCGCAGAGGTGCCTGTCGGCATGCCACCCTGTCCAGGATGTTTGACGGGGTCATAGTCCTGAAAACACACCCAAAACACGGTCGTCGCCAAATAGGGCCCCAACTAGCACTTGTCGTGCCCATTATTGGTGGTCCAGGATCCAAGTGATCGTAAACGCGCAAGCAGGCTCGTGGCGTGGGAGGTACCATTCGTCAAATGGATTTCACCCTGTTGGCCACATCATGCTTTATTTTTTCTTATATTAGCATGACTACTATGCTACGACTTGTAGATTAAGTTGCTTTATTTTCTTTAAGAATTATATGTTGTTTCTTTCCTTTTGTTTGTTGGTTCCAAAAATAGCATTTTACTACCAAGGTGCAATTTCTGTTTTGGTTCCAGCTTGTGAATGACTTTCTACAAAACAAAAATTGTTCCACTACTATTTCTTGGTGTATTCCCTCTTAATGCCTGCACTACCTTGCGAACTCATTGCTGGACGTTTGCTTTTATATTTGGTGTTACCCAATAAGACCAACTGGCAAATTGGATTAGCCTTCCATTGATTCAGGAAAAATCACAATACTCATGGTTCCTTTTAGCACAACTGGTTCCTTTTGGTACCCAGGGTTCCTTTTACTACTCACGGTTCCTTTTGGTACAGCTGGTTCCTTTTAGTACCCCTGTTTCCTTTTGGTACCACTTGTTCCTTTTTGTACCCATGGTTCCTTTTCGTACATCTGGTTCCTTTTGGTACCCATGGTTCCTTTTGGTACCAATGGTTCCTTTTGGTACACATGGTTCATTTTGGTACCAATGTTTCCTTTTGCTACCCCTGGTTCCTTTTGCTACCCCTGTTTCCTTTTGGTATCAAAAGGATACCAAAATAACCCTGTTACCGCTGGTTCCTTTTCGTACCCCTGGTTCCTTTCCGAACCACCGGTTCCTTTTGGTTCCCGTGGTTCTTTTTGATACCCGTGGTTCCTTTTGGTACCCCTGGTTTCTTTTGGTACCCCTGGTTCCTTTTGGTACCCCTAAGGTGATGGATGGTTTTAATTTGCAGCACCTCAACCTAGTCTATTGTTGAGCACTAGCATCCTTCAGCATTTATCTGTATTATTAGTAAAATTCTGGTTAACACACGGCAGGGGTCTGCGTCTCTGTTTCACCTCTACCGTAACCCCCTCACCAAGATGAAGTTCCTGGAGGATCTTTCGTCAAAAGAGTGTGTTTAGTGCTTGTGTTGTAAGCTTACTTTCGACTTTGTTCATCGAAAAGGAATGTGTAGTGCTTGTGTCCATACTGCATTCGGCAGTGTTTTGTTTGCAAAATGTAAATAATGACCCATTTGGCATTTGGGCACTCCGCCAGTGCTAGTCGATCTTCCTCTGTGAACAAACAAGAAAACTCATCATCGCTATACTAAGATCAGGGCCCTGATGCACACCGCCGACATGATGGTGGTCACACCAAACGCGCCCACGGCTCCGACACCCGGAACCAATGCACTTCGCCATAGTGGACCGTGTGTATGAGCAACAGAGGCATCATGACAGGTAATATATTGACACATAATACAACAGTTTCATCAAACCAAATAGTTCCTTACACTTACACATAGACATAGAGCAGTACAAGTTCATGAATAATGACAGCAAATAGTTCACAACTTCACATAATACAAACTCAGTTCAGAAATTAACATGACCATGCGACCATGACTCAAGGGCTCCAACGTCCAGCAATCCAGCAAGTTCCACAAACGAAAATGCGTAAGACAAACGAAAATGCAGTTTAAGCAAGGCAACAAATTGTCCAGCTCCATGCT
Organism: Lolium perenne; assembly: GCF_019359855.2. Lineage (NCBI taxonomy): Eukaryota > Viridiplantae > Streptophyta > Magnoliopsida > Poales > Poaceae > Lolium > Lolium perenne. The sequence continues at coordinate 64,714,372 of NC_067247.2, forward strand.
TGCATCCATCCATGATCCATCTTCATCATCAGAGATATCATTGACAGATTCAGCTGGAGCTTGACTGCTACAGCTTGTCCTTGTTTCATGGCACACCAGCACGAAAAAACCAAAAGTGCCACTTATCTCTTCACCCTCTTTGCATTCTTACCTTGTGACACCATTTGCTTAATCTCTTGAGGCACCCTCTTTGCATTCTTACCTTGTGACACCATTTTCTTAATCTCTTGAGGCATTACAGTGTTCTTCTCATGGGCAAGAAGGTTCGCCAGAAAGAGTTTCTTCTCTAACTCAGCCCTCTTCTGCACATTGAAATTAAAAGGACATAATGCAGGTCAGTATTTTTGAAACATCATGTACATTCAAATAATAAAGATAAGAATGGTTGCGGAATACACACCGGGTTACACATGACTTTGGGCATCTCTACTCCATTGAACTGCTGAATGCAAAGCATACATGCAAATACACTTGATTCTTTATAACATTCCAGACTAAAACTTGCCCACGCAAATTTTTCACCGACGGTTTGTCTACCTTCGTCGCCAAGGTATGTAAATGGTGAGGTGTAGCCACATCTCCGAAAGGCTTCGTCTACCTTCTTCGCAAAATTTTCATTGATGGTTCCAAGCTCATCTGTTATCGTATTGTTATTGGCATAGACATAGAAGATAGTGACCTCGTTTTTATACTCCATATCAACGAGAAGCACTATGCCTTCTGGTTTTGAATGATAGGATCTTCTTGAATTAGAGGACAAAATAGATGCGAAAAAATAATGTAGTAGAATGTTGATGTATTATCAATGAGTGTATTATGAGTAGAATATTGGACTACTTACGAATCTCTGCTTTAAAATCCGTCCTTGAAATTTCCCAATCTCTTTCATAATCACTTGCACAAATTCTTCATCCAACTGCACTTAAATTTTTTTTGCTATCAAAACAGCTTTTAACTGACAACCAAGGCTATGTTTCTTGCACAAAACTTACCTGATCTTGTGGTTGGATAATGACTCTTTTCTTATTCTGGTCGTTCTTGTTATCATACCACTTGAGGCATTCAACAAAAGCACCGAGAAGATTCAGGGCACTCTTAGGATCATTTATACACTTCAGCAGCTGAGCCCCCGTCATGATAGTCCCATCGACATTTAACAGTTCATCACCATGGCTTCACCAATTAAAAACAATATATGAGTTTACTGATAAAACTAAACAGGCGAACCCTGCCGAATACAATGCATTAGCTGTCAAAACAAACATCTAACGGAGCCTAGTAGAGTCAAAAGTTCAGTGAATAAATGAATAAACTTACTATTTCCTTCACAGATCGCCTCACAGAACGACTGTCCGAGGGAAATAGTAAGTTTATTCATTTATTCACTGAACATTTGACTCTACTAGGCTCCGTTAGATGATTGTTTTGACTGCTAATGCATTGCATTCGGTAGGGTTCGCCTGTTTAGTTTTATCAGTAACTCATATATTGTTTGTAATTGGTAAAGCCATGGTGATGATGTGTTAAATGTGGATGGGACTATCATGACGGGGGCTCAGCTGCTGAAGTGTACAAATGATCCTATGAGTGCCCTGAATCTTCTCGGTGCTTTTGTTGAATGCCTCAAGTGGTATGATAACAAGAACGACCAGAATAAGAAAAGAGTCATTATCCAACCACAAGATCAGGTAAGTTTTGTGCAAGAAACATAGCCTTGGTTGTCAGTTAAAAGCTGTTTTGATAGCAAAAAAAAATTAAGTGCAGTTGGATGAAGAATTTGTGCAAGTGATTATGAAAGAGATTGGGAAATTTCAAGGACGGATTTTAAAGCAGAGATTCATAAGTAGTCCAATATTCTACTCATAATACACTCATTGATAATACATCAACATTCTAATACATTATTTTTTCGCATCTATTTTGTCCTCTAATTCAAGAAGATCCTATCATTCAAGAACCAGAAGGCATAGTGCTTCTCGTTGATATGGAGTATAAAAACGAGGTCACTGTCTTCTATGTCTATGCCAATGATAGTACGATAACAGATGAGCTTGGAACCATCAGTGAAAATTTTGCGAAGAAGGTAGACGAAGCCTTTCGGAGATGTGGCTACACCTCACCATTTACATGCCTTGGCGACGAAGGTAGACAAACCGTCGGTGAAATATTTTCGTGGGCAAGTTTTAGTCTGCAATGTTATAAAGAATCAAGTGTATTTGCATGTATGCTTTGCATTCAGCAGTTCAATGGAGTAAAGATGCCCAAAGTCATGTGTAACCTGGTGTGTATTCCGCAACCATTCTTATCTTTATTATTTGAATGTACATGATGTTTCAAAAATGCTGATCTGCATTATGTCCTTTTAATTTCAATGTGTCTAGAAGAGGGTTGAGTTAGAGAAGAAACTCTTTCTGGCCAACCTTCTTGCCCACGAGAAGAACACTGTAATGCCTCAAGAGATTAAGAAAATGGTGTCACAAGGTAAGAATGCAAAGAGGGTGCCTCAAGAGATTAAGCAAATGGTGTCACAAGGTAAGAATGCAAAGAGGGTGAAGAGATAAGTGGCACTTTTGGTTTTTTCGTGCTGGTGTGCCATGAAACAAGGACGAGCTGTAGCAGTCAAGCTCCAGCTGAATCTGTCAATGATATCTCTGATGATGAAGATGGATCATGGATGGATGCAAGCATGGAGCTGGACAATTTGTTGCCTTGCTTAAACTGCATTTTCGTTTGTCTTATACATTTTCGTTTGTGGAACTTGCTGGATGTTGGAGCCCTTGAGTCATGGTCGCATGGTCATGTTAATTTCTGAACTGAGTTTGTATTATGTGAAGTTGTGAACTATTTGCTGTCATTATTCATGAACTTGTACTGCTCTATGTCTATGTGTAAGTGTAAGGAACTATTTGGTTTGATGAAACTGTTGTATTATGTGTCAATATATTACCTGTCATGATGCCTCTGTTGCTCATGCACACGGTCCACTATGGCGAAGTGCATTGGTTCCGGGTGTTGGAGCCGTGGGGCGTGCTTGGTGTGACCACCATCATGTCGGCGGTGTGTATCAGGGCAGCTGCGTTGCCGCGGTGCCCTGATCTTAGTATAGTGATGATTACTTTTCTTGTTTGTTCACAGAGGAAGATCGACTAGCAGTGGCGGAGTGCCCAAATGCCAAATGGGTCATTATTTACATTTTGCAAAGAAAACACTACCGAATGCAGTATTGACACGAGCACTAAGCATTCATTTTCGACGAACAAAGTCGAAAGTAAGCTTACAACACAAGCACTAAACACACTCTTTTGACGAAAGATCCTCCAGGAACTTCATCTTGGTGGGGGGTTACGGTAGAGGTGAAACAGAGACGCAGACCCCCTGCCGTGTGTTAACCAGAATTTTACTAATAATACAGATAAATGCTGAAGGATGCGAGTGCTCAACAATAGACTAGGTCAGGTGCTGCAAATTAAAAGCATCCATCACCTTAGGGGTACCAAAAGGAACCACGGGTATCAAAACAAACCACGGGAACCAAAAGGAACCGGTGGTTTTTTGGAACCAGGGGTAGCAAAAGGAAATATTGGTACCAAAATGAACCATGTGTACCATAAGGAACCATGGGTACCAAAAGGAACTAGACGTACGAAAAGGAACCATGAGTACAAAAAGGAACCAGTGGTACCAAAAGGAACCAGTAGTACCAAAAGGAAACAGGGGTACTAAAAGGAACCAGTTGTACCAAAAGAAACCGAAATAGGGGTACCAAAAGGAACCCTGGGTACCAAAAGGAACCAGTTGTGCTGAAAGGAACCATGAGTATTAAAAGGCACCAGGGGTACGAAAAGGAACCGGGGGTATTAAAAGGAACCAGGTATGCCAAAATTGACGTCATTTGGACATGGTCGAAAAAATCACTTTTTTTAAGGACAAATCGTTTGGTCTCACTCAAACCAGCTTTTCTAACAACATGATTTTTTCGACCACCTCTAAATCACCTCAAATTTCCTACACATGATCTTCTAGAGGAACATAGACAGGGGCAGCAGCAGTGTTGGCAGGGGCTGCATCTTTTCTGCGCCAAAAGTAGCGGCCGCTTTTGCGCTGGCGAGCTGGTCAGCGTGGCCCACTTTGACCTGGCCATGGCTGCATCGTCCGGACGCCGGAGGCGGCACCGGTGCGCGGCGGCGGAGGGCCAGGCCACTGCGCGTCGCATGCCACGCCATCGGCGCGCCGTCCTCGTCGCTGGGTTGCCCATGGAAGAGAGTCGACGGCCATGCCGTCCGCCCTTCCCGGCGGTCAAGAGGCGTCGCCGTCCGCCCGCCGTCGCTTGCGGCCACGGCCGCGGCGTCGAGCAGGAGCTCGCCTGGTGCTGTCGTCATCGCGGCCGTTGCCGGCGTCGTCGTTGCCGGCGTCGTCGTTGCCACCATCTGTAAGGTGCGCGGCCGACACAGAGTGTGCATCCGACCATGTTGATGGATATGGGGTAGGTGAGGGTCTGGATTGTGGGCGCTTGGGACATGGAGCCTGCCGGAACGATTTCCACGATCTCGAGGACGGCGTGTCGGCGAATGGCGGCGGGGTTCCGGGTGCGCGCTGTCAAGCGGAACGTGGCCATGTCGGTGAGGGTGCGAGTGTCGGCATGGAGACTCTCCACCCAACAGTCGCCATGCAGCAAGAACTCGGCCGTCGTCAAGTGCCTGGCTTGCGTAGGGATCGGAGCTCGAGCTCGACGCGTTGATCAAGCCTGTCGCAGCCGGCGTGGGCAAGCTTGCACCAGGGACGCAGGTTGAGTGAGAACCTTGGGTTGCTGAGGTAGTGGTCGCCGGAGATGCGGTTCCGGTCATGCTGAGACCCGAAGATGATGAGGAAATCCTCGGGGTGGTGGAGGTGGATGGAGAAGTCGTTGGCTTGGAGGGCGAACGTCGAGCAGAGCAGGCCTGCGACCTCGCCGGCGGTGACCGTGGGCCTTGTTTCAGTGATGGTCGCAACCATGGCACGGCGCAGGACCACCTTAGCCTCCTCCATCTCGGCGGTGCACGGCATGATGGCGCGCATAGGCTCCGCGTGGGTAGTTACGGGCGCTGATGTGGTCACCGAGGCGCGGCCGTCGTGCAGCGGCGGTGGAGGGGGTGCGGTCACCAGGGCGCGCACAGTGGGCTGCGGTGGCGGCGGGGGTGGTGGTGGTGGCGCACGGCGAGCAGGGCCAGGGCACGCTGTGGGGGAGGGAGCCGGGCGCGGTCGTACTCACGCTGCTCCCAACCCTCCGCGTCCGCGCCGCGAGGTGCCGCATCGACAACGCGATGGACCTCCGAGCGGGGGCCGAGGCGGGTGGTGGCGGCGCGCGCTGAGGCGCCGCCGGTTGCGGGGCCGGAGAGGGTGCACGCGGTGGTGGTGGCGGCGGCGGCGTGCGGGCCACCTCGCTGTAGCTGCGCGAACCGCGGCTGGAGGAGCCGTCATCGGAGGACAGCCACCGGTCGTTCCGGCAGCAATGGTCGTCGCTGCTGCCGTGGGAGGACATGACGCAGGCGGAGGGAGGGGGGAGAGGGGGAGGACCTACCGTCAAGGCTCGGTGGCGGCGGGGCTACAGGTTGGGGGTGGGAGAGCTCAGGCTGCATCTAGAATCGTGCGGAGCCATCTCATAGGGCACCTTCTTTAATTTCGTGTACTCATAGCGTGTGTTTTCGTGCCTAGAGAGATGTGGGTTAGAATGATTGAGCTTGCTATTTATGTTTGATACGCGCCATTTAACCTTCTCCTGGACAAAATTTCTTCTGAATATTAATCAGTTGTTTGGAAAAGTAATACAAAATTGCAACCTTTAAGGGATGATGCGCATGTACTCTGGCTACAAAAGGAGCATATGCGTACGAGAATGGTTGCGTTGGAATGTTTTAGATTGCACGTATCCATCTCGCCAGTTTAGAGTTTTTGCACGTATGAAAAATTTAAGCAATACGGTCTGGTTTGTTTCTCCCCCTTGTCAATCTGAAAAAAACACACTAAATTTCTTCTCTGTTAGCGAATTAAGTAAATATTGAGAAAACAATACCTGGACAAGTGAATTCCTCAAAGAAAAAAAACCTGGACAAGTAAATGTCAATCATTTGTTTTCTGAATCACGGACCTTGCTGTATCTAGCTATAGTTTGTAAATAATGGCTGGTCAGGAGATTTTTTACTTAACAAGCCAAGATCTACAATCTACATTATATGTGAAATGTGTCCCTTTGAACACATCTTCAGTAATTCTTTTTCAGTGTTAACCATATGCATTAATGAGCATACATTGTGTTTTCCAGTCAGGGCTCCATACTCCATAGCCAGTTATCTCTTTCTTTGAAATTTGTCTGATGGGGTTCCTTTAGCACTTCATCATCTTTGAACTTTAGATTGTATCCTTACAGCTCCTGTCATATGAGGTTAGAATTTGATGAGGTTAACATCATGGGAACTTGTCTCTTACGATTTATTGCATCAAATATTATTATACTGTAAAGTACAGTTAGCATTTATCAACAATTATCTAAAATGTGCTTGTTGTTTCCATGTACTCCCTTTGTCTGGAAAAAAGATGTCGCAGATTTGCCTAGATACGCATGTATCTAGACATGTTTTAGTGTACAGATACATGCGTATCTAGATAAATCTTCGACATCTTTTTCCGGATGAAGGGAGTATTAAACACATGTAGACCACCATGAAGTTGCCTTTTACTACGCGATTAGAAACTTTCTCCCTTTTACTGACAACAGATTTACACAGGCTAAGAAAAAAATATTCGAGCTCGTTCAACTCTTAGACAGAAAAGAGAAAAGGTGAATCGTAATTATACTCACAGGCAAAAGCAGAAGCGTACTCCAGAATTTTTGGAAGAAACGCTACACGAGGTTTAGTTTTTGCCTATACGAGTGTTTATTTATATTAATCTTTAAAAACTTGATAATCTGCGACATAGCTGACCTTAAAAAATAAAGAAATAATACTCATGGTTACAACTCACCTTTTTTGGAATTAAAAGAAAATTATCTCGCCTCTTGGTAGTTCAGAAGTCCAAATAATTTTGGATGTTACATACAAATGCTTTCCTGTATTTACCCCCAATAGTATACAAAGATGTTAAACTGTTTTGGTTATTTACATTATTTCACACATAATTCATTTTGGAGCTACCTTTTTTTTCACTAGTTAGTGAAATTGTACATATTGCAGCTTAGAGAAGTCCAAATAATTTTGGATGTTACATACAAATGCTTTCCTGTTTTTATCCCCAATAGTATACAAAGATGTTAAACTGTTTTTCGATTTTTTTACATTTTTTCGCACATAATTCATTTTAACGCTACCTTTTTTTTCACAAGTTAGTGAAATTGTACCTATTGCATATAAACCATTATTCATTATCTTGTATGTGAGCTTGTCCAAATTCATTTCAGAGATGTTACTGACGCATATTTATAGTGTATGTGCCTATATGTTTCTTTGTATGCAATCTCTACTTTAGTTTCATTAGTTTATTCAAATGAATTTACACTTTATTGGGTGAGACATCTTACACCTGGTTATACATGTATTACATTGTTGCTACTATTGTACTTCATTTTTGTTAAGGTTTGGAGAACATCTTCACATGTAATAGCTATGATGTTAACATGTCCAAAGTGCAAACATATTCGTTTTCTGGTTTGTAGTAACTCATCTCAGGTAGTATTTTTTCCCTTACTGATTACCTTTTTCGGTTTATAATTTTCTGTTTTAGTCACTTAGTATATCTTGTTTGCTTTCCCGTACTCAAGTATGCAAAGCATTTGCTCAAAGAGGTATTTCTCTTTTTCTTGGGTTTTCAGAATGAAGCACCTGGCTTTAAGTATAACTCTCATGGAAGGGTGGCACACGCTGGTTTTAATGCAAAGGTGAGTCAGGGGTCTTCTTTCGAGGAACATGTAGGTTGATGCGACCTATTTATCTTTATTGTTTGTAAAATTTCAGTCAGACATTGGAAAAGGGTGTTCTCGGTAAATCATCGTTTGTGTGTCAATTCATCAGGTCCATGAGTATTCTGACAGTGAAAGAGAGGAATTAGAGTATGAAACAGAAATCGAGGATATGGAGAGCTCACCAACATATGGAAGAGAAAATGAGCTGGATGAAAATAATTGATATGAACGTTTCAAAAAAAAAAATTTGATATGATCAAGACCTAGAAGAAGACTTCGGTTTTACTTCTATGTCAGATGAAGAGATTGAGGTGAGTTACTACTTACCTGTTGAATTCACTTTAAACTCTTATTTATATTTAAATAACATGAACGTACATTAACCTGAAAAGGCCAATAAGATGAACTGTACATGATAATTTTCTGCATAACTATAGGTAGGAATATAGCATCGTTTGGTAGTTATTGAGTCTGACAATAGGTATATATTTTATTTTTTTGTTTTGTAACTATGATAGTACATCAGCACTAATATCTACAACCAATTTACCGATAGGATGATACAAGCTTATATTTGAAACAACTCTTCGTTTCCATGATATGTATCATGGAACAAGCTCATATTGAAATTGAAAGGAGCACTTGGAGTTGATTCTTTGTTTTACATAATGACTAGCACCATATGCAGATGCGTTATGGATGTTGCATTATAGGTTTCGATGTTCTGCTCTTTGCGAGGAAGATCATTGCTCACATGACAGTCTTACAGGATTTTGACTTGAGACATCTTGTAGAAGCAGACAAGCAGTGTATATTAATGCACTTTCTTAATGTTCATTTGATTAACATAGTTGGCTTGATGTATTTATTGGTTGTCAATTCGCTAAAACTACCCTTGGCAACCAGAAGTTTGTTATTCCGTATATCTTATTCTACTGTAAATACATAAGATTGTACTGTTGTCTTACTCTGACTCTCCGCCTTTATGCCCTTTTTTTTATTCTTTAGCATCATCCTCTCCAACTTGTTTCTGCTGCAGGAACAAGAACCTAAGAGGGAACCAAGGAAGCACCGCCGCAAGGTGATCGACTCTGATGATGAATCTTCACCGCCGAGGAAACAACCTCTCAAACGTGGAAAGGCAATTGTTTTTGACAGTGATGATGAGTGAGAAAAACTATCAGCACAAAAGTGTCACCGTATGAGTTTTTTATATGGAGTCTGGTAGCTTCGTTTATTTCCCTTATTTGCGCGACGAAAGTTGGACATGTTTATGGATGGGATGCTTAGTTCCTCACTGTCAGTTATTCTCATCAACACAGAGCATGTTTGTGTTTTTTTTCCCATCCTTCTGTCCATGGACGAGTTGATCAAGCTGGGTAAAAAAAACTCTGCTATTTTTGTATTTCTCGTTCGTTCTTGCTCTTGGAGTGCACTTGCCTCAATTCATCCGTGATTCGATTCTCTCCAAAATTTTATACAGAACTTGTGTCACAATCAATCTCACGGACGCACATAAAGATCCGACGCACATAAAGATCCAACAGCATGCGCACCGAAAAAAAATTGTGTCGCCTAATCTGTATGATCCAAAGGGAATGACTCGAATCACAGTATGCCCATCAAGAGTACGGACAACTTTTCTCCGGAATTCTTGACGCCGCTAGAATTGCATCATCCTGTGGCGCCACTAGTATCTAAAGAAGCACTACTTTTTCAAATGCTTCGTGCAGTCACTTTCCACCGCAATTTCGCGCACCCGAGACTCGTGTAGTTTATTTGTTCTGAATTCTGAGATGTCGACTTGTGTAGTAAGTTGCTGCCGGGTCAGCAGAAAAATGAACCGCAAAACGAAACGGAAACGAGCAAGCAAGGCAAAGTATCGTTCCGGATCGCATCGGGCCCGTCACGGGTGGGCCCACGCCGTAGCCCGCAATCCAGCAACGTTTCTTCCTCCTCCTGCTTCCCCTCGCCCACTTTTGAGTTTTGACCCAAACAAACTCCGTTCCCCTTCCCACCGACGCGAGCGACCCGACCGGATTCCCCCTACCCCCAAACCCTAGCCAGCTCGCCTCCCCGCCGGGCCCGATGCGGAGGCGGCTCCTGGAGGGCGCGATGGCGCTCGCGGTGTCGCCGGACGCCAACTCGTCGGGCGCCGCGTCCCCCCCGCCGTCGTCGGCGGCGGCGTCGGGCCCGATGTCGTGGCTGTCGGGGTGCCACGGGGCGTGGTACAGCCTGGCCGTGATGCTGCCCTCGCTGGCCTTCGTGGGGTTCCTGGCCTGGCAGGCGCGGCGTAGCTTCCGCCGGCTCAGCTACGGCCGCTCCCACGTCGTCGTCGTCGCCTACTACGCGCTCCTCTGGGCCGTTGCCGTCCTCAACCTCCTCTGGTGCTTCCTGCAGGTCCGGCTCGCCCGCCTCCTTTACTCTTTTTTTTTTCTTCTGCTTCTCATATTGGTGGCTCATTCATAGAAACCCTTGCTCAGCTCGGTAGTTGATTTTATCGCCAAATCTGATGCACATATGATGTGGCGTAGTTTTAGGTCCGTTCTAGACTTGCGACTCTACTACCGAAGTAGGTATAAACGAATTCAATTGGGCATCATCACGTTGTGTGGGATCATCAGCTGCCAGAAAGACTGAACCGCTGATTTGTGAATAACGTTCTTAGTCTTCATGGACAGGGAAACTTTTGTATGCTTGTCAGTGTATTATTGACGAGCAGAATAAGTCGGTACAAGCTAGGTGGACTTTTCATTAGGCACATTCGCCTCGCATACATAAGTTCTGCATTTTGGTGTTTCAACCTGGCAATCGATTAAGTGGAAGAAGGGTACGTTTTAGGCTGTAATGATTAGTCAGTAGCAAGCTCTGGTAGGCATCTATTGATGTTCAAAACTACAAAAAACTTTAGTGCATATTGGCCTGGTATTAGATTCAGATTGTCTGAGTACACATTTTGCCTGGTGGTTAGGTTCAGATTTAGGTGTATGTGTTGAGTAATTCTACCGATCTAATGGATAATTGAATGGGCAACTCCTGCTCATATGCACGTGATTTCTTACCTATTTCATCTTTAGTAATGTTGCCCATATGCCATATGTACAATGTATATTGTCTGTTTTCTCTTATTCTTCTATAACACTTATTTTATTGCTTCATTGGCAGGTGTGGCAGTGTATGCCTGATAGGGCCTTTTCATGGAATGTGCTCTCATTGTTTACCAAATCTGGAATGCTATTCTTGGAAGTTAGTCTTATAGCATTTCTGCTTCAAGGAAATGAAACCAGTGGTTACGAGTCTTTGGCACGCACTTTTGTTATCTCTGGAGCTGTAGTTTGTGCCGACGTACTGCTCAAGGTATGTTACTGCTCCACCGTGCTACGTTTCATGATTCTGTGATATCTTATCATTATTTGTAATAAAATATCCTACTGAAATAATCAAACTAAATTCACTAGTTATCAGGTCCATCATGTTCTTTCTCTTTTAAATAGAATAATATGGTCACCAGTGTTTCATATTTGACTGTGTATTGCAAGTCGTTATGTGTGTTTTGTTTTGATGCTAGACCTTGAAGGCTCTAGTCTCTTCTAACTGTAAAATGAGTTTTTGGCTGCTCTAAAAAGAATACCCCATGACCTAACTCTTCAGACCTATATTGCATCATATTATGTTGCAGATGGTGCTTGAGCAATTGTTTTTGTCATGCGTTATAGCTAGGGAGTATTATGTTAGCTTTGGACTCATGTTTCCTCCTTCTGCAGACTATATATGTATTTGGCTTTAGCGTTCCTTTGTTTATTGATGCTGACCAAGGAACTGGTGGGAAATGGGGTCTATGGATTCTTCACAAACTGGTGCTTACAGGAGTATATGGCGTGATTGTGTTCATGTATCACTCAAGGTGGAGGGACAGGCTGCCTGGTAATTGGTTACACTTCCGCTGTATTATTCTGTATGCTTCAAGCTCTGCTGGGATGCACGTTACAGTCCTGCCAAGCCCGCAAAAAGAGCTGAGTTACCACAAAATGAATCACTAAACTCCTGTAATGAAAAATCTGGATGCTGGAAAGCACAAAGCAAGCTGAAGCTTGCATCCCTAATCTGTTGTTTTGATGATCATCATTTTCTAATGAATGTCATGATCTTCCTATTGCAGCAAAACCGGCATATTACCACTATGTGTGTGCAATGCTGTTACTGAATGCCTTATCGCTGTTTGGCTGTTTCCTTGCTGCTTGTGGAGCTGGATTTGGTTTATGGTACGTAAAGAATACTATATTAGTCCATTCTGTATCTGAGAGCAATATTTGAGCATTTTGTGTTGTGCAGGTTGTATAATCTCACTAGTGTCTGTTACCATTCTCTTTACCTTCCACTGCTCTATGTGACATTCTTAGCAGACTTCTTCCAGGTACCTTCTTTCATATGAATTTAATACTTTGGTTTTCGTAGTGCCATCTTCTTGAGCTTAAGCAGTGCTTTTATGTGCCTATTTGTTCTTATACTGATTGTTTGGGTTTTGTTTGTTTATCTGTGTGATTGTAGGAGGAAGATATGCTTCTCGAGAATGTATACTACTCCGAGATGAAAGATGCTGGGTTCTTTGATGCTGACTGGGATTAATCTACATATAGCCAGATTACCACGCTGTATGTGACTCGCTTGAATGCAGATTTGCAGGGTGTAGCTTCATTCTGGAAACTGAATCTTAGAACAGAGATTGTACCATAACGAGTAACAACCATCATAATCAATGAAAATATGTAAATTTATTGGTATATATACTCTTAACCTGTGTTTGTTATCGTCGGTTGCCCAACTTAACAATGGATGGATAAAAATTGTGGTTATTCTCTCACCTCAAGAATTAGCTCTGTTTGATTTGCCACTATATGAAAATGCCATATCACCCACAAGATGCCCTAGAAGCCTGAAATCCTGAACTGGTGCTACATGTATGCAAGACTTTCCTTGGTTATTTGATTTGGTAGTATTTTGAAGTCTGGCTGTATCAACTTTTTTTAACTGCCTCCTTGTACCAATCGTTATAGTATGGTTATGTGCAAAATTTGTTCTTGGTGTAGTAATCAATAGGTATTTCGAGTTGCCAGTAGATGTAGTATCCAAGTACGAAATTCTGAGATTCAAGGGCGTGAGAGCATCTCCGTTTGGGAACGGGCCAAACCGGCATCAATACGACGGTCTCATAGAAATTTTTAGCTAAAATAAAGATTTCCATTTTAGTTATAAATTATAAATTTGCTACAAGTTTGCTACACTTCTAGCCTACTGGCCGTGGGTTGGACGGCCCCGCCTCGTCGAATCCAAGCGTCTCGTATGCCGCGCGCGACCTCTCTTGCTCCTCGCGTAAATGTTGCCTATGCTCAGCGTTGAAGCGGCGGTCAGCTTCTATGGAGAGGTCGACGGCGTGGCGCTACTGCTCCTCGTTATCCTCCTCGCGAGCAGGGGCGTCGTCCTCCACCTTCCTGAGCGACTTGAAGGACACGAGGATCGCTTTCTATTGCATCGCCTGCTCCTCCGCGTTTGGCCCGTCGTCAGACCAGTCGAGGGCCTAGTCGAGCAGGCGTCGTCCTCCACCTTCCTGAGCGACTTGAAGGACACGAGGATCGCTTTCTATTGCATCGCCTGCTCCTCCGCGTTTGGCCCGTCGTCAGACCAGTCGAGGGCCTAGTCGTTCTCAGCTTACGCCGTCACCGCTTCCTCCTCCCAAGCCACCAAATTCGCGGTCACCGCCTTCTGCCACAGCAGCTGCTCTAGCTCCTCCTACTGCCGCTGGTGCTCCACCCCTACCTCCAAAGCCGTTGTTGCAGCGCCTCCACACGCCAACACTCGCGCATCATGACGCCGACGCTCCTCATGCGCCTCCAGGCGCCACGCGTTCACTTCCTGGTGCCGCTCCGCCTCCCGCCGTTGCCGCTCCGCCTCCTGCTGGTGCTGCTCCTCCGCGACAAAAACATCTATGGTCGCTGCTAACGCCGCCGCTTCCCACTGCTTGTTCTCCGCAAGCTCAGGGTCATCCTCCACGACGTCGAAATCAGGGGTGCCGGTAGGTGGAGGCGTAGGTGGAGACGGGGGTAGAGGCAGATGGCCGTCACCGGAGCGACTCAGCATTGAGTATGTGGTAGGCAGGCGACGAGACATTTTTTGCTACGGCGGCGGCTATGGTGTCCGTTGAGTGGATGTGGCTTTTATAGGCAGCGCCGACGCGAGAAATGGCGGGAAGAACGTGCGGGAAGCGATGAGAACGCGCGGGAAGCGGCGAGTATGTGCGGAAAGATGCGAGTACGCGCGGTATCCGACGTGGCACGAGGCGTCGGCGTGCCCGTTTCGCGCCCTCCGCGAAGGGGCTGGCACGGGGTTGCTGGCGCTTCTATTGGGCTCGACAATGCATCCAACGCGAATCTACAGGGAGACCCAAATCGGGGCGATGGGCCATCCGTTTGCGTCTGTTTGGGTGGGTGCGCGGACGCGCGGACAGCTGGCGTCCGTCGGCCGTTTGGATCGCGCGCTGCATCCAACGCGGCCAGATATGGGTCGCTGCTAAAGTATCTGGCATATGGACTTTAACTCAATATAAGGCATATAAAATCATAAGACAAATATATAAATAAGTTTAAATTATCCAGATTTATTACATAAATAGTGTCCACCTATTAAATGACAAAGTACTTATTCAAAAAATGTAAAATGATACAAATGGCCTAGGCATTGTTTTCTTCGGGATTTTCGTCATTGTTTTTGCTTGCAACACTATTGTCAACATGCGCCCACATGTGCTCAACCAAATCAGTCTGGAACTGGTTGTGAACCATTTGGTCCCGGCAAGGACCTACGGTACACGGGGATCTGCGCGATATTGTGCTCGTGGATGAGCAACTCAGTCTCCATGAGCAAGTCGTTGTTGGACTCGTCGTCTGAGGACGTGTCGATGATGTTCTTGTAGAAGAACTCGTCGCCGTTGTCCACCATGATCTACAAGTGAAATGGGACAAACTAGTTGACCCATTTCATCGAACCCATTTCATCGAATACCTCGCCGCGGGGGCAATCTAATGCCTCTATAGGGACCTGCGGCAATGATCGCTCCGGCCGACTTGCGTCCTGGAAGCACGGTGCACGAGAGCTCACCTCTTTTGGTAATGGTGAAACTGATGACGGCGGGAGGACTCGCGACGGCGAGTGGACTACAACGTCGGTGGCGGCGTCCTCTGACGCTGCACCGAGGCCGTGAAAGCACAGGCAAAACCGCTGAGGCGCGTCCTATGTTGTCGCACCGACGGCGGCGTCTTGATGTCGGTGGCCAACATCGACAACGGTCGCAAATCAGCAGTGGTGGGGTGGAGGCGGAGTGGGGAGGTTGTGGTTTAGGAAGCTGACAGGCGGGCCAAGGAAGGACGCGAGAGGCCAGCGTTCGCGGTTAGGGCATCTCCAGCGGCGCGAGCGACCGTTTGCGTCCGCCGTGACCGGAAATGCGTCTGGGGCCTGTTCCAGCGGGGCGACGCAAAGTGACCGGGCCGTCCGCGGAGACGCAAACCTGGCCCAAATATGCGCCAGGTTTGCGTCTCCGCGGACGCTCGGCGGTCGCGGAAAATGTCCGTGTTGGGTACATCCGGGCCCGGTCGGCAGTGACTAGGTAAGCAAAAGATTTTTTCATTACTATTGATTGGCCAAAAGGACCATCTTTACAGAGATGGTTAGTCGAGTTAACCTAAAACTACAACGGCCGTACCTACTCGCCGTCGCGCGGCCTACACCGGCCTCGGTTACTCGCAGTCGCGCGCCCTACTACTGGCCGCCGGATGGGCCGGCGCCGTCGTCGAAGCGGGAGCGCTTCTTGCACTCCGCGCGCCGCGCACGCCGGCGAACGGACTGCTCGTCCTGCCGCCGCGGCGTTCGAGGGCCTCGGCCAGGGAGCTGTCCCACGGGGCCATCACCGTCGCAACGGCCACATTGGTAGCCGCCGCCTTCGCCGTCGCCCGGGCCTCCTCCTCCTCGCCGCCGCTGGACCGCCGCCGCCGCCCGGGCCTCCTCCTCCGCCGCCGCACTGGACCGCCGCCGCCGCCGCGTCCTCCTCCGCTGGACCGCCGCCCGGATCGCCGCCACGTCGGCGGCGGCGGGCCCTGCCCCTAGCCGCCGCCACAGCTTCGTCCCTCGGCGGCGATGGCGACCTCCAGCTCCCGGTTCTCTGCTCGACCCGTGCGGGAGAAGGGCCCCCGCGCCGGAGCGAGTCCAGGTCGGAGCACATTAACCCCCGCCATGGCCATCGCATAGCCGTGGGCTTCCTCCTCCGCCGGCCAAGCCTCGACGGCGTTGGGCGTCCCCGCCCAGGGACTCGAAGGACGCGAGCAGAACCAGCTGGTCACCGGCGCACTCGAAGCGCATGGGCACGGGGACGTCGTCGTCCCCGATGTCGTGGATGACGGCGTCGGTCGGAGGCCGCGATGGCCGCCGCGCCTCCGCGAGCTCGGCCACGGCGTCGGCGAGCTCGGCCATGGCGTTGGCGATCTCCGCCCTGGTCGCCGCGAGGCGCCCTTCCGCGCGCTCTGCCGCCTCCGCCTTCGCCTCCGTCGCCGCCACCTCCAGGTCCAGCTGCTGCGCCTCAACGCCGGCGGCGGCTACCTCGTCTTCCTCCTCCTCCGGGTGGAGTTGGCGGCACATGTGAACAACGTGCTCCCAATTCATGTGGTCGGCCATGGATGGATGGTAGCTTGAGGTGTGCCCGTCGCCCCCGCCGGTGTCCACCATATATAGCCACGTCGGGGCGGGAAACGGCGTTGGCGCGCAGGGTGTTTCCCGCGCGCGCGAACCGCCGGCGAAACTTGCCAATGTATTGGGCACGCACGGGAACGATCGTCGCCGCGCGGGAACAGTTAATCGCCGGCGGCAGTCCTCGACGGGACGTAAAACGCCATTAGCGACCTTGACGCTGTCCCGGGATAAAATATGCGTCCGCACCGCTGGAGCTACCCCCGACGCAAACGGTCGCCCTGGCCCACAACGCGTCCGCGGGCCGGCGCAAACGGACATTTCGGACGTCCGAAATGCGTCGGCCCGCTGGAGATGCCCTTACGCAAATCAGACCCAAATTTAGACCAGCTTTGGATCGTCCGGGACGCGGCTATTTTGGGATGCGTTCCTTGGATCACGGATTTATCCAGTTGAACCAATCCGAACACGCGGGATGGGTCCGTTGGAGATGGCCTAAGAGCATCTCCAGGAGATCATCCAAATGGACATATATACAACATATAGAGGATCGCGTCTAAAAAACCGTCTCCAGCAGCACATGTATATGGACATGGGTCGATAGATGTCCATCTAGCTCTTGGGTGCGTCCTCCACATCTGGGTGACCAAGCCAGGATCATTGCTCCCTCGCCCGCGCGCCTCCTGCGCGATTCCGCTCGCCTACCGCGCGAATCGGAAGCTGCAGGCGACGAGGAGAGAGCCGGAGGGCATGGGAGGGAGCCGCCGTCGGGCGCCGTGCTGGGAGGAAGCAGGGGCCGGCGGAGGGCATGGGCACGGGGCGGACGGATTTGTGGTCGGGGGCGCCGCCGCGGAGGAGAGTTGGGGGCGTGGCCGTGGTGAGAGGAGGACGGCGGGGGAGGGCGCCCTGCCGGTGCCGATGGAGGAGGCAGAGGTGAGGTTTGGAGGAGGTGAGGTCGGAAAATCTGTTAAATGGTAGTTATAGGATAGTATTAAAATATAGGAGAGAGAATACAGATGTCCTGGTTATGGATGATCTGCTAGAAAATTAGGGACATTAAAAAAGAATCTTTATAGATGATCCTCTATATAGAGATATAGAGGACCAAATTTGGATGAGCTGCTGGAGATGCTCTAACTGCTCACAGGATAGCCTTCAAGCCTTGTGTCACCGTCCTACTGCACTTCTACCGTGTGGCAGCATTGCATATTTGCATTGCATCGGGTAGGTTTGTGCTTGTGGCAGTGACAGTAGTTGTTATTTATGAGTAGGTGGTACGCGTTTGGCTTGGACAGAGTGCTGTTTCCGCTAGAGTTCAGGACAAAGGCAATGTCCTGAGTTTCTGACCGCGCAGCGTTTCAACGGGCCGAAACTACAGTAGATGCATTGGGTACCTGCGTCCTCCAGCCTTCTGTAGACACGGTCTTCCTTATCCTTTGAGCTGACAATTCTCTACTCTGTTTCGTATTGATCCGCTAAGGTTTGGTCAAAGTTAAAACATTACAAACTTTGGCAAATTACGTGGGAACATATATTAATATTTAACATTGTTAGAATCACAATGAAGTGTATTTATTCATTATATACATGAATACATATGGTTTTGTATAAGTTCATATTTTACTGCATACACTTGGTCATACATTTAGAAAGTTCGATTTTGACAAAACCTTGTGTTCGAACTGCGAAGCGGGGTATTCCATCCGTTCACATATAAGTGTGTGTTTCGCTTTTATCCTAGAATCAAACTTGTGCCTCAGCTAGTCCTCGTGTCGCTCGAGAACCCTAGCATGCCACCAGCCGGATCTCCTCACTGGGTCCTTCCCTGCCGCTGCAGCTAGCCTTGCCGCGATGGCGGCAGGGCGCCCCTCGAAGGAGGCATTGGGAGAGCTCGTGGTGGACGCGGGGGACGGTTGGGCGTCGGCGGTCGTCCCTGTGGTTTTCTGGCGGCGCGGGACACTGGGCGGCGGCCCCGGGCTTTGGTGGTAGTGCTAGCTTGTGGGCGCGGTGTGGTGTGGGCCACACATCCGGCGGGTACGACATGGTGCAGTGACGTTGCGCGTTCCGGGGCTCCAGGTGGTGCATCGACGCGAGGTTTGCCAGAGCGGCGGCTCCGGGACTGCGGGGCAATGGATCCGGTGCCCTTGCTCCCCGATCTGATGGGGTGGAGGTGTTCCGGCAAATGCACTGCTACTCTAGCTACGTTGATGGCTGGGTGGCGGCTTGGGCAGCTAGGTAAGGTAGGGTGGTGGTGCAAATGCTCCTACCTGCTCACCGAGTTGCGGAAGCCAGGGCGGTGGCCCGGGGTTCAGGTGGTCTGCTCTCAGTTCCAGCGAGACACGAGTGGCCGTGTTGCTGTTGAGGGTTGGGCATCAAAAGAAGGGCGCTTGGGGTTGATGTGCTTTGGGCATGGAAATGATGGGATTCGTAGCATAGAAAATAAAAAAATTCCTACCGCAAGAACGAATAACAAGCCAAATCCAATCTAGAAGATGGTAGCAACGAGAAGATCATGAGACTAACCCTCGAAGATTTCCAAAGCCTACGAGATTAGATCTCGTTGTTGCTGTAGTCGATCACTTGCCGCTTCCAAAAGCGCGTAGAAGATGTTGACGGTGCCACAGTCGGGCAGCACCTCCGTACTCGATCACACGTTCGGTGTTGATGACGACGTCCTTCTCCCCGTTTCAGCGGGCAGGGGAAGTAGTAGATCCTCCTCGGAATCCCGACAGCACGACGGCGTGGTGTCGGTGGTGGTGGAGATCTCCGGCAGGGCTTCGCCTAAGCTCTACGGGAGAAGTGGGAGGAGGGAGGCGGCTAGGGTTTGGGGAGAGAGGGAGGGCTTTGGGGCGCCGGCCAGGGGGCCCCTTTGGTGGTGCGGCCAGGTGTAACCAGCCCCCTCCCTCTCCTCCTCATTATATAGGTGGAATCCCTAGGGTTTGCCCAAAGTGTTCGAATAAGACCCCAATTCAAAAACTTCCATATGGACGAAACCTAGAGGGACAGGGACTCCTCCCTTTCCCTCCTTGTTGGCTGGCCAAGGAGGTGGAGTCCACCATGGACTCCACCCTCCCACTTGGTTGGCTGGTTAGGGTTGGTGGAGTCCAACCGGGACCTCACCTTCTGACATAGGCATCCCCAATGGGCCTGCCGAAGATAGTAGCCGGGGTTTACTGAAGGCCCACGACCCGAAGAATAAGAAGAATCGGAAGCCCAAGTTGATATCAAGGAAAGTTAGATTTGTATTAGGAGAGGATGTTTGTAATCTTGCGAGATGAGTTAGAAACCCTCCCGGACTATGTAACTTGTACAATACGAATCCCTCGACTCCACCTCCTAAATAAGGGGGAGTCGAGGGACAAAGGAATCATCGAATCATTGTCTCACGAACCCTAGTTTTCATAATCGTCGAGTACTTTTCGGCTGAAACCTTCGAGATCTACTTGCCCTCTACTTCCAACTAAACCCTAGTCTACAACTCGTAGGCATTGACAAGCTAATCCCTTGTCAATTGGCGCCGTCTGTGGGGATTAGAGGCGTCAAGGATCTGATCTCGATGGCACGTTCAAGATCGTCGACTTCATCAACTGCAAGCAACGCGATGGATCGAGGTAAACAGATCGCAACTGGTCCTGTCGATTTTGTTCCTCACCCGCCCTCCCGTTTGGATGCATATGCGTATCTGGAGGAGCCTATGGAGATGACGTTCGGAAGATTCCACTTTCGCGTCGAGAAAGAGGGAACGTATCGTCTCGAAATTCCGATCTCGTCGGGATTATCGGCGGTCGACTCCGATTTTTCGAGCTCAACATCGTCGATCGAGTCAGGCGAAGAGGAGACTTCATCGCCACGCTTCATCAGCACCAGGGCAAGCGAAAAGCTCGCCAAGATCTTCAGCGACATGTCCTTCGAGTCATCTGCGGACTCCTATATAAGCGATGACTCGAGCAGTGTCGACAGCTTCAACTTCATCGACAAATCCACTACAGTGGGCAAGGTCTTCACCAATCTTTATGATGGTGTCACCAAACCCAACACAGATCTGAATACAAAATACCATCAGATTTATGCCATCGGAGAACCAAGCCACGATCAGGAGGAAACATCCGAGGCTTTCGATGATTTGGGAAATCCATATGTCGATCCCTCTGATTTACGACGAGACCTAGGCAACAAATATATTGGATCTGAGCCTCGTGATAGAGTTCAACTACCGCAAGCAGCATGGGATAGAGCCGCAAGAGCTATGGATGGCTCAGAACCAATGGCTACAACAGCCACGCCAGAAGAGCTGCAAGCATATCAATATAGGCTCGCGCAAGCTGCGAGAGAATTGGAAAAACAGACAGCTGCCCTGAACAGAAGAAAGGAGGCAGCCTCCGCGTCAAGCAGGCGAAGGGCAGAGCTCGACAATCTGGAACCTCGGGAGATAGCCACAGGGAAGCTCGGAACAGAGCAAGATCAAGGTTGCAACATATACCTGAAGGAGAAAGAGAACACTTGGTTCAAAACCTCGACATGTCTTTTATGTCGATAGACACGAGAGGGAATATTATCCCCAAGACACCAGAAGCTGGGTATATGGCGACACAGGCCTTTATCCTTGCATCCAGGCCACCTTTAGGAGATCCAAGGGAGGCACTGTACAACATGGCAATGGCAGGAGTTGGAGCCATGGGAACGGCGTTTGCATCAACACCCCCCGAAGGAACAGCGAGGCAAAATAGTCCACGACCTGCGGCAGCAGCAGCAGCAACTCCCGAAGGAACAAGTGGAGCAAGAGACACGGCAGCGCAGGCAAGGGTGGATAGAGCACGGCAAAGTAGAAGGGAACATCGGCACTCCCCAGAACTAAACGACGAAGATATGTGCGGTTTGCCATGCTTCACGAGGAGAGTACGAAAAACTCGAGTTCCTTCTTGATTTAAGTTGCCTGATAACTTCAAGAAATTCGACGGCCTGCAAGATCTAGAGGATTGGCTAGTTGATTACCTCGAGACGGTGAAGCTCACAGGAGGGACCAGAGCAACAGCTATGCAAAGCATCCAGGTGCATTTAAGTGGAGCCGCGCGATCTTGGATAAAGAAGCTTCCTCCAGGATCTATCGACAGCTGGGATAGCTTCGAAGACATCTTCGTCAAAAATTTCCGGTCCACCTGCAAAAAACCCGCATCACTAGAGGAATTGAGGGCGTGTCGATAGAAGCCAGACGAATCAATGAGAAAATACATCCAAAGGTGGAATATCATCAAAAACTCGGCAGAAAATATATCTGACGAGAGAGCGATAGATGCGTTTGTCGCAGGAATCAGGCGAGGAGATTATGTCGAGGATTTGGGGAGAACCAATCCAAAAACAGTATCAGCATTGATGGAGATAGCAAACAGATGGGAAGATGGAGAAGATGTTGTTCACAACAAACGGCATAGGTCACCAGAGGAAGACCGCGGCCGAAATTATCAAAATAGGCGACGATTTCCTCGGCAGTACTCGGGCTATGATGCACCTGGGCAAATTTTGGCTGGCTTCCGAGCAAGCGCCGGAGGAAACAATAGAGATGATTACCAAAGGAGCAACGAGCAGCGAGGCGACAATAGAGATGACTCTCGAAACAATAGGCAAAATACCGGGTCGAGGTTTCAGAGGCCTTTTGTGTCTCCCGAGGAAATGATGAACGGGCCGTGTCAAATGCATTTTTATCTTGACAATAACGGAAAAAGACAGTCGGGACACTTGCAGAAGGATTGCCGAAATTTTCAGGCAATGTTAAGGTGGGCAGGGCATGCCAATACTCAGGCAGCACCCAGAAATCCTCAAGGACCCAGGAGTGAGATTCACCTGCCACCTCCTCCCGCAATTACGGATGATAATCGACATCAGCTCAGAATTGCGGCAGCACCTGCACCACCGCCTTATGTTGATCCCAATTCCAATGGAGCGGTCTCGATGATTCAGAAAGGCAGGCCATCCAATAGAGCTCAGAAAGTAATCTCGCGACAGGTGTTCATGGCAGAGAAGATGCCTCCACCAACAGTCGAGTATCTTAATTGGTCAGGGCAAGATATTGGCTTCACAATAGCGGATCATCCACAGCAAGTTCCTCGACCAGGGCAATCAGCACTTATCTTACCAGCAGTAATTGTAGGATTCGATGTATCTCGAGTGTTCATAGACGACAGGCAATAGCCTTAAACCTTATGTATGCAGATACATTAAGGAAGATGAACATATCTCTAGCAAACTTAAAACCAACTGACACGCGATTCCACGGTATCACACCGGAGAAGCCAAGTTATCCGCTGGGGAAGATTAATCTCGACGTCCAGTTTGGGACCCGAGAAAACTACAGAATAGAGAGGCTGGAATTTGAAGTCGTGGATTTCCCATCACAATACCACGCTTTGTTGGGACGACCAGCATATGCTAGGTTTATGGCGGTACCACATTACACGTACCTGTTGTGGAGGATGCCTGGGCCTAAGGGACCAATCACAGTCAAAGGAAGCTTCGTGTTAGCCGATAAGTGCGATAAGGATTTTTATCGACTGTCAGAAACTTTCGGGATGCAAGCAGAAATACATGGCGTCAAGACTCACGACTGACTATGATGTGCTGTGATGACCCACAAGTATAGGGGGTGTATCGTAGTATTTTCGATAAGTAAGAATGTCGATCCCAACGAGGAGCAGAAGGTGTTGACAAGCAGTTTCGGTGAAGGATTCACTGTAAATGCTCACAGACAAGTATTCAGGGGTTTTTGATGTAACAGTTGAATAAAGTACGAGTAAGTAAAGTGCGAGAGTAACAATTGCAGCGAGTGGCCCAATCCTTTTTAGCACAAAGGACAAGCCGGTTTGTTTACTTATAATGACCAAACGTTCTCGAGGACACACGGGATTTTAGTCTAGTGCTTTCGCTACATACGGCTAAATAATCTTCATTGTTATGATAAGTGTTGTGTGGGTGAACCTATGCTAATGTACCGCCCTTCCTAGGACTAATACATACTTGTGATTATACCCCTTGCAAGCATCCGCAACTACAAGAAAGTAATTAAGAATAAATCTAACCACAGCCTTAAACTCTGAGATCCTGCTATCCCTCCTGCATCGATATACCAACGGGGGTTTAGGTTTCTGTCACTCCGGCAACCCCGCAATTGGCAAACGAATACAAGATGCATTCCCCTAGGCCCATAAATGGTGAAGTGTCATGTAGTCGACGTTCACATGACACCACTAGAAGAATAACACCACAACTTAAATATCATACCATTGAATATTACTCAACCATAGTTCACTACTAACATTTAGACTTCACCTATGTCCTCAAGAACTAAACGAACTACTCACGAGACATCATATGGAACATGATCAGAGGTGATATGATGATGAATAACAATCTGAACATAAACTTGGTTCAATGGTTTCACTCAATAGCATCAACAACAAGTAGAGATCGATACCGGGAGAGTTTCCCCTATCAAACAATCAAGATCAAACCCAAATTGCTACGGCGGTGACGGTGTCCAGCGGTGGAGACGGCGGTGATGATGGTGGAGATGATGATGATGGTGATGGAGATGATGTCCAGCTCGATGACGGTGACGATGGCGTCGATTTCCCCCTCCCGGAGGGAATTTCCCCGGATTCCTCGCCCGCCGGAGAGCTCTTTTCTCTCTGGTGTTCTCCGCCCGCAGAGGCGGTGTAACTCTTCGCGAGGTACCCTCTGTGGCTTAGGTTTTCGGGACGAAGGGTTTCGCGAAGAAAAGGAGGCGAAAGGGGCTGTGGGGCCCCCACACCACATGGTGGCGCGGCCAGGCCATGGGCCGCGCCGCCCTATGGTGTGGGCCCACCCTGGGTCCTCCTGGCTCCTCCTTCTGGCTTCCTTCGTCATCTTGAAAAATAAGATTTTTGGTATAATTTCCTTCCACAGTTGATCTTCCGAAATATTGCGTTCTGATGGTGCTTTTTCCAGCAGAATCCTGGCTCCGGTGCTTGATCCTCCAATAATGATGAAACATGCAAAATAGATGAAATAACATAAGTATTGTGTCCCAATATGAAATATATCAATGAATAACAGCAAATTATGATATAAAATAGTGATGCAAATTGGACGTATCAACTCCCCCCAAGATTAGACTTCGCTTGTCCCCAAGCGAAACTGAGCTCGGTAAACAGGACCACATGTTTATAGAGTGAAGAGTCGATAAATAAAATACGGACAAGAAGCATCATATTTATTCGCACAAGACATTATAGTAAACAACTTCCTCATATAACTCAACTTGAAACAAGTATAAGGTAATCACAAATAAAGGTGCATAGGAAATCATAATTGGTGATGGCAAACTTCGTTCTTGGTCAGAGAACAATTAACAGATTATACTTATCTCATTGAGCAGCGCTCTCATGTTAAAGTTTATAAGGCACAACTTGCATACTCAATCATAATGGTCTCTTCATGATCATTGATAACTTGCAAAGCTATATTCATTCAGATAAAACTTGTACTAAACAAGGAAGAATAAAAGACATGACGAAGCAAATCACAATATAATGGTTTGATCACAACTACTCAAATGCTTGCTTGAGATGGAGGGAAATAGGTTTACTGACTCAACATAAAGTGAAAGACAGGCCCTTCGCAGAGGGAAGCAGGGATTAAATCATGTGCTAGAGCTTTTTCAGTTTTGCAATCATATAAAGAGAATAAAAGTAACATTTTGAGAGGTGTTTGTTGTTGTCAACGACTGGTAGCGGGTACTCTAACCCCCTTGCCAGACAAACCTTCAAAGAGCGGCTCCCATATTATTTTTATTTTGTGTGGCACTCCTTCCAAGCTTTCTTTCACAAACCATGGCTAACCGAATCCTCGGGTGCCTGCCAACAATCTCATACCATGAAGGAGTGCCTTTTTATTTTAGTTTTATTATGATGATGACACTCCCCCCAACCTTTGCTTACACAAGCCATGGCTAACCGAATCCTTCGGGTGCCGTCCATCAATCACATACCATGGAGGAGTGTCTATTTAGTTTAATTAATTTGGGACTGGGAATCCCATTGCCAGCTCTTTTTGCAAAATTATTGGATAAGCGGATGAAGCCACTAGTCCATTGGTGAAAGTTGCCCAACAAGATTGAAAGATAAAACACCACATACTTCCTCATGAGCTATGAAACATTGACACAAATAAGAGATACTAAGTTTTGAATTGTTTAAAGGTAGCACATGAAGTATTTATTTGGAATGGCAGAAAATACCATGTATTGGGTAGGTATGGTGGACACAAATGACATAGGTTTGGTTTAAGGTTTGGATGCACGAGAAGTATTCCCTCTCAGTACAGGTTTTTGGCTAGCAAGGTTAATTAGCAAGCATAAGAGTTGAGGGAAACAAACAAATATACATGTGATAGAAACAATCATGCATCTTCCTTGTAAGCACAAACAATTTTAACTTTAGAATAAAAAGCTATGAGCTAACAAGAAAGAAAGACAATGAAACATCTACATGTATTTCTCTTTTCTACTTAAACCTCAAAGTGTTGTTGCTATTGACCAATGCTAAGTTTGCCAAAACCAAATAGATTTATTCAAGGCTCCCAAAGTGATACCAATACTAACAACAAGGTAAATCATATGATAGAGATTGCAAACTAGAATAAGATGTGCAATATGTAAATGATAAGACTTCTCATTAATATTCCATAACGATAACTCACACCAAGGGATACATAGATAACCAACTAAAGGAGAGATACTTCCAAACTGCAACCCATCTCATATGATAACTTCCCTACTCATGATATGACACTACTTGACAGTAAAAAGTAAAAGATAGTGATGATGTGATACCGCGGCACTCCCCCAAGCTTGGAACAAACCAAGGGGATGCCAATACCGATGATGAATTACTCCTTCGGTGATGGTGGTGATGAATTCCTGACAAGCTTCTCAATAAGCTCCTGAAGCTCATCAATCCTGTATGTGAGATTGCGAATCATCTCTGAATTGTGATCGACGCGGTTAAGGAGTCTGTCCGACGGCGAGTCCCAGCTCTTGAAGTTATTTCCCCACTCTTCAGCCTCAGGCTCCCTCCTTCCTGCAGTGTTAGAGCGATCTATATCCCACTGGCTAGGCAATGCTGCCTTGGGAGTCCCTTCAATTTGATTATTGAAAATTAGATTGTGGAAGGGGTGATAAGTGCCTGATAAGGATGTCTTCGGAGCTAGGTAATGACGTGGAACCGCTCCTCCAGTGCGAATTCTTGCGCTCTTGTTTGCACTAAAAGGGTTGTCCACCACCTTGATGCTTGCGATGGTAGCACGCGGGTGTGCGCGCGAATCTTCCTCCATCTCTTCTTCATCCTCTTCCTTGATGTCCTTGTCTTCCTCTTTCCACCCAAGATCTCGATCATCTTCATCCGGAAACTCCTTGCCCTTGTTCTTGGAGACTATGGTGCTTCTAAACTGAAAACAAATCCTGGCAGAAATAGCTCGAAACAAAACACGTCGAGAAAACGATATACGGACCTCCAGGGGTCCGGGGGATTATATAGCAAAAAATTTCTCGACAAAAGGAAAGTACCAGATCGAACCAGAGTCGGAAAGGGGCGACGAGGCGGCCAAACCATAGGTCGGCGCGGGCCCAGGTCAGGCCGCGCCGCCCTATGGTGGCACCCCCTCGTGCGTCCTTTCCACTCCGTTTCGAACTCGTAATTTTTCATATTTTCCAAAAACAGCAAAAATATTGTTCGGAAAGTAAATTGTGTACTTTTCATTACCAAGATCTTATTACCTATTCAAAGTCGAGTTCGGCGGATTTGTCAATTTGCCCTTTGATGAAAGCCTCCGGTGTTTCCACTTGAATAATATCAACATCAACATTATAGGAATCACCTGAGATATAATGCTTGAGTCTTTGTCCATTCACCACTTGCGTAGCATTGCCTTGGAGAGAGCTAATTTTGATTGCTCCTGAACGATACACCTCCTCGACAACATATGGTCCTTCCCATTTCGAGAGTAATTTCCCTGCAAAGAATCTGAGACGAGACCGATACAATAGGACTTTATCCCCAATATTAAATTATCTTTTGATAATCCTTCTATCATGCCATTTTTTAACTTTCTCTTTAAAGAGTTTAGCATTTTCATAAGCTTCACTTCTCCATTCATCTAGAGAACTTAATTGCAACAACCTCTTATCACCGGCAAGTTTAGGATCTTTATTTAATTCTCTAACAGCCCAATAAGCTTTGTGCTCTAGTTCTAAAGGTAAATGACAAGCTTTCCCATAAACCATTTTATAAGGTGACATTCCCATGGGATTTTTATAAGCAGTTCTATAAGCCCATAGTGCATCCTTCAATTTACTAGCCCAATTCTTTCTAGTTTTATTAACGGTCTTTCCCAAAATAGATTTAATCTCTCTATTTGATAATTCTACTTGACCACTAGTTTGAGGATGATAAGCGGAAGCAATTCTATGATTAATACCATACTTAGCAAGAGTTTTTCTAAAACCTCCATGAATAAAATGAGAACCTCCATCAGTCATAATATATCTAGGCACTCCAAATCTAGGAAAAATAATGTCTAAAAGCATTCTTAAAGAGGTCTCACCATCAGCACTTTTTGTAGGTATTGCTTCCACCCATTTAGTAACATAATCAACAGCAACAAGTATATGAGTGTTACCTTCTGAAGACGGAAAAGGTCCCATGAAGTCAAATCCCCAACAATCAAATGGTTCAATAACAAGAGTATAATTCATAGGCATTTCATTACGTCTGGAGATATTACCAACCCTTTGGCATTCATCACAATATAAAATAAACTTTCTCGCAACTTTGAAGAGAGTTGGCCAATAAAAACCTGATTGTAGAACCTTTTGCGCGGTTCTTTCTCCGGCGTGATGTCCTCCATAAGCACTACCATGACATTTACTCAATATCTCTTGTTGTTCATATTCGGGAACACATCTTCGCATAATACCATCCACTCCTTCTTTATATAAGTGTGGGTCATCCCAGAAATAGTGCCTCAAGTCATAAAAGAATTTCCTCCTTTGCTGAGCTGAAAAGGTTGGATGCAAGTACTTGGAAACAATAAAGTTAGCGTAATCAGCATACCAAGGACTGTCTCGCGAGCTCACCTTTATTACAGCCAATTGTTCATTTGGAAAACTATCATTAACAGGAACAGGATCATAAGCAATATTTTCCAATCTAGACAAATTATCAGCAACAGGATTATCAGCACCTTTCCTATCTACAATATGTAAATCAAATTCTTGCAAAAGAAGTACCCATCTAATAAGCCTCGGCTTAGCATCTTTCTTTGTCATAAGGTATCTAATTGTAGCATGATCAGTATGAATAGTAACTTTTGAATCAACAATATAAGATCTAAATTTATCGCAAGCAAAGACTACAGCTAATAATTCTTTTTCAGTTGTAGCATAATTTCTTTGAGCAGCATCAAGAGTTTTACTAGCATAATGAATAACATTCAGTTTTTTATCTACTCGCTGTCCAAGAACAGCGCCTACTGACAAAATCACTAGCATCACACATAATTTCAAATGGTAAGTTCCAATCAGGAGGTTCAACTATAGGAGCAGTTGTTAAGGCTTTCTTTAGAGTTTCAAAAGCTTCCTTACAATCATCATCAAAAACAAATGGTACATCTTTTTGAAGAAGATTAGTAAGAGGCTTTGAAATCTTGGAGAAATCTTTAATAAATCTCCTATAAAACCCAGCATGACCAAGAACACTACGAATACCTTTAACATCCCTAGGATAGGGCATCTTCTCAATTGCTTCAACTTTAGCTCTATCAACTTCAATACGTCTCTCAGAAATTTTATGTCCCAATACAATTCCTTCATTGACCATAAAGTGGCATTTCTCCCAATTAAGAACAAGGTTAGTTTCTTCACATCTCTGCAAAACTTTATCAAGGTTTCGCAAGCAACTATCAAAAGAATTCCCATAGACGGAAAAATCATCCATGAATACCTCTACAATACTCTCACAAAAACCATGAAAAATAGCAGACATGCATCTTTGAAAAGTAACAGGAGCATTACATAAACCAAAAGGCATACGTCTATAAGCATAAGTTCCATAGGGACAAGTGAAAGTGGTTTTCTCTTGATCTTTAGCTTTAACAGCAATTTGTGAAAACCCAGAATAACCATCAAGAAAACAAAAATGAGTATTTTTAGACAATCTTTCTAGCATTTGATCAATAAATGGTAAAGGGTAATGATCTTTCTTAGTAACTTTATTAACTTTTCGAAAATCAATGCACATTCTATACCCTACAACTACTCTTTGAGGGATGAGCTCATCATTATCATTAGGCACAACAGTCATTCCTCCTTTCTTGGGAACGCAATGCACAGGACTAACCCATCTACTATCAGCAATAGGATATATAATACCAGCTTCAAGAAGTCTTAATACCACATTCCTTACCACTTCCTTCATCTTCGGAATTAGGCAATGACGATGTTCAACAACAGGCTTTGCATCATCTTCCATATTAATAGCATGTTGGCAAATAGAAGGAGAAATCCCTTTCAAATCATCAAGAGTATAGCCAATAGCTCCTCGGTGCTTCTTCAATATTTCCAATAACCTTTCTTCCTCAATCTCTGAAAGCTTAGAACTAATAATAACAGGATATATTTTCTTATCATCAATATGAGCATATTTAAGATTATCATGCAAAGGCTTTAATTCAAAAACAGGATCTTCCTTTGGTGGCGGTGTTGTACCCAAATCTTCCACCGGTAAATCATGCTTGAGAATAGGTTGGCGAAGAAAAATTTCTTCAAGCTCATCTCTTTCTTTCCTAAAAACTTCACTCTCGCTATCCTCCAAATGTTGCTGCAAAGGATTGTTAGGAACAAGAACAATAGATGCACATTGCTCCATTTTAAAATCATTACTAGGTAATTCAGCTTTATAAGGAGTTTTGGTAAATTTAGAGAAGTTAAACTCATAAGATTCACCAGCAAATTTAGTCAAAATTTTCTCTTTCTTGCAATCTATAATAGCTCCACAAGTATTTAGAAAAGGTCTACCAAAAATAATAGGACAATAATCACTAGCAGCAGAACCAAGTACCAAAAAGTCAGCAGGATATTTAATCTTACCACATAGAACTTCCACATCTCGAACAATACCAATTGGAGAAATAGTTTCTCTATTAGCCAGCTGAATAACCACATCAATATCTTCAAGTTCACAAGAATCAATTTCGTGCATAATCTCCGTGTAAAGCTCATAAGGAATAGCACTAACACTTGCACCAATATCACATAATCCATAATAGCAATGATCACCAATTCTAACAGATAGCATAGGAACACTAGCTTGTTTGGGTTTATTAGGATGTGAAACAATATTAGAAGCATCTTCACACAAAATAATATGACCATCCTCCACATTTTCAGTCACAAGATCTTTAACTATTGCAACAGCAGGTTCAACTTTTATTTGTTCTTCAGGTTCTACAGGTTTCTTTTCACTTTTATGAACCGCACTATTTATAACAGTACTCCTTCATTTTAGCGAGGAAAGGAGTTTTTTCAATATAAGCTTCAGGAATAACATGATCAGCAGTTTCAACTACAACACATTTATTAATAGATGAATCAATTTTATCTTTATACGGTTCATGATACTTATCAAAATTCTTCTTTGGCAATTCATAATGAGAGGCAAAAGCTTTATAAAGATTTACAGCAACTTGAGAATCAAGACCATATGTAGCACTCATATTACGAAATTTATCAGTATCCATAAAAGCTTCAATGCATTTATAATCATAAATTATACCTGATTCTCTATCCTTGTCGTTCTCCCAACCTTCAGTATTTTCTTGGATCCGATCAAGAAGGTCCCTTTTAAACTCTTCTTTGTTGCGTGTAAATGATCCAGAACAAGAAGTATCCAGCAAGGTCTTGTCTTGAAAAGAAAGTCTTGCATAGAAATTATCAATAATAACATTACCAGGAAGCTCATGAATGGGGCATTTGAACATTAAAGACTTCAATCTCCCCCAAGCTTGGGCAATACTCTCTCCATCATGAGGCCAAAAATTATATATGCGATTCCGATCCTTGTGAATTTCACTTGGAGGATAGAACTTAGAATAAAACCGGGGCACAATATCATTCCATTCAAGAGAGTCCCCATTATCCAGTAATTTATACCAATGCGCCGCCTTACCAGACAGCGATAAAGAGAATAGTTTCTTCCTCACTTCATCCATAGCAATACCTGCACACTTGAATAAACCGCATAATTCATGT
This sequence comes from Lolium perenne, assembly GCF_019359855.2. NCBI lineage: Eukaryota > Viridiplantae > Streptophyta > Magnoliopsida > Poales > Poaceae > Lolium > Lolium perenne. The sequence continues at coordinate 64,746,369 of NC_067247.2, forward strand.
AAGAACAATAAATGATCTCCAGGGTGGACAGTTCCATCCCCTTCATAGCGGTTATCCATAACACGTTCAATAATTTTCATAGGTATTTTATATGGTATCACTTCCTCACCTGGCGCCTCATCCACTACCGTTGCAGTAGTAGTAGATTTCCAAATAAAAATTGAAGAGAAGATCTCTCCATAATGACTTATAGCAGCAGGCAGAAATAAAATCAGCACAAACGATAAGGTTTTCCTTACCAATTCCACTTACCAATAGCGCTTCACTCCCCGGCAACGGCGCCGGAAAATAGTCTTGATGACCCACAAGTATAGGGGGTGTATCGGAGTATTTTCGATAAGTAAGAATGTCGATCCCAACGAGGAGCAGACGGTGTTGACAAGCGGTTTCGGTGAAGGATTCACTTTGTAAATGCTCACGAGACAAGTATTCAGGGGTTTTTGATGTAACATTTGAATAAAGTACGAGTAAGTAAAGTGCGAGAGTAACAATTGCAGCGAGTGGCCCAATCCTTTTTAGCACAAAGGACAAGCCGGTTTGTTTACTTATAATGACCAAACGTTCTCGAGGACACACGGGATTTTAGTCTAGTGCTTTCGCTACATACGGCTAAATAATCTTCATTGTTATGATAAGTGTTGTGTGGGTGAACCTATGCTAATGTACCGCCCTTCCTAGGACTAATACATACTTGTGATTATACCCCTTGCAAGCATCCGCAACTACAAGAAAGTAATTAAGAATAAATCTAACCACAGCCTTAAACTCTGAGATCCTGCTATCCCTCCTGCATCGAGATACCAACGGGGGGTTAGGTTTGTCATCACTCCGGCAACCCGCAATTGGCAAACGAATACAAGATGCATTCCCCTAGGCCCATAAATGGTGAAGTGTCATGTAGTCGACGTTCACATGACACCACTAGAAGAATAACACCACAACTTAAATATCATACCATTGAATATTACTCAACCATAGTTCACTACTAACATTTAGACTTCACCCATGTCCTCAAGAACTAAACGAACTACTCACGAGACATCATATGGAACATGATCAGAGGTGATATGATGATGAATAACAATCTGAACATAAACTTGGTTCAATGGTTTCACTCAATAGCATCAACAACAAGTAGAGATCGATACCGGGAGAGTTTCCCCTATCAAACAATCAAGATCAAACCCAAATTGCTACGGCGGTGACGGTGTCCAGCGGTGGAGACGGCGGTGATGATGGTGGAGATGATGATGATGGTGATGGAGATGATGTCCAGCTCGATGACGGTGACGATGGCGTCGATTTCCCCCTCCCGGAGGGAATTTCCCCGGCGGATTCCTGCCCGCCGGAGAGCTCTTTTCTCTCTGGTGTTCTCCGCCCCGCAAAGGCGGCTGTAACTCTTCGCGAGGTACCCTCTGTGGCTTAGGTTTTCGGGACGAAGGGTTTCGCGAAGAAAAGGAGGCGAAAGGGGCTGTGGGGCCCCCACACCACATGGTGGCGCGGCCAGGCCATGGGCCGCGCCGCCCTATGGTGTGGGCCCACCCTGGGTCCTCCTGGCTCCTCCTTCTGGCTTCCTTCGTCATCTTGAAAAATAGGATTTTTGGTATAATTTCCTTCCACAGTTGATCTTCCGAAATATTGCGTTCTGACGGTGCTTTTTCCAGCAGAATCCTGGCTCCGGTGCTTGATCCTCCAATAATGATGAAACATGCAAAATAGATGAAATAACATAAGTATTGTGTCCCAATATGAAATATATCAATGAATAACAGCAAATTATGATATAAAATAGTGATGCAAATTGGACGTATCATGCTGCCAGATGTAGGAAGGCCAAACAAAGAATCAACTTTCAACACGGAGAAAAATTCTAAGGAGGTGCAGATTCACCCGACAGACCCGAAAAAGACGACGTCCATCGCAAAAGACATGGACCTCGCATAGGAAAGCGCTCGTCGAGTTCCTTCGTGAAAACTGGAAAATCTTCGCATGGTGTCCAGCTGACATGCCAGGAGTACCCAGGGAACTTGCTGAGCACCACCTAAACTTAGATCCACTAGCGAGACCAATCAAACAACCTTTGCGGCGTTTTTCGGAGCCAAACCGCAAAGCTATGCTGTCAGAAATTGATCGACTAAGAGAAGCTGGTTTCATCAAGGAGCTGCATACAGAGGCCACATGGGTAGCAAATCCAGTGTTGGTGCCGAAGAAAAACACTAAAGTCCTTCGCATGTGCGTCGATTTTACGTGTCTCAATAAACATTGTCCAAAGGATCACTTTCCCCTCCCGAGGATCGATCAAATTATCGACTCCACGGCAGGATGTGAACGTCTTTCCTTCCTGGATGCATATTCTGGTTATAACCAGATCAGATTGAAAGAACAAGATGAGGTCAAAACAGCGTTCATCACACCTTACGGAGTGTTTTGCTACAGAACAAGGCCTTTTGGTTTGAAGAACGCGGGAGCAACATACCAGAGGATGATGCAGAAGTGTTTGGCGACACATATTGGGAAAAACGTACAAGTGTACATCGATGATGTCGTCATAACATCAAAGAAAGGGCAACGCTAATCGAGGATCTGAAGGAAACCTTCGAGAACCTCGACAAATTCTGCCTCAAGTTGAACCCAACGAAGTGTTCCTTTGGCGTTCCTGCAGGAGAACTTCTTGGGTTTTTAGTCTCAGCAAGAGGGATTGAAGCAAATCCCGAAAAAATCCAAGCTATCGTAACAATGAGGAAGCCAACAGAGTTGAAGGAAATACAGCAGCTAACTGGGCGAGTCGCAGCTTTAAGCAGATTCGTCGCCAGGTTGGGAGAAAAAGCGCTACCGTTCTACGCTTTAATCAAGCAAGGAGAGAAATTCCAGTGGAACGAAGAGGCCGATAGAGCCTTCGAGGATTTGAAGCGCACAATTTCGACACCACCAATCTTGGTGGCGCCGAAAGAGAAGGAATCTCTCCTGCTATAGATCGCAGCCACACCTCAGGTGGTTAGCACGGTGCTAGTCATTGAAAGAGAAGAAGAAGGAAAACTCCATGGAGTGCAAAGGCCGGTATATTTCATCAGTGAAGTTTTATCGCCTTCCAAACAGCGGTACCCGCAGTACCAGAAGTTAGCATATGGAGTTATCACAACAACAAGAAAATTGCGCCATTATTTTTCGGCACATCCGATAATAGTGGTCAACGAAGCACCTCTATCAAACATATTGAACAATCCAGAAGCTACAGGGCGTGTCTCCCTTTGGGGAATAGAACTTTCCCCTCGGGACATCACGTATGAAAAAAGAAAGGCAATCAAGTCGCAAGTTCTGCCAGATTTTATTGCAGAGTGGATGGAGCTGCAAAATACAGGACCCCCAGATTTGTTGAGAACTTGGACCATGAACTTCGATGAATCCAAGAGAGTAGAAGGAGCTGGTGCAGGGGTGATACTCATATCACCTGAAGGCGAAAAATTGAAATATGTCCTACGGATGACGTTCCCAAACGCATCTAACAATGAAGCAGAATATGAAGCCCTTATACACGGGATGAAGATGGCGAAAGCTTGCGGTGCAACTCGACTAAAAATATTTGGCGACTCACAATTGGTAGCTCAGCAGGTTATGAACCAATGTGATGCAGTCAATGATAGCATGGTCGCATACAAGGAAGTGTACAACGAGCTTGAGAAGCTATTCGATGGATGCGAAGTAAATCACATCAGTAGACTGAGCAATGACGAAGCCGATGTTCTCGCAAACATCGGGTCGCAGTGCCTTCCAATTCCGCCAGGCGTATTTTGGGAAGAAATAGCTGAAAGATCCACAAAGACAAAGAAGGCGCAGAAGAAGACGAAGGAGGAAAAAACTTCGGCGCCTCACAAAGAAATTCCAGACAAAGAAGAGGACCAGGAGCTGGTGATGATGGTAGAAGTCCCATGGATGCAAGCGTACATATCGTATATCTTGCGAAAAGAACTACCCGACGATCCAGTTGAAGCAAGGCGGGTTATTCGACGGTCCAAAGCTTTCACAGTGGTCAAAGGGGAGTTGTACAAGTGAAGTATTTCAGGCGTCCTGCAAAGGTGCGTTACACCCGAAGAAGGAAGGATAATCTTAAAGGACGTGCACGAGGGGATATGTGGTCACCACGCGAGCAGTCGAGCTATTGCGGCCAAGGTTTTTCGGGCTGGATTCTACTGGTTGACAGCAATCGAGGATGCAAAAGAGATAGTGCGAACCTGCGACGCGTGCCAGAGGTTTGCCGCAAAACCCCACTCACCGGCAGCAGAGTTGATGCCAATACCATTGTCTTGGCCCTTTGCCCAATGGGGACCGGATATGGTGGGAAAATTGCACAAGGCTTCGCCAGGAGGATATGAGTACATGTTGGTTGTTGTTGATAAATTCACCAAGTGGATAGAAGCAAAGCCGATAAATTCACCAGATGCAGCGTCAGCAATAAAATTCGTGAAGGGCATCGTTTTTCGGTTTGGAGTACCTCACAACATTGTCACAGACAACGGTAGTAACTTTACGTCCAAGGAGTTCAAGGCATATTGCGCAGAAGTGGGCATTAAATTGCACTTCGCGTCAGTTGGGCACCCGCAAACCAACGGTCAAGTCGAGAAAGCCAATGGTATCATCTGCAACGGTATTAAAAAGCGCCTGCTAGGACCGCTTGAAAAGGCTCGACATACCTGGCCAGAAGAACTGCCAAGTGTTTTGTGGAGTATCCGAACAACACCAAATACAGCGACACAAGAAACTTCGTTCTTCCTCATCCACGGAGCTGAGGCCGTACTACCAATTGAAATAGAGCATGACTCCCCAAGAGTGACAGAGTATGATGAGGAAACTTCAAGAAAAGCTCTGGAGGACGATGTAGATGCACTCGATGAAGCTCGAGATGAAGTACTCTCACGAGTCACCAAGTACCAGCAAGACCTGAAAAACTACCACAGTCGACGATTGCGGCCAAGATCTTTCCAGGTCGGAGACTTGGTCTTACGGCTCAATCATCAAAGTACTGAAAAACTCGAGTCGCCATGGCTAGGTCCTTACGTCGTCACGGAAGTAACCGAAGGAGGAGCATACAGGATCAAGGACAAGAAGACAGGGGTTCCTGAGAAAAACCCCTGGAACGTGGCGCAACTCAGGCGGTTCTACGCTTAGAGTCGAAATATAGTCCTCCTTTGTAAAAATACAATGTACTGAAACGCCCGCGAGTTTTCAGACGCACTCTTTTCCTTTTCAGGGCACCGAGTGGGGCTGGAAAGGTTTTTAATGAGGCGGGCTCGCGGTGCTGCAATATAATAAAAATAGTGAAGATATACTTCTTGTTCTTCGACACGCTCGGGGGCTAAATGCCTTCAAAGTTACAAAATATACACAACATAGATGAACTCAACTTGCAAAAATATTTCGCCTTGGTACAAAATACCTCGCCAAATAAAAAAAATCAGAGGCTAACACCCATAAATATAGTATACTCGTTAGAATTCTATTGCTTTGGTTTAAAAACCTCGCGACAAAAATATAGAACGTCGCCACCAGAACACTCGGGGGCTTGACGAACAGAAATAATAAAAAAATACATGTACATAGTTGGCGGCTTTACAATATAGAAGACGCAACAATGGAGAAAATAAAGCAAGATAAAAGAAAAACCCTCAGTGGATGCCTAGCACATGATCTATGGTTATTCGTTCATTGGTAGTACGAGTACTGTGCTCAGCATAGCTGCCCTTCACGTAGAACTCAACATCCATCCGAAGAAGTTCATCCATCATATCTTCTGCTACAGGAGTCACAATATCGTCAATTTTGCCCATGTTTCTCTTCTTTTTTGACATCTTGGCCAGGCACTTGGAGACAATTTGATTCATGGGCAATTTTGGATAGCAGATCTTTATCATCATCATAGCAAATCTTGCGCCAGCAGAGAGTTGGGCCCGCACAAAGCCATGGATTCGAGGGGCATCTCGAAATTTCTCCATCAAAGCAGGAAGAGTTTCTGGCATCTTGTTGCGCGGGAACATGGTCCCATAAACTAAAAACAAGGTCCTTGTACAGAAGTCGAGGAAATCACGGACCTGAGCCGCGCGATCTTGGAACCTGACAATTTGGCGGGTACGCTCAGGAGTAACCCAAAAGTTAGAACCATGTTGTGCAGCAAGTCTGAGCAGAACAGCGGCTCGAGCTTCAACGCGTTGATCTTCGGCAGCAGTATCCAAAAATGAGCCTGTTCCAGCAAAGAAATTATTAAGGAAGGAAAAAATAGCAAGAACAACATCAAGCATGGTCATGTACAGGAAGCATACCTGTCATGTCCAGGCTGGCGTCAGTCATTAGTTGAAGCATATAATTTTCTCGAGAAGAAGCTTTGGTAGCCTCAGCAACCGCAGCATCCTTTGCGGCCATAGCATCCTGAGCCTGTTGAAGAGCAACTTTTTCCCTCTCCGAAGATCTTCGAGACTGTTCCATTAGTACAAGCATTTGTTTTTTCATGGATTGAAGTTGTTGGCGAAGTTCTTGCAAATCTTGCGAGAAGTGTTTACTCGAAGAACCTTCGATAAGGTTATCATCGACGAGTGTTTTCTTCGAGAAGGAGGAAGTAGGAGAAGTATCGGCAGGATTAGGATTTGCAGAGTAGTTATCAAATATCAACTGGAAAAGAAAATTTCAAAATTAATGATCGTGCAAGATAGAATTCCATTGATCTTCGGGAAATTTACATGGATATTACAGAAGGAGTTTTTCAAAAGGATTACTACGACAATTGTCGCCAAAGCTACTGCGGCGACAACATCAAAAGAAACAGAAAAAATAAAGAAAGAAAAAGACAGGGCATTCAACTAGACCTCCGGCTTCGACGAGCTAGGAGTTGAAGTTGGCTTGAATCCAAGATAAGCAAGGATCTTCTTTGTGTTGGGCTTCGCAGCCTTGATCAGCGATCGCCACTTCGTGGTCTCCATCTGCTGTGTGTCGCCAACTTTGGTCCAGTCGATGTTCTGCTGGCTGTCTGCAACCAAGGCGACAGTGCTCTCAACGGCAATCTTCATATTTTCTTGGCGCAGTTTCAGTCCAAGATCTTCTAGCGGATTAAAGTCCTTGGCAAGACCAAGGAAAGTCGCGGGTTCCTTTTTCTTCGGGAGGAAATAAGGGTAGAGCCGTGACAATCCTCCCTGGGCTTGCTCAATACCTTCATGGGTTTCTGTTCCGTGAAACTCAAGGACAGAGAGTGCGTCGAGGAGGGGATCGTTGTCAGGATCTTCAAGTTCAAATTCTTGGTTTGTTTCCCCTGTCGAGGAAAAAATATGTTGGTCAACAAACAAGCAAATAAAAGCAAGTCCGAGGAACGTAAAATAGATCGGGTACTTACTGACAAAGCGCCGATTTTGCGAGTCCAAACGCTTGAGGATCGCCTCTTCACGAGCAGCTTGTGCGGTTTTATGCTCGTTCAAGGCAGTTTCGGCATCATGAAGTCTCTTCTGAAGATCTTCGACACCAGCAGCTTCTGCCTTGGCCTTGTCAGCTTATGCCTTAGCTTTGCTAGCATCAGATTCGGCCTTCCTACGAGCCGCTTCACTTTGCTCTAATTTCTGAGCAAGCGTGTCGGCAAGTTTGTTGGCCTCCGCAAGTTTTTCTGCCAAAATAGTCAAAAATAAGTCAAAAACACGATGACAAAGGAGCAAGAAGGCATGGGCAAATGAAAGCAGAGAGTCAGTACCTTCGGCCTTGCTAGCGTACTCGCGGTACCCAACGAATTGGGCACCGAAGCGGATGAACTCCTTAATCACAGGCTGTCAAAGAAAGATAGAGAAAGAAAGCATCGGTATGAAAAAAATGCGATAGCACAAAGAAGCAAACAGAAAAAACATCGACAGTATCAGAAAGAATTAAAGGACTTACGTCATCCAAAAGAGGAGTCGAGGAGCTACCCAATTGTAGGGTAGGCTCCGTGATTGTTTCAACCCCCGCCCTTATTGGTGAAGGGACAAGGGGGCTTGCAGGAGGAGTAGGAGCGTCGCTGTTTTGTTGAGGAGGCGAAGATTCCTCTCCCTCAACTTGCACCTCAGAAACAACTAAAGTTTGCGACGTACTCGTTCGAGCAGTCGCATCAGTAGCTGGCATTTCTTCCTCGTCACCACTACAATTAAATGTCAGCAGTATAAGGAGCAAGATAGATAAAAATCCTCAAGCAGCAAAACAGTAAGAAACAAAAAGGTGACTTACGAGCTGACGAGGGCTTCAAGGTATGGATCGAAAGCTGCCTTCCGACGTGAAGGAGCAGCTTCTTCGGCTTTGGAGGTGCCGGAATCTTCGACATCAGCTCTTTTCCTTTTGTTCCTTGGAGAAACAGCAGGAGGAGGAGACTGTGCCAACGTAGTGGCCTCAGAGGCAGCCTCCTTTTCAGAGGATCCCGCAGATTTTCGAGAACCTGCGGGTTCATTCTCAAAAGAAGGAGCATCTTGGTTGTCGTCACTGACAACAGCTCGTTCTTCGACTTCTCCACCTTCAGGAAGGGGAGGAAGCGAGACAAGATCTGGATGGTTCTATACAAAAACAAAGGAAAGTGTCAAGAAAAGAATTATGTAAGGACGGCAAACAAAAAATGAGCCAGTCGATAAAGGTTAGCTTGGGAAGCGCATTGGTGGCGCTATATGGTTTTACGCGGCAGGAAGAAGGGACAGGATCTTTCGAGGTTAGGGAGGAGATTTTCCGGACAAGTTTTTCTAAGTCCTTGACCGACAAATCCACCGACAACCGATCCACATCATTGTCGCCAGCATACCTCCAGAGGGGATTTTTGCGAGCCTGTAGAGGCTGCACTCTGATTCTAAGGAAGTACGCCGTGATCTGGATACCCGACAGCTCTTTGCCGCGGGTATTTTGTAGCTCGTGGATGCGAGTCATCAATGCTCCCGTCGCCATATTTTCTTCCTCGGTAGCCTCTGCATCCCAGGAGCGGCGGCGATAGATTTTCTCGGCACCATCGAAAGGAGGGATGTTGTCTTCAGCACATCCATGATTTTCCTCATGAATGTACAGCCACTTCTTGCGCCACCCTTGAACTGAGTCAGGGAATTTGACATCGAAGTAATCGACATCAGCCCGAACACAGATAACAACGCCGCCTATGTTATAGGCGACATTGGGAGAGCCATTGCGGCGACAATAGAAAATGCGCTTCCACAACGCCCAGTTAGGCTGGACGCCGAGGAAGGATTCGCAGAGGGTGATGAAGATGGAAATGTGAAGGATAGAATTGGGTGTGAGGTGATGAAGTTGCAGTCCATAAACGAAAAGCAAACCCCGAAGAAAAGGGTGAATGGGGGCAGAAAGACCGCGGATGAGGTGATCGACGAAACTAACCCGATACTCCATTGGAGGGGTTGGGTAGCTCTCTTCGCTGGGGAAGCACAGCGCCTTGGGCTTCTTGCTGATCCCCAGTTTCTTCAGAAGATTGATGTCCTGGGTAGAGATTTTGGATCTCTCCCACTCAGCGCTTCCCAGTGTAGGATAACGTTGCATAGAAAACAAAAAATTTCCTACCGCGAACACGCAATCCAAGCCAAGATGCAATCTAGAAGACGGTAGCAACGAGGGGGTATCGAGTCTCACCCTTGAAGAGATTCCAAAGCCTACAAGATGAGGCTCTTGTTGCTGCGGTAGACGTTCACTTGCCGCTTGCAAAAGCACGTAGAAGATCTTGATCACGATCGCTTCCGGCGCCACGAACGGGCAGCACCTCCGTACTCGGTCACACGTTCGGTTGTTGATGAAGACGACGTCCACCTCCCGTTCCAGCGGGCAGCGGAAGTAGTAGCTCCTCTTGAATCCGACAGCACGACGGTGTGGTGTCGGTGGCGGTGGAGATTTCCGGCGGAGCTTCGCTAAAGCTACGCGGGAGATATGGAGGAGAGGGGGCGGCTAGGGTTTGGGAGGGGGTGGCCGGCCACTTCAATGGGGCGGCCAGCTTGTGGTCTTAGGGTGGCCAGCCCCCTCCCTTGGCCCCTCATTATATAGGTGGAACCCCAAGTGTTGGTCTCCAAGTCTTCGAATAAGACCCGAAACCAAAACCTTCCATATGAAAAGGAAACCTACCTAGGGTGGGAATCCCACTTGGGGTGGGATTCCCCCCTTCCATATGGGGGGGGTGGCCGGCCCCCTAAGGGGGAGTCCACTTGGGACTCCTCCCCCACTAGGGTTGGCCGGCCATGGAGGTGGAGTCCCACCGGGACTCCACCTTCCTTGGTGGTTTCTTCCGGACTTTTCTAGAACCTTCCATAGAACCTTCCGAATCATTTTAATTCACATAAAATGACATCCTATATATGAATCTTATTCTCCGGACCATTCCGGAACTCCTCGTGATGTCCGGGATATCATCCGGGACTCCGAACAAATATTCGAACTCCATTCCATATTCAAGTTCTACCATTTCAACATCAAACCTTAAGTGTGTCACCCTACGGTTCGCGAACTATGCGGACATGGTTGAGTACTCACTCCGACCAATAACCAATAGCGGGATCTGGAGATCCATAATGGCTCCCACATATTCAACGATGACTTCAGTGATCGAATGAACCATTCACATACGATACCAATTCCCTTTGTCACACGATATTTTACTTGTCCGAGGTTTGATCATCGGTATCACTCTATACCTTGTTCAACCTCGTCTCCTGACAAGTACTCTTTACTCGTACCGTGGTATGTGGTCTCTTATGAACTTATTCATATGCTTGCAAGACATTAGACGACATTCCACCGAGAGGGCCCAGAGTATATCTATCCGTCATCGGGATGGACAAATCCCACTGTTGATCCATATGCTTCAACTCATACTTTCCGGATACTTAATCCCACCTTTATAACCACCCATTTACGCAGTGGTGTTTGGTGTAATCAAAGTACCTTTCTGGTATAAGTGATTTATATGATCTCATGGTCATAAGGACTAGGTAACTATGTATCGAAAGCTTATAGCAAATAACTTAATGACGAGATCTTATGCTACGCTTAATTGGGTGTGTCCATTACATCATTCATATAATGATATAACCTTGTTATTAATAACATCCAATGTTCATGATTATGAAACTAATCATCCATTAATCAACAAGCTAGTTAAGAGGCATACTAGGGACTCTTTGTTGTCTACATATCACACATGTACTAATGTTTCGGTTAATACAATTATAGCATGATATATAAACATTTATCATAAACATAAAGATATATAATAACCACTTTTATTATTGCCTCTTGGGCATATCTCCTTCAGTCTCCCACTTGCACTAGAGTCAATAATCTAGTTTACATTTGTAAAGATATAACACCTTGGCCTTCCGGTGCTTTTATCATGTATTGCTCTCGGGAGAGGTTTTAGTCAACGGACCTGACATGCTCAGAAACGTATGTATTTTGTAATTCATTTGCGTCTCAACGCATCACTCATTTCCAAATGAGTCGGCATTAAATATGTTTGGTCTTCTGGTGGAACCTTAATTCCGCGGTCTGAAATATGTTACTAATATTGTCACACACAATATAGCTTCAAAGTTCTGACTCTGTCGGAACTACACCAAGTTCTCAAAGAACCTCTTGACTTTAACATCCTTTGTCATTGTCAAAACAATGACATATTCTGCCTTCTTTTGTAGAATCCGTCATAATATTTAGAACTCTTCTAAATCTAGCATAGACAACTTCTAGCTCATCGTGCTACCTTTTAAACAACACTTAGTCTAATTTGAGATTGAAATCTTATTTTCATATGTGACAAAACAAATATCGGTGCAACATCTTACAGCGATTTGTTTGTCATTTCCCATACAAAACTATATATATATCCTTAGTTCTTCTAAAGTACTCAAGAATATTCTTACTGTCGTCCAATGATCATCATATGAATCATTCTGGTATATGCTCATAACACTTTATAGCACATGACATCTGATTGTGTACATATTATTCGTGATCTATAATCACTCATGTGTTTTTACTCATTGAGTGTCAGATACACTCAAGTCTTGTTAAAACTTAACATGACAAGAATATTTTCTTAATATTTTTATATTGAACTATTTCAATATCCATTCTATGTACTTTGACTTGAACATATTATGTGTTTCAATCTATCTTCATAGATCTTGACACAAAATTTGTTTCAGTCCATATCACTTTTATTGAAGTTAATTTTTCAATGAAACCTTTTAATCAAGTATGTAATTACATTATTTATAACCAACTATATGTCTTCTACATAAGTATTATAAATATGTCTCAACGCTCCCCCTTAATTTCTTGCAAATGCAAGCCTCTTCATCGTCTCTGATGAAATCAAAAACTCTTTGACTATTTCATCCAGTGAAGATTTAAACTCCGCTATACTTACTTCATCAAATTGAAGTTTGTATACCTATCTAGTATTCCACGGACCAGCAAAACTCTTGGTTGTATCTTGTATACACCTTTTAATACATACTTCTGATAAGTAATGTATTTTGCCATCCTACTAGCATATCTCATAAAAGAAATATATAGTGATTACTAGAATAATCCACATAGACTATAAGCATTGCTACGGAAGATCTAATCTTATCGTAGTCAACTCTTTGAACTTTGTCGTAAACAATTTTTCGACAAGTCGAGCTTCTTTAAGGATATTCCATCCAAGTCCATCAATTTTATAGATCCATTTACTTTCAAAAAGTATTTATCTATCTTGGATTTCATGGCATATAGCCATTTTAACGGAGTCAGGGCCCATCATAACTTCTTTGTTTGTAGTTAGTTTATCATTGTTCACAATCAATCCTTTGTCCACAAATCATTTATTTGATCACAAAGTAAACCATACCTACAAGGTTCAATATGTACTTCGATCTCCATGGCTAAAACACTTTGTAGTCATGGGAGCCATGATCGTCGTGGCCGCTTCCGAAACCAATTCCGATGTTGCGCTACTCTAATCATTATGGTCAGGTTCATAAACCTTATCAAATTATATTGTCCTCCCACTCAAATATTTAACTAGAAACAATTTCTTGGAAATAAGAAACATTGACAAACACTTTTGTCTTTGTCTCGTGGGAAGAATTCCCAATTAAATCTCTGGGATAACCAACAAAAACATTCATCCGATTTTGGTTGAAAACTCTTAGACCAAAATTTAAAGAAAGGACTATTAGGGTTTATACCCATGCCATAACTCGTATGGTGTCATTTCAACGGATCATGATGATGCTCTATTCAGTGTAAAAGCGGTAGTCACTAAAGCATAATCCACAAAAATATAATGGCATCAATATTTTATCTCATCATTGATCCAACAAGGTTTGGATACATCTCTTGGATACTTCATCATCACTATGATACTCCAAGAAACGTGAGTTGTAGAACAATTTCATAACTCTCTTAGATGTTCACTAAAAACTCGTAATTCAAATATTTTCACCATGATCTAATCATAGATATTTGACTTTTCTATTACGATGATTTCCACTTCATGCTGAAATTTATTTGAATCCATTCAAATGTTTCAAACTTCTTTCTTATTGAATATATCCACATATATACTCAATACATTGTTGAAAGTTTTCATGAAGTAGAAGAATCTCCCGCACACAACTATGCCCAGTGAACCACATACATCATCATGTATTTTTCCACTAAGTTTGTTGCCCGTTCAACTCTTGGCCTATGAACGGTATTTTAATCATTCTATTTAGAAAAGATTTGCAAGCGCCAAATGATTCAAAAATCAAATGACTCCAAAAATCCATTTGCATGGAGTTCCTTCATGCGTTCCTTTCTAACATGACCTAAATGGCGGTTCCACAAATAAGTGGAATTCAAATCATTTGCCTTATGGCATTTTAGCGTCAGTCTTATGTATGTGTGTTTCACCATTAAGATTTATAATAACTTATCCATCGTACATGGAGTAATGTCATAATTTGAACAACTCATTGTTTTTATTTGACCAGAGCAAAATAATAATTATTAAGTTCTTTATTATAAATTCTAAGGACTAGATAGAATGCTAACGACGAACATAATAACACTTTATTTTGTTCCAAACGTGCATTCTTATCATATTCCTTGTCAGTCACTTAGGCCATTGTATTCTTGTATTGCGTTGTTTTGTATGACACTTTATACCAACCAATATGGTACAAATACCCAAGAATTTCATTGTGTGACCTAACTAGGAATACAACCATAACATGTATATCATTTATATACACCTGAGCTAGACTTTCTAGTCTTTTCTTTCTTTCTGCCAAAATATCTTTTGCAGTTTCTCTTTTAGCTTTCCTCATTATTCAGAAAAACACTTCAACATTAATAACTTCTAGGTTTGTTGGTCTAATACCAATAACCTTGAGGTTCTTATTTTGAAGTTGATCATCATATGACAAGTGTTCTAGATTTCACTATTAGTAACTTTGTAATACGATGAACAATTTCACTCATAATTTTATCCATCAATTCATGACAACTTTTTGAGACCATGTCTGTACATGCTAGGCTCATAAAGTTTAACCTTAGTATTCGCATGTGCAAATCTGGCTTGCACCCGTTGTAAGCACACGTAGAATCTATCACACCCGATCATCACGTGATGCTTCGATACGACGAGTCTTAGCAACGGTGCATACTAAGGATGATAACTTCATGGATATGCGAATATCGTTAGTGCCCCAAATAGTTGGAGGATTGGGACGCCTTGCATCTTCAACCTTCGTACATTCCCATAAAACTTATGAGTTTATGTAGTCTCACCAAATTATATTCTATCATCTTGCAATAAGGTCTTAGATATCACATATATCTCATACCTTGATTATTTCTGAAAACTAAATTTTCAGCTCCTTATTTTTCAAACAGATTTGAACTTCAAGTTTTACGGAGACAAGATAACTTTAGGTACTAATTGAAACCACAACTCTTTGAATCAACAATGTGAGGTTTACTAAAAGTTTGCAATAGGACTAAATCATTTCTTGATTCTTTAACAATACGGTACCAGTCCGTAAAGTTTCTTATCAGACTTAACAGTATTTCTATCTCAATTACAAGACTAGCGCATGGTAGAAAACGGATGCCAATACTACAAAATTAATTCAAAATACTACTCAGACTATGTTTATGATAATTAGTTCATGTTTTAATCTAATCACTAATGAACTCCCACTTAATACAACATCCCTCATAGTTGTTAAGTGGTACACGATCCAAATCTACTACACCAAAACCGATCATCACGTGAGATGATGTAGCTTCAATGGTGAACATAAACATGTTGATCATATCATCCATATGACTCGTGTTCAACCTTTCGGTTTCCGTTGTCCCGAGGCCATGTCTGTACATGCTAGGCTCGTCAAGCAAACCCAAGTATTCCGCGTGTGCAACATGGCTTACACCCGTTGTATGTGAACGTTGAATCTATCACATCCGATCATCACGAGATGCTTCGAAACGACGAACTGTACAATGGTGCATACGAGGGGAGAACACTTTATTATCTTGATATTAATGTGAGGGATCATCTTATAATGCTACCGTCGCGATCTAAGCAAAATAAGATGCATAAAGGATTAACATCACATGCAATTCATATGTGATATGATATGGCCTTTTAGTCTTTGCGCCTTCGATCTTCATCTCCAAAGCACGGACATGATCTCCATCATCAACGGGCATGATCTCCATCATCGTCGGCGTAGCATCAAGGTTCATGGCGCCGTCTTCATGGTTGTTCACCTCATGTAGCAACTATTACAACTACTTTGAAATACTACTCAACATGAAATTTAAAGACAACCATAAGGCTCCTGCCGGTTGCCACAATACAATAATGATCATATCATACATATTCATCATCACATTATGGCCATATCACATCACCAAACCCTGCAAAAACAAGTTAGATGTCTCTAATTTGGTTTGCATATTTTACGTGGTTTAGGGTTTTCGAGTAAGATCTAATCTACCTACGAACATGAACCACAACGGTGATACTAGTGTTGTCAATAGAAGAGTAAATTGAATCTTCACTATAGTAGGAGAGACAGACACCCGCAAAGCCTCTTATGCAATACAAGTTGCATGTCGAACGAGGAACAAGTCTCATGAACGCGGTCATGTAAAGTTAGTCCGAGCCGCTTCATCCCACTATGCCACAAAGATGCAAAGTACTCAAACTAAAGATAACAAAAGCATCAATGCCCACAAAACCATTGTGTTCTACTCGTGCAACCATCTATGCATAGACACGGCTCTGATACCACTGTAGGATAACGTTGCATAGAAAACAAAAAATTTCCTACCGCGAACACGCAATCCAAGCCAAGATGCAATCTAGAAGACGGTAGCAACGAGGGGGTATCGAGTCTCACCCTTGAAGAGATTCCAAAGCCTACAAGATGAGGCTCTTGTTGCTGCGGTAGACGTTCACTTGCCGCTTGCAAAAGCACGTAGAAGATCTTGATCACGATCGCTTCCGGCGCCACGAACGGGCAGCACCTCCGTACTCGGTCACACGTTCGGTTGTTGATGAAGACGACGTCCACCTCCCGTTCCAGCGGGCAGCGGAAGTAGTAGCTCCTCTTGAATCCGACAGCACGACGGCGTGGTGTCGGTGGCGGTGGAGATTTCCGGCGGAGCTTCGCTAAAGCTACGCGGGAGATATGGAGGAGAGGGGGCGGCTAGGGTTTGGGAGGGGGTGGCCGGCCACTTCAATGGGGCGGCCAGCTTGTGGTCTTAGGGTGGCCGGCCCCCTCCCTTGGCCCCTCATTATATAGGTGGAACCCCAAGTGTTGGTCTCCAAGTCTTCGAATAAGACCCGAAACCAAAACCTTCCATATGAAAAGGAAACCTACCTAGGGTGGGAATCCCACTTGGGGTGGGATTCCCCCCTTCCATATGGGGGGGGTGGCCGGCCCCCTAAGGGGGAGTCCACTTGGGACTCCTCCCCCACTAGGGTTGGCCGGCCATGGAGGTGGAGTCCCACCGGGACTCCACCTTCCTTGGTGGTTTCTTCCGGACTTTTCTAGAACCTTCCATAGAACCTTCCGAATCATTTTAATTCACATAAAATGACATCCTATATATGAATCTTATTCTCCGGACCATTCCGGAACTCCTCGTGATGTCCGGGATATCATCCGGGACTCCGAACAAATATTCGAACTCCATTCCATATTCAAGTTCTACCATTTCAACATCAAACCTTAAGTGTGTCACCCTACGGTTCGCGAACTATGCGGACATGGTTGAGTACTCACTCCGACCAATAACCAATAGCGGGATCTGGAGATCCATAATGGCTCCCACATATTCAACGATGACTTCAGTGATCGAATGAACCATTCACATACGATACCAATTCCCTTTGTCACACGATATTTTACTTGTCCGAGGTTTGATCATCGGTATCACTCTATACCTTGTTCAACCTCGTCTCCTGACAAGTACTCTTTACTCGTACCGTGGTATGTGGTCTCTTATGAACTTATTCATATGCTTGCAAGACATTAGACGACATTCCACCGAGAGGGCCCAGAGTATATCTATCCGTCATCGGGATGGACAAATCCCACTGTTGATCCATATGCTTCAACTCATACTTTCCGGATACTTAATCCCACCTTTATAACCACCCATTTACGCAGTGGTGTTTGGTGTAATCAAAGTACCTTTCTGGTATAAGTGATTTATATGATCTCATGGTCATAAGGACTAGGTAACTATGTATCGAAAGCTTATAGCAAATAACTTAATGACGAGATCTTATGCTACGCTTAATTGGGTGTGTCCATTACATCATTCATATAATGATATAACCTTGTTATTAATAACATCCAATGTTCATGATTATGAAACTAATCATCCATTAATCAACAAGCTAGTTAAGAGGCATACTAGGGACTCTTTGTTGTCTACATATCACACATGTACTAATGTTTCGGTTAATACAATTATAGCATGATATATAAACATTTATCATAAACATAAAGATATATAATAACCACTTTTATTATTGCCTCTTGGGCATATCTCCTTCACCCAGATCCACGGAAGCCATCGTTGATTCTGGCGTGCTGTGTCTGGTCAGTCGGCGCGGTGGCATTAACAATGGCGCAGGAGAACAGCTTGAGAGAGGTTGAGCTCAGGGAACTGTGGGGCGCAAGAGGAGTTTTTGCAGAGAAGAGCAGAGGAGCGGCGCGAGCAGAAGTGCTGGAGGAAGAAGAAGGGGATCTTAAATAGAGGTGCGGCGAAGCGGCGTACCGTTGGATGGAAAAAGTGTGCGGCAGATGATGTACACGTGGAGCAGGAGTAAAAAGTAATTTTACCCTGGAGGAGTTACAGTGTGTGCGCCAGGAAAAGTGGAGGACGTGTGTCCCCCACTCGCACGACGTGTCAATATGATGCGAAATTTGGGCCCGCAAGGCAGCGAGAGAGAACTTCTCGCGATTTCAGGAACTGCAGTCGTGGCTATCGTCAGCAATGACGTCACTTTAGCAAGAGGAAAATTCGGCTTACCAGCTTCATAAAAAAGGCGACAGCAAAAGATATTGGAGAGCCTTTGATCAAATACAAGTTTTTGATCAAATGCTCGGGGGCTACTTTGGAAAAATGAAAAATTCGAGAAAGACAAAATAGAATGGCGTGAGCCTATGATCAAATACAAGTATTTGCTCATAGCCTCGGGGGCTACTCCCATCGGGAGCGCTGTTCACGCACCCGAGAGATTTGAAAATTTCGGGAGAGAAAGAAAATATAGCGGCATAAGGCGTGGAGCCTACACCCAAGCACAAGTCCTTGGCTGTAGCCTCGGGGGCTACTCCCATCGGGAACGCTGTTCGCGTGCCCGATGAAATCATAAAAAAAAAGAGAAAGATAGAAGAACAAGAAAGTATATTTCGAGTTATAAATAACTCTACATATACTCCCATCGGGAGAGCAATATAAAGTCATCCGTTGACTCAATAAAATGTGCCATTCCAACAGCCGAATAAGCACTCGACAATATATTCTCAGAACGCCAAAGTTGCGAACAATTTCTGAATGCCGCAAAATTTGCGAAGGTAAGACCCCAGATCCGTTCTGTGTGGCGTGGTGCCGTCTCTGACGTCGGTTTGCTACTTTTATCCGTATCAACAGATACGAAGAAAAATCCTAACGGACGCGTTAGGTACCTGATAAATATGACTGGGACTCGACAGCATGGTAAGACCTTAAGCGGCACCTGTCGAAGTTTACACCAGTATCCCGAGATCATGTCCGGGGATGTGGTCTTGAAGTAGGTCTTTGCGGATTGCCACTAGAGCAGTTAACTAGTACCTGATCCGTCAGATGAACTAGCCCCAATTACCATTATCCCTGTGCAATATAGAAATTCATATGAAGAAATACAGAGAAGTTTTAAGTTGTCGAGTAAAAATAAACAGTGGAGATTTTCCCTGACTCTACGATTCAAGCAAAATCTCGGGGGCTACTGACATAGGCATCCCCAATGGGCCTGCCGAAGATAGTACCCGGGGTTTACTGAAGGCCCACGACCCGAAGAATAAGAAGAATCGGAAGCCCAAGTTGATATCAAGGAAAGTTAGAGTTGTATTAGGAGAGGATGTTTGTAATCTTGCGGGATGAGTTAGAAACCCTCCCGGACTCTGTAACTTGTACAATACGAATCCCTTGACTCCACCTCCTATATAAGGGGGAGTCGAGGGACAAAGGAATCATCGAATCATTGTCTCACGAACCCTAGTTTTCATAATCGTCGAGTACTTTTCGGCTGAAACCTTCGAGATCTACTTGCCCTCTACTTCCAACTAAACCCTAGTCTACAACTCGTAGGCATTGACAAGTTAATCCCTTGTCACCTTCCATGGTGATTTCTTCCGAAAAGTTCTAGAACATTCTAGCGCCTTCCATAAATGCACCGGATCATTTCCAAACTTGGAAAGTGACTTCCTATATATGAATCTTATTCTCCGGACCATTCCGGACCTCCTCGTGATGTCCTGGATCCCATCCGAGACTCTGAACAAATATTCGAACAACATTCCATATTCCATATCTACTTAAAACGACATCAAACGTTAAGTGTGTCACCCTACGGTTCGAGAACTATGCGTACATGATCGAGACTCCTCTCCGATCAATAACTAATAGCGGGACCTGGAGATCCATAATAGCTCCCACATATTTAACGATGACTTCGTGATCGAAAGAACCGTTCACATAAAATAACAATTCCCTTTGTCTCGCGATATTTTACTTATCCGAAGTTTGATCGTCAGTATCTCCATACCTAGTTCAACCTCATTACCGATAAGTACTCTTTACTCGTACCGTGATATGATATCCCTTGTGAACCAGTCACATGCTTGCAAGCTAATTGGATGTCATTCCACCGAGAGGGCCCAGAGTATATCTATCCATCATTAGGATGGACAAATCCCACTATTGATCCATATGCCTCAACCATACTTTCCGAATACTTAATCCCATCTTTATAACCACCCATTTGCGCAGTAACGTTTGATGTAATCAAAGTACCCTTCCAGTAGAAGTGATTTACATGATCTCATGGTCAAAGGATTAAGTTACTATGCATATTAAAAGCTTGAAGCATAAAGAACTAAATGAATTGATCATATGCTACGCTTACTATGGGTGTATGTCCATCACATCATTCACATAATGATAAGACATTGTTATTAATAACATCCAATATTCATAATCAGGAAACCATGATCATCTATTAATCAACAAGCTAGTTAAACGAGAGACTTACTAGGGACTCTGGTTGTTCACACAACACACATGTATTAATGTTTCCGGTTAATACAATTATAGCATGGGGTGTAAACATTTATCATGAACACTAAGATATAACAATAACTACTTTATTATTTCCTCTCGGGCATATCTCCAACAGTCTCCCACTTGCACTAGAGTCAATAATCTAGTTTACATTTGTAAAGATATAACACCTTGGCCTTCTGGTGTTTATCATGTTTTGCTCACGGGAGAGGTTTGCTCACGAGAGAGGTTTCAGTCAACGGATCTGACACGCTCAGAAACGTATGTATTTTGCAATCTATTTGCGTCTCAACGCATCACTCATTTTCCAAATGAGTCGACATTAACCATATATGTTCAGTCTTCTGGTGGAACCTTAATTCCGCGGTCTGAAATATGTCACTAATATTGTCACACACAATATAGCTTCAAAGTTCTGACACTATCGGAACTACACCAAGTTCTAAAAGAACTTCTCGACTTTAAACATCCTCAGTCATTGTCAAAACAATGACATACTCTGCCTTCGTTTGTAGAATCCGTCACAATATATAGAACTCATCTAAATCTAGCATAGACTTCTTCTAGGTCATTGTGCTACCTTTTAAACAATACTTAGCCTAATTGAGATTGAAATTGTTTTTATATGTGACCAAACTAATATCGGTGCAACACCTTACAGCGATTTGTTTGTCATTACCCATACAAAACTATATATATATCATTGGTTCTTCTAAAGCACCCAGGGATATTCTTACTGTTGTCCAGTGTTCATTACATGAATCATTCTGGTATATGCTCTTACACTTTAGAGCACAGGACATCTGATTTTGTACATATTATTCGTGATCTAAAATCACTCATGTGTTTTTACTCATCGAGTGTCAAATACACTCAAGTCTTGTTAAACCTTCACATGGAAAAGAACACCTTCTTAATATTTTTATTTTGAACTACTTCAATATCCATTCTATGTACTTTAACTTAAACTTATTATGTGTTTCAATCTATCTTCATAGATCTTGACACTAAATATGTTTCAGTCCATATCGTTTCATTGAAGTTAATTCTCAATGAAACATTTTAATCATATCAAGTACATGATTACATTATTTATAATCAACGATATGTCATCTACATAAAGTATTATAAATATGTCTCAGTGCTCCCACTTAATTTCTTGCAAATGCAAGCATCTTCCATCGTTTCTGATGAAATCAAAAACTCTTTTACTATTTCATCCGGTGAAGATTTCAACTCCGCGATATTCACTTCATCCAATTGACTGTATACTTATCTAGTATTCCATGGACTAGCAACTCTTTGGTTTGTATCTAGTATAATCTTTCATACACACTTCTGGTAAGGAATGTATTTCCTGCCATCCTACTATCATATCTCATAAAAGAAATATGTAGTGATTACTAGAATATTCCACATAGACTATAAGCATCGCTACAGAAGATCTAATCTTATCGTAGTCAACTCTTTGAACTTTGTCGTAAACAATCTTTCGACATGTCGAGCTTCTTCAAGGATATTCCATCCAAGTCCATCAATTTTATAGATCCATTTACTTTCAAAAAGTATTCACCTATCTTGGATTTCATGGTGCATAGCCATTTTAACGGAGTCAGGGCCCATCATAACTTCTTTGTATGTAGTTGGTTTATCATTGTTCAAAATCAATCCTTTGTCCACAAATCATATATTTGATCACAAAGTAAACCATACCTACAAGGTTCAATAGGTACTTCGATCTCCAAGACTATAACACTTTGTAGACATGAGAGCCATGATCGTCGTGGCCGCTTCCGGAACCATTTCCGATGTTGTGCTACTCTGATCATCATGCTCAGGTTCATCAACCTTTATCAAGTTCTATTGTCCTCCCACTCAAATACTTCGCTAGAAAACAATTTCTTGGAAATAAGCAAGTAACATTAACAAACACTTTTGTCTTTTACTTTATGACATTTATCCGATTTTGGTTGTAAACTTATTTACTTATGCTATGCATACCAAAATTTATGAAATGACTATTAGGGTTTATACCCATGCCATAACTCGTATGGTGTCATTTCAACGGATTATGCTCTATTCAGTGTAAAAGCGGTAGTCTCTAAAGCATAATCCACAAAAATATAATGGCGTCATATTATTTTATCTCATCATTAATCCAACAAGGCTTGGATACGTCTCTCGGATACTCCATCATCACTATGATACTCCAAGAAACGCGAGTTGTACAAAAATTTCATAACTCTCTTAGATGTTCACTAAAACTCGTAATTCAACTATTTCCACCATGATCCAATCATAGATATTTGACTTTTCTATTACGATGATTTATACTTCATGCTGGAATTTATTTGAATCCATTCAAATGTTTCAAACTTCTTCCTTATTGAATATATCCACATATATATATACTCAATTCATTGTTGGAAGTTTTCATGAAGTAGAAGAATCTCCCGCACGCAACTATGCCCAGTGAACCACATACATCATCATGTATGTTTCCACTAAGTTAGTTTCCCTTTCAACTCTTGGCCTATGAACGGTATTTTAGTCATTTTCTTTAGAAAAGATTTGCAAGCGCCAAACGATTCAAAAATCAAATGACTCCAAAAATCCATTTGCATGGAGTTTCTTCACGAGTTCCTTTATAACATGACCTAAATAGCGGTTCCACAAATAAGTGGAATTCAAATCATTTGCCTTACGACATTTTAGCGTCAGTGTTATGTATGTGTGTTTCACTATTAAGATTTATAATAACTTATCCATCGTACATGGAGTAAGGTCATAATTTGAACAACTCATTGTTTTCATTTGACCAGAGCAAAATAACAATTATTAAGTTATTTATTATAAATCCTAAGGGCTAGGTAGAATGCCAATGAAAAATATAATAACATTTTATTATGTTCCAGACGTGCATTATTACCATATTCCTTATCAGTCACTTAGGCCATCGAATTCTTGTATTGCGTTGTATTGTATGACATCTCATACCAACCAATCTGGTACAAATACCCTAGAAATTCATTGTGTGACCAATCAAAGAATACATTCATAACATGTATATCATCTATATACACCTGAGCTAGACTTTCTAGTCTTTACTTTCTTTCTGCCAAAATCTTTTGTAGTTTCTCTTTTAGCTTTCCTCATTTTCAGAAAACACTTCACCTTCAATAACTTCTAGGTCCATTGGTCAAATACCAATAACCTTGAGGTTCTTACTTTGAAGTTGATCATCATATGACAAGTGTTCCAGATTTCACTATTAGTAACTTTGTAATGTGATGAACAATTTCACTCATAATTTTATCCATCAAATCATGACAACTTTCTGAGACCATGTTTGTACATGCTAGGCTCGTAAAGTTTAACCTCAGTATTCGCATGTGCAAACCTGGCTTGCACCCGTTGTATGCACACATAGGATCTATAACACCCGATCATTGATACGTCTCCAACGTATCTATAATTTCTGATGTTCCATGCTAGTTTTATGACAATACCTACATGTTTTGCTCAAACTTTATAATGATTTTATGTATTTTCTGGAACTAACCTATTAACAAGATGCCACTGTGTCAGTTCCTGTTTTCCGTTGTTTTTGGTTCCAGAAAGGCTGTTCGGGCATTATTCTCGGAATTTGACGAAACAAAATCCCAAGGCCTTATTTTCCCCAGAATGTTCCAGAACACCGAAGGAGAGCCGGAGGGGGGACAAGGGGGACCCACACCATAGGGGGGCGCGGGTCCCACCCTGGCCGCGCCGCCATGTGGTGAGGGAGCCCTGTTGCCCCTCCGACTCCGCCTCTTCGCCTATAAAATCCCTCGTGACCTAAAAACCCGACACCAATTGATGAAACTCCAGAAAGACTCCAGGGGCACCGCCGCCATCGCGAAACTCCAATTCGGGGGACAGAAGTCTCTGTTCCGGCACGCCGCCGGGATGGGGAATTGTCCCCGGAGTCATCTCCATCGACACCACTGCCATCTTCATCGCCGTTGTTGTCTCCCATGATGAGGAGGGAGTAGTTCTCCCCCGAGGCTGAGGGCTCTACCGGTAGCTATGTGGTTCATCTCTCTCTCCCATGGTGTGATCTTTATGTGATCATGAGCTTTGTATCACTATTAATCTATGTGCTACTCTAGTGACGTTATTAAAGTAGTCTATTCCTCCTCCATGATGTAATGTTGACAGTGTGTGCATCATGTAGTACTTGGCGTAGGTTATGATTGTAATCTCTTGTAGATTATGAAGTTAACTATTACTATGATAGTATTGATGCGATCTATTCCCCCTTTCATAGCTATTGTTGACAGTGTGTATGCTATGTTAGTACTCGGTCTAAAATGCAACGGTCTATTATGCACTCTAGAGGTTACTTAAATATGAACTCCGGATGTTTTGGAGCTTGTTTACTCCGGCTTGAGGTGTGCTTTTGTAGCCCTACACAATGAATGGTGTTTGTTATCCAACAAGAGAGTGTAGAAAGTAGCATTTATTTATTCAGTTATGTGATCAGTGTTGAGAGTGTCCACTAGTGAAAGTATGATCCCTATGTCTTGTTTCTAAGCATTGAAACACCGTTTCCAACAAGTTCTGTTACATGTTTGCTTGCTGCCATCTTTATTTCAGATTGCAATTACTAATTATAATCATCCATATTACTTGTATTTCACTATCTCTTCGCCGAACTAGTGCACCTATACATCTGACAAGTGTATTAGGTGTGTTGGGGACACAAGAGACTTCTTGTATCGTAATTGCAGGGTTGCTTGAGAGGGATATATTTGACCTCTACCTACCTGAGTTCGATAAACCTTGGGTGATTCACTTAATTAAGGGAAACTTGCTGTTGTTCTACAAACCTCTGCTTTTGGAGGCCCAACACTGTCTACAGGAATAGAAGCGTGCGTAGATATCAAGCTATTTTCTGGCGCCGTTGCCGGGGAGGTAAGGTAAAAGGTATTCACATCCTCCGACTACTAAGCTATTTCCTAGCACTGTTGCCGGTGTGTGAGTGCTCGAAGCTATTTCCTTTAGATCCTGCATTTATATCTTTTTGTTTCTTGTTTTTATTTTCACTAGTTAGGCTTAATGGAAAACAACAACAAAATTAGAGATCTTTATAGTATTTATCTTGAGTTAGGACATGAGGTGTTTGAAGAGAAAATTAAAAAACCTATGGAACTTTATATGCATGCTAATGGCAATGTTATTAGTATGAATGATTTGAACACCATTGTTGCTAATGTTATGGAAAAATCTAAGGTTGGGGAAGCTGGTTTTGATGAGCATGATATTTTTAGTCCCCCAAGAATGGAGGAGAAAATTTACTTTGATGATACTTTGCCTCCCATTTATGATGATTATAATGATAGTGGTATTTTGGTGCCACCTACTATGGAGGATAAAGTTTATTATGATTATACTATGCCTCCTATATTTGATGATTATGGTGATGAGAATAATAATGATAGCTACTTTGTTGAATTTGCTCCCACTACAATTAATAAGAATGACTATGCATATGTTGGGAGTTGTAATTATTTTATGCATGAGACTCATGATAAGAATGCTTTATGTGATAGTTATATTGTTGAGTTTGTTCATGATGCTACTGGAAATTATTATGAGAGAGGAAAATATGGTTGTAGAAATTTTCATGTTACTAAAACACCTCTCTACATGCTGAAAATTTTGAAGTTACTAGTGTTTTATCTTCCTATGCTTGTCACTTTGCTCCTCATGAATTTATTTGTGTACAAGATTCCTATGCATAGGAAGCGGGTTAGGCTTAAATTTGTTTCATACTTGCTTTTTGATGCTCTCTTTGCTTCAACTCTCATCCTTGAGCATCATTAAAATTGCTGAGTCCATCTTAATGGCTATAAAGAAAGCACTTCTTGGGAGATAACCCATGTTTTTATTTTGCTACTATTTTTTGTGTCTTGGAAGTTGTTACTACTGTAGCAACCTCTCCTTATCTTTATTTTATTGCATTGGTGTGCCAAGTAAAGTCTTTGATAGTAAGGTTGATACTAGATTTGGATTACTGCGCAGAAACAGATTTCTTGCTGTCACGAATTTGAGTAGCCCCCTCTGTAGGTAACTCAGAAAAATCTGCCAATTTACGTGAGTGATCCTAAGATATGTACGCAACTTTCATTCAATTTGAGCTTTTTCATCTGAGCAAGTTAAGTGCCTCTAAAAAATTCATCTTTACGGACTGTTCTGTTTTGACAGATTCTGCATTTTATTTCGCATTGCCTGTTTTGCTATGTTGGATGGATTTCTTTATTCCATTAACTTGCAGTAGCTTTGTGCAATGTCCAGAAGTGTTAAGAATGATTATGTCACCTCTGAATATGAGAATTTTTGATTATGCACTAACCCTCTAATGAGTTTATTTTGAGTTTGGTGTGGAGGAAGTTTTCAAGGATCAAGAGAGGAGGATGATACAATATGATCAAGAAGAGTAAAAAGTCTAAGCTTGGGGATGCCCCCGTGGTTCATCCCTGCATATTTCAAGAAGACTCAAGCATCTAAGCTTGGGGATGCCCAAGGCATCCCCTTCTTCATCGACAACTTATCAGGTCACCTCTAGTGAAACTATATTTTTATTCCGTCACATCTTATGTGCTTTACTTGGAGCGTCTGTGTGCTTTTATTTTCGTGTTGTTATCTTAGTTCTCTGAATAAATCTGATCCTATCATGCTTGTGTGGGAGAGAGACACGCTCCGCTTTTTCATTTGAACACTTGTGTTCTTCGTTTTACTTTTAATGTTCATGGCGAAAGTTGAAAACCGCTTCGTTCATTGCTATTTGGTTGGAAACAGAAAATGCTTCATGTGGTAATTAGTATATGGTCTTGAATAATTTGATACTTGGCAATTGTTTTGAGCTCTCAAATAGATCATGTTTAAGCTCTTGCATCATGTAGTTGAACCTATTAGTGAAGAATTACTGTAGAGCTTGCTGAAATTTGGTTTGCATCATTGGTCTCTCTAAAGTCTAGATATTTTCTGGTAAAAGTGTTTGAACAACAAGGAAGACAGTGTAGAGTCATATTATGCTTGCAATATGTTCTTATGTAAGTTTTGCTGTACCGGTTCATACTTGTGTTTGCTTCAAACAACCTTGCTAGCCAAAGCCTTGTACTGAGAGGGAATGCTTCTCGTGCATCCAAAACCTTGAGCCAAACCTATGCCATTTGTGTCCACCATAACTACCTACTATGTGGTATTTCTCTGCCATTCCAAGTAAATTGCTTGCGTGCTACCTTTAAAATTTCATTCCTTGTTGATACGTCTCCAACGTATCGATAATTTCTTATGTTCCATGCCACTTTATTGATGATACCTACATGTTTTATGCATACTTTATGTCATATTTATGCATTTTCCGGCACTAACCTACTAACGAGATGCCGAAGAGCCAGTTGCTGTTTTCTGCTGTTTTTGGTTTCAGAAATCCTAGTAAGGAAATATTCTCGGAATTGGACGAAATCAACGCCCAGGATCTTATTTTTCCACGAAGCTTCCAGAAGTCCGGAGAGGAAACGAAGTGGGGCGACGAGGCGGCGGCACGCCAGGGTGGCGCGGCCCACCCCCTGGCCGCGCGGCCCTGTTGTGTGGGCCCCTCGCGTCGCCCCTAAACCTACCTCCTCCGCCTACTTAAGCCTTCATCGATAATAACTCCAGTACCGAGAGCCACGATACGGAAAACCTTCCAGAGACGCCGCCGCCGCCAATCCCATCTCGGGGGATTCAGGAGATCGCCTCCGGCACCCTGCCGGAGAGGGGAATCATCTCCCGGAGGACTCTTCACCGCCATGGTCGCCTCCGGAGTGATGAGTGAGTAGTTCACCCCTGGACTATGGGTCCATAGCAGTAGCTAGATGGTCGTCTTCTCCTAATTGTGCTATCATTGTTGGATCTTGTGAGCTGCCTAACATGATCAAGATCATCTATCTGTAATGCTACATGTTGTGTTTGTTGGGATCCGATGAATAGTGAATGCTATGTTATGTTGATTATCAATCTATTATCTATGTGTTGTTGGTGATCTTGCATGCTCTCCGTTACTAGTAGAGGCTCTGGCCAAGTTTTTGCTTGTAACTCCAAGAGGGAGTATTTATGCTCGATAGTGGGTTCATGCCTCCATTAAATCTGGGACAGTGATAGAAAGTTCTAAGGTTGTGGATGTGCTGTTGCCACTAGGGATAAAACATCAATGATATGTCTAAGGATGTATTTGTTGATTACATTACGCACCATACTTAATGCAATTGTCTGTTGTTTGCAACTTAATATTGGAGGGGGTTCGGATGATAACCTGAAGGTGGACTTTTTAGGCATAGATGCATGCTGGATAGCGGTCTATGTACTTTGTCGTAATGCCCAATTAAATCTCACAATACTCATCATAACATGTATGTGCATGGTCATGCCCTCTTTATTTGTCAATTGCCCAACTGTAATTTGTTCACCCAACATGCTTATTCTTATGGGAGAGACGCCTCTAGTGAACTGTGGACCCCGGTCCATTCTTAACATCGAATACAATCAACTGCAATACTCGTTCTACTATTTTCTGCAAACAATCATCATCCACACTATACATCTAATCCTTTGTTACAACAAGCCGGTGAGATTGACAACCTCACTATTGCGTTGGGACAAAGTACTTTGGTTGTGTTGTGCAGGTTCCACGTTGGCGCCGGAATCCCTGGTGTTGCGCCGCACTACACTCCGCTGCCATCAACCTTCAACATGCTTCTTGGCTCCTACTGGTTCGATAAACCTTGGTTTCATACTGAGGGAAAACTTGCCGCTGTACGCATCACACCTTCCTCTTGGGGTTCCCAACGGTCGCGTGTTGTACGCGTATCAAGACTGTTTTCTGGCGCCGTTGCCGGGGGGATCAAGACACGCTGCAAGGGGAGTCTCCACTTCCATCTCTTTACTTTGTTTTTGTCTTGCTTTACTTTTATTTACTTCTTTGTTTGCTGCACTAAAACAAAAACACAAAAAAACTAGTTGCTAGTTTTACTCTATTTACTATCTTGTTTGCTATATTAAAAACACAAAAAAATTAGCTACTTGTATTTACTTTACTTATTTCATCATGTTTCCTCCTAAGTTCACTCTAAAAGATATATATGTAGGAGAAGGGTCTATAATTGGAAGAGATAATATAGAAGCATTTTTCAGCCATGTTAGCATGGATGAAGATTTTGAAG
The DNA here is from genome assembly GCF_019359855.2 of Lolium perenne. Classification (NCBI taxonomy): domain Eukaryota; kingdom Viridiplantae; phylum Streptophyta; class Magnoliopsida; order Poales; family Poaceae; genus Lolium; species Lolium perenne. Next base: position 64,776,461 of record NC_067247.2, read on the forward strand.
ATGTACCATTATTAAAAGCTGCTCCTACTTATGAAAGTGCTTCTGCCTGTTTAGTACACATGTTGGAAACTAAATTTATTAGTCTCAGCCCCATGATACAACACATGTTTCTTACACTTTCTGATATGGAGATGGGAGAAAAGAGAGATTTTGTTTTAAAAGTCCTTGTTAGAGAATTTAAAGAGGTAGCTAAAGAAGCTAGAAAAGTTTTCATTAAGCATAAGAGGCTTGGTCTGTTCACTGATTTTAAGAAAACACTTGAAAAGATGGACATGGATAGAATAAGGTACACTAATAACGTTAATGATGGTGGGGAGATTAAAGTACTGATACCTAGTAAGCTCCTAGGAATATATGAAGCTCTAGAAAATAATTATGCTTGGCTTGTCCCTGAAAATTTGTTTGATGAGAATAGCGAGCCTAAGACTAATGAAAAGGGAGCCTCTGAAACTTACATAGATAAGATACAATGCATAGTTGAGAAAACTCCAAACCCCGCTGTAGATGCATCATCTCTTGATAATACTTGATACACACTTTATGCGCCTAGCTGAAAGGCGTTAAAGAAAAAGCGCTTATGGGAGACAACCCATGATTTTACTACTGCACTTTTGTTTTATATTTGAGTCTTGGAAGTTGTTACTACTGTAGCAACCTCTCCTTATCTTAGTTTTGTTGCATTGTTGTGCCAAGTAAAGTCTTTGATAGTAAGGTTCATACTAGATTTGGATTACTGCGCAGAAACAGATTTCTTGCTGTCACGAATCTGGGCCTAATTCTCTGTAGGTAACTCAGAAAATTATGCCAATTTACGTGAGTGATCCTCAGATATGTACACAACTTTCATTCAATTTGAGAATTTTCATTTGAGCAAGTCTGGTGCCTCTTAGAAATTCATCTTTACGGAATGTTCTGTTTTTGACAGATTCTGCCTTTTATTTCGCATTGCCTGTTTTGCTATGCTTGATAGATTTTTCTATTCCATTAACTTTCAGTAGCTTTTTCCAATGTCCAGAAGTGTTAAGAATGATTATGCCACCTCTGAACATGTGAATTTTGATTGTGCACTAACCCTCTAATGAGTTGTTTTGAGTTTGGTGTGGAGGAAGTTTTCAAGGATCAAGAGAGGAGGATGATACAATATGATCAAGGAGAGTGAAAGCTCTAAGCTTGGGGATGCCCCGGTGGTTCACCCCTGCATATTTCAAGAAGACTCAAGCGTCTAAGCTTGGGGATGCCCAAGGCATCCCCTTCTTCATCGACAACATTATCATGTTCCTCTAGTGAAACTATATTTTTATTCCATCACATCTTATGTACTTTGCTTGGAGCGTCTGTTTGTTTTTGTTTTTGTTCTGTTTGAATAAAATGGATCCTAGCATTCATTGTGTGGGAGAGAGACACGCTCCGCTGTTGCATATGGACAAATATGTCCTTAGGCTTTACTCATAATGTTCATGGCGAAGGTTGAATCTTCTTCGTTAAATTGTTATATGGTTGGAAACGGGAAATGCTACATGTAGTAATTGGTAGAATGTCTTGAATAATTTGATACTTGGCAATTGTTGTGCTCATGTTTAAGCTCTTGCATCATATACTTTGCACCTATTAATGAAGAAATACATAGAGCTTGCTAAAATTTGGTTTGCATAATTGGTCTCTCTAAGGTCTAGATAATTTCTAGTAAGGGTCGAACAACAAGGAAGACGGTATAGAGTCTTATAATGCTTACAATATGTCTTTTATGTGAGTTTTGCTGTACCGGTTCATACTTGTGTTTGTTTCAAATAACCTTGCTAGCCTAAACCTTGTATCGAGAGGGAATACTTCTCATGCATCCAAAATCCTTGAGCCAAACACTATGCCACTTGTGTCCACCATACCTACCTACTACATGGTATTTCTCCACCATTCCAAAGTAAATTGCTTGAGTGCTACCTTTAAATTTCTATCCTTTACCTTTGCAATATATAGCTCATGGGACAAATAGCCTAAAAACTATTATGGTATTGAATATGTACTTATGCATTTTATTTCTTATAAGTTGCTTGTTGTGCGATAACCATGTTCCTGGGGACGCCATCAACTACTCTTTGTTGAATATCATGTGAGTTGCTATGCATGTCCGTCTTGTCTGAAGTAAGGGCGATTTACCATGAGTTGAATGGTTTGAGCATGCATACTGTTAGAGAAGAACATTGGGCCGCTAACTAAAGCCATGATCCATGGTGGAAGTTTCAGTTTTGGACAAATATCCTCAATCTAATATGAGAAAATTAATTGTTGTTGAATGCTTATGCATTAAAGAGGAGTCCATTATCTGTTGTCTATGTTGTCCCGGTATGGATGTCAAAGTTGAGAATAATCAAAAGCGAGAAATCCAATGCGAGCTTTCTCCTTAGACCTTTGTACAGGCGGCATAGAGGTACCCCTTTGTGACACTTGGTTAAAACATATGTATTGCGGTGATAATCCATGTAATCCGAGCTAATTAGGACAAGGTGCGGGCACTATTAGTATACTATGCATGAGGCTTGCAACTTGTAGGATATAATTTACATGATGCATATGCTTTATTACTACCGTTGACAAAATTGTTTCTTGTTTTCAAAACCAAAGCTCTAGCACAAATATAGCAATCGTTGCTTCCCTCGTCGAAGGGCCTTTCTTTTATTTTTATGTTGAGTCAGTTCACCTATTTCTCACCATCTCAAGAAGCAAACAGTTATGTGAACTGTGCATTGATTCCTACATACTTGCATATTGCACTTATTATATTACTTTATGTTGACAATATCCATGAGATATACATGTTACAAGTTGAAAGCAACCGCTGAAACTTAATCCTCCTTTGTGTTGCTTCAATGCCTTTACTTTGAAATTATTGCTTTATGAGTTAACTCTTATGCAAGACTTATTGATGCTTGTCTTGAAAGTACTATTCATGAAAAGTCTTTGCTATATGATTCAGTTGTTTACTCATTGCATTTACCATTGCTTTGATCGCTGCATTCATTACATGTGCTTACAATAGTATGATCAAGATTATGATGGCAGGTCACTTCATAAATTATCTTTGTTATCGTTTACCTACTCGGGACGAGCAGGAACTAAGCTTGGGGATGCTGATACGTCTCCAACGTATCGATAATTTCTTATGTTCCATGCCACTTTATTGATGATACCTATATGTTTTATGCATACTTTATGTCATATTTTTGCATTTTCTGGCACTAACCTACTAACGAGATGCCAAAGAGCCAGTTGATGTTTCTACTGTTTTTGGTTTCAGAAATCCTAGTAAGGAAATATTCTCGGAATTGGACGAAATCAACGCCTAGGATCTTATTTTTCCACGAAGCTTCCAGAAGTCCGGAGAGGAAACGAAGTGGGGCGACGAGGCGGTGACACGCCAGGGTGGCGCGGCCCACCCCCTAGCCGCGCGGCCCTGTTGTATGGGCCCCTCGCGTCGCCCCTAAACCTACCTCCTCCGCCTACTTAAGCCTTCATCGATAATAACTCCAGTACCGAGAGCCACGATACGGAAAACCTTCCAGAGACGCCGCCGCCGCCAATCCCATCTCGGGGGATTCAGGAGATCGCCTCCGGCACCCTGCCGGAGAGGGGAATCATCTCCCGGAGGACTCTTCACCGCCATGGTCGCCTCCGGAGTGATGAGTGAGTAGTTCACCCCTGGACTATGGGTCCATAGCAGTAGCTAGATGGTCGTCTTCTCCTAATTGTGCTATCATTGTTGGATCTTGTGAGCTGCCTAACATGATCAAGATCATCTATCTGTAATGCTACATGTTGTGTTTGTTGGGATCCGATGAATAGTGAATGCTATGTTATGTTGATTATCAATCTATTATCTATGTGTTGTTTATGATCTTGCATGCTCTCCGTTGCTAGTAGAGGCTCTGGCCAAGTTTTTGCTTGTAACTCCAAGAGGGAGTATTTATGCTCGATAGTGGGTTCATGCCTCCATTAAATCTGGGACAGTGACAGAAAGTTCTATGGTTGTGGATGTGTTGTTGCCACTAGGGATAAAACATCAATGATATGTCTAAGGATGTATTTGTTGATTACATTACGCACCATACTTAATGCAATTGTCTGTTGTTTGCAACTTAATACTGGAGGGGGTTCGGATGATAACCTGAAGGTGGACTTTTTAGGCATAGATGCATGCTGGATAGCGGTCTATGTACTTTGTCATAATGCCCAATTAAATCTCACAATACTCATCATAACATGTATGTGCATGGTCATGCCCTCTTTATTTGTCAATTGCCCAACTGTAATTTGTTCACCCAACATGCTTATTCTTATGGGAGAGACGCCTCTAGTGAACTGTGGACCCCGGTCCATTCTTAACATCGAATACAATCAACTGCAATACTCGTTCTACTGTTTTCTGCAAACAATCATCATCCACACTATACATCTAATCCTTTGTTACAGCAAGCCGGTGAGATTGACAACCTCACTGTTACGTTGGGACAAAGTACTTTGGTTGTCTTGTGCAGGTTCCACGTTGGCGCCGGAATCCCTGGTGTTGCGCCGCACTACACTCCGCCGCCATCAACCTTCAACGTGCTTTTTGGCTCCTACTGGTTCGATAAACCTTGGTTTCGTACTGAGGGAAAACTTGCCGCTGTACGCATCACACCTTCCTCTTGGGGTTCCCAACGGTCGCGTGCTGTACGCGTATCACTTGTCTTTGCAATATATAGCTCATGGGAAAGTAGCTTAAAAACTATTGTGGTAAAGAATATGTAGCGTATGTATCTTATTTCTTATAAGTTGCTTGTTGAGCGGTAACCATGTTTCTGGGGACGCCATCAACTATCACACCTTTGTTGAATATCATGTGAGCTGCTATGCATGTTCGTCTTGTCTGAAGTAAGGGTGATTTGTCATGATTAAATGGTTTGAGTATGCATATTGTTAGAGAAGAACTTTGGGCCGCCAACCAAAGCCATGTATCATGGTGAAAGTTTCATTTTGGACATTAATCCTCAATCTCTTATGAGAATATTATCTGTTGTTGAATGCTTAAGCATTAAAGAGGAGTCCATTATCTGTTTTCTATGTTGTCCCGGTATGGATGTCCTCAAGTTGAGATCTATCTAAAACTAAAAAAATCAAATGCGATCTATCTCCTTGGACCTTTGTACAGGCAGCATAGAGGTACCCCTTTGTGACACTTGGTTGAAACATATGTAATGCAATGAGAATCCATGGAAATCCAAACTAATTAGGACAAGGTGCGAGCACTATTGGTATTCGATGCATGAGGCTTGCAACTTATAGGATGTCTTATGCATAACACATATGAATTATTACTACCTTTGACAAAATTGTTTCTATGTTTTCAAAATAAAAAGCTCTAGCACATGAGTAATCCCTGCTTCCCTCTGCGAAGGGCCTTTCTTTTACTTTATGTTGAGTCAGTTTACCTACTTCTTTCTATCTTAGAAGCAAACACTTGTGTCAACTGCGTGCATTGATTCCTACATACTTGCTTATTTGCATTCATCATATTACTTTGTGTTGACAATTATCCATGAGATATACATGTTGAAGTTGAAAGCAACTTCTGAAACTTATATCTTCCTTTGTGTTGCTTCAAAACTTTCTACTAAGAATTTATTGCTTTATGAGTTAACTCCTATGCAAGACTTATTGATGCTTGTCTTGAAAGTACTATTCATGAAAAGTCTTTGCTATATGATTCAGTTGTTTAGTCATTGTCTTTACTATTGCTTCGAATCACTTCATTCATCTCATATGCTTTACAATAGTATGATCAAGATTATGTAAGTAGCATGTCACTACATAAATTATTCTTTTTTATCGTTTACCTACTCGAGGGCGAGTAGGAACTAAGCTTGGGGATGCTTGATACGTCTCCAACGTATATATAATTTATGATGTTCCATGCTAGTTTTATGACAATACCTACATGTTTTGCTCACACTTTATAATGATTTCATGTATTTTCTGGAACTAACCTATTAACAAGATGCCACGGTGCCAGTTCCTGTTTTCTGTTGTTTTTGGTTCCAGAAAGGCTGTTCGGGCAATATTCTCGGAATTCGACGAAACAAAAGCCCAAGGCCTTATTTTCCCCGGAATGTTCTAGAACACCGAAGGAGAGCCGGAGGGGGGCCAAGGGGGACCCACACCATAGGGGGGCGCGGGTCCCACCCTGGCCGCGCCGCCATGTGGTGAGGGAGCCCTGTTGCCCCTCCGACTCCGCCTCTTCGTCTATAAAGTCCCTCGTGACCTAAAAACCCGACACCAATTGACGAAACTCTAGAAAGACTCCAGGGGCGCCGCCGCCATCGCGAAACTCCAATTCGGGGGACAGAAGTCTCTGTTCCGACACGCCGCTGGGACTGGGAATTGCCCCCGGAGTCATCTCCATCGACACCACCGCCATCTTCATCGCCATTGTTGTCTCCCATGATGAGGAGGGAGTAGTTCTCCCCCGAGGCTGAGGGCTCTACCGGTAGCTATGTGGTTCATATCTCTCTCCCATGGTGTGATCTTTATGTGATCATGAGCTTTGTATCACTATTAATCTATGTGCTACTCTAGTGATGTTATTAAAGTAGTCTATTCCTCCTCCATGATGTAATGTTGACAGTGTGCGCATCATGTAGTACTTGGCGTAGGTTATGATTGTAATCTCTTGTAGATTATGAAGTTAACTATTACTATGATAGTATTGATGCGATCTATTCCCCCTTTCATAGCTATTGTTGACAGTGTGTATGCTATGTTAGTACTCGGTCTAAATTGCAACGGTCTATTATGCACTCTAGAGGTTACTTAAATATGAACTCCGGATGTTGTGGAGCTTGTTTACTCCGGCTTGAGGTGTGCTTTTGTAGCCCTACTGCGGTGACCCAGCATACCACTGCATGTTGTAGTATACAAGTCGTTGATATGATCTTTGCGAAGGGACTTCTTCACAAATTGCCATATCCCTCAGAGTGGTACAACAGAAACATTGCAGGTCATAACACTCCATACTTTATTACAAACATTGTCTTAACAAGTTGGTATTCTCACAGGTCCTATGAGAACACCCTAAGATACTACTTAAGTATGATTACAACTCATAACAACTATAAAGAGAGCTCAACAACTTATTTAGGTAAGTTCTATGTTGCTTGGCTCTATGATGCTAGGGTATGTCACTACTCCTCCACCTCCGTGTCATCTGGTCCGTAGACTATCCCATAGTCTACGCCTTCCACTCCGTCGGTAAGATCAGGTTCTTCGTAGACCAGCTCGTAACTTCCTTCTGGTGCTCCATCGTTGATGGCCTCCACTTCCGGATCACAGTCTAGCAAGGGTGTCGAAAGAAAGTGAGTACAGGGGTACTCAGCAAGTTCTAAAAGAATAAAAAGGTGTTTGATGCACTAGCTACGACCATTGATCAGGAAATCGCAGGTCAATGCATGTTTTGAAATCATTTCTTCAAAAGGTTGCTTTTATTATGAAAACTATGCCCGTCAGTCTTCACAGGTTGATTAGAACTTCGTGGAGTTCCTTTCCTGTCGCGTTCGCAGTTCCCTTCCCGAAACAAGGAGTGACAGCCACAATTTGATACACTCTGCAGAGGTGCGTTACTTTTCCCACAAGAGATCTCACCCTTTTTGCCATCCGCAGGGACTTGCCCCCGTTCACACTTCCTTTGGTGTGAGGCCAGGTATAAAGATCCAAGCCCACACCGCCTTCTCCGCGACTGCAAACCCACCCTTTTGTCCAACCGTACACCCAGGTAGACTTCCCAGATAATACGGCTTTACTCACGGTGTACTCCGAACAATCCTTCATAGATGGTAGAGCTTATCATCACTAATGGATGGGGATTTAAAAGGATATCCCAACCTATTGTGGAAGTGCCTCCAACACCCCACCGGCTCTACCAATCCGTTGGCGTGCAGAAGGGAAAAGATACGGCTGGCTTCCCCAGAGCCATTATAGATCTCATGGTCAACGTGGTTTGTACGGCGCTAGAATCACTGGACGGCATTGGTGATTAATCCTAGGGTGATATAACCCATTGCAATGGAACCTCCACCATATCAACACATACCATGGTTCCATTGCCAGCCACATAGTCATATTCATAGTTGGAAAGTAACATTTCATTTGCGATGCAGGAATGATAAGTATATAGCTTTGCATTAAAGTAGTAGAAAATACTCAAGTTGACATGAGCAAGGGTGAACTTGCCTGTGGACTGCGAGATAGTGCGATTCAATGCGGTTGATGGAACCTGGACCTCGGGTTCTCAGAAGAAGCATCATTGTCCGGTAAGGACAATGTTATAAAATCCAAATAATGCAATCATGGATGTATTATTTTGTTGAATCCCTTTACCCCGCTGAGTTATATCAATTTAGGGTTGCGTTTAAGATTTATGTCTTTGACAGTAATTTACAATTGATTTAAAAGTATAAACCATTTTAATTCACACAAAGTACAACAATTCAAAGTAAAACTATTTTACTTGGTGATTCCCTTAATCATTCCAAAAATAATTTGAAATCATAGAGTTACCTCTATAGTTTTTGGAATAAAAAGGAATATAGTATTTTTCTTGGAAAAATACCCTTTTCAATGGAAATGACTTGGAATAGTAGAATTTCATTTTGAAATGTTTGAAAATAAGTATTTGAACTTATTTGAGATTTTTCCTTGAATTTTAAATACAAGGAAATAATAGTTCAAAATTCCAAGTTATTATTTAAATTCTTAAAATTCATAATTTTGAATTTGCTTCATAAATTCCATTTCATATTTTATTCTTGTTAAGATTTATTTTTCATTCATTAATCCAATTTTTAATGGATTTTTAGAGTTGTATTTGATTTATTAAAAATTGGTAAAGTTCTGGCCTTTTATTAAATGTCAAAAGACAAAAATACCCCCCTGGCCCCTATTGGGCCAGCCCAATAACCTAAGCCCATGGGACAGCCCACTAAGGCTTGCCCCATAGTGGCTCGGTGGCGCCGAACGGCCCACCTCTCTCTCACTCACTCGGCCCTCTCTCGCTCTTCGTCTCTAACCCTAATCTCCTGCGACGTCGTGGCGATGGCGTCGCCGCCATGGCCGCCGCCTCGCTCCGGCCAGCTCCGTGCTCCCCCGCCGTAGCCACCTACCGAACCAGAACCGCCGCGTGCAGATCTATCGATCTGTCTGCGTGGTTTTCCCCTTCTCTTCCTCTCCTGGCAAATCGCCTCCGTTCTGGATCTCGGGAAGAATCGCCTCGACGAACTCCGGCGAGTTCTCGTCCTCGCCGACGATGGGTGCGCTCCTGGGGTTGACCTGGCGCAGGTGCTGCTCGCAGTACTCGTGCCGTCGCCTCAGGTGCTCGCTATGGTGGTGTTGGTTCGTGTTTGGGTTCGCCGGCGTAACGTCGGCGCCTACCCTGGACTTGCAGCTGTTAGGGCCGCGCGAGCACTGCCTCGCCATGCCCTAGCTTCTGCTTCCAGGCGCAAGTAAGTTGCTGCACTTCCTCTTCCTCTTCTCCATATCTGTGCGCCTCCCCTTGTTACTGTTCTTCTTCCTCCTCATGCTCTGTTGCTCTCTGGTGGTCCTGTGATCACGCAGAGCTATGCCATAGCTGCTCAATCTTCCTATGCTTCTAGCTACTGCAAGCTCATGGCCAAATTACCAGTTACTGGTACTGGCCCATGTTGCTTTGCTTGCTATTCATGATGTGCTTGCTTATCTTGCTGCTCCTAGCATGCCCTATACTTGCCATGCTTTGCTGTGCTTGCTCAAAAGCTTGCTATGCCATGCTATGCTTGATTATGGCTTGCTTGTGCTTACTGGCATATCATGCTTGCTTGTCTAGGTGTGCCTGTGATGCATCAGTGACACTTGTGTGTGTGCCAGTGGTGCTTGTGATATGTTGTTGTGCTTCCTATGCAAGCTAATGATCCATTGGATCATTCTTTGCTTGTTGGCTAGTTTCCCTGTGTAGCTTGACTTGATTCAATTGATCCATTTGATCAGTTAATTATCAGTGATGGCTTACTGATTAATACTGTGACTAAGTGATTCAATTTTCTTGTGATGCTGATGCTCAAGCATCACTATGCTGTTGCTTACTCAAGCTACCTGGACTTGCTCCAGTGGCTATAGTGCAGTGATTAAACTGTGTTGCTTAATAGTATGCTACTGTCAGTGTTAAGCATGGATCTGTGATAAATTCATGCTTGTATTAATTAAGTTATGATGAACTGCTTATGCAGTAATGATTTAAATGACTTGCTTGCAAATGATTTGGCTATTCATGAGTGTCTAGCAAGCAATTGAATCTGAATCCATTCCTGGATAATGATGTGCTATATTTGGCTTCCTTTTAATTGATGCTAAGTGTGATGTGACCTCAGTAGCTTTGCTACTGATTGGTTGCTCACCTATTTAGTTGGATCTTGTGGCTACTCAACCTTTGCTTGCATATTTGGGAATCATACTTGATATGAATGCCAATATGCTTGCCTGATGAAATCTAGGGTTTACTGATGGTTCATAGCTTAGGATTTACTGTGTAGTCTTATTAGCCGCTAATCCTTGCAATTCATCTACTGGTGCTATCTGTGCATCTGATCTGGTTATTGTGTGCATCTGTGCATGTGTGCTAGTTTCTGTGTACAATATTTGTACCTAGATGCTTTCTATTTTTAGTAGCTTTTTGACTGGCAGTAATCCTTGGTGAAAACCAAGTGATGATCTACCCATATGAGCATCTGCTCATTCCCATGCTTATATCATGCATATATGATGGATCAGATCCATTGGATCTGTCCAGGAACTTGGTATACCTTGTTCCAGCTCCTAGTGTGAAATATTTGGTTGATGCAGACTTGGGGTTTTTGGTGCACAGCCCTTCACCTCCAGTTTCTGGTTGATCTTCTCAGGTCACCATGATTCCTGGTGGCTAAGTGGTTGTGTTGGTTTCTGTTCTTGAGTATGAACTGGATGAACTGGTGCTAGTTCTTGCTTCACACTTACCTGGTGATTTGCATTTCTGGTCGACTGTCATGGTTCTAGGGTTTGTGTGCTATTTATATGGTCTCTACTTCTTCCCTGGCCATGACACACAAGCCTGGTGACTTTATGACTCACCCCTTGCATTGCCTTGTTGTTGCTTGGCTAGCAACAGCCTTCATATGGTGAAACTTGAGCCCACTGTGGCTTGCTCAGTGTTGGTTTGCCTATGTCTATCTTGTGCTGTCCAGGAATTTGGACAAGCACAAGTGTGTTGTGACAGTTTGCACTGTCCAAACTGAATTTCCTGTGATTTTTGCTAACTGTCCAAACTGAACCTTGCTAATACTTACATCCTGTCTAGTATCTGTTCTTTGTTTTGTTTTGCAGGTTTGAATTATGCTCTGGCCAGAAGATCATCCTCAAGACACTTAGTCTAGGTTTAGTTTAGAATAAACTTGTAATTTTCCTTTTCTTTTATTCTGATCATTATGTCTCAATTCTTGTATCAAGAATATTGTAAAGACTTTGTATTTGTGTTGTATATCAATAAAGCTCAAGTTTTGGTTTATGAGCTTTGTATTATGTAATGTTTATATTCTTGATTAAATATTGTATTTGATATTCACTTTGAAATTCAAAGTGATTTGAATTTTATACCTTGTGTTTGAATTTTAAATTCATTGTTTATATTGTGTGATGTTTATAGTTAAATGTTTAACACTTATCAAATGCAATCATTCCCCAAAGTAACAAGATACAAAAGAGATCATGTCGAAATTTCCATAACTCACATTGCCTAACCCTAAATGCAAAGTGAGAGAGAACCTCGATCCCTCTTAGGTTTAGTTGCAATAAGGCGCGAAAATTTCCCCCGTTTTGCGATGAAATGCACATCCCATTTCTAAATCTACCCTTCGTTGTTCCTATGTTCTGGGTTATTACAGCCTCTCCCCCTTAACAGAAACTTCGTCCCGAAGTTAAGATTGGTACCTGAACATCTCGGGGTAAGACTTCCTTAATTCCTCTTCCGTCTCCCAAGTTGCTTCTCGCTCAGGATGATGTTGCCATTGAACTTTGCAGTATTTGATTGCTCTGTTTCTTAACTTCTTCCACTGTACTTCTAAGATCTTTTCCGGTCTTTCCACATAGGTTAGATCAGATTGCAATTCTATTTCTTCATATGTAATGGGATCATCCGGTGCCTTCAAACACTTTATGAGTTGTGAAACATGAAACACATTATGAACTTGACTTAGTTGTGCTGGTAACTCCAACTCAAAAGCTGTTCCTCGATTCTGACTGAGTATCTTAAATGGTCCTATATATCGAGGACTTAACTTTCCTTTCACTCCGAACCTCTTAAGTCCTTTCATTGGGCTAACCTTTAAATAAACCATGTCTCCCACTTTCGGTTCCCAATCTCTTCTTTTCAGGTCGGCGTAACTCTTCTGACGACTCTGAGCTATTTTGAGTCTATCCCGGATCACCTCGATGACTTCTTGTCTCTCCTTGATGTAGTCCGGTGTAAACTCCTTGTTTTCTCCGGTTTCAAACCAACAAATTGGTGATCGACACTTTCTTCCGTACAATGCTTCGTACGGTGCCATCTGGATGCTACTCTGATAACTATTGTTATATGAGAATTCCGCTAAAGGTAAATGATCCTCCCATGAGCCTCCAAAGTTCAGAGCACAAGCTCTAAGCATGTCCTCAAGTATCTGATTGGTTCTTTCGGTTTGTCCACCGGTTTGTGGATGATATGCTGTACTGAAATCCAACTTGGATCCCAAAGCTTCTTGTAGTCGTTTCCAAAATGCTGATGTGAAAATTGAACCTCTATCTGAGACTATCTTCTTGGGTACTCCATGCTTACTCACAATCTCCTTCACATATATATCCACAAGCTTCTCTGCAGTATCCTTTGTGTTTACGGCTATGAAATGAGCACTCTTGGTAAGTCTGTCCACTATTACCCATATCATATCCTTCTTCTTACTAGTCATTGGTAGACCAGTAACAAAATCCATTCCGATTTCATCCCATTTCCATTCCGGTATCTCTAGTGGTTTGAGTAATCCCGCAGGACTCTGATGTTCGGCCTTCACTCATTGACATGTATGACATCCCGAGACATATTGTGCTATTTCTCTTTTCATGTTGTTCCACCAGAACATCTCCTTCAAATCCATATACATCTTAGTACTTCCCGGATGTATTGAATAAGGGGTTTCATGTGCTTCCTTTAATATGATTGACTTCACTTCTGGATCATCCGGTACACAGATCCTTTTCTGGAAGTATAATGAATCAAAATCCCCTAGATGGAATTCCGATGGTCTTCCTTCTCCAATCCTCTTGATTTCCTCTTGGATGAACAAATCATCCGCTTGCTTTCGGATAATCTCATATTTCAAATCTGAATACAGCTCATTGATGCGTGTGGTTGACACGTCCGTTGGGAACCCCAAGAGGAAGGTGTGATGCGCACAGCGGCAAGTTTCCCTCAGTAAGAAACCAAGGTTTAATCGAACCAGTAGGAGTCAAGAAGCACGTTGAAGGTTGATGGCGGCGGGATGTAGTGCGGCGCAACAGCAGAGATTCCGGCGCCAACGTGGAACCTGCACAACACAACCAAAGTACTTTGCCCCAACGAAACAGCGAGGTTGTCAATCTCACCGGCTTGCTGTAACAAAGGATTAACCGTATTGTGTGGAAGATGATTGTTTGCAGAAAACAGTAGAACAAGTATTGCAAAGAGATTGTATTTCAAGATAGAGAATTGGACCGGGGTCCACAGTTCACTAGAGGTGTCTCTCCCATAAGATAAACAGCATGTTGGGTGAACAAATTACAGTTGGGCAATTGACAAATAAAGAGGGCATGACCATGCACATACATATTATGATGAGTATAGTGAGATTTAATTGGGCATTACGACAAAGTACATAGACCGCCATCCAGCATGCATCTATGCCTAAAAAGTCCACCTTCAGGTTATCATCCGAACCCCCTCCAGTATTAAGTTGCTAACAACAGACAATTGCATTAAGTATTGCGCGTAATGTAATCAGTAACTACATCCTTGAACATAGCACTAATGTTTATCCCTAGTGGCAACAGCACATCCACAACCTTAGAACTTTCATCCTTTGTCCCCGAGATATCAATGGAGGCATGAACCCACTATCGAGCATAAATACTCCCTCTTGGAGTTACAAGCATCTACTTGGCCAGAGCATCTACTAGTAACAGAGAGCATGCAAGATCATAAACAACACATAGACATAACTTTGATAATCAACATAACAAGTATTCTCTATTCATCGGATCCCAACAAACGCAACATATAGAATTACAGATAGATGATCTTGATCATGTTAGGCAGCTCACAAGATCCGACAATGAAGCACAATGGGGAGAAGACAACCATCTAGCTACTGCTATGGACCCATAGTCCAGGGGTAGACTACTCACACATCACTCCGGAGGCGACCATGGCGGCGTAGAGTCCTCCGGGAGATGAATCCCCTCTCCGGCAGGGTGCCGGAGGCGATCTCCTGGATCCCCCGAGATGGGATCGGCGGCAGCGGCGTCTCTGGAAGGTTTTCCGTATCGTGGCTCTCGGTACTGGGGGTTTCGCGACGGAGGCTTTAAGTAGGCGGAAGGGCAGGTCAGGAGGCGGCACGAGGGCCCCACACCATAGGGCCGCGCGGCCAAGGGGGGGCCGCGCTGCCCTAGGGTGTGGCCACCTCGTGGCCCCACTTCGTCTCCTCTTCGGACTTCTGGAAGCTTCGTGGCAAAATAGGACCCTGGGCGTTGATTTCGTCCAATTCCGAGAATATTTCGTTACTAGGATTTCTGAAACCAAAACAGCAGAAATGAAGAATCGGCACTTCGGCATCTTGTTAATAGGTTAGTTCCAGAAAATGCACGAATATGACATAAAGTGTGCATAAAACATGTAGATAACATCAATAATGTGGCATGGAACATAAGAAATTATCGATACGTCGGAGACATATCAGCATCCCCAAGCTTAGTTCTGCTCGTCCCGGCGGGTAAAACGATAACACGAGATAATTTACGGAGTGACATGCCATCATAACCTTGATCATACTATTTGTAAAGCATATGTAGTGAATGCAGCGATCAAAACAATGTATATGACATGAGTAAACAAGTGAATCATAAAGCAAAGACTTTTCATGAATAGCACTTCAAGACAAGCATCAATAAGTATTGCATAAGAGTTAACTCATAAAGCAATAATTCAAAGTAAAGGTATTGAAGCAACACAAAGGAAGATTAAGTTTCAGCGGTTGCTTTCAACTTGTAACATGTATATCTCATGGATATTGTCAACATAGAATAATATAATAAGTGCAATAAGCAAGTATGTAGGAATCAATGCACAGTTCACACAAGTGTTTGCTTCTTGAGGTGGAGAGAAATAGGTGAACTGACTCAACAATGAAAATAAAAGAATTGTCCTCCATAGAGGAAAAGCATCGATTGCTATATTTGTGCTAGAGCTTTGATTTTGAAAACATGAAACAATTTTGTCAACGGTAGTAATAAAGCATATGTATCATGTAAATTATATCTTACAAGTTGCAAGCCTCATGCATAGTATACTAATAGTGCCCGCACCTTGTCCTAATTAGCTTGGACTACCGGATCATCACAATGCACATGTTTCAACCAAGTGTCACAAAGGGGTACCTCTATGCCGCCTGTACAAAGGTCTAAGGAGAAAGCTCGCACTGGATTTCTCGCTATTGATTATTCTCAACTTAGACATCCATACCGGGACAACATAGACAACAGATAATGGACTCCTCTTTTATGCATAAGCATGTAACAACAATTAATAATTTTCTCATATGAGATTGAGGATATATGTCCAAAACTGAAACTTCCACCATGGATCATGGCTTTAGTTAGCGGCCCAATGTTCTTCTCTAACAATATGCATGCTTAACCATAAGGTGGTAGATCGCTCTTACTTCAGACAAGACGAACATGCATAGCAACTCACATGAAATTCAACAAAGAGTAGTTGATGGCGTCCCCAATAAACATGGTTATCGCACAACAAGCAACTTAATAAGAGATAAAGTGCATAATTACATATTCAATACCACAATAGTTTTTTAAGCTATTTGTCCCATGAGCTATATATTGCAAAGGTGAATGATGGAATTTTAAAGGTAGCACTCAAGCAATTTACTTTGGAATGGCGGAAAATACCATGTAGTAGGTAGGTATGGTGGACACAAATGGCATAGTGGTTGGCTCAAGTATTTTGGATGCATGAGAAGTATTCCCTCTCGATACAAGGTTAGGCTAGCAAGGCTTATTTGAAACAAACACAAGGATGAACCGGTGCAGCAAAACTCACATAAAAGACATATTGTAAACATTATAAGACTCTACACCGTCTTCCTTGTTGTTCAAACTCAATACTAGAAATTATCTAGACCTTAGAGAAACCAAATATGCAAACCAAATTTTAGCATGCTCTATGTATTTCTTCATTAATGGGTGCAAAGCATATGATGCAAGAGCTTAAACATGAGCACAACAATTGCCAAGTATCACATTACCCAAGACATTAATAGCAATTACTACATGCATCATTTTCCAATTTCAACCATATAACAATTTAACGAAGGAGAAACTTCGCCATGAATACTATGAGTAGAAACTAAGGACATACTTGTCCATATGCTACAGCGGAGCGTGTCTCTCTCCCATAAAGTGAATGCTAGGATCCATTTTATTCAAACAAAACAAAAAACAAAAACAAACCGACGCTCCAAGCAAAGCACATAAGATGTGATGGAATAAAAATATAGTTTTAGGGGAGGAACCTGATAATGTTGTCGATGAAGAAGGGGATGCCTTGGGCATCCCCAAGCTTAGGCGCTTGAGTCTTCTTAGAATATGTAGGGGTGAACCACCGGGGCATCCCCAAGCTTAGAGCTTTCACTCTCCTTCATCATGTTGCATCATACTCCTCTCTTGATCCTTGAAAACTTCCTCCACACCAAACTTAGAACAACTCATTAGAGGGTTAGCGACAATAAAAATTAACATGTTCAGAGGTGACACAATCATTCTTAACACTTCTGAACATTGCATAAAGCTACTGGACATTAATGGATCAAAGAAATTCATCCAACGTAGCAAAAGAGGCAATGCGAAATAAAAGGCAGAATCTGTCAAAACAGAACAGTTCGTATTGACGAATTTTATCGAGGCACCAGACTTGCTCAAATGAAAATGCTCAAATTGAATGAAAGTTGTGTACATATCTGAGGATCACTCACGTAAATTGGCATAATTTTCTGAGTTACCTACAGAGAAAACAGCCCAGATTCGTGACAGCAAAGAAATCTGTTTCTGCGCAGTAATCCAAATCTAGTATGAACTTTTCTATCAACGACTTTACTTGGCACAACAAAACACTAAACTAAGATAAGGAGAGGTTGCTACAGTAGTAAATAACTTCCAAGACACAAAATAAAAACAAAGTACTGTAGGTAAAAACCATGGGTTGTCTCCCATAAGCGCTTTTCTTTAACGCCTTTCAGCTAGGCGCAGAAAGTGTGTATCAAGTATTATCGAAGGGTGGTGCATTCTCAGCGGGGTGTGGAGTTTTCTCAACCAGGCATAGTATATTAGATACATAAGTTTTAGCATCTCCCTTTTCATTAGTCTTAGGCGTGCTACTCTCATCAAACAAATTTTCAGGAACAAGCCAAGCATAGTTATTTTCTAGTGCATCATTCATAGCTAAGAGTTTACATGGTATTGGTGCTTTGATCTCCCCACCATCATCAATATTATTAGTGTATCTTATTCTATCCATGTCCATCTTTTCAAGGAGGCTAACAAAATTGGTATAAGAACCAAGCATATTAAATTTAGCAAAGACCTTTCTAGCCTCTCTTGCTATACCACCAAATTCTCTAAGAAGGGTTTCTAAAACAAAATCTTTCTTTTCCCCTTCTTCCATATCACCAAGTGTGAGAAACATGTGTTGGATTATAGGATTGAGATTAACAAATTTAGTTTTCAACATGTGAACTAAAGCAGCAGCAGCAATTTCATAGGTAGGGGCAAGGTCTACCAAGTGTCTATCCTCAAAATCGTCAACGGTACTGACATGGTTGAAAAATTCCTCTATATTATTTCTCCCAACTATAGACCCACGTCCTACCGGTATGTCTTTCGTGGTAAAATTAAAAGGAAACATGATGAATCAAGTAAGGTAAATGCAAGTAACTAATTTTTTTGTGTTTTTGATATAGTGCAGCAAACAAAGTAGTAAATAAAACTAAGCAAGACAAAAACAAAGTAAAAGAGATTGGGATGTGGAGACTCCCCTTGCAGCGTGTCTTGATCTCCCCGGCAACGGCGCCAGAAATTTGCTTGATGCGTGTGGTTGACACGTCCGTTGGGAACCCCAAGAGGAAGGTGTGATGCGCACAGCGGCAAGTTTCCCTCAGTAAGAAACCAAGGTTTAATCGAACCAGTAGGAGTCAAGAAGCACGTTGAAGGTTGATTGCGGCGGGATGTAGTGCGGCGCAACACCAGAGATTCCGGCGCCAACGTGGAACCTGCACAACACAACCAAAGTACTTTGCCCAACGAAACAGCGAGGTTGTCAATCTCACCGGCTTGCTGTAACAAAGGATTAACCGTATTGTGTGGAAGATGATTGTTTGCAGAAAACAGTAGAACAAGTATTGCAGTAGATTGTATTTCAGTATAGAGAATTGGACCGGGGTCCACAGTTCACTAGAGGTGTCTCTCCCATAAGATAAACAGCATGTTGGGTGAACAAATTACAGTTGGGCAATTGACAAATAAAGAGGGCATGACCATGCACATACATATTATGATGAGTATAGTGAGATTTAATTGGGCATTACGACAAAGTACATAGACCGCCATCCAGCATGCATCTATGCCTAAAAAGTCCACCTTCAGGTTATCATCCGAACCCCCTCCAGTATTAAGTTGCTAACAACATACAATTGCATTAAGTATTGCGCGTAATGTAATCAGTAACTACATCCTTGAACATAGCACTAATGTTTTATCCCTAGTGGCAACAGCACATCCACAACCTTAGAACTTTCTGTCACTGTCCTCCGGGAGATGAATCCCCTCTCTGGCAGGGTGCCGGAGGCGATCTCCTGGATCCCCCGAGATGGGATCGGCGGCGGCGGCGTCTCTGGAAGGTTTTCCGTATCGTGGCTCTCGGTACTGGGGGTTTCGCGACGGAGGCTTTAAGTAGGCGGAAGGGCAGGTCAGGAGGCGGCACGAGGGCCCCACACCATAGGGCCGCGCGGCCAAGGGGGGCCGCGCCGCCCTAGGGTGTGGCCACCTCGTGGCCCCACTTCGTCTCCTCTTCGGACTTCTGGAAGCTTCGTGGCAAAATAGGACCCTGGGCGTTGATTTCGTCCAATTCCGAGAATATTTCGTTACTAGGATTTCTGAAACCAAAAACAGCAGAAAACAGAATCGGCACTTCGGCATCTTGTTAATAGGTTAGTTCCAGAAAATGCACGAATATGACATAAAGTGTGCATAAAACATGTAGATAACATCAATAATGTGGCATGGAACATAAGAAATTATCGATACGTCGGAGACGTATCACTCATCCATAATCCTCATGGTTGCTATACTTCCCTTATCATCACCTTGAATAAACAAAATCTGAGCCTCCTCTAGCTCTTTCCGAAGTTCCTTTGGAATCTCCCATTCCGTAGGTTGATTCTCCGTACTCTTCCTACTTAGGGCATCTGCTACTACATTAGCCTTACCTGGTGTATAGTTGATCTTAAGGTCGTAATCCTTAATCAACTCTAACCATCTCTTCTGCCTCATGTTTAATTCCTTCTGGGTGAAGAAATATTTCAAACTTTTGTGATCGGTGTATAACTCACACTTGGATCCATATAGAAATTGTCTCCAACTCTTCAGAGCATACACAACTGCCGCTAACTCTAGATCATGTACTGGGTAGTTGTGTTCATGTGGTTTCAACTGTCTTGATCCATAAGCTATCACCTTCCGATCTTGCATAAGAACACATCCAAGTCCATTCTTGGAAGCATCACAATACACCGTGTAATCCTTTCCTGGTTCAGGAACTGCTAACACTGGTGATGTGGTTAACTTATCTTTGAGTGTTTGGAAGCTGGCTTCACACTCATCAGTCCACTCAAATGGAGTATTTTTCTTGAGTAACTTGGTCATTGGTCCTGCAATCTTCGAAAATCCCTCTATGAATCTCCGATAATAGCCTGCCATACCAAGAAATCCTCGTATCTCCTTAGCATTTTTAGGTGATTTCCATTCCAATACGGACTGAACCTTGCTTGGATTCACCGCTATGCCTTCTTTGGTTATGACATGTCCGAGAAATTCAACACTATCTAACCAAAATTTGCACTTGCTAAACTTCGCATATAGCTGATGTTCCCTCAAAGTTTGCAAAACTATCTTCAAATGCTTGGCATGTTCTTCTTTATCTTTGGAATAGATTAGAATATCATCTATGAACACTATCACAAACTTGTCCAAGTACTTCATGAATATCTTGTTCATCAAATTCATGAAAATTGCTGGTGCATTTGTTAGTCCAAATGGTACAACCAAATATTCATGGTGTCCATACCTTGATACGAACGCCGTTTTTGGTACATCCTCCTTCTTGATCTTGATTTGATGGTATCCTGACCTTAAATCTATCTTCGAGAAGACTCCCGCTCCTTGAACTTGATCAAAAAGGTCTTGGATTCTAGGTAAAGGATACTTGTTCTTGATAGTTACATTGTTCAAATTTCGGTAATCTCCACACATTCTCTTTCCGCCATCTCTTTTATCCACAAAAATAACTGGTGTACCCCATGGTGACACACTTTCTTGAATGAATCCCTTTTGTTCTAACTCATCAATCTGAGCTTTCAGTTCCACTAATTCCTTTGGCCCCATCTTATATGGTGGTTGTGCTATTGGTGTTGTGCCTGGAATCAGATCGATTGTGAATTCTATCTCCCTATCGGGTGGCATCCCCGGTAGTTCCTTAGGAAATACATCCTGAAACTCATTCACTACAGGAATATCTTCAATTCTCACCTCCTTCAGACTATTGAGTTCCAATCCGATCTCCAACTCACTGTACTTATCTCCTTGGAACACTATTCGACCTCCGATGGAGTTGCGAAGTGATACTGTTTTGTCTCCACAGTTAATCACCGCTCCATTCTCTGTCAATCAATCCATCCCTAGGATGACAGATATGTCCTTCATGGGTATGATGAATAGGTCCGCGAAATACACACAGTCACATATGGTTAGGACTTGTGCTTCTTTCACGTGGGTTACTAAGATCGTCCCCCCCGCGGATAGAACAGTTATAGGAGTTTCTAACTTAGAACATCTAAGCCCGAATTTTTCCACAAACTCCAATGCAAGAAATGATGTGGTTGCTCCAGTAAAATAATACTTTGCCAGGATGAGTAAGAATGCTTAGCATACCTAAGACTGTTTGATCCGACTCTTCCGCTTGTTCCAAAGATGTGCAATTCAGCTTTCCATAAGGCTTTCCCCTCTTGTTGTTATTGTTGTTGTAGTTGCGGTTGCTGTTGTTGTTGTTGTTGCGGTTGTTGTTGTTGTTTCCACCTCGTCCTCCAGAGCTCTGTCCGCTCCAAGACGCCTTGTTTGGACACTCCGGCTTGATGTGTCCTTCCTTCCCACAACCATAACAGATGATTCTAGGTTTCTGACAATCCTTCTGCAAATGACCTCTCAGGCCACAATTGTTGCAGATGATCTGGTTGATTGGATTCTGACTCTAACCTCCCGGTTGTATTGATTACCAGTAGTAGGTCGGTATCGGGGTTTGAAACTCTGATCAGGGGTTGGTTTACTAATTGGGTACTTCCTTGGCTCGATACGAGCCCTCTTCCTTCTGTCCTCCTGGACTTGCCGGTAATCATCCTCGAAAGTGATTGCCGAGTCAATCAGTTCCTGGAATTCAGCAGTCCGTGCCAACCTCAGTTGCATCTTCATGTATGGGTTCATGCCTTTCATGAACCGCTTCTTCCTCTTCTCCTCTGTATCTACATCCTCAGGTGCATACCTGGATAGCCTATTGAAATCCCGAACATACTGCATGATGGGTGCAGTATTCTGTCGTAGTTCGTCAAATTCCCTCTTCTTCAGCTCCACCACGCTGTCAGGAACATGAGCCTCCCGGAACTTCTTCTTGAACTCCTCTCAGGTGAACACCTTATCAGGAGGGTGTACTGCTACAAGATTCTCCCACCATGACGCTGCTGGTCCTGACAACAGATAAGTTGTGTATCCAATCTTCTCCTCATCGTTGCAACCAACGGTCTTCAGCTTCCGTTCCGTATCCATAAGCCAATCTTCAGCGTCCATTGGTTCTGGAGCTGATGTAAACGGTAGTGGTCTTGCATTTTGGAAGTCCGATAGAGTTACTCCCTTGCCTTCATTACCCCTATCATTGGTGACGTGGGTAAAGAAATCTTGCATGTTCTTGCTCTTGCTTTCCTGGTAACGCCTCCTATCTTCCTCCATTGCTCTCATATACTGTTGGAAGTCTGGGTGCATCATTGGGTGTGGTGGTGGTGGTGCATTCTCTGCTCTAGCTGCTGCATCTGCCTCCTCTTTTTCTCTTGCTTCCCGCTCTCTGCGAGCCTCTTCGGTTTCTACTAACGCCATTTCCCCCTAGTCCTGTAACAAAGAGCGATTACTCATAATTACACCATGCAAATGCTTTCTGAGCTCAACTCAATGCCCAGAACTAGTCACACAATGAAATCAAGAAGCAAATACAAAACAAACATTTATTATGCATATACTTTGTATAATACATAACACACTCACAAACTTATATTACATGTGGTATATATAAACCACTTATTTGGCTCAAAGCCCAAGCCAACGGGAATTTAAAATACGCTCTATTACAATACCACCTAGATTACTTTATTCTTCCTTGAAGCTCTACTCCTCGTCATCATAACTCGCCTCCGCGTACATCCCTGGGGTCCATCCGGTACAGCGGTTTGTCTTCCGAACCCCATCCGGAATGAAGGTCCTTCCAGTAGGTATGTAGTCTGAATCAGACGAAGTGCCGAGACAGAGATCTATCATGCCAAAGTAACTGGATAAAGACTCATATGTATCCCCAGTGGGATACAGCTCATCTTCTTCTGCCATCCATGGAGGATTCCTATTCACTTGACCCCTCATCTTCTTCTTCTTCTTTTTCTTGGTTCCAGAACTCTCACCTACGACGTACTGGGATGTTTTGGGTAATCCCATCTCCAAATCTAAAGAAATGGAGTTGGTATCTTTCTCTTCCTGCCCAAAGCTTTGGTTAACATTCTGGTTAACCGCGCCTCCTTCATCCTCTGATTCACAAGTGATGGGTTCTCCTTCATCTCCAAATGGTTCCCCGAAACGCCAACCAGTCGAATTCTCGATTGGTGACTCCGAGCAGTTTAGGTTCCTGGAATCATCTCCCCCATATCCAGACTCATATGATGCTGACACATGTGGATAGTGTGGGACAAAGTTGGGTGTGAGTGGATCTTTATGGGACAACTGGTCACTCAAATCTACATAGCCGTCTAGGCTAAAGAAAGGTGTAGTATGTTGTGGTTGTGCCCTCAAATCACTCATCCGAGTTTGGACTTTATCAGGGTCCGTGAACTCAGCTAGCATGTGGTCAATCTCACCTCTCATCTTCATGTGTAAAAGGTACATCGTGGTCAATAAAGACTTACGACTATCCATGTCTTTGTCGTGCAGCTTCAGGACTTCTGCGTGCTAACACCAAATGATTCAGAGTGGGATCCTCATCTTCCTCGGCATGAGGTATATGAGAAAACTCTGAACATAGCAGTTCTACTGACTTGTGCTGCCTTATCTCAAGGATTGCCTTGAATAGGCCCATGTGGTAGGCTGTGGTGATAGTTTTGGCTTCTCCGTATGGCATTACACGACTCATCAGCAGTTTTGTCGGTAGTTGGACCGATACTCTGCACTTGGCTAGGATTTCCCCATCATAGTAGGTATACTTGATAACAGGTATCCGTGGATCACAATGAAGTTCCTTCAGCATCCCACACAGGAGAGCTGTTATTGGTCCATCATAATCACCGAGCCATCCCTCAACCTTCCTCAAAGTCCTCTTAGGAAACGTGTTCGCCATTATGGCTGTATGCAAAAGCAGAATATTAGTAGTGATAATGCATCATAATAGCTATAATAAAGAATTATCGCACTAAAATATATGGTTTTGCTATTCTCAAGTGAATAATCACCATATTTCTAGAGAATCCTTTACTATTTCTACTAGACTCCTACAGGTTTCTTCCCTATACTAGGTTTTTCCAACCTAAGGTCGCAACATTTGCTCTGATACCAGCTGCGGTGACCCAGCATACCACTGCATGTTGTAGTATACAAGTCGTTGATATGATCTTTGCGAAGGGACTTCTTCACAAATTGCCATATCCCTCAGAGTGGTACAACAGAAACATTGCAGGTCATAACACTCCATACTTTATTACAAACATTGTCTTAACAAGTTGGTATTCTCACAGGTCCTATGAGAACACCCTAAGATACTACTTAAGTACGATTACAACTCATAACAACTATAAAGAGAGCTCAACAACTTATTTAGGTAAGTTCTACGTTGCTTGGCTCTATGATGCTAGGGTATGTCACTACTCCTCCACCTCCGTGTCATCTGGTCCGTAGACTATCCCATAGTCTACGCCTTCCACTCCGTCGGTAAGATCGGGTTCTTCGTAGACCAGCTCGTAACTTCCTTATGGTGCTCCATCGTTGATGGCCTCCACTTCCGGATCACAGTCTAGCAAGGGTGTCGAAAGAAAGTGAGTACAGGGGTACTCAGCAAGTTCTAAAAGAATAAAAAGGTGTTTGATGCACTAGCTACGACCATTGATCAGGAAATCGCAGGTCAATGCATGTTTTGAAATCATTTCTTCAAAAGGTTGCTTTTATTATGAAAACTATGCCCATCAGTCTTCACAGGTTGATTAGAACTACGTGGATTTCCTTTCCTGCCGCGTTCACAGTTCCCTTTCCGGAACAAGGAGTGACAGCCACAATTTGATACACTCTGCAGAGGTGCGTTACTTTTCCCACAAGAGATCTCACCCTTTTTGCCATCCGCAGGGACTTGCCCCCGTTCACACTTCCTTTGGTGTGAGGCCAGGTATAAAGATCCAAGCCCACACCGCCTTCTCCTTGTTGCAAACCCACCCTTTTGTCCAACCGTACACCCCCAGTAGACTTCCCCCGATAATACGGCTTTACTCACGGTGTACTCCGGACAATCCTTCATAGATGGTAGAGCTTATCATCACTAATGGATGGGGATTTAAAAGGATATCCTGTGGTGACCCGGCATACCACTGCATGGTGTAGTATGCAAGTCTGATATAACACCAATGAAACACCGTTCCACTAGTATTATATCGCTCAGAGTGGTACAACAGAAACATATGCGGGTCCAAGGCATGTCTATAGAATTACAACATTTACTCTATTACATAAGATCAGCACAGCCTCCTACTTTACAATGAGGTAAATCTGCAAATAAACTCCAGAAGAACGACTCATAGTCTAATTCTATCACGAACTCTATTTGTAGAGTATTTGACTAGCTATAGAGGCTAAGAATAGATTCTAGCTAAGTAGGAGCTAGGTTGAGGAAGCTAGTTCCTTTCTACTGCTAATCCAGGTTTTCTCCTTGTTGGATGACGTATCTGACTCCGCTGACAGGGTCCTGTCTCGTGAAGTAGTTGTTGGCTCCTTGGCCTTCGATTTGCACTGTAGATCCTCCTTCGATGCCTCCATATCTAAGCAGGGGATTTAAGAGTGGGATGAGTACGAGCGTACTCAACAAGTTCATTATAGGAAAGAGGTGTTTAATGCACTAGCTACGGCATTAGACCAGAAAGTCTAATACCAATGCAAGTTTTGATAACCATTTCTTCAAAAGGTTGCTTTTATTCAGAAGAACTATGTCCGTCAGCCTTCACCGGTTTACTAGAACTTCATGGAGCTCCTTTCCGGCCGCGTTCGCAGTTCCATATCCCGGAACAGGGAGTGACAGGTCACGATTCATTACACTCTGTAGAGGTGTGTTGCTTTACCCATAAGAGATCTTAACCTTGGTGCCAACCGGGCGCGCAACCCGTCCACACTTCCTTTGGTGTGAGGCCCGGTATAAGGTCATAGTCAATCATATTCCTCCGCTACCTCGCACACCCACCCTTTGTTGCAAACCCCGACCCTGGGTCCTCGCCGGTCCCATTATTCCCGTAATTTCAGGGTGGACCCCGACCACGACGACAGTCTGGGATCGAACCAAACTCCTTCGCCGGTAGCTGCAACCCATCATAGACCGCATTACCGTGGGGAATTAGAAGGGGATCCCCACCCACCAATTGTTCCGCAAGCAGCAACCGTCTACGGTAAGCAATAGCTATACCGTGGGGAATTAGAAGGGGCTCCCCACCCACCAATTGCTCCGCAAGATACAACCGTCTACGATAAGCGCATCCGTTGATGTACAAGAGGTGGAAATACGGTTGACTATTCCGTCCCACTCCAGATCTTATGGTTAACACGGGTATTATGGCACAAGAATCACTGGCGACATTTGTTGTTTAATCCTAGATGGATATAAGCCCGTGCAATGGAACCTCCACCATATCAACACAATCCATGGTTCCATTGCCCACCACATAGTCATATTCATAGTTATGAAAGTAGTGGTTTTGATTTTTATGCAATAGTGATAACCATAATACTTTTGCAAGTAATTTGATAGAAATACACAAATGACATGAGCAAGTGATGAACTTGCCTTTCTTGACTGCAAGATTATGCAGGCAAGGTCTTCGATACGCAATAACTCCAAATTCTGAAATATCATCATCGTCCGGTAAGGACGATGTTTAAAAGATTGGCAAAGATGCAATAATGCATAAGTATGAGATGCAATCGCTCTAAGCGTGTCCTAACCCTGATGATTTAGGATTAGTGAGTGGTAATGATTGGTTTAGGGTGTGTTGCACTTTTAGAGTGATTCACATACAAGATTCTTATTCAGGTGTGATTGCTTGGTATTATAAACAGGTAGATGATAAGGCATAGTAATCAATTGAGCACACAAAGAATGATAATTGGCATAATGTTATTAAGTAAAGAACAGTGGTCAGTTTTAGTACTATATGGCATGGGTAATGATTGATTATCATATACTTCAAAAGAGTAACTTTTGAAGAACATGTTCTTAGATAAAGAACAAGTATGGTAATTAGGTTGGGTTTCTATGGTTGACTATGGTTTCAGGTAGTTGCTGGAGTAAATATTAGATGGATCCCAACAAAGTTGGATTCATCAACACCTAGGGCTTGTAAGGTTAAGATAAGCCTAGGTATCCTAAGCAATTCTTTATACAGGTTGTTGTCAAGGTTGGTTTATCTTGCTAGTGATAACTGGCTAGGGTTTATAGGTCCTTATAAGCAGGGTTGATGATGATTTTTTTTTTATTTTCTTCAAAAGAATAACTTTTGAAGAACATACTTCTTAAATAATAAGAAGTATATCAATTAGGGTTGAGGTTAACTAGGTTTTATTATTGGGTCCACTAAAATAGGAATGATGGTTTCCTAAATAGGATGCTTAATAATTATCTCATACTAAAGGTGGTTTAGTGGAACAGGGTATGTAGTGCAAAATAATAGGTATGGTTACTATTAGGGTTCATCACCATGGTGTGATGATGAATATGGATATTTAAAGTTGTTGCCTTTAAGTATAGGAGCTAGGGTTGGTCCTATTTGATCATCTAGGTTGGATAGGTATGCCTACATGGACTACCAATTATTGATAATAGGGCTCCTACAATTTTATGTGGCATGGTAAGTATGTAATTGCTATTATGGTTCTATGTATGAAAATTAGAACACCATGATTATATGAGAGGATCTAGGGTTTAGGTTTTAGAAGTAATTTAGGGTTCATATGTAATAATGGAGCTAGGGTTCCTAATGATATTAGGGTTTTAGGGATCACATGAAATGATAAGGTTATAACTTTATTTATAATGGATCTAGGGTTGTCCTAATTACCCTATGATTCTTGGATTAATAACTTCATTAATAAAGTTGAAGTTATTAATACTTTAGAATAAAAATAATATTGAATTAGGCATTTTATTATTTTTAAACAATTTATAATTAAGGTAATTATTAATTAGGGTTTAAATTTCCACTAATAAAGATTTAACAAAATAACAAATAAAGAAAAATAGCTTTAATGTTTTCTTTATTTTTCTTACTGGTTTTTATTTATTTTAAAAGGTTTTACTATTTATTGAATTTTAATTCAATTTAAAATTAAAGAAAAGGCTTATTTAATAAGTATTAAATAATGAA
Organism: Lolium perenne; assembly: GCF_019359855.2. NCBI lineage: Eukaryota > Viridiplantae > Streptophyta > Magnoliopsida > Poales > Poaceae > Lolium > Lolium perenne. The sequence continues at coordinate 64,805,023 of NC_067247.2, forward strand.
TTTCTAGTTAAGAATATAAATTTCATTTTATATTTTTATTGGATAGATTTTTCTTTTATAAGAATTTTGATATCTTATTTGTATTTTTCTGAGCTTTTATGAATTTTCTACATTATTTCAAAGTTTCAGGCATTTTCTGTAATTTCAAAATAAACTAAAAACACTAAACGTACCACTCAAACCCCACCCGTAGACACAGACAAGTGGGGTCTTTGACCAGGTCAGTGGCCACGCAGGCAACGACCGGTCAAAGAACATGGGATGGCCCCCACGGCCACGTCGGCCCTTGCCGGCGGCTTAACGCCGGCGGCCAGAGAACGACCGCGCCGCCGATTTAGGGCCTCCCCCGATGCGCGGCCTAGCTCTCTCGACTCCTCTCGACACGCGGAACACCGTGGTGGTGTTGGATTTCTGAACGGACCATCGGAGCGTCGCCGGCAATCATCCCCGCGGCGGAGCACTCCGGCGGAACCTCGAATCCTAGACTACAATTGATGGGAATGCATAAATAAGGGTTCTCTGGAAGCGCACACTCACCCTGAGGCTGATAGGCTGCTCGACGAAGGCAAAGGTGGTCGGAGTTGAGCTCGGGGACATGAATTCCGGCGGGCTCCGACGAAAGGGAACGGGCAAATTCTCCCGTTTGAGCACGCCGTTTCTCGATTCCTTGTGGGAGATGGGCAAGAAGAGCACGGCGGTGACTATGGTGTGCTTATCTTGGCTTGGGAAGGCCTCCATCGCCGGCGGTGATGGTAACCTGCGGAGACCGTGTGTCGGTATGGGGGGAAAATGGAGCAGAGGAGGAAGAAATTCGGCTAGGGTTCGTCCAGGGGATTTTATAGGGCGACGGAACAAGCCTCGTCACGCCGTCGGTTGAGGAGGGGGTGCCAGCGCGAGGAGAAGCCGGCCACGGCGTCGTGGTGTCCACCATGCGCCAGGTAGGGATGAGGACGACGCCTCCCCAGTTTTTTTTAAACGAAGGGGTAAGTGGGTTGTGTGGGCTGTGACTTGGGCCGTGGTGTTGGGCTGCTGGCAGGCTGCTGCTGGGCTGCTTTGGCTGGTAAGGTCCAGGTAAGCCCCATCTCCTTTATCTCTTTTATTCTTTTCTGTTTTGTATTTTTTTCTATTTTCTGCTTTATTCTTTGTGTTGAATTCTGTTTATAATTCATGTTTTAACTATTTTCTATTTTGCAGGTGTTAAACAATTGGTCTTTTATGAAGACTAATAAAAGTATTATTGAAATACTCAATTGTTTTGATTAAACGTTTCACATATGTGGGCTTTATTACAAATTGGAAATAATCATGATTTTATGCACTCATCTTAATTTCCTTTTTCTTATGTAATCACATCTATTATTATTATTAGGGTTGATAATTTCTATTCTAAGTGTTTTAGAATTTATCAATAGGGTTTGAGCTCTTAATTGAGAATTTAGTTCCCTGCATATGATTTTATGTGATCCTCTATTTATTAAGATCTTGTAATTTTGATTATCACTCTATGTCAAGGTTAGCACTAGTATTATATTTTTAATAACACTTTGAATTACCTAGAGTAGACATTACTCTCCTCATGGTTGGACTTTGGTTATAAAGATAAGTGGTTGTTAATCACACTTATGGTTCTAATTATAAGATGTATCACAAGAGTTTTCCTAGGTTTAATAATTATAGCTTAAGATTTTATTAATGTGCCATACTAGGGTTCTAATGACATTTACCTAATGGCAATTGGTTTGAATCTCAGATATGGCCTAGGTTTCTATTATGATCACCATAGTGATACATAAACTAGAAGTGAGGTATAGCTTAGGGTTTAGTCACCACTATTCATGGCAAGAGGGTTTACTTGCTTAATAGTTGTGGTTCTCCTTTAGTTACTAAGGACTTGAGAATTGGTTTTATCTTATACCCATAGATTTCTATCATATTCTTAATCTATGGTTCAAGTAGCTAAAGTAGCTATATTTCTTTTTATAGTTAACTTTGGTTATAATGATGAATGGTTTCTCACCATATAATTTATAGGCTTTAATTCCAAGCTCTTCTTATGTGCTTATATCCTCTACTTCAAGTTCTTAGGTTTATGATCACTACACAATTTATAATGATCAAGATTTGACTTCCTAAGGTATCTCTCATTAATTAGGTTTCTCACTTCCATGATCAAGCATTGTCTTGATCAACTAGGGTATAGTACTTCTAATTTACCTTCTTGAATGGGACTACTAGGATTGCCTCTAAAGTTTATATCCCAGGAGAATGTCTGAGATATTATGTTAGGGTTCTACTTAATCAATGGTGATATAATCATCTGGGTATATGGGTAGTTCTCTCCCTCAAACTCAAGTGTTGCCTCAACTATCTTGAGTGTAACACCATAGCTTGAGTTCTCTCATATAGGAATGGTTTATTCTAGGTTATGGTGTACTCCTAACACTCTAGTTCAAGGGTTGTCCTTTATTCTTAAATAGATAAAGCTATGTTTTGTATGACTGGTCTCTTTCATTTTGGAAAGGACTTTAATACTAACTTAAGGTTAGGCTCCATAGGAATTGATGTGATCATCAATATCTATGTTTAACATAAGTGGATTCTCTCTCTAGGAAATATCTTGAATAAGTTCCTAGGGTTCCTCTTAAAGATGATGATTTAAATACTTGGATGTATAACCAAGATTTAACTCAAGGTTTGTTAATGCTTATCTAATAATTATAATAGAACTCTCACCTCTCTAGGGTTGATGCTTAATATGTAATAGAGAAGAATATATATATCTTAGTTGGAACTCCTTGTCTTGCTTCCAAGATTAAAGTAGAATGAATACCATGAGGTTTCACATGTTGTGATCTTTAATAAGATCAAGTAGTTGATCCTTGATTCATATGTTCTTGTGTTGGTTTTACTTCCATTTGATCTAACCCCTTAGATCAAATCATCTCTACCCAAAACAAGGTTTTAGCAAAGTCACATTGAGGTTTATAGCGCTTGACTTGATGAGCTACTTCAATTCCACCAAGGTCAAGTGAAACTTCCATCGTGGACTTGTTTTACTTTAAAGCGCGAAAATTCCCCAGATTTTCTATGCATGAATGCAATGCACACATCTGTTTCCTCTATTTTTGTAACCCCATTACCTGGGATATTACAGTCTCTACCCCTTAAACTAAACTTCGTCCTCGAAGTTTGATCTCTCTCACGTTTCCGAAGTGTGGTTCTGACTTATGCAGACTTAAACTTTTCTCGAATTCCATATTGATCTCACTAGATATAATTGAATATATCCCTTGTCCAGATTCTTCCTGGAATCCATTAAGGTTTGTCTCCGATCATTAGTTTCTTACTCCAGTTCTATGATTTTTCTTCCTGGAATCTAATAATACCTATCTCTGAGCCATGGCTTCTAACTTTAATTATTTGATTTCTTTCATCTCTATATGCTTGTTTCTTTTCTCATTGGAGAATCAATGATGGGGTTTTTTTCTGGTGCTGCTAGTCTTAATTGAGGACTAATTGGATAACATTCTCCTATTTGATAAAATAGGTCTTTGTTTTCCCTTACTACCAAAACTGCAATAATGGTACTTCGTAAGGTACTTACCATGGAAATGGTTGTGATGGTTTATTTCCCTAAGAATGGATTAGACTCATTTAGTCCATCCAATCATGGTTTATAGTTGATACCTATAACTATTTTGTGTTCTTTAGGTTCCATGAAAGGAATCATTCTATTAGTCTTTGATGTTGTTATGTTCAATCTTCTTCATTCTTTGACCATCTTGGGCTTTATTGGTCTACGGTATTTCCTTCGTCCAACTTCATTATACTTAGCTTACTTGAGCTTTCGTACTTCTGAGTAAATACTACTCACTTTCTCAAGTTATAGTCCACTTCTTACTTCCTCGAGGTATAAACCTCGGCTTCTGGTCTGACATCCTTCTGACAGTAGTGTTTGATAATCTTATGAAAATAAGATCGAACTTCCTCTCAGTTCAGACCTTCTTCTTCTATCTTGCTTAAAGTATTGAGTTTTTGTACATCCAACTCAATCTTTACTCTACCCCTTAGAGTTTTCTTATGGTCTTTAACTCCTTTTCTTCCACCCATTGTACTTATGGTTAGAATACTGGTCTAGGTGTAGCTTATGGTTTATATTCTTCTAAGGTCTTGTGAAGAATGTTTGTGGTATATCCACTCAATTGTGGACATCCAATGTGAATCCTTTGACTAAATGATTATAGGTCATTGTTATTTGGTTAACAAAGTTTTTATTTGTTCACAATTTCTTGGTACAAATAATCCAATGGTGGACTACCTGATACCAATTGTGACTATTTGTTATCTAAAAAAATGGATTCTATTATAGGTTCTAATTATCTGGACGAGACATTTTCTACTTTATCTCGCAGTATTGATCCTATATCAACTATGGTCTTCTGATACCAACTATGGTCTTCTTACATCTGCTATGATTTCATATATCATCTTCCTTCCTTCAGGGTTTGTTTTGCATATAAACCACTAGCTGACACTATGAATATAGTATCCGGAGTGATTTCCCATGCATTCCCTCTTCTATAATGACTATGGTTCTACTTCTTCTTCTCCATAATCACCATATTTCTGACCTTCATGCTTCTTATGTACTAAAGTACTCCTCTGTTGAGGCTAAGCATGAGTTTTGATTGATACTTCCTTCAGACTATTGTGGTTGCTTCCCACAACTTTGTTTCCTTTCTCTGATGAATCTTCATCTTGTCTTCGGAATCTTCCAGAATTCGTCGCTTCCTCACACGTTTACCATTACCCTCTAGATCTATAGCATCAAGTAAGAACTTGATATTGCAACATGCATTTGCATATCAAAGTCAAACTTCATGCATGGATCTAGTCAAACAATGAAAATCCAATAAAATCCAAGAAGACTCAGCTTTGTGCATATAATACACACCATCATAAGCCTGAATATAATAGTTAAGTAAGACATCTCTAAACATCAGGCTCTGATGTGTAGTATATAACACCACATAAGATAGGTTTATATCGTGATACTTAGCACGAATATATGGGATTCTACTATTTGTCTCAACCTTTACCTTAATTGCACAATTGTAATGAGATAAGCTTGAAACAAAGTGGTCTAGGATAGTTGAAGTTAACCTAATTTTCTTTGGAAGTACGAACTTAGCTTCCATTTTGGTTGAGGACTATTTCACATGGTATATCTGGGTTCTAACATTGCTACTCTTAACTCATAACAATTGGAATATTGCTCCGATACTTCAAAGTGTTTCTACCATAAACATATGGTCTTGATGTGCTTGGCACACTTCCCATTGTTTTGAAGCACAATTCTTACACTATTGTTTTGCACTTGGCTTCTTATTGTACTCCTCTTAATTAATTATGAGGTTCTAGTCCATCACATAATTTTTCTCAGGTGAATCATATATGATTTCTATCTCTACCATGTAAGTAGGCATATTTTATTCCTATCTCTCTTCCTTACCTCCCATGATTGACTCATCATGGTCTATACTACCTCATAAAACTCATAGTTATCACTTACTATCAACTGTTTCACAAGTTTGGATAGATTTTACTTACCCAATTACTTGTTTTGGTATACATCTTCTAGTAGGATATCTTCCTAATATACTGATTTTAATCACTTGTTATTACTCCTATTACAGGCCTGGATAACTCTTATTTAATCATGACAGGTGTTGGTACACATCTTCCAATAGGATATCTTCCTTATGGTTGTATCCTCTCTTTGGACTACTATGTATTGTATACCAACTGTGATCTACTCATCTATTGTTTAGGACTTAATGATATACTCCCTCTGTTCCATTTTATAGTGCCTATTGTTTTTTGGCACGGAAATTAGCGCAAGAGTATTTTTTACACAAGACCCCTTGCTGAACGATTTGAGATCAACGTAAAATTTGGTAAATCCATATATTTCTAACTTACCATAACAATTTTTGGGAGCTGAACGATTTGGGAGCTGAACGGGGAGGGGTAATTGAAAAAAATCTAAGCTACAACCTTATATTTTGAAACAAATGCCAAAAATCTATAGGCATTATATAAAGGAACGGAGGGAGTACTACATAATTGGAATTAGCTAAGTAGCTTTACTTAAGAAGGATAGATAGGAAAGGTTGACTCAAGTGTGTCAGGATTATTCTCAAGTGAATATCCATCTCAAGTCATAAGAAGTATTTGGTTCAACTAAGGCAACTTCCTATAGGCACTACCAATCCTATAGGTCTCATTTAAAGGGTTTTACTCCTAGGGTCAAAGCATTTGCTCTGATACCAACTGTGGTGACCCGGCATACCACTGCATGGTGTAGTATGCAAGTCTGATATAACACCAATGAAACACCGTTCCACTAGTATTATATCGCTCAGAGTGGTACAACAGAAACATATGCGGGTCCAAGGCATGTCTATAGAATTACAACATTTACTCTATTACATAAGATCAGCACAGCCTCCTACTTTACAATGAGGTAAATCTGCAAATAAACTCCAGAAGAACGACTCGTAGTCTAATTCTATCACGAACTCTATTTGTAGAGTATTTGACTAGCTATAGAGGCTAAGAATAGATTCTAGCTAAGTAGGAGCTAGGTTGAGGAAGCTAGTTCCTTTCTACTGCTAATCCAGGTTTTCTCCTTGTTGGATGACGTATCTGACTCCGCTGACAGGGTCCTATCTCGTGAAGTAGTTGTTGGCTCCTTGGCCTTCGATTTGCACTGTAGATCCTCCTTCGATGCCTCCATATCTAAGCAGGGGATTTAAGAGTGGGATGAGTACGAGCGTACTCAACAAGTTCATTATAGGAAAGAGGTGTTTAATGCACTAGCTACGGCATTAGACCAGAAAGTCTAATACCAATGCAAGTTTTGATAACCATTTCTTCAAAAGGTTGCTTTTATTCAGAAGAACTATGTCCGTCAGCCTTCACCGGTTTACTAGAACTTCATGGAGCTCCTTTCCGGCCGCGTTCGCAGTTCCATATCCCGGAACAGGGAGTGACAGGTCATGATTCATTACACTCTGCAGAGGTGTGTTGCTTTACCCATAAGAGATCTTAACCTTGGTGCCAACCGGGCGCGCAACCCGTCCACACTTCCTTTGGTGTGAGGCCCGGTATAAGGTCATAGTCAATCATATTCCTCCGCTACCTTGCACACCCACCCTTTGTTGCAAACCCCGACCCTGGGTCCTCGCCGGTCCCATTATTCCCGTAATTTCAGGGTGGACCCCGACCACGACGACAGTCTGGGATCGAACCAAACTCCTTCGCCGGTAGCTGCAACCCATCATAGACCGCATTACCGTGGGGAATTAGAAGGGGATCCCCACCCACCAATTGTTCCGCAAGCAGCAACCGTCTACGGTAAGCAATAGCTATACCGTGGGGAATTAGAAGGGGCTCCCCACCCACCAATTGCTCCGCAAGATACAACCGTCTACGGTAAGCGCATCCGTTGATGTACAAGAGGTGGAAATACGGTTGACTATTCCGTCCCACTCCAGATCTTATGGTTAACACGGGTATTACGGCACAAGAATCACTGGCGACATTTGTTGTTTAATCCTAGATGGATATAAGCCCGTGCAATGGAACCTCCACCATATCAACACAATCCATGGTTCCATTGCCCACCACATAGTCATATTCATAGTTATGAAAGTAATGGTTTTGATTTTTATGCAATAGTGATAACCATAATACTTTTGCAAGTAATTTGATAGAAATACACAAATGACATGAGCAAGTGATGAACTTGCCTTTCTTGACTGCAAGATTATGCAGGCAAGGTCTTCGATACGCAATAACTCCAAATTCTGAAATATCATCATCGTCCGGTAAGGACGATGTTTAAAAGATTGGCAAAGATGCAATAATGCATAAGTATGAGATGCAATCGCTCTAAGCGTGTCCTAACCCCGATGATTTAGGATTAGTGAGTGGTAATGATTGGTTTAGGGTGTGTTGCACTTTTAGAGTGATTCACATACAAGGTTCTTATTCAGGTGTGATTGCTTGGTATTATAAACAGGTAGATGATAAGGCATAGTAATCAATTGAGCACACAAAGAATGATAATTGGCATAATGTTATTAAGTAAAGAACAGTGGTCAGTTTTAGTACTATATGGCATGGGTAATGATTGATTATCATATACTTCAAAAGAGTAACTTTTGAAGAACATGTTCTTAGATAAAGAACAAGTATGGTAATTAGGTTGGGTTTCTATGGTTGACTATGGTTTCAGGTAGTTGCTGGAGTAAATATTAGATGGATCCCAACAAAGTTGGATTCATCAACACCTAGGGCTTGTAAGGTTAAGATAAGCCTAGGTATCCTAAGCAATTCTTTATACAGGTTGTTGTCAAGGTTGGTTTATCTTGCTAGTGATAACTGGCTAGGGTTTATAGGTCCTTATAAGCAGGGTTGATGATGATTTTTTTTTATTTTCTTCAAAAGAATAACTTTTGAAGAACATACTTCTTAAATAATAAGAAGTATATCAATTAGGGTTGAGGTTAACTAGGTTTTATTATTGGGTCCACTAAAATAGGAATGATGGTTTCCTAAATAGGATGCTTAATAATTATCTCATACTAGCAGGGTTTAGTGGAACAGGGTATGTAGTGCAAAATAATAGGTATGGTTACTATTAGGGTTCATCACCATGGTGTGATGATTAATATGGATATTTAAAGTTGTTGCCTTTAAGTATAGGAGCTAGGGTTGGTCCTATTTGATCATCTAGGTTGGATAGGTATGCCTACATGGACTACCAATTATTGATAATAGGGCTCCTACAATTTTATGTGGCATGGTAAGTATGTAATTGCTATTATGGTTCTATGTATGAAAATTAGAACACCATGATTATATGAGAGGATCTAGGGTTTAGGTTTTAGAAGTAATTTAGGGTTCATATGTAATAATGGAGCTAGGGTTCCTAATGATATTAGGGTTTTAGGGATCACATGAAATGATAAGGTTATAACTTTATTTATAATGGATCTAGGGTTGTCCTAATTACCCTATGATTCTTGGATTAATAACTTCATTAATAAAGTTGAAGTTATTAATACTTTAGAATAAAAATAATATTGAATTAGGAATTTTATTATTTTTAAACAATTTATAATTAAGGTAATTATTAATTAGGGTTTAAATTTCCACTAATAAAGATTTAACAAAATAACAAATAAAGAAAAATAGCTTTAATGTTTTCTTTATTTTTCTTACTGGTTTTTATTTATTTTAAAAGGTTTTACTATTTATTGAATTTTAATTCAATTTAAAATTAAAGAAAAGGCTTATTTAATAAGTATTAAATAATGAATTTCTAGTTAAGAATATAAATTTCATTTTATATTTTTATTGGATAGATTTTTCTTTTATAAGAATTTTGATATCTTATTTGTATTTTTCTGAGCTTTTATGAATTTTCTACATTATTTCAAAGTTTCAGGCATTTTCTGTAATTTCAAAATAAACTAAAAACACTAAACGTACCACTCAAACCCCACCCGTAGACACAGACAAGTGGGGTCTTTGACCAGGTCAGTGGCCACGCAGGCAACGACCGGTCAAAGAACATGGGATGGCCCCCACGGCCACGTCGGCCCTTGCCGGCGGCTCAACGCCGGCGGCCAGAGAACGACCGCGCCGCCGATTTAGGGCCTCCCCCGATGCGCGGCCTAGCTCTCTCGACTCCTCTCGACACGCGGAACACCGTGGTGGTGTTGGATTTCTGAACGGACCATCGGAGCGTCGCCGACAATCATCCCCGCGGCGGAGCACTCCGGCGGAACCTCGAATCCTAGACTACAATTGATGGGAATGCATAAATAAGGGTTCTCTGGAAGCGCACACTCTCCCTGAGGCTGATAGGCTGCTCGACGAAGGCAAAGGTGGTCGGAGTTGAGCTCGGGGACATGAATTCCGGCGGGCTCCGACGAAAGGGAACGGGCAAATTCTCCCGTTTGAGCACGCCGTTTCTCGATTCCTTGTGGGAGATGGGCAAGAAGAGCACGGCGGTGACTATGGTGTGCTTATCTTGGCTTGGGAAGGCCTCCATCGCCGGCGGTGATGGTAACCTGCGGAGACCGTGTGTCGGTATGGGGGGAAAATGGAGCAGAGGAGGAAGAAATTCGGCTAGGGTTCGTACAGGGGATTTTATAGGGCGACGGAACAAGCCTCGTCACGCCGTCGGTTGAGGAGGGGGCGCCAGCGTGAGGAGAAGCCGGCCACGGCGTCGTGGTGTCCACCATGCGCCAGGTAGGGATGAGGACGACGCCTCCCCAGTTTTTTTAAACGAAGGGGTAAGTGGGTTGTGTGGGCTGTGACTTGGGCCGTGGTGTTGGGCTGCTGGCAGGCTGCTGCTGGGCTGCTTTGGCTGGTAAGGTCCAGGTAAGCCCCATCTCCTTTATCTCTTTTATTCTTTTCTGTTTTGTATTTTTTTCTATTTTCTGCTTTATTCTTTGTGTTGAATTCTGTTTATAATTCATGTTTTAACTATTTTCTATTTTGCAGGTGTTAAACAATTGGTCTTTTATGAAGACTAATAAAAGTATTATTGAAATACTCAATTGTTTTGATTAAACGTTTCACATATGTGGGCTTTATTACAAATTGGAAATAATCATGATTTTATGCACTCATCTTAATTTCCTTTTTCTTGTGTAATCACATCTATTATTATTATTAGGGTTGATAATTTCTATTCTAAGTGTTTTAGAATTTATCAATAGGGTTTGAGCTCTTAATTGAGAATTTAGTTCCCTGCATATGATTTTATGTGATCCTCTATTTATTAAGATCTTGTAATTTTGATTATCACTCTATGTCAAGGTTAACACTAGTATTATATTTTTAATAACACTTTGAATTACCTAGAGTAGACATTACTCTCCTCATGGTTGGACTTTGGTTATAAAGATAAGTGGTTGTTAATCACACTTATGGTTCTAATTATAAGATGTATCACAAGAGTTTTCCTAGGTTTAATAATTATAGCTTAAGATTTTATTAATGTGCCATACTAGGGTTCTAATGACATTTACCTAATGGCAATTGGTTTGAATCTCAGATATGGCCTAGGTTTCTATTATGATCACCATAGTGATACATAAACTAGAAGTGAGGTATAGCTTAGGGTTTAGTCACCACTATTCATGGCAAGAGGGTTTACTTGCTTAATAGTTGTGGTTCTCCTTTAGTTACTAAGGACTTGAGAATTGGTTTTATCTTATACCCATAGATTTCTATCATATTCTTAATCTATGGTTCAAGTAGCTAAAGTAGCTATATTTCTTTTTATAGTTAACTTTGGTTATAATGATGAATGGTTTCTCACCATATAATTTATAGGCTTTAATTCTAAGCTCTTCTTATGTGCTTATATCCTCTACTTCAAGTTCTTAGGTTTATGATCACTACACAATTTATAATGATCAAGATTTGACTTCCTAAGGTATCTCTCATTAATTAGGTTTCTCACTTCCATGATCAAGCATTGTCTTGATCAACTAGGGTATAGTACTTCTAATTTACCTTCTTGAATGGGACTACTAGGATTGCCTCTAAAGTTTATATCCCAGGAGAATGTCTGAGATATTATGTTAGGGTTCTACTTAATCAATGGTGATATAATCATCTGGGTATATGGGTAGTTCTCTCCCTCAAACTCAAGTGTTGCCTCAACTATCTTGAGTGTAACACCATAGCTTGAGTTCTCTCATATAGGAATGGTTTATTCTAGGTTATGGTGTACTCCTAACACTCTAGTTCAATGGTTGTCCTTTATTCTTAAATAGATAAAGCTATGTTTTGTATGACTGGTCTCTTTCATTCTTAAATATCCCAACCTATTGCGGAAGTGCCTCCAACACCCCACCGGCTCTACCAATCCGTTGGCGTGCAGAAGGGAAAAGATACGGCTGGCTTCCCCAGAGCCATTATAGATCTCATGGTCAACGCGGTTTGTACGGCGCTAGAATCACTGGACGGCATTGGTGATTAATCCTAGGGTGATATAACCCTTTGCAATGGAACCTCCACCATATCAACACATACCATGGTTCCATTGCCAGCCACATAGTCATATTCATAGTTGGAAAGTAACATTTCATTTGCGATGCAGGAATGATAAGTATATAGCTTTGCATTAAAGTAGTAGAAAATACTCAAGTTGACATGAGCAAGGGTGAACTTGCATGTGGACTGCGAGATAGTGCAGTTCAATGCAGTTGATGGAACCTGGACCTCGGGTCTGTAAGAAGCATCATTGTCCGGTAAGGACAATGTTATAAAATCCAAATAATGCAATCATGGATGTATTATTTTGTTGAATCCCTTTACCCCGCTGAGTTATATCAATTTAGGGTTGCGTTTAAGATTTATGTCTTTGACAGTAATTTACAATTGATTTAAAAGTATAAACCATTTTAATTCACACAAAGTACAACAATTCAAAGTAAAACTATTTTACTTGGTGATTCCCTTAATCATTCCAAAAATAATTTGAAATCATAGAGTTACCTCTATAGTTTTTGGAATAAAAAGGAATATAGTATTTTTCTTGGAAAAATACCCTTTTCAATGGAAATGACTTGGAATAGTAGAATTTCATTTTGAAATGTTTGAAAATAAGTATTTGAACTTATTTGAGATTTTTCCTTGAATTTTAAATACAAGGAAATAATAGTTCAAAATTCCAAGTTATTATTTAAATTCTTAAAATTCATAATTTTGAATTTGTTTCATAAATTCCATTTCATATTTTATTCTTGTTAAGATTTATTTTTCATTCATTAATCCAATTTTTAATGGATTTTTAGAGTTGTATTTGATTTATTAAAAATTGGTAAAGTTCTGGCCTTTTATTAAATGTCAAAAGACAAAAATACCCCCTGGCCCCTATTGGGCCAGCCCAATAACCTAAGCCCATGGGACAGCCCACTAAGGCTTGCCCCATAGTGGCTCGGTGGCGCCGAACGGCCCACCTCTCTCTCACTCACTCGGCCCTCTCTCGCTCTTCGTCTCTAACCCTAATCTCCTGCGACGCCGTGGCGATGGCGTCGCCGCCATGGCCGCCGCCTCGCTCCGGCCAGCTCCGTGCTCCCCCGCCGTAGCCACCTACCGAACCAGAACCGCCGCGTGCAGATCTATCGATCTGTCTGCGTGGTTTTCCCCTTCTCTTCCTCTCCTGGCGAATCGCCTCCGTTCTGGATCTCGGGAAGAATCGCCTCGACGAACTCCGGCGAGTTCTCGTCCTCGCCGATGATGGGTGTGCTCCTGGGGTTGACCTGGCGCGGGTGCTGCTCGCAGTACTCGTGCCGTCGCCTCAGGTGCTCTCTACGGTGGTGTTGGTTCGTGTTTGGGTTCGCCGGCGTAACGTCGGCGCCTACCCTGGACTTGCAGCTGTTAGGGCCGCGCGAGCACTGCATCGCCATGCCCTAGCTTCGTCTGTGCGCAAGTAAGTTGCTGCACTTCCTCTTCCTCTTCTCCATATCTGTGCGCCTCCCCTTGTTACTGTTCTTCTTCCTCCTCATGCTCTGTTGCTCTCTGGTGGTCCTGTGATCACGCAGAGCTATGCCATAGCTGCTCAATCTTCCTATGCTTCTAGCTACTGCAAGCTCATGGCCAAATTACCAGTTACTGGTACTGGCCCATGTTGCTTTGCTTGCTATTCATGCTGTGCTTGCTTATCTTGCTGCTCCTAGCATGCCCTGTACTTGCCATGCTTTGTTGTGCTTGCTCAAAAGCTTGCTATGCCATGCTATGCTTGATTATGGCTTGCTTGTGCTTACTGGCATATCATGCTTGCTTGTCTAGGTGTGCCTGTGATGCATCAGTGACACTTGTGTGTGTGCCAGTGGTGCTTGTGATATGCTGATGTGCTTCCTATGCAAGCTAATGATCCATTGGATCATTCTTTGCTTGTTGGCTAGTTTCCCTGTGTAGCTTGACTTGATTCAATTGATCCATTTGATCAGTTAATTGTCAGTGATGGCTTACTGATTAATATTGTGGCTAAGTGATTCAATTTCCTTGTGATGCTGATGCTCAAGCATCACTATGCTGTTGCTTACTCAAGCTACCTGGACTTGCTCCAGTGGCTATAGTGCAGTGATTAAACTGTGTTGCTTAATAGTATGCTACTGTCAGTGTTAAGCATGGATCTGTGATAAATTCATGCTTGTATTAATTAAGTTATGATGAACTGCTTATGCAGTAATGATTTAAATGACTTGCTTGCAAATGATTTGGCTATTCATGAGTGTCTAGCAAGCAATTGAATCTGAATCCATTCCTGGATAATGATGTGCTATATTTGGCTTCCTTTTAATTGATGCTAAGTGTGATGTGACCTCAGTAGCTTTGCTACTGATTGGTTGCTCACCTATTTAGTTGGATCTTGTGGCTACTCAACCTTTGCTTGCATATTTGGGAATCATACTTGATATGAATGCCAATATGCTTGCCAGATGAAATCTAGGGTTTACTGATGGTTCATAGCTTAGGATTTACTGTGTAGTCTTATTAGCTGCTAATCCTTGCAATTCATCTACTGGTGCTATCTGTGCATCTGATCTGGCTATTGTGTGCATCTGTGCATGTGTGCTAGTTTCTGTGTACAAGATCTGTACCTAGATGCTTTCTATTTTTAGTAGCTTTTTGACTGGCAGTAATCCTTGGTGAAAACCAAGTGATGATCTACCCATATGAGCATCTGCTCATTCCCATGCTTATATCATGCATATATGATGGATCAGATCCATTGGATCTGTCCAGGAACTTGGTATACCTTGTTCCAGCTCCTAGTGTGAAATATTTGGTTGATGCAGACTTGGGGTTTTTGGTGCACAGCCCTTCACCTCCAGGTTTACGGTTGATCTTCTCAGGTCACCATGATTCCTGGTGGCTAAGTGGTTGTGTTGGTTTCTGTTCTTGAGTATGAACTGGATGAACTGGTGCTGGTTCTTGCTTCACACTTACCTGGTGATTTGCATTTCTGGTCGACTGTCATGGTTCTAGGGTTTGTGTGCTATTTATATGGTCTCTACTTCTTCCCTGGCCATGACACACAAGCCTGGTGACTTTATGACTCACCCCTTGCATTGCCTTGCTGTTGCTTGGCTAGCAACAGCCTTCATATGGTGAAACTTGAGCCCACTGTGGCTTGCTTAGTGTTGGTCTGCCTATGTCTATCTTGTGCTGTCCAGGAATTTGGACAAGCACAAGTGTCTTGTGATTTACCTTGTCCAAACTGAATTTCCTGTGATTTTTGCTAACTGTCCAAACTGAACCTTGCTAATACTTACATCCTGTCTAGTATCTGTTCTTTGTTTTGTTTTGCAGGTTTGAATTATGCTCTGGCCAGAAGATCATCCTCAAGACACTTAGTCTAGGTTTAGTTTAGAATAAACTTGTAATTTTCCTTTTCTTTTATTCTGATCATTATGTCTCAATTCTTGTATCAAGAATATTGTAAAGACTTTGTATTTGTGTTGTATATCAATAAAGCTCAAGTTTTGGTTTATGAGCTTTGTATTATGTAATGTTTATATTCTTGATTAAATATTGTATTTGATATTCACTTTGAAATTCAAAGTGATTTGAATTTTATACCTTGTGTTTGAATTTTAAATTCATTGTTTATATTGTGTGATGTTTATAGTTAAATGTTTAACACTTATCAAATGCAATCATTCCCCAAAGTAACAAGATACAAAAGAGATCATGTCGAAATTTCCCTAACTCACATTGCCTAACCCTAAATGCAAAATGAGAGAGAACCTCGATCCCTCTTAGGTTTAGTTGCAATAAGGCGCGAAAATTTCCCCCGTTTTGCGATGAAATGCACATCCCATTTCTAAATCTACCCTTCGTTGTTCCTATGTTCTGGGTTATTACACCTACACAATGAATGGTGTTTGTTATCCAACAAGAGAGTGTAGATAGTAGCATTTATTTATTCAGTTATGTGATCAACGTTGAGAGTGTCCACTAGTGAAAGTATGATCCCTAGGCCTTGTTTCTAAGCATTGAAACACCATTTCCAACAAGTTCTGTTACATGTTTGCTTGCTGCCATCTTTATTTCAGATTGCAATTACTAATTACCATATTACTTGTATTTCACTATCTCTTCGCCGAACTAGTGCACCTATACATCTGACAAGTGTATTAGGTGTGTTGGGGACACAAGAGACTTCTTGTATCGTAATTGCAGGGTTGCTTGAGAGGGATATCTTTGACCTCTACCTCCCTGAGTTCGATAAACCTTGGGTGATTCACTTAAGGGAAACTTGCTGTTGTTCTACAAACCTCTGCTCTTGGAGGCCCAACACTGTCTACAGGAATAGAAGCGTGCGTAGACATCAATCATCACGTGATGCTTCGAAACGATGAGTCTTAGCAACGGTGCATACTAAGGACGACCACTTCATGGATATGCGAATATCGTTAGTGACCAAATAGTCGGAGGATTGGGATGCCTGGCGTCTTCAACCTTCGTACATTCCCATAAAACTTATGAGTTTATGTAGTCTCGCAAGATTATATTCTATCATCTTGCAATAAGGTCTTAGATATCACATATATCTCATACCTTGCTTATTTCTGAAAACAAAATTTCCAGTTCCTTAATTTTCAAACGGATTTGAACTTCAAGTTTCACGGAGGCAAGATGACTTTAGGTACTAATTGAAACCATTGCTCTTTGAATCAACAATGTGATGTTTACTAAAAGTTTGCAATAGGACTTAATCATTTCTTGATTCTTTAACAATACGGTACCAGTTCGTAAAGTTTCTTGTCAGACTTAACAATATTTCTATCTCAATTACAAGACTAGCGCATGGTAGATAACGGATGCCAATTCTACAAATTTAAGTCAAAATACTATTCAGACTATGTGTTATCACCAGATTTTAACCAAATCAGAAGTGGGCCGTGATTGAAGTGGGCTTAGCAAATATACAGTCAACACTATGTTCATGATAATTAGTTCATGTTTTAATCTAATTACTAATGAACTCCCACTTAATACAACATCCCTCATAGTTGTTTAGTGGCACACGATCCATATCCACTACACCAAAACCGATCATCACGTGAGATGATGTAGCTTCAATGGTGAACATCAACATGTTGATCATATCATCCATATGATTCGTGTTCAACCTTTCGGTTTCCTGTGTTCCGAGGCCATGTCTGTACATGCTAGGCTCGTCAAGCAAACCCAAGTATTTCCGCGTGTGCAACATGGCTTACACCCATTGTATGTGAACGTAGAATCTATCACATCCGGTCATCACGAGATGCTTCAAAACGACGAACTGTAGCAACGGTGCATACGAGGGGAGAACACTTTATTATCTTGATATTAGTGTGAGGGATCATCTTATAATGCTACCGTCGCGATCTAAGCAAGATAAGATGCATAAAGGATTAACATCACATGCAAATCATATGTGATATGATATGACCCTTTAGTCTTTGCGCCTTTGATCTTCATCTCCAAAGCATGGACATGATCTCCATCATCAACGGGCACGATCTCCATCATCGTCAGCGTAGCGTCAAGGTCCATGGCGCCGTCTTCATGGTTGTTCACCACATGTAGCAACTATTACAACTACTTTGAAATAATACTACTACATGAAATATAAAGACAACCATAAGGCTCCTGCCGGTTGCCACAATAGAATAATGATTATCTCATACATATTCATCATCACATCATGGCCATATCACATCACCAAACCCTGCAAAAACAAGTTAGACGCCTCTAATTTGGTTTGCATATTTTACGTGGTTTAGGGTTTTCGAGTGAGATCCAATCTACCTACGAACATGAACCACAACGGTGATACTAGTGTTGTCAATAGAAAGAGTAGATTGAATCTTCACTATGGTGAGAGAGACAGACACCCGCAAAGCCACTTATGTAATACAAGTTGCATGTCGAGCGTGGAGCAAGTCTCATGAATGCGGTCATGTAAAGTTAGCCCGGGCCGCTTCATCCCACCATCCCGCAAGATGCAAAGTACACTAACTAAAAACAACAAAAGCATCAACGCCCACAAAACCATTGTCTTCTACTCGTGCAACCAATCTATGCATAGACACGACTCTGATACCACTGATGGGATTCGTAGCATAGAAAATAAAAAATTCCTACCGCAAGAACGAATAACAAGCCAAGATCCAATCTAGAAGATGGTAGCAACGAGAAGATCATGAGACTAACCCTCGAAGATTTCCAAAGCCTACGAGATTAGATCTCGTTGTTGTTGTAGTCGATCACTTGCCGCTTCCAAAAGCGCGTAGAAGATGTTGATGGTGCCACAGTCGGGCAGCACCTCCGTACTCGATCACACGTTCGGTGTTGATGATGACGTCCTTCTCCCCGTTCCAGCGGGCAGCGGAAGTAGTAGATCCTCCTCGGAATCCCGACAGCACGACGGCGTGGTGTCGGTGGTGGTGGAGATCTCCGGCAGGGCTTCGCCTAAGCTCTACGGGAGAAGTGGGAGGAGGGAGGCGGCTGGGGTTTGGGGAGAGAGGGAGGGCTTTGGGGCGCCGGCCAAGGGGCCCCTTTGGTGGTGCGGCCACGTGTAACCAGCCCCCTCCCTCTCTTCCTCATTATATAGGTGGAATCCCTAGGGTTTGCCCAAAGTGTTCGAATAAGATCCCAATTCAAAAACTTCCATATGGACGAAACCTAGAGGGACAGGGACTCCTCCCTTTCCCTCCTTGTTGGCCGACCAAGGAGGTGGAGTCCACCATGGACTCCACCCTCCCACTTGGTTGGCTGGTTAGGGTTGGTGGAGTCAAACCGGGACTCCACCTTCCATGGTGATTTCTTCCGAAAAGTTCTAGAACATTCTAGCGCCTTCCATAAATGCACCAGATCATTTCCAAACTTGGAAAGTGACTTCCTATATATGAATGTTATTCTCCGGACCATTTCGGACCTCCTCGTGATGTCCTGGATCCCATCCGAGACTCCGAACAAATATTCGAACTCCATTCCATATTCCATATCTACTTAAAACGACATCAAACCTTGTGTCACCCTACGGTTTGAGAACTATGCGGACATGATCGAGACTCCTCTCCGATCAATAACTAATAGCAGGACCTGGAGATCCATAATAGCTCCCACATATTCAACGATGACTTCGTGATCGAAAGAACCATTCACATAAAATAACAATTCCCTTTGTCTCGCGATATTTTACTTATCCGAAGTTTGATCGTCAGTATCTCCATACCTAGTTCAACCTCGTTACCGATAAGTACTTTTTACTCGTACCGTGATATGATATCCCTTGTGAACCAGTCACATGCTTGCAAGCTAATTGGATGTCATTCCATCGAGAGGGCCCGGAGTATATCTACCCGTCATTAGGATGGACAAATCCCACTATTGATCCATATGCCTCAACTCATACTTTCCGAATACTTAATCTCATCTTTATAACCACCCATTTACGCAGTGGCATTTGATGTAATCAAAGTACCCTTCCGGTAGAAGTGATTTACATGATCTCCTGGTCAAAGGATTAAGTTACTATGCATATTAAAAGCTTGAAGCATAAAGAACTAAATGACTTGATCATATGCTACGCTTACTATGGATGTATGTCCATCACATCATTCACCTAATGATATGACCTTGTTATCAATAACATCCAATGTTCATGATCAGGAAACCATGATCATCTATTAATCAACAAGCTAGTTAAACGAGAGGTTTAATAGGGACTCTGGTTGTTCACACAACACACATGTATTAATGTTTCCGGTTAATACAATTATAGCATGGGGTGTAAACATTTATCATGAACACTAAGATATAACAATAACTACTTTATTATTGCCTCTCGGGCATATCTCCAACAGGAAAGGGCTATGGTGGTTCAGCTGGTCTGCGCTCCAGTGGTGGGTGTGAAGCAATGTCGGGCTAAGGCCTTGCTCCTGGCCATTGGATAGGGCAGACGTTAGCGGCGCTCGTTGGCATCGTTACCTTCTTCAAGGCATCGTTGATGTGG
Organism: Lolium perenne; assembly: GCF_019359855.2. Lineage (NCBI taxonomy): Eukaryota > Viridiplantae > Streptophyta > Magnoliopsida > Poales > Poaceae > Lolium > Lolium perenne. Next base: position 64,825,133 of record NC_067247.2, read on the forward strand.
TTGCTTGCTCCTCTGCTTAGCAGATCTCAGAGGAAAACCTCAGATACCGCTTGAGAACGGACGAGGGTGGCGTCACACGTCACTAACTCCTTGGGGCTTTGTTTTTGGAGCCAGTACCGATTGGAGTGTCCTGTGGTAGCTTGTGGTCCGGAGGTGGATGTCGGGGCAACGGCTTTGTGTAGATGGTGCTTGTATGTCGACGCGTTGGCCTCGGAAACTATGGTTGGCAGCAGCTTCACTGGGCGGATTTGTTGCTGGCATGGCTTGGACCATCCGGCGAGGTTGTCGGCTCGGTCGATGTGCCTCGGAGGAGGCGGTTTGACCTTTAGGCTTGGGTGGCGGCCTCGGATGTTGGTGCGGCGGCCATGGTCTATGATTAATTTGCCTTTTCCAGTTTGGGTTGCGGTCGGTTGAGCCGTGCTGTGTCGTGGCTCGAGTGCGAGCAGTGGTATGTTGGGATGGCGGTCCCAGAAGGTGGTGTTAGTGGTCCGCTGGGCGTGGCGAAGTAGCTGGATGTCGGGTCGGTGGCCCCGAAGCTTTCTCACTGTTGTGGGCTCCTCAAAGGTTGGCTTCTTCATTTATGTTCGAGTCATGTGTCTGCTCCTTCCATAGTTGGCACATCGTCTTCTCTCTGATGGCGATGAAAAGTCGTCTAGTCTCAATGGAGTGGTATTTCGAGGGTGCTTGGCCCCATGGAGAGTGTGGGTGTGGCCCGTTGTGTTGGCGTTGTTGTATGGTTTTAGCCCTTTTTTCGCTAATTAATTGGACACCCTCTTCTTAATTAATTAATGAATAAGATAAAGCTTTTGTTTTCATTTTAAAGAAAAAAATCAAACTTTATTAAATTTGATGGACTTCCTATAAAAAAGTAGCAATGTTTATATAACACTAAATTAGTATCACTATAAACTGGCACATGAATCCAGGGCCAAAGCCAATCGGGAGGCGGTAAAGTAAACCCATCTAGGGTTTCCACCCTCTTGTTGGTGATGTCGTTGGTCCGCTCTGTCTTCGTTGTTCTTGACCTTGGTGGGTTGTAGGTGTGGCGTGCCACGGCCCCTCGGCTAGAAGGATTATCGTTTCTTTGTTTAGGTTATTTTGAGTGTGTGTTGTTACATTTTGAAGTCATTGGTTCGGGTTTAGAGCATCTCCAGCCGCGTCCCCCAAAGCGCGCCGGATTGAGCGTTTGGGGGACGTATTTCGTTGGTGCCGCGTTTGGGGGACGTCGCTCCCCAGCCGCGTCCCCCAAACGCTGCCCCCAAAATTTAAATAGATAGAATAAAACTCTTTACTAATATTTAAATCGGTTCAACATAAACAAAATACATATAAAACTTCAAAAAACATAATTAAATTACATATAAATTATTTTAAACTACTACTTCTTCTTCTTCGATGATGGCCCTGCCTCGTCGTCGTCATCACGGTGGCGCTTCCTGCTCGTCACCTCTTCCGAAGAGGCGGTGTCGGCCGACGCGTCGGAGTCCTCCTCGTTGTCGCCGGTGCTCGCCGGCTGCGCCTTGGCCTTGGCGGTATTGGCCTTCGCGTCCGCCTCCGCCTTCGCACGGGCCACCGCCGCCTCCTCTGACCCTTGTTCCTCCGCGTCCTCCTCCACGCCCAGCCATTCATCCGCGCTGTCAAGTGGCGGGAGGGAATCGTCGCCGCTGCTGGGCGTCGGAGCTTTCTCCCACCAATGGCGCCATCCAGCAGGCTTTCCCTCGCTGGAGGTGTCGGACGGGAGCTCGGAGATGTAGCTCATCGTCGCTGGAGGTGTCGGATGCGGCCGGTGAAGATCCAAAAGCGCCGACGTACGGGTCTTATTGAGCGCGGGACGGCGGCGCAGAAGTCGAAAAGAGCAGCGGTTGCTCTTCCGAGGAGTCCCGACTCCATTCCGGCGGTTGCCGCGTCGTCGACGCGGTTGCCAATGCGACGGTTCCGCTTCCCGGCAACTGCACCTTCGCTACGTAGGCGGCGGCTAAGCTTCCGAGCCGCTGACGCGTCGGGCCCACGTCGGTTCGCCTCGCTTTTCGTTGTGTCCGGCGTGCCCGGTACGTCCCCTGTGGGACGGGGACGGGCTCGGGGCGCCGGACACCGTATGGGGACGCGCCGGACAAAAATGGGCTTTGGGGGACGCGGCTGGAACGGTTTTTTTTGTCCAGTGTGCCCCAAATCTCTCTGGGGACGCGGCTGGAGGCGGCTGGAGATGTAGGTTTACCACGGTGCGCACGCCCGTACCTTTTCACTCCATGGACCATAGCTCGCGGTGCACGCGTGCAGGTGCACAGCCGGGAGCCCGGGACGCAGCCGCAGGTGGTGCCGCTCGGGCTGGCTGGTTTTTCGACCGTTCATGAAAAGCCACGCTTCCTTCTGGACGCGACAGTGCTGCGCAGGCTGCGTGCCGAACTGGAGGCGCGCCTCCCGATGCTACGGGACACACGACCCACTTGCCGTTTCCGTTCCGCTCGTCCAAAAAAAACCGAGATAGTAGAACGGAGAGAGCAGCAGTGAAGTGAGCTACAGTACAAACCAAGCACATCTCCACCTCCACTCCTCCTGTCCTGTAGTCCTACACCATTGCTCATTCACCATTGTTCCACAGCAACAACCCCCACTCCCTCTATCCCCTGCATTAAAACCCCTTCCCCCACCCGAGAGGTTTCAGCACACGCCTTCCTTCCTGACGCCGCCACCACCACACCGGAGCAAGCAAAGAACCTGAAGCCTGCCATCCATCCATGGCGTCGCACGCGGCCCGTCTCTTCTTCCTCCTCGCGGTGGCCGCCGCGCTCGCCGGCCGGTCAGGTACGCGCGCTGATGCCTTCCCCCCTCCCCCCGGCGCCCACATTCCTGCGCTTTCGTCCGTTTCTTGCAAGAAATCTGTGCTGCTATTTACTGATTGAGCTGCCGCGCTCTGGCTGCGGAATGGGGGAAGAGCAGAGGGCGGGTGGTGCCTGTGCCGCACGGACCTCTACGACGTGATGCTGCAGAAGACGCTCGACTACGCCTGCGGCGGCGGCGCCGACTGCAGGCCCATCCTGCAGAACGGCGCCTGCTTCGCCCCCAACACCGTCAAGGCGCACTGCTCCTACGCCGTCAACAGCTACTACCAGCGCAGCGGACAGAACCCGCAGGCATGCCTCTTCTCCGGCACCACCTTCGTCTCCAACAACGACCCCAGTGCGTATACACCCATTCCTTCACCAGTCCTCTTCTTCCTTCCTCCCTCCCTTCCTTTCTTTCCCCCCAATCGCACAGTTCAATGCTTCAATAATACAAGTGCTAGTAGTAGATCTCTGATGCTCCGTTTGCTCTTGCTTGCAGGCGCTAACGGCTGCGTGTTCCCTGCGACCCAGGGGTAATGCACTTGCTACTACGTATTTTGCAAAGTTCATGCTCATCTCTTCCCGTTTTTCTTGTTCTTGAGAGAATAGACCTGTGCTATGCTGCAGCTTCATTACTGCTCCAAGAACACCTTAGATGTAGCATGGCTGTTCAACATTTCAGTTTCACTGAACCCTTGCGAACACAAGCAACATTTCACACATTTTATTACCAGACGGATTGTAGAGACCATATGGGTTGATTAGGAAAAAAAATGCACATCTTTTCGCAAGTCCTTGAAGACCACTGTACCAACCACAAGTCCACAAGTACACCATCATTCATGACTGTGTTTTTGGCCGTCTTTACAAGACATCATTACAACTAGCTCATTCCGTCCTAGCAGTAGCAAGTGGTCGTATTTGGTGCCTGCTGCCATGTGGTGGCTTCCGGATTCCGGTGGGCGGTGCTGTGTCGTTCCTCCGCTGGGGCAAACCTTGGAATAAAGGGGCCATTTGCGCGTGGGGTTCAGTTTCTTTCATACATTTGGCTGCATCGTCTCGTCGGTGGGCAACTGGTGCCTTCGTGGTGTCTTTCTCAGGGGAATCCTATACCTTCTGGTTCCGTCTCCCAGCTAGACGAAACGATGAGCTCCTCTTTCTGTTCTGCCGCTCTGGTTTTTGTATGGCAATGTAGGTTCTCGAATTATTCCTGCCTCCTTTTTGAAGCTAGTACCAGTAGCATTTGGAACACCCTGGAGCGATGGAGATTAGTGCTAGCTTGCTAGGTGTGAAGGGAATTCCCACGTTTTGATTAGTCTGTCATTAGCTGAAGACTCTGTTCAGAATTCCCACGTTTTCCATTAGCTTCCAGCACCATGGTGAAGACTCTGTTCAGAATGCAGAACTTCAGTCATTCAGAAAATATGGATGCCTTCCTTTTTTATGAGTCAAGATTTAAGATTTGCAGAAAACCCAACTCATGCATATCATTCACTGTAAATGCTTGTGCACAACTCATCCATTCTTTGCTCTGCAGCGCCGCTGGAACTAACGGCACCACCGTCGGCGTTTACAGCCCGCCAGCGTTTGGCCAAGGTCCGAGCGCCAATGACATGAGCGGCGGCACCAAAATCTTCCCGGTGGCCGGAACGGTGAAGCGGGCGGTGATCCTGGCCTGCTGCTGGCTCCTCGCTCTGTACCTCAGCGCGTGATCATGGAGACAAGGCACCCTGTCCCAACCGTGATTGGGTGTCTTGTTTCTTAGCACTTCTTCTCTTAGTGGTGGCCGGAAGGAACCTTTTGATGAAGTGAGACCATGATTTGGGATTTGCGGATGCTGTATATTTAGATTCCAGTAGTTGTGTTGACGTGCGGATTTCGCTGTTTAGTGGTGTTTAGGGCTGATGTAGCACTGCTGTTATGACCTGGTGTCACTCTCTTGGTCTCTTGGATTTGGAGGTACTGTTATCAGCTGAAGATATCGGTTGTTTGTGCTCTGCGCTGGTTCTTGGCAGGTTCGATTTGATTTGATCATGGGAATCGCCAAATCAGGGGAGTGGGTCAGTGATGACTGCTCGATCTGATCGAGCGGCGCTGCTCCCACTTCCATTTCTAAAGCATGATCGTTGCCTGTGAGGCCCGGCGCGCGACGAGAGTGATAGTTCTAACGCCTGAGAGCGTCATCTGGAATTAGTTTACGAAAAGAGCTCAATTAGTGAGCTGAACATTCAGTTTTGCTTACACACGCGCAAATACATCATGTGTAACTTCTGTAAACGACACGCTCTCGATTTTGAGAAGAGAACGGATTCACCATCTCGGGACAACTTTCAACGGAGTACCGGTAAACCGTGACTCGATTGTACCACCGTTGGCATTTCAAGTCAGTTATTAAGTACATGACTTCTAGAGTTGCATATGAAATTAGGAATAGTGCATATCTTTGAGGGCATGTTTGATTCATAGAATTTTTTAGAACACAAAATTAGGAAAACCCATAAGATTAGAATGGCATGTCTAGTTCAATCCTGCAGGAGTTAGAACCTACAGAAAATTTCTTCAAGTGGTGTTTTAACCGACAGGAAAAACAAAGGAGTTGTAACATGAGATTTGAGTGGATGAAAAAATTTCTCTCAAATATAGTGCAACGCAATCATGTAGGAAAAGTTCCCGTACATTCCTAAGGATTCCAATCGTACGACTCAAAGTATGCTCATGGGAAACTTTCCTAAGAATGAAAATCCTACAAAAAAATTATGACATTTCTTTGAATTAAACAAGGCCTAAGTTATTGTGAACCAAAGAATACATGTACTTGACATTTGAGTGGGTCAACTTACTACCCTATGTAATAAAAACGTGCTTATGTGCCACACTTCCACAAATGCTAAAGCCTTCAATAAATCTAAATGTCCATATGAATGTACTTATGTACTTGACGTTTGTATGCTACATGGGCTGGCCACAACTCACATAAATCCAACAAAAGGAATACCACAACCCACTCTTTAGAGCATCTCCACTCGTCCCCCCGATGAGGCCCCCGAGCGACGTTTTTCCCATCCGGACGGCGAAATTCGGCCTAGTCGCGCCCCCGGTTCCTCGTTTTCGTCCGGATTTGGCCCTTCATCCATCCGGCGAGCCCACGCCATCCCCGGCCCCCCGGGGAGCGCTCGGGGACTCCGGACGAAACGAAAGCGCGCGAAACGTTCCCGCGCGTCTGGTGGCCCCAACTTGTCGGCGAGAGACACCGATCGTCGTCCTCATCGCATCGTCTTCCGCGCGCTGTAAAAGCCTGCCGCCGGCCAGCATTCGCCGGACGCGTAGCTTCCACGCGGCGAGTTAATGCCGTCGCCTCGGTTTCATGCGCGCCTACCTCTATTTATCGCCGAACTACCCCGGCTGCCCCGCATTCACCTCCTCGCTCGTCTTCCCCCAAATCATCCCCGAACTCGAAGGAACCAGCAATGGCGAACGACGGTGCGGCCAACAACGGCTTCGGCCGCCGCTCTCTCCACCAATGGGAGGGGCGATTCCTACACGCGGCGGGCTACCCTGCGCCGCCGGACTTCCGCGCGCCGGGAGGCTGGAGGCTGAGCGCAGGCGGCGTGCCGATCCCGCCGCCGCCAACCGGTGGCGGCGCACTCAGGGAGGCGATCGACGAGGTGCTCGTCACTCTCAGTGACGAGCAGCGCGCGGATCCGCGCTTCTTCCCCGACAACCACGAAGCGTGGATCGCGTTCTTTCGGCGAAGGTACGAACGCGAACTCGCCGCGTACGACGGCCCTCCTCCTCCTCCCGCAAGGAACAACGCCGTCGGCGCCGCCGATGGTGGAGCGCGCCCAACCGCACCCTCGAGAATGTGCTCGCGCACATCGAGGACGGAACTCCCCTATCCACGGGGATGCCGCCGCCGGTGGCGGCTACCGTGTCGCGCCGGCACGGTAGTTCCCGGATACCGAGGAGGATGGCGCCGTCCTCTTCATCGTCGGGCTCGAGGTCGGCGTTCAGGTCCGGCGGGTCGACGCCGCCCACCGTCAAGAAGGAGTGGCCGTCTCCGGCCACCGTGAAGAAGGAGCCGGCGTCTCCACCGCCGACCAGAGGGCGCAGCAGCGGCGCGCTCGTCATCCGCGACCAGCCCTCCTCGCCGCAACGCGGGCGGAAGAGGAAGACGGCGAAGAATGAGGCCGCCGCGGCCGCCGCCAACCAGCTCGCCGAGGAGGAGGCGAAGCGCGCGGAGGACGCCGCGGTGGCGGAGGCGATCGCTGTGTCGCCGAAGGACCCGGTGCCCGCCGACAACAGCCTCCCCATCGGCGCCGCGGCCGGAGTGGTCCAGCGCGACTGGGAGCGCCAGAGGCGGTGCAGCGGCGGCGGATGTTGGATCTCGGCCGCCGCGCGACAACTCGCCGCCGCGCCGCCGCACCGTCGTCTCGCGAACGCCGCGCCCAGGGAGGTAATCAAGCTCGAGGAGAGCAGCGACGATGACATCTACCGGCCGTCGCCTCCACGCGCCGGCGACGCTCGCTGTGGCACGAGCCGTTGGTACGAGGCGCCGCCGCCTGTGACGACGCCGGCTCAGCCGACGACGACGACGGCGGCGACTACACGACCTTCTACCGCCATTTCGGCATGTAGGAGGCCGCTTTTAGTTTTAGTATTAGTTTGCCAATCGCCGAATTCAAATATATGTACGAATTCGGCCTATTTATGTACGAACTCGCCTCTATATGTTAAATATCATTAAATTTCGCTTATGTTTGAACGAATTCGCCTATTTTGTCTGAATTCGTCGTATTACGTTGCATCCATCCTGGCTCGCGGCTGGGAAAATTGGCCTCCCCACGCCAAATCTTCCTCCAATCCGGACGAAAATTTCGCCGGATTTGGGCGTGGGGAGCCCAAACGAGTGGGGATGCTCTTAGACATTCACATATATTCAAATTTCGACATTTAAAGATGTATAGAAGGTCAGCCTCAAGGTGCACTGAAAATGATGTCAAGTTCGACATCACTAGGGCTGACTAGAAAGCCACATAAACCCGTATATATGTGTTCTAAAAGTTAACATTTTTTATTTAAAATTAACTAATGTTCAACTTTTAATATACCTACTTGCGGGTTTGGAGGATGTCCATTTTGCAAACCTAGTGATCACCTTCAACAAGTTACCAGAATAATGCGGGTTTTTTCGGGTAGTCCTAATCCCACATGAATAATAAACTCAAAATAAATATTAAATAAAATTGGAAAAATACGAAATGAATTTTTTCACGTAGAGGAAGTATCGTGTGTGTACTAAGTTATAAACTTAAATATGGAAGTATGCAACTTGAGAAAGAAAAGATAAAGTACCGGATGAACAATCCAAGCTACACTACTTTTACCAGTACAAGTTACGTATTTCTCTCTTTTTTAGGTCACATACACACATATTTTCCCCTAAAATGATGTCAAGTTCGACATCACTAGGTTATATGTGCGTGCATTATTTATCTTGATTTTTTTTCAAACCAAAAACATGTCTTTTTTGGGGTGTGAAAACATGTCTTTTTGAATAATGCGTTATAAGCGGGATTTTTTTTAAACGGAAGCAAAAGCTTAAACCTATCCATTAATTGAGAAGAGGGTGTCCGATTTTTAGAAAAAAACCGAACAAAAACCTACAACAACCCAAGCCCACAAACAACACACTCACATAGACTACAAAGCGACACTGACAAACATTTGAACACGACACTCCAACACCGTGTCGAATAAACATGCCACAACATAGAGAGGCATCAGTCAACCAACTGCGAATTTAGGGTGTGCAACAGCTAAGGTGGCAAGAAAGTCAGGAATAGGAGTACCCTCGCCCGCTGTGTATTTTCGCTTCCAAAGAGACGACTGAACTACCCGCTCTTAGGGCGCGCACAATGGGGCGCTGTCAGCCTTCCCTTAGGTATGCCACGCCAGATTTTTTGCTTAGTTGGAGGAGAGAGAATGAAGAGAGAGAATGTTGTCTTCCTTAGCTAAGTGATTATCTCTTAGGAAATAAGGGAAGACTATTTTCTCTATTGTATCACATATGCCTTCTCTTAGCAACAAATTTTCTACCAAAATTTAATTATTAATATTAATTGCTAGATATAATTGTAAAAAATAGTGAATTGTATGACTTATATCTAATGCTTTCTCTAGCTGGTGTGGCGGGATAAAGGAATGTATACCTTCTCTACTATTGTAGATGCCCTTATGAACGCAAGAGTCGGCAAATTGAAAGATGCGCTTGCTTGTCACTCCATCTGCAGAATCTATCATGGAAACCATCGTCCCAGGCCCAGTCCCTTCAGGCCACAGGAGTAAATAAACTCAGGGAACTGCACACTATCTTCTGCGGCCCGGTCGCTTATTCAGCCCAACTGCCTGACGAAGAGTTCATTGGTGGCGGAAAACGAGAAAAGAAAAATGCTAGTACCAGCATCACTTTGACCCAAGCCACTCTGATGCTCCTTGAAATTTCTGCACCGAACAAAGCATGCGCAGTTCCTGTATAAACTCCTGGCCACCAGTTTGGAAAGTGGATTTATATTCCCATTCGTGCCCAAGAAAAATCGCTGCCGCTGTCTTCTCTGTTTGTACCGGATAATAGGTGTGAACCTGTCGCCGCCGCCCGCCGGTGGTAAATTGGGGAAAAGGCCACGGAGCTGATGTCCTTTTCTTCTTTCGATCTACGTAGACGGCTTACTTAACGTCAGTGTCCGATGATGGTCGAGGTGGCTCGTGGTGGAGAGAGAACTCGAGGCCGGCTGCGCAACCGCCGCCAGCGTTCCGGTGTAGTGCGATCGGATCACCGTGTTTCCCTGCTGTGCACACATGAACGTCACGCTGGCGTAGCTGCGACGCGACGCCGACGCTGCCACGATGGCTGGAACAGAATCAGGTGATTAATCTCCTACCATAACCACAGGGACACCGGCGACGGTGCGTGGAGCCGGAGACCCGGTGTATATGATCAATGCATGAGCTAGAATAGAGAAAACATGACTCATCACTTATCTACACATGTAATACATTGAAATGTTTTGCTTTTTTGTGTGTGGTTTAGTTCAACACGGTTTCAGGTAGGTTTTCTGTTTTGTTGTGATGATGTAACGATGGCCCCATTAATTTGCGTCGAGCTTGCTTAACATGTGCGGTGTCACCATGTCCCAAAGATGAAAGACGTTTGTCCTGAAGCCTGATTACCTCAGGGCCACCTGGCCATGCAATTTCATACCGATTTTGTATGCAATGTTGTCCATCGTTGTCCTCCCCACACTTCCTCTCCAATATAAGTTTCTCCGTATCGGTCCATATTAGGAACTCACACTTTGGTTTTTTATGGTGACAACAGAGGAACCTTCAGCCAATGTTAAGGCCTCCTGAACGTGACGAGGCGACGCGGCTTTAAGTGAGAGCCGCACTTGTAACCCAAGGGTAGGATTCGGTGACGCCTCTCCAATACGAGCGATCCATGCAATCGAGTTGTTGACGTGCACGACAATGAGGAAAATTAGATAATAGAAATGAAGTTTGGTGCCCCAAATTAGATAAAAGAAACGTACTTAGGTGCCGTTGCTATACACATAAATGTGGCTTCGCGTTTGCTCCATCGGCCTAGTGTCGTTGTCGCCTCGATCGCGTCCTACTCCTCCTCCATCGTCGTAGCCCATCACCGAAGATTCCTCGAGAGAGATTTGGGAGATTACTGCAATGTGGAGCATAGAGACTAGAGTGTGAGGTTGCGGGAGACGAGATCTGAAGGCCAACCTGGGCGATGGTAGGCCGCACTTGTTAGCGAGACGAGATTCACCAGTCTCTTAACGGTAAGCGCAAGGTCCAATCCAGTACGCCATAAGATATGCCTAAGTCCACCTACCGCGGCATTAAAAAGCACTTGTACATCTTGCTACCTACCATGGAGTAAATATATGCCGGTATGGGTTCTACCACGGTGAATTTACGTGTGCCGGCTTTGTTTGCCGCCAAGAATGCTCATCCCAAAAAACTTTTGCGGCTACTTTTCACTTGTGTCGTCCATAAAATCCACCATATATGGGGGGTTGGAGGGAGGTTTTTTTATAGTGTATGTAACGAACAAATAAGTAGATTGTTGAGCGTCACCGATGTATTATGTGCGCTAGAGCAAAGAAACACATTAATGTATCACACACATTAGAGACTTCCAACTTCTATATTAGGAACATATAAGTTGCACGCTAGTTGTACCAATGTATTATGTGCGGTGGAGCCAAGCAACATATTAACACAATAATTCCTGCTAATATATTACACACATTAGAGACTCTTCTATGTAAGGAACATATAAGTAGCAGGTTCATTATGCATGCTAGAGCCAAGCAACAGATTAACAAATTTACTTTAACTAATGTATTGAACACATTAGAGAATTTTGGATTCTAAATATAAGTAAAGTACCACGTTAATTGATACCAATATTGTATTATGTACGCTAGGGCCAAGAAACACCGTATTACACACATTGGTGACTTTCAGATTCTATATAGCTAGCAACATTCCCACCCTTTAGACATTTAACTCATGCCTAAAAAATTCAACATTTGAAGATGCCGTAGATGCTACTCACAAGGTAAGTTGAAAATGATGTCAAGCCACAAGGCTCTTGAACTCGACGCTCTCACCGGATCAAGAATTGCCATTGTCCTGGAGTCTTCAAGCGACATTACGTAGCTAGTTTGGCACCCCATCTACAGAATCCGTCGTCGACAACTTCCTCTCATGTGATCCATGTATGGATTCAAAGAGTTTGTGGATTGCAGACCGAAGTTGTAGAGCATGAGAGGGATAATGTGGAGGTGAAAAAGCAAGCAAAGGCATTGATGAAGGTGGCTAGTGAGTTCTCACTGGTACAGTTATCTCCGCAAATATAGCTAGCACAAACATCTCAAGTGCAGCCAGGGTCCTCAGCTAGCGGAGGGAAGATTGGCATTGACGGAGGAGATTCCCATGGTATCAACTTCTCCCTAAGTACTAGTTAAGTTGGTGATTTTCATGTTAGCTTAAAATTGTCAGATGAATAATATTAGTCAAGCATGTATGTGTACCTTAGATATTGGCCCCTGAAATCTTGTCTCATGGGTCAGTCGTTCACACCCTTCATTGCTAAAATCATTGGCTCTGGCCTCTTCATTGCTCCATCTTCTCCTTATTGAAATAATGGATAAGCACTTATGGTTGAATTGGGAAAGGAGTTAGCCGCAACATAGATTTCATACATATGCGCATGTTCACACCCATGTTTTCGACACCATTTTATCCTCCTTTTCCTAACATTTGAATGGTGAAAATTCGACCACGAAAAGAAAAAGTTAGAATCGCCTTAGTCCTACAGAAAACACAAGCCCAATTTGTTTTCCGTGTCAAAAACTTGCAATTTCTTGTTTGATATCAATCTCGGAATGTGATATGAGTTCTTACACTATAGGGGATTTCCGCCATGAAACAAGAAGAGTAGGATATTACAGCCTGATCTAGAGTGTTAGGTAAATCTTGATCATATTTGAAAGGAGAAAGCTAAAACAAGATAGGATTGAATTGTTTATATGCATGAGACAAAAGATATAGTGTCGACAAAATACATTACACACTTAATACTAAACACTCGGAGGAAGTATATGAAGCAACAAACGGAAAATTCATCAAAACATAGGCAACAATATATCTACTTCTCACATCCACATCGTGCCAACCCAACAACAGAAGTAATGTAAGATACACAATTAGTTTCTTGTATTAATGGCTATTTCTAAACATCATATCTGTGTGATGCCGAATAAGTACTATCTAATGAGGCAATGTTAAGCAAAAAATGTCTGCAAACTTGTGTTAACTTTCTTGGTTACGAAACGAAGTGGACCGGTGGTTCCAATAATTGTAGTACCTCCAAGTATACTCCACGAGCTACACTCCACTTTACTAGGGCAGGGATGTGTGAAACCATCCTAGTAATATCCTGCTTTAATTCCAATTATTTGTCCAAATAAAACTTGAGCATGACAGGCAAGAGTGTGCAAGACACGGTCAAAACCGCAAAGCAAACAAAACCCATCTTTCCAAGGGCAGAATGGTCAGACTCCCAAGTCCCAAGTGATTTTCATTAAAAAAAATAAATCGAGAGAGGAAGGAGAAGAAATATCGCTTGGACAGGACGGGCAGCAGAGGACGGTGGAGGCGACGAAGAAAGTGCAGCGAAGGAAGCAACAGAAGAAAGGAGAAGAGGACCAACAGTCCAACACCAACCAAAGAAACAAAACAAAGAGGAGGAGGAGAGCTGCAGACAAGCGAGAGAAGGCAAATTGCTGGTGTCCCCTCCGAGTTTCCCGATATCGCGTCCGGGCTCTCCCTTCTTCCCCATGTGAGTTTCTCCTCCTCGTCGGTCGTCGCCTGCACAGCACCAACCAGACGCGGAGCCGCCTCCTCCTGCCGTCCCCACGCCCGGGCCGTCGCCTTCGGATATGGTGGCCGCTCGCCGGAGCACCGCCGCCGCCATCCTGCTGCTGCTGCTGCCCCTGCTCGCTGTCTGCGCCTCTTCTTCCTCTTCGTCGTCGCACCGTGGCCAAGAACAGGACAGATCGGCGCTTCTCCAGCTCAAGAACGCCCTCCCCTCCGCCGAGCTGCTCCGCCGATGGTCTGCGCACTCCATCGGCACAGACCACTGCTCCTGGCCGGGGGTCACCTGCGATGCAAAGTCCCGAGTCGTCGCCCTCCACGTGCCCCCCAGCCTCCCGCGCTCCCCACCCGGGAGCGGGATCGCCGGCGAGCTGCCCTCGTCGGTCGGGCGCCTCACCGAGCTGAAAGAGCTCTCCTTGCCCGCCCGCGGCCTTTTCGGCGAGATCCCTGCTGAGATCTGGGGGTTGGAGAAGCTGGAGGTGGTCAACCTCGCCGCGAACTCGCTCCAGGGCGCCCTCCCGCCCGCCTTCCCGCGGCGGCTGAGGGTGCTCAACCTCGCCTCCAACGCGCTCCACGGTGAGATCCCAGCCTCCCTTTGCAGCTGCACGGACTTGGAAAGGCTGGATCTTTCCGGCAACCAGCTCAACGGGACGGTGCCAGAAGTCCTTGGTGGGCTCCTCAGGTTGAAGCAGCTCGACCTGTCCCGGAACCTTCTCGCCGGAAGCATCCCCTCTCGTCTGGGGAGTTGCGCACAGCTCCGCTCGTTGCGCCTGTTCTCCAATTTGTTGGACGGTTCCATTCCGCCAGAGATTGGAAGGCTGAGTAAGCTGCGGGTTTTGGATGTATCGGGTAACAGGTTGAGCGGCCTGGTGCCACTGGAGCTAGGGAATTGCTCGGCTCTGTCGGTTTTAGTATTGTCAAGCCAGTTTGATGCAGTGAAATCACACGAGTTCAATCTGTTTGAGGGAGGGATTCCGGGAACTGTGACAGCTCTGCCAAAGCTGAGGCTGTTATGGGCGCCGAAGGTGGGTCTGAATGGCAACCTCCCAAGCAATTGGGGAAGCTGTCATAGTTTGGAAATGGTTAATCTTGCAGATAATTTACTTTCTGGAGTAATTCCTAGGGAGCTAGGGCAGTGTACAAACCTCAAGTTGCTCAACCTCAGCTCCAATAGATTGTCTGGTTCGCTTGATAAAGATCTTTATCCGCATTGTATGGATGTGTTTGATGTCAGCGGCAATGAACTGTCAGGCTCAATTCCAGCATCTGCGAACAAAGGTTGTTCATCTCAGCTTTTGTTGGATGGAATGTCATCTGCTTATTCTTCACTCTTCCTATCCCAAGCTATAGCAGAACTATCATTGGGGTACTGTGACTCTGGAGAGTGTTCAGTTGTATACCACAATTTTGCGAAGAACAATTTTGATGGCTGTCTTACATCCTTGCCTCTTAGCGCAGACAGATATGGACACAGGGCCATGTATACACTTACTCTTGATCACAATAAATTCACTGGATCATTGGATACAATTCTGTTGGAACAGTGTAGTAACTTCTATGGTTTGATTGCCAGTTTCCGAGATAACAAGATATCTGGTGAGCTCACAGAAGAAATCAGCACAAAATGCCATGCCATCCGAGTTTTGGTTCTAGCCCAGAATCAGATTTCAGGAGTGCTGCCTGCTAACATTGGTTTGATGGCTTCTCTTGTAAAGATGGACATCAGCAAAAATTTGCTGGTTGGTCAAATACCTGCCGGTTTCAAAGACCTCAAGAACTTGAAGTTTCTCTCATTAGCTGAGAATAATATCAGTGGTCACATACCGTCCTTTTTGGGTCAGTTGAGATCACTGGAGGTGTTAGATCTCTCATCTAATTCTCTGTCTGGAAACATTGGCGATCTTAACCCTTCAGCATCACTGACAGTCTTTAACATTTCATTCAATAACTTGGCTTGGCCGTTGCCTTCAAATGTACGAGCACTCAGTGAGACAGATGGTACTCCAGAAGCTGATAATCAATCCAACGATAGCGGTGGTTTCACCAAAATAGAGATAGCATCAATAACCTCAGCATCAGCTATTGTTGCAGTTCTGTTGGCACTGATCATTCTTTACATTTACACTCGAAAATGTGCATCAAGACCATCAAGGCGGTCTCTTAGGAGAAGGGAAGTGACTGTTTTTGTGGATATTGGTGCTCCTTTGACATATGAGACCGTCGTACGCGCTGCTGGCAGTTTTAATGCAAGCAATTGCATCGGAAGTGGTGGCTTTGGAGCAACATACAAAGCTGAGATTGCACCAGGCATTCTGGTGGCAATAAAGAGGCTCGCTATTGGAAGGTTCCAAGGTATTCAGCAGTTCCAAGCAGAAGTGAAAACTCTCGGGAGGTGTCGCCATGATAATCTTGTAACACTCGTAGGGTACCACCTTAGTGATTCAGAGATGTTTCTAATATATAATTTTCTGCCCGGTGGTAACTTGGAGAGGTTCATACAAGAAAGGACAAAGAGACCAATTGACTGGAGAATGCTTCACAAAATTGCTCTAGATGTTGCACGTGCACTTGCATACCTTCATGATAATTGTGTCCCACGTATTCTGCATCGGGATGTGAAACCAAGCAACATCTTGCTCGACAATGAGTACACTGCATACCTCTCTGATTTTGGATTGGCAAGACTACTTGGGAACTCGGAAACTCATGCAACCACTGGTGTCGCGGGTACTTTTGGATATGTTGCTCCAGAGTATGCGATGACTTGCCGTGTTTCTGATAAGGCTGATGTGTATAGCTATGGAGTTGTACTGCTTGAACTTATTTCAGACAAGAAGGCACTGGACCCTTCTTTTTCTCCATATGGGAATGGATTCAACATAGTTGCCTGGGCTTGCATGCTTCTGCAGAAGGGCCGAGCTCGTGAGTTCTTCATAGAAGGGCTGTGGGATCTGGCTCCGCATGATGACTTGGTTGAGATCCTACACCTTGGTATCAAGTGCACGGTTGATTCTCTTTCTTCTAGGCCCACAATGAAGCAAGTTGTTCGGCGACTAAAGGAACTCAGACCTCCGTCTTACTAGAAATTGCAATTCTGCTATGACATGTCTCAAGAAAGAGAGTAAGGTAAATTGAGCAAACTTTTTGTTTAACTTCTGAACCAATGATGGCTATGAATACGATTTTTGTGTTGGCAGTGTAGTAGTTATGTCATATGCATCTGTATTTTAGGAACTGTGATAGCCTATAAAAGACAAGTTCTCCATAAATCACCTCAGTTGTTATGTGTGCTTGACTTCTCATATTTGAATACTGTTTATTTATGTTGACCGTAGTTTACTTACATTGCTTTGTCTTGTCAACTAAAAGTCTAAAAGTATGCCTGCCCCATTGTCTTGTCCACATACATTGACTATGTAGCTCCTTCAATACAATTTTGGAAATAGGCACAATACCTTTCTGGTTGAAGTAGTATGTTATGATTCACAACTTTATGAGATCGCTAGGTGAGGCTGGACCATTAGGTAGTTTTTCTCATCTCCATGTTTCATTTGTGTTACAATCAGTATTGGTATTTCAAGAAGCTTAGTGCACATGTGAAACCTTGTTATCTTGGCACTTGAACTTAAACTGGGGATCTCTAGCAATCATAGTTAATTCCTTCTGCTAACTTCATATGTTAGATCTTGTTAAGAAATTATGGTTTTACTGGATACTTGATCAACGAACTTGTTCGTGCAGAAAGCAATGGTAGCATTTGGAGGGATGAATTCGTTGACCCTGATCAGATGATTTGCTATTACAGTAAGTCTATATTCCTTCTGTATGGTTCGAAGATGGTTTCGATGTTGATGTTTAAAGCCAATTACTGGCTGCATCATTGTATAAAATGAGTGCTGTTAGCTATTTGCATCGAAATATGAATGCACATTTATGATAAAATTTATATATTATTTTTATCTAACTACTGATTTGTTTCATGTAGGCTGTTGAGCATTCTGATTGACCAAATTAGTGGTCACGGTATCCACATGTCATTCTCGCGGGGTCATGCAATCTTCGCCCAGTGCCAAGTACAATGATTGGGTTATGGCACGGCAATATTGGAACCACTGAATGCCTGTCTGACTGAGGAAGTTCTGCGTGCCTAACATGACCTGTAAGCAACATCCTTTCCTGACATCTCAGACCTGGTTTCCTGCCAAGTACAATGATCGGGAGATTTCTTGACTAACATGGCGATGCTCTTGGTTTTCCTCCCTTTGCAGCATTACTGATATCGATTCGTGTATCAAGATAGCATGTCAGAGTGCATAAGACTTGGTCAATGGCTCCTCCTTGGGACGAGGAGACAGATACTAAGAAAACATAATTTGACAGGAAGATCATGTGAGATGATGTGAAGCTCATCATTCTGCACGGTGGTGGTTCAGAGTAGCGATTTTCTCTAATCGCCAATTGGTTGACTTGGCCTTTGTAAATATATGGGTTCGTACTCTTTGGCTCTTTGCAACTGACTGATAATTGGAAAGATGTTATACTAGTATATATGAATGAGAATGAATGGCCACAAAAGCGTGTTTTTGATGATTTGTGATTTTGCGATGTGATGGTGTGAGTACGTTGTTTTGAGACATACTGCCTGATGAAACCAAAAACGTATTGAATCAACTCACTGTGGTTAAAAAAAAAGTTAATAAAAACAACTTGGATAACGAGGTTCAGAGTAGCGATTTTCTCTAATCGCCAGTTGGTTGACTTGGCCTTTGTAAATATATGGGTTCGTACTCTTTGGCTCTTTGCAACTGACTGATAATTGGAAAGATGTTATACTAGTATATATGAATGAGAATGAATGGCCACAAAAGCGTGTTTTTGATGATTTGTGATTTTGCGATGTGATGGTGTGAGTACGTTGTTTTGAGACATACTGCCTGATGAAACCAAAAACGTATTGAATCAACTCACTGTGGTTAAAAAAAACAACTTGGATAACGAGGTTAAAAACGACTCCGCTGGGGATCGAACCCAGAATCTCTGGTTTCGTAGACCAGCGCCTTATCCATTGGGCCACGGAGTCCTTGCTGAGCGGAATGAGATTTACGGCATCGTAATTAATGAAGTTGACACACCACACTTGCTAGCCGAGTGACCAAACACAAGTACTACGGCGGCGCGAGTTCTGCTACCAGAAACAACCAGTGGGAAGCCATTCTCTGCCTTAGAAGTTAGAACTATGACAGGGCCATTGCCCTCTACTCCGTTTGCGTAGTCGGATGATCTTGCTTTTGCTTCTTTTGATCATGTGGATTGTGGCTGCGTGCGGCTGGAGCTATCGCTGGCTCGCTGCGTCGTCAATTCATGAGACGCTGCCGCTCCGTCGCGCGAGCGCTATCCGGTAGCCTCGGAGTCGGCGAAGAGCCGAAGACAAACTCCTCCGCCGGCAGCTAGCAAGACATAGACAGGCATTGCCGCATTGCCCTCACCGCCACAGACGGGTGTTGTAACTTGTAACACGGCTCCATTTTGTCGCCGATGATGTCCGCGGTCCGCCGATCGGCTTGCTTCGTGAGGACGCCACAAGCTTTTAGCGCTGCACCTGGCAAAATTCTTCATACTCGAGACACAACTAGTAAATTAATTTACCTCGCGGAGCTCGAAACAGCATGAGCATCGTTGTCCTTATCTTGATACTTTGCCATATCTTAGGATTCTACGATGAGGCTTGCGCCAGTACAACCCCCTCCCCAAACTCAACAAAACCCAACCGGTATTATTTAGGCCCATATCCAAGCCCAAATCCAAAACTCAGTATTCCCACGTATAGGCATACAGTCGCCGCAAGACAGTCCGGCGGGCACCGCAAGACTGTCCGGCGCCGCAAGACTGTCCGGCGTGAACACCACAAGACAGTCCGGCGCCACAAGACAGTCCAACGCAAGCACCGCAAGACAGTCCGGTTAATCTCGTTCCCAACTCGATGGACAGTCCGGCCGAATTTCACCGGACTGTCCGGGGCGGACTATCCGGCCGTTCGTCGCGCCGTCACGCCGCCGTCTAGCCTGCACGCCGCCCCAACCATACCGATACGGATCTACGAGACATTGCCGAGACTCGTGTCCTCCAGCTTCGCCTCACGGTGCCTCGTGGCTGCCCATCACCACCTTGTTGCTCCTCCCGCCCGACGGCCACGACAGCCACCGCGCTGACGAATCGCCACCAATAATCCACGTACATACATAATTATATACATACGTATGCGGTATACAATTTAGTTGGATCATACGGGTTTTATACAGGGCTACGTATACCCGTTTAATATTAAACGAAGGAGTATCAAGCGATCTCAGCCGTCCTTGTATTTAAGTTTGCTTTGAGTTTAGGGGAGGGGGTTGTACCGGAGCAAACGCCTTCTACGATACTGTTACTGTCAATTTGATATGGTATCTTAATCTGGTACTATCTTACTCGCGTCATGTTATCTTTAGTATCCTGATGTAAATTCGTACCATAAGATTTCACGCGTATACTAAAAAAGTAAGGGTACAACGGTGTGGCAATGCGAAGAGTAAAAGTTATCTTGGAGTCGCAAGGTATCTTAATCTGGTACTTAGCTTGCCTTGCGACTCCAAGATAAATTTATGAAGAATGTATTTTTTTAGCTAGAGGTTTTGATCATGTTATTTTTGAGCATTGTAATAGGGAAGTTAATATTGTAGTTCATTTTCTTGTTGTTCGCTTAGAAGGGGATCAGACTTGTGTCTGGACGGGAGACCCTCCTGATTTTATTATTTCTAGCTCGATAAACGATGTAACCTTATTTGAGCATCAATAAAATTGTCATGATGGATTTCCCTAAAAAAAGTAACTAAATAGCACAATTTGTTCCATTATTTTTGTGCATGTTGTGTATAAAAAAGGTGTTTGTATATGAAAGAAACTAGTCAATTGGCCATCTGTGTATACTAGGTTTAAAGTATGTGTAGACCTCAATCTTCTATTTTGTTAGATTGTAATTAGTTATGCTCATATCATGCATTAGATGTCGGCCTATATATCATATATAAATGCAACACTTAATTGATCAGCCTCTCTATGCTCAAGATTGGGTCCAAGCCCAAAGACATATCCCCCTATTATCCATGCGACGTCAAAAAGGAAAAGAAAAAAAGGTGGCGTGTTAACAAGGCTTTGCATGAGGATGAATTGGCTCTCGAAGATCACCTTATCCGCAGAATTCACCTTTGCCCATATGGAGCAATTCATGGGCCTATGGATTCAACTTAAAAACGTACACCTTACCGATGGCATTATTTGGAACCTATCGGCGAGCGGCGAGTACTCAGCGGCCTCAGCCTACAAGACACAACTTTTAGGCATCATATCCACCTACATGAAGAAAGTTGTTTGGAAACTTTGGGCATCTCCAAAGATAAAATTCTTCGCTTGGCTTGTTCTCCAAAATAGGCTGTGGACGAAAGAGCGGCTTGAGAAACGTGGGTGACCAAATTACGGACTTTGCGCGGTTTGCAAAAGAACCATTGAGTCTGTGGATCACCTCCTCGTGCATTACTGTTTCACCATTAGAGTTTGGGGCATGTTGAAAGAATGGTTTGGTCTCTACTTCATTGATTTCGAACAATGGCCAACAAAATCTCTTAATGAATGGTGGCTCATCATGGCCAGTTCCACTCCAAGGCGAAAATCAATTGCTTCCTTAACCCTTCTCACATCTTCGGAAATTTGGAATGAGAGGAAAGCGCGAGTGCTCCGAAACAAGTAAGCTCCGCATCATATTCGACAAGATCAAGAAGGAAATGAAACTTTGTATATTCACGGGATATTCACAGGAGCTAAGCGTTTGAGTGACTTAATGCTAGGAGAGTAATCTCGTTTGTAAATAAACTTCTAAATTTCTAGTCAAGACTCCTTAATTAATATAATAAGGCAAATCTTTTGCCTCTGTTTAAAAAATATTCTCAAGATTTAAATTAGTAGTAATTCAGTTTAAATGCATTTAAGATATGTTTTAATATTAATAACTTATATTTTGATTACAAATAAAAATATCATTTTTGAGAATCACAATAAAAATATCATACTATATTGTAGAACAACTATACAATTCTACGATGAGATGTTGTTGTGAGTCGATAAGGTAGATCTCCTCGCTGTGTCTGGCGTATATGAAAGTTACACATACAACAACTGTTTCGAGCAGGGCCCACCTATCTAGGCCTCTACACCGGCGGGCCGGCTGCCGGCCCATAAATAACCCCCAGATCCGAACATGACACCACAAAGTCAAGAAGGACCTTCCCCTAAAAAAAAGTCAAGAAGGACCTCCAGACCCCTCGCCGGAGGACCCCATGGACGCCGCCCGGCCTCGCCTCTCGCCACCCGCCGACCGCTTCCTCGACCTCTTCTCTTCCCCGTCGCCGTCCCCATATCTCTCCTCCTCCCCATCTGCGGGCGACGAGCTCCTCGAGGGCGACCTCCTCTTCCCAGCTCCTTCCTCGGACCCACCGCCCCATGCCTCCAAGAACCCGGGTCGCGTCCCGCACGGCCACCTCGGCCTCCTCGCCGCGCTCCACGACGGGGACAGAAAGCTCCTAGGCCGCGGTGGAAGGGGAGGCTCGGCAGCGGTGGCTGCGGCTGCGGCAACGGCCACGACCACGGCGGCCACCGCCGGGACCCTCCTCCGTCGCAAGGCGACTATCGCAGCCGCCGTCGCCGCCGCGGAATCTTCCACGCCTAACCTCTCGCCGCGGTCCGCCACGCGCGCCATCCCGGCGGCGCCCAGACCCAGGAACCCCGAGCAGCCGCCCCTGGCGCCGTACCACCAGTCGGCCCCAGTCAAGGTGCCCGTCCGGCCGCCGCCCCGGAGGCGCGGGTGGGACGAGCTCGACGGCCAGCCAGACAACGAGGAGGAGGATCTCGTGCGCGGGGACGCCGCCATGCTGCCGCCGCACGAGATGGTGGCGCGTGCGTCCGCCGCCGGCAGCTTTGGCGCGGCGGCAAATCCTTCCTCGATGCTCGAAGGCGCCGGCCGCACGCTCAAGGGGCGCGATCTCCGCCGCGTGCGCGACGCCGTGTTCTGGCAGACCGGCTTTCTTGACTAGATCCGGCAAAGGTGGTGATGCATGATCTGAGCCCTAGTTTTGGTCATGGATCATTATCACGGTATGATTCTACAGTGTGTGAAAGGAGAGGTTAAAACAAGTAAAATGGGCTAGTTTTATCTGTGTAATCCGGCTTCAATTTTGTCAAGGGAGGGCTGTATGCAGTTCAGCATATGGGAGCAAACTATTGCAGATGTTTGTTCGAAATCTGAAAACATGTGCACAGTTTGCTGCATTTGGAAATTGCTGATTGTACTGTATACGTATATTTTTACCAGAGATATGAGAACCTGTTTGTGATCCAGATGTCCAACGCATGACGGCATGAACCGTTTCGTTATAAATAAGCTTATAGCAGCCCCTTACTTTTCTGGCCCGTATATCGCGATTATTTTGCCCCATATAAAGAAAGTGCTCGTCGATACACCGTTCCGTCTAACAGACCCCGTATTTCACCTCATAAATTCGTAAATTTAAAACCCCCGGAAACTTGTTCATATTCATAGTTCGTCGATCACACATACGGATCAAATACATACAAAATGCGTGATCCTAAATGGATCGCGACTTCTAGTCGGAGAGGTCGACGATGTACGTGTCCGCCTCCGCCGCCGCCTCCCGCAACTGCGCCTCCTTCACGGCGGCGATGGCCTCCACCTCCTCTTCCTCCTCCGCCCTCTTCCTCTCGGCGTCGTCCTTGAGGGACTCTTGTATCGCCTTCAAGAAGTCGGGGTCCTCCTCCTTCTCCTCCACACCGGCGAGCGGAGCTCCTCCGCCATTGGTGCTCCCGATGCTCGCGTTCCAAGCCGCATTCGCCCGGTGTTGGCGCTCCCACTCGGCGCGCCACTCATCGAACTTGGGGCTGCTCATCGGCTTCATCGGCGGATCCTGGTTGTACCAGCGCCCGCCCGCCGCGAACTCAACGAGCTTCGGCGGGACGTACGCGGCGCCGGCGTACCTGCAGGCAGCACGGCGGCTCCCGGCGGCGGATCTCTTGCATTGGAGACGCCACGCATCCTCCACGTTGTCCGGCGAGCGGGATCGCTTCGATCCGCTCGCCGGCGAGGCGGTACTGCGGCGACATGCGTCCATGCTGAAGCTGGGGTGAAATGTGGAGCTAGGTAGTGAGGGATTGCTCACCGGAGCAGGATGGAGGAGGCGGCGGCGCACGGCGGAGCTAGGGTTGTGAGTGAGGGGTTAACCCCTCACTCGCACCTACGCCCGGTATAAGTAGGGGGCGGCGGGGCCGATTTCCTGGGCCCCGTATTCCACCGAAACGGGCCGGCCTGAATACGGGGCCTGCTAGACGGCCCAAACCGCACCTGCCCCGTATCCCATCGGAATTTTACGGGGTGAGGGTGAGCGGGTTATAAGGGGCCTGTTAGACATGCTCTTATATAGTTATATTCCTTGTGTGACTTTGGCATGTAGAATAGCTGAACAGATGTGTCAGCTCAAGCCTCTTATGCTTAATAAAAACTTTTCTAACTTCTTTAGCTATATCACCAAATTCTCTAACAAGGACATCTAAGACAAAATTTCTCTTTTCTCCCATTTACATATCAGAGAGTGTAAGAAACATATGTTGAATTATAGGGTTGAGATTAACAAATCTAGTTTCCAACATGTGTACTAAACATGCAGTAGCACTTTCATAAGTAGGAACAACTTTTACCAAGGGACTATTAGATTCAGTATAGAAATTGTGTGGATAAAAGCAAAGACTGCTTGATTTGTTGGTATTCTGGTCAGAGAACAAATCTGATACTATCTTCGCAACATCTCCAACAGATGACCTAAAATAGTGCATTTTAAAACGGTTTTAGCGCACCAAAATGCATGTGAATTTAAATAGGATGGCGATTTTTTTTGCTGTACCTGATGTATAATATGGCATCCAACAAATGGAAACTTCAATATTTCATCACATACTTCGATTATTCTGAACTGCATTCAAACTAAGACATACTACAATCATCTACGGACACACTACTCCTCATCACTCTGCATTAGCTTGTCCCGGTCAACACCGTTGGACTCGTCGGACTCAACTATGATCATCATTGAGGGGCCAGCCTCGTAGTGTTCTTCCTCTTTGCGTCCTTGGTAGCATAGAAATCATACTCTGCCTGCACAAGGTGTGGATTTTCCATGGCAAACCTCGACATGGCTACTTCTTCACTCTCGCGGGTGGTGCGCTGCTACAGTAACACGAGAAGTCGAGAAGGCGCATCTCCAGTCGCGTCCCCCAAACGTTTCCCCAAAACGCGCCGGATTGAGCGTTTGGGGGACATGTTTTGTTCGTGCCGCGTTTGGGGACGTCGCTCCCCAGCCGCATCCCCCAAACACCGCCTCCAAATGAATATTCAAATTGTTGCATTCAAAAGAGATCGTTCCCGCCAAATCGTCGTGATCATATTAGCGGCGATCAAATATAGCATATGAATAAAAATGTCTGCGAGGATTGTTTTCAAATTAAAATACAACAAACAATAAATAGGGCTAGATGCTAGATCAAGGTGCCACGGTATTTCCTTTGATCCTCCACAAATGCTCAACGAGATCAGCTTAAAGTTGATCATGGACATTGTTGTCACGGATCTCTGCGTGCATGGCGAGGAAATCAGCAAAATCTGCAGGCAACTCATGATCAACCTCTGCAAGAGGACCCTCACACTCATAGGGACCAACATGTGTCCTGGCATGATTCTTGCGGTCATCCTCGATGATCATGTTGTGCATGATCACACAAGCCTGCATCACCTCCCACATTTGGTCGTGAGACCAGCTTAGAGCAGGGTACCGCACAATGGCAAATTGTGCTTGAAGCACACCAAATGCCCACTCGACATCCTTCCTACAAACCTCCTGTCGCGTAGCAAAGTGGGAATTCTTCAGACCTGATGGATTCGAGATTGTTTTGACAAAAGTGGCCCATTTTGGATATATACCATCGGCTAGATAATAGCCTTTGGTATATTCGTGGCCATTGATCTCATAGTTGCATGGTGGAGCATGCCCTTCCACTAGTCTGCTGAATACCGGAGACTGCTGCAACACGTTGATGTCATTGTGTGATCCTGCCATGCCAAAAAAAGAATGCCAAATCCACAGGTCATAATTTGCCACAGCTTCAAGCACCACACTGCAATATTCATGACGCCCTTTGTATATACCTTGCCAAACAAACGGGCAGTTCTTCCATGCCTAGTGCATGCAATCGATGCTTCCAAGCATTCCAGGAAATCCTCTGGTAGCATTTTGTGCTATGATCCTTGCAGTCTCTTCCTCAGTTGGCCCTCTCAAGTAGTATTTGCCAAACTTTCCCACCACAGCTCGGCAAAACTTGTACATGCACTCAATGTCAGTAGACTCACTCATGCAAAGGTAGTCATCCTGTGTATCGGCAGGTGCTCCGTATGCAAGCATCCTCATGGCGGCGGTGCACTTCTGAATCGACGAGAAACCGACAACGCCTACAGCGTCGAGCTTGAGCTTGAAGTAGGGGTCGAACTCTCGAACGCCGTGGAGGATATTCATGAACAGCCCCTTGCTCATCCTATACCGGCGCCGAAAATTGTCGGCATGTGTTGCCTTATCGGCGAAGTAGTCGTTGTGCAGCATGGCATGCCCCTCCATCCTCTGCCGGGGCTTGGACTTCCTTCTCCCCGGCCTTGATCCACCGCGGCGCGGCCTCTTCCTCTTCTCCGCCTCGGCCTCAAGCATGTCCTAGAGGGACGCGATGATCAACAAATGCTCCTGGAGGTCGTCGTCGAAGGCTTGCTCGTCCTCCAGCAGCAGGGCAACCATCTTATCGTCGCTATCCATGTATAAAAGCAAAATCAATGGTTAAAATTGCGCCGAGGCAGACGACGCAACGAACAGCGGCCAATCGCGCCTACCTGGCAAGTCGTCGAGCACCTTGCGTGCGCGGAGGTGGGGGATGCGATGGCCAAGCGGTGGCGGCGGAACGACAGGCGGGAGCGCCAGCCGCGGCGACGGCGCCGACTCTCAGAAGAGATTGACGCTCAAACGGCCGGTAAATCCAGTGGCGGCAGAGGGGTGGGAGGCGCGGGAAGGAAGGAGCGACGAGAAAAAAGGCGTGAATCAACGGTTTATGCAACACGTCGCCGACATGTGGGATCCCGCCACTCCCCGCCTCTCTTTTCGTTGTGTCCGGCGTGCCCGGAGCGTCCCCTGTGGGACGGGGACGGCCTCGGGGCGCCGGACAAAATTGGGCTTGGGGGACGCGGCTGGAACCGTTTTTTGGTCCGGCGCGCCCCAAATTGCTTTGGAGGACGCTTTGGGGGACGCGACTGGAGATGCTCTAAGAGACACAACCTGCACGTCGGGAGCGAGGAAGCCCGGGGCTAGGATGGCTTTATGGGGGCTTTTTTTAAGCTTTTTGGGGCACAATAAAGGCTGATGTCATGGCGGTGATCAACCAATTTTCGAGCTTACGCACCAATCACCTTCATTGGCTCAATTATGCTAACATTGCTCTCATTCCAAAGAAAGAAGGAGTGGAGGAGATCACCGACTTCCGCCCAATAAGCCTCATTCATGCCATCACAAAATTATATCCAAGATGTTGGCCACTCGTCTTGCGCCTTACATGAATATGCTTGTCTCGAATGCCTAAAGTGCCTTCATTAAGAAAAGGAGTATACATGATAACTTCTTGTATGTTCGGAACTTGGCAAGGAAATTATATAGGTCCAAAATGCCAACGCTTCTATTCAAGCTGGACATCAGAAAAGCATTTGACTCGGTTAGATGGGACTACTTGATGGATTTGCTCCAACACTTGGGCTTCCCAAGCAAATTTCGGGATTGGATCGCAGCCCTCCTATCAAGCTCTTCTTCAAGAGTGCTTCTCAATGGCATCGCCGGAGACCCATCAAGCATGGAAGGGGCTCCGACAAGGGGGCCCGTTGTCTCCTCTCCTCTTTGTGTTGGCCATTTATCCACTTCATCGCATTCTCTGGAAGGCCACCGAACAAGGGCATCTCCATAAGTTGAGGGGGAGGGATCCCACGGTTTGCACCTCTCTTTATGCCGACGACGCCGCTATTTCATGGTTCCCAACAAGGATGACATCAACTAACTTTCTACCACGTTGCAACACTTTGGAGATGTAACCGGTCTTGTCACTAACTGCGCAAAAAGTCAAGTGGCGGTGATTAGACGTACGGAATTTGATCTCAATGACATCCTTCAAGCCTTTCCGGCTTCTCGTACAAGCTTCCCAATGAAGTACCTCTGACTTCCTCTTTCGGTCACTAGGCTAAAAGGGATACACTTCCAACCGTTAGAAGATAAAGTGGCCGCCAAGCTCTTGCCATCGATTGGGAAACATGTCACCATGGCCGGCCAGTCCACCCTTGTGAAGTCCGTCCAAACTAGCATTGTCATCTATTACATTACCGTCCTGAATGTGCCTGTGGAGGTGCTCATGAAAATTGATAGCATTCGAAGAGCCTTTGTTTGGGCGGCAAGTGATAAAGTCACCGGAGGAAAATGTAAAGTTAGTTGGATATGGTGTGTAAGCCCAAGGAATATGGAGATCTTGGGGTTCTAAACCTTGCTAAATTCGCTTCGGCTCTTCGCATGAGATGGCTTTGGCATGAATGGAGTGATGAGGCAAGACCGTGGGTTGGCCTTGGAAACCCATGCAACAACCAAGATAAAGAGCTATTCGCCGTGGCGACAAAGATATCCATCGGAAATGGAAGAAGACACTTTTTGGGATGCCCCTTGGCTTGATGGAAAAAGACCGAAAGACATCGCACCCCTCGTCTACAAAATCTCACAAGGAAAAAAGGTGTTCCGGTAGCAAGGCTTTGGATGACAATTTTTGGATCTCTAAGATCAACACCAATGATGGTCTAACACTTAAGCACATCACGCAATTTGCAACCCTTTGGGAAATGATTCAACCGTTGCAATTGAACTCTAACACCCCGGATTCCATCTCTTGGAAGCTCACCAATATATAGCGGATGCTACTCTAAATCGGCATACAATATGCAATTCTTGGGTCACACAAAATCATCTTTGCCTTTCCTTGTTTGGAAACCTTGGGCTCCACCTAAATGCAAAACATTCACGTGGTTGATTATCCAAAATAGAGTTTGGACGGCAGATAGGCTCCAAAAGAGGGGATGGCCAAATTGTGGAAGGTGCAAGCTTTGCAACCAAGTTCATGAATCCGACTCCCACTTGCTCTTCAAGTGTCGTTTCACCATTCGAGTTTGGTCAAGTGTGAGAAGTTGGCTAGGGCTACATGATGTTGACCCAAGTGCTTGGCATTCTAGAAGAAATGTCAAAAAATGGTGGACGGAGGAGATCCATAAGCATAGGCAAGGTAGAAAGACCATGAATTCTCTTGCTATGTTGATATCATGGGAAATATGGAAGGAACTAAATGCACGTATTTTCCGAAACAAAGCTTCCACCGTGAACATGGTAATAACAAAGATCAAAGATGAGGTTGCTACGTGGAGTATGGCGGGAGCGAAAGAATTGAGTAATGTAATTCTGCGAGAGTAGGTGTTCGGTTTTTTGGCTTGGCCTTTTGGCCAAGTATGAAAATGTAAAACTCTAAAACTTCTTCTTCATCAATAAAAATGGCAAGTCTTTTGCCTTATTTCAAAAGAAACTAATAAGATTTTTAGTATTTTATTTCTTATAGCCACCAAACTAAATCTTATTGTACTTGCTAATAAGATTTTTAGTATTTTATTTCTTATAGCCAGCAAACTAAATCTTATTGTACTTGCTCTAACATTTATACCCTGAGGTTTGAGTGGAGCGGTGGTGCAGCCAGCTCGACGCAACTCCTCACAACTCCTCGTAAAGCCTACTCTCGCGACATGTGTGTTCTCCATCTGCCCGCCATCATCACTAAAGCGCGGAATTCGTGATGTACTTTTTTTTTACTGTAACTACGGCGGGTATAAGCCAGCCTGAACATATATTCAGCCAAGTCTCAAGTACAGAATCAAATTACAAGTTTGAAGGAGAAAGGAGAAAACAGAAATAACACCGCTAAGCCTAGCAAATAAGCATCCAGCAACAATGGAACAGACCAAGAAGAGTAGGAAGGGGTGTTGAAGGATAAGCCGAAAGGATCTTGAAGTCGAGGCAGCGCAAAGAAACGAAACTCGCTTGCCCAGCGATTACTCTACACCTTGAAAGAACTAGGAGCGTCGCAGCCATTATCGAAAGGCATCCCACTGCCGAGGTCGTGACGCGACGCCGAGAGCCGCAAACACCACCGAAGGGCAGAGTTCCACCAAGACAGTCGTTGCACGTCCTCTTGGCCTCGAACTAGGAAGGTCGCAACAGCCGTCGAAGGGCATCCCACTGCCGAGGTTACATCGCGACAACGAAAGCCGCCGACATCACCGAAGGGCAAAGTTCCACCGAGACGAACTCCGCACTTCCTCTTGCCTCCGCCATCACCGAATGAGCAAGCCTGGGCACAACACGAGGCAACGAGAACCTCATACGCCATCGAAGGACGTTAATCACCGAGACTGCACCGTAGACACGAACATCCCTGAGAGAAAGGTCAACCAATGCCGCATCCACGCTCCGGCCAAGCCAAACAACCACTTGTCTCCCAGCAACGCCAACCAACCAGCACAGAGTGGCGGCTCCGAAGACGATGCCTCCATCGAGGTAAGCGACGTGTAGCGCCGCCATCGCCGGATCAAAGAGATCTAGGGTTTCCCCCGGAGAAATGCAGAGCCTGGCCAAGGAAGAACTAGAAGTCCCCGAAACACCGCCTTCAAAAAGGTTGCGGCACCCGTGGGTGTCGCCGGTGTCGACTCCGACAGGAGTAGGACTTTCGTCCGGACAACAGCACCTCGTCAAACCTGCAACCGCCCCGCCAATGTGCTCAAAGAATTGAGAGTTGCCGCCGCCCTCAGGGATGACTGCACACCGGAGCTGGAGAGGGCGGTCTGGCCACCCGCCACCGGCAACCAGAAGAATACCGGAGGCTCACCTGACCTCCAAGCACCCGGCCGTGCAGCGCACGCGCGTCGTAGCCGCCCGCTACCGCGCTCGCCGGACATCCCTGCTCAGCCTCAACGCCCGCCGCCGCCCGCCACGAGGAGAACCTCCTGTTCCCCACCAGCAACCTCCGCCTGCAGGGTTTGGAGCAGGGCAGCAACCGCCGCCACCACCCCAGGCCCTCCGCCGCGAAGCCCTCCACGCAACCGCCCAGCACCACGACGCCGCCGCCCGTGCTCGCCACCACGCCGCCGCGCCCCACGCCAGCCCGACGCGGCCGCTCGACCGCGCCAACCCGCGCCGTCCCTGCCGAGCGAGGAGAGGAAGCCCCGCCGCCGCCGACGCCGACCAGGCTTCGCCCGTCAGCGCGCCCCGGCGGCGGCGAGGAGGGGGGGTGGAGGCGGAGGGTGCGGGCTCCCCAGCGGCAAGGGTTTCCCCCCGGTCGCACGCGGGAGGGGATAAGGTTCTCTCTTTACTCAGATTCTACGGATATATTCGTGATGTACTCGATCTATGAGTTGATCAGTACCACATTTTGCTCACCATTGTGTCAAGCTTTCTTATATCCATTCTCTGAACTCTTTCCCTGGTCTCGCTTCAACAAGGTTCCAACATGTTTTCGACTTGTGGCTCCCGTAACTGAAGAGTGACCTGTCCGCTGTAGTCTGTAGACACCCATGCCAAACCTGCCTCGCTTAGCCACGCAGTCCTCCTGCAAACCATGCATAAACCTCAAAATAATTGCATTTCCGGGGGCGAAGGATCCCCAAATTGGTTCTACCATGCTGAACGTAGTACTCCCCTGACACATCATGTGGTAAGTTCACCTTGGCGACTACTTAGCTGTCCGTGACCCTGTCCTTCATCATTTGCAAGCCTTGCCAATGCCTCGAGGGATCTGTTCAACGCCAAGAGAAGGACACCTGAATCCTGATACGGTCTTTGGAAGAATCATTGTATTGTGAAGGCCCTTTGCTGGCGTGCATCTGCGTGCATCACAGATTAAGCGGACCCTTTGTGATTCATCGACCAAACGTACATTAGCTAATTGCCTTGTACTATTCCTTTAATGAAAATCAGGTAAGCCATCTTTTGTCATAAAAAAAGTACACATGCCGTGCTTCCACAGCAACCATAACAGCAGGCGGGACCCGTCATTTCCCCCCTCGACCCTCTCATCGCTCTAGAGTAACTTGAGAGTCCACCTCGCCAGGTTGAGCCGCTCCAATGTCCTCTCCGACCGAATAGCCTACCGGAGTTGGACTAGGAGAGGCGTCGGAGTAGATAGGTTCTTAAGTAGTGCTAGTATTAGTAGTCTAGGTGCAGTGTGCTGGCCTTGTGACGGACTTTGGCGACGTGTCAGGAGCTGTGCATTGGATCTCGCTGGCCAGATCCAGGACTTGTTGATGGTGTTTTTCGGGCGGAGCTAGATGTGTATCGACGGTCTGCACCGGCTGGTCCATAAATAAGGCATAAGGTCCCTGTGAGCTGCAATTTTCTAATCTCGCCTATGCTTTCTTCTGCAAATCGGTCGTGGGCTGTGGGAGTTCAAGCTTGGTGGCGACAAGAAGCTTCTATTGCGACGATGAGCTGCTCCAGAGTGGTCCATGCAGGCCACTAATCTGCAATGCCAAAGTAAAGCATCTGCAGACGTCATGGGAGCGTCTATCCAACCACCATCAACGGAGGCCCTTCTTCGATGGTGCGTTGGATGCGCTTTTCGCCCTCATCTTTCCAAGTGGTGTTATCCTCGGCGAGAAAGACCATGGCCAATGACAACATCCATCTTAAGTATTCGGTGGTGCGGCACAAGGACTCGATTACGGGGATGACAACAAGTCCGCTCCTCACCCGGGAGTGCCTTCTCATCCCATCTCCGTCTAATAGGCATGGAGATTCTTTCCCATCCCATAAGAAAAAGAAGTGGTGGCAACATCCCTGACATGTCCACCAGTTTTTACGCGCCGATTAAGGGACCCTACTAAAGATTGATAGGCGTTTTTCATTCAAATGCTTTTTGGAGGAATTTAAATTGATTAAAAATCATAATGGTTGGAAATTTAGAATATTATTAACAAAAATCTTAGGATTCATCTATGTTTCAATGTAAATTTTACATCCACTTCTCCTTATATGGTACTGTATTAAGGATTTGGATCCGGGTGATTTTACCTGACGGGAAGAAAATCCCAGCAGTTCTACTACCAGGGGTAATAAATTTCATAGCCCCTAGCAATATAGCCACTAAATTTCGTGGCAGAGGGTATTTGCTGTTACTGAATTGCCAGGCGATTAGCAGTTAGGTTGGCTTCTGATTTTTTAGCTTGTACAATAAGCAGCCAAAGTAAAGATTTTACATGCCCTTAGCAAAGATATCCTTTGGGCCAGCTTGGCTAGAATCTTTGAATTTCATATTGCCGGCTAATAGGAGCGCATTAACGAAACAAAAAATAACAATCATGCTGAACTGCAATTTGCAGAAACAGCTGATGAAATCAACTTCACAGGACAGAAAAATCTATAAAACACAAGAATTTTAGATAAGTTGACTTCCTAAAAATATTGGGAGGTAGATCTACAACACAAACAAAATAAGGAATAAAATGACAGTGGACAATATATCTCCAAATGCACACATTTGATAAACGGAACAGTTCACCAAGTAGAAAATTTCAAATGACGGTAGCAGAACTGCATGCATAACAAAGGTTTACAACCAGATTGTACTATCACAGGGTTACCAAACTACTACAAATAAGATGACACAGGTTCCACAAAACTGATGTTGCGCAAGAGCCTGATTTCTTAGTATTTGATCGGAGCAAGAATCTCCAGCTGAGTTCCCAACTTCTCCTCGGCAGCCTTCTCAGCCTTGACACGGAGCTTGGCCAGCTGCTTTCTCCTGTCATAGGATACCTTGGCCTTCTCCTTCCTCTTCTCCTCCAGCTCCTGAATCAAGACCAGAGAGCAGTGAGCTATAACCATAATCTTATTGATTATTGCTAGAAGATTAAAATATGGTACAAGTCCAGAACTATAAGCCTCAGAGATCTTGGTGGTTAACATCATCAAGTGGGAGAGAATCCCATCAAGAGTAGCAAATATATAGCTAACATCACAGGCCCAAAGCAACATAAAACGACACACAATTGAAACTAGGCCAATCACTGAATCAAGTAGAGGTAAAAAAAATTACCCTCAGTCAGTACTGCAAGTAGTACCATCGGTTAAAAACAAAATAATGTGCACATCAAAAAAGATGGCATGATCTGTCAGAAGTAGCTGGTTGTAATAATCATGAAACATCAGTGGGAATCCGATTGATTTTCTTCGTCACCCAGATTCATGCACATCTCAAGCTAGCAAAACAACACAAATGTACAAATAATGTGCCAAGTACAAATAATGTGCCAAGCATGAGTCTACCTATGAAACACCAAACACACAAATGAGCAAAGAATTATTTAAACTGAAGAGACCGCATGATCCGTCAGAATCTGGTTATTAATAATCATGAAATATCAGTGGGAATCCGATCAATTTTCTTCGTCACCCAGATTCATGCACATCTCAAGATAGCAAAACAACACAAATGTACAAATAATGTGCCAAGTACAAATAATGTGCCAAGCATGAGTCTACCTATGAAACACCAAACACACAAATGAGCAAACAATTATTTAAACTGAAGAGACCGCATGATCCGTCAGAATCTGGTTATTAATAATCATGAAATATCAGTGGGAATCCGATCGATTTTCTTCGTCACCCAGAATCATGCAGTCTGAAACCGAACATAGGAAAACAAAAGTGCTTAACTGTGCGGGACTCTATGTGGCAAATCAAAATGCTAAATGGCAAGTCAGTTCAACGCGACAGGCAATTTAGTTTACAATCCGTGCAGAAGTAACAGAACTAATAGCTAATGATATCATAACACACTGTAAGAATTTGGCAACTAACGAACAGTTGAGCATTGAAGAAACAACAAGAAATAGTTTTACCTTGATGGTTTCGTGGTAGTTCCATCCAACCTCCTTGGAGAGGTCGCCCATAAGGCAGTACTTGTGTCCGGGCTGCAGCCTCAGAACCCTGCAAAACAACAAGCCAAGTCAACAACGAACTCGCATACGCAAAGGACGCCGAGATCTAGACGACATGGGAAGTCGACGTACTTGAGCGCATCGGGGATAACCATGCGCTTGGTCCTGTCGTACGGCGGGGGCACGCCCTCGTAGACCTTGAGTCTGGCGAGGGCAGCCTCACCCCTCTTGGTCTTGTGAGGAATCATACTGCACAGAGCACCCAACACGACATCAGAAACAACAGAATCGAAATGAGAATCACAAATCCTAGAGAGGCCAAGGATCTACGGCGTTGTTCTCGTACGTACCCGCGGATGGTTCGCCAGAGGATCTTGGAAGGGGCGCGGAAGTGGATGGGGCCGTGCGAGGGCTTGGTGTTCATCCTCTTGCGGAGGAAGCGGAGGTACTTCATCTTCTGGCGGACGAGACCGCCGGACAGGCAGATCTCCTCGCACCGGACCACCACCACGCGCTGCCCGTTGAGCAGCTCCTTGGCGATGACCGACGAGAGCCGGCCGAGCATGTGGTGGCGCCCATCCACCACCACGCGCTTCGCGCAGATGCCGGAGCCGGACACCATCTCGCCTGCTTACCTCGAGGCGGCGGCGGCGCTACTAGGGTTTGGAGATCGGGGTGGAGGCGGAATGGAGAGGGCTGCGGCGCTAGGGTTTCTGATTTATAGAGCTCCTCCTTTAGGGCTGCCGCCGTTATTGGGCCAGCCCGTGCCGTAGTATTAATGGGCCATGCTTAGATTTGGGGGCTTTACAAGGAGTTATTCTGCGCTGACGGGCTTGCTGGAGGATTTCGACCGATCTACGCGGTTGTACTTCATGATTTCATGATTTTCTGCTAAAAACGAAGATGATTTCACATGTATTCATTTCATTTAAATTGTAATTCCAGAAATGGGCACTTGTTTGGTTGCCACAGGAATTGCAAATGACAGTAGAATTCAATATTGAATTTGTTTGGTTGCCACAGGATTGTGAATGACAGGTTTCAGTTCGGAATTGTGATTACACATGGCATCATTTTGCTGGATTTCCCAAATGAAATGATGGTCCAATTCTGTGGCAACCAAACAGCCCACCTATGGAATTTTAAAATGAATTCCAGGATTCCAGGCTCAAATGATGGATACCAAACGACCTCTAAGAAGAAATTTGAATGTGGAATACGGCAGACTTATCTTTGTAATGTTTTTATATAATTTATTTATTTTCTTCACAGAGGATTGCACATAGTACACTGTGAGTAGCTTTCAATTTTTCTAAACCACGTTATCAATTTTCTTATTGTAAAAGAATAAATGGTAAGCCTAATTTTACAAGTGCTGAATCATGTTGTGCGCAGACCCCTGTGCGAAAATAGCGTTGCAAAAGTTGATTTCATGTTTGGCGAACTACTATGTTACAAACTACTCCGTCCATTTCACAATTCTTGTGGCAAATTTGGATGTATCCAAATCTATGACAAGAATTATGAAACAGGTAGAGTACCTAATTACTCTTAAAATACTAAAAAATAATAATTGCATTTTCAGCGAAGATGGATATATCCTTTATGGTTCTTCTTTTAGCCACGACAGTTTTTGAAACTCATATTCTACAAATTTATGACAAAAACATGCCAAAGCAGTTGAAACAAATGTTTTTTCACTTTAGCAAATGGGATTGTCATAGTCCACTACAATAGTAGTGGAACCTTGTCTAGTTGTCGGTACAGTCAGGGACAGTCGACACTCAGGGAACATTGGACAAGAAAAAACATAATAATAACTCACAAAAAGAGATGACAAACAATTGAAGATTTTGAGTCACAGACAAATTTCAATCATATTCATTGATACTGTTCATATAAGAAGTTAGTGCGAAAAATACAATCTTCAATACACCAATTTTTCCTGTAATCCACGGTAAAATTAGTTGGGATGTCAGGTATACTGCGAACATACTGAAACTTCGCCTCATGTCTAAAGAATCAACAAAAGATCAGTCCACAATGGCTCATGGTAGAATTAGTTGGGATGTCAGGTATAGTGTGAACATACAGTAACTTCCCTTCATTCCTGAAGAATCAAACATAACATCAGTCAACAATGGCCCAAGGTGAGTGGATAAACTGCTGGACTGCCTCCCTGGATGTTCAGATATTCAGGCAAGACAAGTGACAGAGCCGCGCCCTTCACCAGCTATTTCAGCATAGAAGTTCCAATGTGGATCACTCGGTGTAATGAAAGGTTGACCAAACGGATGATTGCGAACAAAGCACTCAACATCATCTGCAAAAATGAGGTTCTCCAGATACACACGAAGATCCCCACCAGGACCTGCTTATCAGGAAGTGTAAAGCATACGCATCAATATGTTGTATACTTGTGTAAGAGGTAACTAGGTAAGTGTATCAACATGAAGTGGCGAAGGCATACCCAATGAATTGTCGTTCTGGTTAAGATAGCTGAATGGCTGAGGAAAAATGGCACTATATGGCTGCATAATAGCATAAAAGGTGGGTTATTCATATAAGGAATGTTCAAATAAGCAGATAATATACAGTAAACACAACACTGGTATAAGAAAATGGTTGAGCAAATACCGGATTGCGCAGAGCCTTGTAAGGAGAATCATCCACAAGTAATGTATTGGAAGGTGAAAATTCTCCCTCCTGCCATGGAAGACCAGGTTCTTCCTTATTCCACAGTTTCCTCAATTCCTTCAGTACTATTGGTTTGTGCATGTTCTCTAGTGTTTTGCGTCCAGTAATTGTGCATTTAGACCTGTCCTGCCCATATGAAAATCACAAACATATTAGGACCGAAATAACATGCAATTGAGCATGCCCACCTACCATAGGTTTGTTTTTGTTACCTACCCAGGAAAACAGCAGGTATGGTTTGAGATCTCTCATGAGGATATCAACAATAGAATCAACATTTTTTCTGGAGAAATTAGGAATCCCACAATAAGTAACAAGAGAAGAAAGGGTAAGTAAAAAAAAAAGTGCATGCTAATAAATCATACCGTTTCCTTGAGGACCATATACCTAGCTCGAAGTTTCGGATGCAGAAGTTGAGAAAATCATCACAGTATGGTCTTCGGAAGACTGATAGAAAGGTGTATCGCCATATTAATACTATATATCGCCATTATGTATCAGCATTATCGCAAATAATAACTATGGACGATTATATAAATAACTTTACCTAGTTTCCCTCGAACCTTGGCATCAGCCATGTGAGCATTGTGGGTATCCTCATTGATATCCGCAAGCAAGCCATTAAGATCTAGAATAAGGAGCTTTTTCTTCCGGACCCCTACCAAAGAATGTCTTGGTGAAAAGGCAACTCTAAGATTTTCGCTGCATGTCTGAGGTAAACTTGAAGGGCTTATGCGGTTAATGTTGTGATATGTCGAGGAGTAAGCCAGTTCTTGCTCCTGCATTGTATTTCTCTTGGTACTTGTATGATCAAAATAACTTCTTCCAAATCCGTACTCTGCCATGACACCTGATCCATAGATGCCCATACTGTGATGGACACCTGCTCTGAAGTTAGGGTCTGCCATGGCGCCAGATCCATAGATGCCCATACTGTGATGAGCACCTGCTCTGAAGTTAGGGTCTGCCATGGCGCCAGATCCATAGATGCCCATACTGTGATGAGCACCTGCTCTGAAGTTCAGGTCTGCCATGGCACCAGGTCCATAGATGTCCATACTGTGATGAGCACCTGCTCTGAAGTTCGGGTATGCCATGGCACCAGATCCATAGATGTCCATACTGTGATGAGCACCTGCTCTGAAGTTCGGGTTTGCCACGGCGCCTGATCCATAGATGTTCATACTGTGATGAACACCTGCTCTGAAGTTCGGGTCTGCCATTCCTTCCTGAAAGAAGTTGGCGCCTTCATTAAATGGATACGAAGGGCTTATGCGGTTAATGCTTTGATGATATGTTGATAAGCAAGCCAGTTCTCGTTCCTGCATTTTATTTTTCTCAGTACTGGTATGATCTAAATAACTTCTTCTGAACCCATAGTCTGCCCTGTTGCCTCCACGGATGTCCATACTGTAATGAACATCTGCTCTTAAGTTAGGGCACGCCGTTCCTATCTGAAAGAAATTGGTGCCTTCATTGAATGGATATGACTGGTTTTTCTGATTTTCAGAAGGTAAGACATTTTCTTTTACAGCGCTGTTAAGTGACGTATGAGGAATAGCTTCTCTCATATGCTTAACAGACCCCAGATTCCGGCGTTCTTCTAAGCTGTAACGCCTGGAAATTACATCAGAAGGTTTGTTAAAATCTCCTCTCTGATAAAAATATTCTCCGGTTGTTGGGTCTAGGCAGTTGGTCTTGACATTTGCACTGGAAACAACATCAGAAGGCTTGATAAAATCTTCTCTCTGATAAAAATATTCCCCGGTGGTTGAGTCTAGGCAGTTGGTCTTGACATTTGCATTAACTCCACCTTGAAGTGTCATCAGAGAAACATTAGTGCTGGCCGGTTGGTTGTCAAGCATGCAGGAACCCAAGCATGTTGCAACATTCTCAGTTTCTTTCTCTTCAAATGAACTAGGCAGAACTTCATCATACTTCTTCTGAATGATACTGTCCACATTCACAGTTTCCCCTTCAGTAGTCTTTGCCTTAGCTACCACCAATGAGTTGGTTGGGGTCACCTCCTTTGGGTTTTGCTTATCCCTCAAACTCATGCATTTAGGAGCTTCCTTATTGTCCTCAGTAACGATTGTGGTCAAAGAAGAGTTAACAGTGCAAGTTGGCAAAGGAAGATCCTGTGAAGTGCTACTTTTACAAATACAACTATGATTCTCTTTTCCTCTGCTTCCATTCTTTTGTTCCTTCTCATCCTTCAAACAGCTAGAGTTAAGAGAAGATCTGTTTTCATTTTCCTTCAGTTCCTCCGAGATCCCTGCCAAACCGATAATCTTCCTGTCTTCACATAATGGTTCTTCACTCTGAAAATCAATGTTAACATTAGTATTTAGAGGAAAGGACTATTTATACAAGTACTTCCCAGTATGCTGCAACTATCATGTAAGCAACTTACGTCGGATTTCTTTTGAAACTTGCTCCTCGAATCCTTGGTTTCTACCACAGAAATCTCACGTGCGTGAGAAGAGTTGCCAGTAGAAACCTGCACCGCTTTGTTTCCAGGCTGAAAGTTCCTCTTCCTTGTCCCGTCTGAGTTCACTGCCTGCTTGGAGGCAGCCTGAACTAAAGTAGTATCATCCAAATGTGCTTCCAGATAACAAGGGCCTGATTTGCGTGGTGAATCTCCTCCAGTGGAAATAGCAATTTCGTTGCCATTCTCGGACTTGCTAACAGCGGTGTCATGTAGGCCTCCTTGACCACCACTTTCTGTGTTTTCAGTGACGTCTGCATATTCGGAGTACTGCAATCAGCTTATCGATTTTCCAACCCTAAGTTGAAGCTAAGTCGAAAATGCACGCTTAAACACAACGCGCCTATTTTCTCGCACTCAAACGGCGTGTCGTTTTATATAGTACAAGAAAATGCAACTATGCAAGCTCAAAGACCTTCCTAAATGAACACAGAAACCAAAAAACAGAAAGGATTATTATCCTATAAAACAGGAAAAAAAACTGTAGACTCGTCCTCCACCTACTATACTAGCAGAAACACAAATGTTTGCTAACTTATCCGTAATTATCAAAGAATCCGTTTACTGGGGTCGATCATGAGCCTGAGAGACCCCAGAAGACCGCGGCGCCTTCCAAAACGAAAGTAGTACAAGAGACGTTCGCTTGCATTTTCTGCCCAGCGATTATCCAAACGGCGATGGTAAGAAGCATAAACCCTCCTATCCGCCGCGGAGGAAAGTCGTTGTGGTACCTGTAACGGGAGCTTCCTCGGGCGTGGTGCCAGCGACGGAAGTCCCGGAAGCAGCAGGGGCTGCCCGCTCCATCGACGCGTCCGCGGAGTCCCGGCGCTCCGGCGCCGGCGGAGGGTTCATCCAGATCTGACGGCGCGGCGAAATCCAGAAGCGGAAAGGATTTGG
This sequence comes from Lolium perenne, assembly GCF_019359855.2. Classification (NCBI taxonomy): domain Eukaryota; kingdom Viridiplantae; phylum Streptophyta; class Magnoliopsida; order Poales; family Poaceae; genus Lolium; species Lolium perenne. The sequence goes on from NC_067247.2 coordinate 64,865,676, forward strand.
AATTTGGGGGGCGACGGGAGGGAGGAGGATGTCGAAACCGTGTGTGTCGTCCGTTGGGGCAAAGGACGTCAGAGGGAATAGGAGTGATGGCGTGCAGGTGATGCTGTCTCTGCCTCGTGCTCCACCAAAGTCGTAATGGCGGTACGGTGGGAGGCGACCGTTCGATTTGACGTGATGGATTCGGGTCCGAGTTGAACGAGGTTTCGGTGGGGCCGCTTGGGTGAACTAATCACCCGTGCATCGCAAGGGCTTTCTTTCTTTGTACTAGAATTTTTAACGGGTGTTTGCAGGATTTTGAAAGGACAGTGCTAGAAATCCTCTGGAGGCTCTAAACTTTCCAGCCTCCTACTTGCATGCGTGACACGTGTCCACTTTTACCTGAAACCTAGACTTTGCTTCGTCGCAGCAAAAAATCTTCCGCTTTTGCTTCATTGAAGCAAAAAACGGTTCGACTAAAATAGAAGGAGAGTTGCGACTAGTTCAGACTTTGCTTCGTCGCAGCAAAAAACCTCCCGCTTTTGCTTCATTGAAGTAAAAACAGGTTCGACTAAAATAGAAGGAGTGTTGCAAGTCATTCAGACTTTGCTTCGTTGCAGCAAAAAACCTTCTGCCTGTTCGACCGAAAAAAGACTCGTCGGAGACTCTCGGAACACCATACTTCACAGGTGACCTCGCGAGAGACTTCGTAGCAAAAACTTTGTGCTATTGATGCTAAGCCGACCTCGCTGGAGACATGGCCAGAGACATTGAAGCAACAATTTTATACTAAAGTAGCAAAACAACAGAACATTTGTAGCAAAAAAAAAGTTGTACCACGGTAGCATCATCCACTACTCGCCAGAGACATTGCCGGAGACCTCGCCGGAGACATTGTAGCACAACATCTATACCAAAGTAGCAAAATAATAGAACATTTGTAGCGAATGATTTATACTATTGTAGCATCGTCAACTACTCGCTGGCGCAACCCCGATGGCATCCTAGCTCCGGCTAGCATCACCATCACTCGTTTCTTGCCCCATCGTGTAGGGTTTGCAGCACAATTGCTGAGCCTTTGGAGCAATGTTGCTGACAGATTGCAGCTCCGTACCACAACATTTGCATCTCCGTCCCACAACATTTGCATCTCCTCCCGACAACGTTCTTTGTCGTAATGCCCTAAGTAAATCTCATATTAGTCATCATGATATGTATGTGCATTGTTGTGTGATACGTCTCCGACGTATCGATAATTTCTTATGTTCCATGCCACATTATTGATGATATCTACATGTTTTATGCATACTTTATGTCATATTTATGCATTTTCTGGAACTAACCTATTAACAAGATGCCGAAGAGCCAGTTGTTGTTTTCTACTGTTTTTGGTTTCAGAAATCCTAGTAAGGAAATATTCTCGGAATTGGACGAAATCAATGCCCAGCGGCCTATTTTCACACGAAGCTTCCAGAAGACCGAGGAGTCAACGAAGTGGGGCCACGAGGTGGCCAGGAGGTAGGGCGGCGCGGCCCAGCCCTTGGCCGCGCCACCCTGTCTCCTGGGCCCCTCGTGTGGCCCCCTGACCTGCCCTTCCGCCTACAAATAGCCTTCGTCGCGAAACCCCCAGTACCGAGAGCCACGATACGGAAAACCTTCCAGAGACGCCGCCGCCGCCAATCCCATCTCGGGGGATTCAGGAGATCGCCTCCGGCACCCTGCCGGAGAGGGGATTCATCTCCCGGAGGACTCTACACCGCCATGGTCGCCTCTGGAGTGATGAGTGAGTAGTCTACCCCTGGACTATGGGTCCATAGCAGTAGCTAGATGGTTGTCTTCTCCTCATTGTGCTTAATTGTCGGATCTTGTGAGCTGCCGAACATGATCAAGATCATCTATCTGTAATGCTATATGTTGTGTTTGTTGGGATCCGATGAATAGAGAATACTATGTTATGTTGATTATCAATTTATACCTATGTGTTGTTTATGATCTTGCATGCTCTCCGTTATTAGTAGAGGCTCTGGCCAAGTTTTTACTCTTAACTCCAAGAGGGAGTATTTATGCTCGATAGTGGGTTCATGTCTCCGTGAATTTGGGGGAGTGACAGAAACCTCTAAGGTTATGGATGTGCTGTTGCCACTAGGGATAAAACATTGATGCTATGTCCGAGGATGTAGTTATTGATTACATTACGCGCAATACTTAATGCAATTGTCTGTTGTTAGCAACTTAATACTGGAGGGGGTTCGGATGATAACCTGAAGGTGGACTTTTTAGGCATAGATGCATCTTTGGATAGCGGTCTATGTACTTTGTCGTAATGCCCAATTAAATCTCACAATACTCATCATAATATGTATGTGCATGGTCATGCCCTCTCTATTTGTCAATTGCCCAACTGTAATTTGTTCACCCAACATGTTATTTATCTTATGGGAGAGACACCACTAGTGAACTGTGGACCCCGGTCCATTCTTTACATCTGAAATACAATCTACTGCAATACTTGTTCTACTGTTCTCTGCAAACAATCATCATCCACACTATACATCTAATCCTTTGTTACAACAAGCCGGTGAGATTGACAACCTCACTGTTTCGTTGGGGCAAAGTACTTGGTTTGTGTTGTGCAGGTTCCACGTTGGCGCCGGAATCCCTGGTGTTGCGCCGCACTACATCTCGCCGCCATCAACCTTCAACGTGCTTCTTGGCTCCTACTGGTTCGATAAACCTTGGTTTCATACGGAGGGAAAACTTGCCGCTGTACGCATCACACCTTCCTCTTGGGGTTCCCAACGGACGCGTGTTGTACGCGTATCAAGCTCTTTTTCTGGCGCCGTTGCCGGGGACCTGAAGAAAAGTTACACCACAGAGATCTCTAACTCCCACGTCAACTTTGCGCCAAAGAATCGTTTTCTAGCGCCGTTGCTCGGGAGATCAAGACACGCTGCAAGGGGAGTCTCCACATCCCAATCTCTTTACTTTGTTTTTGTCTTGCTTTATTTTATTTACTACTTTGTTTGCTGCACTAAATCAAAACACAAAAAAATTAGTTGCTAGTTTTACTTTATTTGCTATCTTGTTTGCTATATCAAAAACACAAAAAATTAGTTACTTGCATTTACTTTATCTAGTTTGCTTTATTTACTATTGCTAAAATGGGTACTCCTGAAAATACTAAGTTGTGTGACTTCACAACCACAAATAATAATGATTTCTTATGCACACCTTTTGCTCCACCTGCTACTACAGCAGAATTCTTTGAAATTAAACCTGCTTTACTAAATCTTGTTATGCGAGAGCAATTTTCTGGTGTTAGTTCTGATGATGCTGCTGCCCATCTTAATAATTTTGTTGAACTATGTGAAATGCAAAAGTATAAAGATGTAGATGGTGACATTATAAAATTAAAATTGTTCCCTTTCTCATTAAGAGGAAGAGCTAAAGATTGGTTGCTATCTCTGCCTAAGAATAGTATTGATTCATGGACTAAATGCAAGGATGCTTTTATTGGTAGATATTATCCCCCTGCTAAAATTATATCTTTGAGGAGTAGCATAATGAATTTTAAACAATTGGATAATGAGCATGTTGCACAAGCATGGGAAAGAATGAAATCTTTGGTCAAAAATTGCCCAACCCATGGACTGACTACTTGGATGATCATCCAAACCTTTTATGCAGGACTGAATTTTTCTTCGCGGAACCTATTGGATTCAGCTGCTGGAGGTACCTTTATGTCCATCACTCTTGGTGAAGCAACAAAGCTTCTTGATAATATGATGATTAATTACTCTGAATGGCACACGGAAAGAGCTCCACAAGGTAAGAAGGTAAATTCTGTCGAAGAAACCTCCTCCTTGAGTGATAAGATTGATGCCATTATGTCTATGCTTGTGAATGATAGGACAGATATTAATCGTAATAACGTTCCGTTAGCTTCATTGGTTGCTCAAGAAGAACATGTTGATGTAAACTACATTAAAAATAATAATTTCAACAACAATGCTTACCGGAACAATTCTAGTAACAACTATAGGCCATATCCTTATAATAATGGCAACGGCTATGGTAATTCTTATGGGAATTCTTACAACAATAATAGGAATTCACCCCCTGGACTTGAAGCCATGCTTAAAGAATTTATTAGTACACAAACTGCTTTTAACAAATGCATGAAGAAAAGCTTGGGAAAATTGATATACTTGCTTCTAAAGTCGATAGTCTTGCTGCTGATGTTGATCTTTTGAAATCGAAAGTTATGCCTCATGAAAATCATAATAATAAAATTGTTACTACAGCAAATGCCATCCAAGTTAGAATTAATGAGAATATAAGATTGATGGCTGAATTGCGTGCTAGGTGGGAAAGAGAAGAAAATGAAAAAGAAGATAATATAGCTAAAGTTTGGACTATTACCACCACTAGTAATGCTAATGCTACACATGTTGCTGCACCTCCTACTATTAATGGTAAAATAATTAGTGTTGGCAATGTTTCCACTTCAAATGCAAAGCGCGAAAAACTACCCGAAACTGCTAAAATCATTAAATCGCTCGTGATAAACCGCTGAAATTTTTTCCAACATTGGGGATGATGATCCCATTGCTTTAGATTATAATGGTTTGAATTTTGATGATTGCCACATCTCTGAAGTTATAAAGTTCTTACAAAAACTTGCTAAGAGTCCTAATGCTAGTGCTATAAATTTGGCTTTCACGAAACATATTACAAATGCTCTCATAAAAGCTAGAGAAGAGAAATTAGAACGCGAAGCTTCTATTCCTAGAAAGCTAGAGGATGGTTGGGAGCCCATCATTAAGATGAAGGTCAATGACTTTGATTGTAATGCTTTATGTGATCTTGGTGCAAGTATTTCTGTTATGCCTAAGAAAATTTATAATATGCTTGACTTGCCACCATTGAAAAATTGTTATTTGGATGTTAATCTTGCTGATCATTCTACAAAGAAACCTTTGGGGAAAGTTGATAATGTTCACATTACCGTTAATAATAACCTTGTCCCCGTTGATTTTGTTGTATTGGATATTGAATGCAATGCATCTTGTCCCATCATATTGGAAAGACCTTTTCTTCGAACTGTTGGTGCTATCATTGATATGAAGGAAGGTAATATTAAATATCAATTTCCTCTCAAGAAAGGTATGGAACACTTCCCTAGAAAAAGAATGAAGTTACCTTTTGATTCTATTATTAGAACAAATTATGATGTTGACACTTCGTCTCTTGATAATACTTGATATACACTTTCTGCGCCTAGCTGAAAGGCGTTAAAGAAAAGCGCTTATGGGAGACAACCCATGTTTTTACTACAGTACCTTTGTTTTTATTTTGTGTCTTGGAAGTTGTTTATTACTGTAGCAACCTCTTCTTATCTTAGTTTTGTGCATTGTTGTGCCAAGTAAAGTCGTTGATAGTAAGGTTCATACTAGATTTGGATTACTGCGTAGAAACAGATTTCTTTGCTGTCACGAATCTGGGCAAAATTCTCTGTAGGTAACTCAGAAAATTATGCCAATTTACGTGAGTGATCCTCAGATATGTACGCAACTTTCATTAAATTTGAGCATTTTCATTTGAGCAAGTCTGGTGCCTCAATAAAATTCGTCTTTACGAACTGCTCTGTTTTGACAGATTCTGCCTTTTATTTCGCATTGCCTGTTTTGATATGCTCGATGGATATTTCGATTCCATTGACTTTCAGTAGCTTTGTGCAATGTCCAGAAGTGTTAAGAATGATTATGTCACCTCTGAACATGTATATTTTGATTGTGCACTAACTCTCTAATGAGTTGTTTTGAGTTTGGTGTGGAGAAAGTTTTCAAGGATCAAGAGAGGGAGATGATACAACATGATCAAGGAGAGTGAAAGATCTAAGCTTGGGGATGCCCCGGTGGTTCACCCCTGCATATATCAAGAAGACTCAAGCGTCTAAGCTTGGGGATGCCCAAGGCATCCCCTTCTTCATCGACAACATTATCGAGTTCCTCCCCGAAACTATATTTTTATTCCATCACATCTTATGTGCTTTGCTTGGAGCGTCGGTTTGTTTTTGTTTTTGTTTTGTTTGAATAAAATGGATCCTAGCATTCTTTGTGTGGGAGAGAGACACGCTCCGCTGTTGCATATGGACAAGTATGTCCTTAGGCTTTACTCATAATATTCATGGCGAAGTTTCTTCTTCGTTAAATTGATGTATGGTTGGAAACGGGAAATGTTGCATGTGGTAGTGTATAATAAAATACTTGTAGAACATTGAGCTTTGATAACTTGATTCTTTGCAAATGTTTTGAGATATTTGATGGTAAGGCTTGCTGGATAAATAAGTTAAAATTAGTAGTGGATTGTTGTCTTTAAGCTTGTGCCGTACTACAAACTCTATTTAAATAGTTGAAGGCGTAGTTGGACTTGATAGCTTTCCATGTCTGAGAGTTCATCGTAATAACTAAGTTGTGCTGAAGGTCGAGGGAGCTAGCGGGGTACTTGTGCCACCGTGAACGGCCCTCCTTGGAGTAAATTTTAATCATGCTCTTAATGATGACCTGCTAGTTGTTTGCAATAAGCTTGTGAGTTCTTTTTGACTAATGTTAAGCTACGGTTTTGGGCACTTCCACCATCCAAATTTGCTAGCCTCTTCTAAGATCGTGCATTGCCTTTTGCTCACATTGAGAATTGTGCATACTTCGCCGGTACATCCAAACCCGTGGGAGAACTTTCTCTTGTTCTCCTACACATAAGCCCATACATCTTCTCAAAACAGCCACCATACCTACCTACCACAGCATTTCCATAGCTGTTCTGAGATATATTGCCATGCAACATCCATTTTACATTACATGCCATGTTGTCATTTATTATTTATATATTGCTTTGCATGATCATATACAGCTGATGTGTGGTTTACCCATGTTACGCTAGATCATTGCACATCCTGCTACACTGGCAGAGGCATACAGTTTCATACATTATGTTTCATTCATTATGAGTTATTTGTACCAAAAAGTGTGTTGTCATATTAGGATGTTGCCCCTAAAAATGAAAAGAGCCGTGGAGGCCATCAAAAAGAAAAAAAAAAGAGAAAGAAAAAAGAAAAAGAAAGAAAAAAGAAAAAGAAAGAAAAAAGAAAAAAAGAAAAAAGAAAAAAGGAAAAAAGAGAATAAAGAAAAAGGGGCAGCATTACTATCTTTTATCCACACTTGTGCTCATGTTTTAGCACCCGCATTATTCATAGTCATCATTTGTGCTCATGTTTAGCACCTACATTCATATGAGAGAGTTTTCATGTTTTACTAGTATAACTATGTGGGGAATTTACACTATAGAACTTGGGTTGTATATTCCAATGATGAGCCTCCTCAAAAGTGCTCTAGGTCTTCGTGAGCAACCAAGTTGGATGCACCCCCACTAGTTCCATTGGAGAGCTTTCATACACATATAGCTCTATGTGCATCCGTTGCATGGCAGTCACTACTCCTTGCATAGCTTCGATCATAAGGCTTCCTCTTGTCTAATGGTCATTTACAGCTTTGCAAGCCTTTCTTCCATTTGGCCTTCCAAACCCCCATTAACGTTCTTTATGCCATAACATCCTGGTGCTAATACCAAATGCTTGCGCTCACCGGTTGAGTAGACTTCGAAACAGTTGATTCATGACGTTCATGTTTATGTTTACTTGACTGAATCCTTCTTATGTTGTGAAAATTTACTTGATGCTTGGAATGAAGGATAGAACTTCTATGCTGAATACTTAATACATCTTTAATGAACTTTGTACGGTGGCATGTCTTTAAAGCAATAGTTCATGAAAACTTCTAGCTTGTCTAACTCTTGCATTATCATCTCTTATATCAATATAGATACTTGCTGATACGTCCAATTTGCATCACTGTTTTATATCATAATTTGCTGTTATTCATTGATATATTTCATATTTGGACACAATACTTATGTTATTTCATCTATTTTGCATGTTTCATCATTATTGGAGGATCAAGCACCGGAGCCAGGATTCTGCTGGAAAAAGCACCGTCAGAACGCAATATTTCGGAAGATCAACTGTGGAAGGAAATTATACCAAAAATCCTATTTTTCCAGATGACGAAGGAAGCCAGAAGGGGGAGCCAGCTGGACCCAAGGTGGGCCCTGTAATGTCCCAGGTTTAGAGACGATCGAGGGGTAGATTTTAGAAAGGGATGTGCATTGCATTGTAATTTACGGGGAAATTTCGCGCTTTTAAACAAAAACTGCATCGAAGGGGGACAAGTTTCTCTCTCGACACCTTACAGGGTTAGGGTTTCGAGAGTGCGACAAACCTGTTCCTTATTCAACTAAACTAGGGTTTTGAGAAGAGAGTGGAGAGTTTGCATCACAAACTTAAGTTGCATGATTGAATTCTAAACTAAGTTGTATGATTGAATTCAATCCAAATTTGAATTTGAAATTCAAATTCAAACATCAAATGATTATCACATAATTCAAACTTGAGATAATTTCATAAACAATTATCAATAATCAAGATTATAAGTAATACAACAATTATGTAAAGCTCATTAAGGAAAATGGGAGCTTTATTGATAATCACACATTATACATTGTCAATTACAATATTCAGAATTGAAATAAATGAATTATTACAACACATTACACAAATTTGGATAAATAGAAAAAGAAGATAAAAGAAAAGTACAAGTATGAATCTGTCCTAAATACTACAATGTGAATATCATCTAATCTTGAGCTTGAAGATCATCATGTCCATTTGATCAGCATTTTGAACCTGCACATAAACACAACAAACACAAGTTATGCCAAGTGGCATAGCCACCTGGCAGGTTAGAAACTAAATGAAAAGGGAGGGGATATGATCAAAGCTGCCGAGCTGATCCATCTCTCAGCCAAGACACAAGCCAGATACCAAGCATGTGCACACACACACAGCCGAGCAGCTCACCAGGCCTTGTGCATGCAGCACACACACACAGCACAGAGAGGAGTGATACGTCTCCAACGTATCTATAATTTCTGATGTTCCATGCTTGTTTTATGACAATACCAACATGTTTTGTTCACATTTTATGTCATATTTATGCGTTTTCCGGAACTAACCTATTGACGAGATGCCGAAAGGCCGCTTCTTTGTTTCTCTGTTTTTGGTTTCAGAAATCCTAGTAAGGAAATATTTTCGGAATCGGATGAAATCAATACCGAAAGTCTTAGAATTCCCGGAAGCTTCCGGAACACCGAAGGAGAGTCGGAGGCGGGCAGCAGGGGGCCCACACCATAAGGCGGCGCGGGTGGCCCCCTGGCCGCGCCAGCCTATGGTGTGGGGGCCCCAGCCGCCTCCTTGCGCCGCCTCTCCGCCTATATATTCATCCCTGACCTAAAAACATCGACCAGTTCGACGGAAACAGAGAAAACCATCCAGAGCCGCCGCCATCGCGAAAGTCCAATTCGGGGGACAGAAGTCGCTGTTCCGGCACCCTGCCGGGACGGGGAATTGCCCCCGGAGCCATCTCCACCGCCGTCTTCACCGCCATCTTCACCGCCATCGCTGCCTCCATGATGAGGAGGGAGTAATCCACCCCTGAGGCTGAGGGCTCCGCTGTAGCTATGTGGTTCATCTCTCTCCCATGTACCTCAATACAATAATCTCATGAGCTGCTTTACATGATTGAGATTCATATGAGTTTTGTATCACTATTTATCTATGTGCTACTCTAGTGATGTTATTAAAGTAGTTTTATTCCTCCTGCACGGTGTAATGGTGACAGTGTGTGCATCCGTGTTAGTACTTGGCGTATGCTATGATTGTAATCTCTTGTAGATTATGAAGTTAACTATTGCTATGATAGTATTGATTGATCTATGCCTCCTTTCTTAGCATGAAGGTGACAGTGTGCATGCTACGTTAGTACTTGGTTTAGTTGTGTTGATCTATCTTACACTCTAAGGTTATTTAAATATGAACATTGAATTGTGGAGCTTGTTAACTCCGGCATTGAGGGTTCGTGTAATCCTACGCAATGTGTTCATCATCCAACAAGAGAGTGTAGAGTATGCATTTATCTATTCTGTTATGTGATCAATGTTGAGAGTGTCCACTAGTGAAAGTGTAATCCCTAGGCCTTGTTCCTAAATATCGCTATCGCCGCTTGTTTATCGTTTCTTGCGTTACTACTGCTGCGTTACTACTGCTTGATTACTGTCCTGGGCAAAGCACTTTTCTGGTGCCGTTGCTACTTATTCATACCACCTGTATTTCACTATCTCTTCGCCGAACTAGTGCACCTATTTGGTGTGTTGGGGACACAAGAGACTTCTTGCTTTGTGGTTGCAGGGTTGCTTGAAAGGGATATCTTTGACCTCTTCCTCCCTGAGTTCGATAAACCTTGGGTGATCCACTTAAGGGAAAACTTGCTGCTGTTCTACAAACCTCTGCTCTTGGAGGCCCAACACTGTCTACAGGAAAAGGAGGGGGCGTAGACATCAAGCTATTTTCTGGCGCCGTTGCCGGGGAGGAAAGGTAAAAGGTACTCACACTCCGGATCTCGGCTACTAAGCTACTTTCTGGCGCCGTTGTAAGTACTCGAAGCTATTTCCTTTAGATTCTGCAATTGCATCTTTTTGTTTCTTGTTTTTATTTTCACTAGTTAGGCATAATGGAAAACAACAAAAAAATTGGTGAGCTTTTTAATCTTTTTCCTAATTTAGAATTGTTTGATGCGAAAATTAAAAAACCTATGGAACCTTATTTGCATGCTAGTAGCAATGTTATTAGTATGAATGCAATTACTGCTAATACTATGGATAAGTCTAAGCTTGGGGAAGCTAGTTTATATAAAAATAATCTTTTTTGCTCCTCAGCTTTGGAAGAAATATTTTGCTCTGATAATGCTTTATCTCCCATATGCGATAACTCTAATGATGCTTCTGATATTTTAAATCCACCTGCTGAAAGTATTCCGTATAAAATACCTATGAAAATTATTGAACGTGTTATGGACAACCACTATAAAGGGGATGGAACTGTCCATCCTAGAGATCATTTACTGTTTTTGCACGAATTATGCGGGTTATTCAAGTGTGCAGGTATCTCTATGGATGAAGTGAGGAAGAAGCTATTCTCTTGTTTATTTGTCCGGTAAAGCGGCGCATTGGTATAAATTGTTGGAGAATAGACATTCTCTTGGTTGGGAGGAAATTGCATCTCTCTTTTATTCTAAATTTTATCCTCCTCATGAAGTGCATATTGATAGGAATTATATTTATAACTTTTATCCTCGTGATGGAGAGAGTATTTCTCAAGCGTGGGGGAGACCGAAGTCACTAATGCTCAAATGTCCCATTCATGAGCTCCCCCGTAATGTTATTGTTAACAATTTTTATGCGAGGCTTTCAGGACAACACAAGGACTATCTGGACGCGTGTTCGGAGGGATCTTTCACAAGCAAGGAGGTTGAAGCTAGGTGGGATCTTCTTGATCGGATTAAGGAGAACGCTGAAGGATGGGAGAACAATGAAGGTAAAGAGTCAGGTATAAATTATGATTATGAATGCATTGAAGCTTTTATGGATACCGATAAATTTCGAAATATGAGTGCTACTTATGGTCTTGACTCTCAAGTTGCTGCAAATCTTTATAAAGCCTTTGCTTCTCATTTTGAATTGCCTAAAAAAAATTTTGATAAGTATCATGAACCTTTTAAAGAGGCTTGCATGAAGAATGAAATTGTTGTTAATTATTGCAATAAGCATGCTCAAACTCCTAAGAATGCTATTTCCTATAAGCATGTTAATTTTTGTGGAATACATAGACCTTGTGGAATTAATCAAATCAAAGATGAATATTGTATCTGTCATGCTAATGAAAAAACTAGAAAGTGGCTTAGGGCTCTAGATGATCTTGGTAAAAAAGTTTGTGCCCTCTATCCTTTTATTTGTGAAGTTTGCCATGAAGTGGGTCATTTTAATTTTCAATGCTCCTCCAATGATAATTTGAACCCAATGAGTGCTGCAAATTTGTATTGTGATAATGAAATTACTCCTAATCAGCATGATGAGCTTACTTTATTTTTGGGGTGTGAAGAACTGTCGAGAAAAATCTCTTTGTTACATATGAGTGATCTTGATATTGATGATGTCCTGCATGGGTGTTTTTCTTATTGCATTGATAATAGCCATACAAATACTTACATACAAAATATTTTAGAAGATGACACCTTGCCAAAATATGATAGGACCGCTGTGTGTTTTCAACTAATTAATGAAAAGGAGGGATCCTCCCAAGTTTCTTCTATTGTTTCTGAAAGTAAATCAGGTTATGCGGACAAGCTACTCTTCAAGCCTCTTCCTCCTAAAGAAGGGAACGAGGAGAAGGAAGAGAAGAAGAAGGAGAAGAAGAAGGGAATGAAGAAGAAGAAGAAGAAGAAGGAGAATAAAAAGAAAGAGGTAACGGCGTATCCCCGCGTGAATGAGATAACGCTAGGTAACCGTAAGTATGTTGCTCCTAATGATTATTATGATAATGAATCTGAATACGATGATCTTCCTATGCTCTCTACATACATTAGTGATCATGATTTGAATGAGCATACTACTTTTGATATTGCAAATCTCTGGGAAACTAATTCTGAAAATGATGATGATAATAATTGCCATAGTGTCAGTGCTATCCATGCTTCCTCCCATAATGATATAGAAAGCTCTAAGCTTGGGGAAGAGGTGTTTGAAAATCCTTTTGCTACTGATCATTATGTGTTTGATATATCTCCTTCTAATAACAATGATGGTATGGACACGGATAAACCAACTGTGAAAGATAACTATTCTATTTCTTATGATTACACTGTGCCTCCGATATTTGATGATTATTATAAAGAATGCTATGATATAGATTATAACTATCCTTATGAAACTTGTCATAGTCATGATTGGATTACCAAAAACAATTCCCTTAATATGCAACTTGTTTACCATGTTCAAATTCTTGATAATAATCTTACTCCAATTACTATTAATGAGAATAACTCTTCTTATGCCAAATTTAATGATACTCCTATGCATATGAACCATGATAAGAATGTTTTAAGTGATGGGTATATTGTGGATTTCATCAATGATGCTACTGAAAGTTATTATGAGAGAGGGAAATATGGTTATATGCATCTTAATAATATTAAGTTTCCCCTCTTTATGTTGAGAATCTTGAAGTTACTCATGTTTTATCCTCTTATGCTTGTCACTTTGTTCTTCATGAATTCATTTGTGTACAAGATTCCTCTTCATAGGAAGCATGTTAGACTTAAATGTGTTTTGAATTTGCCTCTTGAAGCTCTCTTTTGCTTCAAATACTATTTCTTGCGAGTGCATCATTAAAACTGCTGAGCCCATCTTAATGGCTATAAAGAAAGAACTTCTTGGGAGATAACCCATGTATTATTTTGCTACAGTACTTTGTTTTATATTTGTGTCTTGGAAGTTGTTTACTACTGTAGTAACCTCTCCTTATCTTAGTTTTGTGTTTTGTTGTGCCAAGTAAAGTCGTTGATAGAAAAGTTCATACTAGATTTGGATTACTGCGCAGAAACAGATTTCTTTGCTGTCACGAATCTGGGATAAATTCTCTGTAGGTAACTCAGAAAATTAAGCCAATTTACGTGAGTGATCCTCAGATATGTACGCAACTTCCATTCAATTTGAGCATTTTCATTTGAGCAAGTCTGGTGCCCCAATAAAATTCGTCAATACGAACTGTTCTGTTTTTGACAGATTCTGCCTTTTATTTCGCATTGCCAGTTTTGTTATGTTCGATGCATATTTCGATTCCATTGACTTTCAGTAGCTTTGTGCAATGTCCAGAAGTGTTAAGAATGATTATGTCACCTCTGAACATGTATATTTTGATTATGCACTAACCCTCTAATGAGTTTGTTTCGAGTTTGGTGTGGAGGAAGTTTTCAAGGGTCAAGAGAGGAGGATGATATACTACGATCAAGAAGAGTGAAAAGTCTAAGCTTGGGATGCCCCGGTGGTTCATCCCTGCATATTTCAAGAAGACTCAAGCATCTAAGCTTGGGGATGCCCAAGGCATCCCCTTCTTCATCGACAAATTATCAGGTTCTTTCTCTTGAAACTATATTTTTATTCAGTCACATCTTATGTACTTTACTTGGAGCGTCTGTGTGCTCTTGTTTTTGTTTTTGTTTGAATAAATACTTGTGTGGGAGAGAGACACGCTCCGCTGGTTCATAGGAACACATGTGTTCTTAGCCTTTAATTTTCATGGCGAAGGTTGAAACTGCTTCGTTAATTATTATATGGTTGGAATTGGAAAATGCTACATGTAGTAATTGGTATGATGTCTTGAATAACTTGATACTTGGCAATTGTTGTGCTCTTGTTTAAGCTCTTGCATCATATACTTTGCACCTATTAGTGAAGAAATACATAGAGCTTGTTAAAATTTGGTTTGCATGAGTGGTTTCTCTAGAGTCTAGATATTTTCTAGTGAGGTGTTTGAACAACTAGGAAGACGATGTATAGTCTTATAATGCTTGTAATATGTCTTTTATGTAAGTTTTGATGTACCAGTTTATGCTTGTGTTTGCTTCAAACAACCTTGCTAGCCTAAGCCTTGTATCGAGAAGGATTACTTCTCGTGCATCCGAAACCCTTGAGCCAACCACTATGCCATTCGAGTCCACCATACCTACCTACTACATGGTATTTCTCCGCCATTCCAAAGTAAATTGCTTGAAGTGCTACCTTTAAATTTCTATCCTCTACCTTTGCAATATATAGCTCATGGGACAAATAGCTTAAAAACTATTGTGGTATTGAATATGTACTTATGCATTCTATTTCTTATAAGTTGCTTGTTGTGCGATAACCATGTTCCTGGGGACGCCATCAACTACCCTTTGTTGAATATCATGTGAGTTGCTATGCATGTTCGTCTTGTCTGAAGTAAGGGCGATTTACCACCTTATGGTTGGAGCATGCATATTGTTAGAGAAGAACACTGGGCCGCTAACTAAAGCCATGATCCATGGTGGAAGTTTCAGTTTTGGACATATATCCTCAATCTCATATGAGAAAATTAATTGTTGCTACATGCTTATGCATAAAAGAGGAGTCCATTATCTGTTGTCTATGTTGTCCCGGTATGGATGTCTAAGTTGAGAATAATCAATAGCGAGAAATCCAATGCGAGCTTTCTCCTTAGACCTTTGTACAGGCGGCATAGAGGTACCCCTTTGTGACACTTGGTTAAAACATGTGCATTGCGATAATCCCGGTAATCCAAGCTAATTAGGACAAGGTGCGGGCACTATTAGTATACTATGCATGAGGCTTGCAACTTGTAGGATATAATTTACATGATACATATGCTTTATTACTACCGTTGACAAAATTGTTTCTTGTTTTCAAAATCAAAGCTCTAGCACAAATATAGCAATCGATGCTTTCCTCTTTGAAGGACCATTCTTTTTACTTTTATGTTGAGTCAGTTCACATATTTCTTTCCATCTCAAGAAGCAAACACTTGTGTGAACTGTGCATTGATTCCTACATACTTGCATATTGCACTTGTTATATTACTCTATGTTGACAATATCCATGAGATATACATGTTATAAGTTGAAAGCAACCGCTGAAACTTAATCTTCCTTTGTGTTGCTTCAATGCTTTTACTAAGAATTTATTGCTTTATGAGTTAACCCTTATGCAAGACTTATTGATGCTTGTCTTGAAAGTACTATTCATGAAAAATCTTTGCTATATGATTCAATTGTTTACTCATTGCATTTACGTTGTTTCTAATCGCTGCATTCATCTCATATGCTTTACAATAGTATGATTAAGATTATGTTGGTAGCATGTCACCTCAGAAATTATCTTTTATCGTTTACCTACTCGAGGACGAGTAGGAACTAAGCTTGGGGATGCTGATACGTCTCCAACGTATCTATAATTTCTGATGTTCCATGCTTGTTTTATGACAATACCAACATGTTTTGTTCACATTTTATGTCATATTTATGCGTTTTCCGGAACTAACCTATTGACGAGATGCCGAAAGGCCGATTCTTGTTCTGCTGTTTTTGGTTTCAGAAATCCTAGTAAGGAAATATTTTCGGAATCGGACGAAATCAACACCGAAAGTCTTAGAATTCCCGGAAGCTTCCGGAACACCGAAGGAGAGTCGGAGGCGGGCAGCAGGGGGCCCACACCATAAGGCGGCGCGGGTGGCCCCCTGGCCGCGCCAGCCTATGGTGTGGGGGCCCCAGCCGCCTCCTTGCGCCGCCTCTCCGCCTATATATTTGTCCCTGACCTAAAAACATCGACCAGTTCGACGGAAACAGAGAAAACCATCCAGAGCCGCCGCCATCGCGAAAGTCCAATTCGGGGGACAGAAGTCGCTGTTCCGCACCTGCCGGGACGGGGAATTGCCCCGGAGCCATCTCCACCGCCGTCTTCACCGCCATCTTCACCGCCATCGCTGCCTCCATGATGAGGAGGGAGTAATCCACCCCCGAATGAGGGCTCCGCTGTAGCTATGTGGTTCATCTCTCTCCCATGTACCTCAATACAATAATCTCATGAGCTGCTTTACATGATTGAGATTCATATGAGTTTTGTATCACTATTTATCTATGTGCTACTCTAGTGATGTTATTAAAGTAGTTTTATTCCTCCTGCACGGTGTAATGGTGACAGTGTGTGCATCCGTGTTAGTACTTGGCGTATGCTATGATTGTAATCTCTTGTAGATTATGAAGTTAACTATTGCTATGATAGTATTGATTGATCTATGCCTCCTTTCTTAGCATGAAGGTGACAGTGTTCATGCTACGTTAGTACTTGGTTTAGTTGTGTTGATCTATCTTACACTCTAAGGTTATTTAAATATGAACATTGAATTGTGGAGCTTGTTAACTCCGGCATTGAGGGTTCGTGTAATCCTACGCAATGTGTTCATCATCCAACAAGAGAGTGTAGAGTATGCATTTATCTATTCTGTTATGTGATCAATGTTGAGAGTGTCCACTAGTGAAAGTGTAATCCCTAGGCCTTGTTCCTAAATACTGCTATCGCTGCTTGTTTACTGTTTTACTGCGTTACTACTGCTGCGTTACTACTGCTTGATTACTGTCCTGGGCAAAGCACTTTTCTGGTGCCGTTGCTACTTATTCATACCACCTATATTTCACTATCTCTTCGCCGAACTAGTGCACCTATTTGGTGTGTTGGGGACACAAGAGACTTCTTGCTTTGTGGTTGCAGGGTTGCTTGAAAGGGATATCTTTGACCTCTTCCTCCCTGAGTTCGATAAACCTTGGGTGATCCATTTAAGGGAAAACTTGCTGCTGTTCTACAAACCTCTGCTCTTGGAGGCCCAACACTGTCTACAGGAAAAGGAGGGGGCGTAGACATCAAGGAGTCACCAACACATGCCAGGCAGTGCTGTCGACCAGAGAAGCAAGGGTCAGGCATATAAAACCTTTTCCACAGTAAACCCTAGCTCATCCATCGACATAGCAGCAGGGTAAGTCACCAGATAGCAAGAACAGCTCAAGAACACCAAGAACAGGTGAACAGCCAGAGCTGTCTCACCTATTCCCAAAGCACCAGAAATTAACCAAGCATCAAGCTTGCAAGGAGGAGCAGGACAAGCCAAGAAATCAACCAGCAGCAAAACCTCTACACCAACACCAATTCTAGGAGCTGGAGTGAGGTATACACATCATCATGAACAAACCAGATGGTTTTGTTCATAAATTGCACAGGCATGATCTCAAGCACACCACCAGGGTAGGAAGCCCTGTTTGTGTCATCATATGGCTATCTAGCCATTTGGTACAAGCAAACATAGAAAAAGCCAGTAGGAAATTATCCAGGGAACACTGATTGTGTCCACATAGGGACACAATCAGAGAAATCCATCATGGATTTAGTCCCTAGCCAGCTACACAAGTTCACTTGACAACCTATAGCCAGCTAAACCATCAGACAGATAGACAATCAAGTGTCTATACATGTTTGTCAACATTAAAAGCATCTGGCAACCAAATATGGTTTAACCAGAAAGCATTTGTCCATACACATCAAGCCAACTAGGGTGGGAGCTTCCTGAACAGCAAGAAATGCTGTTGAGGCCACCTCAACCACAAAAACAATGAAGCCACCAAGCCCAGCACATCACATCATCACCCAATAGGGTTCAGTATGAGCTAGGGTACCCAACCAGTGGTTGGCATCCCTCTAGCTCAAGTCAATCAAGTTAAAGAATCATAACTGCAGAAACAGTTCATCTCATCTATCAAATAAATCTTGCTAAGCTACACAGATAAATGATTTATACAAGTAATCAAGACACCAGAGCCTTGCAGTGGATCCAATGGATCATCTTGCAAGCAAAGTGCTAGCTTGCTTAAGCCAACAACAAAGACACACCAAAGACTTATCGTAACCCACACAGCTCAAATTGAGCACCAGTAAGGCACAAGATGGAGCATCACAGCTTTTAACAAGCAACTGATGAACACAGGATCATCAGCAGCTTGCTAGAGCATGCCAGGGCATGCTAGGGCATCACTGGCATCACACAGGAATCATATAAATTAAACAGCCACAGTAAGCAACAATTGAATCACCAAACAAGTACATAAACCACTTTTATGATTGTATCCAGAAGCATATCATCAAGGAATTGATGTATATGAACAACAATTAAGCAAGGCTAAGCCTACCATGAGCCAGAACCAATAATCATCACACAAACAACATTGTCTCTTGCACAAATGGCAAGAATTACACACAGTAATTAAGCCAGAGCAAGGAATTGAATACACTTGAGGATCTAGCAGTAGTAGCATCAAGAACAGAGTCACAGAGATAGTTTCAAGCAAGAAATGCAAGCTTAAGCAAGCACACGGCTTTAGAAGAATTGCACAAGCAGCACAAGCAGCACATCAGCATGGATTTCACACAACAGCAGCACAGGCATAGCACAGCAGCTTAGCACAGCAGGAGCAGGCACCATGGCGCTGCAGAAGATCACAACAGCTCTTGTGCAGGCAAGCACAACACAACAGTAGAGCTAGTAGAGGAAGAAGAACAGGCACAGAGAAGGAGCAGAAGAGGGGCGCACTTACTTGGAGCCGAGCAGAACGATGGCGCCATGGCGGCCACGGCGGCACGGGCCGAAGCACGGCGGCGCCAGGCCAAGCCAGGCCATGGCGGTGCCGCGGCAGCTCGCGCACACGATGGCGAAGCCACGGCGGCGCCACGGCTTCAGGAACGTCGGCGGCGACGAGATCGCCGTGGATCTCCACGGCCAGACGAGCAGAAGGGTTGGGGGCGACACGAAAAGGCGACGAAGAGCAAATCGGCGCGGTGGATCTGAAGCGCCGTAGAATGGCGGTTCAGACGCACCCCATCTCGCCGGCGGCGA
This sequence comes from Lolium perenne, assembly GCF_019359855.2. Lineage (NCBI taxonomy): Eukaryota > Viridiplantae > Streptophyta > Magnoliopsida > Poales > Poaceae > Lolium > Lolium perenne. Next base: position 64,885,132 of record NC_067247.2, read on the forward strand.
TGGCCGGAGTCGGCCGGAAAAATTCGGCGAAGGGGCGGCGACGCGCGCGTCGCCAGAGCCCAAGGATTAGGGTTCGTGAGGGAGAGAGAGAGGGGAAGTGGGGGCGACCGAGTGGGCCGGACCAGGCCAACTGGGTTGAGCCCAACCCACTCGGGTTCACCCTGACAGGTGGGCCCGAGGGCAATTTGGACATTTTCCAAAATACCATTTAAGTGAGTATTTTAAAGAATTTTAGAAAATAGAATATGGCTCTAAAAAAATAATTAAAAATATGAAAATCAATCAGCATAAAATTCTCTATCCAAATAAAATATCAAAGAGAGTTTTGAAAATAATTAAGAATAAGCCTTAATTTGATGAATTAAATAATGATTTAAATCACACATATTATTTTCAATAAAGAAAATAAGTCCATTAATGTAATTGGACTATAAAAAACACCTTGACAATATTTCAAGGTTGTATTTACCCTAAATAGAGAACCTCCAAATTATTCTTAGTAAATACCTCTCACATAAAATGATAAGACATCGGAAAGGGGGGAAACAAACCCTAAAAATGGAAAGCATGCATAATTGCTTCTTTAACCATTGCCCTTATCGGACAATGATGCTATTTTTCAGAGACAGAGGACAAGGGTCAGTCCACACCATCCAACTGCAAAACTTTGCAGTGTTCAGGCAAGTTCATCACTTGCTCATGTCATTTGAGTATTTCTATCAAATTACTTGCAAAGTACTAGTATTATCACTATTGCATAAAAACCAAAACCACTACTTTCATAACTATGAATATGACTATGTGGTGGGCAATGGAACCATGGATTGTGTTGATATGGTGGAGGTTCCATTGCAAGGGTTTATATCCATCTAGGATTAAACAACAAATGTCGCCAGTGATTCTTGTGCCGTAATACCCGCGTTAACCATAAGATCCGGAGTGGGACGGAATAGTCAAAAGTGTTTCCACCTCTCGTTCATCAACGGATGCGCTTTACCGTAGTACACTTGTAATCCAAGGGGGCAAGCGGTGAGGCTGGGGAGTCCTAAGTCCCCACGGCATAGTCCGTAGTACACTTGTCGCCCGAAGGAGCAAGCGGTGAGGCTGGGGAGTCCTAACTCCCCACGGTATTGCGGTCTATGATGGGTTGCAGCTACCGGCGTAGGAGTGTATGGTAGAGCCCAGCACTGTCGTCGTGGTTGGGGTCCACCTTGAAATCTATAGAAATAATGGGACCGGCATGGACCCAGGGTCGGGGCATGCAACAAAGGGTGGGTGTTCGAGGTAGCGGAGGAACATGATTGGCTAGACCTTATACCGGGCCCCACACCGAAGGAAGTGTGGACGGGAAAGCTGCCCGGTTGGCACCAAGGTTAAGATCTCTTATGGGTAAAGCAACACACCTCTGCAGAGTGTAAGAAGCTGTGACTGTCACTCCTCGTTCGGGATAAGGAACTGCGAACGCAGCCGGAAAGGAGCTCCATGAAGTTCTAGTAAACCGGTGAAGGCTGACGGACATAGCTCTTTGGAATAAAAGCAATCTCTTGAAGAAATGTTTATCAAAACTTGCATTGGTATTAGACTTTCTGGTCTAATATTGTAGCTAAAGCATTAAACACCTCTTACCTATAATGAACTTGTTGAGTACGCTCGTACTCATACCACTCTTAAATCCCATGCTTAGATTGTCTGAATCGTCTGGAGGAGGACTACGACCACAATGAAGGAGCCGAGATCATCGGCTATGAAGAACCAGACCTCTCTGGAGGTATAGAAGGCGTAGACTACCTCATCGTCTACGGATCCGGGGAGGCTTCCGGAGGAGATCAAGCCTAGAGATATCCAGTAGTAGTAGTAACCGAGCAGCCCGAACTCTTAGTATTTAGCTGCTCGAGGAAATAAATGTATAACTTAATGAGACTCTTATATTGTAAACTATGTTGGGTTCGCCTCGAACCCAGGAGTATTCCTCTTAGGACCCAAGAGGAGCTCCGAGATGACATGTGTATGATAGTTGTAATAATAAATGAATGAGTTATGGACCTGCTATGTTCTGTTGTACTACTCTGAGGGATGTAATATTTGCGGAATGGTACTTCGTGAGTATTATATCAACGACTGGCATACTACAACATGCAGTGGTATTCAGGGTCACCACAGTTGGTATCAGAGCAAAAGCTTTGACCTTAGGTTGGAACCTAGTAAATGGGACCAAACGTTAGGAGTCAAATAGGATTAGTAAAGAATTCTCTAAAAATATGGTGTACATTCAATTGAGAATACAACAATCATATCTTTTAGTGCGATAATTCTTTATTATCTCTATTATGATGCATTATTATTAATCTCATAATCTTTCTATTTCTACAGCCAACATGGCAAGTTCACGTCCCGGACGAAACGTGAAAGTGATGGATTCCACACTGAGTGAATACGAAGGAGGACTTGCAGATATTCTACGAGCCATGTTACTTGAATTTGGGTGTGATCCCCAGATCCAAGTAAAGAAATACATGTACTATGATGGTACTGTATTGGCCAAGTGTAGGGTAGGACTGCGACTTCCCGAATCTCTGGGAATGAGCGTAGTCATGCCAGCAGGGGAAGCCAGGACTATCAACACAGCCTACCATATAGCTGTTATGAGAGCCATAACCGACATTCGGGAACATAAGACGAAAGAGCTTATGGGTTCCGAATTCTCCCATATTCCTCATAATCAGGAGGAAGAAGATCCCATGCTTAACCACTACAAATATGCAAAACGCAAACCCATAGCAGCTGCAAAATATATGGATAATAGCCGCAACTTCATATCATTACTCTTTCTGTTGTACCATCATCTGACGGGAGCAATTGATACGATGCTAGAGGAGTTTATCGAACCCAAGGAGGAGATTAGGGGAAAGAACCTATGGAGAATGTGGTGCACACACCAGTTTACTCAGCTGGTGACTACATTAGTATTGATCCTCCCGAGCGTGAAACTACACTGTTACACACAGGAACTATCTGGGTAGTTCCTATGGGGGATACGAGGCGGGGAGGAATCCGAAAACAATCAGCGTTCCGAGAGACTCCTATAGAAAATTCCACGGGTTGGCGTTGGGGATCGACATCGGAACTCATAGTACTTACGTGTATTATGATGGGGAGATGAATGATGACGCCACAACCCAGAACCAGAGTTATCCTAGTAATGAAGGAGTTGATGGAGGGTATCCGACACGGGTTGAGTCGGAGTACGAGTGTTGGAAACACCTATGGTGGAGCTACGGGGAGTACACCCGATGGGTGGACTATGATGCACTTAACGATCAGTTTGTGAACACTGATTTCTCCCTAGGATCATCATCGATTCGGATTACCAGCCAACGGGGAGACCTTATGTTCCAGGGTCTATCGGAGGACGACACGTTCGACCGGATGGAAGCACAGGATGTACCGGGAGTGAAGATCGACTAGAGTCCACCAAGGGAGGCGAGGCTATAATACACAAGTACCACGTGTATTATAGTATGTAATATTTGTATAAATTTGTACATATACTTTAATAAGTGAGTTTGCATACTCACATCGACTTGAGTATTGTAATAAGACCACTTAAGTATGTATATACATGGTATATGTTTTGTATGATTTGGATTTGCTTCTTGATTTCCATTGCGTGACTAGTTCTGTGCACAAAGTTGAGCTCAGAAAACTTGCGCATGGAGTAATTATGAGTATCATCTTGTGTTGCAGAACTAGGGGGTTATGTCGGGAGCGTTAGGAGAGGAGACCGAAGCGCAGCGCATGGAGCGCGAAGCAAAACAAAAGGAAGAGGCTGAGGGAGCAGCCAGAGATCAGTTTCCACCACCACCACCACCCATGAAGCAGCAGAATTTCGTCCAAAGACATGCATTGGTAGAGGAAAGACAACGTGTAACGTTGGAGCAGCAGAACAAATTCTTCCAAGAGCTGCTGCAACAGAACCGGGTGGAGAGACCCGAGAATCCGGGAGTCACCTTAGCAGACTTCCAAAACACCAAGCCTATATCTTTCGCATACGCGCCCGAGCCAATGGACGCGGAAGATTGGCTTATGGACACTGAGCGAAAGCTCAACACGGTTGGTTGCAATGACCAGGAGAAGGTCCGTTATGCTACACACTTATTGTGTGGACCCGCCGCATCCTGGTGGGACAATATAGTAGCCGTGTATCCGGCTGGAAAGGTATTTACCTGGGAGGAGTTCGCAAGGAAGTTCAGGGAATCCAATGTCCCTGAAAGTATTGTGGAACTGAAGCGTCGAGAGTTTGAAAGTCTCGAGCAGAAGGACAAGGCCATCCTGACCTATGTCAGGGAATTCTCCAAGCTGTCTCGGTATGCGGTTGAAGAAGTCAACACCGAGGACAAGAAAAAGAAGAGGTTTCTGAGGGGGTTAAGTCCCCAGTTCAAGGTACAGCTCCGTATGATGAGAGCGACGGAGTTCCAAGAGTTGGTGGATGCAGCCATCACTCTGGAAGATGATTTCAAGCAACTGCAGGAGGAAAAAAGGAAGAAGGCCAAGTTTGAGCCTAAGAGGTTTGTTAGTAACAAGCCTAATACCAGCTTGAGTTTCAAGCCCAGATACAACAACAACAACAACAACAACAGCAACTACTACGGTAGTAGGAAGAACCAAGCATTCCAGACTGCAAATCAAATAGTTTGCAGAAGCTGTGGACTCACAGGGCATTTTGCCAAGGATTGCAAGAAACCAAGGATTATATGCTTTGGTTGTCGCTGTGAGAGGGCACATCTTTGAAGGACTGCCCCAAGAGAAACACCGGAGGAGGTCAGTCTGGAGGAGGTGGAAGTCGAGGAGGAAACACCGGAGGGAACTGGAAGAATAAGAAGCCCTTCGGCAAGCTGAATTGCACTAGTCTGGAGGAGGTGGTCAACTCCGATCAGGCGGTGATAGGTACGCTCCAGATACTCACTCATCCCGGCAAAGTACTTTTTGATACTGGTGCAACTACATCATTCATTTCTCAACAATTCATCATCAAACATGGGATTAGTTGCACTAAGTTAGACACACCCATAACCATACTTTCTGCGGGGGGAACGATAGTGGTAACTCATACTAAACAAAAACAAGTCATCATGATCAATAAGTGCGCGTTTGATGCGGACCTGTTCATTCTACCGATGAAGGACATTGATGTCATTCTTGGTATGAACTGGTTAGAAGCTAATGGAGCATTGATCGACTGTGTGAACAAGACAGTATCTTTGAAAAGCCCCGATGGAAGTAGAATGATTTACCAAGGCGACAAACATACACAGATTGAAGTGGAGCTACAGCTGAACAGCATGAAGGAGGTGAAATTAGAGGATATACCTGTAGTAAATGAATTCCAGGATGTATTTCCTGCAGAATTACCTGGTATGCCACCAGATAGGGAGATAGAATTCACTATCGACCTAATTCCAGGAACAGCTCCGATTGCTAAGGCACCATACAAGATGGGACCCAAGGAGTTGAAAGAACTTAAGGAGCAATTGGATGATTTGGAACAGAAAGGATTTATTCAAGAAAGTGTTTCACCATGGGGATCACCTGTGATCTTCGTGGATAAAAGGGATGGAGGAAGAAGGATGTGCGGAGATTACAGGAATCTGAACAACATCACAATCAAGAACAAGTATCCACTTCCAAGAATACAAGATCTATTTGATCAAGTTAGAGGCGCGGGAGTCTTTTCCAAGATTGATCTAAGATCCGGTTATCACCAGATAAAGATCAAGAAGGAAGACGTCAAAATCGCCTTTGTCTCAAGGTATGGACATCATGAATACCTTGTAGTGCCTTTTGGATTAACCAATGCCTGACAATATTCATGAATCTCATGAATAAGATCTTCATGCCATATCTAGACAAGTTTGTCATCGTATTCATCGATGATATCTTGATATATTCCAAGAACAAGGCCGAACATGCTGAACATTTGAGGTTAGTGTTGCAAACACTAAGGGAACATCAACTCTATGCCAAATTTAGCAAGTGTGAATTTTGGCTAGATCAAGTGGAATTCCTTGGTCATGTTATTAGTAAAGATGGAATAGCTGTTAACCCGAGTAAGGTAGCAGCAGTTCTAGAATGGGAAGCACCCAAGACTGTCAAGGAAATCCGAGGATTCCTAGGAATGGCAGGATATTATCGGAGATTCATTGAAGGATTCTCCAAGATAGCAGGACCCATGACGAAACTGTTAAGAAAGAACACACCTTTCGTGTGGTCAGAGGAGTGTGAGAAGAGTTTTCAAACTCTAAAAGAGAAACTCACCACGGCACCGGTGTTAGCAGTTCCGGAAGTTGGCAAGGATTACACCGTGTACTGTGACGCATCCAAGCATGGATTGGGTTGCATACTCATGCAAGATCGGAAAGTGATATCTTATGGATCGAGGCAACTCAGACCTCATGAAGTAAATTATCCAACACATGACTTGGAATTAGCAGCAGTTGTATTTGCACTCAAAACTTGGAGACATTTTCTCTATGGAGCCAAGTGTGAGCTCTATACAGATCACAAAAGTCTCAAATATTTCTTCACTCAGAAGGAACTCAACATGAGGCAGAAAAGATGGCTTGAACTAATCAAGGATTATGATCTGACAATCAATTACACTCCAGGGAAGGCCAATGTTGTAGCATATGCCTTGAGCAGGAAGAGTACCGGAGGAGTGGAACAAGAAATCTCACCGGAGTTGAGGAAGGAAATAAGTCAAGCCCAAATACAACTTTGGGAGAAGGAAGCACATGAAGGATTATCGGCGTTGCAAGTAGCCGATGAGTTGAATGTCAACCTGAAGAATGAGATAATGATGGGTCAGTTAGACGATCCATTCATCGTGGAGGAGATGAAAAGAATAGATGAGGGAAGACCATCAGAATTTCACCGCGGAGAATCTGGATCATTATGGTTCCAGAAGAGAATTTGTGTTCCGGATATTGCTGAAATCAAGGAAGTAATACTCCGAGAAGCTCATCAAACACCATACTCCATTCATCCGGGAAGTACAAAGATGTACATGGATCTAAAGGAGTTATTCTGGTGGAATAACATGAAGAGAGAAATAACACAATATGTGGCGGAATGCCATACCTGCCAGAGAGTGAAGGCTGAACACCAGAGTCCGGCAGGAAAGTTACAACCTTTACCTATTCCAGAGTGGAAATGGGAGGAAATAGGGATGGATTTCATCACCGGACTACCCATGACCAATAAAAAGAAGGACATGATATGGGTAATCGTGGACCGGTTGACGAAGAGCGCCCACTTCTTAGCGGTAAATCAGCAGGATAAAGGAGAGAAACTCATCGATCTTTACATCAAAGAGATCGTGAGTAAGCATGGAGTGTCTAAGAAGATAGTGTCGGATCGAGGATCCGTGTTCACATCAGCATTCTGGAAGCAACTACATGAAGCTTTAGGATCCAAGTTGGACTATAGTACCGCTTACCATCCCCAGACAGGTGGACAAACCGAGAGAACCAACCAGATCTTAGAGGATATGCTTAGGGCTTGTGCCCTAGACTTCGGAGGATCATGGGAGGAGCACTTACCACTAGCAGAGTTTTCATATAATAATAGCTATCAAAGCAGCATCAAGATGGCACCGTTTGAAGCTCTGTATGGAAGGAAGTGTAGATCACCGATATGTTGGTATGAAGCTGGAGCAAGCAAGGAGTTTAATCCTGATTATGTCAAGGAAAAACAACAAATCATTGACATTATCAGAGATAGGCTCAAGATAGCCCAAAGTCGGCAAAAGAGTTATGCCGATCAGAAGAGGAGAACATGGGAGCCACGAGTTGGAGACATGGTATATCTTAAGGTAAGCCCGATGAAAGGACTCCAGAGGTTTGGAGTAAAAGGAAAGCTCAGTCCTAGATACATAGGACCTTTCAAGATTTTGAGTCAAAACCGAGGATTAGCCTTTGAATTGGAATTACCGGGAAGGTTATCTCAGGTTCACAATGTATTCCATGTGTCGCAACTCTGAAAGTGTCTGAAGGCCCCCGATGAACCAGTATCACATGAAGAGCTCGAGTTGCAACCAGACTTGACTTATATCGAGAAGCCAGCAAAGATTCTCGAGGAGAACTGGAAACAACTCAGGAATCGAGCCATAAAATACTGCAAGATACAATGGAAGCATCATCCCGAGAGGGAAGCTACCTGGGAAAAGGAGGAAGACCTGAGGAAAACATACCCCGAACTCTTCAGGTATTACAACCACAACTTCGGGAGGAAGTTTTCTTTAAGGGGGAAAGGCTGTAATGTCCCAGGTTTAGAGACGATCGAGGGGTAGATTTTAGAAAGGGATGTGCATTGCATTGTAATTTACGGGGAAATTTCGCGCTTTTAAACAAAAACTGCATCGAAGGGGGACAAGTTTCTCTCTCGACACCTTACAGGGTTAGGGTTTCGAGAGTGCGACAAACCTGTTCCTTATTCAACTAAACTAGGGTTTTGAGAAGAGAGTGGAGAGTTTGCATCACAAACTTAAGTTGCATGATTGAATTCTAAACTAAGTTGTATGATTGAATTCAATCCAAATTTGAATTTGAAATTCAAATTCAAACATCAAATGATTATCACATAATTCAAACTTGAGATAATTTCATAAACAATTATCAATAATCAAGATTATAAGTAATACAACAATTATGTAAAGCTCATTAAGGAAAATGGGAGCTTTATTGATAATCACACATTATACATTGTCAATTACAATATTCAGAATTGAAATAAATGAATTATTACAACACATTACACAAATTTGGATAAATAGAAAAAGAAGATAAAAGAAAAGTACAAGTATGAATCTGTCCTAAATACTACAATGTGAATATCATCTAATCTTGAGCTTGAAGATCATCATGTCCATTTGATCAGCATTTTGAACCTGCACATAAACACAACAAACACAAGTTATGCCAAGTGGCATAGCCACCTGGCAGGTTAGAAACTAAATGAAAAGGGAGGGGATATGATCAAAGCTGCCGAGCTGATCCATCTCTCAGCCAAGACACAAGCCAGATACCAAGCATGTGCACACACACACAGCCTAGCAGCTCACCAGGCCTTGTGCATGCAGCACACACACAGCACAGAGAGGAGTCACCAACACATGCCAGGCAGTGCTGTCGACCAGAGAAGCAAGGGTCAGGCATATAAAACCTTTTCCACAGTAAACCCTAGCTCATCCATCGACACAGCAGCAGGGTAAGTCACCAGATAGCAAGAACAGCTCAAGAACACCAAGAACAGGTGAACAGCCAGAGCTGTCTCACCTATTCCCAAAGCACCAGAAATTAACCAAGCATCAAGCTTGCAAGGAGGAGCAGGACAAGCCAAGAAATCAACCAGCAGCAAAACCTCTACACCAACACCAATTCTAGGAGCTGGAGTGAGGTATACACATCATCATGAACAAACCAGATGGTTTTGTTCATAAATTGCACAGGCATGATCTCAAGCACACCACCAGGGTAGGAAGCCCTGTTTGTGTCATCATATGGCTATCTAGCCATTTGGTACAAGCAAACATAGAAAAAGCCAGTAGGAAATTATCCAGGGAACACTGATTGTGTCCACACAGGGACACAATCAGAGAAATCCATCATGGATTTAGTCCCTAGCCAGCTACACAAGTTCACTTGACAACCTATAGCCAGCTAAACCATCAGACAGATAGACAATCAAGTGTCTATACATGTTTGTCAACATTAAAAGCATCTGGCAACCAAATATGGTTTAACCGTAAAGCATTTGTCCATACACATCAAGCCAACTAGGGTGGGAGCTTCTGAACGAAGAAATCTTTGTTGAGGCCACCTCAACCACAAAAACAATGAAGCCACCAAGCCCAGCACATCACATCATCACCCAATAGGGTTTAGTATGAGCTAGGGTAGCCAACCAGTGGTTGGCATCCCTCTAGCTCAAGTCAATCAAGTTAAAGAATCATAACTGCAGAAACAGTTCATCTCATCTATCAAATAAATCTTGCTAAGCTACACAGATAAATGATTTATACAAGTAATCAAGACACCAGCCTTGCAAAGATGGATCCAATGGATCACTGCAAGCAACAGCAGTTGCTTAAGCCAACAACAGCACACACCAGCACTTATCTGTAACCCACACACAGCTCAAATTGAGCACCAGTAAGGCACAAGATGGAGCATCACAGCTTTTAACAAGCAACTGATGAACACAGGATCATCAGCAGCTTGCTAGAGCATGCCAGGGCATGCTAGGGCATCACTGGCATCACACAGGAATCATATAAATTAAACAGCCACAGTAAGCAACAATTGAATCACCAAACAAGTACATAAACCACTTTTATGATTGTATCCAGAAGCATATCATCAAGGAATTGATGTATATGAACAACAATTAAGCAAGGCTAAGCCTACCATGAGCCAGAACCAATAATCATCACACAAACAACACTGTCTCTTGCACAAATGGCAAGAATTACACACAGTAATTAAGCCAGAGCAAGGAATTGAATACACTTGAGGATCTAGCAGTAGTAGCATCAAGAACAGAGTCACAGAGATAGTTTCAAGCAAGAAATGCAAGCTTAAGCAAGCACACGGCTTTAGAAGAATTGCACAAGCAGCACAAGCAGCATATCAGCATGGATTTCACACAACGAAGACAGTATAGCATGACTTAGCACAGCGAGAGCGAGCACCATGGCGGCGAGAAGAGCACAACAGCTCTTGTGCAGGCAAGCACAAAGACAGCAAGAGAGCTAGCAGAGGAAGAAGAACAGGCACGAGAGAAGGAGCGAAGAGGGCGCACTTACTTGGAGCCGAGCGAACGATGGCGCCATGGCGGCCACGGCGGCACGGGCCGAAGCACGGCGGCGCCGAGGCCAAGCCAGGCCATGGCGGTGCCGCGGCAGCTCGCGCACACGATGGCGAAGCCACGGCGGCGCCACGGCTTCAGGAACGTCGGCGGCGACGAGATCGCCGTGGATCTCCACGGCCAGACGAGCAGAAGGGTTGGGGGCGACACGAAAAGGCGACGAAGAGCAAATCGGCGCGGTGGATCTGAAGTGCCGTAGAACGGCGGTAAAGACGCACCCCATCTCGCCGGCGGCGATGGCCGGAGTCGGCCGGAAAAATTCGGCGAAGGGGCGGCGACGCGCGCGTCGCCAGAGCCCAAGGATTAGGGTTCGTGAGGGAGAGAGAGAGGGGAAGTGGGGGCGACCGAGTGGGCTGGACCAGGCCAACTGGGTTGAGCCCAACCCACTCGGGTTCACCCTGACAGGTGGGCCCGAGGGCAATTTGGACATTTTCCAAAATACCATTTAAGTGAGTATTTTAAAGAATTTTAGAAAATAGAATATGGCTCTAAAAAAATAATTAAAAATATGAAAATCAATCAGCATAAAATTCTCTATCCAAATAAAATATCAAAGAGAGTTTTGAAAATAATTAAGAATAAGCCTTAATTTGATGAATTAAATAATGATTTAAATCACACATATTATTTTCAATAAAGAAAATAAGTCCATTAATGTAATTGGACTATAAAAAATACCTTGACAATATTTCAAGGTTGTATTTACCCTAAATAGAGAACCTCCAAATTATTCTTAGTAAATACCTCTCACATAAAATGATAAGACATCGGAAAGGGGGGAAACAAACCCTAAAAATGGAAAGCATGCATAATTGCTTCTTTAACCATTGCCCTTATCGGACAATGATGCTATTTTTCAGAGACAGAGGACAAGGGTCAGTCCACACCATCCAACTGCAAAACTTTGCAGTGTTCAGGCAAGTTCACCACTTGCTCATGTCATTTGAGTATTTCTATCAAATTACTTGCAAAGTACTAGTATTATCACTATTGCATAAAAACCAAAACCACTACTTTCATAACTATGAATATGACTATGTGGTGGGCAATGGAACCATGGATTGTGTTGATATGGTGGAGGTTCCATTGCAAGGGTTTATATCCATCTAGGATTAAACAACAAATGTCTTGATGATTCTTGTGCCATAATACCCGTGTTAACCATAAGATCCGGAGTGGGACGGAATAGTCAAAAGTGTTTCCACCTCTCGTTCATCAACGGATGCGCTTTACCGTAGTACACTTGTAATCCAAGGGGGCAAGCGGTGAGGCTGGGGAGTCCTAAGTCCCCACGGCATAGTCTGTAGTACACTTGTCGCCCGAAGGAGCAAGCGGTGAGGCTGGGGGGTCCTAAGTCCCCACGGTATTGCGGTCTATGATGGGTTGCAGCTACCGGCGTAGGAGTGTATGGTAGAGCCCAGCACTGTCGTCGTGGTCGGGGTCCACCTTGAAATCTACAGGAATAATGGGACCGGCGTGGACCCAGGGTCGGGGCATGCAACAAAGGGTGGGTGTTCGAGGTAGCGGAGGAACATGATTGGCTAGACCTTATACCGGGCCCCACACCGAAGGAAGTGTGGACGGGAAAGCTGCCCGGTTGGCACCAAGGTTAAGATCTCTTATGGGTAAAGCAACACACCTCTGCAGAGTAAAGAATCGTGACCTGTCACTCCCTGTTCCGGGATAAGGAACTGCGAACGCAGCCGGAAAGGAGCTCCATGAAGTTCTAGTAAACCGGTGAAGGCTGACGGACATAGCTCTTTGGAATAAAAGCAATCTCTTGAAGAAATGTTTATCAAAACTTGCATTGGTATTAGACTTTCTGGTCTAATATTGTAGCTAAAGCATTAAACACCTCTTACCTATAATGAACTTGTTGAGTACGCTCGTACTCATACCACTCTTAAATCCCATGCTTAGATTGTCTGAATCGTCTGGAGGAGGACTACGACCACAATGAAGGAGCCGAGATCATCGGCTATGAAGAACCAGACCTCTCTGGAGGTATAGAAGGCGTAGACTACCTCATCGTCTACGGATCCGGGGAGGCTTCCGGAGGAGATCAAGCCTAGAGATATCCAGTAGTAGTAGTAACCGAGCAGCCCGAACTCTTAGTATTTAGCTGCTCGAGGAAATAAATGTATAACTTAATGAGACTCTTATATTGTAAACTATGTTGGGTTCGCCTCGAACCCAGGAGTATTCCTCTTAGGACCCAAGAGGAGCTCCAAGATGACATGTGTATGATAGTTGTAATAATAAATGAATGAGTTATGGACCTGCTATGTTCTGTTGTACTACTCTGAGGGATGTAATATTTGCGGAATGGTACTTCGTGAGTATTATATCAACGACTGGCATACTACAACATGCAGTGGTATTCAGGGTCACCACAGGCCCAGACCATAGGGCGGCGCGGCCCATGGCCTGGCTGTGCCACTTGGTGGTGAGGGGGCCCCACAGCCCCTTTCGCCTCCTTTTCTTCGCGAAATCCTTCGTCCCGAAGACCTAAGCCACAGAGGGTACCTCACGAAGAGTTACAGCCGCCTCTGCGGGGCGGAGAACACCAGAGAGAAAAGAGCTCTCCGGCGGGCTGAGATCCACCGGGGAAATTCCCTCCGGGAGGGGGAAATCGACGCCATCGTCACCGTCATCGAGCTGGACATCATCTCCATCACCATCATCATCATCTCCACCATCATCACCGCCGTCTCCACCGCTGGACATCGTCACCGCCGTAGCAATTTGGGTTTGATCTTGATTGTTTGATAGGGGAAACTCTCCCGGTATCGATTTCTACTTGTTGTTGATGCTATTGAGTGAAACCATTGAACCAAGGTTTATGTTCAGATTGTTATTCATCATCATATCACCTCTGATCATGTTCCATATGATGTCTCGTGAGTAGTTCGTTTAGTTCTTGAGGACATGGGTGAAGTCTAAATGTTAGTAGTGAACTATGGTTGAGTAATATTCAATGTTATGATATTTAAGTTGTGGTGTTATTCTTCTAGTGGTGTCATGTGAACGTCGACTACATGACACTTCACCTTTATGGGCCTAGGGGAATGCATCTTGTACTCGTTTGCCAATTGCGGGGTTGCCGGAGTGACAGAAACCTAAACCCCCGTTGGTATATCGATGCAGGAGGGATAGCAGGATCTCAGAGTTTAAGGCTGTGGTTAGATTTATTCTTAATTACTTTCTTGTAGTTGCGGATGTGTGGTGACCCTGCATACCACTGCATGTTGTAGTATGCCAGTCGTTGATATAACATTCACGAAGTACCATTCCGCAAATATTACATCCCTCAGAGTAGTACAACAGAACATAGCAGGGTCCATACCTCATTCACATATTATTACAATTAATATACACATGTCTTCTCGGAGCTCCTCCTGGGTCCTAAGAGGAATACTCCTGGGTTCGAGGCGAACCCAACTTAACTTACAATATAAGTGTCTCATTAAGCTAAACATTTATTTCCTCGAGCAGCTAAATACTAAGAGTTCGGGCTGCTCGGTTACTACTACTATCGGATATATCTAGGCTTGTTCTCCTCCGGAAGCCTCCCCGGATCCGTAGACGATGATGTAGTCTACGCCTTCAACTCCTCCTGAGAGGTCAGGTTCATCATAGCCAATAATTTCAGCTCCTTCATTATTGTCGTAGTCCTCCTCCAGACGGTTCAGACAATCTAAGCATGGGATTTAAGAGTGGTATGAGTACGAGCGTACTCAACAAGTTCATTATAGATAAGAGGTGTTTAATGCACTAGCTACGATATTAGACCAGAAAGTCTAATACCAATGCAAGTTTTGACAAACATTTCTTCAAGAGATTGCTTTTATTTCAAAGAGCTATGTCCGTCAGCCTTCACCGGTTTACTAGAACTTCATGGAGCTCCTTTCGGAGCGCGTTCGCGATTCCTTATCCCGGAACAGGGAGTGACAGGTCACAGTTCTTTACACTCTGCAGAGGTGTGTTGCTTTACCCATAAGAGATCTTAACCTTGGTGCCAACCGGGCAGCTTTCCCGTCCACACTTCCTTCGGTGTGAGGCCCGGTATAAGGTCTAGCCAATCATGTTCCTCCGCTACCTCGCACACCCACCCTTTGTTGCATACCCCGACCCTGGGTCCTCGTCGGTCCTCTTATACCACTTAAGGATGGACCCCGACCACGACAACAGTTTGGGACTCGTTAACCAAACTCCTTCGCCGGTAGCTGCAACCCATCATAGACCACTTACCGTGGGGAATTAGAATGGGATCCCCACCCCACCGCTTGCCCAACCTGGGTCAAGTGTCTACGGTAAGCGCATCCGTTGATGTACGAGAGGTGGAAACACTTTTGACTACTCTGTCCCACTCCAGATCTTATGGTTAACACGGGTATTACGGCACAAGAATCACTGGCGACATTTGTTGTTTAATCCTAGATGGATATTAACCTTTGCAATGGAACCTCCACCATATCAACACAATCCATGGTTCCATTGCCCACCACATAGTCATATTCATAGTTATGAAAATAGTGGTTTTGGTTTTTATGCAATAGTGATAACCATAATACTTTGCAAGTAATTTGATAGAAATACTCAAATGACATGAGCAAGTGATGAACTTGCCTGAACACTGCAAAGTTTTGCAGTTGGAAGGTGTGGACTGACCCTTGTCCTCTTGTTCTGAAAAATAGCATCATTGTCCGATAAGGGCACTGGTTAAAGAAGCAATTATGCATGATTCCATTTTTAGGGTTTGTTCCCCCCTTCCGATGCCGTTATTATTTCATGTAAGAAGTTGCTACTAAGAATAATTTGAGGATACTCGATTTAAAGTAAAATACAACCTTGAAATGTTGTCAAGGTGTTTTTAAAGTCCAAATACATTAATGGACTTAATTTCATTTATAGAAAATTAGGTGTGTGATTTAAATGATTATTTAAATCATCAAAATAGGACTTATTCTTAATTGTCTTTCAAATTTCTCTTTGATCTTTTATTTAAATAGAGAATTTTATGCTGATCATTTTTCATATTTTTAAGTTATTTTTAAGAGCTTTTAATAATTTTCTATTGAATTTCAAAGTTTCATATTTTTATTAAATTGTAAAAGGTCCTTTTTGCCCCTGGGCCCACCTGTCAGGGTGGCCCAGTGGTTAACCCTAACCCGGGCCGCTCGTCCGGCTCGGTCGGACGCATCCGTCCCCTTCCTCTCGCGCACGCGCTAACCCTAACCCTCTGAGCTCTGGCGACACCCGCGTCGCCGCCGCCTTCGCCGATTTTCTCCGGCCGATTCCGGCCATCGCCGGCGGTGAGATGTGGCGCATCTGAACCGCCACTCGACGGCGATTCAGATCCACCGCGTCGATCTGTGTTTCGCCGCTTCCTCGACGCGTCCCCTTCGCCTCTGCTCGTCTACCGTGGTGTGCTGCGGCGAGTTCGTCGCCGCCGACGCTCCTGGTGTCGAGACCGTGTGCCTCGCCGTGGTGATGCTGGCGTTGCGGCGAGTAGTGCCTGGCTAGGCTTGGCCTGGCGCCGCCGTTCGCCCGGCGTGTGCCGCCGTGCCGCCATGGTCGATCTCCTCTCCGCTCACCAGTAAGTGCTCATCTCCTCCGTCCTTCTCTGCTACTTGTTCTACTGCTTCCCCTTCCCTTCGTCTAGCTTGGCCACTGGCCTGCTTCTCCCTGTGGGGATGCACGCTGTGCCGATGTGCTGTGCTAGCTGCTGCGCCTTGCTAGCTTACGCGTATGCTGCTGTGCTATGTTGCTGTGCCGCTGCTGCTGCTGCTGTGCATCTGTCATGATTCCAGTTTGTTGTGCTGTGCTGTTCTTGCTCAATTGCTTGCTGTTGCAACTCATGAACTATTGCTCATGAGCATGCTGTGGTGCTCTGTGTAATTTAGTAGCTCCTGCTGATTCTCTGTATAATATTCCTCTCCTGTGAATGCCATGAATTGCTCTTGGCTTGATCATTCTGTGATGATCCTTGCCATTGGCAAGTGCCAATGCTTATGATGTGCTATTATTTGTGCTCTAGTTCATGGATATGCTCAGTTGAGCCTAACTGTTGCATTATCAACTCCATCCCTTGATGGAGTGCTTCTGGATACAATTGATATGCTCTATTCACTTATCTGTGATGCAACTGTTCAATTATATGGTTAGCTTAACTGTCTGGGCCTTGTGATGATACTATGCTTGGCTATAGTGATCTGTAGCAAGAGCAAGTGATGCTTTGATGATCAATTGAGCATTACTTGCCTGTGAGCAAGTGTGTGCTTCTCTCTGTGATTCACTGGTGCTCACCAGTGCTGTTTGTGCTTCATACAGGCTTAGCCTGGTGTGTACTATTGCTGACTTAAGCAACTGCTGTTGCTTGCAGTGATCCATTGGATCACTACAAAGCTCTGGTGTTTTGATTTATTTGCTTAGTTCACTTATCTGTATTTGCCTGAATCTTACTAAAATGGATAAATTATGTGAACTGCTTGCAGTAATGATCATTTCATTGAGTTTGGCAGGGCTAGATGGATGCCACCACTTGGTTGGGTACCCTAGCCCTCCTTTTGAACCCATCTGGGTGATGATAACTGTGCATGGCTTATTAATTTGGGCTGGTTCAGTGGTTGAGGTGACCTTGACAGCAATTCATTGCTGTTTAGGTAGCTCCCACCCTTGTTGGCTTGCTATGGCTTAGTGAATGCATCACTGGGTAATTCCTTGTTGGATTTTCAGTGATCTTTGATGTTGACAAACAAGAATAGACACATATTGTCTATCTATCTGATGGTATGCTAGGTTTTAGGTGCTAAGTGGCTTTGGTTGAATAGATAGGATCATTTCCTTGCTGGATTGCCTTGGTTATGCCACTGTTTTGGTCTAGCCAGTGTTCCCTTGGTGATTTCCTATTGGCTTCACCCATTTTTGCTTGCACCAACTGACTTGGTAGCCAGATGATGATACAATCTGGGTATTCTACCCTTCTGTGTTCCTGTGATGCATTGTAGGCTTATTTATGAGCAAAACTTGGTTTTGCTCAGGTTGATCTGTTTATACCTCACTCCAGCTCCTAGAAAATGGTGTGTTGGTGTAGAGGTTTTGCTTCTGTGCTGCTTTCTTGGCTTGCCCTGCTCCTCCTTGTGGCTTGTGCTTGATCTACTCCATGGTTTACTTCTCAACAGGAAACAGTTCTTTGCTTGAGCTGTTCTGGATGAAATTACGGCTATGTGTTCTTCCTGTTCTAAGTGTTCTTGTTTGCTGATGACTTACCAAGATGCTCGCCGATGAATGAGCTAGGGTTTGGCTCAAAAAGGTTATATATGATGCCCTCTTGCTCTCTCTCGGTCGACGCCTTGGCCTGGTCACTTTGGTGACTCTCCTTTTGTGTGTCTTTGTTGAGCATGCACACTGCCTGGTAAGCAGTGTGGCTGTGTGTGTGTGCACCTGATACTCTGAACTTGGTTTGGAGATGATCAGCTCGGCAGAGCTGATCCATATCCATAATTTTCCATTTCTTTTTAACCTGCCAAGTGGCTATGCCACTTGGCATAACTTCTATTTGTTGTGTTTATGTACAGGAATTATCAATTGATCACATTGGACAGGGAGTTCATCAAATCCAAGATCAAGTGAAGATGATCTTGTAGAATTTAGACTAGGTTCTTACTTGTATTTTTCTTTTCATTTTCTTGTATTTTTCAATTTCAACAATTCTTGTAATGTGTTGTAATTCATTTTATTTTCTCTTATGTATATTGTAATGACAATGTATATTGTGTGATGATCAATAAAGCTCAAAGTTTTCTCTAATGAGCTTTACTTTATTATAATTGTTCATCTTGTTTATTATTGATTGTTTACTTAATGAATTTCCTCAATTGAATTATTTAGGGTAATTAATTAATGTTTGAATTTGAAATTCAAATTCAACATTGGTTTGAATTCAACCATGTCACTTCATTTAGAATCCAATCATGCAAACTCTCCCCTCTCTTCTCAAAACCCTAAACTAGTGAAGTGAGATGCAAGTTTGTCGCACTCTCGAAACCCTAACCCTGTAAGGTGTCGAGAGAGAAACTTGTCCCCCTTCGATGCAGTTTTTGTTTAA
Organism: Lolium perenne; assembly: GCF_019359855.2. Lineage (NCBI taxonomy): Eukaryota > Viridiplantae > Streptophyta > Magnoliopsida > Poales > Poaceae > Lolium > Lolium perenne. The sequence continues at coordinate 64,904,162 of NC_067247.2, forward strand.
AAGCGCGAAATTTCCCCAGAATTTACTATGCAATGCACATCCCTTTCTAAAATCTACCCCTCGATCGTCTCTAAACCTGGGACATTACAGCCTTTCCCCCTTAAAGAAAACTTCGTCCCGAAGTTGTGGTTGTAATACCTGAACAACTCGGGGTATGTTTTCCTCAGGTCTTCCTCTTTTTCCCAGGTGGCTTCCCTCTCGGGATGATGCTTCCATTGTATCTTGCAATACTTGATAGCTTTATTTCTGAGTTGTTTCCAGCTCTCCTCGAGAATCTTGGCTGGCTTCTCGATGTAGGTTAAGTCTGGTTGTATCTCGAGCTCATCATGTGCTATTGGTTCATCTGGGGTCTTCAAACATTTCCGCAGTTGTGACACATGGAACACGTTGTGAACTTGAGCTAGCCTTCCCGGTAAATCCAACTCCAAGGCTAAACCTCTGTTCTGACTTAGTATCTTGAAAGGTCCTATATATCTAGGACTGAGTTTTCCTTTTACTCCAAACCTCTGGAGTCCTTTCATCGGGCTTACCTTAAGATAAACCATGTCTCCAACTCGTGGCTCCCATGTTCTTCTCTTCTGATCGGCATAACTCTTTTGCCGACTTTGAGCTATCTTGAGCCTGTCTCTGATAATGTCAATGATTTGTTGTTTTTCCTTGACATAACCAGGGTTAAACTCTTTGCTTGCTCTAGCTTCATACCAACATATTGGTGATCTACACTTCCTTCCATACAGAGCTTCAAATGGTGCCATCTTGATGCTGCTTTGATAACTATTGTTGTATGAAAACTCTGCTAATGGTAAGTGTTCTTCCCATGATCCTCCGAAGTCTAGGGCACAAGCCCTAAGCATATCTTCTAAAATTTGGTTGGTTCTCTCGGTTTGTCCACCGGTCTGGGGATGATAAGCGGTACTATAATCCAATTTGGATCCTAAAGCTTCATGAAGTTGCTTCCAGAATGCTGATGTAAACATGGATCCTCGATCCGATACTATCTTCTTTGGCACACCATGCTTACTCACGATCTCTTTGATGTAAAGATCGATAAGTTTCTCTCCTTTATCCTGCTGGTTTACCGCTAAGAAGTGTGCACTTTTCGTCAACCGGTCCACGATTACCCATATCATGTCCTTCTTTTTATTGGTCATGGGTAGTCCGGTGATGAAATCCATCCCTATTTCCTCCCATTTCCACTCTGGAATAGGTAAAGGTTGTAACTTTCCTGCCGGACTCTGGTGTTCAGCCTTCACTCTCTGGCATGTATGGCATTCCGCCACATATTGTGCTATCTCCCTCTTCATGTTATTCCACCAGAATAGTTCCTTTAGGTCCATGTACATCTTTGTACTTCCCGGATGTATGGAATATGGGGTTTGATGAGCTTCCCGGAGTATTACTTCCTTAATTTCAGCAATATCCGGAACGCAAATTCTTTTCTGGAACCATAATGATCCAGATTCTCCTCGGTGAAATTCTGATGGTCTTCCCTCATCTATTCTTCTCATCTCTTCTACAATAAATGGATCGTCCAACTGACCCATCATTATTTCATTCTTCAAGTTGACATTAAGCTCATCGGCTACTTGCAACGCCGATAATCCTTCATGGGCTTCCTTCTCCCAAAGTTGTATTTGGGCTTGGCTTATTTCCTTTCTCAACTCCGGTGATATTTCTTGTTGCACTCCTCCGGTACTCTTCCTACTCAGGGCGTCTGCTACTACATTAGCCTTCCCTGGTGTGTAATTGATTGTCAGGTCATAATCCTTGATCAATTCTAGCCATCTTTTCTGTCTCATGTTGAGTTCCTTCTGAGTGAAGAAATATTTGAGGCTTTTATGATCTGTATAGAGCTCACACTTCGCTCCATAGAGAAAATGTCTCCAAGTTTTTAGTGCAAATACGACAGCTGCTAATTCCAAGTCATGTGTTGGATAATTCACTTCATGAGGTCTGAGTTGCCTTGATCCATAAGATATCACTTTCCGATCTTGCATGAGTACACAACCCAATCCATGCTTGGATGCGTCACAGTACACGGTGTAGTCCTTGCCAACTTCAGGAACCGCTAACACCGGTGCCGTGGTGAGTTTCTCTTTTAGAGTTTGAAAGCTCTTCTCACACTCCTCGGACCACACGAATGGTGTGTTCTTCCTTAGCAACTTTGTCATTGGTCCTGCTATCTTAGAGAATCCTTCAATGAATCTTCGATAATATCCTGCCATTCCTAGGAATCCTCGGATTTCCTTGACAGTCTTGGGTGCTTCCCATTCTAGAACTGCTGCTACCTTACTCGGGTTGACAGCGATTCCATCTTTACTAATGACATGACCAAGAAATTCCACTTGATCTAGCCAAAATTCACACTTGCTGAATTTGGCATAAAGTTGGTGTTCCCTTAGTGTTTGCAACACTAACCTCAAATGTTCAGCATGTTCAGCCTTGTTCTTGGAATATATCAAGATATCATCAATAAATACGATGACAAACTTGTCTAGGTATGGCATGAAAATCTTATTCATGAGATTCATGAATATTGCTGGGGCATTGGTCAATCCAAAAGGTACTACAAGGTATTCATGATGTCCATACCTTGAGACAAAGGCAGTTTTCGGAACGTCCTCCTTCTTGATCTTTATCTGGTGATAACCGGATCTTAGATCAATCTTGGAAAAGACTCCCGCGCCTCTCACTTGATCAAATAGATCTTGTATTCTTGGAAGTGGATACTTGTTCTTGATTGTGACGTTGTTCAGATTCCTATAGTCTCCGCACATCCTTCTTCCTCCATCTCTTTTATCCACGAAGATCACAGGTGATCCCCATGGTGAAACACTCTCCTGAATGAATCCCTTTTGTTCCAAGTCATCCAGTTGCTCCTTAAGTTCTTTCAACTCCTTAGGCCCCATCTTATATGGTGCTTTGGCAATCGGAGCTGTTCCTGGAATTAGGTCGATAGTGAATTCTATCTCCCTATCTGGTGGCATACCAGGTAATTCCGCAGGAAACACATCCTGGAATTCATTTACTACAGGTATATCTTCTAATTTCACCTCCTTCATGCTATTCAGCTGTAGCTCAACTTCAATCTGCGTATGTTTGTCGCCTTGGTAGATCATTCTACTCCCATCAGAACTTTTCAATGACACCGTCTTGTTTACACAGTCGATCAATGCTCCATTAGCTTCTAACCAGTTCATACCAAGAATGACATCAATGTCCTTCATCGGTAAAATGAACAGGTCCGCGTCAAACGCGCACTTATTGATCATAATAACTTGTTTTTGTTTGGCATGGGTTACTACTATCGTTCCCCCCGCAGAAAGTATGGTTATGGGTGTATCTAACTTAGTGCAACTGATCCCATGTTTGATGATGAATTGTTGAGAAATGAATGATGTAGTTGCACCAGTATCAAAAAGTACTTTGCCAGGATGAGTGAGTATCTGGAGCGTACCTATCACCGCCTGGTCAGAGTTGACCACCTCCTCCAGACTGGTACAGTTCAGCTTGCCGAAGGGCTTCTTATTCTTCCAGTTGCCTCCGGTGTTTCCTCCTCGGTTTCCTCCTCCTCCTGACTGACCTCCTCCACTATTCTTCTTGGGGCAGTCCTTCAGTATGTGCCCCTCCTGGCGACAACCAAAGCATATAATCTTTGGCTTCTTACAATCTTTCACGACATGTCCTTTGAATCCACAGGAATGGCATATAATCTGGTTTGCAGACTGATATCCTTGGTTCCTCCTCTGATTGCTGTTGTTGTTGTTGTTGTTGTTGTTGTTGCACCGTGGCTTGAAACTCAAGCTGGTATTGGGCTTGTTACTAACAAACCTCTTAGGCTCAAATTTGGCCTTTTTCCTCTTCTCTTCTTGCAGTTGTTTGAAGTCATCTTCAAGAGTGATGGCTGCATCCACCAACTCTTGGAATTCCGTTGCTCTCATCATCCGTAGCTGTACCTTGAACTGGGGACTTAACCCCCTCAGAAATCTCTTTTTCTTCTTGTCCTCGGTGTTGACTTCTTCAACAGCGTACCGGGACAGTTTAGAGAACTCCCGGACATAGGTCAAGATTGCCTTGTCCTTCTGCTCGAGACTCTCGAATTCTCGACGCTTCAGTTCCACAATACTTTCAGGGACATTGGATTCCCTGAACTTCCTTGCGAATTCCTCCCAGGTAAATACCTTTCCAGCCGGGTAAACGGCTACAATATTATCCCACCATGATGCAGCAGGTCCACATAGCAGATGGGTAGCATATCGAACCTTCTCTTGGTCGTTACATCCAACGGTGTTGAGCTTGCGCTCAGTATCCATCAGCCAATCTTCCGCGTCCATTGGCTCGGGCGCGTATGCGAAAGATATCGGCTTGGTGTTTTGGAAGTCTGCTAATGTGACTCCCGGGTTCTCAGGTCTCTCCACCCTGTTCTGTTGCAGCAACTCTTGAAAGAATTTATTCTGCTGCTCCAGCGTTACACGCTGCCTCTCTTCCACCAACTGCATGTACTGGATAAAGTTTTGCTGAGTCATGGGTGGTGGTGGTGGTGGAAATCGATCTCCGGCTGCACCCTCAGCCTCTTCCTTTTCTTTTGCTTCGCGCTCCATGCGCTGCGCTTCAGTCTCGTTTCCTAACGTCCCCGACATAATCCCCCTAGTTCTGCAACACAAGATGATACTCATAATTACTCCATGCGCAAGTTTTCTGAGCTCAACTTTGTGCACAGAACTAGTCACGCAATGGAAATCAAGAAGCAAATCCAAATCATACAAAACATATACCCTGTATATACATACATAAGTGGTCATATTATATTACTCAAGTCGAGGTGAGTATGCAAACTCACTTATTAAAGTATATGAACAAATTTATACAAATATTACAAACTATAATACACGTGGTACTTGTGTATTATAGCCACGCCTCCCTTGGTGGACTCTAGTCGGTCTTCACTCCCGGTACATCCCAGGCTTCCATCCGGTCGAACGTGTCGTCCTCCTGATAGACCCTGGAACATAAGGTCTCCCCGTTGGCTGGTAATCCGAATCCGATGATGATCCTAGGGAGAAATCAGTATTCACAAACTGATCATTGAGTGCATCATAGTCCACCCATCGGGTGTACTCTCCTGTAGCCCCACAATAAGGGTTACCAAAACTCATACCCGACTCAACTTGAGTCGGATATCCTCCATCCACTCCTTCATTACTAGGATAGCTCTGGTTCTGGGTTGTTGCGTCATCATTCATCTCTCCATCATAATACACAGAAGTACTATGAGTTCCAGTATCCGATCCCCAACGCCAACCCCTGGAATTCTCGATAGGAGTCTCGGAACGCTGGTTGTTTCCGGATTCCTCTCCGCCTTCGTATCCCCATAGGAACTACCTGTAGTTCCCAGTGTAGCAGTGTAGGTTCACGCGCAAGTGGATCAATGCTGATGTAGTCACCAGCTGAATAAACCGGTGTGTGCACTACATTCTCCATAGGTTCTTTCCCCTACTCTCCTCCTTGGGTGCAGTAAATTCCTCAAGCATCGTATCAATTGCTCCTATCAGATGATGGTTCAACTGAAAGAGTAATGATATGAAGTTACGGCTATTATCCATATATTTTGCCGCTGCTATGGGTTTGCGTTTAGCATATTTGTAGTGGTTGAGCATGGGATCTTCTTCCTCCTGATTATGAGGAATATGGGAGAACTCGGAATCCATAAGCTCTTTTGTCTTATGCTCCCGTATGTCGGTTATGGCTCTCATAACCGCTATATGGTAGGCTGTGTTGGTTGTCCTAGCTTCTCCAGCTGGCATGACTACGCTCATTCCCAAAGATTCGGGAAGTCGCAGTCCTACCTCGCACTTGGCCAACACCGGTCCATCATAGAACATGTACTTCTTTATCGGAATACGGGGATCACACCCAAATTCCAATAACATGGCTCGTAGGATGTCTGCAAGTCCTCCTTGGTATTCGTTCAGTGTGGAATCCATAACTTTCACGTTTCTTCCTGGTCGTGAACTTGCCATGTTGGCTGTAGAAATAGAAAGATTATAAGATTAGTAATAATGCATCATAATAGAGATAATAAAGAATTTTCGCACTAAAAGATATGATTGTTGTATTCTCAATTGAATATACATCATATTTTTAGAGAATTCTTTACTAGTCCTATTTGACTCCTAACGTTTGGTCCCATTTACTAGGTTCCAACCTAAGGTCAAAGCTTTTGCTCTGATACCAACTGTGGTGACCCTGCATACCACTGCATGTTGTAGTATGCCAGTCGTTGATATAACATTCACGAAGTACCATTCCGCAAATATTACATCCCTCAGAGTAGTACAACAGAACATAGCAGGGTCCATACCTCATTCACATATTATTACAATTAATATACACATGTCTTCTCGGAGCTCCTCCTGGGTCCTAAGAGGAATACTCCTGGGTTCGAGGCGAACCCAACTTAACTTACAATATAAGTGTCTCATTAAGCTAAACATTTATTTCCTCGAGCAGCTAAATACTAAGAGTTCGGGCTGCTCGGTTACTACTACTATCGGATATATCTAGGCTTGTTCTCCTCCGGAAGCCTCCCCGGATCCGTAGACGATGATGTAGTCTACGCCTTCAACTCCTCCTGAGAGGTCAGGTTCATCATAGCCAATAATTTCAGCTCCTTCATTGTTGTCGTAGTCCTCCTCCAGACGGTTCAGACAATCTAAGCATGGGATTTAAGAGTGGTATGAGTACGAGCGTACTCAACAAGTTCATTATAGATAAGAGGTGTTTAATGCACTAGCTACGATATTAGACCAGAAAGTCTAATACCAATGCAAGTTTTGACAAACATTTCTTCAAGAGATTGCTTTTATTTCAAAGAGCTATGTCCGTGAGCCTTCACCGGTTTACTAGAACTTCATGGAGCTCCTTTCCGGCCGCGTTCGCAGTTCCTTATCCCGGAACAGGGAGTGACAGGTCACAGTTCTTACACTCGCAGAGGTGTGTTGCTTTACCCATAAGAGATCTTAACCTTGGTGCCAACCGGGCAGCTTTCCCGTCCACACTTCCTTCGGTGTGAGGCCCGGTATAAGGTCTAGCCAATCATGTTCCTCCGCTACCTCGCACACCCACCCTTTGTTGCATACCCCGACCCTGGGTCCTCGTCGGTCCTCTTATACCACTTAAGGATGGACCCCGACCACGACAACAGTTTGGGACTCGTTAACCAAACTCCTTCGCCGGTAGCTGCAACCCATCATAGACCACTTACCGTGGGGAATTAGAATGGGATCCCCACCCCACCGCTTGCCCAACCTGGGTCAAGTGTCTACGGTAAGCGCATCCGTTGATGTACGAGAGGTGGAAACACTTTTGACTACTCTGTCCCACTCCAGATCTTATGGTTAACACGGGTATTACGGCACAAGAATCACTGGCGACATTTGTTGTTTAATCCTAGATGGATATTAACCTTTGCAATGGAACCTCCACCATATCAACACAATCCATGGTTCCATTGCCCACCACATAGTCATATTCATAGTTATGAAAATAGTGGTTTTGGTTTTTATGCAATAGTGATAACCATAATACTTTGCAAGTAATTTGATAGAAATACTCAAATGACATGAGCAAGTGATGAACTTGCCTGAACACTGCAAAGTTTTGCAGTTGGAAGGTGTGGACTGACCCTTGTCCTCTTGTTCTGAAAAATAGCATCATTGTCCGATAAGGGCACTGGTTAAAGAAGCAATTATGCATGATTCCATTTTTAGGGTTTGTTCCCCCCTTCCGATGCCGTTATTATTTCATGTAAGAAGTTGCTACTAAGAATAATTTGAGGATACTCGATTTAAAGTAAAATACAACCTTGAAATGTTGTCAAGGTGTTTTTAAAGTCCAAATACATTAATGGACTTAATTTCATTTATAGAAAATTAGGTGTGTGATTTAAATGATTATTTAAATCATCAAAATAGGACTTATTCTTAATTGTCTTTCAAATTTCTCTTTGATCTTTTATTTAAATAGAGAATTTTATGCTGATCATTTTTCATATTTTTAAGTTATTTTTAAGAGCTTTTAATAATTTTCTATTGAATTTCAAAGTTTCATATTTTTATTAAATTGTAAAAGGTCCTTTTTGCCCCTGGGCCCACCTGTCAGGGTGGCCCAGTGGTTAACCCTAACCCGGGCCGCTCGTCCGGCTCGGTCGGACGCATCCGTCCCCTTCCTCTCGCGCACGCGCTAACCCTAACCCTCTGAGCTCTGGCGACACCCGCGTCGCCGCCGCCTTCGCCGATTTTCTCCGGCCGATTCCGGCCATCGCCGGCGGTGAGATGTGGCGCATCTGAACCGCCACTCGACGGCGATTCAGATCCACCGCGTCGATACGTGTTTCGCCGCTTCCTCGACGCGTCCCCTTCGCCTGCTCGTCTACCGTGGTGTCTTTGCGGCGAGTTCGTCGCCGCCGACTCTCCTGGTGTCGAGACCGTGTGCCTCGCCGTGGTGATGCTGGCGTTGCGGCGAGTAGTGCCTGGCTAGGCTTGGCCTGGCGCCGCCGTTCGCCCGGCGTGTGCCGCCGTGCCGCCATGGTCGATCTCCTCTCCGCTCACCAGTAAGTGCTCATCTCCTCCGTCCTTCTCTGCTACTTGTTCTACTGCTTCCCCTTCCCTTCATCTAGCTTGGCCACTGGCCTGCTTCTCCCTGTGGGGATGCACGTGCCGATGTCTTTGTGCTAGGCTGCTGCGCTTGCTGCTAGCTTACGCGTATGCTTTCTTTGTGCTATGTTGCCGTGCCGCCGCTGCTGTCGTGCATCTGTCATGATTCCAGCTTTGTTGTGTCTGTGTTCTTGCTCAATTGCTTGCTGTTGTAACTCATGAACTATTGCTCATGAGCATGCTTGTGGTGCTCTGTGTAATTTAGTAGCTCCCGCCGATTCTCTCGTATAATATTCCTCTCCGTGAATGCCATGAAGTGCTCTTGGCTTGATCATTCTGTGATGATCCTTGCCATTGGCAAGTGCCAATGCTTATGATGTGCTATTATTTGTGCTCTAGTTCATGGATATGCTCAGTTGAGCCTAACTGTTGCATTATCAACTCCATCCCTTGATGGAGTGCTTCTGGATACAATTGATATGCTCTATTCACTTATCTGTGATGCAACTGTTCAATTATATGGTTAGCTTAACTGTCTGGGCCTTGTGATGATACTATGCTTGGCTATAGTGATCTGTAGCAAGAGCAAGTGATGCTTTGATGATCAATTGAGCATTACTTGCCTGTGAGCAAGTGTGTGCTTCTCTCTGTGATTCACTGGTGCTCACCAGTGCTGTTTGTGCTTCATACAGGCTTAGCCTGGTGTGTACTATTGCTGACTTAAGCAACTGCTGTTGCTTGCAGTGATCCATTGGATCACTACAAAGCTACAGTGTTTTGATTTATTTGCTTAGTTCACTTATCTCGTATTTGCTGAATCTTACTAAAATGGATAAATGATGTGAACTGCTTGCAGTAATGATCATTTCATTGAGTTTGGCAGGGCTAGATGGATGCCACCACTTGGTTGGGTACCCTAGCCCTCCTTTTGAACCCATCTGGGTGATGATAACTGTGCATGGCTTATTAATTTGGGCTGGTTCAGTGGTTGAGGTGACCTTGACAGCAATTCATTGCTGTTTAGGTAGCTCCCACCCTTGTTGGCTTGCTATGGCTTAGTGAATGCATCACTGGGTAATTCCTTGTTGGATTTTCAGTGATCTTTGATGTTGACAAACAAGAATAGACACATATTGTCTATCTATCTGATGGTATGCTAGGTTTTAGGTGCTAAGTGGCTTTGGTTGAATAGATAGGATCATTTCCTTGCTGGATTGCCTTGGTTATGCCACTGTTTTGGTCTAGCCAGTGTTCCCTTGGTGATTTCCTATTGGCTTCACCCATTTTTGCTTGCACCAACTGACTTGGTAGCCAGATGATGATACAATCTGGGTATTCTACCCTTCTGTGTTCCTGTGATGCATTGTAGGCTTATTTATGAGCAAAACTTGGTTTTGCTCAGGTTGATCTGTGTAGACCCCACTCCCGCTCCTAGAAAAGGGTGGGTTGGTGTAGAGGTTTTGCTTCATCTTTGCTTTCTTGGCTTGCCCTGCTCCTCCTTGTGGCTTGTGCTTGATCTACTCCATGGTTTACTTCTCAACAGAAACAGTTCTTTGCTTGAGCTGTTCTGGATGAAATTCTGGCTATGTGTTCTTCTGTTCTAAGTGTTCTTGTTTGCTGATGACTTACCAAGATGCTGCCGATGAATGAGCTAGGGTTTGGCTCAAAAAGGTTATATATGATGCCCTCTTGCTCTCTCCGGTCGACAGCTTGGCCTGGTCACTTTGGTGACTCTCCTCGAGCTGTGTGTCGTTGAGCATGCACTGCTTTACTGGTAAGCAGTGTGGCTGTGTGTGTGTGCACCTGATACTCTGAACTTGGTTTGGAGATGATCAGCTCGGCAGAGCTGATCCATATCCATAATTTTCCATTTCTTTTAACTTCTATTTGTTGTGTTTATGTACAGGAATTATCAATTGATCACATTGGACAGGGAGTTCATCAAATCCAAGATCAAGTGAAGATGATCTTGTAGAATTTAGACTAGGTTCTTACTTGTATTTTTCTTTTCATTTTCTTGTATTTTTCAATTTCAACAATTCTTGTAATGTGTTGTAATTCATTTTATTTTCTCTTATGTATATTGTAATGACAATGTATATTGTGTGATGATCAATAAAGCTCAAAGTTTTCTCTAATGAGCTTTACTTTATTATAATTGTTCATCTTGTTTATTATTGATTGTTTACTTAATGAATTTCCTCAATTGAATTATTTAGGGTAATTAATTAATGTTTGAATTTGAAATTCAAATTCAACATTGGTTTGAATTCAACCATGTCACTTCATTTAGAATCCAATCATGCAAACTCTCCCCTCTCTTCTCAAAACCCTAAACTAGTGAAGTGAGATGCAAGTTTGTCGCACTCTCGAAACCCTAACCCTGTAAGGTGTCGAGAGAGAAACTTGTCCCCCTTCGATGCAGTTTTTGTTTAAAAGCGCGAAATTTCCCCAGAATTTACTATGCAATGCACATCCCTTTCTAAAATCTACCCCTCGATCGTCTCTAAGCCTGGGACATTACAGGATGCTTGCAAGGGGTATAATCACAAGTATGTATTAGTCCTAGGAACGGCGGTACATTAGCATAGGTTCACCCACACAACACTTATCATAACAATGAAGATTATTTAGCCGTATGTAGCGAAAGCACTAGACTAAAATCCCGTGTGTCCTCGAGAACGTTTGGTCATTATAAGTAAACAACCCGGCTTGTCCTTTGTGCTAAAAAGGATTGGGCCACTCGCTGCAATTATTACTCTCGCACTTTACTTACTCGTACTTTATTCGCTTGTTACATCAAAACCCCCTGAATACTTGTCTGTGAGCATTTACAGTGAATCCTTCATCGAAACTGCTTGTCAACACCTTCTGCTCCTCGTTGGGATCGACATTCTTACTTATCGAACATACTACGATACACCCCCTATACTTGTGGGTCATCAAGACTATTTTCTGGCGCCGTTGCCGGGGAGTGAAGCGCTATTGGTAAGTGGAATTGGTAAGGGAAATATCTACTGTTTGTGCTGATTTTATTTCTGCCTGCTGCCATAATTCATTATGGAGAGATCTTCTCTCGAATGTTTATTTGGAAAATCTGCTACTACTGCAAAGGTAGTGGATGAGACGCCAGGTAAGGAAGAGATACCATACAAAATACCTATGAAAATTATTGAACGCGTAGTGAATAACCGTTATACGGTGGGATGGAACTGTCCACCTGGAGATCATTTATTGTTCTTGCATGAATTATGCGGTTTATTCAAGTGTGCAGGTATTGCTATGGATGAAGTGAGGAAGAAACTATTCTCTATATCGCTGTCTGGTAAAGCGGCGCATTGGTATAAATTACTGGATAATGGGGATTCTCTTGAATGGAATGATATTGTGCCCCGGTTTTATTCTAAGTTCTATCCTCCAAGTGAAATTCACAAGGATCGGAATCGCATATATAATTTTTGGCCTCATGATGGAGAGAGTATTGCCCAAGCTTGGGGGAGATTGAAGTCTTTAATGCTCAAATGCCCCATTCATGAGCTTCCTGGTAATGTTATTATTGATAATTTCTATGCAAGACTTTCTTTTGAAGACAAGACCTTGCTGGATACTTCTTGTTCTGGATCATTCATGCGCAATAAGGAAGAGTTTAAAAGGGACCTTCTTAATCAGATCCAGGAAAATACTGAAGGATGGGAGATCGACAAAGATAGAGAATCAGGTATAAATTATGATTACAAATGCATTGAAGCTTTTATGGATACTGATAAATTTCGTAATATGAGTGCTACTTATGGTCTTGATTCTCAAGTTGCCGCAAATCTTTATAAAGCTTTTGCCTCTCATTATGAATTGCCTAAGAAGAATTTTGATAAGTATCATGAACCGTATAAAGATAAAATTGATTCATCTATTAATAAATGCGTTGTAGTTGAAACTGTTGATCATGTTATTCCTGAAGCTTATATTGAAAAACTCCTTTCCTTGCTAAAATGAAGGAGTACTCTGTTATAAATAGTGCGGTTCATAAAAGTGAAAAGAAACCTATAGAACCTGAAGAACAAATAAAAGTTGAACCTGCTGTTGCAATAGTTAAAGATCTTGTGACTGAAAATTTGGAGGAAGGTCATATTATTTTCTGTGAAGATGCTTCTAATATTGTTTCACATCCTAATAAACCCAAGCAAGCTAGTGTTCCTATGCTATCTGTTAGAATTGGTGATCATTGCTATTATGGTTTATGTGATATTGGTGCAAGTATTAGTGCTATTCCTTATGAGCTTTATACGGAGATTATGCACGAAATTGGTTCTTGTGAACTTGAAGATATTGATGTGGTTATTCAGCTGGCTAATAGAGAAACTATTTCTCCAATTGGTATTGTTCGAGATGTGGAAGTTCTATGTGGTAAGATTAAATATCCTGCTGACTTTTTGGTACTTGGTTCTGCTGCTAGTGATTATTGTCCTATTATTTTTGGTAGACCTTTTCTAAATACTTGTGGAGCTATTATAGATTGCAAGAAAGAGCAAATTTTGACTAAATTTGCTGGTGAATCTTATGAGTTTAACTTCTCTAAATTTACCAAAACTCCTTATAAAGCTGATTTGCCTAGTAATGATTTTAAAATGGAACAGTGTGCATCTATTGTTCTTGTTCCTAATAATCCTTTGCAGCAACATTTGGAGAATAGCGAGAGTGAAGTTTTTAGGAAAGAAAGAGATGAGCTTGAGGAAATTTTTCTTCGCCAACCTATTCTTAAGCATGATTTACCGGTGGAAGATCTGGGTACAACACCGCCACCAAAGGAAGATCCTGTCTTTGATTTAAAACCTTTGCCTGATAATCTTAAATATGCTCATATTGATGATAAAAAAATATATCCTGTTATTATTAGTTCTAAACTTACAGAGTTTGAAGAAGAAAGGCTATTGTAAATATTGAAGAAACACCGAGGTGCTATTGGCTACACTCTTGATGATTTGAAGGGGATTTCTCCCTCTATTTGCCAACACGCCATCAATATGGAAGAAGATGCGAAGCCTGTTGTTGAACCTCAGCGTCGTCTAATTCCTAAGATGAAGGATGTGGTAAGAAATGAGGTATTACGACTTCTTGAAGCTGGTATTATATATCCTATTGCTGATAGTAGATGGGTTAGTCCTGTGCATTGTGTTCCTAAGAAAGGAGGAATGACTGTTGTGCCTAATGATAATGATGAGCTCATACCTCAAAGAGTAGTTGTAGGATATAGAATGTGCATTGATTATCAAAAAGTTAATAAGGTTACTAAAAAAGATCATTACCCTTTGCCTTTTATTGATCAAATGTTAGAAAGGTTATCTAAAAATACTCATTTTTGCTTTCTTGATGGTTATTCTGGATTTTCACAAATTGCTGTTAAAACTAAAGATCAAGAGAAAACCACTTTCACTTGTCCCTATGGAACTTATGCTTATAGGCGTATGCCTTTTGGTTTATGTAATGCTCCTGCTACTTTTCAAAGATGCATGTCTGCTATTTTTCATGGTTTTTGCGAGAGTATTGTAGAGGTATTCATGGATGATTTTTCTGTCTATGGGAATTCTTTTGATAATTGCTTGCGGAACCTTGATAAAGTTTTGCAGAGATGTGAAGAAACTAACCTTGTTCTTAATTGGGAGAAATGCCACTTTATGGTTAATGAAGGAATTGTATTGGGACATAAAATTTCCGAGAGAGGTATTGAAGTTGATAGAGCTAAAGTTGAAGCAATTGAGAAGATGCCCTATCCTAGGGATGTTAAAGGTATTCGTAGTGTTCTTGGTCATGCTGGGTTTTATAGGAGGTTTATTAAAGATTTCTCCAAGATTTCAAAGCCTCTTACTAATCTTCTTCAAAAAGATGTACCTTTTGTTTTTGATGATGATTGTAAGGAAGCTTTTGAAACTCTTAAGAAAGCCTTAACAACTGCTCCTATAGTTGAACCTCCTGATTGGAACTTACCATTTGAAATTATGTGTGATGCTAGTGATTTTGCTGTAGGCGCTGTTCTTGGACAGCGAGTAAATAAAAAATTGAATGTTATTCATTATGCTAGTAAAACTCTTGATGCTGCTCAAAGAAATTATGCTACTACTGAAAAGGAATTATTAGCTGTAGTCTTTGCTTGTGATAAGTTTAGGTCTTATATTGTTGATTCAAAAGTTACTATACATACTGATCATGCTGCAATCAGATACCTTATGCAAAAGAAAGATGCTAAGCCCAGGCTTATTAGATGGGTACTTCTGTTGCAAGAATTTGATTTACATATTGTAGATAGGAAGGGTGCTGATAATCTTGTTGCTGATAATTTGTCTAGATTGGAAAATATTGCTTATGATCCTGTTCCTGTTAATGATAGTTTTCCAAATGAACAATTGGCTGCAATAAAGGTGAGTTCGCGAGACAGTCCTTGGTATGCTGATTATGCTAACTTTATTGTTTCCAAGTACTTGCCTCCAACCTTTTCAGCTCAGCAAAGGAGGAAATTCTTTTATGATTTGAGGCATTATTTCTGGGATGACCCACACTTATATAAAGAAGGAGTGGATGGTATTCTGCGAAGATGTGTTCCCGAATATGAACAACAGGAGATATTGAGTAAATGTCATGGTAGTGCTTATGGAGGACATCACGCCGGAGAAAGAACCGCGCAAAAGGTTCTACAATCAGGTTTTTATTGGCCAACTCTCTTCAAAGATGCAAGGAAGTTTATTTTATCTTGTGATGAATGCCAAAGGGTTGGTAATATCTCCAGACGCAATGAAATGCCTATGAATTATACTCTTGTTATTGAACCGTTCGATTGTTGGGGATTTGACTTCATGGGACCTTTTCCCTCCTCGGAAGGTAACACTCATATACTTGTTGTTGTTGATTATGTTACTAAATGGGTGGAAGCCATACCTACAAAAAGTGCTGATGGTGAGACCTCTTTAAGAATGCTTTTAGATATTATTTTTCCTAGATTTGGAGTTCCTAGATATATTATGACTGATGGAGGTTCTCATTTTATTCATGGTGGTTTTAGAAAGACTCTTGCTAGATATGGTATTAATCATAGAATTGCTTCCGCTTATCATCCTCAAACTAGTGGGCAAGTAGAATTATCAAATAGAGAGATTAAATCTATCTTGCAAAAGACTGTTAATAAAACTAGAAAGAATTGGGCTAGTAAATTGAAGGATGCACTTTGGGCTTATAGAACTGCTTATAAAAATCCCATGGGAATGTCACCTTATAAAATGGTTTATGGGAAAGCTTGTCATCTACCTTTAGAACTAGATCACAAAGCTTATTGGGCTGTTAGAGAATTAAATAAAGATCCTAAACTTGCCGGTAATAAGAGGTTGTTGCAATTGAGTTCTCTAGATGAATGGAGAAGTGAAGCTTATGAAAATGCTAAACTCTTTAAAGAGAAAATTAAAAAATGGCATGATAGAAGGATTATCAAAAGAGAATTTAATATTGGGGATAAAGTCCTATTGTATCGGTCTCGTCTCAGATTCTTTGCAGGGAAATTACTCTCGAAATGGGAAGGACCATATGTTGTCGAGGAGGTGTATCGTTCAGGAGCAATTAAAATTAGCTCTCTCCAAGGCAATGCCACACAAGTGGTGAATGGACAAAGACTCAAGCATTATATCTCAGGTGATTCTTATAATGTTGATGTTGATATTATTCGAGTGGAAACACCGGAGGCTTTCATCAAAGGACAAATTGACGGTCATGAACTCGACTTTGAATAGGTAACAAGATCGGTAATGAAAAGTTCGCAATTTACTTTCCGAACAATATTTTTGCTGTTTCTGGAAAATATGAAAAATTACGAGATCGAAACGGAGTGGAAAAGACGCACGAGGGCGTGCCACCATAGGCCGGCGCGGCCTGGCCTGGGCCCGCGCCGCCCTATGGTCTGGCCGCCTAGTCGCCCCTTTCCGACTCTGGTTCGATCTGGTACTTTCCTTTTGTCGTGAAATTTTTTGCTATATAATCCCCCGGACTCCTGGAGGTCCGTATATCGTTTTCTCGACGTGTTTTGTTTCGAGCTGTTTCTGCCAGGATTTGCTTCGGATCTAGAGCCATCATGTCTTCGTCGGAAACTCCGAAGGACAGCTCCTGCAAGGATGTTGGCAACTTGTACATGGAGGAGCTGAGGATGCACCCCAAGGAGTTGCTGCTCGTTGAAGGAGAACTGCAGATCAAGGATGTCCAGGGTCCTAAAGGAGAAGGAAGCTTGGAAGACAGGATGGAGAAGCTAGAACAAGAGGTTTTCAAATACAAGAAGATGGCTGAGCGTGAGGTGGATATCTTCCACAAGATTGTGTCTGAACTCATTGCTGAACATGAGAAGGAAACTGCAAAGCTTTGGGGCGACATCCTCTCACTTCACGACACCACCAACAAGCTCCAAGCACAACTCTATGACGTTCAGAATCAGAACTGTGAGTATGAAAACAGGTTTAAATACATAAGCCGTGCTGCTAGTTTCAGGATTCCCGAGACCAAGATGTCGTTTCTTGATGGAGAGCCTCTTCCTTGGAAGTTTGATGACGGGAGTTCATCACCACCATCGCCGCAGGAGTAATTCATCATCGGTATTGGCATCCCCTTGGTTTGTTCCAAGCTTGGGGGAGTGCCGCGGTATCACATCATCACTACCTTTTACTTTTTACTGTCAAGTAGTGTCATATCATGCGTAGGGAAGTTATCATATAAGATGGGTTGCAGTTTGGAAGTATCTCTCCTTTAGTTGGTTGTCTATGTATCCCTTGCTGTGAGTTATCGTTATGGAATATTAATGAGAAGTCTTATCATTTACATATTGCACATCTTATTTTAGTTTGCAATCTCTGCTATATGATTTACCTTGTTGTTAGTATTGGTATCACTTTGGGAGCATTGAATAAATCTATTTGGTTTTGGCAAACTTAGCATTGGTCAATAGCAACAACACTTTGAGGTTTAAGTAGAAAAGAGAAATACATGTAGTTGTTTCATTGTCTTTCTTTCTTGTTAGCTCATAGCTTATTATTCTGAGGTTAAAATTGTTTGTGCTTACAAGAAAGATGCATGATTGTTTCTATCACATGTATATTTGTTTGTTTCCCTCGACTCTTATGCTTGCTAATTAACCTTGCTAGACAAAGACCTGTACCGAGCGGGAATACTTCTCGTGCATCCAAACCTTAACCCAAACCTATGCCATTTGTGTCCACCATACCTACCTACTACATGGTATTTTCTGCCATTCCAAGTAAATACTTCGTGTGCTACCTTTAAACAATTCAAAACTTATTATCTCTTATTTGTGTCAATGTTTTATAGCTCATGGGGAAGTATGTGGTGTTTTATCTTTCAATCTTGTTGGGCAACTTTCACCAATGGACTAGTGGCTTCATCCGCTTATCCAATAATTTTGCAAAAAGAGCTGGCAATGGGATTCCCAGTCCCAAATTAATCAACTTAAATAGACACTCCTCCATGGTATGTGATTGATGGACGGCACCCGAAGGATTCGGTTAGCCATGGCTTGTGTAAGCAAAGGTTGGGGGGAGTGTCATCATCATAATAAAACTAAAATAAAAAGGCACTCCTTCATGGTATGAGATTGTTGGCAGGCACCCGAAGGATTCGGTTAGCCATGGTTTGTGAAAGAAAGGTTGGAAGGAGTGCCACACAAAATAAAAATAAAATGGGAGCCGCTCTTTGAAGGTTGTCTGGCAAGGGGGTTAGAGTACCCGCTACCAGTCATTGACAACAACAAACACCTCTCAAAATACTACTTTTATTCTCTTTATATGATTTCAAAACTGAAAAAGCTCTAGCACACGATTTAACCCCTGCTTCCCTCTGCGAAGGGCCTGTCTTTTACTTTATGTTGAGTCAGTAAACCTATTTCCCTCCATCTCAAGCAAGCATTTGAGTAGTTGTGATCAAACCATTATATTGTGATTTGCTTCATCATGTCTTTTATTCTTCCTTGTGTAGTACAAGTTTTATCTGAATGAATATAGCTTTGCAAGTTATCAATGATCATGAGGAGACTATTATGATTGAGTATGCAAGTTGTGCCATATAAACTTTAACATGAGAGCGCTGCTCAATGAGATAAGTATAATCTGTTAATTGTTCTCTGACCAAGAACGAAGTTTGCCATCACCAACTAATGATTTCTTATGCACCTTTATTTGTGATTACTTTATACTTGTTTCAAGTTGAGTTATATGAGGAAGTTGTTTACTAGAATGTCTTGTGTGAATGAATATGATGCTTCTTGTCCGTATTTTATTTATCGACTCTTCACTCCATAAACATGTGGTCCTGTTTACTGAGTTCAGTTTCGCTTGGGGACAAGCGAAGTCTAAGCTTGGGGGGAGTTGATACGTCCAATTTGCATCACTGTTTTATATCATAATTTGCTGTTATTCATTGATATATTTCATATTTGGACACAATACTTATGTTATTTCATCTATTTTGCATGTTTCATCATTATTGGAGGATCAAGCACCGGAGCCAGGATTCTGCTGGAAAAAGCACCGTCAGAACGCAATATTTCGGAAGATCAACTGTGGGAGGAAATTATACCAAAAATCCTATTTTTCCAGATGACGAAGGAAGCCAGAAGGGGGAGCCAGCTGGACCCAAGGTGGGCCCAGACCATAGGGCGGCGCGGCCCATGGCCTGGCCGCGCCACTTGGTGGTGAGGGGGCCCCACAGCCCCTTTCGCCTCCTTTTCTTCGCGAAATCCTTCGTCCCGAAGACCTAAGCCACAGAGGGTACCTCACGAAGAGTTACAGCCGCCTCTGCGGGGCGGAGAACACCAGAGAGAAAAGAGCTCTCCGGTGGGCTGAGATCCGCCGGGGAAATTCCCTCCGGGAGGGGGAAATCGACGCCATCGTCACCGTCATCGAGCTGGACATCATCTCCATCACCATCATCATCATCTCCACCATCATCACCGCCGTCTCCACCGCTGGACATCGTCACCGCCGTAGCAATTTGGGTTTGATCTTGATTGTTTGATAGGGGAAACTCTCCCGGTATCGATTTCTACTTGTTGTTGATGCTATTGAGTGAAACCATTGAACCAAGGTTTATGTTCAGATTGTTATTCATCATCATATCACCTCTGATCATGTTCCATATGATGTCTCGTGAGTAGTTCGTTTAGTTCTTGAGGACATGGGTGAAGTCTAAATGTTAGTAGTGAACTATGGTTGAGTAATATTCAATGTTATGATATTTAAGTTGTGGTGTTATTCTTCTAGTGGTGTCATGTGAACGTCGACTACATGACACTTCACCTTTATGGGCCTAGGGGAATGCATCTTGTACTCGTTTGCCAATTGCGGGGTTGCCGGAGTGACAGAAACCTAAACCCCCGTTGGTATATCGATGCAGGAGGGATAGCAGGATCTCAGAGTTTAAGGCTGTGGTTAGATTTATTCTTAATTACTTTCTTGTAGTTGCGGATGCTTGCAAGGGGTATAATCACAAGTATGTATTAGTCCTAGGAAGGGCGGTACATTAGCATAGGTTCACCCACACAACACTTATCATAACAATGAAGATTATTTAGCCGTATGTAGCGAAAGCACTAGACTAAAACCCCGTGTGTCCTCGAGAACGTTTGGTCATTATAAGTAAACAACCCGGCTTGTCCTTTGTGCTAAAAAGGATTGGGCCACTCGCTGCAATTATTACTCTCGCACTTTACTTACTCGTACTTTATTCGCTTGTTACATCAAAACCCCCTGAATACTTGTCTGTGAGCATTTACAGTGAATCCTTCATCGAAACTGCTTGTCAACACCTTCTGCTCCTCGTTGGGATCGACATTCTTACTTATCGAAGATACTATGATACACCCCCTATACTTGTGGGTCATCACTTGCTTTGAATGATTTGATCTCAGCTCATATGCTTTACAATAGTATGATCAAGGTTATGATGGCATGTCACTCCAGAAATTATCTTTGTTATCGTTTACCTGCTCGGGACGAGCAGAAACTAAGCTTGGGGATGCTGATACGTCTCCGACGTATCGATAATTTCTTATGTTCCATGCCACATTATTGATGATATCTACATGTTTTATGCATACTTTATGTCATATTTATGCATTTTCTGGAACTAACCTATTAACAAGATGTCGAAGAGACAGTTGCTGTTTTCTACTGTTTTTGGTTTCAGAAATCCTAGTAAGGAAATATTCTCGGAATTGGACGAAATCAACGCCCAGGGGCCTATTTTCACACGAAGCTTCCAGAAGATCGAGGAGTCAACGAAGTGGGGCCACGAGGTGGCCAGGAGGTAGGGCGGCGCGGCCCAGCCCTTGGCCGCACCACCCTGTCTCCTGGGCCCCTCGTGTGGCCCCCTGGCCTGCCCTTCCGCCTACAAATAGCCTTCGTCGCAAAACCCCCAGTACCGAGAGCCACGATACGGAAAACCTTCCAGAGACGCCGCCGCCGCCAATCCCATCTCGGGGGATTCAGGAGATCGCCTCCGGCACCCTGCCGGAGAGGGGATTCATCTCCCGGAGGACTCTACACCGCCATGGTCGCCTCCGGAGTGATGAGTGAGTAGTCTACCCCTGGACTATGGGTCCATAGCAGTAGCTAGATGGTTGTCTTCTCCTCATTGTGCTTAATTGTCGGATCTTGTGAGCTGCCGAACATGATCAAGATCATCTATCTGTAATGCTATATGTTGTGTTTGTTGGGATCCGATGAATAGAGAATACTATGTTATGTTGATTATCAATTTATACCTATGTGTTGTTTATGATCTTGCATGCTCTCCGTTATTAGTAGAGGCTCTGGCCAAGTTTTTACTCTTAACTCCAAGAGGGAGTATTTATGCTCGATAGTGGGTTCATGTCTCCGTGAATCTGGGGGAGTGACAGAAACCTCTAAGGTTATGGATGTGCTGTTGCCACTAGGGATAAAACATTGATGCTATGTCCGAGGATGTAGTTATTTATTACATTACGCGCAATACTTAATGCAATTGTCTGTTGTTAGCAACTTAATACTGGAGGGGATTCGGATGATAACCTGAAGGTGGACTTTTTAGGCATAGATGCATGCTGGATAGCGGTCTATGTACTTTGTCGTAATGCCCAATTAAATCTCACAATACTCATCATAATATGTATGTGCATGGTCATGCCCTCTCTATTTGTCAATTGCCCAACTGTAATTTGTTCACCCAACATGCTATTTATCTTATGGGAGAGACACCACTAGTGAACTATGGACCCCGGTCCATTCTTTACATCTGAAATACAATCTACTGCAATACTTGTTCTACTGTTCTCTGCAAACAATCATCATCCACACTATACATCTAATCCTTTGTTACAGCAAGCCGGTGAGATTGACAACCTCACTGTTTCGTTGGGGCAAAGTACTTGGTTTGTGTTGTGCAGGTTCCACGTTGGCGCCGGAATCCCTGGTGTTGCGCCGCACTACATCTCGCCGCCATCAACCTTCAACGTGCTTCTTGGCTCCTACTGGTTCGATAAACCTTGGTTTCATACTGAGGGAAAACTTGCCGCTGTACGCATCACACCTTCCTTTTGGGGTTCCCAACGGACGCGTGCTGTACGCGTATCATTGTGCCCTCTCTATTTGTCAATTGCCCAACTGTAATTTGTTCACCCAACATGTTATTTCTTATTGGAGAGACACCACTAGTGAACTGTGGACTCCGGTCCATTCTTTTACATCTGAATACAATCTACTACAATCATTGTTCTCTGCTGTTCTTTGCAAACAAACATCATTCTCCACACCATACGTTTAATCCTTTGTTTACAGCAAGCCGGTGAGATTGACAACCTCACTGTTAAGTTGGGGCAAAGTATTTTGATTGTGTTGTGCAGGTTCCGCGTTGGCGCCGGAATCCCTGGTGTTGCGCCGCACTACACTCCTCCACCAACAACCTTCACGTGGCCTTCATCTCCTACTGGTTCGATAACCTTGGTTTCTTACTGAGGGAAACTTGCTCCTGTACGCATCACACCTTCCTCTTGGGGTTCCCAACGGACGTGTGCTTCACCGTTATCAAGCTCTTTTTCTGGCGCCGTTGCCGGGGAGATCAAGACACGCTGCAAGGGGAGTCTCTCACATCCAATCCCTTTACTTTGTTATTGTCTTGGTTTACTTTATATTATTTTCTGTTTTGTTTGCTCTCTTTATCAAAAACACAAAAAAATAGTTACTTGCTTTACTTTATTTTATTTACTGTCTTGTTTGCTTTCTTTATATCAAAAACACAAAAAAATTAGTTACTTGTTTTACTTTATTTAATTTAGTTTACTTATTTTTTTATTATTGCTAAAATGGGTACTCCTGAGAATACTAAGTTGTGTGATTTCACTAGCACAAATAATAATGATTTCCTATGCACACCTATTGCTCCACCTACTGCTACAGCAGAATTTTATGAAATTAAACCTGCTTTACTAAATCTTGTTATGAGAGAGCAATTTTCTGGTGTTAGTTCTGATGATGCTGCTGCCCATCTTAATAATTTTGTTGAACTTTGTGAAATGCAAAAGTATAAGGATGTAGATGGGGACATTATAAAACTGAAATTGTTTCCTTTCTCCTTAAGAGGAAGAGCTAAAGATTGGTTGCTATCTTTGCCTAAGAATAGTATTGATTCATGGACTAAATGTAAGGATGCTTTCATTGGTAGATATTATCCTCCTGCTAAAATTATATCTTTGAGAAGTATCATAATGAATTTTAAACAATTGGATAATGAACATGTTGCCCAAGCATGGGAAAGAATGAAATCTTTGGTGAAGAATTGCCCTACCCATGGACTGACTATTTGGATGATCGTCCAAACCTTTTATGCAGGACTGAATTTTTCTTCGAGGAACTTATTGGATTCAGCTGCTGGAGGTACTTTTATGTTCATCACTTTGGGTGCCGCGACAAAGCTTCTTGATGATATGATGATCAACTACTCTGAATGGCACACTGAAAGGGCTCCACAAGGTAAGAAGGTAAATTCTGTTGAAGAAACCTATTCCTTGAGTAATAAGATTGATGCTATTATGTCTATGCTTGCTAATGGTAGATCTAATGTTGATCCTAATAATGTTCCTTTAGCTTCATTGGTTGCTCAAGAAGAGCATGTTGATGTGAACTTCATTAAAAATAATAATTTCAACAACAATGCTTATAGGAATAATTTTGGTAACAACTATAGGCCATATCCTTCTAATAATAGTAACGGTTATGGTAATTCTTATGGTAATTTTTACAACAATAATAGGAGTGTACCCCTGATAAGTTGTTGATGAAGAAGGGGATGCCTTGGGCATCCCCAAGCTTAGATGCTTGAGTCTTCTTGGAATATGCAGGGATGAACCACGGGGGCATCCCCAAGCTTAGACTTTTCACTCTTCTTGATCATATATCATCCTCCTCTCTTGACCCTTGAAAACTTCCTCCACACCAAACTCAAAACAAACTCATTAGAGGGTTAGTGCATAATCAAAAATTCACATGTTCAGAGGTGACACAATCATTCTTAACACTTCTGGACATTGCTCAAAGCTACTGGAAGTTAATGGAACAAAGAAATCCATTCAACAAAGCAAAAGAGGCAATGCGAAATAAAAGGCAGAATCTATCAAAACAGAACAGTCCGTAAATACGAATTTTTTAGAGGCACTGGACTTGCTCAGATGAAAATGCTCAAATTGAATGAAAGTTGCGTACATATCTGAGGATAACGCACGTAAATTGGTAGATTTTTCTGAGTTAACTACAGAGAACCCTGCCCAAATCCGTGACAGACAGAAATCTGTTTTTGCGCAGAAATCCAAATCTAGTATCAACCTTGCTATCAAAGACTTTACTTGGCACAACAATGCAATAAAACAAAGATAAGGAGAGGTTGCTACAGTAATAACAACTTACAAGACTCAAATATAAAATAAAAGTGCTGTAGTAAAATAAACACATGGGTTATCTCCCAAGAAGTGCTTTCTTTATAGCCATTAAGATGGGCTCAGCAATTTTAATGATGCACTCGCAAGAAATAAGAGTTGAAGCAAAAGAGAGCATCAAAAAGCAAATTCAAAACAAATTTAAGTCTAACCCACTTCCTATGAAAAGGAATCTTGTAAATAAACAAATTCATGAGGCATAATGCAACAAGCATAGAAAGACTAGACAAGCGCAACTTCAAGATTTTAAGCATATAGAGAGGTGTTTTAGTAACATGAAAATTTCTACAACCATATTTTCCTCTCTCATAAAGATTTTCAGTAGCATCATGAACAAACTCAACAATATAACTATCACATGAAATATTCTTATCATGAGCTACATGCATAAAATTATTATTTCTCTCCACATAAGCATAATCAATTGTATTAGTTGTAGTGGGAGCAAATTCAACAAAGTAGCTATCATTATTATTCTCATCAAGTGTATGAGGTATAGTATAATCATAATAAAATTTACTCTCCATAGTAGGTGATACGTCTCCAACGTATCGATAATTTCTTATGTCCCATGCTACTTTATTGATGATACCTACATGTTTTATACATACTTTATGTCATATTTATGCATTTTCTGGCACTAACCTATTAACGAGATGTCAAGAGCCGATTCTTTGTTTTCATTGTTTTTGGTTTCAGAAATCCTAGTAAGGAAATATTCTCGGAATTGGACGAAATCAACGCCCAGGATCTTATTTTTTCACGAAGCTTCCAGAAGTCCGGAGAGGAAACGAAGTGGGCGACGAGGCGGCCACACAACAGGGCGGCGCGGCCCAGGCCGTGGCCGCGCGGCCCTGGCGTGTGGGGCCCTCGTGGCGCCCCCTGACCTACCCTTCCGCCTACTTAAGCCTTCGTCGATAATAGTTCCAGTACCGAGAGCCACGATACGGAAAACCTTCCAGAGACGCCGTCGCCGCCAATCCCATCTCGGGGGATTCAGGAGATCGCCTCCGGCACCCTGCCGGAGAGGGGAATCATCTCCCGGAGGACTCTTCACCGCCATGGTCGCCTCCGGAGTGATGTGTGAATAGTTCACCCCTGGACTATGGGTCCATAGCAGTAGCTAGATGGTCGTCTTCTCCTAATTGTGCTATCATTGTTGGATCTTGTGAGCTGCCTAACATGATCAAGATCATCTATCTGTAATGCTACATGTTGCGTTTGTTGAGATCCGATGAATAATGAATACTATGCTATGTTGATTATCAATCTATCATCTATGTGTTGTTTATGATCTTGCATGCTCTCCGTTGCTAGTAGAGGCTCTAGCCAAGTTTTTGCTTGTAACTCCAAGAGGGAGTATTTATGCTCGATAGTGGGTTTATGCCTCCATTAAATCTGGGACAGTGACAGAAAGTTCTAAGGTTGTGGATGTGCTGTTGCCACTAGGGATAAAACATCAATGCTATGTCTAAGGATATATTTGTTGATTACATTACGCACCATACTTAATGCAATTGTCTGTTGTTTGCAACTTAATACTGGAGGGGGTTCGGATGATAACCTGAAGGTGGACTTTTTAGGCATAGATGCATGCTGGATAGCGGTCTATGTACTTTGTCGTAATGCCCAATTAAATCTCACACTACTAATCATAACATGTATGTGCATGGTCATGCCCTCCTTATTTGCCAATTGCTCAACTGTAATTTGTTCACCCAACATGCTTATTCTTATCGGAGAGACACCACTAGTGAACTGTGGACCCCGATCCATTCTTTTACATCGAATACAATCTACTGCAATACTCGTTCTACTGTTCTCTGCAAACATCATCATCCACACTATACATCTAATCCTTTGTTACAGCAAGCCGGTGAGATTGACAACCTCACTGTTACATTGGGACAAAGTACTTTGGTTGTGTTGTGCAGGTTCCACGTTGGCGCCGGAATCCCTGGTGTTGCGCCGCACTACACTCCGCCGCCATCAACCTTCAACGTGCTTCTTGGCTCCTACTGGTTCGATAAACCTTGGTTTCTTACTGAGGGAAAACTTGCCGCTGTACGCATCACACCTTCCTCTTGGGGTTCCCAACGGGCACATCGACTGCGTGCTAGCATCAAGATTTTTTCTGGCGCCGTTGTCGGGGAGATCAAGACACGCTGCAAGGGGAGTCTCCACCTCCAATCTCTTTACTTTGTTTTTGTCTTGCTTTACTTTTATTTACTTCTTTGTTTGCTGCATTATATCAAAACACAAAAAATTAGTTGTTAGTTTTACTTTATTTATCGTCTTGTTTGCAATCTCCATATTAAAAACACAAAAAATTTAGTTACTCGCATTTACTTTACTTATTTCATCATGTTTCCTCCTAAGTTTATTCTTAAAGATGTACCGGTAGGCCGAGGGTCTATCCTTGGGAAAGATAATATAGAAGTTTTTTTCACTCATATTAGTACGGTTGAAGATTTTGAAGATAGACACTTGGTAGAACTTGCTCCTACTTATGAAATTGCTGTTGCTTCTTTAGTACACGCGTTAGAAGCTAGATTTGTTAATCTCAATCCCGTGGTTCAACATATGTTTCTTACACTCAGTGATATGGAAGAAGGAGAAAAGAAAGATTTTGTATTAGAAACCCTTCTTAAAGAATTTGGGGGAATGGCAAGAGAAGCTAGAAAAGTCTTCACTAAATATAATATGCTTGGCTCTTATACCAACTTTGCCAGTACCCTTGAAAAGATGGAAAAAGATAGACAAAAGTATACTAATCAAGTTAATTATGAGGGGGATATTAAAACATCAATACCTTGCAAGCTCTTAGGAATGTGCGAGGCACTAGAAAATAACTATGCTTGGCTTGTTCCCGAAAATTTGTTTGATGAAAATAGCAAGCCTAAGACTAATGAAAAGGGAGCCTCTGAAAGTTACATAGATAAGATACAATGCATAGTGGAGAAAACTCCAAACCCCGCTGTAGATGCATCATCTCTTAATAACACTTGATACACACTTTCTGCGCCTAGCTGAAAGGCGTTAAAGAAAAGCGCTTATGGGAGACAACCCATGATTTTACTACTGCACTTTTGTTTTATATTTGAGTCTTGGAAGTTGTTACTACTGTATCAACCTCTCCTTATCTTAGTTTTGTTGCATTGTTGTGCCAAGTAAAGTCTTTGATAGTAAGGTTCATACTAGATTTGGATTACTGCGCTGAAACAGATTTCTTGCTGTCACGAATCTGGGTTGAATTCTCTGTAGGTAACTCAGAAAATTCTGCCAATTTACGTGAGTGATCCTCAGATATGTACGCAACTCTCATTCAATTTGAGCATTTTCATTTGATCAAGTCTGGTGCCTCTTAGAAATTCGTCTTTACGGACTGTTCTGTTTTGACAGATTCTGCCTTTTATTTCACATTGCCTGTTTTGCTATGCTTGATGGATTTTTCTATTCCATTAACTTTCAGTAGCTTTGTGCAATGTCCAGAAGTGTTAAGAATGATTATGTCACCTCTGAACATGTGAATTTTGATTATGCACTAACCCTCTAATGAGTTGTTTTGAGTTTGGTGTGGAGGAAGTTTTCAAGGATCAAGAGAGGAGGATGATACAATATGATCAAGGAGAGTGAAAGCTCTAAGCTTGGGGATGCCCCGGTGGTTCACCCCTGCATATTTCAAGAAGACTCAAGCATCTAAGCTTGGGGATGCCCAAGGCATCCCCTTCTTCATCGACAACATTATCAGGTTCCTCTAGTGAAACTATATTTTTATTCCATCACATCTTATGCGCTTTGCTTGGAGCGTCTGTATGTTTTTATTTTTGTTTTGTTTGAATAAAATTGGATCCTAGCATTCATTGTGTGGGAGAGAGACACGCTCCGCTGTTGCATATGGACAAATATGTCCTTAGGCTTTACTCGTAATATTCATGGCGAAGGTTGAACTGCTTCGTTAAATTGTTATATGTTGGAAACGGGAAATGCTACATGTAGTAATTGGTATAATAACTTGAATAATTTGATACTTGGCAATTGTTGTGCTCATGTTTAAGCTCTTGCATCATATACTTTGCACCTATTAATGAAGAAATACATAGAGCTTGCTAAAATTTGGTTTGCATGATTGGTCTCTCTAAGGTCTAGATATTTTCTAGTAAGGGTCGAACAACAAGGAAGACGGTATAGAGTCTTATAATGCTTACAATATGTCTTTTATGTGAGTTTTGCTGTACCGGTTCATGCTTGTGTTTGTTTTAAATAACCTTGCTAGCCTAAGCCTTGTATTGAGAGGGAATACTTCTCGTACATCCAAATCCTTGAGCCAATAACTATGCCACTTGTGTCCACCATATCTACCTACTACATGGTATTTCTCCGCTATTCCAAAGTAAATTGCTTGAGTGCTACCTTTAAACAATTCAAAATTTATCACCTCTGATTTGTGTCAATGTTTTATAGCTCATGAGGAAGTATGTGGTGTTTATCTTTCAATCTTGTTGGGCAACTTTCACCAATGGACTAGTGGCTTCATCCGCTTATCCAATATTTTTGCAAAAAGAGCTGGCAATGGGATTCCCAGTCCCAAATTAATTAACTTTTATAATTTTACAAATAGACAGTCCTCCATGGTATGTGATTGTTGGATGGCACCCGAGGATTCGGTTAGCCATGGCTTGAGAAAGCAAAGGTGGGGAGGAGTGTCATCATAATAAAACTAAAATAAAAAGGCACTCCTTCATGGTATGAGATTGTTGGCAGGCACCCGAGGATTCGGTTAGCCATGGTTTGTGAAAGCAAAGGTTGGAAGGAGTACCACCCAAAAATAAAAATGTTTCATGGGAGCCGCTCTTTGAAGGTTTGTCTGGCAAGGGGGGTTAGAGTGCCCACTACCATTCGTTGACAACAACAAACACCTCTCAAAATTTGCTTTTATGCTCTCTTCTTGTTTTCAAAATAAAAGCTCTAGCACAAATATACCAATCGATGCTTCCCTCTGCGAAGGGCCTTTCTTTTACTTTTATGTTGAGTCAGTTCACCCATTTCTCTCCATCTCAAGAAGCAAACACTTGTGTTAATTGTGCATTGATTCCTACATACTTGCATATTGCACTTGTTATATTACTTTATGTTGACAATATCCATGAGATATACATGTTACAAGTTGAAAGCAACCGCTGAAACTTAATCTTCCTTTGTGTTGCTTCAATGCCTTTATTTAGAATTTATTGCTTTATGAGTTAACTCTT
This sequence comes from Lolium perenne, assembly GCF_019359855.2. Classification (NCBI taxonomy): domain Eukaryota; kingdom Viridiplantae; phylum Streptophyta; class Magnoliopsida; order Poales; family Poaceae; genus Lolium; species Lolium perenne. The sequence goes on from NC_067247.2 coordinate 64,934,065, forward strand.
ATGCAAGACTTATTGATGCTTGTCTTGAAAGTACTATTCATGAAAAGTCTTTGCTATATGATTCAGTTGTTTACTCATTGTCTTTACCATTGCTTTGGATCGCTGCATTCATTACATGTGCTTACAAATAGTATTGATCAAGATTATGATGGCATGTCACTTCAGAAATTATCTTTGTTATCGTTTACCTACTCGGGACGAGTAGGAACTAAGCTTGGGGATGCTGATACGTCTCCAACGTATCGATAATTTCTTATGTTCCATGCTATTTTATTGATGATACCTACATGTTTTATACATACTTTATGTCATATTTATGCATTTTCCGGCACTAACCTATTAACGAGATGCCGAAGAGCCGATTCTTTGTTTTCTGCTGTTTTTGGTTTCAGAAATCCTAGTAAGGAAATATTCTCGGAATTGGACGAAATCAACGCCCAGGATCTTATTTTTCCACGAAGCTTCCAGAAGTCCGGAGAGGAAACGAAGTGGGGCGACGAGGCGGCCACACAACAGGGCGGCGTGGCCCAGGCCTTGGCCGCGCAGCCCTGGCGTGTGGGGCCCTCGTGGCGCCCCCTGACCTACCCTTCCGCCTACTTAAGCCTTCGTCGATAATAGTTCCAGTACCGAGAGCCACGATACGGAAAACCTTCCAGAGACGCCGTCGCCAATCCCATCTCGGGGGATTCAGGAGATCGTCTCCGGCACCCTGCCGGAGAGGGGAATCATCTCCCAGAGGACTCTTCACCGCCATGGTCGCCTCCGGAGTGATGTGTGAGTAGTTCACCCCTGGACTATGGGTCCATAGCAGTAGCTAGATGGTCGTCTTCTCCTAATTGTGCTATCATTGTTGGATCTTGTGAGCTGCCTAACATGATCAAGATCATCTATCTGTAATGCTACATGTTGCATTTGTTGGGATCCGATGAATAATGAATACTATACTATGTTGATTATCAATCTATCATCTATGTGTTGTTTATGATCTTGCATGCTCTCCGTTGCTAGTAGAGGCTCTGGCCAAGTTTTTGCTTGTAACTCCAAGAGGGAGTATTTATGCTCGATAGTGGGTTCATGCCTCCATTAAATCTGGGACAGTGACAGAAAGTTCTAAGGTTGTGGATGTGCTGTTGCCACTAGGGATAAAACATTAATGCTATGTCTAAGGATATATTTGTTGATTACATTACGCACCATACTTAATGCAATTGTCTGTTGTTTGCAACTTAATACTGGAGGGGGTTCAGATGATAACCTGAAGGTGGACTTTTTAGGCATAGATTCATGCTGGATAGCGGTCTATGTACTTTGTCGTAATGCCCAATTAAATCTCACACTACTCATCATAACATGTATGTGCATGGTCATGCCCTCCTTATTTGTCAATTGCCCAACTGTAATTTGTTCACCCAACATGCTTATTCTTATCGGAGAGACACCACTAGTGAACTGTGGACCCCGGTCCATTCTTTTACATCGAATACAATCTACTGCAATACTCGTTCTACTGTTCTCTGCAAACATCATCATCCACACTATACATCTAATCCTTTGTTACAGCAAGCCGGTGAGATTGACAACCTCACTGTTACGTTGGGACAAAGTACTTTGGTTGTGTTGTGCAGGTTCCACGTTGGCGCCGGAATCCCTAGTGTTGCGCCGCACTACACTCCGCCGCCATCAACCTTCAACGTGCTTCTTGGCTCCTACTGGTTCGATAAACCTTGGTTTCTTACTGAGGGAAAACTTGCCGCTGTACGCATCACACCTTCCTCTTGGGGTTCCCAACGGGCACATCGACTGCGTGCTAGCATCAGTAGGCGGCACCAAAAGACCACTATCATTATAATCATCATAAATAGGAGGTAAAGTATCATCAAAGTAAATTTCCTCATCAATGCTTGGGAGACTAAAAATATCATGCTCATCAAAACCAGCTTCCCCAAGCTTAGAATTGTCCATATCATTAGCAACAATGGTGTTCAAAGCGTTCATACTAATATCATTGCTACTAGCATGCAAATAAGGTTCCATAGGTTTTTTTAATTTTCGCAGCAAACAATCCATGTCTTAACTCAAGAAATAGATTAAAAAGCTCATAGTTGCTTTCCATTATGTCAAACTAGTGATAAACAAGAAACAAAAAGATGCAATTGCAGGATCTAAAGGAAATAGCTTCGAGCACTTACAACGGCACCAGAAAATAACTTAGTTACCTGGGACCGGAGTGTGAGTGCCTTTTACCTTTCCTCCCCGGCAACGGCGCCAGAAAATAACTTGATGTCTACGCACGCTTCTATTCCTGTAGACAGTGTTGGGCCTCCAAGAGCAGAGGTTTGTAGAATAGCAGCAAGTTTTCCCTTAAGTGGATCACCCAAGGTTTATCGAACTCAGGGAGGAAGAGGTCAAAGATATCCCTCTCAAGCAACCCTGCAATCACGATACAAGAAGTCTCTTGTGTCCCCAACACACCTAATACACTTGTCAGATGTATAGGTGCACTAGTTCGGCGAAGAGATAGTGAAATACAAGTGGTATGAATGTATATGAGCAGTAGTAACGGCGCCAGAAAATAGCTTGCTGGCGTGCAGTTGATGGTAGTGATATTGCAGGAAGTAAAGATGCAGTAAAACAGTAAATAAGCGATGATTGCAGTATTTGGAAACAAGGCCTAGGGATCATACTTTCATTAGTGGACACTCTCAACATTGATCACATAATAAAACCACTCTACACTCTCTTGTTGGGTGATGAACACCATTAATTGTGTAGGGCTACAAGAGCACCTCAATGCCGGAGTTAACAAGCTCCACAACATTCGATGTTCATATTTAAATAACCTTAGAGTGCATGATAGACCAACGCAATTATACCGAGTACTAACATAGCATGCACACTGTCACCATCAAGCTATGAAAGGGGAATAGATCACATCAATACCATCATAGTAATAGTTAACTTCATAATCTACAAGAGATCACAATCATAAACTACGCCAAGTACTACATGATGCACACACTGTCACCATTACATCATGGAGGAGGAATAGAGTACTTTAATAACATCACTAGAGTAGTGTTGGAGATATGCCCAAGAGGCAATAATAAAATGGTTATTATATATCTTTGTGTTTATGATAATGTTTACATACCATGCTATAATTGTATTAACCGAAACATTGATACATGTGTGTTATGTGAACAACAAGGAGTCCCTAGTAAGCCTCTTGTATAACTAGCTTGTTGATTAATAGATGATCATGGTTTCATGATCATTAACATTGGATGTTATTAATAACAAGGTTATGTCATTATATGAATGATGTAATGGACACACCCAATTAAGCGTAGCATAAGATCATGTCATTAAGTTATTTTCTATAAGCTTTCGATACATAGTTACCTAGTCCTTATGACCATGAGATCATGTAAATCACTTATATCGGAAAGGTACTTTGATTACATCAAACGCCACTGCGTAAATGGGTGGTTATAAAGGTGGGATTAAGTATCCGGAAAGTATGAGTTGAGGCATATGGATCAACAGTGGGATTTGTCCATCCCGATGACGGATAGATATACTCTGGGCCCTCTCGGTGGAATGTCGTCTAATGTCTTGCAAGCATATGAATAAGTTCATAAGAGACCACATACCACGGTACGAGTAAAGAGTACTTGTCAGGAGACGAGGTTGAACAAAGGTATAGAGTGATATCGATGATCAAACCTCGGACAAGTAAAATATCGCGTGACAAAGGGAATTGGTATCGTATGTGAATGGTTCATTCGATCACTAAAGTCATCGTTGAATATGTGGGAGCCATTATGGATCTCCAGATCCCGCTATTGGTTATTGGTCGGAGAGAGTACTCAACCATGTCCACATAGTTCGCGAACCGTAGGGTGACACACTTAAGGTTTGATGTTGAAATGGTAGAACTTGAATAGGGAATGGAGTTCGAAGTTTTGTTCGAAGTCCCGGATGAGATCCCGGACATCACGAGGAGTTCCGGAATGGTCCGGAGAATAAGATTCATATATAGGAAGTCATATTCCAAGTTTGGAAATGATCCGGTGCATTTATGGCAGGTTCTAGAAGGTTCTAGAAAAGTCCGGAAGAAAGACACTATGGAAGGTGGAGTCCCGGAGGGACTCCACAAGCTTGGCCAGCCAAACCCTAAGGTAGGAGTCCCAGGTGGGCTCCACCTGAGGTGGCCGGCCACCCCACCTAAGGAAAAGGTGGGAGTCCCACCTTGGGTAGGACTCCCCCCTTGAGTAGGTTTCCCACCTTTGGAAAGTTTTGGTGTTGGGGTCTTATTCGAAGACTTGGACTACAACTCTTGGGGCTTCCACCTATATAATGAGGGGCATAGGGGAGGGGGCCGGCCACCATAGAGCCATATCTTGGCCGCACCCCTTGAGGCCGGCCACCCCCTCTCCCAAACCCTAGCCGCCCCCTCTCTCCTCCACCTCTCCCGCACGCTTAGCGAAGCTTCGCCGGAGTTCTCCATCACCACCGCCACCACGCTGTCGTGCTGCCGGATTCAAGGAGGAGCTACTACTTCCGCTGCCCGCTGGAACGGGGAGAAGGACGTCATCTTCATCAACACTGAACGTGTGACCGAGTACGGAGGTGCTGCCCGATTGTGGCACCGTGATCAAGATCTTCTACGCGCTTTTGCAAGCGGCAAGTGATCGTCTACCGCAGCAATAAGAGCCTACTCTTATTGGCTTTGGAAATCTTCAAGGGTTAGTCTCGTTCATCCCCTCGTTGCTCCCATCTTCTAGATTGCATCTTGGCTTGGATTGCGTTCTCGCGGTAGGAAATTTTTTGTTTTCTATGCAACGAATCCCTACAGTGGTATCAGAGCCGTGTCTATGCATAGATGGTTGCACGAGTAGAACACAATGGTTTTGTGGGCGTTGATGCTCTTGTTGTCTTTAGTTTGAGTACTTTGCATCTTTGTGGCATAGTGGGATGAAGCGGCTCGGACTAACTTTACATGACCGCGTTCATGAGACTTGTTCCTCGTTCGACATGCAACTTGTATTGCATAAGAGGCTTTGCGGGTGTCTGTCTCTCCTACTATAGTGAAGATTCAATTTACTCTTCTATTGACAACACTAGTATCACCGTTGTGGTTCATGTTCGTAGGTAGATTAGATCTTACTCGAAAACCCTAAACCACGTAAAATATGCAAACCAAATTAGAGACGTCTAACTTGTTTTTGCAGGGTTTGGTGATGTGATATGGCCATAATATGATGATGAATATGTATGAGATGATCATTATTGTATTGTGGCAACCGGCAGGAGCCTTATGGTTGTCTTTAAATTTCATGTTGAGTAGTATTTCAAAGTAGTTGTAATAGTTGCTACATGAGGTGAACAACCATGAAGACGGCGCCATGGACCTTGACGCTACGCCAACGATGATGGAGATCATGCCCGTTGATGATGGAGATCATGTCCGTGCTTTGGAGATGAAGATCGAAGGCGCAAAGACAAAAGGGCCATATCATATCACATATGAATTGCATGTGATGTTAATCCTTTATGCATCTTATTTTGCTTAGAACGCGGCGGTAGCATTATAAGATGATCCCTCACATTAATATCAAGATAATAAAGTGTTCTCCCCTCATATGCACCGTTGCCAAAGTTCATCGTTTCAAAGCATCTCGTGATGATCGGATGTGATAGATTCAACGTTCATATACAACGGGTGTAAGCCATGTTGCACACGCGGAATACGTGGGTTTGCTTGACGAGCCTAGCATGTACAGACATGGCCTCGGGACAACGGAAACCGAAAGGTTGAACACGAGTCATATGGATGATATGATCAACATGTTGATGTTCACCATTGAAGCTACATCATCTCACGTGATGATCGGTTTTTGTGTAGTGGATTTGGATCGTGTACCACTTAACAACTATAAGGGATGTTGTATTAAGTGGGAGTTCATTAGTAATTAGATTAAAACATGAACTAATTATCATAAACATAGTCTGAGTAGTATTTTGAATTAATTTTGTAGTATTGGCATCCGTTTTACTACTATGCGCTAGTCTTGAAATTGAGATAGAAATACTGTTAAAATCTGATAAGAAACTTTACGGATTGGAACCGTATTGTTAAAGAATCAAGAATTGATTAAGTCCTATTGCAAACTTTTAGTAAACCTCATATTGTTGATTCAATGAGTTATGGTTTCAATTAGTACCTAAAGTTATCTTGTCTCCATGAAACTTGAAGTTCAAATCTGTTTGAAAAAGTAAGGAGCTGAAAATTTAGTTTTCAGAAATAATCAAGGTATGAGATATATGTGATATCTAAGACCTTATTACAAGATGATAGAATATAATTTGGTGAGACTACATAAACTCATAAGTTTTATGGGAATGTACGAAGGTTGAAGACGCAAGGCGTCCCAATCCTCCAACTATTGGGGCACTAACAATATTCGCATATCCATGAAGTTATCATCCTTAGTATGCACCGTTGCTAAGACTCGTCGTATCGAAGCATCACGTGACGATCGGGTGTTATAGATTCTATGTGTGCATACAACGGGTGCAAGCCTATGCGAATACTAAGGTTAAAACTTTACGAGCCTAGCATGTACAGACATGGTCTCAGAAAGTCATCATGATACAATGGATAAAATTATGAGTGAAATTGTTCATCATATTACAAAGTTACTAATAATGAAATCAGAAACACTTGTCATATGATGATCAAACTTAAAGTAAGAACCTCAAGGTTATTGGTATTTGACCAATAAACCTAGAAGTTAATAATGTTAAAGTGTTTCTCTGGATAATGAGGAAAGCTAAAAGAGAAACTGCAAAAGATATTTTGGCAAAAGAAAAGAAAAGACTAGAAAGTCTAGCTCAGGTGTACATAAATGATATACATGTTATGGTTGTATTCCTAGTTAAGTCACACTATGAAATTCTTGGGTATTAGTACTATATTGGTTGGTATGAAGTGTCATACAAAACAACGCAATACAAGAATACAATGGCCTAAGTGACTGACAAGGAATATGATAAGAATGCACGTCTGGAACAAAATAAAGTGTTATTATGTTCATTGTTAGCATTATATCTAGCCTTTAGAATTTATAATAAAGAACTTAATAATTGTTATTTTGCTCTGGTCAAATGAAAACAATGAGTTGTTCAAATTATGACATTACTCCATGTACGATGGATAAGTTATTATAAATCTTAATGGTGAAACACACATACATAACACTGACGCTAAAATGCCATAAGGCAAATGATTTGAATTCCACTTATTTGTGGAACCGCCATTTAGGTCATGTTAGAAAGGAACGCATGAAGGAACTCCATGCAAATGGATTTTTGGAGTCATTTGATTTTTGAATCATTTGGCGCTTGCAAATCTTTTCTAAAGAGAATGATTAAAATACCGTTCATAGGCCAAGAGTTGAACGGGCAACAAACTTAGTGGAAAAATACATGATGATGTATGTGGTTCACTGGGCATAGTTGTGTGCGGGAGATTCTTCTACTTCATGAAAACTTTCAACAATGAATTGAGTATATATGTGGATATATTCAATAAGAAAGAAGTTTGAAACATTTGAATGGATTCAAATAAATTTCAGCATGAAGTGGAAATCATCGTAATAGAAAAGTCAAATATCTATGATTGGATCATGGTGAAAATATTTGAATTACGAGTTTTAGCGAACATCTAAGAGAGTCATGAAATTGTTCTACAACTCACATTTCTTGGAGTATCATAATGATGATGTAGTATCCGAGAGATGTATCCAAACCTTGTTGGATTAATGATGAGATAAAATATTATGACGCCATTATATTTTTGTGGATTATGCTTTAGTGACTACCGCTTTTACACTTAATAGAGCATCATCATGATCCGTTGAAATGACAACATACAAGTTATGGTATGGGTACAAACCCTAATAGTCTTTTCTTTAAATTTTGGTCTAAGAGTTTACAACCAAAATCGGATGAATGTCTTTGTTGGTTATCCCAGAGATTTGATTGGGAATTCTTCCCACGAGACAAAGACAAAAGTGTTTGTCAATGTTTCTTATTTCCGAGAAATTGTTTCTAGCGAAGTTTTTGAGTGGGAGGACAATATAATTTGATAAGGTTTATGAACCTGAGCATAATAATCAGAGTAGCGCAGCATCGGAATTGGTTTCGAAAGCGGCCACGACGATCATGGCTCCCATGACTACAAAGTGTTTTAGCCATGGAAGATCGAAGTACATATTGAACCTTGTAGGTATGGTTTACTTTGTGATCAAATAAATGATTTGTGGAACAAAGTATTGATTTTGAACAATGATAAACCAACTACAAACAAAGAAGTTATGATGGGCCCTGACTCCGTTAAAATGGCTATACGCCATGAAATCCATAATAGATGAATACTTTTTGAAAGTAAATGGATCTATAGACTTGGATGAAATATCCTTGAAGAAGCTCGACTTGTCGAAAAGTTGTTTACGACAAAGTTCAAAGAGTTGACTACGATAAGATTAGATCTTCCGTAGCAATGCTTATAGTCTATGTGGATTATTCTAGTAATCACTACATATTTCTTTTATGAGATATGCTAGTAGGATGGCAAAATACATTACTTATCAGAAGTGTGTATTAAAGGTGTATACAAGATACAACCAAAAGTTTTGCTGGTCTGTGGAAAACTAGATAGGTATACAAACTTCAGTTGGATGAAGTAAGTATCACGGAGTTGGAATCTTCACCAGATGAAATAGTCAAAGAGTTTTTGATTTCATCAGAGATGATGAAGAGGCTTGCATTTGCAAGAAATTAAGTGGGAGCGCTAAGACATATTTATAATACTTTATGTAGATGACATATAGTTGGTTATAAATGATGTAATTATATACTTGATTAAAAAGGTTTCATTGAGAAATTAACTTCAATGAAAAGATATGGATTGAAACAAATTTAGTGTCAAGATCTATGAAGATAGATTGAAACACAAAATAAGTTTAAGTCAAAGTACATAGAATGGATATTGAAATAGTTCAATATAGAAATATTAAGAAAATGTTCTTGTCATGTGAAGTTTTAACAAGACTTGAGTGTATCTGACACTCAATGAGTAAAACCACATGAGTGATTATAGATCACAAAATAATATGTACACAATCAGATGTCATGTGCTTTTAAAAATGTTATGAGCATATACCAGAATGATTCATGATATGATCATTGAAAAACAGTAAGAATATTCTTGAGTACTTAAGAAGAACCAAGGATATATATATATATATAGTTTTGTATGAAGAAATGACAAACAAATCGCTGTATGGTGTTGCACCGATATTTGTTTTGTCACATATGAAAATAAAATTTCAAATCTCAAATTAGACTAAGTGTTATTTAAAAGGGAGCACAATGAGCTAGAAGTTGTCTATGCTAGATTTAGAAGAGTTCTAAATATTGTGACGGATTCTACAAAAGAAGGCAGAGTATGTCATTGTTTTGACAATGACAAAGGATGTTAAGTCAAGAGGTTCTTTTATAACTTGGTGTAGTTCCGACAGAGTCAGAACTTTGAAGCTATATTGTGTGTGACAATATTAGTGACATATTTCAGACCGCGGAATTAAGGTTCCACCAGAAGACCAAACATATTTAATGCCGACTCATTTGGAAATGAGTGATGCGTTAAGACGCAAATGAATTACAAAATACATACGGTTCTGAGCATGTCAGATCCATTGACTAAAACCTCTCCCGTGAGCAAAACATGATAAAGCACCAGAAGGCCAAGGTGTTATATCTTTACAAATGTAAACTAGATTATTGACTCTAGTGCAAGTGGGAGACTGTTGGAGATATGCCCAAGAGGCAATAATAAAATGGTTATTATATATCTTTGTGTTTATGATAATGTTTACATACCATGCTATAATTGTATTAACCGAAACATTGATACATGTGTGTTATGTGAACAACAAGGAGTCCCTAGTAAGCCTCTTGTATAACTAGCTTGTTGATTAATAAATGATCATGGTTTCGTGATCATTAACATTGGATGTTATTAATAACAAGGTTATGTCATTATATGAATGATGTAATGGACACACCCAATTAAGCGTAGCATAAGATCATGTCATTAAGTTATTTGCTATAAGCTTTCGATACATAGTTACCTAGTCCTTATGACCATGAGATCATGTAAATAACTTATACCGAAAAGGTACTTTGATTACATCAAACGCCACTGCGTAAATGGGTGGTTATAAAGGTGGGATTAAGTATCCGGAAAGTATGAGTTGAGGCATATGGATCAACAGTGGGATTTGTCCATCCCGATGACGGATAGATATACTCTGGGCCCTCTCGGTGGAATGTCGTCTAATGTCTTGCAAGCATATGAATAAGTTCATAAGAGACCACATACCACGGTACGAGTAAAGAGTACTTGTCAGGAGATGAGGTTGAACAAAGGTATAGAGTGATATCGATGATCAAACCTCGGACAAGTAAAATATCGCGTGACAAAGGGAATTGGTATCGTATGTGAATGGTTCATTCGATCACTAAAGTCATCGTTGAATATGTGGGAGCCATTATGGATCTCCAGATCCCGCTATTGGTTATTGGTCGGAGAGAGTACTCAACCATGTCCACATAGTTCGCGAACCGTAGGGTGACACACTTAAGGTTTGATGTTGAAATGGTAGAACTTGAATATGGAATGGAGTTCGAAGTTTTGTTCAAAGTCCCGGATGAGATCCCGGACATCACGAGGAGTTCCGGAATGGTCCGGAGAATAAGATTCATATATAGGAAGTCATATTCCAAGTTTGGAAATGATCCGGTGCATTTATGGCAGGTTCTAGAAGGTTCTAGAAAAGTTCGGAAGAAAGGCACTATGGAAGGTGGAGTCCCCGAGGGACTCCACAAGCTTGGCCAGCCAAACCCTAAGGGAGGAGTCCCAGGTGGGCTCCACCTGAGGTGGCCGGCCACCCCACCTAAGGAAAAGGTGGGAGTCCCACCTTGGGTAGGACTCCCCCCTTGAGTAGGTTTCCCACCTTTGGGAAGTTTTGGTGTTGGGGTCTTATTCGAAGACTTGGACTACAACTCTTGGGGCTTCCACCTATATAATGATGGGCATAGGGGAGGGGGCCGGCCACCATAGAGCCATAGCTTGGCCGCACCCCTTGAGGCCGGCCACCCCCTCTCCCAAACCCTAGCCGCCCCCTCTCTCCTCCACCTCTCCCGCACGCTTAGCGAAGCTTCGCCGGAGTTCTCCATCGCCACCGCCACCACGCCGTCGTGCTGCCGGATTCAAGGAGGAGCTACTACTTCTGCTGCCCGCTGGAACGGGGAGAAGGACGTCGTCTTCATGAACACCGAACGTGTGACCGAGTACGGAGGTGCTGCCCGATTGTGGCACCGTGATCAAGATCTTCTACGCGCTTTTGCAAGCGGCAAGTGATCGTCTACCGCAGCAATAAGAGCCTACTCTTATAGGCTTTGGAAATCTTCAAGGGTTAGTCTCGTTCATCCCCTCGTTGCTCCCATCTTCTAGATTGCATCTTGGCTTGGATTGCGTTCTCGCGGTAGGAAATTTTTTGTTTTCTATGCAACGAATCCCTACAAGTAGCACATAGATTAATAGTGATACAAATCTCATCATATGAATCTCAATCATGTAAGGCAGCTCATGAGATCATTGTATTGAAGTACATAGGAGAGAGATTAACCACATAGCTACCAGTACAGCCCTTAGCCTCGAGTGAGAACTACTCCCTCCTCTTGGGAGACAGCATCGGTGATGAAGATGGCGGTGGTGTCGATGGAGATGACTTCCGGGGGCACTTTCCCGTCCCGGCGGCGTGCCGGAACAGAGACTTCTGTCCCCCAGATCTTGGCTTCGCGATGGCGACGGCTCTGGAAGGTTTCTCGTACCGTGGCTTATTCCCCCCGAAGTTTTTAGGTCAGGAGGCTTCTTATAGGTGAAGAGTCGGAGTCGGAAGGGCTACGGGGCAGCCACACAACAGGGGGGCGCGCCCCCCTGGGCCGCGCCGCCACCACGTGTGGTGGCCCTGGGCCTCTCCTATGGCCCCTCTCTGGTGTTCTGGAAGCTTCGTGGAATTATAAGATACTGGGCATTGATTTCGTCCAATTCCGAGAATATTTCCTTACTAGGATTTCTTAAACCAAAAACAGCAGAAAACAGGAACTGGCACTTCGGCATCTTGTCAATAGGTTAGTTACGAAAAATGCATCAAAACGATATAAAGTGTGAACAAAACATGTAGGTATTGTCATAAAACAAGCATGGAACATCAGAAATTATAGATACGTTGGAGACGTATCAGCATCCCCAAGCTTAGTTCCTACTCGTCCTCGAGTAGGTAAACGATAACAAAGATAATTTCTGAAGTGACATGCTACCAACATAATCTTGATCCAATAATGATGTAAATCATATGAACTGGGATCAAATCACTCAAAGCAAATGTCTATATTGATATAAGAGATGATAATGCAAGAGTTAAACAAGCTAGAAGTTTTCATGAACTATTGCTTTAAAGACATGAAACCGTACAAAGTTCATTAAAGATGTGTTAAGTATTCAGCGTAGAAGTTCTATCCTTCATTCCAAGCATCAAGTAAATTTTCACAACATAAGAAGGATTCAGTCAAGTAAACATAAACATGAACGTCATGAATCAATTGTTTCGAAGTCTACTCAACCGGTGAGCGCAAGCATTTAGTATTGGCACCAGGATGTTATGGCATAAAGAACGTTAATGGGGGTTTGGAAGGCCAATGAAAGAAAGTCTTACAAAGCTATAAGTGATTATTAGACAAGAGGAAGTCTTATAATCGAAGCTATGCAAGGAGTAGTGATTGCCATGCAACGGATGCACATAGAGCTATATGTGTATGAAAGCTCTCCAATGGAACTAGTGGGGGTGCATCCAACTTGGTTGCTCACGAAGACCTAGAGCACTTTTGAGGAAGCTCATCATTGGAATATACAACCCAAGTTCTATAGTGTAAATTCCCCACATAGTTATACTAGTAAAACATGAAAACTCTCTCATATGAAGTGTAGGTGCTAAACATGCACAAATGATGACTATGAATAGTGCAGGTGCTAAAACATGAGCACAAGTGTGGATAAAAGATAGTAATGCTGCCCCTTTTTCTTTATTCCTTTTTTTCTTTTTCTTTTTTTTTCCATTTTTTTCTTTCTTTACTTTTTCTCCTTTTGATGGCCTCCATGGCTCTTTTCACTTTTAGGGGCAACATCCTAATATGACAACACACTTTTTGGTACAAATAACTCATAATGAATAAAACATGATGTATAAAACTGTATGCCTCTGCCAGTGTAGCAGGATGTGCAATGATCTAGCGTAACATGGGTAAACCACACATCAGTTGTATAGAATCATGCAAAGAAATATATAAATGATAAATGACAACATGTAATGTAAAATGGAAGTTGCATGGCAATATATCTCGGAACAGCTATGGAAATGCTGTGGTAGGTAGGTATGGTGGCTGTTTTGAGGAGATGTATGGGCTTATGTGTAGGAGAACAAGAGAAAGTCCTCCCACGGGTTTGGATGTACCGGCGAAGTATGCACAATTCTCAATGTGAGCAAAAGGCAATGCACGGTACCGAAGAGGCTAGCAAATTTGGATGGTGGAAGTGCCAAAAACCTTAGCTTAACATTAGTCAAAAAGAACTCACAAGCTTATTGCAAACAACTAGCAGGTTCAACATTAAGAGCATGATTAAAATTTACTCCAAGGAGGGCTGTTCACGGTGGCACAAGTATCCCGCTAGCTCCCTCGACCTTCAGCACAACTTAGTTATTATGATGAACTCTCAGACATGGAAAGCTATCAAGTCTAACTACACCTTCAACTATTTAAGTATAGTTTGTAGTACGTCTGTAATGTCCCAGGTTCAGAGACGATCGAGGGGTAGATTTTAGAAAGGGATGTGCATTGCATCGTAAATTCTGGGGAAATTTCGCGCTTTTAAAACAAAACTGCATCGAAGGGGGACAAGTTTCTCTCTCGACACCTTACAGGGTTAGGGTTTCGAGAGTGCGACAAACTTGCTCTTATTCAACTAAACTAGGGTTTTGGAGAAGAGAGAAGGGATATTGCATCACAAACTTAAGTTGCATGATTGAATTCAAATTTAAGTTGCATGATTGAATTCAAACCTAAGTTGAATTTGAATTTCAAATTCAAACATTAAATAAATATCTCATAATTCAATTGTGAGGAAATTCAATAAAGGAATTAAAATAATAAACAATATGAACAATACAAATAATAAGTAAAGCTCATTAGAGAAAACCTTGAGCTTTATTGATCCACACACAATATACATTGTCTTTACATTATTCACAATTGAAATAATAGAACAATACAACACATTACAAGAATTGGAAAATAGAAAAAGGAAATAAAAGAAAAGTACAATGTCATATTCTACCCTAAAAATACAAGCTAATCTTCATTTAGTCTTGAGCTTGATGATCTTCATCTCCATTTGATCATCATTTGGAAACCTGCACTCAAACACAACAAACACAAAGTTATGCCAAGTGGCATAGCCACTTGGCAGGTTAGAAAGTAAATGGAATTGGAGAGGATATGACCAAAGGCTGCCGAGCTGATCCTCTCACAGCCAGGTTCAAGGCACCAGGTACATACACACACAGGCAGCACACACTGCATGTGTGCATGCTGCACAACACACAAGCACAGAGAGGAGTCACCAACTGTAATTAGCACTGCTGTCGACCAGGGAGAGCAAGGGGAGAACCATATATAAACTTTTCAGAGCCAAACCCTAGTTGTTCATCGACAGCAGCTTCACAAGGGTAAGCACACCAAGAACAACAAAAACAGGTGAACAGCCAGAGCTGTCTCACCTATTCCATAATCACCAGAAATAAACCAAGCATCAAGCTTACAAGGAAGAGAAGGGCAAGCCCAGAAATCAACCAGCAGCTAAACCTCTACACCAACAACTTTTCTAGGAGCTGGAGTGAGGTATAAAGCAAATCAACCTGAGCAAAACACTGATTTGCTCATAAATAAGCATGCACTTGCATCACATAAGCAAAGTGGGTGGAAAACCCTGTGTGAGTCATCATATGGCTAATAGCCAATTGGTGCAAATAAAAAGGAGAGAAACCAATAGGAAGTCACCCTGGGAACATTGGTTATGCCAAACCAGTGGCAGAACCAAAGACATCCAGCAAGGGATGATCCTATCTAGCTAGCCAAAGTTACTTAGCACCTATGACCACTACACCATCAGACAGATAGACAAATTGTGTCTATTCTTGTTTGTCAACATCAAAGATCACTGGAAATCCAACATGGAATTATCCAGTAATGCATTCACTAAGCCACAACAAGCCACCAAGGGTGGGAGCTACCTAAACAACAAAGAACTGCTGTCAAGATCACCTCAACCACAAAACCAGCCAACAAAGCCACCCATCATCACCCAGAGGGTTAAGAGTGAGCTAGGGTCCCCAACAAATGGTTGGCATCCCTCTAGCTCAAGAAAATCAAAGAAAAGAATCATCACTGAGTTACAGTTCATCCATTTATCCATTTGACCAAGCCAAACTAGACAGAGAATTGAGATACACAAGTAACCAGTGGTGAGACACTTGCAAATGATCCAGAGGATCACTGCAAGCATCATCAGATGCCTGAGCAAGCACCAGCACACACCAGCACAAGCCTATGTGACACACACACACACATCACAGATTGAGTAGCAGTGAGGCACAGACACCAAACATCAGCCTGTACAAGCAACTGATGATCATCTGATCATCAGAAGCTTGCTAGAGCATGCCAGTACATGCTAGAGCCAACCTAGAAACAAATCATGAATCATTTGACTAACACAACATCAATTCATCAACAGTGGCTTCATAGCTAATCAAATAAATAATTATGATTGTATCCAGAAGCACATCAAATGCTTGATGAATCACTGGATCATAATACACCAGCCAAACATATAAATTCATCACTGTATAACACAGATAAGCCACAGTGATACTCAATTGAGCACAAGAATTAGCCATAATTGCTCTGGCACTTGCAAATATGCAAGAATTACACACTGTAACTAAGAGCACCTCCAGCCAGGCCCCCGAGAAGCCCCCCAGGACCAACTTTTTTCATCCGGATGGCGTAAAACGGCCCAGTCGTGCGCCCAGAGTCTCGATTTCGCCCGGATTTGGACTTATATCCGTCCGGACTCCCCATGCCAAGCCCGGTCCCCCGGGGAGCCGCTGGGGGCTCCGGATGAAACATTCTCGTCCACCTGGCCCGCTGTCAGGGACTAGTCTCCTCTCTCTTCTGATTTTTCTCTCCACCTACCGCCCTTCTCTCTCCTTGATCTTTTCCCCACCTTGCCGAGCTAGAGCACGACGGGCAGAACGGAGCTCGCGGGTGGCCTCGCCGGGTGGAGTTAGCGGAGGGCGCGCCGCAGTGGAGGAATCACGGGCGGCCGCAGGATAGAGGCGTCGGGGCACGGTCTGGCGGGCGAGGAGCTTGCGGGCGAGCGAGACCGAGCCGGAGCGCGGGCTGGCGGGCGCGCGGGCGACGAGCTTCGCGGGCGGGCGAGACCGAGCCGGAGCGTAGTCTAGCGGGCGCGCGGGTGAGGAGCTGCGGGCGGGCGAGACCGAGCCGGAGCGCGGTCTGGCGGGCGCGCGGGTGAGGAGCTGCGGGCGGGCGAGATCGAGCCGGAGCGCGTGAGGCCAGAGCGGAGCGGCGCGGCACGACATGGCCAGAGCGGCGCGAGCGTGCCCGGGGAGTCGCGGCGGTAGCATGGCACCTCCGTGTCAGCACCGCCGACATTGCACCACCATCGGGTGCGTGGCCGGCATGGTCGATGCTGGTCGAACACCTTCCAGGCATCCTCACGAGCGCCGTGTGTGGGGAGATGACTGGAAAAGTGTAGCTCCCCATGCCAAAAATAGGTCCAATCCGGACCAATTTCTATCCGGATTATGCCCCGGGGGCCTCCAACGAGTGGGGATGCTCTAAGCCATAGCAATTGAAATGAATACACTTGAGGATCTGGCAAGCTTATCAACAAGAACAGAGGCACAGGGATAGAATTAGACAAGAAATGCTAGCATAGCAAGTGCTTAGGCTAGAAATTCTTGCACAGAGGCATGGCAGGGCATCACACAACAGTAGCACACGCATAGCGCAGCAGCATAGCACAGCAGGAGCAGGCATACATGGCGCTGGAGAAGAGCACAACAGCTCTTGCGCAGGCAAGCAAAGTACAGCAGTAGGGCTAGAGGAGGAAGAAGGTCAGGCACAGGAGGGGAGCAGAAAAGGAGGCACACTTACCCGGAGTCGAGCAGAACAGCGTAGCCATGGCGGCTACGGCGGCACACACCGGAGCGTGGCGGCGCCAGGCCAAGCCAGGCCATGGCGGCACCACAGCACCACGTGCACCACGACGGCGAAGCCACGATGGCGCCACAGCACCAGGGCGTCAGGAGCGGCGGGATCGCCCAGATCCCGTAACCCTAGCTGCCGCGGAGGAGGTCGAGTACGAGCTGGAGCAGCACCCGCTCCAGATCGACGCGGATGAAGATGACCGCCGTCGTGAGGCGCGTCGATTGCGCATCATGGCGGGGGCCAAGTCCGGCGGAGCTCCCCGGAATCGAGCGGCGACGGCGGTGGCGACGCGAATCGCCAGAGAGGGGATTAGGGTTAGGGTTCGGACGCGCGCGCGAGAGAGAGGGAGAGGAGTGAGGTGGTTGAGCCGGACCAGGTGGGTCGGTCGACCTAACCCACTGGGTTACACCGACAGGTGGGCCCAGGGGCATTTTTTCCATTTCACCAATTAACAAAAATCATGAAACTTTAAAATTCAATAGTAAATGTTTCCTAGCTCTAAAAAAATAATTAAAAATATGAAAACCACTCAGTATAAAAAACTCTATCATAATAAAATATGAAATAGATTTTTTTGAAGATAAACAAGAATAAGTTCAAATTTGATGATTAAAATAATCATTTAAATCACACATATTATTTTCAATAATGAAAATAAGTCCATAAATTATTTTGGACTTTAAAAACACCTTGACAACATTTCAAGGTTGTATTTTTTCCTAAATAGAGTATCCCCAAATCATTCTTAGTATTAACCTCTCACATGAAATATTAACGACATCGGAAGGGGGGAACAAACCCTAAAACTGCAATCATGCATCAATGCTTCTTTAACCATTGCCCTTATCGGACAATGATGCTATTTTTCAGAAACAGAGGACAAGGGTCAGTCCACGCCATCCAACTGCAACACTT
Source organism: Lolium perenne (assembly GCF_019359855.2). NCBI lineage: Eukaryota > Viridiplantae > Streptophyta > Magnoliopsida > Poales > Poaceae > Lolium > Lolium perenne. The sequence continues at coordinate 64,952,461 of NC_067247.2, forward strand.
TGCGTTGTCTGTGCAAGTTCATCACTTGCTCATGCCATTTGAGTATTTTTACCAAATTACTTGCAAAGTACTATGTTTATCACTATTGCATAAAAACCAAAACCACTATTTTCATAACTATGAATATGACTATGTGGTGGGCAATGGAACCATGGATTGCGTTGATATGGTGGAGGTTCCATTGCAAGGGTTATATCCATCTAGGATTAAACAACAAATGTCGTCCAGTGATTCTTGTGCCATAATACCCGTGTTAACCATAAGATCTGGAGTGGGACGGAATAGTCAATCGTATTTCCACCTCTTGTACATCAACGGACGCGCTTTACCGTAGCACACTTGTCATCTGTCGGGGCAAGCGGTAGGCTGGGGAAGCCAATTAAGTCCCCACGGCTTTGTCTGTAGCACACTTGTCGCCGAAGTGCAAGCGGTAGGTTGGGGAAGCCATCCAAGTCCCCACGGTATTGCGGTCTATGAGGGGTTGCATCTGCCGGCGAAGGAGTTTGGTTCGATCCCAGACTGTCGTCGTGGTCGGGGTCCACCCTAATACGGGAATAATGGGACCGACGAGGACCCAGGGTCGGGGATGCAGCAAAGGGTGGGTGTGCGAGGTAGCGGAGGAATATGATTGGCTATGACCTTATACCAGGCCTCACACCGAAGGAAGTGTGGACGGGAAAGCTGCCCGGTTGGCACCAAGGTTAAGATCTCTTATGGGTAAAGCAACACACCTCTGCAGAGTGTAAACAACCGTGACCTGTCACTCCCTGTTCCGGGATATGGAACTACGAACGCAGCCGGAAAGGAGCTCCATGAAGTTCTAGTAAACCGGTGAAGGCTGACGGACATAGCTCTTTGAAATAAAAGCAACCTCTTGAAGAAATGTTTATCAAAACCTGCATTGGTATTAGACTTTCTGGTCTAATATCGTAGCTAGTGCATTAAACACCTCTTATCTATAATGAACTTGTTGAGTACGCTCGTACTCATCCCACTCTTAAATCCCCTGCTTAGATTGTCTGAGCCATCTGGAGGAGGACAACGACAACCCTGAAGGAGCCGAGATTATCGGCTATGAAGAACCAGACCTCTCTGGAGGTGTTGAAGGCGTAGACTACCTTATAGTCTACGGAACCGGGGAGGGTTCCGGAGGAGATCAAGTCTAGACTAACCGAGTAGTAGTAGTATCCGAGCAGTACGAACTCTTAGTACTTAGCTGCTCGAGGAAATAAATGTACCATCTAGTAAGACTTCTATATTGTAAGTTAAGATGGGTTCGCCTCGAACCCAGGAGTATCCCTCTTATGACCCAAGAGGAGCTCCGAGATGATATGTACATTATGCTTGTAATAATAAATGAATGAGTTATGGACATGCTATGTTCTGTTGTACTACTCTGAGGGATGTAATATTTGCGGAATGGTACTTCGTGAATGTTATATCAACGACTGGCATACTACAACATGCAGTGGTATGCAGGGTCACCACAGTTGGTATCAGAGCAAAAGCTTTGACCTTAGGTTGGAACCTAGTAAATGGGACCGAACGTTAGGAGTCAAATAGGATTAGTAAAGAATTCTCTAAAAATATGGTGTATATTCAATTGAGAATACAACAATCATATCTTTTAGTGCGATAATTCTTTATTATCTCTATTATGATGCATTATTACTAATCTTATATTCTTTCTATTCTACAGCCAATTATGGCAAGTTCACGTCCGGGACGAAACGTGAAAGTGATGGATTCAACACTGAGTGAATATGAAGGAGGACTCGCATATATTCTTCGTGCCATGTTACTTGAATTTGGGTGTGATCCCCAGATCCAAGTAGAGAAATACATGTACTATGACGGTACTGTATTGGCAAAGTGTAGGGTAGGATTAAGACTTCCAGAATCCCTAGGAATGAGCATAGTAATGCCAGCAGGTGAGGCTAGAACTACCCAAACAGCCTACCATATAGCCATTATGAGAGCCATCACTGATATCCAGGAGCATAAGACGAAAGAGCTTATGGGTTCCGAATTCTCACACATTCCTCACATGGAGGAGGAAGACGATCCTATGCTTAACCACTTCAAATTTGCAAAACGCAAACCAGCAGAAGCCGCTAAGTACATGGACAATAGCCGCAACTTACTGTCATTGTTCTTTCAGTTGAACCGACACCTGTCGGGAGCAATTGATACAATGCTAGAGGAGTTTACTGAGCCCAAGGAGGAGACTAAGGGGAAGGAACCCATGGAGAATAAAGTGCACACACCAGTTTACTCAGCTGGTGACTACATTAGTATTGACCATCCTGAACTAGAAACTACACCCATTACACCTAGGTACTATCCTAGTAGTTCCTATAGAGGTTATGAGGGTGGAGAGGAATCCGGAAACAATCAGCGTTCCGAGACTCCTATAGAGAACTCAACAGGTTGGCGTTGGGGGTCAGACACAGGAAACTCTGGCAATTCTGTCAGAAATAATGTGGAGATGAATGAGGATGCCACAAACCAGTTCCAGGGCAATCAGTATAATAGGGGTGACTATGAGGAGTACCCTATATTGATTGAGTCAGATACTGATGGAGGTAATACCTATGGCGGACTCACAGGGGAGTATACCCGATGGGTGGATTATGATGTTTTGAATAATCAATTCATGAACACAGATTTCTCCCTCGGATCATCCTCTGATTCCGACTACCAGCCAACGGGGACACCCTACGTTCCAGATTCTGTCAGGAGGACGACACGTTCGACCGGATGGAAGCCTGGAATGTACCGGGAGTGAAGTACGACTAGAGACCACCAAGGGAGGCGAGACTACAATACATAAGTACCACATGTATTGTTGTGTGTAATATTGTAGAAATTTGTACATATACTTCAATAAGTGAGTTTGCATACTCACATCGACCCTGAGTATTGTAATAAGACCACTTAAGTATGTATATACACGGTATATGTTTTGTATGATTTGGATTTGCTTCTTGATTTCCATTGCGTGACTAGTTCTGTGCACAAAGTTGAGCTCAGAAAACTTGCGCATGGAGTAATTATGAGTATCACCTTGTGTTGCAGAACTAGGGGGATATGTCGGGACCGGTAGGAGAGGAGAGTGAGGCGCAGCGCATGGAGCGCGAGGCTAAGCAGAAGGAAGAGGCTGATGAAGCAGCCAGAAATCAGTTTCCACCACCACCACCACCACCCATGACGCAGCAGAACTTCCTCCAATACATGCAAATGTTGGAGGAAAGGCAACGTATAACGTTGGAGCAGCAGAATAAGTTCTTCCAGGAGCTGCTTCAACAAAACAAGGTGGAAAGACCTGACAACCAGGGAGTCACTCTGTCAGACTTCCAGAATACTAAGCCTATATCCTTCGCATACGCGCCCGAGCCTATGGACGCGGAGGATTGGCTGATGGACACGGAGAGGAAGCTAAACACCGTTGGATGCAACGACCTGGAGAAGGTCCGTTATGCAACACACTTGTTGTGTGGACCTGCCGCATCATGGTGGGACAATATAGTAGCCGTTTATCCGGCTGGGAAGGTATTCACCTGGGAGGAGTTCAAGCGAAAGTTCAGGGAATCCAATGTCCCTGAAAGCATTGTGGAGTTGAAGCGTCGAGAATTTGAAAGTCTCGAGCAGAAGGATAAGGCCATCCTGACTTATGTCAGGGAGTTTTCGAAGCTGTCTCGGTATGCTGTTGAGGAGGTCAACACCGAGGACAAGAAAAAAAGAGGTTCATGCGGGGATTGAATCCCCAGTTCAAGGTTCAGCTTAGGACGATGAGGGAAACTGAGTTCCAAGAGTTGGTGGATGCAGCCATCACTCTTGAAGATGACTTCAAGCAACTGCAGGAAGAGAAGAGGAAGAAGGCTAAATTCGAGCCTAAGAGGTATGTCAGCAACAAGCCTAATACAGGCTTGAGTTTTAAACCAAGGTACAACAACAACAACAACAACAACAACCAGAAGAGGAATCAAGGATCCCAACCTGCAAACCTGGTATTATGCCGAAGCTGTGGAAGAATAGGCCACCTTTCCAGGGATTGCAGGAAGCCAAGGATCATCTGTTTTGGTTGTCGTGAGGAGGGGCACATGATGAAGGATTGCCCTAAGAATAAGAATGGAGGAGGCCAGTCAGGAGGAGGAGGAAGCCGAGGAGGAAACACCGGAGGGAATTGGAAGAACAAGAAACCCTTCGGCAAGTTAAACTGCACCAGCTTGGAGGAGGTGGTTAACTCCGATCAGGCAGTGATAGGTACGCTCCAGATACTTACTCATCCTGGCAAAGTACTTTTTGATACTGGTGCAACTACATCATTCATTTCTCAACAATTCATCATCAAACATGGGATTAGTTGCACTAAGTTAGATACACCTATAACCATACTTTCTGCGGGGGGAACGATAGTAGTAACCCATACCAAACAAAAACAAGTCATCATGATCAATAAATGCGTGTTTGACGCAGACCTGTTCATTTTACCGATGAAGGACATTGATGTCATTCTTGGTATGAACTGGTTGGAAGCTAACAGAGCATTGATCGACTGTGTGAATAAGACTGTGTCTTTGAAAAGCCCCGATGGAAGTGGAATGATCTACCAAGGAGATAAGCATACACAGATCGAAGTCGAGCTACAGCTGAACAGCATGAAGGAAGTGAAGTTGGAGGATATACCTGTAGTAAATGAATTCCAGGATGTGTTTCCTAAGGAATTACCTGGAATGCCACCAGATAGGGAGATAGAATTCACTATCGACCTAATTCCAGGAACAACTCTGATTGCTAAAGCACCATATAAGATGGGGCCTAAGGAGTTGAAAGAACTTAAGGAGCTATTGGATGACTTGGAACAGAAAGGATTCATACAAGAGAGTGTTTCACCATGGGGATCACCTGTGATCTTTGTGGATAAAAGAGATGGAGGTAGAAGGATGTGCGGAGACTACAGGAATTTGAACAATGTCACAATCAAGAACAAGTACCCACTTCCTAGAATACAAGATCTATTTGATCAAGTTAGAGGCGCGGGAGTCTTTTCCAAAATTGATCTAAGGTCCGGTTATCATCAGATTAAGATCAAGAAGGAAGACGTTCCGAAAACCGTCTTTGTCTCAAGGTATGGACATCATGAATACCTTGTAGTGCCTTTTGGTTTAACCAATGCACCAACAATTTTCATGAATCTTATGAATAAGATCTTCATGCCATATCTAGACAAGTTTGTCATTGTATTTATCGATGATATCTTGATATATTCTAAAGACAAAACTGAACATGCTGAACATCTGAGGTTAGTATTGCAAACACTAAGAGAGCATCAACTCTATGCCAAGTTCAGCAAGTGTGAATTTTGGCTAGATCAAGTGGAATTTCTTGGTCATGTCATTAGCAAAGATGGAATAGCTGTTAATCCGAGCAAGGTAGCAGCAGTTTTAGATTGGGAAGCACCCAAGACTGTTAAGGAAATCCGGGGATTTCTAGGAATGGTAGGATACTATCGGAGATTCATTGAAGGATTCTCCAAGATAGCAGGACCAATGACGAAGCTGTTAAGAAAGAACGCACCATTTGTGTGGTCAGAGGAGTGTGAGAAGAGTTTTCAAACTCTGAAGGAAAAAACTCACCACAGCACCGGTGTTAGCAGTTCCTGAAGTTGGCAAAGATTACACCGTGTACTGTGACGCATCCAAACATGGATTGGGTTGCGTACTCATGCAGGATCGGAAAGTAATATCTTATGGATCAAGGAAACTCAGACCTCATGAAGTAAATTATCCAACACATGACTTAGAACTAGCAGCAGTCGTATTTGCACTTAAAACTTGGAGACATTTTCTCTATGGAGCCAAGTGTGAGCTCTATACGGATCATAAGAGTCTCAAGTACTTCTTCACTCAGAAGGAACTCAATATGAGGCAGAAAAGATGGCTTGAACTAATCAAGGATTATGATTTGACCATCAATTATACTCCAGGGAAGGCCAATGTTGTAGCAGATGCCTTAAGTAGGAAGAGCACTGGAGGAGTAGAACAAGAGTTATCACCGGAGTTGAGGAAGGAAATAAGCCAAGCCCAAATACAACTTTGGGAGAAAGAGGCTCATGAAGGGCTATCGGCTTTACAAGTAGCCGATGAGCTAAATGTCAACTTAAAGAATGAGATAATGATGGGTCAATTGGACGATCCATTCATCGTAGAGGAGATGAGAAGGATTGATGAAGGGAGACCATCAGAATTCCACCGAGGAGAATCAGGATCATTATGGTTCCAGAAGAGGATTTGCGTTCCGGATATTGCTGAGATCAAAGAAGTAATACTCCGGGAAGCCCATCAGACACCATACTCCATACACCCGGGAAGTACAAAGATGTATATGGATCTCAAGGAGTTATTCTGGTGGAATAATATGAAGAGGGAGATAGCACAATATGTGGCGGAATGCCATACCTGCCAAAGAGTGAAGGCTGAACATCAGAGTCCGGCAGCAAAGTTACAACCCTTACCCATTCCAGAATGGAAATGGGAGGAGATAGGAATGGATTTCATCACCGGACTACCCATGACCAATAAAAAGAAGGATATGATATGGGTAATCGTGGACCGGTTGACGAAAAGTGCACACTTCTTAGCAGTAAATCAGCAGGATAAAGGAGAGAAACTCATCGATCTTTACATCAAAGAGATCGTGAGTAAACATGGAGTGCCCAAGAAGATCGTGTCAGATCGAGGATCCGTGGTCACGTCAGCATTTTGGAAGCAACTACATGAAGCTTTAGGATCCAAACTGGATTATAGTACCGCCTATCATCCTCAGACAGGTGGACAAACCAAGAGAACTAACCAGATCCTAGAGGATATGCTTAGGGCTTGTGCCCTAGACTTCGGAGGATCATGGGAGGAGCACTTGCCACTAGCAGAGTTTTCATACAACAATAGCTATCAAAGTAGCATCAATATGGCACCGTTCGAAGCTCTGTACGAAAGGAAATGTAGATCACCCATATGCTGGTATGAGGCTGGAGCAAGCAAGGAGTTTAATCCTGATTATGTCAAAAAAAAGCAACAAATTATTGACATTATAAGAGATAGGCTTAAGATAGCCCAAAGTCGACAGAAGAGTTATGCCGATCAGAAGAGAAGGACATGGGAACCACAAGTTGGAGACATGGTATATCTCAAGGTGAGCCCGATGAAAGGACTTCAGAGATTTGGAGTAAAGGGGAAGTTAAGCCCTAGATACATTGGACCTTTCAAGATTCTGAGTCAAAACTGAGGGTTAGCCTTTGAATTGGAACTACCGGAGAGGTTAGCTCAAGTTCACAATGTATTCCATGTGTCGCAACTCAGGAAATGCTTAAAGACCCCAGATGAGCCAGTGTCACATGATGAGCTCGAGTTACAACCAGATTTGACTTACATCGAGAAGCCAGCGAAGATTCTCGAGGAGAACTGGAAACAACTCAGGAATCGAGCTATTAAGTACTGCAAGATACAGTGGAAACATCACCTCGAGAGGGAAGCCACCTGGGAAAAGGAGGAAGACCTGAGGAAAACATACCCCGAACTCTTCAGGTATTGCAACCACAACTTCGGGACGAAGTTTTCTTTAAGGGGGAAAGGCTGTAATGTCCCAGGTTCAGAGACGATCGAGGGGTAGATTTTAGAAAGGGATGTGCATTGCATCGTAAATTCTGGGGAAATTTCGCGCTGTTAAAACAAAACTGCATCGAAGGGGGACAAGTTTCTCTCTCGACACCTTACAGGGTTAGGGTTTCGAGAGTGCGACAAACTTGCTCTTATTCAACTAAACTAGGGTTTTGGAGAAGAGAGAAGGGATATTGCATCACAAACTTAAGTTGCATGATTGAATTCAAATTTAAGTTGCATGATTGAATTCAAACCTAAGTTGAATTTGAATTTCAAATTCAAACATTAAATAAATATCTCATAATTCAATTGTGAGGAAATTCAATAAAGGAATTATAATAATACACAATATGAACAATACAAATAATAAGTAAAGCTCATTAGAGAAAACCTTGAGCTTTATTGATCAACACACAATATACATTGTCTTTACATTATTCACAATTGAAATAATAGAATAATACAACACATTACAAGAATTGGAAAAATAGAAAAATAAAATAAAAGAAAAGTACAATGTCATATTCTACCCTACAAATACAAGCTAATCTTCATTTAGTCTTGAGCTTGATGATCTTCATCTCCATTTGATCATCATTTGGAAACCTGCACTCAAACACAACAAACACAAAGTTATGCCAAGTGGCATAGCCACTTGGCAGGTTAGAAAGTAAATGGAATTGGAGAGGATATGACCAAAGGCTGCCGAGCTGATCCTCTCACAGCCAAGTTCAAGGCACCAGGTACACACACACACACACACAGGCAACACACACTGCATGTGTGCATGCTGCACAACACACAAGCACAGAGAGGAGTCACCAACTGTAATTAGCACTGCTGTCGACCAGGGAGAGCAAGGGGAGAACCATATATAAACTTTTCAGAGCCAAACCCTAGCTGTTCATCGGCATCAGCTTCACAAGGGTAAGCACACCAAGAACAGCAAGAACAGGTGAACAGCCAGAGCTGTCTCACCTATTCCATAATCACCAGAAATAAACCAAGCATCAAGCTTACAAGGAAGAGAAGGGCAAGCCCAGAAATCAACCAGCAGCTAAACCTCTACACCAACCACGTTTCTAGGAGCTGGAGTGAGGTATAAAGCAAATCAACCTGAGCAAAACACTGATTTGCTCATAAATAAGCATACACTTGCATCACAGAAGCAAAGTGGGTGGAAAACCCTGTGTGAGTCATCATATGGCTAATAGCCAATTGGTGCAAGTAAAAAGGAGAGAAACCAATAGGAAGTCACCCTGGGAACATTGGTTATGCCAAACCAGTGGCAGAACCAAAGACATCCAGCAAGGGATGATCCTATCTAGCTAGCCAAAGTTACTTAGCACCTATGACCACTACACCATCAGACAGATAGACAAATTGTGTCTATTCTTGTTTGTCAACATCAAAGATCACTGGAAATCCAACATGGAATTATCCAGTAATGCATTCACTAAGCCACAACAAGCCACCAAGGGTGGGAGCTACCTAAACAGCAAAGAACTGCTGTCAAGATCACCTCAACCACAAAACCAGCCAACAAAGCCACCCATCATCACCCAGAGGGTTCAGAGTGAGCTAGGGTCCCCAACAAATGGTTGGCATCCCTCTAGCTCAAGAAAATCAAAGAAAAGAATCATCACTGAGTTACAGTTCATCCATTTATCCATTTGACCAAGCCAAACTAGACAGATAATTGAGATACACAAGTAACCAGTGGTGAGACACTTGCAAATGATCCAGAGGATCACTGCAAGCATCAGCAGATGCCTGAGCAAGCACCAGCACACACCGGCACAAGCCTGTGTGACACACACACACATCACAGATTGAGCAGCAGTGAGGCACAGACACCAAACATCAACCTGTACAAGCAAATGATGATCATCTAATCATCAGAAGCTTGCTAGAGCATGCCAGTACATGCTAGAGCCAACCTAGCAACAAATCATGAATCATTTGACTAACACAACATCAATTCATCAACAGTGGCTTCACAGCTAATCAAATAAATAATTATGATTGTATCCAGAAGCACATCAAATGCTTGATGAATCACTGGATCATAATACACCAACCAAACATATAAATTCATCACTGTATAACACAGATAAGCCACAGTGATACTCAATTGAGCACAAGAATTAGCCACAATTGCTCTGGCACTTGCAAATATGCAAGAATTACACACTGTAACTAAGCCATAGCAATTGAAATGAATACACTTGAGGATCTGGCAAACTTATCAACAAGAACAGAGGCACAGGGATAGAATTAGACAAGAAATGCTAGCATAGCAAGTGCTTAGGCTAGAAATTCTTGCACAGAGGCATGGCAGGGCATCACACAGCAGTAGCACACGCATAGCGCAGCAGCATAGCATAGCAGGAGCAGGCATACATGGCGCTGCAGAAGAGCACAACACCTCTTGCACAGGCAAGCAAAGTACAGCAGTAGGGCTAGAGGAGGAAGAAGGTCAGGCACAGGAGGGGAGCAGAAAAGGAGGCGCACTTACCCGGAGTCGAGCAGAACAGCGCAGCCATGGCGGCTACGGCGGCACACGCCGGAGCGCGGTGGCGCCAGGCCAAGCCAGGCCATGGCGGCACCACAGCACCACGTGCACCACGACGGCGAAGCCACGGTGGCGCCACAGCACCAGGGCGTCAGGAGCGGCGGGATCGCCCAGATCCCGTAACCCTAGGCGCCGCGGAGGAGGTCGAGGACGAGCTGGAGCAGCACCCGCTCTAGATCGACGCGGATGAAGATGACCGCCGTCGTGAGGCGCGTCGATTGCGCATCATGGCGGGGGCCAAGTCCGACGGAGCTCGCCGGAATCGAGCGGCGACGGCGGTGGCGACGCGAATCGCCAGAGAGGGGATTAGGGTTAGGGTTCGGACGCGCACGAGAGAGAGAGGGAGAGGAGTGAGGTGGTCGAGCCGGACCAGGTGGGTCGGTCGACCTAACCCACTGGGTTACACCGACAGGTGGGCCCAGGGGCATTTTTGCCATTTCACCAATTAACAAAAATCATGAAACTTTAAAAATCAATAGTAAATGTTTCCTAGCTCTAAAAAAATAATTAAAAATATGCTCAGTATAAAAAACTCTATCATAATAAAATATGAAATAGATTTTTTTTGAAGATAAACAAGAATAAGTTCAAATTTTATGATTAAAATAATCATTTAAATCATACATATTATTTTCAATAATGAAAATAAGTCCATAAATTATTTTGGACTTTAAAAACACCTTGACAACATTTCAAGGTTGTATTTTGCCCTAAATAGAGTATCCCCAAATCATTCTTAGTATTAACCTCTCACATGAAATATTAACGACATCGGAAGGGGGGAACAAACCCTAAAACTGGAATCATGCATCAATGCTTCTTTAACCATTGCCCTTATCGGACAATGATGCTATTTTTCAGAAACAGAGGAGAAGGGTCAGTCCACACCATCCAACTGCAACACTTTGCAGTGTTCAGGCAAGTTCATCACTTGCTCATGCCATTTGAGTATTTTTACCAAATTACTTGCAAAGTACTATGTTTATCACTATTGCATAAAAACCAAAACCACTATTTTCATAACTATGAATATGACTATGTGGTGGGCAATGGAACCATGGATTGCGTTGATATGGTGGAGGTTCCATTGCAAGGGTTATATCCATCTAGGATTAAACAACAAATGTCGTCCAGTGATTCTTGTGTCGTAATACCCGTGTTAACCATAAGATCTGGAGTGGGACGGAATAGTCAATCGTATTTCCACCTCTTGTACATCAACGGACGCGCTTTACCGTAGCACACTTGTCATCTGTCGGGGCAAGCGGTAGGCTGGGGAAGCCAATTAAGTCCCCACGGCTTTGTCCGTAGCACACTTGTCGCCGAAGTGCAAGCGGTAGGTTGGGGAATCCATCCAAGTCCCCACGGTATTGCGGTCTATGAGGGGTTGCATCTGCCGGCGAAGGAGTTTGGTTCGATCCCAGACTGTCGTCGTGGTCGGGGTCCACCCTAATACGGGAATAATGGGACCGACGAGGACCCAGGGTCGGGGATGCAGCAAAGGGTGGGTGTGCGAGGTAGCGGAGGAATATGATTGGCTATGACCTTATACCGGGCCTCACACCGAAGGAAGTGTGGACGGGAAAGCTGCCCGGTTGGCACCAAGGTTAAGATCTCTTATGGGTAAAGCAACACACCTCTGCAGAGTGTAAAAAACCGTGACCTGTCACTCCCTGTTCCGGGATATGGAACTACGAACGCGGCCGGAAAGGAGCTCCATGAAGTTCTAGTAAACCGATGAAGGCTGACGGACATAGTTCTTTGAAATAAAAGCAACCTCTTGAAGAAATGTTTATCAAAACCTGCATTGGTATTAGACTTTCTGGTCTAATATCGTAGCTAGTGCATTAAACACCTCTTATCTATAATGAACTTGTTGAGTACGCTCGTACTCATCCCACTCTTAAATCCCCTGCTTAGATTGTCTGAGCCATCTGGAGGAGGACAACGACAACCCTGAAGGAGCCGAGATTATCGGCTATGAAGAACTAGACCTCTCTGGAGGTGTTGAAGGCGTAGACTACCTTATAGTCTACGGAACCGGGGAGGGTTCCGGAGGAGATCAAGTCTAGACTAACCGAGTAGTAGTAGTATCCGAGCAGTACGAACTCTTAGTACTTAGCTGCTCGAGGAAATAAATGTACCATCTAGTAAGACTTCTATATTGTAAGTTAAGATGGGTTCGCCTCGAACCCAGGAGTATCCCTCTTATGACCCAAGAGGAGCTCCGAGATGATATGTACATTATGCTTGTAATAATAAATGAATGAGTTATGGACCTGCTATGTTCTATTGTACTACTCTGAGGGATGTAATATTTTCGGAATGGTACTTCGTGAAGGTTATATCAACGACTGGCATACTACAACAGGCAATGGTATGCAGGGTCACCACAATGGCACAAGCTTAAATACAACAATCCACTACTAATTTTAACTTATTTATCCAGCAAGCCTTACCATCTAAATACCTCAAAACGTTTGCAAAGAATCAAGTTATCAAAGCTCAATGATCTACAAGATTATGCAAGTATTTCATTATACCACTACCACATGCAACATTTTCTGTTTCCAACCTTCGCCATGAACATTAAAAATGAAGCTAAGAACACTAGTGTTCATATGAACCAGCGGAGCGTGTCTCTCTCCCACACAAGCATGAATTTATTCAAACAAAACAAAAATAGAAACACACAGACGCTCCAAGTAAAGCACATAAGATGTGACCGAATAAAAATATAGTTTCAAGAGAAGTGACCTGATAAGTTGTTGATGAAGAAGGGGATGCCTTGGGCATCCCCAAGCTTAGATGCTTGAGTCTTCTTGAAATATGCAGGGATGAACCACGGGGGCATCCCCAAGCTTAGACTTTTCACTCTTCTTGATCATATATCATCCTCCTCTCTTGACCCTTGAAAACTTCCTCCACACCAAACTCAAAACAAACTCATTAGAGGGTTAGAGCATAATAAAAAATTCACATGTTCAGAGGTGACACAATCATTCTTAACACTTCTGGAAATTGCTCAAAGCTACTGGAAGTTAATGGAACAAAGAAATCCATTCAACACAGCAAAAGAGGCAATGTGAAATAAAAGGCAGAATCTGTCAAAACAGAACAGTCCGTAAAGACGAATTTTTTAGAGGCACTGGACTTGCTCAGATGAAAATGCTCAAATTGAATGAAAGTTGCGTACATATCTGAGGATCACGCACGTAAATTGGCAGATTTTTCTGAGTTACCTACAGAAAACCCTGCCCAAATTCGTGACATACAAAAATCTGTTTTTGCGCAGAAATCCAAATCTAGTATCAACCTTGCTATCAAAGAATTTACTTGGCACAACAATGCAATAAAACAAAGATAAGGAGAGGTTGCTACAGTAATAACAACTTACAAGACTCAAATATAAAATAAAAGTGCTGTAGTAAAATAAACACATGGGTTATCTCCCAAGAAGTGCTTTCTTTATAGCCATTAAGATGGGCTCAGCAATTTTAATGATGCACTCACAAGAAATAAGAGTTGAAGCAAAAGAGAGCATCAAAAAGCAAATTCAAAACAAATTTAAGTCTAACCCACTTCCTATGAAAAGGAATCTTGTAAATAAACAAATTCATGAGGCATAATGCAACAAGCATAGAAAGACTAGACAAGCGCAACTTCAAGATTTTAAGCATATAGAGAGGTGTTTTAGTAACATGAAAATTTCTACAACCATATTTTCCTCTCTCATAAATATTTTCAGTAGCATCATGAACAAACTCGACAATATAACCATCACATGAAATATTCTTATCATGAGCTACATGCATAAAATTATTATTACTCTCCACATAAGCATAATCAATTTTATTAGTTGTAGTGGGAGCAAATTCAACAAAGTAGCTATCATTATTATTCTCATCAAGTGTAGGAGGCATAGTATAATCATAATAAAATTTACTCTCCATAGTAGGCGGCACCAAAAGACCACTATCATTATAATCATCATAAATAGGAGGTAAAGTATCATCAAAGTAAATTTCCTCCTCAATGCTTGGGGGACTAAAAATATCATGCTCATCAAAACCAGCTTCCCCAAGCTTAGAATTTTCCATATCATTAGCAACAATGGTGTTCAAAGCGTTCATACTAATATTATTGCTACTAGCATGCAAATAAGGTTCCATAGGTTTTTTAATTTTCGCAGCAAACAATCCATGTCTTAACTCAGGAAATAGATTAAAAAGCTCATAGTTGCTTTTCATTATGCCAAACTAGTGATAAACAAGAAACAAAAAGATGCAATTGCAGGATCTAAAGGAAATAGCTTCGAGCACTTACAACGGCACCAGAAAATAACTTAGTTACCTGGGACCGGAGTGTGAGTGCCTTTTACCTTTCCTCCCCGGCAACGGCGGCAGAAAATAACTTGATGTCTACGCACGCTTCTATTCCTGTAGACAGTGTTGGGCCTCCAAGAGCAGAGGTTTGTAGAACAGCAGCAAGTTTTCCCTTAAGTGGATCACCCAAGGTTTATCGAACTCAGGGAGGAAGAGGTCAAAGATATCCCTCTCAAGCAACCCTGCAATCACGATACAAGAAGTCTCTTGTGTCCCCAATACACCTAATACACTTGTCAGATGTATAGGTGCACTAGTTCGGTGAAGAGATAGTGAAATACAAGTGGTATGAATGTATATGAGCAGTAGTAACGGCGCCAGAAAATAGCTTGCTGGCGTGCAGTTGATGGTAGTGATATTGCAGGAAGTAAAGATGCAGTAAAACAGTAAATAAGCTATGATTGCAGTATTTGGAAACAAGGCCTAGGGATCATACTTTCACCAGTGGACACTCTCAACATTGATCACATAATAAAACCACTCTACACTCTCTTGTTGGATGATGAACACCATTAATTGTGTAGGGCTACAAGAGCACCTCAATGCCGGAGTTAACAAGCTCCACAACATTCGATGTTCATATTTAAATAACCTTAGAGTGCATGATAGACCAACGCAATTATACTGAGTACTAACATAGCATGCACACTGTCACCATCAAGCTATGAAAGGGGGAATAGATCACATCAATACCATCATAGTAATAGTTAACTTCATAATCTACAAGAGATCACAATCATAAACTACGCCAAGTACTACATGATGCACACACTGTCACCATTACATCATGGAGGAGGAATAGAGTACTTTAATAACATCACTAGAGTAGCACATAGATTAATAGTGATACAAAGCTCATCATATGAATCTCAATCATGTAAGGCAGCTCATGAGATCATTGTATTGAAGTACATAGGAGAGATATTAACCACATAGCTACCGGTACAGCCCTTAGCCTCGAGGGAGAACTACTCCCTCCTCATGGGAGACAACAGCGGTGATGAAGATGGCGGTGTTGTCGATGGAGATGCCTTCCGGGGGCACTTCCCCGTCCCGGCGGCGTGCCGGAACAGAGACTTCTGTCCCCCAGATCTTGGCTTCGCGATGGCGGCGGCTCTGGAAGGTTTCTCGTACCGTGGCTTATTCCCCCCGAAGTTTTTAGGTCAGGAGGCTTCTTATAGGCGAAGAGTCGGAGTCGGAAGGGCTACGGGGCAGCCACGCAACAGGGGGGTGCCCCCCGGGCCGCGCCGCCACCACGTGTGGTGGCCCTGGGCCTCTCCTCTGGCCCCTCTCCGGTGTTCTGGAAGCTTCGTGGAATTATAAGATACTGGGCGTTGATTTCGTCCAATTCCGAGAATATTTCCTTACTAGGATTTCTGAAACCAAAAACAGCAGAAAACAGGAACTGGCACTTCGATAGGTTAGTTACGGAAAATGCATCAAAACGATATAAAGTGTGAACAAAACATGTAGGTATTCTCATAAAACAAGCATGGAATATCAAAAATTATAGATACGTTGGAGACGTATCAACCCTCTGGTCTTGAAGCCATGCTTAAAGAATTTATTAGTACACAAACTGCTTTTAACAAATCCGTTGAAGAAAAGCTTGGTAAAATTGATGTTCTTGCTTCTAAGGTTGATAGTCTTGCTGCTGATGTTGATCTTTTAAAGTTGAAAGTTATGCCTAATGAAACTAAAGATATTAAGTCATTTGCTACAGCAAACGCTATCAAAGTTCGAATTAATGAAAATATTAGATTGATGGCTGAATTGCATGCTAGGTGGGAAAGAGAAGAAAAACTTGCTAACGAGAATAATGTAGCTAAAGTTTGGACTATTATCACCACTAGTAATGTTGATGCTTCACACGTTGCTAAACCTCCTACTATCAATGGTAAAATAATTGGTGTTGGCAATGTTTCTACTCCTAATACAAAGCGTGCAAAACTGTCTGAAACTGCTAAAACTACTGAAACTGTTTGTGATAAAAGTGCTGAATTTTTTCAGAATATTGGAGACAATGATCCCATTTCTTTAGATCATAATGGTTTAGATTTTGATAATTGTCATATCTCTGAATTTATTAAGTTCTTGCAAAAACTTGCTAGAAGTCCTAATGCTAGTGCTATAAACTTGGCATTTACAAAACATATTATAAATGCTCTCATAAAAGCTAGAGAAGAGAAATTAAAACTTGAAACTTCTATTCCTAGGAAGTTGGAAGATGGTTGGGAGCCCATCATTAAGATGAAGGTCGATGATTTTGATTGTAATGCTTTATGTGATCTTGGTGCAAGTATTTCTGTTATGCCTAAGAAACTCTATGATATGCTTGACTTGCCACCATTGAAAAATTGTTATTTGGATGTTAATCTTGCTGATAATTCTATGAAGAAACCTTTGGGGAGGATTGATAATGTTCACATTACGGTTAACAATAACCTTGTCCCCGTTGATTTTGTTGTCTTGGATATCGAATGCAATGCATCTTGTCCTATTGTTTTGGGAAGACCCTTTCTTCGAACTGTTGGTGCTATTATTGATATGAAGGAAGGGAATATTAAGTATCAATTTCCTCTTAAGAAAGGTATGGAACACTTCCCTAGAAAGAGAATGAAGTTACCTTTTGATTCTATTATTAGAACAAATTATGATGTTGATGCTTCATCTCTTGATAATACTTGATTCACACTTTCTGCGCCTAGCTGAAAGGCGTTAAAGAAAAGCGCTTATGGGAGACAACCCATTATTTTACTTCTGCAATTTTTGTTTTATATTTGTGTCTTGGAAGTTGTTACTACTATAGCAACCTCTCCTTATCTTTACTTTATTGCATTGTTGTGCCAAGTAAAGTCTTTGATAGTAAGGTTGATACTAGATTTGGATTTCTGCGCAGAAACATATTTCTTGCTTTCACAAATTTGAGTAGATCTCTCTGTAGGTAACTCAGAAAAATCTGCGAAAAATCATGAGTAATCCTCAGATATGTACGCAACTTTCATTCAATTTGAGCTTCTTCATCTGAGCAAGTTAAGTGCCTCTAAAAAATTCGTCTTTACGGACTGTTCTGTTTTTACAGATTCTGCCTTTTATTTCACATTGCCTCTTTTGCTATGTTGAATGGATTTCTTTGTTCCATTAACTTTAAGTAGCTTTGGGTAATGTCCAGAAGTGTTAGGAATGATTGTGTTACCTCTGAACATGTGAATTTTTGATTATGCACTAACCCTCTAATGAGTTTGTTTTGAGTTTGGTGTGGAGGAAGTTTTCAAGGGTCAAGAGAGGAGGATGATACAATATGATCAAGAAGAGTGAAAAGTCTAAGCTTGGGGATGCCCCCGTGGTTCATCCCTGCATATTTCAAGAAGACTCAAGCATCTAAGCTTGGGGATGCCCAAGGCATCCCCTTCTTCATCGACAACTTATCAGATCACCTCTAGTGAAACTATATTTTTATTCCGTCACGTTTTATGTGCTTTACTTGGAGCGTCTGTATGTTTTTATTTTTGTTTGTGTTTAAATAAAATCGGATCCTAGCATTCTTTGTGTGGGAGAGAGACACGCTCCGCTTGTTCATATGAACACTGGTGTTCTTAGCTTTACTTTTAATGTTCATGGCGAAGGTTGAAAACTGCTTCGTTCATTGCTATTTGGTTGGAAACAGAAAATGCTTCATGTGGTAATTGGTATATGGTCTTGAATAATTTGATACTTGGCAATTGTTTTGAGCTCTCAAATAGATCATGTTTAAGCTCTTGCATCATGTAGATTGAACCTATTAGTGGAAAATTACTCTAGAGCTTGTTGAAATTTGGTTTGCATGATTGGTATCTCTAAAGTCTAGATATTTTCTGGTGAAGTGTTTGAACAACAAGGAAGACAGTGTAGAGTCTTATAATGCTTGCAATATGTTCTTATGTAAGTTTTGCTGTACCGGTTCATACTTGTGTTTGCTTCAAACAACCTTGCTAGCCAAAACCTTGTACTAAGAGGGAATGCTTCTCGTGCATCCAAAACCTTGAGCCAAAACCTATGCCATTTGTGTCCACCATACCTACCTACTATGTGGTATTTCTCTGCCATTCCAAAGTAAATTGCTTGCGTGCTACCTTTAAAATTTCATTCCTTGTCTTTGCAATACATAGCTCATGGGAAATAGCTTAAAAACTATTGTGGTAAAGAATGTGTAGCTTATGTATCTTATTTCTTATAAGTTGCTTGTTGAGCGGTAACCATGTTTCTGGGGACGCCATCAACTGTTACACCTTTGTTGAATATCAAGTGAGTTGCTATGCATGTTCGTCTTGTCTGAAGTAAGGGTGATTTGTCATGATTAAATAGTTTTAGTATGCATATTGTTAGAGAAGAACATTGGGCCGCCAACCAAAGCCATGTATCATGGTGGAAGTTTCAGTTTGGACATTAATCCTCAATCTCTTATGAGAATATTATCTGTTGTTGAATGCTTAAGCATTAAAGAGGAGTCCATTATCTGTTTTCTATGTTGTCCCGGTATGGATGTCCTCGAGTTGAGATCTATCAAAAACGAGAAATCAAATGCGATCTATCTCCTCGGACCTTTGTACATGCGGCATAGAGGTACCCCTTTGTGATACTTGGTTGAAACATATGTAATGCAATGATAATCCATGGAAATCCAAGCTAATTAGGACAAGGTGCGAGCACTATTGGTATTCGATGCATGAGGCTTGCAACTTATAGGATGTTTTATGCATAACACATATGAATTATTACTACCGTTGACAAAATTGTTTCTATGTTTTCAAAATAAAAAGCTCTAGCACAAAGAGTAATCCATGCTTCCCTCTGCGAAGGGCCTTTCTTTTACTTTATGTTGAGTCAGTTTACCTACTTCTTTCTATCTTAGAAACAAACACTTGTGTCAACTGTGTGCATTGATTCCTACATACTTGCTTATTTGCGCTCATCATATTACTTTGTGTTGACAATCATCCATGAGATATACATGTTGAAGTTGAAAGCAACTGCTGAAACTTATATCTTCCTTTATATTGCTTCAAAACCTTCTACTAAGAATTTATTGCTTCATGAGTTAACTCCTATGCAAGATTTATTGATGCTTGTCTTGAAAGTACTATTCATGAAAAGTCTTTGCTATATGATTCAGTTGTTTAGTCATTGTCTTTACCATTGCTTCGAATCACTTCATTCATCTCATATGCTTTACAATAGTATTGATCAAGATTATGATAGTAGCATGTCACTTCAGAAATTATCCTTGTTATCGTTTACCTACTCGAGGGCGAGTAGGAACTAAGCTTGGGGATGCTTGATATGTCTCAAACGTATCTATAATTTCTTATGTTCCATGCTAGTTTTATGACAATACTCACATGTTTTATATACACTTTATATCATTATTATGCATTTTCCGGCACTAACGTATTAACAAGATGCCGAAGCGCCAGTTCCTGTTTTCTGCTGTTTTTGGTTTCAGAAATCCTACACAGGAAATATTCTCGGAATTGGACGAAACAAAAGCCCAGGGTCTTATTTTCCACGGAGCTTTCCAGAAGACCGAAGGAGATACGGAGTGGGGCCACGAGGTGGCCACACCACCTGGCGGCGCGGCCAAGGGGTTGCCCGCGCCGCCCTATGGTGTGGGCCCCTCGGGCGCCCCCCGACTCTGCCCCTTCGCCTACTTAAACTCTCTGTCGCGAAAACCCTATTACCGAGAGCCACGATACGAGAAAAGTTCCAAAGACGCCACCGCCGCCAATCCCATCTCGGGGGATTCAGGAGATCGTCTCCGGCACCCTGCCGGAGAGGGGAATCATCACCCGGAGGACTCTACATCACCATGATCGCCTCCGGACTGATGTGTGAGTAGTTCATCCTTGGACTATGGGTCCATAGCAGTAGCTAGATGGTTGTCTTCTCCTCTTGTGCTATCATGTTAGATCTTGTGAGCTGCCTATCATGATCAAGATCATCTATTTGTAATGCTACATGTTGTGTTTGTTGGGATCCGATGAATATGGAATACTATGTCAAGTTGATTATCAATCTATCACATATGTGTTGTTTATGATCTTGCATGCTCTCCGTTGCTAGTAGAGGCTCTGGCCAAGTTGATACTTGTAACTCCAAGAGGGAGTATTTATGCTCGATAGTGGGTTCATGCCTCCATTGAATCTGGGACAGTGACAGAAAGTTCTAAGGTTGTGGATGTGCTGTTGCCACTAGGGATAAAACATCAATGCTTTGTCTAAGGATATTTGTGTTGATTACATTACGCACCATACTTAATGCAATTGTCTATTGTTTGCAACTTAATACTGGAAGGGGTGCAGATGCTAACCGGAAGGTGGACTTTTTAGGCATAGATGCATGCTGGATAGCGGTCTATGTTCTTTGTCGTAATGCCCTAAGTAAATCTCATATTAGTCATCATGATATGTATGTGCATTATTATGTCCTCTCTATTTGTCAATTGCCCAACTGTAATTTGTTCACCCAACATGCTATTTCTTATTGGAGAGACACCACTAGTAAACTGTGGACCCCGGTCCATTCTTTTACATCTGAATACAATCTACTGCAATCATTGTTCTCTGCTGTTCTTTGCAAACAAACATCATTCTCCACACCATACGTTTAATCCTTTGTTTACAGCAAGCCGGTGAGATTGACAACCTCACTGTTAAGTTGGGGCAAAGTATTTTGATTGTGTTGTGCAGGTTCCACGTTGGGGCCGGAATCCCTGGTGTTGCGCCGCACTACACTCCTCCACCAACAACCTTCACATGGTCTTCATCTCCTACTGGTTCGATAACCTTGGTTTCTTACTGAGGGAAAACTTGCTGCTGTACGCATCACACCTTCCTCTTGGGGTTCCCAACGGACGTGTGCTTCACGCGTTATCAATATGGACGATTTTAGTTCCTTTTATAACATCTGGTTATCAAATGATCATATGGCTAGTATTACTACTGCTGCTTTCCTCTAGTCCTTCTGGAAGAAGTTATGTGTTTCCAGGGATGGAAGTGGTTGAGCATGTTGATAGTTTGGGATCGTGCAACTTCGATGCTACAGAGCTGGGCGCCTTTTCCTCAAAGAATCGTGATCTCGATTGATGGACAGAAGCCTACGTTTGCTGGATATGAAGCGGGCGGATTTACGGATTGCTTGGTGGGTCTGAAGACTGATGCGAAGTGTCGGCGGTACCTGATCGCCAACACTACCTGGTACATGCAGGAGTAGTCTGTATCTTCCTGAAGATAGTTCGAAAATCTTTGAGCTTTGTCAAATTGTAATATTTGCTGGAGGGTTACTCTAATTCCTCGGAATGTTGTACTGGTACCTCGGCTTAGTTTTAATAAAAATAGGGCTAGGGGGCCTTTGGCCCTCCTATTTTTCAAAAAAAAGATAAAAAAATATAATAGACGCAACACAAGTAATTTTGAAAGAAACTGCATAGGCTCCTATGGTAGGACCAATCCGTAGATTACGCTAACTTCCATGTTGGATAAAAGTATCCTTCATCGCGTCCTCTTCAATCATGTAGATACCTCCATAAAAAGGTCGTGGTTCTTCATGCACTAAAGAGACGACCATGAACGGAGAAAAGTTGTGCACCGGTAGATAGCCTACATAAGATAAGAAGTTTTATCATTAAAAAACTTGTCATTTATACATGGCTGCAGTGACCAAATAACGGCAAACACTTCCACCCTAATAAGTATTTTTAACCTTTGATCGATACCGTTTAGCCAATTGTCGAATATATTAGCAACGTACAAGGCGGGTATAAGGTAAAACTGTAGGGTTCATTTCATATAAAACAAAAAAATTCTACCGCAAGAACGAATAAAACCCAAGATTCAATCTAGGGAAAAACCAAGATCTATTTAGACTATTGACTATATAGATCTAGCGAATTTGCATGGGAAGAGTAAGTGTTTGATAGTCCTGTCATGATGAAAGACACTCTTTGTACTTAC
Organism: Lolium perenne; assembly: GCF_019359855.2. Taxonomy (NCBI): domain Eukaryota; kingdom Viridiplantae; phylum Streptophyta; class Magnoliopsida; order Poales; family Poaceae; genus Lolium; species Lolium perenne. Next base: position 64,975,070 of record NC_067247.2, read on the forward strand.
ATGGCAATTGCGCATGATTGTCTTAGCGAGGATTACACCTCTACGAAGATACCACACAAAAACCTTAGTCTTTAGGGGAATCTTCATTTTCCAATTTTGTTGTTGTTATCAACTGGCACTTCTGGCTGGATTATTGCTCTGTACATGGAATCTATAGATTTCATTGAAACTCATCGCTCCCTTGTGTCAATTGGACCAAATCCAGACGATGCGCATCAAAGCATTCCATGATGCCAGCCTGAAACCAACAAGATCTTTTTTTGAAATTCACATTTCATGGTGAAGTCTCTAACACCTTAGCAATCTTATCGCTTTTCGGACACACAACATTGCACAGAGCTGGATATGGTTATTAAAGTGTTACATTACCTAACCACTTATCCTCCACGAATCATATTTTCAAGCCATCCTTAATTGTGAAAGAACCATATGGGAAGAAATATGTCTTCGTCATCATTAGACTAGCCCAGAAGTGTGAGTCTCAGGGTTTCCAATAAATTTGAGATAATGCACGTGAGCATACGCAGTGGCAGAACCACACTAAGACTGCGTAGTCATACGACTGCACAGTTTTCCACTTACATAGGCATAAATAACGCAAAAAAATACAAAAAAGTTATATAAATACATGTATTTAACTACACAAATTTAAACTGACTACACATGGTTAACATCCTGGCTCCGCCACTGAGCATAGTATTTCCTCTTTAGAAGAGTTTACCACATCCAAAATTTTGTAAGTAGATTGAAAATCCATTTACCTATGAGGGCTTTGTTATTCACGTCAAGGTCCTGAATCCCGAGACCTCCTTGATATTTAAGGTGCAAACTACATTTCTTTAATCAGCCTCCATTTCTTTTTCTCACTATCTCCTTGCTAAAAAATCTTGATCAGAATAATCCAATCGTTTTCAAAACTTCTTTGGATAATTGGAAGACAAAATCATATACCCTAAACCTAGTCTTCACCTAGAGATAGTAATTTTTCTTTCCAACTGCTTAATTGTTTTCGTAGCCTTTCCTCGACGTTCAACGTATGTGAGTCTCCGATAATCTATCAGAATTCCTAAATAGCTCATAGGAAACTGACCTTACCCGCACCCAAATAGGTCGGCATAAAGGGCGGCTTTATCTTGAGCCTCACCGAAGCAAAACAATTACTTTTGTGGAAGTTTATTTTAAGACCAGAAAACTATTCGCTGATAATATTAATTTATATTTTTTGTCTTTTCAAGATCATGTTCCGTAGAGAAAATCGTATCATCAACATATTGAAAGTTAGACACTCCACCATCCGCCAGGTGCGAAACTACTCCTTTAATTTGGCATGCTCTATGATTATAGCTAACATACCATCCACTATTAATTAACATGGGTGATAATGGACCTCATAGCTTAATTTTTTCTCTGGCCTGGAAGTATAAGTATGTACCAACATCATCATTGACTTTGGTACATACGCTTCCTCCAAAAACAAAATTATAGATTAAAGCGTGTCACTCATCAGAAAAACCTTTCATTTAGTTGAAGGCAAAATCATTTGACTTTATCATAATCCTTTTCGAAGTTAATTTTTAGTATCATCACATTCAAGTTTTTTCGATGTAGCTCATGAACTGTTTCATGTAGAGTTACTACCACATCTTGGATATTCTTTCCTTACATAAAAGCAGAGTGGGACGAACAACATGTCAGCCACCGAATTCAGCTTTATAGTTGCGGTTTGAGCCTATGGTGTAGGATCATTTCTTCTTCATTACCATTCGTCAATAAAATTATCTCGCGAAAATTTATGCGAAATAGGTCTAGTTATCCAGCATGGAGATGGGTGAACAATTCTAGCAGATCCATTTTAATGGTCCCAAAAGTTGGGGAACCATCTTGTCCAGGGCGTTGTTGTGTTCCATTAAAAAAAACGACTATTTTGCTTCATCCTTCGATGGGTGTTTTCCTCATCAAAAACATGGGATGTCTTTCTATGCGTTTTCCTTCCGGTAATCAGAAAACACAAGTGCATTACAGCAAACGACAAGACAGATCAAGAAAGAAATAACCAAGTTTGGGTACGAGTTGTTATAGTTTTGATCTGGCGAATAGTTGATAAACGAGATGAGTGTAAGAGGGGAAACAACATATTAGTGTGAAAGCCCACGATTTTACCGTATAGGTCTTTAATTCACTACTCTTATAGCATAGTTAGACAAGTTATTTTCCTTTTCTCGGCCAATTGATTCATCACCATACTTTTGGCACTCTAAGTTTCTGAACATCATAGCCTATATGTTACAGAAATAATTGGCGTACAGCCGCACGTGTGAACAAAGATGCAAGAGCAAGGATCGTAAAGACATTTTGAACTGATGGCCAATTAGAGTAGAATGCGTGCATCAGACAGGGTGTTACATAAGGTGTGTATTCCCACGAAATGGTATATGTGACTAACTGACGGAAGGAGGGGATATCGTCAGGCAAGGAAACACTATTGACCATTACTAGTGGGTTCTACTTCGACCGCCCCGTTGCTGTTCCCTTCAAACTTGGGCACTTGCAGCTGCCTCTTCACCAGGGCTGTGTAGATGCCGTCACGGTCGAGGAGCTCGTCGTGCGTGCCACTCTCCACTATCTGGCCTTCAGATATGACGGCGACAGTGTCAGCGCTCTTGACAGTTGAGAGCCTGTGAGCTATCACAAGAACCGTCCTCCCTGCCATCAAGGAGTCCATTGCATCCTGTGGCACGTATGAGGAAGAATTGTTTGTAGAATTTCAGAATAAGAGAATTGTTTGTTTCCATTTGGAGTCAGTTCAGGAGTTGGTAACAGTGAGCGCAGGTGGTACCTGAACAAGATATTCGCTTTCAGCATCCAGAGCACTGGTAGCTTCATCCAAGAGAAGCACTCGTGGATTCATAAGCAAAGCTCTCGCAATGGCGACCCTCTGCTTCTGCCCACCGGATAACCTGATGCCTCGCTCTCCCACGACGGTCTTGTATTGGTCTGGGAAGCTGCATATGAAGTCATGTGCGTTCGCCATTTTCTGCAGTCAGAAGTTAGTCAGATCCTGCAATCTTGAGGTATGCTCAATGCTCCAAATTTCAGATACTTACAGCTGCGTTTTCAACATCAGCAGAGCTAGCTTTGCCCTCCAGTCCATAAGCAATATTCTCTTCAATGGAGCAGTTAAAGAGCACAGGCTCCTGGCTAACTATGCTCACCTGAAATGATTTGGATGAGAAAATGAACATTTAAGAAAAATCTGCAGCGAGATATACAAGTATATCCATGAGTCATATACATCACGTGCTCCTAGTTGTGCTAGTCAGATGCACAAGTAATCTCAGAGGTTCACGAGTTGAATCTCGAATGGCCAGTGACACTAACATGACACTACCAAATTAGTGAAATTGCCAACTAATAGCTAATTTGATTTCTATTCCTAAAGTAAGCAGAGTATTTCTGGATTCTCGAAAAAAGCTTGTAGGTTCATACCAGTACTTTTTCCAAAAGGTTTTTAAATGTCAGCGTAGTGTTACAGGACTCTAGTTTTTTCCTTTGTTTGCTAGGAGCACAATTGTCTAGTGACTAGAATACACGGTAGACCTGCGAAGTGGTGCAGTTTACAGAAGTGCACTAGTATCTTCCAGTTCAGGATTCAGCACAATGCCAGCTACTAGAACTTAGAACTTCGAGAAACTACTCCATAAAAATCATATTATAGACAAAAATGGTTGGACACTATACCTTTTGGTGGAGATACTGATGTGAAATTTCTACCAAAGGCACTCCATTTAGCAAGATCTTTCCCTTTAGAGGGTCATAAAACCTTTCAATCAAATTTGCTATTGTTGTCTGCAGGAGCATGTAAAAAACCAAAGTTATAAATGAGAGGTGCAAGTGAGCAACAATTCCGTACTCTATAACACTAAGCATGTGAGCTGATTAGCATACAACCAAAACTAAGCTTACTTTTCCACCACCACTTGGCCCAACAAGTGCAACCTTTGAACCTGGTGCTAGCTTTAATGTGATTCCCTGAAATATTGATGACACACGATACAAACTGAACTGAGATGCACCATGCAAAGTTGAAAGTGTATTTTTCTCTCAAGAAATATTGCACGTGATAAAACTCCTCAAAGTCGACTTGTGTTCATTACGTGTCGTAAAAAATAGAACTACAGCGATAATTGAAAATTTCACTATTTGGTAATGTTGTAATGTGTTGCCATCATGTAGGTCGCCATATGTAGCAGATATATTCTTTCATTTGTATAGTAGAAAAAACAAAACACTAAGCATCCAAGTTTAAGAAAGTGGGCCATGTTATCCGAAATGCAGTGTCAATTCTGTAAGGGAAAGCATGAAAGATAAGAATGAAAGTTACACCTAGCTTTCTCTCTCATGTACACTGCACATACACAAGGAATAAAGGATAACACCATGGTAGAGTACATCGATCATAAATGTCCATGTCTCTTGCAAGGAAATGCAATCTGAAAATATTTACCTTAAGAATCATATGAGAAGGACGAGAAGGATATGCAAACCAGACATCGTCTAGCTCAACTTCCCCATCATTTTCACTAAAAAGGAACGAAATGACAACAATATAAGGTACTGCACACTGCATAGGTAGAAAAAACCGAGAAAGCTAATAAACAATGAAAATTACACTAAAATGGAAGGAAATGCCAATAATACAAGGTATTGCATACTTAGGTATAATCAACAACAAAATTGATAGACAATGAGACTCACTTTTTGGGACATTTGTCCCCAGCGGTTGTCATTGAGGAAGTGCGGTCAAGTAGTTGAAAAACTCTGCGGCTTGCACCTGATGCTTTCATTACAGTTGTGTATAGTCCCGACAAGGCAGAGAATGACGAACCAACTGTATACTCAAGAGAGGGTGAATTGTTCAGAAAGGTCAGCATACACATAATCATGAAAATGAAAACAGACATGCCCCTTAGTCTCTACACACATAATTGTTATTCTGACTAGTAAATTTCCAGTTGTAGTATTGGTAGAATACTGTTCATTATAAACAAAATTGCTAGTGAAAAACCTTACCTGTAAGGCTGTATAATATGAATGATGTTAGAGAACCAGTTGTCATGTAACCGTTGATGGTTAAGTTAGCTCCATAAATAACAACAATAACAACCGACAGGGTTGATGCAGCATTAAGCCCTCCAGAAAATAGTCCAACAACTTTCTACAACGAAATGCTAGTCAGATCGCTATGCAAAATAGTGCTATGCTTTTTATAGGAACATTACAGTACTCACAGCTTGCTTGAGACCAAGTTTCAGTGTCTCGTTTACTTTTCCCCCATATCGTGAAACTTCATGAGGCTCCTGGGCAAAGGCTCTTACAGTGCGAATGGCACCAAAAGATTCCTACAAGGTAGTAGACAGAATTGTAATGCACAAAAACAATTAATCAATGACTATGATGATTGAAGTAAAAACTCAAAGCGCATATTTGATTGTAATTTTTCTGTAAATTGTTAGAGTAACTAAGGAACGGTTTAACAAAAATTCTCCTATTATCATTAACAAATCAAACATCAGATATACAAACCTCAGCTATGGATGAAGCTACAGCAGCTGCAGCTTGTGTCTGGTGTGAAAGCTCACGAAGAAAACGCCCAAATTTACGCACAGCGACTGATATCACCGGAACAATTGCAAGCGCCAATACTGTGGAGAAAAATAGTAAATGAGATTTACTGAATGATATGGGTAGTAGAGACTAAAGGGACACTGAATTGAAGAGTGTGCTTATTTTTAAAGCTGCATGTACGCAAGTAAAAGTATCACAAGACCACACTTTATAAGGAACCATTTAGGGAATTACAAACTTCTCATGTAACGTGCAGAAGACTAAACTTTCTTCAGAATAAATGGAACCAACAGGCCAGGTCTACACACCGCACAAGCAAGCCTGGTCTCATTTTATTGATGTGGAGCTGGATGCCGTGTAGGCAAACAGATCATCACATCTCAATCAGGTCCATGCTTCAGGTGGCTTAGCTGAGGTGAGCTGGCACCTCAGATCGATCCATATGCCCACCAATAAGATTCAACGCCCACTTGATATGGACTAGGATATGATGAGCGTATTTGAATGGCATATGTCTCCACTTTGACAAACCCGACCAAATTTTGCTCACATTTAAGGTAAGTCGTCCTGTCTATGGTTCTGACAAGAGCTTGTTTTTCTGTTGGCTAGGGAAAATGACATTTAGTTCCTTCAAAAGGTTTTGTAGAACGTGATAGGCTGTCTTTGAGAAGTTTCCTCCATTGAATTATAGAAGTAAAGAAACGTAATTATTTGACAATATCCCTCACACAGGTTGTTCCTTTGCGGAGTTTATAGAAGCAAATGAAGCTATGGTATAACAGCAGATGAGATACAACCAAGTTCTTAATCTACAGAGCACAAGCTTAGGAACTAGTACTTACATGTTAGCTTCCATGAAGTTGAAAACATAAAGCCAAGACCAATAGCTGTAGTAGTAACATTACGCAGTGCTTCTGAAAGGTTTGTTGTAGCCGCATTCTTAATTATTTGAGTATCTTCAGAAAGCCTGCTTAAGAGCTCTCCTGTTCTAGTAACATCAAAAAATGCTATTTCCTGTGGGGGCACAAGACACATGTGCAGATTTGATAGTAAGAACGTAGCTTTATGGAAGACTATAAAGCAGCCATTTGGACATAATTAATGCACTTGCCTGGTTTATCAGGTGACTGAACAAGTCCTGTCTAAGTCGAGCAACAACTCTCTCACTAGCAGAATTGAATAGCCATGCCCGAAGAGCTGTGCAAACTGACCTGAAACAGGGGCAGAGTTGGTTTCCAATATTTCAAGCAAAATAACTACATGATTTTCTAAAAAGGAGAGAGGAGCTAGAGGTAAATGGACCAATTAAAATCGTGGCCTACCTAGATCCACCAAACACAAACTGAATAAATAAAAGATGGTAGTGTAGAACAGAATATCCCCTTTAAGTTTTGAAGAAACATACCCGGTTACAACTATCACCACAATGTAGAGAATCGTGCCATTCACATCTGCCAGGGCTTGAGCCTTATCTTCTGGATTCTGGACATCTCTTGACACAATATCGATAATCTTGCCGCCATACTTGGGCTGTAGGACAACAGGAGGTGTTCCACCCATTAGGCTTAAAACAAAAATAACGACCCATCCATTACTACAAGAAACATGTGCAACATCGATGCTCTTTTAAACGGAAGTAGAGCTTGCTCTGCACGGAGTACTATTTAATCCTGATGCATACTAACCACTATTTGATCCTCTCACTGAAGAAGAAAACGTATACTGACCACTATTTAATCCCGTCACACAAGAACCAACATACTCTGCTCAGTTCAATCCTAGCACACATGAAGTCATGGACCGATGTAGTCTAGTGCCGTACTCACAAGCAAAAGTCAGAACTTACTACTGAAATAATAGTTACAGGTACGCATTTCTCCATTTCGTAATTTCCAGGTAGCTACGATTCTATCCTAATCTCAGCTGAGCCACGACTACTGCTGCCGTGCGAGCGAGACTGATCAGTTTAATGATTAAAGGTCTGGCCCATGTAAGAACCTGAGGTGCCGCGTTACTGCTCATATATATAAGGCTTCACCACAATTAACAGTAGTAGAAGGGTCACAACAAAGGAATTCATTCAGCAGCGAACAACTGTTTATAGGTGTGGAGTACCTACAACGAGGAGGTTGCTGAGCGAGGCGACGAGCAGCGCGACGGTGGCGAAGACCAGCTTCCCCGCGTCTTTCTTGGCCTGCGTCCCCCATTTGCGAGCTCGTGAGTTTAGCAAAGCGAGCACATGAGCAGCAAACAAAAAATTGGTGAACCTAGTAAGTAGTAGTATCAGGCGGTGCTCACCAACTTGATGACCCGGCAGAACCCGACGTTGGCTGCCTGGGGGAGAGGGTTCCAAGCAGACGAGGAGAAAAAAAACGAATGAGTTAGCTGAACCAGAAACCAAGGAAGCGCTACTGCTACTGAACCGAGGGAGCCGGGGCGGCGAACCTGGACGTTGTTGCCCTCCTCGAGATCGGAGAGGATCCTGGACGTCTCCTGCAAAGCCGCGAGCGCGAGCGCGAGCGCGAGCGTGATGATCGATCAGCCTCCCAAAATCCCCAACACGGACGGACGGATATAATAATTAAAACAGAGAACGGGAACTGGGCCGCGCGGCGCGGCGCGGCGCGTAGGTGCGTACCCCGTTGTTGAGGAGCGGCGCGCGATTGCCGCGGGGCGCCGAGTTGATGCGCATCTCCCTCACCATCGCCGGCGCCTCCGCCGGCGCAGTTGGGCTCGTCGGAGGTTGCAGGCCAATGGGTGGGGTGGGGTGTGGTGTGGGTGGGGGAGAGAGACCAGGGAGGGATGGAGGGAGGAGCCGGAGACGAGAGGATGGTGCGCTTTTAATTTAATTTTCGTTTGCTTTTTTGTTCCGTCACATGTCACGTGCGGACAAAGGGGGACGCCGGGACGATCGCAACCGGTACAGCTCGTATATGATGATACGTGCTGCTGCTCCGGGATCCGCCGGCGAGTGCGTTCCCACTCGAATGCCGACGACACAAAAAGTAGAGTACGACACTACGACTGATTGGGATCCGCACTGCAGTTCGCGCAGCGATTGGTGGTGGCCCGAGGAATATCCATCCCACGAGCCCAGCCTAGGCCACGATCCTCCCATAGTCCCATCCCATCCCTCGACGTGTTCCGGTGCTTGGCGAATCAGTCGTGCTGTCCTCTGTGCGTGTGCGAGCAGTTTAGCTGTAACGATCTTGCTAGATTTAGGTTTCCCATAAATAAATAAAAGTTGTTTTCTACCTCCCATTTCTATTCTATGGCGGACTTTTGCGAGCTTCTCTTTCTCCTCAAGAAAACTTGTCGTCATTGGACAGCGAGTCTCCGAGAAGCATGCCTTCCACAATCCATATGGTCCTTGTAACAACGAACGGGCACGCTCGTGACAGCAACAATCATGCCTTCCCACATCTCCTTCAACAGCACATCAGCGCTAGCAGAGAGAGAACAGTTCAAACTTCAAACCATTTCTCCCATCTCGAGCCTGTCATACACTGCAAGAACCGTGCCTTCCATCTCAAACATTTATTTATCTCACAACCACTAATCATAATTCCTCTTTATTCGAGAGGGAACAAAAACAATTGCATCTGCCGAACATACAATGCCCACAGTTTAGATCGCCATTTGCGCCACAAAATTGGATTACCAAAACTTCGCTACACGATCTGTACATACACCAGCCACTAAACTGAAACCACCTAGAGGCTATAAACAAACTGACAAAATTTCAGTGTCTCCAGAACAGAATTCCTTGTGCGCATCCAACTTCCAGCCACTCAACCAGCACCTATAAACGGATCAATAGCTCCATCAGCGTCGATCTGCAGTCTGCACCATGCCGTGCCTGCTTTTGATCCCAGGCTGAGCCGAATCACCCATGAATAATTCTAGGTCAGCACTTGCCTCCCCGCAGCGTTTCAGCATGCCAGATTCTTCAAGGATGTAGCCGTTGCTCATGGATGTCTACAACCTCAGTATGGTCCGAAGCGTATCACAAAGGTTCTGAATCGTCTGCTGCTCTTCTGCCGCTTGGGAATCTTGCAGAGGCATGTCCTCATAGCACCTACAATATTTACGAACAACATGATTATATTTACAGAATAAAACCAATTCCTTCAAACATTACAGACAGAAAAGCTCTAGCGAAATGGACCAGTTTGAACCACTCACGTCTTATGGTAAGCAAGAGCTTGGGCCAGGTTCATCAATGTGGGACTTGTCGTCAATCTATGGTGCACACCAGGAGGAAGAGGAACCTGATGTAATAAAACCCAGTATCAAACACACATCTAGGCATGAGAAATAGCATCACTGAACAAAACAGTCACAACATACTTCATTTTGCCCTTTGCGCCCTTTCTTTGCCTGCCCATCGCCGCTGAATAGCTCCCTAACTGCTTCCAAGGCGTCGGTTGTGCTTGAACCAGCCGGGCCATTGCCCGCTACACTATCTGATACTAGAGCTAGCGGTGAAACGTCAATCGCCTTAAGAAATGGAATAGGTACAGTGTTTCCAGCAGCATAAATCGACCAGAGCTACAACAGGAGAAGAATCATAATTTAGGAGGGGTGAAATGTGAAAGCATGCAATTGCAAGAATATTTCTGAATTACTTCAGAGTCATAAAGCAAAATATGTTGAGGTCTGACCAAAAAGCATATACCTTATCCTGAACCGAAAATGCTTTACGGCTTGGGCTGCTATTTAATTTGGTCATCGTGCTGGCAACACCTGGTGATGCAGAGCTAATTAGATTATCTTGTCGCAACACAGTCCCTTCTATACCCTTGTTATGTTTAACTGTTCCAGTTGAAGGTGGCATTGATCTTGGTTCTTGGGTGTCAGGAAGTCCATCTAAGTCCCGCTCTTTACTGGCATCACTATCAGCTGCATTCTCCGCCCTGTCAAAATAGCATGAATAAATTTCTTTCTGGCAAGAGATGCTTCTTTTTTGCTTTCTAAAACTGAAAAACGTACATGAGAAAATAATTTTGTGCTTCTCATACCAAAGTTTTGAAATAAGCTCAGCCCTCTTTGGATCATGTGTGAATGAGCTGATGCTACCAAGGCCGGGTATGAACTCTGCTTTTGGGAAAATGGATGATTCCGCCACTTCATCACCATCTTCGGGATGAACTATCATTGTACCAAAATCACCTGTAAACAGAAAATTAAATGCTGGTTTCAGGTGCATAGCGTAAGGCTAATAAAAACACTAAACGGCAACACTTTGAAGCATCCCATTTAAGAAATAACGAAGATCCTCCCCACGAAAAGCATTATAAGAAGCTACCTCAATCCTGGATACATGAAATGATACTAGCAGGTCACTAGAGCGAAAAGTGAATTTGAAGGGGCATTTTGAAGTTTCAAAAAAATCCAAAAAAAATCCTAGATGTTGACAATGACATCTTCTACGGACTTGTGAAATCTCAATACGAAATAGTTTGTACTCTGGCCTACACAAAAAAGACAAATACTCAAAAATCTGCAGGTTTTTTAATTTTGCCCTGTTCACTATCTCACGAAATTTGTTGTCTTTTTTACACAGCTCATAATACATAATATTTCACATTGATTTTTTGTACACTGGTTAGAAATCATAATTATGTAGATGCAACATTTTTCTCGGAATTTTTTGAAACTTTAAAATGCCAATTTTTTTATAAAAAAAAAACAGAAAACAGGCTCCATGGAGCCCATCCTCTGAAACGACGCACTCATCACTAGAGTGGGTATTTGCTTAGGGCGTGTCATGTTCAACTACTAAAAAATTCAAGCTTACATGTTACATGTAAGGCGCATGATTCATGAACATCATGTATCAGGTTATCTATTTATCATTAGTAACCCTAGTGGGAGAACAGAACCCACGAGGAAACTCAAGAAAGACTACATGATGAGGAAGTAGTGTCAGGATAACAGCAAATCTGAATTTTGTGTGAAATGGATGTAGTAACTGGGGAACATGATCATGATCATGATGTAGACTTTCACAGTTATCATTACCTGCCCAACCATCATTATGTGTTTCATGATTTGGCTGGGAGTTTAGCGGAACAGTTTCCCCATAATCTTCATTAATTCGAACAGTTGCATCATACATTTCCTGTAAGATACCGAAGTCAGAGAACCATAGTGACAAAACCAATGTACATGCACATAATAAATAGAAGAGTTGTTGTACATCGTCAGGGTCAGGCGGCTGGTTTTGCGCAAGGGTGTCTCTGATCTCCTTTGCTTCCTTGATCTTTGCCAACATTTTAGAAGCTCCAGTGTTGCACTTCTCAATAAATTTGTGCTGCATGAGAATTAAAGAAAGAATGAGAACAACACAAGTAAATATGGAATAAGAAATCATCAAAATGCATCACAAAGGTACCCCTGAGCACTAAATAAGTACCTTCAGCATCTCCACTGCAGCCGGGCGGAGTCTTGCATCTTTCGTTAGGCACTTGGCAATAAAATCATGGAAAAGAAGAGACCTGAAGGGTAGGATACAAGAACTTAGACCAACCAATGTTTAAAACTCGAATGCTTCATTGGATTAAGCTTTTCGGCGCCGCTTGACTAAATATAAAAACTTAAAGGATCAGTATTAGCAGGAAGTGGTAAACTTGGCAAGCAATAAACCAAATTAAAAGAAAATAGCTATGTGGCTCCCTCTTTTAGAGCAGATCTATAATTTCTCCGTGCTCTAAGCAGTTCACTATCGAAATATAATTGAGACTTTGTGTTTGAAAACTCATGAGGGCTTAAGAGGTCAACATATATTACTATACCACATTAGAAGGGTCAGGATCTGATAGAGGAATACATGAACAAAATAAGTAAGAACATGATTACTACTGTGGGTGAACTGTGTCTTAATCTGTATGAACTAAGCATCACAGCTGTCTTGGTTCTGAAACCAGGTAATGCACTAGAAGCCGGTAAAATGCGTGTTGACTTATAGACAGTTTATTACAGTATCAACTCTGGTACATAACAAACTGTGTCCTAAGTCAACAACAGCTAGGCCTCATCCAGGGACTAGCCAAAATCTAGCTACGAAATAGAAAACGTTGACAAAAACAAACTTACAAGTTCTACACTACTTCAATAACTTCCCAATAACATGAAGTATTTTGTTTACAAATAAACCTAATATGAATATCGGATGGCATCCTTGAAAAAATAATTCAGATAGAAGGAAACCTAGGCCAAAAGCCCTATGTCTGAGGTTTTTAACGATTTAATTTAAAAAAGTGAGGCCCAGTTCAGTTTTCCATTACTCGGAGAAGACAAAAGGTCGTATGGTGTATTATAAGCCACTCACCACTTCTCCTTATCCTCCAGCATTGGTGCAGGTTCACTAGATATCATGAAGATCACCTGAAGGGGGAAGATAACACAATAAGCTAATGCAACAAGCAGTGTGAGGATGACACACATGCACATCAAAAGAAAGGCAGCTGCATCCGATATCAACAAAGTGGAGAAGCAATACGTCAGGAATGAAAGACAGTTTGAAAAATATATCCACATTAGTGGCCCTACTGTACTAGGTCAAGGGGGAAAAAGAATGCACACAGCATGATTGAAGAAAATATATAATAAAAGAACTGCTAGCAAGAAAACCTAGTTCAGAAACCAGGTATGGATTGAAACGTAAAGGGATACAGAGTACAGGGTAAGTAGCTTTCAGTCAGCTATATTCGCACCAACTAAGATAATAAAAGGAATCGAGAAGCCATGCGCTTACTCTCATTGGATGCACAGTGGATCTAGGTGGCATGCCCTACAGTCAGAAACACCAAAAGAAAATGTTAACTGATATATGTATCACAAAACCAAACTGCATAGTAACAAAAGGTAGAACCAAAGAACGTTTTCTACCTCTGCCATCTCGATTGCAGACACACCAAGTGCCCAAACATCAACCTGGGAAAAGATAACCCAAAGACAAGGTCAACTTTACAGTCTTTGCTATGACATATCAGGATGATGAACTGTACAAAGAAAATTCAATTGTAAGATGTTTTCTCAATGCTATAAGCCTACAGAATAGTAGTATCTTAGTCATCCTAGGTCAGAAGTTTGCCACTTCAGGAACTATCAAGAAAAGAGAGAAAAAAGAGAAGACTTGCATGTTTGGGTAGGGGTTCTTTAGCTTTATATTCAAATACAGAATACTGGATGCTAACTACCTTCTATGCCAGCAGAGCTACAATTTTAGCTTTCATGTCAAATATTCAAATACGTTTTTTCATCAAAATGAAGCCCAAACATTCATACTTGCTTATTCACTAACAATTCTGCAGAATATATTTTGCAGCTCTAAGTCTGGTTATACACATGGATGTGCTTAGTGCTTATTTCACCATAGATATTGCTTTGGGACAGAGGAGGGAGGAGGGAGAGAAATATATGTAACCTTCCCATCATAACGGCTTTCTTGAATGACCTCTGGTGCCATCCAGTGTGGAGTACCAATGAACTGCAAGACATGACATAAAGCGCCAGGTTATGGAAATTAGAATGGGTGCCAATACAAATTTGTATTTCGGGGAAAAGGACACAATGGTGTTTTCTTTGGAAAATGACACTTCAGACTAGGTTTATTAGTAAAACGATGTCATTTTGACACCATTTTACTCTTTCTTCCGTTGATTTTTATGCGAACCAGCTTAGTGTGTTAACAGCATTGACATGCAGACTCGTGTATGCCAAGGTAGGCAGTACCAAACAGAAACAAATAGATGTGATACTTTTCCAACACAAATTTATAGTTTAACTTCCTACGAAATTACCATATTACTCAATAACTACACAAATATGGGAGTTCTCATGGTAAACTATGATGAATGACTTTTATCTGGCACTTCCTCTCGTTTTTTGCTGAAAAATTAATGCATGAAGTTATGGAACTTTAGGATATATAAAACAAACATGTTTGGAAAAAATACCGACCGTGTTGCGCTTTGACATGGTTCTCGTGAGCTGGGCAGCCACGCCAAAATCGCCTGTTCAAACATCATTATGTTGAGACACCATGCTGAATTCACATGCGATGGCATATACAATAATTACAAGTAAGTGAAATTAAAGCATACCAAGTAACAACTGTACTTACCCAACTTCACCTCGCCTTGCTCAGTCAGTAGAATGTTGCCACCCTTGATATCTCTATGTACTTTGAAAATTGTGTGCAAGTAAGCGAGACCCTACAGCAGAAAATATGCAAGAAAAAGTAAAACATCTGAAGATCACCACCACAGGGCAACTCATGCTTTCTCTCAAGCCCCCAGAGGCTAACTGTAGCGTGTGTTCTAGCCTAATAGAGTATTTAAAAGAACTGGTGATGCAAACATGTAATGCAATATAAGTACGTAGCAGTTTAAGACCGCATTTATGTCAGAAAAATGAATAAACCTTCAGTGATTCTCGACATATATAAGCTATTTGCGGTTCGTCAAGAGGCTCCTCTGTAATGCCTATCAAGTCAGCAACACTTCCACCACCACAGTATTCCATAACTATCTGCACATATAAGCTCACATCAGTCGCAGTTTAATGCGTTGACAAGTACCACATACTGCCAAGATAAAATAGTGCAGCTATTATGCAGCATTAATAAGAAAACATATATTTGTCAGGTTAATGGAGTATACCCAAAGGTATTCTTCTCCTTGGTAACTTCCAAAGTAGCGGACAACATTTGGATGGCTGCATTGCTGTAGCATCTCAATTTCTCCCCTTATATCTTCATATCCTTCTTCCTGATAACAAACAATGAAGTTTAGACTTTAGACAAATGCAATGATCAGAAAACAGATAACTTCATTTTTTATGAGTGTGTAAAATTCCAAGGGAGCAACTAGGGAAGGAGGTGCCCTCCACAAAGCGACTAGCAGGCACGCTCTCCAAGTGATATGCAGATGGTAACCCCCACGCCCACCTCAGGTTAATTTTTTTTTCAGGTTTTGTTTCGTTTTAACGGGTTTTTCGATTTTATTATACCTTGTTAGTTTAAGGCAAACATTCGGTATAACGGTCGCTACTGGCTGCACCTAATCAAGGCGCCTCCGGCTTTAATATACATAATGAAAGGGTACATAGGTTGAAGCACACATTTGTCGCAGTCAACACTCGGCATAGGACCTGTTACTGGTTGCGCCGAATCATCCACTAGAAAAATGATGTAAAAAACTGATCACCAAGCATTTTCCAAATGGGGGGTGGAGACTTTTGGAGACCTCGATACGAGGAACAAAACAGTGAAGACGATTCACAATATAGATGCTTGGTTTGGAATTATTGCCTTTCGTATTTTTGTTCAAGCCCCGTTGATCACACGACAAGTAACATGGACCCAAGGACATCAAATATGTACGTAGGGGAGGACAGATTTTATTTTAGTACAGACGGAACAAAGTGCAAGCATTATAAAAGCAAAGACTTGGGAAGTTTGTGGTAGACGTGTTTATATTGTTGCCATCCTCAGCAATCAATATTAACGGGCACTAGATCCACGCGTTGCCGGCGAATACTTCAGATATTGTTTTTATATGAAAAATAAATAGAGCTAAACATAATATGTGGCACGAGCACAAACGGAAATGTTGTCTCAATTAATGTCATGATTTAATAAGAAGTCAAGACTAAAGATGTACCACCCATTTTGGTAATGCCACAATATTTCTCCCTATCGTGGGATTGCCTAACACTAAATTTGAAATCGTTCAAAATTATCAACTATGATTAGTGTCTTATTAAAAATTTCAACTAGATGATGAGGTGAAGTTCTGTTACGCTATGGGTATTCAGAGAGTTGATGAAAGATCTAGGTTTTCCCCTTCTTTTCATCCTCCAGCGTCGTCTTCTGGCTTTTGTGAGAAGAGATGTGACATGTATAGGCATATTTTGTACTCGTTTTCAAATAGGGTCAGGATTAGAGAGCATATATCTGGTGTATGGTTTGCATATAAGCTACATTTGAACACATGGTGATGTCCTTTGCACATGCTCACTAATTAGTGTTAATGATCTTTGCAAGTCTTAACAGAAATTTATCGAGAAAGAAACCGACCCCTTCTGATAAGGAGATGATCTTGACGGCCACAAGCTCCTGTGTTCTGAGATCTCTTGCCTTGTATACTGCACCATACGAACCTTTGCCTGCATTCCCCAATTGAATAATTCATTATGCAGACAACAACAAAATTAGGTGGAAGCATTCTGTACATACAGAAAAGGAACTATTAATTAATTTCATAACAAGAGGCGCACCGAGCTCATGGAGCAGCTCATACTTGGTTGAAGGATCCTCCCTGGCAACGCTGTCCGGGACCGAGCTCATCGATGCCTGCCGCCTTGCTTGCTGCTGCTGCATCAGAAGCGACGGCTGCCGGTCCTCCTCCGCCTGCCCAGCCGAAGGAGTCGAGAAGGAGGACCCAAACCCTACGCCTGCACCGGAGACGGAGTCGCGCGGACTAGAGGCGCCGCTGGTGCGGTGAATGAAGGTGCCGGAGAAGGACTCGTGGGAGCCACCGGGGCGGCGGATGAATGTGCCGGAGACGGACTCGCGGGGGCTGGAGGAGCCACCCGGGTGCCGTATGAAGGTGCCGGAGACGGATTCGCGGGGGCTGGAGGAGGCGCCGGGGTGGCGTATAAAGGTGCCGGAGACGGACTCGTGCGGGCTGGAGGCGCCGCCGGAGCGCCCGGTGCCGTGGACGACGAAGGTGGAGTACGGGTCCTCCTCGGCGGCGCGGGGGCTGGCGCGGCGCAGATCCAGGAACGGGGATCGGGAGGAGGCCGAGGTGGAGGCGGGGGCGCCGCGCTTGATGACGACGGTGGCGGAGAGCGAGGCGTCGTCGAGGTCCGAGGAGTAGGGGTCGTCGTCGTCGTCGAAGGACGCGCCGCCGAAGTCCTTGGGGAGGCGCTGGAGGAGCGGCGGCAGCGCGGAGGGGTCGTCGTCGTCGTCATCCTCCGCGCGGGCAACGCCGCCGCCGCCGCCGCGGGGGTCGTCCTCGTCGTCGTGGACCACGACAGTGGAGTAGATGTCGGGCTTCCTGGAGCGCGACCACGGCGAGCGCGGGGAGAAGGCCATGGAGGAGGTAGGGGAAGGGGAAGGTGGGTGCTCGTCGGGAATGGGGAAATTAGTTTAGTTGGAGCCAGTTCACTCGAATCTCGCAACATGGGCTACGCTTCAATGGGTCACCACATTTAGGCCCACTTGTGCCATATATCACCATACTGTAATTCACAAGCAATCAATCAAAGAGATGAAAAAAATTACTCCAGAAAGATGCTGATCAACACGTGTGAAACATTCTTGCCAACCTGTGCACGATATTTTATTGCCAAGTTTGTTACAATGTAAAATCTTCAGGAACACGTACAACTACTAGAGTTACAAGAGGAACCAATTCGCAAAAAAAAAAGGGTTACAGAGGGACTGCACACGAGCAAATCTTCCCTTTTATCCCCCCCCTATGCTATAGCAAATCTTCTGATTTGAGTACTACTTTGAATCTACGCCGTTTGTTTCCAGAATCTGACGGATCGGTCGTTTCCGCATGTAACAAACGCTGGCTCTACAGGAGAGTGCTCCAGCCACCTAGGGGCGCCAGTGTGGCCAGAGGGCAATCTTGCCACCTTTTCAGTAGTAAGTGCATCCCAGACGACAACCTGAAGACCAGGAAGTATTACAATCAGGTACACTTACAGCTCCCTTCTGAAAGACTAGTATTGTTACTATTGTACTAGTCTGAATTGAAATTTACCTCGCTGGTTTGTTCGTCAGTTGATATTACAAACTCCCCGCTTTCATTAAAGACAGCCTAAGAAAACAAAACCAGTTGTTGAGGTAACAAAGTTAGTGGTACGATTAGTTACAAGCTCGAGCTGCAATCCATTTCATTTGGGGCTAGCCCACATTAGCTTGCTAGCTAAACCTCTTAGCTCCCATTGGCGCAAGAAGAGCGTGTATTGTGTTGTGTGTAAATCAGAATGAAAGAAAAGGGAATCATGCAACTAACCTGGCACCGGAATTGCCCGTTAACAGCACCAGCATATTGCTTCACAAGTCTTCCGGTTCCAACTTCCCATAAATTTATAGAAGAATCCTTCCCGCATGATAGGATGTACCTGAAAAAACATTTTAGCCTTCAGGTTTCATAACAAATGGCCATGCTACATGGATAAACTTTTCTCAAGCCCAGGAATATTACTACTATATAATTCAAAATGGGCAACTAAGTCCTTCAGTTGGCCTACGTTCACAACATTGGGTTCGCTAAACCAGCTTCTATATTCAATCTAATCACAGGTACATCCATGCATGCGAAGTTGCAGATTTTTAACCACCAAATGCAAAGCCTCAAACAGAAAAAAGCTTTGCATTCCAGTTCCAGACACACTAGTGTGGCCATGTGACACCACAATAATGTCCATACCTGCCCAGTAACCACGGTACACCACAAAAGAGATAAAGGTACGAAAACTGAGAATTGGCCACTTGGGACTGACCCACTATTACTAGCCCAAAATCGGTCAAAAATTGCTGAAACATTTATATTTTTAAGACTTCTCATCTCATACTAAAAGATAGTCAAGTACTACCTCCGGACGTAATTAATCGACGCACCTACACACTAATGATATGCATGGGCAGGCCTCCCTCAGCGTCCATTAAATCCGACCGGAGGGAGTATTATCTTAGCACAGACATTTTTGCACATATCTCTTTGTTCTCCAAAAGAATTTTTACACATGCTGCCACTTGCTAACCTCTCGTCTTTGGTGAAAATTGCACTAGTAGCTTCTGCAGATCCATGTGCTCCACTTATTGTACGGACACATTCAGCAGATACTCCATCCCAGATGCGCAGAGAACCATCCTTTGAAGCAGTCACATACAAGCTCCCAGTATCCGAGTAGCGCACCTGTAAATCACAAAGAATGAAGAAAAGTGTGATGTAGGACAGTAACTTTGTACTTCTCATTAAGATAATAACTGGTGCAGGATAAAGCTTGTGAAGTAAAAGTAAGAAATTGCCTGGTTAATGGCAGCAGTACAATCCTGTGGATTTGCCGCTAAGTAGCATGTGAAAGTGTTCACATCATAGAGATGAGCAACTGGGTGATCAGTCCCTGCAAATATTTCTACCAGCGTCAGCTGCTTCCAAGGATTGGATATTCAATAGGTTAATATGGCTATACCCTGCACTGGTATGAAACTAGAGGGCATTTTTCAAATATCAAATATGTACATGATTGAAACAGACAGTCTGACTTTGGAACAAAACCCAAAATCATTGAGTCTAGATGCTAAATATTCCCAGTCACAAAAGTTAAGACATGCTATATAATTATACCTACAATATATTAGCAAGTAATAATCCGTGATCACTTAGCATATGGCGATTCAAAACATCATCAGCGTATCATCATGCACGAATTATAAATAATTGCTTCATAAAATACATGACAAAGGATAAGTTGATTCTGAAATCTAAACCAAACCAATATCAGAATGGATAATCAGTGTACAACAGAACAAATAGATGTTACAGGTAAAATCCTTATTTGGCGAAAGGAAAACCATACCTGCTAAAATGTAATCCCCACAAGGGTGAAAACATACAGATCTAACATTATGAGTATCCTGCTCAAGCAAATATTGAGGGAAAAACTATTTAGACGCAACAAAGAGAATATATGAGCAGATTCAGCATACAGTTAGTAAGCACTTTACTACCTGAATAACTCTGAACGCCTTCCTTGCAGCAGTTTTTGAGAAGTCAAAAAACCTGTCAGGCAAGATTCAAGTTCAAAGGGCATACGGCTTAGTTAATATCACGTACTTGTATGTAACTAGTTGACCAATTATGCTTAACGCATGTATGAACTCCTAGAACTGCATAGCAAACAACGAGGATGGGAAGCAATGATAAGCATACTTTATTGTGTTATCTTTTGCTGCAGATATCAGTATTGGGCTAGTAGGATGAAAATCCAGGTCATTGATGGGCTGCAAGCAATCAAACATGTTAAAAAAGTAACTGGAATATATAAGAGGAACTACGACTCTTTAACTATAAGAATAACTGGAGATTAGACCCATGACTTCGACTACCACAACCATGTGCTTTAACACTAGGTGGCCATGCCCATAGGAAATTAAACATGTTTACTTGTTATATTACAAAGCATTGTGGCAATTCAAGCAATTGAAGGTAAAAAAAAAAAGCAAAACTATGAGGAATGAAGCAAATGAGCAAGTTAATAGTTACTGGTTACAAAGTTCAATACCCTATCGCAATGATTAAAGACATGGTAGAAGGTCAAGAAGTAATGGAATAGAGCACATACGCTAGTTACCAGTTGCAGAGTTCAGTGCCTTGTATGTCTAGCTAGAAGAAGTTGGGTAAGCAGCAATCAAACTATGAATAGGAGTCTTACCAGGACGCTATATTACAGAACAGGATGAGAAGAGCCTTGGCCAGTGAGGACCTAAAGAGTAAAATGCTCACCTGCATGTGATCATAAAATGTACGAACCACAGGCCGGCCACCATCTTTGGAATCCCCTAGCATCGACTGCTTGATTTTTGCAACCTGTAAGTGGATTCCAATGCTGAGCAACTTAACAAAGCACCTCACCCACTCGAAGACGCGGTGGTAATTCAAGCTCACCTCAAAGAACTTGATCGATGTATCTCCGCTTCCAGTTGCAAAATATCTACCATCGGGACTAAATTTCGCACATCGGGCAACATTCTACACAATATAAGAGTAAGTCAGTGAAAAAAGAAATCTATTGACAATTCCTAGCCATCTGGTCTATCAGACCACTATAAACAGGACCCAAAAAAAAATTACGGAGCTGCACGAGTGAGGTGTCATAGCAGGCACAAATCCTGCAAATGTTGCAATTGTATCCCGTAAATGCACCCAGATTTATGCTTAGAAAATAGGGTTGCCCAGCTGATTTTAGATTTAGTTCATGGCGTAAATTAAGTCGAGCATGGTGCATTGAGCAGGGGAGAAGTAGAACTATGCACACCTTATGATCAGAGATGTGCTTGGCCTCGTGCTTGGAAAAGCTCTTGGAAGGGCCCTTAACATTCTGCATACTACACATAGCTCACGAATCACAATCAAATCCACGCACAGTTAACTTGTCAAACGCCACAACCACGAACAGCTGGGTTTCACCTGAAATCCACGGCATTGGTGGCGAGCGGGCGCCCCATACCACCGCCACCAGCGGAGTCAAACGCGGCGGGAGCTCCACCTCCCCTCGCCGCTTCCCCCTGCTCGACCGCGAGGCCCTGAGAACCAACAAACCAGCAGCGCGCGGCGAAGGGTTTAGGTCCAGGCTGCGTAAACCCTAAGGGAGGCGGGGGTAGAGAGGGGAGCACCTTGGCGACGAGGCGGAGGAGGTGGTTGGGGAGGGAGGCGGCGGCGGAGAGCGGGGTCATGGTGGCGGCGGCCACGGCGAGGGCGGCCTGCGTGAGGTTCTGGTCGCGGAGGTGCGCCACGATGAGCGCGTTCACCTGCCGCAGCAGCTTCGCCTCCTGCACCGCCGCGTCCATCTCTGCCCCGGCCGCCTCTCTGCCGATTTGCCCCGCCGGTTTTGGTTCTCCCGTGGAGCGGCCACGCCAGCTACAGACTGAACTGGCGTTGCGTTGAGCGGACTGGAGTGTGGAGGTTTGGAATTGGGGGGCTTTGACGCTTGGAAACAAATTCTGTGCATCACACTTTTCTTTGCAAATTCATTATCTGCCAGAGTGGATTTTGTACACCCACGCATGGGTGTGGGTGTTTTCGTCACCGTCCATTGTGCTTTGAGATTCGGATAAAAAGAGGAGAGAGAAAGGAATCTTTTCATATACTATGGTGGGCACGAATCTCGAGGAATAAATGAACGGTGAATGAAACACCCACACCCATGCGTGGGTGTACAAAAGTATTTCCGGTGTGGCAAATTGTCAAATCCCCCATGCTTCCTGTACAATTCTCACGTATTCCTCTGAATTTTTACAGCGAAAAATGTGATTCCAACTACACGGACGTATTCGGGCATCCCGATCTGACAGCAGCCGGGTTGTTGTGGTGCGTACAGGAGTATAATTCAGTGCTCTCGCAACAAAGTGAACATCTATGGAGAAGGTCAAAACTGTTCTCACAATCTCACACGGTGGAAGCAACGCTAGAGATAGAGTAAACTTCAGAAAACCACAAATTCTAAGCTAAAACTGCCAGCTTTTTTTGTAGGTCTGCTTCACGCTTAAATATGTCAAATATTTGTAGCCAAAATCAAAACGTTTAGTTCTCTCAATAATTGTACTAGTAGTTTTGTGAAATCTACTGTGGAACATTTGAACGGGGAGGGCCAAACACGTCAGTCTGCAATACAACTATTATCTGTCAGTACAAAATCAAGGGACGCCCCAGTTTTTCTCTCCTAAATTGAAAGCAATCATCTCAAACGTTCTTCAAAATACAGCAGGATGTAAGTGGTCCTTTTGGGTAAGGCACAACCACATCATTGGACTTTGCAAATACATATGCACAGTTGTTCTTCTTCATAACAACTCAAAGATTTACATGCTACTGTGTTACTTGCGATTCGAGGATATAAGCTTGGCGATGAGCTCGTTCAAAACAGAGGGATATGTTGTAATGATATGCTCCCAGCCAGCAGACGCCATTACCTTATCCAAGCACGAGGGGGACTGGACTTGGAGAAACTGGAAGCACGAGTCCTTGAGCACGCGGCAATGGTGTCGCGCAGCTAGAGCGAGGGTAGACGCCACGGAGCTGATGCTTACGGCTCGGACAAGTGCTTTTCACACAGGAACTTGAGGCGCTGGAGATCGTATCTGTCGGCGGCCACGAGCAGGTGTTGCACCCACATTACATCCTCCGCTTCTTCCTCCTCCATGCCGTCGATCTCCATCTTAGGCAGGCAGTCCGTGTAGATGAATCCGAGCAGGGCCCTGAACACTCGTGGCTCCATGTCTTTGATCTGTATGCCGCTCGTCGTGGCGGAGGCCTCCTTCATGGGGCCGAAGAGCTGCGCCATGAAGACGTTGGACCGGGCGGCGAGCACGCACCTGTGGGCGACGAACGTCTCGCCGCAGACCTCGAACCTCACGTCGGCACCCACCTGGGTCTGAAGGAGGCGGTGAAATTGCTGGCCCATGTCGTCCGGTAGGAGGGCCGCGTCGGCGCTGCCGTCGTAGTCGTTGCAGATCACCATGATGTCGCAGCGGATGGTGACGCAATCGCGCCTCAGATTGGGCGATCGTTCGAGGGCGTCTCTTCCCATGAACCTCTCGTGGCCCCATCTAGGGTTCTTGCCGTAGAAGCTGCACGGTTCGGTTCCATATAGGTACACAGGTTTCTGCCTCTCGGCCTCGTCGACGAAGCTGAAGCCGAACTGCGCCTCCACGGGCTTGCTTGTTGGCGCCGCCCCCGACGAGGCAGACGTAGAGAGAGATGAAGTCGTCGCAGGTGGCGTTCTCGCCGTTCGGGTAGTACTCCACGCACCATTGGTGGCCTCCTACCGTGAACGGACGAGAGCTGATCTTCCGGCCGGTGCATCTCTCTCTTTTAATAGCCGTGTAGCCTTGGACCACGAGCAGATGGTACCCGCCGCTGCATTCTGTGCCGGCGTAGTCGGCGACGGTCCACTCGGAACATGAGCACAGCTCACCATCGGCGACGATGGTTACGCCGGCGAATGACGCCATGACGAGTCGATCGCGAATCTGGAAATTCTGCGAGCCGCCGTAGAGTAATACGGAGTATTTATTAGGGTTTTATGACTTACTACTACCCATGTTTTACTTGGGTTTGCAAGGCTGTCGCAGCCCACCAGTTACAATGTACCGGGACTGCCCGAGCCGAGCTGGAATTTGCTGGATGCAAAAGTATAATCCACTCAAAAAAATAAAACTATATTTCATTTACGGAACTAATTGCTAGAGTTATGTACTATACAGTAACGGGGAGTTGTGATCATCAAATATTTTGCAGAATGTGTTAAATCTTCAGCGAGCTTTGCTCTGATGAATGAATTGTGATTTCACCACAATATTTGTAGAACCACTTTGTGTTCATTGTGAATGATCAAAGAGCTGCAGAAGGGAACACAGAAATTCGGCACAAAACAAAACAGAAGAGTAACGAGCAAATGCGAAGCTTGCTCCGTGTCATTCATTACAACTGGTCCCAAACCAGACTTCGAGTTTAAAGAATGGAAATTGAATACACCTGATCTCTCAGTTTATATGTCCATGTAAAATATTCTGCCTAATCCATATCTGTCACTAGAGGCAGATAATACGAGCCTCAAAATTTTCAAAATACCCTCCAGGGCACCGAAGTTTGTAAGAACCACTGTCTAGCTATCAAGTCAGCGAGAAACAGAGCCTTCAGATGGGTGTCACTGATATCCTCTTATACCATTGTTTTTTTTTAAGACTCTTATACCATTGTTGCATTTCAGCTACCAAAAACTTCCAGCATTGAAGAAACCACATAAGGATTTCAGGCCTCTTCAGCTTTAGCGCACACGCGCTCTGGGAAAAAAACAGGAGGTATCTACAGTTAGCAATGGAGAAAAATGGAATAGTTTTAGATCAGGTCAGAAAATTGAGGAATGAAAAAACCCTCTAAACAACTACGGCACTGGAGTTTGTACTTTTTTTTAACACGTTTGTACATGTTTGGACATATATGAACCTAAACAAGCATTCTTTTATGAATTTTCCTTTTTTTACTTGAATGTCAAACCATTGAAATTTATAAAACAAATGGTTTTCATTCATCTTTGTTTTGTGAAAATGAATACACTAGTCATGGACTCATTGTACCAAGAAATAGACCAGCTTCACCTAATTGCATTTGCCACTTGTATATGCCAATACTCCTGCCATACACCGAGAGTGCAGGATGCATCCAATCATTCATAATGTGATGTTCTAAAACTTCAACGATCTACCTTTCATGTAAGCGAACAGCCTTATAGTACAGGGGGCAAAAGGACATGGAAGCTCCACAGTTTCAGATGTATTCAAGTGGTTTATATTGCACAGGGAATTTTGGTATAACATATAAGAGAGATGATCAAATCGATAGCAAGTGACTACAATGACACAAATCTTCATGATGCAATTAATCGCAACAGTGTAGTGTTTATTTGTATGCAACTATGTATGCTTGCAAATAGCATTAGATGTGGCGAGTTAAAAACAGTATACATCAGACTTGGAAAGGAGAGATGGCCATACTCAAGTATTCGTAGCATACTATCATTGATGTACCCCAGGCAGATGAGCTGAAAAACCTTGGACCTAACCCTCTGTAGAAACCTTTCCATCCTTCTTCAGCAATCAATCTTCTAACTACTTCACCGGCTTTTGGCTTGTTTTGATTAACCTAGATGACAAAATAGAAAAATAAATAAAGCTAATTGAATGTAAGAGCTCAACTCAAAGGATGCACATCATAGTTAAGAAAAAAATATACAGTATAAAAAAACCAAATGGCATGTTGATAAAAAAGACAGCATCTGCTGCACGGAGCATTTTTAACACATCACTAGGAAAAAATGGGCATTTAATTTATGAATACAGGGAAGACGAGGTTGAACACTACAGTCAACAAGTATGGTTGTGAAAAACTTAAAGTTTAACGGTTTCATTGTCAATACAGATACAGCATGCAAAACAGCAAAAGTGTAATGTTCAGCAATCTGTGAAGTCATCATGCCATATCCTTGAACTCTTAAGCCACTTAAAAATTTCTGCATTTATGCTATAAACAGAGCAATTGTCAAAAAAAAAAAAAAAAAGCTTTCAGAAGAAAATTTTCCCTTTCAGCCACATAATAACAGAAAGTGATCCAAGTACCATAGCAGCTTGCCTTTCCAATGACCATTATTGAGAATAGAGCTATATATTGACTAATAAAGACTGCATTCCTTTAGTCTAGCTCCTCCGTACCATGTTATTAGATATTGTACCAATATGAACATCTTAAAGATGGACATCAATATATTTTCATACACCAATACATCTCCATGCTGCTACCAATAAATAACAGCTGTATTGATAATGGAGTCAGGTTATCAAAATCTTAATGGAATCAACATAAAACCTATAAGCACTAGTTAAAGGGCAATCCTGAGCAGAAAAAACTTTATTCGGATCCAATTATGCAAATAAACAACAATGCCACCAGAGGGGGTTGAAACGTCACCTGTAGCCTGGTTTTGATAGTATCAAGGGGGGTTGAAACACAAGAGGTCACTGCACCAGCAATCATCCCCCCTGTAGCTTGAACACCGACTATTTTCAACTGGCTAGGAGTATCTTCTTTGTCATTCAAACGGCCAAGCGCACTGCTTAGACAAGTAGAAGAACATAGTATTGAATTCTCGGATAGTTATGCTAACAAGATAAACTGCTAAAACATTTCAGATCTGGACCTTCTTATTTACCACCACGAATTAAGAAAGAACTCCCCAGAACTACACTTAAGTGCTGGCTCTTAAAATCACTGAGAGCACACTACTGCATATCATCTCCATCAAGTTGTCCAGGCCACATTATGGATTAGTGTGTCTATCATCTTCATTGAATTGCTTCAGGTTGTTCATAACGTTTTCCGAGTGCCCAGTGCATGAGAAGTATTTATGTAACCTAATCACTTAAGCTACACATTTTATCAGAAATCAACTATCATGGCTATTATTTCTACTTAGAAATACAGAGAAAATGTGAATTGGTTGCCGCATTAAACTAACAGTTTTAATGAAACAGACCAAAGCAACATCAATGTTTTCCCAAAATAGATCAATGTAAATAAAGCTGTAGTTTGGGATTCTTGAAAGAGTATGTCACATCAAAAGGAGCAGTTTTCAAAATGTTGTATGATTATCCAGATCGAAATGGCCACTATACACAAATGTAGAGTTAGTATTTTCTTCCTTGTTCAACTTAACCAACCTGTGAATTTAAACAGGATAACACGCAAAGACAGAGAGAGAGATAAACAGCGGTAAGCCAGTTAGACCATCACTAACCTCCAAATTACACGCTGGCTGAATCCGTAGCTGGCCCACCACACAGCGCTAGACGGTGCATACGTCATAACAGACAGGCCAAATCCCCTGTACAATCCCCTAGGTCCATCAGCCTTCATAATCTTTTCAACAACATCTAGTCCACCTGTATAATTGACATGGCCAGAATATCCCTGAACCATCAATTTCTGGCTAACCTGATAGAGGCCAACACAAGAGCACATGATAAATGAGTTTTCCAAATCAGGCAAGACTATAACACAGCAGTTTGCAGCATCACTGGAAACTGGAAATGGAATAACACAGCTGTTTGCAGCACCGCTGGAAACTGGAAATGGCTAATAGTAAGCGTATGTACCACATCGATTGGCACGAACACCGCCTGCGAGCAGAGAGACGCCGTCAAACCACCAAGGCCGTTAGCGAGGGCAGCCTCCGTCGACTCGGACAGCTCGAGCGGCTTGACGAGCCTGAGCGAGGTGGCCTTTGTCTTCTCGAGCGCGCTGAGGAAGATGATCCTGGCCGGGATGGCCCCGGTGATGACCGTCCCGAACCCCCGGTAGAGGCCCGGCACCCCATCGGCCTTGAGGATGTTCTTGAAGGTGGCCAGCGCGTTGCTCCTCATGGCCTCCCCGGAGGCGACCTGCATCCGGGTCTTGACCACGGAGACCGGGTACAGCGCAACGGTCACGCAGCTGAACATGCCGGCCCCCACCACGTAGAACTTGGTCATGTCGAGGCTGCAACATATATATAGACAGCAATTTGAGAACAATATGTCGATCCGATAGGTAGCGAAAATCAGTGCTGATGAACCACAGCTTCCTTAATCGCAGTCCAGTGGGGGACGAGAACGGCGGCGGCTAGTTTCCTTCCTAAATCGCAATTTCTAATGTCGATTCCGGATAGAGCCCAGGGCGAGGCGCGGAATCGGAACTAGATGCTCGGGAACACGGGCAGGGGGGAAATTGCGGAGATATAGCGGGAGGGAAGAGGCAGCGGCGCTTACTTGTCCCAGTTGATCTCCGTCTGCTGGTGGAGGGAGGGGATCTTGGCCGCCCTAGTAGAGGTATCCATGGCCTCCCAATCCCGCGATCCCCCAGGGGCGAGAACGCGGCGGGGGCTCGGCGGGAATGGCGGCTGCCGCTGGTGCGCTTCCGCCTCCGTGCTCTTGGCAACAACTGCAGCTAGGCTTGAGCGAGGAGAGGAGAGGAGAAGAGCATGTGTTCCTCGCCTCCTCTGGTTCGGAGGCGTCAATGGCGTCCAGGGTGGGGGCTCCTACTCCTACTGGGTCGCGTCGCCGTTTTCCTTTTCTTTCTTGAGCCCAAAGGAATACTGGTGGTCGTTGCTGGGCTCTGTCCTGGAAGCCCGTTTGTGATTTCCTATTTTATGGGAGATGTGGATGTGGTTGTTGTTGCCACGTTATACTCGTTTCCTTTGGTCAATATAAGGAATCTCATTTTGATTTGGTGATTATAGAAAAGAAAAGTCGTTTCCTTTGCAGTGGTTAACAGATTGAAATTTGAATGGACAATTAAAAGAACCTACCACCTGGTCATATGGTTCTCAGCTTGGACAGTTGAGCACACTTGGTCTCGTGAAGGGGCTGCAGTGTATAATGAAACCGTTAGGCAGTTTTTTTCTCCTCCTTTGATGGCAGTAGGGGGAGGCGGTGCTTAAAACTCTAAGGTTTCACCAGCTGCAGTGCTCATTTAGTGAGTGAGAAGATGGGTTCCAAACAAGGTTTAGGTTTGATGTTTGGCCGTGGGGCTAATCACGCGCTAGTTACTATAAGGAAGAGAGTTTGGGTAAGATATCAGGGAGATGGTTGCCTACACAAAATGGTCGCTTCGGTCGATGGTAGCCTAGCGGGCAGCGCAACAACTATTCTGGTGGCACTGTGATCACTTGGAAGCGAAAGGATCCATTGCATGAGTTCTGGAGTCTAGAAGAGGTTCGAAAGGCAAGTGCTACCGATGTGGGTAGCCTAGGCTCAAGGTAGTTGGTTGGGAGGTGCCTTCAAGTTGTGAGAGTTGTGGCTAGGAGGGACAATTGGCAAAGCAATGTCAAGACAAAGACCATGTGAAATTTTGGTGAGGTTAGTGGGATCTGCAAGTGTAGGCCAAAGTTACTTCTTCCTGAATGCGGAGGAAGTTGATCTACAGCAAAAGAACAAGCATATTGTTATAGCCATCACTATTATTATAGATAAAATTACTGTTTGGTAGTTAGAGATAGGATTTTCTGATGGGCTGGGAGCTAAGTCCAAATAAACATGCTTATTACTAGAGCAAACGGTAATAAAGAGTTAGTAGAAAACCAAATTATTATGATCTTTCCTAGCCTACGAAAATCATGCTTATTACTAGAGCAAACGGTAAGAAAGAGTTATTATCTCACAAGCATATATGGAGGTAAAGAAGAGAAAGGGACAATAGGACATGGACGAAGCTACATGGGTTGAGGGCCATGACCCCCTCCCACATGTTGGTCCTAACAACACACATGTCATATGTTTTGTCGCACCACTCTACATTTGGGGCAACATAGGTCATGTCTCTCAAAGATAGCCAGGTGGATGATGTGCATGCATGGTAGGAGAACATTTGCAGGTGGTAAATTAAGTCCGGTACGCATGCGGAAAAAACATCATGGACATCGCTGACCAGATACGCCGTCACATTATGAGGTACTTATCGAAGGGGGTATTCTTTCAAGTGGGGCAATGTTCAAGGTGATTAAGTAGTGAAACCAATGGGAAGCATTGCCATCAAGAAAGCTATAATAAAATGGTGAAACTATAAACCGTTGGCCATTGTCCTTCTTTTCAAAGCCAGATGTGGGTCATCATGGTCTACAATGCATGTCCACACCATGTTCTCTACTACGCTACAACAATAGTGAAAGTGCATGGAGTCCCATGTGTGATTTTGGTAATTAATGACAATCCCTATGGACTATTGTTTTTATTGATTTATATACGAAAGAATCTTCCATAAGTAATGCTTGAAGAACATGTGTTGAAATCAAAAGTGGATGCCATGAAGATAAACATGCATATTGAGTATTGGAATCAAGATCATTGATTCAAAGAGGTGAATTCAATATGATCATTAAGAAGTTAAAGGAGATGGATTCCTTGTGTGGAACTCAAATGATGCCATGCTCTAGCGTACGAGTTAAGCCATGGAGGATCGGGATCTCCAGAGTTTGTTTCCAAGAGACATGTCTCTAAGTCCAAGAGATATGTTTCCAAGAGTTGAGCTATGGCTGACCAAGACTTAGATCATACAATATAATTAAGTCAAGAACTATTTATGTGCCTAAAGAGATTGTGATAGAGCATGAGAAGATACAAGGTTTACCAAGTCAAATAGCAAGATGTGTATTTAAGTTGGTCAACAAACAAAGCATAAAGAATGTGCCACGTGTGATCAAGTGATCTCGCGGTATGGTAAGCATTGTCGATTATGTTTTGTGAACTAACCATAAATATGTGTGCCTTGTGTTGCTATGTGGGGTTAGGTATCTTTTCATGGGCTTACACCAAAAGGAGGAGTTCATATAGCTCATGTGAGGAGGGCATCAAGTGTGACCATAATTAAGGTTGAGAAGCACACGCTCAAGATGAGCATCTCGAGAAGATTATATGCTTCAATCTTGTCGTCCATTTGGTGATAATAGACATGTTAAGTGATACATCTCAAACGTATCTATAATTTCTTATGTTCCATGCTAGTTTTATGACAATACTCACATGTTTTATATACACTTTATATCATTTTGATGCATTTTCCGGCACTAACCTATTAACAAGATGCCGAAGCGCCAGTTCCTGTTTTTCTGCTGTTTTTGGTTTCAGAAATCCTACACAGGAAATATTCTCGGAATTGGACGAAACAAAAGCACACGGTCTTATTTTCCACGGAGCCTTCCAGAAGTCCGAGGAGAAGACGAAGATGGGCGACGAGGCGGCCACACCCTAGGGGGGCGCGGCCCCACCCCTAGTTCACATCAACATATTCTTGTTGGGCAACCAATGAAGCTAACGGAACATTATTAGGATCAACATTAGATCTACCATTCACAAGCATAGACATAATAGCATCAATCTTATCACTCAAGGAGGAGGTTTCTTCGACAGAATTTACCTTCTTACCTTGTGGAGCTCTTTCCGTGTGCCATTCAGAGTAATTAATCATCATATCATCAAGAAGCTTTGTTGCGGCGCCTAGAGTGATGGACATAAAAGTACCTCCAGCAGCTGAATCCAATAAGTTCCGCGAAGAAAAATTTAATCCTTCATAAAAGGTTTGGATGATCATCCAAGTAGTCAGTCCATGGGTAGGGCAATTTTTGACCAAAGATTTCATTCTTTCCCATGCTTGAGCAACATGCTCATTATCCAATTGCTTAAAATTCATTATGCTACTTCTCAAAGATATAATTTTAGCAGGAGGATAATATCTACCAATGAAAGCATCCTTACATTTAGTCCATGAATCAATACTATTCTTAGGCAGAGATAGCAACCAATATTTAGCTCTTCCTCTTAATGAGAAAGGAAACAATTTTAATTTTATAATTTCACCATCTACATCCTTATATTTTTGCATTTCACATAGTTCAACAAAATTATTAAGATGGGCAGCAGCATCATCAGAACTAACACCAGAAAATTGCTCTCTCATAACAAGATTCAGTAAAGCAGGTTTAATTTCAAAGAATTCTGCTGTAGTAGCAGGTGGAGCAATAGGTGTGCATAAGAAATCATTATTATTTGTGCTAGTGAAGTCACACAACTTAGTATTTTCAGGAGTACCCATTTTAGCAATAGTAAATAAAGCAAACTAGATAAAGTAAATGCAAGTAACTAATTTTTTGTGTTTTTAATATGGAGAACGCAAACAAGATAGTAAATAAAGTAAAACAAGTAACTATTTTTTTTGTATTTTGATATAAAGCAAACAAAGCAATAAATAAAATAAAGTAAAGTAAAGCAAGACAAAAACAAAGTAAAGAGATTGGAAGTGGGAGACTCCCCTTGCAGCGTGTCTTGATCTCCCCGGCAACGGCGCCAGAAAAAACGTTGCTTGTGACGGTACAGCACGTGTTCGTTGGGAACCATGATGTCTACTCACGCTTCTTTTCCTGTAGACAGTGTTGGGCCTCCAAGAGCAGAGGTTTGTAGAACAGCAGCAAGTTTTCCCTTAAGTGGATCACTGATACGTCTTCGACGTATCGATAATTTCTTATGTTCCATGCCACATTATTGATGTTATCTACATGTTTTATGCACACTTTATGTCATATTCGTGCATTTTCTGGAACTAACCTATTAACAAGATGCCGAAGTGCCAGTTGCTATTTTCTGCTGTTTTTGGTTTCAGAAATCCTAGTAAGGAAATATTCTCGGAATTGGACGAAATCAACGCCCAGGGGCCTATTTTTCCACGAAGCTTCCAGAAGTCCGAAGACGAAACGAAGTGGGGCCACAGGGAGCCCAAACCCTAGGGCGGCGCGGCCCCCCCCCTTGGCCGCGCCGCCCTGTCATCTGGGGCCCCTGTGCCCCCTCCTGACTTGCCCTTCCGCCTACTTAAAGCCTCCGTGACGAAACCCCCAGTACCGAGAGCCACGATACGGAAAACCTTCCAGAGACGCCGCCAACGCCGATCCCATCTCGGGGGATCCAGGAGATCGCCTCCGGTACCCTGCCGGAGAGGGGAATCATCTCCCGGAGGACTCTACGCCGCCATGGTCGCCTCCGGTGTGATGTGTGAGTAGTCTACCCCTGGACTATGGGTCCATAGCAGTAGCTAGATGGTTGTCTTCTCCCCATTGTGCTATCATTATCGGATCTTGTGAGCTGCCTAACATGATCAAGATCATCTATCTGTAATTCTATATGTTGCGTTTGTTGGGATCCGATGAATAGAGAATACTTGTTATGTTGATTATCAAAGTTATATCTATGTGTTGTTTATGATCTTGCATGCTCTCCGTTATTAGTAGATGCTCTGGCCAAGTTGATGCTAGTAACTCCAAGAGGGAGTATTTATGCTCGATAGTGGGTTCATGTCTCCGTGAATCTGGAGGGGTGACAAGAACCTCTAAGGTTATGGATGTGCTGTTGCCACTAGGGATAAAACATTAGTGCTATGTTCAAGGATGTAGTCACTAGTTACATTACGCGCAATACTTAATGCAATTGTCTGTTGTTAGCAACTTAATACTGGAGGGGGTTCGGATGATAACCTGAAGGTGGACTTTTTAGGCATAGATGCAGTTGGATGGCGGTCTATGTACTTTGTCGTAATGCCCAATTAAATCTCACTATACTCATCATGATATGTATGTGCATGGTCATGCTCTCTTTATTTGTCAATTGCCCAACTGTAATTTGTTCACCCAACATGCTGTTCGTCTTATGGGAGAGACACCTCTAGTGAACTGTGGACCCCGGTCCAATTCTCTTTACTTGAAATACAATCTACTGCAATACTTGTTCTATCGTTTTCTGCAAACAATCATCTTCCACACAATACGGTTAATCCTTTGTTACAGCAAGCCGGTGAGATTGACAACCTCACTGTTTCGTTGGGGCAAAGTACTTTGGTTGTGTTGTGCAGGTTCCACGTTGGCGCCGGAATCCCTGGTGTTGCGCCGCACTACATCTCGCCGCCATCAACCTTCAACGTGCTTCTTGACTCCTACTGGTTCGATAAACCTTGGTTTCTTATCGAGGAAACTTGTCGCTGTACGCATCACACCTTCCACTTGGGGTTCCCAACGAGCGTGTGCTTTACGCGTCATCAAGCTAAATTTCTCGGCGCCGTTGCTCGGGAGATCAAGACACGCTGCAAGGGGAGTCTCCACTTCTCAATCTCTTTACTTTGTTTTTGTCTTGCTTAGTTTTATTTACTACTTTGTTTGCTGCACTAAATCAAAATACAAAAAAATTAGTTGCTAGTTTTACTTTATTTGCTATCTTGTTTGCTATATCAAAAACACAAAAAAAAAATTAGTTACTTGTTTTACTTTATAATATCATGCATGTTTTTATTACACTAGTTTGGCATAATGGACAAGAATGATCTTCTTATTCTATTTCCTGATTTAAAACATGGATTGTTTGATGCGAAAATTAAAAAACCTATGGAACCTTATTTGCATGCTGGTAGTAATATTAGTATGAACGCTTTGAACAGCATTGTTGATAATAATGTAGAAAGTTCTAAGCTTGGGGAAGCTGGTTTTCATGTTCTTTTTATTCCCCCAAGCATTGAGGAGAAAATTTACTTTGATAATACTTTGCCTCCTATTTATGATAATAATATTGGTCTTTTAGTACCGCCTGTTATAGAGGATAAATTTGATTATGATTACAATATGCCTCCTATATTTGATAATGAGAATAATAATGATAGCTACTTTGTTGAATTTGCTCCCACTACAACTAATAAAATTGATTATGCTTATGTGGAGAGTAATGATACTTTTATGCATGTGAATAAGAATGCCTTATGTGATACTTATATTGTTGAGTTTGTTCATGATGCCTCTGAAAATTATTATGAGAGAGGAAAATATGGTTGTAGAAATTTTCATGTTACTAAAATGCCTCTCTATGTGCTGAAATTTTTGAAGCTACACTTGTTTTATCTTCCTGATCTTGTCATTTTGCTCTTCATGAATTTATTTGTGTACAAGGTTCCTTTTCATAGGAAGCATGTTAGACTTAAATGTGTTTTGGATTTGCTTCTTGATGCTCTCTTTTGCTTCAAATACTATTTCTTGCGAGTGCATCATTAAAACTGCTGAGCCCATCTTAATGGCTATAAAGAAAGAACTTCTTGGGAGATAACCCATGTGTTATTTTACTACAGTACTTGGTTTTTATTTTGTGTCTTGGAAGTTGTTTACTACTGTAGCAACCTCTCCTTATCTTAGTTTAGTGTTTTGTTGTGCCAAGTAAAGCCGTTGATAGAAAAGTAAGTACTAGATTTGGATTACTGCACAGTTCCAGATTTCTTTGCTGTCACGAATCTGGGTCCACCTCCCTGTAGGTAGCTCAGAAAATTAAGCCAATTTACGTGCATGATCCTCAGATATGTACACAACTTTCATTCAATTTGAGCATTTTCATTTGAGTAAGTCTGGTGCCATTTTAAAATTCGTCAATACGAACTGTTCTGTTTTGACAGATTCTGCCTTTTATTTCGCATTGCCTCTTTTACTATGTTGGATGAATTTCTTTGATCCACTAATGTCCAGTAGCATTATGCAATGTCCAGAAGTGTTAAGAATGATTGTGTCACCTCTGAATATGTTAATTTATATTGTGCACTAACCCTCTAATGAGTTGTTTCGAGTTTGGTGTGGAGGAAGTTTTCAAGGATCAAGAGAGGAGTATGATGCAACATGATCAAGGAGAGTGAAAGCTCTAAGCTTGGGGATGCCCCGGTGGTTCACCCCTGCATATATCAAGAAGACTCAAGCGTCTAAGCTTGGGGATGCCCAAGGCATCCCCTTCTTCATCGACAACATTATCAGGTTCCTCCCCTGAAACTATATTTTTATTCCATCACATCTTATGTGCTTTTTCTTGGAGCGTCGGTTTGTTTTTGTTTTTGTTTTGTTTGAATAAAATGGATCCTAGCATTCACTTTATGGGAGAGAGACACGCTCCGCTGTAGCATATGGACAAGTATGTCCTTGGTTTCTACTCATAGTATTCATGGCGAAGTTTCTTCTTCGTTAAATTGTTATATGGTTGGAATTGGAAAATGATACATGTAGTAATTGCTATAAATGTCTTGGGTAATGTGATACTTGGCAATTGTTGTGCTCATGATTAAGCTCTTGCATCATATGCTTTGCACCCATTAATGAAGAAATACATAGAGCATGCTAAAATTTGGTTTGCATATTTGGTTTCTCTAAGGTCTAGATAATTTCTAGTATTGAGTTTGAACAACAAGGAAGACGGTGTAGAGTCTTATAATGTTTACAATATGTCTTTTATGTGAGTTTTGCTGCACCGGTTCATCCTTGTGTTTGTTTCAAATAAGCCTTGCTAGCCTAAACCTTGTATCGAGAGGGAATACTTCTCATGCATCCAAAATACTTGAGCCAACCACTATGCCATTTGTGTCCACCATACCTACCTACTACATGGTATTTTCCGCCATTCCAAAGTAAATTGCTTGAGTGCTACCTTTAAAATTCCATCATTCACCTTTGCAATATATAGCTCATGGGACAAATAGCTTAAAAACTATTGTGGTATTGAATATGTAATTATGCACTTTATCTCTTATTAAGTTGCTTGTTGTGCGATAACCATGTTTACTGGGGACGCCATCAACTTTTCATTGTTGAATTTCATGTGAGTTGCTATGCATGTTCGTCTTGTCTGAAGTAAGAGAGATCTACCACCTTATGATTAAGCATGCATATTGTTAGAGAAGAGCATTGGGCCGCTAACTAAAGCCATGATCCATGGTGGAAGTTTCAGTTTTGGACATATATCCTCAATCTCAAATGAGAAAATTATTAATTGTTGTTACATGCTTATGCATAAAAGAGGAGTCCATTATCTGTTGTCTATGTTGTCCCGGTATGGATGTCTAAGTTGAAGAATAATCAATAGCGAGAAATCCAATGCGAGCTTTCTCCTTAGACCTTTGTACAGGCGGCATAGAGGTACCCCTTTGTGACACTTGGTAAAAACATGTGCATTGTGATGATCCGGTAGTCCAAGCTAATTAGGACAAGGTGCGGGCACTATTAGTACACTATGCATGAGGCTTGCAACTTATAAGATATAATTTACATGATGCATATGCTTTATTACTACCGTTGACAAAATTGTTTCATGTTTTCAAAATCAAAGCTCTAGCACAAATATAGCAATCGATGCTTTTCCTCTATGGAGGACCATTCTTTTACTTTCAATGTTGAGTCAGTTCACCTATTTCTCTCCACCTCAAGAAGCAAACACTTGTGTGAACTGTGCATTGATTCCTACATACTTGCTTATTGCACTTATTATATTACTCTATGTTGACAATATCCATGAGATATTCATGTTACAAGTTGAAAGCAACCGCTGAAACTTAGTCTTCTTTTGTGTTGCTTCAATACCTTTACTTTGAATTATTGCTTTATGAGTTAACTCTTATGCAAGACTTAATTGATGCTTGTCTTGAAGTGCTATTCATGAAAAGTCTTTGCTTTATGATTCACTTGTTTACTCATGTCATATACATTGTTTTGATCGCTGCATTCACTACATATGCTTTACAAATAGTATGATCAAGATTATGATGGCATGTCACTCAGAAATTATCTGTGTTATCGTTTTACCTGCTCGGGACGAGCAGAACTAAGCTTGGGGATGCTGATACGTCTCCGACGTATCGATAATTTCTTATGTTCCATGCCACATTATTGATGTTATCTACATGTTTTATGCACACTTTATGTCATATTCGTGCATTTTCTCGGAACTAACCTATTAACAAGATGCCGAAGTGCCGATTCTTTGTTTTCGCTGTTTTTGGTTTCAGAAATCCTAGTAAGGAAATATTCTCGGAATTGGACGAAATCAACGCCCAGGGGCCTATTTTTCCACGAAGCTTCCAGAAGTCCGAAGACGAAACGAAGTGGGGCCACAGGGAGCCCAAACCCTAGGGCGGCGCGGCCCCCCTTGGCCACGCCGCCCGTCATCTCTGGGCCCCCGTGCCCCCTCCTGACTTGCCCTTCCGCCTACTTAAAGCCTCCGTGACGAAACCCCCGCATCGAGAGCCACGATACGGAAAACCTTCCAGAGACGCCGCCAACGCCGATCCCATCTCTGGGGATCCAGAGATCGCCTCCGGCACCCCGCCGGAGAGGGGAATCATCTCCGGAGGACTCTACGCCGCCATGGTCGCCTCCGGTGTGATGTGTGAGTAGTCTACCCCTGGACGATTGGTACATAGCAGTACCTTGATGGTTGTCTTCTCCCCATTGTGCTATCAATATCGGATATTGTGACCTGCCTAACATGATCAAGATCATCTATCCGTAATTCTATATGTTGCGTTTGTTGGGATCCGATGAATAGAGAATACTTGTTATGTTGATTATCAAAGTTATATCTATGTGTTGTTTATGATCTTGCATGCTCTCCGTTATTAGTAGATGCTCTGGCCAAGTTGATGCTAGTAACTCCAAGAGGGAGTATTTATGCTCGATAGTGGGTTCATGTCTCCGTGAATCTGGAGGGGTGACAAGAACCTCTAAGGTTATGGATGTGTTGTTGCCACTAGGGATAAAACATTAGTGCTATGTTCAAGGATGTAGTCACTAGTTACATTACGCGCAATACTTAATGCAATTGTCTGTTGTTAGCAACTTAATACTGGAGGGGGTTCGGATGATAACCTGAAGGTGGACTTTTTAGGCATAGATGCAGTTGGATGGCGGTCTATGTACTTTGTCGTAATGCCCAATTAAATCTCACTATACTCATCATGATATGTATGTGCATGGTCATGCTCTCTTTATTTGTCAATTGCCCAACTGTAATTTGTTCACCCAACATGCTGTTCGTCTTATGGGAGAGACACCTCTAGTGAACTGTGGACCCCGGTCCAATTCTCTTTACTGAAATACAATCATCGCAATACTTGTTCTATCGTTTTCTCGCAAACAATCATCTTCCACACAATACGGTTAATCCTTTGTTATAGCAAGCCGGTGAGATTGACAACCTCACTGTTTCGTTGGGGCAAAGTACTTTGGTTGTGTTGTGCAGGTTCCACGTTGGCGCCGGAATCCCTGGTGTTGCGCCGCACTACATCTCGCCGCCATCAACCTTCAACGTGCTTCTTGACTCCTACTGGTTCGATAAACCTTGGTTTCTTACTGAGGGAAACTTGCTGCTGTACGCATCACACCTTCCACTTGGGGTTCCCAACGAGCGTGTGCTTTACGCGTCATCAATCACCCAAGGTTTATTGAACTCAGGGAGGAAGAGGTCAAAGATATCCCTCTCAAGCAACCCTGCAACCACAAAGCAAGAAGTCTCTTGTGTCCCCAACACACCCAATACACTTGTCAGATGTATAGGTGCACTAGTTCGGCGAAGAGATAGTGAAATACAGGTGGTATGAATATATATGAGCAGTAGTAGCGGCACCAGAAAATAGCTTGATGCTACGACTGGCGTGTGGTTGATGGTGGTAATATTGCAGCAAGACAGATGCAAGAAAACAAAGAAACAAGCGGTGATTGCAGTATTTGGGAACAAGGCCTAGGGATTATACTTTCACTAGTGGACACTCTCAACATTGATCACATATCAGAATAGATAAATGCTATACTCTACACTCTCTTGTTGGATGATGAACACCACTAATTGTGTAGGATTACACGAACCCTCAATGCCGGAGTTAACAAGCTTCACAATATTCGATATTCATATTTAAATAACCTTAGAGTGCATGATAGATCATTGCAATTACACCAAGTACTAACATAGCATGCACACTGTCACCATCACACTATGAAGGAGGCATAGATCACATCAATACTATCATAGCAATAATTAACTTCATAATCTACAAGAGATTACAATCATAACCTACGCCAAGTACTACACGATGCACACACTGTCACCATTACACCGTACAGGAGGAATAGAGTACTTTAATAACATCACTAGAGTAGCACATAGAATAGTAGTGATACAAAGCACATTGCAATCATAAAGGGATATAAATAAGCACTTCACTATGCTATTCATAACAGTGAATAAGTATTCTGTAAAATATAGCCTAAGAGACCCACACGGTGCACACACTGTCACCTTTACACACGTGGGACAAGGAGTCTCCGGAGATCACATAAGTAAAATCCACTTGACTAGCATAATGACATCTAGATTACAAGCATCATCATATGAATCTCAATCATGTAAGGCAGCTCATGAGATTATTGTATTGAAGTACATAGGAGAGATATTAACCACATAGCTAGCGGTACAGCCCCTTAGCCTCGATGGAGAACTACTCCCTCCTCATGGGAGACAGCAGCAGTGATGAAGATGGCGGTGGAGATGGCAGCGGTGTCGATGGAGAAGCCTTCCGGGGGCACTTCCCCGTCCCGGCGGCGTGCCGGAACAAAGACTCCTGTCCCCCAGATCTTGGCTTCGCGATGGCGGTGGCTCTGGAAGGTTTCTCGTACCGTGGCTTTTCCGTATCGATGTTTTAGGTCAAGGACCTTTATATAGACGAAGAGGCGGAGTCGGAGGGCTGACGAGGCAACGACACAACAGGGGGGCGCGGCCCAACCCCTGGCCGCGCCAGCCTATCATCTGGGGCCCACAGGGCCCTCCTCTGGTGGCTCTCGGGTGTTCTGGAAGCTTCGTGGGATTTTAAGATCTTGGGCGTTGATTTCATCCAATTCCGAGAATATTTCCTTACTAGGATTTCTGAAACCAAAAACAGCAGAAAACAGCAACTGGCTCTTCGGCATCTTGTTAATAGGTTAGTGCCGGAAAATGCATAAATATGACATAAAGTATGTATAAAACATGTAGGTATCATCAATAAAGTGGCATTGAACATAAGAAATTATCGATACGTTGGAGACGTATCAGCATCCCCAAGCTTAGTTCCTGCTCGTCCCGAGTAGGTAAACGATAACAAAGATAATTTCTGAAGTGACATGCCATCATAATCTTGACCATACTATTGTAAGCACATGTAATGAATGCAGCGATCCAAGACAATGGTAAATGTAATGAGTAAACAACTAAATCATATAGCAAAGACTTTTCATTAATAGTACTTTCAAGACAAGCATCAATAAGTCTTGCATAAGAGTTAACTCATAAAGCAATAAATTCAAAGTAAAGGCATTGAAGCAACACAAAGGAAGATTAAGTTTCAGTGGTTGCTTTCAACTTGTAATATGTATATCTCATGGATATTGTCAACATAAAGTAATATAATAAGTGCAATATGCAAGTATGTAAGAATCAATGCACAGTTAACACAAGTGTTTGCTTCTAAGACAGAAGGAGATGGGTAAACTGACTCAACATGAAAGTAGAAGAAAGACCCTTCGCAGAGGGAAGCATTGATTGCTATATTTGTGCTAGAGCTTTTATTTTGAAAACAAGAAACAATTTTGTCAACGGTAGTAATAAAGCATATGTATTATGTAAATTATATCCTACAAGTTGCAAGCTTCATGCATAGTATACCAATAGTGCCCGCACCTTGTCCTAATTAGCTCGGATTACCTGGATTATCACCGCAATACATATGTTTTAACCAAGTATCACAAAGGGGTACCTCTATGCTGCCTGTACAAAGGTCTAAGGAGAAAGCTCGCATTGGATTTCTCGCTTCTGATTATTCTCAACTTAGACATCCATACCGGGACAACATAGACAACAGATAATGGACTCCTCTTTAATGCTTAAGCATTCAACAACAAATAATATTCTCATAAGAGATTGAGGATTGTTATCCAAAACTGAAACTTCCACCATGGATCATGGCTTTAGATAGCGGCCCAATGTTCTTCTCTAACAATATGCATGCTCAAACCGTTCAACTCATGGTAAATCGCCCTTACTTCAGACAAGACGAACATGCATAGCAACTCACATGATATTCAACAAAGGGTAGTTGATGGCGTCCCCAGGAACATGGTTATCGCACAACAAGCAACTTATAAGAAATAAAATGCATAAGTACATATTCAATACCACAATAGTTTTTAGGCTATTTGTCCCATGAGCTATATATTGCAAAGATAAAGGATAGAAATTTAAAGGTAGCACTCAAGCAATTTACTTTGGAATGGCGGAGAAATACCATGTAGTAGGTAGTTATGGTGGACACAAGTGGCATAGTGTTTGGCTCAAGGATTTTGGATGCATGAGAAGTATTCCCTCTCAATACAAGGTTTAGGCTAGCAAGGCTATTTGAAACAAACACAAGTATGAACCGGTACAGCAAAACTCACATAAAAGACATATTGCAAGCATTATAAGACTCTACACCGTCTTCCTTGTTGTTTGACCCTTACTAGAAAATATCTAGACCTTAGAGAGACCAATCATGCAAACCAAATTTAAGCAAGCTCTATGTATTTCTTCACTAATAGGTGCAAAGTATATGATGCAAGAGCTTAATCATGAGCACAACAATTGCCAAATATCACATTGTTCAAGACATTATACCAATTACCACATGTAGCATTTCCCGTTTCCAACCATATAACAATTAACGAAGCAGTTTCAACCTTTGCCATGAAAATTAAAAGCTAAGAACACATGTGTTCCTATGAACCAGCGGAGCGTGTCTCTCTCCCACACAAGCATTTATTCAAACAAAAACAAAAACAAAAACAAACAGACGCTCCAAGTAAATTACATAAGATGTGGCCGAATAAAAATATAGTTCCAAGGGAGGAACCTGATAATTTGTCGATGAAGAAGGGGATGCCTTGGGCATCCCCAAGCTTAGATGGTTGAGTCTTCTTGAAATATGCAGGGATGAACCACCGGGGCATCCCCAAGCTTAGAGCTTTCACTCTTCTTGATCATATTGTGTCATCCTCCTCTCTTGACCCTTGAAAACTTCCTTCACACCAAACTCAAAACAAACTCATTAGAGGGTTAGTGCATAATAAAAATTCACATGTTCAGAGGTGACACAATCATTCTTAACACTTCTGGACATTGCACAAAGCTTCTGAAAGTTAATGGAACAAAGAAATCCATCCAACATAGCAAAACAGGCAATGCGAAATAAAAGGCAGAATCTGTCAAAACAGAACAGTCCGTAAAGATGAATTTTATTGAGGTACCAGACTTGCTCAAATGAAAATGCTCGAATTGTATGAAAGTTGCGTACATATCTGAGGATCACTCACGTAAATTGGAAGAATTTTCTGAGTTACCTACAGAGAATTCAACCCAGATTCGTGACAGCAAGAAATCTGTTTCTGCGCAGTAATCCAAATCTAGTACGAACCTTACTATCAAAGACTTTACTTGGCACAACAATGCAATAAAATAAGATAAGGAGAGGTTGCTACGGTAGTAACAACTTCCAAGACTCAAATATAAAATAAAGGTTCTGTAGTAAAATAAACACATGGGTTATCTCCCAAGAAGTTCTTTCTTTATAGCCATTAAGATGGGCTCAGCAATTTAAATGATGCACTCCCAAGAAATAATAATTGAAGCAAAAGAGAGCATCAAGAAGCTAATTCAAAACAAATTTAAGCCTAACATGCTTCCTATGAAAAGGAATCTTGTAAATAAACAAGTCATGTAGGCATAATGCAACAAGCATAGAAAGACTAGACAAACGCAACTTCAAAAATTTCAGCACATAGAAAGGTGTTTTAGTAACATGAAAATTTCTACAACCATATTTTCCTCTCTCATAATAATGTCCAGTAGCATCATGAGCAAATTCAACAATATAACTATCAAATGAAACATTCTTATCATGAGTCTCATGCATAAAATTATTACTCTCCACATAAGCATAATCAATTTTATTAGTTGTAGTGGGAGCAAATTCAACAAAGTAGCTATCATTATTATTCTCATCATCAAATATAGGAGGCATATTGTAATCATAATCAAATTTATCCTCCATAACAGGCGGCACCAAAATACTACTATCATTATAATCATCATAAATAGGAGGCAAAGTATCATCAAAGAAAATTTTCTCCTCAATGCTTGGGGGACTAAAAAGATTATGCTCATCAAAACCAGCTTCCCCAAGCTTAGAATTTTCCATATCATTAGCAACAATGGTTTTCAAAGTATTCATACTAATATGTTCCATGGGTTTTTAAATTTTCACATCAAACCATCCATGTCTTAACTCAGGAAATAGATAAAAAGCTCCATGTTGCTTTCCATTATGCCAAACTAGTGTAAAACAAGAAACAAAAAGATGCAATTGCAGGATCTAAAGGAAATAGCTTCGAGTACTTACAACGGCGCCGAA
Source organism: Lolium perenne (assembly GCF_019359855.2). NCBI lineage: Eukaryota > Viridiplantae > Streptophyta > Magnoliopsida > Poales > Poaceae > Lolium > Lolium perenne. Next base: position 65,019,829 of record NC_067247.2, read on the forward strand.
AAATAGCTTAGTAGCCGAGATCCGGAGTGTGAGTACCTTTTACCTTTCCTCCTCAGCAACGGCGCCAGAAAATACTTGATGCTGTCCAGGACTGGCGCGTTGTTGACGAGGGAGGAAAGCTTGTTCCTTCAGGTCCCCGGCAACGGCGCCAGAAAATATGCTTGATGTCTACTCACGCTTCTTTTCCTGTAGACAGTGTTGGGCCTCCAAGAGCAGAGGTTTGTAGAACAGCAGCAAGTTTTCCCTTAAGTGGACCACCCAAGGTTTATCGAACTCAGGGAGGAAGAGGTCAAAGATATCCCTCTCAAGCAACCCTGCAACCACAAAGCAAGAAGTCTCTTGTGTCCCCAACACACCCAATACACTTGTCAGATGTATAGGTGCACTAGTTCGGCGAAGAGATAGTGAAATACAGGTGGTATGAATATATATGAGCAGTAGTAACGGCACCAGAAAATAGCTTGATGCTACGACTGGCGTGTGGTTGATGGTGGTAATATTGCAGCGATACAGATGCAAAGAAAAGAAACAAGCGGTGATTGCAGTATTTGGGAACAAGGCCTAGGGATTATACTTTCACTAGTGGACACTCTCAACATTGATCACATATCAGAATAGATAAATGCTATACTCTACACTCTCTTGTTGGATGATGAACACCACTAATTGTGTAGGATTACACGAACCCTCAATGCCGGAGTTAACAAGCTCCACAATATTCGATATTCATATTTAAATAACCTTAGAGTGCATGATAGATCATTGCAATTACACCAAGTACTAACATAGCATGCACACTGTCACCATCACACTATGAAGGAGGCATAGATCACATCAATACTATCATAGCAATCATTAACTTCATAATCTACAAGAGATTACAATCATAACCTACGCCAAGTACTACACGATGCACACACTGTCACCATTACACCGTGCAGGAGGAATAGAGTACTTTAATAACATCACTAGAGTAGCACATAGAATAGTAGTGATACAAAGCACATTGCAATCATAAAGGGATATAAATAAGCACTTAACTATGCTATTCATAATAGTGAATAAGTATTCTGTAAAATATAGCCTAAGAGACCCACACGGTGCACACACTGTCACCTTTACACACGTGGGACAAGGAGTCTCCGGAGATCACATAAGTAAAATCCACTTGACTAGCATAATGACATCTAGATTACAAGCATCATCATATGAATCTCAATCATGTAAGGCAGCTCATGAGATTATTGTATTGAAGTACATAGGAGAGAGATTAACCACATAGATACCGGTACAGCCCCTTAGCCTCGATGGAGAACTACTCCCTCCTCATGGGAGACAGCAGCGGTGATGAAGATGGCGGTGGAGATGGCAGCGGTGTCGATGGAGAAGCCTTCCGGGGGCACTTCCCCGTCCCGGCGGCGTGCCGGAACAGAGACTCCTGTCCCCCAGATCTTGGCTTCGCGATGGCGGCGGCTCTAGAAGGTTTCTCGTACCGAGGCTTTTCCGTATCGATGTTTTAGGTCAAGGACCTTTATATAGGCGAAGAGGCGGAGTCGGAGGGCTGACGAGGCGACAACACAACAGGGGGCGCGGCCCACCCCCTGGCCGCGCCAGCCTATCATATGGGGCCCACAGGGCCCTCCTCTGGTGGCTCTCGGGTGTTCTGGAAGCTTCGTGGGATTTTAAGATCTTGGGCGTTGATTTCGTCCAATTCCGAGAATATTTCCTTACTAGGATTTCTGAAACCAAAAACAGCAGAAAACAGCAACTGGCTCTTCGGCATCTTGTTAATAGGTTAGTGCCGAAAAATGCATAAATATGACATAAAGTATGTATAAAACATGTAGGTATCATCAATAAAGTGGCATGGAACATAAGAAATTATCGATACGTTGGAGACGTATCAAACCCCAAGAGGAAGGTGTGATGCGTATAGCGGCGAGTTTTCCCTCAGTAAGAAACCAAGGTTATCGAATCCAGTAGGAGTCAAGAAGCACGTTGAAGGTTGTTGGTGGCGGAGTGTAGTGCAGCGCAACACCAGGGATTCCGGCGCCAACGTGGAACCTGCACAACACAATCCAAGTACTTTGCCCCAACTTAACAGTGAGGTTGTCAATCTCACCGGCTTGCTGTAACAAAGGATTAGATGTATAGTGTGGAAGATGATGTTAGCAAAGAACAGTAGAACAAGTATTGCAGTAGATTGTATTCGATGTAAAAGAATGGACCGGGGTCCACAGTTCACTAGTGGTGTCTCTCCGATAAGATAAAGCATGTTGGGTGAATAAATTACAGTTGGGCAATTGACAAATAAGGAGGGCATGACCATGCACATACATATCATGATGAGTAGTGTGAAATTCAATTGGGCATTACGACAAAGTACATAGACCGCTATCCAGCATGCATCTATGCCTAAAAAGTCCACCTTCAGGTTAGCATCTCGTGACCCCTTCCAAAAGATTAAGTTGCAAACAACAGACAATTGCATTAAGTATGGTGCGTAATGTAATCAACACAAATATCCTTAGACAAAGCATTGATGTTTTATCCCTAGTAGCAACAAAGACATCCACAACCTTAGAACCTTCACACATCGTCCTGCATTTAATGGAGGCATGCACCCACTATCGAGCATAAATACTCCCTCTTGGAGTTACAAGTATCAACTTGGCCAGAGCCTCTACTAGCAATGGAGAGCATGCAAGATCTTAAACAACACATATATGATAGATTGATAATCAACATAACATAGTATTCCATATTCATCGGATCCCAACAAACGCAACATGTAGCATTACAAATAGATGATCTTGATCATGTTAGGCAGCTCACAAGATCCAACAATGATAGCACAATGAGGAGAAGACGACCATCTAGCTACTGCTATGGACCCATAGTCCAGGGGTGAACTACTCACACATCAATCCGGAGGCGATCATGGCGATGAAGAGTCCTCCGGGAGATGATTCCCCTCTCTGGCAGGGTGCCGGAGGCGATCTCCTGAATCCCCCGAGATGGGATTGGCGGCGGCGGCGTCTCTGGAAGGTTTTCCGTATCGTGGCTCTCGGTACTGGGGTTTTCTCGACGAAGGCTTCTTATAGGCGGAAGGGTAGGTCAGGGGGCGACGCGAGGGCCCCACACGCCAGGGCCGCGCGGCCCAAGCCCTGGCTGCGCCGCCCTGTTGTGTCGGCGCCTCGTCGCCCCACTTCGTTTCCCTTTCGGTCTTCTGGAAGGTTCGTGGAAAAATAAGACCCTGGGCGTTGATTTCGTCCAATTCCGAGAATATTTCCTTTGTAGGATTTCTGAAACCAAAAACAGCAGAAAACAACAACTGGCTCTTCGGCATCTTGTTAATAGGTTAGTGCCGGAAAATGCATAAATATGACATAAAGTATGTATAAAACATGTGAGTATCATCAATAAAGTAGCATGGAACATAAGAAATTATAGATACGTTTGAGACGTATCAAGCATCCCCAAGCTTAGTTCCTGCTCATCCTCGAGTAGGTAAACGATAACAAAGATAATTTCTGAAGTGACATGCTATCATAATCTTGATCAATACTATTGTAAGAACATGTAATGAATGAAGTGATTCGAAGCAATGGTAAAGACAATGATTAAACAACTGAGTCATACAGCAAAGACTTTTCATGAATAGTACTTTCAAGACAAGCATCAATAAGTCTTGCATAAGAGTTAACTCATAAAGCAATAGATTCAAAGTAAAGGTATTGAAGCAACACAAAGGAAGATTTAAGTTTCAGCGGTTGCTTTCAACTTGTAACATGTATATCTCATGGATAGTTGTCAACATAAAGCAATATAACAAGTGCAATAGGTAAACATGTAAGAATCAATGCACACCGTTGACACAAGTGTTTGCTTCTAAGATGGAAGGAAATGGGTAAACTGACTCAACATAAAAGTAAAAGAATGGCCCTTCGAAGAGGGAAGCATGGATTGCTATATTTGTGCTAGAGCTTTTATTTTGAAAACAAGAAACAATTTTGTCAACGGTAGTAATAAAGCATATGTGTTATGTATAAGATATCTTATAAGTTGCAAGCCTCATGCATAGTATACCAATAGTGCCCGCACCTTGTCCTAATTAGCTTGGATTTACATGGATTATCATTGCATAACATATGTTTTAACCAAGTGTCACAAAGGGGTAACTCTATGCCGCCTGTACAAATGTTTAAGGAGAAAGCTCGCATTGGATTTCTCGCTTTTCATTATTCTCAACTTAGACATCCATACCGGGACAACATAGACAACAGATAATGGACTCCTCTTTAATGCATAAGCATTCAACAACAGATAATATTCTCATAAGATATTAAGGATTGTTGTCCAAACTGAAACTTCCACCATGGATCATGGCTTTAGTTAGCGGCCCAATGTTCTTCTCTAACAATATGCATGCTCAAACCATTCAACTCATGGTAAATCGCCCTTACTTCAGACAATACAAACATGCATAGCAACTCACATGATATTCAACAAAGGTGAAATAGTTGATGGCATCCCCAGGAACATGGTTATCGCACAACAAGCAACTTATTAAGACATAAGATACATAAGTACATATTCAATACCACAATAGTTTTTCAGCTATTTTTCCCATGAGCTATATATTGCAAAGACAAAGAATGGAAATTTAAAGGTAGCACTCAAGAAATTTACTTTGGAACGGCAGAGAAATACCATGTAGTAGGTAGATATGGTGGACACAAATGGCATAGTTTTTGGCTCAAGGATTTTGGATGCACGAGAAGTAATCCCTCTCAATACAAGGCTTAGGCTAGAAAGGTTGTTTGAAGCAAACACAAGTATGAACAGGTACATCAAAACTTACATAAGAACATATTGCAAGCATTATAAGACTCTACACTGTCTTCCTTCTTGTTCAAACCCTCACCAGAAAATATCTAGACTTTAGAGAGACCAATCATGCAAACCAAATGTCAACAAGCTCTACAGTATTTCTTCACTAATAGGCGCAAAGTATATGATGCAAGAGCTTAAACATGAGCACAACAATTCCCAAGTATCAAATTATTCAAGACATTATACCAATTTACCACATGTAGCATTTTCTGTTTCCAACCATATAACAATTAACGAAGCAGTTTCAACCTTCGCCATGAACATTAAGAATAAAGCTAAGAACATATGTGTTCATATGCAACAGCGGAGCATGTCTCTCTCCCACACAATGAATTCTAGGATCCAATTTGTTCAAACAAAACAAAACAAGAACATAAAGACGCTCCTAGTAAAGCACATAAGATGTGATGGAATAAAAATATAGTTTCACTAGAGGTGACCTGATAATTTGTCGATGAAGAAGGGGATGCCTTGGGCATCCCCAAGCTTAGATGCTTGAGTCTTCTTGAAATATGCAGGGATGAACCACGGGGGCATCCCCAAGCTTAGAGCTTTCACTCTCCTTGATCATATTGTATCATCCTCCTCTCTTGATCCTTGAAAACTTCCTCCACACCAAACTCAAAACAAACTCATTAGAGGGTTAGTGCATAATCAAAAATTCACATGTTCAGAGGTGACATAATCATTATTAACACTTCTGGACATTGCACGAAGCTACTGAAAGTTAATGGAATAAATAAATCCATCAAACATAGCAAAATAGGCAATGCGAAATAAAAGGCAGAATCTGTCAAAAACAGAACAGTCTGTAAAGATGAATTTTTCTGGGGCACTTAACTTGCTCAGATGAAAATGCTCAAATTGAATGAAAGTTGCGTACATATCTGAGGATCACTCACGTAAATTGGCAGATTTTTCTGAGTTACCTACAGAGAATAATACTCAAATTCGTGACAGCAAGAAATCTGTTTCGGCGCAGTAATCCAAATCTAGTATGAACCTTACTATCAAAGACTTTACTTGGCACAACAATGCAACAAAATTAAGATAAGGAGAGGTTGCTACAGTATTAACAACTTCCAAGACTCAAATATAAAACAAAAATACAGAAGTAAAATCATGGGTTGTCTCCCATAAGCGTTTTTCTTTAACGCCTTTTAGCTAGGCGCAGAAAGTGTGAATCAAGTATTATCAAGAGATGAAGCATCAACATCATAATTTGTTCTAATGATAGAATCAAAAGGTAACTTCATTCTCTTTCTAGGGAAGTGTTCCATACCTTTCTTGAGAGGAAATTGATATTTAATATTGCCTTCCTTCATATCAATAATAGCACCAACAGTTCGAAGAAAAGGTCTTCCCAAAATAATGGGACAAGATGCATTGCATTCAATATCCAAGACAACAAAATCAACGGGGACAAGGTTATTGTTAACCGTAATGCGAACATTATCAATCCTCCCCAAAGGTTTCTTTGTAGAATTATCAGCAAGATTAACATCCAAATAACAATTTTTCAATGGTGGCAAGTCAAGCATATTATAGATTTTCTTAGGCATAACAGAAATACTTGCACCAAGATCACATAAAGCATTACAATCAAAATCATTGACCTTCATCTTAATGATGGGCTCCCAACCATCTTCTAACTTCCTAGGAATAGAAGTCTCGCGATTTAATTTCTCTTCTCTAGCTTTTATGAGAGCATTTGTAATATGTTTTGTAAAGGCCAAATTTATAGCACTAGCATTGGGACTTCTAGAAAGTTTTTGTAAGAACTTTATAACTTCATAGATGTGAAAATCATCAAAATCTAAACCATTATGATCTAAAGCAATGGGATCATTGTCCCCAATATCTTGAAAAATTCCAGCAGTTTTATCACAAGCAGTTTCAGCAGTTTAACAGTTTCAGGCAGTTTTGCACGCTTTGCATTAGGAGTAGAAACATTGCCGACACCAATTATTTTTCCATTGCTAGTAGGAGGTGTAGCAACATGTGAAGCATTATCATTACTAGTGGTGGTAATAGTCCAAACTTTAGCTGCATTATTCTCTTTAGCATTTTCTTCTTTTTCCCACCTAGCACGCAATTCAGCCATCAATCTAATATTTTCATTAATTCAAACTTGGATGGCGTTTGCTGTAGCAAATGACTTAATATCTTTATTTTCATTAGGCATAACTTTCGATTTCAAAAGATCAACATCGGCAGCAAGACTATCGACTTTAGAAGCAAGAATATCAATTTTACCAAGCTTTTCTTCAACAGATTTGCTGAAAGTGGTTTGTGTACTAATAAATTCTTTAAGCATGGCTTTAAGACTAGAGGGTGAACTCCTATTATTGTTGTAAGAATTCCCATAAGAATTACCATAACCATTACTATTATGAGAAGGATATGACCTATAGTTGTTACTAGAATTGTTCCGATAAGCATTGTTGTTGAAATTATTATTTTTAATGTAGTTCACATCAACATGTTCTTCTTGGGCAACCAATGAAGCTAACGGAACATTATTAGGATCAACATTAGATCTACCATTCACAAGCATATACATAATAGCATCAATCTTATCACTCAAGGAGGAGGTTTCTTCGACAGAATTTACCTTCTTACCTTGTGGAGCTCTTTCCGTGTGCCATTCAGAGTAATTAATCATCATATCATCAAGAAGCTTTGTTGCGGCGCCTAGAGTGATGGACATAAAAGTACCTCCAGCAGCTGAATCCAATAAGTTCTGCAAAGAAAAATTCAATCCTGCATAAAAGGTTTGGATGATCATCCAAGTAGTCAGTCCATGGGTAGGGCAATTTTTGACCAAAGATTTCATTCTTTCCCATGCTTGAGCAACATGCTCATTATCCAATTGCTTAAAATTCATTATGCTACTTCTCAAAGATATAATTTTAGCAGGAGGATAATATCTACCAATGAAAGCATCCTTACATTTAGTCCATGAATCAATACTATTCTTAGACAGAGATATCAACCAATCTTTAGCTCTTCCTCTTAATGAGAAAGGAAACAATTTTAATTTTATAATTTCACCATCTACATCCTTATATTTTTGCATTTCACATAGTTTAACAAAATTATTAAGATGGGCAGCAGCATCATCAGAACTAACACCAGAAAATTGTTCTCTCATAACAAGATTCAGTAAAGCAGGTTTAATTTCAAAGAATTCTGCTGTAGTAGCAGGTGGAGCAATAGGTGTGCATAAGAAATCATTATTATTTGTGCTAGTGAAGTCACACAACTTAGTATTTTCAGGAGTACCCATTTTAGCAATAGTAAATAAAGCAAACTAGATAAAGTAAATGCAAGTAACTAATTTTTTTGTGTTTTTAATATGGAGAACGCAAACAAGATAGTAAATAAAGTAAAACAAGTAACTAATTTTTTTTTGTATTTTGATATAAAGCAAACAAAGCAATAAATAAAATAAAGTAAAGCAAGACAAAAACAAAGTAAAGAGATTGGAAGTGGGAGACTCCCCTTGCAGCGTGTCTTGATCTCCCCGGCAACGGCGCCAGAAAAAACGTTGCTTGTGACGGTACAGCACGCGTCCGTTGGGAACCCCAAGAGGAAAGTGTGATGCGTATAGCGGCGAGTTTTCCCTCAGTAAGAAACCAAGGTTATCGAATCCAGTAGGAGTCAAGAAGCACGTTGAAGGTTGTTGGTGGCGGAGTGTAGTGCGGCGCAACACCAGGGATTCCGGTGCCAACGTGGAACCTGCACAACACAATCCAAGTACTTTGCCCCAACTTAACAGTGAGGTTGTCAATCTCACCGGCTTGCTGTAACAAAGGATTAGATGTATAGTGTGGAAGATGATGTTTGCAAAGAACAGTAGAACAAGTATTGCAGTAGATTGTATTCGATGTAAAAGAATGGACCGGGGTCCACAGTTCACTAGTGGTGTCTCTCCGATAAGATAAAGCATGTTGGGTGAATAAATTACAGTTGGGCAATTGACAAATAAGGAGGGCATGACCATGCACATACATATCATGATGAGTAGTGTGAAATTCAATTGGGCCTTACGACAAAGTACATAGACCGCTATCCAGCATGCATCTATGCCTAAAAAGTCCACCTTCAGGTTAGCATCCGCACCCCTTCCAGTATTAAGTTGCAAACAACAGACAATTGCATTAAGTATGGTGCGTAATGTAATCAACACAAATATCCTTAGACAAAGCATTGATGTTTTATCCCTAGTAGCAACAGCACATCCACAACCTTAGAACCTTCTGTCATTGTCCCAGATTTAATGGAGGCATGAACCCACTATCGAGCATAAATACTCCCTCTTGGAGTTACAAGTATCAACTTGGCCAGAGCCTCTACTAGCAACGGAGAGCATGCAAGATCTTAAACAACACATATATGATAGATTGATAATCAACATAACATAGTATTCCATATTCATCGGATCCCAACAAACGCAACATGTAGCATTACAAATAGATCATCTTGATCATGTTAGGCAGCTCACAAGATCCAACAATGATAGCACAATGAGGAGAAGACGACCATCTAGCTACTGCTATGGACCCATAGTCCAGGGGTGAACTACTCACACATCAATCCGGAGGCGATCATGGCGATGAAGAGTCCTCCGGGAGATTATTTCCCTCTCCGGCAGGGTGCCGGAGGTGATCTCCTGAATCCCCCGAGATGGGATTGGTGGCGGCGGCGTCTCTGGAAGGTTTTCCGTATCGTGGCTCTCGGTACTGGGGTTTTCTCGACGAAGGCTTCTTATAGGCGGAAGGGTAGGTCAGGGGGCGACGCGAGGGCCCCACACGCCAGGGCCGCGCGGCCCAAGCCCTGGCCGCGCCGCCCTGTTGTGTCGGCGCCTCGTCGCCCCACTTCGTTTCCCTTTCGGTCTTCTGGAAGGTTCGTGGAAAAATAAGACCCTGGGCATTGATTTCGTCCAATTCCGAAAATATTTCCTTTGTAGGATTTCTGAAACCAAAAACAGCAGAAAACAGCAACTGGCTCTTCGGCATCTTGTTAATAGGTTAGTGCCGGAAAATGCATAAATATGACATAAAGTATGTATAAAACATGTGAGTATCATCAATAAAGTAGCATGGAACATAAGAAATTATAGATACGTTTGAGACGTATCAGTCCTCAAGTTGAGATCTATCAAAAACGAGAAATCAAATGCGATCTATCTCCTTGGACCTTTGTGCAAGTGACATAGAGGTACCCCTTTGTGACACTTGGTTGAAACATATGTATTGCAATGATAATCCATGGAAATCCGAGCTAATTAGGACAAGGTGCGAGCACTATTGGTATTCGATGCATGAGGCTTGCAACTTATAGGATGTTTTATGCATAACACATATGAATTATTACTACCGTTGACAAAATTGTTTCCATGTTTTCAAAATAAAAGCTCTAGCATATGAGTAATCCCTGCTTCCCTCTGCGAAGGGCCTTTTTTTACTTTATGTTGAGTCAGTTTACCTACTTCTTTCCATCTTAGAAGCAAACACTTGTGTCAACTGTGTGCATTGATTCCTACATACTTGCTTATTTGCACTTATCATATTACTTTGTGTTGACAATTATCCATGAGATATACATGTTGAAGTTGAAAGCAACTACTGAAACTTATATCTTCCTTTGTGTTGCTTCAAAACCTTCTATTAAGAATTTATTGCTTTATGAGTTAACTCTTATGCAAGACTTGTTGATGCTTGTCTTTAAAGTACTATTCATGAAAAGTCTTTGCTATATGATTCAGTTGTTTAGTCATTATCTTTACCATTGCTTTGAATCACTTCATTCATCTCATATGCTTTACAATAGTATTGCTCAAGATTATGATAGTATCATGTCACTTCAGAAATTATCCTTGTTATCGTTTACCTACTCGAGGGCGAGTAGGAACTAAGCTTGGGGATGCTTGATATGTCTCAAACGTATCTATAATTTCTTATGTTCCATGCTAGTTTTATGACAATACTCACATGTTTTATATACACTTTATATCATTTTGATGCATTTTCCGGCACTAACCTATTAACAAGATGCCGAAGCGCCAGTTCCTGTTTTCTGTTGTTTTTGGTTTCAGAAATCCTACACAGGAAATATTCTCGGAATTGGACGAAACAAAAGCCCACGGTCTTATTTTCCACGGAGCCTTCTAGAAGTCCGAGGAGGAGACGAAGAGGGGCGACGAGGCGGCCACACCCTAGGGGGGCGTGGCCCCACCCCTAGCCTCGCCGCCCTATGGGGTGGGCCCCTCGAGCGTCCACCGACTCTACCCCTCCGCCTATTTAATCTCTCCGTCGCGAAAACCCTAGTACCGAGAGTCACGATACGAGAAAACATATTGAGACGCCGCCACCGTCAATCCCATCTCGGGGGATTCAGGAGATCGCCTCTGGCACCCTGCCAGAGAGGGGAATCATCACCGGAGGGCTCTACACCACCATGCCCGCCTCCGGACTGATGCGTGAGTAGTTCATCCTTGGACTATGGGTCCATAGCAGTAGCTAGATGGTTGTCTTCTCCTCTTGTGCTATCATGTTTAGATCTTGTGAGCTGCCTATCATGATCAAGATCATCTATTTGTAATGCTACATGTTGTGTTTCTTGGGATCCGATGAATATGGAATACTATGTCAAGTTGATTATTGATCTATCATATATGTGTTGTTTATGATCTTGCATGCTTGTTGTGGGTATACTTTATGGGTGTACCATCGACAGTGCCTAGATCCGGCAAGCCCGGGTGGCCCACAGACGGTGATGAGGCATGTGGCCCATCGGGCGGCCCAGTTGCTGTTGATCATGAAGGAAGAAGTCCAGCCCAGGATCAGCAGGCCGGATCCGTACCGACCTTAGGAGTAACCCGGATCCAGGGAGGCCCATAAGGAACCCGGATCCAGGACCACGTGTATGGAAGGCGGATCCGTGACGTGCACGGCAAGATATTGTACCGTAGCTAGGTTATCTGTAATCCGGCTAGGACTCTCCATGTAAACCCTAGATCCGTGCGCCTTTATAAGCCGGATCCCGGGAGCCCTTGGGGCACAACCACAACTCATTGTAACAACGCGAAAGCGCCCAGATAATTCCAGACAAGCAGCAGTAGGCCCTGTCATCGTGCAGGTGTTCCGAAGCTGGGTAACTCGCGTACCACCGTCCCGTGTGCACTCCGCCCTATGGCCCCTACTTCTTCTCCCCCTCGTGAGGATCCCTCCTCCGGGGTACCGTCGATTAGGCAACGACAGTTGGCGCCCACCGTGGGGCCTGTGGCGTCTGGAGGCCGGAACCGGGAGGGTTCCGCCATGGGAAGCTACGACGACACCATCGCTGTGGGGCGCGTCCTTTACGCCGGGAATCTGCCGATCGTCCCTCCGGATGAGTGCTGGATTCCGGCTAGGACAAACCCCGTCAAGCTCTCCATCGTCCCAATTGGCGGCATTCACATCTTCATCGGGGAAACCGTCGATTCCGACAGAAACCCACTGGTAAGTAACGCAGACGCGACCGCCGCAGAGCTGGACGCGGTCGCGAAGGTCCGTTCTGAGATGCAGGAGCTTCCCAAGGACGATTCCGCCTTGGATCTGGAAATTTCAAAGCCCACCCAATCCGCCCCTGAGCAGGAAACAAAGGTGGAAGACCAATGCGAGATCCGCCCGGGTCTCCTGTGTGTTAGAAAAGCAGAGGTGCCACTTCGTACACTTCTTGGCCCATACCGCCGGAACCGCCCCTCAAGAAGACGGAGCTGGTCCTGAGCAGGTAGAGGCACCGGAAAACAGCGCAGATCCAGATCAGGCTCAGCCTGTCGGAGAAAGCGAAGCTCCGGTTGAAGAGTCGATTTTGGGCAATCTAAGCCCAATTTCCGGCGACACCCCGTCCATGGAATCTGATGACTTCGTCCGCAAGCTAGAGGAGTACGGTCTCGGCGATCAGCCTGAAGTCGGCTCCGCCCAGCCTAAGCAGGTTCTCGCAACGGTAGCAGCGCTGGGACAAACTGGATCTGGAGACCAAGTCAGCCAATCTGACCCCCAACCATCCCAACAAGGATCACCAATGTCTCGGGTGCGACCCCAAAGGGATTCTTCCTCGGAGGAAATCCTGTCAGCAGAGGAGGTGGCCGCGCGTGCAGTTCTTAACACACCTATAACCCCGGGCGACGCCGCAGATCTGGAGGCTCTAGAGACCGCCAGAAAGGAAATGCTGGCTACAGCCAAGAGGCTCGCCGATACCGAAGCTGCGTTAAAGGTAGGAAGGGCAGATCATGCAGCCTGGACGGAAAACTTCGAGAGACAGGACCGCGAGATTACTGCCACACTCGAGCTGGTCAAGAACATGAGGGCTGAGTGGGAGGTAAAGATGACCTATGCGCAGGCGGAGGCCGATCGAATTGTTAGAGAAGCAATTCCGCCTCGCAGAATACCCTTCAACACGCCTGCAGATCACCAGCCGCTGGAAACTCCAAAGGACAACATGCAGAAAGCAGCGGAATTGCTGAAGAAGAAGGACGAAGAAGTTGACATCAACTATCTCCGCACACTTGTCGCTTCAGCAATGCAGCAGCAGAGCAAGGCAGATACTTCGCGCAGGTTGGAATCCAATCCGGATAACTGTGTATCTACCGCGCAGAAGGACGATGAATCGCACACCGGATCCTCGGAGCGCAGAAGAAGGGCCAGGGAGCACCCAAATCCGATCCCCGTTCCGTCACAGACGCCTCCGTCGGATCCAAGGAAGGGAAAGGACGCGATGTACTCCGGAAGAGACAAATACCGCAACCCCTCACCTCCACCCAACGGTTACCCGCGACCCCCTCGCCGCCGTAGTCCAGCCGGAAACACCAGGCCCATAGGGCATGGTGCGCTTGTTATCCGCGACAACGTGCTGCCAAGAAACAGAAACAGGGAGCGCTCGCCGGAACCTCGCCGGAATCAGAACAATGTTCATGAGCCCGAGCCCAGGAGGAGTCAGAATGAAGACCGCGGTCCAGAGCCTCGCCGGAACCGCGATCCAGAACCTCGTCGGAGCCGGGACCCGGAGCCTCGTCGGAGCCGTGACCCGGAGCCTCGCCGGAACGACCAGGGCAGCCAGCGCCAAGGCGAAGGCAGCCACAGGAGCCGGAATCAGCACCAGGAAGGCAGAGGAGATTCAGATGGCGGAAGCAAGAAGTCAGACCGCCCACCTCGCAGGTCTCCCTCACCACCACCTAGCGGTGGCGGCGGAGGTGGAAGCGGAGGCAATGGCCGGAGATCTCGCTCTCGCTCAAAGTCTCCTCGCCACGGCTCGCGCGACGCGCGGGACCACCTTAACGAGTACAGAACCGACTACATTGGCCCGAAGTGCTTTGGCAGGATGATTCGAGAGGAACCAAAGCCAAGGATGAACCTCAAGCTACCCGGAAATCTGAAGCATTATGTTGGCACCGAAAGGCCGGATACCTGGATCGAGGATTACTACAATGCTGTAACCTTCGCCGGAGGAACCCCTAACATCGCCTGCCGCATGCTCCAGTTGTACCTTGTAGGTCCAGCCCGGATCTGGCTCAGCGACCTCGAGAAGAACTCCATTTTTTGCTGGTTCGACCTGAAGAACGCTTTCGAGAAACACTTCAGGGGCACCTACAAGAGACCTGCCACAACAAGCGACCTACAGGCTTGCATCCAGAAGAAGGGCGAAACATCGAGGCATTTCCTCACCCGATGGTTGGCATGCAGAAACGAGTGCGAGAACGTTGACAACCGCACAGCAATGCACGCCTTCATTGGGGGCTTGCAGCGAGGAGGATTGCTGCGACACAAGCTAACTTGCTTGGTCAATGCAAATAAACTGACGTTGGATGACATGATCACCATCGCCAGCGATCACACTGCCGCCGATGACGACGCAGGCGGTGATCTCGCAGCTACAGCAATCCCCCTGCACCAACAAAAGAAGAACCGTGACAACGGCGGCAACAGCAGCCATAAGCGCAAGAACCCTGATGACCAGAAGAGTGGCGGATCCGAGATGGTCGCCATGGCGATTCAACGCGGAGGTCCAGGAGGCGGAAGAGGACGCGGACGCGGAGGCGGAGCCGGCAGGGGTCAACAGCATACCTCCGAGGTCACTGCTGCCGGATCCCGCGCACCGCAAACCTATGAGGAGTACAGAGACATGCCCTGCCTGGCCCATCTGGATCCGGTTACAGGGAAGTCCACTCATACCAACCGCAACTGCAAGTGGGTCAATGATCTAAAGAACGACCCGGAGGCCGGATACAAGCGCGCCCGGAAGCACCGCCCCCGCGGAAAAGGTGGCAAGGGCAAGAACAAGGACAAAGAGGACGATAGTTCCGAGGCGATGGATGAGGATGATAACTCGCCGGATCCCAAGGCAGGATCCGCAGGAAAATCCAACCCATTCGACAAAAAGAGCGTGGGGGCTTACCACACTTTCCTCGGAACCCCGACAGTACGCGCCTCCAAGTCAGCTACCCGGATCCTGAACGCCATAGTTCCGGCTATGCCGCAGTACGTCAGGTGGTCGGAAATCCCGTGCACATTTGATCGGAAGGATCATCCCGCAATTGTGCCGAAGGAATGCTACGCCTTGGTTGTAAGTCCCCGCATCGATGGGTATGACTTCTCCAAGTGCCTCATGGATGGTGGAGCCAGCCTGAACATCATGTACCTGGAGACTCTAGAGCGGATGAACCTCACCAAGGAACAGCTCAAACACAGCAACACTGAGTTTCATGGCGTGGTTCCGGGTAAGAAGGCGAACTCCCTAGGCAGCATCACACTTCCCGTGGCTTTTGGCGATGTTCATAATTTCCGCGAAGAGAAGATCACGTTTGAAGTTGTGCCCTTCAAGAGCTCCTACCATGTCATCTTCGGCAGGCCCACCTACCACAAGTTCCACGCAAGAGCGTGCTACATCTACAACAAGCTCAAGATTCCGGGTCCTAAAGGTATGATTACCGTATCCGGAGACTACAAAAAGGCTCATGAGTGCGAGTTAGGTGAAGCCGCCTTCGCAGAGTCTGTGATATCCGGAGAAGAGCTGAAAGGCTACAGAGCCGCGGTGGATCCGACTGAGATGCAGACCACCAAGAAGCAAATCTCCGAGCAGAAAACCTCCTTCAAGCCCGCGATAGAAACCAAGAAGCATGACCTCATCCCAGGTGACTCTTCCAAGCAGGTTTCAGTCGGAGCCAACATGGACCCCAAATAGGAAAGCGCGCTCGTCGAGTTCCTCCGCGCTAACATGGATATCTTCGCATGGCAACCTTCTGACATGTCCGGAGTACCTAGGGAACTCGCCGAGCACTACCTCAACATAAATCCGGGGGCCAAACTAGTAAAGCAAGCTATGCGACGCTTTGGAGATAAGAAGCGCCGCGCCATAGGAATGGAACTAGCAAAGTTACTAGAAGCAGGTTTTGTAATAGAAGTTATCCATACCGATTGGGTCGCGAATCCCGTCCTTGTACCCAAAAAGAACACTGAAATACTAAGAATGTGCATCGATTACTCGCTTGAACAAACATTGCCCGAAGGATCCGTTCCCCTTGCCGCGCATTGACCAAGTCATTGATTCGACGGCGGGGCGGAACTTCGTGTTTTCTTGATACGTATTCCGGGTATCATCGATCCGGATGAAGGAATCCGACCAAAAGGCGACTTCATTCATTACTCTGCTCGGTACTTACTCGCTATGTTACTATGCCCTTTGGTTTGAAAAATGCAGGTTCTACCTACCAACGTACGATGCAGCGGTGCCTGAAGGATCAAATTGGCCGGAACGTCCACGCTTACGTCGACGACATCGCGGTCATGACCCGGAAAGGATCCGACTTGATCAGCGACCTCACGTAAACCTTCGACAACCTCCGCAGTACAAGATGATGTTGAATCCGCTGAAGTGCGTCTTTGGCGTGCCACTGGAAAACTCCTTGGCTTCATAGTCTCTCACAGAGGCATTGAGGTTAACCCGGAAAAGATCAAGGCAATCCTGTGTATCAAAAGGCCAACTTGTCTCAAAGATGTGCAACGACTAACTGGTTGTGTTGCAGCAATCAGTAGGTTTGTTAGCCGTCTTGGCGAGAAGGCACTACCTCTGTACAAGTCTTGAAGAAAAACAGACAAATTTGTGCAGGGATGACGCAGCCGACGCAGCTCTTCGAGGGTTGAAGGAAATACTTACCTCCTCCTATCTTGGCAGCTCCAGAGAGTCGAGCCAATGCTCCTTTATCGGCAGCTACCAACAAAGTCATCAGCCTCGTCATCGTGGTGGAGCGAAAGGAAGAAGGTCATGAATATGACGTGCAAAGACCTGTCTACTACATTAGCGAGGTGCTGACGGAGTCAAAACAGAGATATGCTCACTTTCAGAAGCTAGCTTATGGCGTGTTCCTAGGTAGCCGGAAGCCGAGGCATTATTTCCAAGAGCATCCACTAACGGTTGTGAGCAAGGCTCCGCTGTCAACAATTCTCAACAACGCCGACGCAACAGGACGTACGGCTAAATGGGGCATCGAATTATCCGCCTTCGACATCGCTTACAAGCCAAGGACTGCGGTAAAATCCCGTGTTACGGCAGATTTCGTTGCAGATTGGACAGAAGCTCCGGATGCAAGTCCGGAGCCGGAACCAAACATGGGTCATGCACTTCGACGGATCCAAGCAGCATCAAGGCTCGGGGAGCCGGAGTCACCCCGAAATCCCCTACCGGAGAAGAACCGCAGTATGTTGCAGATCCACTTCAAGCTACCAACAACATGGCGGAATATGAGGCTCTACTACACGGTCTGCGCATCGCTAAGGAAATTGGGATCAAGCACATCATATGCTGTGGAGATTCCGACCTGGTGGCACAACAAGTAGCCGGAACCTGAACGCCGTAAATTCCGTCATGGCGGCCTACAGAGACGAAGTTGACGAGATCGCCAAGAGCTTCCTCGGATACGAAGTCAAGTACGTCAGAGAGACGATAACACAAATGCAGACATGCTATCCAAGCTCGGATCCGGCAGAAACCAATTCCGCCTGGCATTTTCCTGGAGCATCTCCGGATACCCTCAGTTAAGGGCGCTAACCCGGAAAACCCAGAGGTGGCAGTATCTCCGGCTAAGGAAGTGATGGCTGTCACTCCGGCTTGGACACAGCCTTTCCTGGACTACCTCATCGATCAGAAGTTGCCAGAGGACGAGGTCCTCGCACGACAGATCGTCAGACGAGCAAGAACCTACACAATAGTTGATGGACAGCTCTACAAACGAAGTGCAGCAGGGGTATTTCTTAAATGCGTCTCCAATCAAGATGGCATTGAAATCCTCAGAGAGATCCACGCAGGGGACTGCGGGCATCACGCCGCTCCCAGATCACTCGTTGCAAAAGCTTTTCGGTTAGGTTTCTATTGGCTTACAGCTAAAGAAGACGCTGACAAGATAGTCAAGACCTGCCGAGGTTGTCAGTACTACGCTACTCAACCAAACGCTCCAGCCCAAGAGCTGAAGACCATACCTATCACCTGGCCATTTGCGGTCTGGGGGCTCGATATGGTTGGTAAGTTAAAAAGATCATCTCCTGGCGATTTGAGTACCTCCTGGTCGCTGTTGACAAGTTCAGCAAATGGATCGAGGCTAAGCCAGTGAGAAAAGCCGACGGTGCTACGGCACTAAAATTCGTCTGCAACCTCGTGATGAGATTCGGCATCCCACACAGCATAATCACAGATAATGGCACGAACTTCGCTCAAGGAGAATTGAGGGATTATTGTGAAACAATGGGGATACGATCGGACCTCGCATTCTGTGGCTCATCCACAGTCCAATGGTCAGGTTGAAAGGGCTAACGGCCTAATATTATCAGGAATTAAACCACGCCTTGAAGGACCGCTGCGACGAGCAGCTGGAGCTTGGGCTGATGAGTTGGAGGCTGTTCTGTGGAGTTTACGAACTACCCCTAACAGATGAACAGGGTTTACCCCTTTTTTCCTGGTATACGGATCCGAAGCCACGCTTCCCTCCGACATCATCCACGATTCACCGCGAGTTTCCGCCTACAATGAAGAAACAGCTGACGAGGCCAGACAGCTATCTGTGGACCTGATCGAGGAAGCTCGGAACTTAGCAGACCAGAGATCCGCCATCTACCAGCAAAAGCTCCGACGTTATCACAGTCGTCGAGTTCGGAAACGCTCCTTCATGGCAGGAGACCTGGTCCTCCGCCTTCGACAGGTGAAAGACCATAAGCTGCAATCTCCATGGGAAGGACCCTTCGTCGTTAGCAAAGTGCTTCATAACGGGTCGTACTACCTTGTTGATTTCCGCGAGCTAAGGGATAGACCTGCTAACTGGCACCGGAAACGCAAGCGTGAGGATCCGGATGACATCTACGATGAAACAGATCGCCCCTGGAATATCGCACAGCTACGTCCTTTCTACACTTAGCATATATTTTCCGAGTTATAAACTCTGTAATAGTTATACATGATCAATGAAATAAAGCTTCTGGTTCACTCTTTGAGTCTTTTACCTCCTTTACTTGTTCATTTTAGATCGTGTATGTTTTTTCCGACTAAAACCGCAGAGCTGGATATTTCCGCCTAGGCGTGTATGAAAGTTGTGATTTTCAAAATCGTCCTTTAGGACGTAAGCTTAAGTTTTCTGATTAAGTTGTTATCTGTTGCGAACTCGTGGATTCCTAGTAGCGATTTCCGGCACCTATGCCTGGGGGCTTGTTTCCGCGGTTATGGACGGACTGCCATTGGGCTTCGTCGCCGCTGGCGAGCGTTTCCGGCTAAGGTTTTCCGGCTCGTGGAAGGTCAAGCGGGCAAGCCGGAAAATAACGAAGTCAGCACTTGCTTTCCGACATAAAACGAAACATGCACATAATATTTAACGGATAGCAGGATAAGTGTTTCCGCCCCATGCATAATCGTTTTGTTCCTAGCTACTTAAGAATTTAAAGTCTTATTACAAACCCTCGCTGGGGCCAAAATGATGCATTGTTTTTCCCGCAGGAATAAAAGTTTTCACTCCCCCTTAGCCGGAGAAGTCTTGCCCTCTCGGATCCTGTTCCTTGGCGCCTTCGGCCGGAGAAGACACGTCTTCTTCACTTTCTTTTTCTTCAGAGGCAGCAAAGGTGCTGGTCTTGGGTTCCTCTTGGGGAGCATCCTTGGAGCTGGTCCAGTAAACTGGGCTCCGGATTCCGCAGTCGCGCCTTGGCGTCGAGTTCCTTCCAAGTTCCGCTTCTAAGGGCTCGTCGACAGCGAGGACGACCTTGTCGTAGAATTCCTCGTGCCGGATCCTGCGCGCGATACGGGTGTCGTAGCCGCTCACCGCATCCAGCAGCGCGCCGACATCCGCATCCAGAGGAACGCCCGTGGTCACTTCATCAAGATCAAGACCGGAGTATGTGCTAGGCACATGGTCAAGGCCATTGCAGCTGCGCCTCGGGCTGAAGATGCTTGCAGATCCGTCACCAGCTCCGCAAAACATCCATCTTACCAATAAGCTTGCGCACGTCGCAAGTGCGGCTCCTCTTGATGTTCAAGTTATAGCATATCTTGCGGGAGGCGGAGATGAGATCCTTGCGATCATCGCCCGCGAGTTGCGTAAGGTCGTCCCGTGGGAACAAATTCCGGCGCTGTTCCGGTACCCAAGCGGCTCGCATACAAAGATAATCAGGATGTAAGCACGCAATTTGAGCGCAAAGTAAAAAACAATCGGAGCAAATATCTTGACAAGGTTCCGATATCATACCCAAGATGTTCTCATTGAGCAAGTCCCAGTGCTGCTCCGCCGTCTCCATAAATTTCCTGAGTCCATTGAGCTCTTTGCTGCCTCGATGGTCTCGCTCACAAGCATTCTTTTTCAGTTCCAGCTCGCCCTTCTCCCCGATATGCTCGGAGTTTTTCTCCGCCGCTTGCTTTTCGGCCTGCTCCCTCTTAAGTTCCGCTTCCTTTAGCTTCGTCTCCAACTCTTGGTACGAGGAGCGCAGGTTCTCAAGTTCATCGAAGCTGTTGCAAGGGAGGAGGATGCGCCTATAATAACATAAGTTAACAGCAAATTTGAAGTCGGAATTTGGTTAATGACGAAGAAGGCGGAAACCAACCTTGGGCGTCCGCCGATTGTTTAGCCGCTTCCGCATTCTCATCCTTCAGGGTCCGGATATTTTCCGCGACTCGAGTAACGCGGCGCCGCAGGCAATGTTCTTGTGCGGCTCGTAGTGCGGCGCCTTTCTTGTTCTCGTAAAGTTTAAACAAGGCAGGAGTAAAAATTCCGCTGTAGCAGTGGTTTCTTTAAAAGCATCATTGCCGGAACTTTTCCGCCATAATGCTTGGGGCTACCTGGTCCATTCTAAAAAACTTTCCCGGAAGTAATTTTTCTCTAAGCATTTAAGCGCTAACTACTTTTTGAGTTTCCGCCTACATGCTTGGGGGCTACTGGGAGTACCTTTTGCTTGCAGATAAGTTGATCGCAGAATCGGCCAATGTTTTTCTTGAAGTCCTGGATTTCCGATGTCCCGGAATCCGGCTTCCCCTGTGCGTTGTTCAGCATGGCGTTGAGCAGGTCTTGTTCAAGCTCCCACTTCTCCGCCTCAGTCAGCTTGTTAAAAAACTTGGTGGCATACGCCTTGGGGGTGGAAGTGGTGTCAGCCGGATCTCCGAAGTTCTTCGGAAAAACGACCATGTCGCCAGCGCCCTCTCCAGCCTTCTCGGAAGTGACTTCCGCCTCTCCTTGGCCTTGTGTTTCCGCTTCTTCTTGGGCAGGGCCTTTGACCTTGGGATCTTCTTCCTCCGCATGCCCGCTGCTAACCGGAATTATTTCCGGTGGAGTGTTTGCGGCAGGCGGGGGAGATGGGTCAGCCTGAGGAGGCGACGGTTGAGGAGTTGGGTGGGAAGCGCTTGGTGGAACTGGAGTAGAGGGACCAACAGCCGGAGATTTCTTCATGTACTTCGTGATGGGCTCCTGGCTGGTGGTCCGCGTGGCAGCGGTTTTCAGATTCCTGCAAACAAGTGAAAGGGTTTAGACAAGAGATAATTTCGCTAAGTTAAAGTCGCATCATGTTCGGAAACGTACGGGGCGCCGGGGATGATGGGGCGTGTGCCCTGGCCAGCCGTCGAGAGCATCCTTAGACGCGCACGCTCCGCTTTCCTTGAGTCAAGCGGAGGTGGTTTCGTCGTCTTCGGCTTCTTGACGGAGGCCTCGCCGCTAGCTCCGGCTTCAGAGCCGGAAGCTTTGGCGCGGGGACGCTTTGTAGGTCGAGGGGCCGCCTTGCGGGGTGCCTGGTCCTCTTCCTCCTCGTCGTCTTCCGGAGCCTCCTCCGCCGTGTCGCCGGTGACGGGGACGCGAATGATGGTGCAGAAGTTTTCCTCCGCCAAAGTGTTGAGCTGGAAGGAAAATGAACAAAAGTTAGAGTTAAACATCAAAAAACTTGTGAAGTTTGAAGCAACGGAAAGAACAAAGCTTACCGGAGGACACTAATCGTTCGTGTACATATCTTTGAAAAGTTCCAGGACCTGTTGGCCCCTCGGAATCTTCACCAGCGTCTTGATCCTTCTCTTCAGAGAATCAGCCGGATTATCATGGCGGGTAACCCGGAGAAGATCGTCCGCCCCGGTATAAGCGCACATCAGGCGCGCGTTGTAGCGAAGAGGCTGGATTCTCCGGGAGAACCAGCTAAGCGTGAGCTGGGCTCCGGTCAGTCCGTCGTGGACTAGCCAGGAGATTCTCCGCGCAGCTTTCTCCAAGGTTGGGGTCAAGGCAAGTGGAGGCACGAAGCTCCAGCTTGCAAGTTCTTCTGGAGGTTCGTTGACGAATTGGGGGAGGCCTTTGTGGACACCCGGAACGGAAACATTCTTCTCGTAGAACCATCCGGCATTCCAGTACCGGACGGATTCGTGTGAATCATGGGGAGGATACATGCGGTTAGGGCGGAGCATGAACGTCATGCTTCCGCAGTTCACCATTGCTTTGTCCTTGGTTTCTTTCTTCACTCGGAAAAAGAATTGCCACAACTTGACATCTGGCCGGATCCCAAGATGTCCTTCGCAGAGAGTCACGAAGTTGGACAAGAGAAGGTATGAATTTGGGCAAATGTTGTGGGGCTGGAGCCCGTAAGTGTTGAGGATGGAGAGGAAAAATTCCGAACAAGGGAGTGAAAGTCCGCGTTCCACCCAAGCCTTGGTCATGACAACTTCTCCGGCTTCTGGCTTGGGGACGTCGGAGTCACGAGTGAAACTCCAGTGTGTGGAGATCATGCCCTCGTTCTGGAGCTCTCTAAGCTCCACGTCGGTGGTTGCGCAAGGCCACCATTGACCCCGTTCTCCTTCGCGGATCCGGGCCTTGGACGCCCTCTTGTTTTCCGCCTCCTGCACCTTTGCTGCCATCCGAGCTTGTCCCTCGAGTTCTTCTTGGAGCTCTTGGAGGGTAGGGATCCGGCTTGGAGCGGTGCTGGAAGATGCGGAAAAAGGTTGAGCTAGTCTGATGTCGGAAACATACGGTGGCAAGAATGATATGGGATCCGGGCATATGGGTTCTATTTGGTTGGGATCCGGGCTACTCGAAGAGCTACCAGTGCAAAGTGACGATTCGAGTGGCATGCTTCCGGCTGCACCCATACAAAGTGTTTGAGTACCCGGATCACTAAGCCTATCTTCTACACTAGGTTGTCTTCTACAAGTCCGGCGTACTTACCGCTAATGGCGCGGTGGCTCGACGGAACTCCGGCGGAGATGAGGTCGCCGAACCTGAAGGAAATCGACCCGCGTGACCACGAATTGGCGGCGGAGCGAGTTTCCCGTTCAAACGTGAGAATCTTGGTGCGAGGGGAGCCTTGGTTCGGCGGCGCACGAAGTTCACCGGGGCGAAGCTCACCGGAATCAAGATCTGGCGGGCGGCGCGGCGCGAGGAGGAAGACGATGTGGTGAGAGGGGGTGAAAGAATGAATTTTTACCGGGCCGCGGGGTATTTATAGGCCGCGCTCGGAGATTCGGGATCCGGATCCAACGGTGGAAACTGAACGGACGCGCCGTTGGATGGATGACACGTGTTTAGGTCAACTGCGGTAAAACGACGTGGAGGTAACTTAACCGTGCACTCCCGAAAATTCCGGCTGAAGATTTGCATCTGCGAAAATTTAGCGCGGGAAATGAGGAAGTTGTGCGCGGGGAATGTGGAACTTCCGTTGTTAAGTATGATCTAAAGGTGAAGGATTTCCGAAACCGTTTGAGTCTTTTAAGATTCCGAGTAACTTTGTGAAGATAAGATTGGCTCTCGTTAGAGCAGGGAGTAACCCGGAAATGTTCTTTAGAACGTCGATGGATGAAGTCCCGCGGGATGGGAGCATTTTCCGGCTATAAGTTGGAAAGAGAAGAAAATGCAAAGTTGGAGCTCTTCAAGTTTCTCCGCGTTACCAACGTTTGCCGGAGATCATGATGGACCAGCAAGGCGGAAACTGCAGGGGAAACTCGGAGAACTCTGGGGGCTACTGTTGTGGGTATACTTCATGGGTGTACCATCGACAGTGCCTAGATCCGGCAAGCCCGGGTGGCCCACAGACGGTGATGAGGCATGTGGCCCATCGGGCGGCCCAGTTGCTGTTGATCATGAAGGAAGAAGTCCAGCCCAGGATCAGCAGGCCGGATCCGTACCGACCTTAGGAGTAACCCGGATCCAGGGAGGCCCATAAGGAACCCGGATCCAGGACCACGTGTATGGAAGGCGGATCCGTGACGTGCACGGCAAGATATTGTACCGTAGCTAGGTTATCTGTAATCCGGCTAGGACTCTCCATGTAAACCCTAGATCCGTGCACCTTTATAAGCCGGATCCCGGGAGCCCTAGGGGCACAACCACAACTCATTGTAACAACGCGAAAGCGCCCAGATAATTCCAGACAAGCAGCAGTAGGCCCTGTCATCGTGCAGGTGTTCTGAAGCTGGGTAACTCGCGTACCACCGTCCCGTGTGCACTCCGCCCTATGGCCCCTACTTCTTCTCCCCCTCGTGAGGATCCCTCCTCCGGGGTACCGTCGATTAGGCAACGACAATGCTCTCCGTTGCTAGTAGAGGCTCTGGCCAAGTTGATACTTGTAACTCCAAGAGGGGGTATTTATGCTCGATAGTGGGTTCATGCCTCCATTGAATCTGGGACAGTGACAGAAAGTTCTAAGGTTATGGATGTGTTGTTGCCACTAGGGATAAAACATCAATGCTTTGTCTAAAGATATTTGTATTGTTTAGATTACGCATAGTACTTAATGCAATTGTCTGTTGTTTGCAACTTAATACTGGAAGGGGTGCAGATGCTAACCTGAAGGTGGACTTTTTAGGCATAGATGCATGCTAGATAGCGGTCTATGTTCTTTGTCGTAATGCCCTAAGTAAATCTCATACTAGTCATCATGATTCATGATATGTATGTTCATTGTTATGCCCTCTCTATTTGTCAATTTCCCAACTGTAATTTGTTCACCCAACATGCTATTTATCTTATTGGAGAGACACCACTAGTGAACTGTGGACCCCGGTCCATTCTTTTACATCTGAAATACAATCTACTACAATCACTGTTCTCTGATGTTCTTTGCAAACAAACATCATTCTCCACACCATACGTTTAATCCTTTGTTTACAGCAAGCTGGTGAGATTGACAACCTCACTGTTAAGTTGGGGCAAAGTATTTTGATTGTGTTGTGCAGGTTCCACGTTGGCTTCGGAATCCCTGGTGTTGCGCCGCACTATACTCCTTCACCAACAACCTTCACGTGGCCTTCATCTCCTACTGGTTCGATAACCTTGGTTTCTTACTGAGGGAAAACTTGCTGCTGTACGCATCACACCTTCCTCTTGGGGTTCCCAATGGACGTGTGCTTTACCGTCACAAGCATTAAGATGTGATTTGATGAAGTTATCCCATAGTGGTTTATGGTGGAACAAATTATGAGTCTTCACCTAGAAACAATGATCAATTAAAGCATTCCTACATGAAGGAAGCATAAAGGGAATCTCTTCCCCTCCTGGTGGGTTTTGGGTGATTGACGACAAAACCTAGTATGTGACTAACTTTTCTCTCTAGTGTTTTCAGGAATACAATCCCTATATGGTTTGTGTATCATTCAACAAAACAAAATACAAGGGACTCAACCATCACTACACAAATCTATATCAAGACAGGTTTCCTTGAGAACCTTGTAAGGATAGCCGTTGATGCAACACTACATGCTGAAAGTATAGAGATGGTAAACCTAGAGGGGGGTGAATAGGTTTCTACAGATTTTAATTCTTTCTTTGCAATATTAGGCTTTGCGGAATATAAAGGTGAGCCTAATGCAAACTAGGTGAAGCAACCTATATATGATACAACTAACTCGAGCACGAAGGCTCTCACAGGCAGTTAAATCACAAGTAAGGAGTTCGGTTAGAGATAACCGATAGCACGCGGAGATGAGGATGTATTCCCGTGTTCCCTTCCTTTGCAAGAAGGTATATCACGTTTGGAGGGGTGGAGGTCCCACGAAGGATTCCCCACGCCACGAAGGCTCACCCTATTCTCCGGAGCCTATCCCACGAAGGAATAGCTCACTCACTTGTGGTAGACTTTGAGGTAGCCTCCAAACCTTCACAATCTTGCCCGGAGCAAATCCACAGCCCGGATGCTTCCGGACTCCTCTTGCCCACCTAGGGTTTCCAAAGGACCCTAGGAAGCAAGCTTCTCGATGAATACAAGGGGGAATGAGATTTGGCTTGGTAGAACAGTAGATCGGGTCCTCCTCTAATGATTCCCCGGAGGGATTTGAGTTTGGGTGGAGGAGGAGGGAGATCTGAGGCTTTTGGTGTTTCTAGCAATGGAGTAAGAGAGAGAGAGAGCTCAAGAACAGCTTGTAGTGTAGTGCCTAACTGTTCAGAGGTAGGAGAAGGCCTATTTATAGTGTTATTCGAAATATGGCCGTTGGTCACTTGCCACCTCATCGTTTCTCCCGACAAACCCGGTCAACCGGACCCAGGCCAGGGACTGTCGGTCTGAGGCCGGTCGGACCGGGCCAGGGACCGGACCTGCCGGTCCAGACCGGACGGTAGATCGGATCCCGACCGGGGACACTTTGCCTCGTCCAGGAGCTCCTCTGGTTGGCGCCCGGTCGACCGGACCGCACGCCGGGCCCACCGGTCTGGAGGCCGGCAGACCGGGCCGAAGACCGGATCACTTAGGCGCTGGTTTGGAGCCCGGTTGGCGCCCGGTTGGTGCCCAGTTGACCGGGTTGCTCGCCGGACTGGCCGGTTGTGAGGCCGGCTGACCGGTGATACGTCTCCGACGTATCGATAATTTCTTATGTTCCATGCCACATTATTGATGATATCTACATGTTTTATGCATACTTTATGTCATAATTATGCATTTTCCGGCACTAACCTATTAACGAGATGCCGAAGAGCCGATTCTTTGTTTTGTTGTTTTTGGTTTCAGAAATCCTAGTAAGGAAATATTCTCGGAATTGGACGAAATCAATGCCCAGGGGCCTATTTTCACACGAAGCTTCCAGAAGACCGAAGGGAAGACGAAGTGGGGCCACGGGGCACCGCCACACTAGGGCGGCGCGGCCCAAGGGGGGCCCGCGCGGCCCTAGCGTGTGGGGCCCCCGTGTGGCCCCCTGACCTGCCCTTCCGCCTACATATAGTCTTCGTCGCGAAACCCCCAGTACCGAGAGCCACGATACGGAAAACCTTCTAGAGACGCCGCCGGCCGCCGATCCCATCTCGGGGGATTCAGGAGATCGCCTCCGGCACCCTGCCGGAGAGGGGAATCATCTCCCGAAGGACTCTACACCGCCATGGTCGCCTCCGGAGTGATGAGTGAGTAGTTCACCCCTGGACTATGGGTCCATAGCAGTAGCTAGATGGTTGTCTTCTCCTCATTATGCTTCATTGTCGGGTCTTGTGAGCTGCCTAACATGATCAAGATCATCTATCTGTAATGCTATATGTTGTGTTTGTTGGGATCCGATGGATAGAGAATACTATGTTATGTTGATTATCAATCTATTATCTATGTGTTGTTTATGATCTTGCATGCTCTCCGTTACTAGTAGAGGCTCTGGCCAAGTTAATACTTGTAACTCCAAGAGGGAGTATTTATGCTCGATAGTGGGTTCATGTCTCTATTGAATCTGGGGGAGTGACAGAAACCCCTAAGGTTGTGGATGTGCTGTTTCCACTAGGGATAAAACATTGATGCTATGTCCGAGGATGTAGTTATTGATTACATTACGCACCATACTTAATGCAATTGTCTGTTGTTTTCAACTTAATACTGGAAGGGGTTCGGATGATAACCTGAAGGTGGACTTTTTAGGCATAGATGCATGCTGGATAGCGGTCTATGTACTTTGTCGTAATGCCCAATTAAATCTCACAATACTCATCATATCATGTATGTGCATTGTCATGCCCTCTCTATTTGTCAATTGCCCAACTGTAATTTGTTCACCCAACATGCTATTTATCTTATGGGAGAGACACCTCTAGTGAACTGTGGACCCCGGTCCTATTCTTTAACATCGAATACAATCTACTGCAATACTTGTTCTACTGTTCTCTGCAAACAATCATCATCCACACTATACATCTAATCCTTTGTTACAGCAAGCCGGTGAGATTGACAACCTCACTGTTACGTTGGGGCAAAGTACTTTGGTTGTGTTGTGCAGGTTCCACGTTGGCGCCGGAATCCCTGGTGTTGCGCCGCACTACATCTCGCCGCCATCAACCTTCAACGTGCTTCTTGACTCCTACTGGTTCGATAAACCTTGGTTTCTAACTGAGGGAAACTTACTGCTGTACGCATCACACCTTCCACTTGGGGTTCCCAACGGTCGCGTGCTGTACGCGTGTCAAGCTAAATTTCTGGCGCCGTTGCCGGGGAGATCAAGACACGCTGCAAGAGGAGTCTCCACATCCCAATCTCTTTACTTTGTTTTTGTCTTGCTTTGTTTTATTTAGTACTTTGTTTGCTGCACTAAAACAAAATACAAAAAAATTAGTTGCTAGCTTTACTTTATTTACTGTCTTTTTTGCAATCTCCATATTAAAAACACAAAAAAATTAGTTACTTGCATTTACTTTATCTAGTTTGCTTTATTTATTATTGCTAAAATGGGTACTCCTGAAAATACTAAGTTGTGTGACTTCACAACCACAAATAATAATGATTTCTTATGCACACCTATTGCTCCACCTGCTACTACAGCGGAATTCTTTGAAATTAAACCTGCTTTACTGAATCTTGTTATGCGAGAGCAATTTTCTGGTGTTAGTTCTGATGATGCTGCTGCCCATCTCAATAATTTTGTTGAACTTTGTGAAATGCAAAAGTATAAGGATGTAGATGGTGATATTATAAAATTAAAATTGTTTCCTTTCTCATTAAGAGGAAGAGCTAAAGATTGGTTGCTATCTTTGCCTAAGAATAGTATTGATTCATGGACTAAATGCAAGGATGCTTTTATTGGTAGATATTATCCCCCTGCTAAAATTATATCTTTGAGGAGTAGCATAATGAATTTTAAACAATTGGATACTGAGCATGTTGCACAAGCATGGGAAAGAATGAAATCTTTGGTTAAAAATTGCCCAACCCATGGACTGACTACTTGGATGATCATCCAAACCTTTTATGCAGGACTGAATTTTTCTTCACGGAACCTATTGGATTCAGCTGCTGGAGGTACCTTTATGTCCATCACTCTTGGTGAAGCAACAAAGCTTCTTGATAATATGATGATTAATTACTCTGAATGGCACACGGAAAGAGCTCCACAAGGTAAGAAGGTAAATTCTGTCGAAGAAACCTCTTCCTTGAGTGATAAGATTGATGCTATTATGTCTATGCTTGTGAATGATAGGACAAATATTGATCCTAATAATGTTCCGTTAGCTTCATTGGTTGCTCAAGAAGAACATGTTGATGTGAACTTCATTAAAAATAATAATTTCAACAACAATGCTTATCGGAACAATTCTAGTAACAACTATAGGCCATATCCTTATAATAATGGCAACGGCTATGGTAATTCTTATGGGAATTCTTACAACAATAATAGGAATACATCCCCTGGACTTGAAGCCATGCTTAAAGAATTTATGAGTACACAAACTGCTTTTAACAAATCTGTTGAAGAAAAGCTTGGGAAAATTGATATACTTGCTTCTAAAGTCGATAGTCTTGCTGCTGATGTTGATCTTTTGAAATCGAAAGTTATGCCTCATGAAAATCATAATAATAAAATTGTTACTACAGCAAATGCCATCCAAGTTAGAATTAATGAGAATATAAGATTGATGGCCGAATTGCGTGCTAGGTGGGAGAAAGAAGAAAATGAGAAAGAAGATAATATAGCTAAAGTTTGGACTATTACCACCACTAGCAATGCTAACGCTCCACATGTTGCTGCACCTCCTACTATTAATGGTAAAATAATTGGTGTTGGCAATGTTTCCACTTCTAATGCAAAGCGCGAAAAACTGCCTGAAACTGCTAAAACTGCTGAAACTGCCTGTGATAAAACTGCTGAAATTTTTTCCAACATTGGGGATAATGATCCTATTGCTTTAGATTATAATGGTTTAGATTTTGATGATTGCCACATCTCTGAAGTTATAAAGTTCTTACAAAAACTTGCTAAGAGTCCTAATGCTAGTGCTATAAATTTGGCTTTCACAAAACATATTACAAATGCTCTTATAAAAGCTAGAGAAGAGAAATTAAATCGCGAAACTTCTATTCCTAGGAAGCTAGAGGATGGTTGGGAGCCCATCATTAAGGTGAAGGTCAATGACTTTGATTGTAATGCTTTATGTGATCTTGGTGCAAGTATTTCCGTTATGCCTAAGAAAATCTATAATATGCTTGAATTGCCACCATTGAAAAATTGTTATTTGGATGTTAATCTTGCTGATAATTCTACAAAGAAACCTTTGGGGAGAGTTGATAATGTTCGCATTACCGTTAACAATAATCTTGTCCCCATTGATTTTGTTGTCTTGGATATTGAATGCAATGCATCTTGTCCCATTATATTGGGAAGACCTTCTCTTCGAACTGTTGGTGCTATCATTTATATGAAGGAAGGTAATATTAAATATCAATTTCCTCTCAAGAAAGGTATGGAACACTTCCCTAGAAATAGAATGAAGTTACCTTTTGATTCTATCATTAGAACAAATTATTATGTTGATGCTTCATCTCTTGATAACACTTGATATACACTTTTTGCGCCTAGCTGAAAGGCGTTAAAGAAAAGCGCTTATGGGAGACAACCCATGTTTTTACTACAGTACTTTTATTTTATATTTGAGTCTTGGAAGTTATTACTACTGTATCAACCTCTCCTTATCTTAGTTTTGTGCATTGTTGTGCCAAGTAAAGTCGTTGATAGTAAGGTTCATACTAGATTTGGATTACTGCGCAGAAACAGATTTCTTTGATGTCACGAATCTGGGCCAAATTCTCTGTAGGTAACTCAGAAAATTATGCCAATTTACGTGAGTGATCCTCAGATATGTACGCAACTTTCATTCAATTTGAGCATTTTCATTTGAGCAAGTCTGGTGCCTCAATAAAATTCATCTTTACGAACTGTTCTGTTTTGACAGATTCTGCCTTTTATTTCGCATTGCCTGTTTTGCTATGCTTGATGGATTTTTCTATTCCATTAACTTTAAGTAGCTTTTTGCAATGTCCAGAAGTGTTTGATTATGTCACCTCTGAACATGTAAATTTTGATTGTGCGCTAACCCTCTAATGAGTTGTTTTGAGTTTGGTGTGGAGGAAGTTTTCAAGGATCAAGAGAGGGAGATGATACAATATGATCAAGGAGAGTGAAAGCTCTAAGCTTGGGGATGCCCCGGTGGTTCACCCCTGCATATTTTTAGAATACTCAAGCGTCTAAGCTTGGGGATGCCCAAGGCATCCCCTTCTTCATCGACAACATTATCAGGTTCCTCTAGTGAAACTATATTTTTATTCCATCACATCTTATGCACTTTGCTTGGAGCGTCGGTTTGTTTTTGTTTTTGTTTTGTTTGAATAAAATGGATCCTAGCATTCATTGTGTGGGAGAGAGACACGCTCCGCTGTTGCATGTGGACAAATATGTCCTTAGGCTTTACTCATAATATTCATGGCGAAGGTTGAATCTTCTTCGTTAAATTGTTATATGGTTGGAGACGGAAAATGATACATGTAGTAATTGCTACAATGTCTTGGATAATGTGATACTTGGCAATTGTTGTGCTCATGTTTAAGCTCTTGCATCATATACTTTGCACCTATTAATGAAGAAATACATAGAGCTTGCTAAATTTGGTTTGCATAATTGGTCTCTCTAAGGTCTAGATAATTTCTAGTATTGAATTTGAACAACAAGGAAGACGGTGTAGAGTCTTATATTGTTTACAATATGTCTTTTATGTGAGTTTTGCTGCACTGGTTCATCCTTGTGTTTGTTTCAAATAGCCTTGCTAGCCTAAACCTTGTATCGAAAGGGAATACTTCTCATGCATCCAAATCCTTGAGCCAACCACTATGCCATTTGTGTCCACCATACCTACCTACTACATGGTATTTCTCTGCCATTCCAAAGTAAATTGCTTGAGTGCTACCTTTAAAATTTCTATCCTCTACCTTTGCAATATAGCTCATGGGACAAATAGCCAAAAAACTATTGTGGTATTGAATATGTACTTATGCACTTTATCTCTTATTAAGTTGCTTGTTGTGCGATAACCATGTTCCTGGGGACGCCATCAACTACTCTTTGTTGAATATCATGTGAGTTGCTATGCATGTTCGTCTTGTCTGAAGTAAGGGAGATTTACCGCTAGAATGGTTAGAGCATGCATAATGTTAGAGAAGAACATTGGGCCGCTAACTAAAGCCATGATCCATGGTGGAAGTTTCAGTTTTGGACAAACATCCTCAATCTCATATGAGAAAATTAATTGTTGTTGAATGCTTATGCATAAAAGAGGAGTCCATTATCTGTTGTCTATGTTGTCCCGGTATGGATGTCTAAGTTGAGAATAATCAATAGCGAGAAATCCGATGCGAGCTTTCTCCTTAGACCTTTGTACAGGCGGCATAGAGGTACCCCTTTGTGACACTTGGTTAAAACATATGCATTGCGATGATAATCCAGGTAATCCGAGCTAATTAGGACAAGGTGCGGGCACTATTAGTATATTATGCATGAGGCTTGCAACTTGTAAGATATAATTTACATAACACATATGCTTTATTACTACCGTTGACAAAATTGTTTCTTGTTTTCAAAATCAAAGCTCTAGCACAAATATAGCAATCAATGCTTCCCTCTGCGAAGGGCCTTTCTTCTACTTTTATGTTGAGTCAGTTCACCTATCTCTCTCCATCTCAAGAAGCAAACACTTGTGTGAACTGTGCATTGATTCCTACATACTTGCATATTGCACTTGTTATATTACTTTACATTGACAATATCCATGAGATATACATGTTACAAGTTGAAAGCAACCGCTGAAACTTAATCTTCCTTTGTGTTGCTTCAATGCCTTTACTTTGAATTATTGCTTTATGAGTTAACTCTTATGCAAGACTTATTGATGCTTGTCTTGAAGTACTATTCATGAAAAGTCTTTGCTATATGATTCATTTGTTTACTCATGTCATTTACATTGTTTGGATCGCTGCATTCATTACATATGCTTACAATAGTATGATCAAGGTTATGATGGCATGTCACTCCAGAAATTATCTTTGTTATCATTTACCTGCTCGGGACGAGCAGAAACTAAGCTTGGGGATGCTGATACGTCTCCGACGTATCGATAATTTCTTATGTTCCATGCCACATTATTGATGATATCTACATGTTTTATGCATACTTTATGTCATATTTATGCATTTTCCGGCATTAACATATTAACGAGATGCCGAAGAGCCGGTTGCTGTTTTCTGCCGTTTTTGGTTTCAGAAATCCTAGTAAGGAAATATTCTCGGAATTGGACGAAAACAACGCCCAGGGGCCTATTTTCACATGAAGCTCCCAGAAGACCGAAGGGAAGACGAAGTGGGGCCACGGGGCGCCGCCACACTAGGGTGGCGCGGCCCAAGGGGGGCCCGCGTGGCCCTAGCGTGTGGGGCCCCCGTGTGGCCCCCTGACCTGCCCTTCCGCCTACATATAGTCTTCGTCGTGAAACCTCCAGTACCGAGAGCCACGATACGGAAAACCTTTTCCAGAGACGCCGCCGCCGCCGATCCCATCTCGGGGGATTCAGGAGATCGCCTCCGGCACCCTGCCGGAGAGGGGAATCATCTCCCAGAGGACTCTACACCGCCATGGTCGCCTCCGGAGTGATGAGTGAGTAGTTCACCCCTGGACTATGGGTCCATAGCAGTAGCTAGATGGTTGTCTTCTCCTCATTATGCTTCATTGTCGGGTCTTGTGAGCTGCCTAACATGATCAAGATCATCTATCTGTAATGCTATATGTTGTGTTTGTTGGGATCCGATGGATAGAGAATACTATGTTATGTTGATTATCAATCTATTATCTATGTGTTGTTTATGATCTTTGATGACCCACAAGTATAGGGGATCGCAGCAGTCTTCACGGGAAGTAAATCCCAATTTATTGATTCGACACAAGGGGAGACAAAGAATACTTGAAAGCCTTAACAATGGAGTTGTCAATTCAGCTGCACCTGGAAACAGACTTGCTCGCAAGAGTTTATCAAGAGTAACAGCTTTATAGCGATAGCGATAGTGAAATAACAGCAGCAGAGTAACAGAGACAGCAGTAGTGATTATAGTAAACAGCAGGATTAAAATACTGTAGGCACGGGGACGGATAACGGGCGTTGCATGGATGAGAGAAACTCATGTAACAATCATGGCAGGGCATTTGCAGATAATAATAAAACGGTGTCCAAGTACAAAGCAATCAATAGGCATGTGTTCCAATTATAGTCGTACATGCTCGCAATGAGAAACTTGCACAACATGTTTTGTCCTACCAGCCGGTGGCAGCCGGGCCTCAAGGGAATCTACTGGATATTAAGGTACTCCTTTTAATAGAGTACCGGAGCAAAGCATTAACACTCCGTGAACACATGTGATCCTCACATCACTACCATCCCCTCCGGTTGTCCCGATTTCTGTCACTTCGGGGCCATTGGTTCCGGACAGCGACATGTGTATACAACTTGCAGGTAAGATCATAAAACAATGAATATCATGATGAAACAATAACATGTTCAGATCTGAGATCATGGCACTCGGGCCCTAGTGACAAGCATTAAGCATAAAAAGTTGCAACAATATCATCAAAGTACCAATTACGGACACTAGGCATTATGCCCTAACAATCTTATGCTATTACATGACCAATCCCTACCATCCCCTTCAGCCTACAGCAGGGGAATTACTCATACATGGATGGGGGGAACATGGCTGGTTGATGAAGAGGCGTCGGTGGTGATGATGGCGATGATCTCCTCCAATTCCCCGTCCCGGCGGAGTGCCAGAACGGAGACTTCTGGCCCCCGAGACGGAGTTTCGTGATGTGGCGGCGTTCTGGAGGGTTTCTGGCGACTTCGACTTCGTGGTCGCGATTTTTAGATCGAAACACCTTAAATAGTCCAGAGGAGGGCGTCGGAGGCCAGCCGAGGGGGCCAGACGCTAGGGCGACGCGCCCCCCTCCTGGGCCGCGCCGGCCTAGTGTCTGGGGGCCCTGGGCCTCCCCCAGGCTTGCCCTTCTGGCTCCGTGAGTCTTCTGGAAAAATAAGACCTTTCGCATAAATTCCGAGGATTTTCCTGAAAGTTGGATTTATGCACAAAAACGAGACACCAGAACAGTTCTGCTGAAAACAGCGTTAGTCCGCGTTAGTTGCATCCAAAATACACAAATTAGAGGCAAAACAATAGCAAAAGTGTTCGGGAAAGTAGATACGTTTTGGACGTATCAACTCCCCCCAAGCTTAGCTTATTGCTTGTCCTCAAGCAATTCAGTTAACAACTGAGCGATAAAAGAACTTTCATGAACACATTTGCTCATATGATGTAAATATTCTCATGCTATGGCTAACACTTAGGCAGTCCATGATAAGATACATGCAAATAAGATCATCTAACAGCTATGTCAATCATGGAGAGGTACCAACAATTAATAATAAGCATCATGAATCATGTATATAAGCAGGATTGCAATGTTCATAAGAGAGTATGATAAAGTGGTATCTCGCTTGCCCATATTTGATCGGCAAAACATAAATGCTCAGGCACCTCTGAAGTTCATAGAAAGACTAGAAGTAGTGATTGTCAAAGATAAAAGCATCAAAGTTATACCACAATCAATCATATTTTGAGAGAAGCATATTATACTAAGAATGACAGTTGTGCTCTCAAGATAGTGCTCAAAGAAAGAATGGAGACACAACATAAAAGTAAAAGATTGACCCTTCGCAGAGGGAAGCAGGGATTAACATGCGCTAGAGCTTTTCATTTTTTAAACAGGAGTAAAATTATTTTGAGAGGTGTTTGTTGTTGTCAACGAACGGTAATGGGTACACCAACTACCTCGCCAACCGGACTCCCAAGAGCGGCTCCCATGAATTATTTTTATGTTTATGTGGCACTCCTTCCAACCTTTCTTTCACAAACCATGGCTAACCGAATCCTCGGGTGCCTGCCAACAATCTCATACCATGAAGGAGTGCCTTTTTATTTTAGTTTTATTATGATGACTGATGTCTACGCCCCCTCCTTTTCCTGTAGACAGTGTTGGGCCTCCAAGAGCAGAGGTTTGTAGAACAGCAGCAAGTTTTCCCTTAAGTGGATCACCCAAGGTTTATCGAACTCAGGGAGGAAGAGGTCAAAGATATCCCTCTCATGCAACCCTGCAACCACAAAGCAAGAAGTCTCTTGTGTCCCCAACACACCTAATAGGTGCACTAGTTCGGCGAAGAGATAGTGAAATACAGGTGGTATGAATAAGTATGAGCAGTAGCAATGGCACCAGAAAAGTGCTTTGCCCATGACAGTAAACAAGCAGTAGTAACGCAGCAGTAGTAACGCAGTAAAACAGTAAACAAGCAGCGATAGCAGTATTTAGGAACAAGGCCTAGGGATCATACTTTCACTAGTGGACACTCTCAACATTGATCACATAACAGAATAGATAAATGCATACTCTACACTCTTTTGTTGGATGATGAACACCATTGCGTAGGATTACACGAACCCTCAATGCCGGAGTTAACAAGCTCCACAATTCAATGTTCATATTTAAATAACCTTAGAGTGCATTAAAGATCAACACGACTAAACCAAGTACTAACATAGCATGCACACTGTCACCTTCACACTATGTAGGAGGAATAGATCACATCAATACCATCATAGCAATAGTTAACTTCACAATCTACAAGAGATCATGATCATAGCCTACGCCAAGTACTAACACGGATGCACACACTGTCACCATTACACCGTGCAGGAGGAATAAACTGCTTTAATAACATCACTAGAGTAGCACATAGATAAATTGTGATACAAAACACATTGCAATCATAAAGAGATATAAATAAGCACTTCACTATGCCATTCATAACAGTGAATAAGTATTCTGTGAAATATAGCCTAAGAGACCCACACGGTGCACACACTGTCACCTTTACACACGTGGGACAAGGAGTCTCCGGAGATCACATAAGTAAAATTCACTTGACTAGCATAACGACATCTAGATTACAAGCATCATCATATGAATCTCAATCATGTAAGGCAGCTCATGAGATTATTGTATTGAAGTACATAGGAGAGAGATGAACCACATAGCTACCGGTACAGCCCCGAGCCTCGATGGAGAACTACTCCCTCCTCATGGGAGACAGCAGCGGTGATGAAGATGGCGGTGGTGTCGATGGAGGAGCCTTCCGGGGGCACTTCCCCGTCCCGGCGGCGTGCCGGAACAGAGACTCCTGTCCCCCAGATCTTGGCTTCGCGATGGCGGCGGCTCTGGAAGGTTTCTCGTACCGTGGCTTTTTCGTATCGAGGTTTTAGGTCCAGGGGCTTTATATAGGCGAAGAGGCGGCGTCATGAGGTCGAAGGGGTGCCGACACTATAGGGGGGCGTGGGCCCCCCTTGGCCGCGCCGGCCTAGGGTTTGGTGGGCCTGTGCCCCCTCTCTGGCGGTTCTCGTGTGTTCTGGATGCTTCCGGGCAAAATAGGAACCTGGGCGTTGATTTCGTCCAATTCCGAGAATATTTCGTTACTAGGATTTCTAAAACCAAAAACAGCAGAAAACAGGAACTGGCACTTCGGCATCTCGTCAATAGGTTAGTTCCAGAAAATGCACGAATATGACATAAAGTGTGCATAAAACATGTAGATATCATCAATAATGTGGCATGGAACATAAGAAATTATCGATACATCGGAGACGTATCAGCATCCCCAAGCTTAGTTTCTGCTCGTCCCGAGCAGGTAAACGATAACAAAGATAATTTCTGGAGTGACATGCCATCATAAACTTGATCATACTATTGTAAACACATGTAATGAATGCAGCAATCCAAGATAATGGTAATGACATGAGTAAACAAATGAATCATAAAGCAAAGACTTTTCATGAATAGTACTTCAAGACAAGCATCAATAAGTCTTTCATAAGAGTTAACTCATAAAGCAATAATTCAAAGTAAAGGTATTGAAGCAACACAAAGGAAGATGAAGTTTCAGCGGTTGCTTTCAACTTGTAACATGTATATCTCATGGATATTGTCAACATAGAGTAATATAATAAGTGCAATATGCAAATATGTAGGAATCAATGCACAGTTCACACAAGTGTTTGCTTCTTGAGATGGAGAGAAATAGGTGAACTGACTAAACAATAAAAGTAAAAGAATGGTCCTTCAAAGAGGAAAGCATCGATTGCTATATTTGTGCTAGAGCTTTGGTTTTGAAAACATAAAGAGAGCATAAAAGTAAAAATTTGAGAGGTGTTTGTTGTTGTCAACGAATGGTAGCGGGTACTCTAACCCCCTTGCCAGGCAAACCTTCAAAGAGCGGCTCCCATTTTATTTTATTTTTGGGTGGCACTCCTTCCAACCTTTCTTTCACAAGCCATGGCTAACCGAATCCTCGGGTGCCTGCCAACAATCTCATTCCATGAAGGAGTGCCTTTTTATTTTAGTTTTATTATGATGACACTCCTCCCAACCTTTGCTTACACAAGCCATGGCTAACCGAATCCTTCGGGTGCCGTCCAACAATCACATACCATGGAGGAGTGTCTATTTTTGTTAATTAATTCGGGACTGGGAATCCCATTGCCAGCTCTTTTTGCAGATTATTGGATAAGCGGATGAAGCCACTAGTCCATTGGTGAAAGTTGCCCAACAAGATTGAAAGATAAACACCACATACTTCCTCATGAGCTATAAAACATTGACACAAATCAGAGGTGATAAATTTTGAATTGTTTAAAGGTAGCACTCAAGCAATTTACTTTGGAATGGCAGGAAATACCATGTAGTAGGTAGGTATGGTGGACACAAATGGCATAGTGTTGTTTGGCTCAAGGATTTGGATGCATGAGAAGTATTCCCTCTCGATACAAGGTTTAGGCTAGCAAGGTTATTTGAAACAAACACAAGGATGAAGCGGTGCAGCAAAACTCACATAAAAGACATATTGTAAACATTATAAGACTCTACACCGTCTTCCTTGTTGTTCAAACTCAATACTAGAAATTATCTAGACCTTAGAGAAGCCAAATATGCAAACCAAATTTTAGCATGCTCTATGTATTTCTTCATTAATAGGTGCAAAGTATATGATGCAAGAGCTTAAGCATGAGCACAACAATTGCCAAGTATCACATTACCCAAGACATTATAGCAATTACTACATGTATCATTTTCCAATTCCAACCATATAACAATTTAACGAAGAAGAAACTTCGCCATGAATACTATGAGTAAAGCCTAAGGACATACTTGTCCATATGCAACAGCGGAGCGTGTCTCTCTCCCACACAAGCATTTATTCAAACAAAAACAAAAACGACAGCAAATAGACGCTCCAAGTAAAGTACATAAGATGTGGCCGAATAAAAATATAGTTTCAGGGGAGGAACCTGATAATGTTGTCGATGAAGAAGGGGATGCCTTGGGCATCCCCAAGCTTAGACGCTTGAGTCTTCTTGATATATGCAGGGGTGAACCACCGGGGCATCCCCAAGCTTAGAGCTTTCACTCTCCTTGATCATGTTGTATCATCTCCCTCTCTTGATCCTTGAAAACTTCCTCCACACCAAACTTAGAACAACTCATTAGAGGGTTAGTGCACAATCAAAATATACATGTTCAGAGGTGACATAATCATTCTTAACACTTCTGGACATTGCACAAAGCTACTGAAAGTCAATGGAATCGAAATATCCATCGAACATAACAAAACTGGCAATGCGAAATAAAAGGCAGAATCTGTCAAAACAGAACAGTTCGTATTGACGAATTTTATTGAGGCACCAGACTTGCTCAAATGAAAATTCTCAAATTGAATGAAAGTTGCGTACATATCTGAGGATCACTCACGTAAATTGTCATAATTTTCTGAGTTACCTACAGAGAATTTTGCCCAGATTCGTGACAGCAAGGAAATCTGTTTCTGCGCAGTAATCCAAATCTAGTATGAACCTTACTATCAACGACTTTACTTGGCACAACAAAACACAAAACTAAGATAAGAAGAGGTTGATACAGTAGTAAAAAACTTCCAAGACACAAATATAAAACAAAGTACTGTAGCAAAATAACACATGGGTTATCTCCCAAGAAGTTCTTTCTTTATAGCCATTAAGATGGGCTCAGCAGTTTTAATGATGCACTCACAAGAAATAGTATTTGAAGCAAAAGAGAGCATCAAAAAGCAAGTATGAACCAAATTTAAGTCTAACATGCTTCCTATGCATAGGAATCTTGTAAATAAACAAGTTCATGAAGAGCAAAGTAACAAGCATAGGAAGATGGAACAAGTGTAGCTTCAAAAATTTCAGCACATAGAGAGGTGTTTTAGTAACATGAAAAATTTCTACAACCATATTTTCCTCTCTCATAATAACTTTCAGTAGCAACATGAGCAAACTCAACAATATCACTATCACATAAAGCATTCTTATCATGAGTCTCATGCATAAAATTATTACTACCCACATAAGCATAATCAATTTTATTAGTAATAGCGGGAGCAAATTCAACAAAGTAGCTATCATCAAATATAGGAGGCATATTGTATTCATAATCAAATTCATCCTCCATAACAGGCGGCACCAAAAGACCACTATCATTATAATCATCATAAATAGGAGGCAAAGTATCATCAAAGTAAATTTCCTCCTCAATTCTTGGGGGACTAAAAAGATCATGCTCATCAAAGCCAGCTTCCCCAAGCTTAGAATTTTCCATAGCATTAGCAACAATAGTGTTCAAAGCATTCATATTAATAACATTCCCATTAGCATGCATATAAAGTTCCATGGGTTTTTTAATTCTCTCTTCAAACACATCATGTCCTAATTCAAGATAAAGTTCATAAAGATCTCTCATATTTTTGTTGTTTTCCATTATGCCAAACTAGTGTAAACAAGAAACAAAAAGTTGCAATTGCAGGATCTAAAGGAAATAGCTTCGAGCACAAACACAGTGGCGCCAGAAAAGTACTTAACCTGGAACCGAAGTATGAGTGCCTTTTACCTTTCCTCCCCGGCAACGGCGCCAGAAAATAGCTTGATGTCTACACCCCTCCTTTTCCTGTAGACAGTGTTGGGCCTCCAAGAGCAGAGGTTTGTAGAACAGCAGCAAGTTTTCCCTTAAGTGGATCACCCAAGGTTTATCGAACTCAGGGAGGAAGAGGTCAAAGATATCCCTCTCATGCAACCCTGCAACCACAAAGCAAGAAGTCTCTTGTGTCCCCAACACACCTAATAGGTGCACTAGTTCGGCGAAGAGATAGTGAAATACAGGTGGTATGAATAAGTATGAGCAGTAGCAACGGCACCAGAAAAGTGCTTTGCCCAGACGATAAACAAGCGATAGTAATGCAGCGATAGTAACGCAAGAAACAAGAAACAAGCAGCGATAGCAGTATTTAGGAACAAGGCCTAGGGATCATACTTTCACTAGTGGACACTCTGAACATTGATCACATAACAGAATAGATAAATGCATACTCTACACTCTTTTGTTGGATGATGAACACCATTGCGTAGGATTACACGAACCCTCAATGCCGGAGTTAACAAGCTCCACAATTCAATGTTCATATTTAAATAACCTTAGAGTGCATGAAAGATCAACACGACTAAACCAAGTACTAACATAGCATGCACACTGTCACCTTCACACTATGTAGGAGGAATAGATCACATCAATACCATCATAGCAATAGTTAACTTCACAATCTACAAGAGATCATGATCATAGCCTACGCCAAGTACTAACACGGATGCACACACTGTCACCATTACACCGTGCAGGAGGAATAAACTACTTTAATAACATCACTAGAGTAGCACATAGATAAATTGTGATACAAAACACATTGCAATCATAAAGAGATATAAATAAGCACTTCACTATGCCATTCATAACAGTGAATAAGTATTCTGTGAAATATAGCCTAAGAGACCCACACGGTGCACACACTGTCACCTTTACACACGTGGGACAAGGAGTCTCCGGAGATCACATAAGTAAAATTCACTTGACTAGCATAACGACATCTAGATTACAAGCATCATCATATGAATCTCAATCATGTAAGGCAGCTCATGAGATTATTGTATTGAAGTACATAGGAGAGAGATGAACCACATAGCTACCGGTACAGCCCCGAGCCTCGATGGAGAACTACTCCCTCCTCATGGGAGACAGCAGCGGTGATGAAGATGGCGGTGGTGTCGATGGAGGAGCCTTCCGGGGGCACTTCCCCGTCCCGGCGGCGTGCCGGAACAGAGACTCCTGTCCCCCAGATCTTGGCTTCGCGATGGCGGTGGCTCTGGAAGGTTTCTCGTACCGTGGCTTTTTTGTATCGAGGTTTTAGGTCCAGGGGCTTTATATAGGCGAAGAGGCGGCGTCAGGAGGTCGAAGGGGTGCCGACACTATAGGGGGGCGCGGGCCCCCCTTGGCCGCGCCGGCCTAGGGTTTGGTGGGCCTGTGCCCCCTCTCTGGCGGTTCTCGTGTGTTCTGGATGCTTCCGGGCAAAATAGGAACCTGGGCGTTGATTTCGTCCAATTCCGAGAATATTTCGTTACTAGGATTTCTAAAACCAAAAACAGCAGAAAACAGGAACTGGCACTTCGGCATCTCGTCAATAGGTTAGTTCCAGAAAATGCACGAATATGACATAAAGTGTGCATAAAACATGTAGATATCATCAATAATGTGGCATGGAACATAAGAAATTATCGATACGTCGGAGACGTATCAATGACACTCCCCCCAACCTTTGCTTACACAAGCCATGGCTAACCGAATCCTTCGGGTGCCGTCCAACAATCACATACCATGGAGGAGTGTCTATTTA
Source organism: Lolium perenne (assembly GCF_019359855.2). NCBI lineage: Eukaryota > Viridiplantae > Streptophyta > Magnoliopsida > Poales > Poaceae > Lolium > Lolium perenne. The sequence continues at coordinate 65,063,348 of NC_067247.2, forward strand.
GGTTAATTAATTTGGGACTGGGAATCCCATTGCTAGCTCTTTTTGCAAAATTATTGGATAAGCGGATGTGCCACTAGTCCATAATGAAAGTCCGTCAAAAGTAAATGACAAGGTTGAAAGTTAAACACCACATACTTCCTCATGAGCTATGAAACATTAACACAAATTGAGAAGCACTTTGAAGGTTTTAAAGGTAGCGCATGAGAATTTACTTGGAATGGTTTGAAATGCCATGCCTAGGTATTTATGGTGGACACTTTGGAACAACTTGGTTTTCAGGTGTTTGGAAGCACGAGCAGCGTTCTCGCTCAGTACAAGTGAAGGCTAGCAATAGACTGGGGAGCGACAAATCAAGAGAGAGCGATCAACATCATAATCATGCTTGCGGCAAAATAAATTAACAGAGGCATAAAAGTGATACAAGAACTCTGAAGCAATGTAAATCATCGAGGCTTAATTGACTTTTGTTCAGTCTTATGCATGCGTGAGCATGTGCCAAGTCGATATAAATGAATTATTCAGAGGAGGATACCACAATGCCATACCTACCTATGAATAAAACAATGCAAGCAGATATCCATGACATGCTACTCATATTAATAAATTGGAGCTAAACATGAGAGATCATGAACTACTAGACTTTCTTAAATGACATATACCTCACATGAACCAACTAAGCATGCTCACATGGATGAGTATATGTACAAAAATGAAAACAAATAGAGTTCATACCAGCCTCTCACCACAATCCAATTGTCGTAGATCGTCATTATTGCCTTTCACTTGTGTAGCTTGGATAATATGAAATGAAAACCACGCTCCAGCCACCGAAGACCATTGAACTCATAATGAACTTTACAAACCAAAGAAGAACAGCAAATATTTTTGGTGTTTTCGAATTGGAAACAAGAACAAAAGGAAACAAGCAAACAAAGCAAAATCTTTTTGGATTTTCTTATAGCAAACTAGCAATAGCAAATAAAGCGAAACAAATGCAAGAAACCAAAGCAAACAAATGATGAAGAGAAACAACAGAAATATTTTTGGTCTTTTTGTGTTTTGGGAAGGAAACAAAGCAAAAAAACAAGAAAATGGAAACTAGAAAAGTCACATAAACACAAAGCAGCAGAAATTCGTCAAACTTGACAGCAGTACAGTACTCGATTTTTAAGAAATTCTTACACTGCTCAAATCGAAAAGTGTTCAACTAATGAAAGTTAGATAACAACCTGGGGAACATGCACAAAAATTGGCTTCGCAAAATACTGTTCTGGCTATTTTTGAGAATTTTTTCGGTAACAGTCCAGAATCTGTTTTCAGGCAGCACTTCCCCAAATATCATCTTCCTCTCATTAGAAAACCACTCAAACAAACTAAACAAGTATGTACAAGTATCTAGCAACCATAATATGCAAAGAATGAGTGATGCCGGTATACCTCCCCCCAAGCTTAGGCTTTTGGCCTAAGTGGAGTTCAATCCCATCGTGGCCATGAAGTTGCATCTCCGTAGTACGATGAAGATGGATCATATTCCGGGTATGTGCTAGAAGAAGCACCCGGATACGTGACGGTGTAGTCGTAGGAGGGCTCAGCGTCCTCGGAGTCATGCTGTTGGTGGAAGTCTTGTATCTTCATCTTTTCCTCCACCTCCTCCTTAGTGCGCAACCATGGTTCCCTGTCAATACTGAACAAATCCGGCTGGGGCAAAGGAATTTCCTTCTCATCCCCTTCAGCAAACAACATTCTATAGACCAAATTATATGGAGTGGAATCAGTGGTAACAAAATGATGGCTCTTCATAGCAGCAATATCAAGCCTCCTAGGAGTTAATGGCACATCATTAGGATCAAGAGGAAGTCTTAAATGTGCTAAAATGCGCGATGCAATGGTTCCTCCAAAAATAGGCCCCCTGTTGGACAGGCGGCAAGCAATAAGAGAATCAAGATGATAAGGTGTCTGTCCAGTAAGTGCAGCAATCAAGAAAGCAAGATGGTAGCTAGAAATATTGCTAGTGTTCTCCCTACCAAGAATGCTAGTAGCAATGTAATAGGCAAAATACTTAATGGCGGGGAGTTGGATGTTTCTTATCTTGCCACGCTGAATGGTGCGACAATCATCATTGGCGATCCCTCGATAGAGCTCCAACAAGACCCGGGGGTTGTCCTCAATCCTCCTTGATGTACCTACAGGGGCAATATCCAATGCAACACAAAATTCTTCCAATTCCATAGTAATAGGATTACCGTAAATCTTGAATGCAACTGTCGGCCCATATTGCTTGTTGTAGAACTTGAAGCTCTCGACGAAGATTTTGGTGAGCATGTAGTATTGCTCCCTTTCATCTCCCACGTATGCGGCTAAGCCCGCCCTGTTGACGAGGGTGAAGAAATCATCTAACAACCCTGCATTTCTCAAAAAATCATAACATGGGAAAGATGAAGCATTAGGAGCTCCATTGTCTTCTTCGGGCGCGAAGCTTGGCGTGATGACATCCTCATTGTAGGATCACCTGAGTCAGGTGGCGGACCTAGAGGGCCTTCCGGTGCTGGTTCTCACTCTCTGAGACACTTCTCCAAAGTTGAAGTTATTCATCCTCCTTTTCTGAAATTTTTCAACAAACAATATAAAATTTGATTTGGTGACATATAATCAAGGGGAACTACTATAGGAACTTGCTAGGGTACTAATCATGCATCAAAACTAGTTTATACAACTTAGAACAAGCATGCAAGCTCACTAAACATGTTACCTACAGCAGCAAAATATTCAAGATATACTCAACCAAACAAAATTCTACTTGGATAATCGGAGGAGTCACATACCGGAGAGCAAATGTGCCAAATTTCAGACAGAAATCTGGGCTGAGCAAAGAGATCGAAAAATCCTGAGCTCTTGAGCAAAAACGCGAGTGAGAGAAAGCTGGTGTCGATTTTTTCGGGAGAGAGAAGAGAGTGGGAGGAAGAGATGCTGAAGTGGGGTAAAGGGGGGCCCACACGCCAGGGTGGCGCGCCCCCCTTGCTGGCCGCGCCAGCCTGTGGGGTGCCACCCTGGGGTGCCCCACTGGTCATCCCCAGGTGCTCCCAGGTGTATTTTCGAAAAATAGGACCAACGGTATAATTTTTGTGAATTTTTGAAAACTTTGAAAAATGCACATTTCTGGGTATTAAGTTTATTATTACTGGACAGGAAATTTTTTGAAATCTCTAATTAACTAAGGAACTTGGCGAATCAAAAGTGCTACAGCAAGTAAAGCAAGTGGAGGAAGAAAGAGATGTTGTTTACCTCCTCTATGCATATAAAAAGTATTTGTTAACAAGGTTGATCAAGTCTTGCCACCAAATAAATTTTGCATAGCATATGAAGAAATAAACCTCAAATCAATCATGTTACCTTGAATTGTATCGATATGGATCCAATCATAAGATTTTGATAGCCTTCTTTAGGCTCATATATAGGACAATCGATAGTTCCAACTTTGATAGTTCTCACATTAGAGATAGTATTGACTCCGCATACTTTATCAATCCTCTTGGGGAAATAGACGGTATGCTCCTTATCATCAACATTGAAAGTAACCTTTCCTTTATTGCAATCAATAACAGCCCCTGCAGTGTTAATAAAAGGTCTCCCAAGAATAATAAACATATTATCATCTTCAGGCATTTCCAACACAACAAAATCAGTTAATATCAAGCAGTTATTAGTAACTTGAATAGGAACATCCTCACATATACCAACAGGAATAGCAGTAGATTTATCAGCCATTTGCAAAGATATATCAGTAGGTATCAACTTATCTAAATAAAGTCTCTTGTAAAGAGAAAAAGGCATAACACTAACACCGGCTCCCAAGTCACATAGAGCAGTTTTAACATAATTATTCTTAATAGAACAAGGAATAGTAGGTATACCTGGGTCGCCCAACTTCTTTGGAACTTTGCCATTGAAAGAGTAATTAGCAAGCATAGTGGAAATTTCCTCATTGGGGATTTTCCTTTTGTTAGTAACAATATCTTTCATATACTTTGAATAAGGAGGCAATTTAATAGCATCAGTCAAAGGGATTTGCAAGAATAAAGGTTTCATCCAATCACAAAATTTATTATAGTGTTCTTCTTCCTTTGATTTTAGTTTCTTAGCAGGAAAAGGCATTTGCTTTTGCACCCAAGGTTCTCTTTCATTACCATGTTTCTTAGCAATAAAATCTTCTTTAGTATACTTTTTATTTTTATTATGCTTGTCAGGTTCATCTTCAACCTCTTCTTTATCAGAAGCATCATTCTTATCATTATCATTACCATTATCATGTTCATTACCACTTTCAGTTTCAGCATCGGAAATAGAAATACTATTAGGATCATTAACAGGTTCAGAGGATTCTACAACATTTTTATGTTTCTTCTTCTTTTTCTTCTTAGAAGGAGCACTAGGTTCAATTCGTTGAGAATCTTGTTCAATTCTTTTGGGATGCCCTTCAGGATATAGAGGATCCTGGGTAGAGACACCACCTCTAGTTGTTACTTAATAAGCATGTTTCTCTTTAGGATTATTTTTTAACAAGTCATTTTGAACTTTAGTGAGTTGATCAATTTGAGTTTGAACCATTTGAAAATGTTTAACAAGCATCTTAACATCATTGGAGGTTCTCTCCACAATATCATGTAAATTGCTAATAGCTTGAGAATTTTCCATTAGATGATTCTCTACTCTCATATTAAAATTTTCTTGCTTAACAATATAATTATCAAACTCATCTAAGCATTGAGCAGGAGGTTTCGAATATGGAATATCTTCCCTAGTAAAGCGTTGAAGGGAGTTTACCTCAATCATGGATGAAGGGGGAATTATCTCACATATATCTTCTATGGGAGGTAGATTCTTCACATCTTCGGATTTAATACCTTTCTCCTTGAGAGACTTCTTAGCTTCCCTCATATCTTCATCATTCAATTCAATTAAACCCCTCTTCTTCAGTATTGGCGTTGGAGTTGGTTCAGGTGTATTCCAATCATCATGATTCCGGCTTATTCTGGCAATAATTCTTCAGCTTCGTCTGGAGTTCTTTTCCTGAAAACACAACCAGCACAACTATCCAAGTATGCCCTAGACTCAATGGTTAGTCCACTATAAAATATATCAAGTAGATCATTCTTTTCTAAATCATGTCCAGGTCGAGCTCTGATAAGAGAGCAAAATCTTGCCCACGCCTCAGGCAATTTCTCTTCATCTCCCTGGTCAAACCTATAAATTTTCTGTAAAGCAATATGTTGAGCACTAGCAGGAAAGTATTTTTGAAAGAAAACATCACGCAAATCAGTTGGACTTTTAATAGAACCAGGAGGCAAATTATTATACCAAGTTTTAGCATCATCCTTTAATGAGAAAGGAAAAAATTTAGCGACAAAGTAAGTACGCATCTTGACATCATCAGAAAACAAGCTACTCATAGAAGAAAGTTCAATCATGTGTTCTACAACACTTTCTTTCTCAGTACCACAAAAGGGTGCTTTCTCTACAATAGCTATATGAGATAGATCAAGAGAAAAATCATAATCTTTATCCTTAATGCATATAGGAGATGTGGCAAATTTAGGATCAGGAGATAACTTATGTCTAACAGTATATTGTGTGAGAAACTTTTTAATTTTTCTTGCATCAGCAGTAGCATTGCATCTATTAATAAAATCATCATTAAGCTCCACATAATCCTCATCAGGATCGTCACTAGAGTAATCAAGTTCAGGTGAATTAACAGGTGTAGTAGCATTTTCATTAGGAGTTTCAGCATTTTCAATTTGTCTAGACCTAGCAATTGTAGCATCTAGAAAGGATCCCAATGAACCACTATCATCAAGCACAACAGAAACATTATCAATATTATGAGAGTTTTCAGATTCAGCAGAAGTACCAGCAAGTGAAGCTTGCGGCGGTGAAACAAGTTGACTTATCACAAATGGTGAATCAAGAGCAGCAGAGGTACTCAGAGTTGTACCTTTTCTTGTAGTGGATGGTAATATGGCGACTTTAGAATCGCGAGTTTTACCCATGATGGAGAATTTGCAGCGAAAAATATCAATCCAAGTGAACTTCCAAATAAAGCTATGCTCCCCGGCAACGGTGCCAGAAAACAGTCTTGATGACCCACAAGTATAGGGGATCGCAGCAGTCTTCGCGGGAAGTAAATCCCAATTTATTGATTCGACACAAGGGGAGACAAAGAATACTTGAAAGCCTTAACAGCGGAGTTGTCAATTCAGCTGCACTGAAACAGACTTGCTCGCAAGAGTTTATCAGTAGCAACAGTTTTATAGCAGTAGCAGTAGTGAAATAACAGCAGCAGAGTAACAGAGACAGCAGTAGTGATTATAGTAAATAGCAGGATTAAAATACTGTAGGCACGGGGACGGATAACGGGCGTTGCATGGATGAGAGAAACTCATGTAACAATCATGGCAGGGCATTTGCAGATAATAATAAAACGGTGTCCAAGTACAAAGCAATCAATAGGCATGTGTTCCAATTATAGTCGTACGTGCTCGCAATGAGAAACTTGCACAACATCTTTTGTCCTACCAACCGGTGGCAGCCGGGCCTCAAGGGAATCTACTGGATATTAAGGTACTCCTTTTAATAGAGTACCGGAGCAAAGCATTAACACTCCGTGAACACATGTGATCCTCACATCACTACCATCCCCTCCGGTTGTCCCGATTTCTGTCACTTCGGGGCCATTGGTTCCGGACAGCGACATGTGTATACAACTTGCAGGTAAGATCATAAAACAATGAGTATCATGATGAAACAATAACATGTTCAGATCTGAGATCATGGCACGCGGGCCCTAGTGACAAGCATTAAGCATAACAAGTTGCAACAATATCATCAAAGTACCAATTACGGACACTAGGCACTATGCCCTAACAATCTTATGCTATTACATGACCAATCTCATCCAATCCCTACCATCCCCTTCAGCCTACAACGGGGGAATTACTCACACATGGATGGGGGGAACATGGCTGGTTGATGAAGAGGCGTCGGTGGTGATGCTGGCGATGATCTCCTCCAATTCCCCGTCCCGGCGGAGTGCCAGAACGGAGACTTCTGGCCCCCGAGACGGAGTTTCGCGATGTGGCGGCGTTCTGGAGGGTTTCTGGCGACTTCGACTTCGTGATCGCGATTTTTAGATCGAAACACCTTAAATAGTCCAGAGGAGGGCGTCGGAGGCCAGCCGAGGGGGCCAGACGCTAGGGCGGCGCGCCCCCCTCCTGGGCCACGCCGGCCTAGTGTCTGGGGGCCCTGGGCCTCCCCCAGGCTTGCTCTTCTGGCTCCGTGAGTCTTCTGGAAAAATAAGACCTTTCGCATAAATTCCGAGGATTTTCCTGAAAGTTGGATTTCTGCACAAAAACGAGACACCAGAACAGTTCTGCTGAAAACAGCGTTAGTCCGCGTGAGTTGCATCCAAAATACACAAATTAGAGGCAAAACAATAGCAAAAGTGTTCGGGAAAGTAGATACGTTTTGGACGTATCAATCTTGCATGCTCTCCATTACTAGTAGAGGCTCTGGCCAAGTTAATACTTGTAACTCCAAGAGGGAGTATTTATGCTCGATAGTGGGTTCATGTCTCTATTGAATCTGGGGGAGTGACAGAAACCCCCAAGGTTGTGGATGTGCTATTGCCACTAGGGATAAAACATTGATGCTATGTCCGAGGATGTAGTTATTAATTACATTACGCACCATACTTAATGCAATTGTCTGTTGTTTTCAACTTAATACTGGAAGGGGTTCGGATGATAACCTGAAGGTGGACTTTTTAGGCATAGATGCATGCTGGATAGCGGTCTATGTACTTTGTCGTAATGCCCAATTAAATCTCACAATACTCATCATATCATGTATGTGCATTGTCATGCCCTCTCTATTTGTTAATTGCCCAACTGTAATTTGTTCACCCAACATGCTATTTATCTTATGGGAGAGACACCTCTAGTGAACTGTGGACCCCGGTCCTATTCTTTAACATCGAATACAATCTACTGCAATACTTGTTCTACTGTTCTCTGCAAACAATCATCATCCACACTATACATCTAATCCTTTGTTACAGCAAGCCGGTGAGATTGACAACCTCACTGTTACGTTGGGGCAAAGTACTTTGGTTGTGTTGTGCAGGTTCCACGTTGGCGCCGGAATCCCTGGTGTTGCGCCGCACTACATCTCGCCGCCATCAACCTTCAACGTGCTTCTTGACTCCTACTGGTTCGATAAACCTTGGTTTCTAACTGAGGGAAACTTACTACTGTACGCATCACACCTTCCACTTGGGGTTCCCAACGGTCGCGTGCTGTACGCGTGTCAACCGGGCGGCAAACCGGATTTCTGCTGTAGACCCCTTTTTGATTGTTGTTGAAGTGGGGGGTCTCCTTTAGCCTTCTTGTTCCTTTGATACACCATTTATGCCTCTTTGCCTAATACCTGAGATAATCCTTGTAAACGTATTAGGTCAAATACTCTAGCACGGTGTCATTGTTACCAAAATAATGGATACGGGTAAAATACCCTTACAATCTCCCCCTTTTTGGTATACGATGACAAACCGAGCTAGAGTCACATATAGATATTATGATAATCTCTAAACCTTGATTCCATATAAGATATTACGACAGCTCCCCCATAATGTGTGCACTTGGAGAATTTGCGTTTGAATGCAAAGTGCACCATTTGTGGAATATGAGAAGCTCCCCTAATATCTTTAGGAAAGAAGCATGGTATGGACAAGTATATCAAGATATATAAGCATAAAGCATGGTTATCCTAATAGAGTGATTAAGCATACAAATAGTCGTCCATACACGTCCATACACAAATTATTCGAAGTAGCAAATGGTTCTTGAGAAATCAAAGCAAATAAGCACAAGCCATATAAGATTCAAATAAAGCAACTCCCATGGCTTGTGACAATCAAAGAACCCCGTGGTCCTAGACTCTACTCTCTTCTCCCCCTTTGGCATCGGAACACCAAAAAGGCGAAGAAAAGAGGAGAGATGCTATCGCACCCATCAATAGAAGTCATGCCCGGCGGAGTAGGAGCTCTCGCCATCATCGCGCGCAGCCGCATCACCTTCATCCTCGTCCCCATCATCATCAGTAGGAGTAGGAGCACGAGCAGTCCGAGGAGGAGGGCCACCATGAGCATACATGGATAGGTCAAAGTTCTGGAGCATCTCATCAGTAATGGGAGGCATCTCCCAAGCAGGTGCAACCACAGGCTCCATCTCAGGGCCAGAAGGAGGAACAGGAGCATTCCGTGCAGCCATGAACTCACTCTGTCTCCTCCATGTCTCCTGGTTCAAAGCAAGACTCTGATGTGCAACATCATTGGTATTCTTGCACATTTGCCACATGCTTGAGAAGAAGCGAGCGGCACCACGCTGAGGGCGTCGAGAGTAGCTGGAGCTTGCTGCAGGATCATGGTGTTCCTTGGAACGGCGCTCATTGGAGGGCATCATGGAAGGGACTTCCGGGCGACCGTCCTGAGTAGGGAACCGGAATGGTTCCATGGTGACTCTTTCATCAAGAGTGTTGAGAGGAGCAGGAACAATGTGGTTGATGAGCCGCTGAACATACTGAGCATAGTTGGGAGTCATGTGGTCCATAACTGCACGCTTCAGTTCACAGTGAATAAGATCACAACCATCAATCTTCCTTATCCTGGCAGGGTGGCAATAGTACATCAGATTCAGGTGGTAGTTCCTGACTTCACTAGTATCCCCTGACTTGCTGATATGAGACTCTCACGGAACATCTTGGCAAGGACAAGATATGAGTAGTACATCCCAGAGATAGTGGGAGGCCCAGCTGTGGGGTTAGTGGGATAGCAAAAGGAGATGTCACCTCTAGTGAGCTTAGGCCGAGTATGAATTCTGTACCCTTGAGCACGGCCACCACCAAACCCCATGGCCGCACAGAACTTAGTGTAGGTGCAGGAGTACTTCTCCCTGCCAGTCATCCAAGTCATGGTGCGGTCCGCATCATCATGGAAGAAGACGGTGCAATGGAACTGACGGACTAGAAGGGGACAATAGGTGGGATCTTCTTGTTCATCATCGGGCTTTAGGCACACAAGGTCATATAGTCCCATACCCTTCAAGGTTTCAACCACAAAGCGGTACTTTGTGGCTTCATGCAAGGCAAGCTCTTCGGGGTTGATGGCCTTGGGCATCACAACAGCACCATTCTTCATACACTCTCGAGTATTATAGAAACCATCCCATAGGGCTGCTTGTGTCTTGGTCCAGAAGAACTTGTCCCCACCAGTGTAAGTCCGTTTCTCATAGCGATACGGATTCACCGTCCTCACTTCCTGCCAATCACCACGGTGTGCATCCGCAAGATTGAAATCTAGCACTATTTCATCATCCTCTTGGGCGACATGCTTATCCTTTTTCTTACCACCAACTGACTTGCTTCTCCTCCCAGCCGAGCTGCCAGTATCAGTAGTCTGATGAGCTGCAGTGGGTACGCGACCACTAGCACGGCGGGGCGGATTCTCAGCAGTCCATCCTCTCTTGGCAACAGTGCCACGTGGTTCACCACTCCAACTACCTGTGAATGAGAGAATAGAGCGAGGATAGCAGTGGGGTAAGTGTACAGTCATCAATAAGAGGGAAGCCAAAAACCATAGCATATATCCAAGTGTATTGATGAGATTGTGCGAAAACTGGGCGATCCGGCGCACAGGCCGGTCCAACCGGGCGGCAGACCGGACGAGTCGGTTGCCAATCCGGTTGACCGGGCGGCACGCCGGGCCGGCCGGTTGAGAGGCCGGTTGACCGGGCTGGTGACCGGATCTGTCGACTTGTGAGGTGTTGCCCAGATTTTCTACCACAAATTCATGCAAAAACTCATAAACTTGAATATAGACTATAGCAATAGAGTGGAGTATGTGCATTGTGTTGTGAGACACTCTAAAGGCATGAGGACTTACAAACCCTAGCCCTAACCCTAAAATTTCCTCAAATCTTGGACAGAAATTGCAATGTGTGATGAGGACAAGAAAATAGGGAGAAAGGGAGAGTACATTACCCGAAGACATTGTCCTCCTTGATCAAGAAAGCAAGAAGAACAATAGGTAGGGCTTGAAAACCAAGAACTCCAAAATTTCCCAAAATAGCTTGAGAGGGACCAAATCCTTTGGTGGAGATGTTCCAAGGGGCCCGATCTATGGTTTGGTGGAGTTTGGGAGGATTCTTGTGGTGGGAAGGTCCTAGATCGTGGTGGAGGTGGTGGAGGCGACGACCATGGAGGTTTGGGATTGGGGGATAATGAGGAAGAAGACCCCAAGGGGTATCCTCACCCAACACATAACAGGCCGCACGGCCGGTCGGGCGCCCGGTCGACCGGACCTGGCGCCGGCTGATCCGGCCCAGAGGCCGGTCCAACCGGGCCAGAGACCGGCCAGGGACTAACTACCCAGTTTTGTCTCGTTTTGCCTCGTTTTGCCCCTATTCTTTGTGTAAATGTGTGTGAATGCTCAGATGATGACATGTACATATAGATAGATAGATGATGATGAGATGAGCATAGACATGGGGTTGGAAACACAAAGTTCTCTAGGCATACTGATGCTGTCCAGGACTGGCGCGTGGTTGGCGAGGGAGGAAATGGTGTAGCTTTCCTTCGTTCCCCGGCAACGGCGCCAGAAAATATGCTTGATGTCTACGCACACTCCTTTTCCTGTAGACAGTGTTGGGCCTCCAAGAGCAGAGGTTTGTAGAACAGCAGCAAGTTTTCCCTTAAGTGGATCACCCAAGGTTTATCGAACTCAGGGAGGAAGAGATCAAAGATATCCCTCTCATGCAACCCTGCAACCACAAAGCAAGAAGTCTCTTGTGTCCCCAACACACCCAATACACTTGTCAGATGTATAGGTGCACTAGTTCGGCGAAGAGATAGTGAAATACATGTGGTATGAATGTATATGAGCAGTAGTAACGGCACCAGAAAATAGCTTGCTGCTACAACTGGCGTGTGGATGATGGTGGTAATATTGCAGGCAGTACAGATGCAGTAGAACAGTAAACAAGCAGTGATTGCAGTATTTGGAAACAAGGACTAGGGATCATACTTTCGCTAGTGGACACTCTCAACATTGATCACATAACAGAATAGATAAATGATATACTCTACACTCTCTTGTTGGATGATGAACACCACTAATTGTGTAGGGCTACAAGAAACCTCAATGCCGGAGTTAACAAGCTCCACAACATTCGATATTCATATTTAAATAACCTTAGAGTGCATGATAGATCATTGCAATTACACCAAGTACTAACATAGCATGCACACTGTCACCATCACACTATGAAGGAGGCATAGATCACATCAATACTATCATAGCAATAATTAACTTCATAATCTACAAGAGATTACAATCATAACCTATGCCAAGTACTACACGATGCACACACTGCCACCATTACACCGTGCAGGAGGAATAGAGTACTTTAATAACATCACTAGAGTAGCACATAGATTAATAGTGATACAAAACACATTGTAATCATAAAGGGATATAAATAAGCACTTCACTATGCTATTCATAACAGTGAATAAGTATTCTGTGAAATATAGCCTAAGAGACCCACACGGTGTACACACTGTCACCTTTACACACGTGGGACAAGGAGTCTCCGGAGATCACATAAGTAAAATCCACTTGACTAGCATAATGACATCTAGATTACAAGCATCATCATATGAATCTCAATCATGTAAGGCAGCTCATGAGATTATTGTATTGAAGTACATAGGGAGAGAGATTAACCACATAGCTACCGGTACAGCCCTTAGCCTCGATGGAGAACTACTCCCTCCTCATGGGAGACAGCAGCGTTGATGAAGATGGCGGTGGAGATGGCAGCGGTGTCGATGGAGAAGCCTTCCGGGGGCACTTCCCCGTCCCGACGGCGTGCCGGAATAGAGACTCCTGTCCCCCAGATCTTGGCTTCGCGATGGCGGCGGCTCTGGAAGGTTTCTCGTGCCGTGGCTTTTTCCGTATCAAAGATTTAGGTCAGGGACCTTTAAATAGGCGAAGAGGCGGAGTCGGAAGGTCGACGAGGTGGTGACACACTAGGGGGGCGTGTCCCACCCCTGGCCGCGCCGGCCTGTCATCTGGGGCCCACAGGGCCCTCCTCTGGTGGCTCTCGGGTGTTCTGGAAGCTTCGTGGGATTTTAAGACTCTGGGCGTTGATTTCGTCCAATTCCGAGAATATTTCCTTACTAGGATTTCTGAAACCAAAAACAGCACAAAATAGGAACTGGCACTTCGGCATCTCGTTAATAGGTTAGTGCCGGAAAATGCATAAATATGACATAAAGATAAAACATGTAGGTATCATCAATAAAGTGGCATGGAACATAAGAAATTATCGATACGTTGGAGACGTATCAGCATCCCCAAGCTTAGTTCCTGCTCGTCCCGAGTAGGTAAACGATAACAAAGATAATTTCTGAAGTGACATGCCATAATAATCTTGATCATACTATTGTAAGCACATGTAATGAATGCATCGATCAAAGACAATGGTAAATGTAATGAGTAAACAACTGAATCATATAGCAAAGACTTTTTCATGAATAGTATTTTCAAGACAAGCATCAATAAGTCTTGCATAAGAGTTAACTCATAAAGCAATAATTTCATAGTAAAGGCATTGAAGCAACACAAAGGAAGATTAAGTTTCAGCGGTTGCTTTCAACTTGTAACATGTATATCTCATGGATAATTGTCACCATAAAGTAATATAATAAGTGCAATATGCAAGTATGTAGGAATTAATGCACAGTTAACACAAGTGTTTGCTTCTTGAGATGGAGAGAAATAGGTGAACTGACTCAACATAAAAGTAGAAGAATGGCCCTTCGCAGAGGGAAGCATTGATTGCTATATTTGTGCTAGAGCTTTGGTTTTGAAAACAAGAAACAATTTTGTCAACGGTAGTAATAAAGCATATGCATCATGTAAATTATATCCTACAAGTTGCAAGCCTCATGCATAGTATACTAATAGTGCCCGCACCTTGTCCTAATTAGCTCGGATTACCTGGATTATCACCGCAATACATATGTTTTAACCAAGTGTCACAAAGGGGTACCTCTATGCCGCCTGTACAAAGGTCTAAGGAGAAAGCTCGCATTGGATTTCTCGCTTTTGATTATTCTCAACTTAGACATCCATACCGGGACAACATAGACAACAGATAATGGACTCCTTTTTAATGCATAAGCATTCAACAACAATTAATTTTCTCATATGAGATTGAGGATATTTGTCCAAAACTGAAACTTCCACCATGGATCATGGCTTTAGTTAGCGGCCCAATGTTCTTCTCTAATAGTATGCCTGCTCAAACCATTCAACTCATGGTAAATCGCCCTTACTTCAGACAAGACGAACATGCATAGCAACTCACATGATATTCAACAAAGAGTAGTTGATGGCGTCCCCAGGAACATGGTTATCGCTCAACAAGCAACTTAATAAGAGATAAAATGCATAAGTACATATTCAATACCACAATAGTTTTTAGGCTATTTGTCCCATGAGCTATATATTGCAAAGATAGAGAATGGAAATTTAAAGGTAGCACTCAAGCAATTTACTTTGGAATGGCGGAGAAATACCATGTATTAGGTAGGTATGGTGGACACAAATGGCATAGTTTTTGGCTCAAGGATTTGGATGCATGAGAAGTAATCCCTCTCAATACAAGGCTTAGGCTAGCAAGGTTGTTTGAAGCAAACACAAGTATGAACCGGTACAACACAACTCACATAAAAGACATATTGTAAGCATTATAAGACTCTATACCGTCTTCCTTGTTGTTCGACCCTTACTAGAAATTATCTAGACCTTAGAGAGACCAATTATGCAAACCAAATTTTAACCAGCTCTATGTATTTCTTCACTAATAGGTGCAAAGTATATAATGCAAGAGCTTAATCATGAGCACAACAATTACCAAGTATCAAGTTATTCAAGACATCGTACCAATTACTACATATAGCATTTCCCGTTTCCAACCATATAACAATTAACGAAGCAGTTTCAACCTTCGCCATGAACATTAGAAGTTAAGAACACATGTGTTCATATGAACCAGCGGAGCGTGTCTCTCTCCCACACAAGCATGAATTTATTCAAACCAAACAAAAATGAAAACAAATAGACGCTCCAAGTAAAGTACATAAGATGTGATGGAATAAAAATATAGTTTCACTAGAGGAACCTGATAATGTTGTCGATGAAGAAGGGGATGCCTTGGGCATCCCCAAGCTTAGACGCTTGAGTATTCTTGAAATATGCAGGGGTGAACCACCGGGGCATCCCCAAGCTTAGAGCTTTCACTCTCCTTGATCATATTGTATCATCCTCCTCTCTTGACCCTTGAAAACTTCCTCCACACCAAACTCGAAACAAACTCATTAGAGGGTTAGTGCATAATCAAAAATTCACATGTTCAGAGGTGAAACAATCATTCTTAACACTTCTGGACATTGCACAAAGCTACTGGAAGTTAATTGAACAAATAAATCCATCCAACACAGCAAAAGAGGCAATGCGAGATAAAAGGCAGAATCTGTCAAAACGGAACAGTCCGTAAAGAAGAATTTTATTGAGGCACCAGACTTGCTCAAATGAAAATGCTCAAATTGAATGAAAGTTGCGTACATATCTGAAGATCACTCACGTAAATTGGCAGAATTTTCTGAGATACCTACAGAGAATTCAGCCCAGATTCGTGACAGCAAGAAATCTGTTTCTGTGCAGTAATCCAAATCTAGTATGAACCTTACTATCAAAGACATAACTTGGCACAACAATACAACAAAACTAAGATAAGGAGAGGTTGCTACAGTAGTAACAACTTCCAAGACACAAATATAAAACAAAATTGCTGTAGTAAAATAAACACATGGGTTATCTCCCAAGAAGTGCTTTCTTTATAGCCATTAAGATGGGCTCAGCTAATTAAATGATGCACTCACAAGAAATAGTATTTGAAGCAAAAGAGAGCATCAAGTGGCAAATTCAAAACACATTTAAGCCTAACATGCTTCCTATGCAAATGAATCTTGTAAATAAACAAATTCATGAAGAGCAAAGTAACAAGCATAGGAAGATAGAACAAGTGCAGCTTCAAGATTTTCAGCAAAAAAGAGGTGTTTTAGTAACATGAAAATTTCTACAACCATATTTTCCTCTCTCATAATAATATCCAGTAGCATCATGAGCAAACTCAACAATATAACTATCACATAAAGCATTCTTATCATGAGTCTCATGCATAAAATTATTACTCTCCACATAAGCATAATCAATTTTATTAGTTGTAGTGGGAGCAAATTCAACAAAGTAGCTATCATTATTATTCTCGTCATCAAATATAGGAGGCATATTGTAATCATAATCAAATTTATCCTCCATAACAGGCGGCACCAAAAGACTACTATCATTATAATCATCATAAATAGGAGGCAAAGTATCATCAAAGTAAATTTTCTCCTCAATGCTTGGGGGACTAAAAATATCATGCTCATCAAAGCCAGCTTCCCCAAGCTTAGAATTTTCCATATCATTAGCAACAATGGTCTTCAAAGTGTTCATACTAATATGTTCCATGGGTTTTTTAATTTTCGAATCAAACCATCCATGTCTTAACCCAGGAAAAAGAATAAAAAGCTCCATGTTGCTTTCCATTATGCCAAACTAGTGTAAAACAAGAAACAAAAAGATGCAATTGCAGGATTTAAAGGAAATAGCTTCGAGTACTTACATCGGCGCCGGAAAATAGCTTAGTAGCCGAGATCCGGAGTGTGAGTACCTTTTACCTTTCCTCCACGGCAACGGTGCCAGAAAATACTTGATGCTGTCCAGGACTGGCGCGTGGTTGACGAGGGAGGAAATGGTCTAGCTTTCCTTCGTTCCCCGGCAACGGCGCCAGAAAATATGCTTGATGTCTACGCACACTCCTTTTCCTGTAGACAGTGTTGGGCCTCCAAGAGCAGAGGTTTGTAGAACAGCAGCAAGTTTTCCCTTAAGTGGATCACCCAATGTTTATCGAACTCAGGGAGGAAGAGGTCAAAGATATCCCTCTCATGCAACCCTGCAACCACAAAGCAAGAAGTCTCTTCTGTCCCCAACACACCCAATACACTTGTCAGATGTATAGGTGCACTAGTTCGGCGAAGCGATAGTGAAATACAGGTGATATGAACGTATATGAGCAGTAGTAACGGCACCAGAAAATAGCTTGCTGCTACAACTGGCGTGTGGATGATGGTGGTAATATTGCAGGCAGTACAGATGCAGTAGAACAGTAAACAAGCAGTGATTGCATTATTTGGAAACAAGGCCTAGGGATCATACTTTCGCTAGTGGACACTCTCAACATTGATCACATAACAGAATAGATAAATGCTATACTCTACACTCTCTTGTTGGATGATGAACACCACTAATTGTGTAGGGCTACAAGAACCCTCAATGCTGGAGTTAACAAGCTCCACAACATTCGATATTCATATTTAAATAACCTTAGAGTGCATGATAGATCATTGCAATTACACCAAGTACTAACATAGCATGCACACTGTCACCATCACACTATGAAGGAGGCATAGATCACATCAATACTATCATAGCAATAATTAACTTCATAATCTACAAGAGATTACAATCATAACCTACGCCAAGTACTACACGATGCACACACTGTCACCATTACACCGTGCAGGAGGAATAGAGTACTTTAATAACATCACTAGAGTAGCACATAGATTAATAGTGATACAAAACACATTGTAATCATAAAGGGATATAAATAAGCACTTCACTATGCTATTCATAACAGTGAATAAGTATTCTGTGAAATATAGCCTAAGAGACCCACACGGTGCACACACTGTCACCTTTACACACGTGGGACAAGGAGTCTCCGGAGATCACATAAGTAAAATCCACTTGACTAGCATAATGACATCTAGATTACAAGCATCATCATATGAATCTCAATCATGTAAGGCAGCTCATGAGATTATTGTATTGAAGTACATAGGGAGAGAGATTAACCACATAGCTACCGGTATAGCCCTTAGCCTCGATGGAGAACTACTCCCTCCTCATGGGAGACAGCAGCGTTGATGAAGATGGCGGTGGAGATGGCAGCGGTGTCGATGGAGAAGCCTTCCGGGGGCACTTCCCCGTCCCGGCGGCGTGCCGGAACAGAGACTCCTGTCCCCCAGATCTTGGCTTCGTGATGGCGGCGGCTCTGGAAGGTTTCTCGTGCCGTGGCTTTTTCCGTATCGAAGATTTAGGTCAGGGACCTTTAAATAGGCGAAGAGGCAGAGTCGGAAGGTCGACGAGGCGGTGACACACTAGGGGGGCGCGGCCCACCCCCTGGCCGCACCGGCCTGTCATATGGGGCCCACAGGGCCCTCCTCTGGTGGCTCTCGTGTGTTCTGGAAGCTTCGTGGGATTTTAAGACTCTGGGCGTTGATTTCGTCCAATTCCGAGAATATTTCGTTACTAGGATTTCTGAAACCAAAAACAGCAGAAAACAGGAACTGGCACTTCGGCATCTCGTTAATAGGTTAGTGCCGGAAAATGCATAAATATGACATAAAGTATGCATAAAACATGTAGGTATCATCAATAAAGTGGCATGGAACATAAGAAATTATCGATACGTTGGAGACGTATCACATACCCATTGGAGAGAAAATCCAAACAAGATGTAAATAGCAACAATGGGCATGATTCGAAATAGATATCAAGAATCATAAGTCATTTTGAAATGATTTTTGCAATAAGATCATTTGGCCTTATATAGTCAAATCAAGTTGTAATGAAGGGCTCAATGAGGGGCGGGGAATTACTCCCCCTATGTGAAAGCGCAAATGTCATGAGACCTCGAAGAGACATGCTTGGGTCCATATAATGACATTGGGTCTATTTATGTTGCACACATAGGTATGAATCATACCAAGACATGGTAGGATGACTATCCCCATATGTGCTATGCCTCTAAGCTAGATAGCAAGATAAATGCAAGAATATAGTGCAAGAAGTTAATCAAGTCAAGTTTTTAGGATCAAGAATACCAAGTTCTCCTCTCAAGTTAACAAAACGGGCTTCATCCAAAGGCTTAGTGAAAATATCCGCCAATTGGTAGGTTCCCACATGAGTGAGATCAATATCCTTATTGGCAACATGATCACGTAGGAAGTGATGGCGAATGTCAATATGTTTGGTGCGACAATGTTGAACCGGGTTGTTGGCGATCTTTATTGCACTTTCATTGTCACAAAGAAGAGGCACCGTACCAAGAGACACACCATAGTCTTTCAAGGTTTGCTTCATCCATAACAATTGAGTGCAACAAGATGCCGCGGATATGTATTCGGCTTCGGCGGTGGATAGAGCGGTGGAGTTTTGTTTCTTGGATGACCAACTCACCAATGACCGGCCAATAAATTGGCAAGCCCCGGAGGTAGACTTCCGATCAACCTTATCACCGGCCCAATCGGAATCCGAATAGCCAATGAGTTCAAAGGTTGACTCCTTTGGATACCATAGCCCGAGAGTAGGAGTGAGAACAAGGTATCTTAGAATCCGTTTGACCGCCATTAAATGGCTCTCCTTAGGAGCGGATTGAAAACGAGCACACATCCCTACACTTAGCATGATATCCGGCCTAGAGGCACAAAGGTAGAGCAAGGATCCTATCATGGAGCGGTATACCTTTATGTCCGCATCCTTCTCACCGTCACATGAGCCAAGTTGCCCTTTTACGGGCATGGGTGTCTTCATTGGGCTTGCATTGGTCATGTTGAATTTCTTGAGCATGTCCTTCACATACTTTTCTTGAGAGATGAAGGTGCCTTTTGCAAGTTGCCTCACTTGGAAGCCTAGGAAGAACTTCAACTCTCCCATCATGGACATCTCAAATTTCCTAGTCATCAATAGCTCAAAAGCTTTGTTATGATTGGGGTTAGTTCCACCAAAGATAATATCATCAACATATATTTGACATATAAATAGGCCACCCCCTTTAACCCGCTTGGTGAAAAGGGTGGAATCGACCGTACCCATGCAAAACCCATCATGTAGTAAGAAATCCCTAAGGAACTCATACCAAGCACGTGGAGCTTGCTTGAGACCGTAGAGTGCCTTATGGAGTAAATACACGTGGTTGGGTCGGCATGGGTCTTCGAAACCCGGGGGTTGAGCCACATATGCGGTTTCTTTTAGGGGACCATTCAAAAATGCACTTTTCACATCCATTTGATATAGTTTGAAATTGTGGAAAGATGCAAATGCAAGCAGAAGACGAATAGCTTCAAGACGGGCTACCAGCGCAAAGGTATCCTCAAAATCCATACCTTCTATTTGGGCAAACCCCTGCGCCACTAACCTTGCTTTGTTTCGTATGAAAATGCCATTCTCATCTTGCTTGTTCTTGAATACCCATTTGGTCCCAATAACATTGATGCGATGATCCTTGGGTCTCTCAACTAGAGACCATACTTCATTACGAGTGAAACACTCCAATTCTTCTTGCATGGCAATTACCCAATCCGGATCAACCAAGGCTTCATGTACCTTAAGTGGTTCAAAACTAGACACAAAAGCATGATGTTGACAATAAGTGATAAGTAATGCATGGTGTCTACGAGTTACCACTCCTCTTGAGATGCTACCAAGGACTTGATCCACTTTCATGTCACTTGCCCTTGTAGCGGCCTTGATCTTCCGAATGGTTCCTTCATGATCAATGAATTCATCTCTTGCTAGTGATTGATCATGAGGGATCACTTGAGCTTGATCATGAGTTGAGGATGTTTCTTGATCATCATCATGGTCTTGGCTCCGTGGAATGAGGGTTTTCTTCTTGTTCTTCGGAACGTGACTCATCTTGAGTAGAGGATGGTTCTTGAGTTGCACTTGATGGTTCGGCTTGAGTTGAGCTAGGCTCCACTTGAGCCGTGCTTGATACATCTACTCCATCATCTTGATCATCATTATGAACTTCCATGGGTCGGATGTGTCCAATGCCCATATGCTTGATGGCACTAGATGGATCATCATTATTACCTGCAACACATGGAACAACTTGCTCCACTTGAGAGCCATTATCCTCCAAGAACATCACGTCACAAGATACTTCAATAGTCCCAGTGGACCGGTTGTAGTATCTATAGGCGTGAGAGTTCTCCGCATATCCAACAAATATACCCTCTATGGTTCTAGTTTCAAATTTACCGAGCTTTCCTTTGTTGTTCTTAACAAGACATTTGCATCCAAAGACACGAATGTACATGACATTAGGCTTGTTACCGGTAAGAAGCTCGTATGGAGTTTTGTTGTGGAGGGGACGGAGGAAGAGCCGGTTGGAGTAGTGGACGGCCGTAGAGATGGCTTCTCCCCAAAAGTTGTGGGGTGAGTTGAATTCACTCAACATGGTTCTTGCCATCTCGATGATAGTCCGGTTCTTCCTTTCAACAACACCATTTTGTTGAGGGGTGTATGGCGCCGAAAACTCATGCTTGATGCCCTCATCATCAACAAACTCTTGCATAGTGTAGTTCTTGAACTCGGTGTCATTGTCGGTCCTAATTGCCTTGATCTCGGATTCGTACATACGTTGAGCTTTCTTGGCGAAGGTGATGAACTCTCTATGGGTCTCATCCTTAGACTTAAGGAGAAAGACCCAAGAGTATCTTGAGTAATCATCAACAATGACAAGTCCATACTTGCTCACACCAAGAGTATCATAATGTGATGGCCCAAAGAGATCCAAATGAAGGAGCTCCAAAGGCCTAGATGTGGTAACAATACTCTTGATAGGATGTTTCTTCTTGAGTTGCTTTCCGGCTACACATGCACTGCAAACACGATCTTTATCAAAAGAAATGCCGGTTAGTCCCACAATGTGCTCACCCTTTAGGAGTTGTTTAAGATTTCTCATGTTAACATGACCAAGGCGGCGATGCCACAACCAACCTTCGTCATGCTTGGCCGCCATTAGACATGTGGAGGGAGAGGAGCTCTCTTTCGAGAGGTCAACCACGTAAAGGTTGTTCTCCACATATCCAACGAAGACCAATTTGAGATTGTCACTCCTAAAGACTTTCACACAATAATTAGTGAAATATGAATTGTAACCGGCATCGGCAAGATGATATATAGAAAGTAAGTTATAGCCAAGGGATTTAACAAGCATAACCGTCTCAAGGCACAAGTCCTTAGAGATTGCTACCTTGCCATACCCAAGTACCTTTCCCTTTGAGTTGTCACCAAAGGTGATGCTTGACTTCTTGTTGATATCTTCAATGAATTGATCAAGCACACCTCTTCCTCCGGTCATATGATTGGTGCATCCACTATCAAACACCCATTTTGGACCACCAGAGGAATACCCCTACAAAATCAAGTAGAGGATTTAGGAACCCATCGATTAATGGGTTCTTTTGCAATGGCAACAATATCTTTTGGTACCCATATTGAGTATTCTCTATAAGCATAGCCATTAGGAGGGCCAACATAGTTAGCATAGACATCACCATAATAATCTACAAATAATGCATAGTGATCGTTTGGCCCCGTGCGGTCACCACTAGTGGCTTCGCCCTTTGAGGCTTTGCCATTATTAGTGACCTTCTTGTTCTTATCTTGAGCGGGTTTCTCCTTCTTGTAGTTGTTCTTCTTGTGAGACTTGGGAACATATCCAAGTCCAAACTTTTGATTGTTTGACCTTTGCTTACTCAAGAGGTCATCCAATCCCATCTTGTTCTTGGCGGTGGTGAAATTTGCAAGTTCCTTTGTTAACCTAACATTTTCCTCAAGAATAGATGCTTGCTCACAAGAAGATTCATTAGGATGATAGTCGAGACCATATTTGGTCACCAAGGATTCAAGATATGCATTGGTCTCAACATGCAAAGAGAGTTCCTCTTGTAAACGAACATGTTCCTCAACAAGTTTAGCATGCTCACTAGTAAAGGAAGTGGAGGAACAAGCAAGCTTTTCAACAACAATGGGATCCTTCATTGATCCAAGAGCCTTTTTGTAGGTTTCTTGGAGTAGGTCATGGTTCTCTCCAAGTTTCTTGAGCTCATCCTTAACAAGCTTGTTAGCCTTTTCGAGGTGGTCAAGATCCCTAGTGAGAGAAGCATGAGCAACTTCAAGCTCCTCCTTTGAGGCATTGAGCTCTTGAGTCAATGATTGAGCCCTATCAATAGTTTCTAGGTCCTTAACTTTATCAAGTTCATAAGTTTCAATTTGTTGCTTAAGGCCTTGAGATATGCACCTTTCGATTTTTAGCTCTTGTCTTAGGAGATTGAATCTCCGTTCCTTCTCATTCAAATGATATTCTAATTCCTCAATGGACTCATCCTTTTCCTTGAGTGAGTCCATCAAGAAATCAAACTTGACAAGATCTTTGATACGTCTCCGACGTATCGATAATTTCTTATGTTCCATGCCACATTATTGATGATATCTACATGTTTTATGCATACTTTATGTCATATTTATGCATTTTCCGGCACTAACCTATTAACGAGATGCCGAAGAGCCAGTTGCAGTTTTCTGCTGTTTTTGGTTTCAGAAATCCTAGTAAGGAAATATTCTCGGAATTGGACGAAATCAACGCCCAGGGGCTATTTTCACACGAAGCTTCCAGAAGACCGAAGATGATACGTAGTCGGGCCACGAGGTGGCCAGACACCAGGGCGGCGCGGCCTGGGCCTTGGCCACGCCGGCCTGTTGTGTGGGGCCCTCGTGTGGCCCCCTGGCCTATCTCCTCCGCCTACTTATAGCCTTCGTCGCGAAACCCCCAGTACCGAGAGCCACGATACGGAAAACCTTCCAGAGACGCCGCCGCCGCCAAGCCCATCTCGGGGGATTCAGGAGATCGCCTCCGGCACCCTGCCGGAGAGGGGAATCATCTCCCGGAGGACTCTTCACCGCCATGGTCGCCTCCGGAGTGATGAGTGAGTAGTTCACCCCTGGACTATGGGTCCATAGCAGTAGCTAGATGGTCGTCTTCTCCTAATTATGCTTAATTGTTGGATCTTGTGAGCTGCCTAACATGATCAAGATCATCTATCTGTAATGCTACATGTTGTGTTTGTTGGGATCCGATGAATAAGTGAATACTATGTTATGTTGATTATCAATTTATATCTATGTGTTGTTTATGATCTTGCATGCTCTCCGTTACTAGTAGAGGCTCTGGCCAAGTTGATACTTGTAACTCCAAGAGGGAGTATTTATGCTCGATAGTGGGTTCATGTCTCCATTAAATCTGGGGGAGTGACAGAAACCTCTAAGGTTGTGGATGTGCTGTTGCCACTAGGGATAAAACATCGATGCTATGTCCGAGGATGTAGTTATTGATTACATTACGCACCATACTTAATGCAATTGTCTGTTGTTTTCAACTTAATACTGGAAGGGGTTCGGATGATAACCTGAAGGTGGACTTTTTAGGCATAGATGCATGCTGGATAGCGGTCTATGTACTTTGTCGTAATGCCCAATTAAATCTCACAATACTCATCATATCATGTATGTGCATGGTCATGCCCTCTTTATTTGTCAATTGCCCAACTGTAATTTGTTCACCCAACATGCTATTTATCTTATGGGAGAGACACCTCTAGTGAACTGTGGACCCCGGTCCATTCTTAACATCGAATACAATCTACTGCAATAGTTGTTCTACCGTTTTCTGCAAACAATCATCATCCACACAATACATCTAATCCTTTGTTACAGCAAGCCGGTGAGATTGACAACCTCACTGTTTCGTTGGGGCAAAGTACTTTGGTTGTGTTGTGCAGGTTCCACGTTGGCGCCGGAATCCCTGGTGTTGCGCCACACTACATCTCGCCGCCATCAACCTTCAACGTGCTTCTTGGCTCCTACTGGTTCGATAAACCTTGGTTTCTTACTGAGGGAAAACTTGCCGCTGTACGCATCACACCTTCCTCTTGGGGTTCCCAACGGACGCGTGATGTACGCGTATCAAGCTTCACCACGAAGGGTGCATCTAACATCGTAGAGTTCCTTAAGCACAATTAATTCTTCTTGATTTTCGTTTTCATCATCAAGAACACTAGATAGGGAAGGTGGAGGTTCCATTACCTTGGTTTCCCTTGCCATAAGACAAGAGCCAACGATTGTAGAGGAGGGAGAGTCATCGGAGTCATCATCTTGAGTTGTTCTTGCCATGAAGGAAGATCCAACATGATTCTCTGTGGAGTAGTCCTTGGAGTAGTCATATGTGAAGAGTGACCCAGGCTTAGAGAAAGCCAAACCAGCCACCCCGGCCTCCTTCTCCTCATCTTCCTCTTCATCATCAGACAAGTACTCGGCCCCAACAAAGGCTCTTCCCTTGTTCTTCTTGTATCGATCGTTGATTGGGTTTGGCTTCAATCTTGGCTTGACCCCTTTGATGAATCTTGGCTTGTCTACCCTTTTCTCATAAGGGCACTCATTTGCAAAGTGGCTATCTTCATCACAATTGTAGCAAGTTCTCTTCTTCTTCTTGTCATTGAGGAGCATTGGGAACTTTGCCTTGTATTTCTTGGCAAAGAAAGCAAAGTCGGTAGCAATGTCACTAGTTGAAGTCATCTCTTCATCTTCTTCAATTTCATAGTCTTCTTTGCTTCCATGATTGGCCCTAGCTTTGAGAGCAAGGTTGTGTGGCGCTTCATGGTTGTGTGAGGCTTCATCAACACAGTTCATTGCCATGAGCCTCTTTCCCGCTTTGGCCATGTTTTCATTGGCGGCCACATAGGAGACTAGATCATCGGAGTTGAGATCGACACTCTTGGTCATGATTTGCAAGTTGAGTGCAAGGTTGGTGTCTTCTTGATTGACGGCAATCATAGCAATGACCTTGGACTTTATGAATGCTTCATTCATCTCGAAGCCATCATTGTACTTCTCAACTCCAACTCCCTTGACCCTTACTCTAAGAGCACCTAGCCTTGCATAAGCATCGGCCACGGATTCTCCTTCTCGGATCATGAATTGATGGGCCTCTTGCTTTGCGGTCTCATAAAGAGCTGATTGGATCAAATCGGTTCCCTCTTGGAGTACTATGATTCAATCCCACAACTCTTTAGCGGAGTCTATGTCATTGACTTGATCAAGGAGCTTGCGGTTGATGCCACTCCTAATCTTGTCACATGCGGAGGCATTGAGTTGACGGTTGTAGAATTCGATGGAGGTCAACCGAATGGGATCTTGTGGCTCCCGGTATCCATGAACAATGATCTCCCATAACTCCACACTGCAGCTGCGAATATGAGATTCCATAGAAGATTTCCAAAAGGGAAAGTGAGTTCCATCAAAATGGGGAACATTCCCACTATGGTTTATATGAGGCATGGGTGAAGTGTTTTTGGGATAGTCATGGTTGACTTCACGATAGCTCCCTAGGGAGGCCGAAGCCGTACTAGGAGGCCCACTAGTCAAGTTCTTAAGCATGGCAGACATCTCTGCCATTTGGCTTTGTAGTTCATCCTCCTTTTTCTTCTTCTCGGCATCATATGCCAAGAATCTAGATTTCATCTCTTTAACCGAAAGGTTAGAGTCTTCATCTAGACCCTCAAATAGTTTATCCATCTCACTCTTAAGGCGGTGAAGCCCTTAATAAGAGTCCAGGCTCTGATACCAATTGAAAGTATAGAGATGGTAAACCTAGAGGGGGGGGGGTGAATAGGTTTCTACAGATTTTAATTCTTTCTTTGCAATATTAGGCTTTGCGGAATATAAAGGTGAGCCTAATGCAAACTAGGTGAAGCAACCTATATGAGGATACAACTAACTCGAGCACGAAGGCTCTCACAGGCAGTTAAAGCACAAGTAAAGAGTTCGGTTAGAGATAACCGATAGCACGCGGAGACGAGGATGTATTCCCGTGTTCCCTTCCTTTGCAAGAAGGTATGTCACGTTTGGAGGGGTGGAGGTCCCACGAAGGATTCCCCACGCCACGAAGGCTCACCCTATTCTCCGGAGCCTATCCCACGAAGGAATATCTCACTCACTTGTGGTAGACTTTGAGGTAGCCTCCAAACCTTCACAATCTTGCCCGGAGCAAATCCACAGCCCGGATGCTTCCGGACTCCTCTTGCCCACCTAGGGTTTCCAAAGGACCCTAGGAAGCAAGCTTCTCGATGGATACAAGGGGGAATGAGATTTGGCTTGGTAGAACAGTAGATCGGGTCCTCCTCTAATGATTCCCCGGAGGGATTTGAGTTTGGGTGGAGGAGGAGGGAGATCTGAGGTTTTTGGTGTTTCTAGCAATGGAGTAAGAGAGAGAGAGAGAGCTCAAGAACATCTTGTAGTGTAGTGCCTAACTGTTCAGAGGTAGGAGAAGGCCTATTTATAGTGTTCTTCGAAATATGGCCGTTGGTCACTTGCCACCTCATCGTTTCTCCCGACAAACCCGGTCAACCGGACCACTGACCGAACTGTCCGGTGCAGAGGCCGGTCGGACCGGGCCAGGGACCGGACCTGCCGGTCCAGACCGGACGGTAGACCGGATCCCGACCGGGGGACACTTTGCCTCGTCCAGGAGCTCCTCCGGTTGGCGCCCGGTCGACTGGACCGCACGCCGGGCCCGCCGGTCTGGAGGCCGGCAGACCGGGCCGAAGACCGGATCACTTAGGCGCTGGTTTGGAGCCCGGTTGACCGGGTTGCTCGCCGAACTGGCCGGTTGTGAGGCCGGCTGACCGGGCGGCAAACCGGATTTCTGCTGTAGACCCCTTTTTGATTGTTGTTGAAGTGGGGGGGGGGTCTCCTTTAGCCTTCTTGTTCCTTTGATACGCCATTTATGCCTCTTTGCCTAATACATGAGATAATCCTTGTAAACATATTAGGTCAAATACTCTAGCACGGTGTCATTGTTACCAAAATAATGGATAAGGGTAAAATACCCTTACACATGCTCAAGGAGATAAATCACTTTCCTTGACATAAGAATAAACTGCTCCTTGAGATCTATCGGCTACCAATATTATCACTAACTAACGACAACCAATTAGGTAATCATTGGGTTGGATTTTCTTTTCAATGACTGGGTTAATGAATGGATGCTTATAGATTCAAACCTTTCAATGGACTATACACTTGGGCAAATAATTATTCAAACCTTATCATAGCGCTTGCCTTTGATGAAGTGTTTGCAACTACTGGTTGGAAGCGGCATTTTCCACCTGTATATGTAAAACATTTTTCTGGGGTTGTTAGTGATCATACTCTCCTCATCATTGATTTTTTTCGATAAAGTGAATATATTAATATCAAAAGATACAAATTACACCCAGCCTCTGCAACAACGCAACACCCTAATGGCAGTACGGATGCACGCAACCCAAAAGATAAAAGAAAACTAAGAAACAAAAGTCCCGCTATAGTATCCCAGGCCTAGCAACAGTAATACATCCACCCACTAGACAACATATGAAATATAGACTCCCTGAAAGAGACGCCTCCAAGAAGGGAACAGTGCACCAGCGTCATCGTCGCCCGATCAAAGATCTTAGGTTTCACCCTGAAGATAATCCCCGCTCTCAAAAAAAATGCCTCCAACAAGGTCATTGCCAGGCACAACCAGTTAAGGCCAGACCTTGGGTTTTCACCCTGAAAGGTAGGACTCTGAACTTTATATGTGCTGCCGCCCCCACTTTCATACCACTGTTGCGAATCCCGAAACACCAAGCAAGTTCCTCAACATCGCGGATACTTGAACCTTCTTTAGCTAATCCAAAATCCCGCCTTCATGAAATTATCTGCTTCTGACTTCACCATGGACCAAAACTCTCTTGATGTCACACAGAACAGAGCTTCGCGCCGCTCCCTTCGGAACCAAACGGTCGGAATAAAAACATGGGTGCGCGCGACCAAATACCACCCGATCATGCGAACTCCACGCAAAAGATGCATTGTTCCATTCGCTGTCGGAGCCTTTCGAAACTCATCACTCCGGCTAGATGAAGAAATATCGGCATCTGAAACATCTTCATCTTCGCGAAAGAAGAACCCTAGGACCACCACCATGAAAGCCGGAACGGCCGGCCCCCACGCCACCGCCATGACTGGGAACCGTGGTCCATCTTCCTCCTCCAATCCGACTGGTGGAGGTCAGCAGCGATCCCGCTGCCGCCCTTTCCCCGCCGAGTTCCGCCACACCATCGTGTCTCCCGCCATGATCTAGGTGAAGTAGCCGAAGGCCACCGCCACCAGACCTGCCATCCACCGTCGCCGCCCCTGGAAGACCCCGCCTCCGCGCGAAGGGGAGTCCATGGACGCGCCACCACCGCCCCTGCCTTTGGCAACCGGACGCGACCACCACCGCTAACCCCGACGGCGGCAGCAGCTAGGAGGAGGAAGATGGGCTGCCTCTTCTTGGGTTCGGGTCGTCGCCCGGAGCCGCCTCGCGCGAGACGATCCGGGGCGAAGGTGGGAAGGGAGGAGCGGGGATGGGAGGGGCGGTGGTGGAGGGAGGGAGGGGCGGCGGTGCTGGGAGGGTGGAGGGCATTGATATTAGTCACAAGAAATGGAATGTGCTTTGAGGGTCAAGTTAGGTGGGTATGGACATGGTCTGGAGCAAAGTGTGTGCCATCATAAGCAGATGGAGGGTTCTTTGCGCGGATGCTCATTGAAGTTTGGTGGATGGTAAATGTTGCTTATGGATAAAATTTGGGGTGAGCTGTTGAGGATCGCATGGAGATAACAACTAAACTCCTTTTGGTTACTAGTAAGTGTGCACGTGCAACGCACGTCTCATTATTAACTTTCATGGTGATAGAGTGCATGGAGCTCTCCGGAACACAAGTTATGAGTTTCCTTGCACCTTCAACAGGGTCGCCCCATCCCTTTTCCAATCCCCACCGGCCAGAAATGAAGTTAACTGAACCAATGAAAATAGAAAGAGTGATTCAGAATGGCAACTGTTACTAATAAATATTTGGTAATTTGGCTGTGCTAACTAATGGAAGAAGTTTTTGGTATCCATTTATGTGCAATTAAAATATTTTTCATCCCAGCTAGTAGTTCCATTATATATTTTCCAACAAACTCTAGTATGAAAATGATCAATATAGTGATACCAAAGAGCCCGTTACTTGTATTAGCATACATATCCTACTACATCATAATATCATCCAAACCAACATCTGCTTAATTTCTGAACAGGTCACACTTCTTAGGATGCTATTTTTTTCCTTTAAACTACGTAAACAAACACTCAGTATACGGTGTTGCACCACCGTCAAGCCCGAGCGGCGCCTCTCCTGTCCTCCTAAACTGATTCAAGGATGCTGGAGACATGGTATATAATTATGTGGCAAAAAACATTTTACGAAATAAAAACTGAAATTGCACTCCACGGTCAACATTGGAAGCATTGTTGCCATCTTAAATAGTAAATACTGATTCCACAAAGCAGTCTGCCAGTTTATTCCAAGTGTCTCCGAAATGGATACTGCAACTGCACACAATTTAAGAAAAATATCAGAATAGAAACAAGGACAAAAGACCTGAAGTAACTGAAGTACATAATAATTATCTCAAGTCAGTATATTGGTTGTCCTCACTCCAAATTAGCAACAATGTGTAAGAAGAAATTATTAGGGAAACACCATAACTCATAATTTAATTCCCTGTAGGCGATAACAGCCACAACTATAACTATTAGAAGGAAGATCATACCTTCAAAGAGAAGGCTGAAAATCTTATGAGGCTGTGAAAACAAAATATATAAATCAACAGGAAAGTTCGAAACATTTGAATTATAGACTTGCAATGGTCAATTGGCCATTAGTACCACCAATTTAAATTTCTACAACTACAAGAGGCAAAATGACATCATAGAGAGCCTTTCAAGGAAAGAGCAGTGGTACACAATGATATCATAAAGAACCGAGCCTTTTCATAAGCATCATCTAATTACATGGAACATACATGGCAGTTGAAAGGTAAACATCGCTCACAACATTTGTTGGCCTGTCCAAAAGAAGTATGAATGTTAGTTCAGATATGCAATTAAACGTTTTACTGTACATTTGTTTTAAACATAAGAAGAAGAGAACTGACTAACAAGAAACCCGCCACAACGAATTTGAAACATCTACATATGGAGGTTCTTTTGAAATAAGCAACAATTTAGATGCAAGTATGCAAGAGTTCGTAGTTATTAATGCCACACTCAACAACAGGAAGAAGTAACCAAACTGGTGATGTATAGGACATGGTTGAATGAATGACGATACCGGTGGTATAGCTGCTGATTTTTCACTGTTGATAAACATTGTGCCGTTCCCTGCAAATGTATGTGTCAGGCATCAATCAGCAAAAGAGAAGAAACGGATCTAACCGGCACCAGGTTTAGATATAGTTTCCAAGTGAGACTACTCCCTAACTCTCTAAAAATTTATTGTGTAATTATGGCAATGCTCGAGAAATTCTAAATTACTGGTGCAAAATTCTACATTCATGCCTTCCTTTTTTGTATTTAATATCCACAACATCGTGTATGTCATGCTGCTTAAAGTGAAGGAAAATACATGGGAGAGTTTCCCAGTCGATGGCTCATTGCTTGCAGTGTCCGCAATGTGCTCAAATTACAGATTCGAACCCCCGACTACATATAATTAGGCAAACATTAGTGCAGTTGGTATAATAAGATTGACTTGGAATATAATAGAAGAAACACCACGACATCCATAGTCACCGAAACAATCGTATACAAAACTCACAGCACATTTGTATTTGCACATGATTTATCTTTCTCCTTGGAGCCTTTCCTTCATATGCACTTTGTTCATTAGACATAGAATAGTAACACAGAGATCAGAATCAAACCAAGCAAGATATGTATGCATGATCAGATCTCTACTATTCTGCTAAAAGCAGGAGCATGCATTTGTTCTATAAGACAATACTAATGCACGTGTTAGCTAATGCAACTAAAATCATGATACTGAAAACAAAAGAAATATACAACGTAAAATGTTTGCATTCGACCACCAACATTGCTGACAACACAAAATGAATGCTTGTTTGCTGCCTCAAGTTCAGGTTTTCACCCCAAGTTCATTCAGCCAGCAAGGAAAAGAAACAGATATTCAAGTTAACATCCTTTGAGTACCTCCAAGAAAACTTTTTGTTGCCTTGAAATAGCTATGTAGTGTCCTAAAAAGAGCAAATATTTTCTTACATCTGGAAAGAAATTGATTCCTAGTAAGTTGTACTGATAATGAAAGCAATTTCCTGTATCCACCATGACCTCTACCAGATTTGCAGAAAAGACCTAGCTAGGCATTATGTCGAACACAAGCCAGTGAGCAATGTGGAACTGATACGCGTACAGCACGCGTCCGTTGGGAACCCCAAGAGGAAGGTGTGATGCGTACAGTGGCAAGTTTTCCCTCAGTAAGAAACCAAGGTTTATCGAACCAGTAGGAGCCAAGAAGCACGTTGAAGGTTGATGGCGGCGAGATGTAGTGCGTCGCAACACCAGGGATTCCGGCGCCAACGTGGAACCTGCACAACACAACCAAAGTATTTTGCCCCAACGAAACAGTGAGGTTGTCAATCTCACCGGCTTGCTGTAACAAAGGATTAGATGTATAGTGTGGATGATGATTGTTTGCAGAAAACAGTAGAACAAGTATTGCAGTAGATTGTATTCGATTAAAAGAATGGACCGGGGTCCACAATTCACTAGAGGTGTCTCTCCCATAAGATAAATAACATGTTGGGTGAACAAATTACAGTTGGGCAATTGACAAATAAAGAGGGCATGACCATGCACATACATGATATGATCAGTATTGTGAGATTTAATTGGGCATTACGACAAAGTACATAGACCGCTATCCAGCATGCATCTATGCCTAAAAAGTCCACCTTCAGGTTATCATCCGAACCCCTTCCAGTATTAAGTTGCAAACAACAGACAATTGCATTAAGTATGGTGCGTAATGTAATCAATAACTACATCCTCGGACATAGCATCGATGTTTTATCCCTAGTGGCAACAAAGACATCCACAACCTTAGAACTTTCTCACACCGTCCTGCATTTAATGGAGGCATGAACCCACTATCGAGCATAAATACTCCCTCTTGGAGTTAAGAGTAAAAACTTGGCCAGAGCCTCTACTAATAACGGAGAGCATGCAAGATCATAAACAACACATAGGTAATAGATTGATAATCAACATAGCATAGTATTCTCTATCCATCGGATCCCAACAAACACAACATATAGCATTACAGATAGATGATCTTGATCATGTTAGGCAGCTCACAAGACCCGACAATGAAGCACAATTAGGAGAAGACAACCATCTAGCTACTGCTATGGACCCATAGTCCAGGGGTGAACTACTCACTCAACACTCCGGAGGCGACCATGGCGGCGAAGAGTCCTTCGGGAGATGATTCCCCTCTCCGGCAGGGTGCCGGAGGCGATCTCCTAAATCCCCCGAGATGGGATTGGCGGCGGCGGCGTCCCTGGAAGGTTTTCCGTATCGTGGCTCTCGGTACTGGGGGTTTCGCGACGAAGGCTTTAAGTAGGCGCAGGAGATAGGTCAGGGGGCCACACGAGGGCCCCACACGACAGGCCGGCGTGGCCAAGGGCCAGGCCGCGCCGCCCTAGTGTTTGGCCACCTCGTGGCCCCACTTCGTATCATCTTCGGTCTTCTGGAAGCTTCGTGTGAAAATAGGCCCCTGGGCGTTGATTTCGTCCAATTCCGAGAATATTTCCTTACTAGGATTTCTGAAACCAAAAACAGCAGAAACAACAACTGGCTCTTCGGCATCTCGTTAATAGGTTAGTGCCGGAAAATGCATAAATATGACATAAAGTATGCATAAAACATGTAGATATCATCAATAATGTGGCATGGAACATAAGAAATTATCGATACGCCGGAGACGTATCAGCATCCCCAAGCTTAGTTCCTGCTCGTCCCGAGCAGGTAAACGATAACAAAGATAATTTCTGGAGTGACATGCCATCATAACCTTGATCATACTATTGTAAGCATATGTAATGAATGCAACGATCAAAACAATGGTAAATGACATGAGTAAACAAATGAATCATATAGCAAAGACTTTTCATGAATAGTACTTCAAGACAAGCATCAATAAGTCTTGCATAAGAGTTAACTCATAAAGCAATAATTCAAAGTAAAGGTATTGAACCAACACAAAGGAAGATTAAGTTTCAGCTGTTGCTTTCAACTTATAACATGTATATCTCATGAATATTGTCAACATAGAGTAATATAACAAGTGCAATATGCAAGTATGTAGGAATCAATGCACAGTTCACACGAGTGTTTGCTTCTTGAGATGGAGAGAAATAGGTGAATTGACTCAACATAAAAGTAAAAAAATGGCCCTTCGCAGAGGGAAGCATTGATTGCTATATTTGTGCTAGAGCTTTGGTTTTGAAAACAAGAAACAATTTTGTCAACGGTAGTAATAAAGCATATGTGTTATGTAAATTATATCCTACAAGTTGCAAGCCTCATGCATAGTATACTAATAGTGCCCGCACCTTGTCCTAATTAGCTCGGGTTACCTGGATTATCATCGCAATGCATATGTTTTAACCAAGTGTCACAAAGGGGTACCTCTATGCCGCCTGTACAAAGGTCTAAAGAGAAAGCTCGCATTGGATTTCTCGCTATTGATTATTCTCAACTTAGACATCCATACCGGGACAACATAGACAACAGATAATGGACTCCTCTTTTATGCATAAGCATTCAACAACAGTTAATTTTCTCATATGAGATTGAGGATATTTGTCCAAAACTGAAACTTCCACCATGGATCATGGCTTTAGTTAGCGGCCCAATGTTCTTCTCTAACATTATGCATGCTCTAACCATTCTAGCGGTAAATCTCCCTTACTTCAGACAAGACGGACATGCATAGCAACTCACATGATATTCAACAAAGAGTAGTTGATGGCGTCCCCAGGAACATGGTTATCGCTCAACAAGCAACTTAATAAGAGATAACGTGCATAAGTACATATTCAATACCACAATAGTTTTTAGGCTATTTGTCCCATGAGCTATATATTGCAAAGGTAGAGGATAGACATTTTAAAGGTAGCACTAAAGCAATTTACTTTGGAATGGCGGAGAAATACCATGTAATAGGTAGGTATGGTGGACACAAATGGCATGGTGGTTGGCTCAAGGATTTTGGATGCATGAGAAGTATTCCCTCTCGATACAAGGCTTAGGCTAGCAAGGTTATTTGAAACAAATACAAGGATGAACCGGTGCAGCAAAACTCACATAAAAGACATATTGTAAACATTATAAGACTCTACACCGTCTTCCTTGTTGTTCAAACACTTTACTAGAAATTATCTAGACCTTAGAGAGACCAATTATGCAAACCAAATTTTAGCAAGCTCTATGTATTTCTTCATTAATAGGTGCAAAGTATATGATGCAAGAGCTTAAACATGAGCACATCAATTGCCAAGTATCACATTATCCAAGACATTTACCAATTACTACATGTATCATTTTCCGTTTCCAACCATATAAAAATTTAACGAAGAAGATTCAACCTTCGCCATGAATACTATGAGTAAAGCCTAAGGACATATTTGTCCATATGCAACAGCGGAGCGTGTCTCTCTCCCACACAATGAATGCTAGGATCCATTTTATTCAAACAAAACAAAAACAAAAACAAACCGACGCTCCAAGCATAGTACATAAGATGTGATGGAATAAAAATATAGTTTCACTAAAGGAACCTGATAATGTTGTCGATGAAGAAGGGGATGCCTTGGGCATCCCCAAGCTTAGAGCTCTCACTCTCATTGATCATGTTGTATCATCCTCCTCTCTTGATCCTTGAAAACTTCCTCCACACCAAACTCAAAACAACTCATTAGAGGGGTTAGTGCACAATCAAAATTTACATGTTCAGAGGTGACATAATCATTCTTAACACTTCTGGACATTGCACAAAGCTACTGAAAGTTAATGGGATCGAAAAATCCATCAAGCATAGCAAAACAGGCAATGCGAAATAAAAGGCAGAATCTGTCAAAACAGAATAGTTCGTAAAGACGAATTTTATTGAGGCACCAGACTTGCTCAAATGAAAATGCTCAAATTGAACGAAAGTTTCGTAAATATCTGAGGATCACTCACGTAAATTGGCATAATTTTCTGAGTTACCTACAGAGAATTAGGCCCCGATTCGTGATAGCAAAGAAATCTGTTTCTGCGCAGTAATCCAAATCTAGTATGAACCTTACTATCAACGACTTTACTTGGCACAACAATGCACAAAACTAAGATAAGGAGAGGTTGCTACAGTAGTAACAACTTCCAAGACTCAAATATAAAATAAAAGTGCAGAAGTAAAAAACATGGGTTGTCTCCCATAAACGCTTTTCTTTAACGCCTTTCAGGTAGGCGCAGAAAGTGTGTATCAAGTATTATCAAGAGGTGATGCATCTACAGCGGGGTTTGGAGTTTTCTCAATCATGCATTGTATTTTGGATACATAAGTTTCAGCGGCTCCCTTTTCATTAGTCTTGGGCTTGCTACTCCCATCAAACAAATTTTCAGGAACAAGCCAAGCATAATTCTAGAGCTTCATGCATTGCTAGGAGCTTACAAGGTATTGGTGCTTTAATATCCCCACCATCATTAACATTATTAGTGTACTTAATTCTATCCATATCCATCTTTTCAAGTGTTCTTTTAAAATCGGTGGTCATTCCAAGCCTCTCATGCTTACTAAAAACTTTTCTAGCTTCTTTGGCTATATCCTCAAATTCTCGCACTAGGACTTTTAGAACAAAATTTCTCTTCTCTCCCCTCTCCATATCAGAAAGTGTAAGAAACATGTGTTGTATCATGGGGTTGAGACTAATAAATCTAGCTTCCATCATGCGTACCAAACAAACAGAGGCATCTTCATAAGTAGGGACAGCTTTTGCAAGGGGTATATCTTTAAGATCTTCGTGCATACTAACATGGGTGAAAAATTCTTCTATATTATCTCTTCCAATTATAGACCCTTGCCCTACCGGTATATCTTTTACAGTAAAATTAAAAGGAAACATGATGAAATAAGTAAGGTAAATGCAAGTAACTAATCTTTTTTTGTGTTTTTAATATGGAGAATGCAAACAAGACAGTAAATAAAGTAAAGCTAGCAACTAATTTTTTTGTATTTTGATATAATGCAGCAAACAAAGTAGTAAATAAAATAAAGCAAGACAAAAACAAAGTAAAGAGATTGGAAGTGGAGACTCCCCTTGCAGCGTGTCTTGATCTCCCCGGCAACGGCGCTAGAAAATCTGCTTGATACGCGTACAACACGCGTACGTTGGGAACCCCAAGAGGAAGGTGTGATGCGTACAGCGGCAAGTTTTCCCTCAGTAAGAAACCAAGGTTTATCGAACCAGTAGGAGCCAAGAAGCACGTTGAAGGTTGATGGCGGCGAGATGTAGTGCGGCGCAACACCAGGGATTCCGGCGCCAACGTGGAACCTGCACAACACAACCAAAGTACTTTGCCCCAACGAAACAGTGAGGTTGTCAATCTCACCGGCTTGCTGTAACAAAGGATTAGATGTATAGTGTGGATGATGATTGTTTGCAGAAAACAGTAGAACAAGTATTGCAGTAGATTGTATTCGATTAAAAGAATGGACCGGGGTCCACAGTTCACTAGAGGTGTCTCTCCCATAAGATAAATAGCATGTTGGGTGAACAAATTACAGTTGGGCAATTGACAAATAAAGAGGGCATGACCATGCATATACATGATATGATGAGTATTGTGAGATTTAATTGGGCATTACGACAAAGTACATAGACCGCTATCCAGCATGCATCTATGCCTAAAAAGTCCACCTTCAGGTTATCATCCGAACCCCTTCCAAATAACAGACAATTGCATTAAGTATGGTGCGTAATGTAATCAATAACTACATCCTCGGACATAGCATCGATGTTTTATCCCTAGTGGCAACAGCACATCCACAACCTTAGAACTTTCTGTCACTGTCCCAGATTTAATGGAGGCATGAACCCACTATCGAGCATAAATACTCCCTCTTGGAGTTAAGAGTAAAAACTTGGCCAGAGCCTCTACTAATAACGGAGAGCATGCAAGATCATAAACAACACATAGGTAATAGATTGATAATCAACATAGCATAGTATTCTCTATCCATCGGATCCCAACAAACACAACATATAGCATTACAGATAGATGATCTTGATCATGTTAGGCAGCTCACAAGACCTGACAATGAAGCACAATTAGGAGAATACGACCATCTAGCTACTGCTATGGACCCATAGTCTAGAGGTGAACTACCCACTCATCACTCCGGAGGCGACCATGGCGGTGAAGAGTCCTCCGGGAGATGATTCCCCTCTCTGGAAGGGTGCCGGAGGCGATCTCCTGAATCCCCCGAGATGGGATTGGCGGCGGCGTCTCTGGAAGGTTTTCCGTATCGTGGCTCTCGGTACTGGGGGTTTCACGACGAAGGCTTTAAGTAGGCGGAGGAGATAGGTCAGGGGGCCACACGAGGGCCCCACACGACAGGCCGGCGCGGCCAAGGGCCAGGCCGCGCCGCCCTAGTGTTTGGCCACCTCGTGGCCCCACTTCGTATCATCTTCGGTCTTCTGGAAGCTTCGTGTGAAAATAGGCCCCTGGGCGTTGATTTCGTCCAATTCCGAGAATATTTCCTTACTAGGATTTCTGAAACCAAAAACAGCAGAAAACAGCAACTGGCTCTTCGGCATCTCGTTAATAGGTTAGTGCCGAAAAATGCATAAATATGACATAAAGTATGCATAAAACATGTAGATATCATCAATAATGTGGCATGGAACATAAGAAATTATCGATACGTCGGAGACGTATCAGGAACACATGATCGTAATGACTGTAAGGACATAAAACAGTTAAATATGATGGAATTGTTACATTAACTTGAGAGTACATTGGTAACATTTATACATGGAATAGACACAAAGAGGTTTTTAGTGCATGTGTAGGTAATGGGAAGACTGGCAAATAATGCTGAAATGCTAAACTACATAGATAATAAATTTGCACCTGGCTACATGAAACATGTTACCAGATGTGGATCTCGGTTGAAAAAATATTAAATGATAAATTACACCCTCATCTGTTCTACATAAAAAAATGCAAACCTGTGGGAAAATAATGTTTTATAAAACCGAAGTTTAGCACCCAGTAGATCTTCAAATATGGAAAAGAAAAATAAAAATAGCAGAGGTTTGGACTTCTCATTATGTAATTCTTGACTTCGTGCCTTGGACTATACCGTTCCATTGTTTTTTTTAGATCTACTGTTCCATTGTTAATTGTAGCCTGTAGAGTTAAGTTGAGAGAGTATCGACTTGAAATCAGGCCTAAACTGAGAGGCCATTTGATATATATTTTTGACTGGTGAAAACTTCAAAACCATATGAAATCAATGGAGGGCCATCAAAATAAAATATACTGAAAAAAACTAACCTCTATCGACTTGCATGTCTAAGACCGTCTGCTCATATGTGAAAGCGATGGAGCGCTATCACACCATGTCTGTGCAAGAGTAACGCAACGGATTTGATGCGCGCGCTCGCAGGAACCATGCCCTCGTGCAGTGTCGCCGCATCATCATGTGCAAGCACTAATGGTTTAGTATTCAGAGCATCCAAAAACTATAGGTAAATAAAATGTAATGCCCAAATTTTCGCCAGTCACCGGAATCAAGTCTAAAGAGAAATGATGGTTTCTTGCGTTGCAGGGATTTTCCTCAAAATTGAGCCTCAGAACCATAATAATGAGAAACAAAGGTCTGTCATAAAATACATGGCACTACAGCTATCCAAACAACTCCCTAAAGTTAACCATTACTCCGACACGGTCGATAATGACATAAGAAAACAAAACAATATTCAGTATTCAGAGCTTCCATAACAGTACCGCTATGCACATCATAAACCTTGGTTACCTCTTGCCATGAACACTCTGAAATCTTTGTTTCACCCTTCAGATTGTAAATGCACTTTGTTGGTATTATTATCGGCACAATACAAATGCAATCACCTCTTGAGTGAGAAGTGAGAAAATCATCATCTAACGCATAATTGATCAATTAAAAAGTAAGGCATTGATTAACTCCAGCTGCAAGAGACTAACATTGTTTTAGCTATTTAATCCGAATAGACGTCAGCTGGAGCAAAACTTAGTGAGCATACCAATGCTTCGTACTACAGGGGCAATTAATCTAAAACCTGTAGAGGAGCTCCGAAAATAGGAATACCAAGCATGCTTGATACGAACTCAAATTAGCTCCCCAGGTGATCACCACATGGAGAATTTATCTGTTGTTAATAAAATTACATTCAGTAAGCTGTTGGATTATAGATGCTTGTGTTGTGAAGTTGAAACAAAATTGGTTCTTTCATCATGCGTACAAAAATTCAGAAAACACACCTTCAATTCGTGTGTTCTGTTCCGTGTGCAGGGATCCGGTGCTGCCGCGCGGCTGGGATCGGGACCCTGTCGTCGAGCTTGCCACGGGCGGGTGCAGTTACATGACGGCGGCGGGCGCAGCGGAGGTGGGCTCGCGTTCTGGACGGGTAAAGCACAGGCGGCGTAGTCCACGACGGCGGCTGCGGGGAGGTGACATAGGGGCGATGGAGCGGTGAAGAGCACACTGCAGTGTCGGTGGAGTGGGGCGGGCTCGCGAAGGCGCTGGTGTGGGCGGCGCCAGCGCACCGGTCCGGGGAGTCGGCGGCGCAGGCAGGACAGCACAAGCGTGGAGGTGGAGGCGCAGGGCAGGGCAATGCGTGCTTTGGGAACGTCAGCATTGGTCAAGACGGCGCAGGCAGGCGGCGTTTCCTGAGAACTGAGACGACACGGGCATCGGCGTGCGTGATTTCAGCAACTGGATCGTGGATCGTGGGCAGCCTCAATCAATCGTGGATCGTGGGAATTAGGCAGTTGGAGAAAAAGGGAAGGTTACGGGGCCCAATCAGCGTCAGGTATTAGGCGGGCTATCAAAGCTCAACATGTTTGCTGCTCAACACCGGAGTGATCTTGACCATTAAATCGACGTGGTCGAACGGCTGAGATCTGTTGGATCTCCGGCTCTGGCTCTTTTTAGATTAGTGGAGATTTGCAGTGTGTTTTAGCTCTTTGTCTTCCCTGTCGATCTCTCGTTTCGTGGTGTTGTTAGCTGTAACTATTTGCTCTTTTGAGCTGGGTGTGGGTTGGATTAGTTTGAACTTGGATGTTGTTACTCTGGTTGCATGATAAATGGAATCAGGTGGGAACCCCCTTCCATCTAAAAAAAAGTTTGAAAACTT
The DNA here is from genome assembly GCF_019359855.2 of Lolium perenne. Classification (NCBI taxonomy): domain Eukaryota; kingdom Viridiplantae; phylum Streptophyta; class Magnoliopsida; order Poales; family Poaceae; genus Lolium; species Lolium perenne. The sequence continues at coordinate 65,104,839 of NC_067247.2, forward strand.
TACTACATGTACATGTTCATGTCTTATGTTTGCACATAAAGTTTCATGAAAAAATAATCTTGCGACAAACAAATTTGATGCTCTACAAATTAGCTTTTGACAAGATAGTTTTTTTTTTCTACTATGACGCGACATACATTTTTCTTCACAAAATTTTACAAACATATACACTATCCATTTTTTAGAAGCTTTTGTAACTTTTAAGATTTTTCCCATGCATTTTGTGTTATTCGGGAGCCAAAATGCTACCCAAGGATATTATATGTCCTTGATTCATAAGTTCTCACATGGTACGAAACTCTCTACGAATCTTCTTTTTTTCTGCGCAAACCCTGTCAAAGTCTATAGAAACAACCAGTCAACCATAGAGCTACGACAACTTTGATTTTATGAACATTGCAGCACAGTAGGTAACCTCCTGTTAACAGAAAAAAGAAGAAGTAAGTAACCGTAATACAGTTCGTGTACATGAAAACCTCGGCCGCAAAAAGGGCTGCTCCATTGTCCCATAGTTTGTCTAAAGAAGAAAAATCTCTTCTTGTGCCACGCAACAAGAGCTCTAGGGAATTATAAATTGGGTCGGGCCAAATCAACCTGCCATTCCTCGAAGAAAAGAAAGTCAGTGATTGTTTTGAAAGAAAAAGGAATAAACAATCGTCTCGCTTCAGGATCTTTAATTATCTGGAGCCATTCGGCCAAATCAGCCTGCCATCTGACAGAGAAATGGAAAATCAGGGATAACCTGGAAAGGAAAAGTGACAACCCTGTTACCCAGCAGCTTAAATCATTTGGTGATACTAGCAAAAGAGCCCGTGCATTGCATCGGGAGAAATTACGGAGTACTTTTATTATTTATTAATGGTGCAACCATTCTCGAGGGAGGAGTGGGACTCCTAGTGCGGGGCAGCTGGGAAGAAAGCCAGGTAGAAGACAGTGCGGCACCACGCTAGGGACATGGCAAGCAACATGGTACCACGGGACGGATAAACGCCGCGCTGGAGCCACAGATGCGCGCGGCGTCGGAGGCCCGACGGTCCCGCTCGAGCTCCTCGGCGGCGGACAGCTTGCGGGCGGCCTCCTCGACCTCCGCCAGACATCATGGCTCGAACGCGCGCGGAGGAAGGGAATCTGCCGGATTGCTCGCCGGAGAGTGGAATGCTCTCGACGGATTTATCGTCGGTGGGAGTGGAAGCGGCGGCGAGGAGGATGGGGTTTGACCTGCATCCGCGTCTCCGAACGAGATATATAGCGGCCGAGAGCGGTTTTGGGTTGTAACCTGGAAAACAAATCCGGACTAGGCTCCCGATGCGGTGTCTGGCCTATCAAAAAAAAGCAGCCTAAAGCCGCATATCGATTCAAATTGCTATATAGAGGCCGATATGGGGTGTTTGCTAGAGATGCTCTTAGTCCTTGCGTATGAACTTTGTGTCTCTGTTCTTTTGCCTATCAGGATTGTGAAATAATATACTCTTTCAGAATTACAAGCCAGAGCTCAGCTGCAGTTTAATGATCTGATCAGCCATCAAAAAAATTAATATTCTTGTCTTTGGCATAAATTACTAATATTTAAGGAAGGTTCTAGCAAATCAGCTTGGTGGCATGCAGATGCAGAACCTGATCATCTGGGGATGCCGACGCGCCGCAACTTCCTCGTTGCCGCTGACGCGCTCATCCATCGATGCCAGGGGCCGCCAGATGCACGACAATGGCCTGAACTGATTGCGGAGTATACATGTTTCATTACCTGAAGTTTCCTTGAGTGGTTATGCGAGGGCTGCGAGAGCATCAGAATCCATGTGATCGATTAGTCTGCTGTGCATTGAGTGGCATCTTTGGATTTCATGTCGGACCGTCGCAATCCAGATGTTGGGGCGGACGGCGGTGTCAATGGAGTCATGGAGATGAGTACACCGTCACATGCACCATGCCGCGGGCGCCGCCTCCTTTCCCCTTCAGCCGTGTTTCTCTAATCTTCAGAATAGCGATGCTTCACTTCGCCGCTGACCCGATTTGCCAGCCGCCGCACGATTCTAGCGTCTTCTTTTTTTTCGAGACGCCTTCTATAGGGATTCGTTGCATAGAAAACAAAAAATTTCCTACCGCGAACACGCAATCCAAGCCAAGATGCAATCTAGAAGACGGTAGCAACGAGGGGATGACCGAGACTCACCCTTGAAGATTTCCAAAGCCTATAAGAGTAGGCTCTTATTGCTGCGGTAGACGATCACTTGCCGCTTGCAAAAGCGCGTAGAAGATCTTGATCACGGTGCCACGATCGGGCAGCACCTCCGTACTCGGTCACACGTTCGGTATTGATGAAGTCGACGTCCACCTCCCCATTCCAGCGGGCAGCGGAAGTAGTAGCTCCTCCTTGAATCCGGCAGCACGACGGCGTGGTGGCGGTGGTGGTGGAGAACTCCGGCGGAGCTTCGCTAAGCGTGCGGGAGTGGTGGAGGAGAGAGGGGGCGGCTAGGGTTTGGGAGAGGGGGCGCCGGCCACTATGGGGTGCGGCCACCTTGTGGTCTTGGGGTGCGGCCACCTTGTGGTCTTGGGGTGGCCGGCCCCCTCCCCTTGGCCCCTCATTATATAGGTGGAACCCCCAAGTGTTGGACTACAAGTCTTCGAATAAGACTCGAACCCAAAACCTTCCATGTAGTAGGGAAACCTACCCAAGGTGGGAATCCCACTTGGGGTGGGATTCCCCCCTTCCATGTGGGGGGGGGGGGGGGGGGGTGGCCGGCCCCCTTGGTGGAGTCCAAGGTGGACTCCCACCTCTAGGGTTGGCCGGCCATGGGGAGGTGGAGTCCCTCCGGGACTCCTCCTTCCTTAGTGATTTCTTCCGGACTTTTCTAGAACCTTCTAGAACCTTCCGTAAAATCTTCCGGATCATTTTAAATCTTATAAAGTGACTTCCTATATATGAATCTTATTCTCCGGACCATTCCGGAACTCCTCGTGATGTCCGGGATCCCATCCGGGACTTCGAACAATATTTCGAACTCCATTCCATATTCAAGTTCTACCATTTCAACATCAAACCTTAAGTGTGTCACCCTACGGTTCGTGAACTATGCGGACATGGTTGAGTACTCTCTCCGACCAATAACCAATAGCGGGATCTGGAGATCCATAATGGCTCCCACATATTCAACGATGACTTCAGTGATCGAATGAACCATTCACATACGATACCAATTCCCTTTGTCACGCGATATTTTACTTGTCCGAGGTTTGATCATTGGTATCACTCTATACCTTGTTCAACCTCGTCTCCTGACAAGTACTCTTTACTCTTACCGTGGTGTGTGGTCTCTTATGAACTTATTCATATGCTTGCAAGACATTAGACGACATTCCACCGAGAGGGCCCAGAGTATATCTATCCGTCATCGGGATGGACAAATCCCACTGTTGATCCATATGCCTCAACTCATACTTTCCGGATGCTTAATCCCACCTTTATAACCACCCATTTACGCAGTGGCGTTTGATGTAATCAAAGTACCTTTCCGATATAAGTGATTTACATGATCTCATGGTCATAAGGACTAGGTAACTATGTATCGAAAGCTTATAGCAAATAACTTAATGACGTGATCTTATGCTACGCTTAATTGGGTGTGTCCATTACATCATTCATATAATGATATAACCTTGTTATTAATAACATCCAATGTTCATGATTATGAAACTAATCATCCATTAATCAACAAGCTAGTTAAGAGGCATACTAGGGAATCTTTGTTGTTTACATATCACACATGTATCAATGTTTCGGTTAATACAATTATAGCATGGTATATAAACATTTATCATAAACATAAAGATATATAATAACCACTTTTATTATTGCCTCTTGGGCATATCTCCAACAGTCTCCCACTTGCACTAGAGTCAATAATCTAGATTACATTGTAATGTATCTAACACCCATGGCATTCTGGTGTTGGTCATGCTTTGCCCTAGGGAGAGCTTTAGTCAACGGATCTGCTACATTCAGATCAGTGTGTACTTTGCAAATCTTTACTTCTCCATCTTCGATGTACTCGCGAATCGAGTGGTAACACAGCTTGATATGCTTCAGCCTCTTGTGTGACCTTGGTTCTTGTGCATTGGCGATGGCACCCATGTTGTCACAGTAAATGACTAGTGGGTCCAATGCACTAGGAACCACACTGAGCTCTACAATGAACCTCTTCATCCATACCGCTTCTGATGAAGCCTCTGAAGCCGCTATGTACTCGATTGTTGAAGACTTCGCCACCGTGCACCGCTTCGAGCTTGCCCAGCCATCGCAGCACCATTCAATATAAACACGTACCTGCATTTGTGACTTAGAGTCATCAGGATCAATGTTCCAACTTGCATCGGTGTAACCACTTACAACGAGCTCTTGGTCACCTCCATAACAAAGAAACGTATCCTTAGTTCTTTTCAAGTACTTCAGGATATTCTTGACCGCTGTCCAGTGTTCCATTCCTGGATCACTTTGATATCTGCTAGTCAAACTAACATCATGTGCTATATCCGGTCTAGTACATAGCATGTCATACATGATAGATCCTACTTCCGAGGCATAGGGGATATTACTCATCCTTTCTCTTTCTTCTGCCGTAGCCGGTCCTTGAGTCTTACTCAAGACCTTGCCTGGTAACATAGGTAAGAACCCTTTCTTACTTTCGTCCATTCTAAACTTCTTTAGAATCTTGTCCAGGTATGTACTCTGTGATAGCCCTATTAGGCGTCTTGATCTATCTCTATAAATCTTAATGCCTAATATATACGATGCTTCACCAAGGTCTTTCATTGAAAAACTATTATTCAAATAACCTTTTACACTGCTTAATAGTTCTATATCATTCCCAATCAATAATATGTCATCTACATATAATATCAGGAATGCTACAGAGCTCCCACTCACTTTCTTGTAAATACAGGCCTCTCCATGACACTGTATAAACCCGAAGTCTTTGATCACCTTATCAAAGCGTCGGTTCCAACTTCTTGATGCTTGCTTCAGTCCAGAAATTGAACGCTGAAGTTTGCATACTTTGTTAGCATTTTTAGGATCGATAAAACCTTTGGGTTGTACCATATACAACTCTTCCTCAATGTCTCCATTAAGGAACGCCATTTTGACATCCATCTGCCAAATCTCATAATTGAAAAATGCAGCTATTGCTAACAAAAAATCCTCACAGATTTTAGCTTCGCTACAGGTGAGAAAGTCTCATCGTAGTCAACTCCTTGAATTTGTCGGAAACCCTTTGCGACAAGTCGAGCTTTATAAACAGTAATATTACCATCAGCATCTGTTTTTCTCTTGAAGATCCATTTATTCTCGACAGCCTTGCGGCTATCAGGTAAGTCTACCAAAGTCCATACTTTGTTATCATACATGGATCCCATTTCGGATTTCATGGCTTCTTGCCATTTGTTGGAATCTGGGCTCATCATCGCTTCTTCATACGTTGCAGGGTCCTCATCATTGTTGTCCACAATCATGACATTTAGACAAGGATCATACCAATCAGGAGTGGCACGTTCCCTTGTCGATCTGTGAGGTTCAGTAGTTTCCTCGTTCGAAGTTTCATGATCATTATCATTAGCTTCCTCTGTTGCCGGTGTAGGCGGTATAGGAACAGCTTCCGGTACTGCGCTACTCTGATCAACGAGTAAAGATTCATCAATCTCATCGAGTTCTACTTTTCTTCCAGTCACTTCTTTAGTGAGAAATTCTTTCTCAAGAAAGGTTCCGTTCTTAGCAACAAAGATTTTGCCTTCGGATCTGTGATAGAAAGTGTACCCTATAGTTTCCTTAGGGTATCCTATGAAGACGCATTTCTCCGCTTTGGGTTCTAGCTTGTCCGGTTGTAACTTCTTTACATAGGCTTCGCAACACCATACTTTAAGGAACGACATCTTAGGTTTCTTATTAAACCATAATTCATACGGTGTCGTTTCTACGGATTTTGATGGTGCTCTATTTAAAGTGAATGCGGCTGTCTCTAATGCATAACTCCAAAATGATAACGGCAAATCAGTAAGAGACATCATAGAACGAACCATATCTAAGAGAGTTCGATTACGACATTCGGACACACCGTTTCGTTGTGGTGTTCCCGGCGGTGTCAATTGTGAAAGTATTCCGTATTTCTTTAAATGCATGCCAAACTCATAACTCAGATATTCACCTCCGCGATCAGATCGTAGAAATTTAATCTTCTTGTTACGTTGATTTTCTACTTCACTTTGGAATTCTTTAAACTTCTCGAAAGTTTCGTATTTATGTTTCATGAAATAGATATACCCATATCTACTCAGATCATCTGTGAAGGTTAGAACATAACGATAACCACCGCGCGATGCTACACTCATTGGTCCGCACACATCGGTATGTATGATTTCCAATAAGTCAGTAGCTCGCTCCATCATACCAGAAAATGGAGTCTTAGTCATTTTTCCCATCAGACATGCTTCACATCTATCGAGTGACTCAAAGTCAAGTGATTCAAGTAATCCATCGGTATGGAGTTTCTTCATGCGTTTCACTCCAATATGACCAAGACGACAGTGCCACATATAAGTAGAATTATCATTCAATTTAATTCGCTTAGCATCAATGTTATGTATATGCGTATCACTACTATCGAGATCTAACAGAAATAAGCCATTCTTTTCAGGTGCTCGACCATAAAAGATATTATTCATAAAAATAGAACAACCATTATTCTCAGACTTGAATGAATAACCGTCTTGCATTAAACAAGATCCAGATATAATGTTCATGCTCAACGCGGGTACAAAATAACAATTATTTAGGCTTAAAACTAATCCCGAAGGTAGATGTAGAGGAAGTGTGCCGACAGCGATCACATCGACTTTGGATCCGTTTCCAACGCGCATCGTCACTTCATCTTTCTGTAGTCTTCGTTTATTCTTTAGTTCTTGTTTCGAGTTACAAATATGAGCAACCGAACCAGTATCAAATACCCAGGTACTAGTACGAGAACCAGTGAGATAAACATCTATAACATGTATATCAGATATACCTTCTTTCTTCTTCTTGACAAGGCCGCTTTTCAGATCAGCCAGATACTTGGAGCAATTACGCTTCCAGTGTCCCTTCTCCTTGCAGTAATAGCACTCAGCATCATGCTTAGGGCCGTTCTTAGTTTCATAGGAGGCGTGGCAACTTTCTTGCCACCCTTCTTGAATTTTCCCTTAGACTTGCCCTGTTTCTTGAAACTGGTGGTCTTGTTGACCATCAACACTTGGTGCTCTTTCTTGATCTCAATCTCAGCAGCTTTTAGCATGCCAAAGAGTTCAAGTAACTCTTTGTTCATGTTTTGCATATTGTAGTTCATCACAAAGTTCTTGTAACTTGGTGGCAGTGATTGAAGGACACGATTAATCCCCAGTCTGTTAGGAATCACTATTCCCAAGTCACTGAGTTTCTTCGCATGCCCGGTCATAACGAGCATGTGATCACTAACGGAGCTGCCTTCTTCCATCATGCAGCTAAAGAAGTGTTTCGATGCTTCATAGCATTCCATGGCCGCATGAGTCTCAAATATAGCTTTCAGCTCATTGACCAACTCATGAGGATCGTGGTGCTCAAAACGTTTTTGAAGATCGGCTTCCAGACTGCACAGGATGGCACACTGTACTTGAGAGTACCGAGCTTTCCGAGTTGCGTAAACATTCTTTACTTCCTCGATTTCAGTTTCTGCAGGAGGGTCACCTAGCGGTGCATCAAGCACATATTGCAGATTTCCGCCAGCGAGGAAGATCCTCACATGACGGAACCAGTCGGTGAAGTTGCTACCGTTGCTCTTAAGCTTTTATTTCTCTAGGAACTGGTTAAAATTGATTGGGGACGCCATCTCTACAACATATATTTGCAATAGTTTAGAATAAGTTTATGATAAATTGAGTTCAAATTTTAATTCAACATAATTAAAAATCTAGGTGAACTCCCACTCAAAACAATATCCCTCGCATTGTCTTAGTGATCACACGAACCAAATCCACCACACCTAAGTCCGATCATCACGAGACAAGGTGTAATTTCAATGGCGAACACTCAAAGTGTTCATCATATCAATCATATGATTCATGCTCTACCTTTCGGTATCACGTGTTCCGTGACCATGTCTGTACATGCTAGGCTCGTCAAGACCACCTTAGTATCCGCATGTGCAAAACTGGCTTGCACCCGTTGTATGCACTTGTTGATTCTATCACACCCGATCATCACGAGATGCTTCGAAACGACAAGTCTTGGCAACGGTGCTACTAAGGATGAACACTTTATTATCTTGATATTTTAGTGAGGGATCATCTTATAATGCTACCGTCGCGATCTAAGCAAAATAAGATGCATAAAAGGATTAACATCACATGCAGTTCATATGTGATATGATATGGCCCTTTTGTCTTTGCGCCTTTGATCTTCATCTCCAAAGCACGAACATGATCTCCATCATCTTCGGGCATGATCTCCATCATCGTCGGCGTAGCGTCAAGGTCAATGGCGCCGTCTTCATGGTTGTTCACCTCATGTAGCAACTATTACAACTACTTTGAAATACTACTCAACATGAAATTTAAAGACAACCATAAGGCTCTGCCAAGTTGCCACAATACAATAATGATCATCTCATACATATTCATCATCACATTATGGCCATATCACATCACCAAACCCTGCAAAAACAAGTTAGACGTCTCTAATTTGGTTTGCATATTTTACGTGGTTTAGGGTTTTCGAGAGAGATCTAATCTACCTACGAACATGAACCACAACGGTGATACTAGTGTTGTCAATAGAAGAGTAAATTGAATCTTCACTATAGTAGGAGAGACAGACACCCGCAAAGCCTCTTATGCAATACAAGTTGCATGTTGAACGAGGAACAAGTCTCATGAACGCGGTCATGTAAAGTTAGTCCGAGCCGGTTCATCCCACTATGCCACACAGATGCAAAGTACTCAAACTAAAGACAACAAGAGCATCAACGCCCACAAAACCATTGTGTTCTACTCGTGCAACCATCTATGCATAGACACGGCTCTGATACCACTGTAGGGATTCGTTGCATAGTAAACAAAAAATTTCCTACCGCGAACACGCAATCAAAGCCAAGATGCAATCTAGAAGACGGTAGCAACGAGGGGATGATCGAGACTCACCCTTGAAGATTTCCAAAGCCTATAAGAGTAGGCTCTTATTGCTGCGGTAGACGATCACTTGCCGCTTGCAAAAGCGCATAGAAGATTTTGATCACGGTGCCACGATCGGGCAGCACCTCCGTACTCGGTCACACGTTCGGTGTTGATGAAGTCGACGTCCACCTCCCCGTTCCAGCGGGCAGCGGAAGTAGTAGCTCGTCCTTGAATCCGGCAGCACGACGGCGTGGTGGCGGTGGTGGTGGAGAACTCCGGCGGAGCTTCGCTAAGCGTGCGGGAGTGGTGGAGGAGAGAGGGGGCGGCTAGGGTTTGGGAGAGGGGGCGCCGACCACTATGGGGTGCGGCCACCTTGTGGTCTTGGGGTGCGGCCACCTTGTGGTCTTGGGGTGGCCGGCCCCCTCCCCTTGGCCCCTCATTATATAGGTGGAACCCCCAAGTGTTGGACTACAAGTCTTCGAATAAGACCCGAACCCAAAACCTTCCATGTAGTAGGGAAACCTACCCAAGGTGGGAATCCCACTTGGGGTGGGATTCCCCCCTTCCATGTGTGGGGGGGGGGGGGGGGGTGGCCGGCCCCCTTGGTGGAGTCCAAGGTGGACTCCCACCTCTAGGGTTGGCCGGCCATGGGGAGGTGGAGTCCCTCCGGGACTCCTCCTTCCTTAGTGATTTCTTCTGGACTTTTCTAGAACCTTCTAGAACCTTCCGTAAAATCTTCCGGATCATTTTAAATCTTATAAAATGACTTCCTATATATGAATCTTATTCTCCGGACCATTCCAGAACTCCTCGTGATGTCCGGGATCCCATCCGGGACTTCGAACAATACTTCGAACTCCATTCCATATTCAAGTTCTACCATTTCAACATCAAACCTTAAGTGTGTCACCCTACGGTTCGTGAACTATGTGGACATGGTTGAGTACTCTCTCCGACCAATAACCAATAGCGGGATCTGGAGATCCATAATGGCTCCCACATATTCAACGATGACTTCAGTGATCGAATGAACCATTCACATACGATACCAATTCCCTTTGTCACGCGATATTTTACTTGTCCGAGGTTTGATCATTGGTATCACTCTATACCTTGTTCAACCTCGTCTCCTGACAAGTACTCTTTACTTGTGCCGTGATATGTGGTCTCTTATGAACTTATTCATATGCTTGCAAGACATTAGACGACATTCCACCAAGAGGGCCCAGAGTATATCTATCCGTCATCGGGATGGACAAATCCCACTGTTGATCCATATGCCTCAACTCATACTTTCCGGATGCTTAATCCCACCTTTATAACCACCCATTTACGCAGTGGCGTTTGATGTAATCAAAGTACCTTTCCGATATAAGTGATTTACATGATCTCATGGTCATAAGGACTAGGTAACTATGTATCGAAAGCTTATAGCAAATAACTTAATGACGTGATCTTATGCTACGCTTAATTGGGTGTGTCCATTACATCATTCATATAATGATATACCTTGTTATTAATAACATCCAATGTTCATGATTATGAAACTAATCATCCATTAATCAACAAGCTAGTTAAGAGGCATACTAGGGACTCTTTGTTGTTTACATATCACACATGTATCAATGTTTCGGTTAATACAATTAAAGCATGGTATATAAACATTTATCATAAACATAAATATATATAATAACCACTTTTATTATTGCCTCTTGGGCATATCTCCAACACCTTCCTCCAGGTCAGTGCTACCGTCCAGCGAAGATCTTGATCGATGCTGACCCGAATCATCAGCGCCGCTCCAAGATTGTAGCGCCTCCCTATTTTTTTGATACGTCTTCATCGATGTTCATGCCAGAAGCGCTGCCGTCCGGTTGTCAAGAGCGATCGATTCCTGTAGGCCCGGTCTAGTCGTGTGTATAAATACAAGCGTTGAGCGTTTACATAGGGTAGGGTCCTAAACTCTTTTCCATAGCTGAACAATAGGGTATGGTCCGGTCTAGTCGTGTGTATAAATACAAGCGTTGAGCGTTTACATAGGGTATGGTCATAAGGACTAGGTAACTATGTACCTAAACTCTTTTCCGCGAGAACGGATACCAGAGCTGATACGATAGCACGCTCTCGCGCCCAACGGACGAAGCAAAACATCATGGACGGACGACCAAAACTAAAGACCATACCACAGAAACGCTTCTCCCTTTATTATTTTTTTCCAAAGGACCACTCATGGCCGGATTTCATTACCCAGAGATAACAAAACAGCAAAGCACGTTTAGGCGTGAAAAAAGGAAAAACAGCAAACCACACAGTTTACAGTCGCCGCCTAATGCTAACGACACACAGCACAGATATGACATGTTTCTGCCCCAGGGCACCAAACCACCACCACAAAACGCGAGATAAAAAGGCAGGAGCTAAGATCACTACAGGGCCATCAGTCTTGTCCTCCTAGATCCATAGCATCGATGCCGTCGTCCATGTTTGTATCCCTGATCCGTAGAGGAGATTGCATCCGTCGAGCACCATCTTGAGAGGCCGCAGCCTGGGAGGTGGTGGCGCTAGCAAGACGTAGCAAACCATCAGCACCCGCTCGCAGATCATCGGCATCCTTCTCCCCATGCAAACCTGCCCAATATTTCATAAAAACAATGGAATAGCTGATTAGTTCCGCAGGACTACTGATCAGCTTATGCTCAAAGCAAGCACGATTCTGAAGTTTCCAAATGGCCCAGCAGATAGCAGCTAACCCCGCAATCTGCGTGTTTCTGCTTGCATGCAAGAATTGTGGAAGCCACCAAAAAAATTGTGTGAAGGATCCAGGTCTAGAAGGGGCACCAATTAACTTCCCCACATCACTCCACACAAATTTCGCAGCAGGACAGGAGAAGAAGAGGTGAGAAATGGATTCATCACAGGCACATAATTGACAAGTGGCTCCTCCCTGCCAATTCCTCTTCAGCTGATTGTCTTTTGTAGCAATGGTATTGTGCCAGATCATCCACAGCCAAATTTTGATTTTCAGCGGAATTCTACTCTTCCAGAGATGTTTAAATGATCTATCCAGGCCTGCACCACACAGGTGCTTGTAAACAGATTTAACAGAAAAATTACCACTTTTTGTCCATTTCCAGACAGCTCTATCTTGTTCATCTGAAAGAATGGTTTGAGACATGATTTGATGTATACCATGAATTTGCCAAGCAAGGTCAGGAGTCATCCACCTCCTGAAAGAAAAACTCCAGTTCATTGCAGCTGCCTCTGCCACAGATACCTCCTGCTCATTGCAGATATCATAGATATCTGGGAATCTTTCCTTTAATGGTATCTGATCACACCAAGAGTCACACCAGAAACTTGTATCTCTTCCATTCCCCACATTCATCCTTCTGCCAGTTAGGTATATATGTTTGACCTGTAACATATCAGTCCAAAGAGGAGAATCTCCAGGCCTTTTTTTGCATAATAAACACCACCATGTGTCATATACTTTGTTTTCATAATTCTTTGCCAAGGGCCCGAGCCATTCTCCAACTTCCACCACCATTTACACATCAAGCTAACATTGAACTTGTGAAGATTTTTTATACCCAAACCTCCTTTTTTCTTGGGTTTACAGATCCATTTCCACTTCACAAAATGATATTTCTTTTTTTTCTGCACTACCAGCCCAAAAGAAAGATCTTATTGGTTTGTCCATCTGTTCAATGTTAGTTTTGTGGAGCAGTCTCATAGACATCTGGTAGACATCAATGCTTGAAAGGCATACATCAATCTTAACCACTCTCCCACCAATAGACATTGTACTTCCCATCCAGCCACCCATTTTTTCTTTGTTTTCTCCCCCGGGAAGCTCATCTCAGCAACAGAAGGTCTCCTGGCACTCACAGGTGTGCCTAAGTATTTTATAGGCCAACACCCTTGCTGACAGTTAAACAAGGAGGCAAAATTATGTGCTTTTACTTCATCTTCTAGGATCATCATAACCTCACTTTTTTCAAAGTTAATCTTCAGGCCAGACATTGATTCAAAAATATATAGGATAAGTTTCAGATTCACAGCCTGTTCCTCATTGTCCTAGATGAGGAGGATAGTGTCATCAGCATATTGGAGGATAGCTATACCATTTTCCACCAAGTTACTTGCTAATCCTGTGATGAGGCCATTTTGCTGTGCCAGAGAAACCATTTTAGACAAACTGTTTGCAGCCATGTTGAACAGAAAAGGAGCAAAAGGATCACCTTGTCTCACACCTTTGTGACTAGAGAAATAAGGATCAATTTTATCATTAACTTTCACACTCAAAGTACCATTGGTTACCACATTCTTTATCCACACCATCTAGTTTTCACTAAAACCTTTCTGGGAGCAGCAGTCAAACAGAAATTCCCAGTTAACTTTGTCATAGGCTTTTTCAAAATCAATCTTCAAAACTATGCCCTGCTGTTTTCTGAATTTACTCTCCCTCAGAACCTCTTGCAGCAACATTACTCCATCAGTGATGTATCTCCCTTTAGTGAAAGCTGTTTGACATTGAGCTAACAACTTCTCCATGACTGGAACAACCCTGACAGTTAAAGTTTTGGTGAAGATCTTAAAAAGAACTTGTAGCAGGCAAATAGGTGTGAATTTTTGTATTCTATCAGCCTCCACTCCTTTTGGAATCAAAGTAATGATGCCATAATTGATTCTGGCCAGATCAATCCTATGATAAAAAATATCATCAAAAACAGCCATGATATCAAATTTAATGATTTCCCAGCACACTTGATAAAATTCAATAGGAATTCCATCAGGACCTGCAGCTTTATTTTTTTCCATTTGATCAACCACATTTTTTACTTCTTCCATGGTAAACTTCCTGTCCAGGAGTTCTCTGTCACTATCATCCAGTTTTTCTTCCCTGTTCCAAACATCTTCCCTTAACCTCACACCTTTGTCATCAACTGGACCAAACAGCTTTTTGTAAAACTCTGTAGCATGCTGGAGCAAGTCTTCATCACCTTGTATCACAGACTCTCCATCTTTCAAAGAAAAAATAGTAGTTTTCCTCTTGCAACCATTTGCAATTCTATGAAAGTAAGTTGTATTACAATCACCCTGTAACAGCCAATTATCTCTGGACCTCTGTCTCCAAAAGCATTCCTCTTTGTCAAGGATATCAAGCAACTCTTGCTGCAGTTCAGTCCTCCTCTGAATGTCTGTATGAGATAAAGGGGAATTTTCTTCTTTCATTTCCAGCTCAGTTAGAGAAAGAGAAATCTCACCTTTTCTTTTTTTATAATTTCCTCTCAGATTATATCCCCACCATTTTAAACGGTTCTTAACATTTTTTAACTTCTTCTGCAACTTATCCAAGCTGTTAGTAGCACTAACTCTTTGATGCCAGGCTCTGTCCACTCTAACAAGGAAATCTTCTTCTTTAATCCAGCTTTTCTCAAATCTGAATTCATATTTCTTCTTTGGTTTGCCCTCCACGGTGTCCAGAATGAGGGGATTATGATCAGAAATATCCCTGCTTAATTTGTGAACTGTTGTCAATGGGAAAAGATCTTCCCAGGTACTACCCATCAAGAACCTGTCCAATTTTTCAAGAGTAGGAACAATTTGACTATTTGACCAAGTATATTGACCACCTGACATGTTAATTTCTCTGAGAGCATAAGTATTAATAATGGAGTTGAACATATCTGACCATCTGTTGTTCCTCATCCCTTTATTCTTTTCAGAGGAAAATCTCATGATACTAAAGTCACCACCAATGAGAAGAGAGAGCCTCTGATCACTACAGACCATACCAAGCTCAGTAAGGAAATCATCTTTGTCACCAACCTGAGCAGCACCATACATCTTTCTCCCTTTATTATTAGGTATAGATTAGTCTTAAACCATTTAGCAATCTGCAGCAAGGAAGTAGCGAGGAGATTAAGAAGGGTTATCATGTTCCCTGCTGGTACATGAGACATATAG
Organism: Lolium perenne; assembly: GCF_019359855.2. Lineage (NCBI taxonomy): Eukaryota > Viridiplantae > Streptophyta > Magnoliopsida > Poales > Poaceae > Lolium > Lolium perenne. The sequence continues at coordinate 65,119,977 of NC_067247.2, forward strand.
CATGTTTCGCACTTAAAGAGTACTGAACCTTTTCTGATCGTGTACATTTTCCAGAGATTAATTTCCATCTGCAGGCCAACGCACATGCACAGCCAACGTCCAGAGCATTCAACCATGCAGACGTCCACATTCCCTTGGGTCACAGACATCTATTACTGGTAGAAACTAGAGTTCTACCGGGACGAGGGCGTAAATTGTAGGGGTGGAAGTGCGACGAGCGAGAGGAAGAGAGGCGGCGCCGGCGGCAGGGCGCCGTCGCGGGCGCGCGTGGAAGGCGGCAGCTAGGGTTTGGGGCGGCGCGGGCTAGAGAAGGCCGACTCCTCTGGGAGTCGGCAATAATGATATTGATTATTGCTTGATCGATTTAGTCTATTACATCTTGTATTTATAAGAGAACTGCAAAACCCTAATCTGCTAACTGGGCTAAGCCCCTAACTAGGCCTGGCCGGTTGGGCTAGTGGGCCCCCTCCGGCGGTAGACCAGGCCGGTCATAACATCTCTCCCCGCCTGCTGCTGGAATTCCTCGCGGGGCTCCCAAGTCGCCTCCTCCTCGGAAAGGCCCTCCCACTGCACCAACAAATGCCAAACATCACGACGTAGCTGAGCGCGGAGCACCTTGGCCGGGCTGGGCAGCAGACGACCCTCGGCCGTCGGCGGAAGTGGTGGAGTGGCCACCGGCGGGGCACCGCGATAGGGCTTCAGCAGTCCCACGTGGAAGACGTTGTGAATGCGGGCCCCCTCAGGCAACTGAAGTCTGTACGCCATGGTCCCAATCCGCTCGACGATGATGAAGGGCCCCGCATAGCGCGGACCAAGTTTGCGCTTGGCACGCGGGTCGAGGGACTGATGAGAGCGGTGCAACAGGCGAAGCCACACCCAGTCACCCACCGCGTACTCAACCTCGCGGTGGCGCCCGTCATAGTAGTGCTTGGCGACCTGCTGAGCCTGGACAAGACGCTGCCGCACCTCGACCAGCATCTCGTCGCGGGCACGGATGAGCTCGCCAGCTGCCTCCGTCCGCGCCGTCGCTGGATCCACCGGTAGAATAGGTGGTGGTGGCCGACCGTAGACCACCTCGAATGGCGTAGCGCGCAGGGCGGAGTGGTAGGAGGTGTTGTAGCAGTACTCCGCCCATGCAAGCCAATCCACCCAAGCGCGAGGACGATCACCTGTAACATAGCGCAAATACATGGCGATCACCTTATCGACCACCTCGGACTGGCCGTCCGTTTGAGGATGGAACGCCGTGCTGAACCGGAGTTGGACCCCAGCCATGCGGAAGAGGTCCCACCACACGTGCCCTGTGAACACCGGATCTCGGTCACATACGATGGACGAGGGAAACCCGTGTAGGCGGACGATACCGTCGAAGAAGGCACGGGCCACGGACGATGCCGTGTAGGGATGGCCAAGCGCGATGAAGTGGGCGTACTTGGAGAAGCGGTCAACCACCGTGAGGATGACAGACTTGCCGCCCACCCTCGGAAGGCCCTCGATGAAGTCCATGGAGATGTCGGCCCACACCTGCGAAGGAACGTCAAGCGGCTGCAAGACGCTAGCTGGGCGCAAAGTCTCCGTCTTGTTGCGCTGGCACGTCTCACACGAACGCACCCAATCCTGGACCATGGCCCGATCGCCAGGGATGTAGAAGTCCGCGTGCAGACGGTGGAGGGTCTTCTGGACACCCTCATGACCGACGGAATGCGCCAAGAGCAGCACCTGGTGGCGGAGGTCATCGTGGTCGGGAACGAACACGCGGCGCCCGTGGAGGAGAAGGCCGTCGATGACGCGCCAAGGGTCGTCCAGCTCACCCACGGCGAGCTGCTGCCGCAGACGCTGGGCATCCGGCGCGGACACTGTCGCCTGGCGGATGCGGTCGAAGAGGACGAAGGAGGGCCCCGAGCGGATGCAGAGCAGGCGTCCGTCCGAGGCTCCCTCAGTGGCGTCGGGATCGGCGTCGCGGCGGGACAAGGCGTCGGCCACCGTGTTGAGGCGCCCCGGACGATACTCCACCGTGAAGTCGAAGCCAAACAGCTTGCTGATCCACTAGTGCTGGGGCACCGTCGACAGCCGCTGGTCCAAGAGGAACTTAAGGCTGTAGTGGTCCGTACGTACGCGGAACGAGCGCCCCCATAGGTAGGGATGCCAGTGGAGGACGGCCTGAACCAAGCCAATGAGTTCCTGCTCGTACGCTGCAAGCTTGAGGTGGCGTGCAGCAAACGGCCGGCTGAAGTAGGCGAGCGGCCCGTCACCCTGGTGAAGGAGGCACCGAACCCCGCCCCGGAGGCGTCGCAGTCGACGATGAACGGCTTGTCGAAGTCCGGCATCTGGAGGACGGGGCCCGTCGTCAGGGCCCCCTTGAGGGCCTCGAAAGCAGCGGTAGCCTCGTCATCCCAAGCGAATGCCTCGTGCCGCAGCAGGCGCGTGAGTGGCGAGGCGATGAGGCCAAAATCCCGGATGAACTTCCGGTAGTAGCCGGCGAGGCCCAGGAACCCGCGGAGGGCGCGTGGTGAACGCGGCGTCGGCCAGGCGGCGACCGCCGCCACCTTGTCCGCACCCATGGCCACCCCGTCGGCGGAGATGACGTGACCGAGATAGGCCACCGAGGTCGTCGCAAACGAGCACTTCGAGCGCTTGAGGTGAAGTCGATGCGCTCGAAGCTCGTTGAAGACGATGGCGACATGCTGCAGGTGCTCCGCCCATGATGCGCTGTAGATCAAAATATCATCGAAAAAAACCAGCACAAAACGGCGTAAGTATGGGCGAAGGACATCATTCATCAGGGCCTGGAAGGTTGCGGGCGCGTTGGTGAGGCCGAAAGGCATCACCACGAACTCGAAGTGGCCATGGTGTGTCCGGAACGCCGTCTTGGCGATGTCCTCCGGGTGCATGCGCACCTGATGATAGCCTGAGCGAAGGTCGAGCTTGGTGAAGAACCGCGCGCCGTGGAGCTCGTCAAACAGCTCGTCGACCACCGGGATCGGGAACTTGTCCTTGAGCGTGAGGGCGTTGAGGGCACAGTAGTCGATGCAGAAGCGCCACGTGCCATCCGACTTGCGCACCAACAGCACCGGCGCGGAGAACGGGGACGTGGAGATCCTGATGATGCCCGCCTCCAACATGAGCGCGCACTGGCGCTCCAGCTCGTCCTTCTGCAGCTGGGGGTAGCGGTATGGGCGCACCGCCACTGGCGGCGACCCCGGGAGCAAGTGGATGCGATGGTCACACGCTCGTGGGGGCGGCAGGCCCTGCGGCTCCTCGAAGATGTCGCCGTGCTGCTGCAGGAGGTGCGTCAGGAGGGGGTGCTCGGCGTCGTCGGTCCCAGAGACGAGCTGGAGCTGCGGCGCGGGGGAGGTGCCCCCGAGACCCTCCCAGCGAATGTGACGTCCCTGGCGCCAGAAGGTCATCGTCAGGGCGTCGAAGTCCCAAAGGATGGGACCGAGCGTCCGCAGAAAGTCGACGCCAAGGATGAAGTCGAAGCAGCCCAAGTCGATGCCGGCGCACGTGATGACGAAGTGCTCGTCGCCGATGGTAAGGGGAGCGTGCTGGACCACCCCATGGCAGTGGAGGCGGTCACCGTTGGCCACGGTCACGTGGAGGGTATCCCCACCTGTCGGCTGTAGCGCGAGGCGGCGCATAGTGGCGGCGGGGAGAAAGTTATGCGTAGACCCCGTGTCCAGTAGCGCCACCAGAGACTCGCCCTGGATAGTGACCGGAAGCAGCATCGTCCGCTCGTGGCGGATGCCGGCGAGCGCATGTAGGGACACGACGAAGGCCGTGGCAGCCGCGTCGGTCGGCCCGGCCGTCTCGGACGCCGCGGCAACCGGCCCGGTCGTCGGGTCGCCCTCCTCCACGTCGACTGTCTCCAGGTAGAAGAGGCGAGGGCACACGTGACCGGGCGTGTATGGGTCGTCGCAGTTGAAGCAGAGTCCCAGGCGGTGGCGTTCGAGCTGCTCCGCCGGGTGAGGCGGCGGAACGTGCGTGTAGCCGCGGGGCGGGGCCGGTCGGTCCCGGTGGGGCGGGCGGGTGGCCGCCGCAGCCGGAGGAGGAGGTCGGGCGGCGCGGGTGCCGCGGGCCAGGGGCGTCTGCTGAACCGCCTGGGCGCAACGCTCATAAGCGCGCGCGTAGTGCATCGCCGTCTGGAGGTCCCACGGGGCCTGTAGCTCGACATCCACACGGATGTGGTCCGGGAGGCCGCCAATGAAGAGCTCGGCGCGCTGTTGGCCCGTCACGCCGGGCGCATGGCATGCGAGGGCCTGGAAGCGGTCGGCGAAGTCCTGCACCGTGGTGGTGAACGCCAAACGCCCAAGTTCCGCCAAGCGGCTGCCGCGGATTGGAGGGCCGAAGCGGAGAAGGCAGAGCTCACGGAACCGGTCCCATGGAGGCATGCCACCCTCGTCCTGCTCCAGGGAGTAGTACCACGTCTGGGCGGTGCCGCGGAGGTGGTACGAGGCGAGCCACGTCCGGTCCGAAGCCAGGGTACGCTGTCCCCGGAAGAACTGCTCGCACTGGTTGAGCCAGTTGAGTGGGTCCTCGACGCCATCGTACGTGGCGAATTCCAGCTTGGCGTAGCGTGGGGGAGCGAGGCCGGTGGCGCCCTGGGCGGGGGGCTCCGCGCGACCAGCAGAAGGCTCGGCGAAGCGGGCGGGCGGCGGGTCCGGGAAGGACGGGCGCGGAGGGTCCCCGGCGGTGGTGTAGACAGGGGACGGCGCCGGTGCGGCCGAGTAGACGGGCGGGGCTCGTCGCGGTCACCCACGCCGGAGTCGGGAGGGCGACGGCGCGGAACCGGACCCGCCGGATGGGCACACCCCGGGGCAGCGAGGCGGGGCCCGTGCTGGGGATCGGCTGCTAGGACGCCCACGGCTGCGGCGGCGGTGAGGCCGGGGGCGGAGCAGGCGCGCCCTGGCCGGGTAGGGCGGTCGGCGCGGCCGGGTAGGCGGCGAGGGGTGGCGACAGGTGCGGCGTAGTCATCCGGGTGCGACGTAGTCATCCCCCGCGCACCGATGAGGTACAAGCGGATGCCCTGGACGGCGGTGGCGAGGTCGCGGATGGCCGTCGATAGCTCTTGCCGCGAGAGGAGAGGGCAGCGCCGCGACATCTGCGGGGCGCGCGGCGCCCGTGGAGGGCGGCGGCAGCTGCGCGGCGGCGGAGGAGGCCGGCGAGTCTCGGAGGCGGCGGCGGTGGCGGCGGTGGGCTGGCTCGAAGACATGATCGTAGAGGTCTCTGATACCAAATTGGTAGAAACTTGAGTTCTACCGGGACGAGGGCGTAGATTATAGGGGTGGAAGTGCGACGAGCGAGAGGAAGAGAGGCGGCGCCGGCGGCAGGGCGCCGTCGCGGGCGCGCGTGGAAGGCGGCGGCTAGGGTTTGGGGCGGCGCGGGCTGGAGAAGGCCGACTCCTCTGGGAGTCGGCAATAATGATATTGATTATTGCTTGATCGATTTATTCTATTACATCTTGTATTTAGTATTTATAATAGAACTGCAAAACCCTAATCTGCTAACTGGGCTAAGCCCCTAACTAGGCCTGGCCGGTTGGGCTAGTGGGCCCCCTCCGGCGGTAGACCAGGCCGGTCATAACAATTACAGTATTAGCTGAAAGCATTAGCCTCCTTAGCTACTCCATTCATTTCAGGCTCCCCGGTTAAGAAAGGGGAGGAAAGAACATGTCGATGAGGGTCGTTAGAGCCGGACACTAACACGCCTAGCTGGAGATCTTGATGCTAGACAGAAATCAAGTACTCCTATATACTTGGTCAGAGCTATGAAAGTTTGTTGCTGCAGGACGAAAATACGCAGTACCACCGGGTAAGTTACTGTAGCGGTACAAAATTCGTATTTCTAGCGCTTTAAAAATTCCGAACAATTTTTTTGCATGTAGAGGACACACGTATGTATATGCGTGCCTTTTTTCATACTCAAATTCGAATATATGTAGCTTAGGCAAAAATGATAAATTTCAAATGAATAGTATGAAGGAAAACTCCTTCTGAAATTTCTGTAACTTAATGATCGGGAAACTATATAATTTAGTGGGGGAGTAAGTTTAATCGGCGCAGTATCCAAGTTCCAAAAAATCGCTTTAGATGCAGAACTGAATTTGTCTCTCAAGACAGGCATTCAAATTTTTCGATAAGGATGCTTTATTACTCAAAATGTTTTAACAGGCATTCAAATACCAATACCCAATCCCCAGCGCCAAAGCCTCGAGGTTGCAGTCCCTGTCCGAACATCCATCCCAACAGTTGTATGCACGAGGGGCATTTTCAGTCAAGCAGAGCCCGGAGGTTGGGCCGTCACAAGACGATCTGTCCCCGCGAGAGATATATATTCCCACCGAGGCGCGGAAGGAAGCATCCAAGAGGCAATACCACGGCGCGGAAGGAAGCATCCAAGAGCAAGAGGCAAGCGGGAGTAGACTCTCAAGTGGTAGTGGTCACCCGCGACCAAGAGGCAAGAGGGAGGAGACGGCCATGGCCGCCCATGCTTTAAGATCCACTCCCCACCACCACATCCACCTCCTCCTCCTCCTCGCCCTCAGTCGCATCAGATCTCCAGCTCCCCCCTCCCCGGCGGGTGCACACCACCGTGGCCGCATTTGCCGCCGTACAGAGTGAACCGGGGTTCGGTCCTTCCGCGGGTGCCTGTGCAGCTGTTGCCTGCTGAAGAGGGAAGGAAATGGCGGCGGTTGGTGGATCCGCGGTGGCCTGCTGCGCCGTGCTGCTCGCCGCGGTGCTGCTCTTCTCCGCACCGGCCACCACAGGTTCGGCTCCTCTCCTATACCTGCACTCGCCCGGCCCTTCTCACTCTCTGTCTCTCTCGATGGTGCCGCGTTGTGCCGGGAACCGGCGAGTCGGTGAGATCCGGTCAGTGTTCAACATTTCGATTTGCAAAAAAAATCGTCCCTCTCAGAGATTCGCGAATTTCTATAAAGAATGAATTTTTGAAGAAAAAATTCAAAAATTTCGAACAAATACGAATGCGGACATTTCAACCTTTCGGTCGATTTTTTTTTTTTTTTTTTGAAAAGTTTCGCGAAATTGGAACGTGGGAACCGAATCACGTTCGACCAACCAGTGCAGCTAGCTGTTTGCTGCATCGCTGCAGCTCCAAAAAATCAGAAACGCAAAGCTCCAAAGAATCACACCTTGGATGAACAATGCCAGATACGTCTGCATACAGCATAGTTCAAACACACCAGTTATGGAGCAGGAAAAGTGATCCTACTTGAATATTCCCCACCAAGAGCCCATTAATTGTTGAACAAATCAAAAGCAGTAGAAGCAATCACAGTGAAACTTGCAAAACATCAATGAAAACACAAGAATTTATAACAGATTCCAGTTCTAGCATTCACACATAGTCTGGCATCATAATTATTGAACTGACATGAAAATTCAGCAGGGTTTGGAGCAGGAAATCACTAACTTGGCACTGGAAATGTAAGTAACCAGCATACAGATAGGAAATAAATGTGACGTTCTCGCATAACAAAAACTAGGTAGATAATCAAATGGCTATGTAGAAGTTTCAATGCTCAACTGGTTGAACCATGCCTCCAATTTAGAAATCCTAAGCAGATCTGCTGACAAAGTTAAGAGTTTCAGTTCAAGGGAGTATTATATGGATATCAAACGTGTAAACATGTAAGGTTGAGTTACATAATTAGAGGCCCACCATTTCTTTTTATTAGTACCCTTGCCTGATAAATCGCTCATACGCCTATACTTGCTCGGAGCATTCCATTGTGACCGTGGGCGCCTTGAACCGTGATCCTGGTCTTGCTTGGCGTGTGCGAAATTTTGTTCACACGTGAGCACAACTTTTTTCATATCATTCCTCATCATCTGACTAGTTTAGAATGTAAATAAGAACATTTTATTGGGTGAAACAAAACCAAGACGGCAAGATACTTTCAGAACAGTCTCACCTTTATTAGGAGGCGCTGTCACATCATCGCTATTATCAGTGTCATCAGATCTGCGGCTACCAGGTTGGCTTTGTGTTTCGTCGTTGCTGCCAATGATCTTGCATTATCCATTCCTTTCATTTTTGTCCACGCTCCTTCTTTTCCAAATCCGTTTTATGCTGCTCTGTCCTGTCTTTATTGCTATTGTAGAAGAGATATTGGAGATTGCACGGCACCAATAGGGCCGGTTGCTCATATATATATATAGGCGGACACATGTACAATTACAGGTACAACCCTGAGTCGATCGGGAACTCCAAGTCACGGAGCTCATCGGAGAGGCTATTCAGCTTGAGGGCGTACTCGTCGAGAGATAGGTCGTTCTGGTGGGTGCCGAAGAACTCCTGCTGGAGGAAGGTGACCCGCTGGATTTTGTTGTCGGTGAAGAGACCAGTGATCTTGGCCCAGACCGTGTGGGCGGAGTCGCCGTCGCGGACGACGGTGCGGAAGATGTCGTTGGAGACGGTCTGGTAGAACCAGCGGATGATGGTGGCGTCGATCGCGAGCCACTCGGGGTCGTGCGGTATGGCGAGGAGGTCGATGGTGCCGTCGACGTGATCGAGGAGATCATACTCGCGGAAGAGCAGCCCAAAGTACGTCTTCCACGGGAAGAAGTTGGCAGCGGTGGTGGAGAGCTTCACCGGCACGCGCTCGGCGATGGGGATGTCGCGGATGACGGCGACGGAGGGGCCGGCGAAGGGGTTGCTGCTACCGGAGCGGGAGGAGTTGAAGGGGTCGGAGCCGAAGGAGGAGAAACCGGCCATGACGGAAGCGGTGGTGGTGGTGGGAGGCGGAAGCGGCTAGGGCTAGGGTTGGGGTGGAGGCCGGCGGCGCCCAGGGTGGGGAGGGGCGGCGGCTAGGGTTGGGAGAGGAATGGCCGACGGCGCCTAGGGGGAGAGGGGCGGCGGCTAGGGCTAGAGAGGCGAGGGTGGCCGGCGGCGCCCAAGGGTGGGGGGGGGGGGGGGGGGCGGCTAGGTCAGGACCCGACGGGTCTCTGATACCATGTAGAAGAGATATTGGAGATTGCACGGCACCAATAGGGCCGGCTGCTCATATATATATATAGGCGGACACATGTACAATTACAGGTACAACCCTGAGAAAACACGGGGACCTATACCTATACAATATGTTACTCAACAGCTATTATGACGATTAATTTCTTTTTTGAAAAGCTTGTCATCCTTCTCATCTGATATGGGTTTTGCATGAGTCATTGATCCACTGAGCCAGTCCATTATTGGATTGTCTCTATCATACAATGTGACATCCATCATAACGGATAATGGATCAATTTCACTTTCCTGCATGTCAAATTCCTGTTGTTGGATACGCAACTTCAAATTATAGTGCACATAAACCAACTTGTGGAGCTTGTCATAGCCAAGTCGATTCCTTAGTAGCGTGTGAATCAGTGCAAATGTGCTCCACTTTCGTTCTTTTCTTTTGTTTTGTTTAACTTGAAGCCGATGTAAGGATATAACAAACAGTACATCTAGTGTGTCAATTTAACTTCTTTTTGTTTGTTTCCATATTGTATCTGACATGCAACCTTTGTTTGATCGTGCAGAAGCTTATGATTCGCTGGATCCAAATGGCAACATCACGATAAAATGGGATATTATTAGTTGGACTCCTGATGGTTATGTTGTAAGTAGCACCCTTTCACATCAACAGCTCTGCCTTTCATCTCAACCTACCATTACCGAATAACTGTTTACCTTGAAAAGTAGCACGGGCCAATGATTCGTTACAAACTTCAGTACAAAAAATATAGTAGCCACCAAGTGCAGTTGTCAGCCAGTTACAATTATCTAGTCATCATGTACCTGTATCATGATCTTTCTCTCCAAACTTGTCATGCGCAGGCAACAGTCACAATGTTCAACTACCAACAGTTCCGACACATCTCAGCGCCTGGGTGGCAGCTGGGGTGGTCGTGGGCGAAGAAGGAGGTCATCTGGTCGATGGTGGGGGCTATGGCCACTGAGCAGGGTGATTGTTCAAAGTTCAAGAGCAGCCGTCCCCATTGCTGCAAGAAAGAGCCAAATATTGTCGATCTTCTTCCAGGCACCCCATTCAACCAGCAAATTGCCAATTGCTGCAAGGCGGGAATTATAAGGACATTTAACCAGGACCCAGCAAATGCTGCCTCCTCCTTCCAGATCAGTGTAGGTCTTGCTGGGAATACCAATTGGACGGTTAAGGTGCCGAAAAAGTTCACTCTTAAGGCCCTGTGTCCACAGGTACACTGTGGGCGTGCTATTGTTGGCATGCCTACCAAGTTTTACTCTTCAGACGGGCGCAGGGCAACCCAAGCTCTTAGTAAGTTGCCCATTTATTGCTCTTTGCTGCTTGCTCTCAGTTGCTTGAATATTTTGTGCAAATGCATTAGCAAGCTGAACACATCATAATAGTAGTTTAGTATTTTGCTCCTTAAACATGGTTGAATGCTAGGTTACATTTTGTGTAGGGTTAGTGAAAAGAGTTTTTTTAGATAAAAGAGTGAAACCATTGAAATGACAAGTGATTTGTTCTCGATGGGAGATGAGTTCATCACCTATAATTGATGTTAGCTCAGGCAGCCTATTTTAGTCAGTTTTGTTCTAATGCAAATAATGCATGTCAAATCCACGGAGCATCAGATTGGTTCCATATATATGTTTATGTTTGATTGCAGATAATAACTTTCTTTATTTAATGTACTTTAACAAATAATTTATCTATTCACACAGTGACCTGGGATGTAGCCTGCACATACTCCCAATATCTTGCTCAGAAGACTCCAACCTGCTGTGTATCTCTGTCATCGTTTTACAATGACACTACTGCGAACTGCCCGACGTGCTCTTGTGGCTGTCAAAACAATGTTACTCATCCAGGAAGCTGCGTAAAGTGAGTACAAACTTGTTACTCTTTCACTTTCTATTAAGGTTCCAATTTTCTGCAAAATTCCTTATGAAACCTATGCACTGTACAGTGACAATTCGCCTTATTTACGATCTGCCATCAATGGTCCTGGCAAAATTACCGGCCAGCCTCTTGTCCAATGTTCTCCCCACATGTGCCCGATAAAAATCCACTGGCATGTGAAGCTCAACTACAAGGACTACTGGAGAGTGAAAGTCACCATCACATACTTGAACTACCGAATGAACTATTCAGACTGGAACTTAGTGGCCCAACATCCTAACTTCGACAGTACCACAAAGGTTTTTAGCTTCAACTACAAGCCACTTACCCCATATGGAGACGGCATAAGTAAGACACTTCATGAACTGTTTTATTTGGTTTCTTTATGAAAATGTGCCTCTTGACTGATGGGGTTTATTCCTTCGCTTCAGATGATACCGCGATGTTCTGGGGAAGGAAGTTCTACAATGATGTCCTTAAGCAAGCTGGTCCACTAGGAAATGCGCAGTCAGAAGTACTAATGCGGAAGGACTCAGAGACTTTCACCTTGGATAAGGGATGGGCCTTTCCAAAGCGTGTGTACTTCAATGGTGATAACTGTGTCATGCCGTCCCCCGACTCGTATCCATGATGCACTGGCTACAGATGGAAGGTGGGGAGGGGTGATAAGGTTGTCTTTTGGGAAGATATCTTGTTTGGTCAATGTAGTCTGGCTATTACATTTTGGGATCTTTATGTCAATCCTAATGAACAACATTGCACTATTGCTAGCGTGTGGGATGTGACTGATCTGAAAATCATTTTAGAAGAACTGTCTCCCCATATCTGCATAACCGTTGGCTTGATCTTGTTAACTTGATTCCTTCATTTGAGTTCTCGGAGGAGTATATGGATTCTACAGCCCTCTCGAGAATACTCTGTTAAATCCGTCTATGCATTTATGAATAATGGAGGGATTGTTCCCTATCCACACTCCTACAATTTGGAAGCTCTTTGTCCCTCCCTCCCAGAATCCATGGCTTCCTGGGTTTTTTGGCGAACAATAAAATCTTAACTGAGATAATTTGCATTAACATCGCCGTATGATTTTTCCTATTCTATGCATGCGGTAGGGAAATCATATGAATAGGAAAAAGCATAGGATTGGTCATGCCTTAAAGGAATGGTGATCAATGGTGATGACACGAAATTAACAAGTTAGGGTTCACATTTATTTGGTATTGCTTGGTCATCTGAGGTTTATTAAGAATGAAGACATGAAATTAACAACTTCATTTGTATTTGGAACTTCTTTAATTTTAGAATAGCATAAGCATGCATGTCACTTGATTGAAGAAGATCTAAACATATCTACTAATACAAGATGATCATTTTTCAAGGATTTTAGAATTATATAGCTAAGTAAACTAGGGTTTTGTATGTGATTAAATTAGGGGTTCCCATTTTTATCAAACAAATTTTAGAGAAATAACTTGTTGATTAAAGGTTAAAGTTGAGGATCAACTTTTGAATACAAATTACATTGGTTTAAACATTTTTCTTCAAGTATTATTATTTAAAAATAAGAATTAGGATAACTGCATTTTTAGGGTTTAGTCCTTAATAAATTGTGATCTTACTGATAATATGATAAATAAAATTAATTTTATTATTTTCTTGAGTTTCCAAATATTTATTCAACATTTCATAAATAATACTACTTGTTATTAAATTTCCTTGGAATTTAGAAAAAAGGCATAAATAATAAGTATTAGGTAATTGAGTTTCTTTCCTAAAAATGTGAAATTATATTTTTAATAAATATATCTTAATTTTTTGAACATTTTGATACCTTCTTTGTAATTTTCCGATTTAAAATCAATTAGAAATGAATTTGCAAAGTTTGGTACAAATTATGGATTTTGAATTTAAATAGGGATTACTTTATTTTGTATCGAGTCAAACCTAGCTACAACGAATGACTAGTGGGTCCAGCGGCCAGGTCAGTTGCCATGTGGGCACGATCAAGTCAAACGTTTGACTTGCCCTGGCTTACCGCCGACGAGGTGGGCGAAAAAGACAACGACACTCCGGTGCCCGTGCGGATGTGGGGATGGGTGCCTTAGAATTATCATATCAAGGTGAACTATACAATGGCAGCACCCCCTCTAAAAGGTCACCAGAGTTGCTCTAGCGAGCAAGGTTGCAGCGGTGCACTCCGGACAATGAGCAATCGTGAGCTACACACGACGATAGCATGTGTAGGCAGGCTTTAAATGCTCGTAAGCTCACCGTGAGGCTTGCAAAAGGTCAACAATGGCCATTGGTGATGGAGATGAGCCAATCTTCCCAGATTCCGGCGATCATCAGTGATAGAAAACTCTCGATTCACGATACTCCTTGCCCCCTTGAGATCACTCCACGGTCTGGGGGGGGTGGAAACTTGGAATCGATGGCTATCCGGAGACTGGCCGACGAATCCTTTGGTCATTTGCGTGGGTTAGAGAGAACGAGACAAAATGAGAAATGGTGCAGGGTGATGTCTACGCACGCTTCTATTCCTGTAGACACTGTTGGGCCTTCAAGAGCAGAGGTTCGTAGAACAGCAGCAAGTTTCCCTTAAGTGAATCACCCAAGTTTTATCGAACTCAGGGAGGTAGAGGTCAAAGATATCCCTCTCAAGCAACTCCGAAATTAAGATACAAGAAGTCTCTTGTGTCTCCAACACACCTAATACACTTGTCAGATGTATAGGTGCACTAGTTCGGCGAAGAGATAGTGAAATACAAGTAATATGGATGATTATAAGTAGTAATTGCAATCTGAAATAAAAATGGCAGCAAGCGAACATGTAGCAGAACTTGTTGGAAACGGTGTTTCAATGCTTAGAAACAAGGCCTAGGGACCATACTTTCACTAGTGGACACTCTCAACAATGATCACATAATTGAATAAATAAATGCTACTCTCAAACACTCTCTTGTTGGATAACAAACACCATTCATTGTGTAGGGCTGCAAAGGCACACCTCAAGCCGGAGTAAACAAGCTCCACAATGTCATAATGGAATCACACACGATGCGCACACTGTCACCATCACACCGTGGAGAGTGACTCCGGAGTTCATACTAAAGTAACCTCTAGAGTGCATAATAGACAATAGTAACATCTACATATTCAACTAGATTACAAAGCTCATGATCACATAAAGATCACACCATGGGAGAGAGAGATAAACCACATAGCTACCGGTAGAGCCCTCAGCCTCGGGGGAGAACTACTCCCTCCTCATCATGGGAGACAGCAACAACGATGAAGATGGCGATGGAGTCGATGGAGATGGCTCCGGGGGCAATTCCCCGTCCCGGTAGGGTGCCGAAACAGAGACTTCTGTCCCCCGAATTAGGGTTTTTGGTGGCGGCGGAGCTACGGAACTCTTCTGGAGAAATCGTCCCTCCCTCTAGGGTTTTCATGGCAGGAGCTTAATATAGGCGAAAGGGCGGCGCGAGGGGGTGCCCGAGGGGCCCACCCCATAGGGCGGCGCCGCCCCCCTCCTAGACGCGCCAGTGGATGGGGAGGAGGCCGTGGGCCTCCTCTGTCCTGGCCCTTCTGGCTCCGTGGGTCTTCTGGCGAAATAGAATTTCTGTAATTTTTCTGGATTTTTCCGAGCACTTTGGTTTTTTTGGCCTTTTCTGCAATAAACATACATAATAAGCAGAAACTGGCACTGTGGCATCTTGTTAATAGGTTAGTCCAATAAATGCCATAATATGATATAAAGTGCATATAAAACATGTAGCTATTGTCATAAAACTGGCATGGAACAAAATAAATTATAGATACGTTGGAGACGTATCAAGCATCCCCAAGCTTAGTTCTACTCGTCCTCGAGTAGGTAAACGATAACAAGAATAATTTCTGAAGTGACATGCTACCAACATAATCTTGATCAATACTATTGTAAAGCGTATGAGATGAATGAAGTGACTCAAAGCAATGGTCTATAGTTTGCTAACGAATAGATAATGAATAAACCACTGAATCATATAGCAAAAACTTTTCATGAATAGTACTTTCAAGACAAGCATCAAAAAGTCTTGCATAAGAGTTAACTCATAAAGCAATAGATTCTTAATAAAACGTTTTGAAGCAACACAAAGGAAGATTTAAGTTTTAGCAATTACTTTCAACTTCAACATGCATATCTCATGGATAATTGTCAACACAAAGTAATATAATAAGTGCAATAAGCAAGCATGTAAGAATCAATGCACACAGTTGACACAAATGTTTTGCTTCTAAGATAGAAAGAAGTAGGTAAACTGACTCAACATAAAGTAAAAGAAAGGCCCTTCGCAGAGGGAAGCAGGGATTAAATCATGTGCTAGAGCTTTTCAAGTTTTGAAATCATATAGAGCGCATAAAAATAAAGTTTTGAGAGGTGTTTGTTGTTGTCAACGAATGGTAGTGGGCACTCTAACCCCCTTGTCAAACAGACTTTCAAAGAGCGGCTCCCATGAAGGACGTTATCTCTACCAGCAAGGTAGATCATCCCTCTTCTCTTTTGTTTACACATGTATTTTAGTTTTATTTATATATGACACTCCTCCCAACCTTTTGCTTTCACAAGCCATGGCTAACCGAATCCTCGGGTGCCTTCCAACATTTCACATACCATGGAGGAGTGTCTATTGCAAAATTAAGTTGCTTACTGATAAATTAGGGCAAAACATGTGAAGAGAATTATTAATGAAAGTTAATTAATTGGGGATGGGCACCCCGTTGCCAGCTCTTTTTGCAAAATTATTGGATAAGCGGATGTATATGCCACTAGTCCATTGGTGAAAGTCTGCCCAACAAGATTGAAAGATAGAACACCACATACTTCCTCATGAGCTATAAAACATTGACACAAATAAGGAGTAATAAAGTTTTGAATTGTTTAAAGGTAGCACATGAAGTATTTACTTGG
The DNA here is from genome assembly GCF_019359855.2 of Lolium perenne. Lineage (NCBI taxonomy): Eukaryota > Viridiplantae > Streptophyta > Magnoliopsida > Poales > Poaceae > Lolium > Lolium perenne. The sequence goes on from NC_067247.2 coordinate 65,135,810, forward strand.
AATGGCAGGAAAAATACCACATAGTAGGTAGTTATGGTGGACACAAATGGCATAGGTTTTGGCTCAAGGTTTTGGATGAACGAGAAGCATTCCCTCTCAGTACAAGGCTTTGGCTAGCAAGGTTGTTTGAAGCAAACACAAGTATAAACCGGTACAACAAAACTTACATAAGAACATATTGCAAGCATTATAAGACTCTACACTGTCTTCCTTGTTGCTCAAACACTTTTACCAGAAAATATCTAGACCTTAGAGAGACCAATCATGCAAACCAAATTTCAACAAGCTCTACGGTAGTTCTCCACTAATAGGTTTAAACTACATGATGCAAGAGCTTAAACATGATCTACTTGAGAGCTCAAAACAATTGCCAAGCATCAAATTATTCAAGACAATATACCAACTACCACATGAAGCATTTTCTGTTTCCAACCAAATAACAATCAATGCTGAGGCTTTCAGCTTTCGCCATAAACATTAAAGTATAAGTGCTGAGGCTTTCAGCTTTTGCCATGAACATGGAAAATAAAACGAAGAACACAAGTGTTCAAATGAAAAAGCGGAGCGTGTCTCTCTCCCACATAAGCATGCTAGGATCCGATTTATTCAGAGAATGAAAATAACAAAACGAAAATAAAAGCACACAGACGCTCCAAGTAAAGTGCATAAGATGTGACGGAATTAAAATATAGTTTCACTAGAGGTGACCTGATAAGTTGTTGATGAAGAAGGGGATGCCTTGGGCATCCCCAAGCTTAGACGCTTGAGTCTTCTCGAAATATACAGGGATGAACCACGGTGGCATCCCCAAGCTTAGACTTTTCACTCTTCTTGATCATATTATATCATCCTCCTCTCTTGATCCTTGAAAACTTGCTTCACATCAAACTCAAAGCAATCTCATTAGAGGGTTAGTGCATAATCAAAAATTCACATGTTCAGCAAGGACATAATCATTCCCAACACTTCTGGACATTACTCAAGGTTACTGAAATTTAATGGAGCAAAGAAATCCACTCAAACACGGTAAAAGAGGCAATGCGAAATAAAAGGCAGAATCTGTCAAAAACAGAACAGTCCGTAAAGACGAATTTTTTCGAGGCACTTAACATGCTCAGATGGAAAAGCTCCAGTTGAATGCAAGTTGCGTACATATCTGAGGATTACTCATGAATTTTTTCAGGATTTTTAGATTTTTCTGCAAAGAGAAAAACTCAAAACCGTGACAGCTAAAAATCCGTTTCTGCGCAGAAATCCAAATCTAGTATCAACTTTCTATCAAAGACTTTACTTGGCACAACAATGCATAAAAGTATCATTACTCTCCACACAAGCATAATCAATTTTATTAGTAATAGTGGGAGTAAAACTATAACATCCATCATTATAATCATCATAAATTGAAGGCATAGAATAATCATAATGAATTTTATCCTCAATAGTAGATGGACTGAAAATATCACAATCACCATAATGAACTTGAATATGATAGACAAGCTGTATATTAGAGAGATGGTTTTGAGTAATCCCTCCATAACTATGACAAGTTTCATGACGATGACTGTAATTATAACCTATGTCATAGTATTCTTTATAATAATTGTCAAAGATTGGAGGCATAGTGTCATCATAAGAAATAGAATAGTTATCTTCCAAAGTGTGCTCATTTGTAAACATACCATCATTGTTACTAGAAGGAGATGTATCAAACATGTAATCATTAGTAGCAAAAGGATTTTCAAACACCTCATCCCCAAGCTTAGAGCTTTCTATATCATCATGGGAAGAAACATGGATAGTACTAATACTATGGCAATTATTAACATCATCATTTTTAGAATTAGTGTCCCAGAAATCTTCAATATCAAAAGAAGTGTGCTTTTCCCAATCATGGTCACTAATATAAATAACAGGCATAGGTTCATCATCAAGTTCAGAATCATCGAATTCAGAATTATAAGTATCAATTATAATAGGAGCAACAAGTTTGGGAGAAGATACCGTTTCCTCTCTTCTTTTACTCCTCCTCTTCTTCTTCTTCTTCTTCTTCTTCTTCTTCTTCTTCTTCTTCATTCCCTTCGTCTTCTTCTTTTCCTCTTTAGGAGGGAGAGGCTTGAAGGAAGCTTCTCCACATAACCTGGTCTATTATTAGAAACAATAGAAGAAACTTGGGAGGATACCTCTCTTTCATTAATAAGAACAAATCACATATTAGTCCTGTCATATTTTGGTAAAGTCCCATCCTTTATAGCACTTTGTATGTAGGTGTTGGCATGGCAATTATTAACACAATAGAGATAACATCCATGCAACACACTATTCATATCAAGATCACTCATATCTAACAAAGAAATTTTTCTTGATAACTCTTCACACCCCAAAAATAAAGTAAGTTCATCATGCGCATTAGAAGTGATCATGTTATCACAATATAGACTTGAAGTACTCATTAAATTCGAAATACTATCATCATGACCAGAACATTGAAAATTAAAATGACCCACTTCATAGCAAAGTTCACAAATAAAAGGATGGAGGTCACAAACTTTTTCACCAAGATCTTTTAGAGCCTTCTACCACATTCTAGTTTTTTCATTCCTATGATGGATACAATATTCATCTTTGATTTGATTAATTCCACAAGGTCTATGCATTCCACAAAAATTAACATGCTTATAAGAAATAGTATTTTCAGAAGTTTGAGCATGTTTATTGCAATCATTAACAACAATTTCATTTTCCATGCAAGTGTCTTTGAAAGGTTCATGATACACGTCCCAATTTTCTTTAGGAACATTAATATGAGAAGCAAAGGTTCTACAACAATCAACAATAATTTGAGAATCAAGACCATAATTATCACTAAGCTTTTGCAAACCAGCAGTTTCAATGAAACACTTAATGCATTCATATTCATACTTTATACCTAATTCTTTACCTTTGTCGTTCTCCCAATCTTCAGTATTGCTTTGAATTCTTTCAAGAAGATCTCATCTAGCTTCAACCTTCTTACTTGTGAAAGAACCATGTGAACATGCATCTACATAATCCTTATAATGACTTGAAAGCCTTGCATAAAAGTTAGTAACAATTATTTCCTCAGAAAGCTCATGGTTAGGGCATTTGTGTTAATGTTTTTAGTCTTCCCCAAGCTTGAGAAATTGAAAGTATAGAGATGGTAAACCTAGAGGGGGTGAATAGGTTTCTACAGATTTTAATTCTTTCTTTGCAATATTAGGCTTTGCAGAATATAAAGGTGAGCCTAATGCAAACTAGGTGAAGCAACCTATTGTAGGATAACGTTGCATAGAAAACAAAAATTTTCCTACCGCGAACACGCAATCCAAGCCAAGATGCAATCTAGAAGACGGTAGCAACGAGGGGGTATCGAGTCTCACCCTTGAAGAGATTCCAAAGCCTACAAGATGAGGCTCTTGTTGCTGCGGTAGACGATCACTTGCCGCTTGCAAAAGCGCGTAGAAGATCTTGATCACGATCGGTTCCGGCGCCACGAACGGGCAGCACCTCCGTACTCGGTCACACGTTCGGTTGTTGATGAAGACGACGTCCACCTCCCCGTTCCAGCGGGCAGCGGAAGTAGTAGCTCCTCTTGAATCCGACAGCACGACGGCGTGGTGTCGGTGGCGGTGTAGAAGTCCGGCGGAGCTTCGCTAAGCAAACCGGACAATATGAAGTGGAGGAGCAAAGCTAGGGTTTGGGAGGGGGTGGCCGGCCACTCAAGGGGGGCGGCCAAGCTATGGTCTTGGGGTGGCCGGCCCCCTCCCTTGGCCCCTCATTATATAGGTGGATCCCAAGTGTTGGTGTCCAAGTCTTCGAATAAGACCCGAAACCAAAACCTTCCATAGGAGGGGGCAAACCTAGCCCAACTAGGACTCCCACCCAAAGGTGGGATTCCCACCTCCCATGTGGGGGTTGGCCGGCCCCCTATGGTGGAGTCCACTTGGGACTCCACCCCCACTAGGGCTGGCCGGCCATGGAGGTGGAGTCCCTTGTGGACTCCACCTTCCTTGGTGGTTTCTTCCGGACTTTTCTAGAACCTTCTAGAACCTTCCATAGAACCTTCCGCGACATTTTATTTCACATAAAATGACATCCTATATATGAATCTTATTCTCCGGACCATTCCGGAACTCCTCGTGATGTCCGGGATCTCATCCGGGACTCCGAACAAATATTCGAACTTCATTCCATAATTCAAGAACTACCATTTCAACATCCAACTTTAAGTGTGTCACCCTACGGTTCGAGAACTATGCGGACATGGTTGAGTACTCACTCCGACCAATAACCAATAGCGGGATACGGAGATCCATAATGGCTCCCACATATTCAACGATGACTTTAGTGATCGAATGAACCATACACATATATTACCAATTCCCTTTGTCTCGCGATATTTTACTTGTCCGAGGTTTGATCTTCGGTATCACTCTATACCTTGTTCAACCTCGTCTCCGACAAGTACTCTTTACTCGTACCGTGGTATGTGGTCTCTTATGAACTCATTCATATGCTTGCAAGACATTAGACGACATTCCACCGAGAGGGCCAGAGTATATCTATCCGTCATCGGGATGGACAAATCCCACCGTTGATCCATATGCCTCAACTCATACTTTAGGATACTTAATCCCACCTTTATAGCCACCCATTTACGCAAAGTGGTGTTTGGTGTAATCAAAGTACCTTTCCGGTATAAGTGATTTACATGATCTCATGGTCATAAGGACTAGGTAACTATGTATCGAAAGCTTATAGCAAATAACTTAATGACGAGATCTTATGCTACGCTTAATTGGGTGTGTCCATTACATCATTCACACAATGACATAACCTTGTTATTAATAACATCCAATGTTCATGATTATGAAACTAATCATCCATTAATCAACAAGCTAGTTTAAGAGGCATACTAGGGACTTCTTGTTTGTCTACATATCACACATGTACTAATGTTTCGGTTAATACAATTCTAGCATGATATATAAACATTTATCATAAACATAAAGATATAAATAATAACCACTTTATTATTGCCTCTAGGGCATATCTCCTTCAGTCTCCCACTTGCACTAGAGTCAATAATCTAGATTACATTGTAATATACCTAACACCCATGGCATTCGGTGTTGGTCATGCTTTGCCCTAGGGAGATCTTTAGTCAACGGATCTGCTACATTCAGATCGGTGTGTACTTTGCAAATCTTTACTTCTCCATCTTCGATGTACTCGCGAATCGAGTGGTAACGCAGCTTGATATGCTTCAGCCTCTTGTGTGACCTTGGCTCTTGTGCATTGGCGATGGCACCCATGTTATCACAGTAAATGATTAATGGGTCCAATGCACTCGGAACCACACCGAGCTCTACAATGAACCTCTTCATCCATACCGCACGATGAAGCCTCTGAAGCCGCTATGTACTCTGATTCTGTTGAAGACTTCGCCACCGTGCCTTTGCTTCGAGCTTGCCCACCATCGCAGCACCATTCAATATAAACACGTACCTGATTGTGACTTAGAGTCATCGGGATCGGTGTTCCAACTTGCATCGGTGTAACCGTTTACAACGAGCTCTTGGTCACCTCCATAACAAAGAAACATATCCTTAGTTCTTTTCAAGTATTTCGGGATATTCTTGACCGCTGTCCAGTGTTCCATTCCTGGATCACTTTGATATCTGCTAGTCAAACTAACGGCATGTGCTATATCCGGTCTAGTACATAGCATGGCATACATGATAGATCCTCGCCGAGGCATAGGGGATGTTACACATCCTTTCTCTTTCTTCACGTAGCCGGTCCTTGAGTTTTACTCAATACCTTGCACAGTAACATAGGTAAGAACCCTTTCTTACTTTCGTCCATTCTAAACTTCTTTAGAATCTTGTCCAGATATGTACTCTGTGATAGCCCTATTAGACGTCTTGATCTATCTCTATAAATCTTGATGCCTAATATATACGATGCTTCACCAAGGTCTTTCATTGAAAAACTATTATTCAAATAACCCTTAACATCGCTTAATAGTTCTATATCATTCCCGATCAATAATATGTCATCTACATATAATATCGGGAATGCTACAGAGCTCCCACTCACTTTCTTGTAAATACGAGGCCTCTCCATGACCTTTGTATAAACCCGAAGTCTTTGATCACCTTATCAAAGCGTCGGTTCCAACTTCTCGATGCTTGCTTCAGTCCATAGATTGAACGCTGAAGTTTGCATACTTTGTCAGCATTTTTAGGATCGACAAAACCTTTGGGTTGTACCATATACAACTCTTCCTCAATGTCTCCATTAAGGAACGCCGTTTTGACATCCATCTGCCAAATCTCATAATCGAAAAATGCAGCTATTGCTAACAAAATCCTCATGATTTCAGCTTCGCTACAGGTGAGAAAGTCTCATCGTAGTCAACTCCTTGAATTTGTCGGAAACCCTTTGCGACAAGTCGAGCTTTATAGACAGTAATATTACCATCGGCATCTGTTTTTCTCTTGAAGATCCATTTATTTTCGACAGCCTTTCGGCTATCTGGTAAGTCTACCAAAGTCCATACTTTGTTATCATACATGGATCCCATTTCGGATTTCATGGCTTCTTGCCATTTGTTGGAATCTGGGCTCATCATCGCTTCTTCATACGTCGCAGGGTCCTCATCATTGTTATCCACAATCATGACATTTAGACAAGGATCATACCAATCAGGAGTGGCACGTTCCCTTGTCGATCTGCGAGGTTCGGTAGTTTCCTCGTTCGAAGTTTCATGATCATTATCATTAGCTTCCTCTGTTGCCGGTGTAGGCGATGCAGTACAACTTCCGATGCTGCGCTACTCGATCAACGAGTATAGATTCATCAATCTCATCGAGTTCTACTTTTCTTCCAGTCACTTCTTTAGTGAGAAATTCTTTCTCAAGAAAGGTTCCGTTCTTAGCAACAAAGATTTTGCCTTCGGATCTGTGATAGAAAGTGTATCCTATAGTTTCCTTAGGATAACCTATGAAGACGCATTTCTCCGCTTTGGGTTCTAGCTTGTCCGGTTGTAACTTCTTTACATAGGCTTCGCAACCCCAAACTTTCAGAACGACAGCTTAGGTTTCTTATTAAACCATAATTCATACGGTGTCGTTTCTACGGATTTTGATGGTGCTCTATTTAAAGTGAATGCATTTGTCTCTAATGCATAACTCCAAAATGATAACGGCAAATCGGTAAGAGACATCATACTACGAACCATATCTAAGAGAGTTCGATTACGACGTTCGGACACACCGTTTCGTTGAGGTGTTCCCGGCGGTGTCAATTGTGAAAGTATTCCGCATTTCTTTAAATGCATGCCAAACTCATAACTCGAGATATTCACCTCCACGATCGGATCGTAGAAATTTGATCTTCTTGTTACGTTGATTTTCTACTTCACTTTGAAATTCCTTAAACTTCTCGAAAGTTTCGGATTTATGTTTCATGAAATAGATATACCCATATCTACTCAGATCATCTGTGAAGGTTAGAACATAACGATAACCACCGCGCGATGCTACGCTCATTGGTCCACATACCTCGGAATGTATGATTTCCAATAAGTCCGTAGCGCGCTCCATCAGACCAGAGAATGGAGTCTTTGTCATTTTTCCCATTAGACATGCGTCGCATCTATCAAGTGTCTCAAAGTCAAGTGATTCAAGTAATCCATCGGTATGGAGTTTCTTCATGCGTTTCACTCCAATATGACCAAGGCGACAGTGCCACATATAAGTAGAATTATCATTTAGTTTAATTCGCTTAGCATCAATGTTATGTATATGTGTATCACTACTATCGAGATCTAACGAGAAATAAGCCATTCTTTTGTGGTGCTCGACCATAAAAGATATTATTCATAAAAATAGAACAACCATTATTCTCGAGACTTGAATGAATAACCGTCTTGCATTAAACAAGATCCGGATATAATGTTCATGCTCAACGCAGTACATAATAACAATTATTTAGGCTTAAAACTAATCCCGAAGGTAGATGTAGAGGAAGTGTCCCGACCGCGATCACATTGACCTTGGATCCGTTTCCAACGCGCATCGTCACTTCATCTTTCGGCGGTTGTCGTTTATTCTTTAGTTCCTGTTTCGAGTTAGAAATATGAGAAACCGAACCAGTCTCACATACCCAGGTACTAGAACGAGAACTAGTGAGATAAACATCTATAACATGTATATCGATATACCTTCTTTCTTCTTCTTGACAAGGCCGCTCTTTAGATCAGCCGGATACTTGGAGCAATTACGCTTCCAGGTGTCCCTTCTCCTTGCGATAATAGCACTCAAGATCAGGCTTAGGGCCGTTCTTAGGTTTCATAGGAGGCGTGGCAGCTTTCTTGCCACCCTTCTTGAATTTTCCCTTAGACTTGCCCTGTTTCTTGAAACTGGTGGTCTTGTTGACCATCAACACTTGGTGCTCTTTCTTGATCTCAATCTCAGCAGCTTTTAGCATGCCAAAGAGTTCGAGGTAACTCCTTGTTCATGTTACGCATATTGTAGTTCATCACAAAGTTCTTGTAACTTGGTGGCGGTGATTGAAGGACACGATTAATCCCCGATCTGTTAGGAATCACTATTCCCAAGTCATCGAGTTTCTTCGCATGACCGGACATGGCGATCATGTGCTCACTAACGGAGCTGACTTCTTCCATCATACAGTTTGAAGAAATGTTTCGATGCTTCATAGCATTCCATCGCCGCATGAGTCTCGAATATAGCTTTCAGCTCATTCATCAACTCATGAGGATCATGGTGCTCAAAACGTTTTTGAAGATCGGATTCCTGCATCGCACGGGATGGCACACTGAACTTGAGAGTACCGAGTTTTCCGAGTTGCGTAAACAGCTTTTACTTCATCGGATTCATCTTCTGCAGGAGGGTCACCTAGCGGTGCATCAAGCACAAATTGCAGATTTCCGCCAGAGAGGAAGATCCTCACATGACGGAACCAGTCGGTGAAGTTGCTACCGTTGCTCTTAAGTTTCTCTTTCTCTAGGAACTGATTAAAATTGATTGAGGACGCCATCTCTACAACATATATTTGCAATAGTTTAGACTAAGTTTATGACAAATTGAGTTCAAATTTTAATTCAACATAATTAAAACCCTAGGTGAACTCCCACTCAAAACAATATCCCTCGCATTGTCTTAGTGATCACACGAACCAAATCCACCGCACCTAAACCCGATCATCACGAGAAAAGGTGTGATTTCAATGGCGAACACTCATAGTGTTCATCATATCAACCATATGATTCATGCTCTACCTTTCGGTATCACGTGTTCCGAGACCATGTCTGTACATGCTAGGCTCGTCAAGGCCACCTTAGTATCCGCATGTGCAAAACTGTCTTGCACCCGTTGTATGTACTTATCGAATCTATCACACCCGATCATCACGAGATGCTTCGAAACGATAAGACTTAATAACGGTGCTACTAAGGATGAACACTTTATTATCTTGAGATTTTAGTGAGGGATCATCTTATAATGCTACCGTCGTGATCTAAGCAAAATAAGATGCATAAAAAGGATTAACATCACATGCAGTTCATATGTGATATGATATGGCCCTTTTGTTCTTGTGCCTTTGATCTTCATCTCCAAAGCACGGATATGATCTCCATCATCTTCGGGCATGATCTCCATCATCGTCGGCGTAGCACCAAGGTCAATGGCACCGTCTTCATGTTTGTCCTCCATGTAGCAACTATTACAACTACTTTGAAATACTACTCAACATGAAATTTAAAGACAACCATAAGGCTCCTGCCGGTTGCCACAATACAATAATGATCATCTCATACATATTCATCATCATATCATGGCCATATCACATCACCAAACCCTGCAAAAACAAGTTAGACGTCTCTAATTTGGTTTGCATATTTTACGTGGTTTAGGGTTTTCGAGAGAGATCTAATCTACCTACGAACATGAACCACAACGTTGATACTAATGTTTTCAATAGAAGAGTAAATTGAATCTTTACTATAGTAGGAGAGACAGACACCCGCAAAGCCTCTTATGCAATACAAGTTGCATGTCGAACGAGGAACAAGTCTCATGAACGCGGTCATGTAAAGTTAGTCCGAGCCGCTTCATCCCACTATGCCATAAAGATGCAAAGTACTCAAACTAAAGATAACAAGAGCATCAACGCCCACAAACCATTGTGTTCTACTCGTGCAACCATCTATGCATAGACACGGCTCGATACCACCGTAGGATAACGTTGCATAGAAAACAAAAATTTTCCTACCGCGAACACGCAATCCAAGCCAAGATGCAATCTAGAAGACGGTAGCAACGAGGGGGTATCGAGTCTCACCCTTGAAGAGATTCCAAAGCCTACAAGATGAGGCTCTTGTTGCTGCGGTAGACGATCACTTGCCGCTTGCAAAAGCGCGTAGAAGATCTTGATCACGATCGGTTCCGGCGCCACGAACGGGCAGCACCTCCGTACTCGGTCACACGTTCGGTTGTTGATGAAGACGACGTCCACCTCCCGTTCCAGCGGGCAGCGGAAGTAGTAGCTCCTCTTGAATCCGACAGCACGACGGCGTGGTGTCGGTGGCGGTGTAGAAGTCCGGCGGAGCTTCGCTAAGCAAACCGGACAATATGAAGTGGAGGAGCAAAGCTAGGGTTTGGGAGGGGGTGGCCGGCCACTCAAGGGGGGCGGCCAAGCTATGGTCTTGGGGTGGCCGGCCCCCTCCCTTGGCCCCTCATTATATAGGTGGATCCCAAGTGTTGGTGTCCAAGTCTTCGAATAAGACCCGAAACCAAAACCTTCCATAGGAGGGGCAAACCTAGCCCAACTAGGACTCCCACCCAAAGGTGGGATTCCCACCTCCCATGTGGGGGTTGGCCGGCCCCCTATGGTGGAGTCCACTTGGGACTCCACCCCCACTAGGGCTGGCCGGCCATGGAGGTGGAGTCCCTTGTGGACTCCACCTTCCTTGGTGGTTTCTTCCGGACTTTTCTAGAACCTTCTAGAACCTTCCATAGAACCTTCCGCGACATTTTATTTCACATAAAATGACATCCTATATATGAATCTTATTCTCCGGACCATTCCGGAACTCCTCGTGATGTCCGGGATCTCATCCGGGACTCCGAACAAATATTCGAACTTCATTCCATAATTCAAGAACTACCATTTCAACATCCAACTTTAAGTGTGTCACCCTACGGTTCGAGAACTATGCGGACATGGTTGAGTACTCACTCCGACCAATAACCAATAGCGGGATCTGGAGATCCATAATGGCTCCCACATATTCAACGATGACTTTAGTGATCGAATGAACCATACACATATATTACCAATTCCCTTTGTCTCGCGATATTTTACTTGTCCGAGGTTTGATCTTCGGTATCACTCTATACCTTGTTCAACCTCGTCTCCTGACAAGTACTCTTTACTCGTACCGTGGTATGTGGTCTCTTATGAACTCATTCATATGCTTGCAAGACATTAGACGACATTCCACCGAGAGGGCCCAGAGTATATCTATCCGTCATCGGGATGGACAAATCCCACTGTTGATCCATATGCCTCAACTCATACTTTCCGGATACTTAATCCCACCTTTATAGCCACCCATTTACGCAGTGGTGTTTGGTGTAATCAAAGTACCTTTCCGGTATAAGTGATTTACATGATCTCATGGTCATAAGGACTAGGTAACTATGTATCGAAAGCTTATAGCAAATAACTTAATGACGAGATCTTATGCTACGCTTAATTGGGTGTGTCCATTACATCATTCACACAATGACATAACCTTGTTATTAATAACATCCAATGTTCATGATTATGAAACTAATCATCCATTAATCAACAAGCTAGTTTAAGAGGCATACTAGGGACTTCTTGTTTGTCTACATATCACACATGTACTAATGTTTCGGTTAATACAATTCTAGCATGATATATAAACATTTATCATAAACATAAAGATATAAATAATAACCACTTTATTATTGCCTCTAGGGCATATCTCCTTCACCTATATGAGGATACAACTAACTCGAGCACGAAGGCTCTCACAGGCAGTTAAATCACAAGTAAGGAGTTCGGTTAGAGACAACCGATAGCACGCGGAGACGAGGATATATTCCCGTGTTCCCTTCCTTTGCAAGAAGGTACGTCACGTTTGGCGGGGTGGAGGTCCCACGAAGGATTCCCCACGCCACGAAGGCTCACCCTATTCTCCGGATCCTATACCACGAAGGAATAGCTCACTCACTTGTGGTAGACTTTGAGGTAGCCTCCAAACCTTCACAATCTTGCCCGGAGCAAATCCACAGCCTGGATGCTTCCGGACTCCTCTTTCCCACCTAGGGTTTCCAAGGAACCCTAGGAAGCAAGTTTCTTGATGAATACAAGGGGGAATGAGATTTGACTTGGTAGAACAGTAGATCGGGTCCTCCTCTAACGTTTCCCCGGAGGGATTTGAGTTTGGGTGGAGGAGGAGAGAGATCTGAGGCTTATGGTATTTCTAGCAATGGAGTATGAGAGAGAGCTCAAGAACAGCTTGTAGTGTAGTGCCTAACTGTTCAGAGGTAGGAGAAGGGCTATTTATAGTGTTCTTCGAAATATGGTCGTTGGTCACTTGCCACATCAGCTTTTCTCCCGACAAAACCGGTCAACCGGACCACAGACCGGATTGTCCGGTGCAGAGGCCGGTCGGACCGGATCAGGGACCGGACCAGCCGGTCCAAACCGGTCGGCAGGCCGGACCCCGACCGGGGTCACTTTGCGTCGTCCAGGAGCTCATCCGGTTGGCGCCCGGTTGGCGCCCGGTCGACCGGTCGGCACGCCAGGCCCGCCGGTTGGTAGGCCGGCTGACCGGGCAGCAGGCCGGAGCAGTTCGGCGCACGGTTGGCGCCCGGTTGGCGCCCGGTTGACCGGTCGGCATGCCGGGCTGGCCGGTTGGGAGGCCGGCTGACCGGGCGGCAGACCGGATTTCTGCTGTAGACCCCTTTTTGATTGTTGTTGAAGTGGGGGGTCTCCTTTAGCCTTCTTGTTCCTTTGATACACCATTTATGCCTCTTTGCCTAATACATGAGATTATCCTTATAAACGTATTAGGTCAAATACTCTAGCACGGTCTCATTGTTACCAAAATAATGGATAAGGGTAAAATACCCTTACAGCAATGCTTTCTCCATCATGAGGGTAAAAATTATAAATGCGATTCCTATCTAGATGCACTTCATGAAGAGGATAAAATGTAGAATAAAAGAGAGATTCAAGCTGTTTCCAATTCGATGGTTGTTCATCCAGCAGCCTATACCATTCCTTTTCTTTGTCCTTAAGTGACAATGGAAATAGTTTCCTCATAACATTTTCTCTTGATAAACCTCCAATCTCAAATAACTCAAAAAGTTCTGTAAGTTTAGACAAGTGAACACTTGGATGGACTGATCCATCCCCTACATACTGATCATTCATAACCCTTTCAACAATTTTCATAGGTATTTTAAAAGGAATACTTTCAATAGGTGGATTTGGAATATCACAAGCATCATTCGAATTACCAAATATTGGAGACAAAGCATTATCAAGGCAAAATATTTCATCGAAAGTTGAGGAGCAAAAAAGATTATTTTTATATAAACTAGCTTCCCCAAGCTTGGGTGCCTCCATAGCATTAAAAATAATGGTGTTCAAAAAATTTATACTAATAACATTACTACCACTATTAGGCAGACAAACTTTCATAGGTTTTTTAATTTTCTCTTCAAAAGCATCATGTCCTAATTCAATATAAATTTTATAAAGATCTCTAATTTTGTTGTTGTTTTCCATTAAGCCTAACTAGTGAAATAAAACAAGAAACAAAAAGATAGAATTGCAGAATCAAAAGGAAATAGCTTCGAGCACTCACACACCGGCAACAGTGCTAGGAAATAGCTTAGTAGTCGGAGGATGTGAATACCTTTTACCTTACCTCCCCGGCAACGGCGCCAGAAAATAGCTTGATGTCTACGCACGCTTCTATTCCTGTAGACAGTGTTGGGCCTCCAAGAGCAGAGGTTCGTAGAACAGCAGCAAGTTTCCCTTAAGTGACTCACCCAAGGTTTATCGAACTCAGGGATGTAGAGGTCAAAGATATCCCTCTCAAGCAACCCTGTAATTAAGATACAAGAAGTCTCTTGTGTCCCCAACACACCTAATACACTTGTCAGATGTATAGGTGCACTAGTTCGGCGAAGAGATAGTGAAATACAAGTAATATGGATGATTATAAGTAGTAATTGCAATCTGAAATAAAAATGGCAGCAAGCGAACATGTAGCAGAACTTGTTGGAAACGGTGTTTCAATCCTTAGAAACAAGGCCTAGGGATCATACTTTCACTAGTGGTCACTCTCAACAATGATCACATAATTGAATAAATAAATGCTACTCTCAAACACTCTCTTGTTGGATAACAAACACCATTCATTGTGTAGGGCTGCAAAAGCACACCTCAAGCCGGAGTAAACAAGCTCCACAACGTCATAAAGGAATCACACACGATGCGCACACTGTCACCATCACACCGTGGAGAGTGACTCCGGAGTTCATATTAAAATAACCTCTAGAGTGCATAATAGACAAGAGTAACATCTACATATTCAACTAGATTACAAAGCTCATGATCACATAAAAATCACACCATGGGAGAGAGAGATGAACCACATAGCTACCGGTAGAGCCCTCAGCCTCGGGGGAGAACTACTCCTTCCTCATCATGGGAGACAACAACATCGATGAAGATGGCGATGGAGTCGATGGAGATGGCTTCGGGGGCAATTCCCCGTCCCGGCAGGGTGCCGAAACAGAGACTTCTGTCCCCCGAATTAGGTTTTTGTTGGCGGCGGAGCTACGGAACTCTTCTGGAGAAATCGTCCATCCCTCTAGGGTTTTCAGGGCAAGAGCTTAATATAGGCGAAAGAGCGGCGCGAGGGGGTGCCCGAGGGGCCCACCCCATAGGGCGGTGCCGCCCCCTCCTGGCCGCGCTAGTGGATGGGGTGGAGGTCATGGGCCTCCTTTGTCCTGGCCCTTCTAGCTCCGTCGGTCTTCTGGCGAAATAGAATTTTTGTAATTTTTCTGGATTTTTTCGAGCACTTTGGTTTTTGGGCCTTTTCTGCAATAAACAGACATAATAAGCAGAAACTGGCACTGTGGCATCTTGTTAATATGTTAGTCCAATAAATGCCATAATATGATATAAAGTGCATATAAAACATGTAGCTATTGGCATAAAACTAGCATGGAACATAATAAATTATAGATACGTTGGAGACGTATCACAGGGGTTCTAGGGTTTCGCGGTGGTCATCATCTCGGTTTTATAGGACCAGGCGTGGTCAGAAACAACGGCGAGTGGCAGCAACAGACGACCAAGAGGCTGTAGATGCGAGAGATGGGTTTTCAGGCATGATTATCTTTGATCCTACTTGCAATGGACGTGGTCGACTTGTTGAACACGCTGAGAAGGTTGCATTTGATTGAAGCTATCCAGGGCGGCGACGAGGACATGTCGATCATCATTGATGTGTCATCCATGCGAAGGAGAACCAAGACGACGACATCCTCCACGAAGGGGTATGTTGGGCGGGTGCTAGGTTGGGCTGCTGCGACCTAACCTGGTAAGCCCCTTTTTTCTTTTTCAGTTTTGAATTCAATCCCGTTTTGCAGATTTTTCTTATTTGAATTCTATTGAAATTCACCCAAGATATTGTAAATACTATTGTTGTGTATTAGGAGATTCTATATGGGTATTAACTCCTTTGTTTATTAATTACTATTGGAATTTAGGTTACATATTCCAATAGGTATTGTTTTAAATATCCACTTTGGAGGTTTCCAATTATTTTTCAAACGGATGGTTTAATTACCTAGTGATAGGTAGGATTTTATTTTGTATTGTTTAGCAAAGAAATGTTTTACAAGGTAAAAGTTATTACTTGGTTTCTTATTTGAGAATGTGTGGGCATTATGTCATGTGCCCAAATTTTCTAAGGACTTTGAAAATTACTCAGGGCTCTTCTAAAGTCATCAGTTTTGCTTTCTCAAACCTTGTCTTGAAATGCCTAGGTTAGATCCTACTCATGGGTCATGTATTTGCTCAACATGGATATTTAGGAATATAACATGATGGTGTGTTAATTGTTGGTTTCACAACTTAAGTTGCCCTCCATAAATATTGGTGTGATCACCATTCTTGGATTGAGATAGCCAAGATCTATTCTATGTAGATGTAAGGTAACAACGGAGTTTCGGTAGTCATAACCTTAAAGATCGAAAGCGTTACGTTCCAACGAATGTTGTTGATGTAGTCGTACGGCGACGTCGAGCTCAAGGTCGCGTACAACGGTGGCGTGCTACTGTAAGGGTATATTGCCCCTATGTGTGGTTTTGGTAATTAATGACAACCCCTATGGACTAATGTTTTCATTGAGTTTATATGAAGGAATATTCCATAGGTACTACTTGTATTCCATGTGTTGGATTCAAGTATGGATGCCATGAAGATAAAGATATACCTTGTGTATTGGCATCAAGATCATCGATTTGAAGATATATATGTGATATGATTAAGAAGAAGAAATGAAGATAGAGTTCATATGTGGAACTCAATATTAGCCATGCTCTAGCTTATGTGATAAGCAATGAATGATCAAGATCTTGAGAGCTTGATTCCAAGTGAAGAATTCAAGTTATGGCTCTAAGTCGTGTCATGATAGTCTCATAAGTTGAGCTATGGTTGACTAAGATTTAGAGCATGCAAACAAATGAAGAATTCTTTATACACCTCAAGATAGTATGATAGAGCATGAGAAGATAAAAGGTTGACCAATAACAAAGAGTGAAGAATAGATTCAAGTTTGGTCAACACATGAAGCATGAAGAATGTGCCACGTGAAGTCACGTGGTATGGTAAGCCTTGTAAATTATGCTTCATGAACTAACCCATCATATATGTGCTCTTATGTGGTCTGTGTGGGTTAGGTATCTTTCCATGGGCATGCATTAAAAGTGAGATCTCATATAGCCCATGAGAGGATGACGTCAAGTAGTGATCGTCATCAAGGTTGAGTTGGGCAAGTTCAAGTTGAGCATCTCAAGCGGATCATATGCTTGAAGCTTGCCGTCCATTTGGTGATAATGGACATGTGAAGATGTGCATCAATGGAGGTTTCCCATCATGGTGTATGGGGGAGCATTTGTGAGTCTTCACGAAGCAACAATAATCAAGTGAGCCATTCCGGCTTGAGTGGAGCTTGAAGAGTTATCATCAAGATCAAGCGGGATGCGCAAGACAAAGGTATGGTCTTGCTAGGTTTTCCTTTTACCGGTATCAAGGTGGTTGTTGGGAGACCGGGTTATAGGATAGATAGCCGCACTATCAAGAGGGGCTTTCGGTTGGGTAACTTGATCACATCGTCTTAGGGAGCTCAATCCTTTGCATACTTTGCATATCCCTATTGCTTCTTGGTGTTTCTCTGTGAGAGGTTCTTGAGCTTGTTGCTAGCTTTATGATACGCGTACAGCACGCATCCGTTGGGAACCCCAAGAGGAAGGTGTGATGCGTACAGCGGCAAGTTTTCCCTCAGTAAGAAACCAAGGTTTATCGAACCAGTAGGAGCCAAGAAGCACGTTGAAGGTTGATGGCGGCGGAGTGTAGTGCGACGCAACACCAGGGATTCCGGCGCCAACGTGGAACCTGCACAACACAACCAAATTACTTTGCCCCAACGTGACAGTGAGGTTGTCAATCTCACCGGCTTGCTGTAACAAAGGATTAGATGTATAGTGTGGATGATGATGTTTGCAGAAAACAGTAGAACAAGTATTGCAGTAGATTGTATTCGATTAAAAGAATGGACCGGGGTCCACAGTTCACTAGCGGTGTCTCTCCCATAAGATAAATAGCATGTTGGGTGAACACATTACAGTTGGGCAATTGACAAATAAAGAGGGCATGACCATGCACATACATGATATGATGAGTATTGTGAGATTTAATTGGGCATTACGACAAAGTACATAGACCGCTATCCAGCATGCATCTATGCCTAAAAAGTCCACCTTCAGGTTATCATCCGAACCCCTTCCAGTATTAAGTTGCAAACAACAGACAATTGCATTAAGTATGGTGCGTAATGTAATCAACAACTACATCCTTAGACATAGCATCGATGTTTTATCCCTAGTGGCAACAACACATCCACAACCTTAGAACTTTCTGTCATTGTCCCAGATTTAATGGAGGCATGAACCCACTATCGAGCATAAATACTCCCTCTTGGAGTTACAAGCAAAAACTTGGCCAGAGCCTCTACTAGTAACGGAGAGCATGTAAGATCATAAACAACACATAGATAATAGATTGATAATCAACATAGCATAGTATTCTCTATTCATCGGATCCCAACAAACACAACATATAGCATTACAGATAGATGATCTTGATCATGTTAGGCAGCTCACAAGATCCAACAATGAAGCACAATTAGGAGAAGACGACCATCTAGCTACTGCTATTGACCCATAGTCCAGGGGTGAACTACTCACTCATCACTCTGGAGGCGACCATGGCGATGAAGACTCCTCCGGGAGATGATTCCCCTCTCCGGCAGGGTGCCGGAGGCGATCTCCTGAATCCCCCGAGATGGGATTGGCGGCGGCGGTGTCTCTGGAAGGTTTTCCGTATCGTGGCTCTCGGTACTGGAGTTATTATCGACGAAGGCTTCTTATAGTCGGAGAGGTAGGTTTAGGGGCGACGCGAGGGGCCCACACACTAGGCCGGCGCGGCCAGGGCTTGGGCCACGCCGCCCTAGCGTCTGGCCGCCTCGTCGCCCCACTTCGTATCTCCCCCAGTGTTCTGGAAGCTTCGTGGAAAAATAAGATCCTGGGCGTTGATTTCGTCCAATTCCGAGAATATTTCCTTACTAGGATTTCTGAAACCAAAAACAGCAGAAAACATCAACTGGCTCTTCAGCATTTTGTTAATAGGTTAGTGCCGGAAAATGCATAAATATGACATAAAGTATGTATAAAACATGTAGGTATCATCAATAAAGTGGCATGGAACATAAGAAATTATCGATACGTTGGAGACGTATCACTTTACAACAAGCCCAAGTTCATCGAAAACGGAATCCGCGTGCATCTTCTATTGCGTTTTCGAGTTTGGACGTCTTCACCGTTTCTTGACGGTGGGAGACTCTCTCTCTCTAAAAACATCTAAAATATCCTGTGAGGAGTCTCCATATTTCCAAGAAAATTGGTTTCATGTCAATCAGGGTCCGGACACAAAAGTTACCACAGTTCTTGTATAACATGTTTTTCATGCTGGCCCGGTTTCTCGCCCGGCGTGACCGGCCGTCCCACCAGATGGCCCGGTTCCAACCGGCCCCTGGACTGGTGCCAGTCGGGCCATGTTCTGTAAGACACAGAAGGGTCCCGGTCATGGCCCGGTCACAGGCCCGGTCTGGACCAACCTGGTCTGCTCACGCGCCCTGTCCGACCGGGATGTGGATCGGACGGCTCGGCGCCAACCGGCTCGTGAGCTGGTGCCAGCCGGGGGTATTACTGCACGACATATCTTGCCCCGGTCAAGGCCCGGTCCCAGCTCCGGTTTGGACCGGAAGGCCCGGTCCCTGGCCCGGTCTGACCAGCTCCTGGACCGGACGGCCCGGCCCTAGGCCCGGTTGACCGGCCTCCTCGATTGTGCTGAGCTGAAATACATCCAACGGTTATATTTCTCCCTAGACTATAAATAGGCCTTCTTCCACCTTGGGTTGGATAAGTTCTTCCACTCTCTCTCCTCCATTGTTGTCTTTGAAGAACTTGCCCTCTCTCTTGATTCCCCCCATGATTCTTGCTCATTCTTGAGGGATCTAAGGGCATCTCCAACGGGGCGACCCATCCCGCGCATGCGCGTCCGGATGGGTCCAGTCGGACAAAAAAAGCGGCCCAACGCGGCGACGCACCGCAAATGCGGATGGCCGCGGCGTCCGGAACGACGCAAACCCGGCCCAAATCTGGGCTAGGTTTGCGAGGCCGCGGATGCCACGCGGCGTCCGGTCGCGTCCGGCCGCTTGGCTGCTCGTCTCCCTTGGGCCCACCTATCGGTGACCGGGGAGGCTTATTAAATGTGGACTGGAGGGATCCCTCCAGTCCACTCCCCTTTCCACTGTCCACTCCCCGAGCGCAACCGCCGCCATGGCCCCGAAGCGACGGTTCGCTCCCGGAGCCAACGACGACGAGGCCAGCAGCAGCCGCCGTCCTTCGCCGGCGCTGCGGGCCGGAGGAAACCGCGGCGGCCTCCACATCGGAGAGGCCACCCGCGGCGGAACGACATTGGCGCAACCGCCACCGCCGCTGCTCGAGCCGAAGCCGGAGTCCTCGGAGGAGGACCCCGACCTCCGCGCCGCTCTGCTCATCTCGGCGACGGAGGAGGAAGCGAAATGGTCGCACCTCCAAGTGGCCATTCGTACCTCCGCGATGGAGGAAGATGCCCGGCAAGCGGTGGAGGAAGCCGAGGCCTGGGAGTTGTACGCCCAGGACCGCCAGGCGCGACGGGAGGAGGAGGAAGCGGCGCGGCGGTAGGAGGCCAGGCGTCGCGCAGAGGAGGAGCGGCGCAAGGAGCAGATGCGGTAGGAGGCCAGGCGTCGCGCGGAGGAGGAGCGGCGCCAGAAGGCCAGGCGCCGCGCCTGGCAGGAGAGGGAGAAGCGCCTCAGGGAGGAGGCGCAACTCCGTGCTGCCGCGCCGCCGCTTCCTCCGGTGGCTCCGGACCCCCATTCCGCCTAGGAGGAGGCCCTGTGGTCTCCGTGGCCGGAGTCCCCGGCGCGGTCGAGCCACAACAGTGCCTCGCCGCCCGAGGACGTCATCGACGCCAACGCCGACGCCGACGACACCCATAGGGACTAGGCGGCGCACCGGCGGCCACCACGTCATCGACCAAACCCTAGCTTAGGGTTTTTAAATTAGTTTTAAATTTTAAAGCCCATATAGATGGCTTCTTTTGTTAGTTTATTTTCCCAAAATAGGGCTATGTACAAATGTGCCAAAAATAGGGCATATGCTTAATGAAATTTAGTTTGAATTAACGTTTTAAATTTTGTTTTTGTTTTTATTCGAATATGCGCTGCGTCCGCGCGTTGGGCGCAGCGTGCGACCCAAACAGACATGCGGACGCGGGACGCTGTCCGGGTGTCCGCGCGGCCACCCAAACGGCCCAAAACGGACGGCCCAGCGCGTCCGTTTGGGTCGCTCGGTTGGAGATGCCCTAAGAGAGGAGATTTAGATCTACAATCCCCACCAATCCATCTCTCCTCTAAGTGAGGGGAACCCTTTGGATCTAGATCTTGGAGTCATTTGTTGATTTCCTCTTT
Source organism: Lolium perenne (assembly GCF_019359855.2). Classification (NCBI taxonomy): domain Eukaryota; kingdom Viridiplantae; phylum Streptophyta; class Magnoliopsida; order Poales; family Poaceae; genus Lolium; species Lolium perenne. The sequence goes on from NC_067247.2 coordinate 65,157,270, forward strand.
GTTCTTCCTCTCTAATCTCATCCTAACATTTGTTGCTTTGGTGGGATTTGAGTGTGAAGGATTTGAACACCTCTAGTGTTCTTGCTTTGCATCATTGCATAGTGTTGAGCTCTCCACCACGATTAGTTCGAGTGAGAGACCGTGAGCTTGTTACTCTTGGAGGGAGATCTCCTAGTTGGCTTGGCGGTTGGTGCTCCGGTGATCTCTTAAAGGAATATTGTGAAGAGGCCCGAGCTTCTCCTTCGTGGAGCTTGTGAAGTGGTTGTGGAGCTTGCCATCTCCGGAGTGGAGGAAAAGCTAACCATAAGGAAAGGGCCATTATCCTTCGTGGGTTTGGCTCGGAGAATAGGGTGAGCCTTCGTGGCGTTGGGGAATCCTTCGTGGGACCTCCACTCCTCCAAACGTGACGTACCTTCTTGCAAAGGAAGGGAACACGAGAATACATCCTCGCCTCCGCGTGCCTCGGTTATTTCTATACCGAGCTTTCTTTCCTTGTGATAGCCATCGTGCTTGAAGTACATATATCTTGCTATCACTTGTGCTACATATATCTTGTGCCTATCTTGCTTAGCTCTAGTTGTTGTTGTTGCACTTAGTTGAGCCTAGCATATTTAGGGTTGTGCTTGTAAACTAAACGTTAGTTTAATTCCGCATTCTTACAAGCCAAATCCGTAAGAGTTTTTAAACGCCTATTCACCCCCCTCTAGGCGACATCTCGTCCTTTCAGCTACAACTGGCAACACTTCGGTAGTGTTACACGTGTACGGCGTAGACGACGTCCCCTGGGCTCTGGTCTAGCGAAGAAGCGGAAGAAGAATGATCCAGGTCGAGGATGCAACAACACGACGGCGTGCGTATGGAAGAGATCTCAACCCCGTATGCACTCTCCAATATTTCGGACCACACGTGAGGAAGAGAGAGTGAGAAAAGGCAAAAGCCAAGGGGGTGGACTGAGGAGAGGGGGCTCCCGTCCTTATATAGGCTTGGGGAGAGGTGGCACCTCCATCAGGTACGCCCCACCCTTAGCCGCCGCCCGATCTAGGGTTTGGTGGGGCGGCACCCACATGGGCCGCCACTCCTTTCCTTTGGGTTTGGGTGTTCCCCTAATGGGCTGCCATATGGTGGCCCATTACGGGTTAGCCTAATTTTAAATCCATTTTTAATATTCAAGTAATTTAATTAAATACTAAGACATATTTTTTAAGTCTCCGAACAATTCATCGACTCCAGAACTTTTCTGATACCTTTCTAGGACACTTTCGGAGTTCTCTCTTATTTCTCCGACGATCCCGAATAAATCCCTACACGTAAAAAACCCTTAAGCGTGCCACCCTATGGTTCAGGAGTGTGTAGACATGATCGAGACATCTCTCTGATCAATGACCCACAATGAGATCTGGAAACCCATAATGGTCCCTATGCTTTCCACGAAAAACCTTATCGGTTGAACCTTAAACATATAGTCCTATTCCCTTTGTCTCATGGTACTTGGTTTGTCCGAGATCTGATCTTTGGTATCTTCATACCTAGTTCGATCTCGTTGCCGACAAACACATTTACTCATTCATGTGATATTACATTCTCGTGAGCTAGTCGCATGCTTGCAATGTTCGTAGATGTAATCTCATCGAGTGGGTCCAAAGTACCTATCAATCATGCGGATGGAAAAATCCCGATCTTGATGCATACGCCTCAACCTACCCCTTCGGAATACCTGATAGATATCTTTATGATCACCCTGTTACGATGCGACGGTTGATACGGTCAAGGGAGCCTCCGATGATGGTGATTAGATATGATCTCACGGTCTAAGGGGTAGGTTATAGTGTTTCCTAGTTATCACAATGTTGAACTTTGTGACTCGATTACATTGCAATACTTATGTTGGGTGTGTTTCCATCACATCATTTATCTAATGGCATGACTCCATTGTTAATTGACATAAATGTCGATGATCATCTGTTAACCAATGGACTAGTTCACTAGGGACTTGGTTTGTTTATATACCACATGTGTACTAATGTTTCCACTTAATAGAGTTATAGCATGGCATGCAACTTATTATTAACATTGGAGATATGATAATAAAACATCTTTATTATTTGCCTCTAGGGCACATCTCCAACAGTCTCCCACTTGCACTAGACTACAAATAAACTAGTTTACATTTGGCAAAAATCTAACACCTATTTTTTTTTGGTGTTGATTATGCTTAGCTTGTGAAGAGGTTTCATCAACGGGTCTACAACATTTAGATCCGTATGTACTTTGCAAAATATTTACGTCTACACGCATCACTCATTTTCAATGAGCTGACATTTGTATATGTTTGGTCTTTTGTTGGAACCTTAATTTCTCGGTCTGATTTATGTTACCAGTATTGTCGCATACAATATAACTTCATAGTTCTGACACTCTCGAAACTACACCAAATTCTAAATGAACATTCTTGACTCAAACACCCTCTTTAGTTATTGTCATAACAAATTAACAATGATATACTCAACGTTTCGTTTGTAGAATCCATCGCAATGTTAAGCTTCAGAACTCATCTAAAACCAGTATATAATTCTTCTAAACCATTGTGTACCTCTTAATAAATTCTTAGCCTAATTGAGATTGAACTTTATTTGTATATATGACCAAACTAGTATCAATGTAACATATTACAACAATTTGTTTGTCACTACCATATACAAAACTTCCCATGTTACTAGTGGAAAACGGGGCTTCAGTCCCGGTCCATTTGGGCCATCAGTCCCGGTTTTCGAACCGAGACTAACCAGGCGGGACTAAAGGGTCCAATGTGCACCGGGACAAAAGGCCCCGCCACGTGGTGCGGCCATGTTATTTTTATATCGCTGCAAAAGAGCTTACAAGACCAGGCTCTCGCCACAGAATCTTCAATTCCTTGGTGCCATTAGCTTTAAAACCATTTGACAATCTGCAGCCAGGACTAGTCTAGCGTGAAGATTCAGAAGATTTCATCATTTCCCCCACTGGTACGTGAGGCATCTCGCATGTTTCACACTTAAGAGCCCAGTGTACAGTGCTGAGCCTTACCTGATCTTGTACAATGTCCAGAGATTAATTTCCATCCGCAAGCCATGCACATGCGCATTGATCCAGCCTCTGGAGCTATTCAACCATGCAGACTGTCACATTCCCTCCACTCACTGCCATGCGGACCACACTGTCAGCCATCAGCTACAATAAACCCCCATTCATTCCATGCCCTTCCCAATAATAATCAACAAGAGAAAAAAGAGACAGAAAAGAACATGTCCACGAGGTTGTTAGAGCTGGGCAACAGGCTAGGCGCACACACATACAGCTGGAGAGATCTTGATGCTAGGTAACACTGACCGATGAACAACAAAAAAACAGGAATAGAAAAAGGATGGCTCTCGAATTTGTAAGTGCTATCACGCGACGGGGTTGTTGGTACGTCCAGGTAACGGCACCAACCGGCGGGACGGCGACGGGGGGACGACGGCGTTAGTCGGTGGCCTCTCGCGCGCGCTAATCGTCTGTGAATCGCGTGCGCCGCTGTTAATCTCCTCCACCGACAGAAAGAGGGGAGGAGAGGGGCGCTTGTTTATTCCCCGAGGTGTCGGCCTGCATGTGTGGTTTTAGCCTCTCATCACACTCACCACCCAACGCCATTAGTTTAATCAGCCTGCTCTAAAAGATTGGTGCTGATCGAGAGTTTCCGGTTTTGCCCCTCCTCATCGAGAGTTCGGGAGAGACTCGCTAGCTGCAGCAATTGGTGATAACTGATGATGCGGTAGTCTGATGGTAGGGCTCTGCCATTATTCATCGACGAAATAACAAAAGTCCAGCAGAATAGTAGCGAGTAGTAAGTGGAACGGCAACGTCGAAGCATTGCTGTCCATGGTGCATCCATCAGTGTCACTAGCGGTTAGAGCCATGAAGACTTGGAGCGCCAAGCGTGGCTGTGAATTTTCTTCCTGTTGCTAGCTTCTGTCCGAACACGATGAATCGGTAGGAATTTAGTTAAACCTGATCGTCGGATAGGACAACAACGTGATTCGCTTTGGTAAATTGTTTCCATTTGCAATGAATGATCGATAAAGACTTCAAGTGGGTAACGGACTGCTATGTTGGTGAACAAATGTACTAGGAGCCAGGGGCGAAGCTCCCCTTAGAGAAGGTAGGGCAGCTACCTTAGAGCAAGGTAGGGAGGCTACCCTACTTTGATTTTTTGGCTAATACACTAAGATGCACATGTTTATTTTAAACAATTTGAGTGGTCATATGCCGAGAAAGGATTCTGTATGACAAAGTTATGCTTATTTTAGTGAATAATGCGTAAAAATAACTTCAAACCAAAAACAACTCATTTTCTACGTTCAAAGTGAATAAGATTGTTTTCCTTACAAAGATTTATCATATCTCTTATACTAACCTCGAGCTATTCATTATTCATATGCCGAGAATTGGAGACTTGAGACATTTTTTGATTTTTGAAATGCAAATCATGTTTCTCCAACGATATTATCACCTCATTGAGCTGGCGTTGTTAACGTTGCTTTTAACAGTGGCGAAGACAACAATTAAAAGCGACTTCTCGGTGACAAATATCATCAAGACCAAGTTGCGAACCGATCGAGAGATATTCAAAAGTCTTGATCATAAAATTACAAAAGTTTTTTTTAGAAAGGTAAAGTTTTGCCATTGAGCTGGCATTATTGTTATGTTTGTAGGTTACACTTAAAATAAAATATGTTCATATTTTATTGTATAAATGGTTGTGTTTGAATCATATATATCATTAATGTCTTTGGACTATTTTGTTCTTTGCATCATTTTGTTTTGTAGAGTTCGCCACACCTCAAATTATTTCCATCCTTCGCCATTACTAGGAGCACATCAAAACGAAGAGCGGGAAAACGGAGGCTGAGCTACATGTAGCTATTTTATTTTCAAATATTTAGAAATCATATTTTAAGTTTCAAAAAATCTAAAAAAGAACCCGTAGAGGTAGCCAAATGATGAATGCTATAACCGTGTAAAATCTCTATATGAACCGGTTTATATTCTAGGATACACAAAAAAGATAAAATCTGAAAAATTATGTATTGTTGAAATGTGCACGTTCACTATAAAATTTGTCAGATTTTTTTTTTTCGTAGCCTATAATACAAAGTAGTCCACGTTGAGATTTTTCATGTTTGTAGAACACATCATTGTCTACCTCTAGATTTTTGTTTCATATTTGTTTTGAAATTCGAAATACGAATTCAAAGAGTTTGAATATGAAGAGCTACGTGTAGGGCTTGGCCCCCCTTGGAATGATAAGAGCATGTCTAACAGGCCCCGTATTTTTCCGCCCCGTAAAACCCGAGTAGAGGGCCCTGTATCCGGTTTTCACCGGCCGAAAACTCGGACGAGCTAGCAGAACCCGTATCCCCACCCCGTAAAACAAAATATTGTTTTACGGGGTGGGGATACGGGTTCTGCTAGCTCGTCCGAGTTTCCCGCCCCTCAAAACAGGATTTTAGACAGCAATTTGCACAACAATTTCACATCAAACATAGCACATCCAAAATATGTGATGCATAATTCATAGTTTTAACATCACAACACGATCATACGCAATGTTCAAGCCACGGAAGTTCCCAAATGTGATCAACCATCAAGGGAACCATCGCCACCGGCGCCACCGCTCGCCGGAGACTCACCTTGAGCACGAGCTTGACGCGCAACCTTCTTCCTCGCAATGATGTCCGCCTTGGTCTCGTTCCACCACGCCAGCTGATCGTCGTCCATGCCTTCGGTGCGCATCATCATGATTTCCCTCTCCTCGGCCAAGAGCTCCTTCATGGCCTTGGCTTCTTTGGCTGCGATCAACTTCATGTCAAGCTCGGCCTTCAACTTGGCATCTTCCCTCCTTGCTTGCACCTTGGCAAGCTTCACCTCACTCTTCTTGTCGGTGATGAGGAGCTTGGTCTCCAACGTCTTCATCGTCAATGCCTCCTTGGACTTCATGAGTTGATCCAACTTCTCCCGGAAGCTAGCTGCTTCAAGTTCTACCTTGACCCTCTCCTTGGCCTTCTTGTTGCCCTCGGGCTTGCCGGTGTTTCTCCCACTCATGTAATCTGCTTCATCATCCATGGTGAGAAGTGCCTCCTTCTTGCACTTTGGCTCGTTGTCCCGCAACTTCCATTTAGGAAGATGTTGAAGGATGGAAAAGCAATGTTGAAATTGAAATTCCTTGTTCTTTGAGCCGGCCATGTCCTTGTACCGTTGTTGAGCATACTTGGGCTGCACAACAATAGTATGAGGAGATGTTTCCACATCATCAACACAATATGGATAGCTTGTGATGTTTCCACATCATCAACACAAGGAAAACTTACATAGTCCTCCGGCACGCATCCACTAGGAGGGTCGTCGGCCACTTGATCCATGGCAGCACTCCAACGAGAACAAGCCGGCTTGATGATGTTCCATCGGCCTTCAAGGGAGCGGTAGGATCTGTCCGCCATGCTCTTCGTGCGAGGCTTCAGCTGGTGGTACTGATCCTCAATGCGCTGCCAATAGCGCTTGCCGCCTTGGTCCACTCCGGTGCACGCATCCATCCCCACCTTGCTCCAAGCACGGACCAAGATGGCGTCTTCGATCTCGCTGTAGTTCGCCGTGCGTGGCTTCGGCGTCGACGAAGAACCGGCGGCAGCCGGATCAACCTCAACCACCTCCTCCTCGTCACCCTCATCCTCCTCCTCCTCATCAAAGTCTTCAACGTTGCACTCCCCTTCGAATGCACCGATACCGGCGTCCAAATTCACCGCGGAATCGTTGAGCATGTCCAAGTAGGATGTTGTGGACTCAACATCGAACACCTTGTCTACGTCGATGGTGGGTGGCGGCGGCGCGGGCTACGCGGGCGGCGCAACGGCCGGAACGGACGGAGGAGGGGTCGTGACCTTGGAGGGCGGTGGAGGCGCGAGGCCGATGCGGCTGATTGCCTTTGTCCGCACCTTGGCCGGCGCGGCGCCCCTCGGCCCTGCCGCCTTGGTCTTCACCCGCCCGTCTTCTTGGCAGACGGCGGCGTCGCCCGCGGGACCGGCCGCCGCAGGTGCTTCGAAAAATTGCTTCGGGATCCTCTTCCTCTTCGACGGGATGGTGGAGGCGATCATGGCCGACACGACGCCGGCGGCCGGAGGACCTCCGACGGGGACATCAACCACCGCGCCCGAAGGAGGTGTACCGCCGGCGGTAGGCGGCTCTTGCGGACGGTCCATGGCGGCCGGATCCGGCCGGGAAGGGCGCGGGGGAGGAGATCGGGCGGCGGCGGCGGCGGTTGGCTTCAGCGAAATGCTTCCCGCGCAGTGGAGTGGGCGATAGTGGTTTCGCCCACTATCCCCGCTCCCACCCCGCACAAGTAGGGGGCGACGACCCGCCCCGTACTCGAAAACAGCAAAAAACGATTCGGGGGCCGTTTTTACGGGGCGTGCTAGACGGCCGGGTAGAGCCGAACCCCTCAAATCGGCGGTTATTATACGGGTTTGCCCCTTTTACGGGGTGTGTTAGACCTGCTCTAACATGGGTGCCAACCCCAAGTTTGCCGTTAACTGAATCTCTGCGAGCAAGGTGGCCGTCCCATTCGGCCAAGTCTCGTTAAAACAAAGTCACGACACTTTGGCATCGAAGTCAGGTTTATTGTGGGAAAAAACTTGGTCAGCTCTATGGTAAAGTTTCTGATTGAAGGCTGAATTTGTCTGTCCAAGACAGACATTCAAATACTTACGAATATCCAATTTCCCAGCGCCAAAGCCGCGAGGTTGCAGTCCCTGTCCGAACGAACATCCATCCCCAACAGCTGTATGCACGAGGGGCATTTCAGTCAAAAAACATCCCGGAGGTTGGGCCGTCACATCTAATCTCGCTCGATTAGAAAGAAAAAACGATGTTTCCCCGCGAGATATATTCCCACCGAGGCGCGGGAGGAAGCGTCCGGTAGGGAGCACACTACACAGAGACAGAGCGTCTCGTCGCAGTAAAAACAGGGGAGACGGCCGCGGCAGCACATGCTTTAAGTTCCGCTCCCACCACCACCACCATCCTCCTCCTCCTCCTCGCCCCCAGCCGCATCAGATCTCCAGCTCCCGGCGGGCGAGCGCCACCGCGGCAGCATTCGCCGCCGTACCGTGTGAACCGGGGATCGCTCGGTCAGCGCAGCTGTTGCCTGCGGAACAGGGAGTGTCGGTGGAGCAGTAGCGGGTGGGAAGGGAAATGGCGGCGGTTGGTGGATCCGCGGCGGCCTGCTGCGCCGTGCTGCTCGCCGCGGTGCTGCTCTTCTCCGCGCCGCCCACCACAGGTTCGCCTCCTCTCCTCTTCTTTACCTGCCCCCGCCCCGCCCGGTCCTTCTCACTCTCTCGATGGTACCGCGTCGTGCCGGGAACCGGCGAATTGGTTAGATACTTAGATCCGGTTGCCCGATCGCCGCGCTGTATTGGCGAGACGGAGCGGCCGCGAGGTTCGGATTGCGCGCCGGTCAATGCCACCCCCATTTCGCCAGTCCTGTCGGTGTCGGTGGCTCCAGCTCGGTGTCGGTGGCTTCTAATTAAGCTCGATTCCGAATTCTGAGCCCGAATTAGGAAGCTATATCCCCATCTGACGCATCTCAAGCTTCCACAGACCACAGTGCCACTCGCTGCTGATTATTGGCCTAAACTCCCTTGCTTCGAGCTGTCTAACGGTAGATCTTCTCAGCCGGGAAGCAAATTAGTTAGTGAAAACGTCTCAATCAGTTGTGTTCTGCTGCTTAAAAGTCGAGTTGTCAGTTTAAGCGGATAGATCTTGCAAATAGGAGCAAGGATACAACATAGGGTGCATCTAGTGTGTCAATTCAACTCCATTTGTTTTGTTTCCATATATGTGTGTCTCACATGCAGCCTTTGTTTGATCGTGCAGAGGCTTATGATTCGCTGGATCCAAATGGCAACATCACCATAAAATGGGATATTATCAGTTGGACTCCTGATGGCTATGTTGTAAGTAGCACCCCCTTCACATCAACAGCTGTGTGCATTTCAACTCAACCTATCAGTCCATGGTTTTTTACTGAATAGTTTTTGACCTTGACAAGTAGCACCAGCCAATGATCGATTACAAACTTTGCTACTAACAGTATAGTATCCACCAAATAAGTGCAGTCATCAGCCGATTACAGATATATCTGGTCATCCTGTAAGGCTGTATCATGATTTTTCTCTCCGAACTTGTCGTGTGCAGGCAACAGTCACGATGTTCAACTACCAACAGTTCCGGCACATCTCCGCGCCTGGGTGGTCGCTGGGGTGGGCGTGGGCGAAGAAGGAGGTCATCTGGTCGATGGTGGGGGCTCAGGCCACTGAGCAGGGTGATTGCTCCAAGTTCAAGAGCAGCCCTCCCCATTGCTGCAAGAAGGAGCCGAATATTGTCGATCTTCTTCCAGGCACCCCGTTCAACCAGCAAATTGCCAATTGCTGCAAGGCGGGAGTTATAAAGACATTCAACCAGGACCCAGCAAATGCTGCTTCCTCCTTCCAGATCAGTGTGGGTCTTGCTGGGACTACCAATAAGACGGTTAAGGTGCCGAGAAACTTCACTCTCAAGGCCCCAGGTCCTGGGTACACATGTGGGCGTGCTATTGTTGGCAAGCCTACCAGGTTTTACTCCTCAGACGGGCGCAGGGCAACCCAAGCTCTGAGTAAGTTTCCTATTTATTCCTCCTTGCTGCTTGCTCTCAGTTGCTTGAATACTTTGTGCAAATGCATTAGTAAGCTGAACACATCGTAATACTAGTTTAGCATGTTTCTGCTCCTTAAAGATTAATGATGGATGAATGCTAGGTTACATTTTGTGTAGGGTTAGTGAAAGGAGCCCATTGAAATGACAAGTGAGTTGTTCTCGATGGGAGATGAGTTCATCACCTATAATCGATGTTAGCTCAGGCAGCCTAATTTAGTCAGTTTTGTGCTAATACAAATAATGCATGACAAATCCACAAAGCATCAGATTGGTTCCATATATATGTTTATATTTGGTTGCAGATAACTTTATTTGTTTGATGTATTTTAACAAATAATTTATCTATTCACAGTGACCTGGAATGTGACCTGCACATACTCCCAATTTCTTGCTCAGAAGACTCCAACCTGCTGTGTATCCCTTTCATCATTTTACAATGACACTATTGTGAACTGCCCAACATGCTCTTGTGGCTGTCAAAACAATGTCACTCATCCAGGAAGCTGCGTAAAGTGAGTACAACTTGTTGCTCTTTCACTTTCTTTTAAGGTTCTAATTTTCTGCAAAATTCCTTATGAACCCTATGCATTTTGCAGTGACAATTCGCCTTATTTACAATCTGCCATCAATGGTCCTGGCAAAATTACCGGCCAGCCTCTTGTCCAATGTACTTCCCACATGTGCCCGATAAGAGTCCACTGGCATGTGAAGCTCAACTACAAGGACTACTGGAGAGTGAAAGTCACTATCACAAACTTCAACTACCGCATGAACTATTCAGATTGGAACTTAGTTGCCCAGCATCCTAACTTCAACAATATCACCAAGCTTTTTAGCTTCAACTACAAGCCACTTACCCCATATGGAGGCCGCATAAGTAAGTCATTTTGTGAACTATTTTACTTGTGGTTTGCTAATGAAAATGTGCATCCTGTCTGATGGGGTTTATTCCTTCCGCTTCAGATGATACCGCAATGTTCTGGGGAATGAAGTTCTACAATGATTTCCTTAATCAAGCTGGTCCTCTAGGAAATGCGCAGTCAGAAGTGCTCATGCAGAAGGACTCAGAGACTTTCACCTTGGATAAGGGATGGGCCTTTCCAAGGCGTGTGTACTTCAATGGTGATAACTGTGTCATGCCGTCCCCCGACTCATATCCGTGGTTGCCTAATGCAAGCCCTCTAACAAAACAACCATTGACGCTCCCGGTCTTGGTATTCTCGATTGTGTTGGCTACTTTGCTGGCTTATGTATGATGAATGAGGTCAAGAGAATCAGCGAGCTTCAAGTTGTTGTCAGGTCCCATGAGGTGCGCGGCAACGGGTCATTTGCTCATTCAGTTCCACGGTTGCATAGGAGAGACAGGTGTCGCGCAGAGGAAAGCTGATATGTGTGTTTTGTAAGTTGTTAAAAGGGCCGGAAATGTATTTGTTGTTTGGTATATACTGGCCACAACACTTTGGTGAACTTAGTTACTGCAATTTAGGTGATTACAGTTGCACCTTTTGTATTTATAGCAAACGGATATTTCATTGAATTATATGACTGCCTTTCTTGTAGTATATGCATGTTGTCCATTATGTTCTGAATTTGTGACACGGAGATGCTGTTGGTTGAGATAATTTAGCATTGTTTTCCTTGCCGCTTTGATTTTTAAACCAAGTTGCTGAGATGAACGATTTTCTTGTTCCGTGTGCTAGATAACACGAACCAAAAGAAGCAACCTACAACAGTATTCGAGGCTGAAAGAAATCGTAACTCGAATATCAGAAAAGCTAAAACATAAAGCATGAAACGGTGCTACTTTCTCTGCACACAGGAACTTGAGACTGCAATCATTTAACTGTTATTTTTAACGTACCAGGTTCATCCTAACGCTCATGGTATGTATAATGGGCTAATAATACTAGTAGTGCTTCTCTATCTACACAATATGAGTTTTTCTGAATACCCTTCGATTTTTTCCCCTTCTGTAGCATTTCACGGTTTGTCTGAATCTTGATTGCTTATACGGTGCCATTGTGCCACAAGATAAGCAACATTTCACGAGGCATAGAAAGTAACCAACGAAGATACACTCTTTTTTCGACAAAAATGAGATGATCATCTACAGCTACTTTGGAGAAAGGGAAAACAGAAGCTATATATATCAGATAGAGATCTTTCCTACATATTACTATTCGTGCAACCTATTTGATCAAACAAGAGGAACTTGTATTATTCATAATAGATAAACCACAACGAGAAACACAACAAGAGTACTACTACAAAATGCATCATGATACTATAGCAGCGCATGAATTCCGGAGAAACACTTTACCTTAGCAAGGACGATGGATCCAAACCCCCTCCGAGACACCATTCTCTGCGACAAATTAAGCATATATGCTCCCCTTTGAAAGGAACCATGCCTTGCCTTGTTCCCAGCTTCACCCTGCTTCAGTGATGCTGCTGCTGCTGCTGAGAGCTTATGAAGTTCCAACAAGACAGAGGACAACAATATGCCACCCATGGCCTGGTATATATATGTGCCCATGAGATGAGATGCAGTGTAATGGAAGGATTGGTGAAATGGTTCAACCGTAGCTGTTGGTTCGTTGGCTGGTTGCAGTTGCAAGCAAGCCTCAGGTTGAAGCTCAGAACCAGCCTCACCACCTTCCACATGTTGGCTTTTGCTCAGCCTTGAAGGAAATCCAATCCAATCTGAGGGAGACCCTGCACAGTACTATCAGGCCAAGTGCATTCTTCCAGGTTACTCAGTAGTACCACACAATAAGATTTCTTTAACTTTTACCTACTGATGGTGAAACATCACCACTGGAGATATATCAGAGGGGGCCAGCAAAAATCACCCGCCACCCTTCTGAAGTCTACTGCCCAACTATATGCACCTTGTGAACTGATGCAATGTGAGGGAAAGAAAAAGGTGAACATGAAAAATGTGAGAAAATAATGGCCGTAAATTAGCAAACCCAGGAAGCTTCAATCAAACCAAGGGACCAGCAAAGTACATTTTGCCTTGAATGATACAAAAGAACAAATGGTACAGAAATATTCAGTTTTACTTTTTCCAGAAGGAAGCAAGATACTGGAAAATCGCAATATTTAGAAATAAACAGTGACGTGGTGCCATTGCAAAAGCAAATAGCAGTGGTGGCATGGAACAAAATTATGCTAGCTGCTGCAACAAGCCCTCATGAGGTTTAAATCGCACACATGGTTCAGAGTCTGTAACAAATCCATCCATTGAATGACATTCTGATAAAATAGCACCACCAATTTTGTGGTATTCAAGTGCCTAAGGCCTCAATACAGAAACACATCTTCCACTTGAACAAAAGTACATAATCTCCATCCATAACCAGCTATAAATGGGTTGGTTCCCCCAAAATGGTCCTCCAATGAAACTATAATCGATCATCACTGCTTGCGTGCATACAATATGGCAACAATGGCTGATATCCCGATTGCTGCAACTGGAATGGCCCAGTACTGCCCCGCGTTGGCCAGCAGCTTGCTGGCAAAGTCCATGTCCTGCTCTTTCCTGTAAACCTCCAGCTCAGGGATGTCAGGCGTCTCGTCCAAGTCCAACTCCCCAATGAAGTAATCCTTCATTAGCTCCTTGGCATCCTTGCTGTGGCCCGCGTCGTCAAATTCTTCCGTGCCATCCTTACCTTCAAACGGGTTGTCATATATGATCAAACAGCCTAAGAGAAAGTAAAAGGTGCCGAACAAGGGGCATCAGGAGGAGAGTAGTGGCAGTACCTGTCACCTCAAGCAGGACATCAGCACCTCCAGGATGGTCCTCCAGATACTTTGTCACATCATAAATCTGCAATGCATCCATCAACATGGCATAAGCTCGCCGAGCAATCAGAAAAGGGAACATATGGCTAAACATTATGTCTCTACTTGAAACCAATTCAATTTGACTCAAAGCTTTCAATAAAGGCATCTGTGATCTCTTTCAATAGAGGAACAGAGCCTCCACAAGCAAGATATCCCAGCACAATTGTCACAAGGATTAAACCTTGCATTGCCATTACCCAGTAGTCAGTAGTGGTGCCTAGATTGGCAGGCCACACTCAGTCAGACCCTTGGTTCCAGTTTCTGCAGCCATCTCACAACGAAAGCGAGCGCAACATCTCCTAGGCATTCCGTCGAACACGTTACCGACGGCGTCGACGCGCAACAACCGCACTGGCAGTTCCACACATGACACAACTACCACCTAACTACCGGTCTTACGGGTGATGTTCAACCTAGATCGGCAGCGATGAGTCTGAGGGAGGAGAGGGGGCGCTATCGCGCAAGCGGTGCTACCTTGCCGTCGACGACGATCCAGCAGTCGTCGGGGGTGTTGTGGAGGGCGGCCTCCTTCATGCTGTAGAGCTTCGTCAGCGTCGGCATCTCCCCGTCCTCGCTTCCCAACCTCTCCCTGATCAAATCAAATCGGAGGACGACGAGGGTATACTGTTTAACGGAGTGGGTGAATCTGCTGCGGCTTGCAGAGAAAGAAGAAGGGCAGGTGTATCTATCTGTAGCAGAGGAATCTGCTCTTGAATCTGCCGCGGCTTGGCTTGCTGCCGAAGAAGAACGGCTTGGGCGAGTTGCGGTCAGAGTTTTGCTCGTATGGCTAGGGTTATGGCCCGCTACGGCCCAGTATAGCCGTATTGGCCAGCAAACCAAAATTCAAGGCCCACAGTCCGCAGAGTTATTATATCTTCAAGATGATGGATTCCAACCGGCAACCGGCCAAATTCGCTGGACGGAAAGACGAATTTCATTACAACCAAAACTAGAATGATGAGAAAGTCATCTAAAAAAAAAGAATGATGAGAAAGTAAAAAAGAGAGGGGAGTGAGCGTCTGAGCGAGTTGGAGCACAAATGAAAAACCTGGTATGAATGCTTGATATCGAAACATCGACTACAGGGCAAAAACCCATTGTCAGCACAACTAGCGGAAACCTACAAACATTCAACTCCCACCATTGTCTCCGCACTACTTAAAGGCTACAAACAATACATGAAAACAAACTTTCTACATCCACATACAACTAGAAAACAACAGAATGAAGCTTCAACAACTCCAGGTCACTAGGCATCAGGCCCGTGTAATCCTCGCTGGTACACTTGTCAGCATCATTCTAGCTCTAGAATTCCTTGGTGATAAATCAATTGCAACCTTCATCAATTGCTTCGCCCATGCACGGATAAACCTACCTAGGGGAAGATCTAATAGTAAACACCATCACCAGAGGCGGAGGTATGCACAAGTCAGGGGCCACCCCCCGGCACCTTCCCTTTTTATTGCGGGTTGGTTATTTGTCAGTACGGGTTTAGCTTATGACGTGTTTGGAAGTCCTCCTCCCCGCCCCCCCTCACCATATTTCGTTGGCAAGCTCCGCCACTGACCATCATCACGATTCATAAGATGTTCCTATACACCATATTGAATTGAGTAGGAAAAACCAGGATATAATAACTCTTATAAATGCCCATTAAAAAAACAGATAAAAACAAGATAGAGACCCTAAAAGACTATAGTGCTCTCTGATATGGAGTTCTCCCAAACCCTAAATCATCCTCGGTATAAAGAGTATATCAATTATGTCAAACACAGATTTAAATCTTGATTTGGAACACACATTTAGAAGAAAAAAATCTAACTATGAAAAGTAGCTACTGGCTAATCCAATTTGAGCCTTGAATTTGTCTCATTGCCATATTAATTTTGTATCTGTTTTTCTAAGCTACACACTGAGTTTGGATTTAAATTTTGTAACACAGTAGATGCATGTATTATGTGTGTCATTTTTTCATGTCTTTTAGTCGCTTCTAGGTAGGCCGAAACGCACAAAGGTACCCTAAATACACTTTGTTTGAGAGTACAAGATACTCTCTCGAGAAGAGGGGGGCGGATGACGCTGTGTAGGTCCACGTGGAGTTCTGCCACCGATGGACACCCTTGAAGAACGAGAAGCCCTTCAATTAATTTGGCACCCTTCTTATTCACAAAATCTTAAAGTCGGATGAGTCTATGATACAAAGATCTATAACCTTGTCCTAATTCTCACACATACTCGTGGCAACCGGTTGAATCTCATAACGTTGTTTAACATCTTTGTCTCTGCAAACCACCTTACGTTTCTCAATGTTGCATCCCTAGCTTTTGGTGATAATGGCAATGGGCTAGAACGGGATGGGATGAACATCTCGCTTGTCGGCACAAAAGGTTTTACGACGAGCTTATTCCTATGAAAAAACAAGCCACTTTGTACATTTTGTTATTCTACATATATCTCCTCAAATAATTGGCAATGATCTTGCTAACCAAATTAATTCCTAAGAAACAACTATTTAACTTCTTTTCTTACATCACGAACCATGGTCATATCCACGAGTTCATTTGACTAGTCAAAGCTTGCACTATACTTCCAAACCTTTTAGAGTCCTAGTAGTCACTTCACTTTGAAATATATATTTTTATCTATGAAGCAAATTTCACAAGGAGGAGGGTCACCAAATTATATATGGAGATCGCCGATGCACCACGAGAAATCTTTCGCTCGTGTGATTCAACCAGAGCCGCATGTTGCAGCTTACAGATCCACTTTCCAAAGCACATGGTCGTGATTGTTGAGTTCCCGGTTCAAGTCCTTGTCGGCGCGCTTGTGGTGAGCCGCATGTTGCAGCTTACAGATCCACTGTCTAAAGCACATGGTCGTGATTGTCTTGCATGATTGCTGAGTTTTAGCCATAACAAGTCCTCGAATCCTCAATGCATCCTACTGGATCTACATGGGCTAGGCAGCCCAGATAGGCTATACATATTGAGATCTCAAGTCACATCAGAATGAGAGCTTGTAAACAACTTTGGAGACTAAATTTAGTCTTACATTGCTATTTAGAAGATAGCTTAGTAGTTAGAAGACAAGGAATTCACGTGCTCCTCCTCCATTGCCGCTCACCTCGCCACGCGCGCGTGTTCGAGTTAGAAATCCGTATGTATCGGCGTACGTGCGTATGCGTGATGCGTGTCATTGTTTTACTCTCTCGCGGCCAAGTTCTTTTTGGTGCGTCACCCTCTAGTCTTTCCCATTCCGGCGACTACTTGCCCGGCTGTTCGTGAGGAAAAGTCTCCGAAACCCCGTCCATTCAGATCCTGCACTGGGAGAGACATACGATGAGGTTTTTTTGGGAGTGCCTCAGCGCGACTGTTCGCCATTGTTCGAGTTTTTAATTGCCAGTGTACTACTTCTCCGTCAACCTCTACGGATACGGATTCGGCGATATTGACAACACCATGGGCGACAACAGCAACAGAGAATCTACGGTGCCGACCTTTCTAGTCGGGATGTATGTGATTCTCATCTCTCGACCTTTCTAGTTGGGATGTATGTGGTTCTCATCTCCCGCCTTGCATTTGTACATACTTTTTCTATATGTAGATATGCTTAGTCTGATGCATGTGGTTAAGATTGCCACGATACTTATTTTGAGGATCTACTAGAAGATGCACTCGGTAATTGCACTAGCACTTGTCATGTTGATCTCGGTAATCAAACTCACCAGGAAGTTGCTTCTACACGCACTTTGACACATTTTAACATTTTAAGTACACAGTACACGTAAGTACACACGGTAAACTTGGGCAACATGGTACAAAGCTTGGTCTGATCTTTGATCTGCACCAGCGCTGAGCCTACAGGGCAGTTCCGATGCACGCTAGTGAGACCTGCCACAGTGCCACGTTTCGAGCTCGAGCTGGCGAGCACGCTATACGGGCAGAAGCTACTGTATGGGGTAAAAATGGGAAAGCGCGGCAAGGACGTACGGGCGGGCGAAAACCAGGCCGACCTGCTGCGGTTGCTCTGGCCGACTGACCGGCGAGGATGGGAGAGAAAGCAACAGGTGGAGGTGACCGGCGCCAGACGGACGGATGGATGGATGGGGAAAGCGGGCCGGACGGTTGGATGGAGACGGCCGCTGCAGAAGTGGGCAGCGAGGCTGGCCGCGGCGAGGCCCGACATGTCGCTCCCTGCACGGAGAATACGCCTCCTCGCCTTTTCTGGTGCCTCTCTACACTCTACAGTGAGTGTCTACCCTGCGGTTTCTTCTCCTTTCCGGTAGGTGCGAGCGTGTGTTTGCGCATATATGTTGGGACCCTACTACGTGGTTCTATAGCACCGGTTAGTCTACGGGAGTGCCCCACCCAAATTAGGAAAAACACTACTCCGACATCCGCCCATTCTAAAAATAGAAATCCCAATTCTATACGTCTCCTCCCGCCGCCCGGGTCTGGTCACAAACTGCAGAGAACGCCATTCTCTTCCTCGGCGCTGTCGCAACTTCTTGACGAGAAAAAAGAAGTGAGGGAGCTGGCCTGTAAAACAACACACACCACACGCCCAACTAGTTTTTGTGATCTTATTTGTAGATGTAAAAATTGCAGCAATGGATGTAAAAAAAAGATGAAGTTACATCCAGGTGAACCAAACCTGGGATCACAAAAGCATAATAGGGTGTTAATCTTACATCCATTCAAATATTTTAGATGTAGAAAAACAAAACAAAATACATCCTGATGCTTAAAGTTTCATCTAAAATTGGAAAAAAAATACCTAGAGACTTTCATCAATCTAGATGTAGAAAAAGGTAGGAAATACATCCAGTTACAAAAACAAGACTTGGAATTAAGAGAAAAATAACAATTTATACATCCAATTACAAA
Source organism: Lolium perenne (assembly GCF_019359855.2). Taxonomy (NCBI): domain Eukaryota; kingdom Viridiplantae; phylum Streptophyta; class Magnoliopsida; order Poales; family Poaceae; genus Lolium; species Lolium perenne. Next base: position 65,175,764 of record NC_067247.2, read on the forward strand.
AAATTACTTACAGAATTGAGAACAAAATTACAACCCGATAATAAGTACATCTAGGATGACATCTCCTCCCATTCTAGCTCGAAAATCTGCACCCCAAATTACTTGCTCTACCCAAATTGAGCGGATCTGGAGGTACCTGGGCTGGATAAGCTGCAGGAGATCAGAGGCCTTGAGAAGGCGAGGCCTCCTAGCCTCTGATACGGCCGTCGCGGTAAAAATCAGCCGCAAGGTCGAACGCCACCTCCATTGCAGGCGCGCCCGTCGGAGATCGTGCGTGCCGAGGCCGGGCCGGTGAGTCGCCGGGGGAGGTCGGCCGCATCGGGCCGCGCAGCTGAGTCGTAGGCGGAGGTCGAGCGCGCTGGGGACGGGCGGCTGGGTCGCAAGCGGATGCGCGCCGGGGCTAGACGGCTGATTCGCCGAAGGAGGTCTAGCGCGCTGGGGACGGGCGGCTGGGTCGCCGGCGGATGCGCACCACCACCGCTTCCGGTTCCTAGCGTTGGGGATCGACGGAAATTGCAGGAACGAAGACCACGTGAGACAAAAGACAAGAGGTGAATTTATTATGTTACAGCCTGGCCAGGTGCAGCGCGCAGCAGGGAGCATTGTGAACCGATTCAGATGAACCGTTTGATGGAGATCAGACGGGTGCCAGCAGGGAGCACTGTGTAAGACAACGTAGTGCCCTGGCAATAATTAGAATTCGGGTATATGTTGCTTCCTTTTTGCGACTGGCATGATGGGGCGCTCTCGCCTTTTGAGCAATCTTTTCCTTCCTTCTGTTTTGGACTAGACACCATTTCTTCTTGTTTGTACTTCATCTATGGTGAAATGTAATCTGCATTGATGTGAATAGTCTGTATTAGGTTTTTTTAAAGTCAAACCATGTAAACTTTGATTAATTTATTTTAAAAAAAGATATCAACGACTAGAATATGAAACTAATATCATGAGAAACATCATAAAGTATATTTTAATATGGTGTACATTCAGCACCGTAGATATAGATAATTTTCTCAATAAATTTGATCAAAGGTAGTATAGTTTGAATTTCACGAAAACCAATGCCCACTAAATTAAAGCGAGGTAGTAGAAAGGGAAAAGAACAAGTACAGCCAAAGCAGCGCGTTACCTAAGGAAAAGAAACAAGTGCATCCAAACCAGCGCGTTACCTTTGGGGTTATTCGAAGGTTGAAAAAACGCTAGGCGTAAATGAGGTGGTTCCCATTTTGCTAGTGCCTAGGGAATTCTTCAGGGCCGCTAGCATTTTTTACCATCAAGTGTGTACAGGGTTACTAGTAGTATATGTTAAAGCAAAATAATTTAGAACATGTATGACTAAACTACCAAAAACTACTACCATTGTAATATGACTTATCGCACTCGTCAATGAAATAGGATATGAGTTCTCGTTGGAGATAACAATTTGCTGGTTGTTATGCTTAGATTTCCGCTTATGCCCTAGGCAAGGCATTTGTCTATCGGCTAGTGCCTAAGCGTGCTTAAGCACCGCCTTTTCCAATAGTCGGTAATTCTAAGGTGGATGGAAAAAATGACAAAAAACTCCTTTATCATTAGGTATAGAAATGAAGTTTAGATGTTAAAGAGGGAAGATTTTTTTTTCTATGGTCAAATAAGGGAATCAAACTTTAAGTAGTGCCGAGTAAGGAATTCTCTCCACAAATTTTGTGTTACAATTCACATGTCACTACGAGATTACTCCATCTAACACATACAACCTCCACACGGGTTCTTGCATACAAGTTTGATAAGAATATATCATACATGAACATGGTGACATATGTATCTATCAATACATCGAGCACATATATCTCAATTGCATCTTATAACAAAAGATCCACCATCAAGGTCACAAATATAACCACAATCATGTAGGCAACTAACATGGCTCTAATTAGAGAGATAGATATGACACATGTTAATTTCAAAAAATGGATAGTCCACGGGTGGACTACTCCCTCTTCATTATGGCGGCGATGGTGATTATGTTGACGAACGCGGAGGAGCAACTTGGGGGACTTCGTGCTTTCCCCTCCAATCTTTGCAGGGTTGTCTTTGTTTCGGTGTTTATCTTTTTCGCGGCTGCCACTTCGCGAATCAATGATTTCCATTACATATAGATGGTTTTAGTTCAAGACGAATCCATGAGAGCACATAACAAGGAAAAAGGGACCACAGGGAGACACGGGTCCCCCATGGAGCAACCGAGGGTGGTGGCCGCGACATGGGCGTTAATTCCTGGCCAACCTATTGAGCTTCAGCTCCAGTTTGTGGTCCATTTGTGGTGACCCTGCATACCACTGCATGTTGTAGTATGCCAGTCGTTGATATAACATTCACGAAGTACCAATCCACAAATATTACATCCCTCAGAGTAGTACAACAGAACATAGCAGGTCCATAACTCATTCATTCATTATTACAAGCAACATGTACATATCATCTCGGAGCTCCTCTTGGGTCCTAAGAGGGATACTCCTGGGTTCGAGGCGAACCCAACTTAACTTACAATATAACAGTCTTACTAGGTTATACATTTATTCTCCTCGAGCAGTGAAGTACTAAGAGTTCGTACTGCTCGGATACTACTACTACTCGATAGGTCTAAGCTTGCTCTCCTCCGGAACCCTCCCTGGTTCCGTAGACTATGAGGTAGTCTACTCCTTCGATACCTCCGGAGAGGTCTGGTTCTTCATAGCCGATGACTTCGGCTCCTTCAGGGTCGTCGTTGTCCTCCTCCAGTCGATTCAGACAGTCTAAGCAGGGGATTTAAGAGTGGTATGAGTACGAGCGTACTCAACAAGTTCATTATAGAAAAGAGGTGTTTAATGCACTAGCTACGGTATTAGACCAGAAAGTCTAATACCAATGCAGGTTTTCATAATCATTTCTTCAAAAGGTTGCTTTTATTCAGAAGAACTATGTCCGTCAGCCTTCACCGGTTTACTAGAACTTCATGGAGTTCCTTTCCGGCAGCGTTCGTAGTTCCAAATCCCGGAATAGGGAGTGACAGGTCACGATTCATTACACTCTGCAGAGGTGTGTTGCTTTACCCATAAGAGATCTTAACCTTGGTGCCAACCGGGCAGCTTTCCCGTCCACACTTCCTTCGGTGTGAGGCCCGGTATAAGGTCATAGCCAATCATATTCCTCCGCTAACTCGCACACCCACCCTTTGTTGCATACCCCCACCCTGGGTCCTCGCCGGTCCCGTTATACCAATTAAGGATGGACCCCGGCCACGACAATAGTTCTGGGCTCATACCATAAACTCCTTCGCCGGTAGCTGCAACCCATCATAGACCGCAATAACCGTGGGGAACTTTTGGCTTCCCCAGCCTACCGCTTGCTCTTCGGGCGACAAGTGTACTATGGACAAAGCCGTGGGGAACTTTTGGCTTCCCCAGCCTACCGCTTGCCCCCGACAGATAACAAGTGTCTACGGTAAAGCGCGTCCGTTGATGTACAAGAGGTGGAAATACGATTGACTAGTCCGTCCCACTCCAGATCTTATGGTTAACACGGATATTACGGCACAAGAATCACTGGACGACATTTGTTGTTTAATCCTAGATGGATATAAACCCTTGCAATGGAACCTCCACCATATCAACACAATCCATGGTTCCATTGCCCACCATTTAGTCATATTCATAGTTATGAAAATAGTGGTTTTGCTTTTTATGCAATAGTGATAATATAGTACTTTACAAGTAATTTGGTAAAAATACTCAAATGGCATGAGCAAGTGATGAACTTGCCTGAATACTGCAAAGTGTTGCAGTTGGATGGTGTGGACTGACCCTTGCCCTCTGTTGCTGAAAAATAGCATCATTGTCCGATAAGGGCAATGGTTAAAGAAGCAATTATGCATGCTTTCCATTTTTAGGGTTTGTTCCCCCCCTTCCGGTGTTTTATCATTTTATGTGAGAGGTTAATACTAAGAATGATTTAGGGATACTCTGTTTAGGGTAAAATACAACCTTCAAATGTTGTCAAGTTGTTTTTAAAGTCCCAAAGCATTTATGGACTTATTTTCATTATTGAAAATATAAGGTGTGATTTAAATGATTATTTTAATCATCAAATTTGGACTTAATCTTGTTTGTCTCCAAAAATTCATTTTCATATTTTATTATGATAGAGAATTTTATTCTTATTTTTAATTATTTTTTAGAGTTGTTTATCATTTTCTATGCATTTTCAAAGTTTCAGGGTTAATTGGATTTGTGAAAAGTCTGAAATGTCCCTGAGCCCACTTGTCAGGGTGGCCCAGCGGTTAACCCTAACCCGAGCCACACGTTGGGCTCGGTCGGACGCACCCGTCCCCTTCCCTTCTCTCCCTCGCGAACCCTAGCCCCCTCGCTCTCGCGACTCCCGCGTCGCTGCCGCCTTCGCCGATTTATTCCGGCCAACTCCAGCCATCGCCGGCGGTGATATGTGGCGCATCTGAACCGCCGTTCGACGGTGCTTCAGAACCACCGCGTCGATCTATGTTTCGCCGCCTCCTCGACTCGTCCCCATCGCCTCTGCTCGCATGCCGTGGTGTGCCGCGGCGATTTCGTCGCCGCCGACGCTCCTGGCGCCGTGGCGCGGCCGTGTGCCTCGCCGTGGTGTTGCTGGCGTTGCGGCGAGGTGGTGCCTGGCTTGGCTTGGCCTGGCGCCGCCATTCGCCTGGCGTGTGCCGCCGTGCCGCCATGGCCGTGTTCCTCTCCGCTTCACCTGTAAGTCAACTCCTCCTCCTTCCTCCTCTGTTACCTGTTCTACTCTCTTCTCTCCTCCTCCTCTTCGTCTAGCTCGGCCACTGGCCTGCTTCTCCATGTGGAGATGCTTGCCGTGCCGATGTACTGCTTCTGCTACGCTTCTGTGGCCTTGCGCCATGCCAACCTTCGTGCTGTGCTATCTGATGCGCCGTGCTAGGCTAGGCATGCTGCTGCGCCACTGCTGCTGTGCTTGTGCTGCCATGCGTATGCTGTTGTTGTGCTGCTGTGCTGCTGCCATGGACCCTATCTAGTGTGCTGTGCTGTTCTTTCTCTATTACTTGTTGTTGCAACTCATGAGCTCTTGCTCATGAGCATGCTGTGGTGCTTTGTTTAATTTAGTGGCTCCTGCTGTTGCTCTGTATACCATGCCTCTCTTGTATATACAATTGCTTGCCTCTGGCCTGATCATGCTGCATGATCCTTGCCTTTGGCAAGTGCCAGTGCTCCTGATGTGCTATTATCTGTGCTCTAATTAATGGACATGCTCAATTGAGCCTATCTGTTAAATTAACTGCTCCCTCCTTTGATGGAGTGCTTCTGGATACCATTGTGCTGCCTAATTCACTTATCTGTGATGCAATTGTTCAGTTAGATGTTTGATTTAATTATCTGTCCATGTGTTAATACTTGGAATGGGTTCTAGCATGCTGTAGCATGCTCTAGCAAGCTTCTGGTGTTCATATGATCACCAGTTGCTTGTAAAAGCCGGTCTTTGGTGTCTGTGCCTCACTGTGGCTCACTCTGTGCTGTGTGTGCATCACACAGGCTTGGCCTGGTGTGTGATGGTGCTTGCTCAAGCATCTGTTGATGCTTGCAGTGATCCATTGGATCATCAGCAAGGTTCTGTTGCATCAATTGCTTGTGTAATTCATTTATCTGTGTTGACTTGCTTTGTTGAATGGATAAATGATGTGAACTGCTTGCAGTTGTGATCATCCTATTTACTGTGGCAGGGCTAGATGGATGCCAACACTTGGTTGTGTACCCTAGCCCTCCATTTGAACCCTTATGGGTGATGATAACTGTGCAAGACTTGTGATTTGGGCTGTTTCAGTGGTTGAGGTGGCCTCAACAGCAATTCTTTGCTGTTCAGGAAGCTCCCACTCCTGTTGGCTTACTGTGGCTTAGTGAATGCATCACTGGCAATTCCTTGTTGGATTTCCAGTGCTCTTTGCTGTTGACAAACTAGAATAGGCACAAGTTGCCTATCTGTCTGATGGTTAGTGAACCATGTAGTGCTAGGTGAGCTGGGCTAGGCTAGCTGTGGATCATTCCTTGCTGGATTCTATGGTTTGCCACAGTGATAATACACTTGGCTTGACCATTCCTTCCCTAGGATGATTTTCTTCTGGCTTAATCCCCTTTTTGCCAGCATCAAATGGTTTTAACACCAAATGATGATGCACACAGGGTAACCATACCCTGTGGCTTGTGTATGTGTTATGCACATGCTTATTTATGAGCAAAACAGATGTTTTCCCATGATTTCTTGTGTATACCTCACTCCATCTCCTAGATTAAGTTGTTGGTGTAGAGGATTGCTTCTGTGATGCTTGGTTTGCTTGCCCTGCTCCTCCTTGCAAGCTTGTGAATTCTGGTTGGTTTCTGGTGGTTGCTGGAATAGGTGGAGCAGCTCTAGCTGTTCACCTGTTCTTGTTGTTCTTGCTGTGTTCTTACCCTTGTGAGTTGCTGCTGATGAACTTCTTGAGTTCTGGCGGCGGAAAAGGTTTTATATGGCCCTCACTTGGCTCTCTTGGTCGACAGCAGTGCCTGGCTGTTTTGGTGACTCTCCCTGGCCTTGTGTGTTGCCACTTGGCATAACCTGTTTTGGTCTTTGTGTGTGCAGGAACAATGTGATGCTCCAATTGAAGATCAAGATCAGTTGAGCAAGATCTCCATGATGCTCAACTGATGTAGTTTAGGATAGATCATTCAATTGTAATTTTCTTTCTTTTTCTTTTTCCATTTTGTCAATTCTTGTAATGTGTTGTAATATTTCATATTTCAATTCTGAATATTGTAATGACAATGTATCATGTGTGATTATCAATAAAGCTCCAATTTTCTCTAATGAGCTTTACTTAATAGTTGTATTATTGATATTCTTTATTATTTATAATTTGTTTAAAGAATTACCTCAATATTGAATTATGAGATATTCATATGGTGTTTGAATTTGAAATTCAAACACAACTTTGTTTGAATTCAATCATGCAACTTAAAATTGTGATGCACTAACTCTCCTCTCTTCTCAAAACCCTAATTGAGCTAAGTGAAGTGCAAGTTTATCGCACTCTCGAAACCCTAACCCTGTAAGGTGTCGAGAGAGAAACTTGCCCCCCTTCGTTGCAGTTTTCTTTTAAAAGCACGAAATTTCCCCAGAATTTACGATGCAATGCACATCCCTTTCTAAAATCTACCCCTCGATCGTCTCTAAACCTGGGACATTACAGCCTTTCCCCCTTAAAGAAAACTTCGTCCCGAAGTTGTGGTTGTAATACCTGAACAGTTCTGGGTAAGACTTTCTCAGGTCTTCTTCCTTCTCCCAAGTGGCTTCCCTCTCAGGATGATGCTTCCACTGAATTTTGCAGTACTTAATGGCTCTATTCCTGAGTTGTTTCCAATTTTCCTCAAGAATCTTGGCTGGTTTCTCGATGTAGGTCAAATCTGGTTGTAACTCTAGCTCGTCATGTGATACTGGCTCGTCTGGGGTCTTTAGACATTTCCTGAGTTGAGACACATGGAATACATTGTGTACTTGAGCTAACCTTCCCGGTAGATCCAATTCAAAGGCTAACCCTCGGTTCTGACTCAGTATCTTGAAAGGTCCGATGTATCTAGGGCTAAGCTTCCCCTTTACTCCGAATCTCTGAAGACCTTTCATCGGACTTACCTTAAGGTATACCATGTCTCCAACTTGTGGCTCCCATGTTCTTCTCTTTTGATCGGCATAACTCTTTTGTCGACTTTGAGCTATTTTGAGTCTATCCCTTATAATGTCGATGATCTGCTGCTTTTCCTTGACATAATCTGGATTGAACTCCTTGCTTGATCCTGCCTCATACCAACATATGAGTGATCTACACTTCCTTCCATACAGAGCTTCAAATGGTGCCATCTTGATACTGCTTTGATAGCTATTATTGTACGAAAACTCTGCTAGTGGTAAGTGTTCCTCCCATGATCCTCCGAAGTCTAGGGCACAAGCCCTAAGCATATCTTCCAATATTTGATTTGTTCTCTCTGTTTGTCCACCTGTCTGAGGATGATAGGCGGTGCTATAATCTAACTTGGATCCTAAAGCTTCATGTAGTTGTTTCCAAAATGCAGAAGTAAATACGGATCCACGATCTGATACTATCTTCTTGGGTACTCCATGTTTACTCACAATCTCTTTGATGTAAAGATCGATGAGTTTTTCTCCTTTGTCCTGCTGGTTTACTGCTAAGAAGTGTGCACTCTTCGTCAACCGGTCCACGATTACCCATATCATGTCCTTCTTTTTATTAGTCATGGGTAGTCCGGTGATGAAATCCATTCCTATCTCCTCCCATTTCCATTCTGGGATTGGTAAAGGTTGCAACTTTCCTGTCGGACTTTGATGTTCAGTCTTCACCCTTTGACATGTATGGCATTCCGCCACGTATTGTGCTATCTCTCTTTTCATGTTATTCCACCAGAATAATTCCTTGAGATCCATGTACATCTTTGTACTTCCTGGATGTATAGAGTATGGTGTTTGATGTGCTTCCCGGAGTATAACTTCTTTGATCTCATCAATATCCAGAACGCAAATCCTTTTCTGGAACCATAATGATCCCAACTCTCCTCGGTGAAATTCTGATGGTCTTCCCTCATCAATCCTTCTCATCTCCTCCACGATGAATGGATCGTCCAATTGACCCATGATTATCTCATTCTTTAAGTTCACACTAAGTTCATTGGCTACTTGTAATGCCGACAGTCCTTCATGAGCTTCTTTCTCCCAAAGTTGTATCTGGGCTTGGCTTATTTCTTTCTTCAACTCTGGTGCTATTTCTTGTTCAACTCCTCCAGTACTCTTCCTGCTCAAGGCATTCGCTACAACATTAGCCTTTCCTGGAGTGTAATTGATTGTCAAGTCATAATCCTTGATTAGCTCCAGCCATCTTTTCTGTCTCATGTTGAGTTCCTTCTGAGTGAAGAAGTACTTGAGACTCTTATGATCAGTATAGAGCTCACACTTGGCTCCATAGAGAAAATGTCTCCAAGTTTTAAGTGCCAATACGACCGCTACTAGCTCTAGGTCATGTGTTGGATAGTTCACTTCATGAGGTCTGAGTTGCCTTGATCCATATGATATTACTTTCCGATCTTGCATGAGTACGCAACCCAATCCATGTTTGGATGCGTCACAGTATACGGTATAATCCTTGCCAACTTCCGGAACTGCTAACACCGGTGCTGTGGTGAGTTTCTCCTTCAGAGTCTGAAAACTCTTCTCACACTCATAAGACCACACGAATGGTGTGTTCTTCCTTAACAGCTTAGTCATTGGTCCTGCTATCTTAGAGAATCCTTCAATGAATCTCCGATAGTATCCTGCCGTTCCTAGGAATCCTCGGATTTCTTTGACAGTCTTTGGTGCTTCCCATTCTAAAATTGCTGCTACTTTGCTTGGGTTTACTGCTATCCCATCCTTGCTAATAACATGACCAAGAAATTCTACTTGATCTAGCCAAAACTCACACTTGCTGAATTTGGCATAGAGTTGATGTTCTCTTAGTGTTTGCAACACTATCCTAAGATGTTCAACATGTTGATACGTCTAAAACGTATCTACTTTCCCGAACACTTTTGCTATTGTTTTGCCTCTAATTTGTGTATTTTGGATGCAACTAACACGGACTAACGCTGTTTTCAGCAGAACTGTTCTGGTGTCTCATTTTTGTGCAGAAATCAAACTTTCAGGAAAATCCTAGGAATTTATGCAGAAGGTCCTATTTTCCTAGAATATTGGCGGAGCCAGAAGGGCAAGCCAGGTGGGGGCACGAGGGCCCCACACACTAGGCCGGCGCGGCCCAGGAGGGGCCCGCGCGGCCCTAGTGTGTGGTGGCCTCGGCTGGCCCCCGACGCCCTCCTTCGGACTACTTATTGCCTTCGACCTAAAAACGCACGGGAGGAAGTCGAAGTCGCCAGAAACCCTCCAGAACACCGCCACATCGCGAAACTCCGTCTCGGGAGCCAGAAGTCTCCGTTCTGGCACTCACGGACGGGAATTGGAGGAGATCATCGCCACCATCACCACCGACGCCTCTCCATCAACCAGCCATGTTTCCCCCATCCATGTGTGAGTAATTCCCCCGCTGTAGGCTGAAGGGGATGGTAGGGATTGGATGAGATTGGTCATGTAATAGTATAAGATTATTAGGGCATAGTGCCTAGTGTCCGTAATTGGTACTTTGATGATATTGTTGCAACTTGTTATGCTTAATGCTTGTCACTAGGGCCCGAGTGCCATGATCTCAGATCTGAACATGTTATTATTTCATCATGATATTCATTGTTTATGGTCTTACCTGCAAGTTGTATACACATGTCGTTGTCCGGAACCAATGGCCCCGAAGTGACAGAAATCGGGACAACCGGAGGGGATGGTAGTGATGTGAGGATCACATGTGTTCACGGAGTGTTAATGCTTTGCTCTGGTACTCTATTAAAAGGAGTACCTTAATATCCAGTAGATTCCCTTGAGGCCCGGCTGCCACCGGCTGGTAGGACAAAAGATGTTGTGCAAGTTTCTCATTGCGAGCACGTACGACTATAATTGGAACACATGCCTATTGATTGCTTTGTACTTAGACACCGTTTTATTATTATCTGCAAATGCCCTGCTTGATTGTTACATGAGTTTCTCTCATCCATGCAACGCCCATTCATCTGTCCCCGTGCCTACAGTATTTTAATCCTGCTGTTTACTATAATCACTGCTGCTGTCTTTGTTACTCTGCTGCTGTTATTTCACTATCACTCTTGCTATAAAGCTGTTATTATCGATAAACTCTTGCGAGCAAGTCTGTTTCAGTGTGCAGCTGAATTGACAACTCCGCTGTTAAGGCTTTCAAGTATTCTTTGTCTCCCTTGTGTCGAATCAATAAATTGGGTTTTACTACCCGCGAAGACTGTCACGATCCCCTATACTTGTGGGTCATCAAGACTGTTTTCTGGCGCCGTTGCCGGGGAGCATAGCTTTATTTGGAAGTTCACTTGGATTGATATTGTTCGCTGCAAATTCTCCATCATGGGTAAACCTCGCGATACTAAGGTCGCCATATTACCATCCACTACAAGAAAAGGTACAACTCTTAGTACCTCTGCTGCTCTTGATTCACCATCTGTGATAAGTAAACTTGTTTCACCACCACAAGCTTCAAATGCTGGTACTTCTGCTGAATCTGAAAACTCTTCTTATAATTTTGATGATGCTTCTGCTGTGCTTGATAATGATGGTTCGTTAGGATCTTTTCTAGATGCTACAATTGCTAAGTCTAGACAAATTGAAAATACTGAAACTCCTAATGAAAATGCTGCTACACCTGTTAATTCACCTGAGTCTGTTGAATATTCTAGTGATGATCTTGATGAAGATTATGTGGAACTTGATGATGATTTTATTGAAAAATGCAATGCTACTACTGATGCAAGAAAAATTAAAAAGTTGCTTGCAGAACATGCTGTTAGATATAAACTGTCTCCTGATCCTAAATTTGCCACATCTCCTATAAACATTAAGGATAAGGATTATGATTTTTCTCTTGATCTATCTCATATAGCTATTGTTGAGAAAACACCCTTTTGTGGTACTGAAAAAGAAAGTGCTGTTGAACACATGATTGAGCTATCTACTCTGAGTAGCTTGTTTTCTGATGATGTTAAGAAGCATACTTACTTTGTTGCTAAAATCTTTCCATTCTCATTAAAGGATGACGCTAAAACTTGGTATAATAGTTTGCCACCTGATTCTATTAAAAATCCAAAAGAGTTGCTTGATGTTTTCTTCCGGAAATACTTTCCTGCTAGTGCTCAACATATTGCTTTGCAGAGAATTTATAATTTTGACCAGGAAGATGGAGAGAAATTGCCTGAGGCTTGGGCGAGATTTTGCTCTCTTATTAGAGCTCGGCTTGAACATGATTTGGAGAAGCATGATTTACTTGATATATTTTATAGTGGACTAACCATTGAGTCTAGGGCATACCTGGATAGTTGTGCTGGTTGTGTTTTCAGGAAAAGAACTCCAGACGACGCTGAAGAATTATTGACTAAAATAGGCCGGAATCATGATGATTGGACTACACCTGAACCAACCTCGACACCGATATTGAAGAAGAGGGGTATGATTAAATTAAATGATGAAGATATGAGGGAAGCCAAGAAGTCTCTTAAGGAGAAGGGTATTAAACCTGAAGACGTGAAGAATTTACCTCCTATAGAAGATTTATGTAAGATAACTCCCCCTTCATCAATGATTGAGGTACACTCCCTTCAACGCTTTACTGGGGAAGATATTCCGTATTCGAAACCTCCTGCTCAATGCTTAGATGAGTTTGATAATTATATTGTTAAGCAAGAAAATTTTAATATGAGAGTAGAGAATCATTTAATGGAAAATTCTCGAGCTATTAGTGAATTGCATGATATTGTGGAGAGAACCTCCAATGATGTTAAGATGCTTGTTAAACATTTTCATATGGTTCAAACTCAAATTGATCAACTCACTAAAGTGCAAAATGACTTGTTGGAAAATAATTCTAAAGAAAAACATGCTTATGAAGTAACAACTAGAGGTGGTGTTTCTACCCAGGATCCTCTATATCCTGAAGGGCATCCCAAAAGAGTTAAACAAGATTCTCAACGAACTAAAACTAGTACTCCATCTAAGAAAAAGAAAAAGAAACATAAGAATGTTGTAGAATCCTCTGAACCTGTTAATGATCCTAATAGTATTTCTATTTCTGATGCTGAAACTGAAAGTGGTAATGAACATGATAAAGATAATGATAAGAATGATACTCCTGATAAAGAAGAGGTTGAAGAAGAACCTGAAAAGCATGCTAAAAATAAAAAGTATACTAAAGAAGATTTTATTGCTAAGAAACATGGTAATGAAAGGGAACCTTGGGTTCAAAAGCAAATGCCTTTTCCTGCTAAGAAACTAAAATCAAAGGAAGAGGAACACTATAATAAATTTTGTGATTGGATGAAACCTTTATTCTTGCAAATCCCTTTGACTGATGCTATTAAATTGCCTCCTTATTCAAAGTATATGAAAGATATTGTGTCTAACAAAAGGAAAATTCCTAATGAGGAGATTTCCACTATGCTTGCTAATTACTCTTTTAACGGTAAGGTTCCAAAGAAGCTTGGCGACCCAGATATACCAACTATTCCTTGTTCCATCAAGAATAATTATGTTAGAACTGCTCTATGTGATTTGGGAGCGGGAGTTAGTGTGATGCCTTTTTCTCTTTATAAGAGACTTTACTTAGATAAGTTGATACCTACTGATATATATTTGCAAATGGCTGATAAATCTACTGCTATTCCTGTTGGTATATATGAGGATGTTCCTGTTCAAGTTACTAATAACTGCTTGATATTAACTGATTTTGTTGTGTTGGAAATGCCTGAAGATGATAATATGTCTATTATTCGTGGGAGACCTTTTCTTAACACTGCAGGGGCTGTTATTGATTGCAATAAAGGAAAGGTTACTTTCAATGTTGATGATAGGGAGCATACCGTTTATTTTCCCAAGAGGATTGAGAAAGCGTGTGGAGTTAATACAATTTCTAATGTGAGAACTATCAAAGTGGGAACTATTGATTATCCTATATATGAGCCTAAAGAAGAATATCAAACTCTTATGATTGGATCCATATCAATACAATTCAAGGTAACATGATTGATTTGAGGTTTATTTCTTCTTATGCTATGTAAAATTTATTTGGTGGCAAGACTTGATCAACTTTGTTAACAAATACTTTTTATATGCATAGAGCAGGTAAACAACATCTCTTTCTTCCTCCACTTGTTCTTCTTGCTGTAGCACTTTTGTTTTGTAAAGTTCCTTAGTTAGTTAGAGATTTCAAAAAAATTCCTGGCCAGTAATAATAAACTTAATACCCGGAATATGATCCATCTTCGTACTACGGAGGTGTTACTTCATGGGCACCATGGGATTGATCTCCACTTAGGCCAAAAGCCTAAGCTTGGGGGGAGGTATACCGGCATCACTCATTCTTTGCATATTATGGTTGCTGGATACTTGTATATACTTGTTTGGTTTCTTTGAGTGGTTTTCTAATGAGAGGAAGATGATATTTGGGGAGATGCTGTCTGAAAACAGATTCTGGACTGTTACTAGAAAAATTCGTGCGCACAGCCAGAACGTTATTTTGAGCTGCCAATTTTTGTGCATGTTCCCCAGGTTGTTATCTAACTTTCATTAGTTGAACACTTTTCGATCTGAGCAACGGAAGATTTTTGTAAAAATCGATTTCTGTACTGCTATCAGGTTTTGGCAGATTTCTGTCATCCTGCTTTTATGTGTTTCTTCTAGTCTTCATTCTCTTGTTTTTGTTTTGTTTCTTTCCTAAAACACAAAAATACCAAAAATATTTATGTTGTTTCTCTTTACCATTTGTTATTTTGGTTTCTTGCTTTCATTTTGCTTTATTTGCTATCGTTGGTTTGCTATAAGAAAATCCAAAAAGATTTTGCTTTGTTTGCTTGTTTCCTTTTGTTCTTGTTTCAAATTCGAAAACACCAAAAATATTTGCTGTTCTTCTTTGGTTTTGTAAAGTTCTTTATGAGTTCAATGGTCTTCGGTGGCTAGAGCGTGGTTTTCATTCCATATTATTCAAGCTACACAAGTGAAAAGACAATAATGATGATCTACGACAATCTGATTATGGTGAGAGGCTGGTATGAACTCTATTTGTTTTCATTTTTGTACATATACTCATCCATGTGAGCATGCTTGGTTGGTTCATGTGAGGTATATGTCACTTAAGAAAGTCTAGTAGTTCATGATCTCTCATGTTAAGCTCCAATTTATTAATATGAGTAGCATGTCATGGATGTTTGCTTGCATTGTTTTATTCATAAATAGGTATGATATTGTGGTATCCTCCTCTGAATAATTCGTTTGAATTAACTTGGCACATGCTCACGTATGCATATGACTGAACAAAAGTCAATTAAGCCTCAATGATTTACATTGCTTCAGAGTCCTTGTATCACTTTTATGCCTCTGTTAATTTATTTTGCCGCAAGCATGATTATGACAGTTACTGCTCTCTTGATTTGTCGCTCCCTAGTGTTTTGCTAGCCTTCACTTGTACTGAGCGGGAACACTGCTCGTGCCTCCAAACACATGAAAACCAAGTTATTCCAGAGTGTCCACCATAAATACCTATGCATGGCATTTCAAACCATTCCAAGTAAATTCTCATGTGCTACCTTTAAAACCCTTCAAAATGCTTCTCAATTTGTGTTAACGTTTTATAGCTCATGAGGAAGTATGTGGTGTTTATCTTTCGATCTTGTCATTTACTCCGGACGGACTTTCACCAATGGACTAGTGGCACATCCACTTATCCAATAAATTTGCAAAAAGAGCTGGCAACGGGGTTCCCAGCCCCAATTAACTAACTTTCATAAATTTACAAATAGACACTCCTCCATGGTATGAGATTGTTGGCAGGCACCCGAGGATTCGGTTAGCCATGGCTTGAGAAAGCAAAGGTGGGGAGGAGTGTCATCTAAATAAAACTAAAATAAAAAGGCACTCCTTCATGGTATGAGATTGTTGGTGCACCCGAGGATTCGGTTAGCCATGGTTTGTGAAAGCAAGGTTGGAAGGAGTGCCACCCAAAAATAAAATTTCATGGGAGCCGCTCTTGAAAGTCTGGTTGATGAGGTAGTTAGAGTGCCCATTACCATTCGTTGACAACAGCAAACACCTCTCAAAACCATTTTACTTCTGTCTTTATAAAAATGAAAAGCTCTAGCACATGTTAATCCCTGCTTCCCTCTGCGAAGGGTCAATCTTTTTACTTTTACATTGAGTCTCCATCCTTTCTTTGAGTACTTTCTTGAGAGCACAACTGTCATTCTTAGTGTAATATGCTTGTCTCAAAATATGATTGATTGTGGTATAACTTTGATGCTTTTATCTTTGACAATCACTATTTCTAGTCTTTCTATGAACTTCAGAGGTGCCTGAGCATTTATGTTTTGCTGATCAAATATGGGCAAGCGAGATACCACTCTATCATACTCTTTTATGAACATTGCAATCCTGCTTATATACATGATTCATGATGCTTATTATTAATTGTTGGTACCTTTCCATGATTGACATAGCTATTAGATGATCTTATTTGCATGTATCTTATTATGAACTGCCTAAGTATTAGCCATAGCATGAGAATATTTACATCATATGAACAAATGTGTTCGTGAAAGTTCTTTTATCGCTCAGTTGTTAACTGAATTGCTTGAGGACAAGCAATAAGCTAAGCTTGGGGGAGTTGATACGTCCAAAACGTATCTACTTTCCCGAACACTTTTGCTATTGTTTTGCCTCTAATTTGTGTATTTTGGATGCAATTAACACGGACTAACGCTGTTTTCAGCAGAACTGTTCTGGTGTCTCGTTTTTGTGCAGAAATCCAACTTTCAGGAAAATCCTCGGAATTTATGCAGAAGGTCCTATTTTCCCAGAATATTGGCGGAGCCAGAAGGGCAAGCCAGGTGGGGGCACGAGGGCCCCACACACTAGGCCGGCGCGGCCCAGGAGGGGCCCGCGCGGCCCTAGTGTGTGGTGGCCTCGGCTGGCCCCCGACGCCCTCCTTCGGACTACTTATTGCCTTCGACCTAAAAATGCACGGGAGGAAGTCGAAGTCGCCAGAAACCCTCCAGAACGCCGCCACATCGCGAAACTCCGTCTCGGGAGCCAGAAGTCTCCGTTCTGGCACTCCGCCGGGACGGGGAATTGGAGGAGATCATCGCCACCATCACCACCGACGCCTCTCCATCAACCAGCCATGTTTCCCCCATCCATGTGTGAGTAATTCCCCCGCTGTAGGCTGAAGGGGATGGTAGGGATTGGATGAGATTGGTCATGTAATAGTATAAGATTGTTAGGGCATAGTGCCTAGTGTCCGTAATTGGTACTGTGATGATATTGTTGCAACTTGTTATGCTTAATGCTTGTCACTAGGGCCCGAGTGCCATGATCTCAGATCTGAACATGTTATTATTTCATCATGATATTCATTGTTTATGGTCTTACCTGCAAGTTGTATACACATGTCGCTGTCCGGAACCAATGGCCCCGAAGTGACAGAAATCGGGACAACCGGAGGGGATGGTAGTGATGTGAGGATCACATGTGTTCACGGAGTGTTAATGCTTTGCTCCGGTACTCTATTAAAAGGAGTACCTTAATATCCAGTAGATTCCCTTGAGGCCCGGCTGCCACCGGCTGGTAGGACAAAAGATGTTGTGCAAGTTTCTCATTGCGAGCACGTACGACTATAATTGGAACACATGCCTATTGATTGCTTTGTACTTAGACACCGTTTTATTATTATCTGCAAATGCCCTGCTTGATTGTTACATGAGTTTCTCTCATCCATGCAACGCCCGTTCATCCGTCCCCGTGCCTACAGTATTTTAATCCTGCTGTTTACTATAATCATTGCTGCTGTCTTTGTTACTCTGTCGTTATTTCACTCTGCTTTGCTATAAAACTGTTACTACTGATAAACTCTTGCGAGCAAGTCTGTTTCCAGGTGCAGCTGAATTGACAACTCCGCTGTTAAGGCTTTCAAGTATTCTTTGTCTCCCCTTGTGTCGAATCAATAAATTGGGTTTTACTACCCGCGAAGACTGCTGCGATCCCCTATACTTGTGGGTCATCACATGTTCAGCTTTATCCTTTGAATATATCAAGATATCATCGATGAATACGATGACAAACTTGTCTAGGCATGGCATGAAGATCGTGTTCATAAGATTCATGAATATTGCTGGGGCATTGGTAAATCCAAAAGGTACTACCAGGTATTCATGATGTCCGTACCTTGAGACAAAGGCAGTTTTCGGAATGTCTTCCTTCTTGATCTTTATCTGATGATAACCGGATCTTAGATCAATCTTGGAAAAGACTCCCGCGCCTCTTACTTGATCAAATAGATCTTGTATTCTAGGAAGTGGGTACTTGTTCTTGATAGTAACATTATTCATATTCCTGTAGTCTCCGCACATCCTTCGGCCTCCATCTCTTTTATCCACGAATATCACAGGTGATCCCCATGGTGAGATACTCTCCTGAATGAATCCTTTCTGTTCCAAGTCATCCAACTGTTCCTTGAGTTCTTTCAACTCCTTAGGCCCCATCTTGTATGGTGCCTTAGCAATCGGAGCTGTTCCTGGAATTAGGTCTATAGTAAACTCTATCTCTCTATCTGGTGGCATTCCAGGTAATTCCTTAGGAAAAACATCTTGGAATTCATTGACAATTGGAATGTCCTCGAGTTTCACCTCCTTCATACTGTTTAATTTTAACTCAACTTCAATCTGGGTGTGCTTGTCTCCTTGATAGATTATTCTTCCTCCATCTGGGCTTTTCAGAGACACTGTCTTATTGGCACAATCTATCAGTGCTCCATTCTCCTCTAACCAATTCATACCAAGAATGACATCTATGTCCTTCATAGGTAGAACAAATAGGTTTGCGTTGAACTCACATCTACGGATCATAATGATCTTCTCTTCCTTAACGTGGGTAACTAAGATCGTTCCCCCCGCAGATAATATGGTGATGGGTGTTTCTAACTTAGTGCAACTAATCCCATGTTTGATGATGAATTGTTGAGAAATGAATGAAGTAGTTGCTCCAGTATCAAAAAGTACTTTGCCAGGATGGGTGAGTATCTGAAGCGTACCTATCACTGCCTAATCGGAGTTCACCACCTCCTCCAAGCTGGTGCAGTTCAACTTGCCGAAGGGTTTCTTGTTCTTCCAGTTCCCTCCGGTATTCCCGCCTCGTTTTCCTCCTCCTCCCGACTGACCTCCTCCATACTTCTTCTTAGGGCAATCCCTAAGCATGTGTCCTTCCTCATGACAACCAAAGCAGATTATCCTTGGCCTCTTGCAATCCTTGGAAACGTGTCACAGCTTCGGCAAAATATCTGGTTTGCAGGCTGGAATCCTTGGTTCCTCCTCTGGTTGTTGTTGTTGTTGTTGTTGTTGTACCTTGGCTTGAAAGTTAAGCCAGTGTTTGGCTTATTGCTAACAAATCTCTTAGGCTCAAATTTAGCCTTCTTCCTCTTCTCTTCTTGCAGCTATTTGAAGTCATCCTCAAGAGTGATGGCTGCATCCACCAACTCCTGAAACTCGGTAGCTCTCAACATCCGGAGCTGTACCTTGTACTGAGGATTTAATCCTCGCATGAACCTCTTCTTCTTATCCTCGGTGTTGACCTCCTCAACAGCGTGCCGGGACAATCCAGAAAACTCCCTGACGTAAGTCAGGATAGCCTTATCTTTCTGCTCGAGACTTTCAAACTCTCGGCGCTTCAATTCCATAATACTTTCAGGGACATTGGATTCCCTGAACTTCCTCTTGAACTCCTCCCAGGTAAACACTTTCTCAGCCGGATAAACGGCTACTATATTATCCCACCAAGATGCGGCGGGTCCACACAACAGATGTGTTGCGTATCTGACCTTCTCCAGGTCATTGCATCCGACCGTGTTGAGTTTTCGCTCAGTGTCCATCAACCAATCATCCGCGTCCATGGGTTCGGGCGCATATGCGAAGGATATTGGCTTAGTATTCTGGAAGTCCGACAAGGTGACTCCCTGATTATCTGACCTCTCCACCCTATTTTGCTGTAGCAGCTCCTGAAAGAACTTATTTTGCTGCTCCATCGGCATGCGTTGTCTTTCCTCCAACATTTGCATGTATTGGACGAAGTTCTGCTGCGTCATGGGTGGTGGTGGTGGTGGAAACAGGTTTCTGGCTGCTTCATCAGCCTCCTCCTTCTGCTTAGCCTCGCGCTCGAGGCATTGTGCTTCGCTCTCCTCACCCGGTGCTCCCGACATACCCCTCTAGTTCTGCAACACAAAGTGATACTCATAATTACTCCATGCGCAAGTTTTCTGAGCTCAACCTTGTGCACAGAACTAGTCACGCAATGGAAATCAAGAAGCAAATGCAAATCATACAAAACATATACCATGTATATACATACTTAAGTGGTTTATTACAATACTCAGTAGCGATGTGAGTATGCAAACCCACTTATTGAAGTATATGTACAAATTTCTACAAATATTACATACTACAATACATGTGGTACAACTGTATTGTAGTCTCGCCTCCCATGGTGGTCTCTAGTCGTGCTTCACTCCCGGTACATCCCAGGTTTCCATCCGGTCGAACGTGTAGTCCTCCTGACAGAATCTGGAACATAGGGTCTTCCCGTCGGCTTGTAGTCGGAATCAGAGGATGATCCCAGGGAGAAATCTGTGTTCATGAACTGATTATTCAATGCATCATAATCCACCCATCGGGTGTACTCCCCCTGTGACTCCGCCGTAGGTATTTCCACCATCAGTATCCGACTCAATCAGTATAGGATACTCCTTATAGTCTCCCCTATTATACTGATCGTTCTGAAACTGGGTTGTGGCGTCCTCCTCCACCTCAGAATTACCTCTGACTGGATCGCCATAGGTTCCCGTGTCTGACCCCCAACGCCAACCTGTGGAGTTCTCTATAGGAGTCTCGGAACGCTGATGGTTTCCAGATTCCTCTCCACCCTCATATCCTCCATGGGAACTACTAGGAAAGTACCTAGGTGTAATGGGTGTGGTTTGTTGTTCTGGATGGTCAATACTAATGAAGTCACCAGCTGAATAAACTGGTGTATGAACCTCACCCTCCATTGGTTCCTTCCCCTTTGTCTCCTCCTTGGGCTCAGTGAATTCTTCCAACATTGTGTCAATTGCCCCCGACAAATGTCGGTTCAACTGAAAAAACAATGTCAGTAGGTTGCGACTATTATACATATACTTAGCGGCTTCTGCTGGTTTGCGTTTTGCATACTTGAAGTGGTTAAGCATAGGATCATCTTCCTCCTCCATATGAGGAATGTGTGAGAATTCGGAACCAATAAGCTCTTTAGTCTTATGTTCCCGAATATCAGTGATAGCTCTCATGATGGCTATGTGGTAGGCTGTTTGGATAGTTCTAGCCTCACCTGCTGGCATCACTACACTCATTCCTAGGGATTCTGGAAGTCTTAGTCCTACCCTACACTTCGCTAATACCGTACCGTCGTAGTACATGTATTTCATTACTTGGATTTGGGCATCGCACCCAAATTCAAGCAACATAGCACGAAGAATGTCCGCGAGTCCTCCATCATATTCACTCAGGTTTGATTCCATCACTTTCATGTTACGTCCCGAACGTGAACTTGCCATGGTTGGCTGTAGAATAGAAAGAATATAATATTAATAATGATGCATCATAATAGAGATAATAAAGAATTATCGCACTAAAAGATATGATGGTTTTATTCTCAAGTGAATAGATACCATATTTTTAGAGAATTCTTTACTAATCCTATTTGACTCCTAACGTTTTCGTCCCATTTACTAGGTTCCAACCTAAGGTCAAAGCTTTTGCTCTGATACCAACTGTGGTGACCCTGCATACCACAGCATGTTGTAGTATGCCAGTCGTTGATATAACATTCACGAAGTACCAATCCGCAAATATTACATCCCTCAGAGTAGTACAACAGAACATAGCAGGTCCATAACTCATTCATTCATTATTACAAGCAACATGTACATATCATCTCGGAGCTCCTCTTGGGTCCTAAGAGGGATACTCCTGGGTTCGAGGCGAACCCAACTTAACTTACAGTATAACAGTCTTACTAGGTTATACATTTATTCTCCTCGAGCAGTTAAGTACTAAGAGTTCGTACTGCTCGGATACTACTACTACTCGATAGGTCTAAGCTTGCTCTCCTCTGGAACCCTCCCCGGTTCCGTAGACTATGAGGTAGTCTACTCCTTCGATACCTCCGAAGAGGTCTGGTTCTTCATAGCCGATGACTTCGGCTCCTTCAGGGTCGTCGTTGTCCTCCTCCAGTCAATTCAGACAGTCTAAGCAGGGGATTTAAGAGTGGTATGAGTACGAGCGTACTCAACAAGTTCATTATAGAAAAGAGGTGTTTAATGCACTAGCTACGGTATTAGACCAGAAAGTCTAATACCAATGCAGGTTTTCATAATCATTTCTTCAAAAGGTTGCTTTTATTCAGAAGAACTATGTCCGTCAGCCTTCATCGGTTTACTAGAACTTCATGGAGTTCCTTTCCGGCAGCGTTCACAGTTCCAAATCCCGGAACAGGGAGTGACAGGTCACGATTCATTACACTCTGCAGAGGTGTGTTGCTTTACCCATAAGAGATCTTAACCTTGGTGCCAACCGGGCAGCTTTCCCGTCCACACTTCCTTCGGTGTGAGGCCCGGTATAAGGTCATAGCCAATCATATTCCTCCGCCACCATTTGTTGCATACCCCGACCCTGGGTCCTCACCGGTCCCGTTATACCAATTAAGGATGGACCCCGGCCACGACAACAGTTCTGGGTTCATACCATAAACTCCTTCGCCGGTAGCTGCAACCCATCATAGACCGCAATAACCGTGGGGAACTTTTGGCTTCCCCAGCCTACCGCTTGCTCTTCGGGCGACAAGTGTACTATGGACAAAGCCGTGGGGAACTTTTGGCTTCCCCAGCCTACCGCTTGCCCCCGACAGATAACAAGTGTCTACGGTAAAGCGCGTCCGTTGATGTACAAGAGGTGGAAATACAATTGACAAGTCCGTCCCACTCCAGATCTTATGGTTAACACGGATATTATGACACAAGAATCACTGGACGACATTTGTTGTTTAATCCTAGATGGATATAAACCCTTGCAATGGAACCTCCACCATATCAACACAATCCATGGTTCCATTGCCCACCATTTAGTCATATTCATAGTTATGAAAATAGTGGTTTTGCTTTTTATGCAATAGTGATAAATATAGTACTTTGCAAGTAATTTGGTAAAAATACTCAAATGGCATGAGCAAGTGATGAACTTGCCTGAATACTGCAAAGTGTTTCAGTTGGATGGTGGGGACTGACCCTTGTCCTCTGTTGCTGAAAAATAGCATCATTGTCCGATAAGGGCAATGGTTAAAGAAGCAATTATGCATGCTGATGTCTACGGGTGCTTCTATTCTTGTAGACAGTGTTGGGCCTCCAAGAGCAGAGGTTTGTAGAACAGCAGCAAGTTTCCCTTAAGTGGATCACCCAAGGTTTATCGAACTCAGGGAGGAAGGGGTCAAAGATATCCCTCTCAAGCAACCCTGCAACCACAAAGCAAGAAGTCTCTTGCGTCCCCAACACACCTAATAGGTGCACTAGTTCGGAGAAGAGATAGTGAAATACAAGTGGTATGAATGAATATGAGCGGTAGTACGGCGCCAGAAAAGTGCTTGCTGGCGTGCAGTTGATGGTAGTAATATTGCAGGAAGTAAACAAGCAAGAAACAAGAAACAAGCAGCGATAGCAGTATTTAGGAACAAGGCCTAGGGATCATACTTTCACTAGTGGACACTCTCAACATTGATCACATAACAGAATAAATAGATAGATGCTAGACTCTACACTCTCTTGTTGGATGATGAACACCACTAACTGTGTAGGATTACACGAACCCTCAATGCCGGAGTTAACAAGCTCCACAATATTCAATGTTCATATTTAAATAACCTTAGAGTGCATGACAGATCAACATAACCAAACCAAGTACTAACATAGCATGCACACTGTCACCTTCACACTACGAAAGGAGGAATAGATCACATCAATACTATCATAGCAATAGTTAACTTCATAATCTACAAGAGATCACAATCATAGACTACGCCAAGTACTACACGATGCACACACTGTCACCATTACACTGTGCAGGAGGAATAAACTACTTTAATAACATCACTAGAGTAGCACACAGATAAATTGTGATACAAAACACATTGCAATTATAAAGAGATATAAATAAGCACTTCACTATGCCATTCATAACAGTGAATAAGTATTCTGTGAAATATAGCCTAAGAGACCCACACGGTGCACACACTGTCACCTTTACACACGTGGGACAAGGAGTCTCCGGAGATCACATAAGTAAAATCCACTTGACTAGCATAATGACATCTAGATTACAAGCATCATCATATGAATCTCAATCATGTAAGGCAGCTCATGAGATTATTGTATTGAAGTACATAGGAGAGAGATGAACCACATAGCTACCGGTACAGCCCCGAGCCTCGATGGAGAACTACTCCCTCCTCATGGGAGACAACAGCGTTGGTGAAGATGGCGGTGGTGTCGATGGAGAAGCCTTCCGGGGGCACTTCCCCGTCCCGGCGGCGTGCCGGAAGAGACTCCTGTCCCCCAGATCTTGGCTTCGCGATGGCGGCGGCTCTGGAAGGTTTTCTCTGGTTTCGTCGAACGTCGTAGGGTTTTCGCGACGGAGACTTTAAGTAGGCGGAAGGGCAAGGTCGGTGGAGTCCTGGTGGGGCCACACACTAGGCCGGCGCGGCCAGGGCTTGGGCCGCGCCGCCCTACTGTGTCCCCACCTCGTGGCCCCACTTCGTTTCCCCTTCGGACTTCTGGAAGCTTCGTGGAAAAATAGGACCCTGGGCGTTGATTTCGTCCGATTCCGAGAATATTTCCTTACTAGGATTTCTGAAACCAAAAACAGCAGAAAATAGCAACTGGCCCTTCGGCATCTCGTCAATAGGTTAGTTCTGGAAAACGCATAAATATGACATAAAGTATGCATAAAACATGTAGATATCATCAATAATGTGGCATGGAACATAAGAAATTATCGATACGTCGGAGACGTATCAGCATCCCCAAGCTTAGTTCCTGCTCGTCCCGAGCAGGTAAACGATAACACAGATAATTTCTGGAGTGACATGCCATCATAACCTTGATCATACTATTGTAAGCATATGTAATGAATGCAGCGATCAAAACAATGGTAATGACATGAGTAAACAACTGAATCATAAAGCAAAGACTTTTCATTAATAGTACTTTCAAGACAAGCATCAATAAGTCTTGCATAAGAGTTAACTCATAAAGCAATAAATCAAAGTAAAGGTGTTGAAGCAACACAATGGAAGATTAAGTTTCAGCGGTTGCTTTCAACTTATAACATGTATATCTCATGGATAGTTGTCAATGCAAAGTAATATAACAAGTGCAATATGCAAGTATGTAGGAATCAATGCACAGTTCACACAAGTGTTTGCTTCTTGAGATGGAGAGAAATAGGTGAACTGACTCAACATAAAAGGTAAAAGAATGGCCCTTCACAGAGGGAAGCATCGATTGCTATATTTGTGCTAGAGCTTTTATTTTGAAAACATGAAACAATTTTGTCAACGGTAGTAATAAAGCATATGTATCATGTAAATTATATCTTACAAGTTGCAAGCCTCATGCATAGTATACTAATAGTGCCCGCACCTTGTCCTAATTAGCTCGGATTACCAGGATTATCATCGCAATACACATGTTTTAACCAAGTGTCACAAAGGGGTACCTCTATGCCGCCTGTACAAAGGTCTAAGGAGAAAGCTCGCATTTGGATTTCTCGCTTTTGATTATTCTCAACTTAGACATCCATACCGGGACAACATAGACAACAGATAATGAACTCCTCTTTAATGCATAAGCATGTAGCAACAATTAATGTTCTCATATGATATTGAGGATATATGTCCAAAACTGAAACTTCCACCATGATTCATGGCTTTAGTTAGCGGCCCAATGTTCTTCTCTAACATTATGCATGCTCTAACCATTAAATGAGTGGTAAATCTCCCTTACTTCAGACAAGACGGACATGCATAGCAACTCACATGATATTCAACAAAGAGTTGATGGCGTCCCCAGGAGCATGGTTATCGCACAACAAGCAACTTAATAAGAGATAAAGTGCATACGTACATATTCAATACCACAATAGTTTTTAAGGCTATTTTGTCCCATGAGCTATATATTGCAAAGGCGAATGATGGAAATTAAAAGGTAGCACTCAAGCAATTTACTTTGGAATGGCGGAGAAATACCATGTAGTAGGTAGGTATGGTGGACACAAATGGCATAGTGGTTGGCTCAAGGATTTTGGATGCATGAGAAGTATTTCCTCTCGATACAAGGTTTAGGCTAGCAAAGTTATTTGAAACAAACACAAGGATGAACCGGTGCAGTAAAACTTACATAAAAGACATATTGTAAACATTATAAGACTCTACACCGTCTTCCTTGTTGTTCAAAACTCAATACTAGAAATTATCTAGACTTTAGAGAGACCAATTATGCAAACCAAATTTTAGAAAGCTCTATGTATTTCTTCATTAATAGGTGCAAAGTATATGATGCAAGAGCTTAAACATGAGCACAACAATTGCCAAGTATCAAATTATTCAAGACATTTTATCAATTACTACATGTAGCATTTCCCGTTTCCAACCATATAACAATTAACGAAGCAGTTTCAACCTTCGCCATGAACATTAAAAGCTAAGAACACATGTGTTCATATGAACCAGCGGAGCGTGTCTCTCTCCCACACAAGCATTTATTCAAACAAAAACAAAAACAAAAACAAACAGACGCTCCAAGTAAAGTACATAAGATGTGACCGAATAAAAATATAGTTGCAAGAGAAGGAACCTGATAAGTTGTCGATGAAGAAGGGGATGCCTTGGGCATCCCCAAGCTTAGATGCTTGGGTCTTCTTGAAATATGCAGGTATGAACCACGGGGGCATCCCCAAGCTTAGACTCTTCACTCTTCTTGATCATAGTATATCATCCTCCTCTCTTGACCCTTGAAAACTTCCTCCACACCAAACTCGAAACAAACTCATTAGAGGGTTAGTGCATAATAAAAAATTCACATGTTCAGAGGTGACACAATCATTCTTAACACTTCTGGACATTGCCCAAAGCTACTGGAAGTTAATGGAACAAAGAAATCCATCCAACATAGCAAAAGAGGCAATGCGAAATAAAAGGCAGAATCTGTCAAAACAGAACAGTCCGTAAAGACGAATTTTAAAGTTGCACCAGACTTGCTCAGATGAAAATGCCCAAATTGAATGAAAGTTGCGTACATATCTGAGGATCACGCACGTAAATTGGCAGATTTTTCTGAGTTATCTACAGAGAATTCTGCCCAGATTCGTGACAGACAGAAATCTGTTTCTGCGCAGTAATCCAAATCTAGTATCAACCTTGCTATCAAAGACTTTACTTGGCACAACAATGCAATAAAATAAAGATAAGGAGAGGTTGCTACAGTAGTAACAACTTCCAAGACTCAAATACAAAATAAAAGTACTGTAGCAAAATAAACACATGGGTTATCTCCCAAGAAGTTCTTTCTTTATAGCCATTAAGATGGGCTCAACAGTTTTAATGATGCACTCGCAAGAAATAGTAGTTGAAGCAAAAAAGAGCATCAAGAGGCAAGTTCAAAACAAATTTAAGTCTAACATGCTTCCTATGAAAAGGAATCTTGTAAATAAACAATTTCATGAAGAGCAAAGTAACAAGCATAGGAAGATATAACAAGTGTAGCTTCAAAAATTTCAGCACATAGAGAGGTGTTTTAGTAACATGAAAATTTCTACAACCATATTTTCCTCTCTCATAATAATATCCAGTGGCATCATGAGCAAACTTAACAATATAACTATCACATAAAGCATTCTTATCATGAGTCTCATGCATAAAATTATTACTCTCCACATAAGCATAATCAATTTTATTAGTTGTAGTGGGAGCAAATTCAACAAAGTAGCTATGATTATTATTCTCATCATCAAATATAGGAGGCATATTGTAATCATAATTAAACTTATCCTCCATAGTAGGCGGCACCAAAATACCACTATCATTATAATCGTCATATATGGGAGGCATATCATAATCAACATAAACTTTCTCCTCAATACCCGGAGGACTAAAGAGATCATTTTCATCAAAACCGACCTCCCCAAGCTTAAATTCTTCTATAGCATTAGCAACAACGGTGTTCAAAGCATTCATACTAATAACATTCCCATTAGCATGCATAAGTTCCATGGGTTTTTTAATTTTCTCTTCAAACACATCATGTCCTAATTCAAGATAAAGTTCATAAAGATCTCTCATTTTATTGTTGTCTTCCATTAAGCCTTACTAGTGTAAAACAAGAGACAAAAAGATGCAATTGCAGGATCTAAAGGAAATAGCTTCGAGCACACACACGACGGCAACAGAAAAGTACTTATTACCTGGGACCGGAGTATGAATGCCTTTTACCTTTCCTCCCCGGCAACGGCGCCAGAAAATAGCTTGATGTCTATGGGTGCTTCTATTCTTGTAGACAGTGTTGGGCCTCCAAGAGCAGAGGTTTGTAGAACAGCAGCAAGTTTCCCTTAAGTGGATCACCCAAGGTTTATCGAACTCAGGGAGGAAGAGGTCAAAGATATCCCTCTCAAGCAACCCTGCAACCACAAAGCAAGAAGTCTCTTGTGTCCCCAAGACACCTAATAGGTGCACTAGTTCGGCGAAGAGATAGTGAAATACAAGTGGTATGAATGAATATGAGCGGTAGTACGGCGCCAGAAAAGTGCTTGCTGGCGTGCAGTTGATGGTAGTAATATTGCAGGAAGTAAACAAGCAGTAAAACAGTAAACAAGCAGCGATAGCAGTATTTAGGAACAAGGCCTAGGGATCATACTTTCACTAGTGGACACTCTCAACATTGATCACATAACAGAATAAATAGATAGATGCTAGACTCTACACCCTCTTGTTGGATGATGAACACCACTAACTGTGTAAGATTACACGAACCCTCAATGCCGGAGTTAACAAGCTCCACAATATTCAATGTTCATATTTAAATAACCTTAGAGTGCATGACAGATCAACATAACCAAACCAAGTACTAACATAACATGCACATTGTCACCTTCACACTACGAAAGGAGGAATAGATCACATCAATACTATCATAGCAATAGTTAACTTCATAATCTACAAGAGATCACAATCATAGCCTACGCCAAGTACTACACGATGCACACACTGTCACCATTACACCGTGCAGGAGGAATAAACTACTTTAATAACATCACTAGAGTAGCACACAGATAAATTGTGATACAAAACACATTGCAATCATAAAGAGATATAAATAAGCACTTCACTATGCCATTCATAACAGTGAATAAGTATTCTGTGAAATATAGCCTAAGAGACCCACACGGTGCACACACTGTCACATTTACACACGTGGGACAAGGAGTCTCCGGAGATCACATAAGTAAAATCCACTTGACTAGCATAATGACATCTAGATTACAAGCATCATCATATGAATCTCAATCATGTAAGGCAGCTCATGAGATTATTGTATTGAAGTACATAGGAGAGAGATGAACCACATAGCTACCGGTACAGCCCCGAGCCTCGATGGAGAACTACTCCCTCCTCATGGGAGACAGCAGCGTTGGTGAAGATGGCGGTGGTGTCGATGGAGAAGCCTTCCGGGGGCACTTCCCCATCCCGGTGGCGTGCCGGAACAGAGACTCCTGTCCCCCAGATCTTGGCTTCGCGATGGCGGCGGCTCTGGAAGGTTTTCTCTGGTTTCGTCGAACGTCGTAGGGTTTTCGCGACGGAGACTTTAAGTAGGCGGAAGGGCAAGGTCGGTGGAGTCCTGGTGGGGCCACACACTAGGCCGGCGCGGCCAGGGCTTGGGCCGTGCCACCCTACTGTGTCCCCACCTCGTGGCCCCACTTCGTTTCCCCTTCGGACTTCTGGAAGCTTCGTGGAAAAATAGGACCCTGGGCGTTGATTTCGTCCGATTCCGAGAATATTTCCTTACTAGGATTTCTGAAACCAAAAACAGCAGAAAACATCAACTGGCCCTTCGGCATCTCGTCAATAGGTTAGTTCCGGAAAACGCATAAATATGACATAAAGTATACATAAAACATGTAGATATCATCAATAATGTGGCATGGAACATAAGAAATTATCGATACGTCGGAGACGTATCACATGCTTTCCATTTTTAGGGTTTGTTCCCCCCCTTCTGGTGTTTTATCATTTTATGTGAGAGTTTAATACTAAGAATGATTTAGGGATACTCTGTTTAGGGTAAAATACAACCTTGAAATGTTGTCAAGGTGTTTTTAAAGTCCCAAAGCATTTATGGACTTATTTTATTATTGAAAATATAAGGTGTGATTTAAATGATTATTTTAATCATCAAATTTGGACTTAATCTTGTTTGTCTCCAAAAATTCCTTTTCATATTTTATTATGATAGAGAATTTTATTCTTATTTTTAATTATTTTTTTAGAGCTGTTTATCATTTTCTATGCATTTTCAAAGTTTCAGGGTTAATTGGATTTGTGAAAAGTCTGAAATGTCCCTGAGCCCACTTGTCAGGGTGGCCCAGCGGTTAACCCTAACCTGAGCCGCACGTTGGGCTCGGTCGGACGCACCCGTCCCCTTCCCTTCTCTCCCTCGCGAACCCTAGCCCCCTCGCTCCCGCGACTCCCGCGTCGCCGCCGCCTTCGCCGATTTATTCCGGCCAACTCCGTCCATCGCCGGCGGTGATATGTGGCGCATCTGAACCGTCGTTCGATGGCGCTTCAGAACCACCGCGTCGATCTATGTTTCACCGCCTCCTCGACTCGTCCCCATCGCCTCTGCTTGCCTGCCGTGGTGTGCCGCGGCGATTTCGTCGCCGCCGACGCTCCTGGCGCCGTGGTGCGGCCGTGTGCCTCGCCGTGGTGTTGCTGGCGTTGCGGCGAGGTGGTGCCTGGCTTGGCTTGGCCTGGTGCCACCATTCGCCTGGCGTGTGCCGCCGTGCCTGTCAACACCCGGATTTTTAAGTCCGAATGCCTATTATGTCATACATCGCAATCCCAGGAATATTGTTGTTGCGAGGCATAATAGTTAAGTATCACAGTCATCATTCATTACAAACCATAAGTCTTACAAATTGGAATCACATGATCCATATTACACGAATAGTTGATCTATTGATCAACGAACAAACACAAGTTCATAGTTCAACATAGCGGAAGCGTAAGATACAAGGACTCTCTAGTCCACAGGCCAACGCTTGACGTCGGAAGGCGCTTAGTTGTCGTAGGCGTCCTGCTGGTCATCTCCGTGTTCATCTTCATACTCTGGCCATTGGAATAGCCAGGGACAAAGCCGTGAGTACGTTGAGTACTCGCAAACTCAAACTAATGGAAGTGCAAGACATTCTAGTAGGGTTTGCTAAGCTCTAGTTTATTTGCATAAAGCTAGTTTTAGTTCACAAAGTTTTGAGAAAAGCTTACTCAAGTGCTAACTAACTCAAGTGGGAATACTAGTGTCATCCCCACCATTCAAGTGGTGATTTCAAGTCAAGTCACCACAAGTCATTTCACCATCAACCTTTTCAACTTCATTTTCAAAGATATGACATCGGAAACTGTATGGCCTTTCCAACCGTCCGTAACCGTGGACGCGGCTATTCGAATAGGTTTACACTCTGCAGAGGTTGCACACTTGTGCCACAACATTTGATTTCATCCGTCGGGATTTCCCCGAATAATCGTAACACAGTACGCGGATCATCAACCATAACCTTTCACTTACGAACCCTAGTATGAGCACCTCTCCCCATGAGCTTGGCCTCCCAGTGAAGACCAACTGTCAACCTGGGAACTGCACAGGGCTTGGGCCGGACATTCACCTCATTTCGCATCATATCGTATTGTTTCTTTTGTGGTAGAGGCAGCTTTCGGCATAACCCCGATGACGCTTGTTTAGAGGGAACCCATACTAAGACGCATAAACTTCCAGTTAAGCCCTACCCATAATCAGGTATTGTGGGGGTACTTGAGAATTGGAAAGGTATCGCATTCCAACCAACATCATGTTTTATCAAAAATCACCATCTTCTCTTGGTCATATTCACCTTCAAAAATCATTCAATGGAATGCATCTTCATTCCAAGGTTTCAAAATCCTTTCAAAATCACAAGTCTCCCATCTAGAGTAGTCACATTTAGTTTATTAGCACTAGCTCTAATTCATGAGGGGTGCTATCTTGCCTTGCGTGGAAGAGACTAACTCACTACTCTAGTATCCAAATTGTATTTTGACCAAAGTTAACTATAAAAGTAACTCTTTTTAGAAAACAAGTAAAAACTTGTAGAGTAAAAACTTGGGATGGGTTCTCATAATCAAAGATAAGAAACATGGTGCCTTGCCCCAAAGGGGCTTTGCACCTTGCAAGAATATTAGCTTGCACAGTAATTTAGCTTGCCTTGGTAGTTTTCAAACTGTTCCTCTTCCTCCTCCTGGTAGCAACCTTCTTCTTCGGCGTACTCTCCGGTGCTACCGTCTAAATTTGAATACGAGTATAATTACTCACTAATTCAATGGCTATTCCACACATCACAAATAAACACACAAACTACTCTATGCACACACATAAATAAACTAGGGTGCATGGGTTGTGGGATTTAAGTAGAATGTGTATTCCCAATGTAGATGATAGTTTCCATAGGGTTCTTGAGAAATAATTTCCTCTCATTGAAATCTTCTTAAGATTTAATTTCTCCAACAATCATGGATGAACTCATATTGACCTAAATCAAATGTTCATCATCATCATCGTTTGGTAGAATGATTTAAATGAGGTGGAACACCTCATACCATTTAAATAACATTACATTTGATTTAAATCTCCAGAATTTCATATTAGAGAGTTTGGAACCAGGGGTTCAAACATCCCATGAATTCATGTGAGACAAGTTTAAATGAAGTGTAATACTTCACACAATTTAATTCTAATAGTTTTGGACAATATCAACTAGTTAAACTAGTCAAAATATCCACTCATTAAACCATGGCATGATCGTGCAAAGTGACCACACCATTTTATTGCATAAACAATTAGTGTAAGTCAAATGTGAGCTATTAGAGTTGGAATTTACTTAATATATATTTTGGTTGATTTTTAAGAATTATTTGAATAGGGAAAAGTCCCTGGCTTGTTATTTTTGTCACATTAATTCTACAAAGAGATTGACCATGAGGCCAGTGGCATTGGATAGAGAATTTCAGTGGCTTTCTAACAATGTCAAATTCACTAAATTTGGTTTAGCCAATTTGAAATGGTTGAATTTCAAAGTTTGGGCAGTATTGAAATTGGGTGAAATTGATTTAAACGAATTTTGAATAAAAGGGCCGGCGGGAAAACGAAGCTGGGCCGATTTGAAATAAAACGGCCCACCTCAGCCCACCACGCGTCTGTGCCCGCGTGGGCTGCCTGACAGGGGGGTCCCGCATGTCAGCGGCGTTTAAAACCCGAAACGGTACGAGCGACGTGGCGCGTTGGATTAGAAGGCAATCCAACGGCGCACGGTCGTCGTCTTCTCCGGCGAGATGCCGAGGTTCTGGCGGCGAGCCTAGGGGGTGGGAGAGCTAACCAGGGCTCCCGCGGTGGCTGGCAGTGTGCGTGATGTCGATGTGGACGACGGCGAAGCTCCTGGCACCGGCGGCGTCTCCTGGATCGGCTCCAATCGACGGCGGCGAGGTGCGGCACTGGCGGGCTCCGATCTTCAAATTGAAGCAGCTCCGGCGACAATCGAGTGAGTGGTTTGGTGGAGGAGAAGCAGTGGAGGATGGTGAACGAGATGGTGTGCTCAACTTCGTCCAGGGAACGCGGTATTTATAGATGGCCAAGGGTGCGGCTTGGCCGTGAAGAAGTCGACCATGGCGCGGCTTCTCCGGCAAGCGATCGAGCTAGGCGAGGTGGTGGCAGTGTTCTACGGCTCCTGGCGATGCTATTGGCGGCGACAGCGGGGTCGGGCGGTGGCTAAATTGGTCGCATTGCTTCCGTGTCCGCCGTGTTGGTCGCGGGATCGCGTTGTCGTCTCCGGCGACGGCGGGCACGGGTCGGGGTCGAGGGCATGTCTGGTGGCTGCGTGGCGACGCGGCGATGCTCAACGGCTGGTCAGCGAGTCCAGGGCGTGCTCGTGGTGATGGCGCGGTGCGTGGCCAGTGTGTGCCCGCGGCGTGCACACGCGCGACGTGCGCGGCGTCCAGGGCGCCATGGACGCGTGCTGGTCTCGGCGTTGTCGAGCTCCTCCTCGACCAGGGCTGGGCTAGGGTGGCGTAGGAGAGGTGGTGGCACACGGTGGCGCGAGGGCCAGGGTTGGGGAAGCAAGGGGAGAGGGGGTGGTGCGGCATGGCCGGCATGTGGCCGGCATGGCCATGCCATGCTTGCTCTCTCTCCCTCCTTAGCTCCACTATGCTTTATTTAGGGTTTAAGGGGACCAGGGAGCATTGTAGGATAGCTTTGGTTTAAATTTGGATGAGGTAGATCACTATTTGCAATAGTTGCAAATAGTGCCCAATTTTGGAAAATGCAAAATTATCCAAATTGGAAAAAGTTCAAAAGGTGAAAGTTTGTGATATGTGAAGGTTGAGATAAGTTGTAATTGACCAGAGATGAATTGAGGTGGTGGTGGAAAAATTAGATTTCAAAATTTGGCCAAAATGGCTAAGTGGAGATTGTTGACAATGTTAAAAAGTCAAGACTTTGGATGAGCATAGCTAGTGATCCAAGATGAATTTGGCAGGGTGGTCTTCATCAAAGTTGTTCACCTTGATGTTGACTTTGAAATGGTGCAAAGAGTTAGCAAAGATTGGTTTGAGAAGATTGAATTGCAGGGGCTCAAAGTGGTGATCAGACTAAAATTGGCAGATTTGGTCATCATCACATGTGAGTGGGAAAAGTGTTTGAAATTCATTTGAATTGTGCAACCCTGGTTCCAAAAGTTGTAATAAGTGTTTAATAACATTATTCCACTAATGGTGAAGACCAAATAGGTCTAGGGTCAAAATTTATAAAAATGCCATAGGGCATATGTGAGGGTTTTTAGGGTTTTGCCTTTTATTGGATTTTCTTCCTCTTTGATTTATTTGGTTGGTGATCTTCATATGATCACTCTAGGGTTTTAGAGCCCATCAAAATACAAGTAATAGCAATCATCATGGCATATCACTCAAATGCACAAGTCCTATGCATGGTACTATATGCAAAAGAAAAGTTTTTGTTGGTTTGAAATTTTGTTCTCTGGAATTCTCTAACTTTCTTTTCATTGAAATTTGGGGTGTTACAAACCCTTCCCCCTTACAAAAGATCTCGTCCCGAGATCGAAAAGAAAGTTAGGTACTAAAGAGATCTGGGTATTCCTTCTTCATGAAATCTTCGCGTTCCCAGGTGGCTTCATCCTCTGTATGATTGCTCCATTGGATCTTCAGAAACTTGATGCTTCTGGTGCGGGTGGTTCTGTAAGCTTCTTCTAGGATGCGAATCGGCACTTCGCGGTAAGTCAGATCCTGGTTGATATCCACCGATCGGTGATCGATGTTCTTGAACACTTCGGTCTTCTCAGGGACTTCAAGACATTTCCGGAGAAGTGAGATGTGAAAAACGTCGTGCACAGCCGACATTTCTTCAGGCAACTCCAGTTGATAAGATACTTCACCTCGGCGGCTGAGGACTTGGAAAGGTCCCACATAGCGAGGTGCAAGCTTTCCTTTCAGCTGAAACCTTTGCATCCCTTTCAAGGGGGGTACTTTAAGATAGGCGAAGTCTCCGATCTCAAAGGTCATCTCACGACGTCTATGGCGGCGTAGCTCTTCTGCCTGGATTGCGCAGTCTTGAGGTACTCGCGGATCTTGTGAACCTTCTCTTCGGCTTCACGAAGAACATCCGGGCCGAACACTTGACTCTCTCCGACTTCCGACCAGTTCAGGGGGGTACGGCACTTCCTTCCGTACAAGGCTTCAAAGGGGGCCATCTGCAGGCTGGCTTGATAACTATTGTTGTATGAGAATTCTGCGTAAGGTAGGCAGTCTTCCCACTTGGATCCGTATTCCCGTACGCATGCTCTAAGCATGTCTTCCAGTATCTGGTTTACTCTCTCAGTCTGTCCGTCGGTCTGAGGGTGATAGGCGGTGCTGAAATTTAGGCGAGTGCCTAGTCCTTCATGCACCTTCTGCCAGAACCTTGAGGTAAACTGTGATCCTCTATCTGACACTATCGATTTGGGGGTTCCGTGCAAGGCGACTATTCTGGAGATGTAGAGTTCAGCTAACTTGGGGCCTTGATAGGTGGTTTTGACGGCGATGAAATGGGCGACTTTGGTCAATCTATCGACCACTACCCATATGGAATCATTGCCTTTGCTAGATTTGGGCAGTCCGGTGATAAAGTCCATTCCTACGGAGTCCCATTTCCATTCCGGAATCTGAAGGGGTTGCAACAGTCCAGCGGGTCTTTGGTGTTCTGCCTTAACTCTTTGACAGATGTCACACTTAGCGATATAGCTACCGATCTCTCTCTTCATTCCGTGCCACCAAAATTGTTCTTTCAGGTCCTGGTACATCTTGGTACCTCCGGGGTGGATTGAGTAAAGGGTGTCATGGGCTTCTTGCAGAATGACTTGTTTCAAGTCAGAGTCCGATGGTACGCAGAGACGTTCTTTGTACCAAAGCACTCCGGCTTCGTCAATGGTGAATCCGGGGGCTTTTCCTGCGGCTATCTGTTTCTTGATTCCGTCAATGCTAGCGTTGTCCTTCTGGGCTTCCTTGATCTGATCAATCAAGGTGGGTTGCAGTTCGATGCTGGCTAGGAATCCTTCACTTACAAGTTCAAGTCTGAACTGTTCAAACTCTTGGTGCAAACTGGGCTGTTCGGTTGCGAGCATGGAGTTCAACTGGCACGGCAGTCGACTCAAAGCATCCGCTACCACATTGGCCTTGCCGGGGTGGTAGTGAATCTCCATGTCGTAATCCTTGATCAATTCGATCCATCGGCGTTGTCTCATGTTCAACTCCTTCTGGGTGAATATATATTTGAGGCTTTTGTGGTCGGAGTAGATCTCGCATCTATTACCCATAAGGTAATGACGCCAAACTTTCAGGGCTAAGACCACGGCTGCAAGTTCGAGGTCGTGGGTTGGGTAGTTCTGCTCATGTTGCTTGAGTTGTCTAGAAAGGTAGGATACAACCTTTCCTTCTTGCATAAGCACGCATCCAAGTCCAGTCTTGGAGGCGTCGCAATATACGTCAAAGGGCTTAGCGATATCTGGCATGATCAGGATTGGGGCTGTGGTCAGTCTACTCTTGAGCTGTTGAAAGCTCTCTTCACACTTGTCGGTCCACTCAAACTTTCTGTCCTTTTTCAGCAGTTGGGTCATTGGTCGAGCGATGCTCGAGAAACCTTCTACAAATCTGCGGTAATATCCGGCTAATCCAAGAAAAGCACGGACCTCAGTTTGTGTGGTTGGGGCTTTCCATTCCATAACAGTTTTGATCTTGGCGGGATCTACGGCAATTCCTCCTGCAGACAAGATGTGTCCGAGGAATCCAACTTCTTCCAGCCAAAACTCACACTTGCTAAACTTGGCGTACAACTGGTGCTTTGTCTAAGGGTTTCTAGAACAATTTCCAAATGCTGTTCATGTTCCTCTTCGGACTTGGAGTAGACCGAGAATGTCGTCGATGAAAACAACGACAAATTTGTCCAAGAAGTTCATGAAGATCTTATTCATGAGATTCATGAAATAAGCGGGGGCATTGGTCAATCCAAACGACATGACGTTGTACTCATACAACCCATATCTGGTGGTAAAGGCAGTTTTTGGAATGTCGGTGGCTCGGATCTTCAGTTGGTGGTATCCAGTTCTAAGATCAATCTTCGAGAAAACTCGGGATCCGGTGAGTTGGTCAAACAAGTCTTCGATCTTGGGTAAGGGGTATTTGTTTTTGATGGTGACATCGTTAAGCTTACGATAGTCTGTGCATAAACGATTTGCACCATCCTTCTTGTCAACAAACAAGACGGGGGATCTCCAGGGGGATGCACTTGGTCTAATCAAACCTTTGGCTAACATGTCATCTATTTGTTTCTTCAGCTCCACAAGCTCGGCTGCGTTCATGCTGTAGGCTCTCTGGGCGATGGGTCCAGTTCCGGGGATTAACTCGATGATAAACTCGATATCCCGGTCCGGGGGCATACCGGGTAGATCATCCGGGAACACATCAGGGTAGCGACAAACGACCCTGATTTGATCCAGAGTTGGCTTGGATACACTTTGGTTGCAGGTAAATTTTCGGGGTAGTTTTTCAGAGACGTGCTCAACTACGATACCGGTGCTGCTAGTCATGGTTATGGCTTTCTTGGCGCAGTCTATCAATCCATTGTGCTTGGACATCCAGTCCATTCCTAGGACAACTTCCAAACCCTTGGTTCCAAGTATGATGAGATTTGCAAAGAAATCAACATCATGGATTTTGATAGGCACATTTTTGCAAAATTTTCTGGCTTTGGTGGTTGATCCGGGGATTTGAACTATCATAACATGCTTCAAACTGAGGGGTTGAATTTTACTTGTTGATGCAAAATCTTCGGTGACAAAGGAATGCGATGCTCCGGAATCAAACAACACTCTAGCAGGGGTGTGGTTGACAGAAAACATACCCAGTACCACATCTGGTGCTTCCTGGGCTTCTTCGGCATTCATGTGGTAGAGGCGGCCGTTGCGGTTGTTGGGGTTGTTGGGAGCGAACTTCTTGCCGGTGGAGACACGGCGTTGCTGCTGAGCAGGAGCAGCGGTGTTGCCGGCGAGCTTGGCAAGACGCTTGGGACACTCGTTGGAGTAGTGCCCCACTACACCACACTCATAACAAGTGATAGTGCTCTTGTCCTGCTTGTTCGCAACGGGAATGGCATTGCTCCCGGTTCTGGGGTTGGTGTTGGTGTTGGTGTTGTTGGTGTTCGGGGCTCGGGGTGGAGCGCGGTTGTAGTTGTTGTTGTTGTAGCCTCCTGGCTTGGGGTTTCCTCCACTCCGGTTCTGATAACCGGGGCGAGAGTTCTGCATCGGGGGTTTGTTGTGTCTCGGAGGGAATCCTCCGCTTGAGCTAGGGCGAAACTTTTGGGGGTGGCTTGATCCACTCTGATTTGCCATGCGGCGCTTGCGGTTCTCATTGGCTTGGTTTAACTTGCCCTCCATCTGGATGGCGGAGTCAACAAGGGCTTCGAGGTCGGCGAAGGGGATGTTGACGAGGACAGTCTGCATCTCATCATGCAGTCCGTTCAGGAATCTCTCCTTCCTCTTCTCAACGGTGTCAGTCTCATCAGGGGCATACCTTGACAAAGTGAGAAACTTGTCGCGGTACTCAACCACCGTCATGCGACCTTGTTTCAGTTCACGGAACTCATCCCTCATCTTCTTGATAAGACCCGGGGGTACATGGTACTTGCTGAACTTGAGTTTGAAATCCTCCCAAGTCATGAATTGACCTCCGTTCATGGCACGGGTACTTGTCC
The DNA here is from genome assembly GCF_019359855.2 of Lolium perenne. Lineage (NCBI taxonomy): Eukaryota > Viridiplantae > Streptophyta > Magnoliopsida > Poales > Poaceae > Lolium > Lolium perenne. The sequence continues at coordinate 65,215,170 of NC_067247.2, forward strand.
ACCAAGCGCGAGCTGGTCCAAATGAGGTAGTGAGTGGCGAACAACACCTTCTCGTTGGCTTCCACTCCAGCTACTTCCGCATTGTTCTCCATAGTCCGGAGCCAATCGTCGGCGTCGAGGGGCTCCTCGGTCTTGCTAAACACCGGAGGGTTGGTGTTCGGAAGTTCTTGAGCTTGGATCCGGGTGGTCATGATTTCCATGGCCTTGGTTGGCGATGTTACGCAAGGCGATGATGTTGGCTTGTCGCTCGGCTCTCTCGGTTTCCCGGTTCGCAAGCTGTGGTTTGCAGAAGTTGCATCATCGCGTCGTTGGTGCGATTCGGAGGGGCCATATGAAGATATAGAAGATCATGAGATAAGAGGGAACATTCTATGGTTCATTTTGGTTAAGTTTGAAAAACATTCGAAAACTGGTAATCTTTTCATGACAAACATAACATTCATTCATTCATGCAACACATAGTACAAACTACACATACTCCAATGGTTTTAAGAACCATTCTCATGCTACGATACAAAGGACGGGATACAACTCACACCTACTATAAGTGAGACTAGTGCAACTACTCCTCATCATCGATATCGATCGGGACGTAGTCATCCTGTCCGGCCTCCAGGAACTCGTAATCCTCCTCCTCGGTGTTCTCGTCCTCCTCAAAGTCATCGTCATCGCTCAGAAAGGCGTCTCCTCCTCGGATGTCGATGCCTCCATCGTCCTCCTCCAGCTGAAGAATCTGATCCTCCTGGGCCTTGACAGTGGCCTCGAGTGACGCGATCCGGTCGCGAAGGCGGCGAATCGTAGCGTCCTTCTTGGCACGCTGCTGGCGAAGGCTTCTGCGGTCTTTGTTGAGTAGCTTGATCGCCTCACCCTGCTCGATGATGTGAGCATGGGTCTGGTTCGCGTAAGCGCGAGAGGCGTCTAGGTCCCTCTGAGTCTGGTAGAGCATGAAGTCCAAGTGATCCACATGGTGCCTCAACTGGGGGTGCAGCGGCACATCCATGGGTCTTCCGTCAGAGTTACGCCGTGCGAGATGCGCAAAGCGTTCCTCACGAAGGGCTTCGGTATTCTGTCCGCACAGACGAGCAAGTGCTTCTTGAAGAGCACGTGCAAGCCCGTCGAGCCGCTTGCTTTCCCCGAAAGAGAAAAGGATCCTCTCCGAGGTGGGAGGCTCCAGCTTGCCCCTCAAGTCGGCGGTGATAATCCACCGCAGCTCCTCCTCCTGGCTGGTCGTCCACCTGAATCCCGTGAAACTCGGGGTGTGGGCGGCCAAGGTGATCCGACAGGGAGTCGAGGTCATGCTCGAAGATCAAGCTTCCTCCGTTTCCAAGCTGATAAAACTTGGTGTTGAGGGGTTCATTCGGCTCCATCCGAAAGAGAATTGGATGAGTAAGTTAGAGAGTGCAAAGTGTGGCAAATTTTTAAGTTGATTCAAATAAGATAGAACATGATTCCCCAAATTTTGGCAAAGTCTCAAGACAAGAGTGTAGTAAGTTTTCACAAATAAGTTCTTTCCTTTGATTTCAAAGTTAAATTTTTCAGAACGCCCATTCTAACTAAGGTCTTCTAAGGTCAAACAATGGCTCTGATACCAACTTGTCAACACCCGGATTTTTAAGTCCGAATGCCTATTATGTCATACATCGCAATCCCAGGAATATTGTTGTTGCGAGGCATAATAGTTAAGTATCACAGTCATCATTCATTACAAACCATAAGTCTTACAAATTGGAATCACATGATCCATATTACACGAATAGTTGATCTATTGATCAACGAACAAACACAAGTTCATAGTTCAACATAGCGGAAGCGTAAGATACAAGGACTCTCTAGTCCACAGGCCAACGCTTGACGTCGGAAGGCGCTTAGTTGTCGTAGGCGTCCTGCTGGTCATCTCCGTGTTCATCTTCATACTCTGGCCATTGGAATAGCCAGGGACAAAGCCGTGAGTACGTTGAGTACTCGCAAACTCAAACTAATGGAAGTGCAAGACATTCTAGTAGGGTTTGCTAAGCTCTAGTTTATTTGCATAAAGCTAGTTTTAGTTCACAAAGTTTTGAGAAAAGCTTACTCAAGTGCTAACTAACTCAAGTGGGAATACTAGTGTCATCCCCACCATTCAAGTGGTGATTTCAAGTCAAGTCACCACAAGTCATTTCACCATCAACCTTTTCAACTTCATTTTCAAAGATATGACATCGGAAATCGTATGGCCTTTCCAACCGTCCGTAACCGTGGACGCGGCTATTCGAATAGGTTTACACTCTGCAGAGGTTGCACACTTGTGCCACAACATTTGATTTCATCCGTCGGGATTTCCCGAATAATCGTAACACAAGACGCGGATCATCAACCATAACCTTTCACTTACGAACCCTAGTATGAGCACCTCTCCCCATGAGCTTGGCCTCCCGGTGAAGACCAACCGTCACAACCTGGGAACCGCACAGGCTTGGGCCGGACATTCACCTCATTTCGCATCATATCGTATCGTTTCTTTTGTGGTAGAGGCAGCTTTCGGCATAACCCCGATGACGCTTGTTTAGAGGGAACCCATACTAAGACGCATAAACTTCCAGTTAAGCCCTACCCATAATCAGGTATTGTGGGGGTACTTGAGAATTGGAAAGGTATCGCATTCCAACCAACATCATGTTTTATCAAAAATCACCATCTTCTCTTGGTCATATTCACCTTCAAAAATCATTCAATGGAATGCATCTTCATTCCAAGGTTTCAAAATCCTTTCAAAATCACAAGTCTCCCATCTAGAGTAGTCACATTTAGTTTATTAGCACTAGCTCTAATTCATGAGGGGTGCTATCTTGCCTTGCGTGGAAGAGACTAACTCACTACTCTAGTATCCAAATTGTATTTTGACCAAAGTTAACTATAAAAGTAACTCTTTTTAGAAAACAAGTAAAAACTTGTAGAGTAAAAACTTGGGATGGGTTCTCATAATCAAAGATAAGAAACATGGTGCCTTGCCCCAAAGGGGCTTTGCACCTTGCAAGAATATTAGCTTGCACAGTAATTTAGCTTGCCTTGGTAGTTTTCAAACTGTTCCTCTTCCTCCTCCTGGTAGCAACCTTCTTCTTCGGCGTACTCTCCGGTGCTACCGTCTAAATTTGAATACGAGTATAATTACTCACTAATTCAATGGCTATTCCACACATCACAAATAAACACACAAACTACTCTATGCACACACATAAATAAACTAGGGTGCATGGGTTGTGGGATTTAAGTAGAATGTGTATTCCCAATGTAGATGATAGTTTCCATAGGGTTCTTGAGAAATAATTTCCTCTCATTGAAATCTTCTTAAGATTTAATTTCTCCAACAATCATGGATGAACTCATATTGACCTAAATCAAATGTTCATCATCATCATCGTTTGGTAGAATGATTTAAATGAGGTGGAACACCTCATACCATTTAAATAACATTACATTTGATTTAAATCTCCAGAATTTCATATTAGAGAGTTTGGAACCAGGGGTTCAAACATCCCATGAATTCATGTGAGACAAGTTTAAATGAAGTGTAATACTTCACACAATTTAATTCTAATAGTTTTGGACAATATCAACTAGTTAAACTAGTCAAAATATCCACTCATTAAACCATGGCATGATCGTGCAAAGTGACCACACCATTTTATTGCATAAACAATTAGTGTAAGTCAAATGTGAGCTATTAGAGTTGGAATTTACTTAATATATATTTTGGTTGATTTTTAAGAATTATTTGAATAGGGAAAAGTCCCTGGCTTGTTATTTTTGTCACATTAATTCTACAAAGAGATTGACCATGAGGCCAGTGGCATTGGATAGAGAATTTCAGTGGCTTTCTAACAATGTCAAATTCACTAAATTTGGTTTAGCCAATTTGAAATGGTTGAATTTCAAAGTTTGGGCAGTATTGAAATTGGGTGAAATTGATTTAAACGAATTTTGAATAAAAGGGCCGGCGGGAAAACGAAGCTGGGCCGATTTGAAATAAAACGGCCCACCTCAGCCCACCACGCGTCTGTGCCCGCGTGGGCTGCCTGACAGGGGGGTCCCGCATGTCAGCGGCGTTTAAAACCCGAAACGGTACGAGCGACGTGGCGCGTTGGATTAGAAGGCAATCCAACGGCGCACGGTCGTCGTCTTCTCCGGCGAGATGCCGAGGTTACGCGGCGAGCCTAGGGGTGGGAGAGCTAACCAGGGCTCCCGCGGTGGCTGGCAGTGTGCGTGATGTCGATGTGGACGACGGCGAAGCTCCTGGCACCGGCGGCGTCTCCTGGATCGGCTCCAATCGACGGCGGCGAGGTGCGGCACTGGCGGGCTCCGATCTTCAAATTGAAGCAGCTCCGGCGACAATCGAGTGAGTGGTTTGGTGGAGGAGAAGCAGTGGAGGATGGTGAACGAGATGGTGTGCTCAACTTCGTCCAGGGAACGCGGTATTTATAGATGGCCAAGGGTGCGGCTTGGCCGTGAAGAAGTCGACCATGGCGCGGCTTCTCCGGCAAGCGATCGAGCTAGGCGAGGTGGTGGCAGTGTTCTACGGCTCCTGGCGATGCTATTGGCGGCGACAGCGGGGTCGGGCGGTGGCTAAATTGGTCGCATTGCTTCCGTGTCCGCCGTGTTGGTCGCGGGATTGCGTTGTCGTCTCCGGCGACGGCGGGCACGGGTCGGGGTCGAGGGCATGTCTGGTGGCTGCGTGGCGACGCGGCGATGCTCAACGGCTGGTCAGCGAGTCCAGGGCGTGCTCGTGGTGATGGCGCGGTGCGTGGCCAGTGTGTGCCCGCGGCGTGCACACGCGCGACGTGCGCGGCGTCCAGGGCGCCATGGACGCGTGCTGGTCTCGGCGTTGTCGAGCTCCTCCTCGACCAGGGCTGGGCTAGGGTGGCGTAGGAGAGGTGGTGGCACACGGTGGCGCAGGGGCCAGGGTTGGGGAAGCAAGGGGAGAGGGGGTGGTGCGGCATGGCCGGCATGTGGCCGGCATGGCCATGCCATGCTTGCTCTCTCTCCCTCCTTAGCTCCACTATGCTTTATTTAGGGTTTAAGGGGACCAGGGAGCATTGTAGGATAGCTTTGGTTTAAATTTGGATGAGGTAGATCACTATTTGCAATAGTTGCAAATAGTGCCCAATTTTGGAAAATGCAAAATTATCCAAATTGGAAAAAGTTCAAAAGGTGAAAGTTTGTGATATGTGAAGGTTGAGATAAGTTGTAATTGACCAGAGATGAATTGAGGTGGTGGTGGAAAAATTAGATTTCAAAATTTGGCCAAAATGGCTAAGTGGAGATTGTTGACAATGTTAAAAAGTCAAGACTTTGGATGAGCATAGCTAGTGATCCAAGATGAATTTGGCAGGGTGGTCTTCATCAAAGTTGTTCACCTTGATGTTGACTTTGAAATGGTGCAAAGAGTTAGCAAAGATTGGTTTGAGAAGATTGAATTGCAGGGGCTCAAAGTGGTGATCAGACTAAAATTGGCAGATTTGGTCATCATCACATGTGAGTGGGAAAAGTGTTTGAAATTCATTTGAATTGTGCAACCCTGGTTCCAAAAGTTGTAATAAGTGTTTAATAACATTATTCCACTAATGGTGAAGACCAAATAGGTCTAGGGTCAAAATTTATAAAAATGCCATAGGGCATATGTGAGGGTTTTTAGGGTTTTGCCTTTTATTGGATTTTCTTCCTCTTTGATTTATTTGGTTGGTGATCTTCATATGATCACTCTAGGGTTTTAGAGCCCATCAAAATACAAGTAATAGCAATCATCATGGCATATCACTCAAATGCACAAGTCCTATGCATGGTACTATATGCAAAAGAAAAGTTTTTGTTGGTTTGAAATTTTGTTCTCTGGAATTCTCTAACTTTCTTTTCATTGAAATTTGGGGTGTTACAGTGCCGCCATGGCCTTGTTCCTCTCCGCTTCACCTGTAAGTCAACTCCTCCTCCTTCCTCCTCTGTTACCTGTTCTACTCTCTTCTCTCCTCCTCCTCTTCGTCGAGCTCGGCCACTGGCCTGCTTCTCCATGTGGAGATGCTTGCCGTGCCGATGTACTGCTGCTGCTACGCTTCTGTGGCCTTGCGCCATGCCAACCTTGGTGCTGTGCTATCTGCTGCGCCGTGCAAGGCTAGGCATGCTGCTGCGCCACTGCTGCTGTGCTGCCATGCGTATGTTGTTGCTGTGCTGCTGTGCTACTGCCATGGACCCTATCTGGTGTGATGTGCTGTTCTTTCTCTATTACTTGTTGTTGCAACTCATGAGCTCTTGCTCATGAGCATGCTATGGTGCTTTGTTTAATTTAGTGGCTCCTGCTGTTGCTCTGTATACCATGCCTCTCATGTATATACAATTGCTTGCCTCTGGCCTGATCATGCTGCATGATCCTTGCCTTTGGCAAGTGCCAGTGCTCCTGATGTGCTATTATCTGTGCTCTAATTCATGGACATGCTCAACTGAGCCTATCTGTTAAATTAACTACTCCCTCCTTTGATGGAGTGCTTCTGGATACCATTGTGCTGCCTAATTCACTTATCTGTGATGCAATTGTTCAGTTAGATGTTTGATTTAATTATCTGTCCATGTGTTAATACTTGGAATGGGTTCTAGCATGCTGTAGCATGCTCTAGCAAGCTTCTGGTGTTCATATGATCACCAGTTGCTTGTAAAAGCTGCTCTTTGGTGTCTGTGCCTCACTGTGGCTCACTCTGTGCTGTGTGTGCATCACACAGGCTTGGCCTGGTGTGTGATGGTGCTTGCTCAAGCATCTGTTGATGCTTGCAGTGATCCATTGGATCATCAGCAAGGTTCTGTTGCATCAATTGCTTGTGTAATTCATTTATCTGTGTTGACTTGCTTTGTTGAATGGATAAATGATGTGAACTGCTTGCAGTTGTGATCATCCTATTTACTGTGGTAGGGCTAGATGGATGCCAACACTTGGTTGTGTACCCTAGCCCTCCATTTGAACCCTTATGGGTGATGATAACTGTGCAAGGCTTGTGATTTGGGCTGTTTCAGTGGTTGAGGTGGCCTCAACAGCAATTCTTTGCTGTTCAGGAAGCTCCCACTCCTGTTGGCTTACTGTGGCTTAGTGAATGCATCACTAGCAATTCCTTGTTGGATTTCCAGTGCTCTTTGCTGTTGACAAACTAGAATAGGCACAAGTTGCATATCTGTCTGATGGTTAGTGAACCATGTAGTGCTAGGTGAGCTGGGCTAGGCTAGCTGTGGATCATTCCTTGCTGGATTCTATGGTTTGCCACAGTGATAATACACTTGGCTTGACCATTCCTTCCCTAGGATGATTTTCTTCTGGCTTAATCCCCTTTTTGCCAGCATCAAATGGTTTTAACACCAAATGATGATGCACACAGGGTAACCATACCCTGTGGCTTGTGTATGTGTTATGCACATGCTTATTTATGAGCAAAACAGATGTTTTCCCATGATTTCTTGTGTATACCTCACTCCATCTCCTAGATTAAGTTGTTGGTGTAGAGGATTGCTTCTGTGATGCTTGGTTTGCTTGCCCTGCTCCTCCTTGCAAGCTTGTGAATTCTGGTTGGTTTCTGGTGGTTGCTGGAATAGGTGGAGCAGCTCTAGCTGTTCACCTGTTCTTGCTGTTCTTGCTGTGTTCTTACCCTTGTGAGTTGCTGCTGATGAACTTCTTGAGTTCTGGCGGCGGAAAAGGTTTTATATGGCCCTCACTTGGCTCTCTTGGTCGACAGCAGTGCCTGGCTGTTTTGGTGACTCTCCCTGGCCTTGTGTGTTGTTACACATGTAGCAGTCCTTGTGTGCTGCCTGTGTGTGTGTGTGGCTTGGGACTTGGGCTGGAATGGATCAGCTCGGCTGATCCCTGGTCATATCCTCTCACATTTTACTTTCTTTTGGCTAATCTGCCAAGTGGCTTTGCCACTTGGCATAACCTGTTTTGGTCTTTGTGTGTGCAGGAACAATGTGATGCTCCAATTGAAGATCAAGATCAGTTGAGCAAGATCTCCATGATGCTCAACAGATGCAGTTTAGGATAGATCATTCAATTGTAATTTTCTTTCTTTTTCTTTTTCCATTTTGTCAATTCTTGTAATGTGTTGTAATATTTCATATTTCAATTCTGAATATTGTAATGACAATGTATCATGTGTGATTATCAATAAAGCTCCAATTTTCTCTAATGAGCTTTACTTAATAGTTGTATTATTGATATTCTTTATTATTTATAATTTGTTTAAAGAATTACCTCAATATTGAATTATGAGATATTCATATGGTGTTTGAATTTGAAATTCAAACACAACTTTGTTTGAATTCAATCATGCAACTTAAAATTGTGATGCACTAACTCTCCTCTCTTCTCAAAACCCTAATTGAGCTAAGTGAAGTGCAAGTTTATCGCACTCTCGAAACCCTAACCCTGTAAGGTGTCGAGAGAGAAACTTACCCCCCTTCGTTGCAGTTTTCTTTTAAAAGAGCGAAATTTCCCCAGAATTTACGATGCAATGCACATCCCTTTCTAAAATCTACCCCTCGATCGTCTCTAAACCTGGGACATTACACCATTTGACATCCGTGAGGTTCCTAAAACTAAAAAAATAAGGAAAATATGGACTTCCAACTCTGCAGCATTAGAAACATATAAAAAGGGATTTTGTACCAATCATATTTTCAATTGATTTATGAGGATTTGTAACGAATTTTCCTTTCATTTGTTTTAACACTATAGAACATGAAACCCCTATTTTGTGTATTTTTGAGTTTGAGGGAATTGACGGACGTCAAACGGACCCAAACTTCTTTCGTCATCATTTTGCAGCGAATACAAGAATATGAGAAGAAGTACCCATAAAATCGAGGCTAGCAGGGTGCGCCATGTGGGCCCCATGGCACGGCTAGCCCTTTGGGCCACACCATGGTGAGCCATAGTTGCCCAATGACTCCTTTTGCCTCAGTTTCAACACAATCCGTTCATTTTTACCTGAAATCATCTACAAATAAGACCCCATTAGCGGAGTCGCGAGTAGGCGGAAGAAAACATAGAAATACCCAAGATAGAGTATTCATGCGAAGGTTGAGAGGGGAAATGCCGCAGGTGATGGCCGCTGGGGTTCCTTTTGGTCCAGCTCTTGGCTCAGTGGCGCCACCCCACGGTCCATCACGTCTAAGATTTATGAGGTCTCCAAAAGAAAGAAAAGATGTGTCTAGGATGCGCTTGATAATAATGAATTGATTGCAACATTTCCGGCAACAAGTTCACGGTGGAGCACATGTCTGGGGATTGCTACAGGGCATTGCCCTCGCTCTAGTAACCGGTGACACTATCTCCTGGGCCCTCACTCGTACATGCTGCTACACCACAGAATCGGCCTACAGAGCCCAGTGAAAGTACATGGAGCCCCCATGATGACTGCAGGTACATAGATCAATTATAGCTAGTTTAGAAATAAGAGTATTGAACCACGAGGAGCTATTAGTTAAGGTCTTAATGCCTCTTTCCTCTATATATTAAAGGCTACTTTTTTATTTTTCTCTAATCTCAAGTTTAATGTATTTTAAAGGATGGTGTAGTTGGTTGCAAGAAAGTAAACAAAGCAATAAGTAAAAAGTGTTATGAGAAATGAATTGAAACTTAATAAGAAAAAGTGTTCTCAGAGATTATTGGATCCAACTCTAGCATTAGGAATCATGTTAATCAAGATAAAATATGCTTTTAATCATATTGTGTGTGGGGAGAGCTCCATAACAAGATGCACCCATAACAAGATCGCATCTCTAAATAACCACAATAGCTAGTTTCTGCAAGCTACATATTGACTATTGATATTAAAGGGCTTTACCCCATGGTTATCGATATGAGCTTGGTGAGTCCCTCTTTATCCCCCTCATCCACTTGTTAAAGTGCCAATACGGTAATATCACTTCTCGCCATTCACTTTACCACACTTGAAAGGATAGTTCCCTCTCGAGGGCATAAGGCAAATATTACATGGTGCACAACATATAATATCAAGAGAGATAACTAACACACATTACTACTTTTTTTTTGCGATTACTACTTAAAACCATAGATCATCTTGGATTCATCTCATATTCATGCTAGGGTTTCTCCATCTCCCCAAGAACTAAAGGAATTACTCACACATGGAAACAATCAAGAACATCATCATAATCTTATGGATGGCATGAAAGTAATGGAATGAATTCAAATACAAATCCACAATAGTAATTATAACTATGGTTGAAGGAGAATGGGATCGGTGATGGTGATTAATACCCACAAGTATAGGGGATCGCTGAAATCTTTGATGGGAAGTATTACCAAACTTTATAGTTCAACTCAAGGGAAAAACAAGAATACCAATAAGACATTAGCAATTGAGACGTCACTCTCAACCACACATGTATATCAATAAACTCAAAAAGCAAGTGGTGATTTTATAGCAGTTGATTCAAAGCAGTAAAAGCAAACAGTAAATAAAAGCATCAGATTGCCAGTTTTCACCGGAAGTAGTAGTGTGAAATTTTCAGTGGCTAAAAGCGTAGGCATGACACAACAATGGGGTAATATATGGATGATATCAATCATATAATGTAATCCAACTAACATAGCATTCATCTCTAATTCAGTTGTGTGTAGGTGTGTGATCTAAATATAGTAATGCATACTAACTAAGAGAATTTGCATGACATCTTTTGTCCTGCTTGCCCATTTTACCGGGGCCAACTTGAAACTACAAGAAATTAATGTCTATCCTTTCGAGTAGACCGGAACAAAGCATTAAGATTCATGAACACACATAATCCTCGAACTATCACATATTGCCTTTGTTTTTTCCTATTTGTCACCTTAGGGATTCGTAGGGTGATACGTCGCAAACGTATCTATAATTTTTGATGCTCCATGCTTGTTTTACACAAATTTATATATGTTTTGCTCATACTTTGTTGCACTTTTATATATTTTACGGCACTAACCTATTAACAAGATGCCACAGTGCCAGTTCCCTATTTTCTGTTGTTTTGTATTTCAGAAAAGTTGTATATGAAATATTCTCGAAATTGGACGAACCAAAAGCCGAAGTCAATATTTTTCCGTAACGAAGACAGAGTCTAGAGGGGGGGTCGAAGAAAGGCAGCAGGGTGGCCAACCAGCCCTAGGCGCGGATTGGCCCTGGCCCGCGCCTAGGGGTGGTGTGGGCCACCCTGGCCTCCACCGACATCGCCCCTCCGCCTATTTATTCACGATCTCGGGAAAAACCTAAACACCCGAGCCTCCATCGACGAAAAGTTCCATCATGGCCGCCATTGCAGACTCTACCTCAGGAGGGTTCTGAAGCTCTTCCCGACATCCTGCCGGAGGGGGAAATCATCGTCGGAGGCCTCTAGCCATGCCCGCCTCGGAAGTGATGTGTGAGTAGTTCATCCATGGACTATGGGTCCATAGCAATAGTTATATGGTTGTCTTCTCCAATTTATGCCTCATGTTTAGATCTTGTGAGTTGTCCTACATGATGAAGATCATCCTTATGTAATGCTACATGTTGTGTTTGCTGGGATTCGATGAATATTGAATACTATGTTGAGATCGATTATATATTCTTATCATATGTTATTTGTGATCTTGCATGCTCTCCGTTGCTAGTAGATACTCTGGCCAAGTAGATGCTTGTGACTCCAAGAGAGGGTATTTATGCTCGATAGTAGGTTCATGCCTATAGTTTTCTGGAAGAGTGACAATAACTTCTAGGATTGTAGATGTGTTGTTGCTACTAGGGAGAAAACAACAATGTTCTATCCGAGGGTAATTTCTATTGTTTACTTTACACACATTGATTAATGCGATAATCTGTTGCTTGCAACTTAATACTGGAAGGGGTTCGGATGATAACCGGAAGGTGGATTATTAGCCATAGACACAGTTGGATTACGGTCTATGTATTATGTTGTAAGGCCCAAACGAATCTCATTGTAATCATCTTGTCATGTATGGTCGGTATTCTGTCAATTGCGCAGCTGTAATTTGTTCACCCAACATGTTATTTATCTTTATGGAGAGAGACCTCTAGTGAACTGTGAACCCCGGTCCTTTACTTTACACTGATAAATTCAACCACTGCAATGCTGTTATGTTTACTTACTGCAATCTATGTTCTCTTTATTTACTGCAAACATCGCCTTCCACTCAATATATTTAATCCTTCGAGTTCAGCAAAACCGGTGAGATTGACAACCTCACTGTAAGTGGGGCAAAGTATTTTGGTTGTGTTGTGTGCAGGTTCCACGTTGTTGTTGACGCCGGTAGTGAGCCCTGCCAATAGTCAGCCAGCAACACCTTTAGAAGTCACGCCTTTCTCCTACTGGTCGATTAAACCTTGGTTTCTTACTGAGGGAAAACTTGCTGCTGTGCTCATCATACCTTCCTCTTGGGGTTCTCCAACGGTGTGCAATCTGCGCTCATCATAGGGTCAACATAATAACAAGTAATACACCTTGCAGATAGATACCAACCTCATATATTTGATAAAGCAATATAGGTTTAGTACTAAAATCATGTCACTCGGGCCCTTGTAACAAACATTAAACATAGCAAAGGTGTACCAATACTCATACAAGAATATATTGAAGACAAACACCTCAAATATCGATACATATGGATGATTGCATGATCAATCTCATCCAAAAACCATCCACCTCTTAAGCCTACAAAAAAATACTAACTCATGGTGATGGAGAGTGAGTCCATGATGGTTGGTGATGATGTCGGTGACGGTGATGATGAAGAAGCCCTCAAAATTCCTCTCTCCGAGGTGGAGAGCAAGATCAATCTGACCCCCAAAACAAAGATCGTGGTCTCAGAGGCGCTCTGTTTCGCGAAATATCCTCTCCTTCCAGGGGTAGGTTTTTAGGGTATATAAGGCACCACGCGAAGGTGGAGGCGAAACGGCGACCGATGGCCAAACAGGCCTGGGTGGTGCACCCAAAGAAATAGGGCGCGCCACCTTGCCTCGTTTGGGCCTCGTGGCCCCCTCTCGTGATCTAAAGCTCTAGGTTCTTCCGTTTCGTGAAAAACTTCCCTGGTATTTTTTCCCGATTTTATTTCCTGGGAAAACTTGGCAAAAAAGGGGACTTTGCTAAAAAACATCAGATTCCGCTGTTTTCTTTCAGGTATGGTGAGATTCCGGAGCAAATCATTGAGCAAAGTGCTTGGAAAAGTAGATACATTTTAGATGTATCAAATACCCCAAGCTTAGCTCGTTGTTTGTCCTCAATCAACTCAAACATAGTGTAGAAGCGATAAAAGACTTTGACAAGAACTTTGCTCTATGCATTGATACATCTCAAACGTATCTATAATTTTTGATGCTCCATGCTTGTTTTACACCAATTCATATGTGTTTTGTCTACACTTCGTTGCACTTTTACATGATTTTCGGCACTAACCTATTAATAAGATGCCATAGTGCCAGTTCCTTGTTTTCTGCTATTTTCGTATTTCAGAAAAGTTGTACAAGAAATATTCTCGGAATTGGACGAAATAAAAGCCGAAGTCAATATTTTACCGAAGCGAAGACGAAGTCCGGAGGGGGACGAAGAGGCGCACCAGGGCGCCCACACCACCCCTAGGCGTGGCCTAGGGCTGACCCGCGCCTAGGGTAGGTGTGGGGCCCACAGGCGCCCCACCGACCTGAATCCTCCACCTATTTGTACATCTTCTCGGGAAAACCCTGGATACCTGAGCCTCCATCCACGAAAAGTTCCATCGCGGCCGCCATAGCCGAACCCATCTCGGGGGGTTCTGAAGCTCTTCCTGGCACCCTGCCGGAAGGGGAAATCATCGCCGGAGGCATCTTCATCGCCATGCCCACCTCCGAAGTGATGCATGAGTAGTTCATCCCTAGACTATGGGTCCATATTTGTAGCTAGATGGTTGTCTTCTCCACTTTGTGCTTCATGTATCGATCTTGTGAGCTGCCCTACATGATCAAGATCATCTTTATGTAATCCTCTATGGTTGGTTTGCTAGGATCTGATGAATATTGAATACTATGTTAAGATTGATTATATATTCATGTCATATGTTATTTGTGATCTTGCATGCTCTCCGTTGCTAGTAGAAACTCTGGCCAAGTGGATACTTGTGACTCCAAGAGGGGGTATTTATGCTCGATAGTAGGTTCATGCCTCTAGTTTCCTGGGAGAGTGACTTTATAACTTCTAAGCTTGTAGATGTGTTGTTGCTACTAGGGATAACCCAACAATGTTTTATCCAAGAGTAACTCTATTGTTTACACACATTGCTTAATGCGATAGTCTGTTGCTTGCAACTTTATACTGGAAGGGGTGCGGACGCTAACTTGAAGGTGGACTATTAGTCATAGACGCAGTTGGATTACAGTCTATGTATTATGTTGTAATGGCCAATATGAAATTATCATAGTAATCATCTTTTCATGTATCGATCAATATTCTGTCAATTGCCCAGCTATAATTTGTTTACCCAACATGCTATTTCTTTATGGAGAGACAACTCTAGTGAACTATGGACCCCAGTCCTATTTCCTTTACTGATAATTACAACTGCAATCTTGTTCTGTTTACTTTCTGCAAACATCTCGTTCTATTCGATACGTCTAATATTTTTTGTTCAGCAAACCGGTGAGATTGACAACCTCACTGTAAGTTGGGGCAAAGTATTTGGGTTGTGTTGTGTGCAGGTTCCACGTTGTTGCTGACGCCGGTAGTGCGCCCTGCCACTAGTCAGCCATCAACATCTTCAGAAGTCACGCCTTTCTCCTACTGGTCGATTAAACCTTGGTTTCGTACTGAGGGAAAACTTGCTGTTGTGCTCTTCACACCTTCCTCTTGGGGTTCCCCAATAGCATGTCTGCGTACTACGAGTGCACGCCAGCATGCATGCATAAACAATTTAATATGGCAAGTATTCGATACATAGCTTCACAAATGAGTGACAAAGTGTTGATAAATATGCAGTATGTTTATATTCCTCTATCTATGCATGTTGCAAAGGAGGTACTATATGGTAACACTATTTGTACAAGATTAATTGGTAGTTGCAAAAAGTAAAGTTCTCTCATCGCATTTGATTGAATCATGAGGAACGTTGTTGAGACCTTTTGATTCCTCCAATTGTTGACTAGTAATTTCATCATACTTGCATTGCAAAACCAAATAATGGGAGGATGTCGTATCCTTCCAGTCCTTTAACATTCAGACTCTCATAGAGGACTCATACATGAGTAAGAAGCTAGTAATTTTGTTTGACCATAAAGTGGAATGACTAGGTAGGTGTTTGCCTATTAGCTTAAACACCTTATGAGTGGGAGGGGTGCATCCCTTTTTAGCATAAAAGTGTAAGTCAGCGGGAACTTCTTAGTTTTAGCCCTTTCTATCTTCAAAGCATCCTACTCATTGGTTTCTATGTCTTCTCCTTATTTCCTCTCTTTCTTTCTTTCCTTTTCCAATCTCTCATTTTTTCACACTTCTAATTGAGGATACTCTTTGCCAAAACTTTCACCATGATTAGACATGGCTTGTTGTTAGCAACCCATTGCTCTTCTCTCACGAGTACCACAATGAGGTACCTCCATGCCGCCTGTACAAAGGACCAAAGGAGATAGATATCTCTACTATAGGCCATCCATACTGGGACAACATGAAAAATAGACGGTGGCATACTTTCTAACTCTCTCTCACTTTTTTCTCTGAATCTTTTTCTTCTCTTTTTTGCTTTTCTCTTTTGCTTTTCTTCTTCTAGGAGGTGGCTCAATGGTTCAAGGCTAAAATAAAATGGTTAGTCAACCAAATATACTATTAACCGACTTATATATGTTTCAACGATGAGTTCTGCCATTTAAAGGGATGGACTGTCACACAAATATCAACCGGCACATAGGGGAATATAATTCATCATTGAATATGTGCCATGTCCGCAATAACAAGTATAATGGGATGCATAGACTTTACACAAAACCACTATCTCTCAATCATGTATAAATAGAATTCCTCAATAATATCTCACTTGCATCATAAAAGAGAGGAAAACACAAAAATAGTAGACATCTAATATCACTTTCCCAAGTATTGAGGAAACTATGCACAAGTATTCGCTATCGTTAAATTCCATACATGAATATAGCAAAGGTGTCATACCGCTTTTATCAATCCTCAGATACAGTTTCATCATTATTGTTCTTCCTCTCTCAACTGGAACTACGCACCAAGCTCACATATAGAATTGAGAAATTTAAACTTGGTTCACTCAAAGCATCCCATTCCTACAGTGGTGATAGCTCCAAATTTCGATGCATTTTTACTAGGGATTTTCCATCACCTATTTGTTGGTTTTTTATTGGATTTTGTGTTTCAACTAACGTTAATATTGCGATCCAAGCGAAACCTTGTTTTTGATCATGAATTTCAGGAAACCATCCGAATGGATCGTGGCGCGACTAGAGGGGGGTGAATGGTCGTTGATACGTCCAAAACGTATCTACTTTCTCGAATACTTTTGCTGTTGTTTGCCCTCTATCTTGTGAGTTTTGAATGCAGCTAACACGGACTGACGCTGTTTTTAGCAAAATTGCTGTAGTGTCTCGTTTTTGTGCAGAAATTCAACTTTCAGGAAAATTCCCGGAAAATATCGCAAAATCCATATTTCACCCGAAGACTCACGGAACCAGAAGACGAGACGGAGGGGGGGCATGAGGGGACCACACCAGCCCTAGGCGTGGGCCAGACTTGGCCACACCTAGGGGTGCTCTGGCCGCCTCGGCCACTGTAACATCTCAAGTTTCAACAATAATAAACAAGAAAGAGAAATTCCCCAAACTCAAAATTTTGCAATTAACAAAAACTTTTTCTATGCATATAGGGCCACATATAGATAAATGCATTTGAGTGATTTTCCTTTTGTGCAATTGCCATGATGAGTGTTAGTATGTGTAAACCTTACTATGTGAACCCTAACTAAGTTCACTAAACCCTAAATTGGGGAGAAATAAAGAAATTGGGAAAAACCCCTCTCTCACTCACATACCCTCTATGTAAAATAACCAATCCTCAACCAAGGCCAAGTTAGCTTGCCCCATTGCTTCTAAAATACTTCAATGTGATAAACTAACCCTTTTGCATCCTTGGATCAAGAATCAAACCAAAAGAAATCAAGAATTCTTCACACATGTGATAATGGTCACATCTCACAAAAATATTTTCTTCCCCTCTTTACCCCTCTGTATTTCTCAAATCTTGAACTAAGCAAGGTCAACTAAAGCCAGGTCATCCAAGACCATGTCAAGGTGAGTAACTTTGGTGTTGACCACCCTCCCTAAAGTTGACTAGGTTGACCAGAATAAGAGGGCAAAGAGGGAACCCGAGAGAGAGGAGAAGATCACCCCAAATTTTGAAAACTTGCAAATCAATTCCAAATTGAGTGCCACCACCACCAATACATCACAATATTTATATAAATGAGAATCACCAAAAAGATTTGCAAAATTCGAAAGAAAGTTTCTTGCGGGCATTCTGTCGAACAGGTGGCAGGCAGCATCTAGACTAAGTGATACATGCTATTATCCAGCAGTTTTGACCCTAAACCACTTTGGCAAAGTGATCATCAGCCTCCCCTACACCCCCTGCCTCTAGCCCAGTACTTGCATGGCCGATTAAAGTGGAGGAGAAACCCTAAAACATGCTACACAATGCCATGCCGGCCACCCTTGGCACCCATCTCCCTGGCCACTCCCTTGTCGTTCCTCCATGTCCTTGAGCATCTATGATACATAAGGATCACGCCCGTACCACTGATTCGATCGCCATTGCACGGCACTGCCCAGAACGCCCGTGTCCAAAACGCGCCAGGACGTGCCAGCCCGGCGTGGTGATCACGCCCTGGACGCGCAAGGACGCCACGCACTCGACCGCTGCCGTCCTCGCCCTGCATCCCTAGCACCGCCTCGAGCATCGCCTCTGCACCCTCTACAAGCTAGACGAACGCCCGTGCCTGCCCTGCACCGTCGCCGTCGCCCGAGACGAAATGATGCCGCGCGCCCAGTGATGGACATTGCACGCGCCCGAGCGATCCCATCCCCCTTTTGCCGCGCCAGCTACTCCTTGAGCATCTCCAGGACAAGGCCTACACGCTCCCGTCCTTCGCTTGCCCTTTCGCTCGCTGGAACCGCCACGCCATGGCCGCGCCCTTGCCGCACCCCACGGCACCCTCGCCGCTATAAATAGAGGCCCTCCCAGCAAGCTCCTCTCACACCACTCAACTCCCCTCTCACCACTGATCATCCTCACCACCTTAGCTCGTTCGATTGCCGCCGGAGGAGGAGCAATTTCAAGATCGGAGCCGCCGGGGGACGCAGCTCACCGTCGACGATTGGCGCCACCCCAAGCGCCGCCGCTGCTCCCAACCTCTTCCTCATCGACTACACCTTCACCGCGCATACTGCCTGAGTCCTGCATCGGCCTGGTAGGCTCCCCGACCCCCTACCGCCGCCGTGCCCTCGTCGGAATCCCGTCGGTGACGACGACGCTCCCCAGCCGTAGATCTCTGTTCTAATCCTACGGCCATTCTTTCGCATACCGGTTCGGCGTTTAAATAGGCGCCGACAGGTGGCCCCCACCCTGTCAGCGCGGCCCGAGCGCGCCAGCCGCGTGTTGGGCTGCGAAGTGCTGCCGAATTTCGTTTCGGCCCATTTACTTTTCCCGCCCAGCCCAAAAAATTCAAATCTGGTTTATTCTTTAATTCAAATTGCTCTGCTAAATGTTTAGTAAAAATTGAATAGTTTAAATTCTACCAAACCAAATCTAGCAAGTTTTATACCGTTGGAAAGCCCATAAAATTACCCATCCAATGCCACTGGCCCCATCTCCTTTTTCGTTATAGAGTTAATTTGACAAAAAAGACAAGACAGGGACTTTTACACATTCAAACTTTATTTAAAAATCAACCAGAATAGATTTTGAAGTAATTCCAACTCTAATAAATCACAAATGATGTCCTCTAATTGATTATGCAATAACATAGCCCTGTTGTTTGTATGATCATGAACTAGATCAAATAAAATGGCTATGTAGTCATTTCTAGAGCATTTTTAAGTGGAATTCAAACTCAACCCCAATATGAGAATTACCTCTCATTTAAATTTTGATCCTAAGTACTAATAACCAGGGGGAATGACTTAAGCTAATGAACCCTTGAGAATTATACTTAGAGATTTTAATTCATTTAAATGCTAAGTTTTTAAAACTATGTGAAGTGTAATACTTCTATTAAATTGAACTCACATGTAATAGATATGAAATGTTGACTTTGGGGTCAACCTATATTTCATACCCTATTATTATATGGAGAGATTAAATCTTAATATTAAGTAATGCAAAGAAATGGAATCCTTTAAAGACCTACATTTCAAATCTAAGAAATAGGAATAATGAGAGGAAATTATTTTCTTTCTAATAAAGACCAATCCTATAATCCACCATGCCATGTTTGATTGATGATAGGACTAGTGTGTGAACTATTTTTGAGTGCCTCTAGTTTAGCATGTGAGCTTGGTTTAGTATTTATACCTCGTATTCGTATATAGACGCTAGTAACGAGGAATACCAAGAAGAGGAGGGCTACTCTCAGGAAGAAGAAGAGAACTTCGATAACTATCCAGCTCAAGGCAAGCTAACCCTTGCTAAACACAAGTGCTTAGCTCTACAAGAGCAAAGGCACCATCACACTTTACTTTTATGTATTACCTATCCCATGTTTTTACTTACAATTGCTTTTGCTTATTTATTCCAAGGTACCCTTTTGATTTATGATTCCCTTGTCTAGATTAGAACAAGAGTATCAAAGTTAGCCTAAGCAAATAAAGCTAGATAGCACCCCCATCACATAGTGGCTAGTGCTAATCAATTAAAATTGACTACTCTAGATGGGAACATTTGTGAAATGAATTGAAGTGAAAGATTTTTGAAGGTGAATATGACCAAGAGAAGATGGTGATTTTTGACAAAATAGATGATTGGGTTTGAATGCGATACCTTTCCAATTATACAAGTACCCCCACAATACCTGATTATGGGTAGGGCTTAACTAGAAACTTGTGTATTTTAGTATGGGTTCCCTCTGAACAAACATCATAGGGGTTACGCTGCGGCTGCCTCCGTTACTTGTGGATTGATGTTGAAATGAGGTGAATATACGGCCCAAGCCCTGTGCGCTTCCCGGGTTGGCTGCGGTTTTCACCGGGAGGCCAAGCTCATGGGGAGAGGTGCTCATACTAGCATATATAAGTGAAAGGTTTCGATTGATGATCCGCGCATCGTGTTACGATGATTCGAGGTTATCCTCGACGGATGAAATCAAAAGTTGTGGCACAAGAGTACAACCTCTGCAGAGTGTTAAACCTATTCGAATAGCCGTGTCCACGGTTACGGACGATTGGAAAGGCCATACTATCTCCGTTATCATTAAAATGTTTTGGTTCTAGAAATGAATGGTGGTTTGAAAGGTGACATTATGGTGATCCATAATGAGTTGTGGGAATGACACTAATGTTCCCACTTGAGTTAGTCTAGCACATGATTTAGGCTTTACCAAAGATTTATGAAACTAAAACTTGGCTTTATGCAAATAAACCTAGAGCTTAGCACCCCTTTACACTTAATGAGTATTTATCTTAGAGTTAGTTGCGAGTACTTTAAAAGTACTCATGGCTTTGCCCTGGCTATTCAAATGCCAGACTATGAAGGAGAGCACCGATCGGGATGACGGACAACAGGACGTCTACGATAACTAGGATCGTCTTCTAACGTCAAGCGTTGCCTGTGGAATATATCGTCCACTACTACTTCGCTTCCGCTACTATTTGTGATGTTGAACAATATATTTGTGTAATATTGGATCATGTGATCTATGGTTGTAAGACAATATGTGTTGTAATAAATGATGACTCTATGCTACTTACTATTATGTCTCGCAAAAACATTATTCCTGGGATTGCGATGTATGGCATAATAGGCATCTGGACTTAAAAACCCGGGTGTTGACAAGTTGGTATCAGAGCCATTGTTTGACCTTAGGAGACCCTAGTTAGAATGGACGCTCAAAAACTTAGTTTCAAATTTCATAAGTTGACTAGTTATGAAAATCTTATTCACCTTCTTACCTTGAAGAGTCTTTTACAAACCTTAAATTCATGCCCTTCTTCTAATAGAATTAAAAATTGGGAACACTTGCACTTATCTAACTTAATCATCTCATCTCTCTACAGATGGATCACGTTGTGGACGCGCAGCCCTTTCTCCAGACTGAGTTCTATCAGTTGGGGAACGGTGGAGAAATCATCTTCGAGAGGGACCTCTTCTCCCTCTCCGAGTTCCTCGGGCGCCCACCACCGGAAGTCTTTGGCGGAATGCTGAATGACCAACCCGGTGGTCAACTTCAGTGGGTGATCATGGTGGACCTTCGTGGGAGGTTCACGCTCCCAATGAGCGCAAGGATCCAGTTCTCCTTCAGGGAGAACAACTGGGCGGATGGTCTCGCAAGGGGACTTCAGGAAGGACTCGCACGTCTGTGCGGGCAAAACTTCATGGACTTCACCGACAGTCGCTTTGTGCACTATGCAAGGCACAACTCACTCGGAGTGCCAATGAACCTGCCGTCACACCCGCAGCTTCGCCACCATGTTGACCATCTGGACTTCATGCTGAGCGAGACCCGCATCGACCTCGACAACTCCCGCGAATACGCCAACCACACTCACATCCAGTTGGCGCAGCAGGCGGAGACCATCAAGGTCATTGCCGGAGAACGCAGGGCACTCCGCCGTGCCAACCAGAAGAAGGATCACGCCATCAACCGCCTGAAGGCAAGGATCGCCACCCTGAAGGCGACCATCGCTGCCCAAGCTGAGCAGATCCAGGAGCTGGAGGGCGAAGAAGAAGGGGAGAACATCCAGGGGGACGGCTACTCCTACGTCAGCAACGACGACGACTACGAGGAGGAGGAAGACGACGACCTGGAGTTCCACCCTTACGAGGATGGCCACGAGCACCTCGATGCCGGGGTAGACAATGTCTACCCTATCAACGTCGATGGCGAGTAGTCCCGTCTGAGCACTTGCGCCCCGTGTTATGTATTGGTCCTTTGTACCCGCCCCATGTATCGTAGTTTGTTGAAAGGGTTCTTAAAACCCTCCTGAACATTTGGCTTGTAATATGTGCTACCTCCATGACTATGTTTGTGTGTGTGTAATATTATTATTATTATGAATCAAGTTAAGTTGTATTTTACCCCAAAATGAGCCATAGACATTTCCCTCTTATCTCATGATCCCTATCAATGTTCAGATGGCACCCCCAACTCGCAACATGACTCAGGAGGCAATGCTGCAGATGCTGCAACAGATGTTGGCTGATAGAGAAGTTGAGAGAGCTGAAAGGCAAGCCAACCTAGCTGCACTTCAACAACTTGCTCAGGGCAATCAAGGCCACGGAAACCACGACCACCCAGGGTCAAAGCTGAAAAACTTCCAGAACACTAACCCACCTGTGTTCAACAAGACAGAGGAACCCCTCGATGCTGATACTTTGCTCCAGACTATGGAGAACAACCTCGAGGTTGCCAGAGTGGAGGACAACGAGAAGGTGTTGTTCGCCACCCACTATCTGGCTGGACCTGCACGTGCATGGTGGACAAGTACCCGCGCCTTACATGCGGGGAACCTGATGACTTGGGAAGACTTCAAACTCAAGTTTAGCAAGTATCATGTGCCCCCGGGTTTGATTAAGAAGATGAGGGATGAGTTCAGGGAACTGAAGCAAGGCAGAATGACCGTGGTGGAATACCGCGACAAGTTCCTCACTTTGTCAAGGTACGCCCCGGATGAGACGGACACCGTCGAGAAGAGGAAGGAGAGGTTTCTGAATGGACTGCATGATGAGATGCAGACTGTGCTGATCAACATCCCCTTTGCTGACTTAGAAGCACTCGTTGACTCCGCCATTCAGATGGAGGGGAAGATACACCAAGCCAATGAGAACCGCAAGCGCCGTATGATGAACCAGAGTGGGCCCAGCAACAACCACAAGTATCGCCCCAACTCAGGTGGAGGGTTCACCCCAAGAAACAACAAGCCCCCGATGCAGAATCCACGTCCGAGTTACCAGAACCGGAGTGGAGGAAACCCCAGGTCAGGAGGACACACCAACTACAACAACAACAGCAACTTCAACCGCGCCCCACCTCGCGCCCCCAACAATAACTCCAACACTGCTCCAAGGACTGGGAGCAACGCTGTTCCCATCACCCCCAAGGACAAGTCCACCTACAACTGCTACGAGTGCGGAGTGGCCGGGCACTTCTCCTATGAGTGCCCCAAGAAGCTCGCCAAGACTGCCGCCAACACCTCGGGCCCTGCGCAACAGCAGCGTCGTGTCACCACCAACAAGAAGTTCGCCCCCAACAACCCGAACAACCGCAACGGCCGCCTCTACCACATGAATGCAGAAGAAGCCCAGGAAGCCCCAGACGTTGTGCTGGGTATGTTCTCTGTTAACTCAATACCCGCGAGAGTGCTGTTTGATTCTGGAGCATCGCATTCATTCATTACCGAAGATTTTGCATGCACTAGTAAGATTCAACCCATCAGTTTGAAGCATGTCATGATAGTTCAAATACCTGGATCAACAACTAAAGCTAGAAAAATTTGCAAAGATGTGCCAATCAGAATACATGAAATAGATTTCTATGCAAATTTGATTGTTCTGGGAGCCAAAGGAATGGAAGTAGTCCTGGGAATGGACTGGATGGCGAAACATCATGGACTGATTGATTGTGCCAAGAAGGCCATCACCATGACTAGTAGCACCGGAATAATAGTCGAACACATATCTGAAAAGATGCCCCGAAATTTTACCTGTAACCAAAGCCTAGCCAAACCCACCTTGGATCAGATCAGGGTCGTTTGTCGATATCCTGATGTGTTCCCGGATGATCTACCCGGTATGCCCCCAGATCGGGATATCGAGTTTATCATCGAGTTAATCCCCGGAACCGGACCTATAGCCCAGAGAGCCTACAGCATGAACCCGGCAGAGTTAGTGGAACTGAAGAAGCAGCTGGATGATATGCTATTCAAAGGTCTGATTCAACCAAGTGCGTCACCCTGGAGATCACCAGTTTTGTTTGTGGATAAAAAGGACGGTGCCACCCGTTTGGTTACGGACTATCGTAAGCTTAACGATGTCACCATTAAGAACAAGTATCCATTGCCCAAGATAGAAGATCTGTTTGACCAGCTGACCGGAGCCCGAGTATTCTCAAAGATTGATCTGCGGACAGGATACCATCAGTTGAAGATTCGTGCCACCGATATCCCCAAAACTGCCTTTACCACCCGATATGGATTGTATGAGTACAATGTCATGTCATTTGGATTGACCAATGCCCCCGCTTACTTCATGAATCTCATGAATAAGATCTTTATGAACTTCCTGGACAAGTTTGTGGTTGTCTTCATCGACGACATCCTCATATACTCCAAGTCCGAGGAAGAACATGAGCAACATTTGGAAGTGGTCCTAGATACCCTTCGGGAACATCAGTTGTATGCCAAGTTCAGCAAGTGTGAATTCTGGTTGAAAGAAGTAGGATTCTTGGGTCACATCTTGTCAGCCGGAGGAATTGCCGTTGACCCCGCAAAAATCAAGACTGTTGAAGAATGGAAAGCCCCAACCACTCAGACCGAAGTCCGTGCTTTTCTCGGATTGGCGGGATACTACCGCCGATTCGTTGAAGGATTCTCGAGTATAGCAAGACCGATGACTCAATTGTTGAAGAAGGACCGGAAGTTCGAATGGACCGACAAGTGTGAAGAGAGCTTTCAACAGCTCAAGTTAAGATTGACAACAGCCCCAATACTGGTTATGCCGGACATTACCAAGCCCTTCGATGTGTACTGTGACGCCTCCAAGATTGGTCTTGGATGTGTGCTGATGCAAGAACGCAAAGTGATATCCTACCTATCAAGACAGTTGAAGCAGCATGAACAGAACTACCCAACCCATGACTTAGAGCTAGCAGCGGTGGTGTTAGCGCTGAAAGTATGGCGTCATTACCTCATGGGTAATCGATGCGAGGTTTACTCGGATCACAAGAGCCTGAAGTATATCTTCACACAGAAGGAGCTAAATATGAGACAGCGCAGATGGATAGAGTTAATCAAGGATTACGACATGGAAATCCACTATCACCCCGGCAAGGCCAACGTGGTAGCGGATGCTCTGAGTAGACTGCCGTGTCAGTTAAACTCCATGTTAGCAATTGAGCAACCTAGCCTGTTTGAAGAGTTTGAACAGTTTAGACTTGAACTGGTTAGCGAAGGATACCTCGCCAGCATTGAACTCCAACCCACCCCGATTAGTCGGATCAAAGAAGCTCAGAAAGGAAATGCTAGCATTGACGGAATCAAGAACCAAATAGCCGCCGGAAAAGCACCAGGATTCACCGTAGATGAAGAAGGAGTGCTATGGTATAACAAGCGCCTTTGCGTACCATCAGACTCAGAATTGAAGCAAGTGATCCTGAAGGAAGCTCACGACACCCTATACTCCATTCACCCCGGAGGAACCAAGATGTACCTGGATTTGAAGGAACAATTCTGGTGGCATGGAATGAAGAGAGAAATTGGAAGCTACATCGCCAAGTGTGACATCTGTCAAAGAGTCAAAGCAGAACACCAACGCCCCGCAGGACTCTTGCAACCCCTACAGATTCCCGAATGGAAGTGGGATTCCGTAGGAATGGACTTCATCACCGGACTGCCCAAGTCTAGTAAAGGAAATGATTCCATCTGGGTAGTGGTCGACAGACTGACCAAAGTCGCCCACTTCATCCCCGTCAAGACCACCTATCAAGGACCGAGACTCGCAGAGCTATATATCTCAAGGATAGTCAGCCTGCACGGAACACCGAAGTCGATAGTATCCGACAGAGGATCCCAATTCACCTCCAGATTCTGGCAGAAAGTCCATGAAGGACTCGGAACTCGCCTGAATTTCAGCACAGCCTATCACCCGCAGACGGATGGACAGACCGAAAGAGTCAACCAGATATTAGAAGATATGTTGAGAGCATGTGTGCTAGAGTATGGATCTAAGTGGGAAGACTGCTTGCCGTACGCAGAATTCTCGTACAACAACAGCTACCAAGCCAGCTTGCAGATGGCCCCCTTGGCTAATCGTACGGAAGGAAGTGCCGTACCCCTCTGAATTGGTCGGAAGTAGGAGAGAGTCAAACCTTTGGACCAGATATCCTCCGAGAAGCCGAAGAGAAGGTTCACAAGATTTGTGAGTACCTCAAGACAGCCCAATCAAGACAGAAGAGCTACGCCGACAAGAGACGCCGAGAGATGACCTTCGAGATCGGAGATTTCGTATATCTCAAAGTGTCCCCTCTTAAGGGAATGCAGAGATTTCAACTCAGAGGAAAGCTCGCACCCCGATATGTCGGACCTTTCAAGGTCCTGAGTCGCCGAGGAGAAGTATCCTATCAGCTGGAGTTGCCGGAAGAAATGTCAGCGGTGCACAATGTGTTTCACACCTCGCTACTCCGGAAGTGTTTAGAAGTGCCTGAGAAGACCGAGGTTTTCAAGAACATCGACCATCGAGCTGTCGATATCAACTCAGATCTGACATACCGCGAAGTACCTATTCGCATCTTGGAAGAAGCTTTCAGAACCACCCGTACTCGAAGTATCAAGTTTCTGAAGATCCAATGGAGTAACCACACCGAAGAAGAAGCCACTTGGGAGAGAGAAGACTTTATGAGGACTGAGTACCCGGATCTCTTTAGTACCTAGTTTTCTCAGATCTCGGGACGAGATCTTTTGTAAGGGGGAAGGGTTTGTAACATCTCAAGTTTCAACAATAATAAACAAGAAAGAGAAATTCCCCAAACTCAAAATTTTGCAATTAACAAAAACTTTTTCTATGCATATAGGGCCACATATAGATAAATGCATTTGAGTGATTTTCCTTTTGTGCAATTGCCATGATGAGTGTTAGTATGTGTAAACCTTACTATGTGAACCCTAACTAAGTTCACTAAACCCTAAATTGGGGAGAAATAAAGAAATTGGGAAAAACCCCTCTCTCACTCACATACCCTCTATGTAAAATAACCAATCCTCAACCAAGGCCAAGTTAGCTTGCCCCATTGCTTCTAAAATACTTCAATGTGATAAACTAACCCTTTTGCATCCTTGGATCAAGAATCAAACCAAAAGAAATCAAGAATTCTTCACACATGTGATAATGGTCACATCTCACAAAAATATTTTCTTCCCCTCTTTACCCCTCTGTATTTCTCAAATCTTGAACTAAGCAAGGTCAACTAAAGCCAGGTCATCCAAGACCATGTCAAGGTGAGTAACTTTGGTGTTGACCACCCTCCCTAAAGTTGACTAGGTTGACCAGAATAAGAGGGCAAAGAGGGAACCCGAGAGAGAGGAGAAGATCACCCCAAATTTTGAAAACTTGCAAATCAATTCCAAATTGAGTGCCACCACCACCAATACATCACAATATTTATATAAATGAGAATCACCAAAAAGATTTGCAAAATTCGAAAGAAAGTTTCTTGCGGGCATTCTGTCGAACAGGTGGCAGGCAGCATCTAGACTAAGTGATACATGCTATTATCCAGCAGTTTTGACCCTAAACCACTTTGGCAAAGTGATCATCAGCCTCCCCTACACCCCCTGCCTCTAGCCCAGTACTTGCATGGCCGATTAAAGTGGAGGAGAAACCCTAAAACATGCTACACAATGCCATGCCGGCCACCCTTGGCACCCATCTCCCTGGCCACTCCCTTGTCGTTCCTCCATGTCCTTGAGCATCTATGATACATAAGGATCACGCCCGTACCACTGATTCGATCGCCATTGCACGGCACTGCCCAGAACGCCCGTGTCCAAAACGCGCCAGGACGTGCCAGCCAGCGTGGTGATCACGCCCTGGACGCGCAAGGACGCCACGCACTCGACCGCTGCCGTCCTCGCCCTGCATCCCTAGCACCGCCTCGAGCATCGCCTCTGCACCCTCTACAAGCTAGACGAACGCCCGTGCCTGCCCTGCACCGTCGCCGTCGCCCGAGACGAAATGATGCCGCGCGCCCAGTGATGGACATTGCACGCGCCCGAGCGATCCCATCCCCCTTTTGCCGCGCCAGCTACTCCTTGAGCATCTCCAGGACAAGGCCTACACGCTCCCGTCCTTCGCTTGCCCTTTCGCTCGCTGGAACCGCCACGCCATGGCCGCGCCCTTGCCGCACCCCACGGCACCCTCGCCGCTATAAATAGAGGCCCTCCCAGCAAGCTCCTCTCACACCACTCGACTCCCCTCTCACCACTGATCATCCTCACCACCTTAGCTCGTTCGATTGCCGCCGGAGGAGGAGCAATTTCAAGATCGGAGCCGCCGGGGGACGCAGCTCACCGTCGACGATTGGCGCCACCCCAAGCGCCGCCGCTGCTCCCAACCTCTTCCTCATCGACTACACCTTCACCGCGCATACTGCCTGAGTCCTGCATCGGCCTGGTAGGCTCCCCGACCCCCTACCGCCGCCGTGCCCTCGTCGGAATCCCGTCGGTGACGACGACGCTCCCCAGCCGTAGATCTCTGTTCTAATCCTACGGCCATTCTTTCGCATACCGGTTCGGCGTTTAAATAGGCGCCGACAGGTGGCCCCCACCCTGTCAGCGCGGCCCGAGCGCGCCAGCCGCGTGTTGGGCTGCGAAGTGCTGCCGAATTTCGTTTCGGCCCATTTACTTTTCCCGCCCAGCCCAAAAAATTCAAATCTGGTTTATTCTTTAATTCAAATTGCTCTGCTGAATGTTTAGTAAAAATTGAATAGTTTAAATTCTACCAAACCAAATCTAGCAAGTTTTATACCGTTGGAAAGCCCATAAAATTACCCATCCAATGCCACTGGCCCCATCTCCTTTTTCGTTATAGAGTTAATTTGACAAAAAAGACAAGACAGGGACTTTTACACATTCAAACTTTATTTAAAAATCAACCAGAATAGATTTTGAAGTAATTCCAACTCTAATAAATCACAAATGATGTCCTCTAATTGATTATGCAATAACATAGCCCTGTTGTTTGTATGATCATGAACTAGATCAAATAAAATGGCTATGTAGTCATTTCTAGAGCATTTTTAAGTGGAATTCAAACTCAACCCCAATATGAGAATTACCTCTCATTTAAATTTTGATCCTAAGTACTAATAACCAGGGGGAATGACTTAAGCTAATGAACCCTTGAGAATTATACTTAGAGATTTTAATTCATTTAAATGCTAAGTTTTTAAAACTATGTGAAGTGTAATACTTCTATTAAATTGAACTCACATGTAATAGATATGAAATGTTGACTTTGGGGTCAACCTATATTTCATACCCTATTATTATATGGAGAGATTAAATCTTAATATTAAGTAATGCAAAGAAATGGAATCCTTTAAAGACCTACATTTCAAATCTAAGAAATAGGAATAATGAGAGGAAATTATTTTCTTTCTAATAAAGACCAATCCTATAATCCACCATGCCATGTTTGATTGATGATAGGACTAGTGTGTGAACTATTTTTGAGTGCCTCTAGTTTAGCATGTGAGCTTGGTTTAGTATTTATACCTCGTATTCGTATATAGACGCTAGTAACGAGGAATACCAAGAAGAGGAGGGCTACTCTCAGGAAGAAGAAGAGAACTTCGATAACTATCCAGCTCAAGGCAAGCTAACCCTTGCTAAACACAAGTGCTTAGCTCTACAAGAGCAAAGGCACCATCACACTTTACTTTTATGTATTACCTATCCCATGTTTTTACTTACAATTGCTTTTGCTTATTTATTCCAAGGTACCCTTTTGATTTATGATTCCCTTGTCTAGATTAGAACAAGAGTATCAAAGTTAGCCTAAGCAAATAAAGCTAGATAGCACCCCCATCACATAGTGGCTAGTGCTAATCAATTAAAATTGACTACTCTAGATGGGAACATTTGTGAAATGAATTGAAGTGAAAGATTTTTGAAGGTGAATATGACCAAGAGAAGATGGTGATTTTTGACAAAATAGATGATTGGGTTTGAATGCGATACCTTTCCAATTATACAAGTACCCCCACAATACCTGATTATGGGTAGGGCTTAACTAGAAACTTGTGTATTTTAGTATGGGTTCCCTCTGAACAAACATCATAGGGGTTACGCTGCGGCTGCCTCCGTTACTTGTGGATTGATGTTGAAATGAGGTGAATATACGGCCCAAGCCCTGTGCAGTTCCCGGGTTGGCTGCGGTTTTCACCGGGAGGCCAAGCTCATGGGGAGAGGTGCTCATACTAGCATATATAAGTGAAAGGTTTCGATTGATGATCCGCGTACTGTGTTACGATGATTCGAGGTTATCCTCGACGGATGAAATCAAAAGTTGTGGCACAAGAGTACAACCTCTGCAGAGTGTTAAACCTATTCGAATAGCCGTGTCCACGGTTACGGACGATTGGAAAGGCCATACTATCTCCGTTATCATTAAAATGTTTTGGTTCTAGAAATGAATGGTGGTTTGAAAGGTGACATTATGGTGATCCATAATGAGTTGTGGGAATGACACTAATGTTCCCACTTGAGTTAGTCTAGCACATGATTTAGGCTTTACCAAAGATTTATGAAACTAAAACTTGGCTTTATGCAAATAAACCTAGAGCTTAGCACCCCTTTACACTTAATGAGTATTTATCTTAGAGTTAGTTGCGAGTACTTTAAAAGTACTCATGGCTTTGCCCTGGCTATTCAAATGCCAGACTATGAAGGAGAGCACCAGTATCAGGATGACGGACAACAGGACGTCTACGATAACTAGGATCGTCTTCTAACGTCAAGCGTTGCCTGTGGAATATATCGTCCACTACTACTTCGCTTCCGCTACTATTTGTGATGTTGAACAATATATTTGTGTAATATTGGATCATGTGATCTATGGTTGTAAGACAATATGTGTTGTAATAAATGATGACTCTATGCTACTTACTATTATGTCTCGCAAAAACATTATTCCTGGGATTGCGATGTATGGCATAATAGGCATCTGGACTTAAAAACCCGGGTGTTGACAGCCACCCACTCGACCTCTCCTTCGCACTATAAGAAGCCCCTGGCCTGAAAATACCGGGGGTTCGATGTTTTTCCAGAAAAAGTTCCACTGCTCCGTCGCCACCAGAAACTCAAATTCGGGACAAGAAACTCCGTTCTAGCACCTTGCCGGGACAGGGAATTGGAGGAGATCATCGCCATCGCCATCACCTACACCTCTCCATCAACCATCCATGATTCCCCCATCCATGTGTGAGTAATTCCTCGTTGAAGGCTGTAGGGGATGGTAGGGATTGGATGAGATTGGTCATGTAATAGCTATAAGATTGTTATGGGCATAGTGCCTAGTATCCGTTGTTACTATTTTTGACATAGTTGCAACTTTCTATGCTTAATGCTTGTCACTTTGGGCCCGAGTGCCATGATCTCACATCTGAACATGTTATTGATTCATGATGATAATTATTGTTTTTGATCATATCTGCAAGTTGTATACACATATCGTTGTGCGGAACCCGAGACCCCAAAATGACAATAATTGGGATAACCAGAGGGGATGGCTATGATGTGAGGATGACGTGTGTTCATGGAGTGTTAATGATTTGCTCCGGTACTCTATTAAAAGGAGTACCTTAATTACCAGTAGTTTCCCTTGAGGCCCCGCTGCAACGGGCTGGTAGGACAAAAGATGTCGTGCAAGTTTCTCATTGCGAGCACGCACGACTTAATAGGAACACACGACTATGGTTATTTTATACTAGGATGGTTATATCATTATTACTTTCAATGCCTATGTCTTGCTATTATATGGACTATCTCATTCATGTAGCATCGGTTCATCATCCATGTGCCTACAATATTTTAATCCTGCTATCTACTGCTATCATCGCTACTGTTGTTTTCATTTCATTACTGTTGTTACTTCACTACTACCACTGCTATAAAATTGTTACTACTGATAAACTGTTGAGAGCAAGTCTATTTTCAGGTGCAGGTGAATTGATAACTCATCTGTTAAAGCTTATAAATATTCTTTGGCTCCCCTTATGTAGAATCAGTAAATTTGGGTTTTACTTCCCTTGAAGACTGTTGCGATCCCCTATACTTGGGTCATCAAGACCATTTTCCGGCGCTGTTGCCGGGGAGCATTGCTTTATTTACAAGCCCACCTGAAGGTGATATTGTTCGTTGCAATTTATTTATTATGGGGAAAGCTCCTGAATCGAAGTTCCCTATATTACCATCCACTACAACAAGAGGTACAACTCTGAACACCTCTGTTGCTCTTGATTCGCCATCTGTTATGAGTAAACTTCTTACTCCACCACATGTTGCTACTTATGCTGAATCTGATAATGCTCTTGATGATTTTGATGATGCTTCTACTATGCTTGATAAAAGTGGTTCGTTAGGTCCTTTCCTAGATTCTACAATTGCTAGAGCTAAAAAAATTGAAAAAATGAAAATATTATTACACCTGTTAGTTCACCTCAAGCTAGGGGGGATCCTAGTGATGATCTTGATGAAACTTATATTGAACTTGATGATGACTTCATTGAAGAATGTCATGCTACTATAGATGCAAGTGCTATGAAAAGTCTTCTTGCAAGACGGGCTGTTAGATATAATTTGTCTCCTGATTCTAAGTTTGCCACATCTCCGATAAATATTAGAGATAAGGATTATGATTTCTCTCTGGATTTATCTTACATATCTATTGTTGAGAAAGAACCTTTCTGTGGTACTGAAAATGAAAGTGCTATGAAACATATGAATGAACTCTCTACTTTGAGGAATTTATTCTCCGATGATATTAAGATACGCACTTACTTTGTCACTAAAATTTTCCCTTTTTCTCTGAAAGGAGGATCTAAAATTTGGTATCATAATTTGTCACCTGGATCTATTGATAGTCCTATTGGTTTGGTTAATGCCTTCTCTTTCAGAAAAATTCCCCTGCTAGTGCTCAACATGCTGCTTTGCAGAAAATCTTTGACTTTATGCAGGTAGAAGGAGAGAAATTGCCTAAATCTTGGGCAAGATTTTGTTCTTTAATTAGAGCACTACCTAAACATCCATTAGCTAAAAATGAACTCCTTGATATATTCTAGAAGAAAGTCCATATTTCGTCCCTAAACTTTCCAGGAAGTTTACATTTCGTCCTAAATGTTTTGTTTAGTCTAAAACTAACCTTCAACTTTGCAAACCGATCACTATAACAGTTTTCATTTGACGTGGAAAAAACCTGGCTAAAGGGACATCTCAACCTGAACTGAACTAGGCCAAATAAAAACCAAACCGATTGGACAAATCTAAAATCCCCACCACTCTATTTTGGTCAAAATTAACTAGTCGTGGTCAAAATCCCCACACTCCGAGCTATCGCTCCACGGCGCCTCAGCCTAGCTGTCCCGCCCATCCTCCTCGCCGGTGCCGCCGTCCGGCTAAGCCCTCGCATGCGCACAACGCCTCGGTTGTCTTCCTCTCTATCGCGGTCAGCCTCGACGTGCCGCGCATCCGCCTGTCGGCTTACACCTCTCCGACGCTGCCGCCGGCGTTTACCTCGCTGTAGTCGTCCACCTCGTGTGCCACTAAGTCGACGGCGCGGCGGTAGTCTCCTCGTCCTGTCCATCCTCCTCTTCGTCTGCAACTAAGCTGACTACGCTGCTTCATCGTCCTTGCCGTCCGCTCGTCCGCCACTCGCATGTTGCGGGCGGTCAAGACATGCTGATGACGCGGCTGCCGTCCTCCTCGCCGTGCCGCTTGTGAGCCTTCCTGTGCGAAAATCAACATCTATTTTTCCTCTTCTTCCCTTTGTTACGGCAACAAGCTGCCCTCACAAGTGTGGAAAAACAATAGAGGAGTGGTCTCGTCCGTGAGTGCAGAAAATGCAGGCGTTTGCATGTAGACGAACCTTCAGTTCACCCAGTATCAGACACCTTGCGATCTCGTTTTCAGTTTGTGCAGGTGGGATAGAGCGGCTCTGTCAGGTTTCACCTCTAGAGCGATGACGGCGTTTCAGTGTTGCAATGGGCGACGGCGGTGTGTGGCTTGCGGCGCTGCAGCGGGCGGCGTGGGCGTGGGAAAGAGACGAGATCAGACTCCACGAGAATCAAGAGAGAGATTAAGGGAGGTTTCCTTCTTTTTCGCTAGCACGTTCGGTTCAACCATCTAAAACTGATCCGGTTCACTTTGATCCGATTAGATCAGGCAATATGTGGTTTTTTATAACCCGGTGCGCACAACTGTCATAGTGATCGATTTAGGAAGTTTAGGGTCTACTTTGAACCAAAACAAAGTTCTAGGACGAAACATGAACTTTTCGTTAAGTTGAAGGACGAAAAGTGGACTTTCTTCAATATTCTATAATGGACTAACTGTTGAATCTAGGACATACCTGGATAGTTGTGCTGGTTGTGTTTTCAGGAGAAGAACTTCTGCTGAAGCTGAGGAATTATTGGCCAAAATAAGCAAAAATTATGATGATTGGACTACACCGGAGCCAATACAAATATCGAAGAAAAGGGGAATGATTGAATTAAATGATGAAGTGATGAGGGAAGCCAATAAATCTCTTAAGGAGAAGGGTATTAAATCTGAAGATGTGAAGAATCTACCACCTATAGAAGAATTATGTAAGCCAATCCCTCGTTCTTCCACTATCGAGGTACACTCTCTCCAACGCTTTGATAGTAGAGATATTCCCTACTCCAAAGCTCCTGTTCAATGCTTAGATGAATTTGATAATTATAATGTTAATCAAGATAATTTTAATAAGAGAATGGAAAATTGCTGTGACCCAGCATACCGCTGCATGGTGTAGTACGCAAGTCATTGACATAACACAAGTGAAACACTGTTCCAGTCATATTACATCCCTCTGAGTGGTACAACAGAAACATATGCGAGTCCAAGGCATGACTATAGAAGGATACACGAACTATTTACAGAAGATCAACATAGCCTCCTCCTTTATAGTGAGGTAAAACTTCAAATAAAGCTCCAAAAGAACGACTCGTAGTCTAACTTATTTCTAACTCTAGCTCTAGAGATACTTAGCTTGCTATGGAACTTTAGCTGCTTAGGTGCTAGTATTGGGGAAATGATCCCCTTCTATTACTATTCTAGGTTTTCCACTTTAGTGATGCAGAAGATGACTCCATTGACTTCATTGATTGGATTCTCCATCTGGCTGCAGTTGACTCCTTTGTCTTCGAGTTCCACGGTAGTTTCTCCTTCAGTGCCTCCATAACTAAGCAGTGGATTCAAAGAGGGATCAGTACGAGCGTACTCAACAAGTTCATTATAGGAAATAGGTGTATCATGCACTAGCTACAACCATAGACCAGAAAGTCATAGGCCAATGCAAGTTTTCGTAAACATTTCTTCAAAAGGTTTATTTTATTCTAAAAACTATGCCCGTCAGTCTTCACAGGTTGACCAGAACTTCATGGAGTTCCTTTCCTGCAGCGTTCGTAGTTCCCTTCCCGGAACAGGGAGTGACAGCCACAATTTGATACACCCTGCACAGGTGCGTTACTTTTCCCATAAGAGACCTTATCCTTGTTGCCAACCGGGCACATGATTCCGTCCACACTTCCTTGGTGTGGGGCCCTGTATAAGATCCAAGCCAATCACTGCCTTCTCCGTGACCCTGCATACCCACCCTTTTGTCCATCCGTACATCCCGGTAGACTTCTTCCAATCATACGGCTTTACCCCCGATGTACTATGGACAATCGATCATAGACGGTAGAGCGCTCTCATCCACATGGATGGGGATTTAAAAGGATTTCCCAACCTACCGCGGTGTTACCACAACACCCAGCTAGGCTCCATAAAGTCCGTTGATATGCGGAAGGGAAAAGATACAACTGACTTCCCTAGAGCCATTATAGATCTTATGGTTAACGCGATATGTACGGCGCTAGAATCACTAGACGGCATTGGTGATTAGTCCTAGATGAGTAGTACCCTTGCAATGGAACCTCCACCAATCAACACATACCATGGTTCCATTGCCCACCACATAGTCATATTCATAATTGTAAAATAATATTTTGCTTTTCAATGCAAGAGTGATAAGTATAGTACTTTGCATATAGTTTGATAAAAATAATCAAATGACATGAGTAAGCGATGAACTTGCCTTTCTTGACTGCAAGATTATGGAGGCAAAATCTTCGATACGTGATAATTCCAAATTCTGAAATACCATAATCGTCCGGTAAGGACAATGTTTAAAGAACTGGGAAAGATGCTATAATGCATAGTATGAGATGCAATCGCCCCGAGCATAACCTAACCCCGATGATTTAGGATTGGTAAGTTGTAGAGATTTCTTTAGGGTGTGTTGTACTTTTAGAATGGTTCTCAAACAAGGTTCTTATTAGGGTTTGGTTATATTAATATCATAAACAAGTGATATAAGACATCATAACAATCATACACACAAGGAATAGTGGTTGCATAACACATAAAGATTAGTTGTTAGTTTTAAGTCTTATAGTGCATGGTTGATGATTACTTATTATGTACCTCAAAAAGAATAACTTTTGAAGAACATGTTTAATAAAGAACAAGAATTACTGCCAATAGGAGCTATGTGCTTCTAGGGTTTACTATTAGATTCATTTAGTTCACAAATAAGGACTAGTTGGTTCTTAGGTAGAATGGGTCTATGTGCAGCAAGTATTGGCAGATTTATTACTATGGTTGATTATAGGTATCATATCAAAGGATGATTATCAAAATGGTACCATGAGTTAAATATTAGGGTTTACTATGATTTCTTATTTGCTTCACTAAGTAATCAATAATGGGTTCCTAAATTAGGTGGGTTATCATTCTACAAGTAAGGTTTAGTTTAGTAAGAGCATGTAAGGTGAATTACTATCCAAGATTGGTATTATGGTTGATCACAATGGTTCTACTAAGGTATGATGGTTTAAGGTTGATTCCAATGGTGTGGTATTAAGGGATGGTGATCAATGCTATTAATATGAGAGTAACAAATTAGGGTTTACACCTAGGTGATACTAGTTGGTTACATAAGATATTACTCAAGGATGAAAGCATGAAGTGATAACTTCATTTGCATTTGAGTTGATTATGTCCTAATAAAATATTAGCATGTTTTTACTTGCTTGGTTTAGTACTATGGCTAAGGTTAGTTGGCATATGATCACATGTTATAATTAACTAGGGTTTTAGAGTTGAAAATAATTTGATCACATAAAATAATGAGGTCAAGTTCCTGCTTATTTTAGAACTAGGTTTCTAAATTGTGATATTATTCTTAAAATAACAATTGGTAATAGAGTTAACGTAATTATGTACTTTTAAATAAAATTAATAATGGTTTTAGCATTTTGTTATTTTAAAAGATTTAACAATTAAGATAAATATTGTTTAGGTTTAATTCAGGAATTAGGGTTTTATAGTTGTTATTAAATTTTAAAATAACAACTTGTTAACTAAAAAGGTTGAAGTCAATAAACAACTTTTGACTATAAAATAATATTAGTTTTTATAATTTTCTTACTTAATTATTATTTAGAGAAAATGGTAAATGGTAATTTGCAAATTAGGGTTTTTTAAATACCACTAGTATTTAAGTTAATGAAAATATGATAAAAAAATTAATCTTAATATTTTATTTAGTTTCTGAATAGCTATTATTTATTTTTGAAACTTAACTAATTATTGAATTCAAATTGTATTTTGAATAAAGGAAAAGGCATAGACAATAGAGATTAGAATAATTGAATTTTTATTTTGACAAACATTTTTATATTATATTTTATTGAATAGAGTTTATTTTTGTAAGCATTTTAATATCCTATTTGTATTTTTATGATTTGAAATGAATTTTATATATTTATGCAAAGTTTCAGTAATATTCTGGAATTTGAAATAATTGACAAATACTAAACCTACACGGCTAACCCTAGCTACAGGCGCAAACAGGTGGGGTTTGGTCCAAGTCAGCTGCCACGAGGGCAACAACGAAGTCAAAAAGGTGCGGGGAGCCCACGGCCACGTCATCTCTACCGGCGGTTTGACGCCGGCGGTCAGACGAAGACGGCGCCGCCGCTACAGGGCACCCCCGGATGCGCGGTTGGTATCAATCGATTGAGAAGAAGATGAGGAACACGATGGTGGTGGTGGAATAGACTATTGGTCACCGGAACCATGTCGAAAAACATGTCTCGCGGCGGTGCTCTCTGTCGAATCCTCAATCGTGAGCTACAGATGATGCTAGGAAGCAAGAGTAGGTCATATCGACGCGGAATCATACCCTGAGGACGATGGTGTGGTCAGCGATGTCGATGGCCGCCGGAGTTGAGCTCGATTTCACCATTGCCGGTGATATACTGAGAAAGGGAACGGTGACATTCGTCCGGCTCTGAGCTCCACTAGACGCGCACTTCCTTCCAGAGGACCTACGTGCCGAGGCGCACCTCCTCGACCATACACCAGAGACTGGGGTGTCCTGTACCGTCGAGTTCTTCCTCGACGCCGGCGATAGAGAGTGGAAGATAGCGAGGGACTGGAATGGTTGGAGAGGGAATGGATGGACGTCGAAGAACAAGGAGATCACGGTGGTTCTTTATCTCCTATTTATAGCTTAAAGCGAGGTCTGCTTCGACATTTCACCGTCGGCGACGGCCGGGATAAAACGATGATGTCGGCGAAGTTCTGGGCGTGAATCTTAATGGTTTCGGATATGACAGACGCGAGAAAGGTTGGGAGATGTTCTTAGACGACTGGCGAGGTCCGACCGAGCTTATCATCGACGAGCTACGTGCCAGTGGCGTCGCCGTGTCGACGATGCGAGAAAGGAGGAAGACGATGGATGTCCTCGTGTTCTTGTCACTGCGAAGGGGTACATGGGCCGTCTTGGGCTGGTTTGGGCTGGCATGGATGGGTTGCTACTGGGCTGCTACGACCTG
The DNA here is from genome assembly GCF_019359855.2 of Lolium perenne. Taxonomy (NCBI): domain Eukaryota; kingdom Viridiplantae; phylum Streptophyta; class Magnoliopsida; order Poales; family Poaceae; genus Lolium; species Lolium perenne. The sequence goes on from NC_067247.2 coordinate 65,254,309, forward strand.
CTAGGTAAGCAAGCCCTCTTTTTATTTCTGTTTTCTATTTAGTTGTTTGAATTCATATTTTAATTTTCTTTTGTTTTTGCAGATTTGTAAATATTGGAATCTTAATAGAACTTGATAATAATGCGTACTGCATAATTGTGTTGTTTAAACACATATTTAATGTTTGATTAAATTGACATTTTGTGGGGGTCACTCCAAATTTGAAATAGACATGAATTGATGTGCTCATTTCAATTCCTTTTTATTTAGGAACCAAATTTGTTTAAGTTATTTTAAGATTATGCCATTTTCATGGTGAACATATTATTAGGTTTAGTTAATGTGCTTAACCATATTAGATGTTCTTATGTATTTTAAATAGGGCTAGAATTTAAACTAAGGTGTTAATGCAGATGTGTTAGAGTCATGATTTCATGTGTCAATTATTTCTAAGGGCATGGAAATTTATTTAGGTTTATTTTAAAATCATTGCTATTGATTGATCAACTAATTATGTACTAGTACTTCAGTTTAGGGTATGGTCTTAGGGTTTACTTGTGATGCACAAGTTAGAGTTTAGGCATAGGTTCTATGTGCTTATGATCTAGGGTTTCCCTTATACTTATCAATTGAGGCAGTAAGGAAATATAAAAGTGGTCTACCTATCATTTCATGTGATGGATGATATCTGCTCATCAAATAAAGTTTAACTTATCTTCTATATCTAGAAAGCATGATCATACATTAGACATGATCAACTTATTACTCACTAATCTCTCTTTATTATTCCTCTCATAACACTCCTCCTAGATTCTTAGGGTTTATGATCACTACCAAGTTGTGATGATTATGGAATTGGTTTACTAATGTATTGTTATTGCAATAGGGTTCTCACCTCCAAGATCAAATGTTGTCTTGAACAACTAGGATTAGTACTACTCTAGTATTCTTGTATGGGCATGGCTATGGTTAGTATTATCACTTCTCTCACTTCTCAATACCTTGACACATCCTAGGGCTCTACTCAAAATATGATGATATGATCTTGTAACTGTATGGTTTGCCTAGGAATTCTACCTTGGTATCTTATCTAGCTTGTTCTTCTGGAAATCTGATAAACCTGCATCTTGTGGTATGCCTCCACCTCCTAGCTTCTTCATCTTGACCCTAGCTATTGTATGTAGTGGCTCTATGTGTTTGTTTCCTTGTATTATGCTACAAGATGATCAAATGGATGAAGGGTGTGGCTCCTTTTATAGGCTTGGGAAAGCTCTAGTATCATGACACATAGGTGGGTGACTCTTGTTTTGGTTTGATGAGTAAGGTTCTTGGTTGTCATGCCCTCATCCATAACAATCCTTTGAGCATGAGGTGGCAAAGCTTGGGATGCAAGTCATGTAGATATTTTCATCCTATGTGGCATGATCATTATCCTCTCATATGATTTAATTTTGGATAGCCAAGTGGCATTTGTTACTAAATATCTTGTGAATGCTTTTATACTTGTGAATAATGCACCATATCATGTATGATTAGATTTATGTTATAATATTGGTCAAAAGGTCAAGGTTGAGGGTTATTCATCAATTTTGGATAGTTGGTGTTTGAATTCACCAAGGCATGATCATATGAGTTTCAAAATACTCATAGTTAGTTTTATTCAAATAGTTTGAACTATAATTCGTAATGTAAACGGATTTAGGTTTACGATATTCCATATATTTAATAAGTTATGATTTAAATAAGAATGTGTGGCTTTTATGCACTTTAGCCCCTGTGGTTTACCTTATTTGGTAATGAGTTTAAAATTGAATTAAATTACACACAAAGGTAGTTGCTAACTTTTAAGTGTTAATTAGTTGGGGTTTGATTCTTAAAGAATGTGTTGTTGTAAGGAATACCATGTTATGATCCTTTATAGGATTTGGTATTTGATCCTCACTTAAAGTGTTGTGTAATAGTTATAGTTCCTTTTGATCCAACCTATGGATCAGATGATGTCTACCCAAAACAAGGGTTTAGCAAAGGTCACATTGAGGTTTATAGCGCTTGAATTTATGAGCTACTTCAATTCCATCAAGTCAAGTGAAACTTCAGTTACTGTGAAAAGTTTTATTTGAAAGCGCAAAAATTCCCCGGATTTTCTATGCATGAATGCAATGCACACTTTGGTATTCTCTCATTTTGTAGCCTCTAAACCTGGGATATTACAAAAATCACCTAATGGAAAATTCTAGAGCTATCAATAATTTGCATGATATTGTGGAAAGATCACTAATGACGTTAAAATGCTTGCTAAACATTTTCATATGGTTCAAACTCAAATTGATCAGCTCAGTAAAGTGCAAAAAGATTTGCTACTTAATGCTTCTAGGGGAAAACATGCTTATGTAATAAGAACTAGAAGTGGTGTTTCTACTCAGGATCCTTTATATCCTGAAGGACATCCAAAGAGAATTGAACAAGATTCTCAACAAGCTAATGATACTAGGACTAAGTCTAAGAAAAAGAAGAAGAAACATAAAACTGTTGTAGAATCCTCTGAGCCTGCTAAGGATCATAATAATATATCTATTTCTGATATTGAAACTGAAAGTGGTTATGATAAAAATGATGCTTCTGATAAAGAAGAAATTGAATAGGAACCTGAAAAGCATACTAAGAATACAAAATACACTAAGGAAGATTTCATTGATACTAAACATGGTAGTGAGAGAGAACCTTGGGTGCAAAAACCAATGCCTTTTCCTGATAAGAAACATAAATCGAAGGAGGAAGAACACTATAACAAGTTCTGTGAATGGATGAAACCTTTGTTTTTGCAAATTCCTTTGACTGGTGCTATTAAATTGCCTCCTTATTCAAAGTATATGAAAGATATTGTCTCTAATAAAAGGAAGATCCCAAATGAGAAAATATCCAATATGCTCGCTAATTACTCTTTTCATGGTAAGGTTCCAAAGAAGCTTGGTGATCCAGGTATACCCACTATTCCATGATCCATCAAAAATAATTATGTTAGAGCTGCTTTCTATGATTTGGGAGCAGGAGTTAGTGTTATGTCTTTCTCTCTCTATAGAAGACTTGATTTAGAAAAATTAATACCAACTGATATATCCTTGCAAATGGCCGATAAGTCTACTACTATTCCTGTTGGTATATGTCAGGATGTTCATGTTCAAGTTGCTCATCATTGTATGATATTAACTGACTTTGTTGCGCTAGAAATGCCCGAAGATGATAATATGTCTATTATTCTTGGGAGACCTTTTCTTAACACTGCAGGGGCTGTTATTGATTGCAACTAAGGAAAAGTAACTTTCAATGTTGATGACAAAGAGCATACGGTTTATTTTCCCAAGAAGATTGATAGGAACTATGGTCTAAACTCAATTATTAATGTTGATACCATCCAAATTGGGAAATTTCATTTGCCTTTGCCCAAGCCAAAGTAAGAGAATAATATTGTCATGATTAGGACTATGCCTATCGAGATTGAGGTAACATAATCATAAAGTTAAATACAAAGTTTTGATTCATATAAAATTGTTTTGATAACAAGACTTGATCAACCTTGTTAACAAAGTAATTTTACATGAATGAAACTATGTTTCACCTATCTATTATTGATTGACTTTATATTAGAATGTCTTAGAGTTGTTGTAGATTTGGTTTTGATTTAGTTTTTCATCATTCCATAATTGTTTTCCTGGAATAGAATCATTATTCAAATTCTGAAAATTGCCCAAAAATATAGTTTCTTGAAAAATTCCAGAAAATATCTCTAAAAAATTTATGCATAAAAAGGGGCAGGGATGCACCTGGGCAGCCCAGGGGGACCCACAGGCCGACCACACCATGTGGTGGCATGGCTGCCACCCAGGCCGCGCCAAGGACTGGTGTGGCCCCCTGGCCCTCCACTTGCTGCCTTCTCTGCCATTCTCCTCTCTCACCCGAGAAAACAAATCCCCATTTCTCAAACCCATGTTCTTGCTGTTCTTCGTTGCGAATTTTCGATCTCCTTGCTCGGCCCATATTTCCTGCTGAAATTTGAAGCATTTTCTCTCTGGTATGTGACTCCTTCGATTATCCAAGTAGAATTTTGTTTGGTGGGTTATATCTTGAGTATTTTGCTATTGTAGATTACATGTTAAGTGAGTTTCCATGCTTGTATTATGATGGGATAAGTTGTTTTGATGCATGTTTAGTCCTCTTATAAGCCTCCATAGTGTTCTCCTTCATTTGTTTGTCTTAAAATCACTTTTTATGAGGTTTGCTTAAAAATTTAGAGAACAAGGATGGACAACCACACATATGGAGAAATCTTTGATAGGGAAGGACCTGGACCAAGGAGGTCTTCAAGATCATCTACCCAATTTAGGCAATCCTACAATAAAAATCTCATTGCTCGGGACATTGGTGTAAGGGATGATGGAGATGCACATCCATCCACTTTCCCTTGCGCTAACTTCATGATATATGCAAGTATTTATGATGATTTCTTGCTCCTTGTTGGCAGGGTTGGCTTAACTACTTACATGAATGATGAGAGTGAACTATATGTTTTGCTCACTAAAACCTTTGTTGAGAGTTTCCACTTTATCAACACTACCTTCAAGCCGAGTGTTGCATTTAAAATCCTATAACAGGTCTTTCACCTTGCCTTTGTCAAAATTTTGTGAAATCCTAGGTATTCCTACTATTGGGACAACAAGGAAGATTGAGGACAAACCCGCTGATTTGTTGGAACTCTACCGGGAAGTGACGAATGATGATGACCGCAGAGCCCAGTGTGGCAAGATAAGGAACATTCAACTCCCAGCTATTCGATAATTTACTTATTACCTTGCCACTAGTATTTTTGGTAGGGAAAACACAAGCAATATTTCTCAATATCACTTAGCTTTTCTGGCTACTGTACTCAGCAATAGTACTAAGTACAATCTTGGTGCTCTTCTTGCTCGTCGCTTAACTGCTAAATCATCCATATATGGGGAATTGTTGCTGCACGTATTGTAGCTACCTTGGATCTTTCCATTGATACAAATGATGTGTTGTTAGAACCACAAAGACTTGATCTTGCTGCTATGAAACATCGTCAATTTGTTACTGCTAACTCTTGTGCAGGAAGTATAGTATATAGAATGTTATTTGTTTATGGGAAAGAAAGGGAGGTTCCAACACCACAATCTAGTTTGTTTAGGATTCACAGGAAGCCGTGGTCGTGCTCAAAGGAGGAGTTGGACGAGCAGCTGTGACTTCTTGGATTCCATGGGCAGCCGCAGCAGCAGGAGGCGGTCACTGATGACTACATCACACACTACACCGGGCCGTCCTGGAGTTCATACCAGGACGAAGGTGCTTCTTCGTTGTATTACGGGGGCAACACTTCTTTCGCTGCTTGGTCCCCCCGGGATTGATCTCCACTTAGGCCAAAAGCCTAAGCTTGGGAGGAGGTATACCGACATTTCGCTCATCTACATATTATATTCCGTCGGAACTTTGTATATCCATGTTTCGCTTTCTTTTTGTTCTTGTTAGTTTATTTCTGTATTCTCTTTTATTAAATCTTGGAAGTTGTTACTACTGTAATGACCTCTCCTTAGCCTATTTATTTCGTTTTTATATCAAGGATAGCCTCTAATAGGAAGGAGGTAAGAATTTGGGAAGTTGCTGTCTAAAAACAGATTCTGTGTTATCACCATAAATATTCGTATAAATAGCCAGAATGTAATTTTAAGCTGCCAATTTTTGAGCATATGATCCTGGTTGTTATTTAACTTTCATTAGTTGAGCACTTTTCAAGCTGGGCTACAGAACATTTTCAAAAAAATATTTTTTTGTTGTTCTGGGTTGGCAGATTTCTGCCACTTGTTGCATTTGCGTGTCTATGTTAGTTTTTTTTGTTGTTCTTTCTTTTGTTTCTAACTAGCAAAGTGGCCCTCACAAATGCGAGGGCATCATTTTTAATAGGTTAAATCTCTTGATGATATAAATTTATGGTGGCATAAATAACACAAATTTCAAATTCTCCCACAAAATTATGTGAGTAAAACATCACATTTGTTTGAATAATTTTGATTTGTGGAGAATAGTTACAATGACATTTCCAATAATACCATGCATGTCACATATTCTATAATTTCTATTTTATTTCTTGGTAATTAAAAGTCTGCTAATTTGTTGACTGGATATTGAAGGTGTAACCTTGCTTTAGTGGATTTTTTCGTGACGGTCCAACATCCTGTTATTGATTCTCTTACACTTACATCATTGTTCTCTCTAATAAAATAACGATGAACCATATCCATGTATATATTATGCTTACCCTCTTTTGTGTTTAATCCAACTATGTAGGCGGATTGCTTATTTATCACTTATTTTGATTCCAAATACTAACTCCAACATTTTTCACATTATCTCTCTAAAACTAACTCTTAAGGTACATGGAGCAATCTTGTTCTGATTCTATATCCTTATGCCAATGTGGAAATTTTGATAAAATCACTTAAATCCATGCAAAACACTATTAAAATAAGAATCAATTATCCATAATAATATAATTGTTGTTTATTTTACGGTGTTGTACACTTTCACTCGGAGTCCAAATCAGTATAACCATAAATTTGTGTCGACCAGCTTAGAAGTGGAAAACCTGTATCTTGAAATTACCATTTGGAAAATTTTGTAAATAAATGTATCCAAACATGGCAGTGAGCTTTAAATCAAAAATCTTATAATAATGAGTTTCTAATCATCTATAGGCTTTTAAACATGTTTCTTCGAAACATTGCACTCTATCAAATATAATTTGTCTAATAGAGAGCTTTATTACCCTTGGGAACCAGTTACACCCTTTAATCATAACAACTGCTTAAGAATGACTTGAGATAGACCCGATGACATGTATGTTTGCATTAGCATGTGGTCATCGTGAGTGTGCGTGATTGGAGCAATGACTCGAAACATTGCACTCTATCAAATATAATTTGTCTAATATAGAGCTTTATTACCCTTGGGAACCAATTACACCCTTTAATCATAACAACTGCTTAAGAATGAGTTGAGATAGACCCGATGACATGTATGTTTGCGTTAGCATGTGGTCATCGTGAGTGTGCGTGATTGGAGCAATGACCGACCGTATTACCTGCGTGACTGAGCGTTATGGAGAGAGACTTGGTATCCAACGTTCGAGCTAAATAATTGTGGACCAAGATCCGCGCTTAGTATTTAAGGATAATCTTCTTTGGTATATCATACATATAAGTTATCTAATTTGTACTGCCTCCATCCCGAAGAAGATGTCACAATTTTTAATTTTTTTTGGATGTATCTGTACACTATTTAGTGTAAATGTAAAGATACATCTGAATTTAGACAAATTTGCTACATCCTTCTCGAGATGGAGTGGTAATATTTTTTCTTATGATCTTTTAAATATACTAAATTTATGTATAGTATAAATCAATTCACACTATTTAGCTTAATTTATACCGTCGTCTTCTTTTGGGCTCGACGGTAGGATGACATCAGTAACTCGATGCAAAATATGTCCTCCTTGCCGGAACTCTCGCTCAACTCCTTCCGACATGTCAATGGCGCATGTAGTTACTAAAAAACTGAATTCTAATTTGTAAAATTTAAACTCACAACATGTCACTACGCTAGTATAGTACATAGATATAACTCACGTAACTTTTCAAAAACTGGCCTAAACGTGACCTCACTTAGACATGGCCAAATAGGACTCCTACAGCCAAGGAAAGAAAATCGGTTACTTGTATAGGAAAGAGACTCTAGTTTGTATATTATTTACTAAAGTACACTTTACGTGCCTTAGACTTCCTCGTGTCACATGCAAATACCTAACCGTGGTGTTTTAAATATTTTATCAAGAAAGGAATATAACGTGTCAAATTCACATCCCCATGTCACACATGCACGCGTACGCGTACGTAAATATTCATCTCTTATTAAATCCTAGTCACAAATTATAGATCCAATGACTAAAAATAATTTAGATGATGTGGATTAACCTCGTGCCTCTATTTAAAACCCCTTATTTTGCTTTTAGTATATAATAGATTTCCAAAACACGAAAAGATCAAAAATATTTATGTTGTTTCTCTTTATTTTCTTTTTTAGTTTGCTTCATTTTCCCTTTATGGTTTTCTATTTGAAAATCTAAAAAGATTTTACTTTGTGTTTTGATTAAAAATCGAAACCTAAAAATATTTATTGTTCTTCTTTGGTTTTGTAAAGTTGTTGCAGGGTTCAACGGTCTTCCGTGACTTCACTGGAGCTTGGTATCATTTCATATTATTCAATCCACACAAGTGAAGAGCAATAATGACGGTCACGACAATTCGAGTTATGGTGAGAGGCTGGTATGAACTCTATTTGTTTTCATTTTTGTACATATACTCATTTATGTGGACATTCTTAGTTTGTTTGTGTAAGGTGTATGTTACTTAATGATGCTCAGTAGTTTATGCTCTCTCATGATTAGTTCCAACTTACTAATAATAGGTAACATGTCATATAGATACTTGCTTGCATTGCTTTATTCATATAACGGTATGACATTGTGGTATCCTCCACTAAATGCTTCATTTGAATCGACTTGGCACATGCTCAAGTATGCATAAGACTAAAACAAAAGACATTTAAGCCTCAATGATTTATCTTGCCTCGGAGTTCTTGTATTACTTTTATGCTTCCGTTAATTTTATCTGTCGCAAGTATGATTATGACAGTTACTGCTTTCTTGATTGTCGCTTCCCAGTCTATTGCTAGCCTTCACTTGTACTGAGTATGATCTCTACTCGTGTATCCAACCACTAAAAAACAAAGTTCCAATAGTGTCCATCATACATACCTATATGTGGTATTTCACTGGCACTCCAAAGTGAATTGCTTGTGTGCTACCTTTAAAACCTTCAAAATTACCACCTGTTTTATGTTTTCTTTTAGCTCATGAGGAAGTATTAAGTGCTTTATTGTCCTTTCATGACTTCATACCGCGAATAGCATGCATAATGTGCTGGTACATAATATTGCAAAAAGAGCAAGGCGATGGGTGCCCATCCCAAATAAAATATAAAATGAACAAATAAACAAACACTGCTCCGCACATTATGTACTTGAGAGATCCTAAATAATGGTGTGCATTGGAGAACTACATGGGAGCCGCTCTTGAGGTCACTATATGAAAGGATGATAAATCATTTAATGTCGTTGACATAGACATGCATACCTCTCAATATAAATATTTTTAACACTCTTATTGCATTTGAAATGAATAGCTCTAGCACATGAGTAAGTTTGCTTCCCTCTGCGCAGGACCAATCTTTTATTTTTATGTTGAGTCACCATCCGTTCTTCGAGCATTTTCTTGAAAGCATAGCTATCATTCTTAGTGTAATATGCTTGTCCCGGAATAAGATTAATTGTGGTATAGTTGTGATGCTTGAATCTTTCGATATTTTTACTTCTAGTTTTCTCTCGAACTTCAGAGGTGTCCCGACATTTATGTTTTGCTCCACAAATAGGGCAAGTGAGATACCACTTCATCATATCATATTATGAACATTGCAATCCAGCAAATACTTATGTTTCATGTTGCTTATTATTGTGTTGGTATCTTTTCATGACTTGCATAACTATTGAGTAGCCTTAGTTGCATGCTTCTTATTATGAATTGCCTAATCGTTTGATCATGTAATGAGAATATATACATCATATGATGCAAATAGGTTCGTCAAAGTTTCTTTTATCGCACTCAGTTGTCACTGAATTGCTTGAGGACAAACAATAAGCTAAGCTTGGGAGGAGTTGATACGTCCAAAACGTATCTACTTTCCCGAACACTTTTGCTGTTGTTTGCCCTCTATCTTGTGAGTTTTGAATGCAACTAACACGGGCTGACGCTGTTTTCAATAGAATTGTTCTGGTGTCTCATTTTTGTGCAGAAATTCGACTTTCAGGAAAATTCCCGGAAAATATCGTAAAATCCATATTTCACCCAAAGACTCATGGAGCCAGAAGACGAGACGGAGGGGGGCCATGAGGGGCCCACACTAGCCCTAGGAGCGGGCTAGGCTTGGTCGCGCCTACGAGTGGTCTGGCCGCATCGGCCACTCCCTCGACCTCTCCTTCGCACTATAAGAAGCCCCTGACCTGAAAATACCGGTGGGTTCGACGTTTTTCCAGAAAGACTTTCGCTGCTCCGCCGCCACCAGAAACCCCAATCCGGGACCAGAAACTCCGTTCTGGCACCCTGCTGGGACGGGAAATTGGAGGAGATCATCGCCATCACTGACGCCTCTCCATCAACCATCCAAGATTCCCTCATCCATGTGTGGGATAATTCCCCGCTGTAGGCTGTGGGGGATGGTAGGGTTTGGCTGAGATTTGTCATGTAATAGCTATAAGATTGTTATGGGCATAGTGCCTAGTGTCCGTTGTAAGTATTTTTGACATTGTTGCAACTTGCTATGCTTAATGCTTATCACTTCGGGCCCGAGTGCCATGATCTTAGATCTGAACATATCATTGATTCATGATGATAATTATTATTTTTTATCATATCTGCAAGTTGTATACACATATCCTTGTCCGGAACCCGAGGCCCCAAAGTGACAATAATTGCGATAACCGGAGGGGATGTCTATGTTTGAGGATCACGTATGTTTACGGAGTGTTAATGCTTTTCTCTACTCTATTAAAAGGAGTACCTTAATTACCAGTAGTTTCCCTTGAGGCCCCGCTGCAACGGGCTGGTAGGACAAAAGATTCGTGCAAGTTTCTCATTGCGAGCACGCACGACTAAATAGGAACACATGCATATGGTTATTTTATACTAGGATGCTTATATCATTATTACTTGCAATACCTATGTCTTGCTATTATATGGAATATCTCATTCATGCAGCGCCCGTTCATCCACCCCTATGCCTATAGTATATTAATCCTGTTGTCTACTGCAATCATCGCTACTGTTGTTTTCATTTCAATACTGATGTTACTTCACTACTACCACTGCTATAAAACTGTTACTACTGATAAACTGTTGCGAGCAAGTCTATTTTCAGGTGCAGGTGAATTGACAACTCATCTGTTAAAGCTTATAAATATTCTTTGGCTCCCCTTGTGTCGAATCAATAAATTTTGGTTTTACTTCCCTCAAAGACTATTGCGATCCCCTATATTTGTGGTTCATCAGTCGCTACTCAATTTTTATGTATTTTTCAGTTTTAGGCGATGCGGAAGTAAAGGTGGCAACTTTAGCAACTACGGTGAACCTAGTATGATGCTATACAATGCAACAAGTAAAGAAATTGATAAGCAGGTAAATAGTGGGAGCGGGACAACCGGGGTAGCGGAGATGGGACGCGATGTGTTTCCCGCAGTTCTTCTCACAAGAGTGAGTATGTCTACATTGAGGAGGTGTTGACCACAAAGGTCCAACATCCACACAGGCCTCGCCTTGTTCCTCGATAAAATCCCACGAAGGAGCTTTGCCTTCTCAACTAACGAGGTCGGTTGAGGCGGCTATTCGTTCACAAGGTTGGGGTGAGCTCCACAACAACGGAGGCTCCCAACACCCTATGGGGCTAGCACAACTCCAAGCTAACCTCCATAGGATCTCATCTTCAACAGATCCCACAAGAGGAACCCTAACATCAAGATCCACAAAGGACTAGGTGGGATTTGTGAAATCTTTCCTGATGGAACTATAGATCGGGCTGGGTCTCATCCACCACTCCTCAAAGTTTGGGCATGATTGGTTGGATGGGGAGGGAGATCCTCAAGGATTTGATCTCACCAACAACGGAGGAGAGAGAGAGAAAATACTTAGGTCGAGATGGGGAAGAAGACCCCCTTTTATAGGGGTCTGATGTCTACGGGTGCTTCTATTCTTATAGACAGTGTTGGGCCTCCAAGAGCAGAGGTTTGTAGAACAGCAGCAAGTTTCCCTTAAGTGGATCACCCAAGGTTTATCGAACTCAGGGAGGAAGAGGTCAAAGATATCCCTCTCAAGCAACCCTGCAATCACAAAGCAAGAAGTCTCTTGTGTCCCCAACACACCTAATACACTTGTCAGATGTATAGGTGCACTAGTTCGGCGAAGAGATAGTGAAATACAAGTGGTATGAATGAATATGAGCAGTAGTAACGGCGCCAGAAAAGTGCTTGCTGGCGTGCAGTTGATGGTAGTAATATTGCAGGAAGTAAACATGCAGTAGAACAGTAAACAAGCAGCGATTTCAGTATTTGGGAACAAGGCCTAGGGATCATACTTTCACTAGTGGACACTCTCAACATTGATCACATAACAGAATAAATAGATAGATGCTAGACTCTACACCCTCTTGTTGAATGATGAACACCACTAACTGTGTAGGATTACACGAACCCTCAATGCCGGAGTTAACAAGCTCCACAATATTCAATGTTCATGTTTAAATAACCTTAGAGTGCATGACAGATCAACATAACCAAACCAAGTACTAACATAGCATGCACACTGTCACCTTCACGCTACGAAAGGAGGAATAGATCACATCAACACTATCATAGCAATAGTTAACTTCATAATCTACAAGAGATCACAATCATAGCCCACGCCAAGTACTACACGATGCACACACTGTCACCATTACACCGTGCAGGAGGAATAAACTACTTTAATAACATCACTAGAGTAGCACACAGATAAATTGTGATACAAAACACATTGCAATCATAAAGAGATATAAATAAGCACTTCACTATGCCATTCATAACAGTGAATAAGTATTCTGTGAAATATAGCCTAAGAGACCCACACGGTGCACACACTGTCACCTTTACACACGTGGGACAAGGAGTCTCCGGAGATCACATAAGTAAAATCCACTTGACTAGCATAATGACATCTAGATTACAAGCATCATCATATGAATCTCAATCATGTAAGGCAGCTCATGAGATTATTGTATTGAAGTACATAGGAGAGAGATTAACCACATAGCTACCGGTACAGCCCCGAACCTCGATGGAGAACTACTCCCTCCTCATGGGAGACAACAGCGTTGATGAAGATGGCGGTGGTGTCGATGGAGGAGCCTTCCGGGGGCACTTCCCCGTCCCGGCGGCGTGCCGGAACAGAGACTCTTGTCCCCCAGATCTTGGCTTCGCGATGGCGGTGGCTATGGAAGGTTTCTCGTACCGTGGCTTTTCCGTCTCGAAGATTTAGGTCAGGGACCTTTAAATAGGCGAAGAGGCGGAGTCGGAAGGCTGACGGGGCCACCACACAATAGGGCGGCGCGCCTGGCTCCTTGGCCGCGCCGCCTTGGTGTGTGGGCCCCCCAGGGCTCCCCTCTGGCGGCTCTCGGGTGTTCTGGAAGCTTCGTGGAAAAATAGGATGCTGGGCATTGATTTCGTCCGATTCCGAGAATATTTCCTTACTAGGATTTCTGAAATCAAAAACAGCAGAAAACAGCAACTGGCCCTTCGGCATCTCGTCAATAGGTTAGTTCCGGAAAACGCATCAAAACGATATAAAGTGTGCACAAAACATGTAGGTATTGTCATAAAACAAGCATGGAACATAAGAAATTATAGATACGTTTGAGACGTATCAGGGTCCACGAATCCAACCGTTACCCACAGTTTCCGCTCAACCGGTACTACCACATGTGGGAGCGGTACTACCGCCTATGGGCAGGCAGATGCCTTAAGTGAGGTACACGTGGAGCTTGAAGCGGTACTACCGGTGCCGGTATCGTCAAGGTACCGACATGGTTACTGCAAGCTCTCGACCCCTGCCAGGTACCATTGCGGTACAAGGGCTAAGAGTACCGCCGTGTTTGCATGGCTGCTACCAGACCAGTACCGGAGCGGTACTACCGCGTTTCACCATTTCTGGTGACTCAAGCGGTAGTACTGGTTTAGGTACCGTCAAGGTACTGGCATGCTCTCTGCAAGCATTTCCCAAAAGGCGGTACCTCGACCGGTACTACCGGTCCCAAAAGGGAGCGGCAGTACCGGTGCGAGGTTCCAGCTGACGTGTACCCGGTACTACCGCACTCAGCACAGGTACTACCAGTTTTGCTGAACTTGTTTTCCTTTCTTTTCCTCTCCAACCATGCCGCCTCGCGATACACACACAAAACCAGAAAACCTATCAACTACTCTTGAGTCTTCTGATCCTGAGGTGTTCAGCGAGGACACCATGCACCTGCAAATCTTTCAAGGCAACTATGCACACGGTGAAATATATTCGAGTGTTGTTATCAAACATACAAAACACTCATGGAGAGATCTTGCTCTTTCACCATCATATCTGGAGGATCCGAGGACATTTATGGGCTAATGCAACGAAATAAAGACATTTCTTTTTTAGACCAAATTCATCCAGGCGACGCATTAGCTTTAACGGGCGCCGGTACGGACGGGTCTTGCCCGTACCGTCCGCCCGTACTGACCAGCGCCGCCTTCGCCTTATCAAACCGAACCCTTTCTGTAAAGGGCGTGAAAAGAAAAACACAACAGAGCAGCCACCATTCCCACCAGAATAGAGGAGATCAGATCTGAAGAAGGAGAAGACCAACCTCGAATCCATCGAAGATCAATCTCATCAAGATCATCACCCTATCCACTACATCCCACTTGTACCGAGAGAGAGATTCATACTTTCAAGATTAGTGATTGAAACCTCTATTTGATCCTGGTTTATATTTGATTTGATCTTCAACTATTGTGGTTTGCTACGGTAATATCAAGATGAACTCCATTTACTTTGCTATGATATTGTTATGTTATTCTCCTCTCATGTGTGAGTAGATGCCATTGGCGTGGGATATGTAGGGGATTGGTGAGATGTGATGTGCCAATTTTATTCCATCTATTTGTGAACTTATATTTGTGATTATTACATAGATGAATATGAATGTTTATGTGCACCTAATGTTGTTATCTAATTTAAGGGCCCAGATAGCATGATCTCAAGAACTCATAAACAAGAATTTCTTCGCTAGTGAATCGGCGACCCCCGAGTGACACGACCGATATTAAAGATGATCTAGCAATACTCGAGGAATCACAAGGAACCATCGAGCTTAAAGCTTTACTCCGATCTAACCACCTTAATAGATGCGCTGACCATGGCTTTGGTAACATGCAGAAGGATTATTGGAGGAAGATGAAATCTACCAAGAGGAGTCTTTCTCTATAATGGGTTGCTTGCCTTCTAAGATATAAATATGAAGAATCATATTCACTTATTACATTTATTCCACCTGGCACATTGATACGTCTCAAACGTATCTATAATTTCTTATGTTCCATGCTAGTTTTATGACAATACCTATATGTTTTGTTCACACTTTATATCGTTTTGATGCGTTTTCCGGAACTAACCTATTGACGAGATGCCGAAGTGCCAGTTCCTGTTTTCTGCTGTTTTTGGTTTCAGAAATCCTAGTAAGGAAATATTCTCGGAATTGGACGAAATCAACGCCCAGCATCTTATAATTGCACGAAGCTTCCAGAACACCGGAGAGGGGCCAGAGGAGAGCCACAGGGCCACCAGACAGTAGGGCGGCGCGACCCAAGGGGGGGCGCGCCCCCCTATTGTGTGGCGCCCCCGTAACCCTTCCGACTCCGATTCTTTGCCTATAAGAAGCTCCCTGACCTAAATCTTCGATACGGAAAAGCCACGGTACGAGAAACCTTCCAGAGCCGCCGCCATCGCGAAGCCAAGATCTGGGGGACAGGAGTCTCTGTTCCGGCACGCCGCCGGGACGGGGAAGTGCCCCCGGAAGGCTTCTCCATCGACACCACCGCCATCTTCATCACCGCTGCTGTCTCCCATGAGGAGGGAGTAGTTCTTCCTCAAGGCTAAGGGCTGTACCGGTAGCTATGTGGTTAATCTCTCTCCTATGTACTTCAATACAATGATCTCATGAGCTGCCTTACATGATTGAGATTCATATGAGTTTGATCACTATTCATCTATGTGTTACTCTGGTGATGTTATTAAAGTAGTCTATTCCTCCTTCATGATGTAATGGTGACAGTGTGTGCATCATGTAGTACTTGGTGTAGGTTATGATTGTAATCTCTTGTAGATTATGGAGTTAACTATTACTATGATAGTATTGATGTGATCTATTCCTCCTTCATAGTGTGATGGTGACAGTGTGCATGCTATGTTAGTACTTGGTATAATTGAAATGATCTACTATGCACTCTAAGGTTATTTAAATATGAACATCGAATGTTGTGGAGCTTGTTAACTCCGGCATTGAGGTGCTCTTGTAGCCCTACACAATGAATGGTGTTTGTCATCCAACAAGAGAGTGTAGAGTGGTTTTATTATGTGATCAATGTTGAGAGTGTCCACTAGTGAAAGTATGATCCCAAGGCCTTGTTTCCAAACATCGAATCTCCGTTTATTTACTGTTCTGTTGCATGTTTACTCGCTGCCATATTTTATTCAGATTGCTATTACCACTCATATACATCCATACTACTTGTATTTCACTATCTCTTCGCCGAACTAGTGGACCTATACATCTGACAAGTGTATTAGGTGTGTTGGGGACACAAGAGACTTCTTGTATCGTGATTGCAGAGTTGCTTGAGAGGGATATCTTTGACCTCTTCCTCCCTGAGTTCGATAAACCTTGGGTGATCCACTTAAGGGAAACTTGCTGCTGTTCTACAAACCTCTGCTCTTGGAGGCCCAACACTGTCTACAAGAATAGAAGCACCCGTAGACATCAAGCACTTTTCTGGCGCCGTTGCCGGGGAGGTAAGGTAAAAGGCACTCACACTCCGGTCCCAGGTAACTAAGTACTTTTCTGTTGCCGTTGTGTGTGTGCTCGAAGCTATTTCCTTTAGATCCCGCAATTGCATCTTTTTGTTTCTTGTTAAACACTAGTAAGGCATAATGGAAAACATATGTGAGCTTTTTAAACTATTTCCTGAGTCAAGACATGAATGGTTTAATGCAAAAATTAAAAAAACCTATGGAACCTTATTTGCATGCTAGTAGTAATATTAGTATGAACGCTTTGAACACCATTGTTGATAATGATATAGAAAATTCTAAGCTTGGGGAGGTCGGTTTTGATGAAAATGATCTCTTTAGCCCCCCGGGTATTGAGGAGAAAGTTTATGTTGATTATGATATGCCTCCCATATATGATGATTATAATGATAGTGGTCTTTTGGTACCGCCTACTATGGAGAGTAAATTTTATTATGATTATACTATGCCTCCTACACTTGATGAGAATAATAATGATAGCTACTTTGTTGAATTTGCTCCCACTACAACTAATAAAATTGATCATGCTTATGTGGAGAGTAATAATTTTATGCATGTAGCTCATGATAAGAATGTTTCATGTGATAGTTATATTGTTGAATTTGTTCATGATGCCACTGAAAGTTATTATGAGAGAGGGAAACATGGTTATATGCATCTTAATAATATTAAGTTTCCCCTCTTTGTGTTGAGAATCTTGAAGTTAGTCTTGTTTTATCTTCCTATGCTTGTCACTTTGTTCTTCATGAATTTATTTGTGTACAAGATTCCTTTTCATAGGAAGTGGGTTAGATTTAAAAGTGTTTCTAATTTGCTTCTTGATGCTCTCTTTTGCTTCAATTCTTATTTCTTATGTGAGCATCATTAAAATTGCTGAGCCCATCTTAATGGCTATAAAGAAAGAACTTCTTGAGAGATAACCCATGTGTTTATTTTGCTACTATTTTGTTGTGTCTTGGAAGTTGTTACTACTGTAGCAACCTCTCCTTATCTTATTTTATTGCATTGTTGTGCCAAGTAAAGTCTTTGATAGCAAGGTTCATACTAGATTTGGATTACTGCGCAGAAACAGATTTTTGTCTGTCACGAATTTGGGCAGGGTTCTCTGTAGGTAACTCAGAAAAATCTGCCAATTTACGTGCATGATCCTCAGATATGTACGCAACTTTCACTCAATTTGAGCATTTTCATATGAGCAAGTCCAGTGCCTCTAAAAAATTCATCTTTACGGACTGTTCTGTTTTGACAGATTCTGCCTTTTATTTCGCATTGCCTCTTTTGCTGTGTTGGATGGATTTCTTTGTTCCATTGACTTCCAGTAGCTTTGGGCAATGTCCAGAAGTGTTAAGAATGATTGTGTCACCTCTGAACATGTGAAATTTTGATTATGCACTAACCCTCTAATGAGTTGTTTCGAGTTTGGTGTGGAGGAAGTTTTCAAGGGTCAAGAGAGGAGGATGATATACTATGATCAAGAAGAGTGAAAAGTCTAAGCTTGGGGATGCCCCCGTGGTTCATCCCTGCATATTTCAAGAAGACTCAAGCATCTAAGCTTGGGGATGCCCAAGGCATCCCCTTCTTCATCAACAATTTATCAGGTTTCTTCTCTTGAAACTATATTTTTATTCGGTCACATCTTATGTACTTTACTTGGAGCGTCTGTTTGTTTTTGTTTTGTTTGAATAAATTCATGCTTGTGTGGGAGAGAGACACGCCCCGCTGTTGCGTATGAACACATGTGTTCTTAGCTTTACTTTTAATGTTCATGGCGAAGGTTGAAACTGCTTCGTTAATTGCTATATGGTTGGAAACAGGAAATGCTTCATGTGGTAATTGGTATATTTTCTTGAATAATTTGATACTTGGCAAATGTTGTGCTCATATAGATCATGATTAAGCTCTTGCATCATGTACTTTGCACCTATTAATGAAGAACTACATAGAGCTTGTTAAAATTTGGTTTGCATGATTGGTCTCTAGAGTCTAGATATTTTCTGGTTAAGGTGTTTGAACAACAAGGAGACGATGTAAAGTCTTATAATGCTTACAATATGTTCATATGTGAGTCTAGCTGCACAGTTTTATACTTGAGTTTGCTTCAAACAACCTTGCTAGCCTAGCCTTGTATTGAGAGGAATTCTTCTCGTGCATCCAAATCCTTGAGCCAAAAACTATGCCATTTGTGTCCACCATACCTACCTACTACATGGTATTTCTCTGCCATTCCAAGAAAATACTTCATGTGCTACCTTTAAACAATTCAAAAGCTATTATCTCTTATTTGTGTCAATGTTTTATAGCTCATGAGGAAGTATGTGGTGTTTATCTTTCGATCTTGTCATTTACTTCGGACAGACTTTCACCAATGGACTAGTGGCATATCCGCTTATCCAATAATTTTGCAAAAAGAGATGGCAATGGGGTGCCCAGCCCCGATTAATTAACTTGCATTAATAATTCTCTTGACATGCTTTGCCCTGATCTATCAGTAAGCAACTTAAATTTGCAAATAGACACTCCTCCATGGTATGTGAATGTTGGAAGGCACCCGAGGATTCGGTTAGCCATGGCTTGTGTAAGCAAAAGGTTGGGAGGAGTGTCATCCATCAATAATGAAACTAAATACATGTGTAAACAAAAGAGAAGAGGGATGATCTACCTTGCTGGTAGAGATAACGTCCTTCATGGGAGCCGCTCTTGAAAGTCTGGTTGATAAGGTAGTTGGAGTACCCATTACCATTCGTTGACAACAACAAACACCTCTCAAAACTTTACTTTTATGCTCTTTATATGATTTCAAAACTTAAAAAGCTCTAGCACATGATTTAATCCCTGCTTCCCTCTGCGAAGGGCCTTTCTTTTACTTTATGTTGAGTCAGTTCACCCACTTCTTTCTATCTTAGAAGCAAACACTTGTGTCAACTGTGTGCATTGATTCTTACATGTTTACCTATTGCACTTGTTATATTGCTTTATGTTGACAACTATCCATGAGATATACATGTTGCAAGTTGAAAGCAATTGCTGAAACTTAATCATCCTTTGTGTTGCTTCAATGCCTTCTACTTTGAATCTATTGCTTTATGAGTAACTCTTATGCAAGTCCTATTGATGCTTGTCTTGAAAGTATTATTCATGAAAAGTCTTTGCTATATGATTCATTTGTTTACTCATTGTCTTCATCATTGCTTCGAATCGCTGCATTCATCTCATATGGTTTACAATAGTATGATCAAGATTATGTAAGTAGCATGTCACTACAGAAATTATTCTTTTTATCGTTTACCTACTCGAGGACGAGTAGGAACTAAGCTTGGGGATGCTTGATATGTCTCAAACGTATCTATAATTTCTTATGTTCCATGCTAGTTTTATGACAACTTGTTCACACTTTATATCGTTTTGATGCGTTTTCCGGAACTAACCTATTGACGAGATGCCGAAGTGTCAGTTCCTGTTTTCTGCTGTTTTTGGTTTCAGAAATCCCAGTAAGGAAATATTCTCGGAATTGGACGAAATCAACGCCCAGCATCTTATAATTGCACGAAGCGAGTTGATACGTCCATTTTGCATCACTATTTTATATAATAATTTGCTGTTATTCATTGATATATTTCATATTTGGAGATGATACTTATGTTATTTCATCTATTTTGCATGTTTCATGATTATTGGAGGATCGCGCACCGGAGTCAGGATTCTGCTGGAAAAAACGCCGTCAGAATGCAATATTTCGGAAGATCAACAATTGACGGAAATTATATGAAAAATCCTATTTTTCCAGAAGACGAAGGGAGCCAGAAGGGGGAGCCGAGGAGGGCCGCCATGGGCCCACCTCATAGGCCGGCGCGGGCCAAGGCCTTGCCGCGCCGCCTTGTGAGGAGGGGCCCCACAGCCCCCTCTGGCCTCCTCTCCTTCGCGTACTTCTTCGCCCCGAAAACCTAAGCTCCAGAGGATAGTCGCGAAGAGTCACAGCCGCCTCTACGGGGCGGAAAACACCAGAGAGAAAAGAGCTCTCCGGCAGGCTGAAATCCGCCGGGGAAATTCCCTCCCGGAGGGGGAAATCGACGCCATCATCATCATCATCGAGCTGGACATCATCTCCATCATCATCACCATCATCTCCATCATCATCACCGCCGTCTCCACCGCTGCACCTCGTCACCGCTGTAACAATTAGGGTTGGATCTTGATTGTTTGGTAGGGGAAACTCTCCCGGTATTGATTTCTACTTGTTATTGATGCTCTTGAGTGAAACCATTGAACCAAGGTTTATGTTCAGATTATTATTCATCATCATATCACCTCTGATCATGTTCCATATGATGTCTCGTGAGTAGTTCGTTTAGTTCTTGAGGACATGGGTGAAGTCTAAATGTTAGTAGTGAATTATGTTGGTTAGTATTCAATGTTATGATATTTAAGTTGTGGTGTTATTCTTCTAGTGGTGTCATGTGAACGTCGACTACATGATACTTCACCATTTATGGGCCTAGGGGAATACATCTTGTATTCGTTTGCTAATTGCGGGGTTGCCGGAGTGACAGAAACCTAAACACCCGTTGGTATATCGATGCAGGAGGGATAGCAGGATCTCAGAGTTTAAGGCTGTGGTTAGATTTATCTTAATTACTTTCTTGTATTTGCGGATGCTCGCAAGGGGTATAATCACAAGTATGTATTAGTCCTAGGAAGGGCGGTGCATTAGCATAGGTTCACCCACACAACACTTATCAAAACAATGAAGATTAATCAGCTATATGAAGCGAAAGCACTAGACTAAATTCCCGTGTGTCCTCAAGAATGTTTGGTCATTATAAGTAAACAAACCGGCTTGTCCTTTGTGCTAAAAAGGATTGGGCCACTCGCTGCAATTATTACTCTCGCATTTTACTTACTTGTACTTTATTCATCTGCTATACTAAAATCCCCTGAATACTTGTCTGTGAGCATTTACAGTGAATCCTTCATCGAAACTGCTTGTCAACACCTTCTGCTCCTCGTTGGGTTCGACACTCTTATTTATCAAAAGTACTACGATACACCCCCTATACTTGTGGGTCATCAAGACTATTTTCTGGCGCCGTTGCCGGGGAGTGAAGCGCTATTGGTAAGTGGAATTGGTAAGGAAAACCTTTACTGTACGTGCTATTTTTATTTCTGCCTGCTGCTATAATTCATTATGGAGGGGTCTTCTCTTGAATTCCTCTTTGGAAAATCTACTACTACTGCAAAGGTAGTGGATGAGGCGCCAGGTGAGAAAGAGGTTCCATACAAAATACCTATGAAAATTATTGAACGTGTTGTGGATAACCGCTATGAAGGGGATGGAACTGTCCATCCTGGTGATCATTTACTGTTTTTACATGAATTATGCGGGTTATTCAAATGTGCAGGTATTGCTATGGATGAAGTTAGAAAGAAACTATTCTCTATATCGCTGTCTGGTAAAGCGGCGCACTGGTATAAATTGCTGAAGAATAGGGATTCTCTTAATTGGGAGGACATTGTGCCTTTATTTTATTCCAAATTCTATCCTCCAAGTGAAATTCACAAAGATCGGAACCGCATATATAATTTCTGGCCTCATGACGGAGAAAGTATTGCCCAAGCTTGGGGGAGATTGAAGTCTTTAATGCTCAAATGCCCCATTCATGAGCTTCCTGGTAATATTATTATTGATAATTTCTATGCAAGATTGTCTTTTCAAGATAAGACTTTGCTGGATACTTCTTGTTCTGGATCATTTACACGCAACAAAGAAGAGTTTAAAAGGGACCTTCTTGATCGGATCCAGGAGAATACTGAAGGATGGGAGAACGACAAAGATAGAGAGTCAGGTATAAACTATGATTATAAATGCATTGAAGTTTTTATGGATACTGATAAATTTCGTAATATGAGTGCTACTTATGGTCTTGATTCTCAAGTCGTTGCAAACTTTTATAAAGCTTTTGCCTCTCACTTTGAATTGCCTAGGAAGAATTTTGATAAGTATCATGAACCATATAAAGATAAAATTGATTCATCTATAAATAAATGTGCTATAATTGAAATTGTTGATCGTATTCTTCCTGAAGCTTATATTGAAAAAACTCCTTTCCCTGCTAAAATGAAGGAGTACTCTGTTATATCTAGTGCAGTTAATAAAAGTGCAAAGAAACCTATAGAACCTGAAGAACAAATAAAGGTTGAACCTGTTGTTGCAATAATTAAAGATCTTGTGACTGAAAGTGTAGAAGATGGTCATATTATTTTCTGTGAAGATGCTTCTAATATTGTTTCGCATCCTAATAAGTCTAGGAAAGCCAGTGTTCCTATGCTCTCTGTTAGAATTGGTGATCATTGTTATTATGGTTTATGTGACATTGGTGCAAGTATTAGTGCCATTCCTTATGAGCTTTATACGGAGATCATGCATGAAATTGGTTCTTGTGAACTTGAAGATATTGATGTGGTTATTCGGCTAGCTAATAGAGAAACTATCTCTCCTATTGGTATTGTTCGAGATGTGGAAGTTCTATGTGGTAAGATTAAATATCCTGCTGACTTTTTGGTACTTGGTTCTGCTGCTAGTAAGTATTGTCCTATTATTTTTGGTAGACCTTTTCTAAATACTTGTGGAGCTGTTATAGATTGCAAGAAGGAAAAATTTATGACTAAATTTGCTGGTGAATCTTATGAGTTTAATTTCTCTAAATTTGCCAAAACTCCTTATAAAGCTGATTTGCCTAATAATGATTTTAGAGTTGAACAATGTGCGTCTATTGCTCTTGCTCCTAATAATCCTCTGCAGCAACATTTGGAGAATAGTGAGAGTGAAGTCTTTAGGGAAGAAAGAAATGAGCTTGATGAAATTTTCCTTCGTCAACCTATTCTTAAACATGACTTGCCGGTTGAAGATTTAGGTACAACACCACCACCAAAGGAAGATCCTGTTTTTGATTTAAAACCGTTGCCTGATAATCTTAAGTATGCTCATATTGATGATAAGAAAATATATCCTGTTATTATTAGTTCTAAGCTTTCAGATATTGAGGAAGAAAGGTTATTGGAAATATTGAAGAAACACCGAGGAGCAATTGGCTACACTCTTGATGACTTGAAGGGGATTTCTCCCTCTATTTGCCAACATGCTATCAATATGGAAGATGATGCGAAGCCTGTTGTTGAACATCAACGTCGTCTAATTCCGAAAATGAAGGACGTGGTAAGGAATGAGGTATTAAAACTTCTTGAAGCTGGTATTATATATCCTATTGCTGATAGTAGATGGGTTAGTCCTCTGCATTGTGTTCCTAAGAAAGGAGGAATGACTGTTGTGCCTAATGATAATGATGAGCTCATCCCTCAAAGAGTAGTTGTAGGGTATAGAATGTGCATTGATTATCGAAAAGTTAATAAAGTTACTAAGAAAGATTATTACCCTTTACCCTTTATTGATCAAATGTTAGAGAGGTTGTCTAAAAATACTCATTTTTGCTTTCTTGATGGTTATTTTGGGTTTTCACAAATTGCTGTTAAAACTAAAGATCAAGAGAAAACCACTTTCACTTGTCCCTATGGAACTTATGCTTATAGACGTATGCCTTTTGGTTTATGTAATGCTCCTGCTACTTTTCAAAGATGCATGTCTGCTATTTTTCATGGCTTTTGTGAGAATATTGTAGAGGTATTCATGGATGATTTTTCTGTCTATGGGAATTCTTTTGATAATTGCTTGCGAAACCTTGATAAAGTATTGCAGAGATGTGAAGAAACTAACCTTGTTCTTAATTGGGAGAAATGCCACTTTATGGTTAATGAAGGAATTGTATTGGGACATCAAATTTCTGAGAGAGGTATTGAAGTTGATAGAGCTAAAGTTGAAGCAATTGAGAAGATGCCCTATCCTAGGGATGTTAAAGGTATTCGTAGTGTTCTTGGTCATGCTGGATTTTATAGGAGATTTATTAAAGACTTTTCTAAGATTTCAAAGCCTCTTACTAATCTTCTTCAAAAAGATGTACCTTTTGTTTTTGATGATGATTGTAAGGAAGCTTTTGAAACTCTAAAGAAAGCCTTAACAACTGCTCCTGTTGTTGAACCTCCTGATTGGAATTTACCTTTTGAAATTATGTGTGATGCTAGTGATTTTCCTGTAGGTGCTGTTCTTGGACAGCGAGTAGATAAGAAATTGAATGTTATTCATTATGCTAGCAAAACTCTTGATGCTGCTCAAAGAAATTATGTTACAACTGAAAAAGAATTATTAGCTGTAGTCTTTGCTTGTGATACCAACGGCGCCACAAGACCTTACCTCCCCGGCAACGGCGCCAGAAATTTTTTGACATCAAGACCTTCGCAAACTACAGGCCGGTGTTAACCTCCAGGGGTCCGGGAGATTTTTTTTGACATCAAGCACTTTTCTGTCCTATCAAGTAGTGTCATATCATGAGTAGGGAAGTTATCATAAAAGAATTATTAGCTGTAGTCTTTGCTTGTGATACCAACGGCCTCCAAGAGCAGAGGTTTGTAACAGTTTTATAACAGTAGCAGTAGTGAAATAACAGCAGCAGAGTAACAAAGACAGCAGTAGTGATTGTAGTAAACAGTAGGATTAAAATACTGTAGGCACAGGGATGGATGAACGGGCGTTGCATGGATGAGAGAAACTCATGTAACAAACAAGGTAGGGCATTTGCAGATAATAATAAAACGGTATCCAAGTACTAATCAATCAATAGGCATGTGTTCCATATATAGTCGTACGTGCTCGCAATGAGAAACTTGCACAACATCTTTTGTCCTACCAGCCGGTGGCAGCCGGGCCTCTAGGGAATCTACTGGAAATTAAGGTACTCCTTTTAACAGAGCACCGGAGCAAAGCATTAACACTCCATGAACACATGTGATCCTCATATCACTGCCTTCCCCTTCGGTTGTCCCAATTTCTGTCACTTTGGGGCCTCGGGTTCCGGACAACAATACGTGTATACAACTTGCAGGTAAGATCATAAAGCAATGAATATCATCATGAATTGATCCTTTGTTTATAGTAGATCATGAATTAGTTTTTATTGTTGATTCGATCCCACTCAGATTGACCGCTATCCGTTGGTATCACAACCTATGCTAATGCACCGCCCTTCCTAGGACTAATACATACTTGTGATTATACCCCTTGCAAGCATCCGCAAATACAAGAAAGTAATTAAGATAAATCTAACCACAGCCTTGAACTCTGAGATCCTGCTATCCCTCCTGCATCGATATACCAACGGGGGTTTAGGTTTCTGTCACTCCGGCAACCCCGCAATTAGCAAACGAATACAAGATGTATTC
The DNA here is from genome assembly GCF_019359855.2 of Lolium perenne. Lineage (NCBI taxonomy): Eukaryota > Viridiplantae > Streptophyta > Magnoliopsida > Poales > Poaceae > Lolium > Lolium perenne. The sequence continues at coordinate 65,280,434 of NC_067247.2, forward strand.
CCCTAGGCCCATAAATGGTGAAGTATCATGTAGTCAACATTTATATGACACCACTAGAAGAATAACACCACAACTTAAATATCATAACATTGAATACTAACCAACATAATTCACTACTAACATTTAGACTTCACCCATGTCCTCAAGAACTAAACGAACTACTCACGAGCCATCATATGGAACATGATCAGAGGTGATATGATGATGAATAACAATCTAAACATAAACCTTGGTTCAATGGTTTCACTCAAGAGCATCAATAACAAGTAGAAATCAATACCAGGAGAGTTTCCCCTACCAAACAATCAAGATCCAACCCTAATTGTTACAGCGGTGACGAGGTGCAGCGGTGGAGACGGCGGTGATGATGATGGAGATGATGGTGATGATGATGGAGATGATGTCCAGCTCGATGACGATGATGATGGCGTCGATTTCCCCCTCCGGGAGGGAATTTCCCCGGTGGATTTCAGCCTGCCGGAGAGCTGATGCGTGCAATCGACACGTCCGTTGGGAACCCCAAGAGGAAGGTGTGATGCAGACAGTAGCAAGTTTTCCCTCAGAAAGAAACCAAGGTTTATCGAACCAGGAGGAGCCAAGAAGCACGTTGAAGGTTGATGGCAGCGAAGTATAGTGCGGCGCAACACCAGGGATTCCGGCGCCAACGTGGAACCTGCACAACACAACCAAAGTACTTTGCCCCAACGAAACAGTGAGGTTGTCAATCTCACCGGCTTGCTGTAACAAAGGATTAGATGTATAGTGTGGATGATGATTGTTTGCAGAAAATAGTAAAGAACAAATATTGCAGTAGATTGTATTCGATGTAAAGAATAGGACCGGGGTCCACAGTTCACTAGAGGTGTCTCTCCCATAAGATAAATAGCATGTTGGGTGAACAAATTACAGTCGGGCAATTTACAAATAGAGAGGGCATGACAATGCACATACATGATATGATAAGTATAGTGAGATTTAATTGGGCATTACGACAAAGTACATAGACCGCTATCCAGCATGCATCTATGCCTAAAAAGTCCACCTTCAGGTTATCATTCGAACCCCTTCCAGTATTAAGTTGTAAACAACAGACAATTGCATTAAGTATGGTGCATAATGTAATCAATAACTACATCCTCGGACATAGCATCAATGTTTTATCCCTAGTGGCAACAACACATCCACAACCTTAGAACTTTCTGTCACTGTCCCAGATTTAATGGAGGCATGAACCCACTATCGAGCATAAATTCTCCCTCTTGGAGTTAAGAGCAAAAACTTGGCCAGAGCCTCTACTAATAACGGAGAGCATGTAAGATCATAAACAACACATAGGTAATAGATTGATAATCAACATAACATAGTATTCTCTATCCATCGGATCCCGACAAACACAACATATAGCATTACAGATAGATGATCTTGATCATGTTAGGCAGCTCACAAGATCCAACAATGAAGCACATAAGGAGAAGACGACCATCTAGCTACTGCTATGGACCCATAGTCCAGGGGTGAACTACTCACTCATCACTCCGGAGGCGATCATGGCGGTGAAGAGTCCTCCGGGAGATGATTCCCCTCTCCGGCAGGGTGCCGGAGGCGATCTCCTGAATCCCCCGAGATGGGATTGGCGGCGGCGGCGTCTCAGTAAGGTTTTCCGTATCGTGGCTCTCGGTACTGGGGGTTTCGCGACGGAGGCTTTAAGTAGGCGGAAGGGTAGGTCAGGGGGCCACACGAGGGCCCCACACACCAGGGCCGTGCGGCCAAGGCCTGGGCCGCGCCGCCCTATTGTGGCGGCGCCTCGTGGCCCCACTTCGTCTCTCCCTCGGACTTCTGGAAGCTTCGTGCAAAAATAGGACCCTGGGCGTTGATTTCGTCCAATTCCGAGAATATTTCCTTTGTAGGATTTCTGAAACCAAAAACAGCAGAAAACAGCAACTGGCTCTTCGGCATCTCGTTAATAGGTTAGTGCCGGAAAATGCATAAATATGACATAAAGTATGCATAAAACATGTAGATATCATCAATAATGTGGCATGGAACATAAGAAATTATCGATACGTCGGAGACGTATCAGCATCCCCAAGCTTAGTTCCTGCTCGTCCCGAGCAGGTAAACGATAACAAAGATAATTTCTGGAGTGACATGCCACCATAACCTTGATCATACTATTGTAAGCATATGTAATGAATGCAGCGATCAAAACAATGGTAATGACATGAGTAAACAAATGAATCATAAAGCAAAGACTTTTCATGAATAGTACTTCAAGACAAGCATCAATAAGTCTTGCATAAGAGTTAACTCATAAAGCAATAAATCAAAGTAAAGGTATTGAAGCAACACAAAGGAAGATTAAGTTTCAGCGGTTGCTTTCAACTTATAACATGTATATCTCATGGATAGTGTCAATGTAAAGTAATATAACAAGTGCAATATGCAAGTATGTAGGAATCAATGCACAGTTCACACAAGTGTTTGCTTCTTGAGGTGGAGAGAAATAGGTGAACTGACTCAACATAAAAGTAAAAGAAAGGTCCTTCAAAGAGGAAAGCATCGATTGCTATATTTGTGCTAGAGCTTTTATTTTGAAAACATGGAACAATTTTGTCAACGGTAGTAATAAAGCATATGTATCATGTAAATTATATCTTACAAGTTGCAAGCCTCATGCATAGTATACTAGTAGTGCCCGCACCTTGTCCTAATTAGCTCGGATTAACACGGATTATCATTGCATAACATATGTTTCAACCAAGTGTCACAAAGGGGTACCTCTATGCCACCTGTACAAGGGTCTAAGGATAAAGTTCGCATTGGATTTCTCGCTTTTGATCATTCTTCAACTTAGACACCCATACCGGGACAACATAGACAACAGATAATGGACTCCTCTTTTAATGCTTAAGCATTCAACAACAGATAATATTCTCATAAGAGATTGAGGTTTTATGTCCAAACTGAAACTTCCACCATGATTCATGGCTTTAGTTAGCGGCCCAATGTTCTTCTCTAACAATATGCATACTCAAACCATTTGATTGTGAAAACCGCCCTTACTTCAGACAAGACGAACATGCATAGCAACTCACATGATATTCAACAAAGAGTTGATGGCGTCCCCAGGAGCATGGTTATCGCACAACAAGCAACTTTTTAAGAAATAAGACACATAAGTACATATTTAATACCACAATAGTTTTTAAGGCTATTTTGTCCCATGAGCTATATATTGCAAAGGCGAATGATGGAAATTTAAAGGTAGCACTCAAGCAATTTACTTTGGAATGGCGGAGAAATACCATGTAGTAGGTAGGTATGGTGGACACAAATGGCATAGTGGTTGGCTCAAGGATTTTGGATGCATGAGAAGTATTCCCTCTCGATACAAGGTTTAGGCTAGCAAGGTTATTTGAAACAAACACAAGGATGAACCGGTGCAGCAAAACTCACATAAAAGACATATTGTAAACATTATAAGACTCTACACCGTCTTCCTTGTTGTTCAAAACTCAATACTAGAAATTATCTAGACTTTAGAGAGACCAAATATGCAAACCAAATTTTAGCAAGCTCTATGTATTTCTTCATTAATGGGTGCAAAGTATATGATGCAAGAGCTTAAACATGAGCACAACAATTGCCAAGTATCAAATTATTCAAGACATTTGAGAATTACTACATGTAGCATTTCCCGATTCCAACCATATAACAATCTAACGAAGAAGATTCAACCTTCGCCATGAATACTATGACTAAAGCCTAAGGACATATTTGTCCATATGCAACAGCGGAGCGTGTCTCTCTCCCACACAATGAATGCTAGGATCCATTTTATTCAAACAAAAACAAAAACAAAAACAAAAACAAACCGACGCTCCAAGCAAAGCACATAAGATGTGATGGAATAAAAATATAGTTTCAGGGGAGGAACCTGATAATGTTGTCGATGAAGAAGGGGATGCCTTGGGCATCCCCAAGCTTAGACGCTTGAGTCTTCTTAAAATATGCAGGGGTGAACCACCGGGGCATCCCCAAGCTTAGAGCTTTCACTCTCCTTGATCATATTGCATCATTTCCCTCTCTTGATCCTTGAAAACTTCCTCCACACCAAACTCAAAACAACTCATTAGAGGGTTAGTGCACAATAAAAATTTACATGTTCAGAGGTGACATAATCATTCTTAACACTTCTGGACATTGCACAAAGCTACTGGACATTAATGGATCAAAGAAATTCATCCAACATAGCAAAAGAGGCAATGCGAAATAAAAGGCAGAATCTGTCAAAACAGAACAGTTTGTAAAGACGAATTTTAAAGTGGCACCAGACTTGCTCAAATGAAAATGCCCAAATTGAATGAAAGTTGCGTACATATCTGAGGATCACTCACGTAAATTGGCATAATTTTCTGAGTTACCTACAGAGAATTAGGCCCAGATTCGTGACAGCAAAGAAATCTGTTTCTGCGCAATAATCCAAATCTAGTATGAACCTTACTATCAACGACTTTACTTGGCACAACAATGCACAAAACTAAGATAAGGAGAGGTTGCTACAGTAGTAAACAACTTCCAAGACTCAAATATAAAATAAAAGTACTGTACTAAAAACATGGGTTGTCTCCCATAAGCGCTTTTCTTTAACGCCTTTCAGCTAGGCGCAGAAAGTGTATATCAAGTGTTATCGAGAGGTGAAGCATCAACATCATAATTTGTTCTAATAATAAAATCAAAAGGTAACTTCATTCTCTTTCTAGGGAAGTGTTCCATACCTTTCTTGAGAGGAAATTGATATTTAATATTACCTTTCTTCATATCAATGATAGCTCCAACAGTTCGAAGAAAAGGTCTTCCCAATATAATGGGACAAGATGCATTGCATTCAATATCCAAGACAAAAAAATCAACGGGGACAAGGTTATTGTTAACCATAATACGAACATTATCAACTCTCCCCAAAGGTTTCTTTGTAGCATTATCAACAAGATTAACATCCAAATAACAGTTTTTCAATGGTGGCAAGTCAAGCATATCATAAATTTTCATAGGCATAACAGAAATACTTGCACCAAGATCACATAAAGCATTACAATCAAAGTCATTGACCTTCATCTTAATGATGGGCTCCCAACCATCTTCTAACTTTCTAGGAATAGAGGTTTCGAGTTTTAATTTCTCCTCTCTTGCTTTGATGAGAGCATTTGTAATATGTTTTGTAAAGGCCAAATTTATAGCACTAGCATTGGGACTTTTAGCAAGCTTTTGTAAGAAATTTATAACTTCAGAGATGTGGCAATCATCAAAGTCTAAACCATTATGATCTACAGCAATGGGATCATCATCCCCAATGTTGGAAAAAATTTCAGCAGTTTTATCACAGGCAGTTTCAGCAGTTTTAGCAGTTTCCGGCAGTTTTGCAGGCTTTGCATTAGAAGTAGAAACATTGCCAACACCAATTATTTCACCATTATTAGTAGGAGGTGCAGCAACATGTGGAGAATTAACATTACTAGTGGTGGTAATAGTCCAAACTTTAGCTACATTATTCTCTTTAGCAAGTTTTTCATTTTATTCTCTTTCCCACCTAGCATGCAATTCAGCCATTAATCTTATATTCTCATTAATTCTAACTTGGATGGCATTTGCTGTAGTAACAATTTTATTTTCAATATCCTTATTAGGCATAACTTTCAATTTTAAAAGATCAACATCAGAGGCAAGTCTATCAACCTTAGAAGCAAGAATATCAATTTTATCAAGCTTTTCCTCAACAGATTTGTTAAAAGCAGTTTGTGTACTAATAAATTCTTTAAGCATAGCTTCAAGTCCAGGGGGTGTGTTCCTATTATTGTTGTAAGAATTCCCATAAGAATTACCATAACCGTTACCATTATTATAAGGATATGGCCTATAGTTATTACTAGAATTGTTCCGATAAGCATTGTTGTTGAAATTATTATTTTTAATGAAGTTTACATCAACATGTTCTTCTTGAGCAACCAATGAAGCTAACGGAACATTATTAGGATCAACATTAGTCCTATCATTCACAAGCATAGACATAATAGCATCAATCTTATCACTCAAGGAAGAGGTTTCTTCGACAGAATTTACCTTCTTACCTTGTGGAGCTCTTTCCGTGTGCCATTCAGAGTAATTAATCATCATATTATCAATAAGCTTTGTTGCTTCACCAAGAGTGATGGACATAAAGGTACCTCCAGCAGCTGAATCCAATAGGTTCCGCGAAGAAAAGTTCAGTCCTGCATAAAAGGTTTGGATGATCATCCAAGTAGTCAGTCCATGGGTTGGGCAATTCTTTACCAAAGATTTCATTCTCTCCCATGCTTGAGCAACATGTTCATTATCTAATTGTTTAAAATTCATTATGCTACTCCTCAAAGATATAATTTTAGCGGGAGGATAATATCTACCAATAAAAGCATCCTTACATTTAGTCCATGAATCAATACTATTTCTAGGCAGAGATAGCAACCAATCTTTAGCTCTTCCTCTTAATGAGAAAGGAAACAATTTTAATTTTATAATGTCACCATCTACATCCTTATACTTTTGCATTTCACATAATTCAACAAAATTATTAAGATGGGCAGCAGCATCATCAGAACTAACACCAGAAAATTGCTCTCTCATAACAAGATTCAGTAAAGCAGGTTTAATTTCAAAGAATTCTGCTGTAGTAGCAGGTGGAGCAATAGGTGTGCATAAGAAATCATTATTATTTGTGGTTGTGAAGTCACACAACTTAGTATTTTCAGGAGTACCCATTTTAGTAGTAGTAAATAAAGCAAACTAGATAAAATAAATGCAAGTAACTAATTTTTTTTGTGTTTTTGATATGGAGAACAAGACAGTAAATAAAGTAAAACTAGCAACTAATTTTTTTGTGTTTTGATATAATGCAGCAAACAAAGTAGTAAATAAAATAAAGCAAGACAAAAACAAAGTAAAGAGATTGGATTGTGGAGACTCCCCTTGCAGCGTGTCTTGATCTCCCCGGCAACGGCGCCAGAAAATGTGTTGTTGCCGTGGGAGTTGGCAATTTCCGTGGTGTAGCTTTTCTTCAGAATCCCCGGCAACGGCGCCAGAAAATGTGCTTGATGCGTGCAATCGACACGTCCGTTGGGAACCCCAAGAGGAAGGTGTGATGCAGACAGTAGCAAGTTTTCCCTCAGAAAGAAACCAAGGTTTATCGAACCAGGAGGAGCCAAGAAGCACGTTGAAGGCTGATGGCGGTGAAGTATAGTGCGGCGCAACACCAGGGATTCCGGCGCCAACGTGGAACCTGCACAACACAACCAAAGTACTTTGCCCCAACGAAACAGTGAGGTTGTCAATCTCACCGGCTTGCTGTAACAAAGGATTAGATGTATAGTGTGGATGATGATTGTTTGCAGAAAATAGTAAAGAACAAATATTGCAGTAGATTGTATTCGATGTAAAGAATAGGACCGGGGTCCACAGTTCACTAGAGGTGTCTCTCCCATAAGATAAATAGCATGTTGGGTGAACAAATTACAGTCGGGCAATTTACAAATAGAGAGGGCATGACAATGCACATACATGATATGATAAGTATAGTGAGATTTAATTGGGCATTACGACAAAGTACATAGACCGCTATCCAGCATGCATCTATGCCTAAAAAGTCCACCTTCAGGTTATCATCCGAACCCCTTCCAGTATTAAGTTGTAAACAACAGACAATTGCATTAAGTATGGTGCATAATGTAATCAATAACTACATCCTCGGACATAGCATCAATGTTTTATCCCTAGTGGCAACAGCACATCCACAACCTTAGAACTTTCTGTCACTGTCCCAGATTTAATGGAGGCATGAACCCACTATCGAGCATAAATACTCCCTCTTGGAGTTAAGAGCAAAAACTTGGCCAAAGCCTCTACTAATAACGGAGAGCACGCAAGATCATAAACAACACATAGGTAATAGATTGATAATCAACATAACATAGTATTCTCTATCCATCGGATCCCGACAAACACAACATATAGCATTACAGATAGATGATCTTGATCATGTTAGGCAGCTCACAAGATCCAACAATGAAGCACATAAGGAGAAGACGACCATCTAGCTACTGCTATGGACCCATAGTCCAGGGGTGAACTACTCACTCATCACTCCGGAGGCGATCATGGTGGTGAAGAGTCCTCCGGGAGATGATTCCCCTCTCCGGCAGGGTGCCGGAGGCGATCTCCTGAATCCCCCGAGATGGGATTGGCGGCGGCGGCGTCTCAGTAAGGTTTTCCGTATCGTGGCTCTCGGTACTGGGGGTTTCGCGACGGAGGCTTTAAGTAGGTGGAAGGGTAGGTCAGGGGGCCACACGAGGGCCCCACACACCAGGGCCGCGCGACCAAGGCCTGGGCCGCGCCGCCCTGTTGTGGCGGCGCCTCGTGGCCCCACTTCGTCTCTCCCTCGGACTTCTGGAAGCTTCGTGCAAAAATAGGACCCTGGGCGTTGATTTCGTCCAATTCCGAGAATATTTCCTTTGTAGGATTTCTGAAACCAAAAACAACAGAAAACAGCAACTGGCTCTTCGGCATCTCGTTAATAGGTTAGTGCCGGAAAATGCATAAATATGACATAAAGTATGCATAAAACATGTATATATCATCAATAATGTGGCATGGAACATAAGAAATTATCGATACGTCGGAGACGTATCAAGAGCTCTTTTCTCTCTGGTGTTTTCCGCCCCGCAGAGGCGGCTGTGACTCTTCGCGACTATCCTCTGGAGCTTAGGTTTTCGGGGCGAAGAAGTACGCGAAGGAGAGGAGGCCAGAGGGGGCTGTGGGCCCCCTCCTCACAAGGCGGCGCGGCAAGGCCTTGGCCCGCGCTGGCCTATGAGGTGGGCCCATGGCGGCCCTCCTCGGCTCCCCCTTCTGGCTCCCTTCGTCTTCTGGAAAAATAGGATTTTTCATATAATTTCCGTCAATTGTTGATCTTCCGAAATATTGCATTCTGACAGTGCTTTTTCCAGCAGAATCCTGACTCCGGTGCGCGATCCTCCAATAATCATGAAACATGCAAAATAGATGAAATAACATAAGTATCATCTCCAAATATGAAATATATCAATGAATAACAGCAAATTATGATATAAAATAGTGATGCAAAATGGACGTATCAACTCCCCCCAAGCTTAGACTTCGCTTGTCCCCAAGCGAAACTGAACTCGGTAAACAGGACCACATGTTTATGGAGTGAAGAGTCGATAAATAAAATACGGACAAGAAGCATCACATTCATTCGCACAAGACATTCTAGTGAACAACTTCCTCATATAATTCAACTTGAAACAAGTAGAAGGTAATCACAAATAAAGGTGCATAGGAAATCATAATTGGTGATGGCAAACTTTGTTCTTGGTCAGAGAACAGTTAACAGATTATATTTATCTATTGAGCAGCGCTCTCATATTAAAGCTTATAATAAACTTGCATACTCAATCATAGTAATCTCCTCATAATCATTGATAACTTTCAAAGCTATGTTCATTCAGATAAAACTTGTACTTAAATAAGGAAGAGTAAAAGGCATGATTAAGTAGATCACAATATAGATGGTTGGATCACAACAACTCAATTGCTTGCTTAAGATGGAGGGAAATAGGTTTACTGACTCAACATAAAGTAAAAGATAGGCCCTTCGCAGAGGAAGCAGGGATTAAATCATGTGCTAGAGCTTTTAAGTTTTGAAATCATATAGAGAGCATAAAAGTAAAGATTTGAGAGGTGTTTGTTGTTGTCAACGAATGGTAATGGGTACTCTAACCCCCTTGCCAAACAGACCTCCAAAGAGCGGCTCCCATGAAGGACGTTATCTCTACCAGCAAGGTAGAGCATCCCCCTTCTCTTTTGTTTACACATGTACTTTAGTTTATTTAAGGATGACACTCCTCCCAACCTTTGCTTTCTCAAGCCATGGCTAACCGAATCCTCGGGTGCCTTCCAACATTTCACATACCATGGAGGAGTGTCTATTGCAAAATTAAGTTGCTTACTGATGAATCAGGGCAAAACATGTGAAGAGAATTATTAATGAAAGTTGATTAATTGGGGCTGGGAACCCCGTTGCCAGCTCTTTTTGCGAAATTATAGGATAAGCGGATGAAGCCACTAGTCCATTAATGGAAGCTGCCTAACAAGACTGAAAGATAAAACACCACATACTTCCTCATGAGCTATAAAACATTGACACAAATAAGAGGTAATAATTTTTGAATAGTTTAAAGGTAGCACATGAAGTATTTACTTGGAATGGCAGGGAAATACCACATAATAGGTAGTTATGGTGGACACTGATGGCATAGGTTTGGTTTAAGGGTTTGGATGCACGAGAAGTATTCCCTCTCGGTACAGGTCTTTGGCTAGCAAGGTTAATTAGCAAGCATAAGAGTTGAGGGAAACAAACAAATATACATGTGATAGAAACAATCATGCATCTTCCTTGTAAGCACAAACAAATTTAACTTCAGAATACTAAGCTAGGAACTAACAAGAAAGATAATAACATATCTACATGTATTTCCTCTTTTCTACTCAAATTCAAGGTGTTGTTGCTATTGACCCAAGCTAAGTTTGCCAAAACCAAATAGGTTTACTCAATGCTCCCAAAGTGATACCAATACTAACAACAAGATTAATCATATAATAGAGATTGCAAACTAAAATAAGATGTGCAATATGTAAATGATAGGACTTCTCATTAATATTCCATAACGATAACTCACACCAAGGGATACATAGATAACCACTAAAAGAGAGATACTTCCATACCGCAACACATCTTATATGATAACTTCCCTACTCATGATATGACACTACTTGATAGTAAAAAGTAAAAGATGGTGATGGTGTGATACCGCGGCACTCCCCCAAGCTTGGAACAAACCAAGGGGGTGCCAATACCGATGATGAATTACTCCTCCGGCGGTGGTGATGGCCCGTTCCTGCGACTCTTAAAGATCTCCTTCAGCTTCAGCTTCTCAGTTTGGCAATTCTGCACTAAGACTCGAAGAGATTCATTGTTATTCAAAGATGGCGGTGGTGTTCTTGTGATGGGAATTGAGTGATATTCCAGCATTCTGCGAAGTCGGTTGTTCTCCTCCTGAAGTATCTCCACCTCCCTTCTTAGAGCACGGTACTGATCACAAAACTCATCGGTAACCCGTAGTGCTTCCTCCACAGCAGGGAAAGAGTTGAGGCTAAGAGCAGGTGGTAGAGGTCCCTGCAAGTTATGAGAAAAAGAACGTCCAGTGTTAACCGATCCCACCAAGATTGGCTTCCTCCTCATAGATTGCCGCTTTCTTTTTGTTGATGACGTCCCCTTCACTTCCTCCTTGAATTCTTCTTCCAAAGGCTCCTTGTCCTTGTTGTTGGAGACCATGGTGCTTCTAGATCAAAGACAGATCCTAGCAGAAACAGCTCGAAACAAAACACGACGAGAAAACGATATACGGACCTCCAGGGGTCTGGGAGATTATATAGAAAAAAAATTCGTGACAGAAGGAAAGTACCAGGTCGAACCAGAGTCGGAGAGGAGTAATTCATCATCGGTATTGGCACCCCCTTGGTTTGTTCCAAGCTTGGGGGAGTGCCACGGTATCACACCATCACCATCTTTTACTTTTTACTATCAAGTAGTGTCATATCATGAGTAGGGAAGTTATCATATAAGATGTGTTGCGGTACTATTAGCTTGATGCGTGCAGTAGCAAGTTTTCCCTCAGAAAGAAACTAAGGTTTATCGAACTAGTAGGAGCCAAGAAGCACATTGAAGGTTGATGGTGGCGAAATGTAGTGCGGCGCAACACCAGGGATTCCGGCGCCAACGTGGAACCTGCACAACACAATCAAAGTACTTTTCCCCAACGTAACAGTGAGGTTGTCAATCTCACCGGCTTGCTGTAAACAAAGGATTAAACGTATTGTCTGGAAGATGATTGTTTGCGAAGAACAGTAAGAATAATTGCAGTAGATTGTATTTCAGATGTAAAGAATAGGACCGGGGTCCACAGTTCACTAGTGGTGTCTCTCCCATAAGATAAACAGATGTTGAGTGAACAAATTACAGTTGGGCAATTGACAAATAAAGAAGGCATAACAATGCACATACATATATCATGATGAGTACTATGAGATTTAATCAGGGCATTACGACAAAGTACATAGACCGCTATCCAGCATGCATCTATGCCTAAATAGTCCACTTTCAGGTTATCATCCGAACCCCTTCCGGTATTAAGTTGTAAACAACAGACAATTGCATTAAGTATGGTGCGTAATGTAATCAACACAAATATCCTTAGACAAAGCATCGATGTTTTATCCCTAGTAGAAACAGCACATCCACAACCTTAGAACTTTCTGTCACTGTCCCAGATTTAATGGAGGCATGAACCCACTATCGAGCATAAATACTCCCTCTTGGAGTCACAAGTATCAACTTGGCCAGAGCCTCTACTAGCAACGGAGAGCATGCAAGAACATAAATAACATATATGATAGATTGATAATCAACTTGACATAGTATTCAATATTCATCGGATCCCAACAAACACAACATGTAGCATTACAAATAGATGATCTTGATCATGATAGGCAGCTCACAAGATCTAACATGATAGCACAATGAGGAGAAGACAACCATCTAGCTACTGCTATGGACCCATAGTCCAGGGGTGAACTACTCACACATCGATCCGAAGGCGATCATGGCGATGAACAGACCTCCGGGAGATGATTCCCCTCTCCGACAGGGTGCCGGAGGCGATCTCCTGAATCCCCCGAGATGGGATTGGCGGCGGCGGTGTCTGATGACGCGTAAAGCACACGCTCGTTGGGAACCCCAAGTGGAAGGTGTGATGCGTACAACAGCAAGTTTCCCTCAGTAAGAAACCAAGGTTTATCGCACCAGTAGGAGTCAAGAAGCACGTTGAAGGTTGATGGCGGCGGGATGTAGTGCGGCGCAACACCAGGGATTCCGGTGCCAACGTGGAACCTGCACAACACAACCAAAGTACTTTGCCCCAACGAAACAGTGAGGTTGTCAATCTCACCGGCTTGCTGTAACAAAGGATTAACCGTATTGTGTGGAAGATGATTGTTTGCAGAAAACAGTAAAGAACAAGTATTGCAGTAGATTGTATTCGATGTAAAGAATAGGACCGGGGTCCACAGTTCACTAGAGGTGTCTCTCCCATAAGATAAATAGCATGTTGGGTGAACAAATTACAGTCGGGCAATTGACAAATACAGAGGGCATGACAATGCACATACATGATATGATAAATATTGTGAGATTTAATTGGGCATTACGACAAAGTACATAGACCGCTATCCAGCATGCATCTATGCCTAAAAAGTCCACCTTCAGGTTATCATCCGAACCCCTTCCAGTATTAAGTTGCAAACAACAGACAATTGCATTAAGTATGGTGCGTAATGTAATCAATAACTACATCCTCGGACATAGCATCAATGTTTTATCCCTAGTGGCAACAACACATCCACAACCTTAGAACTTTCTGTCGCTGTCCCAGATTTAATGGAGGCATGAACCCACTATCGAGCATAAATACTCCCTCTTGGAGTTAAGAGCAAAAACTTGGCTAGAGCCTCTACTAATAACGGAGAGCATGCAAGATCATAAACAACACATAGGTAATAGATTGATAATTAACATAACATAGTATTCTCTATCCATCGGATCCCGACAAACACAACATATAGAATTACAGATAGATGATCTTGATCATGTTAAGCAGCTCACAAGATCCAACAATGAAGCACATAAGGAGAAGACGACCATCTAGCTACTGCTATGGACCCATAGTCCAGGGGTGAACTACTCACTCATCACTCCGGAGGCGATCATGGCGGTGAAGAGTCCTCCGGGAGATGATTCCCCTCTTCGGCAGGGTGCCGGAGGCGATCTCCTAAATCCCCCGAGATGGGATTGGCGGCGGCGGCGTCTCAGTAAGGTTTTCCGTATCGTGGCTCTCGGTACTGGGGGTTTCGCGACGGAGGCTTTAAGTAGGCGGAAGGGCAGGTCAAAGGGCGTCACGAGGGGCCCACACCACAGGCCGGCGCGGCCAGGGCCTGGGCCGCGCCGCCCTGGTGTGTCGCCACCTCGTGGCCCCACTTCGACTCTCCCTCGGACTTCTGGAAGCTTCGTGGCAAAATAGGACCCTGGGCGTTGATTTCGTCCAATTCCGAGAATATTTCCTTTGTAGGATTTCTGAAACCAAAAACAGCAGAAAACAGCAACTGGCTCTTCGGCATCTCGTTAATAGGTTAGTGCCGGAAAATGCATAAATACGACATATAATGTGTATAAAACATGTAGGTATCATCAATAATGTGGCATGGAACATAAGAAATTATCGATACGTCAGAGACGTATCAGCGTCTCTGGAAGGTTTTCCGTATCGTGGCTCTCGGTACTGGGGGTTTCGCGACGAAGGATTTAAGTAGGCGGAAGGGTAGGTTTAGGGGCGACACGGGGGGCCCACACGCTAGGGCGTCGCGGCCCCACCCTTGGCCGCGCGGCCCTGGTGTGGCGGCGCCTCGTCGCCCCACTTCGTAATCCTTTCGGTCTTCTGGAAGCTTCGTGGAAAAATAAGACCCTGGGCGTTGATTTCGTCCAATTCTGAGAATATTTCCTTTGTAGGATTTCTGAAACCAAAAACAGCAGAAAACAACAACTGGCTCTTTGGCATCTCGTCAATAGGTTAGTGCCGGAAAATGCATAATAATGACATATAATGTGTATAAAACATGTGAGTATCATCATAAAAGTAGCATGGAACATAAGAAATTATAGATACGTTTGAGACGTATCAAGCATCCCCAAGCTTAGTTCCTACTCGCCCTCGAGTAGGTAAACGATAACAAGGATAATTTCTGAAGTGACATGCTATCATAATCTTGATCAATACTATTGTAAAGCACATGAGATGAATGCAGCGATTCGAAGCAATGATGAAGACAATGAGTAAACAACTGAATCATATAGCAAAGACTTTTCATGAATAATACTTTCAAGACAAGCATCAATAAGACTTGCATAACAGTTAACTCATAAGCAATAAATTCTTAGTAGAAAGCTTTGAAACAACACAAAGGACGATATAAGTTTCAGCGGTTGCTTTCAACTTCAACATGTATATCTCATGGATAGTTGTCAACATAAAGTAATATAACAAGTGCAATAGGTAAACATGTAGGAATCAATGCACACAGTTTACACAAGTGTTTGCTTCTGAGATAGAAAGAATAGGTAAACTGACTCAACAATAAAGTAGAAGATAGACCCTTCGCAGAGGGAAGCATGGATTACTATTTTTGTGCTAGAGCTTTTCATTTTGAAAACATAGAAACAATTTTGTCAACGGTAGTAATAAATCATATGTGTTATGTATAAGATATCCTATAAGTTGCAAGCCTCATGCATAGAATACTAATAGTGCTCGCACCTTGTCCTAATTAGTTTGGATTAACACGAATTATCATTGCATAGCATATGTTTCAACCAAGTGTCACAAAGGGGTACCTCTATGCCGCCTGTACAGAGGTCTAAGGAGAAAGTTCGCATTGGATTTCTCGCTTTTGATTATTCTCAACTTAGACATCCATACCGGGACAACATAGACAACAGATAATGGACTCCTCTTTAATGCTTAAGCATTCAACAACAGATAAAATTCTCATAAGAGATTGAGGATTTGTGTCCAAACTGAAACTTCCACCATGATTCATGGCTTTAGTTAGCGGCCCAATGTTCTTCTCTAACAATATGCATACTCAAACCATTTGATCATGAAAATCGCCCTTACTTCAGACAAGACGAACATGCATAGCAACTCACATGATATTCAACAAAGGTAAAAGTTGATGGCGTCCCCAGAAACATGGTTACCGCTCAACAAGCAACTTATTAAGAAATAAGACACATAAGTACATATTCTTCACCACAATAGTTTTTAAGGCTATTTTCCCATGAGCTATGTATTGTAAAGGCAAAGAGTAGAAGTTTAAAGGTAGCACTCAAGTAATGTACTTTGGAATGGCAGAGAAATACCATGTGGTAGGTAGGTATGGTGGATACAAATGGCATAGTTTTTGGCTCAAGGATTTGGATGCACGAGAAGAATTCCTCTCAATACAAGGCTAGGCTAGCAAGGTTGTTTGAAGCAAACTCAAGTATAAAATGGTGCATCAAGACTCACATATAAACATATTGTAAGTATTATAAGACTTTACATTGTCTCCTTGTTGTTCAAACACCTTAACCAGAAAATATCTAGACTTAGAGAGACCGATCATGCAAACCAAATTTTAACAAGCTCTATGTAGTTCTTCATTAATGGGTGCAAGGTACATGATGCAAGAGCTTAAACATGATCTATATGAGCACAACAATTGCCAAGTATCAAATTATTCAAGATATTATACCAATTACCACATGAAGCATTTTCCGTTTCCAACCATATATCAATGAACGAAGTAGTTCAACCTTCGCAATGAACATTAAGAATAAAGCTAAGAACACATGTGTTCATATGCAACAGCGGAGCGTGTCTCTCTCCCACACAAAGAATGCTAGGATCTGATTTTATTCAAACAAAACAAAAATAAAAGCAAACAGACGCTCCAAGCAAAGCACATAAGATGTGACTGAATAAAAATATAGTTTCACTAGAGGTGACCTGATAAGTTGTCGATGAAGAAGGGGATGCCTTGGGCATCCCCAAGCTTAGATGCTTGAGTCTTCTTAAAATATGCAGGGATGAACCACGGGGGCATCCCCAAGCTTAGACTTTTCACTCTTCTTGATCATATTGTATCATCCTCCTCTCTTGACCCTTGAAAACTTCGTCCACACCAAACTCGAAACAAACTCATTAGAGGGTTAGTGCATAATTCATATATTCAGAGGTGACATAATCATTCTTAACACTTCTGGACATTGCACAAAGCTACTGAAAGTTAATGGAACAAAGAAATCCATCAAACATAGCAAAACAGGCAATGCGAAATAAAAGGCAGAATCTGTCAAAACAGAACAGTCCGTAAAGACAAATTTTCCAGGGGCACTTAACTTGCTCAGATGAAAATGCTCAAATTGAATGAAAGTTGCGTACATATCTGAGGATCACGCACGTAAATTGGCAGATTTTTCTGAGTTACCTACAGAGAACCCTGCCCAAATTCGTGATAGCAAGAAATATGTTTCTGCGCAGTAATCCAAATCTAGTATTGACTTTACTATCAAAGACTTTACTTGGCACAACAATGCAATAAAATAAAGATAAGGAGAGGTTGCTACAGTAGTAACAACTTCCAAGACTCAAATATAAAACAAAAGTGCAGAAGTAAAATAATGGGTTGTCTCCCATAAGCGCTTTTCTTTAACGCCTTTCAGCTAGGCGCAGAAAGTGTGAATCAAGTATTATCAAGAGATGAAGCATCGACATTATTACCTCGGGCTTTACGCCTACCCTTCTTACTATTTTTCTTACTCTTTGGTTTAGGGAATACATGGCCGCCTCCCGGTGTAGAGGTGAATTTTAGGGTGCCTTTTCCCACATCTATGATTGCTCCCAATAGTTTCAGCAGGGATCTTCCAAGTGTGATTTATCCTGTTCCTGCACATTCAATAACAAGATAATCAGTGGATACCGTTCTTCCAAGAATGGTTGTGTGCACACACTCAGCTATTCCCTTCGGAATTATAACAAAGTTATCAATAAGAGTTACTCCTTCTCCCCCTTCAACGAGTCCCCAAAGTGTCAAAGATTCATAAATACTCTTAGGCATAAGGCAAAATTCAGACATAATATCACAATGGGCATGAAAAGTTTCACCACCAATAATAACTTTAATAGTAGGGTCCCACATTGAAGGTTCAGAGTTCACTAAAACTTGATCAAGACGGTTACGAACATAACTATAATTTTCTTTCAAGCAAGATGCACTTGTCTCAAGAGTGTTTAATCTATTATAAATGCTAATAAGAGCTGAATAAAAGTTATTAGCTGAACTATGTGATGCAACCAATTTTTTTATGGCATTAAAAGCTTGATCCCTGTTGCAATGAAGGAAATCTCCTCCCACTACAGCATCTAAGGCATATCTATAGCGAATCATAAGCCCAAAATAAAAATTACTAAGGAGCAGACTTAGAGTCATTTGAGGTTCAACTTTATGATAAGAATCAAAAATTCTAGACCAAGCATCTTTAAAACTCTCCTCATCCCCTTGTTTAAAAGTAAAGATTAATTCATGAGGTGAAGAAGTAACAGGTTCAGAGCTAGACATGATAACAAAATAAACTAAATGCAAGTAACTAAATTTTTTTGTGTTTTTGATATGGAGAACAAGACAGTAAATAAAGTAAAGCTAGCAACTAATTTTTGTGTGTTTTGTTTTAGTGCAGCAAACAAAGTAGTAAATAAAATAAAGCAAGACAAAAACAAAGTAAAGAGATTGGAAGTGGGAGACTCCCCATGCAGCGTGTCTTGATCTTCCCGGCAACGGCGCCAGAAAATAGTCTTGATGACCCACAAGTATAGGGGGTGTATCGTAGTACTTTCGATAAATAAGAGTGTCGAAACCAACGAGGAGCAGAAGGTGTTGACAAGCAGTTTCGATGAAGGATTCACTGTAAATGCTCACAGACAAGTATTCAGGGGATTTTAGTATAGCAGATGAATAAAGTACAAGTAAGTAAAATGCGAGAGTAATAATTGCAGCGAGTGGCCCAATCCTTTTTAGCACAAAGGACAAGCCGGTTTGTTTACTTATAATGACCAAACGTTCTTGAGGACACACGGGAATTTAGTCTAGTGCTTTCGCTTCATATAGCTGATTAATCTTCATTGTTTTGATAAGTGTTGTGTGGGTGAACCTATGCTAATGCACCGCCCTTCCTAGGACTAATACATACTTGTGATTATACCCCTTGCAAGCATCCGCAAATACAAGAAAGTAATTAAGATAAATCTAACCACAGCCTTAAACTCTGAGATCCTGCTATCCCTCCTGCATCGATGTACCAACGGGGGTTTAGGTTTCTGTCACTCCGACAACCCCGCAATTAGCAAACGAATACAAGATGTATTCCCCTAGGCCCATAAATGGTGAAGTATCATGTAGTCGACGTTCACATGACACCACTAGAAGAATAACACCACAACTTAAATATCATAACATTGAATACTAACCAACATAATTCACTACTAACATTTAGACTTCACCCATGTCCTCAAGAACTAAACGAACTACTCACGAGACATCATATGGAACATGATCAGAGGTGATATGATGATGAATAACAATCTGAACATAAACCTTGGTTCAATGGTTTCACTCAAGAGCATCAATAACAAGTAGAAATCAATACCGGGAGAGTTTCCCCTACCAAACAATCAAGATCCAACCCTAATTGTTACAGCGGTGACGAGGTGCAGCGGTGGAGACGGCGGTGATGATGATGGAGATGATGGTGATGATGATGGAGATGATGTCCAGCTCGATGACGATGGCGTCGATTTCCCCCTCCGGGAGGGAATTTCCCCGGCGGATTTCAGCCTGCCGGAGAGCTATTTTCTCTCTGGTGTTTTCCGCCCCGCAGAGGCGGCTGTGACTCTTCGCGACTATCCTCTGGAGCTTAGGTTTTCGGGGCGAAGAAGTAGGCGAAGGAGAGGAGGCCAGATGGGGCTGTGGGCCCCCACCTCATAGGCCGGCGCGGCAAGTGCTTGATGTCTACGCACGCTTCTATTCCTGTAGACAGTGTTGGGCCTCCAAGAGCAGAGGTTTGTAGAACAGCAGCAAGTTTCCCTTAAGTGGATCACCCAAGGTTTATCGAACTCAGGGAGGAAGAGGTCAAAGATATCCCTCTCAAGCAACCCTGCAATCACGATACAAGAATTCTCTTGTGTCCCCAACACACCTAATACACTTGTCAGATGTATAGGTGCACTAGTTCGGCGAAGAGATAGTGAAATACAAGTAGTATGGATGTATATGAGTGGTAATAGCAATCTGAATAAAATATGGCAGCGAGTAAACATGCAACAGAACAGTAAATAAACGGAGTTTCGATGTTTGGAAACAAGGCCTAGGGATCATACTTTCACTAGTGGACACTCTCAACATTGATCACATAATAAAACCACTCTACACTCTCTTGTTGGATGACAAACACCATTAATTGTGTAGGGCTACAAGAGCACCTCAATGCCGGAGTTAACAAGATCCACAACATTCGATGTTCATATTTAAATAACCTTAGAGTGCATAATAGATCATTGCAATTATACCAAGTACTAACATAGCATGCACACTGTCACCATCACACTATGAAAGGAGGAATAGATCGCATCAATACTATCATAGTAATAGTTAACTCCATAATCTATAAGACATTACAATCATAACCTACGCCAAGAACTACATGATGCACACACTATCACCATTACATCATGAAGGAGGAATAGAGTACTTTAATAACATCACCAGAGTAACACATAGATGAATAGTGATACAAAGCTCATATGAATCTCAATCATGTAAGGCAGCTCATGAGATCATTGTATTGAAGTACACATGAGAGAGATTAACCACATAGCTACCGGTACAGCCCTTAGCCTCGATGGAGAACTACTCCCTCCTCATGGGAGACAACAGCGTTGATGAAGATGGCGGTGGTGTTGATGGAGAAGCCTTCCGGGGGCACTTCCCCGTCCCGGCGGCGTGCCGGAACATAGACTCCTGTCCCCCGAATCTTGGCTTCGCGATGGCGGCGGCTCTGGAAGGTTTCTCGTACCGTGGCTTTTTCATCTCGAAGATTTAGGTCAGGGGGCTTCTTATAAGCGAAGAGTCGGAGTCGGAAGGGCTACAGGGGACCCACACTGTAGGGGGCGCGCCTGGCTCCTTGGCCGCGCCGCCCACACGTGTGGGACCACCAGGGCTCCCCTCTGGTGCCTCTCCGGTGTTCTGGAAGCTTCGTGCAATTATAAGATGCTGGGCGTTGATTTCGTCCAATTCCGAGAATATTTCCTTACTAGGATTTCTGAAACCAAAAACAGCAGAAAACAGGAACTAGCACTTCGGCATCTTGTCAATAGGTTAGTTCCGGAAAATGCATAATAATGACATAAAGTGTGAACAAAACATGTAGGTATTGTCATAAAACTAGCATGGAACATAAGAAATTATAGATACGTTTGAGAAGTATCAAGCATCCCCAAGCTTAGTTCCTACTCGCCCTCGAGTAGGTAAACGATAACAAGGATAATTTCTTAAGTTACATGCTACTTACATAATCTTGATCATACTATTGTAAACCATATGAGATGAATGCAGCGATTCGAAGCAATGATGAAGACAATGAGTAAACAAATGAATCATATAGCAAAGACTTTTCATGAATAATACTTTCAAGACAAGCATCAATAAGTCTTGCATAAGAGTTAACTCATAAAGCAATAGATTCAAAGTAGAAGGCATTGAAGCAACACAAAGGATGCTATAAGTTTCAGCAATTGCTTTCAACTTGTAACATGTATATCTCATGGATAGTTGTCAACATAAAGCAATATAACAAGTGCAATAGGTAAACATGTAAGAATCAATGCACACAGTTGACACAAGTGTTTGCTTCTAAGATAGAAAGAAGTGGGTAAACTGACTCAACATAAAGTAAAAGAAAGGCCCTTCGCAGAGGGAAGCAGGGATCACTACAAGAAAAGTTGCCATGGCCGACGAAGTTGAAGTCGCGCCGTGGTTGCTGGTGTACCATGGCCGACGATTTTGGGTCCCTCCATGGTGCATATCAAAACTTTTTTTTTCTCGTTTTTGAGGCCACCTAGCCCGACGAAAGCGGCCAAAACGTCGCGTATGGTGGCCCGGGACGTGGTGCATCTCGAAATCTCGGGTTCGCCGACCGAGTCAACGCAAATCCGCACCGCCGAGGGATGTAGGGCCCAGATGGCAGCCTCTCTGGCATTGTTTTTTTTCTCGATCGCGCCATCTCGTTCAACGTTCTCCGATCGAGCCGTTTACGATGCAGGATCATGGGTCCCGCATGTCATCCTCTATGAACCAAAATTCTTTCTATTCTTGGATTTTTTTTGACCCCCTGATTTCTGGCTACTTCCTTTTTCTTTTGATCCCTTGCCGCCTTGGAAACGTTGAGACCGCTGCTGCTAAATGGGACCCGCATGTCATCCTCTATGTGCAATCAACTTTCTTTTCTTGGAGTTTTTTTTGGCACCTCATATTTGGTCACTTGCCTTTTTTTTCGATCCCCTGCCGCCTCTCAAACGGTGATACCGCTGCTGCTAAATGGGACCCGCATGTCATCCTCTATGTACTATAAAACTTTCTTTTCTTGGATTTTTTTTGGCACCTCATATTTGGTCACTTGCCTTTTTCTTTCGATCCCCTGCCGCCTCTCAAACGGTGATACCGCTGCTGCTAAATGGGACCCGCATGTCATCCTCTATGTACTATAAAACTTTCTTTTCTTGGATTTTTTTGGCACCTCATATTTGGTCACTTGCCTTTTTCTTTCGATCCCCTGCTGCCTCTCAAACGGTGATACCGCTGCTGCTAAATGGGACCCGCATGTCATCCTCTATGGACTATAAAACTTTCTTTTCTTGAATTATTTTTGGCTCCTGATATTTGGTCACTTGCCTTTTTCTTTCGATCACCTGCCGCCTCTCAAACAGTGAGACCGCTGCAGCTAAATGGGACCCGCATGTCATCCTCTATGAGCAATCAACTTTCTTTTCTTGGAGTTTTTTTGGCACCTCATATTTGGGCACTTGCCTTTTTCTTTCGATCTCATGCCACGTTTGAAACGTTGAGGAACCTGCAGGCTCATGGGACCCGCATGTCATCCTCTATGTACTATAAAAGTTCATTTTCTTGTTTTTTTTCACCCTCTTATTTTTGGCAATTTCCTTTTTCTTTCGAACCCCTGCCGCCTCTCAAACGGTGATACCGCTGCTGCTAAATGGGACCCGCATGTCATCATCTATGTACTATAAAACTTTCTTTTCTTGAATTATTTTTGGCTCCTCATATTTGGTCACTTGCCTTTTTCTTTCGATCTCATGCCACGTTTGAAACGTTGAGGAACCTGCTGGCTCATGGGACCCGCATGTCATCCTCTATGTGCTATAAAAGTTTATTTACTTTATTTTTTTTTCACCCTCTGATTTTTGGCTATTTTCTTTTTCTTTTGATCCCCTGCCGCCTTGGAAACGTTGGGTAAGCTGCTAACTCATGGGACCCGCATGTCATCCTCTATGTACAATCAACTTTCTTTTTCTTTTGATCTCAAGCCGCATTTGAAACGTTGAGACCGCTGCTGCTAAATGGGACCCGCATGTCATCCTCTACGTACAATAAAGTTTCTTTTCTTGGATTATCTTTGGCTCCTGATATTTTGTCACTTGCCTTTTTCTTTCGATCTCATGCCGCCTTTGAAACGTTGAGTAAGCTGCTGGCTCATGGGTCCCGCATGTCATCCTCTACGAACAATAAAAGTTTCCTTTCTTGGAGTTATTTTTTACCCCTAATTTCTGGCTATTTGCCTTTTTCTTTTGATCTCCTGCCCCCTCTGAAACGATGAGGACGCTGTTTGCAGGTCGGTCCCACATGTCATCCTCTATGAACAATAAAAGTTTCCTTTGGTGGATTTATTTTTGACCCCTAATAAATTTCTGGCTATTTCCTTTTTTTCTTTTGATCCCCTGCCGCCTTGGAATTGTTGAGAATGCTGCTGCCTCATTTTTCTTTTGGTCCTGTGCCGCCTTGGAAACGTTGAGACCGCTGCTACAAAATGGGACCCGCATGTCATCCTCTATGTACAATAAAGTTTCTTTTCTTGGATTATTTTTGGCTCCTGATATTATGTCACTTGGCTTTTTCTTTCGATCTCATGCCGACTTTGAAACGTTGAGGATGCTGCTGCCTCATGGGTCCCGCATGTCATCCTCTCAGAACGATAAATGTTTTCTTTTCTTGTATTTTTTTACCAACTGATTTTTGGCTTTTTTTTATTTTCGGTCCCCTGCCGCCTTTGAAACGTTGACGACGCTGCTGGCTCATGGGTCCCCGATGTCAGCCTCCCCGTACAAGAAACATGTGATATTTTATTTTGCAGACAATAAACGTTGTATTTCGCTCTGAGCTATTGCAAACGGATAAATTAAATCTTTATATCTACATAAACAAACTTATATGTTGAATCTCCTTGTTTTTTGTTTTTGCGAAGCATAGGACTTTCCTATTTTTTTTTTGAGAAAAATCCGACCTTTCCTATTTTGGAGTGGGCTGAAATTGTACGAGTCAAAAGGCCCAGCAGGATAGTTCGAAGGCCCAGATGTCCAGATACAGCCCAATTGAAATCTTTCTTTTCTTGGATTTTTTCACACCCTGATTTCTGGCTACTTCATTTTTCTTTCGGTCCTGTGCCGCCTTGGAAGCGTTGAGACCGCTGCTACAAAATGGGACCCGCATGTCATCCTCTATGTACAATAAAGTTTCTTTTCTTGGATTATTTTTGGCTCCTGATATTATGTCACTTGCCTTTTTCTTTCAATCTCATGCCGACTTTGAAACGTTGAGGAAGCTGCTGGCTCATGGGTCCCGCATGTCATCCTCTATGAACAATAAAAGTTTCCTTTGTTGGATTTATTTTTTTCCCCTAATTTCTGGCTATTTGCCTTTTTCTTTTGATCCCCTGCCCCCTTTGAAACGATGACGACGCAGATGGCAAGTCGGTCCCACATGTCATCCTCTATGAACAATAAAAGTTTCCTTTGATGGATTTATTTTTTACCCTAATTAATTTCTGGCT
This sequence comes from Lolium perenne, assembly GCF_019359855.2. Classification (NCBI taxonomy): domain Eukaryota; kingdom Viridiplantae; phylum Streptophyta; class Magnoliopsida; order Poales; family Poaceae; genus Lolium; species Lolium perenne. Next base: position 65,305,365 of record NC_067247.2, read on the forward strand.
ATTTCCTTTTTTCTTTTGATCCCCTGCCGCCTTGAAATAGTTGAGGATGCTGCTGCCTCATGGGTCCCGCATGTCATCCTCTCAGAAAGGTAAATGTTTCTTTTCTTGAATTTGTTTACCAACTGATTTTTGGCTTATTTTTTCTTTCGATCTCCTGCCACCTTTAAAACGTTGACGACGCTGCTGGCTCATGGGTCCCCAATGTCAGCCTCCCCATACTGCAAATCCTCTTTCTGCAAAGGTTGTATTTCTAGATAGATAAGGTGGATTCGAATCTGCCATGGTTCAGGCAGCTCAGGTAAGCCTTCTTGCACTGATTAATGGAAGTAGTGTATAGCAAGGTCAAGACATGTGGCTCGGTGTAATGAATCTATTTGAATCATGTTGTGGGTTCAATCTGATAGTTCTCTAACAGGTCAGCCAAAATAGAAATTAAGTTTTTTTCTAAAACGGAAATGCAAATTAAGATGAACATAAACATTAGTTATCATAATAGCTGATCATACATACATACTTGCTAAGAGCAAAAGCTTGCCAGAGTTTTACCACCCATACAATTAATTAGCAGTTCAGATAAGATAACCTTATATAAGTATAACTACAAATGCATTTGCTAAGGGCTCATGGGGCAACAGAACTAGACAACCGCGAACTTTATGACCAGCATGTCACAGTGGCATCGAAAGATCTTGACCTTCAACTTTGATCCAATGCGAAGTTTGGCACCGTCAATGAACTTTTTCCACCTGGAAGTAACAGCCAAGCGGCCATCTGTGGGACTGACGGAGTACCGTCCCTCCACGGTGAGACCTTCACTCTCCATGACGATGGATATCTTGCCCCTTCGGCCAGCATTGAGATCCTTGGAGATACTTTTAGGCAATTTCTGATTCAAAGCAAGAGATACCACCAAAAATTAGTCAATGGCACCAATGCACTGAACCATGTGAGACTTTGAGCAGAGAAGACATCAAGATAAGAGCAGTTATGCTGTCATATACTCACGAACATAGCCTTCGGGTGCGTCCTGGTCACCACACGGGTGGCCACAGCAATGAGCTGAGACCTCGGTGATCCGGGCCGGGCAGGTGCGGAGCCCGGGCTGGTACACGAGCCGGTAGTCTGATGCGGGAGACTGGGCAGGGTGCAGAAACGGTGCCTCTAGAGGAACCGGTGCTGATGCAGGAGACTGTTGGGCAGGTGCGATGAAACGGTGCAGCTAGAGGAACCGATCTTGATGCAAGAGGCTCTGGGCAGGTGTAGTATATGGGGCCTCTACAGAACCAATGCTGATGTAGGGGACTGCTGGGTAGATGCGAACGGAGCTGGGCAGGAACCGGTGCTGATGCGGGAGAGTGGGAAGCCGGTGCCGGTGCTGGTGTGGTTGCCCTTTGTGACATCCGCTCATGTTCCATCGAGGGGATCTCGCAGCTTTGATCATGTTAAACCCAAAGAAGCTAGAACAGAGGGAATGGTTTAGAACAACTCGCTCGTAATGCTTATCAAAAGATATGAGTAGAAAAAAGTTACATATTATATATTTGGAAGTGTCTCCAACTACGTAAGCGATTACGTATATCCGCCCGTTTGAGTTTCTGATCCTCAGCTCGTCGCCCTTCTTTAGACCGTAGTCAAAAGCAAACTTTCTCCAATCATGTCCATACAAATATGTGATGGCCTGCGTCTTGTAGACATACACCTCATAGACCGTGTAGGTGTTCATCAATTTGCCATTGCCATGCATAGTGAAAGACCCTTCATGCGGACACATCGGGGTAATCATTGGACGAAGTTCACAAGGTACGATCTGCATGTGAAAATTGATACAAATGTAAGAAGCAGGAAGACTAAAAACAAGACTTTACTATATGCCAATTCATGCTAAACCACTGAGAATACATACCTGTAACTCTGTGAAGGAGCTACTAGAAAGGTAGATAGAGCCATAGGAGGTGTTATATGCGGGGTATGTACATGGGCCTGCCATATTCCCGCAAGCTCGGCATCGGGATGGTGAAGGAAACATGGGAGGTACTACTGGTGCGTAGCGCTGAATGTAAGTGGAAGAATTAGGTTGTGTAAAGTGCATAGTTCAGAGCAATGCAAATGTTGACAAGCGAGTGCATAACACTATGTTACAACCTGAACAGTGAAAAATTAGTGTATGATGAATATAAGCATGCTAATTTGGTGTTTCCGAATTCCAAAAAGCATTAGACAGAGCCGGTGATAATATCAGACATAAATCATGGCATGTATATGTGGCTTAAGAAAATATACCCGAACCCTTGGATGGTTACGGCCCGGCTGGTCCTTGGACTTGAGCTTATATAAGCATCCAGAAGGTGGGGCTGACAGTAACTTGGTGGCAGCCTCTGCAGATGCCTCATCGTTGTAATTACAATCCTTTTGACCAATGAAGGGTTAGCAGCTTTGATCTGCATATGAAAATTGAAGAGCAACAGACATCAGCAGTGATATATAAAATGAATCTATGAGACACTGATGCATATAGTGCTGGATGTAAGTGTAAGAATAGGTGTGTGTGTTTCTGAACTATTGGTAAGCATTAGACAAAGCCGGCAATAAACAGACAAAAATCAAATCATGTATGAGGATACCACCCAGCTGGCCCGTGGCCTTGTGCTTGAGGAGGTTTTCAGAAGATGGTGGCGGCACCATCGTCTTCACAGCAGCCTCATCAGAATCATTTTTTATCCATTTGAGTAGAGGCACAGAAGTTTCATCCTGCATATGAATAGCAACAGAACTCATCATTGATATTTAATAAATCTATGAGATAGACTGATGCAAATAGTGCAGGTGTAAGTGGAAGAATAGGGTTGTGCATAGAGAACAGTCGACAACAATGCAAATGATTACAAAACAAGCCAATGGAAATCAACAGTTTATATACTGGATGAGACAGACTGAAAAGTGAAAAATTAGTGTATGATGATTGTAAGCAAACGCGGTGTTTCTGAACTTTTGGTAAGCATTAGACAAAGCCAACAGTAATTAAATAGATAATAATGAAATCATGTATGTGGATTAAGAAAATATACCAGATTCATTAAAAGGTCACCACCCAGCTGGCCCATGGCCTCGTGCTTGTAGAGGTTTTCGGAAGATGGTGCCGGCACCATCGTCCTCACAGCAGCCTCATTAGCCTCATTTTGCATCCACTTGAGTAAAGGCGCAGCGATTTCAGCTGCATAAGAATGGGAACAGATCTCAAGAGTGATATTGAATGACTACGAGACAGACCGATGCATATAGTGCTGGATGTAAGTGGAAGGGTATGACCGTGTATGGACAACAGTTCACAACAATGCAAGGGTGTGTTCGGTTCTGAAACAGCGTGGAATGGAATGGAATGGTTCCATTTCAGAGGAATGGAATGGTTAAATTTTTGTTCGGTTGGGATAAATGGAGAGCAGAAGAGATCGAGGTTAAACTAACCATTTGTCTCAAAATTGTAATTAACAATTGCAAATGACATTTTAATCTCAAAGTCATAATTAACAGCGCCTAATGGTGCTCTTTTAATCTAAAAATCGTAATTAACATAATTTTTTGTTGGGTTAGGGGAACTGGAGTAGATGAACATTACTGTATGATGATTGTAAGCAAACGAATTTGGTGTTTCTAAACTTTTGGCTTCGAGATCTTATGGGTTTCAACTCTAGCCTACCCCAACTTGTTTGGGACTGAAAGGCTTGGTTGTTGTTGTTGTTGTAAACTTTTGGCAAGCATAGAAAAAACCGACAATAAACAGAGAAAAATCAAGGCATGTTTTGTGGATTAAGAAAATATACCATATTCATTAAAAGATCACCACCACCGGCGCGTGGCCTTGTGCTTGTAGAGGCATTTAGAAGATGGGGGCGGCATCAACATACCGGCAGCTTTGATCAGCCGCAGTTTTGATCTTCCTTTTGAGTAAAGGCCCTAAAGTTTCAGTCTGCATATGAATAGCAAAACAAAAGGCAGACCTCAGCAGTGATATTGAATTACTGTATGAGATAGACTGATGCATATAGTGGATGCTCTTAGCCTTTTGCAGCGTGAACACTAGCTATGGACAGACAAAAAACTAGTTAACTCAGCTTTGTCTAGATATGAATGTACTACCACCATCCAAAAGCTTAAGCCTTATTTATTTTTGAGAAATCAAAACAAGCAAAGTTTGACCAAAATTTTAGAACATTCTATCAACAAATATAATACTGTGTAGATACCGTAGGAAAATATATTTTATTATCTATTTAATGATATTAATTTTGTATTTTGCATGTTACTGATTTTTGGTAAAAGCTTAGTCAAACATGGTATAGTTTGACTTTCTAAAAATAATATAAGCCCAAAGCTTTGGGATGGAGGCGATAGTATCTAGAGCTAAAACACATCTAGATACATCCGTATCTACGGATAGTTGAGTCAATTAATTTGGATCCGAGGGAGTATCGATTCAGACTACATCATGGTAAGTTGGTTAAAAAATTACCCTGGGCGGTCCCCGCCCAGCTCGGCGATGGCATTTCGCTTCTTGTGCTGCAGATCGGGCCAGGCTCCAGCAGCAGGAGGGGCACTATTCTCGTTCCCCATAGCCTCAGCACGGAACCTGGAGGTACCAACCTGATACAGAGAATATAGAGCATGGTGTCACAGAGGCTTAACGCACAAACACCTGAAGACATGTGCTACTTTAAGCATATTCCAGAACAGGAACAGATTGAGGATGCAGAGAGACACTTAAAAGGTAAAGAGTGGATAAGCAAACGGAGTACTGCGGGGCCGGGGACGCAGCTCAGTCTCAGCCAACTTCCCACATGGGTGGTGGCCTTACGCTCCATTGCCCCCACCGCCGAGGTCTTACCTTTCTGTACAAGCTGACAAAAGATACGGTGAGGATCAGCAGAAACTACAAAGGTTGCAAATGTCGACAAATAAAGGAAGAACACCCCAATCCAAGCAAAGGTAGCCCCCACCCCCCACCCCCATCAATCACTCCCAGCTCGAGGGTGACCAGAAAGACACCCCTTCGCCCAGAATAGGAAAGAGATGTGCAAGATATCGAGGAGAGGAAAAAAGAACCGATCTCGAGAAAGGAAAGAACATTACTAGTCCTACCTAATCCGCTTGGTCTAGATGCAGCTTGCCCCTCCAAGCTGGATGCCTGGACGGTGGAGGCGAAAGGAGGGGATCGAGCTAGCGGCTTGCATCCGTCGGCAATCGGCACTCGATCGGGAGAGAAGGGGTGCTACATAAAGGGGAGGGGTAACATATTTTATTACACAGTGAACTTACTGATGTGACTATAGTCATTACATGTCTCACTGAAACTAGGGCCCATAGCGTGGCACCCTAAATTCACTTGAAGCTGCCCGGCGGGACGCATTGGCGCGTCAAGAAACCCCGAATTGTAGCGGGAAATGAAACATTTCACAAAAATTCGAAATTCAAGCACACCGCCACGGGCCAAGCACCCGGCTCTTCCTGCCTCTTCCACGCTCCCTCCTCCCTATCCGAAAAACCCCAAATCCCAAGCTCAAACCAAAAAAAACAAATCCCCGGCCGCCATGCATGTCCTCGTTAACCCGCTGGAGATCGTTCCGGACGATGCGGACCCCCGCCCTGAGATCCAGAATTCCGTCCACCTCGAGGCACGCGTGCGTGCTGTCTCAGCCAGCGGCTTGAGGGCGCTGAAGAGGAAGTTCCGCCGGAAAGTGCTCATGGCAACCGTGCAAGCTCACCGGCGTGCTGCATCCCGAGAGGAACTGGTCAAAGCTTTGCTATTCGCCACACACAAAAAATTGCGGGCCAAGATCTGGTCAAAGCTTCGTCGATGGCTTGCCGCGAGAGGCTTGGAGTCCAGAGTCAATAAACTAGCTGCTCGAGGATCAAGGGCGGTTTACAGATTCATATTAATCGACTCAAGTTTGTTAGTCTAGTTAACAAATGCATCTAGATACATCCATATCTAGACAGAATTGAGTCAATTAATATGAATCAGAGGGGAGTACCTGAAAGTGTTTCATGCTACCAACTAATGCGCTGGCAGGAATCGCTGTAGAAGTAATTGTGCTACTACTCATACGATGAACTGATTGTGTGGGTGTCGAATTTTGCAACGCGATCATCCACTGAATGCTTAATCTAGCGCCAAAGGCGTACAAATCATAACATACTACAGCACCAGAACATAAGAGTACGAATCATAAAGTAGCTCAACATTTTGCATCAGGGCTGGGTGGTCCTGAGACTACCGGGACGCCCCTGATGATCTCCGGGTGTGCATCCTCTTCAACGCAAAGCTGTGTACTCGGTCCACGGCCTCCTTCTGTAGGCTGGATAATCTCAGGTGCAGGACCTTCGTCTATGAGAGGCTCGTCATCAGTACCATCCACAGGTGCATCAGGGCTGGGTGGTCTTGAGACTACCCGGACGCCCCTGATGATCTCCGGGCGTGCATCCACTTCAACGCAAAGCTGTGTACTCGGTCCACGGCCTCCTTCTGTAGGCTGGATAATCTCAGGTGCAGGACCTTCGTCTATGAAAGGCTCGTCATTAGTACCATCCACAGGTGCATCAAACTGAGATTCATCTTCAAATCTCCCATCAAACTGAGAGACCTCTTCAACTCTATGCTTCTGCAATTAGTACATCAACCGATTAGACAAACATCTAAGGGATGCAACCTGAACAAATGCCGTTTTACATATTTACCTTCTCATCTGGCACAGCACATGTCCCAGAGCTGAAACCCGTTTCCTGAAGCAAGCGCTTTTTCTCTCCTTCCCGTCCATCCATCTGCAACAAGTTAAATTTGAGTACAGAACCTTGCACAGCAATGCAAACTATTGATTGAAACAGCGGCAGCATCAATATAAATAATTAACTACATATGCCAGCACACATACAGTGTGAGCAAGATCTTCTTCTCCTGCTAAAGGATCATTATATGGTTCACCATGCTAAGCCCGCCTAACATATGTGCGGTCCATCCCAAAAATGTGTAAATGATCTGCCACTACAGGGTGAGGCCTCTTCTCACCATTCATACATGTGCAGCGCGGGCAATACACGTCCAGGTTGTGACCTTCATGAGCTCTAATAAACCCCATAAAGGGTTGAACACCATTTATATATGAAGGGGGACATAAGTGTCCATGCAAGATTCAAGTTCTGTCCATCTGTTTAATTATGAGATACAGTGGTTGGTGATTAATTTAAGGCGAAGTAGGAAATGTATATCCATCGAGTACAAAACTATACTACATGATTATGCATTTCAGCAATCATGTCGAGTACAAAACAAAAAATGCCCATCGACATTTTAGCAAACAGATCGTGTACAAAACTCTGCCATGGCATTTCAGCAAATTAACGGATCGAGTGCAGAACTGACTCTATATGCCCACGCAAATGAACAAATTGATCGATGACAAATCGAGCGGAAAACTATAAAGTGCCAATTAGTTCGAGCATACTGACGAATTTTTTTAGCAGCATCAAGAAAATATAAATCGTTAGGCCGTCTTGCCCGATACATGATTGAGCTAGAGATAGCAGCCCTACCGTGGATCAACTTGACCGCCGGTGCGTCTCGAGAAGAACGACGGGGAGGGGAAGCTTCTTCTTCGCACGGACGGGACGGGGAGGGGAAGCTCTTCGCACGGACGGGGATAAGTTGTGTAGGGGTGGGTGGGGGGTCATGCGGCCGGGCCGCCGGGGTGATAATTAAGGTCGGTAGGTGGCGTTTAATGGAGTTGCGTGTGTAATTTGCCGTGCACAAGGTTGAGGAATAGGCGGTTCCCTTTGCCGCGCGCGCAATTCAAACTATCCCGCCCATGTAGTTTAAATTCGCCATATTTTCGTTAAATCGACATAAAGTCATGTGAGTGGGGGAAAATTAGCAAAGTTGCTTGAAAAATAGTAAAACTCTGGAATTATCCTTTAAATATGCTCTACTTCGTGTGGAAATCGGGGTGTGGAAGCATGTTGAGCTGTTTTATTTGTACTTTCTTCATTAAAACTCCCATTTTATGCACTTTGGATGGAAAGAAATCATTTGTACATAAATTTTGACAACGCCATTTGCAAACACTAATTGTTTTACATGCCAAGATGTACCCATCCACCAAATATATATGGGGCAAAAGTTTATCACAATCTAGCAGATATGCACAATTAGTGAGGGACCCCTTTTGATTTTGTGCAATTTCCACTAATTAGGTAGAGAGAAGGGGTTAATTAATTAGGCCATGTTAGGGGTTATGTGTTTTAGATTAGGTTGTGTGGATTCAAATACAACTTCTTTATTTGTGTGCTATGATTAATCAAAACTAGATTAATCGACTGCGCACACATTATTAGAGGCGCATGCCTTTGCGCACAAAGTGCATGTGTGTGTTGTTGGCCACCAATTAACGAGAGAGAGAGAGAGAGAGAGAGACAGAGAGAGAGAGAGGTAGAGAGATCTACATACGAGAGAGCGATTGAAATCCCCAAATTAAACACATATATATATGCATGGCACATTTAATTTAATTAGAGGACCGCGAGCTAAGGCACCCCTGGCCTGCTTGATGCACAATTAAGTGGCATTGGCCTATATATAGGGTTTAATTAGGGTTTAGGGTTTAGGGTTAGGAGGTTAGGGTTTAGGGTCTAGAGTCTAGGGTTTAATGTTTATGGTGTTTAGGGGTTTAGGGATTAGGGATTAGGGTTTATTTAATTAGGGTTTAAGGTTTATGGATCATCGATCGAGTGCGCACACACACATTATTAGAGGCACACGCGCCTTTGCGCATAAAGTGCATGTGTATATGTGTGTGTTTTTTTGGCCAACAACGATATATAGATGATCGAGAGAGAGAGAGAGATTGAAATCCCCAAGAATATGTTCGATCAAATATATATTAAAATATATGCACGAATGGATGCATGGTAGGCCATGCATGCACACTAATTATATATATATATTATGAGGAAACTTAATCAAATGTGTTTTCATTCGAGAGAACTTGTCAAAATTCAAGTTAATTAATTTATCATCGATAATTATATAATTAATTAATGAATCTCAGGGAGATGTTATACAACATATGATCGATATAGGCCATGTCGTATATATTAATTGGTGTTAATCTACCGTTTAATTTGCTAGCTAGCTGCTATATATAGATCGAGCATGTTTTTATTAGATCGGGTTATATATAGCTAGTTAGTACAGTTTAGGGTTATGTGTTTTAATTAAGTAGGGTTGATTAGCTAGGGTTAGTTATTACATATATATGGTTTAGGGTTAATGCATGGCACTTTTAATTTAATTAGAGGACCGCGAGGCACCCCCTGGCCTGCTCGATGCACAATTAAGTGTCGTTGGCCTATACATAGGGTTTAATTAGGGTTTAGGGTTAGCTAGGGTTTAGGGTTAGGGTTAGGGTTAGGGTTAGGTTATGGTTTAGGGTCTAGGGTGGTTTAGGGTCTAGGGTTTAGGGTTTAGGGTTAGCTAGGGTTTAGGGTTAGGGTTAGGGTTAGGGTTAGGGTTTAGGGTCTAGGGTTTAGGGTTTAGTGTTTAGGGTGTTTAGGGTTTAGGGATTAGGGATTAGGGATTTAAGGTTTTAGGGGTTGTTAAGTTTAAGGTTTAGGGATCATCGATCGAGTGCGCACACACATTATTAGAGGCACCCGCGCCTTCACGCATAAAGTTCATGCGTATATATGTGTGTTTTTTGGGCCACCAACGATATATAGATGATCGAGAGAGAGAGAGAGATCGAGACTGAAATCCCCAAGAATATATATGTTCAAATATACATTAAAATATATGCACGAATGCATTGTAGGCCATGCATGCACACTAATTATATATATATTATGAGGCAACTTAATCAAATGTGTTTTCATTCGAGAGAACTTGTCAAAATTCAAGTTAATTAATTTATCACTATAATTATATAATTAATTAATGAATCTCAGGGATATGTTATACAACATGATCGATATAGGCCATGTATATTTTAATTGGTGTTAATCTACGGTTTGCTAGCTAGCTGCTACATATAGAGCATGTTTTTATTAGATCGGGTTATAGCTAGCTAGTATAGTTTAGGGTTATGTGTTTTAATCAAGTAGGGTTGATTAGCTAGCTAGGGTTAGTTACATATATATGGTTTAGGGTTAATGCATGGCACATTTAATTTAATTAGAGGACCGCGAGGCACCCCCTGGCCTGCTCGATGCACGTACAATTAAGTGTCGTTGGCCTATACATAGGGTTTAATTAGGGTTTTAGGGGTAAGCTAGGGTTTAGGGTTAATTAGGGTTAGGGTTTAGGGTCTAGGGTTTAGGGTCTAGGGTTTAGGGTTTAGGGTTAGCTAGGGTTTAGGGTTAGGGTTTAGTGTTTAGGGTGTTTAGGGTTTAGGGATTAGCTAGGGATTATTAGGGATTAGGGATTTAAGGTTTTAGGGGTTGTTTAAGGTTTAGGGATCATCGATCGAGTGCGCACACACATTATTAGAGGCACCCGCGCGCTCCTTTACGCATAAAGTGCATGCGTATATCTGTGTGTTTTTTGGGCCACCAACGATATATAGATGATCGAGAGAGAGAGATCGAGATTGAAATCCCCAAGAATATATATGTTCAAATATACATTAAAATATATGCACGAATGCATTGTAGGCCATGCATGCACACTAATTATATATATATATATTATGAGGCAACTTAATCAAATGTGTTTTCATTCGAGAGAACTTGTCAAAATTCAAGTTAATTAATTTATCACGATAATTATATAATTAATTAATGAATGTCAGGGATATGTTATACAACATGATCGATATAGGCCATGTATATTTTAATTGGTGTTAATCTACGGTTTGCTAGCTAGCTAGCTGCTATATATAGAGCATGTTTTTATTAGATCGGGTTATATCTAGTATAGTTTAGGGTTATGTGTTTTAATTAAGTAGGGTTGATTAGCTAGGGTTAGTTACATATATATGGTTTAGGGTTAATGCATGGCGCATTTAATTAATTTAATTAATTAAGTGTCGTTGGCCTATACATAGGGTTTAATTAGGGTTTAGGGTTAGCTAGGGCAGATGGTTAGGGTTAGGGTTTAGGGTCTAGGGTCTAGGTTTTAGTGTTTAGGGTGTTTAGGGTTTAGGGATTAGGGATTTAGGGTTTTAGGGTTGTTTAAGGTTTAGGGATCATCGATCGAGTGCGCACACACATTATTAGATCGAGGCACCCGCGCCTTTACGCATAAAGTGCATGCGTATATATGTGTGTTTTTTGGGCCACCAACGATATATAGATGATCGAGAGAGAGATTGAAATCCCCAAGAATATGTTCAAATATACATTAAAATATATGCACGAATGCATTGTAGGCCATGCATGCACACTAATTATATATATATATTATGAGGCAACTTAATCAAATGTGTTTTCATTCGAGAGAACTTGTCAAAATTCAAGTTAATTAATTTATCACGATAATTATATAATTAATTAATGAATCTCAGGGATATGTTATACAACATGATCGATATAGGCCATGTATATTTTAATTGGTGTTAATCTACGGTTTGCTAGCTAGCTGCTACATATAGAGCATGTTTTTATTAGATCGGGTTATAGCTAGCTAGTATAGTTTAGGGTTATGTGTTTTAATTAAGTAGGGTTGATTAGCTAGCTAGGGTTAGTTACATATATATGGTTTAGGGTTAATGCATGGCACATTTAATTTAATTAGAGGACCGCGAGGCACCCCCGGCTCGCTCGATGCACGTACAATTAAGTGTCGTTGGCCTATACATAGGGTTTAATTAGGGTTTTAGGGTTAGCTAGGGTTTAGGGTTAGGGTTAGGGTTAGGGTTAGGGTTTAGGGTCTAGGGTTTAGGGTCTAGGGTTTAGGGTTTAGGGTCACTACAAGAGGAACCATCATATTACAACACATACTTTACAACTATTTTCATATGCGTTGTAAGTATTCATTGTAGATACATATATATGTGGTGCAGTTGTATCCGTTGCAGGTGAAAATAATTGGTCTACTGCGTGCGCATGAAAATCTGTTTTTTCGCGCTAAGTGTGAGATGCGCGGGGATACTGTGTATATTATTTTGGTAACTTGGCATGCGAGTTTTAATGAGCGGGTTTTCCTCTACGTCCCACCAGTTTTTCCTCTTCTCTTGGCATAAACTTCTCTACTCCTCATCTCAAAACAGTATCATCTCCTCCCTCGTATCCCACTGCCTGATCGTCTCCCTCCTCCCGCCGCCTCTACCGGCTAGCTCCGCCGCTGAAGCTCCCAGATCCTACCTCCTCTCTGATTTACCTCTCCGTTCGGATTACAATATCTTGTATTCATTTCCTGGAAAATATCACTGACGTAACCCTAGATTGTTGACCGGCATCAGCGATCTACCCCGTTCCATTTGCCTTCTTGTCAGGTGGCCCGGTGATGATGAAGAGTACAGCCTGGCCGAGGAGTACCTGTCGGAGCCTAAGGGTTGCCTCGACCTTGACTTGGGTTTGCTGTTCGTATCAGACGAGATCCGATCTATGCGAAATCCTCCCAGAGCTGGATTTGTGCACAGAGGTCAGGTGTGCGATTTCAATTTCCTCTTTCAGTTTTCTCTAATTTCCCCTTGGCTTGATCGGTTTACTATACTTTCTAGTTTGACATGCCCGCTGATCAAGTGTGGTAACCGCTTGTTGTTCACTGATGTGTACAGTTTTGTACTGTCCAGGGTCTGTTTTAGTTAAAGTGACTTGGTGTTCAGGTTACATCTTTTGTTGATGGAACGATCTGGTTGAATTTGGGTCCCTGGATAATATCAAATCCGTAATTAGTGCAAGATAGCTTGTATAATATTTAGACTGCGTATGATTCCAACTCAGTATAGTTGGTTACCGGCTCGTCTAGTTCTTGTCAAACTGGAACCTTCTTGCGTTTTGAATTCCCATATATATATAAATAAGCACAGGCATTGCATTTGTTGCAGAATTATTACTGCGCCATAGCCTCAGAGGTGTGACAAGCACGTCAGATTAACAATGGAGATAGATAATGAACATAGACAGGTAAAAATCTCTTCATCTTTTCCTGTTTGGATTGACTAGATGTCAGTCACTATTGTAGTACTGCTCATATCTCTGAGTTAATATATCTCATGGTTTCTTAATTTGCATTTGTACAAAGGATATTATTAAGATGTCAAAGAAACAATTCCTGCAGGCAAGAAAGCCCCTAAACATCAGGTATGCATTATAATTTATTGCAGTGCACCCGTTTCCTTACATTGGTAAAAGCACTGCCATGTATTGATAATTAGCTCATACCTTTTATAATCACAGACAAGCAAGCGTCCCTTATGGAATGGTAGTAATAATTAAAGAGAACACAAAGTTAGAGCGTTTTATCTAGTGCAAATAATCTATTAGACAAGTATTTTCTGTCGCCCAAGTCGCTTGTTTCATAAGTTACCTTGTATTTCATTTCTAATACAACTTTGGTTTACTGTGGTGTTCTTGCATAAATAGGTCAAATTTTGATGGAAATCAGTTCAAAATCTCGTAGAAGGCTCCAAAGAGGGCTGCTACAATGCGTATGTGTGGCAGGGCTGAAAGGAACAAGTCAAGGTATCAGCCAATCACTACAATCTTATATATATCTTTGTAGTTACTCTGATCATTTATGCGTACAAAAACTATGCACCTATTATGATACTTTACTACTTTCCTTTCAGCTTCTGAACTTTCTAGGATGTAACCGCATGAAACTAAAAAGTCCAATAACTTGTAGGTAAACGCCCTCACTACCAAGAAAACAACACATGTGCCACGAAATTTAAAATTATGGTAAAGTACCTCTAATGTGACAATATATCAATTCATGTTGTGCCTACCAAAGCTGGTGGAACCATGCATGTGCATAGCTAGCATATTCATGATTTTCCCTCATCTACTTAATTTGGAGTATCAGTGTAGAATTTCGCGGATAAAATTTACACTCTGAATGGGTAGAAGTGCAGGTCAAGTGATCTGGAAAAAATTCCGAGGAAAACTAATTTCCATTGTTTATATACTAGCAAAAATACAGAATTGAGTCTGTTTCTCTACTGAAATTTGAAATATTTTTCATGAGAAGGTTCACTGCATTCAAGGACGCATTATACTGGGACTTAAGGGCCTTTGAATCCCTATTAAACTGGGACTCAAGGGTCTTTGAATCGATTGGTTGAGTACACTATTTTTTCACCAAATCTTACTATATACCTTTGTTTATTTCAATGCAAACTGTGGGCAGTTCTTTGTGATTTTTGTAATGTTCTCCACACAGAGCTTCTCCTATCTTATGTGAGCGATGTGACCATTTCTACTTGTGCTCGTAGGATTAAGTGTTTAGACTTTGCTCTATATGTACATGCCTACTAACAATTTCCTAGTATTATTTAAATTGATGTCTCTATTGAATTTTGTAGGAAAGAAGTATGCAAGTTGGTGCTTGCCAACTTGAAGATATCAATGTTGCAGAATTGTATATCTTGTAACATCTAATATAGGCAAGAATACCCTTTTTACATGTTTTGGATCAAATATATAGTAGAAATTACTATACCCTTGCCTACTGTTTTTTTTTTGCAACGTTCGTTCTAAAATATGGTCTTCCTTTTTGCAGGAGCAAACTATCAGCAAGGCCTGCCAAATTCAAATGCTACATTAGAAGGCAGAGCACGAGAAGGAATATATATATAGAATTAGTTAGAATATCATATTGTTATGCGAGATTGTAAGATGTGTACTCTTAAGATTATTTTCATGTATGGATGTTGATTTTAATTATAAATATAGAAATGTTTCTTCATGCAATGCTTTAATATTCTGTACTTGTGTGCTGCCGAATATATGTATTAAGTAGTATTCTCTGGAGGAAACAAGTACTGCAATATTTGAAGCTACAAAGCCACCCAATCCAAAAAAAAATTGTGTCAAAATAAATTATTCAATCCACATATATTATGTACCAACGGACCCATATGCGTTGCTCGACATTCGTTGCCACTTTGCAACGCTCTATCCCATGGTTACCAACGGACCAATATGCGTTGCATTGTACCCTTGCAACACCCAAAAACGCAACGCATCATTATCCGTTGGTAGAGGCGCTAGCAACGCCTATATTGGCATTTAGATACAGATAAATCCGTTGCTGTAGGTAGGGTCCTGTTGTAGTGGGTTAGCTAGGGTTTAGGGTTAGGGTTAGGGTTAGGGTTAGGGTTAGGGTTAGGGTTTAGGGTTTAGTGTTTAGGGTGTTTAGGGTTTAGGGATTAGGGATTATTAGGGATTAGGGATTTAAGGTTTTAGGGGTTGTTTAAGGTTTAGGGATCATCGATCGAGTGCGCACACACATTATTAGAGGCACTACTGTCACGCTCTTTACGCATAAAGTGCATGCGTATATATGTGTGTTTTTTGGGCCACCAACGATATATAGATGATCGAGAGAGAGAGATCGAGATTGAAATCCCCAAGAATATATATGTTCAAATATACATTAAAATATATGCACGAATGCATTGTAGGCCATGCATGCACACTAATTATATATATATATTATGAGGCAACTTAATCAAATGTGTTTTCATTCGAGAGAACTTGTCAAAATTCAAGTTAATTAATTTATCACGATAATTATATAATTAATTAATGAATCTCAGGGATATGTTATACAACATGATCGATATAGGCCATGTATATTTTAATTGGCGTCAATCTACGGTTTGCTAGCTAGCTGCTATATATAGAGCATGTTTTTATTAGATCGGGTTATATCTAGTATAGTTTAGGGTTATGTGTTTTAATTAAGTAGGGTTGATTAGCTAGGGTTATTTACATATATATGGTTTAGGGTTAATGCATGGCGCATTTAATTAATTTAATTAGAGGACCGCGAGGCACCCCTGGGCTGCTCGATGCACAATTAAGTGTCGTTGGCCTATACATAGGGTTTAATTAGGGTTTAGGGTTAGCTAGGGCAGATGGTTAGGGTTAGGGTTAGGGTTTAGGGTCTAGGGTCTAGGGTTTAGTGTTTAGGGTGTTTAGGGTTTAGGGATTAGGGATTAGGGAGTTAGGGTTTCAGGGTTGTTTAAGGTTTAGGGATCATCGATCGAGTGCGCACACACATTATTAGATCGAGGCACCCACGCCTTTACGCATAAAGTGCATGCGTATATATGTGTGTTTTTTGGGCCACCAACGATATATAGATGATCGAGAGAGAGATTGAAATCCCCAAGAATATGTTCAAATATACATTAAAATATATGCACGAATGCATTGTAGGCTATGCATGCACACTAATTATATATATATTATGAGGCAACTTAATCAAATGTGTTTTCATTCGAGAGAGCTTGTCAAAATTCAAGTTAATTAATTTATCACGATAATTATATAATTAATTAATGAATCTCAGGGATATGTTATACAACATGATCGATATAGGCCATGTATATTTTAATTGGTGTTAATATACGGTTTGCTAGCTAGCTGCTATATATAGAGCATGTTTTTATTAGATCGGGTTATAGCTAGCTAGTATAGTTTAGGGTTATGTGTTTTAATTAAGTAGGGTTGATTAGCTAGGGTTAGTTACATATATATGGTTTAGGGTTAATGCATGGCACATTTAATTTAATTAGAGGACCGCGAGGCACCCCTGGCCTGCTCGATGCACAATTAAAGTGTCGTTGGCCTATACATAGGGTTTAATTAGGGTTTAGGGTTAGCTAGGGTTTAGGGTTAGGGTTAGGGTTAGGGTTAGGGTTTAGGGTCTAGGGTTTAGGGTTTAGTGTTTAGGGTGTTTAGGTTTAGGGATTAGGGATTAGAGATTTAAGGTTTTAGGGTTGTTTAAGGTTTAGGGATCATCGATCGAGTGCGCACACACATTATTAGAGGCACCCGCGCCTTTACGCATAAATTGCATGCATATATATGTGTGTTTTTTTGGCCACCAACGATATATAGATGATCGAGAGAGAGAGATTGAAATCCCCAAGAATATGTTCAAATATACATTAAAATATTTGCACGAATGCATGGTAGGCCATGCATGCACACTAATTATATATATATTATGAGGCAACTTAATCAAATGTGTTTTCATTCGAGAGAACTTGTCAAAATTAGAGTTAATTAATTTATCACGATAATTATATAATTAATTAATGAATCTCAGGGATATGTTATACAACATGATCGATATAGGCCATGTATATATTAATTGGTGTTAATCTAAGGTTTGCTAGCTAGCTGCTATATATAGAGCATGTTTTTATTAGATCGGGTTATAGCTAGTATACTTTAGGGTTATGTGTTTTCATTAAGTAGGGTTGATTAGCTATGGTTAGTTACATATATATGGTTTAGGGTTAATGCATGGCACATTTAATTTAATTAGAGGACCGCGAGGCACCCCCGGCTCGCTTGATGCACAATTAAGTGTCGTTGGCCTATATATAGGGTTTAATTAGGGTTTAGGGTTAGGGTTAGGGTTTAGGGTATAGGGTTTAGTGTTTAGGGTGTTTAGGGTTTAGGGATTAGGGATTAGGGTTTGTGGTTGTATAAGGTTTAGGGATCATCGATCGAGTGCGCACACACATTATTAGAGGCACCCGCGCTATGCGCATAAAGTGCATGCGTATAGTTTAGGGTTATTTGTTTTAATTAAGTTGGGTTTGATCAGCTAGGGTTAGTTACATATATATGGTTTAGGGTTAATGCATGGCACATTACATATAGTTTAAATCTCAAGAATGTTTATACATGATAGGCCATATGTGCAAAGGATTTTTTCCCCGTGAACTTGTCAAAATTCAAGTTTATCGGTGCCAATGGAAACTAGTCCAAAAAATTACATAGAGGACCAAAAGTACTAGACAATAACTAATAGAACCTGCAACTTTACAAAAAGGACCCCAAAACATATAGAAGAAAATCAATCGAGTCCTTCTCGACCGCACATCGATCTCTGCTCCGCATCCTTTCCAGCAACTCCGTCGCCGGGACGCACCACTTGGGACGGTGTCGCCGGTAGTCGCCAGACGAAGGAGAAGAAGGGCCTCAAAGAACGGCATATTGGCTCGAGAAGGGCCGCTGAAAGGCCAAGATGTGCACGGGCAAGACGGATGACGCCGTCGTATGCCCCGAGCTTGTGAACTTTAGCAGCTTGACTTCCCCATTGACCAGATCTGGCTAATCGACCAAAGCAAGCCTCACCGTTAGCGCCATCACATTGATGGCACCAGATCGGGGTTTGGCCGGCAAGATCCGCCAGATTCACCATAGGCCAGATCTGAAGCCGATGACGAGATCCCCGACTCCATTGCGCCATTCTGCTCATGGGAAACACTGGATCTAAGCTTACAACAACACTAACTCCCTCAGATCCAAATTAGCTGACTCAACTTTGCTTATCTAAATATGGATGTATCCACACATGTTTTTACTCTAGATACATACACGTCTAAGGAAAGTTGAATCAATTAATTTAGTTCGGAGGGTGTACAATATACAGAGAGAAGTCGGCCTCGTCTCCGGCCGGCGAGGCCGCCGGAGAGAAGGGGGAGAGGAGCCGGGGGAGTGGGAGAGACTCGAGAGAGAAAGAGAAGAGGAAGAAATGAGAGCTCCCTGGGGAAGAACATTATTTTTGTCGTTCTGCTCGTAGCTTGAAACTGAAAATTTCGGCCGCGCGCCAAATCATCCCGCCGCATCCATTCGAAAATCCCGTGACCAGTTTTACCCTTTTAACCCTGGTCCTAAGCTACAACCCACCGACCATGGAGGGCTCATTCGGTAACAATGAAATATCTTGCCTAGATCCCGAACCCTCCCCACAGGCCCACACCCACCCACCAACCATTCGCCCCATTAGCTCAAAAATACTCTCACACGCCAAAGCTCTGACTCTCTACAGTACTAGATCTGCTTCGCCGCCGGCATACTCCTCCACGGCGTAGCCTTGATCGTGTTGGCTGTCCACCCACCTGATCCGCTCCCCCGCCGCCCTCGTCACCGACGGATCTGCTTCACCGCCGACCTCGCCACCGACGGATCTGCTTCACCGCCGACCACGCCACCGACGGATCTGCTTCACCGCCGACCTCGCCACCGACTACCTCGGCGCAGCGGCTGTATCAACTTCACCGAATCCCTTGCCAGCCAACCAGATCTGCTTCACTAACGCCAGCTTCTACTGAAACAGGGTCGATTCATCGTCTCCCGCGTTCGCCGCCGCGGGAATGCAAGTTGCCGCCCGTCCACCCCGCCGCAGCTTGGTTAGTACGCTGGCCTCGTTAGATCGCGGTGTTTCTTTAGCCATGTTTTGTGTAGTTATTTGCAGATCTCATATGCCGTTAACTTTCTTGATGTGTTGCTTCGCATGAAGTTTGTTTAAATATTGTACAAGACAAAAGCATTATCCGGTCGCTACCATCCCGTTCATTCTATCGACACTGTGTGCATCCACATATTTATAGCCTTATACCCATTCATTTGCCGCCATGCTTTTTGTACTGCATGCTATTGTCGCACTGCTTTTATAGTCATGCTATGGGCATTTCCAATCTGCTTGTTCTTATACCACGTCATTAGCTCACCGCTAGCTGCTAGCTGTTTTCTCGTGTCTGCTATTCTCACACTGCTTTTATAATCATGCTATGTGCATTTCCAATCTGCTTGCTCTTATACCTCGTCTTTAGCTTATATAGTTATTGCTGCGTGCATGTCTGGTCTTTGTATTATCGTAGACTGACTTGTCAATGTTATTTTTCCTAGGGATTGATCATGCGAACCACTTATTAGAACATCCAACATTAACGGGGGACGCTAGGGAAGGTTGGAATCTGAGTTCTTGGTTGGTAATTTTGGCGCTTTACTTCCGTTATTATCTATAACCTATATGCCTTCGTCCTTATGCAAGAGATTAACACTTGGAACCCTGCCATAGCAATGCCATTCATGCTTTACTATGTTTCCGCCTATTTGATATGCTTGTCTTGGAGAAACTGCGAAGGTGATTTGAACCTGACATTTGGTCATTCTTAATGCCAGTTTACTTTATGTGGAAAACCTTGGCATTACCCTACTCTAAATCTGAATGTCTGAAATTCGTATCTCATGCAAAGCAACATATAGTTGGTTTTAATCTGATATCTGGTAAATATTGGCTTATTCATTTGGCAGCTCAAGTTTTTTGTTATTTGAAACCAGCTGACTTGGTCTTAAATGTGATATCTAAACACAGATTAAGGACAATGGAGCAGGAGGATTAGCATTTCACTTGATGGCTGAACCTAAAATATGTGCATGTTGACCACGACTAGTGCACGCAAGAGAAGGACCTGCAATGAGCAAGATGTGCTTAGTACATGCATCTTATCTTATCTTGTGCTTATTTCGCTACATGTCGTTATCTCGATCTCTACATTGCGTAATACATGTTTGAATAGTTAATTGTTGTAACTATGTTTGCAATGTTACGAATGCAGTTTTAATGAAGCAGTCATCATTAGAAGATAGTCGCCAAAAAAGGATCTGTAGCGACCATGTGCAACATTATGATGTAAGTTTGTGCTTAGTACAAGTTCCATACATTGTCTTATTTATGCAACTTGTTATTATCTTATATCTACATTGCATAATAAATGTTTGCATAGTTCATCGTTTAACTCTTTTTGCATTATTATCAGAATGCAGTTGTGATGAAGCAATCTTCATTAGAAGTGAGGCCCACAAAAAGTTCTGATATTTCTTCGGATGCATCTTCTCATAGCCGTCAACCTAGACCAATGCTTTCACAAACAAGAATATCTCAAGGCTGTACTTTATAAAAGACATGGTATTGTCGCTTTAAGATCTCAGAGTCGATATGTTGACAAAGAGTACACAAGATTCAATCAAGGCGATTGCCAAATGTCAACGTGTTATTGATGATGCTAATAGAAGTCCTCAATGATTCTATGTAATTTTTTTGTTTGGGCACATTAATTGCCTTGTAATTTTCCTACCTGTTTTATTTGTGTATGTAATTGTGTGTATCATTGATATCGATTTTAGGCTCTTGAAATGTAATGCAAGTTGACTAGTCAAACAAGTAGGGCACTACAACAGATTGGGCCGGCCCACTTACCGGAGTGTGGGACCCACTTTCCTTTTGGGCCAGCCCCCTTCTTTAGTAGGCCGGCCCGGTTACACGATAGTGGGATCCACATGCTTATTGGGCCGGCCCACTATCTTGTTGGGCCAGCCTATTTGCTATATGGTGGTCCCACATGGTAAATGGGCCGGCCCTTTAACAGGAAGGTGGGACCCACCTGTGTTTTTGGCCCGGCCCACTATCTTGTTGGGCCGGCCCACTTGCTATATGGTGGACCCCACATACTAAATGGGCCGGCCTTTTAACTGGAAAGTGGGACCCATCTGTGTTTTTGGCCCGGCCCACTATCTTGTTGGGCCGGCCCACTTGCTATATGGTGGACCCCACATACTAAATGGGCTGGCCTTTTAACAGGAAGGTGGGACCCACCTGTGCTTTTGGCCCGGCCCACTATCTTGTTGGGCCGGCCCACTTGCTATATGGTGGACCCCACACACCAAATGGGTCGGCCCTTTAACAGGAAAGTGGGACCCACCTGTGTTTTTGGCCCGGCCCACTATCTTGTTGGGCCGGCCCACTTGCTATATGGTGGACCCCACATACTAAATGGGCCGACCCTTTAACTGGAAAGTGGGACCCACATGTGTTCTTGGCCCGGCCCACTTGCTATATGGTGGACCCCACACACTAAATGGGCCGGCCCTTTAACAGGAAAGTGGGACCCACCTGTGTTTTGGCCCGGCCCACTTGCTTCTTGGGCCGGCCCAGTTGCTGTAAGGTGGACCCCACATGTTAAATGGGCCGGCCCATTTAAGTTTTGACCAGTCAACCTTAGAGGTTAGGCCCGGCCCACGTAACTAATGGACCAGCCCAGCTATATAGTTGACCGGTCAAACTATGTCAGCTGGCCCGGCCCGCTTAAGACGTGGCAGGCCTCGTGTGGGCCTACCATCTACCACGGGGTTTCAGCCGGTTAACGCCGTTAACTGCCAGTTAACGGCGTCTGCCACGTATCAGTTTGCATGACATCAGCAGTCAACGGGCTCCCGGAAACACTTGGGCAACGGTCCGATTTTCCGTGGCGGAAGGGCGCCCAAGCGCGACGGACCGAAAAAATCGTCGTAGGACTTTGCCTGACGCAGTTTCCACAACAGAACCCATATCGTCGGGTTAGGCCCATAGGCGACGAAAAATACCCCTTAGCGGACGATTTTGAGACGTTGTCTATCAGAACTTTTCTTGTAGTGGATTAAATCATGTGCTAGAGCTTTTTAAGTTTGGAAATCATATAGAGAGCATAAAAGTAAAGATTTGAGAGGTGTTTGTTGTTGTCAACGAATGGTAGCGGGTACTCTAACTACCTTATCAACCAGACTTTCAAGAGCGGCTCCCATGAAGGACGTTATCTCTACCAGCAAGGTAGATCATCCCTCTTCTCTTTTGTTTACACATGTATTTAGTTTCATTATTTATAGATGACACTCCTCCCAACCTTTTGCTTACACAAGCCATGGCTAACCGAATCCTCGGGTGCCTTCCAACATTCACATACCATGGAGGAGTGTCTATTTGCAAAATTAAGTTGCTTACTGATAGATCAGGGCAAAGCATGTGAAGAGAATTATTAATGCAAGTTAATTAATTGGGGCTGGGCACCCCATTGCCAGCTCTTTTTGCAAAATTATTGGATAAGCGGATATGCCACTAGTCCATTGGTGAAAGTCTGTCAAAAGTAAATGACAAGATCGAAAAATAAAACACCACATACTTCCTCATGAGCTATAAAACATTGACACAAATAAGAGATAATAGCTTTTGAATTATTTAAAGGTAGCACATGAAGTATTTGCTTGGAATGGCAGAGAAATACCATGTAGTAGGTAGGTATGGTGGACACAAATGGCATAGTTTTTGGCTCAATGATTTGGATGCACGAGAAGAATTCCTATCAATACAAGGCTAGGCTAGCAAGGTTGTTTGAAGCAAACTCAAGTATAAAACAGTGCAGCAAGACTCACATATGAACATATTATAAGCATTATAAGACTTTACATCATCTTCCTTGTTGTTCAAACACCTTAACCAGAAAATATCTAGACTCTAGAGAAACCAATCATGCAAACCAAATTTTAACAAGCTCTATGTAGTTCTTCATTAATAGGTGCAAAGTACATGATGCAAGAGCTTAAACATGATCTATATGAGCACAACAATTGCCAAGTATCAAATTATTCAAGACATTATACCAATTACCACATGAAGCATTTTCTGTTTCCAACCATATAACAATGAACGAAGCCGTTTCAACCTTCGCCATGAACATTAAGAGTAAAGCTAAGAACACATGTGTTCATACGCAACAGCGGAGCGTGTCTCTCTCCCACACAAGCATGAATTTATTCAAACAAAACAAAAACAAACAGACGCTCCAAGTAAAGTACATAAGATGTGACCGAATAAAAATATAGTTTCAATAGAAGAAACCTGATAAATTGTTGATGAAGAAGGGGATGCCTTGGGCATCCCCAAGCTTAGACGCTTGAATTTTCTTGAAATATGCAGGGATGAACCACCGGGGCATCCCCAAGCTTAGACTTTTCACTCTTCTTGATCATAGTATATCATCCTCCTCTCTTGACTCTTGAAAACTTCCTCCACACCAAACTCGAAACAAAATCATTAGAGGGTTAGTGCATAATCAAAATTTCACATGTTCAGAGGTAACACAATCATTCTTAACACTTCTGGACATTGCCCAAAGCTACTGGAAGTCAATGGAACAAAGAAATCCATCCAACACAGCAAAAGAGGCAATGCGAAATAAAAGGCAGAATCTGTCAAAACAGAACAGTCCGTAAAGACGATTTTTTTAGAGGCACTTAACTTGCTCAGATGAAAAAGCTCAAATTGAATGAAAGTTGCGTACATATCTGAGGATCACGCACGTAAATTGGCAGATTTTTCTGAGTTACCTACAGAGAGCCCTGCCCAAATTCGTGACAGCAAGAAATCTGTTTCTGCGCAGTAATCCAAATCTAGTATGAACCTTGCTATCAAAGAATTTACTTGGCACAACAATGCAATAAAATAAAGATAAGGAGAGGTTGCTACAGTAGTAACAACTTCCAAGACACAACAAAACAGTAGCAAAATAAACACATGGGTTATCTCCCAAGAAGTTCTTTCTTTATAGCCATTAAGATGGGCTCAGCAATTTTAATGATGCACTCGCAAGAAATAAGAGTTGAAGCAAAAGAGAGCATCAAGAAGCAAATAAGAAACACTTTTAAGTCTAACCCACTTCCTATGAAAAGGAATCTTGTAAATAAACAAATTCATGAAGCATAATGCAACAAGCATAGAAAGATAAAATAAGTGTAACTTCAAGATTTTCAGCACAAAGAGGGGAAACTTAATATTATTAAGATGCATATAACCATGTTTCCCTCTCTCATAAATATTTTCAGTAGCATCATGAACAAACTCAACAATATAAGTATCACATAAAGCATTCTTATTCACATGCATAAAATTATTACTCTCCACATAAGCATAATCAATTTTATTAGTTGTAGTGGGAGCAAATTCAACAAAGTAGCTATCATTATTATTCTCATCAAGTGTAGGAGGCATAGTATAATCATAATAAAATTTACTCTCCATAGTAGGCGGCACCAAAAGACCACTATCATTATAATCATCGTATATGGGAGGCATATCATAATCAACATAAACTTTCTCCTCAATACCCGGAGGGCTAAAGAGATCATTTTCATCAAAACCGACCTCCCCAAGCTTAGAATTTTCTATATCATTATCAACAATGGTGTTCAAAGCGTTCATACTAATATTACTACTAGCATGCAAATAAGGTTCCATAGGTTTTTTAATTTTCGCATCAAACCATCCATGTCTTAACTCAGGAAATAGAATAAAAAGCTCATTGTTTTTTTCCATTATGCGTAACTAGTGAACAAGAAACAAAAAGATGCAATTGCAGGATCTAAAGGAAATGGCTTCGAGCACTCACAACAGCACCAGAAAATAACTTAGTTAACTGGGACCGGAGTATGAGTGCCTTTTACCTTTCCTCCCCGGCAACGGCGCCAGAAAATAATCATAATAAGCCTCCCCGGCTAACAATCATAATTTGCATCATGTAGTTCTTGGCGTAGGTTATGATTGTAATCTCTTGTAGATTATGGAGTTAACTATTACTATGATAGTATTGATGCGATCTATTCCTCCTTTCATAGTGTGATGGTGATAGTGTGCATGCTATGTTAGTACTTGGTATAATTGCAATGATCTATTATGCACTCTAAGGTTATTTAAATATGAACATCGAATGTTGTGGAGCTTGTTAACTCCGGCATTGAGGTGCTCTTGTAGCCCTACACAATTAATGGTGTTTGTCATCCAACAAGAGAGTGTAGAGTGGTTTTATTATGTGATCAATGTTGAGAGTGTCCACTAGTGAAAGTATGATCCCTAGGCCTTGTTTCCAAACATCGAAACTCCGTTTATTTACTGTTGAATTAGTTTAACTCCGTTTATTGACATCTGGCATGTGTTAACCTCCTCGTGCTTGTCGTCTCTCTTTCAAACACTTCTCCAAAGTTATGGTTATCCATCTTCCTTTTCTGAAATTTTTCAACAAACATTATAAAATTTGATTTGAAGACATATAATTGAGGGAAACTACTATAGGAACTTACTAGAGTACTAAACATGCATCAAAACTAATTCTTACAACTTGGAACAAGCATGCAAGCTCACTAAACATGTTACCTACAGCAGCAAAATATTCAAGATATACTCAACCAAACAAAATTCTACTTGGATAATCGGAGGAGTCACATACCGGAGAGCAAATGTACCAAATTTCAGACAGAAATCTGGGCTGAGCAAAGAGATCAAAAAATCTTGAGCTCTTGAGCAGAAACGCGAGTGAGAGAAAATGAGTACGAGTTTTTTCGGGAGAGAGAGTGCAATGAGTGAAAGAGATGAAGTGGTGGGGCAAGGTTTTCATTCCATATTATTCAAGCTACACAAGTGAAAAGGCAATAATGACGATCTACGACAATTTGATTGTAGTGAGAGGCTGGTATGAACTCTATTTGTTTTCATTTTTGTACTTATACTCATCCATGTGAGCATGCTTAGTTGGTTCATGTGAGGTATATGTCATTTAAGAAAGTCTAGTAGTTCATGATCTCTCATGTTTAGCTCCAATTTATTAATATGAGTAGCATATCATAAATATTTGCTTGCATTGCTTTATTCATAGATAGATATGACATTGTGGTATCCTCCTCTGAATAATTCACTTGAATCAACTTGGCACATGCTCCCGCATGCATATGACTGAACAAAAGTCAATTAAGCCTCGATGATTTACTTCACCTCAGAGTTCTTGTATCACTTTTATGCCTCCGTTAATTTATTTTGTCGCAAACATGATTATGACAGTTACTGCTCTCTTGATTGTCGCTTCCCAGTCTATTGCTAGCCTTCACTTGTACTGAGCGGGAACGCCGCTCGTGCTTCCAAACCCCTGAAAACCAAGTTATTCCAAAGTGTCCACCATAAATACCTATGCATGGCATTTCAAACCATTCCAAGTAAATTCTCATGTGCTACCTTTAAAACCTTCAAAATGCTTCTCAATTTGTGTCAATGTTTTATAGCTCATGAGGAAATATGTGGTGTTTATCTTTCAATCTTGTCATTTACTCCTGACAGACTTTCATAATGGACTAGTGGCACATCCGCTTATCCAATAATTTTGCAAAAAGAGCTGGCAACGGGGTTCCCAGCCCCAATTAATCAACTTTCATTAATAATTTTCTTCACATGTTTTGCCCTAATTTATCAGTAAGCAACTTAAATTGCAAATAGACACTCCTCCATGGTATGTGATTGATGGAAGGCACCCGAGGATTCGGTTAGCCATGGCTTGTGTAAGCAAAGGTTGGGGGGAGTGTCATCCATAATGAAACTAAAATATATGTGTAAACAAAAGAGAAGAGGGATGATTTACCTTGCTGGTAGAGATAACGTCCTTCATGGGAGTCGCTCTTGAAAGTCTGGTTGACGAGGTAGTTAGAGTACCCACTATCATTCGTTGACAACAACAAACACCTCTCAAAATAATTTTACTCTTGTTTTACAAATGAAAAGCTCTAGCACATGTTAATCCCTGCTTCCCTCTGCGAAGGGTAATCTTTTACTTTTACATTGAGTCTCCATCCTTTCTTTGAGCACTTTCTTGAGAGCACAACTGTCATTCTTAGTATAATATGCTTGTCCCAAAATGTGATTAATTGTGGTATAACTTTGATGCTTTTATCTTTGATAACCTCTACTTCTAGTCTTACCATGAACTTCAAAGGTGCCCAAGCATTTATGTTTTGCTGTACAAACACGGGCAAGCGAGATACCACTTTATCATATCCTTCTATGAACATTGCAATCCTGCTTATAGACATGATTCATGATGCTCATTATTAATTTGTTGGTACCTTTTCCATGATTGACATAGCTATTAGATGATTTTATTTGCATGTACCTTATTATGAATTTCTTAAGTACTTGAGAATATTTACATCATATGAACAAATGTGTTCGTGAAAGTTCTTTTGTCGCACTCAGTTGTTAACTGAATTGCTTGAGGACAAGCAATAAGCTAAGCTTGGGGGGAGTTGATACGTCCAAAACGTATCTACTTTCCCGAACACTTTTGCTATTGTTTTGCCTCTAATTTGTGTATTTTGGATGCAACTAACACGGACTAACGCTGTTTTCAGCAGAATTGCTCTGGTGTCTCGTTTTTGTGCAGAAATCCAACTTTCAGGAAAATCCTCGGAATTTATGCCAAAGGTCTTATTTTTCCAGAAGAATTACGGAGCCAGAAGGGCAAGCCAGGTGGAGGCCCGAGGCCCCCACACGCTAGGCCGGCGCGGCCCAGGAGGGGGGCGCGCCGCCCTATTGTGTGGCCGCCTCGGCTGGCCCCCGACGCCCTCCTCTGGACTAATTAACGCCTTCGACCTAAAAACGCACGGGGGGTTAGACGAAATCACCAGAAGACATCCAGTACGCCGCCACCATCGCGAAACTCCGTCTCGGGACCAGAAACTCCGTTCTGGCACTCCGCCGGGACGGAGAATTGGAGGAGATCATCGCCATCATCACCACCGACGCCTCTCCATCGACGTATTTTTCAAGAAAAAAACGTAAGCTTTGTGCCTTCTCTGAAAAATAAACTTGATGCCACATTTTA
Organism: Lolium perenne; assembly: GCF_019359855.2. Lineage (NCBI taxonomy): Eukaryota > Viridiplantae > Streptophyta > Magnoliopsida > Poales > Poaceae > Lolium > Lolium perenne. Next base: position 65,333,828 of record NC_067247.2, read on the forward strand.
ATTTCATTTACCATACCACAAAGGTGTCTCTTGTGAAAAGTCCGCTGATCTATTAATAATCAATAGTAGCATAGAGAGGCTAAAAAGTAATAAAATTATAAATAGATTTTGGACAACCTAGCGAGGACTAGACACTAAGCGAGCCCAGCGTTGCGATCTTCGTCCATGTATCACCGTAGCCTATCAAAATTTGTCATAGTAGAACTTCTTTTTAGAAATGTAACTGGGGTCCCGCCTAAATCCTACTTATAGTTCATTTTTTCATGTGTAGTGAAATCTTTCGCCCCAAAATTTGTTGTAGAAATGATAAAGTGAACTATAAGTGAGATCCTACTTGACACCCTAATTGTTGTAGTAGACAAACGGGGAGGCTTTATGTCAAGGCCCCAAAAGACCAAGATGAGATCCGTAGATCGGAAGAGCTAGACGTAAAATCACGCCAATGAACATGAAACCCGAGTGGATATGAGGAGATACATCAGACAAGCAACTCCACGTGTCATTTGTAGGCGCTAGACACACCACCAGAGCGAGCGGAGAGGACCTTATTCTGACTTAATGTCGGCGTTGACTCAACATCCCAAAGAAGACACCGAAAAAGACCTAACAGAGAACGGAACCCTCCCCCCTCCCCCCTCGGTGAGGGTATGTGTTTCACGACGCCTCCAAGAACAAGGCCACCCGAGGTGGGGCGGATCGTCGGCGAAGGGGATGGAACCCTAGGGGATGGAACCCTAGAATCGTCTGTGTCTGTATACATGTCCGTATGCAGAGAGCCTATGATAAAGTATGTCTTTCTCTTGGTGGAACCTTGGATGTACATAAAAGACACAAACATGTATGTTGTCGAGAGAAAAATCATATGCTTTCAAAGTTTGAGATGCAATCAGCCAATACGCCTCCATCGGCCATTTCATGTCAGCTCCAAGTTACCCATAATCGCACTAATTTTGAGAGGCAATCAGCCAAAACTTCGAGCATTAAGATTTTCATACGGCAGTGCCCATATCGTCGCCGCTATGATCATCACATTCATGGGTATACACGTGGCTCATCGTGGACTGTAGCAGTCACCTCACCTCACGGTACTAGCTGGCCCATGCATGATGCGTGTGCCTGTGGAGTAGTTGCGGCCACTGTGCAGATTCGATGCGCTCATATTCATCCGGCGACGTCTGACTTGCATCTCCGAGGCCGAGGACGAGAGGCGAGAAGGACGACGCCGTCACGTGAGGCGACGACCCATCGGATCGGAGTAGACGCGCACTGTGCTGTCTGCATGCCATGCCAGCCCAGCCCGCGCGCGCGTCCTATCGGCGCTCGGCAGCGCGACGGCGTCCCATCGGCGGTGCGCGCACCCTGCGTACGTAACTACGTACCGCACGGCGCACGGGGAGTGGCCACCGGAGATCAAGATTGGTAAAGGAAGGGCAGGGCAGGGCAGGCAATGCGCAGCGCAGGGTGCTCGTGTCGTGCCCGCGCTGGCCGGCATCGGCACAGGCGCGCGGGTGGGTGGCATCACCAGTGCAGTAAATAGTGGTAGCAGCAGCTGCGGGCAGAAGCGCCGCTCGCGTTGCCTTGCCACTTGACAGGGAGCAGGCCGGGGGGCTAGCGGCCGGGGCGAGCTAGCTGCTGCAGTTCCAGCGACCTTCGCTAGTTTTTCGGTCACCAGTAAAGACGCGGCACCGGCCGCCGGTCGACACGTCCGCCACGCCTCGGGCTCGCCGCCCGGCCCCGCTCGGTCGCACGTACGGTACGAGTACGATCGATCTCGCCTCCCCGAGTGCGCACGTACTGTCTCGATGACGCAGCGATCTCGCCGGTAAGGGCATCTCTGACGGGCCACATATTTTGGACGTATAAATTATCCAAGAGCGTCTATTTTCATTTGCATCATCTAATGGACGCGAAAATGACCGCCAGACGTATTCGTTTGTGTTGGGGGTATCTAGCAGTCCGACGCATTTTGGATACTGTAATGATTTATTTTCCTGCTTCTTATATTTCTTTTTTGAAGAACTCTCTAATTTCTACATCGTTTATAATGAATCTTTGAAAGATCATGAAGCCTAAACGCGAAAACAAGTTGTACTGATTATAAACTAATTCTCGAATCGAACAAGATCAAACATATTTAACATACAAACTAGAGAATAAATTTGAAACAAACAAATTATAAACTAATTATTGGCCTTTTTGTTAAAAGGCCCCGCTTCGTCGTCCTCACGGACGCGTCTCCTTCTTGTCACCTCCTCCTCCTCCGAAGAGGTACTGTCGGACGACGCGTCCGTCGAGCTTGAGTTCCATTCGGACGACTGGTCAGTGGGGTATTCCTCGTCGTCGGTGAACGGACGACGACGCTCCGCCTGTGCCCTCGCCCGTGCCCTTGCCTCCTTTCTTGTCACCGCCGCGTCGTCCGCCGCCGCCAGCGCTTCCAGCCGTGACCACTTGGCGTCGGAGTCCTCCTCCTCTTCCTGGCCGTCGAGGGCAACGACGCATCCCTCCTCCTCGACCTCCCTCGGCGGGGAGCTAGGGTCGCTGGGAGTCGCAGCCCTATCCCACCAATGCCGCCATCCTGGCGGCTTGCCCTCGTTGTCCGTGTCCGACGGCAACGACAAGTTGCTCATGGTGGCTAGCCAGTGTTGAGGAAGAAGAATAAGAATGGCAGCCGGTTGGACGTGAATTACAACAGGCGCAGGGGTTATATTCAGCGGGGATTAATGGCGGCACGTATAACGAAGAGGCATGCGGTTGCTCTTCCGCGGCGATTCGGTGCTCCATTCCGGCGGTTGGCGGGTTAATCGGCACGGTTGCCACTCCGGCGGTTGACCTCCCCGGTAGTTATTGTGCTTTAATTCGCGCCGATCGATCCAGGGTCGCTGCCAGGCGGGCCCGTGGGGGAAGCGAGTGGACGCTCGGCGCGACCGCGCAGCGTCCGCGGACAAACGTGCCGCATATTTGCGCCGCGTTTGCGTCGCTGCGGACGCCCCGGACACGATGCGTCGCCCCGCTGGAGTAGGGTGCAGGCGCATTTCCGGTCCGCGGGACGCAAACAGTCGCGCATCGTCCGTTTTGCGTCGCCCCGTTGGAGATGCCCTAATGATCATGTCCAGCGGCGCCACCAAAGTAACCGACGGCCACGGATCAACGCATTGCTGGCAGACGAAAGGACACCAAAATAACCTAGGGGCGACACAAACCGAGGGACGTACTTATGTGTTAAATTTATGCCGAAAATGTCACGCAGATAGAAGATGTTGGGCCTACTTCCTCATTTTTTTTCGAAATGGGTTACCCTGCTGCATCAATTGATGCATACGGCTTTGGCTACGTCCTCATGGCACCTACCACCGCCTCCTCATCTCATATGTCATCTTTTTGTGATGGCCGCCTGCTGGTCCTTTTTAATGCCGACCGCCACGTCTCCATCCCCATCTCTACATTATCCAGTTCACTTCCACTACCATTCTTCACCCGTGGGGGAACCCTAGCTCTCCCATTGATGCCAACAATGATGAAGGAGGGCGGCTAACCGTGGAAGAAGGCTCAGAAAGACCATGAGGTCGCTCATCTTCCAGGCGCTGCTCTAGAACATTACCACCGCCTCTTCCACCTGTGTGAGACCGCACTTATGTTAGTGTGGATGTGGCCCGCACGATAGAGGCCAAGTAACCAGGCCATGGTCCAATGTGCACCTCCCTTGGGCGTGGCATATTAACCGGGCTAGAATCCCAAAGCTGCCAATGCCATGAAGCCGCTACCGCGAGATCCTCCACCGACATTCTCTTTTCTCGCTAGATCCGTGGGACAACCCCGCCTACGTTCCGTCTCGCCCGTCTGGGAAAGATGGCTCGAGTTGGAGCATGACCTGTGACGCCGAGCGTAGTTCGCGGGTGACATGCCCCACACCCCAACGGGCAAGAATGGGGAGCATGAGCAGGTGGACGCCATCCCCTGCAACCGCTGGAAGAAGACACGGCCATCAAGCTATCCCTCGAGGCTTCAGACTTGGAGGAGTTGGCCATGTGGCTACACCCCCGGTGAGTCCACTGCGCCAACCGGCTCCGGTCCAGTAATGGTCCTTGATCTTGTGTAGCGCATGCTCGACTGCTGCTCCAACACCCACACAATCGCCTTTTGAGGCATGGGTCGCATGCGATAGTGTCTGCGCCTACGCTTGGGCCTTCGTCGACTGGGTGGCATACACCAACGCCTGTTCCAAAGCCTCCGATGTACTAGCCACCGACTAGTGCACCATCATGGCCGTGGTCGGTGTTGGTGGTCATCACCATCGAGGCCACCGGCGACGCAAACCCTAGCTAGGTAGGGTCTCCCTTAGTAGGATTCCGACACTTCTTTATGGACCGGGAGGGAGTAGTTTAATAGTTGTATGTCCCATCTTTTCTATCCACGGATCCACTCAAACAAACCTATACGAACACATTTGGCATCCAATATGGGATGGCCTACTGGGGACTTGCAAAGATTTTTTTACCCGCAGAGGCCGGGTGACACCGACATCTCGTGCATGGGCGCCGACGAGAACAAACATTCTACGTGTAGGAATGATCGCGGACAAGCAATAGCTGGAGGGGCCTGGCCATTAACGAATATCCTTGACGCATCTACTGCAGAAGCTTTGGCTTTGAGACATGGCCTGAATCTATTGCAAGACATGGGATGCTCGCCAACTATTGTTGAGTCTGACAACCTGGAGCTGATAAACGGTTGTAATGGATCTGATGAGATATGGTCTCCTCACACGGTCATACTAGCAGATTGTTTTCAAATGTCCCAACGTATTGGGTTAATCTCTTCTAAGCATTGCCCTCGAGAGGGCAACAAAGTGGCGCACAATTTAGCTAGATTAAGCAATGATTCTTGTAATTTTGTTCTGTGGGATAGTGATCCTCCACCATCAGTCTTGAGGGATGTGATTAACGTTGTACTATGTGTTTTTGAAGTTTAAATAAAGAGCGCCCTTTGTAAAAAAAAACATTTTGCGTGTACGCGGGTGTTCATGCCTGGCCGGTTGAGACCTGCCAGTAGTGGTGGTGTCTAGATATGGTAGCAGTACCCTAATTAAGCTAGGGCGAGTGCGAGAGCCGAGATCCAATCCGATCTGTACCCCACGAAAGGGAAAGGAAAAAGATTCTTGCCTTGCCCCGCCCCGCCTCCCTCTCCTCGGCAAAGCTATACAACACCACCACCACAGCCACAGAGCCACAGCCAGTCGCCCGGCACAACTGCAGCCTGACCAGGGCCCTCAAAGAAAACAAATCTAGGACAATCAAGCTGCTGCTAGCTAGGATTAGCGTTGCGTGAGAGCGAGGAATCGAGCCAAATCTCATGCCAACCTAGCCATCTTCTCCTAGCTAGCTAGCCAGTGCGAGAAGCGAGCAGAGAGATCGTGTTGTAGTGGTGGTTGCTGAATTCCGTAGACCTCAGTTTGCCGATTTTGAGACCGGTCGAGATTTTGAGAGAGAGGCGCGCGGGGGAGGGATCAGAGACCGGAGATGGGTCGCGGCAAGGTGGTGCTGCAGCGGATCGAGAACAAGATCAGCCGGCAGGTGACCTTCGCCAAGCGCCGCAACGGCCTGCTCAAGAAGGCCTACGAGCTCTCCATCCTCTGCGACGCCGAGGTCGCGCTCGTCCTCTTCTCCCACGCCGGCCGCCTCTACCAGTTCTCCTCATCCTCCAAGTAATAATCCATTCCGATTCCCCACCCCGTACAATTACTACCAACCATGCTTCAGTTTTCTTTGCTTTTCTCTCTCCGATCTTGGCTCATCGATCGTTCTGTTTGCCACTTTGCCTTTTCTCTTTCTAATTTGACGCGTCCATCTTTTGATTCGCTCTCCCGTTGCAGCAATTTCGCAAGCGCAACTGCTTGTTTGTACGCGCGACGATCGATCTGGTTTTTTTGTGCGTCCGTGCATGAACTTATGGGGGGTGGGTTCGTACGTTCTTTTCCTGTTAGCTCGTTTCTGTTCTATCGGCCAACTGTGTCAAAAATAGAAGCTAGTTAGCAAAAGAAAAGTGATGAACAGCAGATCGATTGGCATATGTACGCGTATATGTCGAATTTATGCATGCAACATTTCAATAAACAGTAAAAAAATAGGGGGTTTTCATTTGATGTACATGCACCTGACCAGGCATTTATTTCTTTTTTGATAAGGGCCTGACTTATATACGATCATACATTAATATATCCGCCCAATTTCCTCGAATTTTCGCCGATTTGGCATGAAGGCTTGTGGTTAAACTGCTTAGAATTTAAATGGTGCCTCAGTTCTTGGGCTGTGCTTTCATATTTATGAAGCAGTACAATATGTCAACTATCTAGGTCTGTCATATTTCGGCTAGTAAGTAGTAGTACTCCGTAGTATGAATGACTCTTTCTCTAGGTACTTCTGTCCAGAATTCTAGTTTTTCTTTGCATATTTCAACAGATTAAGAAAGTCGGAGCACACTGCTTTCAGTTAATTAATTAATTTCGTTAGTCTTGTAGTCAAAAGTACTCTGATTAATAATGAGCTTCATGAAATATTTAAGCCAATTGCATCGTCCTTCAGTTTAACTGTGGCCTTACATGATATGACAGCGCCAAGTACTCCCTCGTATGTACTACCATTTCTACTTTTTGAAAAGCAAAAACAAACTAGTTTGCTATGCATGTATTGACGTAAGCAGCTTTATGAACAAGAGCTTTATGTTTGTTCGCGCCAAACGAATTTTGGTTACTAATCTTTCAAGATTAAGGCCACTTGTGCATGAAATGTGCAAATCCCAGCTAGTAAAGATGCCTACTAGAACATTTTCTAGAGCTAAGCATGATCAATCCATGCCAGCTACATACGGAAATAATATTGGTGACTAGCTTCTAGTCTAAAGCAATTTTGGCTAAATGGCCTCTTTAATGAATATTATGCCACTGTACATTTTTATAGTACACAATTTCCAATAGCCTAGTTTAGCCAACAGTTTATTAGGTCAAAATTGGCAAAATTTACAGTGCACTTGCATATGAGGGTTACGCAAGTTTGCGGCCAAGAAATTATTTCAAAAGCTTTTCAACAATGATGCCTTATGGTTCATTGAAAACTATATCCTACTTTTCTATAGTAGAACTTATTGAGTTACACAACTTTGGGCTTGGCCACTCTATATATGCAAACCGTAACTTTGCTCCCATAAAAACTGAACGGTTCTGAAATATTATCTACCCCAGGGACAAAGACCACATAGAATCGTTAAATCTGAATCATGTTAAAAGTGTGGCACTCAATTATTATGTAGTTTATGCGACACAAAGCTGAATATTTTAAATACTACATAGCACACCTCTGGATCAAGTTACTAATTTCCATTAGCATTTAACATAAATTTATTGAATATGACACGTAAGGAGTGCCATTTAGTTTCTAGCATCACACCATGCCTTCTTGATCGCCCCATGACTTTGAGTTTATGTTTTCCCTACATGTGTACTTAAGATAACTTAATCCTGTTTTGAATTCATCACAGCATGCTTAAGACCCTTGAGAGGTATCAGAGGCACATTTTTGCTTCGCAAGATGCCGTGGTGCCGACAAGCGATGAGATGCAGGTCTGATATTTTTATTGACTTTACACGTAATAATTTGGATTCTAACATTTGCCTAAGAAATCTCACATGTTTTATTTTTCGTATCATCAGATTAGTTTTTTCTTTCATAGAAGCAGTGCACTACATGCCTATCTATGTTGCCCCTAAATAATATATTTATACTGGTTATGAGTGGACGGAGATTTAAATGACTGAGATATACATGCCAATCCTTTTCATTTTAAATACCATTGTGAAGTATTATATTTTCTTGACACTGTCCTGTCCGCGGTCGCAGAAAAGTAGTTCTCGCTAGAATCATGTGTTATATCTTACCTTTTCTGCCGAACATAAATTGTGTTTCTTCTTCATGGCTATGACTTGTTTTTACTTTATTTTTTGTGAACTTTCTGTGTTACAAACATGCTTTGAGAAGAAAAACTTACAAGATGACATTTTTTAAGCGTTGCACAATATCCAAGGGGAAACTTGTAAGCACATCTAATGAGCACTTGCCGTGTACATTTTATGCATACTTCTTAGGTATGCATGTGGAAAACTGAGTTCTAGATCAGTGGCAAGGCAAGCGAGTGCGCAGCTAGCCCACCCGTGTTCCAATCCCCATCTCGCGGTAATTTCGCAGGGAGGGGTGAACTTTAAACCGGGTTATCATCCTAGCGTCCATCCGCTGGGAGAGTCTCATCCTACCTAACAACGTATAGCCAAGGGAGGGATCAACGTTTTTTTAGGTACGCATGTGCATCTTATAACAGCATGGTTCGCCACTGCACGCAGTACTATAGCAAACAGCAAATTTATCTTTGCTGGCCATGGCATGTTTCTGATAAAGGGGTTTTTTATTAACTCAAAAGTCAAAACTCACACCAAAATGATAGAAGCAAAAGAGATTACAACCACTCTGCATAACTAAGATGCACATAACCATGGCAATGATGAGTTCATTTTAATAACGAGTGCAATTGATTCAAATTTTATACAAACACTATGCTATATGATATATGGGCTATGGACCATGCATGTGATGTAAATATATACATGTGTTTTCTGTAGATAAAGGAAATGGTTTGTTGCCTTTGGGCATTAACACTGAAAAAATGCACACAACTGTAGTATGGACGTGATAAGAAAGCACCCATTAACACAAAATGTGGAATGCAAAATTGCTTCGATCCTACGTGATTGTGTATTAAAAAGAGGTCGGAGTGGATGCTCAAAATGCTATGGAACTGATGCATTTGAATCCAATCCATAGGTATCTAAGTAGCACCAATTTTTGGTTCCGAGATACATAGGAAACATTACCAAAGATTGTAATCCTACAAAAAAAAACTATGAAATCCTGCAATCCAAAGAGGGGCCAAGGGCTTTTGTGCATAAGCAGTGTATATGAAGTACAAGGAAAAAAAGCACTTGAATTACTAGATTATATGGTTGTAGTTCGTTACATATTCCTTTTAAGTTATAATGTAGGTTGTCTCCAATGTGATATTTTGACCATCAAATTTCTACAACAATATGTTATTCGAACAAAACTGGTACACATTTCGTATTTTTCTTGATGGATCTAGCAATGTAAATATTCTTGTATGGATGTCTGAATTTCCTTTCTATTGATGATTAAACAAAAAATGTTTGACTGAAACAAAATTTGAAACGACCTACAAATTATGTGACTCACAGTAAAATTAATTTGTTATGGAGTAACCTAGAACTTCTCTCAAGTTTTCCTTTTGCCCATATCTCATATTGACATTGCAGAATAATTATCTGGAATATATGGAGCTGAAGGCAAGAGTTGAGGTTTTACAACACTCTCAAAGGTGATGTTTCTTCATTCCTCTCAGATCAGCGCCTGTTTCATTTTTTGGCAGTATATTTGCTAAAGTAAGTATTGGCTGGTGATGGTTCCACAGGAATCTACTAGGCGATGATTTGGCTCCACTCAATACATCCGAGCTGGATCAGCTTGAGAGTCAAGTAGGCAAGACCTTGAGGCAAATAAGGTCAAGAAAGGTAAATTACACTATAGCAATTACGCGAAATAGGTTTGCTCGCTTTCATTCATCAATGTTGCTAGCCTGATTTGTAATATACCATATGGTACTGTTAGTATCCACAAACTTAGCTAATTGTCTCATCCATATTAATTAGAATTGGTGACAAAGCAAAATCCCTACGCACTCTTCATGACTGCTCTGTTCATTCGGACCTTTAGCTAGCTATATGTTTCAGTGCCCACTGAACAAAAGAGAGAAAAGCCATCTTCCCTACAATTTCGAATTGTGCATCCAAGTTGCTAGTTTCACTAACTCCACTGCTGCTTGACTTCTCGTGCACTTGGCAGACTCAGGTACTACTCGATGAGCTCTGCGACCTGAAGAGGAAGGTACTATCACTCAAACGCTTCCCATTTTTGTTGATTAATTATGGGTGGCCTTTTCTTGCGTCAAACACGGTCGTATTTTGCAGGAACACATGTTAGAGGACGCAAACTTGACCCTGAAAAGGAAGGTAATAAGACTCGACTCTTTATCCTGGCTAGAATAGAAAGCGTTTCAGTTGTACATAGTACGTAACTAGGGATGGACCGCCCTCAACGAGAAACTGTTCTCTGATTTAACCCAGTGACAAGTGATTGGAAGTTTCATGATTCCGTAAGTAGTTAGCAGCTGCTAGGTAGGTGTGGCTTCATAATAAGTGCAGCTACCTGCAAGAGGCCACAACAATCTTCTTCCCTGCCAGACGAATTTGTTTCATCCGTTTAATGGTTTGGACCACTCGTACGTGCTGTTCCGTTTCAGCTGGACGAGATGGAGGTGGACGCGGCACCTCCTCCTCCGCCGCCGCCGCAGCAGCAGCAGCTGCCGTGGCAGAACGACCACGGCGTGGCCGTGCCGTCCTACGCGCCGCCACAGCCAGACCACTTTTTCCAGGCCCTGGAGTGCAGCCCGTCCCTGCAGCCTGCGTAAGTTCGAGCTTCTTTCTTTGCTTGATTCATGGTGACTGTCTGACAGACGATCGATCATTGCTGATGGCGGTGCTATCTGCGTTTGTTTTCTACAGATTTCGCTGCATGGATGTGAACCAGCCGCCGCCCGCATGGATGGCATAGCGCTAGGTTGATCGAGCTACCGTTTCAGATCAACAGAGTCCTTTCCTGCCCGTGTGTCCTACTGTCCTGCGTCTCCGCTCCTATATATATCGGCTGCTTTTGTGGTTCCTTTTCAAAGAGCTTGCCCGACTTGCCTTTAAGTAATGTGTACAGGGCTTTGTCTTATTTGTTACTAGCAAGTGTTATTTTGCTCAGTTTGTTCAGAAAAGGCGAAAACGGTTTTCCTTTTGGGATTTTATTACATCAGCTTACATAATAAACCTTCCCCGGCCCGGCTGGGGCATGGCACACTGACGCTCATGGTACTGAACTGGTTTGATCCATGTGCCTAAGGCGTTATCGTCTTATCGCAATGCGGCAAAGTTTATTTTAGAGGACACAGAGAACGTAAATGATAATTGTACGCTACCACTAAGTACAAGTACCCTGCATCGACAAAAAAAAGACATGAAATTTGGATTATCAAATTCAACATTGAGAAATAATTTGACGTGCCCATCTCTATATGGAGGTGTGTAGGACAAGATCAGACAGAAATTCAAGATTGAACCCCATTTGTTGGGTTCGATTGGATCAATCTTATTGTTTGGACTAGTGTGAGGCCAGAAATGTAGATCCTTTGTTTAGTTGGTCATCCAAAATAGCGGGACGATGCTACTCACAAGTCACAACTACCGATGTCAATTGAGATTACATACTTTTAAACATCCCCCCTTCCCATAATTTAATAGTCTAATAGAATTGATGTATTAGTCCCTACAAGTTACAACACAATATAGTGCATCGATAACACATGTCCTAGTACTGTCACGGCAATATTTGGACGGCTATGCAAACAAGTCTCTGATACTTCGGCACATCTTTTCAAATGCCGTTACACAACTAGAGCATGGACATCTATGACGGCACAACATCCATGACAGGCCTGATCCATGATGTGCATCCTAGCCCATGGGAGGTGGACCAACATCATTAGAGAGCAAAGATCTTATACAAAGATAACTCAAATGAATAAAACTCGAGATTTCTTAGTACTCCTTACCTCTCGAACACGCAAATTGTCAGGGTCTTTTGGAACATAGCCACAGTAGGGTATGTACAACTATTGATAAGACTGCCTTTCCATATTATTCCACACCAGTTAGACAAGATGAACAAACGTACCATATAGTGGATCTGCTCTCAAGTTATCTCTTGTTATTATTGTTTGTATGCTCCTAAAATTTTCAGATTGTTAGAATTTGACAAGAAAACATGTAAGCAAGAGAAAGCATCTCGTACAACAATGACGAAAGCCCCAAGTTTTAAAATAATGTAAACCCCCAAAAGGGGTATCATGGTATCGTTTAATATCAGTCACCCTACCCTTAATTCCGAATAGGTATCGTTTTATCTCAGCCGTCCTTGTGTTTAACTCAAGAAAAATTTCAACCTTAGGGTCTATGGAAGCACAAGCCATGACGAAAACGTATTATCTTCTCTTAATAAGAGAACATCTATTACCTAAGAGAAGATAAACCTCCTTTTCTGTTTCTCACTCTTTCCAACTCAGATTTTGTCTTACATGGCATTGCTGAAATAAAATCATTGTACATGCTCTTGCCCATCAATTTTATGGAGAAAATTTTCATTTGGGGCTTGGCGGATGCCAAACACTCGATTACTTGATACCGAATGATTCGTCTATGTTTTTTCGTCCTTGGTTATGGGCTCGACATTTTGTTCTAGGAAACTTATTCTTAGTAATAAAATTGCCACGTCCTTTGTCTCCTTACAACAACACATATACCTTTTTTTTGCGAAAATGAACTGCCGATCAATTAATCATAATCAACAGCAGTACAAAGAACACCAAAGATAATAAAAATTACGGGATCCTTTATTTTGTAGGATAGGAAACGCATAGGATTGAGATGCCTTGCCTACTTGAATCATATGAGAAGATGATGTGTGTTTGATTGTAGCAAAAATAATTTTTCATGAGGTATGACATAATATTTTTGTATAGCATTTACACTGCAAGACTTTTATAGGATGTGTTACTATGAATCAAAGGAGCCCTACAAATAGGTTTTTGGACCACCTATCAAAAATTACAAGCAATTGGACGAGTCGAAGATGTGGCGCTGTTTTCACTCCTCCATCACCGGAGAGGTGCAAAGTTTGTCGAAGTAGAGCTTGTTATAGTAGACAGATGAAAGATCGTCGTGCTAAGGGTAAAGGGCCTAAGGCACCAAAGAACTAACACATCAGATAGCAAACATGCCATTGATGAGAACTATAGATCCAAAGGAGCCAAACTTGTAAGTTGTAACCACACTGATGAACAGAAGACGGACCGGATCCCATATACGTATGGTCGATTAGATATGGAACACACATGATATACCAAAGCACGTGGGTGAAATGAATCAATGGTCCGAAGTCTGAACTAGCTAGGTGAAGTTTTCTTCATTTTGCTCTGCATCGACAACTAAAAGTGGTGGAGAGAGTGCACACACGGCACGGGATCAAGAAGGGAAGAAATGCGCTCGATCACATCACATGCCGTGTTGCCGTAGAAGGCGGTAAGGGCATCTCCAGCGGCGCGACGCAAACGGGCGTCCGCTTTGGTCGTAAATGTGTCTGGCACCCTCTCCAGCGGCACGACGCAAAGTGACCGGGCCGTCCGCGGAGACGCAAACCTGACCCAAATATGCGGCAGGTTTGCGTCTCGGCGGACGCTGCGCGGACGCGCAAAGTGTCCGCTGCGGTCTCCACCGGGCCCGCCTGGCAGCGAGCCTGCATGGAGGGCATCGCTTCCGCGGCCATCGCTTCCGCGGTCAGCGCTTCCGCGTCTGCGCCACCATGAATGCCGCAGCTTCCTGTTCTGCGCGTGCACTGGCGGGCGGCGGCTGGGCTTCTGCGCCGCCTTCAATGGCATCGTATCCCGTGCGCGGCTGCCCTTAAAAGTCCAGCGGCCGCGTTGCTCCTTCGCCCACAGCTCCACTCGCACCACAACCGCCGCTGCGCCATGGGGAAGAAGAACGACTTCGAGGCCTCCGGCAGCGGCAGCAAGAAGGTGCCGCTCCCCGTCACGGTGGGGAGGCTCATGCACGGCAGATGGGTGCCGTGCGACGCCTGGTCCGGCGTGCAGCTGCCTGGCGGCTGGCGGCTCAGCTGCCGCCGGGTGCCCATCCCTCCAGTACCTCCCCCACCGCCGCCACAGCCTTATGTCTGGGCGCCTCCCCCACCGCCGCCACAGCCTTATGGCTGGGCTCCTCATCCGCCGCCACAGCCGCAGCCCTGGGCGCCTCCACCGCCGCCTCAGCCGCAGCCTCCTCAACCTCGAGCACCGCCATCGCGCCCGGCGTACGCTCCCCCGGATGGCTACTGGCCGTGGGACGTACCGGAGATCATCTTGCTCGACAGCGACGAGGAGCAGCACGGCGACGATGCGCAGCAGTAGGCGTTTTAGGTTTTTTTTTATGTTTTCAAGTATGTAAGTTATGTTTCAGTTTTTGTAAATTATGTTTCAGTTCAAAAAAATGATTCGTCCTAAAAAAAATGCGTCGTGCCGCTGGAGCCACCCCCGACGCAAACGGACGCGCGGTCGTTTTCGACCAAAAGGACCGACGCAAACGGACTCGCGCGGACGCTAAAATGCGTCGCGCCGCTGGAGATGCCCTAAAGCAAGGCAGCGGTGGTGATGATCTACGTCTCGTCCGGGGATGATGGAACGCGCATCGTTGATTTGCGCGCGCCAGAGGGGACGCGTACGGATGAGCGCACGCCGGGATAGCTAGTCTAGACCTAGACGAGACGGCGAGATGGAGACGCTGGATCGGTTTTATTGCATGTTTATCTTGCTTTGAATTAGTACCGTGGCGATCTACCCGTGGGCTGTGGCTGACATGAGTGGGGGAGTCGTGGAGACGAGACGGCGGCATCTTCATCTTTGCACAGTCGCACACTGGTTGGCTCTCCTTTTTCTTTCCTCCATGACCACGACCTATTTCCGTCTCGAATATCTGCGATGTCTACGTGATGCTTGCTGTCGATCCAATCCGCGACAGATCGCTACGCCTTTGGTACTGGGAAATGCCAAAGCGCAGAGTAAAGCGGGAAGAGATATTTGCTAGTGGGGGATATTTCCGAATACCTTATCCCTTCCCGCCTCGAGAAGAAAAGGCCGAGAGATACTTGCAGGTTTGGGAAAAGCGCACATATGCTTTTACTGCTGCTGAAATAGACATGAGAAAGACTAGTATTGTACTATGGACGAGTTCGATGGCTTGCAATGTCGTTTCCCCCATGAGCTGAGTTAAGATTTGGTCAATTGGTTGGCAAGGCGTTTCGCGTCGGCTCAAAAATTGGCTCCATAGTCGCGCTTGATTCGGGCGTTTTTGGCGGGGCAGGCGTTGGCGAGCGTAGAAAAAGGCTTGCACGCGTGTGGGGGGGGGGGGGGAGGGGGGGAGAGGAGAGAAGCTGGCATGTATGGAGAAGGCGCGCCATAAATCGTCTCATTGCTCTCTCGCCTCTCTCCTCTCACTCCCTTTTCTTAGCCGCACTCTCCACTCGTATTCTCTCCTTCCTCTTGCCCTCGGCGGTTCCACTCGGCCACCGGTAGATCGAAGAGCACTGCTGCAACAACGGAGAAGCTGATACTCAAAGCCCTCATCCCAGAGGACTTCATCGACTCCGGCCCCGGTGCATTTTCTCTTCAGGCAGTGCTCCTCGAGGTTTATCAATGGGTGTCAAACCACTCTGATGTGCTTGGAAATGTGTGGATCTATGTTACCAAGCTTAAGGACGTGCCTAATCGTTGCATGCACGGTTAATTTGTATTGTTTTTTGCCGATTTAGTAGGTTAAGCTAGGTTTTGCCCGCATAAGTTCATCTCTTCTCTTCGTACAATATGTTATTACCAGATCTACATGTTCATACATGGCCGAAGGGTTTAATTTCACCCGAAATGGTCATATTCATTTTTTACGGTTAGATCTGTTCAACATTTAGGGGTTTTTATTGTACATGCCGATGACGTGAATGTAGCACTTGATCATGAAGGGACGTTCCTTCTAAACCTAGTGGCTTGATCGTGAATGTAGCAGCTTGCGGAGGTCGCTGGTGGAGAAGGCCGATCTACCCTACCTCGAGACTTTCTCCTTCCTTGAGGTCGCGTTGCCGATCGCCGCGCGATTGGATTTTGCTTTCCCCATCGCGGTGGAGGAAGCTTTGGTGGACGAGAGTTTTGAACTTGGAGGAAGAAATAGTGGCGTGAGGAAGATGAGAATAGAGCGCGAGGAGGAAGATGATAGTCGATGGCGAAACGGGAAAATGAGGATATATGGTAAAATTTCATCCCTTTTAACTTAAGGGTCGATAACGGATAACCGTCTGATCGGAATGGACGGTTCCCGTGATGCGCATCTAGGGCAACCACGTGGCGAAGCAAAACAAAATGCCCAACCCATTTACCACACCTTGGCGTAAATCAAGGAACTTACTAAGCGCCGCTCTGTCGGGCGACTCGGAGAACGTGTGTTCTTCTGGTCAAACCAAGTGATGGATATGAAATACACCACTTTTTCTCGTGTTTAAATCCTTAGCTAAGTCAAGAAATTGACTAAGTTTACCTCCCAACTTACTACTAATGAGTAATTAATACAAAGATGTGCAATCTCTTCTATTTTTGAATGATGTGTAGGAAATCACGTTATAATGAAAAATGGACCTGCAATTACTGAAGAAAATCGCGTCAGGAGTATGGCAAAGTTGACTACGCTCGAAGAGGAGGTTCCAGGTACTTTAACGAACATCGGTACGGGCAAGTCCCGCCCGTACCATGTGTCGCATCCTTCCTCAGGTCAAACCCTATAAGTTTCGTGAAGGACCCGGCGCTAAAATGAGAGCATTCGTTGTCAAACAGAGCCGCCATCCATTAGATCCATCTGCACCACACCGAAGGAGACCCACGACCAAAGTTCATCCATTCCATCTCCAATCTCCTCCATAGCCATAGTCATCACCATTGTAATAGAGATCTCCTTGAGAATTGGCGACCATTGTAAGAATATTGTGATTTCAATCTAAGTATTTGCCACAATAATTTCTATCTTATTGAACTTGATATTATGTGTGAGTAGTTCTCATGGTCTATGGATTGGGGTGAATCCGCGTAGCGTTTATGTGCATCTAATCTTATTATATGTGTACAGATTGAATAGGAGTTTTGCAATATTATATCCTTATCTCTTTGTCTCGTTTCGATGATCTGCAGGTACCCATATCATTTGGATCGATCAAAGGAAGAGGTGGAATGAGTGGAGAACGGCGTGCTACCGCGAAACCTCAGTGAGAAAGGAGAAAGTAGCGGTACATGTTTAGTGATTCATTCGGGATCATGTCACAATCATCTAGCTTAATGCTTTGGTCTGTATTCATATGCTTAATAACTGTTCTTGCTCGTGGCTATGAGGACAGTGTTTGGACCAAGAGGCTCTTATCACCTCTGGCTTTAGGGGCAAGAGTATTTACGTATCTGCTACTCACAAATCTCTTGTCTCTTTTTTTATTTGTTATACATATGCGCTTCAATTATATATGTACGCATAGCTGCAGGAGAAACCTTAACCCTGACCTATTTCCATCATTGAACACGTACAACGCCCTTAAAGTTAACTAAAGTAAAATTAACTAAACTAGAAAGGTCCGGTAAACATAAAGTAAAATTAACTAGCAAGTCTTGTAGACGTTTCATTTACACCATTTTAGCAGTGCTTCCCAAGGTTTAATTAAACCTAGGTCTACTAGGGAAAAAATTTATCGTAATACAATCCGTAATCCGGATCAAAGGTATCAACCCTTTTTCTGGCGCCGTTGCCAGGGAAGCAATTTCTCTATTCCGGTAAGGTTACTAGAGACCTTGTTAGTCATTTTATTTTCGTTTTAAGTTTTTATTTACTATTTTTATTCTCTACATGAAAACCCAAAAAATTAGTTATTTCTTCTTTTACAATCATAGAAGAAAATACCAAAAGATAATCACCATGGCAGAAAAGAAGCTTGGGGAATATGCTATCCCCAATGATGATTTTATTCGTGCACCCATAACTCAGCCCGCTGTTACTGTGGAGAACTATGAAATTAAGCCTAACCTTTTGAGTTTGGTTTAGCAGAATCAATTTGGAGGCTCAACCGCTAAGGACTCAGGTATGCACTTGAATACATTCACTAAAATATGTGATATGATGCGCATTAAAGATGTTGACCTCAATGCGGTAAAATTACACTTGTTTCCTTTTTCACTAAGAGGAAAAGCAAAAAACTGGTTGCTAGCTTTGCCTAAAGGCACTATTACTTCATGGGATGAATGTACTAATATATTCATGAGTAAATTTTTCCCACCAGCAAAGACTATGCAGTTGCATTCCAACATTACAGGTTTTAGACAAGAAGACCGCGAGCCACTAGCGCTTGCATGGGAAAAGAAGAAAGAAGCCATCATGAACTGTCCAAGTCATGGAATGGAGGAATGATTAATTTTGCACTTATTTTATAATGCCCTTAACCCAATATCAAAGTCTATGCTTGATACTGCAGCTGGAGGAACATTTATGAGTAGGCCAGTAGAACTGGCAAGGAGACTTCTAGATGATATGCAGAGCAACCATACACAATGAAATGTAGAAAGATCCTCCTCAAGAAAGATGAATTCAATCACTGAAGGTAACAATGAAGAGCTTACCTCAAAGGTAGATGATCTTTTAAATATTCTGAAGGGTAAGGAAAGTACCCAAGTTAATGCCATCACCAACTCTAATGTTGAGGAAGTAGACTTTATAGCAAGAAATCCTTGTAACCCTGCATGGAAGAGTCAAAACTATGGCTCTAATTTTCAAAAACAATATACTAATATTGCAGGAGTTCCAAATAATAATTACACTAATGGTAGTGGAGCAAGTAATGGTAATATTTAAATTGAAAATACTTAAAAAAAATTATGCATGCTCAAACTAAACAGAATAACACCCTTACAAAGCTTACTAAAAATTATAGCACTATGTTAGGAAATTTATCTAATCAAAATGTTTCTCTTAAGAACGATGTTCAAGTTCTACAGGAAAGGACAAAGACCGTTGAGGCACAATTGGGGAAGATAGCTGAAAGCCAAACTATAATACTTGCTAGATTTGCAGGTAAGCCAGAACCAACCCCCGTTGAAGACCTCAAGATGATGAGGATCAATAGAGAAGGAGAAGCACATGAAGAACTGGACTATACCAATGCAACAACACCGGAGTACTCCGTATAAGATCTAGTGAAGATGATCACCGTCAAGCACCCCGTAGTCGATGAAGGTAATAGTGCCATGTTCCAGCAATTTATTCATGAAGTAGCATGCAAAGTTCGTGAGTTAGAACAACAATATAAGAAGCTAGTAGAAAAACTCTCAGCTAAGCTTGATGATATATTTGAGCCCACTATTAAGATTCATATTGGAACAAATGAGGTGGCTGCTGATAGTGGTTGATGGGCTTGATGATTCCACAACAATTACACCAAAAAGATGTTGATATGTTGGGACTCCAAGTGCAGAGTGTTGTATCAAGAGAGTATCTTCCCCACAAGGGTGACTCAAGGGTTTATATCGAACTCTCGGGGAACTGGATGGAAGAGTATTTGTCTTCTCTCTTCTTCAAGCAATCCTGCAAGTAGCCTTGTGTCCCCAACTCCACCGTGTGGTTTTCAAGCACAAGGTTTCGCGTAAGTAAATAACACAAGTAGTAATAAAAACAAGTAGTAAACTAAACTAGATAAAATAACTAAGTAAAAACTGTAAAGAGGTTGATTGTTTTTTATGTTTTGGATGCAAACAAGAAAGATAAATGTTTTTTGTATTTTCGGAATAAAATAGTGAAGCTAATAGAAAACAATGTAAATGCAAGATAAAGGTGTTTCTTATGATAAAAAGTGGACCGGCGTTCATGGGTTTACTTGACTATTCTCTCATAAAATTGTGGTGGACAAAAAGCAATTCATCAATGATATATGAAGGTACAAAACATATTATAAGCAAGATAATATATTAATAAGGGCATCACGTCCTAAAATAGAGATGATGCAACACACCTCTCTTATGATCCACAAGAATGAAACTTCATCAATCTTGTATTGAGAATTAACAGAGCATAGCAATAAGTACTTTGACATGAAGTTTGGATATCAAATATGCTACCTTGAAAAAACAAGATCATCAATGTTGTCACATGATGAACATATCACATGCATTCACTTTATCCCTAGTGAGGTAGCAAAAGAAAGGCAAAGCCATAATAGATCATGAATATATTGTCACTATCCAATCACTACAATCTTGCTACTCCATCTAACACACACATCACCCCACACACGCTCTTGCCTAGATGTTGGATCAGAACATCAACTTAAGAACGGGGTACATAATATGCATCTATCAACACATCTCACAAACATAATACGATCAGATCTCATATAACAATATCATAGAACACGGATCCACCACATAGGTATTACAAATATGACCATAATCATGATAGGCAGCTCATATGGCACTAAGTAATATAAAGAACATAAGAGAAATAGATCAAACTACTGCAACAAACCCGTAGTCCAGAGGTGTACTACTCCCTCTTGGTCACGGTGATGGTGATGAAGACGTTGGAGAAGGTGGAGATCCCTCTGATACGTCCCAAACGTATCTATAATTTCTTATGTTCCATGCTACTTTTATGATGATACTCACATGTTTTATACACACTTTATGTCATTATTATGCATTTTCCGGCACTAATCTATTGACGAGATGCCGAAGAGCCAGTTGTTGTTTTCTGCTGTTTTTGGTTTCAGAAATCCTACAAAGGAAATATTCTCGGAATTGGACGAAATCAACGCCCAGGGTCCTATTTTTCCACGAAGCTTCCAGAAGTCCGAAGAGGAAACGAAGTGGGGCCACGGGGCGATGACACGCCAGGGCGGCGCGGCCTGGGCCCTGGCCTCGCGGCCCTGTTGTGTGGGTCCCCCGTGACGCCCCCTGACCTGCCCTTCCGCCTACATATAGTCTTCGTCACGAAACCCCTAGTACCGAGAGCCACGACACGGAAAACCTTCCAGAGACGCCGCCGCCAATCCAATCTCGGGGGATTCAGGAGATCGCCTCCGGCACCCTGCCGGAGAGGGGAATCATCTCCCGGAGGTCTCTTCATCGCCATGATCGCCTTCGGATCGATGTGTGAGTAGTCCACCCCTGGACTATGGGTCCATAGCAGTAGCTAGATGGTTGTCTTCTCCTCATTGTGCTATCATGTTAGATCTTGTGAGCTGCCTATCATGATCAAGATCATCTATTTGTAATGCTACATGTTGTGTTTGTTGGGATCCGATGAATATTGAATACTATGTCAAGTTGATTATCAATCTATCATATATGTTGTTTATGTTCTTGCATGCTCTCCATTGCTAGTAGAGGCTCTGGCCAAGTTGATACTTGTGACTCCAAGAGGGAGTATTTATGCTCGATAGTGGGTTCATGCCTCCATTAAATCTGGGACAGTGACAGAAAGTTCTAAGGTTGTGGATGTGCTATTGCCACTAGGGATAAAACATCGATGCTTTGTCTAAGGATATTTGTGTTGATTACATTACGCACCATACTTAATGCAATTGTCTGTTGCTTGCAACTTAATACCGGAAGGGGTTCGGATGATAACCTGAAAGTGGACTTTTTAGGCATAGATGCATGCTGGATAGCGGTCTATGTACTTTGTCGTAATGCCCTGATTAAATCTCATAGTACTCATCATGATATATGTATGTGCATTGTTATGCCTTCTTTATTTGTCAATTGCCCAACTGTAATTTGTTCACCCAACATCTGTTTATCTTATGGGAGAGACACCACTAGTGAACTGTGGACCCCGGTCCTATTCTTTACATCTGAAATACAATCTAATGCAATTGTTCTTTACTATTCTTCGCAAACAAACATCATCATCCACACTATACATCTAATCCTTTGTTTACAGCAAGCCGGTGAGATTGACAACCTCACTGTTACGTTGGGGCAAAGTACTGTGATTGTGTTGTGCAGGTTCCACGTTGGCGCCGGAATCCCTGGTGTTGCGCCGCACTACACTCCGCCACCAACAACCTTCAACGTGCTTCTTGGCTCCTACTGGTTCGATAAACCTTGGTTTCTTTCTGAGGGAAAACTTACTGCTGTGCACATCACACCTTCCTCTTGGGGTTCCCAACGGACGTGTGTCTCACGCGCATCAAGACTATTTTCTGGCGCCGTTGCCGGGGAGATCAAGACACGCTGCAAGGGGAGTCTCCACTTCCAATCTCTTTACTTTGTTTTTGTCTTGCTTTATTTTATTTACTACTTTGTTTGCTGCACTAAAACAAAAACACACAAAAATTAGTTGCTAGTTTTACTTTATTTACTGTCTTGTTCTCTATATCAAAAACACAAAAAAATTAGTTACTCGCATTTACTTTATCTAGTTTGTTTTATTTACTACTGTTAAAATGAATACTCCTGAAAACTCTAAGTTGTGTAACTTCACAAACACTAATAATAATGATTTCTTATGCACACCTATTGCTCCACCTGCTACTACAGCAGAATTCTTTGAAATTAAACCTGCTTTACTGAATCTTGTCATGAGAGAGCAATTTTCTGGTGTTAGTTCTGATGATGCTGCTGCCCATCTTAATAATTTTGTTGAACTATGTGAAATGCAAAAGTATAAGGATGTAGATGGTGATATTATAAAATTGAAATTGTTTCCTTTCTCCTTAAGAGGAAGAGCTAAAGATTGGTTGCTATCTTTGCCTAAGAATAGTATTGATTCATGGACTAAATGTAAGGATGCTTTTATTGGTAGATATTATCCTCCCGCTAAAATTATATCTTTGAGAAGTAGCATAATGAATTTCAAGCAATTAGATAATGAACATGTTGCTCAAGCATGGGAGAGAATGAAATCTTTGGTAAAGAATTGCCCAACCCATGGACTAACTACTTGGATGATCATCCAAACCTTCTATGCAGGATTGAATTTTTCTTCGCGGAACCTATTGGATTCAGCTGCTGGAGGTACCTTTATGTCCATCACTTTGGGGGCGGCTACAAAGCTTCTTGATGATATGATGATAAATTACTCTGAATGGCACACTGAAAGAGCTCCACAAGGTAAGAAGGTAAATTCTGTTGAAGAAACCTCCTCCTTGAGTGATAAGATTGATGTGATTATGTCTATGCTTGAGAATGGTAGATCTAATGTTGATCCTAATAATGTTCCTTTAGCTTCATTGGTTGCTCAAGAAGAAAATGTTGATGTGAACTTCATTAAAAATAATAATTTCAACAACAATGCTTATAGGAATAATGCTGGTAACAACTATAGGCCATATTCTTCTGCTAATAGTAATGGTTATGGTAATTCTTATGGGAATTCTTACAACAATAATAGGAGTGTACCCCCTGGTCTTGAAGCCATGCTTAAAGAATTTATTAGTACACAAACTGCTTTTAACAAATCTGTTGAGGAAAAGCTTGATAAAATTGATATTCTTGCTTCTAAGGTTGATAGACTTGCCTCTCATGTTGATCTTTTAAAATTAAAAGTTATGCCTAATAAGGATAATGATAATAAGATTGTTACTACAGCAAACTCCATCCAAGTTCTAATTAATGAAAATATTAGATTGATGGCTGAATTGCATGCTAGGTGGGAAAGAGAAGAAAACGAAAAACTTGCTAAAGAGAATAATGTAGCTAAAGTTTGGACTATTACCACCACTAGTAATGATAATGATTCACATGTTGCTAAACCTCCTACTATCAATGGTAAAATAATTGGTGTTGGCAATGTTTCTACTCCTAGTGCAAAGCATGCAAAATTACCTGAAACTGCTAAAACTGCTGAAACTGCTTGTGATAAAACTGCTGAATTTTTTTCCAACGTTGGGGACAATGATTCCATTGCTGTAGGTCATAATGATTTAGACTTTGATGATTGTCACATCTCTGAAGTTATAAATTTCTTACAAAAACTTGCTAAAAGTCCCAATGCTAGTGCTATAAATTTGGCCTTTACAAAACATATTACAAATGCTCTCATAAAAGTTAGAGAAGATAAACTAAAACTTGAAACTTCTATTCCTAGGAAGTTAGAAGATGGTTGGGAGCCCATTATTAAGATGAGGGTCAATGATTTTGATTGTAATGCTTTATGTGATCTTGGTGCAAGTATTTCTGTTATGCCTAAGAAAATCTATGATATGCTTGACTTGCCACCATTGAAAAATTGTTATTTGGATGTTAATCTTGCTGATAATGCTATAAAGAAACCTTTGGGGAGGATTGATAATGTTCATATTATGGTTAACAATAACCTTGTCCCCGTTTATTTTGTTGTCTTGGATATTGAATGCAATGCATCTTGTCCCATTATATTGGGAAGACCTTTTCTTCGAACTGTTGGTGCCACCATTGATATGAAGGAAGGTAATATTAAATATCAATTTCCTCTCAAGAAAGGTATGGAACACTTCCCTAGAAAGAAAATGAAGCTACCTTATGATTCTATTATTAGAACAAATTATGATGTCAATGCTTCGTCTCTTGATGTTACTTGATTCACACTTTCTGCGCCTAGCTGAAAGGCGTTAAAGAAAAGCGCTTATGGGAGACAACCCATTATTTTACTTCAGCACTTTTGTTTTATATTTGAGTCTTGGAAGTTTTTATTACTGTAGCAAACTCTCCTTATCTTTATTTTATTGCATTGTTTTCCCAAGTAAAGTCTTTGATAGTAAAGTCAATACTAGATTTGGATTACTGCGCAGAAACAGATTTCTTGCTGTCACGAATTTGGGTATGGTTCTATGTAGGTAACTCAGAAAAATATGCCAATTTACGTGCGTGATCCTCAGATATGTACGCAACTTTCATTAAATTTGGGCATTTTCATCTGAGCAAGTCTGGTGCCTCTAAAAAATTCATCTTTACGGACTGTTCTGTTTTGACAGATTCTGCCTTTTATTTCGCATTGCCTGTTTTGCTATGTTTGATGGATTTCTTTGTTCCATTAACTTTCAGTAGCTTTGTGCAATGTCCAGAAGTGTTAAAAATGATTATGTCACCTCTGAATATATGAATTATGCACTGACCCTCTAATGAGTTTGTTTTAAGTTTGGTGTGGAGGAAGTTTTCAAGGGTCGAGAGAGGAGGATGATACAATATGATCAAGAAGAGTGAAGAGTTTAAGCTTGGGGATGCCCCCGTGGTTCATCCCTGCATATTTTAAGAAGACCCAAGCGTCTAAGCTTGGGGATGCCCAAGGCATCCCTTCTTCATCGACAACTTATCAGGTCACCTCTAGTGAAACTATATTTTTATTCCGTCACATCTTATGTGCTTTACTTGGAGCGTCTGTTTGTTTTTATTTTTGTTTTGTTTGAATAAGATCGGATCCTAGCATTCTTTGTTTGGGAGAGAGACACGCTCCGCTGTTTTGTATGAACACATATGTTCTTAGCTTTATCTTTAATGTTCATTGCGAAAGTTGGACTATTTCATTCATTGCTATATGGTTGGAAACGGAAAATGCCGCATGTGGTAAATGGTATCATGTCTTGAATAATGTGATACTTGGCAATTGTTGTGCTCATATAGATCATGTTTAAGCTCTTGCATCATGTACCTTGTACCTATTAATGAATAATTACATAGAGCTTGTTAAAATTTGGTTTGCATGATTGATCTCTAGAGTCTAGAAATTTTCTGGTTAAGGTGTTTGAACAACAAGGAGACAATGTAAAGTCTTATAATAGCTACAATATGTTCATATGTGAGCTTTGTTGCACCTTTTATACTTGAGTTTGCTTCAAACAACCTTGCTAGCCTAGCCTTGTATTGAGAGGGATTCTTCTCGTGCATCCAAATCCTTGAGCCAAAAACTATGCCATTTGTGTCCACCATACCTACCTACCACATGGTATTTCTCTGCCATTCCAAAGTACATTACTTGAGTGCTACCTTTAAACTTCTATTCTTTGCCTTTACAATACATAGCTCATGGGGAAATAGCCTTAAAAACTATTGTGGTGAAGAATATGTACTTATGTGTCTTATTTCTTAATAAATTGCTTGTTGAGCGGTAACCATGTTTCTGGGGACGCCATCAACTCTTTTACCCTTTGTTGAATATCATGTGAGTTGCTATGCATGTTCGTCTTGTCTGAAGTAAGGGCGATTTTCATGATCAAATGGTTTGAGTATGCATACTGTTAGAGAAGAACATTGGGCCGCTAAGTAAAGCCATGATTCATGGTGGAAGTTTCAGTTTGGACAATTAATCCTAAATCTCTTATGAGAAAATTAACTGTTGTTGAATGCTTATGCATTAAAGAGGAGTCCATTATCTGTTGTCTATGTTGTCCCGGTATGGATGTCAAAGTTGAGAATAATCAAAAGCGAGAAATCCAATGCTAACTTTCTCCTTAGACCTTTGTACAGGCGGCATAGAGGTACCCCTTTGTGACACTTGGTTGAAACATATGCTATGCAATGATAATCCGTGTTAATCCAAGCTAATTAGGACAAGGTGCGAGCACTATTAGTATACTATGCATGAGGCTTGCAACTTATAAGATGTCTTATACATAACACATATGATTTATTACTACCGTTGACAAAATTGTTTCTTGTTTTCAAAATAAAAAGCTCTAGCACAAAAATAGTAATCCATGCTTCCCTCTGCGAAGGGCCATTCTTCTACTTTATTGTTGAGTCAGTTTACCTATTCCTTCTATCTTAGAAGCAAACACTTGTGTAAACTGTGTGCATTGATTCTTACATGTTTACCTATTGCACTTGTTATATTACTTTGTGTTGACAATTATCCACGAGATAAATATGTTGAAGTTGAAAGCAACCGCTGAAACTTATATCTTCCTTTGTGTTGCTTCAATGCCTTTACTTTGAATTTATTGCTTTATGAGTAACTCTTATGCAAGTCTTATTGATGCTTGTCTTGAAAGTATTATTCATGAAAAGTCTTTGCTATATGATTCATTTGTTTACTCATTATCTTCATCATTGCTTCGAATCGCTGCATTCATCTCATATGCTTACAATAGTATGATCAAGATTATGATAGCATGTCACTTCAGAAATTATCTTTGTTATCGTTTACCTACTCGAGGGCGAGTAGGAACTAAGCTTGGGGATGCTTGATACGTCCCAAACGTATCTATAATTTTTTATGTTCCATGCTACTTTTATGATGATACTCACATGTTTTATACACACTTTATGTCATTATTATGCATTTTCCAGCACTAACCTATTGACGAGATGCCGAAGAGCCAGTTGCTGTTTTCTGCTGTTTTTGGTTTCAGAAATCCTACAAAGGAAATATTCTCGGAATTGGACGAAATCAACGCCCAGGGTCCTATTTTTCCACGAAGCTTCCAGAAGTCCGAAGAGGAAACGAAGTGGGGCCACGGGGCGACGACATGCCAGGGCGGCGCGGCCTGGGCCCTGGCCGCGCGGCCCTGTTGTGTGGGTCCCCCGTGACGCCCCCTGACCTGCCCTTCCACCTACATATAGTCTTCGTCGCGAAACCCCCAGTACCGAGAGCCACGATACGGAAAACCTTCCAGAGACGCCACCGCTGCCAATCCCATCTCGGGGGATTCAGGAGATCACCTCCGGCACCCTGCCGGAGAGGGGAATCATCTCCCGGAGGTCTCTTCATCGCCATGATCGCCTCCGGATCGATGTGTGAGTAGTCCACCCCTGGACTATGGGTCCATAGCAGTAGCTAGATGGTTGTCTTCTCCTCATTGTGCTATCATGTTAGATCTTGTGAGCTGCCTATCATGATCAAGATCATCTATTTGTAATGCTATATGTTGTGTTTGTTGGGATCCGATGAATATTGAATACTATGTCAAGTTGATTATCAATCTATCATATATGTTGTTTATGTTCTTTCATGCTCTCCGTTGCTAGTAGAGGCTCTGGCCAAGTTGATACTTGTGACTCCAAGAGGGAGTATTTATGCTCGATAGTGGGTTCATGCCTCCATTAAATCTGGGACAAAGGATGTAAAGTTCTAAGGTTGTGGATGTGTTGTTGCCACTAGGGATAAAACATCGATGCTTTGTCTAAGGATATTTGTGTTGATTACATTACGCACCATACTTAATGCAATTGTCTGTTGCTTGCAACTTAATACCGGAAGGGGTTCGGATGATAACCTGAAAGTGGACTTTTTAGGCATAGATGCATGCTGGATAGTGGTCTATGTACTTTGTCGTAATGCTCTGATTAAATCTCATAGTACTGATCATGATATATGTTTGTGCATTGTTATGCCTTCTTTATTTGTCAATTGCCCAACTGTAATTTGTTCACCCAACATCTGTTTATCTTATGGGAGAGACACCACTAGTGAACTGTGGACCCCGGTCCTATTCTTTACATCTGAAATACAATCTAATGCAATTGTTCTTTACTGTTCTTCGCAAACAAACATCATCATCCACACTATACATCTAATCCTTTGTTTACAGCAAGCTGGTGAGATTGACAACCTCACTGTTACGTTGGGGCAAAGTACTGTGATTGTGTTTTGCAGGTTCCACGTTGGCGTCGGAATCCCTGGTGTTGCGCCGCACTACACTCCGCCACCAACAACCTTCAACGTGCTTCTTGGCTCCTACTGGTTCGATAAACCTTGGTTTCTTTCTGAGGGAAAACTTACTGCTGTGCACATCACACCTTCCTCTTGGGGTTCCCAACGGACGTGTGTCTCACGCGCATCACCCTCCGGCGGTGATCTCGGTGGAGTTTCCCCCTCCAGTCTTCTCTGCAGTAGCCTCCGTTTCGGTGTTTCTGTCTTTCTACGGTGCTCTCCTCCCGAGAACTCTTTGGGGCCATATATATAGTCATTTTTAGGGAAAAATATGTTGGTGGGCGAAAGAATCAGGGCAATCGGACGATCGAGATGTGAACGGAGGTTGGTGGCGCGGCTAGACTTCTGGGCCACGCCACCTGGCCTCGTTCGCTCCCCGGGCCTCTCCAGGTGTGCTCCAAAAGTCCATTATTTTCCTCCAAGTGAAAAAATGATGCTCCAAAAATCCCAGGTCAATTTGACTCTGTATAGGTCTCTCAAAGTAAAAATACGCGAAACAGGGTTTTCCTGTTCTGCAGGGTTATAAACCAAATAAAGGGGATCATTGGTAAATCCCCATAAATCAATGTAAAACATGGTATTATCATCATATATATTGAAAATATGTGGGAGTTCAATATGATAAAGGACAAAGTTCATGTATGCATTTTACATGCATCGGCTGCACTTTGTGATCTTGGTGCAAGCGTCTCCACAATTCCAAAAATCTTATTTGATAAGTTAGGAATGGGGCCATTTAAAACTACTGAGCTAAGACTTCACTTAGCTGATTCAACTTGTGACAAGCTCTAGGAATTAAACATAATATTGTAGTAGAAATTAAAGGATGTCCTGCTCTTATTGATCTTGTTATTGTGGACATGCATGAAGACCCTATAGCTCCTATAATCTTAGTAAGGACATTTATTAGAACTATAAAAGCTCTTATCAATATGCATGAAGGGAATGTGAGAATTGGACTACCATCCAAAGACCCATTTGTAGTACACTTCCATAGAAAAAAGAAGGTCAAACATGACGATAATGGGATCATCACTTTGAAAGCTAATTACTTCGGAGAGGGTCATCCACTTCCTACATCTAGTTGATCACCATCTTGGTCAAGCAATTGACCTTAACTAGAAGCGCTTCATGGGAGCCAACCCATGCTTAATAAATTTTTCTATCCAATTCTTGTTTAGTCTAATGTTTTATTCGTTGTTTTTTTAATAAAGAGTGGTCATGAGATTCTTGGAAAAGAGGATAAGTAATAAATAAAAATGTCTTTCCATTTTGTACTTACAATTGAGCATTCTTAAAATTATATATACTGCTGTTTTTTCTTAGTTATTTTCGAGGTAATGTTGATGTACAAGGGCATGTGAAGGAATGCACAACCACTAACTTTAGCGACCGACAGTACGGTGGGACCCGTCCGTACCAAGCGCCCGTACCACATCTCCAGCCTGAGGAAGAAAAATTGGAAGTTTTGTCGAAGAAACCAGTAACTTTCGCCACCATCGGTACGGACATACCAGACCGTACTGCCGGCCGTACCACTTGGATGATGAAACTCCAAATTTCAACAAGTAACTAGTAACTTGCTTGACCATCGGTACGGGGGGATATGACCGTACCACCCGACCGTACCGAGCCGACCGCCTTAACCAAAGGCGGCTGCACCTGGTACGGGCGGGATGCGCCCGTACCGTCCGCTCGTACCATGCGTCGGAAGCCATAAATAGTCAGGGAAGAGTTAAACCTAATCAAAATTTAATATCCTCTCTCTCTTCCTCCTTCAAACTCAAACCGTACTCCTTTGGATCTCCAAATGCGTTCGCTTTTTATTCGATTCCTTGTTGGAGATATGCCCAAGAGGCAATAATAAATTAGTTATTGTTATATCTTAGTGTTCATGATAAATGTTTACATCCCATGCTATAATTGTATCAACCGAAACATTGGTACATGTGTGTTATGTAAACAACAAGGAGTCCCTAGTAAGCCTCTTGTATAACTAGCTTGTTGATTAATGGATGATCATGGTTTCGTGATCATGAACATTGGATGTTATTAATAACAAGGTTATGTCATTAGGTGAATGATATAATGGACACACACCCAAATGAGCGTAGCATAAGATCAAGTCATTAAGTTCAATTTGCTATAAGCTTTCGGTACATAGTTGCCTAAGTCCTTCGACCATGAGATCATGTAAATCACTTACACCGGAAGGGTACTTTGATTACATCAAACGACATTGCGTAAATGGGTGGTTATAAAGATGGGATTAAGTATTCGGAAAGTGTGAGTTGAGGCATATGGATCAATAGTGGGATTTGTCCATCCTAATGACGGATAGATATACTTTGGGCCCTCTTGGTGGAATGTCGTCTGATTAGCTTGCAAGCATATGATTGGATCATAAGAGATGACATACCGCGGTACGAGTAAAGAGTACTTGTCGGTAACGAGGTTGAACAAGGTATGGAGATACCGATGATCGAACCTCGGACAAGTAAAATATCGCGTGACAAAGGGAATCGGCATCGTATGTAAATGGTTCAATCGATCACTAAGTCATCGTTCAATATGTGGGAGCCATTATGGATCTCCAGATCCCGCTATTGGTTATTGCTCGGAGAGGAGTCTCGACCATGTCTGCATAGTTCACGAACCGTAGGGTGACGCGCTTAAGGTTCGATGTCGCATAAGTAGATTCAGAATATGAGATGGAGACCGAATGTTGTTCGGAGTCTCGGATGGGATCCAATACATCACGAGGAGGACCGGAATTGTTCTGGAAGAATTCTGCTGTTTTGTATTTCAAGAAAAGTTGTTCTGGAAACATTCTCGGAATTGGACGAAATAAAAACAGAAGTTCTTATTTTTCTGTCACGTAGACGGAGTCCAAAGGGGAGACGGAGAAAGGCCATGGGTGGGCCACACAACACGCCGGCGCGGGTCCCACCCAGGCCGCGCCAGGGTAGTGTGTGGGCCCACCAGGCGCCGGCTCTAGATGTGTTTTGTGAAACCCTAACCCTACCTCCCGACTATATATAGAGGGATGGTTTGGCCGGCCAAAGCTGCTCCGTACGCAACCCTAATTTGCCACCTCTCCTCCCTCCCAGTTTCTCCTGCTCCGGCTTAGGCGAAGCCCTGCAGGAATTCTTCTCCACCACCACCACCACGCCGTCGTGCTGCTGGGATTCCGTGGAGATCTACCACACCTCCGCTGCCCGCTGGAACGGGGAGAGGAAGGAGCTTCATCGACACCGTACGCGCGACCGAGTACGGAAGTGCTGCCGGATTGCAGCACCGGGGACGATCGTCTACATCAACAACGAGATTAATCTCGTAGACTTTGGAATCTTCGAGGGTTAGTCTCATCTCCATCTCGTTGCTTCGATCTTGTAGATTAGATCTTGGGTGTTCCATAGATTAGATCTGTTGGTTTTATTCGTCTTGCGGTAGGAAAATTTTTGTTTTCTATGCTACGAACCCCATCATTCCTTGCACTGCATCAAAGTACGGTACGTTTCTCCTCCGATCCCCAACTTTTTATCCGCAAATCCATTCTCTAGCTTTTGCCATTATCAATCTAGACTTAGGTCACATTATGAACTTCATCACCCTAATGAGCAGGTTTCGAAATTACAGGAGATTCTTTTATAAGATGTGTAGAGGATGATCATATGTCTATTTCTATCCGATTAGATTTTTATTTTTGTCAATTTTTTTAATTTCTTCTTAAGATACGGTAAGTGCTAATTACTTTTTAGATGAACACAAAGAGTTGTGATGACTGCAAGAACACAGATCAGTTGTGGCTAGTTTCAAAATAAGAGTATCGAACCACGAGGAGCTACTAGTAGTGATCTTAATGCCCCTTGCTACTTTCTACTAAAGATTACTTAATAATTATTTTCTAGTCTCAAAATGATGAAAAGGGGGTGTTGTAAATGGTTGCAGGAAAAGTAAATAAATTAGTAAAAATGTTATATAAAAAGAGTAGGAACTTTATAATACAAAGTGTTCTCAAGGATTATTGGATCCACCTCAAGCACTAGGACTCATGTTAATTAAGATAAAATATGATTCCAAGCATGTTGTGTGTGTGAGAGCTCCGTAATAAGATGCGCCCAGAAAGCCATCGGTCATCACATCTCTAAATAACCACAACATCTAGCCTTCTGCAACCACATATTGACTAGTGCTATTAAGGGGTGTACCCAATGGTCATCGATATGAGCTTTATGAATCCCTCTTATCCCCCTTATTCATGTATCAAAGCGCCGATACGGTAATGTCACTTCTCGTCATTCGCTTTACCACACTTCAAAGAGTAGTTCCCTCTCAAGACCAATAGCCAATATTACATGGTGCGGAACATGTAATAACAAAAGAGAAAACTAACACACATTAATACTTGAAACCATAGATCATCTTAGATTCATCTCATATGCATGCTAGGATTTCTCCATCTCCCCAAGGACTAATAAGACTACTCAGAACATCATCATAATCTTGTGGAATTTATTAAAGGAATGGAACAAATTCGAATACAAATCCACAATAGCAATCAAGATTACAACTATGGTTGGAGGATGATGGTGATGAAGGTGCAGCGATTGATGATGATGAAGGGGATGATGCCTTGTCCTCCGAGGATCCATGTAGCAACCCGGATCTTGTCTTATCCAAAGTTCCCTCTTGAGATCTGATCTGGGACGCTGTTTCTCGGTTTCGTGGAGCTGTCTGTGTCTGATCTCTGATCCGTCTACGGGAGGTGAAAGTATTTTACGAGGCGGTGCCCCTGGAGGGTGGTACGGGCGGACAGTACAGGTGGCCCTTGCCCGTACCGATGCCCATTAAAGCCCCTGGAAGCTGTCCTCGCATTGTCCTTTCGCCCAGGCACATTATTAAGTGCAAAAATAATTTCTATCAATTCAAAACGCCAGAAAATGACAATTTTCATTCATATTTCATTGTTGACTTATTATTTTAGGATCATGTGTAGACAAGCATAAAAGGGCGCCGTAGCGCGGTGAAATACAAAAATCCTACCACTACTTGATGATAACTTGATAAAATAGTAATGCAAAAACATGCTAAAAATGCACTCATCAAGTCGAACGCGTGCTGTGGTTGCACATGCTGCACTACCGGTTGAGGACACCCCCGCTTCGCTTGGTATCAATCTCGACTACCGACGTCATCTTAACCGTTTCAACCATCTCATGGACCGCGAGATCAAGTCGACAAAATGGGCCATATTATGAACCAAGTAGGCCTACGCCATGATTTCAATACTCCTTGCAACAATTTTGGTTTGCCAGACTTTGCTTTTTAGGAGGCTGCCACCTATCTCCGCTTGACACTCGAGTTGCTCAGCACCCTGAAGCACACTGTGGGACAGTACCACAACTCTGAGGAGAATCAACCCGGACTCGACCGGATATCATTCCGTTTGATGAACCGTGAGTATGAGCTGACTCTAGATGAGTGGTGCAACTATTTTGGCTTTGAGGGTAGCACCACCGCCAACCGCTATGCATGCTTTTCTTTGAATCCATCACCTAGCAGATATTTCACTAGGATGAGCATATCTAGCACACTCCCCCAGGGGAGTTGTATTGAGTGCCATGTTATTCGCTATTTTTACTATGTTACTGCTAACACATTGCGGGCACGTGGTGATTTCACAAGACTCAATGAAGAGGACATGATGATCCTCGCAAAGGTTGTGTTCTCAGATAGTAACATCCATCCAAACTTGAGCGCCCTTCTCATCCTCTACTTGACCATCAAGCACTTGAAGCTCGGGGCCCCATATGTGGTGGGGGAGTCATCACCATCTTCGCAAGAGGACTTAACATCAATGTAAGTAATTTACGAGCATTGGAAGGCCCTCGCCATCTTGGTTTTACTACTCTGAATGCATGTGGTATGGTTAGAAAGATAGATGGTAGATTTTACTTCAACATATGACGTGGGCATTACCCTTCGGGTAACCAATGTTGCTCTACCCTACGCGGTCCAACTAGAGGCCCATGAAGGTACCCGATGGCAAGATGGGCTACTAGGACGGTGCGGCGGAAGATTACTTGGAGTACAAGACATGGAAGAAGCCGGACAAGGAAGGATTGGAGATAGATCTACTGTAAACCTACTCGTACTCGAATAGACCTCTCGGGACCTGGCCACCTATATAAAGGCCAGGAGAGGGGCTATCGAGGGACACAATCAATCTTAGCAATCTTAGCCAACAGAAGCTTAGAACTAGGTTACCCTAGCAATTAACTATCTCGACGAGATCCCAGCCGAACTATTCGGCACCCCATTGTAACCTGTTTTCATCATAATCAAGAACAGACAGGCAGGACGTAAGGGTTTTACCTCATCGAGGGCCCCGAACCTGGGTAAATCGCTCTCCCCGCTTGTCTGTGAACCGATGTATCGTGTCAGCTTGCAGGATTCCATCAACCCTAAGCCCCTATCGGAGGGCATTGCCGAGGAGCACCCTCGACAATTGGCGCCGTCTGTGGGAACCCTGTCGGCACAAGGCAGGGCATCGGCAGATCCGGTCATGACATCGGCGGCTTCACCGGCAACTTCATCAGCAACTTCATCGACACCATCGTCGCCAATCCTGGGAAGCCCGATTCGATTCGGCTCCTACGAGTTTACTCCACACAGCGATTCCTCCCGCTCGAACTTTTCAGATCTACGAGAGAACATGGAGATGACCTTCGGCAGCATCCACTACAACGTCAACGCAGAGGGAATCCTTCGATTGCTGGAATCCCCCACTTCCGGATCGATAGGTTCAAATGCGTCATCGTCACTCGATCTGCCGGCTGGTCTGACGGGATCGACGTGCTCACCCGTGCCCTCGACTCCCCGCTCGGTGTCCTCCATGTCAGTAGGGTCGGATGATTCCTCATCTTCGAAATTAACTTCGTATTACTGCTTGAACTGCGACACCAGGCACGGGCTGGGATCAAGCGACACGCCGTTCATCTGCAACGCCCAGTATTCATCGGGAGAGGACAGTATCGACAGCACCATCCAGGGAACCACCCGAAGAACAGCACACCATCAGGTTTATGTCGCCAATAACACGGGAAACATAAGACGCAGAGGAGACGAGGACCATACCCCCCGCTCCAGTAGAAGGGCGAGTTTTGAAAACAGCGCCAGCAACCGCGATAGCGATTACACCATCACGGATGAGGAGTGGGCAGCAGCAAGGGCAGCTGTACTCAACAACACGCCGCTCCCCGCAGAAACTTCGGTTGGAACCCTCAATGTCTATCGCTCCATACTAGAAAAAAACCGGGAACACCTGTCGAAAGAGCAAGCCACCCTCGAGAGACGCCTATCTGCGGCGGATCGATCCAGCGAACGGCGAAGGGGCTCGCAAGGGAGTGCCTCCCGAAACACTCAGGGAACAGGCAAGCACAGGTCGAGGCTATCCAGGCTTTCAGAAGATGACGCCAGAGAAATAACGTCTAATCTGACCAAATCCTTTATGACTATGGACAGCGCCGGCATGCCACGGCCGAAAACCGTTGCAGGAGCAACAGCCAACCTCGCCGCATACCTCATCAACCAACGCCCCGAAGGGTCCATGGCTCAAGCTCATCGAGGTGCCCTGGAGAGTCTCGCAATATTGAACAACCTAGTCCCGCCAAAGGAAAAGACCACCGTCCAAGGCAGTGGGTCGAAACGTCATGCGAGAGATGCTCGGGACGAAATCACCCAGAGCAAGATCGACAAAGAAAGGCGACGACGCGCCGCCAGGAAGGACGACGACAGCGATTCTTCGGATGAAGACCTGGAGTACGACGGCGAGCTCAGGGGAGCCGACTGTTTAAGTTACAAGATCCGCGAGACGATGCCGCCCAAAAAGTTTAAGCCTACCCCTACCGATGCTGCCAAGTACGACGGGCAGCAAGAACCAAGATCCTGGATAGACAACTATCTGCAGACTGTGATCCTGCACAAAGGAAACCAGATAGCAGCAATGCAATGCTTACAGCTTTACTTGAAGGATTCAACACGGGCCTGGCTAAGGGGGCTGCCGAAAGGTTCTGTTAAATCATGGGACGACCTAGTAGATGCCTTCGTCGCCAACTTCCAAGCAACATACAAGAGGCCCGACGGGATCGAAGAACTGCGGAATTGCCGGCAGAAGCAGAAGGAGTCGATGCGTTCATACATCGGGAGATTCACAAAGCTCCTGAACGCTGCCGAAGACGTATCTGTCGACAGAGCAATCGACGCTTTCAGCGACGGCGTTCAGCGGGAAAGCTACATAGAAGAACTTGGGCGCAAAAAGCCAAAAACCATAACCAAACTAATGGAAATCGCCAACAGTTGGGCTGATGGTGAGGACAATGTACGAAGGCCACGGCAGCACAGTGATGACGAAGACGACGACCAGCCGAAGCACGACTCGGGTGGCCGAAGGGATCGTCACAAGAGAAGGAAGAACCGCAACTACGATGACAACAACCTGGTAGCCGCAGGATATTCCGATCGACAGGACGATCGAGACGATAGGCACGACGGTAACCGGAACAACTCTGGGAACCGTGGTAACTATAAACCACGACAGCAGAGGACTCCCGAATTACCCTACGCTGAGCAGATCAACGCCCCCTGTTACTTGCATTCGTATGTCGATTCCAAGGACGGCAAAACGAAGTCAAGTCACCTGCTCAGGGACTGTCGGCAGTTCCTTGACATGCACAAACTCATCCAGCAATCAGGCCAGCAACAGCTACCACCACCACCCCCACCTCCACCGCAGCATCAAGTCCAATAGGCTCAACCCCATCAACCCAACGAGGCGTTCCCACCACCACGTGGGCAGATGAGCATGATTCATAGGACAGGTGTTTCGAAAAGGGAGATGAAGAAGCTCACCCGAGAGATCAACTTAGCAGAAAGCATCATGGCAAACATCCCCGAGTACGTCGAATGGTCTTCTCAGAACATTACGTTCAGTCGAGTTGATCACCCGATGACCATACCAAAACCAGGACACGCTGCCTTGGTAGTCGAAGCACAAATTGGGGGGTTCAAGATGAGCAAAGTCTTCATGGATGGTGGAAGCGGGCTAAACCTGATATTTGTCGACACAATTAGAAGTATGGGGATCACCATGAGCATGCTGGAAGAAACAGACACCTGCTTCCACGGGATCCTTCCAACCGCACCGGGCTACTCTCTTGGCAAAGTCTACCTGAACGTTATCTTCGGCAGGGCCGACAATTTCAGGAAGGAAAAGATCGAGTTTGAAGTGGTGAACTGGGAGTCACAGTATCACGCTATACTCGGGAGACCAGCGTATGCCAAGTTCATGGCTGTGCCGCATTATGCATACCTCAAGCTGAAAATGCCTGGGAACAACGGGACAAACATCACAGTCTATGGAAGTTTTTCACGCTCGGACAATTGTGATCGCGACTTTCAGAGGATTGCTGCAAAGTTCGGGTCACAGCAAGAAATCGTCGATCCTCCGCCAAAGCTGTCTTTACGAGAGAT
This sequence comes from Lolium perenne, assembly GCF_019359855.2. Classification (NCBI taxonomy): domain Eukaryota; kingdom Viridiplantae; phylum Streptophyta; class Magnoliopsida; order Poales; family Poaceae; genus Lolium; species Lolium perenne. The sequence goes on from NC_067247.2 coordinate 65,371,818, forward strand.
CAAGGAAGAAAAAGATGGCAGGGAAACCAAGAAGAAGCCAGCCGCCCTTGCCCTTAAAGCTTCGGCAGCAGAAGCCTCGGCAACAAAGGGTTCGGCAGTTGATGGCACAGAAGGCTTAGGAGATAGCAAGACAATGGCAACCACCGCTCAAACCCCTGATGAAACCAGCAACGCTGCGGCAATCACTAACGCGGTGAAGAAGCCAGAAGAAGAGAAGAACCCCTTCCTTGCCTGAGCAGTTTACTAGTCTTTATTCTCTTTTTCCTTTATTATAAACAGGGACTTCCCTTTTTCGCCCTCTAGCATCATGCTTACCTTATTAATAAGAACTTAAGCTTCGATTCTTTGTCAAGCATTGCAGTAACTACAAACTTCTAAGCCCCATCACTATGCAAACATAGTACAAGGCAGAAGATCGCGCTTCCAAAAAGCCTCTACGAGTGCTAAAAGACGTTCACCTCCCCCTCCGCTATAGATGCCTCTACGAGTGCCGTAAATAGCAAGAGTTTGGAAATACACATAAACAAAAACCCACGTTCGATATTTTACTTATGGAAATATCAAGGAACAACGGGCTCATCGGCAGAACCACTACACCCGAAATATTCGGGAGTGTCTGTCGAAATTTCAAACGGTTGAAAGCAAAGTTGCGCATACAACAGGTTTAGCAAAACCTGCAACACGAGCTGATCACTCAAATGATTTGCTAACCAACCAATATACATACATCTAAACGAGCAACTAAGATTCGCTCAAAACTTGCCAACGGCAATAACATGGTAAAAGTACATATGCATGTATCTACCGAATGAGAAGGCATCATTACATAATCCAAACACTTGGATAAAGTAGCCAAATTATCTATTTACAAAACGGACATTAAATCCCTGAAATCACCCTTGCGGAGTTCCTCTTTCTTCAGGTACCCTTGAGCCTTCTTCGAGTCTGTCGACAATTATGTTGGCAGGCAACAATACCCTCGGATACAGTGCCTCCAAGTCTCCAGTCGCATTGGCAATCGACAGCAAACTTGCCGAAGGATAACGGGCAAGTACAAGGGCAAGTGTAAACCTGGCCCCTGCAAAAACCTGCGCACATACCAAGTCTCGAATCTTCTTGGCATTACCAAATTCAGACATCAAAGCAAGGAGCGTCGGGGGAACTGCGTTCAAAGGGAACATTGTCTTCCAAACCACCCTCATAGCCTTGTAGCACTTGTCAAAAAAGTGGTGGACCTGCTGAACCCGATCCTGAAATTGTGCGACAGCCGAAGCTTTCGAGTGCTCCCACCAGAAAATCTTTTCGGCTGAGGACAGTTGAGTTAATGCATTCACACGCTCGTGAATCCGTTTGTTCTCTTCTGCGCGGTTCAAAGCTATGACTGGCATGGAAATAAACAAAGGATCAGACAAGACACTGTCGACAAAAAAGGCACAGAGATCAAGAAACTTACAGTTCAAGCTCTCGGTAGCTTTATGTAGCTCAGTAAGAGCGTACCGCTCCACGTCGGCTGCAATCTCGCTCTTCTTGTTGACAATCGCAGCTAAGGCATGAGTGCTGCGCAGGTCCTTTTCCATCTGGGTGATCCGATCCTTCATCCGTTGGATTCGGTCACCTTCGGGAAGAACGCCCGAAGAGTCATCAACAAATGAAGGCACCGGGAAAACCTGCAGGCAACAACGTTAAAAAGATGATGGATATGGATAAATTAAGCGTCCAACGTAACTCCCATCGGGAGAAGTACAAGAAATTCCTATCAGGAGAAGTGCAAATGAAGATATTATGACAAAAGTGTGCTGGCAACATTGCCAGCACAGTGTTCATTACAAACTTAAGTTCTCACAACAGAATAATGTTTTGTACTAAGCCCAAGGATAAAATCGTTACAACAGTCAAGGAGCCTGAGTTTGAGTCGACAGGCTGGGGCCAGCCGATGTCTTTCCTGACGAAACTAGTTCAAGGAGCTGGCGAGCACAAGTACGGGCAGACGCTGTAAAGGCGCTCAAGTCAACAAATCGCCCATCTTTTTCTTTCGGCAGCTCCTTAGTCATTTCTTCGATATCAGCCTTAAAGCCGTAACCCATCGTAAGTTGGAAGGCAAGGAGGGCACCATAGGTACGCGAGGTACGCTTGAATACCTCAATAACTTCCTTGGTGTCGACGGCAAAGGCATCAATCAGCTGCCCCCGAGTCTTCTCCTGTTTGATCTTGGGGAATATCATTGAATGCATTCGCGCCAGAGCACCCTTTCCCTTGTCAAGAAGCTCCCGGGTAAGCTGGTGGGTGGCAAGAACCATCGACACACCGTTTGCCGGGGAGTTGCTCGGGACTTTGTCCAAAGCAGTAGCAGGGATGCTGGCGGCTTCTGCAAGAAATTCAATTGGAGGAAATCATTGATGAAGAAACAGATCCATAAAAAGTAATAATCTACAAGGGATGTATAAAAAAGCTTACCAAGTAGAGCCAGGGCAGATTGACGAAGGAGCTCATCCTTCTCTGCTGCTCGAGCTTCCTCCTCCTTCAGCCTCTCTTTCAGCCTGCTCAGCTCATCTTATAGGGAGTCGACCTCCTGGCGAGCTATGGCAGCCTTTTTGATGGCGCCATCTAACTTTGAAGAGGAAGACTTAGCTTCCTCCTGCAGTCGGACCTTGTCCGCCTCCAGGGAGGTAAATTGAGAGGCGAAGGCTTCTAAAGAGGATATTACACCTCGTAGATCCTTGAAAAAAGGGAATGTTTTACAAAGATCATTAGGAGAGACACATTCCAAAAGATTCCCGTTAGACTCAAAAAGGACTTACAGAAGGAGGAGCTGTGGCAGCAGCAGGAGCATCTTTCCCTTTGGAAAGAGAGGAGGCAGTCGATGCTTGCGCCGCGGGAGCCGCTTTAGGAGCCGAAGCTTCGGAAGCTGCGGCGGCTGGCGAAACAGCATCAGATCTGACCCTCTTAGGTGGAGGCTCAGTGAAAGCATCATCACTACAAGAAGGATTTGATCGACCAAGTTATGAGAAATATGCGAGAAGTCCAAAAAGCTGAAAATAATAAAAAGAAGGAAAACACTTACATATCAAGAAGATCATCTTCATCGGCAAAGCCGCCGATTGATCTCTTCGTAGGTGGAGCCCTGGTCTCCTCCGCAGCTGCATTAACAAAGGCATCGTGATCAGCATCGTCATGGCGCACTGATCCCTCTGTGTCGCAAGTGTCATCGGCTGATGGAGGGAGATTGGTATGAGCAGTTTCAGAATCTATGAGGTCATCGTGATCGCTTGTTGGGTTTGTATGCTCAACAGTATGAAAGTCAATAGGTTCTGAAGAGCCTCTTCCTTCGGAAATATCATTTGGCAAGTTATGTAAGTCCCCGGAGGCTGCGAGGGTCTGTCGAAGAAAAAACAAATGAGAACAACGGTAATTATATCGACTAAGTAAATAGCAGCGTAACAAGAATTTGAGGAGGGAAGTTACCTCTGGAGGTGGATGATCGGCATCAAAAGGAGTATACGGAGACATCAATGGGATCGAGTCTTCTTGGCTGAAGAAAGTGAGGCGACGGACTTCATCGAGCAGTTCTTTTTCCGACAGTTCGGCAGCGTTAATTCTGGTCTCATCCTTTGGACCCGAATACAACCACATTGGGCGAATTCTAGCCATAACTGGTTGGACTCGACGTTTCAGAAACACTGCCGCTACCTCAGTACCAACCATGGTTTGGCCATCAGCTTCTTTAATCCGAAGAAACTTGGCAAATAATTCGTCGGCTGCTACTTTTTCGTCGGGAGAGAGAACATTTTTCCAGGAACTCTTAGGTTTGGCTTCAAGGACGTCGACAAAGCAAGGCAGTTGAGATTCGGGTGACAAGGAATCCTTGGCGTAAAACCACTTCGATCTCCACCCTTGCACAGACTCTTTCATTGGGAAGTTGAAGTAATTGACATCCGAACGGGCTACAAATCCCACTCCTCCGGTGACAAAAGACCCGTTACTGCTGCTGCTGTATCTCTTCACATAGAAAATCTTTTTCCATAATCCAAAATGAGGCTCAACGCCCAAATATGCTTCGCAGAGGGTGATAAACACAGCAACGTGGAGGATTGAGTTGGGAGTAAGTTGCCATAGTTGGATTTCGTAAGTTCGCAAGAGATGAAGGAGGAATTCGTGAACGGGAAGCGAGAGACCTCGATATAAGAATGACAAGAACATCACGGTAAAACAAGCAGGGGGATTAGGTCGGGAAATCGCACCTGGAAAGATCACATTCCCCTCATTGGAGGAGATCAATCCCAGGCTTCGGGATCTCTTCTCGTCACGCCTGGTGACGGTCGAAGCTATCCAGTCTCCGGGCCTGGCTACTGAGCCTGGCGGTGCCGGCGGCGCCGGAGTTGGGGTAGGAGCGCTTGGAGCGCCCTCCTTCGAAGGGATCAAGGAAGATTTGGCGGCGGTGCCTCCGCTCGTAGAGCTGGCGGCGGCGCTAGGGTTCTTCTTCTTCACCATCGCAAGATCCGGGAAAAGCTGGGAAATAGTGGTGGCGGCGCGAGCAGTTGTGAACGGGAGAAGAGGAAGAACAGCGAAGGGATGAATGAAGGAAAAGTTTAGGGATTTCTATCTCTTGGGAAACTTAAGGAAGGCCTCGTATTGTTAGTGGGCCTTTTCTCCAGTTAATGGGTGCGAAAATCAAGGAGGTGCCTCGCTAACCGTGTAAGGGGAGCAGGAATTGCTCGAAAACAGGGCTGGCAGGTCGCGTCTTATCAGTCAAAATTAAGGGGACATAAAAAATGTCATCAATGACGTCATGAGGAATGATTGCATACGAAGAGATAAGAAAGTATCGGGTGGTCAACTTGAGCCTACGCACGGATTGCGAGCATCCGCACCTAGGCTCGGGGGCTACTCCCATCGGGAGCGCTGGCGCGCACCCGATAGAATAAAGATTCAAAGGAAAAAACGTGACTCGAGTCTGCACCTGAACGTAAGCGCATGTGCTCAGACTACTCCCATCGGGAGCGCGGAACGCGCACCCGATAAAACTTTTTTCGCACTGCAGGATCATGCCCGGGGACTTGATTCTGTGTAGGGTAACGTTGTTTTGCCATCGGCAGTTAACCAACAAAAGTTGGGCACGTTATTCGTTATCCCTTGCATAAAGAAAATGTATCGGATGGTCTACGAAGACTTGCAGCAAAAAGCTTCGGCAGAAGAAGATGCTCGAGTGGTACAACTTGAGTCTACGCACGGATTGCAAGCATCTGTACCTAGACTCGGGGGCTACTCCCATCGGGAGCGCTGACGCGCACCCGATAGAAGATAGAAGAAAGGCAAGAAGGATCGAGGAGAAGAACTTCGGAAGAAGACATGCTTTAGTCTCTACCCGAACTACGTTCGGCTAGACACTCGGGGGCTACTGACGTGGGTATTACCCTTCGGGTAACCAATGTTGCTCTACCCTACACGGTCCAACTAGAGGCCCATGAAGGTACCCGATGGCAAGATGGGCTACTAGGACGGTGCGGCGGAAGATTACTTGGAGTACAAGACATGGAAGAAGCCGGACAAGGAAAGATTGGAGATAGATCTACTGTAAACCTACTCGTACTCGAATAGACCTCTCGGGACCTGGCCACCTATATAAAGGCCAGGAGAGGGGCTATCGAGGGACACAATCAATCTTAGCAATCTTAGCCAACAGAAGCTTAGAACTAGGTTACCCTAGCAATTAACTATCTCGACGAGATCTCAGCCGAACTATTCGGCACCCCATTGTAACCTGTTTTCATCATAATCAAGAACAGACAGGCAGGACGTAAGGGTTTTACCTCATCGAGGGCCCCGAACCTGGGTAAATCGCTCTCCCCGCTTGTTTGTGAACCGATGTCTCGTGTCAGCTTGCAGGATTCCATCAACCCTAAGCCCCTATCGGAGGGCATTGCCGAGGAGCACCCTCGACAACATACCAGGAGCTGATCACTTGATCGCTTCCCCTCTGCCTAATGGTCTATTCTCTCTCGAGGATAGGCGTTTGCATTATGATGCGCAGGTTGAGGAAAATCTACCACAACAGCAAAATGAACCCGAAGGAGAAGCGAAAGTTGAACAAGAACATGCGGGACCAGAACAGGAGCAACAACCACTCCACGACTTCACCACCTATCAGGACATGTACGCGCTCGAAGGAAGCATTGAGAACCTGAGCAACCTCGCCCTCACTTTCTCTATATTAGAGGCTATTCTTGGCACAAAAACGAAATAAAAATGATAAGGAGAGGTTATTACAGAGGTAATAACTTCCAAGACTCAACAAAATAAAAAGTACAGAAATAAAACATGGTTTATCTCCCAAGAGTGCTTTTCTTTAACGCCGTAGTTTGAGAAGATGCTCACATAAGAAATATGCATTGAAGTAAAAGAGAGCATCAAGAAGGAAATATAAAACAAATTTAAGTCTAAACCACTTCCTATGAAGAATAATCTTGTAAATAAACAAGTCATGGAAGTACAAAGCAACAAACACAGGAAAGCAAAGCAAGTGCAACTTCAAAATTTTCAACATAAAGAGGTGAAACTTAATATTATTGAGATACATGAAACCATGTTTCCCTCTCTCATAATGACTTTCAGTAGCATCATGAATAAAATTAACAATATAACTATCACATAAAACATTCTTATCATGAGCAATATGCATAAAATTATTACTCCCCACATAAGCATAGTCATTCTTATTAATTGTAGTGGGAGCAAATTCAACAAAATAGCTATCATTATTATTCCCATCACCATAATCATCGAATATAGGAGGCATATTGTAATGATAATTAATTTCCTCCTTAATAGTAGGTGGACTGAAAATATCATATTCATCATTGTAATCATCATATATTGGAGGTATAGTATCATCATAAGCAATAGAATAGTTACCTTCCAAAGTGTGCTCATTTGTAACATATCATCATTTGAAGGAACATGGATAGTACTAATAGTACAACAATTATTAATATCATCATTTTTAGAATTGGTACCAAAGGGATTTTCAATATCGAAAGTAGTGTGATTTTCCCAATCATGATCACTACTATAGATAACAGGCATAGGCTCATCATCGAGTTCAGACTCATCAACAAAAACTATAATAGGAGCAACATGTTTAGGGGAAAATATCGTTTCCTCTCTCCTTTTACCCCTCCTTCTCTTCTTCTTCTTCTTCTTCTTCTTCTTCTGTTTCTTTTTCTTCTTCTCTTTAGGAAGGAGAGGCTTGAAAGGGAGCTTCTCCATATACCCTGGTTTATTGTCAGAAACAATAGAAGAAACTTTGGAGGATTCCTCCTTTTTATTAATAAGAGCAAAACACATATTAGTCCTGTCATATTTTGGTAAAGTTTCATCTTTTACAATATTTTGTATGTAAGTATTTGCATGGCAATTATAAACACAATAAAGATGACATCCATGTAGGACGCTATTCATATAAGAGCACTCATATATACCAAAGAAATTTTCCTTCATAACTCTTCACACCCCAAAAATAATGTAAGTTCATCATGCTGATTAGGAGTGATCATGTCATCACAATACAAACCTGCAATACTCATTGGATTCGAAAGGCTATTATCATGGCCCGAGCATTGCAAATTGAAATGACCTACTTCATAGCAAAGTTAACAAACAAAAGGGTAGAGGGTGATGACCCACAAGTATAGGGGATCGCAACAGTCTTCGAGGGAAGTAAAACCCAAATTTATTGATTTGACACAAGGGGAGGTAAAGAATACTTATAAGCCTTAACATCGGAGTTGTCAATTCAGCTACACCTGGAAAAGCACTAGTAACAGGGTGATGTGAAAGCAGCTGTAATATGAGAGCAATGGAAATAGTAACACAGCAGCAGTAGCACAGAGGAGATGGCACCATAAAGTATTTCAGTGTGGAGTTGACTGTAGAGCAATGATGATGACAGGAGGACCGGGGTTCCCAGCTATCTAAACTAGTGGTAACTCTCCAAATAACATGTGTTGGGTGAAAAAATTACACTTGGGCAATTGATAATTGTGAGGGCATGACAATGCATGCTATGATAAGATAAAGTTTATGGTAGTATTTAATTGGGCATTCCAACATAATACATAGACCGTAATTCAACTACGTCTATGACTAATAATCCACCTTCAGGTTATCATCCGAACCCATTCCAGTATTAAGTTGCAAGCAACAGACTATCGCATTAAGCAATGTGTGTAAAGTAAACAATAGAATTATCCTTAGACAAAACATTGTTGTTTTCTCCCTAATAGAAATAACACATCTACAATCTTAGAAGTTATTGTCACTCTTCCAGAAAACTAGAGGCATGAACCCACTATCGAGCATAAATACTCCCTCTTGGAGATATAGGCCACTACTTGATCAAGGTAACTACAAGTACCGGAGAGCATGCAAGATCTTAAATTACAGTAGTATGGTAATATGATGAACAATCTGATCACAATTCCACAATTTATCGGATCCCAGCAAACACAACACCAATTATATCATATGGATCTCAATCAGGTAAGGCAGCTCATGAGATCATTGTATTGAAGTACATGGGAAAGAGAGTACCAACTAGCTAATGCTGCGAACCCGTAGTCCAGGGGGAACTACTCACGAACCGTCATGGAGTCGAAGTGGAGGCGGTGGAGTCGATGGAGATGGCTCCGAGGGTCGATCCCTATCCCGGCAGGGTGCCGAAACAGGAACTTCTGACCCCCGAAACTCGTCTCGACGATGACGGCGGCGACGGAACTTTTTGTGGATGGAGGCTGGATGTTTCAGGGTTATCTGGTCGAAGGGAATTTATAGGCGGAAGGGCGAGGTCGGTGGGCGCCAGGTAGCCCCACACCACCTCTAGGCGCGGGCCAGGGCCAGGCCGCGCCTAGATGGGTCTGGCCGGCCCCTGGCCCCCCTTCGTATCTCCTCTGGACTCCGTCTTCGTTTCGGTAAAATAGCAACTTCGGCTTTTATTTCGTCCAATTCCGAGAATATTTCCTGTACAACTTTTCTGAAATACAAAACAGCAGAAAATAGGGAACTGGCACTGTGGCATCTTATCAATAGGTCAGTTCCAGAAAATGCATAAAAGTGCCACGAAGTGTAAACAAAACATATTGGAATTGGTGTAAAACAAGCATGGAGCATCAAAAATTATAGATACGTTTGCAACGTATCAAGCATCCCCATGCTTAACTCCTGCTCGTCCTCGAGTAGGTAAGTGATAACAAAAATAATTTTTGAGCTGACATGAAGCCAACACAATCTTGATCAAGTTATTGTAAAATCATTGTGCGATGGGATCAAAGTACTCTAAACATAGACATGATAGATATGATTCAATAGAACTTAGCAACTATGTTATAACATGAGAAGTAACTCAAACAAAAGATCATGAATAATAATGCACTGAAAGCAACTGTTTATTTATGGGCATAGAAAAAACATAGCAAAGTGGTATTCAACATGTCATTTATGAAGTAGCAAAACATAAATGCCAATACACATTTAAAGTTTAAGGGGTGACTAGATACAAATAATTTGAGAACAAGCAATAATCATAATCATGAATCAATTAATAATAAATTTTGGGACTATACACATTATACTCAGAATGACAACTATGCTCTCTTAGTGGTGCATAAATCAAGAAGATGAAGACTCAGCATAAAAGTAAAATAAAGGCCCTGCACAGAGGGAAGCAGAGATTACTCATTTGCTAGAGCTTTTTTATTTTGAAAGCAATAGGAGTGTTGAAAAAATATATATTGAGAGGTATGCATGTCTATGTCAACGAATGGCATCAAATGATCTATCATCCTTTCATATAGTGACCTCAAGAGTGGCTCCCATGTTGTTCTTCATTGCACACCATTATTTAGGATTTCTCCAGTACATAATGTGCAGAGCATTATTTGTTTATTTGTTCATTTTATATTTTATTTGGGATGGGCACCCGGTTTCCTTGCTCTTTTTGTAATATTAAGTACTTTAGCACATTAGGCATGCTAGTCAAGGTGTGAAGTCATGAAAAGACAATAAAACATTCAATACTTCCTTATGAGCTAAAACCAAACACAAAATAGGTAAACAAATTGAATGTTTAAAGGTAGCACACAAGCAATTCACTTTGGAGTGACGGTGAAATACCACATATAGATATGTATGGTGGACACAATTGGCAACTTTGGTTTTTGGTGGTTGGATGCACGAGTAGAGCTCATACTCAGTACAGGCGAAGGCTAGCAAAAGACTGGGAGCGACCAACTAAGAGTGCAATAATGGCCATAATCATGCATAGCGACAAAACATTATTAATCAAAGCATAAAATGATATCACAAGTCAAAAACTAAATGATCATAGAGGCTTTAGGTGACTGGTTTGTAGTCATAACACGGTGTAAGCATGTGCCAAGTCGACCCAACATAACAGCATCAAAGGAGAATACCACAATATTATGCTTTTGTATGATGGAAACAAAACATGATTCTTTCAATGGCACATTAAGCACTCTTAGATATTTGAGACAACTCGTGCTACAACAATAACTACTACGCATATGATTAAAATAATATCTAACATGACATGCTAAAGTCTATGCCATAGTCTAGACAAGTTTCTTTTTGCATCACTATAGACATGAAACATTTTACTCATATCCAACACCAATCAACTTATTTGAAATAGCTCTCAGAGATGAAAATCAATATGGACCAGAGAGCTAATCTATCTATACCTAATAATAAAGGGAGAAGCGTTTCCGTGGTTTGGTCCGTATGTTTCCGTGGTCCGTGGCCGGTTGGTTTCGTCCGTCGCCCCGTCTCCTGCTGTGTATGTAATTGTCACGCTAAATCGTATGCAAGTAGGACATCACAGTCCAGGCATATGAGGAATCTACGAGTAAACAAGGAAAAACGGCGGACGCACGCACCCAGACTCCTCCCGGCCGGTATCGACAAGGAAACCAACACGCTCACGCCTCCTTCCCATATAGACTGGGCACGGTGCCCCCTTCAGGAACTACGGAAGTCTTTCGTGGGCGCCAGCCGGCTCGCGTCAATGCCTCAATGGCGTCCAAGTTGTGCCCCGAGGTTGGCGAGGATACGCGGTAGGAGCTGCAGTGCGGCGAGGTCGAAGACGATGGCCATGCCCTTGAGCACGAAGGTGACGTCCCTTGAGCTGTGGATGTAGCTCGCCGGATTTAGCTCGCCACCTCGAAACCGAGCTTTCTGTCAGCAATGGATCTCCATGGTCGACGAATCATCCTCCAAAATCCCGTGATGCATAAATATAAGCACGGGCCCTCGCCGGAGTTGTCGTCTTGCTGGAGTGACCGCCTGCCGCACTTACGAGTCACCGCCTGAGCGACGCTCGCGGTTCACCTGCGTGGACTAGGAGCCTTGGCTGTGCCTCGCTCAGTTCGCAATCTTCCTGGTCCATGTCCTGTCCGCAAAGACCATGGCAAATGCATTTTTGTCCTTCTCAATTTACAGGATTTTGCGCTAGATTAAAGTTCCAGGAAGAAGCTGTTATGTTTCTCGCGTTGGGCAGACTGGCAGATTTGCAGCTTAGCAGCTCGACAAAAATTCAAGGGAAGAAGATTGTGAACACCTAAACAGGCCGCGTGTATTTTCAGATCCTTCAAAAAAATAAATAGTGGATCTGGCAACCGTGGCTGGTTGCGGCCAAGATCCGTCCTCGCTTGCCTCTGGCTGGTCGATCCGGCGCTGGATTCGCCATCTACCTCTCGGCGTTCTGCCACGGGAGGGCTGCGCCAGTAGCATCGGCCGGAGAGATAAAAACCGCCGCGCAGGAGCAGCTAGAATATATGCTCACCAAAGATGATGATGGGCTGTTGCTGGCCTTCAATGTCGAGGCAAGTCTTTGTTCATTGATTGCATCGGAGATTTTGTTCTTGAATTCATGGATGCGGCCGCGTTCGCAACATCGCTCTTCCAGTAGAGAATATGAAAACAAATAAAAATCTTGAAGGCAAAGTCACCAATGCTAGCTAGATGTCAGCTATTACCTTTATCCATAAAAAGATGTCACAAATTCGTCTAAATTTAGTTGTATCTAGGTACTTTTTAGCGTATAGTTACATCTAAATTAAGACAAATCTTTGACATACTTTTATAGACCGAGGGAGTGCTAGCTTTCAAATACGCAATGAATTTTTTTATTCTCCGACGCAAAGGTAGTCTTTCTGAACTTGGTTTTTCTAGCGTTTGAATCATTTACTATGACTGCTATATGAAAACTGCTAACAACAGGGACTATATGAAAATTGCAATTTTTTTATTTTTCATTTTGAAGTTTAATATATTTTCTCTGCCGCAGCAACGCGCGGGCATTGTCCTAGTCTATACCTAGTAATAAAAGCAAAAGAGTTTCTTGTTGGTCCGTTTTTTCTTGCCCCTACTTTTTGTACTAATTACAGCAATTGCCACCGTTAAGTGAATAACGATTCGTTTCGTTCGTCGCTCCCCCTGGGCCTGGCCCCTGGCCCAGTTAGCAGCCGACATGGTGGCTGATCACCTTCCGTCCGTCGCAGTCAGGAAAGGAATCACTCGATCCGATCCAAGTAAGAATTCCGGTACGAGAAAGGAATCCTGTGTTAAAAGACCAGCCCTCACAGCGTTTCCTCAGCACAACATGATCGTTCGAGTTGGTGCACCTACGCTGGCAGTATCGCCCGGCGGTCGGTCGCAGCCGGAAAACGGAGCGCGCCGTATCTCGTCGACGTCTGGTCTAGCGGCGAGAGGAGAACGGAGTCAAGGGGCATGGCGACGACCGACGAGTGCTGATGCAGCGTCAATGACGTACTGGAAGTCTGGAACTGCCCAACCAATCTACGCGGGAAAGAGGCCGACGACAGTTGCAGTTGGTGAGCTCCAGGACGCCGAGGGTCTTGGATGCCAGGTACAGAGGCGAAGCACGTAGATCCGTAGCTGATACAAGGAGACCAGAGACCTCCCCCTCGACGCGGCGCACTGCCAGGTGGGAGAGAACGTCGGAGACCAGATCCTGGTCCCTTTTTGCCCCCGCACGGCCATGCAGGAAGTCATTGATGGAGTAGTTCTGCGCCAGCCCCGCGGGGTGACCGAACTCGCCGGTGTCAAGGAGGCGCGTGCGTGTACAGGCATGACGATCGAGAAACACCACGAGGCTACGAAGCCCAGCTAGCGCACGCAGCATGTTCAAAGTTTACGCGTGGCTCTGTGGGCATGTACGTGCCGACGACTCTCGTACATGGTCCTGGTCCCGGAGCTCAACCGGCGCACATTGTTTGGACATGGACCTTGCAGCATTTGACGGTGCGCGTGGTCCTTCGAGAGTGACCCGTTCGCTGATCCTGATAGGAACAAGTCCAAGGACAGGACTTCGGTGAGGGCCTTCCACCGTCAGCGGCAGATGATCTTCCCAACGACGTTCGAGGGCGAAAATATATGCGATCAGGTGTTACCTCCGCTCAACATCGATGAGCTTAATCTACCTTCCGCATATGGTTGTTTGTATGTTGAATTGCTGACGACAGGCTACACAAATCCACATGCATAGGCGCACATCCAGCCGGCCAGCCAATCCAATTAGTAAAACAAAAGCGAACAGTGGTGCCGACTTCCCAAGTTTTCATGTTAGGATCCATATTAGTTTTGGTTAAAGTCAAACTTTGTAAACTTCAACCAAATGCACATAAATTTTTATCAACATCAACCCAATGCTCTTAGAACCATCATGAAATTTATTTTCATATTTTATGCATTTGGTATTATAAAAGTTCATAAATTTGTATACATAGTTAATCAAACTTTATGAAATTTGACTTTGACCAAAACTAATATGCATCCCAGTGATTAAGTCCTCCTGCTCATGGCGTAGTGTGACGTGCGTCGTGTTGCGTCCCGCTGATAGGCGGCTCACCTATACTCCCGATTTAAATTTAATTATTTCAGACTCATCGATTGTTTTAGAAACCTCTGTGCTGCTGTAGTCCCGGGCGTATAACGGGCGCCATCGGAGACTAATGCTTCGGAAACACCTTTTGAGAAGAAGGTTGAACGTTCATTCACTTAATGCGTTAGTGATAATTTCCGTAAAACAAGAAAAACATGCAATTGTAACATAGAACATTTATATTTGAAAATGCAAAGGGCTGAACAATGAGAGATCAATATAACTTGAAGTCTTTCATGTAAAATAGTCCACAAATCTTAAAAACTCAACGCGTGGCGGTGCCCAAAATCAACACGGTTGTTGACTTTGGCACATGAGTTTTTCCTTGACATACAAAATATTTACCCGTAACGAAGCACGGGCAAATGTCCTAGTCAAACATAAATAAAGAATACTAACAAGCTCTGAACATAATTCGAGTGAAAGAACAAGAGCTAAATGCAGTACTAGCAAACTAGAACACTCGCATAACAATAAGAGTGAAAACTAGGGTGTTTTATGTGATGATAACAGAGTGTATCTCTCTCGAAAACAAATATGTTGGGTCCAACCATATGCTACAGCAAACAAAACAAAATAAAACAAAAACAAAAACAAAGACGCTCCAAAAAAAATGCATCCCTCTTTTAGATAAACCTATGATGTCTACGCACGCTTTTATTCCTGTAGACAGTGTTGGGCCTCCAAGAGCAGAGGTTTGTAGAACAGCAGCAAGTTTCCCTTAAATGAATCACCCAAGGTTTATCGAACTCAGGGAGGTAGAGGTCAAAGATATCCCTCTCAAGCAACCCTGCAATCACGATACAAGAAGTCTTTTGTGTCCCCAACACACCTAATACACTTGTCAGATGTATAGGTGCACTAGTTCGGCGAAGAGATAGTGAAATACTTGTAGTATGGATGTATATGAGTGGTAATAGCAATCTGAATAAAATATGGCAGCGAGTAAACATGCAACAGAACAGTAAATAAACGGAGATTCGATGTTTGGAAACAAGGCCTAGGGATCATACTTTCACTAGTGGACACTCTCAACATTAATCACATAACTGAATAAACAAATACTACTTTCTCTACACTCTCTTGTTGGATGACAAACACCATTCATTGTGTAGGGCTACAAGAGCACCTCAATGCCGGAGTTAACAAGCTCCACAACATTCGATGTTCATATTTAAATAACCTTATAGTGCATGATAGACCAACGCAATTATACCGAGTACTAACATAGCATGCACACTGTCAACATCAGCTATGAAAGGGGGAATAGATCACATCAATACTATCATAGTAATAGTTAACTTCATAATCTACAAGAGATCACAATCATAACCTATACCAAGTACTTCATGATGCACACACTGTCAACATTACATCATGGAGGAGGAATAGACTACTTTAATAACATCACCAGAGTAACACATAGATGATATTCAACTAGATCACAAAGAGAGAGATGAACCACATAGCTACGGTAGAGCCCTCAGCCTCGGGGGAGAATTACTCCCTCCTCATCATGGAGACAGCGATGGCGGTGAAGATGGCGGTGGAGATGCCTTCCGGGGGCACTTCCCCGTCCCGGCAGGGTGCCGGAACAGAGACTTCTGTCCCCCGAATTGGAGTTTCGCGATGGCGGCGGCTCTGGAAGGTTTTCTGGTGTTTCGTCAATCCGTGTCGATTTAGGTCAGGACGGCTTAAATAGGCGAAGAGGCGGAGTCGGAGGGGCCACGGGGGTCCCACACACTAGGGGGCGCGCCCCCCTGGGCCGCGCCGCCACCACCTGTGGGGCCCCCAGGGCTCCCCTCTGGTCCCTCTCTGGCTCTCTGGAAGCTTCCGGGAAAAATAAGGTTCTGGGCGTTGATTTCGTCCGATTCCGAGAATATTTCCTTTGTAGGATTTCTGAAACCAAAAACAGCAGAAAACAGGAACTGGCACTTCGGCATCTCGTTAATAGGTTAGTTCCAGAAAATGCATCAAAACGATATAAAGTGTGAACAAAACATGTAGGTATTGTCATAAAACTAGCATGGAACATAAGAAATTATAGATACGTTTGAGACGTATCAAGCATCCCCAAGCTTAGTTCCTACTCGCCCTCGAGTAGGTAAATGATAACAAGGATAATTTCTTAAGTGACATGCTATCATAATCTTGATCATACTATTGTAAAGCATATGAGATGAATGAAGTGATTCAAAGCAATGGTAAAGACAATGAATAAACAACTGAATCATATAGCAAAGACTTTTCATGAATAGTACTTTCAAGACAAGCATCAATAAGTCTTGCATAAGAGTTAACTCATAAAGCAATAGATTCAAAGTAGAAAGCTTTGAAGCAACACAAAAGAAGATATAACTTTCAGCGGTTGCTTTCAACTTCAACATGTATATCTCATGGATAATTGTCAACATAAAGCAATATAACAAGTGCAATAGGTAAACATGTAAGAATCAATGCACACAGTTTACACAAGTGTTTGCTTCTGAGATAGAAAGAAGTAGGTAAACTGACTCAACAATAAAGTAAAAGAATGACCCTTCGCAGAGGGAAGCATGGATTACTATTTTTGTGCTAGAGCTTTTCATTTTGAAAACATAGAAACAATTTTGTCAACGGTAGTAATAATTCATATGTGTTATGCATAAGACATCCTATAAGTTGCAAGCCTCATGCATAGAATACTAATAGTGCCCGCACCTTGTCCTAATTAGCTTGGATTAACACGGATTATCATTGCATAACATATGTTTCAACCAAGTGTCACAAAGGGGTACCTCTATGCCGTCTGTACAAAGGTCTAAGGAGAAAGTTCGCATTAGATTTCTCGCTTTTGATTATTCTCAACTTAGACATCCATACCGGGACAACATAGACAGCATATAATGGACTCCTCTTTTAATGCTTAAGCATTCAACAACAGATAATATTCTCATAAGAGATTGAGGATTAATTGTCTAAACTGAAACTTCCACCATGATTCATGGCTTTAGTTAGCGGTCCAATGTTCTTCTCTAACAATATGCATACTCAAACCATTGATCATGAAAATCACCCTTACTTCAGACAAGACGAACATGCATAGCAACTCACATGATATTCAACAAAGGTGTAATAGTTGGTGGCGTCCCCAGAAGCATGGTTACCGCTCAACAAGCAACTTATAAGAAATAAGATACATAGCAACATATTCAATACCACAATAGTTTTTAAGGCTATTTTCCCATGAGCTATATATTGCAAAGACAAAGAATAGAAATTTAAAGGTAGCACTCAAGTAATTTACTTTGGAATGGCAGAAAAATACCATGTAGTAGGTAGGTATGGTGGACACAAATGGCATAGTTTTTGGCTCAAGGATTTGGATGCACGAGAAGTAATCCCTCTCAATACAAGGCTTAGGCTAGCAAGGTTGTTTGAAGCAAACTCAAGTATAAACCGGTACAGCAAAACTTACATAAGAACATATTGCAAGCATTATAAGACTCTACACTGTCTTCCTTGTTGTTCAAACACTTCACCAGAAAATATCTAGACTCAGAGAGACCAATCATGCAAACCAAATTTTAACAAGCTCTATGTAGTTCTTCATTAATAGGTGCAAAGTACATGATGCAAGAGCTTAAACATGATTTATATGAGCACAACAGTTGGCAAGTATCAAATTATTCAAGACATTATACCAATTTCTTCTTCCACAGGTTCATGCAAATTGTGGATACATTCTTGTGCATGACTGAGTCTCTCTTTATAATCAATGATATAACAATTATTGCTGAAATTTTCTATGCAATAATCAAGGATAGAAGAGACCAAATATTTAAGGTCTTTACAAGCAACACATGTATCATAATTTTCTGACATGAAGGATTCTATTTCAGAAGGTCCCATAAATAAGACAAATTGTTCTACTTCTTCAAACCCAAGATGAATATAGTTATTCCAATGATAGTTCATAATTAAAACTTCTTTACTAAAGCCACATTGGAATTTAAGATGTTTAGTATCCTGTTCAGAGCAAAAATTTAAATCATGACGTTTAAGCAAAATTTTAGCAATTTGATCCAACCTTTTTAATACGCCTCTCATGACTTTACCCTTATATGATTCTCTATACTTTATAGAATGTTCCAAAGAGGGTCTAGCATGTTCTTCCATAACAACAGTTTTTTAGATTTTCGGTTTTTCAAATTTTTATGAATTTTTGGGTATATAAGAAAAATAAAACAAGACAAAAATAAATTATACAAAAGTAAAAAAAACAAAACACAACTAAACAGAAATAAACTAAGCACAAATAAACTAGACAAGACAAAATAAAATAAAATAAAATAAAAACAGAGAGACAGGTAAAGTTTACTCCCCATGTGAACTTATGAGTAGAGCTATGCCTCCTCGGCAACAGCGCCAGAAAATAGTCTTGATGACCCACAAGTATAGGGGATCGCAACAGTCTTCTAGAGAAGTAAAACTCAAATTTATTGATTCGACACAAGGGGAGGTAAAGAATACTTATAAGCCTTAACAACGGAGTTGTCAATTCAGCTGCACCTAGAAAAGCACTAGTAACAGGGGTGATGTGAAAGCAGTAGTAATATGAGAGCAATGGCAATAGTAACACAGCACCAGTAGCACAAAGGAGATGGCACCAGAAAGTATTCCAGTGCGGAGTTTACTGTAGAGCAATGATGATGACAGGAGGACTGTGGTTCCAATCTATCTACACTAGTGGTAACTCTGCAAATAACATGTGTTGGGTGAACAAATTACAGTTGGGCAATTGATAATTGTGAGGGCACGAAAATGCATGCTATGATAAGATAAAGTTTACTGTAGTATTTAATTGGGCATTACAACATAATACATAGACCGTAATCCAACTGCGTCTATGACTAATAATCCACCTTCAGGTTATCATACGAACCCCTTCCAGTATTAAGTTGCAAGCAACAGACTATCACATTAAGCAATGTGTGTAAAGTAAACAATAGAGTCATCCTTAGACAAAACATTGTTATTTTCTCCCTAGTAGCAACAACACATCTACAATCTTAGAAGTTATTGTCACTCTTCCAGAAAACTAGAGGCATGAACCCACTATCGAGCATAAATACTCCCTCTTGGAGATACAGGCAACTACTTGATCAAGGTAACTGTAAGGGTACATTGTCCCTATGTGTGGTTTCGGTAATTAATGACAACCCCTACGGACTAATATTTGCATTGAGTTTATATGAAGGAATATTCCATAGGTACTACTTGTAGTACATGTGTTGGATTCAAGTATGGATGCCATGAAGATAAAGATATACCTTGAGTACTGGCATCAATATCATCGATTTGAAGATATATATGTGATATGATCAAGAAGAAGAAATGAAGATGGAGTTCCTATGTGGAACTCAATATTAGCCATGCTCTAGCTTATGTGTTAAGCAATGAATGATCAATATCTTGAGTGTTTGATTCCAAGTGAAGAATTCAAGATATGGCTCTAAGTAGGTGTCATGATAGTCTCATGAGTTGAGCTATGGTTGACTAAGATTTAGAGCATGCAACCTAATGAAGAATTCTTTATACACCTCAAGATAGTATGATAGAGCATGAGAAGATACAAAGTTGACCAATGCCAGAGTGAAGAATAGATTCAAGTTTGGTCAACACCATGAAGCATGAAGAATATGCCACGTGAAATCATGTGGTATGGTAAGCCGTGTCAATTATGCTTTATGAACTAACCCATCATATATGTGCCCTTGTGTTGTCTATGTGGGTTAGATAATCAAGGATAGAAGAGATGGGCAACATATATGACGGGTTAGTTCATAAAGCATAATTGACACGGCTTGCCATACCACATGACTTCTCGTGGCACATTCTTCATGCTTCATGTGTTGACGAAACTTGAATCTATTCTTCACTCTTTGTATTGGTCAACCTTGTATCTTCTCATGCTCTATCATACTATTTTGAGGTGTATATAAAATTCTTCATTTGTTTGCATGCTCTAAATCTTAGTCAACCATAGCTCAACTTATGAGACTATCATGACACCGACTTTGAGTCATAACTTGAATTCTTCACTTGGAATCAAGAACTCAAGATCTTGATCATTCATTTCTTATCACATAAGCTAGCAGAGCATGGCTAATATTGAGTTCCACATAAGAACTCCATCTTCATTTCTTCTTCTTGATCATATCACATATATATCTTCAAATCGATGATTTTGATGCCAATACACAAGGTATATCTAGAATTGACATATGCGATTGCAACATAAAGGTTTCATGACAAGTTACTAGTTATATGGGCATCATGTCCTAACATAGTGATCTTTTGTGTATTAATCTCGATCTCTTATACTCCACAAAGATGTGGACTAAATCATAACACCCTAGTAATTAAGATAACTCAGAGTAGAACATTAAGTTCTATGACATGAAGTTAAAATAAGAACATGCTAGATCTATTCATGGAGAAGTGCCAAGGTCACCCCACATCCCCGGTAGCATGGTATTCTCTTTATCCCTAGTGAGGTAACAAAGAAAGGTAAACACCCGAGTGGACCGCGGAATTTCTGTCACTTTCACCGCACTAGCCAACCCCCCTCCCCCCGTTACTCCATCTAATGCATACGTTCCCCCTCACACGCCCTCATACACAAGTTTGATCAGAACAAGTAAGCAAGAACGGGGTACATAATATGCATCTACTTTCATAACTGAAACAAAACTATTGCAATCTCAAACATATATTAACTCATAAAAAGATCAACCACAAAGGTATTACATAGATGACCGTAATCATGTTCAGCAGCTCATACGGTGCTAATTAGTGAAGCTCAAAGAAAGGAGAGATACATAAGTTACTTCCACAAACCCATAGTCCAGGGGTAGATTACTCCCTCTTTATCATGGTGACGATGGTGGAGTCATTGGAGGAGATGGAGACCATGACGGCAGTGCCCACCGGAGTTTTCCCCCTCCAATCTGCAGCTCCAGGTCTCTATTTTCGTGTTTCTGTGTTTCGGTGGTGCTCCCTGATGCGTGCAATTAACACACGTCCGTTGGGAACCCCAAGAGGAAGGTGTGATGCAGACAGTAGCAAGTTTTTCCTCAGAAAGAAACCAAGGTTTATCGAACCAGGAGGAGCCAAGAAGCACGTTGAAGGTTGATGGCGGCGAAGTATAGTGCGGCGCAACACCAGGGATTCCGGCGCCAACGTGGAACCTGCACAACACAACCAAAGTACTTTGCCCCAACGTAACAGTGAAGTTGTCAATCTCACCGGCTTGCTGTGAACAAAGGATTAACCGTATTGTGTGGAAGATGATTGTTTGCGAAGAACAGTAAAGAACAAGTATTGTAGTAGATTGTATTTCAGATGTAAAGAATAGACCGGAGTCCACAGTTCACTAGCGGTGTCTCTCCCATAAGATAAATAGCATGTTGGGTGAACAAATTACAGTTGGGCAATTGACAAATAAAGAAGGCATAACAATGCACATACATATATCATGATGAGTACTATGAGATTTAATCAGGGCATTACGACAAAGTACATAGACCGCCATCCAGCATGCATCTATGCCTAAAAAGTCCACTTTCAGGTTATCATCCGAACCCCTTCCGGTATTAAGTTGCAAGCAACAGACAATTGCATTAAGTATGGTGCGTAATGTAATCAACACAAATATCCTTAGACAAAGCATCGATGTTTTATCCCTAGTGGCAACAGCACATCCACAACCTTAGAACTTTCTGTCACTGTCTCAGATTTAATGGAGGCATGAACCCACTATCGAGCATAAATACTCCCTCTTGGAGTCACAAGTATCAACTTGGCCAGAGCCTCTACTAGCAACGGAGAGCATGCAAGAACATAAACAACATATATGATAGATTGATAATCAACTTGACATAGTATTCAATATCCATCGGATCCCAACAAACACAACATGTAGGATTACAAAGAAACGATCTTGATCATGATAGGCAGCTCACAAGATCGAGCATGATAGCACAATTAGGAGAAGACGACCATCTAGCTACTGCTATGGACCCATGGTCCAGGGGTGAACTACTCACACATCAATCCGGAGGCGATCATGGCGATGAAGAGACCTCCGGGAGATGATTCCCCTCTCCGGCAGGGTGCTGGAGGCGATCTCCTGAATCCCCCGAGATGGGATTGGCGGCGGCTGCGTCTCTGGAAGGTTTTCCGTATCGTGGCTCTCGGTACTGGGGGTTTCGCGACGGAGGCTTTAAGTAGGCGGAAGGGCAGGTCAGGAGGTGCCACGGGGGCCCCACACAACAGGCCGGCACGGCCAAGGCCCAGGCCGCGCCGCCCTAGCGTGTGGCCGCCTCGTGGCCCCACTTCTTATCCTCTTCGGTCTTCTGGAAGCTTCGTGTGAAAATAGGACCCTGGGCGTTGATTTCGTCCAATTCCGAGAATATTTCCTTACTAGGATTTCTGAAACCAAAAACAGCAGAAAACAGCAACTGGCTCTTCGGCATCTCGTCAATAGGTTAGTGCCGGAAAATGCATAATAACGACATATAATGTATATAAAACATGTGAGTATCATCAATAAAGTAGCATGGAACATAAGAAATTATAGATACGTTTGGGACGTATCAAGCATCCCCAAGCTTATTTCCTACTCGCCCTCGAGTAGGTAAACGATAACAAAGATAATTTCTGAAGTGACATGCTATCATAATCTTGATCAATACTATTGTAAAGCACATGAGATGAATGCAGCGATTCGAACCAATGATGAAGATAATGAGTAAACAAATGAATCATATAGCAAAGACTTTTCATGAATAATACTTTCAAGACAATCATCAATAAGACTTGCATAACAGTTAACTCATAAGCAATAAATTCTTAGTAGAAAGCTTTGAAACAACACAAAGGTAGATATAAGTTTCAGCGGTTGCTTTCAACTTCAACATGTATATCTCATGGATAATTGTCAACACAAAGTAATATAACAAGTGCAATAGGTAAACATGTAAGAATCAATGCACACAGTTTACACAAGTGTTTGCTTCTAAGATAGAAAGAATGGGTAAACTGACTCAACAATAAAGTAAAAGATAGGCCCTTCGCAGAGGGAAGCATTGATTACTATTTTTGTGCTAGAGCTTTTATTTTGAAAACAAGAAACAATTTTGTCAACGGTAGTAATAAAGCATATGAGTTATGTATAAGACATCTTATAAGTTGCAAGCCTCATGCATAGTATACTAATAGTGCTCGCACCTTGTCCTAATTAGCTTGGGTTAACACGGATTATCATTGCATAACATATGTTTCAACCAAGTGTCACAAAGGGGTACCTCTATGCCGCCTGTACAAGGGTCTAAGGAGAAGGTTCGCATTGGATTTCTCACTTTTGATCATTCTCAACTTAGACACCCATACCGGGACAACATAGACAACAGATAATGGACTCCTCTTTTAATGCTTAAGCATTCAACAACAGTTAATATTCTCATAAGAGATTGAGGTTTTATGTCCAAACTGAAACTTCCACCATGATTCATGGCTTTAGTTAGCGGCCCAATGTTCTTCTCTAACAGTATGCATACTCAAACCATTTGATTGTGAAAACCGCCCTTACTTCAGACAAGACGAACATGCATAGCAACTCACATGATATTCAACAAAGGTAAAAGAGTTGATGGCGTCCCCAGAAAACATGGTTACCGCTCAACAAGCAACTTACTAAGAAATAAAACACATAAGTACATATTCTTCACCACAATAGTTTTTAAGGCTATTTTGTCCCATGAGCTATATATTGTAAAGGTAAAGAATGGAATTTTAAAGGTAGCACTCAAGTAATGTACTTTGGGAATGGCGGGGAAATACCATGTGGTAGGTAGGTATGGTGGACACAAATGGCATGGTTATTGGCTCAAGGATTTGGATGCACGAGAAGAATCCCTCTCAATACAAGGCTAGGCTAGCAAGGTTGTTTGAAGCAAACTCAAGTATAAAATGGTGCAGCAAGACTCACATATAAACATATTGTAAGCATTATAAGACTTTACATCGTCTCCTTGTTGTTCAAACACCTCAACCAGAAAATATCTAGACTTAGAGAGACCAATCATGCAAACCAAATTTTAACAAGCTCTATGTAGTTATTCATTAATGGGTGCAAAGTACATGATGCAAGAGCTTAAACATGATCTATATGAGCACAACAATTGCCAAGTATCACATTATTCAAGACATTATACCAATTACCACATGCGGCATTTTCCGTTTCCAACCATATATCAATGAATGAGGTAGTTCAACTTTCGCAATGAACATTAAAGATAAAGCTAAGAACACATGTGTTCATACGAAACAGCGGAGCGTAATATCTCCAATATAAAGAATTGTGGGATCCGACTTTATTCAAACAAAATAAAAACTAAAGCAAACAGACGCTCCAAGCAAAGCACATAAGATGTGACTGAATAAAAATATAGTTTCACTAGAGGAACCTGATAATGTTGTCGATGAAGAAGGGGATGCCTTGGGCATCCCCAAGCTTAGACGCTTGGGTCTTCTTAAAATATGCAGGGATGAACCACGGGGGCATCCCCAAGCTTTGACTTTTCACTCTTCTTGATCATATTGTATCATCCTCCTCTCTTGATCCTTGAAAACTTCCTCCATACCAAACTCGAAACAAACTCATTAGAGGGTCAGTGCATAATTCATATATTCAGAGGTGACATAATCATTCTTAATACTTCTGGACATTCTTCCTATAAATGTTGAAACACTACCCTCTCAACCAAGCCATCTGAAAGGGGCAAACGAATCTGGTTCGTCCGTTCTACCCTGCACAGTAAAATCTTAGTCCCACTTTTCACCACAGCCGTTGGATGCGTCAAAAAATTCCTCACCTGTTGGTTTTCTTAGACAGTCCATGACGCGTGGGACCAGCTACTTGCGGGACCGGTAGTTTGAGACAGCCATGGCTCTCGTTCGTGTGCACTTCGTATGCGTGTGAGGTCACAGGGTGAAAACCCTAGATCGGCCACCACTCCCCAATCGCAGGCCTCTGCTCCTCCTCCAATCCCCACCTGCTCCTCTCCTCTCCTCCCCCAATCCCGCTTCTGCTCATCCAATCCATACACGGGAGCAGCGCTCGAGTGACGAAGGCGGCTGGACGCGGGAGCCGGCAGCGGCAGGGCCCGCGCGCCTAGCGACGGACGTGGGAGCCGGCGGCGGCAGGGCCCGCACGCCTACCAACGGCGGCGGCTGGACGCGGCGATGCGATGGGGCTGGGCTGGTGCGGGGAAGGGCGGCTGCTGTGCATCGCGGGTCGAGGGCGCGGTGGTGGGTTGGCGGTGGCGACCTGTGTGGCGGCGACGACGGCGTGCGGGAGGAGGAGGGAGGCGGAGCTGCGCCGGCCGCCCAGGTGACAAAGAGGAGGCTGGGGCGCAGCGTGGAGGTGACGGTCGGCCCTCCTGTAGATGCGAGGCGCGGGAGCGGCGATTGTCGCGGGTCAACGACGCGGTGGTGGGCTGGCGGCGGCGACCTGGCGCGATGGGGGATGACCTGGGGCTGACCACCGGACGTGCGGGGACGGAGCGACAGGTGGTAGCGCGGGGATGAGGTTCGTCTTGCTTCTCCCTCCTCTCTTTCTCTGTGTATCTCTCTCTCATCTCTCACTCTCGTTTTTCTCCTTTTTATCATGGACGGCGGCCGGATCTTTTGGAGAAAGCGGCGCGGTGATGGACTACTGGATGCCTAGAAGGGAGGAAGAAGGGGCGGGTGGCATGGCCTCAACGGGACGAGGAGGAGGCGGATTCCGGCATGGCCTGCACGGCTGCACTTTCTTCTCGGAACCTTCGCGTCTATGGCCTCCTCGCTGTCAAAATAGATTGATCTAAATCATCCTTTCATTTCCCCCCTTAAGATTGGCTCTCTCTGCTTCCTGAAACAGAAAGGGAGCAAGCTGGAAGCGTTCATAAATAAAGCTATAACAGACAAGCATTTTTCTTTTTGTTGCTGCTGCTTCTTTCTGCAAAGTTTCAAGCACCTTCATGCCTCCCTCCATGTCAAGCATGACAAGGCAGCAAGGTACATCTTCACCTGTGTTCTCAATTTGTAGGTCTATAGATTTTTTTTTGTAAGAGGAAGAGCAGTGATTTATAGGCAGAGCAAGATAGACGATGTTGTACACTTCCATGTTCAAGGCAAGCACATCAGCAGTTTCAGTTCAGAGAAGGGTGCTTTAATTGGTTGTAGTTGTTTGGACTTTTGAATTGTTGTAATATGTTATGTTGCCCTTTTCTATTGGCGATTACGGTACTTCTCAAGTATCTGTCGCAGCCCATGTACATGCCACGGTCTGAAACTGAAAGTGTAAGAATTATGACCTCATCGTCTATGTCTTCCACGGTGTTTTGGGACTGGAGCTCCAATGCCTGCAGCCCTAACACCACCCATGGAGCTTTTCTATTGCTGAACTGAAGCATAGAATTTGAATGCTCAATTTAATGTAAATCCAATGTTCGATTGTTATGATATCCGTGACCCTCGCTGCTTTCTTGCAAGCTGATTCTAGGCAAGTGTTTGTGCTGACATCTTGTTTGTTTTCTTTTTGCTGCTTCTTGTTGGGACGTAGGCTCTATAAATGTCACTCATGATCCATTTAACTTGATTTCAGTTGTTTTCCGATTTTTATCTGGAAGCCAAGGCACATGTACAAGAAGGTAGCATACCAGTGATCATATAGTTAGGTCGTGCATGTCAGCTGTGTGTTGCTAATTTAAGTCCGTTCTCTCGGTGCTTTCTAATATATGTGATTCTTGGTTAAAATATTTGCTTATTCCCCAGTCCAACACCAACTATGCTTCAGTTAATGGCTTACAACTGCTAGGATGATAAGCTTAGGATTTGTAGTGGTGGCACTTGCGGCCTTTGAACTAAAATAGTAGCCATCGATTTCAAATTTTTTGCAATGAAAGATATGTCCCTTCTCCTATCTCTGAGAAATACTAATTTTATTTTTTGTTTGCAGGATTAGAAGGGCGTCCATTGCTGTAGTCCATTCCTCATGTCGTGTGCTCCACCATTCCTTTAGAGGATAGGCAGATTCTTATTATAAGCTTTGGCAGCGACAGAAACAACAGAGGTAACCTCCCAATTAATACTTCTGGCTGTATTACTTTTTCAGTTTTTAAGCGAGATCTACTATTATGTGAATGTTCTTTTTCTGAAGTCTTTGGTTCGTTTTATAATGGCTTTTATTTGCGTACTTTTATAGAACTACGACAATATTAAATAGTAATGTCCAGTATATTAGTAATGCTTTGCATAGAGATCTGGATCCATATTGATTGGTACTCTTCTGTAAGTTCATAATGTCGTATGAAACGTTGGTTCTCTTATGAATTAAGGTATTTCACTGGTGCCTCGGTGACAAGAATGTATATACTTTGATCAAGACTGGAATTATTTTGCTATTTCCTGCCAAGGCATAATAGAGCAACCATTCTCATGATTAGGGGGTACACTAAGTCTTGTTTTCAATTGTATATTATTGACTAATGTCCTCCAGTGAGCAACAAAGTTTGCATCTTTTCTTATTCAAAGGTTGCTTTTAAATTAATAGTTTGTAGTCCAACAGTTACCTAATTTCCTACTTAATATAACAAATATGCAGCTCATGGGCCATAAGGAGAATGCGAGCCAGCAATTTGACATGGTATGTTCTGGAATTGATTCTGTATGTGCCTGCTACTACAGTTTAGGCATTGATGTTGTTTGAGCTAGCTTCTGTTGGTAAAGATGGTACCCTTTATTGGACTTTAAATAGCATTAAAATATACTCAGTTTGTCATTCGCAGTGTCTGTTTTTGTTAATTCTTTATCCATTTCAAAATAAAAGAACCAAAGAAAGAAAGTAATATTTTTTGTTTACAAGCCGTGCATCTATATCTATTTGAAATATTTTCTAGATGAGGATAGGGTTGAATGAATTTTTAAAATCAAAGAATATTTCGAAAATAAAAGGTACTACCATACAAAGATGGCCTTAATTCACATGGCGAGAGCATGCTGAGATGGGCTTGAACACGGGTTGTACATTCAGTCTCCCATCCAAGTGAGGTGGGCTCAATTCCTGCAAATAGTCCAATACTATTAAATTAGGATGTGTCTTTCAAGTACTTCAGTGTGATTTTTACTGGTAAGACATTATGATACATTCAATTTGGGAACCTTTTAAGATTACAGAATTTCTCTACTACAATTCTAGCAACCTTTAATAGCTACCGATAATTCTTATTAATCCATTTAGAAGAATTGCCAGCTTAGCTCCATTGCAAACTTTGCGATGAATTTCTGACAGTGCATAATTGACATTTCATTTAATTGTATGCAATTTTGGTTGACCAGTGTTTAAACATACTTAGAATGTGGCTTTCACCGTTTTGTTTCTACACCTCTGGTTCTCCTACTTTTTGTTTTGCACCTGTATCACCTATATGTGCGTAATCTGTTCTTGTGTCTCTCTATCTGGTATAGTTTTAGCTTTGATCACCTGACATTGATTGATACTCAAAAAATGCAGAAATAGAGATATGCCGAGGCTCTTGGTTTTCTTTGTTGTTTGGTTCGAAAAAGCAGCAAGAAATCAGCAAGCCAGCAGGTCCAGTCGTGATCAGCCTACGCAGATAAGACAGCGAGTAGATTATGTGCAGTGTTGGGCCTGCCTGCTCACTCTGTCTGAGGCATCGACTCTCGACTCTCTACAAGTATGGCATATGGGAAGACTGTTTTCCATTCAGGTGGAAAAAAGTGCACATATCAAGTAGGTTGATGGTTAATGGGACGATTTTGGCAGGCGAGGGCTTCATGTCAACGGGAGGAAGGAAGTGTGAGATGGGGCTTTTTGGCAATGTCTCAGTTCGTTCTTGGTGAGTGTTATGTAAAATTCTTTTCAGCTCCGCTCAAGTACATAATGTCTCGGTTCGTACAGCGTTATGTTCTTTTCAGTTGTGACAAGAAACCAGGATTTTTGCACTGATGCTCTACAATTAACCAGCTTCCAATAGTTGCAGACTAGAAGGATTCACGTAAATACTGAATGGATTTCCAGCCCCTTTTTAGCGCTCACTTCTGAATATCAGCATGGTTGATTGAGATTCAGGGATTCAGATATGTAGTTTTTTATTGGCATGTGTATAAGTCTGTTATGAGCAGCTATTTTTGCCTGTTTTCTTGGGTTTATGGGAGCTAAATTGTATGTGTGCTCAAACCCAAATTTTCATTGTCAGTAAGAAAAATGACAATGGTTTGTGTTATTCATAGGAGTAGCTTTACAACTCTCTCAGAAAAGGAGTGGCATTGCCGAGATAGTCGTGAGCATGGGTGAAAGCAAGGTATTACTATAATAATTCAGTTTATTGTACCGTGCAACCTACTAATTTTTGTATTGTGTTGTCCTGAAGTATTTGGAGTTCAGTTCATAAGAGGATTATTTTTATGTTTTCCACCAGGCTGGTGGATGGCTGCGGTGGCAGTGGGTGGATGACAGTAGCCTCAGCTGATGGACGATGGGGCTGCTGAGCGACCGGCAGCAGGTACAAGCTCGTGTTGTCATCGTGGCCGCACCATTGCAATTCTAATATGGACCTACTGAAAATTACCTTTAGTAGAAATTACCATGGATGGCCTATGTTCCTGTTTTAGAGCTCTAATTCACTGCTGCTACTGGAATGTACAATATGGCTTGGCATCCTCACATTTTTATATGACTCCCCTGTTTACTCCATTTTCCGATTCATGTGTGAAGTATATTGTTCTTAGTTAGTTGTTTCAGTTGCATTTCAGTCGCATACCATGTGATTGGTAGGCTAAGGTCTATTTCCTATTCCCATGTCATTGTGTTTCTTCTTTTAGTTCAAACTAAAGCCCCACATTTTATGGATCGGAGGGAGTATTAGATTTGTATCTTCGAACATGACATGTTCTCCGGTTGTGTGTGAATTTAAGCCCCAATATTGGATAGGCTTTTTGTAGCATTACTATGACATGCGAGATCCTTTCCTTTTTACCGGTTATGATTTCTGATAAAAATAACAAAGATATCTTAGCCACCCGGATGTTCATTATTGTTTAACATAGAAATGAAGCCTATCCAAATAAATACTTCTGCATACTATTAGTTAAAAATGAATGTTAAGAAATGCAATTCTGTAATGTCTGGACATAATTTGTTTACTGTTTAATACCATGCTTTATTATTGAAGTCAGTAGATCTGGATTATCATATAGACGAAAAATATGGGCATCACTCTCAGCAAACACTCATTTGCTTCATGCATACACACTATTGAGCGGCGTTTGAGTTTGAAATTTGAGTTATAATATGTGAGACTTTGACACAATTAGCAGCAATGGACGAGGACATCAGATGTGTGCGCTCGAGTACCGGGAAGCAAGCCAAAAGCGAGTTGGCATTGCAATAGCTATTGCCTAAAATTCGTTGCTCCTCCTGGAATGTACAATAAAGCAACAATTTTATTGTTTTCTTATTTGTGATTGTGATGCTGTAACTCCAAGGTTGCCAGTTGTGATTCTGGTCACTTTTCAAGCAAATAAGCATCATGACAATTGGTAAGAACCACTTTTTGGGTTTCTCTTTATGATTTAAAATAGCATCGGATCATATCAGTTTTCCAGTCTTCAGAACATCCACACCAATGTATACATGTATATTTGTTCAGCCACTACAGAGGTAATTTTCCTCTCAAATTGGTGGTAGTGGTTCTAGCAATTAGGATATTTGTTTTGTCCTCAGATTGACCGGCTTAATGTTTTGCTCTTTCTGAATTGATGGTGCCTTCTTTGGTAATGTTTGACCTATATTTGGATTTTGTGTATGATGCAGAACTTGTCTTCTATGAAGTCAAGCCTATTCTCAGATCTGCATAGCATCTGCATCCTCGCTTTGGCCGCACTTGGACATGAAAGTCCTATACAATATCCGCCGGCTGCATCCGTCTGTCCATCGCACGTCTTCGTTGGAGGCTACCGATTCCTGCCATGGCCTCTTCTCCACGGAAAGGCCAGCTACCCATCGCCTTGCCTTATGGTGATGTGCAAGGTTACCACTGAGGCACCTTCTTTGCTTCAGAGGCTTCTTGTGTTGCTGCTGGTTTCCGTTTCTTGCCTGCTCACCTACTGCAGTGCAAGTATGTGTTCTTCGATTTTTACTTGTTTGGCGATTGTGTGGTGAATCTGTTGAGCTGATTTGGGCTTTTCCTTTTTTATATATGTGCAGACACTGCAGGCCTTGAAGGATCTGAATTGAGCACGAGTAGGGATGCTCCGTTCATCTTTGGTGAGTGTGCCAACCTGAAGCATCCTCCGTATTTCTATCAACGGGTGATTTTCAAAGTACAGGTTGGTTGCAGAATTAGCTTATTAACTTTTGTAAATTAAAGTACATGACTGCCTGATTACTATTAGATAGTTCAAATGACGGGATTGTGACTCATTTATAGCAGGTGCTGGCGTGCATCCGCGAGGCGGGCTGCGGCGTGGAGGATGACCGACGAGCGCAACAGAGGCGGATGAGACGACGGCGGTGGCGGGTGAGAGGAGGCACTGCAGGAGCGTGTCCCTTGGAGGGTGGCGACAGCCAAGTATTTGCACAAGGTCAGAGAAGAGCATCCCATTTTACGCAACTGACCTCCTTCTCTCCCTGTGGGAGCATCATCTTCTCTTTATTTTTACCGACTCCTTCTGATTCCTTCCTCCCTAATTTTATTTTATTTCACAGCTAGAGTTTGGATGTCTAGGAGATTCACCGAGGGCGACAACAACCACCATTGGCCTAAGTGGAATCCTTCGGTTAATATTATACTCTTAGTTGTCTACATCTTATGCGCTGAAAGGGGTTAGTGCTGAATTGTGCATATAATCTTGCACCTACTTTCTGTACTCAAATATTTTGGAAAGCTTTATCTTGACGTAAATATTGATTTCAGTATTTCACCTTACTCATACAGAGGTTGGATGGAACATCGAGCATTTATGTCTTGAGGGTGGCCACAGGTTGTGGGATATTAGGATGATTTGGATGTGTTCTTCAGAGCATAGGTGGCCTTGTTGCCGACGGGTACCTGAAGTACACTGATCATTTGCGCGTAGCTTTTCTCTTGCTTTTGTTGTAGTGGTGTTTAAGTATTAGGTAGTACCATGTAGTTGTGTGCTAGCAAAATGCACCTGGCAAGTTTTGTATATTTCCTTATTCTCTGCTTGTTGCTAAAAACAAAATAAAATTTTACATTACTATCTACCAATAGTTCTTTGTTGCATATATGCACATACCCTCAATGAGTAAAGTACCTAATACATTGTTCTGGAATTCTGGCAATATAGTTGGTGCATAGGTCAGGGGCAGGGGTAGATCAATGTCTTCCAGCCACTGTGGACATTAATATGATATACATGTTTCTTGTAGTAACCATCATTGATTCCAACCTTTTTCTTTCCATTAATGATTAATAGTTGCATGTTTAGTGCTATTGCTATATTCTGGATTGTGATATCTTTGTGGCAAGAAAAGATAATGGCAGTTTTTTTAAAGCACTGTTACTGATAAGAACACATTTAAAATTGCAGTTGCTTGCTTTGATTTTGCATGTGTGCTTCCTATTGCTCAATAGAGTTGTTTATAATTACAATTTTTCAGAGAAGGGTTGGTGCTTATAGAAGGATAGAATATAGGTCTCCTGATGGACTATGCTTTCTTATTTGTTAAAGTGAGATATGATTGTTGGCTGGAGATTCAGAGCTCACTAGAAGGTCATAGTTCCATCCCAGGATACAGTTCAACATGTATAAATCACTTCAGTTACACGATTTCTTTTGTCATTCCAATAGCCCTGCTACTATTTTAAGTCTGCTGCAATCCATATGCATATTCAGTCGATTTTTTTGTCATTCCAGTGATGTGATAAGCAGCCTACTCTTACAGTCTTGCGTTGAAGTGCATCTCTATTAGATCTGTGAAACAAGGACCGTATGTTATACTAAATGCAACTTCTAATTCTTTTGCAATTGGTGAAGAAACATTCGGGATCCTCATTTTAACTGAAAGTTTCACTAAATCCATTAAAGGTTGTCAGGTATCTTCTAGCTGCACAGTGCTGTGTTGCAGTATAGGCTTTTCTTAGCTAAGTTTTAGTTCTAACATATACTCCTATCTTCTAATGCAACATACTTTTTAAAAATGGAGATTAATAGTTTCTTTGCTCTTAGAAATGATGATTTATATATTTGTTTCCTACAAGATATTGAAACCCTAGAACTATAAGAGTGCAGCTTGCACGAATAAATAAGGTTAATAAATAGTTCCTGTAGCTTTGATTCTTTGACTAATAAACATGCCTGTAAATGTTTATTCATGTCCGATGCAAGACACGTTTAAGACACCTCACTGAAGAGGAAAGTTAACTTTAATTTAGTGTCTTTCGTCCTCCCTTGATGGTCAACATATTGTTATGTAAGATTTGTAGGACTTAATGCAAGTCTTTATTCTATTCTTGCACCTTGATTTCTACAGACAGCTTTATGAATTTGATATCAAGTCTTGGCTTTTAGATCTGTTTTGAACTCTAACAATGATTGTTAAATGATTCATATGAATGATGTAGATTAAATTATGTGCATCTCGTGGTACAGCTATTGAAGTCACAAAACCCTGATGAGGCACGTAGTAATGCAGATATGTATGCTACCTTAAAGACTTCTGATTGATATTCCATTTTTTTAGTGAAGTGTTCTTCCTTTTCCGTAGCTCGAGCCATTTCACCTGCAATTTATCATACAGTTTTATGATTAATTAAAGCTCTGTTCTTGATGTTCACTTCGTGGGACTACTGTAAGTTTGCTATCGTGGTGTACAAAACTTGGTGTCTGGTTTTAATTATTCATTTTGTAGGCAATTTTCCTATCGCCTGACCTGTCCAAAATTTTGACCTTGTTAACAATCTTATGAAGAAAGAAGTTAGGATTGTGTCCTGGTTAAACATGGCTTCTGAGGTGCAAGGCGTACTAACTGCTGCAATTTTGGTGGTCCATCTTCTCCGAGCAAAGCCATAGGTCATGGACCGCTGCTCTACTCTAATTTGGTAGCAGCCTGACAGTTTGCGAGAGAGCAGTTCAGGACGGAGCTACCTTACCGGAGATATGGACAGTTTGGAGTTTGAATGCCCAAATCCTAATTTTCTGTTTAACCCCTTTGCCTTATTGGTATGTATTTTATAGCTTCCCAGTTATATAATCTATCTACCTTAGACATCATTATAGTAGAACTAAACATATTATTGCTATATGGGCTATTTACTTTACTAAGGTGCGACCTTTTGATTCTATCATCTGTGTTGTGTGACAGTGTGTTGCTATTGGTGATTTTCTGATTAACCTTGTGTGCAACCAGAGTATGAGTTGTATATTTACTATCGATTTCATTTGTCTTTTATCTCTTGCTATTATCACTATGTATTCACTTATTGATAATACATGGCTTCAATTCAGGCTCCGGTTCGGTCTTTTTGCTGGGTCGCAATGGGTCATTCTGTATATTAGTGTCCATTAGCATATTCTTAGTATGCTTTTGTTTGCACTGATTTAGGCATTTCTCTAATGTATTGATTCTTTCATTTACGCGTGGCGAAATAAGAAAGCGCAACCACTTAACCATAATATTTCCCAGTTACAACTCGAGTGATAGCAAGTGGATTATCCAAAAGGAAAGTGGAAGGGACATCTCCAGCGAAACACGCTGAATCTATAGCTCACCATGGACGGCTATTTCACCCTAATACTCCCCCTTTGCTATTGCGATGATGGCGGCGATAGAAAGAGCTACACTTAGAGCTCCCGAGCCTTCGGTATTGAAATTAGGTGAGCAATGTGGTAACACGACCCGTCGGATACTACTACACGACTACTACACTCGATGGAAGGGCTCTGCTCCAACCTGCAGCACTAAAATAAGCCAAACCTTATGAGATTCTAATATTTCATTACCATCGATTGTTAAAAGTCTTAAGTTGATATGCAATCAATTGACCAAAAAATGAAATTGTTATGTAATCCGCCAAAGTCAACTGCGAGTAGCTCCAATGCCCTACTTCCCGAGTATGTCTAAGAGGTTGAAAGAGGAAGAGAAAACTATGCAAGTGACGAAATAAGAAATCACAACCACTTAACCATAATATTCCCCAGTTACCACTCGAGTGATAGCAAGTGGGCGGCGATCGAAAGAGCTACACGCTCCCGAGCCTCCCGTATTGAAATAAACAAACGCTTACGGTGAGCAACGCGGTAAGACGTCCTGTCGGATACCACTATACTCGATGGAAGACCTCCGTTCCAACTTCGGTACTAAAATAAGCCAAACCTTATGGTTAGCCTCCGCCATTTGCGCGATAGCGCAACGAGTCATCTAGTTGCACAAAGCTACTGAAAGTTAATGGAACAAAGAAATCCATCAAACATAGCAAAACAGGCAATGCGAAATAAAAGGCAGAATCTGTCAAAACAGAACAGTCCGTAAAGACGAATTTTAAAATGGCACCAGACTTGCTCAGATGAAAATGCCCAAATTGAATGAAAGTTGCGTACATATCTGAGGATCATGCACGTAAATTGGCAGATTTTTCTGAGTTACCTACGGAGAATTCTGCCCAGATTCGTGACAGCAAGAAATCTGTTTCTGCGCAGTAATCCAAATCTAGTATTGACTTTACTATCAAAGACTTTACTTGGCACAACAATGCAATAAAATAAAGATAAGGAGAGGTTGCTACAGTAGTAAACAACTTCCAAGACTCAAATATAAAATAAAGTGCAGAAGTAAAATAATGGGTTGTCTCCCATAAGCGCTTTTCTTTAACGCCTTTCAGCTAGGCGCAGAAAGTGTGAATCAAGTGTTATCAAGAGATGAAGCATCGACATTACCTCGGGCTTTATGCATACCTTTCTTATTCTTTTCTTACTCTTTGGTTTAGGGAATACATGTCTACCTCCCGGCGTAGAAGTGAATTTTAGGGTGCCTTCTCCCACATTTATGACTGCTCCCAATAGTTTCAGCAGGGATCTTCCAAGTGTGATTTGTCCTGTTCCTACACATTCAATAACAAGATAATCAGTGGATACCGTTCTTCCAAGAATGGTTGTATGCATACCCTCGGCTATTCCCTTAGGAATTATAACAGAGTTATCAACAAGAGTTATTCCTTCTCCTCCTTCAACGAGTCCCCAAAGTGTCAAAGATTCATAAATACTCTTAGGCATAAGGCAAAATTCAGACATAATATCACAATAGGCATGAAAAGTTTCACCACCAATAATAACTTTAATAGTAGGGTCCCACATTGAAGGTTCAGAGTTCACTAAAACTTGATCAAGACGGTTACGAACATAACTATAATTTTCTTTCAAGCGAGATGCACTTATCTCAAGAGTGTTTAATCTATTATAAATGCTAATAAGAGCTGAATCAAAGTTATTAGCTGAACTATGTGATGCAACCAATTTTTTTATGGCATTAAAAGCTTGATCACCATTGAAATGAAGGAAATCTCCTCCTACTACAGCATCCAAGGCATATCTATAGCGAATCATAAGCCCAAAATAAAAATTACTAAGGAGCAGACTTAGTGTCATTTGAGGTTCAACTTTACGATAAGAATCAAAAATTCTAGACCAAGCATCTTTAAAACTCTCCTCATTCCCTTGTTTAAAAGTAAAAACTAATTCCTCAGGTGAAGAAGTAACAGGTACAGAGCTAGATATGATAACAAAAGTAAACTAAATGCTAGTAACTATTTTTTTTGTGTGTTTTTGATATAGAGAGCAAGACAGTAAATAAAGTAAAACTAGCAACTATTTTTTTTGTGTTTTGTTTTAATGCAGCAAACAAAGTAGTAAATAAAATAAAGCAAGACAAAAACAAAGTAAAGAGATTGGAAGTGGAGACTCCCCTTGCAGCGTGTCTTGATCTCCCCGGCAACGGCGCCAGAAAAAGAGCTGTTGACGTGGGAGTTGGCAATCTTTGTGGTGTAACTTTTCTTCAGATCCCCGGCAACGGCGCCAGAAAAAGAGCTTGATGCGTGCAATTAACACACGTCCGTTGGGAACCCCAAGAGGAAGGTGTGATGCAGACAGTAGCAAGTTTTCCCTCAGAAAGAAACCAAGGTTTATCGAACCAGGAGGAGCCAAGAAGCACGTTGAAGGTTGATGGCGGCGAAGTATAGTGCGGCGCAACACCAGGGATTCCGGCGCCAACATGGAACCTGCACAACACAACCAAAGTACTTTGCCCCAACGTAACAGTGAAGTTGTCAATCTCACCGGCTTGCTGTG
The DNA here is from genome assembly GCF_019359855.2 of Lolium perenne. Taxonomy (NCBI): domain Eukaryota; kingdom Viridiplantae; phylum Streptophyta; class Magnoliopsida; order Poales; family Poaceae; genus Lolium; species Lolium perenne. The sequence continues at coordinate 65,409,202 of NC_067247.2, forward strand.
AACAAAGGATTAACCGTATTGTGTGGAAGATGATTATTTGCGAAGAACAGTAAAGAACAAGTATTGCAGTAGATTGTATTTCAGATGTAAAGAATAGACCGGGGTCCACAGTTCACTAGCGGTGTCTCTCCCATAAGATAAATAGCATGTTGGGTGAACAAATTACAGTTGGGCAATTGATAAATAAAGAAGGCATAACAATGCACATACATATATCATGATGAGTACTATGAGATTTAATCAGGGCATTACGACAAAGTACATAGACCGCCATCCAGCATGCATCTATGCCTAAAAAGTCCACTTTCAGGTTATCATCCGAACCCCTTCCGGTATTAAGTTGCAACCAACAGACAATTGCATTAAGTATGGTGCGTAATGTAATCAACACAAATATCCTTAGACAAAGCATCGATGTTTTATCCCTAGTGGCAACAGCACATCCACAATCTTAGAACTTTCTCACATCGTCCTGCATTTAATGGAGGCATGAACCCACTATCGAGCATAAATACTCCCTCTTGGAGTCACAAGTATCAACTTGGCCAGAGCCTCTACTAGCAACGGAGAGCATGCAAGAACATAAACAACATATATGATAGATTGATAATCAACTTGACATAGTATTCAATATCCATCGGATCCCAACAAACACAACATGTAGGATTACAAAGAAACGATCTTGATCATGATAGGCAGCTCACAAGATCGAGCATGATAGCACAATTAGGAGAAGACGACCATCTAGCTACTGCTATGGACCCATGGTCCAGGGGTGAACTACTCACACATCAATCCGGAGGCGATCATGGCGATGAAGAGACCTCCGGGAGATGATTCCCCTCTCCGGCAGGGTGCTGGAGGCGATCTCCTGAATCCCCCGAGATGGGATTGGCGGCGGCTGCGTCTCTGGAAGGTTTTTCGTATCGTGGCTCTCGGTACTGGGGGTTTCACGACGGAGGCTTTAAGTAGGCGGAAGGGCAGGTCAGGAGGCGCCACGGGGGCCCCACACAACAGGCCGGCGCGGCCAAGGCCCAGGCCGTGCCGCCCTAGCGTGTGGCCGCCTCGTGGCCCCACTTCTTATCCTCTTCGGTCTTCTGGAAGCTTCGTGTGAAAATAGGACCCTGGGCGTTGATTTCGTCCAATTCCGAGAATATTTCCTTACTAGGATTTCTGAAACCAAAAACAGCAGAAAACAAAGAATCGGCTCTTCGGCATCTCGTCAATAGGTTAGTGCCGGAAAATGCATAATAACGACATATAATGTATATAAAACATGTGAGTATCATCAATAAAGTAGCATGGAACATAAGAAATTATAGATACGTTTGGGACGTATCACTCCCTTCCGAAAGGCATCGGGGGAGTATTTTTATAGACGTTTTTAGGTCAAGACGGAGGCACGGAGATGAAAACGGATGGCATCGGAGGATCGAGAGCCAGGATGGAACACCCCACACGGTCAAGGAATCTGGCCGCGTGGGCCTACCCCTTTTTGGTCCTCGGACTTCCATTTTTATGCTTCCTTGGCTCGTACTCCTTCTTTCTTCCAAAAACTGATCCTCGTAAAATCTCAGGTGATTTGGACGTCGTTTGAGTCCCTAAAACATCAAAATATAGAAAAAATGGGGTTTCTGACAGTGCAGGGTTAATTCCATAAAAATAGGGACACTGTGAAATATCCCCAAAATCAATATAAAACAATGATATAACCCTTATATGATGCAAATATGATTGAAATATAAGTAATACAATGCAAAGTTCATGTATGCATTTTACATGCATCACTTACCAATAAAGCTAGGTTCCCCGGCAACGGCGCCATAAAATGTCTTGATACCCACAAGTATAGGGGATCGTTGAAATCTTCGATGGGAAGTATTACCCAAATTTATAGTTCGACTCAAGCGGACCACAAGAATACCAACAAAACTTTAGAAATTGAGATGTCACTCTCAACCACACTTGTATATCAATAAACTCACAAAGCAAGTGGTGATTTTATAGCAGTTGATTCAAAGCAGTAAAAGCAAACAATAAATAAAAGTAGCTGATTTCCTGTTTTCACCAGAAGTTGTAGTATGTAACTTTCAGTGGCTACAATCGTAGGCATGAGGAATGGGGTAATATATGGATGCTATTGATCATATACTGTAATCCAACTAACATAGCATTCATCTCTAATTTTGTTGTGTTTAGATATGTGATCCAAATATAGTTATGCGTACTAACTAAGGGAATTCGCATAACATCTTTTGTCATGATTGCCCATTTCACCGGGGCCAACTTGGAATTACAAGCAATTAAGGTCTACCCTTTCGAATAGACCGGAACAAAGCATTATAATTCATGAACACACATAATCCTCAAACTATCACATATTCCCCTTGTCTTTCCCTATTTGTCACCTTAGGTATTCACACGGTCAACATAATAACAAGTAATACACCTTGAAAATAGATACCAACCTCATATATATGATAAAGAAATATAGTCCAGTACTGAAATCATGTAACTTGGGCCCTAGTAAAAAGCATTAAACATATCAAAGGTGTACCAACACTCATACATGAATATCTTTAGGACAAACACCTCAAATCTCGATATATATGGATGATTACATGATCAATCTAATCCAAAACCCATCCAATTCTTAATCCTACAGAGAACTACTCACTCAAGGTGATGGAGAGTCAGTCCATGATGGTTGGTGATGATGTCGGTAGCGGTGATGATGAAGAAGCACTCGAAATCCCTCTCTTCGGGGTGGAGAGCATGATCAATATGACCCCCGAAACGAAGATTGTGGTCTCGGGGGCGCTCTGTTTCGCGAAACGATGTGTCCTTCCAGGGGGTGGGTTTTTAGGGTATATAAGGCACCACGTGAAGGGGGGAGGCGAGACAGCGACCGAGGGCCAAACGGGCTTGGGTGGCGCACCCAAAGAAGGTAGGCGCGCCAACTGGCCTCGTGGCTCCCCTCTCGTGATCCAACGCTCCAGGTTCTTCCTTTTCATGAAAACTTTCATGGTATTTTTCCCGATTTTATTTCCTGCGAAAACTTGACAAAAAGGAGACTTTGCTAAAAACAACATCAGATTCAGCAGTTTTCATCCAAGTATGGTGAGATTCCGAAGCAAATCATTGAGCAAAGTGATTGGAAAAGTAGATACATTTGAGATGTATCACTTTCACCTGAACATAGCCTTGGGGGTTACTCCCATCGGGAGAGGTGGTCACATACCCGATAAAGAAGTATTCATGGAAAGATTTAACTTATAAAGAAGTAGTCACCTTAATTGAGCAAAAACTTCGGATGGATTACAATATATTGAGCCTATGCTCAGCTGTCTACACCCGAACATAGACTTGGGGGTTACTCCTATCGGGAGCGTTTGTCGTGCACCCGATAACAAGAAGTCTTTAAGCAAACAGGTAAAACTTCAATTACAAATATAATGTTGTACAAGTCAAATAAATTTTCAGGTATATAAAGATTTGAGACTATGCTCGGTTATAAGTACCCGAAAAACATATCATTTTGAAGAAAAGAGTAGACAACAAGAGAAGCATAAAAAATGGATAAACTCGAGTTTGATTTTAGTGGCAAACATCCGAATATCAATCTCGTCATTTACTCCCATCGGGAGCATAGATTGCGCACCCGCTAAAACAACCCGACAACTTTGAGCACTGCAATAGCTAAATAGGGCATCCGATAAAAAGTCTTAGTCCGCGCCCGCGATAACATGACTGGATGATGTGTTTTTTTTTAAACAAATGTAAGACTCCATGATCTGTCTTGTGTGGCATGGTATCACAAAAGCTGCGCTCTGCTAGAACTTTATCCATATCAACGATATGATGAAAAATCCCAATGGACGCGTTGGGTAGCCTTAAACATAGAACTGGAATTCAAAACTCAATAAGTCCTCCACTACCCGAGCTGAATTACGCCAGTATAAACCGGATACGAGTCTAGGGACTCGAGTTTGAAGTAGGTTCACGAATTTTTTTGCCCAGGAGCAATTAACTGGTTCCCAATCCGTCGGATGCAGCATACTTGTTGGGACCAAAATCCCCATGACACAATTATACATGAAGACAAATCAAGTGTTTATTCGTATGAATCTTCGAGTTCTTGTTACAAATGAATGAGTTAAGGTTTGAGACTCGAGCCGAGTTTGCAACTTGAGTAGAGTCTCGGGGGCTACTGACATAGGGATACCATATTGGGTCCTCAAGATTGGCTATCCCTAGTACGGATCCAAGAAGGAATATGTGAAGCTCATGAAGTCCAAGAGCATCCGAAGCCCAAGACCTATATAAATAGGCAAGTAATAGCCCACAAAGGAAAACCAACATTGTACTTTGTAACTAACCTGGGCTGGACTCTGGGACCGAGCCTCCTATATGGAGGCTAGGAAGAGCCACCGGGGAGGGCACCCAATACTCGTTTCAGAACACAATCGATGTAACCCGAGTTGTTCCGATGACTTTGCTCACAATCAATATACGCAGGATACCTTGTTTGTCTAACCAATCGACGAAACCACTAGTGACCCCTTTTCCCCTAAAAACCAAGTCCATGACATTGGACATTGCCGAGATTAACTATCATCAGTCACCTCCTTTTCCATGGGGCTGACAAGGTGGAAGGGAAGTACTTGGGTACATTCCCCTCACATGGAGCTACCTGTGGGCCCATATGGGGCATCCATCACAAATTTCCTTCATGGCCGCGTCGTGCCCCTCATATGGACCCAAGTGGGGCCTAGGTGCTCCACTTTTGCATGATGGTCACATCTTCCATAGAAACATCCTGCAAAATTTCAAGACATTCGGAGAAACTTTTCTATCTAATTTTTTTCAAACTTGGTTTTTGGCAATTTCCATAAAAATATAAAACATGTATATTGTTTCACCTTTTATTTTCAACAAGACTATGTCATAATTTAAATATAAGCAAGAATTAAGAGTAGTAAATATCAAGTATACACTATTATCATCATGTTATGAATGAGGTTGGTCAAGTATCATTTGTACTATGATAAGGATAGGAGAATGACTTGTTGGATGAAAGGGAAATAAAATAGCTCAAGTTACCACAACCTTGATTGGAATAGTACCAATCATCAATATGCCATAATTAGGTTTTGGGGGAGGAATTGGTATAACAATACTTCCAAGCCATAACACTTAATGTGTTGACACTGGACTTTAATGGATCTCTAGATTTATTCTTGGGAAAATTAATGGCATGCTCCCTTCCTTTAACATTAAAAATAACCTCGCCTTTTGTGCAATTAATAGCGTACCCTACGGTATTAAGAAATGGTCTCCCAATAATAATGGAAAGATTATCATCTTCAGATATTTCAAGAATAACAAAGTCTATAGATACTTGCACATTAGAAATGATGACAATAAAATTATCACAAACACCAATAGGAAGAGTAGTAGATTTGTCAGCCATTTGAAGTGACACTCATTTGGAACTAGTTTATCTCGATCAAGCTTCTTATAAATAGAGAATGGCATGACACTTACACCAACACCTAAATCACATAAGGCATATCTAACATAGTTATTTTTATTAGAGCATAGTATAGTAGGGATTCCTGGATCTTCTTTCTCTTCAGATAATTTCCCTTTACATGAATAATCAGCAAGCATGGCAGTATTAGCTTCAACATGTATCTTTCTCTTATTAGGCACAATGTCTTTCATATACTTTACATAGAGACATTTTAATGCCATCAGCCAAAGTAATTTGCAAGTATAAATTTTAAGTAATTCAACAAACCTTTCAAACCATGCATCATCTTGTGATTTGGTGATTGCTTGTGGATATGGTATGGGCCTATGTACCCATTACCCAATAAGGATATCTTCCTCTATGATTAGGGTGTGAAACTTTGTTTTCTTTGCACGTCTTTGCCTGTGAATCCTCCACATGGAAAGGTTCATATTATCAATTTCTTGAGACTCTTGATGTTCTTTATGGTCTACAGATCCGCGAGGCAAGGGTGCGGGCGTCTGCAGACCATGCGGACAGGCGGACACCACCACCAAGGGTAAGAATGACGATGAGGCATGATCGTCGCCCGCACCGATCGACGGCGAGTAGGCTAGGTTTTAGTTAAAATTTAGTTGTTTTTAATTCAACTTTGTAATATAATGTAATATGAATAAAAAAATTAATTCATATCGAATCAAAGTGTTCTCGTAGAAAGTATTTGGGGACACGACGACTGAGTATGGATATGCCCCAAAGGCAATCGAGCAATCCAGCACATCGTTCAGGCCTTGTTTGGTCCGCGAGTTTTGACTGACTTTTAAGTGTATATTCCAAGCATAATTAAATTTGTAGCCTGAATTCGCTATAAGAGCCGTTTGGCTAAAGAGTATCGAACCGAGTAAAACCGAGTTTGGGACGCAAAACTCGTCGGATCACAGCGGGATTGAGACGCGAGGTGCCCCTCGCGTTTTTTACACTTGAGTACTTGACGGCGTGGCACAGCTCCATAGTACAGGCCCCTCCCGCGATCAAACTCGTCTGTACGTTGGTGGCGGGTCCCAGGCCGTGTCCCCGCGTTGGGCGCTGTGTTCGCATGGGAAGACCGCGTAGAGTTGTGTGCCACGCCGTGTTGCCGTGTAAGATTTGAGTCGAATCAGCAGAGACAAAATGCGTATGTAGGTTCGCGCTGTGATGCGATCATGAGAAGAGTATATTTTCACCAAATACTCTCCGTGAAACACCCACTAACACACGCAAATACACTAGCACCAAATAAGGCCTCAAGGATGCGACCCAAAATGCTCTTGTATAAAAGCAAAGTGGTGACGATCATTTGCCAAGCATCCATATGGGCTCGAGATTAATGGGTCTAGATTCATAGCGCAGAGAATTCGTCCTCAAAAGTTTCACAACACTCAACTTCATGGCACGCCCTATTAGGCCTAGTAGAAGCCCGACCCTGAGCGTGCAAATTTTTTTTTAGCGAAAAAAAAAAGTGCACATGCGCATTTATAGTTGCACCATCCTATACCGAGAAGCTCATAGGAATATGAGTCAAAAATATGGCAGAGAACCTGGTACAAGCGCATCTGATTTTAAAATATTCGAAAATGCCTTTAAATGTTTTAAAATTTTGAAATTATTAATACTTACTCGTGCAATTTATTTCTTAAAAATATGACCGCATGTGACCTACACAAAAACAAATAAAAATGAAGCTTTGTTATACTGTAAATAGTATACGCTTAATCCTTATATTATGAACATCAAAATTTGATATTTTTGTGTAGGTTGCATACTTTTATGTTTTATGTTCAGACTTAACATGTAGGTACCTGCATATATTCTCTACACACATGATTTATAGAATTTTTAAAATCATTTTTTGTATTTTAAATTTTATTGCTTTAACAGGTTCTGGTGCACCTAGGAGCCAAAAATTCACATCCTAGTATGAGTTTTTTTTTCCTTTAGAAAGAACTTGTATGATTTATTACAGCTATGATCATACGGTTCTCCATAAATGATGTATCCCTCAAACCTGCTAAATATCAATTTGAAATGTTCTATATTTTAAGCGACACAAAAATTACAAAAATGTGGACCTGAGTTTAGTGATTTCAAATCTAAAAAAGAAGAAGATTTTGTCATTTTTATGTAGCTTAGAATGCGAAACATTCCGAATAGATATTTTGCACGTTTATGGGATACATCATTGGCTACCTTTTGAATTTTTCTTAACTTTTTCTTCAAACATGTTAATATAATTTTCAAAGTTTCTAATATGCAGGAAGAACTGCATTTCGGGAACCAAAAGGACTTTCCGACCAATTTGATGTTACATATATGTTTCTAGTCCACTCTATAAAGTTAGTCAAATTTTAAAAGTCTTACTTAAAATAATGGTGGTATTTTTTTTTTTTTGACAAATCTGATTCTTTAGCAAAAGTAATGGCTCCCATGCGAAATTATTTTAGAATCTGACCCCTAGGTTCGATACCAACAAGAATGGAGTCGAAATTGTACAGGTGGGCGCCAAGGATTTTCTTCACTAAATGGCTTCATAGGTTCGACGTCATGTGGTTTGGCGTTGGCCCTGCTTCGGCGCCGACCTGCACAATTTCAGCTTCATCCTCATTGGCACCAAACTCAGCGGTCAGACTTCAGTTAGATGAGTCATTAATTTCGCTAAATGGTCATTTTATTAAACAAAAAAATTACCCATTTATTCGTGAATGGAGGGAACGAGCAGCGCTATGGACAACCAGGGAGTGTGGACAATGACAATTCACTCGGGAAATGGTGAAGTTCATTAAAGCTCGGAAAATGACGGTACTCCAACTGCAAGTATCTTCTTTCTCGAAATATACATATGAACCAAAAGTAGAAAAATAGTGTATTGCGCACGTTTGCGCATTGCCGGAAATGCAAGTATGCAAGCTGTTTGCGGGCGTGGGCCGTGTAGGACGCGACATTTGAGGGCAAAGACCAGACGCAGCAACGCCGGCCACTAGCTACCACCCCACTACTGTCAGCAGTAGCAGAGCAACACTTTTTTTTTTTTGAGGGTAAAACACAATATATTAAGCTAGCAAGCCGCCTCATTAAAAACCTTCCAGTCCCCTTCGGTACCCTGGTAAGGAAAAGAGTGCGTCTGAAACTTGCTGCCCGAGTTCAAAACAGAGTTACATCAGCAATTACATCTGAAAGCACATGATCAGGAGGATCATCATCCCAAACTATAACTCTGTCAGCCTCAAAACTAAACCTAGCTAAATTGTGAGCTACCCTATTAGACTCCCTAGGACAGTAAGCAAAAGAAACAGCTCCTAATCTTTGTATGACCCCACTACTGTCAGCAGTAGCAGAGCAACACTTGAAAGTCCACAAATCAATCATGAATCATGCGCACGAGACGACGCAGGCAGGGAGGACAGGCGGGAGTCCCAAACGGGAGAAGCGAGACGGCCCAAATTAAGCAAGCAGCCTCCTACTGTCGCAGCCCGTACGCACCCACGCCATGACCAGACCCACCCGCACCAGACTTGACCTAGCATTTCCCCATTCGTCCCGCGCCGCCGTCACACACACCAACAAAAAAAAAGCACAGGAGGGGAATAAATTGCCTCTGAGAAAAAGAAAAGAAAAGCCCTTTTTTCTGTGGAGAAAACAAAAAAGCGCTGCTCCGTTCCTGTGGCGCGAGCAATGGATACGGGGGTGCGAGGAATTCGGACAGCAGAATTTGGAGATTCGGACGTACGATCGGCGGACACGTCGACGGGATCCGGGCTCGCAGCAGGCCATCCTGTGGCGGGGCGGCCCCGGGGCCCCACGACGTGGGCTTGGGCCAATGGCAGGTCGACAACGGATATGCTCCAGACCAACCCGGTATCGACATACCGCGATCTGCCCCAGATCCCTTAAAAACCTCCCTCCCCCCTTGCCGGAACGGAACCCTTGTTGTTCGCCCCTCCTCTCCTCTTCTTCCCCACTGCACGCACGCCATAACACCGGCCCCACGGCTCGGCCTGCACCCTCGGTAGTAGCCGTCGCGGTCGCCGGCTGGGCGGGTTGTCGATTAGGGTTTGGGCTGCTCTTCGTTCGAGGGAGGGAGGCGAGATGGGGCGCGGCAAGGTGCAGCTGAAGCGGATCGAGAACAAGATCAACCGCCAGGTCACCTTCTCCAAGCGCCGCTCCGGGCTGCTCAAGAAGGCGCACGAGATCTCCGTGCTCTGCGACGCCGAGGTCGGGCTCATCATCTTCTCCACCAAGGGAAAGCTCTACGAGTTCGCAACCGACTCATGGTTAGTACCCTACACCCTACAGCGCCTGCTGATTAATTTCTCTCAGTTCCGCCCTCGATTTCATGCCGTTCTAGCTCGCCGGCGACCCTGGGCTTGCTCTTCTGCTCCATTTCCCCGGCTGTTCGATTGATTGGGTTTGCTCGCCTCGGTGTTCCACTCCTGCTTCGAATTCTGCCTCGGCTGCTCGTTTCGGTTGACTAGAATCGATGGTGGAGCAAGCGGCCCCCCGCGGCTGCGATTCCTGGCTTGGACCGTACGGCCAGAGATGGGCTGCTGCGCTATTTTATGCTCCGCTATCGCCGGGGACTTGTTCATCCGCTTCATTTTGGGGAATTTTTCCGTTCCAGACCCGCCAGCTGGCACGCCAAGTGGAAGGGATGCCATAGTAAATATCTTGCTACTTTACACGTCCCTTTTTTTTTTTTCTCTAGTAGCTCAGGATATTTATTTTTACCTCTGACTCTTCTAGTAGGCTGATAGCATTTGTGTACCAAGCTTACCCTCCTCATCTCACTTGGCATCTTATTTGATGGCACGTCGTTGCCTGTCTGACCAATAACTATGAGCTTAATTTGCTGCTTAGAACCTCATCAACTCGATTCTTTCCAAGCTGGCGTCCAATTTGTTGTTTGACTGGCTCCATCTTATGATGAAGCTCCGTAATGCATCGTTTGCCTGGAGCTGATGATACTCGTCGGCCAGGTCAAATTAATTATTCATATGTTTTCTGCACCCCGTTCCCTTCTATCTGCTTCCCCAGTTTGCTTGTGAGACAGAAATTACCTACTGATTACCTTACCTGCTTACAAAATAAATAGGAGCTGATGAAATCACCTAGACCGATCCAGCCTTTCTCCCTGCTGACATTACCCCTTCTTAGCTTCGGAAGGGTAACTCCTCTTTTGATAAATATAGCCAATGCTGTCTGTAATCTTGTCGAGAAAGCGAGATTGTTATGTTGATTACTGAACTTGAAGTATATACTAAGTTCTTCACTGGAGTAGTATGACTGAATAAGTGGCGCTGAAGAAAGAGTAAGCAAAGTTGATTGGCTTACCTTCTATTCGGTTGCTCTACGGAAATGACTATGCATGCAGGCAGTAGAACAGTTATTGGTTAGATTAATGCTTGCATGCATGTATCAAGCCGGGCATGTGATGCAAATTACTTCTGGGTCGCTGAGGTCCATAAGCATAAAAGTCACTTAAATTAAGCTACAAAATGGATGTAGTCATATTATAATCTTAGGAGCAGTGCTGAGTTCAGCATCTGAGAACATTCTAATCGGTAGCCATGCATTTGTTGGATCAATGTTTGCTCCCGTGGCATGTTGGCATCCTAATTGTTACATGCTTGTCCAGATCCTATGAAACCGCGGATGCGTTGTGATGATATTCCATGGTCTAGTTTGTCAGCCAGCTCTTGTAGTCACGGGACCTCAGATTTTACAGCTTTCTGGATTTCTAATACAAATATGCATATAAACCATCATAATATATAGCCTGGTCACAGCCGACGGCTCAAGCACAAAACCAGAACTGATCAAGAAGACAGCCCATGCATACACTAAAAGCAGATAATATTGCACACTTCACTGGTACGTTAGCTGATCCTGGTTTTGGATAACTGGGACCCAATTGTTAACCACATCTTCCAAAGGTCCAAAGCTGACAGTGTAACTGACTTAACCTTCTGTGCTAAATACTAGGCCCAGCCAACCAAAAGGTCTTAGAATTTAGAACAAAAGACTATTAGGGATTATGTTTTGGATCTGTGTTACACGTTGTGTCGCTCCAGTGCTTTCCCAGGTCAAGAGAACCAGTTATTCTCTACACCTTTTGTATCTCCCAACAATAGATACATCAAAATTTGGATGAAGCTAAGGAAAGTTTCAAAAGTTGAAAGGGGTACTTTTAGTACATCCAAGGTTTTGTCTAAAAATATCAACTATGAGGTAGTCAGGTTCCATTTTTGCTCCTGCGACATCTTTACCCCCACAGACAAGCCCAGACGATCAGCTTGGATCACTAAGATCTTATGTTTATCCACCATGCACATGTAGGATTGTAGGTTATCATTTTCCATTCAAGAAATTAAATTAATATTTTGAAAAAATAAAATTAAACTCCAACAAAGTCTATGTCGATCTACTGATAGAATCGCTGGAACCGAAAACTAGTTCTTTTTTTGCATTATGTTTCCCCAAAATGATAAAAACTTCTTCATACATGATGTATTGTAAGTGAAATCATAAGATATAGCATATGTCATAAATAGATTTATCATAGTTAATAACTAATGAGAATTATTGATGTTACAGTTTTGGTGTTTCACATTACTAACATGCTTATTGTTTGTTCATGAGTTTTAGGATCCTTCGCCTAAGCCAAACAGTGTAGCGACCTCATGTAAAGCTTTAGTATTACTATTCCTGAATATCATATTCTAAGAATTTAAATATTAAATAAAAATACATTATTTTTTGAATCTTTATTTCATAATTTTAATTTGTTAAGGCCAAAAATAAAATTTGAAAATTTGAATTTGAATTTGGATTTCGAATAAAATGTGATTATCTAAAAAAATGTTGAGGTCATAATTCTCTATATCTTGACTCTAGAATTTTGAATTAAAAAATCAAAAAAAAAATTTCAATAAAAATTAAAAAAAGGTTTGAAATATTATATCCACATATACTAAATCAATATGATTAGATCAAATCATGAAAAAAATATTTAGTTACCGTATTTATTTGGTATTTGAATGTTGATATTTTTCTATTGACATGACTAAACTATACAAATTTTGACTTAGACAAGTCATACAATCTAAGAGAAGTTTCTTTTCAAGTGGATAGCTCAAGGCCAAATATGGCCTGTACTCAAGGTTTAGCCTCCTTCAAATGATATGGACGCTATATCGTGGTAATAGCGTGGTATATTTTAAATAGCATTTTCAAAATAATACTAAATATAGCCTAAAAAATAAATAATTTTACTAGAACGAATAGATATATATAGTCCAAAAGTGACTGAATCATACATACATAACCACATATAAAAATAGATCTCAAGTATTTTAGAAGGCTAACATCAACATTTCACAAGGCAACAACATAGTATAAATTATTTATTAAAAATTATTAGCATTAGCGATATTATCTTGTGATTTAGAAGTGGAACCAACAGTTTGTAGTTCATCACCACGAAAAAGTGAAAGCAACTTGCCTGAAAAAAATAGCGCGCTAACGCTATGAAGTTTTAGGGCGATATATCATGTTGTTTCCAAATAGCGCCACAGCGAGCAAAATTACTAAGCGTGGACCCTCTAGATATGCTATAGCGCGCTATTAGCGGAGAAATAGCTTGTTATTTTAAACCTTGCCTGTACTGCGTACAAACCAAACGTGTTCCACTATATTTTGTCTTAAAGCAAGGACGTTTATATAAGTTACCGATTTTAGCCACGCACTAGCCTCCCCAGATTCAACCAAAGTATTACTCTTTAAAATAGTAATAATTCACGTGACAAGTGAACATGGGCAGATTAAGCCAAATGCAGTTTTAGTACGTTCATTTATATTCCTGGAGTAGGAACCAGTCCACCCAGGTTCAAGTCCTAGACTTGACATGGGTGTTTGCATTACCTGGATTTATTCCAGGATTTAACCGGCGCTATGCTTTCAGTGGTAGGTGACGTGCCCGTCAACAGCGAGGCGCCAGTGGTGACTTTGTCAACCTCAAGATATGTCGGCTTAGTCCCTCGGAGGTGCTCATAGGGGTAGGGTGTGCGTGCGTGCGTTCATAGGGGTGTTTGTACGTGCGTGTTTGTGAGCGTCTACGTTGTACTGTATTCTCAAAAAAAATTTATATTCCTGGAGTAGATAAATGCAATTGTTTTCACGCAGTTGACCAAACTGTAACACGGTAGGTTCAGTACCGACAAAAACAACTTGGCGACCTTTCCCCACTGTACATCGTTCCGTGTGTACATGCTTGATTATTTTAGGACTTGTTTATTTATTTGTTTGAGTTTCCTACCGTAGAAGTTCTTAGACGTAGGCATGCATCTCAATATCGCATGCATCATTCCTGCTTTGCTGTAGGACATCCTAGATCTTACCACTTTTTGCTTATGAACGTTGGTCAGTTGGTGTCAGGCGTCATTCACAATGTATTAACACCTTTTTAGTCATTCAAAATGGATCCATGATTCCATGTCATACAATCTATCTGGTTGCACTTCACATTGTCTTTGGATACAGTATATGTTTGCAAAACGATATGGAACTGTGATTTGTCAACTCCAGAATGATGTTAATTAATATGAAACAAAATCACATCGGTATAAATCATGCCTGAAATATACATGGCTATATGATTTTATGAGAAAGTTTGTAAACCCTAACAACATAGTTGTAATTTGAGTTGAAATCCAACTTGGTCACCGAAATCGGATTGTAGACCTTGCTAATCCTGACCTTGTTCCTGTTTGGCACATCGTCAAAAGTGTGATTCTGATCCAGAACACAGTTTTTTTCTCATTATTGTAAATGTATTCCCTGATCCACATATCAAAATTCATCTTCCTCCTCCGCCCTCACTTCCCCGATCCGCTTTCAACCTCAGTAGCGGTTGTACCGTTGGTTGCGCATGGCAGGTAGCCATATACAAGGTGACTCATACATGTTCAAGGTGAGGATTGTCCTAGATTTGCAAATACTAGGATCCCAAGTTTAGATATTAGGAAGTTGGTGCTCAACTTGTACCATCACTTTCAAGATCAAGATTTTAAACAGGCTAGTCTCCTTTATTGCGAGGAAGAACGTACCTCACATTTTATTGTAAAAACACAAATGGGTCATTTCCGCACCAACCAATGGCAAAAATTGTATTTCACATGTGAGGTGCTACCATGCCTGGTTGTACAAAATTCGGGTAAAAACATTATGTTGATAAGGGTGCATTATCTTTACACAAAATACATAAGATAATTCAAAAAATGTGTGATGTTCACAAACTAACGAATACAGAATAATAGGAAGACTTGTGCCTTATGTTAAATAAGAAATATAGTAGTACATACTTAGTGTCACATTATAAAGAGTAATCACTACGGGAAAAATAGGCGCTGCAGTGCAGCCTACCTTTGTCGTGTGTCCCCGCACGGCAAAGAAATCTTTGCCGTGTGCACGGAGGAAAACGCACGGCAAAGATCTTGGTCACGTCAAAGACAGACACGAGCGCACGGCAAAGATACGATTCACGGCAACGACGGAAAAGAGCGCACTTCAAAGAAAGCTGCACGGCAATGGACCAACACAGCCCACGTCAAAGATTTGATGCACGGCAAAGCAGAAAAGACAACGCCGTGCACGCCTTTGCCTAGTGTTTTTAACAAACGCACGGCAAAGTAAGCCTTTGCCTAGTATTTTTAACAAAAGCACGGCAAAGAAGTCTTTGCCTAGTGTAAGCGCACGACAAAAAAACTGGATTTCTTCTCAACTTAAAAGGCGTTGCGTGGTATAGTTATCAACAAACGAACACTTAGCCCAGTGGCAAGGTTGCACACTTTTCCTACTCTGCGTCCTAGGTTTGAATCCCGAACTGGCCAGTTTGGGGCCTGTTTTTAGATAAAACATGTTTGGCACACGGCAAAGAAGCCTTTGCCGTCAATGGCATTGTTGTGCGACCTTTGCTGTGCGGCGTCGCACGGCAAAGCCTTTGCCTTTGCCGTGCATATAGGACCCTTTGCTATTTGCACGATAAAGACTTATTTTCCCGTAGTGAATAATAGCTACATTCTATTTTAAAAGTGTAGATAGAAATAGGAGTCGAGTTGGTGGGGTAGTACATCCACTATCTGAACTTACTGAGCTTGGATCCCTTATTTTTAACAAGACTTATATCACATGAATGTAGTTACATATGTGCAAGGTTCAAAATGGCGCTAGGCGCTAAGTGTTCCGCCACTGGATAGCACCTACGGAGCCTAGACGTGCATTCTATACGGCAACATCAGTTGGGAAAATGAAATGGTCAATTTGTCGCCGATGAGGAGCATTCTTGTCTAAGGAGGTTAAATACTTGCTGACTAACTAGCCGTCACAAACCACAAATACATGTATACATGATATATATATATGGACTATAAATGTGCCAACACTATTTATTTTATTATCTTGATATATTTTGATTTTTTTTCTATCTTTTGTCTTACTCCTTCCAATGGATCATGTATATGTTTCTTCTAAAGAACTTTCAACTGCACACTCCCGTTGAAGTATCTTTATTGTTCACTTGTACCTTTAACATTATTTGTTCACCACATTTTATTGTGTTACATAAAAGGTTTGTTTCTTATCTATTTTCTGTGATAACCATTCAATCCTTTATGATAAAAACTTTTTTTACATGTCAAGTGTCCCTTGTTCTATGAATCAATCATGCATACAGTATTTTCAAAAGGAAAATTTTGTTTATCTTCTCACAAGTACAAGTAACATGATTATCCAATTAACCCATGAACTGGTTTTTCCTAAATCAACTTTGTCTTCTCATAATACTATACCAGTTACCACAAAAGCTCATGTCTTGTTGGTTGCATGCATTTGTTTTCTCTTGTCGGGACAGGCCTAGAGGCACTTGCTCGTGTTTGGTTGCTTAAATTGCATGAGGGAGCAATTGTGACACCCGTTTTTGGTTGCTTGCACATGAGAAATTTGGCTTCACCCTATCTTTGTACCTCTTCTCAAGAGTGTTGACCTTTGCATACTGCCACCAAATTAAAAGGAAAGAAACATGAGACTAAAGTCAAATTACAACCCTACCATGCAATGGAAGTATTGAATTAAACAGTTATAGTCCAACTACTTAACAAGTGGAAATACTTGGTCCATCAATTGGAAAATCACAATGACACGAACAACGTTAACTGCCATCGTAAGATCCTTGTGGCTCCTCGGTTTGCCAACATGGCCTCGGCACACTCTGTCCTTTTTCTTGTCCAAGCAACATTTATCAGTTGGTGCCACATCATGGCCTTGTTTAGTGGATTCAACCGCCACATCCTCCTCTTGGGGCACCCCACTCATCAATATCAAATCCAAGTATCTAGTTTTGCAGAATGCAACATGCAGACAAGCTTAACTTGGTGGTCAAAGGGTGGAATGACTTTTGATCTAGGCTCTTCCATCTGTTCTTCAAAGCCGCAAATGCCTTCTCAACTTTCAATCTAAGGCTTGAGTGCCGACGTCTAAAGATTGTTGTAGCTTTATGAGGATAGTTCTGATGGTACCTAGTGCTTCCGAACAGCCAAGTCGACATGCATATCCACGATCTTCCAAGTGGAACATTAATTATGAAGTAAACAAGAACAAATCCTAAACCCGTGACTCAGTGCAAGGTATGAAGGTCTACAATATTATCTCAGAGCACTTAATACATATGGTCTAGAGAAACTTTCATTTAGAATGTTTGCATCACGACTCTAATCCTTCCCAACCACCTAAGACACGAGAACTTGAGAAAAAAAATCAATAATAGGCACTCCATCCCCTGTTCACTATTGTAAGACTGTTTAGACATTTCAAAGTGGAATAGATTCGAATCAAAATTAGTGGACTTACACACTAAAAGTAGACTAGGTACGGACTAAAATGAGTGAATCTACAAAATGTTAAAGGTCTTACATTAGTAAACGGAGAGAGTTGCACATTCGATGTTCCCCTAAATACTACAAGCACTGATATTGGTGTTGAAGTGTATTAGCGGATTAGTGGATTGTACTAGCCCTTTCCATCTGTTCGGACTTTTGGATGCGTTGGTTAGTGCATGAAGATTGACATGCTATGATCGCCTAAGATCTTGAGTTCGACTCCTAGCTTTCGCAACTTATCCTAGAATTGTTGTCGCCGCATTGGTGTTCACATATAGGCATGTTAGTCATATCTCTGAATCACGTGTCCACTTACAAGGCTTCTTGAGCCTACCTCTGTGTTTACACATGTTCACTTGCCTTCCCCCTCACACCTGAGGAGGGGAGTGCATAGGTGGATTGCAGTAACCATTTCCATCAGTCCATGTACAAGGCCTTTTGAGTCATACCTCTGAGTCACCGGTCCACCTACAAGGCTTGAGCCTATGTTGAATTGTCTTCCTCGTGACACATGAGGGGGTAATGAAGTGTACACATGGATTGTGTACTAGTCCTATCCATCGTTTCGGATTTTTTGTTGCGTTGGCTAGTGAATGAAGCTTGACATGGTATCGAAGCCTAAGGTCTTGAGCTCGAGTCCTAGCATGCGCAATTGATCCTAAAATTGATGTTTCCCTTTGGCATTCACATATATGCCTCTCGAGTCATAACTCTGAGTCCGCAGTCCATGTACAAAACCTCTTGAGCCAACCTTTGAGTCTCTACACGTGTTGACTTCTTCCCATCAAATACAAATGGGGTGTTGGAGTGTATAAGTGGATTGTACTTGACATTTCCATTAGTTTGGAATTTTGGTTGTGTTGGCTAGTGCATGAAGCTTGACAATTGGCACACTGGGGTGTACCATTAGTTGCACTAATACAGTGCTATGCCAACATGAAAAAACTGTTATGTTGATGAAACGGTTATAAGAGTGCTTAGCGTCTTCCATATCTTGAAGTATGGATACCATCTTCGTCTCCCTCTTATCTTCTTTGGTGTGTCACCAGGTGGTGGCTTGATCACCTCACCTCTAAGCTCGCCACCTGCATACAAGACTTTCTTGAAATACCGATGGACTCTAATAATGGATCTCCTAAATTGTTGTGAACCAGTGTAAACCTCTAGTTTATGACTAACAACTTGAAGGACTATTGCCACTTCCTCGCCCAAAGTTGTGTGGATGCTATCATGTAGTAAACATATCCCGAAATGTTTTGCAAAGCTGGAAAGGGAGGCTCTTCATATTTAAAGCATTTGTATGGCATTTGCATCTCTACAATTGTAGATGCTGATAAGATTTCCACCCTATCACATCTTGCTATGCATATCTTATTAGGGGAAAGGGCCATCATTCACCCTCTTATAGACCAAGAGTAGCCACTCCTGCATTGCAGCTATGGAGGGTTGAGGCCTATATAGCAGGACACATATGTCGTCCTATTGTAGGTCACTGTAGGTCACCAGAGTATGGTGCATGTACACTATCTTGCCAGTGAAATCAACCTAACTAACTTTAAGGTGGGGTATGGGGATTTTACTACTGCCGCAAGAGTGGAGGCATGACATGGTTGGAAACGGAGGAGAGGTGAACTGGTACTTAGTGGTGATGGAGGTGCGCAGCTGCTGGAGACAAAGAAGTAGAAGAGACCAGCCGGTGCCAATGAGAAGGGTCGGCTCCCACCTATCCCCATGTTTCTCCTTGAGCAAGCCTTGCTCCCTAGAATCGGGTGAATCAAGGCATTCCTAGGGATGTGGCGCCATCCTAAACCCTAAATCAAGAATTTAGAGGGACAAACTTAACTTCTCTTATTCCTGGTTGCCCCTCATGCAGGGAACCAATCATGACCCTAGCAATCTGGAGTGTGTGACATATGGCTCAATGGATGTAAGATGAAAGGGGTAATCTTGTCCAGCAAGATTGGGAAACATGCCTAAATTTAAGATTGAAGTCAGAAATCGAGGTTGAAGACACGAGGCCACCTAAATTTAAGAGTGATGTGATATGCGGACATGATTGGTACGGAGTTTTTTCCCTAAGTTGGATCATGTATGCCCCTTTCTATAGTACATTCTTTTTTCGATAAAGGGAATATATTAATATCACAAAGATAGCAACTACACCTAGCCTCTGCAACAACGTGATGCCCTAGTGGCATTATGGATGCACACAGGCCAAAAAAAGAAGAATTACAATAAAAGAAAAGTCCGCTACGGTAATCTATTCCTTGAAGCAGCAGTACTAACACCACCAAGACAACACTAGAAGTCCAGCTCCTCCAAAGCGACACCTCCAAGAAGGAAATAGTGCACATGCGCCGCCCAATTAAAGATCTTAGGTTTTCACCCTAGAGAAAGTCCTTACAAAATAATGCTTTCAACAAGGTCATTGCCAGGCACAACCAATCAAAGCCAGAGGTAAGACTTTGAACTTTTGTGTTGACGCCCCCACTTGCAATGCCGATGCTCCATATGTCAGAAATCACCAAGCCAATTCCTCGTCTCCACAAAGACTGGAACCACCATAGTTATTCTTTAGATCTCGACTTCCATGGCATTCCATGTCGGCTGACTTCACCATGGAACGAGAAAGCGTGCCCCGTAATGGTCGTAGAGAGCAGAGCCACCCAAACAGCAAGCGCCGCCGCCCCGCCGCCGTCTGGTCTCCACCTGCGCCGCCCGAAGTTGAACCCCCCATGTGAAGGGAGCCCGACGGGCCACGCCATCCCCGCCTGCCGCCCTTCGACAGCCAGGCGTGGCCGCCACCGCCGGCGACGGAAGCGGCCGGTGGGGTAGGATCGGATCTTGTGTGCTTGGGAGGTGTGGGGTCCTTCGGAACTGCCCTCGCGTGAGCGGCCCGGGAGGAGAGGAGCTTGATGGAAGTCAGTGATAGAAACATATCTATAAAAATGGGGAGAATTTCAGTTCCCAACCTCTGCACCAACTAGGAATGCACATAGCCATTAAGCATGAGTACTAGGATTTTTAATCTTGGTGAATATTAAAGCATAGTACTCAAGATAAATTGCATGAGTAGCAGGTCCATTCTCGGCCTCAAGTATAAATAGGAACCTAAATTCGCGTCGGTGAGGATTTGAACTCAGGTGCTGGGTTCTGTAGTACATTTTGGCTGATTGTAGTAGTTAGTATCCGCACTTTGGAGTGTGACCCATGTCACGCTTTTTTTTTTGATGTTCAGCCATCCAATGCTTCAGATGCAGTTTTACATGGAACATTTAATCTCTTTGGCATTAGAACTTCTCATCTGAATCTACTACCAGCAATATATTGTCTCTATAACTACTCAGCATGACCATTGAAACCTAGGCTTACTCATCGGAGCATGGTCTCACCCAAGATGTGGGTCTTTTTTACTCTCTTTTCATAGTCATTTTCATCTTCTAAGGGTGTTGTCATGTTGTTCATTATTCTTTAGCATTCTTTGTATATTATCCCATCCTCATTTAGGATGGGAGGGCGAGGTCCAAGCTATATACATAGTAATATCATGAAAATGTCGTATGAGTTGGTGGGCTAGGCCCACTTTGGCCCCAACTAAGCTTTAGCACTGGTTTGGAGGCTGCGGCCACACAAAAAACTACCGAGTTAGGAACGAGGTAATACGTAATATGGTAAAGAGTAGAATTGATTGAAGAAAAGCCAGTTCAACACTGACTAAGGTGGTTTGGGCATATCGGAGGCCTCTAGAAGCACTAGTAGAATCCTAAAGGGTAGGAAAAATATCATCAGGGGCACAGGTGACCAAAGTTGACATGGGGGATGCGGTAAAAAGGGACTTGAAGGATTGGAATGTACCTTAAGATTTTGCTCTTACTAGGACTGCATGGAAATCATCAATCCATGTGCCTACATCTTAGTACATTGTTTACTATTTTCTCTTGCTCTCTTTGTTTCATATCTAGCCTGCCCCAACTAGCTTGGAACAAAGGCTTTGATGTGGATGTTGATTATCATGGGCTATACCTGAGCATTTATCGGGCTGAGCGGAAAAAAGCTCGCCGCAGAAAATCTAGGCCCAGGCCAGGCCTGCCCCGACCACTGGGACGAAAAACCAGGCCCAGTCCTGGCTAGGCAGAGGAAAATTCCTCCGGGCCTCTTCACAAATATGCAGAAAACGCAGGCCCAGGCCTGGCCCTGGCCCGATCGCTGGACTAGGCTTGGTCCTGGATTTTCTGGCCGGCCGGGCCAGGTTGCCCTTGCCCAGCTATATCGTGGACCTTTATACCTTTGGTTTAATTAACCTATGGTTATTTTCATTCTCACCATCAGATATGAATTCAAACAGTTTGATGAGAATTTGTTATCAGTGTTTCAAGCTAATTTGCATATGTCAATATGAAACAACTGATTATCGTAGAAATCAACGATGGTTCAAATGTAGCATATATATCTTTTATTGAGATATTCATGCCATGCACTGGATATAGTTAATAATATTGATGTGTACATCCAGTGACTTAACATTTGTTGCTCTGATGCAGTATGGACAAAATTCTTGAGCGGTATGAGCGCTACTCCTATGCAGAGAAAGTGCTCATTTCAACCGAATCTGAAATTCAGGTAACACAAAAACAAACTGGTGTGTTTTTATTTGGCTGTGAACTGTGAGTAAAATTCTACTGTGATATTTTGAACTTTATTAACTAGACCACTATGTATTTTTAAATTCTTTTTATGAGCTATTAAGTTACAGTAATTGAATTGTAGGTACTACTGACTCCTGGTTCATTTTGTTTCTGTCTGCTATTCAGTTTGTCCTTGGTGAATGCTTAGGCATCTAACTTTTTGCTTTACTAAATTGTCAGTAGTAGATTGAAATGCAAGGGATGGTTGGCAATTCTAAATTAGCTAATTGAGTTTCCAAAAGAGTAGAAAGAAAAATTGACAGACATAATAATAGGGTGAAATAAAAGTGTGCATTTATGAGAATCGGAACTTTTTCCTAGATTTATCGCTGATCTTAACATAAATCATTGATTCTCCAGACCTTGGCTGTATTATTCTACCATCGGCCATTAAGGATCATGCGACACTAGTTGTCAGCTCTGGTTTCTTCCTACAGCTTGTCTGAGGCTATAGTCCAGCAAAACGAAGAGATCTAGTGAGGTTCAACTAGGAGCTCCAGAACCTAACTGCTAGTTTTTGGCCAATTTCCAATCACTTCTGATGGTATTTGATATAAACCAAGTTGCAGCTCAAACCGATAGGTCCAACCAGTTTTATCTTATTTCTGACAGACAAATTCAGCATGTATGTATGCCGAAGAATATTGAAGAATGTTGTTTCTGTAACAAATAAAAGTGTGTACATATATACTATGTCGTGTTTAATATTATACCTCCTTTGAAGCCCTTTAGTATTACGAGATGTTATTTTTACACCTAATGTAAGACTTCTTGCACTGAAATAATTAATTTGAAGTTACGAAATTCAAGTACAAAGCACAGACCAATCCATTGTATTTCGATCCCTGCTTGATCCTTGTTCTTAGGTCTCTTAAGAGTCTAAGTTCAGGTCTGACTTAATGAACTTGCTTTAGCATTCCTGTCCTTGTACCTTCTTATTTCACCCAAAATTAGTAATGCAAACCTCATTTTCTTTTGCAGGGAAACTGGTGTCATGAATATAGGAAACTGAAGGCGAAGGTTGAGACAATACAGAGATGTCAAAAGTAATTTCTAGCTATTTTGGTTTTGGTTGGCAGTATGTTGTATACTTTGTTAAGTTAAATGTGTTTGAACTTCTACACCCTGCACCTGTAGGCATCTAATGGGAGAGGATCTTGAATCATTGAATCTCAAGGAGTTGCAGCAACTAGAGCAGCAGCTGGAAAGTTCACTGAAACATATTAGAGCCAGAAAGGTAGATACATCAATACAGCAACAGAATATATAGAAAAAAACAAGAAAAACACTTGCAGAAAAAGTTCAGAAAAGTACACTTCATTCAAATTCTAGACTGAGATATCCACGTTATGTTGATGCGTTTTACAGTGACATGCTCCTTACGTTCAAGCACTGACAACTAAAATTTCTGTATGTGTGCAGAACCAGCTTATGCACGAATCCATATCTGAGCTTCAAAAGAAGGTGATTTTTTTTGTCAACCGGTAGCAGAACTGGCCAACTTGTCGTGAGAATATTTAGCAAACTTGCATGCTTAAATCCATTTATGAGATGTATGCAAGTATTCAGTGCTTTACACAAAACCTCATTTTTTATGTTGCAGGAGAGGTCACTGCAGGAGGAGAATAAAATTCTCCAGAAGGAAGTAAGCTACAGTTGCTTTTATGGTTCAACCGATCTATACTGTTTCATCAAACCAAGTTAAATTGACAGAAACCCTGGTCCCTTCCTGCAGCTCATAGAGAAGCAGAAGGCCCACACGCAGCAAGCGCAGTGGGAGCAAACTCAGCCCCAAACCAGCTCTTCCTCCTCCTCCTTTATGATGGGGGAAGCTACCCCAGCAACAAATTGCAGGTGATGCACATTCACAGTCCTTCCTCCATGCCATTTTACTTCCATTCTTTCGACTCTTAAGTAACAAAATAATACACTATTGTTATGTCGGGTTGTGCAGTAATCCCCCAGCAGCGGCCAGCGACAGAGCAGAGGATGCGACGGGGCAGCCTTCAGCTCGCACGGTGCTTCCACCATGGATGGTGAGTCACATCAACAATGGCTGAAGGGGCCTTCCACTCCATCTAAACGTATTATTCAGTACGTGTAGCGAGCTGCACCGGCCTGTCTTCTTGTGGTTGCTAGCAAGCTGACCCCTAGAGGAAAGCAGAAAGGGAAAATTCGGAGAAAGGTAGCAGGTTGCAATGTGTATATTTCACTCTGTTCTGCTCAGTTTCCCTCCTGCGTGAGCTGACTTCACGTAAGAGTTATTTAACTTGTAATACATGTGTAGCGTGAGTGACAAATTTTCCACTTTCTACGACCCTCTTGGGTACCGTCTGTTTCTGTGAATTAAACTATCCAATATGAGTATTATGTATATTGTGATTGTTGAAAATAAATTAATCTGGACCTTTGTCTCCGTGATCTTACACCATATGCATTGAATTGGCAAGCCCCAAAATGGAGCACATCATTCAGAATTTCAGATAAATGTAACCCTCTTGTTGGGAGAAGCAAGTAACCATTCCATACTTATATTACTCCCTCCGGTTCATATTAATTGACTCTAATATGGATGTATCTAGAACTAAAATGTGTCTAGATACATCCATATTGAAGTCAATTAATATGAATCGGAGGGAGTACATGTATAATTTCTGCAGAACAAGTTGCAAGGAAACAGGTAGTAAAACTAACCATCTTACTCAAGGGAACAAGGTTGGTACTCTGCCAGTTAACTGAAGCAACATCAGTAAAAACGACCCTTCTGCCACACCTATAAACATTTTCCATACCATCAGAGAGAAACACCATCCTAGACACAACAAATAAACGAAAGGACTCAAAATGACAGATATAATACTCTGCACTAATTCTAAGGATTACACTGTTTTCCCTTCAACATCAGTTACCACAGCTTGACCTGCTGACGGGATTTCAGCCTATCAATCAAAAAGATAATCCTCCTATAACCCTCTTAGCAGGAAAACTACAGCTTGAGCTTCTCCTTAAAGCGCGAAATAAACTTGAACGTCTCCTCTGCTTTCACCTGTTGATAAATATCCGTTCGTGATACTCTGTCCGGATGGAATTTCAAAAGGGCTCGCTTATAAGCACCTTTAACCTGAAGGAATAATAAGCATAATATCAGAAATGAACATCAGACATAAGAATTGGCTATTGATTAATTCTTATTTACATACATATGGTCATTGCACAACAACATAACTTTCAGTGCTTACATTCAAAACTGCACATAGGGTTGGATCACAACATTTGCTTATGAAATTCAGGTAGTAATCAGAATGTGCTATGGTACTTTTGTTTCTGTAGAGTAAAATAAAAGATTTGGATATGTAAACGGGCGATAGTTAGAGCTCACATGTTCCAAAAAATGCAAACAGCAAATGCTAAAGAGAAGAACAGTTTGTGTGTATAGCTCATTCAAAGATCTCTTTTAACAGTACATAAATAACACAGGTAGTGTGCAAACAGAGGCTGGGGGATGTACACTGGATTAAATAGTTAATCTGGCCATTTCGATTTTGTAACAGAAAGATATGGAAGTACTCGAAAGGCTTTAAGTTAGACAAATGAACATATTTATTCAGATATTTAGAACCTACAACTGCTCAAAATATGTAGTCTTTAAGCTATTGCATAGGGACATTAGTATCTGTACTTTCTAATATAGAAATAAAAGGAACCAATACAGCAATTAGAATATTAGGAAAGTAACAGCAAATAATCTTCTGCCAAGAGGAAGTTTAGGAAAGGTTGCGTGTATCAGTAGATATACAACATACCTCGCCCCCTTCAACAGGGATGCCTAATGCACGCAAAATCGAAGACACATCTCTGCATGTCCTTTCCAAATTTTCGAGCTCCAATCTTACTGCCCCTCGACACTGCTCCTTCAGCTGTGTATCTTCTTCAGTCTTTTCAACAAAGAAAAGGGAATAGTAAGTATGATGAAATTTCACTTAAAGAAAATAATCAAGATAATGATATCGAAACTAAGGATATCAGAGCAAGAATCAACTCATTGCATAGTATAAGTAGAAAAAAGACCTTTCGTTGTGTTTCACGAACTTCTTCAACTCGTTGCTTTTGTCTCTTCTCCATGTCGAGCAATCGTAAAGCTTCAGCCTTTTTTCTCTTTCTCAACCGCTTTGCCTCCTTCGCCTCCTCAGCCTGGGATTTTTTTTTCGAACAAAAGGACCATCATGAATTAATTGTTAGTGTGAGATATTGCATTTTGATAATATAATTAAGAGAACAAAAGCAGGGATGGAAAAGACACAAAAGAAAAGTGTGCAGCTACTTAAAACTAACATACTTGTACAACACTCAGGTTTAATTCTAAAGAGAATTCCCTATTTGACACTACTCCCAAATATGATTCCTTATTTGGCACTGGAAAAATTTTCCTTCCTTATTTGACAACTACTCCACCTGGCACCTTGGTCTATCTCTTTGCTTAGATATTTTTCTACCCGATCGATCCCTCAAGAATCAATTTCCTTCCTTGCTACGTCCAGCCGGCTACGCGTGTTAATTATCCATCAGGCTCAGGCTTGCTCGTCTTAGCAGGCCCGCTGCATGGGCTTCCAACTAGGCTGGCGGGGGTGTCGCTTCTAGCAACTTAAATTTTCTTTTCTTGGACAGCTAGCGACTAACACAAGGGTACTTTGGTCTACCTGATAAAAAATGACAAAACAATCTAACGGAACAGACGGTCGTGTCATATACGGCATCAAAACTTACACCAGGTGACAAATAGGGAAGGCAAGATTTTCCAGGGCAAAATAAGGAATCATATTTGAAGTATTGCCAAATAAGGAATCCTCTCTTAACTCTATTGCTGTTGTCGTATAGTTCTAGTTAAAGACAAATTCAAAGCGGGCAAATTAGTATACCTGTATTGCTAACTGACGCTGCCTGGATGCCCACTCCTCCTCTTGTGCCCTTTTATACTCATCAGATTCCTTGTGTTTTTCACGAGCACCAATTAAACCATCCTGAAAGTCCGGACCATCTGGGAGAACAGCCACTCGTCCTAACTTATCAGGATCATCCATCCTTTCAGGAGTGCTGACAAACATAGGACAGTCATCTTTCCAATCTGCCGAGCATGCAGGGAAAACCCTGTTCTTGGGGACGAAGCTAAAGCCCGTGCACCCTTGAGGATTCAGGGTTTCCTCTGCGTGAGGAGAATGACTTGTTTGTGGGGCCTTTTCAGGAACAGGGCCCTTGGGGGACTGCGTTGCTTCGGCATTACAAGCCACATGAGGATCCAAATTGCCAGCGGGATTGCGACCATCAGTTTGTATTCCGCTGGAATCAACATCCACCGGAGATTCGTGGGCTGCATTTGGCACCGAAGACGGCGAGCCACTCGTACCAATTGGCCCAGTCGGGTTGAACGCATAATGCTCCCAGAATCTGTCATCTAGAGGAGACCCTGAAGCAAAGAGGTTATCTGGATTTTCGTCGTGGTGTGTACTTGACTCGGCACTTGACGCAGAAGTACTAGCCCTGCCACCTTTACGCTGCTGCGGGGGAGGGTGATGCATCATTCTTCTAGAAGCAGCCTTCTCCCACGGCCCACGAGCCGCCACAGAGGGCAGGATCTCACAATCCGAGCTGTCGTCACTGTCCGAGTCCGAATCTGATCCTTCGGACAGATCACTCTGGTCGCTGTCGGACACATAATCCAGCCCATATCTGTTTCTGGGAGCAGCACGGCCAGGGGGAGTCGCCGGAGACGCGCCAGCGCCCGCCGTGCTGGGGCCAGCCCTATCACCGCCGCCGCCACCGCCCCCCTCGTCGTCCTCCTCATCATCATCATCTAGGTTGATCACATTGCTGCTAGAGCTATTCCCCTTCTTGCTATTACACGCGGCCGCGGCACGAGCCCTCTCCACGGGGTCGTTGATGATGAAAACCTCGGAGTCATCCGCGCCGTCATCCGCGTCGTCCTCGTCTAGGACGACCAACGGCGGCTGCTCGGGCTTCATCCTGGGCGACTTCCCCGCCGGCCGCATCCGGCCCCACGACATCGCAGGCCGGAGCAAGAACCACCGGCAGCAAAGCGGGCGGTCCGGACCGGCGGGCTAGGGCATGGGAGCCAAGAACCCCTTTTGCTTCTTCCCTAGGGTTTCGCGAAGATCCTGCGGGGAAACAAGGCGAGCGCAGAGATTGCCGTCAAGCGGATTCGCCCAAAATGCAAAGATTTAAAAACCCTAACTTTAGTCGATTCGGAAGACGAATCGGGAAAGAAATGGAAGAGCGGGGGTACCGGACCGTGGATCGGATGCGAGTACCTGCGGTGGCTGCGGCGGCGGCCGGATTCAGGGATTCAAGGGGGGCGCGGATCCGAGTTGGCTTCCTCTTCCGCTTGGAGGGGCTGCTCGGAGAAGAGAGGGGAGGAGAAAGACACGGGCGCGTTGGACTTTGAGTCGGGTCGCGTGACGCGAGGCGACCAGCGGAGATGAGACGACGATGCGGCGGGGTTGCGGGTGGGGGAGGTGGGGACTGGGTTGCAGCCGTGCGTGCCCGTGCGGTGCAGTGCAGGTGCTGAGAGCATCCCCACTCGTTGGCGCTCCCCACGCCCAAATCCGGACGAAACTACCGCCGAATTGGACGAAATTAAGGCGTGGGGAGTACCATATTTCCAGTCGTCCACCCGGAGTTCGGCGGATAGAGTTTAAATTCAAACAAATCGCCGTCCCGCGCTACAAGTACGGCCAGTTGATCGGCAAAAGGAGCAAAAGGATCAGCCACAGATCGGCGATCGGAGGGAAATTACACGGAGACAGGCTCGTCGGCAGTCCCGGCCGGCACGGCGGTGTCCGACGGACCAGTTTCCTCACACGCCGTGGCCGAAGCGGCTGCGGCGGGCGACGATGAAGCAGCGGCAGTGGACGTCGGCGCCCGCAGTCGACGAGGTAGATGGTGAGGTAGACGAGGTAGGAGCCGGCGGAGACGACGTAGTGGCTCGGAGGATGTCGTTGCGGTGGCCCTGGTACCAATTCCTCGTCTCCTCGTCCATCAGTTCCATGTCGCCGCCGCCCATGAGGAACGCCAAGTCTGTGTTCCTCTTCTTCGCCGCCACCGTCGTCTTCGACGAGGCGATCCGGCGCCTTGGTTGGCGAGCATCTCCCGCCACCTGCCGTCGAACTTGTCGTTCCTCCCGTCGGCGTGCGATCTCAAGTCGGCCCAGCACTTGTCGATCGACGCCTGCATCCTGTCGGCGGGATTGTCCGTCCGTTTGAGCTCTTTCTGCTTCTTCTGGCCGAGCTCAGGGCGCCCTTCCGCCGCGCAAGCCGGCGGAGCGTCGGGGTTATACTGCTCGGTCTTGCTTTTCGAGAGGGATGTGCGAACTTCCTTCCACTTCTCGCACTTCTCGAGGCGGGCGTAGACGTTGAGGAACTTGAACTGCAGGCCGGTGTCGTCCGTGTACATGTCCAAAGCTCGGCGCAGCTGTGGAAAAAAGAGCACGGCGATACGGGTCAGCTAACGACGATGTACCTCGGTGGTGTAGGGCCGGCGGAGCATACCCTTTGCTCCAAGTCGTGGCCGCCGATCGGCCGTTTGTCGATCTCCTCCGTACGCCGTGCCATTTGTCGCACGCCGTCTGCATGATCCCCCAATGGGTGGCCATTGCCTTGTCTCCCCGGTACACGTTCATGTTCGTCTTGTTGAAGTAGGGATCGACGAGCTTGCGTTCCTCGTACGCCTGCCTCACTCGAAACCAAGCTTCGGCGAGGCACTCCTCTTCCTTCGGCGTCCATTTGATACGCGGTTCGGCAGGCGGCGAGTCCTTCTTCCTCTTCTTCTTCCCCTTCGACAGGTTGGCGGCGGCTTCAGTTGGCTCTTCTTCTTCCTCGCCTTCTTCTTCGACGGCTTGGCTTCCGTCGGCAACATCCTCCCGATGCTCGTTGCGCGCCGCCACAGCTGCCGTCGCCCTCGTCTCCTCTTGCGTGAAGAACCCCGGGCACGCAGCGGCGGCGGTCATGAAGAACCCCGGGCTCGCAGCGGCGGCGGTGGAGCCGGAGGTGATCATCTCGTGGATCTCCTCTTCGTTCGGCGCCGCCATCGCACCGAACGTGAGCGGCCCTCGTCGCAGGGCCGGCGAGGTGCCCTCGAATAGGCCGCCGCCGCCGACGTCAAGCTCGGGCGGCGACGGTGTGGGCTCGGACGGTTGGACGTAGGCGCCCTCTTGGAACACGGCAGTCGGCGACGGCGAGTACAGCGAAGGCGAGAAGGAAGACGGGGAACTTGTTGTACCTTGCGTCGGCCATTGGCCGGGGAACATGCCGCCGCTATAGGCCATGCTGATCAGCCTCGCTTGTTCGTCCTGGGCCGCCTCCGCCGACCTCTTGGCGGCGGCTCTTTTCACCCTCTCCGCCCTGGCGCTTGTTTCCACCTCGCGCCGTTTCTCGTCCGCCGCCCACTCGGCGTTCGCCATGCCCGGCGGCTTCGTCTTCTTCGCCCGCATCTTCCTCGCCGGCGCCTTCGGCGGCATTGTGGTGGACGAGAAGACGAGGAGGAGAGTGGTGGTGGACGAGAAGACGCCGCCAGGAACTGGAGCTGGAAGACGAGGAGATTGGGGGATTTCGGCGGGAGAGAATGGGGATATGCAAGCAAATTGGAGGGAATGGGGATATGCAAGCAAATTGGAGGGAAAATCGACAGGATTTGGTTTTCCAGTCGCCGACTACGCGGGTCCACACGCCGTTTCGCGCCAAAATCTTTCGTCCGGAGTCCCCGAGCGCGCCCCGGGGGGCCGGGGGTGGCGTGGGCTCGCCGGATGGATTAAGGGCCAAATCCGGACGAAAACGAGGAACCGGGGGCGCGACTGGGCCAAATTTCGCCGTCCGGATGGAAAAAACGTCGCTCGGGGGCCTCGTCGGGGGGACGAGTGGAGATGCTCTGACCCCAGGCGGACTGTGCGGATTTCCTTCTGATTTTGGGCAGGGAAAACTGGAAGCGGAGGCGGCTACGGCGTGCACGGCCGGTAGATACGGCGGGAGGTTGCCAAATCGACCACGAGTTTTACCCTCTCGGCGCGATAACTTTGAGATATTTTTTGCATTTAAATACACAATGCACAAAAGTGAGATCATTACTCTACCCATATTTAATAAGATGCTAAGAAACTTCAAGTAAACAAATTATATCCAATGAAGATACATGGGAGTCAAAGGCAAACTATTTCATATCAAGAATTAAAACAATTAAATACAAAAGTCAATATAAAGATGATCAATAAATATTTACCTCGTAATATATTGCCAATTGTCCTAGGACAAGAGGTTTTAGGAAATATTTCCCGATGGTGGTTTCCAAGTATATTTCAGATCATCTTCATACCAAAAAATACATATGGTAAAAGATACGAATTAACCATCATGCAACGAGAGCTTTTTGATAGCTTCAATTAATTACACCATCATGTAAAGCAATGAATAGCATAACTTGAAGCATATGATTTTCCAAAAATGATATGAGACACTCATTGTTGAAAATCATGCCAAGGAAAACTCTCACAAACAAGATCCGCAAATATATTAGCAAAGAAATCATTTAAATAAAGTTGGACTTGTTTGAGCAAACCATGCCACATAGGAATGAGATAATTTACAATATCAATACTATGTGACACAACCTCAAATATACATATTTTCATGGCTTGTAATATGCACAAAGCATAATACTCCCTCATAATATGATAGAGAATTTATTTTCACAAAGGCAACAAAGAACCAACTAGGGATAATTAATAAACATAGAATTTGACTTTCTCATGAGGATGACATACCACATAGAAACTAGAAAAACTTGCAATATCAATCCTAAGTGGTGTTCCTCACGTACACACGTACATTTTTAGGGTTGCGACATTTCTAATGGCATATCACTCCCCCAAAATGGGATTGACCATTAACCACTCAAAAGAATCATCTAAGATACAACAAGATGTGAATAGGCTCCAACTCAAACATAAATACATGAAGCGCAACCTAGCATACATAGACTTGATTTCTCAAGATAAGTCAAGTAGGAAGCACAACATATACAAGCATATGCAAGGTACAAAACAAACATATGTAAATGGGCGAGTAACTTTCAATGTAAGTGAGTTGAGCACATGTTACCGCAAGGAGAAACATTAGATATATGATAAAAACAAGATAACCAAAAGACTTGACTTGGGATAATATAATGATGAAGATCCCTTAATTCTTCATGATGTAGCTAAGTCTCCAATGCCCTCCATCATCACCTATTGATCAAGTTTTAGCTTGTTGGTCCCCAACCAAGTTGGGTCCTAAGATGTTAGTCACAATAGGTTTGGCAACCCAAATATTTCTTTTCTTGACACCAGTTTGAGCACCAACACATTTAGCAAACACATTACCAACCACATCTGTACGAAGAGAATAAACATTATCAATGATGATAGGGTTGGATGAGGTACCAATAGTGCAAAAGGAGGAGATGTGGCCCTTCTCATGGCATATGTAGCAAGTTCTTCTCTTCTCCTTCTCACTTGATTTCTCCACAATGGAAGCATTAGCTTGATTCTTCTTGGAAAGTGCCATTTCTTCAGCCCGAGGTTGGGCATTGCCCTGAGCTTGAGGCCGCTTCTCTTCTTGCTTCTCACTATGAGGATTCTTCTTTAATGGATAACATCTAACATGATGCCTTCAATTTTGCACTTGAAGCAAGTAATCTTGGACGGATCTTTGACTTGAACTTGGACCTTCTTGTTCTTAGAGCTTTTGGACTTCTTCTTGTTGTTGGAGATAAATCCAAGTCCGCTCTTGTCATTGGGGGATTGTTGCACACTTAACATCTTGTCAAGTTTGCATTTCCCTTCATGATCCTTTTTCAAGTCTTTCTTCACGGAAGTGACTTGAGCCTTGAGCTCTTTGATTTCCTCTACATGGAATACTAGAGAAAGTAGAAACTTCATTGTTAGAGCAACAACACAAGAAAGATAATTCATCACAAAATTTTGCAATACTATGAGTGGATGAATTAATAGGACTAGCACATGGCAATGTATCATTTTGAGAAATAGTGCTAGTATCCACATGAGGCTCACAAGATGTTACCTTTGACATGATAGCCTCATGAGCTAACTTTAGCTTCTCAGGGGAGACTAGAAGATCATCATGGGAACTAGAGAGCTTTCCATGACTTTCTTCCAAAATCCCATAATTGCTAATTAGCAATTCAAGTTGAGCCCTTAGCTCAACATTCTCCTTTATGATAAATGCTTCACAAGAAGTAGAGTTACTAGCACAAGCATCATCATTAATAGCAATAGGAGAAGGCAAGTTGGCATGCTCTTTTAGATATGAAGCTTTAAGTTGCTCATGTGACTCGGTGAGTTTGGTGAGCGCACTCTCAATAACCGTAGAGCCATTTTGAGTTGCTCAAAATACTTAAGGAGTTTGTCATTAACAAACACAAGTTTATCATTTTTTGCTTCAAATCATTTGCCACTTCAAGATCTCTATCATGGTTTTCCTTTATTCTAGACAATTCTAGAGAAAAGGTCTCCTCAAGAGATTTTTTGGTGGTTTGTTCTTCTTCAAGTTCATTCTTTAGAGAAGCTATTTCATCGGCATACTCACACTCAAGAGAACATCTTGTTGATATGGTGTTTTCATGCTCCTCAATAAGTTTTTGGATCTCAATAGCGACAACTAAGATTTTAACAAATTTAGTGCAAGCAATTTTATTGTTGCGAAAAGCACGAAAGACAACCTCACCCATAGCATGTAAAGAGGCAATCAAATCATCTTCTTCTTTATGTACTTCATCTTCATCATTATGAGAAACATTAGCTTCCGAGGTATGAGATACCATAGAAGCTTTAGCCATAAGGAATATATGAGAAACTTCAGATGATGGAGAAGAAGAGCTACTTGAAGCTCCATTCAAGATCTTGTCATTGCCAATGAATTCTTCGGTTTCCTCTACATTTCTAGACACACAACAACTAGAGGAAATAGAAGCATTTATATTTTGACGACAAGGAATAGCAAGCATATCACCATGGCATTTAGATGAGCATTTAACACATGGTATATGCAAGGACTATCAACACAAGCATGTGAATCATTTATAGTGCTAGATGTGTTTAAGTCCAAAGATGATAGAGATGAAGGATCATCGAGAATCATTTATAATGCTAGATGTCTTTAAGTCCAAAGATGAAGCATTGTAATGAGATAGAGATGAAGGATCGTCGAGAATAGGCTCACCATCAACATTGCAATGGTCATCACCACTCACCTTGGCATTTCCTTGTGTCTTGCAACACAATGGTGCAGTGGATGAAAGTTCATCGCGGCCGAAAGTGGAGGGAATACAATCATCCTCTCAATAATGTTGGACACAACATATTTTTCTTGAAACTTTGTCCATAAATCATGAGCTCTCTGGAAAGGCAAGATTGCAAGAATATCTACATTGCTCAAAGCATGAACAAGCACGTTAGAAGCTTGAGCATTGAGATATAAATTTTTCTCATCCTCTAAAGGTAGATTTTGGGAATCCATCGGAGGAGAAAAACCTATATCTACAGTTCGCTCCATATGAGGGTCAATGGCCCGAAAATGACTAAGCATGCGAATTTTCCAAACATCATAATTTGTGCCATCGAATATAAAAGTATGATCATGCACTAAATATCTAGCCGACATCCTTACTCTCAAGGCGGTAAAGCCTATAGTGAGAGACCGAGCTCTGATACCAATTGAAAGGACACAGATGCCGCCTAGAGGGGAGGTGAATAGGCGGTTTAAAACTTTTACGAATATGGCTTAACAAATGCGGAATAAAACTAGCGTTTAATTTTTCAAGCACAAAACCTATATAACTAGGGTTCACCTATGTGCACCAACAACTTATGCTAAGCAATACAAACAACTACGTGATAGCAAGATATATAACTTCAAGCACGAAGACTATCACAAAGTAAAGTGCATAAGTAAAGAGCACAGGTATAGGAATAACCGAGGTGACGCAGAGACAACGATGTATCCCGAAGTTCACACTCTTGCGAGTGCTACGTACTCTCCGTTGGAGCGGTGTGGAGGACAAGTCACTCCAAACGGCACGGAAACACTACAAGAGATCTGATATACCGTGACGAGCTCAAAACATCATGCAATAGCAGTAAACGTCATGGTAGACCCCTCTATGACGTAGTTTAAGTGTCACAAGCATTGTCACGGAATCCCCATCACAGATTACTCTCTCGTGACGCGACACGCCAGAAAACATCACTGAGTATGGCTGACGTCATATGTGATGTCAGCACATAGGAGACCATCATATGGCTAGGAAACGTCATGGATTAGCGTCACGGATATGAATGCCGTCATATGTGATGTCATTTCATTAATTTAGAAATATTACTGGTTTTTCAGAATTTTTATTTTCATTTAAAAATTATATTTATTTCGAGAAATAATATTTATTTTCCAATTTTTTGTAGGTATTATTTTCTAGAATCATTTTCTTATGCAATATCAATTTATTTGTATTAAAATTTTAAATTATTGACTGCAATAATTTCTAGATTTAATATAAATTACATTGTGAATCAAAATTAATTTTGAATGCCTATGACAACATATACTCAAATGCCATTGAAATCAAAATATATATCTAGCTCAAGTAAATATAATCTCACATCCAAATAAGTTAAGCACTATAAAATTAACATAACTAAGGACGAGGAAACTAAATTGATGGTAGAATAGCACCATCTAATAATGGCTTCCGTGTCATGTATGGTGTCTAGTTCTGGGTAGCATGCTTCCGTAAGAGGAAGCTAATAAGGCTTTCTTGTTCCTCTTGCCTTTTTCATATGTTTTATTCTTTTCTTCTTGGCTCTTTTTCATAGCCGTCAATTATTCTTGTTGCTTCATTTGCATCTCTTCAAGTGCAGCCTCTTGCATTTTACCTCTCTCAGTTAACTGTTGTTGTTGGTACATCGTATTTGCATCTATTGCCTCTCTTCTGTTGTCCAATGTTTTCTTCTAATTCTCGAACGCATTCTTTAGAAGTTGATGTCCTAGACCTCCCAGATCTTGATTGGTACCCAATGATTGAAAGGAATGTGCTTGAGGAGTTGTGCTCTTTGAGAACTTCCGCCACAATATGTCTACCAGACACTGGTTGGTCATCTTCTCTTTCTGTTTTACTCCTTTTCGTTTCCATATTAGTCTACAAAAGAAAAGCATACTTGCCACCACCCCCGTCCTCCTCCTCCTCCTCCTCCTCATCATCATCTAGGTTGATCGCATTGCTGCTAGAGTTGTTCCCCTTCTTGCTATTGCACACCGCCGCGGCACGAGCCCTCTCCATGGGATCGTTGATGATGAAAACCTTGGAGTCATCTGCGCCGTCATCCGCGTCGTCCTCGTCTAGGACCACCAATGGCGGCTGCTCGGGCTTCATCCTGGGCGACTTCCCTGCCGGCCGCATCCGGCCCCACGACATCGCAGGCCCGACAAGAACCACCAGCAGCACAGCGGGCGGGCCGGACGGGCGGGCTAGGGCATGGGAGGCAAGGCACCCGACCTCTTCTGCTTCTTCCCTAGGGTTTCGATGGGGTCCTGCGGGGAAACAAGGCGAGCGCGGAGATTTGTCGTCAAGCGGAATCGCCCAAAATGCAAAGATTTAAAAACCCTAACTTTCGTCGATTCAGAAGACGAATCGGGAAAGAAATGGAAGAGCGGGGGGTAGAGTACCATGGATCGGATGCGAGTACCTGCGGTGGCCGAATTCAGGGGGCGCGGATCCGAGTTCGCTTCCTCTTCTGCTTGGACGGGGCTCCTCCGGCTGGGCTCGGGGTGGGGACTAGGGGAGGAGAAAGACACGGGCGCGTTGGACTTTGAGTCGGGTCGTGTGACGCGAGGCGACCAGCGGAGCGGAGGAGATGATATGAGACGACGATGCGGCGGGGTTGGCGTTGGGGGTTGTGAGAGGTTGCAGTCGTGCGTGCCCGTGCGGTGCAGGTGCTGACCCTAGGCGGACTGTGGGATTTTCTTCTGATTTTGGCGATGGAAATTAGAAGCGGGGGCGGCTGTGGCGTGCACGGCCGATACATACGGTGGGAGGTTGCCAAATCGACCACGATTTTTACCCTCTGGGCGCGATAACTTGGGGATTTTTTTTCCTCCGTCCAAGATTAGTGCATTGTTTAAGACTTTGTATTTAAATACATAATGCATAAAAATGAGATCATTACTCTACCCATATTTAATAAAATGTTAAGAAAGTTCAAGTAAACAAATTATCTATATTATTATATTGGAGTTGGTCGTAGGTCATATAACGCGTTTGGTGGAGGAGATTTAAATCATCCTAGCCGTCCCATCTAATCTCACTGTCTCCACTCAAAATCCATCCGTTCGATTTACTTTTCCATTATTTTTATGGAAAGTCGCCCTCCTTTCCTTTGTTAACGTTAACAATGGTATCAATTATCAGTCACGTATCAATCATGGGGATAGCCACAATCTCAAGATTTTGAAATAACATGGAAAGCGGGGAATTTGCAAAACATGGAAACAAAAAAACTCTTTGCGGGTCATCAATGGAAAGATCACCACAATCGCCAGGCCACCCTTCCTCTCCCCGCCCTTCGTGTTCACCCCCGAGCCATGGAACCCTGCCGCCACCCTAGAAGAACAAGTCCGCCTCCCCCTGCCTGCCTCCATCACTGCCGACAGTCGACGACTTCGCCATCGTCGTCCGGGTCGTGTCCTCCGCCAAGGCGCATCCCGTCGACGACCTCCCATATCGCCGGCCAGGTCGTGTCCTCCGCCAAGGCGCATCCCGTCGACGACCTCTCATATCGCCGGCCGGGTTCCCCCACGGCGCACGGCGCGTAAACAACCGATGTAGAAGACCTCTGTCTCCTCGGGAGGACCATGTCGCTGGGCTAGATGTGGTAAGTTCTGCATCAACGTACTGAAGGATTGCACCGCCGATCCGATGGCCCAATCCTTCTTGCCGACACATCTTGAACCGCCCGAGGCTGCCGCATCGGCTTGCACCAAATTAGGTATTTCAAAATTTTGATTGATGTCCAATTTCGGCCCTCCTGATGCTTCTTTCGCACTGATGCTGTCGAGCGGCATCTTCCTTGAGTATAAGTCCAGAATACAAGTTAGAACCTATATATTCTACTCCTATATGTCATGCAATCGGATACCAAATCACCATTACTTTAAAAACAAGCATATGCGCATCTTAAACTTCTAAGTGCTAACCTGTATATTCCACTACATAGGCAAACCTATCTTCTTGTGCTAGAAAGTCAAACTAACAAACACTTTTTTCTTTATTTTGCACTTTAAACTTGGCTAGGCTTATACGATGGAGGATCTGAATGGAAGTATTTATTGGTTTATACAGGGTAAAATTGCAAAATAACTTCAATAGTGGAAATGTGGAATAAAGCTTTGCCATGATTTTTAAATTAGGCTCACTTCATATAACTATGAGTACCGGCTGTACTTATATATGGCTAATGGCTATGTTTTGTACTTTTGAAAATGATTTTTTATAACCTTTTGTTATATTGTTCTATCAGTTGTTCTTGATTTTTGAATGCTACTATGCACAAAACATCTTACATTCATCCGCAAAATAAATGTAGAGATTTCTGAGAATTTTCTATGAGAAGTTGTTGAACTTTGTTTTACAAGATATCAATTCAAAACATGATAGATCATGATATGGAAGCCCTCTTTAAGCTCAGCTACATTGGACAACAAAAAATGGGCACGAAAGAAATAAAATCAATGGATGTACGTTGAAGCGTAAAATATATCAAAATAAAGCTACCAGTAACATGTTGAAGTCCCTTGTTTTTCACGAGCCGCATGTATTATATTTTAAAGGTCTGAAATTGTTGGTAGTTAGGTAGCAAATCCTCTTTTGATCAAATGTACGGAACCACTTAATTATATACATTGATCACCAAGTAATTTTAATATACTTGTGCATCGTCACATTTTTCGTGAATTTTTCTAGAAATTTGGTTTATCTATTGTGAGTGTTAGATACTTGTGCAGCTTGTTGATACAATGCTATGTGTTTACCGTTTACAGTCAATCTTGAGCGCTTTCGTGTAAAGTTAATTTTGAACCAACTCAATAGCCTTTCTTTTTCTAGGAAACTGTTAGCATCAAAACTATGGAATATCGTAGTTCCAAGCAGGATTCTTCCTGTTAAGCTCTAAATCCGAGTCTGCCTCTTTATTTAGAATCTGGATATGACTGAAAAGCTTAAGCTCTACACCTGAGTGAAAAAAGAAGGATTCCTCACTTCCAGAACGGGGTTCTTTCAAAATAGTAATGTCTGGAACTACGTTAAGGACACCACATCAATAAATTGCCCAGCGGAATGTAAGATCTTAATTTTCCTTTTGGTTTTTCTCTCATGATATTTTGTTGAATGGTAATGATATTTTAGTCATACAATTGGGCCATGGTTTACTGATCAATATACTCATCCACTGCAAAAGTTGGATGATGTCTACGCCCCCTCCTTTTCCTGTAGACAGTGT
This sequence comes from Lolium perenne, assembly GCF_019359855.2. Classification (NCBI taxonomy): domain Eukaryota; kingdom Viridiplantae; phylum Streptophyta; class Magnoliopsida; order Poales; family Poaceae; genus Lolium; species Lolium perenne. The sequence goes on from NC_067247.2 coordinate 65,448,973, forward strand.
TGGGCCTCCAAGAGCAGAGGTTTGTAGAACAGCAGCAAGTTTTCCTTAAGTGGATCACCCAAGGTTTATCGAACTCAGGGAGGAAGAGGTCAAAGATATCCCTCTCATGCAACCCTGCAACCACAAAGCAAGAAGTCTCTTGTGTCCCCAACACACCTAATAGGTGCACTAGTTCGGCGAAGAGATAGTGAAATACAGGTGGTATGAATAAGTATGAGCAGTAGCAACGGCACCAGAAAAGTGCTTTGTCCAGACAAGAACAAGCAGTAGTAACGCAGCAGTAGTAACGCAGTAAAACAGTAAACAAGCAGCGATATCAGTATTTAGGAACAAGGCCTAGGGATCATACTTTCACTAGTGGACACTCTCAACATTGATCACATAACAGAATAGATAAATGCATACTCTACACTCTTTTGTTGGATGATGAACACCATTGCGTAGGATTACACGAACCCTCAATGTCGGAGTTAACAAGCTCCACAATTCAATGTTCATATTTAAATAACCTTAGAGTGCATGAAAGATCAACACGACTAAACCAAGTACTAACATAGCATGCACACTGTCACCTTCATACTATGTAGGAGGAATAGATCACATCAATACCATCATAGCAATAGTTAACTTCATAATCTACAAGATATCATAATCATAGCCCACGCCAAGTACTAACACGGATGCACACACTGTCACCATTACACCGTGCAGGAGGAATAAACTACTTTAATAACATCACTAGAGTAGCACATAGATGAATTGTGATACAAAACACATTGCAATCATAAAGAGATATAAATAAGCACTTCACTATGCCATTCATAACAGTGAATAAGTATTCTGTGAAATATAGCCTAAGAGACCCACACGGTGCACATATTGTCACCTTTACATACGTGGGACAAGGAGTCTCCGGAGATCACATAAGTAAAACCCACTTGACTAGCATAATGACATCTAGATTACAAGCATCATCATATGAATCTCAATCATGTAAGGCAGCTCATGAGATTATTGTATTGAAGTACATAGGAGAGAGATGAACCACATAGCTACCGGTACAGCCCCGAGCCTCGATGGAGAACTACTCCCTCCTCATGGGAGACAGCAGCGTTGATGAAGATGGCGGTGGTGTCGATGGAGGAGCCTTCCGGGGGCACTTCCCCGTCCCGGCGGCGTGCCGAAACAGAGACTCCTGTCTCCCAGATCTTGGCTTCGCGATGGCGGCGGCTCTGGAAGGTTTCTCTTACCGTGGCTTTTCCGTCTCGAGGTTTTAGGTCAGGGACCTTTAAATAGGCGAAGAGGCGGAGTCGGAAGGTCGATGAGGCGGTGACACAACAGGGTGGCGCGGCCCAGGCCCTGGCCGCGCCACCCTATCATCTGGGCCCACCAGGGCTCCCCTCTGGTGGCTCTCGGGTGTTCTGGAAGCTTCGTGGAAAAATAGGATGCTGGGCGTTGATTTCGTCCGATTCCAAGAATATTTCCTTACTAGGATTTCTGAAACCAAAAACAGCAGAAAACAGCAACTGGCCCTTCGGCATCTCGTTAATAGGTTAGTTCCAGAAAATGCACGAATATGACATAAAGTGTGCATAAAACATGTAGATATCATCAATAATGTGGCATGGAACATAAGAAATTATCGATACGTCGGAGACGTATCAGCATCCCCAAGCTTAGTTCCTGCTCGTCCCGAGCAGGTAAACGATAACAAAGATAATTTCTGGAGTGACATGCCATCATAACCTTGATCATACTATTGTAAGCATATGTAATGAATGCAGCGATCAAAACAATGGTAATGACATGAGTAAACAAATGAATCATAAAGCAAAGACTTTTCACGGATAGTACTTCAAGACAAGCATCAATAAGTCTTGCATAAGAGTTAACTCATAAAGCAATAAATCAAAGTAAAGGTATTGAAGCAACACAAAGGAAGATTAAGTTTCAGCGGTTGCTTTCAACTTATAACATGTATATCTCATGGATAGTGTCAATGTAAAGTAATATAACAAGTGCAATATGCAAGTATGTAGGAATCAATGCACAGTTCACACAAGTGTTTGCTTCTTGAGGTGGAGAGAGATAGGTGAACTGACTCAACATAAAAGTAAAAGAAAGGTCCTTCAAAGAGGAAAGCATCGATTGCTATATTTGTGCTACAGCTTTTATTTTGAAAACATGAAACAATTTTGTCAACGGTAGTAATAAAGCACATGTATTATGTAAATTATATCTTACAAGTTGCAAGCCTCATGCATAGTATACTAATAGTGCCCGCACCTTGTCCTAATTAGCTTGGACTACCGGATCATCGCAATACACATGTTTTAACCAAGTGTCACAAAGGGGTACCTCCATGCCGCCTGTACAAAGGTCTAAGGAGAAAGCTCGCATTTTGGATTTCTCGCTTTTGATTATTCTCAACTTAGACATCCATACCGGGACAACATGGACAACAGATAATGGACTCCTCTTTAATGCATAAGCATGTAGCAACAATTAGTGTTCTCATATGAGATTGAGGATATATGTCCAAAACTGAAACTTCCACCATGATTCATGGCTTTAGTTAGCGGCCCAATGTTCTTCTCTAACAATATGCATGCTCTAACCATTAAGCAGTAGATCTCCCTTACTTCAGACAAGACGGACATGCATAGCAACTCACATGATATTCAACAAAGAGTAGTTGATGGCGTCCCCAGGAACATGGTTATCGCACAACAAGCAACTTAATAAGAGATAAAGTGCATAAGTACATATTCAATACCACAATAGTTTTTAAGGCTATTTTGTCCCATGAGCTATATATTGCAAAGGCGAATGATGGAATTTTAAAGGTAGCACTCAAGCAATTTACTTTGGAATGGGGGAGAAATACCATGTAGTAGGTAGGTATGGTGGACACAAATGGCATAGTGGTTGGTGATACGTCTCCGACGTATCGATAATTTCTTATGTTCCATGCCACATTATTGATGATTTCTACATGTTATATGCACACTTTATGTCATATTCGTGCATTTTCTGGAACTAACCTATTAACAAGATGCCGAAGTGCCAGTTCCTGTTTTCTGCTGTTTTTGGTTTCAGAAATCCTAGTAACGAAATATTCTCGAAATCGGACGAAATCAATGCCCAAGTTCCTATTTTCACCGGAAGCATCCAGAACACCCGGGAAGGACCAGAGGGGGGGCACTGGGCCCCCAGACCATAGGCCGGCGCGGCCCAGGCCCTGGCCACGCCGCCCTATGGTGTCGTCGCCCCTTCGACCCTCCTGCGCCGCCTCTTCGCCTATATAAAGCCCCTGGATCGAAAACCCTGATACGATTGACGAAACCCACAGAAACCTTCCAGAGCCGCCGCCATCGCGAGGCCAAGATCTGGGGGACAGGAGTCTCTGTTCCGGCACACTGCCGGAGCGGGGAAGTGCCCCCGGAAGGCTTCTCCATCGACACCGCTGCCATCTCCACCGCCATCTTCATCACCGCTGCTGCTCCCATGAGGAGGGAGTAGTTCTCCCCCGAGGCTGAGGGCTCCGCTGTAGCTATGTGGTTAATCTCTCTCCCATGTACCTCAATACAATGATCTCATGAGCTGCTTTACATGATTGAGATTCATATGAGTTTGTATCACAATTCATCTATGTGCTACTCTAGTGATGTTATTAAAGTATTCTATTCCTCCTGCATGGTGTAAAGTGGACAGGGTGTGCATCATGTAGTTCTTGGCTTAGTTTATGATCGTGATCTCTTATGGATTGTGAAGTTAACTATTACTATGATGGTATTGATGTGATCTATTTGGTTATGTTGATCTATCTTACACTATAAGGTTACTAAAATATGAACATTAATTGTGGAGCTTGTTAACTCCGGCATTGAGGGTTCGTGTAATCCTACGCAATGTGTTCATCATCCAACAAAAGTGTAGAGTATGCATTTATCTATTCTGTTATGTGATCAATGTTGAGAGTGTCCACTAGTGAAAGTGTAATCCCTAGGCCTTGTTCCTAAATATCGCTATCGCCGCTTGTTTACCGTTTTACCGTGTTACTACTGCTGCAATACTACCACCATCAACTACACGCCAAATAAGCTATTTTCTCGGCACCGTTGCTACTGCTCATACTTATTCATACCACCTGTATTTCACTATCTCTTCGCCGAACTAGTGCACCTATTAGGTGTGTTGGGGACACAAGAGACTTCTTGCTTTGTGGTTGCAGGGTTGCATGAGAGGGATATCTTTGACCTCTTCCTCCCTGAGTTCGATAAACCTTGGGTGATCCACTTAAGGGAAAACTTGCTGCTGTTCTACAAACCTCTGCTCTTGGAGGCCCAACACTGTCTACAGGAAAAGGAGGGGGAAGTAGACATCAGTTGGCTCAAGGATTTTGGATGCATGAGAAGTATTCCCTCTCGATACAAGGTTTAGGCTAGCAAGTTTTATTTGAAACAAACACAAGGATGAACCGGTGCAGCAAAACTCACATAAAAGACATATTGTAAACATTATAAGACTCTACACCGTCTTCCTTGTTGTTCAAAACTCAATACTAGAAATTATCTAGACTTTAGAGAGACCAAATATGCAAACCAAATTTTAGCAAGCTCTATGTATTTCTTCATTAATGGGTGCAAAGTATATGATGCAAGAGCTTAAACATGAGCACAACAATTGCCAAGTATCAAATTATCCAAGACATTTTATCAATTACTACATGTAGCATTTCCCGTTTCCAACCATATAACAATTAACGGCAGCTTTCAACCTTCGCCATGAACATTAAAAGCTAAGAACACATGTGTTCATATGAACCAGCGGAGCGTGTCTCTCTCCCACACAAGCATTTATTCAAACAAAAACAAAAACAAAAACAAACAGACGCTCCAAGTAAAGTACATAAGATGTGACCGAATAAAAATATAGTTTCAAGAGAAGAAACCTGATAATTTGTCGATGAAGAAGGGATGCCTTGGGCATCCCCAAGCTTAGACGCTTGGGTCTTCTTGAAATATGCAGGGATGAACCACCGGGGCATCCCCAAGCTTAGACTCTTCACTCTTCTTGATCATAGTATATCATCCTCCTCTCTTGACCCTTGAAAACTTCCTCCACACCAAACTCAAAGCAAACTCATTAGAGGGTTAGTGCATAATCAAAAACTCACATGTTCAGAGGTGACACAATCATTCTTAACACTTCTGGACATTGCCCAAAGCTACTGGACATTAATGAAACAAAGAAATCCATCCAACATAGCAAAAACGGCAATGCGAAATAAAAGGCAGAATCTGTTAAAACAGAACAGTCCGTAAAGACGAATTTTAAAATGGCACCAGACTTGCTCAGATGAAAATGCTCAAATTGAATGAAAGTTGCGTACATATCTGAGGATCACTCACGTAAATTGGTATAATTTTCTGAGTTACCTACAGAGAATTAGGCCCAGATTCGTGACAGCAAGAAATCTGTTTCTGCACAGTAATCCAAATCTAGTATGAACCTTGCTATCAAAGACTTTACTTGGCACAACAATGCAACAAAACTAAGATAAGGAGAGGTTGCTACAGTAGTAACAAATTCCAAGACACAAATATAAAACAAAGATACTGTAGCAAAATAAACACATGGGTTATCTCCCAAGAAGTTCTTTCTTTATAGCCATTAAGATGGGCTCAACAGTTTTAATGATGCTCGCGCAAGAAATAAGAGTTGAAGCAAAAGAGAGCATCAAGAGGCAAATTCAAAACAAATTTAAGTCTAACATGCTTCCTATGCATAGGAATCTTGTAAATAAACAAGTTCATGAAGAGCAAAGTAACAAGCATAGGAAGATAGAACAAGTGTAGCTTCAAAAATTTCAGCACATAGAGAGGTGTTTTAGTAACATGAAAATTTCTACAACCATATTTTCCTCTCTCATAATAATTTTCAGAGGCATCATGAACAAACTCAACAATATAAGTATCACATAAAGCATTCTTATTCACATGCATAAAAGTATCATTACTCTCCACATAAGCATAATCAATTTTATTAGTTGTAGTGGGAGCAAATTCAACAAAGTAGCTATCATTATTATTCTCATCATCAAATATAGGAGGCATATTGTAATTATAATTAAACTTATCCTCCATAGTAGGTGGCACTAAAAGATCAATATCATTATAATCATCATAAATAGGAGGCAAAGTATCATCAAAGTAAATTTTCTCCTCAATGCTTGGGGGACTAAAAATATCATGCTCATCAAAGCCAGCTTCCCCAAGCTTAGAATTTTCCATAGCATTAGCAACAATGGTATTCAAAGTGTTCATACTAGTATGTTCCATGGGTTTTTTAATTTTCGCATCAAACCATCCATGTCTTAAATCAGGAAATAGAATAAGAAGCTCACTGTTGTCCATTATGCCAAACTAGTGTAAACAAGAAACAAAAAGATGCAATTGCAGGATCTAAAGGAAATAGCTTCGAGTACTTACAACGGCGAAAATAGCTTAGTAGCCGAGATCCGGAGTGTGAGTACCTTTTACCTTTCCTCCCCGGCAACGGCGCCAGAAAATAGCTTGATGTCTACGCCCCCTCCTTTTCCTGTAGACAGTGTTGGGCCTCCAAGAGCAGAGGTTTGTAGAACAGCAGCAAGTTTCCCTTAAGTGGATCACCCAAGGTTTATCGAACTCAGGGAGGAAGAGGTCAAAGATATCCCTCTCATGCAACCCTGCAACCACAAAGCAAGAAGTCTCTTGTGTCCCCAACACACCTAATAGGTGCACTAGTTCGGCGAAGAGATAGTGAAATACAGGTGGTATGAATAAGTATGAGCAGTAGCAACGGCACCAGAAAAGTGCTTTGCCCAGGACAAGAAAACAAAGTAGTAACGCAGCAGTAGTAACGCAAAGAAACAAAGAAACAAGCAGCGATAGCAGTATTTAGGAACAAGGCCTAGGGATCATACTTTCACTAGTGGACACTCTCAACATTGATCACATAACAGAATAGATAAATGCATACTCTACACTCTTTTGTTGGATGATGAACACCATTGCGTAGGATTACACGAACCCTCAATGCCGGAGTTAACAAGCTCCACAATTCAATGTTCATATTTAAATAACCTTAGAGTGCATGAAAGATCAACACGACTAAACCAAGTACTAACATAGCATGCACACTGTCACCTTCACACTATGTAGGAGGAATAGATCACAACAATACCATCATAGCAATAGTTAACTTCATAATCTACAAGAGATCATAATCATAGCCCACGCCAAGTACTAACACGGATGCACACACTGTCACCATTACACCGTGCAGGAGGAATAAACTACTTTAATAACATCACTAGAGTAGCACATAGATGAATTGTGATACAAAACACATTGCAATCATAAAGAGATATAAATAAGCACTTCACTATGCCATTCATAACAGTGAATAAGTATTCTGTGAAATATAGCCTAAGAGACCCACACGGTGCACACACTGTCACCTTTACACACGTGGGACAAGGAGTCTCCGGAGATCACATAAGTAAAACCCACTTGACTAGCATAATGACATCTAGATTACAAGCATCATCATATGAATCTCAATCATGTAAGGCAGCTCATGAGATTATTGTATTGAAGTACATAGGAGAGAGATGAACCACATAGCTACCGGTACAGCCCCGAGCCTCGATGGAGAACTACTCCCTCCTCATGGGAGACAGCAGCGTTGATGAAGATGGCGGTGGTGTCGATGGAGGAGCCTTCCGGGGGCACTTCCCCGTCCCGGCGGCGTGCCGGAACAGAGACTCCTGTCCCCCAGATCTTGGCTTCGCGATGGCGGCGGCTCTGGAAGGTTTCTCGTACCGTGGCTTTTCCGTCTCGAGGTTTTAGGTCAGGGACCTTTAAATAGGCGAAGAGACGGAGTCGGAAGGTCGATGAGGCGGTGACACAACAGGGGGGCGCGGCCCAGGCCCTGGCCACGCCGCCCTATCATCTGGGCCCACCAGGGCTCCCCTCTGGTGGCTCTCGGGTGTTCTGGAAGCTTCGTGGAAAAATAGGATGCTGGGCGTTAATTTCGTCCGATTCCGAGAATATTTCCTTACTAGGATTTCTGAAACCAAAAACAGCAGAAAACAGCAACTGGCCCTTCGGCATCTCGTTAATAGGTTAGTTCCAGAAAATGCATGAATATGACATAAAGTGTGCATAAAACATGTAGATATCATCAATAATGTGGCATGGAACATAAGAAATTATCGATACGTCGGAGACGTATCATTGGACAGAGTGAACATATATGTTTTCCCATTTGTTTATGCCATGGTGTCAAATCTGGGCAATACATTATTTCTGTGTGTGCTTGGTCAAAGATTATTTGAGATTTGGAGTGATCTTTTCATATCAGGTACGGATTTTGGTTTTAGAGGTGTGCGTATGTTTTTACTTTAATTTGGACTGCAATTACCAGACATTTTTTGGGGATATTGTCAAGGTTTATTAATTAATCGTGAAAAATCAAATGTATTTAGGGGCACATCATATTCATCTCTGATGTTTTTCTTAAGAACACGGTTGTGGATCATGAGCGCTAGCACCATGCTTTGCTGCTAATAAGAACAACCTCCATTCCGTGCAATGAAGGTTTTAATTATGCTAATTATGGGCAACCTTTTAAATTTGGACGTTACATGTCCTGTGTGATGCTGAAATAACAATGGATCTGCTAATAGAAATCTTTTATCATTAGCTGATAACATTCAAATGTAAAAATCTTATAACTGTCTGAAGGAATCTCGTTACTCTATGTGGTGAATAATGCGTATTTAAAAAAAAAAACAAATTTCACTTTGCAGAGAGGAAGAAGAGGTCGAAGGATGCACTAAAGTACATAGTACACATGGCCATGTTAGTTGCCTCACATGTCTAGCTAGGTTTTTCAAATCTGAAATAAAAAAATGTGAAATAATACATTAGAAATACAACCTGCAATACATTGATTTACACAAGGCGATGTAAGTATTCCTTTCACAGCTGACTGCATCAGTTTGTTGTTGGACTGTTCATCATTTTTATCTACGGGTAGACTCATAGGTTTTATGGATTGTTGTTTACCATCATGTGATTGCTTGATGCCTTGATGTAATTATATTACTTGATTTTACTTCTTCATTTGAATTTTGGAATGTCAGAAATGTGCAAGGTGAGCAAGATGATCAAGGTGTGGAATTGGTCATGGTGAAGGTTAGTTTGGTTCATTAAGGATTAGAATGCATGTGATACCCAAGGTTATGGAGGAGATCGGAACATGCATAATCTGTTTGACAACCTGCTGCAAGTTTTTGTGACTAATGCATGGGACATTTTTTTGTGGTATTTTCCCATTCTCTTCTGTAAGAGTGCCCAATACATATTTTTCTTGTCACCTGTTTCAAAAGCTGATTTAGCCTTACTATTTGTGAAGTTGAAAGACTTGATACTCATAATCTGTTGTGTATGCGTTATCAAGATGTTAAGATATTATATTGGAGTTGGTCGTAGGTCATACAATGCGTTTGGTGGAGGAGATTTAAATCATCCTAGCCGTTCCATCTAATCTCACTGTCTCCGCTCAAAATCCATCCGTTCGATTTACTTTTCCATTATTTTTTATGGTAAGTCACCCTCCTTTCCTTTGTTAACGTTAACAATGGTATCAATTATCAGTCACGTATCAATCATGGGGATAGCCACAATCTCAAGATTTTGAAATAACATGGAAAGCGGGGAATTTGCAAAACATGGAAACAAAAAACTCTTTGCGGGTCATCAATGGAAAGATCACCACAATCGCCATGCCACCCTTCCTCTCCCCGCCCTTCGTGTTCACCCTCGAGCCATGGAACCCTGCCGCCACCCTAGAAGAACAAGTCCGCCTCCCCCTGCCTGCCTCCATCACTGCCGACAGTCGACGACCTCGCCATCGTCGGCCGGGTCGTGTCCTCCGCCAAGGCGCATCCCGTCGATGACCTCCCATATCGCCGGCCGGGTCGTGTCCTCCACCAAGGCGCATCCCGTCGACGACCTCCCATATCGCCGGCCGGGTTCCCCCACGGCGCACGGCGCGTAAACAACCGATGTAGAAGACCTCTGTCTCCTCGGGAGGACCATGTCGCTGGGCTGGATGTGGTATGTTCTGCATCAACGTGCTGAAGGATTGCACCGCTGATCCGATGGCCCAATCCTTCTTGCTGACACATCTTGAACCGCCCGAGGCTGCCGCATCGGCTTGCACCAAATTAGGTATTTCAAAATTTTGATTGATGTCCAATTTCGGCCCTCCTGATGCTTCTTTCGCAGTGATGCTGTCGAGCGGCATCTTCCTTGAGTATAAGTCCAGAATACAAGTTAGAACCTGTATATTCTACTCCTATATGTCATGCAATCGGATACCAAATCACCACTACTTTAAAAACAAGCAGATGCGCATCTTAAACTTCTAAGTGCTAACCTGTATATTCCACTACATAGGCAAACCTATCTTCTTGGAGTATTGTCTGTGCTAGAAAGTCAAACTAACAAACACTTTTTTCTTTATTTTGCACTTTAAACTTGGCTAGGCTTATACGATGGAAGGTCTGAATGGAAGTATTTATTGGTTTATACAGAGTAAAATTGCAAAATAACTTCAATAGTGGAAATGTGGATTAAAGCTTTGCCATGATTTTTAAACTAGGCTCACTTCATATAACTATGAGTACCGGCTGTACTTATATATGGCTACTGGCTATGTTTTGTACTTTTGAAAATGATTTTTTATAACCTTTTGTTATATTGTTCTATCAGTTGTTCTTGATTTTTGAATGCTACTATGCACAAAACATCTTACATTCATCCGCAAAATAAATGTAGAGATTTCTGAGAATTTTCTATGAGAAGCTGTTGAACTTTGTTTTACAAGATATCAATTCAAAACATGATAGATCATGATATGGAAGCCCTCTTTAAGCTCAGCTACATTGGACAACAAAAAATGGGCACGAAAGAAAGAAAATCAATGGATGTATGTTGAAGCGTAAAATATATCAAAATAAAGCTACCAGTAACATGTTGAAGTCCCTTGTTTTTCACGAGCCGCATGTATTATATTTTAAAGGTCTGAAATTGTTGGTAGTTAGGTAGCAAATCCTCTTTTGATCAAATGTACGGAACCACTTAATTATGTACATTGATCACCAAGTAATTTTAATATACTTGTGCATCGTCACATTTTTCGTGAATTTTTCTAGAAATTTGGTTTATCTATTGTGAGTGTTAGATACTTGTGCAGCTTGTTGATACAATGCTATGTGTTTACCGCTTACGTGTAAAGTCAATTTTGAACCAACTTAATAGCCTTTCTTTTTCTAGGAAACTGTTAGCATCAAAACTATGGAATATCGTAGTTCCAAGCAGGATTCTTCCTGTTAAGCTCTAAACCCGAGTCTGCCTCTTTATTTAGAATCTGGATATGACTGAAAAGCTTAAGCTCTACACCTGAGTGAAAAAAAAGAAGGATTCCTCACTTTCAGAACGGGGTTCTTTCAAAATAGTAATGTCTGGAACTACGTTAAGGACACCACATCAATAAATTGCCCAGCGGAATGTAAGATCTTAATTTTCCTTTTGGTTTTTCTCTCATGATATTTTGTTGAATGGTAATGATATTTTAGTCATACAATTGGGCCATGGTTTAGTGATCAATATACTCATCCACTGCAAAAGTTGGACAGAGTGAACATATATGTTTTCCCATTTGTTTATGCCATGGTGTCAAATCTGGGCAATACAGTATTTCTGTGTGTGCTTGGTCAAAGATTATTTGAGAATTGGAGTGATCTTTTCATGTCAGGTACGGATTTTGGTTTTAGAGGTGTGCGTATGTTTTTACTTTAATTTGGACTGCAATTACCAGACATTTTTTGGGGATATTGTCAAGGTTTATTAATTAATCGTGAAAAATCAAATGTATTTAGGGGCACATCATATTCGTCTCTGATGTTTTTCTTAAGAACACGGTTGTGGATCATGAGCGCTAGCACCATGCTTTGCTGCTAACAAGAACAACCTCCATTCCGTGCAATGAAGGTTTTAATTATGCTAATTATGGGCAACCTTTTAAATGGACGTTACATGTCCTGTGTGATGCTGAAATAACAATGGATCTGCTAATAGAAATCTTTTATCATTAGCTGATAACATTCAAATGTAAAAAATCTTATAACTGTCAGAAGGAATCTCGTTACTCTGCGTGGTGAATAATGCGTATTTAAAAAAATCAAATTTCACTTTGCAGAGAGGAAGAAGAGGTCGAAGGATGCACTAAAGTACATAGTACACATGGCCATGTTAGTTGCCTCACATGTCTAGCTAGGTTTTCCAAATCTGAAATAAAAAAATTGTGAAATAATACATTAGAAATACAACCTGCAATACATTGATTTACACAAGGCGATGTAAGTATTCCTTTCACAGCTGACTGCATCAGTTTGTTGTTGGATTGTTCATCAGTTTTATCTACGGGTAGACTCATAGGTTTTATGGATTGTTGTTTACCATCATGTGATTGCTTGATGCCTTGATGTAATTATATTACTTGATTTTACTTATCCATTTGAATTTTGGAATGTCAGAGATGTGCAAGGCGAGCAAGATGATCAAGGTGTGGAATTGTTCATGGTGAAGGTTAGTTTGGTTCATTAAGGATTAGAATGCATGTGATACCCAAGGTTATGGAGGAGATCGGAACATGCATAATCTGTTTGACAACCTGTTGCAAGTTTTTGCGACTAATGCATGGGACATTTTTTTGTAGTATTTTTCCATTGTCTTCTGTAAGAGTGCCAAATACATATTTTTCTTGTCACATGTTTCAAAAGCTGATTTAGCCTTACTATTTGTGAAGTTGAAAGACTTGATACTCATAATCTGTTGTGTATGCGTTATCAAGATGTTAATATGCCATATCTCAAATTTGCAAAGTGAAAACAAATTTTTATGTGGCCACCCATCATGTTAAATTAAATGGAGCAGAATGTTAAATGAAATGTTGCTTTGCTCATCTCTCTTATGTACATATTCTCTAGAAGTATTTACTTGATTTAGAGATTCATCATTTTTGGAGAAATTGGAGGGTCCGACAGCTGTTTCGGAGCAATGAGAGGCCAATATGAGACTGGATGGTAAGATGAAAATAAGCATGTAAAGAGTTGGAAGGGATGGAGCTGTGTCTTCCGTTCATTATTCATAATAAAAAAAATCATTCCATAATTTTTTACATAGACGAGATAAGAACTAGGAGAAGATGAAAACATGTGATGTTGCTTAATGAAGTAGTGAGTTGATAGGAATATTCATCTATACATTTAGTATGTTGTCTCGTAGCAACGCACGGACACCTAACTAGTATCCATAAGATGCAAGAAATACACATGGGAGTCAAAGGAAAAACTATTTCATGTCAAGAAATAAAACAATTAAACACAAAAGCCAATGTAAAGATGATTAATAAATATCTACCTCGTAATATATAGCCAATTGTACAAGAGGTTTTAGGAAATATTTTCTGATGGTAGTTTCCAAGTATATCCAAGATTATCTTCATACCAAAGAAAGCATATAGTAAAAGATACGAGTTAACCATCATGCAACGAGAGTTTCTTGATGATTTCAATTAATTACACCATCATGCAAAGCAATTAATAGCATAACTTGAAGCACATGATTTCCCAAAAATGATACGGAGTATGAGACACCCATTATGGAAAATCATGCCAAGAAAAACTCTCACAAACAAGATCCACAAAGATATTAGCAAAGAAACCATTTAAGTAAAGTTGGACTTGTTTGAGCAAACCATGTCACCTAGGAATGAGATAACTTACAATATAGATATTATGTGACACAGCTTCAAATATACACATTTTCATGGCTTGTAATATGCACAAAGCATAATACTCCCTGGTAATTTGATAGATAATTTATTTTCAAAAAGTCAACAAAGAACCAACTAGAGATAATTTAGAATTTGACTTTCTCATGAGGATGACATACCACATAGAGACTAGATAGACTTGCAATAACAATTCTAAGTGGTGTTCCTCATGTACACACATTTTTAGGGTTGTGACATTTATAATGGCATATCATTCCCCCAAAATGGGATTGTCCATTAATCACTCACAAGAGCCATATAAGATACAACAAGATGTGAATAGGCCCCAACTCAAACACAAATACATGAAGCGCAACCTAGCATGCATAAACTTGATTTCTCAAGATAAGTTAAGTAGGAAGCACAACATATACAAGCATATGCAAGGTACAAAAAAAAAACACATGCAAAGGGGCGAGTAACTTTCAATATAAGTGAGTTGAGCACATGTTACCGCAAGGAGAAACATTGGATATAAGATAGAAGCAAGATAACCAAAAGACTTGGCTTGAGATAATATAAATGATGAAGATCCTTTAATTCTTCATGATGTAGCCAAGTCTCCAATGCCCTCCATCATCACCTATTGATCAAGTTTTCGCTTGTTGGTCCCCAACCAAGTTGGGTCCTAAGAGGTTAGTCATAATAGGTTAGGCAACCCAAATGGTTCTTTTCTTGACACCACTTTGAGCACCAACATATTTGGCAAACACATGGCCAACCTCATCCTTACGAAGAGAATAAACACCATCAATGATGATAGGATTGGATGAGGTACCAATAGTGAAAAAAGGAGGAGATGTGGCCCTTCTCACGGTATATGTACCAAGTTCTCTCTTCTCCTTCTTCTCACTTGATTTCTCCACAATGGGAGCATTAACTTGATTCTTCTTGGAAAGTGGCATTTCTTCAACCCGAGGTTGGGCATTCCCTTGAGCTTGAGGCCGCTTCCCTTCTTGCTTCTCACTATGAGGCTTCTTCTTCAATGGACAACATCTAACGTAATGCCCTTCAATTTTGCACTTGAAGCAAGTAATCTTGGACGGATCTTTAACTTGAACTTGGCCCTTCTTGTTCTTAGAGCTTTTGGATTTCTTCTTGTTGTTGGAGATAAATCCAAGTCCGCTCTTGTCATTGGAGGATTGGCACGCAACATCTTGTCAAGTTTGCATTTCCCTTCATGACCCTTTTTCAAGTATTTCTTCACGGAAGTGACTTGAGCCTTGAGCTCTTTGATTTCCTCTACATGGTTAGTAACAACACAAATACTAGAGAAAGTAGAAACTTCATTGTTAGAGCAACAAGGCAAGAAAGATAATTCATCACAAGATTTTGCAGTACTATGAGTGGATGAATTAATAGGACTAGCACATGGCAATGTATCATTTTGAGAAATAGTGCTAGTATCCACATGAGGCTCACGAGATGTTACCTTTGACATGATAGCCTCATGAGCTAACTTTAGCTTCTCATGGGAGACTAGAAGATCATCATGGGAACTAGAGAGCTTTCCATGACTTTCTTCCAAAATCCCATAATTACTAGTTAGCAATTCAAGTTGAGCCCTTAGCTCAACATTCTCCTTTAAGATAAATGGTTCACAAGAAGTAGAGTTAGTAGCACAAGCATCATCATTAATAGCAATAGGAGAAGACAAGTTGGCATGCTCTTTTAGATATGAAGCTTTAAGTTGCTCATGTGACTCGGTGAGTTTGGTGAGCGCACTCTCAATAACCCTAGAGCCATTTTTGAGTTGCTCAAAATCCTCAAGGAGTTTAGCATTAACAAACACAAGTTTATGATTTTTTAGCTTAAAATCATTTGCCACTTCAAGATCTCTATCATGGTTTTCCTTTATTCTAGACAATTTTAGAGAAAAGGTCTCCTCAAGAGATTCTTTGGTGGTTTGTTCTTCTTCAAGTTCATTGTTTAGAGAAGCTATTTCATCGACATACTCACACTCAAGAGAACCTCTTGTTTATATGGTGTTTTCATGCTCCTCAATAAGTTTTTGGCTCTCAATAGCAACAACTAAGATTTTAACAAATTTAGTGCGAGCAATTTTATTGTTGCGAAGAGCACGAAAGACAACCTCACCCATATCATGTAAAGTGGCAATCTAATCCTCTTCTTCTTCATGTACTTCATCTTCATCATTATGATAAACATTAGCTTCGGACGTATAAGATACCATAGAATCTTTTGCCATAAGGCATATATGTGAAACTTCAGATGATGGAGACGAAGAGCTACTTGAAGCTCCATTCAAGATCTTATCATTGCCAATGGATTCTTCGGTTTCCTCTACATTGTTAGACACACAACAACTAGAGGAAATAGAAGAATTTATATTTGGCGACAAGGAATAGCAAGCATATCACCATGACATTTAGATGAACATTTAACACATGGTATGAAAGGACTATCAACATAAGCATGTGAATCATTTATAGTGATAGATGTGTTTAAGTCCAAAGATGAAGCATTGCAATGAGATAGAGATGAAGGATCATCGAGAATCATTTATAGTGCTAGATGTGTTTAAGTCCAAAGATGAAGCGTTGCAATGAGATAGAGATGAAGAATCATCGAGAATAAGCTCACCATCAACATTGCAATGGTCATTACCACTCACCTTGGCATTTCCTTGTGTCCTGCAACACAATGGTGAAGTGGATGAAAGTTCATCACGGCCGGAAGTGGAGGGAATACAATCATCCCCAATAATGTTGGGCACATCATATTTTTCTTGAAGCTTTGTCGATAAATCATGAGCTCTCTGGAAAGGCAAGATTGCAAGAATATCTACATTGCTCAAAGCATGAACAAGAACGTTAGAAGCTTGAGCATTGAGATATAATTTTTTATCATCCTCTAAAGATAGATTTTGGGAATCCATCGGAGGAGAAAAACCTATATCTACAATTTGCTCCATATGAGGGTCAATGAACCGAAAATGTTTAAGCATGCGAATTTTCCAAACATCATAATTTGTGTCATCGAATATAGAAGTGTGATCATGCACTAAATCTCTAGCCGACATCCTTACTCTCAAGGTGGTAAAGCCTATAGTGAGAGACCGGGCTCTGATACCAATTGAAAGGACATGGATGCCGCCTAGAGGGGAGGTGAATAGGCTGTTTAAAACTTTTACGAATATGGCTTAACAAATGCGGAATAAAACTAGCGTTTAATGTGTCAAGCACAAAACCTATATAACTAGGGTTCACCTATGTGCACCAACAACTTATGCTAAGCAATACAAGCAACTATGTGGTAGCAAGATATATAACTTCAAGCATTAAAGCTATCACAAATTAAAGTGCATAAGTAAACAACACGGGTATAGGAATAACCGAGGTGACGCGGAGACAACCATGTATCCCGAAGTTCACACTCTTGCGAGTGCTACTCTCCGTTGGAGCGGTGTGGAGGACAAGTCACTCCAAACGGCACGAACACCTCACCGTATTCTCCTCTAGAATTCCCACCAAAAGGGATGTCCTCGATTCACTATGGAACCTTGAGGGTGGTCAGCGAACCCGCACAAAGCTTGGGGCTAACTCCACAACTTAATTGGAGGCCCCCAATATTCCTCCACAAAGGCCTTGCAATTGAGGAATCTCCACAACTTAATTGGAGGGCCCAAGAACACCACTAAGCCACAAAGCTACAAACTAGAGGCAATCTCTGACATAGGCATCCCCAATGGGCCTGCCAAAGATGGTACCCGGGGTTTACTGAAGGCCCACAACCCGAAGGATAAGAAGAATCGGAAGCCCAAATTATTATTAAGGAAAGCTAGAGTTGTATTAGGAAACAATACTTGTAATCTTGCGGGACGGGTCAGAAACCCTCCCGGACTCTGTAAACTTGTGTATTACGAAACCCTGGGCTCCACCTCCTATATAAGGGGGAGTCGAGGGACAAAGAAAGGATCGAATTTACTGTCAACACAACCCTAGTTTCATATTCGTCGAGTACTTTTCGGCTGAAACCTTCGAGATCTACTTGCCCTCTACATCCAACGAAACCCTAGTCTACAATCCGTAGGCATTGACAAGTTAATACCTGGTCGCGCACCCGATAAATATAAAAAGTTCGAGAAAGAATAAAAATATATTGACATGAGGCAATAAAGTGTTGAGCCTACAACCAAGCACAAGTCCTTGGCTGTAGCCTCGGGGGCTACTCCCATTGGGAACGCTGTTCGCGTGCCCGATCAAATTATATAAAAAAGAGAGAGAAAGAAAGAAGAAAAAAGAAGAAGTGAACATATTTCGAGTTATGCAAATAACTCTACATATACTCCCATCGGGAAGGCAAAATAAGTCATACATTGACTCGATAAAATGTGCTATTCTAACAGCCGAAAAAGCACTCGACAATATATTCTCAGAGCGCCAAAGTAGCGAATAATCTCTGAATGCCGTGAAACATTGCGAAGGTAAGACCCCAGATCCGTTCTGCGCGGCGTAGCGCCGTCTCTGACGTCGGTTTGCTACTTTTTTCCGTATCAACAGATACGAAGAAAAATCCTAACGGACGTGTTAGGTACCCGATAAAATATGACTGGGACTCGACAGAATGGTAAGACCTTAAGCGACGTCTATCGAAGTTTACACCAGTATCCCGAGATCATGTCCAGAGACGTGATCTTGAAGTAGGTTTTTGCGGATTGCCACTAGAGCAGTTAACTAGTACCTGATCCGTCAAATGAACTAGCCCCAACTACCATTATCCCTGTACAATATAGAATTGCGTATCTAAAGATATGTGATGAATTCGGCAGATGTATTGAATGATTAAAATTGGAGATTTTCCCTGACTCTGCGATTCAAGCAAAATCTCGGGGGCTAATGACATAGGCATCCCCAATGGGCCTGCCGAAGATGGTACCCGGGGTTTACTGAAGGCCCACGACCCGAAGGATAAGAAGAATCGGAAGCCCAAATTATTATTAAGGAAAGCTAGAGTTGTATTAGGAAACAATACTTGTAATCTTGCAGGACGGGTCAGAAACCCTCTCGGACTCTGTAAACTTGTGTATTACGAAACCCTCGGCTCCACCTCCTATATAAGGGGGAGTCGAGGGACAAAGAAAGGATCGAATTTACTGTCAACACAACCCTAGTTTCATATTCGTCGAGTACTTTTCGGCTGAAACCTTCGAGATCTACTTGCCCTCTACATCCAACGAAACCCTAGTCTACAATCCGTAGGCATTGACAAGTTAATACCTTGTCAATCTCCACAACTTAATTGGAGACCCCAAGAACACCGCAAAGACCACTAAGCCGTCTAGGGTTCCAAGAACCCAAAAGGAAGAACCTTATCACTTTCACTTCCACGAATCACCGTGGAAAGCTCAAACCGATGCACCAAATGCAATGACAAATCCTTCACACCCAAATTCCAACAAAGCTACAAAATATATTGGGGAAGTAAGGGAGGAAGAACAAAGGAAATCCACAAAGAACTCCAAGATCAAGATCTAGAGGATTTCACTCACAAAGAGAGGGATTTGATTGGTACAAATGTAGATCTAGATCTCCTCTTCTTTTCCCTGAATAATATTCAAGAAGCATAGGAGGAGTAGAGGGATATGACAAGCTCTCAAGGTCAACAATGGTGGAGAGCAAATGGGGGAAGAGGTATCTGCCCAAGAAGGGGGCCTTAAATACCCCCTCCCATCAAAATATGACCGTTTGGGTCCTCCCGGGCCGAATTATCCGGGGCCGTGTTACTGAAAAACGGCTAAGGACTTGAGGAAACTGCTCGCAGTAAGAGGGCCGGATATTTTGAATCCTAGCCGGATTACCCCCCCCCCCCCTGAAAACTGGCAGAAACATCAACATGAGAATGAGCATAACTTGAGCATCCAGACTCCAATTTTGATGATCTTGGGCTCGTTTTGAAGCTAGTAACAAGATCTACAAGATAATTCAGGAAACCATCATATTCCAACAAGGTAGGATATAAAAAAATGATAAAAGGTTTGACCTATCCAAAAAAAGACATACCGGTAAAACCTCCAACCTCGAAAGTGCAACAAGTTGCCCGTGCAAAAACCATTCTCGATGAACTAGAGTTTGTCATGAGAATAAGCACAAGCTCTAAAACATCACATGGATAAGATCCAAATAACAACCAAGAAAGATGATGCAAGGATGCAAATGTTTGAGCTCTCCGAAGGATACGATTGAGTTACTCACTCAAGAGCCCTCTTGATAGTACGGAAACTAAACTATAAACCGGTCTCCAACTACACCATGAGACCGGTAATAAAGAAACCCTATCAAGAGCAAACGTTACCCTTGCGCGTTCCTCTTGAGCTCGATGATGACGATCTTGACCGCAACAAGTGGAACGCCGTTCTTGATAGTGCTTGCTTGACGAAGTCTTGTGGATTGCTCCCCCATAATCCACCATGGGAGAGATTCTTCTTCGGCACAACTTCACAAATCTATGATCACCATATGGATGACATGCATCAAGCAAATGATCTCTTCGAGTTGGCTAATCTTGAACTTGCACTTTATTTCTTCATTCTTCATCATGTTGATGTCTTGAAGTTAAACTTGAGGGCTTACTTCATCTTCATCTTCAAGACATGCTTGGCACTTAATTTTCTTCATCAATTTCTTCATCAATTTCTTCTTATTGCAACCTTGAAGCCAACACATGGTTCAAGCATTGCTATGGACAACTCCTACAAATATAACTCAATGCAAGCATTAGTCCATAGGGATTGTCATTAATTACCAAAACCACACATGGGAGCTCCATGCACTTTCAGCGATGGCTAGGGTTTTGTGTGGGAGGAGATGAGATGCGCGCGCCCTTGTTTATATAGGCTGGAGGTAGGCGACGGCCACGGCACGCGTGGCATCGCCATTAGTTCGTGCGAAAAGGTAGGCGACGGCCGTGCGCCACGCGAGACATCGCCATTAACGTGGCCGCAGACTGCCAAAGCGACGCCTCGGCACCAGTATTGGCGCACGTGAGAAGACGCATCGAGCCTGGGTCACTGTCAGGCGGGCTCGACGAGCCAGAAGCGAGCGGACACTCGGCGCGTCCGTAGAGACGCATCCGAGACGCATATTTGGGCCATGTTTTCGTCGCCGCGGACAGCCCGAACAATATGCGTCGGGCCGCTGGGCCTGGTCCTAGACGCATTTTCGGTCCACGCGGACGCAAACGGTCACTCAACGTCCGTTTGCGTGGCCCAGTTGGAGATGTCCTGAGAGCATCACCAGCCGCGTCCCCGAAAGCGACCCCCAAAGGTATTTGGGGCGCTTCAGATATTTTTTTCGTTACCAGCCGCACACTCCAATGGCTTTTTTCGTCCAACGCAGCCCGATACAGTATCCGGCGCCCCGAGCCCATCCCCGGTCCACAAAGAACGCTCCGGGTATCACTAAACAAAGGGAGACCTTTGATCTAAAAATAATAATAAAGGAAACCTTTCCAAAGGTCAACTCGAACCCCGCGGCCACGCGAGTATCACGGTCCGCGTACGCGCGTCCCTCCACACAAGAAGAAAAGGTACGGCCACGCGACCGGTTCATCCATCATGACAAAAAAAAAATCAGGTAGGAGCCGCACATTGGGAAGCTAGCTGACGTATATGAGGATTTTATTTTTGTGTCTGGGAAATACATCACCCAGTTACATTAAAGTATGAGTATAGTTAGATACAATATACGAGTATAGTTACAATAATATACGAGACGAGTACAACTCAGTGAACACCTGAGGACAGTTACGTGCAAAGCACGAGTACAGTCGCGCGCATGAGCGAGTACAGTACAGTCACGCAAACTAGACATGTACAATTGCGCACACGAGTAAGTACAATCATATATATATGAGTAAGTACAGATACAGTCGTTCACATGAGGCATGTACAACCGCGCACACGAGCAAGTAAAGGTACAATCGTGCATATGAGCAAGTACAGTTACAATCACGCACACGAGTAAGTACAATCGCGCACGCGAGAAAGTGTATAGAAGTACAGTCGTGCACACAAGCAAGTACCATTACCGAGTAAAAGGGAAAAACTGCTCCAAATACACAAAAAACAGGGGTACTTATCAGTTTAAAGGAGTGCAGTTAGGTAGACACCACGAATACAAACATACTAGTATTGTAAGTACGGAAAAAAACATCGAAACCTATCAACATGAGATCTAGTTTTGAAGATCTCGATGCGAGGACCCTAAAAGTGAAAACGGTTCGTAATTTAAAATTACCGTTCTCAATATATTTCATTTAAAAAATAAATCTAAAAATTAAAGAGAAAAACTGAGACATCTCACCCTCCACCTGTGCTTCTCTCTCCTCTCTCATTCCCACTTTGCTTCCCCTTGCGACACGTGACGAGCAGGGAGACAACTTCTCAGAAATTTCTTAGCACCACAATGTGCCACTTGTCGCCTGCGGAGAGAGTTGACTCGCTTGGTGAAAGTCGGCCTTTTTTTAGAGATTTCGACGCTCCGAGTACGCCGGACACAACGAGAAACAAGGCGGGAAGTGGCGAGCCCGACTCGTTAGTGACACGGAAGTCTAAAACTCCGTCGCCTACCTCTGGTCAAGCGACGTTAACGGCGCCCAACTTTCCCGGCGACGCAGTGACGCGTCTCATCGTGCATAGCCGCATGGCCATCCGCGCCGGCGTTTATTGCGGCCAACGCCCCACTACCGCCTCACCTGTCGCCGCTGTACAATAAAGAGTGCCCCTCATTCCTTCCACATTTCAATCTTGCCGCTTCCAATCTCGCCGCACCCCTTCCTCTCGCCGCACCTCCTTCCTCGGCGCCAATGGCGTCCTCTCGCAAGAACATCCTCGCGGCGATCGGCTTCGGCCGCGGTAGCCTCACGACGGCGGAGGCGTGGGCGTTGTACCGCGCGCGGTACTCTGTCGCGTCGGACATGCGCCTGCCAAGCAGCGGCGGCTGGAGGTTGGCCGTCAACGGGGTCGGCGTCCCCCCGCCGCCGGCGGGAACCGAACGCTGGAGGGACGCGATCAGGACCCAGCGTGCTCGCCTCAGCGCCGAGGAGCGAGCCGATCCCACTGGGCCCCCACCGATAACGACGACTGGTGGGCGGACTTCTTCCAGGCACGACGCCGAGATGAACAACACCAACGGCCTCATCGGACGGAGGAACACTTGGAACAGGATGGGGCGCCTCCACTTCTGGGGCGTTCCTAGGCGTGCCCTCCCAAACATCATCGATGTCATCCAGAACGGCGCCCCAAGGCTGGAGATGCAGCCTTCGCCGCCACCATCTCCTTCGGCCGCAGCGCGCTAGCAGTCGAGGAGGACGTACTCGTCCTCCTCAAACTATTCTTCCTCAGGGCCGACGTGATCGACGTCTTCCTCGCACCGCGCCACGCTGTATAGCGTGCCGAAGCGCGAGGTGAAGGAAGAGCCGGAGTACGCGACACCGCCCATCATTTGGAGGCGCGGCGGCAACAACGACAACATCCGCGAACCAGCGCGACAACAGCATGGGCGTGTCGACGGCGCCCTCCTCGTCCCTAAGCCGGAGATGAAGGAGGAGCAGGACGACGAGAAAGCCGCAAAGGCCGTGCAGTTGGCGGAGTACGAGCGGTAGCAGCGCCTCAGCGCTAGCAGCGACGACCCCGAGGAGTGCCTAGACTTGCATGCAGCGTGCATGGCGTCGTTGAACGACAAGGAAGCCTAGAGGGGTGACCTCGACGCGGCGATCGCCATGTCCATCCGCGACGCTGGGATGCTGCTCGTCGACCTCACCAACGACGGCGAAGCTGGACCAAGCAGCGCAGTGAAGGATGAGCCCATCGACGAGCCCGACGAGCGCGACAAGCAGGACTCGTCGTCGACAACATGTACAACTTCCACTAGTACTAGGACCCCTCTGGCCTCCGCAAGTACTATTAGGGTTTAGGTTTAAATGTCATCGAATTTCGTTCGAATCTATGTAATATATAGCAAGTTTGAATAAATTCAACTGTTTTCGATTAAATTTTAAAAATCTCGAATTCTGTTTGGGGGACACGGCTATGGAGTGACGTCCGCCAAACACGACACAAAGAAAACGCGTCCCCAAACGCTAAATCCGGCGCTGTTTGGGGGTCGTTTTGGGGACGCAGCTAGATATTCTTTGAGGCTCCCAAATCGACCACGATTTTACCTTCTTGGCCCGATGGTTTCGGGAGTTTAGAGCATCTCTAACAGAGCCCGTAAATCCCGCCGAAACTGAATTTTTCTGGTGAATTTACAGGTTCGGGCCAAAAGCGGCGCAGAACGGAGCCCGAATCGGTGGGCCGGCCCATATAAGATGTTCAGGGGCCCGAGAAACTGGACCGTCGACCCGTATATATACAGGCCGCGGAGGGGAGTAGGGTTCCAAAACCCTACTCCCTCCGCCACGTCCGCCCCTCCGCTCCACCAGTACTAGGACCCCTCTGGGCGCCGCAAGTACTACTAGGACCCCTCTGGGCGCCGCAAGTACAATTTCATCGAATTTCATTCGAATCTATGTAATATATAGCAAGTTTGAATAAATTCAACTATTTTCGATTAAATTTTAAAAATCTCGAATTTTGTTTGGGGGACGCGGCTATGGAGCGACGTCCCACAAACACGACACGAAGAAAACGCGTTCCCAAACGCTAAATCCGGCGCTGTTTGGGGGTCGTTTTGGGGACGCTGCTGGAAATGCTTTGAGGCTCCCAAATCGACCACGATTTTACCTTCTGGGCGCGATGGTTTCGGGAGTTTAGAGCATCTCTAACAGAGCCCGTAAATCCCATCGGAACTGAATTTTTCCGGCGGATTTACGGGTTCGGGCCGAAAGTGGCGCAGAACGGAGCCCGAATCGGTGGGCCGACCCGTATAAGAAGTTCAGGGGCCCTTGAAACTGGACCATCGACCCGTATATATACAGGCCGTGGAGGGGAGTAGGGTTCCAAAACCTTACTCCCTCCGTCACGTCTGCCCCCTCCGCCGCGCGCATGGTTGTACTTCCGACGAGCAATCGCGACCCACCGCCGCCGCTTCTCCACTCTCTCCACCACCATCGTGACCGCATGGCTGGGGCGAACATCGACGGCAGAGGAGGCGGGCGGATTGGCGGGAGAAACTCTCCGTCGCGCCCCCATCTTCCAGTCCGTGGCCGAGCGGCTCAAATGGAACCGCTCGGAAGGCGCGAGGAAGCGCAGCGCGCCAAATGGGGTCTGACGCCGCCGGGGAAGCTCACGCGGTACGCGAATAGCGGCGAGGGGTCGTCCTCGGCCGCGTCCGGCCGTACGTTGTGGCGGCCCGCCCTGGACAACAGCAGCGACGAGGAGGAGGAGGAGGAGGAGCAGCAGGAGGAGGAGGTGCCGGTGCTCCTCCAGTTGCAGTCGGGGGACTACGTCCTCAACGACGACGAGGAGGCGACGGCAATGCAGCAGGTGGCCGTCATCTCCACCGCCGAGGCGCGTGCGCGTCCACCGCGAGGAGGCGGAAGCCGTTAGTGCCGTGCGCGAGTACGAGGCCGCGCAGAAGGAGGCGGCCGTCCGCCGCGTGAAGCAGGAGGTCGTCGACCTCGACTCCGAGTAGGCCACCGATGGCGTAGTCTTCCGCGGCGCGCACAGTAGGTCGCCGTCGACGAAATTAGTTTAGTTTTGGAGGTGGTCGCCGACGACCACCTCAAATACAATGTATCTATCGATAGACGTATCTATCGAATTATGCCTAAATATGTTTGAATTTCAGTTCTACTGCTTGTTTGCGATGATCAATTTACCGGTAAATTTTGAATTCGGCGTTTTTCGGTTCCGAATACGGGTTCTATTTTGCGTCACACTCAAAACCGCTCCCATTTTATTTTTCGAGAGACTGAACTAATTTTTTTCGGTTTTGAAGAATAAGGGCTATGCTAGAGCACGATTTTACCCTCTCGGGGTGATGGTTTCAGGAGTTTTTTCCGCCGCCCGCGCGAGAGTGCGGAGTGACACGGCGTGCACGCGGCGCAGCCCCATGCGCCACCGGCCTGCGACGCCCGTGGGTTTCGCCAAGAAAAGTTGGCCCATGAGTCTCGTGGGTATATGGAGAGCGGTGAACTAGGGCGGAACATGGGCCCATCCGTTGAGCTCGGTATCGTCTTCCTTGATGAGAAAACTGCACGGGTCTCCCGATACATGATGACGATGCCAAAGTACATGGCCTAGAATTTTCAAAATGTTGTACTTCCCACCATCATATTATTTATTTTTACGATGTAAACAAAGCCTCATCGTTCGAGAATATGGAGATCTATATTAGAGCAGAGAGATATTTTGAAGCACTGGTTCAGTAGAAGAACCAGAGCTGGCGTGGGAGCATAACTGTTTGTCTCATGATTACATGCTTACGGGGGGCGCGGAGCCGGAATCAGCCAAAGCCTGGTGCTAACACTAGCTTAGTGGTGCTAGTAACCTAGGTTTCTCATGATTATAGTGCTAAAATTTGAGAAATCTTTGTTGTAGTACGTGCAGCAGCTAGGCCGGCCGGTGCTACAACACCGGTAGCACCAGGCCTAGCTCCGCCCATGCATGCTTAAGTGAGTGGCGTGTCTATTGGCGTATGATCATGTGCATGTTGCAGATTATGCCAAACATGTCAATAGAGTATGACATGAACAAGGTTTGAAACAATCTTCTTCCAGATTATCTACGATATTCCCATAGGGATTTTTGGAATTGGCACTACTAGGAAAAATGCCCGTGCGTTGCACTGGGTGAAACAAAAACTCAAACATCTATTTTATTGATATGAGTGTGTTGTTAATAAATACTTTACAAGGCATGTATAATTTGATGTAGACAATCATTTGCATAAGTCAGTATTTTTTATTTTTAATCTTGTTAGTATTAGTATTATAATAAATCTGGCTATTCTTTTGTCTTTGAAGCTCCACGTCTAGCTTTGCTATAAATTAGTCCCTATTTTGCTTTCAACTGATTTTTCACATAGTTTATTGAAATAAGAACCGGCTCAATATATTGAACTTAGAAAATGCAATACACGCGCTACTTCCAATCACGCACTCCTTGTTTATGAAAAAATAATAAATAATTATTTTTCTTAGTTTTTTCGGTGTTTGTTTTGATATTGTCATTACATTTTAGATCTTAGCCCAATATGTTCTTCATCTTTTGAATATTGAACAATCCAGATAACGGTTTGTTGTCAAAGTCTTACTCCCTAATCCCTATGCTTTCATAAACATGTGTATGTGTATGTATCGTTATCCTCTCCCATGCAACTAAGCATATATCCAGATTCAATTGGGGTTCTCTGCTGCTCGACGTCTCCCCGGCACAACGATGCTGCACAACCCAAATTCAGACTCATAGCTGTAGCTTGAACGCAAGTTAACTTTTAACATATTTTTCAATCATCAAAAAAGGTGCCAATATTGCTACTCCTAGTTTGTGAATCATCATCAAGCTGGAACTACCAGAACTGCTCCTAGTCCTATATTAATAAACTCAATCATGAACTCCGGTGAAGCCATACCCTCCAGTTTATGCAAACAGCGGTCGGGCCCCTTCTCCATAAAAAACTTGTATGTTGCTAATTTGTATTGTGTACATATAGTAAACATCAGATCAATATTGACGTGTACCGCTTCACTTATCGATCAACTACGGATCTCCCTACGAGTTCTACATGCCGTGATCAAATGATCGATCCATGGCTTCGCCGCCGCGCCAAATGAAACATCGTGCATTCGTGCCTAACGAAACGTCGCACCCGCAAATGAAACATCACGTCGAATGAAACGCCACGCCCAAGAGTCTGACGCCATCCCAAGGAAGATTTTGCTCATCCTCGAGTCCCCCACATACCATGCATGGGATGTGCGGCCAGCCCCGTCCGCCTTCCGTCTTGCTATCACCAACCTACATTTTCTCCGATGTTTCCTTCCCCTCCACTACCCATTCTTGGCATCCTCAAGGACGTCTTACCCCACCCTTCCGCATCTGTGGTCCGTTGGATTGTACACTCTGAAGTCATCCAACTTGTCATGCAAATCCTTCCTCCCTTTTCCAGGCAGATGGAGAGTAAGGAAGAGCCGCACCGATCACCATCCGGCCATGGATGGCAGAGCACGCCCTACGCTACAACGCCTTGAGGCCTATGTCGCCAGAGAAGGCAGATGCGACCTCGCAAGCGCGAGGGAACGGTGACGCTCAAACCATCCCCACCTCTCCTGCTTTTGCTCCGCATGCGGGCTAACAACATCTGCCAATGCTCATTCACACTCCAAAGCAGCGAGGCTGAATAATGTTTGAGTGCGCGAGTAGGTATTGAGAAACTGAGGAAGTACAAACAGATCGGGCGCTATAACCATGAATAAATCACGTGCAATATGTTTTGATCCAATAAGCACTGGGCCGCAACGGTGTAGGAGTATGAGAGCACCATGGGCGTCATGTACCCGACAGCAGCCGGCAGGGCGTGATCGCCAGCAACTCATCCAACACCCACGCCGCCGATAGAAAAACGCCAGCACTAACCTGTCGCCTCTTGGTCTACCTCAGATGCAGCGCTAGTGTCTCCTGCCATGAACACAATTTTCCGGCAGCGCCGGCGGCCGCCCGCGCATCTTCGTCTAAATCCCACAGACGGTGGCTAGATCGTCTTGTTGAGTTGATGCAAGCACACCGACTCTCCAGCCAGGTTACTTTATTTTGCGTGGGATCGACTGCCCTTGGCCACCACCGTCGTGCAGCAATAAACGCCGTTCGAAGTCGTGGGTGTACGCGCCGGGAAGCTCTCGCCCTCGTGGCCGCGCGGCCCGGGCCGATGAGATCCAAGGATCCCGTCTAGGTATAAGAGGTAGCGCTGGTGGGTTGCTTTATAAAGGCTGGACCTCCTCGTCTCTGGCTTGGACATCTTCTTTCCCTAGAGCATCTCTAACAGAACCTGAAAAAGTGCAAATCGAAAAAGTGGTTTTCAGTCTTCCGAAAACGATAGTTCGTTCGAATTTGGCAGTGGCGCAGATTAGAAACCGAAAAATTGGAACTGAAAACCGGAATTTGAAATGGCGCGGGTAAATTTTGCGATGATCATAGTTTGACATCAAATTGATGCCCCGATTTAGCATCGAAACATGCATTGTTCATAAAATTAAAGCTACGTTACTGGTACACCGGCGGGCGCTAGTTAGCTAAAGCAAAATGCGGCCACTATATTGACCTACGCGTGCGGTGATGCCGGTGGTGGCGGAGCGGTTCGGCGGCAGAGGGCGCCGACGCTGTCGTCGACGAGGTTCACGCGTCGTCGGCGTCGAGCTTGACGCGGCGGACGCGGGCCTCCCGGCGGGCCACCTCGTATTCACGGACAAGGCAGACGGCTTCCGCCTCCTCCCGGCGGAAGCGCGCGAACCTCCGCCTCGCTGATGGCCTTGGTCTGCGCCAGGACGGCGTCCTCCTCGTCGCTGCCGTGGACATAGTCCCCGGCGGAGAAGGTGGGCGACCGCGCGAGGATGAGATCATCGTCATCGCTGCTGTCCGCGACGGGGAGCCGCGGCGCGCGGCTTGACTGGCCGGAGGACGAGCCCTCACCGGTGTTGTCGTACCTGGCGAGCTTCCCTGGGGGCGTGAGCCCCCAGTTTGTCCACCGGCAGGCGCTGCGCTTGCGCGCGCCCTCCGACCGGTTCCACTTCCGCTGCTCCGCGTCGGTGCGGAAGACGGGCGGGCGTGGCGGTGAGTCGCCGCCGCCCAATCCGGCGCCACGGCCTTGGGAGCCTCGACGGGACGACATCGCGTGGCGGCGGGCTTTCGATCGGTGGCTGGGGCGAGCTGGATTGCTCGCCGGAAATGGTCAGGGGCGGTGGCGGAGGGAGAGGAACGGCGGAGGGGAGTAGGGTTTGCGACCCGAACTCCCCTCCGCGAACCCTTTTAATAGGGGCCGTTCGGGCACCGATTCGGGCCCTGACCTTATTTTACGGGCCGGCCCATCTTTTCGTTCGTTGATCTGTGGCACATTCGGTCCGAATCCGTAAATCCGCCGAAAAAGTTCGGTTCCGACGGGATTTACGGGTTGTGTTAGAGATGCTCTTAGACGGGAGTCTAAACCGATGACACGACGTGAAGCTCAGGAGATTGCGATGACTATTTACTGGGCCGTCCCAAAGTGCATGGGCTCTTTTGGTTACGAACAGGAAAGCCAGGAAAGCTGCATACGAAATCGACTTGGACTTCCTCAAAAAAAAAAAAAAAAAAAAAAACGTAATCGACTTGGACTCAGCCGTGAGCCAGGCAATCGATACAGATTCTACGCGCGAGGACAATGTACATAGCGACGGACCAAACCAACTTAGCCGGGACGAAACGGACGATACCACGGAAACGCTTCTTCCTTTATTATTAGGTAGGTACTAGAAAAAGTGCCCGTGCGTTGCACCGGGATATAGAAAATCAACATTTGGACAAAAAATGTCGCACTGATTTAGGTTTTTTTCCTAGTTCGACCGACTTGCATAACCCAATGTTTAATTTAGCATTTAATATAAAATATTTATTTTTATTATGTGTACTATCTTGTATTTTTTTATTTAGTCTACTATTTTTACTCTTTTTAATATCGATATATTTCTATTTGTGTATAATAATGTACCTATTTTTTATCTCTCCCTCTTATCCTCATCTCTTTATCTCATGGCACATTAATGAAGTTCAAAAAAAGATCGATTTAAGATATCCCAGGTTAATTCCAATTCCTGTCCACTACTCGTGATACTTGTACATATGCTGTAATAAGTATCAAGATTACATAAAATATTCAAGAACAAAATTGGTGCCTAGATTAAAATGTTATTATTTATATAGGGGAAAAGCAACTTACCTTGTCGACACTAAAGAAAACTAAGTCAAAATAGGTTGAACATTAGATGAATTCCTTAGATGAATGTGCCGATGATGTTGCTGCTTCCGCAACGGGTGATGCACACAATGCAGACGAAGCTGCGTCTATGCCTACTACATCTACCATCACTTCAGTAACAGGCTCTGCAAAACCGGGCACCTTACTTGGCCAAGCTTTGCCCGGAACCTGGGCTTCTTACTTTGCCCCGTCCGCAGCCATCTGTGAGTTACCGCATCTATATACTACTCTAGGATGCATTTCTCTGAATCAACCCTGGCTGCAGTGCTTTGATGGTTAAGATACGTGCGGTTCCTGCATGTAATTGCCGTAAAACAGCATTTTCCGAGAAGTCATGGCATGAGGAAAGGTCAAGCATATCAGGAAAATCTTCAACATTGAATACGTCCTCTTCTGCAGAACCTTCGATCCCGTAACGCTGGGAGTCTATCTTAATTCCTTCAGTCCTTTGGGTGGAGCAATACACGAAGCAAGTTCTGAGATATTGGAGCTGACCCGGGATGCAGCGAGAGGGACCTCACCGTATCTCTGAAGGACACCGGTCGGCCTGGGCGCTGTAGTGCTGGAGATGATGGCGGCCTAGCCGACCATGAGCTGCATCGCAGAGACGACAAGCGTTGGCCAACAATCACCTTGTGCCCTCGTTCGTTTCCGATCTAGTTGAAGAGGACATGATGAGTGATGTGCAACCCGATCTTGAGATGCATCTTGGCCACGACCAGCAAGCCGTTGGCAAACCTTCAGCTTGGGCCCTCGTTCACAGCCGGTGCTGTCGAAGAGGATGGCATCTAGCATAATCTAGAAGGCCTGATTGCTACGATCGAGAAGTAGGAGTTGAATTTCAGAGATAGCGCACAACTGAAGTTCCGGCCAGGTTGGCTAGAGACGCCTCGAATTCGTCGACCGTATCCTCGCCAAACAATCCCTCGCAGAAGTAGGCGAAGATCGTGTTGATCGATTGGTCGATGATTACCAACGTATATACGAACCTTTGCATCGGTTAGGTCGACCTGGAGTCCATGGCGAGAAGCGGCGAAGCGATGGAGTCTAGATGGACTGGCGAGGCGGCGTACGAGGTTTTGGGGCATCGCGTGGCAAGTTATTTGAGGATCCGAGCCGGCGTTGAGAAACATTCATTTTCCTTGTATACTCTCCGGTTTTCTGGCTGTTCCTCAATAACGCACGAAGAGTTTGTTTCCTTCACGACCCAAGAGATCGACGACATGGTGTAGAATTGTACAACTGTCGAAGGCGCACTTCGTGTTGGACCAAAGCGTATTAGGACGGACCAAACCAAGGAAATGTTAGCTCCTTTATTATTAGGTAGGTATAGATAGACTAGGAAAAATGCTCGCGCGTTGCGGCGGATTAATTTAGCTACTTCATGGGAAAGCTATTCCAACAAGAATATTTAAGAACATATTTTTGATCATTTTTCAATGCGGGACAGAAAAGACCTGGCAAACCACGAAAATCATTTTGCTTTTATTTAAACATATATATACATAGCTCACATATAAATACATATATATTAGAATATAGGATATAGAAAATATGCCCTTGCATTGCAACGGGTTAATATTTATTGGATACTCTTGCAAATGTTTGATGAATGGACGCAAATATGTTGTGGGCTTCATTGCACATATCGGCATTGGCGGAGCCAACACCGGGTCGAGCCTGGGCAGCCGACCCGGCTCAGTTTTTGGGGAAAAAAAATCCCATCGCCAATTCCCCTGTCCCGCACGCACGGAACGGAGACGCCCCGAGCCCGACCTAATCGCTCGCTCCCACACGCCGCCATCGCTCGCTCCCGCACGCCGCCGCCATCGCTTGCTCCCGGCTCCCTCGCTCGCTCCAGCACGCCGCACGCCGGCGCCGTCGCTCGATCCCGGCTCCGCCCTCGCTCGCTCCAGCACGCCGCACGCCGGCGCCGTCGCTCGATCCCGGCGCCGCCCTCGCTCGCTCCAGCACGCCGCACGCCGGCGCCGTCGCTCGTCCTTGACCGCCGCCCCTCTCCACGGCCGGCTGTCCTCTGCTCGCCCCCGCCCCTCTCCATCTCCAGTCTCCAGGCTCCACGGCGCTGCAGCACTAGGCACCGCTGCTTGTTCCGGCGGCCGTCTTCGATGGACTCCAGCGACGAGGCTGACCTGGCTGCCTGGATCGAAGAAGGGGAGGCCGCTGAGGCAGCAGAAGAAGAAGCACGCAAGAGGGCACGCACAGAGGTTGAATTTCCCCCATTTGTCTTGACTTTTGATACATATTTGTCTAGTTTGTTTCCTCATAGTTTGTTTTATTTTCATTGTTGTAGGCAAATGTTCCGGAAATCTTTGATCTAGCAAATGTGGTTCCCGATCCCGGAATTCGGAGACCAATTGAGTCATATGGTACCCCTGAAATTAGAGATAAAATGCGATGGGCATATTTGTCGAGAGGTCGTAATCGTTTAGTTGGTCATAGTTATCCCAAAAATCCGGATAAGCGATCATTTCTAGAAGCATGGTATAGCAAGTATGATTGGTTAGAGTTTAGTGTGGAGAAGAATGCTGCATTTTGTTTTTATTGTTTTCTTTTCAAATCTTCAAACAATGGTAACCACTTTGGATCGGATGTTTTCACAAAGTCGGGGTTTACAAATTGGAAGAAAGCATCGGAAAATTTCAGGGGTCATGTAGGTGGACCAACGAGCTTTCACAACAATGCAAGAAATAGTTGTGAAGATTTCAGAAATAAAAATCAAAGTGTTGCATATGCTCTTGTTTCTCATGAAGAAAAATCGCATATTGAATATGAGATTCGTTTGAGGGCTGTTGTGGGTATTGTCAGATTTCTACTTGACCAAGGTCTAGCTTTTCGTGGGCATGACGAGTCTAGCACTTCCTTGAACAAGGGGAATTTCCGTGAGATGTTGGATTGGTATGGTGCAAGATGCAAGGATGTAGCTGATGTGATCAATGAGAATGCTCCTGGCAATTGTCAATTAACATCTCCTGATATCCAAAAAGATATAGTGCAAGCATGTGCAGAAGAGATTACACATGTCATTATGAGTGAGCTCGGAAATGCTTGTTTCTCTCTACTTGTTGATGAGTCTCGTGATGTATCAGTTAAAGAGCAAATGGCTGTGATGGTGAGGTTAGTCATACTCTCACAATTCTTTCTCATACTCCCACAACTCAATTATCATACTCCCACAACTCAAATGTCTGTGATGCTATGTTTGTGAAACATAATTTGTCCATGTCTAGCTTAAGAGGTCAAGGATATGATGGTGCCTCTAATATGCGTGGGGAGCTACATGGTTTAAAAACATTGGTATTGGCCGACAACCCTTATGCTTTTTATGTGCATTGTTTTGCCCACCAACTACAATTGGTGGTTGTGGCGGTTGTGAAAGGGGTTCTTCCGGTTGGTCAGTTCTTTGGTTACTTAAACAAGATTGTTAGTATGGTGAGTGCCTCTTGTAGGAAATCTTTACTTCCAAATCTATTTCTATGTATCAATTCTAATTTCTACATGCACAATTTTTGTAGGTGAGTGCCTCTTGTAGGAAAAAGGATGCATTGTTGCAATTGCAGCATGACCGTTTGGTAGCACAGCTAGAGAGTGGGGAGATCTCATCGGGAAGAGGCCAAAATCAAGAGACAAGTTTAACAAGACCAGGTGATACTCGTTGGGGATCACACCATAAAACTCTAGTTCGGATTCAAGTAATGTGGGATGATGTGGTTAAAGCACTATGCAGTGTTTCTCATGATGGGACAGATGCCGAGGAGAAAGGTGTGGCTTCAGGTTATATCATATACATGGAAACCTTTGAATTTGTTATTATCTTGCATTTGATGATTCGATTGCTTGGTATAACAAATGGTTTGTCAAATGCATTGCAAGCCAAGGATCAGAACATAGTGAGTGCTATGAATATGATTGTCTCAGTGAAAAGTGCATTGCAAAAATTGAGAGATGATGGATGGGAGCCTCTATTGCTTGCTGTTACTAACTTTTGTGGTGCACGCAACATTATGGTACCGAATATGGATGATAACATTGCAGCTAGGGGTTACCCAAGGAGCTCACGCAAGATGGTTACTTGCTTGCATCATTACAAGGTACAAATCTTTATTGAGGTGCTTGACAAAAACATAGTTGAGATGAATCACATATTTTCTGAAACTTCTACACGCCTATTATTGTGCACTTCATGCCTTGATCCTAGAGACTCATTCAACAGTTTTGACAATGATATGCTAGTTGAGCTTGCTACCATATACTCTGCTGATTTCTCTTCACATGATTGTTGTCTATTGGTTGATGAACTAAACATATATGTTGATGTCATGAAGAGAACTCCTGAGTTCAGTGCTTGTGATAGTTTGAGTGATCTTGCTCTTAAGTTGGTTCAGAAAAGATATCATTTGATATTTCCATTGGTCTACCGCCTTATTACACTAGCTTTGACATTGCCTGTGGCAACAGCATTAGTAGAGAGGGTTTTCTCGGCCATGAAGATTATAAAATCAGATCTTCGAAACAAGATAGGGGATGATTGGCTCAATGATTTGATGATTTGCTATGTTGAGAAAGAGATATTTGCACAAATTGATGACAAGAAGATTATGCTTCGTTTTCATGCCTACAGTAACCGTAGAGGTCATCATCCTCGTGGATTTCGACTTCCTAGCATGGATTCAACTTAATGGTATGGTAATATCTCCTCAAAATGTAGCACTTTTGTATATGGTTCTTGTTTTTTAGTCAGTTTGTACTTCTACTCGGTGAAATATGATCAATGCATCAGTTTAGACCATTTTTTGTTGATTACATGTGATTTTTTGCTCCAAAATAATTTAGTGCTTATTTGTTCGACCCGGCTCAATTCAAATCCTGGCTCCGCCACTGCATATCGGCATGAATGGAACAGCTCCTCATTTATATCTAAGTTGAATTTAGATTTAAACTACATAATAAAAATTAGTACGGAGTAAAAAAATAGCACACGAGGGAACTGAAAAAATACCCAACTTCCCAGGCCCACCCTACGGCACACAAGCGATGACCCAAGTAATAGAAAATAGCCCCCTAAAAAGGTGAAAAAAAGGCCACGATGCAATTCTTCATCGTTCCCAGGATCACGACCCCATCGTCCCAACTCCAAAGCCACGCCTCTCTCTGCCCCATCCTACCGAGTACATACCGACCATATCTCTCTCCTCCCCCGTTCCATCCAGAGCAGGGCGCTGCCGGCCTGCCGTCTCCTTCCCTGTCTCGGCCAGCGCCGCACGCCGCCCTCCTCCTCCTTGCAGGCCACCGTCGGACGCTTCCGCCTCTCCCCATCACAGCCAGCGTCGGGCGCACCGTCTCCTCACCGTCGCGGCCAGCGTCGAGCGCCGCCGCCTCCTCCCATCACGGCCAGCCTCTGGCGTCTCTGCATCTTCCCCATCACGGCCAGCTTCCGGCGCCGCCGCCCCTCCCTGTCCCGCTTTGTAATCGGCGATCCCCGCTCTACCCGTTGGTCGATCCAATATCTCATATTTAGTATTGTTCCCAAATCCCATCTCCCGCATGAGATTAATCAATCTTCCTCTAGATGAAGGTCCCACAGGAGATTAATCAGCCCTATCGATGGAGGTCCTGGTAGCAGTGTTCGAGCACCAGCAGTCCGGCGAGACCTAGATTTTTTTTTTTGAACTCAGCGAGACCTAGTTAATCAATCCTCCCTCGATGGGGATTGTTTGTTTATGTTGGAATCGTGCGCAGAGGAGCGGGAATATATATGGGTGTTTTTTTGTGGGGAGAGTGCAAGAATCAAAAGCAAATTGAGCAAGTTTCGTTTTGATTTGGTAGTAGAGTTCGGTACCAACTCGATCCGTTTGGAGCCCGGGACAGGAGGAAGGATTGGAGATCGAGGAGAGGTGGTCGTTTGCGGAAGAAACCAGGATAGGCACGGGAGGAAGCAAACAGGACGGACAAAACATTATTTTTAATTGGCGGTGGCAGACCATGTAATTTGGACAGAAAATCAGGGGCAATAATAGACGGACCAACAAGAAGCTCTTTTGCTTTTATTATTAGGTATAGATATATGATGGCAAGGGCATGTTTTCCTTCCGCCCAATATACAAAATGACAATCACACTAGTAGAAATATGGCCTTTTGCACCGGTTGGTATTGGCCATATGCACCGGATGGCCAACCGGTGCAAACCATCCGGTGCAAAAGCCCCCCCCCCCTTTTGCACCGGTTCGCTTACGAACCGGTGCTAAAGGGGTCATCACGTGGCCGGCTGCTGGGCGCTCGGCGGGGGAGCTTTTGCACCGGTTCGTAATACGAACCGGTGCAAAAGGGTTGTGCCGCGGCAGCATTTTAGTGCCCTTCCCTGCCGCGGCAGACTCTGCCGCGGCAGGGAATTGCACTAAAACGCTGCCGCGGTAGAGACTCTGCCCCATTATTCGAAACACGGTATAATATTAATGCAGACAATTCAAATATATATATATATATATATAGGAAACCATTATATTACATATATCGATCAAAGTGACACACGTTCATGCATATATATATATATATATATATGTCTACATCAACTTTGATATTGGATGTCGGCCACAAAGTGTTCTCCGTCTGGAGCTATGACTTGCTCAAGTAAGAATCCCGCCAGCTCTTCTTGAATTGCTCGTACACGCTCAGTTGCTAGAAGACCGTTCCGCAACCGTTGGATCTAATAATTTGAAGAAGGTATGGTGGTCAATATATATATGTGTGTGTACGTGAATGAAACACAAGGTGATAAAATAAAGCCATGAATGTTGTTTACTTACATCAAGTTGTTCCAAAATGTCCCTCATATGGTGGGTATTCTGGCGGATGAACTCGCAAACGTAGAACCCGCATAAATTATTCCCGTCCTCTTGCCTCAAGCACTTTACGAGAACAAAGTTCAATCAAAATAATATATATATAATCAAGGATGATAATAATGGTATTGAAACTAGAATCAAAGAGATGCGCGGCCTAGCCAGTAGTACTTACCGGTACATGTTTTATTCGAAGTTCTTTATTCTTTAAACCCGGAGACTTGTTGGTGAACCGCTTCCAAGCCTTGTGGAGGATATCAGCCATGTCCCCCCACGCCTCAAGGGGCTTACTCTTCGAGTCCATGACTTCTACTATCCCGGTGTCGGGTTCAATGACTAGCAGGATATAGTGAAACCTGCGGACACACATATATATGCATAACTCATCAATTACACTTAACACATGGAGTAAGCGAAAAAGATTTAATGTGTGAAGACAGTAACACTCACGCGAAGTTGTAAGGAAATAGTATTGCCCTTTTGTATGAGTTTTTCCTTAAGACATATACCAAGTTATTCTCCATGTCCTTGGGAGAGTTGTCGACAGTATACCCATTCACGGTATATGGGTCAACGAACCCAAGATCATAGATTTGCCCCTTGCGGCATTCGCGGATCTTCATTCTGCATAATACAGTGAGAGTATGGTTATATGCATGCAATGGACGAGCCGCGGTTGAGACTTAATTACATAAATAATACTTACAAACAGTAGGCACTCAGCAGAGATTTGTCGAGGGCGTCTTGGTTGAATAACTGAAATAATTCACAAAATTCGATGTTCATCACGTCATTTCGCCCGTAGTGCTCATCTGTGATTGCCACCATGATCCAGTTCTTACCATCCTTACATGCATCCATGTACCAATTATGCAGTCTTCGCAGTTGTATTGATAGATTAGGCAACTCCTCAGCTCTGACAAGAGGTTGCCCGTACTTGTGCTGGTATGCTATTTGGACATCATCACCCTTGAACATGAATTCGATGCGGCTTAAGTACTCAGGAATACTCATACCGACCGCATCTGCCTCATCTTTGTATAGTTTTACCATCGTCGGATCAAGGCACGCTAGGACATCGGGATACACTTGGAGCGGGGGGCACGAGTTTTTCTGGTTTCCAAGCTGGGGAACTGGTATCCCTTCTACCTTACTATTTTCCCACCGCTCTCTTGCTAACACATTTGACTTGCGAATAGACCGGTCATAGTTCGATGAAAGACTTGGCTCGGGTTGATGAAGGTTCTTCAGCAGTTTCAACTTCTTTTCCAGAGATATAGCTGGCTCCGGCTCAAGCTGGGGCTTTTTCAGTTTCAACATTTGTTGCTTGTGTTGTTTAGCTACGATCTTGGCATTTTCCTCAACTGTATAGTCATAAGGTCTCTTGGGAGGAACCTTAGGCACTCTTGGGAGGGGCTCTTGTTTGCGTCTCGGTGATTTGTTACGACTCAATGTCGTAGCGGTCCGCCTTTTGCTCTTAGACTTGGGCTGCGGCGGCGGAGAAGGCTCACGCGGCGGCGGAGAAGGCTCACGCGCTGGCGGGGAAGGCTCACGCACTGGAGACGGCTGCATCGGTGGAGAATGCTGCCTCGGTGGAGACCTTGTTAGCGCCTTCCAACCCGGAATCACAATGAATTCCTTTCGCCATAGAACTGTAGTGTTCTTGGCTTCTCATAGCTCTAGCAAATCCCCTTCACCGGCAGGGTGGTCAAGCCTCAGCGGCCCATACCCATCCATAACTTGATCCACCCCGGCAATAGCGTAGCCAGGTGGAACCGGATTGAAGTGGTATCTTTGATCAGGTACTGGTGGTAAGACATAGCCGACCGCCGCCTTGAGCGTTAAGTAGCCCATCGTTTGGAAATGTAGCTCACAAGGTGTAGACTCTGTGATAAAGTCCACAGGGTAGAGATCAAGATCCATCTGCTGATCCACAGGGGAGGGAGGAGCCATCTGCGGATCCACATGTGCATCATCACCATGCAGCTCCGTGGAAGCCACGCTGCTTTTCCGCTGAGATCCCTGGCCGGTAGCATCGAATGCAACTTCTTCTATCTACGGATTAGGTTGAGGTTGGGTGACTGTGACTGAGCCTGGCATTATCATCCTCACTTGCTCCTCTAGCTTAGCAACGCGTTCGTGAACCACATCCTTTTGCCTCTGATGGCTTCTATCAGGATATTTCTTCATTTCTGCAGGAAACCCAATACACCACGGCTTGCCACCTGATGTGGTTCGTGTTCGTCCTGAGTGTTCAGGATTCCCAAGGGCGCGTGTGAGCTGGTCCTTCTCTCTTTCGGGACAGAACTTCCCCTCTTCAACTTCCTTTGCAACATTTCTAAAGGCTTCGATGGGAAGTGGGTTTTCCCGATGTCTTTGTGCATATATGCATAACCCTTGTGCGTCCAACGTGCCCCCATGCGCGTAAAACCAATCCCTTGACCGCTGGTTCCATTTCAGTACCTCTGGCTGGATCCCCTTTTTAATTAGCTCGTTCTCCCATTTCTCCCACTTAGGTATGCCAGCCTTGTAGCCTCCTCGCCCCATGGTATGGAAGTACATCTTATTAGAAGCATTTTTCGTATTGGTGTCTGACCTTTTCTTTGCCCTGTCCGATTTCTTGTTCTTCACAAATTGCTCCCAGTGGTCCTTTATCTTCTCATAGGGGCCATTGAAATCAGGAGTCTTCCCTTTCTTGACAAAGAAGTTGTCCAATTTCTTCTTGTAGTCGTTGAACTGTAGTGCCATCTTCTTAAGAGCCCACTTCTTAACTCTTCGCTGTACGCTATTCAGCTCGGGATCCTCAGGGTCTGGCCTGTCATTCTCACTATCAGAGTCAGTTGGCTCCGGAAAGATGAAATTTACCAGCAGCTTCCTAAACAACAGACTTTTTAATCTCGTGTCGACATAAGTAACTCCTTCGCCCCCCTTTCCAGGTTTCTTCCATTATTGAGTGGTGATCGGGATGGTGTCCCTAACAATAACTCCGCATTGACTTACAAACTTTTTTGCGTGAGCCTTGGGAGAAATCGGTTCGCCATCTATCGCGATTTCCGTGATGGTGCACCTTTCATGGTCTTCCATCTTTCTGGCCGCGCCTCGTTTAGTTCTGCCAGTAGCGTTTGTTGATCGGGAGGTCTAAAAGAAGAAACAACGTTAATACATGTATATGCACAAATCTGGAGGCTTGGTTAATTAATATATATACACCTCGGCGTCGTGAGCTTCTCGCTCGCAGTCGTCACCTTCTCCCTCACCGGAGCCGTCTCCGCGGTGGTCTTGTTCATCTTCCTCACCGGAGGCGTCTCCACGGGTTCGCTCGTCTCCCTCGCCGGATTGGTTTAGGTAAATAGAGGTGATATCCTCATCATCACGGATAATCTCCTCGACGAGGTATTCTTTTTCTAGGTCTCATTCCATAGTTTCTGCAAAGACTTACAAGTTATTATAATGCTATAAACACAACGAAGCAGTAATTAACCAAGATAATGATATAAATACATGATCAAATATTAGAGTTACACATATATATAAGTGCAAATTAAGGATAATGCTCAATACATAATCAAAGATCTGAGTTACACATATAGCTCAATCGGTCCCTAATACATCACACTAGAACCTCTCAACGGCGCCGACCGGGTCCTGAGCCGCGCCGGGTGAACACCCAAAGCCACGGAACAGTAACAGGAGCATAGCTAACATGAGATCCCTACATAACTGACCATCCGGTCCTATACATGGTGTCTAACGCATACATGTAACGGCGAACGTGCTCATCCTCCGCTGCAATGCGCTGAGCTACCTCCTCCGGCGGGGCCGGCTCCCTCTGAAACGAACGTGGCCCATAAGACCTCCACCAGAGAATATCCGGGTCGACGACGGGACCCGGATTCCGCACCAAGGTGCGCCCCTCGAAAGATAACACCTCCCAGTGCCACCCCGGCGGAGCCCAGTCCCGAACTTCCCCCATCTGCTGAATCTCCTCTAAAATTGTCCTAGCTCCAGGACGCGGAGGGCGCGGCATCGTATGCAAACTAATATTGAATTTGAATAAAGTACTTATGAATATATATATTAGTAACAAATATTACTACTTTTGTCTAACACATGCATTTTTATCTATCAAATATTTCTAACATATAAATTTCACTAATATTTTCTAACAAATATTTCTAACATATAAATTTGTAACAAATATTTTCTAACTACATTTTTATCTAACTAATATTTTCTAACAAATATTTCTAACATATAAATTTCACTAATATTTTCTAACATATAAATTTCACTAATATTTTCTAACATACAAATTTTTCTATCTCTAAATTAACTAATATTTTCTAACCCTAAATTTTTCTAACTAATATTTTCTAACCAATAGAAAAATAAAGAAAAAAAACAAGCCGGCACACACCTTAGCCGGCTGCGCCGGCCGGAGATGGGGCCGCGGGCGCGGCGCTGGCGTCGGTGGCGCGCGGCACGGAGGAAGGCGGCGCACGCGGCGGAGGAGGCCGGGCGGCAGAGGGGAGGCGCGCGGGCGGAGGAGGAGGAGGCGCGGCGCGGGCAGGAGGAGGCGGCGGCGCGCGCGGGCGGCGCGGGTGGCTGGTGGCGGAGCGGCCGGAGCGGCGCGCACGCGCGGGAGGAGGATGGCGCCGGCGGTGCGAAATTTCGGCAGCCTGCCGGCGTCAAAATTCTCCTCGCGCGAATGAGGAAGAAGGAGAGGGCGCACGCCAGTTATAGGGCCTTTTGCACCGGTTGGTGGCTCGCACCGGTGCAAAAGACCCTTTTGCACCGGTTCGAGCCACCAACCGGTGCAAAAGACCCCTTTTTCGCTGCCTTTCGTATTTTCCCGCCATTTTTTTGCGTGTTTCGCGCGTGATAGGTTCCCGCCACGACGCCGCGCGTGGTAGGTTCCCGTCAAACGACGCCGCGCGGGATATTTTCCCGCCACGCGACGACGCTGCGCGTGATTTTCCCGCCAAGACGCAAGCGGCGCGCGGTATATTTTCCCGCCACGACGCAAACGGCGCGCGGGATATTTTCCCGCCACGGCGCCGCGCGGGATATTTTCCCTCTATAAATAGTACGTCCCCGTCTCTCCCACTTCCCTCATCACCAAACCCTAGCCCATTGCACAATGCCCCCCAAAGCCGCACCCGCCGCCGGTGGAGGTGGACCCACAGCTCGCGGAGATAGAGGAGTGGGAGGAGCTGCAGCGGCAGGAGGCGGCAGCAAGGAGGGCAGCAGAGGATGAGGTGGACCCGCAGCTTGCAGAGATAGAGGAGTGGGAGGAGGCGGCGCTAGCGGCTACCATAGAAGCATTTGAGAGGCAGAGTCTCCAGGAGCTGCATAAGCGGCCGCGTGTGGTGGATCTGGATAGTGAGGAGATGTATAAGCGTCGTCGTGAGGAGGAGCTGCGGCAGGAGGCGGCAGCCAGGAGGGCAGCAACGGATGCGCGGAAGAACTAGTAGAAGTTGTTATTATTTTAGTTTAAATTTAGTTAATGTTAAATTTCAATAAAGTCGTTGTCGTTGTTTTAGTTTAAGTTTAGTTAACGTATCTTGTTAAATTTCAATAAAGTCGTTGTCTTTAGTTTATATACCCCTTTTATACCGGTTCCTGGCTTGAACCGGTGCTAAAGATGGTGGATTTGATTATATACCCCTTTTATACCAGTTCCTGGCTGGAACCGGTGCTAAAGATGGGGGGCTAAATCTGGGGGAGGCTTATCTGGTGTTTGCCTTATCTTGGGTGGCCTCATCAGGGGGGGGGGGGATTATCTGGAGGCACATTGCTATATATAGCCCCCTCCGGGGAGAGTAGAGAGAGCAGCCTGAGAGGCAACGACCAACAAGGAAAGAGCCTCTCCGGCGAAGTTTCTCGAAGATGTCTTAGATGGCTGGCCGTCTTAGACATCTTCGGAAGCTTCGCCCGAGTAACTCTTCCCGCAAGTCCCGCTCGGAAGCTGCTAGTATACACCCAACAACCAGTAGCTCAGGGTAAGGAGGGCTTCCGGGAGCTTTTCGAAGGAAAGAGCCTCTCCGGCGAAGCTTCTCGAAGATGTCTTAGATGGCTGGCCGTCTTAGACATCTTCGGAAGCTTTGCCCGAGTAACTCTTCCCGCAAGTCCCGCTTGGATAATTGCATTTAGTTCAAACGACCAATGTTACTGATACATATCACAACAAACGCTTCACAATATGAGCTCATCAAGGTACAGGGATAATAATTAATACATTATGATCGCTTCGACCGTAACCATGGAGTATCTTCAGCATTTAACGCGATGGTTGGATCAATGTTCACTGTGAAGGGCGGAATTTCAGCAAACTTATTATAATCTTTTGACATGTCTGTCTTGTCCTCGACTCCCACAATGGTTCTTTTCCCTGAAAGAACTATGTGACGCTTTGGCTCATCGGATGAGCTCGTTTCCTTATGTTTTCTTTTCTTCGGTCTGGAGGACATGTCCTTCACATAGAAAACCTGGGCCACATCATTGGCTAGGACGAATGGTTCGTCTCTGTAACCAAGATTGTTGAGATCCACTGTTGTTATTCCGTACAGCTGGTCTACCTTTACCTCTTTTCCATCAAGCTTGAACCATTTGCACCGAAACAAAGGGATCTTAAAAGAAGGTCCATAGTCAAGTTCCCATATCTCCTCTATGTAACCATAATATGTGTCCTTTTCCCCACTGTTAGTGTTTGTTGCATCAATGCGGACAGCACTGTTTTGGTTGGTGCTCTTTTTATCTTGGGCGAACGTGTAGAAGGTATTTCCATTTATCTCGTACCCCTGGAAAGTCAGTATAGTCGAAGATGGTGACTCGGCCAACAAGTACAACTGATCTCCAATATCGTTGTTATTAATGAGATGTGTTCGGAGCCAACCGCCGAATGTCTGCATATGTTTATGTGTAATCCAGTCTTCAGACTGCCCCGGATATTCAGAGCGTACAATATTCTTGTGATCAGTGATATACGGGGCCACCAAGGTGGAACTTTGTAGAACTGTGTAGTGTGCTTGAGTGAAAGAAATGCCGTCCCTACATATCATTGATTTCCTTCCTAGCGTGCCTTTTCCACTTAGTCGCCCCTCATGTCGCGATTCAGGAACACCAATCGACT
Source organism: Lolium perenne (assembly GCF_019359855.2). Lineage (NCBI taxonomy): Eukaryota > Viridiplantae > Streptophyta > Magnoliopsida > Poales > Poaceae > Lolium > Lolium perenne. The sequence continues at coordinate 65,493,826 of NC_067247.2, forward strand.
TAAGGTCAGGAATAAAGTCAACACAGAACTCGATGACCTCCTCTGTTCCATAGCCCTTGGAGATGCTTCCTTCTGGCCTAGCACGGTTATGAACATATTTCTTTAAGACCCCCATGAACCTCTCGAAGGGGAACATATTGTGTAGAAAGACAGGACCGAGGATGGCAATCTCTTCGACAAGGTGAACCAGGAGATGTGTCATAATATTGAAGAAAGATGGTGGAAACACCAACTCAAAGCTAACAAGACATTGCACCACATCCTTCTGTAACCTTGGAAGACTAGCTGGATGTCGGGGGGAAGGCCCCGGGTAGGGCAACGGACGCGGAGCAGCCGGCTGGCCACTGGCCGGCTCACGGCAAAGGCCGGCTGAGGAGCAGCCGGCTGGCGCCGTGGCCGGATGGTCCGGAAGCCGGCTGGCTCTAGGTCCTAGTCGGCCTGGCTACGGCCGCCAATGCTGTAGCTGGGCCGACTTCTACAAGCCATATCCGACTGGGGGTTCGTACCTCAGACCGACTCGAGGCTGGCGAGTCTTGCACTGGAAGGAACCGGGTTGGTGATCTGGGTTCCCAAAGTCCACGCTGACTTCATCCTCCGTAAAGCGCGGGGCACTGTAGAGCAATAGTGCCACGCGCCGGACAGGCCATCTTGGTCTACGTCGATCCGTACTGGCTACAGTGGCTGATGGCGACAGGGACACCTCCTCTCCATACCGCTGACCGTGGCAGCCGGATGGGACAGGCCATGAGGCCTCAACGGCTCCTGACGTCACTGCCTCGGGAAGGAGCGGAAGCCGGAGCCGGCCAAGCCGGCCAGTAGACTATAGGGTCTTATATGTAAAGTGCCAGCGCCTATATAAGCTGGGCTACCCCCCTCGTGCGGGGGACGATCGATCATTCTCACCTCACCACTTCCCTTAGCGCTGTCCTGTGAGAGAGACTCTGTCTCCTTTAGCCTCCCAGGAGCAGCCGGATACAGCTCAAGGAGCAACCTTGTATTGTGTGATCACCATATACACTCTAGCAGGAGTAGAGGTGTTACCTCCATCGGAGGGCCTCGAACCTGGGTACGTCGCCGTGTCGCTCGTCCCCATACCCGCATCCGGATACCGCCGTGAGATCTCTCAGGAACCACCTTCGATTAGCCACCCTATGGCATATGCCGTGACGATACCACGACATTTGGCACCCACCGTGGGGCCTTCAGCATCCTCGGCCGGTGTCTTCATCCGGACGGGCCTCACCATCACCACCGGCGAGCGAGTTGCTTCAGGCTTGATCTGGAGATTCGGCTCCCTCGACTGCGTCAGCGACAACGCTGGCTGCTTCGCCGACCGGCCCTTCCCAGCCGGCGGCAGCGTCATCTCCTTCGGCGGCCACAACGTCTACGTCGCCACCGTCGCACCACCGCGCTACCCGCGGCAGGTGCTGCGCTGCGCAAGCCCTCCTCCGCGAGCCGGCAGCAGCGCTCCCGCCAGCCTCGCCGTCGTGCAAGTCATGATGGCTGGCGAGGAGCTCCCCACCAAGAACCCGCGCACCCGCGGCCCCAACCTGGAGCGCAACGTCGACCCCAACGCCTCTGGCTCGGGCGCAAAGGCGCCACCACCACCGTCCCGGCTGGACGAAGTCCGGGCGAAACTGAGCACCCCGCTCACGCCTGGTGCCAACCCCACCGCCATCGAGGCGGATTTGGAGGCGCACCGCCAGCTCCTCCTCAAGCAAACAGAAGAACTGGCTGCTGCTAAGCGCCAGATGGAGATCACCCAGCGCGAGTATAACCGCGCCCACGGCCTCACTCCAGGCGGCGACGATCCCAGCCGAGCCGGCCAGATCCGCCGCAGGGGCCGCGACCTTGGCGCCGAGATCGCCCGCGACGGCGCTCCTTCGCCGACTCCGTCCGCGGAGCAACCCGTCTACAACACCCCCGACAAGAACATGCGCGCGGCACAAGCCGCCGCAGAAGAGCTGAACCGCCTTGAAGGCGAAGAGTTACGCCGCCAGACCAAGCGGGTGACTGAGCTGCTCAACGCGGCCACCAGGCAGGCGGCCGACCCTGTGTATGTCAATGCCCCAGCAGCTTCTCACGCTCGTGGAGCTGCAGGCAACGACAGGGAAGGCGCCAGGGACTCGGCCGAGTCCGCCTCCCCAGCACCAAGCCGGCACCGTGACTCCCGGGCCACACACGCAAGCTCGAGCCGGCCGAGCCACCAGCCGGGCGGCAGCAGCCGCAGCCGGCCTCCTCCAAGCCGGAACCAGGAGCAAGACTCCGAGCCCCGCCGCCAGCACCGGCCGGCTCCAGAAGCAAGCGGCGCACGCCAGCCGGCACGCTCCCGGTTGGGCCCGCGCATCGAGCCAACCGACGCCCGAGAACGCCTCGACCGGCTGGTCGAATCCCGCATTGCGGAAGAAGAAACGCCAGCCGGCCCAAAGTGCTTCGGGCCACGCATCATCAACGAGCCCATGATCGACGGCTTCCAGCTCCCGCGCGACACCCCCAAGTACGACGGCACTGCCAAGCCGGAGGACTGGCTGCTGGACTACTCCACCGCAGTCGGCATCGCCAAAGGCAACAAGCGCTGGGCTGTACGCTACTCCCCCCTCATGCTGCTCGGCTCCGCCCGCACATGGCTCAACAACTTGCCAGCCGGCAGCATAAACGGCTGGCTGGACTTCGAAGCGGCCTTCATCAGCAACTTCACCGGCACTTACCGCCGGCCGGGTTGGCCCCAACAGCTGGAGATGTGTAAGCAGGGCCCCGACGAGACGGATCGCGCGTACCTAACGCGCTGGTGCGAGATGCGCAACTCCTGCGAGGGCATGCACGAGATCCAGGCCATCAGCTTCTTCATGGGAGGCTGTCGGCCCAACACCATGCTGTGGCACAAAGCTACGCCGCAGCGACCCCCAGTCGATGGCCGCCTTGATGGCCATCGCCGACAAGTACGCGCTGGCTGAGGAAGCCGGCAAGCCTCCGGCTGAAATTTCGCCGGCCCCCGCCAGGCGGGACAACAACAAGCCGGCCGAGGGCGCCTCGCATGGCAGCCGGCGGGACAACTACCGCGGCAAGCGTCACAGCGACCAGCCGGACTGCCGGTACGGCTCCGCCCACGTAGCCGCCGTGGCAGACAACTCTTCAGGCGGCAGCCGCCGCCAGAAGCAAGACCGGCAGTGGAAGCCGAAGTACACCTTCGAGCAGATGCTCGACTCGCCGTGCAAGTACCACAGCGGCAAGAACCCCTCCAACCACACCACCCGCGACTGCCACTTCATGAAGCGGCTGACAAGCGGTGAACCTCTCCCGCCTCCACCCCCGCCTCCACCAGCCGGCGGGCCGGGTGGCCAAGCCGGCGCAGAGAACGCCAACCTCGAGCACCACGAGGCTAACCAAGTGCACCATGGCGGCCGATATCTGGCCGAAGATGCAACCTACATCATCTTCACCTCCGAACCCGAGGACAAGACGAGCCAGCAGAGCCGTTCCCTCGAGGTCAACGCGGTCATACCACCGGTCCCCCAGTACCTAAACTGGTCAGAGCAGGCCATCACTTTTGATCGCCGCGACACACCGGCTGTCCTGCCGAAGCCGGGCAGCTACGCCATGGTCCTCGACCCCACCATCGGCACAACCCGGCGCAGCGTGCGCTTCTCGCGCGTCCTCATCGACGGGGGCAGCAGCATCAACATCCTCTACCACGACACCGCCCGCAAGCTGGGCATCCAGGAGGCCGAGTTGCGCCCCACCCCCACCGTCTTCCATGGCATCGTGCCAGGCCACTGCTGCCAGCCGATTGGCCGGATCACGCTGGAGGTGATGTTCGGGAAGCCGGATCACTTCCGCACCGAGAAGATCGAGTTCGAGGTGGTGGACCTCCTGAGTCCCTACCACGCGCTCCTGGGCAGGCCGGCCCTGACCAAGTTCATGGCGGTGCCCCACTATGGGTACCTGAAGATGAAGCTGCCTGGCCCCAAGGGGGTCATCACCATAGCCGGCGGCTATCGCCGCTCCATGGACTGCGCCACGCAGAGCTCCAAGATGGCCCAGACGCTGGTCATCGCCACCGAGAAGCAGCTCATCCACGACGCCGTCGCCCTCGCCAAGGCCGCGCAGACAGACATGCCGGCTGCAGGCAACCCGGCTGGGACGACTCACTTCCAGCCGGCCGACAACACCAAGAAGATCCTGCTGGACCCGGCGCAGCCGGACAAGTACGTCACCATCGGTGCCGGCTTGAGCAGGAAATAGGAAAGCGAGCTCACCAGCTTCCTCCGTGAGAATCGGGACATCTTCGCATGGACTCCAAAAGACATGCCGGGTGTGCCGAGGGAGTTGGCTGAGCACCACCTCCACGTCCGGCCTGAAGCCAAGCCGGTGAAGCAGCCTCTCAGGCGCTTCGCCGAAGAAAGAAGGAAGGCCATCGGTGAAGAAATCGCTCGGCTGCTGGCAGCCGGCTTCATCATGGAAGTGCTGCACCCGGACTGGTTGGCGAACCCAGTCCTGGTTTTGAAGAAGAACGGCTCCTGGCGCATGTGTATCGACTACACCAGCCTGAACAAGGCGTGCCCGAAGGACCCCTTCCCCCTGCCGCGCATAGATCAAGTCATAGACTCGACTGCCGGCTGCGAACTGTTGTCTTTTCTAGATGCCTATTCAGGCTACCACCAGATTCCTTTGAATCCGGATGATCAAATAAAGACTTCGTTCATTACCCCGTACGGGGCTTATTGCTACACGACTATGCCGTTCGGCTTGAAAAATGCAGGCGCCACCTACCAAAGGTGCATGCAAAAATGCTTGCAGGATCAAATCGGCAGAAACGTTCACGCATATGTGGATGATGTCGTTGTAAAGACCAAGGAGACGACTACCCTCCTTGATGACCTGAGAGAAACCTTCACCAATCTGAGAAGATTTCGGATGAAGCTCAACCCGGCCAAGTGCACTTTCGGCGTGCCGTCTGGCCAGCTCCTCGGCTACCTCGTTTCTCAGCGAGGGATCGAAGCCAACCCGGAGAAGATCAGTGCCCTGGAGAAGATGGAACTGCCGCAGTGCCTCAAGGACGTCCAGAAGTTCGCTGGCTGCCTGGCTTCCTTGAGCCGCTTCGTCAGCCGGCTGGGGGAGAAGGCACTGCCCCTATATCAATTGATGAGGAAGGCGGACAAATTCGTCTGGTCACCGCAGGCGGATGAAGCTTTCCGTGATTTGAAGCGCGTGCTCTCAACCGCGCCAATACTTGCAATGCCGGATTCAATGGAGCCGATGCTGTTGTACATCGCAGCCACCAATCGAGTGGTTAGCGTTGTCCTGGTGGTGGAGCGCAAAGAAGACGGCAGGGAGCAGCCGGTCCAGCGTCCAGTCTACTACCTGAGCGAAGTGCTCTCCCAGTCGAAGCAAAACTACCCCCACTACCAGAAGGTCACCTACGGCGTATACATGGCGGCCAAGAAGCTCAAGCATTACTTCCAAGAGCACCCCATCAAGGTGGTTGCCACAGCGCCCTTGGCGGAAATCATTGGCAGCAAAGACGCCAACGGCCGGGTTGCCAAGTGGGCTCTGGAGCTAGCCGCCCACACCATCCTCTACGAGCCGCGCACAGCCATCAAGTCGCAGATCCTCGCGGACTTCTTCGTCGACTGGGCCGAGATGCAGTACCTGCCGCCTGTGCCGGACTCCACACATTGGAAGATGCACTTTGACGGCTCGAAGATGCGCAACGGCTTGGGAGCCGGCATCGTCATCACCTCTCCCAAGGGAGACCGGCTGGACTACGTCCTGCAGATCCACTTCGCCGCATCCAACAATGTGGCGGAGTATGAAGCGCTCATCCATGGGCTGAAGCTGGCCAAGGAGATTGGCGTACGCCGCATACTCTGTTTCGGCGACTCCGACTTGGTTGTACAGCAAGCATCGGGCGACTGGGACGCGAAGGACGCCAACATGGCCTCGTACCGCTTCCACGTCCAGCAGCTATCCGGCTTCTTCGACGGCTGTGAATTCCACCATGTGCCACGAGCAAACAACGAAGCGGCTGACGCTTTATCCAAGATTGGCTCAACCCGGCAAGCCATTCCGCCGGGTGTCGCCTTGACGATTCTCAAGAAGCCGTCCAACATACCGTCACCGGACTCGGATTCAATATTCGTGCCGGTTGACCCGGGGGCTGCGCAGCCAAACCCGGGGGCTTCATCGCCAAACTCGGGGGCTAGCAAGCTGAACCCGCCGGCTAGCAAGCCAAACCCGGCGACCATGCAGTCGAATCCGGAAGCTCCCACGCAGGAGGCCCTGTTGGTCAGCGTATTCGAAATAAGATGCGTACCTTCATGGGCACAAGAATTCCTCTCCTACCTCACCGACGGTGTGCTGCCCGATGATAGAGTCCAGGCCAGGCAGATTGAGAGAAGGGCCAAGGCCTATACAATCATCAACCACCAGCTGTACAAACGCAGCGTAAGTGGAGTGTTCCAGCGATGCGTTGAGCCGGCTGAAGGGATTGAACTCCTACGGGAAATCCACCAAGGAGAGTGCGGACATCACGCCTCATCCAGAGCCATAGTGGCCAAAGCTTTCCGGCACGGTTTTTACTGGCCGACTGTGCTCAGAGACGCAGAAGAACTGGTGAAGAAGTGCAACGGCTGCCAACGCTTTGCCAAGCAAAAGCACACGCCGGCTTCCGCCTTGAAAACCATCCCCATCACATGGCCGTTTGCCGTATGGGGCTTGGATATGGTGGGCCCGTTCAGAACAGCGCGAGGCGGCATGACTCATCTCTTGGTGATTATTGACAAATTCACTAAGTGGATCGAAGCCAAGCCAATAAAGAAGCTGCACGGCTCCACAGCCGTCACATTCCTCAAGGAAATAATCGTAAGATACGGCTACCCCCACAGCATAATCACCGACAACGGCAGCAACTTCGCCGAAGGCATTTTCAAACGCTACTGTGGGGAGATGGGGATCCGAATGGACCTATCGTCCGTAGCGCACCCGGAGTCAAACGGCCAAGTGGAGAAAGCAAACGGCTTGATCCTAGCCGGCATCCGGCCCCGGCTGGTGGAGCCGCTTGAGCGCTCAGCCGGCTGCTGGATTGAAGAGCTGCCCAGCGTGCTGTGGAGCCTGCGCACAACGCCAAACCGCTCAGTCGGCTTCACACCCTTCTTCCTCGTATACGGGGCCGAAGCCGTCCTGCCAACTGACATCGAGCACGACGCGCCAAGGATCAAGCTATACACAGAAGCTGAAGCCAAAGAAGCTCGCGAAGATGGAGTCGACCTGGTTGAAGAGGTCCGGCTGATGGCCGAATCCAGGTCCGCCATATATCAACAAAGCCTCCGACGCTATCACAGCCGGAAGGCCCAGTCCTTAGCATTCCGAGAAGGAGACCTAGTGCTCCGGCTGATCCAACGGACAGCCGGACAGCATAAAATGTCATCCCCATGGGAGGGTCCCTTCATCGTGAGCAAGGCAGTAGGCAATGATTCCTACTATCTCATAGATGCCCAGGAGGCTAAGAAAAACAAGGCAAACAAAACTGACGAGGAGACTAAACATCCCTGGAATGTCAGGTTGCTTCGACCATTTTATACTTGAGAGCAGGAATGTATGTATCCCTTGTATCCCTTCTCTAAGCTATGAAAAAGCGTGCGCCAAGAGCGCCGTTTCCGACAAGTTTTTCGCGTACTCTACTTTGTTTCGCCAATTGGCTTGAACCCTCTCACGCGGCCGGCTCAGTAACGTGATCCGGTTTCCGACAGCCGGCTTTCGATCCAGCTACAGACCGCAACCCGGCTGTCCGGCTAGCGGGAGTAAGGTCTAGGAAGCCGGCACGCGAAAGACGGCTAAGGGAAAGAGTAAAAGCGAGTTGACTTGCAACTTTTCATAAAAGTGCCGAATTGCCGAATTCGGCTCGTTCGACTGAAATACTGTTGGCCTCACCCAGCGGCCCGCTCTTGATCCGGCGACGGATCGCAAGTCGGACGTACGACCGGCAAGAGCAAAGCCAAAGAGTGGGGCGGATGGGAAAAAGCGAACAAGTCGAAAGAAAGCGAGTCGGCACACAAGTGATTAACAAACACATTAAAGTGTGACATAATAAAAGAGATGATAATATCCATACATGTGCACCCAGCATGCCGGGGATTTAACAAATTGTCTTGGCAAAAGCAACAGTTGAGAGACAGGTAAATTAAGGACCAGCCGGAGGGGCATCAGAGGGGCCGGCTGCCGGGTCGTCCCCAGGCGCGTCTTCCGCCTCCTCGTCTTGCATCTCCTCATCCTCGTCGTCAGACGGCGGGCTCGGGTCCGCAACGAAGAGGCTCTTGTCGACGAATTTGGCGATGGCGCTGGCTCGGGCAAGCCGGGCAGCCTTGTATTCGGCCGGAAGCTTGCCCTCCACGTCGGCTCGCCGGTACTCGAGCTGCCCAAGGTCCACCTCGTTGTACCAGGAGAGGACAAAGGACAGCGCCATGTCGGCTCCAGCACGCGTGGCCGACTCCTTCCAGTCGAGGAAGCGTTCCGGCGCCCGCTCCATCAAGGAGATGAGGTCGGAGAGATCTTGCGGCACCGCCTCCGCGGGCCACAGCATCGGAACCAGCTCCTCAGCCGCCTTCCGGAGCTCCCAGCCAAGCTTGGTGATGGGCTCGACGCGGGCAGCCATGGATGCCATATAATCCTCCATGGTGAAGTACTCCGAGCTGCCCTCGCCAGTCGCCCGCCTCCTAGCCTCGTGATACGTCTCCGACGTATCGATAATTTCTTATGTTCCATGCCACATTATTGATGTTATCTACATGTTTTATGCACACTTTATGTCATATTCGTGCATTTTCTGGAACTAACCTATTAACAAGATGCCGAAGTGCCAGTTCCTGTTTTCTGCTGTTTTTGGTTTCAGAAATCCTAGTAACGAAATATTCTCGGAATCGGACGAAATCAACGCCCAAGTTCCTATTTTCACCGGAAGCATCCAGAACACCCGGGAAGGACCAGAGGGGGGGCACTGGGCCCCCAGACCCTAGGCCGGCGCGGCCCAGGCCCTGGCCGCGCCGCCCTATGGTGTCATCGCCCCTTCGACCCTCCTGCGCCGCCTCTTCGCCTATATAAAGCCCCTGGATCGAAAACCCTATCACGTTCGACGAAAACCACAGAAACCTTCCAGAGCCGCCGCCATCGCGACGCCAAGATCTGGGGGACAGGAGTCTCTGTTCCGGCACGCTGCCGGAGCGGGGAAGTGCCCCCGGAAGGCTTCTCCATCGACACCGCTGCCATCTCCACCACCATCTTCATCACCGCTGCTGCTCCCATGAGGAGGGAGTAGTTCTCCATCGAGGCTCGGGGCTGTACCGGTAGCTATGTGGTTCATCTCTCCCATGTACCTCAATACAATAATCTCATGAGCTGCTTTACATGATTGAGATTCATATGAGTTTGTATCACAATTTATCTATGTGCTACTCTAGCAATGTTATTAAAGTAGTTTTATTCCTCCTGCACGTGTGTAAAGGTGACAGTGTGTGCACCGTGTTAGTACTTGGTTTATGCTATGATCATGATCTCTTGTAGATTATGAAGTTAATTATTGTTATGATGGTATTGATGTGATCTATTCCTCCTACATATGCATGAAGGTGACAGTGTGCATGCTATGTTAGTACTTGGTTTAGTTGTATTGATCTATCTTACACTATAAGGTTACTAAAACATGAACATTATTGTGGAGCTTGTTAACTCCGGCATTGAGGGTTCGTGTAATCCTACGCAATGTGTTCATCATCCAACGAAAGTGTAGAGTATGCATTTATTTATTCTGTTATGTGATCAATGTTGAGAGTGTCCACTAGTGAAAGTGTAATCCCTAGGCCTTGTTCCTAAATACTGCTATCGCTGCTTGTTTACTTGTTTCTTTGTGTTACTACTGCTGCAATACTACCACCATCAACTACACGCCAGCAAGCTATTTTCTGGCACCGTTGCTACTGCTCATATTTATTTATACCACCTGTATTTCACTATCTCTTCGCCGAACTAGTGCACCTATTTGGTGTGTTGGGGACACAAGAGACTTCTTGCTTTGTGGTTGCAGGGTTGCATGAGAGGGATATCTTTGACCTCTTCCTCCCTGAGTTCGATAAACCTTGGGTGATCCACTTAAGGGAAAACTTGCTGCTGTTCTACAAACCTCTGCTCTTGGAGGCCCAACACTGTCTACAGGAAAGGAGGGGGAACGTAGACATCAAGCTATTTTCTGGCGCCGTTGCCGAGGAGGAAAGGTAAAAGGTACTCACACTCCGGACCTCGGCTACCAAGCTATTTTCCGCCGTTATAAGTACTCGAAGCTATTTCCTTTAGATCCTGCAATTGCATCTTTTTGTTTCTTGTTTACACTAGTTTGGCATAATGGACAAGAATGAGCTTCTATTTCTGTTTCCTGATTTAAAACATGGATTGTTTGATGCGAAAATTAAAAAACCTATGGAATCTTATTTGCATGCTGGTAGTAATATTAGTATGAACGCTTTGAACACCATTGTTGCTAATGATATGGAAAATTCTAAGCTTGGGGAAGCTGGCTTTGATGAGCATGATATTTTTAGTCCCCCAAGCATTGAGGAGGAAATTTTCTTTGATGATACTTTGCCTCCTATTTATGATGATTATAATGATAGTAGTGTTTTGTTGCCACCTGTTATGGAGGATGAATTTGATTATGATTACAATATGCCTCCTATATTTGATAGCTACTTTGTTGAATTTGCTCCCACTATTACTAATAAAATTGATTATGCCTATGTGGAGAGTAATAATTTTATGCATGAGACTCATGATAAGAATGCTTTATGTGATAGTTATATTGTTGAGTTTGCTCATGTTGCTACTGAAAGTTATTATGAGAGAGGAAAATATGGTTGTAAAAATTTTCATGTTACTAAAACACCTCTCTATGTGCTGAAATTTTTGAAGCTACACTTGTTTTATCTTCCTATGCTTGTTACTTTGCTCTTCATGAACTTGTTTATTCACAAGATTCCTATGCATAGGAAGCATGTTAGACTTAAATGTGTTTTGAATTTGCCTCTTGATGCTCTCTTTTGCTTCAAATACAATTTCTTGCGAGTGCATCATCAAAACTGCTGAGCCCATCTTAATGGCTATAAAGAAAAGAACTTCTTGGGAGATAACCCATGTGTTATTTTGCTACAGTACTTTGTTTTATATTTATGTCTTGGAAGTTGTTTACTACTGTAGCAACCTCTCCTTATCTTAGTTTTGTGTTTTGTTGTGCCAAGTGAAGCCTCTAATCGAAGGTTGATACTAGATTTGGATTTCTGCGCAGAAACAGATTTCTATCTGTCACGAATCTGGGATTTTCTCTCTGTAGAAAAATCAGAAAAATATGCCAATTTACGTGCGTGTTCCTCAGATATGTACGCAACTTTCATTAGTTTTGAGTTTTCTGATCTGAGCAACGGAAGTATTTATTAGAAATTCGTCATTACGGACTGTTCTGTTTTGACAGATTCTGCCTTTTATTTCGCATTGCCTCTTTTGCTATGTGGGATGGATTTTTTTGCTCCATTAAACTCCAGTAGCTTTGGGCAATGTCCAGAAGTATTAAAAATGATTGTGTCACCTCTGAACATGTGAGTTTTTGATTATGTACTAATCCCTCTAATGAAGTTTATGAGAAGTTTGGTGTGAAGGAAGTTTTCAAGGGTCAAGAGAGGAGGATGATATACTATGATCAAGAAGAGTGAAAGCTCTAAGCTTGGGGATGCCCCGGTGGTTCATCCCTGCATATATCAAGAAGACTCAAGCATCTAAGCTTGGGGATGCCCAAGGCATCCCCTTCTTCATCGACAAATTATCAGGTTCCTTCTCTTGAAACTATATTTTTATTCGGTCACATCTTATGTGCTTTACTTGGAGCGTCTGTTTGTTTTTGTTTTTGTTTGTGTTTGAATAAATTGGATTACATAATGCTTGTGTGGGAGAGAGACACGCTCCGCTGGTTCGTATGAACACATGTGTTCTTAGCTCATAATATTCATGGCGAAGTTCTTCGTTAAATTGTTATATGGTTGGAATTGGAAAATGATACATGTAGTAATTGCTATAAATGTTTTGGGTAATGTGATACTTGGCAATTGTTGTGCTCATGATTAAGCTCTTGCATCATATGCTTTGCACCCATTAATGAAGAAATACATAGAGCATGCTAAAATTTGGTTTGCATATTTGGTTTCTCTAAGGTCTAGATAATTTCTAGTATTGAGTTTGAACAACAAGGAAGACGGTGTAGAGTCTTATAATGTTTACAATATGTCTTTTATGTGAGTTTTGCTGCACCGGTTCATCCTTGTGTTTGTTTCAAATAAGCCTTGCTAGCCTAAACCTTGTATCGATAGGGAATACTTCTCATGCATCCAAAATACTTGAGCCAACCACTATGCCATTTGTGTCCACCATACCTACCTACTACATGGTATTTTCCGCCATTCCAAAGTAAATTGCTTGAGTGCTACCTTTAAAATTCCATCATTCACCTTTGCAATATATAGCTCATGGGACAAATAGCTTAAAAACTATTGTGGTATTGAATATGTAATTATGCACTTTATCTCTTATTAAGTTGCTTGTTGTGCGATAACCATGTTTACTGGGGACGCCATCAACTTTTCATTGTTGAATTTCATGTGAGTTGCTATGCATGTCCGTCTTGTCTGAAGTAAGAGCGATCTACCACCATATGGTTAAGCATGCATATTGTTAGAGAAGAACATTGGGCCGCTAACTAAAGCCATGATCCATGGTGGAAGTTTCAGTTTTGGACATATATCCTCAATCTCAAATGAGAAAATTATTAATTGTTGTTACATGCTTATGCATAAAAGAGGAGTCCATTATCTATTGTCTATATTGTCCCGGTATGGATGTCTAAGTTGAAGAATAATCAATAGCGAGAAATCCAATGCGAGCTTTCTCCTTAGACCTTTGTACAGGCGGCATAGAGGTACCCCTTTGTGACACTTGGTAAAAACATGTGCATTGTGATGATCCGGTAGTCCAAGCTAATTAGGACAAGGTGCGGGCACTATTAGTACACTATGCATGAGGCTTGCAACTTATAAGATATAATTTACATGATACATATGCTTTATTACTACCGTTGACAAAATTGTTTCATGTTTTCAAAATCAAAGCTCTAGCACAAATATAGCAATCGATGCTTTTCCTCTATGGAGGACCATTCTTTTACTTTCAATGTTGAGTCAGTTCACCTATTTCTCTCCACCTCAAGAAGCAAACACTTGTGTGAACTGTGCATTGATTCCTACATACTTGCTTATTGCACTTATTATATTACTCTATGTTGACAATATCCATGAGATATACATGTTACAAGTTGAAAGCAACCGCTGAAACTTAATCTTCTTTTGTGTTGCTTCAATGCTTTTACTTTGAATTATTGCTTTATGAGTTAACTCTTATGCAAGACTTATTGATGCTTGTCTTGAAGTGCTATTCATGAAAAGTCTTTGCTATATGATTCACTTGTTTACTCATGTCATATACATTGTTTTGATCGCTGCATTCACTACATATGCTTTACAAATAGTATGATCAAGGTTATGATGGCATGTCACTCCGAGAAATTATACGTGTGTTATCGTTTTACCTGCTCGGGACGAGCAGAACTAAGCTTGGGGATGCTGATACGTCTCCGATGTATCGATAATTTCTTATGTTCCATGCCACATTATTGATGTTATCTACATGTTTTATGCACACTTTATGTCATATTCGTGCATTTTCTGGAACTAACCTATTAACAAGATGCCGAAGTGCCTGTTCCTGTTTTCTGCTGTTTTTGGTTTCAGAAATCCTAGTAACGAAATATTCTCGGAATCGGACGAAATCAACGCCCAAGTTCCTATTTTCACCGGAAGCATCCAGAACACCCGGGAAGGACCAGAGGGGGGGCACTGGGCCCCCAGACCCTAGGCCGGCGCGGCCCAGGCCCTGGCCGCGCCGCCCTATGGTGTCGTCGCCCCTTCGACCCTCCTGCGCCGCCTCTTCGCCTATATAAAGCCCCTGGATCGAAAACCCTATCACGTTCGACGAAAACCACAGAAACCTTCCAGAGCCGCCGCCATCGCGACGCCAAGATCTGGGGGACAGGAGTCTCTGTTCCGGCACGCTGCTGGAGCGGGGAAGTGCCCCCGGAAGGCTTCTCCATCGACACTGCTGCCATCTCCACCACCATCTTCATCACCGCTGCTGCTCCCATGAGGAGGGAGTAGTTCTCCATCGAGGCTCGGGGCTGTACCGGTAGCTATGTGGTTCATCTCTCCCATGTACCTCAATACAATAATCTCATGAGCTGCTTTACATGATTGAGATTCATATGAGTTTGTATCACAATTTATCTATGTGCTACTCTAGCAATGTTATTAAAGTAGTTTTATTCCTCCTGCACGTGTGTAAAGGTGACAGTGTGTGCACCGTGTTAGTACTTGGTTTATGCTATGATCATGATCTCTTGTAGATTATGAAGTTAATTATTGTTATGATGGTATTGATGTGATCTATTCCTCCTACATATGCATGAAGGTGACAGTGTGCATGCTATGTTAGTACTTGGTTTAGTTGTATTGATCTATCTTACACTATAAGGTTACTAAAACATGAACATTATTGTGGAGCTTGTTAACTCCGGCATTGAGGGTTCGTGTAATCCTACGCAATGTGTTCATCATCCAACGAAAGTGTAGAGTATGCATTTATTTATTCTGTTATGTGATCAATGTTGAGAGTGTCCACTAGTGAAAGTGTAATCCCTAGGCCTTGTTCCTAAATACTGCTATCGCTGCTTGTTTACTGTTTTACTGTGTTACTACTGCTGCAATACTACCACCATCAACTACACGCCAGCAAGCTATTTTCTGGCACCGTTGCTACTGCTCATATTTATTTATACCACCTGTATTTCACTATCTCTTCGCCGAACTAGTGCACCTATTTGGTGTGTTGGGGACACAAGAGACTTCTTGCTTTGTGGTTGCAGGGTTGCATGAGAGGGATATCTTTGACCTCTTCCTCCCTGAGTTCGATAAACCTTGGGTGATCCACTTAAGGGAAAACTTGCTGCTGTTCTACAAACCTCTGCTCTTGGAGGCCCAACACTGTCTACAGGAAAGGAGGGGGAACGTAGACATCACCTCGCGCGCAACGCCAACGGCTGCCAATGCCGCGTCCTGCGTTTCCGGGAAGGCCGCTGCAAGAAAAAGCACGTCAGAAATCATCGAAGCCGAAATAAGCTGAAAAATGCAAATTTTCGAAGTCCTAAAGTAGGCCAGGCGACAGCCGGCACGAACCGACTGCCCCCGGTCCGAAGACGGAAATTCCGAAGCTCTAAAGTAAGACTGGCGGCAGCCGGCACGAGCCGACTGCCCCCAGCCCGAAGATGGAGATTTCGAAGGATAAAAGAAAAAAGCCTGGCGGCAGCCGGCAAGAACCGACTGCCCCCAGCCCGAAGATGGAGATAGCGAAAAAATCAGAGTTTCTGCCGCCGGTTGCCAACCTAGGTCGGCAGCCGACAGCCGAAAGCCGGCAAAGGGAAAGAGAGAGAAGAAATGCACTCACCCGACAAACCGCGGTCGAGCGCGCCAATCTCGCCCACCCAGCGCTTGGCAGTGGCCGATAGCTCCGTGGTCTTGGTGGTGACCTCCTCCTGAAGCGCAAGCCGCTGCTTCTCCACCTCGGTCAGCCGTTTGCTCAGCTCCTCCACCTTCTCCTTCTCAGCCATCCTGAGGAGGGCAAGCTCCTTGAGGTGGTTCTCCTCAAGCCGGCGCAGGCGCGCCAGCTCGCCATCAGCCACCTTGAGCGTGGCGGCAGCAGATCGGCCCGCCTCCTCGCTCTCGGCGCACTGAGCGCGAGCAGCCCGAAGATCCGCCTCCAGCTGCGGGACCTTTATGTCCATCACTCTTGGTGAAGCAACAAAGCTTCTTGATAATATGATGATCAATTACTCTGAATGGCACACGAAAAGAGCTCCACAAGGTAAGAAGGTAAATTCTGTCGAAGAAACCTCTTCCTTGAGTGATAAGATTGATGCTATTATGTCTATGCTTGTGAATGATAGGACTAATATTGATCCTAATAATGTTCCGTTAGCTTCATTGGTTGCACAAGAAGAACATGTTGATGTAAACTTCATTAAAAATAATAATTTCAACAACAATGCTTACCGGAACAATTCTAGTAACAACTATAGGCCATATCCTTATAATAATGGCAACGGCTATGGTAATTCTTATGGGAATTCTTACAATAATAATAGGAACACACCCCCTGGACTTGAAGCCATGCTTAAAGAATTTATTAGTACACAAACTGCTTTTAACAAATCTGTTGAAGAAAAGCTTGGGAAAATTGATATACTTGCTTCTAAAGTCGATAGTCTTGCTGCTGATGTTGATCTTTTGAAATCGAAAGTTATGCCTAATGAAAATCATCATAATAAAATTGTTACTACAGCAAATGCCATCCAAGTTAGAATTAATGAGAATATAAGATTGATGGCTGAACTGCGTGCTAGGTGGGATAGAGAAGAAAATGAAAAACTAGCTAAAGAGAAGAATGTAGCTAAAGTTTGGACTATTACCACGACTAGTAATGCTAATGCTACACATGTTGCTGCACCTCCTACTATTAATAATAAAAGAATTGGTGTTAGCAATGTTTCCACTTCTAATGCAAAGCGCGAGAAACTGCCTGAAATTGCTAAAACTGCTGAAACTCGTGATAAAGCGCTGAAATTTTTTCCAACATTGGGGATGATGATCCCATTGATTTAGATTATAATGGTTTGAATTTTGATGATTGCCACATCTCTGAAGTGATAAAGTTCTTGCAAAAACTTGCTAAAAGTCCTAATGCTAGTGCTATAAATTTGGCTTTCACGCAACATATTACAAATGCTCTCATAAAAGCTAGAGAAGAGAAACTAGAGCGCGAAGCCTCTATTCCTAGAAAGTTAGAGGATGGTTGGGAGCCCATCATTAAGATGAAGGTTAAAGATTTTCATTGTAATGCTTTATGTGATCTTGGTGCAAGTATTTCCGTTATGCCTAAGAAAATCTATAATATGCTTGACTTGCCACCGCTGAAAAATTGTTATTTGGATGTTAATCTTGCTGATCATTCTACAAAGAAACCTTTGGGGAAAGTTGATAATGTTCGCATTACCGTTAACAATAACCTTGTTCCCGTTGATTTTGTTGTCTTGGATATTGAATGCAATGCATCTTGTCCCATTATATTGGGAAGACCTTTTCTTCGAACTGTTGGTGCTATCATTGATATGAAGGAAGGTAATATTAAATATCAATTTCCTCTCAAGAAAGGTATGGAACACTTCCCTAGAAAGAGAATGAAGTTACCTTTTGATTCTATTATTAGAACAAATTATGATGTTGACACTTCGTCTCTTGATAATACTTGATACACACTTTCTGCGCCTAGCTGAAAGGCGTTAAAGAAAAGCGCTTATGGGAGACAACCCATGTTTTTACCTACAGTACTTTGTTTTTATTTTGTGTCTTGGAAGTTGTTTACTACTGTAGCAACCTCTCCTTATCTTAGTTTAGTGTTTTATTGTGCCAAGCAAAGTCGTTGATAGAAAAGTTCATACTAGATTTGGATTACTGCGCAGAAACAGATTTCTTTGCTGTCACGAATCTGGGCTGTTTTCTCTGTAGGTAACTTAGAAAATTATGCCAATTTACGTGAGTGATCCTCAGATATGTACGCAACTTTCATTCAATTTGAGCATTTTCATTTGAGCAAGTCTGGTGCCTCGATAAAATTCGTCAATACGAACTGTTCTGTTTTGACAGATTCTGCCTTTTATTTCACATTGCCTCTTTTGCTATGTTGGATGAATTTCTTTGATCCATTAATGTCCAGTAGCTTTATGCAATGTCCAGAAGTGTTAAGAATGATTATGTCACCTCTGAACATGTTAATTTTTATTGTCACTAACCCTCTAATGAGTTGTTCTAAGTTTGGTGTGGAGGAAGTTTTCAAGGATCAAGAGAGGAGTATGATGCAACATGATCAAGGAGAGTGAAAGCTCTAAGCTTGGGGATGCCCCGGTGGTTCACCCCTGCATATTCTAAGAAGACTCAAGCGTCTAAGCTTGGGGATGCCCAAGGCATCCCCTTCTTCATCGACAACATTATCAGGTTCCTCCCCTGAAACTATATTTTTATTCCATCACATCTTATGTGCTTTGCTTGGAGCGTCGGTTTGTTTTTGTTTTTGTTTTGTTTGAATAAAATGGATCCTAGCATTCACTTTATGGGAGAGAGACACGCTCCGCTGTAGCATATGGACAAGTATGTCCTTAGGCTCTACTCATAGTATTCATGGCGAAGTTTCTTCTTCGTTAAATTGTTATATGGTTGGAATTGGAAAATGATACATGTAGTAAATTGCTATAATGTCTTGGGTAATGTGATACTTGGCAATTGTTGTGCTCATGTTTAAGCTCTTGCATCATATGCTTTGCACCCATTAATGAAGAAATACATAGAGCATGCTTAAATTTGGTTTGCATATTTGGTCTCTCTAAGGTCTAGATAATTTCTAGTATTGAGTTTGAACAACAAGGAAGACGGTGTAGATTCTTATAATGTTTACAATATGTCTTTTATGTGAGTTTTGCTGCACCGGTTCATCCTTGTGTTTGTTTCAAATAAGCCTTGCTAGCCTAAACCTTGTATCGAGAGGGAATACCTCTCATGCATCCAAAATACTTGAGCCAACCACTATGCCATTTGTGTCCACCATACCTACCTACTACATGGTATTTTCCGCCATTCCAAAGTAAATTGCTTGAGTGCTACCTTTAAAATTCCATCATTCACCTTTGCAATATATAGCTCATGGGACAAATAGCTTAAAAACTATTGTGGTATTGAATATGTACTTATGCACTTTATCTCTTATTAAGTTGCTTCTTGTGCGATAACCATGTTTCTGGGGACGCCATCAACTACTCTTTGTTGAATTTCATGTGAGTTGCTATGCATGTTCGTCTTGTCTGAAGTAAGAGAGATCTACCACCTTATGGTTAAGCATGCATATTGTTAGAGAAGAACATTGGGCCGCTAACTAAAGCCATGATCCATGGTGGAAGTTTCAGTTTTGGACATATATCCTCAATCTCATATGAGAAAATTATTAGTTGTTGTTACATGCTTATGCATAAAAGAGGAGTCCATTATCTGTTGTCTATGTTGTCCCGGTATGGATGTCTAAGTTGAGAATAATCAATAGCGAGAAATCCAATGCGAGCTTTCTCCTTAGACCTTTGTACAGGCGGCATAGAGGTACCCCTTTGTGACACTTGGTTAAAACATGTGCATTGTGATGATCCGATAGTCCAAGCTAATTAGGACAAGGTGCGGGCACTATTAGTATACTATGCATGAGGCTTGCAACTTGTAAGATATAATTTACATGATACATATGCTTTATTACTACCGTTGACAAAATTGTTTCATGTTTTCAAAATCAAAACTCTAGCACAAATATAGCAATCGATGTTTTTCCTCTATGGAGGACCATTCTTTTACTTTCAATGTTGAGTCAGTTCACCTATTTCTCTCCACCTCAAGAAGCAAACACTTGTGTGAACTGTGCATTGATTCCTACATACTTGCATATTGCACTGATTATATTACTCTATGTTGACAATATCCATGAGATATACATGTTATAAGTTGAAAGCAACCGCTGAAACTTAATCTTCCTTTGTGTTGCTTCAATGCCTTTACTTTGAATTATTGCTTTATGAGTTAACTCTTATGCAAGACTTATTGATGCTTGTCTTGAAGTACTATTCATGAAAAGTCTTTGCTTTATGATTCACTTGTTTACTCATGTCATATACATTGTTTTGATCGCTGCATTCACTACATATGCTTTACAAATAGTATGATCAAGGTTATGATGGCATGTCACTCCAGAAATTATCTTTGTTATCGTTTTACCTGCTCGGGACGAGCAGAACTAAGCTTGGGGATGCTGATACGTCTCCGACGTATCGATAATTTCTTATGTTCCATGCCACATTATTGATGATATCTACATGTTTTATGCATACTTTATGTCATATTCGTGCATTTTCTGGAACTAACCTATTAACAAGATGCCGAAGTGCCGATTCTTGTTTTCTGCTGTTTTTGGTTTCAGAAATCCTAGTAACGAAATATTCTCGGAATTGGACAAAATCAACGCCCAGGGTCCTATTTTGCCACGAAGCTTCCAGAAGACCGAAGAGGAGACGAAGTGGGGCCACGAGGTGGCCAAACCCTAGGGCGGCGCGGCCCCTGCCCTGGCCGCGCGGCCCTATGGTGTGGGCCCCTCGTGCCCCATCCTGACCTGCCCTTCCGCCTACTTAAAGCCTCCGTCGCGAAACCCCCAGTACCGAGAGCCACGATACGGAAAACCTTACTGAGACGCCGCCGCCGCGAATCCCATATCGGGGGATTCTGGAGATCTCCTCCGGCACCCTGCCGGAGAGGGGATTCATCTCCCGGAGGACTCTACGCCGCCATGGTCGCCTCCGGAGTGATGTGTGAGTAGTCTACCCCTGGACTATGGGTCCATAGCAGTAGCTAGATGGTTGTCTTCTCCCCATTGTGCTTCATTGTCGGATCTTGTGAGCTGCCTAACATGATCAAGATCATCTATCTGTAATTCTATATGTTGCGTTTGTTGGGATCCGATGAATAGAGAATACTTGTTATGTTGATTATCAAAGTTATGTCTATGTGTTGTTTATGATCTTGCATGCTCTCCGTTACTAGTAGATGCTCTGGCCAAGTAGATGCTTGTAACTCCAAGAGGGAGTATTTATGCTCGGTAGTGGGTTCATGTCCCCGTGAATCTGGGGAGTGACAGAAACCTCTAAGATTATGGATGTGCTGTTGCCACTAGGGATAAAACATTGGTGCTATGTTCAAGGATGTAGTTACTGATTACATTACGCGCAATACTTAATGCAATTGTCTGTTTTTAGCAACTTAATACTGGAGGGGGTTCGGATGATAACCTGAAGGTGGACTTTTTAGGCATAGATGCTTGCTGGATAGCGGTCTATGTACTTTGTCGTAATGCCCAATTAAATCTCACTATACTCATCATAATATGTATGTGCATGGTCATGCCCTCTTTATTTGTCAATTGCCCAACTGTAATTTGTTCACCCAACATGCTGTTTATCTTATGGGAGAGACACCTCTAGTGAACTGTGGACCCCGGTCCAATTCTCTATACTGAAATACAATCTACTGCAATACTTGTTCTACTGTTTTCTGCAAACAATCATCTTCCACACAATACGGTTAATCCTTTGTTACAGCAAGCCGGTGAGATTGACAACCTCACTGTTTCGTTGGGGCAAAGTACTTTGGTTGTGTTGTGCAGGTTCCACGTTGGCGCCGGAATCTCTGGTGTTGCGCCGCACTACATCCCGCCGCCGTCAACCTTCAACATGCTTCTTGACTCCTACTGGTTCGATTAAACCTTGGTTTCTTACTGAGGGAAACTTGCCGCTGTGCGCATCACACCTTCCTCTTGGGGTTCCCAACGGACGTGTCAACTACACGCATCAATCACCGGTACGGAGTTCAGGCTTCTCCCGGTGATCTGCCTCACCTCCGAAATGATTGCCTTTCTTTCTGACGTGATGCCTCTTTGGAAGAAATCGACGATGCCCCAGGTACACAACCTTCTTACATTTATTCAAATAAGCACCTTCGGTCTCATCTAAGCAGTGCGTGCATGCATTGTATCCCTTGTTTGTCTGTCCTGAAAGGTTACTAAGAGCAGGCCAATCATTGATGGTCACGAAAAGCAACGCTCGTAGGTTAAATGACTCCTGTTTGTACTCATCCCATGCATGTACACCTGGTTTGCTCCACAACTGTAAGAGTTCTTCAAATAATGGCTGTAGGTACACATCAATGTCGTTGCCGGGTTGCTTTGGGCCTTGGATGAGCACTGGCATCATAATGAACTTCCGCTTCATGCACAACCAAGGCGGAAGGTTATAGATACATAGAGTTACAGGCCAGGTGCTATGACTGCAGCTCTGCTCCCCAAAAGGATTCATTCCATCTGTACTTAGACCAAACCTTAAGTTTCTCGCGTCATCTGCAAAGTCCGGGAACTCTCTATCGATTTTCCTCCACTGCGACCCATCAGCGGGGTGTCTCAGCATCTCGTCTTTCTTACGGTCTTCTTTGTGCCATCGCAACAACCTGGCATGCTCTTTATTTCTGAACAGACGTTTCAACCGTGGTATTATAGGAGCATACCACATAACCTTGGCAGGAACCCTCTTCCTAGGGGGCTCGCCCTCAACATCACCAGGGTCATCTCGCCTGATCTTATACCGTAGTGCAGTGCATACCGGGCATTTTTCCAAATTTTCGTACTCAGCGCGGTAGAGGATGCAGTCATTAATGCATGCATGTATCTTCAGCACCTCCAATCCTAGAGGGCAGAGAACCTTCTTTGCTTCGTACGTACTGTCAGGTAATTCGTTATCCTTTGGAAACCTCCTCTTCATTATTTTCAGTAACTTCTCAAATGGCTTGTCACATATACCACCCTCTGCCTTCCATTGCAGCAATTCCAGTGTGGCACCGAGCTTTGTGTTGCCATCTTCACAATTTATTGGGTATAACTTCTTTTTGTGATCATCTAACATGGCCTTTAACTTTCGCTTCTCGATTTCAGTTTCTGCATCTCTGTGTGCATCAGCGATGGCCCGACGAAGATCATCATCAACGGGCTCATCTGATGCCTCTTCATCTTGATCACCTCCTCCTGCCTCTTCATCTTCATCATGCCCTGTTGCAGTATCACCGTAGTTAGGGTACATATCATCATCCTCTTCTTCTTCGTCGTCGTCTTCCATCATAACCCCTCTTTCTCCATGCTTGGTCCAACAATTATAGCTGGGCATGAAACCTTTCCAAAGCAGGTGGGAGTGAATGACTTGCCATTCAGGGTATTGCTTTAAGTTCCGGAAATCAACACATGGACAACACATATAACCATCCGCCAGTGGGTTTTCCTCAGCCACACGGAAAAATTCTTTCAGGCCCGAAGTGAACTCGAGCAGACGTCGGTCAACGTAAATCCATTGTCGCCGGTTCATCTACATCAAATAATTAAGTTTATCAAAAAACCATTACAAAACATCATAATATATATATATATAGTGGATATTAGCACCGTACAAATGAAAGGGTAAAGTTGTTTAACCTTGATCGAGGAGGGAAAGAAAGAGGAGAAAGCTTAAGTGTCGCTCCAGCACCTCATTCTTTCAGACATTTCATCGAGCACCTTCTGTGCATGCCAAAGAAATGCAAGGTAGCACTCAACACACACACCTTTCTCCTAGAAAAAATGAAGTGAGTTGGCTGGTTGGAGGTGAGCTGAGCTGAAATAGGGCTAGGGACCTTTTGCACCGGTTCGTGTTACGAACCGGTGCAAATGAGCTATCTTTTGCACCGGTTCGTAACACGAACCGGTGCAAAAGGTTCGTCGGCTGACACGTGCCTGGCGACGAACCTTTTGCACCGGTTTGTGTTACGAACTTGTGCAAAAGATAGCTCATTTGCACCGGTTCGTAACACGAACCGGTGCAAAAGGTCCCTCGGCCGGCTGCGCACCACGAACCGGTGCTAATGACCCCTTTTAGCACCGGTTCGTGCCAAATCCGGTGCAAAAGACATTTGGGGCAAAAAACCAAAGTCCTTGTTTCTACTAGTGTCATGATGATATGAGAGCCCTTTGTCCAGTCTATGAATGTGGTTTCTGGCGGATTTGGAAGTATCCTCAAGCCAGAAGAACACCATTGTCACATTGAAAGTTGATGGATCGATGCCGCAATGGGAAAACAAGGTTGCATTTGATGTGTTATGGCATGGCCTTAATGGTTTTTTGTGGGAACATCTGCTAGGGATACTTATGGTTTACTTGATCCAACAAGGTTGAATATGGTGCATGTATCAAAGCTTCGTGTCTGGTTGAAGATTTGGGGAGTGGATCATTTGTGTCACTTCAGGTTGCGCAGAAGTGGTAATCAGGATTGTTTTGCGATGATTGAGTTGATTCACATCAGCAGCTCATCCACTGAAAAAGCTAAGTTTGTCCATGGGTTTAGATAATTGACTTATGAAGCACATGCTTTAGCTAGAGCAATAATGGACATTTTGTTGGTATGTCATTGCTAGCTATCTTTATTAACCATCAACAAAGAGGGATGGAGTTAAAATTTAGGTTCCCTATACATGGAGACGATCAACAACTAGTGCAGTTGTATGCATCATTGCGATGCAGAGGCTGGGGCAACCCATTCCGAATAAAAAAAAACTAGTTTTTACTTAAGAAAGAGCAAGATGAACCAGATCGATTCCAGAAGGTACGGTAGCCATCTTCATTTGGGTACGGACATTCTCTATGTTTTCGTCATCAACAGTGTCCAACTAGCTACCCCGGGAAACTAATTCCACACCTATATTTACTTTTTTTTTTGTCTTTTAAAAATATAACTTTGAGGATTCATTAAATTGTTAGAAACATTATATTTATAATCCATGAAGTCAAATTTCTTTAGGTTTGGCTATTGAACAATGCATGGATCGGCTAATTTAAAGGTCTCAAGATTCTTCCTTAAAAAACCTTAAGATCAACGAATTTTCTATCCAATCCTCTGTTGATGAACCATCGAAAAAAGAAGACCAAAAGAACCATAACTACTAGCTCCATAGAGTAGACCACGATAGTTACACCAGGACCGGAAACTTATTTTAAACTCATTCGGATGCAACCGGAGAAGAATTGATGGCATGCAAATACTTGCTTTACAAGGAGAAAAAGGAGCTAAGGAGGTTTTGAGATTAGAACTTGATGCAATGAAGGAAAGAACCGACGCGTCCAGCCGTCGGCGTGGAGAGTGGAGCTCCACAAGAAGCGAAAGTGTAGGAGGAGGCACAGGAGAAGCAGCGGGAAATAACAACCGACGAACTTGATCCCGGTTAAACAGGATACCAGAAGACAAACGACGTCGCTTGATACGTTGCAAACGTATCTATAATTTTTAATGCTCCATGCTTGTTTACACCAATTTCTATATGTTTTGTTTACACTTCGTGATATTTTTATGTATTTTCTGGAACTAACCTATTGACAATATGCCACAGTGCTAGTTTCTATTTTCTGCTGTTTTTGTATTTCAGAAAAGTTGTATAGGAAATACACTCGGAATTGGACGAAACAAAAGTCAAACCTCCTATTTCTCCCGGCCCGAAGATGGAGCCCAGAGCAAAGACGGAGGAGGGCCAGGAGGCGGCCACACCATGCCTAGGCGCGCCCCTGGCCGCGCCTAGGGGTGGTGTGGGCCCCTCGGGCGTCCACCGACCTCGCCCTTTCGCCTATAAATTCACATCCTCGGGAAAAACCTAAACACCCGAGCATCTATCCATCCACGAAAAGTTTCGTAGCCGCCGCCATCGTCGACCCTAGCTCGGGAGGGTTCTGAAGCTCTTCCCGATACCCTACCGGAGAGGGAGATCATCACCGGAGGCCTCTTCATCACCATGCCCGCCTCCGAAGTGATGCGTGAGTAGTTCATCTCTAGACTATGAGTCCATAGCAGTAGCTAGATGGTCGGTTGTCTTCTCCTCATTATGCTTCATGTTTAGATCTTGTGAGCTGCCTATCATGATCAAGATCATCTTTATGTAATGCTACATGTTGTGTGTTGCTGGGATCCGATAAATATTGAATACTATGGTTGAGTTGATTATATACTTTTTTATATGTTATTTGTGATCTTGCATGCTCTCCGTTGCTAGTAGATGTTCTGGCCAAGTATGTGCTTGTGACTTGATACGTTGCAAACGTATCTATAATTTTTGATGTTCCATGCTTGTTTTACACCAATTTATATATGTTTTGTTTACACTTCGTTGCACTTTTATGCATTTTCCGGAACTAACCTATTGACAAGATGCCACAGTGCCGGTTCCGTGTTTTCTGCTGTTTTGTATTTCAGAAAAGTTGTACAGGAAATATTATCGGAATTGGACGAAACAAAAGGCAAAGTTCCTATTTTACTGCAACGAAGATGGAGTCCGGAGGAGAGACGAAGAGGCGCCACGTGGAGGCCACACCTGGCCTAGGCGCGGCCCAGGCCCTAGCCGCGCCTAGGGGTGGTGTGGGCCCATCGGGTACCCACCGACCTCGCCCTTCCGCCTATTTATTCACCTGTTCGGGAAAAACCAAAAGACCCGAGCCTCCATCCACAAAAATTTCCGTCGCGGCCGCCATCACCGACCCTAGCTCGGTAGGATTCTGAAGCTCTTCTCGGCACCCTGCCGGAGAGGGAGATCATCACCGGAGGCCTCTACATCGCCATGCCCGCCTTCGAAGTGATGTGTGAGTAGTTCATCTCTGGACTACGGGTCCATAGCAGTAGCTAGATGGTTGTCTTCTCCAATTTATGCTTCATGTTTAGATCTTGTGAGCTGCCTATCATGATCAAGATCATCTTTATGTAATGCTACATGTTGTGTTTGTTGGGATCTGATGAATATTGAATACTATGGTTGAGATCGATTATATACTTGCCATATGTTATTTGTGATCTTGCATGCTCTCGGTTGCTAGTAGATGCTTTGGCCAAGTATATGCTTGTAACTCCAAGAGGAAGTATTTATGCTCGATAGTGGGTTCATGCCTCTAGTAATCTGGAAGAGTGACAATAACTTCTAAGATTGTAGATGTGTTGTTGCTACTAGGGAGAAAACAACAATGCTTTATCTAAGGGTAATTATATTGTTTACTTTACCCACATTGTTTAATGCGATAATCTGTTTCTTGCAACTTAATACTGGAAGGGGTTCGGATGATAACCGGAAGGTGGATTATTAGTCATAGACGCAGTTGGGTTAGGATCTATGTATTATGTTGTAATGCCCAAACGAATCTCATAGTAATCATCTTGTCATGTATGGTCTTTATTCTGTCAATTGCCCAGTTGTAATTTGTTCACCCATCATGTTATTTATCTTTATGGAGAGATACATCTAGTGAACTATGAACCCCAGTCCTTTCTTTTACGTTGATAAAATCATCTTGTTCTGTTTACTTACTGCAAACACTGTTCTCTTTAATTACACTGCAAACAAACATCTCTTTCCACACTATACGGTTAATCCTTTGTTTTCAGCAAAACCGGTGAGATTGACAACCTCACTGTGAGTTGGGGCAAAGTATTTTGATTGTGTTGTGTGCAGGTTCCACGTTGTTGCTGACATCGGTAGTGCGCCCTGCCACAAGTCAGCTAGCAACATCTTCACAAGTCACGCCTTTCTCCTACTAGTCGATTAAACCTTGGTTTTTTACTGAATGAAAATTTACTACTATGCTCATCATACATTCCTCTTGGGGTTCCCCAACGGTGTGCAATCTGCGCTTATCAAGCTAGTTTTCTGGCGCCGTTGCCGGGGAGAAAGAGGATTTCTGCAAGGGGAGTCTCTCATCTCCAATCTCTTTACTTTGTTATTATTTTGCTTAGTTTATTTTACTTTTTCTTGTTTGCTTCTTTACATCAAAAACACACAAAAAATTAGTTTCTATTATAGCTTTTATTTATGTTGCTTTGTTTTAATTTTGCTAAAATGAGTACTCCTGAAAATACTAAGTTGTGTGACTTTACTAGCACAAACAACAATGATTTTATGTGTACACCTATTGCTCCACCTGCTCCCGAAGCAGCCTTCTATGAAATTAAACCTGCTTTGTTAAATCTTGTTATAAGAGAGCAATTTTCTGGTGTTAGTACTGATGATGCTGCTTCTCACCTTAATAATTTTGTTGAACTTTGTGAGATGCAAAAATATAAGGATGTAGATGGTGACATTATAAAACTGAAATTGTTTACTTTCTCTTTCAGAGGGAGAGCTAAAGATTGGTTGCTATCTTTGCCTAGAAATAGTATTGGTTCTTCGGTTAAATGCAAAGATGTTTTTATTGGAAAATATTATCCTCATGCTAAGATTATATCCTTGAGAAGGGACATAATGAAATTTAGAAAATTTGATAATGAACATGTTGCTCAAGCTTGGAAAAGAATGAATTTTTTTGGTAAAGAATTGTCTCACTCATGGACTAACTACTTGGATGATCATCCAAAAAAAATATGCATGACTGAATTTTTCTTCAAGAAACCTTCTGGATTCAGCTGCTGGAGGAGCCTTTATGTCCATTACTTTGGGGGCTGCAACAAAACTCCTTGATGATATGATGATAAATTATTTTGAATGGCACATCGAGAGGGCTCCACAAGGTAAGAAGGTAAATTTTGTTGAAGAAACCTCCTCATTGAGTGATAATATTGATACCATTATGTCTATGCTTGTTAATGGTAAAGCTCATGTTGATCCAAATAATGTTCCTTTAGCTTGTTTGGTTTTCTCAAGAAGAGCATGTTGATGTGAACTTCATTAGAAGCAATAATTTCAACAACAATGCTTATAGGAATAATATTGGTATCAACAATTATAGGTCATATCCTTCTAATAATGGTAATGCTTATGGCAATTATTATGGTAATTCCTACAACAACAATAAAAATGCACGCTCTGATCTTGAAGTCATGCTTAAAGACTTTATTAGTAAACAAACTGCTTTTAATAAACCTATTGAGGAAAAGTTTGGCAAAATTGATGTTCTTGCTTCTAAAGTTGATAGCCTTGCTCTTTCTCTTGATGTTGAACTTCTTAATTTAAAGGTTATGCCTCATGATGTTAAATAAAGCAAAACTTTGAATGACATTCAAGTTAGAATTGATAACAATGTTAGGATGTTGGCGGAATTGCATGCTAGGTGGAAAAGAGAAGATTAAATTGCTAGAAATAATAATTTGACTAAAGTTTGTATCATTATCACCAGTAGTAATACTGAAGTCTCAATTGCTAGCAAAATAATTGGTGTAGAAAAAGTTCCCACTCCTTCTACAAAATTGCCTAGAACCACTGAAACTGTTTCTGATAAAAGTGCTGAATTTTTTTGGAGTATGGGAGACAATAGTCCTTTTACCTTTGATAATAATGACTTTGATTTTGATGATTGCAATGTCTCTGAAGTAATTAAGTTCTTACAAAATCTTGCTAGAAGTCCTAATGCTAGTGCTATAAATATGGCTTTTACTAAACACTAGATGGACCTAGCGCGCTTTGCCGCGCCGTTCATTGTTGTTGTCATTTAAATAGAAGGAAAAAAAAATACATGATGTCACGCCCACTCCTTTAAAAGCTACTATAGATGAACAAATAATAGGAATGGAGAGATTTCATACTTAGAACTATTGATTTCATGTGACACATATATTAAGTTAAAATTTTGGACGTTTCCTCAAAAGAAAAAGATTGAATTCATAAATTGACCAAATTATGGCGTGCAATGCAACAGTTGATGCATCTGACACATCAGTGGTTCAAAATAGAAAATCATAGAAGTAAAGCACAAATATGTCACATCCAGCAATTTGAGGAATACCGAACACAAAACAGAGTGAAAATGAACCCTAAAAAAAATCTTAAGCTATAATCTCAACAGCTCAAAAGAACATATAATAGCCTCTAGAAAGTTTTAGAGGAAAGACACATATAGAATTCTAAAAACGGTGAAGGCGGCATTTTAATTAGGAAGACAAAATTACACTCATATATTAAGACCGGATAAGCCAGAAAGAACCAATAACCAAACACTATCCTCCTAATGACATCACAATGTGATTAATAGGTATCCATGAAAGATAAATCCAACGGTAAAGACAACAGTGTAGAGTTATCTAAATTCATCATCTGAAATCTCATTCTCATTCTCATTGAAAAACTATGATATACCAAGAGAAACAGAATATAATTAAGATGGTCAAGGATTACATGAAGGAGCAATTTAAGGTTTGGTTGGTTTAATAAGACAACAAATCCCATACAGAAGTATGATTTCACCGTCCTTGATTACATTCTAGGCCAACAGTTCATAGCGCTGTATAGATGGTGTGCTGCCTTAATAAAAAACTAAGTATTTTTCAACTTGAGCTCCCCAAGATCAGAAAACAACATAATGGAAGTAAGTATTTCGAAATGTATCTTACATACATTTTAATTTTTTTAAAAAATTGAAACTAAAAGTTCGTACATCTTCACGTGCTACATGCTCACAAAGTCGTTTCATAAAAAATAGACTTATCATGTGACGTGTGTAAAAAAGACAAAATTCAGTGCTAAAAATAATGTTTTTCACAAGATAAAATTTCTCTTTTTTATATAGACCACACAAAATATTGGTTTTTCGTGAAACTTGACGAACGCATGTATATTATGGAGATGTACATGTAGAATTTTTTTTCCAAATTTTTCGACATTTCGAAATATTTTTTTTTGGTAGAGGGAGCATACGCACCTGGGAGCCGAATTGAATTTCCGAATTGAATTTCCGAAGTAAGGGTCTGTAACCTGCGATGAACATTGTAGTGGCATTAACTGAAGAATCACGATATATATGATGCATACGAATAAACTTCTACGGCAAACTGTTTCTGTTATGGTGCTGCTAGAGGGATGGCACGAGAGGGGCGGCCGGGGGCCTTGCCCACGGCCGGTGGTAAGAGGGAAAGGATTTCCTTCTTAATTCTTACTTGATTAGATTGATACGTCTCCTCTTCTTATATAGAGAGTTAATCCTAAGACTAATGGGCTATAGCCAAGCCCATAACGTACTCTAACACTAAGCCCATTACGTACTCTAACACTACATCCCACCCGGACATGCAGCTCGTCCTCGAGCTGCAACCTAAACAAACCATGACTCGACGCAACACAAACCTAACACCTAAAAATGAGTCTTTTAGGTCTCGGCTTGTTTTATTACTCTCAACCTGAAATGGACTGGAACACTTTATTGTTGACCCGTGAACATAAAGTGGACACCATCCGCCCGTCGGACGTGCACCTGTACAGCCACCTGGATCCCATGGAAACCAGCGGGACAAAAGGAGCCCGCGCGGCGGCCGGCGGCGGAATGCAGTGGTGCTACACGGTGCGCTCCTGTCGGTGACACCATGCCTTCTCCCCGCCGGATGACTGTCGATGGCGCAAACTTTGAGATCGCTGCCTAGGGGAAAAACAGCATGTCCGCCGCCCGTGGGGGAAACCGCACGCCCAAGATCCCCGACGCAGCGGACGAGATCGAGGTCCGTTGCGCAACGAAGCGCAACTTGGAGGAGCTGCAGCTGCAGATCACGCATCTCCCACACACGCCGACGCACTAGGAGGCCGCGCGCAACAGCCTGCAGCCTCACCGCCGCTGACACGTGGCGGATAGCGATCCAAGCCGGAAGCGGTGACGGTGACGGCGACGGAGGGAAACAGGCCCGGTGGAAGGGCATCCCGGGCGGTGTCGATGTAGAGCCCGGGGCCAAGGTCGCTCCCACACCGCCGAAAGGCAGGGACGGCGTCGGTGGCGGCGGCCGTCGCGGTGTTGGTGGCGACGGTAGCAGGCCGCCGTTGCGGCAGCCCACCGAACAGCGAGGACAACGTCGGTGAGGACAACAGCAACGGCGGCGTTTGTGGCGGCGACACCGTTCTTCTTCGCGTCCGGCTGGGAAGAAGGAGGCCGATCGCTAGAGAAGAGGGACCCCGACGCGAGGTAGGGCCCGGCCGGAGATAGTGGGCGGCGCGGGCCGGGATCGCAGCGGCCGGGTCGGGTGGCGGCGACGACAAGAAGCAGCGTGGCTAGCTGCCCGACGATCGCGCCGGAGGCCGCCTGGTGTGTCGGCTGCCACGGCAGCAGCGCCGCCGGCGGCGGCGGCCCGTAGGGACCGGTCAGGAAGAGGCGGATCTCCTGGACAGCAGTGGTGAGATCGCGGAGGGCTGCGGTGACCTCCGCCGGGGAGAGAACATCGGAGTGCGGCGGCGGCGGGTGGGAAGAACTCGGTGGAGGGCTGGACATGATCGAACCCGGGAAAGCTGATACAAGTGGTATGGTGCTGCTAGAGGGATGGCGCGAGAGGGACGGCCGGGGGCCTTGCCCACGGCCGGTGGCAAGAGGGAAGGGATTTCCTTCTTAATTTTTGCTTGATTAGATTGATACGTCTCCTCTCCTTATATAGAGGCTATAGCGAAGCCCATAACGTACTCTAACACTAAGCCCATTACGTACTCTAACAGTTTCATAGTTAATATGAGCTACTTTGTAGTATTCAAGATAATGAGTTAGAATAATATAGGGAGTTGTGTTTTGGTACATGGGAGCATATTCTCCCTTTATTTTAAAATGCATTTACATTTTAAAATGTTAAAAAAATTGAAACAAAAAATTCACTGGCACATCTTCATGTGCTACGTGCCCGCAAAGTCGTTTCATGAAAAATCTACTTGCCACGTAGCGTGTGTAAAAAAGACAAAATTCAGTGCTAAATATATGGTTACACAAGATACATTTTATCTTTTATAAATAGACCACAAAAAATCGGGTTTTCACCAAACTTGACGAACGCACATATATTGTGTAGATGTACATGTAGATTTTTTTGTCAAAAATTTTCAACACATCAAAAAAGATAATTGTAGACCCGTAGCCGAATTGAATTTCTGAATAATATAAAATGACCCTATACAACAAATATATCTGAAAACACTAAAATTGCCCCACACATGCATGCGCGCACACACACACAATTAGAACACTGTGAGATACACATGTATCGGCCTTTAAAAATTTATATGAACAAGTGAGATTGTTTTTATATTTCTAGACTAATCAGACAATCTTGACATTTTAAGAACGAAGACTAAGAAACCAGACACTCTAGACATTTTAAGGATCAAGAGTAAGTTGTACCTAGATGTTGCATACCTGGAAGCACTCCACACTAATGCAATGAAATTGCATTAAAAAGAGGCATTCGTATATTATCATAGCAATCATTATAAAGAGGTTTCCTTCCTCCCGCTACTATGTCTTCTTCATCTAATCACAAATTGCTTGGAATCAACTTAATATGAGGTTGAGAAGGGAGGAAACAGATCTACTGTCGATGCTTCCTCAATACATAAGCTCTGCAACTATATGGCTGATCTCATTGAGTTGCCAAGGAATAACCTGCCATTGAACTGTGAAGATGTAACATGTATGAATCATTTGAAAGATTCAATCATCAGTTAGGGGCCAAATAGATTTTATAGCAGCAACCTAATGAAGTTCAGAATTAAGAGAAGTGATATTCTATTGACTTCTGATGTATACCAACTGAAATCCACACATGAGAACTAAGTTATTTTTGGTAAAATATATTACCAATGAGATTCAGCTTAGATAGAAAGTGAAGAGCACATTCCATGACTCCATGCATACTTCCTGGTATATCAGAAAATAAGCTGCAAAATATCAGATAATCAAGCATAGATTCAGCAGTTTGCAGCTACCTTACATAAGTTTGGAACCACCATTTAAATGAACTAATCAGTATGCTTGCATGCTGCACAAAAACAATCACTTGCCAAGTGAAAAATAACAAGTTTGCTAGACAAAAAAGACTGCTACTTCATGATGCACAAAACGTCAGCGGAGGAAAGAAGGCCAAATTAGGGACCAAGGTCATAATAGACTGGCTATCTTTCACGTATTATCTGAGTATATCAAGTTTAGGCTAAATATTTGTCGATGAATCCACGCGAACATCAACTGCATGAGAACTGGCATGTTTAATTCACTTTAACCATTGAGCAGTACATACAATTCAGATACCTAAATTTTCTTGTCATGCATGTCTTTTTGTTACTTTAATTGTTCAATAGATTATTCACTGGACAAACACAAATCAATCATGCAACTAACAGGTAAACATGAGAAACAATTTGGCGTATGTAGTTAAAGAACAAGCAATTCAAAGAATAGACTACCAAATATATTGAGATACGTTACCTGAAGAGGATTTACAACGCATGTGAGGGGAACCACTTAGCAGAGGCTGAAATTTTAAATTGGTGATGTTCTTAGAATGCACGAAGTGCCACCGACTCTGTCAATCCACCTATACGACGAACTTTCGCATGAATTATGGAGATCACAGAGGACATGCGAGCCGCTGATAAGAAAAAGGCAGGACATGCATCTCATGGAGGCATAAGCACCCTGCCGTCTCTCATGGAAAATCTCTGTCTCTCATGGTAGACCTTATTCTCTCATGGCAGATCCCAGGCAAGTTCGTGCAGAGAAGGGCGACACCGTGTACAGAAGCGCACCTGGGGTTCGCTCGTCGATGACAAACGATTGGGACCTCCGACTCGAGGCGCCCGTCCCGAACCTTCAAGGAACGCCGTCGCCGTCTCCGTCTCTTCCCCATTAGTCGCAACGCCCCTCGTCCCCGTCTGATGATTCCGGCCGCTACGGCAGGGAGGTAGCAGCGGCGGAGACGTGCCGGAGAAGGCGGCCTTGATCTGCCGGGAGGAGTGAGCCAATACGAATTTGTGTGGATAAGGAATAGATTCTGTGGAGTGGCTGGCTGAGGGAAGGGGACGAAGACGAACTGACGAATTGACTTTTTTTCATCTTTTCTTTCGCTCGCAGCATGAGTTGGCAAACCGTCTTCACACTCACACCAGAACAAACCGACCCCGCGTACGGTGTACTAGACCATTACAGCGCGCGTTGCTGCGCCCGTCTAACTTTTGATATAATTATAACAACTAGATGACCTGTTGCGCTATCGCGCAAATGGCAGAATCAAATCAAAATTCAAACCATAAGTTCAGCTTATTTAGTATAAACAACTTCTCCCTCCATCACCCCCCAAATTTGACGCCTCCTTCCACTCCTCCTATATCCTCCTCTTCCTCTTCCAACCCCTTATGAAGCTATTCTAAGTCAGATTTTGGTTAGTTTTGCAACAATTGCAATTAACCCGAGCCAATTAATTGTACCGCAATTCAGCAGAACAACTTAAGCCCCCATGTTTCTGTAGGTAAGCACGCGCCAAAAGAAACACAGGGGAAAATCAAGGGCTAGTGCCTACAAGTCTTATCCATGGTGTTATATATGCCTTTAGTTCTAAGGAAGCATTTGTGTTTCCATAGACCACTCTCTTCAATTCATATGAAGTGTCAAACAGTTTGTACAAAGCTGGAGTGAATCAGCGATATCTACTATGCATCATAGTAAGTATTTTGTAGTAAGTATTTTGAAGGTACATTGTTTACATGAATGGAAAGGAAATACCCAGAAATAATTAACCAAGCAATAGAGATATCTTAGATTATTAGTAAGCTACACGATAAAACAATTTCAGATAATCGGACACTTCATCTTCTGCTAGGCTGTCCAGAGAGCGACATCATCACCACCCTTCCAATAGAAATTCAGAACATATCATGATTGCAAAGCAACATCAGAAGTGGTCATCCGGTTCAACTACAAATAAGGATGCTTTCAGTGCCCCGGATCTTTATTTTCTTGTACTCAAAACAGCAACCAATATCATAGATAACATGGTTACACCAATCGGCAAAATTATGCATGGCGAGACATGATTTCAAGATTCATTAACTACTATCCTAGTGATACCAGCAATCATTAATCCATGAAGTAATAGAGCCTATCAGCTCCATCAACATCTCAACCTATCTGGGCATTTAGCTGCCACTGGCTAGCTTATTTAAGCTCTAATTTTACAAAAAAAAATTGCTCAGAGTAAATGCAGCATTGCTCAACATGGTGGATCACACGCTGCACACTTGGAGGGTAACTTGGAGGGGAACTGCACCTTGCTCAGGGTTCCACAGCTATGAAATAAAACATGCTTGGGTCATCATTATCTTTGTCAAATCCATTAACATAACAAAGCATAGGACATTAGATAAATTATAATCCTCAGAGCACTGCTACTATGAATTTTTCTACAGGGAACAGAATCAACTACGGATGTGAGTGTGAAGATCACCAGAAATCACATGGTAAAGTAAACAAGTGTACTGTGTTGTGAATGAGTGTAAATCAAACAAAGAAGTAGACAAATAAAGGTGCTTTATCTACGGAAAATACAACAAGTTGTGTATCATAAATGCTAGTGCTGCAAAGGCAAATATACATGCATCTATTTCTGTAGTATTTCAAACAGTGCCAGATAATTTAAGCATCACCTCAATTAAATGACAGAATGAAACAAGTACACTAATTGATCATTTTCCTTTGTAGCACTACACAACATGAAGAAACAAGCAAGCCAAGGTGTTATACTGCACACTACCCAACATGAAGAAAATAGAAATTTTTGTAATGCCAACATACCACATCCATGGCAGCTGGCCTAATGCATTCCAAACAACATGCATACTGGTTCCCCTTGCTCTCGCAGGCTCTTATGTGTTTTCTGGACTGAAAAATCTTTCATAACAACATTCGTTTTGTCTACTAAAATCTGTACGCTGGAAAAATTAGCTAATGCCGCGGAGGTACCGGTCATCGGTGAACACAAAGTTGGCCGACGGGTATAACACATGCAGAGATCAAGTATCCTAGGAAACCTCTATCGAGTGAACAAAAGGTAGATTAAAGACCTTAGCATAATCAGTCATACACAATCAAGAACTGACACCACCTACCTGAATAAAGGTGGTTTGTGGAGCTAGATGCAACAAAGAATCATGTTGAAAGCCCCACTCACTAATTCCGGCTCTGATTATTGCAGTGCAAGCACACCTATAAACATAATTAAATTGTGATATACTGACAGAGCAAATACCATGTGCTCTTGTTGTTGTCGAACTGGGTTGCAGGCACACTGAAAAACTGGGTACTTGCTGTTCATGAGTAAAAAAGAACATATTATTTGTATCTGTATTAAGCAACCTACAGCACATGTTACATCCTAAAAGCAACAAATTAGCTGGCATGCCAAGTGGTGTGCACTTGGTGTACATTGCTGGACCTGTTTTTCAATAAGAGTTTTGTAATAGTAGCTGATGCATACATAGTGGAGTGTAAATATTCTTTTCTTAATGAGAATGGATGTGCAGGGACTCATATACAGCTTCTGGCATAAATTAAACTTCTTGCACATCACCGAGAAAGTAGATTAAACACTTGTTACCCAAATCATCAAGCCCAGAGAGTAATAGATTTTTCTGAAGAAATGCAGAATAGAAAAGAAGAGCCCGAGACATACCAGGCTTGGCTTTCAAATAAGCGTAACATCAATTGGCCACTTGCACAAAAATATCTTTCAGGACCAATATATGAGAACCAAACTTCAAAAGTTGCCCAAATCAATTCCCCAGAACCGGGATCAACACTACCTGTACAAAATTCAGATTGCAAAGACATTAACACAATGAAATAACAGTGCTGAAGAAGTATTTTAGGTAGAAAAAACTGCGGTAAAATCACTGCACCTCCTCCAAACACAATGAAACCTAATGCAGCCAGGACAACTTGAACCATTGGAACCCATCCAACGGCCTCCTGTATGCCTCATTTGATGTAAATTTCAATCGTTTGAGGCAACCTATCATCATAATGGGCAGAGGCCTATCAAACTATTAGATTTGTAGATAAACCATTATCCATCGTAAAAATCCAAGATTATTTAAGCATCACCTCAATTAAAATGACAGCAAGAAACAAGTAAACTAATTGATCATTTTTTAATCTTATAGCGTGCAGGGAAGAAACTTCCCGTGAACACTTCTAAATAGGTAGTACCAAGTTAAAGGGCATCATCTACAATCAGACCAAACAAATCTATGGCATAACTAAACAAGAACATGATTTCAGTGAGCAAATTCATATCCTATCATCTTGAGCACATGGACATAGTTCTCACAAAAAGCATATCGATAGCTAATTCACCTCAAAATTGTGGAACTTTTTATATGTTCCGATTATATGAATCAAAATCTTAATACAAACAAAGGGGACTGCTAAGATAAGCATTTTTTTTTATAAAATTCAGTTTTTACACAAAATTTAGGTTCCAATTATATGCCCCGCAAAAAAGGTTCAAATTAGATGAATCACTTCAAGACAGCTAGTTAACTTCAAATCTTGAAATCAAGACTGCAGAATTTCTAAATTTTTATATTTTTTCTAAGAGAAGTGACAAAATAGAAGAAGTGCTCAACTTTTTGTAGATAGAGATGTATCTATAACTAAAACATGCCTATATACCTCCGTATCTACACAAAGTTGAGCAACTTTTTTTAGAGACAGAGAGAGTACAATAGTTAGTCATGTCACCCACAAAGGGTACAAAAAAACACAGAACTTGCCTTTTCTCTTATATCAATAGTCTGTACTAAAGCACCTGATAAAGGGGAGTGCTATATTCAACATACGAGTGCTAGTCATCATTCTAACTCATCTATACGCCCGTGAAGACAATCACTTCTTAAATGCAGAGTTATGGCTTTTCAGAATAGTAAGAGGAAAGCACCCTGTTCCATTGCAAAGAAAGAAACCAAGTTTGGAGGATACATATTGTCTAGCTGCTTGGTATAGCTGACGACACCTGGAATATAAACCAAATGCATTCTCCCTTCAACATCGTGAAATAGGGCATCCAAGAAGAAACTCGGAGATCTGAACTAAAATGCAGAGACATGTAGTTATCAGGAGAAGCCATGTTCTGGAAATATCAAAACAATACTGGAGGGAAGGAAAGCTCAGTTTAAACACTAATTAGATAATTCAGAAAAGGCACAGTTAGACGAAAAAATGATGGAAGCCATGATCACTTATTGTACTATTTTTAGTTAGAAGTTATATGAGGACACTTTAAACAAGAGGATACTGGCAGAATGTTTCTACTTTTCTTGTTTCCCAATAATTCGAGGTCATCCATGCTTCACTATAAGCTGGCATGAGTTGAATGCGAAGAATCAACAAATAGAGGAAAGAAACCTTTGAAGTTCTATTGCCATTGCAAGATAATTATCAGGAGCAAGGTTATCACATAAAGGAAAGGAACATTTTAACTTCTATTGTAAATCTATAAATTTATTGGTATTATTAAGACTGCATGACTATGGTACCACCATGCATGATTATCACAGAAGGGATAAGAACTACCTGACCATCTGGCTTATTTAGCACATAGGTACCACCACAAACAACACTTGGACGTGCAGAAGCCTGACCAATAATGTACCACGTTAGCATATATATTACAATAGAAGCACAACTATGTAGAAGAAAGCTGCAAGGTAATACAAATAATTGAGGTGCACCTTTAACTTTTAAGCATCCTTCCATTAAACAGAAGAAAAAAAATGTAGAATGGAAAAAGCTAGAAGAAGGAAATCAAACCATGCTCTCTAAGAATAAGTAGCTAGCATGCAAGGAGAAAAGAGAAGAATGGCCTTTAACTAAACAAGATGGATGTACATATGAGATACATGAATAAACATGATTTGCAAAGGAAATCAACAATGGTTAAACTCACAATTATTTTGACCCGGAGGGAGTATTATATTCATCACAAATAAATCACCGAACTGCAGAAACCTCCAAAGTTGTGCTGGAGATTCATGATACTTAAGATAAGCATGTCAAAGCCCTAAAACTAATCTTCATATATTTACAATAGCCGGTAAAATGGTCATGCATGTGCAACCATAGTTGTTAAATATGAGTATCTGAGAACCATGCTACTGAAGTCTAAGGGACCACTTGGAATTTGTTTTTAGGATGATCCGCATCTAAAATCTACATATAAGGCATCGGGAGCTAATCATTTACCTTCATATTTATGTAGAAATGCCTCAACTAAGGTTGTTCCTGGCAAATACCATCAGAATAAAATTAATAATGTGCTCACCCAACACATCAGTTAGTAACCAATCGCAGGAACACAAAACCGTAAATAAATGGTCATACATAGTTTACCTTCTAGCCTCGTGAACATCTCTGCTACAAAAATCAGTCACTTGACTTGCATGTTCTTTTCTAGCTCCTGCAATGAAACAAAAAACTAAATAGTTTACAATCAAAGTCTATTTCCTTCAATTTGGTTGCTCGCTCCTGAAGCTCCAAAAGAACCTTGTCATGCATTCCAAAATTTGCATTCAGGCATTCCACTGACCCAAAATATTTTAGTATTACTTGGTTCAATGTATATCTGAATACAAAGAAACACATATAAGTAATATATCTAAATGGTTGGGAAGCCCGCAAGAACATGACTAAGCTCACTAATTTGAAACATTTCAGCATTGTAAACAAACAATGGTTAGAAGAGGAAGGGAGACCAGACTAATGCCCTAATTTTGTTCTTTCGCATAAACAACAAGAAGCATAGCACGTAGCTAATAATCTTACTTTTGTACCTCTATTTTAAAAAAATTGATGTCTCATTGAGCTCACTTTTGAAATAAATCCCCCAACCTGATGCTACATGAGCTAAACATATATATCAAGCAAAGGAAATGGAGAATCAGGCTGGCATAACTGACTATGCAAGTGCTGGAGGGCGGGGTTGTCAAGCACACTGATTAAAAAATTATGTACAAAGATTTAAATATTGTACAATAGCTCGCATTGGGTTAAGACCATTATCAGATTGTTACAAAAAAAAACATTATCACAAGACCTAATGAGTCGGATACTACTGAGAAGATAGATCAAACATTACCCAAGGCAATCAAATTTATCTAGGTGAACAAGACATGAGCACGTGCAAGAGATACAGATCTGGAAGATTGGAAGGAATAACAGCTCGATGTGCCCTCTTTTGTGGGTGAGGTGAGGATGTATGTGATCATGAACTACTATAGTTACACATTTTTAGAAGAACAACATATCGCATCCTTCAGTTAATTCTACTACAAGCTCATAAAGTAAATTACTTGCCGAAGCATATCTAAGTTGGGAGTGATGATATCAATACGAGAAATACCATCAAACACTCCAGCACCATCTTCCGATGGCAGGTGGATAGCAATACCCCAAAGCAAACAGAGCTGCATGCTTCATCCATTGACAGACATGACCAAGACCAACTATTCACAGAATCATCATCTTCTTCAAGAAATGAATGCGGGACTGACACTGTAAGAAACGTGCATGACCAGGCAAGGCTAAAGGCTCCAAACACGTGAAAGCTGCATCACACACAAACCTGCAATGTGACATAATGTTGCTGATCTACATAAAATAGTCATATTGAAGGGATAACTGATTAGAAAACCATGCTATCCTCCTGTAATCACTATCACTACTGCTTCAGGTCAAAGCAAAAGAATTACCTCCTGAGAAGGGATAAATTGGTGAATTGCAGCTTCATAATCATAACATCAAACAGCAAGCCACCCTCTAAGTTTTTGAAATGAAATGTATATCCACATTAGCTCCTGTATATTAAAATAACAAATTAAATTTTGAGTTATCCGCACCGTGAAGTAAATAAAATAAGAGAGACAAACAATTAATAGCATTGCATCAGAAATTGTATAACCTGACTTCGGAATAAGCAGATTTTTTTAAATGTCCTCTGTAAATATGATTGTACCCAATTGCTTGTGGCAGACTAAAAAATGGCAGGATAAAAGGAGAAGAATATCCTTTAACTGAACATGTGATGGATGCACAAATGATAGAAAGAAGGAAATCAACAATGGTGAGTTTTGAAGAAAAAGTAAGGAAAACATAATAAGCGGATTCTTCACAGGCTAAGCAAGAAACCAGCCGGTAGGAGTTCACTTGGGGGTGCTAAATCAAGTAGAAACATGCAATTAGAGCTAAAAAGGAATTTCAATTGTAAAATCGAGTAGCACCATCTGTGACAAATTAAAAAGCAGATGAACGCACTAAGGAGGTGTGGCTAAAAGGAGGAAGAGTAAACTGGGTGATCTTGTATTATAATTATACCCGCAATTCTTTGATCATTTGAGTAAAAGTTCATGAAGCATGTGAAACCTCAGGTTAGGTCCTTCAGGTGACGGCAAGCGAGTGATCACCTGGAAAATTATTTTTTCATTAGTAAACACAAGGTGAGATTCCCATATATCTACAAATATATGTTGTTTTAGTTAACATACCAGGCAGCAGAATTGGCCAATGATCATACACACCAATCAGTTTCTGCTATTTATGCTTGAAATCCATACAACAAATGATGCTGACACAAAGTTGGATCCAGAATAAAATGGAGGAACTAAAACCTGTAGATAACATTTCCGGTCATATCTTTGCATGCATATGCATCAATGCACAAAGAAAACTAACTTTCTGATGCGATACTAAATAAAAGTTGGAGGATGCTGCAAGATCTCCATTGAATGAGTAAACCTCACTTCAAAAAGTAATGGCCAAAAGCATATCAACCAAGTAATACATGGAAAAAGATGGCCAAAGCAAGCAGGTCAATACTATTATTTACACTTCAATTCAATGAGAATTATAATCACATAAAAGAGGAAAGTCTACAAGAGAAAGAATCCTAATCGAAGTAAATTACCGGCAAACATGGGACTGCGACTATGGGTGAGGGTCTCCAAGATGCAGCGGCTATTCTCTTTTCCGGCGTTTCTGGCGAAGTTCCACAGGTGAAGCAACGGCAGTAAACTGCAGGGGAAGAGAGGCGGCGAATGCCTCTGGTGAGGTTGATATCAGCGCTGCAGAACCTCATCGGGAGT
This sequence comes from Lolium perenne, assembly GCF_019359855.2. Lineage (NCBI taxonomy): Eukaryota > Viridiplantae > Streptophyta > Magnoliopsida > Poales > Poaceae > Lolium > Lolium perenne. The sequence continues at coordinate 65,536,602 of NC_067247.2, forward strand.
TTGAACCTGAACACGGTGATGAGTTATAATTGGTGGGTAATCGCAAAACAAGCAAGCACAGGGTTGCAGCCAAACTAAAAAAAAATGAGTACTTGTTCATGAGTAAAAATACTATATTATTTGTATCTGTACTAATTCACCTAGAGCACATGTTACATCATAAAAGCAACAAATAAGATGGCATGCCGAGTAGTATGCATTTGGCATACATTGCTGAACCTGTTTGGCAATAAAAGCATTGTAAATAGTATCTCATACATAGTAGATAATAAAACATTGTAAAAGCATTGCAAAATCAAAGAAGAGGGGAGCGGGGCGAGAGCTGGTATACCTAGGGAAAGAGATGGCGAGTTTGCTGGCAAGGTCGCCCTACTACAGCCGAGAACACCGCACTGACAGGAGAGCTGCTGTCGTAAGCACACCACAAGGCCCAACCATCTCCTCATTGTGCATCATTGGCATCCTTCACGAATGAAACATCACAGAAATAAACGCTATTTTCAACACCAAACTTGTTACCTACAACAACTCAATGGGTACAAAAACCTGAGATTTGATAGTGCCATAATGTAAGCATTCAAGATTCAGAGCTAGTAGGAACTTACACCATTGCACAAATCCTTCTGTTGGTGCCTAGGAATTCATTCCATAAAATTCAACGCACCTCAGCCACTAAAAAGGACAAACATGTCACAAAATCAAATCTCATAAACAAAGGTATGGGAATAGGGCTGCATCTCGTATGAGAACACATACTTTTTGAAGTACCTCACAAGGAAGATCTGAAATCACCTTCTTGAGCTGCATAAGATACGGTAGGTTTCAGAAAAAACAAAATAGTGCCTTATAAAGTAAAATATACAACTGAAATGAAATTTCAATTATATACATCCCTCTCTAGTAAGCACTCCTTGAACAAAGATACATCATAAACTGGAAGATGTAGCAATTGACAGCGGATTTACACGATAATCTAATTTTACTCTATTAGGTTTCCAATGAACATCATCTTAAGTTAGGGCCACAAGCAAATGTGGGAAGCAAACATATCAATCATACCTACTGAACAATCTGGTATACACAACACGATATCAGGTTTCTAGTGAAAATCATCTCAAATAAGGGCCACTTGCAAATGAGGGAAGCAAATATATCAATTATGTACCTACTGCAACAATCTAGTATACGCCACTCATCTAGCTGTTGTATTACTAATTTGCCTCAGCCACCTCATTGACCATGATAAGCACAACCACATGGTCCAACATTGGTCGATATATTCCTTTTCGGCTAACTGAAGCCTAAAATGGTACTGAAAACAAAACAAAAATCTGTACCTATTATTTTTCATTGGAGAAACGACTTCTCTCCGCATTATTGTTTTAGCACATCAAATATTTTACTAAAATAGTAGCTGCAAATAGGAAAAACAAACTATTAGGAGCTCTTAGCTAATACGTAACAATAACTAAATGCTACTGTATTGAGATTGGGATTTGGGAAAAGCTCTCCTGAAGCCCACCTTGGAGTCTTAAAACCAGCAGTGCTTGCCGTTGATGTCCCTGTATTGTCGAAATCCGCCGCCCGCCACGATTTGGCCGGCCCTGCCCCGGATCCTGGCCGTCCTTGACTCACACCTACTCCACCACCGTTCCCTGCAGCTGAAAAGTGAGAAACAAGAGTGAGATCTGAGAGAGATAGGTAAAGAGGAAGAGCGAGAGAGACGAGGGAGAATCCCGTACTGCGCCTGACCGCGTATCCTTGCCGCAGTTCTGCCGCGTCCAGCATCCGCCGTCGGCTCCCGCTTCCAGCGCAGGTGGCGGGCGAATCGGAGCCGGGGATGCGCCATCGCCGTTGCCGTTACACCCGCCGTGTCCATCCATCGCCGCGTCCAGCCAGCGCCGCGCGTCCGGCCGTCCGGTGAGCCTCCACCGCTGCATCCAGCCGTCGCTGCCGCGTCCAGCCGCCCTCGCTCGGGCGCGCGTTCTCTGCCGCAGCCGCTGCCGGTACAGCCCCCCCGTCCAGCCGTCGCTGCGTACAGCCGCCACGTCCGGCCAGTGCCGCGCGACCGGCCGTACGGCGAGACTCCATCGCCGCATCCAGCCGCCCTCGCTCGGGCGCGCGTTCTCTGCCGCTGTTGCGGCCGCGTCCAGGCGGAAGGTGGAGGTCGGCCAAGGAGAGGCGGCGGAGGGAAGTGGAGATGAGGGCAGAGGGGAGTGGAGATGAGGATTGGGCAGCTAGGGTTTTTACGGCACCAATCGAGACAAGGCGTTGTCCACCCACTCCCATGAGAAAACCGCCAAAGGACGCGACGCGGATGAGCAGCATCGCTCCCTCTGCTCGGTGGATCCCGCATATACTCGGCCCCATGCGTCATGGACTTGCTTGGAGGATGAACAAGTGAGGAAAAATTAACCACATCCAACGGCTGAAGTAGAAAGCGGGAGCCAACTTTTACTGTACCGGTGAAAACGTGTGGACCAGATTGATTTGCCCCTCTCAGACCCCCTGGATGGCTGGGTAGTCTAGGGACATTTATAGGAGAAATTATCGTCATATAGTGGTACAATATATATGCCTTAGAATTTCCTAACAATATACTACTACTTATTATTATGATTGGCTTATTATTATGGTTATTTTTGTCATTGTCATCCGAGACATGATAGTAGCAAGAAAAAAAAAGACCAAGTAAGCGAACATTTGATCAAGCCGACAAATCATTCAGAGCTTGTACAAGGGTAGAGAAGAACATATTTTTTTAGCCCTTCACATCATCTACAAAAGGCAATTGATAAAAGTCATATAATAGCCCTAAAAAAAAGATAAAAGTCATATAATGCTCTATCTCTTATTCTCATCTCTAACAATTAGTGATAATTGTTTTAATTTTAGTAGGATATTGTGTTGCTAAGGGAAGAAATATGACATTGCGGAGAAAATACATTCTCCTTTCTCTAACAGATCATTCCTTAATAACTAAGGAAAAAAACAAACTTCTCTTTTACATTCTCTCTAGTGTATAATAACTAAGTAAAAAATCTAACTTGGCAACTTTCGGAGAAGACTGCCGTCACCTGATTGTACATGCGCAGAGTCCATACAGCCGAAGAGGACTTTGCTTTCTTCAAGATCACGAACATTTCCTGGAAAAGGGATACTGCAATCTTATAATTAGAGTTAGAAATAAGATGGTCTACAGATAACAGGAAACCAGATGGCAATCAATTAGCTTAATTAAGGAAATTATCGCAGCATTTAGAAGCCAAATGTCGACATAACTATGTAAGGTAGAGGGTGTGATGACGATACAAGAATGGCCAGATTGCTATACTAAGAGTTCTCTATTTCTAAGACAAATATATAGAGTTCAGATTCAATTGATCCCCAAAAGAAAATTAACAAGTCTCTAATTCTCAACATAGCCTACTTCCGCTAAGTAGGAAGAGTTTCAGCCTTAAAATTTTACACTAACTAAATACATAGCTAGGAATTAACTTGACGCTTTAACATAAATAGAAAACTTATATGTACCTTAAGTCTATTTCATATGCACATGCGGAGCAGAGCAGCAAAGCTAGAAAGATGCAGCCTATAGATTTTTGTTAACTCTGGCCAACTGGATCTATAATGTTAATATGAGCTAAAATAGTGGACGGGCTTGGAATAGTTGCTTCACTGAAGTGTGAGAGCACATGAGTAGAATAAGTGTCCTTATTTGGCCAACTCTTTGATTTGAGATGCAAATTTGAGTGAAGAATAGTTGAACCGCAACTCAATATATAGATATCTAGGGCAGGCCACTGTTTGTGCAAGCATCCAAATGAAAGGAATTATCCGCACAGAGTGGACCAACAGTCAGCATTTTTATGGATATGTATATATTAAACAATTTTCTTTAATAACACACACACATTCAGCAAGTGAGCTTACGATAAACCTTATATATAGTAATCAAGTGACGAACTGGTTCCTGATGAAGGCTTTGTGGAATATTTCTGCACATGAAAATAATAAGTAGAGCCAGTGATAGAAGGTAAACAGATCCTCCCTGCCCCTGAAGGAGATAACAATATAAGAAATGCAAGAACACATCAGTAGGAATTGAAAAGAACCTTTTGTAGTGAACACAAAACAATAGTTCTTAATATCTCCATCTAAATCACAATTCAAGAGTTCGCTAGCATCAGAACAACCACCTCCATGTAAGAATTCAGGGCAGTAACAACTCAAATAAATGCAAGTGGTAATCAAAATTTTCTACAAGTAACCATATCATACAGGTTGCATCCATATTGATTCTGCAAAAAGTGTACAAACTTTACAGTAAATTGCTTGACAATGGAGGGAGGACTGCCGTTATAACAAGACATACAACCTTGAGATAAGATTCATTCAAGAGGGTACTGGAGTGTCCTAAAATATTTTTGAAGCCTCTTTCCTTTGGTACAATTTCACACTGAAGAAGAAAACCATCCATTGCTCAAGACAGATCCCAGGAGCCTAATAAGCTTATATGACAGTCGAATTATTGACAGTATCCATACAAAACATAATGTAGAATTGTCCAATAAACTTTTAGAACCAGCAATATTTACAGGAAAACCTGATTTGCATAAGAAGAATAAAATCAAAATCTTGCCTTCCTTGGAATATTCTTATAGCTGGCATCCTGAGAGGTGACAAAAGGAACAAATCATGAATGATAACTCGATGGTCTCAGTCTATTGTACTCATGGCAAAGAACAAACTTCACAATTTGTTTGCAGACAAAAAAAACATGCAGGAGAAAATTTTGTAACCATAAGTGAGGTGAATTATGGAGAACACCAGAGCAGACAGATAAAGATAGGGAGCAGCCAGGGCCAGTGAAGCAGCGTCATGTCCTGGTATTCACTTCGCCTAACCAAATTCTTCGCCACGGGTGAATCTCCCATTCTTGTGAGTAGCTGCTGGTCTGTCTGCTTATATTATGTTAACATTTACCAAATAATCAGTGGATACAATTGAAACTTTTTTTTTTTTGCGAATAGATACAATTGAAACTTATGCATACCAGATTGATTACCTGCGACTTGGACCTCAAGATCAAACGATTGGAAGAGAGCATGAGGCAATGGGGAGATAGTCCTCAGTCAGATGGTCTCCACATGGCCACATACATGGCGGTCTCCACATGGCCACATACATGGCGGATCCGCAGCAACCCCATGAGACCGGCTAAATAGGAAAAACCAATGGATGTCAGAGAGGGAAAAGGGGGAGATCCAACCTCAAAATCAAATCCATGGAAGATCTGTGGTACATAACATACCTCCTTACCGAGATGGCGAGATTGAAGTTATGGTCGTACTGTAGTCTCCAAGCGCACCTCCCCACCGGGAGCGCCTCATCCCTTCGAGCACGGGACGAGCCGGGCACACCCTCTAGCCTCTACGGCTGTCGGGATCTTCCCTCACATCCAGCTTCTCGGCCGCCTCGCCATCGGCGGTGAGTGGGAGCTAGAGTGTCGGGCGTACCGTCGGCATCACTCCTTGAGATAGAGAATTCGAGGGAAGCAGGGAGAGACAAAGATGATGAGGAGACGAAGCATGAAGCCATGAAGTATGCCGCCGGCGATATAGTAACGTACATCCATTAATTGTTGCCTGCGATTGGCGCACCGAACTTTCATGATTGCTTGAATGTTGTGTTTGTTTCAAGGGAACCACTAGGGATCGGCTCCCGATTTTTTGTTTCCCATCGGACCAGTTTCTTGCCGTAGGATTGGAAGTGGTTTGTCCGTTGGATTTCTACCAGGCCTGACGCGTGGGAATAACAAATATACGAGGATCCCTTAAATAGCGGTCTGTTCCCGTTAATCGCTCCCATAAAAATAGATTCCGTTAACCATGTTTCCTGCCCCGCTTCATCAATGGTTTCCAAAAGAAGACCCTTCCATATATGCTTCCGAAATTGACTCCAGATCCAAATAATCATGCATTATTCCATCTACGGCAGATGGTGCTTCCTTTCCATTTCAAACTTGTTTCCATCACACAATGAACATGCGTTCAAAGCTAAAAGTTATGCTTCACTAGTTAAATGCCCGTGCGTTGCTACGGAATAATAAAAATAAAAACTATAAAAATAATTATTAGATGGATTTATAATGGTGACATCATATAGATTGGAGAAAAAGCTCCAGCACTCTATCTAATCTCCATATGCACAAGCGAATCCTAAACAAAGAATTAAAACTCCACCCTAAGAATTGGAATTTAGAGTAATGAATATGTATTTAACTTGTATTGATTGATGTTTACAGGGTATAACATATAGACTGCAGTGCATCAACTAAATACAGGGCACGATCACATGCCTAATCTGCTACTAAAAACACCAAAATCTCTGGAGGCTCATGCAGCTTTACACCCAAGTATGCATGTTTTTTGTAGGCACAACAAAAGGGATTCGATCCGAGCACCACATTAGTTGCAAAGATTGAACAGTTGCAGAGAGAGAGAGGGGGGAGAGAGAGAGAGAGAGAGAGAGAGCGCTGAGCATGAGGTACAGGTCCAGATTCCGGAGCTCGTGCCTAAAACAGAAAGACAGAGAGTCCCCATGATAAATTCAGAGGTAATCACCCATAATTCACACAAAGACAGGGAATTCTGTGCACCTGCCGAAGCTGCGCCTGACGGTGACGCTCAGCAATTCGGACTGGGCCTCTAAAAGAAGCTTCTTCAGCGCCGCCAGGAGCTTGCACCCAAGGCTAAGGGAGCTAGTCCCCTGGTCTCTGATGGATGGGAGAATGGAGACGTCCTGAGTTTGTCGGGCTCTCGTTATAGGTCTTGCAATCCATGACGAGCAACGGTGGCCTCTTATCATCGTTGAAGGAGTCCAGGAACACCTCGCCCACGACCAACCGCCCATGTGCGACCTAGAAGCAGTTATCAACCTAGAAGTGGTTTTCGAGGCTTGATTTGCTCTGACCCGACAAGGAAGGCCGGGAACAAGCTAACTATACTAAATGACACAAGCACTAACTATGCTGAATGAATAAAGTTCTAGATAAGAAGTTAATATACCAAGAGATTGCAAAAGGTAATGCTGAATAAATTCCAGTAGCTCTCTCTATGATACAAATCTTTCGATGGAAATCACAGGGTTTGAACAGAGTGGCATCAATATACCTTTTAGAGCAATTTTTTTTTAGAAAATCATCCCAAACATCCAGGAAATGATGACAGTCAAGAAGAATCGAACTCCAACATACTGACAGTTGCTCTAGTATCATCAATTTTGTTTCCACGAGCAAGCGAGAAACTGAGCGATGGCGGAGCATACTTCCTAGAGACAGTAAACTGGATTCATTGTTCAGTTTGCTCAAGGTCTTGACGATTTCTTTGGTCTGCCTGAAATGCATCACAAACATGTGAGTGGCAGAAAGGTGAATATAAAGTGAGTGTGGAATTAAAACTTACTTATATTTACAGAAGTAACTTCGACTGTCGATAGTATATAGCAAAACCAACTACATGGATTTGCTCCATTTGAGTATTTGTGGCGTCCATCATCCATGTAAAAGCATTATAGTCATCCCTGATTTTAGGTACTTCGGGAATTTTATGCTTGTGAACTTAAGTAACTACAATGGTCTTGTGTAATTGTGTAAGTTCCTCGAGGAAGGAAACAAGAATATATGTGCTTATACTACTTACAAGAGACACCAGGGCCGTGAAACAAAATAGACAATTTTGTATTTAAGTGCTTGGAGTACCACATATCATCAAATTGACATCATGTGATACTAAATCAAGATTTTCATGGCTTTATCTTGTGTTCTGAAGAGGCAGCAAAGAAGATATGAAAGTTGATCTTCTTGATTTGCAGCCTATACAGTAACACAACAGCAACAAAGTAAATCCTTTAAATTTCTCTAATAATAAAAAAGTACTGCATCTAACAATGAACAACCAAAAATAAACTTATATGAGCAGTCTGTATAGAAGAATTAACCAAGATACATAGAATAGCTAAGTAGTCACCTTCAGTAAGTTGTCAAGTAAATGTCCAAGCATGTCGATCAAACAGAGTAATTTTTTAGCAACAAAACTATCCAAGCATTGCCAAATTAATGCTTTTTATGAGATAATCATCCAACATGTGATGGGCATTCCAAGTATCTGTGCGGCTAGTTAAATCTCAACGACTACAGCAAGCATGCTGTCAGTTTCTATCAACCAAAGAATAGAGAACTAAATGGACTATCGACCACTAGAAGAGCATGCATAGTCCTAAGCATAAAATGATGGGGCTGGATAGATGTTGCCACTAAACATTTAAATACAGACAATTGTATAATTTTACCGCAAGTGTTTTGCCCCATCCAAATCCATGTCAGTCTCCTCTAGTATCAAACCTCTGCACAGTTCATCTGAAGAAAGAAACAAACTATTTACATAGAATACATCAAAAGAACAAAAAAGGAGATGTTGTACACAATTATCATGAACAAAAATATTAGATGGGGTCATTTTCTGAAATGTACGCACCATTTAACTTCCCAGCATCTGGTTGTTCCATATAAGAATAGAGGCGCCCACGAGAAACTGACAAAAGAATTGATCTTGAGAATTCATAAGCAACAATTACATTTTGGATATGAAAGTTAATGGAAGAAAAGATATCAATATTTTGAGCTCCATGCCAATGTCCTACTATCCAAATGCTCTAGCCACCACTTAGGTTGACTGGACATAGATTACAACCAATTAGGATGAAAACAAGGCCGACCGGCCATGGGAGTTGAGAAAGACGGCAAGATGATTACACCCTACGCGTCCTCAGGCCCGTTCATCCTTATGCCGCCTCACGCGCCTATGAATACAAATAACACTTGGTAAGAAATCATAATGAACCATGCAGATATATCAGCCACATGTAAAATGTAGAAAAGTTTATTAAACTAAAAGGCATAAACTTTATGTGAGGAATGAAAAAATCTTATAATTGAGTTATTATTATTATATCAGAAACAGAGAGATAAAGGAAAAAAGGCACCCTACGCGTCCTCAGGCCTGTTCATCCTTATACCACCTCACGCGCCCGTGAATACAAATAAAACTTGTTAAGAAATCATAATGAACCATGCAGATATATCAGCCACATGTAAAATGTAGAAAAGTTGATTAAAAACTAAAAGGCATAAACATTATGTGAGGAATGAAAAAAATCTTGTCATTAAGATATTATTATTATATCAGGTAAACAGAGAGATAGAGGAAAAAAGGCTTTTTATACACAGGTTGAGGTACCTCTTGTTGTGCTCAACAGAATCAATCACTTCACTACCATCATAGACGTGTTTATGCTCGTGAGTAACCTAAAATAAATAATACATATCATAAAGTAAAATATATATTCATTACCATAGAGTTATTCTCTCTCTGAACATAGATTCAGAATTCAAACATATAAATTCACCATGAATGCAGCTACCCAGTCCCGTTAGAGTTAAGATGTTTGCTTCAAATTCATAGGTACCTTTAAGAACAATGTCTCCACCTCTGGCGCAATTACAGCCTCAATGCAACTCCATATCATCAGAATTCAGAATCGCCAAACTTATATCACTCTTAATTCAGGTCAGAATCAGAGAAGGCAAGACATGATTCACCTAAAATAATAACTATTAAGTCATTAAGTCATGATAATATATGTACATCTCTCTTGTATAAGTTCTGCCATTACCTCAGCTTGATACAGTCCAAAGAACAATATAAGTTGCCACCAAGCATGAAACAAACAATTGGTGAACAAGCAGCAAAGAACAAGAGTAACATGTAGAGGACAGATTCATCTATGTTTCTCAATTTAATAACATCCTAATGTACCAATACAATAAGAAGCTCAGTCTAACTCTTAACAGCAGAAGCTTGATTGAACAAAGACATTAGAAGATCATTTTGCAAGTACCATATCACTGGGGCATCGCATCAATCAAAACAACCAAACCTGCATAGTTGTACATGCAAATCGCCCGGAGCAGAGGCTATGGTTGTGCGCAGGAGGCCAAATTCGAGTGGACAGGGACCGGCTACCTGACTTCAGCCCTCCCTTCCTGATTCTCGCCGCCACACCCGCCTCGGGTTTGCACGGCCGCCTCGCCTGCGAGCCATCGCCGCCGCGCCTGCGAGCCGCCACACCAGCCACACCCGCCCCTTCCCTCGCGAGCCGCTGCACCCGCCGGGCCGCCCTGGCCTTGCTTGTTCGCCTGCGAGCCGCCGCTACTGGACCTAGTTCCCGTTGACGAGGCCTCTAAGCCTGGTACTCGTCGCTGTCGCGCCGACGATTGGAGAAACGAGGAAGATGAGAGGAGAGGAACAGAGAAATGAATGAAGCCCGAGCAGCGAGGATGACATCATTGCCATGTCTCCCGTGGAGAGTAGTTTGGAAAGATAATTAATTTGACATTAATTAATTGTGTATCAAATCCTCAACATTCCGTTCGCTTTCCCGTGATTCCAGCCATTCTTTCGTTTTTCCAAACAGTGATTGTACTAACAAAGGAAGGAGGGACCTCACGGTGAAAGTGGATCTGATGGACGGACCGATGTTGAGCGGAGGGGTTGATGTTATATTGGACGGCCCGGATGATTTTAATGATGACCGCAAAGTGCGTTGAGTGTCAAACGACCAACTCCCATTTAATAGTAAAGATAATTCTTTCACGTTTTTCTCCAAATGAAGTCATGAGTTGGTTCTACTATGAAGCCATATATTTGCATTTGGAAGCCCAGTTTTATGATTGTTGAAGAATGAAAATTGTTGTACCGAACATTGTTATGTACTGTAAGTGTAAGGAAGGAAGCATGCATATCTTGTTTGTGGTTGAAGCATGTCACATGTAATATTGTTGTTGTGGCATTGAGCCATTGGAAACACAATTTGATAGCTGTGGAAGCAGGAACGAACTATTATGGAAGCATTGCGATTGTCGTGTAAAGAACAAGCCCATAAAATAGGTACTTGGAAACATTTTGTACAAAAGTGTGAAACATGTCCAAAATAACACAGAAGCACATGGTATGTGGTACTAAACCGTAGGAAGCACATAGTACATATGAACTAGAAAACTTAAGTATTGCATATATGTAACAACGAAGCACAACACATCTTTGCTCCCAAGGAATCGATGGCATGAAGCATCAGGCACCCGCCATTCTTCTCGTTTTCAAGTCTTGGACTCCACCAACACATCTACGACAGTTAACGGTATTGCAATCGTCATTATGCTAGCTCATGCAATCGTCGCCATGTTCACCGTGGAGAGGACAACGGTCTGGTTGTTCCAGGCGGCGTTCTTGAAGTAGAGATCGATGATGTTGACAGCTGCATTTCTTGTGTTGGACACATCGCCGGCGAGCCTGCAGTGCTTCTTCACTGAAGTGTCTACATTTGCAACTTGAACTTTGAGATGTTCACCTCCTGTAGGCTGTAGCATCTTGCTCTGCATAGGGCAAGCACAACCAGGAAAGAAATAAGTAACCCGTTGAACCCCACCAAAACAAAATTTGGAGGCGATATGTGTTACTTTCTAAATCTCGGCCTTGGAGACGAAGGACTCGGAGATGTTGTCGAAGGTACTGTTGAGGACCTCGGTGGTGGATGCTTCGTCTAGACACCTTACACGTCTAGCTTCCTAGCACGCAAATCTCAGCAGTTCCTTTTGTCGAGCACCTCTCGGGCGCAAGCTCCCTGCAGGGGAGAGCCCTACAAGTCCAGCTTCATCACCTGCGATGAATGGCGCACGCATATATCACAGTTCATTTCATCGAGCACCTCTCGGGCGTAAGCTCCCAGGAGAGAGAGAGAGAGAGAGAGAGAGAGAGAGAGAGAGAGAGAGAGAGAGAGAGAGAGAGAGAGAGAGAGAGAGAGAGAGAGAGAGAGAGAGAGAGAGAGAGAGAGAGAGAGAGAGAGGTACCAGAATCAGGTATCATGAGTAGATTGATTACCAAGGCGAGCGTACGGACGAGGAAGGACGACGACCATTGGTACGAGCTACTTCGGGCAGGGCCGGGCACACCACATTTGCCACTTCTGCCGGTGGTAGTGCTGCAGCAGCAGGCCACACCTGCACGATCCAGCGGCCACTGCAGCCATCTCCTGCTCCCCACCTGAGGCGGCGACCGGCTGGAGAAGGGCGTGCTGGGCGGCGGAGGAAGGGGCCTGGGAGCAGGGCGGGGTCGGTGGAGACAAACGAGGAGGCGACCATAATTGGAGTCACCGGGCGTAGTTGACAGGTTTCTTTTATTAGCGAGAATAATAACGAGCTGCTGCGGGACACACGATGCAGATAGGAATCGACGGCTTCAGATCGGTCCGATCAGTTGTTTCCCATCGGGCTACGATACATAGTATTTACCTTGTTTCAATCGCCTGCACCGCATCACTCGGCGCCCTAGCGATTCTTCGTCTTTCCTTGCCGAGGTGCCTTCATGCTATGCATCGGCCGTGACGGGGAGGCTTCTCTAGTCTTTTTTTTAGCCTTATGTCCGGGCAATATTTTTAAGAGCGTCAAGTACGTACGGCCCGCTTGAAGGAATTTTTGGCCCGGTTAATCAGAGAATGGTCAGGTCAACCAGCGGAGTAGCGGCCCAAGTAACGTTGGGCTGCTTTTTGACGCGAGTTTATGGGAACGGGTTTCTGCAATGTTTCGGCTGGGTAGGGGACATCTGGACCGTTCAAGTGTGTGATCGGACGGTTCAGGACCCAAAAGCGCTGAGGTAGCTCCTAGGTGGTTCCATTATACTGTTAACTAATGACCAGCAGAAGCAATGACCCATTCCACGTAGGCCCGAACGAAAGCGACGTCTCGAGCAACCACAGATGTGCTAGAGCTCTTCTAAGATATTACAAATGCTCTCATGCAAATTGGAGAAGAGAAATTAAAACGTGAAGCTTTTATTCCTAGAAAGTAAGAAGATGGTTGGGATCTCATCATTAAGATGAAAGTAGATGACTTTGATTGCAATGTTTTATGTGATCTTGGTGCAAACATTTCTGTTATGCCTAGAAAAATCTATGATATGCTTGATTTGCCACCATTAGAACAATGTTATTTGGATGTTCATCTTGTTGATATTGCCAAGAAGAAACCTTTGGGGAGACTTAATAATGTTCTTATTATGGTTAATAATAGGGATTTCTATTTTCGTGCCCTCGGGTCCTTAGTTGTACTCAGTTTTCCCCAGCTCCTTAGTTTTTCCTCAGTTTTCCCCAAGCCCTTGTCTGTAACCCGCAGAAAGAGCTCGGACGGAAGGAATCCCGTTTAGTTGACGTTGGTTGGTGCTGGCAAGTGGGGCCGCTGTTGGTGCCCCGCAGTGGACACGTCTCCACTTATCCAGATCATCGTGGGACCCACAACTTGTCCACGTTAGCGCGCCGGACCCACAGCTTACCCAGGTGACCGTTGCAAAATGGGAGCCCGAGCCAGCCCCGCGCCCGTGCCAGTGCCATTGCTTCCCCTTTCTTTCTCCGCTCCCCATTGTTCTTCTTCTCCGCCAACGGCAGCCCTTCTCCGGTAGGCGGGTGATGTCTAGTTTCTCTTCGACCTCCCGTTCTTCATGGGCGCAGTATGGACCCGTGCCTTTGACAAGATGCCCTGACTGCCCACGCCAGGAGCCTCTGAAGCGGTCGATCTGTAAGACGGACGAGAACGGCAACCGTGGACGTGAGTTCGTTGCATGCGAGAGCTTGCCATATAGAGAGGGGGATAAGGTTAGATCTCGCTCCAATTTCTCTGTTTTCTCTCGATTTTCTTGTTATTCCCTCGAATTTGGGATTTAGGGTTCACGTTGTTGTTTTCAGATCTTGAAGAAATGCAGGCATTTCGAGTGGATCGATGTGTACGTTCAGAGGCTTCGATTGCGAGGAATCAATTGGCGCTATTGGGGGCGCAATTTGGGAGGGGACTTCTTTGTAGAGAATGCGGCGGAGAGAGGAGCCGTTCCGATTATGCCTAATGCTCCCAATGCGAAGCTGGTGGAAGTGAAGGGAGAACTGAAGAAAATGAACAAGCGATTAAGCAGCTGATCGAGTTGAAGAAGCAAGCTAACCTGATGGCTGGTTTTTTTTTGTTGTATAATTACGATCGGATTCTTATCATTGCTCACCCGGCGCTAGAAGTTGTTACAAGGGATACCTTACAAATCCATTATTCAGTTACATGTACTTGTAGTTGTTTTCAAAGTTAGTGTGTGCATTCACCGAAATTACCAACTATATTCCCTAAAAGAAAAGGAAAGCTAAAGATAGTTGATAATTGTTAGAGGGGTGACAAATAATGCAATCACCGAAATCCGCAAATATGTATGCCTCGTGTTTATACCAAAATTATACCACTTTTAGGCCGTTTCAAAATACCAATACCATATCCCAAACTATATTCCCTAAAAGAAAAGGACAGCTAAAGATAGTTGATAATTGTTAGAGGGGTGACAAATAATGCAATCACCGAAATCCGCAAATATGTATGCCTCATGTTTATAACAAAATTATACCACTTTTAGGCCGTTTCAAAATGGGATCCCTTTCAAAATAGGGTCCCTTCAAAATACCAATACAATATCCCAAACTATATTCCCTAAAAGAAAAGGACAGCTAAAGATAGTTGATAATTGTTAGAGGGGTGACAAATAATGCAATCACCGAAATCCGCAAATATGTATGCCTCATGTTTATAACAAAATTATACCACTTTTAGGCCGTTTCAAAATACCAATACTATATCCCAAACTATATTCCCTAAAAGAAAAGGACAGCTAAAGATAGTTGATAGCAATCACCGAAATCCGCAAATATGTATGCCTCATGTTTATAACAAAATTATACCACTTTTAGGCCGTTTCAAAATACCAATACTATATCCCAAACTATATTCCCTAAAAGAAAAGGACAGCTGAAGATAGTTGATAATTGTTAGAGGGGTGATAAATAATGCAATCACCGAAATCCGCAAATATGTATGCCTCATGTTTATACCAATACTATATCCCAAACTATATTAAGTGGCAAACTCGTTATTGCACATAAATAGAGGGGTGGGCATTTTGCTCCGACAGAGAGAGAGAGGGGTGGCCACGAAGAGAGAGAGAGAGAGAGAGAGGCTGCCACGAAGAGACGGATAGGGGTATACTGCCCGTTAGATCAGTGGATCAACGGTTCGTGGATTCGATCCGTGTGACAACGGCTCAACCAATCAGGATAAGTTTGGGCTTCTCAGAGCATTTGTGACAGTACTTGAGGGCAAAACTGAGTAGTACTAAGAATCCAAGGGCACATAAATAGTAAATAGACTAAGGGATTCAAACAAAAGAATTACAAAATGAAAAATGTGTGTTTTGTACAATATAATTCATATTGGGCTACATCAAATTATTTGCAATTCAAATATACATGAGTGTGACAATTATGGCATCATTTAGACAAACTATGTTTTGGGAAAGATGTTTTGCAAAGGGGTTTGGGTGGAAAACCAATCATCTTCATAGCTACACTAGTGATTCTGAGAAGTGGCAATTTGTGGTAAAACTTGATTTATATATGTTTGTTAAGGTTTTCTAGGTGGCAGGTTGCGTAGGAAGACTCCATGAGTAGTTGCCACTATGTTTTTATTTTTTTGGATTTTTTTTGCGCATGAAATGACTCAATTAGCTATGTTAATCTCATTTGTTGACTCTCTGTTGACCAGCTACTTGAGGGTAAAACTGAGTATATTGCACTTGCCGGTCTAAGTCCTCGAGGGGAAAACTGAGTACAAATAAAATTTCTGTATAAGGCCTGAGGTTATAACTGAGTACACCAAACGTCCCAGGGTTAGACTCGTGTAGCGGTGCACGCTGCAGCCGTGCATAGCGGACGCGTGTTGCGGTACACGCCACCTTCGTCTTTATAGAGCCCCTCTTTCTCTCCCTCGACGCACGTTCTCCTTTGGCTCACTGCAACCGCCTCTCCTGTCCCATCATCTTCTCCACAACCGAAGAAAAAACCCCGAAGAAAACCGCCGGCGATGGAGAAGAATGAGATGCCCATTGTCGGCACATCAGCCGCCGCCCCCGTCCAGGCCCCTGTCGCTGCTTCCAACGTAGCAGCCGGCGCATCGGCCGCCGCCCCGTCCAGGCCCCCGTCGCTGCTTCCAACGTAGCAGCGGCGGATCGGCCGCCGCCCCGTCCAGGCCATCGTCCCTGCTTCCAACGTAGCAGCCGGCGGATCGGCCGCCGCCCCGTCCGAGCCCCTGTCGCTGCTTCCAACGTAGCAGCCGGCGCATCGGCCGCCGCCACCGTCCAGTCCCCCGTCGCTTGGGACCCGTACGAACCAGTGCAATACGACGCGCCGGAGAACCCCTACGACACCAGCATCATCGACAACGAGCCGGAGGTAACCCTTTGTTCCCTTGTTCTTATCTCATTTCAATCATTTTGTGTTAGATCTAGCGTTATTACGGTTCGTCTGTTCCTAGTTCAATCCTTTTGTGTTAGATCTTGCGTTATTACTGTTCATCTGTTACTCGTTCGATCCTTTTGTGTTAGATCTTGCGTTATTAGTGTTTGTGATTTGCTTTTGTTTAAGATTTGTGCCGATGATGATGAATATTTGGGCATAAATTGATTCAGGGTTTGGTCAGTAAACAATTGGTGTGTACAAATTTGTTGTGCATGATCTTTGGTTTGCTGACTCAAATCCTGGATATAAGTGTGTCCAATGTAACTGAGGCTACCTCTTTTTTTCGAGCCCATATTATCATGCATGATTTTTTGTTCACTCTCTGTTCCATCATCGTTGCAATTGACTCTGTTTTTTTGCACAATCTTTGGTGCTACGTGACAGGTGCAGAGCAGCGACGTCGACAGCGACGACGAGTCCTTCCACACCAAGACTCGTCACGTCCTCAGGAGGCTGCAGTCCGGCCATTACGATGGCCCCTTTGCTCGAGGCATTTACAAGTGCCCCTTCTACAACAGGAAGCTCCGCGCCACCGACTTCAACTCCCTGGTGAACCATGCTGAATCCATTGGCAGATGTGGCGCTAGAGTTGGAAGGACCGTGAACGTGCATGCGTACATGGCCAAACACAAAGCACTTGGGATTCACCTGCGCAACCTCCAAGCGAGTCACACGCGCTACCTGGAGGCGTTGAACGTGCCTACTGCACTCTACGTATGTATTGCTCTATACGTAGAGCAGCTTAAATTCATGTAAAATGTAGCTTATGTTGGATCTATCGGTACTACTTTTGGATCTGTCCTGAATATATCTATGCTATGTTGGTTGCTGTATGCAGCTTATCCTATATTTTCTCTCTGGATTTGTGCCCTAGATTTCCTACCTGATTGGGTAAAAACGAAGGCATAAAGAAATGAATGGCGTTAAAAAACAGAAGGACAAGCTGCTCTAGATTTGCTACCAATTTGGGCTATCAAATATGAATGAGATCGAGCGAGAGAGAGGAAAAAAGTACATTGAATACTGCTAATCTGGGCGAAAGAGACAGAAACCACTCGTGCTCCCGTCCCGGACCCACACGGCTCCACACGCTACGGCCCCACAAACATGGTCTCGTCCTGTCCCACGCGGTCCCTTCCTACCAGCCCCACACGACGCGGTCCCACACGACGTGACCCCACAAACGACACGACCCCACTCGTCAGCACGGAACGGTCAACTTAACGGATTCCTTCCGTCTGAGCTCCTTCTGCGGGTTCAGACAAGGGCTTGGTGAAAACTGAGGAAAAACTAAGGAGCTGGGGAAAACTGAGTACAACTAAGGACCCGAGGGCACGAAAATAGAAATCCCTTAATAATAACTTTGTCCCCATTGATTTTTTTTGTTTTGGATATTGAATGCAATGCTTCTTGTCCAATTATTTTGGGAAAATCGTTTCTTAGAACTGTTGGTGTTGCTATTGGTATGAGAGATGGATTATTAAATATCAATTCCCACTCAAGAAAGGTATGGAACATGTCGAGGGTATTCCTCGGCAATGCCCTCCGCTTGGAGCTTAGGGTTGATGGAATCCTGTAGGCTGACACGAGACATCGGTTAACAGACAAGCGGGGAGAGCGATTTACCCAGGTTCGGGGCCCTCGATGAGGTAAAACCCTTACGTCCTGCCTGTCTGGTCTTGATTATGAAAATATCGGGTTACAATGGGGTGCCGAAGGTTTCGCCTGTGATCTTGTCGAGAGGCTAAGTGCTATGATGACCTAGCTCTGGACTTATGGTGGCTAAAGTTGCTAAGATTGGTTGTGTCCCTCGGCAGCCCCTCTCCTGGCCCTTATATAGGAGGCCACGTCTCAAGAGATCTGTCCGAGTACGGCTAGGTTTACAAAAGACCTAGCTCTAAACTTTCCTTGTTTGGCTCCTCTACGTCTTGTCCTCCAAGGAATCTTCTCCGGCACCGCCCTGGTGGCCCAGCTTGCCATCGGGTGTCTTCATGGGCCTCCAGTTAGGCCGTACAGGATAGGGCAATGACAGTTACCCGAAGGGTAATGCCCACGTCAGTAGTCCCCGAGTGTCTAGCCGAAGATATTTCGGGTAGAGACTAAAGCATGCCTCCACTGAATGTTCTTCTCCCTTGATTGTTCTTGTCCATCTTGTAACAATATTATCTTCTTCTATTGGGTGCGCATCCAGTGCTCCCGATGGGAGTAGCCCCCGAGTCTAGGTACGGATGCTTGCGATCCGTGCGTAGACTCAAGTTGTGGTACTCGAACATTTTCTTCTGCCCAAGTTTCCTACAGGTCTTCATAGGTCATCTGACATATTTGCATCGGGGTTTGTATTTTCTCAGTGAGGTTTTAACGCGTAAAGGATACTGAGTAACATGCCCAGCTTTGCTGGTAAACTGCCGATGGCAAAACAACGTTACCTTACATAGAATCAAGTCCCCGGGCATGATCCTGGAGTGCAAAATAGTTTTATCGGGTGCACGTCCAGTGCTCCCGATGGGAGTAGCCCCCGAGTCTGGGCACGGGCGCTTGTGACCGGGTGCAGACTCGAGCTGATCATTCCGTCTTTTTCTTCAAATATTTCTTCACACTTTTCTTCGTAATCAAATCTTCGAGTCCATGTTTATCGGGTGCGCGTCCTGCACTCCCGATGGGAGTAGCCCCCGAGTCTAAGTGCGGATGCTCGCAATCCGTGCGTAGACTCAAATTTGACCACCCAATGATTCTTGTTTTTCTTCGGATGCTTCCGGCGGGCTTCACGACGTCACTGATGACGTAATTACTGTTGCAATTCTGACTTGACAGGACACGACCTGTTGGGCCCATCCCACTACTGCATGGTTCTGTTTTAAGAAGTGACCGCTACTTGCGTGCGGTTACCAAGGTGTCTCCTCGATTCCCGCAATCAATGATGAAAAGAGGTTCTCTTTAATAAATTGGACACAGCGACACGTGCCCACTGAATCCTCAGGTTTCCTTGTGCTTTATAATCTTTCGAGGCGAACTCTCTCTTTTCCATACTCCATCCCTGCGTCCTTTCCTCCCTCATTCATCTTCTTCTCCTAGAACCGCTGCGCCGCCGCCGTTTCCAGATCTTCCCCAGATCCGAAAATGGTGAAGAAGAAGAACTCCACCGTCGCCACCAGTGCCGCGAGCAGCGGCGCCGCCGCCAAGACTTCCCCAAATCCTCCAAAAAGAGGCGCTCCAAATGCTCCTCTTCCAGCTCCGGCGCCGCCAGCGCCATCAAGCTCCACTGCTGGGCCCAATCCCGGTGATTGGCCGGCATCTACCACCACAAAATGCGATTAAAAGAAGGCTCGAAGCCTTGGATTGATTTCTTCCGACGAGGGGAATGTCATTCTCCCAGGTGCGATTTCACGGCCCAATCCCCCCGCTGGTTTTACCGTGATGTTCTTGTCTTTCTTGTATCGGGGTCTCTCACTCCCTGCTCACAAATTCCTTCACCACCTCCTTCGAGTTTACGAGATCCAACTATGGCAGCTGACTCCCAATTCAGTCCTTCACCTTGCTATTTTTATTACCCTTTGCGAAGCGTTTTTGGGCATTGAGCCACACTTTGGTTTGTGGAAGAAAATTTTCTTCGTCAAGAGGTACAACAGCAGTGGCGGATCTTTTGTCATTGGCGGAGTTGGGTTTGTTGCCCGCAAAGAAGTCAACTGTTTCAACTTTCCGATGAGGGAGTCTGTGCAAGGGTGGAGGCTAAAATGGTTCTATATTAGGGACTCTTCAACAATTGAATCCCAGCTCCCTCGCTTCTCCGATTTTCTTGAAGCCAAGCCTAAACAGTCTTGGAAAAATATACTCTCTCCCGACGAAAAGCCAGCAGTCGACGAATTATTTGATAGATTTCTTCGGATCAAAGAAACCGACGGTCAGACCATGATAGGCACGGAGGTAGCCGCCGTGTTCTTGAAGCGTCGAGTTCAGCCGATCATGGTTAGGGCTCATCCGATGTGGCTATATTTGGGTCCCAAGGACGAGACTCGGATAAACATCGCCGAATTATCCAGAAAGGAATTGCTTGATGAAGTTCGGCGTCTCACTCTCTTCAGCCAGGAAGATTAAATCCTCTGACATCTTCCCATCCACCATTCGATGTTGATCATCCGCCAATGGAGGTAAATTTTCCCCTCCATACTCCTATTGCGTTGTTTCCCTTTTTCAATGTAGCTGTCGTTGTCCTTACTTTTTTACTTCGACAGATCCCCATAGCTCTCAAAAACTTGCGAGACCTACCAAACGATACTTCTAAAGGAAGAGATTCCTCGGCCCCTGTAGGATTTCATGCTGAAGAAGACGCAAGCCCAAAGAATGAACGCGATGACCCAATGAATTCCGGGGCTGACTTTATCAATCCCCCACCTCCAGCCAATGACATTAGCGACACAGCGGGGTCAATGCATGATGACGATGCTGATCGTGCTGCCTTTATTGATGCAGCTGCGGAGGAGGCCGAAGCATCGCCTTTGAAGAGACCGTCCGGCGGCTTTGCCGACGAAGATGATCTCTTCGACCTGTAAATTCTTGCTTCCTTTCCCAGAATTTGTGTTCTGTCCTTGCCATTCACATTCTCTTGTTGACTTTGCCAATTTTCTTTTTCGCAGTGACGAAGATTTCATCGAGCCTCCGTCCAAGAAGGCCAAATCTGGCGCTGTTCTGCCGAATCCTGCAGCTTCCGAGGCTTCGACCCCTACTGCAGCCCCCGCGGCCCAGATACCGACTGCTTCCTCCCTTTCCGAGGGGAAGGATACTCCTTCGACTGTCGTTGCCGCAACTCCTTCTTCAGGGAAACCTGTAAGTCTTTTTCTGTCGCAACGCAAGCTTTCCTGAATGGACCCTTCATCAAATATCTGTTTTTCCTTTTTTCTTAAGGATTTGCGAGCTGTAATATCTTCTTTAGAGACTTTTGCCTCCCAATACACTTCCCTGGAAGCTGACAAGGCCCAACTGCCAAAGGAGGTCAAGTCTTCTTCCTCGAAGTTGGAGGGCGCAATAAAAATAGCTGCCGAAGCTCGCCAGGAAGTCGGCTCCCTGAAGGAGGAGTGATACGTCTCCGACGTATCGATAATTTCTTATGTTCCATGCCACATTATTGATGTTATCTACATGTTTTATGCACACTTTATGTCATATTCGTGCATTTTCTGGAACTAACCTATTAACAAGATGCCGAAGTGCCGATTCTTTGTTTCTGCTGTTTTTGGTTTCAGAAATCCTAGTAAGGAAATATTCTCGGAATTGGACGAAATCAAAGCCCAGGGGCCTATTTTTCCACGAAGCTTCCAGAAGTCCGAAGACGAAACGAAGAGGGGCCACGGGGTGGCCAAACCCTAGGGCGGCGCGGCCCCACCCCTGGCCGCGCCGGCCTATGGTCTGGGCCCCCCGTGCCGCCTCTTGACTTGCCCTTCCGCCTACTTAAAGCCTCCGTGACGAAACCCCCAGTACCGAGAGCCACGATACAGAAAACCTTCCAGAGACACCGCCAACGCCGATCCCATCTCGGGGGATCCAGGAGATCGCCTCCGGCACCCTGCCGGAGAGGGGAATCATCTCCCGGAGGACTCTACGCCGCCATGGTCGCCTCCGGAGTGATGTGTGAGTAGTCTACCCCTGGACTATGGGTCCATAGCAGTAGCTAGATGGTTGTCTTCTCCCCATTGCGCTATCATTGTCGGATCTTGTGAGCTGCCTAACATGATCAAGATCATCTATCTGTAATTCTATATGTTGCGTTTGTTGGGATCCGATGAATAGAGAATACTTGTTATGTTGATTATCAAAGCTATGTCTATGTGTTGTTTATGATCTTGCATGCTCTCCGTTATTAGTAGATGCTCTGGCCAAGTTGATGCTAGTAACTCCAAGAGGGAGTATTTATGCTCGATAATGGGTTCATGTCTCCGTGAATCTGGAGGGGTGACAAGAACCTCTAAGGTTATGGATGTGCTGTTGCCACTAGGGATAAAACATTGGTGCTATTTTCAAGGATGTAGTCACTAGTTACATTACGCGCAATACTTAATGCAATTGTCTGTTGTTAGCAACTTAATACTGGAGGGGGTTCGGATGATAACCTGAAGGTGGACTTTTTAGGCATAGATGCATGCTGGATGGCGGTCTATGTACTTTGTCGTAATGCCCAATTAAATCTCACTATACTCATCATGATATGTATGTGCATGGTCATGCTCTCTTTATTTGTCAATTGCCCAACTGTAATTTGTTCACCCAACATGCTGTTTATCTTATGGGAGAGACACCTCTAGTGAACTGTGGACCCCGGTCCAATTCTCTTTACTGAAATACAATCTACTGCAATACTTGTTCTACTGTTTTCTGCAAACAATCATCTTCCACACAATACGGTTAATCCTTTGTTACAGCAAGCCGGTGAGATTGACAACCTCACTGTTTCGTTGGGGCAAAGTACTTTGGTTGTGTTGTGCAGGTTCAACGTTGGCGCCGGAATCCCTGGTGTTGCGCCGCACTACATCCCGCCGCCATCAACCTTCAACGTGCTTCTTGGCTCCTCCTGGTTCGATAAACCTTGGTTTCTTTCTGAGGGAAAACTTGCTGCTGTGCGCATCATACCTTCCTCTTGGGGTTCCCAACGAACGTGGGCGTTGCACGCCATGAAGGTCTTTTTAAGCGCCGTTGCCGGGGAGATCAAGACACGCTGCAAGGGAAGTCTCCACTTCTCAATCTCTTTACTTTGTTTTTGTCTTGCTTAGTTTTATTTACTACTTTGTTTGCTGCACTAAATCAAAATACAAAAAAATTAGTTGCTAGTTTTACTTTACTTGCTATCTTGTTTGCTATATCAAAAACACAAAAAAATTAGTTTACTTGCATTTACCTTACTTGATTCATCATGTTTCCTCCTAAGTTTGTTCTTAAAGATGTACCGGTAGGTCGAGGGTCTATCCTTGGGAAAGACAATATAGAAGATTTTTTCACTCATATTAGTACGGTCGAAGATTTTGAAGATAGACACTTGGCAGAACTCGCCCCCACTTATGAAATTGCTGTTGCTTCTTTAGTACACGCATTAGAAGCTAGATTTGTTAATCTTAATCCTGTGATTCAACATATGTTTCTTACACTCAGTGATATGGAAGAAGGAGAAAAGAAAGATTTTGTATTAGAAACTCTTCTTAAAGAATTTGGGGGAATAGCGAGAGAAGCTAGAAAAGTTTTCACTAAATATAATATGCTAGGCTCTTATACCAACTTTGCTAGTACCCTTGAGAAGATGGAAAAGGATAGACAAAAGTACACTAATGAAGTTAATTATGAGGGGGATATTAAAACATCAATACCTTGCAAGCTCTTGGGAATGTGTGAGGCACTAGAAAAGAATTTTAATTGGATTGTTCCTGAAGATTTGTTTGATGAGAGTAGCAAGCCCAAGACTAATGAAAAGGGAGCCTCAGAAACTCATATAGAAAATATAGTATGCATAGTTGAGAAAACTCCACACCCCGCTGAGAATGCACCACCCTTCGATAATACTTGATACACACTTTCTGCGCCTAGCTGAAAGGCGTTAAAGAAAAGCGCTTATGGGAGACAACCCATGTTTTTACCTACAGTACTTTGTTTTTATTTTGTGTCTTGGAAGTTGTTTACTACTGTAGCAACCTCTCCTTATCTTAGTTTTGTGTTTTGTTGTGCCAAGTTAAGCCGTTGATAGAAAAGTAAGTACTAGATTTGGATTACTGCGCAGTTCCAGATTTCTTTGCTGTCACGAATATGGGTCCACCTCCCTGTAGGTAGCTCAGAAAATTAAGCCAATTTACGTGCATGATCCTCAGATATGTACGCAACTTTCATTCAATTTGAGCATTTTCATTTGAGCAAGTCTGGTGCCATTTTAAAATTCGTCAATACGAACTGTTCTGTTTTGACAGATTCTGCCTTTTATTTCGCATTGCCTCTTTTGCTATGTTGGATGAATTTCTTTGATCCACTAATGTCCAGTAGCATTATGCAATGTCCAGAAGTGTTAAGAATGATTGTGTCACCTCTGAATATGTTAATTTTTATTGTGCACTAACCCTCTAATGAGTTGTTTCGAGTTTGGTGTGGAGGAAGTTTTCAAGGATCAAGAGAGGGGTATGATGCAACATGATCAAGGAGAGTGAAAGCTCTAAGCTTGGGGATGCCCCGGTGGTTCACCCCTGCATATATTAAGAAGACTCAAGCGTCTAAGCTTGGGGATGCCCAAGGCATCCCCTTCTTCATCGACAACATTATCAGGTTCCTCCCCTGAAACTATATTTTTATTCCATCACATCTTATGTGCTTTTTCTTGGAGCGTCGGTTTGTTTTTGTTTTTTGTTTTGTTTGAATAAAATGGATCCTAGCATTCACTTTATGGGAGAGAGACACGCTCCGCTGTAGCATATGGACAAGTATGTCCTTGGTTTCTACTCATAGTATTCATGGCGAAGTTTCTCCTTCGTTAAATTGTTATATGGTTGGAATTGGAAAATGATACATGTAGTAATTGCTATTAATGTCTTGGGTAATGTGATACTTGGCAATTGTTGTGCTCATGTTTAAGCTCTTGCATCATATGCTTTGCACCCATTAATGAAGAAATACATAGAGCATGCTAAATTTGGGTTGCATATTTGGTTTCTCTAAGGTCTAGATAATTTCTAGTATTAAGTTTGAACAACAAGGAAGACGGTGTAGAGTCTTATAATGTTTTCAATATGTCTTTTATGTGAGTTTTGCTGCACCGGTTCATCCTTGTGTTTGTTTCAAATAAGCCTTGCTAGCCTAAACCTTGTATCGAGAGGGAATACTTCTCATGCATCCAAAATACTTGAGCCAACCACTATGCCATTTGTGTCCACCATACCTACCTACTACATGGTATTTTCCGCCATTCCAAAGTAAATTGCTTGAGTGCTACCTTTAAAATTCCATCATTCACCTTTGCAATATATAGCTCATGGGACAAATAGCTTAAAAACTATTGTGGTATTGAATATGTAATTATGCACTTTATCTCTTATTAAGTTGCTTGTTGTGCGATAACCATGTTCACTGGGGACGCCATCAACTTTTCATTGTTGAATTTCATGTGAGTTTCTATGCATGTTCGTCTTGTCTGAAGTAAGGGCGATCTACACTGAGTTGAATGGTTTGAGCATGCATATTGTTAGAGAAGAACATTGGGCCGCTAACTAAAGCCATGATCCATGGTGGAAGTTTCAGTTTTGGACAAACATCCTCAAATCTCTAATGAGAAAAGAATTAATTATTGTTGAATGCTTAAAGCATTAAAAGAGGAGTCCATTATCTGTTGTCTATGTTGTCCCGGTATGGATGTCTAAGTTGAGAATAATCAAAAGCGAGAAATCCAAATGCGAGCTTTCTCCTTAGACCTTTGTACAGGCGGCATAGAGGTACCCCTTTGTGATACTTGGTTAAAGCATATGTATTGCGGTGATAATCCAGGTAGTCCAAGCTAATTAGGACAAGGTGCGGGCACTATTAGTACACTATGCATGAGGCTTGCAACTTATAAGATATAATTTACATGATGCATATGCTTTATTACTACCGTTGACAAAATTGTTTCATGTTTTCAAAATCAAAGCTCTAGCACAAATATAGCAATCGATGCTTTTCCTCTATGGAGGACCATTCTTTTACTTTCAATGTTGAGTCAGTTCACCTATTTCTCTCCACCTCAAGAAGCAAACACTTGTGTGAACTGTGCATTGATTCCTACATACTTGCTTATTGCACTTATTATATTACTCTATGTTGACAATATCCATGAGATATACATGTTACAAGTTGAAAGCAACCGCTGAAACTTAATCTTCTTTTGTGTTGCTTCAATGTCTTTACTTTGAATTATTGCTTTATGAGTTAACTCTTATGCAAGACTAATTGATGCTTGTCTTGAAGTGCTATTCATGAAAAGTCTTTGCTTTATGCTTCACTTGTTTACTCATGTCATATACATTGTTTTGATCACTGCATTCACTACATATGCTTTACAAATAGTATGATCAAGATTATGATGGCATGTCACTCCAGAAATTATCTGTGTTATCGTTTTACCTCGGACGACGAGCAGAACTAAGCTTGGGGATGCTGATACGTCTCCGACGTATCGATAATTTCTTATGTTCCATGCCACATTATTGATGTTATCTACATGTTTTATGCACACTTTATGTCATATTCGTGCATTTTACGGAACTAACCTATTAACAAGATGCCGAAGTGCCGATTCTTTGTTTTCTGCTGTTTTTGGTTTCAGAAATCCTAGTAAGGAAATATTCTCGGAATTGGACGAAATCAAAGCCCGGGGGCCTATTTTTCCACGAAGCTTCCCGGAAGTCCGAAGACGAAACGAAGAGGGGCCACGGGGTGGCCAAACCCTAGGGCGGCGCGGCCCCACCCCTAGCCGCGCCGGCCTATGGTCTGGGCCCCCCGTGCCGCCTCTTGACTTGCCCTTCCGCCTACTTAAAGCCTCCGTGACGAAACCCCCGGTGCGAGAGCCACGATACGGAAAACCTTCCAGAGACGCCGCCAACGCCGATCCCATCTCGGGGATCCAGGAGATCGCCTCCGGCACCCTGCCGGAGAGGGGAATCATCTCCCGGAGGACTCTACGCCGCCATGGTCGCCTCCGGAGTGATGTGTGAGTAGTCTACCCCTGGACTATGGGTCCATAGCAGTAGCTAGATGGTTGTCTTCTCCCCATTGCGCTATCATTGTCGGATCTTGTGAGCTGCCTAACATGATCATGATCATCTATCGGTAATTCTATATGTTGCGTTTGTTGGGATCCGATGAATAGAGAATACTTGTTATGTTGATTATCAAAGCTATGTCTATGTGTTGTTTATGATCTTGCATGCTCTCCGTTATTAGTAGATGCTCTGGCCAAGTTGATGCTAGTAACTCCAAGAGGGAGTATTTATGCTCGATAGTGGGTTCATGTCTCCGTGAATCTGGAGGGGTGACAAGAACCTCTAAGGTTATGGATGTCTGTTGCCACTAGGGATAAAACATTGGTGCTATGTTCAAGGATGTAGTCACTAGTTACATTACGCGCAATACTTAATGCAATTGTCTCATTGTTAGCAACTTAATACCGGAGGGGGTTCGGATGATAACCTGAAGGTGGACTTTTTAGGCATAGATGCATGCTGGATGGCGGTCTATGTACTTTGTCGTAATGCCCAATTAAATCTCACTATACTCATCATGATATGTATGTGCATGGTCATGCTCTCTTTATTTGTCAATTGCCCAACTGTAATTTGTTCACCCAACATGCTGTTTATCTTATGGGAGAGACACCTCTAGTGAACTGTGGACCCCGGTCCAATTCTCTTTACTGAAATACAATCTACTGCAATACTTGTTCTACTGTTTTCTGCAAACAATCATCTTCCACACAATACGGTTAATCCTTTGTTACAGCAAGCCGGTGAGATTGACAACCTCACTGTTTCGTTGGGGCAAAGTACTTTGGTTGTGTTGTGCGGGTTCACGTTGGCGCGGAATCCCTGGTGTTGCGCCGCACTACATCCCGCCGCCATCAACCTTCAACGTGCTTCTTGGCTCCTCCTGGTTCGATAAACCTTGGTTTCTTTACGAGGAAAACTTGCTGCGTGCGCATCATACCTTCCTCTTGGGGTTCCCAACGAACGTGTGAGTTACACGCCATCAAGCTCTTTTTACGGCGCCGTTGCCGGGAGATCAAGACACGCTGCAAGGGGAGTCTCCACTTCTCAATCTCTTTACTTTGTTTTTGTCTTGCTTAGTTTTATTTACTACTTTGTTTGCTGCACTAAATCAAAATACAAAAAATTAGTTGCTAGTTTTACTTTACTTGCTATCTTGTTTGCTATATCAAAAACACAAAAAAATTAGTTTACTTGCATTTACCTTACTTGATTCATCATGTTTCCTCCTAAGTTTGTTCTTAAAGATGTACCGGTAGGTCGAGGGTCTATCCTTGGGAAAGACAATATAGAAGATTTTTTCACTCATATTAGTACGGTCGAAGATTTTGAAGATAGACACTTGGCAGAACTCGCCCCCACTTATGAAATTGCTGTTGCTTCTTTAGTACACGCATTAGAAGCTAGATTTGTTAATCTTAATCCTGTGATTCAACATATGTTTCTTACACTCAGTGATATGGAAGAAGGAGAAAAGAAAGATTTTGTATTAGAAACTCTTCTTAAAGAATTTGGGGGAATAGCGAGAGAAGCTAGAAAAGTTTTCACTAAATATAATATGCTAGGCTCTTATACCAACTTTGCTAGTACCCTTGAGAAGATGGAAAAGGATAGACAAAAGTACACTAATGAAGTTAATTATGAGGGGGATATTAAAACATCAATACCTTGCAAGCTCTTGGGAATGTGTGAGGCACTAGAAAAGAATTTTAATTGGATTGTTCCTGAAGATTTGTTTGATGAGAGTAGCAAGCCCAAGACTAATGAAAAGGGAGCCTCAGAAACTCATATAGAAAAGATAGTATGCATAGTTGAGAAAACTCCACACCCCGCTGAGAATGCACCACCCTTCGATAATACTTGATACACACTTTACGCGCCTAGCTGAAAGGCGTTAAGAAAAGCGCTTATGGGAGACAACCCATGTTTTTACCTACAGTACTTTGTTTTTATTTTGTGTCTTGGAAGTTGTTTACTACTGTAGCAACCTCTCCTTATCTTAGTTTTGTGTTTTGTTGTGCCAAGTTAAGCCGTTGATAGAAAAGTAAGTACTAGATTTGGATTACTGCGCAGTTCCAGATTTCTTTGCTGTCACGAATCTGGGTCCACCTCCCTGTAGGTAACTCAGAAAATTAAGCCAATTTACGTGCATGATCCTCAGATATGTACGCAACTTTCATTCTATTTGAGCATTTTCATTTGAGCAAGTCTGGTGCCATTTTAAAATTCGTCAATACGAACTGTTCTGTTTTGACAGATTCTGCCTTTTATTTCGCATTGCCTCTTTTGCTATGTTGGATGAATTTCTTTGATCCACTAATGTCCAGTAGCATTATGCAATGTCCAGAAGTGTTAAGAATGATTGTGTCACCTCTGAATATGTTAATTTTTATTGTGCACTAACCCTCTAATGAGTTGTTTCGAGTTTGGTGTGGAGGAAGTTTTCAAGGATCAAGAGAGGAGTATGATGCAACATGATCAAGGAGAGTGAAAGCTCTAAGCTTGGGGATGCCCCGGTGGTTCACCCCTGCATATATTAAGAAGACTCAAGCATCTAAGCTTGGGGATGCCCAAGGCATCCCCTTCTTCATCGACAACATTATCAGGTTCCTCCCCTGAAATTATATTTTTATTCCATCACATCTTATGTGCTTTTTCTTGGAGCGTCGGTTTGTTTTTGTTTTTTGTTTTGTTTGAATAAAATGGATCCTAGCATTCACTTTATGGGAGAGAGACACGCTCCGCTGTAGCATATGGACAAGTATGTCCTTGGTTTCTACTCATAGTATTCATGGCGAAGTTTCTCCTTCGTTAAATTGTTATATGGTTGGAATTGGAAAATGATACATGTAGTAATTGCTATTAATGTCTTGGGTAATGTGATACTTGGCAATTGTTGTGCTCATGTTTAAGCTCTTGCATCATATGCTTTGCACCCATTAATGAAGAAATACATAGAGCATGCTAAATTTGGGTTGCATATTTGGTTTCTCTAAGGTCTAGATAATTTCTAGTATTAAGTTTGAACAACAAGGAAGACGGTGTAGAGTCTTATAATGTTTTCAATATGTCTTTTATGTGAGTTTTGCTGCACCGGTTCATCCTTGTGTTTGTTTCAAATAAGCCTTGCTAGCCTAAACCTTGTATCGAGAGGGAATACTTCTCATGCATCCAAAATACTTGAGCCAACCACTATGCCATTTGTGTCCACCATACCTACCTACTACATGGTATTTTCCGCCATTCCAAAGTAAATTGCTTGAGTGCTACCTTTAAAATTCCATCATTCACCTTTGCAATATATAGCTCATGGGACAAATAGCTTAAAAACTATTGTGGTATTGAATATGTAATTATGCACTTTATCTCTTATTAAGTTGCTTGTTGTGCGATAACCATGTTCACTGGGGACGCCATCAACTTTTCATTGTTGAATTTCATGTGAGTTGCTATGCATGTTCGTCTTGTCTGAAGTAAGGGCGATCTACACTGAGTTGAATGGTTTGAGCATGCATATTGTTAGAGAAGAACATTGGGCCGCTAACTAAAGCCATGATCCATGGTGGAAGTTTCAGTTTTGGACAAACATCCTCAAATCTCTAATGAGAAAAGAATTGATTATTGTTGAATGCTTAAAGCATTAAAGGAGGAGTCCATTATCTGTTGTCTATGTTGTCCCGGTATGGATGTCTAAGTTGAGAATAATCAAAAGCGAGAAATCCAAATGCGAGCTTTCTCCTTAGACCTTTGTACAGGCGGCATAGAGGTACCCCTTTGTGATACTTGGTTAAAGCATATGTATTGCGGTGATAATCCAGGTAGTCCAAGCTAATTAGGACAAGGTGCGGGCACTATTAGTACACTATGCATGAGGCTTGCAACTTATAAGATATAATTTACATGATGCATATGCTTTATTACTACCGTTGACAAAATTGTTTCATGTTTTCAAAATCAAAGCTCTAGCACAAATATAGCAATCGATGCTTTTCCTCTATGGAGGACCATTCTTTTACTTTCAATGTTGAGTCAGTTCACCTATTTCTCTCCACCTCAAGAAGCAAACACTTGTGTGAACTGTGCATTGATTCCTACATACTTGCTTATTGCACTTATTATAT
Source organism: Lolium perenne (assembly GCF_019359855.2). Classification (NCBI taxonomy): domain Eukaryota; kingdom Viridiplantae; phylum Streptophyta; class Magnoliopsida; order Poales; family Poaceae; genus Lolium; species Lolium perenne. Next base: position 65,567,962 of record NC_067247.2, read on the forward strand.
TACTCTATGTTGACAATATCCATGAGATATACATGTTACAAGTTGAAAGCAACCGCTGAAACTTAATCTTCTTTTGTGTTGCTTCAATGCCTTTACTTTGAATTATTGCTTTATGAGTTAACTCTTATGCAAGACTAATTGATGCTTGTCTTGAAGTGCTATTCATGAAAAGTCTTTGCTTTATGATTCACTTGTTTACTCATGTCATATACATTGTTTTGATCACTGCATTCACTACATATGCTTTACAAATAGTATGATCAAGATTATGATGGCATGTCACTCCAGAAATTATACGTGTTATCGTTTTACACTGCTCGGGACGAAGCAGAACTAAACTTGGGGATGCTGATACGTCTCCAGACGTATCGATAATTTCTTATGTTCCATGCCACATTATTGATGTTATCTACATGTTTTATGCACACTTTATGTCATATTCGTGCATTTTACGGAACTAACCTATTAACAAGATGCCGAAGTGCCGATTCTTTGTTTTACTGCTGTTTTTGGTTTCAGAAATCCTAGTAAGGAAATATTCTCGGAATTGGACGAAATCAAAGCCCAGGGGCCTATTTTTCCACGAAGCTTCCAGAAGTCCGAAAACGAAGAGGGGCCACGGGGTGGCCAAACCCTAGGGCGGCGCGGCCCCACCCCTGGCCGCGCCGGCCTATGGTCTGGGCCCCCGTGCCGCCTCTTGACTTGCCCTTCCGCCTACTTAAAGCCTCCGTGACGAAACCCCCAGTACCGAGAGCCACGATACGGAAAACCTTCCAGAGACGCCGCCAACGCCGATCCCATCTCGGGGGATCCAGGAGATCGCCTCCGGCACCCTGCCGGAGAGGGGAATCATCTCCCGGAGGACTCTACGCCGCCATGGTCGCCTCCGGAGTGATGTGTGAGTAGTCTACCCCTGGACTATGGGTCCATAGCAGTAGCTAGATGGTTGTCTTCTCCCCATTGCGCTATCATTGTCGGATCTTGTGAGCTGCCTAACATGATCAAGATCATCTATCTGTAATTCTATATGTTGCGTTTGTTGGGATCCGATGAATAGAGAATACTTGTTATGTTGATTATCAAAGCTATGTCTATGTGTTGTTTATGATCTTGCATGCTCTCCGTTATTAGTAGATGCTCTGGCCAAGTTGATGCTAGTAACTCCAAGAGGGAGTATTTATGCTCGATAGTGGGTTCATGTCTCCGTGAATGCGGAGGGTGACAAGAACCTCTAAGGTTATGGATGTCTTTGTGCCACTAGGGATAAAACATTGGTGCTATGTTCAAGGATGTAGTCACTAGTTACATTACGCGCAATACTTAATGCAATTGTCTATTGTTAGCAACTTAATCTTTGGAGGGGGTTCGGATGATAACTTTGAAGGTGGACTTTTTAGGCATAGATGCATGCTTTGGATGGCGGTCTATGTACTTTGTCGTAATGCCCAATTAAATCTCACTATACTCATCATGATATGTATGTGCATGGTCATGCTCTCTTTATTTGTCAATTGCCCAAGCGTAATTTGTTCACCCAACATCTTGTTTATCTTATGGGAGAGACACCTCTAGTGAGCTGTGGACCCCGGTCCAATTCTCTTTCTTGAAATACAATCTACTGCAATACTTGTTCTACTGTTTTCTGCAAACAATCATCTTCCACACAATACGGTTAATCCTTTGTTACAGCAAGCCGGTGAGATTGACAACCTCACTGTTTCGTTGGGGCAAAGTACTTTGGTTGTGTTGTGCAGGTTCCACGTTGGCGCCAGAATCCCTGGTGTTGCGCCGCACTACATCCCGCCGCCATCAACCTTCAACGTGCTTCTTGGCTCCTCCTGGTTCGATAAACCTTGGTTTCTTTCTGAGGGAAAACTTGCGGCTGTGCGCATCATACCTTCCTCTTGGGGTTCCCAACGAACGTGTGAGTTACACGCCATCAAGGAGCTCGAGGGGATGAAGAAGAGGTTAAAAGACGAAGAGGCATCTAGGCTAGCCGCTGAAGCTTGGGAGATTGAGAAGGATGACCTTCTTCGCCAATCTTCCTTGGCTTTGCTCAGTAATTCCCTTTCTGCTTTCCTGTAGATTATTGCTTTGCGAATTCAATTCTTTTTTAATGAACTCCTCTTATTTCGTTTTTCACAGAGGCTGCCGATATCCCTGTCGAAGCTCTGGATAAGCTTCCGGACAATTCCCCGGCGAACGCTCTGTCGATGACTCTTGCTTCTCACCGGCTCACGCAGGACCTCCTCCAGAAGGGCAAGGGAGCCATGACGCGGATGCACTCGATGTTCTTCCCCAAGATTAATCAAGACAAGACTTTGGGGCAGCTGATCGACGCTTTCGCCGTCAACACCAAGGAGGTTATCGAGGTATTCAAACGTACTTCACGTACCTATGGCGCCCTCCTAGCCTTTCAACTCATGATGGGTCATGGCTTCAAAGCCAATATTGAAGAGATGTCCAAAGAGTTGCCGAAAGAGCAAGACGGGCAATTTTTCGACCTGGGTGTCTTTAAAACCTCGGCTCTCAAGTGTGCTCGCTAGCTTCTTGAGCTAGTTTCAGCAAAGAAATCATCAGCTGGTCCAAGTTTATCAAACCAGACCCAGGCCCCCTGATTCTTTTAACTTAGTTTGATTAAAACAATGTCCTGCCATAAGACTTGTGTGGTTATAATAAATTCCATGCTGGCAATGTTGCCAGTGCACTCTTATAATGACACTTTTACTTGCATGCTCCCGATGGGAGTAATTTACAATGCTGAATCCATACGATCCATCATGTCCTTTAACAATGTTTTGCAGGTTTTTCCTGTGCCTGCATTTGTCGATGACTCTTCGGGTGCTTCCTCTGAAAGTGATCGACTCTAGCGTATGAAGGATCGGATCGCGCAGATGGAAAAGGATATGCGCAGTACTTATGCCTTGGCTGTTATTATCAAAAAGAAGAGCGAGCTTGCGGCTGACACGAAACGATATGCTCTTACTGAATTGCATAAAGCTATAGAAAGCTTGAACTGTAAGCGCCCTTGTCTTCTTGCTCCTTGTTTTCCACGAAGTACATCTTCTTATCTTCCCTTATTTTTCTTAGTCATAGCTCTGAACCCTGCTGAGGAAAACAAGCGAATCTATGAGCGTGTAAACGCATTGACCCAGCTATCATCATCAGATGAAGTTTTCTGGAAGGAGCACTCGAAGGCTTCTGCTGTCGCGAAGTTCCAGGATCGGGTCCAACAAGTGCATCGTTTCTTTGACAAGTTCTATAAAGGGCTGAGAGTAATATGGAAGACGATGTTCCCTTTGAACGCGGTGCCTCCCACGCTATTGACTTTGATGTCTGAATTCAGCAATGCCAAGAAGTTCCGGAGCTTGGTTCGAGCACAGCTTCTTGCAGGAGCTAGGGCTACACTTGCACTCGTGCTTAAACGTTATCCATCAGCAAACCTGCTGTCGATTGCCAATGCGGCAGGCCATTTGGAGCTGCTTTACCCGAAGGTTGGTCTTCCTGCCGCCATTATTGTCGACAGGCTTGAAGAAACCTCGAAGGCATCTGAAGTAAAGGAAACTCCACAAGAGTAATTCAGAGTCGTGTCCCTATTGTAAAATAGAAGACATGGTCACTTACTACATCCGAGTGTTTGGATGATTAGATGTAAACTATTTTTGTCGGTAGGTGCATATATATGCACTTTTACCATGTTAATGTCGTTGGCAAATTTTAAAGGAGCAAATCTTAATTACTCGTTTGACTGTATGTGTGTTCGTTGGTCAGCAAATTGTTTGAGTGATCAGCTCGTGTTGCGGGTCTTGCTAAACCCGTTGTATGTGCAACTTTGTTTTCAACCGATGTATGTCTTGACAGCAGCTCCCGAATACATCAGTAGCACTAGCTCTGCCGATGACTCCGTCGCTCTTTGATACTTGCATAAGCAAAGTACCGAACGTGGGTCGTGAATATACGTGTTTCATAATCCTTGCTATTTGCGGCGCTCTTTGAGGCATCTATAGCAATGAAAAAGAGCAGGGTCCCCGTTGATTTTGCATCTTAGCACTCGTAATTTCAGAGCCTTTTTCTTAGAGTGCAATCTCTGGGCGTATATGTCGTGGCACCGATGTTCGCCGAAATATGCAAACAAGGTTCATGGTGATATGGTTCGGGTGTCCCGAATTACTGCAATGCTTCAAAGAAACAGAACTTAAGTTTCCATTAATAAAGTAAGCAAAAAACTAAGGGGCGAAAAAGAGCCCTGCCAAAAAGAGAAAAAACTAAATGTTGTGTATCCTCCTAAGTAAGAGGAGGGTTCTTCTTATCTTCGAGCTTGTCCGTCGCGTCAGCGATTTTGGAAGCGTCGTTGGTTGCGCCAGGAGTCCTAACGGTGATTGCCAGGGTTTTGTCTTCTTCTATGACTGTCGTGCCATCAGCTGCCGAAATTTTTACTGCTGAAGCTTCTAAAGCAAGATCGGCTGGCTTCTTCTTTGTCTTCCTGACGCGTACATCTTCCTTACTATCGTGTGTGAATGATTTTGAGGGAAGATCAACGGCTTCTTGCATGAGCCCAAACTTTGCAGCAATCCTCTGAAAATCGCGATCACAATTATCCGAGCGTGAGAAACTTCCATAGACTGTGATGTTTGTCCCGTTGTTCCCAGGCATTTTCAGCTTTAGGTACGCGTAGTGCGGCACAACCATGAACTTGGCATAAGCTGATTTGCCGAGTATAGCGTGGTACTGTGATTCCCAATTTACCACCTCGAACTCGATCTTTTCCTTCCCGAAGTTGCCGGGTTTACGAAAGACAACATTCGAATAAACTTTACCAATAGAGTACGCCGTTGAGGTGGGGAGGATCCCATGGAAATAGGTATCTGTCTCTTCTAGCATCCTCATTGTAATTCCCATACTTTTGATCGTGTCGAGGAATATCAGGTTTAGTCCGCTTCCACCGTCCATGAAAACTTTGCTCATCTTAAATCCTCCGATTTGCGCCTAAGCTACTAACGCAGCATGTCCTGGCTTTGGAATTGTCATCCGGTGATCGACTCTGCTAAACATAATGCTCTGAGATGACCAGTCGATATATTCAGGGATATTAGCCATGATACTTTCCGCCAGGTTTATTTCTTGGGTGAGCTTCTTCATCTCCCTTCTCGAAACACCAGTCGTATGGATCATGCTCATCTACCCACGTGGTGGCGGGAAGGACTCATTGTTGTTGTGAGACTGAACTTGCTGGACCTGGTGCTGAGGTGGGGCGGTGGCTGCTGCTGCTGCTGAATGAGCTTCTGCAACTCGATGAACTGTCGACAATTTCTGAGCAGGTGACTTGACTTCTTCTTATTGTCTTTAGAATCGATGTACGCGTGCAGGTAGCAAGGAGCGTTTATCTGCTTAGCGAAGGGTAACTCGGGGGTCCTCTGAGGTCGTGGTTTGTAGTTGCCTCGGTTCCCAGAGTTGTTCTGATTACCGTCCTGTCGATCATCTCGCCTGTCATCATACCGATCATCTAGTCGATCGGAATATCCGGCGGCTACCAGGCTGTTGTCGTCATAACTGCGGTCCTTCCTTTTCTTGCGGCGATCCCTGCGACCACCCGAATCATTCTTCGGCTGATCGTCGTCACTGCGTTGTCGTGGTCTCCGTACGTTGTCTTCGCCATCAGCCCAACTGTTGGCGATTTCCATTAACTTGGTTATGGTCTTCGGCTTCTTGCGCCCGAGCTCCTCTATGTAGGTTTCACGTCAGATGTCGTCGCTGAAGGCATCAATTGCTCTGTTGACGGAAACATCTTCGGCAGCGTTCAGGAGTTTGGTGAATCTTCCGATGTACGCGCGCATCGACTCCTTCTGCTTCTGCTGGCAATGCCGTAGTTCTTCGATCCCAGCAGGCCTCTTGTATGTTGCTTGAAAATTCGTGGCAAAAGCGTCCACCAGGTCGTCCCATGATTTGATAGATCCCTTCGACAGGCCTCTCAACCAGGCCCATGCCGAATCTTTCAGGTAAAGCTGCAAGCACTGCATTGCTGCTATTTGATTTCCGTTGTGTAGGATCACAGTTTGTAGGTAATCGTCTATCCATGACCTTGGCTCCTGCTATCCATCATACTTGGCAGCGTCAGTAGGGGTAGGTTTGAACTTCTTGGGTGGCATTGTCTCGCGGATCTTGTAACTCAAGCAGTCAGCCCCCCTTAGCGCGCCGTCGTACTCCTGGCTTTCTTTTGAGGCGTCGCTATCGTCTTCCCCCCTCGCGGCTCGCCGTCGCCTGGCCTTGTCGATTCTGCTCTGGGTAATCTCGTCTCGGGCATCCCTTGAGCGATGCTTTGAGCCACTAGCTTGAAGCGTGGTCTTTTCCTTTCGTGGAACCAGGTTGTCTCCCAGGATCGCGAGGCTTTCCAGGGCGCCCCGATGGGCTTGAGCCATAGAACCTTCGGGTCGTTGGTTGATGAGGTACGCCGCGAGGTTGATAGTTGCTCCCTCGACGGTTTTTGGCCTCAGCATCCCTGCAGTGTCCGTGGTCATGAAAGACTTGGATAGGTTTGACGTTATTTCCCTGGCGTCGTCTTCCGAAAGTCTGGATAGCCTTGATCGGTGCTTCCCCGCGCCTTGGCTGCTTCGAGAAGCGCTTCCTCGTGAGCCCCTTCGTCGTTCGCTGGATTGTTCTACCGCGAGCAAACGTCTCTCGAGGGTGGCTTGCTCATTTGATAGCCGCTCCCGATTCTTTTCCAGTATTGAGCAATAGGCATTGAGGGTTCCAACCGAAGTTCCAGCGGGGAGCGGTGTGTTGTTAAGCACGGCTGCTCTGGCGGCTACCCATTCTTCCTCCGCGATGGTGTAATCGCTATTATTGTTACTGGCACTATTTTCAAAGCTACGTCGCCTGCTAGAGCGAGGGGTGTGATCTCCACCTTCCCCGTTCCTCGCGTTTCCTGTGTTGTTGGCAGCATAGACTTGGTGCCGCGCTGTTTTCCAGGCAACTTCCTTGATAATGCTGTCGACGCTGTCCTCTCCCGACGAATATTGGGCGCTGCAGATGAACGGTGTGTCACTCGATCCTAACCCGTGCCTGGTATCGCAGTTCAAGCAGTAGTACGAAGTCATCTCTGACGGTACGGGGTTATCAGATCCAACCGACATTGAGGGACGTCGATCGAGGAGTTGACGGCGAAGTTGAATTCGTCGAGTCTGTCAGGCCAGCCGAAAGGTCGACCGATGATGACATGTTTGGCTTCGCTGCTGATGGTGGTGATTTCCTCGCTGATCTGGAGGCGTACGGTTCTAGCAGTCGAAGGACTCCTTCCGCGTTGACGTTGCAGTGGATGCTGCCGAACGTCATCTCCATGTTTCCTTGTAGATCTAGAAAGGTCGAGCGAGAGGAGTCGTTCTGCGGGGTGAACTCTTAGGAGCCGAATCGAATCGGACTTCCTAAGATTGGCGATGATGACGATGATGGTGTCGACGAAGCTGCCGACGACATGGCTGGATCTGTCGATGACGGATCTTGTGCCGACAAGGTTCCCACAGACGGCGCCAATTGTCGAGGGTATTCCTCGGCAATGCCCTCCGATTGGGGCTTAGGGTTGATGGAATCCTGTAGGCTGACACGAGACATCGGTTAACAGACAAGCGGGGAGAGCGATTTACCCAGGTTCGGGGCCCTCGATGAGGTAAAACCCTTACGTCCTGCCTGTCTGATCTTGATTATGAAAATATCGGGTTACAATGGGGTGCCGAAGGTTTCGGCTGTGATCTTGTCGAGAGGCTAAGTGCTATGATGACCCAGCTCTGGACTTATGGCGGCTAAAGTTGCTAAGATTGGTTGTGTCCCTCGGCAGCCCCTCTCGTGGACCTTATATAGGAGGCCAGGTCTCAAGAGATCTGTCCGGGTATGACTAGGTTTACAAAAGACCTAGCTCTAAACTTTCCTTGTTCGGTTCCTCTACGTCTTGTCCTCCAAGGAATCTTCTCCGGCACCGCCCTGGTGGCCCAGCTTGCCATCGGGTGTCTTCATGGGCCTCAAGTTGGGCCGTACATGATACGGCAATGACAGTTACCCGAAGGGTAATGCCCACGTCAGAACACTTCCCTAAAAAAATAAAGAAGTCACCTTTTGATTCTATTATTAGGACAAGTTATGATGTTGATGCTTCTTCACTTGAAAATACTTGATGCCAACTCTTTTTTCGCGTCTAGCTGAAAGGCGTTAAAGAAAAGCATTCTTAGGAGATAACCCGTGTTTTATTTCTGTAATTTTTCTTTTGTTGAGTCTTGGAAGTTAATACCTCTGTAAAAAACTCTCCTTATCATTTTTATTTCGTTTTTGTGCCAAGAATAGCTTCTAATAGGAAGAATGTAAGATTTGTGGAAGTTGCTGTCCTGAAACAGATTCTGTGTTGTCACCATAAAAATTCGTATTCTCAGCCAGAACGTAATTTGGAGCTGACTATTTTGGAGCATATGCCCCAGATTATTATCTAACTTTCGTTAGTTTAGCACTTTTATATTTGAGCAACAGAAGATTTTTGAAAAAAATCGATATTTACCTGTTGTTCTGTTTTGACAGATTTCTGCCACTATTTGCATTTGCCTCTTAATCTCTTTTTTTTGAGTTCTTTTGAGGGAAGAGATGATAAGGGGTGGCCCAATCTTCTCAGTAAGCAACGGTGGTGATGATGATCACGGGATGAGCACAGCGGAGATACACGACGATGTAGTGGAAGATAACTTGTATGACGCAATGAGATCTCTCGATTGGTCCCTGTCGCCAATGAAACAGCTCTCAACCCTGCAAGATATTCGCAACTCCACACACTTGTGCACGTAGCCGCCGACCACGAAGTGGTAAGTTGCAACCGTCTAATTCCCAATGGAACAACAGATCACACAAGACTTTTTCAGGATCTACACCAAATTAATGCAATATGGTGTAGGGATTCAATAGAGTTGCAAAGCAATCAACTATGAACTAGGGCTTATCTTAAACGTGGTCTAAACCTAAATTGGGGGTGTACTGGGCACTTATATAGGGGTCCAGGACGACCTCAGGTCGAAAAGATACAAAAATAACCGACCGAGAATAGATCTGGTAGAGACAGACTCGGACTCAGCCAGCCTAGGGGCCGGTCGACCGGGCCTGGGACCGGGCCAGCCGGCTCAAACCGGGCCTGGCGCCGGGTGGTGACCGGGCGATGGTGCCGGGCATACTGGATAGTGCCCGGCTGGCACAAGCGTCAGGTCCGGTTTGGACCGGACGGATCCGGCGTGGAAGCCGGTCGGACCGGGGCTGGGACCGGGTGGTACGGCGGCACGGCCGGTCGGACCGGGCCTGACGCCGGCCTGGACTGCATCTCCTCCTCTCGCGCATGCCTCCCGCTCCTCCCTCGCGTGTCCATGGGATGTCTTCATGTCCAGCTCCATGTCCAGTTTCACGTCCATCTTCTGTCCAGTTGCTCCTCTCCTCCTCGTGCGATGCTTGGTTCCTCTTCATACCTGATCATACATAAGTAATACGACTTATGCAGTATAAAGTTCTCATCGATCAAAGTATCACTTAGGAACAAGTTCACCTGTTGTTTAAGTAGCTTCGCACGAGCTCGTGTCATTGGTCCAATCCTGACTTCATTGGACTTGAGCTTCACAGCAGCATTGTCTTCATCTTGCAATGACGGAGGTAGTCGTGCGGTAGGGATCTCCTCATCATCTCCCCCCCCCCTTCAAAAGGCATCGACCTCGACGCTCCAAGGTCTTCTCCGTTATATGGTGTCAAATCAGCCACATTGAAAGAATTGCTGACACCAAACTCATCAATCGGAAGATCTGTAGAGTATGCATTACCATTGATCTTGGCAAGCACTTTGTAAGGACCAGCACCACGAGGAAGCAACTTGGACTTCCGTAGCTTGGGGAACCTATCCTTGGGAAAATGTACCCAGACCATATCACCAGGCTTGAACAAAATCTCCTTGCGCTTCTTGTTCATTCTTGTAGCATTGCTCTTGCCTTTCTTCTCTATCAACTCTTTAGTTTTCACATGAATCTTTCGCACAAAATCTGCCCTCTTGGATGCCTTCATATTGACTCTCTCATGTGTAGGTAGAGGCAACAAATCAAGCGGAGTAATGGGTTTCAAAGCATACACCACCTCAAAGGGACACAGCTCTGTGGTAAAATGTACCGCCCTGTTATAAGCAAACTCCACATGCGGCAAACAATCTTCCCACTCCTTCAGGTTCTTCTTGATCATGGATCTCAACAGTTGTGACAATGTTCTATTCACCACTTCAGTTTGACCATCAGTTTGAGGATGACAAGTGAAACTAAAAAGTAGCTTCATCCCCAGCTTTCTCCAAAGCGTCTTCCAGAAGTAGCTCATAAACTTCACGTCACGATCAGAAACAATAGTCTTCGGGACTCCATGTAGATGTACAATCTCCCCGAAAAACAGGTTAGCAATATGCGACGCATCGTCGCTCTTGTGGGAGGCAATAAAATGTGACATCTTAGAGAATCTATCTACTACCACAAATATATAATCATGGCCTCTTTTAGTACGCGGCAAACCCAACACAAAATCCATACTAATGTCTTCCCAAGGTGTAGTAGGTGCCGGTAAAGGAGTATACAAACCGTGAGACTTCAGCTTGGACTTGGACTTGTTGCAAGTAATGCACCTTGATACGTCCCAAACGTATCTAAAATTTCTTATGTTCCATGCTACTTTTATGATGATACTCACATGTTTTGTACACATTATATGTCATTATTATGCATTTTCCGGCACTAACCTATTGACGAGATGCCGAAGAGCCGATTCTTTGTTTCTGCTGTTTTTGGTTTCAGAAATCCTAGTAAGGAAATATTCTCGGAATTGGACGAAATCAACGCCCAGGGGCCTATTTTTCCACGAAGCTTCCAGAAGACCGGAGGAGATACGAAGTGGGGCCACGAGGTGGCCACACACTAGGGCGGCGCGGCCCAAGCCCTGGCCGCGCCGGCCTGTTGTGTGGGCCCCTCGTGACACCCCCTGACCTGCCCTTCCGCCTACATATAGTCTTCGTCTCGAAACCCCCAGTACCGAGAGCCACGATACGGAAAACCTTCCAGAGACGCCGCCGCCGCCAATCCCATCTCGGGGGATTCAGGAGATCGCCTCCGGCACCCTGCCGGAGAGGGGAATCATCTCCCGGAGGTCTCTTCATCGCCATGATCGCCTCCGGATTGATGTGTGAGTAGTCCACCCCTGGACTATGGGTCCATAGCAGTAGCTAGATGGTTGTCTTCTCCTCATTGTGCTATCATGTTAGATCTTGTGAGCTGCCTATCATGATCAAGATCATCTATCTGTAATGCTACATGTTGTGTTTGTTGGGATCCGATGAATATTGAATACTATGTCAAGTTGATTATCAATCTATCATATATGTTGTTTATGTTCTTGCATGCTCTCCGTTGCTAGTAGAGCTCTGGCCAAGTTGATACTTGTGACTCCAAGAGGGAGTATTTATGCTCGATAGTGGGTTCATGCCTCCATTAAATGCAGGGACGATGTGAGAAAGTTCTAAGGTTGTGGATGTGCTGCTGCCACTAGGGATAAAACATCGATGCTTTGTCTAAGGATATTTGTGTTGATTACATTACGCACCATACTTAATGCAATTGTCTGTTGCTTGCAACTTAATACCGGAAGGGGTTCAGATGATAACACGAAAGTGGACTTTTTAGGCATAGATGCATCTTTGGATAGCGGTCTATGTACTTTGTCGTAATGCCCTGATTAAATCTCATAGTACTCATCATGATATATGTATGTGCATTGTTATGCCTTCTTTATTTGTCAATTGCCCAACTGTAATTTGTTCACCCAACATCTGTTTATCTTATGGGAGAGACACCACTAGTGAACTGTGGACCCCGGTCCTATTGTTTACATCTGAAATACAATCTACTGCAATTGTTCTTTACTGTTCTTCGCAAACAAACATCATCATCCACACTATACATCTAATCCTTTGTTTACAGCAAGCCGGTGAGATTGACAACCTCACAGTTACGTTGGGGCAAAGTACTGTGATTGTGTTGTGCAGGTTCCACGTTGGCGCCGGAATCCCTGGTGTTGCGCCGCACTACACTCCGCCACCAACAACCTTCAACGTGCTTCTTGGCTCCTACTGGTTCGATAAACCTTGGTTTCTTTCTGAGGGAGAACTTACTGCTGTGCACATCACACCTTCCTCTTGGGGTTCCCAACGGACGTGTGTCTCACGTGCATCAAGACTGTTTTTAAAGGCGCGAGATTCTTGCAGGAGATCAAGACACGCTGCAAGGGGAGTCTCCACTTCCAATCTCTTTACTTTGTTTTTGTCTTGCTTTACTTTATTTACTACTTTTTTTGCTGCACTAAAACAAAAACACAAAAAAATTAGTTGCTAGTTTTACTTTATTTACTGTCTTGTCCTCCATATCAAAAACACAAAAAAATTAGTTACTTTCATTTACTTTATCTAGTTTGCTTTATTTACTATTGCTAAAATGAATAATCCTGAAAACACTAAGTTGTGTGACTTCACAAACACTAATAATAATGATTTCTTATGCACACCTATTGCTCCACCTGCTACTACAGCAGAATTCTTTGAAATTAAACCTGCTTTACTTAATCTTGTCATGAGAGAGCAATTTTCTGGTGTTAGTTCTGATGATGCTGCTGCCCATCTTAATAATTTTGTTGAACTTTGTGAAATGCAAAAGTATAAGGATGTAGATGGTGATATTATAAAATTGAAATTGTTTCCTTTCTCCTTAAGAGGAAGAGCTAAAGATTGGTTGCTATCTTTGCCTAAGAATAGTATTGATTCATGGACTAAATGTAAGGATGCTTTTATTGGTAGATATTATCCTCCCGCTAAAATTATATCTTTGAGAAGTAGCATAATGAACTTCAAGCAATTAGATAATGAACATGTTGCTCAAGCATGGGAGAGAATGAAATCTTTGGTAAAGAATTGCCCAACCCATGGACTAACTACGTGGATGATCATCCAAACCTTTTATGCAGGATTGAATTTTTCTTCGCAGAACCTATTGGATTCAGCTACTGGAGGTACCTTTATGTCCATCACCTTGGGGGCGGCGACAAAGCTTCTTGATAATATGATGATAAATTACTCTGAATGGCACACTGAAAGGGCTCCACAAGGTAAGAAGGTAAATTCTGTTGAAGAAACCTCCTCCTTGAGTGATAAGATTGATGTGATTATGTCTATGCTTGTGAATGGTAGATCTAATGTTGATCCTAATAATGTTCCTTTAGCTTCATTGGTTGCCCAAGAAGAACATGTTGATGTGAACTTCATTAAAAATAATAATTTCAACAACAATGCTTATAGGAATAATTCTGGTAACAACTATAGGCCATATCATTCTGCTAGTGGTAATGGTTATGGTAATTCTTATGGGAATTCTTACAACAATAATAGGAGTGTACCCCCTGGTCTTGAAGCCATGCTTAAATAATTTATTAGTACACAAGCTGCTTTTAACAAATCTGTTGAGGAAAAGCTTGATAAAATTGATATTCTTGCTTCTAAGGTTGATAGACTTGCTTCTGATGTTGATCTTTTAAAATTGAAAGTTATGCCTAATAAGGATAATGAAAATAAGATTGTTACTACATCAAATGCCATCCAAGTTAGAATTAATGAGAATATAAGATTGATGGCTGAATTGCATGCTAGGTGGGAAAGAGAAGAAAATGAAAAACTTGCTAAAGAGAATAATGTAGCTAAAGTTTGGACTATTACCACCACTAGTAATGATAATGCTTCACATGTTGCTACACCTCCTACTATCAATGGTAAAATAATTGGTGTTGACAATGTTTCTACTCCTAGTGCAAAGCGTGCAAAATTACACGAAGCGCTAAAGCTGCTTTGAAACTGATAAAACTGCTGAAATTTTTCAAAACGTTGGGGACAATGATTCCATTGCTGTTGGTCATAATGATTTAGACTTTGATGATTGTCACATCTCTGAAGTTATAAAGTTCTTACAAAAACTTGCTAAAAGTCCCAATGCTAGTGCTATAAATTTGGCCTTTACAAAACATATTACAAATGCTCTCATAAAAGCTAGAGAAGATAAACTAAAACTTGAAACTTCTATTCCTAGGAAGTTAGAAGATGGTTGGGAGCCCATTATTAAGATGAGGGTCAATGATTTTGATTGTAATGCTTTATGTGATCTTGGTGCAAGTATTTCTGCTATGCCTAAGAAAATATATGATATGCTTGACTTGCCACCATTGAAAAATTGTTATTTGGATGTTAATCTTGCTGATAATGCTATAAAGAAACCTTTGGGGAGGATTGATAATGTTCGTATTATGGTTAACAATAACCTTGTCCCCGTTGATTTTGTTGTCTTGGATATTGAATGCAATGCATCTTGTCCCATTATATTGGGAAGACCTTTTCTTCGAACTGTTGGTGCCACCATTGATATGAAGGAAGGTAATATTAAATATCAATTTCCTCTCAAGAAAGGTATGGAACACTTCCCTAGAAAGAAAATGAAGTTAACTTATGATTCTATTATTAGAACAAATTATGATGTCAATGCTTCGTCTCTTGATGTTACTTGATTCACACTTTCTGCGCCTAGCTGAAAGGCGTTAAAAAAAGCACTTATGGGAGACAACCCATTATTTTACTTCTGCACTTTTGTTTTATATTTGAGTCTTGGAAGTTGTTATTACTGTAGCAACCTCTCCTTATCTTTATTTTATTGCATTGTTGTGCCAAGTAAAGTCTTTTATAGTAAAGTCAATACTAGATTTGGATTACTGCGCAGAAACATATTTCTTGCTGTCACGAATTTGGGTATGGTTCTCTGTAGGTAACTCAGAAAAATCTGCCAATTTACATGCGTGATCCTTAGATATGTACGCAACTTTCATTCAATTTGGGCATTTTCATCTGAGCAAGTTTGGTGCCTCTAAAAAAATTCGTATTTACGGACTGTTCTGTTTTGACAGATTCTGCCTTTTATTTCGCATTGCCTGTTTTGCTATGTTTGATGGATTTCTTTGTTCCATTAACTTTCAGTAGCTGTGTGCAATGTCCAGAAGTGTTAAGAATGATTATGTCACCTCTGAATATATGAATTATGCACTGACCCTCTAATGAGTTTGTTTTAAATTTGGTGTGGAGGAAGTTTTCAAGGGTCAAGAGAGGAGGATGATACAATATGATCAAGAAGAGTGAAGAGTTTAAGCTTGGGGATGCCCCCGTGGTTCCTCCCTGCATATTTTAAGAAGACCCAAGCGTCTAAGCTTGGGGATGCCCAAGGCATCCCTTCTTCATCGACAACTTATCAGGTCACCTCTAGTGAAACTATATTTTTATTCCGTCACATCTTATGTGCTTTACTTGGAGCGTCTGTTTGTTTTTGTTTTTGTTTTGTTTGAATAAGATCGGATCCTAGCATTCTTTGTTTGGGAGAGAGACACGCTCCGTTGTTTCGTATGAACACATATGTTCTTAGCTTTATCTTTAATGTTCATTGCGAAAGTTGGACTATTTCATTCATTGCTATATGGTTGGAAACAGAAAATGCCGCATGTGGTAAATGGTATAATGTCTTGAATAATGTGATACTTGGCAATTGTTGTGCTCATATAGATCATGTTTAAGCTCTTGCATCATGTACCTTGTACCTATTAATGAATAACTACATAGAGCTTGTTAAAATTTGGTTTGCATGATTGATCTCTAGAGTCTAGATATTTTCTGGTTAAGGTGTTTGAACAACAAAGAGACAATGTAAAGTCTTATAATAGTTACAATATGTTCATATGTGAGCTTTGTGCACCTTTTACACTTGAGTTTGCTTCAAACAACCTTGCTAGCCTAGCCTTGTATTGAGAGGAATTCTTCTCGTGCATCCAAATCCTTGAGCCAAATACTATGCCATTTGTGTCCACCATACCTACCTACCACATGGTATTTCTCCGCCATTCCAAAGTACATTACTTGAGTGCTACCTTTAAACTTCTATTCTTTGCCTTTACAATATATAGCTCATGGGAAAAGTAGCCTTAAAAACTATTGTGGTGAAGAATATGTACTTATGTGTCTTATTTCTTAATAAGTTGCTTGTTGAGCGGTAACCATGCTTCTGGGGACGCCATTGATGGCGTGTAACACACACGTTCGTTGGGAACCCCAAGAGGAAGGTATGATGCACACAGTAGCAAGTTTTCCCTCAGAAAGAAACCAAGGTTTATCGAACCAGGAGGAGCCAAGAAGCACGTTGAAGGTTGATGGCGGCGAAGTATAGTGCGGCGCAACACCAGGGATTCCGGCGCCAACGTGGAACCTGCACAACACAACCAAAGTACTTTGCCCCAACGAAACAGTGAGGTTGTCAATCTCACCGGCTTGCTGTAACAAAGGATTAGATGTATAGTGTGGATGATGATTGTTTGCAGAAAACAGTAGAACAAGTATTGCAGTAGATTGTATTTAATGTAAAAGAATGGACCGGGGTCCACAGTTCACTAGAGGTGTCTCTCCCATAAGATAAATAGCATGTTGGGTGAACAAATTACAGTCGGGCAATTGACAAATAGAGAGGGCATGACAATGCACATACATGATATGATAAGTATAGTGAGATTTAATTGGGCATTACGACAAAGTACATAGACCGCTATCCAGCATGCATCTATGCCTAAAAAGTCCACCTTCAGGTTATCATCCGAACCCCTTCCAGTATTAAGTTGCAAACAACAGACAATTGCATTAAGTATGGTGCGTAATGTAATCAATAACTACATCCTCGGACATAGCATCAATGTTTTATCCCTAGTGGCAACAGCACATCCACAACCTTAGAACTTTCTGTCACTGTCCCAGATTTAATGGAGGCATGAACCCACTATCGAGCATAAATACTCCCTCTTGGAGTTAAGAGTAAAAACTTGGCCAGAGCCTCTACTAATAACGGAGAGCATGCAAGATCATAAACAACACATAGGTAATAGATTAATAATCAACATAACATAGTATTCTCTATCCATCGGATCCCGACAAACACAACATATAGCATTACAGATAGATGATCTTGATCATGTTAGGCAGCTCACAAGATTCAACAATGAAGCACATAAGGAGAAGACGACCATCTAGCTACTGCTATGGACCCATAGTCCAGGGGTGAACTACTCACTCATCACTCCGGAGGCGACCATGGCGGTGAAGAGTCCTCCGGGAGATGATTCCCCTCTCCGGCAAGGTGCCGGAGGCGATCTCCTGAATCCCCCGAGATGGGATTGGCGGCGGCGGCGTCTCAGTAAGGTTTTCCGTATCGTGGCTCTCGGTACTGGGGGTTTCGCGACGGAGGCTTTAAGTAGGCGGAAGGGCAGGTCAGGGGGCCACACGAGGGCCCCACACACCAGGGCCGCACGGCCAAGGCCCAGGCCGCGCCGCCCTGTTGTGGCGGCGCCTCGTGGCCCCACTTCGTCTCCTCTTCGGTCTTCTGGAAGCTTCGTGGCAAAATAGGCCCCTGGGCGTTGATTTCGTCCAATTCCGAGAATATTTCCTTTGTAGGATTTCTGAAACCAAAAACAGCAGAAAACAAAGAATCGGCTCTTCGGCATCTCGTTAATAGGTTAGTGCCGGAAAATGCATAAATACGACATAAAGTATGCATAAAACATGTAGATATCATCAATAATGTGGCATGGAACATAAGAAATTATCGATACGTCGGAGACGTATCAGCATCCCCAAGCTTAGTCCCTACTCGTCCCGAGCAGGTAAACGATAACAAAGATAATTTTTGGAGTGACATGCCATCATAACCTTGATCATACTATTGTAAGCATATGTAATGAATGCAGCGATCAAAACAATGGTAATGACATGAGTAAACAAATGAATCATAAAGCAAAGACTTTTCATGAATAGTACTTCAAGACAAGCATCAATAAGTCTTGCATAAGAGTTAACTCATAAAGCAATAAATCAAAGTAAAGGTATTGAAGCAACACAAAGGAAGATTAAGTTTCAGCGGTTGCTTTCAACTTATAACATGTATATCTCATGGATATTGTCAATGTAAAGTAATATAACAAGTGCAATATGCAAGTATGTAGGAATCAATGCACAGTTCACACAAGTGTTTGCTTCTTGAGGTGGAGAGAAATAGGTGAACTGACTCAACATAAAAGTAAAAGAAAGGTCCTTCGAAGAGGAAAGCATCGATTGCTATATTTGTGCTAGAGCTTTTGTTTTGAAAACATGAAACAATTTTGTCAACGGTAGTAATAAAGCATATGTATCATGTAAATTATATCTTACAAGTTGCAAGCCTCATGCATAGTGTACTAATAGTGCCCGCACCTTGTCCTAATTAGCTTGGATTAACACGGATTATCATTGCATGACATATGTTTCAACCAAGTGTCACAAAGGGGTACCTCTATGCACTTTGTACAAGGGTCTAAGGAGAAAGTTCGCATTGGATTTCTCGCTTTTGATCATTCTTCAACTTAGACACCCATACCGGGACAACATAGACAACAGATAATGGACTCCTCTTTTAATGCTTAAGCATTCAACAACAGTTAATATTCTCATAAGAGATTGAGGTTTTATGTCCAAACTGAAACTTCCACCATGATTCATGGCTTTAGTTAGCGGCCCAATGTTCTTCTCTAACAGTATGCATACTCAAACCATTTGATTGTGAAAACCGCCCTTACTTCAGACAAGACGAACATGCATAGCAACTCACATGATATTCAACAAAGAGTTGATGGCGTCCCCAGGAACATGGTTATCGCACAACAAGCAACTTAATAAGAGATAAAGTGCATAAGTACATATTCAATACCACAATAGTTTTTAAGCTATTTTGTCCCATGAGCTATATATTGCAAAGGCGAATGACGGAAATTTAAAGGTAGCACTCAAGCAATTTACTTTGGAATGGCGGAGAAATACCATGTAGTAGGTAGGTATGGTGGACACAAATGGCATAGTGGCTGGCTCAAGGATTTTGGATGCATGAGAAGTATTCCCTCTCGATACAAGGTTTAGGCTAGAAAGGTTATTTGAAACAAACACAAGGATGAACTGGTGCAGCAAAACTTACATAAAAGACATATTGTAAACATTATAAGACTCTACACCGTCTTCCTTGTTGTTCAAAACTCAATACTAGAAATTATCTAGACTTTAGAGAGACCAAATATGCAAACCAAATTTTAGCAAGCTCTATGTATTTCTTCATTAATGGGTGCAAAGTATATGATGCAAGAGCTTAAACATGAGCACAACAATTGCCAAGTATCAAATTATTCAAGACATTTTAGAATTACTACATGTAGCATTTCCCGATTCCAACCATATAACAATTTAACGAAAAAGATTCAACCTTCGCCATGAATACTATGAGTAAAGCCTAAGGACATATTTGTCCATATGCAACAGCGGAGCGTGTCTCTCTCCCACACAATGAATGCTAGGATCCATTTTATTCAAACAAAAACAAAAACAAACCGACGCTCCAAGCAAAGCACATAAGATGTGATGGAATAAAAATATAGTTTCAGGGGAGGAACCTGATAATGTTGTCGATGAAGAAGGGGATGCCTTGGGCATCCCCAAGCTTAGACGCTTGAGTCTTCTTAAAATATGCAGGGGTGAACCACCGGGGCATCCCCAAGCTTAGAGCTTTCACTCTTCTTGATCATATTGCATAATTTCCCTCTCTTGATCCTTGAAAACTTCCTCCACACCAAACTCGAAACAACTCATTAGAGGGTTAGTGCACAATAAAAGTTTACATGTTTAGAGGTGACATAATCATTCTTAACACTTCTGGACATTGCACAAAGCTACTGGACATTAATGGATCAAAGAAATTCATCCAACATAGCAAAAGAGGCAATGCGAAATAAAAGGCAGAATCTGTCAAAACAGAACAGTTCGTAAAGACGAATTTTAAAGTGGCACCAGACTTGCTCAGATGAAAATTCCCAAATTGAATGAAAGTTGCGTACATATCTGAGGATGACTCACGTAAATTGGCATAATTTTCTGAGTTACCTACAGAGAATTAGGCCCAGATTCGTGACAGCAAAGAAATCTGTTTCTGCGCAGTAATCCAAATCTAGTATGAACCTTACTATCAATGACTTTACTTGGCACAACAATGCACAAAACTAAGATAAGGAGAGGTTGCTACAGTAGTAAACAACTTCCAAGACTCAAATATAAAATAAAGGTACTGTAGTAAAATGATGGGTTGTCTCCCATAAGCGCTTTTCTTTAACGCCTTTCAGCTAGGCGCAGAAAGTGTGAATCAAGTAACATCAAGAGATGAAGCATCAACACTAGTACCAGGGGTGTTAGGAGGTTCCTCAACAAAGCATGTTATCTTATCTATGTAAGTTTCAGAGACTCCCTTTTCATTATTCTTAGGCTTGCTATTCTCATTAAACAAATTTTCAGGAACAAGCCAACCATAGTTATTTTCTAGAGCTTCATGCATTCCTAGGAGCTTACTAGGTATCGGTACTTTAATCTCCCCTCCATCATTAACATTATTAGTGTACCTTATTCTATCCATGTCCATTTTTCAAGTGTTCTTGCAACATCAGGATAAAAGCCAAGCCTCTTATGCTTAATAAAAACTTTTCTCGCTTCTTTAGCTATATCATCAAATTCTCTAAGAAGGACTTCTAAAACAAAATCTCTCTTTTCTCCCCTTTCCATATCAGAGAGTGTAAGAAACATATGTTGAATTATAGGATTAAGATTAACAAACCTAGTTTCCAACATGCGTACTAAAGAGGCAGTAGCACCATCATAAGTAGGAATAACTTTTGCCAAGGATCTATCTTCAAAATCTTCAACTTTACTAACATGAGTGAAAAATGCTTCTATATTATCTCTTCCAATGATAGATCCACGTCCTACCGGTATATCTTTTAGAGTGTACTTAGGAGGAAACATGATGAAATAAACAAGAGGTAAATAAAGTAAATGCAAGTAACTAATTTTTTTGTGTTTTTGATATGGAGAACAAGACAGTAAATAAAGAAAAACTAGCAACTAATTTTTTTGTGTTTTGTTTAAGTGCAGCAAACAAAGTAGTAAATAAAGCAAGACAAAAACAAAGTAAAGAGATTGGATTGTGGAGACTCCCCTTGCAGCGTGTCTTGATCTCCCCGGCAACGGCGCCAGAAAATATGCTTGATGGCGTGTAACACACACGTTCGTTGGGAACCCCAAGAGGAAGGTATGATGCACACAGTAGCAAGTTTTCCCTCAGAAAGAAACCAAGGTTTATCGAACCAGGAGGAGCCAAGAAGCACGTTGAAGGTTGATGGCGGCGAAGTATAGTACGGCGCAACACCAGGGATTCCGGCGCCAACGTGGAACCTGCACAACACAACCAAAGTACTTTGCCCCAACGAAACAGTGAGGTTGTCAATCGCACCGGCTTGCTGTAACAAAGGATTAGATGTATAGTGTGGATGATGATTGTTTGCAGAAAATAGTAGAACAAGTATTGCAGTAGATTGTATTTAATGTAAAAGAATGGACCGGGGTCCACAGTTCACTAGAGGTGTCTCTCCCATAAGATAAATAGCATGTTGGGTGAACAAATTACAATCGGGCAATTGACAAATAGAGAGGGCATGACAATGCACATACATGATATGATAAGTATAGTGAGATTTAATTGGGCATTACGACAAAGTACATAGACCGCTATCCAACATGCATCTATGCCTAAAAATTCCACCTTCAGGTTATCATCCGAACCCCTTCCAGTATTAAGTTGCAAACAACAGACAATTGCATTAAGTATGGTGCGTAATGTAATCAATAACTACATCCTCGGACATAGCATCAATGTTTTATCCCTAGTGGCAACAGCACATCCACAACCTTAGAACTTTCTGTCACTGTCCCAGATTTAATGGAGGCATGAACCCACTATCGAGCATAAATACTCCCTCTTGGAGTTAAGAGTAAAAACTTGGCCAGAGCCTCTACTAATAACGGAGAGCATGCAAGATCATAAACAACACATAGGTAATAGATTAATAATCAACATAACATAGTATTCTCTATCCATCGGATCCCGACAAACACAATATATAGCATTACAGATAGATGATCTTGATCATGTTAGGCAGCTCACAAGATCCAACAATGAAGCACATAAGGAGAAGACGACCATCTAGCTACTGCTATGGACCCATAGTCCAGGGGTGAACTACTCACTCATCACTCCGGAGGCGACCATGGCGGTGAAGAGTCCTCCGGGAGATGATTCCCCTCTCCGGCAGGGTGCCGGAGGCGATCTCCTGAATCCCCCGAGATGGGATTGGCGGCGGCGGCGTCTCAGTAAGGTTTTCTGTATCGTGGCTCTCGGTACTGGGGGTTTCGCGACGGAGGCTTTAAGTAGGCGGAAGGTCAGGTCAGGGGGCCACACGAGGGCCCCACACACCAGGGCCGCGCGGCCAAGGCCCAGGCCACGCCGCCCTGTTGTGGCGGCGCCTCGTGGCCCCATGATACGTCTCCAACGTATCGATAATTTCTTATGTTCCATGCCACATTATTGATGATATCTACATGTTTTATGCACACTTTATGTCATATTCGTGCATTTTCTGGAACTAACCTATTAACAAGATGCCGAAGTGCCGATTCTTTGTTTCTGCTGTTTTTGGTTTCAGAAATCCTAGTAACGAAATATTCTCGGAATTGGACGAAATCAACGCCCAGGGTCCTATTTTGCCACGAAGCTTCCAGAAGACCGAAGAGGAGACGAAGTGGGGCAACGAGGTGGCCACACCCTAGGGCGGCGCGGCCCCCCCTTGGCCGCGCGGCCCTGTGGTGTGGGCCCCTCGTGCCGCCTCCTGACCTGCCCTTCCGCCTACTTAAAGCCTCCGTCGCGAAACCCCCAGTACCGAGAGCCACGATACGGAAAACCTTGCGAGACGCCGCCACCGCCAATCCCATCTCGGGGATTCAGGAGATCGCCTCCGGCACCTGCCGAGAGGGGATTCATCTCCCGGAGGACTCTACGCCGCCATGGTCGCCTCCGGAGTGATGTGTGAGTAGTCTACCCCTGGACTATGGGTCCATAGCAGTAGCTAGATGGTTGTCTTCTCCCCATTGTGCTTCATTGTCGGATCTTGTGAGCTGCCTAACATGATCAAGATCATCTATCTGTAATTCTATATGTTGCGTTTGTTGGGATCCGATGAATAGAGAATACTTGTTATGTTGATTATCAAAGTTATGTCTATGTGTTGTTTATGATCTTGCATGCTCTCCGTTACTAATAGATGCTCTGGCCAAGTAGATGCTTGTAACTCCAAGAGGGAGTATTTATGCTCGATAGTGGGTTCATGTCTCCGTGAATCTAGGGGAGTGACAGAAACCTCTAAGATTATGGATGTGCTGTTGCCACTAGGGATAAAACATTGGTGCTATGTTCAAGGATGTAGTTACTGATTACATTGCGCGCAATACTTAATGCAATTGTCTGTTGTTAGCAACTTAATACTGGAGGGGGTTCGGATGATAACCTGAAGGTGGACTTTTTAGGCAGAGATGCATGCTGGATAGTGGTCTATGTACTTTGTCGTAATGCCCAATTAAATCTCACTATACTCATCATAATATGTATGTGCATGGTCATGCCCTCTTTATTTGTCAATTGCCCAACTGTAATTTGTTCACCCAACATGCTGTTTATCTTATGGGAGAGACACCTCTAGTGAACTGTGGACCCCGGTCCAATCCTCTATACTGAAATACAATCTACTGCAATACTTGTTCTACTGTTTTCTGCAAACAATCATCTTCCACACAATACGGTTAATCCTTTGTTACAGCAAGCCGGTGAGATTGACAACCTCACTGTTTCGTTGGGGCAAAGTACTTTGGTTGTGTTGTGCAGGTTCCACGTTGGCGCCGGAATCTCTGGTGTTGCGCCGCACTACATCCCGCCGCCATCAACCTTCAACGTGCTTCTTGACTCCTACTGGTTCGATTAAACCTTGGTTTCTTACTGAGGGAAACTTGCCGCTGTGCGCATCACACCTTCCTCTTGGGGTTCCCAACGGACGTGTCAACTACACGCATCAAGCAAATTTCTGGCGCCGTTGCCGGGGAGATCAAGACACGCTGCAAGGGGAGTCTCCACTTCCCAATCTCTTTACTTTGTTTTTGTCTTGCTTAGTTTTATTTACTACTTTGTTTGCTGCACTAAATCAAAATACAAAAAAATTAGTTGCTAGTTTTACTTTATTTGCTATCTTGTTTGCTATATCAAAAACACAAAAAAATTAGTTACTTGCATTTACTTTACTTATTTCATCATGTTTCCTTTTAATTTTACCACGAAAGATATACCGGTAGGACGTGGGTCTATAGTTGGGAGAAATAATATAGAGGAATTTTTCAACCATGTTAGTACCATTGACGATTTTGAGGATAGACACTTGGTAGACCTTGCTCCTACTTATGAAATTGCTGCTACTGCTTTAGTTCGCATGTTGGAAACTAAATTTGTTAATCTCAATCCTATAATCCAACACATGTTTCTCACACTTGGTGATATGGAAGAAGGGGAAAAGAAAGATTTTGTTTTAGAAACCCTTCTTAGAGAATTTGGTGGTATAGCAAGAGAGGCTAGGAAGGTCTTTGCTAAATACGATATGCTTGGTTCTTATACCAATTTTGTTAGTCTCCTTGAAAAAATGGATATGGATAGAATAAAGTACACTAATAATATTAATGATGGTGGGGAGATCAAAGCACCAATACCATGTAAGCTCCTAGCGATGAATGATGCACTAGAAAATAACTATGCTTGGCTTGTTCCTGAAAATTTGTTTGATGAGAGTAGCAAGCCTAAGACTAATGAAAAGGGAGATGCTAAAACTTATGTATCCAATATACTATGCCTGGTTGAGAAAACTCCACACCCCGCTGTAGAAGTACCACCCTTCGATAATACTTGATACACACTTTCTGCGCCTAGCTGAAAGGCGTTAAATAAAAGCGCTTATGGGAGACAACCCATGTTTTTACCTACAGTACTTTGTTTTTATTTTGTGTCTTGGAAGTTGTTTACTACTGTAGAAACCTCTCCTTATCTTAGTTTAGTGTTTTATTGTGCCAAGTAAAGTCGTTGATAGAAAAGTTCATAATAGATTTGGATTACTGCGCAGAAACAGATTTCTTTGCTGTCACGAATCTGGGCTGTTTTCTCTGTAGGTAACTCAGAAAATTATTCCAATTTACGTGAGTGATCCTCAGATATGTACGCAACTTTCATTCAATTTGAGCATTTTCATTTGAGCAAGTTTGGTGCCTCGATAAAATTCGTCAATACGAACTGTTCTGTTTTGACAGATTCTGCCTTTTATTTCGCATTGCCTCTTTTGCTATGTTGGATGAATTTCTTTGATACATTAATGTCCAGTAGCTTTATACAATGTCCAGAAGTGTTAAGAATGATTGTGTCACCTCTGAACATGATAATTTTTATTGTCGCTAACCCTCTAATGAGTTGTTCTAAGTTTGGTGTGGAGGAAGTTTTCAAGGATCAAGAGAGGAGTATGATGCAACATGATCAAGGAGAGTGAAAGCTCTAGGCTTGGGGATGCCCCGGTGGTTCACCCCTGCATATTCTAAGAAGACTCAAGCGTCTAAGCTTGGGGATGCCCAAGGCATCCCCTTCTTCATCGACAACATTATCAGGTTCCTCCCCTGAAACTATATTTTTATTCCATCACATCTTATGTGCTTTGCTTGGAGCGTCGGTTTGTTTTTGTTTTTGTTTGAATAAAATGGATCCTAGCATTCACTTTATGGGAGAGAGACACGCTCCGCTGTAGCATATGGACAAGTATGTCCTTAGCTTCTACTCATAGTATTCATGGCGAAGTTTCTTCTTCGTTAAATTGTTATATGGTTGGAATTGGAAAATGATACATGTAGTAAATTGCTATAATGTCTTGGGTAATGTGATACTTGGCAATTGTTGTGCTCATGTTTAAGCTCTTGCATCATATGCTTTGCACCCATTAATGAAGAAATACATAGAGCATGCTAAAATTTGGTTTGCATATTTGGTTTCTCTAAGGTCTAGATAATTTCTAGTATTGAGTTTGAACAACAAGGAAGACGGTATAGATTCTTATAATGTTTACAATATGTCTTTTATGTGAGTTTTGCTGCACCGGTTCATCCTTGTGTTTGTTTCAAATAAGCCTTGCTAGCCTAAACCCTGTATCGAGAGGGAATACCTCTCATGCATCCAAAATACTTGAGCCAATCACTATGCCATTTGTGTCCACCATACTTACCTACTACATGGTATTTTCCGCCATTCCAAAGTAAATTGCTTGAGTGCTACCTTTAAAATTCCATCATTCACCTTTGCAATATATAGCTCATGGGACAAATAGCTTAAAAACTATTGTGGTATTGAATATGTACTTATGCACTTTATCTCTTATTAAGTTGCTTGTTGTGCGATAACCATTTTCACTGGGGACGCCATCAACTACTCTTTGTTGAATTTCATGTGAGTTGCTATGCATGTTCGTCTTGTCTGAAGTAAGAGAGATCTACCACCTTATGGTTAAGCATGCATATTGTTAGAGAAGAATATTGGGCCGCTAACTAAAGCCATGATCCATGGTGGAAGTTTCAGTTTTGGACATATATCCTCAATCTCATATGAGAAAATTATTAATTGTTGTTACATGCTTATGCATAAAAGAGGAGTCCATTATCTGTTGTCTATGTTGTCCCGGTATGGATGTCTAAGTTGAGAATAATCAATAGCGAGAAATCCAATGCGAGCTTTCTCCTTAGACCTTTGTACAGGCGGCATAGAGGTACCCCTTTGTGACACTTGGTTAAAACATGTGCATTGTGATGATCCGGTAGTCCAAGCTAATTAGGACAAGGTGCAGGCACTATTAGTATACTATGCATGAGGCTTGCAACTTGTAAGATATAATTTACATGATACATATACTTTATTACTACCGTTGACAAAATTGTTTCATGTTTTCAAAATCAAAGCTCTAGCACAAATATAGCAATCGATGCTTTTCCTCTATGGAGGACCATTCTTTTACTTTCAATGTTGAGTCAGTTCACCTATTTCTCTCCACCTCAAGAAGCAAACACTTGTGTGAACTGTGCATTGATTCCTACATACTTGCATATTGCACTTATTATATTACTCTATGTTGACAATATCCATGAGATATACATGTTACAAGTTAAAAGCAACCGCTGAAACTTAATCTTCCTTTGTGTTGCTTCAATGCCTTTACTTTGAATTATTGCTTTATGAGTTAACTCTTATGAAAGACTTATTGATGCTTGTCTTGAAGTACTATTCATGAAAAGTCTTTGCTATATGATTCACTTGTTTACTCATGTCATATACATTGTTTTGATCGCTGCATTCACTACATATGCTTTACAAATAGTATGATCAAGGTTATGATGGCATGTCACTCCAGAAATTATCTTTGTTATCGTTTTACCTGCTCGGGACGAGCAGAACTAAGCTTGGGGATGCTGATACGTCTCCAACGTATCGATAATTTCTTATGTTCCATGCCACATTATTGATGATATCTACATGTTTTATGCACACTTTATGTCATATTCGTGCATTTTCTGGAACTAACCTATTAACAAGATGCCGAAGTGCCGATTCTTTTGTTTCTGCTGTTTTTGGTTTCAGAAATCCTAGTAACGAAATATTCTCGGAATTGGACGAAATCAACGCCCAGGGTCCTATTTTGCCACGAAGCTTCCAGAAGACCGAAGAGGAGACGAAGTGGGGCAACGAGGTGGCCACACCCTAGGGCGGCGCGGTCCCCCCTTGGCCGCGCGGCCCTGTGGTGTGGGCCCCTCGTGCCGCCTCCTGACCTGCCCTTCCGCCTACTTAAAGCCTCCGTCGCGAAACCCCCAGTACCGAGAGCCACGATACGGAAAACCTTACTGAGACGCCGCCGCCGCCAATCCCATCTCGGGGGATTCAGGAGATCTCCTCCGGCACCCTGCCGGAGAGGGGATTCATCTCCCGGAGGACTCTACGCCACCATGGTCGCCTCCGAAGTGATGTGTGAGTAGTCCACCCCTGGACTATGGGTCCATAGCAGTAGCTAGATGGTTGTCTTCTCCCCATTGTGCTTCATTGTCGGATCTTGTGAGCTGCCTAACATGATCAAGATCATCTATCTGTAATTCTATATGTTGCGTTTGTTGGGATCCGATGAATAGAGAATACTTGTTATGTTGATTATCAAAGTTATGTCTATGTGTTGTTTATGATCTTGCATGCTCTCCGTTACTAGTAGATGCTCTGGCCAAGTAGATGCTTGTAACTCCAAGAGGGAGTATTTATGCTCGATAGTGGGTTCATGTCTCCGTGAATCTGGGGGAGTGACAGAAACCTCTAAGATTATGGATGTGCTGTTGCCACTAGGGATAAAACATTGGTGCTATGTTCAAGGATGTAGTTACTGATTACATTACGCGCAATACTTAATGCAATTGTCTGTTGTTAGCAACTTAATACTGGAGGGGGTTCGGATGATAACCTGAAGGTGGACTTTTTAGGCATAGATGCATGCTGGATAGCGGTCTATGTACTTTGTCGTAATGCCCAATTAAATCTCACTATACTCATCATAATATGTATGTGCATGGTCATGCCCTCTTTATTTGTCAATTGCCCAACTGTAATTTATTCACCCAACATGCTGTTTATCTTATGGGAGAGACACCTCCAGTGAACTGTGGACCCCGGTCCAATTCTCTATACTGAAATACAATCTACTGCAATACTTGTTCTACTGTTTTCTGCAAACAATCATCTTCCACACAATACGGTTAATCCTTTGTTACAGCAAGCCGGTGAGATTGACAACCTCACTGTTTCGTTGGGGCAAAGTACTTTGGTTGTGTTGTGCAGGTTCCACGTTGGCGCCGGAATCTCTGGTGTTGCGCCGCACTACATCCCGCCGCCATCAACCTTCAACGTGCTTCTTGACTCCTACTGGTTCGATTAAACCTTGGTTTCTTACTGAGGGAAACTTGCCGTTGTGCGCATCACACCTTCCTCTTGGGGTTCCCAACGGACGTGTCAACTACACGCATCACCCCACTTCGTCTCCTCTTCGGTCTTCTGGAAGCTTCGTGGCAAAATAGGCCCCTGGGCGTTGATTTCGTCCAATTCCGAGAATATTTCCTTTGTAGGATTTCTGAAACCAAAAACAGCAGAAAACAGCAACTGGCTCTTCGACATCTCGTTAATAGGTTAGTGCCAGAAAATGCATAAATACGACATAAAGTATGCATAAAACATGTATATATCATCAATAATGTGGCATGGAACATAAGAAATTATCGATACGTCGGAGACGTATCAGCCATCAACTTTTACCTTTGTTGAATATCATGTGAGTTGCTATGCATGTTCGTCTTGTCTGAAGTAAGGGCGATTTTCATGATCAAATAGTTTGAGTATGCATATTGTTAGAGAAGAACATTGGGCCGCTAACTAAAGCCATGATTCATGGTGGAAGTTTCAGTTTGGACAATTAATCCTCAATCTCTTATGAGAATATTAACTGTTGTTGAATGCTTATGCATTAAAGAGGAGTCCATTATCTGTTGTCTATGTTGTCCCGGTATGGATGTCTAAGTTGAGAATAATCAAAAGCGAGAAATCCAATGCGAACTTTCTCCTTAGACCTTTGTACCGGCGGCATAGAGGTACCCCTTTGTGACACTTGGTTGAAACATATGCTATGCAATGATAATCCGTGTTAATCCAAGCTAATTAGGACAAGGTGCGAGCACTATTAGTATACTATGCATGAGGCTTGCAACTTATAGGATATCTTATACATAACACATATGATTTATTACTACCGTTGACAAAATTGTTTCTTGTTTTCAAAATGAAAAACTCTAGCACAAATATAGTAATCTATGCTTCCCTCTGTGAAGGGCCAATCTTTTACTTTATTGTTGAGTCAGTTTACCTATTCTTAAGCAAACACTTGTATCAACTGTGTGCATTGATTCTTACATGTTTACCTATTGCACTTGTTATATTACTTTGTGTTGACAATTATCCATGAGATATACATGTTGAAGTTGAAAGCAACCGCTGAAACTTATATCTTCCTTTGTGTTGCTTCAATGTCTTTACTTTGAATTTATTGCTTTATGAGTAACTCTTATGCAAGTCTTATTGATGCTTGTCTTGAAAGTATTATTCATGAAAAGTCTTTGCTATATGATTCATTTGTTTACTCATTATCTTCATCATTGCTTCGAATCGCTGCATTCATCTCATATGCTTACAATAGTATGATCAAGATTATGATAGCATGTCACTTCAGAAATTATCTTTGTTATCGTTTACCTACTCGAGGGCGAGTAGGAACTAAGCTTGGGGATGCTTGATACGTCCCAAACGTATCTATAATTTCTTATGTTCCATGCTACTTTTATGATGATACTCACATGTTTTATACACATTATATGTCATTATTATGCATTTTCTGGCACTAACCTATTGACGAGATGCCGAAGAGCCAGTTGCTGTTTTCTGCTGTTTTTGGTTTCAGAAATCCTAGTAAGGAAATATTCTCGGAATTGGATGAAATCAACGCCCAGGGGCCTATTTTCCACGAAGCTTCCAGAAGACCGGAGGAGATACGAAGTGGGGCCACGAGGTGGCCACACACTAGGGCGGCGCGGCCCAAGCCCTGGCCGCGCCGACCTGTTGTGTGGGCCCCTCGTGACACCCCCTGACCTGCCCTTCCGCCTACATATAGTCTTCGTCGCGAAACCCCCAGTACCGAGAGCCACGATACGGAAAACCTTCCAGAGACGCCGCCGCCGCCAATCCCATCTCGGGGGATTCAGGAGATCGCCTCCGGCACCCTGCCGGAGAGGGGAATCATCTCCCGGAGGTCTCTTCATCGCCATGATCGCCTCCGGATTGATGTGTGAGTAGTCCACCCCTGGACTATGGGTCCATAGCAGTAGCTAGATGGTTGTCTTCTCCTCATTGTGCTATCATGTTAGATCTTGTGAGCTGCCTATCATGATCAAGATCATCTATCTGTAATGCTACATGTTGTGTTTGTTGGGATCCGATGAATATTGAATACTATGTCAAGTTGATTATCAATCTATCATATATGTTGTTTATGTTCTTGCATGCTCTCCGTTGCTAGTAGAGGCTCTGGCCAAGTTGATACTTGTGACTCCAAGAGGGAGTATTTATGCTCGATAGTGGGTTCATGCCTCCATTAAATGCAGGACGATGTGATGAAAGTTCTAAGGTTGTGGATGTGCTGTTGCCACTAGGGATAAAACATCGATGCTTTGTCTAAGGATATTTGTGTTGATTACATTACGCACCATACTTAATGCAATTGTCTGTTGCTTGCAACTTAATACCGGAAGGGGTTCAGATGATAACCTGAAAGTGGACTTTTTAGGCATAGATGCATGCTGGATAGCGGTCTATGTACTTTGTCGTAATGCCCTGATTAAATCTCATAGTACTCATCATGATATATGTATGTGCATTGTTATGCCTTCTTTATTTGTCAATTGCCCAACTGTAATTTGTTCACCCAACATCTGTTTATCTTATGGGAGAGACACCACTAGTGAACTGTGGACCCCGGTCCTATTGTTTACATCTGAAATACAATCTACTGCAATTGTTCTTTACTGTTCTTCGCAAACAAACATCATCATCCACACTATACATCTAATCCTTTGTTTACAGCAAGCCGGTGAGATTGACAACCTCACAGTTACGTTGGGGCAAAGTACTGTGATTGTGTTGTGCAGGTTCCACGTTGGCGCCGGAATCCCTGGTGTTGCGCCGCACTACACTCCGCCACCAACAACCTTCAACGTGCTTCTTGGCTCCTACTGGTTCGATAAACCTTGGTTTCTTTCTGAGGGAAAACTTACTGCTGTGCACATCACACCTTCCTCTTGGAGTTCCCAACGGACATGTGTCTCACGCGCATCACACCTCTTCACATACCTGTCCACATCCCGCCTCATCTTTGGCCAATAAAAGTGGTCAGCTAGCATGAGTAGCGTCTTCTCACACCCAAAGTGACCCATCAAACCTCCAGCATGAGATTCATGCAATAAGAGCAAACGCACAGACGATTCTGGAACACATAGTTTGTTAGCCCTAAATAAGAACCCATCATGTATGTGATATTTTTCCCATGCTTTACCAATAGCACACAAGCGATATGGTTCAGCAAAATCATGATCGGTAGCATACAAATCACATAGTTTCTCTAATCCAGGAATTTTAACATCAAGTTGAGTTAATAGCATATTGTTCCTAGATAGAGTATCAACAACAATATTATATTTTCCCTTCTTATACTTAATAATGTATGAAAAAGACTCAATGAACTCAACCCACTTAGCAAGACGCCTATGCAAATTAGATTGAGCTTTCAGATATTTTAAAGCTTCATGATCAGAATGTATGATAAATTCTTTTGGCCACAAGTAATGTTGCCAAACCTCAAGAACTCTAATTAAAGCATACAATTCTTTATCATATATAGGATAGTTCAACTTAGCACCAGAAAGTTTCTCAGAAAAATATGCAATTGGGTGACCCTCTTGCATCAACACACCACCAATTCCAATACCACTAGCATCACATTCAATCTCAAATTGCTTATTGATATCAGGAAGTACAAGCAACGGTGCAGAAGTTAACAATCGTTTCAGTTCATCAAAAGCATGATCTTGGGCTGCGCCCCACTCAAAGACAACACCCTTTTTAGTCAATTCATTCAAAGGTGCAGCAATAGTACTAAAGTTGGGCACAAATCTTCTATAAAACCCAGCAAGACGATGAAAACTTCTTACTTGACTCACATTCATGGGAGTATGCCAAT
Source organism: Lolium perenne (assembly GCF_019359855.2). NCBI lineage: Eukaryota > Viridiplantae > Streptophyta > Magnoliopsida > Poales > Poaceae > Lolium > Lolium perenne. Next base: position 65,600,995 of record NC_067247.2, read on the forward strand.
TTTGAATATCTTCAATTTTAGATACATCTACTCCTACTCCATGCTTAGAGACAAAGTAACCCAGAAATATGACCTTATCTTTGCAAACACTACTATAAATAACCTTATAGCCGCACTTATTACCGCCGGCAAGTACGTTTCGAGGTGGTCGGCAGTAAGTTACCGCCGGCAAGCTGGTTTGGGGTTGCCGGGGTTATGCCCCTTACCGCCGGTGAGTTGAAACTGAAATCGCTGGGGGTAAGTTGGGCCAAGAGCACCCAGATGGACTTTCTATTACCGCCGGCGATTTGGCCTCGAAAATGCCGGGGGTAACTTTAATACCACAGGCGAGAATGGTTTATTTTTGCCGGGGGTAAACTGGGCCGGTATGCACGAATTGGACCGAATTTACTGCCGGCGTTTGCTGCTGAAACTCGACGGGGGTATTTGGCCCTATGCCACCCCTTCCACCCCGCACCCATCCCCACTTCTCCTCCCCAATCCCCACTTCTCTTCCCCAACTGCTCTTTCCCCATCTTGTCCCCATGACGCGCCGGCGGCGGCCACCCAAGCCCCTCCTCCTCCGCCTCCAGCCACCACCTCCCTCTTCTCTCCCCCGCACCCCAACCTCTCTCTCTCACTCCTGCAGCCCCCTCCCCCTCGTTCCCACGGCGAACCCGGAGCCGCCGAAACCTAGCGCCGCCAGCCGTCAGTGACACGCGAGCATGGCGACCCCGACACCGCAGGGCGAGGCCTCCTCCTCCGATCCGTAAGTCCCCGCGCCCCGATCTACCCCCCGCCGCTTCCGATATGGCCGACGGCTGTGGATCTCTCCGTTGAATTTTTTTCACCCGGCTCGGGTTCGCCTGCAGGAAGGGGGCGAAGAAGCACTAATCGATGGCGATCCTCGAGAGGAAGAAGTCTCCCAACCACCTCGTCGTCGAGGAGGCCACCAATGACGACAACTCCGTCGTCGCGCTCCACCCCGGCACCATGGAGCGCCTCCAGCTCTTCCGCGGCGACACCGTCCTCCTCAAGGTATGCGCGTGCCCCGGCTCCTTCCTCCCCCTTTCTCGATCGAGGTCCAAATCAGACGGCCTCGCTTGTTGATTGTGCCACCGATCTAGGAATTCGGGTGTCGTTTAGAGTGATGCAGGTAGCTGACGGTGCTGGTTAAGAGTTTAGGCCGCGAATCTGTAGTGAAAACCTTAGCTTTTCTCGGTTTAGTCGCCCCTGTTTGCTTTGGCTGGTGGAAAATTTAGTCTTTGCCGAGGGATTGTTAGGGATCTACTGGCTGACGCCTAGGTCTACAGATTACTGCCTTGTTGTGGTGAAAAGTTCTTAGATTCCGAGGTCGGTCTCAGTATTCAGTAATTACGATCCTACTGTGTTTTTGAATGCTCTGCTATGCTTTATTTGCTCATGTGTGCTGAAGAAGTTTGTGCATACCCAAACGATTGTCTAATTCAGCATACATGTACCAGATGGCTATCATCTGCACCTTGGCACCATCCTGTCTGGCCTGTTGTGCAACTTTTGATAAAGTAGGCATTGTTTATAGACATGTTATTACACTTGGATTTCTCGGCAACATGGCCTGTTGTGCAACTTTTTGTGACTAGTCTTTTTATTCATTAGTTCTGTCAGTTGCGGACTATAAATTATACAGTGAGGCAGCATATGAAAATACTCCAAACATAAGCTGTATTTTTTTAGTTGCGACTGAAAAAAGTGATATATAATCATTGATTCTCTAATGGTAAATTGGTCATGGTACAGTACTACTTGCTAGTGTCAATCTTTTTATTGCTTTGTGTTGGAGTAACTGAAATAAATTTAGTGCTTGTGTACACTGTAAAAGAATGCAGTTAGCTGAACTTGCTTGATAAAAAATTAGTATAGCGTCGTTCTGGTGGAGGAGTGCAATTTCGATCCAAACTTGGTGGTGTCTTTCTCGCTGATGTTGTTTTGTTGCTTACGCAGATTTCCTGCTGCTAGGGAGGTGTTGCTACTGCTGTTGGTCCTGGGGCGGCGAGGTGCCAGGCAAAGGAGGCGAGGAGCTGGGGGTGCGAGATACTGGGACGATCCTCAACAAGATCCTGGGATGATCTACCGCGGTGCTTGCCGGAGGAGATCAAGGCGGTGCTGACTGGGGGCGAAGGAGCTGCTGGGGTCAGTGATGGATCTATGGGTGGAGGAGCTGTTGGGACAGCCATGGATCTGTGGGCGGAGGAGCTGTTGGGGACATATCGATATTTTTGTTTGTCAAATGAACATACTGAATGGCTGACGTGACTATTCGTGTTTTCATGTGTTCGGATGAAATCTAAAGTACTATTCATACGTTTGATACATGCCTATTTTTTTTGTTTCTTGATTTACTTACCACTGGCACATTGGTGATTCGCCGGCGGTAATCCATGTTATCCCCAGCGAATAGGATAGGCGCTGGTGGTATCCTATTACCGCCGGCGAGTATGGGAAAGTGCCAGGGGTAATCTCATATTACCACCGGCGAACACGAAGGCGCCGGGGATAACCCCTTACCACCGGCGAGGTTATCGCCGGCGAATCCGAAAGTGCCGGCGGTAAGCCTTTTTAGGTCGCCGGCGGTAAGCCTTTTTCTAGTAGTGAAAATGTGCACTTCTCAAGATTACCATAGAGTTTATTATCACGTAACACTTGCAAAACATGTCGAATATGTATAGTATGATCATATTCATTGCGGCTGTAGATTAATATGTCATCAAAATACACAACCACAAACTTGCCAATAAAATCACACAAAACATGGTTCATCAGTCTCATGAAAGTGCTAGGTGCATTAGTTAAACCAAAAGGCATTACTAACCACTCATATAAACCAAATTTGGTTTTAAAGGCTATTTTCCATTCAACCCCCTCTTTCATCCTAATTTAATGATAACCACTATGCAAATCAATTTTAAATAAAACATCAGCACCACTCAATTCATCTAGCATATCCTCTAAACGGGGAATAGGATGACGATATCGAATAGTAATGTTGTGTATCGCTCTACAATCTACGCACATACGACATGTACCATCTTTCTTATGAACTAAAATAACATGAACAACGCAAGGACTAAGGCTTATGCGGATATAACCTTTGTCGAGTAGCACTTGTACTTGCTTCTGTATCTCCTTCGTCTCTTCGGGGTTCGTCCTATATGGCGCCCTATTGGGCAGCGAAGCTCCGGGGATCAAGTCAATTTGATGCTCAATACCATGCAATGGTGGTAGTCCTGCGGGTACCTCCTCCGGAAACACGTCGCTGAATTCCTGCAATACATTAGAAACACCAAGAGGAATAGGGGTCATGTCGTTAGAAACCAAAATCGTACCCCTGTACATGAGCACAAGAGGCATGGTTGTAGGATCCTCACTAAATTCTCTCATATCTTCTTTGGTGGCTAAAAGCACTAAGGAATTCACTCTCTCACTTTTCGTTATATCACTCACGACAGTACAATTCTCTCGCCTATCTATAGGTGCATCCTCCAAGTTTACTTCAACTTTCTGACGAGATTCATTGACAATTTGTTGTGGTGACATAGGCTGCAAGTTGATTTTTTTGCCCTTGAACTCCAAGTGATTGGCACGGCCATTGTGTTGCACAGAACGGTCATAGAGCCAAGGCCGACCCAATAATAGGTGACACACCGTCATAGGAACCACATAAAAATCAATGGAATCCTTATACGGTCCAATCTCAAACTCAACACGCACCATGTGGTTTACCTTCATCTCACCATTGTCGCTCAACCACTGAATATAGTATGGATGCGGGTGCGGTAGATACTTCAACTTCCGCTTGGTACACAACTCCTTGCTTGCTAAATTGCGGCAACTCCCGCCATCAATAATGACCTTGCAAACCTTGTCAGGACCAACTAAAGCCTTTGTTTGGAACAAATTGCAGCGGTGAGTAGATGCACTAGGCAACACACTAAGAGCACGCTGAGACACAACAATAGTGCGATCATCAGACGGATATGCATCTACACCATCAGTGTCATAGTCATCATGTTCTGGAGCATATGGGTCAACATCATCTCCAGTCTCATACTCATTGTCCTCATTAATTATCATAACTTTGCGGTTATGACAATCTCTCTTGAAGTGACCCTTGTCACCACATGTATGGCAATTCATATCGCGGTTGCGCGCAGTAGACATGCTAGAACCACTCGTACTTGCAGCAGATTCGGACTTCTTTGTGTTGGACACATTGGAGACCGGCTTGCTAGACGAAGTTGAATAAGGTGCGGGGCGCGAAGATGGCGCCGACATCGTAGATGGAGGCGCCCTAGGCGTGTAGAGCCCAGCTCCCGTAGCACGACCTTTAACCTTTGCTTCTTCAGCCAACTGTGATTCAACTTCTCTTGCATGATGTAGCAACTCATTCATAGTGGTGTAACTGTAATGACGAACAATGCCTTTGATATCATACTTCAAACCATTGAGAAAATGCTGCATTGTCATCTCAAGTGACTCACGGACACGGCCACGCTGCATAAGCAACTCCATCTCCATGAAATATTCATCAACAGTTTTCACACCTTGTCTCTATAGGGTCAACTTATCATAAATAGTACGCAAATAATTAGTGGGCACAAAACGATCGTGCATTGCCGCCTTCATAGCACGCCATGTGATAATATGCAGCTCACCATCTTCTTCGCGAGCACGCACAAGTCCATCCCACCAACGCAATGCATAACCATCAAATTCAGAAGAAGCAAGCTTGATCTTCCTATCTTCAGTGTAATTATGTAAGCGCCATAACTTCTCAATCTTCAGCTCCCAAGAGAGGTATTCTTCAACATCATCTCCTCCTTCAAATTTGGGTATGGAGAACTTTGGCTTACCCAATCCATCTTCTTCCTCAAACCCACGACCATGGCGTCCGAGTTCAACAAAGCCACGAGCACGGTTACCACGTCCAGCACCACGACCAACACCAGGTCCTTCATCCTGAAGATCAGGGTCTTCTGCTTCTTCTTGTTGCTGTTGTTGTGCAAGATTGTCAACAGCCAGTTGCAAAACTTGAAGACTGCGCTGGATATCTATCATTTGATCTTTCATTGTAGTAACAGTTTCACTAGTAACATCCATCTTCCGGGAAATCCCCTGAACAGTCCCCCTAAGTTCATCGTCCTAAGTGGGGAATTCACGTCGCATCTCATTACAAAGAGCTTCATACTCCCTCCATGTCATCACATCAACGGCATCCTTGTTTTTCTGGTTAAAAATTTTCTCATCACTAGAAGACATGGTTAGTAGGTTAGTGCACTAAATCAAAAATATATGGTGGTACTCTCACAACTCACTCAAAACTGATAAGAAAAGGAAATCTTACCACTCCAAAGTGAATTAGTGTTGCTTACCACTTGTAGTAACAACTAGTGCACAGATGTAGCGAAGCGAATATCAAGGGTATAAGAACAAATCACACGACAAAGCAGGATATATGTGGGGCTGTAGGTAGGCTACCTATTTGCACCAATAACAAGCTCTAGCGCTGACCGTAGACAATCAATGATACTCACGCAAGGCGGTAAATGTGGCAATGCAACTATATGGATGAAAGGTTGCAAAGCACTCGAGAGACGCTAGCAAAGCTCAAAGAAATAGGCACAAGATTGCTCAACTACGGGTGCAGTTAAAGAAAAATTAGGCATTCACTTGATTCTACTAGCACTTCACTTGTTCTTTTTTTTGGATTTTTCTTTTTATCACACGCAGCTATGTAGCTCTTTTTGCTTCTTTTCAATTTTCTTTTTTTTTTGATATGACTCAACTCCTTGATAACACGGCTAACAAATAATGCAAAGCACCAAAACCCTAATGAGCAGCCTGTCGAGCGGTAAAACTAGTCTCTTCTGGGGAAGTTCCTAGTCACGTATATCGAAAGGCTGTGGCTATAGTTTGGACAAACACACTGTATGCTATGTGGACTCGGAGCAACAAAAACTGACTCTAGATGATAGCGGAAACACAAACCCTAACAATACTAGATGGAAGAAAAAGATACGCAAAAATAACTATGAAAAGCAACTAAAACTCGAAATTAGTGCAATCTACGGCTATGGCAAACCCTAACCCTAATATTTTTGGCTTTTTCTGGATAGGAAAACACTCACAACTCAACTATGGGGTGGATTGTGGATGGTTTACCGAGGAAACGCTGAAATCTGACACCAAGATGATAAGGGGTGGCCCGATCTTCTCAGTAAGCAAAGGTGGTGATGATGATCACGGGATGAACACAGCGGAGATACACGACGATGTAGTGGAAGATAACTTCTCTGACGCAACGAGATCTCTCGATTGGTCCCTATCGCCAATGCAACAGCTCTCAACCCTGCAAGATATTCGCAACTCCACACACTTGCGCACGTAGCCGCCGACCACGAAGCGGTAAGTTGCAACCGTCTAATTCCCAATGGAACAGCAGATCACACAAAACTTTTTCAGGATCTACACCAAGTCAATGCAATATGGTGTAGGGATTCAATAGAGTTGCAAAGCAATCAACTATGAACTAGGGATTATCTTAAACGTGGTCAAAACCTAAATTGGGGGCATCCTGGGCACTTATATAGGGGTCCAGGATGACCTCAGGTCGAAAAGATACAAAAATAACCGACCCAGAATAGATCTGGTCGAGACAGACTCGGACTCGGCCGGCCTGGGGGCCGGTCGACCGGGCCTGAGACCGTGCCAGCCGGTTCAAACCGGGCGTGGCGCCGGGTGGTGACAGGGCGATGGTGCCGGGCATACTGGATAGTGCCCGGCTGGCACAAGCATCACGTCCGGTTTGGACCGGACGGATCCCGCGTGGAAGCCGGTCGGACCGGGACTGGGACCGGGTGGTCTGGCGGCACGGCCGGTCGGACCGGGCCTGACGCCGGCCTGGACTGCATCTCCTCCTCTCGCGCATGCCTCCCGCTCCTCCCTCGCGCGTCCATGGGATGTCTTCATGTCCAGCTCCATGTCCAGCTTCACGTCCATCTTCTTGTCCATCTGCTCCTCTCCTCCTCGTGCGATGCTTGGTTCCTATTCATACCTGATCATACATAAGTAATACGACTTAGGCAGTATAAAGTTCTCATCGATCAAAGTATCACTTAGGAACAAGTTCACCTGTTGTTTAAGTAGCTTCGCACGAGCTCGTGTCATTGGTCCAATCCTGACTTCATTGGACTTGAGCTTCACAGCAGCATTGTCTTCATCTTGCAATGACGGAGGTAGTCGTGTGGTAGGGATGTCCTCATCAAGAGATTTTGAAGAAGTTGCTACAGTAGCTAATGTTTTAATGGATGTTTGATATATATTAGAACTGAACCCAAGTGGATTTGTTATTTTGATTGCAGTAATGCTGCTAATGAGAATTGTGTGAAGTTTTATATGAAGGAAGTTTTCAAGTGTAGGGAGAGAAGAATGATGTAATGAGATGAAGTATGGACAAAAGCCCAAGATTGGGGATGCCCATGTCACCCCAAGAAATATCCAAGAGGTACAAGCGTCAAAGCTTGGGGATGCCCAAGGCATCCCCTCTTCATCAACAAAGCATCAGGTCATCTTTCTAGACGCTATATTTTTATTGCTTCATATGTTATGTGCTGTTCTTGGAGCGTATTTATTTTTGTTCTTAGTTTTCTTTTATTTTGTTTGCTGTAGCATATGGTTGGATCCCAGCATATTTTTTTTGAAGAATGACACACTCTGTTTTAATTGCGTAGAATACTCCAATTTTCACTCCTATTGTTCTGCGAGTGTTGTCTTTTGCTAGTACTATGTCTAGCTCTGGTTTTACACTCATATTTTATTGATATGCAGTGGAATTAAAAAATGGTTGCTGACACCGTTAAAGAGGGCCAAAGGCACTTGGGTCGAAAAACTCCCCTCTGTCCTGTGGAGTTTACGAATAACTCCGAACATAGCTACGCAAGAAACCCCGTTCTCCATGGTCCATGGTGCCGAAGCCGTGCTTCCAGTCGAGATTACACATGATGCTACTCGAGTCGCGGAATGTGAAGAGGTCGCATCGACAAAAGCACTCGAAGATGACATGGACGTACTAGATGAAGCCCGCGATGTAGCACTCGCCCAGGCAACAGTGTATCAGCAGAATCTGCAAAATTACCACAGTCGTCGACTAAGACCTCGATCTTTTGAGGTCGGTGACTTAGTCCTTCGATTGAAGCAATAAAAACATCAAAAGCTCGAGTCTCCATGGATCGGGCCTTATATCGTTACGGAAGTAATCCCAGGAGGAGCATATCGGATTAAGGATAATAAAATGGGTCAGATGGAACCAAAACCGTGGAACGTCCATTACCCAATACACGAGGCTTCCATTCAATACTTCAATAATAAAACACACCCGAAACACTCGGGGGCTGGAAATACTTTTTCGAGAGCGTCTTACCCTGAGTAGTAACATCGATTCAAGCGAAAAAGGAACATCGATATATAAAACGAAAATGCCTTAAAAGATGAAAAGGCCTCACGCGTCAACAAAACTTACATGTATAGTTTATAAAGTCATGTTATATTACGAATACGCAATCGTGGAATTGCATTTCTTACAAATTTCTGGCGCAGTTCTTACACTGTCCTTATTGCAAGCTTAGCAACGAAAATCCTCGCAGAATATCTTTGAGCCTATGCTCGAGTATTCATACTCGACCATCGCCTCGGGGGCTACTCCCATCGGAAGCGCTGGACGCGCACCCGATAAAACGAACATTATTCAGAAGGAGCAAGTATGCTTTTAATTTGTATCATAGTTACCTTCGTGTGCAGGATTTTTTGAGCCTATAGTCGAGTACAAGTACTCGAGTATAGCCTCGGGGGTTACTCCCATCGGGAGCGCTGAACGCTCACCTGATAAAAAACAAGAAGAGTTCAAGTCAAGCAGAAATCAGGCGTCAAGTCTTAAATACGTGTTCAAGTGGTAAACACTTAACGAACATTCAAGTCGTCCTTTACTCCCATCGGGAGTGCATGCTTCTAGAATAAGTTTAACCCGATAATTTCGGGAATTTCAACAACAAAACTTGGCATCCGTAAACTAAATAAATACAAAAGCCGGAGCCGTGTCGTCGTGAGCTTCAAGATGCCATGCTAGAGCATGAAGGTAAGACCATGGGGATCATGTCTTGTAAGGCCTAGTACCATCACAGACTACGCTCTGCTAGAAATATACGCATTGTGAGCAATATGATGAAAAATCTTGACAGACGCGTCAGGTAAAACTCTTATGCTGAAACTCAGAACTCGATAAGTCCTCCGCGGCCCGAGCTGAGTTACGTCAGGTTTCCAAATTCATGTTGGGGGACGCGAGTTTGAAGTAGGTTCCCGACATTTGCTCAGGCAATTAACTAATTCCCGATCCGTTCGGATGCATCAGGCTAGTTTACTAATATCCCTACGATTATAATATTTATTTATACATGAAATAATAAAATATTGCTTCATGATCAAAATAAAGAAGAATTTAACATGAATAAGTCGAAGAAAGAAGGAATCGAAGGTTTTGAGATTCGACCTGAGTCTACGACTCTGGTAGAATCTCGGGGACTATTGACATAGGTATGTCATATCGGGTCCTAATCATCACTACCCCTGGTGCTAAGCCAGGAAGGAATAGACGAAAGCCCATGAAAAAGTCCGAAAGAATCCGAAGGAATCTAATTAGGAAAACTAAGCCTATATCGGGTGAACCGACATGTATTGTAACTCGACCTCGAGGTGGACTCTGAAACCCAGCCCGCTATAAAGGTTGTGAGGAGCCACCGAGAGGAGGGGCATCGAATCATACCGAACATCCATGTAACCCTAGTTCCACATATTGTAATCTCGGCGATTCGCTCTTGATAGTAATATTCGTCGGCTGCCTAAGTTTGGCTGGCCGGTCTGTTGATTCGTCGACGTCCTCCTTCGTGAAACCCAAGTCCATCATAATGTGCATTGACGAAGTTAACCCTTTGTCAGCCGCCACCACGCATTTGCCTCGTCCTCACCGTCTACGACCGGGAATCGATGGGTCCCCGCCTCCTCTGCTAGCCGCTCCGGCGGTGGGAGGGGGTGGGGACCTCGGATCTGTGCTCGGCGCTACAAAAGGTCCCTAAAGTTAGAGTTTGGTCAACCGGCATCGTCGCTATGGTGTCTATGGCGGCGTTGTGCGGGACAAGAATAAGGTATTCCCGCCTCCGCGTCCACCTCGTTGGTGGCGATCTCGTCGGTGGCATTGAGGAGTGCGGGGATTCGTCTTGCTGCCGCTTCCATGGAGTGGTGGATCTCGTCCAGTCTACGCGTTTTAGAGGTTTGGTGTTAGAACTTAGAAGCTTCGGATCAATTCAATGGTTTAATGGCGGCGACTTCGGACTCTGGGGTGCTGGTTCTTAGGGGCACGTGCACGAAGTCTTCCCGGCTGTCATCAACATCGTCAGGCTAGCTCTGGTAAGGGAGCGGCGGCTGCGGCACGTCGGCGGCTTGCTCTGGGAGCAGTACTTGTTGTTACGTGGTCCAAGAACCTCGATGTAATTTTTATTATATTTGGGGTGCTTTTTATTTCTTGTGAACTCATGAATTTTTTTGGAGAACCCGCAGGAGCTCTACCCGTCTTAAAATTAAGCATCAGGGGAAAACATGTACAAGAAGGATCCAGAACAACCACTTAGTGGCAACCACCTCCGAGGTCTAAGACCCCTGGCTGATCTACTCAATTTCTCTCAAAGACCCACGTCTACACATTTGCCAAGCTAGCCACTCGCTATCTACTACCTCCAAAAGGGTGTGGGCCGGCATGTCGACACGATCAAAAATCCCGGCGTTGCGTTGGAGCCAGATGGATCTGGTAACTAGCAACACCAAGGAATTGAAGCTTTTGAGTCCTTGGGTTGGAGCCGCTGCTCGGCATCCGGCCACCAGTCGATGATGACGCTGTCCGCAAGAGGGGTCAGATGCTCCCAGAGACGACGCTGCAGGAACCTGAACCAGATCGCGCGCGCGTATCGGCATTGGAGAAGGATATGGTTGAGGGTCTCATCCTCAATGCCGCATAGCGGGCAGGTCAGGTGGCAGGCGAGGCCATGCCGAGCCATGCGGTCTGCCGACCAGCATCTTCCGCGCAAGGCTAACCAGCCGAAGACTTTGAAACGCAAGGGCGCGAACGGCGTTCCAAAGTTGAGCCGCACCAGGGAGAATTGTCCGTCCGAAGAAGAACACCTGGTAAGCCGATCAAGCCGAGAAAACCCCTGCAGCAGTCCACTTCCATCTGAAGGTGTCGGCGTCGCCTGAAGGAGTCACGCGGCGCACCGCTTCCCAGAGTCTGAAGAACTGAACAGTGGCGTCGACGGAGAGCACACCGGCAATGCCGCGGACCCAAGCATCGCCAACAAGTCCGTCCCGAACAGAGAGACTGCGTATGATGGACGGTCGGACCATGCTGATAATCTCCGGAGCGATACAGCCTGCCGATAAACCCTGGAGCCAGGGATCCTGCCAGAAGAGGATGGCGCTTCCTGTCCCAACGGAGATCGCAGTGGATGCGTTGAAGATGTCCAGCGCAAGCTGATTGGGTTGGAGTTGAAGCCCTACCCACGGTCTGTCCTGGAAGCCCAGATCCACTTGGCCCGTAGGGCCGCATTGAGCAGCTTAAGGTTGTGCAGGCCTTACCCGCCGAGTTGCTTCGGCAGCTGGCAGACGGTGGGCCAGGCGACAAGACAGTGGCCTCCTCTGCACTCCGCCGCTCCTGCCCAGAGAAAACTGCGCCGCAGCTTGTCGATGAACTCGTGAAATAGATTCGTATCTTTCTCGCAATTTTTTTTAACAACGTTCAATAAGCAGAGCAAAACTACTTCATGTTTAGTGTTGTTGTTGACTAAAAGGTAGAATGTAGATTCTTTTAAAATAAATTTCAGACTGGAACATAAATTATTTCAGAATAGAGGGATTGTGTAGAAACATACCACCCGCGGTATTGGAAAACCAAGCAATCTGTGAGGTGCTAGCATGGAAACCCGTTAGAATACTTAGTGGACACAGTTTCATCGTATCTCGGGGCTTCTCCTCCTTGGCCATTTGGCCCTCTTCTTCTTCTTCTTCTTCTGAAGTTCACAACTATGGGGCATATTTCAGGATGCAAAGCACAAACACTTTCAACAGAAAGCAGACAAATCAGTGAGAGTTTATACTACAATACATTCTAACTGCCTCTACAGAACGAAGCAAGATTGTTCCATTCAAAAGAGTTGCGTTGCGTACCTACTGTGACAACCGAAAGAGCGACTCGCGCATCGAACGAATACACTACATAAGTAGAGTGTATGACTGTGTTTAGCAAAAAATAAAATAGGAATTCTCAAGGAGACTCAAGGGGAATACACTACATAACTATATATGGGGCACAATTCAGGAGGCAAAGCACAAACAATTTTAACAGAAAACATACAAATCAGTGAGAGGTTATACTACGATATATTTTAACTGGTTCTACAGAACGAAGCAAGGTTGTTCCATCCAAAAGAGTTGCGTTGCATAGGCACTGTGATAACCGAAAGAGAGACTCGCAAAGAATGAACTACATAAGTAGAGTGTTCGTGCGTATTTATGAGTGTTGTACTGTGTTTATTTAGAAAAAAAAAGTAAGAATCTCAAGGTGACTCAAGGGAATCTTTTTTGAAGCGTTCGTAGAGGACAAACCAGGCTGAGCTCTATAATTAGGCTGAAGACTTTGGGCGCATGGCCTCTGTTCTTAAATGCAGACTACAGAGGTACCCATCGGGTCGGCCATGTCTTGCGTGTATGAACGGAGATACCTCGACATTGACACACCATATCATGTACACATTTGATAGGATTATCGGAATCTATGGAATGATGAGAACCATATGCGTGGACAGAGAGCGTCTACCCTATAACTAACTGCATAGAGGTGCGCACACACTCGGAGTGAAGGGGATAAGAAGAAGAGTTCCGCCAAGAGATTCTACCGTCGAAAGCCACCACATGAATCCACAGACCATCGCAACCAACTGCCAAACTGAAGTACGTGTACTATGATCTCCTCCTCACACATTCCTGGATCACTCTTGTCTCTTGGTTCCGTCAAGCTTACCCGGCGGCTCACGGCAGCCATGCACATCGAGCAGCAGAGCCCAGGGGAGAACGGTCTCAACACGACAGCACGACGAGCGCAGCAGATAGCGCGCATGGCCTCCATGTTCTCGCACGTCCTGATCAGTCAAAAAAGACGCGAGGCAGCGACGTCATATGTTCGTTATCGATCTAATCAATGCGGCGATGTCCATTAGCTCGAAAACTATGTGCATATATGTGTGTATGCATCATGTTCGTTATCTAATCAATGGGGAAAATGTCCATTTGCGAGATAGCTGCTCCTAGCAAAATTATGTACACATATATATGTTGTGTGATGTACTGGCTACTGATGTAGCAGCTGGGACCTTTCTTCACGGCTCTAGCTGCTCCTCTGTTGGGGCCCTCGTGTAGTCTTAGTCCATACGTGATTGCTTTGATCCATGGAATTCTCGTTGCTTAGGCTAATGTCCTGTTTGTTACTAACAGTTAACCATGCCTAACTTGACGAAATGTGGTTCAGGTGTCTAGAGGAGGTGGTCCCTCCAATCCGTTCCATTAATGTGCAAAGATTGGTTTGATGTTTGTGCTATGGGGTCATGCGCATCGGTGGTGAACCGAAGTCGCCTACCCTCACTCCCTCCTCCCCTATCGTCCCCTCGAAGCCACCGGTGGCCGTCGTGAGGCAATGTGATTCGCATAGCTAGATCATGTGGTCCTTCTAGACATATCGACTAAGGGCATCTCCAGCGTCGCGAAGCATTTTAGCGTCCGTGCGCGTCCGTTTGCGTCGAGCCTTTTGGTCGAAATCGATCGCGCGTCCGTTTGCGTCGGGGTGGCTCCAGCGGCACGACGCATTTTTTAGGAGGAGTCATTTTTTTAAAATATGAAACATAATTTACATACTTAAAACATAAAAAAAACCTAAACGACTACTGCTGCGCATCGTGGCCGTGCTGCTCCTCGTTGCTGTCGAGCACGATGAGCTCCGGTATGACCCATGGCCAGTAGCCATCCGGGGGAGCGTACGCCGGGCGCGCTTGCGGTGCTCGAGGTTGAGGAGGCTGCGGCTGTGGCGGCGGTGGAGGCGCCCAGGGCTGCGGCTGTGGCGGCGGTTGAGGCGCCCAGCTGATACGCGTTCAACACGCGTCCGTTGGGAACCCCAAGAGGAAGGTGTGATGCGTACAGCGGCAAGTTTCCCTCAGTATGAAACCAAGGTTATCGAACCAGTAGGAGCCAAGAAGCACGTTGAAGGTTGATGGCGGCGGGATGTAGTGCGGCGCAACACCAGGGATTCCGACGCCAACGTGGAACCTGCACAACACAACCAAAGTACTTTGCCCCAACGAAACAGTGAGGTTGTCAATCTCACCGGCTTGCTGTAACAAAGGATTAACCGTATTGTGTGGAAGATGATTGTTTGCAGAAAACAGTAGAACAATATTGCAGTAGATTGTATTTCAGTAAAGAGAATTGGACCGGGGTCCACAGTTCACTAGAGGTGTCTCTCCCATAAGATAAACAGCATGTTGGGTGAACAAATTACAGTTGGGCAATTGACAAATAAAGAGGTCATGACCATGCACATACATATCATGATGAGTATAGTGAGATTTAATTGGGCATTACGACAAAGTACATAGACCGCCATCCAACTGCATCTATGCCTAAAAAGTCCACCTTCAGGTTATCATCCGAACCCCCTCCAGTATTAAGTTGCAAAGCAACAGACAATTGCATTAAGTATGGTGCGTAATGTAATCAACAACTACATCCTTAGACATAGCATCAATGTTTTATCCCTAGTGGCAACAGCACAACACAACCTTAGAACTTTACATCCTTTGTCCCAGGTGTCAATGCAGGCATGAACCCACTATCGAGCATAAATACTCCCTCTTGGAGTTACAAGCATCTACTTGGCCAGAGCATCTACCAGTAACGGAGAGCATGCAAGATCATAAACAACACATAGATATAACTTTGATAATCAACATAACAAGTATTCTCTATTCATCGGATCCCAACAAACGCAACATATAGAATTACAGATAGATGATCTTGATCATGTTAGGCAGCTCACAAGATCCGACAATGATAGCACAATGGGGAGAAGACAACCATCTAGCTACTGCTATGGACCCATAGTCCAGGGGTAGACTACTCACACATCACACCGGAGGCGACCATGGCGGCGTAGAGTCCTCCGGGAGATGATTCCCCTCTCCGGCGGTGCGGAGGCGATCTCCTGAATCCCCGAGATGGGATCGGCGACGGCGGCGTCTCTGGAAGGTTTTCCGTATCGTGGCTCTCGATGCTTTGGGGGTTTCGTCACGGAGGCTTTAAGTAGGCGGAAGGGCAGGTCAAGAGGCGGCACGAGGGCCCCACACCACGGGGCCGCGCGGCCGGGGGCCGCGCCGCCCTAGGGTGTGGCCCCTCGTGGCCCCTCTTCGTCTCTTCTTCGGGCCACGGAAGCTTCGTGGCAAAATAGGACCCTGGGCGTTGATTTCGTCCAATTCCGAGAATATTTCGTTACTAGGATTTACGAAACCAAAAACAGCAGAAAACGACAGCGGCACTTCGGCATCTTGTTAATAGGTTAGTTCCAAAAAATGCACGAATATGACATAAAGTGTGCATAAAACATGTAGATAACATCAATAATGTGGCATGGAACATAAGAAATTATCGATACGTCGGAGACGTATCAGCATCCCCAAGCTTAGTTCTGCTCGTCCCGAGCAGGTAAAACGATAACACAGATAATTTCTGGAGTGACATGCCATCATAACCTTGATCATACTATTTGTAAAGCATATGTAGTGAATGCAGCGATCAAAACAATGTATATGACATGAGTAAACAAGTGAATCATAAAGCAAAGACTTTTCATGAATAGCACTTCAAGACAAGCATCAATAAGTCTTGCATAAGAGTTAACTCATAAAGCAATAATTCAAAGTAAAGGTATTGAAGCAACACAAAAGAAGATTAAGTTTCAGCGGTTGCTTTCAACTTGTAACATGTATATCTCATGGATATTGTCAACATAGAGTAATATAATAAGTGCAATAAGCAAATATGTATGAATCAATGCACAGTTCACACAAGTGTTTGCTTCTTGAGGTGGAGAAAAATAGGTGAACTGACTCAACATTGAAAGTAAAAGAATGGTCCTCCATAGAGGAAAAGCATCGATTGCTATATTTGTGCTAGAGCTTTGATTTTGAAAACATGAAACAATTTTGTCAACGGTAGTAATAAAGCATATGTATCATGTAAATTATATCTTACAAGTTGCAAGCCTCATGCATAGTATACTAATAGTGCCCGCACCTTGTCCTAATTAGCTTGGACTACCGGATCATCACAATGCACATGTTTTAACCAAGTGTCACAAAGGGGTACCTCTATGCCGCCTGTACAAAGGTCTAAGGAGAAAGCTCGCATTGGATTTCTCGCTATTGATTATTCTCAACTTAGACATCCATACCGGGACAACATAGACAACAGATAATGGACTCCTCTTTTATGCATAAGCATGTAACAACAATTAATAATTTTCTCATTTGAGATTGAGGATATATGTCCAAAACTGAAACTTCCACCATGGATCATGGCTTTAGTTAGCGGCCCAATGTTCTTCTCTAACAATATGCATGCTTAACCATAAGGTGGTAGATCTCTCTTACTTCAGACAAGACGGACATGCATAGCAACTCACATGAAATTCAACAAAGAGTAGTTGATGGCGTCCCCAGTGAACATGGTTATCGCACAACAAGCAACTTAATAAGAGATAAAGTGCATAATTACATATTCAATACCACAATAGTTTTTAAGCTATTTGTCCCATGAGCTATATATTGCAAAGGTAATGATGGAATTTTAAAGGTAGCACTCAAGCAATTTACTTTGGAATGGCGGAAAATACCATGTAGTAGGTAGGTATGGTGGACACAAATGGCATAGTGGTTGGCTCAAGTATTTTGGATGCATGAGAAGTATTCCCTCTCGATACAAGGTTTAGGCTAGCAAGGCTTATTTGAAACAAACACAAGGATGAACCGGTGCAGCAAAACTCACATAAAAGACATATTGAAAACATTATAAGACTCTACACCGTTTTCCTTGTTGTTCAAACTCAATACTAGAAATTATCTAGACCTTAGAGAAACCAAATATGCAAACCAAATTTTAGCATGCTCTATGTATTTCTTCATTAATGGGTGCAAAGCATATGATGCAAGAGCTTAATCATGAGCACAACAATTGCCAAGTATCACATTACCCAAGACATTAATAGCAATTACTACATGTATCATTTTCCAATTCCAACCATATAACAATTTAACGAAGAAGAAACTTCGCCATGAATACTATGAGTAGAAACTAAGGACATACTTGTCCATATGCTACAGCGGAGCGTGTCTCTCTCCCATAAAGTGAATGCTAGGATCCATTTTATTCAAACAAAACAAAAACAAAAACAAACCGACGCTCCAAGAAAAGCACATAAGATGTGATGGAATAAAAATATAGTTTCAGGGGAGGAACCTGATAATGTTGTCGATGAAGAAGGGGATGCCTTGGGCATCCCCAAGCTTAGACGCTTGAGTCTTCTTGATATATGCAGGGGTGAACCACCGGGGCATCCCCAAGCTTAGAGCTTTCACTCTCCTTGATCATGTTGCATCATACTCCTCTCTTGATCCTTGAAAACTTCCTCCACACCAAACTTAGAACAACTCATTAGAGGGTTAGTGCACAATAAAAATTAACATATTCAGAGGTGACACAATCATTCTTAACACTTCTGGACATTGCATAAAGCTACTGGACATTAATGGATCAAAGAAATTCATCCAACATAGCAAAAGAGGCAATGCGAAATAAAAGGCAGAATCTGTCAAAACAGAACAGTTCGTATTGACGAATTTTAAAATGTCACCAGACTTGCTCAAATGAAAATGCTCAAATTGAATGAAAGTTGCGTACATATCTGAGGATCACTCACGTAAATTGGCATAATTTTCTGAGTTACCTACAGGGGAAAACAGCCCAGATTCTTGACAGGAAAGAAATCTGTTTCTGTGCAGTAATCCAAATCTAGTATGAACTTTTCTATCAACGGCTTAACTTGGCACAACAAAACACTAAACTAAGATAAGGAGAGGTTGCTACAGTAGTAAACAACTTCCAAGACTCAAAATAAAAACAAAGTACTGTAGGTAAAAACATGGGTTGTCTCCCATAAGCGCTTTTCTTTAACGCCTTTCAGCTAGGCGCAGAAAGTGTGTATCAAGTATTATCGGAGAGTGGTGTGTCAACCTTACCTTGGGCTTTACCCTTACCTTTCTTATTGTTTTTCTTTCCCTTTGGTTTAGGAAATATATGATTTCTCCCCGGTATAGAGGTGAATTTCAAGGTGCCTTCTCCCACATCAATGACTGCTCCCAATAGTTTCAGCAGGGAACTTCCGAGTGTGATTTTTCCTGTCCCTACACATTCAACAACAAGATAATCAATGGATATTGTTCTTCCAAGAATGGTTGTATGCACACCTGCGGCTATTCCCTTAGGAATTATAATAGAGTTATCAATGAGAGTTATTTCTTCTCCTCCTTCATCGACTCCCCAAAGTTTCAAAGATTTATAAATGCTTTCAGGCATAAGGCAAAATTCATACATAATATCACAGTAGGCATGAAGAGTTCGATCACCGATAACAATTTTAACAGTAGGATCCCACAATGAAAGTTTAGAGTTCACTAAAACTTGTTCAAGACGATTACGAACGTGGCAATAGTTATCATCCAAGCGAGATGTACTTATCTCGAGATTGTTTAATCTACTATATATGCTAGTGAGGGCTGAATCAAAGTTATTAGCTGAATCATGTGATGCAACCAACTTCTTTATGGCATTAAAAGCTTGATCCCCATTGCAATGAAGGAAATCTCCTCCCACTAAAGTATCCAAAGCATATCTATAGCGAATCATAATACCGAAATAAAAATTACTAAGGAGCAAACTTAGAGTCATTTGAGGTTCAGTTTTACGATAAGAAGTAAAAATTCTAGACCAAGCATCCTTAAAACTCTCCTCATCCCCTTGTTTAAAAGTGAAGACTAATTCTTCAGGCGAAGAAGTAACAGGTTCAGAGCTAGACATGGTAACAAAAGTAACTAATTTTTTTGTATTTTTAATATAGAGTGCAAGACAGTAAATAAAGCAAACTAGATAAAGTAAATGCAAGTAACTAATTTTTTTGTGTTTTTGATATAGCAAACAAGAAAACAAATAAAGTAAACTAGCAACTAATTTTTTTGTATTTTGATTTAGTGCAGCAAACAAAGTAGTAAATAAAACTAAGCAAGACAAAAACAAAGTAAAGAGATTGAGAAGTGGAGACTCCCCTTGCAGCGTGTCTTGATCTCCCCGGCAACGGCGCCAGAAAAAGCTGCTTGATACGTGTTCAACACGCGTCCGTTGGGAACCCCAAGAGGAAGGTGTGATGCGTACAGCGGCAAGTTTCCCTCAGTATGAAACCAAGGTTATCGAACCAGTAGGAGCCAAGAAGCACGTTGAAGGTTGATGGCGGCGGGATGTAGTGCGGCGCAACACCAGGGATTCCGACGCCAACGTGGAACCTGCACAACACAACCAAAGTACTTTGCCCCAACGAAACAGTGAGGTTGTCAATCTCACCGGCTTGCTGTAACAAAGGATTAACCGTATTGTGTGGAAGATGATTGTTTGCAGAAAACAGTAGAACAATATTGCAGTAGATTGTATTTCAGTAAAGAGAATTGGACCGGGGTCCACAGTTCACTAGAGGTGTCTCTCCCATAAGATAAACAGCATATTGGGTGAACAAATTACAGTTGGGCAATTGACAAATAAAGAGGGCATGACCATGCACATACATATCATGATGAGTATAGTGAGATTTAATTGGGCATTACGACAAAGTACATAGACCGCCATCCAACTGCATCTATGCCTAAAAAGTCCACCTTCAGGTTATCATCCGAACCCCCTCCAGTATTAAGTTGCAAAGCAACAGACAATTGCATTAAGTATGGTGCGTAATGTAATCAACAACTACATCCTTAGACATAGCATCAATGTTTTATCCCTAGTGGCAACAGCACAACACAACCTTAGAACTTTACATCGTCCTGTGTCAATGCAGGCATGAACCCACTATCGAGCATAAATACTCCCTCTTGGAGTTACAAGCATCTACTTGGCCAGAGCATCTACTAGTAACGGAGAGCATGCAAGATCATAAACAACACATAGATATAACTTTGATAATCAACATAACAAGTATTCTCTATTCATCGGATCCCAACAAACGCAACATATAGAATTACAGATAGATGATCTTGATCATGTTAGGCAGCTCACAAGATCCGACAATGATAGCACAACGGGGAGAAGACAACCATCTAGCTACTGCTATGGACCCATAGTCCAGGGGTAGACTACTCACACATCACACCGGAGGCGACCATGGTGGCGTAGAGTCCTCCGGGAGATGATTCCCCTCTCCGGCAGGGTGCCGGAGGCGATCTCCTGAATCCCCCGAGATGGGATCGGCGGCGGCGTCTCTGGAAGGTTTTCCGTATCGTGGCTCTCGGTACTGGGGGTTTCGTCACGGAGGCTTTAAGTAGGCGGAAGGGCAGGTCAAGAGGCGGCACGAGGGCCCCACACCACAGGGCCGCGCGGCCAAGGGGGGGGGCCGCGCCGCCCTAGGGTGTGGCCCCCTCGTGGCCCCTCTTCGTCTCTTCTTCGGACTTCTGGAAGCTTCGTGGCAAAATAGGACCCTGGGCGTTGATTTCGTCCAATTCCGAGAATATTTCGTTACTAGGATTTCTGAAACCAAAAACAGCAGAAAAAGACAAGCGGCACTTCGGCATCTTGTTAATAGGTTAGTTCCAGAAAATGCACGAATATGACATAAAGTGTGCATAAAACATGTAGATAACATCAATAATGTGGCATGGAACATAAGAAATTATCGATACGTCGGAGACGTATCACCAGCCATAAGGCTGTGGCGGCGGTGGAGGAGGCGCCGAGTCCAGGAGTGCCTGTCGAAGGGCTTCATCCGCCGACAGGCCCGGCGGCATGACAACGGTGGCGTAGCGGGGCAGCGGCGGCTGCACATGCGCGTCGTACTCGGAGACGAGGACGCCGAGCTTCGCCATCTCGTCGTCCGTCATGTTGTCGGGGAACTCGAAGTTCCGGCCCTCCGCCATGGCCTGCTGCCATTCGTGGAAGACGAGAGCGACGTAGTCGTCGCTGTCGTCCTTCACCTCCTCGCTATGGTACGCGAGCGCCTCGATGTAGTCGTCGTCGTCGTACGCGGCGTAGGCTTCGTCGTCGTCGTCGTCCTCGCGGTCGTTGTGCTGCGTCTGTTGACGACGCGTCAGCGCCTGCTGACGACGAGCCGGTGCCTGCTGACGACGAGCCGGCGGTGCAGGACCGAAGGGATAATCCCTGTCGCCCATGAAGTCAGCCCTGCGTCTACTGTCCGTCTCCGTGGACAGGTACGTACGCCATTGCTCGGAGTCGATGGCGTACGCCGGATCGGCGCGGAGGTCCGCCGGCAGATACCGCCTCCTGCGCCGGATCTCCGCGGTCCGATCAGGCTCGCGCGCAGGTACTGGAGGGATGGGCACCCGGCGGCAGCTGAGCCGCCAGCCGCCAGGCAGCTGCACGCCGGACCAGGCGTCGCACGGCACCCATCTGCTGTGCATGAGCCTCCCCACCGTCACGGGGAGCGACACCTTCTTGCTGCCGCTGCCGGAGGCCTCAAAGTCGTTCTTCTTCTTCCCCATGGCGGAGCGGCGGTTGTGGTGCGTGTGGAGCTGTGGGCGAAAGAGCAACGCGGCCAGTGGACTTTTAAGGGCGGCCGCGCGCGGGATACGATGCCATTGAAGGCGCCGCAGAAGCCCAGCCACCGCCCGCCAGTGCACGCGCAGAACAGGCAGCCGCGGCATTCATGGCGAAGGCTGCGGCACAGACGCGGAAGCGCTGACCGCGAAAGCGATGGCCGCCGAAGCGATGCCCTTGATGCAGGCTCCCTGCCAGGCGGGCCCGGTGAAGACCGGAGTGGACACTTTGCGCGTCCGCGCAGCGTCCGCCGAGACGCAAACCTGGCGCATATTTGGGCCAGGTTTGCATCTCCGCGGACGGCCCGGTCACTTTGCGTCGTGCCGCTGGAGAGGGTGTCAGACGCATTTACGGTCAAAGCGGACGCAAACGGTCGATCAGCGTCCGTTTGCGTCGCGCCGTTGGAGATGCCCTAATGCTCAAAGATTTTTTGATGTCCATGCTATGGCTACCAAAACGTTATGGGGGCGATACCCTAAACCGGGTTTTACTCGCTGATCTTGTTTATATATGGAAGGGACATATACGGTTACAATAAGGTAATACACCTGCATACAAGACAGACTCAAGCAAGAGTTATACAACTAGATTACAATGTTTAACACTCCCCCACAATCATAACTTATCTAAGTTAAGATTGCGCTGAAAAGATTCTAGCTGTCTTGTAGATAGTGACTTGGTAAAACCATCAGCCACTTGATCTCCTGAAGGAACAACTCGTATCTCCAAAAGCTTGTTAGCGACCCTTTCACGAACAAAGTGATAATCCACTTCAATATGCTTAGTTCTAGCATGGAACACTAGATTAGCCGAAAGATATGTAGCTCCAATATTATCACACCACAAGCATGCAGCCTGAGGCTGCTGTACTCCCAATTCTCCAAGCAAAGTTTGCACCCAAATAACTTCAGCCATAGCATTGGCCAATGACTTATATTCCGCTTTTGTACTAGAACGAGAAACTGTACCTGTTTTCTTGCATTCCATGATATCAAATTTGACCCCAGAAATACAGAAAACCCACCAGTAGATCTTCTATCATCAGGACAGCCAGCCTAGTCAGCATCAGAGAACGCACTGACTAAAGTAGAAGAAGACTTGGTCAATTGATACGTTGCAAACGTATCTATAACTTTTTATGCTCCATGCTTGTTCTACACCAATTTATATATGTTTTGTTTACACTTCGTTCCACTTTTATACATTTTCCGGCACTAACCTATTGACAAGATGACACAGTGTCAGTTCCCTGTTCTCTGTTGTTTTGTATTTCAGAAAAGTTGTAGATGAAATATTCTCAGAATTGGACGAAACAAAAGCCGAAGTTCATATTTTACCGTAACGAAGACGGAATCCAGAGGAGAGACGAAGAGGCGCCACATGGTGGCCACACCAGGCCATGGCGCAGCCCAGGCCCTGGTCGCGCCATGGGGTGGTGTGGGCCTCCCATGCCTCCACCGACCTCGTCCTTCCACCTATTTATTCACGATATCAAGAAAAACCTATATACCCGAGCCTCCATCCACGAAAAGTTCCGTCACGGCCGCCATCGCCGACCCTAGCTTAGGAGGATTCTGAAGCTCTTCCTGGCACCCCGCCGGAGAGGGAGAACATCACCTGAGGTCTCTACATCGCCATGTCCGCCTCCGAAATGATGCGTGCGTAGTTCATCTATGGACTACGGGTCCATGGCAGTAGCTAGATGGTTGTCTTCTCCAATTTGTGCTTCATGTTTAGATTTTGTGAGCTGCCTATCATGATCAAGATCATCTTTATGTAATGCTATATGTTGTGTTTGCTGGGATCCGACGAATATTTAATACTATGTTGAGATCGATTATATACTTGTCAGATGATATTCGTGATCTTGCATGCTCTCCGTTGATAGTAGATGTTTTGGCCAAGTAAATGCTTCTAACTCCAAGAGGGAGTATTTATGCTCGATAGTTGGTTCATGCTTCTAGTTTTTTGAAAAGTGACAATAACTTCTAATATTGTAGATGTGCTGTTGCTACTAGGGATAAAACAACAATGTTTTGTCTCAGGGTAATTCTATTGTTTAGTTTACACACATTGCTTAATACGATAATCTGTTGCTTGCAACTTAGTACTGGAAGGGGTTCGGATGATAACCTGAAGGTGGATTATTAGTCATAGATGCAGTTGGATTACGATCTATGTATTATGTTGTAATGCCCGAATGAATCTCATAGTAATCATCTTGTCATGTATGGTCTTTATTCTATCAATTTCCTAGTTGTAATTTGTTCACCCAACATGTTATTTATCATTATGGAGAGACAACTCTAGTGAACTGTTGACCCCGATCCTTTTTTTACACTGATACAATCATCCTGTTCTGTTTACATACTGCAAACACTGTTCTTTTTAATTTCACTGCAAACAAACATTTCTTTGCACACCATACATTTAATCCTTTGTGTTCAGCAAAACCGGTGAGATTGACAACCTCACTGTAAGTTGGGGCAAAGTATTTTGGTTGTGTTGTGTGCAGATTCCACATTGTTGCTGACGCCGGTAGTGCACCCTGCCACAAGTCAGCTAGCAACACCTTCAGAAGTCACGTCTTTCTCCTAATGATCGATTAAACCTTGGTTTCTTGCTGAGGAAAAACTTGCTACTGTCCTCATCATACCTTTATCTTGGGGTTCCCCAAAGGTGCGAAATCTGCGCTCATCAAGCTACTTTTCTGGCGCCGTTGCCGGGGAGAAAGAGGATTTCTGCAAGGGGGAGTCTCTCATCTCCAATCTTTTTTACTTTGTTATTGTTTTGCTTAGTTTATTTTACTTTGTCTTGTTTGCTTCAGTATATCAAAATTACAAAAAAATTAGTTTCTATTATAGCTTTTATTTCGGTTGTTCTATTTTAATCTTGCTAAAATGGGTACTCCTGAAAACAATAAGTTGTGTGACTTTACTAGCGTAAACAACAATGATTTTATTTGTACACCTATTGCTCCACCTGCTCCTGAAGCAACTTTCTATGAAATTAAACCTGCTTTGTTAAATCTTGTTATTAAAGAGCAATTTTCTGGTGTTAGTACTGATGATGCTTCTTCTCACCTTAATAATTTTGTTGAACTTTGTGAGATGCAAAAGTATAAGGATGTAGATGGTGACATTATTAAACTGAAATTGTTTCCTTTCTCTTTGAGAGGGAGAGCTAAAGATTGGTTGCTATCTTTTCCTAGAAATAGTATTGATTCTTGGGTTAAATGCAAAGATGATTTTATTGAAAAATATTATCCTCCTGCTAAGATTATATCCTTGAGAAGTGACATAATGAAATTTAGACAAATTGATAATTAACATGTTGCTCAAGCTTGGAAAAGAATGAAATCTTTGGTAAAGAATTGTCCCACTCATGGACTGACTACTTAGATGATCATCCAAACTTTTTATGCATGACTGAGTTTTTCTTCAAGAAACCTTCTGGATTCAGCTGCTGGAGGGACCTTTATGTCCATTACTTTGGGGGCTGCAGCAAAACTCCTTGATAATATGATGGCAAATTATTATGAATGGCACACCGAGAGAGCTCCACAAGGTAAGAAGGTAAATTCTGTTGAAGAAACCTCCTCCTTGAGTGATAAAATTGATACTATTATGTCTATTCTTATTAATGGTAAAGCACATGTTGATTCAAATAATATTCCCTTAGCTTCTTTGGTTGCTCAAGAAGAGCATGTTGATGTGAACTTCATTAAAGACAATAATTTCAACAACAATGCTTATAGGAATAATTTTGGTAGTAAAAATTATAGGCCATATCCTTCTAATAATGGTAATTCTTATGGCAATTCTTATGGCAATTCCTACTACAATAATAAAAGTGCACCCTCTGATACTGAAGTCATGCTTAAGAACTTTATTAGTAAACAAACTGCTTTTAATAAATCTATTGAGGAAAAGTTTGGCAAAATTGATCTTCTTGCTTCTAAAGTTGATAGTGTTGCTCATGATGTTGAATTTCTTAAATTAAAGGTTATGCCTCATGATGTTAAAGAAAGCAAAACTTTGAATGCTATTCAAGTTAGAATTGATGACAATGTTAGGATGTTGGCAGAATTGCATGCAAGGTGGGAAAGAGAAGATGAAATCGCTAGAAATAATAATTGATGACAATGTTAGGATGTTGGCGGAAGCCCCGTCGCTGATGCCCGCCAAGAGAAGCAGTGAGGCGGACACGGTGTGCAGCAGCAGCTGCCTGCTGCATCGTCGCTTAGCTGGAGGTGCGTGGCACCGTTGGTGGCAAAGGTGCGGACAACCTAGGAGAGGAGGAGGGCCACAACTGGGAGGAGCGCGCCGCCGAGCCTAACGCGAGGCAGAAGAGACGCATGCTGCCGCCCGCTCGCCGAGAGGAATACATGGTGGGAAGGAGCGCGCCACGTGGGATGAGGCGGTGCGGATCTCGTCGTGATGGACAGGTCGCCGCGGAGCTATTCGGCGACAGGGACTGGTCGGGATTGAGCTCGGCGAGCAGGGATGCCGGATGCGGGTAGAGCGAAGAGAGCCGATGAGTAGGGCCCACGTTGGGGCGAGGGAAGTGGAGCACGTGGTGCTTGCTGGAGGGCGCAACTATAGTCGACGGAGCCAAGCACCATTACCCGCTGCCGCTAAATGGTGCCAAGCACCATTACCAGTTTGCAACACGGAATCAATGATTTCTTTTTCAGATTCGGAGGAGAAAATGATGACAGAGATGAGAGAGTAAAACTTGCAGGGCCTCTTTTTTCCTTGCATGGCTCCATGTCGGAGATCATTTTCCAAGACAAGGACACCCACATGCAGCTCTGGGTCCAACCTTTTAATTCTAAAAACTGACACGCAACATGTTTGTCCTACCGCGCTGCTGCCCTAAAATGACACGACTTGATGAGACAGAAGTGGGGCCTTGATTGTACACATGACCATACACGTGACCATGCCCGCTTCCCCACGTTAACGGCCGAGCCAACGTCGTTAGACACGTGTCGAACGTTTAGCGCGTGCTCACCTATCCATGTGATCACCAAATCTATTTTTAACATTCGTATTCCCAGCCAGGACGTAATTTTGAGCTGCCAATTTTTGAGCATGTACCCCAGGTTATTATCTAACTTACGTTAGTTGAACACTTTTCGATCTGAGCAACGTAGGATTTTTGAAAAAAAATCAATCTTTACCTGCTGTTCTGTTTTGACAGATTTCTGTAACTATTTGCATTTGCCTCTTAATCTCTTTCTTTTTGAGTTCTTTTGAGAGAAAGAGCTTTTTGAAGACGTTGCTACAATAGATAATGTTTTAATGGATGTTTAATATGTGTTAGAACTGAACCCAAGTGGATTTATTATTTTGATTGCACTAATGTTGCTAATGAGAATTGTGTGAAGTTTTGTATGAAGGAAGTTTTCAAGTGTAGGGAGAGAAGAATGATGTAATAAGATGAAGAATGGAAAAAAGCTCAAGCTTGGGATGCCCATGTCACCCCAAGAAATATCCAAGAGGTACAATCGTCAAAGCTTGGGGATGCCCAATGCATCCCCTCTTCATCAACAAAGCATCATGTCATCTTTCTAGACACTATATTTTTATTGCTTCATATGCTATGTGTTGTTCTTGGACGTATTTTTTTCGTTTTCTTTTGTTTTGTTTGTTGTAGCATATGGTTGGATCCCAACACATTTGTTTTGGAGAAGGACGCACTCTGTTTTAATTGCATAGAACACTCTAGTTTTCGCTCTTATTATTCTGCGAGTGTTCTAGTTTGCTAGTACTGCATTTAGCTCTTGGTTTTCCACTCGCATTTTGTTCAGAGATTGTTAGTTTTCTTTATTTAGGTATGATTAGCTCTCTGTTCTTTATTGATTATTAGCTATGTGAGTTTTTTTAAATAAGTTGATTGGTGTTGGAGACGAGTAAGAAGTTTCATGCTTATAGTGATGCAAAAGAAATCTCGTCTAGACTGTGGCATAGGATTTGGCATGTCATGTTGGATGTTATTCTTATCATATGCTTAGTAGTTATTGTTGTAGCATGACTTGTCTCAAATAGCTGAGAGTGCATAATGTGCCATTGAAAGAATTATGTGTTGTTTCCATCATACAAAGCATAATATTGTGGTATTCTCCTTTGATGCTTTATTGGGTAACTTGGCACATGTTTACATCATGTTATGACTACAAACCAGTCACCTAAAGCCTCTATGATCATTTAGTTTTTAACTTGTATATCACTTTATGTTTTGATTAATAATGTTTTTGTCGCTATGCATGATTATGGCTATTATTGCCCTCTTAGTTGGTCGCTCCCAGTCTTTTGCTAGCCTTCACGTGTACTGAGTATGAGCTCTACTCGTGTATCCAACCACCAAAAACCAAAGTTATCAATTGTGTCCACCATACATACCTATATGTGGTATTTCACCGCCACTCAAAAGTGAATTGTTTGTGTGCTACCTTTAAACCTTCAAACATTATTACCTGTTTTGTGTTTTGTTTTAGCTCGTGAGGAAGTATTGAATGGTTTATTGTCTTTTCATGACTTCATTTAGTGACTAGCATGAATAATATGCTGATCCTTAATATTGCAAAAAGAGCAAGGTAACTGGGTGCCCATCCCAAACAAAATATTAAATAAACAAATAATGCTCCGCACATTATGTACTGCGGAGATTCTAAATAATGGTGTGCAATGGAGAACTACATGGGAGCCGCTCTTGAGGTCACTATATGAAAGGATGATATATTATTTGTTGCCATTCGTTGACATAGACATGCATACTTCTCAAAAAAATATTTTCAACACTCCAATTGCATTCAAAATAAAAAAAGCGCTAGCACATGAGTAATCTTGCTTCCCTCTACGCAGGGCATTTCCTTTACTTTTATGTTGAGTGTTCATCTTCTTTCTTTATGCACCAATTAAGAGAGCATAGTTGTCATTCGGAGTATAATGTGCATATTCTCAAAATTTATTATTGATTGATTCATTATTATGATATTGCTTGTTCTCAAATTACTTGTATCTAGTCGTCCTTTGAATTTTAAAGAAGTCCTAACATTTATGTTTTGCTACTTCATAAAGGACAAGCTTAGTACCACTTTGCTATGTTTTCTCTATGCTCATAAACAAACAATTTATTTCGATGCACAATTATTCATGATCCTTTGTCTGAGTTACTTCTCATGTTATAACATAGTTGCTAAGTTCTATTGTTCGAATTATATCTATCATGCCTATGTTTAGAGTACTTTGATCCCAGCTCACAATGTTTTTACAATAACTTGATCAAGATTGTGTTGGCTTCATGTCACCTCAAAATTATTTTTGTTATCACTTACCTACTCGAGGACGAGCAGGAGTTATGATTGGGGATGCTGATACGTTGCAAACGTATCTATAATTTTTGATTCTCCATGCTTGTTATACACCAATTTATATATGTTTTGTTTACACTTCGTTGCACTTTTATACATTTTTCGGCACTAACCCATTGACAAGATGCCACAGTGCCAGTTTCCTATTTTCTGGTATTTTATATTTCAGAAAAGTTGTACAAGAAATATTCTCGGAATTGGACGAAACAAAAGCCAAAGTTCATATTTTACCGTAACAAAGACAAAGTCCAGATGAGAGACGAAGAGGCGCCACAGGGTGGCCACACCAGGACATGGCGCGGCCCAGGCCCTGGTCGCGCCATGAGCGGTGGTGTGGGCTCCCCAGGCGTTCACCGACCTCGCCCTTCCGCCTATTTATTCACGATCTCGGGGAAAACCTAAATACCCGAGCCTCCATCCACGAAAAGTTCCGTCGCGGCCGTCATCACCGACCCTTGCTTGGGAGGGTTTTAAAGCTCTTCCTGGCACCCTGCCGGAGAGGGAGATCATCACCGGAGGCCTCTACATCGCCATGCCCACCTCTGGAGTGATGCGTGAGTAGTTCATCTCTGGACTACAGGTCCATAGCAGTAGCTAGATGGCTGTCTTCTCCAATTTGTGCTTCATGTTTAGATCTTGTGAGGTGCCTATCATGATCAAGATTATCTTTATGTAATGCTACATGTTGTGTTTGCTGGGATCCGATGAATATTGATTATTGAATACTATGTTGAGATCGATTATATATTTGTTATATGTTATTCATGATCTTGCATGCTCTCCGTTGCTAGTAGATGCTTTGGCCAAGTAAATGCTTGTAACTTCAAGGGGGAGTATTTATGCTCGATAGTGGGTTCATGCCTCTAGTTTTCTGGAAGAGTGACAATAACTTCTAAGATTGTAGATGTGTTATAGCTACTAGGGAGCAAACAACAATGTTTTATCCAAGGATAATTCAATTGTTTACTTTACACACATTGTTTAATGCGATAATCTATTGCTTGCAAACTTAATACTGGAAGGGGTTCGGATGATAATCTGAGGGTGGATTATTAGTCATAGACGCAGTTGGATTACGGTCTATGTATTATGTTGTAATGCCTGAATGAATCTCATAGTAATCATCTTGTAATGTATGGTCTTTATTCTGTCAATTTTCCAGCTGTAATTTATTCATCCAACATGTTATTTATCTTTATGGAGAGACACTTCTAGTGAACTGTGGACCCCTGTTCTTTCTTTTACACTGATATAATCATCATGTTCTGTTTACTTACTGCAAACCCTGTTCTTTTTAATTCCACTGCAAATAAACATCTCTTTCCACACTATACATTTAATTCTTTGTGTTTAGCAATACCGGTGAGATTGACAACCTCACTGTAAGTTGGAGCAAAGTATTTTGATTGTGTTGTGTGCAGGTTCCACATTGTTGCTGATGCCGGTAGTACGCCCTACCACAAGTTAGCTAGCAACACATTCAGAAGTCACGTCTTTCTCCTACTGGTCGATTAAACCTTGGTTTATTACTGAGGAAAAACTTGCTACTGTGCTTATCATACCTTCCTCTTGGGGTTCCCCAACGGTGTGCAATCTGCGCTCATCATCAATCTTAATCCAAGAGAAAGTGTGCCTCGCAGATATCTCAAGATACGTTTTACAGCTGTCCAATGTGATCATTGGTAAATTTCCATAAATCAATGTAAAACATGGTATTATCATCATATATGTTGCAAATATGTAGGAATTTAATATGATAAATGACAAAGTTCATGCATGCATTTTACATGCATCAGTTGAATACCGTGGGCTGCAACCATGGGAGAGGAGGCCATGGCTTAGGACTAGATTCACAAGTAGTTTTCTTAGGGTTGATGTTTTGTTCTTCATCATCTAGCCGACTGCGGTCATGATCTTCTGAAGAGATCATGTGTATTTTGGGAGGTGGTCTCATATCCCTCAATTTTTTTTTGAAGGGGCTCATATCCCTCAATTAGCTAGCACTTGATTGAACTTGATTCCTAGTTTTAAATGATAAACTTGTTCGAGGTGGTATATATCCCCAAATGAACCCTAGACGATGAGGGCGGGGCAACCGTGAGTAGACGAATACAAGGCCAGTAGGACCGTACATATTTGTACGTATAGAGTGTACTATACATGCGAATCCAAATGGGCCATACATGTTTCACTAATACTAAACTTTGCTATGTCTTAGTTAACTGGGAAATTCTTATGTCTCGGTCACCCTTAGAAAAGTGCAACAATAGCTAAATAAAAAGTGCAGCTCTTAGAAAATTGCAATTGCATTTTGTGCCAGAAAAGTGCAACTGAAGCGAGTTGAACTTTTCTTTGAATTACGGTTGCAATTTTTTCATGTGGCTGAGACTTAAAAGTTCAGAGACATTGAAAACCAAAACTTTGACTTAATAATTATTTAACGACCATCGTGCCTTTGTTATGAAGCGGTACAGAGCGACCTTAGCCGTTGTTGTGTTTGTGTTTAGGGATGGGGTGTACTGGTACCGTGCAAGAAAACATGTAACCATGCTCGGCCAACGGATGACTAGTGAAGAGAAAATTGTAGAGAACCAATTCACACTTAGTTATGGCTATTTTTGTTCTAGAAGCCACAACCAAACATTCTTTTTTTCTTTTCCGAAATAGGTGTAGCCCAGCCTTTGTATCGAAAAATGCAAACAACCATTTTAAGTATCACATTATTACAAACTAACAAAGCACCTATATAGCTTGTCCGTCAAATGGATCGCAAAGTTTGATCAAGTGTGGCCGCCAACGAAACCATGCTTTTAGCATGTGCAAAGGACACGCCGCCATGCAAGCATGCGTTTGCGTGAGTGTGATGTTAGTGAGTTGCTGAGCGCACAGCCCTAGCTATTGGCTAGCATGCATAGTGGGAGCTCATGTAATCATGTAGACGTTATCTAGTGTGATTGTGTACATTTTTCTTTTTTACAAAAGAAGTAGTACCGTGACTAAATTTTGATGATCCAACCTAGCCCGGCTTCTATATAAACCCCGTCCCCCTTGCAGCATTTGGCCAAGCAAGAAGAAGCTTGCTTAAGCAACACGTAGCTAGCTAGCCACACACACACACACACACAGCTGATCGAGCTAGCACTGATCAGTAGACTTGCACACCGAAGTATGTCTCTGTCCACGATAATCCTCGCAGTTCTTGCCGTGAGCATGGCCGGCGCCGCTCCACACGTGCTCGCGGCGCGTGAGCTCTTGGACGCCGTCGCAGTCGACGCCGCCATGGTGTCGAGGCACGAGCAGTGGATGGCGGAGCACGGGCGCACGTACCTGGACGGGGAGGAGAAGGCGCGGAGGCTGGAGGTATTCCGGGCCAACGCCAAGCTGATCGACTCGTTCAACGCCGCAGGGGAGAACAGCCACCGGCTGGCCACCAACAGGTTCGCCGACCTCACCGACGAGGAGTTCCGCGCGGCGAGGACCGGCCTCCAGCGCCCGCCGGCGGCCGTGGCCCGCGCGGGGAGCGGCGGGTTCAGGTACAAGAACTTCAGCCTGGCCGACGCGGCCGGGAGCGTGGACTGGAGGGCCATGGGCGCCGTCACTGGAGTCAAGGACCAGGGCTCTTGCGGTACGTACTGACCAACATCGGCACGCACACTATTGTGTGTTCATGCTATCAGATTAAGCGACAGAATATTGCACGCACGCTTGAACAACTACTGGATCGAAAAAATTTGAGGTTCTAAAAAATGTAAAAACTTAAGTGGCGACACGCGCGTGCGGTCAAACGTAAAATTGGTACTCTACATCAAAAAATGAAGTGAGATTTACCAGGAAGACCAGAGTCTACATGCATGCACTTTTGGGTCAACGCTGAGAACAACAGATGGTTAAAATTAACTTTGCTTCAATGATTGGAACATCATTCGTTTCCTTCTACATGTCCTAAATTAATGGGCTCTGTTTCTTCATCCAATCCGACAGGTTGCTGCTGGGCGTTTTCGGCAGTAGCGGCGGTTGAAGGTCTAACCAAGATCCGGACGGGGCGGCTGGTGTCGCTGTCGGAGCAGGAGCTGGTGGACTGCGACGTCAACGGCGTTGACGAGGGCTGCGACGGCGGCCTCATGGACAACGCCTTCCAGTACATGGCCCGCCGCGGCGGTCTCGCCGCCGAGTCCTCCTACCCGTACCGTGCCACGGACGGGTCGTGCCGCCGCCCGGGCTCGTCGGCCGCGTCCATCCAGGGCTACGAGGACGTGCCGGAGAACAACGAGGCGGCGATGGCGGCGGCCGTGGCGCACCAGCCCGTGTCCGTGGGCATCAACGGCGGCGATTACGTGTTCCGGTTCTACGACAGCGGCGTGCTGGGCGGGTCCGAGTGCGGCACGGAGCTCAACCACGCCGTCACGGCGGTCGGGTACGGCACGGCGAGCGACGGCAGCAAGTACTGGCTGATGAAGAACTCGTGGGGCGCGTCGTGGGGCGAGAGCGGCTACGTCAGGATCCGCCGCGGCGTCCGCGGCGAGGGCGTCTGCGGCCTCGCCAAGCTCGCGTCCTACCCTGTCTAGCTGATTCAGTGCACGTCACTAGCTAGCTACGCATGCATACAGTTTGGTTCGGCACCCTACGTATGACGTGTCTATTCGATATTTCGATCCATTGAACTGGATTGGTACTCTAAATTAGTTAAGGTGTGTATACATACATGTATATAGTTGGGTTAATTAGGGGACCTCCGTATGAAAGAGAGGGGTCGACGGCTACAAATGGCGACTCAAGCAGCAGTAAGGATGCACCGAGTCTTCTCAAAAAAAAAAAAAGATGCACCGGGTCCGTAGCTGTGTGTGTATGACGAAACCATTATGAATTTGTACAGATGGGCTTGTAACTACTAAAGTGTACATAAAAAATGTATGAATACATATTACGTACTACCTCCGGTCTTGTTTAATTGACGCGCATGTACTAGATGCCCTTGACTCCGTGTCGATTATAACTGAACGGAGGGAGTATTCCAGATCTCTCCTCGAAGAGTCATCTTTTTAACATAAGCTAACTTAAGCTTCGCCTAGCTTTTGTTGGTAGCCAGTGTAGCTATGTGCGCACTGTGTAGCGGAGTGTGGATGGTTGGGGGTGTGGCTTTGGCTCTGTTATTATTGGTTTTCGCTCGATTTTCTCCTAGAAACTAAATATCTTCTGCTTCATTAATGGATGAGGCAAAGATTTTGCCTCTATTTTTTTTATAAAAAAAACTATACATCTGCTGTTATATCCATTGCTAGTTTGTCAACGACCATTATGGGTGCTCACGCTGACAACAGTCTCATGTAGAGCTATTTGGTTTATCAGCCGCTTTTGTTGGGTTTGATCTGTTAGTTTTAACAGATAAAAGAGAAAAGTCAGGAACATAACGTTAAGATAAAAAGTTGGGCCCACAGGACCAACGTCCAGGACCTTTTCTTTTGCGTGACTTTTTCTCGTACACGCCCTGATCGGGGGCATCGATAACCAACATGTGGTTTTGGTCCCCTATCACACTGGCCATATATAAGGGAGAGGGGGCATGTAGCAAACGGCTAATGAATTCACGATCTGCTAGATTTGCACCCCGACATTCCCACCCTACCGATCTAGGGAGGCCAGGAGCGATGGGAAGACCATCTCCATCCCCAGGAGGCCAGGAGAGTCCTGCTGCCGACACCTCCACTCCATCTGCAGCATCCCACCTCCATCGACATGGGCTACACCACGCCTGCATCGAGCAGGCACGGGAATCCTCCAATAACCTGTAAGTTAATCTGTATTAGGTGCTCTAAGGCATGATCAGTTTACGTTTTAATGATTCCCTAATGATGTTTAAGATATAACATTGGTATCAGAGCAATCTGATCATCTTTAGAGTCCTAAATTTGATTAGGAGATAATGTTTCAGCCTCGGCCCTTAATATGTAGATTATGCTTATGTCTTATGGATCATGTTATAAAAGTATTTTGGTTGATGCTCTAAGCCGTAGATTAGCCCACCTATCATGTCAATTATCTGTAATAATTACTGATGTTTTGGGGAGCACGAAATTTTGAATAATGCAAGAAATCCCCAAATCGCTGATGAACCCTAACCCTAAATCCCGAAAGGCAAAATTTGCACCCAAAGATGAGAAGGGGATCAAGATGTTACCACGGCAGCGGAGCCGTCCACTTCCCACGGAAGGGACGAGCGGAACAACGCGCTGTCCGCGCGGAATGAACGCGCCGCGATGCGCGGGATGGACGAGGCGCTTCTGGCCGCCGTGCCATCGGTCGCCTTCGTCGCCTGAATGGCCGCCGCATCGCCAGCATGAACCACCTCCTCGTCGCCCCGCAAGAAAACGACGCCGGTAGCCACGCTCGGTGAAGGAGCGCGCGGGACCTAGTCCTCGCACGCTTCTCCATCGAGTGCAGCCACCGCGCCGCCATAGTCGCCGAGGAGTTGCGTGGTCGCCTCCCGCGCCGCTACTCTCGTCGCTCGCGGGCAAATCGGGGGAGGAGGGGAAAATGACACTAGGGTTTTTTTTGACCGGGCTCGCTTTTGTTCCGGCTGGGGCTCATCCTGGCCGTCCGTCCGATCCTATGGCCAGGATCGAGGCGGAATGTTTAAAGGGCCTCCGTGCCTTTTTGGGCTGATTCTTCAGCTGGGTTATAGGCCTAGGGTTTTCTTAGTCCAGCAGCAAGTTTTTTCTTTTGTTTTACCATGCTGGGCTAGAATTTTTTTTTATGGGCTGCCGTGGATAGTTTTTGGCCTCAAAAATTTTCTTTTTCTGTATTGTTTTAGTAGATTTTGTGTCAATTATGTTAATGTTTTATGCACTGTTTTAAATACAGAAAATCAACTGCCTAAAATATGATTACAAACATGTTATTTTACTAAATAAAATGGCTTGTTTTATGATGATTTAATGTTTATGTCTTATTATGGCATTATGTTCTAATGATTATGCCTCAATTCTAGTCGTTTTTTTGAGGTTACGAAATGATGATTAATTTTGAGAAATTACGGTTATCTATCATAAGTCTTTAAATAATATGTTATGATATTTGTTTCTCAATGATGTTCTCGGTACTAATGATTTTATGTTGATCTCATGATCATTTTTGTAATGATATGATGACTAATGGGCTGAGGCCGCCCTAATGATTATGAATGCATGGTTCGGTTTTCCGCACCGCACTATGCAACTAAATAATGTTGAGCAATTATTCTAAGTAGTGTGTCGGTGCGTTTTATGTCTTTTGACATGCACTGAAGCTCATGAAGGCTCATAATGATGTTGATTCTCTGAAGAAGAAATTTTCTTTACAGATTTTTTTTAATGTATCATGGTCATGTTTTGTCTATTGATGCTTACCAATTATTTGGTAAACCATGATGTATGTAATTTAATGTCCAAATTTTATTTGGAGAGATTTTAATGAAGACATTTCCACTGTGAATGCTATTATTACGTTTACTCAGTGAAATGTCATTTGTATACTAATGTCCGAAATGATTGGTATTTTTATGCCAAGTCATTGAAGGTTTTAATTGTAACTTTGGCATTTTGACTGATGCTATTAGAACTATAGTGTCAAAGTTTATGATGGCAAAATGATCGGTGATGAATCAGGAATCCATGTGTCTAATAACACAGTGGATTGCATTATATTTATCTTTCTACTGACTTCGGAAATGTGCTTATTGATCATGATGTCATTTTAAGTTTCTCCGGTCAAAATGGAACCAACGAGAAGTTTTGATCAGAGATTTTATTTATGAGCATATGTTATATGGTATATGATAATATTCTGACCAACGTTGATTATTGTCATGTCCCATTTTGAATAAATAGGGTTCTTTTCCGTTTTCAGCCCAACGGTGATACGGATTAGAAGAACAAATAAACTTGTTGCGATTCTAATCATTGCAAGTTTTACTCATGTTTGATATTTTATAATGATGCTTATAAATATTTGTCCTTTTTATATCCCAATGAACAAGGGGTTTTTGCTATGAGGAAAATGACGAGTAAAGCATTGTAAGACAACTTGCTTCTTTATATGAACATTTTGTTTTTTGGAATGCAATCATTTTATGTAAATCTCACCATGTGGTGAGAATTTTTGTGTCATCGGTGCATGTATCTTTTGTAATGATTATGTGTGCTATGACACAATTATGATGTAAGAGAGGTGAGAAATGAGACCTCGTCGAAATTGTGGTAAGTTTACCACATTTCGAAGGGGGAAAGAGAATGTCTCATTTAATATGGGTCATCGTACTCATTTTTCTTACGCGAGAATGATATTGTATTAATTCTCCGAGTATGATGGAACCAACGAGAAGTCCTATTTGGAGAGTGAATGAATGAAAAATCACACTAATGTTTTGACTCCTTTTTCATGTTAATGTGTTCTTACTCCCTTATGAACACTATAAACACACATGAATGATCAAGTGGCAAGTTTGCCATTCTAATGTTGTTTGTGGTGTAGTATGTGGCTTATGGTTATATTTCTGACCAATGTCGTTTATGATCATTTATCTTGCTTCACTAAAAGTGGCAAGTTTGTTAGTACCATGTGGCTCATGATTGTAATTCTGACCAACGTTGTTTATAATCATGTGTCACAATAATTTCATCAAGTTCTTTTCACCTTCTGCCCAATGGTGTTGTGGTTTAGAACTGAAATGAAGCAATATCAAGTTTTGGAGCCATGTTCTCCAAAATAAAGTGATCACGGGAACCTTGAGCTTATGAGCATGAATCTTAAGGAGAATTCCATGAGATCTTTTGTTCATACGTATCAGTTATGTTGAGAGTTATGCAATCCCTAATGCAACACTTGGTGTTGAGCCTCAACAAATTTCCTGTGATAAATAATATGTGTGAACATTTTATCTTTTGGTGACATTTTCCATGTATGATAAAGATTATGAGCTTTACTGATGTATGGAACTTAATAGAGTTTCCTGAATGAGTTGAATAATGGTAGGCCCCATATGGCTCTATGAAAATAAATGTGACTCCGAGGAAATCTTGAAAGGATCAAACAAGAATGTTACAATAGTATCTCAAGTTGAGGGGGAGTAAGCTTCGAGCGCTTTATGTAGATTGAATCTTATTGGCTATCCAAGAGTTTTCAATCTTCTAATTATGATATGAAGGATCTTGGTAATGACTTCATACTTTGATTGTGTTGAGGTTCGCCAAGATATAAATACATGTCCAAAAGGAGTAAAAGTTCTACATTATGATGGCATACGGAAATAGAGTACAAAAAGAAACTATTATGTACTAGTACTCTATCTCACCTGCTACTAAAGTTAAGGGCAATAAAGATGGACATTTCAATGTCTAAGGAACCATTTTAAACTGATCAGATAACACGGGTTCCTTATGCTTCAGTTGTCAGAAGAAAATTGTGTATTTAATAATGAACACGCCCTACTTACGATCGGGATAATTGGCAAATACTGAGTTCATAAATGGACCATTGGAAAAGCCGTCAAAAATTCTTGCGATACATGCAAGATAATAAAGTTTACATGCTCATTAGGAATATGCCTAGTAACCTCGACTTTGTGGGTTATTTAGACATTGATTTTGCGAGGTGTGTGGATATTAAAGTTTCCACATCATGTCACATCCTCACCCTTGCACATGGAGCTATATCGTGGAAAAGCTCCAAAATGACATCAATGGCATCGGTAATGATGCAATTAACTATGTGGCATGTTAAGAGGCTATCAGGCGGGTTGTATGTCAAAATGTTTTTCCCGAAATCTAGGTGGTAGATAACATCTTGAAACCACTTACTGCATAATGACACGCAGTCTTCTATGCGAGTAGCAACAAGTTAAATGGTGTTGCCAAGACCATTGACAATATGTTTCATGTTGTGAAAGATAGAATCCAGGATCAAATTATTGATGCTAAGCATGTATTTTTAAATATTTTGAGGATCCGTTGACAAAAGGCTTTTCACCCATTTTTTATGAACATGTTGCCGGCATGGGATTATTGGAAGCCAAATGATTCTGGAATGAAGGGACCACTAAAGAAACCACTCCAAATAAGTAAAATGTTATCCATTTCGAGATAGGCTGGTATGCCATAAGTGTTGAGGTTCAACATCATTTCATTGGCCGTTGTAACACCTCACTTTGGTTTATTATTCCTATGGAGAATGGGAGAATGAGGTTTAAACTAACGATCAAGGGGGAGAATGTTGGGTTTGATCTGTTAGTTTTAACAGATAAAAGAGAAAAGTCAGGAACATAACGTTAAGATAAAAAGTTGGGCCCACAGGACCAACGTCCAGGACCTTTTCTTTTGCGTGACTTTTTCTCGTACACGCCCTGATCGGGGGCATCGATAACCAACATGTGGTTTTGGTCCCCTATCACACTGGCCATATATAAGGGAGAGGGGGCATGTAGCAAACGGCTAATGAATTCACGATCTGCTAGATTTGCACCCCGACATTCCCACCCTACCGATCTAGGGAGGCCAGGAGCGATGGGAAGACCATCTCCATCCCCAGGAGGCCAGGAGAGTCCTGCTGCCGACACCTCCACTCCATCTGCAGCATCCCACCTCCATCGATATGGGCTACACCACGCCTGCATCGAGCAGGCACGGGAATCCTCCAATAACCTGTAAGTTAATCTGTATTAGGTGCTCTAAGGCATATCAGTTTACGTTTTAATGATTCCCTAATGATGTTTAAGATATAACAGCTTTCTCCCGTACGTACGTTGCGTGATTTTACCGGCGCGCACGCGTGAGTACATCCAAAACTACTTTATCAGCTGGATAGCGTGTGAAGTGTGAACCTTGAGCTCGCAGCAACTAGGGCTAGTCGAACATGTTCCCGTCACGGTTTTTGTACGTACCTCCAACAACCACATAGCTTTCTGCCATAAAAAGGGGTACCGTTATTCGTTTCTTGACGGCCGCAAACTGGGCTCAAGGCAATTGCACGAGGATCAGAAGAACAAGGAGGGGAAGAGCTGAAGGAGGATGACTGGATGTTTCGATGGATGAGTCATGCATTGAGTCCAGTAGTGACCGGTGAATGACCAAGTCAAATTGTACAAATGAGATAGGCCTCCTTGAGATGGAAATGGGACACGTATACCAGTGGAGTGGTGATCTATTTTTGCCGGTGGCCATGAAAGCTTTAGTTTTGTTCGTTCAGAGGTTGAGCTTGAGAAATGGCCGGCATATTTGTCTTGGCCCGGTCACCTCCTGAGCAAAATACAATACTATCTCCCTCTCTGCAGCGTCACATCTATCATATCACATAATTTTATCTCGAGCAGTGTACTTTTCGTTGTACGCTTACAAGGCATATGGTTTGTTGTAGGATTGTGAAGATACTATCACGAGGCAATCCATTTTGGATGCCCTTGTTTATTTTGCTTTTTTGTTAGCCAATTGTTCGGCATTGATGCCCGTCTTTGCACAACACCGTTGAATAATCTACGATATGTGGTTATATGCATCGATCAATTCAGAAGCCAGGGTCATCTTGAATTGAGAAAAAAAATGTGCCACCAGCAGTCTTGGCCGCTAGCTCTCGAAGGGGTTAAAGTTTAGGGAAAATGG
Organism: Lolium perenne; assembly: GCF_019359855.2. Taxonomy (NCBI): domain Eukaryota; kingdom Viridiplantae; phylum Streptophyta; class Magnoliopsida; order Poales; family Poaceae; genus Lolium; species Lolium perenne. Next base: position 65,642,017 of record NC_067247.2, read on the forward strand.
ATTTTGTTCAACCATAGGTATGGCACAGTCTCTTAATTATACACGTAGACTACCTAGCTCATTTACTCGAGAAATATCATGTCAATTTTCTTCAGGTAGGAAGGACTACTCATCTCGAGACTGTGGAGTCATCACTTGTCATCCCCGAGCATGCACATGATAGTTTGTTTGCGTTGGAACATGAAGAACAAAGTGCTACTCCCTCCGATATAATAAGTATCGCTGATTTAGTACAACTTTATGGATATGAGGGAGTATGGAATTTGAAGTTTACAGTGTGTTTATTTGAACCGATGTGTCGATTAAACCTTTTTATAATAAAAGTGAAGTGTTTTTGGAGTTTCCACATAAAAACCTTTCTCATTGCAGAGATACGGGTAAGATGGGAGCTTTGCTTATCATTTAATCAGGTATTCCTATTGTCTCTAAATTCCCATTGGATAAATTAATGAATCTGAATGAATGGAACAGGAAGAGGAAAGTTGGCAAGGTTAACTTCTTTGTGTGAAACAACACGTATTTGGTCTGCTGGGATACATCCGAGATTCTCGTTCGGTGATAGTAGTATACTAGCAAGGATGGGCGCGGCGGCACGCCGCGCCAAGTGTGTTATACAATTTTAAAACGCTCTTTAATTGGTAGAAGTAGTGAGGTTTTTGTTGTTCAAACAATATGCTTCAACATAGTTGGTAACAAAATCTCATAGTGCATGTATAGGTGTGGTTTGTACAATTTACGTCAGAGATGGAGTGTACATGCTTTTAATATATGAGTGTCTGTCATTGTCATCACAGTGTCAAATAATCCACATTGAACGAAAATGTTCCCTTGTGTAAATTTAGATATGTGGTTGTAGGTAGAGTGGAAGCAGCAAAAATTTAATTTCCAAACACACAAAACTGCAGAATTACGGGGCAACGGGGAACCCTATAAACAGCCGCCGCCAGCACCTTCCCTCCTCCTCCTCATCCTCCCGCCGCCGCCAGGGCGTGGCGGGGCAAAGCCTGGCCGACGCGGCGGCGGTGGGGACTTCCTTCGCCACCTCGCCCGAAGGAGCCGGCCCAGGACGGCGCCCAAGGGCTAGAGCGCGGCGCGATCGCCACGGTGTTGCTGCTTTCCGGCAGCACGACAGGAGGTGTAGTAGTCTTCTCCATGCAGATCGACGACGGATGGCGTGGAGACATCCTCCTCTCCTACGGCGGCCCCTTGGGCTTATGCGGGTTTGCGAGATGAGCGGCCGGTGAGAGCCAGACTCCGACCATGTTGGAGTCGACGATGGCGACGTCCCCGGGCGTCGTTACCTTGCTGAAGGTGTCGTGGCTGCGTATCTTCCGCCTGCTGCCACATTTTTCGGGGGAAACCCTAGATCTGGGTCTCCCGGGTCGGACGATGGCGGCACTCTCGGTGTCTCTCACCCGGTGGGGGCATCGTTTTGGAACACGTCAAGCCTGGAGGGGTCTGCTGGTGGAGTGGTATTTCATCTACCGCGTCGGTGGCGGTGGGTCTCGGCGGCGTGGTGCAGCAGGGTCTCGACGGCGGGAGTGTGAAGATGGATGCGCACAGAGCGGTGGCACTGTGGTGGCGTCAACGGCATGCCTGGCAAGGTCAATGCCTACATCCAGAGTGAAGATGGGTCTGCGGAAGATGGTGGCGGCGATTTATCGAGCGTATGCAGTGGTGTGCGTTGTGAGTTCGCTGGACTAGTTTGTGTTCCCGACTCGCCGTTGGGCGTTTTGGTGAGGGCACCGGATTTTCGATGATGTGCGTTGGTTGAGGTCCGGGCGTGAGGCCCCAACAGGGTCACCCCCTTCATCATGCTTGTAGGTGTTGAGACATCTGTCATTAGTGAGGTGGCTTCAATTTAATATTTGTATTTTCCTTGTAAGGCTCCAATGAATAATCTTAATAAAAGAAAGTTGTGTGCATCATTTTGATGCAGAGGCTGGAGTATAACCTCCATTTCGAAAAAGAAAAAAAAAACTGCAGAAATTGGCTAGAATGGTACACCTTAATTACTTAATTACTTATACGCAATGTTGAGGAAATCGCTTATCGGGGTCAACTCGGTCGGCTGACGATTAGCGATTAATAGGCAAATCCGCCGATTAATCGGGCGATAAATGAGTTAATCGGGCGATAAATGAGTTTATCGGCTAATCGGTGACCACTGAATAGAGATTAATCGCGTGATTAATCGTTGAATCGAACGATTTTTTGGACAGTGCTTATACGTACACTTAATACTCGGAAGCCCGATGAAACAGAGTATGATACAGAACATAGTAGCACGACAAAGTAATTTATTGTCCTGGTGGGCACTTAATATATACAACAGTATAATAGAAGTCTTTGTTCCTAGACTGAACGTACATCAGCAGCTCTAAACATGGTCTTCTGCGGACGTTAGTCTGCAGATTCATGGTTTTGTTCTTCCTCTTGGATCCTTAGGCTGAGCTGACTTGACTGGACATGCAAAAAACTAATGACAATGGAAACTTGGAAGATATGAAACTCACTTGAAATCAGACAAATACCCTTATAGAAACAATAGTGCAAACATGAAATATTCACAAGATGCATCAGGATTCTTAGTTTAGATCTTATTACCTTTATAGTACCTGCGGAAGTTTGGCTAGCTTTTCCCGCAATAATTGTTTCTGTGCATTGATTGAACCATGTGAAGCATGGTTAATTGTTGAAGCTGCTGCTATATCACTTCTGGTTGCGACAGATTATGCTTGAAGCTCTGGAGTGTCTTACGATCGTATCCTACATCATGCATCCACTCTTCGTATGCTTTATTTACCAATATGTCAGCAAACCTGCATTCAAGTTGAGCAAGGTCATTGTATACAATAGATTATTAGTGTTTAGGTATGATGATTTGAGTGAAAAGGCAATGTATGCATGGAAAATGGTTAGCTAAGATATTTGGGCATATGGATTTCAGAATCAAAACTTTACAGTAGCAGTAGTACAGATAATCTCTGGAATATATAGCACCCAAAGTTTCAGTAGATAGTTTTATTTAGTTATTGTTGACAACTTTACACTGGCAACACAAAATTTCAGAACTAAAAGAAATATGTTGAAGTTAACCTTCCATTTTTTTTGTTGAAAATGAGAATGGTAATACTTTGTTGTAGATAACACTACTCACTATATTAGCAACGGTGCTGCAGCTCTTTGAATTGTATTGAAGCCTGGTTCTTGATGTAGTAGCCAATGCTTTGACCTTCCTTTTTTATCAGAGGTGGAGCTGGCATCCATAGGTGAGCAGAATGCAGATCATTAGACATGTCTTGTGCAGATATGGAAGTATCATTAGACATGTCTTGTGCAGATATGGAAGTTAGTCATGTAACTTATATGCTTTCTTTGCTTCAGCATCCATTCTCTTCCTCACAATTTCAAACTCGTGTTGCAAAGCAAAAATCTTATCAGCATTTCCAGCAACACTGGCAAGACCATAGCTTTTATTCTTCGGGGAAAACATAAGGTCCTCTTGGCATGCATCATGTGACTTCACGAAATCCTCAAAAGATTCATTTTGATGGCCCATGGCCACACGAAGATACTGAAGCTCCCCATCAACCATAGAACTTTCCTGACAACAAAGAAATGAAGCGATTTGGAAAACGGTGAACATGACAGACATAAAGATCAGTAATTAAAAAAGCTAAAACATGTAACTAAAGATGGGGCAAGAGCCGAACTCCATTAGGCAGTTAAATAAACTGGTCATGACGACTGACGATGCAGTGTTCTAGTAAAAAGTAAAAACATGCAATTCTTGGATAATAGCTATAGTAAGAGATTACTAATTTTTTAGACACAATGATCTTGAGAAAGTGCTTCAAAAGTCAAATATATGCGGTTTTGAAATCTTATGCAGAAAGAATATACAGTAGCTTGTCAAAAAATTGGAAGAAATAGAACACACTTCTCTAGTGTGTGGCCATGTGCCCATGCGCATAGCATGGCAATCCAAACTCACACATTAATCATTTTGATGTTTCAGATGATAACGTCCTCTATACTTCAGAGGCAGAATTTTCAAACTGTACAATCTACAAATTAATCATTTTGATGTTTTAGATAATCAGACTTATAAGATCATTTTCAACTTTCAGCTCCCACACCTGGAAGAGATTATTTCTCAAGCAATATTATACCAACAATTTCTTTTGGATATGTATATGTTATCGAATTGCAGATAGCACCTTTCTGAAGCAATCATATACTCTAAAGAGATCAGTGGAAGTGGTATGTGACTCGACGAATTGATCCGGACCCGGATGGTCCTGATGCCACAGCCGCCTGCTCCCCTACAGTGGGAGTGGAACAACATTGAGTGCACCATCAGGCGGGCAGTGGTTGATTCGCCGGTATCCATCACGGCCAACCTGGCTGCGGGAACTGCGGGCGACGACAGTGGCCAGCGAGACCCTGATGAGACTCCACATGACAAAGACATCAGCGGAAAGTATTTCAAGAAATTCGAACTATACTCAAAAAAAATATTCAATTAGTAAATCACAGAGGCAATTGCTCATCTTGCATGCGGAGAAGGTCGAATGACTTCTTTTCAGTTACGTGTAGATAACTATATTCTCATATGACAACCTAGATAACAAATGCTTCTTCTAAGCACCTATATTTACATGTAGTTCAATTTGGTGACTTAATACTAAATGGAGGTGCCCATTGAGCAAAAAATGAGTTGCCCTTGTAAGAATATGGAACAGCAAGAAGAAAAATTGCAACAATCTGAAACTGATTATTATGAACTTCTACAGTGTTGTACACTTGTACAGAGATGATAAACAAAATCATTACTGCAAACGCTGAATTTTGATGGAGCTGTCACCGTAACATGTGGTACCAGAATAGCTTATGTAGAGTCTTAAACTGGTTGTGACGACTGAATTACTATAAGGTACCTACTGAACTAAGAATCACAAAATAGATATTGCATACATGCATTCTTGATACAGGAGTCTGCATACCTGCATTTCTCAGCTGCAGCTCTGCAGATGAACTACATACGCACGGCACAATCCGCGTCCATCCTATCCAGCCAGGCACTTTTCGGGCCTGCAAAGCAAATTCATGAAGTGGAAACTGGCATGACAATAGGGCGTAGAAGAGACCCAAGACAGTTGCTACTAACTAAATTTCGGATGTGCTCACCTTATCCGCACCTCCCAGCAAACCTCTGGAAATGGCCAAGCCGGCGACGGGCACGTCCTTATTGGAGAAGACTGAAATTGAGGCGATGCGTCTTCTTGTCGCCACCATCCTTGCTTGGCGAGCCTCGCTTGGACTCGAGGGCAAGGGGACGACGCTGGGGCAAGGCGAGACAGAGGGGAAGCTCCGTGTGGTGGCGTCGTTTGGTCATGGAGAGCCACCAGTGAAGACGGCCGGCGCTGCAAAGGCGAGAGGCAAAGAAGTGAGCTGGTGAGGCCTCCCATATGCCTGGCTCCACCGCCTGGCGCCTTACACCGTCAGCCGCTGCAGCGCCTCTCGACCCCAGCGAGGGCCGCTCCCGCCTCCGTTCGAAGCCGGCCGCCGCAAGCCTCATCTCCGGCTTCTCATCCATGTCTTCTTTTCTAGAAGAAAAATATTAGGAGGCGATGGGTCATGGAGCCATAGAGAGCTCGAGAGGCGTGAGAAATTGGGAGGTTTGATAATCCTACCAGAGAGACCGGGCCGGGGAGGAGCTCGGGCAGGGGGAGTCCGGTGGAGGTGAAGCCGGCACGAACACCTAGAGCTCCTTCGCACCGCTTGCCGATGGCGCGCCGCGTCAATGTCTGGCTCCGTAAGCACCACACAGCGTGATGGAGAGGATCTGGAGCGGTGTCGTGCCTCCGGCGTGGTGTCGTGCGTCGGCCGGTGGCTCTGATGGGAAGCCGGGAGAGGAGGCTGAAACGCCATCCGAGCTCGTCCGCCAAATCACGGACGAAGCGCAGGCGGGGAAGATCAGGGCGATTTTGTTTGACAATGCTCGGGCGAGAAATAATATGCATCAGCGGATGGAGAGAGAGAGAAAATGGAAGAGATAAGACACGACTGACCACCACCGCTTTGACCATTTCACACAGCTCTAAAATCTGACAAAATTTAAGGCTGCCACCCACGTACCCACCACTTTTACATCTTAGCTACGTGCACCAAATCATCTCTCTAAGGCTTCAGAAAGGAAATCATCTAGTTACACGTGTTGCCATCATGTGAAACTCAGTCGTGATCAATCATGATTACAGAGTTTATACCGCATACAGTTCATATCATATGTCTAACACCCTCCCTTAATCACAACCTACTAGATTGAGATTATGATTAAATTCTTCAAAGCTAAGAACATGAAGGGGCTTTGTAAAGCCATCAATAACTTAATCCTTAGAAGGAACAAACTGAATCCTTAATTGTTTCTTCATCAGTTTTCTGACAAAGTAAAAAATCTATCTTAATGTTCTTTGCTCTTGCATGAAATACATGATTTACTGACATATATATATAGCTTCCATATTATCACACCATAAACATGGGGGCTGAGACAATTTTACTCCAAGTTCCTCAAGCAAGGACTGTACCCAAATAACTTCAGTTATAGCATTCGCCACTGACTTGTACTCCGCCTCTGTACCAGACCTAGAAACTAGAAACTGTAGCTTGCTTCTTTGCACTCCAGAAAATTAAATTTGGTCCAAAGAATACTGCAAAACCTCCTGTGAACCGGCGATCGTCTATACAACCAGCATAATCTGCATCAGAGAAAGCACTGACTGTTGGAGATATGCCCAAGAGGCAATAATAAAGTGGTTATTATATATCTTTGTTTTTATGATAAATGTTTATATACCATGCTATAATTGTATTAACCGAAACATTGATACATGTGTGTTATGTAAACAACAAGGAGTCCCTAGTAAGCCTCTTGTATAACTAGCTTGTTGATTAATAGATGATCATAGTTTCATGATCATGAACATTTGATGTTATTAATAACAAGGTTATATCATTATGTGAATGATGTAATGGACATACCCAATTAAGCGTAGCATAAGATCACGTCATTAAGTTCATTTGCTATAAGCTTTCGATACATAGTTACCTAGTCCTTTCGACCATGAGATCATGTAAATCACTTATACCGAAAGGTACTTTGATTGCATCAAACGCCACTGCGTAAATGGGTGGTTATAAAGGTGGGATTAAGTATCCGGAAAGTATGAGTTGAGGCATATGGATCAACAGTGGGATTTGTCCATCCCGATGACGGATAGATATACTCTGGGACCTCTCAGTGGAATGTCGTCTAATTAGCTTGCAAGCATATGAATGGTTCATAAGAGACCACATACCATGGTACGAGTAAAGAGCACTTGTCAGGAGACGAGGTTGAACAGGGTATAGAGATACTGATGATCAAACCTCGGACAAGTAAAATATCGCATGACAAAGGGAATCGGTATCGTATGTAAATGGTTCATTCGATCACTAAGTCATCGTTGAATATGTGGGAGCCATTATGGATCTCCAGATCCCGCTATTGGTTATTGGTCGGAGAGAAGTCTCAACCATGTCTGCATAGTTCACGAACCGTAGGCTGACACACTTAAGGTTTGATGTCGTTTGAGTAGATATGGAATATGGAATGGAGTTCGAAGTTATGTTCGGAGTATCGGATGGGATCCAGGACATCACGAGGAGTTCCGGAATGGTCCGGAGAATAAGATTCATGTATAGGAAGTCATTTTCCAAGTTTGAAAATGATCCGGTGCATTTATGTAAGGTTCTAGAAGGTTCTAGAAAAGTCCGGAAGAAATCACCATGGAAGGTGGAGTCCCGGAGGGACTCCACCTAGCATGGCCGGCCAACCCTAAGGGGGAGGAGTCCCAGGTGGACTCCACCTTGGTGGCCGGCCACCCCCTCCAAGGAAAGGTGGGAGTCCCACCTTGAGTGGGAATTCCACCTTGGGTAGGTTTCCCACCATATGGAAGGTTTTGGGTTAGGGTCTTATTCGAAGACTTGTAGCCCAACTCTTTGGGGTTCCTCCTATAAAAAGAGGGACAAGCGGAGTGGGCCGGCCACACCAAGACCTAGTTGGCCGCACCCCTTAGTGGTCGGCGCCCCCTCTCCCCAAACCCTAGCCGCCCTCCTCCACCACCTCTCCCGCATACGCTTTAGCGAAGCTCTGCCGGAGATCTCCATCATCACCGCCACCACGCCATCGTGCTGCTGGGATTCCAAGGAGGATCTACTACTTCCGCTGCCCGCTGTAACGGGGAGAAGGACGTCGTCTTCATCAACACCGAACGTGTGACCGAGTACGGAGGTGCTGCCCGATTGTGGCACCGTCAAGATCTTCTACGCGCTTTTGAAAGCGGCAAGTGGTCATCTTCTGCAACAACGAGATATAATCTCGTAGGCTTTGGAAATCTTCAAGGGTTAGTCTCGTGATCCCCTCGTTGCTACCATCTTCTAGATTGCATCTTGGCTTGTTTTTCATTCTCGCGATAGGAAATTTTTTGTTTTCTATGCTACGAATCCCTACAGTGGTATCAGAGCCGTGTCTATGCATAGATTGGTTGCACGAGTAGAACACAATTGTTTTGTGGGCGTTGATGCTTTGTTGTCTTTAGTTTGAGTACTTTGCATCTTTGTGGCATAATGGGATGAAGCGGCTCGGGCTAACTTTACATGACCGCGTTCATGAGATTTGCTCCACGCTCGACATGCAACTAGTATTGCATAAGTGGCTTTGCGGGTGTCTGTCTCTCCTACTATAGTGAAGATCCAATTTACTCTTCTATTGACAACACTAGTATCACCGTTGTGGTTCATGTTCGTAGGTAGATTGGATCTTACTTGAAAACCCTAAACCACGTAAAATATGCAAACCAAATTAGAGACGTCTAACTTGTTTTTGCAGGGTTTGGTGATGTGATATGGCCATAATGTGATGATGAATATGTATGAGATTATCATTATTGCATTGTGGCAACCGGCAGGAGCCTTATGGTTGTCTTTAAATTTCATGTTGAGTAGTATTTCAAAGAAGTTTTAATAGTTGCTACATGGGAGAACAATCATGAAGACGGCGCCATTGACCTTGACGCTACGCCGACGATGATGGAGATCATGCCCGTTGATGAGGGAGATCATGTTCGTGCTTTGGAGATGAAGATCAAAGGCGCAAAGACAAAGGGGCCATATCATATCACATATGAATTGCATGTGATGTTAATCCTTTATGCATCTTATTTTGCTTAGATCGCGACGGTAGCATTATAAGATGATCCCTCTCACTAAATATCAAGATAATAAAGTGTTCATCCTTAGTAGCACCGTTGCCAAGACTTGTCGTTTCGAAGCATCACGTGATGATCGGGTGTGATAGATTCAACATGTGCATACAACGGGTGCAAGCCAGATTTGCACACGCGGATACTAAGGTTTCCTTGACGAGCCTAGCATGTGCAGACATGGTCTCGGAACACGGGATATCGAAAGGTAGAGCATGAATCATATGATTGATATGATGAACACTCTGAGTGTTCGCCATTGAAGTTACATCTTGTCTCGTGATGATCGGACTTGGTGTGGTGGATTTGGTTCGTGTGATCACTAAGACAATACGAGGGATATTGTTTTGAGTGGGAGTTCACCTAGTTTTTAATTTTGTTGAATTAAAATTTGAACTCAATTTGTCATAAACTTAGTCTAAACTATTGCAAATGTATGTTGTAGATCATGGCGTCCCCATCAATCAATTTTAACTAGTTCCTAGAGAAAGAAAAGCTTAAGAGCAACGGTAGCAACTTCACCAACTGGTTCCGTCATGTGAGGATTTTCCTCGCTGGTGGAAACCTGCAATATGTGCTCGATGCAACGCTAGGTGCCCCACCTGCAGAAACTGAATCCGATGAAGTAAAGAATGTTTACGAGACTCGGAAAACTCGGTACTCTCAAGTTCATTGTGCCATCCTATGCAGTCTGGAAGCCGATCTTCAAAAACGTTTTGAGCACCACGATCCGCATGAGTTAGACAATGAGCTGAAAGTTATCTTTGAAACTCATGCGGCTGTGGAATGCTATGAAGCATCGAAACACTTCTTCAGTTGCATGATGGAAGAGGGAAGCTCCGTTAGTGAGCACATGCTCATCATGACTGGGCATGCGAAGAAACTCAGTGACTTGGGGATAGTGATTCCTAACAAACTGGGGATTAATCGTGTCCTTCAATCACTGCCACCTAGTTACAAGAACTTTGTGATGAACTACAATATGCAGAACATGAACAAAGAGTTACCTGAACTCTTCTCCATGCTGAAATCTGCTGAGATTGAGATAAAGAAAGAGCACCAAGTGTTGATGGTCAACAAGACCACCAGTTTCAAGAAACAGGGCAAGCCTAAGGGAAACTTCAAGAAGAGCGGCAAGAAAGCTGTCGCGCCTCCTGTGAAGCCTAAGGCTGGCCCTAAGCCTGATGCTGAGTGCTATTGCTGCAAGGAGAAGGGACACTGGAAGCGTAATTGCTCCAAATACTTGGCTGATCTGAAGAGCGGCCTTGTCAAGAAGAAGAAAGGTATATCTGATATACATGTTATAGATGTTTATCTTACTGGTTCTCGTACTAGTGCCTGGGTATTTGATACTGGTTCGGTTGCTCACATTTTTAACTCGAAACAGGAACTACGAAATAAACGAAGCCTATCGAGTGATGAAGTGACGATGCGCGTTGGAAATGGATCCAAGGTCGATGTGATCGTTGTCGGCACGCTCCCTCTACATCTACCTTCGGGATTAGTTTTAAACCTCAATAATTGTTATTTAGTGCTTGCGTTGAGCATGAACATTATATCTGGATCTTGTTTAATGCAAGACGGTTATTCATTCAAGTCTGAGAATAATGGTTGTTCTATTTTTATGAATAATATCTTTTATGGTCATGCACCTGAGAAAAATGGTTGATTTCTATTAAGTCTCGATAGTAGTGATACACATGTTCATAACATTGATGCTAAGCGAATTAAATTGAATGATAATTCTACTTATATGTGGCACTATCGTCTTGGTCATATTGGAGTGAAACGCATGAAGAAAATCCATTCCGATGGATTACTTGAGTCACTTGATAGATGCGAAGCATGTCTAATGGAAAAAATGACTAAGACTCCATTCTCTGGTATTATGGAGCGAGCTACAGACTTATTGGAAATCATACATACCGATGTGTGTGGACCAATGAGTGTAGCCTCACGCGGTGGTTATCGTTATGTTCTAACCTTCACAGATGATCTGAGTAGATATGGGTATATCTATTTCATGAAACATAAATCCGAAACTTTCGAGAAGTTTAAGCAATTCCAAAGTGAAGTAGAAAATCAATGTAACAAGAAGATTAAATTTCTGCGATCTGATCGTGGAGGCGAATATCTGAGTTATGAGTTTAGCATGCATTTAAAGAAATGCGGAATACTTTCACAGTTGACACCGCCAGGAACACCACAACGAAATGGTGTGTCCGAACATCGTAATCGAACTCTCTTAGATATGGTTCGTTCTATGATGTCTCTTACTGATTTGCCGTTATCATTTTGGGGTTATGCATTAGAGACAGTTGCATTCACTTTAAATAGGGCACCATCTAAATCCGTTGAAATGACACCGTATGGATTATGGTTTAATAAGAAACCTAAGCTGTCGTTTCTTAAAGTTTGGGGTTGCGAAGCCTATGTAAAAAAGTTACAACCGAACAAGCTAGAACCCAAAGCAGAGAAATGCGTCTTCATAGGATACCCTAAGGAAACTATAGGGTATACTTTCTATCACAGATCCGAAGGCAAAATCTTTGTTGCTAAGAACGGAACATTTTTTGAGAAAGAATTTCTCGCTAAAGAAGTGACTGGAAGAAAAGTAGAACTCGACGAGGTTACTGAACCTTCTCTCGTTAATCAGAGTAGCGCAGTACCGGAAGATGTTCCTGTGCCGCCTGCACCGGTAACAGAGGAAGCTAACGATAATGATCATGAAACTTCGAGCGAGATAGCTACTGAACCTCGCAGATCAACAAGGGAACATACCACTCCTGATTGGTTTGATCCTTGTCTAAATGTCATGATTGTGGACAACAATGATGAAGACCCTGCGACGTATGAAGAAGCGATGGTGAGCCCAGATTCCAACAAATGGCAAGAAGCCATGAAATCCGAAATGGGATCCATGTATGATAACAAAGTGTGGACTTCGGTAGACTTACCTGATAGCCGCAAGGCTGTCGAGAATAAATGGATCTTCAAGAGAAAAACAGATGCTGATGGTAATATTACGGTCTATAAAGCTCGACTTGTCGCAAAGGGTTTCCGACAAATTCAAGGTGTTGACTACGATGAGACTTTCTCACCTGTAGCGAAGCTAAAGTCTGTGAGGATTTTGTTAGCAATAGCTGCATTTTCGATTATGAGATTTGGCAGATGGATGTCAAAACAGCGTTCCTTAATGGAGACATTGAGGAAGAGTTGTATATGGTACAACCCAAAGGTTTTGTCGATCCTAAAAATGCTGACAAGGTGTGCAAACTTCAGCGTTCAATTTATGGACTGAAGCAAGCATCCAGAATTTGGAACCGACGCTTTGATAAGGTGATCAAAGACTTCGGGTTTATACAGTGTCATGGAGAGGCATGTATTTACAAGAAAGTGAGTGGGAGCTCTATAGCATTCCTGATATTATATGTAGATGACATATTATTGATTGGGAATGATATAGAACTATTAAGTAGTGTAAAAGGTTATTTGAATAAGTGTTTTTCAATGAAAGACCTTGGTGAAGCATCGTACATTTTAGGCATCAAGATTTATAGAGATAGATCAAGACGCCTAATAGGGCTTTCACAGAGTACATACCTGGACAAGATTCTAAAGAAGTTTAGAATGGATGAAAGTAAGAAAGGGTTCTTACCTATGTTGCCAGGTAAGGTCTTGAGTAAAACTCAAGGTCCGGCTACGGCAGAAGAAAGAGAAATGATGAATCAGATCCCCTATGCCTCGGTAGTAGGCTCTATCATGTATGCCATGATGTGTACTAGACCGGATATAGCACATGATGTTAGTTTGACTAGCAGATATCAAAGTGATTGACACGCGTACAGCACGCGACTGTTGGGAACCCCAAGTGGAAGGTGTGATCCGTACAGCAGTAAGTTTCCCTCAGTTAGAAACCAAGGTTTATCGAACCAGTAGGAGTCAAGAAGCACGTTGAAGGTTGATGGCGGCGAGATGTAGTGCGGCGCAACACCAGGGATTCCGGCGCCAACGTGGAACCTGCACAACACAAACCAAGTACTTTGCCCCAACGAAACAGCGAGGTTGTCAATCTCACCGGCTTGCTGTAACAAAGAATTAGATGTATAGTGTGGATGATGATTGTTTGCAGAAAACAGTAGAAACGATGTGCAGTAGATTGTATTTCAGTAAAGAGAATTGGACCGGGGTCCACAGTTCACTAGAGGTGTCTCTCCCATAAGATAAACAGCATGTTGGGTGAACAAATTACAGTTGGGCAATTGACAAATAAAGAGGGCATGACCATGCACATACATATTATGATGAGTATTGTGAGATTTAATTGGGCATTACGACAAAGTACATAGACCGCTATCCAGCATGCATCTATGCCTAAAAAGTCCACCTTCAGGTTATCATCCGAACCCCCTCCAGTATTAAGTTGCTAACAACAGACAATTGCATTAAGTATTGCGCGTAATGTAATCAGTAACTACATCCTCGAACATAGCACCAATGTTTTATCCCTAGTGGCAACAGCACATCCATAATCTTAGAGGTTTCTGTCACTCCCCCAGATTCACGGAGACATGAACCCACTATCGAGCATAAATACTCCCTCTTGGAGTTACAAGCATCTACTTGGCCAGAGCATCTACTAGTAACGGAGAGCATGCAAGATCATAAACAACACATAGACATAACTTTGATAATCAACATAACAAGTATTCTCTATTCATCGGATCCCAACAAACGCAACATATAGAATTACAGATAGATGATCTTGATCATGTTCGGCAGCTCACAAGACCCGACAATTAAGCACAATGGGGAGAAGACAACCATCTAGCTACTGCTATGGACCCATAGTCCAGGGGTAGACTACTCACACATCACTCCGGAGGCGACCATGGCGGCGTAGAGTCCTCCGGGAGATGATTCCCCTCTCCGGCAGGGTGCCGGAGGCGATCTCCTGAATCCCCCGAGATGGGATTGGCGGCGGCAGCGTCTCTGGAAGGTTTTCCGTATCGTGGCTCTCGGTACTGGGGGTTTCGCGACGAAGGCTATTTGTAGGCGGAAGGGCAGGTCAAGGGGCGTCACGAGGGGCCCACACTACAGGTCGGCGCGGCCAAGACCTGGGCCGTGCCGCCCTATAGTCTGGCCACCTCGTGGCCCCACTTCGTCTCCTCTTCGCTCTTCTGGAAGCTTCGTGGCAAAATAGGACCCTGGGCGTTGATTTCGTCCAATTCCGAGAATATTTCCTTACTAGGATTTCTGAAACCAAAAACAGCAGAAAACAGCAACTGGCACTTCGGCATCTTGTTAATAGGTTAGTTCCAGAAAATGCACGAATATGACATAAAGTGTGCATAAAACATGTAGATATCATCAATAATGTGGCATGGAACATAATAAATTATCGATACGTCGGAGACGTATCAGCATCCCCAAGCTTAGTTCCTGCTCGTCCCGAGCAGGTAAACGATAAACAAAGATAATTTCTGGAGTGACATGCCATCATAACCTTGATCATACTATTGTAAAGCATATGTAGTGAATGCAGCGATCAAAACAATGTATATGACATGAGTAAACAAGTGAATCATATAGCAAAGACTTTTCATGAATAGTACTTCAAGACAAGCATCAATAAGTCTTGCATAAGAGTTAACTCATAAAGCAATAATTCAAAGTAGAGGCACTGAAGCAACACATAGGAAGATTAAGTTTCAGCGGTTGCTTTCAACTTATAACATGTATATCGCATGGATATTGTCAACATAGAGTAATATAATAAGTGCAATATGCAAGTATGTAGGAATCAATGCACAGTTCACACAAGTGTTTGCTTCTTGAGGTAGAGAGAAATAGGTGAACTGACTCAACATTAAAGTAAAAGAAAGGTCCTTCAAAGAGGAAAGCATCGATTGCTATATTTGTGCTAGAGCTTTGATTTTGAAAACAAGAAACAATTTTGTCAATGGTAGTAATAAAGCATATGTATCATGTAAATTACATCTTACAAGTTGCAAGCCTCATGCATAGTATACTAATAGTGCCCGCACCTTGTCCTAATTAGCTTGGACTACCGGGATTATCGCAATGCACATGTTTTAACCAAGTGTCACAAAGGGGTACCTCTATGTCACTTTGTACAAAGGTCTAAGGAGAAAGCTCGCATCGGATTTCTCGCTATTGATTATTCTCAACTTAGACATCCATACCGGGACAACATAGACAACAGATAATGGACTCCTCTTTTATGCATAAGCATGTAGCAACAATTAATTTTCTCATTTGAGATTGAGGATATTGTCCAAAACTGAAACTTCCACCATGGATCATGGCTTTAGTTAGCGGCCCAATGTTCTTCTCTAACAACATGCATGCTCTAACCATAAGGTGGTAGATCTCCCTTACTTCAGACAAGACGAACATGCATAGCAACTCACATGATATTCAACAAAGAATAGTTGATGGCGTCCCCAGTGAACATGGTTATCGCACAACAAGCAACTTAATAAGAGATAAAGTGCATAAGTACATATTGAATACCACAATAGTTTTTAAGCTATTTGTCCCATGAGCTATATATTTTAAAGGTGGAGAATGGAAATTTAAAGGTAGCACTCAAGCAATTTACTTTGGAATGGCGGAGAAATACCATGTAGTAGGTAGGTATGGTGGACATAGATGGCATAGTGGTTGGCTCAAGTATTTTGGATGCATGAGAAGTATTCCCTCTCGATATAAGGTTTAGGCTAGCAAGGCTATTTGAAACAAACACAAGGATGAAGCGGTGCAGCAAAACTCACATAAAAGACATATTGAAAACATTATAAGACTCTACACCATCTTCCTTGTTGTTCAAACTCAATACTAGAAATTATCTAGACCTTAGAGAGACCAAATATGCAAACCAAATTTTAGCATGCTCTATGTATTTCTTCATTAATAGGTGCAAAGTATATGATGCAAGAGCTTAAACATGAGCACAACAATTGCCAAGTATCACATTATCCAAGACATTTTAGCAATTACTACATGTATCATTTTCCAATTCCAACCATATAACAAATTAACGAAGATAAGACTTCGCCATGAATATTATGAGTAGAGCCTAAGGATATACTTGTCCATATGCTACAGCGGAGCGTGTCTCTCTCCCATACAATGAATGCTAGGATCCATTTTATTCAAACAAAACAAAAACAAAAACAAACCGACGCTCCAAGCAAAGCACATAAGCTGTGATGGAATAAAAATATAGTTTCAGGGGAGGAACCTCATAATGTTGTCGATGAAGAAGGGGATGCCTTGGGCATCCCCAAGCTTAGACGCTTGAGTCTTCTTGATATATGCAGGGGTGAACCACCGGGGCATCCCCAAGCTTAGAGCTTTCACTCTCCTTGATCATGTTGTATCATCTCCCTCTCTTGATCCTTGAAAACTTCCTCCACACCAAACTTAGAACAACTCATTAGAGGGTTAGTGCATAATAAAAATATACATGTTCAGAGGTGACATAATCATTCTTAACACTTCTGGACATTGCACAAAGCTACTGAAAGTCAACGGAATCGAAAAATCCATCGAACATATCAAAACTGGCAATGCGAAATAAAAGGAAGAATCTGTCAAAAACAGAACAGTTCGTATTGATGAATTTTATCGAGGCACCAGACTTGCTCAAATGAAAATGCTCAAATTGAATGAAAGTTGAGTACATATCTGCGGATCACTCACGTAAATTGGCATAATTTTCTGAGTTACCTACAGAGAATTTTGCCCAGATTCGTGACAGCAAAGAAATCTGTTTCTGCGCAGTAATCCAAATCTAGTATGAACTTTACTATCAACGACTTTACTTGGCACAACAAAACACTAAACTAAGATAAGGAGAGGTTGCTACAGTAGTAAACAACTTCCAAGACACAAAATAAAAACAAAGTACTGTAGTAAAAACATGGGTTGTCTCCCATAAGCGCTTTTCTTTAAGTCCTTTCAGCTAGGCGCAGAAAGTGTGTATCAAGTATTATCGAGAGACGAAGTGTCAACATCGTAATTTGTTCTAATAATAGAATCAAAAGGTAACTTCATTCTCTTTCTAGGGAAGTGTTCCATACCTTTCTTGAGAGGAAATTGATATTTTATATTACCTTCCTTCATATCAATGATAGCACCAACAGTTCGAAGAAAAGGTCTTCCCAATATAATGGGACAAGATGCATTGCATTCAATATCCAAGACAACAAAATCAACGGGGACAAGGTTATTGTTAACGGTAATGCGAACATTATCAACTTTCCCCAAAGGTTTCTTTGTAGAATGATCAGCAAGATTAACATCCAAATAGCAATTTTTCAGCGGTGGCAAGTCAAGCATATTATAGATTTTCTTAGGCATAACAGAAATACTTGCACCAAGATCACATAAAGCATTACAATCAAAATCTTTAACCTTCATCTTAATGATGGGTTCCCAACCATCCTCTAGCTTCCTAGGGATAGAGGCTTCGCGCTCTAGTTTCTCTTCTCTAGCTTTTATGAGAGCATTTATAATATGTTGCGTGAAAGCCAAATTTATAGCACTAGCATTAGGACTTTTAGCAAGTTTTTGCAAGAACTTTATAACTTCAGAGATGTGGCAATCATCAAAATTCAAACCATTATAATCTAAAGCAATGGGATCATCATCCCCAATGTTGGAAAAAATTTCAGCAGTTTTATCACGAGAGTTTGTGATAGCTTTAGCAGTTTCAGGCAGTTTCTCGCGCTTTGCATTAGAAGTGGAAACATTGCTAACACCAATTCTTTTATTAGTATTAGTAGGTGGTGCAGCAACTTGTGTAGCATTAGCATTACTAGTGGTGGTAATAGTCCAAACTTTAGCTATATTATCTTCTTTTTCATTTTCTTCTCTTTCCCACCTAGCACGCAATTCGGCCATCAATCTTATATTCTCATTAATTCTAACTTGGATGGCATTTGCTGTAGTAACAATTTTATTATGACGATTTTCATTAGGCATAACTTTCGATTTCAAAAGATCAACATCAGCAGCAAGACTATCGACTTTAGAAGCAAGTATATCAATTTTCCCAAGCTTTTCTTCAACAGATTTGTTAAAAGCAGTTTGTGTACTAATAAATTCTTTAAGCATGTCTTCAAGTCCAGGGGGTGTGTTCCTATTATTGTTGTAAGAATTCCCATAAGAATTACCATAGCCGTTGCCATTATTATAAGGATATGGCCTATAGTTGTTACTAGAATTGTTCCGGTAAGCATTGTTGTTGAAATTATTATTTTTAATGAAGTTTACATCAACATGTTCTTCTTGCGCAACCAATGAAGCTAACGGAACATTATTAGGATCAATATTAGTCCTATCATTCACAAGCATAGACATAATAGCATCAATCTTATCACTCAAGGAAGAGGTTTCTTCGACAGAATTTACCTTCTTACCTTGTGGAGCTCTTTTCGTGTGCCATTCAGAGTAATTGATCATCATATTATCAAGAAGCTTTGTTGCTTTACCAAGAGTGATGGACATAAAGGTACCTCCAGCAGCTGAATCCAATAGGTTCCGCGAAGAGAAATTCAGTCCTGCATAAAAGGTTTGGATGATCATCCAAGTAGTCAGTCCATGGGTTGGGCAATTTTTAACCAAAGATTTCATTCTTTCCCATGCTTGTGCAACATGCTCAGTATCCAATTGTTTAAAATTCATTATGCTACTCCTCAAAGATATAATTTTAGCAGGGGGATAATATCTACCAATAAAAGCATCCTTGCATTTAGTCCATGAATCAATACTATTCTTAGGCAGAGATAGCAACCAATCTTTAGCTCTTCCTCTTAATGAGAAAGGGAACAATTTTAATTTTATAATGTCACCATCTACATCCTTATACTTTTGCATTTCACATAATTCAACAAAATTATTAAGATGGGCAGCAGCATCATCAGAACTAACACCAGAAAATTGCTCTCGCATAACAAGATTCAGTAAAGCAGGTTTAATTTCAAAGAATTCTGCTGTAGTAGCAGGTGGAGCAATAGGTGTGCATAAGAAATCATTATTATTTGTGGTTGTGAAGTCACACAACTTAGTATTTTCAGGAGTACCCATTTTAGCAGTAGTAAATAAAGCAAACTAGATAAAGTAATTGCAAGTAACTATTTTTTTTGTGTTTTTGATATAGCAAACAAGATAGCAAATAAAGTAAAACTAGCAACTAATTTTTTTGTATTTTGATTTAGTGCAGCAAACAAAGTAGTAAATAAAACTAAGCAAGACAAAAACAAAGTAAAGAGATTGGGATGTGGAGACTCCCCTTGCAGCGTGTCTTGATCTCCCCGGCAACGACGCCAGAAATTTAGCTTGACACGCGTACAGCACGCGACCGTTGGGAACCCCAAGTGGAAGGTGTGATGCGTACAGCAGTAAGTTTCCCTCAGTTAGAAACCAAGGTTTATCGAACCAGTAGGAGTCAAGAAGCACGTTGAAGGTTGATGGCGGCGAGATGTAGTGCGGCGCAACACCAGGGATTCCGGCGCCAACGTGGAACCTGCACAACACAAACCAAGTACTTTGCCCCAACGAAACAGCGAGGTTGTCAATCTCACCGGCTTGCTGTAACAAAGAATTAGATGTATAGTGTGGATGATGATTGTTTGCAGAAAACAGTAGAACAAAGATTGCAAGAGATTGTATTTCAGTAAAGAGAATTGGACCAGGGTCCACAGTTCACTAGAGGTGTCTCTCCCATAAGATAAACAGCATGTTGGGTGAACAAATTACAGTTGGGCAATTGACAAATAAAGAGGGCATGACCATGCACATACATATTATGATGAGTATTGTGAGATTTAATTGGGCATTACGACAAAGTACATAGACCGCTATCCAGCATGCATCTATGCCTAAAAAGTCCACCTTCAGGTTATCATCCGAACCCCCTCCAGTATTAAGTTGCTAACAACAGACAATTGCATTAAGTATTGCGCGTAATGTAATCAGTAACTACATCCTCGAACATAGCACCAATGTTTTATCCCTAGTGGCAACAGCACATCCATAATCTTAGAGGTTTCTGTCACTCCCCCAGATTCACGGAGACATGAACCCACTATCGAGCATAAATACTCCCTCTTGGAGTTACAAGCATCTACTTGGCCAGAGCATCTACTAGTAACGGAGAGCATGCAAGATCATAAACAACACATAGACATAACTTTGATAATCAACATAACAAGTATTCTCTATTCATCGGATCCCAACAAACGCAACATATAGAATTACAGATAGATGATCTTGATCATGTTCGGCAGCTCACAAGACCCAACAATTAAGCACAATGGGGAGAAGACAACCATCTAGCTACTGCTATGGACCCATAGTCCAGGGGTAGACTACTCACACATCACTCCGGAGGCGACCATGGCGGCGTAGAGTCCTCCGGGAGATGATTCCCCTCTCCGGCAGGGTGCCGGAGGCGATCTCCTGAATCCCCCGAGATGGGATTGGCGGCGGCGGCGTCTCTGGAAGGTTTTCCGTATCGTGGCTCTCGGTACTGGGGGTTTCGCGACGAAGGCTATTTGTAGGCGGAAGGGCAGGTCAAGGGGCGTCACGAGGGGCCCACGCTACAGGTCGGCGCGGCCAAGACCTGGGCCGCGCCGCCCTATAGTCTGGCCACCTCGTGGCCCCAATTCGGTCTTCTGGAAGCTTCGTGGCAAAATAGGACCCTGGGCGTTGATTTCGTCCAATTCCGAGAATATTTCCTTACTAGGATTTCTGAAACCAAAAACAGCAGAAAATAGCAACTGGCACTTCGGCATCTTGTTAATAGGTTAGTTCCAGAAAATGCACGAATATGACATAAAGTGTGCATAAAACATGTAGATATCATCAATAATGTGGTATGGAACATAAGAAATTATCGATACGTCGGAGACGTATCAGTGATCCAGGAATGGAACACTGGACAACGGTCAAGAATATCCTGAAGTACTTGAAAAGAACTAAGGATATGTTTCTTTGTTATGGAGGTGACCAAGTGCTCGTTGTAACTAGTTACACCGATGCAAGTTGGAACACTGATCCTGATGACTCTAAGTCTCAGTCTGGGTACGTGTTTATATTGAATGGTGCTGCAGTAAGCTGGTGTAGCTCGAAGTAGTGCACGGTGGCGAAGTCTTCAACAGAATCGGAATACATAGCAGCTTCAGAGGCTTCATCAGAAGCGGTATGGATTAAGAGGTTCATTGTTGAGCTTGGTGTGGTTCCTAGTGCATTGGACCCACTAGTCATCTATTGTGACAACATGGGTGCCATCGCCAATGCACAAGAACCAAGGTCACACAAGAGGCCGAAGCATATCAAGCTGCGTTTTCATTCGATTCGCAAATACATCGAAGATGGAGAAGTAAAGATTTGCAAAGTACACACTGATCTGAATGTGGCAGATCCGTTGACTAAAGCTCTCCCTAGGTCAAAGCATGACCAACACCAGAATGCCATGGGTGTTAGGTACCTTACAATGTAATCTAGATTATTGACTCTAGTGCAAGTGAGAGACTGTTGGAGATATGCCCAAGAGGCAATAATAAAGTGGTTATTATATATCTTTGTGTTTATGATAAATGTTTATATACCATGCTATGATTGTATTAACCGAAACATTGATACATGTGTGTTATGTAAACAACAAGGAGTCCCTAGTAAGCCTCTTGTATAACTAGCTTGTTGATTAATAGATGATCATAGTTTCATGATCATGAACATTGGATGTTATTAATAACAAGGTTATATCATTATGTGAATGATGTAATGGACACACCCAATTAAGCTTAGCATAAGATCACGTCATTAAGTTCATTTACTATAAGCTTTCGATACATAGTTACCTAGTCCTTTCGACCATGAGATCATGTAAATCACTTATACTGAAAGGGTACTTTGATTACATCAAATGCCACTGCGTAAATGGGTGGTTATAAAAGTGGGATTAAGTATCCGAAAAGTATGAGTTGAGGCATATGGATCAACAGTGGGATTTGTCCATCCCGATGACGGATAGATATACTCTGGGCCCTCTCAGTGGAATGTCGTCTAATTAGCTTGCAAGCATATGAAAGGTTCATAAGAGACCACATACCACGGTACGAGTAAAGAGTACTTGTCAGGAGACGAGGTTGAACAAGGTATAGAGATACTGATGATCAAACCTCGGACAAGTAAAATATCGCATGACAAAGGGAATCGGTATCGTATATAAATGGTTCATTCAATCACTAAGTCATCATTGAATATGTGGGAGCCATTATGGATCTCCAGATCCCGCTATTGGTTATTGGTCAGAGAGAAGTCTCAACCATGTCTGCATAGTTCACGAACCGTAGGGTGACACACTTAAGGTTTGATGTCATTTGAGTAGATATGGAATATGGAATGGAGTTCGAAGTTATGTTCAGAGTCTCGGATGGGATCCAGGACATCACGAGGAGTTCCGGAATGGTCCGGAGAATAAGATTCATGTATAGGAAGTCATTTTCCAAGTTTGAAAATGATCCGGTGCATTTATGGAAGGTTCTAGAAAAGTCCGGAAGAAACCACCTAGCATGGCCGGCCAACCCTAAGGGGGAGGAGTCCCAGGTGGACTCCACCTTGGTGGCCGGCCACCCCCCCCCCCCCCTCCGAGGAAAGGTGGGAGTCCCACCTTGAGTGGGAATCCCACCTTGGGTAGGTTTCCCACCATATGGAAGGTTTTGGGTTGGGGTCTTATTCGAAGACTTGTAGCCCAACTCTTTGGGGTTCCACCTATAAAAAGAGGGACAAGGGGAGGGGGCCGGCCACACCAAGCCCTAGTTGGCTGCACCCCTTAGTGGCCGGCGCCCCCCTCTCCCCAAACCCTAGCCGCCCTCCTCCACCACCTCTCCCGCATACGCTTTAGCGAAGCTCTACCGGAGATCTCCATCATCACCGCCACCACGCCGTCGTGCTGCCGGGATTCCAAGGAGGATCTACTACTTCCGCTGCCCGCTGGAACGGGGAGAAGGACGTCGTCTTCATCAACACCGAACGTGTGACCGAGTACGGAGGTGCTGCCCGATTGTGGCACCGTGTAGATCTTCTACGCGCTTTTGAAAGCGGCAAGTGATCATCTTCTGCAACAACGAGATATAATCTCGTAGGCTTTGGAAATCTTCAAGGGTTAGTCTTCTAGATTGCATCTTGGCTTGTTTTTCGTTCTCGCGGTAGGAAATTTTTTGTTTTCTATGCTACGAATCGCTACACTGACCAATGTGGATGTGGACTTCATGAATGTGATCCCAACTCCAATGGTGTGCTTAACATACCTCATGATGCGCTTGGCAGCAGTCCTGTGCGAAGTGGTAGGAGCATGCAAATATTGACACACTTTATTAAAAGCATGTGCAATATCAGGTCTAGTGAGAGTAAGATACTATAGGGCACCTACCATGCTTCTGTACTTAGTACTGTCATTAGGACCCAGTGGCTCTCCTTCATGAGTTGTAATATTTTCCGAGGATGAAAGAGGTGTAGGTGAGCCTTTACAATCTGTCATACCAACACGTGCAAAAACATCTTGAGCATATTTTGTTTGGCTTAATATCAACTGATCATTGACTGATTTAACCTCCATGCCTAGGAAGTAGTGTAGATCACCTAAATCCTTCAACGCAAACTCCTTGCTCAAATCCTTTAGGAGTGCATCAGTTGCAGCTTGAGAGGATCTAGCAACTATAATACCATCAACATAGATAAGCATTAAGATAGTGACAAATGACTTGTGATAAATGAACAAGGATGTATCAGATTTTGAAGCAACAAAGCCAAGAGATATAAGATGAGAACTCAACCGAGAATAACATGCTTGAGGTACTTGTTCAAGCCCATATAGTGATTTGTCAAGTTTGCAAACATAATTTGGCGTGTGTTGATTTTCATACCCAGGTGGTTGTCTCATGTAGACCTTCTCTTCCAGAACACCATGCAAAACGCGTTCTTGACATCTAACTGTCGCAAACTTCATCTCCTAGAAACAACAACTCACAACACAAGTTGAATAGTAGCAATCTTAACTACTGGACTGAAGGTATCATCATAATATATACCATAACGCTGCTTGAACCCTTTAGCTACCAGTCTAGCCTTGTACCTATCAATGGTACCATATGACTTCCTTTTGATTTTATAAATCCAACGACAATCAATGACATTAGTGCCATGTCGTGGTGGAAGCAGCCTCCAGGTTTTATTCATCATAAGATTATCATATTCAGCATCCATAGCCTCTTTCCAATTTGTGCTAGCAAGAGCATCATCAAGAGATGCGGGTTCTTCTATAGACGCCGATAAGATCCAGCGAACAATACCATCCTTGTACCGGTCAGGCTAGGCGCAGAGGATCGTGAGGCCAGCGGTGTGGCCTGTTGTGCGCCAGTGGAGCGCGCGGTCAACGATGATCCGCCGGTGGTCCTGGCGGGAGATGACGCGCTGGGCGTGGGCGCGTCACGCACTGCGGAGCCGACTGCAGTGTCGGGGACAGAGGCAGACGACAGGTCTGGCCCGGCTCTGCGTGGCGATCCCGAGGCTGACCTGTTCTGCGATCCCGAGGTAGATCCTTGCAGAGAATCAGCTCCGTGTTCTGTGCTGTTGGACTGTTCTGAATTGTTGTTTTCAGTGTATTGTACACTGTTTTGAGCAGAATTTTCACCATCTTGCACCATTCTGCGCGTAGGAACCTGCGGAGCAACATACACAGGACTAGAAGCAGGATTAGTAGGAACATTAGTCATGTGTGTCATCAATAAATGCGTCCTCTTGTTCAGGATTGAGAAGTGTAGGTGGGAGTAAAAGAATTTCTTGTCGAAGAAGAGCACCGGCATAGGATTAAGGGAATCAAAAGGAAACACAGCCTTATCGAACACAACATCACAAGAGATATAGACACGCCCAGTAGAAACTTCGAGACACTGTACTCCCTTGTGGCGAGGACTATAACCGAGAAACGCACACTGTGTGGAGCGGAAGGCTAGCTTGCGTTTATTGTATGGGCGGAGATTGGGCCAACACGTACATCCAAAGACACGTAAAGATGACTAATCAGGTTTGGTGTTTAGCAGGCGATGCACATGGTGTCATTATTGATAGTTCTACTAGGAAGCATGTTGATGAAAGATGTTGCAGTAAGGAAAGCCTCGTCCCAAAATTTGAGAGGCACATGAGCATGTGCAAGAAGGGCGGGTCCTACTTCAACTATATTGCGATGCTTACGCTCTGCGGAGCCATTTTGTTAATGTGCATGAGGACAACATACATAATAAGAAATGACTTGCGTTTGAAAGAAGGTGTTAAGCTTGACATATTCACCGCCCCAATCAGACTAGACTGTAAGGATTTTTCGGTCAAGTTTCCGCTCAATTAATTTTTGGAAATTAACAATGGCATTGAACACATTGATACGTCTCCAACGTATCCATAATTTCTGACGTTCCATGCTTGTTTTATGACAATACTTACATGTTTTGCTTGCACTTTATGATGATTTCATGCGTTTTCCGGAACTAACCTATTAACAAGATGCCACAGTGCCAGTTCCTGTTTTCTGCTGTTTTTGGTTCCAGAAAGGCTGTTCGGGCAATATTCTCGGAATTGGACGAAATCAACGCCAAACATCTTATTTTTCCCGGAACCTTCCAGAAAGTCAGAGGGGGACCAGAGGGGTGCCCTGGGGGCCCCACACGTGTGGCCGGCGGGGCCCAGGAAGGGGGCGCGCCGTCCTAGTGTGAGGAGGCCCCGTGGCCCCTCCGACTCTGACTCTTCGCCTATTTAAGCCCTGGAGACCTAAAAACTCGATACCTTTTGACGAAACTCCAGAAAGACTCTAGGGGCGCCGCCGCCATCGCGAAACTCCAATTCGGGGGACAGAACTCTCTGTTCCGGCACCCTGCCGGGACGGGGAAGTGCCCCCGGAAGCCATCTCCATCGACGCCACCGCCTCCATCATGCTCCGTGAGTAGTTCCCCCATGGACTATGGGTTCTAGCAGTAGCTAGTTGGTACTCTCTATCCCATGTACTTCAATACAATGATCTCATGAGCTGCCTTACATGATTGAGATCCATCTGATGTAATCGGTGTTGTGTTTGTTGGGATCCGATGGATGATACATTATGATTAGTCTATCTATAAAGTTTGTGAAGTTATTGTTGCTGCAATCTTGTTATGCTTAATGCTTGTCACTAGGGCCCGAGTGGCATGATCTTAGATTTAAGCTCTATACTTATTGCTTAGATTGTATCTACAAGTTGTATGCACATGTCGCTGTCCGGAACCAAAGGCCCCGAAGTGACAGAAATCGGGACAACCGGAGGGGATGGCGGTGATGTGAGGATCACATGTTTTCACGGAGTGTTAATGCTTTGCTCCGGTGCTCTATTAAAAGGAGTACCTTAATATCCAGTAGATTCCCTTGAGGCCCGGCTGCCACCGGCTGGTAGGACAAAAGATGTTGTGCAAGTATCTCATTGCGAGCACGTACGACTATATATGGAAAACATGCCTAGATGATTAATGAATTGATGTTCTTTCTTAATGCTTTATCAATCCTATCAATTGCCCAACTGTAATTTGTTCACCCAACACTTGTCACTTGTTACTGGAGAGTTACCACTAGTGTAGATCGCTGGTAACCCCGGTCCATCTCTCATCATCATATACTCGTTCTATATGTCATTGGAAGTAGTATCAACTATTTTCTGGTGCCATTGCTCCTGTGCTACTACTGCTGTGTTACTATTGCTCTCATATTACTGCTGCTTTCACATCACCCCTGTTACTAGTGCTTTTCCAGGTGCAGCTGAATTGACAACTCAGTTGTTAAGGCTTTCAAGTATTCTTTGTCTCCCCTTGTGTCGAATCAATAGATTGGGATTTACTTCCCGCGAAGACTGCTGCGATCCCCTATACTTGTGGGTTATCAAGACTGTTTTCTGGCGCCGTTGCCGGGGAGGCATAGCTCTACTCATAAGTTCACCTGGGGAGTACACTCTACCTCTCTCTCTGTTTTTATTTTATTTTATTTTGTTTTGCTAAGTTTATTTCTGCCTAGTATTATTTTGTTTAGTTTACTTTTGCTTAGTTTGTTTTTGTCTTGTTTTATTTTTCTCATATACCCAAAAATCCATAAAATTTTGAAAAACCTAAAAATTAAAAACTGTTGTTATGGGAGAACCCACAACCTATTTGGAGCTTATAGAATATTATAATAATTATAGAGAATCAAGAACGGGTAAAGTAATGAGTGCTATGATAGAAAAATTGAATACAATTGCGAAAATCTTGCTTAAACGCCATGATATAAATTGTTGCTCTAAAGAGGATACTAAACATCTGAAATTTCAATGTGGCTTTAGTGAAGAAGTTTTAATTAAGAACTATAATTGGAATAACTATATTCATCTTGGGTTCGAAGAGGTAGAACAATTTGTCTTGTTTATGGGAGCCTCTGAGATCGAATCCTTCATGGCTAAAAATTATGAAACTTTTGTTGTTTGTAAGGACCTTAAAGATTATGTCTCTTCCATCCTTAATTTTTGCATAGAAATTTACAGCGATAATCCTTATATCATTGATTATAAAGAGAGACTCATTAATGCACAAGAATGCACTCACAATTTACAGGAACCTGTGGAAGAAGAAATTGATGAACCTGAAAGCTCATTGGATGAAAAAGAGGAGGAAATTGATGAACCTGAAAGCTCATTGGATGAAAAAGAAGAGGAGAGTGACGAACAAAAGGAGGAAGAATGGATTAGCTACCCATGCCAACCTTCTAATGAGAGTAACTCTTTATCTCTTACACTATTTGTTTGTCCTCCATGCTTACCGAAAGAGGTTGAATGTTATGTTCCTGTGGATTCTCTTGAAATATTCTCTATGAGTAAAACTTGTGAGAATAATTATGCTACTGTTATCTATGATAATCCATGCTACTTTGATAAATCTTATGATAATGGTTTGTTTGTGCCTGATGTCGAAATGCATGGTACTAAAGAGTTTTGTGTAGCAAATGTTTATGATAAAGCTCTAGATGATGGTCCTATGTTACTTGATAATATTAATTGTACTACTAATGAAAATGGGATTGGAGAGTTCTTGACTTTATCTATGAGTCCCATATGTCTTGAGATTGATCAATCATCATGTTATATTATTGATAAAAGTGGATTTGAAAGTTTTGATCCCATTATTTTTGAGCTTGATAAAAATTATGTGTTTATGGATCATGAAAAACATGCTTTATGTGATAGTTATATTGTTGAGTTTGTTCATGAAGATACTGAAAATTATTATGAGAGAGGAAAATATGGTTGTAGAAATTTTCATGGTACTAAAACACCTCTCTATATGCTGAAATTGTTGAAGTTACTCTTGTTTAATCTTCTTATGCTTGTCACTTTGTTCTTCATGAATTTATTTGTGTATAAGATTCCTATGCATAGGAAGTGGGTGAGACTTAAATGTGTTTTGAATTTGCTTTTTGATGCTCTCTTTTGCTTCAACTCTTATTTCTTGCGAGTGCATCATTAAAATTGCTGAGCCCATCTTAATGGCTATAAAGAAAGAACTTCTTGGGAGATAACCCATGTGTTTATTTTGCTACTGTTTTGTTGTGTCTTGGAAGTTGTTACTACTGTAGCAACCTCTCCTTATCTTTATTTTATTGCAATGTTGTGCCAAGTGAAGCCTCTAATCGAAGGTTGATACTAGATTTGGATTTCTGCGCAGAAACAGATTTCTATCTGTCACGAATCTGGGTTGAATTCTCTGTAGGTAACTCAGAAAAATCTGCCAATTTACGTGCGCGTTCCTCAGATATGTACGCAACTTTCATTAGTTTTGAGTTTTCTGATTTGAGTAACGGAAGTACCTCTTTAAAATTCGTCTTTACTGGCTGTTCTGTTTTGGCAGATTCTGTCTCTGTTTTTTGCATTGTCTCTTGTGGACTTTAAGCAAGGCTTTCTAGACGTGGAGAGCTGTAGCTAATGTTTTATTGAGTTCTTGCAATGTGTCACTACAAGACTAAGTTGAATTCAAGTTTTTTGAGTACTAACCCCTCTAATGAAGTTTATGAGAAGTTTGGTGTGAAGGAAGTTTTCAAGGGTCAAGAGAGGAGGATGATATATGATCAAGAAGAGTGAAAAGTCTAAGCTTGGGGATGCCCCCGTGGTTCATCCCTACATATTTCAAGAAGACTCAAGCGTCTAAGCTTGGGGATGCCCAAGGCATCCCCTTCTTCTTCAACTTATCAGGTTTCTTCTATTGAAACTATATTTTTATTCGGTCACATCTTATGTGCTTTACTTGGAGCGTCTGTGTGCTTTTATTTTTGTTTGTGTTTGAATAAATTCGGATCCTAGCAATTCTTGTTTGGGGGAGAGACACGCTCCGCTTTTTCATATGAACACTTGTTCTTCGTTTTACTTTTAATGTTCAATGATAAAAGTTGGAAGCTACAATACTTATGGTTATTTGGTTGGAAACAGAAAATGTCTCATATTGTCTTGAATAATTTGACACTTGGCAATTGTTTTGAGCTCTCAAGTAGATCATGATTAAGTTTTTTTTCATGTATTTTAAACCTATTAGTGGAGAACTACCGTAGAGCTTGTTAAAATTGGTTTGCATGATTGGTCTCTCTTAAGGTCTAGATATTTTCTGGTAAAAGTGTTTGAGCAACAAGGAAGACAGTGTAGAGTATTATAATGCTTGCAATATGTTCTTATGTTAGTTTTGCTGTACCGGTTCATACTTGTGTTTGCTTCAAATAGCCTTGCTAGCCTGAGCCTTGTATCGAGAGGGAATACTTCTCATGCATCCAAAATCCTTGAGCCAACCACTATGCCATTTGTGTCCACCATACCTACCTACTACATGGTATTTCTCCGCCATTCCAAAGTAAATTGCTTGAGTGCTACCTTTAAACAATTCAAAATTTATTACCTCTGATTTGTGTCAATGTTTTATAGCTCATGAGGAAGTATGTGGTGTTTATCTTTCAATCTTGTTGGGCAACTTTCACCAATGGACTAGTGGCTTCATCCGCTTATCCAATAATTTTGCTAAAAGAGCTGGCAATGGGATTCCCAGTCCCAAATTAATTAACCAAAATAGACACTCCTCCATGGTATGTGATTGTTGGACGGCACCCGAAGGATTCGGTTAGCCATGGCTTGAGAAAGCAAAGGTGGGGAGGAGTGTCATCATAATAAAACTAAAATAAAAGGGCACTCCTTCATGGTATGAGATTATTGGCAGGCACCCGAGGATTCGGTTAGCCATGGTTTGTGAAAGAAAGGTTGGAAGGAGTGCCACCCAAAAATAAAATAAAATGGGAGCCGCTCTTTGAAGGTCTGTCTGGCAAGGGGGTTAGAGTGCCCACTACCATTCGTTGACAACAACAAACACCTCTCAAAACTTTACTTTTATGCTCTCTTTATGTTTTCAAAACCAAAGCTCTAGCACAAATATAGCAATCAATGCTTCCCTCTGTGAAGGGCCATTCTTTTACTTTATGTTGAGTCAGTTTACCTACTTCCTTCCATCTTAGAAGCAAACACTTGTGTTAACTGTGCATTGATTCTTACATACTTGCTTATTTGCATTCATCATATTACTTTATGTTGACAATTATCCATGAGATATGCATGTTGAAAGTTGAAAGCAATCACTGAAACTTATATCTTCCTTTGTGTTGCTTCGATGCTTTCACTTTGAATCTATTGCTTTATGAGTTAACTCTTATGCAAGGCTTTTGATGCTTGTCTTGAAAGTACTATTCATGAAAAGTTTTGCTATATGTTATCTATTTGTTAGCAACTATAGATCATTGCCTTGGGTCACTTCATTCATTTCATATGCTTTGTAATAGTATGATCAAGGTTATGTAAGTAGCATGTCACTACAGAAATTATTCTTTTTATCATTTACCTACTCGAGGACGAGTAGGAACTAAGCTTGGGGATGCTGATACGTCTCCAACGTATCCATAATTTCTGACGTTCCATGCTTGTTTTATGACAATACTTACATGTTTTGCTTGCACTTTATGATGATTTCATGCGTTTTCCGGAACTAACCTATTAACAAGATGCCACAGTGCCAGTTCCTGTTTTCTGCTGTTTTTGGTTCCAGAAAGGCTGTTCGGGCAATATTCTCGGAATTGGACGAAATCAACGCCAAACATCTTATTTTTTCCGGAACCTTCCAGAAAGTCAGAGGGGGACCAGAGGGGTGCCCTGGGGGCCCCACACGTGTGGCCGGCGTGGCCCAGGAAGGGGGCGCGCCGCCCTAGTGTGAGGAGGCCCCGTGGCCCCTCCGACTCCGACTCTTCGCCTATTTAAGCCCTGGAGACCTAAAAACTCGATACCTTTTGACGAAACTCCAGAAAGACTACAGGGGCGCCGCCGCCATCACGAAACTCCAATTCGGGGGACAGAACTCTCTGTTCCGGCACCCTGCCGGGACGGGAAAGTGCCCCCGGAAGCCATCTCCATCGACGCCACCGCCTCCATCATGCTCCGTGAGTAGTTCCCCCATGGACTACGGGTTCTAGCAGTAGCTAGTTGGTACTCTCTATCCCATGTACTTCAATACAATGATCTCATGAGCTGCCTTACATGATTGAGATCCATCTGATGTAATCGGTGTTGTGTTTGTTGGGATCCGATGGATGATACATTATGATTAGTCTATCTATAAAGTTTGTGAAGTTATTGTTGCTGCAATCTTGTTATGCTTAATGCTTGTCACTAGGGCCCGAGTGGCATGATCTTAGATTTAAGCTCTATACTTATTGCTTAGATTGTATCTACAAGTTGTATGCACATGTCGCTGTCCGGAACCAAAGGCCCCGAAGTGACAGAAATCGGGACAACCGGAGGGGATGGCGGTGATGTGAGGATCACATGTTTTCACGGAGTGTTAATGCTTTGCTCCGGTGCTCTATTAAAAGGAGTACCTTAATATCCAGTAGATTCCCTTGAGGCCCGGCTGCCACCGGCTGGTAGGACAAAAGATGTTGTGCAAGTTTCTCATTGCGAGCACGTACGACTATATATGAAAAACATGCCTACATGATTAATGAATTGATGTTCTTTCTTAATGCTTTATCAATCCTATCAATTGCCCAACTGTAATTTGTTCACCCAACACTTGTCACTTGTTATTGGAGAGTTACCACTAGTGTAGATCGCTGGGAACCCCGGTCCATCTCTCATCATCATATACTCGTTCTATATGTCATTGGAAGTAGTATCAACTATTTTCTGGTGCCATTGCTCATGTGCTACTGCTGCTGTGTTACTGTTACTATTGCTCTCATATTACTGCTGCTTTCACATCACCCCTGTTACTAGTGCTTTTCCAGGTGCAGCTGAATTGACAACTCAGTTGTTAAGGCTTTCAAGTATTCTTTGTCTCCCCTTGTGTCGAATCAATAAATTGGGATTTACTTCCCGCGGAGACTGCTGCGATCCCCTATACTTGTGGGTTATCACACATCAGGCTTCTTTTTCATAAGGTATATCCAAGTAAATTTACTATAATCATAGATAAAGCTTACATAATAGTCATGTCGCCCAAGAGAGGTAGTAGCATGATCCCGTACATCAGAAAAACTAATTTCAGGGGAGCTGTTGATACACTAGTGGACACAAGATAAGGAAGTTGATGACTCTTAGCTCGTTGACATGAATCACATATTGATTCAATAGACTCCCTAATACATGCTAATTTTTTTGCTAATGGTTTGACTAACAATAGTAGACGAAGGATGACCAAGACGACTATGCCACTTTGCTTGAGAGGGCTTGGCGGCGACAAACGCATGTTTCTGAAACTGGGAAAATGACACCAAGGAGGATATAAGAGGATAAAGGCCACCAACACATCTCCCTCTATGAATTGTTTTCCCCGTGACCTGATCCTTGATCAAAAAATAGAAGGGGTGAAATTCTATGAATACCCTATTATCATATGTAAAGCGATGAACAGATAAAAGTTTTTTTGAGGCATTGGCTACACGAAGAATATTACGAAGATTAAAATCTTGAACATGATGATGAATTATTGAATGACCAACATGAGTAATATCCATACCTTGCCCATTTGTGGTGTTAAACTTATCATAGCCTTTGTAGTTGTCTCGCATAGTCAGATGTTGAGCTCACTTGTGATATGGTGGGTAGCAGCGGTATCTCCGTACCATTTAGTATCAACACCATAGGAGGCCGCATGCACCTCCTTATCTTCATATGGTTCATAGTCTTCATCAAAGCATCGCCAACATTCATGTGCGGGGTGACCCTCTTTGTTGCATATCTGGCAAGTGACATCCACCCAAGGAGTGGTACGACGGCGGCCACAGCCAGGCCCACGGCCACGGCCACATCCTCCTCCAGACTGTGTTCTGCCACCACCTTTTCCTTAGCCATAGGGCATGTCTTCTCGGCGATCATCACGGCGATATAAGCGCCTATCATCTCAGCGATCACCGCGTGGAGCACCACTGTGGTGACCTGGCATACCACTGCATGGTGTAGTATGCAAGTCTGATATAACACCAATGAAACACCGTTCCACTAGTATTATATCGCTCAGAGTGGTAAAACAGAAACATATGCGGGTCCAAGGCATGTCTATAGAATTATAACATTGACTCTGTTACATAAGATCATCACATCCTCCTACTTTACAATGAGGTAAAACTGCAAATAAACTCCAGAAGAACGACTCGTAGTCTAGTCTTATCACTAACTCTATTTGTAGAGTATTTAACTAGCTATAGAGTCTATGAAGAGATTCTAGCTAAACAGGAGCTAGGTTTAGGAAATTAGTTCCTTTCTATTGCTAAGATAGGTTTTATCATTGTTATATGTGATGGGATTCGTAGCATAGAAAACAAAAAAATTCCTACCGCAAGAACGAAAAACAAGCCAAGATGCAATCTAGAAGGTGGTAGCAACGAGGGGATCACGAGACTAACCCTTGAAGATTTCCAAAGCCTACGAGATTAGATCTCGTTGTTGCAGAAGATGATCACTTGCCGCTTTCAAAAGCGCGTAGAAGATCTTGACGGTGCCACAATCGGGCAGCACCTCCGTACTCGGTCACACGTTCGGTGTTGATGAAGATGACGACCTCCTCCCCGTTCCAGCGGGCAGCAGAAGTAGTAGATCCTCCTTGGAATCCTGGCAGCACGACGGCGTGGTGGCGGTGGTGGTGGAGAACTCCGGCAGGGCTTCGCCTATGCGCTGTGGGAGTATTATGTGGAGGAGGAGAGGCTAGGGTTTGGGGAGAGGGGAGGGGCACTTGGGTGCCGGCCCTTGGATGCCCTAGGTTGTGCGGCCAAGCCATGGGCAGCCCCCTCCCTCTCTTCCTCATTATATAGGTGGAACCCCAAGGGTTTGCCCAAAGTCTTCGAATAAGACCCCAACTGAAAAACTGCCTTATGGACGAAACCTAGAGGGACAGGGACTCTCCCCTTCCCCCTTTACTTGGCCGGCCAAGGAGGTGGAGTCCACCATGGACTCCACCCTCCCACTTGGTTGGCTGGCTAGGGTTTGTGGAGTCCCTCTGGGACTCCTCCTTCCATAGTGATTTATTCCGGATAATTCTAGAAACCACCTTCCATAAATTCACCGGATCATTTCCAAACTTGGAATGACTTCCTATATATGAATCTTATTCTCCGGACCATTCCGGAACTCCTCGTGATGTCCTGGATCCCACCCGAGACTCCGAACAAAACTTCGAACTCCATTCCATATTCCATATCTACTTAAACGACATCAAACCTTAAGTGTGTCACCCTACGGTTCGTGAACTATGCAGACATGGTTGAGACTTCTCTCCGACCAATAACCAATAGCGGGATCTGGAGATCCATAATGGATCCCACATATTCAACGATGACTTAGTGATCGATTGAACCATTCACATACGATACCGATTCCCTTTGTCACGCGATATTTATCATCGGGATGGACAAATCCCACTGTTGATCCATATGCCTCAACTCATACTTTCCGAATACCTAATCCCATCTTTATAACCACCCATTTACGCAGTGGCGTTTGATGTAATCAAAGTACCCTTCCGTTATAAGTGATTTATATGATCTCATGGTCGAAAGGACTAGGTAACTATGTATCGAAAGCTTATTGCAAATGAACTTAATGACGTGATCTTATGCTACGCTTAATTGGGTGTGTCCATTAGATCATTCACATAATGACATAACCTTGTTATTAATAACATCCAATGTTCATGATCATGAAACTATGATCATCTATTAATCAACAAGCTAGTTATACAAGAGGCTTACTAGGGACTCCTTGTTGTTTACATAACACACATGTATCGATGTT
Organism: Lolium perenne; assembly: GCF_019359855.2. NCBI lineage: Eukaryota > Viridiplantae > Streptophyta > Magnoliopsida > Poales > Poaceae > Lolium > Lolium perenne. The sequence goes on from NC_067247.2 coordinate 65,677,771, forward strand.
TCGGTTAATACAATTATAGCATGGTATGTAAACATTATCATAAACTAAAAGATATATTATAATAACCATTTTATTATTTCCTCTTGGGCATATCTCCAACAGTCTCCCACTTGCACTAGAGTCAATAATCTAGTTTACATTTGTAAAGATATAACACCTTGACCTTCCGGTGCTTTATCATGTTTTGCTCACGGGAGAGGTTTTAGTCAATGGACCTGACATGCTCAGAACCGTATGTATTTTGCAATTCATTTGCGTCTTCACGCATCATTCATTTTCATAATGAGTTGGCATTAAATATGTTTGGACTTCTGGTGGAACCTTAATTCCGCGGTCTGAAATATGTCACTAATATTGTCACACACAATATAGCTTCAAAGTTCTAACACTATTGGAACTACACCAAGTTCTCAAAGAACTTATCAACTTAACATCTTCAGTCATTGCCAAAACAATGACATATTCTGCCTTCATTTGTAGAATCCGTCACAATATTTAGAACTCATCTAAATCTAGCATAGACATCTTCTAGCTCATTGTGCTACCTTTTAATCAACACTTAGCCTAATTGAGATTTGAAATTCATTTTTATATGTGACCAAACTAATATCGGTGCAACAACTTACAGCGATTTGCTTGTCATTTCTCCATACAAAACTATATATATATATCCTTGGTTCTTCTAAAGTACTCAAGGATATTCTTACTGTCGTCCAATGATCATCACATGAATCATTCTGGTATATGCTCATAATACTTTAGAGCACAAGACATCTGATTGTGTACATATTATTCGTGATCTATAATCACTCATGTGTTTTTACTCATTGAGTGTCAGATACACTCAAGTCTTGTTAAACCTTCACATGACAAGAATATTTTCTTAATAATTCTATATTGAACTACTTCAATATCCATTCTATGTACTTTGATTTAAACTTATTATGTGTTTCAATCTATCTTCATAGATCTTGACACTAAATATGTTTTAGTCCATATCCTTTCGTTGAAGTTAATTCTCAATGAAACCTTTTATAATCAAGTATATAATTACATTATTTATAACCAACTAAATGTCATCTACATAAAGTATTATAAATATGTCTCAGCGCTCCCACTTAATTTCTTGTAAATGCAAGCCTCTTCATCGCCTCTGATGAAATCAAAAACTCTTTGACTATTTCATCTGGTGAAGATTCCAACTCCGCGATACTTACTTCATCCAATTGAAGTTTGTATACCTATCTAGTATTCCACGGACTAGCAAAACTCTTGGTTGTATCTTGTATACACCGTTAATACACACTTCTATTAAGTAATGTATTTTGCCTTCCTACTAGCATATCTCATAAAAGAAATATGTAGCGATTACTAGAATAATCCACATAGACTATAAGCATTGCTACGGAAGATCTAATCTTATCGTAGTCAACTTTTTGAACTTTGTCGTAAACAACTTTTTGACAAGTCGAGCTTCTCCAAGGATATTCCATCCAAGTCCATCAAATTTATAGATCCATTTACTTTCAAAAAGTATTCATCTATCATGGATTTCATGGCACATGGCCATTTTAACGGAGTCAGGGCCCATCATAACTTCTTTGTTTGTAGTTGGTTTATCATTGTTCAAAATCAATCCTTTGTCCACCAATCATTTATTTGATCACAAAGTAAACCATACCTACAAGGTTCAATAAGTACTTCGATCTCCATGGCTAAAACACTTTGTAGTCATGGGAGCCATGATCGTCGTGGCCGCTTCCGGAACCAATTTCCGATGTTGCGCTACTCTGATCATTATGCTCAGGTTGATAAACCTTATCAAATTCTATTGTCCTCCCACTCAAATACTTTGCTAGAAACAATTTCTTGGAAATAAAAAAGAAACATCGATAAACACTTTTGTCTTTGTATCCATAGTGGAAAGAATTCCCAATCAATACTTTGGGATAACTGACAAAGACATTCATCCGATTCTGGTTGTAAACTCTTAGACCAAAATTTAAAGAAAGGACTATCAGGGTTGATACCCATGCCATAACTCGTATGGTGTCATTTCAACGGATTATGATGATGCTCTATTTAGTGTAAAAGCGGTAGTCTCTAAAGCATAATCCACAAAATATAATGGCGTCATTTTATTTTATCTCATCATTAACCCAACAGGGTTTCGATACATCTCTCAGATAATATATCATCATTATGATACTCCAAGAAATGTGAGTTGTAGACCAATTTCATAACTCTCTTAGATGTTCGCTAAAACTCGTAATTCAAATATTTCCACCATGATCCAATCATAGATATTTGACTTTTCTATTACGATGATTTCCACTTCATGCTGAAATTTATTTGAATCCATTCAAATGTTTCAAACTTCTTCCTTATCGAATATATCCACATATATATACTCAATTCATTGTTGGAAGTTTTCATGAAGTAGAAGAATCTCCCGCACACAACTATGCCCAGTGAACCATATACATCATCATGTATGTTTACACTAAGTTAGTTGCCCGTTTCAACTCTTGGCCTATGAACGGTATTTTAGTCATTCTCTTTAGAAAAGATTTTCAAGCGCCAAACGATTCAAAAATCAAATGACTACAAAAATCCATTTGCATGGAGTTCCTTCATGCGTTCCTTTCTAACATGACCTAAATGGCGGTTCCACGAATAAGTGGAATTCAAATCATTTGCCTTATGGCATTTTAGCGTCAGTGTTATGTGTGTGTATTTCACCATTGAGATTTATAATAACTTATCCATCGTACATGGAGTAATGTCATAATTTGAACAACTCATTGTTTTCATTTGACCAGAGCAAAATAACAATTATTAAGTTCTTTATTATAAATTCTAAGGGCTAGGTAGAATGCCAATGACAAACATAATAACACTTTATTATGTTCCGGACGTGCATTAATACCATATTCCTTATCAGTCACTTAGGCCATCATATTCTTGTATTGCATTGTATTGTATGACATCTCATACCAACCAATCTGGTACAAATACCCAAGAATTTCATTATGTGACCAAACAAGGAATACATCCATAATATGTATATCATTTATATACACCTGAGCTAGACTTTCTAGTCTTTTCTTTCTTTCTGCCAAAATATCTTTTGTAGTTTCTCTTTTAGCTTTCCTCATTCTCAGAAAAACACTTCAACATCAATAACTTCTAGGTTTGTTGGTCAAATACCAATAACATTGAGGTTCTTACTTTCAAGTTGATCATCATATGACAGGTGTTCCAGATTTCACTATTAGTAATTTTGTAATATGATGAACAATTTCACTCATAATTTTATCCATCATATCATACGACTTTCCGAGACCATGTATGTACATGCTAGGCTCGTAAAGTTTAACATCAGTATTCGCATGTGCAAATCTGGTTTGCACCCGTTGTATGCACACGTAGAATCTAAAACACCCGATCATCACGTGATGCTTCGAAACGTCGAGTCTTAGCAACGGTGCATACTAAGGACAATCACTTCATGGATATGCGAATATCGTTAGTGCCCCAATAGTTGGAGGATTGGGACGCCTTTCGTCTTCAACCTTCGTACATTCTCATAAAATTTATGAGTTTATGTAGTCTCACCAAATTATATTCTATCACCTTGAAATAAGGTCTTAGATATCACATATATCTCATACCTTGCTTATTTCTGAAAACAAAATTTCCAGCTCCTTACTTTTCAAACAGATTTGAACTTTAAGTTTCACGGAGACAAGATGACTTTAGGTACTAATTGAAACCATTGTTCTTTGAATTAGCAAAGTGAGGTTTACTAAAAGTTTGTAATAGGACTTAATCATTTCTTGATTCTTTAACAATACGGTACCAGTCCGTAAAGTTTCTTGTCAGATTTTAACAGTATTTCTATCTCAATTACAAGACTAGCGCATGGTAGAAAAAGGATGCCAATACTACAAAATTAATTCAAAATACTACTCAGACTATGTTCATGATAATTAGCTCATGTTTTAATCTAATTACTAATGAACTCCCACTTAATACAACATCCCTCATAGTTTTTAAGTGGTACACGATCCAAATCCACTACACCAAAACCAATCGTCACGTGAGATGATGTAGCTTCAATGGTGAACATCAACATGTTGATCATATCATCCATATGACTCGTGTTCAACCTTTCGGTTTCCGTTGTCCCGAGGCCATGTCTGTACATGCTAGGCTCGTCAAGCAAATCCAAGTATTCCGCGTGTGCAAACATGGCTTACACCCGTTGTATGTGAACGTAGAGTCTATCACATCCGATCATTACGAGATGCTTCGAAACGACGAACTGTTGCAACGGTGCATACGAGGGGAGAACACTTTATTATCTTGATATTAATGTGAGGTTTCATCTTATAATGCTACCGACGCGTTCTAAGCAAAATAAGATGCATAAAGGATTAACATCACATGCAATTCATATGTGATATGATATGGCCCTTTAGTCTTTGCGCCTTTGATCTTCATCTCCAAAGCATGGACATGATCTCCATCATCAACGGGCATGATCTCCATCATCGTCAGTGTAGCGTCAAGGTCCATGGCGCCGTCTTCCTGGTTGTTCACCTCATGTAGCAACTATTACAACTACTTTGAAATACTACTCAACACAAAATTTAAAGACAACCATAAGGCTCCTGCCGGTTGCCACAATACAATAATGATCATCTCATACATATTCATCATCACATCATGGCCATATCACATCACCAAACCCTGCAAAAACATGTTAGACGCCTCTAATTTGGTTTGCATATTTTACGTGGTTTAGGGTTTTCGAGTAAGATCCAATCTACCTACGAACATGAACCACAACGGTGATACTAGTGTTGTCAATAGAAAGAGTAAATTGAATCTTCACTATGGTGGGAGAGACAGACACCCGCAAAGCCACTTATGCAATACAAGTTGCATGTCGAGCGTGGAGCAAATCTCATGAACGCGGTCATGTAAAGTTAGCCTGAGCCGCTTCATCCCACCATGCCACAAGATGCAAAGTACACAAACTAAAGAAAACAAAGCATCAATGCCCACAAAACAATTGTGTTCTACTCGTGCAACCAATCTATGCATAGACACGGCTCTGATACCACTGATGGGATTCGCAGCATAGAAAACAAAAAATTTCCTACTACAAGAACGAAAAACAAGCCAAGATGCAATCTAGAAGATGGTAGCAATGAGGGGATCACGAGACTAACCCTTGAAGATTTACAAAGCCTACGAGATTAGATCTCGTTGTTGCAGAAGATGATCACTTGCCGCTTTCAAAAGCGCGTAGAAGATCTTGACGGTGCCACAATCGGGCAGTGATACGTCTCCAACGTATCGATAATTTCTTATGTTCCATGCTTGTTTTATGACAATACCTACATGTTTTGTTCACACTTTATGTCATTATTATGCATTTTCTGGAACTAACCTATTGACGAGATGCCGAAGTGCCAGTTCCTATTTTTTGCTGTTTTTGGTTTCAGAAATCCTAGTAAGGAAATATTCTCGGAATTGGACGAAATCAACGCCCAGCATCTTATAATTCCACGAAGCTTCCAGAATACCCGAGAGGGACCAGAGGAGAGCCACAGGGCCACCACACAGGGTGGCGGCGCGGCCCAAGGGGGGCGCGCCCCTCTATTGTGTGGAGCCACCGCAGCCCCTCCGACTCCGCCTTTTCGCCTATAAGAAGCCTCCTGACCTAAATCTTCGATACGAATAAGCCACGGTATGAGAAACCTTCCAGAGCCGCGGCCATCGCGAAGCCAAGATCTGGGGGACAGGAGTCTCTGTTCCGGCACGCCGCCTGGACGGGGAAGTGCCCCCGGAAGGCATCTCCATCGACACCACCGCCATCTTCATCAACACTGCTGTCTCCCATGAGTAGGGAGTAGTTCTCCCTCGAGGCTAAGGGCTGTACCAGTAGCTATGTGGTTAATCTCTCTCCTATGTACTTCAATACAATGATCTCATGAGCTGCCTTACATGATTGAGATTCATATGAGCTTTGTATCACTATTAATCTATGTGCTAGTCTAGTGATGTTATTAAAGTACTCTATTCCTCCCCCATGATGTAATGGTGACAGTGTGTGCATCATGTAGTACTTGGCGTAGTTTATGATTGTGATCTCTTGTAGATTATGAAGTTAACTATTACTATGATGGTATTGATGTGATCTATTCCTCCTTTCATAGTATGATGGTGACAGTGTGCATGCTATGTTAGTACTTGGTATAATTGTGTTGGTCTATCATGCACTCTAAGGTTATTTAAATATGAACATCGAATGTTGTGGAGCTTGTTAACTCCGGCATTGAGGTGCTCTTGTAGCCCTACACAATTAGTGGTGTTCATCATCCAACAAGAGAGTGTAGAGTGGTTTTATTATGTGATCAATGTTGAGAGTGTCCACTAGTGAAAGTATGATCCCTAGGCCTTGTTCCCGAATAGAAAAGCTACACCACAAAGATTCCTATCTCCCACGTCAACTGCACGCCAGCAAGCATTTTCTGGCACCGTTGTCACTGTTTGTTTACTGTCCCACTGCATGTTTACTCGCTGCCATATTTTATTTAGATTGCTATTACCACTCATATATATCCATATTACTTGCATTTTACTATCTCTTCGCCGAACTAGTGCACCTATACATCTGACAAGTGTATTAGGTGTGTTGGGGACACAAGAGACTTCTTGTATCGTGATTGCAGGGTTGCTTGAGAGGGATATCATGACCTCTTCCTCCCTGAGTTCGATAAACCTTGGGTGATCCACTTAAGGGAAAACTTGTTGCTGTTCTACAAACCTCTGCTCTTGGAGGCCCAACACTGTCTACAGGAAAAGAAGCGTGAGTAGACATCAAGCTATTTTCTGGCGTCGTTGCCGGGGAGGAAAGGTAAAAGGCACTCACACTCCGGTCCCAGGTAACTAAGTTATTTTCTGGTATCGTTGTAAGTGCTCGAAGATATTTCCTTTAGATCCTGTAATTGCATCTTTTTGTTTCTTGTTTTACACTAGTTAGGCATAATGGAAAGCAACATGGAGCATTTTAATCTATTTCCTGAGTTAAGACATGGATGGTTTGATGCGAAAATTAAAAAACCTATGGAACATATTAGTATGAATGCTTTGAACACCATTCTTGCTAATGATATGGAAAATTCTAAGCTTGGGGAAGCTGGTTTTGATGAGCATGATATTTTTAGTCCCCCAAGCATTGAGGAGAAAATTTTCTTTGATGATACTTTGCCTCCTATTTATGATGATTATAATGATAGTGGTCTTTTGGTGCCACCTACTATGGAGAGTAAATCTAATTATGATTACAATATGCCTCCTATATTTGATGATGAGAATAATAATGATAGCTACTTTGTTGAATTTGCTCCCACTACAATTAATAAGAATGACTATGCTTATGTTGGGAGTAGTAATTATTTTATGCATGAGACTCATGATAAGAATGCTTTATGTGATAGTTATATTGTTGAGTTTGCTCATGATGCCACTGGACATTATTATGAGAGAGGAAAATATGGTTGTAGAAATTTTCCTGTTACTAAAACACCTCTCTTTTTGCTGAAAATCTTGAAGCTGCACTTGTTTTATCTTTCTATGCTTGTTGCATTATGCTTCATGAATTTGTTTATTTACAAGATTCCTTTTCATAGGAAGTGGGTTAGACTTAAATGTGTTTTGAATTTGCTTTTTGATGCTCTCTTTTGCTTCAACTCTCATTTCTTGCGAGTGCATCATTGAAATTACTGAGCCCATCTTAATGGCTATAAAGAAAGCACTTCTTGGGAGATAACCCATGTGTTTATTTTACTACAGTACTTTTATTTTATATTTGAGTCTTGGAAGTTTTTACTACTGTAGAAACCTCTTCTTATCTTATTTTATTGTATTGTTGTGCCAAGTAAAGTCTTTGATAGTAAGGTTGATACTAGATTTGGATTACTGCGCAAAAACAGATTTCTGTCTGTCACGAATTTGGGCAGTGTTCTCTGTAGGTAACTCAGAAAAATCTGCCAATTTACGTGCATGATCCTAAGATATGTACGCAACTTCCATTCAATTTGAGAATTTTCATCTGAGCAAGTCTGGTGCCTCTAAAAAAATCGTCTTTACGGACTGTTCTGTTTTGACAGATTCTACCTTTTATTTCGCATTGCCGGTTTTGCTGTGTTGGATGGATTTCTTTGTTCCATTGACTTCCAATAGCTTTGAGGAATGTCCAGAAGTGTTAAGAATGATTGTGTCACCTCTGAACATGTGAATTTTTGATTATGCACTAACCCTCTAATGAGTTTGTTTCGAGTTTGGTGTGGAGGAAGTTTTCAAGGGTCAAGAGAGGAGGATGATATATGATCAAGAAGAGTGAAAAGTCTAAGCTTGGGGATGCCCCCGTGGTTCATCCCTGCATATTTCAAGAAGACTCAAGCGTCTAAGCTTGGGGATTCCCAAGGCATCCCCTTCTTCATCAACAATTTATCAGGTTTCTTCTCTTGAAACTATATTTTTATTCGGTCACATCTTATGTACTTTACTTGGAGCGTCTGTGTGCTTTTATTTTCGTTTTTGTTATTTTCATTCTCTGAATAAATGCTTGTGTGGGAGAGAGACACGCTCCGTTGGTTCATATGAACACATGTGTTCTTAGCTTTTAATGTTCATGGCGAAGGTTGAAACTGCTTCGTTCATTGTTATATGGTTGGAAACAGAAAATGCTACATGTGGTAATTGGTAGAATGTCTTGAATAATTTGATACTTGGCAATTGTTGTGCTCATAAGGATCATGTTTAAGCTCTTGCATCATATACTTTGCACCTATTAGTGAAGAAATACATAGAGCTTGCTAAAATTTGGTTTGCATGATTGGTCTCTCTAAGGTCTAGATATTTTCTAGTAAGGGTTTGAACATCAAGGAAGACAGTGTAGAGTCTTATAATGCTTGCAATATGTTTTTATGTGAGTTTTGCTGTACCGGTTCATACTTGTGTTTGCTTCAAATAACCTTGCTAGCCTAAGCCTTGTATTGAGAGGGAATACCTCTCGTGCATCCAAATCCTTGAGCCAATAACTACGCAATTTGTGTCCACCATACCTACCTACTACATGGTATTTTCTGTCATTCCAAAGTAAATTGCTTGAGTGCTACCTTTAAACAATTCTGATTTGTGTCAATATTTTATAGCTCATGAGGAAGTATGAGGTGTTTATCTTTCAATCTTGTTGGGCAACTTTCACCAATGGACTAGTGGCTTCATCCGCTTATCCAATAATTTTGCAAAAAGAGCTGGCAATGGGGTTCCCAGCCCCAATTAATTAACTTTCATAATTTTACAAATAGACACTCCTCCATGGTATGTGATTGTTGGACGGCACCCGAGGATTCAGTTAGCCATGGCTTGAGAAAGCAAAGGTGGGGAGGAGTGTTATCTAAATAAAACTAAAATAAAAAGGCACTCCTTCATGGTATGAGAATGTTGGCAGGCACCCGAGGATTCGGTTAGCCATGGTTTGTGAAAGCAAGGTTGGAAGGAGTGCCACCCAAAAATAAAAATGTTTCATGGGAGCCGCTCTTCGAAAGTCTGTCTGGCGAGGGGGTTAGAGTGCCCACTACCATTCGTTGACAACAACAAATACCTCTCAAAACTTTACTTTTATGCTCTCTTTATGTTTTCAAAATAAAAGCTCTAGCACAAATATAGCAATCCATGCTTCCCTCTTCGAAGGGCCTTTCTTCTACTTTTATGTTAAGTCAGTTTACCCATTTCCTTCCATCTTAGAAGCAAACACTTGTGTTAACTGTGCATTGATTCTTACATGCTTGCATATTTGCATTCATCATATTACTTTGCATTGACAATTATCCATGAGATATGCATGTTGAAGTTGAAAGCAACCGCTGAAACTTAATCTTCCTTTGTGTTGCTTCAATGCCTTTATTTAGAATCTATTGCTTTATGAGTTAACTCTTATGCAAGACTTATTGATGCTTGTCTTGAAAGTACTATTCATGAAAAGTCTTTGCTATATGATTCAGTTGTTTAACCATTGTCTTTACCATTGCTTCGAATCGCTGCATTCATTACATGTGCTTACAATAGTATTGATCAAGATTATGATGGCATGTCACTTCAGAAATTATCTTTGTTATCGTTTACCTACTTGGGACGAGTAGGAACTAAGCTTGGGGATGCTGATACGTCTCCAACGTATCGATAATTTCTTATGTTCCATGCTTGTTTTATGACAATACCTACATGTTTTGTTCACACTTTATGTCATTATTATGCATTTTATGGAACTAACCTATTGACGAGATGCCGAAGTGCCAGTTCCTGTTTTCTGCTGTTTTTGGTTTCAGAAATCCTAGTAAGGAAATATTCTCGGAATTGGACGAAATCAACGCCCATCATCTTATAATTCCACGAAGCTTCCAGAACACCCGAGAGGGACCAGAGGAGAGCCACAGGGCCACCACACAGGGTGGCGGCGCGGCCCAAGGGGGGCGCGCCCCCCTATTGTGTGGAGCCACCGCAGCCCCTCCGACTCCGCCTTTTCGCCTATAAGAAGCCTCCTGACCTAAATCTTCGATACGAATAAGCCACGGTACGAGAAACCTTCCAGAGCCGCCACCATCGCGAAGCCAAGATCTGGGGGACAGTAGTCTCTGTTCCGGCAGGCATCTCCATCGACACCACTGCCATCTTCATCAACGCTGCTGCCTCCCATGAGGAGGGAGTAGTTCTCCCTCGAGGCTAAGGGCTGTACCGGTAGCTATGTGGTTAATCTCTCTCCTATGTACTTCAATACAATGATCTCATGAGCTGCCTTACATGATTGAGATTCATATGAGCTTTGTATCACTATTAATCTATGTGCTACTCTAGTGATGTTATTAAAGTACTCTATTCCTCCTCCATGATGTAATGGTGACAGTGTGTGCATCATGTAGTACTTGGCGTAGTTTATGATTGTGATCTTTTGTAGATTATGAAGTTAACTATTACTATGATGGTATTGATGTGATCTATTCCTCCTTTCATAGTATGATGGTGATAGTGTGCATGCTATGTTAGTACTTGGTATAATTGCGTTGGTCTATCATGCACTCTAAGGTTATTTTAATATGAACATCGAATGTTGTGGAGCTTGTTAACTCCGGCATTGAGGTGCTCTTGCAGCCCTACACAATTAGTGGTGTTCATCATCCAACAAGAGAGTGTAGAGTGGTTTTATTATGTGATCAATGTTGAGAGTGTCCACTAGTGAAAGTATGATCCCTAGGCCTTGTTCCCGAATAGAAAAGCTACACCACAAAGATTCCTATCTCCCACGTCAACTGCACGCCAGCAAGCATTTTCTGGCGCCGTTGTCACTGTTTGTTTACTGTTCCACTGCATGTTTACTCGCTGCCATATTTTATTCAAATTGCTATTACCACTCATATATATCCATATTACTTGCATTTTACTATCTCTTCGCCAAACTAGTGCACCTATACATCTGACAAGTGTATTAGGTGTGTTGGGGACACAAGAGACTTCTTGTATCGTGATTGCAGGGTTGCTTGAGAGGGATATCTTTGACCTCTTCCTCCCTGAGTTCGATAAACCTTGGGTGATCCACTTAAGGGAAAACTTGCTGCTGTTCTACAAACCTCTGCTCTTGGAGGCCCAACACTGTCTACAGGAAAAGAAGCGTGAGTAGACATCAGGCAGCACCTCCGTACTCGGTCACACGTTCGGTGTTGATGAAGACGACGTCCTCCTCCCCGTTCCAGCGGGCAGCGGAAGTAGTAGATCCTCCTCAGAATCCCGGCAGCATGACGGCGTGGTGGCGGTGGTGGTGGAGAACTCCGGTAGGGCTTCGCCTATGCGCTGCGGGAGTATTATGTGGAGGAGGAGAGGCTAGGGTTTGGGGAGAGGGGAGGGGCACTTGGGCGCCGGCCCTTGGATGCCCTAGGTGGTGCGTCCAAGCCATGGGCAGCCCCCTCCCTCTCCTCCTCATTATATAGGTGGAACCCCAAGGGTTTGCCCAAAGTCTTCGAATAAGACCCCAACAGAAAAACTGCCTTATGGACGAAACCTAGAGGGACATGGACTCTCCCCTCCCCCCTTTACTTGGCTGGCCAAGGAGGTGGAGTCCACCATGGACTCCACCCTCCCACTTGGTTGGCTGGTTAGGGTTTGTGGAGTCCCTTCGGGACTCCTCCTTCCATAGTGATTTATTCCGGATAATTCTAGAAACCACCTTCCATAAATTCACCGGATCATTTCCAAACTTGGAAAGTGACTTCCTGTATATGAATATTATTCTTCGGACCATTCCGGAACTCCTCGTGATGTCCTGGATCCCATCCGAGACTCCGAATAAAACTTCGAACTCCATTCCATATTCCATATCTACTTAAACGACATCAAACCTTAAGTGTGTCACCCTACGGTTTGTGAACTATGCATACATGGTTGAGACTTCTCTCCGACCAATAACCAATAGCGGGATCTGGAGATCCATAATGGCTCCCACATATTCAACGATGACTTAGTGATCGATTGAACCATTCACATACGATACCGATTTCCTTTGTCACGCGATATTTTACTTGTCCGAGGTTTGATCATCGGTATCTCTATACCTTGTTCAACCTTGTCTCAGACAAGTACTCTTTACTCATACTGTGGTATATCATGTCTTGTGAACCATTCACATGCTTGCAAGCTAATCAGACGACATTCCACCGAGAGGGCCCAGAGTATATCTATTCGTCATCGGGATGGACAAATCCCACTGTTGATCCATATGCCTCAACTCATACTTTCCGAATACCTAATCCCATCTTTATAACCACCCATTACGCAGTGGCGTTTGATGTAATCAAAGTACCTTTCCGGTATAAGTGATTTATATGATCTCATGGTCGAAAGGACTAGGTAACTATGTATCGAAAGCTTATAGCAAATGAACTTAATGACGTGATCTTATGCTACGCTTAATTGGGTGTGTCCATTAGATCATTCACATAATGACATAACCTTGTTATTAATAACATCCAATGTTCATGATCATGAAACTATGATCATCTATTAATCAACAAGCTAGTTATACAAGAGGCTTACTAGGGACTCCTTGTTGTTTACATAACACACATGTATCAATGTTTCGGTTAATACAATTATAGCATGGTATGTAAACATTATCATAAACTAAAATATATATTATAATAACCATTTTATTATTGCCTCTTGGGCATATCTCCAACAATATGTGGTGTTTGACTCTTCTGACAGGTTCCTGTTCCTTGAAGTAGTTGTTGACTCCTCGGTCTTCGAGTTGCACTGTAGATCCTCCTTCGATGCCTCCATATCTAAGCAGGGGATTTAAGAGTGGGATGAGTACGAGCCTACTCAACAAGTTCATTATAGGAAAGAGGTGTTTAATGCACTAGCTACAACATTAGACCAAAAAGTCTAATACCAATGTAGGTTTTATTCAGAAGAACTATGTCCGTCAGTCTTTGATGTCTACTCACGCTTCTTTTCCTGTAGACAGTGTTGGGCCTCCAAGAGCAGAGGTTTGTAGAACAGCAGCAAGTTTTCCCTTAAGTGGATCACCCAAGGTTTATCGAACTCAGGGAGGAAGAGGTCAAAGATATCCCTCTCAAGCAACCATGCGATCACAATGCAAGAAGTCTCTTGTGTCCCCAACACACCTAATACACTTGTCAGATGTATAGGTGCACTAGTTCGGCGAAGAGATAGTGAAATACAAGTGGTATGAATGAATATGAGTAGTAGTGACGGCGCCAGAAGATAGCTTGCTGGCGTGCAGTTGATGGTGGTAATATTGCAGGAAGTAGAGATGCAGTAAAACAGTAAATAAGCGATGATTGCAGTATTTGGAAACAAGGCCTAGGGATCATACTTTCACTAGTGGACACTCTCAAGATTGATCACATAATAAAACCACTCTACACTCTCTTTTTGGATGATGAACACCATTAATTGTGTAGGGCTACAAGAGCACCTCAATGCCGGAGTTAACAAGCTCCACAACATTCGATGTTCATATTTAAATAACCTTAGAGTGCATGATAGACCAACACAATTATACCAAGTACTAACATAGCATGCACACTGTCACCATCATACTATGAAAGGAGGAATAGATCACATCAATACCATCATAGTAATAGTTATCTTCATAATCTACAAGAGATCACAATCATAAACTATGACAAGTACTACATGATGCACACACTGTCACCATTACATCATGGAGGAGGAATAGAGTACTTTAATAACATCACTAGAGTAGCACATAGATTAATAGTGATACAAAGCTCATATGAATCTCAATCATGTAAGGCAGCTCATGAGATCATTGTATTGAAGTACATGGGAGAGAGATTAACCACATAGCTACCGGTACAGCCCTTAGCCTCAATGGAGAACTACTCCCTCCTCATGGGAGACAGCAGCGTTGATGAAGATGGCGGTGATGTCGATGGAGATGCCTTCCGGGGGCACTTCCCCGTCCCGGCGGCGTGCCGGAACAGAGACTTCTGTCCCCCAGATCTTGGCTTCGCGATGGCGGTGGCTCTGGAACGTTTCTCGTACCGTGGCTTATTCTTATCGAAGATTTAGGTCAGGGGGCTTCTTATAGGCGAAGAGGCGGAGTCGGAAGGGTTACGGGGGCGCCACACAATAGGGGGGGCGCCCCCCTTGGGCCGCGCTGCCACCCTGTGTGGTGGCCCTGTGGCCCTCCTCTGGTCCCTCTCGGGTGTTCTGGAAGCTTCGTGGAATTATAAGATGCTGGGCGTTGATTTCGTCCAATTCCGAGAATATTTCCTTACTAGGATTTCTGAAACCAAAAACAGCAGAAAACAGGAACTGGCACTTCGGCATCTCGTCAATAGGTTAGTTCCGGAAAACGCATAAATATGACATAAAGTGTGAACAAAACATGTAGGTATTGTCATAAAACAAGCATGGAACATCAGAAATTATAGATACGTTGGAGACGTATCAGTCTTCACCGGTTTACTAGAACTTCATGGAGTTCCTTTCCGGCAGCGTTCGCATTTCCATATCCCGGAACAGGGAGTGACTGGTCACGATTCATTACACTCTGCAGAGGTGTGTTGCTTTACCCATAAGAGATCTTAACCTTGGTGCCAACCGAGTCTAGTTCTCGTCCACACTTCCTTTGGTGTGAGGCCCGATATAAGGTGTTAGCCAATCATATTCCTCCGCTACCTCGTACACCCACCCTTTGTTGCAAACTCCGACCCTGGGTCCTCGCCGGTGTACTTATACCAATTAAGGATGGCCCCCGACCACGACAACAGTTCTGGGCTAACTACCATGAACTCCTTCACCGGGAGATGCAACCCATCATAGACCGCATTACCGTGGGGACTTAGGGTTCCCCAACCTCACGGCTTGCTCCTCGGGATACAAGTGTCTACGGACATTGCCGTGGGGACTTAGGGTTCCCCAACCTCACCGCTTGTCCCTCGGAATACAAGTGTCTACGGTAAAGCGCATCCGTTGATGTACAAGAGGTGGACATACGATTGACTACTCCGCCCCACTCCAGATCTTATGGTTAACACGAGTTTTACAGCACAAGAATCACTGGACGACCTTTGTTGTTTAATCCTAGATGGATATAAACCCATTGCAATGGAACCTCCACCATATCAACACATACCATGGTTCCATTGCCCACCACATAGTCATATTCATAGTTATGAAAATAGTACTTTTGCTTTTTATGCAAGAGTGATAGGTATAGTACTTTGCAAGTAATTTGGTAAAAATACTCAAATGACATGAGCAAGCGATGAACTTGCCTTTCTTGACTGCAAGATTAAGCAGACAAGGTCTTCGATACGCAATAACTCCAAATTATGAAATAACATCATCATCCGGTAAGGACGATGTTTAAAATATTGGCAAGGATGCAATAATGCATAAGTATGAGATGCAATCGCTTTAAGCGTGACCTAAACCCGATGATTTAGGATTAGTGAGTTGAAACGATTTGTTTAGGGTGTGTTGCACCTTTAGTGTGGTTCACAAACAAGGTTCTTATTAGGGTTGTGTTGTTTTAGAATCATAAGCAAGTGGTAAAATGTATAGTAACAATTATACACCAAGAGATAGTAGTTGTATAATAAGTAAAGAGCAGTTGTCAATTTTTAAGTACTATAGTGCATAGTTGATGATTACTTGTTGTATATTTCAAAAGAATAACTTTTGAAGAACATATTAATTAGGAAACAATAGGTCCTATGGTTTATCATGGTTCTCAATTGAGTTTCCTAATCAAGGATTATAGGGATCACACTAAGGTGGAATTGAGTTCCTAGTCATATAAAGGTTGCCTGGTTTGGATTAAACCAGGTTAGATTAAGCAATTGAATATAATTGGTTGCTACCATGGTTGTTCATATCTTACTAGTGATAGCTGGCTAGTTTTTATAGATTCTATTAAGCAGGGTTGATGACTACTCCCTATTTACTTCAAAAGAATAACTTTTGAAGAACATACTTCTTAATTCATAAGAAGTATATCAATTAGGGTTAAGGTGGTCTAGGTTTTATTATGGGATCCACTTAAATAGGGCATAGTTGGTTCCTGGATACTATGGTTCATAATTATCTAATACTAATAGGGTTTAGTGGAATATGGTTAGGCAATGCACAATAGTTGGCATAGCTGTTATTGGAGTTCATCACAATGGTGTGATGCTAATTAAGGTCAATCAAGGATGAGATCCTTGGTGATAGGGACTAGGTTTGATCCTAATTGTTCATCTAAATTTTATTAGGATGAACACAAGGAATATCATTTTATTAGTGATAGGTCTCTATTATTTTATGAAGACATGATAAGTATTTGGTTGCTACTATGGATCTATGGATGCAAAGTAAGTGTCATGATCATATATTCTAACCTAAGGTTAGGGTTAGAATCAAATTAGGTTTCTCATGTGATAATAGAGCTAGGGTTCTAAATGAATTAAGGTTTTAGAATTCCACATAAAATTATGAAACTACTATTTTATGTATAATGGAACTAGGGTTTACTAATAACCATATAGTCCTTGGATTAATAACTTCATTAATAAAGTTAGAGTTATTAATATCTTTCAAATAAAATACTATTGGATTTGGTATTTTAATAATTTTCAAGAATTAAGAATTAAAACAATTGTTAATTAGGGTTTTAAATCCTTCTAATAAGGATTTAAAAATAATGATAAAAGAAAATTAGTTTTAGTGTTTCTTTAATTTCTTATTGTTTTTTATTTAATTTAGAAAATCTTCCTAATTATTGAATTTTAATTTAATTTGGAATAAATGAAAAGGCTTAATTAATAATGATTAAACAATTAAATTTTTATTAAAATAAAAATTTCATATTATATTTTTATTGAATAGAGTTTACTTTTTTAAGAATTTTGATATTTCATTTACATTTTTCTGAGTTGAATTGAATTTTTTATATTCCTTCTAAGTTACAGCAATTTTCTGGAATTAAATTGAAATGGCAAAATACTAAATGTACCCGGATTAAAACTACCCTTAGCCACTGACTAGTGAGCCAGTGGCCACGTCAGCTGCCACGCGTATTTTGACCAAAGCCAAAATCGACGACGTGGTGCTGGAGCTCACCGCCGGCGCTCAGTCGAGGACGAACTCGTCGTTCTGGCGAGCGCGAGACAATGCGGTCTAGTACATCCGACGCGCGTGAGTGTGGTGAACACTCAGGTGGCGGCGCCGCTGGAAAACGATCACCGGAGCGTGACCGGCGACGACGTGACGTGGCGGCGGAAATAGGTGAACGATGCGGCGACGCTATGAGCAGTAATCGAGCTAGCTAAGCACGCTATGGGATCAAGAGGCTCACCAGGAGCGCGTTGGTGAGGTCGGCGAGGCTTGAGAACGTCTATGTCGACGGTGAATGGCGACGATTGATGGTGACCGGCAGGGAATTGAGGTCGCAATTCGAGGACCTCGAGGCTTCCCGGCAAACGTGCCTCCACGAGGAGGTAGCTGGAGGCCTGGCGGAGCTCCAGGGCTTCACGGTGCGGCTCGAAGGTGCTCCAATCGACGGCGACAAACGAGGCCGATGAGCTAGGGTTTGCGTCTGGGAAGAAATGGAGCAGAGGAGGAGGAAACAGAGCTAGGTTTTCGTCCAGGGTTCTTATAGGGCTCGAGGCACGCCTCGTCATGCTCTCGGACGAGGAGAGATCGACAGCGACGAGGTGAAGACGGCCACGGCATCGTGCTGGCCTCCATGCACGAGGAAGGGGATGAGAACGACCCTCTCCCAGATCTTTTGACGAAGAGGTACGGGCTGTGGTTGCTGGGCTCGTCTTGGGCTGCTTCTGGACCTCCCTAGCTGGGCTGCTGCGGCAGGTAAGCCAGGTAGGCTCTCTTCTCTTTTCTATTTTCCATTTTCTGTTTTCTATTTCCTGTTTTCTATTTTGTTGATTTAAATTCTATTTTGAATTTAATCACCTTTATAGAATTTTCTTGTTTGAATTCTGCTGGACTTCACTCAAAGCACTTAAAAGATTGTTGTTGTGTATTAGCAATTCTAATATGGTATTAAAACATTGGTTTATTAATTACTATTGGTATTTAAATTAAATATTCCCATATGGACATGAATCTGAATATCATCTTGGAAATATTCAAATTATCTTCCAAGTGATAATTTCCTTACTTAGGGATATGTAGGGTTTTATTTGGTATTGCTTTGCAAGAAACAAGTTACCAAGTAATGTTTGTTTATGGATTTCTATTAAGCAAGTGACTTAATGGCATGATTTCATGTGCCAAAGTCTTTCTAAGGATTTGATCTCTTATCTGATAATTTGATCACTTGCATATGATCTTATGGGACCACTTATTTATTAAGGTCTAGTAAGTTTTAATATAACCCTATTTCAAGGTTAGCTCTAGAATTATATTTAGTAACACCTTGAAATACCTAGAGTAATTCTACTCTTATCATGGTTTGGTCTTAATTATAATGATAAGTGGTTGATCACCACACATAATTTTAATTTGTAGGGTTTAAACTAGGTTCATCTTATGCTCCATAATTAAGTATATGATTTAACTAGAGTGAAATTCTAGGGTTCTAATTATATTTACCTAATGCACATGGTTTGGAACTTAATTGTGTCTTGGGTTTTAGTTGTGATCACCCAAATGATGCACCAACTAGGTTTTAGTCTCCCCTATCCATGATAAGGTGGTTACTTCCTTAATAGTTGATGTTCTCCTTTAGTTACTAAGGACTTGAGAATTGGTTTTATTTTCTACTAATTGACTTCTATTACTATCCTCAATTTGTCATTAAAGTAACTAAAATGGTTATGGTTCTTTTTTTGGTTATATGGATAAATGGTTTCTCACCATGTAAAGTATAGAGTTTGACTCTAAGGTTTTCTTAGGTTCTTTAATTGAGGAATAAATGGGATATAGATGTGGTAGGATTCTACTTATGATCACCAAGTGATTCACAAGTTAAGGTTGGGATATAAGCCTAGGGTTGCTTACTTGTTACCTCCCTATGATTTCATGTGGTGAATAACATCTACTAATCCTATTAGGATTTAACTTATCCTCACATACCTCAAGAGCATGATCATGGTTTAAGCATGATTAACTTGTTCTTAATATCTTCTACCTCAGATTCTAAGGGTTTATGATCATTACTCAATTTATAATGATCAAGGTTTGGCTTCCTAAGTTATTTCTCATGGAATGGGTTCTCATTTCTATGATCAAGCATTGTCTTGATCAACTAGGATATAACACTTTTATTTTACTTTCTTGGATGGGACTACTATGGTTGCCTCAATAATTTATATCCCAGGAGAATACCTGAGATATACTGTTAGGGTTTTACTTAAACAATGTTGATATAATCATCTGGGTATATGGATAGTTCTCTCCCTCACAATTAAGTCTTGGCTCAACTTTCTTGAGTGTAACACCATAGCTTGAGTTCTCTGATATAGGAATAGTTATTCTAGGGTTTTAGGGTGTACTCCTAATATCTCCTTAGATATCTAGGATAAGATTCCATTTGACTAACTTAATTGGATTGGTTTCCTCCTTACTTTATCAATTCATGGATATAATCTTATTCCATGTGATATTAGGTTATCTCACCACTCCAAGGTGAAATGGTTTGCAACCTAATACTTTAGTTCAAAGGTCGTCCTGGATTTTTAAATAGGTAAAGCTACGACTGGGATGAATGGTCTCTCTCATTTACGAAGGACTTTAATACTAACCTAAAGTTAGGCTCCATAGAGAATGATGTGATCATCAATATCTATGTTTAACATAAATGGATCCTCTCTCTTGGGAATGTCTTGAATAACATCCTAAGGTTCCTCTTAAAGATGATGATCTGAACACATGGATGTATATCCAAGGTTTAGCTCAAGGTTTGTTATGGCTTCTCTAATACATAATATAGAACTCACACTTCTCTAGATTTGATATATAATAATTTGGAATAGAGAAGAATATATATACTTCTAGAGTTGATCTCCTTGTCATGTTTCCTAGAATAAAGTAGAATGAATACCATGAGGTTTATGATAAGAGCATGAATTAGTTTGAGACATGGAGAAGATAAGTCAAGAATGGTTTCTCCATTTTATTGTTACTTGGTTTGTAATTGAATAGATGTTCTTATGTTATGGCATGGATTACCATATTATGATCTGTTATAAGATCAAGCAATGGATCATTGATTAAAGTGTTGTTGTGTTAGTTTTAATTCCATTTGATCTAACCCCTTAGATCAAATCATCTCTACCCAAAACAAGGCTTTATCAAAGGTCACATTGAGGTTTATAGCACTTGACTTGATGAGCTACTTCAGTTCCACCAAGGTCAAGTGAAACTTCAGTTACTGTGACTGTTTTACTTTAAAGCGCGAAAATTCCCCAGATTTTCTATGCATGAATGCAATGCACACATCTGTTTCCTCTATTTTTGTAACCACCCCAAATCCTGAGATATTAAAACCACGCACATTACTGAAATTTCTGGGGCATTGCTGTTGTTGCCAGTTCGCCAGGTTTGCAGATGTTTCAAAGTCAGAGGTCGGCTGTCCCCGCAGCATAAGCTGGCGCTCATCGTAGGCGTGTATATGGGCATACAGATAGTTGAGGGATATGGTGGTGGTGACCACACCGAGAGCAACAACCAGGGAGTTGTAGTCGGTTCCCAGACTGGCGAGGATGTAGGAGACTTGCTCATCTTCAGGGACATGACGCCCAGCTGCAGCAAGTTCATCAGCAATCTGTTGCATCACGTGGAGAAATTCAGAGGTGGTTTTTTCGAGCTTCTTTGTGTTGGCGATGGCCACCCGCAGATTCATGATCTTGGACTGGCTAACATACGCAAACATCGACTCGATTGCCTTCCAAACGGCGGTAGTGTGCTCAAGGCGGAGGACGTGTGTCATGATCTCAGGGGAGAGACCATTGAGAATATAGGACAACACGATTTGATCCCGGGCGAGCCAGGTCGCATAGGCGGGATTGGGAACCGTCGTCGATTCCGTCGATTCCTTCTCTTTATCAGTAGGAGCTACGACCAGCGTCTTCGCCGGTGCGGCGTTAGTTCCATCCAGGAGACCGACGAGTTGGGCTCCGCGGATTGCGGGCAGAATTTGCGCCCGCCACATAGGGTAGTTGGAGGGCGTCAGCTTCTCCGAGGGTGGGGCACTGAGGTTGAGGGAGGTGCTGCTCATCGAAGCCATGAGGACGCAGGCTCAGATCGCCGCGGTGAAGATGATGAACGGTGGCGACAAAGGTTTTTCAGATGCGATCAGGTAGATGTACCAGATAGGTGGGCTCTCGATACCATGTGAAATAACACATATTTGCTCTACTCGGATACATCCGAGATTCTCGTTCGGTGATATATATAGAAGGTTACTAGAGGCTTTACAAAGAAGTCGTGATCAATCACGATTACAGAATTTATACCGCATACGGTTCATATCGTATGTCTAACACTTTGTAATGGAGGAAGAACATTTATCTTTGTATTGGAGCCGGGAAAAGCTTATCGTAGTAGAGTTTGATTCAACACCTAAATAAACCTTTCTGAAATTTTTTGAATTTGAAATTAGGTTTTCGAATTTTCTTGGTAACCAGCTGCGATTTTTCGGTTACCGTGGTAACCGGTCATCCTGAGCCCCCTCTGGATTTTTCTTTAGTTCGGGATCCAAATCCTTGGTTGGGATTGCTCAATGGCCAAACTAATTATACTATACCAAGTCTTTTGTCACATATGTTGGTAGCTGGTCTCGGAGAAAGACAACGAAAATTGTGGCTGTTGGGTTGGCTATAATTGTATGAACTTTGTGGAAAAGTAGGAATAATACATGCTCTCTCTATTTCCTTGTGATCCCACTGTTATTCTCCATGAAGAGCGGCAGAGCTAGGCTAATTCATGGCAATGCGGCCCGACCCAATACATTTCGCGAAATTGTTTGGTATATATGCTCATATATACGTGTAGGCAAGATTTGTTATTGTTTGGTGATTTAAGGGCCGGCTTTGGGAGGGTCTAGCAGGGCGGCCACCCCGGGTCCAGAAAAATTGGGGGTCCATATTTTCTGTATTGGCTTACTATACATTGCAGAAAAAAAGAGCAGTTTTACGATTTTAGATGGGCTTGGTCTAGAGTTGGACATTTTCTTTTCCTATTGGTTTCCAATCCGGCTGACCGGTCACGACTTGAGTCAGCGCCTGAAATCCGTTCCATCTATCGATATGTGAAACATCGCCAATTTGCCCGAGCCCGACGTCTCGATTCCCTACCTGCCTTCTCGCGGTTCGTGGCTATCGCCCAGGCCTCCTGGTTCCTGCCCTCGCTTTCGCCGATCGCGACCGACCGACCGCGAGACGGTCTGCTGACTGCTGCCCTCCTCGAACTACGGTGCTGCCTGCTAGTCCGCCGGCCAGTGGCCATCGCAGTTGGCAGTCCCAGTCCGGCCGTCGTCAATCAGACAATCATCCAATCTGTGTATTAGGTTAAGATAGAAGGTAAGAACGCCCGCTGCAATTCTCTTGGAATTCTACTATATACTCGCCTATAATTCAGGTTCTGAATTTTGATTAGTAGTTGTTGTTCTTATTTGTAGGAGCGGGGTTAACCGGTTTGGTAACTCTATACAACATTGTTTTATATGAATATTGAAGTTGTGTATACTTAAAAGTATTTATTTTTCATCATCTCATACATGCGAAAAGAAAATAGTAAGAGGAACCCAAAATTTTAGATTCGCCCGGGCCTCTGAAATCTCATCACTACTAGGGAATTCTTGTTGCACAGAGGCTGGGCAGTACAAAAAAAGTTTTTATTTTGTTTGGCCTATGAGTCCATTGATCACCTCCGTTTTATATGTCCAATTGCTACATATATGCAGGGATTGCTCAATGTGCCGTAGATTTTGCTACCACACCAAATAGCTTGTCTTTTATTTTTTTAGGGGAAGTAGCATGTCACATGCGCAGCAGCTGGTTCGGGAGGAAAACAACTCAAATTGTAGCGGTTCGGGTGGCTACAATTGTATGAGCTTTGTTCTGGGCGTCCCCCGGGGATCTGATTCCCCAGCCCCCGGGTCCCCAGCCGTCGGATCAACTATTTTAACGGTTAGATTTGCATGTAGCAAAAAAACATCTCCGGCAGCAAAAAATCACCCCCGGCAGCAAATGACTGAAGCAAAAAACGGTTCGTTCAGAAATGAAAATAAAAAAGGCTGGGCTCGCCGGAGACCTCGCCGGAGACCACGTAGCAAACATATTACGCAGATGTAGCAAAACCGCAAATAAATTGTAGCAAATTATTTTAGTCATATGCTGCAAATCCTCTAAAACATCAACGGAGACATCGCCTGCAGCAACGCCGTTCCGAGGTTGCAGCAACTCCGTCAGTAGCAACACCTGACGCCTAAGGTAGCAAAGTAGTCCTCCGTCGGTAGCAACGCCGGAGGCCTAAGTTAGCAAAACCGGTATCCGTCAGTAGCAACGTGAGGCGCTTGGCCGGAGGGCTGCACGGGGTCAGGGGAACCGGTCTTGCCGGGCGAGTTCGCGACCAAGGCGAGCCAGACACGGAGCAAGTCTCCTCGACGGGAGGTTGCTGCCGCCACGGATCTGGCCGAAGCTTGGAAGGCTCGGTAGCAGCTGCAAAATGACTGCGAGCGGCGGCGAGTGCCCTGCTATAGCTTCAGGGTGCGGGGGAAGACGAAGAGATAGATGGGATTTTGGCCGACGACGACGGGCGTGGTGGCAGCCATGGCCGGACCTCGCGGCGGCGCGGGAGTCCGCTACACCGGCGGCGAGGGAGTCCCGTGCGGGAGGCGGCGGCGGAGTCCCGTGCGGGAGGCGGCGGCGGAGTCTGGCGCCGGCTCCTCAGGCTACGCGCTGGGAGAATTTGGGACGGCGGCCGGCGGACCGGGTCTCGCTCGTCACAGGTGGTTAGCAGAAAAGATGGAGAAGATAGGGAAGACGTGGTGGGGTCCACCCACGTGGCTTCGCTGGGTTTGCCCAGGCGTGGGACACGCGTCGCTTGCGGAAGCCGGAGGTTGCAAGTCGAGCGATCCCCCGGGGGCATTCAATCATTTTCCAAAGTAGAAACAACGCATGCTTTCACGAAACAAATTTGGTGTACAGGAGTGCTCCTAATTTTTGAAACATTTGAAAAATGTACTTTTGTGTTTCAAAAAATCATCAAATATATTCCATGAATACATACACATGTTCCAAGTACTTTTGTGAAGTTTCGGTAGAAATTACGTTGTATTTTGAGCTACAGAAAAAAACAAATTTATGGCTGTGTATAGGAGCATATATTTGTCAAAAAAATGTCTTTTTTATAGCACAAAATAAAACATATTTTTCCCAAAATTTCTACCATACCTTCAGAATATTTATACATATGTGTATTTAATTTTAACTTTTTTGAAATTCAAAAAGTATGATTTTCAAAACTCAGAGCACGGGTGCTCATGTGCCAAAGGCACTTTCCGGTACTTTCACTGCTATTTTGCTTGTTACCCCGCTTCTTTGTTTATAATTTATGAAGAGATGTGGAACATGACTAATTAATGGGTATGCACCGGACACGCAACAAAAAATTTGCGACTTTTTGATTGTGTACTTCCGTATATCCATTAGAGCACTACGTTATTGTAGAGATTAGGTGTAATTAGTATATTCACGATATTAATATATTTCTTTTATCAAAAAATAAGTTCATATATACATCTAGGTCTTGGTCGGGGAAACAATGTGAACGTGCGACCATAATCCTTAGCTACTACAGCGACGACCGGAATACTAGTACTATTCCCTCATCTCTCTCTCCCTCGCGTCGCCCCTCTAGGCGACCGAGGGAAACCCTAGACCGCGCCGCCGCCGCCTCCCCCTCCCTCTCCTCTCCCCTCGTCGCCCCCGGAGGCGGCCGCCGGCAAGGCCGTGCGACGCCGGTGATGGGGGTGGCGGGGATCTCTCTCCTCCGCCCCCCGTGCGATGCTGTAGGGAGGAAGACGGCAGCGCGGGGGTGGCCTCCGCCCGCTGGTGAGGTCGGCCCGATTCCCTCCGTCCCCCTCGCCGGCGCGGCCTCGCCGGCGCTGGGAAGTGGTGGCCGGGGGATTGGTTGTAATATCCCAGGTTTAGAGGCAACAAAATGAGAGAAACACCAAAGTGTGCATTGCATTCATGCATAGAAAATCCGGGGAATTTTCGCGCTTTCAAATAAAACTTACCACAGTAACTGAAGTTTCACTTGACTTGCTGGAATTGAAGTAGATCAGCAAGTCAAGCGCTATAAACTTCACTGTGATCTTTGCTAAAACCTTATTTTGGGTAGAGATTATTTGATCTATGGATTAGATCAAATGGAATTAGAATTACAACAACACATTCTTTAAGAATCAAACTCTAACTTATTAACACTTAAAAGTTAGCAACTACCTTTGGGTGTAAATTAATTCACTTCTAAACTTATTACCAAATAAGGTAAACCACAGGGTCTAAAGTGCATAAAAGCCACACATTCTTATTTAAATCATAACTTATTAAGTATATGGAATATCATAAAACTAAATCCATTTACATTACGATTTATAGTTCAAACTATTTGAATCAAACTAACTATGAGTATTTTGAAACTCATATGATCATGCCTTGATGAAATCAAACACTAACTATCCAAATTTGAGGAATAACCTTCAACCTTGATCTTTTGATCAATATTATAATATAAATCCAATCCAATATGATATAGTGAGTCATCAACAATAATAAAACCATTCACAAGATATTTAGTAACAAATGCCACTTGGCTATCTAAAAATAAATCATATGAGAGGATAATCTCTATGCCACATGGGATGAAAATATCTACATGACTTGCATTCCAAGCTTTGCCACCTCATGCTCAAAGGATTGCTATGGATGAGGGCATGACAACCAAGCACCTTACTCATCAAACCAACACAAGAGTCACCACCTATGTGTCATGACACTAGAGCTTGCCCAAGCCTATAAATAGAGCCACACCCTTCATCCATTTGCTCATCAAGTACCATGATACATGGGAACAAACACATAGAGCCACTCCATGTGAATTAGTTAGGATCAAGATGAAGAAGCTAGGAGGTGGAGGCATACCACAAGATGCAGGTTTATCAGAATTCCTGAAGAACAAGCTACAGAAGATTAGAAGGTAGAATTCCTAGGCAAACCATTTATTTAGAGGATCATATCATCATCTCCTGAGTAGAACCTTAGAATATTCCAGGACATTTAGAAGTGAGAGAAGTTATAATACTAATCATAGCCATGCCATAAAAGAATATTAGAGTAGTACTAATCCTAGATGTTCAAGTCAAAATTTAATCTTGGAGGTATGAACCCTATTTCCATCACAATACCTTAGCAAACCAATTCCATGATCATCACAACTTGGTATTAATTATAAACCCTAAGAATCTAGGATGAGTGTGATGAGAGGAATATTAAAAAAAGGATTAGTGAGGAATGAGTGAATCTTGTCTAATGCATGATTATACCTTGTAAATATAGATGATAAGTTAAACACATATGATTAATAGATCTCATCTATCACATAAAATAATAAGTATATCACCAGTAGTTAACCCCAAACCAATACTCATGCCTTGTATGGAGGAGTAATGTCATTAAACCTAAACCTTGTTTATCCAAACACTAGAGTAACCCTAGCTAGCCAATAAAACATAATCAAAGCTTATGTTCATATCCTAATTCCTGGTTGTGTATCAATTGGGTGATCACAACTAAAACCCTAGATCACCTTTGCATTTCAATCCAAGTATCACTTTGGATTATAAGTAAAACCCTGCCATGCCTCATGCCTATTTTATATTTCAATTAATGAAGCATCATCAAATTCTTAAACCCTAAGAACTATCATCCACATAAAATCATAACACCATTCCATTTCCTTTACCATTTGTTAAACCCTATCCATAATTGAACTATATGTGCATAATCACTATGGTTAAGCACTAGAAAAATAAAATGTGTTCACCATGCACATGTTCTAAACTTCAAATCATTTAAATAGATATGGTTCCTAAATTAACAAGGGAATTGAAATAAATAACTAAACCATTTATATTTTACTCAAGCCTCATAAGATATCAATTAAATCCTAAACTAAATATTTGTTTAAACAACAAGACAATGCAGTAACCACTATTATCAAGTGATATTGATATTCAAATGTTTTAGAACCTGCAAAGCAAAACCAGAATTCAAATTTGAATCCAAATAACAAATAGAAACCAGGAAATAAAAACAGAAAATTGAAAAGAAAACAGAAAAGAGAAAGAGAGGGAAACTTACGGACCGCATGAGCCCAAAGCCAACCCACACCACGGCCCAGGAGCAGTCCAGCCCAAACCAAATACCGTTTCGGTTGCTTTAATAATCGTGCAAGGAGAAAACACTTCGCCGTCGTCGTCTCCGAGCTCGACGGTGCGTCGAGCCGATGGGCCACGATCTCGTCGACGATAAGCACGCCCGGACGTCGCGGACCTCTCGAACCGCGCCCAACTCGAATCGCGTCCGAGCTTATCCGCGGACGAGAAGATCTTTACCAAGCGAAGTCTCCGAGAGACCGCCACCTCCCGACCATGGCCGTCGCCGTGTCGAGGCCACAGGGCTTCCCTTGGCCTATAAATAGGTGGAGGGCATCGCCGTGCACGCCTTGATCGCCTCCACCACTTCAAACCTTCTCAGACACTCCCTATATCCCAAATTCGTCCACTCTCTGTATCTGGAGTCGAAGACGTAGCCGACGGAGGAGGCCACCCCAGCCTCTGGCGCGTGGTCCAGGAGGAGCGCCTGGACTCAAGGAGCATCTGGGAGGAGCCCAGCATCCAGGGGAGCCGTGTGGAGGATCAATCTCGGCGTTCCCTTCTGCAGCACATCGCCGGGAAATCGCCAATCGCCATCGTCTCCGTCGACCATCGCCGGAGCCGACCACACCTTGAGCTTCAGGGTGAGCATACGCATACCCAGAGCTAGATCTCACATGCTAGAACCTCCTGTAGCCTCGATTCGATTTCCACCGGAGTAGCACCGCCGCGGGACATGGTTTCCGATGAAGCTCACGGTGACCATTAGCCCATTCTGCCACCACCATCGTGTTCCTCATGTCGTGGGGATTCTAGAGCACCTAGCCGCGCATCCAGGGGATCCCTAAATCGCTAGCGTCGCCAGATATCTTTGGTCGCCGACGTTTAGCCGCCGGCGAGGGTGACGTGTCTGGCGGGACCCTTTGGTTGCTTTGACTCGGTCAGCTGCCAACGAGGCAGGTGACCTGGACTTGGTCCCACCTGTCCGTGTCTAGGGGTAAAAGTGAACCGGTAGGTTTAGTATTTCCACTTATTTATAAATTCCAGAAAATCACTGAAACTTTGCAAAATTCTAGAAAATTCATATCAACTCAGAAAATTATGAATAATATATCAAAATGTTCACAAAAATAAACTCTATTCAAATAAAATATAAAACAAAAATGTGTGTTAAAATAAAAATTCATTTATTTTTAACTTCTTTAATTATGCCTTTTCATTTATTTAAAATGCAAATTGAATTCAATAAATAATTAAGTTCCAAACTTAAATTTTAACTATTCAGTAACTAAGTAAAATGTTAAGGTTAATTTTATTTACCATATTTGCATTAATTTAATTATTAGTGGTAATGCATAAACCCTAATTTGCAAATTACTATTTTTATTTTCTTTAAATAGTAATAACTCAAGAAAATAGTAAAAGCCAATATCATTTTGGTAGCTCAACAATTATTTACTTAAACATTCTTAAGTTAACAAATTAAATATTTGAAAACCTAATAACAATTATTAAACTCTGATTCTTAATTAAAACCTAAATAGGAGTTGCTCAAATTATTAAATCTTGTGAAAATTAATAAAATGTTAAACCATTCCTAATTTTAATTCAAAGTAATTAGTTACCACACCTATATTTCCAATCATCATTTTAGGAGTTGTGCCATAACTTAGAAACCCTAGTTTCAATTTGAGTAAGACCTTGATACCATTATTTCATGTGATCATTCCACCTTAGAACCAACTCTAAAACCCTAGAGCCACCTTGATGCAAACCCTAGCCTGTTAATTAAATTGATACCATTGATCACTATTCATTATACCACACCATTAGGATAAACCTCAATCATTAAACCTTAGTAGAACCATAATGATAAACCCTAGTATCAACTTTGTGTAGCAAATCACATCACATGCTCCTATTCCACTCAACACTACTTAGGAAATGATAAACCACTTAGCTGGGCAACCATTAGAGATTACTTAGTTAAGTAGTTGTGAAACCATAGTAAACATAATAGCTAATTTATAGAACCATCTTAATAACCATCCTTTGATATGATATCATAATCAACCATAGTAATAAACCTGCCCCTACTTATTGTATATAGAACCAATTCAACTTAAGAACCCAACTAGTTCCTATTTGTGGAACTAAATGAATTCAATAATAAACCCTAGAAAGCCATAGCTCCTATGTATAGTAGTTCATATTCTTATTTAACCTGTTCTTCAAAAGTTATTCTTTTGAAGTACAAATGTCAATCAAACCTTAGAAGCCCTATCCTTCTTTGAAATACTCATTATTTCTTAAACAACATGTTCTTCAAAAGTTATCCTTTTGAAGTATAGTATAAGTAATCATCAACCATGATCTGTAGAACTTAAAATTGACAACTGTTCTTTACATATTATTCCACCACTATTCTTTATGTGTGTACTTGTTATGATGTCTTATATCACTTGATTATGATGCTAATATAACCAAACCCTAATCAGAACCTTGTTTGAGAATCATTCTAAAAGTGCAACCAACCCTAAAGAAATCTTTACAACTCGTACATCCTAAATCATCGAGGTTAGGTTACGCTCGGGACGATTGCATCTCATACTATGCATTATAGCATCTTTGCTAGTTCTTTAAACACTGTCCTTACCGGACAATGATGGTATTTCAGCCTTTGGAGTTCTCACGTATCGAAGCTTTTGCCTGCATAATCTTGCAGTCAAGAAAGGCAAGTTCATCGCTTGCTCATGTCATTTGATTATTTTTATCAAATTATATGCAAAATACTATACTTATCACTCATGCATTGAAAAGCAAAGTATTATTTTACAATTATGAATATGACTATGTGGTGGGCAATGGAACCATGGTATGTGTTGATATGGTGGAGGTTCCATTGCATGGGTTATATCACCCTAGGATTAATTACCAATGCCGTCCAGTGATTCTAGCGCCGTACATATCGCGTTGACCATAAGATCTATAATGGCTCTGGGGAAGTCAGCTGTATCTTTTCCCTTCTGCACGCCAACGGATTGGTAGAGACGGTGGGGTGCTGGAGGCACTGCCGCAATAGGTTGGGAAATCCTTTTAAATCCCCATCCATTAGTGATGTTAATCTCTACCATCTATGAGGGATTGTCCGGAGTACACCATGAGTAAAGCCGTATTATCGGGGGAAGTCTACTGGAGGTGTACGGTTGGACAAAAGGGTGGGTTTGCAGGGTCGCGGAGAAGGCAGTGATTGGCTTGGATCTTACACCTGGCCCCACACCAAGGAAGTGTGGACGAGAAACGCGTCTCGGCAAGGCATCAAGGATAAGTTCTCTTATGGGAAAAGTAACGCACCTCTGCAGAGAGGATACCGAATTATTTGTCACTCCCTGTTCCGGAAGGGAGCTGAACGCGGCAGAAAGGAACTCCACGAAGTTCTGGTCAACCTGTGAAGACTGACGGGCATAGTTTTCAGAATAAAATAAACCTTTTGAAGAAATGTTTATGAAAACTTGCATTGGCCTATGACTTTCTGGTCTATGGCTGTAGCTAGTGCATGATACACATATTTCCTAATATGAACTTGCTGAGTACGCTCGTACTCATTCTATCCCATTTGAACCCCCTTCTTAGATCAAGGCACCGAAGGAGAAACTACCGTGGAACTCGAAGACAAAGGAGTCAACTGCAACAAGATGAAGAATCCAATCAAAGAAGTCAATGGAGTCAGCTTCTGCATCAGCTAGAGTGGAAACTTAGACTAGTAATAGAAGGGAACCTTTCCCTAATCATAGCACCTAAGTAGCTAGAGTTCTATAGCAAGCCAAGTAGCTCTTAAACTTGAGTTAGCAATAAGATAGACTACGAGTCGTTCTTCTGGAGCTTTATTTGAAGTTTTACCTCACTGTAAAGTAGGAGGTTGTGTTGATCTTATGTAAACAGCTCGTGTGTACTTCTATAGACATACCTTGGACTCGCATATGTTTCTGTTGTACCACTCTGAGAGATGTAATATGAGTGGAACGGTGTTTCACTTGTGTTATGTCAACGACTTGTGTACTACACCATGCAGTGGTACGCTGGGTCATCACAGCTGGTATCAGAGCAAATGCTTTGACCCTAGGATTAAAACCCTTTAAAGGAGACCTATAGGTTTTGGTAATGTCTATAGGAAGTTGTCTTAGCCAAACCAACTATTCTTTTGACTTGAGATGGGTATTCACTTGAGAATAATCCTGACACACTTGAGTCAATATTTCTTATCTATTTTCTTAAAGTAAAGTTAGTTAGTTATCTTGCTTCATTCCAAATAATTAGAACACCATTGAAGCTTCAGATAATGGGTGGTAGTAGACCCCAGTTGGTATACAATACATGGTAGTCCAAAGAGAGGATACAACCATAAGGAAGATATCCTATTGGAAGAAGTATACCAATACAAGTATGATTAAGTTAGAGTCATTTAAAATGTCAAATGACTGATGTTAAGTAAGGGAGATCGGTTATATAAGGTAGTATATGTCTATGATGAGTCAATCATAGGAGGTAAGAAAGAGTGATAGGAGTTACATGAGTCTACTTTCAATAATAAACTAGGTACTCATATATGATTCACTTGAGAATCATGATATGATGGAGTAGAACATCATAAGTACGATACAAAAAAAAAAGATGATAAGGAGTAGGATTTAAGGAATAGTTCGAAAGCTTAGGCCTTAAAATCCTAATAACTGTACCAAGTATGTTAGAACCATAGTCCTTAAGATTAAGAAGTCTTATTTAGAGCGTATTACACAGAGAAATCCTAGAGTTATAGGTGGTATATTCTAAACAATCATGTGTTTAGAGTAGACATGTTAGAACTAATTGTATTATAGGAAGTAGTCCTCAATAGCACATATATATGGTATACTATTTTGTTAGTACTTCCAAAGAAAACTAGGTTAACTCCAACTATCCCAGGCCATTTTGTTTCAAGTTTGTCTCATTGCAAATGTGCAATTAAGATAAATGTTGAGACAAATAGTAGAAATTCACGTATTGTGCTAAGTATCACAACCTAAACCTATCTTATGTGGTGTTATATACTACACATCTGATCCTGATGTTTAGGGACGTCTTACCCAACTATTATATTCAGGCATATAAAGATGTGTATTATAAGCACAAAGCTGGATTTTCTTGGATTTTCTTGAATCTTCATTGATTGACTAGATCCATACATGAAGTTTGACTTTGATATGCAAATGCATGTTGCAATATCAAGCTCTTACTTGATGTTATAGGTCTAGAGGGTAAAGGTATTCGTGTGAGGAAGTGACGAATTCTGAAGATTTTTAAGATAAGATGAAGGTTCACTTGAAGAAGGAAGTAAAATTGTGGGAAGCAACCACAATACTCTAAAGAAGGGACCAATAAAACTCATTTTTATCCTTAATCAAGGAGTACTTCAACATGGAAGTATCATGAAAGTGAGAAAATAGTGAATATGGAACAGAAGAAGTAGAGCTGTATTCATTATAGAAGAAGGGAATGCAAGTGAAGTCACTTACAATACTATTTTCATAGTGTCAACAAGTGGTTTTCTTGCAAAACAAACCCTGGAAGAAGGAAAATAGACAAGTGAAGTCGTAGCTGGTATAATAAGACCGCAGCTGAGATAGGGTAACCATGAAGAGAAAGAATGTAAAGTAAGGTACATCTTAACTAAAACTATGTAAGTAGCCACAGCTGGTAGGTAGATATTGACTAGAACCATAACATAGCCACAGCTGGTGTCCAATAAGCCACATCTGGTACTAGGTAGTTTGCAGCTGGTACCAGATAGCCCACAGCCTGAACATTTCTTTACCCTAAAAGAAAGGGGGATTCCGCAGCTAGTATTTCACAGCTGGTATCTCCTGGTTGGTAAATATTTAGTCGGAGGAGTCATAATGGATACCCACAACTGTGTGGATACACCGCAAAGAATTCTTCGTGAGACTTTAGAAAGGTACAAAATATAAACTAGACTTAAACCAACGACCTAACCTTGGAGTTTAATGATTAGAAGAAAGGAAGTTTGAAGATCATTAGTAAACTCCAAGGGGGAGAGGAAGGCTGAAGGAGAAGTATTAAAATATGATATTCGAAGTATGATGGACCAAGAAGAAGGTCTGAACTGAGAGGAAGTCTGATCTTATTTTTATAAGGTTGTTGGGAACTACCCATATAAAAGTACTCTCAGGAGGTTGTCAGACCAGAAGCCGAGGTTCATATCTCGAGGAAGTAAGGGTTAGACCTTAACTTGAGTGGGTAATTGTAATTACTCCAAAATCAAGAGAACTTAAGTAAGCTAAAGATAATTAAGTTGGATGAAGAAGCTGTCGGAGGACAATCCAAGCTTAAGAAGATACTATACGAAGAAGTTTGACCATACTAAAACATAAGCCTAGTAGAAAGATTCCTTTCATGGAACCTAAAGAAACCAAAAGGAAGATAACTAGTACAAACTAGAAGCCATGATGGGATGGACTAAATGAGTCTAATCCATTCGTAGGACTAAACAACCAGGACCATGCCTATTGTAAATACCTTACCAAGTACCATTACTTTCGTTATGGTAGTAAGGGAAAACAATACCCTACCTTAAATGAATATTTTATAATTAAGGTTTGGACACCGCAGCTGGTACACCATAGTGCCATATTACACCGCAGCTGGATTATCGCAGCTGGTATAACCAAGCTTTGAGTACCCAGATAGGAAGCTATCACCACAACCATTAGTAAAGTCCATTAACACAATAAGATGTCCTAATCCAATAATCTTTGGAGAGTAAGCCTATAAGCTTAGAGTGTTGGAAGAGATCATTGAATTGAAGAAAATATCAGTACCAGATATCAGAAGACTCCAGGAAGGATCTGGACAAGAGATATATTCAACTATATCTAGTATGACCACCATGGAGTTGAAGGATGGTGATCTGTTCAAGACATTTCTACATTCCGAAACGTGAGAGCGTTCGAACTTCGGGACGAAGTTCAGTTTAAGGGGGAGAGGCTGTAATATCCCAGGTTTAGAGGCAACAAAATGAGAGAAACACCAAAGTGTGCATTGCATTCATGCATAGAAAATCCGGGGAATTTTCGCGCTTTCAAATAAAACTTACCACGAATCGAAGTTTCACTTGACTTGCTGGAATTGAAGTAGATCAGCAAGTCAAGCGCTATAAACTTCACTGTGATCTTTGCTAAAACCTTATTTTGGGTAGAGATTATTTGATCTATGGATTAGATCAAATGGAATTAGAATTACAACAACACATTCTTTAAGAATCAAACTCTAACTTATTAACACTTAAAAGTTAGCAACTACCTTTGGGTGTAAATTAATTCACTTCTAAACTTATTACCAAATAAGGTAAACCACAGGGTCTAAAGTGCATAAAAGCCACACATTCTTATTTAAATCATAACTTATTAAGTATATGGAATATCATAAAACTAAATCCATTTACATTACGATTTATAGTTCAAACTATTTGAATCAAACTAACTATGAGTATTTTGAAACTCATATGATCATGCCTTGGTGAAATCAAACACTAACTATCCAAATTTGAGGAATAACCTTCAACCTTGATCTTTTGATCAATATTATAATATAAATCCAATCCAATATGATATAGTGAGTCATCAACAATAATAAAACCATTCACAAGATATTTAGTAACAAATGCCACTTGGCTATCTAAAAATAAATCATATGAGAGGATAATCTCTATGCCACATGGGATGAAAATATCTACATGACTTGCATTCCAAGCTTTGCCACCTCATGCTCAAAGGATTGCTATGGATGAGGGCATGACAACCAAGCACCTTACTCATCAAACCAACACAAGAGTCACCACCTATGTGTCATGACACTAGAGCTTGCCCAAGCCTATAAATAGAGCCACACCCTTCATCCATTTGCTCATCAAGTACCATGATACATGGGAACAAACACATAGAGCCACTCCATGTGAATTAGTTAGGATCAAGATGAAGAAGCTAGGAGGTGGAGGCATACCACAAGATGCAGGTTTATCAGAATTCCTGAAGAACAAGCTACAGAAGATTAGAAGGTAGAATTCCTAGGCAAACCATTTATTTAGAGGATCATATCATCATCTCCTGAGTAGAACCTTAGAATATTCCAGGACATTTAGAAGTGAGAGAAGTTATAATACTAATCATAGCCATGCCATAAAAGAATATTAGAGTAGTACTAATCCTAGATGTTCAAGTCAATATTTAATCTTGGAGGTATGAACCCTATTTCCATCACAATACCTTAGCAAACCAATTCCATGATCATCACAACTTGGTATTAATTATAAACCCTAAGAATCTAGGATGAGTGTGATGAGAGGAATATTAAAAAAAGGATTAGTGAGGAATGAGTGAATCTTGTCTAATGCATGATTATACCTTGTAAATATAGATGATAAGTTAAACACATATGATTAATAGATCTCATCTATCACATAAAATAATAAGTATATCACCAGTAGTTAACCCCAAACCAATACTCATGCCTTGTATGGAGGAGTAATGTCATTAAACCTAAACCTTGTTTATCCAAACACTAGAGTAACCCTAGCTAGCCAATAAAACATAA
This sequence comes from Lolium perenne, assembly GCF_019359855.2. Classification (NCBI taxonomy): domain Eukaryota; kingdom Viridiplantae; phylum Streptophyta; class Magnoliopsida; order Poales; family Poaceae; genus Lolium; species Lolium perenne. The sequence goes on from NC_067247.2 coordinate 65,714,429, forward strand.
TCAAAGCTTATGTTCATATCCTAATTCCTGGTTGTGTATCAATTGGGTGATCACAACTAAAACCCTAGATCACCTTTGCATTTCAATCCAAGTATCACTTTGGATTATAAGTAAAACCCTGCCATGCCTCATGCCTATTTTATATTTCAATTAATGAAGCATCATCAAATTCTTAAACCCTAAGAACTATCATCCACATAAAATCATAACACCATTCCATTTCCTTTACCATTTGTTAAACCCTATCCATAATTGAACTATATGTGCATAATCACTATGGTTAAGCACTAGAAAAATAAAATGTGTTCACCATGCACATGTTCTAAACTTCAAATCATTTAAATAGATATGGTTCCTAAATTAAAAAGGGAATTGAAATAAATAACTAAACCATTTATATTTTACTCAAGCCTCATAAGATATCAATTAAATCCTAAACTAAATATTTGTTTAAACAACAAGACAATGCAGTAACCACTATTATCAAGTGATATTGATATTCAAATGTTTTAGAACCTGCAAAGCAAAACCAGAATTCAAATTTGAATCCAAATAACAAATAGAAACCAGGAAATAAAAACAGAAAATTGAAAAGAAAACAGAAAAGAGAAAGAGAGGGAAACTTACCTGGACCGCAGCAGCCAAAGCCAACCCACACCACGGCCCAGGAGCAGTCCATCCCAAACCAAATACCGTTTCGGTTGCTTTAATAATCGTGCAAGGAGAAAACACTTCGCCGTCGTCGTCTCCGAGCTCGACAGCGCGTCGGAGCCAGTAGGCCACGATCTCGTCGACGATAAGCACGCCCCGGACGTCGCCAGACCTCTCAGAACCGCGCCCAACTCGAATCGCGTCCGAGCTTATCCGCGGACGAGAAGATCTTTACCAAGCAGAAGTCTCCAGAGACCGCCACCTCCCGACCATGGCCGTCGCCGTGTCGAGGCCACAGGGCTTCCCTTGGCCTATAAATAGGTGGAGGGCATCACCGTGCACGCCTTGATCGCCTCCACCACTTCAAACCTTCTCAGACACTCCCTATATCCCAAATTCGTCCACTCTCTGTCGCTGGAGTCGAAGACGTAGCCGACGGAGGAGGCCACCCCAGCCTCTGGCGCGTGGTCCAGGAGGAGCGCCTGGACTCAAGGAGCATCTGGGAGGAGCCCAGCATCCAGGGGAGCCGTGTGGAGGATCAATCTCGGCGTTCCCTTCTGCAGCACATCGCCGGGAAATCGCCAATCGCCGTCGTCTCCGTCGACCATCGCCGGAGCCGACCACACCTTGAGCTTCAGGGTGAGCATACGCATCTGTAGAGCTAGATCTCACATGCTAGAACCTCCTGTAGCCTCTGATTCGATTTCCACCGGAGTAGCACCGCTGCGGGACATGGTTTCCGATGAAGCTCCGGTGACCATTAGCCCATTCTGCCACCACCATCGTGTTCCTCATGTCGTGGGGATTCTAGAGCACCTAGCCGCGCATCCAGGGGATCCCTAAATCGCTAGCGTCGCCGTATACTGGTCGCCGACGTTTAGCCGCCGGCGAGGGTGACGTGTCTGGCGGGACCCTTTGGTTGCTTTGACTCGGTCAGCTGCCAACGAGGCAGGTGACCTGGACTTGGTCCCACCTGTCTGTGTCTAGGGGTAAAAGTGAACCGGTAGGTTTAGTATTTCCACTTATTTATAAATTCCAGAAAATCACTGAAACTTTGCAAAATTCTAGAAAATTCATATCAACTCAGAAAATTATGAATAATATATCAAAATGTTCACAAAAATAAACTCTATTCAAATAAAATATAAAACAAAAATGTGTGTTAAAATAAAAATTCATTTATTTTTAACTTCTTTAATTATGCCTTTTCATTTATTTAAAATGCAAATTGAATTCAATAAATAATTAAGTTCCAAACTTAAATTTTAACTATTCAGTAACTAAGTAAAATGTTAAGGTTAATTTTATTTACCATATTTGCATTAATTTAATTATTAGTGGTAATGCATAAACCCTAATTTGCAAATTACTATTTTTATTTTCTTTAAATAGTAATAACTCAAGAAAATAGTAAAAGCCAATATCATTTTGGTAGCTCAACAATTATTTACTTAAACATTCTTAAGTTAACAAATTAAATATTTGAAAACCTAATAACAATTATTAAACTCTGATTCTTAATTAAAACCTAAATAGGAGTTGCTCAAATTATTAAATCTTGTGAAAATTAATAAAATGTTAAACCATTCCTAATTTTAATTCAAAGTAATTAGTTACCACACCTATATTTCCAATCATCATTTTAGGAGTTGTGCCATAACTTAGAAACCCTAGTTTCAATTTGAGTAAGACCTTGATACCATTATTTCATGTGATCATTCCACCTTAGAACCAACTCTAAAACCCTAGATAGGTATCATATATGATCATGTGAGGTGTACTTGACATATAGCACCCTAATAAGCAACAATTGAATGCATTCTTATGATCCACTCGCATAAACCAAGTCACATAGGACTATCATTTCATGTCCATATACTTAGTTTAAACCTATATGATTCACTAGAGCCACCTTGATGCAAACCCTAGCCTGTTAATTAAATTGATACCATTGATCACTATTCATTATACCACACCATTAGGATAAACCTCAATCATTAAACCTTAGTAGAACCATAATGATAAACCCTAGTATCAACTTTGTGTAGCAAATCACATCACATGCTCCTATTCCACTCAACACTACTTAGGAAATGATAAACCACTTAGCTGGGCAACCATTAGAGATTACTTAGTTAAGTAGTTGTGAAACCATAGTAAACATAATAGCTAATTTATAGAACCATCTTAATAACCATCCTTTGATATGATATCATAATCAACCATAGTAATAAACCTGCCCCTACTTATTGTATATAGAACCAATTCAACTTAAGAACCCAACTAGTTCCTATTTGTGGAACTAAATGAATTCAATAATAAACCCTAGAAAGCCATAGCTCCTATGTATAGTAGTTCATATTCTTATTTAACCTGTTCTTCAAAAGTTATTCTTTTGAAGTACAAATGTCAATCAAACCTTAGAAGCCCTATCCTTCTTTGAAATACTCATTATTTCTTAAACAACATGTTCTTCAAAAGTTATCCTTTTGAAGTATAGTATAAGTAATCATCAACCATGATCTGTAGAACTTAAAATTGACAACTGTTCTTTACATATTATTCCACCACTATTCTTTATGTGTGTACTTGTTATGATGTCTTATATCACTTGATTATGATGCTAATATAACCAAACCCTAATCAGAACCTTGTTTGAGAATCATTCTAAAAGTGCAACCAACCCTAAAGAAATCTTTACAACTCGTACATCCTAAATCATCGAGGTTAGGTTACGCTCGGGACGATTGCATCTCATACTATGCATTATAGCATCTTTGCTAGTTCTTTAAACATTGTCCTTACCGGACAATGATGGTATTTCAGCCTTTGGAGTTCTCACGTATCGAAGCTTTTGCCTGCATAATCTTGCAGTCAAGAAAGGCAAGTTCATCGCTTGCTCATGTCATTTGATTATTTTTATCAAATTATATGCAAAATACTATACTTATCACTCATGCATTGAAAAGCAAAGTATTATTTTACAATTATGAATATGACTATGTGGTGGGCAATGGAACCATGGTATGTGTTGATATGGTGGAGGTTCCATTGCATGGGTTATATCACCCTAGGATTAATTACCAATGCCGTCCAGTGATTCTAGCGCCGTACATATCGCGTTGACCATAAGATCTATAATGGCTCTGGGGAAGTCAGCTGTATCTTTTCCCTTCTGCACGCCAACGGATTGGTAGAGACGGTGGGGTGCTGGAGGCACCGCCGCATAATAGGTTGGGAAATCCTTTTAAATCCCCATCCATTAGTGATGTTAATCTCTACCATCTATGAGGGATTGTCCGGAGTACACCATGAGTAAAGCCGTATTATCGGGGAAGTCTCTGGAGGTGTACGGTTGGACAAAAGGGTGGGTTTGCAGGGTCGCGGAGAAGGCAGTGATTGGCTTGGATCTTACACCTGGCCCCACACCAAGGAAGTGTGGACGAGAAACGCGTCTCGGCAAGGCATCAAGGATAAGTTCTCTTATGGGAAAAGTAACGCACCTCTGCAGAGGATATCGAATTGTGGATCGCTACTCCCTCGTTCAGGGAAGGGAATCGCTGAACGCGGCAGGAAAGGAACTCCACGAAGTTCTGGTCAACTTTGAAGGCGACGGGCATAGTTTTCAGAATAAAATAAACCTTTTGAAGAAATGTTTATGAAAACTTGCATTGGCCTATGACTTTCTGGTCTATGGCTGTAGCTAGTGCATGATACACATATTTCCTAATATGAACTTGCTGAGTACGCTCGTACTCATTCTATCCCATTTGAACCCCCTTCTTAGATCAAGGCACCGAAGGAGAAACTACCGTGGAACTCGAAGACAAAGGAGTCAACTGCAACAAGATGAAGAATCCAATCAAAGAAGTCAATGGAGTCTACACGCATCGGCTAGAGTGGAAACTTAGACTAGTAATAGAAGGGAACCTTTCCCTAATCATAGCACCTAAGTAGCTAGAGTTCTATAGCAAGCCAAGTAGCTCTTAAACTTGAGTTAGCAATAAGATAGACTACGAGTCGTTCTTCTGGAGCTTTATTTGAAGTTTTACCTCACTGTAAAGTAGGAGGTTGTGTTGATCTTATGTAAACAGCTCGTGTGTACTTCTATAGACATACCTTGGACTCGCATATGTTTCTGTTGTACCACTCTGAGAGATGTAATATGAGTGGAACGGTGTTTCACTTGTGTTATGTCAACGACTTGTGTACTACACCATGCAGTGGTACGCTGGGTCATCACATTGGTGCCCTCCGACGACCGGGTTGGGGCTAGGATTCCAGGGCGGCGGCCTTGGGCGCAGGGTGGGGCACCGCCGGCCTGGCGGCGGGCGGCGGCTGCCGATGCTGTGGTCGGCTCTCTTCGGCCGCGCAGGCGGTGAAGGGGGCGGCGGGTGTGGGCATGGTTCGGAGGTCGCCCCGTTGGGCCTCTGGTATCGGATCTGAAGACGGAGGTTCCTCCTCCATGCGGTGCTTGTCGCAACTCCCCGGTCCCGGACTCCTCCGGTGGCTGGGGGTGTGGTTGGTTGTGGGCTCTGGACCGGGGGAAACCCTTGGCCGACGGTGGCGGCCGCGACGTCGACGACGTTGACGGCGCTGTTCTCCTTCTTGAAGGCAACATCGAGGTGATATCCCCTCCCTCCCTGCCCTATCTATCTCGGGTGAAAGTCTAAAGCTTTGGTTTGGACGGTGGCGGCGCCCGGGTGGTGTCGTTCCCTCGTTGGAGGCGCCGTTTTGAGATAGTGGGTTTGGGTGGATGAGCTTGGCGGTGGTTTGTTTGCATCGTCTTCGCTTACTCCTGGCAGCTTGGTCCGGTTGGTGGTTTGTGCTGCGGTGGCGATGTTGTTCGTGGGTGGCGGCGCGGCGAGGCGAGGCCAGTGCTCAGAGTCTTTCTCCCCGGCGGTAACTTCCAATATCCATGCGTGCTCAGGGAGAGCGATCTACCTCCGACAGGTACGGTGCCCTCCGATCCGGGGCGAGAAAGCAGGGAGCTTTCTTTGGAGGTCGAAACGGATGGTGCCTGGGCTTTGCTTGGCCTCTGGAGGTTGACGATGGTGCGAGTCCCTCAATGGCGGCCTTCTTCACCAACTTCGACGCCTCTCTAGTTGGATCGCAAGACTGAACAATGGTCTCGGAGCTCTAGCTGTTTTCCATTCTTTTTTATTGTTTTGCTTGTAGCTCTCGGTTTCTGTTAGCTGGTTTCTTAGCATCTTGTATCATCTTGCCGGGCAACGACCTTATTAATTTAAGCCAAGGCTTCGGCCTACTGTTTAAAAACAATGTGAACGTGCTAGAGATGGTGGAGCTCTCGGGGATGGTAAGACGGCGAGAGTGATATGTGGGCTCTTATCCTAATTTGCTAGCGTTTGCTGTCTTAGTCATGCAGCATTTAAGTTAGTTATGACGAGAGTGAAATTATACCGGACTCGTTCCTTTGGGTTTTTCTAAGCTGCCGACGCATTCTGTACGACGAAGTCGATCCGGATCTGTCTAGGCAACACGCCCCAAAGGCCCAAACTCGATCCTCCTACAACCGTTATTATTATTACAGTGGTAGTTGTTGGCGGCGCTTCGGCTTTGGCAACTTCTGGATCATGTTTTGAAAGCCTAAGTTAAGGATAGGGTGGCTGAGTTTCAGGTGCGGTGTGTGAATATTTCCGGGTGAAAACTCAGCGCCTCGGCGATACCTACGGGTGTCGTAACCCTCTTGGGGCCGTCGTTGTTGGTATCCGCCCGTGGCATGGCTTCGGGTGAAAACCTTAGACCTCGTGGTCTTGACGGCGGCGGCGCACTGTGTCGTTACCCTCTTGGGGGTGTCGTTGTGGAGTCCCGACACGACATGGTTTCATGCCAATGTCTCCGATGGCAAGTTTGGATTTTCTGTGTTTTCTTTTTTGTTTTATCTTTGATCTGCTTTGTAAGAGGTTCTCCTCTTCACCTTGTATTGGTTCGGCCGTTGAGGCTTTATTTATAAAGTGGGGCGAAAGCCTATTTCGAGGAGGTAGTAGTTGTTCATAATTATCCCGTAGGCTCTGCTTGGTTTTCTGTATTTTAGCCAAAAACAGGTTTAAATATACGAACCTAGGGAGATCACGCTAAAAACAGGCATGCTGGATCGGGACAGTATTTGAAACGACAACGACAAACCAACAGACCCGTATTCTAAGTTAGTTAAATCAAACTTTATTAATTTTGAGTAATCATGTAAGAAAAAAAATTTAACATCTACAATGTAAAGAAAATAATTTTAAGAACAATCATAACATATGCTCCCTCCATTCTATAAAAGTTTGTTTTGGACTTATCTAAATTTAGATGTATTCATATACTAGATAATGTTTAGTGCCTCCTCTGACCTGACTCAATTTTATCTATTGATATCTAGACATGTTTATTAACTAATACATCCAGGCGTCGTATCATATGAATCCTGTTGTTTCATGTATCCATGAATCCGAATCGTTTGTGGCGTCCGATCTAAATCGTGCGTGGCTGCTCAACATTACGCAATTTTGCAATAAAGCGCCCGCGTCTAGCATGTCTTCATGCAAATTAACCCTGTAACATCAAAACCTCACAACCTCAATCACTTCATAACCCCTCGTCTTATCCCTTAACAACGCGTGCGGCGGCAACGGCCGACGAGCTCGGCACCGAGTCTGCGGCATGCGCCCCTAAAATCCATCGGCTCCCGCCGTCGCCGGAACAGAGATCCCCTTCGATGGCCCCGACAAGATCTCCCGTGATGTATCCAGGCCTGTGGCCGCCTCCACGCTGATCCTCCTCGATCTCGCCCGTCATTGACGGTGAGGCCGCCGGCTTTCGCAGCCTACACCGCATCGGCACACTCTTGCTGTGGGTGCCCCTGCTGATCTACTCTTGAAGACACCCGCGTGGTGTAGACTGGCTGCAGACATGGCAGGGGACGCCCTTGCAGAGCAAAAAGGATTGCTCGGGAAATTGGCCGCTACAGACTTAATTTTTCCTTGTTATTGTTTATAGCAACTGTACTTGCAGATTGTCCGCATTAAAAGAATTATTCCGATTTCTATTTATCGGTTGTGTTTATCGCTTGGAGCTTCGAGTTTAGAATATGAGTGTACATAGTTGGTGAACATTTTATTTTCAGAAAGAAGTGAGTGTAAATTGTTGTGAATGGAAATTTGAGAAATAAATAGTTTCTTATTGCCTTGCTCATATTTGCAATTTGAGGTGTTCTTGGGTAACTTAATAACTGAATCAGGACATATATGGTGTTCTTGGGTAACTCAGTAACTGAATCAGGCCATATATGTTCTGATGTGTTAACTGATGTACATGCAGTATATGCTTCCTGACACATGCAGCTGTAATCAAAATTCGTGCATGATGACATGCTTTCACAGCACTGACACAAGTAGTTACATAAATTGTTCAGAAACATTTTGCACTACATGCTTGTGTGACTTTGTGCCCAGACCAGCAAGGCAGCAACTTCTTAATAGGCAAAGTCCACCCGCTCAACATTGAATTAAACATGCCAACCATCAAGAGATTTAAAGTTGTTTTATATTTTGATAAACTCTTATGCTTGATACTAACTTGATCATGATATCATAAAGCTCAAAACTAAAATGAGCTCAATCAAAAGTTACAAAAAGTTCAGAAATCATGTCTGATGGAGGAACCACTTTATGTAGAAATGACTGTTCTTTATTGTACACTGTGGTGAATTCTAAGACTAAGTAAGGCCCTGTTCGTCTAGCATGAAATTATTTCAGTTTAGTTACCAATGGAAAGTTAATCTGCAGGATTTTGTGTCGAGATGTGTCGGCATGATGATGGCCCGCTTCACCATTTTCTTAGTAGATGCTCTATATTTTTTTCACATGCTAACCGCTTGTCGTATCATACATTCATACATTGTCCATTCGGTTCCCTGTTTCATAACCATAAACTGAATCTGCCGTATATGCCTGACATATAAGGTACATAGATGAGTCATTGTTTAGCCTGATATTATTGCCTGAGTCTTTTATAGTAAGATCACGCCAGAAAACCTCAGATTGCAAGTACAGGATAAGCAATTGTTTCTTTCTGAAATTTCCATTCATAACAACAAGAACTTACACTCGGTACATTCAGATTGTAAACTTTTTTTTTGCGGGACAGATTGTAAACTTCAGCTACACCCAACACCCAACAAAGAGCAAATGAAATCGATTAGCTTCTCAGGAGGCTAATCTACAAGTATACATACAGTAAAAATCAACTAAAAAAATCAGTCTGTAGGAGGCGACCAAGTTCCCGAGCTAGCCTCGTTGCACTGCAAGGAGGTTGCAGCCCACGCGAGTCCGTCGACAGAAGTAGTCAGGAGGGCCACCCACAAGACAAGCATGTAGGGGACGCCGGCGGCGCGGAGGCTGCAAACAGGGCGGCCTTGGCGTCAGGGACCAGCGAGGAGGAAGTGCACGGAGGTGGCCAGAGAAAGAACACGCAGATCGCGCCGAGGCCGCCTATTGACAACTCGCTTCCAGCGACGGCGAGCACGATGGATTTTATTGGGGATTGCAGAGCTCATCGCCGCCACCGTTAGGAGAACTACCTCGCGTGTTGTTTAGGGATAAGACAAAGGAAGGGGGTGACCGGGTGTGACGTGATTCAGGTTGAAGCGTTTTGGTGTTTAGGGGTTACTTTGCGGAATATACTGGCGGGACGCGGGCGGTTAAGTGTAAAACTACATGGGATTGAGACTGCGCGCATGATTTAGATCGGACAGTAGAGAATCTTCGGATGCAGGAGTGCAGGAAGGAGGCGGATTCATAGGATACGATGCCATACATCCATATGTAGATAAAGTTAAATCAATTTGAATCGAAGTGAGTACATCTAAATCTAAATAAATCTAAGAAGGACACGGAGGGAGTACTACGATATAGGGTAATTATCAAATTATTACAATTAGATATGTCGATCTAACAACTAACTAACATCACAAGAGGATAGGGCCTCCTCGTCCGTGATCCCCAGGTTAGCTAAAACCCAGATCTTCTGATCTTATTCCAAGGAAACGAGAGGTGAAGGATCGAGATCGCATCATTCTATTTCTGACCCAACGATGCTGCTATCCCATTCCCAGTTGCAGTTTGCTACTCCTGCGCAAGCTTCGCCGGCTTAATTTAGTTAAACCAGCTTTGAACCTGGCATGTTCTGCATCTCCAACCGGAAGAAGGGCCAGAGAACCGGAGCAGGTCAACAACAGCGCGATTTTTTTTTTAAATAATACACTTTTTAATATTAATTCCAGGAATAATAGCCGTTTTCAGCAAATTTCAGAAATAATACACCGTCGGGGTGGTGGAACCCGAAATTACGAAATCGGGTTTGAGGAACCCGAATACACAAAATCGGGGTTGGGGAACCCGAAATTAAGATTCTTCTGCGCCTTCTGCGCCGTGATGGAAAAAGAAAAATAAAAAAAGTAGTAATCCGGGTGGTTGAACCCGATTTCTGAAAATCGGGCAAGTTGAACCCGATACCTAATAATCGGGCAATTTGAACCCGACTTCAATAAATCGGGTTTATTGAACCCGATTTTCTGCCCAGCACGAAATTTTCCCGCCTTTTCGCGTTCGCACCGCCGTGTTTCCCTCCCGCCTTTGCCGCCACCCTTCCCGCCACTTCTTCCCGCCACTCCTTCCCACCATCATCTCCCGCCACTATCTCCCGCTAAATTTTCCCGCCACACTGTCGAATTTTTGCCTATAAAAGCAGGCATCGCTACTCTGGATTGCACAAGTTCTTGTATCTCTATTTTACCCCGTTTGCTCACCCTTAGCCATCATGAGTGTGCCTTGCTCTGACCAGGACTTTAGGCCGGCGAAGGCGAAGGCTGCAAGTTTGCCCCCGGGTGTGACTGCGGAGCGGTGTTGGTGCGGCCGTCTTGCAAAGGTTATGCAGGTGGAGGATTTCTCCGACCAGTTCGGCATGAAATTTTTCATGTGTGCGAGCTATGAGCATGATCCACCCCGTAGTTCAGCTTCGTCGTCCACCAGGCCGCCGGTATGTTTGGACATAATTTTATGTTGGCATTAATTTATTTATGAATGTGATTTAATATTATTGTTTGTGCTGCAGTCTCCCCCGCCCCTATGCAAATGGTTTCACTGGATAGACACGGAGCAGCCGGATTGGGCGCGTCAGGAGGTTGAGGAGAAACACCGGCGTGTGTGGGCAACGTTCTTTGAGGAGGAGCGTTGGAAAAAGGTTCGTGCTAATGAAAAAGCAGAGCGGGAGAGGCGAATCTGAGAAACTTAGGGCGGAACAAGCTCGTAATCGCGAGGTGAATCAGAAGAGGATGGATGATGAGGCTGCACGTAGGTTTGCAGAGGAAGAGGTGCGCAGGGATGCTCGTGAAGTGGAGAGAAAGAGACTAAGGGAAAGAGCTGCTGAGGGGCAAGCGGCAGAAGAACGCGGCGACAAGTCTGGAAAATGGCCACGGTGGACGCAGGGAAAGTAGAGTTATGTGTCGTACTGGCAATGTATCTTAAATTCAGTTTTAGTTTGTCGTTGTATCTTAAATTCCGTTGTAGTGCTAAGCCGTATTTTAATTTCAGCTGCAATGTATCTTAATTTCAGTTGTAATATTAATGTGAAATGAATTTGCCCCGAAAATGTTGTGTCAGAAATTTGGGCTCAATTGTTTGCCGCCACTTTTTCCCGCCCAATTTGTCCCGCTCAATGTTCCCGCCATTTATTCCCGCCCAAATCTGCCGCCAATCTTTCGCGCCCATATTTTCCCGCTCACATCTTCCCGCCGAAAGTCATCCCTTGTAGCCTATAAATACCCCCACCGTTTTCTTGTCTTTCAGTGTAGCCTCTCAACAAGATGGATCCCCCTTATAAGAATCCCCCCCATCTTTTCAATGAATTCATGGCCGAATATCTTGTAGATAGTGCTCGCTATGTGATGAGGGAGAGTAAGATAGAGACATTCGAGGAGTTCATCAGTAGCGACGCCTTGCTCCGTAAGGTCGGTAGGAAATTTGAGACTTGGTCTTATGGATATCCAGTGAAGAAGATGCCTGCTCGTAGCCCACGGGAAATAAGGTGTGAGCTTATCAGGTTGAATGAGAAGTGGAAGTCACTAACATGGAAGAATGAAGAAGATAGGGAAAGGGATTTAAAATATCCCGAACGATGGGCGGCTGAGAGTGAAGCCGACGATGATATCTTCGAGCCTAGCACCAAGGGAAAGAAAGCTGCATCGTCGAAGGGCAAGAGTGGCAAGTCCTCAAAGGGCAAGAGTGCTGCACCGCCAGTTGTCGATTCAGACGACGACTTCGAGCCTACCACCAAGGCCATGAAAGCTGCATCGTCGAAGGGCAAGGGAAAGGGTGTGCTGCGTTCTTAGTGTTTTAGTTATCAGTAATCATGGATCTTGTAGTATGTTGTAGCGATGGTGTACCATTTAATATGTTAGCAGAGAGTTATGTTGTAGTAGTAAGTTGTATCTTAATTATCGCTTGAAGTTCAATATGAAATGTTTGTTAAATAGAAATAGTAGTCATACATGGCGCATACAAATAGTAGTCATACATGGTGCATACAAATAGTAGTCATACATGGTGCATACAAATAGTACTCATACATGGTGCATACAAATAGTACTCATCTCACTGACCATGGCCCCTCCCTCCACCTCGCCTCGGTGGCGGTCGAGCCTGAAAAGGTGACGGCGAGTACATACGAATAGGTGGCTGGCGATGTCGGGGAGGAAGCATGTACCCCTGCTCGTGCTGACTGTACTGCGTGGGATCTGGAGGTGGAGTTTGTTGTTGACTTGAAATCCAGTCTTGATAGCTCTGCTGTGTTTCGTCCTGATCGTGAGCACTGGACCAGAAGGATCGTGATCCGGACCCCGTCGACATATGTCCCTCACCTTTGATTAGATAAAAAAACCGTTAGTCGATCATGAGGAAATTCACACATGGTGCACAATTAATATGGATAGTGATGAATTGCGTACCCTCTGGCTCATCCATACGGGGACGCCACCCGAAGTTAGGCATGGGAAATTGCTGCTCCATGCCGAAACCGCCACGCTGCCAATACTCGTAAGTAGGCTCCTGCTGCTGCTGGTTTTGCCACCCAGAACCTCGTGCCTGGTTAGGAGATGGTGGCCTCGGGCTCGGCGGTACCTCCATACGTGGGCGCGGGGCGTGCCGCGGCTGATGCACCTGCAAAGAGGGACGAGGTGGCCGCTGTGCTGCTCGGTACTCGACAACATCCGAAGATCGCGTGCATGTGATAGTCGCATAGATACGACGTAGTTTGTCCTGAAGACGCTGTGCAAAGGAGGCGTGGTGCTCATACCGTCCAAGAAGTGGGCCGGTGGAGAGCGACCGTGCATACTGGGCGGCGTCATCTTGCAGCTCCGCCGTCAACACGGCCTACAATTGTGAGCTCAAATTAGTTATGTGTTGGCCAATTGTTAAAAAAATATATTTGACTTACTGCGTGATGCCGACTGCCTGAAGTGGAGTGACGAGGGTAGGTGTCCCACTGTGTCGAGGGATCCCTCTGAACTGGGTCACACGCCTGGCTCAGCCGAAGTCGTGTCCTAGGCATGTATGCTCGCAAGTAGTGCTCAAATTCCTGAAGATCAAATGCCTCCATGGTGGCCCATGAAACTGCCGGCGCATTGGCCCAACCGGTGATGTATGGAGCGAGGAGTTGCAACCATCCAGCAGCAGTCTTATTCGCTCCTTTTCTGTTGTACCTGAAAAATGAAGACGGACATGTCTTAGGATAAAATTATGATTGTCCAACATGATGTAATAACTTTGGATAAATTTAAATTGTACTCACGCGTGGACGCGTGGTGGTAGAGGAACTGTGGGAGGTGGTGGCTCGATCAGCTGACGCTGTCCAAACTGTCTCATGAACTGTGGGAGGTGGTGGCTCGATCTGTCAAGGTATATTTCAATGTTAGAACTTACATATTATGAGGTAAATAAGTTGTGATAAAAAAGACGAAACTGTTACGGACCTGGAACTCGTGTAGCCATGCCTAGCGAGGCCCGTGAGCCTCAAAAGTCATAGGCCCAACGTCTGCACGAACACCCTGGAAACGTGCATCCATGCTGTGCATCCAGCCCACGGTTTCCTCCAATGGGCCTATGCGCTCACCTGCCAACGGAAGGCCCAGCAACATAGACACGTCCTCTAGAGTAGGCGCCATCTCACCCCAGCGAAAGTGGAACGTGTGGGTCTCGGGCCTCCATCGATCCACTAAGCAGGTGATCAAAGCAGCATCGTAGTTCAGGCGCGAAATGTGATCTCGGGCCTCCACTAATCGAGCGAAAGGTAGTAGTCCAGCCCACTTCAACCTGCAAAACAAATAATACACAAGCTAAAGCAGGTCCAATGTAGTTCTTATAAATTTGAGACAAAACAATTGAACAAGTACCTGTCTTCCCATTGAGGGTGTATCATTCAGTTCTTCTTTGGAGTACGGGTCTGCAGTGGCTCCATGCTCTGCGGGTCAGCCTCCAAGTGCGATGCACGATGTTTCTGATCAATAAGTGGATCGAGCAACGATCGAGCCGCCATATCTGCATAAAGATATCACAAATTGCTGCATAGTTCATAAATATTACAAATTATAACATAGTTCACAAATATTTCAAATTAAAGCATAGTTCATAAATATTACAAATTGTAGCATAGTTCATAAATATTACAAATTATAGCATAGTTCACAAATATTACAAATTAAAGCATAGTTCATAAATATTACAAATTAAAGCATACTTCATAAGTATTACAAATATTACTATCTCCCTCTATTTCTTCCCCTCCCACGCCTTCCTCGGTTGCCTCGCAAACGGTTAGCCGGCGCCGCTGCAGCTGCTTTGGGTAGAAAGTGGGACATAGGGGTCCCTGTGTCCAAATTGGTTGCACGAGAAAACATTGCCTAGTTGGACCACCCGCTTCTGCTTCATCCATATCATTTCTAATGCGCCTTGTCTCCCGTCGACCTCTGTTCGTCCGCAATGATCTTGGGTCAGGGATGTACCGTCTTTCATTTGGTATCACCGTAGTAAAATTTCCCACAACTCTGTATCCGACCATCTCGCCGGTCCAGGTGTGCAGCACAGCCTCTTTCGCGTAATATGGAGAGACGAAAGAGATTGAGTCCAGCCCTAGTTGTCTGGTAGCTGCCAAGACATGGGAGCATGGAAGGTGAAGCAACCTCGGTTTGTTGCATGTGCATTCACACGATGGCCATTCTTCATTTCCAATTCTGACCTCATGTGTTCTCACCGCATTCACACAACCAAACTTGTCGGTTGGTAAGCGCACCTCAAACCTCCTTTCCTGATTACCGATGGCCAGAACAGTGTGTGACATACCCTTCTTCATCTTGACATCCATATATTCCATAATGGCCTTACAGTAAGGAGTGTTTGGATTTTCAAGCATATGGCTCAAAGCCAACTCCCGTCTCTCTTTGAAATAATTCATAGTGCCATATAAAATACCCTCCACAAGGGCTGTCAGCGGCAATGCCCTATTTCCCCTAAGCACGAAGTTGTATGACTCAGCTAGGTTGGTAGTCATCACACCATACCTAGCTCCATGTGTGTCATGCAGCAAAGACCACCTTTCTAATGGCTCGTGCTCTATCCACTCTGCAAAATTTTTAATCCGTCGTCCAGGCCTCCTTCTAGTATTGGGTGGGTCAAATCCAGGCAGGTCACATAGCCCAATAGGATCTGGCTCGGGGCCTACTGGAACCTGTGTACCCTGTGCCACAGCTGCTGCATGAGCTGCTACTAATGCAGCTCGGGCGGCTAACCTGTGCCGCACATGGTCCTTAGTGAACTCATCCAGCTTGCCGCGGAGAAAAGTGTACTTGCATTCTTGATTCGCTTGCACAACTTCTTGAGCAGATTCATAAGACCCTTGCTCCTAAAGCTGCGAGAAGAAATTGGCCCCCAGGTGGCGCATGCACCACCTACTCGCATATCCTGCCATGGCGTCTCTTCATCAGGTCCGGCTTCTACGAGTCTTGATAGCCGCAAGTATACCTGCATGCTCGTAATGTAGCACGCACACATTTTCGCGATCTTTCACTATCGATTTTTTTAGCGCACGAAGAACCATAACCAGCTAGCGGTGTTCTCGCTCTCAACAAATGCAAATGCGAGAGGCACACATCGATTGTTGCCATCCACTCCAATTGCTGTCGAATCTGTCCCTTGTACCTCCCGAGTTAGAAAAGTTCCATCTACACACATCACTGACGACGGTGCATGAAAGCCTCGATGCATATGCTGAATGCGAAAAACACCCTGTGCAGAACCCTGACATTAGGGAACTCTGGTATCACAAAGTCTTGTATGTCCACATGGGTGCCCGGATTCCGGTCCTTCAATGTGTGCAGGAGACGGACGACACCGTCATAAGCATCATAGAAGGTCCCGAATCTGTTCTCGATGCCGTCTGTTTAGCCCTCCATGCCTTGCCATATTCAATTACATACTTATATTGAAGGTGAACTCTTTTCTCGGATGGCTTTAACCCCCATTCTTTGTATTCTCTACAATCTCCTTGTAGAACAGGCGAGCAATAAGAGTGGATGTAAGGTTTCGGTGATCCTTCAACATACTCTTAAGGACACATGTGTGCGGCACGAAGTCGCTCACCACCCATGTTGTGTCATACTTCGGACAGTACCCATGCACCCTTGATGGACATCTAGCATCGCTGCAGACCACCGTCAAGAATTTCGACTTGAAACGGTGGTTACGAATACCCTTTGCGTGTTCATTGCCCACCGAGTGATTGCTTCCTGAGATGTCTCTTGTCGGCATATCTAGCACCAATCGAGATGGTGTTCATGTGTACTCCTGTGCAGAATCGTGCCGATCATCGACTATCATTGCCTCCGACAAATCATGGTTCCAAGAAGAGGGGATCGGATCCGCCTCTTCGTTATCATCTGAAGTATCGGATCCACCGGATTCATCTGAGTCAACCTCATTGTCCACTCCATCCTCGTCTTCCTCGTCCATCATGTTCTGCATCTGTTCTTCTTCTTCGTCCACGCTTTCAAGCTCAACAGTATCGTCATGACCACCTGCTGCATGGCTACTCTGCCCGGATTGGAAAGCTCGCCGCCGAACTTCGAACTTTGACTGCTCGGCTTTGGATGGAACGCACCCTCGCCTTCTTGGAAATTCACCACCTTCGCCTCGGGAAGCATTAAGGCGATGGGGTGAGTTCCCTGCGCCGCACGCTTCCAACCAGTGCACCCACCGAGAGGTCCGCTCAATCGGCTTCAACCACCGGAAAATGCACCGGAGCTGCTCCACAAAGCATGCACACCAACAGTGTATGCTTCGGGATTAAGCCCGAAATTCACGGTCAACCACTCCTTCAACTGACTAACTCGCCATGTTTTTGGGTTTGTCGGATGCAACTCCTAAATCTTGAAACTCGCTCAGATCAGCTCCCATCGGAGTTGTTCGGACCGTGCCATGACCGAAGTAAACAACGAATTTTACTCTATCTGACATATCTGCTCACCTATACAAATTACAGACTCGTCAAAAAAATCTAGCACCTACACTCTAAAATAAATACAAATCTAGCACCTGCAGTCCTAAATAAATACTATCTACCGGTACATATTACACTAACTAATGTGCGAAGCTAACGAACGCAACATGCATTATGAGTACACCATGTAATACCAGGAATTAGGGTTTACCCTTGAAGCGTGCCAAACACCTCTCCAAGACTCAGCTCCTCCACCCATGACAGCTCCACCACCACGCAGCAGCACCACCACCACCAGCTCCACCACCACCACCACCTCCACCACCACCAACACCACCTCCACCACCAACACCACCTCCACCAAAACGCCTCAAAAACTAACCCATCTATAGATCAGGTGATTCTACAGCATTTGGTGATCAAACTACAACAAATGGCTGGATAAATTGCTCAGAAATGAGAGAAAACCCTGTTGGGCTGAGAGCAAACGAGAGAGAGAGCTGAGATGAACTGAGCGAGCAGCAGGAGGAAGAAGAGGCGAGGCGCGTCGGCCAGCAGCAGCGCGCGTCGGCCGAATTAATAATCCCACCGTTTCGGGCGCGGCTACCCCGACTCGGGTTCAGGGTGCCGAATCTCGCGCCTCGGGATGGAGAACCCCGACACCGCCTGCTCCTGCGCAGGGGACAGACCGACAACGGCCCGGCGTGGCCGACAGCATCTCTTCGGGCGCACTGACCCCGACTTTGGCCATCCCCAGCAGATTCCCTCCACTTCGGTTTCACCGAACCCGATTTTTCTATTTCGGGTTAGCGGACCCCGATGGTGTATTATTTCTGAAATTTCCCAAAAACGACTATTATTTCTGGATTTAATATTAAAAAGTGTATTATTTAAAAAAAATTCGCAACAACAGCGACGAGCTCCGACATCCGCCGGGTGGGGTCACCCTCGTCAGAACATAGTAAACTCCCCCACCGGCCACCGCCCACGCACGCGGCACCAACACGTAGAATCCATCCATCTCCCAGCTCGGGCCGACAAAAAGGCGACAGAGGAAGATGGGCACAGCGTGGAGAGGAGAAAGAAGAGGGGGAACAGGAAGAAAGCCCTGATACCGGAGCGCCGCCCAGCTTCGCCGGAGGGAGGTAAGCAAGAATCTCCCCCGATCGCTCCCGTTCCTCTGCTCCTGTTCTTTGCTTGCTACTACTGAGTACGTCTCAATGGTCGGAGCTGCCGCAGCTACCTTCAGTTCTGCAATTGCATCACAAGTAGGTGCTCCCAGACTCCTAGTTAGTTGTGAGCTAGAATGGGATGCTTCCACTACCTGCCTGCCTCACTTTCCCTTCATACAGTCCATCCTTGCTTGGAGTCCATGCCAAGGTTTCTGGCACTTCCATGTTCATCTCCATCCTTTTTGTTGGTCCCAAATTAAGCTAGCAGCAGAGATCTGATCTGAACTGTTCGTTATACCCTAATAGATAAGATGATGTGTGTTCATGAAGGCCTAGAAGGTCAAAAAGATGAGGAATTCAGACTAAGCTTGTCTTGCTATGAACTGGCCATACCCAAATTCATTTCCTGCCTCACCTCCACGAGCAATCGAATTAAATAATGCTTAGAATGGGAGCTAGGATTCATAACGACATATCTCTTTCAGGCATGCTTAAATTTGGCTGCGACCAGCACGCATAATTCACACACATGCTGGGAGGAATACAGTCTCTCGGTGCTTCCATTTAATTCACTGTGTATCCATAGTTCCATACCTGATAAATTGCGAGCTTCTAAATCTTCTGCTTCCATCTCGCTTTCCGTAATGTGTGGCGTTCTCTGAATCTTGGGTTATTCACAGAGATCTGATCTTAGCTATTATTGGCAGTGCGATTTGGTCCAGAAAGAGAGTGACAATAATAGATAAGAGGATATTCTTCTGCCTAAAGGCCCAGAAAGTCAAAAGGATCTTGAATTCAGGATAAACTTGCCTTCCCAACGAATCGGCCCTTATTTTGACCCAATTCACTTCGCCTGCCTCTCCCTGACCAACAATCAAATAAAATAATGCTTACGATGATGGTGATGTGAAATTCTTGTGGCTAGGACATCTGTAATTCATACAGGCTGGGAGGAATACAAGTCTCTCAGCGCTCCATGCAATTCCGTGTATATCCACCGTCCTGCCTTAGTTTTACCTGATAATATGTGAGCCTGAAAATCTTCTCCTTCTGTCTCACTGAATTGTCAAACCATAATGTGTGTCATTCTCTGGATTGTAGGTTTCGATTGTGATCGCAACCTTTCCGGTCTAAGACAATGTCTGACAGCAATATCCAACGAGCATTACTAGCAGATAACCCCAATGCGCTACAAAGAAAACCGTCTGAGGGAGCCAAACGGTTTCGGCGATGCAGGTCGGCTCCTAGATCGGAGACCGCTGAAAAACCACGAGAAAATGGCTCATGGCTTCCAGCCAAGGAGTTGTTCAAGGAGATGCGGCCGAGCTTCAGAATGGTGGGTTTCCTCCTATTTGCCTACCTACTAGTGGGTGTCGTCGTCTTCTACCTTGTCATGGATCAGATATCTGGGAAAAGAACCAACAGAGTGCTTGATGCACTCTACTTCTGTATTGTCACAATGACATCGGTTGGTTATGGAGACCTTGTCCCTAACAGTGACGCAACAAAGCTGCTCGCTAGTGCTTTTGTCTTCACCGGCATGGGGGTCATTGCTCTCTTTGTGAGCAAAGCAGCAGATTACCTCGTCGAGAAGCAGGAGGTGTTGTTCTACAAAGCACTGCACATGAATATGAAGTCAGGTGAGGCCAAAATGCTCAGACGAATTGAGATGAACAAGACAAAGTACAAATTCTACACAACTGCTCTGCTTCTTGTGACGTCCATTGTTGTGGGGACTGTTTTTCTGTGGAAGATTGAGAAGCTGAGCCTAGTGGATTCCTTTTATTGTGTCTGTGCCACAATCACTACCCTCGGTTATGGGGATAAAAGCTTCTCATCCAAACTGGGGCGCACTTTCGCTGTTTTTTGGATAATCACAAGCACCATAATCCTGGCGCTGTTCTTCATGTACCTTGCTGAGATTTACACCGAGCGACGGCAGAAAATGCTGGCCAAATGGGTTCTCACACGGAGGATGACAACCATGGATCTTGAAGCAGCTGATCTGGATAACGATCAACGAGTGGGGTAAGCAAATACTTCATTTTCATTATTCTTCCATCATATCCATTCAAGAATTTGCAGGTAATGAGTGTTGATCCAATTTCTGAACTTTGATATGCGCAGTGCTGCTGAATTTGTCGTGTACAAGCTCAAGGAACTGGGGAAGATCAACCAAGAGGACATATCTTCTTTTCTAGAGGAGTTCAACAAACTCGACGTCGACCAGTCTGGCACGCTCTCCACATATGACCTTACTATGGCATAATCCAGTCAGTGACGAACACATGGGCTTGTATTTTACTTTACAGCTTGTAGTTATATGGCTGGGCAATGTCTTAATTGATTATGTAATCTACTAAGTGTAAAAAGATACGACGGTATTGGACCCCTGCATCTAACATAACGGAAGCTCATATGCACCTGAGTATGTGTAAGAAACTGTCTTTGGTGAAGTTTTGCTAAGCCTAAATACATGTGTATATGAAGTTTGTTGAAGTATTTTCTAGTCATGAATATTTCCAGCTTCCAGTGTGCAAATGGTAGCCTCTAGCTTGTGTGAATGTAAGTTTCACCTCGACTAGACAATTGTTTCTTAGATTTGCTGCTCCTGGCTCCAGAAACTGCAAGGCAAGCAACACATCTGGTGATGCTTGAGGAGTGAGGAGTGAGGACTGAGTTGTCAGGTATCTAGGAATTTGTTTCCATGAGACAGTGACCTGGGAGAACTAAGGGAACATGCAGAGTGGAAGATTTTTCAGGCGTTTCAGTTCTAACAGGTTGCCCTTTTCACAGTAACATAATAAGCTTAAACTGAACTACACCACACAACTCTGAAAGCATTATTGTTAGTAATGCAGTAATGGAAGGTATACAAACTCTTGAGGTGAGTTAGCTTAGAAGGGGGTTGTATGACATGATCAGACATGCAACTATACAACTAAAGCAAAAGAAGATAAGCACAATAATATATATGGAATCCTATATATGCCTCCCTAGTTTGATCTTCTGGGGGATGTACTCTTGTGATAGAAAGGAAATGGAACTTGCTGATAATGCCTCAATCTCAAACTTGACACCCTTTTCCAGCATGGCTTCCAACTCCGACCTGCCAATGAGAATATAATTGTGAATATTTCAAGAAGAAAAATCTTGGAGAAAAATAACTAATTCTCACTAGGAAAATGATTCCATCAAATCTGAACTGGTTGCTTTTAGAACTGACCATGTGAATGCATTCATAGACCATTTGAAACTACAGAACAGCTAATCCATTAGAGCGGAGGAGCTGAACAATTTTTTGAGAGGAACTAGTGCTGAATGCACACATAAATTACAACTATAGGATGCGAAGTGGCAAACCATATAGTTGGCCATCGTACTGGAAGAAGATTACACTCACATCACTGAATTTAATTGTTGCATCTGGCATTTTCTAAGAACGAAATTTTGAAAGGCTCTATTTAACTATTAGTTGGACAAAATAATCAGAAAACAAATTCTAGTAGCTGGACTTGAACTATTATTACTTGCAATCCACATCATAGTCATTAAATGATTGGAATAAGCGTACTAGGAAGTACAACTTCCTTTTATTTACCTCCATTCCGGGGCTTCTCTCTGCAAGTAACATCTGGTCAGAATTCCCTCAAGCTTCTTCCTATCTGCAGCAGAATACATGGCATGTCAAGTATAACAATAGAACAAGATTTTTCTAGAAGTGAAATTTATATCCCTTCAATTTAGTCACCTTCAGATGACAAATGAAGTAGACAGCAGTCTGGAAGGCAATATTCCTCAAAGTCAGACGTGAAGACCCCGAGCCATCGTATCTCAGGCACACGCAGAATGTTTGCATCATATGCCAATTGCTTAAGCAGAATGAGAATTGTACATGGGAGAAGCGAGAGTTGGTCAGTTAACACCAGAAACATACCACAATTGTGTCTCGGGAAGGGGTAGATATAGAGGTCAATTTTGACAAAAAGAAGAACTAAATAGACATTTATTTTGGTCAAAAAAATCAATGAAATTGCACTGATTGATTTAAACAGCCTTTCCCTGTCAGAACTTCAACAATATGAATATTTGCATAACGGCCAGGGCAGCTTCATTAACACTAAGACACTAGCATGACCATATCCATGAAGTTACTGAATGTGGCTCTAATTAGAAAAACTGTTAAAACATATAACTAATTAACAACAGAAAATAAGTAGATATTAGACAATTATTTGGCCCTACCATGGAACCAAATTTATAAGTGGCCAGAATATCAAAACCATAAGGATCTGCATCCACTAAGCAATAAGCAGGCAAGCGCAGCTGTTCAACAAGGTAGCGCAAAAATCTGCAGCAGTAAAAAAGACATACATTTCAAACCACAATTCAGTAATCATATACAAGACAAAAAAAAGATATGAAAGACCACATGCCTTCTTGTTGGAATATCTGGGTATCCTCTTCCCTGGGCAGACAGAACAATACCATCAAACAATATAAAGCCATGCGAGAAATTATGTCACTATAACACTAGATGCAGGATCAGGAGTTACTGTAATAACAATGCAACGATTCCTTTCACAGAACTTGTCATTGGCCAAACGCTGGAACACTGCAAACGGTATATAGAAGCAAACTGTAGGAAGACTGAAAGAACAGAAATAGCATGTACACATAGGGTATCTTTTAATCTTCATACCTGTCTCCTTCTCAACAACAAGAATATAGTGAGCAACACTAACTATATCTGCAAGAGAAAATGTATGAAAGGTTAAGTTTATTTCATTCTAAAAATTTGTGGCTTAACAAGGACATTCATCTCCATATTTTTTCAAGACAAAATTAAAGATGAATTACTCTTTCACTTGGCGTCCAAAATTTGCAGGCTTGTTAATTTCCAGCTTTCTAATACATCAATAACTAACTTTATTTATTCTAACTTCGAACCGAACAGTAACTTGGCAAGAGATTTAAGCTAGTTATGTACTTCTGAATTTATAAAACTGAATTTCCTAAGGACAGACTGAAATTGAAAATAACTGTGAATGGCAAAGATTATGTAATGGGTTTTCAAATTGTTGAACAACCTTTGATTGCTTCGATGCTAACTGGAATGGAGAAAGCCTGCATTTAGAGAAGGGAAAAGCTAAGTAAATCAATGCATACTTAAAACAAATATTTTGAGCTTCCAAGACAGAGTAGTAGAAGCTTACAGCATTGACATTTGTTATACAGTAGACTTTCTTTTCGCCCTCCACAAATCTTATCCAGCCCATTACCAAACTGGTGCACAACAGGAAAGTTCCAGAAATAACTAAGACCGGTATATGAACATTGGCAATTGTGATACGCTAAGTCTGCTAAAAGAGCAGCATCCCACTGGTTCTACAGTTACACCCAGTTCATGTTTTAAGTAAATGAGGACACGTTCATGTTTGAATTTTCTCTCAAGTGTAGCACCAGAAATGAGAGCCAAATTGTTGTTTCTGTTCTGGCCTGTCTGGCATCACCGCAATAATATAGTGCATGGCGATGGCAAAGCCTCAGTGGCGGCATCGGTGGGTTTCCTACAGAACTATCTTACTTCCTTCGCTGAAGCAAATTTGAAGAGTGGAGATGCCAAGGGGAAGGGCTTGCTGTACCCAAGCCAGAAAGGCAGCTCTATACCTGACGGAGTAAAATCAAACTGGCAACCACCACCTGTAGGGTCACTGAAAGCTAACGTGGATGCAGGTTGGGATAGTGCCAGTAGAAGGACGGGAATAGGGGTCATTGTCCATGACGATAGAGGCTACGTTGTCCGATCTGCATGGTCCTATATTCCGTATTGTGCTAGTGTGGAAGAAGCTGAAGCAAGGGCATGCTTGGAAGGCCTGCGACATCTAGATGATTTACAAATTCTCCCAGGAACTGTTGAGACTGACTGTCTACGGGTGACCCAAGCAGTCGCATCTAAAGGCCTCGATCGGTCCCCATCCTGGAGCATCTATTTGGAGATCAAGGATATGCTACGCTCAAATCCTCTGCTGGAGCTGAAGAAGGTCGATAGGTCTAGTAATCACGTTGCGCATCATCTAGCGCAGTTTGGGAAGCGTGAGTCCAATGGGGTGTTAAACGAGTCAGCGCCAACCCGTGTGTTGGAACTGATCACAAACGATTGTAAACACTTTGTTTTATAATCAATAAAGCTCACGATTTCCCTCAAAAAAAAAAGTAACAACATGGAACAAGATGGAATGGATTAAACATTTTTTCAAACACTCACAACCCCGAGAAAATCCGTACCCTTTTGCCACAGGGACCTGCAAGCAGCCAAGTGAGCACAAATCGCAGAAAGTTACTGAAGGGATAAGTGAAGGATATGAAATAAATACAGCCAACATCATTGAGAAAACGAATGGTACAGTATTGTACACTACAATGAAAGAACAGCTAGAAGCTTATTCTCCAATGCACAAATGACTTCTAAGTATCCAATTGAAGCTTCAGGAAAACGACATATACTCAATAGTACATACCACATTGAGGTTATGCCGGCTGCATTTGAAGAGTATGCAGATATCATTGATCGCACGATCAACAACCGCTTGTTCTGCAGTGAGACTTCTAATTGTCAGGCACATAGCAAAACAGGACGCCAGAAACTCACACGAGTCATAAGTTTGATCAGACATGGCAACTGCAGACAAGCACTGACCTACGAAAATGGTGGGGTACATGTAGTAGATGTCCCTCTTGGAGCAGTGCTTGTTCTCCTGCAGGAGCTGCTGCACCACGAGCAGGACCCTGAGAAGCACATCTGCGCAACAATGATGCATACCAAACTGATCAGCATGATCACGCGCAGAATCGTTGGTGACATTCGTGGATGTTGGGTACACAGATCCGTACTGAAGCGGGAGGCGTGGAATTCCTTGCGGAGGAGGGAGAGGACCTCCGTGCCGACGGGGGCGTCGTAGCTGCAGGCACTGCACTTGCACCGCAAACGCGTGCGCAGTGGTAAGAATCTGATGGAATTGATTGGCGGAGACGCGAAGGCGAGAAGAGGGAGCCAAACCATGTGGACGGGGACGCGGCGGCGGAGGTGGAGGCGGAGGCGCAGTAGTTCTGGTAGCGGTGGAGCGCCACGGAAGGGGATCTGCCAGCAGCGACCTCCGCGACTACCCAGCCCACCAGCTCTGCTCCGACAACCCGCGCGCGCGGCGGCGCAGCTCGTGTTAACTCCGGTTGCAAACCGTTCGAAGGGGATTTCGAGGGTTTACGAGCGATCGAGGTGAGGAAAGGGGATCTGCACCTTTGATCTTATGGAGGAGGAAGGCCGCCTCCTCCTGCCTCCGCCGCCTCCGCCGCTCGTCGTCGTCGAGCGCCGTCGCGCGCCTCCTCTTCTCCCTCCCCGCCATGATCGATCGCTAGGTATGGGAGAGCAGGTGAGCGCTGCTCTGAAAGCACGCTCACAACTGGGCCAGCAACGGCTAGTCTAACGACGCTGGAATACGGGCCTTGCAAAAGCTTCCTGTGCTAAAAGGCCTGTTTAAAACGCATAAATTTCATTTGAATTCGAATTCGGTAGCACAATCAGTTCATTTTTCCGCAGCAACAGGAAAATTGCTCTCCGTGGAAATATAAAGGAACAAGGATGCATCTGTAATCTGCAGTAATAATATAAAAAGAGTATCTGAAAAAGAGAAGAGCAAGAATCTCAGAGCAAATCCAACTTCTGATTTTGCAAACCACCTGAGACTGATCGAAAACACAAGTGCAGATTTTATTCACCATTCACTCATAGAGTTGCCGTGTTAAATTACACTAACACCTAAAAAAGCTAAGCTAAAGCCACAGCTCCCCAAACATCAACGTGTGAGCAGTCCAAGTTCCCAACTACACATGATACATCAGCTAAGCTCTCCCATCAATGGCCCTAGTTTACAGCATCTCTGACGGGGGACGATGACATCATCAGGATTCAGAAGTTACTCTTACTCGTCGAAGGCCTGGGCCGCTTGCTATTGAGCTGCGCCACCGGGAACTCCACTAGAACGATGAACGACGAGGTCTCTGCTTCTCGGAGGTACTGTACCGTGCCGCTCATCGTCTTCACGAGCTTCTGGCTGATGTGCAGGCCGAGGCCTTCTCGGGAAACCCCTGGGCCGTGGCGGAACATCTCTTGAATCAGCTGCTCTGGCACGCCTGGCGCTGGGTGGACAAGCCTGCATGGATCCATGAGTTGAATAGCTGTTATTTGCAAGGAGGTCCGGCCTACCCAACAAACTACTTTACAGGCTTACAGCCAAGTTAAACTGAAAATCCCGAAATACTCATCAGGCAGTCTAGTCTACATCATCTAACTATCTAGAAGAACAAGGCCAACCAAATTTTATTACTGTAACTTATAAGCTGAAGCTGTCCACTAAAAGTTTTATGCGAGTAGCTGGGATGGCCCTGATTTCATAGTCATCTCCAAAATATAATGTTTTACACTTTAAATGAGGGTCTCATGATTCTCTGATCATCATCCATCTGCCAAGCCTGATTGCCTTCTACTCCCTCTGGTCTTATTTAATCGACGCGGCATATGCACGTGCCTAGGCTACTAGCTCTTCACAGCTCACGTCAATTTATTGAGACCGGAGGGAGTAATATCTAAGTAGTTCAATTACTAGTGAAGGTGTACTCTCAATTCAATAGCAATAACTACAAGACCCAAAGCAGCGATATGGTTTCTTTTCTTGGGCATGGAGAGGAGAGAGAGGAACGGTGTTACCTGAACTCTAGATGAGCAATCTGCATGCCAGACCCAATACTTTCCTTCCTGGGAACGACCTGGAGTACAATTGGCCCTTCTGACGGTTGTGTAAATTGAAGTGTGCATGCCAAGTAGTCTGCCAGGACTTGCTGAAGCCTTAAGTTATCACCATAGAGATACATAGATGATACTTCTACAGGCCAATCACGGTCAAGAGAAATTTGCTTTTCCTTGCTCAGAGACATGCCTTGCATTAGGACCGTATTCAGAGCTTCCTCGAGGTTAAATTCTACCGTGTTCATCTCCATGTAGCTGTAACAGCAAGGATTTATTAGTCAATATTTCATCTATGGAGCTTTTGTATGCATGTAAAAGTGAATGGAACATGCATGTTATGCAGTTGTGCGTGTTGATTTTCTAGCACTATTAGCAGTGCCATAATGATGGATACTTTCATGTCCCAGAACTCGTAACCAGTAGAGCATATCATGTGTACTCAGTAGACTAAATACAGTTAAGGTGGAAAAACACAAGATGTTAGTAATTTGAGTTCAGCAGAGACTACATTTAACAGGGTTATTAAAAACATAATTTCAAGAATAACTGAAGAACTCAGGATAAGTTACTCATAGTAATTAATATCGGTAAGCCTATAGGTGATGGTGGAAAAAATGGCACTTACCACTGTTCAATGCCTTCTAGATCATTGTCATGTAAAATCTTTTTCAACTGTTCCTGACAGAGGACATTTGATGCAAAAAGTTGCCTCTGCTCCTCTGTCAAGTCAGACGGTTCCAGCAAATTACGGGTAAATTGCATGCCATTGAGTGGGTTCTTCAACTCTTGACGAATATATGTCAATTCCTTAAAGCTATGTGTAGCAGCTTGTTCAGACATTATCTGCACCTGAAGAGCATGCTGAAGCTCTGGGCTGGCCACATGCAAGAAGCAAAGAGCACCAGTGATCTTACCCCCAGCATCTGTCCTCTTGCTTGCTGTAAGCAGTGATTCCATGTACTTGCCATCTTTGTTGAAGAAACCAAAAGCAAGCTTCTCAGGATCTTGACCAGAGATCACTGTGTTCATCAGTATGCTAAGTTTGGTTAGAGTAGCATGATCCTTTACCTTACATCCATACTCATGAAGGGTGAAAACCTCCCCGATCAGCAACTTATCTATTGCATCTTCCCTCTTTATACCTGTAATCTTTTGCATAGCTTCATTCCACTCTAAGCAAGAACCAAGATCGTTGATCATAAATATAGGGGGTATGAGCTCATTGGGGTTCTTTACTATTGCAACATAGTCGCCTTGTATCCGAGTATACTTATCCATAATCATCCTGTGCCCTGTCAAATCTTGTGCTACGAAACAAACCCCAACAACTTTCTCTGAAAGGTCGCGACTGCAACAGGCGTTAACCATCAAGACTACAGGGCCCCTACTTTCCTGGTGATGGAATGTTTTAAGCTTGATTTCTACATTTTGCTCTTCCGTTCCTGAATACAAAAGGAGAAATGAGACACAAACGTGTAACAAAAAATAATGGACAAGTTATAACTAATCTCGAAAGCATAAAAAGATAAATTCAAGAACATAGCGACAACCTTGTAGAGCTGAGTTCAAGATCTGTTTAACCACTTCAACAAAATCACCCTCAACAACATTTACCAGAGCCATCCCTATGGCTTCCATGGTAGGCAATCCAGTAATTTCCGCGACTTTATTATTCCATCCATTTATGTTACCAGCAATGTCGACAGCCAAGATAGGAGCAGTTGCTGTCTCGATTAGGCGGACCATCTCATTTGTCACAACCCTCAGTTCAAGTAGCCCCTGTATCTTCTTCATATCATCAGATGGAGCTTCAACGATGGTCCTTACATTGTTGTCGTTGGCATCTTCGTCTTGCAGGGAGCCACGCAATATTAGCTGGAGGGAATGGATTGCGTCCATCTCAACATCTTCCCAAGGAACACTCCTCCATTTAACAACCTCCAAGAAAGCCCTGAACGAAGAGCGTGGATGCATCTTCCTGCCATTGTCATCCGCATCACCTGGTTCATGCTTAGCTCCACCCCACTTGATCTCTTTTGCGGTGTGCGATCGGAACCAGAGGATAAAACCTTTCGATGAAATCTTTATAGCTGCCATGCCGCACACAACCTCACGAAGTGCGGCCGCACCAGGATAGCCTGCTTCCACTAAGCTGTCAGTACTTAGTCCAGTAGAGCCATCATGGTACTCCTGCAGCCATGCGACAATGTTCTTTATCTCTCCTTCGGAGGGCGTCGATCCCAGCACCAGAAGCTGGTTTTGGTAACACAATGCCGCACCATCGCACTTGACTAGATCCATTACATTGGGCGACTGGTTGAATATCCCAACGGGAGCATCCCGGAGGAGCATATCGCAGAGAAGGGTCTGCGTGCGGAGGATGTGCCTCTCCTTTGCCTGAGAAGCAAGCTCCACCTCCTTGTTGAGCTGTATGGCGAACACTTGCAAGAGGAATTCACAAGCATACCTGAGCGGGAAAGGGACGAACCTGGGGCTGGTGTGATGGCAAACCACCAGCCCCCAGAGCTTCCTGCCTTTGGGCTGCTGCTGCTGCTGGTCGTTTCCGGTGTCTCCATCCTCCTCCTCGTCCTCGTTTATAGTGATGGACATCACGAGCGAGGCGATGGAGCCCATGTTGGCCATGTACTGGGCATGGCAGCCATGGGGCGCCCTCATGCTGGAGCCACAGAGGCTGATAGGCTGCGGCAGGTTGTCGTCCTGAATGAGCTTCACAGGGGTAGCAGCACAATCACATATCATCCGGACCTTGTTCTTCATGAACAGAAATCTTGATGCCTGCGGGATGTCGGTCGCCGGGTAGTGGAGGCCGAGATACGGCTCCAGATCGGACCTCCTGCACTCGGCAATGACCTCGCCATGCTCATCCTCGTGGAACTTGTAGGCCATGACCCTGTCGTAGCCAGTGAGCTCGCTGACCTCGCGGACGAGCACGTCGCAGAGCAGGGAGAGGTTGCCGCTGGGCAGGGACTGCAGCCTGGAGATGGCCTTGGCGGCGAGCTTGTATGACTTGAGCGCGCCGGCGGCGGTGACGGGGACGTCGGCGGGGTTGACGGGCTCGAGGTCGATGACGAGGCCGACGTCGATGCGGTGCAGGATGGCGTAGAAGGGCTTGCCGGAGGTCCTGGCGTGGACGAGGATGGGGTTGAGCAGGTTGACCTCCCCGAAGACGGCGGCCTTGTGCAGCGCGACGGCGCTCTGGGAGCGGAAGAGCGCGCGCGCGTCGGCGCCGAGGGCGAGCGCGTCGCGCTGGTCGATGGTGGGCACGGCGTGCGGCGTGAGGTCGAGCATCTCGGCGGCGTTCTCGCTGTAGGCGAGCAGGGAGAAGGTGTCCGGGTGGATGGCGAGCAGGCAGCCGAAGGGCTGGATGTAGCGGCCGCGCTGCATGGTCTGGAGGTAGGCGGAGACGGCGACGGTGCTGGTGCTGCCGCCGGAGCGCGAGCGGTTGACGGAGGAGGAGTAGTCGAAGTGGCGGCGCGAGCCCTCGAACTCGGCGTGCAGCCGCGCGTCCACGGGGGTCTGCGCCACCACCCGCTCGCTGCGCTTGGACCGCGCCGAGCTCGACGCCGCCCGGTTGTTGGACCGCGACGACGACATCTCCAGTTCCCCACCTCCCGCTACGCTCCTGGACACTCACTCCCCTACCGCGGCGAGCGGGATTCGGCGAGGCGGAGGAGCAAATGGGCGGTGGAATCGGCGGGAATCATGGCCGGCGCAGGCAGGGCTGGGGGGAATAGGGGCGAAAAGCAGAGACTTTTCGGGAGGGGATGGGGATTGGATTCCGCCGCGGATAAGCACAGTGAAGTGAGGAGCGAACAGGAGGAGGGCAGTGCCGGGGACGGGTGGGGCAGCGATAATATCCGTCCCACTCTTCCCTGCTCCAAACGGTAGAAGAGCAACAGCGATGCGCAATTAACTCGGCCGGCGCCGGCGGCGTTCGTGGCGCCGCCCCTGCCTCTGCCCGGCGTTGAGCTAATCGATGGGGGAAAGGGGATCGGAATACCGGGCGCGCGCGGGGAAGAGGAGACGGGCGGGGCGGTGGGTGGCGGCCGGAAGCAAAGCGAAGGCGTCGGGAAGCCGAGAGGGGAAAGCCGTACAGCGTCACCGCGCTCGTCCTCCCCACACGAGTTGACGAGTCCTTTCCATGACCGTCTATAGCAGTTGTACTTGTACTGCCGCTACTCCTAGTAAACCGGTAGCATAAGATGAACCGATGGTGCCACTTGATCAGAATAATTGAAAATTGGTTAGCTTGTCGGAGCCATGACGCCAGTTGCAATCTATCCTACTCCTCGCCAGCAGCACCTACCACCGGATTGGATTTCGAAGGGGGGCGCATATTAGAGCATCTCCACTCGTCCCCCCGACGAGGCCCCCGAGCGACGTTTTTTCCATCCGGACGGCGAAATTCGGCCCAGTCGCGCCCCCGGTTCCTCGTTTTCGTCCGGATTTGACCCTTCATCCATCCGGCGAGCCCACGCCATCCCCGGCCCCCCGGGCGCGCTCGGGGACTCCGGATGAAGCTAAACCAACCGCCCACGCCCACGTGTCTCCTCTTTCGTCCGGATTCCCCGAGCCATCCTCTTTTTCCCCGAGAAACGCCGCTTGGGGAGCACACGACTGGGAAACTACTCCTCCCCACGCCAAATCTTCCTTCAATCCGGACGAAAAATTCGCCGGATTTGGGCGTGGGGAGCGCCAACGAGTGGGGATGCTCTTAGAGCATCTCCACTGCTCTCCCCGAACCGGCGTGCCATTTTTTCATCCGGACGGCGAAAAATGGCCCAGCCGCATCCCGGTTTCTCGTTTTTCATCGAATTTGGGCTTTTATCCATCCGGCGAGCCAACGCCAACCCCGGCCTACCGGGGAGCGCTCGGAGACTCCGGACGAAGCGAAAGCGCGCGAAACGCCGAGAAATCTCTCCCGCGCTTTCGTTTCGTCTTCGCCGCGGAGGTGGCCCTCGACCGGTCAGCGACACGCGCATCGTCTTCCGTGCACGCATTGTCTTCCGCGCGCAGTAAAGGCTGATGCCGGTCAGTTCGCCGCGGACGCGTCGCATTCCACGCGGCATTAATCGCCGGCGCCAGCCGCGCCTATATACGCCGCTCCGCTCGCCGCGACGCGTATCCCTGCTCCACTCTCCCTCCACTCTCCCGATGGCGTTCTACGACGACGACAGCGCAGCCAACAACGGCTTCCCCCGCCGGTCGCTCCATGCGTGGGAGGGGCACCTCCTCCACCAGGCGGGGTACCCCTGCCCGCCGGACACGAGGCCTCCCGGCGGCGGGTGGCGGCTAACTGCTGGCGGCGTACCAATCCCGCCGCCGCCCCGGGGCCACGCCCTCGACGTCGCCATCGAGGAGGCTCGATTGAAGATGTCGGACGAGGAGCGCGCCGAGCCACGCCACCACCCCGACAACTACACGGCGTGGAACTCGTACTTCCTGCGGCGGTGGGAGCAGGAGCTCGCCTCCTACGACGGCCTGCCGCCTCCGCCTCCGCGCAACAACGCCGCGGGCCGCCGACGTTGGTGGAGCGCGCCGGATAGGACGCTGGCGAACGTCCTTGAGCACATCGAGGGCGGCAACTTCCCGTTGGCATCGGCCGGCCGCCGCCGGGGAATCATCTGGCAGCCACGACGCATGGCTGCCAGCTCGTCGTCTTCCGGATCGGCGTCGAGGCCATCCTTGGCGCCGGTGAAAAAGGAGGCGACGTCTCCGTCGACACCGGCGCGCGTCAAGAAGGAGCCGGCGTCTCCACCGCCGAGCAGAGGGCGCAGCAGCGGCGCCCTCGTCATCCGCGACCAACCCTCCTCGCCGCAGCGTGGGCGGAAGAGGAAGTCGGCGAAGAAGGAGGACGCCGCGGCTGCCATCAACGCCGCCACAAACAAGCTCGCCGAGGAGGAGGCGAAGCGCGCGGAGGATGCCGCCGTGGCGGAGGCGATCGCCAGGTTGCTCAAGGACCTGGTGCCCGTCGACAACGCCCTCCCCGAGGACGCCGCGCTGGAGTGGTCGAGGCGCGACTGGGAGCGCGAGGAGGCGGAGCAGCAGCGGCGGCTGCTGGACCTGGCCGCCGCGCGTCAACTCGCCGCCCGCGCCGCCGCTCCAACCGCCGCCGACGACGTCGCTCGCTACCGCCGGCCTGCGACACCTCCATCCGGCGTCGCCGTCCCCGTCGTCGACCTCGAAGCTTCCGACGACGAATGGTACAAGCCATCGCCGTCACCGCCTCGCACCAGCGGCCGGTAGGGAGACGCCGGCCAGGGCAGCAGCCAGGCCGCGCCGCCGCAGTTTGACGACGACGGCTCCGACAACGATGGGGACGACGGCAGCGACTACACGGTGTTCTACCGCCATTTGGGCATGTAGAGCGCCGTGTTTTAAAATTTAGAGTTGTATTCCCCCAGCCGAATTCGAAATATAGTCGAATTCGGCCTCTATGTATGAACTTCGCCCTCTATATAGTAAATATCATTAAAGTTAGTCTAAATTCAGTCGTTTTTGCCAAATTTCGTCAGGTTTTTCCCGCATTTCGTCAAGTTTACGTTTTCCAAAATTAAATCAACGGCTAGGCCTGGGATCGCGGCTGGGAAACTGGCCCTCCCCACGCCATTTTTTCGTCCTATCCGGACGAAATTATCGCCGGATTTGGGCGTGGGAAGCGCCAACGAGTGGGGATTTTATCAGTAGCCGTAAACGAGGCTAGCCCAAAAAAAGTTTACAGAACTAACCCGAAAAACAAACTCGCCCCACTTCTCCGCGCGCGCGGAAGGTTCAGTCTGCCCAACCGCTCGCTCTCTTCCCACTTCCCCGCACCGCCACACCTCCCGATTCGAGTGAATCCATCGACGCGGAGCTCCGGTTGGTTGCCCCGCATCCCGCCCGCGTCTCCTCCTTCACCTCCGTCGCTCGCCCGTCGTCGCGCCGGCTGAATCGAGGATGAGCTCCACCGATGAGTTTCCCGACGTTGATCTGTCTGATTCATCCTCCTCAGGCGATTCGGACCTCGACGATCTGCTCCAGGACGACGACACCAAGATCGCCATCCTCCTCGTCACCATCAAGGAGCTGGAGGACCGCGCGAAGTTGCTGAATCGGAGTCGCGGCTCGGTGATGGGCCGCAACTACATCCAACGATTCGGCCATGCACAACTATGGGATGACTACTTCACCGAGGTACCTACCTATCCGCCGCATCTATTCCGTAGGAGGTATCGCATGCGTCGAAGTTTGTCCATCACAATCGTCAAGGCTTGCGAAGCAAACTCAAATTACTTCAAGCAACGTAGAAATGCTGTCGGCAAGATGAGTTTTAGCGCAGATCAAAAATATCGGCTGTCATGAAGGTGATTGCGTATGGCATTCTTACGGATTACACCGCTGAGTATCTTTGAATTGGTGAAGATACAACCATCAAGTCTGTGTCGTAGATTTGCTCGGATGATGATCAAGTTGTTTGGTACAATATATCTTTGAGCCCCCACTGAAGATGACACAAAAAGATTGATGGAGGAAAATGAGAAAAGGGGTTGGTCTAGTACGCTTGATAGTGTTGATTGCATGCATTGTACATGAAAAAATTGTCCCAAGGCATGACATGGAATGTATTGTGGGAACAGAAAAGATCATACCATTGTACTTGAGGTTTATGGATTTGGCATTGTTTTTGGTTTGCGGTGGACACTCAATGACATCAACGTTTTACATAGATCCTATTTTTTGCAATACTAGCAACCGGAGATGCACCACGTGCAATTACAAAGTTATGAATAATGAATATGCAATGGGATACTATCTAGCCGATGGACTGGACAACTTTTGTGAAGGATCCCCAAGATAACATAGAAGCTGAATTTGCCAAAGCTCAAGAATCGGCCTGCAAAGATATCGAGAGGGCATTTGGTGTTTTGCAAGCCCGGGGGCATGCTCGGTTTCGAGACAAATAAACCTTATCAACATCATGACTTGTTGTGTGATTTTTCACAACATGATCATTGAGGATAAAAGTGGGTTAAGTTTGCCCTGTTTCTATGACAATGTATGCACCCGAGTGCGACCCCAAAGGCATCTCGATTGCATTGAAGCTTTACTTAAAATACATCGGCAGATTGAGGATGCCAATACTCATGCCCAGCTCGTTTATGATCTCAAAACGCATCACTAGAAGCTCCATGGCCGTCGGCAAACATGATCCTACAATTTCATTCACGTATGTGTGAGATGAACCATTGTTGAGACATTTGTTTATTTGTTTTATTGTTTGAAAACTATTGTTCTAATTTGGTTGAGACATTCTTTCATTTGTTGTAAATAATTTAGATGACTATTGTGTGCTTAAGACTATTTATTTTATTATTTATGGTCGATTGTTGAATGTGTTGGTTTATGTTGCATATGTCGATGGTGTGAAAAACCCTCATTTTACAGGTTCGGAAGGTGATGCCGCGGAACAGAGCCTACAGTTTTGGCCTATGGGCTCTATTCTGCGCCAGCCCTTTTCCGTACAGAAAACATGTTTTTGGGAGACCGAATTACAAGTTTTCGGTTTGGTCTTTTATGGGCTCTGTTAGAGATTCTCTAAAAAAAAAATATGCAGTACATAACTGTAAAAATGGCCAGTGTTTGGTACCAAGAAGGTTTCTTCTAGATCATACACTAGTAGGCTCCATATGTGGTATTTGCTTTAGCCACCACATCCATTCTATCCGTTTTGATGCCGGCGACACCGAAGAGTCCCATGTCCATTTGCGCCTGCTAGCTGGCAAACGGCGGCCCATATTTGGTTCGCGGACTAGAAAAATTAGGCAATTTCAAGTGTACATTCCAAATGATAAATAACTTAACTAAAAGCAAAAAAAAAAAAGCAAATAATCCAAATTTAGTGCAACAGGGAAGTTCAAAACTGGCCTTGTAGGCATACACAAAGTCCAAAATAATGTGGACACACATGACAGTGTGGTCGAGTAAATGACACATCTCAGTCAAGGATCGTCATCTTCTTCTCCAACAATGCACGTTGAGTTGAATCCATGTAGTCAGTTAATGGGCCGGTCGCCATGAGCTTGGCCTCCTCGGTGGGTAGGGAGCAGGGCCGGGCCGGCGAAATTCGGGGCCCTGTGCGAACTTTTAAAATGGGCCCTATTTCTTTAGATAAATAAATATAATGAAGATGTACATTCAAACTGAAGAACTACCCTCAACACCCCTATATTCTGAAGATCGGACCAACGGTCTAACCAAAAAGATCTACATCTAATGGTTTTGATGCACTTAAACTATTTGGGTTTTAAAAACTAAGAAAATAATTTTGTAATCTCAATAGCTTATAGCACGTAAAGCTAAACCTATTATGAGAACTACCCCATGAGAGAAATGCAATATCACTATATCAAATTACAAACTTAATTACTGATATGTTTAATACTTTAATTAGAAAAATTGTTCCAAAAGTTGACATAGTGTGGTTTATACATCCATTGTGTAAGTTTTATTCAGTACTAATAAAATGGATAATTAAGTATTTGTATCATAGGCATAAATCTATATGTAAAAGGCTAACTTAGAGATTTTGGGCCCCCAAAAATTTAGGGCCATGTGCGGCCGCACGGGCCGCACTACCGTGGGCCCGGGCCTGGTAGGGAGAGCTCTGATTCCTTGCGCCTGTTGTGGGCGTTGATTTCTTCAACGTTGAGCTTCTTGTGTAATTTGGCGACGTAGTTCTTCGTGGCCTCCTCTTTTTCTCTGCGCTTTCTCACGTTCCTCTTCTCGTTTGACACCTCCTTGTCGTATAGGAATGTCTTGATCGTCTCCACAACCGCTTGCGAGGAGGCATCACGCTTAGCCTCCGCCTTGGAGCTTTTTCGCCCCATGGACCTGTTTGATGTACTTGCCTCACTTGGGACGATACAATCAACGTCGATGGCATTGGATTGCATGGGCTTTGTGTTGGCATCATAGGACGCATAGAGATCATGCCACCTAGGAAAAGTTGTCACCGTCATCCAACAATAGACCATGTGGAAGCTCTTCATCTTGTTGGTGACCTCGAAGTGGCCAATAGCTTGAGCCATCAAGTCCGCAACGCTAAGACCACTAACTTTTCGCTTCTTCATCGTGATGTAGGCTAGGTTGAACTTGGTGCATTGCTCTTGGATAAACTGCTACATTCTTGTGAGAGGCCTCACTGCGATCACTCACGAAAGAGGTGATCACTGAAATGCTTATGCTCTTGGAAATAGATGTAAATCTTCCTCCGGAATGTTCCATCTTTTTGTTGGACCCCACATACTACTAGGGAGCATAATGTTCCTGCATGGATGACAATTTAGTATTCAGATATGTTCTGCAGCTCCCCGGGTATAACTAAACACATGTATGCATCGGAGCCTTATATCCACCACACATAATCCATTCAACGTCACCCCTTTTCTTAGTGCTACTTTTTGCTGCTACTGCTATGTTTTGGAGGGAACACGTGATGCATGCTGCTCATTTTGGCAGGGGAAACAGAAGAAGAAGAAGAAAAGAAAGAACCCAGTCGATTGTTTAGCACAAAGATCATGTTAACTAACCGACTCGTGAAGTCGAGAATCTTTTACGAAAAGATACATGAAAAGTAACTAAATCAATTGGTTGTGAGAGGTAGACAAGTGGTGTTCTTCACACAAAAATAGGCTGTACTTGTCGCCGTCAAATTTTCGTCTAGCTGTTTACCCGTGATTGAACATTCTTTATGCTTAAGGTGGAGCCGAAATGCACGTAGCACATGGCAAGCAAACAAGTATGGTTTTGATGGCCATGCCATGTGACATGACATTTCTCGCTTCTTTTAACTAATCCACTCGCCCTCTTTCGGCAGTTTATGACTGTGCTGAGAGACTATGACCGCTGGAACCAAACACAAGTGGGCGGGGGTTTTAGATGACGTGCACGTGTGTGTACAGCAAACCAACATTGCATTGCATTCACAAAATCATCTTAAAAAGACAAAATGCAAGTTGTTACGCGTTGGCGTTGTCACCTTGTCATCCTTACCCTATAAGTTGCTTTCTTGTCACAGCTATTTCCGGTAAGGAGACAAGCCGTCATGGTAGTAGTAGTAGTCGACGGTCATGGTCACTGATCTATGGAGCTGATCTCTCCCAAATATGTACTACTGTAGTGTCCAAGGCTCCAAGCACTACTGTGGATCGGTGATCGATAGCCCTCCCGACACAAACGGGAAATGCTTTCAAATCTTCCTATTTTAAATATTTAGGCATTTCTATTAATTACGAAATATTGCATAATAAAGAATGGAAACTGGTAGAATATCGCTTTGAATGAAAACTAGCCTGTTGAGTAGGGAAGATGCTCACATATGAAAATCTTCTTATGCTAATTAATGTTTCTTTCGTATGGAGTATTTTTATAAAATACTCACATGGCAACGAAAATATTTGACTACTATTGATCACGTTTATTTTGGCAAAATAATCAACATAAAAAAAAGAAATACCGCTCGACAAAATGGAACATCATTTGCCACCCTAGAAATTAGGGTGGTTTAGAAATTTTGAAGTAGTTGAAATAAACAATAAATATTTACTCCACAGATGGTTGTTAAAATTACTTAATGAGGGCAGGGTGTGGGTTGAGCTACTACATAAGCAGTATCTCCGGCACAAAACATTGTCCCAAATACAAGCTAAACCAATTGATTCTGCCATTTGGAAGGGATTATTGGGTGAAACAAGATTATTTTGGACCGAGGTTCTTTTGTCGTGGAGACAGGGACAACCCTCAGTTCTAGGAGTATTCTTGGTTCGGTGGTACCTCTCTTGCAAATCCGTATCCATCTCTTCATAATATCATGCGATAGAAAAGTGTTATGATTGACCACGTATTATTATACTCACCACTGAATATAGGTTTCAGAAGATTGTTTAACCATTATAAGGCTGGACCTAGCGGAGAGATTCATGGGGTTAATTTATCTCCTGAGTTCGAAGATTTGTGTGGAGCTTGACTTCATCGGGAGGGTTTTCGGTTAAGTCTATGTATAAGGACTATTTGAATGGTTATATACTAGATATACCCATGGAAATTAAAAGTACTGTTAAAGATTAGTACCTTTATGTAATTTCTTAGTACGAAACATATTGCTCAGGAAAGGTAACCATTAAAAGATAGTGAAACGGGGATACTGGATGTGACATTTGTGATTCACATGAATCAATTGTGCACCTTTTTAGTTCCTACTCTTTTGCAAAATCAGTTTGGAGAGTTGTTCATTTTTTATCGTATAGTGTATCACCTTCAGCTAATATTACTACTATGTTTAGCAATTGGCTGAATGGTATTGAAAAGAAAAGTATGTCTCAAATTCGTGTCGGAGTTTGTGCAATAGTTTGGGCAATTTAAAATTGCTAAAATGATGCTATTTTCAACAAAACCATAGTTTCAACTTCCTTGTTATCTGCAGCCTACGGAGCTCCTTCATGCAAAAAGTAGAAACGTTTGAATATTGGTTGCAACCGATTGATGTCGGTCATACGGGCTATTTTTATGAGGCTGGCTGGCGCCAACCCATTTAAATACAAGATGTATAGGACCTTTTTAATGCTTTATTCCATTAACTTTTCTTCATGTTGGAACTTTAAGCGGCCCATGATTTGTAAACTTCCGTGCATTACTTTAACGTAGAGGGGGGGGGGGGGGGGGCCGTTTTATCTAGGCAAAATCTTCCGTTCTCGCTTTCGAAAAAGATCGAAAACCAAAGGTAGAAAAGAGTTTGACCAAAAAAGGGGATAGCAGACTAAAACTTATATCGTTCTCTGTGCACTACTATGGGGATGATTCTAGGAAAAATGCGGACGTGAAAATGAAACTCTCTGTTCCTGGTCGCTGTCAAATTTTCGTCCGTCCGTCATTGAGCATTCTTTATGCTTAAGGGCTTAAGGCAGACCCGTAATGCACGTAGCACACGGGGAGCAAGCACGCATGGTGGATTTGGTGGCGCTCAACTGGTGCCAGTGAACGGGCCAGGTTATGATTAGATCGATCTGGCTAGGGCTTGACACGACGTTTCTCGTTTCTTTTAGCTAATCCTCTGGCCTTCTTTCGGCAGTTCTTGACTGTGCCGACTTCCGATAGACTGGAACTGCTGGAATCAAATGCAAATGGCCGGGGAATTGTAGATGACGGGCACGTGTGTGGATAACACCAATAACATCGCACTTCATTCGCAGAATCACCAAAATAAAGTCACTGCATTTCACTCGCAACATCCCTGTCCAGAGAAGTGAAC
Source organism: Lolium perenne (assembly GCF_019359855.2). NCBI lineage: Eukaryota > Viridiplantae > Streptophyta > Magnoliopsida > Poales > Poaceae > Lolium > Lolium perenne. The sequence continues at coordinate 65,754,909 of NC_067247.2, forward strand.
AAAGTAGGTAGGACCCCTAGTTGCTAACGAAACCGTGCAAGCTACTTATTTCTAACGGCGATGGCGATCAACGCGTTGTCACTTGGCCATGATCTTTACCCCTAGTTGCTGTCCTTCAACAGTTATCTCCTGGAACTATAATGAGTGGAGCTGATTTCTCCTACTACATCCGTGCCACTATGCCAGTATGATGCTTGCAAAGCTCTGCTGTATATCCGTGATCAATAGTGCCGGACACACACGGGAAGTGCTTTACTACTTTCAAATCTTTCGCCCTTATCCAGGCAGAATCTTCCTTTCTCGCTCTCAGAAAAAGATCGAGAATCAAGAGAAAAAGATTTGGGTGAAAAGACGAGACATTAGAGGGAAACCTTACCAGTTCTCTCTGGCTCTCTGCACTAATATGGGGATGTTTGTAGGAGCAATGCAGACGTGAATGAAAAAGAAGAGAAATCGGAAAGGAGAAGACATGAAAGGGATGGTGGAATATGCAAAAGCCAAAATGGACCCGAGGGTGTGGGCGGTGTTTGGGTCCTGTTGTTCGTGGGTGGGCGGTGTTTGGGTGGGCATGAATCGATTGTTGTAGGTTTCGCCTGATTTTGTCCTAAAAACTAGTCATTTTTTTCTTAATTAATGGATGAGGCAAAACTTTTGCCTCTATTTAAAAAAAAAAAACCTGAGGCCGTTCGTCGTCTGCAAACGCGCCAGCCCTACTGAAAGGACACGGATGTCGCCTAGAGGGGGGGGTGAATAGGCGATTTAAAACTTTTACGAGATGGGCTTAACTAATGCGGAATAAAACTAGCGTTTACTTTGTCAAGCCCAAAGCATATATACTATGGTTCACCTATGTGCACCAACAACTTATTCTAAGCAAGAGTTCACCTATGTGCACCAACAACTTATGCTAAGCAATACAAGCAAGTATGTGATAGCAAGATATATATAACTTCAAGCACGATGGCTATCACAAGGTAAGGTGCATAAGTAAAGAGCTCGGGTATAGAGATAACCGAGGCACGCGGGAGACGATGATTTATCCCGGAGTTCACACTCTTGCGAGTGCTAATCTCCGGTGGAGAGGTGCGGTTGCTTAGTGCTCCCGAACGCCACAAGAGGCTCACCTTGAGGTGTGGTTGCTCGATGCACACCAACGCCACAAAGGCCTCACCCCAAGATGCGGTACTCACACCACACACCGAACGCCACGAAGGCGCCTCACCTAAATCTCCGGTGACCCTCGCCACAAAGGCCTAGGTCACGGTTCCACTAAGGGATTTCCTTCGAGGCGGAAACCGGGCCTTACACAAAGATTGGGGCACACATCCACAACTTAATTGGAGGCTCCCAACAAATCGCCACAAAGGCCTAGAATCCGTCTAGGGTTCCAAGAACCCAAGAGTAACAACTTCCTTGCTTTCACCTCCACGAATCACCGTGGAGAACTCAAACCGATGCACCAAATGCAATGGCAAGAACACCACAAAGATGCTCAAGTCCTTCTCTCTCAAATTCCAACAAAGCTACAAAAGCTATTGGGGGAATAAGAGAGGAAGAACAAAGGAATTCACAAAGAACACCAAGATCAAGATCTAGAGGATTCCACTCACAAAGAGATGGATTTGATTGGTAGAAAAGTAGATCTAGATCTCCTCTCTCTTTTCCCTCAAATGGGGGCAAGAATCATGGAGGGATTGAGAGATAGTGCAAGCTTCTCTAGTTCAACAATGGAGGAGAGAGAGAGTGAGAGAAGCACAGCCCAAGGAGGAAGAAGGGGGGTATTTATACCCCCCAAGAAAATCGAGCCGTTAGGGCAAAAACAGGCCGGATATTCCGGCCCAAGTTGGGGCCGGATTATCCGGGGGCCGGATAATCCGGCCTCAGGGACAAAACCTGGACAAAATCCGGCCAAAAATCCGGCCCCTATCCAGAGCTGCTTTTCTTCCGGTCCTTAGACGATTTCGGGGGGGCCGGATATTTCCGAAATATCCGGCCCGGATAATCCGGCCCGGATATTTCCAAAATATCCGGCCTAAGAAAACTGCAGAAACACCAAAACTAAAACGGGCATAACTTTTGCATCCGGACTCCGATTTCGATGATCTTGGGCTCGTTGAAATCACAACAACGAGCTCTACAACAATATGCATAGAAACATCATAGTCCAGCAAAGGAGGATAGAAACAAATGAAGAAAGGTTTGACCTATCTCAAAAAGACATACCGGTAAAACCTCCAATCTTGAAAATGCAACAAGTTGCCCATGGAAAAACCATTCTCAATGAACTAGAGCTTGTCATGAGAATAAGCACAAGCTCTAAAACATCACATGGATAAGATCCAAATAAAACCAAGAAAGATGATGCAAGGATGCAAAGGTTTGAGCTCTCTCCGAACGATACGATCGAGTTACTCACTCGAGAGCCCTCTTGATAGTACGGCAACTAAACTATAAACCGGTCTCCAACTACACTATGAGACCGGTGAGAAACAAACCCTATCAAGAGCAAACCTTATACTTGCGCATTCCACTTGAGCTCGATGACGACGATCTTGACCTCAACAAGATGGAACGCCTTTCTTGCTTGTGCTTGCTTGACGAAGTCTTGTGGATTGCTCCCCCATAATCCACCATGGGAGAGCTTCTTCTTCGCATCTTCACATATCCATGATCACCATATGGATGGCAAGACTCAAGCAAAGGATCTCTTCGAGATGGCTCATCTTGAACTTGCACTTCATTTCTTCATTCTTCATCATGTTGATGTCTTGAAGTAACTTGAGGGCTCACTTCATCTTCATCTTCAAGACATACTTGACACTTGATATCCTTCATCAATTTCTTCTTATTGCAACCTTGAAGCCAACATATGGTTCAAGAATTGCCTATGGACAACTCCTACAAATATAACTCAATGCAAACATTAGTCCATAGGGATTGTCATTAATTACCAAAACCACACATGGGGGCTCCATGCACTTTCAATCTCCCCCATTTTGGTAATTGATGACAATCTCTTTGAGAGGGTTTATATAAGGAATTTAAGTAACAAATAAGTTGAATATATAGAGCAAACTCCCCCATAATATATGCATGTGTGAATGATCTTGACTTTCATTGCATATATTGGCATTCAAAGCCTAGTGGAGTTTCCTCTAAATATTCAACTATGCAAAGCAACAAGATGCAATGCAATAAAGGCACATGCTTAAGCACAAAGCAAAGACATAACCAAATTCCTTAAACCCTCCAAACTTCTCCCCCATTGGCACCAATTGCCGAAATGGGTGAAAAATTTAGAAGGCTAATATAGTGAGAGTTCCTCCATAGCGTGTGCATTTCTCATAATTTGAGTGGAATCAAATGCACATATCCAATGGCGAATATTCGGAAGGAATCACACTATAGATAGGATCAAAGATTGCAAAAAGATAACAAAGTCAAGAAGCTTCAACAAATGAAGCAAGCAACCAAATGAATCACAAAGAGGATACCAAAAGAAAGATAGATATTATGATAAGATCAAGAAGATTGCTCTAAATAATATGAGGAAGCTCCCAAGGTTTGTGCACAAAACTAGACAATTTGCATTGGAGTATAAAGTGCACAAACATGGAATCATCACTCCCATAATATCATTCAAAAACAAAAGATACCAAGTGAATCAAACTCTAATGATCACCACAAGATAGTGCTCTAAATCAAATGAGGAAGCTCCCCAAGGTACATGCATAAATTAAAATGTTGTATTTGAATACAATATGCATAACATGGAATCCTCACTCCCTCATTACCATTTAAAACACAAACATTTGGAATAGATCATAGATAGAGAAATAAGCTTAACACTTGCAACAAACAAATAGTTGAGCAAAAAGTAAGAGGCACCATAATAAAAGGCTCAACCAAGAGGATATGTGAAAGGCATGATAAAGCATATTATAAGACTATTATATGGATGAGCAAAAAGCATCATCATAGTCTTCAATGAATTATATTTCTTAGCATGACCAATCAACATGCAACAAATAAATAAGATATCAAATGGAGATGTATCATCTCTTATGTGTATAAGTTTCTCTAAGTGGACAATATCACAAAGATATTTATCCACAAAGAAACATGCACACACCAAATAGATACACAAGAAAAATAGCATGATATCCAAGACGAAGTCATGCAATATACCAATAAGATTTTTGCTTAATAGCATGGCCAAAGGCTCAATATTATCTTATTGTACATTCATGAACTTCAACCACAAACAACTAAAATACATCACAAATATCAACAAGGGATAGAAGATAGTTGGGATGCATTTGAGAAAGGCAACAAGTATCACAAACGGGGATACCAAAAGAAGTAACTAAATTTGCACTTTCATCTATATTGCACATGTGAGAGCCTTGAGGAATTGATATGCAACAAAATTGCTAGATAGGCATAGTTGGGATGGATGAATCATGAGCATGATTTAAAATACTTCCCAACAAATGCACTCATCTCAAATTACTCACATTCACAATAAAGAGGTTTCATTAAGACTTTTGCAAGAAGCACAACATTTGCAAATCAAGAGATTCATGCCAAGATGCAACCATAAGGTTGGATACAAGAAAAGTATGCATGAGAAGATACTTGTTACCAAGATAGCATTGGTGTGGATGTAGTAGATATGTGTTCGTTGATCATCCTAGCTTGCCTCACGTTACCATTGAGTCACCACTTCTTTCCAAGAGTGAGACAAGCATTCAATGCATATCCATTGTACCTAACACAAAGGTAAGTACAAAATGGTCCCCAAACTAATTGGGTCCGAAGTAGTTAGACACACTACAACATATAGGACAAACTCCACAATTCTATGTGCATATAGATATGAAATTGAATTTCATGCACATCTTAGCCAAATTAGGATTTGATGGAGTTTACCCTATATATTGGATCAAAGAAAGTGACACATGCCATAAGATATACATATATTAAATATGCATGCACAATACTTTCAAGAACCAAAGGAAGATACAATTTGGACAAAACACCAAATAAACCAAGAGACAATGGTTGTCCAAATTATATCAAAGAATCAAATCAACACAAGATTGACTCCAAAGACTTATCTCATTATAAGAAGCTAATTAAACCTAAGCACAAAGGAATGAGATAACCAACTCCCAAGAGAGCAAGGTTCCAACAAATAAACCAAACCCTCGACACTTTTTATGATGGCACACAGTACCAAAAAGAAAATTTATGACTCCCAAAACCAAATTTTTGATAAAGATCAAGAGAAGTTTATATAACAAATATAGGAGAGCTCCCCCAAGATTAGTGCATTATCTAGGATTTAGAATATGGATACAAAATGCACACAACTAGGATCATCACACTACCTATATCTACTAAAAAAAGCTAAGAAAGTTTGAATAGAAAAAAGAACACATGGGAGTCAAAGCACAACAAATTCATGGCAATAAATAAGGCAATTTAAACACAAGATCCATAAGATGCAAGGAAGACACATGGGAGTCAAAGCACAACAAATTCATGGCAATAAATAAGGCAATTTAAACACAAGAGCCAATGTAGATATGATCAATAAATATCTACCTCATAATTGATTACCAATTGTCCTAGGACAAGAGGTATTAGGAAATATTTCCAGTGGTAGTTTGTAAGTATACATAAGATCATATTTACAACGAACAAAGCATATGGTAAAAGATAAGAGTTAACCATCATGCAAAGATAGTTTCTTGATAGCTTCATTTAGTCATACCAACATGCAAGGCAATTAATAGTATTCATACCAACATGCGAAGCAATTAATAGTATTCATACCAACATGCAAAGCAATTAATAGTATGACTTGAAGCACATGGTTTTCCAAAAATGTATTGATGGACACGTTGTGAAAAACCATGCCAAGAAAAACTTTCACAAATAAGATCCACAAAGATATTAGCAATGAAGCCATTTAAGCAAATTGGAGCTTGTTTGAGCAAACATGCCACATAGGAGAGAGATAAATTACGGTATCAATTCTATGTGACACAACCTCAAATGTTCACATTTTCTAGGCTTGTAATATGCACAAAGCTTATTACTCCCCCATAATGTGATAAGGAATTTATTTTCACAAGAGGCAAATAAGATCCAAGTAGAGATATTAATGGACATTAGAATTTGAATTTCTCATGAAGATGACATACCACATAGAGACTAGATAATCTTGCAATATCAATTCTAAGTGGTATTCCTCATGTACACACATTGTTAGGATCATGAAATTCCCAAAGGAATGCCACTCCCCCAAAATGGGATTGTCCATTAATCGCTCATAAGAGCCATATAGGATACAACAAGATGCAAAGAGGCTCCAACACACACACAAATACATGGTGTGCAACCTAACATACATAGACTTGATTTCTCAAGAAAAACTAGTAGGATGCACAACATATACAAACATATGTTAGGAACAAAACTAACACATGCAAAGGGGCGAGTAACTTTCAATATAAAAGAGTTGAGCACATGTTACCGCAAGGAGGAACATTGGATATATGATTGTAGCAAGATAATCAAAAGACTTGGCTTGATATAATATAAATGATGAAGATCCCTTAATTCTTCATGATGTAGCCAAGTCTCCAATGCCCTCCAAAAAGCACCTATTGATCAAGTTTTGGATTGTTGGTCCCCAACTAAGTTGGGTCCTAAGAGGTTAGTCACAATAGGCTTGGCAACCCAAATGGTTCTTTTCTTGACACCACTTTGAGCACCAACATATTTGGCAAACACATTGCCACCCTCATCCTTACAAAGAGAATAAACATCATCAATGGAGATAGAGTTGGATGAGGTACCAATAGTGCAAAAAGAGGAGATGTGGCCCTTCTCACGGCATATGTAGCAAGTTCTTTTCTTCTCCTTCTTCTCACTAGATTTCTCCACAATGGGAGCATTGGCTTGATTCTTCTTGGGAAGTGGAATTTCTTCAACTTGAGGTTGAATATGAGTTTGAGCTTGAGGCCGCTTCCCTTTTTGCTTCTTCTTCAAAGGGCAAGATCTAACATGGTGCCCTTCAATTTTGCACTTGAAGCAAACAATCTTGGCCGGGTCTTTGACTTGTACTTGGCCCTTCTTGTTGTTGTTGTTCTTGGACTTGTTCTTGTTGTTGGATTTGAATCCAAGTCCACTCTTGTCATTGGGGGATTGTTGCACACTTAACATCGTGTCAAGTTTGCATTTCCCTTCATGACTCTTTACCAAGTCGGTCTTCAAAGAAGTGACTTGGGCCTTGAGCTCTTTGATTTCCTCTACATGGTTAGTAACAACACAAGTACTAGAGGAAGTAGAACCTTCATTGTTAGAGCAACAAGGCAAGGAAGATAATTCATCACAAGATTTAGCAATACTATGAGTGGATGAATTACTAGGACTAGCACATGGCAATATAGCATTTTGGGTAGTAGTGCTAGTATCCACATGAGGCTCACAAGGTGTTGCCTTCGATATGATAGTCTCATGAGCTAACTTTAGCCTATCATGGGAGGCTAGAAGATCCTTATGGGAGCTAGAAAGCTTTCCATGATTTTCTTCCAATTTCCCATAATTGCTAGTTAGCAATTCAAGTTGAGCCCTTAGCTCAACATTCTCCTTCAAGATAGATGCTTCACAAGAAGTAGAGTTAGTAGCACAAGCATCATCACAAGACATATTAAGAAGAGAAGGTAACATAGCATGCTCTTTTAAATATGAAGCTTGTAGTTGCTCATATGACTTGGTGAGGATAGAGTGTTCGCTCTCCAAGGCCTTGTGGGCCTTGTCTAGATCATCTAGATCCTTAACAAGTTTATCATGGCCAACACCAACTTTGAACTTTTCATTTTTAAGCAATTTTAATTTAGCTTTAGCATGGTCTCTTTCTTTAGTGAGTTTAGCAAATATTTCATTTTGAGACACCTCAAGGGTTTGAAGTTGCTCCTCAAGAGAGGCTACGGTCTCTTGTTCTTCTTCAAGATCATTCTTTAAAGATGCTACATCATCGGCATACTCTCGTTCAAGAGCACCCTTTTTATCAATGGTGTTCTCATGCATCCAAATAAGTTTTTGGCTCTCAATAGCGGTAGTCAAGATTTCAAAGAAGTGAGAGCTAGCAATTTTATCTTTGTAAAGAACCTTGAATACACTCTCACCTTTATCGCGTAGAGAGACAACCCAATCCTCTTCTTCATATTCATCCTCATTCTTATCACCACGAGACATATTAGGTTCCATGGTAGGAGGTACCGTGGAACCCTTGGCCATAAGGCATATATGAGGACCGTGAAATAAAGATGAGGAGTTACTTGAGGCTCCTTTCAAGATCTTGTCTTGACCAATAGAATCTTTGGTTTCCTCTACATTGTTAGACACACAACAACTAGAGGAAATAGAATCATTTTTATCATGGCCACAAGACAATGCAAGCATATCATCATTAGATTTTTTCAAGCAACTTACACATGATATGCAAGGACTATCAACACAAGCATGTAAATCATTTCTAGTGCTAGATGTGTTTAAGTCCAAAGATGAACCATTGCAATGAGATATAGATGAAGGATCATCAATAGTAAGCTCAATACCAACATTGCAATTTCCATCACCACTCACCATATCATTACCTTGTGTCTTGAAACACTTTGGTGAAGTGGATGAAGATGAGAACTCATCACGGCCGGAAGTGGAAGCAATACAATCATCCTCAATGATATTGGACACATCATATTTATCTCGAAGCTTTGTCCATAATTCATGAGCGCTCCCAAAAGGCATGATTGAAGAAGTAACTACATTGCTCACAACAATGGAAAACACATGAGAAGCAAGAGCATCGAGACAAGAGTTTTTCTTCTCCTCATAAGATAAATTTTGGGGATCCTTAGGAGAAGAAAAACCCATGTCAAGAAATCGCTCCATGTTCGGGAAATACCCCGCAAAATATTAAGCACATAAATTTTCCATAGATCATAATTTGTGCCATCAAATATAAACAAGTTATTGTGATCTAATCCCCTAACCGACATCTTTACTCTCAAGGCGGTGAAGCCTAAGAATGAGAGACCTTGCTCTGATACCAATTGAAAGGACACGGATGTCGCCTAGAGGGGGTGAATAGGCGATTTAAAACTTTTACGAGATGGGCTTAACTAATGCGGAATAAAACTAGCGTTTACTTTGTCAAGCCCAAAGCATATATACTATGGTTCACCTATGTGCACCAACAACTTATTCTAAGCAAGAGTTCACCTATGTGCACCAACAACTTATGCTAAGCAATACAAGCAAGTATGTGATAGCAAGATATATATAACTTCAAGCACGATGGCTATCACAAGGTAAGGTGCATAAGTAAAGAGCTCGGGTATAGAGATAACCGAGGCACGCGGAGACGATGATTTATCCCGGAGTTCACACTCTTGCGAGTGCTAATCTCCGGTGGAGAGGTGCGGTTGCTTAGTGCTCCCGAACGCCACAAGAGGCTCACCTTGAGGTGTGGTTGCTCGATGCACACCAACGCCACAAAGGCCTCACCCCAAGATGCGGTACTCACACCACACACCGAACGCCACGAAGGCGCCTCACCTAAATCTCCGGTGACCCTCGCCACAAAGGCCTAGGTCACGGTTCCACTAAGGGATTTCCTTCGAGGCGGAAACCGGGCCTTACACAAAGATTGGGGCACACATCCACAACTTAATTGGAGGCTCCCAACAAATCGCCACAAAGGCCTAGAATCCGTCTAGGGTTCCAAGAACCCAAGAGTAACAACTTCCTTGCTTTCACCTCCACGAATCACCGTGGAGAACTCAAACCGATGCACCAAATGCAATGGCAAGAACACCACAAAGATGCTCAAGTCCTTCTCTCTCAAATTCCAACAAAGCTACAAAAGCTATTGGGGGAATAAGAGAGGAAGAACAAAGGAATTCACAAAGAACACCAAGATCAAGATCTAGAGGATTCCACTCACAAAGAGATGGATTTGATTGGTAGAAAAGTAGATCTAGATCTCCTCTCTTTTCCCTCAAATGGGGGCAAGAATCATGGAGGGATTGAGAGATAGTGCAAGCTTCTCTAGTTCAACAATGGAGGAGAGAGAGAGTGAGAGAAGCACAGCCCAAGGAGGAAGAAGGGGGTATTTATACCCCCAAGAAAATCGAGCCGTTTGGGCAAAAACAGGGCGGATATTCCGGCCCAAGTTGGGGCCGGATTATCCGGGGCCGGATAATCCGGCCTCAGGGACAAAACCTGGACAAAATCCGGCCAAAAATCCGGCCCCTATCCAGAGCTGCTTTTCTTCCGGTCCTTAGACGATTTCGGGGGGGCCGGATATTTCCGAAATATCCGGCCCGGATAATCCGGCCCGGATATTTCCAAAATATCCGGCCTAAGAAAACTGCAGAAACACCAAAACTAAAACGGGCATAACTTTTGCATCCGGACTCCGATTTCGATGATCTTGGGCTCGTTGAAATCACAACAACGAGCTCTACAACAATATGCATAGAAACATCATAGTCCAGCAAAGGAGGATAGAAACAAATGAAGAAAGGTTTGACCTATCTCAAAAAGACATACCGGTAAAACCTCCAATCTTGAAAATGCAACAAGTTGCCCATGGAAAAACCATTCTCAATGAACTAGAGCTTGTCATGAGAATAAGCACAAGCTCTAAAACATCACATGGATAAGATCCAAATAAAACCAAGAAAGATGATGCAAGGATGCAAAGGTTTGAGCTCTCTCCGAACGATACGATCGAGTTACTCACTCGAGAGCCCTCTTGATAGTACGGCAACTAAACTATAAACCGGTCTCCAACTACACTATGAGACCGGTGAGAAACAAACCCTATCAAGAGCAAACCTTATACTTGCGCATTCCACTTGAGCTCGATGACGACGATCTTGACCTCAACAAGATGGAACGCCTTTCTTGCTTGTGCTTGCTTGACGAAGTCTTGTGGATTGCTCCCCCATAATCCACCATGGGAGAGCTTCTTCTTCGGCGCATCTTCACATATCCATGATCACCATATGGATGGCAAGACTCAAGCAAAGGATCTCTTCGAGATGGCTCATCTTGAACTTGCACTTCATTTCTTCATTCTTCATCATGTTGATGTCTTGAAGTAACTTGAGGGCTCACTTCATCTTCATCTTCAAGACATACTTGACACTTGATATCCTTCATCAATTTCTTCTTATTGCAACCTTGAAGCCAACATATGGTTCAAGAATTGCCTATGGACAACTCCTACAAATATAACTCAATGCAAACATTAGTCCATAGGGATTGTCATTAATTACCAAAACCACACATGGGGGCTCCATGCACTTTCACCTACTAACCATCGGAAGGAAGGAAAAGAGAAACTAATTAGGAATCGTCGAGGTAAATGTTACTCCCACCAATTCATATTACTTGCCACTAATATGGATGTATCCTAAATTAAAATATATGTAGATACATCTATATTAGTGGCAACTAATATGGATCATAGGGAGTAGAATTATTGGGCCAGCCCAATATTTATTAATGAAAATAATTTAGCCACACAATGCTAGCTTATAACGATTTGAATTCTTTACAAGAATGATTTTTCCCATGATGAATTCGCATGAGAAGAAGAGGTCTACACACGCCGTCTTGTCACCGCGCACAAATTGGTTGGGTTTTTGGAAAGTATCCGAGCTGAGAAACCATCTAAGCATTGTGTACAAGCTATCCTGTCTTTCATTTTTTGTTGAGCATGTTTTGGAAAATTTAAACGTGTTTTCTATCCGAAGCTGAAATGTCATGTTCGTCTCCTTAGTTTCTCTGTGACCGTTTGTTTCGTTTTCGTTGTCTTTAAAGAAGCCGCTCATCACTCTAGACGTGTCACACATGCGCAACACATGAGACCGCGTTCTTCCAAAACTTTTCGCCACCAACTCATGTCTTACGGTATGCTTTTGAAACTCTGCCTCTCGTAGATTTGCATGATCCGGTTTTTGGTAGCGCTCGCGTGCGAATACCAGCAACATCACGTCGGAGAACTCTTTCTTACTGGACATCAACAACCTCGTCGTTGACATGGCAACACTCCAACACAAACACGAACGGTTTAGCTCCGTATGATGTTTATGTCCTCTATGTATGTGGTCTTGCTAGAATTTCATGTTGTATCTATCGATCTATTCGTCCACTTCACTGGTTCGCATGACTAGCTTAATTCCACTGTATATAACCACATTTTGTCCATCGTTTACTCAGATCAATGGTAATCTGCTTACGTTCCAACGACAAACACTAGTAGAAAACAGGTTTTTCGTCAGACACCTTTGGTTCCGGCCGTGTCCAAGCCGAGACCAAAGGCCTGACCACGTCGCCCCGTAAGCGTCCAAGCGTACGGAACATATAGGTCCCGATTTGTTAGGACCCAATCGTCCCGGCTCGTATCCCAAATCGGAACTAATGGGTTTTACGGCACGCTGCGCCTGCGATACCCCCTTTAGTCCAGGCTTGTATCCCAAATCGGGACTAAAGGGTTTTGCGGCACGCTGCACCTGCGGTACCCCCTTTAGTCCCGGCTTGTATCCCAAACCGGGAATTAAAGTCAAATGCTTGGTTCCCGCGGAAGCCGATCGCGCGTCGCCATTACTGGCCGGCATCGAAATCGAGCGTCGCGCGGAATCCGAGCCGCCGGCGTGGCCAGCTGCGGGAACTGTTCATCTTCATCTTCCACTCCTTTATATGCTCAGATTTTCTCCACCATTGCCACACACTCCTTTATAGAGATATTAATTATTTGGCCATATTATATAAATAATGCATATATTATTTGATAATAATAATGAAAACTGAATAAAAACATAATTATTTCATATTCAAATTCCCCATATTTTTGTAATAATAAAGCATATATTATTTGTCCAATTGCGTTTTATAGATTTAAAGATATTAATTATTTGGCCATATTATATGAATAATGCATATATTATTTGATAATAATAATAATATAGAAAAAACATAATTATTTCATATTCAAATTCCCCACATATTTCTAATAATAAAGCATATATTATTTGTCCAATTGCGTTTTATAGATTTGTTGCGGTCAGAAATCCACCGGCGAGCAGCGACGGGCAACACAGTAGAGCCGGGAGGCTCCCAGGACTGCGGCTGGCCCTGGTCCCTCCGAGCGACGGCCCGCAAAGACTCGGCACGCACGTCCGATGCTGGTGCAAGGGCGTGCCACCTGACCTATACCTGGTCAGGAAGGTGATGGAGATGCCTCGCTTAGTTTCCTGCATGGCATACACGTAAACATTAAATACGAGCCTCGATCGGCTCTCAGGTTGTCCTGTGAATCGGCTCAAAGAGCCGATCCACCCATGATTCGCACGAGGTGTACGAATATATAGTGGTCCTGCTTGATCAATTATAAAGCTAAAACGATCTACTACGATTTAGGGTTTTCACCACATAATCGGAACGTCCTACTCGTGATTGAGCCTGGCGGCCACGCACGGTGATCGTAAACCGTCCCTAGACAAGGCCTAAAAATCAACACGAGGTTGATCCCCGGAACATCCTGTCTAGGGCTAGCAAACTACACCCTACGCGTCACTGGATCCTTCAATCCGTTTGTAAGGCCTAACTATGCAGATATTAAACTAATCCTTGAAGAACAAGGAGCAATCATAACGGATCGGATCTACTAAATAATAATCAAGCGGGGTGCCGCCCCTACACCTAAGAGGGCGGCTAGATGTCTCAGGGTTGCACGACGATAGCATATAATACGATGAACAATGCTAACCCTAACACATCTAAGATAACTACGTTGCTCGCCATCAAAAAGGCTTCAGTACGAGCAACGCATGAACAGCGAATAAACTTGTCTTTGCCCTAGATCGCAAGATGCGATCTAGGCAGCATGATGCTTACCCGGAAGAAACCCTCGAGACAAGGGAGTTGGCGATGCGCCTAGATTGGTTTGTGGTGAACGTGATTGTTGTCTATTTCATAAACCCTAGATACATATTTATAGTCCGTAGACTTTCTAACGTGGGAATAATCCCAACCGTGCACGAGCCAAACTCTAACTAACCGACACGTATCCTACTATATTACAGATACACGGGCAAACTAGCCCAAACTTTGTATATAAGGCCGATTCACGTATATTCTTCCATGTATATTCTTCAAGCCCATCTTGATCGCGGCCCACCTCTAACTCGGTCAAATTCTGGTGATAACACAAGAATGTGTTGCGGTCAGAAACCCACCGGCGAGCAGCGACGGGCAACACAGTAGAGCCGGGAGGCTCCCAGGACTGCGGCTGACCCTGGTCCCTCCGAGCGACGGCCCGCAAAGACTCGGCACGCACGTCCGATGCTGGTGCAAGGGCGTGCCACCTGACCTATACCTGGTCAGGATGGTGATGGAGATGCCTCGCTTAGTTTCCTGCATGGCATACACGTAAACATTAAATACGAGCCTCGATCGGCTCTCAGGTTGTCCTGTGAATCGGCTCAAAGAGCCGATCCACCCATGATTCGCACGAGGTGTACGAATATATGGTGGTCCTGCTTGATCAATTATAAAGCTAAAACGATCTACTACGATTTAGGGTTTTCACCACATAATCGGAACGTCCTACTCGTGATTGAGCCTGGCGGCCACGCACGGTGATCGTAAACCGTCCCTAGACAAGGCCTAAAAACCAACACGAGGTTGATCCCCGGAACATCCTGTCTAGGGCTAGCAAACTACACCCTATGCGCCACTGGATCCTTCAATCCGTTTGTAAGGCCTAACTATGCAGATATTAAACTAATCCTTGAAGAACAAGGAGCAATCATAACGGATCGGATCTACTAAATAATGATCAAGCGGGGTGCCGCCCCTACACCTAAGATAGGTGTAAGGGCGGCTAGATGTCTCAGGGTTGCACGACGACAGCATATAATACGATGAACAATGCTAACCCTAACACATCTAAGATAACTACGTTGCTCGCCATCAAAAAGGCTTCGACGAGCAACGCATGAACAGCGAATAAATTGTATCTTGCCTAGATCGCAAGATGCGATCTAGGCAGCATGATGCTTACCCGGAAGAAACCCTCGAGACAAGGGAGTTGGCGATGCGCCTAGATTGGTTTGTGGTGAACGTGATTGTTGTCTATTTCATAAACCCTAGATACATATTTATAGTCCGTAGACTTTCTAACGTGGGAATAATCCCAACCGTGCACGAGCCAAACTCTAACTAACCGACACGTATCCTACTATATTACAGATACACAGGCAAACTAGCCCAAACTTTGCATATAAGGCTGATTCACGTATATTCTTCCATGTATATTCTTCAAGCCCATCTTGATCGCGGCCCACCTCTAACTCGGTCAAATTCTGGTGATAACACATGCCCCCCTGGTTTTGGAATTGATAATTCCAAAATCACTCTGCTTTTTCTTCGTCGGGCCATGTCGTGGCAGAACCGTCGCAGTATTCTTCATCATGATGCCTTGCCTTCTCAACTTCTCTGCAAGATTTGATAGCTTTAGCATCACTTCCTCGGAAACTGCAATGGCATTAAATCTCCACTAGGCTCCCCCTTATTTAACTGTGCCGACCGATTAGCCTCTTCATCCCCCTCCTCTGTTCTAGCTATCGGCACCGAAAAACCCTCTTTCCCTGTAGCAATGTCTTCTTCTTCCTCCGTCTCCTCCGGCCTCTCTTTCCAATCCTCTTCCTCGAGCGAGCCGATGTCAGAGCCAGAGTGGGACTTCGACTTCGTGTCAGATGGCCCACCAGAAGCCCTCGTCGGATCAGATGGCGACCTGCCCCTGACTGATGGGGAGGTCGGCCTCCAGTTCCTCATTGAAGGGGAACTGGAGAGCGAGAGCGAGGATGACCTCCACTCCTGGAGGAACCCCACTTCCTCCGATAAGGAGGAGGAAGAGGAAGACGAGGAGGAAGAGGAGGAACAGGAAGAAGAGGAGGAAGACGACTCCTCCTCCTCCGCTGGGTACCCGCCGGCGAAGCGCTTCCGCGCTTGGGCGGACAGTGAAGATGATGATGATGACGAAGAGGAAGAAGCTCCGGCCGAGGGCTGGGGCAGCAGCGACGAGGAGTTCTCCGGAAGCAGCGCCGGCGGCAGCTACGATGCCGACGACAAGGGCAGCGAGGATTAGTAGAGTAGGAACAGTAGTACTCGAGCAATCGGCTCTTCTTTTGATCCCCCTTTCCTGAGCAATCGGCTCTTCATTGTAAAAAACCCTCATTTTATTAATGAAGAAGTATTTCCAATCAACTTTTTGCCGATAGTCAAAGTCAAACGATCTCCCAAAAAAGCCGATGGCATCGCATCGGTCTCTACCATAAAAAAACGAGTAAGGCCGACCCAGCTGCCCCTCCAAACGGTAACCTGCGACCTCCGTCTGAGAAAGCAAACTCAGATCCCCAAATCGCCGCCTGAGCAGTTCCAACTCACGGCCACCCGCATCCCAGATCTCGACCGCGCCGCCCCAACTCTACAGCGCATCCAATGGCGGAATCATCCAATACCAACGCCATGGTCTCCGGTCTGAAGGTAATCCTTAACCTCCTCTCGCCATTCGAATCGACGTTAGGATTAATAGCAAACACCTGAATTAATGTTCTGTTCTGTTATTAATTTTAGGCTTCAGACATCCTACTGCCACATCCTTCTCTCGCAAATTCTATGTGCCTCGGTCCCCGTTCTTCCGAGAGTTCCGCCCTCTTGATTTCATGCGAGGCTAACAGAATCCCCTTCGTGAACCAGAACTTAGATCTGTCTTCCTGGGCCGACCGCTCGCGAGCTCCGGCCTAATCCTCCTGAGGGTTGGGTGGCATGGTACAATAGAGTATCCAAAACTCACTATGCCACCTGGGAAGCCATAGGGATAGCCGATGCCTTGTCATTATCATTGTCTCCCCTTGAAAAGAATGAAAATATTCTGAAAACCATCGGCTACTTCTGGTCTGATGCACTGAACTGCTTCATGTTTGGCCATGGCCCTATGACACCAACTCTGCTGGATGTGGCCATGATCACAGGCCTAGACATTGCATCCCCCAGCCCTTCTGCATTCAAACTGCCGAAAGTTCCTTTCACCCTTTCTTCTAAAAAAGAGTGTACCAGCTGGGGTGCCTACCTCAATCGTTATATGAAAACCAAAGGCCCTGTGACAGAGAGAGAACACACAGCCTTCCTGAACTTCTGGTTGGAGCACTTCATATTCTGTGTCCCATCACTCGCCCCTACCAAGAATTACCTTTCCCTGGCCTATGAACTTGCCAAAGGCACCCAACTTGGCCTCGGCAAACTGTTTCTTGGAGAGGTCTATCGATCTCTTCAATCGATGTCTCACAACTGTTCTCTCAAAAGACAGTTAAAATCGGCGGCCCCCGGTGGTTTATTCGCTTATGGGCTCGATGTACTTTCGAACCAGATCCCGCACTTCCCACCTTTGGCCACCCGCACCTTCCCGGATGCTAATGGAAAGGAGATCCGATGCACCAGCTATGGCCAAGCTTTGTATGGTCTCCTGTGCAAATAGCCGATCCCTAAGGAAGCAGCAGGGTGGTTCAAGATTTTCTTCCAAGGTTTGGACAACCCCCTGTTCTTTCCTTATACTGAATCGGAGAACTTTGAGAACCCAGTCTCCTTCCGATTGGATAACTTTGCCGATGACGCTAGTACCCGGCATCTGTACTCTATCATGGTTCGTCCTTGCTTTCTCCCAGTTGGCATGAGTACCTCAAACCGGATCATCAAGCCCGGTTATGAGTCTTACCAACCGGTAATAGTAGCCCGACAACTTGGTCTCGGGCAGGTGCCTCCACACTTCTTCCTACACCACCTGACAAAGAAGCGTAGCCGAACCGCTCGACATCCTCACTGGCCAAAGGTGCTATACCTTCTTTGATGCTCTGGCCGTTCCAATTCCCCACAACCTCCGTTTCACCTTCACTACCGATGGTTTCGAGACTTGGTGGTCCATGTGGAAGACCCATGCCTTCAGAAGAGCTCTAGGACCACTGCTGAGACAACTTGATGCTGAGTATGACGTTCCTGCCGACCAGGTACCATTACTTATAAATTTCTTGCAATGGCTTATGGTGATTGTCTGTACCCTGACTCCATCTCCTGGCAGCAACAAGATGGCCTAGTTCCCACGCAAGCCGATGGCTCCCCCTTCGAATTCCTTCCTCCGGCCCCAGTGGTTCTCTTCTGCCAGAGCTCGCCACCCCTGAAGAAAGTCATAATGCAGAGTCAACCGATTTCACCGAAATCGGCTCCCAAGAGTAAAGCATCTTCGGGGCCGGATGCCCCCCGAGCCTCAACTCAGGCGAGGACGGCAGTGAGGAAGGTGGCTGCCAGAAAGACCCTAAAGCGCAAAGCTCCTGCCCAAGAAAACTTGCACGTACGTTGACTTGTGCCCTGTCCACTTTTATCTGCTTCCCAGTCTTTTGCAACATGCTTGTACTTCTTTCTACAGACTTCCACCGAAGAGAACTCCAGTGGGGATGCAGGGTCCAGCCAGAGGGATTCGAGCTCGGGCAACTCCGAGAGGTCCACCACACAGAGCCAGACGGCCTTGCCAGCGCCGGCTTCTAAGAAAAGGTCGATTCCCGAGCCTCCTGTTCCCCAAGCCCCGATCAAATCAGGGTCACGCGTGAAGCGTCGATGCGTCAAAAGGGCTCGCAAAGACCCACGAGCTTCTCCATCAAGCCAGGGGGTCTCAAATGTAATTATCTCCCTGGTTTATATTTCATGCTAACCCATTGCCACTTAGATCAGCTAATTACTTCCTTTTGCAGACCAATGATACCTCTAGCGGAGACGTCGAGGAGGTACTGATGCCGTCCGTCACGCTAGACCTAGCCACCTCGACGATCGTGGCTGACCAAGTGGCTCACCTAGCCAAGTCCACGGAAAAGCAGATTATCACGACATCGGCTGCTCCTCCTACCTTGGGAGAGGTACACCCCACTTCCTTGGCTCTATCACTTTCTTCGTTGTATACTAACACCACTTTTGTTTGCCTTGTCAGGGTTGTGATCTCTCAAGCTTGCTGACGTTCGATCCTGAATCCATCGAACCAACTACTTCCAAGGCAAGTGAAGAGCCCAATCCTAGCACGGTCCATGGTCCACTCCAGCGTCTCAAGGATTTGCTCTCTTCCTCAATTGAGTCCCTGGTTGAAAATTCCGAGGAAGTCAAAGGCATCCTCGAAGGTATCCAACCCCATCTCCCTATGACACTGCAAGTGAAGCTTTGGCCAGCTGTGACTCTGTCGGTCTTCAAGTCAAGGGTGCAGTCGGCTCGCCAAAGGATTAATCTTCGCCACACCCAGCTTCCATTGAGAGCCGATATTGCAGACAAGTGTCAACGGCTCAACGAGAAGAAGGCTGCTTTAGACGCCAAAACTGACACTTCTGCCAATAGTGCCGAACTCGAGACCCTGCGTAAGGAACTGGAGAACCTTGAAGAGAGGGTCAGGGTGACCAAGCAGCTTATCCAAGACAAGGAAGCCCTTATTGCCCACTCTCAAGAGGAAGCAAAGGGCCTCACAACCGATCTGAAGACCGATCTGGCTGAAATTCGTACCCTGAGCAGTCAGTTGGTGACGGGCAAAGACGAGGACGACGAGGCTGAGATCGCCGAGGTGGATCGCATCCGTGCTGACGCCCTTCGCGCCCTCAGCGCGTTTCTTCAGTAGAGCCTTTCTGTATAAAACTGTCAAATGTTTTGCTGAACTTGTACCTCTAGAATCGATGACTGTGCATCGGCTCCTTACCTTCTGAAGCCGATGTCTCTGCGTCGGCTGTACTTGTTACATTTTTTTTTACTGGCCGATTTTCCTATCGGCCCCTAATATTTTATTGCCCATGTCCATGTTCATAGCATCTGTCTATCTGCTCATGTGCCCCCCGAGCCGAATCTGTCAGGTTACTGCAGATATCGGCTCTGCAGTTATCCACAGAACTATACCTGAACATCGGCTCTGCAGACATGACCAATGCCGGTTTCCCCGAGCTCACAAGCCGATGTAAACCCATACCCTAGCTTTCCGTCACCTGTTAGATCGGCACTAAATACAGGGAGAACGTGTGGTAAGGATAATACGGGCCGATTGCTGGAATCGGCCTTCATCTTGATTGTAACCGGGACTTTTTGGAATTGTCGGGGCCGATCGCGTGGAACGGCTTCCTCCTTGTCCTCGCTATGAGAGCAGCTGCCCTCGTCTCTGTCCTTACCAGGGTGGCGCCCAAGTCCTACCACGTTGATGTTGAACGAGAATCTTGGCTGGCACCTCCCAGGGTATGTGCATTCCACCATGTCAACGGCGTATGCCGGTGAATTCGGCACTTCTGGTGCTGTCAACGTGAATGGCAGCGGTGGACGGGACTGGAGTGGCATCTCTCCTTGGTAAGTCCCGAGAGCTGGTCCTGACGGAGAGTACTGATGCCTCATGATTTCCTGGATCACCCGCAGAGCGACACGCTCCAAAGTGTTCACCAGGCTCTCAGAATGGCGGTGTAGCGAATGAGCTACCATGAAGTTAACCTCCTGACGCAGGGACCTGGTGCGTTCTTCTGACGGGGCGGATAGGTCCACTCCATCGAGCGCGCCTTCAGGTGAGAACCCTTTCCACCTGATGCCATGTGAGCGGGTTCTGTGAAAAGAGCCGATGAGGTCGGCTTCGAGGATCGCTTTGACCTCGTCATACTTCTTCTTGAGCTCCTCGGTCAGATCCTCGTACGTGACTGGGGTGCCGTCCGCCATCTCAGATGTAGATGGCGATGTGGTTGATGTCGAAGATTGTCCCACCGGGCGTGCCAGAATGTGTTGCGGTCAGAAACCCACCGGCGAGCAGCGACGGGCAACACAGTAGAGCCGGGAGGCTCCCAGGACTGCGGCTGGCCCTGGTCCCACCGAGCGTGCCAGAATGTGTTGCGGTCAGAAACCCACCGGCGAGCAGCGACGGGCAACACAGTAGAGTCGGGAGGCTCCCAGGACTGCGGCTGGCCCTGGTCCCTCCGAGCGACGGCCCGCAAAGACTCGGCACGCACGTCCGATGCTGGTGCAAGGGCGTGCCACCTGACCTATACCTGGTCAGGAAGGTGATGGAGATGCCTCGCTTAGTTTCCTGCATGGCATACACGTAAACATTAAATACGAGCCTCGATCGGCTCTCAGGTTGTCCTGTGAATCGGCTCAAAGAGCCGATCCACCCATGATTCGCACGAGGTGTACGAATATATGGTGGTCCTGCTTGATCAATTATAAAGCTAAAACGATCTACTACGATTTAGGGTTTTCACCACATAATCGGAACGTCCTACTCGTGATTGAGCCTGGCGGCCACGCACGGTGATTGTAAACCGTCCCTAGACAAGGCCTAAAAACCAACACGAGGTTGATCCCCGGAACATCCTGTCTAGGGCTAGCAAACTACACCCTACGCGCCACTGGATCCTTCAATCCGTTTGTAAGGCCTAACTATGCAGATATTAAACTAATCCTTGAAGAACAAGGAGCAATTATAACGGATCAGATCTACTAAATAATGATCAAGCGGGGTGCCGCCCCTACACCTAAGATAGGTGTAAGGGCGGCTAGATGTCTCAGGGTTGCACGACGACAGCATATAATACGATGAACAATGCTAACCCTAACACATCTAAGATAACTACGTTGCTCGCCATCAAAAAGGCTTCAGTACGAGCAACGCATGAACAACGAATAAACTTGTACTGCCTAGATCGCAAGATGCGATCTAGGCAGCATGATGCTTACCCGGAAGAAACCCTCGAGACAAGGGAGTTGGCGATGCGCCTAGATTGGTTTGTGGTGAACGTGATTGTTGTCTATTTCATAAACCCTAGATACATATTTATAGTCCGTAGACTTTCTAATGTGGGAATAATCCCAACCGTGCACGAGCCAAACTCTAACTAACCGACACGTATCCTACTATATTACAGATACACGGGCAAACTAGCCCAAACTTTGCATATAAGGCCGATTCACGTATATTCTTCCATGTATATTCTTCAAGCCCATCTTGATCGCGGCCCACCTCTAACTCGGTCAAATTCTGGTGATAACAAGATTTCAAGATATTAATTATCTAGCCATATTATATGAATAAAGCATATATTATTTGATAATAATAATAATAAATGAAAAATATAATTATTTCATATTCAAATTCCCCACATTTTTCTAATAATAAAGCATATATTATTTGTCCAATTGCGGTTTATAGATTTCAAGATATTAATTATTAGGCCATATTATATGAATAATGCATATATTATTTAATAATAATAATAATAAATGAATAAAAATATAATTATTTCATATTCAAATTCCCCACATTTTTTCTAATAATAAAGCATATATTATTTGTCCAATTACAGTTTACAAATTATTTTTTGTTTCAAAAAATACAGAAATATGACACAATGGTATAAGAGTTAATAGGATTGATATGGTAGTATTTAAAATAATGTACAATCACATTCGCGGGGGCACAACAGGAAAGAACCGAGGAGTTAAGCGTGCTGATGGTGGAGTAGTGTGCGAATGGGTGACCGACCGAGAAGTGATGACCAAGTCTACAATTTGACTACAGATTAAATGTAATTAGTATTAAAAATAGTCCGAATGAGAGAGTAACAAGTCAAACAATTAGGAAAAAGAAGAAAAAATTAGAAAATGAAAAATATAATTATTAAAAATAATATTTAGTCGCGGTTGAAATTATGGGCCGGGACTAAAAGTTCTCCAACACAAACTCTCTACCGCAGCCACGTGGAGAACCATTTATCCCGGCCGGTAAGAATGTGGGACTAACTTTACTTTAATCCTGCATGTATAGTCACGGTTGAAAAGCTGAAACTAGAGTTACGAACCGTGACTGAAGAGCTTGTCTCCACTAATGAAAATCTTTACGTGACCGATTTCTCTGGCACTTGGTGGTGTGGGAAAAAATGCAGCCGACAGATGAACAACGCTGTCCGAACGCTGCAACAATCGCGGGACTATAAAAACGGAGAGAATGCACGTGTCAGGGAAGCAGAGGAACAACGCGCACTTTGAGGCGATTGGGGAGCATATACGCCGCATCCGTTTGGACGGGCGAAGCACATGGCCGGTTGTTGGCCGCAAGTCTACAACTTGCAACGAGTGATCCCTGATCAACGGTATGGGGCGCATACACTACTCCGTAATCCAGATCCCACGCGACCCGTCTGCCCAGGTGCGAAATTTTGCCGAATCGGGACACCTGCCCAACGAATTAACAAGAAAGATCGTGTGTGACCAAAATTGGCAAAGGTACAGTGGCGAACGGTAGCCAAGGGCCACATGACACATCACACACGTGACTGCCCGTCTAGGGGGGCAATACCTACCGCCACCGCCTCCCGCGGCATCTCGTCGGTCTGTGTCAACACCCGGATTTTTAAGTCCGGATGCCTATTATGTCATACATCGCAATCCCAGGAAATTGTTGTTGCGAGGCATAATAGTTAAGTATCACAGTCATCATCCATTACAAACCATAATGTCTTACAACTTGGAATCACATGATCCATATTACACGAATAGTTGATCTAATGATCAACGAACAAACACAAGTTCATAGCGGAAGCGTAAGATACAAGGACTCTCTAGTCCACAGGCCAACGCTTGACGTTAGAAGCTCCTAGTTGTGGTAGACGTCCTGCTGATCGTCCTCCTCGTACTGCTGCTCGGCTTCATATTCTGGCCATTTGAATAGCCAGGGACAAAGCCGTGAGTACTTTATGTACTCGCAATCTAACACTAAAGTAAGTACTAGCATTGACATACTTGTTCTAAGCTCTAAGTTTATTTGCATAAAGCCAATTTTATTTCATAAACACTTTTGTAAACAACTCCCCAAGTGCTAACTAACTCAAGTGGGAACATTAGTGTCATTCCCACAACCCGGTTGTGATTCAAAGTCAAAGTCACCTTTCAAGTTCAAGTTCAAAAACACCAGTCACCAAGATATAAATTCTGATGACGGAAACAGAATGGCCTTTCCAATTGTCCATATCCGCGGACGCGGCTATTCGAATAGTTCTACACTCTGCAGAGGTCGCACACTTGTGCCACAACATTTGATTTCATCCGTCAGGGATAAAACCCTGAATAATCGTAACTCAGTACGCGGATCATCAACCGTTAACCTTTCACTTACACACCCTAGTATAGGCACCTCTCCCCATGAGCTTGGCCTCCCGGTGAAAACCAACTGTTAACCCGGGAACTGCACAGGGCTTGGCCGTACAATTCACCTTCAATTCACATCATTTCTCAACCACGGAGGCAGCCTCAAGCATAACCCCTATGATGTGTGTTCAGAGGGAACCCATACTAAGACACGTAAATTTCCAGCTAAGCCCTACCCATAATCAGGTATTGTGGGGGTACTCAATATTGGAATGGTATCGCATCCAATCAATCATCAGTTTTTAGCCAAAGTCCCCAAGTCAACTTCAGTGTCATATTCACCTTCAAAATCTTTCAATGGAAATGACTAATCATTCCAAGGTTTTCACCATCATTATTTCATCAACACATTGTTCCCATCTAGAGTAGTCAATTTAAATTTAGCACTAGCCACTATGTGTGAGGGGTGCTAAGTATTTGCTTTGCTTCTAGGCTAAGTTTGATACTCTTGTACTAACTCCATACTAATCTAGTAATTCATAACTCAAGAAGTACTTTGATAAAACAAGAGTAAATAAAGCTTGTAAAGTAAAACTGGGAAAATAGGATCATAAGCATAAAGTAAATGGGGTAATGCCTTGCTCATGGTGAGCTTTGCACTTTGCAAGAGTATTATCTTGCCTTGGTTGGGAAACTGGTCAAAGTGGTCTTCTTCTTCCTGGAAGTAGACCTCCTCCTCCTCCTGGTACTCCTCGGTACTAGCGTCTAAAATACGAATACGGAGTACACAATCATCACACCAAACTAATCTACTAAACTATGCACAAACATGGTTCACACACCTAAACTAGCATCACATTTGGCTAATAAGTTGGTGGATGTGTTTTTCTTAGTATTTAAGAAAAATAATTTCCTCTCATACTAAACTTAAATGTTACTTTGAATTATTTAGAGAAATAATTTCCTCTCATTATCTTATTAAGATTTAATTTCTCTTATGCATAATATGTGACCTAGGTTGACCCAAGTCAACCTCTTCACACTTAGCATTTGGAGAAAAAGATTTAAATGAGGTGAGCACCTCATACCATTTAATTCTAGCATAACAAAGATTTAATATCACCAACAATTCCTATGGGACCTAAATAACCAGAGTCTCCACTTCATTTGGAATTGGTGGTGACAAGATTTAAATGAGGGAAAACTCCCACATAAGATTTCTTAATAGTTTTGGATAATATCTTTGACTAGAAAATAGCCATAAGGCATTTAAATCAACTAAACCATGATCATCCAAAGAAAGCATGGCATATTTTTGTAGAAACAATTAGTATAAGTGAAAAGTGAATTATTGGAGGTGGAATTAACTGAAAAGCATTTATGGTTGATTTTTAAGAATTATTATAAGGCAGAAAAGTCTCTGCCTTGTTTATTTTGTCACTTTAATTCTACAAAGGATCTAGGGTTCTATCCAGTGGCAAGGTGTAGATAATTTCATAAGGTTTCTAAAAATATAAAGTTTGCAAAATTTGGCTAAGTAGATTTGTCACAATTGAATTTCAAAGTTTGCATCAGAATGTATATTTTATCAAATTTCCAAATTTGAATTCAAATAGGTGGGCTTGCGCGGGAAAAGACTTGGGCCGGCCCAGTACTGCGTCCAGCGCAGCGGGCCGCCTGACAGTGTGGGGACCACACGTCGGTGTGTTTTAAACACCGAAACGGTACGGGAGGTGGACCGTAGGATTAGAGTTGGATCGGACGATCGAGGATGGCCTTCGTCTCCGGCGAGAGGGGAACTCACCGCGACGGCGGCAGGGGGTCGGCGAGCTCGTCGGAGCTCCGGCGGTCGAGGGCGAGGTGCACAACAACGTTGTCGACGACGGTGAAGCGATGGAAGCAGCGGCGTCTCCAATGGCGACCTCCTGCTCCGGCGGCCTCCGTGTACGGGCGGCGGCGTCGATCTTGCGATTGGCGGTCTCCGGCGGCGTATTTATGAAATTGAGGTGGCAGGGGGAGTTCTGAGGATGTGTGGAGGCGATTGGCGTGCTCAATTTGGGGCGCGGCGTGCTCCTTTTATAGCGGCTCCGAGCCAGGGCGGACGGTCATGGTGACGGTGGCTCTGGCGCGCTCCCGTCGATCAACGGCGTGGGCGAGGGCATGGTCGTGTCTAGGCAGGCTCAGGGAACGTCACGGCGAGCTCCGAACAGCGTTCGGTGGTCAAGCTACGGTGGAGTGCGTCACGCGTCCGTGGGGTACAGTGGCGGATGGTCGTGGACGCGGTCGTCGTCCACACGGCGTTCCCGCGGCCTCGTGCGCGTGTCCAGCGATGCGGGGCGCCGTGGTGCGTCTCATCGGCGGTGAGCGTGAGGGCGGAGGTGACGCAAGGGCGCGGGGCGTCGTCATGCTCGGGCGTCCAGGGTCGGCGCCGGCGCGCGCTCCGGCGCGGCATGGACGTGTTCCGGGGCGCCACCGGGCGCGCGTGTGCCGACGTCTCTCGGTGCCTGGCTTCGCTGGGGCAGTGGCTGGGCAGCATCAGGGGAGTGAGAGGGAGAGATTTGACACGGTGTGGCACGTTGGAAATGACCAGGGGAGGAGATGGCATGAAGTGGCATGCCATGCCACGGCATGGCATGGTTTGGGTTGTTTAATTCAAACCATGTCCAGTGCAAGTGGTGAGGTTGAGGTGGTGAGGTGAGAGGAGACTCTGTGGTGCAGAGAGAGAGCAAGGTTGGACCAAGTCCAAGGTAGAAAATGAAGTATGGGCTCAAATTTTTACCCCGCCTCGCAATGTGTTCGACAGAATGCCCGCAAGAAACATATTTTTGAATTTTGAAAATCTTTTTGGTGGGTTGAAAACATATAATAGATGGAGCATTTTGGTGGTGGTGGTGGTCAAAAGGGAATTGATATGCAAAAATCACATTTTGCATATGATCTTGTTTTTGTGAGAAAGTTCCAACTTTGCTTGCTTCCTATTTGAAATTGGTGATGAATTTGGGGTGATGGTTTTGGGCAAAGTTGTAGTGCTTGATGTTGTCTTGGATGAGGTGAAAAGGTTTGACAAAGTTTAGAAGTGGAAAGAAGAAAACCAGGGGCTCAAAGTGAGCATCAGACTAAAAATGGCTCATGTGACCATAATCACATGTGAGCTCAAAATTGCTTCAAATTTGATTTGAAAAGTGTTTGAGGGTTTCCAAAGTTGTTAATATATGTTTGGTATCCATTTACACCCAATGGTGCAAACCAAAAAGGTCTATAACAAAGATTTGTAAAAATGGCCTAAGCCTTATGGGTGTGTGAAGTTGGGTTTTTATTATTTCTTTTCTATTTTCTTTTTATTTGACTTTGGGTGATCAAGTGATCATTGCTAGGGTTTTAGAGTGAGAGAGAACACATAAGCAAACATCATGGCAAGTGCACACTCAAAATAATTAATAAGGTGATCTATATGCATAAACCTATATGGTGAGAAAAGTTTTTTGTTAACCCTGATTTTTGGATTCTTGAACTCTCTCTCTTGTTCATTTTATTGAAACTTGGGATGTTACAGTCTGAAAGGTAACGGGGAAGTGGGCCATGTCGCCACCGGCCGAGGCGGTATATTGATGCATAACGTGTTGCCGCTGGTCCAAGCGGCATTTTATTCAGCTTGGAGGGCCATCTCTTGCCCGTGCACCGCTGCAATCTTGCCACACTTTCTTTCGAACGTTCTTCCACGCCATCATCGTCGACCAAGCAACCGCCCCTGGTGCACATTATGTAGCTCCTCAACCCGCCCTCCCCTTTGCCGCATCGGCCTCCTCCCCAGGCAGCGCCGGTGCCTGCGCCGTATTGGTGCTACCGGTGAACATCGCCACCACAATTGACGTACTCACGACACCCTCGTTGCCGCCTGCTGCTTCGGCGTCGAGGAGCTCGCCATCCTCACCCAGGTAAACTACTAATCACAAAATCCCAATTGTGTTTATTCTCTCCTTTTCTCAAGGTGTTGTTAAAAAATCAAGAAAAGAAAAAATCTCTCTCTCCCGTCCATCTATTAGGTTGTGTTGGGAACATGCGAGGACATGTCATCACCAGCGGCAACACGTTCCACATCATCATGCCGCCTCGGGCGGCGGCAACATGACCCACTTCTCGTTACTTGCTAACGTCCATCCGAGACCGATGAGGTGCCACTTGAGGCGGTGGTGGTAGGCCTTGCCTCCTGGACCCGCGGCGGAATGTGCCACATGGTGGTTGGCCACCGTGCCGCCCGCCACGTTACTTTTGTTAATTTTGGTCATATGTGGTCCTTGTCAAACTCCTTGGCTCAGTTGGTCCAATGTGGCAAACTTTCCCAAAGTGTCGTCGATCCCAAAACCCAGCCGTTGTTTTTCTCTTTTTTTTTGGTCATGGCAGAGCAGAGTAGCAGGCCGACCGGCCCACTTAGGCGCAGGGCGTTTTCTTCCTCTTTTCTAAATCGTGCTTCTTTTTTTCTTTCTGTCTCATTTTCTTTTCTATTTTCTATTTTCTATTTTCTGTTTTTTAAGATTTGAAAAATGTTAAGATATAAAAAATATTAATTTTGAGAAATGTGCAGATTTTAAAAAGTTTAAATTTATGAAATCAAACTTGGAATCCTTCAAATTAAAGAAATATGAAACTTTTTAAATTTTAACATTTTAAAAAAATGTTTTAAAAAATGTAGATATAATCAATCAAATTTTTAACATTTCCAAAATTAAAAAATATTCAGTTTTTAAAATTGTTCAAATTTGGAAAAATGTTAATTTTTTGAAAAATGATCACGTTAAGAAATGTTCAGATCAAACAAATGTTCTGATATGTTTAAATTTTATTTTTCAGAAATAATCAGATTTCAAAAAACTGAAAAAAAAATCAACTGAAAAAAGAAGAAACAAAGAGAAAAAGAGATACTACCTGATCCTGGGCTGCGGCCTAGCAGAGTCGGCTTTGGTTCATCCCGTACTAGGCTCATCAACCGTGGCCCTGAAACGCATACGGGCTTGCACGTTTCTGTCTTCCTGGGCCTGAGGCGTGCAACGGGCTGGCGGCTGCGCTGCGATGCTATTTAGAAAGTGTGGCCATTTAGTTCTCAAAAAACAATGTGGCCATTTCTGCTACCGAGGGCCGTATCCGCTGGCGCACCCCAATATCTCCCCCAAAAAAATGAAAACTGGAAATGACGGCAAAAATATTTCGAGTTTGCGTCGAAACGCAGAACTAGATCGAGTGGGTACTTATTAGCAAGACAGAATAATCTAGGCATATGAGCCTGCGCAAACTCTCAGGTACGGTAACACCACGACCTGCTGTAGCTGCTCGCTTCACTCGACAGTAACCGCTCTTCTTTGGAAGGAGCTCGCACTACCGTTGTGTCATGGCTAATGGCTTATCCCGTCGAGAACCGACAGTGCGCATTGGCCCCTGGTACAGTACAGGTCAGGATCACCACGGTGCTGCAACTTGCCAAACACGGGGCTCATCTAGTCAGCTAATAAGCTACAAGACGGAAGGATTTGCGACTTGGCAGTACCTGTTACTGTACTGGACCATATAGACGAGTGCTTCGCACGTACGCGAGCATTTTGGGCCATCGGACGGGACGTCTCAGCGGCCGGCCATGCA
This sequence comes from Lolium perenne, assembly GCF_019359855.2. NCBI lineage: Eukaryota > Viridiplantae > Streptophyta > Magnoliopsida > Poales > Poaceae > Lolium > Lolium perenne. The sequence goes on from NC_067247.2 coordinate 65,784,819, forward strand.
ATACTGAATCACATCACGGCATACATGGGGAGGTACCTGAATTTCCAGTGTCATTGGTGTCATGGCTAGAGGACTGTCGTCGCCTGCACGGTATTGGGTGGTGATTGACTTGCCTGACTCAATGTCGTCTGCAGGTTCCATACCTGACTGTCGTCGCCCAGGAGAAAATACGTATTAGACACGGTTCAGAGTTGGAAACCCCTGCACATAAACCTTACTAGGCGCTATAGATGCTGCTGAAAAATTGCAACGAGCAATCATGCTCGATCTGGTTGAGATGGATTGCCAGTAAATGAGTAAATCTCTAGAAAACAAGAAGAGACAATAGAACGGTCTGCTGCCTGCAACTTTCGTGACGAGGAGAGGAGCTCAGCCAAGCTAGAAGACGAAGAGGATTTGCGTGAGGCTGCTGCTGACTGGACCATGTAGAGGAGGTCGCGGTGCTCCGCACGTAAGCATTTCGATCACGGGCCAGGGGATACGACGGCTCAACGGCCGGCTAGCTAGCTCTTCATAGATCAAATCCGATGCGCGCGTATGTACCTGGGAGAGTCCCAAGTTTGCAGTGCTCTAGTTTGGTCAGGATAAGACGCCTCGTGCTGTCTGTTGTGCATCCCCTGAAATCACAAGTGACGATTGCACATGGTGACCTGATTGCCTCCATGTTTTCTCCAAGATCCATCACAAGCGATGCAGACCGTTGCGTCGAGGGTGAAAGTAACGACTCAGGTGAAGAGGCTACAGTCACAGGTGAATATGTTCGAGAAAAGAGGTGAAATTGGCCTACCCGGCCGTCTCGACAAGGCCCACGTACGAGAAGCGCAGTGAAAGGGCACTTGTTCAGGCTTACAGGCCCACGAGGGCAGAAACCGCACAAAAGGAATGGTGGCCCGTCCAGATCAGACACTGACCCCGGGACACAGAAAGCACGCCAGTGGGATCCCATACAGTAATACAGTATCTCCGTCCACTTACCTCCGGTAGGCAGTAGGCACAGCAAAATGACCCCTCAAGCGAAGCGAGGAGAAGGCAACGCCGTAGACATACTACGGACCTTGACCTATTGCTAGGAGCCTAGGAACGCATTGTCAGCAGATTTTGATTTTCATTTTCGGCTGAACAGATACTATAGAACATTGCACTAGACTTCTAAACGGAGACACTCGCTGTGCTTGCTTGGCCTATGCTCAGATCAAGATAGCCGCCACGAATGGCACGTGGTTTGCTCGGCCTCCATTTAGAAATCATATAGGAGTAGCACTAACACAACACATCATCACATATTTTTCAATAAGAGTATATACTACTATCAAGAACAAGAAGTATTATTATACTCAATCTTTGCAACAACGCAGTGTTCTAACAGCAATACGAATGCACACATCTAAAAATAGAGAAAGAAGAATTACGTAGTAAACCGAAAAATCTCGCTATAGTGATCTATTCTTTGTAGCAACGAGCCAAAACACCACCATAGTAGCACCAGAAATTCATCTTCTCCAAAACTAACGCACCCAAGAAGAAAATAGTGCATAAACTCCGTCATCGCTCGGATCATAGATCATAGGTTTCCACCCTAGAGAAAAGTCCATGCTCACAAAACAATGTCTTCGATAAGGCCATTGCTATACACAACCAATTAAGGCCAAATCATAGATTTTCACCATGGTCTATGTACATAATATCATTGTGGTAAGCTCATCTCCTTTAGCTGTTGATCGGTTCCTATGTGGTCTTCATACTCAGTTTGCTGTTAAAGAGTTGGATTATCTCCAATTCTCCATTATTTCCTTAGTATTGAGGTTGCCTCTCTCCGACGTGGTATCTCGCTCACTTAGAGGAAGTATGTAATGGATCTCCTTGCTCGGCGTGGTATGCTCAAGTGTCATCCTGCTCCTAGTCTCATGGACTCCATGGGTCATCTTTGTGCTGAAAATGGAGATCCCTTGAGTGATGATGATGCTACCACTTACACGTCTGGATCTCTCTAACGGGCTCAACCGTATGTGCAAGTACCTTCATGCTCCTCACAGCTCTCATTGGTTTGCGATTAAAAGGATTTTCGTTATATTCAAGGTACTCTTACGTATGGTTTTCGTATTCAGCCATCAACGTCTCGTGTATTGTCTACCTATTTTGATGTTGATTGGGCTGGAAGTGTTGATGATCGTCGATCTACCATGGGTATGTAGTCTTCTTTGGGAATACACTGATAATCGTGAGTTCAAAGAAACAATATACTATGTCTCATTCTGGGCTGAGTCTAAGTACAAGGTTGTTGCTATTGCTACCGAAGTACCGCCGAATCGATATGGGCTGAAGCTCTGTTTATGGAAATTGGTGTTTCGCAGGCTTCCAGTCTAGTATTGTGCGATAATATTGGCGCCACATATTTTTCCTCTAATCTAGTGTTTCATGCGAGGATAAAACACATTGATTGAGATCAACGATCATTTTGTTCGAGAGAGAGTTGCACATAAGGTTCTTCAAATTCGTTTCATCTCCTCCAAAAATCAATTAGCTGATATATTTACTAAGCCATTGCCACTTCCTTTGTTTTGAGAATGTAAACGCAATCTCAAAATGTTTCTCATAGTTGAGGTTGAGGGGGCAGATAGAATACGAGTGTATCACGTATAGGGCAACTAGAATTGGTTAGAATCCAATGTAATCCCCTGTAAATAGGCTCGGTATTATTGCCCTTCCTATCTTGCCCCCCTCTCTCTCTTAAATCAATCTAGTTTTACATACCCTTTGCTAGATTAGACGAGATAGACCGTCGTGATGCTCTGTCAAACGATGACGGGGCCGGTAGGTTCACGGAAAGCAGATGATGCCAAGAAAGGCGACGGGTCACTTTCGTCAAATTCTTCTAGGAAAAATCCCTTTCTTCGAATGACATTCTAACTTACCAAGATAAGATGAACCTACAAGCTAATATATATGATTTTGCATAATATATATACCCCACACACGGGAGTGATGTTTTGGCACATGGGAGCATATGCTCCCTTTATTTTAAAATGCATGTTACACATATTTTGAAATTTTAAAAAACTTTCACGTTCTACACACTCACAAAGTTGTTTCATGAAAAAACCGACTTATCATGTGGCGTGTCAAAAAAAAGACAAAATTCAATGCTAGAAATAGGGCTTTTCAGAAGATAAATTTTCACTTTTTTACGTAGTCCACAAAAAATAGTAGTTCCTCACGAAAGTTGATGAACGTACATATATTGTAAAGATGTACATGTAAAAAAATTTATCAATTTTTTTAATAATTTTTTTTGGTAGAGGGAGCATATGCACCCGGGAGCCGAATTGAGTTTCTGACACGTATCTTACTATTCCGTTACTCCACACTATGCCTATTTTCACTTGGCAGATGCATTAGGCTGTTAAAAGAAAACTGAAAGCAGTCAAAACTCTTCGACAATGAACTGTACACAAGTCTCCATGAAATATATACACTTCACCGCAGGCCGACGCGGCACGAAAGCGATGGCCGGACATGGCCGCGCGCAAACTACGCAATGCTGACCGAGGATCATCCATCCAATAGCATCCGGCCGTGATCTATGATGCGTCGGTGCACGAAAGGAAGAAAGAGAAGCTTGAGCTAGCAGGCGAAGAGGAACGGAAGCACTTTACAGCTAACCTCGCCATCGTCACGCAGGGCTTAGCTAGGCGGGCGCCAAGCGAATCCAACCGGATTAGCTGATCGCGTCGGCCGAGCATGCACACACGCATATGAATGTTCTTCGATCCAACGACCAAATGCACTCTGCTGGCCTTCTAGAAACCTCGCACACTTCATCGTTCACACGACAGCCTGAAATCGAAAAGCATAATTCTGCTACACATCTATACTCTATACTGCACAAGTGCTTTCGCTAAGCTGTTTGATATTCTCCACGTGCGATTACGCACGGACGAAGCGAACCTCCCCGTGTCGCACCCCAGGCGACACCGGGGGTGAAAATCCCGCATCGCCCCCGTCCTCCTCCCCGGCGACCCTCCGCCGCCGCTGCTGCCGGCCTCCGCGCCGCGGTGGCGGTGGCCCCCCGCTGCCAAATGGTGCCGGGGGTGGCTCCTTCTTCGTCGTGCCGCGGGCGGCCGCCGGATCTGGCTGGGGCGGGAATGGCGGCTCGCCGGCGCAGGGACGCCGGAGCGGCGGCTCGGGGACCGTGGGGTGGCGGATCCGGGGCAAGCACGCCCGATCGGGTGGTGAGGCGGGCTGTGGCGGCGGCCCGGCGGATTCGGCGGCGTTAGGGCCGCGTGGGCGGCAGCGGCGACGAGCGCGGCCCCCGGCCGGCGTGCGGTGCGGGCTTGGCTGGGGCGCCGGCGTGCGGCGCGGGGGTGGCCGGGGTGCGCGGTGTGCTGCCCGGTGGGCAGCGGCGCGGGACGTTGCTGCAGAGGTGGTCTGCGGAGTGGCGGCCCGGTGTGTACTCCGGCTGGTTTGGCGGCCGTTGTGGCCGCGAGGGCGGCATGGCGGTTGGACCGGGGATCTCGCGGTGCTGCGGCCGATGGCTCGGCCCGCGGAACTCTTCTCGGCGAGCTTGGTAGGCAGCGATGGTGCGGCTCGGCTCGTCAGCCCCACGTAGCGGGTGATGGCAGCGGAGCTTGCGGGCTCCTTGGTCTGGTTGTGGTGGCGGTGGTGGCTTGTGTGCGGCGGTGGCGCCGCTTCTGCGCATGAGGTGTGTCTACGGAGTGCGGGCTCGCAGCGGTTTCGGTCTTCGTCTCGCTGTCCGGCCGCGTGAGGCCGTGGTGGCTCGTTTGCTCCGGGCGAAAGCCTGACCGTGCGGCGTCTGCGGGTGTCGCCGTCCTTCTTGGAGGGCGGTCGTGGAGCTTTACGACCTTCGCTGCCTCGGGTTCACATCTTCGGGCGAAAGCCAAGATCCCGCGGGATCGGACGACGGCGTCGATCCTTCGTCGTGCCCCCTCTTGAGGGCGTCGTCTTAAAGTTGATGATCCCCTTCGCGCCCTCCTGCGCCTCGACACACAGGGCATCTGGGTTGGCAGGAGGTCAACCGGAGATGCGGGTCTTCCGGGTGGAGACTTGAGAGGCAACGACGATGGTGGTGACCAAGGTCTGGTTGCGGCAAGGTCATGTTAGTCGGCTCCGTTCCGGCGTGCTCGAATGTCTTCGCGGTGGTCTCTTCTTGATGTGAAGTCGAAGCCACCCTCGGGCGGTGTACGATGACCTTCGAGGGGCGGTCCGGTGAAGGTCCTATTCGACGCTTGTCCTGCGCATCTCCTCTCCGAGGCTCATTGCCAGAAGCGAAGCTGCCGGTCTCTCTTCGAGGAGTCATCTGTTTGGCATAGGCCGGCTTGAGCTTCTTAGCTTTTGTGGGTAGCCAGGATGGCTGGGTGTGCCCTTGTGGCGGGGTGTGTGGTCTTGGGTGTGCTTTAGCACTGTTGTTGTTGGTTTTTGCCCGATTTTTTCCTAAAAATCGAGCACCTTCTTCTTAATGAATGAATGAGGCAAAGATTTTGCCTCCGTTTCAAAAAAAAAATTCTCCACGTGCAGCGCGTGCACCTTGCTCACGTCGTCGTGCCGTATGCATACGGCGATAACTCGTGCTGATTTTGTTAATCGATCGAGACCGGCCCTGCAGTGCACCTACTGCAAATCCCAGAAGAAGACGGGTAGGCGCAACAGGATCACGTCCTGCAACCGGATCATGGGAATCAGGGGAATTCTCCGCTTTGTCAGCATGTTCCCATTCAGATCCTTGCATTGTCACCAGCAGAATGGCAACCAATCCGTGCCTGTAGGGCTATGAGAGCAGCCTAATCCTGCTAATTACCACTCCTAAGAAGGGGAGTATCGGTTCTCTTCTTTGTGTGGGCGCCATGCTTTCCCTGAGTGGAAGGCGGTGGCGTCGACAGATGTACCTACTGCGATTCTGCATCGGTCGAAAGGTGGTAGCTTGGCCGTTAATCCGCAGCAAATTAGCATCTAATTATATATCGGTTCATATAGTACGAGTACCTATCACTAGTGGAAAATAGGGCTCTGAGCCATTTGTGCATGTGGCAGACTCCGCACCTGCGACAAATGCATAAAGTGGCGTACTTCACGTCTCTCCGAATCCGGCAGAGGCTTTTGTCGCGGCCTTTTGGACCCCTTTTGTCGCGGGTCGTAATACGGCCCGCGACAAAAGGGCCATGCCTATATATAGACAAGCAGCCAACCACCCCCCACCTCATTTTTTCCTTGGTGGTGAAGGTGGAGGTGTATGCTAGCTCATTTTTTCTACATGTGCACAAGAGGTGTTTGATGGAATGCTTGTGAGAGGGATGCCACTTGGTTTTATTTGATAAGATTTCTCCTCTTTTTGATCCTAAAAGGTTAGCAACTATTTTCTCGTATATATATGTATAGTCCGTACAATACTAATTTTAGCAAGGTGATTGCATCTGATACATATAATTGTACTTATGATGCAGATGAGTCATCCATGGATGTACGGTAACCGATGTGCTCCCGCTTTCAGAGAGGGAGTGAATTCTTTCCTGCTTGTGGCCGAGGCCAACAAGTCGAAGCAAGGTTTTATGTGCTGTCCATGTCTAAAATGTAAGAACGAGAAGGATTACTCTTGCTCAAGAGACATTAAGAGCCATCTGCTTCGGTTTGGATTCATGTCCAGCTATAATGTTTGGACCAAGCACGGAGAAGAAGGGGTTATGATGGAAGACGGCGAAGAAGAAGAAGGTAATGATGACCAGTACCGATCTATGTTCTCTGAATGCTTTGATACCGCAATGGACGACAATGAAGAAGAAGGAGGTGAAGAACAGACATCAGATGATCTTGTTGATGATGATCTTCGTCGGGCCATTTCTGATGCAAGAAGAGACTGTGGCACGGATAAGGAGAGGTTGCAGTTCGACAAGATGTTAGAGGACCACCACAAATTGTTGTACCCAGGTTGTGAAGATGGGCAGAGAAAGTTGGGTAGCATATTGGAATTGCTGAAATGGAAGGCAGAGGTCGGTGTGACTGACTCGGGATTTGAGAAATTGATGATAATATTAAAGAAGTTGTTTCCAAGAAATAATGAATTGCCCGTCAGTACATATGAAGCAAAGAAGCTTGTCTGCCCTCTAGGATTAGATGTGCAGAAGATACATGCATGCATTAATGATTGTATCCTCTACCGCGGTGAGAAGTACGAGAATTTGAATAAATGTCCGATATGTGGTGCATTGCGGTATAAGATCAGAAAAGATGACCCTGGTGATGTTGAGGGCGAGCCACCCAGGAAGAGGGTTCCTGCGAAGGTGATGTGGTATGCTCCAATAATACCACGGTTGAAACGTTTGTTCAGAAACAAAAGAGCATGCCAAGTTGTTGCGATGGCACATGGAAGAACGTAAGAAAGACGCGATGTTGAGGCACCCCGCTGATGGTCGGCAGTGGAGGAACATCGGGAGAGAGTTCCCGGATTTTGCAGGTGAGGCAAGGAACTTATACTTTGGTCTAAGTACAGATGGCATGAATACTTTTGGGGAGCAGAGCTGCAGCCACAAAGACTGGCCCGTGACTTTATGTATCTACAACCTTCCTCCTTGGTTGTGCATGAAGCGAAAGTTCATTATGATGCCAGTGCTTATCCAAGGCCCAAAGCAACCCGGAAACGACATTGATGTGTACCTAAGGCCATTAGTTGATGAACTTTTGGAGTTGTGGGCCAAACCAGGTGTACGTGTGTGGGATGAGCACACCGAGCAAGAATTTGACCTACGAGCGTTGCTATTCGTAACCATCAATGATTGGCCTGCTCTGAGTAACATTTCGTACAGACAAACAAAGGATACAACGCATGCACACACTTGTTTAGATGAGATCGAAGGTAAATATTTGGGAAAAAGCAAAAAGTTGTGTACCCGTACAATCGCCGTTTCCTTCCGCGCAAGCATCCCTTAAGGAAAAAAGGCAAGCATTTCGATGGCGAGGCAGACAATCGTCCGAAGCACATGCCACGTAGTGGTGCTGATATATTTGACATGGTCAAGGATTTAAATGTTATCTTTGGAAAGGGTCCAGGCAGTCGACCTGTTCCGAAAGACGATGACGGACACGCGCCCATGTGGAAGAAGAAATCTATTTTTTGGGAGCTAGAATATTGGAAAGTCCTGGAAGTCCGCTCTGCAATCGACGTGATGCACCTGACCAAGAATCTTTGTGTGAATATTCTAGGTTTCCTGGGCGTGTATGGGAAGACAAAAGATAACCCAGAAGCACGGGAGGACCAGAACTATCAGAAAGGACGAAACGACAATCATCCAGTGGAAGTTTGAAGGGCCTGCCGCCTACGCTCTTACCAAACAAGAGAAGGAGATCTTTTTGAAGCCCTATTCAGTATCAAGGTTCCGTCTGGTTTCTCGTCGAATATAAAGGGAATAGTAAATATGAAGGAGAAAAAATTCCAGAACCTAAAGTCCCATGACTGCCACGTGCTTATGACACAATTGCTTCCGGTTGCATTGAGGGGACTTCTACCAGAAAATGTTCGACTAGCCATTGTGAAGATATGTGCATTCCTCAACGCAATTTCTCAGAAGGTAATGGATCCGTAAACTTTGTCGGATTAAGGTGAAGATGTGGTCGAATGTCTTGTCAGCTTCGAGTTGTTGTTCCCACCATCCTTCTTCAATATTATGACGCACCTCCTCGTTCACCTAATTGAAGAGATTAGAATTCTCGGTCCAGTATTTCTACACAATATGTTCTCCTTCGAGAGGTTCATGGGAGTTTTAAAGAAATATGTTCATAACCGAGCTAGGCCGGAAGGAAGTATCTCAAAGGGCTACAGAACTGAGGAGGTCATTGAGTTTTGTGTTGACTTTATTCCTGACCTTAAGCCGATTGGTGTTCCTGAATCTCGGTATGAGGGGAGGCTGACTGGACAAGGCACCCTAGGAAGGAAAGCAACGGTGTGCAGGGACAAGATTTCCTTCAATCAAGCACACTACACAGTTCTATACAATTCCAGCTTGGTGGCTCCGTACATCGAGAAACATAAGAATGTTTTATGAGAAATAAATCTGGGCAAGCCCCATTCATGGATTACACGTGAACACATGAATACCTTCGGCAGTTGGTTGCAAAGACATCTCATCTTTTCCATCAAAGCGGACACCACTGTTGTAGAGCAGTTGTACTCGTTGGCCAGGTTACCATCTTCAAACATATGTACATTCCAAGGGTACGAGATAAATGGGAATACATTTTACACGATCGACCAAGATAAAAAGAGCACCAACCAAAACAGTGGTGTCCGCTTCGATGCAAAAGACGAGAATGGGCAGACCACCACATATTATGGATACATAGAGGAGATATGGGAACTTGACTATGGACCCACTTTTAAGGTCCCTTTGTTTCGGTGCAAATGGGTGAAGCTCAGCGGTGTACATATAGACGATAAGTACGGTATGCCAATAGTGGATCCCAACAATCTTGCGTACCTGGACGAGCCATTTGTCCTAGCCAACGAGGTGGCTCAAGTTTTCTACGTGAAGGACATGTCTAGCAAATCGAGAAAAAGAAATCAACAAAAGAATACATCAACGGAGGAGCCAAAGCGCCACATAGTTCTTTCTGGGAAAAGAAACATAGTGGGAGTGGATGACAAGACAGGCATGTCAGAAGATTATAATAAGTTTAAAGAAATTCCGCCCTTCACGGTGAAAATTGACCCAAGCATCTTGCTAAATGATGTCTCCATGGCTACGGCGTAGAAGATCACAACAGTAGATGGCGATGTAAGAATGTATTCTTCATACATTTATGTAATAATAAGAACCCTTTCCCCAGCACTGTTAGAGGAGACGGAGTCTTTCACGGGCTTGCAGGGAAATTTTTCCGAGGAGCAGCTTCCGAAGATGCCGTAGGGCGTGTGCACCAACGACATCTTCGAGAAGCTGCGCCACGGGAGATTTCCCAACCCTTTCCTTCATCCATAGGAATGAAACTGTGCTTGGCTTGTTGATCTGCTTGGCAAGGCGTATCGATGCTCCTTTTATAGGCACGGCACCGCTTCTACTTTGTCTTGTTCCTTCGACAGGGCGTCGTGCGCTACATGCTTTATCTCATCGAGCAGTGCGTCCACCCACGCGTCCTTATCCTGCCGACATCTTTAGTCCCGGTTGCACCCACCAACCGTGACAAAAGGTTACCGACACATCCTTATCCTGCCGACATCTTTAGTCCCGGTTGCACCCACCAACCGTGACAAAAGGTTACCGACACATCCTTATCCTGCCGACATCTTTAGTCCCGGTTGCACCCACCAACCGTGACAAAAGGTTACCGACACATCCTTATCCTGCCGACATCTTTAGTCCCGGTTGCACCCACCAACCGTGACAAAAGGTTACCGACACATCCTTATCCTGCCGACATCTTTAGTCCCGGTTGCACCCACCAACCGTGACAAAATGTTACCGACACATCCTTATCCTACCGACATCTTTAGTCCCGGTTGCACCCACCAGCCGTGACAAAAGGTTACCCGCAGTCTTTTGTCCCGGTTGGAGCCTCCACCCGGGATGAAAGTTTCGCGCGCCACTTCGTTCCCGCCTATTTTCTTCCCGCATTCCCGCCATTTTTCCACTATATATATGGTGGCTTGGACTCATATCTGCAAACCTCATCACTCTCTCCCATGGCTTCCACCGTATGTCTAACACCCCGGGAGGCGGAGGCGCTTTGCGCCTCGAACTACCCCTGCCCTCCAGGCTACCGCGTCCCGACCGGCTGGTTGCTGAGCGTCGGAGGCGTACCGGTCCCTCCTATCCCTCTAGGTGTGGCGCGCGAGATGGCCATCACGAACCACTACTACTTCGAGCTCACGCCAGAGCAGCGGAGGAATCCCCAGTGGCATCCCGACTACAGCCCGACTTGGGACAGCTTCTTCATCAATCGGCGTGAGAGGGCGGTTGCCAGGTATGAGGAGGATGGCCCGCCTCCTTCGAACTTCAACGAGGCCGGTGATGCGTGTAGTTGACACGTCCGTTGGGAACCCCAAGAGGAAGGTGTGATGCGCACAGCGGCAAGTTTCCCTCAGTAAGAAACCAAGGTTTAATCGAACCAGTAGGAGTCAAGAAGCACGTTGAAGGTTGATGGCGGCGGGATGTAGTGCGGCGCAACACCAGGGATTCCGGCGCCAACGTGGAACCTGCACAACACAACCAAAGTACTTTGCCCCAACGAAACAGCGAGGTTGTCAATCTCACCGGCTTGCTGTAACAAAGGATTAGATGTATAGTGTGGATGACGATTGTTTGCATAAACAAAAGAGAACAAAGATTGGCAAGAGATTGTATTTCAGTATAGAGAATTGGACCGGGGTCCACAGTTCACTAGAGGTGTCTCTCCCATAAGATAAACAGCATGTTGGGTGAACAAATTACAGTTGGGCAATTGACAAATAAAGAGGGCATGACCATGCACATACATATTATGATGAGTATAGTGAGATTTAGTTGGGCATTACGACAAAGTACATAGACCGCTATCCAAAGATGCATCTATGCCTAAAAAGTCCACCTTCAAAGTTATCATCCGAACCCCTCCGTATTAAGTTGCTAACAACAGACAATTGCATTAAGTATTGCGCGTAATGTAATCGGTGACTACATCCTTGAACATAGCACCAATGTTTTATCCCTAGTGGCAACAAGACATCCATAATCTTAGAGATTTGTCACTTCCCTGCATTCACGGAGACATGAACCCACTATCGAGCATAAATACTCCCTCTTGGAGTTACAAGCATCTACTTGGCCAGAGCATCTACTAGTAACGGAGAGCATGCAAGATCATAAACAACACATAGACATAACTTTGATAATCAACATAACAAGTATTCTCTATTCATCGGATCCCAACAAACGCAACATATAGAATTACGAGATAGATGATCTTGATCATGTTAGGCAGCTCACAAGATCCGACAATGAAGCACAATGGGGAGAAGACAACCATCTAGCTACTGCTATGGACCCATAGTCCAGGGGTAGACTACTCACACATCACTCCGGAGGCGACCATGGCGGCGTAGAGTCCTCCGGGAGATGATTCCCCTCTCCGGCAGGTGCCGGAGGCGATCTCCCGAATCCCCGAGATGGGATTGGCGGCGGCGGCGTCTCTCGGGAAGGTTTTCCGTATCGTGGCTCTCGGTGCGGGGGTTTCGCGACGGAGGCTTTAAGTAGGCGGAAGGGCAGGTCAGGAGGCGGCACGAGGGGCCCACACCACAGGGCCGCGCGGCCAAGGGGGGGGGCGCGCCGCCCTAGGGTGTGGCCACCTCGTGGCCCCACTTCGTCTCCTCTTCGGTCTTCTGGAAGCTTCGTGGCAAAATAGGACCCTGGGCGTTGATTTCATCCAATTCCGAGAATATTTCGTTACTAGGATTTCTGAAACCAAAACAGCAAGTAAAAACAAAGAATCGGCACTTCGGCATCTTGTTAATAGGTTAGTTCCAGAAAATGCACGAATATGACATAAAGTGTGCATAAAACATGTAGATAACATCAATAATGTGGCATGGAACATAAGAAATTATCGATACGTCGGAGACGTATCAGCATCCCTGCTTAGTTTCGCTGCTTCGTCCCGAAAGGTGTAAAATGATAACACAAATAATTTCTGGAGTGACATGCCATCATAACCTTGATCATACTATTTGTAAAGCATATGTAGTGAATGCAGCAATCAAAACAATGTATATGACATGAGTAAACAAGTGAATCATAAAGCAAAGACTTTTCATGAATAGTACTTCAAGACAAGCATCAATAAGTCTTGCATAAGAGTTAACTCATAAAGCAATAATTCAAAGTAAAAGCATTGAAGCAACACAAAGGAAGATTAAGTTTCAGCGGTTGCTTTCAACTTATAACATGTATATCTCATGGATATTGTCAACATAGAGTAATATAATAAGTGCAATATGCAAGTATGTAGGTATCAATGCACAGTTCACACAAGTGTTTGCTTCTTGAGGTGGAGAGAAATAGGTGAACTGACTCAACAATGAAAGTAAAAGAATGGTCCTCCATAGAGGAAAAGCATCGATTGCTATATTTGTGCTAGAGTTTTGATTTTGAAAACATGAAACAATTTTGTCAACGGTAGTAATAAAGCATATGTGTCATGTAAATTATATCTTACAAGTTGCAAGCCTCATGCATAGTATACTAATAGTGCCCGCACCTTGTCCTAATTAGCTTGGACTACCGGATCATCACAATGCACATGTTTTAACCAAGTGTCACAAAGGGGTACCTCTATGCCGCCTGTACAAAGGTCTAAGGAGAAAGCTCGCATTGGATTTCTCGCTATTGATTATTCTCAACTTAGACATCCATACCGGGACAACATAGACAACAGATAATGGACTCCTCTTTTATGCATAAGCATGTAACAACAATTAATAATTTTCTCATATGAGATTGAGGATGTTGTCCAAAACTGAAACTTCCACCATGGATCATGGCTTTAGTTAGCGGCCCAATGTTCTTCTCTAACAATATGCATGCTTAACCATAAGGTGGTAGATCTCTCTTACTTCAGACAAGACGAATATGCATAGCAACTCACATGAAATTCAACAAAGAGTAGTTGATGGCGTCCCCAGTGAACATGGTTATCGCACAACAAGCAACTTAATAAGAGATAAAGTGCATAAGTACATATTCAATACCACAATAGTTTTTAAGCTATTTGTCCCATGAGCTATATATTGCAAAGGTGAATGATAGAATTTTAAAGGTAGCACTCAAGCAATTTACTTTGGAATGGCGGAAAATACCATGTAGTAGGTAGGTATGGTGGACACAAATGGCATAGTGGTTGGCTCAAGGATTTTGGATGCATGAGAAGTATTCCCTCTCGATACAAGGTTTATGCTAGCAAGGCTTATTTGAAACAAACACAAGGATGAACCGGTGCAGCAAAACTCACATAAAAGACATATTGTAAACATTATAAGACTCTACACCGTCTTCCTTGTTGTTCAAACTCAATACTAGAAATTATCTAGACCTTGGAGAAACCAAATATGCGAACCAAATTTTAGCATGCTCTATGTATTTCTTCATTAATGGGTGCAAAGCATATGATGCAAGAGCTTAAACATGAGCACAACAATTGCCAAGTATCACATTACCCAAGACATTTATAGCAATTACTACATGTATCATTTTCCAATTCCAACCATATAACAATTTAACGAAGAAGAAACTTCGCCATGAATACTATGAGTGGAAACTAAGGACATACTTGTCCATATGCTACAGCGGAGCGTGTCTCTCTCCCACAAAGTGAATGCTAGGATCCATTTTATTCAAACAAAACAAAAACAAAAACAAACCGACGCTCCAAGAAAAGCACATAAGATGTGATGGAATAAAAATATAGTTTCAGGGGAGGAACCTGATAATGTTGTCGATGAAGAAGGGGATGCCTTGGGCATCCCCAAGCTTAGACGCTTGAGTCTTCTTAGAATATGCAGGGGTGAACCACCGGGGCATCCCCAAGCTTAGAGCTTTCACTCTCCTTGATCATGTTGCATCATACTCCTCTCTTGATCCTTGAAAACTTCCTCCACACCAAACTTAGAACAACTCATTAGAGGGTTAGCGACAACAAAAATTAACATGTTCAGAGGTGACACAATCATTCTTAACACTTCTGGACATTGCATAAAGCTACTGGACATTAATGGATCAAAGAAATTCATCCAACATAGCAAAAGAGGCAATGCGAAATAAAAGGCAGAATCTGTCAAAACAGAACAGTTTGTATTGACGAATTTTATCGAGCCACCAGACTTGCTCAAATGAAAATGCTCAAATTGAATGAAAGTTGCGTACATATCTGAGGATCACTCACGTAAATTGGCATAATTTTCTGAGTTACCTACGGAGAAAACAGCCCAGATTCGTGACAGCAAAGAAATCTGTTTCTGCGCAGTAATCCAAATCTAGTATGAACTTTTCTATCAACGACTTTACTTGGCACAACAAAACACTAAACTAAGATAAGGAGAGGTTGCTACAGTAGTAAACAACTTCCAAGACACAAAATAAAAACAAAGTACTGTAGGTAAAAACATGAGTTGTCTCCCATAAGCGCTTTTCTTTAACGTCTTTCAGCTAGGCGCAGAAAGTGTGTATCAAGTATTATCAAGAGACGAAGTGTCAACATCATAATTTGTTCTAATAATAGAATCAAAAGGTAACTTCATTCTCTTTGTAGGGAAGTGTTCCATACCTTTCTTGAGAGGAAATTGATATTTAATATTACCTTCCTTCATATCAATGATAGCACCAACGGTTCGAAGAAAAGGTCTTCCCAATATAATGGGACAAGATGCATTGCATTCAATATCCAGGACAACAAAATCAACGGGGACAAGGTTATTGTTAACGGTAATGCGAACATTATCAACTTTCCCCAAAGGTTTCTTTGTAGAATGATCAGCAAGATTAACATCCAAATAACAATTTTTCAGCGGTGGCAAGTCAAACATATTATAAATTTTCTTAGGCATAACAGAAATACTTGCACCAAGATCACATAAAGCATTACAATCAAAATCTTTAACCTTCATCTTAATGATGGGCTCCCAACCATCCTCTAGCTTTCTAGGAATAGAGGCTTCGCGCTCTAGTTTCTCTTCTCTAGCTTTTATGAGAGCATTTGTAATATGTTGCATGAAAGCCAAATTTATAGCACTAGCATTAGGACTTTTAGCAAGTTTTTGCAAGAACTTTATAACTTCAGAGATGTGGCAATCATCAAAATTCAAACCATTATAATCTAAAGCAATGGGATCATCATCCCCAATGTTGGAAAAAAATTCAGCAGTTTTATCACAGCAGCTTAATAGCTTTAGCAGTTTCGGGCAGCTTCTCGCGCTTTGCATTAGAAGTGGAAACATTGCTAACACCAATTCTTTTATTATTATTAGTAGGAGGTGCAGCAACTTGTGTAGCATTAGCATTACTAGTGGTGGTAATAGTCCAAACTTTAGCTACATTCTTCTCTTTAGCTAGTTTTTCATTTTCTTCTCTATCCCACCTAGCACGCAGTTCAGCGATCAATCTTATATTCTCATTAATTCTAACTTGGATGGCATTTGCTGTAGTAACAATTTTATTTTCAATATCCCTACTAGGCATAACTTTCGATTTCAAAAGATCAACATCAGAGGCAAGACTATCGACTTTAGAAGCAAGTATATCAATTTTTCCAAGCTTTTCTTCAACAGATTTGTTAAAAGCAGTTTGTGTACTAATAAATTCTTTAAGCATGGCTTCAAGTCCAGGGGGTGTGTTCCTATTATTGTTGTAAGAATTCCCATAAGAACTACCATAGCCGTTGCCATTATTATAAGGATATGGCCTATAGTTGTTACTGGAATTGTTCC
The DNA here is from genome assembly GCF_019359855.2 of Lolium perenne. Classification (NCBI taxonomy): domain Eukaryota; kingdom Viridiplantae; phylum Streptophyta; class Magnoliopsida; order Poales; family Poaceae; genus Lolium; species Lolium perenne. Next base: position 65,801,266 of record NC_067247.2, read on the forward strand.
GGTAAGCATTGTTGTTGAAATTATTATTTTTAATGGAGTTTACATCAACATGTTCTTCTTGGGCAACCAATGAAGCTAACGGAACATTATTAGGATCAATATTAGTCCTATCATTCACAAGCATAGACATAATAGCATCAATCTTATCACTCAAGGAAGAGGTTTCTTCGACAGAATTTACCTTCTTACCTTGTGGAGCTCTTTCCGTGTGCCATTCAGAGTAGTTGATCATCATATTATCAAGAAGCTTTGTTGCTTCACCAAGAGTGATGGACATAAAGGTACCTCCAGCAGCTGAATCCAATAAATTCCGCGAAGAAAAATTTAGTCCTGCATAGAAGGTTTGGATGATCATCCAAGTAGTCAGTCCATGGGTTGGGCAATTTTTAACCAAAGATTTCATTCTTTCCCATGCTTGTGCAACATGCTCAGTATCTAATTGTTTAAAATTCATTATGCTACTCCTCAAAGATATAATTTTAGCAGGGGGATAATATCTACCAATAAAAGCATCCTTGCATTTAGTCCATGAATCAATACTATTCTTAGGCAGAGATAGCAACCAATCTTTAGCTCTTCCCCTTAATGAGAAAGGGAACAATTTTAATTTTATAATGTCACCATCTACATCTTTATATTTTTGCATTTCACATAGTTCAACAAAGTTATTAAGATGGGCAGCAGCATCATCAGAACTAACACCAGAAAATTGCTCTCGCATAACAAGATTTAGTAAAGCAGGTTTAATTTCAAAGAATTCTGCTGTAGTAGCAGGTGGAGCAATAGGTGTGCATAAGAAATCATTATTATTTGTGGTTGTGAAGTCACACAACTTAGTATTTTCAGGGGTAGCCATTTTAGCAACAGTAAATAAAACAAACTAGATAAAGTAAATGCAAGTAACTAATTTTTTTTGTGTTTTTGATATAGCAAACAAGATAGCAAATAAAGTAAAACTAGCAACTAATTTTTTTGTATTTTGATTTAGTGCAGCAAACAAAGTAGTAAATAAAACTAAGCAAGACAAAAACAAAGTAAAGAGATTGGGAAGTGGAGACTCCCCTTGCAGCGTGTCTTGATCTCCCCGGCAACGGCGCCAGAAATTTGCTTGATGCGTGTAGTTGACACGTCCGTTGGGAACCCCAAGAGGAAGGTGTGATGCGCACAGCGGCAAGTTTCCCTCAGTAAGAAACCAAGGTTTAATCGAACCAGTAGGAGTCAAGAAGCACGTTGAAGGTTGATGGCGGCGGGATGTAGTGCGGCGCAACACCAGGGATTCCGGCGCCAACGTGGAACCTGCACAACACAACCAAAGTACTTTGCCCCAACGAAACAGCGAGGTTGTCAATCTCACCGGCTTGCTGTAACAAAGGATTAGATGTATAGTGTGGATGATGATTATTTGCAGAAAACAGTAGAACAATATTGCAGTAGATTGTATTTCAGTATAGAGAATTGGACCGGGGTCCACAGTTCACTAGAGGTGTCTCTCCCATAAGATAAACAGCATGTTGGGTGAACAAATTACAGTTGGGCAATTGACAAATAAAGAGGGCATGACCATGCACATACATATTATGATGAGTATAGTGAGATTTAGTTGGGCATTACGACAAAGTACATAGACCGCTATCCAGCATGCATCTATGCCTAAAAAGTCCACCTTCAGGTTATCATCCGAACCCCCTCCAGTATTAAGTTGCTAACAACAGACAATTGCATTAAGTATTGCGCGTAATGTAATCAGTGACTACATCCTTGAACATAGCACCAATGTTTTATCCCTAGTGGCAACAGCACATCCATAATCTTAGAGATTTCTGTCACTTCCCCAGATTCACGGAGACATGAACCCACTATCGAGCATAAATACTCCCTCTTGGAGTTACAAGCATCTACTTGGCCAGAGCATCTACTAATAACGGAGAGCATGCAAGATCATAAACAACACATAGACATAACTTTGATAATCAACATAACAAGTATTCTCTATTCATCGGATCCCAACAAACGCAACATATAGAATTACAGATAGATGATCTTGATCATGTTAGGCAGCTCACAAGATCCGACAATGAAGTACAATGGGGAGAAGACAACCATCTAGCTACTGCTATGGACCCATAGTCCAGGGGTAGACTACTCACACATCACTCCGGAGGCGACCATGGCGGCGTAGAGTCCTCCGGGAGATGATTCCCCTCTCCGGCAGGGTGCCGGAGGCGATCTCCTGAATCCCCCGAGATGGGATTGGCGGCGGCGGCGTCTCTGGAAGGTTTTCCGTATCGTGGCTCTCGGTACTGGGGGTTTCACGACGGAGGCTTTAAGTAGGTGGAAGGGCAGGTCAGGAGGCGGCACGAGGGGCCCACACCACAGGGCCGCGCGGCCAAGGGGGGGGGGCGCCGCCCTAGGGTGTGGCCACCTCGTGGCCCCACTTCGTCTCCTCTTCGGTCATCTGGAAGCTTCGTGGCAAAATAGGACCCTGGGCGTTGATTTCGTCCAATTCCGAGAATATTTCGTTACTAGGATTTCTCAAACCAAAAACAGCAGAAAACAGCAACTGGCACTTCGGCATCTTGTTAATAGGTTAGTTCCAGAAAATGCACGAATATGACATAAAGTGCGCATAAAACATGTAGATAACATCAATAATGTGGCATGGAACATAAGAAATTATCGATACGTCGGAGACGTATCAGCCGGCCGTCGGCTGTGGTGGCGCGGCCGGACTCTCCAGAGCGTCATGGCCTACCGTGGCCCCCGCCTGCGCTACCCTCAATCCCAGCCCACGCGTACTCACCCGCCGAGGTTCAACAATCGCGACCCCGATGCTAGCGACGATGACGTCGGCGACTATGATGACTACAGTGGCGATGTTTATAGGGCTAGGCACGACTATGACTGAATGGCTCCAACATTCTAATCTGGCCATGTATCTTAATTTTCAGTTGAGCTCTGTACTTTAATTCCAGTTCAATCGTAATAAATTTCGTGTCAACCACTTTATTGAACAAAAACAACCGTCAACGACTTTATAAACTAAATTTAAACTAATAGAACCGACAACGACTTTATTGAAATTACAATAAAATAGATAAATTACTAGTCTAGTCTCTACTCGTCGTCGGAGGTTGTCTCCGTCCAAATGTCATCCCACCGAGGGTCGTTTTCGGTCCAAGTTGTATTCGGGTTCTCGAGCTCGAAGGTGGCGACGGCCCGACGGTGGCGCCTGTTGGACCTGCGTTGTGCCCTAAGGTTAGTGAAGAACACGTCGGTGTTGTCGACGTCGTTGGGGAACTGCGCCTCCATCGGCGCATCAATCGCTCGTCCTGCTCGGCGATGGCGATCCTGCGCTGCACCTGGCGGTGCCGGCGACGGTCCTCGTCGTCGACGAGGCACGGCGGTGGCGCGAGGAACTCCGCCTCCTCTAGCGATTCAACATCCGGGAAGTTCATGTCGCGCCGTGGCCGCCGAAAACGCCACGCCGCCGCGTCATAAGCGCGCGCCGCCAGCTCCGGCGTGTTGTACGTGCCGAGGGTGAGGCGGAAGCCACCGGCGCGTATCTCGGCGTAGAACCTACCGCTCGGAGGCACGTGGAAGCGGTGGCTACACGTCGCACGCCGGCATCAGCGGGGCGAGGCACGTGGAAGCGGTGGCTACACGTCGCACGACGGCGTCGCCGGGACGCGACACGTGTGGCACGGCTGCGGTGCACAGGGGTGAAACATACACGACTATCAATGTTTCATATGATGCGAGATGCAAATAGGTATATGGATGTTATATTCATGTTCATTAGCTTTTTCTGATCAATATTCATATATAAAACATTTGTATTTGAGTTACCATTCAAAAGTTATTGAAATAATAGTTTTATTAATTTAAAATAGAAAAAGAAAAGGGGTGAAGAGGGTTGGATGGGCTGATCCGTGGCACAGCCCATCCAACTCACGGTGGGCAAAAAAACCGATGACCGAAGACCGAAACCGAAAAGACCGAGACCGAACCCGAAAAGACCGAGACCGAAATAACCGATAAAATATTGGGTAGAAAATTTTATAGACCGAATTAAGTTTGGTAAATTCGGTCATTTTGTTCTAAGTAACCGAATAGACCGAACTGACCGAATTTTACGTAAGACTGTCCCAATCTTTAGATTTTGTGATATGCGTGAGATGCGATATTGTTGAATGTTCATAAACTTTTCTAGCGTTGTTACATTTTTGTTTAGATTGTTGAAGTGCCAATTGATAATAATATATGCAATGAAAAAAACATCCAAAATACATCTAAAATGTTGCCAACCTTTTACTAAATAATGTCTAAGTTTTGCATTGACAACGTCGGCCACACTGTTCGGTCATGACCGAACCCGAACCCGAATTATTAGGTACCCGAATTTGTCGGGTAGTAAAAGTAACAAGTATATTTCGGTCTTCATTTTTTTCTGACCGAATTTAAAATAGACCGAAATACAAAAACCAAATTTTCGGTCATGACCGAACGCCCACCCCTACATCCAACGGCTCTAGGCCGTTGGATTCAAACGGCCAGAGCCGTTGGATGGGTTGTGCCACGGATCAGCCCAAAGGCCTTTTGTCGCGGGTGGTGGCTCGACCCGCGACAAAGACCCCCTTTTGTTGCGGGTGGTGGCACGACCCGCGACAAAAGGGGGTCTTTTGTCGCGGGTCGAGCCACCACCCGCGACAAAAGGGGGTGGGTATAAAGGCGCCGCGTCGCGGGCGGAGCGTCCACCCGCGACACTGGAGGCCAACCCTAGCCAATTTGACGTCGGCAGGCTGCCGAATTTTCCCGCCGCCGTCGCCGCCTCGAGCTCCACCGGCGCCTCTCCTCATCGAGCCGCCGCGCCGCGTGCCTCTTCTCTCGCCGCGCGCTCTCGGGGCAGCCGCGCCGCCACTCCCTCTCGGGCCCTTCCGGCGCCGCCTCCCTCGTGCTCCTCCGGCACCGCCGCAGCCGCGCCGCCTCCCTCAACGTCCTCCGGCCCCGCCGCCTCGGCCGCTGCAAGAGGTAGCGCGCCGACACTGCCTCTCTGCCGATCGAGCTCGGTTTTTTTTTTTGATTTTTTTTGTATGGTTAATTAGTATAGTTTAGTAATTAATTAGTATATGGTTAGTATAATTTAGTATAGTTAGTTTAGTTTCTGTAATTTTTTTAGGTTAGTATATTTTTAGTTAGTTAGTATAGTTGTTAGTATTAGTTAGTATATAGTTTTAGGTTTAGTTAGTATCTCTACTATTAAGAGCAAACTGGTGAATGCCTGGTGTCACATTTTCAGGATGGACAATAATACCCCCCACGTCTTTATCCTACCAAGATGATTTATCTCGACGCAATCTTGAAAAAAAAACCTGCGCGCGGAATAAAAAAACGCAACAATAATACCCCCCACGTCTTTATCCTAACAAGATGATTTATCTCAACACAATCTTGAAAAAAAACCTGCGCGCGGAACAAAGAAAACACAACTAACAAAACAACTCCAGCCCGTGTCACGTTACACACCCATCCACGTTTACTAAGAGGAGAAATACCAGCCCGTAGATAACAAACAACTCCACACCATTAGGCGTAGCTTTTCAAAATTTCAAATGGCACAACAAACACCTACTATTTCTCAACTAACACGCCATTAGACATAGCTTTTCAAAATTTGAAATGGCACTATCATCTTCATCACGCTGACCACAACCACGGTCGCTGCTGGCCGTCGTCTTCATCGCGCAGACCAAAGTCGCTGTCAGCCGTCTTCTTCATCTCGCTGACCAAAGTCGCCATTGAGTAAAAAGATCTTCGTACTATTAAATTGCAATAGGTGACTGCGTGGTGTCACAAACAGACAAAAAAAATTTCTAGGCCCAACATGACAAAGAGTTTATTTCCTCCCAGGCCCAAAGTGCGCCATTCCTCCATCCGTTATGTTTTGGCTGTCGATAATTTTGGATCGATCCGATCTGTCTTTGCACGATTCCTATACAAAGGGCTATCCTAAACATTCACGTCATGCTCCCTCAACAAAAAAAACATGCACGTCATGCTTCGTATGATCTCCATCCGCCTTCTTGATCAGTGCCCCTCCCCGAGAATGCTGCCCTTCGTCCTGGTACGCCATCGGGAGCGCCGACCGCCAGCTTGTGGCGGAAGATCGGTTTGGCCTCGACCAGGCAGTGACGACATCACCGGCCTGTGCCGCGCACTGATGGCGGTATCCCTCCCAGCCCTCATGCGGAGGAGCATTCCATGCAGCCAAGTTCGTGGAAGCGCGCTTGATACGGGATGACCGGACATGCTGCTGGCTGGTGGTCGATAATTTCGTCTCCTTGCGGCGGCTTCGACGAAGGTCTACACGAGGGGAGACCACGGGAAGCCCTCATCACCATCAAGATTGGCGACGACGACTAGCTCGGGATCTGATGGGCAGCCACACTTCGTCTACAAGACGATATGCACGGCGCTGCAAGGGAGGTCCTGGTTGCGCCGGCCGCAAGCTGTGCAGCCTCTCGCTCCTACTAGACTAAAACCTCATGTTCGAATAGGAGGTCAGGTTGGTTCCCTGACTGTGCGCCTTGTTCTGGCGCAGTCTAGCAGGCAGGCTTATTCACAACAATTCTAACGAGGCAGTTGACGCTTCACAATCACAGATGAATCGGACGAGCAAAGAGGTATTGGCGTTGTCCATGGCAATCTAAGATTCAAATTGATGCTCCTCGATCTTAATGTCTTTTGGGTAGCTCGTGGTGCTACCTGCGACTACATAATAAGATCTTAATTTTTGTGTACAATCGACAACAACATGTTTATGTTATGAAACTTCAGATATTTTTACCTACATACACTGATTTAAAAAGCACAAACAGTGTATAGTTGCCCCAGCCCCTAGGGAGTGGAGATGATCTCAAGAGCTCCCAGATGAATCAATACGCTTCCAATTCAAAAGAAGGTGCCGCCATGGCCAAGCCTAGAGCTCATGACGTAGCATCCATCTGGAAAATCTACAATGAAATTCTGAAAATTTTCTTAGTCTTACAGTGAATAACTCACACATTAATGCCACATTTCAGATGCTCATTGTAAATTTTGTGCCATCAAGGACTTTACCTTGTAGGCAATAATCTGACTTTTATGTTAAAGACAAACAAAAATGGGTGCAGGGAGATACAGAACTCCGCTGCAACGCGCGGGCACTTTACTAGTAGTTTTAGTTTTAGGTTAATTAGGTTTTAGTTTGGTTAAGTTAATTAGTTAGTTAGTCTAAGTTTTAGTTTAGTAATTAGTTTTATTAAGTTATTTTGTTTTAAGATATTTAGTTTCGCAAATACCCGACGCCGATAAGACACCGCGCAACTCCCTCTCCCTCTCGCTGAAACCCTAGCGGTGAAAAAAAGAGAAAATTTATCTTGTCGATGCCGCAACTCCCTCTCCCTCTCGCGCAATCGCCCTCGTCCCGTGCTCCCTCTCCCTCTCGCGATCACTCGACGCCGCAACTCGATCCCCTCTCTCTCCCTCTCCTCTACCTCTCGCGAACACCCGAGCCTCCTCTGCCGCAACTCCCCTCTTCTCTCCCTCTCGCGAACACCCCCGACGCCGCAACTTCCCTCTCCTCTACCTCTGAAACGCCGCAACTTCCCTCTCCTCCCCCTTTCGCAAACACGCGTCGCCGACACCCTCTCCCTCTCGCAAACTAGCGTCACCGACACCCTCTCTCTCGCAAACACGCGTCGCCGACACCCTCTCTCTCTCTCTCTCGCAAACACGCGTCGCCGACACCCTATCTCTCTCTCACTCTCTCGCAAACACGCGTCGCCGACACCCTCTCGTTCTCGCAAACACGCGTCGCCGACACCCTCTCCCTCTCGCAAACACGCGTCGCCGACACCCTCTCCCTCTCGCAAACACGCGTTGCCGACACCCTCTCCCTCTCGCAAACACGTGTCGCCATTAGGGTTAGGGTTTGGTTAGGGTTAGACCATGTACTTATCGATTTAATTTTTTTGCAGAAACAATGGATCCATTCGAAATCCGTCGAGACTTGGAACAGGAAGACTTTTTCGAGGACATAATCCGCGAAGGTCCAGAAGCCGACGGAGAAGCTGGAGAAGCCCGCGACTCCGGTGATGGAGAAGCCCGCGGCTCCGGTCATGGAGAAGCCGACGGCTCCGGTGATGGAGAAGCCGACGACTCCGGTGACGGAGAAGCCGACGGCTCCGGTCATGACGAGGTATACGATTAGTATAGAGGCATTAATGGAATTCTATATGTACATGTGTATATAAATTAACTGATTTTTATTCTCTTAGGCCTCCGAAGATAAGTTGGAGAAACGAGGCCCGGCAAAGAAATTGGGTAAAAAAGACCACTTCACCATTGAAGCTATATCACCGAAAGGCCAACCGGTGGCACCCGCGAGTGTTAGAGTGAAATTTAAGAATCAGTGCGGAGTTCTGGTTAGAGATCATCTCCCGATCACTATTAGAGAATGGAACAAGACCAAGAATGTGTCCGAAGATCAGGTTGCCGATAGGTACAAGAACACACTTTTTGACGACCTCATGTCACATTTCACTTTGCCAGATTTGGGATCGGACTCTGAGAATGCCAAGCAGAGGGCGCTAGTGAAGAAATGGGCTCTGAAGAAGATGGGGGAACTTTTCCGGGCGTATAAGAACCGGTTATGGTCAGCTTATAAGGCCGAGAAGAAGCCTCCAGTATTCGAAAACTATCTAGCGAAGCAGGAGCATAACTGGGAAGAATTTGTGAAGTACAAAGAATCAGAGGAGGCTGTGAACCTGTCAAAGAAAAACAAGAAGAATGCAAGCGAAAAGAAATATCACCATCATACGGGCCGAGGGGGCTACGAAGTAGCCATGCCTAAGTGGGATGCACAAGAGGCTGAGATGAAGCTGAATGGGATCACTCCAGAACCTGACCGAGAAGGATGGGACACTAGGGCTCGAAATTGGTTCCTTGGGCATGGCTGTGAGTATGACATGAAGACAGGGAACCTTGTTGAAAGTGACAGCAAGGTTAGGGTACCCAGAGCAAAATGGATTGAAGTGACGGCTGCTATTAAAGCGGGAACACTGAAGTTTGCTCCCGATAGAGAGAAAGACTTGCTGACGCTTGTCCTCGGTAATCCTGAGAAGGGAGGACGAACAAGAGGCTACGGCCCTAGTGTTCCGTGGGCGCTTGGGTTTCCGAATGACGCGGAGACTTATAGAAGCCGAGCGAGAGCAAAACAACGCGAGCTGGAGGTGCAGAATGACCGGATGGCTGAGTTCCAACGGCAACTAGACCAGCAGAAGCGGGAGATTCAGCAGCAGCAGCGGGAGATTGATGAACTTAAAGGACATCGCCAGCCAGATAATACCGCCGGCATATCTCAGCGATGAGACAGCAGCGTGGTCGACTCGGAGGCCCCGCCTACACGGATGATGATAGATGCCGGTCCTGGCGACCCCTTGGATGGAATCAAGGAGCAAACACCTTGTGATCTCCATGAGGTGTTCAGGAAGGTGTCTGTTAAGGTGGCGGTCGGCTATGTCTTACCGGCATTTGGACCTGAAGGTGAGCCGGCAACATGGCATGGCAATCAGATTCCAGCTGGCTATGCTCGTGTCGGGGTGGATTCAGCTGTACCGACGTGGGAGACATTGGAGCTCCAAATCCCTAGAGGTGATGGGGGGCTTGCACTCAGAGAGGTGCTGGGAGAAATCATTCTCTGGGAAAAGAAGAACATCAGGCTGCCAGGTGATCGCCGGCCACCATCACCTCCTCCTAGTACCAGTCGTCCCAGCAGGTCACCATCACCTCCTCCAGGTGATCGCCGGCCACCATCACCTCCTCCTACTGATCACATGTCGCCACCATCACCCCATGGGTACGACGTCGACCACGACATCTGTAGTCCATCTCCATCTCCAGCGCCGCCGCCTCCGCCCACTAAGACTCGGAATGCACCCAGCCGGAAGCGTTTCAAGAGTCCTGTCCACAAGATGTCGCCCCTCCCAAAAGTACCAAAGGTTCCTCCCCCCCGTCCTTACGATCGTACTGAGGAGGAAAATGATGCCATTGTTAAGAAATACAATTATGATTTTTTTCATAAGGAGAAACCTCCAGCGCCAGAGCCATACACAGAGAAGCAAAAAGAATATGCTATTAGTTTTCTGAACACACCATCGCAGTATGACTTACACGAGAATAAGGATGACTATACACGCACACTTGCGAAGGTAATTGACGAGAAGAAGGAAGAACAGGCTAAGGAGAAGGATATTGCTGGCGCGAGCAAATCATCAGCTAGAAGTGCAGCCGAGAAAAAGTCAAGTTCAACAAGTGCACCCCTCAAGGCCAAGCAAACGACAAAAGGCAAAAGTACAAAGGAAGTTCCCCTCCTCGGAGATCAGCCCAAACAATCGATCCCAGCACTCAAAGTGTTTAATGTTCCCAAGGTGTACCAGGAACATGGTGGTTTCGATATGGAAGAAGCTGCAAGCCTAGCGGCTGCCTGTAAAGTTACCGTGGAGGAATTGCTGCTTGCAGCAGATGCTGCACTACCCACTACTGATACAGCTCCTAAATTTGTCTACGGGGCCGACTTGGTCAGCAGAGAGCGGCTGCATAAACTGCCAACACATATGCAGAATTTGCATCAGTGGTACCTTGATGCATGCAAGGAGAACATAAGGTACATCATGGCGAGTATACCAGTTGAATATTACTACCGAAAGGAGGAGATCCATATTGAGATGAATGAACTCTGACAGTTATTCAATTTAGAAGCCCTCGACAAATCTCTCATGAGTTGCTATTGCTTGTAAGTTGTTAACTACATATAAGTTCATTTTCATTCAGTTCATGTTCGTTTTCATTGCATATACTCATTATATCTTATGTGTTCTCTTATGCAGACTGAAGATCAGTGAATGCAAAAGTAATAATATTATCAATATTGGGTTTGTTGATACAGATAAAATAAATGTTAAAACGGTAAAGCATAATGCCTCAGAAACGGGGGAAACCTACTAAGGTTTTTGGGGGAGCAATTTTTCTGTGATTAAATATTGTTTCCTTACAACTACGAGTGAGAGTCTTAATGATCTTTTATGCACATTCAATTTTTCTTACTCGATGTTAGGTGTAATTCCTGACGTATATACATAACATGTGCAGCTTCCACTGGATTCTACTAAACATTCAACCTGATAAGGGAATAGTTGAAGTAAGAGACCCACTGAGTAGAGGCGTGGACGGGTTCCGCGACTTGCAGAAGTTGCTCCAAGTGTAATTTCCTTCATCGCCGCGCTTTATCTTTCGTGAGATATCAATTAATTATCCACTCATTCAATCATTCTTTTGCCTAGCAGGGCTTGGAGAGCTTTGAAGAAACATCATAAGAACATTACCTTGGCAGAGAAGCTAACATTTACTCCTGTACCGTGCCCCCAGCAGCCACAAGGGACGAATCTATGTGGATACTATGTTTGCGAGTCCATTCGCATGTTAACCACTGAGAAGCAGAACAATAATAAATTCAACGTGAGCAATAACATTCAGAACTTTATTTATTATCATCAATATTTCGTTATCAAAATTGATATAGTCATACTCATCTCATTTTCGTATATAGGTCGACTACATGCGAGACAAACTCCAACCAAAGGAACACCTAATAGGAATCACCGAGGAACTGGCGGGACTTTTGGTTAGAGAAGTATTAAACAACAAAGGCTTGTTTAGTCCAAATGGATGCTCTACCTCCAAATAGACGGTCGTTAGTACCGCTTGTCTGTCGATTGTGAGCTCCATGTATATATATATGTAAGGGAAGAATATGTAAGGGGAATCGACTTGTGCTTCCATATTTGTTTGATCGATCTATATATATATAATGAATGAACGTGTATAACTTCTAGTAGCGTACAAATATATGCAACTTCTATTTTCGAATGGAAAAAATGAAATAAAAGGGGGGTCGGTGGCGGTGGGGGGGGGGGGGGTGCTGCACCCCTCAAACCCTAAAGCAGCATGGTTGTGCGCGCGCCACGTAGAGGGCCTTTTGTCGCGGGTGGTATTACGACCCGCGACAAAAGGGCCTGTCCCCTGCGCGCCCCGCGCCTGCCACGTGGTGGACCTTATGTCGCGGGTCGTAACCGACCCGCGACAAAAGGGGGACCCTTTTATCGCGCCTCCCTTGTCGCGGCTGGCCGCCCGCGACAAAAGGCCCTTACCACCCGCGACATTAGGCCTGTTTTCCACTAGTGTATATCAGGTCTGCTCCTGCTACACTTGGATTTTGAAGTCCTAAATTTCATCAGCCACCCGTTCGACCGTGATAGCTGAAATGTTCTTGATCACATTCTAAGGATATCAGAGCATTTCCAGTAGCGTCCCCCAAAGCGTTCCTCAAACGGCGCCAGATCGAGCGTTTGGGGGATATATTTTCTTCGTGCTGCGTTTGGGGATGTCGCTCCCCAACCGCGTCCCCCAAACAAAATTTCAGAAATTTAAAACTTGAGCGAATTCATTCAAACTTGTTATATATTATATAGATTCGAATGAAATTCGATTCAATTTAAACTAAACCCTAATCTAGAAGTACTTGCGGCGGCCAGAGGCGTCGTAGTACTGGTGGAAGTTGTACATGTTGTCGGTGACGACCTCCTGCTTGACGCGCTCGTCGGGCTCGTCCTTCACCATGCCGCTTGGTCCAGCCTCGCCGTCGTCGGTGAGGTCCACTGACACGTTCGAGCCACTGACGCGTCAGACCCTCGTCTCTTCGCCTTGCTTTTCGTTGTGTCCGACGTGCCCGAAGCGTCCCTTTTGTAGCGGGGACGGGCTCGACACCGTATCGTGCCGTGCCGAACAAAATGAGGCTTGGAGCGCGCGGCTGAAAACGTTTTTTTATCTGGCGCGCTCAAATCCCTTTGAGGGATGCGACTGGAGATACTATCATGATAGTTGACTACAAAAAGAAGGAAACCTCATAGTTCTATGTCTGCAATTATGCGTGAGTTGCCTGTTGCTGTTCGCTACTGAAGCCGCCTCCTGGCTATTCAGTCTTCACACGCACCCGATCATTCCACGGGAGTAATAGCAGCATTAATTATTCATGAGAAATTTGTTGGAACCGAGACAAAGTACTTTAACGAGATGGGCAAGCTAGTTAGACATTTCGATCTGCTTCCTTTGATCTCAATCTCACTCAAATGGAAGCATGCACGGCGCACTTTCGGCCGGCGTCGCACAAGTCTCTGTATACTACGTGTCAGTACACACGCACGCACGTTCTCACGATAGCAAACCGTTTCTATAGTGTAGTCCGATGTACTTGCAGGCAGCAGATGACCACCGACAAACTGGTTGAGCAGCAGGAAGCGATGCACAGCGATAGGGTTAATCTCTGGAGTTGACAGCGACCGGCCGAGGAAACTAAACAAAACTCAGGGTAGGCGATTAACAGTGCATGGAGCCATGGATTCGCCGATTCGGTGGTGGTAAACAGGGCGAGATGGCAGTCGCGGCACCGTGTGGCGAGGGACAGCCCTGACTAGGATCGCGTGTGTCAACAACAAGGCCGGTGAGCCGTCAACCGTGTGGCGAGATGCGCAACCCAACCGTGGGGATGTGCTGCGTCCATCGATCGGGACTCCAGGGCCTGGACGACAAAGTGGACCTCGTAATATTTTTTGCCTCGGTTGTTGTGGTTGTCTTTGCAACTCCACCGAGAAAGGAAAGGACGGTGGCTGGCTGGCCGGACCTATCTTCACAGACGCCTTCAAAATAGTCGATGGCGGGGTCACCGGCACTGCTGTATGGCTGCCAGCAGTGCATCCTCTATTTGACAAGGCTATTCACACACCGGCGTCTCTCATACAGCGGCCTTCAAAACTTTTTTCTTACAATATTTTAAAAACAACATATCAATCACATTTTATTCATATTATATTTAATAATTTATACAATCACACAAATAATACTTAAATTATTCATGCAATCAAACAAATAGTACTTAAATTATTCATACAATCAATAAAAAAATAGAAATAAAATCATTCATTGTTGGCGGCTCCTCTACTCGCCCACAAATACGCAGCTAGATCCGTCTTCAGTTGTACATGAACACCTGCATCTCAAATTTTATTGTGCATATGAAGAAAAGCGGCAAATTCTTGGGATACATGCTCTACGTCACCAAGTGGCCCTTGAAAATTAAATGGTTGATCATCCTGCACAGGTTCGTCGCGCTCGCTCTCAATGATCATGTTGTGCATGATCACATAGACGGTCATCACCTCCCACATCTGAGACTCAGACCAAGTGACAGCAGGGTACCTGAAAATAGCGAAACGCTGCTGAAGCACCCCAAAAGCACGCTCAACATCCTTGTGTGCTGCTTCCTGTGTTGCAAAATAGGCTTCCATCTCGTTTGATGGAGAGGGAATTGTCTTCACAAATGTAGCATACATCGGGTAGATACCGTGAGCTAGATAGTATCTCTTGTTGTATGCGTGGCCGTTTACCTCAAAGTTCACGGCAGGAGCTTGTCCCTCGGCTAGCCTGAAAAACACCGGAGAGCGATGCAGCACGTTGATATCATTGTTTGTTCCTGCCATGCCAAAAAAATGCATGCCAAACCCAAAGTTCCTGGTCTGCCACCGCCTCAACAATGACACTGCACTCACCAGTATGCCCATTGTAAATCCCCTGCCAAGCAAAAGGGAAATTCTTCCAACACCAATGCATACAGTCAATGCTTCCGAGCATCGCAGGAAACCCTTGCTGCATTCTTTTGCAGGATCCGAGCTGTATCATCTTCTCTTGGTGCTCTCAAATAGTCTTTAGTAAAGACCGCATGACGGCTCGGCAAAACCTGTAGAGAGTCTCTGTACATCTCGACTCTGTCATCCGTAGGTAGTCATTGGTTTTATCTGAAGGAGCTCCGTATGCAAGATATCGCATTGCAGCAGTGCACTTGTGAATTGAGGGAAGCCCATAAACCTGTGCAATCTTGCTTGGCCATGAAGTAATTGTCGTAGTCCCTGACGCCGTAGATAATCTTCAAGAACAGCTCCTTCTTCATCCTAAACCGGCGCCAAAATTTCTTCGCCAAATGAGTCACGTCGTCGTTGAAGTAGTCGGTGTCAAGCAACATTGCACCGACTTGACGATGCCGGTTCATGTTCCTCCTCTTGCCTGGTTTTCAGCCTCCGCGACGAGGCACGACGAAGAAATGCTGGCGAACGCACATCATGCTCATTAGAATCAGTTGCCGTTGTTGCCGCGGGACAATCTCAGCGTTCTGCTCCTCCGTGAACAGCTGCACCATCATCTCGTCGTCGCTGTCCATCGCGGCAATCGGACGAACACCTTGCGGGCGGGGCGGTTGTGTTGCGGTAGCGGCGAGCTCTGTTTCGGGCGAAACAACGGCCCCCGGTCGAGAGGGTGGCGGTCGTGTCGATGGATGGCGGTTCCTAGACATACGGTGGTGTCTATTGCAAGTAGGGGCGTGGTGGCGATCTAGAGGGGTGGGAGTCGGCTCGAGCGTGGGTAGGTAGGAAGCGGGTATAAAGCTAGCTTTTACATAAGAACTCACTAACATTCTCTCTTCTCTTCTCTCTCCTCCAACTAGACATAAATATATTATTTTAATTCTTGTAGCCAGTTTATTGTACTTGCTCCAACCAATCGGCGTGCAACCACTGCTACTTTATCTACTTTGTCATCATGTCCCGTTCAGCTCCTTGCATTGTCAGCAGCCCGCTGAATGCATGGCAACCAATCCGTGCCTATGGGACTAGGAGCAGCCATCAATTAGTATTGCTAAGAAAGTAAGAAGGGAGTATATATGGGAAAATCAGTTTCGGGTCATACGTCCAGATGATCGCACTATCTGGACCGTCCAACCTCCTCGGGATGAACGCACGTTTTGGTATAGCACTCACGTATTCTCTTGTTAATTGATGTATTGAACAGGCTTGGGCCCACTACCGGGGACACGGTCTTGGACCAAACTCACGGCACCGACAGAACGGAACAAGATTTCGGCCCGCTTTCTATTCCGTGGCTGTAAATCTTGGACCGACTGCTGCGAGTAGAACATGAAGGTCTGCTGCAGTTGCTTGCTGTGCAGCCGCCTGAACTGCCCGGCCACGAACTTGAGTTTGTCGGCATGCAGTGTGAAGCCCTCTACCTTGGAGATCACCTTCACCGTGCGCGTAGAGAGCGGCAGGTCCGCCGCCGCCTTGGGGTCCACCGCCCACGTCAGCAGCTCCTCCCCGCAGAAGTCGCCTTCCTTTAGCAGCCCCTGTTGAAGAACCCCGTGCGCCCTCCGTCGGTGGTGGAGCTCTCGAGCCGGCCTCTGATGATGAAGAGCATCTCGTCGACGGGGTCCCCTTCCCTGACCACGTAGGTTGCCTCCATGCAGAGACTGGGTTTGAGCCGCTCGTAGATGGCGTCGAGTAGGCGCTCGTCCATGTTGGGCACCCGGCGGACGATGCGGAGGCAGAGGTGCCGCTTCACGTCCCGGCGGATGTCCTTGGGCAGGCACCGCACCAGGCCGTCCTCGTCCACACCGCGCGTCTCGACTCTCGAGCCACTTGTACTGGTTGTGTCGCTACACCCGGTCCCGGAGGTCGTCGGGGAGGTGGCGGTGGTGCATCCACTGCTCCGAGTCGCGGCGCTTCAGGCGCATCTCCTCCATCCGCAGCGTCATGGACTGGAGGTACGTCTGCATGTTTCTGATGAGCAGCGCCATGAGGATGAGGCTGAAGAGAGCCAGCAGGATGGCGAAGAGCGCCTCCCCCTTGTAGTGCGTTGTCTTCAGGCCCTGCGCGCCCGTGCTGAGGTTCTAGAGCCCCCACCAGAGGCAGAAGAGGATCTTGGGGATGAGCTGCGGTGTGGGTGACGCCGGAGGCGATGGCGGTGGTGTAGATGCCGTAGTTGAAGCCGGTGCCGCTCTGGTCCACAGGGGCACACTCCTGCGCGAGCACCTTCCGGATCATGCTTCGCCACTCCGTGAACCCGTCCTGGACGTCGTCTTTGTTTTTCCCGGCACAGTACATGAATTGCTTGCACTGGTGGAACCTCAGCCCCGCGCACTTCTCGCGCCAGCAGTCATCCAGGCGCTAGACGGCGAGGAGGTACCAGAAGGCGCCCACCATGTGGGAGGCGAGCATGTAGAGGAGGAGGTAGAAAGCGGCACCGGCGAAGGCGGTCTTGGCGAAGACCCCGGTGGTTGGCTTGAGCTCGGTGGTGATGGGGTAGATGCGGACGAGGCGGGGCACGTACTGGGTGAGCACGATGAAGAAGAGTGTCGTCTTGATGGGGAGCAGGTCGGAGCCCTTGGGGCGCAGGAAGAACTTGACGATCTGGATCTGCGGCAGTGGGAGCACTGAGGGGAGGTCGAACACGAAGAAGCGGCGGATGTAGCGGCGCGCGATGGCGGCGGAGTCGACGACGAGCTCCCCACGGCCGAACACCCGTGAGGACGGCGCGATGAAGGCGGTGTGGAACTGCAGCAGGATCCGGGCGAGGAAGAAGCAGTCGAGGGCGGATCGGAGCGCGGTGGCCCCCGCGGCGAGGACGCGGTCGAAGGCTCGAAGCCGATGCAGGTGTTGCTCTGGGTCTCGGACACGGAGGGGTGGTAGAAGAGGAGCGGGTCGACGGCGACGGAGACGATGCAGGAGAAGAGGAAGAGGTGGTTCATGCGGTTCAGGAACAGGTCCTGCGGGTCGTAGATCTTGAGGGAGATGCTCTTGAGGACCTGCGGCCGATGTTCTTGAGGCGCTCCGACCGGTTGATCACGCCGGCCGCCGCCATGCGGACGGAGCGCGACCGGATCTTGACCGGGCGGCTGAAGAAGTAGCTGTCCATGCTGGCTGGAGAAATCTTGGACCAACAGTACAAGATTTCATGATATTTCCAGTTCGGCCGGCTCAAGAATTACCCCGTCATCTCGCCCACGGAAGCTCACTCGCCCAGCAATAAATGATCTACGTACACGGGAACAGTATGCGCCGCGACCCGTGTATTCATCCTTTTCTGCCGGCGAGGCAGCAGGCCAAATATCCCACCGCACCAATCACGAAGCAAAATTGCACGGACCAGATAGTATGATCATCTGGTCGTACGAGCCAAATCGCCGCCTCCGTATATATGAGAGTGGACAAATGGAGGCCGAGTTACATGTAGCTCTTTACTTCTAAAAATTTGGAAATTATATTCTAAATTTTAAAAAAAATCTAAAAAAAAATTCCTGGATGCAGCCAACGATGGAATCTACAAACATGCAAAATCTCAATGTGAAATTCTTAGTACTTTGGGCTTCACAAAAATAACAAATATGTGAATCTGAGAATAGTGAATAGTGCACATTTCAAAATTATAAAATATGTCAGATTTTGTCATTTTTGTGTAGTCTACAATACAAAGTATTTCATATTAACATTTTACATGTTTGTAGGTTTCAGCATTGTCTACATTCAGGATTTTTTATAGACTTTTTTCAATCTTAAAACTATAATTTCTGATTTTTTTAAAATAAAGGGCTACCTGTAGCTCGGCCTCCGTTTGCACTCTTCGGTTTTTTTTGAAATAGGGATGTACCTCGGCTTCTGCATTATGATGATGCACTTGGCCTTTTATTAAATAAATTGTTTAAAAAAATAACTGTTTACAATTCAAGCATCGCCAAGGATTGATACAAAAATCAACCAGCGAAAAAAGCATACCATAGCATGAGTACACATCAACAAAGTCTCCTAATATGACGCCAGCCAGCCTGGCACAAGATATTCTGAGTGACCATCAGAAGCCGTGTGCATCTAGTAGCCATAGTATCCCGCTGACCCTCCGGCGAAAGGAAGGCCCAAAGTTGGACCCAGTGTACCATCATATGTATAACCTGCAAAAGGTGAAAAGAGTTTTTCCTATTAAAGATAATATCATTTCTGATCCTCCATATAAACCAACATAAAGCTAAAATCTCAATTTGGATAAAAGCCTTAGATTGTCTATCTACTTCATTCAGTAAGTTACCAAACATATTAAACATATTTGATGGAGTTTGCACTTTTCGGTATGGGTTACGTTTTTGTGTCTGAGCCATGCCATGCTTTCCTTCACTGGAAGGCGGTGCCGCCAATGCACCTACTTCTACTCTTTTCTGGTGCATAGATTGGTAGGTTGGTCGTTAATCCTCGGCCACCACTTTTGAAATGTGTAGTCCTAAATTACATCAGCCAAACGCTCGGCCATGGTAGCTGAATCGGTCTGGATCACGGTCAACAACCTCGTGACTGTTTGCTAAAAAGAAAAACTCACGACATAGAGAGTAGATCGAGTGCACTGTATAATTTTCAATTTTTATTTAATTTCCAGGAAGCACTAGAGGCCGGGAGCCAAAAAATATATATATAAAGAACTTTCCGGATATTGTAGCTAGTCAACGCATGGCACCGCTAGTTTGGTACTCTTTCTGTCCGCAAATAAGTGTACATTTACCTTTTTTAAAATTAAATACTTTTAAGTGTGACTAAATTTTAATAATAGATAGCCATATATGTGACATTAAATTGTTATATTATTAAACTACATGTTAAGATAAATCTAACTATATTACTAGTTCAGTGCCATAAATGTCACTAGATTTTTCTAGGGAGATGGTCAAAAGTAATAAAGTTTGACTAAATACATGTCCTTGGATACACTTATTTGAGAATGGAGGGAGTATATATATGTACCACCGCATATTGAGAATGTTCATTCATTTGATTCACTATTAGAAAAATGAAATTTCATCTCGGTTGGTAAGGGTCTTTAGTCCCAGCTTTGCAACTGGAACAACAGAATCGGGACTAAAGCCCCCTAGTCATGGTTGCGAACCGGGACTAAAGACCCCTCCACATGGGCTGCGGGCGCGCGCCGGGCCGAAGGACCTTTAGTCCCGGTTTGTAACACCAACCGAGGCTAAAAACCACAACGGCTATTTTTTGTAGTCATTTTTTTCTTCTAATTTTCTTCCACTTCCTTTTTTCTTATTTTTTACATAATTTCTGTTATTTCAGTTATTTGGCTAGTTTAGTCTCAAATTACACTTAATCTAAGGTCAAATTGCTCAGTTGTGTCAAACTTCCTGCTTGATCACCCATTCTTAGACTGCTTCAACACTGGCACGCTAAGGAACTTCTCAGTTCCTTCCATCTCGTTTCCAAGTTCTCTGTTAACCTGTTGGTCATGACGTCATATTTTTTATTGTTTGAATTTGTGCTTTTAATAAACAAAAGTAATGATGTAATAACAATATTGAATAAACAAATGTCAACATATTTTTTTACAAAACCTAAAATCTGGAAATTTTCATGCTTCCCTTTGGCAGTTTGAGAATCTAAAAATTGGCTACCCGGATAAACACAGGTGAATTCGAATGTAACATATTTTTTTTCCGAGTTCGTATGCAAATGATATTCACATTTTACCAAAAAAATACATTGTTTTTGCAAAGAAAAGTCAAAATTCATGTTTATGATTTTTCATAATAACTAGATCACCTAAGATACCTACGTCTAAAAGGATTTTTAATATTTAAGTTTCTATCATTTTCTTTTGTATTTTACAAACCTAAAAAAAGCAATCCAAGTGGGAGTTACAAAAAACCCTAGAAACCTTTAGTCTCGGTTGATGTTACAAACCGGGACTAAAGGGTACACCTTTAGTTCCAGTTTGTATTTTGTAATATCAACCGGAACTAAATATTTTCGCACAGAGGCAGCCCGCCGCAACCCCTTTAGTCATATTTCTCACTCCAATGGAAGCTAGCATCCACGGCGCGCTTTCGGCCGGCGTACGTCGCACAAGTCTCCGTCTACTACGTGTCACGGTGTCAGTGTGCACACATGCAGTCACGCTAACGAACTGTTTCTTTACTGTAGTCCAATGCACTTAGCAGCTGGCTGACCACCGACACTGGGTGATCTAGCAGGTAGGAACTGACGGCGTGCCACGGACGCACGCATCCTCGTCGCGGAATGGCCGGCTCGCGCGCGCGCGGCGATCTGGAATGGGACGGACGGGTTAATCTCTGGAGCCGACAGCGAACGGCCGATGGAACTAGCTAGCATGGAGCATGGAGCCAATAGCGCGAGACGGCAGTCGCGGCACTGTGAGGCTAGCGACATGATAAAGTCGTGCTGATGGCGTGCGTCGCGAGCGAGGCCGGCCGGTGAGCCGTCAGCCGGCTGCCGAGCTAGCAGCACGGTGGCACGCACTGTACGTGGGGATGGGCGGAACAGAAAGGAGAGGCCGATGCGCTAACCAACTGTGTCCGGACTCCAGGGTCTGGACAAAGCGGGCGGGCCTCGGAATACTTTGCCTCGGTTGCTGTGGCCTGTGGCCGCCTTTGCAACCGCCGAGGATGGATAGGACGGTGGCTGGCCGGCCGGGGCATTGGCATGTGCGCTCTGCCGTGCCGGTGGATCCCTTCCCTCTCTGGCTTCTCTCCGAGCTTCCGTCCGTTCCGGCTCAGCTCTGCTACCACAACAACAACCTCTGCGGTGCAACAAGTAGACGAGATAGACCGCCTCGAGCGATGCACTGACTGTCAGCCTTCTGGGTCCATATCCAGTCTGACCGTTCACTTCGTTGATGTTGTTCACGACGCTCCCGCTACGAATGCGCTCCCGCTACGAATGCGAGGGAGTGTTAGAGATATATTCCGTGTACGTATAAATGGATAGTCTAAGATAGAGATAGGACTCTCATGTCTTGTCTTGCACTCCAAGATGATCCCTGTACGCCTATATATACTCGCCCATGAGACTCAATAATACATCCAACATATTCCGCCAATCTCTCTCCCTCTCTATCCTTCTACATGGTATCAGAGCGGCACCGATCCTAACCTAGCCGCCGCCGAAGCTTCCACGCCGCGCCACCCCCGGGGAGGTCGATCTCCATGATCTACTCCGGGGGTCGCGCAACCCGTATGAGGGTTCGTCCGCCGATCCGTTGATCCGCTGTCCTCGAGTCTTTTTTTTCCAATCTGTAGATTGATTTTCTTTTTGCGTCGTCGGTCGCTCGACCGACATTTTCTTTTTTGGTTTACCGATCATAGATCGAATTGAGTCGCCCACCGCCGCCGTCACCGTGCGCCTCTACTCCGACAACGGCGTCGATCTACACCGGCCATCTTCATCAACCGCGCGGCACGGCCGCACGCGTCACACACGGGACGCCTACGTGCGACACAGCAGGCTGTCTCACCCGCGCGGTCTCCATCGCTGGTCCGTCTTCGCCAACATCGCCCGGGACATCACCGACAACGTCGCCAACGACTCTGATCTGCGGCGCGTAGTCCACGCCATGGCACGTGTAGCGTCACCGTCGGTCTGATCAACCAACCCCGCGCACGTCTTCGCCAAGCACGTCCCCGAGCACGCGCCTACTACCGATCGAGCTACGGGTTGCCGTTGTGTCGCCCCTTCGGGCCGCAGCGCCGCCGCCTTTGGTCCATGCTACCGGCCTCCGACGCACCTTCAAAGGCGTGTACGTTGCTAGTGGCCTCCCGCCGCTGCATCGACTCGTGCCCTGCAGCTACGCCGGCCCCTCGGGCCGAGACGTCGCCGCACGCAGTCTACTTCACCGTCCCCGCGCACCGACGTTCCAGGCTACTACCGCGCCGCCCCATCGGCGCAGGTCGCCACCATCAGCGCAACGTCTACGCCAAGCCGCCGGTTTCCTCCTCGCCAACTTCGAGTACCGCCGCCGCACCTCCACAGGTATCCTGCATGACCACTCTGGTCGTCGCAGGCCTCGCCGACCACCTCTATAGTCTAGGCATCCAGCATGGTCACTCCTGGTCACCGCTGGTTTCGCCGCCTTCTACGTCTCCATCCACCACGACCTCGCGGTCCATGATGGTCCCTTCCCTCGCACGCCCGGTATTGGCAACACCGATGCGTGCCTACGTCCCCGACACGTCCCCGAGCCTGGCAAGCTCGGGCCAGCGCGTCGTCTTCATCGGCTTCGACAACGTTTTCATCGGCATCGACTCTTCTACGACTGCCTCGACCGCGTCGCCGACTTCGTCTTTGCGTACTCGGTTCTGGCAAAACCGGAGTATGCCTTCGTCCCTGACGTGTGCCTAGTTCTGACAAAACTAGGGCAGCACCTCGTCCTCGACGGCTCGGACTGCATCGATTTCGGCATCGACAAACTCCACGACTGCCTCGACGCGTCTCCGTCACTCTCCTCGCGCACTATGCGCTTGCGGCTTCATGTGCGGCTACCTCGACACCGGCACCCGACCACGACATCGACCACGGCATCCCCTCGCGCGGCTCCCTCGACCAAGGTTGCAGCACCCACGCTCTCGGCTACCTCGATATCGGCACAAAGGGCTATCACCTCGCATGAGCACATCGGCTTCTTCTAAAGTCCAAGCATCCGCGACGCGACACCGTCCACGACGCTCCCGCTACGACTGCGGGGGAGTGTCAGCCTTCTGGGTCCACTTCGGTTTATATCCAGTCTGACCGTCCACGTCGTTCATGTTGTTCACGACGCTCCCGCTACGACTGTGGGAGAGTGTTAGAGATATATTCCGTGTACGTATAAACGATAGTCTAGGATAGAGATAGGACTCTCATGTCTTGTTTTGCACTCCAAGATGATCCCTATACGCCTATATATACTCGTCCATGAGGCTCAATAATACATCCAAAATATTTCGGCAATCTCTCGCCCTCTCTATCCTTCTACACTGACGAAAGACAGCGGGGTGTTCCGTTCGCCGGCCATCCGGATAGGAATGGCGCCGAGCGATCGGGAAAGCAGACGAAGCAAAGAAAGGCGACGGATCATCTCGGAATAAAAATCACTTTCTTCGAATGCGATGCTAGTACTTCTCCACTCAGCTCCGCGCTCGCTTTTAATCTACGCGCTGTGACGTTCTACTAGCTACTAGCAAATTCTCCCGCCGTACGTCGATCGTCTTCACTTTTGCACCCGCGCGCGCAAACCTTTCTTTCCCTTAATTTTTGTACAACCAAGTGGCAACGAAGCCGAAGGTCACAGATGATTAGGATCCCAACAGTAGCTGTAGCTCTTGCCCCTCACGGCCTCGAGGAATGAATGGGATCGGATATGCAATTAAGCGTTGATATACGACGTACTCCTATCAAATGTCGTACAGTACTATGATGCATTGATGTTCTTTGCTAATGCCTACAACTGCCCGTCTGTTCGTGCCGCCGATATCGTATTCTCGTGCATGGACCGCTAGCTCGACCGGCAGCGCCGGGGACCCTCACATCAATGAAGTAATGTATCACAAACGTTTTTTGTTGTTTATGGGAGCAGGATCTATGGGCATGGCCGCATGCACGGCCCCATGCCCTGCAGACGGTGCGAGGAGCCCAAGTGGTCAGCAGATTTTGTTCTCCTTCTCGGCTGAACAAAACGGACTCCTAAATAGAGAAGATCGCCCTCGCGGTCTGCAGGCTATGCCGCCTGCCTCTGTGTCCGTATGAAGCAGAGATGACTGCCACGCATGGCACGTCGTTTGCTGGGGCTGATCACAATTCACAAGCCATATCTGGCTCCGTTCCGACGCATCGATAGGTTAGTTCGATCGGTACTACAGCAGGCGCCCATGTCGCGTTGCGTGCGGGGCTACACGTACGTAATACCCACCGCCGTTACGAGGCCACCACACACGCCACGTCACGCTTTCCTTCGTGGCCTCTCAGTTTCCACTACCGCCAAGGCCGTACCTGAGAAAATGGAGGTCCAGCGCGAAACAAAAAAATTGGGCCCTCAATACAACTATTGGTAATTGAAAAATGGAGTTTTATATTATATTTACTAGTAAAAATGCCCGTGCGTTGCTACGGGATATAAAAACATTTGTGGTATAACATAAAGCGCCACATCCAAAATATTTACATGGACATCTCATTCAATACCCTCTCGTCGAGACATTGGTTTTTAGTGTTTGTTGGTACAAATATTGCTTCTTTCATGTGGTGTTGTGCCAATGTCTCCTCAGTACGATCCCTCCCTATTGATCATCCAAAAAAGAAACAAAAAATGTGGGCACATCTCATATATAATTAAAGCAATATCCTTTGATAGAAAGTTGGAACACAAGCATACCAGATTAGGAATAGATTCAAACCCGCAGTGAAGAAACAAAATTCCATATCCAATTGTTCAAAGTTCATGACAGAAATGAATTAATAATTTTGAACATATCTCAATTAATTTCATGAAAGATATTCCAACGTCTATGTTATACATATATATAGCAGGCGATGCGGCTCAACATTACCCAGCTCCACCTCTCCAATCACTCTAGCGCTATCCTGAATTAAAAATAATGTATATATATATAACAGATTTTCCTCCATTTCCATCCATTTCTCCTGTGTGTGCCACACATCAACCTTCAGCTCCATCCACCTTTGTTACCGATCTATGTGCAGAACTCAACTTACAATAGTAAGTCTGTATAAGATGGTAGCATCATGGTAGTGCACATAACAAACGTAATGATCCATTTACAATGGGATGTCACCATCAGCAAAGAGCGGAATTTTAATGTATCAACCACAAACCTTGATCCTTAAGTATTGCATGACAATGAAATCAATCTCAAGAGGTTTGGACTTGACAACACACACTTATGTTGTGTTTATAATCGAGATCAAAGTAGATACTGAGCATTGTCTACTTAAATTTTTTCTGTCGGAGAATCTCACTCGAGTTCAAAAAGTTCTAAAGAACTGAAGAGTATAATACACCAACACTTGGTAAACAATAAAAATATGTGGTAGTGCACACTGGAAATAAATAAATAGTTGAGCAAGCATACTGACCAAAATAATTTGAAATTATCTAACAGCCAGGAGTAGGCAACGGCCAAAAGGACGGAAACAGCAATGTATTTTGCCATAAGTGCAACAATTGAATGTTAGGTCATCTAGCACCGAGGGCGTGGCAAAGAATGAACACTAAAATGAGACAAATCGAATTCATTCAGAAATAATATGATGTAATCACACTATCACTGGAGGAATTGCATGATCATTGTTTCAAACACAAGCTGATCAAATGCACCATGATTCTAAAAGAGCATAACTATATCTTTTCTCAATGCATCCTTAATAAAGGGATAAAATCTTTCAGGTAAAAGCAATAACCGTTAGATTACCATGAAACTGGAAGGGTGCCCGCCTGGGTGAACCCACAGGCGGACAAGGGTGTAGAGCGAGCATTTCTTCTAGCCTAAATAGCTACTGATGTGCGACTACTCTGATTAGTTACACTTGCATTAATATCTGAGGTACTAACGTGCTGAAAACCAGGAGTACGTCCAAACTGACGTTTCTATGTAAATTGTTTTTCTGGTTGAAATAATTACTCTGTTCAAGCCCACTCTGTAGTGTAATCTACTGCTATAGAATCACATTTTCAGGCTTTCCTTTTTGACTTTTAGATTATGAAAAGAAGAAGTGCATACAGGCTAAATGAATGGTACCTCGGCTCAGCTGCAACTGAAGATTTGATGTGACCCTCAACAATCAGAGCTCAGAACATATTGGTGCTACATCCAAGGTTTCACCAATGGTCAGAAAAAACTTATTTATCAGCCTGGAATGAAACAATTGCAAGGCTTTATTACTGATTACAGATTGACAACAAACCTGTGTGAAGAAGGAAAAAAAACTTGTCGGGAAACATCTAACTTCATATAAGATTCACACAGTACATGAATCACTCCAGTGAAGTAAATTAGGTTGAAAAGGTCTGGTTTCATATATAGGAGGGGCAACCTCACATGAACAATATAATCATCCCCGTCATAGTCAATTTCACGGCCAGGACCAAGGGGCCAAAGTACCATCACAAGAGTAATTTATAATGCCTGGATTAAACAAATAAATTATCTTTATAGAGATTATGCTCGAAACTTATTGTTCTCTATGAAAGTACAGTGGCAGTTGGTCCAATCCAGAAGTGTGAAAGCTAATTAGATGATTATAAGATCATGTGAAGTCCTACTTGCACAAAGAAAAGCATCCAACATTCCATATAAGAGAACAGCTACTACAAGTAGTAGCTACTATGCTTTACCATGCTTATAAACAGGCAAGAGTTCCTCAAGTCCTAGTTTAGCATAACTGTTATACATGATAGGATTTTACAAAGGTGAGCAATGTTTAATTTTCAAACATAGTGAAATATCAGCCTTAAGAGTTAATAATGTTGGGCAACCATACCAAACTAACTCGAACATAATTACCAATATTTTAGTTTCTATGGTACATACTTTGGAAATCTGTTTTGAAAAGCACCCCATAAGATTGTAACCAGATCAATAAGTAGAATGAGAGCAAGTGCCCAAATGGCATAGACCACGATGTTCAACAACTATCAATCTGTATACAACATTTAGCGAAAAAAGAGTGTATTAACATGGAACCATATCAGCAGAGCGATGGATATGTCCATGATTATGTAACAATCAGTATAGAACCATATCTGTAACAATCTGCACTGGACAAAATATACTTAAGTTGGACATGTTCATGATTCTAGAGAGAATGATGTGACCATGGGGCATTTCAAAAACAGTGGCGAAAATATACTTATTTAGCTGGTTCTAAAAAAAGTGCATAACGCATATAATGGTTTTCCACTGAGGCTGAATCACCAGCCTCAACTAAGTAATGCTAAAAGAAATACATTACTATAAATTTACCTGCCATCGTCTATTGGAGATTTCACTAATGTCACATTGATATCTCACCGAACTATTGAAATCTTATCAAGCTCACTGCAAAGCATTTTCAGCAGGTATAATTGATAGTAGTGGTAGCCAAACTAAAATACCTAGATCTGTTTTGAATTGGATTCCATACCGGATCTAGAAATTAGAACACAGTGGGTCTTTTTTGTATAATTGATACCGCGTTCCAGCATTTCTCTACATTAAAGTGGTTTGATAAAATATTGAAAATACCGCCAAAGACTTTGCCATCAACTTGCAGGTTAGATGAATTTAAGACATAATCTCCGTTGTCTCAGCCTAGTATTTGGATCTTCCCGTGGCATTAAAGCACCACATCAATACATTTGCCATCTACAATTTCTGAATGCAGAATCTAGTAAATTGAGATGTTTCAGAGGAGCATAGCCATTGTCAATATTGATAATCAGTGTTATCGTGTTTTTTTCTTATTGGAAATGACTCACAATGGCGGCCAGGTCTGCAGGCTCATGAAATTTTTGGCGAAGAGAAAATGACTGGTTGTTGGACTGATCTTCCGATGTTTGATTCAGCAATAAAGAGGCAGCAGATGGTTAATGAATAAATAAAAATTCTCAGAAAAATAAATGAGGTATCAAATATGAAGGCTAACCTTGCAAGGGGAAATCAGTATCTTCATGTGGGTGGCACTCAGAACGACAACATTGCAGACTGGGCGATCACTCAATGGAGGCGACATCCAGAACTTGGGCTGGCCGGCTGTCCGACTTCGTCATCATCATTGCAGATAGGTACAACCAAAGCTTACTAACTTTGAAACACGAAAAATGTAGGGAGACAAAATCTTGTAGCGATGTATATAATTTTGAACCAAAAATTACAAACTCTCTGTAGATAATTTCAGCAACCAAGGAGAACTACGAAAAAAGAATCAAAATTGTGAATGTATAGCTCTTCCTGTGAGCTAGAATCTTTCTAGTAACATCTTTATGCAATCTAGACCAAATGTCTACCATACCATCATCACAGTTACACTAACTGAAAAAATGAATGGACAAATAATGAAGCTAACAGCTACCTTGATTAATTCCAGTAGACTCGATCTCAGAGTTTAATTTGAATTTCAGCATAAGTCATCACAAGTAATCGTCCATGATTTCTTGATCATATTCGTTGCTCTAACACATACACGCATCCCACAAAATTCAACATCAACACATGTTAGACAACTTGCTAGCAAGTTAGTTTTACAGAACGGAACAGTAACAATGATACTGGTCCCGAGAGAGGAAAGCTTCTAGGGACGATCCAATGGCGAGCCACAACACGAACCCCCGAAATCCACAATCGCGCGAGGAGTACCTGTACCAGTACGGCAGTACCTGGTTTCCCTGAAAGTCGATGATGTAGAGAGTGACGTCATGGGTGCCGCAATTGCGGGACCGGAGGAAACGATGACCGCATCACGACGAGATCGCCGGGAGGGTGATGGCGGTAGCAGCTGCACACAGGTCGGGGAATCCGGGCCAGGGAAAAGATGTCGAGGTCGAGGACAGTAGTGGTTCGGTGGTGGAGGTATGGACCAGCCTAGCAGGGGACCTCGTTGCCCACCACCAAACGCCCACCACTCGCCGGAGTTGCTCGTCCCGGCCAGACCACTGCAGGAGGCAGCAGATCCGGCCGCCAACCGCCACTCCGCCTGGAGACCAGGCCACGACGACGTCGCCCCGGACGCAGGCCCGCCGAAGCCCAGATCGGGCCCGACCGCAGCGATCCCCGCGCCTCAGCCACGCCCTGTACCTCTCCGCATGACTCCGCCGCGCCGTCATGCGCGCCAAGCAGCGCCGTCCTGCGCCAAAGTCAGGCGCCGGCCCGCTCCACCGTTCGACGAAGTGTCCCGCGCAGCCCGCCTCACGAGCGGGGAAGGGAGATCCCGCCTCCGCCCACGCTGCGCGGGCTTTGACCGGCAACGCTTGCCGGCGGCGCAGGCGGCGGGGGACGACGGTGGAGGTGGAGCTGCTCCCGACGGCTAGGGTTGGCACGCAGGGAGACGGCTGAGGGGCGGCGGGGCTGGGAGGGGAGACGAGATCGGCGGCTGCAGGACCTTGGGCTAGGGTTCAATCTGAGGAGGTCGGGGTTGACGGTAGGGGGCGAAGGTCGGAGGACTGCGGGTTCTATTTTCCAGTACGTATGAGGGACCTAAATGCAAAACTGTGCGCGAGGATTGACGAAGCGGACGACGGACGACGAAACGTATCATGATGGCAGAATAAGGAACCAGTTTAGTCTTTTTAAGTAGTAGAGATTATCAGGTTGGTGGTAAATTTTTAGACGAATTACATCTTATGAAGAAGTGATCTCAAAATTCAGAAGTCTTCCGTTCTTTAGCGGAAACATGACATCCTTCTAGCATTCCTTGAGAAAAAATCTTGAATTGATGCGCCCAATTTTAGGTGTGGAAACAATCAGTGAAGTGGTCGCCGGATCGAAAGAAGCATAGTAGAGATTCAGATATGAAAAATTGAGATGACAATACCGAATAAATAAATCAGAGTAGTAGATGATGACTGCAAAGGACCTTGCATCTTGCAACTATTCATTGCATTAAAGGATCTAGTATTTGGGGAAACCGGGACGAAATTAATTTCGCTTACTCGAGCGATTGGAAGAACACTCGCCGCCTCGTCTGCTGGTGCGAGTGAAAGAGATAGAACGAGAGAAAGAGAAGACACGCGTGAGTTGTGCCCTGCCCTGTGGTGTTAGTAATTCTGTGGGCAATTCCCAAGCGATGAATAGATGGAGTGTGTTAATGGCTCAATGCATTAATTAGGTCCAGCTAAACTTGCCATTAGAACTAGTAGTACTAGTATTAGTTGAAAATAAAATTTTGGAGGCCCTCTCATTTGGGAGGCCCTGTGCGGTCGCACATGGTGCACTTGCATCAGGTACGGGCCTGACGACCGCTTTACCTCTCAGCCCGTCTCAATCGCAGATCACGAGGAAGTTGCAAAAAAAAGGATAACTATTTGACCCTTGTTCGAAAACTACTTACTTTAAGTGTTTTGTACAAAAACTAATACTTCCTCCAATTTTAAATAATTGCTAAAAGTTGGTGTATATAGACATATTTTTACAATTATGGCAATTACTTTGAATCGGAGGGAGTAGCTATTTGTGCAAAAGGTGCACATAGGTCACCTAGTGCTGGTAGGCCGGGTTGGTCTACGGCATCAGGACGCCACGACGGTGAACTAGGCTGCATGGCACACCGCCGAACCGTCGATGTACCCGATAAGGAATTAAGGAGTGACTATGAAGAAGTGGGCGACTTGGGCCCTCCAAAACAAGTAATTCTCACTTGTTGTCTTGACGTTGATCGTTGCGGCGAGATTCATGATCAACGATGTCGCCTTGCTGAAGATCAAAGAACATTGACGGTGTGAAGGGGGTCGTAGCCGCGGAGGTTGAGGCCGATGATGAAGAGGACTATCTGACCATCACAAGAGTGGTGGTGGCAGTGGAAGAAGTGATGTCGAGGAATTAGGTCAAGAGGCTAGCTCTGATACCATCTAGAGAGAGAGAGAGAGAGAGAGAGAGAGAGAGAGAGAGAGAGAGAGAGGTGGACCGCTCGACACAAGAGGGTCGGCCTTTGGTTTCCCTTATATAGATCAAGTATTAGGGGGTAGGTACATTAGTTTCCTACAAATACACCATATGCAGGAACACATATTCTATCACGTGAAAGGCTGACAATGTACACTACCAGATCTAGGAAATTGAAACTTCCCTTACTTAAGATCTTATATCATGTGCAAGTCCCAAGGTAGATCTGAAACCTCTTCCTGCGTGTTTGACATACGATTTCCGTGTATATGATAATACACATCTTGTTACCGTGAGGTTTAAGTCACTCCTTTGAATACTTTGTCATTTTTGCGAGCTTTGGCCAAATTTTGATGATTTGTTTTTAAAAAATCACAATTTGATTTTTTTTGGGATAGAGATTTAAAAAGGCTTCTGCCGCGGCAAAACTCCACATTGGCAACTCGTTTTTTTAATTGAACCAAGCATGTTATAGTTAGATGCATTTTTTCGGAAGACGTGCACATTTTTTTTCTTGCCAAATCACCCATGACACCAACATGACAAGTGAAGCCATGACCTTTCTCGATTGTTTGTGCTTCTGAATCATCCCCCCCCCCCCCCCCCCCCACACACACCATCACTCTTTGACGGAGCGCATTGGATGCCAACTACTTGGGTCAATATCTTGTAGCCCGAGCCAGTCCTTCATATTGGACCATAAACGAATGGTGAACCGGCACTTAAAGAGGACATGTAAGGCGGTCTCTTGCACTTGCATCTTGTTTTCACAAGTCTATTGGCTGTGGAAACTATGTTTTGGATTATCAACCAAAAAAAAGCTTGCATTTTGGTGGCGCCCGTGGTTTCCAAACCAAGGATGGCATGGAGGTATTAGCTTGTCCTAGAAATTGCATTATGTAAGCGGACTTAGGCGTTTAGCATCCATCATTGATAAGCTTCCAAGAAATTGTATCCGGAGTGTTGGCATCCATGTGAACCAACTGTAACATCTCCCATAGTTTGTATAATTGCACAATGTGCTCTAGAGAGAGCCCATAGTAAGTGTTGATTTGGGTAAACCAAAAACCAAAATCCATATTCCATAGCTTTGCTAACATTGCACTTCTGGTTCTTCGAGCATTTCAAAATAAGTTGGGCGATGTCTTAGGAAAATACAGATAAAGTGGGTAATTTTTTTTTTTTGGGAAAGATAAAGAGTAGTTTAGGAAACGACAGCAAGTCAGCAAGTAATAGTCGGTGGTTCCACACTTTGCTCACAGATCGCCTCATCCTTTACGTGTGTACACGCTTAAGCACTTTCTACTGCTTACGCCCGATGACGCGCGCCCTGGACGCAATCCCATCTGTACTTATCAAGCCTGCTGTCTTTTCGCCCGATCTTTACAGAACAATAATACGCGGGAAAAGCATGCCGCATTATGGCAACTTCTGGGGACAAAGAGAAACATCGGAACAAAGTAAAGCTGGCTATCAGGATAATGAAATGTCACGGCAGCATGATTTGAATAAAGTGAAGCTCTCACAGTGAGACCACATCACTTGTCATGGTTCCTCCTTGATCTCTCTACTACTGATAGTAAATACATGCACGAATGTATTGCTTATTTTGGCTTCTAATCACAGGGAAAATTAAACGGGGGATATACCCATATAGGGCGAGGTGTATGGCGCGCATATATGCATGTACGCGGAGAGTCTGTACATGTACGCTGTAATATATATCTGTCTGTACGGTGCTTATACTGACGGGATGATCGAATTTGGGGCGGGCGGATGAACGGGACACGCGCTGATCATGGAATCACATGATGGAGCAGGCGTAGTTGGGGTCCTCCTCGCAGACGATCTTGTAGCCGCCGCACGGGTACGCCGGCTGAGGGTACTGGGGGTACTGCGGGTAGATGTTGTACTGCGGCGGCGGGGCCACGGGCGCCGGCGCGGGAGCGGGCTCATCCTTGCAGGAGCAGCAGTGGCAGCCGCCGTGGCCGTGGTGGCAGCAGCAGTCGGACGGCCACATCGGGTACGGGTAGGGATATGGCCAGGGGTACGGCACCTCCACGACCTTGGTCGGCGCCGGTGGAGGTGGCTTCACCTCCGGCTCCGGCGGCGGGGGCGCGGGCTCCTCCTTCTTCGGCGGCTCAGGCTCGCATACGGGCTCCGGTGCCGGAGGCTCGGGCTCCACGACCGCGGGCGGCGGCGGCTGCTCGACGACCGGCTCAGGCGGCGGCGGCGCGGGTTCCTCCTTCTTTGGCGGCTCGGGCTCCGGCTCCGGCGGCGGGGGCGGCGGTGGCTCGACGATCTCGATCTGCTTGATGATCTTGCAGGCCTTGCAGCAGAGCTTGTCGGCGAGGCGGTCGGCGTCGAAGGGCCCCTTGACGATGACGATGTTGTTCTTCTCGTCGTACTCGATGTCGTCGATCACGAACTCGCCCTTCTCTGCACGCACGCACGCACGCACGCATCATCCCAAGAAAATTCCATCCGTTAACAACGAGCTCAAATCAAGCTATCACCGAAACTGAGAGGAGGCTGGAGCAAGCACCGTAGGTTACCTCTGATCCTGTCGAGCACCCTCTCGATCTTGCGGTGGCAGCGGCTGCAGTCCAGGTCCACCTTGATTTTGATGGTCGGCATCTGCACTTACAAGCACACACCTCGCTCGTCAGAATTCTAGCTAGAAGAATTTCCCTACCCTTGTCTCGTTTCCTTTGAAGAAAGCAGAGCAGAGCTAGAGAATGAAGCAGAGCCGCATCAATTTTATGGGCGCGGAGCAGATAGGAGATCGACCAACTGGTGATTGCAACTGATTTGCGTCTACTAGCTACTACCATCTATTCGCTAGCAAGGAAAAGAATTGACAAGAAGATGAAGCAAAGGAGCAGTTCGAAGCGTAGAACACAATTGTTGATTGCAACCGATCTGCGACTACCATCTATTCGCCCAGGGAGAAATAATAATTGACAAGAAGAAGAAGCAAAGGAGCAGTTTGAGGCGTAGAACACACTCAAAAAAGAAACACTAAACTAAATTAATTCGTGAAAGGGAAGGACACTTGTCCATCAAGAAGGCTCCCACAATCAAACCAATCAATCAACACGTAGTCCTAAATCAAATGTGTGTTGATGAAAGAGAGAGAGAGGGAAGGATGCACATCACCTTGGTTTAGCCCCGGCAATGCGAGGAACTGATGAGGGGAGGAAGAAGATGAACGGAGAAGGAACCGCGCGCGGTGGCGTTGGAGTGAGGGGAACTAACAAGGGAGGGCGAGGGACGGTGCGGGGTAGGCAGCTATATAGCAAGCGTCATCTGCCTCGTGCTCGTCCCGAGGAGACTTGCCGATGGGGAAAAGGAGGAGGATGGAGAAACTAGAAGCTGGAAAGGCGCGGCACACAACAGCTATATAGTTGGCTCGCACCGCCGACCGCACCCCGCGCCAAGCCGTCCTTCTCGTGGCTGTTATTCGGCGTTCTCCTCGAGGACAGGATGATCACCGCGCGGAAAAGCTCTCTGCGTTTTCTATCTACAGCACGTAAGCACCACAGTAAATCCAATAGTAACTGATCTGACTGTGAGTCGGTGACTGAGTGAGTGAGTGAGAGCCTCGCGGTGTGAAGACGGCAAGTGGCGTTCTGCCATTCGATAGAGAGGTACTCCTAGGCCTGAAACGGAAATCACCCAACCAATCCTCTGACTGTTGAAATAAGTGCAGAACCCGTCTGGTGATCTTTTGCTGTCATGGTGACATGCTCTGAGCTCAGACAAAAACCCGGACCAGAAAGAGGATGACCAAACTAACCTGGCATGTAAAGGGGCTGTTAATTGTGGCCAAGGCTAATCAGACTAATCAGGACAGTCTGCAGTGGCATTTTTTTTCTTTTCCAAACGATCCTAAGATCGGATTTTCATTATCAGCAGATAACGAAAAACAAGCGAGTATCACATGCCCACCTGGCACGTTCCCACACATCCACCACACCACAAATATACAAAACGCCGCCTAAGGCAAGCCACCAACACAGCAAAACTAACAGTTTTTGCATCCAACCCGGGGGCACCACAACGTAACAAAACCAAACGAAGACTACCACAACGATATCCAGCCAAAAGCAGCAACAATCACGTTTCTTCACAAAACTGTAGATCATCAGGCGATATCGGCATGATCATCCTCCTCCATATCGTCCACTTCATCAGCAGCATCTCTTACGTCTGCAGTGGCATTGTTGGCCACTTGTATTCTTCTCACGGATGGGCTGGGCTCCGGTCGCAGCAGCCGGCCCCAACCCGTGCTCGCCTGCTCCGACAAGTGCCATGCCCACACACCTCGTGTGCTAGCACGTTCTCCGATCCATGGCGATAAACAAAAACGTTACTGTGAAGTGCGGGTCTCCGAGCACTGCCCCCCATCGAGCTAGCGCCTAGCGGTCCATACGTGAGAATATGAGATCGGCGGCACGAACTGATGGGCAGCTGCTGGCAATTACTGCTACTAGACTAGATAGAACATCTAGTCTTAATTGTATCTGGTATCCTGGTCATGGGTGGCATTCATTCATCTCTGATCTTCGTTGCTGACCTGTTACCAGTTGGTGCGGCCAGAGAAAGGAAAGAAAGCTTTGTGCGGTGCCAAAGCGAACGAAGACGATGGCGAAAGAATTTGCTAGAAACGTCACAACGCGTAGAAAAGCGAGCGAGGAGCGGAGTGGAGAAGTACTAGCATCGCATTCGAAGAAAGAGATCCTTGGTCTTTCTTCCTTTCTAGCCGAGAGGCCGTTCCGGCCGCGCCATTCCTCTGATCCTATCCGAGAGGGCGGCCAACGGAATACCCCGTCGGCTTTCGGCTGAGCATCTCATCTGATCCTAGCCGTGACCGTGAGGTTGTTGCTAGGGAGGGTAGGAATGCGGCGGAGACGAACGCGAGCGGGAACGGACGAAAGCCGGGAGAGAGAAGGGATCCACCAGGACGGCACGGCCACTACTAGACGTACTATGCGTTCAACACTGCTAATAGTTACCCGTAGCGTACCATTTGATGCGTCACGGGTAGTGCACATAGCCGTGGTGCACTACGGATATATTTTTGAATATTTTTTGCGATTTTTTCTAATGAAATTAGGTTATATTTTAATATTTTTGTTGGTCTAGTCGCGATTAACCCTAACGAGGAGGCAGTCGGAGAAGAGGCGATGGTCGGAGAGAAGGTGGTGGTTGGAGAGGAGGGAGGGAGGGGCGCAGCGCGGCGGTTGGGGAGGATGTTGTCGGCCGGAGATGAGGGAGGGAGGGGTAGAGGTTGCCAGAGGTGGAGGTGGAGGCAGATGTTGAGGAGCTCCTCTATGCAGGGCGCATGGAGCCGGAGGTCACCGGAGTTCGTGGCAGGGCGCGTGGAGGCGGAGGTCAAGGCTGGGCACGTGGAGCCGGAGGTCACCGAAGTTCGTGGCAGGGCGCGTGGAGGCAGACATCACCAGAGGTCGGGGCAGGGCGTGTGGAGGCGGATGGAGGTCACGGCAGGGGAGGAGGAGGAGGTAGATGAGTGTGAGCTCGGGTGAGAGAGATGGAGAAAGAAGGAATGTGGATGGAGAGAGTGTGTCAGGATAAGATATGTGTGCATGGAGGGAGAGCGAGAATTTAGTGAGGAAGGTGACCAGTTCAAAATTACTTGTGGCGCACCAAGACTAACGGTGCGCCATAGGCAAGTTTGGCTCTTTTCGAGAAAAAAATCAACGAAATCTAAATTTTCCGAAAATTCTATTTTTTATTTTATTTTGAGGATTCTAAACAATCGGTGAACAACCGTAGACGTTGAGTTTGGATTTAATTTTCTCTATAGATACGTTTTCATATAATAATTCATTTGACGCATGCAAAATCCAGAGTTGTTTTACCGAAACATGACGTGTTTTTACAAATTATGTTGAAATTTATCTTTGTTATTTTTCCTAAAAATTATGTTACTTAACAAAAATACATCTCAAATAATTTTAGATTTTGAGTTTTCTACCGTTTTCTTTTATTTCTTTTTAAAATTAAAAGACGATCCACGGGTAAAAGAGAGGGGGGGGGTGACTAAACCGTGGCACACCACAGGTAGGTGACCCAAATTTCAAATTTCAAATTTTCCTCTTAGGCGTCTAGATCTGCCAACCCCGTCTAGCCCATCATAAGAAGTTTGGAAAACTATATTCCGCAGCCAGCTAATGCATCAACCGGTATGTGCTTTCTTGGCGTCGCGTGTGTAGCCACCTCTCCATTGCAACTGGCCGTTGTCCACCTCCTTCGTGCATCTGGCCGCCGCTCCCTCCTATGTTTCTCTCATACGCGTGGCTCGGCGGTACCTCCTCCTCCGCGTGAAGCCCTGCTACTAGAGGTCCTCGGCCCACGCCTGGATGCCGCTGTTGACCTACAGGCGCATTGTCTGCAGCTTCCCCGCGAGCTCTGGCCACCGCTTCTGTTTGTCCTCCCCGCATGCTCCACCGTCATCTCCTTCCCGGTGTCCTCCGCTCGCTGGCCGGAGCCTCAGGCGGGAACAAATACTCCGTGTGGACGCCATGTTTGAGATTGGCGTGGACACCGTCACCCTCCCATGGTCAGGTTGATCGATACCTCGATGGATTCACCCGATCTGGCCCCAGCGACCTTAGGTATGGTAGATTTCTCGTTGGCAAGCTCGAATCACGCCTCCATGGTCAACGAGTGGTCGTTGGGGAAGGTCGGTTTTTGGGGATTTTCTGTCGATGATGCACACAGAGTTGCGTTTTTGTACATGCGTCCATCATTATTGGTGCATTAGTACGGACAAATAGCTACAATAAATTTTGTGCATATGATACAGAGATATTGCACCAACGTTACATACGTGTTTCTATATTGTTGGATTGTTTAGGAAAAATGTTGGATATACTCCATAGAAATGTTGGAAACGATGCAACATTTTGAAAATGTTAGATACGTGGAGGAAAATGTTACATTCAAATTTACTTTGTACCACTTGCTAGATTTTTTGCACCATAATTTCACGATTTTAACAGACTGTAGAAAAAATGTTGAGGACAAATATTACATACTCTGAATAAGGATGATACATACGAATCATTTGTGTACCAAGATGAAACGTACGGAAATCGCTCGCTTAAATAGATGAGACGGTTCGAAAGGAGGCTGATGGAAGGCGTTTTTACAGCCGGATGATCTCTAGGGTTCGCCAAGAAGTTTACCTATGGCTGTTTTTCTAGCAATGGGCACGGCGGCACACGTACCAAGTCGACGCAGCGGAACCCTTGCTACCTAGGCCCTGGCCGGCCGGCCACCGTCCTATCCTCGGTGGTTGCAAAGGCGCCTAGTAGAATATTCCGAGGTCCACTATGTGCAGGCTCAGCAAGTCCGGAGGCAGAACATGTACCCACAGTTGGGTTGCGCATCGATCTCGCCCATCCCCACGTACGTTCCACGGTGCTTTCAGGCTAGCTCAGCCAGCAGACGGTTGACGGCTCACCGGCCGGCCTCGTTGGCGCCACACGCGATCCCAGTCAGGACGACCTAATTCTGTCCCTCGCCGCACAGTGCCGCGCGCGACCACCGAATCCATTGTTCCATGCACTATTAATCGCCTCTTGGTTATTTCCTGGGCCGGTCGATGTCGGCTCCAGAGATTAACCTGTTTATACGTCGCATTCCAGATCGCCGCGAGCCGGGCATTCCGCGACCGCGAGGAGAACGGACGGGTGGGGCGCCAGTTCCTGCGTGCTCACCCAGTGTCGGTGGTCAGCTGCTGCTACCTGCAGGTACATTGGACTACATTATACTATTATTATACTGTAGAAGTTCGTAGGCGTGAGAAGGTGTGCGTGCGTGTTGTGTACTGACAAGTGGTATATATACAGAGACTCGTACGTGCGACGTCGTACGCCGGCCGAAAGCGCGCCGCGTGCATGCTTCTACTGTATTTGAGTGAGATTGAGACCAAAGGAAGCCGATGTACATGGGGTGCCTGCTGGGATAGCTTTCTTGCCCATTTCCTTAAAGTCCTTTGTCTTGGTTCCAACAATTTCTTGTAAGGTTAGTTGGAGACTTGCCGCTACTGCCCTGTAATAGGGTACGTGTGAAGACTGAAGACAAGAAGGCGGCTTGCGTAGCCAACAGCAACAGGCAACTCACAATGCGCATGCGCTTAATAGCAGACATACAACTATATGAAATGTACTAACATTGTGGTACACATAGGAGACTAGCGGTGTCATATATTGACTAGCTATCATGCAGTTGTTAGAAAGTGGTCAAGTACAAAACAAGCTTCCACTGTCGAACGGGTGGCTCATGATATTCAGGACTTCGAAAGCAGTGGTACTACTCCCAAGTACGGCAACTAACACTGATATAGGTACTATCTACAATTCCATGCCGATTAGCTGAGAATTATGGTCGACTTCTAGACCGACGCAGCAAAGCGAAGTAGGTGCCCGATGCATCGACGCCACCGCCTTCCACTGAAGGAAAGCATGGCGCACACACAAGGAAGGGAACCGATATACTCCCTTCTTAACGGTAGTCATTAGCAGGATTAGACTGAACGGCTACTCCTAGTCCTGTAGGCACGGATTGGTTGCCATGCATTCAGCTAGCTGCTGACAGTGCAAGGAGCTGAATGGGACATGATGACAAAGGCGGATAATTCCCCTGAATCTTGAAGTGGCGGTGGTTGCAGCTGGACGTGATCCAGTCGTCACTATAGCCGTCTCCTTCTGGGATTTGGAGCTGGTGCAGTGCAGCGCAGGCCGATGGATTATCCAACCCTGCGCCGTACGTACACGGTAGGTAGGACGCCGTGAGCACGGCGCACGCGAGAAGATCAATCTGAGAGATTACAGAAGCTTAGCGAAAGCGCTAGCCGCCACCATTAATCTAGTGCTAGTATAGACGTGTAGATTATTAT
The DNA here is from genome assembly GCF_019359855.2 of Lolium perenne. NCBI lineage: Eukaryota > Viridiplantae > Streptophyta > Magnoliopsida > Poales > Poaceae > Lolium > Lolium perenne. The sequence continues at coordinate 65,841,582 of NC_067247.2, forward strand.
CCTTTTCTTGCTAGAACTGTTGCGTGGAAGATCGATCTAAACCGAGGTTTCTAGAGGCCAGCCGGCATTCATATATATGCCTTTCAGCCTGTGTGCGTGCGAACCCGGCCGACATGCACGACGATCGCGGACGAGGTTAGCTGTAAAGGGCTTTCTGTTTTTCTTCTCCTGCTGACTTAGCTAAGCTGTTTTCTTTCTCCGTTTCGCGTACGGGCGCATCAAAGATTATTACGGCCGGATGCTCCTGATCCTCGGTCAGCATTGCGCGCGATCGCTTTCGCGCCGCGTCGGCCTGTGCGGTGGAGTATATTTTTCCTGGAGCCGAGAGAGTGCTGACGGGAGGATCACGTGTCGGCATCCTAAGTTGAGTCCCTGCCGTGCTTTCGAGCTTTGCAGTTCAGAGTCAAATTCTGAACAGCGCGCATCATGTCTGAAGAGAAGATTGAGTCGTCAGACCGGCTTCATCAAGGCTAAAGCATCGCAACGAATTCCTTGTATCCAAAAAAAACTTTGAATTTGAATTGTTGGGACTTTCTCAAAGAGAAGAGTACCCTCTAAAAATTAGAGTATGCTGCTTAGTGTGGCGTGCACACGGTATTCTTTAGTAAAAGGCGAAAGAATAGTTCGCTTTGTGCTCACCACGCAGCTGCGTGATTTGATCAGCTGCGCCTCGGCTCAGTTTTATAGCCAGTTTACCGCGGCGTCTTCCTTCGCCTGGCGGTGTGGGACTATTTATTATTAGCACGGAAGCTAACCGCGTCAACTACGCCGCAAGGATTCTGTCGGTTAGGCCAACCGGCCCAGTGCACGTACTCGTGGGTTCTGTTGGCCCGTGCTGGCCGCGCGTCATTAGCCCATTAACAGTGAGAACGAGAGAAAATCCCTGTGGCCTTGTTGCAGCTGTTTCCAAGGTCATTTTTTTTGTTTGCGAAATGTTTCCAAGGTCGTTGAGGCCCAACACAATAGGAACGCCTTGTACACTTGTAGTGGTACGTGCTGCCCTAAAAAATATGACAATACCACTCCAACCTCCGCTAAAAAAAAAGGGTACTACTTGAAGCTGGTTGGTGGCATGTAGTATTTTTTAAGGTGATGATAGTCTAGTTTTTTTAAGGAAGATAATAGTCTAATTAAGTTGGTGCTGCCTTTACATGAGCTGGAATGAAGGTGTCATTGCTGAAAGATGTACGTGGGGATGATCCATGCTTTTGGCGACTGCAAGCACCTATTGTTTGTTAATCTTGCAAGATTAACACGATGCGGACACTTGTTAAGCTCGTGCATTGCTCTCAAGGCGCAATTCTTGCAGAATACTAGTGAATGCTTGAGTAGTGAAGAACGTGAGAGAGTTGTCCAGATGTGCGCATATGATGACAAGTTCATCAGAGTAGGGCTCGCTACCTTTGCTTGTAATTTGGATTTGGGCATGCATTCTACTGAGCTCACATCCTGCATTTCGAATTGGCCCTAGCTCCGATTGCCACACCACTGGTGACGGCCGTTTAAACCACTTCACCGACATGTTCTAGCGCTAGTCAAGGACCTCATGTCAGTGGAAGGTTCGCCTGCATGCAGATGCCACAACGCTCATACTTGTATTAGTCTTATCAAATGTTTTCCCATGTCACAAATATGTCATTTTGGTTGAGTCTATACTTTTGTCGTTCATTTGCATGTTTCTCAACCATATATAACCATATGCTTAGTGCAAGTGTTATGTTTTGATTTATATCTATGCTCTCCTGCTCATGTTTTACGTTTTCAATGATATAGAAGGTTTTGCAATCGTCTCAACTCCTTGCTCTTCTCCAATTTTCTTCCAAGCTCCGAGAATCGAAAGATAACCTATCGAGTCGCCCAAAGGCAACTTTGGGGGCCCACTCCCCTTGCCAGCACCGAAATAACCCCAGTCTACACTGCCTCATTCACCCTACCGCCACCAGAAGAGGACTCCGGCAGACGGCGGAGGTAGGGTGCCATTTTTCAGTCGTTTCTTCCTCTTCCCTAGCAATATCACCCTCAACCACAGACGCCGCCTTTTCGGTCTAGAGGTTCAGTAGTTCGCCACACTGCGAGGGCCGGGCATCCATCATCAAGCTCGTCGGGATCATCGCTTGCCAACTCGATCCGGGAAAGCCTCCCTAGGATCTCAGGACTCAAGAGCTTCCAACAAATTGTAACTTGCATATATTAATTTTGATGGAATTCATCCAATTCTATCCATTATCTACCATGCATCAGATACTGAATGCCTCTTTTATATACTTCTTGATACCTTTGGACCACACGAGTTGTCATTCATTGCAAATTCTTAGTGCTTATCTCTATCTCAATGGCATTCCATTCTCGAATCAATATAATATTCGTCATTCCCTATACACTGGTTGGGTCAATGTGTTCCATGCGGCATACGCCCTGCGTGGTTCGGGCCTACCCAGTTCGGTGGTGGCTGTCTTTTTTGAATCATTTTTCTTTTTTTGTTCACTTTTTGTCTTTTAAGATTCAAAAATATGTAGATTTTTAAAATTGTTCAAATTTTAAAGTTTTTTAACTTTTAAAGTTGTCTAAATTTTAAAATTATTCAAAAATTTAAAATATTCATATTAAATTTAAATTTGAAAAATTCAAAAAATCAAAATTTGAAAATGTTCGATTTTGAAAAATGTTTCAAGTTTGAAAAATATTTTGATAAAAAAATAATTGATTTTTCAAAAACATATTCAAAATCTTATAAATTAAAATAATTAGATTTAAAAACAGGTTTACAAATATTCAGCTTTTGAAATATCAAAAAAAAGATGTAAATACACCATTAGTCCCAATACTTGTAGTTTAGGTGTATTTTAGTCCCAATAGTTGTAAAATGAGGTAAGTTAGTCCCACAAGTTGTCCCATTGTGCAAAACAAGTCCCAAACTATTCTGGTGCAGACACGTGGCATTGATCTTTTCCCAAAGAGCCCCTACATATTTCCTATACTACACCCTGCTTACCGCACGTGGGTCCCACCTGTCAGGTGGGAGCAAAAGAAATAAAATATAATTATGCTGTCCCCAGGATTCGAACCCGCGGCCTAGGAATCAAACCACAAACGCGTAATCCATCAGCTCCAACGTTTCAATCTGTCATATTTCAGAGTTTAAGGTTAATTATAAATTTGTAGTACAATTTTGCCTGCCACTCAGCTGCAGGAGTATTAGCTTTGGGCCTTTGGCCACCATGCATCGTTTCAGCACCAAACTTGACCGTCTGGCTAATTACTGCATTGGCCTGTAGTCTACCTAACGCCTAATGGCCATGAACCATGCAAGGACGTAGCTACATGGTAATGATGATTAGCTATGATGATTAATTAAAGAAATATTTAGCTATTGTGCTTACTTTGGAGCCACTCTACAGTGCGTATAGTAGTATGCGCTAGTTGCATAACATTAGCTGATAATTTTCTATGACATTATTTATGTATATTTGTTGTTTATTTTAGTAACCGTATTCTCTGGTGTTGCCGAAATAACTATCCAGCGGCGGTTGTATACTTCAGAAGTTTAGGATCGGATGCAACCGTGAGAATTTAGTTCAATAGTAGGATGGCTCGTTGGCCATGCATGTGTCCAATTTTTTTAAATCATATTCCAAAAAAAAATTTATTTAATAACTATGTTATATTCTACAAAAAATATTATCAATTGGCGCGTCAAAAATTTGGTGCGGCATACCCTTCACAAAAACCTAGGTCCTCCACTGGGTGTATCGGCCTCTTCGACATACATGTGGACCTTGTCTGGGACAAGGACATGGACCTTGCCACGGTAGATATGTAGGAGCACCTTCCCCAGGTACTCGAGCTCCAACGGTTCCAGGTCATGGTAGCGTGAGCTTGAGCGAACGTGCCAACGGCGAAGCCAGGAAAAAATTATGAGGGGGGCCAACCAAACAAGACCTCTCGTGCTAAATATCTGCCAAGATTTTTTTTAAAAGGAAAGGTACTTTTTCACCGATTTCATTAATTATGCTGCCATTTTTCTGAATGAACAATCAAAATTGATGAAGAAAACGAAGTGTGTTCGCGTTGCTACTGCTGTTGGTTGTGCACTGCTTTGGAATAAAATATACTATGAATTCTAAGGATTTTAGTGTGGTAATTCTGTAGTTAAACAGCCATTGGTGCTAGTTAATGAAGGTTTTCCATTGACACCAACGCTCTTAAGCCAGCTTCGTCCCGGCGGCTGGAGCATGCAAAGGCCCTCCAACAGAAAAGAGCAAATATAAATAAGTAACCAGTCTGCATCATTTGAGAAGGAATAGGTAGCGCTGCCGGTTAGCAGGTGCGGGCTAGGACCTGTTGGTCTTGCGTACGAATCCCAACTGAAGAGCTGTTTTGCTTTATTTCTTTGCTCCACCCTGACAGGTGGAACCCAACTGCGTTAGGCATCTGCTAGGCCAGATATGGTATAGGAAAAATGTAAGGGGCCTTTCGCAAAAAGACCAAATGCCACATGTCAACACCATAATCATTTGGGACTAGTTTTGCACAAATGAACAACTTTTGGGACTGCTTTATATTTTGCAACTATTGGGACTAAACTGCACATGAAGTACAATTATTGGGACTCGTGGTGTATTTAGCTCCAAAAAAAAAGTAAAAAAGAAAGGGACAAGGCATCGTGGGCTGGCTGAAATGGAGGGGTGTGCGGCGTAGAGTGAGCGCCGCACAGGTAGTATAGCACCTCCCCCTTTTGTTTCCAAATATAAAGTAGGATGTTTGTTGGTAAAATAAGGCCCATGAAGAGATTGCTGAATAAGTGAAAGATAGTCCCGCTGCCTTATGTCATGGGCCTAATTCTCACAACACCAGTTCAACATGAACTGAACATGCAGCTTGGTTCTCTCAAAAAAAAAAAATGCAGCTTGGTGACAACGGGTTTAACAGATTGTAAAAAAGAAGTAAATATTGATATTTGTCCCGCTTGTGCATCAGGCTATGAGCACTACAGCAACGTGATCTCGATTCTATCCCGGGACGATGCTTTGTCTGTGGTCAGTAAATCGGCACTTGGACGATGTAACAGGCCGTTGTCACCCGCAGTTCTGACCTCCTCCTGCAGATCGCGGAAAGAAACGGCCGGAGATCGAGGTTGGTGCCCGCCACCATCCGACGGCGACACGGTGAACCCTAGCTGCTTGGCTCGCTCGCGCCAGAGGTAGGCCGAAGGAGAAAGGGCTGGTTGGCGACATCGGTGGCCGGTAGATCGACGGGGAGAGCAACGCGTAGGCAGCGACCTGACCTGACATATCCCCGGCCTGCACTCGACGGGTGGCTGGGCGCTCCCCGGCCGGATTTGATTTGACGAAATGCACAGATTCCTCCCGTCCTCCATCGGTGGAGGGACCTGCAAAAGCGAGATGGCGGAGCCAAAAAGGGGCGGCGCGTCCGCGACTCGCCCCGGGGTCAGCGCTCGCTGCTGCTCCTCCTACTACAGTCCTCTACTCTTCCGTGCTGTGAGGCGAGCACGGAAAGCTATGCTAGCACGTACCGCTGCCTTTGGCCTACACGTACGTGGTACGAATTAGCAGGACCGAAATGGGTTAGGCCCTAGTCTAGATGCCTTTGCGATCGGCTGCTCACGCAGAGCTCAACCTGCACACATCACGCACGCATAGTGATACGGGCACTACGCAGGGCTAGGCGCTGCCGCCGGCCCTCGTCCACCGGTGGTGTGGGCAATCCTAATTCCTAAGCTAAAAAGGCTCTTCCACTATAACCGCGTGCATTACACGCGGCGGCGCGCGCTAATCGGGGGCTAAACCCGTGGCCTCCGGCCGACGTGGAGCCCCGGTGGCACAGGGTGCTCAGCCCCGTGGCGGCGTCGCGTGTGCCGTTGCGGCTACGGCCGATCGTAGTCAGACGTTGCGAGTAGCGGCGGCGATCTGTCGCTACTGTGCCCGCTCGATCCCACTGCGCCAACGGACGCGCACCGCGAGCGGCACGCGTGCGTGCGACTTGTTTGCAAAGGAGCTTCGATTCCATGCGCGCCAATATGCATGCGCACCACCGATGCGATCGTGGGTTTACTGTTGGAGAGGCGCCATCGAACATACTACATGCGGTGCGAGGCGTACGTACGTGGAAGGCTTGGCAAACAAGAACCAAGCAGCAACGCATTCCACTTTGCCACAGTCCGCGTCCCAAGGTCTAGTCCCTTGCATGCACGATCACGATCGGCTCGTGCTGCTCCATTTCATTTCGAAAAGAAACCAACGAGTTTTCACAGCAGCCCTAGCAAACGATAGCAACAACAAATCAGACTTAAGATCTTGAAATAGTACTCCCTCCAATCCAAAATAAATGTCTGGCTCTGGTGGTTAGGTCCCTTGTGGTGGAACCAGCCCACTCAGGTTCAAGTCCTAGACTTGACATGGGTGTTTGCATTTACCTGGATTTATTCCAGGATTTAACCGGCGCTATGCTTTCAGTGGTAGGTGACGTGCCCGTCAACAGCGAGGCGCCAGTGGTGACTTCGTCAACCTCAAGATATGCCAGTTCAGTCCCTCGGAGGTGCTCATAGGGGTAGGGTGTGCGTGCGTGCGTTCATAGGGGTGTTTGTACGTGCGTGTTTGTGAGCGTCTGCGTTGTACTGTGTTCTCAAAAAAAAAAAAATGTCTGAAACAGAAAACAAACTTTGTACTAAATCAGTAGTAAATCACCAACACTTATTATTATGGATTGGAGGGAGTAGCATATTCAGAGAACTAGTCCAAACTACTCTTTTTAAACATAAGGTCTTAGCCCAGCTTTAAATTAATAAAGTCACGAACGGCACAATTTTACAGGATGGTAAGAGAACAGCTTACAAGACACCAACACACACAAGCACACACCGAAAACACGACTAGCTTGATCGTCGGAGTACTCAGCCACCAAGGCAAAGCCCTACACTTGAAGCGGCGATAGTTGACACTCGGAGGGGGCTCGTCGTCGAGGAGAAACCATATCCTGCGCGTACATAAAATTGCCAAAGGCCGTGGTTCGTCTCCGAAGCCGAAGGAAGCCCCTGCTCCCTCGCCTTGGATCGAAGGGCGCCGTATCGTCGGCCGGAGTCGCTCACCTAGAGCTTGAACGGATGTCATGGACACTGAGACCAAAGAGCAGAGGCCAGGACTGGCCACCAAGAACAGCCAAGAACACCACGAGACCAACTCCACCGCCGGACATGAGAACCCTCGCCCGGCCTGACGCAAGCTGAAAGTGCCACGAAGGAACATCAGCTCAAAGAACAGGCGCCCTCACTGGAGAACCGAAGAAGAACGCTGCAGATGAAACCCTCCACTGCCTCCAACCGAGATGGACCAACACAACACTGCCCCTTTACCCAAAATGGCGCCTTCAAGAAGGGCACAACGCCGGAGGCGTAGACGTCGCCCATTCCGAGGGGAATTGGGTTTTCACCCGGGCAGAAGGGATTGGTAGGAGGAAGGGGGACAACCTCGACGGCGCCTCCAGCGAGGGACTGATGCCCGCAGGCGTCACCACTGTCGTGGCCACTGGCCAGGATTTCTCCCGGAGGCCCCCAACCCCACAACCCATCGTGACGCACCCAGCCGAGCTCAGGCGACCTGGCGCAACCATGGATCTAGCAGCAAAAGGATGACCTTCAGGTCTGGCGAGCGCGTCGCCGAAGAGATCAACACGCGCCAGACCAACAACTGCCATCGAGCCGCTGCCCACGCAGCCGAGCACGGTGCCCAGCAACCACGCGAGCGCCACCCAGATGGAGATTCGACGCTGACAAGGTATTAACTTATCAATGCCTACGTATTGTAGACTAGGGTTTCGTTGGAAGTAGAGGGCAAGTAGATCCCGAAGGTTTCAGCCGAAAAGTACTCGACGATTAAGAAACTAGGGTTCTGTTGACAATTGATTCGATCCTCTCTTTGTCCCTCAACTCCCCCTTATATAGGAGGCGGAGCTGAGGGATTCTTAGTACACAAGTTACAGAGTCCGGGAGGGTTTCTAACCCGTCCCGTAAAATTACAATTCTCTATATTTCCTAATACAACTCTAACTTTTCTTAATACTAACTGGGCTTCCGAACTTCATATTCTTCGACTTGTGGGCCTTCAGTAAACCCCGGGTACCATCTTCGGCAGGCCCATTGTGGATGCCTATGTCAGTAGCCCCCGAGATTTTGCTTGAATCGAAGAATCAGGGAAAATCTCCAACTTTACAATCATCCAATAACTTTGTCGATTTTATTGCATATCTTTAGACACACAATTATATATTGTACAGGGATAATGGTAGTTGGGGCTAGTTCATCTGACGGATCAGGTACTAGTTAACTGCTCTAGTGGCAATCCGCAAAAACCTACTTCAAGATCACGTCACTGGACATGATCTCGGGATACTGGTGTTAACTTCGACAGGTGCCGCTTAAGGTCTTACCATTCTGTCGAGTCCCAGTCATATTTTATCGGGTACCTAACGCGTCCGTTAGGATTTTTCTTCGTATCTGTTGATACGGAAAAAAGTAGCAAACCGACGTCAGAGACGGTGCCACGCCGCTCAGAACGGATCTGGGGTCTTACCTTCGCAAAGTTTTGCGGCATTCAGAGATTATTCGCAACTTTGGCGCTCTGAGAATATATTGTCGAGTGCTTTTTCGGCTGTTGGAATAGCACATTTTACTGAGTCAACGGATGACTTATTTTGCCTTCCCGATGGGAGTATATGTAGAGTTATTTGTATAACTCGAAATATGCTCACTTCTTCTTTTTTCTTATCTCTCTTTTTTATAATTTCATCGGGCACGCGAACAGCGTTCCCGATGGGAGTAGCCCCCGAGGCTACAGCCAAGGACTTGTACTTGGTTGTAGGCTCAACAAATTAGTACCTTCTGTCGCTATATTGTTATTCTTTCTCGAGCTTTTCATATCTATCGGGTGCGCGACCAGCGCTCCCGATGGGAGTAACCCCCGAGGCTATGAACAAATGCTTGTATTTGATCATAGGCTCTCGCCATTTCTATTTTTTCATACCCGAAATTTCCTTCTTCAAAAGTAGCCCCCGAGCATTTGATCAAAAACTTGTATTTGATCAAAGGCTCTCGAGATTACTGATACGTCTCCGACGTATCGATAATTTCTTATGTTCCATGCCACATTATTGATGATATCTACATGTTATATGCACACTTTATGTCATATTCGTGCATTTTCTGGAACTAACCTATTAACAAGATGCCGAAGTGCCGATTCTTTGTTCTGCTGTTTTTTGGTTTCAGAAATCCTAGTAAAGAAATATTCTCGGAATTGGACGAAATCAACGCCCGAGTTCCTATTTTGCCGGAAGCATCCAGAACACCCGAGAACCGCCAGAGAGGGGCACGGGGCCACCAAACCCTAGGCCGGCGCGGCCAAGGGGGCCGCGCCCCTATAGTGTGGGCCCCCGTAAGTCCACCGACCTTGCCCTTCCGCCTATTTAAAGCCTCCGTCGCGAAAACCACGATACGTTCGACGAAACCCACGAAACCTTCCAGAGCCGCCGCCATCACGAAGCCAAGATGCGGGGACAGGAGTCTCTGTTCCGGCACGCCGCCGGGACGGGGAAGTGCCCCCGGAAGGCTTCTCCATCGACACCGCTGCCATCTCCACCGCCATCTTCATCACCGCTGCTGCTCCCATGAGGAGGGAGTAGTTCTCCATCGAGGCTCGGGGCTGTACCGGTAGCTATGTGGTTAATCTCTCTCCTATGTACTTCAATACAATGATCTCATGAGCTGCTTTACATGATTGAGATCCATATGATGAGCTTTGTATCGCTACTAGTTGTGTGCTACTCATGTGATGTTATTAAAGTAGTCTATTCCTCCTGCATGGTGTAAAGGTGACTAGTGTGTGCACCCTGTGGTTCTTGTCGTAGGCTATGATCATGATCTCTTGTAGATTGTGGAGTTAATTATCATTATGATAGTATTGATGTGATCTATTCCTCCTTCATAGTGTAATGTGGACAGAGTGTGCACTATGTTAGTTCTTGGTTTATTTTGCAATGATCTATTATGCTCTAAGGTTATTTAAATATGAACATTATTGTGGAGCTTGTTAACTCCGGCATTGAGGGTTCGTGTAATCCTACGCAATGTGTTCATCATCCAACAAAAGAGTGTATGTAGCACATATGAGAAAGAGTTATTTATTATGCGATCAATGTTGAGAGTGTCCACTAGTGAAAGTGTAATCCCTAGGCCTTGTTCCTAAATACTGCTATCGCTGCTTGTTTACTGTTTTACTGCGTTACTACTGCTGCAATACTACCACCATCAACTACACGCCAGCAAGTTATTTTCTGGCACCGTTGCTACTGCTCATACTTATTCATACCACCTGTATTTCACTATCTCTTCGCCGAACTAGTGCACCTATTAGGTGTGTTGGGGACACAAGAGACTTCTTGCTTTGTGGTTGCAGGGTTGCATGAGAGGGATATCTTTGACCTCTTCCTCCCTGAGTTCGATAAACCTTGGGTGATCCACTTAAGGGAAACTTGTTGTTGTCCTACAAACCTCTGCTCTTGGAGGCCCAACACTGTCTACAGGAAAAGGAGGGGGCGTAGACATCAAGCTATTTTCTGGCGCCGTTGCCGGGGAGGAAAGGTAAAAGGTACTCACACTCCGGATCTCGGCTACTAAGCTATTTTCGCCGTTGTAAGTACTTGAAGCTATTTCCTTTAGATCCTGCAATTGCATCTTTTTGTTTCTTGTTTACACTAGTTTGGCATAATGGACAAGAATGAGCTTCTTATTCTATTTCCTGATTTAAAACATGGATTGTTTGATGCGAAAATTAAAAAACCTATGGAATCTTATTTGCATGCTGGTAGTAATATTAGTATGAACGCTTTGAACACCATTGTTGATAATAATATAGAAAGTTCTAAGCTTGGGGAAGCTGGTTTTCATGATCTTTTTAGTCCCCCAAGCATTGAGGAGAAAATTTTCTTTGATGATACTTTGCCTCCTATTTATGATGATGATAGTAGTCTTTTAGTACCGCCTGTTATGGAGGATAAATTTGATTATGATTACAATATGCCTCCTATATTTGATGATGAGAATAATAATGATAGCTACTTTGTTGAATTTGCTCCCACTACAACTAATAAAATTGATTATGCTTATGTGGAGAGTAATGATACTTTTATGCATGTGAATAAGAATGCTTTATGTGATAGTTATATTGTTGAGTTTGCTCATGTTGCTACTGAAAGTTATTATGAGAGAGGAAAATATGGTTGTAGAAATTTTCATGTTACTAAAATGCCTCTCTATGTGCTGAAATTTTTGAAGCTACACTTGTTCTATCTTCCTATGCTTGTTACTTTGCTCCTCATGAACTTGTTTATTTACAAGATTCCTATGCATAGGAAGCATGTTAGACTTAAATATGTTTTGGATTTGCTTCTTGATGCTCTCTTTTGCTTCAAATACTATTTCTTGCAAGTGCATCATTAAAACTGCTGAGCCCATCTTAATGGCTATAAAGAAAGAACTTCTTGGGAGATAACCCATGTGTTATTTTGCTACAGTACTTTGTTTTATATTTGTGTCTTGGAAGTTGTTTACTACTGTAGCAACCTCTCCTTATCTTAGTTTTGTGTTTTGTTGTGCCAAGTAAAGTCTTTGATAGCAAGGTTGATACTAGATTTGGATTACTGCGCAGTTTCAGATTTCTTTGCTGTCACGAATTCCGACCTGCCTCCCTGTAGGTAGCTCAGAAAAATATGCCAATTTACGTGCGTGATCCTCAGATATGTATGCAACTTTCATTCAATTTGGGCATTTTCATTTGAGCAAGTCTGGTGCCATTTTAAAATTCGTCTTTACGAACTGTTCTGTTTTGACAGATTCTGCCTTTTATTTCGCATTGCCTCTTTTGCTATGTTGGATGAATTTCTTTGATCCATTAATGTCCAGTAGCTTTATGCAATGTCCAGAAGTGTTAAGAATGATTATGTCACCTCTGAACATGTTAATTTTTATTGTGCACTAACCCTCTAATGAGTTTGTTTCGAGTTTGGTGTGGAGGAAGTTTTCAAGGGTCAAGAGAGGAGGATGATATACTATGATCAAGAAGAGTGAAGAGTCTAAGCTTGGGGATGCCCCGGTGGTTCACCCCTGCATATTTTAAGAAGACTCAAGCGTCTAAGCTTGGGAATGCCCAAGGCATCCCCTTCTTCATCGACAACATTATCAGGTTCCTCCCCTGAAACTATATTTTTATTCCATCACATCTTATGTACTTTACTTGGAGCGTCTGTGTGCTTTTGTTTTTGTTTTTGTTTGAATAAATGCTTGTGTGGGAGAGAGACACGCTCCGCTGGTTCGTATGAACACATGTGTTCTTAGCCTTTAATTTTCATGGCGAAGGTTGAAACTGCTTCGTTAATTATTATATGGTTGGAAACGGAAAATGCTACATGTAGTAATTGGTATGATGTCTTGAATAACTTGATATTTGGCAATTGTGGTGCTCTTGTTTAAGCTCTTGCATCATATACTTTGCACCTATTAATGAACAAATACATAGAGCTTGCTAAAATTTGGTTTGCATAATTGGTCTCTCAAAAGTCTAGATAATTTCTAGTATTGAGTTTGAACAACAAGGAAGACGGTGTAGAGTCTTATAATGTTTTCAATATGTCTTTTATGTGAGTTTTGCTGCACCGGTTCATCCTTGTGTTTGTTTCAAATAGCCTTGCTAGCCTAAACCTTGTATCGAGAGGGAATACTTCTCATGCATCCAAATACTTGAGCCAACCACTATGCCATTTGTGTCCACCATACCTACCTACTACATGGTATTTCTCCGCCATTCCAAAGTAAATTGCTTGAGTGCTACCTTTAAATTTCCATCATTCGCCTTTGCAATATATAGCTCATGGGACAAAATAGCCTTAAAAACTATTGTGGTATTGAATATGTACTTATGCACTTTATCTCTTATTAAGTTGCTTGTTGTGCGATAACCATGTTTCTGGGGACGCCATCAACTATTCTTTGTTGAATTTCATGTGAGTTGCTATGCATGTTCGTCTTGTCTGAAGTAAGAGCGATCTACCACCTTATGGTTAAGCATGCATATTGTTAGAGAAGAACATTGGGCCGCTAACTAAAGCCATGATCCATGGTGGAAGTTTCAGTTTTGGACATATATCCTCAATCTCATATGAGAAAATTATTAATTGTTGTTACATGCTTATGCATAAAAGAGGAGTCCATTATCTGTTGTCTATGTTGTCCCGGTATGGATGTCTAAGTTGAGAATAATCAATAGCGAGAAATCCAATGCGAGCTTTCTCCTTAGACCTTTGTACAGGCGGCATAGAGGTACCCCATTGTGACACTTGGTTAAAACATGTGCATTGTGATGATCCGGTAGTCCAAGCTAATTAGGACAAGGTGCGGGCACTATTAGTATACTATGCATGAGGCTTGCAACTTGTAAGATATAATTTGCATGATACATATGCTTTATTACTACCGTTGACAAAATTGTTTCATGTTTTCAAAATCAAAGCTCTAGCACAAATATAGCAATCGATGCTTTTCCTCTTTGAAGGACCATTCTTTTACTTTTATGTTGAGTCAGTTCACCTATTTCTCTCCACCTCAAGAAGCAAACACTTCTGTGAACTGTGCATTGATTCCTACATATTTGCATATTGCACTTATTATATTACTCTATGTTGACAATATCCATGAGATATACATGTTACAAGTTGAAAGCAACCGCTGAAACTTAATCTTCTTTTGTGTTGCTTCAACACCTTTACTTTGAATTATTGCTTTATGAGTTAACTCTTATGCAAGACTTATTGATGCTTGTCTTGAAGTGCTATTCATGAAAAGTCTTTGCTATATGATTCACTTGTTTACTCATGTCATATACATTGTTTTGATCGCTGCATTCACTACATACGCTTTACAAATAGTATGATCAAGGTTATGATGGCATGTCACTCCAGAAATTATCTTTGTTATCGTTTTACCTGCTCGGGACGAGCAGAACTAAGCTTGGGGATGCTGATACGTCTCCGACGTATCGATAATTTCTTATGTTCCATGCCACATTATTGATGATATCTACATGTTATATGCACACTTTATGTCATATTCGTGCATTTTCTGGAACTAACCTATTAACAAGATGCCGAAGTGCCAGTTGCTGTTTTCTGCTGTTTTTGGTTTCAGAAATCCTAGTAAAGAAATATTCTCGGAATTGGACGAAATCAACGCCCAGGTTCCTATTTTGCCCGGAAGCATCCAGAACACCCGAGAACCGCCAGAGAGGGGGCACAGGGCCACCAAACCCTAGGCCGGCGCGGCCAAGGGGGGGCCGCGCCCCCCTATAGTGTGGGCCCCCCAGAAGTCCACCGACCTTGCCCTTCCGCCTATTTAAAGCCTCCGTCGCGAAAACCCTGATACGTTCGACGAAACCCACAGAAACCTTCCAGAGCCGCCGCCATCGCGAAGCCAAGATCTGGGGGACAGGAGTCTCTGTTCCGGCACGCCGCCGGGACGGGGAAGTGCCCCCGGAAGGCTTCTCCATCGACACCGCTGCCATCTCCACCGCCATCTTCATCACCGCTGCTGCTCCCATGAGGAGGGAGTAGTTCTCCATCGAGGCTCGGGGCTGTACCGGTAGCTATGTGGTTAATCTCTCTCCTATGTACTTCAATACAATGATCTCATGAGCTGCTTTACATGATTGAGATCCATATGATGAGCTTTGTATCGCTACTAGTTGTGTGCTACTCATGTGATGTTATTAAAGTAGTCTATTCCTCCTGCATGGTGTAAAGGTGACTAGTGTGTGCACCGTGTGGTTCTTGTCGTAGGCTATGATCATGATCTCTTGTAGATTGTGGAGTTAATTATCATTATGATAGTATTGATGTGATCTATTCCTCCTTCATAGTGTAATGTGGACAGTGTGTGCACTATGTTAGTTCTTGGTTTATTTTGCAATGATCTATTATGCTCTAAGGTTATTTAAATATGAACATTATTGTGGAGCTTGTTAACCCCGGCATTGAGGGTTCGTGTAATCCTACGCAATGTGTTCATCATCCAACAAAAGAGTGTATGTAGCACATATGAGAAAGAGTTATTTATTATGCGATCAATGTTGAGAGTGTCCACTAGTGAAAGTGTAATCCCTAGGCCTTGTTCCTAAATACTGCTATCGCTGCTTGTTTCTTGTTTCTTGCGTTACTACTGCTGCAATACTACCACCATCAACTACACGCCAGCAAGTTATTTTCTGGCACCGTTGCTACTGCTCATACTTATTCATACCACCTGTATTTCACTATCTCTTCGCCGAACTAGTGCACCTATTAGGTGTGTTGGGGACACAAGAGACTTCTTGCTTTGTGGTTGCAGGGTTGCATGAGAGGGATATCTTTGACCTCTTCCTCCCTGAGTTCGATAAACCTTGGGTGATCCACTTAAGGGAAACTTGCTGCTGTCCTACAAACCTCTGCTCTTGGAGGCCCAACACTGTCTACAGGAAAAGGAGGGGGCGTAGACATCAATTACCAGTCATCACTCTGTGTCGCCAATGTTCAAGTTATCAAAGCCGATATTTTTCCATTGATAAAGTGACATCACTGCTGACGATAGCCACGACCATTGTATCGGGAAGATGCGAGCAACGCTCTCTCTCTGTCTTGCGGGCCCAAAACCCTCATCAATTTGACACGTCGTGCAAGTGGGGGACACACGTCCTCCGCTTTTCCTGGCGCACGCATTGTAGCGCCTGTTCCTTTCCTTCACAGTGAAAATACGCTTTTACCCCTCATCCACGTGTACATCATCCATATCACAATTTTTCCATCCAACGGTGCGTCGTTTCGCCGATTCTCTATTTTAGGTCATCTTCTTCCTCCGTTCGCCCTTTCGCTCACGCCGCACCTCTGCTTTCCTCTGCAAAAATCCCCCATTGCGCCCAACACTTCTTGAGCTCAGCCACACTCACGCTTGTCGCCTACGCCATTGTTGATGCCACCTCGCAGACTCACCAGGCACAGCACTCCTGAGTCGAAGATGGCGACCGTGGATCTGGGGAGCACTGAGTGGGAGAGATCCAAAATCTCCACCCAAGATATCAACTTGCTCAAGAAGCTTGGGATCAGCAAGAAGAAAGACTCGCTGCGCTTCCCCAGCGAGGAGAGCTATCCATCCCCTCCTATGGAGTACCGGGTTAGTTTCGTTGATCACCTCATCTGCGGCCTTTCTTTCCCCATTCATGATTTTCTGCGTGGGTTGCTTTTTGTGTACGGATTGCAACTTCACCATCTTACTCCCAACTCCATCCTCCACATCTCGATCTTTATCACTCTTTGCGAATCTTTCCTTGGAGTCCAGCCTAACTGGGCTTTATGGAAGCGCATTTTCCTCCTTCGCCGTAATGGCTCTCCCAACGTTTCCTATAACATAGGCGGCGTTGTGATCTGCGTCCGCCCTGATGTCGAGTATTTTGACGTCAAATTCTCTGACTCAGTTCAAGGGTGGCGCAAAAAATGGTTGTATATCCACGAGAGAGAACCATGGCTCAGTGGAAGACAACATTCCCCCTTTTGATGGCAACGAAAAAATCTGTCGCCGCCGGTCCTGGGATGCAGAGGCTAGCGACGAAGAAAAAGCGGCGACAGAGGCGCTGATGACACGCATCCACCAGCTTCAAAATACCCGTGGACAAGAATTGTCGGGTATCCAAATCACGGCGTATTTCCTTAGGATTAGGGTGCAGCCTCTGCAAGCTCGCAAAAACCCCCTTTGGATGTATGCTGGCGATAAAGATGTGGATCGCCTGTCGGTAGATTTGTCGGTCAAGGACTTAGAAAAACTTGTCCGAAAAATCTCGTCGCTTAGCAAGAAAGACACCGTCCCGTCATCTTGCCGTGTGACACCATATAGCGCCGCCAACGCACTCCCTTAGGTAATTTTTGTTTGACTATTCTTTGTCGACTACTATTTTTGCTGACATCCCTTCCATAACTTCTTGTCGACATTCTTTGTCTTTGTAGAATCATCCAGTTCTAGCTTCTCTTCCTCCCCTTCCCAAAGGTGGAGAAGTCGAAGAACGGGCTGTTGTCACCGACGACAACCAGGGTACTTCTCGCCCTGAGAGTGAAATCGCGGGTTCTCAAAAATCCGCGGCATCCTCTGAAAAGGAAGTTGAATCCGAGGCTACCGCATCGACACACTCTCCTCCCCCTGCTGCTTCTCCAAAGAACAAGAGAAAAAGTGACGAGGTTGTCGATTCTGGCACCTCCAAAGCCGGCGCATCTCGTGCCGAAGAAGTTGTTCCTGATGCTGAAAGGAAAACTTTCAATCCTTATGAAGATGCTCTTGTCAGCTCGTAAGTTCTTGCTGCTCTTTGTTGTTTGTTCTCTATATTTTGTCTATATTGTTTCTTATCTTGTCGCCTTATTTATTGTAGTGGCGACGAGGATGAAAATACACCTATTGACGCGACTGCTCGAACGAGTACATCCCGTACTTTAGTTGTCTCTGAAGCTCAACCTGATGGGGACGAAACTTCGCCTCCTCAACAAGACACAGAGCATCCAACTCCAGTTGCGAGCCCCCGAGCCTCTTCACCAAAGAGAGCTAGGGTAGAACCAGCCAAGGAGCCTATCCTGTTAACTGGTAGTTCCACGACTCCTTCATTGGATGACGTAAGTTTTTCACTCTTTTTCTTTATGTTCCGAGCATTTCAGTACTTTCGGCTCCCCTTTGTTTCTTGCTAGGTGCTGTCGAACTTTCACTTCGTATATTGATTTCTCTTTTCCTTTAGTCTTCTCTTCAGCCTTTGATGAAGGAATTTATCCGTCTCGGTACCTGATACGTCTCCAACGTATCTATAATTTCTGATGTTCCATGCTTGTTTTATGACAATACCTACATGTTTTGTTCACACTTTATATCGTTTTTATGCGTTTTCTGGAACTAACCTATTGACGAGATGCCGAAAGGCCAGTTGCTGTTTTCTGCTGTTTTTGGTTTCAGAAATCCTAGTAAGGAAATATTTTCGGAATCGGACGAAATCAACACCGAAGATCTTATAATTCCCGGAAGCTTCCAGAGCACCGGAGAAAGGCCAGAGGGGAGCCAGGGGGCGCCACCCCACAGGGCGGCGCGGCCTAGGGGGAGGGGCGCGCCCCCCTAGTGTGTGGGTCCCCTGTGGCCCCTCCGACTCCGCCTCTTCGCCTATTTAGTCGTCCCTGACCTAAAACCTCGGCCCCGTTCGACAAAACCAGAGAAAACCTTCCAGAGCCGCCGCCATCGCGAAACTCCAATTCGGGGGACAGAAGTCTCTGTTCCGGCGCCCTGCCGGGACGGGGAATTGCCCCCGGAGTCATCTCCACCGCCGTCTCCACCGCCATCTTCACCGCCATCGCTGTCTCCATGATGAGGAGGGAGTAATTCACCCCCGGGGCTGAGGGCTCCGCTGTAGCTATGTGGTTCATCTCTCTCTTTATGTGATCTAGTTGAACATTATCTATGTGCTACTCTAGTGATGTTATTAAAGTAGTTTATTCCTCCTACACGGTGTAATGGTGACAGTGTGTGCATCGTGTAGTACTTGGCGTAGTCTATGATCATAATCTCTTGTAGGTTATGGAGTTAATTATTACTATGATAGTATTGATGTGATCTATGCCTCCTTCATAGTGTGATGGTGACAGTGTGCATGCTATGTTAGTTCTCAGTGTAATTGTGTTGATCTATCTTGCACTCTAAGGTTATTTAAACATGAATATCGAATATTGTGGAGCTTGTTAACTCCGGCATTGAGGGTTCGTGTAATCCTACACAGTTAGTGGTGTTCATCATCCAACAAGAGGGTGTAGAGTGGTTCTATTATGTGATCATTGTTGAGAGTGTCCACTAGTGAAAGCAGGATCCCTGGGCCTTGCTTCCAAGCATCGAATCTCCGTTTGTTTACTGTTTTGTTGCATGTTTACTCGCTGCCATATTTTATTCAGATTGCTATTACCACTCATACTCATCCATATTACTTGCATCTCACTATCTCTTCGCCGAACTAGTGCACCTATTAGGTGTGTTGGGGACACAAGAGACTTCTTGCTTTGTGGTTGCAGGGTTGCATGAGAGGGATATCTTTGACCTCTTCCTCCCTGAGTTCGATAAACCTTGGGTGATCCACTTAAGGGAAACTTGCTGCTGTTCTACAAACCTCTGCTCTTGGAGGCCCAACACTGTCTACAAGAATAGAAGTACCCGTAGACATCAAGCTATTTTCTGGCGCCGTTGCCGGGGAGGAAAGGTAAAAGGTACTCACACTCCGGATCTCGGCTACTAAGCTATTTTCGCCGTTGTAAGTACTCGAAGCTATTTCCTTTAGATCCTGCAATTGCATCTTTTTGTTTCTTGTTTTACACTAGTAAGGCATAATGGAATACAACTATGAGCTTTTTAATTTATTTCCTAAGTTAAGACATGAATTGTGTGATGCGAAAATTAAAGAACCTATGGAGCCTCAATTGCATGCTAGTAGCAATGTTATTAGTATGAACGCAATCACTGCTAATGCTATGGATAAGTCTAAGCTTAGGGAAGCTAGTTTTTGTGATCTTTTTAGTTTCCCATCTTTAGGGGAGAAAATTTGTTCTGATAATGCTTTATCTCCCATATGCGATAACTCTAATGATGCTTGTTCACCAACTGCAAGTACTGCTTTCAAGATACCCATGAAAATTATTGAACGTGTTATTGATAACCGCTATGAAGGGGATGGAACTGTCCATCACGGAGATCATTTCTTGTTTTTGCATGGATTATGCGGGTTATTCAAGTGTGCAGGTATCTCTATGGATGAAGTGAGGAAGAAGCTATTCTCTTTTATTTGTCTGGTAAAGCGGCGCATTGGTATAAATTGTTGAAGAATAGTCATTCTCTTGGTTGGGAGGAAATTGTACCTCTCTTTTATTCTAAATTTTATCCTCCTCATGAAGTGCATATTGATAGGAATTATATTTATAACTTTTATCCTCGTGATGGAGAGAGTATTTCTCAAGCATGGGGGAGATTGAAGTCACTAATGCTCAAATGTCCCATTCATGAGCTCCCCCGTAATGTTATTGTTAACAATTTTTATGCGAGGCTTTCAGGACAACACAAGGACTATCTGGATGCCTGTTCAGAGGGATCTTTCACAAGCAAGGAGGTTGAAGCTAGGTGGGATCTTCTTGATCGGATTGAGGAGAATGCTGAAGGATGGGAGAACAACAAAGGTGAAGAGTCAGGTATAAATTATGATTATGAATGCATTGAAGCTTTTATGGATACTGATAAATTTCGAGATATGAGTGCTACTTATGGTCTTGACTCTCAAGTTGCTGCAAATCTTTATAAAGCCTTTGCTTCTCATTTTGAATTGCCTAAAAAGAATTTTGATAAGTATCATGAACCTTTTAAAGAGGCTTGCATGAAGGATGAAATTGTTGTTAATGATTGCAATAAGCATGCTCAAACTCCTAAGAATGCTATTTCCTATAAGCATGTTAATTTTTGTGGAATGCATAGACCTTGTGGAATTAATCAAATCAAAGATGAATATTGTATCCATCATATTAATGAAAAAACTAGAAAGTGGGCTAGGGCTCTAGATGAACTTGGTAAAAAAAGTTTGTGCCCTCTATCCTTTTATTTGTGAAGTTTGCCATGAAGTGGGTCATTTTAATTTTCAATGCTCCACCAATGATAATTTGAACCCAATGAGTGCTGCAAATTTGTATTGTGATGATGAAATTACTCCTAATCAGCATGATGAACTCACTTTATTTTTGTGGTGTGAAGAGTTATCAAGGAAAATTTCTTTGTTAGATATTAATGATCTCGATATTGATGATGTCCTGCATGGGTGTTTTTCTGATTGCATTGATAATAGCCATACAAATACTTACATACAAAATATTTTAGAAGATGACACCTTGCCAAAATATGCTAGGACCGCTGTGTGTTTTGAACTAATTAATGAAAAGGAGGAATCCTCCCAAGTTTCTTCTATTGTTTCTGAAAGTAAATCAGGTTATGCGGACAAGCCACCCTTCAAGCCTCTTCCTCCTAAAGAAGGGAACGAGGAGAAGGAGGAGAAGAAGAAGAAGAAGGGAACGAAGAAGAAGAAGAAGAAGAAGAAGAAGAAGAAGAAGAACAAGAAGGTGAATAAAGAGAAAGAGGTAACGGCATATCCCCGCGTGAATGAGATAACGCTAGGTAACCGTAAGTATGTTGCTCCTAATGATTATTATGATAATGAATCTGAATACAATGATCTTCCTATGCCCTTTACATACATTAGTGATCATGATTTGAATGAGCACACTACTTTTGATATTGCAAATCTCTGGGAAACTAATTCTGAAAATGATGATGATAATAATTGCCATAGTATCAGTGCTATCCATGCTTCCTCCCATAATGATATAGAAAGCTCTAAGCTTGGGGAAGACGTGTTTGAAAATCCTTTTGCTACTGATCATTATGTGTTTGATACATCTCCTTCTAATAACAATGATGGTATGGTTACAGATAAACCGACTGTGAAAGATAACTATTCTATTTCTTATGATGACACTGTGCCTCCGACATTTGATGATTATTATAAAGAATGCTATGATATAGGTTATAACTATCCTTATGAAACTTGTCATAGTTATGATTGGATTGCCAAAAACAATTCCCTTAATATGCAACTTGTTTACCATGTTCAAATTCTTGATAATAATCCTGCTCCAATTACTATTAATGAGAAGAATTCTTCTTATGCCAAAATTAATGATACTTCTATGCATATGAACCATGATAAGAATGTTTTAAGTGATGGGTATATTGTGGAATTCATCAATGATGCTACTGAAAGTTATTATGAGAGAGGGAAACATGGGTATATGCATCTTAATAATATTAAGTTTCCCTCTTTATGTTGAGAATCTTGAAGTTACTCGTGTTTTATCCTCTTATGCTTGTCACTTTGTTCTTCATGAATTCATTTGTGTACAAGATTCCTTTTCATAGGAAGCATGTTAGGCTTAAATTTGTTTTGAATTTGCCTCTTGATGATCTCTTTTGCTTCAAATACTATTTCTTGCGATTGCATCATTAAAACTGTTGAGCCCATCTTAATGGCTATAAAGAAAGAACTTCTTGGGAGATAACCCATGAGTTTATTTTGCTACAGTACTTTTATTTTGTATTTGAGTCTTGGAAGTTGTCACTACTGTAGCAACCTCTCCTTATCTTATTTTATTGCATTGTTGTGCCAAGTAAAGTCTTTGATAGAAAGGTTGATACTAGATTTGGATTACTGCGCAGAAACCGATTTCTTGCTGTCACGAATCTGGGCCTAATTCTCTGTAGGTAACTCAGAAAATTATGCCAATTTACGTGAGTGATCCTCAGATATGTACGCAACTTTCATTCAATTTGAGCATTTTCATCTGAGCAAGTATGGTGCCATTTTAAAATTCATCTTTACGGACTGTTCTGTTTTGACAGATTCTGCCTTTTATTTCGCATTGCCTCTTTTGTTATGTGGGATGGATTCCTTTGTTCCATTGACTTCCAGTAGCTTTGGGCAATGTCCAGAAGTGTTAAGAATGATTGTGTCACCTCTGAACATGTGAATTTTTGATTATGCACTAACCCTCTAATGAGTTTGTTTTGAGTTTGGTGTGGAGGAAGTTTTCAAGGGTCAAGAGAGGAGGATGATACAATATGATCAAGAAGAGTGAAAAGTCTAAGCTTGGGGATGCCCAAGGCATCCCCTTCTTCATCGAGAACTTATCAGGTTTCTTCTCTTGAAACTATATTTTTATTCAGTCACATCTTATGTACTTTACTTGGAGCGTTTGTGTGCTTTTATTTTTGTTTTGTGTTTGAATAAGATCTGATCCATCATGCTTGTGTGGGAGAGAGACACGCTCCGCTGTTTCGTATGAACAAATATGTTCTTAGCTTTATCTTTAATGTTCATTGCGAAAGTTGAACTATTTCATTCATTGTTATATGGTTGGAAACGGAAAATGCCACATGTGGTAAACGGTTTAATGTCTTGAATAATGTGATACTTGGCAATTGTTGTGCTCATATAGATCATGTTTAAGCTCTTGCATCATGCACCTTGTACTCATTAATGAATAACTACATAGAGCTTGTTAAAATTTGGTTTGCATGATTGATCTCTAGAGTCTAGATATTTTCTGGTTGAGGTGTTTGAACAACAAGGAGACAATGTAAATTCTTATAATAGCTACAATATGTTCATATGTGAGCTTTGCTGCACCTTTTATACTTGAGTTTGCTTCAAACAACCTTGCTAGCCTAGCCTTGTATTGAGAGGAATTCTTCTCGTGCATCCAAATCCTTGAGCCAACTACTATGCCATTTGTGTCCACCATACCTACCTACCACATGGTATTTATCCGCCATTCCAAAGTACATTACTTGAGTGCTACCTTTAAAATTTCTATTCTTTACCTTTGCA
This sequence comes from Lolium perenne, assembly GCF_019359855.2. Lineage (NCBI taxonomy): Eukaryota > Viridiplantae > Streptophyta > Magnoliopsida > Poales > Poaceae > Lolium > Lolium perenne. The sequence continues at coordinate 65,865,155 of NC_067247.2, forward strand.
ACATATAGCTCATGGGACAAAATAGCCTTAAAAACTATCGTGGTGAAGAATATGTACTTATGTGTCTTATTTCTTAGTAAGTTGCTTGTTGAGCGGTAACCATGTTTTCTGGGGACGCCATCAACTCTTTTACCTTTGTTGAATATCATGTGAGTTGCTATGCATGTTCGTCTTGTCTGAAGTAAGGGCGGTTTTCACAATCAAATGGTTTGAGTATGCATACTGTTAGAGAAGAACATTGGGCCGCTAACTAAAGCCATGATTCATGGTGAAGTTTCAGTTTGGACAATTAATCCTCAATCTCTTATGAGAAAATTAATTGTTGTTAAATGCTTATGCATTAAAGAGGAGTCCATTATCTGTTGTCTATGTTGTCCCGGTATGGATGTCTAAGTTGAGAATAATCAAAAGCGAGAAATCCAATGAGAGCTTTCTCCTTAGACCTTTGTACAGGCGGCATAGAGGTACCCCTTTGTGACACTTGGTTGAAACATATGCTATGCAATGATAATCCGTGTTAACCCAAGCTAATTAGGACAAGGTGCGAGCACTATTAGTATACTATGCATGAGGCTTGCAACTTATAAGATGTCTTATACATAACTCATATGCTTTATTACTACCGTTGACAAAATTGTTCTTGTTTTCAAAATGAAAAGCTCTAGCACAAATATAGTAATCAATGCTTCCCTCTGCGAAGGGCCTATCTTTTACTTTATTGTTGAGTCAGTTTGCCTATTCTTTCTATCCCAGAAGCAAACACTTGTGTCAACTGTGTGCATTGATTCTTACATGTTTACTTATTGCACTTGTTATATTACTTTGTGTTGACAATTATCCATGAGATATACATGTTGAAGTTGAAAGCAACTGCTGAAACTTTATCTTCCTTTATGTTGCTTCAATACCTTTACTTCGAATTTATTGCTTTATGAGTAACTCTTATGCAAGTCTTATTGATGCTTGTCTTGAAAGTATTATTCATGAAAAGTCTTTGCTATATGATTCAATTGTTTACTCATTGCATTAACATTGCTTTGAATCGCTGCATTCATCTCATATGCTTTACAATAGTATGATCAAGATTATGTTGGTAGCATGTCACTTCAGAAATTATCTTTTATCGTTTACCTACTCGAGGACGAGTAGGAACTAAGCTTGGGGATGCTGATACGTCTCCAACGTATCTATAATTTCTGATGTTCCATGCTTGTTTTATGACAATACCTACATGTTTTGTTCACACTTTATATCGTTTTTATGCGTTTTCTGGAACTAACCTATTGACGAGATGCCGAAAGGCCAGTTGCTGTTTTCTGCTGTTTTTGGTTTCAGAAATCCTAGTAAGGAAATATTTTCGGAATCGGACGAAATCAACACCGAAGATCTTATAATTCCCGGAAGCTTCCAGAGCACCGGAGAAAGGCCAGAGGGGAGCCAGGGGGGCCCCACCCCACAGGGCGGCGCGGCCTAGGGGGGCGTGCCCCCCTAGTGTGTGGGTCCCCTGTGGCCCCTACGACTCCGCCTCTTCGCCTATTTAGTCGTCCCTGACCTAAAACCTCGGCCCCGTTCGACAAAACCAGAGAAAACCTTCCAGAGCCGCCGCCATCGCGAAACTCCAATTCGGGGGACAGAAGTCTCTGTTCCGGCGCCCTGCCGGGACGGGGAATTGCCCCCGGAGTCATCTCCACCGCCGTCTCCACCGCCATCTTCACCGCCATCGCTGTCTCCATGATGAGGAGGGAGTAATTCACCCCCGGGGCTGAGGGCTCCGCTGTAGCTATGTGGTTCATCTCTCTCTTTATGTGATCTAGTTGAATATTATCTATGTGCTACTCTAGTGATGTTATTAAAGTAGTTTATTCCTCCTGCACGGTGTAATGGTGACAGTGTGTGCATCGTGTAGTACTTGGCGTAGTCTATGATCATAATCTCTTGTAGGTTATGGAGTTAATTATTACTATGATAGTATTGATGTGATCTATGCCTCCTTCATAGTGTGATGGTGACAGTGTGCATGCTATGTTAGTTCTCGGTGTAATTGTGTTGATCTATCTTGCACTCTAAGGTTATTTAAACATGAATATCGAATATTGTGGAGCTTGTTAACTCCGGCATTGAGGGTTCGTGTAATCCTACACAGTTAGTGGTGTTCATCATCCAACAAGAGGGTGTAGAGTGGTTCTATTATGTGATCATTGTTGAGAGTGTCCACTAGTGAAAGCAGGATCCCTGGGCCTTGCTTCCAAGCATCGAATCTCCATTTGTTTACTGTTTTGTTGCATGTTTACTCGCTGCCATATTTTATTCAGATTGCTATTACCACTCATACTCATCCATATTACTTGCATCTCACTATCTCTTCGCCGAACTAGTGCACCTATTAGGTGTGTTGGGGACACAAGAGACTTCTTGCTTTGTGGTTGCATGGTTGCATGAGAGGGATATCTTTGACCTCTTCCTCCCTGAGTCCGATAAACCTTGGGTGATCCACTTAAGGGAAACTTGCTGCTGTTCTACAAACCTCTGCTCTTGGAGGCCCAACACTGTCTACAAGAATAGAAGTACCCGTAGACATCAGTACCCAATTCGTCGGGTACCGTGACCATGCCAAGAAGCTTGAAGGTACTATTTTTATCTGCCTTTTCTGCTGAATATACTCCATTATTTTGTCATAAAATTTTACTGTCGTTTATTATGCCAGAAAATCTTGCGGAATCCAACAAACGCGCTGACGCTCTTGCTATCAAGTTAGAGCAAAGCGAAAGAGCTCGCAAGAAAGCTGAAGCAGATGCTGCCGCCGTCGAAGATCTTCGAAAAAGACTTCATGACGCGGAAACTTCTTTGAGCGACAATATAGCTCAGCAGTCTGCTCGTGAAACAGAAATTCTTACTCGCTTGGAGTCGCAGAGTCGGCGTTTTGTTAGTAAGTACTCAGATCCTTGCCATTTCTTCGAGTCGTCATATTTGTCCTTGCTCGCTTTTTCTTGACAACCTTCTTTTTACTCATTTAGGGAAAACACAGCAAGATTATGATCTGGAAAATCCTGAAGGTGATCGCCTTCTTGACGCGCTTTCCCTCCTTGAGATCCATGGAGATGAGGCACGCGAAGGCCTTGCCAAAGCTAGGACAGGTCTGTCGCGGCTTTTTCCCTACTTCTTCACGAAGAAGGAAGAACCCACGACTTTTACTGCTCTCGCTAAGTGCTTCAATTCTCAAGAAGATCTTGGGCTCAAACTTCGCCAAGAAAGTTTGAAAGTTGGTGTTGAAGGCACTATCGCCTTGGTCGCTGACAGCCAACAAGATGTCGACTGGACGAGAGTTGGCGACACGAAGGAGATGGAAACGAAGAGGTGGCAGTCGCTGATTAAAGGTTGCCAAGCCAAACTCAAAGAAAATCCTCGCCTACCTCGGATGCAAACCAACTCCCGCTCCTAGCTCGACCAAGCCAGAGGTCAAGTAGACCGTCTTGCCTACCTTTTTTCTTTCTTTCCTCTTTTGACGTCTGTCGCCATAGATGTAGTTTGCGACAGCGCATTGTTGGTTCACTAGGATCCCAACTCTTGCAAGAACCATGTAAATACTTTGAAGATCAATGGAAATCTATTTTGCTTGATGATTGATGTCGCACTTTTATTTCCAGTTGGTATTTGATAACTGCACTTCAACTCCTTGTCCTTCCGATGCTTTTCCTGCTTCGTCCTGCTTGAAGAAAACGCCTGTTGCTGATGAACTTATTGAAGATTCCTCGAGTAAGGGTTCAACACAAGACTTGGAAGAACTTCGCCAACAACTCCAGTCTATGAAGAAGCAAGCACTTATAATAATGGAGCAATCTCGAAAATCATTGGAGAGGGAAAAAATTGCGCTTCAGCAGGCTCAGGATGCTCTAGCTGTAAAAGAGGCCGCGATTACTGAGGCTGCCGAAGCTTCTTCTCGAGAGAATTACATGCTTCAACTGATGAATGACTCCAGCTTGGATATGACAGGTATACTCCGTTCACTCGACCGTGCTTGATGTTGTTCTTGCTGTTCTTCCTTCCTTACTGATTTCACCACTGAAAAAGGTTCATTTTTGGATACCGCTGCCGAGGATCAACGTGTTGAAGCTCGATCCAATGTGCTTCTCAGACTTGCCGAAGAACATGGTTCCAACTTTTGGGTTACGCCTGAACGTACCCGCCAAATCGTCAGATTTCAAGATCGTGCGAGTCAGGTCCGTGATTTCCTCGACTTCTGTACAAGGACATTGTCCTTAGTTTACAGCACCATGTTCCCGCACAACAAGATGCCAGAAACCCTTCCTGCTTTGATGAATAAATTTCGGGATGCACCTCAAATCCATGGATTTGTGCGGGCTCAATTATCTGCGGGCGCAAGATTTGCTATGATGATGATACAAATCTGCTATCCAAAGTTAGACATGAGTCGGATTGTTGCCAAGTGCTTGGCCAAGATGTCGAAAAGGAAGAGGAACATTGGCAAAATTGATGATGTTGTGACCCCTGTGGCAGAAGAGATGATGGATGAACTTCTTCGGATGGACGCTGAATTCTTCGTGAAGGGTAGCTATGCTGAACATAGTACTCGTGCTGCAAATAACGAGCTAATAACCATAGATGATATACTAGGTAGTAATTGAGAGTTTTTCCTTTATCTTGTCGAGTTTTCTCAGTAGTTGCATCTTGTATGTTGTGAACATAATCTATATTGTAAAGCCGCTGGATATATTTTTCTTATTTTTTCTCGTCAAGCCCCCGAGCGTTTTGGTGGCGATTTTCTCTATTGTGTATGCGAGGTTGAACCAAGGCAAAATAAATTATATTGAGTGTACTATATTTTGCGGGTATTAGCCCTCGAGCCCCCTTTTTTTTGTTGATCACTATTTTGTACCTTCATTTTATTTTGCGAGGTGCTTTGCACCAAGGCAAAATATTTTTGCAAGTTGTATTCATCGGCATTGTATATATATATTGTAACTTTTGGGCGCAAGCCCCCGAGCCTGTCAAAGAAAAAGATGTGTATCTCCACTATCTTTATTATATTGCAGCACCGCGAGTCCGCCTCATTAAAAACCTTTTTCAGCCCCACTCGGTGCCCTAAAAAAGGAAAAGAGTGCGTCTGAAAACTCGCGGGCATTTCAGTACATTGTATGTTTACAAGGAAGACTATATTTCGACTTCTAGGCGTAGAAAAGCCTGAGCTGCGCCACGTTCCAAGGGTTTGGCTCGGCGACTCCTGTCTTCTTGTCCTTAATTCTGTATGCTCCTCCTTCGATTACTTCTGTGACGATGTAAGGGCCAAGTCACGGTGACTCGAGTTTTTCATGGCTTTATTGTGTCAGCCGAAGAACTAAGTCACCGACTTGGAAGGATCGTGGTCGCAATCGTCGACTGTGGTAGTTTTTCAGATCTTGCTGGTACTTAGTGACCCGCGATAACACTTCGTCTCGAGCTTCATCCAGTGCATCGACATCATCCTCTAATGCTTTCCTTGATGCTTCTTCGTCATATTCCGTTACTCTTGGAGAATCATGTTCTATTTCTATCGGCATTACTGCTTCAGCTCCATGGACCAGGAAAAACGGAGTTTCTTGTGTCGCTGTATTCGGTGTTGTTCGAATACTCCACAACACACTAGGCAACTCCTCTGGCCAAGTATGTCGCGCTTTCTCCAACGGTGCCAGCAGACGCTTCTTGATACCATTGCAGATGATACCATTGGCTTTCTCGACTTGACCATTAGTCTGCGGGTGCGCAACTGATGCAAAGTGTAGTTTGATGCCTACCTCCACACAATATGCCTTGAATTCCTTGGATGTAAAATTGCTACTGTTGTCCGTGACGATGCTATGAGGTACTCCAAACCGAAAGACAATGCTTTTCACGAACTTGATTGCAGACGCTCCGTCTGGTGAATTTATCGGCTTTGCTTCTATCCACTTCGTGAATTTGTCGACAGCGACGAGCATGTACTCGTATCCTCCTGGCGAAGCTTTGTGTAATTTTCCCACCATATCGAGGCCCCACTGCGCGAAAGGCCATGATAGCGGTATTGGCATCAATTCTGCTGCCGGAGAGTGAGGTTTTGCGGCAAATCTCCGGCACGCGTCGCAAGTACGAACTATTTCCTTTGCATCCTCGATTGCTGTCAACCAGTAAAATCCTGCTCTGAAAACCTTGGCTGCTATAGCTCGACTGCTTGCATGATGACCACATATTCCTTCGTGTACATCCTTCAACATTAGCCGTCCTTCTTCGGGTGTGACGCACCTTTGTAACACTCCCGAAATACTTCGCTTGTATAACTCCCCTTTAACCACAGTAAAGGCTTTAGATCGTCTAATAACTCGCCTTGCTTCAACTGGATCGTCGGGTATTCTTTTCCTTAGGATGTATGATATGTACACCTACATCCATGGAATTTGCACCATCATTACTAGGTCATGTTCCTCTTCTTCTTCCGATGCTACTTTTGTAGCCCCCGATGGTTTCTCATCCTTCTCCTTCTTCTTTGGTTTCTTCGGCTTTGTATATCTCTCGGCTATTTCTTCCCAAAACACGCCTGGTGGTATCGCGAGACACTGCAACCCGATATTTGCAAGAACATCGGCTTCATCATTGCTCAACCTGCTGATGTGATTTACCTCGCATCCAACAAACAGCTTTTCTAGCTCGTTATACACTTCCTTGTATGCTATCATACTTTCATTGACTGCATCACATTGATTCATGACCTGCTGAGCCACCAATTGTGAGTCGCCAAAGATTTTTAGTCGGGTTGCGCCACAAGCCTTCACCATCTTCATCCCGTGTATGAGAGCTTCGTATTCTGCCTCATTGTTAGACGCGTTTGGGAACGTCATCCGTAAGACATACTTTAATTTGTCGCCTTCAGGTGATATTAGTATCACGCCTGCTCCAGCTCCCTCTAATCTCTTGGACCCATCGAAGTTCATAGTCCAGGTTCTCGATAGATCTGGGGGGGTCCCGTATTTTGTAGCTCCATCCACTCTGCGATGAAGTCTGGTAAAATTTGCGACTTTATTGCTTTTCTTTTTTCGTACATGATGTCCCGAGGGGAAATCTCTATTCCCCAAAGGGAGACACGACCCGTAGCTTCTGGATTGTTTAATATATTGGCTAAAGGCGCCTCATTGACCACTATTATCGGATGCGCCGAAAAATAGTGTCGCAACTTTCTTGCTGTTGTAAACACTCCATATGCTAGCTTCTGGTAATGCGGGTACCGCTGTTTTGAAGGCGATAATACTTCACTGATGAAATATACTGGCCTCTGTACTCCATGAAGTTTTTCCTTCTTCCTCCCTTTCGACTACGAGAGCTGTGCTGACCACCTGAGGTGTGGCTGCAATGTATAGCAAGAGGGGTTCCTTCTCCTTGGGCGCCACCAAGATTGGTGGTGTCGAGATTGTGCGTTTGAGGTCCTTGAAAGCTTTGTCCGCCTCTTCGTTCCACTGAAACTTCTCTCCTTGCTTAATCAGAGCGTAGAACGGCAATGCCTTCTCTCCTAGCCTGGCGACGAATCTGCTCAAAGCTGCGACTCGCCCAGTCAACTGTTGTATTTCTTTCAACTTTGTTGGCTTCCTCATCGTTACGATGGCTTGGATTTTCTCTGGATTGGCCTCGATCCCTCTTGCTGATACTAAGAACCCGAGAAGTTCCCCAGCAGGGACGCCGAAAGAACACTTCGTCGGGTTCAGTTTGAGGCAAAACTTGTCAAGGTTGTCGAAAGTTTCCTTTAGATCGTCGATCAATGTTGTCCCCTTTTTTGATGTTATGACGACATCGTCAATGTACACTTGTACGTTTTTCCCAATCTGTGTTGCCAAACACTTCTGCATCATCCGCTGATATGTTGCTCCCACGTTTTTCAGATCAAAAGGCATTGTTCTGTAGCAAAACACGCCATAAGGTGTTATGAACGCTGTCTTGACTTCATCATCTTCTTTTAATCTGATCTAGTTATAACCAGAATATGCGTCCAGGAAGGAAAGACGTTCACATCCTGCCGTGGAGTCGATGATTTGATTGATCCTTGGGAGGGGAAAGTGATCCTTTGGACAGTGTTTATTGAGACACGTAAAGTCGACACACATGCGAAGGACTTTCGTGTTTTTCTTCGGGACCAGCACTGGGTTAGCTACCCACGTGGCCTCTGTATGTAGCTCCTTAATAAAACCATCTTCTCTGAGTCGATCAATCTCTAACAGCATGGCTTTGCGGTTTGGTTCCGAAAAGCGCCGCAAAGGTTGATTGATTGGTCTCGCTATTGGATCCAAGTTTAGGTGGTGCTCGGCAAGTTCCCTGGGTACTCCTGGCATGTCAGCTGGACACCATGCGAAGATTTTCCAGTGCTCACGGAGGAACTCGACGAGCACGCTTTCCTATGCGAGGTCCATGTCTGTTGCAATGGACGTTGTTTTCTTTGGATCTGTCGGGTGGACCTGCACCTCCTTGGAATCCTTAGTAGTGTTGAAGGTTGGCTCCCTGAGTGGCCTTCCTGCATCTGGCAACACATCATAATCAGTTGTGAGCCTTGACGCCATATATTCTGCTTGCATCCCGAAAGTTTCTGACAGTCGATGAAAATCCTTGTCGCATTTATCAGCTAACGCAAAACTTCCTTTGACTGTAATTGGTCCCTTAGGTCCAGGTAACCTCCACAACAGGTACGTGTAGTGTGGTACCGCCATAAACCTGGCATATGCTGGTCGCCCCAACAAGGCGTGATATTGCGACGGGAAATTCACAACTTCAAACTCCAGCCTTTCTATCCTATAGTTTTCTCGGGTCCCAAACTGAACGTCGAGATTGATCTTCCCCAACGGATAACTCGGCTTCTCTGGCGTGATTCCATGGAAACGTGTGTCAGTTGGTTTTAGATTTGCCAGGGATATGTTCATCTTCCTTAGTGTATCTGCATACATAAGGTTTAGACTGCTGCCTCCATCTATGAATACTCGAGATACGTCGAATCCTGCGATCACTGCTGGTAAGATAAGTGTTGAATGCCCTGGTCGAGGAACTTGCTGCGGGTGATCCGCAATTGTGAAGCCAATGTCCTGTCCCGACCAATTTAGGTACTCAATCGTTGGTGGAGGCATCTTCTCTGCCATGAACACTTGTCGCGAGATTACTTTCTGAGCCCTATTAGACGGCCTAGCTTTCTGAATCATCGAGACCGCGACGTTGGAGGTAGGATCAACATATGGAGGTGGGTGTGGTGCTGCCGCTATTCTGAGCTGGTGCCGATTTTCGTCCGTAATTGCGGGAGGAGATGGCAGGTGGATCTCACTCCTGGGCCCTTGGGGGTTTCTATTTGTTGTCTGAGCATTGGCTAGCCTGCGACCCTCAACATTGCTTGAAAATTGCGACAGTCCTTCTGCAGATGTCCTGACTGCCTCTTCCCATTATTGTCGAGATAGAAATGCATCTAACACGGCCCGTTCATCATATCCTCGGGAGATACAAAAGGTCTCTGAAACCTTGGTCCACTATTTTGCCTGTTATTCCGAGAGTCATCTCTATTGTCGCCTTGCTGCTCGTTACTCCTTTGATATTCATCTCTATTGTTTCCTCCTGTGTTTCCCCGAAACCCAGCCGATATTTGGCCGGGAGCATCATAACTCGAGAATTGTCGAGGAAATCGTCGTCTATTTTGAAAATTTTGACTACGGTCCTCCTCCGGTGACCTGTGTCGTTTATTGTGAACCGCATCTTCTCCATCTGCCCATCTGTTTGCTATCTCCATCAACGTTGACACTGTCCTTGGGTTGGTTTTTCCCAAGTCTTCGACAAAATCTCCTCGTCGAATTCCTGCCACAAATGCATCTATTGCTCTCTCGTCAGATACATTCTCTGCCGAGTTTTTAATGATGTTCCACCTTTGGATGTATTTTCTCATTGATTCATCATGCTTTTGTCGACATGATCTCAACTCTTCTAGTGATGCAGGTTTTTTGCAGGTTGATCGGAAGTTCTTGACAAACACATCTTCAAAACTATCCCAGCTGTCGATGGAACCCGGGGGAAGCTTCTTTATCCAAGATCTTGCGGCTCCACTCAGGTGTACTTGAATGCTCTGCATGGCTATTGCTCTGGTTCCGCCTATCAACTTTACCGTCTCGAGGTAGTCAACGAGCCAATCCTCGGGATCCTGTAGACCATCAATTTTTTTGAAATTTTTGGGTAACTTAAACCCTGATGGGACTTGAGTTTTTCGGACTCGTCTCGTGAAACACGGAAGTCCACACATATCTTCCTTAGCAACTTCTGGTGAATACCGATGTTCCCTTATGTCCTGTCGTGCTCTATCCACCCTTGCCTGAGTCGCTGAATCTCTTGCTCCACTTGCTCTCAGTGGATCCTGCACTGCTGCGGTAGGTCGCGGACTATTTTGCCTTGCAGTTCCTTCGGGAGGTGTAGCTGCAAACGCTGTTCCCATGGCTCCAACTCCTACCATTGCCATGTTATACAACGCTTCTCTCGGGTCCCCAGGAGGTGGTCTGGACGCGAGGATGAAAGCTTGCATTGCCATGTACCCGGCTGACATAGGCATCCCCAATGGGCGTGCCGATGATAGTACCCGGGGTTTACTGAAGGCCCACTACCCGAAGAATAAGAAGACTCGAAAGCCCAAGATATTGTTAAGGAAAGCTAGAGTTGTAATAGGAAGCATTATTTGTAATCTTGCGGGAGGAGTTAGAAACCTTTCCGGACTCTGTAACTTGTACAATACGAATCCCTCGGCTCCGCCTCCTATATAAGGGGGAGTCGAGGGACACAGAAAGCATCGAATCTACTGTCAACACAACCTTAGTTTTATATTCGTCGAGTACTTTTCGGCTGAAACCTTCGAGATCTACTTGCCCTCTACATCCAACTAAACCCTAGTCTACAATCCGTAGGCATTGACAAGTTAATACCTTGTCAATTGGCGCCGTCTGTGGGATCTAGAGGCGACAAGGAGCTGATCTCGATGGCACGTTCAAGATCGTCGACTTCATCAGTAGCAAGCAACATCATGGAGAGAGGTAAACAGATCGAAACTGGTCTCGTTGATTTTATTCCTCACCCGCCCTCCCGTTTTGGATGCATATGCGTATCTGGAGGAGCCCATGAAGATGACGTTTGGAAAGTTCCACTTCTGCGTCGAGAAAGAAGGAGCGTATCGTCTCGAAGTTCCGATCTCGTCGGAATTATCGGCGGTTGGTCCTGATTTCTCAAACTCAGTATCATCCATCGAGTCAAACGACAAGGAGATTTCGTCGCCACGCTTCATCGGCAGCAGGGCAAGTGAAAAACTCGCCAAAATCTTCAGCGACATGTCCTTCGAATCATCGGCGGACTCCTATATAAGCGATGATTCGAGCGACACCGACAGCTTCGACTTCATCAACAAATCCATCTCTATTGGGAAGGTCTTCACCAATCTCTATGATGGTGTCACCAAACCAAGCAAAGTGAAAAATCCAAAATATCACCAAGTTTATGCCATTGGAGAAGCAAGTCGCGATCAAGAGGAAATATCAGAGGCTTTCGACGATTTGGGAAACCCCTATGTCGATCCCTCAAATCTAAGGAGAGGTTTGGGCACTAAATATGTCGGGCCCACACCACGGGTCAGAGTTCAACTTCCACAAGCAGCCTGAGATAGAGCTGTGAAAGCTTTGGATGGCTCTGAACCAATGGAGACAACTGCTACAGTCGAAGAACTACAAGCTTATCAATATAGACTCGCCCGGGCTGGAAGAGAGTTGGAAAAACAGACAGCTGCTTTGAACAGAAGAAGGGAGGCAGCTTCCGCATCAAGCAGGCGACGAGCGGAATTAAGTCGACAATCAGAAACTTCGGGAGATAGTCATAGAGAAGCTCGGAGGAGAGCAAGATCTCGGCTGCAAAACATATCGGAAGCTGAAAGAGAGACTCTAATCCAAAACCTCGACATGTCCTTTATGTCAATCGACACGAGGGGGAATATTATCCCAAAAACACCGGAAGCAGGGTACATGGCGACACAAGCTTTCATCTTAGCGTCCAGGCCACCTCCCGGAGATCCAAGAGAAGCGTTGTACAACATGGCCATGGCAGGATGTGGAGCCATGGGAGCAGCGTTCACAGCTACACCTCCCGAAGGAACTGCAAGGCAAAATAGTCCGAGACCTACCGCAGTAGTGCAAGATCCACCAAGAGCAAGTGGAGCCAGAGACACAACAACTCAGGCCAGAGTTGATAGAGCGCGACAAGAAAGAAGGGAACGTCGGCATTCACCAGAACTTGCTGAAGAGGACATGTGTGGACTTCCATGTTTCACACGACGGGTCCGAAAAACTCGAGTTCCATCAGGATTCAAGCTACCCGATAGTTTCAAGAAATTCGATGGCCTGCAAGACCCCGAGGATTGGCTAGTGGATTACCTCGAGACAGTAAAATTGATAGGCGGGACCAGAGCGACAGCCATGCAGAGCATCCAGATACATCTGAGCGGAGCCGCTAGATCATGGATAAAAAAGCTTCCCCCAGGTTCCATCGATAGCTGGGAAAGTTTCGAGGACGTGTTTATCAAGAATTTCCGGTCAACCTGCAAAAAACCTGCGACACTAGAGGAGTTGAGGTCATGTCGACAAAAGCATGATGAATCAATGAGGAAGTACATCCAAAGGTGGAACATCATCAAATATTCGGCAGAAAATATATCCGACGAAAGAGCGATAGATGCATTTGTTGCAGGAGTTCGACGAGGAGATTTCGTGGAGGACTTGGGGAGGACAAACCCAAGAACAGTATCAGCTTTAATGGAGATAGCAAACAGATGGGCAGATGGTGAAGATGCGGTACATAACAAACGACATAGGTCCCCAGAGGAAGATCGCAGTCGAAATTTTCAAAATAGACGTCGATTTCCCCGTCAATTTTCAAGTTACGATGCACCTGGCCAAATATCGGCTGGCTTTCGGGGAAACAATGGAGGAAACAGTAGAGATGACTACCAGAGAAGTAATGCACAGCAAGGCGACAATAGAGATAACAGGCAAAATAGCGGGCCAAGGTTCCAGAGACCTTTTGTGTCTCCCGAAGAGATGATGAACGGGCCGTGTCAGATGCATTTCTTTCTCGATAGCAATGGAAAAAGACAGTCGGGACACTTGCAAAAAGATTGCCGAAATTTCCAGGCAATGTTAAGATGGGCAGGACATGCAAATGCTCAGGCAGCGCACAGAAATCCTCAAGGACCTAGGAGTGAGATTCACTTGCCACCTCCTCCCGCGGTTACAGATGAAAATCGACATCAGCTCAGAATAGCGGCAGCACCTGCTCCACCGCCCTATGTCGATCCTAACTCTAACGGAGCGGTCTCGATGATTCAGAAAGGAAGGCCATCCAATAGAGCTCAGAAAGTAATCTCACGACAGGTGTTTATGGCAGAGAAGATGCCACCACCAATAGTCGAGTACCTTAACTGGTCAGGGCAAGATATTGGCTTCACAATAGCTGATCATCCACAGCAAGTTCCTCGACCAGGACAGTCAGCACTGATCTTACCAGCAGTAATTGCGGGATTCGATGTATCTCGGGTATTCATAGATGGCGGCAGCAGTTTAAACCTTATGTACGCAAATACGCTAAGGAAGATGAATATTTCCCTCGCAAATTTGAAACCAACCGACACACGTTCCCACGGCATCACACCAGAGAAGCCAAGTTACCCACTGGGGAGGATCAATCTCGACGTTCAGTTTGGGACCCGAGAAAACTACAGGATAGAAAGGTTGGAATTCGAAGTTGTGGATTTCCCGTCGCAGTATCACGCTTTGTTGGGGCGACCAGCATATGCCAGGTTTATGGCGGTACCACATTACACGTACTTGCTTTGGAGGTTACCTGGACCTAAGGGACCAATCACAGTCAAAGGAAGCTTCGCGCTGGCCGATAAATGCGACAAAGATTTTCATCGACTATCAGAAACTTTCGGGATGCAGGCAGAGTACGCAGCGTCAAGGCTCATGACTGATTATGATGTGCTGCCAGACGTAGGGAGGCCCAACAAGGAATCAACTTTCAATACCGCAAAAGATTCTAAGGAAGTGCAGATTCACCCGACAGATCCGAAGAAAACGACGTCCATCGCAACAAACATGGACCTCGCATAGGAAAGCACGCTCGTCGAGTTCCTCCGTGAGCACTGGAAAATCTTCGCATGGTGTCCAGCTGACATGCCAGGAGTACCCAGGGAACTTGCCGAGCACCACCTAAACTTGGATCCTATTGCGAGACCAATCAAGCAACCTTTGCGGCGTTTTTCGGAACCAAACCGCAAAGCTATGCTGTCAGAAATTGATCGACTTAGAGAAGTTGGTTTCATCAAAGAGATATCTACTGAGGCCACTTGGGTAGCTAACCCAGTGATGGTACCGAAAAAAACACGAAAGTCCTTCGCATGTGTGTCGACTTTACGTGCCTCAATAAACATTGTCCAAAGGATCACTTTCCCCTCCCAAGGATCGATCAGATTATCGACTCCACGGCAGGATGTGAACGTCTTTCCTTTTTGGACGCATATTCTGGTTACAACCAGATCAGATTAAAAGAAGATGACGAAGCCAAAACAGCGTTCATCACACCGTATGGCGTATTTTGTTACAAAACAATGCCCTTCGGGTTGAAAAACGCGGGAGCAACATATCAACGGAAGATGCAGAAGTGCCTAGCAACACAGATTGGGAAAAATGTACAAGTGTACATCGACGACATCGTCATCACATCAAAAAAGGGGGCAACATTAATCGAGGACTTGAAGGAAACTTTCGACAACCTCGACAAATTTTGTCTCAAGTTGAATCCGACGAAATGTTCCTTCGGCGTCCCTGCAGGAGAACTTCTCGGGTTCCTAGTTTCAGCAAGAGGGATTGAAGCAAATCCCGAAAAAATCCAAGCTATCGTAAAAATGAGGAAGCCAACAAAGTTGAAGGAAATACAGCAGTTAACTGGGCGAGTCGCAGCTTTAAGCAGATTCATCGCCAGGCTGGGAGGAAAGGTGCTACCATTCTACGCCTTAATCAAACAAGGAGAGAAGTTCCAGTGGAACGAAGAGGCAGATAGGGCCTTCGAGGACCTCAAACGGAAAATTTCGACACCACCAATTCTAGTGGCGTCAAAAGAGAAAGAACCGCTCCTGTTATATATTGCGGCTACACCTCAGGTGGTCAGCACGGCGCTAGTTGTCGAAAGAGAAGAAGAAGGAAAACTCCATGGAGCGCAGAGGCCAGTATATTTCATCAGCGAAGTATTATCGCCTTCAAAACAGAGGTACCCGCAGTACCAAAAGCTAGCATATGGAGTATTCACAACCGCAAGAAAATTGCGCCACTATTTTTCGGCGCATCCGATAATAGTGGTCAATGAGGCGCCTTTATCCAACATACTCAATAATCCAGAAGCTACAGGCCGTGTCTCCCTTTGGGGAATAGAACTTTCTCCTCGGGACATCACGTATGAAAAAAGAAAGGCAATAAAGTCACAAATTCTACCAGACTTCATCGCAGAGTGGATGGAGTTGCAAAACACAGGACCTCCGGATTTATCGAGAACCTGGACTATGAACTTCGACGGGTCCAAAAGGTTAGAAGGAGCTGGAGCAGGGGGAATACTCATATCACCTGAAGGCGACAAATTGAAATACGTCCTGCGGATGACGTTCCCAAACGCATCTAATAATGAGGCAGAATATGAAGCCCTTATACATGGGATGAAGATGGCGAAAGCCTGCGGCGCAACTCGATTAAAAATATTTGGCGACTCACAATTGGTAGCTCAGGAAGTCATGAACCAATGTGATGCGGTCAATGATAGCATGGTGGCGTACAAAGAGATGTATAATGAGCTGGAGAAGCTGTTTGACGGATGCGAAGTAAACCATATCAGTAGGCTGAGCAATGATGAAGCCGATGTTCTCGCAAACATCGGGTCGCAGTGCCTCGCAATTCCCCCAGGTGTGTTCTGGGAAGAAATAACAGAAAGATCCACGAAGCCGAAGAAATTAACAAAAAAGGAGAAGAACGAGAAACCCTCGGGGGCTGGGAAAGAAGCATTGGAAGAAGAGGAAGAGGAACAGGAGCTAGTACTGATGGTGCAAATCCCATGGATGCAGGCGTACATATCATACATCCTAAGAAAAACAATACCCGACGATCCAGTTGAAGCAAGGCGAGTTATTAGGCGATCTAAAGCTTTCACGGTGGTCAAAGGGGAGTTGGACAAGCGCAGTATCTCGGGTGTGTTACAAAGGTGCGTCACACCCGAAGAAGGAAGGATAATTCTGAAGGACGTGCACGAAGGAGTATGTGGCCACCACGCGAGCAGTCGAGCTATTGCAGCCAAAGTCTTTCGAGCAGGATTCTACTGGTTGACAACAATTGAGGACGCGAAGGAGATAGTGCGAACTTGTGACGCATGTCAGAGATTTGCCGCAAAACCTCACTCTCCGGCAGCAGAATTAATGCCAATACCCTTATCTTGGCCCTTTGCTCAATGGGGTCTCGATATGGTGGGAAAATTACACAAAGCTTCGCCAGGAGGATACGAGTATATGTTGGTTGTTGTTGACAAATTCACCAAATGGATAGAAGCAAAGCCGATAAATTCACCAGATGCAGCATCAGCAATAAAGTTCGTGAAGGGCATCGTTTTTCGATTTGGAGTACCTCACAGCATCGTCACAGACAATGGCAGCAACTTTACGTCAAATGAGTTCAAGGCGTACTGTGCAGAGGTAGGCATCAAATTGCACTTCGCGTTAGTTGCACATCCTCAAACCAATGGTCAAGTCGAGAAAGCCAATGGTATCATCTGCAATGGCATCAAGAAACGCTTGTTAGGACCACTGGAAAAAGCTCGACATACCTGGCCAGAAGAGTTACCAAGCGTGTTATGGAGCATCCGAACAACACCAAATACAGCAACACAGGAGACCCCGTTCTTCCTAGTCCACGGAGCAGAGGCGGTACTGCCGATAGAAATAGAGCACGACTCCCCTAGAGTCACAGAGTACAACGAAGAAATTTCCAGAAAAGCATTGGAAAACGACGTCGACGCTCTCGACGAAGCTCGAGACGAAGTATTGTCAAGGGTAACTAAATATCAGCAGGACCTGAAAAACTACCACAGTCGACGTTTGCGACCAAGATCCTTTCAAGTTGGAGACCTAGTTTTGCGACTCAACCAAGAGCGTACTGAAAAACTCGAGTCGCCATGGCTTGGCCCTTACGTCGTTACGGAAGTAATCGAAGGAGGAGCGTACAGGATAAAAGACAAGAAGACAGGGGTTCCCGAGAAAAACCCCTGGAACGTGGCACAGCTCAGGCGGTTCTACGCTTAGAGTCGAAATATAGTCCTCCTCTGTAAAGATACAATGTACTGAAACGCCCGCGAGTTTTCAGACGCACTCTTTTCCTTTTCGGGGCACCGAGTGGGGCCGGAAAGGTTTTTAATGAGGCGGGCTCGCGGTGCTGCAATATAATAAAGATAGTGGAGATATACTTCTTATTCTTCGACACGCTCGGGGGCTCAATGCCTTCAAGTTACAAAATATATATATAGATAAACTAGACTTACCGAAATATTTCGCCTTGGTACAAGAATACCTCGCCAAATAGAACATCGGAAGCTAACAACTACAAATATAGCATACTCGTCAAAATGTTATTGCTTTGGTCTGAAAACCTCGCAACAAAAATATAGAACGTCACCACCAAGACACTCGGGGGCTCGCGCCCATTGATAGCAAAATATATATACCTTCTCGCAATAAGAGAAAAATCTTTGGGATAACAAAATAGTATAAGCTCCAGCCAAAGGCTCGGGGGCTCGACGATCAAAAATAGAAACAATACATACTTACAGAGTTGACAGCTTTACAATATAGATCATGTTTACAAAGACGTATCAATGGTGAAACTATAGCAAGAAAAAGGAAAAAACCTTCAATGGATACCTAGTACATGGTCTATGGTTATTCGTTCATTGGAAGGACGAGTACTGTGCTCGGCATAGCTACCCTTCACAAAGAACTCAGCGTCCATCCGAAGAAGTTCATCCATCATATCTTCGGCTACAGGAGTCACCAGATCATCAATCTTGCCCATGTTTCTCTTTTTCTTCGACATTTTAGCCAGACACGTGGGAACAATTTGATTCATGGGCAATTTTGGATAGCAAATCTTTATCATCATCATAGCAAATCTTGCGCCAGCAGAGAGTTGAGCCCGCACAAAGCCATGGATTCGAGGAGCATCTCGAAATTTTTCCATTAATGCAGGAAGAGTTTCTGGCATCTTGTTGCGAGGGAACATGGTTCCATAAACTAAAAATAAAGTCTTCGTACAGAAGTCAAGGAAGTCACGGACCTGAGCCGCGCGATCTTGGAATCTGACAATTTGGCGGGTACGCTCAGGAGTAACCCAAAAGTTAGAACCATCTTTGTGCGGCTTGACCTGAAACGAGAACATTGGCTCGAGCTTCAACACGTTGATCTTCGGCAGCAGTATCCAAAAATGAGCCTGGTACAGCAAATAAATTGATAAGGAAGGAAAAATAGCAAAAATAACATCCAGCATGGTTATGAACAAGAAACATACCTGTCATGTCCAGGCTGGCGTCAGTCATTAGCTGAAGCATATAATTTTCTCGAGAGGAAGCTTCGGTAGCCTCAGCAACAGCAGCATCCTTTGCAGCAATGGCTTCTTTTGCCTGTTGAAGAGCAATTTTCTCTCTCTCGGATGCTTGTCGAGATTGTTCCATCATCGCAAGAGTTTGTTTCTTCATGGATTGGAGTTGCTGGCGCAATTCTTGCAAATCTTGCGACAAATGTTGTCTTGAAGAACCTTCGATGAGGTTATCATTGACTAGTGTTTTCTTCGAGAAGGAGGAAGCAGGAGAAGTATCGGCAGAATAAGGATTGACAGAGTAGTTATCAAATATCAACTGGAAAAGAAAACACCAATATCAAAGGATTGCACAAGACAGAATTCCATTGATCTTCAAGAAATTTACATGGATATTACAGAAGGAGTTCTTCAAAAGGACTACTAAGGTAACTGTCGCCAAAGCTAATATGGCGACAATAGCTAAAGAAACAGGAAAAATAAAAATAAGGGGCATTCAACTAGACCTCCGGCTTTGATGAGCTAGGAGTTGAAGATGGCTTGATCCCGTGATAGGACAGGATTTTCTTCGTGTTGGGCTTTGCCGCCTTGATCAACGATCGCCATTTTGTCTACTCTATCTGTTCTGTGTCGCCTACTTTCGCCCAGTCGATAGTTTGTTGGCTATCAGCGACCAAGGCAACAGTGCTTTCGACAACAATTTTATGTTCTCCTGGCGCATCTTCAGTCCAAGATCCTCTGGTGGATTAAAGCACTTGGCAAGAGCAAGGAAAGTTGCGGGTTCCTCTTTCTTCGGGAAGAAGTAGGGGAAGAGTCGCGACAGCCCTGCTTTAGCTTGATCAATGCCCTCGCGTGCTTCTGTTCCATGAAACTCAAGGAACGAAAGGGCGTCAAGAAGAGGATCATTGTCGGGATCTTCAAGTTCAAATTCTTTAGATGTTTTACCTGTCAAGATAAAAACTTATTGATCAACAAACGAGTGAAGGAAAGAAAGTCCAAAGGATGTGAAGTGGTTCAGATACTTACTGACAAAGCGACGGTTCTGCGACCTTAGGCGTTTAATAATCGCTTCCTCGCGAGCAGATTGTGCGGCTATATGCTCGCTCAGCGAAGTTTCGGCATCGTAAAGTTTCTTCTTAAGATCTTCGACACCAGCAGCATCGGCCTTGGCCTTGTCAGCCTCTGCTCTAGCTTGAATAGCATCTGATTCGGCTTTCTTACGAGCCTCTTCACTTTGCTCTAATTTTTGAGCAAGCGCATTGGCACGCTCGTTGGCCTCCGCCAGTTTTTCTGCCAAGAAAAGATAAAATTTAGTTAAAAACATCGACAACAAAGGAGTAAGAAGGCAAGGGCAAAAAGAAGCAGCAAGGCATTACCTTCAGTTTTACTGGCATATTCACGGTACCCAATGAATTGGGCACCGATGCGAATAAGCTCTTTGATCATAGGCTGTCAAAGAAGGACAAAGAAAAAAGGTCGATATGGGAAAAATATGATGGCATAAAGAAGCAAACAGAAGAAATATAGACAGTGACAAGAAAATTAAGAACTTACATCATCCAAGAGAGGGTTAGAGGAGCTACTCAATTGGAGAGTAGGCTCCGGGATTGTTTCAATCCTTGCCCTTTTCGATGAAGGGACAAGGGGGCTTGAAGGAGGTGTAGGAACGCCGACGTTTTGTTGAGGAGGCGAGGATTCCTCCCCTTCAACTGGCGTCTCCGAAACAACTAGAGTATGTGACGTACTCGTTCGAGCAGCCACATCAAAAGCTGGTACTTCTTCCTCATCATCACTGCGATCAAATGTTGGCAGCATAAAAAGCAAGATAGACAAAAATCTTCGAGTAAAAAAAAAGGTGACTTACGAACTGATGAGGGCCTCAAGGTATGGATCATAAGCTGCCTTCTAACGTGAAGGAACAGTTTCTTCGGCTTTGGAGGTGCCGGAATCTTCGACATCATTCCTTTTCCTTTTGTTCTTTGGAGAAACAGCAGGAGGGGGAGATTGTGCCGATGCAGTGCCTTCAGAGGCAGCCTCCTTTTCATAAGATCCCGCAGATTTTCGAGAATCTGCGGGTTCATTCACAAACGAGGGGGCATCTTGGTTGTCATCGGTGACAACGGCCCTTTCCTCGACTTCTCCACCCTCAGGAAGGGGAGGAAGCGAGACAAGATTTGGATGGTTCTATATAAAAACAGGGGAAGATGTCAAAAAAGGAGTTACAAAAAGATAGCAAGGCAATAACAAATCAATCGACAAAGTTTACCTTGGGAAGCGCATTGGTGGCGCTGTATGGTTTTACACGACAAGAAGAAGGGACAAAATCTTTTTTGCTGAGAGAGGAGATTTTTCGGACAAGCTTTTCTAAATCCTTGACCTCCAAATCCGCTGACAACCGATCTGCGTCCTTGTCGCCAGCATATTTCCAGAGAGGGTTTTTGCGAGCCTGAAGAGGCTGCACTCTGGTTCTAAGAAAATACGCTGTGATTTGGATACCTGATAATTCTTTGCCGCGAGTATTTTGTAACTCATGGATGCGAGCCATCAAGGCCTCTGTCGACGTTTTTTCTTCCTCGGTAGCCTCTGCATCCCAGGAGCGGCGGCGAAGGATTTTCTCGGCACCATCGAAAGTAGGGATGTTGTCTTCAGCGCATCCATGGTTCTCCTCCTGAATGTACAACCACTTCTTGCGCCACCCTTGAACTGAGTCAGGGAGTTTGACGTCGAAGTAATCGACTGTGGGGCGAACAGAAATAACAACGCCGCCTATATTATAGGCGACATTGGGAGAGCCATTGCGGCGACAAAAGAAAATGCGCTTCCATAGCGCCCAGTTAGGCTGGACACCAAGGAAGGCCTCACAGAGGGTGATGAAAATGGAGATATGGAGGATTGAGTTGGGCGTGAGGTGGTGAAGTTGAAGACCATAAACAAAAAGCAATCCACGGAGGAAAGGATGAATGGGGGCGGAAAGACCGCGGATGAGATGGTCGACGAAACTTACCCGATACCCCATTGGAGGGGTTGGGTAGCTTTCTTCACTAGGGAAGCACAACGCTTTGGGCTTCTTGCTAATCCCTAGCTTCTTCAAGAGATTGATGTCTTGAGAGGAAATTTTGGACCTTTCCCACTCCGCGCTTCCCAGATCTACGGCAGCCATTGACGATTCAGGCGTGCTGCGCTTGATTAACCGACGCGGTGGCATCAACAATGGCGCAGGAATACAGCTTGGAGAAGATGAGCTTAGGGAATTGTGGGGCGCAGGAGGAGGTTTTGCAGAGGAGAGTAGGAGAACGGCGCGAGCGGGAGTGCTCGAGGAAGAAGAAGGAGATCTTATATAGAGGTGCGGTGAAGCGGCGGACCGTTGGATGGAAAAGGGGTGCGGCAGATGATAACCACGTAGAAACAAGGGTAAAAAAGTATTTTAACACTGGAGAAGTTACTGTACGTGCGCCAGGAAAAGCGGAGGACGTGTGTCCCCCACCTACACGACGTGTCAAGATAATGGATAATTTGGGCCCGCAAGGCAGCGGGAGAAAACTTCTCGCAATTTTCGGATTCGCAATCGTGGCTATCATCAGCAACAACGTCACCTTGTCAGAGAGAAAAATTCGACTCAACAGCGGCATAAAAAGGCGACATGCAAAAATATTGGGGAGCCTTTGATCAAATACAAGTTTTTGATCAAATGCTCGGGAGCTACTCTGAAAAAATGAAAAGATCAAGAAAGACAAAATAGAAATGGCATAAGCCTATGATCAAATACAAATATTTGTTCATAGCCTCGGGGACTACTCCCATCGGGAGCGCTGTTCGCGCACCCGAGAAATTATAAAACTTCGGGAGAGAAAGAAAATATAGCGGCATAAGGCGTGGAGCCTACAACCAAGCACAAGTCCTTGGCTGTAGCCTCGGGGGCTACTCCCATCGGGAACGCTGTTCGCGTGCCCGATGAAATTATAAAAAAGAAAGATAGAAGAGCAAAAGAGTATATTTTGAGTTATAAATAACTCTGCATATACTCCCATCGGGAGAGCAATATAAGTCATCTTTGACTCAATAAAATGTGCCATTCCAACAGCCGAATAAGCACTCGACAATATATTCTCAGAACGCCAAAGTTGCGATCAATTTCTGAATGCCGCAAAACTTTGCGAAGGTAAGACCCCAGATCCGTTCTGTGAGGCGTGGCGCCGTCTCTGACGTCGGTCTGCTACTTTTATCCGTATCAACAGATACGAAGAAAAATCCTAACGGACGCGTTAGGTACCCGATAAATTTAACTGGGACTCGACAGAATGGTAAGACCTTAAGCGGCACCTGTCGAAGTTTACACCAGTATCCCGAGATCATGTCCAGGGACGTGATTTTGAAGTAGGTTTTTGCGGATTGCCACTAGAGCAGTTAACTAGTACCTAATCCGTCAGATGAACTAGCCCCAACTACCAATTATCCCTGTACAATATAGAAATTTATGTGAAGAAATATAGAAAAGTTTTAAGTTGTCGAGTAAAAATAAACAGCGGAGATTTTCCCTGACTCTACGATTCAAGCAAAATCTCGGGGGCTACTGACATAGGCATCCCCAATGGGCCTGCCGATGATAGTACCCGGGGTTTACTGAAGGCCCACTACCCGAAGAATAAGAAGACTCGGAAGCCCAAGATATTGTTAAGGAAAGCTAGAGTTGTAATAGGAAGCATTATTTGTAATCTTGCGGGAGGAGTTAGAAACCTTCCCGGACTCTGTAACTTGTACAATACGAATCCCTCGGCTCCGCCTCCTATATAAGGGGGAGTCGAGGGACACAGAAAGCATCGAATCTACTGTCAACACAACCTTAGTTTTATATTCGTCGAGTACTTTTCAGCTGAAATCTTCGAGATCTACTTGCCCTCTACATCCAACTAAACCCTAGTCTACAATCCGTAGGCATTGACAAGTTAATACCTTGTCACCGGCTTCCGGTGTTTTAGGGATAATTTTTCCCCTTGTGTCGATTGACATAAAAGACATGTCGAGGTTTTGAACTAAATTATCCCTCTCTGCTTCGATTATATTTTGCAGCCGAGATCTTGCTCTCCTTCGAGCTTCTCTGTGACTATCTCCCGAATTTCCTGATTTCAACTTAAATCCGCCCTTCGCCTGCTTGACGCGGAAGCTGCCTCCTTTCTTCTATTTAATGCAGCTGTCTGTTTTTCTAACTCTCTGCTAACACGAGCGAGTCTGTATTGATAAGCTTGCAATTCTTCTACCGTAGCAGTTGTGGTCATTGGTTCGGTGCCGTTCATGGCTCTTGCGGCTCTGTCCCACGCTTCTTGCGGGAGCTGAACCCTTAGACGTGGTGTAGGCCCAACATATTTAGTGCCTAGACCTCACCTGAGATCAGCGGGATCGACATATGGATTTCCCACATCATCGAAAGCATCTGCCGTCTCCGGCTCTGCTCGGTTTGTTTGCGCAATTGCGTAGATCTGATGATATTTTGAATTTTGATTTTTGTCAGGATTGGTGACACCATCGTATAGATTGGTGAAGACATTTCCAATAACAATAGATCTATCGATGAAATTGAAGTTGTCGACGCTGTCTGAGTCGCTGCTTATATCACAATCCGCAGACGACTCGAAGGATATGTCGCTGAAGATCTTGGCGAGCTTTTCGCTTGCCACGGTGTTGATGAAGCGTGGCGACGAAATCTCCTCTTCGCCTGACGAAAAGTCGGAATCGACCGCCGATAATGCCGACGAGAACAGAATTTCGAGACGATATGATCCTTCCTTCTCGACGCGGAATTGGAACTCGCCAAACGTCATCTCCATAGGCTCCTCCAGATACGCATATGCATCCAAACGGGAGGGCGGGTGAGGAACAAAATCGACTAGACCAGTTTCGATCTGTTTACCTCTATCCAAAGCGTTGCTTGCAGTTGATGAAGTCGACGATCTTGAACGTACCATCGAGATCAGCTCCTTGTCGCCTCTAATCCCCACGGTCGGCGCCAATTGACAAGGTATTAACTTATCAATGCCTACGTATTGTAGACTAGGGTTTCGTTGGAAGTAGAGGGCAAGTAGATCTCGAAGGTTTCAGCCGAAAAGTACTCGACGATTAAGAAACTAGGGTTCTATTGACAATTGATTCGATCCACTCTTTGTCCCTCGACTCCCCCTTATATAGGAGGCGGAGCCGAGGGATTCGTAATACACAAGTTACAGAGTCCGGGAGGGTTTCTAACCCGTCCCGTAAAATTACAATTCTCTATATTTCCTAATACAACTCTAACTTTCCTTAATACTAACTGGGCTTCCGAACTTCATATTCTTCGACTTGTGGGCCTTCAGTAAACCCCGGGTACCATCTTCGGCAGGCCCATTGGGGATGCCTATGTCAGACGCCTCCCACCATCCCAGGACCGCCGCCCTGGCTTCCCGAACCCCCACAGAAGAAGAAACCCGCAGAAGCCTCCCATACCTCAGGCCGCAAACCGTCGGAGCAAGAGGAGTCCACAGTGACGCCGCCTCGGTCAAGACGATCCCGTCGTGGAGATCGTCCACCTACACACCGCACGGGCGAGTGCTCAGATCCCCGCCGCCCCATTCACCAGCGACACGAGCTTAGCTCGATGGCGTCTCTGGGGGAGGCGAGGAGGGAGGAGGGAGGGGAGCAGCGGCGGCGTGGGGCTAAGGTTTCGCCTCCTCGGTCGCCAGGAGGGGGCGACGCGAGGAGGGCAAAAGGGTTTTTCTCTTTTTTCTAGTCTAAACTACTCTCATGGCGCTTAAGGAGCCGTCAAACATCGGCCCATAACAAGGCCACGGAGTGACGAGCAAGACTATGCCAATAACAAAAGTGGTATCCTCCAGATACCCTACCAGAACCTGAAGCTACAAACTCCTAGAACTAATGCTTCTCTTTCTTTTGCCCTTCCTTTCGCTCCTCCCCACATATCTCACATCGATGAACATCGTAAGTCACAGTATGCACAGAATGATCCTCGTCAGAAGATGGGTAGTAGTGTTGGAGATATGCCCAAGAGACAATAATAAAAGTGTTTATTGTTATATATTAGTGTTCATGATAAATGTTTACATCCCATGATATAATTGTATTAACCGGAAACATTAATACTTGTGTGTTTTGTAAACATAAAGGAGTCCCTAGTAAGCCTCTTGTTAAACTAGCTTGTTGATTAATAGATGATCATGGTTTCCTGATCATGAACATTGGATGTTATTAATAACAAGGTCATATCATTAGGTAAATGATGTGATGGACATACACCCATAGTAAGCGTAGCATATGATCAACTCATTTAGTTCTTTGTGCTTCAAGCATCAATATGCATAGTAACTTAATCCTTCGACCATGAGATCTTGTTAATCACCTACACCGGATGGATGCTTTGATGACACCAAATACTACTGCGTAAATGGGTTGTTATAAAGGTGGCATTAATGAAGGAGATATGCCCTAGAGGCAATAATAAAATGGTTATTATTTATATCTTTATGTTTATGATAAATGTTTATATATCATGCTATAATTGTATTAACCGAAACATTAGTACATGTGTGATATGTAGACAACAATGAAATCCCTAGTATGTCTCTTAAACTAGCTTGTTGATTAATGGATGATTAGTTTCATAATCATAAACATTGGATGTTATTAATAACAAGGTTATATCATTATATGAATGATGTGATGGACACACCCAATTAAGCGTAGCATAAGATCTCGTCATTAAGTTATTTGCTATAAGCTTTCGATACATAGTTACCTAGTCCTTATGACCATGAGATCATGTAAATCACTTATACCGGAAAGGTACTTTGATTACACCAAACACCACTGCGTAAATGGGTGGCTATAAAGGTGGGATTAAGTATCCGGAAAGTATGAGTTGAGGCATATGGATCAACAGTGGGATTTGTCCATCCCGATGACGGATAGATATACTCTGGGCCCTCTCGGTGGAATGTCGTCTAATGTCTTGCAAGCATATGAATGAGTTCATAAGAGACCACATACCACGGTACGAGTAAAGAGTACTTGTCAGGAGACGAGGTTGAACAAGGTATAGAGTGATACCAAAGATCGAACCTCGGACAAGTAAAATATCGCGAGACAAAGGGAATTGGTATTATATGTGAATGGTTCATTCGATCACTAAAGTCATCGTTGAATATGTGGGAGCCATTATGGATCTCCAGATCCCGCTATTGGTTATTGGTCGGAGTGAGTACTCAACCATGTCCGCATAGTTCACGAACCGTAGGGTGACACACTTAAAGTTGGATGTTGAAATGGTAGAACTTGAATATGGAATGGAGTTCGAATATTTGTTCGGAGTCCCGGATGAGATCCCGGACATCACGAGGAGTTCCGGAATGGTTCGGAGAATAAGATTCATATATAGGATGTCATTTTATGTGAATTAAAATGTCGCGGAAGGTTCTATGGAAGGTTCTAGAAGGTTCTAGAAAAGTCCGGAAGAAACCACCAAGGAAGGTGGAGTCCACATGGGACTCCACCTCCATGGCCGGCCAACCCTAGTGGGGGAGGAGTCCCAAGTGGACTCCCCTTAGGGGGCAGCCACCCCCATATGGGAGGTGGAAACCCCACCTCTAGTGGGAGTCCTAACTTGGGTAGGTTTCCCCACCATATGGAAGGTTTTTGGTTCGGGTCTTATTCGAAGACTTGGAGACCAACACTTGGGTTCCACCTATATATAGAGGGGCCAAGGGGAGGGGGCCGGCCACCCCAAGAACCACCAAGGTGGCCGCACCCCTTAGTGGCCGGCGCCCCCTCTCCCCAAACCCTAGCGGCCTCTCTCCTCCACCACATCCTGCACGCTTAGCGAAGCTCCGCCGGATTTCTCCACCACCACCGACACCACGCCGTCGTGCTGTCGGATTCAAGAGGAGCTACTACTTCCGCTGCCCGCTGGAACGGGGAGGTGGACGTCGTCTTCATCAACAACTGAACGTGTGACCGAGTACGGAGGTGCTGCCCGTTCGTGGCGCCGGAACCGATCGTGATCAAGATCTTCTACGCGCTTTTGCAAGTGGCAAGTGAACGTCTACCGCAGCAACAAGAGCCTCCTCTTGTAGGCTTTGGAATCTCTTCAAGGGTGAGACTCGATAATCCCCTCGTTGCTACCGTCTTCTAGATTGCATCTTGGCTTGGATTTCGTGTTCGCGGTAGGAAAATTTTTGTTTTCTATGCAACGTTATCCTACAGTGGTATTAGAGCCGTGTCTATGCATAGATGGTTGCACGAGTAGAACACAATGGTTTGTGGGCGTTGATGCTTATGTTGTCTTTAGTTTGAGTACTTTGCATCTTTGTGGCATAGTGGGATGAAGTGGCTCGGACTAACTTTACATGACCGCGTTCATGAGACTTGTTCCTCGTTCAACATGCAACTTGTATTGCATAAGAGGCTTTGTGGGTGTCTGTCTCTCCTACTATAGTGAAGATTCAATTTACTCTTCTATTGACAACACTAGTATCACCGTTGTGGTTCATGTTCGTAGGTAGATTAGATCTCTCTCGAAAACCCTAAACCACGTAAAATATGCAAACCAAATTAGAGACGTCTAACTTGTTTTTGCAGGGTTTGGTGATGTGATATGGCCATAATGTGATGATGAATATGTATGAGATGATCATTATTGTATTGTGGCAACCGGCAGGAGCCTTATGGTTGTCTTTAAATTTCATGTTGAGTAGTATTTCAAAGTAGTTGTAATAGTTGCTACATGAGGTGAACAACCATGAAGACGGCGCCATGAACCTTGACGCTACGCCGACGATGATGGAGATCATGCCCGTTGATGATGGAGATCATGTCCGTGCTTTGAAGATGAAGATCGAAGGCACAAAGACTAAAGGGCCATATCATATCACATATGAATTGCATGTGATGTTAATCCTTTATGCATCTTATTTTGCTTAGATCGCGACGGTAGCATTATAAGATGATCCCTCACATTAATATCAAGATAATAAAGTGTTCTCCCCTCGTATGCACCGTTGTACAGTTCGTCGTTTCGAAGCATCTCGTGATGATCGGATGTGATAGACTCAACGTTCACATACAACGGGTGTAAGCAATGTTGCACACGCGGAATACTTGGGTTTGCTTGACGAGCCTAGCATGTACAGACATGGCCTCGGGACAACGGAAACCGAAAGGTTGAACACGAGTCATATGGATGATATGATCAACATGTTGATGTTCACCATTGAAGCTACATCATCTCACGTGATGATCGGTTTTGGTGTAGTGGATTTGGATCGTGTACCACTTAACAACTATGAGGGATGTTGTATTAAGTGGGAGTTCATTAGTAATTAAATTAAAACATGAACTAATTATCATAAACATAGTCTGAGTAGTATTTTGTATTAATTTTGTAGTATTGGCATCCGTTTACTACTATGCGCTAGTCTTGTTATTGAGATAGAAATACTGTTAAATCTGATAAGAAACTTTACGGATTAGTACCGTATTGTTAAAGAATCAAGAATTGATTAAGTCCTATTGCAAACTTTTAGTAAACCTCACATTGTTGATTCAAAGAGCTATGGTTTCAATTAGTACCCAAAGTTATCTTGTCTCCGTGAAACTTGAAGTTCAAATCTGTTTGAAAAGTAAGGAGCTGAAAATTTAGTTTTCAGAAATAATCAAGGTATGAGATATATGTGATATCTAAGACCTTATTGCAAGATGATAGAATATAAATTTGGTGAGACTACATAAACTCATAAGTTTTATGGGAATGTACGAAGGTTGAAGACGCCAGGCGTCACAATCCTCCAACTATTGGGGCACTAATAATATTCGCATATCCATGAAGTTATCATCCTTAGTATGCACCGTTGCTAAGACTCGTCGTTTCGAAGCATCACGTGATGATCGGGTGTGATAGATTCTACGTGTGCATACAACGGGTGCAAGCCAGATTTGTACATGCGAATACTAAGGTTAAACTTTATGAGCCTAGCATGTACAGACATGGTCTCAAAAAGTTGTCATGAATTGATGGATAAAATTATGAGTGAAATTGTTCATCATAGTTACTAATAAGTGAAATCTAGAACACTTGTCATATGATGATCAACTTCAAAGTAAGAACCTCAAGGTTATTGGTATTTGACCAACAAACCTAGAAGTTATTGATGTTGAAGTGTTTTTCTGAATAATGAGGAAAGCTAAAAGAGAAACTGCAAAAGATATTCTGGCAGAAAGAAAAGAAAAGACTAGAAAGTCTAGCTCAGGTGTATATCAATGATATACATGTTATGGATGTATTCCTCGTTTGGTCACACAATGAAATTCTTGGGTATTTGTACCATATTGGTTGGTATGAAGTGTCATACAAAACAACGCAATACAAGAATACAATGGCCTAAGTGACTGACAAGGAATATGATAGGAATGCACGTCTGGAACAAAAAAATAAAGTGTTATTATGTTCATCGTTGGCATTCTATCTAGCCCTTAGAATTTATAATAAAGAACTTAATAATTGTTATTTTGCTCTTGTCAAATAAAAACAATGAGTTGTTCAAATTATGACATTACTCCATGAACGATGGATAAGTTATTATAAATTTTAATGGTGAAACACACATACATAACACTGATGCTAAAAATGCCATAAGGCAAATGATTTGAATTCCACTTATTTGTGGAACCGCCATTTAGGTCATGTTAGAAAGGAACGCATGAAGGAACTCTATGCAAATGGATTTTTGGAGTCATTTGATTTTTGAATCATTTGGCGCTTGCAAATCTTTTCTAAAGAGAATGATTAAAATACCGTTCATAGGCCAAAAGTTGAACGGGCAACTAACTTAGTGAAAAAAAAATACATGATGATGTATGTGGTTCACTGGGCATAGTTGTGTGCGGGAGATTCTTCTACTTCATGAAAACTTTCAACAATGAATTGATTATATATATGTGGATATATTCAATAAGGAAGAAGTTTGAAATATTTGAATGGATTCAAATAAATTTCAGCATGAAGTGGAAATCATCGTAATAGAAAAGTCAAATATCTATGATTGGATCATGGTGGAAATATTTGAATTACGAGTTTTAGCGAACATCTAAGAGAGTTATGAAATTGTTCTACAACTCACATTTCTTGGAGTATCATAATGATGATATAGTATTCAAGATATGTATCCAAACCTTGTTGGATTAATGATGAGATAAAAATATTATGACGCCATTATATTTTTGTGGATTATGCTTTAGTGACTACCGCTTTTACACTAAATAGAGCATCATCATGATCCGTTGAAATGACACCATACGAGTTATGGCATAGGTAAGAAACCTGATAGTCTTTTCTTAAATTTTGGTATGCATAGCATAAGTAAATAAGTTTACAACCAAAATCGGATGAATGTCTTTGTTGGTTATCCCAGAGATTTGATTGGGAATTCTTCCCACGAGAAAAAGACAAAAGTGTTTGTCAATGTTTCTTATTTCCGAGAAATTGTTTCTAGTGAAGTATAATAGTGGGAGGACAATATAATTTGATAAGGTTTATGAACCTGAGCATAATGATCAGAGTAGCGCAGCATCGGAATTGGTTTCGGAAGCGGCCACAACGATCATGGCTCCCATGACTACAAAGTGTTTTAGTCATGGAGATCGAAGTACATATTGAACCTTGTAGGTATGGTTTACTTTGTGATCAAATAAATGATTTGTGGACAAAGGATTGATTTTGAACAATGATAAACCAACTACAAACAAAGAAGTTATGATGGGCCCTGACTCCGTTAAAATGGCCATGCGCCATGAAATCCATAATAGATGAATACTTTTTGAAAGTAAATGGATCTATAGACTTGGATGAAATATCCTTGAAGAAGCTCGACTTGTCGAAAAATTGTTTACGACAAAGTTCAAAGAGTTGACTACGATAAGATTAGATCTTCCGTAGAAATGCTTATTGTCTATATGGATTATTCTAGTAGGATGGCAAAATACATTACTTATCAGAAGTATGTATTAAAGGTGTATACAAGATACAACCAAGAGTTTTGCTGGTCCGTAGAATATTAGATAGGTATACAAACTTCAATTTGATGAAGTGAGTATCGCGGAGTTTGAATCTTCACCAGATGAAATAGTCAAAGAGTTTTTGATTTCATCAGAGACGATGAAGAGGCTTGCATTTGCAAGAAATTAAGTGGGAGCGCTAAGACATATTTATAATACTTTATGTAGGTGACATATAGTTGGTTATAAATAATGTAATTATATACTTGATTAAAAAGGTTTCATTGAGAAATTAACTTCAATGAAAAGGTATGGACTGAAACAAATTTAGTGTCAAGATCTATGAAGATAGATTGAAACACAAAATAAGTTTAAGTCAAAGTACATAGAATGGATATTGAAATAGTTCAATATAGAAATATTAAGAAGATGTTCTTGTCATGTGAAGTTTTAACAAGACTTGAGTGTATCTGACACTCAATGAGTAAAAACACATGAGTGATTATAGATCACGAATAATATGTACACAATCAGATATCCTATGCTCTAAGAGTGTTATGAGCATGATTCATGTGATGATCACTGAAAAACAGTAAGAATATTCTTGAGTACTTAAGAAGAACCAAGTATATATATATAGTTTTATATGGAGAAATGACAAAACAAATCGCTGTAAGGTGTTGCACCGATACTAATTTTGTCACATATGAAAATAAAATTTCAAATCTCAAATTAGACTAAGTGTTGTTTAAAAGGTAGCACAATGAGCTAGAAGTTGTCTATGCTAGATTTAGAAGAGTTCTAAATATTGTGACGGATTCTACAAAAGAAGGCAGAGTATGTCATTGTTTTGACAATGACAAAGGATGTTAAGTCAAGAAGTTCTTTTGAGAACTTGGTGTAGTTCCGATAGTGTCAGAACTTTGAAGCTATATTGTGTGTGACAATATTAGTGACATATTTCAGACCGCGGAATTAAGGTTCCACCAGAAGACCAAACATATTTAATGCCGACTCATTTGGAAATGAGTGATGCGTTGAGATGCAAATGAATTACAAAATACATACGTTTCTGAACGTGTCAGATCCGTTGACTAAAACATCTCCCGTAAGCAAAACATGATAAAGCACCGGAAGGCCAAGGTGTTATATCTTTACAAATGTAAACTAGATTATTGACTCTAGTGCAAGTGGGAGACTGAAGGAGATATGCCCTAGAGGCAATAATAAAATGGTTATTATTTATATCTTTATGTTTATGATAAATGTTTATATATCATGCTATAATTGTATTAACCGAAACATTAGTGCATGTGTGATATGTAGACAACAATGAAGTCCCTAGTATGTCTCTTAAACTAGCTTGTTGATTAATGGATGATTAGTTTCATAATCATAAACATTGGATGTTATTAATAACAAGGTTATATCATTATATGAATGATGTGATGGACACACCCAATTAAGCGTAGCATAAGATCTCGTCATTAAGTTATTTGCTATAAGCTTTCGATACATAGTTACCTAGTCCTTATGACCATGAGATCATGTAAATCACTTATACCGGAAAGGTACTTTGATTACACCAAACACCACTGCGTAAATGGGTGGCTATAAAGGTGGGATTAAGTATCCGGAAAGTATGAGTTGAGGCATATGGATCAACAGTGGGATTTGTCCATCCCGATGACGGATAGATATACTCTGGGCCCTCTCGGTGGAATGTCGTCTAATGTCTTGCAAGCATATGAATGAGTTCATAAGAGACCACATACCACGGTACGAGTAAAGAGTACTTGTCAGGAGACGAGGTTGAACAAGGTATAGAGTGATACCAAAGATCGAACCTCGGACAAGTAAAATATCGCGAGACAAAGGGAATTGGTATTATATGTGAATGGTTCATTCGATCACTAAAGTCATCGTTGAATATGTGGGAGCCATTATGGATCTCCAGATCCCGCTATTGGTTATTGGTCGGAGTGAGTACTCAACCATGTCCGCATAGTTCACGAACCGTAGGGTGACACACTTAAAGTTGGATGTTGAAATGGTAGAACTTGAATATGGAATGGAGTTCGAATATTTGTTCGGAGTCCCGGATGAGATCCCGGACATCACGAGGAGTTCCGGAATGGTCCGGAGAATAAGATTCATATATAGGATGTCATTTTATGTGAATTAAAATGTCGCGGAAGGTTCTATGGAAGGTTCTAGAAGGTTCTAGAAAAGTCCGGAAGAAACCACCAAGGAAGGTGGAGTCCACATGGGACTCCACCTCCATGGCCGGCCAACCCTAGTGGGGGAGGAGTCCCAAGTGGACTCCCCCTTAGGGGGCCGGCCACCCCCCCATATGGGAGGTGGAAACCCCACCTCTAGTGGGAGTCCTAACTTGGGTAGGTTTCCCCACCATATGGAAGGTTTTTGGTTCGGGTCTTATTCGAAGACTTGGAGACCAACACTTGGGTTCCACCTATATATAGAGGGGCCAAGGGGAGGGGGCCGGCCACCCCAAGAACCACCAAGGTGGCCGCACCCCTTAGTGGCCGGCGCCCCCTCTCCCCAAACCCTAGCGGCCTCTCTCCTCCACCACATCCTGCACGCTTAGCGAAGCTCCGCCGGATTTCTCCACCACCACCGACACCACGCCGTCGTGCTGTCGGATTCAAGAGGAGCTACTACTTCCGCTGCCCGCTGGAACGGGGAGGTGGACGTCGTCTTCATCAACAACCGAACGTGTGACCGAGTACGGAGGTGCTGCCCGTTCGTGGCGCCGGAACCGATCGTGATCAAGATCTTCTACGCGCTTTTGCAAGTGGCAAGTGAACGTCTACCGCAGCAACAAGAGCCTCCTCTTGTAGGCTTTGGAATCTCTTCAAGGGTGAGACTCGATAATCCCCTCGTTGCTACCGTCTTCTAGATTGCATCTTGGCTTGGATTTCGTGTTCGCGGTAGGAAAATTTTTGTTTTCTATGCAACGTTATCCTACAATTAAGTGTTCGGAAAGTATAGGGTTGAGGCACTTGTATCAACAGTGGGATTTGTCCATCTTAATGACGGATAGATATACTTTGGGCCCTCTCGGTGGAATGATATCTAATTAGCTTGAAAGCATGTGACTGGTTCACAAGGGATATCATATCACGGTACGAGTAAAGAGTACTTATCAGTAACGAGGTTGAACCAGGTATGGAGATACCGACGATCAAACTTCGGAGAAGTAAAATATCGCGAGACAAAGGAAATTGTTATTTTATGTGAATAGTTCTTTCGATCACGAAGTCATCGTTGAATATGTGGGAGCTATTATGGATCTCCAGGTCCCGCTATTAGTTATTGATCGGAGAGGAGTCTCAATCATGTACGCATAGTTCTCGAACCGTAGGGTGACACACTTAAGGTTTGATGTCGTTTTAAGTAGATATGGAATATGGAATGGAGCTCGAATGTTTTTCGGAGTCTCGAATGGGATCCGAGACATCACGAGGAGGTTCGGAATGGTCCGGAGAATAAGATTCATATATGGGAAGTCATTTTCCGGGGTTCGGAAAAAGTCCGGTGTTTTGACCGGAGCTTCTAGAATGTTTTGGAAGGACCGGAATAGTCCGGAATATTGTGGAAGGTTCCGGAAGTGTCCGGGACGACCCGGGCTGTCTAAGGAAGTCCAGAGGGTTCCATAATAGGTGCAACCACGTGGCCTTAAGGGAAAATAAGTCTTTCCTTAATGCAATTTCGGAATTGGCAAAAGAGTCCGAGTAGGAGTAGGTTTTCGGAGCCGGAAACCTGTCGGAACTCAGTCAAACTTGGGGCAGTTTTATGGACGACCCAAGGGGCTTGGCCACCTATTTAAAGGGACCAAGGGGCACCCCAAGGGCACCCCAAGTCGCAGCCCAAGCTCCCTCTCCCCAAACCCTAGCCGCCCTTCCTCCTCCTCCCTCTTGCACGGCTACGGCGAAGCCCTGCAGGATTTCTCCACCACCACCGCCACCACGCCGTCGTGCTGGCGGGATTCCGAGGAGGATCTAGTACATCCGCTGCCCGCTGGAACGGGGAGAAGGACGTCGTCATCAACACCGTACGTGTGATCGAGTGCGGAGGTGCTGCCTCATTGTGGCACCGTCAAGATCTTCTACGCGCTTTTGAAAGCGGCAAGTGATCGACAATATCCACCACGAGATTTATCTCGTTAACACTTAGCGATCTTTGAGGGTATGTTGATCTTCACCTCGTTGCTACCATCTCTTAGATTAGATCTTGGCTTGTTATTCGTTCTTGCGGTAGGAATTTTTTTGTTTTTTATGCTACGAATCCCATCAGTGGTATCAGAGCCGTGTGTATGCATAGATTGGTTGCACGAGTAGAACAAAATGGTTTTATGGGCGTTGATGTTTTTGTTGTCTCTTGTTATGTGTACTTTGCATCTTGCGGATGGTGGGATGAAGCGGCCCGGGCTAACTTTACATGACCGCGTCTCATGAGACTTGCGCCACGCTTGACATGCAACTTGTATTGCATAAGTGGCTTTGCGGGTGTCTGTCTCTCCCACCATAGTTAAGATTCAATTTACTCTTTCAACCGACAACATTAGTATCACCGTTGTGGTTCATGTTCGTAGGTAGATTGGATCTTACTCGAAAACCCTAAACCACGTCAAATATGCAAACCAAATTAGAGGCGTCTAACTTGTTTTTGTAGGGTTTGGTGATGTGATATGGCCATGATGTGATGATGATTATATTTGATGTATGAGATGTTCATTATTGTATTATGGCAACCGGCAGGAGCCTAATGGTTGTCTTTAAATTTGTTAAGACATGTGTGTCTATTCATCATGTAATAGCTTTATTTCAAGTAGTTGTTATAGTAGCTATAAGTGATGGACAACCATGAAGCGGCGCCATGGACCTTGGTGCAATGCTGGTGATGATGGAGATTATGCTCGTGTGTTTTGGAGATGAAGATCAAAAGCACAAGAAGAAAGTCCATATCATATCACATATTATGAATTGCATGTGATGTTAATCCTTTATGCATCTTATCTTGCTTAGATCGCGACGGTAGCATTATAAGATGATCCCTCACATCAATATCAAGATAATAAAGTGTTTTCCCCTCGTATGCACTGTTGCTACAGTTCGTCGTTTTGAAGCATCTCGTGATGATCGGATGTGATAGATTCTACGTTCACATACAACGGGTGTAAGCCATGTTGCACACGCGGAAATACTTGGGTTTGCTTGACGAGCCTAGCATGTACAGACATGGCCTCGGAACACAGGAAACCGAAAGGTTGAACACGAGTCATATGGATGATATGATCAACATGTTGATGTTCACCATTGAAGCTACATCATCTCACGTGATGATCGGTTTTGGTGTAGTGGATATGGATCGTGTGCCACTAAATAACTATGAGGGATGTTGTATTAAGTGGGAGTTTATTAGTAATTAGATTAAAACATGAACTAATTATCATGAACATAGTCTGAATAGTATTTTGAATTAAATTTGTAGAATTGGCATCCGTTATCTACCATGCGCTAGTCTTATAATTGAGATAGAAATACTGTTAAGTCTAACAATAAACTTTACGAACTGGTACCGTATTGTTATAGAATCAAGAAATAATTAAGTCATATTGCAAACTTTTGGTAAACCTCACGTTGCTGATTCAAAGAGCAATAGTTTCAATTAGTACCTAAAATCATCTTGTCTCCGTAAAACTTGAAGTTCAAATCCATTTGAAAAGTAAGGAGCTGCAAATTTGTTTTCAGAAATAAGCAAGGTATGAGATATATGTGATATCTAAAGAACTTATTGCAAGATGATAGAATATAATCTAGTGAGACTACATAAACTCATAAGTTGTATGGGAATGTACGAAGGTTGAAGACGCTAGGTGTCCCAATCCTCCAACTAGTTGGGCACTAACGATATCCGCATATCCATGAAGTGATCGTCCTTAGTATGCACCGTTGCTAAGACTCGTCGTTTCGAAGCATCACGTGATGATCGGGTGTTATAGATTCTACGTGTGCATACAACGGGTGCAAGCCAGATTTGTACATGCGAATACTAAGGTTAAACTTTACGAGCCTAGCATGTATAGACATGGTCTCGGAAAGTCGTCATGATTTGATGGATAAAAATTATGAGTGAAATTGTTCATCACATTAAAAGGTTACTAATAGTGAAATCTGGAACACTTGTCATGTGATGATCAACTTCAAAGTAAGAACCTCAAGGTTATTAGTATTTGACCAATGGACCTAGAAGTTATTGAAGGTGAAGTGTTTTCTGAGAATGAGGAAAGCTAAAAGAGAAACTACAAAAGATTTTGGCAGAAAGAAAGAAAAGACTAGAAAGTCTAGCTCAGGTGTATATAGATGATATACATGTTATGAATGTATTCCTTGTTTGGTCACACAATGAAATTCTTGGGTATTTGTACCATATTGGTTGGTATGAGGTGTCATACAAAACAACGCAATGCAAGAATGCAATGGCCTAAGTGATTGACAAGGAATATGGTAGGAATGCACGTCTGGAAGAAAATAAAGTGTTATTGTGTTCGTCGTTGGCATTCTACTTAGCCCTTCCGATTTATAATAAAGAACTTTATAATTGTTGTTTTGTTCTAGTCAAATGAAAACAATGAGTTGTTCAAATTATGACAGTATTCCATGTACGATGGATAAGTTATTATAAATCTTTATGGTGAAGTACACATGCATAACACTGACGCTAAAATGCCATAAGGCAAATGATGTGAATTCCACTCATTTTTGGAACGCCATTTAGGTCATGTTAGAAAGGAACGCATGAAGGAACTCCATGCAAATGGATTTTTGGAGTCATTTGATTTTTGAATCGTTTGGCTCTTGCAAATCTCTTCTAAAGAGAATGACTGAAATACTTTTCATAGGCCAAGAGTTGAACGGGCAACTAACTTAGTGGAAACATACATGATGTTGTATGTGATTCACTGGGCATAGTTGTGTGCGGGAGATTCTTCTACTTCATGAAAACTTCCAACAATGAATTGAGTGTATATATAAGGATATATTTATTCAATAAGGAAGAAGTTTAAAACATTTGAATAGATTCAAATAAATTTCAGCATGAAGTGGAAATCATCGTAATAGAAAATTCAAATATCTATAATTGGATCATGGTGGAAATATTTGAATTACGAGTTTTAGCGAACATCTAAGAGAGTTATGAAATTGTTCTACAACTCACGTTTCTTGGAGTATCATAGTGAAGATGGAGTATCCGAGAGACGTATCCAAACCTTGTTGGGTTAATGATGAGATAAAATAAAATGACGCCATTATATTTTTGTGGATTATGCTTTAGAGACTACCGCTTTTACACTAAATAGAGCATCATCATAATCCGTTGAAATGACACCATACGAGTTATGGCATGGGTATAAACCCTAATAGTCGTTTCTTAAATTTTGGTATGCATAGCGTAAGTAAATAAGTTTACAACCAAAATCGGATGAATGTCTTTGTTGGTTGTCCCAGAGAATTGATTGGGGATTCTTTCCACTATGGAGACAAAGACAAAAGTGTTTGTCGATGTTTCTTACTTATTTCCAAGAAATTGTTTCTAGCGAAGTATTTGAGTGGGAGGACAATGAAACTTGATAAGGTTTATGAACCTGAGCATGATGATCAGAGTAGCGCAGCATCGGAAATGGTTCCGGAAGCGGCCACGAAGATCATAGCTCCCATGTCTACAAAGAGTTATAGTCATGGAGATCGAAGTACCCATTGAACCTTGTAGGTATGGTTTACTTTGTGATCAAATAAATAATTTGTGGACAAAGGATTGATTTTGAACAATGATAAACCAACTACATACAAAGAAGTTATGATGGGCCCTGACTCCGTTAAAAATGGCTATGCGCCATGAAATCCAAGATAGGTGAATACTTTTTGAAAGTAAATGAATCTATAAAATTGATGGACTTGGATGGAATATCCTTGAAGAAGCTCGACTTGTCGAAAAGTTGTTTACGACAAAGTTCAAAGAGTTGGCTGCGATAAGATTTGATCTTCCGTAGCAATGCTTATAGTCTATGTGGATTATTCTAGTAATCGCTACATATTTCTTTTATGAGATATGATAGTAGGATGGCAGAAATACATTCCTTACCAGAAGTGTGTATGAAGGATGTATACTAGATACAAACCAAAGAGTTTTACTAGTCCGTGGAATGCTAGATAGGTATACAAATTTCACTGGATGAAGTAAGTATCACGGAGTTGGAATCTTCACCGGATGAAATAATCAAAGAGTTTTGATTTCATCAGAAACGATGAAGATGCTTGCATTTGCAAGAAATTAAGTGGGAGCGCTGAGACATAGTTATAATATTATATGTGGATGACATATCATTGATTATAAATGATGTAATTATATACTTGATGTGATTAAAAGGTTTCATTGAGAATTAACTTCAATGAAAGGATATGGACTGAAACATATTTAGTGTCAAGATCTATAAAGATAGAATGAAACACATGATAAGTTTAAGTCAAAGTACATAGAATGAATATTGAAGTAGTTCAATATAAAAAATATTAAGAAGGTGTTCTTTTTCATGTGAATGTTTAACAAGACTTGAGTGTATCTGACAGTAAATGAGTAAAAACACATGAGTGATTTTAGATCACGAATAATATGTACACAATCAGATGTCCTGTGCTCTAAAGTGTTAGGAGCATATACCGGAATGATTCATGTGATGATCATTGGACAACAGTAAGAATATCCCTGAGTGTTTTAGAAGAACCAAGGATATTAGTTTTGTATGGGGAAATGACAAACAAATCGCTGTAAGGTGTTGCACCGATATTAGTTTGGTCACATATAAAAATGAATTTCAAATCTCAGTTAGGCTAAGTGTGCATTAAAAGGTAGCATAATGCTAGATTTAGATGAGTTCTAAATATTGTGACGGATTCTACAAACGAAGGCAGAGTATGTCATTGTTTTGACAATGGCTGAGGATGTTAAGTCGAGAAGTTCTTTGAGAACTTGGTGTAGTTCCGATAGTGTCAGAACTTTGAAGCTGTATTGTGTGTGACAATATTAGTGACATATTTCAGACCGCGGAATTAAGGTTCCACCAGAAGACCGAACATATACGATTAATGCAGACTCATTTGGAAAATGAGTAATGCGTAGAGACGCAAATGAATTGCAAAGTACATACGTTTCTGAGTATGTCAGATTCGTTGACCGAAACCTCTCCCATAAGCAAACATGATAAGCACCAGAAGGCCAAGGTGTTATATCTTTACAAATGTAAACTAGATTATTGACTCTAGTGCAAGTGGGAGACTGTTGGAGATATGCCCAAGAGACAATAATAAAAGTGTTTATTGTTATATCTTAGTGTTCACGATAAATGTTTACATCCCATGCTATAATTGTATTAACTGGAAACATTAATACTTGTGTGTTTTGTAAACATAAAGGAGTCCCTAGTAAGCCTCTTGTTAAACTAGCTTGTTGATTAATAGATGATCATGGTTTCCTGATCATGAACATTGGATGTTATTAATAACAAGGTCATATCATTAGGTGAATGATGTGATGGACATACACCCATAGTAAGCGTAGCATATGATCAAGTCATTTAGTTCTTTGTGCTTCAAACTTTAATATGCATAGTAACTTAATCCTTCGACCATGAGATCTTGTTAATCACCTACACCGGATGGATGCTTTGATGACACCAAACACTACTACGTAAATGGGTTGTTATAAAGGTGGCATTAAGTGTTCAGAAAGTATAGTGTTGAGGCACTTGTATCAACAGTGGTATTTGTCCATCCTAATGACGGATAGATATACTTTGGGCCCTCTCGGTGGAATGATATCTAATTAGCTTGCAAGCATGTGACTGGTTCACAAGGGATATCATATCATGGTACGAGTAAAGAGTACTTATCAGTAACGAGGTTGAACCAGGTATGGAGATACCGACGATCAAACTTCGGAGAAGTAAAATATCGCGAGACAAAGGAAATTGTTATTTTATGTGAATGGTTCTTTCGATCACGAAGTCATCGTTGAATATGTGGGAGCTATTATGGATCTCCAGGTCCCGCTATTAGTTATTGATCGGAGAGGAGTCTCAATCATGTACGCATAGTTCTCGAACCGTAGGGTGACACACTTAACGTTTGATGTCGTTTCAAGTAGATATGGAATATGGAATGGAGCTCGAATGTTTTTCGGAGTCCCGAATGGGATCCGAGACATCACGAGAAGGTTCGGAATGGTCCGGAGAATAAGATTCATATATGGGAAGTCATTTTCCGGGGTTCGGAAAAAGTCCGGTGTTTTGACCGGAGCTTCTAGAAGGTTTTGGAAGGACCGGAATAGTTCAGAATATTGTGGAAGGTTCTAGAAGTGTCCGGGACGACCCGGGCTGTCTAAGGAAGTCCAGAGGGTTCCATAATAGGTGCAACCACGTTGCCTTAAGGGAAAAGGAGTCTTTCCTTAATGCAATTTCGGAAGTGGCAAAAGAGTCCGAGTAGGAGTAGGTTTTCGGAACCGGAAACGTGTCGGAACTCAGTCAAACTTGGGGGAAGGTTTATGGACGACCCAAGGGGCTTGGCCACCTATTTAAAGGGACCAAGGGGCACCCCAAGGGCACCCCAAGTCGCAGCCCAAGCTCCCTCTCCCCAAACCCTAGCCGCCCCTTCCTCCTCCTCCCTCTTGCACGGCTACGGCGAAGCCATGCAGGATTTCTCCACCACCACCGCCACC
The DNA here is from genome assembly GCF_019359855.2 of Lolium perenne. Taxonomy (NCBI): domain Eukaryota; kingdom Viridiplantae; phylum Streptophyta; class Magnoliopsida; order Poales; family Poaceae; genus Lolium; species Lolium perenne. Next base: position 65,907,661 of record NC_067247.2, read on the forward strand.
ACGCCGTCGTGCTGGCGGGATTCCGAGGAGGATCTAGTACATCCGCTGCCCGCTGGAACAGGGAGAAGGACATCGTCATCAACACCGTACGTGTGACCGAGTGCGGAGGTGCTGCCTGATTGTGGCACCGTCAAGATCTTCTACGCGCTTTTGAAAGCGGCAAGTGATCGACTACATCCACCACGAGATTTTTCTCGTTAACGCTTAGCGATCTTCGAGGGTATGTTGATCTTCACCTCGTTGCTATCATCTACTAGATTAGATCTTGGCTTGTTATTCGTTCTTGCGGTAGGAATTTTTTTGTTTTCTATGCTACGAATCCCATCAAGTAGTGCCAGCTTGACACCCACTCGAAATCTTTGCATGTCAGGCTGCTAGCAGACAAAGAGACCTTTTGAGCTTTGTGATGAGGAGTTCAATGAACAGGCCCATTTCCCCCTCCAGGTGTTTGAAGAGAACCTTTCAGTTTCTCAAAAAAAAAAGAGATCATTTCTGTTAATCCACGCACACCCCACTGGATGGTAGAAGACACTGCATTAAAGTGCAAAAATCTCTTTTTACAGCAATTTTGATGCAACCGACTCAAAGTCAATGACATTGATGTAAAAAAAATTGTAATACATCATCCCACAACAGTCTAGGGATTATGCATTCAAACGTGATGTGTTCAATAGTTTCCATTTCTTTCCACATGTCATGCTCCATTGACTTGGGCCTTCTGCAATGCCAGTCTCTTAGGCTGTTCATAGTGAAGAGTAACTTAGTCTAGTAACATATTTCATGTTACTAGTCTAAGTTATTAGTGTAGTAACATATGTCATGTTACTAGTCTAAGTTACTATCTCCATAGTGGGTAGTAACTTAGATGTGGTTTCATGTAAGTGTCATTAATTATGTAGACTCGTATTTCTTTAGGATGTGTGATGTTATGGTAACATAGCTAGTTATCACCTCATTCTCTTTCTTCTTTTATTGTCATGCTATGTCACCAAAATGACTTGAGATGTGTGATGTTACCACCTATGTTACCTCCACTATGAGTAGTCTTAGCGTCGTATCATAGGCAAAGTGCTGATGTGACACCATCGTTAATAATGAAAGAGAGAGTTATAGTATCTTGATTAGCTAAGATACACTGGTCATAGAAAAAAAATAAAGTCCAATCACATACATGCATGAGCCTAAAGAAATTGAATTTAGATACACCACTAAGAAAGAATGCATTGTGTTAGCAGTTGTTGAAATAACGGGCCTTTTCCTTTGGCCCATATATATAGCATTTCATAATTTGACTAAATATTAAGGCCCACGTTTGTGGCGGACCATTTGAGTTTGAACCCATGATGTTGGCAGCTCAAAAGGGAGTGGTAAAAGGTGGGAGTGCAAAGTTTAGTCTCACATAGAAAGTTGGGAGGAACTTAGACCATCTTATATATAAGATGGGTTGTTCAAACATTTGGTAAGTGAGTGAGAAGAGTAGTGGTACACACGCGCTCCTCCTCCTCCTCCTCTTCGCTCACCATGGTACGCCACGACATACACACTCGTGTTGAGTGCATTGAGCCTCGAGCCTCGCTTTATTTTTTTGTTTGGGAAAATGGAGTTTTTGATGGACGTGTCACAGTTAGTCTGTTCCAGTTGCTCCTAGATCGTGGGCAACTGGAACCGACTCGAAATGTGTGACTTGCGCTAGGCCCACATTTGCATAGGTTTCCTGTGCTTATATAATATTTTGCGTGGCTGCCGCCAAAACACATCTTGCACACGAGTTAGGGTTTTGCCACCTCTCTCTGCTTGCGTCTCCATCGTAGCCTACTTCATCATGCCCGCCGGCTAGCACCGCGGAACAAGAGAGAAGGTCTTTGGAACCACTCGCCTTTGCTATCCTTTACAGGAGACGAATTAGGTTTTTAGGAAGTGCTCTACGCGACTTTTCAATCTCTTCATCACGGGTCATCTACCGGTGAAGTTGGGCGGTGCCGCATACCATCGTCTCTGTCGCCGTCTGCTTCGAATCGTTTTCGCCAATGTTGTTGTTGATAACGTTATTGATGCATCAACGACTACTACACCTATACCCAATCAATATGATCCAATCCTCGTTTTTAGGCATGGATGTTGCATTGTTTGCAATACATTTCTTCATGTTGATTAGCCCATCTAGTATGTTTGAGTTTCACATGATAATAGTTTTTGTCATCATATTTAATATTATGGAATTAATCATGAAATTATTGCCTAATTATCCAACAATCCAAAAACTTAATTGTAGGCAATTTTCCTGAATTAACTATGGATGGTTTTGCTGATGCGCTGAGGTCGGATAAATTTACCGGTGTGCATTTTAAGAGGTGGAAAGTGAAGGCCATGCTCTAGCATACTGCTCTGAAAGTATTCGTGGTTAGTACTGGCAGCCTAAAGGAGCTATATCTGATGAAGATCAGAAAAACTTTGAGGAAGCCAAAGTTAATCGTTTATGTGTGATGTGTTTTGAGTGCTCTTGCTAATCGTCTATGTGATGTGTATATGCACATAACATACGAAAAAGAGCTCTGGATGCACTGAATGCTAAATTTAGTGCAACTGATGCATGCAGTGAACTATACATCATCGAGAGTTTTCGTGACTTCGGAGTGGCGAACAACCGTTCTGTAGTTGAACAAGCTCATGAAGTACAGTGTATTGGAAAAGTTTTCTAACTCCATAAGAGTTCCTTTGATTCATAGGATGGGGAAAATATAAGAATAGGAAAAGCATAGTGTTGAGATGGCATGCCTATTTGAATCTTACGGGAAGATGATGTGTGTTTAATTGTAGCAAAGGATTTTTTCCATGAGGTATGACCTAATGCTTTTTTATGTAGGATTTACACTAGAGGATTCCTATAGAATTAATTCCTACATGACGTGATCCTATGAATCAAACAATTTGTATAGGAAAATTCCTATAGGATCCAAATCCTACACAATTCCTTTACAAATCCTATGAATCAAATGAGCCCTAAGTGTGCCTTATCTCATGAGTTTGAAGCGGAATGCATTAAAAAAGCCTTGGTGTTGTCTTTGTACTATAATTATCGTCGGTGAAAATTCTCCTAAAGTACCTAGTATAAGCTTATCCTCTGCATGCCTGCAGTATTGCCTGGTTCACCTCACATGAGCAGAGGACGAGAGCACCAGAAAAGTGACCTTCAAACTTTAATCGGCCCCCGTGTAAAAAGAGATTGGTACTACCTGCCGGCGACGCCACAGTTCTCCTCGTCCTGTGCATGTCGTCCTCTGGTTGCAGGCGGAAGAAACAAGCAACGCCATCCGCGCGTGGCCGCCACCCATGTCCATGTGTACTTGCTCGCTCGAACCAGATGCCACCGCCACTTGTTCCCCGATCCCAAGTGCTCCGCGCCGATGCCAGCCATGCACCGATCGATGGAGAACGAAATCTTATTGAGCAGTCCTGCTGATGACGCGAATATATTACGCGATAATGGAGATTTGGTCCGAGCCGTGGGGGCATGCATTTCTTTTCCAGGCGCGCGAGAGCATCTTAACTATCCGGATGAGGTAGAAATCTAAAGAACAAATAAAGGTCAGAGCATGTCAATACTACAAGCGAACACGTCAATCGCGACAAAACTTTTAGCTAGAACGCTTTTGACGACAGCTGATTCCCGTTCAACATCCAAGGTTTCGTCTCGAATTGTTTATCGAGAGAGCTGATGTTCCATGCATGTTTCCGGATCTCCGATCGGGGAGAATGCACAGTGTCATTTTTTCTTAAATCAAAATACTCACTCGGTTCTCGTATAGTCCTATTTCAGATAAAAAATAAAGCCAACTAATAAATAGCACAATTAATTATGTGTAAATGATTTTGTGTTCTGGATTAATTAAATGTGTTGCAAGTGGTGCCCCTTCTCTATACTTGCATGCAACATTCACATTAATGAGCATCATCATATGAGGTAGATAATCTAATTATTTTTTTCTCGATTAGTGTTACTGGCCTTGTATAGATGAAAATTTGTATTTTTTTTATAGTGACCATGTATTCAAAGATGGATGGAGTATAATCTATAAGGGTGGCCTTGGCATCATGGATCTTGACAAATTCGCAAGAGCCTTGAGACTTCCTTGACCATGGCTTCTTTGGAAGGATCGCTCTAAGGATTGGGCTCGAAATGAGCACCCTTGTGGTAGACTTCTTTTATGCGGCCACCACCATCTCCTTGGCTTCATGGTTGGAAACCAAGGATATTGAGCCTCTCATATTTTCTATCTCCAAAAGAAGAAACTTCATGGCAAACAAGGGCATTTGCCAAGATTTTTGGGACTCTAAGATCAACACCCATGAGGGCATCTCACAACGTCACATTGCCGATGTTGTGGACCTTTGGATGAGGGTTAGCAAGGTTTGACTAGTTGAGGAAACCCGGATGTCATTGTTTTCGAGATTATATTTGGCGGCGGCGGCCTATAGGGCCCAGTTCGCTTATTTGTGGCACCAACACCACCAGCAGCACCACCACTGACAACACCACCACCACCACCACGAACATCACCACCACCACCACCAAAACGCATCCACTAACTAACCCATCAACAGATCGGGGTTTCTACAACATTTTTGTTGTTCTAGCTCCTAGATTTGCTGAAGAATGCCAAAGGTTGGATAGGAAATAGCTTGAATCTGAGGGAGCAGGAAATATGAGAGAACTAGACACGAGGAGGAAGAAGGCTGGCGTCAGGGCTTTATTCGTGTCCAGGCTCTAAGCCTCTAATCATGAATCGCTTGCCCGAAACCCCGGCCTCGGGATTTCGAGGCCTGACAAGGCATGTCGGCCTGCGCGCCGACCAGTCTCGCCCTGCTCTCGGGAATGGACGCACATCATGGACTCGCTTTTGGGTAAGGAGAGCTTGACTTCTGTTTTCGCCCTGCCAGGACATCAGGCGACTGACATCTTGGGCAAGCCTTGCCCGATATCCTCTTCTCGGGAAACGCTTATCCTCCCCCTCTCCTAGAGGCATAGCTATGTGTATGTTAGGGGGCAGCCCCCCCCCCCCCCCCCCCCCCGCCCCCGCGGGCCATCCAACTTTTTTTTGCCTAAAATCCTCTCGTATTTGAATTTTTAGGAGTAAGTAGCCTATATTTGGCCAATTTGCCCCTCCCCCAACCAGTTCGCCCAAGCTTCGCCCCTACCCTCTCCTATACTCACTACATATTTCCCTCCCATGTCACATCCTCTCTCAACCATAATAGATATCTCGTGGGGAGCTAAAATATGTGTCACCGAGCTCTGATAGAAATCGGTATGGTCGGAAATGAGTCAAGAATCATCCATATGGCCCCGGAGGGACTCCAATTCAACGAACCATGTTGTGTCCCGTGAGCTTGAACCGACGAATGGCGGTGCCTCCCTTGTTGATGATACATATGAGTCATTTTTTGGGATTTTGTTGATGTTGCAAAGAGTATTTAGACATGCTACAAGTGTATATCATTTTTTTTTGTATTCCCATGAGCAACATGTTATAAATATTATACATGTTTGGTTCTCATGATGCATGCATTGAGACACACATTTTAATGTGTGGCAAATGGGGATTTGTTGCATACCAAAAAAAATGCCGCCTAGCCATATTTTCAGTGTGCAATAAATTTGGATTTCTTGCAGGATTGCGGGGAGATATGTTGCACGGATGTTGTAGGCGAGCAAAAAAATGAAGCAAGAGTTTTATGTTGCAACCATTGGAGAACCCACATTTGGCACTTAAAGTGGATCCGGCAGTGGGAAGGTGGCTGATTTTCCTAGCGCTGAAAAAAAAACACGAAGCTGCAAAAGAAAAAGGGTGCCTCCCCTTTTGTGGTTCTGTAGCTTGTGTATGTAGAGCCGACAACGGGGAAGGGTTGGCTGCTAGCCAGTGGAATATTTGCTAATTGAGGAGAAAATCGCAACTGCCTGAGCTTTACCGGTATACGGCCGTCGACTAGCCGTGGAACGTTGAGCAATGGACAACAGGATACGGTCTGTCTGCTCCCACAAGGAAACCATCCACAAATAGGCTGCGCAGCTGACGGTCTGGTCTCTCAACTCAATCGCGTCTCACATTGCACAATCAGCAGCATATAAAGCACTTTCCATTGCCAGAGTGACTTTCCATTACCACTGACGCCCCAATTAGCCGAGCGCGATCACCCACGTACGCCATAGATCGTGTGCCCCGGCGCGCCGCGCTCGTGCTCCCGCGCGCCAGGGGTCAAGCCGGCCCGTGCCCGGCGGGTGCCCTGGTGGCCGCTTACCCATCGTCAGATCTGAGCAACGGACGGCTCTGATGAGTTTCTCCGCCTACCTCCGTCGTCCAGACCAGGGCCCTGATGGCGGCGGTAGTACGAGGAGTGGAGGAAGGAGAGACGCCAAGTGGAATATAAATTGGGACGACCAGAGTCAGGGGCTAGCATCCAAGAATCTCCACAAGTGTACTCCCCTCCACCGGAGATATATACGAGCAAATCATTGCAGCTAGCTAGCTCCACTCAAAGCTCAGGGCCAGCCAGCCAAGCAGAGCGTGAGCAGGAGCAAGAGAGAGAGACAGATGCCGTCGTCGACGAAGCCGGCGTCGGCGGCGGAGGAGGCGATGGGAGGGAAGGCGGCGCAGCAGGGCGGCGAGGGGGAGAGGTACCCGGTGGAGGAGGTGGCGCTGGTGGTGCCGGAGACGGACGACCCGTCGACGCCGGTCATGACATTCCGGGCGTGGACACTGGGCCTCACCTCCTGCGTCGTGCTCATCTTCCTCAACACCTTCTTCACGTACCGCACGCAGCCGCTCACCATCTCCGGCATCCTCGCCCAGATCCTCGTGCTCCCCGTGGGGCGGTTCATGGCCTCCGTGCTGCCAGACCGCGAGGTCAAGCTCCTCGGCGGCCGCCTCGGGAGCTTCAACCTCAACCCGGGGCCCTTCAACATCAAGGAGCACGTCATCATCACCATCTTCGCCAACTGCGGCGTCTCCTTCGGCGGCGGCGACGCTTACTCCATCGGCGCCATCACCGTCATGAAGGCATACTACAAGCAGACGCTCAGCTTCGTCTGCGCCCTCCTACTCGTCCTCACCACGCAGGTCCGTTGGCTGCTTTGTATACTAATTATCCGTGCATGGTTGTTAGCTCCGTTTACAATCTATTTTTAATCAATCTATATTTATTGAACCGTCTAGTATTTGTCTTCCATCACTGTGACAAGTTAGAAGGACTGATTTTGAAACGGTACTGCTCCCTCCGTTTCATAATTCTTATCGTAATTTAAATTTATCTAGACATATTTTATGAATAGATACATTTGAATTTGAGATTAAAAAAATAGTATAGAGGGAGTACTTAGAATGGGCTGTTATCCCCTGTTTCGTTGCATCTTCAATTCCACACGCGAATGCGACGTGCACACACACACTTGGGTCTAGCTAAGCTAAGAGATGTGACCAACACTAGTAGATGTCAAGGTGCCAATCGATGTTGTGATGTTCTATTCTGCGTACAAAGTAGCCACCAATCATATATTTGGGGCAAAAAAGAGAGGAAATCGGAATGAGAATAAGGGCGTAACGTCACAGCAGAATCTGTGGCCCTACGAGTTGGCCAAATTCTGTTCTTCTTGCGTATGCAGCACCTCACGCGAATTTCACAGTGGTCAACTTTGTAAATTCTATCAGATTGCAGGCATTGTCAGTGCAATATTACATCATGAATGTATATTCTCTATTAAATAGTAACTCGGATAAAAATAACCTTAAGTACGGCGAACGTCACCGAATCCGGGGCCCTAGGAATAATAATTGGTGAAATTATGTTCTTTTGGCGTATGCACGCACCTCCTGTGAATTTTACAGCGGTCAACTTTAAAATTCTGTCAGATTGCGGGCACTGTCAGTGCAATATTACATCATGGATGTATTCTCTAAATATATTTCATCATGGAGGCACTGTCATCAAGCGGATTAGTTCAATACTAGTAGGCATCCAGAAAGGAAAGTGGTTGCCCTTCTGTTGCCCTTTTGCATGCATGTGATGTTTTTTAAGCAAAAAACTGAAGATGCAGTCATGCAGAGTACTGAACGTTTTGACTCACACTAACTTGTCGCTAACTTGTGCAAACTTATGATAAAAAAAAACTATGCAAATTGCAGATACTGGGTTACGGATGGGCTGGAATGCTGAGGAGGTTCCTGGTTGACCCTGCCGAGATGTGGTGGCCTTCTAATCTCGCCCAGGTCTCACTCTTCAGGTAACCATTCTTTACTCTGTTTTTGCAACACAAGGTGGAAGATCTTCTATAGGATTTTCTCTGTTAGTACAAAGTAATCTTAATCTGGGTTCCACTTACAAATGCAGGGCGCTGCACGAGACGAAGGAGGGTGGGAAGCCGTCCAAGGGACCGTCGCGGATGCGCTTCTTCCTCATCTTCTTCTTCGCGAGCTTCGCCTACTACGCCCTCCCCGGCTACCTCCTCCCGATCCTGACCTTCTTCTCGTGGGCGTGCTGGGTGTGGCCACGCAGCATCACGGCGCAGCAGGTCGGCTCCGGGTATCACGGCCTGGGCGTCGGCGCATTCACCCTGGACTGGGCGGGCATCTCCGCGTACCACGGCAGCCCGCTGGTGGCGCCGTGGGCGTCCATCGCCAACACGGCCGTCGGCTTCGTCATGTTCATCTACGTCATCATCCCGCTCTGCTACTGGCGGTTCAACACCTTCGACGCCAGGAAATTCCCTATCTTCTCCAACCAGCTCTTCACGTCCACAGGCCAGAAGTACGACACCACCAAGGTGCTCACCAAGGACTTCGACCTCAATGTGGCCGCCTACGACAACTACGGGAAGCTGTACCTCAGCCCACTCTTCGCCATCTCCATCGGCTCCGGGTTCCTCCGGTTCTCGGCCACCATCGTGCACGTGCTTCTCTTCCACGGCGCCGACATGTGGAGGCAGAGCAGGTCCGCGATCGGCTCGGCAGCGAAGCTGGACGTGCACGCCAAGCTGATGCAGAAGTACAAGCAGGTGCCGCAGTGGTGGTTCCTGGTGCTGCTGGCCGGCAGCGTGGCGGTGTCGCTGCTCATGTGCTTCGTGTGGAAGGAGGAGGTGCAGCTGCCTTGGTGGGGAATGCTCTTCGCCTTCGCGCTCGCCTTCATCGTCACCTTGCCCATTGGCGTCATCCAGGCCACCACCAACCAGGCACGCCATGAGTCTTATCTAGCTTCTTGCTCTGCTCTTCAGTACAGTTTTGGCCTGCACTTGATCATCATCAGTTCATCGTCTGATTAACTTGGTTCCATGATTTGTTTGCAGCAACCTGGGTACGACATCATTGCGCAGTTCATGATCGGCTACGCGCTGCCCGGCAAGCCCATCGCCAACCTGATCTTCAAGATCTACGGCCGGATCAGCACCGTGCACGCACTGTCCTTCCTCGCCGACCTCAAGCTCGGCCACTACATGAAGATCCCTCCGCGCTGCATGTACACTGCCCAGCTGGTCGGCACGGTGGTGGCCGGTGTGGTGAATCTGGCGGTGGCATGGTGGATGCTGGACAGCATCGAGAACATCTGCGACGTGGAGGCTCTGCACCCAGACAGCCCCTGGACGTGTCCCAAGTACCGGGTCACCTTCGACGCTTCGGTGATCTGGGGCCTCATCGGGCCGGGGCGGCTCTTCGGCCAGCACGGGCTGTACCGGAACCTGGTGTGGCTCTTCATCGTGGGCGCCGTACTGCCGGTGCCGGTGTGGCTGCTGAGCCGGGCTTTCCCGGAGAAGAAGTGGATCGCGCTCATCAACGTGCCTGTCATCTCCTACGGGTTTGCCGGGATGCCGCCGGCAACACCCACCAACATCGCCAGCTGGCTCGTCACCGGCACCATCTTCAACTACTTCGTCTTCAGGTACCGCAAGGGGTGGTGGCAGAAGTACAACTACGTGCTATCAGCGGCGCTCGACGCCGGCACGGCATTCATGGGGGTGCTCATCTTCTTCGCCCTCCAGAACGCCCACCACGACCTCAAGTGGTGGGGCACCGAGGTCGACCACTGCCCGCTCGCCACATGCCCCACCGCGCCGGGCATTGTTGTCAAGGGCTGCCCGGTCTTCTGAGCATCAGACCATGCCATGTATGTAGCTAGCACCTAGCAGCAGTGATTGTCTGGATTGGTACAGGAAACCATGAATTCAGCCTCTACATCGATTAAGCGATGCAGCGCTTGTCAGCCGTCCCTCCCGAGTCAATGTAAACACTCTGTTTTTCTACAAGGAAATCAATTCCTACTTTATATATAATCATGTCACTATGAGTATACTCGTAGAAAAAACTGGCAGTGAACGAAAATAACTTCATAATTAGTGTGAAAAACCACACAGGAACGCAGAGCAGCAAAAACTGAATCCGAAGAGAAACGGGAAAGTACACATATTTGATAGACCAGAGTGGTAAAAACAGAGCATATTCATTACACAATTGCACTATTATCAACTGTCACTTATCAGGCTAACAGCAACGTGACATTAGAGGGAGGTACCTGTGGCTGCAGACCGTTGGGCATGTTGGAGTGGATGGTTCAGCACCTGTGCTCGTGGACTGTGGGCATGCTGGAGCAGTCAGCAGATGGTTCAGAGTGGCAGCTCAAAGATCTCTTCTCCTCTTGCGGCGATGTGCTTCCTGCAGACCCACGCAATGTGGCCATCATCTCTGTACCTAACACGCCACAGGCCAAAACTCTGTGCAATGTCCATCCCTGTCAAAATCCCTTGTCCTCTCAAGAAATCCAGAAGCCACTGCCTAGCCGCTTGCATGTCCTCCCCCATGTCGCTGGCGCCTCTGTTCCTCGTTCTTCCATACATCGCTGCTGCGCCTAAAGCCCCCAGCGATGCAGCGGATGTAGCCGCACCATACATGGCTGAAGAGTCCATTAGGTGCACCACCTCCTTGCTCAGGTCAGGTATCATCTCCCCCATCCCGACGATGAAATGCGCGCCAATCTTCAGGGCGAATGTTAAGAGTTTCATGAACTTGCTCATGTAAGGCAGCAGGCTCTGCACTGCTTGGTTATCCACTTGGATCATATCGCACCCCACCTGATCCTCCACCACATGCATTTCTCTTCGGAATTCACATAACATGTGCACACGTAGTGATCGCATACCAGGCAGTATCCTCGTGACCAGCTTCTTGGAGCGGTTGTCTAGGCTGACAAGATAGAACATCTGAGGCACTTTTCTGTCTTCCAGTTGAATGCTGTAATTCATCACGTAGTCCATTTTCCTGTGGAGTTCAGTCACAAGGTGATACTCGTAGTACCTCAAGCTTGCAATCTCTTCCTTCAAGTCCCTTATTCCTTGCTCTATTATTTTCAGTCTTTGGAGAACCATCTCGACACCTTTCGCGATGCCTAATATGGAGGGATCAACCATGTCTGCTTCAGGGATGGTTTCAGGCTGCTGCAGATTATCTGGGGCAACGGCGAGTTCAGTTGCGAGATACTGTAAATCATAGTACCTCCGGTGCAAAACTTCATGGAAGTCGTCATCTGATAGCAGATCTCTGGCATGATCAGATCCTGATCTTAAGATGACCCTTTTATTGCTTTCAACAGCACTCCAGGTATGCTGATAATCATATATGCTTTCTGCCGGCAGTGACAGTAGAATTTGCTTTAATTTTTTCAGAGGGAGCTGCTGAGTTGCACGGAACCTTCGCGGTATGAGATGTTTCACACAGTCAGGCCTGAGAATGCTTTCCTTGAACGTCATATTGGGAGACAAATTCAGTATCGTTGGGATTACGAACTTGTGGAGTAGCCTCACCATTTCGGTAACATTTTTACCGGAGCATGCAAGCACATCTATGGAAGAGCCTAACTTCATTCCCAGCTCCACCTTTACATGGACACCGTTGATCACTGTATAAATAAGGTTTTTCTCCAGGTTATAAACTGCTTCGTGATGTCCGAGACACATGATTTTGTTGTGCAGACGAACCTGGAAAGAAAATCTTCCTTTAGAAAATCGAGACTACACTGAAGTAATATCAAGATGTAACCACCAGTCAGTATATATGTTTAAAAGTAAACATCAGAACATTTCTTTTGCAGAGCCAAACTTTTGAAAAAAGAAAAATCACTTAGACATGTGGGCAGCTACACACTACAGTAGTAATTATCTGTTGCAGTTTGTTTTACCTGCAGTCTTGGGAAGAAGTCACTTGTCAGGAGCATATGTATATCTTCACATTCAAGACGTCTTCCAACGAATCTGCATTCCGGCATAGTTAACTGCCACTTGTCAGTCTCTCCTTTGTTTTCCTCAAGAATAGCTGGTACCAGGAGTAATGTATGTGGGTTCCCAGGGTCCTGTTCATAACATAACTCAAGTTCTAGCAATATATTTATGATATCACTAGCCTGTAAGGATGCGCCAGTTCTCCAGTTTGATCTTGTAACTTGGTTGCGCAGCTTCTCTTGCAGCATCTTCTCCAGCTCCTCTTTGCGGACAAAACCACCACTACTCTCTATCTTGATTAACTTCAATGTAGCTAGTTGGCTGAGGACATCTCGACAGAACCATTCACAATTCATGACCAGAAGTCCAAGTTCCTCAAAAAATACTATTTCACCTAAGGTATGCAGTGATTTGGCAACAGCACGTCTCCGTGTGTTCACTTTCTCCACATTATCACGCCTCGATCTCAATCTTAGCGCCGGAACGTTGAGCTGGCATATTTCGCAGAACTCAGCCCACTTGATCACTGCTTTGTTATTCTTCAACCTCCAGTCATGCAAAATCTTGATCAAATCATTGCATACTTCATAAACTTGAGCATTTTGTTGGATTATTGTCTTTGTTGTCATTCGCAAGTGATGAGTCAGTTTACTTACTGAAACTAATGATCTTGAGTCGACGGCAAAAACAGTGGGGTAAATTTCTGCATGGGAATGGAAGTCTTCTCTGAGCCTTTGTACAACGGTAGCAATTGGCTGTAGCCCTTCCGGCAGATGAGATACCTTATCATAATGGGTGAGAACTACAGTTACACAGGGTCGAAATGAGTGTGAAACTCTCCGCCTATAACTTGAAATCAAGAACCTCAGCCAATATATGAGCTCCCATTCAATCTCATCTATGCTTTTCGGATATTTCGTAGCAGGCTTTCCAACCAAACTAGACACAATCATAAAAACGCTTGGACCACCATGAACCACAAACATAAAATCATGCAATGCAAAACTTCCTTCATGTCCACCAAGATTACACATTGTCAACTTTGTGTTTCCATCAAAGATTGAATTCATCTTATTCTCTTCGGTGAATGGCATCTGCTCAACTGGAGTCTTCAGAGTTTTCATTACATCCACGCGAGGCGCCTTCATTGAATTTATGCTCTGATTCATGGAGCTACATAGCGTGCTTTTACCTGAGAGACCATGCAAATTGAAGCATCAAATATAACCAATTCTTACAGAACATAACGGGATTTGTGTTCGTAGAGCTGTCATGTAAGGTACAAATATTTGTAGCACAAGGAAGTAGAAAATTCTAGGTACTAATTTAGCGGGCCCACATGCCGTGAAGCAGATTCACTAAAAATGATATTTGACATAATTCAATTAGAAACTCCACAGGTTATTAGAACTTTTTATTTCTGCCTATAGATTAGAAAAAGGAGGGAAACGTCGAGTAAAACTGCACCTGCTAAATCTTGGCCACACAGAACAACTCGGCAGCATGTAGGAGCACTTAGTGGCAAATCGAGCAGATCATTTGGCAGAACTAAACTCCCATTCTGACCAAGTTTTTCATAAATTTGGCCTGTCTTGCCAGCAACATGCAAAGGTGTTTCATGAAGATCAATTTCTTCGATCCATGGATTGACCTGCAAAGTATTCATAATGGTCTGTAAGACTGCTTCCCCGTCAACTCCCTTGCACCCTCTGAAAGATAAAATTCGAAGAGTGGCGTTCCTTTGCAAGCTTGTAAATATATGGACAACGTCATTTGATCTCAGGCTTGCATCGTCACATATTGCAAGCTCAATAAGGCTCTGGTTTGTCTCCAACAACTGCAAGATTGCAGCTACACCATATCTACCTATATTTGTTCTCTGTCCTCCAAAACTCAAAACCTTCAAAGTTGAATTGGCTTGTGTCTGAATTGGTGAAAATGTGCTAAGAGGGCATAACAAATGTTCCAACCCAACTCCACCAAAGCGATTTCCATCCAAAATCAAGCTCTCTAAATACTTGTTCTTGAATAGTCCTGCAGCTATATACACCACCGCTTTGTCCCTGAGGCAACACCTGGTAAGTTTGACAGCTTTCAGGCTCCTATTCCGGTCGAGGACCCCTCTAAGTTCTTTGGTCCACTTGGACTTCAGAGGGACACCCGTCATGTCCAATGTTGTCACTGTGGTGTTCCATGCCAAAGCACAAGCAACCCGTTGTAGGCCTGTAGAATTAATATTGTTGTAAATCCTCATGTTTCCAGTTGCTGGCAGGAATTCAACAATTTTACAACTGTTCATGCCACCTCTAGTATCACGACTGTGTCCCCATATATGCACCTCCACTCTGCGGTTGCGTGCCAGCACAGCAGACATAAGCGGAGCTGCTGCAATGGAGCTGTTGTCAAGTATGATCAACAGCTTCAACATATAGTTCACCTCAATCATCTTGGAGAGTTCTTCGGCTCCCTTGGAGCCTATGGAGTCTTCCCATACCTGAAACTCTTCAACGCTTCTGTTGTTTGCCAAAGCTGAAGCAAGCAGGGTCGCTCCAGTAGCTCCAATTCTACAGTCATTAAAAACAACTGCGTTCAAGGTGTTGTTCCTTTGGAGCATTTCTGAGAGTGGGACTAAAGCAAATGCTGATTTTGTGATAAACACATTCTTCTGGAATTCCACCTGCTTCACATTCGAGCCAAGGCCTAAGTATGAACAGAGAAGTTGTGTCCCTTGAGGCTGCCACTCAATACCATGAAAAAGGAGGTTAGTCACCTTTCTGTAGTGATCTTTCGACTCCACGAGATGATGAAGAAACTCAAGCAGAAAGTTGACATCATTGTGATCTGTACAAATATGGATCCTCAGCGATCTCTCACTTTCCATACACAAGCCTGACCCCAAGTTTGCTGCAACCTGGTAGAACGCGATGTTCTCAACATCCTTGTACTCCTGTAAATCAATTTCTGCAACATATCTGATCATCCCATCTCCCATGCCTGGAGAAATTAATGAAGAGTAGTTAAATAAGGGATGGGAAGCAGAGCTGAAGGTTTAGCTTTTTACCATGCATGTAGATATGAGATCTATATAGGTGGGGAATAAAATGTATTTCACAGGCAGATATCACATACCGCAACTGAAAGAAGGTTTTATACAGAAATGAGTGCAAGGCAAGGTCAGGCAATAGATTGCTGGCTTGTCAAGGGAGCATGATAAAGAAAGGAATAATCTTTATTTTGCTTTGCTTGTCTGGAGGACTAATTCAGATGCTGAATAGATGCCCATAAGTGTGCAGGAAGTAAGGAATAAGTGCAGGATGCCTTTAATATTCAGATGATAAATGTAACACATCCTTTCCCCTCTCATTGTCTACAGAGACTGAGCATTATATGAGCTTCACACAACTTGTTGAGCTGCATACTTGTAGATTTCCTTAAATAAAACAAACATGCTGTAGAGTTAACTATTGTTAACGTACTACTAGTGGAAAGAAGCAAAATGTGTGCTTCCTTACCACCAAGTGTAGGCAATCTGAAGAAGCAAGCGACAACAAGGCTCATACTGCTACTTTATTTGATCCTCCACTTCGCCACAGTTTCAACTCAGCAAGGTATGATGGTAACTTCTAGTTCCTGGTTCCAGAATGCACATGTGCCATTTATCCCTTTACTTTTTTTTTTTATCTTATTATCTCTAATCATCCCAGCATTTCTTCTTTCAAAATAGTATAATTAACATAAAATCCGATCTCAGAGCAAGGAATAAAGGACACCCTAACAGTTTGAAACATGTTGTATGGTAGCTCGTAAGAGATAGGCATATCTGAAACAGCATATCCAGAGTGATTGAACTCAGTTACTAAAAACATCCAAGAAGATACACAGACCCTAAACCATGTATACAAAAAGGAGAGACTACTACCATTGTCAGATCCACTGCTAAAAGTAGCATAACCAGTTTTTTGTATACTCCCTCCTTCCCGCAAAAGATGTCTTAGATTTTTCTAAATTTGGATGTATCTAGATAGTGCCTAGCAACATCCAAATTTAGACAAAGTCGAGACAATCTTGACTAGATATATTTACTATTCTTAAATGAGACAGCAGAAACTTTTGAGTTTGAGAAATCATAGCCTCACTTCCGATCCTCTTAGATTCATGGGGTGCTATGCTAACAAGATACATTCAACTCTAACTTTGTTTCTACAGCTTATAGCCTGCTAATACCGCATTGGTCCTAAGGCAAATTGTTACTCCAATTAAACTTTCATTCCATATTAAATACAGATATAATCACTGGACACTGAAAATAAAGATCTAACAACTGAAATAGTGTAGTCTGAATTCATATATCTCTCGGATAAATAAATTAAACACTGAACATTTAAGGAATTTGAAGAAATATTTATACCTATAAATTCAAGCAGATGATTGCAATTGGGAGAAGCAATGGTGCATAGCAGATGAGCAAACACCAGATGATATCCTACAGATTGCACTTAGCTGGGCATGTGACCTTGGTGGTGCAGATTGTACAATGATTGAACCTACAAATCATGTTACATTCCCAATACAGTCAGGGACCATGCGTCATATGTCTTCAACAGCTACTGGCAAAACTACAAGAAACATGGTGGTTCTTGCTACTTCAATACAGCTGCAATGGTCACCGACCTAAATCCAAGTATGTTCATGATCTGAACCATCATTAGGACCATACCCCTTTTGCAGGTTGATATTTCACTAGCAAGATCAAACATACAGGGCAATGCATGCACATACACACGCATATTATACAGATAAAGACACACACACACACACTCACAAGTGTGCCCGCACGCCCGGTCACACGCGCACGGTGCACCACGCATATTTTCATGGAAAAGGAAGTGGCATTAAATCAAAAGAAACGAGAGACACAGCTTCACTGGCATGACCAATTGGTCAGATTGCAGGACGTAGAAATGAGGGAGTGTGAAACATCAAGGCGAATTATTTTATTTCAATTCTTCTAGACTTGTGGCACATCAGTACAACCATCACCTAGTAGAGCAACAAATACAAACCCTCGGGTAGAGTAAACATAGTTTTCACCGGCTACGACTCGGATACAATCAGAAGAGCAGGCTGGCCCAGGCAGCGATGAATGCAAAGCCACCAATTGGTGCTGGTGAAGAGAACTTCCTGTCCTCAAGGTAAGCCACGGTGTAGCACCTAAATGAAAATGAGCACCAATCATTTTTGCAATCCCACCATTCAGATACAATGCAGTGAAAATTTCTTTGCACCCGTTAACAAGTATCGGTGCAATTCAATTCAAATACGGAGCACACACTTACGTTCCAGAGAAGAGCACAATTCCAGTAGTAAGAAGACCTCCGAACTGCATACACAACAACAACAAAAAAAAAATGCATGAGTTAGCGCAACTAAATAAGTAGTGAAATCACGAAGCGGGCGGGGTTTAACACTGACGATGTTGGGGCGCTTGGTGATGGGAGCTCCGAGCAACGCCGCGGTGTGGACGAGATGGTAGAGGGACGCGGTCTGCCAAATCTGTCAAAATTTCCCCCCAATTGTAAGAAGCAGATTGGTACTAGTACATGATTTGAGGGAACAGGTCGGAAGTAGAACGAAGTGGGCGGGGATTGATGGAGGCTGGGCAGCAGATTGTACCTCCTTGTATCTAGGGTTCTCGGGGCGGAACATGTGCGCTCCGTAGGTGCCAAGTCCAAGAGCAGCAACACCTGCGCAACCAAATTCACCCAGCCGTCAGACTGCGTAAACAACAACCGGGAAAGGAGGAAGAGAGATGAGGAGGGGGAAGAGGATCACCGGAGACGGCGGCGACCTTGTGCCATAGCATCGGGTCGGTGGGCTTCACCATCTTCTTCTCCCTCTTCGGGTCGTCGTCGTCTTCGTTTCCTTTGCTCTGCCGCTGCTCACCTTACCTTCCCCAGCCCCCGTCTCCGCTGGTCGTTAGCGTTTTACTTGGTTTTTCGTTATTTTCTTTTTCACAGGAAATGTTATATTCTTGGTAATAATTTCCGGAATAACTGAGTCAACATATATTTTTGGGGGTCATTTCAAAATTATGTACCTTACCAGACCTCTCTAAGTTGTCACACCCCAAATCTTAAAGTTACTGCGTTCTTATCGAAACCCGAACGTCTATCATCACCGCTATTAGTCTAGACACAAAACAGCTTCCGTTAGGGCATCTCATCATTTAGATTGGCTTAAAAAAACTAGACACCCCTGATTTACCACTACTTTGGGTGCCTCCAGGAGTGATCGGACATGTTCAGATATATCCACCAACCATGTTTTCAATAGAGCACCACATGACAGAGACACATCCAACGGTCCCCATACCTCCTCTATCCCATGTAATTTTGTTCTCTCTCTCTCTCCCTCCACCGAATAACCGTTGCCAACCCATTTTGGCACTGGCTGTCCGCTACCACGGGTCCCTAGCTGCCACGCATGCCGATCACCGCTACCCCCAGTGTTTGAGCCACCTTTTGGTTGCGGCGTGCACGATGCATCTGGTCGTCCCTACCTCAAACCGTACCACCGTTGACACCACGGGGAACGTTTGAGCTCACCCTTCTCTTCGAACACAACTCTTTCTTCTTGACCTTCACTGCTCGTCCATTTAGCCAGTCACCGCTCATCACCGGTGATTGTGTCCACCTACGTTCTGCCCTACACACAAGATGTTCAACCATTTTTAACATGTTTTTGTCTAAACTTTTTGTGATGAAATTTGATTGATTTTTTCAGTGTTTAATTGTTGCGTTGTTTGATTCGTAGACTATGGATAGCGGCGATGAGTTCATATGGAAGATCATGTCGATGATGAGGAGAATCGGATGATCCTCTCATTTCTTCTAGGTTTAAATGAGGAGATGAATACCCCACCTCGTTGGTTCGATACATGGGCTGCCGGCGACCGATCATCAAAGGGTGGTGGATCATTTGTAGCATAGAATGACTATTTTCTATCTAGCCTAATAATGCAACACATGGTCCGAAGAGGTTTCATCGACGCTTCTGTCAAAGGATGTATTCGTGCATCTTCTGTATGGTGTGAGTGAGTATGATGACTACTTCAAACCGAAGACTAATTGCACCGTTAAGATTGGGTTCTCGTCTATTGAGAAATGCATTGCTACTATACGAGTACTTGCATATGGAGTTGGTGCATAGGCATTTGGCGACTACCTTTGCATGGCAAGCTAGTCCACATGCCTTGAAGTCGTGTACATGCTTTTTGCAAGCCTGGTGGCGATGTTTGGATAGAATCATTGAGAGAACCAAATGCATCATGCACAACTCAGCTCATGGGAGTTGGTGCAGGAAAAGACTTTCCTGAGATGTTTGGAAGCATAGATTATATGTATTGGGAATGGAAGAAATTTCCATTCGATTGACAATGGTCATATAAAGGGCATGTTCCAACGGCTATTAGTCGAAGTTGTGGCAGATTATGACATGTGGCTTTGATACTCTTTCTTCATCATGGTAGAATTTCACAACGAAATTATTGTGTTTCACCCCTCCCCGATGTTTGCAAGACATGTTAAAAGCAACGCTCCTGAGTGCAACTATATATAAGGTCAATGACCACCAATACACCAAAGGGTAATACCTAGCTAATGACATCTATCCTTTCGGGCTTACGATGACACTTGTAAAGACAATCTCCGACCTTGTAGGTAACATATGAACTATTTTTGCTATATGACAAAGGAAATGTAGGAATAAACACACTCAAAGACTCACATATGGGGTCTTTGAGAGATACGCATTTTTCTTGTGAATCCTTGGCAAGCTTGCCTTGTAGCTTGCACAAATTTGGTAAGTTGTTAGGTTTGGTTCTACTTGGTGAAGAATATAGCTATCATATAATACCAATAAATGTAATCTTGAGCTCAAAATAAGATCAAACCATCAATTTTAGGCAACAAAGGTTACAAAAGATCCAGAAAATCGATTACAACTAGCGGAAGATACAAGTGCTCATTAATCGTTTGGTCGTGGATGATCATGATGATAACAGTGTGCCTACCAGGAAACACCCGCCCTCTTTAGCCTGGTATAACACCGGGGAAAGTACATGATCCATGGCCTAAAAAGGAAATGAACATTATTTGTAAATCATTTATAGTCGATACATGCATTTGTCTGGTTTGACTATCAGTTGTTTTAACATGTTTGTACAACATATACTAGTATTCCCTTCAAATTCTTAACTTTCTTAAAATTTAGATGTATCTAATAAGACAACTTTTATAGGACGGAGGGAGTACAATATATGCAATAAGTCAAACATACACTCTTATTACACATTACAAGGTCTCAGCGAGTGTTTTGTGCACCAACACCGCGACAAAGAGTAGGAAAAATAACGAGCATCTGGAGAAACAATTATTCCCTCCGGATCAAAATAATTGTCTTAAAATGGATGTATTAAGGTAATTATTTTGAATTGGAGGAGTAACCATATAGCGGAAGGTGAAAAATGAGGAAAAATGTTATAACTCACTTAGTACCACAAACAGATGATAATCTAGGCATTACCATGTTGTATTGAAGATGTAACCTTGTGGCTTCTAATTTATATTGTGATATATGCATACAATAAAAGATACAGAATTAATACTACAAGATTCTGGAAATGCTTTTTGGTAAACTTTATGCATACGCTTTTAAAATTTCCAATTTTAATGCTGAAATGATGTTCTTAATAAAAAAACAAAAGTTCGATCGCAACAATGTCCAAGACACTATTTATTTATTTGTTATTGTGGAGGGAGTAGATGTATTTTTATGATTAAATTTCCTAGCTAATAGCATGATTAAGATATATGCGATTGAAAAAACTCCCATTGGCACGTTTCAAAGAGTGTGAAACGCGTTGCTGGCAAAGAGACGAGAAACAGTTTTAAGAATTTCTGAAGCAACTTGCACTAAACAATGGAAGGCGAAAGAAAGGCTCACTGGGATCGGCGGTCGTCTCCACGGCGAGGCCGCGGAAGTAACACCACCCGCCGTACTGCTTGCTGAACTTGTTCCAGTGCGCGCTGAAGACGTAGCTCGCGTGCGCGGCCACCGTGTTTGGCAGGTGGCACTCGCCGCCTAGCCGGACGGGGTCGCACAGCGTGGCCTCGTCCGCGCACGCCGCCGCCACCTGCTCCCTCACCGCCGTCTCGTTCGCCACCGCCCCGCGGCGGTCCGTCCTCACCACGCACCACAGCTTCCCGGGGGACGGCAGGTCGTTCGTAGCCGGAGGCAGAGGAGGGTACGACGCCGCCGGCCGGCGCCCCGTCAGGTCGACCTCGTATACCGCGCTACCATTGGGGTAGAAGAGGCCCCAGTGCCGCTCTGTCCCGGGCCCGCCCTTCAGGTCCTCGTTGAAGAGCGCGAACACGAACGCAGGCATGCGCATCCCCGGCCGCCGCGGCGTCCCGGCGCCGGACGCCAGGTGCCTCGCCACGTTGCGGTTGTACGTGGCCGCGTTCCGCACGTTGGCGCCGAACTGGTCGAGGTCGCCGGCGTTGGGCCAGCCGGTCTCGGCCAGCGCCAGCCTGACGCCGCAGTGGCCCGCGCGGCACATGGCGGCGACCACGGTGTCAAGCATGTGGTCGAGGAGGTTGGTGTACGACAGCCCCGTGGCGGGGTCATGGTACTGGTACCCCGGCGCCGGCGATGGCTCGAGCAGAGCGTAGGTGAGTGGCACGATGGTGTGGTTCGCCGACCAGGTGAAGTAGGTGTACGCGTCGACGAAGAGGTACGAGTCCGTGCGGTGGAGGAATGCGAGGAGCGGGCGCACGGCGACGTCGACGATGTCCGGGCGGAACACCCCGGCGGAGGGCGGGAACACGTTCTGGCCGACGAGAGCGTCCATCCCGAGCGTGGTGCTGACCTTGACGCGGCGCATTCCGTAGCGCCGTAGCGCGCGGCGGAGGTTGGCCATGGCGGGGACGAGCCGGGACCAGCGGTCCTTGGTGGTGGGATCGGATAGCACCTCGTTGCCGACGAAGAGGTAGCGGAAGCGGCGGTTTCGGCGGAATGGGAGGAGCGTGGAGACGATCCACGCGTCGGCGGCACGCTGGGAGGCGGCGAGGGAGATGAGTAGCTCGTTGGGGACGCCCGGGACGACGCCGAGGCTGAATGACGCTGCCGCGGCCAGGAGGGTGGCGTTGGAGTCGTAGAACCTGACCGCGGCGGCGCCGGCCGAGCGGGCGAGCTCGAGCGCCCGGTGCGGGGGCGGGAGGTCGTCACCCAGCGTGCCGTAACTGATGCCCAGGAAGTGCCCTGTATCCGAGGCCGGCGTGGCAGCTGCGGCAATGGTGAGGAAGACGAAGCTGAGCGGGACGACGAGCGATGATGCTGCCATTGCCATGGCGGAGGAGGTGGACCGTACGCCGTACCTGATGGCGTAGCGGTAGTCTTTTCGTGTGTTTAATAACCAGGATGTAGCTTAAGCAATGCACAACTTGCAAGATTCCAGGGAGTACTAAGTATTTTTTGTGAGGAATACGATAACGGCAGCAGGTGGATGCATCGATCTCAAGGCATCAGTGACCTGTAACACTCCAGCAACGAGCGATGGTCATAACAAAATCAGATAAAACCCATGCGCATCCGTTCGATCTTGCACAAGGCTCATTTTTCTTTAGCGCTTTTAAACCTGACTCGTGTTTCGATCGGACACAGATAGTTGACTTAACCAGCCTAGCTCTGGAAAGAGCAGAGCTTGATCCAGGATGCACATCTCAGATCCCAGGCCCATCACTTGCGTGCTGCGTGAGACGGATTTAACACTTGGTTGTTTTGCTTTGTGGCCTTCCAACGGGTGAATATAAAATACGCCTATTTATATAGTATTAACTTTTTGCGAATAAAATCCTAGCATTACGAGAAAATTCGAACATCACAAAACACCTCAACGAAAACAAAAATTACAACAAAATTCTTGAGATGCCCTTCGTCTTCAACCTCCAGACTGTGTCGATGGCGCACCGCCGTTGCCGCTTTTCCCTGAGATGGACTGACGTTGTTCGTTGCAGACCAGAAGTCGCCGAACGGGTCAAAAAGACCACATCTGTCCTGGAGACGTAGAAGAAATACTAGCCGCCGATGAAGCTCCATGAAGATCCGGAGACCCCCCCCCCCCCCTAGCTAGAAGAAATCCTTGAGAACCACACCACTCCCACAAGCTTCTGACGTCGTCGCCGAGATGGGGTTGAAGTCGGGAAGACATTATTGGAGAAGACGCCGCCGCGACCACCTGAATGTTGCCCACCAAACTAAAACCCTAAAAACTAGGGGAACAGAGCCCTCCCGGCGACGGTCGAGTTCCACCCCATCTCCATAGCCCGAAGGTGGGAGAAGCGAGGCAGAACGACGACGCTGGTGGGAGGGGCTGGGAGACCTAGACGCCTTAAGAACGCCTCTAGACGGGCGATCCTCTTCGCGTGCGATAGCTGTCTTGGTGTTATTTTTTCTTTTCTGGTTATATATAGCATTTATTACTACGACTATAAGGGTTTGAGGCCTCTCTATAAGAAACAGGTCTATCTTGTCTTATCTAAGCAAAGGGGTACACATATCGTGCATGTATCATTAATAATCGTGTTTATTATTGTCTATATATGTCGATCGTTGAGGTAAAATTTGCAAGATTCCACAGAGATAAAAACTTGGATAATAATATATTCCCTCCTTCTCGGAAAGGATACCGCAAATTTATTCTAATTTGATGTATCTAGACATGATCCATGATCTGGAGTGGGCAGAGCGGGCGAGTTGGAGCTTGTGGTGTGATGTCTACGGGTGCTTCTATTCTTGTAGACAGTGTTGGGCCTCCAAGAGCAGAGGTTTGTAGAACAGCAGCAAGTTTCCCTTAAGTGGATCACCCAAGGTTTATCGAACTCAGGGAGGAAGAGGTCAAAGATATCCCTCTCAAGCAACCCTGCAATCACGATACAAGAAGTCTCTTGTGTCCCCAACACACCTAATACACTTGTCAGATGTATAGGTGCACTAGTTCGGCAAAGAGATAGTGAAATACAAGTGGTATGAATGAATATGAGCAGTAGTAACGGCGCCAGAAAAGTGCTTGCTGGCGTGCAGTTGATGGTAGTAATATTGCAGGAAGTAAAGATGCAGTAAAACAGTAAACAAGCGATGATTGCAGTATTTGGAAACAAGGCCTATGGATCATACTTTCACTAGTGGACACTCTCAACATTGATCACATAAATAAATAAGTTCTCTTCCTTTGTGCTACATATACTCTTGTTTGATAATGAACACCATTCGTTGTTTAGGGCTACAAGAGCACCTCAATGCCGGAGTTAACAAGCTCCACAACATTCGGTATTCATGTTTAAGTAACCTTAGAGCATAATAGATCTTTGCAATTTAAACCGAGTACTAACATAGCATACACACTGTCACCTTTACACTATGAAGGGGGAATAAATCACATCAATACTATCATAGTAATAATTAACTCCATAACCTACAAGAGATTATGATCATAACCTACGCCAAGTACTACACGATGCACACACTGTCACCATTACACCGTGAAGGAGGAATAGACTACTTTAATAACATCACAAGAGTAGCACATAGACTAATAGTGATACAAAACTCATATGAATCTCAATCATGTAAGGCAGCTCATGAGATCATTGTATTGAAGTACATAGGAGAGAGATTAACCACATATCTACCGGTACAGCCCTTAGCCTCGATGGAGAACTACTCCCTCCTCATGGGAGACAGCAGCGGTGATGAAGATGGTGGTGGTGTCGATGGAGGAGCCTTCCGGGGGCACTTCCCCGTCCCGGCGGCGTGCCGGAACAGAGACTCCTGTCCCCCAGATCTTGGCTTCGCGATGGCGGCGGCTCTGGAAGGTTTCTCGTACCGTGGCTTTTTCGTCTCGAAGATTTAGGTCAGGGACATTTAAATAGGCGAAGAGGCGGAGTCGGAAGGGTTACGGAGGACCCACACAGTAGGGGGGCGCGTCTGGCTCCTTGGCCGCGCCGCCCTACTGTCTGGTGGCCCTATGGCCCTCCTCTGGTCCCTCTCGGGTGTTCTGGAAGCTTTGTGGAATTCTAAGATGCTGGGCGTTGATTTCGTCCAATTCCGAGAATATTTCCTTACTAGGATTTCTGAAACCAAAAACAGCAGAAAACAGGAACTGGCACTTCGGCATCTCGTCAATAGGTTAGTTCCGGAAAACGCATAATAATGACATAAAGTGTGAACAAAACATGTAGGTAATGTCATAAAACTAGCATGGAACATAAGAAATTATAGATACGTTGGAGACGTATCAAGCATCCCCAAGCTTAGTTCCTACTCGCCCTCGAGTAGGTAAACGATAACAATGATAATTTCTTAAGTGACATGCTACCAACATAATCTTGATCAACATTATTGTAAAGCATATGAGATGAATGCAGCGATTCAAAGCAATGATGAAGACAATGAGTAAACAACTGTATCATATAGCAAA
This sequence comes from Lolium perenne, assembly GCF_019359855.2. NCBI lineage: Eukaryota > Viridiplantae > Streptophyta > Magnoliopsida > Poales > Poaceae > Lolium > Lolium perenne. Next base: position 65,933,451 of record NC_067247.2, read on the forward strand.
GACTTTTCATGAATAGTACTTTCAAGACAAGCATCAATAAGACTTGCATAAGAGTTACTCATAAGCAATAGATTCAAAGTAGAAGGCATTGAAGCAACACAAAGGATGATTAAGTTTCAGCGATTGCTTTCAACTTGTAACATGTATATCTCATGGATAATTGTCAACATAAAGCAATATAACAAGTGCAATAGGTAAATATGTAAGAATCAATGCACAGTTGACACAAGTGTTTGCTTCTAAGATAGAAAGAAGTGGGTAAACTGACTCAACATAAAGTAAAAGATAGGCCCTTCGCAGAGGGAAGCAGGGATTAAATCATGTGCTAGAGCTTTTCAAGTTTTGAAATCATATAGAGAGCATAAAAGTAAAGTTTTGAGAGGTGTTTGTTGTTGTCAACGAATGGTAGTGGACACTCTAACTACCTCATCAACCAGACTTTCAAGAGCGGCTCCCATGAAGGACGTTATCTCTACCAGCAAGGTAGATCATCCCTCTTCTCTTTTGTTTACACATGTACTTTAGTTTAGTTTTTTTATTTACGGATGACACTAATTCCAACCTTTTGCTTTCACAAGCCATGGCTAACCGAATCCTCCGGTGCCTTCCAACAATCACATACCATGAAGGAGTGTCTATTTGCAAAATTAAGTTGCTTACTGATGAATCAGAGCAAAACATGTGAAGAGAATTATTAATGAAAGTTAATTAATTGGGGCTGGGAACCCCATTGCCAGCTCTTTTTGCAAAGTTATTGGATAAGCGGATGAAGCCACTAGTCCATTGTGAAAGTCTGTCAGAAGTAAATGACAAGATCGAAAGATAAACACCACATACTTCCTCATGAGCTATAAAACATTGACACAAATAAGAGATAATAGCTTTTGAATTATTTAAAGATAGCACATGAAGTATTTACTTGGAATGGCAGAGAAATACCATGTGCTAGGTAGGTATGGTGGACACAAATGGCATAGTTTTTGGCTCAAGGATTTTTGGATGCACGAGAAGTAATCCCTCTCAATACAAGGCTTAGGCTAGCAAGGTTGTTTGAAGCAAACTCAAGTATAAAACGGTGCAGCAAGACTCACATATGAACATATTGTAAGCATTATAGGACTTTACATCATCTTCCTTGTTGTTCAAACACCTTAACCAGAAAATATCTAGACTCTAGAGATCAATCATGCAAACCAAATTTTAACAAGCTCTATGTAGTTCTTCATTAATGGGTACAAAGTACATGATGCAAGAGCTTAAACATGATCTATATGAGCACAACAATTGCCAAGTATCAAATTATTCAAGACATTATACCAATTACCACATGAAGCATTTTCTGTTTCCAACCATATAACAATGAACAAAGCAGTTTCAACCTTCGCCATGAACATTAAGAGTAAAGCTAAGAACACATGTGTTCATACACAACAGCGGAGCGTGTCTCTCTCCCACACAAGCATGAATTTATTCAAACAAAACAAAAACAAACAGACGCTCCAAGTAAAGTACATAAGATGTGACCGAATAAAAATATAGTTTCAATAGAAGAAACCTGATAATTTGTTGATGAAGAAGGGGATGCCTTGGGCATCCCCAAGCTTAGACGCTTGGGTCTTCTTGAAATATGTAGGGATGAACCACGGGGGCATCCCCAAGCTTAGACTTTTCACTCTTCTTGATCATAGTATATCATCCTCCTCTCTTGACCCTTGAAAACTTCCTCCACACCAAACTCGAAACAAACTCATTAGAGGGTTAGTGCATAATCAAAAATTCACATGTTCAGAGGTAACACAATCATTCTTAACACTTCTGGACATTGCCCAAAGCTACTGGAAGTCAATGGAACAAAGAAATCCATCCAACACAGCAAAAGAGGCAATGCGAAATAAAAGGCAGAATCTGTCAAAACAGAACAGTCCGTAAAGATGAATTTTTTAGAGGCACTGGACTTGCTCAGATGAAAATGCTCAAATTGACTGAAAGTTGCGTACATATCTGAGGATCACGCACGTAAATTGGCAGATTTTTCTGAGTTACCTACAGAGAACCCTGCCCAAATTTGTGACAGCAAGAAATCTGTTTCTGCGCAGTAATCCAAATCTAGTATGAATCTTACTATCAAAGACTTTACTTGGCACAACAATGCAATAAAATAAGATAAGGAGAGGTTGCTACAGTAGTAAACAACTTCCAAGACACAGATAAAAAATAAAAGTGCTGTAGTAAAATAAAACATGGGTTATCTCCCAAGAAGTGCTTTCTTTATAGCCATTAAGATGGGCTGAGCAATTTTCATGATGCACTCGTAAGAAATAAGAGTTGAAGCAAAAGAGAGCATCAAAAAGCAAATTCAAAACACATTTAAGTCTAACATGCTTCCTATGCATAGGAATCTTGTAAATAAACAAGTTCATGAAGAGCAAAGTAACAAGCATAGGAAGATAAAACCAGTATAACTTCAAAAATTTCAGCATATAGAGAGGTGTTTTAGTAACATGAAAATTTCTACAACCATATTTTCCTCTCTCATAATAACTTTCAGTGGCATCATGAACAAACTCAACAATATAAGTATCACATAAAGCATTCTTATTCACATGCATAAAAGTATCATTACTCTCCACATAAGCATAATCAATTTTATTAGTTGTAGTGGGAGCAAATTCAACAAAGTAGCTATCATTATTATTCTCATCATCAAATATAGGAGGTATAGTATCATCATAATAAACTTTATCCTCCATAGTAGGCGGCACCAGAAGACCACTATCATTATAATCATCATATATGGGAGGCATATCATAATCAACATAAACTTTCTCCTCAATACCCGGAGGGCTAAAGAGATCATTTCCATCAAAACCGACCTCCCCAAGCTTAGAATTTTCTATATCATTATCAACAATGGTGTTCAAAGCGTTCATACTAATATTACTACTAGCATGCAAATAAGGTTCCATAGGTTTTTTAATTTTCGCATTAAACCATTCATGTCTTGCCTCAGGAAATAGTTTAAAAAGCTCACAGATGTTTTCCATTATGCCTTACTAGTGTTTAACAAGAAACAAAAAGATGCAATTGCAGGATCTAAAGGAAATAGCTTCGAGCACACACACAACGGCAACAGTGCTAGGAAATAGCTTAGTAGTCGGAGGATGTGAATACCTTTTACCTTACCTCCCCGGCAACGGCGCCAGAAAAGTGTAGGGATTCGTTGCATAGAAAACAAAAAAATTCCTACCGCGAGAACGCAATCCAAGCCAAGATGCAATCTAGAAGACGGGAGCAACGAGGAGATGATCGAGACTCACCCTTGAAGAATTCCAAAGCCTACAAGATGAAGCTCTTGTTGCTGCGGTAGACGATCACTTGCCGCTTGCAAAAGCGCGTAGAAGATCTTGATCACGGCGCCACGATCGGGCAACACCTCCGTACTCGATCACACGTTCGGTGTTGATGAAGACGACGTCCTTCTCCCCGTTCCAGCGGGCAGCGGAAGTAGTAGCTCCTCCTTGAATCCGGCAGCACAACGGCGTGGTGGCGGTGGCGATGGAGAACTCCGGTGGAGCTTCGCTAAGCGTTGCGGGAGAGGTGGAGGAGAGGGGGCGGCTAGGGTTTGGGAGAGGGGGAGGTGGCCGGCCACTATGAGGGGTGCGGCCACAATGGCTTTGGTGTGGCCGGCCCCCTCCCCTTGCTCCTCATTATATAGGTGGAACACCCAAGAGTTGGTCTACAAGTCTTCGAATAAGACCCCAAACCAAAACCTTCCATATGACATGAAACCTACCCAAGGTGGGATTCCCACTTGAGGTGGGACTCCCACCTTTCCTTGGGAGGGGGTGGCCGGCCACCTTTGGTGGAGTCCACCTGGGACTCCACCCTCTAGGGTTGGCCGGCCATGGTGGTGGAGTCCCTCCGGGACTCCGCCTTCCAAAGTGATTTCTTCCGGACTTTTCTAGAACCTTCTAGAACCTTCCATAAATGCACCGGATCATTTTCAAACTTATAAAATGACTTCCTATATATGAATCTTATTCTCCGGACCATTCCGGAACTCCTCGTGATGTCCGGGATCTCATCCGAGACTTCGAATAATACTTCGAACTCCATTCCATATTCAAGTTCTACTATTACAACATCAAACCTTAAGTGTGTCACCCTACGGTTCGCGAACTATGTAGACATGGTTGAGATCTCTCTCCGACCAATAACCAATAGCGGGTGATACGTCCAAAACGTATCTACTTTCCCAAACACTTTTGCTATTGTTTTGCCTCTAATTTGTGTATTTTGGATGCAACTAACACGGACTAACGCTGTTTTCAGCAGAACTGTTCTGGTGTCTCGTTTTTGTGCAGAAATCCAACTTTCAGGAAAATCCTCGGAATTTATACAGAAGGCCCTATTTTCCCAGAATACTTACCGAGCCAGAAGGGCAAGTCCGGTGGAGGACCGAGGGCCCCACACCCTAGGGCGGCGCGGTCCAGGAGGGGGGCGCGCGGCCCTAGCGTGTGCCCCCCTCGGCCGGCCTCCGACGCCCTCCTTCGGACTACTTATTGCCTTCGACCTAAAAACGCACGGGAAGAAGTCGAAGTCGCCAGAAACCCTCCAGAACGCCGCCACATCGCGAAACTCCATCTCAGGAGCCAGAAGTCTCCGTTCTGGCACTCCGCCGGGACGGGGAATTGGAGGAGATCATCGCCATCATCACCACCGACGCCTCTCCATCGACCAGCCATGTTTCCCCCATCCATGTGTGAGTAATTCCCCCGCTGTAGGCTGAAGGGGATGGTAGGGATTGGATGAGATTGGTCATGTAATAGTATAAGATTGTTAGGGCATAGTGCCTAGTGTCCGTAATTGGTACTTTGATGATATTGTTGCAACTTGTTATGCTTAATGCTTGTCACTAGGGCCCGAGTGCCATGATCTCAGATCTGAACATGTTATTATTTCATCATGATATTCATTGTTTATGGTCTTACCTGCAAGTTGTATACACATGTCGCTGTCCGGAACCAATGGCCCCGAAGTGACAGAAATCGGGACAACCGGAGGGGATGGTAGTGATGTGAGGATCACATGTGTTCACGGAGTATTAATGCTTTGCTCCGGTACTCTATTAAAAGGAGTACCTTAATATCCAGTAGATTCCCTTGAGGCCCGGCTGCCACCGGCTGGTAGGACAAAAGATGTTGTGCAAGTTTCTCATTGCGAGCACGTACGACTATAATTGGAACACATGCCTATTGATTGCTTTGTACTTAGACACCGTTTTATTATTATCTGCAAATGCCCTGCTTGATTGTTACATGAGTTTCTCTCATCCATGCAACGCCCGTTCATCCGTCCCCGTGCCTACATTATTTTAATCCTGCTGTTTACTAGAATCACTGCTGCTGTCTTTGTTACTCTGCTGCTGTTATTTCACTACTGCTACTGCTATAAAACTGTTACTACTGATAAACTCTTGCGAGCAAGTCTGTTTCCAGGTGCAGCTGAATTGACAACTCCGCTGTTAAGGCTTTCAAGTATTCTTTGTCTCCCCTTGTGTCGAATCAATAAATTGGGTTTACTACCCGCGAAGACTGCTGCGATCCCCTATACTTGTGGGTCATCAAGACTGTTTTCTGGCGCCGTTGCCGGGGAGCATAGCTTTATTTGGAAGTTCACTTGGATTGATATTGTTCGCTGCAAATTCTCCATCATGGGTAAACCTCGCGATACTAAAGTCGCCATATTACCATCCACTACAAGAAAAAGGTACAACTCTGAGTACCTCTGCTGCTCTTGATTCACCATCTGTGATAAGTAAACTTATTTCACCACCACATGCTTGAAATGCTGATACTTCTGCTGAATCTGAAAATTCCTCTTATAATTTTGATGATGCTTCTGCTGTGCTTGATAATGATGGTTCATTAGGATCTTTTCTAGATGCTACAATTGCTAAGTCTAGACAAATTGAAAATACTGAAACTCCTAATGAAAATGCTGCTACACCTGTTAATTCACCTGAGTCTATTGAATATTCTAGTGATGATCTTGATGAAGATTATGTGGAACTTGATGATGATTTTATTGAAAAATGCAATGCTACTACTGATGCAAGAAAAATTAAAAAGTTGCTTGCAGAACATGCTGTTAGATATAAACTGTCTCCTGATCCTAAATTTGCCACATCTCCTATAAACATTAAGGATAAAGATTATGATTTTTCTCTTGATCTATCTCATATAGCTATTGTTGAGAAAACACCCTTTTGTGGTACTGAAAAAGAAAGTGCTGTTGAACACATGATTGAGCTATCTACTCTGAGTAGCTTGTTTTCTGATGATGTTAAGAAGCGTACTTACTTTGTTGCTAAAATCTTTTCATTCTCATTAAAGGATGACGCTAAAACTTGGTATAATAGTTTGCCACCTGATTCTATTAAAAGTCCAAAAGAATTGCTTGATGTTTTCTTCCGGAAATACTTTCCTGCTAGTGCTCAACATATTGCTTTGCAGAGAATTTATAATTTTGACCAGGAAGATGGAGAGAAATTATCTGAAGCTTGGGCGAGATTTTGCTCTCTTATTAGAGCTCGGCCTGAACATGATTTGGAAAAGCATGATTTACTTGATATATTTTATAGTGGACTAACCATTGAGTCTAGGGCATACCTGGATAGTTGTGCTAGTTGTGTTTTCAGGAAAAGAACTCCAGACGATGCTGAAGAATTATTGGCTAAAATAGGCCGGAATCATGATGATTGGTCTACACCTGAACCAACCCCGACACCGATATTGAAGAAGAGGGGTATGATTAAATTAAATGATGAAGATATGAGGGAAGCCAAGAAGTCTCTTAAGGAGAAGGGTATTAAACCTGAAGACGTGAAGAATTTACCTCCTATAGAAGATTTATGTAAGATAACTCCCCCTTCATCAATGATTGAGGTACACTCTCTTCAACGCTTTACTAGGGAAGATATTCCGTATTCGAAACCTCCTGCTCAATGCTTAGATGAGTTTGATAATTATATTGTTAAGCAAGAAAATTTTAATATGAGAGTAGAGAATCATTTAATGGAAAATTCTCGAGCTATTAGTGAATTGCATGGTATTGTGGAGAGAACCTCTAATGATGTTAAGATGCTTGTTAAACATTTTCATATGGTTCAAACTCAAATTGATCAACTCACTAAAGTGCAAAATGACTTGTTGGAAAATAATTCTAAAGAAAAACATGCTTATGAAGTAACAACTAGAGGTGGTGTTTCTACCCAGGATCCTCTATATCCTGAAGGGCATCCCAAAAGAGTTGAACAAGATTCTCAACGAACTAAAACTAGTACTCCATCTAAGAAAAAGAAAAAGAAACATAAGAATGTTGTAGAATCCTCTGAACCTGTTAATGATCCTAATAGTATTTCTATTTCTGATGCTGAAACTGAAAGTGGTAATGAATATGATAAAGATAATGATAAGAATGATGCTTCTGATAAAGAAGAGGTTGAAGAAGAACCTGAAAAGCATGCTAAAAATAAGAAGTATACTAAAGAAGATTTTATTGCTAAGAAACATGGTAATGAAAGGGAACCTTGGGTGCAAAAGCAAATGCCTTTTCCTGCTAAGAAATTAAAATCAAAGGAAGAAGAACACTATAATAAATTTTGTGATTGGATGAAACCTTTATTCTTGCAAATCCCTTTAACTGATGCTATTAAATTGCCTCCTTATTCAAAGTATATGAAAGATATTGTTACTAACAAAAGGAAAATCCCCAATGAGGAAATTTCCACTATGCTTGCTAATTACTCTTTCAATGGCAAAGTTCCAAAGAAGTTGGGCGACCCAGGTATACCGACTATTCCTTGTTCTATTAAGAATAATTATGTTAAAACTGCTCTATGTGACTTGGGAGCCGGTGTTAGTGTTATGCCTTTTTCTCTTTATAAGAGACTTTACTTAGATAAGTTGATACCTACTGATATATCTTTGCAAATGGCTGATAAATCTACTGCTATTCCTGTTGGTATATGTGAGGATGTTCCTGTTCAAGTTACTAATAACTGCTTGATATTAACTGATTTTGTTGTGTTGGAAATGCCTGATGATGATAATATGTCTATTATTCTTGGGAGACCTTTTCTTAACACCGCAGGGGCTGTTATTGATTGCAATAAAGGAAAAGTTACTTTCAATGTTGATGACAAGGAGCATACCGTTTATTTTCCCAAGAGGATTGAGAAAGCATGTGGAGTTAATACAATTTCTAATGTGAGAACTATCAAAGTGGGAACCATTGATTGTCCTATATATGAGCCTAAAGAAGAATATCAAACTCTTGTGATTGGATCCATATCAATACAATTCAAGGTAACAAGATTGATTTGAGGTTTATTTCTTCTTATGCTATGTAAAATTTATTTGGTGGCAAGACTTGATCAACCTTGTTAACAAATACTTTTTATATGCATAGAGGAGGTAAACAACATCTATTTCTTCCTCCACTTGTTCTACTTGTTGTAGCACTTTTGTTTTGTAAAGTTCCTTAGTTAGTTAGAGGTTTGAAAATCTTTTTCTGCCCTGTAATAATAATTTTAACACCCAAAAATGTTCATGGGCACCATGGGGTTGATCCCCACTTAGGCCAAAAGCCTAAGCTTGGGGGGAGGTATACCGACATCACTCATTCTTTGCATATTATGGTTGCTGGATACTTGTATATACTTGTTTAGTTTCTTTGAGTGGTTTTCTAATGAGAGGAAGATGATATTTGGGGAAGTGCTGCCTGAAAACAGATTCTAGACTGTTACTAAAAAAAATCGTGCGCACAGCCAGAACGTTATTTTGAGCTGCCAATTTTTGTGCATGTTCCCCAGGTTGTTATCTAACTTTCATTAGTTGAACACTTTTCGAGCTGAGCAGCGGAAGATTTTTGTAAAAATCGATTTCTGTACTGCTGTCAGGTTTTGGCAGATTTCTGCCATCCTGCTTTTATGTGTTTCTTTTAGTTTTCATTTTCTTATTCTTACTTTGTTTCTTTCCTAAAACATAAAAAGACCAAAAATATTTCTGTTGTTTCTCTTCACCACTTGTTTATTTTAGTTTCTTGCTTTTATCTTGCTTTATTTGCTATCGTTGGTTTGCTATAAGAAAATCCAAAAAGATTTTGCTTTGTTTGCTTGTTTCCTTTTGTTCTTGCTTCCAAATTCGAAAACACCAAAAATATTTGATGTTCTTCTTTGGTTTTGTAAAGTTATTTATGAGTTCAATGGTCTTCGGTGGCTGGAGTGTGGTTTTCATTCCATATTATTCAAGCTACACAAGTGAAAAGGCAATAATGACGATCTACGACAATCTGATTGTGGTGAGAGGCTGGTATGAACTCTATTTGTTTTCATTTTTGTACATATACTCATCCATGTGAGCATGCTTGGTTGGTTCATGTGAGGTATATGTCACTTAAGAAAGTCTAGTAGTTCATGATCCTCATGTTAAGCTCCAATTTATTAATATGAGTAGCATGTCATGGATGTTTGCTTGCATTGTTTTATTCATAAATAGGTATGATATTGTGGTATCCTCCTCTGAATAATTCGTTTGAATTAACTTGGCACATGCTCACGTATGCATATGACTGAACAAAAGTCAATTAAGCCTCAATGATTTACATTGCTTCAGAGTTCTTGTATCACTTTTATGCCTCTGTTAATTTATTTTGCCGCAAGCATGATTATGACAGTTACTGCTCTCTTGATTTGTCGCTCCCTAGTCTTTTGCTAGCCTTCACTTGTACTGAGCGGGAACGCTGCTCGTGCCTCCAAACACATGAAAACCAAGTTGTTCCAAAGTGTCCACCATAAATACCTATGCATGGCATTTCAAACCATTCCAAGTAAATTTTCATGTGCTACCTGTAAACCTTCAAAATGCTCCTCAATTTGTGTTAATGTTTTATAGCTCATGAGGAAGTATGTGGTGTTTATCTTTCGATCTTGTCATTTACTCCGGACGGACTTTCACCAATGGACTAGTGGCACATCCACTTATCCAATAAATTTGCAAAAAGAGCTGGCAACGGGGGTCCCAGCCCCAATTAACTAACTTTCATAAATTTATAAATAGACACTCCTCCACGGTATGTGATTGTTGGTTGGCACCCGAGGATTCGGTTAGCCATGGCTTGAGAAAGCAAAGGTGGGGAGGAGTGTCATCTAAATAAAACTAAAATAAAAAGGCACTCCTTCATGGTATGAGATTATTGGCAGGCACCCGAAGATTCGGTTAGCCATGGTTTGTGAAAGCAAGGTTGGAAGGAGTGCCACCCAAAAATAAAATTTCATGGGAGCCGCTCCTGAAAGTCCGGTTGATGAGGTAGTTAGAGTGCCCATTACCATTCGTTGACAACAACAAACACCTCTCAAAACCATTTTACTTCTGTCTTTATAAAAATGAAAAGCTCTAGCGCATGTTAATCCCTGCTTCCCTCTGCGAAGGGTCAATCTTTTACTTTTACATTGAGTCTCCATCCTTTCTTTGAGTACTTTCTTGAGAGCACAACTGTCATTCTTAGTGTAATATGCTTGTCTCGAAATATGATTGATTGTGGTATAACTTTGATGCTTTTATCTTTGACAATCACTATTTCTAGTCTTTCTATGAACTTCAGAGGTGCCTGAGCATTTATGTTTTGCTGATCAAATATGGGCAAGCGAGATACCACTCTATCATACTCTTTTATGAACATTGCAATCCTGCTTATATACATGATTCATGATGCTTATTATTAATTGTTGGTACTTTTCCATGATTGACATAGTTATTGGATGATCTTATTTGCATGTATCTTATTATGAACTGCCTAAGTGTTAGCCATAGCATGAGAATATTTGCATCATATGAACAAATGTGTTCGTGAAAGTTCTTTTATCGCTCAGTTGTTAACTGAATTGCTTGAGGACAAGCAATAAGCTAAGCTTGGGGGGAGTTGATACGTCCAAAACGTATCTACTTTCCCGAACACTTTTGCTATTGTTTTGCCTCTAATTTGTGTATTTTGGATGCAACTAACACGGACTAACGCTGTTTTCAGCAGAATTGTTCTGGTGTCTCGTTTTTGTGCAGAAATCCAACTTTCAGGAAAATCCTCGGAATTTATACAGAAGGCCCTATTTTCCCAGAATACTTACGGAGCCAGAAGGGCAAGTCCGGTGGAGGCCCGAGGGCCCCACACCCTAGGGCGGCGCGGCCCAGGAGGGGGGCGCGCGGCCCTAGCGTGTGGCCCCCTCGGCCGGCCTCCGACGCGCTCCTTCGGACTACTTATTGCCTTCGACCTAAAAACGCATGCGAAGAAGTCGAAGTCGCCAGAAACCCTCCAGAACGCCGCCACATCACGAAACTCCGTCTCAGGAGCCATAAGTCTCCGTTCTGGCACTCCACCGGGATGGGGAATTGGAGGAGATCATCGCCATCATCACCACCGATGCCTCTCCATCGACCAGCCATGTTTCCCCCATCCATGTGTGAGTAATTCCCCCGCTGTAGGCTGAAGGGGATGGTAGGGATTGGATGAGATTGGTCATGTAATAGTATAAGATTGTTAGGGCATAGTGCCTAGTGTCCGTAATTGGTACTTTGATGATATTGTTGCAACTTGTTATGCTTAATGCTTGTCACTAGGGCCCGAGTGCCATGATCTCAGATCTGAACATGTTATTATTTCATCATGATATTCATTGTTTATGGTCTTACCTGCAAGTTGTATACACATGTCGCTGTCCGGAACCAATGGCCCCGAAGTGACAGAAATCGGGACAACCGGAGGGGATGGTAGTGATGTGAGGATCACATGTGTTCACGGAGTGTTAATGCTTTGCTCCGGTACTCTATTAAAAGGAGTACCTTAATATCCAGTAGATTCCCTTGAGGCCCGGCTGCCACCGGCTGGTAGGACAAAAGATGTTGTGCAAGTTTCTCATTGCGAGCACGTACGACTATAATTGGAACACATGCCTATTGATTGCTTTGTACTTAGACACCGTTTTATTATTATCTGCAAATGCCCTGCTTGATTGTTACATGAGTTTCTCTCATCCATGCAACGCTTAGTTCATCCATCCCCGTGCCTACAGTATTTTTAATCCTCTTGTTTACTATAATCACTGCTTTGCTGTCTTTGTTACTCTGCTTTGTTATTTCACTATGCTACTGCTATAAAAGCTGTTACATCGATAAACTCTTGCGAGCAAGTCTGTTTCCAGGTGCAGCTGAATTGACAACTCCGCTGTTAAGGCTTTCAAGTATTCTTTGTCTCCCCTTGTGTCGAATCAATAAATTGGGTTTTACTACCCGCGAAGACTGCTGCGATCCCCTATACTTGTGGGTCATCAGCGGGATCTGGAAATCCATAATGGCTCCCACATATTAAACGATGACTTAGTGATCGAATGAACCATTCACATACGATACCAATTCCCTTTGTCACGCGATATTTTACTTGTCCGAGGTTTGATCATCGGTATCACTCTATACCTTGTTCAACCTCGTCTCCTGACAAGTACTCTTTTATCGTACCATGGTATGTGGTCTCTTATGAACTTATTCATATGCTTGCAAGACATTAGATGACATTCCACCGAGAGGGCCCAGAGTATATCTATCCGTCATCGGGATGGACAAATCCCACTGTTGATCCATATGCCTCAACTCATACTTTCCGGATACTTAATCCCACCTTTATAACCACCCATTTACGCAGTGGCGTTTGATGTAATCAAAGTACCTTTCCAGCATAAGTGATTTACATGATCTCATGGTCATGAGGACTAGGTAACTATGTATCGAAAGCTTATAGCAAATAACTTAATGACGTGATCTTATGCTACGCTTAATTGGGTGTGTCCATTACATCATTCATATAATGATATAACCTTGTTATTAATAACATCCAATGTTCATGATTATGAAACTAATCATCTATTAATCAACAAGCTAGTTAAGAGGCTTACTAGGGACTCATTGTTGTTTACATAACACACATGTATCAATGTTTCGGTTAATACAATTATAGCATGGTATATAAACATTTATCATAAACATAAAGATATATAATAACCACTTTTATTATTGCCTCTTGGGCATATCTCCAACAAAAAGTGCTTGATGTCTACGGGTGCTTCTATTCTTGTAGACAGTGTTGGGCCTCCAAGAGCAGAGGTTTGTAGAACAGCAGCAAGTTTCCCTTAAGTGGATCACCCAAGGTTTATCGAACTCAGGGAGGAAGAGTTCAAAGATATCCCTCTCAAGCAACCCTGCAATCACGATACAAGAAGTCTCTTGTGTCCCCAACACACCTAATACACTTGTCAGATGTATAGGTGCACTAGTTCGGCGAAGAGATAGTGAAATACAAGTGGTATGAATGAATATGAGCAGTAGTAACGGCGCCAGAAAAGTGCTTGCTGGCGTGCAGTTGATGGTAGTAATATTGCAGGAAGTAAAGATGCAGTAAAACAGTAAACAAGCGATGATTGCTGATGCGTGCAGTTAACACACATCCGTTGGGAACCCCAAGAGGAAGGTGTGATGCAGACAGTAGCAAGTTTTCCCTCAGAAAGAAACCAAGGTTTATCGAACCAGGAGGAGCCAAGAAGCACGTTGAAGGTTGATGGCGGAGGAGTGTAGTGCGGCGCAATACCAGGGATTCCGACGCCAACGTGGAACCTGTACAACACAACCAAAGTACTTTGCCCCAACGTAACAGTGAGGTTGTCAATCTCACCGGCTTGCTGTGAACAAAGGATTAACCGTATTGTGTGGAAGATGATTGTTTGCGAAGAACAGTAAAGAACAAGTATTGCAGTAGATTGTATTTCAGATGTAAAGAATAGGACCGGGGTCCACAGTTCACTAGTGGTGTCTCTCCTATAAGATAGCAGATGTTGGGTGAACAAATTACAGTTGGGCAATTGACAAATAAAGAAGGCATAACAATGCACATACATATATCATGATGAGTACTATGAGATTTAATCAGGGCATTACGACAAAGTACATAGACCGCCATCCAGCATGCATCTATGCCTAAAAAGTCCACCTTCAGGTTATCATCCGAACCCCCTCCAGTATTAAGTTGTAAACAACAGACAATTGCATTAAGTATGGTGCGTAATGTAATCAACACAAATATCCTTAGACAAAGCATCGATGTTTTATCCCTAGTGGCAACAACACATCCACAACCTTAGAACTTTCTGTCACTGTCCCAGATTTAATGGAGGCATGAACCCACTATCGAGCATAAATACTCCCTCTTGGAGTCACAAGTATCAACTTGGCCAGAGCCTCTACTAGCAACGGAGAGCATGCAAGAACATAAATAACATATATGATAGATTGATAATCAACTTGACATAGTATTCAATATCCATCGGATCCCAACAAACACAACATGTAGGATTACAAATAGACGATCTTGATCATGATAGGTAGCTCACAAGATCGAACATGATAGCACAATGAGGAGAAGACGACCATCTAGCTACTGCTATGGACCCATAGTCCAGGGGTGAACTACTCACACATCGATCCGGAGGCGATCATGGCGTTGAAGAGACCTCCGGGAGATGATTCCCCTCTCCGGCAGGGTGCCGGAGGCGATCTTCTGAATCCCCCGAGATGGGATTGGCGGCGGCGGCGTCTCTGGAAGGTTTTCCGTATCGTGGCTCTCGGTACTGGGGGTTTCGCGACGAAGACTATATGTAGGCGGAAGGGCAGGTCAGGGGGCCACACGAGGGGCCCACACGCTAGGGCCGCGCGGCCAGGGGCTGGGCCGCGCCGCCCTGTTGTGTGGCCACCTCGTGGCCCCACTTCTTATCTCCTCCGGTCTTCTGGAAGCTTCGTGGAAAAATAGGCCCCTGGGCGTTGATTTCGTCCAATTCCGAGAATATTTCCTTACTAGGATTTCTGAAACCAAAAACAGCAGAAAACAAAGAATCGGCTCTTCGGCATCTCGTCAATAGGTTAGTGCCGGAAAATGCATAATAATGACATATAATGTGTATAAAACATGTGAGTATCATCATAAAAGTAGCATGGAACATAAGAAATTATAGATACGTTTGGGACGTATCAAGCATCCCCAAGCTTAGTTCCTACTCGCCCTCGAGTAGGTAAACGATAACAAAGATAATTTCTGAAGTGACATGCTATCATAATCTTGATCAATACTATTGTAAAGCACATGAGATGAATGCAGCGATTCGAAGCAATGATGAAGATAATGAGTAAACAAGTGAATCATATAGCAAAGACTTTTCATGAATAATACTTTCAAGACAAGCATCAATAAGACTTGCATAAGAGTTACTCATAAAGCAATAAGTTCAAAGTAAAGGCGTTGAAACAACACAAAGGAAGATATAAGTTTCAGCGGTTGCTTTCAACTTCAACATGTATATCTCATGGATAATTGTCAACACAAAGTAATATAACAAGTGCAATAGGTAAACATGTAAGAATCAATGCACACAGTTGATACAAGTGTTTGCTTCTAAGATAGAAAGAATAGGTAAACTGACTCAACATAAAGTAAAAGATAGGACCTTCGCAGAGGGAAGCATGGATTACTATTTTTGTGCTAGAGCTTTTATTTTGAAAACAAGAAACAATTTTGTCAACGGTAGTAATAAAGCATATGAGTTATGTATAAGACATCTTATAAGTTGCAAGCCTCATGCATAGTATACTAATAGTGCTCGCACCTTGTCCTAATTAGCTTGGGTTAACACGGATTATCATTGCATAACATATGTTTCAACCAAGTGTCACAAAGGGGTACCTCTATGCCGCCTGTACAAGGGTCTAAGGAGAAGGTTCGCATTGGATTTCTCGCTTTTGATCATTCTCAACTTAGACACCCATACCGGGACAACATAGACAACAGATAATGGACTCCTCTTTTAATGCTTAAGCATTCAACAACAGGTACTATTCTCATAAGAGATTGAGGTTTTATGTCCAAACTGAAACTTCCACCATGAATCATGGCTTTAGTTAGCGGCCCAATGTTCTTCTCTAACAGTATGCATACTCAAACCATTTGATTGTGAAAACCGCCCTTACTTCAGACAAGACGAACATGCATAACAACTCACATGATATTCAACAAAGGTAAAAGAGTTGATGGCGTCCCCAGAAAACATGGTTACCGCTCAACAAGCAACTTACTAAGAAATAAGACACATAAGTACATATTCTTCACCACGATAGTTTTTAAGCTATTTTGTCCCATGAGCTATATATTGTAAAGGTAAAGAATAGAAATTTTAAAGGTAACACTCAAGTAATGTACTTTGGAATGGCGGATAAATACCATGTGGTAGGTAGGTATGGTGGACACAAATGGCATGGTTATTGGCTCAAGGATTTGGATGCACGAGAAGAATCCCTCTCAATACAAGGCTAGGCTAGCAAGGTTGTTTGAAGCAAACTCAAGTATGAAATGGTGCAGCAAGACTCACATATAAACATATTGTAAGCATTATAAGACTTTACATCGTCTCCTTGTTGTTCAAACACCTCAACCAGAAAATATCTAGACTTAGAGAGAACAATCATGCAAACCAAATTTTAACATGCTCTATGTAGTTATTCATTAATGGGTACAAGGTACATGATGCAAGAGCTTAAACAAGATCTATATGAGCACAACAATTGCCAAGTATCACATTATTCAAGACATTATACCATTTACCACATGCGGCATTTTCCGTTTCCAACCATATATCAATGAATGAGGTAGTTCAACTTTCGCAATGAACATTTAAGAATAAAGCTAAGAACACATGTGTTCATACGAAACAGCGGAGCGTAATATCTCCAATATAAAGAATTGTGTGATCCAATTTTATTCAAACAAAACAAAAACAAAAACAAACAGACGCTCCAAGTAAAGCACATAAGATGTGACGGAATAAAAATATAGTTTCACTAGAGGAACCTGATAATGTTGTCGATGAAGAAGGGGATGCCTTGGGCATCCCCAAGCTTAGACGCTTGGGTCTTCTTAAAATATGCAGGGATGAACCACGGGGGCATCCCCAAGCTTAGACTTTTCACTCTTCTTGATCATAGTATATCATCCTCCTCTCTTGACCCTTGAAAACTTCCTCCACACCAAACTCGAAACAAACTCATTAGAGGGTTAGTGCATAATTCATATATTCATAGGTGACATAATCATTCTTAATACTTCTGGACATTGCACAAAGCTACTGAAAGTTAATGGAACAAAGAAATCCATCAAACATAGCAAAACAGGCAATGCGAAATAAAAGGCAGAATCTGTCAAAACAGAACAGTCCGTAAAGACGAATTTTAAAGTGGAACCAGACTTGCTCAGATGAAAATGCCCAAATTGAATGAAAGTTGCGTACATATCTGAGGATCACGCACGTAAATTGGCAGATTTTTCTGAGTTACCTACAGAGAACCCTGCCCAAATTCGTGACAGCAAGAAATCTGTTTCTGCGCAGTAATCCAAATCTAGTATTGACTTTACTATCAAATACTTTACTTGGCACAACAATGTAATAAAATAAATATAAGGAGAGGTTGCTACAGTAGTAACAACTTCCAAGACACAACAAAACAGTAGCAAAATAAACACATGGGTTATCTCCCAAGAAGTTCTTTCTTTATAGCCATTAAGATGGGCTCAGCAATTTTAATGATGCTCACATAAGGATGAGAGTTGAAGCAAAAAGAGAGCATCAAAAAGCAAGTATGAAACAAATTTAAGTCTAACCCACTTCCTATGAAAAGGAATCTTGTAAATAAATAAATTCATGAAGCATAATGCAACAAGCATAGAAAGATAAAACAAGTGTAACCTCAAGATTTTCAGCAAAAAGAGAGGTGTTTTAGTAACACGAAAATTTCTACAACCATATTTTCCTCTCTCATAAAGATTTTCAGTAGCATCATGAACAAACTCAACAATATAACTATCAAATTAAACATTCTTATCATGAGCTATATGCATAAAATTATTACTCTCCACATAAGCATAATCAATTTTATTAGTTGTAGTGGGAGCAAATTCAACAAAGTAGCTATCATTATTATTCTCATCAAGTGTAGGAGGCGTAGTATAATCATAATAAAATTTACTCTCCATAGTAGGCGGCACCAAAAGACCACTATCATTATAATCATCATAAATAGGAGGTAAAGTATCATCAAAGAAAATTTTCTCCTCCATGCTTGGGGGACTAAAAATATCATGCTCCTCAAAACCAGCTTCCCCAAGCTTACAGTTTTCCATAGCATTAGCAACAATGGTGTTCAAAGCATTCATACAAATAACATTGCCATTAGCATGCATATAAAGTTCCATAGGTTTTTTAATTTTCTCTTCAAACACCTCATGTCCTAACTCAAGATAAATACTATAAAGATCTCTAATATTTTTGTTGTTTTCCATTAAGCCTAACTAGTGAAGTCACACAACTTAGTGTTCTCAGGAGTATTCATTTGAACAATAGTAAATAAAGCAAACTAAATAAAGTAAATGCAAGTAACTAATTTTTTTGTGTGTTTTTAATATAGAGAACGCAAACAAGATAGTAAATAAAGTAAAGCTAGCAACTAATTTTTTTTTGTGATTTTGATATAAGAGCAAACAAAGCAGTAAATAAAATAAAGTAAAGCAAGACAAAAACAAAGTAAAGAGATTGGAAGTGGAAGACTCCCCTTGCAGCGTGTCTTGATCTCCCCGGCAACGGCGCCAGAAAAGAGCTGCTGGCGTGCAGTTGACGTGGAGATAGAAATCTTAGTGGTGTAACTTTTCTTCAGTTCCCCGGCAACGGCGCCAGAAAAAGAGCTTGATGCGTGCAGTTAACACACGTCCGTTGGGAACCCCAAGAGGAAGGTGTGATGCAGACAGTAGCAAGTTTTCCCTCAGAAAAAAACCAAGGTTTATCGAACCAGGAGGAGCCAAGAAGCACGTTGAAGGTTGATGGCGGAGGAGTGTAGTGCGGCGCAACACCAGGGATTCCGGCGCCAACGTGGAACCTGCACAACGCAACCAAAGTACTTTGCCCCAACGTAACAGTGAGGTTGTCAATCTCACCGGCTTGCTGTGAACAAAGGATTAACCGTATTGTGTGGAAGATGATTGTTTGCGAAGAACAGTAAAGAACAAGTATTGCAGTAGATTGTATTTCAGATGTAAAGAATAGGACCGGGGTCCACAGTTCACTAGTGGTGTCTCTCCCATAAGATAGCAGATGTTGGGTGAACAAATTACAGTTGGGCAATTGACAAATAAAGAAGGCATAACAATGCACATACATATATCATGATGAGTACTATGAGATTTAATCAGGGCATTACGACAAAGTACATAGACCGCCATCCAGCATGCATATATGCCTAAAAAGTTCACCTTCAGGTTATCATCCGAACCCCCTCCAGTATTAAGTTGTTGTTGCCTGCCAAAACCCACCGGCGAGCAGCGACGAGCAACACGAAGAGCCGGGAGGCTTCCAAGACTGCTGGTGGGCCTTGGTCCCTCGGTCGACGGCCCGCAATGCTCTGGCACACGTCCTGACGGTCGCAAGGGCGTGCCACCTGACCTATACCTGGTCAGGAAGGTGTTGGATCGCTTCGATTAGTTTCCTGCATGGTAGACACGTAAACATTAAATGAGCCTCGATCGGCTCTCAGGTTACCCTGCTCATCGGCTCAAAGAGTCGATTGACCCATGGTTCATGTTAGATCTTGCAATAACATGGGTATCCTGCTTCATTAATATTAAGCTAAATCGATCTACGACAGTTTAGGGTTTTCACCGTATAACCGGAACATCCTACACGTAGTTGAGCCTAGCAGATACGAAAGATGATGGAAAACTAACCCTAAAAGAGGCCTAAAAACCAACATAGAGTCGATTCCCGGAACATCCCTTCTAGGATCGGTAAGCCATACCTAGCGCACTACCGGATCGTTCAACCCATTTGCAAGGCCTAACCATATGGATATCAAACCAATCCTTGCAGAACAAGGAGCAACTATAACAGATCAAATCTACTAAATAAAGATGAAGCAAGATGCCGCCCTTACACCTAAGATAGGTGTAAGGGCGGCTGGACATCGAGGGGCAGCATAGCTAAGCAAGCATATAAGAAAAGCATCGATGCAAGCCCCAAAACATCCACGATAAGCAGTGTTGCTCGCCATCAACAAGGCTTCAGTACGAGCAACACCAGACAACGAATAAACCTATACTGCCTAGATCGCAAGATGCGATCTAGGCAGCATGATGCTTACCCGGAAGAAACCCTCGAAACAAGGGGTGGCGATGCTCCTAGATTGTGTTTGTTGTGAACGTGGTCGTTGACGTGGGCATTACCCTTCGGGTAACTACTGTTGCTCTACCCTGCACGGTCCAACTGGAGGCCCATGAAGGTACCCGATGGCAAGATGGGCCGCTAGGACGGTGCGACAGAAGATTACTTGGAGTACAAGACATGGAGGAATCCAAACAAGGAAAGATTAGAGATAGATCTACTGTAAACCAACTCGTACTCAGATAGACCTCTCGAGACCTGACCACCTATATAAAGGCCAGGAGAGGGGCTATCGAGGGCCAATCAATCTTAGAAAAACTAGCCAGCAGAAGCTTAGAACTAGGTTACCCTAGCAGCTAGCATCTCGACGAGATCACAGCCGAACTATTCGGCACCCTATTGTAACCTGTTTTCATCATAATCAAAGAACAGACAGGCAAGACGTAAGGGTTTTACCGCATCGAGGGCCCCGAACCTGGGTAAATCGCTCTTCCCGCTTGTCTGCGTACCGATGTCTCGTGTCAGCTTGCAGGATTCCATCAACCCTAAGCCCCTATCGGAGGGCATTGCCGAGGAGCACCCTCGACAATTGGCGCCGTCTGTGGGAACCCTGTCGGCACAAGGCAGGACATCGGCAGATCCGATCATGACATCGGCAGCTTCACCGGCAAATTCGCCGGCAACTTCATCAGCAACTTCATCAGCAGCTTCGTCGATACCATCGTCGCCAATCCTGGGAAGCCCGATTCGATTCGGCTCCTACGAGTTTACTCCACACAGCGATTCCTCCTGCTCGAACTTTTCAGGTCTACAAGGGAACATGGAGATGACCTTCGGCAGCGTCCACTACAACGTCAACGCAGAAGGAATCCTTCGATTGCTGGAATCCCCCGCCTCCAGATCGACGAGTTGAAGCGCACCATCGTCACGCGACCTATCGGCTGGTCTGACAGGATCGACGTGCTCACCCGCGCCCTCGACTCCCCGCTCGGTGTCCTCCATGTCGGTAGGGTCTGACGATCCCACGTCTTCGGAATTAACCTCGTACTACTGCCTGAACTGCGACACCAGGCACGGGCTGGGATCGAGCGACACGCCGTTCATCTGCAACGCCCAGTATTCATCGGGAGAGGACATCATCGACAGCACCGTCCAGGGAATCACCCGAAGACCAGCACACCATCAGGTTTATGTCGCCAATAACACGGGAAACACAAGGCGCAGAGGTGACGAGGATCATACCCCCCGGTCCAGTAGAAGGGCGAGTTTTGAGGACAGCGCCAGCAACCGCGACAGCGATTACACCATCGCGGATGAGGAGTGGGCAGCAGCAAGGGCAGCAGTACTCAACAACACGCCGCTCCCCGCGGGGACTTCGGTTGGAACCCTCAATGCTTATCGCTCCATACTAGAGAAGAACCGGGAGCACCTGTCGAAAGAGCAAGCCTCCCTCGAGAGACGCTTATCTGCAGCGGATCGATCCAGCGAACGACGAAGGGGCTCACAAGGGAGTGCCTCCCGAAACACTCAGGGAGCAGGCAAGCACCGGTCGAGGATGTCCAGGCTTTCGGAAGATGACGCCAGAGAGATAACATCGAATCTGACTAAATCCTTTATGACTACGGATACCGCGGGCATTCCACGGCCGAAAACCATCGCAGGAGCAACAGCCAACCTCGCCGCTTACCTCATCAACCAGCGCCCCGAAGGATCCATGGCTCAAGCCCATCGAGGTGCCCTGGAAAGCCTCGCAATATTGGGGAACAACCTGGTCCCGTCAAAGGAAAAGACCACCTTCCAAGGCAGTGGGTCGAAGCATCATGCGAGAGATGCTCGGGACGAAATCACCCAGAGCAAGATCGACAAAGCAAGGCGACGACGCGCCGCTAGAAAGGACGACGACAGCGATTCTTCGGATGAAGACCAGGAGTACGACGGTGAACTCAGGGGAGCCGACTGTCTAAGTTACAAAATCCGTGAAGCAATGCCGCCCAAAAAGTTTGAACCTACCCCTATCGACGCTGCCAAGTACGATGGGCAGCAAGAACCAAGATCCTGGATAGACGACTACTTGCAGACTGTGATCCTGCACAAAGGAAACCAGATAGCGGCAATGCAGTGCTTACAACTTTACTTGAAAGATTCAGCACGGGCCTGGCAAAGAGGGCTGCCGAAAGGTTCTGTCAAATCATGGGATGACCTAGTAGACGCCTTCGTTGCCAACTTCCAAGCAACATACAAAAGGCCCGTCGGGATCAAAGAGCTACGGAATTGCCGGCAGAAGCAGAAGGAGTCGATGCGTTCATACATCGGGAAATTCACAAAGCTCCTGAACGCTGCCGAAGACGTATCTGTCGACAGAGCAATCGACGCTTTCAGCGACGGCGTTCAGCGGGAAAGTTACATAGAAGAGCTCGGGCGCAAAAAGCCAAAAACCATAACAAAGCTAATGGAAATCACCAACAGCTGGGCTGATGGTGAGGATAACGTACGAAGGCCACGGCAGCGTAGTGATGACGAAGACGATGACCAGCCGAAGCACGACTCAGGTGGCCGAAGGGATCGTCACAAGAGAAGGAAAAACCGCAACTACGATGACAACAATCTGGTAGCCGCAGGGTATTCCGATCGACAGGACGATCGAGACGACAGGCACGATGGTAACAGGAACAACTCTGCGAACCGTGGTAATTATAAACCACGACAGCAGAGGACTCCCGAACTACCCTATGCTGAACAGGTCAACGCCCCCTGTTACCTACATTCGTATGTCGATTCCAAGGACGGCAAAACGAAGTCAAGTCACCTGCTCAGGGACTGCCGGCAGTTCCTTGACATGCACAAACTCATCCAGCCAAAGTGCCAAGAACAGCCTACCACCACCACCCCCACCTCCACCGCAGCATCAAGTCCAGCAGGCTCAACCCCATCAACCCAACGAAGCGTTTCCACCACCACGTGGGCAGATGAGCATGATCCACAGGACAGGTGTTTCGAAAAGGGAGATGAAGAAGCTCACCCGAGAGATCAACTTGGCAGAAAGCATCATGGCAAATATCCCTGAGTACGTTGACTGGTCTTCTCAGAACATTACGTTCAGTCGAGCAGATCACCCGATGACCATACCAAAACCAGGACACACCGCCTTGGTAGTCGAAGCACAAATTGGCGGGTTCAAGATGAGCAAAGTCTTCATGGATGGCGGAAGCGGACTAAACCTGATATTCGTCGACACCATCAGAAGCATGGGGATCACCATGAGCATGCTGGAGGAAACAGACACCTGCTTCCACGGGATCCTTCCAACCGCACCAGGCCACTCTCTTGGCAAAGTCCACCTGAATGTTATCTTCGGTAGAGCCGACAATTTCAGGAAGGAAAAAATCGAGTTTGAAGTGGTGAACTGGGAGTCACAGTATCACGCTATACCCGGGAGACCAGCGTATGCCAAGTTCATGGCTGTGCCACATTATGCATACCTCAAGCTGAAAATGCCTGGGAACAATGGGACAAACATCACAGTCTACGGAAGTTTTTCGCGCTCGGACAATTGTGATCGCGACTTTCAGAGGATTGCTGCAAAGTTTGGGCCACAGCGAGAAATCATCAACCCTCCGCCCAAGCTGTCTTTACGAGATATCAAGGAAGAAAAAGGTGGCAGGGAAACCAAGAAGAAACCAGCTGCCCTCGCCCTTAAAGCTTCGGCAGCAGAAGCTTCGGCAGCAGAAGCCTCGGCAGCAAAGGTTTCGGCAGTTGATGGCACAGAAGGCTTAGGAGAAAGCAAGACGATGGCTACCACCGCTCAAACCTCTGATGAAACCAGCAACGCTGCAGCAATCACTAACGCGATGAAGAAGCCAGAAGAAGAGAAGAACCC
The DNA here is from genome assembly GCF_019359855.2 of Lolium perenne. Lineage (NCBI taxonomy): Eukaryota > Viridiplantae > Streptophyta > Magnoliopsida > Poales > Poaceae > Lolium > Lolium perenne. The sequence continues at coordinate 65,957,675 of NC_067247.2, forward strand.
CTTCCTTGACTAAGCAGTTTACTAGCTTTTATTTTCTTTTTCCTTTATTATAAACAGGGCCTTCCCCTTTTCGCCCTCTAGCATCGTGCTCACCTTATTAATAAGAACTTAAGCTCTGATTCTTTGCTAAGCATTGCAGTAACTACAAAACTTCTAAAGCCCCATCACTATGTAAAAATAGTATGAGGCAGAAGATCGTGCTCCAACAAGCCTCTACGAGCGCTAAAACAACGTTGACCTTTCCCTCTGCTATAGATGCCTCTACGAGTGCCGTAAATAGCAAGAGTTTGGAAATACACGTAAACAACAACCCACGTTCGATATTTTACTTATGGAAATATCAAAGAACAACGGGCTCATCGGCAGAATCACTACACCCGAAGTATTCGGGAGTGCCTGTCGAAATTTAAAACGGTTGAAAGCAAAGTTGCGCATACAACAGGTTTAGCAAGACCTGCAACACGAGCTGATCACTCACATGATTTGCTAACCAACCAATATACATACATCTAAAATGAGCAACTAAGATTCGCTCAAAACTTGCCAACGGCAATAAAATGGTAAAAGTACATACGCATGTATCTACCAAATGAGAGGGCATCATTACATAATCCAGAAACTTGGATAAAGTAGCCAAATTTTCTATTTACAAAACGGACATTAAATCCCTGAAATCACCCTTGTGGAGTTCCTCTTTCTTCAGGTACCCTTGAGTCTTCTTCGAGTCTGTCGACAACTATGTTGGCAGGCAACAATACCTTCGGGTACAGCGCCTCCAAGTCTCCAGTAGCGTTGGCAATCGACAGCAAACCTGCAGAAGGATAACGGGCAAGCACAAGGGCAAGTGTAAACCTGGCCCCTGCAAAAACTTGCGCACGTACCAACTCTCGGACCTTCTTGGCGTTACCAAATTCAGACATCAAGGCAAGGAGAGTTGGAGGAACTGCGTTCAATGGGAACATTGTCTTCCAAACCACCCTCATAGCCTTATAGCACTTGTCAAAAAAGGTATGGACCTGCTGAACCCGATCTTGAAATCGCGCGACAGCCGAAGCCTTCGAGTGCTCCCGCCAGAAAATTTCTTCAGATGAGGATAGCTGGGTCAATGCATTCACACGTTCGTGAATCCGTTTGTTCTCCTCTGCGCGGTTCAGAGCTATGACTGGTACAGAAGTAAGCAAAGGATCAGATAAGATTCTATCAATCAAAGGACGCAGAGATCAAAGGACTCACAGTTCAAGCTCTCGGTAGCCTTATGTAGCTCAGTAAGAGCATACCGCTCCACGTCGGCTGCAATCTCGCTCTTCTTGTTGACAATTGCAGCCAAGGCGTAAGTGCTGCGCAGGTCCTTCTCCATCTGCGTGATCCGATCCTTCATTCGTTGGACCCGATCACCTTCGGGAAGAACGCCCAAAGAGTCATCAACAAACGAGGGCACCGGGAAAACCTGCAGGCAACAACGTCAAAAGGATGATGGTTATGGATAAATCAAGCATCCAACGTAACTCCCATCGGGAGAGGTACAAGAAATTCCTATCAGGAGAAGTACAAATGAAGATATTATGACAAAAGTATGTTGGCAACATTGCCAGCACAGTGTTCATTACAAACTTGAGTTCTCGCAACAGAATAATGTTTCATACTAGCCCAAGGAAAAAATTGTTACAACAATCAAGGAGCCTGAGTCTGAGTCGACAGGCTGGGGCCAGCCGATGCCTTTCCCGACGAAACTAAATCAAGGAGCTGGCGAGCACAAGTACGGGCAGATACTGTAAAGGCGCTTAAGTTAACAAGTTGCCCATCTTTTTCTTTCGGCAGCTCCTTAGTCATTTCTTCGATGTCAGCCTTAAAGCCGTAACCCATCATAAGTTGGAAGGCAAGAAGGGCACCATAGGTACGTGAGGTGCGCTTGAATACCTCGATGACCTCCTTAGTGTCGACTGCGAAGGCATCAATCAGCTGCCCCAGATTCTTCTCTTGCTTGGCCTTGGGGAATATCATTGAATGCATCCGCGCCAGAACACCCTTTCCCTTGTCAAGCAGCTCCCGGGTAAGCTGGTGGGTGGCGAGAACCATTGACACACCATTTGCCGGGGAGTTGCTTGGAACTTTGTCCAAAGCAGTAACAGGGATACTGGCGGCTTCTGCAAAGAGATTAAAGGAAATCGTTGACGAAGGAACAGATCCATAGAAAGTGGTAATCTGCAAGAGATGTAAAAACTTACCAAGCAGGGCCAAGGCAGACTGACGGAGAAGTTCATCCTTTTCTGCCGCCCGAGTTTCCTCCTCCTTCAGCCTCTCCTTCAGCTTGTTCAGCTCTTCTTTCAGGGAGTCGACCTCCTGGCGAGCTATGGCGGCCTTTTTGATGGCGCCATCCAGCTTTGAAGAGGAAGACTTAGCCTCCTCTTGCAGCCGAATTTTGTCCGCCTCCAGAGAGGTGAATTGAGAGGCGAAGGCCTCTAAAGAGGATATCACACCTCGTAGATCCTTAAAGAGAGAATGTTTTACAAAAATCATTAGGCAAAGATACATTCCAAAAGATTCTTGTTAAATTCTACAAAGGCTTACAGAAGGAGGGGCTGTGGCAGCAGTAGGAGCATCTTTCCCTTTGGAAAGGGAAGAGGCAGTTGATGCTTGCGCCGCGGGAGCCGCCTTAGGAGCCGAAGCTTCGGAAGCTGCGGCGGCTGGCGAGACAGCATCAGATCGGACCCTCTTAGGCGGAGGCTCAATGAAATCATCATCACTGCAAGAAAGATTTGATCGACTAAGTTATGAGAAAAATGCGAAAAGACCAAGGAGCTGAAAATAGTAAAAGGAAGAAAAACACTTACATATCAAGGAGATCATCTTCGTCGGCAAAGCCGCCGATTGACCTCTTCATAGGAGAAGCCCTGGTCTCCTCCGCAGCTACATTAACAAAGGCATCATGATCAGCGTCATCATCACGCACTGATCCCTCTGTGGCGCAAGTGTCATCGGCTGACGGGGGGAGATTGGTGTAAGCAGTTTCAGAATCTATCGGGTCATCGTGATCGATTGTTGGGTTTGTATGCTCAACAGTACGAGAGTCAACGGGTTCTGAAGAGCCTCTTCCTTCGGAAGTATCATTTGGCGAGTTATGAAAGTCCCCGGAAGCTATGGGGGTCTGTAGAAGAAAAGACGAATGAGAATAACAGTCATCATATCGATTAAGTAAATAGCAGCATAACAAGAATTTGAGGAGGGAAATTACCTCTGGTGGTGGATGATCGGCGTCAAAAGGAGTATACGGAGACAACAATGGGATCGAGTCTTCCTGGCTAAAGAAAGTGAGGCGACGGACTTCATCAAGCAGTTCTTTTTCCGACAGTTCGGCAGTGTTAACTCTGGTCTCGTCCTTTGGACCCGAATACAACCACATTGGACGAATTCTAGCCATAACAGGTTGGACTCGACGTTTCAAAAATACTGCCGCTACCTCAGTACCAACCATGGTTTGGCCATCAGCTTCTTTAATCCGAAGAAATCTAGCAAATAGTTCGTCGGCTGCTACTTTTTCGTCAGGAGAAAGAACATTCTTCCAGGAATTCTTAGGCTTGGCTTCAAGGGCGTCGACAAAGCAGGGAAGTTGAGATTCGGGTGACAAGGAATCCTTGATATAGAACCACTTCAACCTCCACCCTTGCACGGACTCTCTCATTGGGAAATTGAAGTAATTGACATCCGAACGAGCTACAAATCCCACTCCTCCGGTGACAAAGGATCCGTTACTACTGCTGTATCTCTTCACATAGAAGATCTTTTTCCACAACCCAAAATGAGGCTCAACGCCCAGATATGCTTCGCAGAGGGTGATAAACACAGCAACGTGGAGGATTGAGTTGGGAGTGAGTTTCCATAATTGGATTTTGTAAGTTCGCAAGAGATGGAGGAGGAATTCGTGGACGGGGAGCGAAAGACCTCGATATAAGAATGATAAGAACATCACGGTAAAACCGGCAGGGGGATTAGGTCGAGAAATCGCACCTGGAAAGATCACGTTCCCCTCATCGGAGGAGATCAATCCCAGGCTTCGGGATCTTTTTTCGTCACGCTTGGTGACGGTAGAGGCTGTCCAATCTCCAGGCCTGGCTGCTGAACTTGGTGGTGCCATCGGCGCCGGAGCTGGGGGAGGAGCGCCGGGGGCGCCTTCTTTCGAAAGAATCGAGGAAGATTTGGCGGTGGCACCGCCGCTCGTGGAACTGGCGGCGGCGCTAGGGTTCTTCTTCTTCACCATTGTGAGATTTGGGAGAAATCGGAAGACAGTGGTGGCGGCGCGAGTGGTTGTGAACAGGAGAAGAAGAAGAACAGCGAAGGGATGAATGAAGGAGAATGCTAGGGATTTCTATCTCTTGGGGAATTTAAGGAAGGCTTTGTATTGTTAATGGGCCTTTTCTCTAGTTAGTGGTTGCGGGAATCGAGGAGGTGCCTCGCTAACCGTGTAAAGAGGAGCAGGAATTGCTCGAAAACAGGGCTGGCAGGTCGCGTCTTATCAGTCAAAAATCAAGGGGACAGAAAAACGTCATCGATGACGTCAGGAGGCATGATTGCATGCGAAGAGATAAGAAAATATCGAGTGATCAACTTAAGCCTACGCACGGATTGCGAGCATCCGCACCTAGGCTCGGGGGCTACTCCCATCGGGAGCGCTGACGCGCACCCGATAGAATAAAGGTTCGAAGGAAAAACTTGACTCAAGTCTGCATCCGAACGTAAACGCCCGTACCCAGACTCGGGGGCTACTCCCATCGGGAGCGCTGAATGCGCACCCGATAAAACTTTTTTCGCACTCCAGGATCATGCTCGGGGACTTGATTCTGTGTAGGATAACGTTGTTTTGCCATCGGCAGTTAACCAACAAAAGTTGGGCACGTTATTCGTTATCCCTTGCTTAAAGAAAATGTATCGGATGGACTACAAAGATTTGCCGGAAAAAGCTTCGGCAGAAGAAAATGTTCGAGTGGTACAACTTGAGTCTACGCACGAATTGCAAGCATCCGTACCTAGACTCGGGGGCTACTCCCATCGGGAGCGCTGACGCGCACCCGATAGAAAATGGAAGATAGAAGAAACGCAAGAATGATCAAGGAGAAGAACTTCGGAGGAAGACATGCTCTAGTCTCTACCCGAACTATGTTCGGCTAGACACTCGGGGGCTACTGACGTGGGCATTACCCTTCGGGTAACTACTGTTGCTCTACCCTGCACGGTCCAACTGGAGGCCCATGAAGGTACCCGATGGCAAGATGGGCCGCTAGGACGGTGCGACAGAAGATTACTTGGAGTACAAGACATGGAGGAAGCCAAACAAGGAAAGATTAGAGATAGATCTACTGTAAACCAACTCGTACTCAGATAGACCTCTCGAGACCTGACCACCTATATAAAGGCCAGGAGAGGGGCTATCGAGGGCCAATCAATCTTAGAAAAACTAGCCAGCAAAAGCTTAGAACTAGGTTACCCTAGCAACTAGCATCTCGACGAGATCACAGCCGAACTATTCGGCACCCCATTGTAACCTGTTTTCATCATAATCAAAGAACAGACATGCAGGACGTAAGGGTTTTACCTCATCGAGGGCCCCGAACCTGGGTAAATCGCTCTTCCCGCTTGTCTGCGTACCGATGTCTCGTGTCAGCTTGCAGGATTCCATCAACCCTAAGCCCCTATCGGAGGGCATTGCCGAGGAGCACCCTCGACAGTCGTCCTCCTTTCTCAATAACCCTAGGTACATATTTATAGTCCGTAGACTTTCTATCTTTGGAATACACCTAACCGTGTACGAGCTAAACTCTATCTCTTAATTCTAAACTAAGATGCAATCTATTATAATATATAGATACACGGGCAATCTAGCCCAAACTCTCGTGCAAGGCTGCTTCAGAGACGCTCCACGTGTATATCCTCCAAGCCCATCTCAATTACGGCCCATCTCCTGATTTGGCCAAAATCCGGTGATAACACATGCCCCCTGGTTGTCGGGGGGAAGACCCCGGGTAGGGCAATGGACGCAGAGCAGCCGGCTTGAGGTCGGCCGGCTCGCGGCAAGGCCGGCTGAGGAGCAGCCGGCTGGAGCCGTGGCCGGCTGACCCAGGAGTCGGCTGGCTCTAAGTCCTAGTCGGCCTGGCTACGGCCTTCAACGCTGTGGCTGGGCCGGCTTCTACAAGCCATATCCGACTGGGGTTTACACCTTAGACCGACTCCCGGCTGGCGAGTCTTGTACGAGAAGGAACTGGGTAGGTGGTCCGGGTTCAAAGGTCTGATGTCTACGCCCCCTCCTTTTCCTGTAGACAGTGTTGGGCCTCCAAGAGCAGAGGTTTGTAGAACAGCAGCAAGTTTTCCCTTAAGTGGATCACCCAAGGTTTATCGAACTCAGGGAGGAAGAGGTCAAAGATATCCCTCTCATGCAACCCTGCAACCACAAAGCAAGAAGTCTCTTGTGTCCCCAACACACCTAATAGGTGCACTAGTTCGGCGAAGAGATAGTGAAATACAGGTGGTATGAATATATATGAGCAGTAGCAACGGTGCCAGAAAATAACTTGCTGGCGTGTAGTTGATGGTGGTAGTATTGCAGCAGTAGTAACGTAGTAAAACAGTAAACAAGCAGCGATAGCAGTATTTAGGAACAAGGCCTAGGGATTACACTTTCACTAGTGGACACTCTCAACATTGATCGCATAATAAATAACTCTTTCTCATATGTGCTACATACACTCTTTTGTTGGATGATGAACACATTGCGTAGGATTACACGAACCCTCAATGCCGGAGTTAACAAGCTCCACAATAATGTTCATATTTAAATAACCTTAGAGCATAATAGATCATTGCAAAATAAACCAAGAACTAACATAGTGCACACACTGTCCACATTACACTATGAAGGAGGAATAGATCACATCAATACTATCATAATGATAATTAACTCCACAATCTACAAGAGATCATGATCATAGCCTACGACAAGAACCACACGGTGCACACACTAGTCACCTTTACACCATGCAGGAGGAATAGACTACTTTAATAACATCACATGAGTAGCACACAACTAGTAGCGATACAAAGCTCATCATATGGATCTCAATCATGTAAAGCAGCTCATGAGATCATTGTATTGAAGTACATAGGAGAGAGATTAACCACATAGCTACCGGTACAGCCCCGAGCCTCGATGGAGAACTACTCCCTCCTCATGGGAGCAGCAGCGGTGATGAAGATGGCGGTGGAGATGGCAGCGGTGTCGATGGAGAAGCCTTCCTGGGGCACTTCCCCGTCCCGGCGGCGTGCCGGAACAGAGACTCCTGTCCCCCAGATCTTGGCTTCGCGATGGCGGCGGCTCTGGAAGGTTTCTGTGGGTTTCGTCGATCGTATCAGGGTTTTCGCGACGGAGGCTTTAAATAGGCGGAAGGGCAGCCTCGGAGGGGGCCTGGGGCCACCACACCATAGGGCGGCGCGGCCCCCCTCTGACCGCGCCAGGGTGTAGTGTGGGGCCCCTAGGGCTTCCCTCTGGCGGCTCTCGGGTGTTCTGGATGCTTCCGGTGAAAATAGGAACCTGTGCGTTGATTTCGTCCAATTCCGAGAATATTTCGTTACTAGGATTTCTGAAACCAAAAACAGCAGAAAACAGCAACTGGCCTTTCGGCATCTCGTCAATAGGTTAGTTCCGGAAAACGCATAAATATGACATAAAATGTGCATATAACATGTAGATATCATCAATAATGTGGCATGGAACACAAGAAATTATCGATACGTCGGAGACGTATCAGCATCCCCAAGCTTAGTTCTGCTCGTCCCAAGCAGGTAAAATGATAACAAAGATAATTTCTGGAGTGACATGCCATCATAACTTTGATCATACTATTTGTAAAGTATATGTAGTGAATCCAGCGATCAAAACAATGTATATGACATGAGTAAACAAGTGAATCATATAGCAAAGACTTTTCATGAATAGTACTTCAAGACAAGCATCAATAAGTCTTGCATAAGAGTTAACTCATAAAGCAATAAATCAAAGTAAAGGTATTGAAGCAACACAAAGGAAGATTAAGTTTCAGCGGTTGCTTTCAACTTATAACATGTATATCTCATGGATAATTGTCAATGCAAAGCAATATAACAAATGCAATATGCAAATATGTAAGAATCAATGCAAAGTTCACACAAGTGTTTGCTTCTTGAGATGGAGAGAAATAGGTGAACTGACTCAACAATAAAAGTAAAAGAATGGTCCTTCAAAGAGGAAAGCATCGATTGCTATATTTGTGCTAGAGCTTTTATTTTGAAAACATGAAGCAATTTTGTCAACGGTAGTAATAAAGCATATGTATTATGTAAATTGTATCTTACAAGTTGCAAGCCTCATGCATAGTATACTAATAGTGCCCGCACCTTGTCCTAATTAGCTTGGGTTAACACTGATCATCATTGCATAACATATGTTTCAACCAAGTGTCACAAAGGGGTACCTCTATGCCGCCTGTACAAGGGTCTAAGGAGAAAGTTCGCATTGGATTTCTCGCTTTTGATCATTCTTCAACTTAGACACCCATACCGGGACAACATAGACAACAGATATTGGACTCCTCTTTTAATGCTTAAGCATTCAACAACAGTTCATATTCTCATAAGAGATTGAGGTTTTATGTCCAAACTGAAACTTCCACCATGATTCATGGCTTTAGTTAGCGGCCCAATGTTCTTCTCTAACAGTATGCATACTCAAACCATTTGATTGTGAAAACCGCCCTTACTTCAGACAAGACGAACATGCATAGCAACTCACATGATATTCAACAAAGAGTAGATGGCGTCCCCAGAAACATGGTTATCGCACAACAAACAACTTAATAAGAGATAAAGTGCATAAGTACATATTCAATACCACAATAGTTTTTAAGGCTCTATATATTGCAAAGGCGAATGATGGAATTTTAAAGGTAGCACTCAAGCAATTTACTTTGGAATGGCGGAGAAATACCATGTAGTAGGTAGGTATGGTGGACACAAATGGCATAGTGTTGTTTGGCTCAAGGATTTGGATGCATGAGAAGTATTCCCTCTCGATACAAGGTTTTAGGCTAGCAAGGTTGTTTGAAGCAAACACAAGCACGAAATAGTACATCAAAACTTACATAAAAGCTATATTACAAGCATTATAAGACTATACATCGTCTTCCTTGTTGTTCAAACACCTCACTAGAAAATATCTAGACTCTAGAGAAACCACTCATGCAAACCAAATTTTAACAAGCTCTATGTATTTCTTCACTAATAGGTGCAAAGTATATGATGCAAGAGCTTAAACATGAGCACAACAATTACCAAGTATCACATTATCCAAGACATCATACCAATTACTACATGTAGCATTTTCCGTTTCCAACCATATAACAATTAACGAAGCAGTTTCAACCTTCGCCATGAACATTAAAAGCTAAGAACACATGTGTTCATACGAACCAGCGGAGCGTGTCTCTCTCCCATACAAGCATTTATTCAAACAAAAACAAAAACAAACAGACGCTCCAAGTAAAGTACATAAGATGTGACCGAATAAAAATATAGTTTCAAGAGAAGGAACCTGATAATTTGTCGATGAAGAAGGGGATGCCTTGGGCATCCCCAAGCTTAGATGCTTGAGTCTTCTTGAAATATGCAGGGATGAACCACCGGGGCATCCCCAAGCTTAGACTTTTCACTCTTCTTGATCATAGTATATCATCCTCCTCTCTTGACCCTTGAAAACTTTCTCCACACCAAACTCGAAACAAACTCATTAGAGGGTTAGTGCATAATCAAAAATTCACATATTCAGAGGTGACACAATCATTCTTAACACTTCTGGACATTGCTCAAAGCTACTGGAAGGTAATGGAACAAAGAAATCCATCCAACATAGCAAAAGAGGCAATGCGAAATAAAAGGCAGAATCTGTCAAAACAGAACAGTCCGTAAAGACAAATTTTAAAATGGCACCAGACTTGCTCAGATGAAAATGCCCAAATTTAATGAAAGTTGCGTACATATCTGAGGATCACTCACGTAAATTGGCATAATTTTCTGAGTTACGTACAGAGAATTAGGCCCAGATTCGTGACAGCAAGAAATCTGTTTCTGCGCAGTAATCCAAATCTAGTATTGACTTTACTATCAAAGACTTTACTTGGCACAACAAAACACAAAACTAAGATAAGGAGAGGTTGCTACAGTAGTAAACAACTTCCAAGACACAAATATAAAACAAAGTACTGTAGCAAAATAACACATGGGTTATCTCCCAAGAAGTTCTTTCTTTATAGCCATTAAGATGGGCTCAGTAGTTTTAATGATGCACTCGCAAGAAATAGTATTTGAAGCAAAAGAGAGCATCAAGAGGCAAATTAGAAACACATTTAAGCCTAACATGCTTCCTATGAAGAGGAATCTTGTAAATAAACAAGTTCATGAAGAGCAAAGTAACAAGCATAGGAAGATAAAACAAGTGTAGCTTCAAAAATTTCAGCACATAGAGAGGTGTTTTAGTAACATGAAAATTTCTACAACCATATTTTCCTCTCTCATAATAACTTTCAGTAGTATCATGAGCAAACTCAACAATATAACTATCACTTAAAGCATTCTTATCATGAGTCTCATGCATAAAATTATTACTCTCCACATAAGCATAATAAATTTTATTAGTTGTTATGGGAGCAAATTCAACAAAGTAGCTATCATTATTATTCTCATCAAGTGTTGGAGGCATAGTATAATCACAACAAAATTTACTCTCCATAGTAGGTGGCACCAAAAGACCACTATCATTATAATCATCATATATGGGAGGCAAAGTATCATCAAAGAAAATTTTCTCCTCAATGCTTGGGGGACTAAAAAGATCATGAAAACCAGCTTCCCCAAGCTTAGAACTTTCTATATCATTATCAACAATGGTGTTCAAAGTGTTCATACTAATATTACTACCAGCATGCAAATAAGATTCCATAGGTTTTTTAATTTTCGCATCAAACAATCCATGTTTTAAATCAGGAAATAGAATAAGAAGCTCATTCTTGTCCATTATGCCAAACTAGTGTAAACAAGAAACAAAAAGATGCAATTGCAGGATCTAAAGGAAATAGCTTCGAGTACTTACAACGGCGAAAATAGCTTAGTAGCCGAGATCCGGAGTGTGAGTACCTTTTACCTTTCCTCCCCGGCAACGGCGCCAGAAAATAGCTTGATGTCTACGCCCCCTCCTTTTCCTGTAGACAGTGTTGGGCCTCCAAGAGCAGAGGTTTGTAGAACAGCAGCAAGTTTTCCCTTAAGTGGATCACCCAAGGTTTATCGAACTCAGGGAGGAAGAGGTCAAAGATATCCCTCTCATGCAACCCTGCAACCACAAAGCAAGAAGTCTCTTGTGTCCCCAACACACCTAATAGGTGCACTAGTTCGGCGAAGAGATAGTGAAATACAGGTGGTATGAATATATATGAGCAGTAGCAACGGTGCGTAAAATAACTTGCTGGCGTGTAGTTGATGGTGGTAGTATTGCAGCAGTAGTAACGCAGTAAAACAGTAAACAAGCAGCGATAGCAGTATTTAGGAACAAGGCCTAGGGATTACACTTTCACTAGTGGACACTCTCAACATTGATCGCATAATAAATAACTCTTTCTCATATGTGCTACATACACTCTTTTGTTGGATGATGAACACATTGCGTAGGATTACACGAACCCTCAATGCCGGAGTTAACAAGCTCCACAATAATGTTCATATTTAAATAACCTTAGAGCATAATAGATCATTGCAAAATAAACCAAGAACTAACATAGTGCACACACTGTCCACATTACGCTATGAAGGAGGAATAGATCACATCAATACTATCATAATGATAATTAACTCCACAATCTACAAGAGATCATGATCATAGCCTACGACAAGAACCACACGGTGCACACACTAGTCACCTTTACACCATGCAGGAGGAATAGACTACTTTAATAACATCACATGAGTAGCACACAACTAGTAGCGATACAAAGCTCATCATATGGATCTCAATCATGTAAAGCAGCTCATGAGATCATTGTATTGAAGTACATAGGAGAGAGATTAACCACATAGCTACCGGTACAGCCCCGAGCCTCGATGGAGAACTACTCCCTCCTCATGGGAGCAGCAGCGGTGATGAAGATGGCGGTGGAGATGGCAGCGGTGTCGATGGAGAAGCCTTCCGGGGGCACTTCCCCGTCCCGGCGGCGTGCCGGAACAGAGACTCCTGTCCCCCAGATCTTGGCTTCGCGATGGCGGCGGCTCTGCAAGGTTTCTGTGGGTTTCGTCGATCGTATCAGGGTTTTCGCGACGGAGGCTTTAAATAGGCGGAAGGGCTGCCTCGGAGGGGGCCTGGGGCCACCACACCATAGGGCGGCGCGGCCCCCCCTCTGGCCGCACCAGGGTGTAGTATGGGGCCCCCAGGGCTTCCCTCTGGCGGCTCTCGGGTGTTCTGGATGCTTCCGGTGAAAATAGGAACCTGTGCGTTGATTTCGTCCAATTTCGAGAATATTTCGTTACTAGGATTTCTGAAACCAAAAACAGCAGAAAACAGCAACTGGCCTTTCGGCATCTCGTCAATAGGTTAGTTCCGGAAAACGCATAAATATGACATAAAATGTGCATATAACATGTAGATATCATCAATAATGTGGCATGGAACACAAGAAATTATCGATACGTCGGAGACGTATCAAGGTCCACGCTGACCTCATCTCCCGTAAAGCACGGGGCACTGTGGAGCAACAGTGCCACGCGGCGGACAGGCCATCATGGCGTACGTCGGTCCGTACCGGTTACAGGGCATGATGGCGACAAGGACACTTCCTCGCCATACCGCTGACCAGCAGGCGGATGGGACGGGCCACTACGCCTCAACGGCTCCGTGACGTCAACGCCTCGGGAAGGAGCGGAAGCCGAAGCCGGCCACTGGACTATAGGGACTTCTCTGTAAAATGCCAGTGCCTATATAAGCTGGGCGACCCTCCTCGTGCGGGGGACGATCGATCACTTCTCATTCATTCTAGTCTTAGCGCTACCCTGAGAGAGAGACCTTCGTCTACCTTAGCCTCCCAGGAGCAGCCGGATACAGCTCTAGGAGCACCATTGTACTGTGATATCACCATATACACTCATAGCAGGAGTAGAGGTGTTACCTCCATCGGAGGGCCTCGAACCTGGGTACGTCGCCGTGTCGCTCGTGCCCATACCCGCTTCCGGATACCACCGTGAGACCATCTAGGAACCACCTTCGATTAGCCACCCTATGGCATATGCCGTGACGATACCACGACATTTGGCGCCCACCGTGGGGCCTTCAGCGTCCGCGGCCGGTGTCTTCATCCGGACGGGCCTCACCATCGCCACCGGCGAGCGGGTCGTTTCAGGCTTGATCTGGAGATTCGGCTCCCTCGACTGCATCAGCGACAACGCTGGCTGCTTCGCCGACCGGCCATGCCCTGCCGGCGGCAACATCATCAGCTTCGGCGGCTTCGACGTCTACGTCGCCACCGTCGCACCACCGCGCTACCCGCGCCAGATCCTGCGCTGCGCAAGCCCTCCTCCCGGAGACGGCGCCAGCCTCACTACCGCCAGCCCTCGCATCATGCACGAGGTCATGGCAACCGGCGATGAGCTGCCCACCAAGTCCACGCGCATCCGTGGCCCGGAGCTAGAGCGTCACCTGGCGGCCGGCGCATCCGGCTCGGGCCCAAAGGCGCCGCAACCACCGTCCCGGCTGGACGATGTCCGGGCGAAGCTGAGCACCCCGCTCACACCTGGCGGCGACCCCGCCACCATCGAGGCGGATTTGGAGGCGCACCGCCAGCTCCTCCTCAAGCAAACAGAAGAACTGGCTGCTGCTAAGCGCCAGATGGAGATCACCCAGCGCGAGTACAACCGCGCCCACGGCCTCACTCCAGGCGGCGACGGTCCCAGCCGAGCCGGCCAGATCCGCCGCAGGGGCCGTGACCTTGGCGCCGAGATCGCCCGCGATGGCGCTCCTTCGCCGACTCCGTCCGCGGAGCAACCCGTCTACAACACCCCCGACAAGAACATGCGCGCGGCACAAGCCGCCACAGAAGAGCTGAACCGCCTTGAAGGCGAAGAGTTGCGCCGCCAGACCAAGCGGGTAACTGAGCTGCTCAACGCAGCCACCAGGCAGGCGGCCGACCCCAGGTATGTCAATGCCCCCAGAGCTTCTCACGCTCGTGGAGCTGCAGGCAACGACAGGGAAGGCGCCAGGGACTCGGCCGAGTCCGCCTCCCCAGCACCAAGCCGGCACCGTGACTCCCGGGCCACACACGCAAGCTCGAGCCGGCCGAGCCACCAGCCAAGCGGCAGCAGCCGCAGCCGGCCTCCTCCAAGCCGGAACCAGGAGCAAGACTCCGAGCCCCGCCGCCAGCACCGGCCGGCTCCAGAAGCAAGCGGCGCGCGCCAGCCGGCACGCTCCCGGCTGGGCCCGCGCATCGAGCCAACCGACGCCAGAGAACGCCTCGACCGGCTGGTTGAATCCCGCATCACGGAAGAAGAAGCGCCAGCCGGCCCAAAGTGCTTCGGGCCGCGCATCATCAACGAGCCCATGATCGACGGCTTCCAACTCCCGCGCGACACCCCCAAGTACGACGACACTGCCAAGCCGGAGGACTGGCTGCTGGACTACTCCACCGCAGTCGGCATCGCCAAAGGCAACAAGCGCTGGGCTGTGCGCTACTCCCCCCTCATGCTGCTCGGCTCCGCCCGCACATGGCTCAACAACCTGCCGGCCGGCAGCATAAACGGCTGGCTGGACTTTGAAGCTGCCTTCATCAGCAACTTCACCGGCACTTACCGCCGGCCGGGTCGGCCCCAACAACTGGAGATGTGCAAGCAGGGCCCGGATGAGACGGATCGCGCTTACCTGACGCGCTGGTGCGAGATGCGCAACTCCTGCGAGGGCGTGCACGAGATCCAGGCCATCAACTTCTTCATGGGAGGCTGTCGGCCCAACACCATGCTGTGGCACAAGCTACGCCGCAGCGACCCCCAGTCGATGGCCGCCTTGATGGCCATCGCCGACAAGTACGCGCTGGCTGAGGAAGCCGGCAAGCCTCCGGCTGAAATTTCGCCGGCCCCCGCTAGGCGGGACAACAACAACAAGCCGGCCGAGGGCGGCTCGCAAGGCAGCCGGCGGGACAACTACCGCGGCAAGCGGCACAGCGACCAGCCGGACCGCCGGTACGGTTCCACCCAAGTGGCGGACGTGTCGGACCATGCGGCGGCTGGCGGAAGCCGGCGCCAGAAGCAAGACCAGCCCTGGAAGCCGAAGTACACCTTCGAGCAGATGCTCGACTCGCCGTGCAAGTACCACAGCGGCAAGAACCCCTCCAACCACACCACCCGCGACTGCCACTTCATGAAGCGGCTGACAAGCGGTGAACCTCTCCCGCCTCCACCCCCGTCTCCACCAGCCGGCGGGCCGGGTGGCCAAGCCGGCGCAGAGAACGCCAACCTCGAGCACCACGAGGCTAACCAAGTGCACCATGGCGGCCGATACTTGGCCCAGGACGCCACCTACATCATATTCACCTCTGAGCCCGAGGACAAGACGAGCCAGCAGAGCCGTTCCCTCGAGGTCAACGCGGTCATACCGCCGGTCCCTCAGTACCTAAACTGGTCAGAGCAGGCCATCACATTTGATCGCCGCGACACACCGGCTGTCCTGCCGAAGCCGGGCAGCTACGCCATGGTCCTCGACCCCACCATCGGCACAACCCGGCGCAGCGTGCGTTTCTCGCGCGTCCTCATCGACGGGGGCAGCAGCATCAACATCCTCTACCGCGACACCGCCCGCAAGCTGGGCATCCAGGAGGCCGAGTTGCGCCCCACCCCCACCGTCTTCCATGGCATCGTGCCAGGCCACTGCTGCCAGCCGATCGGCTGGATCACGCTGGAGGTGATGTTCGGGAAGCCGGATCACTTCCGCACTGAGAGAATCGAGTTCGAGGTGGTGGACCTCGTGAGTCCCTACCACGCGCTCCTGGGCAGGCCGGCCCTGACCAAGTTCATGGCGGTGCCCCACTACGGGTACCTGAAGATGAAGCTGCCTGGCCCTAAAGGGGTCATCACCGTAGCCGGCGACTACCGCCGCTCCATGGACTGCGCCACACAGAGCTCCAAGATGGCCCAAACGCTGGTCATCGCCACCGAGAAGCAGCTCATCCACGACGCCGTCGCCCTGGCCAAGGCCGCGCAGGCGGACATGCCGGCTGTAGGCAACCCGGCTGGGACGACTCACTTCCAGCCGGCCGACAACACCAAGAAGATCCTGCTCGACCCGGCGCAGCCGGACAAGTACGTCACCATCGGTGCCGGCTTGAGCAGCAAATAGGAAAGCGAGCTCACCAGCTTCCTCCGTGAGAATCGGGACATCTTCGCATGGTCTCCAAGGGACATGCCGGGTGTACCGAGGGAGTTGGCTGAGCACCACCTCCACGTCAGGCCTGAAGCCAAGCCGGTGAAGCAGCTTCTCAGGCGCTTCTCCGAAGAACGAAGGAAGGCCATCGGTGAAGAAATCGCCCGGCTCCTAGCTGCCGGCTTCATAATGGAAGTGCTGCACCCGGACTGGTTGGCGAACCCGGTCCTGGTTTTGAAGAAGAACGGCTCCTGGCGCATGTGTATCGACTACACCAGCCTCAACAAGGCGTGCCCGAAGGACCCCTTCCCCCTGCCGCGCATAGATCAAGTTATAGACTCGACTGCCGGCTGTGAACTGTTGTCTTTTCTAGATGCCTATTCAGGCTACCACCAGATTCCTTTGAATCCGGCTGATCAAATAAAGACTTCGTTCATTACCCCGTATGGGGCTTACTGCTACACGACTATGCCATTCGGCTTGAAAAATGCAGGCGCCACCTACCAAAGGTGCATGCAAAAGTGTTTGCAGGATCAAATCGGCAGAAATGTTCACGCATATGTGGATGATGTCGTTGTAAAAACCAAGGAGATGCCTACCCTCCTTGATGATCTGAGAGAAACCTTCACCAATCTGCGAAGATTCCGGATGAAGCTCAACCCGGCCAAGTGCACGTTCGGCGTGCCAGCCGGCCAACTCCTGGGCTACCTCGTCTCTCAGCGAGGAATCGAAGCCAACCCGGAGAAGATCAGTGCCATTGAGAAGATGGAGCTGCCGCAGTGCCTCAAGGACGTCCAGAAGTTCACCGTATGCCTGGCCTCCTTGAGCCGCTTCGTCAGCCGGCTGGGGGAGAAGGCACTGCCCCTGTACCAGCTGCTGAAGAAATCGGATAAATTCGTCTGGTCACCGCAGGCGGATGAAGCCTTCCGTGACTTGAAGCGCGTGCTTTCGACCGCGCCCATCCTTGCATCGCCGGCTTCAATGGAGCCGATGCTGTTATACATCGCTGCCACCAATCGTGTGGTTAGCGTTGTCCTGGTGGTGGAACGCAAGGAAGCCAGCAAAGAAGCCGGCAAGGAGCAGTCGGTCCAGCGCCCAGTCTACTATCTTAGCGAAGTGCTGTCCCAGTCGAAGCAAAACTACCCCCACTACCAGAAGGTCACCTACGGCGTGTACATGGCGGCCAAGAAGCTCAAGCACTACTTCCAGGAACACCCCATCAAGGTGGTGGCCACAGCGCCCCTGGCGGAAATCATCGGCAGCAAGGACGCCAATGGCCGGGTTGCCAAGTGGGCCCTGGAGCTAGCCGCCCACACCATCATCTACGAGCCACGCACAGCCATCAAGTCGCAGATCCTCGCGGACTTCTTCGTCGACTGGGCCGAGATGCAATACCTGCCGCCGGTGCCCGACTCCACACACTGGAAGCTACACTTCGACGGCTCAAAGATGCGAAACGGCTTGGGAGCCGGCATCGTCGTCACCTCTCCCAAGGGAGATCGGCTGGACTACGTCCTGCAGATCCACTTCGCCGCATCCAACAATGTGGCGGAGTACGAGGCGCTCATCCATGGGCTGAAGCTGGCCAAGGAGATAGGCGTGCGTCGCATCCTCTGCTTCGGCGACTCCGACTTGGTCATACAGCAAGCATCTGGCGACTGGGACGCGAAGGACGCCAACATGGCCTCGTACCGCTTCCACGTCCAGCAGCTGTCCGGCTTCTTCGATGGCTGCGAGTTCCATCATGTGCCGCGGGCAAACAACGAGGCGGCTGACGCGCTGTCCAAGATAGGCTCAACCCGGCAAGCAATTCCGCCGGGGGTTGCTTTGGCGCATCTGCGGAAGCCATCCATCATACCGTCACCGGACTCGGATTCCATATTCGTGCCGGCTGACCCGAGGGCTTCTCAGCCGAACCCGGGGGCTTCATCGCCCAAGTCGGGGGCTCATCAGCCGAACCCGCCGGCTCCACAGCCGAACCCGGGGGCTTCCCAGTCCAACCCGGGGGCTTCTCAGCCAAACTCGGGGGCTTCTCAGCCGAACCCGCCGGCTCCACAGCCGAACCCGGTGACCACGCAGTCGAATCCGGAAGCTCCGAAGATGGAGGCCTTGGTGGTCAGCGTGTTTGAAATAAAATGCGTACCATCATGGGCACAAGAATTCCTCTCCTACCTCACCGATGGTGTGCTGCCCCATGACAGGGTTCAAGCCAGGCAGATTGAGAGAAGGGCCAAGGCCTATACAATCATCAACCACGAGCTGTACAAACGCATCGTAAGTGGGGTGCTCCAGCGGTGCGTCAAGCCGGCTGAAGGGATTGAACTCCTACGGGAAATCCACCAGGGAGAGTGCGGCCATCACGCCTCCTCCAGAGCCATAGTGGCCAAAGCCTTCCGGCACGGTTTTTACTGGCCGACTACGCTCAGAGACGCAGAAGAACTGGTGAAGAAGTGCAACGGCTGCCAACGCTTTGCCAAGCAAAAGCACACGCCGGCTTCCGCCTTGAAAACCATCCCCATTACCTGGCCGTTTGCCGTATGGGGCTTGGATATGGTGGGCCCATTCAAGACAGCCCGAGGCGGCATGACACATCTCTTGGTGATGATTGATAAATTCACTAAGTGGATCGAGGCCAAGCCAATCAAGAAGCTGGACGGCTCCACAGCCATCACATTCCTCAAGGAGATAATTGTGAGATACGGCTACCCCCATAGCATCATCACCGACAACGGCAGCAACTTCGCCGAAGGCATTTTCAAACGCTATTGCGGGGAGATGGGGATCCGAATGGACCTATCATCCGTGGCGCATCCGGAGTCAAACGGCCAAGTGGAAAAGGCAAACGGCCTGATCCTAGCCGGCATCCGGCCCCGGCTGGTAGAGCCGCTTGAGCGCTCAGCCGGCTGCTGGATTGAAGAGCTGCCCAGCGTGCTGTGGAGCCTACGCACAACGCCAAACCGCTCAGTTGGCTTCACACCCTTCTTCCTCGTATACGGGGCCGAAGCCGTCCTACCGACTGACATCGAGCACGACGCGCCAAGGATCAAGCTATACACAGAAGCTGAAGCCAAAGAAGCTCGTGAAGATGGAGTCGACCTGGTTGAAGAGGTCCGGCTGATGGCCGAATCCAGGTCCACCGTATACCAGCAAAGCCTCCGTCGCTATCATAGCCGGAAGGTCAAGTCCTTAGCATTCCGAGAAGGAGACCTAGTGCTCCGGCTGATCCAACGGACAGCCGGACAGCATAAACTGTCATCCCCATGGGAGGGTCCCTCCATCGTGAGCAAGGCAGTAGGCAATGATTCCTACTATCTCATAGATGCCCAAGAGGCTAAGAAAAACAAGGCGAGCAAAACCGACGAGGAGACAAAACGTCCCTGGAATGTCAGGTTGCTTCGACCATTTTACACTTGAGAGCAGGAATGTATGTATCCCTTGTACTCCCTTTTGTAAGCTATGAAAGAGCAAGCGCTAAGAGCACCAATTTCGACAAGTTTTTCACGTACTCTATTGTTTTCGCCAATTGGCTAACACCCTCTCACGCGGCCGGCTCAGTAACGTGATCCGGTTTCCGACAGCCGGCTTCCGACCAGCTACAGACCGCAACCCGGCTGTCCGGCTGGCGGGAGTAAGTGCCTAGGGAGCCGGCACGCGAAAGACGGCTAAGGGAAAGAGTGAAAGCGAATTGATTCTTGCACAACTTTTCATAAGTGTCGGATTGCCGAATTCGGCTCGTTCGACTGAAGTACTATCGGCCTCACCCAGCGGCCCGCTCTTGATCCGACGACGGACCGCAAGTCGGACGTACGATCGGCAAGGGCAAAGCCAAAGAGTGGGGCGGATGGGAAAAAGCGAACAAGTTGAAAGAAAGCAAGCCGGCACACAAATGATTAACAAACACATTAAAGTGTACCATAACGAAAGGATAATAACATTGTCTTACATATGCACCCGGCATCCCGGGGATTTAACGAATTTGTCTTGTCAAAAGCAACATGATGAAACAGATACACTTAAGCACCGGCTGGATCAGGAGCAGCCGGGGGAGCATCGGCGTTGCTGGCTGCCGGGTCCGCCTCAGGCGCGTCCGCATCGTCCTCCGCCTCCTCCTCCTCCTCGTCGTCAGAAGGCGGGTTCGGATCCTCGATGAAGATGCGCTTGTCGACGAAGTCGGCGATGGCGCAGGCGCGGGCAAGCCGGGCGGTTTTGTTCTCCGCCGAGAGACCTTCCTCCACATCAGCCCTCCGGCACTCCAGCTGGTCAAGATTGACCTCGTCGTACCAAGAGAGCATGAAGGAGAGGGCCATATCGGCTCCGGCACGCGCCGCCGACTCCTTCCAGTCGAGGAAGCGGTCGGGAGCCGTCTCCAACCACTTGATGAGATTCGAGAGGTCTTGCGGCAGCGTCTCCGTCGGCCACAGCAGCCGAATCAGCTCCTCCGCCGCCTTCCGAAGCTCCCAGCCGAGCTTAGTGATCGGCTCCACGCGGGCGGCCATGGACGACAGATAGTCCTCCATGGTGAAGCAGGCGGAGCTCTGCTCCCCAGTGGCCTGCTGGCGCTCCTCCCGCGCCCTGCCAACGGCCGCTAGTGCCGCCTCCTGCGCCTCAGGGAAGGCCGCTGCAAAGAAGAAACACGTCAGAAGCCTGTCAAAGGCAGAAAAATGCAAATTTTCAAAGTAAGACTGGCGGCAGCCGGCATGAACCAACTGCCCCCAGCCTGAAGATGGAGATTGTCGACGTAAAAGTAAGACTGGCGGCAGCCGGCATGAACCGACTGCCCCCAGCCTGAAGATGGAGATTGTCGAAGTAAAAGAAAAGACTGGCGGCAGCCGGCATGAACCGATCGCCTCACTGAAGATGGATATCGAAAGAAATGTTTCTGCCACCGGCTACCAACCTAAGCCGGCAGCCGACGGCCGAAAGCCGGCAAAGGGAAAGGAAAGAAAAATAAGACTCACCCGCCAAGCCGCGGTCGAGCGCGCTAATCTCATCCACCCACCGCTTGGCGGTGGCCGACAGCTCCTTGGACTTGGAGTTCACCTCTTCGCGAAGCGCAAGCCGCTGCCGTTCCACCTCCTCCAGCCGCTTGCTCAGGCCCTCCAGCTTTTCCTCCCCGTCCTTCTTGAGGGCGGCCAGCTCCTTGAGGTGGTTGGCCTCAAGCCTGCGCAGCCGTGTCAGCTCCCCATCAGCCACCTTCAGCTTGGCAGCAGCAGCCCGGCCCGCCTCCTCGCTCTCGGCGCATTGGGCGCGGGCGGCCCGAAGGTCCGACTCCAGCTGTGGGACCCGGGCAGCCTCGACTGCAAATCGACAAGAAAAGTCGTTAGCCATATGAAATCAAAGAAAAAGAAGCTAAGTCAAAGAAAGAAAACCTTACCCTTGGCAGCCTCCAGCTCGCGAGCCAAGCCGGCTCGCTCAATCTTGGCCTTGTGGTAGCTGGTCACCACTTTGTTGTACAAGACGGTGCGTCGCTCCGCAACCACCTGAAAGAAACGATCAGATGTTAGACGAAACCCGGACCGGCTCCAAGCAGCCGGCCCACGCTTCGGAGGGCTACCAGGATAACAATAAACTTGCAAAAAATAAGAAGACACCTACCTTGTCAGCATCCTCCAGCGTGGCCAGCTGGGCAATGGTCTCGGCGGCTTTGGCCTTAAGGCTGGCCCGGTAGCCGAAGAAGAGCATCTTCATGGGCGCCGCGCCAGGCTGCCCCTCCCGGCTGATCACCTCGCAGGAATCCGCCTGGTGCCACGCCTTCTCCATGGTGCCAGCCGAGCCAAGGCTGGAGTCGGAGGCGGACGGCACGTGCAGTAGCCGGGCCCCCTTGT
This sequence comes from Lolium perenne, assembly GCF_019359855.2. NCBI lineage: Eukaryota > Viridiplantae > Streptophyta > Magnoliopsida > Poales > Poaceae > Lolium > Lolium perenne. The sequence continues at coordinate 65,979,959 of NC_067247.2, forward strand.
CCACATGGAGGCCCTCAGACGGGTCCGACGGGCCCTTCCTCCTCACCAACGCCCGGGAGTCGGCGTCCTTCGGGCGCGCTGGCTCCTCCCTCGCCGGCTCCTTCCCGGCCGGCTCCTCCCTCGACGGCTCCGAAGTTAGAGGCGGCACGGACGAAGCAGTCGGACCGGTGGGGGCTGCCTTCTCCGGCGTCGGGCGCGTTCCCTCCGGCGGCGCGGCCCCGCCGGCACCAGCTTCAGGCGGCGCAGCTCCGCTGGCCCCGGCTCCTGTATCAGGCGGCGCAGCCCCGCCGGCTCCAGCTCCGGTCGCTGGCGGCGCACCCCTGCCGGCCCCGGCCGCAGGCCCCAACAGCGGAGCGCGGCGCGGAAACATTTCATCCAAAGTGGGCCGGTGGACCGACTCACCCTGGGCGCCGCGGCCAGGCGACGCAAAAGGAGGCGCAGCTGAGGATGTGCCCGCAGGCGGCACGATCACAACGGGCGGCGCGCGCATCGACGACTGCGGGGTCGACTCCCTCCTCTGCCGCGAGACCGTTGGCTCAGCACGGGGAGGCGGCCGAGAGCCGCCGCCCTGGGTAAACTTGATGGCAGCCCTAGTCGAACAAACAAGAAAAGATAAATACAAAGAGAGAGGAAAGAAAAGGAATCAAACAATGAAGAAAAAGGACTCACCCGGCTGCCTCTGGAACCTTCTTGGGCCCCACCCGGCGCTGCTTCTTGGCCCTAGCTTCCAGCTTGGCCGTGGACCCGCCGCCGGCTCGCTTCCTCCCCTGGGGTGCAGAAGCCGCCGAGGCGCCAGGCGGCCTCGAGCGCAGGGGCACCGCAGGGATAGGTCCCGTACCAGACTCCGCCGGCTCCTCCGGCTCCGGCTCGTGCTCCGGTGAAGGCGGCGGGTTGTGCTCCCCCTGGCCGCCTTGGTCCGGCACCACCGGCAGATCGTCATCGCCGGCTTGGTCGCCGACCTGGTCAGCCGGATCAACATGATCCGGCGTCCAGATCTTCAGCGCCAGGTCGCCATCCTCAATACCTTGGCGGTTGAAAAGCTGAAAGCAAAACAAGGTAAATATCAAGTCAGCCACGCAGCCGCAAGCCGGAAGTCGGCCAAAACACCAAACTTACCAATTCAGGCGGCGATGCCCGGTCGTAAGGCGGCAGCCCCCAATCCCAGTTCTCCGGCATGTTCGCCTTGGTGATGTTGTTCACCCGGTGGGCAACCTGGGCCTTGGTGAGCGCCAGCTTCGACGTCCGGGTTGGATCAAGCCGGCCGGACATGTGCCCGATCTTGTGGATGCGCCTCTGGAGTGGCAGCACCCGGCGCTCGACGTAAGTGCAGAGGAGATCCTCGGCGCTCAGCCGGCCCCCCGTGACGCACTCTCCCAAGAAGTCCATCAGAAGGTTCACCTCCGCATCCGGGTCCGCTGACTTGGGGTTGTGGCCCCAGTTGAGCCGGCCGACTGGCGGAGCCGGGTTGTATTCCGGCAGGTTGAGCCGGTCGAAGGCTGGGTTTTCGTTCCGCACATAGAAGAACGACATCTGCCAGTTCTTCACAAAATCCACAGTCGGGATCCTCGGAAAAGACGTACCCGTGCGAGGATATATGGAGGCGGCGCCGCAGGTCCTCAGATGGCCTTCTGTCGTCTGCGCCTTGATGTAGAAGAGCCGGCTCCAGAACTCCACATCCGGCCACAAGCCGGCGTAGCCTTCCATGAAAGCCACGTAGCAGCTGAGGAGGATGAAGGCGTTGGCCGGCAGGTGGTGAGGCTGCAGGCCGAAGAAGTCGAGGAACCGCCGGAAGAAGTTTGAAGCCGGCAGGCCCAACCCGCGGCCGAGGTGCGCTCCGAAGACCACACGCTCGCCGGGTTCCGGCCTGGGCTCGATCTCCTCGCCAGGCGGCCTCGTAATCACCCCCGTCGGAATGCGGCGGAGGCGCACGAACCGTTCGATGTCGTCCTCGCGCATATAAGATCCCCTCCAAGAGCCGCTCGGCTGAGCCATCGATGAGGAGGAAGAAGAAGAAGACCAGGAAAGGCGGAAGGGCGAAGAAGAACCGCTCCTCGCCGGGGGAGAATGCGGCGGCGACGAACGTACCGTCGAGACGCGGGGCCCCGTGGCGCTGGCTTGGCGCGCGGACGATTGTCGGGCGACGGAGGAGCGCGGCCACGCGGGGTCGCCGGAGTTCGCCAGGAGGTTGCTAAAGAAGAAGTGGTGGCGTGCGACGGAGCGCTCGAGCGAGGAAAGGAGAGAGCTTGAGCGAGAGGACGAAGAGCGCGAGGGAGAAGAAGGGCGCCTCGGTACCGCTCCAGAGGCATTTATAGCCGCCTGACGTGCCAGTTGCGTGGCCACGTGGCGATCGTGGGCCACGACTGGGATTTACTGCGCCTTAACTTCCCCCACGACGGCAGCGGTTACTGGAAACGGACGCGCCACTTCCTCCACGACCACACCGGATCCGGAGGAAACATCGATGTGACCATACGAAACGGCCACAGGAGCCAGCCGTCAGACCGGTCAAGTCGGGCACAGGGCCCGAGGCGGCGGACACTCCGGCGCATCCAAGCCGGAGCCGGACATTAAAATCCCTCCGGCCCCAAACTCTCTTAGCAAGGCGGAGACACCGTCAACACTTGTGAAAAATGCGAAAGTCGCAGAAACAAAAATAGCGTTCGGCTGATGGCAGCCGGACAAAGCAAGCCGGATAAGGGAGCAGCCGGCTGAATGAAAATTCTCAGTCGGCCCCTTCAAGTGCTGCTGAAACATAAGAGATTCAAAGCCAGGGAAACCTGCCTAGGTCCCTCTTAAACGCAGGACCTTGCCAGCTTCGGGGGCTAGTGTCGGGGGGAAGACCCCGGGTAGAGCAATGGACGCAGAGCAGCCGGCTTGAGGTCGGCCGGCTCGCGGCAAGGCCGGCTGAGGAGCAGCCGGCTGGAGCCGTGGCCGGCTGACCCAGGAGTCGGCTGGCTCTAAGTCCTAGTCGGCCTGGCTACGGCCTTCAACGTTGTGGCTGGGCCGGCTTCTACAAGCCATATCCGACTGGGGTTTACACCTTAGACCGACTCCCGGCTGGCGAGTCTTGTACGAGAAGGAACTGGGTAGGTGGTCCGGGTTCAAAGGTCCACGCTGACCTCATCTCCCGTAAAGCACGGGGCACTGTGGAGCAACAGTGCCACGCGGCGGACAGGCCATCATGGCGTACGTCGGTCCGTACCGGCTACAGGGCATGATGGCGACAGGGACACTTCCTCGCCATACCGCTGACTAGCAGGCGGATGGGACGGGCCACTACGCCTCAACGGCTCCGTGACGTCAACGCCTCGGGAAGGAGCGGAAGCCGAAGCCGGCCAAGCCGGCCACTAGACTATAGGGACTTCTCTGTAAAATGCCAGTGCCTATATAAGCTGGGCGACCCTCCTCGTGCGGGGGACGATCGATCACTTCTCATTCATTCTAGTCTTAGCGCTGCCATGAGAGAGAGACCTTCGTCTACCTTAGCCTCCCAGGAGCAGCCGGATACAGCTCTAGGAGCACCATTGTACTGTGACTAGGAAATTTGCCCGTGCGTTGCGACGGGTGAATCCACCGAGCTCATCGTCTCCACCTTAGATGACCCTTAGATGGGGGCATACGAAGTTTTTTTGTGTCGCCGCCTATGCCATCTACAAAGCCGGTGCTCCCCTAGCCCTAATAAGTTCACAGCATGAGCGCGGCGTCGGGTTCCTCTGGATGCAGGAGCAAGGCACATGATATATAACAAATAGTCAATTAAGCTAAAAGACTGTACAGCAAAAACACATGATAACAGTTGAAACTTTGGCCGATCAAAATAAGGACTGAAGCAAGGTCATTAAGACAGCTTATATTGTTATTCCAACGAAACCTACATGACAAGAAGATCGAAGATAGCACCTGTTGGGAGATTCTCTGAGCCTCATCTTAGCGTAACAATATTCTATCAGAACAAAAATATATGTACGTGTGTAAATGACCTCATAAATCCGGATGATTTTGGGATGGATGAACAAGCTCAACAATCTATCTTTATTTCTCTTTAATATCAAAACTGAACGGAAGCTCAAACATAAATGAGAATCAATCTGTGATTGGATGGTTAGGAGGGCAATGGTGGCACCCCAACCAATTAGAATTCAAACCCTAGAGAATATTCTTCAGTGGGAGGCGGCATTCCTGTCGACAGCGAGGTGCATGTGGTGACTTCGCAATCTTAAGACCCATCAGATGAAGTTTCTTTAACTCAGTCTCTGCTCGTAGAGGTAGGATGTGTGTGCGTGCGTTTGTTCATACGGGTGAGTGTATTTGTGTTTCGAAAAAAAGCTCAAACTCAAATATATAGGGTTAGCCATTCAGCCTATAAAAAGTTCCAGCTGCTAACATTACCAACTCAAAACACAACGGAAGGTGATCTTTCCTCTTTAATATCGAAATTGATTGTATCTTTCAGCTTAAAGAAACTGAATGTACCCTAGACTATTCTGCACAGATTGTAGTTCTTTAACACTTCATAATGCCTGCCAAGAGGGAAAATCAATCATTCAGTCATAGGCAGTGAAGAATCAACACTACAGGAGTGGTAGAGTTGAAGAGTGATTAGCGCTGATCATGGTTCCTTGAGAAGCTCGATGAGACAGTCCGTGGCAGGTAAAATATCAGGTGAAGAAATCAATCAGGTTACTCTGGAAACAAAGAAATCCATCAGAATTGTGAGTACAAAAGACACGCACGCCTGTACCAGGTTACGTCATGTCATGAAATCCATCAGATACGGGAGTTCAGACGACATGCTGTGCGAGAGTTTAGAGCTTGCTGCCGTGCGTCAGTTCACCGGCGTTGTTTCGCTGGACGGAGGGGCGGAGGCCGACGCAGAGTGTAACGGCTTGGCTGCAACCGCGCCGCCGCCAGAGGTCGGAGTGCCCGGTCGATCCGTAGGCCGTAGGCGGCGGCCCGTCACTCGTACAGAGCGTTCTATGGATCATGCTCCGCTAGTCACTCGTACAGAGCGGCACCAGCGCGGTCGTGGACGCGGCCGGGGGATGCCGGAGGGAGTGAGGTTGGCTTCTATTACGGTCGTTGATGCGGTAATGCTAATGCCTCATAATGCTATATGCGCGGCAGCCTCCAACCTCGCCATCTATGTAGGTTGAATTGTGCGTGTTCACGTACTCCAACCTCGCCTGCCGGGACATGGACCACCTCTGGGCTCCGGTACATGGCCTGCACCATGAAGGTACCGATCATGGCCTCATAGAATAAGGTGGGGAGGTTGTGCGCGAGGCTACCGAGGGGGGAGGCGGTTGCGAGGCATAGGGAGACTCGTAAGAAGAGGCCGCTGGAGCCGGGGTCGCCGAGCGCGGCACGGCGGACTGACCCGTGAGGCCAGAGTCGACATGAGCTCTTTCAGCGCCGGCTGCTGGTCTGCGACCGGCGGCAGAAGTTTGAGGAGGCCGACTCTCTCGTTTGGTCGTGGTGCATCAGAATCTTCGTTGTTTTTCCCAGGGTGCTTGATTGACGATTTGTCAGGATAGTTTATCCCATATTTATTGGCTTACATGAGGCAAGAACAGGTTTGACTCGGGTCTCATCAGGATTGTCAAATTTCAATCGGTCTCTCGTCTGACAAGAACAAGAACTCAGAGATTGAGTACTACACGGGGTTTGTGGCCGTGCGTTAGGACTGTCTTTTCTGGCGGAGGAAGCCAGAACGGAAAAACAAAACGAAGGATTGGTCGGACATAGGAAGGCGTAAAGTGGGACGGACGAAAGCGTAAAGCGAACGGACCAAACCACGGAAACGCTTTTGCTTTTATTATTAGGTACTAGTAAATTTGCCCGTGCGTTGCAACGGGAAACACAAGGCAAACAATATGTTGTGCGAGACTGGCATGTTCTACTTTGACAAAACTATCGTTTAACCTCTTGAGATCCTGGTTGGCGGATGTTATGTGCCGGCGGAGCTGGTTCCTCCGGGGTTGCTTGCATGTTGCAATACTCAATGACCTAAGTAGGGATTGCATTTGGAAGCGTGACGTTGCAATCGTCCTTGATCATGCGGTGGATGCGACAGAACCGCTGCCATGCGGTGGATAGAGTCGTTGCTTTGGGCGATCTCTTCTCGTCTACGACCTCGTCGGAGATACCACCACGCTAAAAATTAATGGCGTTTTTAACATGGACATGTTCCTACTCCATGAATCACTATAAACAAACCAATTCAGACATCTATGTACACCCTCCGATCCGAAAAAGGTGTCGGGTGGTTAGTAGATTTGAGTTTTTATAATTAAACCCTTCTAAAAAATGATTAATGCAATGGCCTTGCTACTGTCTAGCAAAGAGGCGCACCCTTTCTAAAGGTGTCTAGTTCAGATGAGCTCCAGATCAGAGGCTTACCATGGAGGAGACCGGGTGGATCCCCGTCGCCGGCCAGGCCAGTCTGCCATGTGACGGCGAGTAGCTGGGCTGCCACTGGCGGCAAGTCCAAGAACGATACATCTCCTAGTGCGTGCAGGTGTGTGGCCGTCGCATGTGGAGCCCCACCACCACGCGCGCGACGCAGCCAGGCGAGCTCGACAGAGCGATGCACGGGGATGCACGCATGCGCCGACGAGCAAGCCCAGCACGACGACGTGGTTCATGGGGGGGGCTGTTGTTAGGGTTGGGTGAGGATCGACGGAAGTAGTCCGCTTTGGTGGTTCTTCTGCGTGCGTTTCAGGATGGTTCGGTTGGGTGTAGTGCGGGTTGATTAAAATAGAAGCGCCAGGATTTTTTTGGTAAAATGTTCCGCTCGATATTTTTTCCGGATCGGAGGGAGTAAAAAATATCCGAAAGAGGAAATTGTAGTCCCATTTACTACTTTCTTTCAAATTAGAATATAATTTGATAGGCCATTGGACGGCAACAGAGAAATAGTTCTGAATAAATCAAATCCCTCGTTGTGTCAGAATAACAAAATACAAAAGCAAATAATATATTTCTGGAGATATTGAAGTTGTGCATGACCCGACAACATATCTTATTGATAGCTTATGAATTACATACTCCAGCATTTCACTATGTTTTCCCGTTAATCTCCATGAGATCTCTCATTTGGTCTTTTTCCTCCATCTCGTAAGCTAGCTAAATCCAAATGAAAGATCAATTGATGTACATGTGTAGCGAGGAAACAGTAAAACTCAGGATAGGGCCATCAGTCCCCAACCGCATGTGCAGAATAATCTGCAGAATCGCAGCCGTCTTCGTTCTTGCACGAATTAGCACCGCAGGCCAGCCCTTTACAACTGGTACGAGTCTTGGCTGACGAATTCCTGCCCATCTCCATGAGCTCCGTCATCAGTCAGTATTCACCTCCTGTACTGGCCATCAAGCGGCGGAAAACAACCCACAACGGCCAAGTCGACAGGCGAGTTTTTCTCCACTGCATGGCGGGTGTAGGAGTGGCTGGAGAACTGCTTCACCGGCAGAAGATTCGGGGTCGAGGTCGCACATCCCGCCAAACTCAAGCACACGAGCGGGGATGGGGATTTGGGGATGGGCGGCGGCCGGCATTTGGGGGCGGCAGTTGCCGATCTTTGGCGCCGACATGGAGGCCTAAAGTTTGGAAGGATACGGTAGGGAGAGAAACAAAGGGGAAAACACAGAGGGAGGACCGGGAGGCGACGAATCTGGCTGGCGCAAGAGAAGCGAGACTTGGGAGGAAGATGGCGTCGGTGCCCGCGTTAGGTGGGGATGTACAGGCCGGGACGAACCGTTTTTCCTCTTGACTAAGCGGTGGCATTCTCTGTAAATTCGACTGAAAATCAAGGGTACATCGAAAACGGACGAAAATTTTGGGGAGAAACCTTCCTTCCTTTATTAGTAGGTATAGATAGATATCACCATATACACTCATAGCAGGAGTAGAGGTGTTACCTCCATCGGAGGGCCTCGAACCTGGGTACGTCGCCGTGTCGCTCGTGCCCATACCCGCTTCCGGATACCACCGTGAGACCATCTAGGAACCACCTTCGATTAGCCACCCTATGGCATATGCCGTGACGATACCACGGCACTGGTTTTGGTAATGATTATTTCAAAACCACTCTGTTTTTTCTTCGTAGGGTCATATCGTGGCAGGGCAGAACCGCACAGTATCCTTTCATCATGATGCCTTGCCTTCTCAACTTTTCTGCACTGCACGATTTGACAGTTTTTGGCACCGCATCCTCGAAAACTGCTCAAGCATTAAATCTCCACTATATCCTTTATTTAACCGCATCGAACAGTTCATCTCTTCATTCCCCTGCTCCGTACTAGCCATCGGCAAAAAACCTCCCCCCTGCACCATGGACTCCTCCTCCTCCTCTGCCTCCTCCGGCCTATCCTTCCAATCCTCCTCCTCCAGCGAGCCGGAGCCGGACTTCGACCTGATGGCAGCGTACGAAGCCCTCGCCCCAGAATGGTGGGACGAGAGGGATTGGGTCTTCACCGACCAGTCGGAGGACGACGCCTCCCTGACCGACGGGGAGGACAACCTCCATCTCCTTGTGGTTGGGGGGTTGGAGGAGGAGAGCGACGACGACCTCTTCTCCTGGGACGGCTTCTCCTCTTCTGACGAGGAGGAGGGAGAGGAAGATGACAGCTCTTCCGACGAACCGCCGGTGAAGCGCTTCCGCGCCGGGTCGGATGCCGACGACGACGACGACGACGACAATGACGAGGAGGAAGAGGCCCCTGCCGAAGGCTACGGCAGCAGTGACGAGGAGGTCGCCGGCAGCAGCGCCGACAGCGGCGCAGACGGCGACGACGAGGGCAGCGACGTCCCGTAGATTAGGGACTAGTAGTAGTGCTAGTAGCAGTGCATTAGGCACTAGGTGATCCTTTTGAGAGCAATCGGCTCTTCCTTGTAAAATCTTTCTGTTAATCAATGAAGAATGTTCCTCCAATTTGATTTTCCAATTGTCCAATTCTAATCTTCCGATTGTCAAAGTAGGTCAACGCACCAAGAACCGATAGCAGCGTATCGGTCTTTCACCATCAAACGCCCATAAGGCTAACCCGATAACCAAATTAGACAGGTTCAAGCAGACATTCCCAAAATTCAGATGATAACTTGATACCTGCTCATAATATTTTGTAGCTCTAGAGTCGATGGCTGCGCATCGGCTGTTTTATTCTCAAGTCGATGTCTGTGCATCGGCTGTACCTAGCATCCTGTTGCTTTGCACATATATTTCTTTTTATCGGCCGATTTCATACATCGGCCCCCATATTCCATTGTTCATCATCCCCATACTTGGGAAGAGAATTTTTTTTACTGGCCGATTTCGTGCATCGGCCTCCATATTTTACTGCCCATCATCCCACATACTTGGGAAATACTTCTTTAGATGCTGGCCATTGACGGCCACTGGGAACTTCACCCCATCCAACTGCTCGAGCATGTATGCATTCCCCTTTAAAACTTGGTCGACTTTGTACGGCCCGTGCCAATTTGGAGACCATTTACCATACGCTTTATCCTTAGTCCCCAACGGCAACATAGCTTCCCATACCAGATCACCAACATGGAACTCCTTCGGTCTCACCTTCTTATTATATGCGCGAGCTACCTTGGCTTTGTTCTCCTTGATTTTCTCAAGCGACCATAATCTGAGTTCCGTTACATCCTCAATGCTGTCACTCATCAGGGCTGCATATTCTTCAGTTGTTAAATCATTCTGAAACGTAGTCCGTCTCGAGCCAGCCGTGATTTCCCAGGGCAACACAGCTTCTTGTCCGTAGACCAGATGGTATGGCGAGGTTTTTATCGCTCCATGGCATGACATGCGATACGCCCACAAAGCTTCTGACAAAACCTCGTGCCAACGTCTAGGGTACTCGTCAATTTTCCTCTTAATCAGCTTGATAAGGCTCTTGTTGGATGCTTCAGCTTGCCCATTTGCTTGAGCATAGTATGGAGACGATCGGATCAGCTTGATTCCCATGTCCTCGCAGAACTTTCTAAACTCCTTAGAAACGAAAACCGAACCTCCATCGGTCGTGATAGTCTGGGGAATCCCGAATCTATGAATGACATGCTCCTTCACGAAACTGATGACATCTTTGGATGCTACTGACTTCATAGGGACGGCCTCCACCCATTTAGTGAAATAATCTGTAATGGCCAGAACCCACTCATGGCCTTTGCTCGATGGAGGATTAATTTTGCCGATCATATCCATGCCCCAACCTCGAAATGGCCAAGGCTTGATGATGGGATTCATCGCTGATGCAGGTACCATCTGAATGCTCCCAAACTTCTGACATGCTTGACACCCTTTATAGTACTTAAAACAATCCTCAAGCATGGTGGGCCAATAAAATCCCGATCGCCTGATCAGCCATTTCATCTTATGAGCCGATTGATGCGTTCCACAGGCACCTTCATGTACCTCATGTAAGAGCCGATTGGACTCGGCTGGTCCCAAACATTTGAGAAGTAACCCTTTGATACGTCCAATTTGCATCACTATTTTATATCATAATTTGCTGTTATTCATTGATATATTTCATATTTGGAAATGATACTTATGTTATTTCATCTATTTTGCATGTTTCATGATTATTTGGGGATCGCGCACCGGAGCCAGGATTCTGCTGGAAAAAGCACCGTCAGAATGCAATATTTCGGAAGATCAACAGTTGACGGAAATTATACGAAAAATCCTATTTTTCCAGATGACGAAGGGAGCCAGAAGGGGGAGCCGAGGGGACCCGAGGTGGGCCCACCTCATAGGCCGGCGCGGCCCAAGGCCTGGCCGCGCCGCCCTGTGAGGAGGGGGCCCATAGCCCTCTCTCGCCTCCTTTTCTTCGCGTACGCCTTCGTCCCGAAAACCTAAGCTCCAGAGGGTACATCGCGAAGAGCCATAGCCGCCTCTGCGGGGCGGAGAACACCAGAGAGAAAAGAGCTCTCCGGCGGGCAGGAATCCGCTGGGGAAATTCCCTCCCGGAGGGGGAAATCGACGCCATCGTCACCGTCATCGAGCTGGACATCATCTCCATCACCATCGTCATCATCTCCATCATCATCACCGCCATCTCCACCGCTACACCTCGTCACCGCTGTAACAATTCGGGTTGGATCTTGATTGTTTGATAGGGGAAACTCTCCCGGTGTTGATTTCTACTTGTTATTGATGCTATTGAGTGAAACCATTGAACCAAGGTTTATGTTCAGATTGTTATTCATCATCATATCACCTCTGATCATGTTCCATATGATGTCTCGTGAGTAGTTCGTTTAGTTCTTGAGGACATGGGTGAAGTCTAAATGTTAGTAGTGAATTATGGTTGAGTAATATTCAATGTTATGATATTTAAGTTGTGGTGTTATTCTTCTAGTGGTGTCGTGTGAACGTCGACTACACGACACTTCACCTTTATGGGCCTAGGGGAATGGATCTTGTACTCGTTTGCCAATTGCGGGGTTGCCGGAGTGACAGAAACCTGAGCCCCCGTTGGTATATCGATGCAGGAGGGATAGCAGGATCTCAGAGTTTAAGGCTGTGGTTAGATTTATCTTAATTACTTTCTTGTAGTTGCGGATGCTTGCAAGGGGTATAATCACAAGTATGTATTAGTCCTAGGAAGGGCGGTACATTAGCATAGGTTCACCCACACAACACTTATCAAAACAATGAAGATTAATCAGCTGTATGTAGCGAAAGCACTAGACTAAAATCATGTGTGTCCTCAAGAACGTTTGGTCATTATAAGTAAACAAACCGGCTTGTCCTTTGTGCTAAAAAGGATTGGGCCACTCGCTGCAATTATTACTCTCGCACTTTACTTACTCGTACTTTATTCATCTGTTACATCAAAACCCCCTGAATACTTGTCTGTGAGCATTTACAGTGAATCCATCATCGAAACTGCTTGTCAACACCTTCTGCTCCTCGTTGGGATCGACATTCTTACTTATCGAAGATACTACGATACACCCCCTATACTTGTGGGTCATCAAGACTATTTTCTGGCGCCGTTGCCGGGGAGTGAAGCGCTATTGGTAAGTGGAATTGGTAAGGGAAATTTCTACTGTTTGTGCTGATTTTATTTCTGCCTGCTGCTATAATTCATTATGGAGAGATCGTCTCTTGAGTGTTTATTTGGGAAATCTACTACTACTGCAAAGGTAGTGGATGAGGCGCCAGGTAAGGAAGAAATACCATACAAAATACCTATGAAAATTATTGAACGTGTAGTGGGTAACCGTTATACAGGGGATGGAACTGTCCATCCTGGAGATCATTGATGTCTACGCCCCCCTCCTTTTCCTGTAGACAGTGTTGGGCCTCCAAGAGCAGAGGTTTGTAGAGCAGCAGCAAGTTTTCCCTTAAGTGGATCACCCAAGGTTTATCAAACTCAGGGACGAAGAGGTCAAAGATATCCCTCTCATGCAACCCTGCAACCACAAAGCAAGAAGTCTCTTGTGTCCCCAACACACCAAATAGGTGCACTAGTTCGGCGAAGAGATAGTGAAATACAGGTGGTATGAATAAGTAGCAATAGCACCAGAAAAGTGCTTTGCCCAGGACAGTAAACAAGCAGTAGTAACGCAGCAGTAGTAACACAGTAAAACAGTAAACAGGCAGCGATAGCAGTATTGGAAACAAGGCCTAGGGATCAGACTTTCACTAGTGGACACTCTCAACATTGATCACATAACAGAATAGATAAATGCATACTCTACACTCTTGTTGGATGATGAACACCATTGCGTAGGATTACACGAACCCTCAATGCCGGAGTTAACAAGCTCCACAATTCAATGTTCATATTTAAATAACCTTAGAGTGCATGAAAGATCAATACGACTAAACCAAGTACTAACATAGCATGCACACTGTCACCTTCACACTATGTAGGAGGAATAGATCACATCAATACCATCATAGCAATAGTTAACTTCATAATCTACAAGAGATCATAATCATAGCCTACGCCAAGTACTAACACGGATGCACACACTGTCACCATTACACCGTGCAGGAGGAATAAACTACTTTAATAACATCACTAGAGTAGCACACAGATAAATTGTGATACAAAACACATTGCAATCATAAAGAGATATAAATAAGCACTTCACTATGCTCTTCATAACAGTGAATAAGTATTCTGTGAAATATAGCCTAAGAGACCCACACGGTGCACACACTGTCACCTTTACACACGTGGGACAAGGAGTCTCCGGAGATCACATAAGTAAAATTCACTTGACTAGCATAACGACATCTAGATTACAAGCATCATCATATGAATCTCAATCATGTAAGGCAGCTCATGAGATTATTGTATTGAAGTACATAGGAGAGAGATGAACCACATAGCTACCGGTACAGCCCCGAGCCTCGATGGAGAACTACTCCCTCCTCATGGGAGACAGCAGCGTTGATGGAGATGGCGGTGGTGTCGATGGAGGAGCCTTCCGGGGGCACTTCCCCGTCCCGGCAGCGTGCCGGAACAGAGACTCCTGTCCCCCAGATCTTGGCTTCGCGATGGCGGCGGCTCCGGAAGGTTTCTCGTACCGTGGCTTTTCCGTATCGAGGTTTTAGGTCGAGGGGCTTTATATAGGCGAAGAGGCGGCGTCAGAAGGTCGAAGGGGCGCCGACACTATAGGGGGGCGCGGCCCCCCCCTTGGCCGTTCCGGCCTAGGGTTTGGTGGGCCTGTGCCCCCTCTCTGGCGGTTCTCGTGTGTTCTGGATGCTTCCGGGCAAAATAGGAACCTGGGCGTTGATTTCGTCCGATTCCGAGAATATTTCCTTACTAGGATTTCTGAAACCAAAAACAGTAGAAAACAGCAACTGGCCCTTCGGCATCTCGTCAATAGGTTAGTTCCGGAAAATGCATAATAATGACATAAAGTATGCATAAAACATGTAGATATCATCAATAATGTGGCATGGAACATAAGAAATTATCGATACGTCGGAGACGTATCAGCATCCCCAAGCTTAGTTCCTGCTCGTCCCGAGCAGGTAAACGATAACAAAGATAATTTCTGGAGTGACATGCCATCATAAACTTGATCATATTGTAAACATATGTAATGAATGCAGCGATCAAAACAATGTATATGACATGAGTAAACAAGTGAATCATAAAGCAAAGACTTTTCATGAATAGTACTTCAAGACAAGCATCAATAAGTCTTGCATAAGAGTTAACTCATAAAGCAATAAATCAAAGTAAAGGTATTGAAGCAACACAAAGGAAGATTAAGTTTCAGCGGTTGCTTTCAACTTGTAACATGTATATCTCATGGATAATTGTCAACATAGAGTAATATAATAAGTGCAATTTGCAAGTATGTAGGAATCAATGCACAGTTCACACAAGTGTTTGCTTCTTGAGGTGGAGAGAAATAGGTGAACTGACTCAACATAAAAGTAAAAAAGAATGGTCCTTCAAAGAGGAAAGCATCGATTGCTATATTTGTGCTAGAGCTTTTATTTTGAAAACATGAAACAATTTTGTCAACGGTAGTAATAAAGCATATGAGTTATGTAAATTATATCTTACAAGTTGCAAGCCTCATGCATAGTATACTAATAGTGCCCGCACCTTGTCCTAATTAGCTTGGACTACCGGATCATCGCAATACACATGTTTTAACCAAGTGTCACAATGGGGTACCTCCATGCCGCCTGTACAAAGGTCTAAGGAGAAAGCTCGCATTTTGGATTTCTCGCTTTTGATTATTCTCAACTTAGACATCCATACCGGGACAACATGGACAACAGATAATGGACTCCTCTTTAATGCATAAGCATGTGGCAACAATTAGTGTTCTCATATGAGATTGAGGATATATGTCCAAAACTGAAACTTCCACCATGAATCATGGCTTTAGTTAGCGGCCCAATGTTCTTCTCTAACAATATGCATGCTCCAACCATTAAGGTGGTAGATCTCTCTTACTTCAGACAAGACGGACATGCATAGCAACTCACATGATATTCAACAAAGAATAGTTGATGGCGTCCCCAGAAACATGGTTATCGCACAACAAGCAACTTAATAAGAGATAAAGTGCATAAGTACATATTCAATACCACAATAGTTTTTAAGCTATTTGTCCCATGAGCTATATATTGCAAAGGCGAATGATGGAAATTTAAAGGTAGCACTCAAGCAATTTACTTTGGAATGGCGGAGAAATACCATGTAGTAGGTAGGTATGGTGGACACAAATGGCATAGTGGTTGGCTCAAGGATTTTGGATGCATGAGAAGTATTCCCTCTCGATACAAGGTTTAGGCTAGCAAGGTTATTTTAAACAAACACAAGGATGAACCGGTGCAGCAAAACTCACATAAAAGACATATTGTAAACATTATAAGACTCTACACCGTCTTCCTTGTTGTTCAAAACTCAATACTAGAAATTATCTAGACTTTAGAGAGACCAAACATGCAAACCAAATTTTAGCAAGCTCTATGTATTTCTTCATTAATAGGTGAAAAGTATATGATGCAAGAGCTTAAACATGAGCACAACAATTGCCAAGTATCAAATTATTCAAGACATTTTAGAATTACTACATGTAGCATTTCCCGATTCCAACCATATAACAATGAACGAAGCAGTTTCAACCTTCGCCATGAACACTAAAGATAGAACTAAGAACACATGTGTTCATATGAACCAGCGGAGCGTGTCTCTCTCCCACACAAGCATTTATTCAAACAAAAACAAAAACAAAAACAAACCGACGCTCCAAGCAAAGCACATAAGATGTGACTGAATAAAAATATAGTTTCAAGAGAAGAAACCTGATAATTTATCGATGAAGAAGGGGATGCCTTGGGCATCCCCAAGCTTAGACGCTTGAGTCTTCTTGATATATGCAGGGGTGAACCACCGGGGCATCCCCAAGCTTAGAGCTTTCACTCTCCTTGATCATAATATATCATCCTCCTCTCTTGACCCTTGAAAACTTCCTCCACACCAAACTCGAAACAAACTCATTAGAGGGTTAGTGCATAATCAAAAACTCACATGTTCAGAGGTGACACAATCATTCTTAACACTTCTGGACATTTCCCAAAGCTACTGGAAGTTAATGGAACAAAGAAATCCATCCCACATAGCAAAAGAGGCAATGCGAAATAAAAGGCAGAATCTGTCAAAACAGAACAGTCCGTAAAGACGAATTTTAAAAGGGCACCAGACTTGCTCAAATGAAAATGCTCAAATTGAATGAAAGTTGCGTACATATCTGAGGATCACTCACGTAAATTGGCATAATTTTCTGAGTTACCTACAGAGAATTTTGCCCAGATTCGTGATAGCAAAGAAATCTGTTTCTGCGCAGTAATCCAAATCTAGTATGAACCTTACTATCAACGACTTTACTTGGCACAACAAAACACTAAACTAAGATAAGGAGAGGTTGCTACAGTAGTAAACAACTTCCAAGACACAAATATAAAACAAAGTACTGTAGCAAAATAACACATGGGTTATCTCCCAAGAAGTTCTTTCTTTATAGCCATTAAGATGGGCTCAGCAGTTTTAATGATGCACTCGCAAGAAATAATATTTGAAGCAAAAGAGAGCATCAAGAGGCAAATTCAAAACACATTTAAGTCTAACATGCTTCCTATGCATAGGGATCTTGTAAATAAACAAGTTCATGAAGAGCAAAGTAACAAGCATAGGAAGATAAAACAAGTGTAGCTTCAAAAATTTCAGCACATAGAGAGGTGTTTTAGTAACATGAAAATTTCTACAACCATATTTTCCTCTCTCATAATAACTTTCAGTAGCAACATGAGCAAACTCAACAATATAACTATCACATAAAGCATTCTTATCATGAGTCTCATGCATAAAATTATTACTTTCCACATAAGCATAATCAATTTTATTTGTAATAGTGGGAGCAAATTCAACAAAGTAGCTATCATTATTATTTTCATTATCAAATATAGGAGGCATATTGTAATCATAATCAAATTTATCCTCCGTAGCAGGTGGTACCATAAGACTACTATCATTATAATCATCATAAATAGGAGGCAAAGTATCATCAAAGTAAATTTTCTCCTCAATGCTTGGGGGACTAAAAAGATCATGCTCATCAAAACCAGCTTCCCCAAGCTTAGAATTTTCCATAGCATTAGCAACAATAGTGTTCAAAGCATTTATATCAATAACATTCCCATTAGCATGCATATAAAGTTCCATGGGTTTTTTAATTCTCTCTTCAAACACATCATGTCCTTATTCAAGATAAAGTTCATAAAGATCTCTCATATTTTTGTTGTTTTCCATTATGCCTAACTAGTGTAAACAAGAAACAAAAAGTTGCAATTGCAAGATCTAAAGGAAATAGCTTCGAGCACAAACACAATGGCGCCAGAAAAGTACTTAGTACCTGGGACCGAAGTATGAGTGCCTTTTACCTTTCCTCCCCGGCAACGGCGCCAGAAAATAGCTTGATGTCTACGCCCCCCTCCTTTTCCTGTAGACAGTGTTGGGCCTCCAAGAGCAGAGGTTTGTAGAGCAGCAGCAAGTTTTCCCTTAAGTGGATCACCCAAGGTTTATCGAACTCAGGGAGGAAGAGGTCAAAGATATCCCTCTCATGCAACCCTGCAACCACAAAGCAATAAGTCTCTTGTGTCCCCAACACACCAAATAGGTGCACTAGTTCGGCGAAGAGATAGTGAAATACAGGTGGTATGAATAAGTAGCAACAGCACCAGAAAAGTGCTTTGCCCAGGACAGTAAACAAGCAGTAGTAACACAGCAGTAGTAACACAGTAAAACAGTAAACAAGCAGCGATAGCAGTATTGGAAACAAGGCCTAGGGATCAGACTTTCACTAATGGACACTCTCAACATTGATCACATAACAGAATAGATAAATGCATACTCTACACTCTTGTTGGATGATGAACACCATTGCGTAGGATTACACGAACCCTCAATGCCGGAGTTAACAAGCTCCACAATTCAATGTTCATATTTAAATAACCTTAGAGTGCATGAAAGATCAATACGACTAAACCAAGTACTAACATAGCATGCACACTGTCACCTTCACACTATGTAGGAGGAATAGATCACATCAATACCATCATAGCAATAGTTAACTTCATAATCTACAAGAGATCATAATCATAGCCTACGCCAAGTACTAACACGGATGCACACACTGTCACCATTACACCGTGCAGGAGGAATAAACTACTTTAATAACATCACTAGAGTAGCACACAGATAAATTGTGATACAAAACACATTGCAATCATAAAGAGATATAAATAAGCACTTCACTATGCTCTTCATAACAGTGAATAAGTATTCTGTGAAATATAGCCTAAGAGACCCACACGGTGCACACACTGTCACCTTTACACACGTGGGACAAGGAGTCTCCGGAGATCACATAAGTAAAATTCACTTGACTAGCATAACGACATCTAGATTACAAGCATCATCATATGAATCTCAATCATGTAAGGCAGCTCATGAGATTATTGTATTGAAGTACATAGGAGAGAGATGAACCACATAGCTACCGGTACAGCCCCGAGCCTCGATGGAGAACTACTCCCTCCTCATGGGAGACAGCAGCGTTGATGGAGATGGCGGTGGTGTCGATGGAGGAGCCTTCCGGGGGCACTTCCCCATCCTGGCGGCGTGGCGGAACAGAGACTCCTGTCCCCCAGATCTTGGCTTCGCGATGGCGGCGGCTCTGGAAGGTTTCTCGTACCGTGGCTTTTCCGTATCGAGGTTTTAGGTCGAGGGGCTTTATATAGGCGAAGAGGCGGCGTCAGAAGGTCGAAGGGGCGCCGACACTATAGGGGGGCGCGGCCCCCCCCTTGGCCGCGCCGGCCTAGGGTTTGGTGGGCCTGTGCCCCCTCTCTGGCGGTTCTCGTGTGTTCTGGATGCTTCCGGGCAAAATAGGAACCTGAGCTTTGATTTTGTCCGATTCCGAGAATATTTCCTTACTAGGATTTCTGAAACCAAAAACAGCAACTGGCCCTTCGCATCTCGTCAATAGGTTAGTTCCGGAAAATGCATAATAATGACATAAAGTATGCATAAAACATGTAGATATCATCAATAATGTGGCATGGAACATAAGAAATTATCGATACGTCGGAGACGTATCAATCATTTACTGTTCTTACATGAATTATGCGGTTTATTCAAGTGTGCAGGTATTGCTATGGATGAAGTGAGGAAGAAACTATTCTCTATATCGCTGTCTGGTAAAGCGGCGCATTGGTATAAATTACTGGATAATGGGGATTCTCTTGAATGGAATGATATTGTGCCCCGGTTTTATTCTAAGTTCTATCCTCCAAGTGAGATTCACAAAGATCGGAATCACATATATAATTTTTGGCCTCATTAAGGAGAGAGTATTGCCCAAGCGTGGGGGAGATTGAAGTCTTTAATGCTCAAATGCCCCATTCATGAGCTTCCTGGTAATATTATTATTGATAATTTCTATGCAAGACTTTCTTTTCAAGACAAGACCTTGCTGGATACTTCTTGTTCTGGATCATTTACACGCAACAAGGAAGAGTTTAAAAGGGACCTTCTTAATCGGATCCAAGAAAATACTGAAGGATGGGAGAACGACAAGGATAGAGAATCAGGTATAAATTATGATTATAAATGCATTGAAGCTTTTATGGATACTGATAAATTTCGTAATATGAGTGCTACTTATGGTCTTGATTCTCAAGTTGCTGCAAATCTTTATAAAGCTTTTTCCTCTCATTATGAATTGCCAAAGAAGAACTTTGATAAGTATCATGAACCGTATAAAGATAAAATTGATTCATCTATAAATAAATGTGTTGTAGTGGAAACTGTTGATCATGTTATTCCTGAAGCTTATATTGAAAAAAGTCCTTTCCCTACTAAAATGAAGGAGTACTCTATTATAAATAGTGCGGTTCATAAAAGTGAAAAGAAACCTATAGAACCTGAAGAACAAATAAAAGTTGAACCTGCTGTTGCAATAATTAAAGATCTTGTGACTGAAAATGTGGAGGATGGTCATATTATTTTCTGTGAAGATGCCTCTAATATTGTTTCGCATCCTTATAAGTCTAGGAAAGCTAGTGTTCCTATGCTATCTGTTAGAATTGGTGATCATTGTTATTATGGTTTATGTGATATTGGTGCAAGTATTAGTGCTATTCCTTATGAGCTTTACACGGAGATTATGCACGAAATTGGTTCTTGTGAACTTGAAGATATTGATGTGGTTATTCGGCTGGCTAATAGAGAAACTATCTCTCCAATTGGTGTTGTTCGAGATGTGGAAGTTCTATGTGGTAAGATTAAATATCCTGCTGACTTTTTGGTACTTGGTTCTGCTGCTAGTAAATATTGTCCTATTATTTTTGGTAGACCTTTTCTAAATACTTGTGGAGCTATTATAGATTGCAAGAAAGAGAAAATTTTGACTAAATTTGCTGGTGAATCCTATGAGTTTAACTTCTCTAAATTTACCAAAACTCCTTATAAAATTGATTCGCCTAATAGTGATTTTAAAATTGAACAGTGTGCATCTATTGCTCTTGCTCCTAGTAATCCTTTGCAGCAACATTTGGAGAATAGTGAGAGTGAAGTTTTTAGGGAAGAAAGAGATGAGCTTGATGAAATTTTCCTTCGTCAACCTATTCTTAAGCATGATTTACCGGTGGAAGATCTGGGTAGAACACCACCACCAAAGGAAGATCATGTCTTTGATTTAAAACCATTGCCTGATAATCTTAAATATGCTCATATTGATGATAAGAAAATATATCCTGTTATTATTAGTTCTAAGCTTTCAGAGTTTGAAGAAGAAAGGTTATTGGAAATACTGAAGAAACACCGAGGTGCTATTGGCTACACTCTTGATGACTTGAAGGGGATTTCTCCCTCTATTTGCCAACACGCCATTAATATGGAAGATGATGCAAAGCCTGTTGTTGAACCTCAGCGTCGTCTAATTCCTAAGATGAAGGATGTGGTAAGAAATGAGGTATTAAGACTCCTTGAAGCTGGTATTATATATCCTATTGCTGATAGTAGATGGGTTAGTCCTGTGCATTGTGTTCCTAAGAAAGGAGGAATGATTGTTGTGCCTAATGATAATGATGAGCTCATACCTCAAAGAGTAGTTGTAGGGTATAGAATGTGCATTGATTTTTGAAAAGTTAATAAGGTTACTAAGAAAGATCATTACCCTTTACCATTTATTAATCAAATGTTAGAAAGGTTGTCTAAAAATACTCATTTTTGCTTTCTTGATGGTTATTCTGGGTTTTCACAAATTGCTGTTAAAACTAAAGATCAAGAGAAAACCACTTTCACTTGTCCCTATGGAACTTATGCTTATAGGCGTATGCCTTTTGGTTTATGTAATGCTCCTGCTACTTTTCAAAGATGCATGTCTGCTATTTTTCATGGCTTTTGCGAGAGTATTGTAGAGGTATTCATGGACGATTTTTCCGTCTATGGAAATTCTTTTGATAATTGCTTGCGGAACCTTGATAAAGTTTTGCAGAGATGTGAAGAAACTAACCTTGTTCTTAATTGGGAGAAATGCCACTTTATGGTTAATGAAGGAATTGTATTGGGACATAAAATTTCCGAGAGAGGTATTGAAGTTGATAGAGCTAAAGTTGAAGCCATTGAGAAGATGCCCTATCCTAGGGATGTTAAAGGTATTCGTAGTGTTCTTGGTCATGCTGGGTTTTATAGGAGATTTATTAAAGACTTCTCCAAGATTTCAAAGCCTCTTACTAATCTTCTTCAAAAAGACGTACCTTTTGTTTTTGATGATGATTGTAAGGAAGCTTTCGAAACTCTAAAGAAAGCCTTAACAACTGCCCCTATAGTTGAACCTCCTGACTGGAACTTACCATTTGAAATTATGTGTGATGCTAGTGATTTTGTTGTAGGCGCTGTTCTTGGACAGCGAGTAGATAAAAAACTGAATGTTATTCATTATGCTAGTAAAACTCTTGATGCTGCTCAAAGAAATTATGCTACTACTGAAAAGGAATTGTTAGCTGTAGTCTTTGCTTGTGATAAGTTTAGATCTTATATCGTTGATTCAAAAGTTACTATTCATACTGATCATGCTGCAATTAGATACCTTATGACAAAGAAAGATGCTAAGCCAAGGCTTATTAGATGGGTACTTCTTTTGCAAGAATTTGATCTGCATATTGTAGATAGGAAAGGTGCTGATAATCCTGTTGCTGATAATTTGTCTAGATTGGAAAATATTGCTTATGATCCTGTTCCTGTTAATGATAGCTTTCCAAATGAACAATTGGATGTAATAAAGGTGAGTTCGCGAGACAGTCCTTGGTATGCTGATTATGCTAACTTTATTGTTTCCAAGTACTTGCCTCCAACCTTTTCAAATTTCAAGAAAGGAGGAAATTCTTTTATGACTTGAGGCATTATTTTTGGGATGACCCTCACTTATATAAAGAAGGAGTGGATGGTATTCTGCGAAGATGTGTTCCCAAATATGAGCAACAAGAGATATTGAGTAAATGTCATGGGAGTGCTTATGGAGGACATCACGCCGGAGATAGAACTGCGCAAAAAGTTCTACAATCAGGTTTTTATTGGCCAACTCTCTTCAAAGATGCAAGGAAGTTTATTTTATCTTGTGATGAATGTCAAAGGGTTGGTAATATCTCCAGACGCAATGAAATGCCTATGAATTATACTCTTGTTATTGAACCGTTTGATTGTTGGGGATTTGACTTCATGGGACCTTTTCCCTCTTCAGAAGGTAACACTCATATACTTGTTGCTGTTGATTATGTTACTAAATGGGTGGAAGCTATACCTACAAAAAGTGTTGATGGTGAGACCTCTTTAAGAATGTTGTTAGACATTATTTTTCCTAGATTTGGAGTTCCTAGATATATTATGACAGATGGAAGTTCTCATTTTATTCATGGTGGTTTTAGAAAAACTCTTGCTAAATATGGTATTAATCATAGAATTGCTTCCGCTTATCATCCTCAAACTAGTGGGCAAGTAGAACTATCAAATAGAGAAATTAAATCTATCTTGCAAAAGACTGTTAATAAAACTAGAAAGAATTGGGCTAGTAAATTGAAGGAAGCACTATGGGCTTATAGAACTGCTTATAAAAACCCCATGGGAATGTCACCTTATAAAATGGTTTATGGAAAAGCTTGTCATTTACCTTTAGAACTAGAGCACAAAGCTTATTGGGCTGTTAGAGAACTAAACAAAGATCCTAAACTAGCCGGTGATAAGAGGTTGTTGCAATTAAGTTCTCTAGATGAATGGAGAAGTGAAGCTTATGAAAATGCTAAACTCTTTAAAGAGAAAGTTAAGAAATGGCATGATAGAAGGATTATCAAAAGAGAGTTTAATATTGGGGATAAAGTCCTATTGTATCGGTCTCGTCTCAGATTCTTTGCAGGGAAATTACTCTCGAAATGGGAAGGACCATATGTTGTTGAGGAGGTGTATCGTTCAGGAGCAATTAAAATTAGTTCCCTCCAAGGCAATGCCACACAAGTGGTGAATGGACAAAGACTCAAGCATTATATCTCAGGTGATTCTTATAATGTAGATGTTGATGTTATTCGAGTGGAAACACCAGAGGCTTTCATCAAAGGTCAAATTGACAGATCCGCTTAACTCGACTTTGAATAGGTAACAATACTGGTAATAAAAAGTTCGCGATTTGCTTTCCGAACAATGTTTTTGCTGTTTTTGGAAAATATGAAAAATTACGAGATCGAAACGGAGTGGAAGAGACGCACGAGGGCGTGCCCCCATAGGCCGGCGCGGCCAGGGCTTGGCCCGCGCCGCCCTATGAGCTGGCCGCCTTGTCGCCCCTTTCCGACTCTGGTTTGACCTGGTACTTTCCGTTTGTCATAAAAATTCCTGCTATATAATCCCCCAGACCCCTGGAGGTCCGTATATCGTTTTCTCGACGTGTTTTGTTTCGAGCTGTTTCTGTCAGGATCTATTTTCAATCTAGGAGCACCATGGCCTCCGACAACAAGGGCAAAGGGCCTTCGAAGGAAGAAGTGAAAAGGGTGTCGTCAAAACAAGAGCAACAAGCTGTTGGGAGTAAGCAAATCTTGGTGGGATCTGTTGACACTCGACGTTCTTTCTCTCATAACTTGCAAGGACCCTTACCACCTGCTCTTGGCCTCGACTCTTTCCCTGTGCTGGAAGAAGCTCTACGGACTACCGATGAGTTTTGTGGTCAATATCGGGCTCTAAGAAGAGAAGTGGAGATACTCCAGGAGGAGAATTACCAACTCCGTAGAATGCTAGAATATTACTCGATACCCATCACAAGGTCGCCACCGCCAACTTCAGATAACAATGAATCTCTTCGAGTCTTAGTGCAGAATTGCCAAGCTGAGAAACTGAAGCTGAAGGAAATCTGTAAGAAGCGCGGGAGGAATTCATCACCACCATCGCCAAAGGAGTAATTCATCATCGGTATTGGCATCCCCTTGGTTTGTTCCAAGCTTGGGGGAGTGCCGCGGTATCACATCATCACTACCTTTTACCTTTTTACTATCAAGTAGTGTCATATCATGAGTAGGGAAGTTATCATATAAGATGGGTTGCAGTGTGGAAGTATCTCTCCTTTAGTTGGTTGTCTATGTATCCCTTGGTGTGAGGTATCGTTATGAAATATTAATGAGAAGTCTTATCATTTACATATTGCACACCTTATTTTAGTTTGCAATTTCTATTATATGATTGATCTTGATTTTAGTATTGGTACCACTTTGGGAGCATTGAGTAAATCTATTTGGTTTTGGCAAACTTAGCATTGGTCAATAGCAACAACACCTTGAGGTTTAAGTAGAAAAGAGAAATATATATAGTTGTTTCATTGTCTTCCTTTCTTGTTAGCTCATAGCTTATTATTCTGAAGTTAAAATTGTTTGTGCTTACAAGAAAGATGCATGATTGTTTCTATCACATGTATATTCGTTTGTTTCCCTCAACTTTTGTGCTTGCTAATTAACCTTGCTAGCCAAAGGCCTGTACTGAGAGGGAATGCTTCTCGTGCATCCAAACCTCAACCCAAACCTATGCCATTTGTGTCCACCATATCTACCTACTACATGGTATTTCTCCGCCATTCCAAAGTAAATTGCTTGAGTGCTACCTTTAAAATTTCTATCCTTTACCTCTGCAATATATAGCTCATGGGACAAATAGCTTAAAAACTATCGTGGTGAAGAATATGTACTTATGTGTCTTATTTCTTAGTAAGTTGCTTGTTGAGCGGTAACCATGTTTTCTGGGGACGCCATCAACTCTTTTACCTTTATTGAATATCATGTGAGTTGCTATGCATGTTCGTCTTGTCTGAAGTAAGGGCGGTTTTCACAATCAAATGGTTTGAGTATGCATACTGTTAGAGAAGAACATTGGGCCGCTAACTAAAGCCATGATTCATGGTGGAAGTTTCAGTATGGACAGCTAATCCTCAATCTCTTATGAGAATAGTAATTGTTGTTGAATGCTTATGCATTAAAGAGGAGTCCATTATCGGTTGTCTATGTTGTCCCGGTATGGATGTCTAAGTTGAGAATAATCAAAAGCGAGAAATCCAATGCGAGCTTTCTCCTTAGACCTTTGTACAAAGTGCATAGAGGTACCCCTTTGTGACACTTGGTTGAAACATATGCTATGCAATGATAATCTGTGTTAATCCAAGCTAATTAGGACAAGGTGCGAGCACTATTAGTATACTATGCATGAGGCTTGCAACTTATAAGATGTCTTATACATAACACATATGCTTTATTACTACCGTTGACAAAATTGTTTCTTGTTTTCAAAATGAAAAGCTCTAGCACAAAAATAGTAATCCATGCTTCCCTCTGCGAAGGGTCTGTCTCTTACTTTATGTTGAGTCAGTAAACCTATTCCCCTCCATCTTAAGCAAGCATTTGAGTTGTTGTGATCAAACCATTATATTGTGATTTACTTCATCATGTCTTTTACTCTTCCTTGTTTAGTACAAGTTCTATCTGAATGAATATAGCTTTGAAAGTTATCAATGATTACTATGATTGAGTATGCAAGTTTACCATAAGCTTTAATATGAAAGCGCTGCTCCATAGATAAGTATAATCTGTTAACTGTTCTCTGACCAAGAACAAAGTTTGCCATCACCAACTATGATTTCTTATGCACCTTTATTTGTGATAACCTTATACTTGTTTCAAGTTGAGTTATATGAGGAAGTTGTTCACTAGAATGTCTTGTGTGAATGAATATGATGCTTCTTGTCCGTATTTGATTTATCGACTCTTCACTCCATAAACATGTGGTCCTGTTTACCGAGTTCAGTTTCGCTTGGGGACAAGCAAAGTCTAAGCTTGGGGGGAGTTGATACGTCCAATTTGCATCACTATTTTATATCATAATTTGCTGTTATTCATTGATATATTTCATATTTGGAAATGATACTTATGTTATTTCATCTATTTTGCATGTTTCATGATTATTTGGGGATCGCGCACCGGAGCCAGGATTCTGCTGGAAAAAGCACCGTCAGAATGCAATATTTCGGAAGATCAACAGTTGACGGAAATTATATGAAAAATCCTATTTTTCCAGATGACGAAGGGAGCCAGAAGGGGGAGCTGAGGGGACCCGAGGTGGGCCCACCTCATAGGCCGGCGCGGCCCAAGGCCTGGCCGCGCCGCCCTGTGAGGAGGGGGCCCACAGCCCTCTCTCGCCTTCTTTTCTTCGCGTACGCCTTCGTCCCGAAAACCTAAGCTCCAGAGGGTACATCGCGAAGAGCCACAGCCGCCTCTGCGGGGCGGAGAACACCAGAGAGAAAAGAGCTCTCCGGCGGGCAGGAATCCGCCGGGGAAATTCCCTCCCGGAGGGGGAAATCGACGCCATCGTCACCGTCATCGAGCTGGACATCATCTCCATCACCATCGTCATCATCTCCATCATCATCACCGCCATCTCCACCGCTACACCTCGTCACCGCTGTAACAATTCGGGTTGGATCTTGATTGTTTGATAGGGGAAACTCTCCCGGTGTTGATTTCTACTTGTTATTGATGCTATTGAGTGAAACCATTGAACCAAGGTTTATGTTTAAATTATTATTCATCATCATATCACCTCTGATCATGTTCCATATGATGTCTCGTGAGTAGTTCGTTTAGTTCTTGAGGACATGGGTGAAGTCTAAATGTTAGTAGTGAATTATGGTTGAGTAATATTCAATGTTATGATATTTAAGTTGTGGTGTTATTCTTCTAGTGGTGTCGTGTGAACGTCGACTACATGACACTTCACCTTTATGGGCCTAGGGGAATGCATCTTGTACTCGTTTGCCAATTGCGGGGTTGCTTGAGTGTGAAACCCGAGCCCCGTTGGTATATCGATGCAGGAGGGATAGCAGGATCTCAGAGTTTAAGGCTGTGGTTAGATTTATCTTAATTACTTTCTTGTAGTTGTGGATGCTTGCAAGGGGTATAATCACAAGTATGTATTAGTCCTAGGAAGGGCGGTACATTAGCATAGGTTCACCCACACAACACTTATCAAAACAATGAAGATTAATCAGCTGTATGTAGCGAAAGCACTATACTAAAATCCCGTGTGTCCTCAAGAACGTTTGGTCATTATAAGTAAACAAACCGGCTTGTCCTTTGTGCTAAAAAGGATTGGGCCACTCGCTGCAATTATTACTCTCGCACATTACTTACTCGTACTTTATTCATCTGTTACATCAAAACCCCCTGAATACTTGTATGTGAGCATTTACAGTGAATCCTTCATCGAAACTGCTTGTCAACACCTTCTGCTCCTCGTTGGGATCGACATTCTTACTTATCGAAGATACTACGATACACCCCCTATACTTGTGGGTCATCACCCTTCCAACGTCCTGTAGAACATGTCATCCCCAATTAGGATGTACTTCATGGCCTTGTATCTTATCCGTTTAGGTGCCCCCCGAGCCGAATCTTTCAAGTAATTGAAAATATCGGCTCTCCAGTCATCTGGTTCCATGAACTGCACCTGGACATCGGTTCCATCTGCTACATCCTTGTATCCTGATGCCATCTGTGCGAGATCGTTCACCTCGGTATTCTGCGACCTTGGGATCCAATTGAAATTTATATACCTGAACTGTGCCATCAGCTCACGGCATTGCATCCATAATGGGAAGAGCGACTCGCTCTCACATTTGTATTCCTCCGTGAGTTGGGAAATCACCAATTTGGAGTCTCCAAAAAGTTCCACAGCTTCTGCCCCGGCTTCCAATAGCAACTCCATTCCCTTGCATATTGCTTCATACTCAGCGACGTTGTTGGTGCAAGGGGTAGGTAACCTGATGGAGAAGGAATATGTTGCCCCCCGAGGCGACACGAGTAGAATGCCGATGCCGCAACCATCATCACAAACCGATCCATCGAAGAACATGGCCCATGCACGCATGATCAAGGTTGCTATATCAGTGTTTATTCGTTCAGCAATAAGATCGGCCAACGCCTGTCCCTTGACTGCTTTCGCAGGCTGATACCGGATATCAAATTCCGATAATGTAAACATCCATTTACCGAGTCGGCCTTTCAACACAGGAGCCGACAACATATGCTTGATGACGTCTGATTTGCATATGACGATAATTTCTGCTGACAGCAAAATATGCTGAATCTTGGTGCAGGTGAAAAACAAACAGAGACACAACTTCTCGATCTCAGGGTACCTCGTTTCTGCATCCAACATCCTTCTGCTGAGGTAGAAAACCACTCTCTCCAGACCATCATAAACTTGCACCACCACTGAGGCGATGGAGGTGTCAGCTACTGACAGGTAAATGTAGAATGGCCTGTCTTGCTGTGGCGGAACCAACACAGGTGGCTTCGTTAGATACTCCTTGATCTCATCAAATGCTTGTCGTTGCTCTGCCCCCCCCCCCAGCGAAACTCCTCATCAGCCTTAATTTTCACCAAGCCCATGAATGGCTCGATTCGCCCTGACAGATTGGAGATGAATCGTCTGACGAAGTTGATTTTGCCGATGAGACACTGGAGTTCTTTCTTCGTGGTAGGTGGCTTCATCGTTCGCACTGCCTCTTGGCTTTTCAGGCCGATCTCAATTCCGCGTTCATGAACCAAGAAACCCAAGAATTGACCGGCCGTTACACCAAAGGCACACTTCTTTGGATTCATTCTTAGTCCGAATTTTCTAGTTCGGTCTAGGACGTGTCGCAAATCCTCCAAGTGTCCTTCCACTGCAACAGACTTGACCACCACGTCATCAATGTAAATCTCCACCAATTTGCCGATCAGATCATGAAAGATGTAATTCATGGCTCTTTGGTACGTTGCGCCGGCATTTTTCAGCCCAAATGTCATGACTACATACTCAAACAAGCCCACCGAGCCTGGTACTCTGAATGCAGTCTTGTGTATATCTTCTGGAGCCATGAAAATTTGGTTGTAGCCGGCATTGCCATCCATGAAACTTAGAACCTTATGACCAGCAGCTGCATTGATCAATGTCTCTGCTACCGGCATTGGGTACTCATCCTTTGGAGTGGCTCTATTGAGATGCCGAAAATCTATGGCGACGCGCCATCGGCCGTCCTTTTTCTCTACAGGTACGACGTTAGAAATCCACTCAGCATACCTGCATGGCCTGATGAATCCGGCGTTCAGCATTTTCTCGATCTCTTTCTTGACTTCCACCAGAATTTTGGCCTTCATCTGTCGTGCTCGCTGCTGGAACGGCCGAAATCCTTTCTTCAGAGGGAGCCGATGCTCAATGATGCTCCTGTCTAACCCTGGCATCTCTGTGTAATCCCATGCAAAACAATCTGGGTATTCTTTCAACAAAGCTATCATCAGGCTCCTCAGATGCGGATCTAATTTTTTGCTGATAAATGTTGGTCGTGGCTTATCCCCAGGACCAATGTCAATCTCTTCTAGCTCATCAGCTGATGTAAACCCATATCCTAGCTTTCCGTCGCCTGCTAGATCGATGCTGAACACAGGCAAAACATATGGTGAGGATAATATGGGCCGATTGCCTGAATCGGCCTCCTTTTCCATTGCATTTCTCAATGAGGGTTTACAACTTATTTGTGCTCTACGACGACTACGTGACATGTTTAAGGTGAGATCCTTGCTTTTTATTTTTTGGGGCCGATCGCAGGGATCGGCCTTGCCACGTACGTCTACTGACTTTGGTCTTGCTACTCTGTCAGGCCGGTGGATAAGACCAGCCTCACCCCGTTTTTTGAAGCTTCGATGCGCTCACAGCCGTCCAAACTGATTCCAGAGATCGGCTCTTGGTCGTCTGCATCCCAAATATTCATGCGAGCTAATGAGATCTCGATCGAGTCATCTGCATGAACGACCTCCACTTCATCTCCATCCCGCTGTATCAGGCATTGGTGCATCGTGGATGGAATGCAGCAGTTGGCGTGAATCCAATCTCTCCCTAGCAGGACAGCGTAGGTGCTCTTGCTGTCGACGATGAAGAACGACGTAGGGATGGTTTTCCGGCCTACGGTTAGATCCACGTTCAGAACGCCTTGTGCTTCTGATGCTTGGCCGTTGAAATCGCTTAGTGTGACGTTGGTTTTGATCAGATCTTCGTTAGAGCGTCCCAAACGCCGTAGCATGGAGTATGGCATTATATTGACTACCGCTCCCGTGTCGACCAACATCTTGTTGACAGGCTGCCCATTGATATAACCTCTTAGGTACAGGGCCTTCAAGTGCCTGTAGCTCCTTTCTCGTGGCTTCTCAAAGATAACTGGCCGTGGACCGCAGTCAAACTGTGCTACTGGCACTTCTTCAGTTCTTGGAGCATGAAACTCCGACGGCAGTATAAACACCATATTTGTGTCAGCCGATGCCTCTGCATCGGCTTTTGTCTGCTTGGGGCGCCATTCTTTCTTCTGTGGCCGCGCCTCCGTCTCCAATGTCTACTGAATCTTGATACGTCTCCGACGTATCGATAATTTCTTATGTTCCATGCCACATTATTGATGATATCTACATGTTTTATGCATACTTTATGTCATATTTATGCGTTTTCCGGAACTAACCTATTGACGAGATGCCGAAGGGCCAGTTGCTGTTTTCTGCTGTTTTTGGTTTCAGAAATCCTAGTAAGGAAATATTCTCGGAATCGGACGAAATCAACACCCAGGGTCCTATTTTTCCACGAAGCTTCCAGAAGTCCGAAGGGGAAACGAAGTGGGGCCACGAGGTGGGGACACAGTAGGGCGGCGCGGCCCAAGCCCTGGCTGCGCCGGCCTAGTGTGTGGCCCCACCAGGACTCCACCGACCTTGCCCTTCCGCCTACTTAAAGTCTCCGTCGCGAAAACCCTACCCCGTTCGACGAAACCAGAGAAAACCTTCCAGAGCCGCCGCCATCGCGAAACTCCAATTCAGGGGACAGAAGTCTCTGTTCTGGCGCCCTGCCGGGACGGGGAATTGCCACCGGAGTCATCTCCACCGCCGTCTCCACCGCCATCTTCACCGCCATCGCTGTCTCCATGATGAGGAGGGAGTAATTCACCCCCGGGGCTGAGGGCTCCGCTGTAGCTATGTGGTTCATCTCTCTCTTTATGTGATCTAGTTGAATATCATCTATGTGCTACTCTAGTGATGTTATTAAAGTACTCTATTCCTCCTCCACGGTGTAATGGTGACAGTGTGTGCATCGTGTAGTACTTGGCGTAGGTTATGATTGTAATCTCTTGTAGATTATGAAGTTAGCTATTGCTATGATAGTTTTGATGTGATCTATTCCTCCTTGATAGTGTGATGGTGACAGTGTGCATGCTATGTTAGTACTTGGTTTAGTTGTGTTGATCTATCGTGTACTCTAAGGTTATTTAAACATGAATATCGAATATTGTGGAGCTTGTTAACTCCGGCATTGAGGGTTCGTGTAATCCTACACAATTAGTGGTGTTCATCATCCAACAAAAGAGTGTAGAGTGGCTTTATTATGTGATCAAAGTTGAGAGTGTCCACTAGTGAAAGCAGGATCCCTAGGCCTTGCTTCCAAGCATCGAATCTCCGTTTGTTTACTGTTTTGTTGCATGTTTACTCCCTGCCATATTTTATTCAGATTGCTATTACCACTCATATACATCCATACTACTTGTATTTCACTATCTCTTCGCCGAACTAGTGCACCTATACATCTGACAAGTGTATTTGGTGTGTTGGGGACACAAGAGACTTCTTGATTTGTGATTGCAGGGTTGCTTGAGAGGGATATCTTTGACCTCTTCCTCCCTGAGTTCGATAAACCTTGGGTGATCCACTTAAGAGAAACTTGCTGCTGTTCTACAAACCTCTGCTCTTGGAGGCCCAACACTGTCTACAAGAATAGAAGCACCCGTAGACATCAAGCTATTTTCTGGCGCCGTTGCCGGGGAGGTAAGGTAAAAGGTATTCACATCCTCCGACTACTAAGCTATTTCCTAGTCTTGTTGCCGGTGTGTGAGTGCTCGAAGCTATTTCCTTTAGATCCTGCAATTGCATCTTTTTGTTTCTTGTTTACACTAGTTAGGCATAATGGACAACAATGAGCTTCTTATTCTATTTCCTGAGTTAAGACATGAATTGTGTGATGCGAAAATTAAAGAACCTATGGAGCCTCAATTGCATGCTAGTAGCAATGTTATTAGTATGAACGCAATCACTGCTAATGTTATGGATAAGTCTAAGCTTGGGGAAGCTAGTTTTTGTGATCTTTTTAGTTTCCCATCTTTAGGGGAGAAAATTTGTTCTGATAATGCTTTATCTCCCATATGCGATAACTCTAATGATGCTTGTCCACCAACTGCAAGTACTGCTTTCAAGATACCCATGAAAATTATTGAACGTGTTATTGATAACCGCTATGAAGGGGATGGAACTGTCTCTTCGCTATTACCACTCATATACATCCATACTACTTGTATTTCACTATCTCTTCGCCGAACTAGTGCACCTATACATCTGACAAGTGTATTTGGTGTGTTGGGGACACAAGAGACTTCCTGTATCGTGATTGCAGGGTTGCTTGAGAGGGATATCTTTGACCTCTTCCTCCCTGAGTTCGATAAACCTTGGGTGATCCACTTAAGGGAAACTTGCTGCTGTTCTACAAACCTCTGCTCTTGGAGGCCCAACACTGTCTACAAGAATAGAAGCACCCGTAGACATCAAATCTTCACGGCCAGATCGGGCCGTGCTTTCCTCAACGTGTACAGGTACTGCGCCTCGGCTTCCTCCAAGTTCCGTAGCCGCTGAACCCTACGCTTCTGGGAATGACTGAGTCCATCAGGGCACCACCTTGGCCGGTGGTACTTATCTTCTTCT
Source organism: Lolium perenne (assembly GCF_019359855.2). Classification (NCBI taxonomy): domain Eukaryota; kingdom Viridiplantae; phylum Streptophyta; class Magnoliopsida; order Poales; family Poaceae; genus Lolium; species Lolium perenne. Next base: position 66,013,354 of record NC_067247.2, read on the forward strand.
TCATCTTCTGACTCCTCGAAGTCTTCATCTCGAGATGACTCAGCTCGTCTGCTCTGAGGTGGGAGAGGCCCTAGACGCTTGAACACTGAAACCTCACTTGTGCCCTTCCTCTGCTGTCTACATTCTGGGCAGTTGTCGATTGTGGGCAATCGGCTCATTCCTGAGTCCCAACAGTGCTTAAAGGAAGGACAATCCCAGTGTCTGTCCATGTCTTCCTGCTCTCTTGATCTCCCTTTAGCGCGGCGTTCATACCCTTCATCGTCTCTGTCATATCGACGATGTTTTCTGTTGTCTGCATCAGACCGACGATATCTGTCATCACCTACGTCGTACCGCCGACGTCGGTCATACTGATATTCATATTTGTTAAGGAGATGCGCGGAGAGTGGTCGTTGGTACCGCACGCTTCTCACTTCTTCCTCGGTGAGGTACCGTTTGTTATCATATTGGGGTCGGTCGCGTGGATCGGCCTCCTTCTTATCCTTGCCACGGGAGTGACTGCTCTCCTCTTTATCTTTGCCATGGCGGTCTACACTGCCATGTTGATATCGAAAGAGAAACCCAGCCAACGCTTCGTGGAAGGGTTGAGCTCCACCATGTTGACGTCAGGAAACGGTTGCATGTCCACTTTCATGGCAAACTGACCGAAGATTAATCGGCCTTGTTCTATCGCCATTTGAATCTGTCCACGCAACACTTTGCAGTCGTTGGTGACGTGGGTGAACGTGTGATGCCATTTGCAGTACGGTCTCCCGTTCAACTCTTGCACCGTAGGGATTTTATGGCTTTCGGGTAACTTCAGCTGTTTTTCCTTCAGCAGCAAATCGAAAATCTGCTCAGTTTTGCTTATATCAAAGTCAAACCCTTTTGCAGGCCCTGGTTGTTTCACCCATTTGCAGGACACGGCACGCCCCCGAGCCCATTCAGCCACGGCGACTTCCTGATCTTCTGCAGAGTCTTCAACTTCTTCTGCCTCGACCAGGCCTATCGGGCGCTTGAACTTGTCTTGGTACAATTCCGGGTGGCGCTGCTCATACAATGTCAGTTTCTGGACCATGTGCGCTGATGGCGTGTAATACACACGTTCGTTGGGAACCCCAAGAGGAAGGTATGATGCGCACAGCAGCAAGTTTTCCCTCAGTAAGAAACCAAGGTTTATCGAACCAGTAGGAGCCAAGAAGCACGTTGAAGGTTGTTGGTGGCGGGATGTAGTGCGGCGCAACACCAGGGATTCCGGCGCCAACGTGGAACCTGCACAACACAACCAAAGTACTTTGCCCCAACGAAACAGTGAGGTTGTCAATCTCACCGGCTTGCTGTAACAAAGGATTAGATGTATAGTGTGGATGATGATTGTTTGCGAAGAACAGTAAAAAACAAGTATTGCAGTAGATTGTATTCAATGTAAAAGAATAGGACCGGGGTCCACAGTTCACTAGAGGTGTCTCTCCCATAAGATAAATAGCATGTTGGGTGAACAAATTACAGTCGGGCAATTGACAAATAAAGAAGGCATAACAATGCACATACAAATATCATGATGAGTACTATGAGATTTAATCAGGGCATTACGACAAAGTACATAGACCGCCATCCAGCATGCATCTATGCCTAAAAAGTCCACTTTCAGGTTATCATCCGAACCCCTTCCGGTATTAAGTTGCAAGCAATAGACAATTGCATTAAGTATGGTGCGTAATGTAATCAACACAAATATCCTTAGACAAAGCATCGATGTTTTATCCCTAGTGGCAACAGCACATCCACAACCTTAGAACTTTCTCACACACTGTCCTGCATTTAATGGAGGCATGAACCCACTATCGAGCATAAATACTCCCTCTTGGAGTCACAAGTATCAACTTGGCCAGAGCCTCTACTAGCAACGGAGAGCATGCAAGAACATAAACAACTCATATATGATAGATTGATAATCAACTTGACATAGTATTCAATATCCATCGGATCCCAACAAACACAACATGTAGGATTACAAAGAAACGATCTTGATCATGATAGGCAGCTCACAAGATCGAGCATGATAGCACAATTAGGAGAAGACGACCATCTAGCTACTGCTATGGACCCATGGTCCAGGGGTGAACTACTCACACATCAATCCGGAGGCGATCATGGCGATGAAGAGACCTCCGGGAGATGATTCCCCTCTCCGGCAGGGTGCCGGAGGCGATCTCCTGAATCCCCCGAGATGGGATTGGCGGCGGCGGCGTCTCTGTAAGGTTTTCCGTATCGTGGCTCTCGGTACTGGGGGTTTCGCGACGGAGGCTTTAAGTAGGCGGAAGGGCGGAGTCGGGAGAGTCACGGGGGCCCCACACGCTAGGGCCGTGCGGGCCCCCTCTAGGCCGCGCCGCCCTAGTGTGGCGGCGCCCCGTGGCCCCACTTCGTCTCCCCTCCGGTCTTCTGGAAGCTTCGTGCAAAAATAGGACCCTGGGCGTTGATTTCGTCCAATTCCGAGAATATTTCCTTACTAGGATTTCTGAAACCAAAAACAGCAGAAAACAGCAACTGGCTCTTCGGCATCTCGTCAATAGGTTAGTGCCGGAAAATGCATAATAACGACATATAATGTGTATAAAACATGTGAGTATCATCATAAAAGTAGCATGGAACATAAGAAATTATAGATACGTTTGGGACGTATCAAGCATCCCCAAGCTTAGTTCCTACTCGCCCTCGAGTAGGTAAACGATAACAAAGATAATTTCTGAAGTGACATGCTATCATAATCTTGATCATACTATTGTAAAGTACATGAGATGAATGCAGCGATTCGAAGCAATGATGAAGATAATAAGTAAACAAATGAATCATATAGCAAAGACTTTTCATGAATAATACTTTCAAGACAAGCATCAATAAGTCTTGCATAAGAGTTAACTCATAAGCAATAAATTCTTAGTAGAAAGCTTTGAAACAACACAAAGGAAGATATAAGTTTCAGCGGTTGCTTTCAACTTCAACATGTATATCTCATGGATAATTGTCAACATAAATTAATATAACAAGTGCAATAGGTAAACATGTAAGAATCAATGCACACAGTTTACACAAGTGTTTGCTTCTAAGATAGAGAGAATAGGTAAACTGACTCAACAATAAAGTAGAAGAATGGCCCTTCGCAGAGGGAAGCATGGATTACTATTTTTGTGCTAGAGCTTTTATTTTGAAAACAAGAAACAATTTTGTCAACGGTAGTAATAAAGCATATGAGTTATGTATAAGATATCTTATAAGTTGCAAGCCTCATGCATAGTATACTAATAGTGCCCACACCTTATCCTAATTAGCTTGGGTTAACACGGAGTATCATTGCATAACATATGTTTCAACCAAGTGTCACAAAGGGGTACCTCTATGCCGCCTGTACAAGGGTCTAAGGAGAAGGTTCGCATTGGATTTCTCGCTTTTGATCATTCTCAACTTAGACACCCATACCGGGACAACATAGACAACAGATAATGGACTCCTCTTTTAATGCTTAAGCATTCAACAACAGTTAATATTCTCATAAGAGATTGAGGTTTTATGTCCAAACTGAAACTTCCACCATGATTCATGGCTTTAGTTAGCGGCCCAATGTTCTTCTCTAACAGTATGCATACTCAAACCGTTTGATTGTGAAAACCGCCCTTACTTCAGACAAGACGAACATGCATAGCAACTCACATGATATTCAACAAAGGTAAAAAGTTGATGGCGTCCCCAGAAACATGGTTACCTCTCAACAAGCAACTTACTAAGAAATAAGACACATAAGTACATATTCTTCACCACGATAGTTTTTAAGGCTATTTTGTCCCATGAGCTATATATTGTATAGGTAAAGAATAGAAATTTTAAAGGTAGCACTCAAGTAATGTACTTTGGAATGGCGGAGAAATACCATGTGGTAGGTAGGTATGGTGGACACAAATGGCATGGTTATTGGCTCAAGGATTTTGGATGCACGAGAAGGATTCCTCTCAATACAAGGCTAGGCTAACAAGGTTGTTTGAAGCAAACTCAAGTATAAAATGGTGCAGCAAGACTCACATATAAACATATTGTAAGCATTATAAGACTTTACATCGTCTCCTTGTTGTTCAAACACCTCAACCAGAAAATATCTAGACTTAGAGAGAACAATCATGCAAACCAAATTTTAACATGCTCTATGTAGTTATTCATTAATGGGTACAAGGTACATGATGCAAGAGCTTAAACAAGATCTATATGAGCACAAAAATTGCCAAGTATCACATTATTCAAGACATTATACCATTTACCACATGCGGCATTTTCCGTTTCCAACCATATATCAATGAATGAGGTAGTTCAACTTTCGCAACGAACATTAAAGATAAAGCTAAGAACACATGTGTTCATACGAAACAGCGGAGCGTAATATCTCCAATATAAAGGATTGTGGGATCCGACTTTATTCAAACAAAACAAAAACTAAAGCAAACAGACGCTCCAAGCAAAGCACATAAGATGTGACTGAATAAAAATATAGTTTCAGGGGAGGAACCTGATAATGTTGTCGATGAAGAAGGGGATGCCTTGGGCATCCCCAAGCTTAGATGCTTGGGTCTTCTTAAAATATGCAGGGATGAACCACGGGGGCATCCCCAAGCTTTGACTTTTCACTCTTCTTAATCATATTGTATCATCCTCCTCTCTTGATCCTTGAAAACTTCCTCCACACCAAACTCGAAACAAACTCATTAGAGGGTCAGTGCATAATTCATATATTCAGAGGTGACATAATCATTCTTAATACTTTTGGACATTGCACAAAGCTACTGAAAGTTAATGGAACAAAGAAATCCATCAAACATAGCAAAACAGGCAATGCGAAATAAAAGGCAGAATCTGTCAAAACAGAACAGTCCGTAAAGACGAATTTTAAAGTGGCACCAGACTTGCTCAGATGAAAATGCCCAAATTGAATGAAAGTTGCGTACATATCTGAGGATCACGCACGTAAATTGGAAGATTTTTCTGAGTTACCTACAGAGAATTCTGCCCAGATTCGTGACAGCAAGAAATCTGTTTCTGCGCAGTAATCCAAATCTAGTATTGACTTTACTATCAAAGAATTTACTTGGCACAACAATGCAATAAAATAAAGATAAGGAGAGGTTGCTACAGTAGTAAATAACTTCCAAGATTCAAATATAGAATAAAATACTGTAGTAAAAACATGGGTTGTTTCCCATAAGCGCTTTTCTTTAACGCCTTTCAGCTAGGCGCAGAAAGTGTGTATCAAGTGTTATCAAGAGATGAAGCATCGACATCATAATTTGTTGTAATAATAGAATCATAAGGTAACTTCATTCTTTTTCTAGGGAAGTGTTCCATACCTTTCTTGAGAGGAAATTGATATTTAATATTACCTTCCTTCGTATCAATGGTAGCACCAACAGTTCGAAGAAAAGGTCTTCCCAATATAATGGGACAAGATGCATTGCATTCAATATCCAAGACAACAAAATCAACGGGGACAAGGTTATTGTTAACCATAATATGAACATTATCAATCCTCCCCAAAGGTTTCTTCTTAGCATTATCAGCAAGATTAACATCCAAATAACAATTTTTCAATGGTGGCAAGTCAAGCATATCATAAATTTTCTTAGGCATAACAGAAATACTTGCACCAAGATCGCATAAAGCATTACAATCAAAATCATTGACCCTCATCTTAATGATAGGCTCCCAACCATCCTCTAGCTTTCTAGGAATAGAAGTTTCAAGTTTTAGTTTATCCTCTCTAGCTTTTATGAGAGCATTTGTAATATGTTTTGTAAAGGCCAAATTTATAGCACTAGCATTAGGACTTCTAGCAAGTTTTTGTAAGAACTTTATAACTTCAGAGATGTGACAATCATCAAAGTCTAAATCATTATGACCTACATCAATGGAATCATTGTCCCCAATGTTGGAAAAAATTTCAGCAGTTTTATCACAAGCAGTTTATAGCTTTTAGCGCTTTGTAATTTTGCACGCTTTGCACTAGGAGTAGAAACATTGCCAACACCAATTATTTTACCATTGATAGTAGGAGGTGTAGCAACATGTGAATCATTAACATTACTAGTGGTGGTAATAGTCCAAACTTTAGCTACATTATTCTGTTTAGCTAGTTTTGCATTTTCTTCTCTATCCCACCTAGCACGCAATTCAGCCATCAATCTTATATTCTCATTAATTCTAACTTGGATGGCATTTGCTGTAGTAGAAATCTTATTATCAATGTCCTTATTAGGCATAACTTTCAATTTTAAAAGATCAACATCAGAGGCAAGTCTATCAACTCTAGAAGCAAGAATATCAATTTTATCAAGCTTTTCCTCAACAGATTTGTTAAAAGCAGTTTGTGTACTAATAAATTCTTTAAGCATGGCTTCAAGACCAGGGGGTACACTCCTATTATTGTTGTAAGAATTCCCATAAGAATTACCATAACCATTACCATTAGCAGAAGGATATGGCCTATAGTTGTTACCAGAGTTGTTCCTATAAGCATTGTTGTTGAAATTATTATTTTTAATGAAATTCACATCAACATTTTCTTCTTGAGCAACCAATGAAGCTAAAGGAACATTATTTGGATCAACATTAGATCTACCATTCACAAGCATAGACATAATCACATCAATCTTATCACTCAAGGAGGAGGTTTCTTCGACAGAATTTACCTTCTTACCTTGTGGAGCTCTTTCCGTGTGCCATTCAGAGTAATTTATCATCATATCATCAAGAAGCTTTGTAGCCGCCCCCAAAGTGATGGACATAAAGGTACCTCCAGCAGCTGAATCCAATAGGTTCCGCGAAGAAAAATTCAGTCCTGCATAAAAGGTTTGGATGATCATCCAAGTAGTCAGTCCATGGGTTGGGCAATTCTTTACCAAAGATTTCATTCTCTCCCATGCTTGAGCAACATGTTCATTATCTAATTGCTTAAAATTCATTATGCTACTTCTCAAAGATATAATTTTAGCAGGAGGATAATATCTACCAATAAAAGCATCCTTACATTTAGTCCATGAATCAATACTATTCTTAGGCAAAGATAGCAACCAATCTTTAGCTCTTCCTCTTAATGAGAAAGGAAACAATTTCAATTTTATAATATCACCATCTACATCCTTATACTTTTGCATTTCACATAATTCAACAAAATTATTAAGATGGGCAGCAGCATCATCAGAACTAACACCAGAAAATTGCTCTCTCATAACAAGATTCAGTAAAGCAGGTTTAATTTCAAAGAATTCTGCTGTAGTAGCAGGTGGAGCAATAGGTGTGCATAGGAAATCATTATTATTAGTGTTTGTGAAGTCACACAACTTAGTGTTTTCAGGGGTATTCATTTTAGCAATAGTAAATAAAGCAAACTAGATAAAGTAAATGCAAGTAACTAATTTTTTTGTGTTTTTCATATAGAGAACAAGACAAGATAGTAAATAAAGTAAAACTAGCAACTAATTTTTGTGTGTTTTGTTTAAGTGCAGCAAACAAAGTAGTAGATAAAGTAAAGCAAGACAAAAACAAAGTAAAGAGATTGGAAGTGGAGACTCCCCTTGCAGCGTGTCTTGATCTCCCCGGCAACGGTGCCAGAAAAAGAGCTTGATGGCGTGTAATACACACGTTCGTTGGGAACCCCAAGAGGAAGGTATGATGCGCACAACAGCAAGTTTTCCCTTAGTAAGAAACCAAGGTTTATCGAAACAGTAGGAGCCAAGAAGCACGTTGAAGGTTGTTGGTGGCGGGATGTAGTGCGGCGCAACACCAGGGATTCCGGCGCCAACGTGGAACCTGCACAACACAACCAAAGTACTTTGCCCCAACGAAACAGTGAGGTTGTCAATCTCACCGGCTTGCTGTAACAAAGGATTAGATGTATAGTGTGGATGATGATTGTTTGCGAAGAACAGTAATAAACAAGTATTGCAGTAGATTGTATTCAATGTAAAAGAATAGGACCGGGGTCCACAGTTCACTAGAGGTGTCTCTCCCATAAGATAAATAGCATGTTGGGTGAACAAATTACAGTCGGGCAATTGACAAATAAAGAAGGCATAACAATGCACATACAAATATCATGATGAGTACTATGGGATTTAATCAGGGCATTATGACAAAGTACATAGACCGCCATCCAGCATGCATCTATGCCTAAAAAGTCCACTTTCAGGTTATCATCCGAACCCCTTCCGGTATTAAGTTGCAAGCAACAGACAATTGCATTAAGTATGGTGCGTAATGTAATCAACACAAATATCCTTAGACAAAGCATCGATGTTTTATCCCTAGTGGCAACAGCACATCCACAACCTTAGAACTTTCTCACACTGTCCTGCATTTAATGGAGGCATGAACCCACTATCGAGCATAAATACTCCCTCTTGGAGTCACAAGTATCAACTTGGCCAGAGCCTCTACTAGCAACGGAGAGCATGCAAGAACATAAACAACTCATATATGATAGATTGATAATCAACTTGACATAGTATTCAATATCCATCGGATCCCAACAAACACAACATGTAGGATTACAAAGAAACGATCTTGATCATGATAGGCAGCTCACAAGATCGAGCATGATAGCACAATTAGGAGAATACGACCATCTAGCTACTGCTATGGACCCATGGTCCAGGGGTGAACTACTCACACATCAATCCGGAGGCGATCATGGCGATGAAGAGACCTCCGGGAGATGGTTCCCCTCTCCGGCAGGGTGCCGGAGGCGATCTCCTGAATCCCCCGAGATGGGATTGGCGGCGGCGGTGTCTCTGTAAGGTTTTCCGTATCGTGGCTCTCGGTACTGGGGGTTTCGCGACGGAGGCTTTAATTAGGCGGAAGGGCGGAGTCGGGAGAGTCACGGGGGCCCCACACACTAGGGCCGCGCGGGCCCCTCTAGGCCGCGCCGCCCTAGTGTGGCGGCGCCCCGCGGCCCCACTTCGTCTCCCCTCCGATCTTCTGGAAGCTTCGTGCAAAAATAGGACCCTAGGCGTTGATTTCGTCCAATTCCGAGAATATTTCCTTACTAGGATTTCTGAAACCAAAAACAGCAGAAAAACAAAGAATCGGCTCTTCGGCATCTCGTCAATAGGTTAGTGCCGGAAAATGCATAATAACGACATATAATGTGTATAAAACATGTGAGTATCATCATAAAAGTAGCATGGAACATAAGAAATTATAGATACGTTTGGGACGTATCATGCGCCAATGAATTGTAGTCCACTTGGAAAGTCAGATCCTTGAGCGTCGCTGCGAGGCCTGCCACTGCCAGCTCGACTGCTTCTTTCTCAGTTAAACGAACCGAATAACATCGGTTCTTGATAGTTCTGAAACGCTGAATGTACTCAGACACCGTCTCTCCCCGCCTTTGCCGCACCTGCGTCAGATCGGCAATGCCAGCTTCGGTAGCTTCTGAGTGATATTGTACATGAAACTGCTCTTCCAGTTGCTTCCATGTCCGAACTGAATCTGGTGGCAACGAGGTGTACCACCCAAAAGCTGGACCCATGAGCGATTGCGCAAAGAACCTTACAAGTAGCGGGTCGGATGCTGAAACCATGCCCAACTGTGCCAAATATCGGCTCACATGCTCAATTGAGCTAGACCCTTCTGATCCACTGAACTTTGTGAAGTCAGGGAGCCGATACTTGGGCGGCAGCGGGATCAGGTCATATTCGTTGGGATACGGCTTGGAATAGCCGATTGCTCTCCTCTTTGGCAGGATACCGAACTGATCTCTCAGGATTGCACTGATTTGATCCATGGTATGAGCTGCAGGGGCTGAGCTTTCATGACTCGTTCCGGTGGCATATTTAGCTAGCCACGCCTGTTTCTCAGCGTCTACTCCAGAACTCCCTCCTGCTCCAGCAATCCCTCCTGCTGCAATCTGGTTCGTGTGCGCCCAGTTGTTGCAGTCCGGCACGTATGTGCACATGTATCCATGTGGGATCTCTTTGGGCGGCTCATACAAGAATTGGTAATCGCCAGGATCACCTCCAACCTTGTAGACGACGTATGCCGGTGAACCTTGTTGCTGTGGAGCTGCAAGCGTGAATGGCAGTTGCGGCCTGGTGTGGAACGGTATCTCTTCCTGGTGAGCCCCTAGGGCAGGTCCTGACGGAGAATACTGATGCTTCATGATTTCCTGAACCACATGAAGTGCAACACGCTCAAAAGCGTTCACTAGGCTCTCAGAATGACGATGTAGAGAATGAGCCACCATATAATTGGTTTCCTGGCGCAGGGCTCTGGTGCGCTCCTCCGAAGGAAGAGACAGATCTACTCCATCGAGCACGCCTTCGGGTGTGAATCCTTTGAACCTAATGCCATGTGAACGGGTTTTTTCGAAAGAGCCGATGAGATCGGCTTCGAAGAGAGCCTTAAGCTCATCATACTTCTTCTTGTGCTCTTCAGGCAGATCTTCGTACTTGACTGGTTTGCCTGACATCTCAGCTGCAGATGTTGACGTGGTTGCTGCAAATTGTCCCACCGGGCGTGCTAGAATGTGTTGCCTGCCAAAACCCACTGGCGAGCAGCGACGAGCAACACGAAGAGCCGGGAGGCTTCCAAGACTGCTGGTGGGCCTTGGTCCCTCGGTCGACGGCCCGCAATGCTCTGGCACACGTCCTGACGGTCGCAAGGGCGTGCCACCTGACCTATACCTGGTCAGGAAGGTGTTGGATCGCTTCGATTAGTTTCCTACATGGTAGACACGTAAACATTAAATGAGCCTCGATCGGCTCTCAGGTTACCCTGCTCATCGGCTCAAAGAGCCGATTGACCCATGGTTCATGTTAGATCTTGCAATAACATGGGTATCCTGCTTCATTAATATTAAGCTAAATCGATCTACGACAGTTTAGGGTTTTCACCGTATAACCGGAACATCCTACACGTAGTTGAGCCTAGCAGATACGAAAGATGATGGAAAACTAACCCTAAAAGAGGCCTAAAAACCAACATAGAGTCGATTCCCGGAACATCCCTTCTAGGATCGGTAAGCCATACCTAGCGCACTACCGGATCGTTCAACCCATTTGCAAGGCCTAACCATACGGATATCAAACTAATCCTTGCAGAACAAGGAGCAACTATAACGGATCAAATCTACTAAATAAAGATGAAGCAAGATGCCGCCCTTACACCTAAGATAGGTGTAAGGGCGGCTGGACATCGAGGGGCAGCATAGCTAAGCAAGCATATAAGAAAAGCATCGATGCAAGCCCCAAAACATCCACGATAAGCAGTGTTGCTCGCCATCAACAAGGCTTCAGTACGAGCAACACCAGACAACGAATAAACCTATACTGCCTAGATCGCAAGATGCGATCTAGGCATCATGATGCTTACCCGGAAGAAACCCTCGAAACAAGGGGTGGCGATGCGCCTAGATTGTGTTTGTTGTGAACGTGGTCGCCCTCCTTTCTCAATAACCCTAGGTACATATTTATAGTCCGTAGACTTTCTATCTTTGGAATACACCTAACCGTGTACGAGCTAAACTCTATCTCTTAATTCTAAACTAAGATGCAATCTATTATAATATACAGATACACGGGCAATCTAGCCCAAACTCTCGTGCAAGGCCGCTTCAGAGACGCTCCACGTGTATATCCTCCAAGCCCATCTCAATTACGGCCCATCTCCTGATTCGGCCAAAATCCGGTGATAACAGTTGTAAACAACAGACAATTGCATTAAGTATGGTGCGTAATGTAATCAACACAAATATCCTTAGACAAAGCATCGATGTTTTATCCCTAGTGGCAACAACACATCCACAACCTTAGAACTTTCTGTCACATCGTCCTGCATTTAATGGAGGCATGAACCCACTATCGAGCATAAATACTCCCTCTTGGAGTCACAAGTATCAACTTGGCCAGAGCCTCTACTAGCAACGGAGAGCATGCAAGAACATAAATAACATATATGATAGATTGATAATCAACTTGACATAGTATTCAATATCCATCGGATCCCAACAAACACAACATGTAAGATTACAAATAGACGATCTTGATCATGATAGGCAGCTCACAAGATCGAACATGATAGCACAATGAGGAGAAGACGACCATCTAGCTACTGCTATGGACCCATAGTCCAGGGGTGAACTACTCACACATCGATCCGGAGGCGATCATGGCGATGAAGAGACCTCCGGGAGATGATTCCCCTCTCCGGCAGGGTGCCGGAGGCGATCTCCTGAATCCCCCGAGATGGGATTGGCGGCGGCGGCGTCTCTGGAAGGTTTTCCGTATCGTGGCTCTCGGTACTGGGGGTTTCGCGACGAAGACTATATGTAGGCGGAAGGGCAGGTCAGGGGGCCACACGAGGGGCCCACACGCTAGGGCCGCGCGGCCAGGGGCTGGGCCGCGCCGCCCTATTGTGTGGCCACCTCATGGCCCCACTTCTTATCTCCTCCGGTCTTCTGGAAGCTTCGTGGAAAAATAGGCCCCTGGGCGTTGATTTCGTCCAATTCCGAGAATATTTCCTTACTAGGATTTCTGAAACCAAAAACAACAGAAAACAACAACTGGCTCTTCGGCATCTCGTCAATAGGTTAGTGCCGGAAAATGCATAATAATGACATATAATGTGTATAAAACATGTGAGTATCATCATAAAAGTAGCATGGAACATAAGAAATTATAGATACGTTTGGGACGTATCAATTGCAGTATTTGGAAACAAGGCCTAGGGATCATACTTTCACTAGTGGACACTCTCAACATTGATCACATAAATAAATAAGTTCTCTTCCTTTGTGCTACATATACTCTTGTTTGATAATGAACACCATTCGTTGTGTAGGGCTACAAGAGCACCTCAATGCCGGAGTTAACAAGCTCCACAACATTCGGTATTCATGTTTAAGTAACCTTAGAGCATACTAGATCTTTGCAATTTAAACCGAGTACTAACATAGCATACACACTGTCACCTTTACACTATGAAGGGGGAATAAATCACATCAATACTATCATAGTAATAATTAACTCCATAACCTACAAGAGATTATGATCATAACCTACGCCAAGTACTACACGATGCACACACTGTCACCATTACACCGTGAAGGAGGAATAGACTAATTTAATAACATCACAAGAGTAGCACATAGACTAATAGTGATACAAAACTCATATGAATCTCAATCATGTAAGGCAGCTCATGAGATCATTGTATTGAAGTACATAGGAGAGAGATTAACCACATAGCTACCGGTACAGCCCTTAGCCTCGATAGAGAACTACTCCCTCCTCATGGGAGACAGCAGCGGTGATGAAGATGGCGGTGGTGTCGATGGAGGAGCCTTCCGGGGGCACTTCCCCGTCCCGGCGGCGTGCCGGAACAGAGACTCCTGTCCCCCAGATCTTGACTTCGCGATGGCGGCGGCTCTGGAAGGTTTCTCGTACCGTGACTTTTTCGTCTCGAAGATTTAGGTCAGGGAGCTTTAAATAGGCGAAGAGGCGGAGTCGGAAGGGTTACGGAGGACCCACACAGTAGGGGGGCGCGCCTGGCTCCTTGGCTGCGCCGCCCTATTGTCTGGTGGCCCTGTGGCCCTCCTCTGGTCCCTCTCGGGTGTTCTGGAAGCTTCGTGGAATTCTAAGATGCTGGGCGTTGATTTCGTCCAATTCCGAGAATATTTCCTTACTAGGATTTCTGAAACCAAAAACAGCAGAAAACAGGAAAGTGTGAACAAAACATGTAGGTAATGTCATAAAACTAGCATGGAACATAAGAAATTATAGATACGTTGGAGACGTATCATGGTGCATGTGTGTGTCGGGGTGGGGGAGGAGGTCGTCGCTGATGCCCACGAGGTGCATTGTCCTAGTGGCCGGAGCGGCGACGGTGACAATGGTGAGAAAGAGGATGCTGGACGGGAAGACGGTGGATGTCATTGCCATTCCCATGGCGGAGGTCATCGCTGATGCCCACGAGGTGCGATATCCCAGTCCCGGGGCGGCATCGACGACAATAGCGAGAAAGAGGAAGATGAAAGGGACGACGATGGATGCCATTCACATGGCTGAGGTGAATCGTGATGGCAGAGAGGAACAAATTATTCTGTTTTATTATCGAAAGCATGATCTAGCGTACAAAAATCACAAGTTAGATTCAACACATAAAACTTGATAATAATAATAAGACCATACTTTTGGGACCAGTTTGGTTGTAGAGAGAAAAAATCGCTAGTATGGTTACTCGTGATCTCACATCCAGAGAGAAAAATCGCTAGCTTTCAAAGGAAGACCATTCACTCTACACCATTGTTGGAAGTTGCTCGAGCATCTAAGGAAATTGAGGGAGCAAGAGGCACCACCAAAGAAATGATCTACGCTATGTTTGAATTATGTAAGTGATGAAGACGGAGGAGCCAACAAAGGGAAGCCGGATGGGAACAAGAGGGCTAAGGAGAAGATCAAGGTTTAAGCCGAAGTAACAAATTGGGCTTCCAAGATCGATGAGTTCGTAAAGTCAAAGGAATGCATGACGCTCAAGACTTTGGAGTTAGAGAAATCCATGTGAGAGAAAAAGATAGTGATGAAGCAAGAAAGGTGGCAAGCAATTCATGAGTTGGAGGAGAGGAGGCTAGCTCTAGAAAAGAAGAAGACAATGGTGGACCTTGTTGCGGAGGAGAATAAAACAATGATGATGGATCCGAGCAACATGTATTCCTCACCAAACAATGGTGCCATATGAGGAAGCTCGAGATCATTACAAGGAGAAGGCTAGCTCGTGAAGATAGAGACAATGCTTCGGCAAGCGGTGGTGTCGCCGGAGGTGCTACCGTCGACAATGGTGTTGCTTGAGCCTTCTTTCATCATCATGCGGACAGATGATTGCATAAGGAAGATGTTTTTCTCATATTTTAGATGTTTGATGCCAACAAAAACAATACCGTATATTGTCGCACTTGCTGGCATATTCATGTTTCGTTTCACAGTTTTGGTATACAAAATCTAATGCGGCACGGTGGCCGACCCCCGTTCAAAACTTTGAATCCTCCCGAACGTGGCAGTACACAGTAGTAGTGAGCCCTGCTCTGCTCTGCTCGGCGTGCAGCAAAAGACGCCGACTCTGTCGTCATGGCAGGATCCCCTCTCCGAGGAAAAAAGCACGAGCGGGTCACACACACACACACAAAAAAAGCACCCGGCACGCACGCCGCACGACGCCATAATTGGTCCATTCGAATTTCGAACGCCGCCGGCCGCTCCCCTCTCCTCCCCATCCATCCACGCCAAACTACACACACACCAGACCGGCGAGACGAGACCCGAGCCGAGCGGCGGCAGCGCGGGACGCAGCACAGCAGGAGGAGATGAGGAAGGCGGCCGCGGCCTCGCGCTACGCCTCCTACGAGTCCCAATCCCCCTCCCCGTCCCCGCGCCGCGCCGGCGCCGGACCCGCACCCGCCGCCGCCGCATCGGGGACGCCGGTCCAGCAGAGCCGCGCGCTGGTGCCGGTCAGATCCGGCCGCGCCGACCTGCGCTGCCAGGCGCCGCCGCAGCCGCACGGCAACCTCGGCTCCGTGCTCCGGAGGCTCATCTCCATGGACAAGAAACCCAGCTCCAAGAACCTCCTCCCCGTCCCTCCCGCCCCCGCGAAGAACGGCGGCGGAGGGGGCAAGCTGCCGGCGCTGTCGCGGAAGCTATTCCAGAAGGCCCCGCCGGAGGGCAAGCGGAAGGCCCTCACGGAGGTCAAGAACAGCGGCAACGCCAACACGCGCACGCTCGCCACGGTGCTGCGCAGCGAGCGGGAGCTCCTCTCGCAGAGCAAGGAGCAGGAGGACGAGATCGCCGCGCTCCGCCGCCAGCTCCACCAGAAGGACACCGAGGTGTGCACATAGAGCTCCCCTTCCCCTCTCCACTCTCCCCCGCACCAGTCCGTGCCACCAATGGCCCGATGCAGTACGAACCAACAATCTGTCGGCTTGTTGAGCAGGTCGAGCGGCTCAAGGACCTGTGCCTGCGCCAGCGGGAGGAGATCAGGGCGCTCAAGGACGCCGTCCTGTTCCCGGACGCGCAGCCCGACCGCCACGTCCGGGACGAGATATCGACCCTCACCGGGCAGATCCAATGCCTTGCCGAGGAGCTCGCCCAGGCACGTCCTTGACGATTTTGGGAAGCATTCAAAATGGTATCTTTCAGTGCCAATCTAATGCTCGTCTGCTCTTGTTTCACTCTGAGCAGGTCAAGGCCGAGAAGAACACGTCAAGGTCATGTTTTGATGATGGATATTGTTCCTCCCCAAGTACGCCCGTGCTTAACGAGGAGACTGCCTTCTCTCTGGTATGATCGTTTGCTCTGTCATTCATGATAGTTTGCTCTGCCGTTCTGTTGAAACGATTGAGCGATGTCTATGCTACTGAGTTATTTGTATATAGGCTGCTTCAAAATTTTATTCGTCACTATTAGATGTTGCGTGTATCACCCTGTAAATTGCTTTTAGATTATTTTTCTTGAATTCAGCCTTATGTTCCATGCTAAAGTTTGCAAACAGAACATATAATTTCCACTATTAAATGGCCCTATCAAAGGTTTAACAGCCATTAAGCTATATAAATGACCCTTTATATCGGGGTAATGCATATGCTACATTTACCTTGCATTAAATGGCCTTTTAGGACGAAGGATTTCTTCAGAACCTTACTTTTGTATTATCACATTTCTTGTAACCACAAAGATTAGTTAATTTCATAATGTAGTTTATTATTGTTTCATAAGGTACCGGGACAACACAGAAACTGGCCAAACTTTCTTACTTATCGGTTCACACTAATGCGCTCATTTTCTCATGGACTTTGATGACTTAATCAGAATTCAGAACTACACCTCAGATCTCAATAGAGATATGTCAGAGTAACTTTATTCTACTGTCTAATGTTTTGGCCTGCCTGTTGTGCAAATACCTGCACAACACACTGTTAACAACTTCCTAATTGTTCTTTATGTTGTTTTGACTTATTTCATATTTTCAGTTCATACCCTTTATTCTTCCAAAGTGATATGTGAAAACCCTTTTTACACTGTTAAATCTGTAAAGACAGTCATTTACCTATGTTTCATGGTTAATTTGGGTAGTTAGTTTCAGAATCCAAGTTCCAAATCTTCTAAAGCCTTGTCGCTGCTGTAATTTGCAAACTATCTTTTGCAACAACAATAAGAACAAAAAACTCCCGACACAAATGAATCTTACATGGCTGCATGGGCTACCTATCTACCTAGTAGTATCTGTGCATACCGACTTATTAAACATATAATTTCACTTCGATTTGAGTGACTGATGATATCCATTATTGCTATTCTCTGTCATTGCAGGAGTGTAGCATCGGCGAAGCAGAGACGCCAAACTGTGGTAGCCCTGACGAAATGTTTGTCAAAGATCTTAATCCCTGCCTGACCCCTTTCTCCAAGAGCAGATCCGAGGTATCAGGGCTGGCTTCAGCACAATTTCCATCCATCTTTTCCCCTTAAGTTTGTGCTCAAGCTGCCACAGCATATTCCTCACCTCAACCATGAACTTTGCTAGGAATACGAGGAATCCTTGAGCTCCCAACGCAGCAACAGCAGCAAGGCCAGGCCGGCCCACCACCTCTCCTTCGGCTCGAGCCGAAGACCGATGTCGAAGAGCTCCGATCACCACAAGCCTACCTCAGGCACTGGGAGTAGCAGCAAGCGGCGAGTGCACAGATCCGACCAAGACAAGATCTACCAGAACCTATTTTAGTTTAGTCATGAATCGCCCAGAGATTGTGTGTGTGAGAGTTGTGTAATAACGTTGCTATGTGTGTGGTGTGGGGGTGAACAAGCAACGGTCATTACGATCTTGGTTGTGCTTTGGTTCTTGATGGTTGATAGCTGTCAGATGTATGAACCCTGATGGTTTGATGTTTCTTTCCAGAGAAATTCAGGTGTAATTTTCACCTCGAGATAGATGGAGGTTGGTTTTCAGAGAGTAGATGCAACCCATAAACAGAACATGATTTCTAGACTCAATATTTTGAAAGCTGGTCTCAGACAACTAGTGGCAGAATTCTGGACCAAATATTTCGACAACTAGTGGCAGAATTGTGGACCAAATATTTCCCTCTTCGTCTTGAGCAAAACACGCTTCTAGCTCTGAAGTTTCAAAGCGACGGCGAGAGTTCCCCGTTGTCTGGGCACGGACGGACGACAGCCGTCCGATGTCCAAGCTGGACGGTCCAGATCTGCCGCCGCCAGTATACTAGTCCGACTCAACTACTCGGTCTGATCTGTAGCTGTCCGGCGCTCACCAATGGTGGTCGTCTTCTCCCCGACTCCCCGCCCCAGCCAAATCCCAAACCCCGCCGCGGCGCAGATCCCCCAAATCCCCCAGCCCTAGTCCACGCTCCCCCGCTCGGATCAATCCCCCCCCGAATTCGATTCAGCTCGGATGCGGCCAGCGGCGGCGTAGCGGAACCCCCGGCGTCGAGCTAGGGTTAGGGTTTCGAGGGGTTTGCGAAGCTAGGGTTTGGCCCCCGGCCCCCGCCCGCGATGGGCCGGTCTCGCGGGGTGCCCAACTCCGGCGACGACGACACCAACCACAGGTCCCGCTACTCGCTGCCCCCCCTTCGCATTTCGCTTCTGCCTTGGCTACTAGCGAGTGGTGTAATGTAATGCGCGGCCGGTTTTTGCTGCAGGTCGAAGCGGAGGAGGGTTGCGTCGAGCGGGGATGCGTCGGACTCCCTCTCGGCGGCGTGCGGGGGAGCTGGCGACGGGAAGAAGGCGCTGTACCACTGCAACTACTGCAACAAGGACCTGTCGGGGAAGATCCGGATCAAGTGCTCCAAGTGCCCGGACTTCGACCTCTGTGTCGAGTGCTTCTCTGTTGGAGCTGAGGTCACTCCGCATCGGAGCAATCACCCCTACAGGGTCATGGTCAGTGTCCTAGCTTAGCTTGGTTTTCCTACTTGCCCACTGAATTGCAATTGGTGCACAAATGCATGCTTAACTGATTAGTGTCCAGAAGCAGCAGTAATAACCACTAGGGTCGAAGAGCAATCGAGTGATACCGCAATGGACTTAATATGCTGTTAATAACTTTGCCCCTAAAGCGTAGCATTCCACTTGTCATTTGGAATAGTAAATCTTTGGTGATTGCTACTTAGTCAAAAAGGCAGGACGCAAAAAAAATGCAGTATGAGTATGTGACACCCCAATGCCGAATCATCCCACACAAACACTATCTTTGCGCAATCCCATTGCACTCATGCTTCTATTCATGTTTACTTGGATACACTTATAAGCGTCCTTTAGCAGCACATGCGTTAACTCAGATTATATGTTTGGTTCTACATGGTTAGATAATCAACTATCTCTATTGTAATTGTCTATATGCGGTTTACTACATGTGCGCCCAGGTCATCCTGGAGACAGCTCTCATAAACAAAGAGAAGCGGCAAAAGAAAACAGTTTCTACCTTAGAACTTTAAATATTTATTAGTAAGTTGCATGCTTTAACTCAACTGAAATTATGCAACAGGACAACCTATCTTTTCCACTAATTTGTCCAGATTGGAATGCAGACGAGGAAATCCTTCTTCTAGAGGTACTTTCAGTGTCCATTTGTTCTGTTCATTTCTGACTTGTGGGTTCTGACTGCTTACCTGTTATTATTGAAGGGCATTGAAATGTATGGTCTGGGAAACTGGGCTGAAGTTGCAGAGCATGTTGGTACCAAGGGCAAGACACAATGCATTGATCATTATACAACTGCATACATGAACTCACCTTGTTATCCCCTTCCGGTAATCATTTTGTCAACCTGTTAATTTGTAGAGTTGAAAGTTGATACCTAATACAATACTACCTCATCATTGTAGGACATGTCTCATGTTAATGGCAAGAATAGAAAGGAACTTCTCGCCATGGCTAAAGTACAGGGTGAGAGTAAAAAAGGTGAGCAGTGATCACATATTTTTCAGGTGATAAAGAAAATCTATTTAGGCTGGAACAGGATATTATATGTTTTTCTTGAACATCTGAGTATTAGATCTTCTGGTGAGCGTAAGCTGGGTATGTATTTTGAAGGCTGACATACCTTACTACATATATTAATTGGTCGTGGGTGTGTGATGTTAGTGTCTCAGGTGGTTTAGCCGTTTAGGTTACATTACTTACATAGTTCTGGTCTTCAAGAATTCTTTCTATATCAGGATATTTAGTACTAGCGTTGTTTCTTTACTTCTGATATGTTAGCTGTTAATAACTATGAGCTAAATACCTGTGCTTAACTACGGATCAATAAATTAGATTGTCTCAGCATGTCAACCAGCTGTTCTTGTGCTCCATGGCACACTAGGCATGGTCTCATCTCTCGTTCAAGTCCTGTGTCGTGCAATTGTGGGCTTTTGTGGGAAACTGGGAGCCATTACCCTATATTTGTATTTTTAGATTTGGAGTCAGCGGATAAGGGATATGGACGCGGATCTTTCTTTCTTGTGGCATGCTGTAAATTACCTCAAATAGTTCTTCCAAAATCGTTGCTGCAACATCTTTTTTGTAGGGATCAAAGACAGTTGTGATTGATTAGCACCACTCCAAGGCTTCAATAGAGAAGTTTCTTGTTTGGTAATTAATGGAGCTGTTAGAATGTAAAATGAAAAGAATCATGTAGACATTGCTAGTTCACGGGTTTAAAGGCGTTGCTTAGGCGTGGCGACGCTTAGGCGTCAAGGCGCCCGCCCCCCCTCTGCCTTGGAAAATCGAGCGCTTTAGGCGCCTAGGCGTCTAAAGCACCCGCCTAGTCGTTGCTTAGGCGTCAGGGCGCCCCCAACCCGCTCTAAGACGCCTTGACGCCTTCAAAACCATGCATATGAGAAAAAAGCATGAAGGATATTGGGAAGGCTAGCATCCCACATCTCCATGTTTATGGGTTACGTGGGCCTTGTCGGCTGTTCATTGTTTTCTTTTCTAGTTTTATTGCTTCAGTTTTCCGGAGGTACAGCGGTCCGAGCCAGTTAGCTATATATAAGTCGTTACTGTCGAATATCAATACTATATGTACATGTATGGGCCCCTAAATGGCATGGGCCTTGCTGTGGTGTAGGGGCGGAGAGTGAACGAACGACCACCAACTCAACATTTCATAAGTAGGAAAGAAAATGTGCCTGAATGCACAGAAGCACAGACATGAACACAAGAATCCACACAAATGCATGAGCTAATATAATGAAATAACAGAAACCTCCGGCAGGACACTATTCTGTCGGTAATGACTCTGAATGTGAGGATGCTAAGAAGTACTTTCTGCCCTGAGTAATGTCCTCCCTTACATAAAGAAGAATGACAGTAAAGACTTGATATGATATCTCACTATGTTTGTTTGTATATTTCCTCTTTCTATATATAGGAATTCCAGTGTTACCAGGGGATTGGACTCCTAAGGATGAGTCTCCATTTTCTCCACCCCGTGTCAAGTATGCTATTCTTGCTCTAGAATATTCATAACCATGCATCTGAACTTTGCAAGAGGTTAGTTACCAATTGTTGCCTTGCATAGGGTGGAAGATGCACTTCTAGAAGGTCCAGCCAGTCGATCACCTTCGCACATACCTGGTAGTATGTCTTCTAATTTGACTGATTCGATCCTAATATTTGTTTGTCCAGTCTCATTGAACATGATCCGGATTATGCTAATGCAGTTGAATCTGCTTCAGGTGCAAATAAGAAAGCTTCAACTGTTGGGCATTTCAAAGATGGTGCTAATCTAGCTAAAGTTGAAGGTACAGCCATAAATAAACTATCCATGGGTGATCAGATGGATGCATTAGGGTTATTTTCTGTTTTTCATTCATCATCAAGCATTGCCTTCATGTCAGTAAAGACATCCCTTTGTTGTTCTCAGATTAAGCGAAAATAAGACACTACTTAGCATGGCTTCCTTTCCCAAGTTGTTCACCTTTGTGATATGTTTGATCAAGTTTATTACCCTTTTAAAGAGATGACTTTACATATACAATCGTGGTCGGAAAAACCATTTTCCCTTTTATTTTAGAATTTTGTATTATGATCAAAATAAACCAAAGACAGATCTCTAGACAATGGTATCTGGAGTGTTTAGAAGCAAATCCTTTTTATTTATTTTACCATAATGAAACATACGTAGTTACGTACGCCGCACCTGTATTATTTCTTCAGATTCCTGCAATATCGTATATTGAATATTGGCCTGTTCAATTTGTATCTGCCAGATGGTCATATGGATAGAAGTATCGGCGTAAAAAAGCCCAGATGTTCTGCAGAAGAAGGGCCTTCGTTGACTGAATTGAGTGGATACAATGCAAAGAGGCATGAGTTTGACCCAGAGTATGATAATGATGCTGAACAAGCACTTGCAGAGATGGAATTTAAAGAAACTGATTCAGAAACCGATCGTGAACTGAAGCTACGTGTGTTGCGAATTTACTTGTCAAGGTTCGTCAACTGCAAAGAATGTTTGTTCGTAGTAAATAAAAGTAAATTCTGTTGTTGCAGTAGTTTATTCCTCTGGTTTGAGAAAGATCATCATGGCAACATCTTCTTATTGGTTCCTACTAATTAATATTCAGATGAAAAGGGCTCCATGTTTTTAGTGCTTAAGCTGCTAGTTGACTTGAACAAATGGTTCTGTTTGCATGACTTCATTAAAAGCTGCAACAGACCTTGCTGTTTAATAACCAATGAGTCTGCTAGAAGTTATAGAACCTTTTTTATGCTTCTCATCCTTTTGATTATTTTCCACCATAGGCTTGATGAAAGGAAAAGGAGAAAAGAGTTCATATTGGAAAGAAACTTACTGTACCCTAATCCTTTGGAGAAGGATCTTACAAATGAGGACAAGGAGGTTTACCATCGATACAAGGTCTTCATGCGTTTCCTTACTAAGGAGGAACATGAAGCCCTTGTTAGGAGTGTTATTGAAGAACGGAAAATCCGGAGGAGGATTCAAGAGCTTCAGGTGTTCTACTTTTCCCCAAAGTTCACATGGGCACATGTCCATATGTTTAGCTTGCCATTTTCTCTTACTACATTCAGATTCTCAACTAAGCAAACAGAATAGTTACAACTCGCTGTTACAGCATTTTTTGTGTGCAAGAATAATTCCTTACATTACTTTATTTTGTTCATGCCAGGAATGTCGTTCCGCTGGATGCCGTACACTGGCTGAAGCCAAGATACACATCGAGCAGAAGAGGAGAAAGGAGTATGGTATGAATGCTCAAAAAGCGAAGGAAAGTGGCCAGCTTATTCCAACTACTAAAGCAGTACACAAAACAAACCGGCCTATGAAAATTGAGACAGATGGGAATTTGGATCTAAAGAAAGGCAGTACAATTTTGGATTCTGGTGGTAGGGATTCTCCAAAAACCACAGGACATACAACCGCTAAACAATGGGATGATTGGGATATTGTTGGTCTTCCTGGGGAAGAGCTATTAAGTGCTAGTGTAAGAGCATTGCTTGTTTCTTCTTGATGTCGCCATTTACGTATTCTTGCAGCTCGTTAGAATAAACGAATTCTCTTCTTCTCTATTTCAGGAAAAACTTCTCTGCTGTCAGAACAGATTGCTACCTAGTCATTATCTGAAAATGCAGGAAGTATTGATGCAGGAGATGTTCAAGGGTAGTGTTGTCAAGAAGGAAGATGCTCATGTATTATTCAAAGTCGACCCTGCCAAAGTCGATACGGTTTATGATATGGTGACGAAAAAGCTGGGTAACAATGATGAGGCTCCAACCGTTTAGTTACGCATTTGGGTAGTGCCTGGTGTAAACTTCCCTCAGAACCAACTCTTGGTTTCTCATTCGCAGCATGATCGAGACTCAAGGGTAAGAATGGAGGCTATACTTACATTGACTTGGCTGTAGTGTTGAATTGAAATTCGTGCAAGATTTCCAAAGTACACAATAAGGCGTCCGAGCCAAATTGTAAAATTACAGTGGGAATGTGTAGCGTGAGTTTCCATTGCTGTTCAGTTTTAAGAGGATAGTTGTCGTTGCTGAGAGTGTACTGTGTCTGATGACGCGACATTGCCTTGTTGTAGGGTTTAGGGTCTGAAATGATGTACCATGTATGTAACCATTTGTTCTATTTCATGCCATTGTTCAGATACCAGACTTGAAGTATTACAGATATTCATGTTACCAAATTATTGTTGAGTGTTCATTCAAGATTATAATTTTGATGGCCTGCGTTTGTCAAGATTTCTTTTGTTTGTTGGTCAAGTTTGATCTTAGCTTCGCTCTTTGCGTTGTTGATTTGTGTATACTTGATTTGTTAAATATGTAGGAGAGGGAAAAGATTTTCAGTTCAGTTATAAATCTTTGCTGTAACTTTTACTACAGTAGGCAAGTTTAAAAAATGAAGACACTTTTGTCATGTCGATTCTGCGGAAAGAAAAGCAGGCAGTAGTTAGTTGTGTTCTTGTGCTCAGAGTGAATGCCGAAGGGAACAGTTCTTGATGGCGGCATGTGGCTTGTGCAGGGGAAGTTGATGGGTAGTTGGTGGCATGTGTGTTGGGAAGGGGGACACCTCGCGTCTGCCCTGCTCGCGCATCAAAATCACAGCGATGCAGGCAGATCGCTATCAGCAGCGACGCAACAAAGCCATGCCCATGACCCCTCCTGCTCCTGGCTGCTAAACCCCCACGTCCCACAGCTGGTGCGCGCGCGCGAGGTAGGCGGAGAGACCCACTCGTCGCGGACAAGGCGAGGCACCGCACGCAGAGGAAGCCAGCTAGAGCACGCAGAGAAGGAGAGGATGGTGTCGACGGGCGTGGTTGTCGCGGCGGCGGTGGTGGCGGCGCTGGCGGCGTTCTGCGGGACGGACCCGCTGCGGCTGGGCAGCATGGTGGACTTCCCGGGCTTCGAGGCGCACGTCGTGGAGCTCCCCGACGCGGCCGAGATGCCCCCGCACGCGGACGCCGCCGAGCGGCTCCGCGGCGCGGAGATCCGGTTCCGCGGCGAGGTGCAGGGCCCCGAGAGCGTCGCCTTCGACCCGCGCGGCCGCGGGCCCTACACGGGCGTCGCCGACGGCCGCGTCGTGCTCTGGGACGGCGCCCGCTGGGCCTACTTCGCGCACGCCTCCCCGAACTGGACCGCCGACCGCTGCGGCGGGCCCAAGGCGTCGCCCATGGAGTACCTGAGGGACGAGCACGTCTGCGGCCGCGCGCTCGGCATCCGGTTCGACAGGAGGACCGGCGACCTCTACATCGCCGACGCCTACTACGGGCTGTGCAAGGTCGGGCCCGACGGCGGGCTCGCCACGCCGCTCGCCGTCGAGGCCGAGGGCGTGCGCTTCAACTTCACCAACGACCTCGACCTTGACGCCGATGGCAACGTCTACTTCACCGACAGCAGCGTCCTCTACCAGAGAAGGTCCGCCCGTCATGCCCCATGCCCTTATCCTCTCCTCTGCTTTATTCAGCTTCATCTCATCGTATTGGTTTGCTTGCCCACTGTATCGTATCCGTTGCCTCACTTTTTACTACAAACTTGAGCAGACCTGCTGATTGAAATCATTAGCACCCTAGAACTGCCTCTAAAAAAAGACACTATAATTGGAAGCTTAGCTTGTGGTAGCTTGATTTGACAGTTACAGTGGTAATTGATGTAGCCCAGCATAGACACCATGGTATCCTCTGCTGACTTTTGAAGCTCTGACTGCATAGCTAGTATCTTTCTGAGAAAAGCTTAGCAACTTTCCGTAATGATTTGCATGGTGCTTAAAGCGGATGCACTATAATGCACGTGAAGGTGCGTGGATGCGCCTGAAACTTTTTCGTATTTTAATATTTTGCTATTGTTCCTCCTTAGAATTTTATACGATTGCTTTCGGAAAAGGAAGGCACTAGTAAACTTTGAAGCAATTGAAGGGCCTGTTGCTGTAAAATGCTTGCTTCAGCAATTCTGCTCTAGGAGGCACTCACGAGAAACAGAGGAAGTGTGCAAGCTTATCCTCATTTTTATGCTTAAAAGTTTCTTTTGATGACCTTTATTGAAATTTGTTCGTTCTTGTGACAATTTACGGGTCGTCCGAGAGATGCCAGGCTGGATGCTCTTGATCATGTAGATGTGCTGGCGTAGGAAAAGGAAGGCACTAGTAAACTTTGAAGTAATTGAAGGGCTTGTTTGCTGTGAAATGCTTACTTGCAGTAATTCTGCTCTAGGAGATACTCGTGAGAATTACTCTGTTTCTCTGCAGTATTTAATTATTAGTGTGGCAATTCATCTGCAGGAATTTCTTGGTCATGTAGATGTGCTAGCGGTGTTGGAACTAATTATCAGTATGACAATTCATCTGCAGGAATTTCATGCAGTTGGTTTTTGCCGGAGACCCCTCGGGCAGGCTCTTGAAATACGACCCGAAAACAAAGGAAACAACAGTTCTTCACCGAAACCTTCAATTTCCCAATGGGGTGAGCTTAAGCAAGGATGGGTCGTTCTTCGTCTTCTGCGAAGGATCTCGCGGAAGGTTCATATACTCTTCTCTCCATTTGGTTCAGGGACTCCCCCAATTCTACTGCATAGTCACTGATTATTGTGCCATTGCTGAGACAGGTTGAGCAGATACTGGCTGAAGGGTGAGAAGGCAGGAACCGTCGATCTCTTCGCCATCCTGCCTGGATTCCCAGACAATGTGAGGACCAACGAGAAAGGCGAGTTCTGGGTAGCAATCCATTGCCGGCGCAGTGTCTATGCCCGGCTCGTGAGTCGCCACATCCGGCTGAGGAAGTTCCTGCTCAGCCTCCCGATCCCCGCCAAGTTCCACTACCTGATGCAGATCGGCGGCAACCTGCACGCGCTGATCATCAAGTACAGCCCTGAGGGGGAGGTGCTCGACATCTTGGAGGACACGAAGGGGCAGGTGGTGAGAGCTGTAAGTGAAGTGGAGGAGAAGGATGGCAAACTCTGGATAGGATCCGTTCTCATGCCCTTCATTGCCGTCTTCGACTATGCCAATGAGTCCTAGCTGCCGGGTCAAAGAGTATGAGATCCACGAACGCCATTGCACACGCTTGTTGCTTGATCCAAATAAATGTGGTCTTGAAAAAATGTAGAATGGCTTGATGTTTCAGCCTTTCCCTAATGGTTGCCGTACCTCCCGGACATTTTTAGTCAGATCTTTTAGCACCTCACTTTGCCGAGTCCATATTTGTAAGTTTATTACTCCCTCTGACCTACATTACTTATTTTACTGTGTCTATTCGCTCGTTTCGGCGATAAGTAATACGGGTCGGAGGGAGTATCTGTTGGTTGTCCGTTTCAATTTCTGAAAAGAAATCTGTCTGTCCAATAGAGAGTGTTGTTAACTGTCCACTACCAGTGCAAGTTGTCAACTTATCATCATTGACTGAAACACTGAATCCTTTTCTGTCGTTGTTTCTCCTCCATAGTAATAATAATTAATTGTAAATATCTTATGTGGACATGTGATGTTTCTCTTATTATTTGTGTAGTAGTATGTTATTGAGTTCATGCTTTTCTTATGGATGCTAGTTTATTCATGCTTGAGAAATCATAGGTACTAAATAAACTCATACTTCTTGTACAAGGTGGTAGTTAGTTCATGCTTTTCTAGTTTTTTTTTTCATCTTCATGATTTCCACATTATATTCTGCCTTTATATAAGAAAGGATATACGTAAAAAAGGCAAACGATAGTAGAAACCTATTTCCACATTTGTGAACAGGAGACTCTTGGAGGTTTAGAATTAGCTGAGATATTGGAGAAAACCAAACATGTTTATTGGGTTAGTCTATTTTCTTTTCAACCACAGAGGATTTGAAAGTTGGGAAAATCTAGTTACAAACACACGGAGATTCGGGAAACGTGTCCCGCGGGCAGACCACGCACGTGGCACAAATAGGGATGAACGACAGGTCGTCTCGCCATATGTCTCTTTCTCTTAGAGCTTTGACAATTAGTGATTCTTAGCATGTTATCATAGACTAATTGGGGATGTGGCACCATATTAATTGAGGGAAAGCGAAAGTTCCTTGCCTACTGTAACCGGCTGTGTGGATCATGGAGGTATGGATGCTAATGTCGTTTACCTGCCTGGCACTATCGGCAAGGTTGTTCCTCTAGGTGATAAGGTTGTGGCATCCGGTTCATTGCGCTTGTTCATGGAGCTCATTTTGCCAAAAAAAAGAAAACTATGTGAAATCCTCTAACTTGGTTGGCTCTTGAAGGAAAATGCAATTAGGGACAATTAGGTGCTCGCTGCCGCATCTCTCCATTATTCTGAAGGATAAGCCTCTCATGGGGAGAAAGAAGAAGAGTGGTGTCACACAAAAGCCCTCCGCGGCCACTTGAGACTTGATGTATCGTTCTCATCTCTTCAAGTTGTCGTGTTGGATGTTCTTATTGATGGGGCTGACGTCCTTGCCGTGTTTCCGGTGGAGAGCGAATTTCAACTTTGAAAAATAAATTCCAGACTACATATACAATATCGTGAAATGGTAAGATATCTTAGCGAAGAATACCCCAGTTTTTCAGAGTCCATGTAAAGTTTTGTTCGTTGCTTCTCATGACTGTTGCTTATGTTTGTTCGGTCTGTTGAATGAAAAGTGTGACGTTAACTGTCAACCTGTGCAGGTTGTCATCTCTGATTGAATATGATCGGTGAGAGCAATTCATTTCCGGGAGAAATGGAAACATGTATAGGTAGCTGCTAACCAATGCTACAGATTCAAGCAGGACCAACAAAAAATAAACTAAATACGAGTGACGAGTGTACCATGAGGAAGTGGAGTTATCATATTGCCAGATTGTAGTAGTCTCCAATGGCATTAGGTTTAGTGTTTTTTTTTTTTGAAACGGGGCAAAAGATTTGCCCCAATCTATTAATTAAGAAGTAGAAGTTTTACATGGATATCATACATAGGTCCATACATAGAAATACAAGCATCACTCTCGCGGCATCATTTCACCCAATTTTTTGGTGCCCGCTATAACCCACACACGCCCTTCTTTCTTAATTTTGTCAAACACTACTTGAGGCGGTGCACTTTTGGTGCGAAATACCCTTGCGTTCCGTTCATTCCAAACCTCCCACAAGACCAGCAAGGTGAGAGAAGCCATTGCCCTGCGTCCACCCGCCATCATGTTCCACCAAGCGGCCATGTCCAGGTCCGTCCATTGCGTCGGTTGTGGTCCATGCAGCCCCATCCATTCCTTGATCAAGCCCCAAAGGCGGGTAGTGTAGCGACAATGCACGAGAAGATGATCGATGGTTTCTGTGCACTGCTTGCAAAGAGGGCAAAGCCCACAGTTGGGCCAACCGCGTTTAGCGAAACGGTCCGCCATCCAAATCCTATTTTGGTTAGCCAACCATGCGAAAAACTTCACCTTCAGACTCGAGATGGACACTCGACGGGGAAGACGAGGGAGAGCAAGTTGATGCCGCTACCGTTGTCCACCACCAGTGCAAGTTGTCATCATTGACCGAATCGCTGAAATCCTTTTCTCTCCTTGTTGTTCTCCTCCATAATAATAATAATTAATTGTAAATCTCTTATTTGGACTTGTGATGTTTCACTTATCATTAGTGCAGTATTAGTATGTTGTTGAGTTCATGCTTTTCTTATGGGTGCTAGTTCATTCATGCTTGAGATACCATAGGTACAGAATAAACTCATACTTCTTGTACAAGGTGGTAGTTACTTCATGCTTTTCTAGTTTTTTTTCATCTTCATGACTCCCACATTATATTCTGTCTTTTTACGTATCTTCTTCATTATATATAGGCTGATTGGCATATCACATGATAGTAGAAACCTATCACCGCATTTTTTAAACTGGAGACTCTTGGAGGTTTAGAGTTAGTTGAGATATTGGAGAAAACCAAACATGTTTATTGGGTTAGTCTTTTTTCTTTTCAACCACAGAACATTTGATAGTTGGGAAAATCTAGTTACATGCATCGCACCTGCGTCCTCCCTATGTGGCACACGGAGATTCGGGTAACGTGTCCCGCGGGCAGACCACACACGTAGCACACATAGGGAAGAGTGACATGTAGTCTCGCCATATATCTCTTTCCCTTACGGCTTTGACAATGGACGGTTCTTACCACGGTATCATAGTCCATTTTGGTGATGCGACACCATATTAATTGCGGGAAGAGAAGATTCCTTTGCTAGGATAATTGTTTGACTTTGTGGAGCGTGGATGTTTAGATGCTAATGTAGTTTACTTGCTTGGGTCCGTCGGCAAGGCTGTTCCTTTGGGTGATAATGTTGTGGCATCCCGTGCATCGCCCTTCTCATGGGGCTCATTTCGCCAAAAAGCTTTGTGAATTCCTCGCTAACTTGGAATCTGCTAGCAGTAGATCTGGCAAGACGATTGGTTGCCTCAAGACGATTGGTTGCCTCTTGAACGAGAAGACAATTAAGGACAAGAAGGTGGGCCTAGCAGCCTCTCCAGAGAAGCCTCTCAAGGGGGAAAGGAAGAATAGTGGTGTCACACACAAAATCGTCTGCGTGGATTGTACTCATCTCTTCGGGTTGTTGTGTTCGATGCCCTTGTTGATGGGTCTGAGGTCCTTGTTGTGCTTCGAGTGGAGATTCCTTTGACCAAGTTTGAAAATATATTTGAGATTACAAATACGATTTCACGAAAATGGTAAGATGCCTTATCGAAGAACACCCCACTTTTATGGACTTGTCAAGTTTGCTCGTTGCTTCTTTCAATGCTCCTATTTGTTCGGCCTGTTCAATGAAATGCGTGATGCTAACTGTCCCCCAGTGCAGGTTGCCATCACTGGTTGAATGTGATCGGCGAAAGTAATCCATTTGCTCTTTATGTCCTCCTTCCAGGAGAAATGAAAACATGTGTAGGTGGCTGCTAGTACGGAGTATAGTAGTAGTAGGTTTTTTTTTTGACAATATAGTAGTAGTAGGAGGTTAGTTTAGTCTGCCAACCAATGGTACCAACCGTTGAAGGACCAACAAAAAATAATTAAACGATATCACAAGCAGGCACACGATATCCAATGGCTGATGAAGTGTAGTTATTATACTGGCATACTGTAGCAGCCTCCAATGGCATTAGGTTTAGGGTTCATGATTGGTTGGTTACGAAAACTCATTTTTACAGGCGTCGGTAGGTAAAGGAGTAGCATCCACCGTCCAATAGCTTTTAGATCCGTGTTGTGGTCCCCACCTCTCTGCAGTATTCGGCTGTATTCCCTATCTGCCTCCTCCCGTATAGACTCCAACAGTCAGGCAACAGTACCATCGCAGGGGCCCCACCACGTGCTTGTCTCCCGTCTCCTTCCTCCGCCCCAGCAACGGAAAAAACAGGGGATGAGAGACATCGCCGCTCGGTTTCCTGCGCCACCGCCGTCACCTCCGCCTCCGTCCTCCGTCCTCCGTGCTCCTCGCGGCCCAACATCGCCTCCCCCATCGTCTGTGCGCCACCTATCCTGAACCCGCCGTTGCGAGCTTTGTTGCCGTCTGACTATCGGCAAGCTACGGCCCAGCCATGCCCATGCCGGCGCACTCCGTCCACCCATACCGTCGGCGCGCTCCGCCCATGCTGCATCTCGCTGGTCTGTCACCGTTGTCCCCGCCTCCGCTTCGCGCCTGACGCTTGGTCGGCGGCGCCCCTGCCCTCCGGCTCCATAGAACTGCCCTCAGGTTCCACCTATTTGCGCCGTACAGTCGCAGGAACGGAGATTCTGCTAGTCGCCGCTGCCGCGTGCTTTACATCCAGCCTCAATCAAAATCGATGCACTGATGCGCACAGATGCAGATTGCTTATGCTTTGTGCATACTGCCGTAACTAGTACTATCTAGATATGATGAACAATAATTCCCAGATTGATCCATTATAGCTGTTTTTAGTATTGTCAATGGGGTTGAAAAAATATTGTTGTGATTAAGCATGAAACATCACTTCAAAACTACAGAAAAATATCAAAAGATTAATATTCGTTATTATAGATCTATTATATGTTATCTAGAAAATATTGGCGATGGGGTCGGCTATTATAGAGCTATTATTGATAATAATACGAAACATGACTAAGAATGGACTAAGAATGTGAAACTCTCGCAGAAATTTCTCAGAACATTTTTCAACTTTATTGGTAAATAAGTGAAACATGCGTGGAAGAAAATGTGAAACATAGTCCATCCGTGAAAAATTAAGTGAAACCTGATTGAAAACTCCTGAAACATAGGTCGTCCTCAGAATAAGATAGAAATAAGGCCCTTATAATAAAATGGCACCTACCGCTTGACAAGTGAAACAGAGTTCGTCTGATATCAAACTAATATGAAACATGGCCAAAAAAGTGAAACTACAGCAGAAAGTTCTCAAAATATTGTTCTCCTTTATTCGTAAATAAGTGAAACATGGGCGCAAAATTTGTGAAACATAGAGCCCGTCCATCCCTTTATTGGTTGAACACTTATCCACAATTGGAACTTAATAGAAACATCAACAATTAATTTAAACTAGTGAATCATGTACCATCTTTTACGGGATCCTAGTCTATCAATGTGTGTACATTATTATGTGAAACAACAGCGTTAAAACATGCAAACATTCATACGCTTTATAGCTTGTTCAACTTGTGAAACACATACAAACAATCCATTCATTGTTGAAAAAATTGTGAACCAATTGAAACTTCTATGTTACATTGATATAAATAAAAAGTGAAACAACTTCCATCCTTATTGAACTTATATGAAACATGTCCAACCAAGTGAAACCGCATAAGGGTTTTACCGAACGACCTAGATCTCACAATAATGCAAAAAAGTGAAACCACGTCCATCCTTTTTGCGAAATAATTTTAACCAAGATCTTGCATTTCATTCCAAAAAAAAATCATTCATCCTTTTCTAACTAATATGTTTGACTTGTGAAACACTTTCCCATAGGCCATGCAATATTGATTTTTTTGTGATACAATTCAAAACTAGATCTTACATTTATACATACACTCCATCATTTCAATAATATTATGAAAGAACCCAAGGCAAGTGAGACACTCTAATAACATTAGATGCAAAAAAAATCCTCCATCCATTTCTAGTCAATATGGTGAACTTATGAAACACATGCCCATAGGCCATGAATTATTGATAATTTGTGAAACAGTTGGAACCTAGATCCTAATTGATTCAAAAGAAAAGCGAAAAACCCTCCATCCATTTAAAACTAATATGCACATGCCCAACCAAGTAAAACACTAGAAGGATTCCATGTTCAAGTTCTAAAACACATTCTTATAGCCCATGCATTATTGAATTACTTGAAACAACAGCTTAATTTTGGAAGTGAAAAAACTAGATTATTTTTATGTCAGACAATATTCATGCATTATTGAATTATTTGTGAAACAATTGGAACCTAAATCTTATATTTATACGAAAAAAGTGAAACATCGTCCGTGATTTTCATAATAATATCAAAAAAGGCAAGCCAAGTGAAACACTCAAATGACATTTGATGGAAAAAAATAGAGAAGTGCCCTCCATGGATTTAAAAATAATATGGTGAACTTGTGAAACACATTCCCATAGGTCATGCATTATTGAATTATTTGTGAAACAATTGGAACCTAGATCTTACATTTATACAAAAAGAAGAAACACACCCTCCATACATTTCAAACTAATGTGAAACATGTGTATCCAAGTGAAACACTAGAAGGATTATGTGGTGAAATCATTCATTGTTGAAATAAATGTGAACCAATTCAACTTCTTACCTTTTGTGAAACAGTTTTAACATAGATCTTACATTTCATTCCGAAAATAGAAAATATCATCCATCCTTTTCGAACTAAAATGTTCAACTTGTGAAACACTTTCCCATATGCCATACATTATTGAATTATTTGTGAAATAGTTGGAACCTTGATAAAAAAAGTGAAAAACCCTCCATCATTTTCATAATAATATGAAACAAGCCAGACCAACTAAAACACTCCCATGACATTTGATGCAAAAAAAGAAGAAGAGAAGTACCTCCATCCTTTTCTAAATATTATGGTGAACTAGCTTGTGAAACACATTCCTATGGGACATGCATTATTGAATTATTTATGAAACACTTGGAATCTAGATCTTACATTGATACAAAAACAAGTGAAACACCCTCAATCCATTTCAAACTAATGTGAAACAAGTGTATCCATGTGAAACACTAGAAATATTCCGTGGTCAAGTTGTGAAACATATTCGTATAGCCCATGCATTATTGAATTATTAGTGAAACACTAGCTAAATTATGGAAGTGAAACAACTAGATTATTTTTATGTGAAACAATAGCGATAAATCACGGAAACATTATTATGCTTTATATATTGCTCAACTTGTGAAACACATACAAACAACCCATTCATTGTTCAAATAAATGTGAACCAATTGAAACTTTTATGTTACATTGACATAAATAAAAGGTGAAACAACCTCCGACCCTTTTTCAAACTTAAATGAAACATGACCTACCAAGTGAAACTGCATAAGTGTTTTACCGAACCACCTAAATCTTAGAATGATGCCAAAATAGTGAAGCCAAGCCCATACTTTTTGTGAAACGATTTTAACCTAGATCTTACATTTAATTCCAAAAATAGAAAATACCATCCTTCCTTTTCAAACTAAAATGTTCAACTTGTGAAACACTTTCCCATATGCCATACATTATTGAATAATTTGTGAAACAATTGGAACCTAGATCTTACATTGATAAAAAAAAAGTGAAACACACTCCATAATTATCATAATAATATGAAACAAGCCAAGCAAAGTGAAACACATCCATGCCATTTGATGCAATGAACTTGTGAAACATATTCCCACGGTCTTTGCATTATTGAATTATTTGTGAAACAATTGGAACCTAGATCTTACATTGATACATAAAGAAGTGAAACAGCCTACATCTACTTCAATCTAATGTGAAACAAGTGTATCCAAGTGAAACACTAAAACGATTTCGTGGTCAAGTTGTGAAACATATTCCTATATCCCAATCATTATTAGTGAAACACTAGCTAAATTATGGACGTGAAACAGCTATATTATTTTATGTGAAACAATAGAGGTAAATCATGGAATCATTCTTATGCTTTATATATTGCTCAACTTGTGAAACACATATAAAAACCCATTCATTGTTAAAATAATTGTGAACCAATTGAAACTTGTATGTTACATTGTCATAAATAGAAGGTGAAACAACCTCTGACACTTTTTCAGACTTAAATGAAACATGACCTACCAAGTGAAACTGCATATGTGTTTTACCGAACCACCTAAATCTTAGAATGATGCCAAAACAGTGAAACCAAGTCCATCCTTTTGTGAAACAACTTTAACCTAGATCTTACATTTAATTCCAAAAAATTGTTTAACTTGTGAAAAACTTTCCCACATGCCATACATTATTTATTTATGGAACCTAAATCTTACATTGATAAAAAACTAAAACACTCGCCATCATTTTCATAATAATATGAAACAAGCCAGGTGAAGTTAAACACTAGCATGACATTTGATGTAAAAGAAGAGAAGTACCCTCCATACTTTTCTAAATATTATGTTAAACTTGTGAAACACATGACCATAGGCCATGTGTTACTGAATTATTTGTGAAACAGTTGGAACCTAGATCTTACATTGATACAAACAGAAGTGAAACACCCTCCATCTATTTCAAACTAATGCAAAACAAGTGTATCCAAGTGAAACACTAGAAGGATTCTGTGGTCAAGTTCTGAAACATATTCGTATAGGTCATGTATTATTGAATTATTCATGAAATGCTAGCTAAATTATGGAAGTGAAACAACTAGATTATTTTTATGTGAAACAATAGCGATAAATCATGGAAACATTCTTATGCTTTATATATTGGTCAACTTGTGAAACACATACAAACAACCCATTCATTGTTGAAATAAATGTGAACCTAGTGAAACTTCTATGTTCCATTCATATAAATAAAAAGTGAAACAACCTCCATCCCTTTCAAACTAATGTGAAACAAGTATATCCAAGTGAAACACTAGAACTATTCCATGGACAAGTTTTGAAAAATATTCCTATAGCCCATGCATTATTGAATTATTAGTGAAACGCTAGCTAAATTGTGGAAGTGAAACAACTATATATTATGTGAGACAATAGCGATAAATCATGGAAACATTCTTCTGCTTTATATATTGTTCAACTTGTGTAACACATACAAAAAAAATCATTCATTGTTGAAATAAATGTGAACCAATTCAACTTCTTACCTTTTGTGAAACAGTTTTAACATAGATCTTACATTTCATTCCGAAAATAGAAAATATCATCCATCCTTTTCTACCTAAAATATTAAACTTGTGAAACACTTTCCCATATGCCATACATTATTGAATAATTTGTGAAACAATTGGAACCTAGATCTTACATTGATAAAAAAAGTGAAACACACTCCATCATTTTCATAAATAATATGAAACAAGCCAGGCCAAGTGAAACACACCCATGCCATTTGATGGAAAAAAGAAGAGAAGTACCCCCCATACTTTATAAACATTATGGTGAACTTGTGAAATAAATTCCCATAGCCCATATATTATTGAGTTATTTGTGAAACAATTGGAAACTAGATCTTACAATGATACTTAAAGAAGTGAAATACCCTACATCCATTTCAAACTATTGTGAAACAAGTGTATCCAAGTGAAACACTATAAGGATTTCGTGGTTAAGTTGTGAAACATATTCCTATAGCCCATGCATTATTGAATTATTAGTGAAACACTAGCTAAATTATGGAAGTGAAACAACTACATTTTCTTTATGTGAAATAATTGCGGTAAATCGTGGAAACATTCTTATGCTTTATATATTGCCCAACTTGTGAAACACATACAAACAACACATTCATTGTTGAAATATATGTGAACCCAATGAAACTTCTACGTTGCATTCATATAAATAAAAAGTAAAACAACATCCATCCCTTTTTCAAACTTAAATGAAACATGACCTACGAAGTGAAACCGCATAAGTGTTTTACCGAACCACCTAAATCTTAGAATGATGCCAGAATAGTGAAACCACGTCCATCCTTTTTGCGAAACAATTATAACCTAGATCTTACATTTCATTCCAAAAATAGAAAATACCATCCATCCTTTTCTAACTAAAATGTTCAACCTGTGAAACACTTTCTCATATGCCATACATTTTTGAATAATTTGTGAAACCATTGGAACCTAGATCTTACACTGATAAAAATAAGTGAAATACCCTCCATCATTTTCATAATAATATTAAACAAGCCATGCCAAGTGAAACACTCCCATGAAATTTGATGAAAAAAAGGAAGACAAGTACCCTCCATATTTTGTAAATATTATGGTAAACTTGTGAAACACATTCCCATAAGCCACACATTATTGTATTATTTGTGAAACAATTGGAACATATATCTTACATTGATACATAAACAAGTCAAACACCCTCCAACCATTTAAAACTAATTTGAAACAAGTGGATCCAAGTGAAACACTAGAAGGATTCCGTGGTAATGTTGTGAAACATATTCGTATAGCCCATGCATTATTGAATTATTAGTGAAACATTAGCTAAATTATGGAAGTGAAACAACTAGATTACTTTTATGTGAAACAATAGCGATAAATCATGCAAACATTCTTATGCTTTATATATTTCCCAACTTGTGAAACACATTCATACAACCCATTCATTGTTGAAATAAATGTGAAACAATTAAAACCCTATCTTACATTGATATAAAGAAAAAGTGAAACACCTCCATCCTTTTTGAACATATATGAAACATGCCCAACCAAGTGAAACTGCGTAAGGGTTTTACCAAACCACCTAGATCTTATAATGATGCAAAAAAAAAGTGATACCACGTTGATCCTTTGTATGAAATAATTTTAACCTACATCATAGATTTCATTGCAAAAAAAGAAATACCATCCATCCTTTTCTAACTAATATGTTTAACTTGTGAAGCACTTTCCCATAGGCTATGCAATATTGATTTTTTTGTGAAACCATTGAAACGACATCTTTCGTTGATACAAAAAAGTGAAACACCTCCCTCATTTTAATAATAATATGAAACAACCCA
Organism: Lolium perenne; assembly: GCF_019359855.2. Classification (NCBI taxonomy): domain Eukaryota; kingdom Viridiplantae; phylum Streptophyta; class Magnoliopsida; order Poales; family Poaceae; genus Lolium; species Lolium perenne. The sequence continues at coordinate 66,051,535 of NC_067247.2, forward strand.
AGACAAGTGAGACACTCAGATGACATTTGATGCCAAAAAAGATAAATACCCTCCATCCAATTCTTGTTAATGTGGTGAACTTATGAAACACATTCACATAGGCCATGCAATATTGATTTTTTTGTGAAACAATTGGAACCTAGATCCTTTTTTTTTAAAAAAAAGTGAATCACCCTCCCATGAAATTTGATGCAAAAAGATAAGTGTCCTCCATCCTTTTGTAAATATTATGGTGATCTTGTGAAACCAGTCCTATTGGGCATGCACTATTGAATTATTTGTGAAACAATTGGAAACTAGATCTTACATTGATACATAAAGAAGTGAAACACCCTCCATCCATTTCAAACTAATGTGAAATAAGTCTATCCAAGTGAAACACTAGAAGGATTACATGATCAAGTTGTGAAACATATTCGTATAGCCCATGCATTATTGAATTATTAGTGAAACACTAGCTAAATTATAGAAGCTAGATCTTACAGTGATACAAAAAAAAGTGAAACACCCTCCATCCATAACTAATGTGAAACAAGCTTATCCAAGTGAAACACTAGAAGGATTCCATGGTCAAGTTGTGAAGCATATTCCTATAGCCCATGCATTATTCAGTTATGAAACAACTAGATTGTTTTTTGTGAAACAATAGCGATAAGTCATAGAAAATTTATTATGTATTGTACATAGCTCAACTTGTGAAACACATACAAACAATCCATTCATTATTGAAATAAATGCGAACCATATCTTCACATTGCTTCAACTCAAGTTTCTGTTATGCTTAGTTGACATTTCACATGGGTTCCGTCTTGTCATTGTATCCTCATTGAGGTTCCCGAGGCGTTATATGTCTTTCTTGGGGTTCCTCTAGGGTTTCATGTAGGATCCCGTCCTTTCGGCATGAGAAAAAATAGCACATAGACTTATATTTAACTAAGTATTAGCTCAATAGTTTTGGACTCTGTATGTTCGACTTCTTTGGACAACCCACAATCTTGAATGAACTCAACTAGTTTCTCTCAAACTTTGAGTTCATATTATTCTTCATATGTAGGAGAAAAATATTTTCATGATTCATGTGCTTGCATTCACGTAGCTTTTGTAGGTGATAGTTGTTTATATTATGTTTCATTAAAATATTAGAATATTGATATGGGTTTCATTCATTTTTCACCCATCTCCGCTGAGGTATCTAGTATGTTTAATCTTGGTTTTTCACAACAATTTTGTGTTTCACTAGGGTCTAGGTAAGTTATTTGGGTTTCATTAAGTTACACCTATCAAAATTGCTCTCTCATACACTCGTTTTTTAATCTGTGTTACTAGCTAGACACCTCTAAATCGAAAACAAACATTGATTTTGATAGTTTTGTAAGTTTTTTCATTCATATTATTCCTGATTTTTATGATTCGGTCTATGGGCATTTGTTCGTGATTGTCGTATTTTTTCTATCGTGATAGTTGGTTAATCATGTTTGGTCAAAATTTTGGAGTTTTCATCTGGGTTGGTTGATGTTTCACTATAATTTGGTTTATGTTTCAACGAGGTTTCACATGGATCTCATGGTTCACTAAAGTTTCCCTTAAGTTTGTTATTTTTTTTCACATAGTTGCCAAATAGTTCGGCACGTGTGGAAACTAGCTCATAGATAGATATTACTATATGATTCATGAAAGAATGGTTCTATGAATAATCTGGCATGTGATCAATCCATAAAACTACCAGATATTATCAACAATTGCCAATGATTTTCCACAATCGTTCCATTCCGAAAAGGCACCACAGACGTTGAGATACCTTTCACAAAGTGAGAAGGGTCATTCAAGTTCCAGTAAAAAAAGGAAGCATTTAAATGGTCCAAACTACATTCAAAATTTATACATGAAACATAAGAATTAGATCTAAAGCTGGGTGCACAACCAGAGGGAATAATGAAGAAATAATCCCACCATGATGCAATTCCAAATAATCGCGCTGGTGCTCATCAGTCATAACACTACCCATCTTCTTATGCTCCCGCTACCGAATGCTGAAAATGACCAGTTCATCTTCCTAGTCTAGCAGCTCGTTCGACTCTGCAACTTCCGCATCGTCACCATCAGTGCCTTGTGAAGCTCCTGCTCCACGGGCAGATGTGCACATCCTTGGCTCCTCATGTGCCAATACTAGAAATAAAATCACTCCGGTTTCACGGCAACATTTCACAAATAATCTAAACAAAATTACAGAATTCTTGTTTCAGTTTCACATACTACTATAACATATCCTTCCCAATCTCTAAGCAAATCTGTTTCCTTTTTCACATCAATATTTCCCAAACGTTTCTAACAAAATTCACATCGATTTTGCTTCTATTTGAAATCAAATATTACATCTGTTTGTCAAAGCTTTTCCACTAAATTCCCAGTCAGTATAGGTTCTTTTTTGTAATATAGTTGCACAATTCGACTAGTTCAATCAGAAAATTAATTACGTTTACACAAAGTATGAGACAAGTTTAACTATCAGGTAATATTGACAAAATAGCAATAAGAAAAGGATTATAGGTGAGTCATAAACTCATAATAGGAGAAATCCGCAGCTACATCTATCAAAACTTGCAAAGAACAAAACTGAAGAGAAAATGATGTTATCATTCTTTTCAGTAGCCCAAAATCTGCAAAGGAGATTAAAGAAAATGAGCATGTAGTCACGGATTCCCATCTGAACAAATGCACGCACTGTACAAGAATAGATCCACAAACAACAAATCCACACTAGTGACCAGATGGAATTACACAAGTAGGTCTTCTGGGTGGCAGCCTCCAAAGCTGTCCCGGCTCCCGGCGCTAGTGTCTGCGGGCGACGGTATCCTGGGCTTGCTAACCGGCTGCTGTGTGTGGATGAGAAGCTCACCGAGGAGCCCGCAGGTGGCTCCGCGATCCGGTGCAGGCCGCCAGTACTGTGGTCTGTCGATCTAGGAGAGATCTCTGGCTGCCGGAGAGGGGAGACGAGGGAGGAGTGACGAACTCATGGAAACAATGGCGGATTTTAGGGATCGGGGAAGAGAAGGAGACTATATATATATTATTTCCGCAGGGCCAGAGATGGGCCCAGTCAGGTATCTGACAGGCGACAGTCCTGGCTTTGTGTATTCGCTAACTTCTCTTCCCGTATCGAAACGCCAAGTAATAAATCCAATTATACCGGGAACTGGTGTGCGGATCTCAAACAAACGCTGAACGGTCGATGCGACTCCGGCACATACCGTTGCCGGTAGAATCGCCAGGTCCTGGTTGGTTACTAATGGTGATTGTTTACCATACCACGTAAGCAGTGCCACAGATGCCAGGAGATGCTGCTTGATATCCCCTTCCACAAATGATGAGGTCTAAGACCCCGTGTGTGGCCCGATCTTGCGGTTGACCCGAAATCCAAAGGAGGGAGAGAGGGAGAACGCGAAGAACACGATGAACACGAAGAACACGATGAACTCACGCACGCACACCAACCCGATACAATCGATACTTACCCCGTGGCTCGATGGACCACGCCAATAGAATCAACCCGGAAGAGACACGCGGTAGAATTCCGAGCGGAGAGATTGGTGAGGGAGATGAATCTAGGAGTGGGAGAGAGAGTGGGTAACACTAGAATCTCACACACCAAATCCAATCATCCAACATGGGTTGCCTTGATACAAAGGGGATGAAACCCTAGGGAGACAAAGCTCATCTTCATGTTTAAGCTATCATCTTGTCTAAGGGGTAAAGGAGGGGTCCTAGGTGCTTATATAGAGGTACAAGCTAGCTTGGGCCGAAAAGGTACGCAAGTGGATAACTTAGGCAGCTTGGGGAGTCATTCCCGTCGGATCCGGTTTGGGGCCGGTCAGACCGGGCCTGGGACCGGGTGGTCCGGTCCTGGGGCCGGTCGACCGGGCGGCAACCGGACAGTCCGGTCGTGGGGCCGGTCCAACCGGGTTCTGGGCCGGCCAGCCTTCTTCTCCTCTTTCCTTCTTCTTCTTCTTCTTCTTCTTCTTCTTCTCTCTTCCTTGCACCATGATGAATGGCTCCTCTTCCCTTCCCTCGCTTACGTGCACCATGGGTGTTCCTCCTCTCCGGTCCTCGATGACTCTTGTACCTAATGACATATAACATGTCGACATGAGGTAGCATTCCATTCAAGGTATCTACGAGGTCGAGTATCGAGAGGAAGGAGTTCACCTTGTCGCGTGTAGCGTGGGTGAGGGTTGAAGGTCCACTTGGGGGACTCTTTGGCCATGGTGTAGCGTCGACGATAGGCGGGGTTGCACTTGATGGTCTTGGTGTAGCGACGTCGGTGACCGGGGCTACAGCAGCACCCCCCCCTTGGGGAAGAGTCGTCCTCGACTCTTGTTCCTCCTCATCGAAGAGGTAGTCCATGACGGTTGTCCCATGTAGAGTTGGGTAGTCGCGGTCGAAGAAGAACTTGGAGAAAAACCACTTGCGAAGGGAAAGCTCCAAGAGGCATTTGGCAAAAATGGGAACCAAAAGAGTGTGGGTGTATCCAACATGTGGAAGGGCAAAAATTTGTGCATGTAAGAGTTGTATGGTGTCAAAAATGTGTGGTGTAGCGTTGTCCCAAACAAGTGGAACAAACAAAAGGCAAGTGTCGGCGGCAAAATTTGGGGCAAAATTGTTATGTGCAATGGCAAAGCGGTGGAAACTTCTAACTTGGGAAAGTATGGTTGGCGTGAGCCTAGTATGGGTATCCTCAAGTGTCAAAGAATCCAATGCAAATGCCAAAGATGAAATGAAAAATCCAAAGAAGGGCAACTTTTTGTGTGACATGTGGCACAAGATGCATAAGGTATCTCTCACATGTATGACATGGTCCTTGAGAATCTCGGAGTGTATGATGAAAGCATCAAGACATACAACAATCATTGTGCCAACAAGATGTTTCAAGATAAGTTGCATAAGAGGCAAAAGGGGCGACGAGGAGTTGGACCAAACCGGAAACTTGACAAGGCAAGTCGGAAACACATGAGGGCGAAGGCTTGTGGGAACATACCCTTTGGTGTGATTCCCGCGGGTTAGGTCCTTGTTGGGGTAGCTCTCAATTGCGCGTTTCGTGAGCTCATGTTCCGTAGCGGTGGAAGTCGATGGTCGGGTACCTACACATGGAATGAGCAAAACAAAGAGCGTATGTGCATGGTAGAGGAACACATCATCCATCATGATGTTCCAAGACTTGTGCACATCACCATTAGTGTCAAGCAAGATAGTATGAAATGCATGGCGATAGTGCAAATGGCATGAAGGTGCATGTGTGGTATGTGGCAACTCATGATCATCAAAAATGGAGAAGGCTATGGGGGCCATCTCATGGACAATGAAATAAGCATGTTTGCATACCAAGCATAAGAAAGGGGAATTGTTCACTATCTTGGATGCAACGATCATGGAGTAGTGCAAACATTTTGGGCAAAGCATGCGGAAGCTAATATCATCATTGTCATTATCATTGCAAGCAATACATGGTAAAGAGCAAGTGGTCGACATATTGCAAGCAATGGTGGAAAAATTGAAGCTCTCATAGCATGGCATGGTCATGGTATCACAAGAACTCACTTCCACATGATCAACAATGTTATCAAGCAAAATATCACATGGGAAAGTGAAAGTAGCATGTGAAGTAGCAAATGGGTCATCAAGATCATGCAAGCATTCATGGGTCATCATGTCCACTAGTGGGATCATGGCATCACCAACACCTATGTTGTTACCTTTGTAGGCCGACTCATGTGAAGTAGGTGTGGTGGAAGTAGGAGGATCCATGTGGTCGACTTGTCCATCTTGGAGCAAGCATGGTGAGATATCATCATCTTTATGCACCATGTACATCGTCTCCATGATCGGGAACTCATCCTCCTCGGAACCTAATGCAACATAAGAAGACACCAAAGAGGGAGAGGTTAAGGTGTTAGCCATTGCGATGTCCTCCATGGACCTATCATCTACCTCTCGCAACTCACTCGGTGTATCACTCATGTCCTCCAATTGGAAGCACTCAAACTCACATGTGGAGTAGTAGTCACTCAACTCACTATCACTCTCGCTCAAGTGGGCTAGGTGGCTCTCATGCTCACATGGGTTTGGTACCAACTCATCAATGAAGCATAGGGGAGTAGGCTCGACTTTCTCATCTCCACGCGCCTCCTTGGTTGAAGGGAAATTCCCATGCTCAACCATCTCAACTCCATGCGCCTCCATAGGTGAAGGGAAGATCCCATGCTCACCATGCTCAACTCCCTCTCCTCCCAAGTCATCCTCCATCGGTGGCGCCGTAGTGTCGTGGAGAGCTATGCTCGGATCCACATCATCCTTGTGTTGGCCTTGTCGATCTTCATCTTGAAGTGTGGGCGTCGAAGGCTTCTTGGTGGCTTGAGCTTGGAGTTTGTCGAAGAAGAGTGTCTTGGCGCTTGGCGTTGTGCATTGCCATGCCTCATGACCCTTGTCCTTGCACACCTCACATAGGAGATTGGGACATTCCCGTGGAGGGTGGCCTTGTTGCTTGCACTTGTAGCATCGGAGTCCATAGGCACGTGATGAGGTAGAGGCCATTGTGGTGGTGGCACTAGAGGTGGAAGTCGCCGTATGAGGAAGGTATGCGCGATGTGCACTTGCCATCCTCGGAGTGGTAGACACCGGATGATGGTGTTTGTCGTCTTCATGTCGAGGATCTCGTCTTCGGGCAACATCACCATGGCTTGAGGAGTGTCGTCGATGATCCGTGGAAGATGTGTGTCGATGGCGCTCATGGAGTATCTTGTGTCGGCGGTGATCATGTGGTGACGTATGTCGATGGGCTCCATGAGGTGGTGATGGTCGACGACGATCATGAGATGGTGTATGTTGATGACGATCATGAGATGGTGTATGTCGATGACGATCCTCGACATGCCTAGATGATGTCTCATGTGGCGTGGCATGTCGCTTGTGGCGCCTTGTGGAGCTTGGAGAAGAGTGTCGATGACGATCATGTCGGGGACGCTCTTGATGCTCCATATGATGTACTTGAGGTCGACGATCTTGTGCATAAGCACGCTCATGGTGGCGCCTTGTGGAGCTCGAAGAAGTGTGTCGATGACGCTCATGTTGAGGACGCTCTTGATGGTCCAAATGATGGTGCCATCGTGGATGTCCTCCATCTTCATATGTAGCTCCCTTGGCCAAGTATGGATGCGAGGGCGCATCGTCTTTGCTCCATGTGGAGACTAGGTGAGGCTCCGCCATGGTGTCGATGTCGAAGTCGTGGCGTTGCTCCACCATGTCGCCCATGAGTGGTGAGCTAGTGTCGATGTAGAGCTCGTCGATGTCGTCCTCGAGGTGGTGCTCCACCATGTCGTCCATGTCGTCCTCGAGGTGGTGCTCCACCATGTCGTCCATGTCGTGCTCGAGGTGGTGCTCCACCATGTCGTCCATGTCGTGCTCGAGGTGGTGCTCCACCATGTCGTCCATGCATGAGGAGCCATGGTCGTTGTCGAGCTCCTCGATGTCGGACATGCTGATGATGCTTGTGGAGCTAGAGTCGGTGTCGAGCTCCACATGTTCCTCCACATCCGCGGTGCTTGAGGAGGTGTCCTCCTCGAAGTACTCCATGTACTCCTCCGTGTCGTCTCCGTCGCTATACATGTTAGCACGATGGTATCTATATGGTGTATGTTAGTGGAAGAAGACTACCTCGATATCTTACCGTGGTATGATAAGATCGGGGCGATCCAAAAAGCCGAGGTCAAAATCAATTGTATCGGGCACTCACACAAAAGCACACGCAAAAGCTAGCAAATATGGTGTTAGGTGAGTGTGGTGGAAAGCCAAAAGACGAAATCCGAAATCAAGTTTGTTGTTAAGAGTGGGTAAAATCCAAAAATCAAATGTCAAAGCGATGATCACTATAAACACGGAAAAGATGTGGAACGCACACACGAGATGAACGGGGTTAGTGCGACCAAGGAATGAGCGGAAAAGTGTAAGAAGCCCTTAAGCAAGGGTGCTCGGTGTCACACTAACACAAGAAGAGATCAAAGCTTCGGTTGCAAAGGAAGAGACAACAAGATTCACACGTGGCCTCTCTTCTCTTATCTCTCTTTTGCTTAAAAGCTTATGACTCTTTTGTGTATGGTGGCACTTGACACTTTTTTGTATTTGGATGTATGGGGGCACTTTGCACACTTTTGTATGTATGATGGCACTTGCACTCTTTTTGTGCTTTTCTTTCTTTTCACGCTCTATGTTAGCGTTAGCTCGCTCTTGCTATCTTGCCACACGAGTTTTGCTTAGAAGCTTGACTCCACACTACACACACACCTCACAATCGGGGCCACGTGCAATGTCTCGCAACACTAGATAAGCAATGCTCGATAGGATAGATCGCAAAAGAAGAGGGTTACAAGGGGAATGCAAGTTATACCTAGATGTTAGGCGGTGATGAACACACAACTTGCGATGATGGTGGTGGTGTCAAGAGTACGGTTGCAAGTCCGGGGTGCCGAGGATGTCGTCGCTTGCTTCGGAGCTGCGGGTTAGTTTCACAAACAAGGCACTCAAACCGGAACAAGCAAACACAAGTTAGCGGAAGAAAACGGTCAAAGTAGCTTGGCGGTGGTGGCGGTGGTAAGCCGGTGGTGGTGGTGTCGATGCTCTTGCGGATGCGGCGGTGTTTGTTGGGGCCGCGGTGATGTTTCCCGGTGGTTTTGGGAGGGTGGCGGTGCTTGCCGGTGGCGGAGAGGGTGGCGGTGGTTGGCGGAGGTGGTGGTGGAGGTGGCGCCCGGTTGGCGCCCGGTTGACCAGGCCCTGGACCGGCCTGCCCGGTCTACAGCCCGGTTGACCGGGTTCTGCCCGGTTGGCGCCCGGTTGGCGCCGGTTGGCGCCTCTGCGCGCCCGGCTGACCGCCCTGGTGCCAGCTGTCGTCCGTCATCAGCCCGGTTGGCGCCTCGGTCGACCGGATTTCGCGGGGCGCAGATTTTCTCTCTCCTGTTCTTGAGCGAAAACCAAGCCAAATCGACCAAAACGAAGGGAAATGATGGAATTGGGGGCTAAAAGTTGGGGAGATAGTAGATCAAGCACTCCAACACCAAATCCATGGACCAAAACCACTCAAAACGCAACCAAATCGCAGATCGGTCAAGAGGCAAATTAGGGCTATTTTTGGGGATTTTTGGGGAAAATTTTTAGAGACGAAATTGGATGGGTGGGGGGTCAAATCCGCGGAAACCAAAGGCTGCTGATACCATATGATGAGGTCTAAGACCCCGTGTGTGGCCCGATCTTGCGGTTGACCCGAAATCCAAAGGAGGGAGAGAGGGAGAACGCGAAGAACACGATGAACACGAAGAACACGATGAACTCACGCACGCACACCAACCCGATACAATCGATACTTACCCCGTGGCTCGATGGACCACGCCAATAGAATCAACCCGGAAGAGACACGCGGTAGAATTCCGAGCGGAGAGATTGGTGAGGGAGATGAATCTAGGAGTGGGAGAGAGAGTGGGTAACACTAGAATCTCACACACCAAATCCAATCATCCAACATGGGTTGCCTTGATACAAAGGGGATGAAACCCTAGGGAGACAAAGCTCATCTTCATGTTTAAGCTATCATCTTGTCTAAGGGGTAAAGGAGGGGTCCTAGGTGCTTATATAGAGGTACAAGCTAGCTTGGGCCGAAAAGGTACGCAAGTGGATAACTTAGGCAGCTTGGGGAGTCATTCCCGTCGGATCCGGTTTGGGGCCGGTCAGACCGGGCCTGGGACCGGGTGGTCCGGTCCTGGGGCCGGTCGACCGGGCGGCAACCGGACAGTCCGGTCGTGGGGCCGGTCCAACCGGGTTCTGGGCCGGCCAGCCTTCTTCTCCTCTTTCCTTCTTCTTCTTCTTCTTCTCTTCTTCTTCTCTCTTCCTTGCACCATGATGAATGGCTCCTCTTCCCTTCCCTCGCTTACGTGCACCATGGGTGTTCCTCCTCTCCGGTCCTCGATGACTCTTGTACCTAATGACATATAACATGTCGACATGAGGTAGCATTCCATTCAAGGTATCTACGAGGTCGAGTATCGAGAGGAAGGAGTTCACCTTGTCGCGTGTAGCGTGGGTGAGGGTTGAAGGTCCACTTGGGGGACTCTTTGGCCATGGTGTAGCGTCGACGATAGGCGGGGTTGCACTTGATGGTCTTGGTGTAGCGACGTCGGTGACCGGGGCTACATCAACAAACAGATACAAAATCTAGGCGATCAACAGGAGCTGAGGACCACAGTTGCCCTTTCCACTACATCTGGTGATCTGGTCCATCACCAATGGATCCTACAACAATCATACAGCACGTGTGCACGCACGATCGCTTGCTGTACCAGGATGCTAACCTAACAGACACCCAGAGCGCACACGGACAAGCAAGCACACTCGACGGGGAAGACGAGGTTGACGTGGCCGCCGCCGTTCACGGCCGGCGCGCGGAGGACGCGCAGGAGCTGGACCGTGAGGAGGCGCTGCGCCAGAAGCCCGCGCCGTAGAGGCTCGAGGCCATGATCTCCCGCTCGAGCTCCGACGCGGCCTCCACCTCCGCCTGCGCGCGCCTGGCGCCGGCCGCCGCCTCGTCCGCCTCGAGCGCGTCGACCGCCGCGATCATCGCCTTGGCGCTCCCGGACAGCGACGCGTCGCCGCCCCTGCCGCTCCGCCGCAGGCGGCGCTGTCTCCGCCGCCGCTGGCGCGCGCGGCGGAGGAGGTCGGCGGGGAGGCGGACGGCGACGAGCAGGAGCACCTCGAGCAGCGCCATGGGGCAGCAGCAGCACACCGCGGCGCAGTCCGCCGCCGCCTGCCCCGCCGCCTCGCCCCCGCACCCCGGCTCGGGCTCATGCCGCGCCTCGTCGCGGCCCTGGTCGCCCTCCCGCATCCGCCCGAGTGCCCGACCCTCAACGTGGTAGGGCAGTCGGTCGTCGCCGAGAATCCGCCGCGGTTCTCGGATCCGCCGGTTATTTAGAGGCGACGAGCGGCGGTTGGTGGAGAGGGAGAGAGAGCCGGGAGGAATCAGAGGATATAGGCGGCGGGCGACGATGGCGTGGCCGTGGAGTGTTTGAGGAGAAAAAATCAAACCGCAATTTCGCACTGCCCTGCAGTTACGGGTTTTTCCCTGCCCATATTTATGATTATTGCGGCTGGCCCGTTGCCAAAAACGCAACTCCTTTACAAAGGTTTGTGGGACGGCGACGGGCTCGACCGGGCGGCGTGATAAGACAGCGAGCGAGCGAGGTGGAGGTGGACTGGAACGGCCGCGAGAGCTTGTTTCGTGAGTGACTCACGTCCCGTGTAGATTTGCCGCGGATGGACAGAGGCTTGGGCCGTTCATACTACGCGCCTTGTACGTGTGGTGTGGATTGATTCGGTCAAGTGATGCTGACGGCCGAGAGTGGTGTCTTACTCCGTCCAATTATAGCTGCTACTCCTATAACACAAAGTCAGAAGCAAACGCCGCTCTTAGAGCATCTCCAACATTCGCACTATAATTTGGCGCGGTAAAAGACGTTGTCACCGCGCTGTAAACTTTTGCCGCGCGGGGGCGCGTTTCCCCCCCCCCCCCCCCCCCCGCCGGGTGCACCATTTTGCAGCGCGCATTGGCGCGGAAAAATAGCACCTCCGCCGGACGCTGTATTTTGGAGCGCGCGGGCGCGGCACAAATAACAAATACACAAAACTATGCATCCAACAAGATCAAACAATCATATAAAATTCACAAATAAAATAAACCATTCAAATACAATACATTGTTCACACCAAATACAACAAGTCGAACATACAACAATACAACATATTTTTGAGACAATACAACGCATAGTTTTCAAACAAATACAACAAGTATGCAACTACTGTTGTTCATTCCAATTCCATCATTCTTCCATGAGATCTTTTTGAAGCTCATCATGTGTGTCGTTGCACCGAATGGCATGGTATGAGGCAATGAACCGAGCAATCCTATGTGCGGACCTCCTCACTTGCACGGGAACCCCCATCAAGTCGTAGTGGGTATGATCGACATCTTTCCCGCGATCATCCTCTATAATCATGTTGTGCATGATTACACACACGGTCATGATATACCAAAGGCATTCTTGGTCCCAAAATCTAGCAGGTCCTCTAACAATGGTAAATTGAGCTTGCAAAATCTCAAATGCTCTCTCTACATCTTTCCTAGTCGCCGCTTGTGCATTATGGAATTGGGTTTGCTTCTTACCTCTTGGTTGAATAATTGGCTTCATAAATGTTTGCCACCTTGGATATATGCCATTGGCGAGGAAGTAGCCATAGTTGTACTTGTGCCATTTGCTTCAAACTCCACCAATGGACCTTCCCGTATTGCAAGTCTTGTCATTAGTGGTGACCGTTGAAGAACATTGATGTCATTGCAAGATCCGGGCATTCCAAAAAAAAGCATGCCATATCCAAGTCTCTTGGTCGGCCACCGCTTCAAGTACTATGGTGGCATCCTTCTTGTAGCATTTGAATTGTCCATACCATGCCGCTGGACAATTCTGCCAACTCCAATGCGTACAATCAATGGAACCAAGCATACCGGGAAACCCCCGGTTGGCGTTGATCTCCAAAAGCCTTGCCGTGTCTTGAGCATTGGGAGCTCTCAAGTATGTGGAGCCAAAGACATTGGTAATTTCAACTACAAAGCGCTTCACACACAAGATAGAAGTGCTCTCTCCCATGGCCAAATGATCATCAACTAGATCCGCCGGTATACCATACGCCAACATACGCAAAGCGGCGGTCACCTTTTGATATGTGCTATGACCAAGTTCTCCGGCAGCATTTCTCCTTTGCTCAAAGAAGCGATCATACTTGGTCACCTCAGTTGCAATATGCTTGAACAAGTTGAGACTCATCCGGAAACGTCGCCGAAAATAGCTTTCGGGGAATATCGGATTCTCATTGAAGTACGACCGCATCAACTTTTTATGCCCTTCAATCCTTTGTCTCCACAACTTCTGTCTACCGAACACCGATCCACCAAATTTTGGCTTCTTAACGGCCCGGTATGCTAATAGTAGCGATATGTTCTCCTCTTCCTCTTGGTCAAACTCGTCATCCGATGAATCGTATGATGAACTCTACAAACATATATATGTGAAATTACTTAACTATAACTAACCATTGCCGCTAATTGGCGAGTAAAAATCACATGGTTAACAGAGGCCGGCCGGCGGAGGTGCATACCTTGCGAGCAAATGGGCGAGTGATGCGCGTGGTTGACGTATTGTCTTTCCGTTCGACACGCGTCCGTTGGGAACCCCAAGAGGAAGGTGTGATGCGTACAGCGGCAAGTTTCCCTCAGTAAGAAACCAAGGTTTATCGAACCAGTAGGAGTCAAGAAGCACGTGAAGGTTGATGGCGGCGAGATGTAGTGCGGCGCAACACCAGAGATTCCGGCGCCAACGTGGAACCTGCACAACACAAACCAAGTACTTTGCCCCAACGAAACAGCGAGGTTGTCAATCTCACTGACTTGCTGTAACAAAGGATTAGATGTATAGTGTGGAAGATGATTGTTTGCAGAAAACACTAGAACAAGTATTGCAGTAGATTGTATTTCAGTATAGAGAATTGGACCGGGGTCCACAGTTCACTAGAGGTGTCTCTCCCATAAGATAAACAGCATGTTGGGTGAACAAATTACAGTTGGGCAATTGACAAATAGAGAGGGCATGACCATGCACATACATATTATGATGAGTATAGTGAGATTTAATTGGGCATTACGACAAAGTACATAGACCGCTATCCAGCATGCATCTATGCCTAAAAAGTCCACCTTCAGGTTATCATCCGAACCCCTTCCAGTATTAAGTTGCTAACAACAGACAATTGCATTAAGTATTGCGCGTAATGTAATCAATAACTACATCCTCGGACATAGCATCAATGTTTTATCCCTAGTGGCAACAACACATCCATAACCTTAGAGGTTTCTGTCACTCCCCCAGATTCACGGAGACATGAACCCACTATCGAGCATAAATACCCCCTCTTGGAGTTACTAGCAAAAACTTGGCCAGAGCCTCTACTAATAACGGAGAGCATGCAAGATCATAAACAACACATAGATATAAATTGATAATCAACATAACATAGTATTCTCTATTCATCGGATCCCAACAAACACAACATATAGCATTACAGATAGATGATCTTGATCATGTTCGGTAGCTCACAAGACCCGACAATTAAGCACAATGAGGAGAAGACAACCATCTAGCTACTGCTATGGACCCATAGTCCAGGGGTAGACTACTCATACATCACTCCGGAGGCGACCATGGCGGTGTAGAGTCCTCCGGGAGATGATTCCCCTCTCCGGCGGGGTGCCGGAGGCGATCTCCTGAATCCCCCGAGATGGGATTGGCGGCGGCGGCGTCTCTGGAAGGTTTTCCGTATCGTGGCTCTCGGTACTGGGGGTTTCGCGACGAAGGCTATTTGTAGGCAGAAGGGTAGGTCAGGGGGCGTCACGAGGGGCCCAGGAGACAGGTCGGCGCGGCCAAGGCTTGGGCCGCGCCGCCCTATCATCTGGCCGCCTCGTGGCCCCACTTCGTTGACTCTCCGGTCTTCTGGAAGCTTCGTGTGAAAATAGGCCCCTGGGCGTTGATTTCGTCCAATTCCGAGAATATTTCCTTACTAGGATTTCTGAAACCAAAAACAGCAAAACAAAGAATCGGCTCTTCGGCATCTTGTTAATAGGTTAGTTCCAGAAAATGCATAAATATGACATAAAGTATGCATAAAACATGTAGATATCATCAATAATGTGGCATGGAACATAAGAAATTATCGATACGTCGGAGACGTATCAGCATCCCCAAGCTTAGTTTCTGCTCGTCCCGAGCAGGTAAACGATAAACAAAGATAATTTCTGGAGTGACATGCCATCATAACCTTGATCATACTATTGTAAGCATATGTAATGAATGCAGCGATCAAAACAATGTATATGACATGAGTAAACAAATGAATCATAAAGCAAAGACTTTTCATGGATAGTACTTCAAGACAAGCATCAATAAGTCTTGCATAAGAGTTAACTCATAAAGCAATAATTCAAAGTAAAGGCATTGAAGCAACACAAAGGAAGATGAAGTTTCAGCGGTTGCTTTCAACTTATAACATGTATATCTCATGGATATTGTCAATGTAAAGTAATATAACAAGTGCAATATGCAAGTATGTAGGAATCAATGCACAGTTCACACAAGTGTTTGCTTCTTGAGGTGGAGAGAAATAGGTGAACTGACTCAACAATAAAAGTAAAAGAATGGTCCTTCAAAGAGGGAAGCATCGATTGCTATATTTGTGCTAGAGCTTTGATTTTGAAAACAAGAAACAATTTTGTCAACGGTAGTAATAAAGCATATGTGTTATGTAGATTATATCTTACAAGTTGCAAGCCTCATGCATAGTATACTAATAGTGCCCGCACCTTGTCCTAATTAGCTCGGATTACCGGGATTATCGCAATGCACATGTTTTAACCAAGTGTCACAAAGTGAAAGAACATCTCTCACATTATGTTTTGTGTGTTTGATGTCAATATATATGATACACTAATGTTTGTTTAAGTGGTACAGGGATTACATAGATATTTATTCATGTGTGTTGGATTTGATCGTGTGTCAAAAAGGTTTCAGAAAAAGTTTGGCCAGGCCGGATAATCCGGGCCGGATATTGTCGAAATATCCGGCCCCCCTGTTTTTGGCTAAGTGTTTCAGGAATTTTGGCTCTGGAAGGGGGCCGGACATTTGGCCGGATAATGTCCCGGTATTGTACCAGGGCCGGATTATCCGGGCCGGATATTTTGGAAATATCCGGCCCCCCCGTTTTTCGCTAAGGACTGGAAGAAAATCAACTCTGGAAGGAGGCCGGACATTTGGCCGGACATTGTCACTCTTTTGCCCCGAAGACCGGATTATCCGGGGGGGGCGGATTATCCGGCCCTTACTTAGGCCGGATTATCCGGCCCCCCGGAAACTGCAACGGCTCCATTTTGAGTGGGGGTATAAATACCCCCCTTCTTCCTCCTTGCCTCTTTGCTCAATCATTGCACAAGAATTCTGCCAAGCCACCTCCATTAGAGCCAACTCAAAGAAAGTCAAGATTTGCAAGATCTCCTTCCTCCCCCAACCAAATCTCTTGATCTTTGGAGATTCGAAGGAGAAGACACCGATCTACATCCTCACCGAAGCGTTCTTCATTTCCCCCTCTCTTGTTTGAGGGATCTCATGCTAGTGTTCCTATTTGGTTCCCTAGTTGATTCGTGTTGATGTATTGTTGTTGATTGTTGTGTTGTAACAGATTTGGGAGCCTCCAATTTGGTTGTGGATGTGTGCCCCAAGAACCTTGTAAAGGCCCGGTTTCCGCCTCGAGGAAATCCCTTAGTGGAAGTGGGCTAGGCCTTCGTGGCGTTGCTCACCGGAGATCTGAGTGAAGCCTTCGTGGCTGTTGGTTTGGCTTTCGTAGCAACCACACTCCTCCAAACGTAGACGTACCTTCTTGCAAAGGAAGGGAACTACGGGAATCATCTCCGTGTCATCGCGTGCTCCACTCTCGGTTACCTCTATCCTATTCTCTCTCTATTGCTTAGTTATCTTGCTTAGTTGGTAGCCTTGTCATATAGGTAAATTCACTTAGTTGCATATCTAGAGAATTTACCATTTGTGTCAAGCCTAAATTGAAAAAGAACTAAAAATTGGTTAGCACCTATTCACCCCCCCTCTAGGTGCGGCATACGATCCTTTCAATTGGTATCAGAGCCTCGGCTCTTATTTCGGGCTTAACCGCCTAAGAGTATGCCGGACGAGGAGTCCTCGGAAGGGGCCGCCAAGATGGTCTCCGTGGAAGACTTCAATTCGTTGAAGTCCTCCGTGGAAGCCCAAATGGAAAGCATGAAAAAGATGATTGCCGAGCTTTTGGCCCGGCCCTTCCCAAGGCTCCTAGTGTAGAGGTAAAAGACACAGGTGTGTTACATGAGGGAGAGGCTTCGGACTTACCCTCATCTACCAAACCCGTGGAAGGTGATAACTTAAACTCTAATAAGTCTCCCATTGCATCTCCTAGGGGAACCAATGGAAGTGAGAGCTACAATCGAGTACCTCCACCTTTCCAATCACCCGACATACCGGTTCCCATGCCTCATTTGAATATTAGGGGCGACCCACCTAAGTTTTCTATTGAAAATTTCGATACTTGGCGATTTGAGTTCCGCTCTCATGTTTGTAGTGCCTCCAATGAATTATGGAGAATCATCATGGAGGGCTTCAAGCCATACAACCCCGACAAGTTGACTAGAAGAGAAGCGGTTGATAGTCAACTCAACGTCACCGCCTTGCACATGATTCAAACTAGTGTGGGGACAAAGGAATTGCATCGTGTCCGGAACTACACCACCGCCAAGGAAGCTTGGGATGGTTTGACCTCGAGTTGCATTGGAAGTGAGAGCACAAGAAGGAACAAGTATAATGCTCTCAAGAATAAAGCCGAAGGGTTCATGAGGCTCCCGGATGAAGATCATGAAGATATGTATGGAAGACTTCTCACCGTTGCCGATGCCTTCCGGCTTGTTGGTGCCACCCACATCAATGATTCTTGGATCAAGGAGAAGTACATTGAATGCATGATGCCATTTGTACCCATTGATGTCAAGACCCTTGTGGGAAGGGAATGCTATTCCTCTCTCACCTCTCAACAAGTTGTGCACGAGTTGCAAGCTCTCAAGGTGCTTGAGGAAACCTCTCATGACTCTCGCAATCGTGCTATTGGAATGGCAAAAGGTTCCAACCTTGCCTTGGTGGTCAACTCCGTTGAAGAAGTGGTTCCTCAAGAATCTTATAGAGCATCTTGGAGTATGACCTATCCGGAAGATTTGCAATGCCACTACCATGACCACATGGCCTTCCATGCAAAGTCGTTTTGGATTGATCCCTCCAAGGCCAAGGAAGACAACATCAAGAGGAACAACAAAAGTGGGTTCACTAGCTTTGGCCCAAAGACAAGATCATGCTACAATTGTGATGACAAGCGCCACTTCATTGCCGAATGCCCCTATGAAAATAGAGAGCTTCATAATGGGAGGCTCATTCCCAAGGACAAGAGCAAAGATTCAAAGGGCAAATATTCAAAGCCCCTCAACAAGAAGTTCTACAACAACAAGACCAAGAAGGGCAAGAGGCCCTCAAGAGTTGTGCTAGTAACAAGGGCAGAATATTCTACCGATGAAGTTGAAAGTTCTAGTGGTGATGAAGATGAAGAAAGCTCAAAGGAATTGGCCGCCATCGCCACCACCAACACCCCCTCTTCATCTCTCTTTGAATCTCCCAATGAGAACCCTCATATCAAGAATGCACATTGCTTCATGGCAAGGTCCTCCTTGGACACACCTATTGTGCTATCAACTCAAGAAGAGTATACCTCCGGAGATGATGATGTTGATGATAAAGAAGATGCAACCTCTAATGGATTGGTCGCTCTTGCCTCCCTCTCCACTAACTCTTCATCACCAAGTGAATCCCCCAATGAGGTCATTCATGTGGAGGAAGAAAGTTGCCTTATGGCTAAATCCTTCCGAGGTATCATCCCCTAACCCCTCTATGCCTAACTTATCTAGTGATCTAGGGGTTGATGATGATAGTCTAAAAGTGAAACAAGAAATGCTAGAGTTTGATGATTTCATTCTTAACCTACAAGGTAACACTAAGAAGCATGTTTCTAGCCTCATGGTTCGTATAGCTCAACAAGGTGATTTGCTTGAGAAAAAGGGTCAAATAGAGAGAGAAGACTCTCTTGAAATCCATGCTCTTAAAAATGCTCTTGAGGAAAGTCAAGAAACTATAGCCTCTCTTGAGGAGAGGCTAGAAACTCTTGAAGAGCCTCAAGATAAAATTAACAAGCTCACAAAAGCTAGAGATCTTGCTAGGGCTAAGTCTAAAGTGCTTAAAAAGGAAAAGGCTCAATTTGAGGTTGATCATGAGAAACTTGTGAAAGGTCTAGATGAACTAGACAAAGCTCACAAAGCTTTGAAGAGTGAATACACTCTCTTATCCAAGTCTTATGAGCAACTTCAAATTAGGCTTGCCTCATATGATGTGCCTAGCTCCTCTACTCCTTCATGTGATCATGCAAATGTTATTGAGGAAAATGCTAGGTTGAAAGATGAACTTGCTAGGACCTCCTCTCCCCAAAGTAAACTTTCGTTGGATGATCTTTTGAGTAAGCAAAGATCAAACAATGGGAAGGAGGGACTTGGTTTTAATTCCAAGGCTAAAAAGGCAAGCAAGAAACAGACCAAGCCCGCACATGAGAAAGCTAATGGTGAACCCCGAAAGGGCAACACCATTAATGATGATGGTGCGGGAATAGATAATCCTCACTATGTTCTCTTTAAAGATTATTATGGTGATGTTTATGCTAAGTATGTTGGTCCATATGATGGTTATGTTGCTTGGTCTATTTGGGTCCCAAAGACCCTTGTTGCTAACAAAAGAGGACCCATTGAAAAATGGGTACCTAAATCCAAGAATTGATCTCATGTAGGACTATGCCGCAGGAGGTTCAAAATGGGTACTTGATAGTGGATGTACAAGTCATATGACCGGCGGCAAGAACCTCGTCAAGGAGTTGAGGCCTAACATAAATGATATCACCGTCTCCTTTGGCGATAATTCTACATCCGAGGTATTGGGTTTTGGCAAGGTTGTGGTTGCACACAACATTACTCTTGTGGATGTCATGCTTGTCAAAACCCTTGGTTACAATTTGCTTTCCGTTTCCGCCCTTGGCAAGATGGGTTTCGCCGTCTTTATTGATAATGATATTGTGGTCCTCTTGTGGAGCAAGACTCTAAAAGTCGCATTCGTTGGGTATCGCGAACACAACTTGTATGTGGTGGACTTTTCGGGGACCACCACGTCAAGTGCGATGTGCCTATTCGGAAAGGCGGACGTGGGTTGGTTGTGGCATCGCCGCCTAGCCCATGTCAACATGAGAACTTTGCAAAGTCTTCACAAGGGGAACCATATTGTGGGACTAATGGAAAATGTGTCTTTTGCCAAAGATCGTGTTTGTAGGGCTTGTGTTGAAGGCAAAATGCATGACTCTCCGCATCCAAGCAAGACCATCATCTCTTCCAAGAGGATCTTGGAGCTCCTTCATGTGGACCTCTTTGGTCCCGTTACTCATGCAAGTCTTGGTGCGAAGAAACATTGCTTGGTGATTGTCGATGACTACTCAAGATACACTTGGGTCTACTTTCTCAAGACGAAAGATGAGACTCAACAAATATTCATTGACTTTGCTACCGAGGTGCAACGCCAACACAACCTCCTCATTATGGCAATAAGAAGTGACAACGGCTCCGAGTTCAAGAACTACACACTCAATGATTTTCTTAGTGATGAGGGGATTCGTCATCAATATTCCGCTGCTTACACCCCTCAACAAAATGGTGTTGCGGAGAGGAAGAACCGGACTCTTATGGATATGGCAAGGTCTATGATGGCGGAGTATAAATCCCGCTATAACTTTTGGGCCGAAGCCATCTCCACCGCATGTCACTCCTCCAACCGGCTCTATCTCCGCAAGGGCTTGAACAAGACTCCATATGAAATACTCACCGGGAACAAGCCTAATATCTCATACTTCAAGGTGTTCGGGTGTAAGTGTTTCTACCAAATCAAAGGAGTTCGTTTGTCTAAATTTGCTCCTAAAGCTTTGGAGGGTATATTTGTTGGTTACGGTGCCGAATCTCACACTTATAGAATCTTTGATGTATCCTCCGGGATTATCATTGAATCTTGTAGTGTGAAGTTCGAAGAAAATGATGGCTCCCAAGTGGGGCAAGTTGATGTTTGTGCAGGTGATGAAATACCTCAAGATGCCATAGTAAGAATGGGTGTGGGATTTTTCCGCCCCATTGAGGGACACGGTGTGGCGTCTCGGGAAGGACTATGCTCTACCTCGGTGGAGCCCTCATCTTCTCAACATCAACAAACCCCATCAAGTGAAGCAAATGATGCACCAACCCAAGAACAAGAACAAAACCCTCCCCCTAGTGTGCAAGATCAAGGACAAGATCAAGAACAAGATCAAGGTCAAGATCAACCACGGGTTCATGATGGATCCGATGAGTATCCTTTCAACATTCAAGATCAAGCACATGAGGATGAGCAACCTCAAATAATTGAGGAAGCTCATGTTGAAGGTCAAGACGGGGACCCAAATGGTCAAGATGATCAAGTGACACCTCCAAGGCCAAGAAGAACCAAGGAGGAGATCGAGGCCCGTCGTTTAGCAAGAAGAGATAGGACCCTTGAAATTCGTGGACACACTCATGATAAGGTCCTCGGTGATGTTCGAGCAAAAGTCTCCACAAGAAGGCAATTGGCTAACTTTAGCAATCATCATGCCTATATCTCCGTAGTGGAACCCAAGAAAGTGTTTGAAGCTCTTGAAGATTCGGATTGGGTGGAAGCTATGCATGAGGAACTCAACAACTTCAAGCGCAACAAAGTGTGGACCTTAGTAGAGAAGCCAAAGGAGTGCCGCAATGTTATAGGCACTAAATGGATTTTCAAGAACAAGCAAGATGAGTTTGGAAATATTGTGAGGAACAAGGCAAGATTGGTGGCTCAAGGTTTCTCTCAAGTTGAAGGAATTGACTTTGGAGAGACCTATGCTCCCGTGGCTCGTCTTGAGTCCATCCGTATCCTTCTTGCTTATGCATCGCATCATAACTTTAAGCTTCAACAAATGGATGTGAAAAGTGCTTTTCTTAATGGTCCTTTGCATGAAGAGGTGTATGTTAAGCAACCCCCGGGGTTCGAGGATCTCAACTTTCCTAACCATGTCTACAAGCTTGATAAAGCACTTTATGGTCTCAAGCAAGCTCCTAGAGCTTGGTATGAGCACCTTAAGGAATTGTTGGTAGACCGTGGGTTTGATGTTGGGCTAATCGACCCCACTCTTTTTACTAAGAGGGTCAATGGGGAGCTTTTCGTTTGCCAATTATATGTTGATGATATTATCTTTGGCTCTACTAACAAAGCTTTCAATGATGAATTCTCAAAGCTTATGACCAATAGGTTCGAGATGTCTATGATGGGAGAGATGAAGTTTTTCCTTGGTTTTGAGATCAAGCAATTGAGAGAAGGAACCTTCATCAACCAAGCAAAATATCTTCAAGACATGCTCAAGAGGTTCAAGATGACCGAGTTGAAGGGTGTGGCCACTCCTATGGTTACCAAATGTCATCTTGCACTTGATCCCAATGGTAAAGAAGTGGATCAAAAGGTATATCGCTCCATGATTGGATCCTTGCTTTACCTTTGCGCATCTAGACCGGACATAGTGTTGAGTGTTGGTGTGTGTGCAAGGTATCAAGCTTCTCCTAAGGAGAGCCACATGATGGCTCTCAAAAGAATCTTCGATATTTGGTTGATACCCCAAGATATGGTATTTGGTACCCCAAAGGCTCAAGTTTTATTCTCAATGGATATACCGATGCGGATTGGGCGGGTGACAAGGATGATAGGAAATCAACTTCCGGGGCTTGCCAATTCCTTGGTAGATCCTTGGTGTGTTGGTCTTCTAAGAAGCAAAATTGCATATCTCTCTCCACCGCCGAAGCCGAATATGTTGCCGCCGCAAGTGGATGCACTCAATTGTTATGGATGAGGCAAACTTTAAAGGAATACGGTGTCATTTGTGACAAAGTGCCTCTATTATGTGACAATGAAAGTGCTATCAAGATTGCCTATAATCCGGTGCAACATTCAAGAACGAAGCATATTGAGATCCGGAATCATTTCATTAGGGATCATGTTGCCCGGGGTGATATTGAGCTTATCTATGTTCCTACCAAGGATCAACTTGCCGATATATTCACAAAGCCTCTTGATGAAGCAAGGTTCACTTATTTGAGGAATGAGCTAAATATCATTGATTCAAGGAGTATAGCTTGACCATCTTGCAAACACACCTTCGTCTCAAAACTTTATTTGGTTTAGATGTGGGCATGGAAATAGGGGGAGTGCGGTTTAAATTATTGAGCTATCCCTCCCCCATAATGCCAACATTAAAGATTTCATTCTCGTTATATCATATTTTGATATGTGAGCTTAAATGATGAGTATTGGTTTGGACCCAAGATATATCTTCGCGGTGCCATACCATAACACTCATATATGGTGGCCTAGGCCACCACACTCTTCTTTGTGAGGAGTTGGAGTTGTTTGGTGTTTCATTGGATTTTATTGACATCTCCATGTTCTTATGGGAAATCACTCTAGTTTGGCCTTATTTGCTCATATCTTGCAAACTTGAGTGACCATGTACCATTAACAGTTTGTATCTTCTAAAACCTAAGCCTACTCTCCCCTATAAGCCATTTCCATCTTGCTCATTTGTCATGTTTGGTAAAAACTTGGAGTTTGAGGGTTTTTCGGTCGGATGATCTAGGGTGCTCCATCTTATTGGCAAATTTGTACCTTATATGTGATGTGATACTTTATTACATCATATATGGGACTTGCAAATAACCAACGAAAGATGAGCCGGATTCCGGTGATTCTGGAATTTTCCAGAACACCGGATAATCCGGCCCCAGGACACCCCGGAATATCCGGCCCGGCCGGATTATCCGCCCTAAGCTAGGGCCGGATTATCCGGCCTGGGCAGTTCTTGAAAGGGTTGAGACGAGGGCACAGGGGGCAAACGGTTCAAACCATCCCCCCCTCGCGCCTCTCTCCTCTTTCTCCTCTCAAGGCCGCCGGATCTCCTCCTCCTCGCCGGAGACGCTCCATCCGCCCCCTCTCGGAGTTCTTGGGTGGATTGGGTGCATCTCCTCCCTAGCTACCTTCTCCTCCAAGCGGTTTCCACAATGGATGTGGGTATGATTCACAATCTCTAACCCTAGATGTTGTGTTTTATATGTGCTATTTTCTTGGTGGAATTGGTGTCTAGTTGTTCCAAACCATGAGTAGTGTACTCCTTTTGCATGCTATGAGGCCGATCTAGTGTTAGACATGTTTTTGATTGGAAATCTGCACATCTCGCATGGCCGGATTATCCGCCCCCCGAGCAGGCCGGATTATCCGGCCGGGCCGGATTATCCGCCCCCAGGGCACCGGATTATCCGGCCTGGAGCTTCATCGCCGCTGCAGTTTTGCTTCAATCTATCATGTCTAGACTTGTACCAACTTATAGCATGCTTCTCGAGTATTTTACTATATCTTACATGACTTATGAGCATTACCTTCTCTTTGCTACCCGTCTTTGCTTCTCTCAGGTGGTGCTTCTCGGGGTGGTCGGAGACGCCAGAGGCATGATCGATCTAGTGACGAGTTTGCACCCAATGCTCCTCGCAAGTCGGTCACTTCAAGAAGGAAGAACAAGGAAGTGAGGGAGAACTACAAGGCCATGGATCCAGTTTCTTATTCCGCTATCCGCTTGAAGAACTGGTATGAAGATGTGCCAAGGGATGAAGAGATAGAGGGCAGGAGATATTGGTGCATGGAGCAAATGTACATCTACAAGGACATCTATGAGCCAATGAAGAATCTGAGACCCATGCAAGCCATTGATGTGGACATTCTAGCTGAAAACGATCACTTTGAAGATGCTATCTGGGTTGTTGGAAGAATGGGCTTGAAAGATATCATGAAGATTCAATGTGACTATAGCCCGAGTTGGTGAAGCAATTCTTTGCCACTTTGGCAATCAAGGCGATGAGGAACGCACTATGGAATGGATGTGCGGCTCCACACACCGCAAAGTGCCACTCTGCGCCGCTTTGCCGGTATTCTTGGAGTCCCTATTGATGAGGGTCGTCGTCTTCATGGACCACAACGAAAGTGAGATAAGAATGCACTTGCAAATCTCTATACCTCGAGAGGGAAGGATTGGTTATACAAAGGGGCTGCTTCTCATATACGGTCGATTGCTTCGGTTCTTTCGGGCAACCATTTGCCCAAGTGGTGGTAACAATGATGCTATCCGGGAGTTCTTGTAGATCTTATGCACCTCAGCTATAAGTGTGCTCGTGATGGTGATGAAGTGAGGGACTACACTCTTGATATCATGGACTTTATCTTCCATGAGATCCGTGATGCCATGGTCTCCCGGACCACCATACCTTATGCACCCTACATCCAGCTTCTCATCAACAACTACGTGTCTCGTGAGTGAAGATTTGGGTGGGTATCCGTTGGTGAAGCACCATGTCAAGAAGGCCTACAAGCTCAAGCCGGTCTCTTCTCGCTGTTCCTGCACCTGACTCTTTCATGGGTGATGCTCGTTCTAGTGGTGTTGCTCCTGGTCGTCATCCCGATGTCCCGGCTATGAGGAAGCAAGTGACCCGGCTTAGTTGGTTTCGGCGTCACATCCTTTGCATGAACATTGAGATCCATAAGGAGAACTATGCAGCTAGCCGTGAGCGTTACGAGATTAAGCATACTCGGGCGGTTATTCTTCACAAGCTCGGTGGTGAACAAGGTCCCCCGCCTCGGCCTCCGGCTCACCCGGGTTACACTAGGTGGCACTCGCACAGTTCCATGGAGTGATCTTGATGATTGCCTTCAAAGGTCCAACACCTCTCGTCGCTCTCCGGATGCTCGACATCGATGAAGAGGAAGAAGAAGAAGAAGAGGTGCAAGAGTCCGATGATGATTATGCCTCCGAGTGATTCCCATGGGACGTGTAGCATCGCGCTTGTCCCCTTTTTGGCGTCTCGATGCCAAAGGGGGAGAAGTGTTCTATTAGGATTCTCGGGGATTTGCATGGTTTGGGCACAAGCATATGCGTTTATCTTTCTTATATTGCTTGTGTTCCCGCTTATTTGAACTATTTGGTTTATTTGTGTGCCGTTCAAAACACCGTATTATATATCTACACATGGGTATGACTTCCTTCATCCTATCTCAACTTCTTATGTGTCAATGTCTTTTGTTAGAGCTCATGTTGGATATCTCTTGTGTTGAGGCACCATACTTCTATGTGTTGTGTATTTGTATTCAAATGCAAATTACTTATATGCACACATGTAGGGGAGTGCCTCTATGTTTTGCCATCATGCTTGTCTCTATAGTGATTCTATTGCAA
The DNA here is from genome assembly GCF_019359855.2 of Lolium perenne. Taxonomy (NCBI): domain Eukaryota; kingdom Viridiplantae; phylum Streptophyta; class Magnoliopsida; order Poales; family Poaceae; genus Lolium; species Lolium perenne. The sequence goes on from NC_067247.2 coordinate 66,077,695, forward strand.
ATCCATATATTGTCATCAAACACCAAAAAGGGGGAGATTGAAAGAACATCTCTCACATTATGGTTTGTGTGTTTGATGTCAATATATATGATACACTAATGTTTGTTTAAGTGGTACAGGGATTACATAGATATTTATTCATGTGTGTTGGATTTGATCGTGTGTCAAAAAGGTTTCAGAAAAAGTTTGGCCAGGCCGGATAATCCGGGCCGGATATTGTCGAAATATCCGGCCCCCCTGTTTTTGGCTAAGTGTTTCAGGAATTTTGGCTCTGGAAGGGCCGGACATTTGGCCGGATAATGTCCCGGTATTGTACCAGGGCCGGATTATCCGGGCCGGATATTTTGGAAATATCCGGCCCCCCCCCCCGTTTTTCGGTAAGGATGGGTAGAAAAAAAAAGAGGGAAGGGGGCCGGACATTTGGCCGGACATTGTCACTCTTTTGCCCCGAAGACCGGATTATCCGGGGGGGGCGGATTATCCGGCCCTTACTTAGGCCGGATTATCCGGCCCCCCGGAAACTGCAACGGCTCCATTTTGAGTGGGGGTATAAATACCCCCCTTCTTCCTCCTTGCCTCTTTGCTCAATCATTGCACAAGAATTCTGCCAAGCCACCTCCATTAGAGCCAACTCAAAGAAAGTCAAGATTTGCAAGATCTCCTTCCTCCCCCAACCAAATCTCTTGATCTTTGGAGATTCGAAGGAGAAGACACCGATCTACATCCTCACCGAAGCGTTCTTCATTTCCCCCTCTCTTGTTTGAGGGATCTCATGCTAGTGTTCCTATTTGGTTCCCTAGTTGATTCGTGTTGATGTATTGTTGTTGATTGTTGTGTTGTAACAGATTTGGGAGCCTCCAATTTGGTTGTGGATGTGTGCCCCAAGAACCTTGTAAAGGCCCGGTTTCCGCCTCGAGGAAATCCCTTAGTGGAAGTGGGCTAGGCCTTCGTGGCGTTGCTCACCGGAGATCTGAGTGAAGCCTTCGTGGCTGTTGGTTTGGCTTTCGTAGCAACCACACTCCTCCAAACGTAGACGTACCTTCTTGCAAAGGAAGGGAACTACGGGAATCATCTCCGTGTCATCGCGTGCTCCACTCTCGGTTACCTCTATCCTATTCTCTCTCTATTGCTTAGTTATCTTGCTTAGTTGGTAGCCTTGTCATATAGGTAAATTCACTTAGTTGCATATCTAGAGAATTTACCATTTGTGTCAAGCCTAAATTGAAAAAGAACTAAAAATTGGTTAGCACCTATTCACCCCCCCCCTCTAGGTGCGGCATACGATCCTTTCACAAAGGGGTACCTCTATGCCGCCTGTACAAAGGTCTAAGGAGAAAGCTCGCATTGGATTTCTCGCTATTGATTATTCTCAACTTAGACATCCATACCGGGACAACATAGACAACAGATAATGGACTCCTCTTTAATGCATAAGCATGTAGCAACAATTAATTTTCTCATATGAGATTGAGGATATATGTCCAAAACTGAAATTTCCACCATGGATCATGGCTTTAGTTAGCGGCCCAATGTTCTTCTCTAACAATATGCATGCTCTAACCATAAAGGTGGTAAATCGCCCCTTACTTCAGACAAGACGGACATGCATAGCAACTCGCATGATATTCAACAGAGAGTAGTTGATGGCGTCCCCAGGAACATGGTTATCGCACAACAAGCAACTTAATAAGAGATAAAGTGCATAAGTACATATTCAATACCACAATAGTTTTTAAGCTATTTGTCCCATGAGCTATATATTGTAAAGGTAGAGGATTAGAAATTTTAAAGGTAGCACTCAAGCAATTTACTTTGGAATGGCGGAGAAATACCATGTAGTAGGTAGGTATGGTGGACACAAATGGCATAGTGGTTGGCTCAAGTATTTTGGATGCATGAGAAGTATTCCCTCTCGATACAAGGTTTAGGCTAGCAAGGCTATTTGAAACAAACACAAGGATGAAGCGGTGCAGGAAAACTCACATAAAAGACATATTGTAAACATTATAAGACTCTACACCGTCTTCCTTGTTGTTCAAACTCAATACTAGAAATTATCTAGACTTTAGAGAGACCAATTATGCAAACCAAATTTTAGCATGCTCTATGTATTTCTTCATTAATAAGTGCAAAGCATATGATGCAAGAGCTTAAACATGAGCACAACAATTGCCAAGTATCACATTATCCAAGACATTTTAGCAATTACTACATGTATCATTTTCCAATTCCAACCATATAACAATTTAACGAAGAAGAAACTTTGCCATGAATATTATGAGTAGAGCCTAAGGACATATTTGTCCATATGCTACAATGGAGCGTGTCTCTCTCCCACACAAAGAATGCTAGGATTCATTTTATTCAAACAAAACAAAAACAAAAACAAACCGACGCTCCAAGCAAAGCACATAAGATGTGACGGAATAAAAATATAGTTTCAGGGGAGGAACCTGATAATGTCGTCGATGAAGAAGGGGATGCCTTGGGCATCCCCAAGCTTAGACGCTTGAGTCTTCTTGAAATATGCAGGGGTGAACCACCGGGGCATCCCCAAGTTTAGAGCTTTCACTCTCCTTGATCATGTTGTATCATCTCCCTCTCTTGATCCTTGAAAACTTCCTCCACACCAAACTCAAAACAACTCATTAGAGAGTTAGTGCACAATCAAAATATACATGTTCAGATGTGACATAATCATTCTTAACACTTCTGGACATTGCACAAAGCTACTGAAAGTCAATGAAATCGAAATATCCATCAAACATAGCAAAATAGGCAATGCGAAATAAAAGGCAGAATCTGTCAAAACAGAACAGTTCGTAATGACGAATTTTATTGAGGCACCAGACTTGCTCAAATGAAAATGCTCAAATTGAATGAAAGTTGCGTACATATCTGAGGATCATTCACGTAAATTGGCTTAATTTTATGAGTTACCTACAGAGAATTTTGCCCAGATTCGTGACAGCAAAGAAATCTGTTTCTGTGCAGTAATCCAAATCTAGTATGAACCTTACTATCAAAGACTTTACTTGGCACAACAAAACACTAAACTAAGATAAGGAGAGGTTGCTACAGTAGTAAACAACTTCCAAGACTCAAAATAAAAACAAAGGTACTGTAGTAAAGAACATGGGTTGTCTCCCATAAGCGCTTTTCTTTAACGCCTTCCAGCTAGGCGTAGAAAGTGTGTATCAAGTATTATCAAGAGACGAAGTGTCAACATCATAATTTGTTCTAATAATAGAATCATAAGGTAACTTCATTCTCTTTCTAGGGAAGTGTTCCATACCTTTCTTGAGAGAAAATTGATATTTAATATTACCTTCCTTTATATCAATGATAGCACCAACAGTTCGAAGAAAAGGTCTTCCCAATATAATGGGACAAGATGCATTGCATTCAATATCCAAGACAACAAAATCAACGGAGACAAGGTTATTGTTAACGGTAATGCGAACATTATCAACTTTCCCCAAAGGTTTCTTTGTAGAATGATCAGGAAGATTAACATCCAAATAACAATTTTTCAACGGTGGCAAGTCAAGCATATTATAAATTTCTTAGGCATAACAGAAATACTTGCACCAAGATCACATAAAGCATTACAATCAAAGTCATTGACCTTCATCTTAATGATGGGCTCCCAACCATCCTTTAGCTTCCTAGAAATAGAAGCTTCGCGTTCTAGTTTCTCTTCTCTAGCTTTTATGAGAGCATTTGTAATATGTTTCGTGAAAGCCAAATTTATAGCACTAGCATTAGGACTTTTAGCAAGTTTTTGTAAGAACTTTATAACTTCAGAGATGTGGCAATCATCAAAATCTAAACCATTATAATCTAAAGCAATGGGATCATCATCCCCAATGTTGGAAAAAATTTCAGCAGTTTTATCACGAGCGATTTCTAGCGATTTGAGCGGTTTTTCGCGCTTTGCATTAGAAGTGGAAACATTGCTAACACCAATTCTTTTATTAGTAATAGTAGGAGGTGCAGCAACTTGTGGAGCATTAGCATTGCTAGTGGTGGTAATAGTCCAAACTTTAGCTATATTATCTTCTTTTTCATTTTCTTCTTTCTCCCACTTAGCACGCAATTCGGCCATCAATCTTATATTCTCATTAATTCTAACTTGGATGGCATTTGCTGTAGTAACAATTTTATTATTAAGATTTTCATTAGGCATAACTTTCGATTTCAAAAGATCAACATCAGCAGCAAGACTATCGACTTTAGAAGCAAGTATATCAATTTTCCCAAGATTTTCTTCAACAAATTTGTTAAAAGCAGTTTGTGTACTAATAAATTCTTTAAGCATGGTTTCAAATCCAGGGGGTGTGTTCCTATTATTATTGTAAGAATTCCCATAAGAATTACCATAGCCGTTGCCATTATTATAAGGATATGGCCTATAGTTGTTACTAGAATTGTTCCGGTAAGCATTATTGTTGAAATTATTATTTTTAATGAAGTTACATCAACATGTTCTTCTTGGGCAACCAATGAAGCTAACGGAACATTCTTAGGATCAACATTTGTCCTATCATTCACACGCATAGACATAATAGCATCAATCTTATCACTCAAGGAAGAGGTTTCTTCGACAGAATTTACCTTCTTACCTTGTGGAGCTCTTTCCGTGTGCCATTCAGAGTAATTGATCATCATATTATCAAGAAGCTTTGTTGTTTCGCCAAGAGTGATGGACATAAAGGTACCTCCAGCAGCTGAATCCAATAGGTTCCGCGAAGAAAAATTCAGTCCTGCATAAAAGGTTTGGATGATCATCCAAGTAGTCAGTCCATGGGTTGGGCAATTTTTAACCAAAGATTTCATTCTTTCCCATGCTTGTGCAACATGCTCAGTATCCAATTGTTTAAAATTCATTATGCTACTCCTCAAATATATAATTTTAGCAGGGGGATAATATCTACCAATAAAAGCATCATTGCATTTAGTCCATGAATCAATACTATTCTTAGGCAGAGATAGTAACCAATCTTTAGCTCATCCTCTTAATGAGAAAGGGAACAACTTTAATTTTATAATGTCACCATCTACATCTTTATACTTTTGCATTTCACACAATTCAACAAAATTATTGAGATGGGCAGCAGCATCATCAGAACTAACACCAGAAAATTGCTCTCGCATAACAAGATTTAGTAAAGCAGGTTTAATTTCAAAGAATTCTGCTGTAGTAGCAGGTGGAGCAATAGGTGTGCATAAGAAATCATTATTATTTGTGGTTGTGAAGTCACACAATTTAGTATTTTCAGGAGTACCCATTTTAGCAACAGTAAATAAAGCAAACTAGATAAAGTAAATGCAAGTAACTAATTTTTTTGTGTTTTCGATATAGCAAACAAGATAGCAAATAAAGTAAAACTAGCAACTAATTTTTTTGTATTTTGATTTAGTGCAGCAAACAAAGTAGTAAATAAAACTAAGCAAGACAAAAACAAAGTAAAGAGATTGGGATGTGGAGACTCCCCTTGCAGCGTGTCTTGATCTCCCCGGCAATGGCGCCAGAAATTTGCTTGATGCGCGTGGTTGACGTATTGTCTTTCCGTTCGACACGCGTCCGTTGGGAACCCCAAGAGGAAGGTGTGATGCGTACAGCGGCAAGTTTCCCTCAGTAAGAAACCAAGGTTTATCGAACCAGTAGGAGTCAAGAAGCACGTGAAGGTTGATGGCGGCGAGATGTAGTGCGGCGCAACACCGGGGATTCCGGCGCCAACGTGGAACCTGCACAACACAAACCAAGTACTTTGCCCCAACGAAACAGCGAGGTTGTCAATCTCACCGGCTTGCTGTAACAAAGGATTAGATGTATAGTGTGGAAGATGATTGTTTGCAGAAAACAGTAGAACAAGTATTGCAGTAGATTGTATTTCAGTATAGAGAATTGGACCGGGGTCCACAGTTCACTAGAGGTGTCTCTCCCATAAGATAAACAGCATGTTGGGTGAACAAATTACAGTTGGGCAATTGATAAATAGAGAGGGCATGACCATGCACATACATATTATGACGAGTATAGTGAGATTTAATTGGGCATTACGACAAAGTACATAGACCGCTATCCAGCATGCATCTATGCCTAAAAAGTCCACCTTCAGGTTATCATCCGAACCCCTTCCAGTATTAAGTTGCTAACAACAGACAATTGCATTAAGTATTGCGCGTAATGTAATCAATAACTACATCCTCGGACATAGCATCAATGTTTTATCCCTAGTGGCAACAGCACATCCATAACCTTAGAGGTTTCTGTCACTCCCCCAGATTCACGGAGGCATGAACCCACTATCGAGCATAAATACCCCCTCTTGGAGTTACTAGCAAAAACTTGGCCAGAGCCTCTACTAATAACGGAGAGCATGCAAGATCATAAACAACACATAGATATAAATTGATAATCAACATAACATAGTATACTCTATTCATCGGATCCCAACAAACACAACATATAGCATTACAGATAGATGATCTTGATCATGTTCGGCAGCTCACAAGACCCGACAATTAAGCACAATGAGGAGAAGACAACCATCTAGCTACTGCTATGGACCCATAGTCCAGGGGTAGACTACTCACACATCACTCCGAAGGCGACCATGGTGGTGTAGAGTCCTCCGGGAGATGATTCCCCTCTCCGGCGGGGTGCCGGAGGTGATCTCCTGAATCCCCCGAGATGGGATTGGCGGCGGCGGCGGCGGCGTCTCTGGAAGGTTTTCCGTATCGTGGCTCTCGGTACTGGGGGTTTCGCGACGAAGGCTATTTGTAGGCGGAAGGGTAGGTCAGGGGGCGTCACGAGGGGCCCAGGAGACAGGTCGGCGCGGCCAGGGCTTGGGCCGCGCCGCCCTATCATCTGGCCGCCTCGTGGCCCCACTTCGTTGACTCTCCGGTCTTCTGGAAGCTTCGTGTGAAAATAGGCCCCTGGGCGTTGATTTCGTCCAATTCCGAGAATATTTCCTTACTAGGATTTCTGAAACCAAAAACAGCAGTAAAAACAAAGAATCGGCTCTTCGACATCTTGTTAATAGGTTAGTTCCAGAAAATGCATAAATATGACATAAAGTATGCATAAAACATGTAGATATCATCAATAATGTGGCATGGAACATAAGAAATTATCGATACGTCGGAGACGTATCAGCGAGCACCATGGGCGAGCACCATGGGCGAGCACCATGGGCGTGCCATGTTGTTAGCAAGCTCGAGGACGACGACGAAGACATGTCGATGGCGGCGCAGAGGAGAACGCGACGGTGCCGGGAAGGAGGATGCGGAGGAGGAGCGCCGACCACTGCCCGTCGTTGGCGGCGGCGCGAGCGTCACAGCGCAGCGGAGCGGCCGCCGCTGCCAGGAGGGGCGCGAGCGAGGTGGATCTACGCCATGGCGGCGCGCATCAGCGCGGCCGGCGACGGAAATCGACCGGCGGCGGCTGGATTTCGCGGCGGCGGTAGGTGAGGAAATGAGGACGCGGACGCGGGGGAGGGGAAATTTCCTGCCGTTGGCTTTTCACGCGTGCGCAGAGCGTTGCCACGCGTTGTAGCCGACGCGCCACATATGGCGCTCCGGATTGTGCAAAACGCCGCACGCCCTGAAAAAATTTCAGCGCCGCGCCGTTTGCCGCGCCTGCTGGAGCGCCCTTTTTCCTCCCGCGCGCGGTATACCGGCGATTTTTTTACAGCGCGACCTATATAGCGCGCGTGTTATAGATGCTCTTACAAATGAGTGATGACAAGTGCAGAGAGGTTATTTTAGTATGCATGGTGGAACAGAGAGGCGGAATAGATCTCCGTTTCAGAAAAAAAGAAGAGACAACCTGCTTCCAGAAGCTATCCAAGTGACCGGGCGTGGCGTGGTGTCATATTTGCGTGCACATGTTTTCAGCAGCGTTCCTCCGAACGCCGTCTCTAAATAAAAATTTCGGACAAAACGAATCGTAAATCGAAATAATTGTCCCGTTCGAAAGGAGTAGTTCATAGTTTCCCCCATAGTCGCCGCGTTCAATGTTACAAACTGGGGCATAGATGAAGCCTAGAAGAACGGGTTGTACTGAGTCGTCGATGGCGACCACCTCAGCCTGCACCATTATCAAAGACTTTGTTGTCAATGCCGTCGCAAACACATCAGCTAATGTTGCTGCTGCTAGTGATGCCGCGGCCACAACCAATGATTTCCTGCAACATTGTGTCATGCTAGAACATGTCTGATGTTTTTTTTTTGAAAAAAATGTCCGATGTTTTCACCTGGGGGCACACGATCTTGCAGGAGATTACGAAGAGGAAGATGTGCGCTAGAACAAGACGTGCCAGCGGTTAGATCACGAAGTTCTCTTTCCGTTTCTTCACGTCAAATCTGCCCTCCTAGAGCACCATCTTCTCTTCTTCCTGTCGTATGACACTGCTTCAATCATGGCGATTTGGCCACCTTGTTGCCAACAGGGCGCCCCGACGAGGTTGACAGCAAAGATTCCAGATCAATGACGCCTTCTTTGGTCATTGCCAATTGATTGTGTGTCAACCTCCACTTCCCGACTTCTTTGAGCTTGTTGTAGCAATACAACAAACCTAATTGTCGGCCCCTGCTTCGACTGATACAAGGCAAGAGCACAGTCCAAATAATCAAGAAAGTGCAAATATATCAATGCACGACCGATTAGAAAAACACTCGCAAAAGAAACAGAGGCACAATTACATGGTTGACCATATTTGTACCGCTCTCGGTCTTCGTTCAATTAATATTCACATGATAGCCTTGGAATGTGTCCAACGTGGCTTGTACAATTTGTCTAATTAGCTTCTCATATTATAAATTCAAAAACAAACCAAAAGTTTCTCCTTCAAAATGATGATTATGAGTGATGACAAGTGGAGAGATGGCTTATTTTAGTATGCATGGAAGCTAATGGGTGGAACGAAGACGTAGGATCTCCGTTTCAGGAAAAAGCCAACCCAATTAACCGGGCAGTCCAACCAAACAGCTAGAGTCAAGCAACGCAAAGAGACAAGCAGCTTCCAGAAGTCGACCCTCGAGAAGCAATCCAAGCGACCGGGCGTCCGGGCGTTGGAGGGCAAGAGATCTCTAGCTAAGTGTATCTCTAACAGGACGATGTATTTGAAACACGTAAATTATCTGCATGCGTTCGTTTGCATCGTCTGATGGATGCAAAAAGGCCATTTTTATCCGCGCGTCGGTTTTCGCCTAGGTGCCTCCAGCGCCCCGACGTATTTGCGCGTCGGTATGAATTGGGATATTTTAAAACAATAAAATAAGGATTCTTTTATGGTATCCTCAAATGAATGACAACCATTAATTTCCATCTATCTAATGGCCCAAATTGTTTCATACCACAGTTCAAAACTTCAAAGTTATGTTACATACTTGTGGTAATTTTCGCACCTCAGTAAAAAAAATAGACGGGCCTGGCCCAATAGACGAGCCCAGGCCAATAGACTATCCAGGCCCCATGATCTGCCGACCGCAGCGTCTGGGGAAGAGCTCGCCCTCTCGTCGCTGCCGCTCTCTATTCCCCAACTCCTCGGCCACCCTCCTCGGCCTCTCCTCCTCGGCCACCTTCCTTACCATCGCCACGGAAGAGCTCGCACTCCTCGTCCCCAAGTCGGGGATGCGATCAGCGTCTTGGTCGTCTTCGCCATGGACGAGGCCGACAACTACTGCGCCCTGTCTTGACGGACCTGGCGCTGGCGGTGCCCTCCCGCACGGCCTGCGCCACCCGCGCGCCCACCCTGCTGATGTAGTAGCTATCCCCGTCCGCCGTCCCCTTCCCCAATACTGCCTCGGCAGCGGCGGCCTTGGCCCCCCCCCGCGTGGATCAAAGATCGACGGGATCGTCCTCGTCGCTCGTCAAGGCGGCCAAGCCCACCACGCGCTTCCGGGAGAGGTTCCTTGCTGTCATCACGGTGCGCCCCCCGTGTCATCTCGGCGGTGATCACCGGTCCAATGAGAGTCACATTCTGTGAGTCTGGTCGCCCTCCCGCATCTGCCAGTCCCCCGGGATATTTTATGATTTGCCACACTTTTCTTTAAAGTGTCTATTATTTACCACATGACCACCACCTGTCAGTGACACATAAAATTGTAACTGACAGAAGTGCAAAAAAAAAAAATGTGGCAAATTATAAAATCCCCCCAGTCCCCCGGGCAGCGACCCTCAACGTGGTAGTCCGAATTCTCGCCGAGAATCCGCAGCGGTTCTCAGATTGGCCGGTTATTTAGAGGCGACGAGTGGCGGTTGGTGGAGAGAGAGCCGGGAGGAATCAGAGGATATAGAGGCGGCGACGATGGCGTGGCGGATGAATGTTTGAGGAGAAAAAAAAAAATCAAACCGCAATTTCCCACTGCCGCACAGGCACGATGTGCCCTGTGCAGTTACGGTTTTCCCTCGTCGTATTTATTATTATTGCCAAAAAACGCAGACGACCCCGCAAAGTTTGTGGGACGGCGACCGTGGCTGCACTCCATCGGGTGACACCTTCTGCGATGCGATAAGACAGAGAGACATGGATGGGAACGGGCAGCGAGAGCGTGTGCGCGGATGCGCGTGGACGAGCTCCTGTTGCCGGACGGAGATGTTCCAGCCGAGTAGGACGCTCAGTCTCAGGGCCTGCCAGCGGTGTGGATGCTTCGGCCGTTGATACGACGCGCCTTACGTGAGGTGTGGATTGATTCGGTCAGGTGATGCTGACGGTCGAGAGTTGTTTAGAAGATTGTGTGTTACTCCGTCCAATTGCTGCTCCTCTAAAAGAAAGTCAGAAGCAAAAGCTGATCTTACAAATGAGTGATGACAAGTGGAGAGAGATTATTTTAGTATGCATGGTGGAACAGAGGAGGAATCGATCTCCCGTTTCAGGAAAAAAGAGACAACGACCTTCCAGAAGGAATCCAAGTGACCGGGCGTGGCGTTATCTTTGGGACGCGCGCATGTTTTCAGCAGCGTCTCTAAACACACACGTCACCTCTAAAGAGAAATTTCGGACGAAACGAATCTTAAATTGAAAAAGATCTTTCGCAATGCTAGTGTTGATGCCGCGACCACGACCGATGATCTCTTGCAAGATAACGTCGCGCTAGAACAGGTGTGCTGCCTTCACCTAGGGGCCCATTCCCGACATTCCAGTGGTGGGATCATATGAAGTCTTCTTCTCATCTTGCTTCAACAGAGGTTTGATTTTGCTCGGCCCTCTTAGCTTTCCGGATGAGAAAGTTTGTCGAGACATTGGTGACGAACTTGTCGACCGACGATTGGATCATGTCGGATGACGTTGCTTCAATTGCGGCGAGTTTGGCTGCCTTGTTGCCGACAGGGCGGCCCGCCGAGGTTGACAACGGCGCTTCTAGATCAATGATGTCTTCTTTGTTCTTCGCAAATTGAATGCATGTCAACCTCCACTTCTCAACTTATTTTAGCTTGCTATAGCAACGCAACAAACTTAATTGTTGGCCCTTGTGTTTCGATTCGACCAGTACATGACAAGAGCACGGTCCAACTAATTAAGAAAGTGCAAAGACATCAATCCATAGCCGATTAGAAAAACATGTCACAAAAGAAACGGAGACCCAGTTACATGGTTGACCACATTTGTACTGCCCTCCGGTCTTTGTTCAATAGCCATGGAATATGTTCAGCGTGGCTTGTAAACTTGGTCTAATTAGCTTCTCATATTATAAAGTCGAAAGCAAACAAAAGTTTCTCTTTCAAAATGATGATTACGAGTGATGACAAGTGGAGAGATGGCTTATTTTAGTATGCATGGAACAGCTGATGGGTGGAACAAAGAGGCGGAAAAGATCTCCGTTTCAGGAAAATGCCAACCCAAATAACCGGGCAGTCCAACCAAACAGCTAGAGTCAAGCAACGCAAAGAGACAAGCAGCTTCCAGAAGTCGACCTTCCAGAAGCAATCCAAGCGACCGGGCGTTGGAGGGCAAGCCTCGTACCTTAAAAGGACATAATCGATTTATAGTTTGAGTTTACAGAATCTGTTCACAATAATAGTATTACTTCACTTGACATTTTAGTTATGTATATCAGAAACTAGACGAATGATGAAATCAAATGCCACGACGAACTGAAATACTAGACAAATGATCAAGTCAAATAGCATGGTAAACCGGAATACTAGATAAATTAATACCTCCGTTGATAAAAGGATGCCACAAGTTTGTATAAATATAGATATATGTAGACATTCTTTAATGCATAGATATATTTGAATTTGCACAACTCTTTAACATCATTTTATGGATAGAGAAGGTAGAATACTGCTAGTTGTTGCCACGACTGCTTGCCGGAGCACCTTCAATCTTAACTTAGTTCTTCGTTGCTAGTAATATATCTTATCCCTTGCAAGATCCTAGTCATCTCTCTTGTCTTCTCGTCCATTTCCCTAGGGTCCACAAACATGATCCCTTGCTCTACTAGGTTGACCCTGCCCGACGCTATACACTCCGGTCCCTAACATATACCCTAAAGTTGAGGAGGCGACGGCCTCGCAGGGCCGATTTGCTCTTCCATTTCGTTTGTCGATCTGATTCCTTTGCAATTCTTCTTAGTTTTTGTGATGTTCATGGTCTAGATGATTCGGTTCCCATGTCCAGATTCATGGATTCTTCTTCTATTTCGTCTCCAGTTTCATGTTGCTGTATTTTTCCTGCTCAAGATTGATTTCGTTGATTCTTCAAACAATTAATCTCCTCTTTTGTTCTTTCCTATTTTGCCTCTGTTTTCCTAACATAATCTGGTGATTTGTTCTTCCATTCTTTCCTATTTAGCCTCTATATTTCCTAACATAATCTGGTACAGATCTTGTATGTGTGCCGGAAGAAACAAGTTCAGATCCAATTAACATAATCTGGGTTTTTTTGGTCCAGTTAAATTAACGTTATATTATGGAGAATGGCTAACGAAAGAAACTATAATTATAAGTACTAATTGATTTACCAAATCTATAAGATAGCAGAACAGAGCAAGGATCTGGGAGCAAATAGTGGACAGATTAGATGTGTTTTTGTACCGAACAGAAAATGTAGCAGAGGGGTTCTTTGTAATGTACACAGCTAGTAGCACATATCTTAAAGCAAAAATGGACGTCCAGGATAAGCCCGTGACGCCCACCTATATGTAGAGTGGGATTTCCGGTTGTCCTACAACCAGAACGCCACGGGATGCTCCAGGAATCCAGAGTTTTTAATCCGCGGCTTTGTCAATTTGAACGACTGAACCCGGCGGCGTCTGCTTGCCCCAAGGTCACCGTTCTTGTGGTACTTGAGAGAGAACGTCGTGAGTCGAAGCAAATGGCGCCTGCTTCCGACGCGGCGCGAGAGGCACTCCACGAGACAGAACCGGCTCTTGTACCCCATCCCTAAGTAGACGAGGGTTGCGCCGGTGTGCGTCTCGCCTGGTGGGTAGTCTTGCCGGAACAGCTTCTCCCTGCTGAGCTTCCAGGCCGGGGGCTGCCAGCAGCCGTCGTCGCCGGTGGACGGCACTCTACAGGAGCAGAGGTGTCCAGCGGTGGCCGGGTCGCCGGTGAGCCCGACCCAGGCGTCCAGCTTCCGATCGTAGTGCGCGGGGCCTTTGAACGGCAGCTGCCACCCGCGGTGGCACGCCCATATAGCGTCGTCCACCCCAGTGTCGAAGGTGAAGGTGTTGCCCTTATCGCGCCCTTCGACCTTGACGCTGACAAAGATGGTCCGTCCGTCCGGGTGCACGGCGTGGGAGGTGACGAACTTGTGCCGGAAGGGTGGGACCTGGAGGGGGCGCCATGACCACTCCGGGAGGTCGTCGCACCAGAGCAGTTCGTGCTCGATCCGGTGGTGACGGAGGGCAGAGCATCTCAAATCTGAAGACATCTAGCCTGAAGAGGTTGTCGCCGAGAGGCACGCAGATCGGGGACACAGGGAGCCGCTGCACCGGAGGGCCGAAGCTGAGGCACCGAGTGCGGACGTCCAAGACCGGGATGTACTGCCTGGGCGTCTGGTGCATGGCCAGGATCTTGGTGCCGAAGGCCGCCGCGAAGTGATTTGGCCCGTTGTGCGGAGACTCGAGGCGGAGCACTGCCGGCGGCAGCCGCCGCGGCTCCTGCTGCTGCTCATCTGTGTCGGCGCCGGCACCGCTGCCCGCCGCCAGGTCCACCTTGCGGATGCTGTATCCCTCTGACCAGTCTTCAGTGACAAGGTAGAGGTGCCGCGGACGAGGACGATTGGCCGGACGGCCGCCGTCGTGGCCACGTCCCGCTGGCCGCCTTGGCATGCCTATATGATCCCCTTCGTCCTCACTTCTCCAATCAACACCACCGATTCCTTCGGTGTTCCTCCCTCTTCGTGCCTTCTCTTAGAGATCTCAGAGTCCTGCAATTCGTATGATCGTATCTCAACAGAATTTCAGTGCGCCGTCCTAGGCCGCATCGTCCAATAAACAACGCTTTGCGGCTAAGCATCCATGTGGTTTTCGCCTCTGAGCCCAGCAGACAAAATCTCATTTGACTTTATTTTGTCTCTTTCGGTTTTAATTTTGGGGCCAATTTTGTAATCCCTCTGTTACATATTGACTGTCACAGATTTATCTAGATAAGCATATGCAAATCTAAATCTGCATATAGAATAGAGTACTAGAAATCATCAAATGAAATATAAGTGGGATTTTGACGGTATCCCGCTTGCTTGCATCTCTAGATGTTGGGTTGTTGGTACGTGTCTTGCGTGTGATATTGATTCGGCCACATGATGGTGACGGTCTCGATTTTTTTTATAAGCATTGCTAAGAAAGTTGATGATGATGACTAGTTGAGAGAGATCATTTTACTGTTCATGGAACAGCTGATCAGTGGAACAAAGGGCCAAAGTAGATTTCTGTTTCATGAAAAACAATCAAACAACCGGCAGTCCAACCAAACAGCTGGGACAAAGATGCAAAGAAGCAACACAAAGAGACAAAGGTCACGAAGAGCTTCCAGAAGCAATCCAAACAACAGGACGGCAGCACAATACACTTTGGAACTGCCACAGCACAGCCAAAGTTAAATGTACAATAAAGAAAAACAAATTCGTCAGGCTGCAATTCCTGCCAAGAACTGAAACATCAGTAGCATTCTTCACATATACAAGCAACGAACATATACAAGCAACTATGACGGTTGCCATAAATTGTGATACAGAAACAGAAAAGGATCAAGCCCTCTTGAAATCAATATCTTGTACAATCAGTCGCTGTCTTGTAAAATGAATTCCACAGCTAAAGGGAGAGGATCTAAATCTGCCTAACTTACATAAGGGGCCTGCTGATAGCTCTGGATGCCAGACCGCCCGAGAATAGGAGGTCACACCAAAAAAGTTACAGCCCACCTCATGAGTCATGAATTCCATCTACAGAACGGAATCGATATGGCAACACTTGATAACAGCTGTTCTGCTACAGAGGATGTGTACAGATGAAGGCGAAGACAGACTAGCCTGTCAGTCGTTTCATCGGTGAGGACTACTTGGTACTTGGAGAGGTTCACGAATCGCTTTGGTTGTCGATGAGCAGGAGTTGTCTAGCTTCAGCAACATGAACCTCCATGGCGTCGAGGTCCCCTTTCACCTTGTCGGAAACGTGCAGAGCGGATGCATCCGAACCGCGAGATGTTCTGTCACGCAGAAGCTTGCCGAGGTCCCGCATCGCTTGATTTAGCTTTGGATTCAGCTCATCCAAGGACATTGTCTGGTGCTGCAGTGACTCCTCACATAGCCTGATCTCCTCCTCCTTCAAGCTGACTTGAAAGATGCTATCCTGGTAGTCAACCAGTAAGCTCGGCTTGCTCTTCAGTTCACCCTCCCAAATTTCAGCTAAGGTGTAATCTCGGACAAACTTCTCGGTATCAGCCTCCAGCAGGGAGCGGTAGCAATCCTCTACCTCTGATTCAAGGCATGAAATCTTATCATCAAGATCGTCATACTTTTTCAGGCCTTTTATTTCCTTTTGCACCATGCTGTGCTGTTCGCGGAACCTCTTCATCTCAGCTAAAAGCTTTGTTCTCCCCTCTTCCAAACTCAGGAGTTCAGATGCCTTGCCAAAATTCTTGGGTTTCAGCAATGGGGTAGCAGGGCTCTTCAAATTATCAATAGCAAAGAGAACCTTTTCTGTCTCGTTCCTTTGAGCTTCCAAAGAACGGTACTTTTGTTTAAGACCATCGATTTTGTTTCTCAAATCAGTTTCAGACTCCTGTGCTTTTGTAAACGCAACAGAAACTTCAGTTTTGAGAATTCGCAGGTTACTCAACTCTTCCATCTTATTATTCATTAATTCCATGCTGACATCAAACTTGGACCCAGCAAGGGCTTTGGTTTCCAAATGCAAGTCCCAACATAATGCTGCAGGCGCAGGCGAGAAAAGCTTGCCTTCCGAAGAAATTTCTCTCTCCTGTGATTCTGACAGTTGCGGCTTGAGGGCATTCATGTCTTCCTGCCCTTGCTGAACATCTCGGCAACAGAGCTGAATGCTTGCTGAAAGTTCTTCTGCCTTAGTACTAGCCATTTCGAGTAGTTTAAAGTATTGCACTGCATCCTGGGCAGTCACAAGCTTGTCTTGGACATGCTCCAGCTTAACCCGAACAAGCTGCAGCACCTCTTTAAAAGCTACAATGGGAGAGTCATGCACTTGTTCTCCTTGGATACCCTCAGTATCCATTGCTTCATCCATTCCAGCATCTGTCTCTTTGAACTGAATCTCAGTATCCATTGCTTCATCCATTCCAGCATCTGTCTCTCTGAACTGAATCTCAGTATCCATTGCTTCATCCATTCCAGCATCTGTCTCTCTGAACTGAATGTCCTCAGTAGTTTCAGGATTGCTTTGCTCAGAAACTTTCCTTTTAAATTCATCCCTTTCTTGCATAGCTTGCTCGTACAGACTCATAAGTTTATCGTTTTCTTCATGCATCTCTTCCAGTTGAAGTTGCAGTTCCGAAAATTCAGATCTCGAAAGGTCATCCTTGTGGCTGCATTTTTCGTCCACCATCTCAGGCTCTTCTACAGCATCAGTGGATGAACCATTTGCAGGAAAACCTGTTGCACCCTCTGGTTGGTCATCTAGCAGGCAACCATTCACAGTACTCCCTCCACAGGAAGGATGGCTATTTTGCTGCTCATTCACATCTTCAGTTTGAAGAACAGAGCTATCTTGTTTCACCCCGATGTTGACAATAGCCTGTTCATAGAGCTCAACCAATCTCTTGTTATCATCGATCAAGACCTTAAGCTCTGTTCTCAATTCCTCATTCTCTTTTGCCAACCCAATTGCAGTTTCATGAGCTTCTGCTTCTCTTTGACTTGCAGTAGCTATTGCATCAACTAATGTCTTAAGTTCCGTCTGAGCATCAAGCAGGACTGATTGTTCCTGGAGCTGTGCAACCTCAAATTTTTTGTTCTCATGGTCGCATTTCTTCGCTGCCTCCAACTCTACAGTCAACTCATCAACACGCCTGCACAGTGTCCAATATGAGTAATGGAACACATAGAACTCATCAGAATTGCAAAAGCTGAAGCTGATGCAATAACAGAACATACAAGGTAGGAAATAGTGATATACCTCTCAAGTTTCTCTTTTGCTTGATAACAGACATTCAAATTTTTACGCAGTGACTCGATTTCTCGCTCATTTTGAATAGCCTGTATAGTAACATTACAACTGAGGCTACAGGAAATAATAAATAACAGTAGAGTTTCATCTGTGAAGATACAATCAGACTTCAGATATATCAGATAGAGTTCTACAATACCAACCTGTAAACGAAGAAACTCATTATTCTCATCACCATCTACCTCTCCAAATAGTGAGAGGTCCTGCAGAAGTCATTATGAGATACTGTTTAAGCCAAAAGGTAGGTAAAGAAAATATGCCTTAATACAAAAGTATTTTGTAGCACATTAAGGTTCAGGCGTTCAGCTATAGAACCAGTATCATTTGTTCAGAAATTGACATATTCTTTCAGAGAAAATTTTAAATCTCTGCATGTTTTATAATTAAACATGTGAGTCTAGAAATTATAGAAGCATACCTTCTTAACAGGATCCTTCTCATTCATAAGTTTCCAGTCAAGTGCTTCTAGGAGCTGCAAATTATGCAAGTTATGTAAGTTATACATGTTCAGGACATCAAGGAAATTGTAAAATTTAGTGCAAAAAGTTTTATCACTGAAAATTTCACAGGTCACCATGTCATGAAAGTGGATACCTGATGTTCTAAAACAGTTATCTGTCGCTGCATTCTTTCCTGTTCTTCTTCATCAACAGATGACTGCAACCTACAAAGTTGAACAATGACAAGCCATCAAGCTCCATATTAGCATAGGTAGTAAGCATAGGAGGAAAGCTGAAGAGATTGGATAGCAAAGGTAACCTTCTAAGGTCCTCCTTCAGTTGTAGGTTTTCCATAGCAAATCTTGTAATTTCTGGATTCCGTTCTAGTTGACTACGTAGAGCTTCTATTTCCTTCACAAGATCTTCCTTCTCTTGCAATAGATGTGCTTCAGCGGATAGCTTCCCTGATGCAAGTTGCTCCAGTCTCTTGATTCGATCTTCACGAAAGCGAAGCCTCATCTTGAAACTTCTCACCTCTTCTGATCTTTGAGTCGCCTGTGGTGCAACAGAAAATTGAAATTAATAAAAGAATAATGCGGAGTACTATATTGGCACATATTTTCTCCTTCATGACTAAGTGTTCTAGAGTCTACACAGAATACAGTGTAATTAAGAGAACTGCATACCAGCTGTTCAGCAATCTGCTTTGCAGCAATTGCTGCCTTTAGTTTTGCTTCTTTTTCTTGCTCCCTCCTAAAAGCGGCGACAAGTGCAGTATCATAATCTTTCATCTAGACAACGCAAGAAAGAGAAAATAATCACATGGTCAAAACGATAAGTTCAACAAACAAAAACAGTATAGACAAAACCGTATATGAGTACCTGTGTAGCTCCCTTATCAAACATAAGTGGACTGAATTGGCCATGAGCTTGATCCCATTTGAATGCGCTAGGGGACTGGCAGATAGATCCATTGGAAGTAAATCCAGATTGTCCTTGCAGGCGGCTGAGCTCTTTCTGTGAGAATAGCGCAAGCATTAGATTACGTACAGCAAATATATATCAACCGTGTGCAAAACATATTGTGAACAAGCTAACTATAATTAACGTCAATGATAGCATAAAGACCGTAATTGGAGAAAACATATGAACCTGGCTTATTGCAATCCAGAGCACAGATTACTTTGCATAAGCCAAAACTAAAATGTATCATTTATACCTTGAGATGTTGGATCTCTAAACGCATGCTCAGAACGTCACCAGAGGCATCCTCATTTATAATAGCCTACAAAAGCAACATTTAGGTGCTGTTTTGCATGTTGATTGTTGAAAACAAGTGAATAAGACATGTTCATTACATACATTATTCCGAATGTGCTTAGCCCGTTGCGCGAATTTTAATGTGCTCAACGTCTCAGCGGCGCAGCTAGTAAAACAAACAACCATATGAGTAATATGACATGTACATATAGCAAGACTTTTGAAGAGAGGGGGGGAAAAATCTACCAGCTTGATGGGCTTATATTTGCAATTATAGTGGTCTTGGAATTACCTCCAAGTGAGTCCTGGAAATAGATGAAAATGTATAAACAAAGTTATCTTGCTTTATATAATCTTTGAAATTTACCTACACAAATATTTGGGTAGTACTCAGAACACGAAAAATTTACCACTACAGTTGTGCATATTACCTGCAGGAGAAATGTCAATTTCGAATCTCGGTATGGAACATGCTGTGATTTTTTGTTTGACACAGCAATAAGGCTGGTAATAACATGCCTGTAACAATTCCATTTGAAACAGTGAGATGATTAAACTGGATTCAACTCAAGCTTTGAAGTGTTCTGCATTATCTGAGATAAAAGAAATGAAGCTCAACAGCTAACCCTAAAGTTGAGAGTGACTTGTTGATGTTTGAAGCTTCCTTCAAGCGTTCCCCTTCAGCACCTGAGCTCTTTTGCCTACAGATTACACATCAACCATGTTAGTTGCAAGAATAGGAGCCTTGAAATGCATAACACATATATTTGCGCTAACTCTGAAATATGTGATCATGTGAACCAAAACAGGCAAGTTTACATGTGGAACTTACCTCTCTGAGCCAGCAAGGTCAACAAGGTTAAGGTGAGAAAATCGATGATGCTTGATGCCTTGAGATTCCCACTGTACGGTTGACAGTTCAGTTAGAAGATTTGCATGAATACATATGCATGCATTAAGTTACCCACAAATATATGCTGGTCAGCCAATATCTTTGATAGTAAAGGCACAGTGTTTTGCTTCCTACCACACAGAAATCATACCTTACTCTCTATAAGACATGTGAAAACACTATGAGAGCGGCTACTTGCTCTGTTCATATTGGTGGATGCCACCTTTCTGTTTGCTGCCCCCTGGAAAAAAATGCAGAACTTAACTAGCTAATCTAGCACATAAATTTGGTATGTCAGATAATGAAGCGACTAATGAAGGCAGGGAAAACTTGCCAAAATCCCTAGAGGTAAAGAAGAACTTATGTGTAACATGTGATGCGAAAATTACGAAACCGGTCAATTTATTCTCAATCCAGGTTATAAATACCACTAAATGGTACTAGTCCGGTGGCTCCACCATCCACTGGGTATTGTAGTATACTAGTATACACATATCAGTTGTCCTATTTAAAATTCAGGTATACATATTTCTGCTCATATTGTATGAAAATAAAACTCTATTGTGTCATTGTCAGTGATGATTTCTAGAAGGATCAAACCAGAAGTCAAATACACATAGAATTGGAGATTGAAGCAACTTATTTATACACTAGTTTATAGATGTGTCTTTGGCTACTTGTGTGAAGAACCTTGAGCATAATTGATGTAAGCATGCTATGTCAGTCGCTGTACAATAATTGTTTCCGGTAGAGCCTATAGGACCTAATCAGCCAAATATCATTTCTACTAGGCCATTTTTCAAAAACTGACCTCAATAAGTTGTTGCATTGCTTCTCGAGCATTGGAAACCTCATGTTCAGTCAGATTCTCAACATGCATACCCCTTTTCACATCCTCTCTTAACTGTAAAAGGAAAGTTAAAAGGAAAAATTTGAGAACATTTCCAAACAGTGTCACAACAAAGATGCAACCAGCAAACAGCTACGCGTGAACACTGCATTTCAGTGGAATACCTGCAAATTCGTTGCATTTGGATTGAGCAAATCCAGGATCTGCTCATTATATATCTCCAAGAACGAGCATTTGCAAGTAAAACTGAGCTTTTCGTCCCCTCTTATTTCCTTCTCCTGCAGACAGCAATCGAAAACTTCACCTCAGAACAGTACTCCATCTACAGCACAATATTATACTCCATCTGAATCAACATGTCATCAAATCTTGCCTTCTGGATCCTTAAGAACAGGTGCTCAAACACTCGGGGCGTCATACCGCAGTGCTCGTTGTTCCTCCGCGTGCCATTTTCTATGTCCCCGAGCATCGTGTGGGTCTTGCCACTGCCGGTCTACCAAAAACCAGATAGGTTTTTTAAGCACAAATATTCGAAATGCAAATCAGCAGCTGCTAACTGCAACAGCAGGTAGAGGCTGTGGCTCACCTGCCCATAAGCAAACATGCAGCTGTTGTAGCCAGCCATGCAGTTCTCCACCATGGGCACCCCAGCAACCTTGAAAAGGCTCTCCTACACAGCACAGGCAGAAGAGCATTTAGGCATTCTGCAGAAACAGATAAAGGAAGAGACGAAAACTAGCACGGGTACGGGGAAACAACTGAGTATACATACCTGCGTGATGTGCTCGTCGGCGACCAGATCGAAGGTGAACCTGGACTCCGGGTGGCCGGTCCAGGTGATGCTCTGGCCAGTATCCTGCCTGACGCATCGCTTGCTCCCCTGCAGCGACACCTCGCTGCTGCTGAGCGGCCGGACGCGGATGACGACCTGCGGTGCGGGACGGATCCGTTAGCGCGTACCAGGTGTTCGACGGAATGCTCCGTAGGCGACGCGGGTTGGGCTAGATCGAGACGGGAGAATCGGGGAGGTAGAGGCGCGAGGCGAGGGGGGGAGGGCGAGACGAATCTGTACCTGCACGTTGTTGTCCTTCCAGAAGGACGGGTCCTCCTGCAGCTCGAACCGCGCGGGGGCGGAGCTGTCGTCGTCGCCGTCCGACAGCATCCCGGCTGCGGCTGCGGTTGGGGTGGAGGCGGGGATGGATGCGCGGTGGCCGGGATCTGGGCAGAGCGGCGGCGGCGGCGGCGGCGGCGGCGAGGTGGATGGGGAGAAGAAGGCGAGATGGGGGGCAGTGGGATTTCGAAAATGGAGAGCGGAGACGTTGCCCGATTTCAAATTTGGGGTGCGCTGCAGCCTGCAGGTGGGGGACCTCCCCAGGTCACCGCACTAAACACATGTTTCTTTTTCACATATAACCTCTTGAATGTGCGAAAATCACTTGTAGCTCCCGACCTCGGGTGGTCTTCTTTTTGAAGTTCGAAAAGTTTGTTTTTAGGTCTGCGAAAAATCTAAAAAGTAATACAAGCACATATACAAATACAAGTCTAGTATGTACGAACAATTTTGCATCGACACCTCTTTTCATACGTGATCTGCACGAAAACACAATATGTTGGAAGGGAAAATGAGGTTTTTTTTGGCCTTTCAAAGTCTGGATGTTGTGATTTTTGTGTACCCTACAATACAATATACTTATCTAGGAAACCTATGCAGGTCTGTAGATAACATATGTGTGTATCCACATAGATAACATATGTGTGTATCCACATAATTTTTATATTTTAAAACTTTAAAATACTTTTTCTTTAGATACTGAGAACATTAGATGTCGAGAGCCAAAACACCTCTTTCGTGAATGTGTTAATATTTAGATGGGATAAAATCCCATAAATGTTAGTAAATATAATAGCAAAGAAATTAACTATGAAAGGGAAAAAAAGACACACAAGATAAAATCTGCACGGATTGTATCACTGGGGCGTGACGAAACTTGAGGGCGATATGGGCGTTAGGTCCATGTGGGGAAAAATTATGAAAATCATGTTCGGCGCATTTTACAATAGATGGGGATAAAATTCTAAAATTTATTTGTCTCTTACTACTTGGAAGAGAGTTCGACCTCCGTACAAAAGAAACTTTTCTGCCACTCACTAGATCATGAGAAGAGGAGTAGTTTCTGTGTGATCCTCCTCTGTCGTGAGCCTCACCACGTGCTTTCGGGGAATAATTAATTGTAAATATTAATTGATGTGTTAGTTAATAGTCGCTACCAATTCACTTGAGTCATGGGGTTGTTATCTATTCGTACTAGCCATGACTGTTCTGACGGGTCCCAACTCCAAAGCGGCTAATGATGCCGCTGATGGAATAGTTCTTGCATGCTCCTCCTCCACCGCAAGCCTCACCACACGCTCTTAGGGAAGAATTAATTGTGATTACTTGTGAACATTAACCAACGCGTGATAATAGTCGTTGCAAATTTACTTGGCTCGTGGGTTTGTTACCTATTCGTAGTAGCCATGACTGCTCCAACTGCCCCAACTCCACCGCGGCTAGTGTTGTCGCCGGTGATGTCAAGATTGCATCGAATATTATGCCATATGTTCTCGTATCCTTAGTGAAAGGACGAGATGTCGCCTAGAGGAGGGGTGAATAGGCGTTTAAAAACTCTTGCAGATTTGGCTTGTAAGAATGCGGAATTAAACTAACGTTTAGTTTACAAGCACAAACCCTAAATATGTTACGCTCAACTAAGTGCGACAATAATAACTAGAGCTAAGCAAGATAGGCACAAGATATATGTAGCACAAGTGATAGCAAGATATATGTACTTCAATCACGATGGCTATCACAAGAAAAGTAAGCTCGGGTATAAAAATAACCAAGGCACGTGGAGACAAAGATGTATTCCCGTGTTCCCTTCCTTTGCAAGAAGGTACGTCACGTTTGGAGAGGTGGGGGTCCCACGAAGGATTCTCCAACGTCACGAAGGCTCACCTTCTTCTCCGAGCCAAACCCACGAAGGATAATGGCCCTTTTCTTATGGTTAGCTTTTCCTCCACTCCGGAGATGGAAAGCTCCAAAACCACTTCACAAGCTCCACGAAGGAGAAGCCCGGGCCTCTTCACAATCTTCCTTGAAGAGATCACCGAAGCACCAACCGCCAGGCCAACTAGGAGGTCTCCCTCCAAGAGTAACAAACTCACGGTCTCTCACTCAAACTAATCATGGTGGAGAGCTCAACACTACGCAATGATTCAAAGCAAAAAAACACTAGAGGTGTTCAAATCCTTCACACTCAAATCCCACCAAAGCAACAAATGCTAGGATGAGATTAGAGAGGAAGAACAAAAAAAAATCAACAAATGACTCCAAGATCTAGATCTAAAGAGTTCCCCTCACTTAGAGGAGAGATGGATTGGTGGGAATTGTAGATCTAGATCTCCTCTCTTAGATCCCTCAAGAATGAGCAAGAATCATGGGGGAATCAAGAGATAGGACAAGTTCTTCAAAGTCAACAATGGAAGAGAGAGAGAGATCGAGTGAAAGAACTTGTTCAACCCAAGGTGGAAGAAGGCTTATTTATAGTCTAGGGAGAAATATAACCGTTAGGTGAGTTTCAGCTCAGCACACTCGATAAGGCCGGTCAACCGGGCCTGGAGCCGGGCCGTCCGGTCCAGGTGCCGGTCAGACCGGGCCACAGGCCGGACCCGGCCGGTCCAAACCGGGCCTATGACCGGGCCATGACCGGGACACTTATGTGTCTTACAGTACATGGCCCCGGTTGGCACCAGTCCACGAGCCGGTTTGAACCGGGCCATCCGGTGGGACGGTCGGTCACGCCGGGGGAGAAACCGGGCCAGCGGGAAAAATATGTTATACAAAAACTGTGATAACTTTTGTGTCCGGACCCCGATTGACATGAAACCAATATAGTTGGAAAGATAACGACGAATAGAACCCCAACAAATATGGAGACTCCTCACAGGATATTTTTAGATGTTTTTAGAAAGGGAGTCTCCCACCGTCAAGAAACGGTGAAGACGTCCAAACTCGAAAACGCAATAGAAGATGCATGCGGATTCCGTTTTCGATGAACTTGGGCTTGTTGTAAAGCTAGCAACAAGCTCAAGAACCTCTCACAGAGAAACACCAAGAAGCAATAGGGATATTGTAAGGGTATATTGCCCACTTATTAGTAAAAGTGTGCTTGTTCCGGGGTACTTTTTAGTTTAATTTTTCAGTTATCCCCACTTTTCTAGTGTATTTTTCACAATCTGCTTAGGGTTCATTGGAAATTTGAGGGGAATTGTTTAGGGTAGAGGTTTCGCCTAATCCTCTTGGAATTATCCGCTCTAATACCGATAAAAACTCTAGTACCACTGACAAGGTATCAACTTGTCAATGCCTATGGATTGTAGGCTAGGGTTTAGTTGGAAGTAGAGGGTAAGTAGATCTCGAAGGTTTCAGCCGAAAAGTACTCGACGATTATGAAAACTAGGGTTTGTAGACAATGATTCGATCCTTTCTTCGTCCCTCGACTCCCCCTTTATATAGGAGGTGGAGCCGAGGGATTCGTGCTATACAAGTTACAGAGTCCGGGATGGTTTCTAACTCATCCCGCCAGATTACAAATAACACTTCCTATTACAACTCTTGACTTTCCTTGATATATCTTGGGCTCCCGAATCTTCTTATTCGTCGGGTAGTGGGCCTTCAGTAAACCCCGGGTACTATCTTCGGCAGGCCCATTTGGGATGCCTATGTCAGTAGCCCCCGAGATTTTGCTTGAATCGTAGAATCAGGGAAAATCTCCACTGTTTATTTTTATTCGAAAGCTTCAACTTTTTTATATTTCTTCACATAAAATTCTATATTGTACAGGGATAATGGTAGTTGGGGCTAGTTCATCTGACGGATCAGGTACTAGTTAACTGCTCTAGTGGCAATCCGCAAAAACCTACTTCAAGATCACGTCCCTGGACATGATCTCGGGATACTGGTGTAAACTTCGACAGTGCCGCTTAAGGTCTTACCATTACTGTCGAGTCCAGTCCAAATTTATCGGGTACCTAACGCGTCCGTTAGGATTTTTCTTCGTATACCGTTGATACGGATAAAGGTAGCAGAGCGCAGTCTTTGGCGATGCCACGCCAGCAGAACGGATCTGGGGTCTTACCTTCGCAAATTTGCGGCATTCAGAAATTGATCGCAACTTCGGCGTTACGAGAATATATTGTCGAGTGCTTTTCCGGCTGTTGGAATGGCACATTTTATCGAGTCAATTTTGACTTATATTGTTCTCCCGATGGGAGTATATGTAGAGTTAATTATAACTCGAAATATACTCTCTTGCTTTTCTATCTTTTATTTTTGAACTTCATCGGGTACGCGAACAGCGTTCCCGATGGGAGTAGCCCTCGAGGCTACAACCAAGAACTTGTGCTTGGTTGTAGGGTCGACATTTTAGTCCACCTTGTCGCTATATTGTCATTATTTCCCAATATGATCTCTCTCTTCTTTTTTTATCTCTCGGGTGCGCGAACGCGCTCCCGATGGGAGTAGCCCCCGAGGCTACAGCCAAGGACTTGTGCTTGGTTGTAGGCTCCCGCAATTTCTATATTGCCATACTCGAAATTTTACTTTTTGTCGAAGTAGCCCCCGAGCATTTGGGCAAAAACTTGTATTTGATCAAAGGCTCCCGAAGTATTTAATAATTCTCCCTGTCGCCAATCTTCTTTTATTTTCCTTGTCGACATGCTTCCCTTAACCAAATTTACTTCATCCCTGTTGAATAGTCGTGATTTTTCTGCCCTGTGGGTCCATTGCTTCCACCACGTTGACACGTCGTGCAAGTGGGGGACACACGTCCTCCGCTTTTTCTGGCGCACGTACGGTAACGCCTATCTCAGTAAAAATACCTTTTTACCCTTGTATCTAGGAGATCTTTTTTCACCACACGATTTCTTCATCCAACGGCGCACTTTGCTTCACCCGATTCTTATATAAACCTTTCTTCAACCTCCGTTCATCCCTCGCTTGCGCCGCTCATCTGTTCCTCTTCGCAAAAGCTTCCCCGCGCCCAACTCTCTCTCGATCATCCGCACTCACGAGCATTGCTCTGCCCATTGCCGTTGATGCCACCGCGCACGCGACTCACTCGCCACAGTACTCCGGAATCCAAGATGGCCGCCGAGGATCTTGAGTGGGAGAGATCTAAAATCTCCAACCAGGACATCAACACGCTGAAGAGGCTTGGCCTCATGAAGAAGGAAGACGCCATCCGCTTTCCCAGCGAAGAAAGCTACCCCAAGCCTCCAATGGAGTACCGGGTTAGTTTTGTTGATCACCTTATCCGTGGTCTTTCGACCCCAATTCACGATTTTCGCCGCGGCCTTCTTTTTGTTTATGGGATTCAACTGCACCAGTTGACCCCCAATTCCATCCTTCACATTTCTATTTTCATCACACTTTGCGAATGCTTCCTCGGAATCCCTCCCAATTGGGCTCGTGGAAACGCATTTTCTCGCCTCCGCCGCAATGGCTCCCACAACGTCACTTATAACATAGGTGGCGTTGTTATCTGTGTTCGTACTGATGTCGATTATTTCGACGTCAAATTTCCTGATTCTGTCCAAGGATGGCGCAAAAAGTGGCTCTATATTCACGAAGAAAGCGCCAACTCCGTTGAACACAACATATTTCCTTTCGACGGAAGTGCCAGAATTCAGCGCCGCCGCTCCTGGGATGCCGAAGCTTCTGAGGAAGAGAAAAAGGCGACAGAGGCACTCATGTCTCGTATT
This sequence comes from Lolium perenne, assembly GCF_019359855.2. Classification (NCBI taxonomy): domain Eukaryota; kingdom Viridiplantae; phylum Streptophyta; class Magnoliopsida; order Poales; family Poaceae; genus Lolium; species Lolium perenne. Next base: position 66,105,590 of record NC_067247.2, read on the forward strand.
CATCAGCTTCAAAACACTCGAGGGAAAGAGCTGTCTGGTGTTCAAATCACTGCCTACTTCCTTAGGATTAGAGTGCAGCCTCTTCAGGCTCGCAAAAATCCCCTTTGGACGTACTACGGCAAAAACGACGCCAATGTAATCTCCAATGATCTTTACGTAAAGGACTTGGAGAAATTGGTTCGAAGAGTTTCTCGACTAGCGAAGAAGGATCCTATTCCCTCCTCTTGTCGAGTAGAACCATACAGTGCTTCCAATCCTCTTCCCGAGGTATTTTGTCTTCTCGAGTTTTTGTCTTGTTCTAAACTTTTCCTTGCATCTCATTGTATTGGTATCTCGCTAATTTTCTTTTGTCGCTATTTTCTTGCAGAACCATCCTACTATGTCTTCCCTTCCTCCTCTTCCTGAGGATGGAGAAGTCGAAGAACAGGCCATCGTTGCTGAAGATACTCAAGGTTCTTTTATTCCTGAAAGTGAAGTCGCGGGTTCTCACAAATCTGCGGCTTCTCACGAAAAAGAAGTTGAGTCTGAAGCCAGTGAGTCGACGCAATCCCTTCCTCCTGCTGTTTCTCCAAGGAACAAAAGGAAAAGGAATGATGCCGAGGTTTCTGGCACTTCTAAGGCTGAAGAATTTGTTCCTTCTCATCCGAAGGCAGCTTACGATCCTTATGTTGAATCCCTCGTCAGCTCGTAAGTCGTCTTTATTTCTCCCCCTTTTTTTTTTTTTTTTTTTTTTTTACTCGAAATATTTATCTTGTCTTGCTTTTTATGCTGCCGATTTTTTGATCAACAGTGATGACGAGGAAGAAGTACCAACTACTGACGTGGCTCCTCGGACAAGCACGTCACGCATCGTACTTGCTTCGGACACGCTAGTTGAAGGAGAAGAAACCTCGCCTCCTCAACAAAACGTCGTCACTACTACTCCACCATCAAGCCCCCTTGCTCCTTCACCAAAAAGGACAAGGGTTGAAAAGATTGTTGAACCTGCCCCTCAGTTGGGCAGTTCGTCGACTCTGCTCTTAGATGATGTAAGCTTGTCGACATCTATATTTTCCTTATTTTGTTTTTTCACACCTTTTCTCTTTTTCATGCCGATGTTTCTCTTGCTGTGTTCACCTTGAACAGCCTATGATCAAAGATCTTCTCCGCATCGGTTCCCAATTTATTGGATACCGTGAATATGCTAATAGAGTCGAAGGTAACGACTTTTATATTTGCTGTTTTTCCTTGATTTTTTACTCCTGTTGCTTTTCGCGATTTTGATCTTTCTTCTCTCTCTTTTCCATATCTCGACAGAGAAACTTGCAGAGGCCAACGAACGCGCCAACGCACTTGCTCGAAAATTTGAGCAAAGTGAGGCGGCTCGCAAGAAAGCCGAACTCGTCGCTAGCAAAGCCAAGGCCGAAGCTGATGAAGCCAAGGCGAAAGCCGGTGTCGAGGAACTGCGAGAAAAAACTTGAGGATGCTACGGCTGCCTTGGATGAGCACAAAGCTGCGCAAGCTTCTCGTGAAGAAGGAATCCTCAAGCGCCCGAAAACTCGTAGTCGCCGCACTTTCGATAATTTCTTGATCCCTTCTATTTCTATGAGAATCGTTGTTTCTTGTCTTTTCACTAATGCTTTGTTTCCTTGACAGCCCAAACAAACCAGGATTTTGATCTCGACGAATCCCGTCAATGACCCTGTCCTTGACGCACTTTCCTATCTGGAGCTTCATGGATCCGAGATTCGTGAAGGTGTGTCGAATGCTAGCGCGATGTTGTCGGCATTGTTCCCCTACTTCTTCCCAAAGAAAGAGGAGCCTGCGACTTTCCTCAACCTTGCCAAGATGTTCAATACACCTAAGACCTTGGACTGAAGATGCGCCAAGAGAATATGAAGGTTGCCATTGAGAACAACATCGCGTTGGTTGCCGACGGTCGACAGACTATTGTTGGATGAAAGTTGGCGACACCGAGCAGATAGAGCAATCAAGATGGAGGTCGTTGATTAAGGCGGCCAAGCCCAACACGAAGAAGATCTTGGCCTATCTCGGGATCAAGCCGGCGTCGACTCCTAGCTCATCAAGGCCGGAGGTCTAGTTGCATGCCTCTTTATTTTTCTTTCTATGTTTCTTTTGCTCTTGTCGCCAAAGTAGCCATTTGGCGACACGTACTTCCTTAGCTCCACCGTAATGCCTTTGTAATTATTCCGAGAGATCAATGAAAACTCTATCTTTGCTTGTTGTTTGATGTTGTCTTGTTTAAATTTCAGTTGATATTTGATAACTATACTCCATCTTCCGCACCTTCCGATGTTTCGCCTTCTTCTCGCGCGAGAACTTTTGCGATATCGCACCCGTCGACGATACCTTGTCGCAAGAACTGGATGAGCTTCGACGGCAGCTTCGGTATGCGAAGAAGCAAACACTTGTGATGATGGAGCAATCTCGTAAGTCATCTCGAAGCCGAAAAAGTTGCTCTTCAACAAGCTCGCGAGGCCGTGGCTGCTAAGGAAATTGCTGCTTCCCGAGGCTGAAAAGGCAACCACTCGAGAGAATTTCATGCTCGAATTAATGAATGAAGCCGGTGCGAGATATGCTCGGGTATGCTTGCTTCATCCTCCGATATCTTTCATCCTCATGCTATGTCTCTTAAAGGTTTCCCCTTCGTTGTTTTGATAGGTTCCTTTACGATGCTGCCGCCGAGGAAGAGAGGGTAAATGCTAGGACGAACCTCCTTGTTAACCTTTCCCTGGACCATGGTTCTTTGTTTTGGGCTACCCCAGAGAGGACCCGACAAATTGTCAGATTCCAAGATCGCACCTCTCAAACTCGCGATTTCCTTGACTTCTGTACCAAGACCTTGTCCATGGTTTACAACTCCATGTTTCCTCGGAACGTCCAACCAAAAACTCTCCCTGAATTGATGGAAAGATTCAAGGATGCTCGCAGTATCCATGATTTTGTCAAAGCTCAACTGGTAGCCGGCGCGCATTTGCTCTTATCATGCTCCAGATCTGCCACTCAAATCTTGACCTTACCCAAGTTGTCGCAAAAGTTCATCAAAAGGTACAACGTCGAAGAGTTGGTGTTGATAGGATTAACACGAAGGTTACGCCTATAGCCGAAGAAATGATTGAGGACCTTCTTCGGATGGACGCCGACTTTTTTGCCGATGGCCATTATGCTGATTTTCTTGGTGCTGCTCCTGAAGAAAACAGAGTTACTCTTGATGACATATTGAATCAAGACTAGTTATTTTCCTCTTGTAGATACTTCTTCTTTGTAATCCATGACTATATTGTAAAGCAATCATTATATTTCTCTGTTCGTCTAGCCCCCGAGTGTTTCGGTGACTCTTTTCTGTATTTATATATTTGCGAGGTTTTGAACCAAGGCATTTATATATTTATGGCGAATATGAGCCCCGGAGCTTCTTTATTGAGTACTATTTTGTACTGACTCACGAGGTATTTTAATACCAAGGCAAGGTTTTTTCTTTTTTGATGGACTATATTGGAATTCGTCGGAGCGAAGACTTTGAACATGTCGATAAAGAGAAAGGTATATTGACACTATCTTTATTATATTGCAGCACCGCGAGCCCGCCTCATTAAAAACCTTCTTCGGCCCCACTCGGTGCCCCGAAAAAGGAAAAGAGTGCGTCTGAAAACTCGCGGGCGTTTCAGTATATTGAAGTTTTACAAGGACTATATTTCGACTCTAGGCGTAGAACCGCCTGAGTTGCGCCACGTTCCAGGGGTTTGGCTCCTCCACCCCTGTCTTCTTGTCCTTTATCCTGTATGCTCCTCCTCCGATTACTTCCGTGACAATGTAAGGGCCAACCCATGGTGACTCGAGTTTTTCATGACTTTTTTGCGTGAGCCGAAGAACTAGGTCTCCCACCTGAAAAGATCTTGGCCGCAAACGTCGACTGTGGTAATTCTTCAAGTCCTGTTGGTATTTGGTTACCCGAGACAATACTTCGTCTCGGGCTTCATCAAGTGCGTCCACGTCGTCTTCTAGCGCTTTTCTCGACACTTCTTCGTCATATTCGACGACACGTGGAGAGTTGTGCTCTATCTCGATTGGTAGTACTGCTTCTGCTCCATGAACCAAGAAAAACGGCGTTTCGTGTTGTCGTGTTTGGTGTTGTTCGGATGCTCCACAACACACTTGGTAGTTCTTCGCCAGGTATGCCGAGCTTTTTCCAAAGTGGTCCTAACAAGCGTTTCTTGATGCCATTGCGAGATGATGCCATTGGCTTTCTCGACTTGCCCATTGGTTTGAGGATGTGCAAGCGACACAAAGTGCAACTTGATGCCCACCTCTTCGCAATAATCTTTGAATTCGTGGGATGTGAAGTTCTTGCCGTTGTACGTGACGATCTATGTGGGGCACTCCAAATCTGAAAACGAGGCCTTTTATAAATTTTACTGCGGATGCTCCGTCTGGTGAATTTATCGGCTTCGCTTCTATCCACTTTGTAAATTTGTCGACAGCTACTAGCATATACTCCTTTCCTCCTGGCCAGGATTTGTGTAACTTGCCCACCATATCAAGTCCCCATTGAGCAAAGGGCCATGACAATGGTATTGGTGCTAGCTCTGCTTTGGAGAGTGAGGTTTTGCGGCAAACCTTTGACACGCGTCGCAAGTTCTTACTATGTCCTTGGCGTCCTCGATTGCTGTCAACCAAGAGAATCCTGCCCGAAAGACCTTGGCTGCAATAGCTCGACTACTCGCGTGGTGGCCACATATTCCTTCGTGTACGTCCTTCGAATTATTCTTCCTTCTTCGGTGTGACACACCTTTGCAAGACGCCTGAAATACTTCGCTTATACAATTCTCCTTTGACCACCGTGAAAGCTTTGGAGCGTCGAATTACTCGTCTTGCCTCAACTGGATCATCGGGTATTTCTTTCCTGAGGATGTATGATATGTACGGCTGCATCCACGGTATTCGTATCACCATGACCAGGTCCCGATCTTCTTCTTCTTCCTCTTGCTTTTCCTTGGTAGCCCCCGAGGGTTTCTTCTCCTTCTTTTTGATTTTGTTGATTTGGTGGACCTCTCTCGTTATCTCTTCCCGAGAATACACTGGCGGGATCGCAAGGCATTGCGACCCGATGTTTGCAAGAACGTCGGCTTCGTCGTTGCTCAATCTGCTAATATGATTTACTTCGCATCCATCGAACAACTTCTCGAGCTCGTTGTACACTTCCTTGTACGCCATCATGCTATCATTGACTGCGTCACATTGGTTCATAACTTGCTGAGCCACCAACTGTGAGTCGCCAAAGATTTTTAGTCGAGTTGCACCGCAGGCTTTCGCCATCTTCATCCCGTGTATGAGAGCCTCATATTCTGCTTCATTGTTAGATGCGTTAGGGAACGTCATCCGAAGGATGTACTTTAACTTGTCGCCTTCAGGTGATATGAGTACTACTCCTGCGCCAGCTCCTTCCAGTCTTTTGGACCCGTCAAAGTTCATGGTCCAGGTTCTCGACAAATCTGGAGGTCCTGTATTTTGCAACTCCATCCACTCTGCAATGAAGTCCGGCAGTATTTGCGACTTGATTGCTTTTCTTTTTTCATACGTGATGTCCCGAGGGGAAAGTTCTATTCCCCAAAGGGAGACACGACCCGTAGCTTCTGGGTTGTTCAGTATATTTGACAAGGGAGCTTCATTGACCACTATGATCGGATGTGCCGAAAAATAGTGGCGCAATTTCGTCTTGTCGCGAACACTCCATATGCTATCTTTTGGTACTGAGGATACCTTTGTTTTGAGGGCGATAAAACTTCGCTAACGAAGTATCTCGGCCTCTCGCACGCCGTGGAGTTTTCCTTCTTCTTCCCTTTCAACAACTAGCACCGTGCTCACCACTTGGGGCGTGGCTGCGATATACAGCAGGAGAGGTTCCCTTTCTTTTGGCGCCACCAAAATTGGTGGTGTCGAGATTGTGCGCTTCAAATCCTCGAAAGCTCTGTCGGCTTCTTCGTTCCACTGGAATTTATCTCCTTGCTTTATCAAAACGTAAAATGGTAACGCTTTTTCACCCAGCCTAGCGACGAATCTGCTCAAAGCTGCGACTCGCCCAGTTAGTTGTTGTATCTCCTTCAACTTTGTTGGCTTCCTCATTATTATGATAGCTTGTATTTTGTCGGGATTTGCTTCAATCCCTCTTGCTGAGACTAGAAACCCCAGAAGTTCTCCTGCTGGGACGCCAAAGGAACACTTCGTCGGGTTCAGCTTCAGGCAGAATTTGTCGAGGTTATCAAAAGTTTCTTTGAGATCCTCGATCAGCGTTGCCCCCTTTTTTGATGTTATGACGACATCATCAATGTATACTTGCACGTTCTTCCCGATCTGTGTCGCCAAACACTTCTGCATCATCCTCTGATATGTTGCTCCCGCATTTTTTAAACCAAAGGGCATTGTTCTGTAGCAAAACACGCCGTAAGGTGTAATAAACGCGGTCTTTACTTCATCTTCTTCTTTCAATCTGATCTGGTTATAACCAGAATATGCATCCAGGAAGGAAAGACGTTCACATCCAGCCGTGGAGTCGATAATTTGATCGATCCTCGGGAGGGGAAAGTGATCCTATGGACAATGTTTATTGAGACACGTAAATTTGACGCACATGCGAAGGACCTTAGTGTTTTTCTTCGGCACCAGCACAGGATTTGCTACCCATGTGGTTTCTGTGAATATCTCTTTTATAAAACCAGCTTCTTGTAGTCGATTGATTTCTGACAGCATGGCTTTGCGGTTTGGTTCCGAAAAACGCCGCAAAGGTTGTTTGATTGGTCTCGCTTAGTGGATCCAAGTTTAGGTGGTGCTCGGCAAGTTCCCTGGTACCCACGGCATGTCAGCTGGACACCATGCGAAGATTTTCCAGTGCTCACGGAGGAACTCGACGAGCGCGCTTTCCTATGCGATATCCATGTCGTTTGCGATAGATGTCGTCTTTTTCGGGTCTGTCGGGTGAATCTGCACTTCTTTCGAATTTTTCTCGGTACTGAAAGTTGATTCTTTGTTTGGCCTTCCAACGTCTGGTAGTACGTCGTAATCAGTCATGCTTTTTGACGCCAAGTACTCAGCTTGCATCCCGAAAGTTTCTGACAGCCGGTGAAAATCCTTGTCGCATTTATCGGCTAAGGCAAAGCTTCCTTTGACTGTGATTGGTCCCTTTGGCCCAGGCAACCTCCACAACAGGTATGTATAGTGTGGCACCGCCATAAATCTAGCATATGCTGGTCGTCCCAACAGAGCGTGGTACTGCGACGGAAAATCCACGACTTCAAATTCGAGCCTTTCGATTCTATAATTTTCTCGGGTCCCAAACTGAACGTCAAGATTGATCTTTCCCAATGGATAACTTGGTTTCTCCGGTGTGATGCCGTGGAACCTTGTGTCTGTTGGTTTCAAGTTTGCTAAGGATATGTTCATCTTCCTCAATGTATCTGCATACATAAGGTTCAAGCTGCTGCCGCCGTCTATGAACACTCGAGAGACATCAAATCCCGCGATAGCCGGCGAATAAGTGCCGATCGCCCTGGTCGAGGAACTTGCCATGATGATCTGCTATTGTGAAGCCGATATCTTGTCCCGACCAATTAAGGTACTCAAGCTGTTGGTGGAGGCATTTTCTACGCCATAAACACCGTCGTGAGATTACTTTACGAGCTCTATTGGACGGCCTTCCCTTTTGAATCATCGACACTTGCTCCATTGGAGTTAGGATCAACATAAGGTGGTGGTGCAGGTGCTGCCGCTATTCTCGAGCCGATGCCGATTGTCGTCTGTGATCGCGGGAGGAGGCGGCAAGTGAATCTCGCTTCTAGGTTCTCGAGGATTTCTCTGTGCTGCCCGCGCGTTAGCGTTTCTCGCGTACCGCAACATTGCTGAAAATTTCGACAGTCTTCTCGCAAGTGCCCCGACCGTCTTTTACCGTTGCCGTCGAGGAAAAAGTGCATCCGGCACGGTCCATTCATCATCTCTTCGGGGGACACGAAGGGTCTTGGGAACCTAGGTCCGCTATTTTGCCTCTGCGTGAATCATCCCCGTTATCACCTCGCTGTTCATTGCTTCTCTGGTAATCATCTCTCGTTGCTTCCTCCTGTATTTGTCCGAAAACCTGCCGAAATTTGTCCTGGAGCGTCATAGTTACGGTACCGTCGAGGAAATCTTCGCCTCGGTTGATAGTTTCGACCACGGTCCTCCTACGCGACTGTGCCGCTTGTTGTGGACAGCGTCTTCTCCATCTGCCCATTTATTTGCTATCTCCATTAACGCGGATCTTGTCTTTGGATTGGTCCTTCCCAAATCCTCGACAAAATCTCCACGCCCGACTCTGCGCGACAAACGCATCTATCGCTCTCTCGTCGGATATATTTTCGCTGAATTTTTGATGATATTCCATCTTTGGATGTACTTTCTCATTGGCTCATCGGCTTTTGTCGACATGCTCTCAATTCCTCTAACGACGCGGGTTTTTTACACGTGGATGCGAAGTTCTTGACGAACACATCCTCGAAACTTTCCCAAATTGCCGATGGATCTGGAGCGAGTTTCTTTATCCAAGATCGTGCGGCTCCACTCAAATGTACCCGGATGCTTTGCATAGCTGTTGCCCTGGTTCCTCCTGTCGCCTTCACCGTCTCCAGGATAGTCGACTAGCCAATCCTCTGGATCTTGGAGGCCGTCGAACTTCTTGAAATTATCGGGTAGCTTGAATCCCGAGGGGACTCGAGTTTTCGGACTCTCCTCGTGAAGCATGGCAAGCCGCACATATCTTCGTCGTTAAGCTCCGGAGATTGCCGATGATCCCTTCTGCTTTGTCGTGCTCTGTCGACTCTTGCTTGTGCTGCCGTATCTCTTGCTCCACTTGGTCCTTCAGGGGCTGCCGCCGTTGCCGCTGCAGGTCGTGGACTATGTTGCCTTCTTGTTCCTTCGGGAGGCGTTGAAACGAACGCTGTCCCCATAGCTCCAACTCTCGCTATCGCCATATTGTATAGTGTTTCCCTTGGATCACCTGGAGGTGGTTTAGACGCGAGGATAAAAGCTTGTGTCGCCATATACCCAGCTTCACGGTGTCTTAGGGATAATGTTTCCTCTTGTGTCTATCGACATAAAGGACATGTCGAGGTTTTGAACCAAGTGCTCTCTTTACGCTTCGGGTATGTGTTGTAACCTTGATCTTCCTCGTTCCGAGCCTCCCGTGGCTATCACCCGAAGTTCTAGATTGTCGACTCAGATCTGCCCTTCTCCCGCTGGATGCGTAAGTCGCTCTTCCTTTCTCTGTTCAACTCGGTATCTGTTTTTCCAATTCCCTCGCAGCTCGTGCGAGCCTATATTGATATGCTTGCAATTCCTCTGGTGTGGCCGTGGTAGCCATTGGTTCTGTGCCGTTCATAGCTCTCGCGGCTCTATCCCACGCTGCTTGTGAAAGTTGAACTCTATCTCGCGGCTCTGGCCCGACGTATTTGTTGCCCAGGCCTTGTCGCAGATTGGAGGGATCGACGTATGGATTTCCTGACCCCGTCGAAAGCCTCGTATGTCTCCTCTTGATCTTCAATGGCGTAAATCGATGATACTTTGTACTCAGATCTACGTTGGGTTTGGTGACATCATCGTTGAGATTGATGAAGACCTTGCCCACCGTGATAGATTTGTCGATGAAGTCGTAGAATCGTCGACATCGCTTGAGCCATCGCTTATATATGAGTCCAGAGATGACTCAAACGACATGTCGTTGAAGATCTTGGCGAGTTTCTCTCTTGTTCTGGTGCTGATGTAGCGTGTCGCCGAAGTTTCTTCTTCTCCTGACTCGGTTGACGACGCATAGCTTGAAAAATCGGTATCGGCCTTCGACGATCTCGACGAAATCGGAACCTCGACACGATACGATCCTTCCTTCTCGACGCGAAAGTGAAACCTTCCGAACGTCATCTCCATGGGCTCCGCCAGATACGCATATGCATCCAAACGGGAGGGTGGGTGAGGAACAAAATCGACAAGACCAGCAGCGATCTGTTTACCTCGATCCATTGTGTTGCTTGCGGTTGACGATGTCGAAGATCTTGAGCGTGCCATCGAGATCAGATCCTTACGCCTCTAGTTCCCACAGACGGCGCCAATTGACAAGGTATCAACTTGTCAATGCCTATGGATTGTAGGCTAGGGTTTAGTTGGAAGTAGAGGGTAAGTAGATCTCGAAGGTTTCAGCCGAAAAGTACTCGACGATTATGAAAACTAGGGTTTGTAGACAATGATTCGATCCTTTCTTCGTCCCTCGACTCCCCCTTTATATAGGAGGTGGAGCCGAGGGATTCGTGCTATACAAGTTACAGAGTCCGGGACGGTTTCTAACTCATCCCGCCAGATTACAAATAACACTTCCTATTACAACTCTTGACTTTCCTTGATATATCTTGGGCTCCCGAATCTTCTTATTCGTCGGGTAGTGGGCCTTCAGTAAACCCCGGGTACTATCTTCGGCAGGCCCATTTGGGATGCCTATGTCAACCACACACGGCTTAAAATGGAAAAAAGTATGTGGGTTGCTCGAGGCCAAGTTGGGGCGCAAGAAAAGAGTTGTATGTAATAGAGAAATATCTTGATTACAAAATGACCAATTACCACTATATAGTTGAGACGTCTAATGAGATACAATCATTCGCTAAAATACTTGAGCACTTCATTTGTGTGGTACCTTAAAATTGTTGGTGTGGCATTATTGCCAGGTTGGCTCAGTCTCATCTTGGAGGAAAGTAAACGTTAGAGATTGGCAAGAGTTGTTGGGATGGATCAGTTAGTGGCTAATTTGTTTTATCTCATGAAATACATTTGTTAAAACCCTAGCTTTGTCAAGAGGGTTTCTCTTGTAACATATTTGATATCTTCCATAGAGAAAAGGTACGCAATGTGCGTATACTCTCATAAAATGCAACCGTTCTATCAAGATTTGGATTCTCCATGGCTTAACTCATAAGCCAAAGCATGACTATTTTTTAGTTCCTTCAATGAATTCCACCTTGGTCATTTCTTGATCTTCACATGAACTTCAGCTTGATCTTCTTGATGGCCATCTCGGGAATTGGGGGCCCTAGCGCAATATGATATGGACCCTCATGATTCATATTGTGGTTTTGGGGTGTGCACGCTCGTGCAGCTCGCCAGTTGTCACTCATAGAACCGTATTGGTGTTTAAGATTAAAGTTAGTATTCAAGTTATAAAGTGACTAGATGTTCTACTTAACCACACAAAGAATGATTTGGACTTCTAGTCTTTTCTTATGCTTACAAAATCATGCTTTAAGTTTATAGAAGACATGGTGACTCGATGATGATTGAGAAAATAATCCTAGTTTATAGTGATCTAAAAAAATCAACTAGACAAATGAAGAGTCAATTAGCAAGTTACCAATACATGAATTCTCAATTCTAGATAGGAGACTTGGCAAGTTAGCAAGATGAGAAAATTAGATCTAACCTTAAAGTGACAGGCTGCCTTATTGAATGATGTAATCAATGTGTTTAAAACTTGGACCTTGGAAGCTTGGAGTTGGGCATGGCAACAAGCATTGACGATGAGAATTGCATATACCTTGAGTGAGATATGAATTTTATTTTTTGCAAGGATGAGTTAGATGAGGAATTCAATAGCAAACAACTAGAAAATGAAGAGTCGGTTGTACCAGTACACGATTGGTCGAAAGGGAGCAGTTATTAGATATATGGCACTCTAGCATGAAGACAAGTTGAAAGGTACCCCCTCCGTTAGGTATTATAAGATCTGAGGACCAATTCTTCAAGACCAAGAAACTCCATAACTCACCTTAGTAATTCCTGCATGCACCAATAGTTTCACATGCATGAGAGAATAGAGAGAAAAAGAAGAGCATGCATTGGAGGAGGGAGGGCAATAAATGAGAGAGGCCTTATAATGTCTAACAATTTTTAAAAAATCATAGAACTTATAATCCCTAATGGAGGGAGTACGTTGGAGGCTCGATGTTTTGTCGAGTGTGGCAGCATTGCGCCAACACAAAGATGAATGAAATAGCTATGAACCATTTCATAATGATCTATTGGAATTTACTAGGATTTTACGTGATCAAGAATAGGCTTAACTAAAATTAAGTGGGATTTGGGGTGCCCTAGATATTTGGGCCCGTGTGCGGTCACCCACATCACTCATGGCCATCAATGTTCGTGATCTTCTTGATTCACTCACTAAACTCAATCTTGATTCTCTGAAGTTCTCTTCACTTTCTTCTTCTTAACAATACCATATTTATCTCTTCAATTTAATGATATTCACTCAAAACTCAATGCATATCTTTAACTTCAATGACATCATCCTTGATCTACTAATGACCTTCATGCATTGCTAATGGAAAAAAGACTTTAGAAATAACTATGTGAAATTGTTAGTACATATGAATTATCATTAATTAGCAGAATAACCAAGTATCCAAATAAATATGTGGTAGACATTCTAAATACGTCAACACATATCATCATTCAAGAAGGAAAATTGATTGGGAAAATCCCTCCCTTTAGTGTTTAGGTTATGTGCCATCCAATGTGATCTTTTAAAAAGATCACATGCTTTTGCGTTGATTGTTGAGTCGTTGATTTCGTTTGTGGGTTGGGTGTGTTAGGGAGGAGTGTTGACTATTGAGCCATTGATTTCATTTGTGTGCTTGGTGTGCTAGAGAGGATACAAGCAACATTAAAAGTTCAAATGAGGTTGTCGTTAGCGTATTAGAATGTGTTATATTTATTTGTCTCTAGGAATGGTCGATTGGAAATTACAACGTTAAAAGTTGTAAGCGCATTAGAATGTGTTATGGTTACTCATCACTAGGGAGTTTTGATGCGAAATTAAGTGTTCTTTCCTGTGAAGACCACTTGCGATCGGTAATCTAGTAGTATTAAAACTTCAAAAGATCACAATACCATGACATGGAGTAACATTCTATCAAAGGACTACTAAAGTGATGTAGAAATAAAAGAGTAAAAGGGTGTCAAAGGTTTATCCAAATTTAGATATATCTGTGCACTAAGGCAAAAATAGTAACGCGCCAGGTAGGGGTCGAACCTACGACCTTCCGCTTAGGAAACGGACGCTCTATCCACTGAGCTACAGGCGCTTTGTTGATAGTGATGATCTAATATTGTTTTAATATCATCCATATGCATTCACAGAATGATACACAGGGCAACTCTTTCCGATGGAACACAAACCCTTTCCCAAGGAGTCCAGAACCAGCGAAAGCGGCGGCGGGGAGAGGAGAGAAAAGGAGAAGAGCGACAAAGGCGGCGGCGCCGCCGAACCACCGAGAGCAACTCGACGGACATGGCGCTGCTGATGGAGCCCGGGTCAGAGCCTCTGACGGAGGGCGAGAAGGCGGACCTGGAAGGCATCGCCGCCATCAAGGAGTCGGCGGCGCGCGAGTACAAGGAGGAGGGCAACCAGTTCGTCAAGATGGGCCGCAAGCACTACGCCGACGCCGTCGACTGCTACACCAAGGCCATCGCCCAGATGGGCGCCCTCCCGCTCTCCGCCCCGAACCCCGACGCCTCCGTCCTCTTCGCCAACCGCGCGCACGTCAACCTCCTCCTCGGCAACCACCGCCGCGCCCTCGACGACGCGGAGCAGGCCATCCAGCTCTCCCCCTCCAACGTCAAGGTCCGTTACCCCTCCCTTACTCCTCAGATTTGCTGTAGCGGCGGGGGTCCTCCCCTAATGTGTGCCATTTCGTGTAGCTAGGCGCACTACCGGGCGGCGAAGGCCGCGCTTGCTCTCGACCTGTTGCCGGAGGCGGTGTCCTTCTCCCGGCGGGGGCTCGAGCAGGACCCCGCTAACGAGGAGCTCAGGAAATTTCTCGCGCATGTGGGGGCGCTGGAGATCGAGCAATTCCGTCAAAAGGCCAAGGTTCAGAATGCCGTCTACACAGCAAAGGTCTCTTCTGTTCCGAATTGGGAGTTCAGCGCGCGTTGTCTTATTGCTGTATATGTGTAATTGATTTAGTTAGATGCATATAGGATCTCACTACTGCTCTAGAGAGGAGAAAGCTGAGGCTGGGGAAGGCGGCGTTCCAGGAGCTCACCGGAGTAAAGAAGCCGGAGCTGGATTCGATGTGCGTGCTCCACTGGCCAGTTCTTCTGCTCTACCCGGAGGTCATGTCGAGTGACTTCATCAAGGATTTTCCGGAGACTGATGTGTTCTCGCAGCACCTCGATGTCATATCCTTGAAAAGTTACATGATGCTCTTTCTGATATTATTTTGTATACACAAATGTGTGGAAATATAAGTACTTCACTTGGTTTCCTAGGATCTATCTTGCCCTTAACCATCAAACATGTTCTCCGCAAGTTCTCCACCTTTGCCATGGGATGAGAACCATGCTTACACAAGGGATGCTATTGAGCTGTATTGTCAGGTCTGTCTATGCACTTCATATTTTACTCGAGAGTAAACCTCTAAGGCTCTACCTTAGGCAAAGTCATAATACCTACAGATGCTCATATTTTTTCTTCTAAATTTCATGAGCAGAGACCTATCTGTACAACATTAAACCAAAACATTGATCCCTGATGATGTTTATACACAACAAACATGATCCTTTTGATTTGTTTTTTTTTTCTACAAACCATCAAATCAGGTGAACTGTAAGCAAGTTGGTTTTAGTAGGTAAGAGATATGTTGACCTTGCATTATGCGCATATTAAAGTTGCCAATGGAAGTCGGCATTTAAATTAACAATTACAAGACCAGGGTGAACCTAGATTGTTTGATCCGTACCTTTTGCTATAGGCAAGTTTCCCTAGGGATGTACTTTAGTTGGGTTATTGCCACAGTTATGCTTTTGATGTTGTTTCCTGCCTGTCAAATTCCCATCAACTCAACCGAAATATAAGCAGGCCTTTCTCAGTGGATATGAGATTGTACTGACCTTGTAAAACCAGCGCATTGAAGTTGTCTCCAGAAGTAGGCAACTAAGTTAACGAGTACAAGATGATTGTGGGCCTAGATTTTTTTTTATCTGTACCTTTATACACAAGTTTTCTAAGGATATATTTTAGTTGAGTTATTTCCACACTGAAGCGTTGTTATTAGTAATTGGTTTATCTGGCTATAGAATGTCAATATGAGAGCGCTTGTCAACATTTTGAGAATTGTAGCATTATCCTTTACCAATTTTTAAGAAGGTCTGTCTCAGATGGTAAACAAGGAATCATTTGCATTTCAAATTTCAATGCAACCATGTTGACCAGCGTTGCCATCATCTACTGCAGTTTTTAACTTATCTTGAACTTTTCACTACTCTCTAGGATTTTTACTCTTTATTACATTCACACCTGTTATATTCAATGTACCGCCGTATGTTATTTGGCAAGTCAGCTGGATAAATCACTCCGTCCCATGATATAAGATGTTATTGGTTGTAATAACATCTTATATTATGGGACAGAGGGAGTAGAAGCTTTATAAATTTCATTTTCCATGTCTGGATGGTTAACTGACTCTTCACTTTGGTACCATAGGCTGGTGCGGAAACACCTTTGTCCAAAAGTGAAACATTAAAATATTTTCTAGAAGGCACTGTAGACTCAAAGTCGCTCCAAGATACTCTTGATGAGGAGGATGGAGAACATGATACGGGCAGTGGCTGCACAGTTACACCATCAAGTATGTAAAACACATTTCTTATGATTTTTTTTTTCTCCACAGCATATCATAGTACAGTAAAAAGAAATGGCACAATATGATTCACGAAACTGTCATTTTGCCGATTTCAGTATACAGTATATCGACCTGCCATTACTAGATGATGTTTAGTATTGTGGAGTCTGATACAAGTCCCTTGTATTCTGGTTTAATGCGCAGGTGAGGGATCGGCTAAGTGGATCAGAGTAAAAGAAGGGACAACACTTGAAGAAGCGCTGCAGCATAAAGACTACATCATCCCCGGGATACCTGGTATGTTCCTTCAACCCCTGTCTGCTTGCACATAAAATGATTGTTATTGTTCCGTGCGAATAAGAACTTCCATCTCTATGCGTGCAGTATTCTTCGTTGTCTCAAGGAAGTCCAGCTTCTACCCGGAGTTTAAGGCTGGAAATTGGTCTCTGCCGTAGAGCTGCGAGTAGTGAAGAGGCGAGGGGGCTACGGATATTACCACAAAACAGAAGCTGTCATTTCCAAAATCGTTGCATGGTTTTAGCATCCTCTGCAATGTGTTGCCCCACTGTTAGCTTGAATGATGCCCCAGGAGTGCATTTTCCATAGAGTGATATAAAGACCCACATGAACCTTGACTTATGAATCTTATTCCTGGTTTGGGATTTGCCATGGTGATTCCTTTTACAGTTTATCTCTTCTTCTGTTCACAATTTTGATGTTATTCCGTGTCATATTATTGTCAAATACTACTCCGATGCAAACCCAGGAAAAAAAGTTCATTAGTGTCATTCATTTGAATTTACCGGTGTCATTTCGAATTTCTAAGAGTACCGCTTCATTTAGAAGGGGAAATATTAAAAATCCATTGGTGTCATTTGACACCATTCAATGAGAAATCCAACTCTCCCGTGCACGGGCCCACCCCTTCTCTGCTTCTTTTCTGTTGTTATTTAATGAATCAGATTTCCTCTCACCTCTACTAGATGTGAAACTTAAAATCCCTGTATATTTTGAACTGGCAATTTAATTTTTTTAACCGTTTGACTATTTGAGATCCTAGTGAAGGTAGCTTCAAAATGAGCCCAGTATTGAATTATTTTTGAAAGTTTTTGAAAATTGAATTTTGAAACTTGATGAAACATGATGATACTTAATGAAACTTGGTGAAATTTTTCTTTGAAACATTCCGTTTCACTCCGTTTCGGACAATATTTGCAAATTGTCTTAGGGTCCCCCATTTGGAGATATATATTTTTTGTATTAGTTTTATCAAGTTTTATTGGGTAACATCATGTTTCAATGTGTTTCGGAATTCGAATATTGAATTTTGTTGGAACGAACTTTTGTTTAGGCTTGTTTAAATGATATCATCGAAACATACTCCTTGAGAAGTTGTCGTCCCTAAGTCCCTCTCTCCTAATTTTTTTTTCAACTTTATTAAAATATGTATTACGTACATACTAAAATGTATCTAGATAAGAACATGGTGTTTTGGCTCACAGGTGTAGATGCACCTATTATGAAAAATGTATTTTAAATTTATTTCAAAATGTTTAAATTTTTTGAAATAAAATCTTGAGAGTGCATCCTCACATTCTATGTTAGCTCACAAAAGTTTGGCACGAAAAAACATTTTGTGTGCACTATGTTAAAAATACAAAAAAAAAATGTCTCGTTAGAAGCTATTTTGGAGCGTAAAAAATTGTTTTTTACACTGGTCACAAAAAATATCATTTTTCTGTGAAATTTCGTGCACGATAGAATGTCTTGATGTACACCCTGATATTTTTTTCAGAATTTTTAGACATTTTAAAATATGATTTTGAATAGTGGGTGCATTTACACCTATGAGTCAAAGTAGATTTCCCATCTAGATAAATGCATTAAAGTTGAGATATCTCTTTTTATGAACAAAGGAAATAGTATCATGACTCACATGAGCCTTTGCAAATGATCAGGTCGTGGTAGTATCACGGTTTCAGCCTTCTACCGACATCACCGAAATTCAGTGACTTTTAACTAGATTTAACTGAAAGTGAATTCGATGAGTCAATGTCGGCGCGCACACTCGGAAGCATGAGCTGTTCAATTGGAACTTCTTGTACTGTTGGGACTCTCGCTCGTACGTACAGTGTGTAGGTGAGATGCACGCATCAGTACCGCGCTCTCTTGTTCCCATTAGCCACACCAAATGAATAATTGCAACTCCCTAGCGCCACGGGCGAAACCTGTCTTGTATTATTTGAAAGAATAATGGTACTGTGCAGAGTAACAACCCGCAGCTGTATCCTATGTGTGTGAGAGCATCCACAGTTCGACCACTCCTTTGCAAACTCTATAAAAACAGGTGTTTCGTGTAGTCAGCCACACCGAGCACCAACGATATCAGCGATCGACCAGCATACTGACGGAACCACAATAATGCAAGGGAACTGGCCGGCCGGTATGCTCCTTCTTCGCCTCCTCTTCGCCGTTCTTCTCCTTGTGGCAATTGCCGCTCCAGCCCCCGTGGCCGCCGACATCAATTACGGCGGCCTCAAGCCGGACATGGCGAAGTGCAACCCCTCGTGCCCTGCCAGAGGGGGCCCCTACACCGGCCATGGGTGCAAATACAGGGACCAGAACAGGTGCTAGTAATGGCGGCCGGTCGATGGATCCATCAGGCTACCATCCGTTCGTGCACGCAGTATCCATTCCATGCCATCCGATCGACAACGGTGGAGGTAGCTAGCAGTATGAAATGTATGTGCAGCTTCTCGGATTCTGAATATACTCCGAGTTTCTCACTCTCAACTGATGCTTGAGTTTGGGTACTCCCTCGAATTCATACTGTATTAGTTGTTGGCTCCTGTTCAATATACCCCCTCTCCACAAACTTAGACGTACGCAACACCAATGACTGAGATTGCTTCTTACGGGTACGTATGTACGAAATCTATGTGTCATGTTAGGCCCGTATTTGTCACTCCCCTTCATGGTGGCTTCCGTATTGATCGACAGCTAGCCGTGGCATATGCTAGCATCCATGGTCGCCCGCGCGAGCGGCGGTGCGCCCTAGACGAGCGTGGAGGCGGGTGGCCGACTAGAGCAGTGTCGTGTGCTCGGCAGTGGTGTCAAAAGGCATCAAGCATTTGAGCAATGTAATAATGGGATAGTAGACCTCTTTAATCCTTGACTTCACTTTTTTTTATCAAACTCTCTTCTTATTTATAGAAATGAGGTAAGTCTTTAAATCAGCCAGCACATAAAAGAAGTGGAAAAGGGTCTATTTCAAACCCTCAAGTCGGCGAGTCAAACCCCGAATTTGCAATCCCGGTCGTTTATACCTTAAAGTACATAATTCTGGTCTAAATCAATCGTGAGCTGTGGATGCGTGGATGCCAAGCCCTCCTCTGCGGTCGATTGGAAGGAGCGAATGGGGAGGTTAGGATGCAGCACCCGAAGCGCAATTGAAGAAATAATATTTTAGGAAATAGAAATTGATTCGTGAATCTCAGGCACAATTTGACTACCAACTCAATCTGGACAAGGGTTTTGCTTTAGTGCCCCCTTTGCAAACTTTGGCCTTCTATGGATGGGTAGGATCTCTTGATACCCCTTTGCTAGCTAACTTATCCTCTCAACTTCAGGGGTGGTGGGAGGGGGGGCACCGAAGCACACCTCGATGGAAAATTTGATATATTTAGCTATGAGCTCAGAGCCGTTGTGCTAGTCTGCTACAGTCTACGAGCTAATGGATGAATTAAAAAATCAAAGAGAGAGTGAGGATGAAAGAATATCTCTCCACCATTACGGTTTTGTGTGTTTGATGACAACATGTATGATACTCTAATGTGTTTAAGTGGTGCAGATTGTGATTGATATTGAAAACATGTTGAAAAGGAAGAAGGGAAGAATCAGCTTTGCCCCAGGACGGAAAATTTGGGGCAGGATATTTGCAAATATCTGCCCCAAAAAATCGGCTAAGGAATAAGTGGCAAGGCTTACAGTATGCCCCCTCCCTCTGGAAATTTGGCTGGATATTTTGATGTCCGCTAGATATTTTGCGGGGAGGGGGAGGGGACATATTCCGGCCCTTACTTAGGCCGGATGTTTGTGGTGACCCTGCATACCACTGCATGTTGTAGTATGCCAGTCGTTGATATAACATTCACGAAGTACCATTCCGCAAATATTACATCCCTCAGAGTAGTACAACAGAACATAGCAGGTCCATAACTCATTCATTTATTATTACAAGCATATTACACATATTGTCTCGGAGCTCCTCTTGGGTCCTAAGAGGAATACTCCTGGGTTCGAGGCGAACCCATCTTAGCTTACAACATAGAAGTCTCATTAAGTTATACATTTATTCTCTCGAGCAGCTAAGTATTAAGAGTTCGGGCTGCTCGGCTACTACTACTACTTGATGCTTCTAGGCTTGATCTCCTCCGGAAGCCTCCCCGGTTCCGTAGACTATGAGGTAGTCTACGCCTTCAATACCTCCAGAGAGGTCTGGTTCTTCATAGCCGATGATCTCGGCTCCTTCAGGGTTGTCGTAGTCCTCCTCCGCGATTCGAGACAATCTAAGCAAGGGATTTAAGAGTGGGATGAGTACGAGCGTACTCAACAAGTTCATTATAGATAAGAGGTGTTTAATGCACTAGCTACGATATTAGACCAGAAAGTCTAATACCAATGCAGGTTTTGATAAACATTTCTTCAAGAGGTTGCTTTTATTTCAAAGAGCTATGTCCGTCAGCCTTCACCGGTTTACTAGAACTTCATGGAACTCCTTTCCGGCCGCGTTCGCAGTTCCATATCCCGGAACAGGGAGTGACAGGTCACGGTTCGGTGTGTTGCTTTACCCATAAGAGATCTTAACCTTGGTGCCAACCGGGCAGCTTTCCCGTCCACACTTCCTTCGGTGTGAGGCCCGGTATAAGGTCATAGCCAATCATATTCCTCCGCTACCTCATACACCCACCCTTTGTTGCAAACCCCGACCCTGGGTCCTCATCGGTCCACTTACACCATTTAAGGACGGACCCCGACCACGACAACGATGGGGATCGAACCAAACTCCTTCGCCGGTAGCTGCAACCCATCATAGACCACATTACCGTGGGGAATTAGAGTGGGATCCCCACCCTCAAGTTGTTCCGCAAGCCGCAACCGCTACGGTATGCACAGCATAACCGTGGGGACTTAGAGTGGGATCCCCACCCACAAGTTGCTCCGCAAGATACAACTGCTACGGTAAGCGCATCCGTTGATGTACAAGAGGTGGAAATACGATTGACTAGTCCGTCCCATTTCAGATCTTATGGTTAACACGGTTATTACGGCACAAGAATCACTGGTGACATTTGTTGTTTAATCCTAGCTGGATATAAACCCTTGCAATGGAACCTCCACCATATCAACACAATCCATGGTTCCATTGCCAACCACATAGTCATATTCATAATTATGAAAATAGTGGTTTTGGTTTTTATGCAATAGTGATAACCATAGTACTTTGCAAGTAATTTGATAGAGATACACAAATGACATGAGCAAGTGATGAACTTGCCTGAACACTGCAAAGTTTTGCAGTTGGATGGTGTGGACTGACCCTTGTCCTCTGTTTCTGAAAAATAGCATCATTGTCCGATAAGGGCAATGGTTAAAGAAGCAATTATGCATGATTCCAGTTTTAGGGTTTGTTCCCCCCTTCCGATGACATTATTATTTCATGTAAGAGGTTAATACTAAGATAGATTTGGAGATACTCTATTTAGGGTAAATACAACCTTGTAATATTGTCAAGGTGTTTTTAAAGTCCAATTGCATTAATGGACTTATTTTCATTATTGAAAATAATATGTGTGATTTAAATCATTATTTAAATCATCAAATTAAGACTTATTCTTAATTTTCTTCAAAATTTCTCTTTGATATTTTATTTAGATAGAGAATTTTATGCTGATCAATTTTCTTATTTTTAATTATTTTTTAGAGCTTTTAAACATTTTCTATTTATTTTCAAAGTTTCTGGTTTATTTAAAAATGTGAAATTTCTATTTTGCCCCTGGGCCCACTTGTCAGGGTGGCCCAGCGGGTTAACCCTAACCCGAGCCACTTGGGCTCGGTCGGTCGCACCGACCCCTTTCTTCCCCCACGCGCTCGCGAACCCTAACCCTTTCGAGCTCTGGCGATTTCTCGTCGCCGCCCCCTTCTCGGAATTTCTCCGGCCGACTTAGGCCATCGCCGCCGGCGAGATTAGGTGGATCTGATCCGCCTCTCGACGGCGGACATGGTGGTCCGCGTCGATCTGATGCTAGCGCCCTCGTTCGCTCGCCCTCAACCCTCCAGTACGCCTGGCTCTCGGTGTTCGCCGCCGCCGTGCGCTGGAGACGCCGTGGTTCTTCTTCCTGGTGCCCCTGGCGCCATGTCGCCACCGCGAGCCTCGCCGAGGTGGTGCTGGAGCTGCGGCTCTGCCGCGGCCTGGCCTGGCTGGCGCCGCCGTTCGCCCGGCGTGTGCCGCCGTGGCTGCCACGGCCGTGCTTCTTCGCCCGCATCGCCCGTAAGTGCTCCCTCCTCCTTCTTCCTATGTTACCTCGTTCTACCTCTTCTCCTTCCTCCTGGATGCCCCGACATCCATCTTGTTGTCTTCTGCTGCTCCTCGCGCCTATATTCTCTCGCGCCGTGGCTAGTTCCGTGTGCTGCTATGATGTGCTAGTTGTTGCTGCCATATGCGCCATGGATTCTAGTTTGTTGTGCTTGTGTCGCTCTTCTCTATGTCTTGCCGTTGTAACTCATGAGCTCTTGCTCATGAGCATACCGTGATGCTTATGCTCAATTAAGTTGTTCATGCTTTGTTGCTATGTGTATCATGCCTCTCCTGTGTGTGCATTTCTTTGCCCTGGCTTGATTATTATGCATAATCCTTGCATTATGCAAGTGCGTGCCTCTAATTGGCTAACCCCTTGTGCCGTTGTTCATATTAATGCCCCGTTGAGCATGCTTGCTACAAGATCTCACCATCCTTGGATGGTTTGCTCCCGTATATGACTGATTTAATTATCTGTGATATAGTTATGGTTTGGGTGTAATTCTTCAAGAGCCGGCTCATTTCGATGCTATGCTTGGCTTATAGCAACCGGTAGCATGAGCTAGCAAGCTCGATGATCATCCGATCATCATTTGCTTGATGGTTAAGCTACTGTGCTTCCTTACGTGGCTATCTGGTGCTCACCTGTCTTTGTGTGTGCATCACACGGGCTTGGCCTGTGTGTGATGGTGCTTGCTCAAGCATCAGTTGATGCTTGCAATGATCCAGTGGATCATCTGCAAGGCTCTGGTGAATCTATTGCTTGTGTATTTCACTTATCTGTGTTGACTAGCTTGGCTAAATGGATAAATGATGTGAACTACTTGCAGTTATGATCATCTGGTTAATTGTGACAGGCTAGATGGCTGCCAACCCTTGGTTGTGTACCCTAGTCCATTATTTGAACCCTTCTGGTGATGATAAATGTGCAAGGCTTTTGATTTGGGGCTGTTTCAGTGGTTGAGGTGGCCTCAACAGCAATTCTTCTTTGTTCAGAAGCTCCCACCCATGTTGGCTGGTCGTGGCTTGATTAATGCATCACCGGACGAGTCCTTTGTTGGATTTCCAGTGAGCTTTACTGTTGACAAAAGAAATAGGCACAGGTTGCCTATCTGTCTGATGGTATTACTAGCTGTAGGTGCTAGGTGATTTGGGCTAGGCTAGCTGTGAATCCATCCTTTGCTGGATTTCCTTAGTTGTGCCACTGATATGACATAACTAGTGTTCCCTTGGATGATTTCCTATTAGCCTCTCCCCTCTTTGCTTGTACCAAATGGCTAGTAGCCAAGTGATGATACAAATAGGGTTTCTACCCTCTTTTGCTTCTGTGACATATGCACATGCTTAATTATGAGCAAAACCATGGTTTGCTCATGTTTTTCTGGTATACCTCACTCCAGCTCCAAGGATTATGGTTGGTGTAGAGGATTGCTTCAATGATGAATTGGTGTGCTTGCCCTACTCCTCCTTGCAAGCTTTGAT
Organism: Lolium perenne; assembly: GCF_019359855.2. NCBI lineage: Eukaryota > Viridiplantae > Streptophyta > Magnoliopsida > Poales > Poaceae > Lolium > Lolium perenne. Next base: position 66,129,335 of record NC_067247.2, read on the forward strand.
GCTTGGTTTGTTTCTGGTGATTGTGGAATGGTTGAACAGCAGTGGATGTTCTTCTGTTCTTGCTGTTCTTGCTGTGTTCTTAAATTTTGGTGACTTACCAGTGAAACCTGTCGATGGTTTGCTGGTTCTGGCGGTGGAAAAGGGTTTTATATGATCCTGGCTTGGCTCTGTTGGTCGACAGCTTGGCCTGCAGCTTGTGGTGACTCACTGGCCTGTGTGTGCTGTTGAGCATGCACTTGCACAGTGAGCAGGTTGGCTGTGTGTGTGTCAAGTGCTTTGTACTTGGCTTGGTTCTTGGCTGAGAGTGGATCAGCTCGGCAGAGCTGTGAGCATATCCTCTCTGTTGCCATTTTCTTTCTAACCTGCCACTTGGCATAACACTTGCTTGGTTGTGTTTGTGTGCAGGGAGCTTGGAGATGATCAAAGTGAAGATCAAGTTCAAGCATCAATGGAGATTAGCTTGTAGTTTAAGGATAGATTATGACATTGTACTTTTCCTTTCTTTTTCTTTCTTCATTTTTGCCAATTCTTGTAATGTGTTGTAATGTTCTTATATTTCAATTATGAATGTTGTAAAGACAATGTATATTGTGTGTTTATCAATAAAGCTCAAAGTTTTCTCTAATGAGCTTTACTTATTAGTTGTATAATTCATATTGTTTATTATTTATAATTTACTTAATGAATTTCCTCTCAATTGAATTATGAGACATTTATTTGATGTTTGAATTTGAAATTCAAATTCAACTTAGGTTTGAATTCAATCATGCAACTTAAGTTTGAATTCAATCATGCAACTTAAGTTGTGATGCAATATCTCCCCTCTCTTCTCAAAACACTAACTTAGTTGAATGAGAAACAAGTTTGTCGCACTCTCGAAACCCTAACCCTGTAAGGTGTCGAGAGAGAAACCTGTTCCCCTTCGATGCAGTTTGGTTTTAAAAGCGCGAAATTTCCCCGTAATTTACAATGCAATGCACATCCCTTTCTAAAATCTATCCCTCGATCGTCTCTAAACCTGGGACATTACAGCCTTTCCCCCTTAAAGAAAACTTCGTCCCGAAGTTGTGGTTGTAATACCTGAAGAGTTTGGGGTATGTTTTCCTCAGGTCTTCCTCCTTTTCCCAGGTGGCTTCCCTCTCGGGATGATGCTTCCATTGTATCTTGCAGTACTTTATAGCTCTATTCCTGAGTTGTTTCCAGTTCTCCTCGAGAATCTTTGCTGGCTTCTCGATGTAAGTCAAATCTGGTTGTAACTCGAGCTCTTCATGTGATACTGGTTCATCTGGGGTCTTTAAACACTTTCTGAGTTGCGACACATGGAATACATTATGAACCTGAGATAACCTTCCCGGTAGTTCCAATTCAAAGGCTAACCCTCGGTTTTGACTCAGAATCTTGAAAGGTCCGATGTATCTAGGGCTTAACTTTCCCTTTACTCCAAATCTCTGAAGTCCTTTCATCGGGCTCACCTTGAGATATACCATGTCTCCAACTTGTGGCTCCCATGTTCTTCTCTTCTGATCGGCATAACTCTTTTGCCGACTTTGAGCTATCTTCAACCTATCTCTTATGATGTCGATGATTTGTTGCTTTTCCTTGACATAATCAGGATTGAACTCTTTGCTTGCTCCGGCTTCATACCAACATATCGGTGATCTACACTTCCTTCCATACAGAGCTTCGAACGGTGCCATCTTGATGCTGCTTTGATAGCTGTTGTTGTATGAAAACTCTGCTAGTGGCAAATGCTCCTCCCATGATCCTTCGAAGTCTAGGGCACAAGCCCTAAGCATATCCTCTAAGATCTGGTTAGTTCTCTCGGTTTGTCCACCTGTCTGGGGATGATAGGCGGTACTATAGTCCAACTTGGATCCTAAAGCTTCGTGTAATTGCTTCCAAAATGCTGACGTGAACACGGATCCTCGATCCGACACGATCTTCTTGGGCACTCCATGTTTACTCACGATCTCTTTGATGTAAAGATCGATGAGTTTCTCTCCCTTATCCTGCTGATTTACCGCTAAGAAGTGTGCACTTTTCGTCAACCGGTCCACGATTACCCATATCATGTCCTTCTTTTTATTGGTCATGGGTAGTCCGGTGATGAAATCCATTCCTATCTCCTCCCATTTCCATTCTGGAATGGGTAAAGGGTGTAACTTTCCTGCCGGACTCTGGTGTTCAGCTTTCACCCTTTGGCAGGTATGGCATTCCGCCACATACTGTGCTATTTCTCTCTTCATGTTGTTCCACCAGAATAGCTCCTTTAGATCCATGTACATCTTTGTACTTCCCGGATGAATGGAATATGGTGTTTGATGGGCTTCCCGGAGTATTACTTCCTTGATTTCAGCAATATCCGGAACACAAATCCTCTTCTGAAACCATAGTGATCCTGATTCTCCGCGGTGAAATTCTGATGGTCTTCCTTCATCTATCCTTCTCATCTCCTCTATGATGAATGGATCGTCCAACTGACCCATCATTATCTCATTCTTCAAGTTAACATTTAGCTCATCGGCTACTTGTAAAGCCGATAGTCCTTCATGAGCTTCTTTCTCCCAAAGTTGTATCTGGGCTTGACTTATTTCCTTCCTGATAACTCTTGTTCCACTCCTCCAGTGCTCTTCCTACTTAAGGCATCTGCTACAACATTAGCCTTTCCTGGAGTATAATTGATGGTCAAATCATAATCCTTGATCAGTTCAAGCCATCTTTTCTACCTCATATTGAGTTCTTTCTGAGTGAAGAAGTATTTGAGACTCTTATGATCTGTATAGAGCTCACACTTGGCTCCATAGAGAAAATGTCTCCATGTTTTAAGTGCAAATACAACTGCTGCTAATTCTAAATCATGTGTTGGATAGTTCACTTCATGAGGTCTGAGTTGCCTCGATCCATAAGATATTACCTTCCGATCTTGCATGAGTACGCAACCCAATCCATGCTTGGATGCGTCACAGTACACAGTGTAATCCTTGCCAACTTCAGGAACTGCTAACACCGGTGCTGTGGTGAGCTTCTCCTTCAGAGTTTGAAAACTCTTCTCACACTCCCCTGACCACACGAATGGTGTGTTCTTTCTTAACAGCTTCGTTATTGGTCCTGCTATTTTGGAGAATCCTTCAATGAATCTCCGATAATATCCTGCCATTCCTAGGAATCCTCGGATTTCCTTGACAGTCTTGGGTGCTTCCCATTCTAAAACTGCTGCTACCTTGCTCGGGTTAACAACTATTCCATCTTTGCTAATGACATGACCAAGAAATTCCACTTGATCTAGCCAAAATTCACACTTGCTGAGTTTGGCATAGAGTTGATGATCTCTTAGTGTTTGCAACACTAACCTCAGATGTTCAGCATGTTCGGCTTTGTCTTTGGAATAGATCAAGATATCATCAATGAATACGATGACAAACTTGTCTAGATATGGCATGAAAATCTTATTCATGAGATTCATGCAAATTGCTGGGGCATTGGTTAATCCAAAAGGCACTACAAGGTATTCATGATGTCCATACCTTGAAACAAAGGCAGTTTTCGGAACGTCTTCCTTCTTGATCTTTATCTGGTGATAACCGGATCTTAGATCAATGTTGGAAAAGACTCCCGCGCCTCTAACTTGATCAAATAGATCTTGTATTCTTGGAAGTGGATACTTGTTCTTGATTGTCACATTGTTCAAATTCCTGTAGTCTCCGCACATCCTTCTTCCTCCATCTCTTTTATCTACGAAGATCACAGGTGATCCCCATGGTGAAACACTTTCTTGTATAAATCCTTTCTGTTCCAAGTCATCCAATTGCTCCTTAAGTTCTTTCAACTCCTTAGGCCCCATCTTATATGGTGCTTTAGCAATCGGAGCTGTTCCTGGAATTAGGTCGATAGTGAATTCTATCTCCCTATCTGGTGGCATTCCAGGTAATTCCTTAGGAAACACATCCTGAAATTCATTCACTACAGGTATATCCTCCAACTTCACCTCCTTCATGTTGTTCAGCTGTAGCTCAACTTCGATCTGTGTATGCTTGTCTCCTTGGTAGATCATTCTACTTCCATCAGGGCTTTTCAAAGACACAGTCTTGTTCACACAGTCGATCAATGCTCCGTTAGCTTCTAACCAGTTCATACCAAGAATGACATCAATGTCCTTCATTGGTAAAATGAACAGGTCTGCGTCATACTCGCATTTATTGATCATGATGACTTGTTTTTGTTTGGTATGGGTTACTACTATCGTTCCCCCCGCGGAAAGTATAGTTATGGGTGTATCTAACTTAGTGCAACTAATCCCATGTTTGATGATGAATTGCTGAGAAATGAATGATGTAGTTGCACCAGTATCAAAAAGTACTTTGCCAGGATGAGTGAGTATCTGGAGCCTACCTATCACCGCCTGATCGGAGTTAATCACCTCCTCCAAGCTGGTGCAGTTCAATTTGCCGAAGGGTTTCTTGTTCTTCCAATTCCCTCCGTTGTTTCCTCCTCGGCTTCCTCCTCCTCCAGACTGACCTCCTCCATTCTTCTTGTTGGGGCAATCCTTCATCATGTGCCCCTCCTGACGACACCCGAAGCAAATGATTCTGGGTTTACGACAATCCTTCGAGGCATGTCCTTTAAATCCGCAAATGTGACAAACTATTTGATTTGCAGTTTGAAACGTTTGGTTCCTCCTGCTACTGTAGTAGTTGCTGTTGTTGTTGTTGTTGTTGTTGTTGTTGTTGTTGTTGTCGTTGTACCTTGGCTTGAAATTCAAGCTGGTGTTGGGCTTGTTACTGGAAAACTTCTTAGGCTCAAACTTGGCCTTTTTCCTCTTTTCCTCCTGCAGCTGCTTGAAATCATCTTCCAGAGTGATGGCGGCATCCACCAACTCTTGGAATTCCGTCGCTCTCATCATTCGGAGCTGTACCTTGAACTGGGGACTTAACCCCCTCAAGAACCTCTTCTTCTTTTTGTCCTCAGTGTTGACTTCTTCAACAGCGTACCGGGACAGTTTTGAGAATTTCCTGACATAAGTCAGGATGGCCTTGTCCTTCTGCTTGAGACTTTCAAATTCTCGACGCTTCAGTTCCACAATGCTTTCAGGGACATTGGATTCCCTGAACTTCCTCGCAAAATCCTCCCAGGTAAACACTTTTCCAGCCGGATAAACGGCTACGATGTTGTCCCACCATGATGCGGCAGGTCCACACAACAAGTGTGTAGCATAACGGACCTTCTCCTGGTCATTGCAACCAACAATATTGAGCTTTCGCTCAGTGTCCATAAGCCAATCCTCCGCGTCCATTGGCTCGGGTGCGTATGCGAAAGATATAGGCTTGGTGTTCTGGAAGTCTGCTAAAGTGACTCCCTGATTCTCGGGTCTCTCTACCCGGTTCTGTTGCAGCAGCTCCTGGAAGAATTTATTCTGCTGCTCCAACGTGATACGTTGCCTCTCTTCCATCATCTGCATATACTGAACGAAGTTCTGCTGCGTCATGGGTGGTGGTGGTGGTGGAAACTGATTCCTGGCTGCTTCATCAGCTTCTTCCTTCTGTTTCGCTTCGCGCTCCATGCGCTGTGCTTCCGACTCCTCTCCTACCGGTCCCGACATATCCCCCTAGTTCCGCAACACAAGATGATACTCATAATTACTCCATGCGCAAGTTTTCTGAGCTCAACTTTGTGCACAGAACTAGTCACGCAATGGAAATGAAGAAGCAAATCCAAATCATACAAAACATATACCATGTATATACATACTTAAGTGGTCTTATTACAATACTCAAGTCGATGTGAGTATGCAAACTAACTTATTAAAGTATATGTACAAATTTCTACAAATATTACATACTATAATACACGTGGTACTTGTGTATTATAGTCTCGCCTTCCTTGGTGGACTCTAGTCGATCTTCACTCCCGGTACATCCCAGGCTTCCATCCGGTCGAACGTGTCGTCCTCCTGATAGAACCTGGAACATAAGGTTTCCCCGTCGGCTGGTAGTCGGAATCCGATGATGATCCTAGGGAGAAATCAGTGTTCACAAACTGGTAATTCAGTGCATCATAGTCCACCCATCGGGTGTACTCCCCTGTAGCTCCACCATATGTGTTTCCAACATTTGTATCCGACTCAACCTGTGTCGGATACCCACCAACTTCTTCCCCCTTCCACGGATAACTCTGGTTCTGGGTTGTGGCATCCTCATTCATCTCTCCATCATAATACACTGAAGTACTATGAGTTCCAGTATCAGATCCCCAACGCCAACCCGTGGAGTTCTCTATAGGAGTCACGGAACGCTGATTGTTTCCGGATTCCTCTCCACCCTCATATCCCCTATAGGAACTACTGAGATAGTTCCCAGGTGTAACGGGTGTAGTTTCACGCTCAAGAGGATCAATACTAATGTAGTCACCAGCTGAGTTAACTGGTGTGTGAACCACATCCTCCATGGTTTCCTTCCCCTTGGTCTCCTCCTTGGGTTCAGTGAACTCTTCTAGCATTGTATCAATTGCTCCCGTCAAATGACGGTTCAACTGAAAGAACAATGATAGTAAGTTGCGGCTATTGTCCATGTATTTTGCAGCTTCTACTGGTTTGCGTTTTGCATATTTGAAGTGGTTAAGCATGGGATCATCTTCCTCCTCCATATGAGGAATGTGGGTGAATTCGGAACCCATAAGCTCTTTCGTCTTATGCTCCCGAATATCGGTGATGGCTCTCATAACGGCTATATGGTAGGCTGTGTTGATAGTTCTGGCTTCACCTGCTGGCATTACTACGCTCATTCCCAAAGATTCGGGAAGTCGCAGCCCTACCCTACACTTTGCCAATACAGTACCATCGTAGTACATGTATTTCTTTACTTGGATCTGGGGATCACACCCAAATTCAAGTAACATAGCACGTAAAATATCTGCAAGTCCTCCTTCATATTCACTCAGTGTTGAATCCATCACTTTCACGTTTCGTCCCGGACGTGAACTTGCCATTGTTGGCTGTAGAAATAGAAAGAATATAAGATTAGTAATAATGCATCATAATAGAGATAATAAAGAATTATCGCACTAAAAGATATGATTGTTGTATTCACAATTGAATATTCACCATATTTTTAGAGAATTCTTTACTAGTCCTATTTGACTCCTAACGTTCGGTCCCAATTTACTAGGTTCCAACCTAAGGTCAAAGCTTTTGCTCTGATACCAACTGTGGTGACCCTGCATACCACTGCATGTTGTAGTATGCCAGTCGTTGATATAACATTCACGAAGTACCATTCTGCAAATATTACATCCCTCAGAGTAGTACAACAGAACATAGCAGGTTCATAACTCATTCATTTATTATTACAAGCATATTACACATATTGTCTCGGAGCTCCTCTTGGGTCCTAAGAGGAATACTCCTGGGTTCGAGGCAAACCCATCTTAGCTTACAATATAGAAGTCTCATTAAGTTATACATTTATTCTCTCGAGCAGCTAAGTATTAAGTGTTGTGGGTATACTTTATGGGTATATCAACGACATGGCTTGGATCCGGCAAGCCCGGGTGGCCCACCGACGGTGATGGTGGCATGTGGCCCATCGGGCGGCCCAGTTGCTGTTGATCGTGAAGGATGAAGTCCAGCCCAGGAACGAGGAGCCGGATCTTAACCGACCTACGAAGGAGGCCGGTTCCGTGGAGGCCCATAAAGTATCCGGATCCAGCACGGCCTAGAAGGAAGGCGGATCCTTGACATACACGGCAAGATATTGTACCGTAGTTAGGTAACTTGTATTCCGGCTAGGACTCTCCATGTAAACCCTAGATCCGTGCGCCTATATAAGCCGGATCCCGGGAGCCCTAGAGGCATAACCACAACTCATTGTAACAACGCGAAAGCGCCCAGATAATTCCAGACAAGCAGCAGTAGGCCCTGTCATCGTGCAGGTGTTCCGAAGCTGGGTAAATCGCGTACCACCGTCCCGTGTGCACTCCGCCCTATGGCCCCTACTTCTTCTCCCCCTCGTGAGGATCTGTCGTTGCCTAATCGACGGTACCCCGGAGGAGGGATCCTCACGAGGGGGAGAAGAAGTAGGGGCCATAGGGCGGAGTGCACACGGGACGGTGGTACGCGAGTTACCCAGCTTCGGAACACCTGCACGATGACAGGGCCTACTGCTGCTTGTCTGGAATTATCTCAGCGCTTTCGCGTTGTTACAATGAGTTGTGGTTATGCCTCTAGGGCTCCCGGGATCCGGCTTATAAAGGCGCACGGATCTAGGGTTTACATGGAGAGTCCTAGCCGGATCACAGATTGCCTAGCTACGGTACAATATCTTGCCGTGCACGTCACGGATCCGCCTTCCATACACGTCGTCCTGGATCCGGGTCCCTCATGGGCCTCCATGGATCCGGGTTACTCCTACGTCGGTACGGATCCGCCATCGATCCTGGGCCGGACTTCTTCCTTCATGATCAACAGCAACTGGGCCGCCCGATGGGCCACATGCCTCATCACCGTCTGTGGGCCACCCGGGCTTGCCGGATCTAGGCAATGTCGATGGTACACCCTTGAAGTATACCCACAACAGTAGCCCCCAGAGTTCTCCGAGTTTCACCTGCAGTTTCCGCCATGCTTGTACCTTTAGTTTCCGGCATCGCTGGCAACGCGGAGAAACTTGAAGAACTCCAACTTCGCATTTTCTTCTTTTTCCAACTTACAGCCGGAAAATGCTCTCATCCTGCGGGACTTCATCCATCGACGTTCCAAAGAACATTTCCGGGTTATTCCCTGCTCGCGAACGAGAGCCAACTTATCTTCACGCCATTACCCGGAATCTTAAAAGACTCAAACGGTTCCGCCAATTCTGGCGCCATTTTCGCGCGATTTGCGCGGTAACTTATCCCTAGCCATTTTTACCGTTAGGGTTTGGGACACGTGTCACGCATCCAACGGCGCGACGCTTGCGTTCCGACCACAGGATGCGGAGCACGAATCTTATCCCCTTAGCCTATAAATATCAGCCGTCGAGACCCCTTACCTTCATTCACCCCCTTCTCACCTTCCTGCCGAGCGCCGCCCGTGAGCCCTTCCCCCGCCGTGCCGGAACCTGCCAGAGTAATCGCCGGAGCATCGCCGGAGCGAACCCACCACCGCAGTGTTCTTCGTGTTCTTAACTCCGGCGAGCCACCGCACGGAAAACTCGTCGCCGGCGACTCCGACCACCGCACACGCCATTACGGTAAATCTCCGAGCTTCATCTTCGCGCCGCAGTTGGTAGGGGTGAACCTGGGGAAGACGATGTGGGATCCGACTAAGGAAAATTTCCGCCAAACTCTTTTTCTTCAGATGTCTTCAACGACTCCACCTCCGAGCTCGGAACCAATCATGGCGACGCCAATCTCCTCCGCCCCTCCTCCCTTCGCCCCAGTCAGGCTGAATCCTTCAGAGGATTCCGGCAAGGAGGCTGAGGGGACCTCTGCTCACCCGGAGAAAACCTCCGGGGCGGGTCAAACGGAGCAGCAGGCGGAAGAGGCTGCCAAGAAATCGAAAGCTCGAAAGCGCGACTCCGAAGCTAAGGGGAAGTGGTGGCCCTGCACCACCACTGAGATGGAATTGAAGAATCTCGAGGCGGAGGGCTTCCTGCAACCCGGAAGCTGGAGGTCAGTTCCAAATGAACCAGCTCCGGCTCCAAGGGACGACGAGATGGTGCTGACAAAGGCACTGGTGGAGCGCGGATTTTCATTTCCGCCTTCGGACTTCTTTCGGGAGATTCTGAAGACGTATGGACTCCAACCCCACAACATATCTCCGAATAGCGTGCTCGCCATCAGCAACCACGTCGCTCTCTGCGAAGGCCACCTCCGGGTTACTCCAGAGCTCCCCCTCTTCCAATACTATTTTTCTGTCAAGAAGGAGAAGATCCGCCAGACTTCCGAATTGGCGACTTGCGGTTCCGTCACCTTCATAATCCGCCCGGGCCGCGTCTACCCCCCCACCGACCGCCACGAATCCGCGAGGTACTGGTCCGGGGGTTTCTTCTATTTGAAGGACGTCTCCGACCCCGCGAGCGACAGGAAGCTGCCGCCTTTCAAGAACTGCCCCGCCACGGAGCTTCCATCATGGACGCACTGCCCCCACTTCTCCGACTCACCACAGCTGACCCGCGCTGTCAGGCGGATCTGCAAGCTCACGGAGGAGGGGCTGACGGGGAAGGACTTAACCCTTTCCTGGTTCACGAAGCGGATCCAGCCGCTGCAACACAGGGATCGCCTGATGTTTGAATACACAGGGCGCGACGATCCAATGCGCGCCACCAAAGACAATCTCTCCGCCGACGCCATCGACAAAAGGATCCGGGTCCTCATCAAAATCCCACGTGAACTCCACGTTCACGTATGCAACAAAGACATCCACACGGAGGGATCCGGAACCGCGGTACGTCGTCTTGACTTTGGTTTATTGTTTTTCTTCAAACTTTTCTGTCTAAGTGTTAACTTTGCATTTAGCTCGAGGCGCTTGAGGAAAGCGAACTCGGAACTCTCCTCCGAGTCCCATCCACTGGCAACGCGGATCCGGAAGCCGCATCAGAGGCGGAAGCTCCTGAAGCTCCACGTCCTGCGAAGAGGAAGAAGCCAGCCCCTTCCAGTCCTTATGCGAAACGCCCTCGCGAGACGCTCAGCATTGCGGCTACCCGGAAAGCTGAGGCGGAAAAGAAGCGCCTCTCGCTGATTAATACCAGCAACAAAGGGCAGCCTGCCATCCAGCATTTCTTCAAGCCTTCCGGGTAAGCGTCTACTTCCGAGACCCAAGTTCTGGTTTAACGCTAAAACTCGTACTTATGCTTTTATGTCATTTCTGAAGCTCCGGAAGCCAGCCCCCCAAGGCCCCAAGGGTCCCGAAGAAGAAGGCCAAGCCATCTCCGGCTTCCATTCCAATTACTCCTGAGGTGGAAGTTCCGCCCAAGGCTTCATCTGCCAGCAAGCCGGATCCGAAAGACGTCATCGACCTTGATGACCTTCCTGAAGATCCTGCCCACCATGGTGACTCCGCCCAGGGGACCTCCTCACCCATTCCTCCGCCAGATCAGCCAAGCTCCGCTTTCGCGGGGCCTACCTTGCACAACGTCACGCGGAAGTTTCCGCGATGCTGAACAAGGTGTGGGGAAAACCGGACGAGGAGGTGCGTGAACTCGCCGAACTGGAGGAGAACCTGAAGGATTTTTTCGCCAAGCACAAGGAAGTGCGGCAGGTAATACTAGCCCCCAAGCATTGGGTGATATAGTTCCGTGCAACGTGTATTATCCGATGCTTTCCCAGAATGTACTTTAGACGGAATTTTAAAAAATTTTATAGCTACTGAATTCCTCGCTAGCCCCCAGGATTTTTAAATATCCGGCTAACTCCCTGCTGCTTCACAGACCACACGGAAATTGCACGAAGATCTGCGCATTCACGTGCTAGAGCAGATCACGGAGATCGAGGGGCTGCGCCAGAACGCGGAAAACAGCCAAAAGGCTATCCAGCTGCTTGAGACCCGCCTTAAAGGTACGAGATCCGGGTCTTCACTTTTTGTACTGTCATAGTTCAGGATGCATAATGTGTGCAACTTTCTGCCTTCAGAAGAATCTGCCAAGCACTCCTCGTTTGATGAGCTTTCCGCCAAAGTCAAGGTGCTTGAGGCGGAGAACGAGTCCCTCAAAGCCTTCATCCAAGAATCCTCAATCAAGGAGACTGAGGCGAGGAAAGAGCTCTCCGGGAAGCATGCCCGCGACCTGGCGGAGCTGAATGAAAAACTGGAGAGAAGCCAGGGCCGCGTGATTTCCACAATTGGCAAGAACAAAGTTCTGGAAGCGGAGGCGGAAGCCATTGACAAACTTATCTTCCGTAAGCATTTTTCCGTATCGTTGCTCCGACTAACTTGTATGAGTCCTCTCTAGCGGAACTGAATCTCTTTCTTCCACAGCAAGCCTTGGCTTTGAATGGTCAAAAGAGTCAAACCTTACGAGGACGGAGGCATACGATGAAGCGCGGATATCAATTGACGCATTATTTGAAGCCTGTCGCGGAATCGCCACAGCTCTATCTCTGAAGAAGGCCAAAACCACAGTCATCGATACGATGACCAAACTTATGAAGCTGGTGCCGGATTTCATCAAGGACTGGCAGGAGTCTTCAGCACGCGGAGTCGCCTCCCTAATCCTGGCCACCTGCAAGGCTCACTTCCCCTCGCTCAACCTGGCGAATGTTGCACGCGGAGCCCCCAAGGGTTCCGATATGGATGCCCTCCTCGCGGAAACCGAAGGCTATGAACAGCTGTTTGTCAGGCGAGTGGATCACTCGTTCTGGTATAACAAGCACGATCTGCCCAGAAGGATTTTCCGATGCGAGAGGAAGAAGCGGGTGAGCCGGAGTATTACGGGGAAGGATCCGGGTCAAGCGGCGAGCATTCGGAGGAAACTCGCGACGACCCGAAGCCGGATCTGGTGACAGCGACGACGGCTCCTCCTACCAGCAATCGAAGAGGAGGACTCCGAGTAGAGTTCTGTTTTAAACAATGAAACAAGTTGCATCATTTTGGCCCCAGTGGGTTTGTAATAAGACTTAAATTATTAAGTAGCTAGGAACGAAACGATTATGCATGGGGCGGAAACACTTATCCTGCTATCCGTTAATGTTATGTGCATGTTTCGTTTTATGTCGGAAAGCAAGTGTTGATTTCATTGTTTTCCGGCTTGCCCGCTTGACCTTCCGCGAGCCGGAAGACCTTAGCCGGAAACGCTCGCCGGCGGCGTACGAAGCCCAATGGCAATCCGTCAATAACCGCGGAAACAAGCCCTGGGCGTAGGTGCCGGAAATCGCTACTAGGAATCCACGAGTTCGCAACAGACAACAACTTAATCAGAAAACTTAAGCTTACGTCCTGAAGGACGATTTTTGAAAATCACAACTTTTGTACACGCCTAGGCGGAAAAATCCAGCTCTGCGGTTTTAGTCGGAAAACATACACGATCTAAAATGAACAAGTAAAGGAGGTAAAAGACTCAAAGAGTGAACCATAAGCTTTATTTCATTGATCATGTATAAGTATTACGAGTTTATAACTCGGAAAATATATGCTAAGTGTAGAAAGGACGTAGCCGTGCGATGTTCCAAGGGCGATCTGTTTCATCGTAAATGTCATCCGGATCCTCACGCTTGCGTTTCCGGTGCCAAGTTAGCGTGTCTATCCCTCAGCTCGCGGAAATCAACAAGGTAGTACGACCCGTTATGGAGCACTTTGCTAACGACGAAGGGTCCTTCCCATGGAGTTTGCAGCTTATGGTCTTTCACCTGTCGAAGGCGGAGGACCAGGTCTCCTGCCATGAAGGAGCGATTCCGAACTCGACGACTGTGATAGCGTCGGAGCTTCTGCTGGTAGATGGCGGAGCGCTGATCAGCTAGGTTCCGAGCTTCCTCAATCAGGTCCACGAGATAGGCTGTCTGGCCTCATCACCAAGTTTCTTCATTGTAGGCGGAAACTCGCGGTGAATAGTGGATGATGTCGGAGGGTAGCACGGCTTCGGATACGTATAACAGGAAAAAGGGGTTAAACCCTGTAGATCTGTTTGGGGTAGTTCGTAAAATCCAAAAAACAGCTTCCAGCTCGTCAGCCCAAGCTCCAGCTGCTCGTCGCAGTGGTTCTTCAAGGCGCGGCTTAATTCCTGATAATATCAGACCGTTAGCCCTTTCAACCTGACCGTTAGATTGTGGATGAGCCACAGATGCAAGGTCCAGTCGAATCCCCATTGTGTCACAATAATCCCTCAACTCTCCTTGGGCGAAGTTTGTGCCATTATCTGTGATTATCTTTGTGCGGGATGCCGAATCTCATCACGAGGCTGCAGACGAATTTTAGTGCCGTAGCACCATCGGCTTTTCTCACTGGCTTAGCCTCGATCCATTTGCTGAACTTGTCAACAGCGACCAGGAGGTATTCAAAACCGCCAGGAGATGATCTCTTTAACTTACCAACCATATCGAGCCCCCAGACCGCAAATGGCCAGGTGATAGGTATGGTCTTCAGCTCTTGGGCTGGAGCGTTTGGTTGAGTAGCGTAATACTGACAACCTCGGCAGGTCTTGACTATTTTATCAGCGTCTTCTTTAGCTGTAAGCCAATAGAAACCTAACCGAAAAGCTTTTGCAACGAGTGATCTGGGAGCGGCATGATGCTCGCAATCCCCTGCGTGGATCTCTCTGAGGATTTCAATGCCATCTTGATTAGAGACGCATTTAAGAAATACCCCTGCTGCACTTCGTTTATAGAGCTGTCCATCAACTATTGTGTAGGTTCTGGCTCGTCGACGATGCGTCGTGCGAGGACCTCGTCCTCCGGCAACCGATCGATGAGGTAGTCCAGGAAAGGCTGTGTCCAAGCCGGAATGATAGCCATCACTTCCCTAGCCGGAGACACTGCCACCTCTGGGTTTTCCGGGTTAGCGCCCTTTACCGAGGGTATCCGGAGATGCTCCAGGAAAATGCCAGGCGGAATTTGCCTCCTGCCGGATCCGAGCTTGGGTAGCATGTCTGCCGCTGTGTTATCGTCTCTCCTGACGTACTTGACTTCGTATCCGAGGAAGCACTTGGCGATCTCATCAACTTCGTCTCTGTAGGCCGCCATGACGGAGTTTCTGGCGTTCCAGGTTCCGGCTACTTGTTGTGCCACCAGGTCGGAATCTCCACAGCATATGATGTGCTTGATCCCAATTTCCTTAGCGATGCGCAGGCCGTGTAGTAGAGCCTCATATTCCGCCATGTTGTTAGTAGCTTCGAAGTGGATCTGCAGAACATACTGCAGTTCTTCTCCGGTAGGGGACTTCAGGGTGACTCCGGCTCCTGAGCCTTGATGCTGCTTGGATCCATCGAAGTGCATGACCCATGTCTCTGGTTCCGGCTCCAGACTTGCATCCGAAGCTTCTGTCCAATCTGCGACGAAATCTGCCAAGACTTGGGATTTTACCGCAGTCCTGGGCTTGTAAGCGATGTCGAAGGC
Organism: Lolium perenne; assembly: GCF_019359855.2. Classification (NCBI taxonomy): domain Eukaryota; kingdom Viridiplantae; phylum Streptophyta; class Magnoliopsida; order Poales; family Poaceae; genus Lolium; species Lolium perenne. The sequence goes on from NC_067247.2 coordinate 66,144,344, forward strand.
GGATAATTCGATGCCCCATTTAGCCGTACGTCCTGTTGCGTCAGCGTTGTTGAGAATTGTTGACAGCGGAGCCTTGCTCACGATCACATCGGATGCTCTTGGAAGTAGTGTCTCAGCTTCCGGCTGCCTAGGAATACTCCATAGGCTAGCTTCTGAAAGTGAGGGTATCTTTGCTTTGACTCCATCAGCACCTCGCTAATATAGTAGACAGGTCTTTGGGCATCATATTCATGACCTTCTTCCTTTCGCTCCACCACGATGACGAGGCTGATGACTTTGTTGGTAGCTGCCAGATAAAGGAGCATTGGCTCTGACTCTGCTGGAGCTGCCAAGATAGGTGGGGAGGTAAGTATTTCCTTCAGCCCTCGAAGAGCTGCGTCAGCTGCATCGTCCCAGACAAATTTGTCTGTTTTCTTCAGCAGCTTGTACAGAGGTAGTGCCTTCTCGCCAAGACGGCTAACAAACCTACTGATTGCTGCAACACAACCAGTTAGTCGTTGCACATCTTTGAGACAAGTTGGCCTTTTGATGCACCGGCGTGCCTTGATGTTTTCCGGGTTAACTTCAATGCCTACTGTGAGAGACTATGAAGCCAAGGAGTTTTCCGGCTGGCACGCCAAAGACGCACTTCAGCGGATTCAACATCATCTTGTACCTGCGGAGGTTGTCGAAGGTTTCTGTGAGGTCGCTGATCAAGTCGGATCCTTTCCGGGTCATGACCGCGATGTCGTCGACGTAAGCGTGCACGTTCCGGCCAATTTGGTCCTTCAGGCACCGCTGCATCGTACGTTGGTAAGTAGCACCTGCATTTTTCAAACCAAAGGGCATAGTAACATAGCAGTAAGTACCGAACGGGGTAATGAATGAAGTCGCCTTTTGGTCGGATTCCTTCATCCGGATCTGATGATACCCGGAATACGCATCAAGAAAACACAGAAGTTCCGCCCCCGCCGTCGAATCAATGACTTGGTCAATGCGCGGCAAGGGGAACGGATCCTTCGGGCAATGTTTGTTCAAGCCAGAGTAATCGATGCACATTCTTAGTATTTCAGTGTTCTTTTTGGGTACAAGGACGGGATTCGCGACCCAATCGGTGTGGATAACTTCTATTACAAAACCTGCTTCTAGTAACTTTGCTAGTTCCATTCCTATGGCGCGGCGCTTCTTATCTCCAAAGCGTCGCATAGCTTGCTTCTCTTTGGTTTGGCCCCGGATTTATGTTGAGGTAGTGCTCGGCGAGTTCCCTAGGTACTCCAGGACATGTCGAGAAGGTTGCCATGCGAAGATATCCATGTTAGCGCGGAGGAACTCGACGAGCGCGCTTTCCTATTTGGGGTCCATGTTGGCTCCGTGAAACCTGCTTGGAAGAGTCACCTGGGATGAGGTCATGCTTCTTGGTTTCTATCGCGGGCTTGAAGGAGGTTTTCTGCTCGGAGATCTGCTTCTTGGTGGTCTGCATCTCAGTCGGATCCACCGCGGCTCTGTAGCCTTTCAGCTCTTCTCCGGATATCACAGACTCTGCGAAGGCGGCTTCGCCTAACTCGCACTCATGAGCCTTTTTGTAGTCTCCGGATACGGTAATCATACCTTTAGGACCCGGAATCTTGAGCTTGTTGTAGATGTAGCACGCTCTTGCGTGGAACTTGTGGTAGGTGGGCCTGCCGAAGATGACGTGGTAGGAGCTCTTGAAAGGCACAACTTCAAACGTGATCTTCTCTTCGCGGAAATTATGAACATCGCCAAAGGCCACGGGAAGTGTGATGCTGCCGAGGGAGTTCGCCTTCTTACCCGGAACCACACCATGAAACTCAGTGGTGCTGTGTTTGAGCTGTTCCTTGGTGAGGTTCATCCGCTCTAGAGTCTCCCGGGTACATGATGTTCAAGCTGGCTCCGCCATCCATGAGGCACTTGGAGAAGTCATACCCGTCTATGCGGGGACTTACAACCAAGGCGTAGCATTCCTTTGGCACGATTGCGGGGTGATCCTTCCGATCAAATGTGCACGGGATTTCCGACCACTGACGTCTTTGCGACACGGCCGGAACTATGGCGTTCGGGATCCGGGTAGCTGACTTGGAGCGCGTCTTGTTGGGGTTCCGAGGAAAGTGTGGTAAGCCCCCACGCTCTTTTTGTCGAATGGATTGGATTTACTGCGGCTCTGGCTTAGGATCCGGCGAGTTAACATCCTCAACCATCGCCACGGAACTATCGTCCTCTTTGTCCTTGTTCTTGCCCTTGCCACCTTTGCCGCGTGGGCGGTGCTTCGGCGCGCTTGTACCCTGCCTCCGGGTCGTTCTTTAGATCATTGACCCATTTTGCGGTTGCGGTTGGTGTGAGTGGACTTCCCCGTAGCCGGATCCGAGATGGGCCGAGCGGGGCATGTCTCTGTATTCCTCATAGGTTTGCGGGGCGCGGGATCCGCCATTTGTGACCTCGGAGGTATGCTGCCGACCCCCTGCCGGCTCCGCCTCCGCGTCCGCGTCCTCTGCCGCCTCTGAACCTCCGCGTTGAAACGCCATGGCGATCATCTCGGATCCGCCACTCTTCTGGTCATCGGGGTTCTTGCGCTTATGGCTGCTGTTGCTACCGTTGTCACGGTTCTTCTTTGCCGATGCAAGGGGATTGCCGTGGCTGCGAGATCACCGCCTGCGTCATCATCGGCGGCAGTGTGATCGCTGGCGATGGTGATCATGTCGTCCAACGTCAGTTGATTTGCATTAACCATGCAAGTTAGCTTGTGCCGTAGCAATCCTCCTCGCTGCAAGCCCCCAATGAAGGCGTGCATTGCTTTGTGCGGTTGTCGACGTTCTCGCACTCGTTTACGCATGCCAACCATCGGGTGAGGAAATTCCTCGATGTTTCGCCCTTCTTACGGATGCATGCACGTGGGTCGCTTGTTGTGGCAGGCCTCTTGTAGGTGCCCTGAAGTGTTTCTCGAAAGCGTTCTTCAGGTCGAACCAGCAAAAGATGGAATTCTTCTCGAGGTCGCTTAGCCAGATCCGGGCTGGACCTACAAGGTACAACTGAAGCATGCGGCAGGCGATGTTAGGGGTTCCTCCGGCGAAGGTTACATCATTGTAGTAATCCTCAATCCAGGTATCCGGCCTTTCGGTGCCATCATAATGCTTCAGATTTCCAGGTAGCTTGAGGTTCATCCTTGGCTTTGGTTCCTCTCGAATCATCCTGCCAAAGCACTTCGGACCAATGTAGTCGGTTATGTACTCGTTAAGGCGATCCCGCGCGTCGCACGAGCCGTGGCGAGGAGACTTTGAGCGAGAGCGAGATCTCCGGCCATTGCCTCCGCCTCCACCTCCGCCGTCACCGCTAGGTGGTGGTGAGGGAGACCTGCGAGGTGGGCGGTCTGACTTCTTGCTTCCGCCATCTGAATCTCCTCGGCCTTCCTGGTGCTGGCTCCGGCTCCTGTGGCTGCCTTCGCCCTGGCGTTGGCTGCCCTGGTGGTTCCGGTGCGGTTTCGGGTTCCGGCGAGGCTCTGGGTCATGGCTCCGACGAGGTTCTGGATCGCGGTTCCGGCGAGGTTCTGGACCACGGTCCTCATTCCGACTCCTTACGGGCTGGGGCTCATGAACATTGTTCTGGTTCCGGCGAGGTTCCGGCGAGCGCTCCCTGTTTCTGTTTCTTGGCAGCACGTTGTCGCGGATAACAATCCCACCATGCCCTGGGGGCCTGGTGTTTCCGGCTGGACTACGGCGGCGAGGGGGTCGCGGGTAACCGTTGGGCGGAGGAGAGGGGTTACGGTATTTGTCTCGTCCAGAGTACATTGCATCCTTTCCCTTTCTTGGATCTGACGGTGGCGTCTTTGATGGTACGGGGATCGGATTTGGGTGTTCCCTGGCTTTCCTTCTTCTGCGCTCCGAGGATCCGGTGTGTGATTCATCGTCGGGATGCCGATCAGCGCGGGCGTCCTTCTGCGCGGTAGATACACGATTATCCGGATTGGATTCCAACTGCGCGAAGTATCCGCCTTGCTTTGCTTTGCATTGCTTTGAAGCGACAAGTGTGCGGAGATAGTTGATATCAACCTCTTCGTCCTTCTTCTTCAGCAATTCCGCAGCTTTTTGCATGTTGTCCTTTGGGGTTTCCAGCGGCTGGTGCTCTGCGGGCGTGTTGAAGGGTATCCTGCGAGGCGGAATTGCTTCTCTAACAATTCGATCGGCCTCCGCCTGCGCATAGATCATCTTTACCTCCCACTCAGCCCTCATGCTCTTGACCTGCTCGAGTGTGGCAGCAATCTCGCGGTCCTGTCTGTCGAAGTTTTCCGCCTGTGCTGCATGATCTGCCCTCCCTACCTTTAACGCAGCTTCGGTATCGGCGAGCTTCTTGGCTGTGGCCAGCATTTCCTTTCTGGTGATCTCTAGAGCCTCCAGATCTGCGGCGTCGCCCGGGGTTATAGGTGTGTTAAGAACTGCTCGCGCGGCCACCTCTTCTGCTGACAGGATTTCCTCCGAGGAAGAATCCCTTTGGGGTCGCACCCGAGACATTGGAGATCCTTGTTGAGATGGTTGGGGGTCAGATTGGCTGGCTTGGTCTCCAGATCCAGTTTGTCCCAGCGCTGCTACCGTTGCGAGAACCTGCTTGGGCTGGGCGGAGTCGACTTCGGGCTGATCATTGTATCCGTATTCCCTTATCTTGCGAACGAAGTCATCAGACTCCATTGAGGGGGTATCTCCGGAAATTGGGCTCAGATTGCCCAAAATCGACTCTTCAACCGGAGCTTCGCTTTCTCCGACAAGCTCAACCTGATCCGGATCCGCGTTGTGTTCCGGTGCTTCTACCTGCTCAGGACCAGCTCCGTCTTCTTGAGGGGCGGTTCCGGCGGTATGGGCCAAGAAGTGTACGAAGTGGCACCTCTGCTTTTCTAACACCTGGGAGACCCAGGCGGATCTGCATTGGTCTTCCACCTTTGTTTCCTGCTCAGGGGCGGATTGGGTGGGCTTTGAAATTTCCAGATCCAAGGCGGAATCTTCCTTGGGAAGCTCCTGCGTCTCAGATCGGATCTTCGCGACAGCATCCAGCTCTGCGGCGGTCGCGTCTGCGTTACTTACCAGTGGGTTTCCGTCGGAATCGACGGTTTCCCCGATGAAGATGTGTATGCCGCCAATTGGGACGATGGAGAGCTTGACGGGGTTTGTCCTAGCCGGAATCCAGCACTCATCCGGAGGGACGATCGGCAGATTCCCGGCGTAAAGGACGCGCCCCACAGCGATGGTGTCGTCGTAGCTTCCCATGGCGGAACCCTCCCGGTTCCGGCCTCCATAGGCCAATGGCCCCGCGGTGGGCGCCAACTGTCGTTGCCTAATCGACGGTACCCCGGAGGAGGGATCCTCACGAGGGGGAGAAGAAGTAGGGGCCATAGGGCGGAGTGCACACGGGACGGTGGTACGCGAGTTACCCAGCTTCGGAACACCTGCACGATGACAGGGCCTACTGCTGCTTGTCTGGAATTATCTCGGCGCTTTCGCGTTGTTACAATGAGTTGTGGTTATGCCTCTAGGGCTCCCGGGATCCGGCTTATAAAGGCGCACGGATCTAGGGTTTACATGGAGAGTCCTAGCCGGATCACAGATTGCCTAGCTACGGTACAATATCTTGCCGTGCACGTCACGGATCCGCCTTCCATACACGTCGTCCTGGATCCGGGTCCCTCATGGGCCTCCATGGATCCGGGTTACTCCTACGTCGGTACGGATCCGGCTTACTGATCCTGGGCCGGACTTCTTCCTTCATGATCAACAGCAACTGGGCCGCCCGATGGGCCACATGCCTCATCACCGTCTGTGGGCCACCCGGGCTTGCCGGATCTAGGCACTGTCGATGGTACACCCTTGAAGTATACCCACAACAGGATCCCTCCTCCGGGGTACCGTCGATTAGGCAACGACAGTTGGCGCCCACCGTGGGGCCTATGGCGTCTGGAGGCCGGAACCGGGAGGGTTCCGCCATGGGAAGCTACGACGACACCATCGCTGTGGGGCGCGTCCTCTACGCCGGAAATCTGCCGATCGTCCCTCCGGATGAGTGTTGGATTCCGGCTAGGACAAACCCCGTCAAGCTCTCCATCGTCCCAGTTGGCGGCATACACATCTTCATCGGGGAAACCGTCGATTCCGACGGAAACCCACTGGTAAGTAACGCAGACGCGACCGCCGCAGAGCTGGACGCTGTCGCGAAGATCCGATCTGAGATGCAGGAGCTTCCCAAGGAAGATTCCGCCTTGGATCTGGAAAAATCAAAGCCCACCCAATCCGCCCCTGAGCAGGAAACAACGGTGGAAGACCAATGCAGATCCGCCTGGGTCTCCTGTGTGTTAGAAAGCAGGTGCCACTTCGTACACTTCTTGGCCCATACCGCCGGAACCGCCCCTCAAGATGACGGAGCTGGTCCTGAGCAGGTAGAGGCACCGGAAAACGACGCGGATCCGGATCAGGCTGAGCCTGTCGGAGAAAGCGAAACTCCGGTTGAAGAGTCGATTTTGGGCAATCTAAGCCCAATTTCCGGAGATACCCCCTCCATGGATACTGACGAGTTCAACCGCAAGCTAGGGGAGTACGGTTTCGGTGATCAGCCTGAAGTCGACTCCGCCCAACCTAAGCAGGTTCTCGCAACCGTAGCAGCGCTGGGACAACCTGGATCAGAAGAGGCAACCAACCAATCCGACCCTCAGCCATCCCGCCAAGGATCTCCAATGTCACGGGAGTGACCCCGCAGGGATTCTTCCTCGGAGGAACTCCTGTCACCTGAAGAGATGGTTGCACGAGCAGTTCTTAACAAACCTATAACCTCGGGCGACGCCGCAGATCCGGAGGCTCTAGAGGCCACGAGAAAGGAAATGCTGGCCACAGCCAAGAAGCTCGCCAATACCGCAGCCGCAATAAGGGATGAAAGGGCAGAAGCTGCAAGCTTGATGGACCACTTCGAAAGACAGGATCGCGAAATTGCTGACACACTCAAGCATGTCAAGAGCATGAGGCAAGAGTGGGAAGTAAAGATGACCTATGCGCAGGCGGAGGCCGATCGAATCGTTAGAGAAGCAATTCCGCCCCGCAGAATCAATTTCGCCACGCCCGCAGAGCAGCAGCCGCTGGAAACCCCAAAGGATAACATGCTCATAGCTGCGGAGCTATTGAAAAAGAAGGACGAAGAAGTTGATATCAACTACCTCCGCAAACTTGTCGCTTCAGCAATGCAGCAGCAAAGCAAGGCGGATACCTCGCGCAGGTTAGAATCCAATCCGGATAACTGTGTATCTACCGCGCAGAAGGACGCTCGCGCCGATCGACATCCCGACGATGAATCGCACACCGGATCCTCGGAGCGCAGAAGGAAAGCCAGGGAACACCCAAATCCGATCCCCGTACCGTCAAAGACGCCTTCGTCAGATCCAAGAAAGGGAAAGGATGCAATGTACTCTGGACGAGACAAGTACCGCAACCCCTCTCCTCCACCTAATGGTTACCCGCGACCCCCCTCGCCGCCGTAGTCCAGCCGGAAACACCAGGCCCCCAGGGCATGGTGGGATTGTTATCCGCGACAACGTGCTGCCAAGAAACAGAAACAGGGAGCGCTCGCTGGAACCTCGCCGGAACCAGAACAACGATCGTGAGCCCGAGCCCAGGAGGAGTCGGAATGAGGAGCGCGACCCGGAGCCTCGCCGGAGCCGGAACGACCAGGGCAGCCAGCGCCATGGCGAAGGCAGCCACAGGAGCCGGAGCCAGCACCGGGAAAGCCGAGGAGAATCTGAAGGTGGAAGCAAGAAGTCGGATCGCCCCCCTCGCAGGTCTCCCTCACCACCACCTAGCGGTGGCGGCGGAGGTGGAGGCGGAGACGGCGGCCGGAGATCTCGCTCTCGCTCACAATCTCCTCGCCACGGCTCGCGCGACGCGCGGGAACGCCTTAACGAATACAGAACCGACTACATCGGTCCGAAGTGCTTTGGCAGGATGATTCGAGAGGAACCAAAACCAAGGATGAACCTCAAGCTACCCGGAAACCTGAAGCACTATGATGGCACCGAAAGGCCGGATACCTGGATCGAGGATTACTATAATGCAGTAACCTTTGCCGGAGGAACCCCTAACATCGCCTGCCGCATGCTCCAGTTGTACCTTGTAGTTCCAGCCCGGATCTGGCTCAGTGACCTCGAGAAGAACTCCATCTTTTGCTGGTTCGACCTGAAGACCGCTTTCGAGAAACACTTCAGAGGCACCTACAAAAGACCTGCCACGGCAAGCGACTTGCAAGCCTGCATCCAGAAGAAGGGAGAAACCTCAAGACACTACCTCACACGATGGTTGGCATGCAGGAACGAGTGCGAAAACGTTGACCACACCACCGCCATGTACGCCTTCATTGGTGGACTGCAGAGGGGAGGATTGCTGAGGCATACGCTCACTCGTTTGGCTAACTCAAACAAGCTGACTTTGGATGAAATGATCTCCATTTCCAGTGATCATACTGCCGCCGATGATGACGCAGGCGGTGATCTCGCAGCTACAGCAATCCCCCTACATCAACAAAAGAAGAACCGTGATAACGGCAATAGCAGCAGCCATAAGCGCAAGAACCCTGATGACTAGAAGAGTGGCGGATCCGAGATGGTCGCCATGGCGTTTCAACGCGGAGGTTCAGGAGGCGGAAGAGGACGCGGCCGTGGAGGCGGAGCCGGCAGGGGTCAGCAGCATGCCACTGAGGTCACGGCTGGCGGATCCCGCGCCCCGCAAACCTACGAGGAGTACAGAGACATGCCCGCTCGGCCCACTTGGATCCGGTTACAGGGAAGTCCACTCACACCAACCGCAACTGCAAGTGGGTCAATGATCTAAAGAACGACCCGGAGGCAGGATACAAGCGAGCCCGGAAGCACCGCCCACGCGGCAAGGGAGGCAAGGGCAAGAACAAGGACAAAGAGAAAGATAGTTCCGAGGCGATGGATGAGGATGATAACTCGCCGGATCCCAAGGTAGGATCCGCAGGTAAATCCAACCCATTCGAGAAAAAGAGCGTGGGGGCTTACCACACTTTCCTCGGAACCCCAACAGTCCGCGCTGCCAAGTCAGCTACCCGAATCCTGAACGCCACAGTTTCGGCTGTGCCGCAGTATGTTAGGTGGTCGGAGGTCCCGTGCACATTTGATAGGGAGGATCACCCTGCCATTGTGCCAAAAGAATGCTACGCCTTGGTTGTAAGTCCCCGCATAGACGGGTATGACTTCTCCAAGTGCCTCATGGATGGTGGAGCCAGCTTGAACATCATGTACCTGGAGACTCTAGAGCGGATGAACCTCACCAAGGAACAGCTCAAACACAGCACAACTGAGTTTCATGGCGTGGTTCCGGGTAAGAAGGCGAATTCCCTCGGCAGCATCACACTTCCCGTGGCTTTTGGCGATGTTCACAATTTCCGCGAAGAGAAGATCACGTTTGAAGTTGTGCCCTTCAAGAGCTCCTACCACGTTATCTTCGGCAGGCCCACCTACCACAAGTTCCACGCAAGAGCGTGCTACATCTACAACAAGCTCAAGATTCCGGGTCCTAAGGGTATGATTACCGTATCCGGAGACTACAAGAAGGCTCATGAGTGCGAGTTAGGCGAAGCCGCCTTCGCAGAGTCTGTGATATCTGGAGAAGAGCTGAAAGGCTACAGAGCCGCGGTGGATCCGACTGAGATGCAGACCACCAAGAAGCAGATCTCCGAGCACAAAAACTCCTTCAAGGCCGCGATAGAAACCAAGAAGCACGACCTCATCATAGGCGACCCTTCTAAGCAGGTTTCAGTCGGAGCCAACATGGACCCCAAATAGGAAGACGCGCTCGTCGAGTTCCTCCGCGCTAACATGGATATCTTCGCATGGCAACCTTCTGACATGTCCGGAGTACCTAGGGAACTCGCCGAGCACTACCTCAACATAAATCCGGGGGCTAAACCGGTGAAGCAAGCTATGCGACGCTTTGGAGATAAGAAGCGCCGCACCATAGGAATGGAATTAGCTAAGTTACTAGAGGCAGGTTTTGTAATAGAAGTTATCCACACCGATTGGGTCGCAAATCCCGTCCTTGTACCCAAAAAGAACACTGAAATACTAAGAATGTGCATCGATTACTCCGGCTTGAACAAGCACTGCCCGAAGGATCCGTTCCCCTTGCCGCGCATTGACTAAGTCATTGATTCGACGGTGGGGGCGGAACTTTTGTGTTTTCTTGATGCGTATTCCGGGTACTACTACTACTCGATGCTTCTAGGCTTGATCTCCTCCGGAAGCCTCCCCGGTTCTGTAGACTATGAGGTAGTCTACGCCTTCAATACCTCCAGAGAGGTCTGGTTCTTCATCGCCGATGATCTCGGCTCCTTCAGGGTTGTCGTAGTCCTCCTCCAGACGATTCAGACAATCTAAGCAAGGGATTTAAGAGTGGGATGAGTACGAGCGTACTCAACAAGTTAATTATAGATAAGAGGTGTTTAATGCACTAGCTACGATATTAGACCAGAAAGTCTAATACCAATGCAGGTTTTGATAAACATTTCTTCAAGAGGTTGCTTTTATTTCAAAGAGCTATGTCCGTCAGCCTTCACCGGTTTACTAGAACTTCATGGAGCTCCTTTCCGGCCGCGTTCGCAGTTCCATATCCCGGAACAGGGAGTGACAGGTCACGGTTCTTTACACTCTGCAGAGGTGTGTTGCTTTACCCATAAGAGATCTTAACCTTGGTGCCAACCGGGCAGCTTTCCCGTCCACACTTCCTTCGGTGTGAGGCCCGGTATAAGGTCATAGCCAATCATATTCCTCCGCTACCTCATACACCCACCCTTTGTTGCAAACCCCGACCCTGGGTCCTCGTCGGTCCACTTACACCATTTAAGGACGGACCCCGACCACGACAACAGTCTGGGATCGAACCAAACTCCTTCGCCGGTAGCTGCAACCCATCATAGACCACATTACTGTGGGGAATTAGAGTGGGATCCCCACCCTCAAGTTGTTCCGCAAGCCGCAACCGCTACGGTATGCACAGCATAACCGTGGGGACTTAGAGTGGGATCCCCACCCACAAGTTGCTCCGCAAGATACAACTGCTACGGTAAGCGCATCCGTTGATGTACAAGAGGTGGAAATACGATTGACTAGTCCGTCCCATTTCAGATCTTATGGTTAACACGGTTATTACGGCACAAGAATCACTGGCGACATTTGTTGTTTAATCCTAGCTGGATATAAACCCTTGCAATGGAACCTCCACCATATCAACACAATCCATGGTTCCATTGCCAACCACATAGTCATATTCATAATTATGAAAATAGTGGTTTTGGTTTTTATGCAATAGTGATAACCATAGTACTTTGCAAGTAATTTGATAGAGATACACAAATGACATGAGCAAGTGATGAACTTGCCTGAACACTGCAAAGTTTTGCAGTTGGATGGTGTGGACTGACCCTCATCCTCTGTTTCTGAAAAATAGCATCATTGTCCGATAAGGGCAATGGTTAAAGAAGCAATTATGCATGATTCCAGTTTTAGGGTTTGTTCCCCCCTTCCGATGACATTATTATTTCATGTAAGAGGTTAATACTAAGATAGATTTGGAGATACTCTATTTAGGGTAAATACAACCTTGTAATATTGTCAAGGTGTTTTTAAAGTCCAATTGCATTAATGGACTTATTTTCATTATTGAAAATAATATGTGTGATTTAAATCATTATTTAAATCATCAAATTAAGACTTATTCTTAATTGTCTTCAAAAATTTTCTTTGATATTTTATTTAGATAGAGAATTTTATGCTGATCAATTTTCTTATTTTTAATTATTTTTTTAGAGCTTTTAAACATTTTCTATTTATTTTCAAAGTTTCTGGTTTATTTAAAAATGTGAAATTTCTATTTTGCCCCTGGGCCCACTTGTCAGGGTGGCCCAGCGGGTTAACCCTAACCAGAGCCACTTGGGCTCGGTCGGTCGCACCGACCCCTTTCTTCCCCCACGCGCTCGCGAACCCTAACCCTTTCGAGCTCTGGCGATTTCTCGTCGCCGCCCCCTTCTCGGAATTTCTCCGGCCGACTTAGGCCATCGCCGCCGGCGAGATTAGGTGGATCTGATCTGCCTCTCAACGGCGGACATGGTGGTCCGCGTCGATCTGACGCTAGCGCCCTCGTTCGCTCACCCTCGACCCTCCAGTACGCCTGGCTCTCGGTGTTCGCCGCCGCCGTGCGCTGGAGACGCCGTGGTTCTTCTTCCTGGTGCCCCTGGCGCCATGTCGCCACCGCGAGCCTCGCCGAGGTGGTGCTGGAGCTGCGGCTCTGCCGCGGCCTGGCCTGGCTGGCGCCGCCGTTCGCCCGGCGTGTGCCGCTGTGGCTGCCACGGCCGTGCTTCTTCGCCCGCATCGCCTGTAAGTGCTCCCCTCCTCCTTCTTCCTCTGTTACCTATTCTACCTCTTCTCCTTCCTCTGGATGCCCTGGCATCCATCTTGTTGTGCTGCTGCTGCTCCTGCGCCTATATTCTCTGCGCCAGGCTAGTTCTGGTGCTGCTATGATGTGCTAGTTGTTGCTGCCATATGCGCCATGGATTCTAGCTGTTGTGCTTGTGCTGCTCTTCTCTATGTCTTCTTTGTTGTAACTCATGAGCTCGTGCTCATGAGCATACTGTGATGCTTATGCTCAATTAAGTTGTTCATGCTGTTGCTATGTGTATCATGCCTCTCCTGTGTGTGCATTTCTTTGCCCCTGGCTTGATTATTATGCATAATCCTTGCATTATGCAAGTGCCAGTGCCTCTAATTGGCTAACCCCTTGTGCTGTTGTTCATATTAATGCCCTGTTGAGCATGCTTGCTACAAGATCTCACCATCCTTGGATGGTTTGCTCCTGTATATGACTGATTTAATTATCTGTGATATAGTTATGGTTTGGGTGTAATTCTTCAGTAGATGGCTCATTTCTGATGCTATGCTTGGCTTATAGCAACCAGTAGCATGAGCTAGCAAGCTCTGATGATCATCTGATCATCATTTGCTTGATGGTTAACTGTTGTGCTTCCTTCTGTGGCTATCTGGTGCTCACCCTGTCTTTGTGTGTGCATCACACGTGCTTGGCTTTGTGTGTGATGGTGCTTGCTCAAGCATCAGTTGATGCTTGCAATGATCCAGTGGATCATCTGCAAGGCTCTGGTGAATCTATTGCTTGTGTATTTCATTTATCTGTGTTGACTGGCTTGGCTAAATGGATAAATGATGTGAACTGCTTGCAGTTATGATCATCTGGTTAATTGTGACAGGCTAGATGGTTGCCAACTCTTGGTTGTGTACCCTAGTCCATTATTTGAACCCTTCTGGTGATGGTAAATGTGCAAGGCTTTTGATTTGGGGCTGTTTCAGTGGTTGAGGTGGCCTCAACAGCAGTTCTTGCTGTTCAGGAAGCTCCCACCCCTGTTGGCTGGCTGTGGCTTGATTAATGCATCACTGGACAGTCCTTTGTTGGATTTCCAGTGAGCTTTACTGTTGACAAAAGAAATAAGCACAGGTTGCCTATCTGTCTGATGGTATTACTAGCTGTAGGTGCTAGGTGATTTGGGCTAGGCTAGCTGTGAATCCATCCTTTGCTGGATTTCCTTAGTTGTGCCACTGATATGACATAACTAGTGTTCCCTTGGATGATTTCCTATTAGCCTCTCCGCTCTTTGCTTGTACCAAATGGCTAGTAGCCAAGTGATGATACAAATAGGGTTTCTACCCTCTTTTGCTTCTGTGACATATGCACATGCTTAATTATGAGCAAAACCATGGTTTGCTCATGTTTTTCTGGTATACCTCACTCCAGCTCCAAGGATTATGGTTGGTGTAGAGGATTGCTTCAATGATGAATTGGTGTGCTTGCCCTGCTCCTCCTTGCAAACTTTGATGCTTGGTTTGTTTCTGGTGATTGTGGAATGGTTGAACAGCAGTGGCTGTTCTTCCTGTTCTTGCTGTGTTCTTAAATTTTGGTGACTTACCAGTGAAACCTGTCGATGGTTTGCTGGTTCTGGCGGTGGAAAAGGGTTTTATATGATCCTGGCTTTGCTCTGTTGGTCGACAGCTTGGCCTGCAGCTTGTGGTGACTCACTGGCCTGTGTGTGCTGTTGAGCATGCACACTGCCTGGTGAGCAGGTTGGCTGTGTGTGTGTGTCAAGTGCTTTGTACTTGGCTTGGTTCTTGGCTGAGAGTGGATCAGCTCGGAAGAGCTGTGAGCATATCCTCTCTGTTGCCATTTTATTTCTAACCTGCCAAGTGGCTTTGCCACTTGGCATAACACTTGCTTGGTTGTGTTTGTGTGCAGGGAGCTTGGAGATGATCAATGTGAAGATCAAGTTCAAGCATCAATGGAGATTAGCTTGTAGTTTTAGGATAGATTATGACATTGTACTTTTCCTTTCTTTTTCTTTCTTCATTTTTGCCAATTCTTGTAATGTGTTGTAATGTTCTTATATTTCAATTATGAATGTTGTAAAGACAATGTATATTGTGTGTTTATCAATAAAGCTCAAAGTTTTCTCTAATGAGCTTTACTTATTAGTTGTATAATTCATATTGTTTATTATTTATAATTTACTTAATGAATTTCCTCTCAATTGAATTATGAGACATTTATTTGATGTTTGAATTTGAAATTCAAATTCAACTTAGGTTTGAATTCAATCATGCAACTTAAGTTTGAATTCAATCATGCAACTTAAGTTGTGATGCAATATCTCTCCTCTCTTCTCAAAACACTAACTTAGTTGAATGAGAAACAAGTTTGTCGCACTCTCGAAACCCTAACCCTGTAAGGTGTCGAGAGAGAAACCTGTTCCCCTTCGATGCAGTTTGGTTTTAAAAGCGTGAAATTTCCCCGTAATTTACAATGCAATGCACATCCCTTTCTAAAATCTATCCCTCGATCGTCTCTAAACCTGGGACATTACAATGTTCCAACCCCAGATTCCACCAACAGCTTGACTTTTCCAGGGGGTATATATACCTCACTTCTTCCCCAAGCTCAAGCTACTCGATTTGCTCAAGAACATCACCTCCAGCTGAGCCACTACATTCACTTGATCTCCTCCCTCAACCAACCACCCAAAGCTCTTGATCTTTGAGAATCGAAGGAGAAGAGATCTACATCTTCACCAAAGCGATTTGCATTTCCCCCATTCACTTGAGGGCACCTTTGCTAGTGTTTATTTTGGAAAGTTGTAACAGCTTTGGGATCCTCCAATTCAGTTGTGGATATGTGCCCCAAGAATCTAGTAAAGGCCCCGTTTCCGACTAGAGAAAATTCCTTAGTGGACAAGTGGGCTAGACCTTCGTTGTGTTGCTCACCGGAGAATAGGGTGAGGCCTTTGTGGGGTTGGTTAGGCCTTCGTGGCAACCACACCCCTCCAACGTAGACATACTTCCCCTCAAAAGGAAGGAACCACGGGAATCATCCCTTATGTCTCCGCGTGCTTCACTCTCGATTATCTCTATCCTTTATTGTATTGTTATATCTTGCTTAGTGATATCTTGCTTAGTTGTGTATCTTATCATCAAGGTAAATTCACAATTGCATATCTAGATAATTTACCTTTGTGGCAAGCCTTAATTGAAAAAGAACAAAAAATTGGATAGCACCTATTCACCCCCCACCTCTAGGTCCGGCATACGATCCTTTCGGAGAATAGAGGTGGAAGACAAGTATGACACGTGGGCCACTGCAGTTAGTGAGAGTAGTGATATGAGCTCAAACATTTTTCGATAAAGGGCGCTTTATTATTTAAAAGTTTTAAGCATTACACCTAAAATTTGCATAACTAGGATTCACGTAGCCGTTCCAGTATCAAAAGAGCAACAGTCTAAGAATTAGAACAAAAGGACGAAAACACATAAAAGCCAACTAGTCTACATTGGCTGTAATCCGTCGATTATGCAGCCACCATGTTGGGAAATAAACTTCTTTGCCATATTCTTAAAACGTGTAGATACCTCAGTAAAGATGTCGCAGTCCTCCAATCGATGAAGTGGCGACCATGAACGGAGCAAAGTCGTACACCGGTAAATAACCTGCATGCAAGAAGAATTTTTGTCATTAAAAACCTTCTCATGTCTACATAGCCATAGCGACAATACAACAGCAATCATGCCCACTCTGATAAGCGTTTTAAACATAGAATCTACCCTATTTAGCCAATTGACAAAGATATTTGCAATGCTTCGGGGTGGATTTAAGGTTGAACCTATTTGAATGACTGACCATATAGATCTAGCAACCGAGCAGTTCAAAAATAGGTGTTTTATAGTCTCCTCTTTATGACAGAAAACATATTTCGTGCAACCATGCCAGTTGCGATTTGCAATGTTATTTTTAGTAAGGATCACCCGATGAAGATACCATGCAAAAACGTTAGTTTTCAAAGGTATATTCATCTTTCAGATGTATTTATTGTTAACAAACTCTTGAATGAGTTCAATTAACGCCTTATACATGGAGCTTGCTGAGAATGCACCATTCTTGGTAAGACCCCAACGAAATTCATCAGACCCGTAAGTTAGCTAGACTGAAATTAGCCTTTGTAGCAACTCATTCCACCCATCTAGCCGGGAACACATAAGGATGAGCTCGGATATATATTACATATATTACTCCCTCCGATTCATATTAATTGACTTCAATATGGATGTATCTAGAACTAAAATATGTCTAGATACATTCATATTAGAGTCAATTAATATGAACCGGAGTGATACAACATTTTTAGCTATTTCAAATTCAATATTTGAAAATAAATCCAAGTATAAAGAAAGAGAAAGTACTAGTGTAGGGTAGCCTTGCATGCAAATATTTTCTCTATATCCTAATCTTAAAGCAAACTTAATGGAATGGAGGGTGGATACGTCCTCCGGTGCACGGAACAAACACCATTCTCACAATTCAATACATGCTAGCTCCTCCATCCTGCGTTGGGACGAGCGGGTGCACCGGAACCGGCTGGAGACCACCGTGCGCATGGATAAGTTGTGGGTTCGAGGTGGCAAGGCTGGGCATGTGAAACGTGGGCTGGAACTGGAGCACCTGCACACGGGCCGACGCGCAACGGCGCGAGGAAGCCAGCCAAGATGCACCGCCGACGAGAGTTTGACGAGCGCACGCGGAGCTACGGAACAAAAGCCACCGCGTGCGGTCTCGCTCGCATCTCTATCCATCTCGTGCCGTCCACATCCAAAAGCGGCGCCACGCTACGTATATTTATGGGATCCGAGGGATGTGGTCGATCGAGGCAGTCATCGCTAGACACGAAGCCGGTCTCACTACTGACAGCGAGCGCGTGGCCATGGAGGAGGAGAGAGCGGCCGCGGCGGTGGCGAGCGGAGTGCCGCCTGGAGCCGGAGGCACGGAGGAGGCCTCTCGGGGCATGGCGGGCGCGACGACGATGAAGGTGGTGGCGGCCGTGGACGCGAGCGAGGAGAGCCTGCGCGCGCTGTCGTGGGCGCTGGACCACGTCGTCCGGCAAAACCCCGGCGCGTCCGTCGTCGTCGTCCACGCCCACCGCGCCGAACACTTCGTCTACCCGGTCGCCGCCCACGGTATCCTTCGTCGTGCTACATGCAATCAGCTCACACACTCTTCTTTCGATTTGCGATCCCCTGACACGCTCGCGTGCGTGCACGTACGGTGGCAGGTCTAGCGTACGCTCCGCCCATGGCGGTGGACTCCATGAAGAAGACGCAGGAGGAGAACGCCCGGAGGGTGGTGACCCGCGCGCTGGAGGTGTGCGCGCAGAGGCAGGTGACGGCCAAGGCGGCGGTGGTGGAGGGCGACCCGAAGGAGGCCATCTGCCAGGCGGTGGAGGAGATGCACGCCGACCTGCTCGTCCTCGGCAGCCGCGGCCTCGGCATGATCAAGAGGTAGTACGCACTGATCACCGGCCGTGGAGTAGTAAGTTGTGATCAATCAATCGCCTGACACCTGACCTCTTTCTGATTCGTGCTCCGTGGCGCTGCAGGGCGTTGCTGGGCAGCGTGAGCGACTACCTCGCTCACCATGCGAGCTGCCCCGTTCTGATCGTCAAGCCCCCCAAGGCGCACGCCAAGGGAACCGGAAGCTCCACCTAAGATGCTGTTGGAACCTCTGTCAAGCGTCAACCACAACCAGTAGCACTGAACTCGTTCGCAACCGTGTTAAAGTGTACCTTGTATCACCTGTATAGGAGTACACGAGCAGTGTAGAAAAGTAAAAACTGAATAATGAACTGTTGTTAAAAAAAAAGAACTGTTGTACTGCTACATACAGATGCTCAGTCCTACAGAGGAATCAGTTCAAAGAGTCGATTGTGTAGTTGTTTTAGCGCAAATACAGAAATAAACCGTCGCAAGGCCTGATAATGGACAATATAGAAGTATTGTTGGTGCACTATAATATCTCACTAACAAGGCCTGATATTTCCTTCTTAGTTAATAAAGTTTGTAAGTTTCTAGACAGAGATTTGGTGCACATGGGCACAAGTGATCTCGTTTTTAAAAAAAAAAATCAAAAATTCATATTTTTGAGTTTTAAAAATTCGGGAAAAAAATCCACAGATAGTCAATGATGTATCCCACAAACGTGCAAAAAATAAATTTTAAATACTTAATATTTTGAGCTACACAAAAATGACAAGATTGTAAAAATGATAAAATTGTAGATCTGAGTAGTCATTTTTAAATCTCAAAAACAGATCAGATTTTGTCATTTTTCTCTAGCTCAAAATAAAAACAATTTTGGATTGGGATTTTGCATGATTGTGGGATGTATCAATGACATTCTTCAGAATTATTTTCATGATTTTTATAACTTGTAAAAATATTTTAGTTTTCTTTTTAACATAGCGAGAGCACTGAAGCTCGGGAGCTAAAAGCACTTTTCGGTAAGTTTCTACAATTTCTCATTGGACAGATGTTAAAAGAACTATTAGAATTCTTAGATATGTTAAAGGAACTATGAAAGTTGATCTTACTTTTAAAAGTTATCTTCCAAGTTACTTAGTGCATTTTTAGATGCAGATTAGACACGATACCTTGTTGTTAGAAGGTCTACAGTAGGTCTTGCTATTTTCTTGGGACTAAATTTAATATTTTGGAGTGTAAGTAAACGGGCTACAGTCTTTAGATCCACTACTATTAAGGCTGAATATAAAGCTATAGCCAATGTTACTGCTGAAGTAATATAGGTCGAAGTTTTATTTGGTGAGCTTGATGTCATTTTAACGGAGAAGCCATGTTTATAGTTCATCAACCATGTCTTTCATACATGTACTAAACATGTTGAAGTGGATCTTTACTTTGTCTGTACTAAACATGTTGAAGTGGATCTTTACTTTGTTAGAGAACTGTAGGATAACGTTGCATAGAAAACAAAAAAATTCCTATCGCGAACACGCAATCCAAGCCAAGATGCAATCTAGAAGATGGTAGCAACGAGGGGGTATCGATTCTCACCCTTGAAGAGATTCCAAAGCCTACAAGATGAGGCTCTTGTTGCTGCGGTAGACGTTCACTTGCCGCTTGCAAAAGCGCGTAGAAGATCTTGATCACGATCGGTTCCGGTGCCACGAACGGGCAGCACCTCCGTACTCGGTCACACGTTCGGTTGTTGATGAAGACGACGTCCACCTCCCCGTTCCAGCGGGCAGCGGAAGTAGTAGCTCCTCTTGAATCCGACAGCACGACGGCGTGGTGTCGGTGGTGGTGGAGAAATCCGGCGGAGCTTCGCTAAGCGTGCGGGAAGTAGAGGAGCGGGGCGGCTAGGGTTTGGGGAGAGGGGGCGCCGGCCACTATGGGGTGCGGCCACCTTGGTGGTGTTTGAGGTGGCCGGCCCCCTCCCCCTTGGCCCTTATTATATAGGTGGAACCCCAAGTGTTGGTCTCCAAGTCTTCGAATAAGACCCGAACCAAAAACCTTCCATATGGAGGGGAAACCTAGCCAAGCTAGGACTCCCACTAGAGGTGGGAGTTCCACCTCCCATATGGGGGGGTGGCCGGCCCCCTAAGGGGGAGTCCACTTGGGACTCCACCCCCACTAGGGTTGGCCGGCCATGGAGGTGGAGTCCCATGTGGACTCCACCTTCCTTGGTGGTTTCTTCCGGACTTTTCTAGAACCTTCTAGAACCTTCCATAGAACCTTCCGCGACATTTTAATTCACATAAAATGACATCCTATATATGAATCTTATTCTCCGGACCATTCCGGAACTCCTCGTGATGTCCGTGATCTCATCCGGGACTCCGAACAAATATTCGAACTCCATTCCATATTCAAGTTCTACCATTTCAACATCCAACTTTAAGTGTGTCACCCTACAGTTCGTGAACTATGCGGACATGGTTGAGTACTCACTCCGACCAATAACCAATAGCGGGATCTGGAGATCCATAATGGCTCCCACATATTCAACGATGACTTTAGTGATCGAATGAACCATTCACATACAATACCAATTCCCTTTGTCACGCGATATTTTACTTGTCCGAGGTTTGATCTTCGGTATCACTCTATACCTTGTTCAACCTCGTCTCCTGACAAGTACTCTTTACTCGTACCGTGGTATGTGGTCTCTTATGAACTTATTCATATGCTTGCAAGACATTAGACGACATTCCACCGAGAGGGCCCAGAGTATATCTATCCGTCATCGGGATGGACAAATCCCACTGTTGATCCATATGCCTCAACTCATACTTTTCGGATACTTAATCCCACCTTTATAACCACCCATTTACGCAGTGGCGTTTGATGTAATCAAAGTACCTTTCCGGTATAAGTGATTTACATGATCTCATGGTCATAAGGACTATGTAACTATGTATCGAAAGCTTATAGCAAATAACTTAATGACGAGATCTTATGCTACGCTTAATTGGGTGTGTCCATTACATCATTCATATAATGATATAACCTTGTTATTAATAACATCCAATGTTCATGATTATGAAACTAATCATCCATTAATCAACAAGCTAGTTTAAAAGGCATACTAGGGACTTCATTGTTGTCTACATATCACACATGTACTAATATTTCGGTTAATACAATTATAGCATGATATATAAACATTTATCATAAACATAAAGATATAAATAATAACCATTTTATTATTGCCTCTAGGGCATATCTCCTTCAGTCTCCCACTTGCACTAGAGTCAATAATCTAGATTACATTGTAAGGTACCTAACACCCATGGCATTCTGGTGTTGGTCGTGCTTTGCCCTGGGGAGAGCTTTAGTCAACGGATCTGCTACATTCAGATCAGTGTGTACTTTGCAAATCTTTACTTCTCCATCTTCGATGTACTCGCGAATCGAATGATAACGCAGCTTGATATGCTTCAGCCTCTTGTGTGACCTTGGTTCTTGTGCATTGGCGATGGCACCCATGTTGTCACAGTAGATGACTAGTGGGTCCAATGCACTAGGAACCACACCGAGCTCTATAATGAACCTCTTCATCCATACCGCTTCTGATGAAGCCTCTGAAGCCGCTATGTACTCCGATTCTGTTGAGGATTTCGCCACCGTGCACTGCTTCGAGCTTGCCCAGCTTACTGCAGCACCATTCAATATAAACACGTACCCAGACTGTGACTTAGAGTCATCAGGATCAGTGTTCCAACTTGCATCGGTGTAACTTGTTACAACGAGCTTTTGGTCACCTCCATAACAAAGAAACATATCCTTAGTTCTTTTCAAGTACTTCAGGATATTCTTGACCGCTGTCCAGTGTTCCATTCCTGGATCACTTTGATATCTGCTAGTCAAACTAACAGCATGTGCTATATCCGGTCTTGTACATAACATGGCATACATGATAGAGCCTACTGCCGAGGCATAGGGGATCTGACTCATCCTTTCTCTTTCTTCTGCCGTAGCCGGACCTTGAGTCTTACTCAAGACCTTGCCTGGTAATATAGGTAAAAACCCTTTCTTACTTTCGTCCATTCTAAACTTCTTTAGAATCTTGTCCAGGTATGTACTCTGTGATAGCCCTATTAGGCGTCTTGATCTATCTCTATAAATCTTGATGCCTAATGTATACGATGCTTCACCAAGGTCTTTCATTGAAAAATTGTTATTCAAATAACCCTTTACACTGCTTAATAGTTCTATATCATTCCCAATCAATAATATGTCATCTACATATAATATCAGGAATGCTACAGAGCTCCCACTCACTTTCTTGTAAATACAGGCCTCTCCATGACACTGTATAAACCCGAAGTCTTTGATCACCTTATCAAAGCGTCGGTTCCAACTTCTTGATGCTTGCTTCAGCCCATAAATTGAACGCTGAAGTTTGCATACTTTGTCAGCATTTTTAGGATCGACAAAACCTTTGGGTTGTACCATATACAACTCTTCCTCAATGTCTCCATTAAGGAACGCCGTTTTGACATCCATCTGCCAAATCTCATAATCGAAAAATGCAGCTATTGCTAACAAAATCCTTACAGATTTTAGCTTCGCTACAGGTGAGAAAGTCTCATCGTAGTCAACACCTTGAATTTATCGGAAACCCTTTGCGACAAGTCGAGCTTTATAGACAGTAATATTACCATCAGCATCTGTTTTTCTCTTGAAGATCCATTTATTTTCGACAGCCTTGCGGCTATCAGGTAAGTCTACCAAAGTCCATACTTTGTTATCATACATGGATCCCATTTCGGATTTCATGGCTTCTTGCCATTTGTTGGAATCTGGGCTCATCATCGCTTCTTCATATGTCGCAGGGTCTTCATCATTGTTGTCCACAATCATGACATTTAGACAAGGATCATACCAGTCTGGAGTGGCACGTTCCCTTGTCGATCTGCGAGGTTCAGTAGCTATCTCGTTTGAAGTTTCATGATCATTATCATTAGCTTCCTCTGTTGCCGGTGTAGGCGGCACAGGAACATCTTCGATCGCGCTACTCTGATCAACGAGCAGAGATTCTTCAATCTCATCGAGTTCTACTTTTCTTCCAGTCACTTCTTTAGTGAGAAATTCTTTCTCAAGAAAGGTTCCGTTCTTAGCAACAAAGATCTTGCCTTCGGATTTGTGATAGAAGGTGTACCCTATAGTTTCCTTAGGGTATCCTATGAAGACGCATTTCTCCGCTTTGGGTTCTAGCTTGTCCGGTTGTAACTTTTTTACATAGGCTTCGCAACCCCAAACTTTTAGGAACGACAGCTTAGGTTTCTTATTAAACCATAATTCATACGGCGTCGATTCAACGGATTTTGATGGTGCTCTATTTAAAGTGATGTTATCACCAGATTTTGGCCAAATCAGGAGGTGGGCCGTAAGGGAGATGGGCTTGGAAGATTACACGTGGAAGATCTCTGAAGTGGCCTTACACGAAGAGTTTGGGCTAGATTGCCCGTGTATCTGTATTATAGTAGATCGCATCTTAGATTAAAAGTTAGAGTTTGTCTCGTGCACGGTGGGGATTATTCCCACGTTAGAAAGTCCCCTGGACTATAAATATGTATCTAGGGTTTATGGAATAAACAACAACCAACGTTCAACCACAAATCAATCCTGGCGCATCGCCAACTCCTTCGTCTTGAGGGTTTCTACCGGTAAGCATCATGCTGCCTAGATCGCATCCAGCGATCTAGGCAAAGACAAAGCTATGTTGTTCAAACGTTGCTCGTACTGAAGCCTTTTTGATGGCGAGCAACGTAGTTATCTTAGATGTGTTAGGGTTAGCATTGTTCTTCGTATCATATGCTATCGTAGTGCAACCCTTGCATATCTAGCCGCCCTCACACCTATCTTAGGTGTGGGGGCCACTAGTAGGAAAACCCTTATAGGCGAAGCTTAGTTCTGTGGCGCACCGTTAAAAATGCGCCACAGAAACTTATTTTGTGGCGCACCAGGCAAGGTGCGCCACAGAAATAGCTTAATTTTGTGGCGCACCATGGAACACTGCGCCACAAAAACTTTGTGGGGCCCACACCCTATCACGCCCAAACATTGGTTTCACTTTTTCTACGGCGCACTGCACTTGGTGCGCCACAGAAATAACCTATTCTGTGGCGCACTGGCCTAGGTGCGCCACAGAAATGACGTGTTCTGTGGCGCACTGGCCTCGGTGCGCCACAGAAATAACGTGTCCTATATCATGGCCGTACCCCTCCCTCGCCCGTATACCACTCTCTCCCCCTCTCCCCTCTCCCCGCGCCGCCGCCTTCCATGGCGAGCGCTGCCGTCGCCATCGCCGTCGCCGCCGCCTTCCTCCGCGAGGGCCGCATGCCGCCACGCTCCACCCATCCCTGCCACCAGCAGCACAAGCCGCTGCGGCGTGGAGGAGGAGGGGCCGGCGCGGCGTCAAGGTGGAGGAGCCGCCGCCGCGTCAAGGTGGAGGAGCCGCCGCGACCTCCACCCCTGCCGTCGTCGTCGGTGAGCTCCTCCACAACTGCCGTCGTCGTCGGTGAGCTCCCTCCCCTCCCCTCCCTCTTCCTCTCCCGCGCGAGCACAAAGTGCTCGATGAAATGCTGCTGTGATTTTCTACTGCTGTTGTGCTCGATGAAATCCGTTGTGCTCCCCTTTTCTTATTCTCGTATAACTTGGCTAATTACATGGATTGAATTATGATCCCATTGATGCCATTTATCTGGTATGTGCACATGGATTGAATTATGATCCCATTGCTTGCGGTTGTTGCCTTGCTTTAGCACCGCATGAAAGCCTTGATTAAGTGCTTTCTTGAAGCTTTGGCTTTAGTGAAGTGTCATGTGCAGGTCATGCTGCTATTGCTTGATTAATTGGTGCTATGCTTGTTCTGATGGAGCTATAGTTGATTAATTGGTGCTATGCTTGTTCTTGATGCTGCTATATTGCTTGATTAATTGGTGCTATGCTTGTTCTTGATGCTGCTATATTGCTTGATTAATTGGTGCTATGCTTGGTACTAAATTGGTGCTATGCTTGGTACTAAATGGACATGCTATATGAACAACAGCTACTAGCAGTGACATGCTATATTGGCTCTATATATATCTGCTCCAAAGGTTCCATTTGGAGCCTGGATTGCTAGTGGTTATTGTCAACTTATATCACTTGCTATGCCTGTGTGTGGCTTAATGGATCATATGTACCGTTGTTTGTGGAGGTTTACCTGCCACTTGTTATTGATGAACCATGTGATGGTAATGATTCAATTTAATTCAATGATGTTAATTTGATTTCCATCCTTTGTTGGAAATAAATCCATGTCTGAACCTGTACAAGGTTATGAAGATTTGCTCACTTGGTATTACTTGCTAGTTGGACATTTGGTTGGTTTTGATGCTACTTGGTTCATTTAAATGCATGAAATGCTACTATGGTATGCTACTGTGGTATCCTTGTGAAGAAAATGATGGATTCTTGTGAGCTTATGGTATGCTACTATGCTACTATGGTATCCTTGTGAAGATTTACTTGATGGATTCTTGTGAGCTTATGGTATGCTACTATAGAGATATTCACATTAGGGAATCATGTAAATGAATGCCACTGTGGTATCCTTTTCTTGTTGGCTTTGATGAAAATAGAGATATCCACAGTAGGGGATCATGTAAATGAATGCCACTGTGGTATCCTTTGAAGAAAAAGGACTGTTTCTGATGGTTTTAAAAGGCTAGGTGGTGCTAGGTGATTCAGTTGGCTACCAAGACTTGTCTCATCTGGTTAGCTGGGATATGCTATGTGTTGTTGCTTGTTTAGGCATATCTATCACTTACTGGATTTACTGGTTCTTGATTGGCCTCTCTTTTGCCAGCATCACTTGGTCTATATACCAAGTGATGAATAATCCCTTTGGAGCATCTGCTCCATGCATGCTATGTGTGTTTGAGCATCTTGACTTATGTCACCATGGTTGCTGGTTTGTTGGTGTTTTTGTACTTGTCGATGATTAGATGGTTGGTCGATCACTCGTACACTCGGGGGTGGAGCAAGTGAGGCTTGGTGTGATGGCACAAATATCAATATCTTGTGCATCCTACCTGGCCTCACTTACTACATCCCTGGATGTTAATATTTGTTTCGACCAACAAAGTATGAGGCATTCCATTTAGTTGATACCACTTGGCTCTTTCTTCCATTTTAGTGCCGATGATTAGAATGTTCGGTCAACTGTACACTCCGGGGTGTCGCTAGTGAGCCTGGTGTGATGGCACAAATATCAATCTCTTGTGCATCCTACCTGGCCTCACTAACGCCATCCCGGGATGTTCATATTTGTTTCGACCAACAAAGTATGAGGCATTCCATTTAGTTCATACTAGCTACTTCTTAATTGCATTGGCCTTTCTTCCATTCTAGTGCCGATGATTAAATTGTTTGGTCACTTGTACACTCTGGGGTGGGGCCAGTGAGCCTGGTGCGATGGCACAAATATCAATCTCTTGTGCAACCTACCTGGCCTCACTGACCCCATCCCGGAATGTTAATATTTCTTTCGACCAACAAAGTATGAGGCATATGATATCTAGTTGAGATACCACTTGGCTCTTTCTTCCATTTTAGTGCCGATGATTAGAATGTTTGGTCACCTATACGCCGCAATATACTTTGTAGACGAGCTCCCCTTTCCCTAGCCACCGTTCCGTGAACGAGTCCTTGACGAGACAACAACGCCGACATGCCTCTCCGACGCAGCACCACTTTTCTTCTCTCGCCATCCAGTACGTGAACGAGTCCTTAATGCGAAGACGGTGCCAGCCTCCCTAGCATCATGCCGACCCCTGTTGTCGCGCTTCAGGCCGTGTCGATCACTGGACACACGGTTTGAAGCGCGGCAACACGGCCCGGCATAATGCTGGGCAGGCCGGCACGGTCTTTGCATCAAGGACTCGTTCACGTACTGGACAGCGAGGGACTGGCATGGTTCTGCGCCGGAGATGCAGATCGGCGTTGTTGTGTCGTCAAGCACCCGTTGACGGAACGCCGACCGGGGAAAGGGGGCCCTTCTGCAAAGTATACGGCGGTGTATACTGCAACTATGGTTTCTGACCATAGTATTTGTGTTGACCAACAATGTATGAGGCACTTATTCCATTTTGCCATTCCATTTGCTTTGAGATTTTCAAAATGCCGATGATTAAAATGTTTGGTCACCGTACACTTGGGGGTGGCGTAAGTGAGCCTGGTAAGATAGCACAAATATCAATCTCTTGTGCATCGGACTTGGTCTCGCTTACACCATCCCTAAATGTTAATATTTGTGTTGACCAACAATGTATGAGGCACTTATTCCATTTTGCCATTCCATTTGCTTTGAGATTTTCAAAATGCCGATGATTAAAATGTTTGGTCACCGTACACTCGGGGGTGGCGTAAGTGAGCCTGGTAAGATAGCACAAATATCAATCTCTTGTGCATCGGACTTGGTCTCACTTACGCCATCCCTAAATGTTAATATTTTTGTTGACCAACAATGTATGAGGCACTTATTCCATTTTGTCATTCCATTTGCTTTGAGATTTTCAAAATGCCGATGATTAAAATGTTTGGTCACCGTACACTCGGGGGCGGCGTAAGTGAGCCTGGTAAGATAGCACAAATATCAATCTCTTGTGCATCGGACTTGGTCTCACTTACACCGTCCCTGAATGTTAATATTTGTGTTGACCAACAATGTATGAGGCATTTATTCCATTTCTCTTGTGCATCGGACTTGTTGGTCTCACTTTCTTCCATTTTCATCATAGTAGGAACTGGATGAAGGACCCCGATGCAAGCGAGCCTGGTGGGTAGAGATGACGGAGCAAAGGAGGAACCGGATGAAGACTACTTTGTATCTTGAAATTGTGAATTTTGTATGAATTAAGAGTTGTATGCAAAACATTTGACACTTGCCACTATATATGTATCTCGATCGGGTTCTAAGTAATGTGATGATGATGTCTATGTTATATCTGTGCAATGTACATGATATTTATATTATATCTGAATGTTGCTGTATATAACCTGTGTATCTCGTATTCTTGTCTATAAACCGCATGTGTATAGCGAGCGAGAACAAAATCGTGTATAATACAAGCAAATTCTGTGGCGCACTAAAAACCAATTCTGTGGCGCACGCTTTTCTGTGGCGCACCTAAGAACAAGTGCGCCACAGAAACCTTAATTCTGTGGCGCACGGGAAGGTGCGCCACAGAAACCTTATTTTTGTGGCGTCATTTCTGTGGCGCAGCTCCCATGCGCCACAGAATCCATTTTTGGTGCGCCACTGATGAGGCTTTTCCTACTAGTGGGCGGCACCCCGCTTGATCTTTATTTAGTAGATCCGATCCGTTACGGTTGCTCCTTGTTCTACAAGGATTAGTTTAATATCTGCAATAGTTAGGCCTTACAAAGGGTTGGAGGATCCAGCGGCACGTAGGGTGTCGTTCGCTAGTCCTAGACAGGATGTTCCGGGGATCAACCTCGTGTTGGTTTTTAGGCCCTATCTAGGACCGGCTTACGATCACCGTGCGCGGCCGCGAGGCCCAATCGTGAGTAGGATGATCCGATTATGCGGTGAAAACCCTAAATCGTCGTAGATCGCTTTAGCTTTATCTTGATCAAGCAGGACCACCATATATTCGTGCACCTCGTACGAATCATGGGTGGATCGGCTCCTTGAGCCGATTCACAGGATAACCTGAGAGCCGATCGAGGCTCGTATTTAATGTTTACGTGTATGCCATGCAGGAAACTAAGCGAGGCATCTCCATCACCTTCCTGACCAGGTATAGGTCAGGTGGCACGCCCTTGCATCAGCATCGGACGTGTGTACCAGAGGCTTTGCGGGCCGTCGCTCGGAGGGACCAGGGCCAGCCGCAGCCCTAAGTTGTTCCCGGCTCTACGGTGTTGCCCGTCGCTGCCCGCCGGTGGGTTTTGACCGCAACACATTCTGGCACGCCCGGTGGGACACTCGTCTACATCAACCACATCGCCATCCACATCTGTGATGGCGGACGGCACGCCAGTCACGTACGAGGATCTGACCGACGAGCTCAAGAAGAAGTATGACGAGGTCAAAGCCATCCTCGAAGCCGACCTCATCGGCTCTTTCCACAGAACCCGTTCACATGGCATCAGGTGGAAGGGGTTCGTGCCTGATGGTGCACTCGATGGGATAGACCTCTCTGCCCCGTCAGAAGAACGCACCAGGTCCCTGCAGCAGGAGACCAACTACTTGGTGGCTCACTCGCTACACCGCCACTCTGAGAACCTGGTAAACACGTTGGAGCGTGTCGCTCTTCGCGTGATCCAGGAGATCATGAGGCACCAGTACTCGCCGTCAGGACCAGCTCTCGGGACACATCAAGGAGAGTTGCCACTCCAGTCCCGTCCACCGCTGCCATTTGCGTGGGCAGCATCAGAAGTGCCGAACTCACCGGCATTCGTCGTCTACAAGATCGGTGGTGACCCTAGTGACTGCCAGTTCTTGCATGAGGCGCCTAAGGAGATCCCTCACGGGTACATGTGCACGTGTGTGCCAGATTGCGGTAACTGGGCGCTCACAAACCAGGCCGCGACATCAGAGACTTCTGGGAAAGCAGGAGGAACGTCAGCAACAGATCTTGAGAAGCAGACGTGGCTAACTAAATATGCCACCCCGACGAACCTCCAGAGCTCAGCTCCTGCAGTTGGCTCAGAGCTGGAAAAGCAAGCATGGCTGGTGATACGTCTCCGACGTATCGATAATTTCTTATGTTCCATGCCACATTATTGATGTTATCTACATGTTTTATGCACACTTTATGTCATATTCGTGCATTTTCTGGAACTAACCTATTAACAAGATGCCGAAGTGCCGGTTCTGTTTTACTTTGTTTTTGGTTTCAGAAATCCTAGTAACGAAATATTCTCGGAATCAGACGAAATCAACGCCCAAGTTCCTATTTTCACCGGAAGCATCCAGAACACCCGGGAAGGACCAGAGGGGGGGCACTGGGCCCCCAGACCATAGGCTGGCGCGGCCCAGGCCCTGGCCGCGCCGCCCTATGGTGTCGGCCCCCCAGAAGCCCTCCTGCGCCGCCTCTTCGCCTATTTAAAGCCTCCGTCGCGAAAACCCTGATGCGTTCGACGAAACCCACAGAAACCTTCCAGAGCCGCCGCCATCGCGAAGCCAAGATCTGGGGGACAGGAGTCTCTGTTCCGGCACGCCGCCGGGACGGGGAAGTGCCCCCGGAAGGCTTCTCCATCGACACCGCTGCCATCTTCACCGCCATCTTCATCACCGCTGCTGCTCCCATGAGGAGGGAGTAGTTCTCCATCGAGGCTCGGGGCTGTACCGGTAGCTATGTGGTTCATCTCTCTCCTATGTACCTCAATACAATAATCTCATGAGCTGCTTTACATGATTGAGATTCATATGAGTTTGTATCACAATTTATCTATGTGCTACTCTAGCAAAGTTATTAAAGTAGTTCTATTCCTCCTGCACGTGTGTAAAGGTGACAGTGTGTGCACCGTGTTAGTACTTGGTTTATGCTATGATCATGATCTCTTGTAGATTGCGAAGTTAACTATTGCTATGATAATATTGATGTGATCTATTCCTCCTACATATGCATGAAGGTGACAGTGTGCATGCTATGTTAGTACTTGGTTTAGTTGTATTGATCTATCTTACACTATAAGGTTACTAAAACATGAACATTATTGTGGAGCTTGTTAACTCCGGCATTGCGGGTTCGTGTAATCCTACGCAATGTGTTCATCATCCAACAAGAGTGTAGAGTATGCATTTATCTATTCTGTTATGTGATCAATGTTGAGAGTGTCCACTAGTGAAAGTCTAATCCCTAGGCCTTGTTCCTAAATACTGCTGCGTTACTCTTTGCTTGTTTCTTGTTTCACCGTGTTACTACTGCTGCAATACTACCACCATCAACTACACGCCAAAAGCTATTTTCTGCACCGTTGCTACTGCTCATACTTATTCATACCACCTGTATTTCACTATCTCTTCGCCGAACTAGTGCACCTATTTGGTGTGTTGGGGACACAAGAGACTTCTTGCTTTGTGGTTGCAGGGTTGCATGAGAGGGATATCTTTGACCTCTTCCTCCCTGAGTTCGATAAACCTTGGGTGATCCACTTAAGGGAAAACTTGCTGCTGTTCTACAAACCTCTGCTCTTGGAGGCCCAACACTGTCTACAGGAAAGGAGGGGGAACGTAGACATCAAGCTAATTTTCTGGCGCCGTTGCCGGGGAGGAAAGGTAAAAGGTACTCACACTCCGGACCTCGGCTACTAAGCTATTTTCCGGCATTGTAAGTACTCGAAGCTATTTCCTTTAGATCCTGCAATTGCAACTTTTTGTTTCTTGTTTACACTAGTAAGGCATAATGGACAACATCTGTGAGCTTTTTATTCTATTTCCTGAGTCAAGACATGAATGGTTTAATGCGAAAATTAAAAAACCCATGGAATCTTATTTGCATGCTAGTAGCAATGATATTAGTATGAACGCTTTGAACACCATTGTTGCTAATGATATGGAAAATTCTAAGCTTGGGGAAGCTGGCTTTGATGAGCATGATATTTTTAGTCCCCCAAGCATTGAGGAGAAAATTTTCTTTGATGATACTTTGCCTCCTATTTATGATGATTATAATGATATTGGTCTTTTAGTGCCGCCTACTATGGAGAGTAATTTTTATGATGATAATACTATGCCTCCTACACTTGATGAGAATAATAATGATAGCTACTTTGTTGAATTTGCTCCTACTATAATTAATAAGAATAACTATGCTTATGTTGGGAGTAGTAATAATTTTATGCATGAGACTCATGATAAGAATGCTTTATGTGATAGTTATATTGTTGAGTTTGCTCATGATACTACTGAAAGTTATTATGAGAGAGGAAAATATGGTTGTAGAAATTTTCATGTTACTAAAACACCTCTCTATGTGCTGAAATTTTTCAAGCTATACTTGTTTTATCTTTCTATGCTTGTTGCATTATGCTTCTTGAACTTGTTTATTTACAAGATTCCTTTGCATAGGAAGCATGTTAGACTTAAATGTGTTTCTAATTTGCCTCTTGATGCTCTCTTTTGCTTCAAATACTATTTCTTGCAAGTGCATCATTAAAACTGCTGAGCCCATCTTAATGGCTATAAAGAAAGAACTTCTTGGGAGATAACCCATGTGTTATTTTGCTACAGTACTTTGTTTTATATTTGTATCTTGGAAGTTGTTTACTACTGTAGCAACCTCTCCTTATCTTAGTTTTGTGTTTTGTTGTGCC
The DNA here is from genome assembly GCF_019359855.2 of Lolium perenne. Taxonomy (NCBI): domain Eukaryota; kingdom Viridiplantae; phylum Streptophyta; class Magnoliopsida; order Poales; family Poaceae; genus Lolium; species Lolium perenne. The sequence goes on from NC_067247.2 coordinate 66,176,601, forward strand.
AAGTAAAGTCTTTGATAGTAAAGTCAATACTAGATTTGGATTACTGCGCAGAAACTGTTTTCTTGCTGTCACGAATCTGGGCCTAATTCTCTGTAGGTAACTCAGAAAATTATGCCAATTTACGTGCATGATCCTCAGATATGTACGCAACTTTCATTCAATTTGAGCATTTTCATTTGAGCAAGTCTGGTGCCATTTTAAAATTCGTCAATACGAACTGTTCTATTTTGACAGATTCTACCTTTTATTTCGCATTGCCTCTTTTGCTATGTTGGATGAATTTCTTTGATCCACTAATGTCCAGTAGCTTTATGCAATGTCCAGAAGTGTTAAGAATGATTGTGTTACCTCTGAATATGTTAATTTTTATTGTGCACTAACCCTCTAATGAGTTTGTTTCGAGTTTGGTGTGAAGGAAGTTTTCAAGGATCAAGAGAGGAGGATGATATACTACGATCAAGAAGAGTGAAAGCTCTAAGCTTGGGGATGCCCCGGTGGTTCACCCTTGCATATATCAAGAAGACTCAAGCATCTAAGCTTGGGGATGCCCAAGGCATCCCCTTCTTCATCGACAACATTATCAGGTTCCTCCCCTGAAACTATATTTTTATTCCATCACATCTTATGTGCTTTGCTTGGAGCGTCGGTTTGTTTTTGTTTTTGTTTGTGTTTGAATAAATTGGATTACATCATGCTTGTGTGGGAGAGAGACACGCTCCGCTGGTTCGTATGAACACATGTGTTCTTAGCTCATAATATTCATGGCGAAGTTTCTTCTTCGTTAAATTGTTATATGGTTGGAATTGGAAAATGATACATGTAGTAATTGCTATAAATGTCTTGGGTAATGTGATACTTGGCAATTGTTGTGCTCATGTTTAAGCTCTTGCATCATATACTTTGCACCTATTAATGAAGAAATACATAGAGCATGCTAAAATTTGGTTTGCATAATTGGTCTCTCTAAGGTCTAGATAATTTCTAGTATTGAGTTTGAACAACAAGGAAGACGGTGTAGAGTCTTATAATGTTTTCAATATGTCTTTTATGTAAGTTTTGCTGCACCGGTTCATCCTTGTGTTTGTTTCAAATAAGCCTTGCTAGCCTAAACCTTGTATCGAGAGGAATACTTCTCATGCATCCAAAATCCTTGAGCCAACCACTATGCCATTTGTGTCAACCATACCTACCTACTACATGGTATTTTCTACCATTCCAAGTAAATACTTCATGTGCTACCTTTAAACCTTCAAAATGCTTCTCAATTTGTGTTAATGTTTTATAGCTCATGAGGAAGTATGTGGTGTTTATCTTTCAACCTTGTCATTTACTTTTGACAGACTTTCATAATGGACTAGTGGCACATCCGCTTATCCAATAATTTTGCAAAAAGAGCTGGCAATGGGGTTCCCAGCCCCAATTAATTACAACTTGCATTAATAATTCTCTTCACATGTTTTGCTCTGATTCATCAGCAAAGCAACTTAATTTTGCAAATAGACACTCCTCCATGGTATGAGATTGATGGTAGGCACCCGAGGATTCGGTTAGCCATGGCTTGTGTAAGCAAAGGTTGGGAGGAGTGTCACCCATAAATAAATAAAAACTAAAATACATGTGTAAACAAAAGAGAAGAGGGATGATCTACCTTGCTGGTAGAGATAACGTCCTTCATGGGAGCCGCTCTTGAAAGTCTGGTTGGCGAGGTAGTTAGAGTACCCATTACCATTCGTTGACAACAACAAACACCTCTCAAAACTTTACTTTTATGCTCTCTATATGATTTTAAAACTTGAAAAGCTCTAGCACATGATTTATCCCTGCTTCCCTCTGCGAAGGGCCATTCTTTTACTTTTATTGTTGAGTCAGTTCACCTATTTCTCTCCACCTCAAGAAGCAAACACTTGTGTGAACTGTGCATTGATTCCTACATACTTGCATATTGCACTTGTTATATTACTTTGCATTGACAACTATCCATGAGATATACATGTTGCAAGTTGAAAGCAACCGCTGAAACTTAATCTTCTTTTATGTTGCTTCAATACCTTTACTTTGAATTATTGCTTTATGAGTTAACTCTTATGCAAGACTTATTGATGCTTGTCTTGAAGTGCTATTCATGAAAAGTCTTTGCTATATGATTCACTTGTTTACTCATGTCATATACATTGTTTTGATCGCTGCATTCGCTACATATGCTTTACAAATAGTATGATCAAGGTTATGATGGCATGTCACTCCAGAAATTATCTGTGTTATCGTTTTACCTGCTCGGGACGAGCAGAACTAAGCTTGGGGATGCTGATACATCTCCGACGTATCGATAATTTCTTATGTTCCATGCCACATTATTGATGTTATCTACATGTTTTATGCACACTTTATGTCATATTCGTGCATTTTCTGGAACTAACCTATTAACAAGATGCCGAAGTGCCAGTTCCTGTTTTCTGCTGTTTTTGGTTTCAGAAATCCTAGTAACGAAATATTCTCGGAATCAGATGAAATCAACGCCCAAGTTCCTATTTTCACCGGAAGCATCCAGAACACCCGGGAAGGACCAGAGGGGGGGCACTGGGCCCCCAGACCATAGGCCGGCGCGGCCCAGGCCCTGGCCGCGCCGCCCTATGGTGTCGGCCCCCCAGAAGCCCTCCTGCGCCGCCTCTTCGCCTATTTAAAGCCTCCGTCGCGAAAACCCTGATGCATTCGACGAAACCCACAGAAACCTTCCAGAGCCGCCGCCATCGCGAAGCCAAGATCTGGGGGACAGGAGTCTCTGTTCCGGCACGCCGCCGGGACGGGGAAGTGCCCCCGGAAGGCTTCTCCATCGACACCGCTGCCATCTTCACCGCCATCTTCATCACCGCTGCTGCTCCCATGAGGAGGGAGTAGTTCTCCATCGAGGCTCGGGGCTGTACCGGTAGCTATGTGGTTCATCTCTCTCCTATGTACCTCAATACAATAATCTCATGAGCTGCTTTACATGATTGAGATTCATATGAGTTTGTATCACAATTTATCTATGTGCTACTCTAGCAAAGTTATTAAAGTAGTTCTATTCCTCCTGCACGTGTGTAAAGGTGACAGTGTGTGCACCGTGTTAGTACTTGGTTTATGCTATGATCATGATCTCTTGTAGATTGCGAAGTTAACTATTGCTATGATAATATTGATGTGATCTATTCCTCCTACATATGCATGAAGGTGACAGTGTGCATGCTATGTTAGTACTTGGTTTAGTTGTATTGATCTATCTTACACTATAAGGTTACTAAAACATGAACATTATTGTGGAGCTTGTTAACTCCGGCATTGAGGGTTCGTGTAATCCTACGCAATGTGTTCATCATCCAACAAGAGTGTAGAGTATGCATTTATCTATTCTGTTATGTGATCAATGTTGAGAGTGTCCACTAGTGAAAGTCTAATCCCTAGGCCTTGTTCCTAAATACTGTTGCGTTACTACTGCTTGTTTACTGTTTCACTGTGTTACTACTGCTGCAATACTACCACCATCAACTACACGCCAGCAAGCTATTTTCTGGCACCGTTGCTACTGCTCATACTTATTCATACCACCTGTATTTCACTATCTCTTCGCCGAACTAGTGCACCTATTTGGTGTGTTGGGGACACAAGAGACTTCTTGCTTTGTGGTTGCAGGGTTGCATGAGAGGGATATCTTTGACCTCTTCCTCCCCAAGTTCGATAAACCTTGGGTGATCCACTTAAGGGAAAACTTGCTGCTGTTCTACAAACCTCTGCTCTTGGAGGCCCAACACTGTCTACAGGAAAGGAGGGGGAACGTAGACATCAGCTGGCTAAGTACGCCACCCCGGCGAATCTTCAGAGTTCAACTCCTGCAGCCAGCACAGCGGATCAAATCAGTACCATACTGAGAGAACAGTTCGGCATGGTGCCGAAAAGGAGGGCAATCGGCTATTCCAAGCCGTACCCCGACGAGTACGAGTTGATCCCGCTACCACCTAAATATCGGCTCCCTGATTTCTCCAAATTCAGCGGATCAGATGGTTCCAGCTCCATCGAGCATGTGAGCCGATATTTGGCACAGCTAGGAACGGCCTCAGTGTCGGATCCTCTACGCGTGAGGTTCTTCTCACAGTCCCTCACGGGATCGGCTTTCGGGTGGTACACCTCGTTACCACCAGACTCGATCCGGACTTGGAAGCAGTTGGAAGAACAGTTCCATACGCAGTACCACTCAGAGGCTTCCGAGTCTGGCCTTGCCGATCTAGCACAAATACGTCAGAAGCGTGGAGAAACCGTGACAGAATACATCCAGCGCTTCAGGAATCTTAGGAACCGATGTTATTCGGTTCGTGTGACTGAAAAAGAAGCAGTCGAGTTGGCAGTAGCGGGCCTTGCAGCACCGCTCAAGGACATGGCCTCCCAAGCAGACTACCCCTCACTGGCGCACATGGTTCAGAAACTGTCGGCATATGAACAGCGCCACCCGGACTTGTACCAGGATAAATTCAAGCATGCAGTAGTCCTGGTTGAGGCAGACGAAGATGAAGGCTCTGTGGGAGATCAAGAAGTAGCAATGGCTGAATGGACTCGGGGGGCAACCCCCGTGTCCTGCAAATGGGTTAAGCCACCAGGTCCACCCAGGGGTTTTGATTTTGACGTGACCAAAACTGAGCAAATCTTCGACCTCCTACTCAAGGAGAAGCAGTTGAAGATACCTGAAGGTCTCAAATTCCCCACGGTTCAGGAGCTGAACGGAAAGCCATACTGCAAATGGCATAACTCGCTCTCCCATGCCACCAACGACTGCAGGGTGTGGCGTCAGCAGATCCAAATGGCGATAGAACAAGGACGTCTGATTTTCAACCAGTACGCCATGAAGGTCGACACTCACCCCTTCCCCGCCGTTAACATGGTGGAATGCACTTACCCCGAAGGTTGCCAGCCAGGATCCTCGTTCAGCATCAACATGGTAGGACCTGGGCACCACTCTGGCAAAGATGGAGACGAGGGCAGCTGCTCTCGTAGCAAGGACACAGAGGAGGCCGCTCCACGCGATCGACTCCGTCATGATGGCAAGCGCTACGTCACAGAGGGAGAAGTGAAGAACATAAGATATCAGCGACCCCTCTCTGATCACCTCCTCAACAAGTATGTGAGTCAGTATGACCAACGCCGACGATCCAGCGATGATGATGAAAGAGATCGTCTGGCTAGAGAAGCCAGAAGACATCGTCGGCATGATCGCGATGAGGAGGAGCACGAGCGCCGTGCCAAAGGAAAGGCAAGGGAGCGAGACGACGAGGACAGGCACTGGGACTGTCCCTTCTTCAGACACTGCTGGGATTCAGGAATGAGCCGATTGCCCACAATCGGCAATTGCCCAGAATGCAACCAGAAGAAGAAGGAGGCAGCCAACGTGTCCGTGTTCCAACGCTTAGGGCCTCTCCCGCCTCGAAGCAAATGAGCTGAGTCCCCTCGGATGGAAGATCTCGAGGATTTGGAAGACGAGGGAGAAGAAGAAGACAGGTACCACCGTCCAAGGTGGTGCCCTGATGGGCTCAGCCGTTCCCAAAAGCGCAGGGTTCAGCGATTGCGCGGCTTGGAGGAAGCCGAAAGGTTATACCTGCATACGCTAAGGAAGGCGCGACCTGATCTGGCTGCGAAAGTTCAGCGAACCCTGGATGAACAGGGTCGTCCACGGAAAATGGAGTGGCGCCCCAAGCAAAGGAAAGCCGATGATGAAACATCGGCTGGCACAAACATGGTACTCATCCTTCCAATGGAGTTTAGCGCTCCAGGAGTAAACGATGCACTCAATATGGACGACGGCGAGCGCATCGACATGACAAAAGATGAGGTGAGGCTGGTCTTATCCACTGGCCTGATCGAGTAGCAAGAACCAACTTATGCACAAACATGGCGAGGCCGATCCTTTGGATCGGCCCCAAAGATCTATGAAGGAATATTACAAAACCTTCATTGAAGCGCTTCAATCAATGTGGAGGCCGATTCCAGCAATCGGCCAAAATTATCTTCACCACAGGGCAGCTGTCACGTCTGCTTATGTTCAACGTTGATCTACTGGGCAGCTGTCACGTCGGCGGATGAGAGTCAACACGAATCCTAGCGGAGCCGACGTGCAAATACTGTGCCTTGGCTAACCACAAAGCCGATATCTGCAGTCACCTGGTAGATTCGGCTCGGGGGGCACCTGAACACGATGAATATGTGAACATGCACAGGAGAACCTGTGAGCAGTAAAATATTGGGGCCGATAGGAAGAATCGGCCAGTAAAAAAAAAATTTACAGCCGATGCAAGGGCATCGACTTTAGAACTAAGGAACAAAGCTGATGCACAGTCAGCGGCTACAATATCGACGTTCAGCGGCTATCTCGGATTGCCAGATTGCCTAAGGTCAAAGCCTTTTGGTTTGACTTGTGCATCCTTGCTGGTATTCTCGCCTTGATTAAGGCTCGGGGGGCAGCTAACTTGGTAGATGCTCTGTTTTTGGAGCCGATTGGAGTTGCATCGGCTGACCCTGCATCGTGGTCTTCTCTGAAAGCAGTGAGGTGTGGCAGAAGAAGACTGCTAAAGCTACGGAGAGCTGACGGTCTAATCGATATCTGATTACGGCTTCAGGGGCGTCTACGGAAAAGGAATCCGATACGTTGCTATCGGTCTTGGTGTGGCGAGCGGAAGGATTGAAATTGGATTAATTGAAAGATAAATTGGAAGAACAATTTTCATTAATTCAAAGGAGCGGCTTTACAAGAAAGAGCCGATGGCTCTCAAAGGAAGGATCTGGTGCCTAGTGCACTGCTACTACTAGTCCTACTCTACTAGTTGTCGATGTCCTCGTCGTCGCCGTCGTCGATATCGTCGGCGCTGCTCCCAGGAAGCTCCTCGTCGCTGCTACCCCAGCCCTTGGCCGGAGCTTCGTCTTCCTCGTCATCATCATCATCCTCGCTGTCCGCCCAGGAGCGGAAGCACTTGGTCGGCGGATACCCAATGGAGGAGGAGGATTCATCCTCCTCCTCTTCCTCCTCGTCATCATCATCGTCTTCGCTGTCCGCCCAAGCGCGGAATCGCTTGGCCGGCAGAAGCTTAGTGGGGGAGGAGGGGCCGCCCTTCTCTTTTCCTTCTTCTTCCTCTACTTCTTCCCCCTTCCCGTCGGGGGAGGTGGGTTTCACCCAGGGATGGAGGTCGTCTTCACTTTCACTTATCAGCTCCCCATCGATGAGGAACTTGAGGTCCTCTTCCCCATCGGTCAGAGGTAGATCACCCTCTGGCGCGTGATCGGAGTTCCACTCCGGCTCGCTCGAAGAGAAGGATTGGAGGGAGAGGCCGGAGGAGACAGAGGAAGAGGAAGACATCGCTACAGGGGAAGAGGGTTTTTTGGTGCCGATAGCTGGAACAGAGGAAGGGGATGAAGTGGGCTAATCGATCGGCACGGATAAATAATGAGAAGCCTGGTGGAGATTTAATGCCATTGCAGTTTCCGAGGAGGTGATGCTAAAGCTATCGAATTGCAGAGAAGATGAGAAGACAGGACATCATGATGAAGGATGCTGCAACGGGTCTGCTCTGCCACGACATGACCCTTCGAAGGAAAAACAGAGTGGTTTTGAAATTATCATTACCAAAACCAGGGGGGCATGTGTTATCACCAGATTTTGGCCAAATCAGGAGGTGGGCCGTAAGGGAGATGGGCTTGGAAGATTACACGTGGAAGATCTCTGAAGCGGCCTTACACGAAGAGTTTGGGCTAGATTGCCCGTGTATCTGTATTATAGTAGATCGCATCTTAGATTAAAAGTTAGAGTTTGTCTCGTGCACGGTGGGGATTATTCCCACGTTAGAAAGTCCCCTGGACTATAAATATGTATCTAGGGTTTATGGAATAAACAACAACCAACGTTCAACCACAAATCAATCCTGGCGCATCGCCAACTCCTTCGTCTTGAGGGTTTCTACCGGTAAGCATCATGCTGCCTAGATCGCATCCAGCGATCTAGGCAGCACAGGCTTATGTTGTTCAAACGTTGCTCGTACTGAAGCCTTTTTGATGGCGAGCAACGTAGTTATCTTAGATGTGTTAGGGTTAGCATTGTTCTTCGTATCATATGCTATCGTAGTGCAACCCTTGCATATCTAGCCGCCCTCACACCTATCTTAGGTGTGGGGGCGGCACCCCGCTTGATCTTTATTTAGTAGATCCGATCCGTTACGGTTGCTCCTTGTTCTACAAGGATTAGTTTAATATCTGCAATAGTTAGGCCTTACAAAGGGTTGGAGGATCCAGCGGCACGTAGGGTGTCGTTCGCTAGTCCTAGACAGGATGTTCCGGGGATCAACCTCGTGTTGGTTTTTAGGCCCTATCTAGGATCGGCTTACGATCACCGTGCGTGGCCGCGAGGCCCAATCGTGAGTAGGATGATCCGATTATGCGGTGAAAACCCTAAATCGTCATAGATCGCTTTAGCTTTATCTTGATCAAGCAGGACCACCATATATTCGTGCACCTCGTACGAATCATGGGTGGATCGGCTCCTTGAGCCGATTCACAGGATAACCTGAGAGCCGATCGAGGCTCGTATTTAATGTTTACGTGTATGCCATGCAGGAAACTAAGCGAGGCATCTCCATCACCTTCCTGACCAGGTATAGGTCAGGTGGCACGCCCTTGCATCAGCATCGGACGTGTGTACCAGAGGCTTTGCGGGCCGTCGCTCGGAGGGACCAGGGCCAGCCGCAGCCCTAAGTTGTTCCCGGCTCTACGGTGTTGCCCGTCGCTGCCCGCCGGTGGGTTTTGACCGCAACAAGTGAATGCGGCTGTCTCTAATGCATAACTCCAAAATGATAACGGCAAATCAGTAAGAGACATCATAGAACGAACCATATCTAAGAGAGTTCGATTACGACGTTCGGACACACCGTTTCGTTGTGGTGTTCCCGGCGGTATCAATTGTGAAAGTATTCCGCATTTCTTTAAATGCATGCCAAACTCATAACTCAGATATTCACCTCCGCGATCAGATTGTAGAAATTTAATCTTCTTGTTACGTTGATTTTCTACTTCACTTTGGAATTCCTTAAACTTCTCAAAAGTCTCGGATTTATGTTTCATGAAATAGATATACCCATATCTACTCAGATCATCTGTGAAGGTTAGAACATAACGATAACCACCGCGCGATGCTACACTCATTGGTCCGCACACATCGGTATGTATGATTTCCAATAAGTCAGTAGCTCGCTCCATAATAACAGAGAATGGAGTCTTAGTCATTTTTCCCATTAGACATGCTTCGCATCTATCAAGTGACTCAAAGTCAAGTGATTCAAGTAATCCATCGGTATGGAGTTTCTTCATGCGTTTCACTCCAATATGACCAAGACGACAGTGCCACATATAAGTAGAATTATCATTCAATTTAATTCGCTTAGCATCAATGTTATGTGTATGTGTATCACTACTATCGAGATCTAACAGAAATAAGCCATTCTTTTCAGGTGCTCGACCATAAAAGATATTATTCATAAAAATAGAACAACCATTATTCTCAGACTTGAATGATTAACCGTCTTGCATTAAACAAGATCCAGATATAATGTTCATGCTCAACGCGGGTACAAAATAACAATTATTGAGGCTTAAAACTAATCCCGAAGGTAGATGTAGAGGAAGTGTGCCGACAGCGATCACATCGACTTTGGATCCATTTCCAACGCGCATGGTCACTTCATCTTTTAGTAGTCTTCGTTTATTCTTTAGTTCCTGTTTCGAGTTACAAATATGAGCAACCGAACCAGTATCAAATACCCAGGTACTAGTACGAGAACCATTAAGATAAACATCTATAACATGTATATCAGATATACCTTCTTTCTTCTTCTTGACAAGGCCGCTCTTCAGATCCGCCAAATACTTGGAGCAATTACGCTTCCAGTGTCCCTTCTCCTTGCAGTAATAGCACTCAGCATCAGGCTTAGGGCCAGTCTTAGGTTTCACAGGAGGCGTGGCAGCTTTCTTGCCACCCTTCTTGAATTTTCCCTTAGACTTGCCCTGTTTCTTGAAACTGGTGGTCTTGTTGACCGTCAACACTTGGTGCTCTTTCTTGATCTCAATCTCAGCAGATTTCAGCATGGAGAAGAGTTCAGGTAACTCTTTGTTCATGTTCTGCATATTGTAGTTCATCACAAAGTTCTTGTAACTAGGTGGCAGTGATTGAAGGACACGATTAATCCCCAGTCTATTAGGAATCACTATTCCCAAGTCACTGAGTTTCTTCGCATGCCCAGTCATGGCGAGCATGTGCTCACTAACGGAGCTGCCTTCTTCCATCATGCAGCTGAAGAAGTGTTTCGATGCTTCATAGCATTCCACGGCCGCATGAGTCTCAAATATAGTCTTCAACTCATTGATTAACTCATGTGGATCGTGGTGCTCAAAACGTTTTTGAAGATCGGCTTCCAGACTGCATAAGATGGCACACTGAACTTGAGAGTACCGAGTTTTCCGAGTTGCGTAAACAGCTTTTACTTCATCGGTTTCAGTTTCTGCAGGAGGATCACCTAGCGGTGCATCAAGCACATATTGCAGATTTCCGCCATTGAGGAAAATCCTCACATGACGGAACCAGTCGGTGAAGTTGCTACCGTTGCTCTTAAGCTTTTCTTTCTCTAGGAACTGGTTAAAATTGATTGAGGACGCCATATCTACAACATATTTGCAATAGTTTAGACTAATGTTTATGACAAATTGAGTTCAAATTTTAATTCAATATAATTAAAAACTAGGTGAACTCCCACTCAAAACAATATCCCTCGCATTGTCTTAGTGATCACACGAACCAAATCCACCACACCAAGTCCGATCATCACGAGACAAGATGTAACTTCAATGGCGAACACTCAAAGTGTTCATCATATCAATCATATGATTCATGATCTACCTTTCGGTATCACGTGTTCCGAGACCATGTCTGTACATGCTAGGCTCGTCAAGGCCACCTTAGTATCCGCATGTGCAAAACTGGCTTGCACCCGTTGTATGCACTTGTTGATTCTATCACACCCGATCATCACGAGATGCTTCGAAACGACAAGTCTTGGCAACGGTGCTACTAAGGATGAACACTTTATTATCTTGAGATTTTAGTGAGAGGGATCATCTTACAATGCTACCGTCGCGATCTAAGCAAAGTAAGATGCATAAAAGGATTAACATCACATGCAGTTCATATGTGATATGATATGGCCCTTTTGTCTTTGCGCCTTTGATCTTCATCTCCAAAGCACGGACATGATCTCCATCATCAACGGGCATGATCTCCATCATCGTCGGCAAAGCACCAAGGTCAATGGCGCCGTCTTCATGATTGTCCTCCATGTAGCAACTATTACAACTACTTTGAAATACTACTCAACATGAAATTTAAAGACAACCATAAGGCTCATGCCGGTTGCCACAATACAATAACGATCATCTCATACATAGTCATCATCACATTATGGCCATATCACATCACCAAACCCTGCAAAAACAAGTTAGACGTTCTCTAATTTGGTTTGCATATTTTACGTGGTTTAGGGTTTTCGAGTAAGATCCAATCTACCTACGAACATGAACCACAACGGTGATACTAGTGTTTTCAATAGAAGAGTAAATTTAATCTTCACTATAGTAGGAGAGACAGACACCCGCAAAGCCACTTATGCAATACAAGTTGCATGTCGAGCGTGGAGCAAATCTCATGAACGCGGTCATGTAAAGTTAGCCCGAGCCGCTTCATCCCACTATGCCACAAAGATGCAAAGTACTCAAATAAAGATAAAAAAAGCATCAACGCCCACAAACCATTGTGTTCTACTCGTGCAACCATCTATGCATAGACCTGGCTCTGATACCACTGTAGGAAAACGTTGCATAGAAAACAAAAATTTTCCTATCGCGAACACGCAATCCAAGCCAAGATGCAATCTAGAAGATGGTAGCAACGAGGGGGTATCGAGTCTCACCCTTGAAGAGATTCCAAAGCCTACAAGATGAGGCTCTTGTTGCTGCGATAGACGTTCACTTGCCGCTTGCAAAAGCGCGTAGAAGATCTTGATCACGATCGGTTCCGGTGCCATGAACTGGCAGCACCTCCGTACTCGGTCACGCGTTCGGTTGTTGATGAAGACGACGTCCACCTCCCCGTTCCAGAGGGCAGCGGAAGTAGTAGCTCCTCTTGAATCCGACAGCACGACGGCGTGGTGTCGGTGGTGGTGGAGAAATCCGGCGGAGCTTCGCTAAGCGTGCGGGAAGTAGAGGAGCGGGGCGGCTAGGGTTTGGGGAGAGGGGGGGCGCCGACCACTATGGGGTGCGGCCACCTTGGTGGTGTTTGAGGTGGCCGGCCCCCTCCCCCTTGGCCCTCATTATATAGGTGGAACCCCAAGAGTTGGTCTCCAAGTCTTCGAATAAGACCCGAACCAAAAACCTTCCATATGGAGGGGAAACCTAGCCAAGCTAGGACTCCCACTAGAGGTGGGAGTTCCACCTCCCATATGGGGGGGTGGCCGGCCCCCTAAGGGGGAGTCCACTTGGGACTCCGCCCCCACTAGGGTTGGCCGGCCATGGAGGTGGAGTCCCATGTGGACTCCACCTTCCTTGGTGGTTTCTTCCGGACTTTTCTAGAACCTTCTAGAACCTTCCATAGAACCTTCCGCGACATTTTAATTCACATAAAATGACATCCTATATATGAATCTTATTCTCCGGACCATTCCGGAACTCCTCGTGATGTCCGTGATCTCATCCGGGACTCCGAACAAATATTCGAACTCCATTCCATATTCAAGTTCTACCATTTCAACATCCAACTTTAAGTGTGTCACCCTACGGTTCGTGAACTATGCGGACATGGTTGAGTACTCACTCCAACCAATAACCAATAGCGGGATCTGGAGATCCATAATGGCTCCCACATATTCAACGATGACTTCAGTGATCGAATGAGCCATTCACATACAATACCAATTCCCTTTGTCACGCGATATTTTACTTGTCCGAGGTTTTATCTTCGGTATCACTCTATACCTTGTTCAACCTCGTCTCCTGACAAGTACTCTTTACTCGTACCGTGGTATGTGGTCTCTTATGAACTTATTCATATGCTTGCAAGACATTAGACGACATTCCACCGAGAGGGCCCAGAGTATATCTATCCGTCATCGGGATGGACAAATCCCACTGTTGATCCATATGCCTCAACTCATACTTTCCGAATACTTAATCCCACCTTTATAACCACCCATTTACGCAGTGGCGTTTGATGTAATCAAAGTACCTTTCCGGTATAAGTGATTTACATGATCTCATGGTCATAAGGACTAGGTAACTATGTATCGAAAGCTTATAGCAAATAACTTAATGACGAGATCTTATGCTACGCTTAATTGGGTGTGTCCATTACATCATTCATATAATGATATAACCTTGTTATTAATAACATCCAATGTTCATGATTATGAAACTAATCATCCATTAATCAACAAGCTAGTTTAAAAGGCATACTAGGGACTTCATTGTTGTCTACATATCACACATGTACTAATGTTTCGGTTAATACAATTATAGCATGATATATAAACATTTATCATAAACATAAAGATATAAATAATAACCATTTTATTATTGCCTCTAGGGCATATCTCCTTCAAGAACGAGTGATGTGGGCATTACCCGTCGGGTAACTAGTATTGCGCTACCTCTTACGGCCCAACCAGGGACCCGTGAAGAACATCCATCGACCAAGGTGGACCGTTATGTCGGTTCCAAGGAAGGAGTCTTGGAAAGCAAGGGAAGAAGACGAAGAAACAAGGAAAGTTTACACGTAGAACTCTTTGTAACTTGGTCGAACCCGGATAGAACTCTTGAGACCTAGCACCCAATATAAGGGCTAGGAGAGGGTCTGCCGAGGAACAGATAATAGCCATAACCACCGCAAGTCTAGAGCTAGGTCATCATAGAACTTAGCCTCTCGACGAGATCGTAGTCGAAGCCTTCGGCTACCCCATTGTAACCCGATAATTTCAGTAATCAAGATCAGACATGCATGACGTAAGGGTTTTACCTCATCGAGGGCCCCGAACCTGGGTAAATCGCTCTCTCCGCTTGTTTGATAACCGATGTCTCCTGTCAGCCTACAGGATTCCATCTACCCTAAGCCCCAAACAGAGGGCATTGCCGGGGAGTGATGGCGCGTGATGCACACGTCCTTTGGGAACCCCAAGAGGAAGGTGTGATGCGCACAGCAGTAAGTTTTCCCTCAGAAAGAAACCATGGTTATCGAACCAGTAGGAGATAAAGGCCACTTGAAGATTGTTGGTGGAGGAGTGTAGTGCGGCGCAACACCAGGGATTCCGAAGCCAACGTGGAACCCGCACAACACAATCACAATACTTTGCCCCAACTTAAGAGTGAGGTTGTCAATCTCACCGGCTTGCTGTAAACAAAGGATTAAACGTATGGTGTGGAAAATGATGTTTGTTTGCGAAGAACAACAGTGAACAGAGATTGCAGTAGATTGTATTTCAGATGTAAAAGAATGGACCGGGCTCCACAGTTCACTAGTGGTGTCTCTCCAATAAGATAAATAGCATGTTGGGTGAACAGATTACAGTTGGGCAATTGACAAATAGAGAGGGCATAACAATGCACATACATACCATGATGACTACTATGAGATTTACTTAGGGCATTACGACAAAGAACATAGACCGCTATCCAGCATGCATCTATGCCTAAAAAGTCCACCTTCGGGTTAGCATCCGCACCCCTTCCAGTATTAAGTTGCAAACAACAGACAATTGCATTAAGTACTGTGCGTAATGTAATCAACACAAATATCCTTAGACAAAGCATCGATATTTTATCCCTAGTGGCAACAGCACATCCACAACCTTAGAACTTTCTGTCACTGTCCCAGATTCAATGGAGGCATGAACCCACTATCGAGCAAAATAAGACCGTGGGCTTTTGTTTCGTCCAATTCCGCCTCGTCGCCCCTCTTCGTCTCCTCTTCGGACTTCTGGAAGGCTCCGTGCAAAATAAGACCGTGGGCTTTTGTTTCGTCCAATTCCGAGAATATTTCCTGTGTAGGATTTCTGAAACCAAAAACAGCAGAAAACAGGAACTGGCACTTCGGCATCTTGTTAATAGGTTATTGCCGGAAAATGCATAAAATGATGTAAAGTGTATATAAAACATGTGAGTATTGTCATATAACTAGCATGGAACATAAGAAATTATAGATACGTTTGTGATGTATCAAGCATCCCCAAGCTTAGTTCCTACTCGCCCTCGAGTAGGTAAACGATAACAAGGATAATTTCTGAAGTGACATGCTACTATCATAATCTTGATCAATACTATTGTAAAGCATATGAAGTGAATGAAGTGATTCGAAGGAATGGTAAGGATAATGACTAAACAACTGAATCATATAGCAAAAACTTTTCATGAATAGTACTTTCAAGACAAGCATCAATAAGTCTTGCATAAGAGTTAACTCATAAAGCAATAGATTCTTAATAGAAGATTTTGAAGCAACACAAAGGATGATTAAGTTTCAGCAGTTGCTTTCAACCTATAACATGTATATCTCATGGATAGTTGTCAACATAAAGCAATATAACAAGTGCAATAAGTAAACATGTAAGAATCAATGCACACAGTTGACACAAGTGTTTGCTTCTAAGATAGAAAGAAGTAGGTAAACTAACTCAACATAAAGTAAAAGAAAGACCCTTCGCAGAGGGAAGCATGGATTACTCATGTGCTAGAGTTTTTTATTTTGAAAACATGGAAACAATTTTATCAACGGTAGTAATAATTCATATGTGTTATGCATAAAACCTCCTATAAGTTGCAAGCCTCATGCATCGAATACCAATAGTGCCCGCACCTTGTCCTAATTAGCTCGGATTTCCATGGATTATCATTGCATTACATATGTTTCAACCAAGTGTCACAAAGGGGTACCTCTATGCCACCTGTACAAAGGTCCAAGGAGATAGATCGCATTTGATTTCTCAGTTTTGATAGATCTCAACTTGAGGACATACATACCGGGACAACATAGAAAACAGATAATGGACTCCTCTTTAATGCTTAAGCATTCAACAACAGATAATATTCTCATAAGAGATTGAGGATTAATGTCCAAGCTGAAACTTCCACCATGATACATGGCTTTGGTTGGCGGCCCAATGTTCTTCTCTAACAATATGCATACTCAAACCATTTAATCATGATAAATCACCCTTACTTCAGACAAGACGAACATGCATAGCAACTCACATGATATTCAACAAAGGTGTAAAAAGTTGATGACGTCCCCAGAAACATGGTTACCGCTCAACAAGCAACTTATAAGAAATAAGATACATAAGCGACATATTCAATACCACAATAGTTTTTAAGCTATTTTCCCATGAGCTATGTATTGCAAAGACAAGGAATGAAATTTTAAAGGTAGCACGCAAGCAATTTACTTTGGAATGGTAGAAAAATACCACATAGTAGGTAGTTATGGTGGACACAAATGGCATGAGTTTTGGCTCAATAATTTTGGATGCACGAGAAGCATTTCCTCTCAGTACAAGGCTTTGGCTAGCAAGGTTGTTTGAAGCAACACCAGTATGAACCGGTACAGCAAAACTTACATAAGAACATATTGCAAGCATTATAAGACTCTACATTATCTCCTTGTTGCTCAAACACTTTTACCAGAAAATATCTAGACTGTAGAGAGATCAATCATGCAATCAAAATTTCAACAAGCTCTATGGTAGTTCTCCACTAATAGGTTTAAACTACATGATGCAAAAGATTAAACATGATCTATGAGAGCTCAAAACAATTGCCAAGTATCAAATTATTCAAGACCATATACCATTTACCACATGAAGCATTTTCTATTTCCAACCAAATAGCAATCAACGAAGCGGTTTTCAACCTTCGCCACGAACATTAAAAGTAGAACTAAGAACACCAGTGTTCATATGAAAAAGCGGAGCGTGTCTTTCTCCAACACAAGGAATGCTAGGATCCGATTTTATTCAAACAAAAACAAAAACAAAAACAAAAACAAACAGACGCTCCAAGTAAAGAACATAAGATGTGACGGAATAAAAATATAGTTTCACTAGAGGTGACCTGATAAGTTGTCGATGAAGAAGGGGATGCCTTGGGCATCCCCAATCTTAGATGCTTGAGTCTTCTTGAAATATGCATGGATGAACCACGGGGGCATCCCCAAGCTTAGACTTTTCACTCTTCTTGATCATATTATATCATCCTCCTCTCTTGACCCTTGAAAACTTCCTCCACACCAAACTCAAAACAAACTCATTAGAGGGTTAGTGCATAATCAAAAATTCACATGTTCAGAGAGGACACAATCATTCTTAACACTTCTGGACATTACCCAAAGCTACTGAAAGTTAATGGGACAAAGAAATCCACTCAACACAGTAAAAGAGGCAATGCAAAATAAAAGGCAGAATCTTTCAAAACAGAACAGTCCGTAAAGACGAATTTTTTCGAGGCACTTAACATGCTCAGATGGAAAAGCTCCGGTTGAATGGAAGTTGCGTATAGATCTGAGGATTACTCATGAATTTTTTCAGAATTTTTAGATTTTTCTACAGAGAGAAAAGCTCAAATTCGTGACAGCTAAAAATCTGTTTCTGCGCAGAAATCCAAATCTAGTATCAACTTTCTATCAAAGACTTTACTTGGCACAACAACGAAATAAACATGGTAAGGAGAGGTTGCTACAGTAGTAACAACTTCCAAGACACAACAAAACAGTAGTAAAATAAAAACATCATGGGTTATCTCCCAAGAAGTGCTTTCTTTATAGTCATTAAGATGGGCTCAGTAATTTTAATGATGCTCTCGCAAGAAATAAGAGTTGAAGCAAAAGAGAGCATCAAAAGCAAATAAGAAACACTTTTAAGTCTAACCCACTTCCTAGGAAAAGGAATCTTGTAAATAAACAAGTCATGTAAGCATAATGCAATAAGCATAGGAAAATAAGACAAGCGCAACTTCAAGATTTTAAGCAAAAAGAGAGGTGTTTTAGTAACATGAAAATCCCTACAACCATATTATCCTCTCTCATAAAGATTTTCAGTAGCATCATGAACAAACTCAACAATATAACTATCACATGAAATATTCTTATCATGAGCTACATGCATAAAATTATTACTCTCCACATAAGCATAGTCATTACTATTAATTGTAGTGGGAGCAAATTCAATAAGATAGCTATCATTATTATTCTCATCACCATAATCATCATATATAGGAGGTAAAGTATCATCAAAGTAAATTTTCTCCTCCATGCTTGGGGGACTAAAAATATCACAACCAGCTTCCCCAAGCTTAGACTTTTCCATAGCATTAAAAATAATAGTGTTCAAAGAATTCATGCTAAAAACATTGCTACAACTATTTTGCAAACAAAGTTCCATGGGTTTTTTAATTCTCTCTTCAAACACATCATGTCCTAATTCAGTATAAAGTTCATAAAGATCTCTAATTTTTTTGTTGTTTTCCATTGAGCCTAACTAGTGAAGTCACACAACTTAGTGTTCTCAGGAGTATTCATTTTAACGGTAATAAAAACAAGTAAAGCAAACTAAATTTAGTAAAGTAAAACAAGTAACTAATTTTTTTTGCGTTCTTGATATAAAGAAAGCAAACAAAACATAAAATAAAATAAAGCAAGACAATAAACAAAGTAAAGAGATTGGATGTGAGAGACTCCCCTTGCAGCGTGTCTTGATCTCCCTGGCAACGACGCCAGAAAACAATCTTGATGGCGCGTGATGCACACGTCCGTTGGGAACCCCAAGAGGAAGGTGTGATGCGCACAGCAGTAAGTTTTCCCTCAGAAAGAAACCAAGGTTATCGAACCAGTAGGAGATGAAGGCCACGTGAAGGTTGTTGGTGGAGGAGTGCAGTGCGGTGATACGTCCAAAACGTATCTACTTTCCCGAACACTTTTGCTATTGTTTTGCCTCTAATTTGTGTATTTTGGATGCAACTAACACGGACTAACGATGTTTTCAGCAGAACTGCTCTGGTGTCTCGTTTTTGTGCAGAAATCCAACTTTCAGGAAAATCCTCGGAATTTATGCGAAAGGTCTTATTTTCCCAGAATATTGACGGAGCCAGAAGGGCAAGCCAGGTGGGGGCCCGAGGCCCCCACACACTAGGCCGGCGCGGCCCAGGAGGGGGGCGCGCCGCCCTATTGTGTGGCCGCCTCGGCTGGCCCCCGACGCCCTCCTTTGGAGTACTTAACGCCTTCGACCTAAAAACGCACGGGGGGAAAGTCGAAGTCGCCAGAAGACATCCAGTACGCCACCATCATTGCGAAACTCCGTCTCGGGACCAGAAACTCCGTTCTGGCACCTCGCCGGGACGGGGAACTGGAGGAGATCATCGCCATCATCACCACCGACGCCTCTCCATCGACCAACCATGTTTCCCCCATCCATGTGTGAGTAATTCCCCCGCTGTAGGCTGAAGGAGATGGTAGGGATTGTATGAGATTGGTCATGTAATAGTCATAAGATTGTTAGGGCATGGTGCCTAGTATCCGTAGATGTTACTTTTATGATATTGTTGCAACTTGTTATGCTTAATGCTTGTCACTAGGGCCCGAGTGCAATGATCTCAGATCTGAACATGTTATTGATTCATGAAGATATTCGTTGTTTATGATCTTACCTGCAAGTTGTATACACGTATTGTTGTCCGGAACCCGAGGCCCCAAAGTGACAGAAATTGGGACAACCGAAGGGGAAGGCAGTGATATGAGGATCACATGTGTTCACGGAGTGTTAATGCTTTGCTCCGGTGCTCTATTAAAAGGAGTGCCTTAATTTCCAGTAGATTCCCTAGAGGCCCGGCTGCCACCGGCTGGTAGGACAAAAGATGTTGTGCAAGTTTCTCATTGCGAGCACGTACGACTAAATATGGAACACATGCCTATTGATTGATTAGTACTTGGATACCGTTTTATTATTATCTGCAAATGCCCTGCTTTGATTGTTACATGAGTTTCTCTCATCCATGCAACGCCCGTTCATCCATCCTGTGCCTACGTATTTTAATCCTGCTGTTTACTATAATCACTACTGCTGTCTTTGTTACTCTGTGCTTTGTTATTTCACTACTGCTACTGCTATAAAACTGTTACTACTGATAAACTCTTGCGAGCAAGTCTGTTTCCAGGTGCAGCTGAATTGACAACTCCGCTGTTAAGGCTTTCAAGTATTCTTTGTCTCCCCTTGTGTCGAATTAATAAATTGGGTTTACTTCCCGCGAAGACTGTTGCGATCCCCTATACTTGTGGGTTATCAAGACTATTTTCTGGCGCCGTTGCCGGGGAGCATAGCTTTATTTGGAAGTTCACTTGGATTGATATTGTTCGCTGCAAATTCTCCATCATGGGTAAACCTCGTGATACTAAAGTCGCCATATTACCATCCACTACAAGAAAAGGTACAACTCTGAGTACCTCTGCTGCTCTTGATTCACCATCTGTGATAGATAAACTTGTTTCACCACCACATGCTTCACATGCTGGTACTTCTGCTAGATCTGAAAATTCCTCTCATAATTTTGATGATGCTTCTGCTGTGCTTGATAATGATGGTTCATTAGGATCTTTTCTAGATGCTACAATCGCTAGGTCTAGACAAATTGAAAATGCAGAAACTCCTAATGAAAATGTTGTTACACCTGTTAATTCACCTGAGTCTGTTGAATACTCTAGTGATGATCCTGATGAGGATTATGTGGAACTTGATGATGATTTCATTGATAAATGCAATGCTACTACTGATGCAAGAAAAATTAAAAAAGTTACTTGCACAACATACTGTTAGATATAAATTGTCTCCTGATCCTAAATTTGCCACATCTCCTATAAACATTAAGGATAAGGATTATGATTTTTCTCTTGATCTATCTCATATAGCTATTGTTGAGAAAACACCTTTTTGTGGTATGATGACCCACAAGTATAGGGGGTGTATCGTAGTACTTTTGATAAATAAGAGTGTCGAACCCAACGAGGAGCAGAAGGTGTTGACAAGCAGTTTCGATGAAGGATTCACTGTAAATGCTCACAAATAAGTATTCAGGGGGTTTTGATGTAGCAGATAAATAAAGTACGAGTAAGTAAAATGCGAGAGAAATAACTGCAGCGAGTGGCCCAATCCTTTTTAGCACAAAGGACAAGCCGGTTTGTTTACTTATAATGACCAAACGTTCTTGAGGACACACGGGAATTTAGTCTAGTGCTTTCGCTCCATACAGCTGATTAATCTTCATTGTTTTGATAAGTGTTGTGTGGGTGAACGTATGCTAATGCACCGCCCTTCCTAGGACTAATACATACTTGTGATTATACCCCTTGCAAGCATCCACAAATACAAGAAAGTAATTAAGATAAATCTAACCACAGCCTTAAACTCTGAGATCCTGCTATCCCTCCTGCATCGATATACCAACGGGGGTTTAGGTTTCTGTCACTCCGGCAACCCCGCAATTAGCAAACGAATACAAGATGTACTCCCCTAGGCCCATAAAGGTGAAGTATCATGTAGTCGACGTTCACATGACACCACTAGAAGAATAACACCACAACTTAAATATCATAACATTGAATATTACTCAACCATAATTCACTACTAACATTTAGACTTCACCCATGTCCTCAAGAACTAAACGAACTACTCACGAGACATCATATGGAACATGATCAGAGGTGATATGATGATGAATAACAATCTGAACATAAACCTTGGTTCAATGGTTTCACTCAATAGCATCAATAACAAGTAGAAATCAACACCGGGAGAGTTTCCCCTATCAAACAATCAAGATCCAACCCGAATTGTTACAGCGGTGACGAGGTGCAGCGGTGGAGATGGCGGTGATGATGATGGAGATGATGACGATGGTGATGGAGATGATGTCCAGCTCGATGACGGTGACGATGGCGTCGATTTCCCCCTCCGGGAGGGAATTTCCCCGGCGGATTCCTGCCCGCCGGAGAGCTCTTTTCTCTCTGGTGTTCTCCGCCCCGCAGAGGCGGCTGTGACTCTTCGCGACTCTCCTCACAGACTTCGGTTTTCGGGGCGAAGAAGTACGCGAAAGAGAGGCAGCCAGAGGGGGCTGTGGGCCCCCTCCTCACAGGGCGGCGCGGCCAGGGTAGGGCCCGCGCCGGCCTATGAGGTGGGCCCATGGCGGCCCTCCTCGGCTCCCCCTTCTGGCTCCCTTCGTCTTCTGGAAAAATAGGATTTTTCATATAATTTCCGTCAATTGCTGATCTTCCGAAATATTGCATTCTGACGGTGCTTTTTCCAGCAGAATCCTGACTCCGGTGCGCGATTCTCCAATAATCATGAAACATGCAAAATAGATGAAATAACATAAGTATGATCTCTAAATATGAAATATATCAATGAATAACAATAAATTATGATATAAAATAGTGATGCAAAATGGACGTATCAACTCCCCCCAAGCTTAGACTTCGCTTGTCCCCAAGCGAAACTGAGCTCAGTAAACAAGACCACATGTTTATGGAGTGAAGAGTCGATAAATAAAATACGGACAAGAAGCATCATATTAATTCACACAAGGCATTCTAGTGAACAACTTCCCAATATGATTCAACTTGAAACAAGTAAAAGGAGATCACAAATAAAGGTGCATAGGAAATCATAATTGGTGATGGCAAACTTCGTTCTTGGTCAAAGAACAGTTAACAGATTATATTTATCTATCGAGCGGAGCTCTTGTATTAAAGCTTATATAGCACAGCTTGCATACTCAATCATAATAATCTCCTCATAATCATTGATAATCTTCAAAACTATATTCATCAGATAAAACTTGTACTAAACAAGGAAGAATAAAAGGCATGATTAAATATATCACAATATAGATGGTTGGATCACAACAACTCAAATGCTTGATTAAGATGGAGGGAAATAGGTTTACTGACTCAACATAAAGTAAAAGATAGGCCCTCCGCAGAGGGAAGCAGGGATTAAATCATGTGCTAGAGCTTTTCAAG
The DNA here is from genome assembly GCF_019359855.2 of Lolium perenne. Classification (NCBI taxonomy): domain Eukaryota; kingdom Viridiplantae; phylum Streptophyta; class Magnoliopsida; order Poales; family Poaceae; genus Lolium; species Lolium perenne. The sequence continues at coordinate 66,199,750 of NC_067247.2, forward strand.
TTTTAAAATCATATAGAGAGCATAAAAGTAAAGTTTTGAGAGGTGTTTGTTGTTGTCAACGACTGGTAGCGGGTACTCTAACCCCCTTGCCAGACAAACTCTCAAAGAGCGGCTCCCATAAAGTTTTCTTTTTGGTTGACACTCCTTCCAACCTTTGCTTTCACAAACCATGGCTAACCGAATCCTCGGTTGCCTGCCAGCAATCTCATACCATGAAGGAGCGTCTTTTTATTTTAGTTTTATTTAGATGACACTCCTCCCCACCTTTGCCTTCTCAAGCCATGGCTAACCGAATCCTCGGGTGCCGTCCAACAATCACATACCATGGAGGAGTGTCTATTTGTAAAATTACAAAAGTTAATTAACTTGGGACTGGGAACCCCATTGCCAGCTCTTTTTGCAAAGTTATTGGATAAGTGGATGAAGCCACTAGTCCATTGGTGAAAGTTTCCCAACAAGATTGAAAGATAAACACCACATACTTCCTCATGAGCTATAAAACATTGACACAAATAAGGAGTAATAAAGTTTTGAATTGTTTAAAGGTAGCACATGAAGTATTTACTTGGAATGGCAGGGAAATACCACATAATAGGTAGTTATGGTGGACACTGGTGGCATAGGTTTGGTTTAAAGGGTTTGGATGCACGAGAAGTATTCCCTCTCGGTGCAGGTATTTGGCTAGCAAGGTTAATTAGCAAGCATAAGAGTCGAGGGAAACAAACAAATATACATGTGATAGAAACAATCATGCATCTTACTTGTAAGCACAAACAATTTTAACTTCAAAATACCAAGCTCATAATTAATCAAGAAAGTAGTACAATGAACTAACATATCTACATGTATTTCTTCTCTATTCTTCTTAAACTCAAAGTGTTGTTGCTATTGACCAATGCTAAGTTTGCCAAAACCAAATAGATTTACTCAATGCTCCTAAAGTGATGCCAATACTAACAACAAGATCAATCACATAATAGAGATTGCAAACTAAAATAAGATGTGCAATATGTAAATGATAAAACTTCTCATTAATATTCTATAACGATAACTCACACCAAGGGATACATAGATAACCAACTAAAGAGAGATACTTCCATACCGCAGCACATCTTATATGATAACTTCCCTACTCATAATATGACACTACTTGATAATAAAAAGTAAAAGATAGTGATGATGTGATACCGCGGCACTCCCCCAAGCTTGGAACAAACCAAGGGGATGCCAATACCGATGATGAATTACTCCTTCGGTGGTGATGGTGAATTCTTGACAAGCTTCTCAACAAGCTCCTGAAGCTCATCAATCTTGTACATGAGGTTGCGGATCATCTCCGAATTGTGCTCGACGCGGTTAAGAAGTATATTCGACGACGAGTCCCAACTCTTGGAGTTATTTCCCCACTCTTCAGTTTCAGGCTTCATCCTTCCTGCAGTGTTAGAACGATCTATATCCCAATTGCTAGGCAATGCTGCCTTGGGAGTCCTTTCAATTTGATTATTGTAAATTAGATTGCGGAAGGGGTGGTAAGTGCCTGGAGAAGATGTCTTTGGAGCTAGGTAGTGACGTGGAAATCTTCCTCCGGTGCGAATTCTTGCGCTCTTCTTTGCATTAAAAGGGTTCTCCACCACCTCGATGCTTGCAATGGTAGCACGAGGGTATGCGCACGAGTCTTCCTCCACTTCTTCTTCATCTTCTTCCTTGACGCTCTCGTCCACCTCTTTCCACTCGGGATCTTGAATATCTTCCTCCATAGGCTCCTTGTCTTTGTTGTTGGAGACCATGGTGCTTCTAGATTGAAAATAGATCCTGGCAGAAACAGCTCGAAACAAAACACGTCGAGAAAACGATATACGGACCTCCAGGGGTCCGGGGGATTATATAGCAGTAATTTTTACGACAGATGGAAAGTACCAGGTCGAATAAGAGTCGGAGAGGGACAACGAGGCGGTGTCCTCATAGGGCGGCGCGGCCAGGCTGGGGCCCGCGCCGGCCTATGGGGGCACGCCCTCGTGCGTCTCCTCCACTCCGTTTCGATCTCGTAATTTTTCATATTTTCCAAAAACAGCAAAAACATTGTTCGGAAAGTAAAAGGCGGACTTTTTATTACCAGTACTGTTACCTATTCAAAGTCGAACTCTGCAGGACTGTCAACTTGACCTTTGATGAAAGCTTCCGGAGTTACCACTTGGATAATATCAACATCTTCATTATTAGAATCTCCAAAGATATAATGCTTGAGTCTTTGTCCATTCACTACTTGTGTGGCATTACCTTGCAGAGAGCTAATTTTAATTGCTCCTGATCGATAAACCTCATCAATGACATATGGTCCTTCCCATTTTGAGAGCAATTTCCCTGCAAAGAATCTGAGACGAGACCGATACAATAGGACTTTATCCCCAACATTAAATTCTCTTTTAATAATTCTTCTATCATGCCATTTCTTAACTTTCTCTTTAAAGAGTTTAGCATTTTCATAAGCTTCACTTCTCCATTCATCTAGAGAACTCAATTGTAGCAATCTCTTCTTACCGGCAAGTTTAGGATCTTTATTTAGTTCTCTTACAGCCCAATAAGCTTTGTGCTCTAATTCTAAAGGTAAATGACAAGCTTTTCCATAAACCATTTTATAAGGTGACATACCCATAGGATTTTTATAAGCAGTTCTATAAGCCCATAATGCGTCCTTCAATTTAATAGCCCAATTCTTTCTAGATTTATTAACAGTCTTTCCCAAAATAGATTTAATCTCTCTATTTGATAATTCTACTTGCCCGCTAGTTTGAGGATGATAAGCGGAAGCAATTCTATGATTAATACCATACTTAGCAAGAGTTTTTCTAAAACCTCCATGAATAAAATGAGAACCTCCATCAGTCATAATATATCTAGGTACTCCAAATCTAGGAAAAATAATATCTAAAAGCATTTTTAAAGAAGTCTCACCATCATCACTTTTTGTGGGTATAGCTTCTACCCATTTAGTAACATAATCAACAACGACAAGTATATGAGTGTTACCTTCTGAAGAAGGGAAAGGACCCATGAAGTCAAATCCCCAACAATCGAATGGTTCAATAACAAGAGTATAATTCATAGGCATTTCATTGTCGTGGAGATATTACCAACCCTTTGACATTCATCACAAGATAAAATAAACTTCCTTGCATCTTTGAAGAGAGTTGGCCAATAAAAACCTGATTGTAGAACCTTTTGTGCAGTTCTATCTCCGGCGTGATGTCCTCCATAAGCACTACCATGACATTTACTCAATATCTCTTGTTGTTCATATTCAGGAACACATCTTCGCATAATACCATCCACTCCTTCTTTATATAAGTGTGGGTCATCCCAAAAATAATGCCTCAAGTCATAAAAGAATTTTCTCCTTTGCTGAACTGAAAAGGTTGGAGGCAAGTACTTGGAAACAATAAAGTTAGCATAATCAGCGTACCAAGGGCTATCTCGCGAGTTCACCTTTATTACAGCCAATTGTTCATTTGGAAAACTATCATTAACAGGAACAGGATCATAAGTAATATTTTCCAATCTAGATAAATTATCAGCAACAGGATTATCAGCACCTTTCCTATCTATAATATGTAAATCAAATTCTTGCAAAAGAAGTACCCATCTAATAAGCCTTGGCTTGGCATCTTTCTTTGTCATAAGGTATCTAATTGCAGCATGATCAGTATGAATCGTGACTTTTGAATCAATAATATAGGATCTAAACTTGTCACAAGCAAAGACTACAGCTAACAATTCTTTTTCAGTTGTAGCATAATTTCTTTGAGCAGCATCAAGAGTCTTGCTAGCATAATGAATAACATTTAATTTTTTATCTACTCGCTGTCCAAGAACAGCGCCTACAGCAAAATCACTAGCATCACACATAATTTCAAAAGGTAAGTTCCAATCAGGAGGTTCAACTACAGGAGCAGTTGTTAAGGCTTTCTTTAGAGTTTCAAAAGCTTCCTTACAATCATCATCAAAAACCAAAGGTACATCTTTTTGAAGAAGATTAGTAAGAGGTTTTGAAATCTTGGAGAAATCTTTAATAAATCTCCTATAAAACCCAGCATGACCAAGAACACTACGAATACCTTTAACATCCCTCGGATAGGGCATCTTCTCAATTGCTTCAACTTTAGCTCTATCAACTTCAATACCTCTCTCGGAAATTTTATGTCCCAATACAATTCCTTCATTAACCATAAAGTGGCATTTCTCCCAATTAAGAACAAGGTTAGTTTCTTCACATCTCTGCAAAACTTTATCGAGGTTTTGCAAGCAATTATCAAAAGAATTCCCATAGACAGAAAAATCATCCATGAATACCTCTACAATACTCTCGCAAAAGCCATGAAAAATAGCAGACATGCATCTTTGAAAAGTAGCAGGAGCATTACATAAACCAAAAGGCATACGTCTATAAGCATAAGTTCCATAGGGACAAGTGAAAGTGGTTTTCTCTTGATCTTTAGTTTTAACAGCAATTTGTGAAAACCCAGAATAACCATCAAGAAAGCAAAAATGAGTATTTTTAGACAACCTTTCTAACATTTGATCAATAAACGGCAAAGGGTAATGATCTTTCTTAGTAACTTTATTAACCTTTCGAAAATCAATGCACATCCTATACCCTACAACTACTCTTTGAGGGATGAGCTCATCATTATCATTAGGCACAACAGTCATTCCTCCTTTCTTAGGAACACAATGCACAGGACTAACCCATCTACTATCAGCAATAGGATATATAATACCAGCTTCAAGAAGTTTTAATACCTCATTCCTTACCACATCCTTCATTTTCGGAATTAGACGACGCTGATGTTCAACAACAGGCTTTGCATCATCTTCCATATTGATAGCATGTTGGCAAATAGAGGGAGAAATCCCCTTTAAATCATCAAGAGTGTAGCCAATAGCTCCTCGGTGTTTCTTCAATATTTCCAATAACCTTTCTTCCTCAATTTCTGAAAGCTTAGAGCTAATAATAACAGGGTATATTTCTTATCATCAATATGAGCATATTTAAGATTATCAGGCAATGGTTTTAAATCGAAAACAGGATCTTCCTTTGGTGGTGGTGTTGTACCTAGATCTTCTACCGGTAAATCATGCTTAAGAATAGGTTGACGAAGAAAAATTTCATCAAGCTCATCTCTTTCTTCCCTAAAGACTTCGCTCTCACTATTCTCCAAATGTTGCTGCAAAGGATTATTAGGAGCAAGAGCAATAGACGCACACTGTTCAACTCTAAAATCATTATTAGGCGAATCAGCTTTATAAGGGGTTTTGGCAAATTTAGAGAAATTAAACTCATAAGATTCACCAGCAAATTTAGTCAAAATTTTCTCCTTCTTACAATCTATAACAGCTCCACAAGTATTTAGAAAAGGTCTACCAAAAATGATAGGACAATACTTACTAGCAGCAGAACCAAGTACCAAAAAGTCAGCAGGATATTTAATCTTACCACATAGAACTTCCACATCTCGAACAATACCAATAGGAGAGATAGTTTCTCTATTAGCTAGCCGAATAACCACATCAATATCTTCAAGTTCACAAGAACCAATTTCATGCATGATCTCCGTATAAAGCTCATAAGGAATGGCGCTAATACTTGCACCAATGTCACATAAACCATAATAACAATGATCACCAATTCTAACAGAGAGCATAGGAACACTAGCTTTCCTAGACTTATTAGGATGCGAAACAATATTAGAAGCATCTTCACAGAAAATAATATGACCATCTTCCACATTTTCAGTCACAAGATCTTTAACTATTGCAATAGCAGGTTCAACTTTTATTTGCTCTTCAGGTTCGATAGGTTTCTTTGCACTTTTATTAACCGCACTAGATATAACAGAGTACTCCTTCATTTTAGCAGGGAAAGGAGTTTTTTCAATGTAAGCTTCAGGAATAACATGATCAACAGTTTCAATTACAACACATTTGTTTATAGATGAATCAATTTTATCTTTATACGGTTCATGATACTTATCAAAATTCTTCTTAGGCAATTCATAATGAGAGGCAAAAGCTTTATAAAGATTTGCAACAACTTGAGAATCAAGACCATAAGTAGCACTCATATTACGAAATTTATCAGTATCCATAAAAGCTTCAATGCATTTATAATCATAATTTATACCTGACTCTCTATATTTGTCGTTCTCCCATCCTTCAGTATTCTCCTGAATCCGATTAAGAAGGTCCATTTTAAACTCTTCTTTGTTGCGTGTAAATGATCCAGAACAAGAAGTATCCAGCAAGGTCTTGTCTTGAAAAGAAAGTCTTGCATAGAAATTATCAATAATAATATTACTAGGAAGCTCATGAATGGGGCATTTGAGCATTAAAGACTTCAATCTCCCCCATGCTTGGGCAATACTCTCTCCATCATGAGGCCAAAAATTATATATGCGGTTCTGATCTCTGTGAATTTCAGTTGGAGGATAGAATTTAGAATAAAATAAGGGCACAATGTCCTCCCAATCAAGAGAATCACCATTCTTCAGCAATTTATACCAATGCGCCGCTTTACCAGACAGCGATATAGAGAATAGTTTCTTTCTAACTTCATCCATAGCAATACCTGCACATTTGAATAACCCGCATAATTCATGTAAAAACAGTAAATGATCACCAGGATGGACAGTTCCATCCCCTTCATAGCGGTTATCCATAACACGTTCAATAATTTTCATAGGTATTTTATATGGTATTACTTCCTCACCTGGCGCCTCATCCACTACGGTTGCAGTAGTAGTAGATTTCCCAAATAGAAATTCAAGAGAAGATCTCTCCATAATGACTTATAGCAGCAGGCAGAAATAAAATCAGCACAAACAGTAAAGGTTTTCCTTACCAATTCTACTTACCAATAGCGCTTCACTCCCCGGAAACGGCGCCAGAAAATAGTCTTGATGACCCACAAGTATAGGGGGTGTATCGTAGTACTTTCGATAAATAAGAGTGTCGAACCCAACGAGGAGCAGAAGGTGTTGACAAGCAGTTTCGATGAAGGATTCACTGTAAATGCTCACAGACAAGTATTCAGGGGGTTTTGATGTAGCAGATAAATAAAGTACGAGTAAGTAAAATGCGAGAGAAATAACTGCAGCGAGTGGCCCAATCCTTTTTAGCACAAAGGACAAGCCGGTTTGTTTACTTATAATGACCAAACGTTCTTGAGGACACACGGGAATTTAGTCTAGTGCTTTCGCTCCATACAGCTGATTAATCTTCATTGTTTTGATAAGTGTTGTGTGGGTGAACCTATGCTAATGCACCGCCCTTCCTAGGACTAATACATACTTGTGATTATACCCCTTGCAAGCATCCGCAAATACAAGAAAGTAATTACGATAAATCTAACTACAGCCTTAAACTCTAAGATCCTGCTATCCCTCCTGCATCGATATACCAACGGGGGTTTAGGTTTCTGTCACTCCGGCAACCCCGCAATTAGCAAACGAATACAAGATGTACTCCCCTAGGCCCATAAAGGTGAACTATCATGTGGGCCCCCTCCTCACAGGGCGGCGCGGCCAGGGCAGGGCCCGCGCCGGCCTATGAGGTGGGCCCATGGCGGCCCTCCTCGGCTCCCCCTTCTGGCTCCCTTCGTCTTCTGGAAAAATAGGATTTTTCGTATAATTTCCGTCAATTGCTGATCTTCCGAAATATTGCATTCTGACGGTGCTTTTTCCAGCAGAATCCTGACTCTGGTGCGCGATTCTCCAATAATCATGAAACATGCAAAATAGATGAAATAACATAAGTATCCTCTCTAAATATGAAATATATCAATGAATAACAGTAAATTATGATATAAAATAGTGATGCAAAATGGACGTATCATGGTACTGAAAAAGAAAGTGTTGTAGAACACATGATTGAGCTATCTACTCTGAGTAGCTTGTTTTCTGATGATGTTAAGAAGCGTACTGACTTTGTTGCTAAAATTTTCCCATTCTCATTAAAGGAAGATGCTAAAACTTGGTATAATAGTTTGCCACCTGATTCTATTAATAGTTCAAAAGAATTGCTTGATGTTTTCTTCCGGAAATACTTTCCTGCTAGTGCTCAACATATTGCTTTGCAGAGAATTTATAATTTTGATCAGGAAGATGGAGAGAAATTGCCTGAGGCTTGGGCTAGATTTTGCTCTCTTATTAGAGCTCGGCCTGAACATAATTTGGAAAAGCATGATTTACTTGATATATTTTATAGTGGACTAACCATTGAGTCTAGGGCATACCTGGATAGTTGTGCTGGTTGTGTTTTCAGGAAAAGAACTCCAGACGACGCTGAAGAATTATTGGCTAGAATAGGCCGGAATCATGATGATTGGTCTACAGCTGAACCAACCCCGACACCTATATTGAAGAAGAGGGGCTTGATTAAATTAAATGATGAAGATATGAGGGAAGCCAAGAAATCTCTTAAAGAGAAGGGTATTAAATCCGAAGATGTGAAGAATTTACCTCCTATAGAAGATTTATGTAAGATCACTCCCCCTTCATCCATGATTGAGGTACACTCTCTTGAACGCTTTACTAGGGAAGATATTCCGTATTCAAAACCTCCTGCTCAATGCTTAGATGAGTTTGATAATTATATTGTTAAGCAAGAAAATTTTAATATGAGAATTGAGAATCATTTAATGGAAAATTCTCAAGCTATTAGTGAATTGCATGGTATTGTGGAGAGAACCTCCAATGATGTTAAGATGCTTGTTAAACATTTTCATATGGTTCAAACTCAAATTGATCAACTCACTAAAGTGCAAAATGACTTGTTAAAAAATAATTCTAAAGAAAAACATGCTTATGAAGTAACAACTAGAGGTGGTGTTTCTACTCAGGATCCTCTATATCCTGAGGGGCATCCCAAAAGAGTTGAACAAGATTCTCAACAAACTGAAACTAGTGCTCCTTCTAAGAAAAAGAAAAGAAACATAAAACTGTTGTAGAATCCTCTGAGCCTGTTAATGATCCTAATAGTATTTCTATTTCTGATGCTGAAACTGAAAGTGGTAATGAACATGATAAAGATAACGATAAGAATGATGCTTCTGATAAAGAAGAGGTTGAAGAAGAACCTGAAGAGCATGCTAAAAATAAAAAAGTACACTAAAGAAGATTTTATTTCTAAGAAACATGGTAATGAAAGAGAACCTTGGGCTCAAAAGCAAATGCCTTTTCCTGCTAAGAAATTAAAATCAAAGGAAGAAGAACACTACAATAAATTTTATGATTGGTTGAAACCTTTATTCCTGCAAATCCCTTTGACTTATGCTATTAAATTGCCTCCTTATTCAAAGTATATGAAATATATTGTCTCTAACAAAAGGAAAATTCCTAATGAGGAAATTTCCACTATGCTTGCTAATTATTCTTTCAATGGTAAGGTTCCAAAGAAGCTTGGCGACCCAGGTATACCGACTATTCCTTGTTCTATTAAGAATTGTAGGATAACGTTGCATAGAAAACAAAAAAAATCCTACCGCGAACACGCAATCCAAGCTAAGATGCAATCTAGAAGACGGTAGCAACGAGGGGGTATCGAGTCTCACCCTTGAAGAGATTCCAAAGCCTACAAGATGAGGCTCTTGTTGCTGCGGTAGACGTTCATGTGCCGCTTGCAAAAGCACGTAGAAGATCTTGATCACGATCGCTTCCGGCGCCATGAACGGGCAGCACCTCCGTACTCGGTCACACGTTCGGTTGTTGATGAAGACGACGTCCACCTCCCCGTTCCAGCGGGCAGCGGAAGTAGTAGCTCCTCTTGAATCCAACAGCACGACGGCGTGGTGTCAGTGGTGGTGGAGAAGTCCGGCGGAGCTTCGCTAAGCGTGCGGGACGTGGTGGAGGAGAGAGGCCGCTAGGGTTTGGGGAGAGGGGGCGCCGGCCACTATAGGGGTGCGGCCACCTTGTGGTTCTTGGGTGGCCGGCCCCCTCCCCTTGGCCCCTCATTACATAGTTGGAACCCCAAGTGTTGGTCTCCATGTCTTCGAATAAGACCCGAACCAAAAACCTTCCAAATGGTGGGGAAACCTACCCAAGCTAGGACTCCCACTAGAGGTGGGATTTCCACCTCCCATATGGGGGGGTGGCCGGCCCCCTAAGGAGGAGTCCACTTGGGACTCCTCCCCCACTAGGGTTGGCCGGCCATGGAGGTGGAGTCCCATGTGGACTCCACCTTCCTTGGTGGTTTCTTCCGGACTTTTCTAGAACCTTCTAGAACCTTCCATAGAACCTTCCGCGACATTTTAATTCACATAAAATGACATCCTATATATGAATCTTATTCTCCGGACCATTCCGGAACTCCTCGTGATGTCCGGGATCTCATCCGGGACTCCGAACAAATATTCGAACTCCATTCCATTTTCAAGTTCTACCATTTCAACATCCAACTTTAAGTGTGTCACCCTACGGTTCGTGAACTATGCGGACATGGTTGAGTACTCACTCCGACCAATAACCAATAGCGGGATCTGGAGATCCATAATGGATCCCACATATTCAACAATGACTTTAGTGATCGAATGAACCATTCACATACAATACCAATTCCCTTTGTCACGCGATATTTTACTTGTCCGAGGTTTGATCTTCGGTATCACTCTATACCTTGTTCAACCTCGTCTCCTGACAAGTACTCTTTACTCGTACCGTGGTATGTGGTCTCTTATGAACTTATTCATATGCTTGCAAGACACTAGACGACATTCCACCGAGAGGGCCCAGAGTATATCTATCCGTCATCGGGATGGACAAATCCCACTGTTGATCCATATGCCTCAACTCATACTTTCCGGATACTTAATCCCACCTTTATAGCCACCCATTTACGCAGTGGTGTTTGGTGTAATCAAAGTACCTTTCCGGTATAAGTGATTTACATGATCTCATGGTCATAAGGACTAGGTAACTATGTATCGAAAGCTTATAGCAAATAACTTAATGACGAGATCTTATGCTACGCTTAATTGGGTGTGTCCATTACATCATTCATATAATGATATAACCTTGTTATTAATAACATCCAATGTTCATGATTATGAAACTAATCATCCATTAATCAACAAGCTAGTTAAGAGGCATACTAGGGACTCTTTGTTGTTTACATATCACACATGTATCAATGTTTTGGTTAATACAATTATAGCATGGTATATAAACATTCATCATAAACATAAAGATATATAATAACCATTTTTATTATTGCCTCTTGGGCATATCTCCAACAGTCTCCCACTTGCACTAGAGTCAATAATCTAGATTACATTGTAAGGTACCTAACACCCATGGCACTTTGGTGTTGGTCATGCTTTGCCCTAGGGAGAGCTTTAGTCAACGGATCTGCTACATTCAGATCAGTGTGTACTTTGCAAATCTTTACTTCTCCATCTTCGATGTACTCGCGAATCGAATGAAAACGCAGCTTGATATGCTTCAGCCTCTTGTGTGACCTTGGTTCTTGTGCATTGGCGATGGCACCCATGTTGTCACAATAGATGACTAATGGGTCCAATGCACTAGGAACCACACCGAGCTCTACAATGAACCTCTTCATCCATACCGCTTCTGATGAAGCCTCTGAAGCCGCTATGTACTCCGATTCTGTTGAAGACTTCGCCACCGTGCACTGCTTTGAGCTTGCCCACCATCGCAGCACCATTCAATATAAACACGTACCCAGACTGTGACTTAGAGTCATCAGGATCAGTGTTCCAACTTGCATCGGTGTAACTGGTTACAACGAGCTCTTGGTCACCTCCATAACAAAGAAACATATCCTTGGTTCTTTTCAAGTACTTCAGGATATTCTTGACCGCTGTCCAGTGTTCCATTCCTGGATCACTTTGATATCTGCTAGTCAAACTGACCCCATGTGCTATATCCGGTCTAGTACATAGCATGGCATACATGATAGAGCCTACTGCCGAGGCATAGGGGATCTGACTCATCCTTTCTCTTTCTTCTGCCATAGCCGGTCCTTGAGTCTTACTCAAGACCTTGCCTGGTAACATAGGTAAAAATCCTTTCTTACTTTCGTCCATTCTAAACTTCTTTAGAATCTTGTCCAGGTATGTACTTTGTGATAGCCCTATTAGGCGTCTTGATCTATCTCTATAAATCTTGATGCCTAATATATACGATGCTTCACCAAGGTCTTTCATTGAAAAACTATTATTCAAATAACCTTTTACACTGCTTAATAGTTCTATATCATTCCCAATCAATAATATGTCATCTACATATAATATCAGGAATGCTACAGAGCTCCCACTCACTTTCTTGTAAATACAGGCCTCTCCATGACACTGTATAAACCCGAAGTCTTTGATCACCTTATCAAAGCGTCGGTTCCAACTTCTTGATGCTTGCTTCAGCCCATAAATTGAACGCTGAAGTTTGCATACTTTGTCAGCATTTTTAGGATCGACAAAACCTTTGGGTTGTACCATATACAACTCTTCCTCAATGTCTCCATTAAGGAACGCCGTTTTGACATCCATCTGCCAAATCTCATAATCGAAAAATGCAGCTATTGCTAACAAAATCCTTACAGATTTTAGCTTCGCTACAGGTGAGAAAGTCTCATCGTAGTCAACACCTTGAATTTATCGGAAACCCTTTGCGACAAGTCGAGCTTTATAGACAGTAATATTACCATCAGCATCTGTTTTTCTCAGATCCATTTATTCTCGACAGCCTTTCGGCTATCAGGTAAGTCTACCAAAGTCCATACTTTGTTATCATACATGGATCCCATTTCGGATTTCATGGCTTCTTGCCATTTGTTGGAATCTGGGCTCATCATCGCTTCTTCATACGTCGCAGGGTCCTCATCATTGTTGTCCACAATCATGACATTTAGACAAGGATCATACCAATCAGGAGTGGCACGTTCCCTTGTCGATCTGCGAGGTTCAGTAGCTATCTCGTTTGAAGTTTCATGATCATTGTCATTAGCTTCCTCTGTTGTTGCTGTAGGCGGTATAGGAACATCTTCCGGTACTGCGCTACTCTGATCAACTAGTGAAGATTCATCAATCTCATCGAGTTCTACTTTTCTTCTAGTCACTTCTTTAGTGAGAAATTCTTTCTCAAGAAAGGTTCCGTTCTTAGCAACAAAGATTTTGCCTTCGGATCTGTGATAGAAAGTGTACCCTATAGTTTCCTTAGGGTATCCTATGAAGACGCATTTCTCCACTTTGGGTTCTAGCTTGTCCGGTTGTAACTTCTTTACATAGGCTTCGCAACCCCAAACTTTAAGGAACGACAGCTTAGGTTTCTTGTTAAACCATAATTCATCCGGTGTCGTTTCAACGGATTTTGATGGTGCTCTATTTAAAGTGAATGCGGCTGTCTCTAATGCATAACTCCAAAATGATAACGGCAAATCAGTAAGAGACATCATAGAACGAACCATATCTAAGAGAGTTCGATTACGACGTTCGGACACACCGTTACGTTGTGGTGTTCCCGGCGGTGTCAATTGTGAAAGTATTCCGCATTTCTTTAAATGCATGCCAAACTCATAACTCAGATATTCACCTTCGCGATCAGATCGTAGAAATTTGATCTTCTTGTTACGTTGATTTTCTACTTCACTTTGGAATTCCTTAAACTTCTCGAAAGTTTCGGATTTATGTTTCATGAAATAGATATACCCATATCTACTCAGATCATCTGTGAAGGTTAGAACATAACGATAACCACCGCGCGATGCTACGCTCATTGGTCCGCACACATCGGTATGTATGATTTCCAATAAGTCAGTAGCTCGCTCCATCATACCAGAAAATGGAGTCTTAGTCATTTTTCCCATTAGACATGCTTCGCATCTATCAAGTGACTCAAAGTCAAGTGATTCAAGTAATCCATCAGTATGGAGTTTCTTCATGCGTTTCACTCCAATATGACCAAGACGACAGTGCCACATATAAGTAGAATTATCATTCAATTTAATTCGCTTAGCATCAATGTTATGTATATGTGTATCACTACTATCAAGATCTAACAGAAACAAGCCATTCTTTTCAGGTGCTCGACCATAAAAGATATTATTCATAAAAATAGAACAACCTTTATTCTCAGACTTGAATGAATAACCGTCTTGCATTAAACAAGATCCAGATATAATGTTCATGCTCAACGCAGGTACAAAATAACAATTATTTAGGCTTAAAACTAATCCTGAAGGTAGATGTATAGGAAGTGTGCCGACAGCGATCACATCGACTTTGGATCCATTTCCAACGCGCATCATCACTTCATCTTTCAGTAGTCTTCGTTTATTCTTTAGTTCCTGTTTCGAGTTACAAATATGAGCAACCGAACCAGTATCAAATACCCAGGTACTAGTACGAGAACCAGTAAGATAAACATCTATAACATGTATATCAGATATACCTTCTTTCTTCTTCTTGACAAGGCCGCTCTTCAGATCCGCCAAATACTTGGAGCAATTACGCTTCCAGTGTCCCTTCTCCTTGCAGTAATAGCACTCAGCATCAGGTTTAGGGCCAGTCTTCGGTTTCACAGGAGGCGTAGCAGCTTTCTTGCTACCCTTCTTGAATTTGCCTTTAGACTTGCCCTGTTTCTTGAAACTGGTGGTCTTGTTGACCATCAACACTTGGTGCTCTTTCTTGATCTCAATCTCAGCAGCTTTAAGCATGGAGAAGAGTTCAGGTAACTCTTTGTTCATGTTCTGCATATTGTAGTTCATCACAAAGTTCTTGTAACTAGGTGGCAGTGATTGAAGGATACGATTAATCCCCAGTCTGTTAGGAATAACTATTTCCAAGTCACTGAGTTTCTTCGCATGCCCGGTCATAACGAGCATGTGCTCACTAACGGAGCTACCTTCTTCCATCATGCAACTGAAGAAGTGTTTCGATGCTTCATAGCATTCCACGGCCGCATGAGTTTCAAAAATAGTCTTCAACTCTTCTATCAACTCATGTGGATCGTGGTGCTCAAAACGTTTTTGAAGATCGACTTCCAGACTGCATAGGATGGCACACTGAACTTGAGAGTACCGAGTTTTCCGAGTCGCGTAAACATTCTTTACTTCATCGGTTTCTGTTTCTGCAGGAGGGTCACCTAGCGGTGCATCAAGCACATATTGCAGATTTCCGTCAGCAAGGAAAATCCTCACATGACGGAACCAATTGGTGAAGTTGCTACCGTTGCTCTTAAGCTTTTCTTTCTCTAGGAACTGGTTAAAATTGATTGGGGACGCCATATCTACAACATATATTTGCAATAGTTTAGACTAAGTTTATGACAAATTGAGTTCAAATTTTAATTCAATTTAATTAAAAACTAGGTGAACTCCCACTCAAAACAATATCCCTCGCATTGTCTTAGTGATCACACGAACCAAATCCACCGCACCTAAGTCCGATCATCACGAGACAAGGTGTGATTTCAATGGCGAACATTCAAAGTGTTCATCATATCAACCATATGATTCATGCTCTACCTTTCGGTATCTCGTGTTCCGAGACCATGTCTGTACATGCTAGGCTCGTCAAGGCCACCTTAGTATCCGCATGTGCAAAACTGTCTTGCACCCGTTGTATGCACTTGTTGATTCTATCACACCCGATCATCACGAGATGCTTCGAAACGACAAGTCTTGGCAACGGTGCTACTAAGGATGAACACTTTATTATCTTGAGATTTTAGTGAGGAATCATCTTATAATGCTACCGTCGCGATCTAAGCAAAATAAGATGCATAAAAGGATTAACATGACATGCAGTTCATATGTGATATGATATAGCCCTTTTGTCTTTGCGCCTTTGATCTTCATCTTCAAGGCACGGACATGATCTCCATCATCTTCGGGCATGATCTCCATCATCGTCGGCGTAGCGTCAAGGTCAATGGCGTCGTCTTCATGATTGTTCTCCCATGTAGCAACTATTACAACTTCTTTGAAATACTACTCAACATGAAATTTAAAGACAACCATAAGGCTCCTGCCGGTTGCCACAATACAATAATGATCATCTCATACATATTCATCATCACATTATGGCCATATCACATCACCAAACCCTGCAAAAACAAGTTAGACGTCTCTAATTTGGTTTGCATATTTTACGTGGTTTAGGGTTTTCGATATAGATCTAATCTACCTACGAACATGAACCACAACGGTGATACTAGTGTTGTCGATAGAAGAGTAAATTGAATCTTCACTATAGTAGGAGAGACAGACACCCGCAAAGCCACTTATGCAATACAAGTTGCATGTCGAGCGTGGAGCAAATCTCATGAACGCGGTCATGTAAAGTAAGCCCGAGCCGCTTCATCCCACTATGCCACAAAGATGCAAAGTACTCAAACTAAAGATAACATAAGCATCAACGCCCACAAACCATTGTGTTCTACTCGTGCAACCATCTATGCATAGACACGGCTCTGATACCACTGTAGGATAACGTTGCATAGAAAACAAAAAAATTCCTACCGCGAACACGCAATCCAAGCCAAGATGCAATCTAGAAGACGGTAGCAACGAGGGGGTATCGAGTCTCACCCTTGAAGAGATTCCAAAGCCTACAAGATGAGGCTCTTGTTGCTGTGGTAGACGTTCACTTGCCGCTTGCAAAAGCACGTAGAAGATCTTGATCACGATCGCTTCCGGCGCCACGAACGGGCAGCACCTCCGTACTCGGTCACACGTTCGGTTGTTGATGAAGACGACGTCCACCTCCCCGTTCCAGCGGGCAGCGGAAGTAGTAGCTCCTCTTGAATCCAACAGCACGACGGCGTGGTGTCAGTGGTGGTGGAGAAGTCCGGCGGAGCTTCGCTAAGCGTGCGGGACGTGGTGGAGGAGAGAGGCCGCTAGGGTTTGGGGAGAGGGGGCGCCGGCCACTATAGGGGTGCGGCCACCTTGTGGTTCTTGGGTGGCCGGCCCCCTCCCCTTGGCCCCTCATTATATAGGTGGAACCCCAAGTGTTGGTCTCCAAGTCTTCGAATAAGACCCGAACCAAAAACCTTCCAAATGGTGGGGAAACCTACCCAAGCTAGGACTCCCACTAGAGGTGGGATTTCCACCTCCCATATGGGGGGTGGCCGGCCCCCTAAGGAGGAGTCCACTTGGGACTCCTCCCCCACTAGGGTTGGCCAGCCATGGAGGTGGAGTCCCATGTGGACTCCACCTTCCTTGGTGGTTTCTTCCGGACTTTTCTAGAACCTTCTAGAACCTTCCATAGAACCTTCCGCGACATTTTAATTCACATAAAATGACATCCTATATATGAATCTTATTCTCCGGACCATTCCGGAACTCCTCGTGATGTCCGGGATCTCATTCGGGACTCCGAACAAATATTCGAACTCCATTCCATTTTCAAGTTCTACCATTTCAACATCCAACTTTAAGTGTGTCACCCTACGGTTCGTGAACTATGCGGACATGGTTGAGTACTCACTCCGACCAATAACCAATAGCGGGATCTGGAGATCCATAATGGCTCCCACATATTCAACGATGACTTTAATGATCGAATGAACCATTCACATACAATACCAATTCCCTCTGTCACGCGATATTTTACTTGTCCGAGGTTTGATCTTCGGTATCACTCTATACCTTGTTCAACCTCGTCTCCTGACAAGTACTCTTTACTCGTACCGTGGTATGTGGTCTCTTATGAACTTATTCATATGCTTGCAAGACATTAGACGACATTCCACCGAGAGGGCCCAGAGTATATCTATCCGTCATCGGGATGGACAAATCCCACTGTTGATCCATATGCCTCAACTCATACTTTCCGGATACTTAATCCCACCTTTATAGCCACCCATTTACGCAGTGGTGTTTGGTGTAATCAAAGTACCTTTCCGGTATAAGTGATTTACATGATCTCATGGTCATAAGGACTAGGTAACTATGTATCGAAAACTTATAGCAAATAACTTAATGACGAGATCTTATGCTACGCTTAATTGGGTGTGTCCATTACATCATTCATATAATGATATAACCTTGTTATTAATAACATCCAATGTTCATGATTATGAAACTAATCATCCATTAATCAACAAGCTAGTTAAGAGGCATACTAGGGACTCTTTGTTGTTTACATATCACACATGTATCAATGTTTCGGTTAATACAATTATAGCATGGTATATAAACATTCATCATAAACATAAAGATATATAATAACCACTTTTATTATTGCCTCTTGGGCATATCTCCAACAAGAATAATTATGTTAGAACTGCTCTATGTGATTTGGGAGCGGGTGTTAGTGTTATGCCTTTTTCTCTTTATAAGAGACTTTATTTAGATAAGTTGATACCGACTGATATATCTTTGCAAATGGCTGATAAATCTACTGCTATTCTTGTTGGTATATGTGAGGATGTTCCTGTTGAAGTTACTAATAACTGCTTGATATTAACTGATTTTGTTGTGTTGGAAATGCCTGAAGATGATAATATGTCTATTATTCTTGGGAGACCTTTTCTTAACACCGCAGGGGCTGTTATTGATTGCAATAAAGGAAAAGTTACTTTCAATGTTGATGACAAGGAGCATACTGTTTATTTTCCCAAGAGGATTGAGAAAGCATGTGGAGTTAATACAATTTCTAATGTGAGAACTATCAAAGTGGGAACCATTGATTGTCCTATATATGAGCCTGAACAAGGATATCAAAATATTATGATTGGATCAATGTCAATACAATTCAAGGTAACATGATTGATTTGAGGTTTAATTCTTCTTATGTTATGTAAAATTTATTTGGTGGCAAGAATTGATCACCCTTGTTAACAAATTCATTTTATATGCATAGAAGAGCTAAACAGCATCTCTTTCTTCCTCCACTTGATCTACTTGCTGTAGCACTTTTGTTTTGCAAAGTTCTTTAGTTAATTAGAGATTTCAAAATCTTTTTCTGTCCTGTAATAATAATTTTAACACCCAAAAATGTGCATGGGCACCATGGGATTGAACTCCACTTAGGCGAAAAGTCTAAGCTTGGGGGGAGGTATACCGGCATCACTCATTCTTTGCATATTATGGTTGCTGGATACTTGTACATACTTGTTTAGTTTCTTTAAGTGGTTTTCTAATAAGAGGGAGATGATATTTGGGGAAGTGCTGCCTAAAAACAGATTCTAGACTGTTTCTAAAAAAAATCGTGCGCACAGCCAGAACGTTATTTTGAGTTGCAAATTTTTGTGCATGTTCCCCAGGCTGTTATCTAACTTTCATTAGTTGAGCACTTTTCGAACTGAGCAACGGAAGATTTTTGTGAAAATCGATTACTGTACTGCTGTCAAGTTTTGGCAGATTTCTGCCATCTTGCTTTTCTGTGTTTCTTTTAGTTTTCATTTTCTTGTTTTTGCTTTGTTTCTTTCCTAAAACACAAAAAGACCAAAAATATTTCTGTTGTTTCTCTTTACCATTTGTTTATTTTGGTTTCTTGCTTTCATTTTGCTTTGTTTGCTATCGTTGGTTTGCTATAAGAAAACCCAAAAAGATATTGCTTTGTTTGCTTGTTTCCTTTTGTTTTTGTTTCCAATTCGAAAACACCAAAAATATTTGCTGTTCTTCTTTGGTTTTGTAAAGTTCATTATGGAGTTCAATGGTTTTCGGTGGCTGGAGCGTGCTTCCATTCCATACTATTCAAGCTACACAAGTGAAAAGGCAATAATGACGATCTACAACAATTTGACTGTGGTGAGAGGCTGGTATATGAACTCTATTTGTTTTCATTTTTGTACATATACTCATCCATGTGAGCGTGCTTAGTTGGTTCATGTGAGGTATATGTCATTTAAGAAAGTCTAGTAGTTCATGGTCTCTCATGTTTAGTTCCAATTCATTAATATGAGTAGCATGTCATAAATATTTGCTTGCATTGCTTTATTCATAGATAGATATGACATTGTGGTATCCTCCTCTGAATAATCCACTTGAATCAACGTGGCACATGCTCACGCATGCATATGACTGAACAAAAGTCAATTAAGCCTCGATGATTTACTTCACCTTAGAGTTCTTGTATCACTTTTATGCCTCCGTTAATTTATTTTGCCGCAAGCATGATTATGACAGTTACTGCTCTCTTGATTGTCGCTTCCCAGTCTATTGCTAGCCTTCACTTGTACTGAGCGGGAACGCTGCTCGTACTTCCAAACCCCTGAAAACCAAGTTATTCCAGAGTGTCCACCATAAATACCTATGCATGGCATTTCAAACCATTCCAAGTAAATTCTCATGTGCTACCTTTAAAACCTTCAAAATGCTTCTCAATTTGTGTTTATGTTTTATAGCTCATGAGGAAGTATGTGGTGTTTATCTTTCAATCTTGTCATTTACTCCGGACGGACTTTCACAATGGACTAGTGGCACATCCGCTTATCTAATAATTTTGCAAAAAGAGCTGGCAACGGGGTTCCCAGCCCCAATTTATTAACTTTCATAAATTTACAAATAGACACTCCTCCATGGTATGTGATTGTTGGTCGGCACCCGAGGATTCGGTTAGCCATGGCTTGAGAAAGCAAAGGTGGGGAGGAGTGTCATCTAAATAAAACTAAAATAAAAAGGCACTCCTTCATGGTATGAGATTGTTGGCAGGCACCCGAGGATTCGGTTAGCCATGGTTTGTGAAAGCAAGGTTGGAAGGAGTACCACCCAAAAATAAAATTTCATGGGAGCCGCTCTTGAAATTCTGGTTGATGAGGTAGTTAGAGTACCCATTACCATTCGTTGACAACAACAAACAGCTCTCAAAACCATTTTACTTCTGTCTTTAGAAATGAAAAGCTCTAGCACATGTTAATCCCTGCTTCCCTCTGCGAAGGGTCAATCTTTTACTTTTACATTGAGTCTCCATCCTTTCTTTGAGCACTTTCTTGAGAGCACAACTATCATTCTTAGTATAATATGCTTGTCCCAAAATGTGATTAATTGTGGTATAACTTTGATGCTTTTATCTTTGATAAATCTCCACTTCCATTCTTTCCATGAACCTCAAAGGTGCCCAAGCATTTATGTTTTGCTGTACAAATATGGGCAAGCGAGATACCACTTTATCATATCCTTTTATGAATATTGCAATCCTGCTGATAGACATGATTCATGATGCTTATTATTAATTTGCTGGTACCTTTTCTATGATTGACATAGCTATTAGATGATTTTATTTGCATGTACCTTATTATGAATTGCTTAAGTACTTGCCATATCATGAGAATATTTACATCATATGAACAAATGTGTTCGTGAAAGTTCTTTTATCGCACTCAGTTGTTAACTGAATTGCTTGAGGACAAGCAATAAGCTAAGCTTGGGGGGAGTTGATACGTCCAAAACGTATCTACTTTCCCGAACACTTTTGCTATTGTTTTGCCTCTAATTTGTGTATTTTGGATGCAACTAACACGGACTAACGCTGTTTTCAGCATAACTGCTTTGGTGTCTCGTTTTTGTGCAGAAATCCAACTTTCAGGAAAATCCTCGGAATTTATGCGAAAGGTCTTATTTTCCCAGAATATTGACGGAGCCAGAAGGGCAAGCCAGGTGGGGGCCCGAGGCCCCCACACACTAGGCCGGCGCGGCCCAGGAGGGGGGCGCCGCCCTATTGTGTGGCCGCCTCGGATGGCCCCCGACGCCCTCCTTTGGACTACTTAACGCCTTCGACCTAAAAACGCACGGGGGAAAAGTCGAAGTCGCCAGAAGACATCCAGTACGCCGCCACCATCGCGAAACTCCGTCTCGGGACCAGAAACTCCGTTCTGGCACCTCGTCGGGACGGGGAATTGGAGGAGATCATCGCCATCATCACCACCGACGCCTCTCCATCGACCAACCATGTTTCCCCCATCCATGTGTGAGTAATTCCCCCGCTGTGGGCTGAAGGGGATGGTAGGGATTGGATGAGATTGGTCAAGTAATAGTCATAAGATTGTTAGGGCATGGTGCCTAGTATCCGTAGATGTTACTTTTATGATATTGTTGCAACTTGTTATGCTTAATGCTTGTCACTAGGGCTCGAGTGCCATGATCTCAGATCTGAACATGTTATTGATTCATGAAGATATTCGTTGTTTATGATCTTACCTGCAAGTTGTATACACGTATTGTTGTCCGGAACCCGAGGCCCCAAAGTGACAGAAATTGGGACAACCGAAGGGGAAGGCAGTGATATGAGGATCACATGTGTTCACGGAGTGTTAATGCTTTGCTCCGGTGCTCTATTAAAAGGAGTGCCTTAATTTCCAGTAGATTCCCTAGAGGCCCGGCTGCCACCGGCTGGTAGGACAAAAGATGTTGTGCAAGTTTCTCATTGCGAGCACGTACGACTAAATATGGAACACATGCCTATTGATTGATTAGTACTTGGATACCGTTTTATTATTATCTGCAAATGCCCTGCTTTGATTGTTACATGAGTTTCTCTCATCCATGCAACGCCCGTTCATCCATCCCTGTGCCTACAGTATTTTAATCCTGCTGTTTACTATAATCACTACTGCTGTCTTTGTTACTCTGCTGCTGTTATTTCACTACTGCTACTGCTATAAAACTGTTACTACTGATAAACTCTTGCGAGCAAGTCTGTTTCCAGGTGCAGCTGAATTGACAACTCCGCTGTTAAGGCTTTCAAGTATTCTTTGTCTCCCCTTGTGTCGAATCAATAAATTGGGTTTACTTCCCGCGAAGACTGTTGCGATCCCCTATACTTGTGGGTTATCATGCGGCGCAACACCAGGGATTCCGGCGCCAACGTGGAACCTGCACAACACAATCACAATACTTTGCCCCAACTTAACAGTGAGGTTGTCAATCTCACCGGCTTGCTGTAAACAAAGGATTAAACGTATGGTGTGGAAAATGATGTTTGTTTGCGAAGAACAACAGTAAACAGAGATTGCAGTAGATTGTATTTCAGATGTAAAAGAATGGACCGGGGTCCACAGTTCACTAGTGGTGTCTCTCCAATAAGATAAATAGCATGTTGGGTGAACAAATTACAGTTGGGAAATTGACAAATAGAGAGGGCATAACAATGCACATACATATCATGATGACTACTATGAGATTTACTTAGGGCATTACGACAAAGAACATAGACCGCTATCCAGCATGCATCTATGCCTAAAAGGTCCACCTTCGGGTTAGCATCCGCACCCCTTCCAGTATTAAGTTGCAAACAACAGACAATTGCATTAAGTACTGTGCGTAATGTAATCAACACAAATATCCTTAGACAAAGCATCGATATTTTATCCCTAGTGGCAACAGCACATCCACAACCTTAGAACTTTCTGTCATTGTCCCAGATTCAATGGAGGCATGAACCCACTATCGAGCATAAATACTCCCTCTTGGAGTTACAAGTATCAACTTGGCCAGAGCCTCTACTAGCAACGGAGAGCATGCAAGAACATAAACAACACATATATGATAGATCAATTAATCAACTTGACATAGTATTCCATATTCATCGGATCCCAACAAACACAACATGTAGCATTACAAATAGACGATCTTGATCATGATAGGCAGCTCACAAGATCTAAACATGATAGCACAAGAGGAGAAGACAACCATCTAGCTACTGCTATGGACCCATAGTCCAAGGATGAACTACTCACGCATCAATCCGGAGGCGGGCATGGTGATGTAGAGCCCTCCGGTGATGTTTCCCCTCTCCGGCAGGGTGCCGGAGGCGATCTCCTGAATCCCCCGAGATGGGATTGGCGGCGGCGGCATCTCTGGAACTTTTCTCGTATCGTGGCTCTCGGTGATAGGGTTTTCGCGACGGAGAGAATATATAGGCGAAGGGGCAGAATCGGGGGACGCTCGAGGGGCCCACCCCATAGGGCGGCGCGCTCAGGGGTGGGGACGCGCCCCCCTAGGGTGTGGCCGCCTCGTCGCCGCTCTTCGTCTCCTCTTCGGACTTCTGGAAGGCTCCGTGCAAAATAAGACTGTGGGCTTTTGTTTTGTCCAATTCCGAGAATATTTCCTGTGTAGGATTTCTGAAACCAAAAACAGCAGAAAATAGGAACTGGCTCTTCGACATCTTGTTAATAGGTTAGTGCCAGAAAATGCATAAAAATGATGTAAAGTGTATATAAAACATGTGAGTATTGTCATATAACTAGCATGGAACATAAGAAATTATAGATACGTTTGAGACGTATCAGGGAGTACCCTCGACAATTGGCGCCGTCTGTGGGAAACCTGTCGGTACAAGGCATGTCATCGGCAGTCCCAGTCACGTCTGCAACGTTCGTGCTGGAATCGCCAACGCCGCCAAGTCCAAGAAACGCAGCTCGTTGTGGATCCTTCGAGTTCACACCACATACTGAGGCCTCGCGTCAAATCTCTTTGGAGCCACGCGGCAGCATGGATACGGCCTTCGGTGGTGTCCACTTTGTCATCGACTCCAGATGATTTCTTCGACTTCCCAGTTCAAATGCGCCAAGCCTAAGAACTTCGGTTCCAGATAATATTGCTTCACCAGCAACTTTGACAGTCTTGCCTGGGAATAATGGCGAGAGCAGTCGAAACAGTTTCGGTAGCAGAGAGGAGCAACGGAAGAGACGAATGTATCTACGCCGTGAAGAAGAGGAGCGAGCTGCGAGCCGCCTTCGACAGTGCGAACGAGGATGCTACAACGTGCAATCAAGCAAGAACCGCCTTCGTACGCCTTAGTTATCGGCCACAGAGCAGCTTGAAGCACCGTGTTACTTGCACACTTACATCGACCCAAAGGATAACCTCGAAAAGGCTACCCATCTGCTCAAAAATTGTCGGCAGTTCCTCGAAGTCCAGAAGTTTTGCGATGACCTAAGGACTGAGGCAGAAGCAAAAGATCGTTCGGCGGGAAAAAGGGCGGCAACTTATAGTCACCCACAGCAGCAGCAGTACCTGCCGGAAGAAGAAGATGTGTACTGATGTCTACGCCCCCTCCTTTTCCTGTAGACAGTGTTGGGCCTCCAAGAGCAGAGGTTTGTAGGACAGCAGCAAGTTTTCCCTTAAGTGGATCACCCAAGGTTTATCGAACTGAGGGAGGAAAAGGTCAAAGATATCCCTCTCATGCAACCCTGCAACCACAAAGCAAGAAGTCTCTTGTGTCCCCAACACACCTAATAGGTGCACTAGTTCGGCAAAGAGATAGTGAAATACAGGTGGTATGAATAAATAGTAGCAACGGCACCAGAAAAGTGCTTTGCCCAGGACAGTAAACAAGCAGTAGTAATGCAGCAGTAGTAACGCAAAGAAACAAGAAACAAGCAGCGATAGCAGTATTTAGGAACAAGGCCTAGGGATTAGACTTTCACTAGTGGACACTCTCAACTTTGATCACATAACAGAA
This sequence comes from Lolium perenne, assembly GCF_019359855.2. Lineage (NCBI taxonomy): Eukaryota > Viridiplantae > Streptophyta > Magnoliopsida > Poales > Poaceae > Lolium > Lolium perenne. The sequence continues at coordinate 66,225,164 of NC_067247.2, forward strand.
TAGATAAATGCATACTCTACACTCTCTTGTTGGATGATGAACACCACTAATTGCGTAGGATTACACGAACCCTCAATGCCGGAGTTAACAAGCTCCACAATATTCAATGTTCATATTTAAATAACCTTAGAGTGCATGACAGATCAACACAACTAAACCAAGTACTAACTTAGCATGCACACTATCACCTTCACACTATGTAGGAGGAATAGATCACATCAATACCATCATAGCAATAGTTAACTTCATAATCTACAAGAGATCATAATCATAGCCTACGCCAAGTACTAACACGGATGCACACACTGTCACCATTACACCGTGCAGGAGGAATAAAACTACTTTAATAACATCACTAGAGTAGCACATAGATAAATTGTGATACAAAACACATTGCAATCATAAAGAGATATAAATAAGCACTTCACTATGCCATTCATAACAGTGAATAAGTATTCTGTGAAATATAGCCTAAGAGACCCACACGGTGCACACACTGTCACCTTTACACACGTGGGACAAGGAGTCTCCGGAGATCACATAAGTAAAACCCACTTGACTAGCATAATGACATCTAGATTACAAGCATCATCATATGAATCTCAATCATGTAAGGCAGCTCATGAGATTATTGTATTGAAGTACATAGGAGAGAGATGAACCACATAGCTACCGGTACAGCCCCGAGCCTCGATGGAGAACTACTCCCTCCTCATGGGAGACAGCAGCGTTGATGGAGATGGCGGTGGTGTCGATGGAGAAGCCTTCCGGGGGCACTTCCCCGTCCCGGCGGCGTGCCGGAACAGAGACTCCTGTCCCCCAGATCTTGGCTTCGCGATGGCGGCGGCTCTGGAAGGTTTTTCGTACCGTGGCTTTTTCGTATCGAGGTTTTAGGTCGAGGGGCTTTATATAGGCGAAGAGGCGGCGTCAGAAGGTCGAAGGGGCGCGGGCCACCCCTAGGCCGCGCCGGCCTATGGTTTGGTGGGCCTGTGCCCCCTCTCTGGCGGTTCTCGTGTGTTCTGGATGCTTCCAGGCAAAATAGCAACCTGGGCGTTGATTTCGTCCAATTCCGAGAATATTTCTTTACTAGGATTTCTGAAACCAAAAACAGCAAAAAATAGCAACTGGCCCTTCGGCATCTCGTCAATAGGTTAGTTCCGGAAAACGCATAATAATGATATAAAGTATGCATAAAACATGTAGATATCATCAATAATGTGGCATGGAACATAAGAAATTATCGATACGTCGGAGACGTATCAGCATCCCCAAGCTTAGTTCCTGCTCGTCCGGTGTAAACGATAACAAAGATAATTTCTGGAGTGACATGCCATCATAAACTTGATCATATTGTAAACATATGTAATGAATGCAGCGATCAAAACAATGTATATGACATGAGTAAACAAGTGAATCATACAGCAAAGACTTTTCATGAATAGTACTTAAAGACAAGCATCAATAAGTCTTGCATAAAAGTTAACTCATAAAGCAATAATTCAAAGTAAAGGCATTGAAGCAACACAATGGAAAATTAAGTTTCAGCGGTTGCTTTCAACTTGTAACATGTATATCTCATGGATAATTGTCAATGCAAAGCAATATAACAAATGCAATATGCAAATATGTAGGAATCAATGCACAGTTCACACAAGTGTTTGCTTCTTGAGATGGAGAGAAATAGGTGAACTGACTCAACATAAAAGTAAAAGAATGGTCCTTCAAAGAGGAAAGCATCGATTGCTATATTTGTGCTAGAGCTTTGATTTTAAAAACAAGAAACAATTTTGTCAACGGTAGTAATAAAGCATATGTATCATGTAAATTATATCTTATAAGTTGCAAGCCTCATGCATAGTATACTAATAGTGCCCGCACCTTGTCCTAATTAGCTTGGACTACCGGATCATCGCAATGCACATGTTTTAACCAAGTGTCACAAAGGGGTACCTCTATGCCGCCTGTACAAAGGTCTAAGGAGAAAGCTCGCATTGGATTTCTCGCTATTGATTATTCTCAACTTAGACATCCATACCGGGACAACATAGACAACAGATAATGGACTCCTCTTTTATGCATAAGCATGTAACAACAATTAATTTTTCTCATTTGAGATTGAGGATATATGTCCAAAACTGAAACTTCCACCATGGATCATGGCTTTAGTTAGCGGCCCAATGTTCTTCTCTAACAATATGCATGCTCTAACCATAAGGTGGTAGATCGCTCTTACTTCAGACAAGACGAACATGCATAGCAACTCACATGAAATTCAACAAAAGGTAGTTGATGGCGTCCCCAGGAACATGGTTATCGCACAACGAGCAACTTAATAAGAGATAAAGTGCATAAGTACATATTCAATACCACAATAGTTTTTAGGCTATTTATCCCATGAGCTATATATTGTAAAGGTGAAGAATGGAAATTTAAAGGTAGCACTCAAGCAATTTACTTTGGAATGGCGGAGAAATACCATGTAGTAGGTAGGTATGGTGGACACAAATGGCATAGTGGTTGGCTCAAGTATTTGGATGCATGAGAAGTATTCCCTCTCGATACAAGTTTTAGGCTAGCAAGGTTATTTGAAACAAACACAAGGATGAACCGGTGCAGCAAAGCTCACATAAAAGACATATTGAAAACATTATAAGACTCTACACCGTCTTCCTTGTTGTTCAAACTCAATACTAGAAATTATCTAGACCTTAGAGAGACCAAATATGCAAACCAAATTTTAGCATGCTCTATGTATTTCTTCATTAATAGGTGCAAAGTATATGATGCAAGAGCTTAAACATGAGCACAACAATTGCCAAGTATCACATTACCCAAGACATTATAGCAATTACTACATGTATCATTTTCCAATTCCAACCATATAACAATTTAATGAAGAAGAAACTTCGCCATGAATACTAAAAGCTAAGAACACATGTGTTCATACGAACCAGCGGAGCGTGTCTCTCTCCCACACAAGCATTTATTCAAACAAAAACAAAAACAAAAACAAACTGACGCTCCAAGTAAAGTACATAAGATGTGACCGAATAAAAATATAGTTTCAAGAGAAGGAACCTGATAATTTGTCGATGAAGAAGGGGATGCCTTGGGCATCCCCAAGCTTAGATGCTTGAGTCTTCTTGAAATATGCAGGGATGAACCACCGGGGCATCCCCAAGCTTAGACTTTTCACTCTTCTTGATCGTAGTATATCATCCTCCTCTCTTGACCCTTGAAAACTTCCTTCACACCAAACTCGAAACAAACTCATTAGAGGGTTAGTGCATAATCAAAAACTCACATGTTCAGAGGTGACACAATCATTCTTAACACTTCTGGACATTGCCCAAAGCTACTGGAAGTTAATGGAACGAAGAAATCCATCCAACATAGCAAAAGAGGCAATGCGAAATAAAAGGCAGAATCTGTCAAAACAGAACAGTCCGTAAAGACGAATTTTAAAGGGGCACCAGACTTGCTCAAATGAAAATGCTCAAATTGAATGAAAGTTGCGTACATATCTGAGGATCACTCACGTAAATTGACATAATTTTCTGAGTTATCTACAGAGAATTTTGCCCAGATTCGTGACAGCAAAAAAATCTGTTTCTGCGCAGTAATCCAAATCTAGTATGAACTTTTCTATCAAAGACTTTACTTGGCACAACAAAACACAAAACTAAGATAAGGAGAGGTTGCTACAGTAGTAAACAACTTCCAAGACACAAATATAAAATAGAGGTACTGTAGCAAAATAAACACATGGGTTATCTCCCAAGAAGTTCTTTCTTTATAGCCATTAAGATGGGCTCAGCAGTTTTAATGATGCACTCGCAAGAAATTGTATTTGAAGCAAAAGAGAGCATCAAGAGGCAAATTAGAAACACATTTAAGTCTAACATGCTTCCTATGCATAGGAATCTTGTAAATAAACAAGTTCATTAAGAGCAAAGTAACAAGCATAGGAAGATAAAACAAGTGTAGCTTCAAAAATTTCAGCACATAGAGAGGTGTTTTAGTAACATGAAATTTTTTGCAACCATATTTTCCTCTCTCATAATAACTTTCAGTAGTGTCATGAGCAAACTCAACAATATAACTATCACATAAAGCATTCTTATCATGAGTCTCATGCATAAAATTATTACTCTCCACATAAGCATAATCAATTTTATTAGTTGTAGTGGGAGCAAATTCAACAAAGTAGCTATCATTATTATTATCATCAAATATAAGAGGCATATTGTAATCATAATCAAATTCACTCTCCATAGTAGGTGGCAACAAAAGACTACTATCATTATAATCATCATAAATAGGAGGCAAAGTATCATCAAAGAAAATTTTCTCCTCAATTCTTGGGGGACTAAAAAGATCATGCTCATCAAAGCCAGCTTCCCCAAGCTTAGAATTTTCCATAGCATTAGCAACAATAGTGTTCAAAGTATTCATATTAATAACATTCCCATTAGCATGCATATAAAGTTCCATGGGTTTTTTAATTCTCTCTTCAAACACATCATGTCCTAATTCAAGATAAAGTTCATAAAGATCTCTCATATTTTTGTTGTTTTCCATTATGCCTAACTAGTGTAAAACAAGAAACAAAAAGTTGCAATTGCAGGATCTAAAGGAAATAGCTTCGAGCACAAACACAATGGCGCCAGAAAAGTACTTTACCTGGAACCAAAGTATGAGTGCCTTTTACCTTTCCTCCCCGGCAACGGCGCCAGAAAAAAGCTTGATGTCTACGCCCCCTCCTTTTCCTGTAGACAGTGTTGGGCCTCCAAGAGCAGAGGTTTGTAGGACAGCAGCAAGTTTTCCCTTAAGTGGATCACCCAAGGTTTATCGAACTCAGGGAGCAAGAGGTCAAAGATATCCCTCTCATGCAACCCTGCAACCACAAAGCAAGAAGTCTCTTGTGTCCCCAACACACCTAATAGGTGCACTAGTTCGGCGAAGAGATAGTGAAATACAGGTGATATGAATAAATAGTAGCAACGGCACCAGAAAAGTGCTTTGCCCAGGACAGTAAACAAGCAGTAGTAATGCAGCAGTAGTAACGCAGTAAAACAGTAAACAAGCAGCGATAGCAGTATTTAGGAACAAGGCCTAGGGATTAGACTTTCACTAGTGGACACTCTCAACTTTGATCACATAACAGAACAGATAAATGCATACTCTACACTCTCTTTTTGGATGATGAACACCACTAATTGCGTAGGATTACACGAACCCTCAATGCCGGAGTTAACAAGCTCCACAATATTCAATGTTCATATTTAAATAACCTTAGAGTGCATGACAGATCAACACAACTAAACCAAGTACTAACATAGCATGCACACTGTCACCTTCACACTATGTAGGAGGAATAGATCACATCAATACCATCATAGCAATAGTTAACTTCATAATCTACAAGAGATCATAATCATAGCCTACGCCAAGTACTAACACGGATGCACACACTGTCACCATTACACCGTGCAGGAGGAATAAAACTACTTTAATAACATCACTAGAGTAGCACATAGATAAATTGTGATACAAAACACATTGCAATCATAAAGAGATATAAATAAGCACTTCACTATGCCATTCATAATAGTGAATAAGTATTCTGTGAAATATAGCCTAAGAGACCCACACGGTGCACACACTGTCACCTTTACACACGTGGGACAAGGAGTCTCCGGAGATCACATAAGTAAAACCCACTTGACTAGCATAATGACATCTAGATTACAAGCATCATCATATGAATCTCAATCATGTAAGGCAGCTCATGAGATTATTGTATTGAAATACATAGGAGAGAGATGAACCACATAGCTACCGGTACAGCCCCGAGCCTCGATGGAGAACTACTCCCTCCTCATGGGAGACATCAGCGTTGATGGAGATGGCGGTGGTGTCGATGGAGAAGCCTTCCGGGGGCACTTCCCCGTCCCGGCGGCGTGCCGGAACAGAGACTCCTGTCCCCCAGATCTTGGCTTCGCGATGGCGGCGGCTCTGGAAGGTTTTTCGTACCGTGGCTTTTTCGTATCGAGGTTTTAGGTCGAGGGGATTTATATAGGCGAAGAGGCGGCGTCAGAAGGTCGAAGGGGCGCCGACACTATAGGGGGGCGCGGGCCACCCCTAGGCCACGCCGGCCTATGGTTTGGTGGGCCTGTGCCCCCTCTCTGGCGGTTCTCGTGTGTTCTGGATGCTTCCGGGCAAAATAGGAACCTGGGCATTGATTTCGTCCAATTCCGAGAATATTTCTTTACTAGGATTTCTGAAACCAAAAACAGAAAACAAAGAACTGGCCCTTCGGCATCTCGTCAATAGGTTAGTTCCGGAAAACGCATAATAATGACATAAAGTATGCATAAAACATGTAGATATCATCAATAATGTGGCATGGAACATAAGAAATTATCGATACGTCGGAGACGTATCATGTACATACCAACCGAAGTATATCCCGCGTCCCGAGGACATGTCAACATGATCCATAAAACTAGCTTTTCGAAGAGAGAAGCCAAAAAGTTCTCATGGGAAGTAAAGTACGTAGAGGTTGCTATGGCCGAGGTACTTGATTATATCGACTGGTTGGATCAAAGCATATTGTTTAGCAAAGCAGATCACCCGACAGCTGTTCCAAGGCCTGGTCACGCCGCTTTAGTTCTTGAGGCGCAGATTGGAGGATACAACATGAGCAAGGTATTCATGGATGGAGGAAGCGGTTTGAACCTACTATTCGCAAGCACAATGAAGGCAATGAGATTAACGGTTGATATACTAAAAGAATCTGATACAGGCTTCCATGGCATCATCCCGACCCGACCTGCTTACCCCCTTGGCAAAATATCACTGGATGTAGTCTTCGGTACACCTAGCAATTTCAAGAAGGAGAAACTCGAATTCGAAGTAGTCGATTGGGAGTCACAGTATGATGCCATCCTCGGTAGGCCAGAGTTTGCCAAATTCATGGCGGTACCTCACTATGCATACTTAAAGTTGAAGATGCCAGGAAATAACGGGACAACAATAACCGTTCACGGAAGTTTTTCTTGTTCTGATAACTGCGACAGGGATTTCCAGAAGATTGCTTCAATGTTTGGAGTTAAGGAAGAGCTCAATGCACTCGACGTTGTTACAGATCACACACAGCCTCATGCCGATAATCGGAACGTAAAATCCGATGAATTTGACGTTGCAAAGGAAGCAAAGAAACAACAAGTGCATCTTTCTGACCCGAAAAAAAGGTCAACACGTCGACAGATCTTGCTATCGCATAGGAAGGCGCCCATCGAGTTCCTCTGTGAGCGCTGGGAAATATTTGCATGGGAACCATCCGACATGCCAGGTATTCCCAGGGAACTCGATGAGCACGCCCTCAATGTTGACCCTAAAGCTAAACCCGTATAGCAGACGTTACGTCATTTCTCAGAACCAAAAAGAAAAGCTATTGGCGAAGAAGTTAATCGACTCCGCAGGGATGGTTTTATTCGGGAGCTCAAAGAAGCTGAATGGGTAGCTAACCCAGTCATGGTGCCAAAGAAAGATACGACAACTCTTCGTATGTGTATCGATTACACAAGCCTCAACAAACATTCCCCAAAGGGTCATTTTTCGCTGCCTCGCATCGACCAAATAGTCGACTCCACAGCAGGCTGCGATCGTCTCTCCTTCCTCGATGCTTATTCAGGGTATAATTAGATCAAGATTAAGAAAGAAGACCAAGAGTTATCCGCATTCATAACTCCGCATGGTGTTTACTGTTACAATGTCATGACTTTCAGACTAAAAAATGCGGGTGCAACTTATCAGCGGTGCATGCAAGCTTGCCTTGGGGAGCAAATTGGTCGGAATATTGAAGTCTACATCGATGACATCGTAGTCAAAACCAAAAACGCAGCTACCCTCATCGATGATATAAGAGAAACTTTCAACAATCTCGACAGGTACAAAATAAAACTTAATCGGAAGAAATGTTTCTTTGGGGTACCAGGAGGCCAAGTACTCGGTTAATTTATTTCAGCTAGAGGAATAGAAGCCAACCCTTTAAAAATCAAATCTATTCTCGACATGGAACCACCAAAAAAATTGCATCAGGTGCAGCAGTTGGCAGGACGGTTGGCAGCGCTTAGCAGATTTATCGCAAAATTTGGAGAAAAGGCCTTGCCCTTTTATCAGTTAATGAAGAAATCTGACAAGTTCGAGTGGACAGCTGAGGCACATGAATCTTTTGATAACCTAAAAAAGATCCTATCAACATCTCCAGTACTCATAACTCCACAGGAAAATGAGCCAATGCTGTTGTACATAGCTGCAATGGTGCAGGTTTTTAGCACAGTACTAGTTGTCGAGCGAGCAGAGGCAGGGAAAGTCCATGGTGTACAACATCCTGTTTACTACCTCAGCGAGGTACTCACACCAGCGAAGCAGCGATATCATCATTGCCAGAAGCTGGCATATGCCATGTGGAGGACAGCGCACAAGCTACAACATTACTTCGCAGAGCATCCGATCATCGTGGTAACCGAAGCACCATCGAAGAACATACTCACCAACCCAGAGGCTACGGGCAGAGTATCTCAATGGGCTATCGAGATAGCGCCACATGACATAACTTATGTTAACCGGACAACAATTAAATCTCACGTCCTTACCGATTTCTTGGCTGATTGGATTCAGTCGCAAATCCTGGCAGCACCCAACATGCCCGGATCTTGGACAATGTATTTTGATGGATCGAAGCGGAGTACAGGTGCAGGAGCCAGAGTAGTGTTGATCTCACCACAAGGAGACAAAATGAGATATATTCTGAGGATGAACTTTCCATTGCCGACAAATAATGAAGCAGAGTATGAAGCACTATTACACGGGATGCGTATGGCCAAGGCATGCGGAGCAACTCGTTTTGAAATCTATGGAGATTCAAATCTTGTGGTACAACAGTCGATGAATTTATGCGACACGGTCAGTGACAACATGATTGCTTATCGTCAGCCATACCAATCCATGGAAGCAAAATTTAAAGGCTGCGAGCTAAAACACATCGGCAGGGCTAGCAACAAGGAGGCTAATGCTTTAGCCAACATAGGGTCCACATGTTCCCCTATTCTAGATGAAGTATTCTATGAAGTAATTGGTCAAAGATCCATTAAACAAAAAACTTCGGCACCCCCAGAAGTGTCGACTGCTTGCTCGGAAGCTGTGCTCTAGGAAGATGTCGAAGGTTCCACACTACAATCTACAAAGCAAGTCCTTCTCCTTAAACCTCTATGGACTGAGCCTTTCTTAGCATATTTGATGGAGCAAATATTACCAGATGATCCGATGGAAGCCAAGCGCATCGTGCGCCGGTCTAAGGCCTTTACCATAGTGGATGGTGAACTTTATAAGCGAAGCATTTCTAGCATCTTTCAAAGGTGTATCGCCATTGACGATGGAAAGGCTCTATTGCGAGAAATACACGAAGGAACTTGTGGTCATCATGCAAGTAGTAGGGCTCTCGTAGCCAAAGCTTTCAGAGCAGGGTTTTATTGGCCAACAACAGCATCTGATGCTCGAGAGTTGGTTCGGAAGTGCGATCCTTGTCAACGTTTCGCACCAAGCCGCATGCGCCTGCAACGGATCTAATGACAATACCTTTGGCCTGGCCCTTTGCGCAATGGGGGCTCCACATCTATTGGTCGCAGTCGATAAGTTCACCAAATGGATCGAAGCCGTGCCAGTCACAAACCTAACAGCTAAAACAGCTGTCAAATTCTTCAAAGGAATAACTTGTCGTTTCGGTATGCCTCATAGCATCATTACAGGCAATAGAACTAATTTCGATTCCAAGGAATTCCATCAATTCTGTGATGGAAGTGGTATCAAACTCAAATTCGCTTCGGTTGCATATCCTCAAACCAATGGGCAAGTGGAAAGGATCAATGGCCTAATATGCGATGGCATTAAAAAGCGCCTCACAGGTGCAGCTGGAGCTTGGGTCGATGAATTTCCATTTGTGCTTTGGATCTTGCGGACTACACCAAATAGGTCAACCCAGTATACTCCGTTCTTCCTTGTTTACGGAGCCGAAGCAGTTTTACCAGCTGATGTTCGCTTTGAAGCTCCTCGGGTGGCTGCATATACAGAGAAAAATTCCATCCATGCATTACAAGATGCTGTGGACCTCCTTGATGAAGCTCGAGACATCGCCTTAGCCAGAACGGCAGTATATCAACAGGCGATATGGAATTACCACAGTCAACGAGTTCGCAACCGAAGCTTCGGCATTGGTGATATGGTATTACGTCTGAAACAAGAAAGAACTTTGAAGCTTGAATCTCCATAGGAAGGACCGTTCATCGTCACTGAAGTAATACCAGGAGGAGCTTATCGTCTCAAGAACCCTGCTTCGGGCAAAGATGTTGGGAACCCATGGAATGTCGCACACTTGCGACGATTCTACACATAGAATTCGACCTTTTCTTCTTTGCTACATGAAGGCTTCTTAGCCCATTACATATTATGAATAAAATTTCTGGTTCAACTTACATCTTTATTATTTCGTTACTCGAACGGATGTTCGAGATCCTTTTATTGATTACTACTCCCATCGGGATCTTCTGCTAAAACTACGTATCACACAGCCGACTCGATAATACTCGGGGGTTGCAAGGAATTATTACAATATCGATAATTAATTAATACTCCCATCGAGAGCTATGGTTATCGATACATTACAAACCATCCAAGCCTCAAGTAAATTCGCGAGTGCTGCAGTTGATGGGAACAATATTACTTACAAAAAGGCTCATACCGGTGCACCGTGTTACGAAGCCAAATAAATAAAGCGCCTAAATCCCTCGTTTACTCGAAGGGTGTCGCTCTTATGGAACTTACGAATCGACTATGCAAATAATGCAATTACAGCAGAGTCGTCGAGTGAGCAAACTGATTTGATCACTCAGTTGCCCTCGATAAAGCTTTTCAATTGAACTAATAAGTTCAAAAACAAATGATGTTTAAAAACACATCTAGTACATACGGGATTACTGCTTGCAACGCAAGGTCATAAAAAATAAAAATCTTTACAAAACTTCATGGCAAGGCTTCTTGATCTTTGATACGTCTCCAACGTATCTATAATTTTTTATGTTCCATGCTAGTTTTATGACAATACCTACATGTTTTATATACACTTTATATCATTTTTATGCATTTTCCGGGACTAACCTATTAACAAGATGCCGAAGTACCAGTTCCTGTTTTCTGTTGTTTTTGGTTCCAGAAAATTACTTCTGCGAATATTCTCGGAATTGCGCGAAACAAAAGGCCACGTCCCTATTTTTCCAGAAGCTTCACGGAGTCCGAAGGAGAGACGAAGGGGGGCCACGAGCTGGCCACCTCATAGGGGGGCGCGGCCCCACCTTCTGCCGCGCCGCCAGGTGGGGTGGGCCCCTCGGGACTCCACCGACGCTGCCCCTTCGCCTATATATTGCCCTAGATGCGAAAACCCTAAATAATCCAGCCAATTTCCACGAAGAGTCCCGCAGCGCCGCCGCCATCGATGACAAGTTTCGGGGGACAGAATCTCTATTCCGGCACGCCGCCGGGACGGGGAATTGCCCCCGGAGTCATCTCCATCGACACCACCGCCATCTTCATCGCCGCTGCTGACTCCCATGATGAGGAGGGAGTAGTTCTCCCCCGAGGCTGAGGGCTCTACCGGTAGCTATGTGGTTCATCTCTCTCTTCCATGGTGTGATCTTTATGTGATCATGAGCTTTGTAATCTAGTTGAATATGTAGATGTTACTCTTGTCTATTATGCACTCTAGAGGTTACTTTAATATGAAATCCGGAGTCACTCTCCACGGTGTGATGGTGATAGTGTGCGCATCGTGTGTGATTCCTTTATGACGTTGTGGAGCTTGTTTACTCCGGCTTGAGGTGTGCTTTTGCAGCCCTACACAATAAATGGTATTTGTTATCCAACAAGAGAGTGTTTGAGAGTAGCATTTATTTATTAAATTATGTGATCATTGTTGAGAGTGTCCACTAGTGAAAGTATGATCCCTAGGCCTTGTTTCTAAGCATTGAAACACCGTTTCCAACAAGTTCTGCTACATGTTCGCTTGCTACCATTTTTATTTCAGATTGCAATTACTACTTATAATCATCCATATTACTTGTATGTCACTATCTCTTCGCCGAACTAGTGCACCTATACATCTGACAAGTGTATTAGACATGTTGGGGACACAAGAGACTTCTTGTATCTTAATTGCAGGGTTGCTTGAGAGGGATATCTTTGACCTCTACCTCCCTGAGTTCGATAAACCTTGGGTGATTCACTTAAGGGAAACTTGCTGCTGTTCTACAAACCTCTGCTCTTGGAGGACCAACACTGTCTACAAGAATAGAAGCACACATAAACATCAAGCTATTTTCTGGCGCTGTTGCCGGGGAGGTAAGGTAAAAGGTTTTCACATCCTCCGACTATTAAGCTATTTCCTAGCACTGTTGCCGGTGTGTGAGTGCTCGAAGCTATCTCCTTTAGATTCTGCAATTTTATCTTTTTGTCTCTTGTTTTTATTTTCACTAGTTAGGCTTAATGGAAAACAACAACAAAATTAGAGATCTTTATGAACTTTATCTTGAATTAGGACATGATGTGTTTGAAGAGAAAATTAAAAAACCCATGGAACTTTGTTTGCAAGATAGTTGTAGCAATGTTTTTAGCATGAATTCTTTGAACACTATTATTTTTAATGCTATGGAAAAGTCTAAGCTTGGGGAAGCTATTTGTGATATTTTTAGTCCCCCAAGTTTTGAGGAGAAAATTTTCTTTGATGATACTTTGCCTCCCATTTATGATGATTATAATGATAGTGGTGTTTTGGTGCCACCTACTATGGAGGATAAAGTTCATTATGATTATTCTATGCCTCCAATTTATGATGATTACAATGATGGATGTGATAGTTTTACTCCCATTATTACTAATAAAATTGATTATGCTTATGTGGAGAGTAATGATACTTTTATGCATGTGGATCATGATAAGAATGCTTTATGTGATAGCTATATTGTTGAGTTTATTCATGATGCCACTGAAAATTTTTTGAGAGAGGAAAGTATGGGTATAGAAATCTTCATGTTACTAAATTTCTTCTCTTTATGATGAATGTTTTGAGCTTTCTCTTGATTTGCTTTTATTTGCTGGGTGCTTTAAGACCTACTGGTCCTTATGAGAGAGGAAGACACAATTTCATATATCACAATAATATTAAGTCTCCTCTCCTTGTGTTGAAATTTTTGAAGTTACATTTGTTTTGTCTTCCTATGCTACTCACTTTGTTCTTCATTGACTTGTTTTCTTACAAGACTCCTATGCATAGGAAGAGTGTTAGATTTAAAAATGTTTTATATATGCTTCTTGATGCTCTCTTTTCAACTCTCATCTTCATGTGAGCATCATAAAAATCACTACGCCTAGCTAAAAGGCGTTAAAGAAAAGCGCTTATGGGAGACAACCCATCGTTTTTATTTTCTATTATTTTTGCTTTTCTTTTTGTTTTGAGTGAAGGTGCTTGTTACTTCTGTAGCAATACCTTTGTATCTTTATTTTTTTGCATTGCTGTGCCAAGTAAAGTCTTTGATAGAAAGTTGATACTAGATTTGGATTTCTGCGCAGAAACAGATTTTTACCTGTCACGAATTTGAGCTTTTCTCTCTGTAGAAAACTCGTAAAATTCTAAAAAAATTCATGAGTAATCCTCAGATATGTACTCAACTTTCATTAAACTGAAGCTTTTCCATCTGAGCATGTTAAGTGCCTCGAAAAAATTCATTTTTACAGACTGTTCTGTTTTGACAGATTCTGTCTTTTATTTCTCATTGCCTCTTTTACTGTGTTTGAGTGGGTTTCTTTGCTCCATTAAATTTCAGTACCCTTGGGTAATGTACAGAAGTGTTGGGAATGATTGTGTCCTTGCCGAACATGTGAATTTTTGATTATGCACTAACCCTCTAATGAGATTGCTTTGAGTTTGGTGTGAAGGAAGTTTTCAAGGATCAAGAGAGGAGGATGATATAATATGATCAAGAAGAGTGAAAAGTCTAACCTTGGGGATGCCCCCGTGGTTCATCCCTGCATATTTCAAGAAGAATCAAGCGTCTAAGCTTGGGGATGCCCAAGGCATCCCCTTCTTCATCAATAACTTATCAGGTCACCTCTAGTGAAACTATATTTTAATTCCGTCACATCTTATGTGCTTTACTTGGAGCGTCCGTGTGCTTTTATTTTCGTTTTGTTATTTTCATTCTCTGAATAAATCGGATCCTAGCATGCATGTGTGGGAGAGAGACACGCTCCGCTTTTTCATTTGAACACTTGTGTTCTTCGTTTTACTTTAATATTCATGGCGGAAGCTGAAAGCTGCAACACTTATTGTTATTTGGTTGGAAACAGAAAATGCTTCATGTGGTAGTTGGTATATTGTCTTGAATAATTTGATACTTGGCAATTGTTTTGAGCTCTCAAGTAGATCATGTTTAAACTCTTGCATCATGTAGTTTAAACCTATTATTGGAGAACTACCGTAGAGCTTGTTGAAATTTGGTTTGCATGATTGGTCTCTCTAAGGTCTAGATATTTTCTGGTAAAAGTGTTTGAGCAATAAGGAAGACAGTGTAGAGTCTTATAATGCTTGCAATATGTTCTTATGTAAGTTTTGCTGTACCGGTTTATACTTGTGTTTGCTTCAAACAACCTTGCTAGCCAAAGCCTTGTACTGAGAGGGAATGCTTCTCGTGCATCCAAAACCTTGAGCCAAAACTTATGCCATTTGTGTCCACCATAACTACCTACTATGTGGTATTTTTCTGCCATTCCAAGTAAATACTTCATGTGCTACCTTTAAACAATTCAAAACTTTATTATTCCTTATTTGTGTCAATGTTTTATAGCTCATGAGGAAGTATGTGTTGTTTTATCTTTCAATCTTGTTGGGCAGACTTTCACCAATGGACTAGTGGCATATACATCCGCTTATCCAATAATTTTGCAAAAAGAGCTGGCAACGGGGTGCCCAACCCCAATTAATTAACTTTCATTAATAATTCTCTTCACATGTTTTGCCCTGATTTATCAGTAAGCAACTTAATTTTGCAATAGACACTCCTCCATGGTATGTGAAATGTTGGAGGCACCCGAGGATTCGGTTAGCCATGGCTTGTGAAAGCAAAAGGTTGGGAGGAGTGTCATCTATAACCAAACTAAAATACATGTGTAAACAAAAGAGAAGAGGGATGATCTACCTTGCTGGTAGAGATAACGTCCTTCATGGGAGCCGCTCTTTGAAAGTCTGTTTGACAAGGGGGTTAGAGTGCCCACTACCATTCGTTGACAACAACAAACACCTCTCAAAACTTTATTTTTATGCTCTCTATATGATTTCAAAACTTGAAAAGCTCTAGCACATGATTTAATCCCTGCTTCCCTCTGCGAAGGGCCTTTCTTTTACTTTATGTTGAGTCAGTTTACCTACTTCTTTTTATCTTAGAAGCAAACACTTGTGTCAACTGTGTGCACTGATTCTTACATGCTTACTTATTGCACTTATTATATTACTTTGTGTTGACAATTATCCATGAGATATGCATGTTGAAAGTTGAAAGCAATTGCTGAAACTTAAATCTTCCTTTGTGTTGCTTCAAAACCTCTTATTAAGAATCTATTGCTTTATGAGTTAACTCTTATGCAAGACTTTTTGATGCTTGTCTTGAAAGTACTATTCATGAAAAGTTTTTGCTATATGATTCAGTTGTTTAGTCATTATCTATTTGTTAGCAAACTATAGACCATTGCTTTGAGTCACTTCATTCATCTCATATGCTTTACAATAGTATTGATCAAGATTATGTTGGTAGCATGTCACTTCAGAATTTTTTTTATCGTTTACCTACTCGAGGGCGAGTAGGAACTAAGCTTGGGATGCTTGATACGTCTCCAACGTATCTATAATTTCTTATGTTCCATGCTAGTTTTATGACAATACCTACATGTTTTATATACACTTTATATCATTTTTATGCATTTTCCGGGACTAACCTATTAACAAGATGCCGAAGTGTCAGTTCCTTTTTTCTCCTGTTTTTGGTTCCAGAAAATTACTTCTGCGAATATTCTCGGAATTGCGCGAAACAAAAGGCCACATCCCTATTTTTCCAGAAGCTTCACAGAGTCCGAAGGAGAGACGAAGGGGGGCACGAGCTGGCCACCTCATAGGGGGGGCGCGGCCCCACCTTCTGCCACGCCGCCAGGTGGGGTGGGCCCCTCGGGACTCCACCGACGCTGCCCCTTCGCCTATATATTGCCCCAGATGCGAAAACCCTAAATAATCCAGCCAATTTCCACGAAGAGTTCCGCAGCGCTGCCGCCATCGACGACAAGTTTCGGGGGACAGAATCTCTGTTTCGGCACGCCGCCGGGACAGGGAATTGCCCCCGAAGTCATCTCCATCGACACCACCGCCATCTTCATAGCCGCTGCTGACTCCCATGATGAGGAGGGAGTAGTTCTCCCCCGAGGCTGAGGGCTCTACCGGTAGCTATGTGGTTCATCTCTCTCTCCCATGGTGTGATCTTTATGTGATCATGAGCTTTGTAATCTAGTTGAATATGTAGATGTTACTCTTGTCTATTATGCACACTAGAGGTTACTTTAATATGAACTCCGGAGTCACTCTCCACGGTGTGATGGTGACAGTGTGCGCATCGTGAGTGATTCCTTTATGACATTGTGGAGCTTGTTTACTCCGGCTTGAGGTGTGGTTTTGCAGCCCTACACAATGAATGGTGTTTGTTATCCAACAAGAGAGTGTTTGAGAGTAGCATTTATTTATTCAATTATGTGATCATTGTTGAGAGTGTCCACTAGTGAAAGTATGATCCCTAGGCCTTGTTTCTAAGCATTGAAACACCGTTTCCAACAAGTTCTGCTACATGTCCGCTTGCTGCCATTTTTATTTCAGATTGCAACTACTACTTATAATCATCCATATTACTTGTATTTCACTATCTCTTCGCCGAACTAGTGCACCTATACATCTGATAAGTGTATTAGGCATGTTGGGGACACAAGAGACTTCTTGTATCTTAATTGCAGGGTTGCTTGAGAGGGATATCTTTGACCTCTACCTCCCTGAGTTCGATAAACCTTGGGTGATTCACTTAAGGGAAACTTGCTGCTGTTCTACAAACCTCAGCTCTTGGAGGCCCAACACTGTCTACAAGAATAGAAGCACACGTAGACATCAATCTTCTCGGGCCTTCATATCTCTTTCGACTCCTGTTTCCATTCAGGAAATAATAACGTATGCATGATATCTGGCTATGGAATAATATTGATCTAATCTTTCATTAGCATTTGCTATGGCCTCCAAATCTATGGTCGGGTGGCATGCCAAGACTGAAGCAAGTGCAAGTTCGGCTCTAGCAAGAAGTTCCTTACGCACCAGTAATCGAATTCTGTCCGGAGTCTTGAACCGATTGAGTAAAGCAGATAAAGTCTCGGGTGCTTGATCCAATGGAAACATAGTTTTCCACACCATGGAGAGATGAGCGAGATACTTTTCAAAGTAATAATGCACCTTCTCGGCTCGATGCTCAAACTTAGCTATGGCCACAACCTTGGACCGATTGGACCACATTTCATGCTTTGGGTGAGTAACATCGGTCATCGCTGCAATCTTTTTATGGATCCGCTTGTTCTCTTCTGATTCATCAAAAGCTACGACTGTTGAAGTTAAAAAATTAAATCAGCAGAAGATTATTCAACGAATGTGTCAGCAGAAAACAAGGGTGGTCGATTGCTTACAGCTTAAACTCTCAGTGGCAACACGGAGACGATCCAAAGCATGTTGTTCAACTGTAGTGGCAATTTCACTTTTTCTTTTCACCAAAGCTGCCATAGCATGAAGATTGGATATGTCTTTGTTCAACCGAGAAATTTGATCGCGTAAGCGATGGACAAGTTCAGATTCATCACCAGCCGAAGGATTCAAAAAAGTTTCGGCACGAGAAGAAGTTGAAGGAATCTGCAGCACAATTCTCAATTTAGAAAGGTGTCGATAAAAGGCGAAAAAACTCCCATCGGGAGCATATATTACATCCAAAAGATTGTTGATACTAGCAACAGAGCTAGTATAGAACAAGACTAAATTGTATCTGAAATTACAACAAGGGAGCCAGGCTTAATTCAAGGTTGAGCTGACGATGAATCAGGAGCAGCTTTAGATGCAGCCTTGTTCTTGTCCTCATCAACTAATTTGAGGAGTCGATTGGCGCATAGCACTGACGATTGCTTGAAAGGCTCGAGGTTGACTAGACATTCATTAGCATCTACTGGCAACGCCTTGGATAGCTTCTCCAACTCAGAAGCTAGTCCATGCCCCATTCAAAGCTAGAAAGTAAGAACTGCCCCGTAAAGACGGGAGCGCCGCTTCAATACCTCTATAGCTTCGGAAGAATCGATGAAGAAGGCATCCGCCATTTCTCCAAGGGTCTTGTTTTGGTCCAACTTTGGGAATATCATCGAAAACAGCTTCGACAAAGCCCCTTTGGTTTTCTGCAAAAGACCCTGGACCTGGTTACTGGAATCGGTAGCAAACGAGAGGGCATCTGACATTGAATCTTCTCGAAGCTTACTCGTACGGTCGATAGACATATTGGCAGTACCTGGAAAAATTATGAATAAGCGATCAAGAAGATATTATTGAAAAAAGTACCATGCAAAGTACGAAGGGAAACTTACTTAGCAAGTTCGTGATGGACTCTCGAAGAGCACCTTCCTTTTCATCGGCTATGATGAAAGCCTCGCGTCTAGCTTCTTGCTCATCCTTCATTTTCTTCTTCAGCTTCTTCAGCTCATCCTTCAGGAGTGTGTTCTCATTCTGAACTTCGGCTGTGAGCCAGTTGGCTTCCAGCACTTGATCAGCCAAAGTCTTAATGGCTTTACGAAGTTGGACGTTTTTGGATTCCAGGAGAGTGAGTTGATCAGCAAAATCTGCCACAGCGTCAACTGTGGCAAAAATTGGCTGCGAGCAAGAAGGTAAAAGATTATGTCAAGCTGCATGGTAGACGAATCTCAGCCTATACTTGATCCGAAAGTCAACCATCGGCTCGGAGGCTAAAAAGATATTGTGCCAGATATTATACTTACATGATCGCGAGAAATTGGAGGGGCGGAGGAGTCTGCAGAAGGGTTAACCGTCGACAGAGGAATCTTGCCCACGCTTGCTCTTGGCGGCGGAGTAGGCTCAGCAGTCGAAAGATTTGATTCATTTGCTGACTCAGTCCTTTCAGACAGTATTTTTGCCCTCTTCGCGAGAGGGACTTCATCAGCGTCATCAGAGCTGCTCAAAACTAAAAACACACTTCAGACAAATTGAAGGAAGTTAGGCACAAAGAGAGAGGAAAAACTTACAAACTCAACTCCAAGTGATCTTCGTCGACAAAGAGGCCTGTTGAACCCTTTGCGACTGGAGGAGGCGACGCTTTTCGAAAAGGAGTAGGGGAAGCAGTTGCATTAGCATCATCATCTTGTCCGGTAGGACTCGATTCAGCAGTCGCCATTAGGTCTTCGTTGATCTTGCTGCGCCGCATAGACTTAGTGAGGGCATCATCCTCGGGGGCTTCGTCACCTTGGACGTCACTATCCTCGAGAATGTGCTGCTCATCTTCGGTCTCTTCCGAAGCATCGTCATCCTCTGGAGCTACCCCACTTTCGGGTGTAGGAGGGTAGCATTGAGCAACAGTGGAAGCCTGTCGACAGGAAAAGAAACTATCGAGTTCAGATTCAGAAATAGAAACGACATTCAAAGCAAATGCAAGAAAAATTACCTTGGCTGGAAGATGCTCAAGGTCGAGAGGAGGGCGAGCTGAAGTCAAAATAGTATTGCCCCTCTGGCTGAGACGGGTTAGGCGTCGCACTTCATCTCGAAGATCTTCTTCGGATAATTCAGTTAAACTGACCCTTGATTTGTCCGTTGCATCGATGTACATCCACAACTAATGAGGCTGTGACATTAGCGGTTGCACCCAACGCTTTAGAAACACTAAGACCACCTCAGTGCCGCACATCGTTAGACCTTCTGCGTTCTTCAGGTCCAAGACCTTTTCATACAATTGGTCGGCTAAAGCACTTTCTTCGGCGGTCAAAGTGTTTCACCAGGATTTCTTCGGCACAGCCGAGAGGACATCTTCAAATGGAGGCAGATTGGAGCGCCGTCCTGGTGCTGGGATGTCCCGCAGATAGAACCACTTTTGTCGCCAGCCTTGAACTGACTCTTTCATCGGGTAGTCGAAGTAGTTGACCTCTTTCCTAACGACGAAGCCGACACCGCCAACAACGGGGGTGCCATCATTGTTGTTGTGGTGTTTGACGTAGAAGATCTTCCTCCACAAGCCCCAGTGGGGGTCAATGCCGAGGAAGGCCTCACACAGAGTAATGGAAATGGAAAGATTGAGAATGGAATTGGGAGTTAGCTGCTAGAGCTGAATCCCTTAGAAAAAAAGAAGAGAGCGAAGGAACTTGTGGGCAAGGAGAGAAAGCCCACGAAACAGAAAGGCGGCAAACATGACAGTAAAGCCCTTAGGAGGCTTTGGGCGGGAGGAAGAACCTGGATGATGGAAGTCAGATTCGGCAGACGAGATGAGGCCGAGCCACCTCAGCTTGTTCTCCTCGCGCTTGGAGATGGTGGAGGCAGACCAATCGAGACCAACCTTGACCGCGCCTGCGGTAGCGCTCGGGCCAGTGGTTCCCTTCTTCTTGCCCATGGTGGTTGAGCTCTTGGAAGCAGAAGCAATGTCGAGAGGGAAGTAAGGAGGAAGATGAGCAGTATGGAGGCGTAAAAAAGTGAAAACGGAAAAGGGTTCCCTATTTATAACGGGGAGTGCTTGGAAATCGTGGCCGTAACTCTGGTGATCGTGGGAAAATGGGCGAGGATCCAGTCGTACATGTGTCCAAGTAAGAGATATGAAACCGGCGGCCCATTACTCCCACTACGCGCGGAAATCGAGGATGCACCTCGGTCAATGCACAAGCACTAGTCATTTCCTAACTGCCGCGCAAAGTAGGGTGGGCCTATCAGGTTGTGTCCTGTCAATCAGGCCGCCGCAGTGGCTACGTCATCAATGATGTCATAAGGAATATCGACTCCACATGAAGCATCCGAAGGAAACTGAAACAATCGAGTGATTTGGTTTACGTCTACACACGGTTGCGAGCATCCGTGCCTAGACTCGGGGGCTACTCCCATCGGGGGCACTGAACGCGCACCCGATAAAAGTTATGGACTCGAAGACTTCGCATGGCCTAGGATCATGCCCGGGGACTTGATTCTGAGTAGGGTAACATTGTTTTGCCATCGGCAGTTAACCAGCATCGATTTATCAAGTAAAGTTGGGCACGTTACTCAACATCCTTTACGTACTACCAACAAACATAACCTTACTTGGAGGTATTGAAGACCCGATATATAAAGATATATTGGATGACTGCGACAGTTTGCAGAAAGCATCAGCAGAAGAAAAACATTCGAGTAGTACAACTTGAGTCTACACACGGTTGCAAGCATCCGTGCCTAGACTCGGGGGCTACTCCCATCGGGAGCACTGAACGCGCACCCGATATAAAAGGCGTTGCTATTACACTGAAGTCAGGATCTTCCGGCAATTATAAACATTCGATAGAAGACAACTTTAGTCCCTGCCCGAAGTTTCTTCGGCCAGTCCCTCGGGGGCTACTGATGTGGGAATTACCCTTCGGGTAACTAGTATTGCGCTACCAGGGGCCCGTGAAGAACATCCATCGATCAAGGTGGACCGTTATGTCGGTTCCAAGGAAGGAGTCTTGGAAAGCAAGACAAGAAGATGAAGAAACAAGGAAAGTTTACACGTAGAACTCTTTGTAACTTAGTCGAACCCGGATAGAACTCTTGAGACCTGGCACCCAATATAAGGGCTAGGAGAGGGTCTGCCGAGGAACAGACAATAGCCATAACCACCGCAAGTCTAGAGTTAGGTCATCGTAGAACTTAGCCTCTCGACTAGATCGTAGTCGAAGTCTTCGACTACCCCATTGTAACCCGATAATTTCAGTAATCAAGATCAGACAGGCAGGACGTAAGGATTTTACCTCATTGAGGGCCCCAAATCTAGGTAAATCGCTCTCTCCGCTTGTTTGATAACCGATGTCTCGTGTCAGCCTACATGATTCCATCTACCCTAAGCCCCAAACGGAGGGCATTGCCGGGGAGTACCCTCGACAACGAGTGGCAGACAAGTTGTTAGATATCATGTTCATTTCAAGCAAAGATCAAGTGACAGATGGATTCACAAACAGAGACAAGTTGTTAGATATCATGTTCATTTCAAGCAAAGATCAAGTGAAAGATGGATTCACAAACATAGTCAGAAGCCTAGATGAGTTTAAGCGTCTAACCTATATACCGTTTTAGATTAAGGGGGAGTGCTAACAATGTAATAATGTGTATATATGATATATAATAGTATTCTACCTATATACACGAAAATACCAAACGGAACCTGGGTACGCGCGCACCCAGTTATGAAAAATTCAAAAAAATGATATTTAAAAGTTTCAAAAAAATGTGAAGTAAATTTTTGCATGTTCACATTATGTTGATACTTACCCGTGTGTGTTTTCACGAAAAAATACCATTGTATGTGGCCTGCACAAAAATGACAAAATGCAAATTTCGGATCCTGTGAATAGTACAGATTCCTATTCACTATTGTCATTTGGACATTTTTTCATTTTTGTGTAGACCACATACAATGATATTTGTTCGTGAAAATGCACACAAACATGTATCAACATAATATGTATGTACATGAAAAAATTTACTACATATTTTTTTGAAACTTTGAAATAGCGTTTTTTTCATTTTTTGAAAAACTGGGTGCGACCGCACCCAGGTTCCATTCGTGCATGTCCCTATATACACCCCAATGTGTACATGCCACGGGAGGGGTCTTTTTCTACCCTATATGAAACGCAACACAAGCCTGAAATGACATCATTTCCGCCTAAACCCTAAATTACAACAAATGGAAGGAAAGTATAAGGTGATCATCTTCAACTACTCAGACTACGAGATTGTTGTTAGATACCCTCAGCACCCCGAGTTCATAAAGAGGCTTGAAGAGGACGAGTAGTGATCGACGATACACTACCTGTTGTTATATATCATCATGCGTTGGGAGTTGGGATAAGGGGGTGCACCTGAACCTGCCGGGAGCATCACCAACCTGGGGCGCGTTTGGTAGCCTGGGCTCCTCTTTTTTGCGTGGGGTGGTACGAAAAATGGGCCGTTTGGTATGCTGGACTCTCCCGTGTTGTTCCATGAACTGGGTATTAAAGCACCTCCGAGACAGTTGCACCCGTGGGGAAGGGAGAGGGAAACATCGCGTCCCTTCGGGAACGCGTGCCATAAATCGCGTCATCGCCCCCTTCTCCTTCCTCTCACACGCCTCTTCTAGTCTCCCCTGCAAATGTAACATCACCAGGGCGGTTGCTCCGACAAACCTGTCGCACCGCCGCAAGGATGAGGAGCAGGACCAGAGGACGAGACAACAGCGACAACGACCACGACCTCTGCCTCAACCTTCACCGTGCGCGAGACCTGCATCTCGAGTTTGGGCGCAACCTCGAGCTCGTCCTTGACTTGAACAATGGCGGTAAGCACCTTCTTCCTCTTATCTTCATCGTCGTTCTGAGACAAGACGCCCTGCTTCGCCATTTGTTACAACATGCAGATTAGATATGCTAGGGTTTCCATTAGGATTGGGTTCGAATATACGATTGCTTGATGTCCGTGACGATTGCTTCATGTTTGTGATGATTGATTGTTGTTTGTGTCGATTGCTTGTTGTTCATGGTTGCGATTTGCTTAGATATGAGTTTCATATACTTTGCAAGCATGGTAGATCCATTATGTATGATTTTAGTGTAGATGCAAAGATGAAAAGGGGTTTTGTGCTGCAATCACTAGGATGATTCCAATTTAGCTCATGCTCTGTACAAACGAGGATGTTGTGCATTGCATTGCTGGCAAATCATCACGATGTGCAATAGTTGCAACCATTGTATGATGCCCAACATTGTTACCTTGATTTGGTGTTTTGCATGTTGTGTCAAAGATTAAACTCAGTAGCCCTAGTTTGTTATAAACAGAGTACAAGACGAAATGGATGAGTTGAAGAATGAGGTTGCTATGTTGAAGAATGTGCAGAGAACTCAAGCACAAGTTATGAGGTCTAAGAAACATGAATAGGAGGTAGAAAGATATGCGTTGCTAGCCCAAAAACGGGGTCTTAAAGATGAAAAGAGAAAGTTAGAGTATGACATATACGATCTGCTCAAACTAAATTTAAAAAACAAGGAAAATATCAAGAGGGCCAGGGCTATTTGTGATGAGTGATGACGATAATGTGTTAGAGATGTAATGTAGGAGATTCTGCTATTGTTTGAACTAAGTAGCAATTGTAGTATACACTATTGCAAGAAATATGTATTATGGCACCCTTTATTTGAACTGGTACTTGTGTTGCTTGTGAGTGAACTAGGCCAATGATTATATCCAGGGATCATACTATGGATGAGATGATTGATCAGAACCTATGGCGTGAGTGAACATGACCATGCCATAGGTTCTCATCAAACATCTCATCCATATGTTATCATACTATGAGGCCCAAGAATGTTATCTTGCTTTGGTGGTTTGCATGTTTCTACTTCTTCAATGGTGATATCTAACCGTGTGCATCAATTGTGCTATAGACGATATGATGCATGTTTTAGTTTTTCGTCTGCATTGGCCAATGATTGAAATATGGCACTATGGAAGGCCAAGGGTTGCCCTCAAACCTAGTCATGTGTGCAACCACATCCCTTGCGCACTAGACTTAGTTCATGGGTAGTCCATCTGCCTGTCGTGTGATCCAATGTACGTATGAGGCCTCGCTAATGTTTTTGATATCCTTGTTCATCTATTGTGCACTTACTTGTTGTGAGCACCACCTCTAATGGCTTGTATTTTTTGTGCAGGGTAAGTAGATCGACCTTGGCGCACCTGCGGAGGTTCCCTGCAAGGGTTCGGAGAAGAAGCGTCGAGGAAGAACGGCTCACGTCGACCACTTCCACGACGAGGATGGGCCTCAACACTTCCTGAGGATCATCTTCAGCTGACCTTGGACCAGATCCCAATCCCTTCCGAATTCATCTACTGGTTCGGTCCCATCCCTTCCAACATCATTGTCTGCAGCAACACTGGTTGCAACTGGAGGATGACTACCAGGAAAGTCGTCGACGATGCATTCATCGACCAGGGGTGGGCAGCCCTCGCCATCACCCATCAGCTCAAGATAGGTCAGTTCCTCACGTTCAACAAGGAGTCCACTGACATCTTCCGTGTGGTCATCTTTGACCACACCAGCTCTGAGGTGATGACCAGTTGCCCGGACCATGGCGATGCCACCAGGTGTATCATGGTGGAAGAAGCAGTCGGAAGCTCTAATGTGAGTCTAGTTGAGTCAACTGAACTATCGTAGCGTATTATGTCTGAACTTGTTGGTTGGTGTCAGTAGTGCTAAACATTTATCATGTTGATCATAAACACTTAATTCGTATCATGTCTTATGTGCTTGCTTGTGCGTTATTTGATACTGGTAACCTCACCACTCAAGGGAAGAGGTAACCAGAGTATGATTTTAGCTTGCAACCAAACAACGGCACTCCTCTTGGGCTGCTACATGGCCTTAAAATCAGCCAACCAATCAGCTAAAACCAAAATCTCCACGAGATAGAAAAAACTCTCCGTAAGCAACCAAATGGCACACCAATTCTAGCCTGTGGCCCATTTACAATTCATAGGCACTTCCTTCTCCCTGATGTAGTCATCTCCAAATCCAGCACATTCAACCAAAGCCGGCCCTGGAGACCACCGTGCGCATGGGTCCGAGCCTTCGAGGTGGCGAGACATGGGGCGCGTTTGGTAGCCTGCAACAGTTTCCTGCACCACTAGCGCAGTGGGAAGAAGGCCCCTGCGCGTCACAGACGGGCCATGGGCCATAAAAGCCACGTTGTTTCGTGGCTTGCACTGAGTTTTTTTGGCCTCGTGGAGATTTGGGCTCTGCCCGTTTGGAAGGTCGGTTTTCAGGCCTAGTAGCAGCCCAGAATGGCGGCCATGTTGTTTGGTTGCAACCTATAATCTGCTTTTGCTTAACTCTTCCCTTCAGTGGTGAGGTTACCAGTGATCAACAGCAGTAGCAAGAACACAATCACAGTTCAGGCGAACTTAGCACTGATCATAGATGAGATAAGTAGACGACACAACATTGTTCAAACACGGTCATAGTTCAAGACACAACAGAGACGATCATAGTTCAACACACGACACGAACAAAAACTAGACACATACATGGTAGCAGCGACACAGAACCAGGTAAGCTTCAGACATGACTTTCGAAGATGACACACCTGGTGGCATCGCCATGGTAACGGCACCTGGTCATCACCTCAGTGCAGGTGTGGTCGAAGATGACCACACTGTACTCGAAGGAGGACACCTTCTTGAAGATGAGGAACTGGCCTACCTGCAGCTAATGAGCGACGGCGAAGGCCACCCACCCCTGGTCGATGTATGCATCCAGTGTTGGTGGTGACGATGATGTTCGAAGGGATTTCTCCGAACCACCTGACGAAATCTTGAGGGATTCGGAGCCAGCTGAAGGTGGGCATGAAGACAATGCGCAGGAACTGGTCTGACCCTATGTCCAGCTGTAAGTGGTTGATGTTAGCCGCCCTTCGCTTTTTCGATGGTCCCTCCTCGGGGGTCTCAGTAGGTGACCCAATCTTGAGCTTCTCAGTCTGCCACAAGAACATATGGCATTAGAGGTGTGCCTTCTCACGAGTATATAGATGAAAACAAACATTGAAAACATGTGATGCTGATGTCTACGCACGCTTCTATTCTTGTAGACAGTGTTAGGCCTCCAAGTGTAGATGTTTGTAGAACAGCAGCAAGTTTTCCTTAAGTGGATCACTCAAGGTTTATCGAACTCAGGGAGGTAGAGGTCAAAGATATCCCTCTCAAGCAACCCTGCAATTACGATACAAGAAGTCTCTTGTGTCCCCAACACACCCAATACACTTGTCAAGTGTACATGTGCACTAGTTCAGCGAAGAGATAGTGAAATACAAGTAATATGGATGATTATGGGTGGTAGTTGCAATCTGAAATAAAAATGGCAGCAGACAAACATGTAGCAGAACTGGTTGTAAACGGTGTTTCAATGCTTGGAAATAAGGCCTAGGGATCTTACTTTCACTAGTGGGCACTCTCAACAATTATGTCATAATTGAATACATAAATATTATCACTTCACTATGCTACTCTGAACCACTCTCCGATTTGATAACAAACACAAATTCACTGCGTAGGGCCGCATAAGCATTCCTTAAAATTCTCATTCCTAATCTATGGACGCCCCACACTATCACCTTGAGCATACAAAGATGGTATTAACTAGTCACCACAATTCAGAAGTATTTCTGTAAATTAAGCTTAAGAAACAAACACGGTGTGCACAATGTCACCTTCACACCGTTGGACAAGGAGTCCCCGGAGATCACATAATAAAACCACTTGAGTGGCACAATAGTTGAAGAATAACATCTACTTATTCAACTAGATTAAAAATCTCATGATCACCTAAAGATCATACATGGAGAGATAGATAGACCACATAGCTACCGGTAAAGCCCTCAGCCTCGGGGGAGAACTATTCACTCCTCGTCCTGGGAGTCGCAATGGTGATGGAGATGGCTCCGGGCGCAATTCCCCATCCCGACAGGGTGCTGGAACAGAGACTTCTGTCCCCCGGATCTTGTCTTCGGCGGCGGCGGAGCTACATAACTTTTCGTGGATGGAGGCTGTTGATTTTAGGGTTTTTGCGTCGGGAGACATTTATAGGCGGAAGGGCGAGGTCGGTGGCCGCCAGGGCCCCCCAAACAACCCCTAGGCGTGGCCAGGGGGCCCCAGACCACCCCTAGGCGCGGCCAGGACCTGGGCCATGCCTAGGCCTAGTCTAGCCGCCTCCTGGCCCTCCTTCGTCTGCCCTCTGGACTCCGTCTTTGTTTCAACAGAATAGGAACTTCGGCTTTTGTTTCGTCCAATTCCGAGAATATTTCATGTACAACTTTTCTAAAATACAACAGCAGAAAACAGTGGCACTGTGGCATCTTGTCAATAGGTTAGTTCCGGAAAATTCATCAAAGTGCCACGAAGTGTAAACAATACATACATCAATTGGTGTAAAATAAGCATGGAGCATCAAAAATTACAGATACGTTTGCAACGTATCAGATACCTCATACATTGGATTACACGACAGCTCAAGGGACTGCCCTCAAACTAAGTCTAGTGTGCAAGTAATCACACACACACGACTAAGTTTTAGGGCAGCACCTTGCTTTCCAGTGTGTCATTGTTCAATCATTGGCCAATGCACTAGAAAAACAAAATGAGGCCTCATATATTGGATCACACGGTAGGCAAAGGGACTGTCCGCAAACTAAGTCTAGTGTGCAAGTAATATGGCACACATGAAAAGTTTGAGGCAGCACCCTGTCTTCCGTTGTGCCATAATCAATGACATGGTCATGTTCAGTCATGCCATAGGTTCTGATCAATCATCTCTTCACACTATGATTCCCGGTTACAATCATCGGCCTAGTTTAATTAGAAATAACACAATCTAGAACAAACTAGCGCGACTCATTCCGCACAGCAATCTGAACATGCTAAACCCCAGCATAAAAAACCTTCTCATCTTTGCATGCATAGTAAAATCTGATAGTTTCAACAATCCACAGTCCGATCTAGGAAGGATCCACCGCGATTGGAGATTAGAGTAACATATCTAAGCAAATCGAGCCGTGAACACCAAGACCTCGACAAGAACAGCAACCAATGGGGACGAACACCTTGCAAACATCAATCTGAACCCTATCCTAATGGAAACCCTAGCAGATCTAATGTGCATGTCGTCGCAACTGCCCGAGCATGACACGTTCTGGCACAACAAGTAAGAAGGTGAGAAGGAGAGATCGTTACCGCCATTGTTCTGGCCGAGGAAGAGCTCGAGGTCACGGGCGAACTCGAGATGCCGATGAAGACTGCGGAGCAGGTTGCGGCCGATGTCGCGGTGCTACTCGCCGACGTCTCCTCCTCCGGTACCGGTGCTCCTCCGTGCAGCGGTCTGGCGGATTGGTCGGCGGGAGGGAAACCGTCGGGTGATGTGACAGTTTGGGGAGTGAGAATGCGATCGCGAGTGAGAGGAAGAAGAGGGGAGCGGTGAGGCTAATTATGACGCGTGTTCCCGAAGGGACGCGGCGTTTCCGCCTCACTTCCCCACGCGTGCAGCCTTCTGGTCACAACTGGCATGAGTCCGGAGAAACTACCATCAATACATCTCGCTCCAATCGATCGATCTATCCAGGAAAAGGCAGCCTCCCGTGACCCTCTAGCCTCCCCAGCCCTAAACGCTGCCGCCGCCAGTAGCGCCGCCGGGGCAAAGACCCTCGGGGCGTGGCGGCGGCGGGGGCCCTTCCTCGTCGACGCGTGGTGGACGGCGGCCGGATCTCCTTCCTCGACGCATGGCGGGCGCGCGGATGGGTTGGGCGGCGGCGGCCTGCGCTGCGCCCCTTTCTCCCGTCGACTCTCCCCTGGTGGATCGGCCGGCGCGGTTGGGATGGGCAGCGGCGGCCAGCGATGCGGCCTCCCTCCTCCCGTCGGCTCTCCGCAGCACTTCGGCAGGGGCTGGTGGTGGGCGGCGGCCAGGCTCATGGCCTGCGCCAATATCCCCCCGCCTCTCACCGGTGAGTGGAGGCGATCTCGGGCTTCACCCGCGACACGAGGTCGCCCGGGGCAGCAGCCTTGGGTACGACGGTGGAGGTGGCCCTCTTCTTCGCCGGAGAGGGTCGGCCTGCGGTTGGTGGTGGTGGATCTATTGATCTATCACCGCGTTCCGACAGCGAGATGGAGATGCTTGGAAGCCGGCGACGGAGTTGCCGGTGGAGGGTTGGAGTGG
Source organism: Lolium perenne (assembly GCF_019359855.2). Taxonomy (NCBI): domain Eukaryota; kingdom Viridiplantae; phylum Streptophyta; class Magnoliopsida; order Poales; family Poaceae; genus Lolium; species Lolium perenne. The sequence goes on from NC_067247.2 coordinate 66,255,331, forward strand.
CCAGCCCGGGATGGTCGCCGACGTGGGGGTCCGACCTGAATAAAGGCGGTGGTCCTAGGGTCTCTCTTGCGTGAAGAGGAAGACCTACCGGAGGCCTGGACTCCTGATCTAGCCGGAGTGTTGAGTTCCGGAAGGCTCCGCCGGCGAATATAACAGTGCTTTTTGCCTGGAGTTTGCTGGATCGGTGGTATTCGGTCGTGCGCACCCATGCTTTTATTCCGACCGATTGGTTCTGGAGGGAGCGGCGCGAAGCTCTTTTTCTGTGTTGACATCAAGTGACTATGGATCCATGATGAAAGTCGGAAGAAGAGAAGTTCATGAAGGCCGGAGGGGAGGACTAGCTAAGGGAGGTTCAAGTCTCCGCGCTGTTGAGGGACTTGCTTGGTGTTCCGGGCTTCACAGCAGCGGTATGAAAGTGGGGGCGACAACACAGGTGAAGTTCAGAGTCCTACCTTTCAGGGTGAAAACCCAAGGTCTGGCCTTAACTGGTTGTGCCTGGCAATGACCTTGTTGGAGGCATTGTTTTGAGAGCGGGGACTATCTTCAGGGTGAAAACCTAAGATCGTTGATCGGGCGACGATGGTGTTAGCGCACTGTTCCCTTCTTGGAGGCGTCGTTTTTGGAGATTCTGTATTTCAGGTGTTGTCTTGGCGGTGGATGTATTGCTGTTGTTAGGCCCGAGATACTGTAGCGGGACTTTTGTTTCTTAGTTTTCTTTTTCTTTTTTTGGCTGTGTGCATCCGTAGTGCCATTAGAGTGGTGCGTTGTTGCAGAGGCTGGATGTAATTGGTATCGTTTTGATATTAATATATTCCCTTTATCAAAAAAAATATCCCGGGTACTTTAAAATCCGGTTCCTGCAAGAACGCGATGGTTTGCCGAATAGCCCATTCCAAAAGCCAGCCCATGCAAAAAAGCGTCTGGAGGCTACCAAACGCGCGCAGGTTTCTGCGGGCAGGCAAACCGTGGGCTGGAACGGGAGCACGTGCACACGCGCCGGCGCGCAACGGCTGAAGGAAACCAGCCGCCAACTGCACCGCCGACGCGAGTTCGGCGAGAGTGTCACAAACATACAGAGCGGAACAAAAGCCACCGCTTACGCCTCGCTCATCACATCTCTATATCTCGTGCCGTCCACATCCAAAAGCGGTGCCACACTGAATTCGCGCACCTATATTTATGGGATGGAGGCAGTGATCCCCAGGCACGAGGCCGGTCGGTCTTACTGACAGCGAGAGCGTCGCCATGGAACCAGAGAGAGCGGTGGCGAGTGGCGTGAAGCCTGGTGGCGGAGGCCTTGCCACGACGATGACGAAGGTGGTGGTGGCCGTGGACGCGAGCGAGGAGAGCCTGCACGCGCTGTCGTGGGCGCTGGACCATGTCGTCCGGCACCACCCCGGCGCGTCGCTCGTCGTCGTCCACGCCCAGCACCCCGCGGACCACTTCGTCTACCCCGTCGCCGCCCACGGTATCGACCGCTGCAACGAGCTCACACACTATTCTTTAAATTTCGATTTGCGTTCGTTGACGCGCTTGGTGCTGCGCTTGACCAGGCCTGGCCTACATTCCGCCCACCGCGATGGAAACCATGAAGAAGACGCAGGAGGAGAACTCTCGGAAGGTGGTGGCCCGCGCGCTGGAGGTGTGCGCGCAGAGGCAGGTGGTGGCCAAGGCGGCGGTGGTGGAGGGCGACCCGAAGGAGGCCATCTGCCAGGCAGTGGAGGAGATGCACGCCGACCTGCTCGTCCTCGGCAGCCGCGGCCTCGGCATGATCAAGAGGTAGTACGCACCACTAATCACTGACCGATTACCTAATACGTTGTCATGAATCAGTTGCCTGACCTTTTTTGTGGTTCGATGCTTCGTGGCGCTGCAGGGCGTTGCTGGGCAGCGTGAGCGACTACCTCGCCCACCATGCGAGCTGCCCCGTTCTGATCGTGAAGCCCCCCAAAGCGCACGCCAAGGGAACCGGAAACTCTACCTAAAGCTGCTGTTGAATCGTCTGCCAAGCGTCGACCAGAACCAGTAGCACTGAACTTGTTCGCAACTGTGTTAAGAGTGCCCTCTATCGCCTGTGTAGGAGTACACAAGCAGTGTACAAAAAGTAGAAACTGAATAATGAACTGTTGTACTACTACTAGTACATAGGCACCAGTTCAAAAGTCGATTATGAAGTTGTTCTAGCGCAAGTACTCAATAAACAGTAGCACGCCTGTAGGGCTGAAAACCCATGGGTTGGAATTTGGAAAACAAGTACACTGCCTAGAGTTTGGTTCACCTAATAATACATGACAGCTAGCATACATATTTAACAAACGGTAACGTTGATAAAATCAAAGAAAACATGTACTAGTACTTAAGTTGTAGACTCATCTTGCCTTAAAATGTGTGATGTGATGGTAACATAGCTACTACCCCTCGGTTTAACAGGCGCACACGCAACCCAAAAAATTACTTTAACCATTATTTTGGTCAATAAAATATGAAATATATGTTGAAAAATTATATCATTTTAAACCTTCTTTCAATGCATCGAATGGTATAAATTTTGTAGACATATAATTTATATTTTGTTGACTCAATTAATGGTCAAACTTTATCTTAAACTACGTGCGGGCATGTTAAACTGGGACGGGGGGAGTAGTTATCACTATCCTCTCTTTTCTCGATTAATGGCATGCCATATCATCAAATGCTTAGTTGGCATCGCAAATGAAATGTGTATATGTCAACTAAGCATTTTGATAATATGACATGTCATTAATTAAGAAAAGAGAGTATAGTGGTAACATGTTACCATCACATCACATATTTCAAGGTAAGATGACTTTAGAACTTAATAAAAATATAGCATTTTATGTTACTACACTTATGTTACTAACCACTATAAACATAGTAACATAGAATAGTAACGTGTGTATGTTTATGTCTAATGTTACTCCTTACTATTGTTGTGAAATGTGGATTGCCTAGCCCTTTCCATCAGTTCGGACTTTTGGTTCAAGTGGCTAGTGCATGAAGCTTAACATGGTATCAGAGCCCCAGGTCTCGAGTTCAAATCCTGGCTTTCACATGGTTTTCGCAATTAAGCCTAAAAATTGCTGTTGCCCCCCTCTTTAGCCACCGCTGATGCCCTGTTTCGGTGTGCTCTTCTTCTTTCACGTGTTGATTTTCTCTTCTCCCGTCACACGCGAGTGGGGGTGTTTGATGTCTACGGGTCTTCTATTCTTGTAGACAGTGTTGGGCCTCCAAGAGCAGAGGTTTGTAGAACAGCAGCAAGTTTCCCTTAAGTGGATCACCCAAGGTTTATCGAACTCAGGGAGGAAGAGGTCAAAGATATCCCTCTCAAGCAACCCTGCAATCACGATACAAGAAGTCTCTTGTGTCCCCAACGCACCTAATACACTTGTCAGATGTATAGGTGCACAAGTTCGGCGAAGAGATAGTGAAATACAAGTGGTATGAATGAATATGAGCAGTAGTAACGGCGCCAGAAAAGTGCTTGCTGGCGTGCAGTTGATAGTAGTAATATTGCAGGAAGTAAACAAGCAGTAAAACAGTAAACAAGCGATGATTGCAGTATTTGGAAACAAGGCCTAGGGATTATACTTTCACTAGTGGACACTCTCAACATTGATCACATAACAGAATAAATAGATAAATGCTATACTCTACACTCTCTTGTTGGATGATGAACACCACTAATTGTGTAGGATTACACGAACCCTCAATGCCGGAGTTAACAAGCTCCACAATATTCGATATTCATGTTTAAATAACCTTAGAGTGCACGATAGATCAACACAACTAAACCAAGTACTAACATAGCATGCACACTGTCACCATCACACTATGAAGGAGGCATAGATCACATCAATACTATCATAGCAATAGTTAACTTCATAATCTACAAGAGATCACAATCATAACCTACGCCAAGTACTACACGATGCACACACTGTCACCATTACACCGTGCAGGAGGAATAGACTACTTTAATAACATCACTAGAGTAGCACATAGATGAATAGTGATACAAAACACATTGCAATCATAAAGGGATATAAATAAGCACTTCACTATGCTATTCATAACAGTGAATAAGTATTCTGTGAAATATAGCCTAAGAGACCCACACGGTGCACACACTGTCACCTTTACACACGTGGGACAAGGAGTCTCCGGAGATCACATAAGTAAAATCCACTTGACTAGCATAATGACATCTAGATTACAAGCATCATCATATGAATCTCAATCATGTAAGGCAGCTCATGAGATTATTGTATTGAAGTACATAGGAGAGAGATTAACCACATAGCTACCGGTACAGCCCTTAGCCTCGATGGAGAACTACTCTCTCCTCATGGGAGACAGCAGCGGTGATGAAGATGGCGGTGGTGTCGATGGAGAAGCCTTCCGGGGGCACTTCCCCGTCCCGGCGGCGTGCCGGAACAGAGACTCCTGTCCCCCAGATCTTGGCTTCGCGATGGCGGCGGTTCTGGAAGGTTTCTCGTACCGTGGCTTTTTCCGTCTCGAAGATTTAGGTCAGGGACCTTTAAATAGGCGAAGAGGCGGAGTCGGAGGGCTGACGAGGCGGTGACACAACAGGGGGGCGCGGCCCAGGCCCTGGCCGCGCCGCCCTAGCGTCTGGTGGCCCTGTGGCCCCCCTCTGGTTCCTCTCGGGTGTTCTGGAAGCTTCGTGGAAAAATAGGATGCTGGGCATTGATTTCGTCCGATTCCGAGAATATTTCCTTACTAGGATTTCTGAAACCAAAAACAGTAGAAAACAGGAACTGGCACTTCGGCATCTCGTCAATAGGTTAGTTCCGGAAAACGCATCAAATCATCATAAAGTGTGAACAAAACATGTAGGTAATGTCATAAAACAAGCATGGAACATAAGAAATTATAGATACGTTTGAGACGTATCAAGCATCCCCAAGCTTAGTTCCTACTCGCCCTCGAGTAGGTAAACGATAACAATGATAATTTCTTAAGTGACATGCTACCAACATAATCTTGATCAACATTATTGTAAAGCATATGAGATGAATGCAGCGATTCAAAGCAATGATGAAGACAATGAGTAAACAACTGAATCATATAGCAAAGACTTTTCATGAATAGTACTTTCAAGACAAGCATCAATAAGACTTGCATAAGAGTTAACTCATAAAGCAATAGATTCTTAGTAGAAAGCTTTGAAACAACACAAAGGATGATTAAGTTTCAGCAATTGCTTTCAACTTGTAACATGTATATCTCATGGAGAATTGTCAACATAAAGCAATGTAACAAATGCAATAGGTAAACATGTAAGAATCAATGCACACAGTTTACACAAGTGTTTGCTTCAAAGATAGAGAGAAATGGGTAAACTGACTCAACATAAAAGTAGAAGAATGACCCTTCGCAGAGCGAAGCATTGATTGCTATATTTGTGCTAGAGATTTGGTTTTGAAAACAAGAAACAATTTTGTCAACGGTAGTAATAAAGCATATGCATTATGTAAATTATATCCTACAAGTTGCAAGCCTCATGCATAGTATACTAATAGTGCCCGCACCTTGTCCTAATTAGCTCGGATTACCTGGATTATCATCGCAATACATATGTTTTAACCAAGTGTCACAAAGGGGTACCTCTATGCCGCCTGTACAAAGGTCTAAGGAGAAAGCTCGCATTGGATTTCTCGCTTTTGATTATTCTCAACTTAGACATCCATACCGGGACAACATAGACATTAGATAATGGACTCCTCTTTAATGCATAAGCAATTAGCAACAATTAATGTTCTCATATGAGATTGAGGATATTTGTCCAAAACTGAAACTTCCACCATGATTCATGGCTTTAGTTAGCGGCCCAATGTTCTTCTCGAACAGTATGCATGCTCTAACCATTCAACTAGTGGTAAATCGCCCTTACTTCAGACAAGACGGACATGCATAGCAACTCACATGATATTCAACAAAGTGTTGATGGCGTCCCCAGAAACATGGTTATCGCACAACAAGCAACTTAATAAGAGATAAAGTGCATAAGTACATATTCAATACCACAATAGTTTTTAGGCTATTTGTCCCATGAGCTATATATTGCAAAGATGAAGAATAGAAATTTTAAAGGTAGCACTCAAGCAATTTACTTTGGAATGGCGGAGAAATACCATGTAGTAGGTATGTATGGTGGACACAAATGGCATGGATTTTGGCTCAAGGATTTGGATGCACGAGAAGAATTCCTCTCAATACAAGGCTAGGCTAGCAAGGTTGTTTGAAGCAAACTCAAGTATAAAACGGTGCAGCAAAACTCACATATGAACATATTGTAAGCATTATAAGACTTTACATCGTCTTCCTTGTTGTTCAAACACCTTTACCAGAAAATATCTAGACTCTAGAGAAACTAATAATGCAAACCAAATTTTAACAAGCTCTATGTAGTTCTTCATTAATAGGTGCAAAGTACATGATGCAAGAGCTTAAACATGATCTATATGAGCACAACAATTGCCAAGTATCAAGTTATTCAAGACATCATACCAATTACTACATGTAGCATTTCCCGTTTCCAACCATATAACAATTAACGAAGCAGTTTCAACCTTCGCCATGAAAATTAAAAGCTAAGAACACATGTGTTCATATGAACCAGCGGAGCGTGTCTCTCTCCCACACAAGGATGAACTTATTCAAACATAAACAAAGACAAACAGACGCTCCAAGTAAAGTACATAAGATGTGACCGAATAAAAATATAGTTTCAAAAGAAGAAACCTGATAAGTTGTCGATGAAGAAGGGGATGCCTTGGGCATCCCCAAGCTTAGACGCTTGGGTCTTCTTGAAATATGCAGGGATGAACCACGGGGGCATCCCCAAGCTTAGACTTTTCACTCTTCTTGATCATAGTATATCATCCTCCTCTCTTGACCCTTGAAAACTTCCTCCACACCAAACTCGAAATAAACTCATTAGAGGGTTAGTGCATAATCAAAAATTCACATGTTCAGAGGTAACACAATCATTTTTAACACTTCTGGACATTTCCCAAAGCTACTGGAAGTCAATGGAACAAAGAAATCCATCCAACACAGCAAAAGAGGCAATGCGAAATAAAATGCAGAATCTATCAAAACAGAACAGTCCGTAAAGACGAATTTTAAAGTGGCACCAGACTTGCTCATATGAAAATGCTCAAATTGAATGAAAGTTGCGTACATATCTGATGATCACGCACGTAAATTGGCAGATTTTTCTGAGTTACCTACAGTGAGCCCTGCCCAAATTCGTGACAGACAGAAATCTGTTTCTGCGCAGTAATCCAAATCTAGTATCAACCCTACTATCAAAGACTTTACTTGGCACAACAATGCAATAAAATAAGATAAGAAGAGGTTGCTACAGTAGTAACAACTTTCAAGACTCAAATATAAAACAAAAGTACTGTAGTAAAATAAACACATGGGTTATCTCCCAAGAAGTTCTTTCTTTATAGCCATTAAGATGGGCTCAGTAATTTCAATGATGCACTCCCAAGAAATAAGAGTTGAAGCAAAAGAGAGCATCAAGAAGCAAATTCAAAACACATTTAAGTCTAACATGCTTCCTATGCATAGGAATCTTGTAAATAAACAAGTTCATGAAGAGCAAAGTAACAAGCATAGGAAGATAAAACCAGTGTAACTTCAAAAATTTCAGCATATAGAGAGGTGTTTTAGTAACATGAAAATTTCTACAACCATATTTTCCTCTCTCATAATAATTTTCAGAGGCATCATGAACAAACTCAACAATATAACTATCACATAAAGCATTCTTATTCACATGCATAAAAGTATCATTACTCTCCACATAAGCATAATCAATTTTATTAGTTGTAGTGGGAGAAAATTCAACAAAGTAGCTATCATTATTATTCTCATCATCAAATATAGGAGGCATAGTATCATCATAATAAAATTTACTCTCCATAGTAGGCGGCACCAAAAGACCACTATCATTATAATCATCATAAATAGGAGGCATATCATAATCAACATAAACTTTTTCCTCAATACCCGGAGGACTAAAGAGATCATTTTCATCAAAACCGACCTCCCCAAGCTTAAATTCTTCCATAGCATTAGCAACAACGGTGTTCAAAGCGTTCATACTAATATCATTGCTACTAGCATGCATGCAAATAAGGTTCCATAGGTTTTTTAATTTTCGCATTAAACCATTCATGTCTTGACTCAGGAAATAGTACAAAAAGCTCACAGATGTTTTCCATTATGCCTTACTAGTGTAAAACAAGAAACAAAAAGATGCAATTGCAGGATCTAAAGGAAATATCTTCGAGCACACGCACAACGGCAACAGAAAAGTACTTAGTTACCTGAGACCGGAGTATGAATGCCTTTTACCTTTCCTCCCCGGCAACGGCGCCAGAAAAGTGCTTGATGTCTACGGGTCTTCTATTCTTGTAGACAGTGTTGGGCCTCCAAGAGCAGAGGTTTGTAGAACAGCAGCAAGTTTCCCTTAAGTGGATCACCCAAGGTTTATCGAACTCAGGGAGGAAGAGGTCAAAGATATCCCTCTCAAGCAACCCTGCAATCACGATACAAGAAGTCTCTTGCGTCCCCAACACACCTAATACACTTGTCAGATGTATAGGTGCACTAGTTCAGCGAAAAGATAGTGAAATACAAGTGGTATGAATGAATATGAGCAGTAGTAACGGCGCCAGAAAAGTGCTTGCTGGCGTGCAGTTGATAGTAGTAATATTGCAGGAAGTAAACAAGCAGTAAAACAGTAAACAAGCGATGATTGCAGTATTTGGAAACAAGGCCTAGGGATTATACTTTCACTAGTGGACACTCTCAACATTGATCACATAACAGAATAAATAGATAAATGCTATACTCTACACTCTCTTGTTGGATGATGAACACCACTAATTGTGTAGGATTACACGAACCCTCAATGCCGGAGTTAACAAGCTCCACAATATTCGATATTCATGTTTAAATAACCTTAGAGTGTACGATAGATCAACACAACTAAACCAAGTACTAACATAGCATGCACACTGTCACCATCACACTATGAAGGAGGCATAGATCACATCAATACTATCATAGCAATAGTTAACTTCATAATCTACAAGAGATCACAATCATAACCTACGCCAAGTACTACACGATGCACACACTATCACCATTACACCGTGCAGGAGGAATAAACTACTTTAATAACATCACTAGAGTAGCACATAGATGAATAGTGATACAAAACACATTGCAATCATAAAGGGATATAAATAAGCACTTCACTATGCTATTCATAACAGTGAATAAGTATTCTGTGAAATATAGCCTAAGAGACCCACACGGTGCACACACTGTCACCTTTACACACGTGGGACAAGGAGTCTCCGGAGATCACATAAGTAAAATCCACTTGACTAGCATAATGACATCTAGATTACAAGCATCATCATATGAATCTCAATCATGTAAGGCAGCTCATGAGATTATTGTATTGAAGTACATAGGAGAGAGATTAACCACATAGCTACCGGTACAGCCCTTAGCCTCGATGGAGAACTACTCCCTCCTCATGGGAGACAGCAGCGGTGATGAAGATGGCGGTGGTGTCGATGGAGAAGCCTTCCGGGGGCACTTCCCCGTCCCGGCGGCGTGCCGGAACAGAGACTCCTGTCCCCCAGTTCTTGGCTTCGCGATGGCGGCGGCTCTGAAAGGTTTCTCGTACCGTGGCTTTTTCCGTCTCGAAGATTTAGGTCAGGGACCTTTAAATAGGCGAAGAGGCGGAGTCGGAGGGCTGACGAGGCGGTGACACAACAGGGGGGCGCGGCCCAGGCCCTGGCCGCGCCGCCCTACCGTCTGGTGGCCCTGTGGCCCCCCTCTGGTTCCTCTCGGGTGTTCTGGAAGCTTCGTGAAAAAATAGGATGCTGGGCATTGATTTCGTCCGATTCCGAGAATATTTCCTTACTAGGATTTCTGAAACCAAAAACAGCAGAAAACAGGAACTGGCACTTCGGCATCTCGTCAATAGCTTAGTTCCGGAAAACGCATCAAATCATCATAAAGTGTGAACAAAACATGTAGGTAATGTCATAAAACAAGCATGGAACATAAGAAATTATAGATACGTTTGAGACGTATCAGTGTTGTGAAGTGTATATGTGGATTGCCTAGCCCTTTCCATCAGTTCGGACTTTTGGTTCAAGTGGCTAGTGCATGAAGCTTAACATGGTATCAGAGCCCCAGGTCTCGAGTTCAAATCCTGGCTTTCACATGGTTTTCGCAATTAAGCCTAAAAATTGTTGTTGTCCCCCTCTTTAGCCACCGTTGATGCCCTGTTTCGGTGTGCTCTTCTTCTTTCACGTGTTGACTTTCTCTTCTCCCGTCACACGCGAGTGGGGGTGTTGTGAAATGTATATGTGAATTGCCTAGCCCTTTCTATCAGTTCGGACTTTTGGTTCAAGTGGCTAGTGCATGAAGCTTAATAACTATAACTAGTCTAAACGACCGGAGGCCATGCACAAAATTATCAGGGCTAAATGGAGGTGCTGTCGTTACGGTCCCCTAGCCACATAGTCTGTCTACAGGATTGTAATTCGTGAACAGGCGGAACACGTCCCAGCCATCGAGTCAGGCGGAACACGTGTTGACGTTTTTCTTCGAAGGATCAGTGAGATTCATTGATTAGGCAATAATGTTTTTACAGTTCTTTAAAACTAAGAGCATCTTCAACCCCAAACGGCGTTTGGTTAAAGCGTTGGATCAATCTTTTGGCCGACACCGCACCTTGATACCGCGTTTGGGGCGTCTCTTTTTGGCAGCATTCTCTAAACCAGAGCCCAAACAATTTTCATTTAAAATTAACATTTTATTTATAATTTGGAAGATGCTTCGTCGCTTTTACATGAAGAAAACATTGAAACAGACGAAGAACATCTAGAAACTTTGGAAGGCATTAATATAGGGCATACAAAAACCTATACTAGAGGTCAGCCCTAGTCTTCTTCGCAGCCGTCGACGTGGTTGTCGTCATCCGAGCCACTGTGGTAGTGGATACAACAAGACTCTTTGTCATACACCTTGACGCTCATGTCACCGTCACCTTCGTAGAAGAAGTTCAACAAGCAGCCGACCTTGACGTCGTGGTCGCGTACGAATTTCTTCCAGCTGGTGTGGAGGTACATATTGCCTTCCCCGTCGAACAAGACTTCCACAGTCCACCGGCAGAAGTTGCAGCCTGCTTCCCGCAGGGTCACCATGGCCGGCCGCCGGCGAGAAATTTGGTGAATGCGTTCGGGAGCTTCTTCTTGCCGAAAGGATCGTCGATGAAGACGACGAACTCAAAGTACTTGTTGCAGGGGCCGTCCTCTTCCTCAGGCTATGACAAGCGTGCAACCCGACCGCCCCTGTCCCTGCCACGGCCGCGACCGCAGCCAGTTGAACCTACCATGGAGCGTGTGTGGAGAAAGTTAGGTTGCAACGACTAGGGTTGTGGATGTGTGGGAGGGGCGATGAGCGAGCACCCTGTTTTATACGCCGGGGGCAGGCGACGGGGCGGTGGCGCACATTAACACCGTCACGCAGAACAAGGCGCGATGTCTCTCTGAGCGTCTGGGGAAACAACACTGTTACTGCGCGGAAATTAAATTGTGTTCGCCAGAGGTAGGGACAGGTGCGCGGCAACCCTGTGTGTGGCTGACGATGCTGGCCCACCACTCGTGACGTGGGTTTTCGTTCTGTCCGGCATCCCCGCAACGTCCCTTGTGAAGCTAGAACGGGCTCGGGGCGCCGAACACCATATTGGACGACGCCGGACCGAAAAGGGCTTTGGACGCGCGGCTGGGGGAGGTCAAACGTCCAGCGCACCCTAACTCCCTTTGGGGGACGGTTTGGGAACGCGACTGGAGATACTATAACTCCGGCACAAGACGGTGAAGGGTCCCATAAAATACCGCTAGTACCCTTTTCGCTAATTGCGCCAAAGCATGCGCTAAACTATTGCTCACGCTATCCACCTAACTAATGAAAATAAATTGGTAAAGACTCAACAGCTCTTGTCCTTCAAAATATAAGCTCCAAAATATGATGATCTGTCCACCTCTCTACTCTGCAAGATTTTGACAGCACTAAAACAATCTGATTTCAGTACTGCTGCTGTTGCTTGCAACCTGATTAGGTGTTTCAAGCGCCCAAGACACACAAGAACCTCTGATTCCTCAGCGATGGAACAAGAAGGTAGGCCCTTTTGATGAGCCTAGCAACTCAAGCTGTGTGCACGAGAAATCAGTTTAGATAATTTATAGTATTTGTATGATAGCTAGTAATTAGTAATTTTCAGTATCCACTATATATCATGCATGCATTGTCGGTTATTGTTCAACACCTTGTCTGACCAAGAAAAACTAGTAGAAAGTCAAGCAAACGGTCCAATTCTATACCTAATAATAAAGGAAGAAGCGTTTCCTTGGTTCGGTCCGTTGCTTTACGCTTTGGTCCATCGCAAAGTGCGCCTTCGTTCGCTTGGTTTTATATGGGCGCGTGTCCGGATATAGCTGGAGTCCATCACGACCCGGCCGCACGCAAGGACGCAGAGCAACACATCGGGAGGTTCAACAAAGAAAGCTACGCACCGCGTTGGACATGAACTCCTAGCGCCGAACATCGTCGTATTCGACATGGAATCCTTGCTTAGCTTTTTTGGCAAACGGAAGGCAATAAATAGAACTTGAGACGCTTCACAAAAATCCTAGATCAATTGCAGGTTCTGCTGTTGGATGAGCCTGCGCAAGTTCTGCTGTTCGATGCGCCTCGCAGGCTCGCACGTGACCGGCACCGGAAACCGCCACCCCGTCCTGTCATCCTCTCGAGTAGCACGCCCGGCCTTCTCCTCCTCCGGCGTGGTACTGTCCCGCAACGGGGACCCGCGATGTCCCGCGGCCAGCGGCCGACCTCACAGCGTCGTGGTGATTGACCACTTCCCCGAGCGTCCAGCCCCGATTTAGTTGGACTCCGACCCGTGCTACCGAGACATGCAAATACGATGTCGCAAGTAGCGCTCTGATGGTGGCCAGCGGCGGCTGCACCTGTGCACCACCAGCCTCGACGACCACGCGAGTTCGAACTGGCACGATCTGGGCAGATGCTTTGGAAGGTCAGAGAACCTCTTGGTTCTTGATCAACGCTGATGATGGGTTAATTAACTACAGGTGGTTGCAAACTGCAATGCAGACCAACCAGAAGCGGAGAAAACAACTGCGAGTACAGCCGGCAGCCGTGCGCCATGGACGGCACTACGGCAGCCTTCACATGCTTCTACTTTTACTTTGCTCGTCATCAAGAAGAAGTACACGTGATCAATGGTGGCTGCCAAGTCGAGATCGCCGGCGGCCGATAACAAGGCGGTGGCGGCAGTGGGCCCAAACAGCTATTCGGCGGAATCGATTAATTAGGTTTTGTGCACAAGACCAACTCTCGATGCGTCAAACAATGGCGGTACCGGCGGGAGCCGACGTGGCCGAGGCTGGCACGGACGTGCGCAAGTTCGCGGAGAGGGTAAACAGCGTGGACGTGATCCTCACTGTGCACGGCGACGGGATGAAGAACCAGATCTTCCTGCCGACGGGGCCATGCTGGTGCAGACCGTGAGTTTGTGACGCTCAACCGGCGCCGGACATGCAGATCCGGTATGTCGAGTACTACGTGGTTGAGGAGGAGACGATCGATCTAGGAATCATGCCAGCAGTCTGGATTACGTTCCGGTCATAAATTAAGCCTCCCGAATCTTTCTCCAATTTATTCATGTTACACGCGTGTGGTGAGGACGAGCATGGCCGGGTGCGAGGTCGCCGCCTTGCACTTTCTTCCTCCGGCGCCGCCTCTCACACCCCACAACCGGCCGCACCACGTCGAAGCTGCTCGCGTTGGTCGCCCAGCGGCGGCGGCTCTCGCCCGCATGTTAGGCCCAGCGAGCTCCCTCTCCGCCAGTAGACTGAAGCCCCCTCGCCGCCACGGTTTACGCACCGACCTCCAGGACTTGCACCTCTCCGTCGGGCGAGACATAAATTTTGTTATGAGCTATATAAAAGGTCTAGCTGAAAGTTGCACCCCTGCTCAGAATTTAAATATCTTCAGCAATGAAGAATTTGGGCCTCTGTTCCGGAGTAAAACATGTGATGGCAACGAGAAAATCGTTGAAATTTATCCTGCAAACTTCAGTTGCTAAGCTTCATCTGAAGCAACGATGGGTGGAGTATGGTATGTGCAGAAGATCTATTGCTTGACAATACGAATTGGAGTATCTACAAGGAAGAATTGTCAGCAATAGCATATTTAAATCTGCAGATGAAGTCGTCGACATGCACCACAATCTGGACCTGATGGTGAGTGTCCTTGCTTCGACTTCTTTACGACAAGGTCAATGACAAACATGGCTACTGCATGGAAGCTGGTCAGACCAAATTGACGCGCTATATGGATGTATTCTCATCTTCTTTTTGATCAAGCCCTGCATCAAACATTATGCAGATGTGTAATATGTATACTTTTCGACTGTCTAAGGGTGGTCTATGGAAAGAGATGCATCAGCAGGATGATGGAGTAGTATGGTCGCTTCCTTGACATGGTCAAATTTAAGATGTTAAATAGGCTCATTGATGCATCATCAAATTGTAGTTTGCCATGGAAGGCCGTACATCTTTAGCTCAATTTGGATAAAGCAGTTGGGGTGCGCAGTGCGCTAGACATAGAACAAGACATCAAATATAAATTGCCAATACCGGTTATCTCAGATGGACACAGGCATTAGGACTGCACGGTAGAATAAGGATGTATTTTAACAGAGGATGCCACTACTGCAAAAAGATAGTTTTAATGTATCACTCAAACGGTTGCAGGATGAAGCAGAACATATTTCTTGGGGTCTCAGTTAGATCTGGTCGAAGAGGAAGTTGAACAAATAAGGTGTGTCTCTTATGATCTAAAATATAATGTTTCTTTCTTACTATTTTTGCTTTTCTATGCATTTTTTTATTATATATATTTCCTCGTAGCAAGTACAACATAGAATGGTTTGCTGGAGCATTTCAGTGTTTGTTTCTTTGAAACTGTGTACACAAAGTTTTCTTCTTATACGAAACTCATCCTACAATATGATCCCACCGTCTTTGCTTGTACCAATTTAATCAAGGGTGATTTTTCACTGTTGAACAAAATCGGAAGAAATTTTATCGTACGTGTATCTCTATTCTTATATATCCCGGTGCAACGCACGGGCAATTTTACTAGTATACTCTAAAAGTCCTTATAAATTTCTTACGTAATGATACACTAGAAATCTCTTTATTAAGATATTTGTCATGACATACCTAATAGATATATCTACCATAATATTAGAACTATTTAAACACTAATGTAGATATATATATAAGATTAAAAAGACTAAAATGGTTTCTTATTCTGCCAATACGTTTCGTCGTTCCTTCCGTCGTTCATTTCGTCGTCGCGCTTCCTCGTCCGTCGTCCACATGGGCCAGGCCCAATGAACTTGCACCTGTCTCGCTAGCTTTCCAAACCATCCCCGCTCGATGCCCCTGTTACTCCCTGGCCGAAAATCAGCCCCCAAATCGCCGCTCAAGATCTCGACCATGCGCGCGGCTTCCCGCGACGCCGTCCCTCTCCCCCCTACGGGCGTGTGTGGCTTGCCGTCCATGGCGTCTGCGACGACGGCGCCCCGCCGTGCAGCTCCTCTTGGATGCGCGGCGCTGAACCCCTCGGCTTGCTACGACGCGCGGCCGGCCGCGCGCAGCTTGCCCACCCTAACGTGACGCCTGCTCCACCACCCAGGGCGTGTGAGGCTTGCTTGGTCTGCAAGCTCTGCCATGGTGCTCCACGACGCATGCGGCTCAACCCCACGGCACCGCTTAGATCCATCGCGTGGCTGTCCTCCGTTGGTGACGATATAGTCAGGTATGTATTCTATACCATTCTTCCTCTGCTGTTACTTGATTCTTAATTAAAGGACATAGAGTCGGGATATTCACTTTGGCTCATAGGAGCATTTGCTCCCGTTGTGTGAACCTACGTTTCAAAGTGTCAAAAAATTCTAAAATAAATTTTTCCATGTACATCTACACATTTTATGTTCGTACATAAATTTTTTAAAAAATTAAAAAATTATGTGGCTCCTGTAAAAAAAGACAAATTTTGATGCTATAACACGACTACGTACAGGATATTTTTTTTGTCTTTTTTGTACACGCCCACATAAAATGTTGTTTCTCCACGAAAACTTATGCACTAACATAGAATGTCACGATGTACACAAAAAAAATTATGTCAGAATTTTTTAACATTTTTTAAATTGTTTTTTAATTATTTTGTATAATGGGAGCATTTGCTCCTATGAGCCAAAACGCCGCCTCCCATAGAGTCCACATAACTTATTCTGATTTTTTATGTGTTCAGAAATAGGCGATTTCAGATAGACACAATTTGGTACTCCACTAGGAAGGGTTGAGTTTAGGGTGGCAGGAAGTATTAGCGACTAGATCCGAAGCAACTCCAGCCCCTCCAAGTTTCAGGTTTATATATTCCGTATCTATCTACCTTGGTCTCCCAGGGAACTATTTTCATAATACGCCAACTTGGATGGTTTGACTCTGTATGTGCTTTGTTTTTTTAGACCAGAACATTGTGGAATATGGGATTTAAGTTAGGATGCAGGTTCTGGAACTAGCATAAAAATAAACTAGGACGCAGGTTGAGTTACTAGACAAGGAGGAATGAGCTTGGACTATCCATGGAATATTTCCTAGGATTGGAGTATGTTGTTGTGAGGTAGCATGTAAGATACAACAATATTGTGACATTGATGGCACTGTAACAATAGTTACTGTAATAGAAGGTAAACCAATGCTTATTACTAGGACACTGGTTGTGCTCAAAAATTGTACATAGTAAACAATCCATATTTTATAGTAACTTTTCTTCTCATTTTATAGTTCACGATCGTCAAACTATCTTTCACATATGAGTTATTAGAATGTCATTTTCAGTTAACTTTGCCAGATCGCACTTCATTGTGACACATGTGTATATTCAACTTCACAGATGATCATATATATTTTGCCGGGTTTGGTTGTGCATGCACAACCAACTAAGTACATGTATGTTAATACAGGTTCTGCTTGAGCTCCAGTAACATTGTCATGCTAAAATTTGATACTACAAATTGTGCTTGAGCATCAGTCTTTACCCATTTACACATTTGTTTCAGCTGAAATCGAGGCCCCCACTCTAGGCTAGAGATAAATATTGATGTGAAAGAATCTCATGGAGCCGATGCACAAATCGATGCACGTCGGCTCTCTTGGTTTATCTGCAGTCCTTCAGTAGCAATAGCAACAAACTAAGTTACCAATTCAAAATACTGGAGTTAGTCTTGTTGATTGTTAAAAATAGAATTTACATGTTCGGGCTTTTCGATTTGAAGTATTTTCTGAAACTTGTCTTTGTGATGCAGCATTTCTAAATCAGCAGCATTATAAGTAGGAATTAAAAAGCCTTCAAAACCTGACCAAGATATTCAGAAAGGATACAACCGGATACAACCAGTATCTACAACTTCAAATGCAATAGTTCAAGTTGTGTGGTGTTTACAATGGAATCTTGCTGGGTGCGTGGAATGTTAGCCCACGGCAGACCGCCTCCAGGTTTTCACCGACATGAGAAAGCACGACCTCCGCAGAAAAAGTCCGGTAGTAGGTTTACAATGGTAATTCTTCTCTAAGCGCCTAAGAAATTTCTATATTTTGTTGTTTCGAAAAAACTTGAGCTGAAATTCTTCAAGGTGTAGGATATTTATTTCGTGATATATATAGATTATTGCTAGGGCTCCGTTTCTATCAGCTCATATTTTGCTAGATGAATTATCTCTGCTTCAAGCCCGGCGGCCTCTTTTTCAAGGCTCAAGGTGCTTGCTGGTTTCTGTTTTCTCCCTCTGATCGGTCGGCTTGATTAGTTCTGTTAGATAGAGTAAGGCTTGGCGATTTTTGGAGGATAAATTTAGAAAGTTCTACTCATACCGATATATTCCATAGTACTCCAGCTTACTAACACTCTTGAGCCTTTTCTTGAGCAGGCAGCTCGAATTCTGGGCAAGCCCCGTTTGGCACCAAGGGCATGTGTGAAAAGGCTTGTTACTTTAGTAGACCTTAAAAGGGTTGGTAAGATTTCAAAACATTGATCTGACATTGAAACTTCCAGGTATATAGTGGCCATAACAAGATGTCTCATGCTTTAGTACAGCTCCACAAGTTCAGAATCTCAATTATCTTTGCATATCGTGTCCCGAGCTTTGGTTGTTTATTTGTTTCTTCTAAAATAGAGTTTCGGTTCATAATACTGAATTCAAGCCATCCCAGTCCATTCAGTTGAGGTCTCTTAGAATCTGTATTTACTGAAGATTACATTGCAATATTTCAGGCTTACAGATAGAGAGCTTGCACGGCTTGATGTTCTCACTTCAAAAACTATATAGTCAGATAACAATCTGGTTTCTTCCTTCCCGATTAGGAAAACAACATGTTTTTTGCTGCCATACATGCCTGATGTTGCCCCACTAGAACATGAGTATTTTTCATTCCCTTGTGTTTTCTGTGTGAAAAGCATCAAGATTGATAGCAAAAAGAAATTACTGATTGATATTGGTCAATATCGCCCTTTCTTGATTTCGAAGCAAGTAAGCATATGTCTCGCGTATTAGCTAAATTACTGTTATTTTTGGTGATGCATCATGATAGCCTTCGGAATCTTTTCTTGTTTGATTTGAGAGCATATGTTTCTTTGTATCTGTGCATCTTCTAAATTGAGTAGTACAATGCCTCATAAGGTAAATATATATATGTTCAGTGCGGTATTGACATCTTGTGGTCTTTAAATAGGGAAATCTTGGTTCGGACTTGGAGAATCAGGGTAGGCAGCGGTGTGATACGTCCCCGACGTATCCATAATTTCTGTCGTTCCATGCTTGTTTTATGACAATACTTACATGTTTTGCTTGCACTTTATGATGATTTCATGCATTTTCCGGAACTAACCTATTAACGAGATGCCACAGTGCCAGTTCCTGTTTTCTGCTGTTTTTGGTTCCAGAAAGGCTGTTCGGGCAATATTCTCGGAATTGGACGAAATCAACGCCAAACCTCCTATTTTTCCCGGAAGGCTCCAGAACACCGAAGAAGAGTCGGAGAGGGGCCAGGGGGCCACCACACCACATGGCGGCGCGGGCCAGACCCTGGCCGCGCCGGCCTAGGGTGTGGCGCCCCCAGGTGCCCCCCTGCGTCGCCTCTTCGCCTATAAAATCCCTTTCGACCTAAAAACACCGTACCAATTGACGAAACTCCAGAAAGACTCCAGGGGCGCCGCCACCGTCGCGAAACTCCAATTCGGGGGACAGAACTCTGTTCCGGCACCCTGCCGGAACGGGGAAGTGCCCCCGGAAGCCATCTCCATCAACGCCACCGCCTCCGCCATGCTCCGTGAGTAGTTCCCCCATGGACTACGGGTTCTAGCAGTAGCTATGTCGGTATACTCTCCTCCATGTACTTCAATACAATGGTCTCATGAGCTGCCTTACATGATTGAGATCCATCTGATGTAATCGGTGTTGTGTTTGTTGGGATCCGATGGATGATACATTATGATTAGTCTATCTATAAAGTTTGTGAAGTTATTGTTGCTGCAATCTTGTTATTCTTAATGCTTGTCATTAGGGCCCGAGTGGCATGATCTTAGATTTAAGCTCTATATTGTTGCTTAGATTGTATCTACAAGTTGTATGCACATGTCACTGTCCGGAACCAAAGGCCCCGAAGTAACAGAAATCGGGACAACCGGAGGGGATGGCGGTGATTTGAGGGACACATGTTTTCACGGAGTGTTAATGCTTTGCTCCGGTACTCTATTAAAAGGAGTACCTTAATATCCAGTAGTTTCCCTTGAGGCCCGGCTGCCACCGGCTGGTAGGACAAAAGATGTTGTGCAAGTTTCTCATTGCGAGCACGTACGACTATATACGGAAAACATGCCTACATAATTAATAAGCCTGATGTTCTGTCTTAATGCTTTGATTCCTATCAATTTCCCAACTGTAATTTGTCTACCCAACACTTGTCACTTGTTATTGGAGAGTTACCACTAGTGTAGATCGCTGGGAACCCCGGTCCATCTCTCATCATAATATACTTGTTCTCTATGTCATTGGAAGTAGTATCAACTATTTTCCGGTACCATTGCTCCCATATTGCTATTACTGCTGCTGTGTTACTGTTACTACTGCTCTCATATTACTGCTACTTTCACATCACCCCTGTTGCTAGTGCTTTTCCAGGTGCAGCTGAATTGACAACCCAGTTATTAAGGCTTATAAGTATTCTTTACCTCCCCTTGTGTCGAATCAATAAATTTGGGTTATACTACCCTCGAAGACTATCACGATCCCCTATACTTGTGGGTTATCAAGACTGTTTTCTGGCGCCGTTGCCGGGAAGGCATAGCTCTACTCATAAGTTCACCTGGGGAGTACACTCTACCTCTCTCTCCGTTTTATTTTATTTTGTTTTGCTTAGTTTACTTTTGTCTAGTTTATTTCTGTCTAGTATTATTTTGCTTAGTTTACTTTTGTCTAGTTTATTTTTGTCTTGTTTTATTTTCCTCATATACCCAAAAATCCATAAAAATTTGAAAAACCAAAAAATTAAAAACTGCTGTTATGGGAGAACCAACAACCTACTTGGAGCTTATAGAATGTTATAATAATTATAGAGAATCAAGAACTGGTAAAATAATGAGTGCTATGATAGAAAAATTGAATACAATGGCTAGAATCTTGCTTAGACGCCATGATATAAACTGTTGCTCTCAACAGGATACTAAACATCTTAAATTTCAATGTGGCTTTAGTGAGGAATTTTTAATTACGAACTATAATCGGAATTGCTATATTCATTATGGGTTCGAAGAGGTAGAACAATTTGTCTTATTTATGGGAGCCTCCGAGATAGAATCCTTCATGGTTGAGAATTATGAAACTTGTGCTATTTGTAAGGACCTTAAAGATTATGTCTCTACTATCCTTAATTCTTGCATAGAATGCTACAGTGGTAATCCTTATATCATTGATTATAAAGAGAGACTCATTAATGCACAAGAATGCACTCACAATTTGCAGGAACCTGTGGAAGAAGAAACTGATGAACCTGAAAGCTCATTGGATGAAAAAGAGGAGGAAATTGATGAACTTGAAAGCTCATTGGATGAAAAAGAAGAGGAGAGCGACGAACAAAAGGAGGAATAATGGATTAGCTACCCATGCCAACCTTCTAATGAGAGTAACTCTTTATCTCTTACATTATTTGATTGTCCTCCATGCTTACCGAAAGAGGTTGAATGTTATGTTCCTGTGGATTCTCTTGAAATATTACCTATGAGTAAAACTTGTGAGAATAATTATGCTACTGTTATTTATGATAATCCATGATACTTTGATAAATCTTATAATAATGCTTTGTTTGTGCCTGATGTCAAAATGCATGGTACTAAAGAATTTTGCTTGGCAAATGTTTATGATAAAGCTCTAGATGATGGTCCTATGTTACTTGACAATATTAATTGTGTTACTAATGAAAATGGGATTGGAGAGTTATTGACTTTATCTATGTGTCCCATATCTCTTGAGATTGATCAACTACCTTGTTATATTATTAATAAAAGTAAGTTTGAAAGTTTTAAATCCACTATTCTTGAACTTGATAAAAATTATATGTTTGTGGATCATGAAAAGTATGCTGCATGTGATAGTTATATTGTTGAGTTTGTTCATGAAGCTACTGAAAATTATTATGAGAGAGGAAAATATGGTTGTAGAGATTTGCATGGTACTAAAACACCTCTCTATATGCTGGAATTGTTGAAGTTACACTTGTTCTATCTTCTTATGCTTGTCACTTTGTTCTTCATGAATTTATTTGTGTACAAGATTCCTTTGCATAGGAAGCATGTTAGGCTTAAATGTGTTTTGAATTTGCCTCTTGATGCTCTCTTTTGCTTCAAATACTATTTCTTGCGAGTGCATCATTAAAACTGCTGAGCCCATCTTAATGGCTATAAAGAAAGCAACTTCTTGGGAGATAACCCATGTGTTATTTTGCTACAGTACTTTATTTTATATTTGTGTCTTGGAAGTTGTTTACTACTGTAGCAACCTCTCCTTATCTTAGTTTTGTGTTTTGTTGTGCCAAGTGAAGCCTCTAATCGAAGGTTGATACTAGATTTGGATTTCTGCGCAGAAACAGATTTCTATCTGTCACGAATCTGGGCTGTTTTCTCTGTAGGAAAATCAGAAAAATATGCCAATTTACGTGCGTGTTTCTCAGATATGTACGCAACTTTCATTAGTTTTGAGTTTTCTGATTTGAGCAACGGAAGTATTTTATTAAAATTCGTCTTTACTGGCTGTTCTGTTTTGGCAGATTCTGTCTCTGTTTTTTGCATTGTCTCTTGTGGACTTTAAGCGAGCTTTTCTAGACATAGAGAGCTGTAGCTAATGTTTTATTGAGTTCTTGCAATGTGCCACTACAGGACCAAGGTGGATTCAAATTTTTTGAGTACTAACCCCTCTAATGAAGTTTATGAGAAGTTTGTTGTGAAGGAAGTTTTCAAGGGTCAAGAGAGGAGGATGATATATGATCAAGAAGAGTGAAAAGTCTAAGCTTGGGGATGCCCCCGTGGTTCATCCCTGCATATTTTGAGAAGATTCAAGCGTCTAAGCTTGGGGATGCCCAAGGCATCCCCTTCTTCACCAACTTATCAGGTTCCTCCCCTGAAACTATATTTTTATTCGGTCACATCATATGTGCTTTACTTGGAGCGTCTGTGTGCTTTTATTTTCGTTTTTGTTTGAATAAGATGGATCCTAGCAATCCTTGTTTGGGAGAGAGACACGCTCCACTTTTTCATATGAACACTTGTTCTTCGTTTTACTTTTAATGTTCAATGATAAAAGTTGGAAGCTACAGCACTTATTGTGATTTGGTTGGAAACAGGAAATGCCTCATATGTCTTGGATAATTTGACACTTGGCAATTGTTTTGAGCTCTCAAGTAGATCATAAGTTTTTGCATGTAGTTTAAACCTATTAGTGGAGAACTACCGTAAAGCTTGTTGAAATTGGTTTGCATAATTGATCTCTCTTAAGGTCTAGATATTTTCTGGTAAAGTGTTTGAGCAACAAGGAAGATAGTGTAGAGTATTATAATGCTTGCGATATGTTCTTATGTAAGTTTTGCTGTACCGGTTCATACTTGTGTTTGCTTCAAACAACCTTGCTAGCCTAAGCCTTGTATCGAGAGGGAATACTTCTCATGCATCCAAAATCCTTGAGCCAACCACTATGCCAATTGTGCCCACCATACCTACCTACTATGTGGTATTTCCTGCCATTCCAAAGTAAATTGCTTGAGTGCTACCTTTAAACAATTCAAAATGCTTCACAATTTGTGTTAATGTTTTATAGCTCATGTGGAAGTATGTGGTGTTTAGCTTTCAACCTTGTCATTTACTTTTGACGGACTCTCATATGGACTAGTGGCACATCCGCTTATCCAATAATTTTGCAAAAAGAGCTGGCAACGGGATTCCCAGTCCCAAATTAATTAACCTAAATAGACACTCCTCCATGGTTTGTGATTGTTGGACGGCACCCGAAGGATTCGGTTAGCCATGGTTTGTGTAAGCAAAGGTTGGGGGGAGTGTCATCATAATAAAACTAAAATAAAAAGGCACTCCTTCATGGTATGAGATTGTTGGCAGGCACCCGAGGATTCGGTTAGCCATGGTTTGTGTAAGAAAGGTTGGAAGGAGTGCCAAATAAATATGCAATAATTCATGGGAGCCGTTCTTGAAAGTCCGGTTGGCGAGGTAGTTAGTGTACCCATTACCATTCGTTGACAACAACAAACACCTCTCAAAATTTTACTTTTTATGCTCTCTATATGTTTTCAAAACCAAAGCTCTAGCACAAATATAGCAATCGATGCTTTCCTCGTAGAAGGGCCATTCTTTTACTTTATGTTGAGTCAGTTTACCTACTTCCTTCCACCTTAGAAGCAAACACTTGTGTCAACTGTGCATTGATTCTTACATACTTGCATATTTGCATTCATCATATTACTTTGTGTTGACAATTATCCATGAGATATGCATGTTGAAAGTTGAAAGCAACCGCTGAAACTTATATCTTCCTTTGTGTTGCTTCGATGCCTTTACTTTGAATCTATTGCTTTATGAGTTAACTCTTGTGCAAGACTTTTGATGCTTGTCTTGAAAGTACTATTCATGAAAAGTTTTGCTATATGTTATCTACTTGTTAGCAACTATAGATCATTGCCTTGAGTCACTTCATTCATTTCATATGCTTTGTAATAGTATGATCAAGGTTATGTAAGTAGCATGTCACTACAGAAATTATTCTTTTTATCGTTTACCTGCTCGGGACGAGCGAGAACTAAGCAGGGATGCTGATACGTCCCGACGTATCCATAATTTCTGTCGTTCCATGCTTGTTTTATGACAATACTTACATGTTTTGCTTGCACTTTATGATGATTTCATGCATTTTCCGGAACTAACCTATTAACGAGATGCCACGGTGCCGGTTCTGTTTTCTGCTGTTTTGGTTCCAGAAAGGCTGTTCGGGCAATATTCTCGGAATTGGACGAAATCAACGCCAAACCTCCTATTTTTCCCGGAAGGCTCGAACACCGAAGAAGAGTCGGAGAGGGGCCGGGGCCACCACACCACATGGCGGCGCGGGCCGGACCACGGCCGCGCCGGCCTAGGGTGTGGCGCCCCAGTGCCCCCTGCGCCGCCTCTTCGCCTATAAAATCCCTTTCGACCTAAAAACACCGTACCAATTGACGAAACTCCAGAAAGACTCCAGGGGCGCCGCCACCGTCGCGAAACTCCAATTCGGGGGACAGAACTCTGTTCCGGCACCCTGCCGGAACGGGGAAGTGCCCCCGGAAGCCATCTCCATCAACGCCACCGCCTCCGCCATGCTCCGTGAGTAGTTCCCCCATGGACTACAGGTTCTAGCAGTAGCTATGTCGGTATACTCTCCTCCATGTGCTTCAATACAATGGTCTCATGAGCTGCCTTACATGATTGAGATCCATCTGATGTAATCGGTGTTGTGTTTGTTGGGATCCGATGGATGATACATTATGATTAGTCTATCTATAAAATTTGTGAAGTTATTGTTGCTGTAATCTTGTTATTCTTAATGCTTGTCACTAGGGCCCGAGTGGCATGATCTTAGATTTAAGCTCTATATTGTTGCTTAGATTGTATCTACAAGTTGTATGCACATGTCACTGTCCGGAACCAAAGGCCCCGAAGTGACAGAAATCGGGACAACCGGAGGGGATGGCGGTGATTTGAGGGACACATGTTTTCACGGAGTGTTAATGCTTTGCTCCGGTACTCTATTAAAAGAAGTACCTTAATATCCAGTAGTTTCCCTTGAGGCCCGGCTGCCACCGGCTGGTAGGACAAAAGATGTTGTGCAAGTTTCTCATTGCGAGCACGTACGACTATATACGGAAAACATGCCTACATAATTAATAAGCCTGATGTTCTGTCTTAATGCTTTGATTCCTATCAATTGCCCAACTGTAATTTGTTTACCCAACACTTGTCACTTGTTATTGGAGAGTTACCACTAGTGTAGATCGCTGGGAACCCCGGTCCATCTCTCATCATAATATACTTGTTCTCTATGTCATTGGAAGTAGTATCAACTATTTTCCGGTACCATTGCTCCCGTATTGCTATTACTGCTGCTGTGTTACTGTTACTACTGCTCTCATATTACTGCTACTTTCACATCACCCCTGTTGCTAGTGCTTTTCCAGGTGCAGCTGAATTGACAACTCAGTTGTTAAGGCTTATAAGTATTCTTTACCTCCCCTTGTGTCGAATCAATAAATTTGGGTTATACTACCCTCGAAGACTATCGCAATCCCCTATACTTGTGGGTTATCATGGTGTTACGATTGATTGAACTTGAGTGAGTGATCAGCAATGTTGTCGTACTGTTGATGCTGTGCTCATCTAATCATCTTGTTCAGTCTGTTAGGATTTTTCTTTTTTGCTTTGTGCTATGTGAGGAAAGCAGATTGCTGGTTTCTTAGGTTTATAGCATGACTCATGGTGCTAACGGAAATGGCAGTGGTGCTTGGCAACGGTGGCTAGAGTTATCGGGTTAATTAACCCGTGCATATTCTTTTTTTGTTTTAAGACATGGTGGTTTCCTTCTAGGATTGTCGTGGTATCGTCACGGCATATGCCATAGGGTGGCTAACGAAGGTGGTTCCTAGGAGATCTCACGGCGGTATCCAGATGCGGGTATGGGGACGAGCGACACGGCGACGTACCCAGGTTCGAGGCCCTCCGATGGAGGTAACACCTCTACTCCTGCTAGAGTGTATATGATGATCACACAGTACAAGGTTGCTCCTTGAGCTGTGTCCGGCTACTCCTGGGAGGCTAAGGAAGACAAGAGTCTCTCTCTCTCAGGGCAGCGCTAGGGGTGGAAGTGAGGTGAAAATGATCGATCCCCTGCACGAGAGGGGGTAGCGCGGCTTATATAGACACCGGCACTTTACATATAAGACCCTATAGTCTACTGGCCGGCTTGGCCGGCTCCGGCTTCCGCTCCTTCCCGAGGCAATGACGTCAGGAGCCGTTGAGGCCTCATGGCCTGTCCCATCCGGCTGCCACGGTCAGCGGTATGGAGAGGAGGTGTCCCTGTCGCCATCAGCCACTGTAGCCAGTACGGATCGACGTAGACCATGATGGCCTGTCCGGCGCATGGCACTATTGCTCCACAGTGCCCCGCGCTTTACGGAAGGTGAAGTCAGCGTGGACTTTGAGAACCCGGATCACCAACCCGGTTCCTTCCAGTGCAAGACTCGCCAGCCTCGAGTCGGCCTGAGGTACAAACCCCCAGTCAGATATGGCTTGTAGAAGCCGGCCCAGCTACAGCATTGGCGGCCGTAGCCAGGCCGACTAGGACCTAGAGCCAGCCGGCTTCCGGACCAGCCGGCCACGGCGCCAGCCGGCTGCTCCTCAGCCGGCCTTTGCCGCGAGCCGGCCAGTGGCCAGCCGGCTGCTCCGCGTCCATTGCCCTACCCAGGGTCTTCCCCCCGACACTAGCCCCCGAAGCTGGCAAGGTCCTGCGTTTAGAAGGACCTAGGCAGGTTTTCCCGGCTTCTTGAATATACTTGACGGCACCTGGAGGGGCCGACTGAGAATTTCCACTCAGCCGGCTGCGCCCTCATCCGGCTCGTTTTGGCCGGCTGCTCCTAGCCAGCCACTATTTGCACTTATGCAACTTTTGCTTTCTCGCAAGTTTTGGTGATGTCTCCGCCTTGCTGGATAAATTTTGGGCCGAGGTGAACTTAATGTCCGGCTCCGGCTTGCGGCGCGCCGGAGTCTCCGCCGCCTCGGGTCCTGCACCCGACTTGACCGGTCTGACGTCTGGGCTCTGCCGCCGGTTCGTCTGGTCACATCAATGTCTCCTCCGGATCCGGTGCGGTCGTGGGCGACGTGGTGTGGCGGTTTCTGGTAACTGCAGCGGTCGTGGGGGGAGTTAATGCGCAGAAGATCCGGGCGACGTGGCCACGATCGCCACTTGGAGGCTAACCGTCCGCCGCGAGCGGCTATAAATGCCGCGGGGGGGGGGGGGTACCGAGGCGGCCAGTGCCCCACTTCGTCTTCCTCGCGCTTCCGCTCCTCTCGCTCTCTTCTTCGCGCTCGAGCCTCTTGCTGCTCCGGCGAGCGTCTCTCACTGGCGAACTCCGGCGAGCGCATCTCCGCAGATCCGCCGCCGCTACTCCGACGAGCCGGCGCCACGGGGCCCCGCGTTTCAAAGGAGCGTCCTCCGCCGCCGCCGTCGCCGCCGTCGCGAGGTTCTTCTTCACCTTTCCGCCTTTCGTGGTCTTCTTCCTCCTCCTCTTCGTCAATGGCCTCCGCCAGCGGATCGTGGAGGGGGTCGTACATGAGGGACGACGACATTGAGCGCTTGGTGCGCCTCCGCCGGATCCCGTCGACGGTGGTCGCGAGGGCGCCCGGCGAGGAGACGGAGCCCAAGCCGGAGCCCGGCGAGCGCGTCGTCTTCGGCGCGCACCTCGACCGCGGGTTGGGCCTGCCGGCGTCCAACTTCTTCCGCCAATTCCTCGACAACTTCGGCTTGCAGCCGCATCACCTGCCGGCCAACGCCTGTGTCCTCCTCAGCTGCTACGTGGCCTTCATGGAAGCGTATGCCGGCTTGTGGCCAGACATAGACTTCTGGAGCCGGCTCTTCTACCTCAAGGCGCAGACTACTGACGGCCGCCTGCGGGCCTGCGGCGCTGCCTCGATCTACACTCGGCCGGGTACGCCCTTCCCCAAGATTCCAACCGTTGACTCGGTGAAGAATTGGCAGATGTCATTCTTCTACGTGCGCAACGAGGGCGGGCTCGTCGATCGGATCAATCTGCCGGAGTTCAACCCGGCTCCTCCAGTCGGCCGGATCAACTGGAGCTACAACGCCCGCACGACGGATCCGGACGCTGAGGTGAATCAGCTCTGGGACTTCCTGGGGGCCGCCGTCGAGAACGGGCTGACCGCCGAGGATCTCCTCTGCACCATCGCTGAGCGCCAGGTGCTGCCGCTCCAAATGCGCACCCACAAGATCGGGCACATGTCCGGCCGGTTTGACCTGACCCGGACGTCCAGGGCGCCGCTCTCCAAGGCCCAGGTGGCCCGCCGGGTGAATAACATCACCAAGGCGAACATGCCGGAGGAGTGGAACTACGGGCTGGCGCCCCGCAGCAGGGATCTGCCGCCCGAGCTGGTAAGCTTTTACTGTTTAGGCCGACTTCCGGCTTGCGGCTGCGAGGCCGACTTGTCTTTCTTTCTGCCGACTTCCGGCTTGCTGTTTGCTCATGTCTTCTGTTTTTCTAGCTCTTCAACTGCCAGAACGTCGAGGACGGCGATCTGGTGACAAGGAGGTGGACGCCGGATCACGCTGATCCGGCTGACCAAGCTGGCGACCAGGCCGGCGACGACGACCTGCTGCAAGCGCTTGACCTAGGCGGCCAGGGGGAGCACAATCTGAAGGAGATATGCCCTAGAGGCAATAATAAAGTGGTTATTATTTATATCTTTATGTTTATGATAAATGTTTATATATCATGCTAGAATTGTATTAACCGAAACATTAGTACATGTGTGATATGTAGACAAACAAGAAGTCCCTAGTATGCCTCTTAAACTAGCTTGTTGATTAATAGATGATTAGTTTCATAATCATGAACATTGGATGTTATTAATAACAAGGTTATGTCATTGTGTGAATGATATAATGGACACACCCAATTAAGCGTAGCATAAGATCTCGTCATTAAGTTATTTGCTATAAGCTTTCGATACATAGTTACCTAGTCCTTATGACCATGAGATCATGTAAATCACTTATACCGGAAAGGTACTTTGATTGCACCAAACACCACTGCGTAAATGGGTGGCTATAAAGGTGGGATTAAGTATCCGGAAAGTATGAGTTGAGGCATATGGATCAACAGTGGGATTTGTCCATCCCGATGACGGATAGATATACTCTGGGCCCTCTCGGTGGAATGTCGTCTAATGTCTTGCAAGCATATGAATGAGTTCATTAGAGACCACATACCACGGTACGAGTAAAGAGTACTTGTCAGGAGACGAGGTTGAACAAGGTATAGAGTGATACCGAAGATCAAACCTCGGACAAGTAAAATATCGCGAGACAAAGGGAATTGGTAATATATGTGTATGGTTCATTCGATCACTAAAGTCATCGTTGAATATGTGGGAGCCATTATGGATCTCCAGATCCCGCTATTGGTTATTGGTCGGAGTGAGTACTCAACCATGTCCGCATAGTTCTCGAACCGTAGGGTGACACACTTAAAGTTGGATGTTGAAATGGTAGCACTTGAATTATGGAATGGAGTTCGAATATTTGTTCGGAGTCCCGGATGAGATCCCGGACATCACGAGGAGTTCCGGAATGGTCCGGAGAATAAGATTCATATATAGGATGTCATTTTATGTGAAATAAAATGTCGCGGAAGGTTCTATGGAAGGTTCTAGAAGGTTCTAGAAAAGTCCGGAAGAAACCACCAAGGAAGGTGGAGTCCACAAGGGACTCCACCTCCATGGCCGGCCAGCCCTAGATGGGGTGGAGTCCCAAGTGGACTCCACCATAGGGGGCCGGCCACCCCCCACATGGGAGGTGGGAATCCCACCTTTGGGTGGGAGTCCTAGTTGGGCTAGGTTTCCCCTCCTATGGAAGGTTTTGGTTTCGGGTCTTATTCGAAGACTTGGACACCAACACTTGGGATCCACCTATATAATGAGGGGCCAAGGGAGGGGGCCGGCCACCCCAAGACCATAAGCTGGCCGCCCCCCATAGAGTGGCCGGCCACCCCCTCCCAAACCCTAGCCAAGCTCCTCCACTCCATATTGCCCGCATTGCTTAGCGAAGCTCCGCCGGACTTCTACACCGCCACCGACACCACGCCGTCGTGTCTTTGTCGGATTCAAGAGGAGCTACTACTTCCGCTGCCCGCTGGAACGGGGAGGTGGACGTCGTCTTCATCAACAACCGAACGTGTGACCGAGTACGGAGGTGCTGCCCGTTCGTGGCGCCGGAACCGATCGTGATCAAGATCTTCTACGCGCTTTTGCAAGCGGCAAGTGATCGTCTACCGCAGCAACAAGAGCCTCATCTTGTAGGCTTTGGAATCTCTTCAAGGGTGAGACTCGATACCCCCTCGTTGCTACCGTCTTCTAGATTGCATCTTGGCTTGGATTGCGTGTTCGCCGTAGGAAAATTTTTGTTTTCTATGCAACGTTATCCTACAGTGGTATCAGAGCCGTGTCTATGCATAGATGGTTGCACGAGTAGAACACAATGGTTTGTGGGCGTTGATGCTCTTGTTATCTTTAGTTTGAGTACTTTGCATCTTTATGGCATAGTGGGATGAAGCGGCTCGGACTAACTTTACATGACCGCGTTCATGAGACTTGTTCCTCGTTCAACATGCAACTTGTATTGCATAAGAGGCTTTGCGGGTGTCTGTCTCTCCTACTATAGTAAAGATTCAATTTACTCTTCTATTGAAAACATTAGTATCAACATTGTGGTTCATGTTCGTAGGTAGATTAGATCTCTCTCGAAAACCCTAAACCACGTAAAATATGCAAACCAAATTAGAGACGTCTAACTTGTTTTTGCAGGGTTTGGTGATGTGATATGGCCATAATGTGATGATGAATATGTATGAGATGATCATTATTGTATTGTGGCAACTGGCAGGAGCCTTATGGTTGTCTTTAAATTTCATGTTGAGTAGTATTTCAAAGTAGTTGTAATAGTTGCTACATGGAGGACAATCATGAAGACGGCGCCATTGACCTTGACGCTACGCCGACGATGATGGAGATCATGCCTGAAGATGATGGAGATCATATCCGTGCTTTGGAGATGAAGATCAAAGGCGCAAGAACAAAAGGGCCATATCATATCACATATGAACTGCATGTGATGTTAATCCTTTTTATGCATCTTATTTTGCTTAGATCGCGACGGTAGCATTATAAGATGATCCCTCACTAAAATCTCAAGATAATAAAGTGTTCATCCTTAGTAGCACCGTTGCCAAGTCTTGTCGTTTGAAGCACCTCGTGATGATCGGGTGTGATAGATTCAATAAGTACATATAACGGGTGCAAGACAGTTTTGCACATGCGGATACTAAGGTGGCCTTGACGAGCCTAGCATGTACAGACATGGTCTCGGAACACGTGATACCGAAAGGTAGAGCATGAATCATATGGTTGATATGATGAACACTTTGAGTGTTCGCCATTGAAATCACACCTTTTCTCGTGATGATCGGGTTTAGGTGCGGTGGATTTGGTTCGTGTGATCACTAAGACAATGCGAGGGATATTGTTTTGAGTGGGAGTTCACTTAGGTTTTTAATTATGTTGAATTAAAATTTGAACTCAATTTGTCATAAACTTAGTCTAAACTATTGCAAATATATGTTGTAGAGATGGCGTCCCCAATCAATTTTAATCGGTTCCTAGAGAAAGAGAAACTTAAGAGCAACGGTAGCAACTTCACCGATCGGTTCCGTCATGTGAGGATCTTCCTCTCGGCGGAAATCTGCAATTTGTGCTTGATGCACCGCTAGGTGACCCTCTGCAGAAGATGAATCCGATGAAGTAAAAGCTGTTTACGCGACTCGGAAAATTCGGTACTCTCAAGTTCGGTGTGCCATCTGTGCGATCTGGAATCCGATCTTCAAAAACGTTTTGAGCACCATGATCCTCATGAGTTGATGAATGAGCTGAAAGCTATATTCGAGACTCATGCGGCGATGGAATGCTATGAAGCATCGAAACATTTCTTGATTTGTATGATGGAAGAAGGCAGCTCCGTTAGTGAACACATGCTCGCCATGACCGGGCATGCGAAGAAACTTCAGTGACTTGGGAATAGTGATTCCTAACAGTGAGGATTAATCGTGTCCTTCAATCACTGCCACAAAGATACAAGAACTTTGTGATTAACTACAATATGCAGAACATGAACAAGGAGTTACCTGAACTTTTTGGCATGCTAAAAGCTGCTGAGATTGAGATCAAGAAAGAGCACCAAGTGTTGATGGTCAACAAGACCACCAGTTTCAAGAAACAGGGCAAGTCTAAGGGAAAATTCAAGAAGGGTGGCAAGAAAGCTGCCACGCCTCCTATGAAACCTAAGAACGGCCCTAAGCCTGATGCTGAGTGCTATTCCCTCAAGGAGAAGGGACACTGGAAGCGTAATTGCTCCAAGTATCTGGCTGATCTGAAGAGCGGCCTTGTCAAGAAGAAGAAAGAAGATATATTTGATATACATGTTATAGATGTTCATTTCACTGGTTCTCGTTCTAGTACCTGGGTATTTGATACTGGTTCGGTTGCTCATATTTGTAACTCGAAACAGGAACTAAAGAATAAACGACAACTGCTGAAAGATGAAGTGACGATGCGCGTTGGAAACGGATCCAAGGTCAATGTGATCGCAGTCGGCACACTTCCTATACATCTACCTTCGGGATTAGTTTTAAGCCTAAATAATTGCTATTATGTACCTGCGTTGAGCATGAACATTATATCTGGATCTTGTTTAATGCAAGACGGTTATTCATTCAAGTCTGAGAATAATGGTTGTTCTATTTTTATGAATAATATCTTTTATGGTCGAGCACCACAAAAGAATGGCTTATTTCTATTAGATCTCGATAGTAGTGATACGCATATACATAACATTGATGCTAAGCGAATTAAACTTAATGATAATTCTACTTATATGTGGCACTGTCGTCTTGGTCATATTGGAGTGAAACGCATGAAGAAACTCCATACTGATGGATTACTTGAATCACTCGACTTTGAGTCACTTGATAGATGCGAAGCATGTCTAATGGGTAAAATGACAAAGACTCCATTTTCTGGTATGATGGAGCGAGCTACTGACTTATTGGAAATCATACATATAGATGTATGTGGACCAATGAGCGTAGCATCGCGCGGTGGTTATCGTTATGTTCTAACCTTCACAGATGATCTGAGTAGATATGGGTATATCTATTTCATGAAACATAAATCCGAAACTTTCGAGAAGTTTAAGGAATTTCAAAGTGAAGTAGAAAATCAACGTAACAAGAAGATCAAATTTCTACGATCTGATCGTGGAGGTGAATATCTGAGTTATGAGTTTGGCATGCATTTAAAGAAATGCGGAATACTTTCACAATTGACACCGCCGGGAACACCTCAACGAAACGGTGTGTCCGAACGTCGTAATCGAACTCTCTTAGATATGGTTCGTAGTATGATGTCTCTTACTGATTTGCCGTTATCATTTTGGAGTTATGCATTAGAGACAGCCGCATTCACTTTAAATAGAGCACCATCAAAATCCGTAGAAACGACACCGTATGAATTATGGTTTAATAAGAAACCTAAGGCATCGTTCCTGAAAGTTTGGGGTTGCGAAGCCTATGTAAAGAAGTTACAACCGGACAAGCTAGAACCCAAAGCGGAGAAATGCGTCTTCATAGGATACCCTAAGGAAACTATAGGGTACACTTTCTATCACAAATCCGAAGGCAAAATCTTTGTTGCTAAGAACGGAACCTTTCTTGAGAAAGAATTTCTCACTAAAGAAGTGACTGGAAGAAAAGTAGAACTCGATGAGATTGATGAATCTATACTCGTTGATCGAGTAGCGCGATCGGGAAGTTGTACCTGTACCGCCTACACCGGCAACAGAGGAAGCTAATGATAATGATCATGAAACTTCGAACGAGGAAACTATTGAACCTCGCAGATCGACAAGGGAACGTGCCACTCTGATTGGTATGATCCTTGTCTAAATGTCATGATTGTAGATAACAATGATGAGGACCCTGCGACGTATGAAGAAGCGATGATGAGCCCAGATTCCAACAAATGGCAAGAAGCCATGAAATCCGAAATGGGATCCATGTATGATAACAAAGTATGGACTTTGGTAGACTTACCTGATAGCCGAAAGGCTGTCGAGAATAAATGGATCTTCAAGAGAAAAACAGATGCGATGGTAATATTACTTGTCTATAAAGCTCGACTTGTCGCAAAGGGTTTCCGACAAATTCAAGGAGTTGACTACGATGAGACTTTCTCACCTGTAGCGAAGCTAAAATCTGTGAGGATTTTGTTAGCAATAGCTGCATTTTTCGATTATGAGATTTGGCGGATGGATGTCAAAACGGCGTTCCTTAATGGAGATATTGAGGAAGAGTTGTATATGGTACAACCCAAAGGTTTTGTCGATCCTAAAAATGCGACAAAGTATGCAAACTTCAGCGTTCAATCTATGGACTGAAGCAAGCATCAAGAAGTTGGAACCGACGCTTTGATAAGGTGATCAAAGACTTCGGGTTTATACGATGTCATGGAGAGGCCTGTATTTACAAGAAAGTGAGTGGGAGCTCTGTAGCATTCCCGATATTATATGTAGATGACATATTATTGATCGGGAATGATATAGAACTATTAAGCAGTGTTAAGGGTTATTTGAATAATAGTTTTTCAATGAAAGACCTTGGTGAAGCATCGTATATATTAGGCATCAAGATTTATAGAGATAGATCAAGACGCCTAATAGGGCTATCCTGAGTACATATCTGGACAAGATTCTAAAGAAGTTTAGAATGGACGAAAGTAAGAAAGGGTTCTTACCTATGTTACCGTGCAAGGTATTGAGTAAAACTCAAGGACCGGCTACGGCAGAAGAAAGAGAAAAGATGTGTAACATCCCCTATGCCTCGGCAGTAGGATCTATCATGTATGCCATGCTATGTACTAGACCGGATATAGCACATGCCGTTAGTTTGACTAGCAGATATCAAAGTGATCCGGGAATGGAACAACGGACAGCGGTCAAGAATATCCTGAAGTACTTGAAAAGAACTAAGGATATGTTTCTTTGTTATGGAGGTGACCAAGAGCTCGTTGTAAACGGTTACACCGATGCAAGTTGGAACACCGATCCCGATGACTCTAAGTCACAATGCGGGTACGTGTTTATATTGAATGGTCTGCGGTAAGCTGGGCAAGCTCGAAGCGGTTGCACGGTGGCGAAGTCTTCAACAGAATCGAGTACATAAGCGGCTTCGAGGCTTCATCGAAGCGGTATGGATGAAGAGGTTCATTGTAGAGCTCGGTGTGGTTCCTAGTGCATTGGACCCATTAATCATTTACTTGTGATAACATGGGTGCCATCGCCAATGCACAAGAGCCAAGGTCACACAAGAGGCTGAAGCATATCAAGCTGCGTTACCACTCGATTCGCGAGTACATCGAAGATGGAGAAGTAAAGATTTGCAAAGTACACACTGATCCGAATGTAGCAGATCCGTTGACTAAAGCTCTCCCTAGGGCAAAGCATGACCAACACCAGAATGCCATGGGTGTTAGGTATATTACAATGTAATCTAGATTATTGACTCTAGTGCAAGTGGGAGGCGAAGGAGATATGCCCTAGAGGCAATAATAAAGTGGTTATTATTTATATCTTTATGTTTATGATAAATGTTTATATATCATGCTAGAATTGTATTAACCGAAACATTAGTACATGTGTGATATGTAGACAAACAAGAAGTCCCTAGTATGCCTCTTAAACTAGCTTGTTGATTAATAGATGATTAGTTTCATAATCATGAACATTGGATGTTATTAATAACAAGGTTATGTCATTGTGTGAATGATATAATGGACACACCCAATTAAGCGTAGCATAAGATCTCGTCATTAAGTTATTTGCTATAAGCTTTCGATACATAGTTACCTAGTCCTTATGACCATGAGATCATGTAAATCACTTATACCGGAAAGGTACTTTGATTACACCAAACACCACTGCGTAAATGGGTGGTTATAAAGGTGGGATTAATTATCCAGGAAAGTATGAGTTGAGGCATATGGATCAACAGTGGGATTTGTCCATCCCGATGACGGATAGATATACTCTGGGCCCTCTCGGTGGAATGTCGTCTAATGTCTTGCAAGCATATGAATGAGTTCATTAGAGACCACATACCACGGTACGAGTAAAGAGTACTTGTGAGGAGACGAGGTTGAACAAGGTATAGAGTGATACCGAAGATCAAACCTCGGACAAGTAAAATATCGCGAGACAAAGGGAATTGGTAATATATGTGTATGGTTCATTCGATCACTAAAGTCATCGTTGAATATGTGGGAGCCATTATGGATCTCCGAGATCCCGCTATTGGTTATTGGTCGGAGTGAGTACTCAACCATGTCCGCATAGTTCTCGAACCGTAGGGTGACACACTTAAAGTTGGATGTTGAAATGGTAGCACTTGAATTATGGTATGGAGTTCGAATATTTGTTCGGAGTCCCGGATGAGATCCCGGACATCACGAGGAGTTCCGGAATGGTCCGGAGAATAAGATTCATATATAGGATGTCATTTTATGTGAAATAAAATGTCGCGGAAGGTTCTATGGAAGGTTCTAGAAGGTTCTAGAAAAGTCCGGAAGAAACCACCAAGGAAGGTGGAGTCCACAAGGGACTCCACCTCCATGGCCGGCCAGCCCTAGATGGGGTGGAGTCCCAAGTGGACTCCACCATAGGGGGCCGGCCACCCCCCACATGGGAGGTGGGAATCCCACCTTTGGGTGGGAGTCCTAGTTGGGCTAGGTTCCCCCCTCCTATGGAAGGTTTTGGTTTCGGGTCTTATTCGAAGACTTGGACACCAACACTTGGGATCCACCTATATAATGAGGGGCCAAGGGAGGGGGCCGGCCACCCCAAGACCATAAGCTGGCCGCCCCCCATAGAGTGGCCGGCCACCCCCTCCCAAACCCTAGCCAAGCTCCTCCACTCCATATTGCCCGCATTGCTTAGCGAAGCTCCGCCGGACTTCTACACCGCCACCAACACCACGCCGTCGTGCTGTCGGATTCAAGAGGAGCTACTACTTCCGCTGCCCGCTGGAACGGGGAGGTGGACGTCGTCTTCATCAACAACCGAACGTGTGACCGAGTACGGAGGTGCTGCCCGTTCGTGGCGCCGGAACCGATCGTGATCAAGATCTTCTACGCGCTTTTGCAAGCGGCAAGTGATCGTCTACCGCAGCAACAAGAGCCTCATCTTGTAGGCTTTGGAATCTCTTCAAGGGTGAGACTCGATACCCCCTCGTTGCTACCGTCTTCTAGATTGCATCTTGGCTTGGATTGCGTGTTCGCCGTAGGAAAATTTTTGTTTTCTATGCAACGTTATCCTACACAATCCGCCCCCTTCACCGGAGCTGCAGGAGGACGAAGAGCCGGCGACGTCCGCCACGGGGCCAATCCCTGCCATGCCTCTGCGCGCAAGGCCGCCAAGCACCACGGCGACTTCGGCGCCCAAGGGGAAGAAACGGGTCGGCGACCCCCGCTCCACCGCCGCCTTGGAGGCGAAGGCGAAGAAGCTCCACCGGCAGCAGCCGAAGAAGGTTCCGGAGCAGGCCGGGTGAGTTCTCTTTTTCTCTTGTTTGATTCCTTTTCTTTTCTTACTCTTTATGCTTATCTTTTTCTTATTTGTTCGGCTAGGGCCCCCATCAAGTTTGCTCAGGGCGGCGGCTCCCGGCAAGCCCCGCGTGTCGTGTCGCCGCTTCCGCGACAGAGGAGGGAGCCGACGCCACAGCCTCCATCGCGCGCGCCTACGCCGCCGCCGCCTGCGGGTACTCTGCCTCCCGCAGGGGCGCCTTCCTTCGCCGTGCCGCTGGCCTCGAGCGCGGCCGCGGCGCGCGGGCCGAGCCGACGCGCGGCCGACGCTGGACGACATGTTCCCGCGCCGTGCTCGTCTTACGGACCAAGGCAGGGGCCGGCTGGGGCATGCCGCCTTCGGCCGGAGCCGGAGCCGGCGGGGCTGCGCCGCCCGCGACCGGGGCCGGAACCGGGCCGAGCGTGGTGGTGTTGGTGGAGAGCCCGGAGGGGGAGCCTCAGGCGCTGGAGACGGCTGCGCCGACTGGGCCAACCGCTTCGCCCGGAGCGCCGCCACCGCCAGAGCCGACGGCGGAGGAGCCGGCCAGGCAGGAGCCGGCAAGGGATGAGCCGGCGCGCATGGAGGACGCCGACTCGCGCGCGCTGGTGAGGATGGAAGCCCCGTCGGCGCCGGTGGGGAGCCTGCATGTGGCCAAGGGCGCCCGGCTGCTGCACGTGTCGTCCGCCTCCGACTCCAGCCTCGGCTCGGCTGGCACTATGGAGCAAGCGTGGCTCAGCGCTGACTCCTACGAGGTGACCAGCCGGGAGGGGAACCTAGGCCAAGCGTCGGTGGAGATGTTCTTCTCCGGCTTGCAGGCCAACCTCAAGGCCAGGGCTGCTGAGACCGCGGCCAACGTCGCCAAGGTGGAGGAAGCCAGCAAGGTAAGCGCTTCATCTGTTTTTCAATTTGGTTATCATCCTGGTAGCCCTCCGAGGCATGGGCCGGCTGCTCGAAGCCGGTCCGGGTTTCGCCTAGTTGATTGATTTTCTTTCTCCTTAGGCTGTGGCGGAGCGGCGCACCGGCTTGTACAACCGCGCCGTGACCCACTACCACAAGGCCAAGCTGGACCGGGCCGACTTGGCTCGCGAGCTGGAGGCCGTCAAGGGTAAGATCTTTTTCTTTCCGACCCGATGTCTTCTTTCTTTTTAGTCTTGGTTGGCTGACACTTCTTTCCGGCTGCCTTGCAGCTGAAGCCGCCAAGGTCCCGCGGCTGGAGGCGGATCTTCGGGCTGCTCGCGCTCAGTGCGCCGAGAGCGAGGAGGCGGGCCGATCTGCAGCCGCCAAGCTCAAGGTGGCCAAGCTGGAGCTGACGCGGCTGCGCCGGCTTGAGGCAAACCACCTCAATGAGCTTGCCCTCCTCAGGACGGCTGAGAAGGAGAAGGTGGAGGATCTGAGCCGGCGGCTGACCGAGGTGGAGAAGCAGCGGCTTGCGCTTCAGGAGGAGGTCACCACCAAGACCACGGAGCTGTCGGCCACTGCCAAGCGCTGGGTGGGCGAGATTGGCGCGCTCGACCGCGGCTTGTCGGGTGAGTGCATTTCTTCTTTCTCTCTTTCCCTTTGCCGGCTTTCGGCTGTCGGCTGCCGGCCTAGGTTGGCAGCCGGCGGCAGAAACTCTGATTTTTTCGCTATCTCCATCTTCGGGCTGGGGGCAGTCGGTTCTTGCCAGCTGCCGCCAGGCTTTTCCTTTTATCCTTCGGAATTTCCATCTTCGGACCGGGGGCAGTCGGCTCTTGCCGGCTGCCGCCTGGCCTACTTTAGGACTTCGAAAATTTGCATTTTCAGCTTATTTCGGCTTTGATGCTTTCTGTCGTGCTTTTTCTTGTAGCGGCCTTCCCGGAAACGCAGGATGCGGCATTAGCAGCCGTTGGCGTTGCGCGCGAGACTAGGAGGCGGGCGATTGGCGAGGGCAGCTCGGAGTACTTCACCATGGAGGATTATATGGCATCCATGGCCGCCCGCGTCGAGCCCATCACCAAGCTTGGCTGGGAGCTCCGGAAGGCGGCTGAGGAGCTGGTTCCGATGCTATGGCCCGCGGAGGCGGTGCCGCAAGATATCTCCGACCTCATCTCCTTGATGGAGCGGGCGCCGGATCGCTTCCTCGACTGGAAGGAGTCGGCCACGCGCGCTGGAGCCGACATGGCGCTGTCCTTTGTCCTCTCCTGGTACAACGAGGTGGACCTTGGGCAGCTCGAGTACCGGCGAGCCGACGTGGAGGGCAAGCTCCCGGCCGAATACAAGACTGCCCGGCTTGCCCGAGCCAGCGCCATCGCCGACTTCGTCGACAAGAGCCTCTTCGTTGCGGACCCGAACCCGCCGTCTGACGACAAGGATGAGGAGATGCAAGACGAGGAGGCGGGAGACGCGCCTGGGGACGACCCGGCAGCCGGCTCCGCTGATGCTCCTCCGGCTGGTCCTTAATTTACCTGTCTCTCAGTTGTTGCTTTTGCCAAGACAATTTGTTAAATCCCCGGGATGCCGGGTGCACACGTATGAATATTATCATCTCTTTTATTATGTCACACTTTAATGTGTTTGTTAATCACTTGTGTGCCGGCTTACTTTCTTTCGACTTGTTCGCTTTTTCCCATCCGCCCCACTCTTTGGCTTTGCTCTTGTCGGTCGTACGTCCGACTTGCGATCCGTCGCCGGATCAAGAGCGGGCCGCTGGGTGAGGCCGACAGTATTTCAGTCGAACGAGCCGAATTCGGCAATTCGGCACTTTTATGAAAAGTTGCAAGTCAACTCGCTTTTACTCTTTCCCTTAGCCGTCTTTCGCGTGCCGGCTTCCTAGACCTTACTCCCGCCAGCCGGACAGCCGGGTTGCGGTCTGTAGCTGGATCGGAAGCCGGCTGTCGGAAGCCGGATCACGTTACTGAGCCGGCCGCGTGAGAGGGTTTAAGCCAATTGGCGAAACAAAGTAGAGTACGCGAAAAACTTGTCGGAAATGGCGCTCTTGGCGCATGCTTTTTCATAGCTTAGAAAAGGGATACAAGGGATACATACATTCCTGCTCTCAAGTATAAAATGGTCGAAGCAACCTAACGTTCCAGGGACGTTTAGTCTCCTCGTCAGTTTTGTTTGCCTTGTTTTTCTTAGCCTCTTGGGCATCTATGAGATAGTAGGAATCATTGCCTACTGCCTTGCTCACGATGAAGGGACCCTCCCATGGGGATGACAGTTTATGCTGTCCGGCTGTCCGTTGGACCAGCCGGAGCACTAGGTCTCCTTCTCGGAATGCTAAGGACTGGACCTTCCGGCTGTGGTAGCGTCGGAGGCTTTGCTGGTATACGGCGGACCTGGATTCGGCCATCAGCCGGACCTCTTCAACCAGGTCGACTCCATCTTCGCGAGCTTCTTTGGCTTCAGCTTCTGTGTATAGCTTGATCCTTGGCGCGTCGTGCTCGATGTCAGTTGGTAGGACGGCTTCGGCCCCATATACGAGGAAGAAGGGTGTGAAGCCGACTGAGCGGTTTGGCGTCGTGCGCAGGCTTCATAGTACGCTGGGCAGCTCCTCAATCCAACAACCGGCTGAGCGCTCAAGCGGCTCCACCAGCCGGGGCCGGATGCCGGCTAGGATCAAGCCGTTTGCTTTCTCCACTTGGCCGTTTGACTCCGGGTGCGCCACGGACGATAGGTCCATTCGGATCCCCATCTCCCCACAGTAGCGTTTGAAAATGCCTTCGGCGAAGTTGCTGCCGTTGTCGGTGATGATGCTGTGGGGGTAGCCGTATCTTACGATTATTTCCTTGAGGAATGTGACGGCTGTGGAGCCGTCCAACTTCTTTATTGGCTTGGCTTCGATCCACTTAGTGAATTTGTCAATCATCACCAAGAGATGAGTCATGCCGCCTCGCGCTGTTCTGAATGGGCCCACCATATCCAAGCCCCATACGGCAAACGGCCATGTGATGGGGATGGTTTTCAAGGCGGAGGCCGGCGTGTGCTTTTGCTTGGCAAAGCGTTGGCAGCCATTGCACTTCTTCACCAGTTCTTCTGCGTCTCTGAGCGCGGTCGGCCAGTAAAAACCGTGCCGGAAAGCTTTGGCCACTATGGCTCTGGATGAGGCGTGATGTCCGCACTCTCCTTGGTGGATTTCCCGTAGGAGTTCAATCCCTTCAGCCGGCTCGACGCACCGCTGGAACACCCCACTTACGCTGCGTTTGTACAGCTGGTGGTTGATGATTGTATAGGCCTTGGCCCTTCTCTCAATCTGCCTGGCCTGGACTCTATCATCAGGCAGCACACCGTCGGTGAGGTAGGAGAGGAATTCTTGTGCCCATGAAGGTACGCATCTTATCTCGAATATGCTGACCAACAGGGCCTCCTGCGTGGGAGCTTCCGGATTCAACTGCATGGTCGCCGGGTTCGGCTTGCTAGCCCCCGAGTTTGGCGATGAAGCCCCCGGGTTGGACTGAGAAGTCCCCGGGTTCGGCATGGTAGCCGGCGGGTTTGGCTTGTTAGCCCCCGACTTGGGCGATGAAGCCCCCGGGTTCGGCTGAGCAGCCCCCGGGTCATCCGGCACGAATATTGAATCCGAGTCCGGTGACGGTATGATGGACGGCTTCTTGAGAACCGCCAAGGCGACACCCGGCGGAATGGCTTGCCGGGTTGAGCCAATTTTGGATAAGGCGTCAGCCGCTTCGTTGTTTGCTCGTGGCACATGGTGGAATTCACAGCCGTCGAAGAAGCCGGATAGCTGTTAGACGTGGAAGCGGTACGAGGCCATGTTGGCGTCCTTCGCGTCCCAGTCGCCCGATGCTTGCTGTATAACCAAGTCGGAGTCGCCGAAGCAGAGTATGCGGCGTACGCCAATCTCCTTGGCCAGCTT
Source organism: Lolium perenne (assembly GCF_019359855.2). Taxonomy (NCBI): domain Eukaryota; kingdom Viridiplantae; phylum Streptophyta; class Magnoliopsida; order Poales; family Poaceae; genus Lolium; species Lolium perenne. The sequence continues at coordinate 66,298,428 of NC_067247.2, forward strand.
CAGCCCATGAATGAGCGCTTCATACTCCGCCACATTGTTGGATGCGGCGAAGTGGATCTGCAGGACGTAGTCCAGCCGGTCTCCCTTGGGAGAGGTGATGACGATGCCGGCCCCCAAGCCGTTGCGCATCTTCGAACCGTCAAAGTGCATCTTCCAATGTGTGGAATCCGGCACAGGCGGCAGGTACTGCATCTCGGCCCAGTCGACGAAGAAGTCCGCGAGGATCTGTGACTTGATGGCTGTGTGCGGCTCGTAGAGGATGGTGTGGGCGGCTAGCTCCAGAGCCCACTTGGCAACCCGGCCGTTGGCGTCTTTGCTGCCAATGATTTCCGCCAAGGGCGCTGTGGCAACCACCTTGATGGGGTGCTCTTGGAAGTAATGCTTGAGCTTCTTGGCCGCCATGTATACGCCGTAGGTGACCTTCTGGTAGTGGGGGTAGTTTTGCTTCGACTGGGAGAGCACTTCGCTGAGGTAGTAGACTGGGCGCTGGACCAGCTGCTCCCTGCCATGGTGCACTTGGTTAGCCTCGTGGTGCTCGAGGTTGGCGTTCTCCGCGCCGGCTGCGCCACCCGGCCCGCCGGCTGGAGGCGGCGGGGGTGGAGGCGGGAGAGGTTCACCGCTTGTCAGCCGCTTCATGAAGTGGCAGTCGCGGGTGGTGTGGTTGGAAGGGTTCTTGCCGCTGTGGTACTTGCACGGCGAGTCGAGCATCTGCTCGAAGGTGTACTTCGGCTTCCACTGCCGGTCTTGCTTCTGGCGGCGGCTGCCGCCTGCCGCGTTGTCTGCCACGGCGGCTACGTGGGCGGAGCCGTACCGGCGGTCCGGCTGGTCGCTGTGACGCTTGCCGCGGTAGTTGTCCCGCCGGCTGCCATGAGAGGCGCCGTCTGCCGGCTTGTACTCAGCCGACTTGTTGTTGTCCCGTCTTGCTGGGGCCGGCGAAATATCAGCCGGCGCCTTGCCGGCTTCCTCAGCCAGCGCGTATTTGTCCGCGATGGCCATCAAGGCGGCCATCGACTTGGGGTCGCTGCGGCGCAGCTTGTGCCACAGCATGGTGTTGGGCCGGCAGCCTCCCATGAAGAAGCTGATGGCTTGGATCTCGTGCACACCCTCGCAGGAGTTGCGCATCTCGCACCCGGCGCGTCGGGTATGCGCGGTCCGTCTCGTCCGGGCCCTGCTTGCACATCTCAAGCTGCTGAGGGCGACCCGGCCGGCGATAGGTGCCGGTGAAGTTGCTGATGAAGGCCTCTTCGAAATCCAGCCAGCCGTTGATGCTGCCGGCTGGCAGGTTGTTGAGCCAGGTGCGGGCGGAGCCGACCAGCATCAGGGGGGAGTAGCATACCGCCCAACGCTTGTTGCCTCGAGAGATGCCGACTGCGGTGGAGTAGTCCTGCAGCCAGTCCTCCGGCTTGGCGGTGCCGTCGTACTTGGGCGTGTCGCGGGGGAGCTGGAAGCCGTCGAGCACGGGCTCGTTGGCAATGCGGGGCCCGAAGCACTTGGGGCAAGCCGGCGCCTCCTCTTCCGCGATGCGGGATTCGACCAGCCGATCGAGGCGGTCTCTGGCGTCGACGGGCTCGATGCGGGGGCCCAACCGGGAACGTGCTGGCTGCCGGGTGTCGGTTCGCTCTGGAGCCGGCCTGTGCTGGCGCCTTGGCGCCGCCAGCTCGGAGTCGTTCTCCTCGTTCCGGTGTGGTGGTGGGCGGCTGCGGCCGCTGTGGCCGCCGTCCAGCCGGCTTGTCCGGCTTGAACCTGCGCGGGTGTCGCGGGAGTCTCTGTGCCGGCTTGGTGCGGGCGAGGCGGATTCGGCCGTGTCCCTGTGGTGGTCCTTGCTGGTGCCTGCAGCAGCGCGGACGGGAGGAGCTTTCGAAGCACCATACCTGGGGTCCTTGGTCTGCTCAGCTGCAGCCCGGCACAGGTCAGCTACGCGCTGCGTCTGGCGGCGCAGCTCTTCTCCTTCGAGGAGGGCTAGCTCCTTCGAAGCCGCTTCGGCTGCGAGGATGTTCTTGTCGGGGGTGTTGTAGATGGGCAGCTCCGCGGATGGAGCCGGCGCTTCCACGCCGTCGCGCTCGATCTCAGCGCCTAGGCCGCCTCCGCGCTTGCGGATCATGCCGGCTCGGCTGGGGTTGTTGCCGCCTGGCGTGAAGCCATGGGCGTGCTCGAACTCACGCTGGGTGATGCCCAGCTGGCGCTTGGCTGCAGCCAACTCTTCGGCCTGCTGGAGGAGGAGCTGGCGATGTGCTTCCAGGTCCGCCTCGATGGTGGCGGCGTCGCCGCCTGCGGTGAGCGGGGAGCTCAACTTCGTCCGGACTTCGTCCAGCCGGGATGGAGGTGGGGGCGCCTTTGGGCCCGAGCCGGAGGCGTTGGGGTCGACGTTGCGCTCCAGGTTGGGGCCGCGGGTGCGCGGGTTCTTGGTGGGGAGCTCCTCGCCAGCCATCATGACTTGCACGACGGCGGGGCTGGCGGGAGCGCTGCTGCCAGCTCGCGAAGGAGGGCTTGCGCAGCGCAGCACCTGCCGCGGGTAGCGCGGCGGTGCGACGGTGGCGACGTAGACGTCGTGGCCGCCGAAGGAGATGACGCTGCCGCCGGCTGGGAAGGGCCGGTCGGCGAAGCAGCCAGCGTTGTCGGCGCGCGGTCGAGGGAGCCGAATCTCCAGATCAAGCCTGAAGCGACTCGCTCGCCGGTGGTGATGGTGAGGCCCGTCCGGATGAAGACACCGGCCGAGGATGCTGAAGGCCCCACGGTGGGCGCCAAATGTCGTGGTATCGTCACGGCATATGCCATAGGGTGGCTAACGAAGGTGGTTCCTAGGAGATCTCACGGCGGTATCCGGATGCGGGTATGGGGACGAGCGACACGGCGACGTACCCAGGTTCGAGGCCCTCCGATGGAGGTAACACCTCTACTCCTGCTAGAGTGTATATGATGATCACACAGTACAAGGTTGCTCCTTGAGCTGTGTCCGGCTACTCCTGGGAGGCTAAGGAAGACAAGAGTCTCTCTCTCAGGGCAGCGCTAGGGGTGGAAGTGAGGTGAAAATGATCGATCCCCTGCACGAGAGGGGGTAGCGCGGCTTATATAGACACCGGCACTTTACATATAAGACCCTATAGTCTACTGGCCGGCTTGGCCGGCTCCGGCTTCCGCTCCTTCCCGAGGCAATGACGTCAGGAGCCGTTGAGGCCTCATGGCCTGTCCCATCCGGCTGCCACGGTCAGCGGTATGGAGAGGAGGTGTCCCTGTCGCCATCAGCCACTGTAGCCAGTACGGATCGACGTAGACCATGATGGCCTGTCCGGCGCGTGGCACTATTGCTCCACAGTGCCCCGCGCTTTACGGAAGGTGAAGTCAGCGTGGACTTTGGGAACCTGGATCACCAACCCGGTTCCTTCCAGTGCAAGACTCGCCAGCCTCGAGTCGGCCTGAGGTACAAACCCCCAGTCGGATATGGCTTGTAGAAGCCGGCCCAGCTACAGCATTGGCGGCCGTAGCCAGGCCGACTAGGACCTAGAGCCAGCCGGCTTCCGGACCAGCCGGCTGCTCCTCAGCCGGCCTTTGCCGCGAGCCAGCCAGTGGCCAGCCGGCTGCTCCCGCGTCCATTGCCCTACCCGGGGTCTTCCCCCCGACAAGGATGCCACACTGACAGCATATAAACTAGGCGTTTGTGATTCACACATTATAATCCCACATCTGCTTTTCTACTAACATCTTTACTAAAAATCTCATGTGTGTGATAACTAAGAAGTAGAATGTGAGTAATAGAAATTTCATATTTGCAAAATAAATGAGAAAGCGGAATAAACCAAGGGACACTTATTTTGTAAGCTTGCAAACAAATAGATATGTGTTCCTGCTTAATCCGTGAAATCTACTTATTTTGATCGGGAGACTTATGTTCATAGACTCATCGCACGGTATGCTTAGTAGTAGTACCGCTAAAGTTGTTTATACATTATTAATTATATGTATCCAGTGAATTTCATAGTCCATGCTTGTTCCAGATATGGAGATGGAGAAGATTTTGGGTTAGCACCTATGGATTTCTTTGTCAGTATAGTGGATCCATTGAAAGAGCCTCCACTAATCACTGCAAACACTGTGCTGTCCATTCTTGCGGTGGACTATCCTGTTGAGAGGGTTTCGTGCTACGTCTCTGACGACAGAGCTTCTAGCCTGGGAACAACTCCTGTGACCACCCTGGCATGATTCGCTGAAGGCTCAATCTAGGAAATTTGTGGTCATATGAGTCAATCATTTTATAAGACCATAGGAGGCGATCTTTGACAGTAATTGTATGTTCTTACCTCATAGGCATGAGAACATTTAAGTTTATACATGTTATAATACCGCAGTTGCCACCTCATAGACAGATATCAGGGAAACCCAGAGGGTGGTCTGCTGGGTTGCCACTACAGTAGCTCAAATATCTTATGTGCATTAGTTTTATATATTGTAGCAATCAAATATACTTTGAGCCCCGTGGCAACGCACGGGCGTTTGTACTAGTAAAGTAGAAAACGAAAAAAGGCAGATTGCAGAGCTGCTGCGTTTACAGAGCTGCTGCGTGCCGGCCCTCCTATCGGCGGCGCGGGATCCCTCCAGGCGGCGGCGGGTGGCCCAGCGGGCGGAGGCAGGGAGGGAGGCGACGGGGAGGGAGGGCCGGGGTAGGGCAGCCCCAGGCGATGTGGCGCCAGAGAGGGCCAGCCAAGGGCGAGGCGGCGCCGGAATCGGGGACGGCGGCGCTGGAGAGGGTCGGCCAGGGCGGCGCCGGAGAGGGCCGGCCAGGAGCGAGGGCCGTCGGAATCCGGGCTGGTGGAGGAGAGGGGAGACGGAGAGGGCCGGCCAGGGGCGAGGCGGCGCTGAAATCTGGGCCGGCGGAGGAGAGGGGAGCCGGAGAGGGCTGTCCTGGGGAGAGGCGGCGCCGGAATCGGGGACGGCGGCGCTGGAGAGGGTCGGCCAGGGCGGCGTTGGAGAGGGTCGGCCAGGGCGAGCGAGGCGGAGCGCGTTGCCTCTCCAATTCAGAGCAATACAGAGGTCTGACCCTCTGAATCGGTACCCATGTAAGTTAGCCGCGCGCGGGCTGCCCTCGGAATTGGCCCATCGATTCTAGGATCCAATACCGAGCACAAACAAACAGCGGAATTCGCCAATTTGGACCTCAATTCCAATTCCGAGCCCGAATTATGTGCAACCAAACAGGGATTAGTGTTTTAGTTTAGTTTCTAGAATCTATACCTAATAATAAAGGAGCTAACGTTTCCTTGGTTTGGTCCGTCAAAATACGTTTTCGTCCACCGTTGGTTACGTCTTCAACTGTCAAACCTTTTTCGTCCGCCGAACTTTCCTTTTTCCTCATGTTGCACAGCGGAAAAAAAAAAGAGTTCAGGACGAATACGTTTGACTGGGACTAGGACTCCAAGCTTGACACGAGGGTCTAGAGTCCCCGATTCCCGAATCCAACTCGATCATATATATATATATATCCTACCAAATCGCGTGTGGCCGTCGAGGTTTAGAAGGATAAGCTGCAGAACCGAGCGTGACCAAAGACGAAATCCGCAATATCCTGGATTATGTGATCGCTGAGGATCGAGTCGGATATACACGTGAGATCAAGGAGACAGAGATCGACCACAGGAACGTTTGCTCCACCTACACCGCCCTGGGAGCGATCACGAGGTGACATCAATGGCGAGCAAGATGTCGTTCGTAGGCGGCTGCTGCTCCTTATATCTAGCACCTGCCCCGGAGCAACTCCTGATCTGCCTCAAAGCGTGTGTTTTCATCTTCTGGTCTTGAGTATGGTGAACTCGGTGGAGGCGATATGAAGCCTTGAAGGTCCTCCGTGTCCTTCTGATCTGGTGATTGATTCCTGCACGTACTGATGCCTTGGAGTCTCGATTCTCGTTCAGATCAAGGCACGTTTGTTCCCACTCGGAGAAGTTGCGAGGTCATGCCCGCCCTCATGCTTGACCGCGTCCGTGACAAAGGCGGCCGTGGTCGACACCAACTCACCAAGTACGCCATCGGTGCAGATCAGGAGCAATGCATGCCAGCCAGTGTATACAAGGCTAGAAAGATAGATCGATGAAGCCTGCTATACTCGATGAGGAAGGTCGACGGCAAACACAAGCCCGTGTAGCAGCTCAGCTCATGGCCTCCTGCGCCCATTGGCCAATGAAAAAGTTGAAAACGTGAAGAACAGCAAGATCGCCTGAGCCATGTGCTATCCACACGATGAGAACTTACAATCTGTTTGCTCCCAGGAAGATGGTCCGTCGACCGTCGCCAAGGACATGAGCCATGCCGTGCAGCGACTTGGGCCATGAGCCATGGTCATGCATGGCGCGCACCACGCTGACAGAACGGAAGGCGACTGCCTCCGGTAACTCGACGAGTCGCACGATGCGGATCAGGAGGTCCATGGAAAGGTCCGAACAGTTTGGACTTGCATAAGGTTCTGCCATTGTGACAAAAAAATCACGTCAAGGTATTGTTTGAAGAAAAAAACATGCTTCTTTCAAATAATAACTGAAGTTCTGTACGCTAAAAAGTTCCATGAAATTAAGAAGCTTCTTAATTTGTTCTATGGCACAACAAGGAATTTATTGCATTTACTTGAGTCACCAACTAGAAAATGTGTTGATTGTTGATTCCTTTGGTGCAAATCTTCGGCTAACAAATAATAAATTGACTTATGGGCATACTGCCAGACTAACCATGCTTCTGCTCCATGCAACAAGATTGGAGAATGCACTACTTTCAAGACTTTGCAACACCTGCATAATAGTTAATTCTGAGTTGGCAGATCTTTTTCAAGGTTTGAAGAAATTTCTTGACAATTTTGTCTGTAGATCCTACTTGATCTTAAACTTTAAGGATGCTATTTATTTAACCTTCAATACTGGAAAGCGGAAGGACCAATTACTCCATTCTTCAATGAGGCCGTGGTAAATATTTGTTTAAACGAGGACAAGCCCCGTGTGCCAAATTCTTATTTTAAAAGATTTTATATATGCCTATGTCTAAAGTCACTTGGCGAATACATTCCACACTGCAAAAATATCCAAACGATTCAAACTATACAACACCGCGAAATAAATTGACTATTTACATGTTATACTATTCATTGCTAAATTTGAGATAAGTACAATTTTTTTGAAATATCTATTAAGATAAATAGATGTAAGAGAAGTAAAAAAAATAGGAGAACGAGAGGAGCGGTTTTATGAGTAAATTATACTCCCTCCGATCCGAAAAAAGAGTCGGAAGGGATAGTCTAATCACGTTTTACAGTTAACCCCTTCTAAATTAATCAAAACAAACACAACGCCGCTCGCCTCCGCGACCACGAACGCCTAGCTCGCGTCCTCAATCAGGCACCAGCTCGCTCCAGCTCGTCCTGGCCGATCTGCCCAGCTCGCATCATGGCGGGAGGACTGAGGAGGACCCAAGTCCAGATCCACGCCAGCCCCTACTCCGGCCAGCACCTACTCCTCCACGCTTCCTCCACCCTCCTCTGGCCGATTTACTCCGCGATCTGCCGAAGGACCAGGAGCGATCGGCGCCGCCTTTTTCGTCGTGGGAGAAGGATCCGGTGTGTCCGGCCTCGCGACCAACGGATCCGGCTCGTCCAGCCTCGTAGTCAGCAGATCAGGCCTCGCCGACCCCGGATTCGGCGATTCGTCGCAGGCTTGGATAAAAGTCAAGCTTTTTGGTGGAGGAGGGCTCGCGCTGAGGCGATGGAAGGTGGAGTGGAGCTTGGCGGGGTGAGGGAAGGTGGCGCGGCGCGACGACGGCAGAGCGCGCCGCAGCGAGAGGAGGCAGCGGCGAGGTGCAGCGAGGGGGCACGGCATGGGGATCTTGGCGGCGAGCCGGCGACGCGAGGCGAGGGGCAGAGCGAGCGGCTTGCAGGTGCGAGTGGGGTGACCGGGTGAGGGTTTCGTGCGGGTGACGACCGCACACGATTCGGGAGTGCGGGTTGACGAAGGAAAAAACTCAAGGGTTGTTTTGCAAAAAATCCTTTTCCGACTCTTTTTTCGGATCGGAGGGAGTATTAGCAATGTCATGCTTGATTGCTGGCAGATAATATCCAAGATAATAGAACCAGGTTATTCTCCGATGTTCTTCAGTTTGTGTTGGCCGATGTTCTTAAGTTTGTGTTGGTAATGTGACCAACGTTATCATTGTCACATGTATTGTATTCACTATTTGATTGTTTTTTATTTTTTTCCGTAGCAACGCACGGGTTTTGTCCTAGTCTATACCTAATAATAAAGGAAGAAGCGTTTCCTTGGTTCGGTCCGTTGCTTTACGCTTTGGTCCATCGCAAAGTGCGCCTTCGTTCGCTTGGTTTTATATGGGCGCGTGTCCGGATATAGCTGGAGTCCATCACGACCCGGCCGCACGCAAGGACGCAGAGCAACACATCGGGAGGTTCAACAAAGAAAGCTACGCACCGCGTTGGACATGAACTCCTAGCGCCGAACATCGTCGTATTCGACATGGAATCCTTGCTTAGCTTTTTTGGCAAACGGAAGGCAATAAATAGAACTTGAGACGCTTCACAAAAATCCTAGATCAATTGCAGGTTCTGCTGTTGGATGAGCCTGCGCAAGTTCTGCTGTTCGATGCGCCTCGCAGGCTCGCACGTGACCGGCACCGGAAACCGCCACCCCGTCCTGTCATCCTCTCGAGTAGCACGCCCGGCCTTCTCCTCCTCCGGCGTGGTACTGTCCCGCAACGGGGACCCGCGATGTCCCGCGGCCAGCGGCCGACCTCACAGCGTCGTGGTGATTGACCACTTCCCCGAGCGTCCAGCCCCGATTTAGTTGGACTCCGACCCGTGCTACCGAGACATGCAAATACGATGTCGCAAGTAGCGCTCTGATGGTGGCCAGCGGCGGCTGCACCTGTGCACCACCAGCCTCGACGACCACGCGAGTTCGAACTGGCACGATCTGGGCAGATGCTTTGGAAGGTCAGAGAACCTCTTGGTTCTTGATCAACGCTGATGATGGGTTAATTAACTACAGGTGGTTGCAAACTGCAATGCAGACCAACCAGAAGCGGAGAAAACAACTGCGAGTACAGCCGGCAGCCGTGCGCCATGGACGGCACTACGGCAGCCTTCACATGCTTCTACTTTTACTTTGCTCGTCATCAAGAAGAAGTACACGTGATCAATGGTGGCTGCCAAGTCGAGATCGCCGGCGGCCGATAACAAGGCGGTGGCGGCAGTGGGCCCAAACAGCTATTCGGCGGAATCGATTAATTAGGTTTTGTGCACAAGACCAACTCTCGATGCGTCAAACAATGGCGGTACCGGCGGGAGCCGACGTGGCCGAGGCTGGCACGGACGTGCGCAAGTTCGCGGAGAGGGTAAACAGCGTGGACGTGATCCTCACTGTGCACGGCGACGGGATGAAGAACCAGATCTTCCTGCCGACGGGGGCCATGCTGGTGCAGACCGTGAGTTTGTGACGCTCAACCGGCGCCGGACATGCAGATCCGGTATGTCGAGTACTACGTGGTTGAGGAGGAGACGATCGATCTAGGAATCATGCCAGCAGTCTGGATTACGTTCCGGTCATAAATTAAGCCTCCCGAATCTTTCTCCAATTTATTCATGTTACACGCGTGTGGTGAGGACGAGCATGGCCGGGTGCGAGGTCGCCGCCTTGCACTTTCTTCCTCCGGCGCCGCCTCTCACACCCCACAACCGGCCGCACCACGTCGAAGCTGCTCGCGTTGGTCGCCCAGCGGCGGCGGCTCTCGCCCGCATGTTAGGCCCAGCGAGCTCCCTCTCCGCCAGTAGACTGAAGCCCCCTCGCCGCCACGGTTTACGCACCGACCTCCAGGACTTGCACCTCTCCGTCGGGCGAGACATAAATTTTGTTATGAGCTATATAAAAGGTCTAGCTGAAAGTTGCACCCCTGCTCAGAATTTAAATATCTTCAGCAATGAAGAATTTGGGCCTCTGTTCCGGAGTAAAACATGTGATGGCAACGAGAAAATCGTTGAAATTTATCCTGCAAACTTCAGTTGCTAAGCTTCATCTGAAGCAACGATGGGTGGAGTATGGTATGTGCAGAAGATCTATTGCTTGACAATACGAATTGGAGTATCTACAAGGAAGAATTGTCAGCAATAGCATATTTAAATCTGCAGATGAAGTCGTCGACATGCACCACAATCTGGACCTGATGGTGAGTGTCCTTGCTTCGACTTCTTTACGACAAGGTCAATGACAAACATGGCTACTGCATGGAAGCTGGTCAGACCAAATTGACGCGCTATATGGATGTATTCTCATCTTCTTTTTGATCAAGCCCTGCATCAAACATTATGCAGATGTGTAATATGTATACTTTTCGACTGTCTAAGGGTGGTCTATGGAAAGAGATGCATCAGCAGGATGATGGAGTAGTATGGTCGCTTCCTTGACATGGTCAAATTTAAGATGTTAAATAGGCTCATTGATGCATCATCAAATTGTAGTTTGCTATGGAAGGCCGTACATCTTTAGCTCAATTTGGATAAAGCAGTTGGGGTGCGCAGTGCGCTAGACATAGAACAAGACATCAAATATAAATTGCCAATACCGGTTATCTCAGATGGACACAGGCATTAGGACTGCACGGTAGAATAAGGATGTATTTTAACAGAGGATGCCACTACTGCAAAAAGATAGTTTTAATGTATCACTCAAACGGTTGCAGGATGAAGCAGAACATATTTCTTGGGGTCTCAGTTAGATCTGGTCGAAGAGGAAGTTGAACAAATAAGGTGTGTCTCTTATGATCTAAAATATAATGTTTCTTTCTTACTATTTTTGCTTTTCTATGCATTTTTTTATTATATATATTTCCTCGTAGCAAGTACAACATAGAATGGTTTGCTGGAGCATTTCAGTGTTTGTTTCTTTGAAACTGTGTACACAAAGTTTTCTTCTTATACGAAACTCATCCTACAATATGATCCCACCGTCTTTGCTTGTACCAATTTAATCAAGGGTGATTTTTCACTGTTGAACAAAATCGGAAGAAATTTTATCGTACGTGTATCTCTATTCTTATATATCCCGGTGCAACGCACGGGCAATTTTACTAGTCTATACCTAATAATAAAAACAAAAATGTTTCTATCGTTCGGTTTGGTTTGGTACGTCATATAATCACGGCCGTCCGCTCCTAAAATCTTGTCCGTCCGTATCCGTCAGCTCGCACGACCAGTACAGAAATCTCGCTCCGCGATATGGGACAAAACCGCACGGACGTAAGTCACGAATCGCATCCTTCTCCCGATCGGTATCCACATGCGTATCAGGTCTGGACTCTCAAAGAAAGAGTCATGGTCGAAGTATGGTTTGCCCTACGTACACGCTCATATAGTCATATATACACTGCTCGGTCAAGCCTCGAGTATCCATCAACCAACTCTTCGCTAGCGAGTCGGGAATCGACCGATCTCGACGATAGGAAGACGGCGCGGCTGGCATGAACATGGAGATGTTTTTTTTTTTTTTGAACACGAAAGGTCCCGAAGGACCTGGAATCTGTATTACTTCGTCGGTGGGTGAACAATTACAGAAAGGACCTTAAGAAAAGGAAAAATTACACCAAAGTCCAGTACTTTTGCACAGAACACCATAAAAAGATCGCAGAAAACGCGATCGGATCCAAGCTCGCCGACGATGAACCACCTCCAGCCACGGCCACTCCTGCTCCCGCCGGGGACTCGGCCACTTGGGAGAGCATGAGTGTGAGATGACGCGCCAAGGTGCGAAAGATCCTCCGATGGAGGAAGATGAATCTCAAGCAGCGATTCTTGCCCGAGAATGGCGAGCCAGCCTCGACCGAGAATAGCAGGGGCCAAAAGATGCCACCGCTGGGGAACCGCCACGGGAGCACAGACTCCAGAAACTCCCCACGCCATCGCCCGCCCCCTGCCGCCACGAGGCTCTCTACTTTCTCTCCCTCGCCGCCAAGGCCGGCCAAGAGAAAGCAGCTCACCTGCAGATCACAGTGGAGGAGATAGCAGCGCTTGTTGCAAGAGCTCGATCTGCAGAGCTCCTCATCATCCTCCCACCTCAGGAGCAGATCAAGGAAGCTCCACATTGACCACCCCGTGCCGCGCCATGGCAGCAGGGTGGAATAGCTCGACGGCATAGCTTTATTAACGGAGATGCTTGCGCCCAGCTCCTCGTCAGACGACGGCGCACCGCAGTGCACGCCGGCGACGAGAAGCAGCCACAAGACGCACCAGATCTGGCCGGGAAGATCCGGAGCTCTACTCCCACACGCCATAAAGGACAAACCTCTACTAGACCTAGCCCTACTATAAACACTACTAGCTGCAGCGCCTCGCCTCCACCACTCTCCGACGGCAAAGCCGCCGAGGAGGGCTTCGGTCCGGCCTGGAGCAGAGAGAGGCGCTCTCAGGAACTGTAGCAGGGAGAGAGAAAAGAAAGGAGAGAAAAGAAAGGAGATGTTGGGTTTGATCTGTTAGTTTTAACAGATAAAAGAGAAAGAGTAAAATCTGTTTTAAACCTTGAATTGGTAGAGGAAGTCGAAATCAAACCCCAAACTTGGAATCCCTGAAATCAGCACCCTCAACTTTTAATTCCCGGTCATAATTTACCTCTACATCATTACCAAACAGGGATTGCTGACATGAGTCATCTCTCTCAGCGACAACTGTGGACCACATGTCATATCTATCATCTTCCTCCACTCCCTTTTCTTCTCCCGTGTTCTGGATTTCGTTTGTGTATGAGCTCCTCGCGGAGCGGCGAGCAGTCTCCGCTGATCCTTTCCTGGGAGCCACAAGTGCCGAGTCCGCCGAGTAGCAACGCGGACAAGATGGCGTAGGCTGAGAGCAGAGAGCAGAAGCTGCTCGACATCAGTCGCGGGCGCGTCGGCGAGTCACCGTTGCCTCGTGCCCCCGGACTGCTCCTACCGCCCCCACGCGCAACCTCTTCGCCGCCTCCGGGTTGGCCATGACGCCCTCGGCGAAGTGGCCCAACGCAGGTGGCGAGCGGGTGCTGGTGATAGTACTACTGTCGCCGCTCATCACCTCGCAGTCTGCCCGACCTCGACCGCGTCGCCATGAACTTCCTAAAACTGCATCGGCTCACACTCCCGTTGATCCTCTCCCCCGCCGACGAGGCGCCTGCCAGAGCTCATCGCATGTTAATTGGCGTCTCCTCATCACGAATCGACTTCCCATTCTGCTGCTGGGCGAGTTGCTTTGGCTCAGCTACTCTGCGTGCTCGTTTTTGATGTGTGCTACTGGATAGCGCTAGCTGCTGCCTTGCTGCTATGTGCAAGCTGCTCGGAGATCAAGGTGGACGAAGACAACAAGAACACCTATGTTTCCCTCTTCAGATATGCTAGTAATTCAGAGAAAGTAACCAATCCCAGCCTTGACTACGGCCACGTCAGCGAACCCCGTCTAAAACGAGAGCCCCGTGAGAAGCACCGGGATTTATGAGTTGGGGGTGCTGATTTCCGGTATTCTAAGTTCGAGGTTTGATTCCGACACCCTCTACAAGTTCAAGGTTTTTTTCAGACTTTACTCAAAGAGAAAAGTCAAAAACATAACGTTAAGATAAAAAAGTTGGGCCCACAGGACAACGTCCAGGACCTTTTCTCATGCGTGACTTTTTCTCGTACACGCCCTGATCGGGGGCATCGATAACCAACATGTGGTTTTGGTCCCCTATCACACTGGCCATATATAAGGGAGAGGGGGCATGTAGCAACGAGTTGATGAATTCACGATCTGCTAGATTTGCCCTGACATTCCCTCACCCTACCGATCTAGGGAGGCCAGAAGTGACGCGAAGACCACCACCACCGACAACCAGGAGGGTCGTGCCGGCATGCTGCCCATGATCATCTTCTTCTCCAAGCTTTTCAGCATCTCTGCAACGAACAGGCAGAGAGGGTCATCGCTGGCCATCTAAGGTACACAAATTCTAATCTTAAGTTGGTGTTCTAATTCGAGATTAGATCCTTATGTTGATTAGCTTAAGGCTAATAGTATCTAACAATGGTATCAGAGCATGTTAATCTCGGATTACAACCCTAATTAGGCCTGAACAAATGTTTCCGCTTCTTTAATGGGTCTAATTCCTTTGGCTAATTTTATCTAAGATCTCGGATGGTGTTTCTTCATGATTAAAGAGACTAATATTTCGCATAAACTACATGATCATGCCCAAATCCCCTGTTTGCACCTAAAAATCATGAGTAGAGGATTATGCTTTCTGCTGATGATGATTATGATCATGATTAAGTCAATTCTGCTCATAATGTCCCGTGTTTAGTACCAGCTGAAAGCAGGATTTGAACTTTTTTTTATTTTCCGCTACTCATGCTCGCGAAGAAAAGAGGAGGGGAATCAAATGTTTAGAAAATTCATTCCCCAGATTCAGAAAAACCTAGAAAAGGAAAGAGGATTAAACCAAATGTTGACGAGTCGGGATCCTCACCTTAAGCTTTATGCCACACGCGGTCATCTCTCTTGAGGAGACGCGCGGAATGTACTGAGGACACCACCGAACTAATGGAGAGGCTGCCGGCCTCCGTGCCGGCCGCGCCGCCGTCACCCCGTGCGCGCTGCCGTCGCCCTCCGTGCCTGGTGCGTTGCCCAGGTCGCTGAGCAGCGTGCGCCGGTCACCGCTAGACCACGCCGCCCCTGACGAACACGGCGCCGGCAGCTACGCTCGACGGAGAAGCGCAGCGGACCTAGTCCAGCACACGCTTCGCCGGCGAGCGCCGCTACCGCGTCGGCAAGAAATGTGGAGGACGAGCAGGTCGCCGGTCGCCGGTCGCCGGCCGCCGTCCCTCTCTGTCGGGCGCGGAGAAATCGGGGGAGGAAAGAAATGAAGCTAGGGTTCTGAGAGGGGCGTCGGTTTTGTTCGACCGCAGCGCGGTGACAGCCGTCGGATGAAATCCGACGGTCGAGCGTGGTGCGGGCAAGTTGCCGGTCCGCCAGACTATAACGGGCCATTTTCATGTTGGGCTGTTTTGTTAATGGGCTACTGTCAGTTTTTTATTTTATTTTATTAAATGGCTGAAAGTTAAGTGGAGAACAATGTATCTGCAGGTTTCTGATCATAACGAAAAGTTGTACCTGAAACTACTTTATGTGATTATGTTGATGACATTGTTATGATATTTCTTACTCATATGATAATCAATAATGGGCTTAGGCCACTTTAGGACAAATGTTAAAGGTCAAATGGTTCGGCTTTCCGCACCGCACTATTTGGCCTAATAATGTTGAGCCACTATGCTAAAGTACCATGTCGGTACATTTTATGTATTTTGACATGCACCATCTAAATGTAATGAAGGCTCATATTGATGTTGATAAAATTATATTTTCTCTGGAGAAGGATGTTTTCCTTTTGTTTAGAGAACTTTAAGTTGTTCTTTATATTATGCCCAAGTGTTTGTCTTTTATTTGACAATTATTGTTTACCAAATATCATTTGGTGAACCATGATGTAAAGTAACGTCCATTTTTCATTTGGACATCTTGTATGATTAATATTAATGTCATTTTCACTATGAATGTACCTCTAATGTTTACTTAGTGAGGTGTCATTTCTTTTATGATGTTAATGTCCAAAATGAATGGTATTTTATACCATACCATTGAAAGTTTTGATGATTATTTTGACACATTTGATTTATGTTATTGAGATTGTAGTGTCAAAAAAAAAATTATGGAAGAATGACCGGTGTTTTGTTATGAATACATGTGTCAAATAACACGTGGGATTTCATTATATTGGTACTTTATGTTAATGTTGGGTATTAACTAAACAAAAAAAAAATCACCTGTCAATATGTGATTTTAAAATTTTCTCTAGTCAAAATGGAACCAACAAGAAGTTTTGGTTAGAGATATATTCCTGAGCAAATGTTATCATGGTATATGGCAATATTCTGACCAACGTTGATTATTGCTATATGTCAGTTTTAATAATTAAGTTCTTTCTTCCGTTTTCGCCCCAACGGTGATACGGAGTAGAACAACAAATGAACTTGTTTTGATACAAGTTTTCCTAATGTGTAATGTTTTATAATGATGCTCATAAAGATGATATCCACTTTCGGTAATTAATGGACAAGGATTTTGCCATGAGGACAATAAAGACTAAAGCATTCAAAGACTTCTTGCTTCTTTATATGAACATTTTTGTTCTTTCGAATGCAATCATTTTATGTAAGTCTCACCATGTGGTGAGAATTTTTTATGTCCTCGGTGCATGTATCATTTGTAATAATTATGTGTGCTATGACAAAATTATGATGTAAGAGAGGTGAGAAATGAGACTTCATCGAAATTGTGGTAAGTTTACCGCATTTCGAAGGGGGAAAGGGAATGTCTCATTTGATATGGGTCATTGTACTTATTTTTCTTACGCAAGAATGATATTGTATTAATTCTCCAAGTATGATGGAACCAACGAGAAGTCCTATTTGGAGAGTGAATAAATGAAAATCACAATGATGCTTTGTCTCTCCAAGTATGATGGAACCAACGAGAAGTCCTATTTGGAGAGTGAATAAATGAAAATCACACTAATGCTTTGTCTCCTTTTCATGTTAATGTGTTATTACTCCCTTATGAACATTATGAAACACGCATGAATGATAAAGTAGCAAGTTTGTCATTCTAATGTCGATTATGGTGTAGCATGTGGCTCATGATTGTAATTCTGACCAACGTTGTTTATAATCATGTGCTACATTTCATCGTGTTCTTTTCCACCTTCTTCCCAACGGTGTTGGTGTTTAGAACTGAAATGAAGCTTTATCAAATTTTTGGAGCCATGTTCTCCATATAAAGTGATCACAGAGAACTGGAGCTTATGCACATAAATCTTAAGGATAATTTCCATGAGATCCTTGTTCATACGCATCAGTTAGGTTGAGAGTTATGCAATCCCTAATGCAACACTTGTGTTGAGTCTCAACCATTTTCCTTGATAAATAATGTGTGTGAAAATTCATCTTAGTGGTTTTTTGCCATATATGATGAATATTGTGAGCTTTAATGATGTATGGAACTTAATAGAGTTTCCTGAATGAGTTGAATAATGGTAGGCCCCATATGGCTCTATGAAAATAAATGTGACTCCGAGGAAATCTTGAAAGGATCAAACAAGAATGTTACAATAGTATCTCAAGTTGAGGGGGAGTAAGCTTCGAGCGCTTTATGTAGATTGAATCTTATTGGCTATCCAAGAGTTTTCAATCTTCTAATTATGATATGAAGGATCTTGGTAATGACTTCATACTTTGATTGTGTTGAGGTTCGCCAAGATATAAATACATGTCCAAAAGGAGTAAAAGTTCGATATTATGATGGCATACGGAAATAGAGTACAAAAAGAAACTATTATGTACTAGTACTCTATCTCACCTGCTACTAAAGTTAAGGGCAATAAAGATGGACATCTCAATGTCCAAGGAACCATTTTAAACTGATCAGATAACGCGGGTTCTTTATGCTTCAGTTGTCAGAAGCAAATTGTGTATTTAATAATGAACACGCCCTACTTACGATCGGGATAATTGGCAAATACTGAGTTCATAAATGGACCATTGGAAAAGCCATCAAAAATTCTTGCGATACATGCAAGATAATAAAGTTTACATGCTCATTAGGAATATGCCTAGTAACCTCGACTTTGTGGGTTATTTAGACATTGATTTTGCGAGGTGTGTGGATATTAAAGTTTCCACGTCATGTCACATCCTCACCCTCGCACATGGAGCTATATCGTGGAAAAGCTCCAAAATGACATCAATGGCATCGTTAATGATGCAATTAACTATGTGGCATGTTAAGAGGCTATCAGGCAGGTTGTATGTCAGAATGTTTTTTTCCCGAAATCTAGGTGGTAGATAACATCTTGAAACCACTTACTGCATAATGACACGCAGTCTTCTATGCGAGTAGCAACAAGTTAAATGGTGTTGCCAAGACCATTGACAATATGTTTCATGTTGTGAAAGATAGAATCCAGGATCAAATTATTGATGCTAAGCATGTATTTCTAAATATTTTGAGGATCCGTTGACAAAAGGCTTTCCACCCATTTTTTATGAACATGTTGCCGGCATGGGATTATTGGAAGCCAAATGATTCTAGAATGAAGGGACCACTAAAGAAATCACTCCAAATAAGTAAAATGTTATCCATTTCGAGATAGGCTGGTATGCCATAAGTGTTTAGGTTCAACAACATTTCATTGGCCGTTGTAACACCTCACTTTGGTTTATTATTCCTATGGAGAATGGGAGAATGAGGTTTAAACTAACGATCAAGGGGGAGAATGTTGGGTTTGATCTGTTAGTTTTAACAGATAAAAGAGAAAAGTCAGGAACATAACGTTAAGATAAAAAGTTGGGCCCACAGGACCAACGTCCAGGACCTTTTCTCATGCGTGACTTTTTCTCGTACACGCCCTGATCGGGGGCATCGATAACCAACATGTGGTTTTGGTCCCCTATCACACTGGCCATATATAAGGGAGAGGGGGCATGTAGCAACGAGCTGATGAATTCACGATTTGCTAGATTTGCCCCGACATTCCCTCACCCTACCGATCTAGGGAGGCCAGAAGTGACGGGAAGACCACCACCACCGGCAACCAGGAGGGTCGTGCCGGCATGCTGCCCATGATCATCTTCTTCTCCAAGCTTTTCAGCATCTCTGCAACGAACAGGCAGAGAGGGTCATCGCTGGCCATCTAAGGTACACAAATTCTAATCTTAAGTTGGTGTTCTAATTCGAGATTAGATCCTTATGTTGATTAGCTTAAGGCTAATAGTATCTAACAGGAGAAAGTCGGATCGGGAAAACAAGGAGACGCTAAAATCCTTGGGCAGCCCTGGTGAATCAGGTCAGCGGCAAAACAAAAGATGATGCAGAGGCGCAGAGCTAGATCAGATCGTCATCAACATCGATCTGGATGGCCACCGACGGCAGATCGTCACTGCCCGTTGCAGCCTTGCAGGAGTTCGTCAGGTGTAGGAAACGGCAGGTACGGACTATCTTTCCGGCAGCGACATACAATCCAACGAAGACACTTGATAAAGCAGCCTAATCGATCAATCACCTAGGGATCCTCCGCAAGTCTGCACTACATGGATGATGATGCTCTCACAGCCTGTGCCGTAACCACAAGGAAACTCCAGGCCTTTGTCGCATCTGACCGCCGGCCTTCCTGGCTTCCATTGGTGAGCGCGTTGGCATCCCAGATGAGCAAGTCCTACCATCGTGCTCATCTAGAACTGTCACTATTTCATGCCAACAAACAAGAACATTATTTTGCGATGGCTGATCAGATGTTCAATCTTCAGTATGTGCTTTGGCTTGTAATTCTGAAAGAGTATTATTTCTCAATCATGATAGGCAAAACAACAGAGAAGGAAAGTCCATACTCTCTGCAGTATCTGAATTTCCTCATGTACGTGCATATTCCTACTGAACTATAAGCAAGGAACACAGTTCATACTGTACTGGTAGAAGTGCAGATGGCTCTTCATTTGGGTTATTGCCGGTGGCCAAGAACTCAAGGTGAGGGCAGCTACGCGATATTCTTTTGGCATCCGGTGTCCCGTCCATGTGGGCAAAGGTAGTTTTACCGACCAGGTTTGATCTACGTACTCTTCATGTGATTCTACAAAATTCATTTATAGAGGACGCAGTGGCGGAGCTTGAAGAAATTTCCTGGGCGGGCAGGCTAAAGAAAGCATTATTATTTTTTGTTCTTAACCATACCTAGACACTAGCTATTAGTCAATTAATTTATTCTTAGCATGGCTGTTAAACTCACAAAATTGAAGAAGAAGAGCATCTCCAGTCGAGTCCCCCAAACCGTCCCTCAAACGGCGCCGGATCGAGCGTTTGGGGATGAGTTTTGTTCGTGCCGCGTTTGGGGGACGTCGCTCCCCAGCCGCGTCCCCATCCCCAATCAGAAATTCAAATAGTTTGCATTTAAAAGAGATCATTTTTCGTGTGCCGCTGACGCGTCGGCCCCATCACTCCCCGCCTCGCTTTTCGTTGTGTCCGGCGTGCCCGGAGCGTCCCCTGTGGGGCGGGGACGGGCTCGGGGCGCCGGACACCGTATCGGGCCGCGCCGGACAAAAAACGGGTTTGGGGGACGCGGCTGGGAACTTTTTTTGTCCAGCACGCCCCAAATCCCTTTGGAGAACGGTTTTGGGGACGCTACTGGACATGCTGTAAATTCGTGAACAATCCAAAGGTGCTATCAAATTGCTAACCAAGAATTTGAGGAAAGAAAAAATTACAGCGTAGAAAAACTGGAGATGATTAGGGAGCTGGATTCAATTGCAGCGTCCGGCTGTTGGCCCTGCCCCTGCGATGCAGCAATGTCCTGGCCCGCCCAAGGAATATGCCTACCTGTGGTGTGGCGCGACGCAGATGCCTCCAGTTCACGCCATAGCCAGGCGACGAAAGTGAGAGAGAAAGTCGAGCGAAGCAGGTAAGCAGCATAACGGGCCAGTGTGTTCTGACAAGCTGGGCTTGGATACATAGGAGCAAAAAAAATTTAGCTAAAAACATGGGCGGGCCATGGCCCGGTTTTGTCTCAAGGAAGCTCCACCAGTGAGAGGACGTAGTAGACTCAAACTCTACTTTTCCAGTTTTTTAAAAAGATTCTTTTATATAAAATCTTCGTAAGCTCACAAGTAAATAAACGAAAAATGGATTAACAGGTTTAGTTACAATCATTATTTTTTTCCGCCCTCTAAATAGCAAGATCTTGACCATTATTAGAGAGGAGTGACATGTATAATGTATTTATACACAAACTTTGCTTTGTTATGGTCACCCAAAAAAACATGATCTTCAAGTAATTATTAGATCCAATTATCATATGTACTTGTGAAATAGTAGGGCAGGGTCGACAATTCAACTTGGTGAACTAGGACAGTAGCTTCATCTAGAATTTATTTTTTACAGCTTTAAGATAGTAAATTAGTATATATATATTTGCCTTTCTTAGACCTTAGCAACGCACGGGCAAGTGTACTAGTGTAGATATAAGAAAATGAGGATGCATACAATTTTGTTAACTATGTATGCAATAATTAATTTATATTGCAATAAAAATAATAAAAATAATATTAGTAACATTTAAATTTCATTATCTATGCTAATTGTGTAATGAGGAAGGTATGATTATTGATTAATATTGTGGTGTAATAAAGTAAGTTATACATGAGTATAAATGGTTAGTTTAAGTTATATTTATTAAACTTCACCCTCCATCAAAACTTGCTCGTACAACGACCGAAGGCACAATTATGAATATTGTAGTGTAATAAAGTAAGTTATTATGGCCCGGTTCGTGGGCTTGAGTAGATATGGCCATGAGTGGAAATATAAGCTCTACTCCGAGGCGGAATGCACAAACAACTGCGAGGGGGCGGAAGAGAGTTGTTGAGGATTTAGTGGACCAAATTGTGTAATCCAATCAATGGAGACAAACCGCAGAGGTACACACCTCAACGTCACCAGCAGTGCAGGAGGGGATGGGGGTTTTTTCTTGGAAGGAAAGCTCTACCCATGTTGAGGCGGGGAGTGGCGACAGATTGCCGCAGTAAATCCCGAGTAACTCAAACAATCTAGACGACATGAATTGGCCTTCAGAACTGGTTTGGGTTGTAGACGGAAGAGGAACATAATTACAATGTGTCATCCAAGTAAATACCACCAAGCCGCGAGGAAGAGACGAGTTGTGTCCTCAGGCTCTTCTCCCGAGTTGCAGTCAGGACGACCGACCCATAGGCCAGACAGCGGAGTGCCCTCCCTAGGCCACCGAGAGGCGGGACAACCCATCCTTTTTTGACACAAGGGACAACCCATCCTAGGTAGTAATTTGATGTTGGTAGCTAGGTATTTATGTTTTTTAGGCCAAGTTAGAAGTGTAAAATCTAGAAGAAGGATGGGCCAAGTCCCAAGTAAAATATTGTCATCATCCCTATGCTATTATTTATATCTCCAACAAGCTATTAAATATCTCTATAAATGCTTCAGTCTTTGTAGGAGCAATCTCGGATCACAGACCTCTATCACATTGGAGCAAACCAAATTGATCGACCATGGCGAGTTACCTACATTAGTAGTCTACATCATGGAAGCTCCCCTAATTGTAGTGAGAGTATTATTTTCATTTTTTATTTTATGTATAGTTTGTTGAAAAAATGGGACGAAATTGAGTATATTAAAGGCCTTTTGATGAGCCTAGCAACTTAAGCCTTGTTGTACGAGAAATTTGAAGAGTTCATAATATTTTTATGATGGCTAGTAATTAGTTATTTTCAATATCCAGTATATATCATGTATGAATTTTTGGATTATTGTTGAACACGTTGTGTGTACCACGAAAAAACCGGTAGACAATCAAGCAAACGGTTCAATTATACTCTAGAAATCTCTTTATTAATATATTTGGCATCATACCTAATAGATATATCTACCATAGTATTAAAACTATGTAAACATTAATGCAGATATAAAAAATAACGATGCATAGATTTTTGTTAACTATGTATGTAATAATTAACTTATATTGCAATAAAACTATAATACAATGAATATTAGTAACATTCAAATTTGATTAACTATGATAACTTTGTAATAAGGAAGGTATGATTATTGATTATTAAATATTAATACCATAGTGTAATAAAATAATTTATACATGAGTATACAAGTTCAGTTTAAATTATATATATTAAATTTGCCCATTTTCTAAATTTTATTTTCGGACCATCCTTTTTTGCAGTTTTCTTATCTTGAACCTTGTCTAGTTTGAATCAAATCTCAACCTAGGAATCAATGAAATCGAAGACCTTACACATTTGTAATCTCAGACGAAATGGCTAAAATGTGGAACTGGACGAATTCATTTGGCGTCATTTATAAACTACCATTGAACTTGTTCAATACGGTGATAGAAACATATACCTTATCATACAATAATGATATGATCAAACTATGTGTACCATCTACGTAATAGATAATGAACTCTATGCGACTACATACATATGTTCACTCACAATCATTGGCAGTTGTTCAGAAGTTTAGTATCAATAACATGGGTAGTCATTGAACTTGTTCTCCTTACTCGCTATGGTCACCGTACATAGAAGTACGCTATTTACGGTCACCGAATACATGTTGAAGCTCATCTAGGTCACTGGTACGTGGTAGAGCATATTTTGCTGGTGTGGCAACTAGTAGACCCATCTGCCAGGTCAAGTAGGATTCTATCACTGAATCTTTGTTTGCAAAAAGACCCCAGATTACTTCAGAAAAACACCAGTTGGGGTCCTTCACGGCTTCAGCTGCTCCCCCCACGACTGCGCGGTTGTCTTCCTCGCTTACACTGCCGCTGGGCATCCTCCACGACTGCGCGGTTGTCGTCCCTTCCGGCGCCGGCGGTTCTACCCCTGCTGCCCGTCGTGGCCTGACTCATTATTCACTGGAGCATTGCCGGTCAACTTACACCCGTCCGCTGTGGTCACTTCCTCTCCTCCTAGGCGTCCCCTTCCCATGCGGCAGCGCCGTTGGCGGGAGCGACGACGAACTCCCGTGTATTCTTCCCTCGCACCCTCCCCTGATCCGTTTCACCTCTCCCCCACGGCCCCACCACGCCTCCCACCGCCCCCGCCGGCCCCGAGGTGGACGCGCCGGCCGCCCCTCCGTCCGACGCCACTCCAGGTCGCGCGACCACGCCACCAGCCTCCAGCAGCCCCATGGCAGCCGCCCACCGCTGCGACCTCCCTAGCTCCTTTCCCACGCAGCCGCCTTCCTCCTCCAACATTTTACCAGAGCATCTGTCCCTTAACCCTTTTGCTGCAACTCCATCCTCCGTCAGCGCCAGCGCCAGCGCCTGCGCAACCGCGCGCTTCGCCGAGCTCGGCGTGCCCGTCGTCGCGGAGCTCCTCATGGACGCCGACAAGGTCACTAGTGCGAAGGCGATGGCCGTGCTCGACGGCATCCTGTGTTCCTACGCGGGTCTCCAGTCCGCGCGCGCGCATGCACTTGGTTTATCGGTGCATCCTTGTGTCAGACACGGCCACGGAGTTCGCCGTCTCCGCGCTCTGGCGCCTCTGCCGCGCCGCGGACGCCGGCAATGGCGTCTGCCGCACCGAGGCGCTGCCGATGTTTTTGCTCCAGAAGCGGGGGAGGGCATGGACGACTAGGACGAGGTAACCACCACCGGCTCGCAGCAGCGGAAGCTCCGGTGGAAACCGCAGGCGGCACGCGGCTTAAAGCAGAGTGTCAGACCCGTTCCGCGCGGCGTGATTCCGCAGGCACTCTCTGTGCCTCCACGGCAGCGCCCATCCGGACCCTGGTGTCAGACGCACAGTGGAGGGTTCCCTGAGGCAGGTGCAGTGGAGGTCGCCGGGGAGTTGGTGAGGCGCGAGGCCTGCGCTCGGTGGAGCACCGTTTGGGGAAGGACACATGTAGAGAGAGGGCCTTTTTTAAAAGTACTAATTTGGGTGTCTTTTCGCAAAAGAAAATAAAGTACTAGAATCCTACTTGGCCTGACAGGTGGGTCTGCAACTTGCCACATCATCTAAATACGTACGTCTACCGCACATCAGTGACCTAGATGAGCTCCAACGCGTATTCAGTGACCGTAAATAGTGTATTCCTAGGTACAGTGACCATAGCGAGTAAGCTAAACAAGTTCCATGACCATTGATGGATTTTACTCTATCAATAATACACTTGTTGTAAAACAACCATTGCCAAAAAAACAGGCACACTTGTGGAAAGTTTTGTTTCCATACTACATGACCATAATACATGACCGCAGACATATTTTTCAAACACAAACGTTGACAACGTTCTCATCCATCAGAAAGGAAGATGTAACATATGGGCACATCACCGGGATGAACATCTCCGTGACTGCCAAATCATGTTCTGTTTCTAAACAAGCATTACCCAATGACATGGGCCACAAAATAATTAGCGGCGCTAAATGTGGGCGCCGTCGCTACGATCCCATCCACCGAGTCTGTCTGCAGGATCGTAATTTGTGAACAAGCGGAACACGTTTCCCAATTTGTTCGAGTGCTGAGGTTTGAAACCACATGGGTGCACATTCAGGAGCTGCAGCACGCGGTCCGTCTGAACTTCCCCTGGCAAAGGAAGTGTGAAATCACACGAAATTTCCTTAGAGAGGAAAGAAATCTTTCAAAAGACCGAATGTTTTTCAACAAATTATTTTCATGCTTTCAAGTTATTAGGGAAGTTGTCAGCAAGTGCCGAACTGTAGATAATGATATGCTAATTACCAGTCATCGACAGTAAGCTAAAATGATTGTTGAAGAGAAAACCATTTGCATATAAGTAGAGGCAGATGATGTTCAGTTTCAAAGAATGAAAAGAAGCTGCTGGTGTACGGTGACACTTGCAGTAACCAGCCATCGACAATCTATCCCCATGACAGTGGTATAAGCTGATATGATCAGAGTGCTCACTATTTTTATTGCGAAACAAAAAGCAACTAGCTAACACATAAAATGAGGTTCCCATTTACAAAACCATGAAGTATCAAACAATAACTGATTGGATCAAACTCTGTCTCAGTACAAAACAACACTCATGAGTTCAGTTGACTTGATAAACAACCGGAGCAGGCATCAATTTACCTGTGAGTAAGAGCAGGAACGAGCCTTCAGGCGGCGCGAGAAACGACACCGTCTTAGCAACCTTCACCAAACACTCCTGACTCTGCACCACCAACAGCAATCACCATTTCTCCCCACAATTCACTCAAACCAGGATCTACTCACCCAAGAAACGGTCGAATTACCAGGTAAGGAGGGTCGGCGACGACGATCCGGTAGGCGTGCTTCAAGGCGGGCGGGAGCTCCTCCGGCCGGTTGTAGTCGTAGAAGGTGAAGTCGCCGCCGTACCGCCCGAACCGCTCGTCGTACTCCAGCAGCCGCGCGGGCACGTCCGGGCTGCCCTTCTTGAGGTACGCGTAGAGCGTCGGGCACGCGACACATGCCACGGCGGCGCCGGGCAGGGAGGAGGCGAGGAGAGAGACCTCCGCCGCGAGCTCCCGCGCGGTGCGGTCGTCGTACCAGAACTGGCTCAGCCGCCAGTCCTCCGCGACCAGCTCCGGCTTGTCTCCTTCCCCCTTTTCTCCTTCGAGTCGCTGCTCCAGGAACTCCCGCAGAGCCGTCGCGGCCGCGGAGCTTAGCTGTGGAATATCGTCGTCGTCGTCGTCGTCGACCTCTGGTCGAGCTCTCTCCTCCTCCGGACCACTCGCCATTGTTTGCTCTCCGACCAAGGGAGGCGGCGCGGCCAGGTAAACTCTCAGAATGAAGGGCCCAAGGGCCGGTTTGTGGGCTTGAGTTGGATACGGGCCGGAACGTGGAGGCCCAGAGGAGCGGGAGGAGAGCAAATATAGGCAGAGAGTGGCAATGGAATCGCAGGCAGGGGAAGTGAAGGGAAAAGCGGGGGAGGTGCTGCACCTGCGCCTCCGTTTCCGGGCGTGCCCTCCGAGCTGCGCAACCCGAATCCTCTTCGCGGCGGCGCCGCTTCGCCCCGACCCGCCGCCGCCGCCAGCGTCCAGCAAGTCGCCAGCTCGAGGGACAAGGGCGGCAGTTGCTGCCGCGCTGCCTTGGCCGGTCGCATTCGTTCCCCGCGCCCGCCTCCGCTCGCCGCCCCGCGACCCGTGCGCGACCACTGTAGATCGACCCGCCAGCTCGCCTGCGTCGCGCTCGCGCGCCGCGGCGAGGAGCAGCTGACCAGCGCGCGCGGTGCGGCGCGGCTGCTTCTCCCGGAAGCTTCGGGGGCCACGGCACGGCCGGATCCAGTTGGGGCGCAATGTCGGGGTCGTCGACGGCTGGGGAGGACATAGTGCAGCACCTCTCGTCGAATTCCAACCCGTCCTCGGACAAGCTCGCCAAGCTCGAGGCCCGCATGGCCGGCAAGGCCGTCTCGGCGCCTCCCCCGTCGCCGCCGCACCACCCGGTGGCCTCCCCGGCCTCCGCCCCCACCTTCATGGACCAGGAGGAGCTGCCAGAGTCCTCCTCTTCAGATGATGATGTCAGCCCTAAACCTTGTACTCTTCTCCCCCCTTTTTATTGCTACAAGGACAACATCGTACTATTCATCTACTACTGCATTCGATTACCTCGCCTGCACATTACCTATACTTCTACAATCATGCTGGCTGCAACTATTTGCAACATCTCCTTCCGCAAACCTTTACATGCTGCTCGATATTCTAGCTAATCACAGACCAGTTCAATATCCCCATTCCCAATTCCATTCCCTCTAACCCAAACTAATGTTTCCTGCATTTGCTGGTCAGAACGGCGAGGAGTTCTTGATACAGAAGAACACAATGAAGCGTCCGAGATCCCCAGATTGCGACCACGGCCTAGCTCTTGGAAATTTCGAGGTGCTCTTCTAACAGGAATCAGCTAGAATTAAACACCAGAACTATTCTGTTCTTCACTTCCTTACACTTCCCTTTTAGTAACATCGTGTCTGGCGCATCCTTTTGTGATTGTCAATGCCAGGGATCAGCTAACGCGGCAGCAAAGATAGCAGATGTCGCAGACGCACGACTGCCGTCAGAGAACCCAAACAGAAAAAAGCAAGGCCGCGGAAGGGGGCGTGGCCGAGGACGTGGCTCGAAGACGGTTGATCAAGCACGACAGACTTCGACTTCCTCAGTAACTGTGTCGAATGGCCAGCATGACAAATTGACCAGCATGGTATGCCATGCAATTTGTTCTCAAAATCCTATCTTCCTAGCTTTGGACTCACCCATGGTTAAGGTTGCTTTATTTCTTTCTTTCACTTGAATTGATCACATCACTGCATGGGCTCTTCTTGCAGATTCTTTTAGAGGTCATTGGTCAGTACAAGATATAAATATGATGGTGAAAATTTTGCTGTTGTTCATATTATGAGATGTATCAATGATAAGGAGCGATTAGCTTATTGGATATGGAAAAGTTCTAATCAACTGGAGAATGCTGAAATAAAACCATTAGATTTTTGCTCACTTGGGGCAGGGGTGGATTGCTGAAATAGGTCACACATCACAATAAGCACCTCAAGGAATTGGATTTTACTAAATGACACGACTTAGATCGATAAAATAGTTTAAGTTCCATAACATATTTAAAATTCCACATTAAGGTAGGATCTTGGAATCTTGTGGACTGGAATGAAACTCATGAAATGGCTGAAATCCTTGCTCAATGATAGCTTGGCTAATTTGATTGTAATAATCTGACTGTATGATGATCCCAAAGGTTTGTACATTCTGTGCTCAAGTGATAAAAGATATGGCGCATCTGAGGGCTTAATTTGTTGTAATCTCATACACATACACATACTTATACAGTAACAGCACCATTTCCCCTTATTTGCTTCATACAGTCCCCATTACTGACAAGCAGAAACACTTGTAATGAACATTTGGTCACCCTACTATGGAATCATTCATCCTCATGTGCTAAATTATTAGCTTACATACCATTTGCTCCATATACAGGATTCCCGATCAAGTGTTCTACCTGGGAATGAGGACAGGACTGCAATACATGTAAGAATTATTTCTCTACATCGTTTTCTATGAGATACAGAGTTACACACTATCTTGGTCTGCTATACAAATGCATCCTTTTACTATCCATACATATCTTTCTGCTTCTGCTTCTGAATGTGTTTTGTGTGCTTAGATTATACATATACTCCCTCCGTACGCATTTAATCGACGCGGGCCTGTTGAGTATATGTGCTTGCTGCTAGTAGATGGCCGCGTCGATTAAAACAGAACCGAGGTAGTACATGCAAGTACTTCTGATGATGTTCGTATATGGACCCAGAGTCCCAGACCCTTCCCTTTGAGAAAAAAAAGAGTTCCTGTTTTGCCGAATACTTCCATTTGAGTCTGCCACCTAGGCGATTTAACTACATAAAGTAGTCTTTCTGATGGCTTTTGTACATGTATACATGCCCTTACCTTCAAGGAGAAGTGTTTCTATTTGATTCAGTACTTCTGTTTGAGTCTAGCATCTAGGCATCTTAACTACATAAAGTATTCTGCTGTGGTTAAGAACTTAAGATATCGTACTGAAAGCATGATCTACTTTGGTGAATATTGCAATGGGCCATTTCATATCTTATAGGGAATCAGTGATACTCGTGAAATGTAGTGTTCCATACTAACATGTTCTAGGGTCACTTGTTTTTGTTTCAAATTTATATTCTCAAGCACTCCCAATTGAATAGGAAGAACTATCACTGTTACGTGGTAAAGTTGCATTGTTGGAGGAGGAGCTTAACAAATCGCGTCAAGAAGCGACTGACTGTCATCAACTTAGTGATAGGTTAGCAAAGGTAAGGATATACTCACTAGAAGCTTTATTTTCTCTTGACTTCCCTAGGTCTCTTGACTTGTTGCCTTTGCATTATTCTACCAGGAACTGAAGGATTTCAAAGATCAAGATCAACAAAAGAAATCAAAGGTTTCACACTTAGAACCCTGGATGCTATATCAAGGTTTTAAAGGCGTCCCTAAGGCGTCGCCTAGGCGACGCTTAGGCGTCAAGGCGCCCACCCTCCGCCTTGGAAAATCGACCGCTTTAGGCGCCTAGGCGTCCAAAGCGCCCGCCTAGGCGTCGCTTAGGCGCCAGAGCGCCCCCTAGCCGCTTTAAGACGCCTTAACGCCTTTAAAACCTTGTGCTATATATCGGCAGATTGTTACTATTATCTCATACTCAGCCATTTCTGTTTACCAATTCTTCATTCTTAATTTCTTATGTACGCATAAATCTGTGTCTGCACACACAACACTTCTTGTACCCATGCAATATTAGCCATTATTAAAGTAGTAGTATTTATCTTACATGTCCATTCTCATTGATGCAGCAAATGAAGGTCCTGTCAGACCTGCTCATAGCAGTATCAAAAGCAGAAAGGCAAGAAGCACGGATGAGGTTAAAGCAGGAATCTTTTAGACTTGGGAACATTGGTGTTATGAGGTAATCTCCTAATTATCTGAACTTCCAACACGTAATGAGGAATAGTAGACTGTAGAAGGTCATATCTAAATCTCCTTTTGTGTGAAGAATAATAGTACTACTTTGTAAATGGGCCATTGTTAACTAGCTTGATATTGTTATACTCCCTCCGTCCAAAAATAAGTGTCTCAACTTTTTCTAGATACAGATTTATCTATAACAAAAATGCATCTACATACATCCGTATCTAGACAAAAGTAACACTTAGATGGAGGTAGTACAAGTATGTATGCTGCGATATTGTCTTCTAGAAACAGGCTAATAACATGACCTGTCAGTTGCTGTATAGATCCAGTATGTGTTCTAGTATTGGGAATTTTTCTGGAACAGTGGATATTTTCTCATCTCTTCTATTTCCTGTTTTGCGTATGGAACACTGCAAACTTCTTTGACTACTCTCTGTCATATAACTCAGAGCTGGAACTATGATATCTGAAACATGGGAGGATGGCCAGGCAATAAAGGACCTTAATTCACACCTTGTAAGTTTCTGCGGCTCCATAGATCTGTTCAGTTCAGTACACACTATTAGCTAAAGTATTCGTTTGTGAAAGATGCTCATAATATTAATTGTAAACAACTTATTGTGAAACTTTGATTTATGTGATCTGTTCAGATACCCAGCCAATAACACATTTACTCACATTTAGTCCAGAAGGCATATTATTAGTGAACTTCTGTTCCTTTTTGTCCTGTTTGCGATTTCGATCACTTCCGCACGTTATTAGCCTTAGTTTATTACCATCCAAGCATCTTATATAGTTATATGACACCTTGCTCTTTTTAAATTGAGCATCATGTTCACAAGGGAAACGTTTTTGCTCCTAATTTGCTGATCTGACTTGGGTTGGCATGCAGTTTATATGCCATACAGCTTTATCTATTGGGGCACATTGTATGACTTGCAGCTCTTGTCTTTACATGTTTTGCCGCCCTGCTATATAATTCCAATTCTTGACAGTGACAATTATGTACCATCACTTTGTTATTGCTCATGTATGTTGTGCCTTTCTGTAGAAATCATTGCTGGAAACAAAAGAGGCTATTGAAAGGCATCGTAAATCTCTAAAGAAAAGACAATCTGGTAAGTGTTACCCTTTCTTTTTTAAAATTATCGTCTTGTACTGGCTCACGTTCTTTAGAAGTTACTGTTTGAACTATCTTGCACACTGAAGAACATCTGAAGTAGATGTATGTATTTTATTACTTCAGTTCATTATTTTGTAACTAAAGAAAGCCCTCTGCATTTACACAAGCAAGAGATAAACACACATATCAGTTTAAGTAATATTTTTTTGCCGTCACTTCTCTTTACGCACACTGCTTATTTGTGATGGTTTGCTATTGTAGATAAGGGTGATGGCAGTGATGCTGAAACTAGCATGTCTGAGGAAGATTTCCTTTTACAGGATGAGATATGTAAATCTCGGTTAACAAGTATCAAACGGGTAACTTTATTTTCCTGTATGCTGGTCTGCTACTTGTTATCGTACACACTAAGGTGTCAAATGGGATCCCACCGAAATCCCACTTGTAGTTCATTTTGTCATTTCTAGTGCAAATTTTGAGAAAAAAATTTGCACTAGAAATGATAAAATGAAGTATAAGTGGGATTTAGGCGGGATCCCACTTTGCTAGAACACACCTTCCCCCTCTTGACCTACTTTTTATAATTCAATGCCAGGAAGAAGAGCAGTATTTGAGAGAAAGAGATCGGTATGAATTGGAAAAGGGAAGGCTTATACGTGAAATGAAGCGTCTTAGAGATGAAGACGGATCACGCTTTAATAACTTCCAAATTCTTCATCATCGATATGCTCTGTTAAATCTTCTTGGAAAGGGTGGGTTTAGTGAGGTGTACAAGGTATATTCTTTCTTCAGCTATACATATATTAAAACAAAAAACAGGAGCACTAAACCATTGTTACCAGTAGTGCATCTTTAAGTACCAATGCATTTTGTGTCAATAAAGTATTAGCACCACTGCACTTTACCATTATTAATTTAGTTGTATCTCTCAATATCTGCATTTTTTTTTCGAGAAAACGCAATGATATTTCGTTTCTTTTCATTGCAAAGAAGAGTTATATCTGCTCTTTTCAAGAGCTTCATTTTGGGTGGGCAGGGAGGCTTGGATCCTGGCCTATCCAAGATGGGTGTAAAAGGTACAAACTATGGGAGGAAGTTAAAATGTTAGACACAAAGAAGCAAACCTGGTATTTATTTAAATTTTAGTGGACAAAATCTGTATGAAAACAATTGGAGTAACACTGCAACACATCTGACATTGAAATGTCCGTTGACTTATTGATTTTCTTGACAGAAAGGCAGGTGTTCTGCTTATTTCATTAAGATAGGAGAAATGCAAAGAGATACAATGAATATTTACATGACAAAAGAGGAAAACAACGCCCTCATCAAGCCAAACAGTCCTCAACCGCGAAACATGTCTGCCACCCGGAGTGATTGTGAGCAAGTTCTTGGAAACACCTTCAAGATGGGAAACGGCGCCTGTGGGTGCCATCGTCACCGACATCAACCCATGTCAACGACTTAAGCATTCGCTTAGAACCGCACACGAGCATCCGACTGAACCTCGGAATGGTCTGGCCATACCAACAGCCTCCATCAGAAAAAAATACTACTAGCCAAAGCCTACTTCGGCAAAACCTCCAGCTCTTTTTTAGAGTCAGGGGCAAGCCCGGCCTAGCGCTTTAAAAAGGGCTGTCTGCATTACTGGATTCACTATATCAAATTGTGTATCATGGTCAGGTCATTAGCACAATGACTACTTTCATGGCTATGAGAAATAGATATTGTGATTTATTGACCACGAAAACCGGCCTTTTTAGAGGCACGCAGGAGACCATTAGTTTGTAGTTGGAATCGTATCCAGGTGCTGTGAGCGAAATCTGCTCCATTTTTTAATAACTTTGTATCCAGCATAGGGCAACTTGTTACTTTTTTCCGTTGGTAAGTTATTGTGTTAGAAGGAGCTGCAAGGCACAAGATAAACACCGACCTTAGACAGGTCACCCAAAATTGTACACAGACTAATTTAGAGGAAGTACTCTTTGACAATGCCTCCAAGAAGAGAAGGACACCCACGAGCCATCATCAACCCCTGTCGAATCCCGAGCTTTCGCCCAGAGCCTTATGACTCTCCAGTCTCCACCTATCCGAACCACTGGAGGAAACCCTACCGGAGTGAACCTGCGAGACCGAGCTGCAATTCTGTTCGCCCTGCAATGTCGAACTGTACCTGCCGTATCTGAGAAGGATGTCCACTGCACTACCACGGAAGACTGCCTGTGCCCACCGCTAATGTGGAGCAGGCCGGCGGCAGAGGGAGCCCGGACAGGGGTTGCTGGTGGCTGCACTAGGGTCTGTTGGCTTACGTCGCATAGGAAAACCAGTACTCCAGGCAGCATGTGGCAGCAGCCATTGCAAGTGACTGAGAAGTGGATTTGGTTTCCAGCTGTCTGTCAGCTCCTAATCGACTTGTCAGATAGGGAGAAATAGTACGGTTCTATTTTGGAAATTATGCCTGTAGTTTAGTTTGCCTAGTCGTTGACTCGTTGTATTAGGATATGCTATAAAAGCATGCCAAGAATAAGTTATTTCTCTAATCCCTACGCTCTTTTCTCTCCTCCCTGTCCATTGACCTTGTACTGAGCTAACTAGTTACCCTACTGAAATCCTACCACGGTGCCATCCAAGCCTCGCAAGGGTGCTTCGTGCCGGACTTACCAAGAACCATCACCTTCCATTTCTGATCCTTGTCTGTGGCAGCTTTTTTCCTTTTCTTTCATAAAATGCAAGGTGTTATAAAATAAGAGGAGGGTATACCACCTTGTACCAGATTTAATGTTGAATTTATTTTTTATGTCAGAACATTGATTAGTGTTTTCAGCTTTCTTTTTAAAGTCATTTCACTGCGTTTTGATATAGCATTCACATCTTATCTGTAGAAATCTTTGTATGGTAACACTTAACATGAAACTGTTCCTTCGAGCAGGCTTTTGACTTGGTTGAAAACAAGTACGTCGCTTGTAAGCTCCATGGTTTGAATGCTCAG
This sequence comes from Lolium perenne, assembly GCF_019359855.2. Classification (NCBI taxonomy): domain Eukaryota; kingdom Viridiplantae; phylum Streptophyta; class Magnoliopsida; order Poales; family Poaceae; genus Lolium; species Lolium perenne. The sequence goes on from NC_067247.2 coordinate 66,332,629, forward strand.
TGGAGTGAGGAGAAAAAGCAAAGCTACATACGGCATGCTATTCGTGAATATAATATCCACAAGACTCTGGTTCATACGAACATTGTCAGGCTATGGGATATATTTGAGATTGACCACAACACATTCTGCACCGTCCTAGAATATTGCAGCGGTATAATTTATCTTCTTGACAGTGTAAATTCAGTTCTGTCGATTCTTTTGTGTGGAGTCTTATGTCATTTATTATATCCATTTCCTCATGTTTTTTTCCTCTTTAGGATTGGTTTGTGCCAGGATTGAACGGTGTAGCCCAGATACAATCTACGATGAACCCTTACACCAGCGAACTTATTCAGTTTTAATATTAGCAGTATAGGTAGCGAAATAAAATGTTCAAGGCAGGAACTAAAAGGGACATTTAAACCATGCTTCCATATATTTGGTCTTAGTTTTTTTAGAGTTACAACTTCCACATTGCCATTTATATGATCTTTATATGGAGCACTAATACCCCATTATGAGCTTATAAGGTATGGAATACGACTGCCATGTTTGATCACTAAGATGCATACAGGAAACTATGCTGATGCCACTAATATTTTAGATAGATTATTAGCAATTCTAATGATATTGAATGGAGGCAGAAGTAATCTTTTTTAGTTGCTGAGCATGGCATTGATGTTGGCACCAGACTGCTAGTGCATACATATGCAAATTATGATAGATCATATCTCATATAGTAGATTGAAGTTTCTACATTTTTGCTGTTATCTTCTTAGTTATAGTTAGCATATACTTGTAGTAGTTTGTACTCCCTCCAGTCTCTTTTAATTGACTCGGATTTAGTACAACTTTGTACTGAATTCGAGTCAATTAAAAAGGACCGGAGGGATTAGTTATTGATAATGATCTTACTATCAAAATCTAGAACTCCCAGATCAAGATGTAGTGGCATCTAATAATGTTATCTCCATTGCTCACGTTTGACCCAGGAAAGGATCTCGATGCAGTCCTTAAAGCAACACCAGTTCTTCCAGAAAAGGAAGCAAGAATCATAATTGTTCAAGTATTTCAGGGCCTTGTTTATCTTAACAAAAAGGCTCAGAAGATCATCCACTATGACCTCAAACCAGGCAACGTTCTCTTTGATGAGGTCGGTGTTACGAAAGTTACAGACTTTGGCCTCAGCAAGATAGTGGAGGATGATGTTGGGTCTCAGGGAATGGAACTCACTTCTCAGGGAGCTGGAACCTATTGGTGAGTGGCTGAGTGCGTTCACTTTCTCAGTTAATCCTTACTAGATAGACCGGATCTTAGTGTTTTTATGGTATCCTTTGGAGTGTTGGGATTTGATTTGCTGTTCCTGGTGCAGTAGTTCATGGACCTTTTAGTATTACCTTTGGTGTATAATTGTATAACCTTCAAAACAAATTACTGTTTGTTGAGTGGAACCATTCTTGTGTTACCGCCTATGTAAACTGGTTGTATTATACATTCAATTCTTGTTTATGTTAATGGGTCTGCTGCATCAATGTTCCTTCAGAATGAGAATTTTTTCTGGTTTTTAATTCTTTGTTCTTGTTCCAGGTATCTGCCACCAGAATGCTTTGATCTCAGCAAAACACCATTTATTTCATCTAAGGTATTGATATTTGCCAGCATGTTTTACCTTTCAATGTAATCAACAGTTGGTCCATTCTACTGTGTCAATCTGGTCTCGTGGATATGCATTTTTGTTTGTACAAAATCGGAGACATGATCCCTAGTTAACCCTCTTCTTCAAGTTTTGGACTCATTTATGAGCTTCCCAAACTTTCAGTTTAAACAACCAAGTTATGGCAACGGCAGCTTCATTCCGATTGGTGAGTAAACTATTGCTGCTGCTGTCATGCAGGTGGATGTTTGGTCAGCTGGTGTAATGTTTTATCAGATGCTCTATGGGAGGCGTCCTTTTGGTCATGACCAGACCCAGGAGAGAATACTTCGGGAGGATACAATCATCAACGCACGGAGGGTGGAATTCCCTCCAAAGCCAGCTGTATCAAATGAGGCGAAGGTATATTTTCTGTTTGTTCATATGGCATATGTACGTTTTGAGCCATCACTTGTTGTAGTGTTTCCCTTGCTAGATTATGCATGCTATGCGTTGTGACAGGAGACTGTCAGTTCGGTTTCAACTTGGTTCTTAGGCTCTAGTTTTGATGGATGCCATGAGTTATCTAAAAAATGATGATAACATCCCTTATCTGCTAAGTATTCACTTTTGCAGTAAGTATGTGCCCTTGTTTGCAAGGATTGCGAGTCGACGAGTCGACAGGTCGTTCTGGGGCAGCGACTCAGAGACTAGTCAAGACTAGTCTCGACTCAGCAAGACTCATGTTTAACACTAAATTACTAATGTGTTTAATGTAGGATAGAATATAAGGCTAGGGATAGAGGAGTGGGGGAAAACCTGGGCAATTCCTTCCAATGGCCAAGGCCTTCCTCTTGTCCATGAACCAGCAGCCTACAGGTTGGGGACAGGGGAGTGGGGGAAAACCTGGGCAATTCCTTCCAATGGCCGACAGGTTCTTGCAGCCTACAGGTTGAGAACACCAAGATGTGTTTTGGCTTTTGGGTTTGAGCGGGGGAAACTGTCTCTCGATCTTGGTTTCACGGGGGAACACGGGGAAAAATGGGAATGGGAGGAAAGAATGGAAAAAATTATAACATGTGGGGTCATTTTTTAAGTCGACAGACTCACAAACCTGGACTAGTCGAGACTAGTCAAGACTAGTCGATCGACTCGATCGACTCATCAAATGAGTCGAGTCGACTGGCCGAGTCGACCTTGCAAATGCGACTCGTAGACTAGTCGTCGACTAGTCTCGACTAGTCTTTCGACTCGCAATCCATGCTTGTTTGCTAGTTTGGCAATATTTTGATCTTGCATTGCCAATTACCACAAATGGAATTTTTTAGCTGTACTAATGTGAAACATTATTGTTCCCATTTTGTTTGTCAGTCAATTTCATTTATATTTTTTACTTCAACGTATGCAGGAACTGATACGCCGTTGCTTGACATACAACCAATCAGAAAGACCAGACGTTCTATCCATAGCTCAAGATCCATATCTCTCCTATGCAAAGAGGTAGACACTACACGTCTACGCATGACTAGAAGTCGAATTTTTGTTTTGGAGGTTGGGGAGCCACTCTGCAAAAAGGATTCTGGACAAGATCTCACGAACTCAAGAATGTCTCCAATGGTTTGACTGTATATATTGTAAATCGTTTGCTCTAGTAACTGTGGTGACCTGAAACATCAAAGGTCTGCCTCTTTTTAGTCTTCAGGGGCATGCTCTCTGATATCTCTCAATGCTTTTGTGCCGCCCCTCCATGCATTATGTGATGTTTGTTTTTGGCTGGTGCCTAGCGTTACTGACGATGGCTCCTTCAAAAAGGCTGTATTTATTCGTATGGCTGGCAAGGTTTGCCAAACCAGCATTCATCAGAGATACAGTATGTGAATCCTCGTATGTTCCCGAAGGATTTTCTGATGCATACGCCGGGGGATATATAAGATGTATCTCAGTTGTTTAAGTTGGATATATATATCAAAACTCTCGTTGGCTCTAGTAAAAAAAAACCTGGAAATCATATTTACAAGATTCAAAAAATCTTTTAAAAAAAATATGGATGCAGTCAATGATGTATCTTACAAGCTTGCAGAAACAATTGCAGCCCTAGATTGTTTGATTTTTGGGCTACACAAAAATAACAAAGCTTGGAGTTTTGAAAATATGCACTCTTTACTATACTTAGATCCATACGTTTGAAGGACACATCACTCACTACATCTATATTTTTTTTTCAGTTATTTGAAACTTGTGTTTTTTGAAATAAAGTGATCCCTGAAGTTTGGGAGATGGAACTCTGTGACATAAACATTAAATTTAGATTCATATTTCACCTTTCGGTGGTTTTGATTTTGCAGTTATTAAAAATACCCTACTCTTGGATGTAAGTGAAACCTCAATCACTTCATGTTTGATTTAAAAAATCCCCCAATTTCACATGGATGAATGCAATACACATACCTAACTCTACCCTCCCGTTGGTCTAAACTAATCCTCTCTAGTAGGCCTACCACTTGCCTTAATATGGTAATATTTGGTGTTGTTATTCTTTTTTAAAAAGAAAAACTGGACATAGCCCCAGTTCCATTTCCGAAACCAAATGTCACAGCGCTATTACAAAACATCACATATTGCTAGGTCTACTCAGACTTACACACAAAACTAGCTAGGGGGAGAAGTTTCAAAGCTCTCAACATTTCCCACTTCGAGGAAAGACTCATGACGATGTAAAACTGACACAAACCAAACTCTACAAGAGAAGACATGGGAGAGGAGGACTAAGGCCGGGAGAGACTTGTATAAGATCTCTCCATTAGGTAGGATCATAGGATCAACTCAGAAAAAACATACTTTGAACAGGCGAAAAAATCTGAAAATAATAAACAACATGCATATAGGTTGTATCTACAACTCCAAGAAATTTCAGCTCAAAATCTGATCTACACTTGGAGAAACAAAAAAGACAAATTCTATTGTGAATAGTGTCAGATCTGGTTGAGTAGTATTTCACACTATTCACACTCAGATTTATCTTTTTTGTCTCTCCAAATGTATGTCGAATTTGAAGTTGCAAATTTTTGGCGTTGCATATATAACATAGATGTGTGTTGTGATTTTTTTTCAGATTTTTTGAACATGTTTTTTCTTTGCAAAAAAATTGTTCTCATAGATCCTATCTAAGACCTGATCCTACCCAAGTCTTCCCCGACTAAGGCCTATGAAGCACTGTGAACCCTTCACCGTCTCCCACCAGGATCAAGCCATTTCCTCCCAGAGTTCTCGCAAGGTCTGCAGCAGTGATTAGCAAAGGTCCAGAACACCTCTCGTGGTTCATAGTGCATACTTCCAGAGTAGTTCTCGCCCTTTTGTGAGGAGTCACCTAGGTTCCAGCCACGATAACAGAGGTGTCATTCGACCCAAGATTTCCAGCTTGTTCACCATCATTATCAGCCTTCCTTTTTCTTCCTCCTTTAGTAGGATGCCACGTTGTGAAAGGTTGGAAGCAGTTTTCCTCCACAACACCTGCATCCTAAACCATTGTGTTCGATTGAACACCATGTCATTTCTGGTAAGCCTGATAATTCTGAAGATAACAACATTAACCATATATATCAAAACATTTTTCTTTTTGTTTTTCCATAAGGAAGAGATGTCAACTATAGTTGCAGAGGGGAAGTAAAAACCCAAAATCCTCTTCATCCCAGATCACATGTTGAAAGAAACAACACATTCACAGAAAAGATACCGACAAGACTCAAGCTCATCACAGAAAACACAAAGTCAAAACATCTACTGATTGCCACATCCACCAGCTTCCCACGTCCAGATACATCACTATCAGGAGTAAGCTGAATGGTGTGTGCAATTTGAAGAATCTCAAACCATTGTACCATGAGCCTATGGTCAAAACATCTTCTGAAAGTTTCTTTTAAGGATCCACCATCCCAAAGGTCAGCAATAGTTTTATTTTACTCATTCACCAAGAAATATACTTCCCAGTACTGAATGGCCAAGCTACAAGTACCAACTAGCGATCTTCCCAAAATTTTACTTCCTTCCCATCACCTACTTTCCACGGGTAACCCATTTTGGCAGCTTTAGCAGCCAAGAGCACACCTTTCCAAAAAGGAGAGGCACCAGTAGAGGGACATGAAAAGAAATTAGGATTACCAACTCTGTATTTATGATCAATAATTTGTTTCCAAAGCTTGTCCTCACTTAGATTATATCTTTTAATCTAGGAAGCTAGGAGGCAAAGATTCATCTCAGCTAGGTCAGGGATTCCAAGGCCCCCATATTCCTTCTTCTGAGTAACCATCCCCAATTAGCTAAGTGATACTTGTGATGACCCTCATAATTATCCTAAAACAATGAGTCATTTGAGAGTTGATTAGGGAAATAGCCCATTTAGGAAATTTAATGACACTCAGCAGATACAAAGGGATACTAGCTATTACACTTATAAGTTATAACCAGCTCCAACTTGGCAGCATGGTTAAGAAGTTTCCCCCTCCATCCTACTGTTTTTTTTTTCAAAATCGTGTCAACAATAGGTTGTATGTTCTCCTTCCTTAGCTAGTATCCCTAAATATTGCAAAGGAAACACCCCCAACTTGTAGCTTAAAGCTTGATCAAAAAGCTGCACATCCCCCTCCATTATACTAATGGGAACCAAATTACATTTATGGAAATTGTTTCTCATCCTAGATATCTATTCAAAGCAGGATATGACCCACTTCAAGTTGATAGCAGAACACATGTTATTTTCTAAGAATAACAAGATGTCAACAGCATATTGCATCCCCCTCCATTACCCAACTTTTGCATAAGACCAGCAAGCTGCCTACTGGCAGCAGCTTTAACCAGCATTTTGGTGAAAACATCAGCCATGAAATTTAAAAAGATTAGAGATATATGGTCTCCTTGTCTAACACCTCTACTGGTAAAAAAAGAACTCACTATTTTTATCATTTAATCTGACACCCACATATCCATTGTATGAAAGACCTTTAATGATAGACATCCAATATGGGTTAAAGCCCCTTTTCTCCATCATCTTTAGTAAAAAATCCCTATCAGCCCTATCATAAGTTTTTTCATAATCCAATTTAAAGATAAAATCAGAATGTCCATTATGCAAATCATTATGAATAATTTCATGGGCAGAGACAACACTCTCAAGAATGTATCTTCCTTTTATAAAGGCTATCTGGTTTGGTGAGATAAGCTGTCTGGTTTGGTGTTGTTATTCTCTTCTAGAGTATTCTTGATCTTTGAAGGTTGAAGCCACTTGAAATTGCTCATCAATTGGATTATATACTGCTCCACAATGAGAACCGAGCATACAACCAGATCAACCAACAATAATAAGACAGTAAAAAAAGAATAGTACTAATAATAGTAAACCGGTCGAAACAAATCGATCGGCAGCCATGGCAGGGAGCAGGAACTCACGGTTCATGTCCCAGTTTCCTATCTCTAGTATGGTGTACTTTCCTGCTGTCTAGTAATCCTGTCTAGTAGGCCTTGGTGGCGTTGGTGGTGAGGCCGTAGCCGAGCGGGAAGAGCGGGTCGTAGTGCGCGTCGCCGTAGTTCATCGGCAGCTGGTCCACCGATTTGAACCATGTCCGCGGCAGCTTCCCACCGAACCCGTAGTCGCCGAACAGCGCGTCGGTGATGCCCTGCCCCTCCGAGCCGGGGAGCCACGCCGCCACCAGAGCGTCCGACGCGGCCAGGAGCGGCTGCACCACCACGGGCCGCCCGCTGATGAGCACCGTCACGCACGGCGCCCCGCTGCACACCGCCTGCACGGTGCTCAACCCGGGCTCCGGGATGGTCAGGTTCAGGTTGTCGCCCTTGGTCTCGGTGTACGGGTGCTCGCCTACCACCACGATGGCGTAGGAAAAGCCGCCGTTCTTGACGAAGTCAGCGTCGGGGTTCTCGGCGAACACCACAGCCGTCGACGGGTCCACGGCGGCCTTCACGGCGTCGAGGATGGTCGTTCCTACGGTGGTGCGGCCGGTGTCGCCCTGCCACTCGATCGTCCAACCGCCGCACTGGTAGCCCAAGTTGTCGGCGTGACTACCGGCGACGAGGATCTTGGCTGCCTTCTTGGGCAGCGGCAGCAGCGGCTTGTCACTCGCCTTGCCATCGTTCTTCAGGAGCACCAGCGACTTCCTCACCGCCTCCCTCGCCAAATCCCTGTGCTCCTGGAAAATCAAATTCAGAGCACACCATAAGTTCAGAAGTTCAGGTGCGTTTCCAACATTTTGGTTTCTAAAATTCAGCTTCATCAATCAGTACCTTGTTTCCGAGATAACCAGCCATGCTGGGGTCTGAGTAAGGGTTCTCGAAGAGGCCCATGGTGAACTTGACGCGCAGGATCCGGGTGACGGCGTCGTCGATCCTGCTCATGGGGATGGCGCCGCTGTTGACGTGGCCAGTCAGGAGGCTGATGAAGCTCTGGTAGTTGTTAGGCACCATGATCTGCGACATGACAAGAATCGTCGATCTCAGCAAGCAGCATTGCAGTCAGAGATGGTTTCTTTAACTGGGAGGTTGGCCTTACCATGTCAAGGCCGGCATTGATAGAAGCCTTGACCGAGTACGAGTAGTCCGACCCTGCAGGGTTTGTGATCCTGTCAATGCCCTCCCAGTCTGAGATCACGAAGCCCTGTACAACAAGATGCAACAGAGCAAATGAACATCTGAAGATTACAATAATCCAACATCTGGTAAGTAGTTCAAACTGTTTATGATTGTTACATATTGTTCTTACCTTGAAATTGAGCTTGCCCTTGAGGTATCCGTTGATGAGATCTCCATTTTCGTGCATCTTCTTCCCATTCCAGCTGGAGTAGGAGATCATGACGGTGGAGACACCCATCTTCATGGCGTTGAGGTAAGCCGGCATGTGGATGTTCATCAGGCCCTGCTCGTTGATGATGGTGTTGTTCTCGTTGATGCCGTTCACCGTGCCGCCATCACCGACAAAGTGCTTCGCGCACGCCGCAACCTTGTTCCTACATTCAATTTTTTCTTTGTAAGATGAGTTGTACAAACAAAGTAGTGACGGACGGTTCATGTGTGACAAAAGTGTTCTTGGACGGGGTCATACTTTCCGGCGACGTATGGCATCCCGCTGGTGAAGCCCTCGGGGACCTCACCCTGGAGGCCCGGGATGAGCTCCGTCATGGACTGCACGATCCGGTGATCTTCGCTGTAGCTCTCGTAGCACCGGCCCCACCTCGGATCTCTGCACACCTGTTCATGGACATAAGCAGCAGAGTTCAGCACAATGCAACAATAAAAAGTTCAAATTTCTGAGCGGCATTGCTGTTGAAGGATTTAAGATGACTTACCGCGATGCAGGGCGCGAAGGCGTACTGGATGCCGGTGGCTCTGACTTCGAGCGCGGTGGCGTTGCCGATCCTCCTGACAAGGTAAGGGTCCCTGGTGGCGCCGAGGCCGACGTTGTGTGGGAAGATGGTGGCGCCGTAGACATTGTTGTGGCCGTGGACGGCGTCGATGCCGTAGATCATGGGGATGCTGAGCCGCGTCTCCATGCAGGCCTTCTGGAAGCCGTCCACCATGGCCTGCCACTCCTGCGGCGTGGCGCCCTTGTGCGGCACGCTCCCGCCGCCGCTCAGCAGGCTGCCGATGAAGTTATCCCGGAGCACTTCGGGCGTGGCCACGAGCCGCTCGATCTGGGTCATCTGCCCGATCTTCTCCGCGAGCGTCATCCTGCCCAGCAGGTCGGTGACGCGCGCCTCCACGGGCTGCGCTGGGTCCTTGTACAGCGGCGCAACGTCCGCGTCGGTGGAGCCGAGCACTGCCCAGAAGAGCAGGAGCGCGGCGAAGACCGCCGGCGCCGTGAGCAGCGCCATCCTGTGCCGGTGCAGGAGCGGGACCAGGAGCTTCTTGACCTGCGCGAAACATTCAAGCGACCCGATGAGAATCACAGTGAGACCGTCCTCCAGCGGCTTGAGGACGCCGGCCCGGAGACGGCAGGCGACCGACATGGCGGAGGATCAATGGATGCAGTCAACGGCGAGGGGATCCGAGAACGCGCAAGGATGCAAGAAGCCATGGTTGTAGTAGTGCTAAGAGATAGTTGTGATCTGCGGCGTGTTTTTGTTAAAAACTACTACAGTATACTACTAGTTGTCAGATGATTTCTTTAGTGCAAGTTGTGATTGTGAAAGCGAGTCGTATGATGATGTCACGTTAGTTTAAGCGATCCATTGTTTATTTTAAGGTATCTGTGCAATATCTGGCAACATTCAGAAAAACTGCAATTAGTACTTGTAACAAAAAGAAGACTAAGAACCGTGCTTCAAATGGCAATCAAACGGAGTATACTTGCAGACATTAGAAAACTATAAGAGAATTAACACAAAAGACAGAAAATTGTAGAAATGAGCAAATAATTAGACATGACTAAATCACCAGAAGCAAAGCAGAGGAAGAAGAGGGCAGCCGCTACAGCAGCAGGACGCCCATCCTTGCAGACGCCGCAAAACGTATGAACCGTTGCAAGAACAGGGAGGAGGGGGGAGGTGTTTACTATGCTGCTAACCCTGCCACCACGAGAGCAGAGCACTATTCCTATCCTATGAGGAGGGGCATTGGGGTGAAGTGCTCAGGCGATGAACGCCCAAATTCAATGCGTTTGTTGCAACCGATTGGAAATCTGTGGCAAAATCCAAGACGCGTGAACGGCCGGCACCTTTGGACAGTTGGACTCAGGTCCAAGCCAAGCTCACGGTAAATGCTCCCAGCAAGCAACAGACAAGCAAAAAAAAGATTTTCATTTTTTTATGTTTGACAGAAGACACAGCAATAGCTAGAGTGTTGAATGGGCAAGCAAGAAACGGCCATGGCTGGCCTTGGCCTGCCTCTCTTACCAGAAGGACAGAGGGCGGTGGTGGTGTGAGCCAGCGGCAACGATTAGAGACGAATGGTAGCTAGGGTGGATGGGAAGAAGAAGAAGAATGGAGAGAGGAGGCGTGAAGCGCTGAAGCCTGCTGCCTTTCTCTCCACCTTTTCATTCCTCTTTATATAGCCTGGGCCGGCGGCGACGATAAGGTTCATGGATGGAGGAGTGGTTGGATTGGTGCGGGCATGGAAGACGGAGCAGCGGCCGGCTTCAATGCCATCCACTCCTTCCCAAAAAAACGGGCAGACTATCCTCCTCTGGCCCTCCCCGCCGTTGTAACGGATCGGGGTGTTTTGGCATTCATACGGCGCGGCCGCCGGATTTGTTGGCATCTTCCGGCGAGGCCCGCCCGAAGGCGAAACGGCAACAAGGACCCAGGTAATCGCAACAGACAGAAACAAAAATAGATAAAGCGTGGTCAAGCATAGCGGCGGCGGCAAGGCGCTGCTTAGTTTTGCAGCCGATCTCGGCGACTCACTTTCTGTAGCAGCTTGGTGGCCGTGACGCCCGGCATGATGCCGCCGAGAACGAAGGCAGTAAAGAAGAAGAAACGAGAACGACGGTTATATGTGCTTGGCGAAAGACGTAGGTTCACGGTTGTAACGGAACGGGGTGTTTTCAGCAAATGCGGCAGCGGGAAGACGTAGGGGAGGCACAGGGGATTTGATTGAAAGGGGCGTTGGCGAAAGCAAAGATTGGTGGTACTGTTTGCAGGGGAACTGAAAGCGGGTATAAATAGCGCGCGGGGCGGTTACTTACCGGAGTTGTGAAGCGACGGCGACGGCGACTGGTCGCGGCGGCGATGAGTCAGGGGCGATCCAGAGTCCGACAGCGACGCACGAGCCTATCTATCTATCCACTGTTCCGCCACCTATCTGCACAGTCCCGCAAGTATCTCCCACTTGTAGGAAATCAATTCACCCAAGCAAGGTGATGGCCGGAGGGCGGAGGTAGAAGACGATGCAGCGCCCAACGGCTAGGTATGGGCGGGTGGTGTGATTGATCTGCAACGGAGCAGGGCGCCCCACGGCTTTATAGAGGGTGCAATGCTGCAGAGGAGGAGAGAATCAATGGAGGGAACACGCGCGGCGCAGACAGGGACGCAGGGAAAGCGCTGGCAGATTAGATTAGGAATTAAATCTCAACGTTCGACTCGGGGCGCGCATCTAGCCGCCCGATCGGCGACGGACGGCTGATGAGACACTGTTGTGGGGGAACGTGAGCGCCATGTTGCTCGCCCGCCGTCCGGTCGGGTGTAGGCCTTTTGTTTTTTGGCCGTCGGTCCGACGCCTTTTTCCCTCGTGGGGACACGAGCGCCAACGGTAACCAGACCGGGGCCGATCCGGGCGAAGCAAAACGTTTGGGCCACTACGATTGAGTAGGAGTGATGCGACACATTTCTTGCGATTTTGTTGGACAGCGATGAAATTCCCTATGCTTCTTGTGAGTTCTGTCTCGATTTTTTTTTGGTCAAACAACGAGGTGTGAATTTTGATTATAATTAATCTGAAGTGTCGGTTTGCGGTAATGCCAAGCTGTTTTTCGAACGTTGGGAACTTCATTTTGTCCTAACATTGGAAGATTTGGGAATAAGCACTCTTTCAAGTTTCGTGCTCTGCTACGCTACTAGAGGTAGAGTGTTTAATGGAGTGTTGTAATGGGTAGATCCAAAAATATGTATGATTAAGATATGGAGTATAAGATGGAGCGACAGGTCAGGCATGTTTACATCAAATCTGGCTACGGGCTACTCGGTGTGGCCCCGGTAGTGGAACAGGAAGACGCGTGGAGATACGGTGTCCGCGGTGACACATTTGCATCTCAAAATTAGGCTTGAAATGACTCGTCGCTGACGGCTCGATCCGCTGGAGATCCCACACAACGTCTCGTATCCGAGCACAGTTGAACACATCAATAGTTATGTCTAGTCTTGAAACAACGTATGTGTACTTTTTTCTCTCGTTCAAACCCTTCCAAACATGCACTTACAATGATTTTTAGATACGCAAGGAGTACTACTCCCCGGCCCCATATTATCAAAATGAAACCAAGATTCTCGGAGGTACCAAACAAAACAAAGACATACAAACGCGATTGACACGCCGTTGGGAACCCCAAGTGGAAGGTGTGATGCGTACAGCAGTAAGTTTCCCTCAGTTAGAAACCAAGGTTTATCGAACCAGTAGGAGTCAAGAAGCACGTTGAAGGTTGACGGCGGCGAGATGTAGTGCGGCGCAACACCAGGGATCCGGCGCCAACGTGGAACCTGCACAACACAAACCAAGTACTTTGCCCCAACGAAACAGCGAGGTTGTCAATCTCACCGGCTTGCTGTAACAAATGATTAGATGTATAGTGCGGATGATGATTGTTTGCGTAAAAACAAAGAGAACAAAGATTGCAGTAGATTGTATTTCAGTATAGAGAATTGGACCGGGGTCCACAGTTCTCTAGAGGTGTCTCTCCCATAAGATAAACAACATGTTGGGTGAACAAATTACAGTTGGGTAATTGACAAATAGAGAGGGCATGACCATGCACATACATATTATGATGAGTATAGTGAGATTTAATTGGGTATTACGACAAAGTACATAGACCGCTATCCAGCATGCATCTATGCCTAAAAAGTCCACCTTCAGGTTATCATCCGAACCCCCTCCAGTATTAAGTTGCTAACAACAGACAATTGCATTAAGTATTGCGCGTAATGTAATCAGTAACTACATCCTCGAACATATCACCAATGTTTTATCCCTAGTGGCAACAGCACATCCATAATCTTAGAGATTTCTGTCACTTCCCCAGATTCACGGAGACATGAACCCACTATCGAGCATAAATACTCCTTCTTGGAGTTACAAGCATCTACTTGGCCAGAGCATCTACTAGTAACGGAGAGCATGCAAGATCATAAACAACACATAGATATAAATTGATAATCAACATAACAAGTATTCTCTATTAATCGGATCCCAACAAACACAACATATAGAATTACAGATAGATGATCTTGATCATGTTCGGCAGCTCACAAGACCCGACAATTAAGCACAATGAGGAGAAGACAACCATCTAGCTACTGCTATGGACCCATAGTCCAGGGGTAGACTACTCACACATCACTCCGGAGGCGACCATGGCGGCGTAGAGTCCTCCGGGAGATGATTCCCCTTTCCGGCAGGGTGCCGAAGGCGATCTCCTGAATCCCCCGAGATGGGATTGGCGGCGGCGGCGTCTCTGGAAGGTTTTCCGTATCGTGGCTCTCGGTACTGGGGGTTTCGCGACGAAGGCTATTTGTAGGCGGAAGGGCAGGTCAAGGGGCGTCACGAGGGGCCCACACCACAGGTCGGCGCGGCCAGGGCTTGGGCCGCGCCGCCCTATGGTGTCGCCACCTCGTGGCCCCACTTCGTCTCCTCTTCGGTCTTTTGGAAGCTTCGTGGCAAAATAGGACCCTGGGCGTTGATTTCGTCCAATTCCGAGAATATTTCCTTACTAGGATTTCTGAAACCAAAAACAGCAGAAACAAAGAATCGGCACTTCAGCATCTTGTTAATAGGTTAGTTCCAGAAAATGCACGAATATGACATAAAGTGTGCATAAAACATGTAGATATCATCAATAATGTGGCATGGAACACAAGAAATTATCGATACGTCGGAGACGTATCAGCATCCCCAAGCTTAGTTCTTGCTCGTCCCGAGCAGGTAAACGATAAACAAAGATAATTTCTGGAGTGACATGCCATCATAACCTTGATAATACTATTTGTAAGCATATATAGTGAATGCAGCGATCAAAACAATGTAAATGTCATGAGTAAACAAGTGAATCATATAGCAAAGACTTTTCATGAATAGTACTTCAAGACAAGCATCAATAAGTCTTACATAAGAGTTAACTCATAAAGCAATAATTCAAAGTAAAAGTATTGAAGCAACACAAAGGAAGATGAAGTTTCAGCGGTTGCTTTCAACTTGTAACATGTATATCTCATGGATATTGTCAACATAGAGTAATATAATAAGTGCAATATGCAAGTATGTAGGAATCAATGCACAGTTCACACAAGTGTTTGCTTCTTGAGATGGAGAGAAATAGGTGAACTGACTCAACAATAAAAGTAAAAGAAAGGTCCTTCAAAGAGGAAAGCATCGATTGCTATATTTGTGCTAGAGCTTTGATTTTGAAAACAAGAAACAATTTTGTCAACGGTAGTAATAAAGCATATGTATCATGTAAATTATATCTTACAAGTTGCAAGCCTCATGCATAGTATACTAATAGTGCCCGCACCTTGTCCTAATTAGCTTGGACTACCGAGATCATCGCAATGCACATGTTTTAACCAAGTGTCACAAAGGGGTACCTCTATGCCGCCTGTACAAAGGTCTAAGGAGAAAGCTCGCATCGGATTTCTCGCTATTGATTATTCTCAACTTAGACATCCATACCGGGACAACATAGACAACAGATAATGGACTCCTCTTTTATGCATAAGCATGTAGCAACAATTAATTTTCTCATATGAGATTGAGGATATTGTCCAAAACTGAAACTTCCACCATGGATCATGGCTTTAGTTAGCGGCCCAATGTTCTTCTCTAACAATATGCATGCTCTAACCATAAGGTGGTAGATCGCCCTTACTTCAGACAAGACGAACATGCATAGCAACTCACATGATATTCAACAAAGAGTAGTTGATGGCGTCCCCAGTGAACATGGTTATCGCACAACGAGCAACTTAATAAGAGATAAAGTGCATAAGTACATATTCAATACCACAATAGTTTTTAAGCTATTTGTCCCATGAGCTATATATTGTAAAGGTGAAGAATAGAAATTTAAAGGTAGCACTCAAGCAATTTACTTTGGAATGGCGGAGAAATACCATGTAGTAGGTAGGTATGGTGGACACAATGATGGGGTTCGTAGCATAGAAGACAAAAAATTTCCTACCGCAAAGACGAATAAATCCAAGATCTAATCTATGGAACACCCAAGATCTAATCTACAAGATCGAAGCAACGAGATGAAGATGAGACTAACCCTCGAAGATTCCAAAGCCTACGAGATTAATCTCGTTGTTGGTGTAGACGATCGTCCCTGTCGCAATCCGGCAAAGACTTCCGTACTCGGTCGCGCGTACGGTGTCGATGAAGCTCCTTCCTCTCCCGTTCCAGCGGGCAACGGAGGTGTGGTAGATCTCCTCCAAATTCCAGCAGCACGACGCCGTGGTGGTGGTAGTGGAGGAAGAAAAGCTGCAGGGCTTCGCCTAAGCTGGAGCAGCGTATGGTGGAGGGAGAGGCGGCCAGAGGAGGAGGCAATGGATGGGGGGTGTGGCCGGCCACCCCCTCCCCTCTTTATATAGGGGGCCAGCCGGCCAAGGTGGCCCCCCTTCCCATCTAGGGTTGGGGGGGGCGGCCAAGAGGGGGGAGAGGGCTTTCCCTCCCCAAGTTGATCCCCCTAGGAAACCCTAGGGGTTGGCCGGCTGGGCCTTGGGGGCCATGTGCCCCTGGCCCATTAGGCCAGAGGAGCACCCCTCGGCGCATGGTAGGGCTCCTAGGTCATGGGCCGCATGGAGCACCGGTCCGGAACCTTCTAGAACCTTCCAGTCAACCACCGGAAAAATCTCGAACATTTCCGAAACCCAGAAATCAACTTCCCTTATATGAATCTTATTCTCCGGACTATTCCGGACCTCCTCGTGACATCCTGGATCACATCTGAGACTCCGAACAAACTTCGTCTCCATACCATATTCAAATCTACTTATGCGACATCGAACCTTAAGCGCGTCACCCTACTGTTCGCGAACTATGCAGACATGGTCGAGACTCCTCTCCGAGCAATAACCAATAGTGGGATCTGGAGATCCATAATGGCTCCCACATATTCAACGATGACTTAGTGATCGATTGAACCATTTACATACGATGTCAATTCCCTTTGTCACACGATATTTTACTTATCCGAGGTTTGATCATCGGTATCTCCATACCTCGTTCAACCTCGTTACTGACAAGTACTCTTTACTCGTACCGCGGTATGTCATCTCTTATGATCAAATCATATGCTTGCAAGCTAATCAGACGACATTCCACCGAGAGGGCCTGAGTATATCTATCCGTCATCAGGATGGACAAATCCCACTATTGATCCATATGCCTCAACTCACACTTTCCAAATACTTAATCCCATCTTTATAACCACCCATTTACGCAATGGCGTTTGATGTAATCAAAGTACCCTTAGGTGTAAGTGATTTACATGATCTCATGGTCGAAGGACTAAGACAACTATGTATCGAAAGCTTATAGCAAATTGAACTTAATGACTTGATCTTATGCTACGCTCATTTGGGTGTGTGTCCATTATATCATTCAACTAATGACATAACCTTGTTATTAATAACATCCAATGTTCATGATCACGAAACCATGATCATCCATTAATCAACAAGCTAGTTATACAAGAGGCTTACTAGGGACTCCTTGTTGTTTACATAACACACATGTATCAATGTTTCGGTTAATACAATTATAGCATGATATGCAAACATTTATCATAAACACAAAGATATTATAATAACCACTTTATTATTGCCTCTTGGGCATATCTCCAACAGTCTCCCACTTGCACTAGAGTCAATAATCTAGATTACATTGTAAGGTACCTAACACCCATAGCATTCTGGTGTTGGTCATGCTTTGCCCTGGGGAGAGCTTTAGTCAACGGATCTGCAACATTCAGATCTGTGTGTACTTTGCAAATCTCTACTTCACCATCTTCGATGTACTCGCGAATCGAATGAAAACGCAGCTTGATATGCTTCAGCTTCTTGTGTGACCTTGGTTCCTTTGCATTGGCGATGGCACCCGTGTTGTCACAATAAATGACTAACGGGTCCAATGCACTAGGAACCACACCAAGCTCAACAATGAACCTCTTCATCCATACCGCTTCCGATGAAGCCTCTGAAGCCGCTATATATTCATATTATGTTGAAGATTTCGCCACCGTGCACTGCTTGGAACTGCTCCAGCTTACTGCCGCACCATTCAATATAAACACGTACCTGCATCGAGACTTAGAGTCATCAGGATCGGTGTTCCAACTTGCATCGGTGTAACTGGTTACAACGAGCTCTTGGTCACCGCCATAACAAAGAAACATATCCTTAGTCCTTTTCAAGTACTTCAGGATATTCTTGACCGCTGTCCAGTGTTCCATTCCTGGATCACTTTGATATCTGCTGGTCAAACTAACGACATGTGCGATATCCGGTCTAGTACACGACATGGCATACATGAGAGAGCCTACTGCCGAAGCATAGGGGATCTTGCTCATCCTCTCTCTTTCTTCTGCTGTAGCTGGACCTTGAGTCTTACTCAAGACCTTACCTGGCAACATAGGCAAGAACCCTTTCTTGCTTTCATCCATTCTAAACTTCTTTAGAATCTTGTCCAGGTATGTACTCTGTGAAAGGCCTATTAGGCGTCTTGATCTATCTCTATAAATCTTGATGCCTAAAATGTATGCTGCTTCACCAAGGTCTTTCATTGAAAAACACTTATTCAAATAACCTTTAACACTGCTTAATAGTTCTATATCATTCCCAATCAATAATATGTCATCTACATATAATATGAGGAACGCTACAGAGCTCCCACTCACTTTCTTGTAAATACAGGCCTCACCATGAGTCCGTATAAAACCGAAGTCTTTGATCACTCTATCAAAGCGTAGGTTCCAACTCCGGGATGCTTGCTTCAGTCCATAAATGGAACGCTGAAGTTTGCATACCTTGTCAGCATTTTCAGGATCGACAAAACCTTTGGGTTGTACCATATACAACTCTTCCTCAATATCACCATTAAGGAACGCCGTTTTGACATCCATCTGCCAGATTTCATAATCGAAAAATGCAGCTATTGCTAACAAAATCCTCACAGATTTTAGCTTCGCTACAGGTGAGAAAGTCTCATCGTAGTCAACTCTTTGAATTTGTCGGAAACCCTTTGCGACAAGTCGAGCTTTATAGACAGTAATATTACCATCAGCATCTGTTTTTCTCTTAAAGATCCATTTATTCTCGACAGCCTTGCGGCTATCAGGTAAGTCTACCAAAGTCCATACTTTGTTATCATACATGGATTCCATTTCGGATTTCATGGCTTCTTGCCATTTGTTGGAATCTGGGCTCATCATTGCTTCTTCATACGTCGCAGGGTCCTCATCATTGTTGTCCACAATCATGACATTCAGATAGGGATCATACCAATCAGGATTAGTACGTTCCCTCGTCGATCTGCGAGGTTCAGTAGCTTCCTCGTTCGAAGTTTCATGATCATCATCATTCGCTTCCTCTCCTATCGGTGCAGGCTGTGCAGGAATTTCTTTCGGCACTGCGCTACTCTGATCTATGAGAGAAGGTTCATTAACCTCGTCGAGTTCTACTTTCCTTCCAGTCACTTCTTTAGTGAGAAACTCCTTCTCAAGAAAGGAACCGTTCTTGGCAACAAAGATTTTGCCTTCGGATCTGTGATAGAAAGGTTACCCAATTGTTTCTTTAGGGTATCCTATGAAGACGCATTTCTCCGCTTTGGGTTCTAGCTTGTCAGGCTGTAACTTATTTACATAAGCTTCGCAACCCCAAACCTTAAGGAACGACAGCTTAGGTTTCTTTCCAAACCATAGTTCATACGGTGTCGTTTCAACGGATTTAGATGGTGCCCTATTTAAAGTGAATGCGGCTGTCTCTAATGCATAACCCCAAAACGATAATGGCAAATCGGTAAGAGACATCATAGACCGAACCATATCTAAGAGAGTTCGATTACGACGTTCGGACACGCCATTACGCTGTGGTGTTCCCGGTGGTGTCAACTGTGAAAGTATTCCGCATTTCTTTAAATGCATGCCAAACTCATAACTCAGATATTCGCCTCCGCGATCAGAACGCAGAAACTTAATCTTCTTGTTACGTTGATTTTCTACTTCACTTTGGAATTCCTTGAACTTCTCAAAAGTCTCGGACTTGTGTTTCATAAAGTAAATATATCCATATCTACTCAGATCATCCGTGAAGGTTAGAACATAACGATAACCACCGCGCGATGTTACACTCATTGGTCCACACACATCGGTATGTATGATTTCCAATAAGTCTGTAGCTCGCTCCATTGTACCAGAAAATGGAGTCTTAGTCATTTTTCCCATTAGACATGCTTCGCATCTGTCAAGTGACTCAAAGTCAAGTGACTCAAGAAGTCCATCGGAATGGAGTTTCTTCATGCGCTTCACTCCAATATGACCAAGACAACAGTGCCACATATAAGTAGAATTATCATTCAATTTCATTCGCTTAGCATTAATGTTATGAACATGTGTATCACTACTATCGAGATTTAACAAGAATAAACCATTCATCTCAGGTGCATGGCCATAAAAGACATTACTCATATAAATCGAACAACCATTATTCTCAGACTTAAACGAATAACCGTCTTGCATTAAACAAGATCCAGATATAATGTTCATGCTCAACGCAGGTACCAAATAACAATTATTAAGGTTTAAAACTAATCCCGAAGGTAGATGTAGAGGGAGCGTGCCGACAGCGATCACATCGACTTTGGATCCATTTCCAACGCGCATCGTCACCTCGTCTCTTGCCAGGCTTCGTCTATTCCGCAGTTCCTGTTTCGAGTTACAAATATGAGCAAACGAACCAGTATCAAATACCCAGGCACTACTACGAGAACCAGTAAGATAGACATCAATAACATGTATATCAAATATACCTTTCTTTTTGACGTGGCCGCTCTTCAGATCGGCCAAGTATTTGGGGCAATTGCGCTTCAGTGCCCCTTCCCCAGCGTAATAGCACACGATCTCAGGTTTAGGACCAGCCTTAGGCTTCTCGGGATGCGATGCAACTTTCTTGCCGCCCTTCTTGAAGTTACCCTTGTTAGGCTTGCCTTGCTTTTTGAAACTGGTGGTCTTGTTGACCATCAACACTTGGTTCTCCTTCTTAATCTCTACTTCAAAGAGATTTCAGCATGGAAAAGATTTCAGGTAAATCTTTATTCATGTTCTGCATGTTGTAGTTCATCACGAAGTTCTTGTAACTTGGTGGCAGTGATTGAAGGACACGATGAATACCCAGCTGGTTAGGGATCATCATCCCCAAGTCATTGAGCTTCTTCGCATGCCCGAACATGACGAGCATGTGCTCACTAACGGAGCTGCCTTCTTCCATCATGCAGTAAAGAATCGCTTCGAGGCCTCATAGCTCTCCACGGCCGCATGAGTCTCAAAGATAAGTTTGAGCTCACGCATCATCTCACAGGGTCGTGGTGCTCAAAACGCTTTTGGAGCTCTGCCTCTAAGCTGCACAAGATGGCACATCGAACTTCGGAGTACCGAGTTGCCCGAGTCTCATAAACATTCTTTATGTCCTCGGACACCGCAGAGGTGGTGGGGGACCTAGCGGTGCATCGAGCACATATTGCAAGGCTTCCACCGGTGAGGAAAATCCTCACATGACGGAACCAATCAGTGAAGTTGCTACCATTGCCCTTAAGCTTTTCTTTCTCTAGGAACTGGTTAAAATTGATGGAGGGGGCGCCATGATCTACAACATATTTGCAAAGAGTTTAGACTAAGTTTATGATAAATTGAGTTCAATTTTAATTCTGAAATTAACTAGGTGAACTCCCACTTAAAACAACATCCCTCGCATTGTTTTAGTGATTACACGAACCAAATCCACTACACCAAGTCCGATCTTCACGAGAAAAGATGTAGCTTCAAAGGCGAACACTCAAAGTGTTCATCATATCATTCATATGACTCATGCTCTACCTTTCGGTATCCCGTGTTCCGAGACCATGTCTGTACATGCTAGGCTCGTCAAGGCAACCTTGGTATCTGCGTGTGCAAATCTGGCTTGCACCCGTTGTATGCACATGTAGAGTCTATCACACCCGATCATCACGAGATGCTTCGAAACGACAAGTCTTAGCAACGGTGCATACTAAGGATGAACACTTTATTATCTTGATATTTAGTGAGAGGGATCATCTTATAATGCTACCGTCGCGATCTAAGCAAAATAAGATGCATAAAAGGATTAACATCACATGCAATTCATAATGTGTGATATGATATGGCCTTTCGTCTTTGTGCTTTTGATCTCCATCT
Organism: Lolium perenne; assembly: GCF_019359855.2. Classification (NCBI taxonomy): domain Eukaryota; kingdom Viridiplantae; phylum Streptophyta; class Magnoliopsida; order Poales; family Poaceae; genus Lolium; species Lolium perenne. The sequence continues at coordinate 66,354,378 of NC_067247.2, forward strand.
CCAAAGCACGGACATGATCTCCATCATCACCAGCATGGCGTCAAGGTCAGTGGCGCCGCTTCATGGTTGTCCATCACTTATAGCTACTATAACAACTACTTGAAATAAAGCTATTACATGATGAATAGACACGCAGGTCTTTAACAAAATTAAAGACAACCATTAGGCTCTTGCCGGTTGCCATAATACAATAATGAACATCTCATACATCAAATATAATCATCATCACATCATGGCCATATCACATCACCAAACCCTGCAAAAACAAGTTAGACGCCTCTAATTTGGTTTGCATATTTTACGTGGTTTAGGGTTTTCGAGTAAGATCTAATCTACCTATGAACATGAACCACAACGGTGATACTAGTGTTGACAATAGAAGTGTAAATTACAATCTTCACTATGGTGGGAGAGACAGACACCCGCAAAGCCACTTATGCAATACAAGTTGCATGTCAAACGTGGAGCAAGTCTCATGAGACGCGGTCATGTAAAGTTAGCCCGGCCCGCTTCATCCCACCATCCCGCAAGAAGCAAAGTACACAAGCTAAAGCAACAAGAGCATCAACGCCCAAAAAACCATTGTGTTCTACTCGTGCAACAGATCTATGCATAGACATGGCTCTGATACCACTGATGGGGTTCGTAGCATAGAAAACAAAAAAATTTCCTACCGCAAAGACGAATAAATCCAAGATCTAATCTATGGAACACCCAAGATCTAATCTACAAGATCGAAGCAATGAGATGGAGATGAGACTAACCCTCGAAGATTCCAAAGCCTACGAGATTAATCTCGTTGTTGGTGTAGACGATCGTCCCCGGTGCTGCAATCCGGCAGCACTTCCGTACTCGGTCGCGCGTACGGTGTCGATGAAGCTCCTTCCTCTCCCGTTCCAGTGGGCAGCGGAGGTGTGGTAGATCTCCTCCAAATTCCAGTAGCACGACGGCGTGGTGGTGGTAGTGGAGGAAGAAAAGCTGCAGGGCTTCGCCTAAGCCGGAGCAGCGTATGGTGGAGGGAGAGGCGGCCAGAGGAGGAGGCAATGGATGGGGGGTGTGGCCGGCCACCCCCTCCCCTCTTTATATAGGGGGCCAGCCGGCCAAGGTGGCCCCCCTTCCCATCTAGGGTTGGGGGGGGGGGTGGCGGCCAAGAGGGGGGAGAGGGCTTTCCCCTCCCCCAAGTTGATCCCCCCCTAGGAAACCCTAGGGGGTTGGCCGGCCTGGGCCTTGGGGGCCTGATACGCGTTCAACACGCGTCCGTTGGGAACCCCAAGAGGAAGGTGTGATGTGTACAGTGGCAAGTTTCCCTCAGTATGAAACCAAGGTTATCGAACCAGTAGGAGCCAAGAAGCACGTTGAAGGTTGATGGCGGCGGGATGTAGTGCGGCGCAACACCAGGGATTCCGGCGCCAACGTGGAACCTGCACAACACAACCAAAGTACTTTGCCCCAACGAAACAGTGAGGTTGTCAATCTCACCGGCTTGCTGTAACAAAGGATTAACCGTATTGTGTGGAAGATGATTGTTTGCAGAAAACAGTAGAACAAAGATTGCAAGAGATTGTATTTCAAAGAAAGAGAATTGGACCGGGTCCACAGTTCACTAGAGGTGTCTCTCCCATAAGATAAACAGCATGTTGGGTGAACAAATTACAGTTGGGCAATTGACAAATAAAGAGGGCATGACCATGCACATACATATCATGATGAGTATAGTGAGATTTAATTGGGCATTACGACAAAGTACATAGACCGCCATCCAACTGCATCTATGCCTAAAAAGTCCACCTTCAGGTTATCATCCGAACCCCTCCGGTATTAAGTTGCAAAGCAAACAGACAATTGCATTAAGTATGGTGCGTAATGTAATCAACAACTACATCCTTAGACATAGCATCAATGTTTTATCCCTAGTGGCAACAGCACAACACAACCTTAGAACTTTCTCACACATCGTCCTGTGTCAATGCGAGGCATGAACCCACTATCGAGCATAAATACTCCCTCTTGGAGTTACAAGCATCTACTTGGCCAGAGCATCTACTAGTAACGGAGAGCATGCAAGATCATAAACAACACATAGATATAACTTTGATAATCAACATAACAAGTATTCTCTATTCATCGGATCCCAACAAACGCAACATATAGAATTACAGATAGATGATCTTGATCATGTTAGGCAGCTCACAAGATCCGACAATGATAGCACAATGGGGAGAAGACAACCATCTAGCTACTGCTATGGACCCATAGTCCAGGGGTAGACTACTCACACATCACTCCGGAGGCGTCCATGGCTGCGTAGAGTCCTCCGGAGATGAATCCCCTCTCCGGCAGGTGCCGGAGGCGATCTCTGGATCCCCGAGATGGGATCGGCAGCGGCGGCGTCTCTGGAAGGTTTTCCGTATCGTGGCTCTCGGTACTGGGGGTTTCGCGATGGAGGCTATTTGTAGGCGGAAGGGCAGGTCAAGAGGCGGCACGGGGGCCCCACACCACAGGGCCGCGCGGCCAAGGGGGGGGCCGCGCGGCCAAGGGGGGGCCGCGCCGCCCTATGGTTTGGCCCCCTCGTGGCCCCTCTTCGTCTCCTCTTCGGACTTCTGGAAGCTTCGTGGCAAAATAGGACCCTGGGCGTTGATTTCGTCCAATTCCGAGAATATTTCGTTACTAGGATTTCTGAAACCAAAAACAGTAAAACAAGAATCGGCACTTCGGCATCTTGTTAATAGGTTAGTTCCAGAAAATGCACGAATATGACATAAAGTGTGCATAAAACATGTAGATAACATCAATATGTGGCATGGAACATAAGAAATTATCGATACGTCGGAGACGTATCAGCATCCCCAAGCTTAGTTCTGCTCGTCCGGTGTAAAACGATAACAAAGATAATTTCTGGAGTGACATGCCATCATAATCTTGATCATACTATTTGTAAAGCATATGTAGTGAATGCAGCGATCAAAACAATGTATATGACATGAGTAAATAAGTGAATCATATAGCAAAGACTTTTCATGAATAGCACTTCAAAACAAGCATCAATAAGTCTTGCATAAGAGTTAACTCATAAAGCAATAATTCAAAGTAAAGGCATTGAAGCAACACAAAAGAAGATTAAGTTTCAGCGGTTGCTTTCAACTCATAACATGTATATCTCATGGATATTGTCAACATAGAGTAATATAATAAGTGCAATAAGCAAGTATGTAGGAATCAATGCACAGTTCACACAAGTGTTTGCTTCTTGAGGTGGAGAGAAATAGGTGAACTGACTCTACATTGAAAGTAAAAGAATGGTCCTCCATAGAGGAAAAGCATCGATTGCTATATTTGTGCTAGAGCTTTAATTTTGAAAACATGAAACAATTTTGTCAACGGTAGTAATAAAGCATATGTATCATGTAAATTATATCTTATAAGTTGCAAGCCTCATGCATAGTATACTAATAGTGCCCGCACCTTGTCCTAATTAGCTTGTACTACCGGATCATCACAATGCACATGTTTTAACCAAGTGTCACAATGGGGTACCTCTATGTCACTTTGTACAAAGGTCTAAGGAGAAAGCTCGCATTGGATTTCTCGCTATTGATTATTCTCAACTTAGACATCCATACCGGGACAACATAGACAACAGATGATGGACTCCTCTTTTATGCATAAGCATGTAACAACAATTAATAATTTTCTCATATGAGATTGAGGATATTTGTCCAAAACTGAAACTTCCACCATGGATCATGGCTTTAGTTAGCGGCCCAATGTTCTTCTCTAACAATATGCATGCTTAATCATAAGGTGGTAGATCTCTCTTACTTCAGACAAGACGGACATGCATAGCAACTCACATGAAATTCAACAAAGAGTAGTTGATGGCGTCCCCAGTGAACATGGTTATCGCACAACAAGCAACTTAATAAGAGATAAAGTGCATAATTACATATTTAATACCACAATAGTTTTTAAGCTATTTGTCCCATGAGCTATATATTGCAAAGGTGAATGATGGAATTTTAAAGGTAGCACTCAAGCAATTTACTTTGGAATGGCGGAAAATACCATGTAGTAGGTAGGTATGGTGGACACAAATGGCATAGTGGTTGGCTCAAGTATTTTGGATGCATGAGAAGTATTCCCTCTCGATACAAGGTTTAGGCTAGCAAGGCTTATTTGAAACAAACACAAGGATGAACCGGTGCAGCAAAACTCACATAAAGGACATATTGAAAACATTATAAGACTCTACACCGTCTTCCTTGTTGTTCAAACTCAATACTAGAAATTATCTAGACCTTAGAGAAACCAAATATGCAAACCAAATTTTAGCATGCTCTATGTATTTCTTCATTAATGGGTGCAAAGCATATGATGCAAGAGCTTAATCATGAGCACAACAATTGCCAAGTATCACATTACCCAAGACATTTATAGCAATTACTACATGTATCATTTTCCAATTCCAACCATATAACAATTTAACGAAGGAGAAACTTCGCCATAAATACTATGAGTAGAAACTAAGGACATACTTGTCCATATGCTACAGCGGAGCGTGTCTCTCTCCCATAAAGTGAATGCTAGGATCCATTTTATTTAAACAAAAAAAAAACAAAAACAAACCGACGCTCCAAGCAAAGCACATAAGATGTGATGGAATAAAAATATAGTTTCAGGGGAGGAACCTGATAATGTTGTCGATGAAGAAGGGGATGCCTTGGGCATCCCCAAGCTTAGACGCTTGAGTCTTCTTAGAATATGCAGGGGTGAACCACCGGGGCATCCCCAAGCTTAGAGCTTTCACTCTCCTTGATCATGTTGCATCATACTCCTCTCTTGATCCTTGAAAACTTCCTCCACACCAAACTCGAAACAACTCATTAGAGGGTTAGTGCACAATAAAAATTAACATATTCAGAGGTGACACAATCATTCTTAACACTTCTGGACATTGCATAAAGCTACTGGACATTAATGGATCAAAGAAATTCATCCAACATAGCAAAAGAGGCAATGCGAAATAAAAGGCAGAATCTGTTAAAACAGAACAGTTCGTATTGACGAATTTTAAAATGGCACCAGACTTGCTCAAATGAAAATGCCCAAATTTAATGAAAGTTGCGTACATATCTGAGGATCACTCACGTAAATTGGCATAATTTTCCGAGTTACCTACAGGGGAAAACAGCCCAGATTCGTGACAGCAAAGAAATCTGTTTCTGCGCAGTAATCCAAATCTAGTATGAACTTTTCTATCAACGGCTTTACTTGGCACAATAAAACACTAAACTAAGATAAGGAGAGGTTGCTACAGTAGTAAACAACTTCCAAGACACAAAATAAAAACAAAATACTGTAGGTAAAAACATGGGTTGTCTCCCATAAGCGCTTTTCTTTAACGCCTTTCAGCTAGGTGCAGAAAGTGTATATCAAGTATTATCAAGAGATGGTGTGTCAACCTTACCTTGGGCTTTACCCTTACCTTTCTTATTGTTTTTCTTTCCCTTTGGTTTAGGAAATATATGATTTCCCCCCGGTATAGAGGTGAATTTCAGAGTGCCTTCTCCCACATCAATGACTGCTCCCAATAGTTTCAGCAGGGATCTTCCGAGTGTGATTTTTCCTGTCCCTACACATTCAATAACAAGATAATCAATGGATATTGTTCTTCCAAGAATGGTTGTATGCACACCTGCAGCTATTCCCTTAGGAATTATAACAGAGTTATCAATGAAAGTTATTTCTTCTCCTCCTTCCTCGACTCCCCAAAGTTTCAAAGATTTATAAATGCTCTCAGGCATAAGGCAAAATTCGGACATAATATCACAGTAGGCATGAAGAGTTCGATCACCGATAACAATTTTAACAGTAGGATCCCACAATGAAAGTTTAGAGTTCACTAAAACTTGTTCAAGACGATTACGAACATGGCAATAGTTATCATCCAAGCGAGATGTACTTATCTCGAGATTGTTTAATCTACTATATATGCTAGTGAGGGCTGAATCAAAGTTATTAGCTGAATCATGTGATGCAACCAACTTCTTTATGGCATTAAAAGCTTGATCCCCATTGCAATGAAGGAAATCTCCTCCCACTAAAGTATCCAAAGCATATCTATAGCGAACCATAAGACCAAAAAAAAATTACTAAGGAGCAAACTTAGAGTCATTTGAGGTTCGGTTTTACGATAAGAAGTAAAAATTCTAGACCAAACATCCTTAAAACTCTCCTCATCCCCTTGTTTGAAAGTGAAGACTAATTCTTCAGGCGAAGAAGTAACAGGTTCAGAGCTAGACATAGTAACAAAAGTAACTATTTTTTTTTTGTATTTTTAATAAAGCAAACTAGATAAAGTAAATGCAAGTAACTAATTTTTTTGTGTTTTTGATATAGCAAACAAGATAGCAAATAAAGTAAAACTAGCAACTAATTTTTTTGTATTTTGATTTAGTGCAGCAAACAAAGTAGTAAATAAAACTAAGCAAGACAAAAACAAAGTAAATAGATTGAGAAGTGGAGACTCCTTGCAGCGTGTCTTGATCTCCCGGCAACGGCGCAGAAAAAGGCTGCTTGATACGCGTTCAACACGCGTCCGTTGGGAACCCCAAGAGGAAGGTGTGATGCGTACAGCGGCAAGTTTCTCTCAGTATGAAACCAAGGTTATCGAACCAGTAGGAGCCAAGAAGCACGTTGAAGGTTGATGGCGGCGGGATGTAGTGCGGCGCAACACCAGGGATTCCGGCGCCAACGTGGAACCTGCACAACACAACCAAAGTACTTTGCCCCAACGAAACAGTGAGGTTGTCAATCTCACCGGCTTGCTGTAACAAAGGATTAACCGTATTGTGTGGAAGATGATTGTTTGCAGAAAACAGTAGAACAAGATTGCAAGAGATTGTATTTCAAGAAAGAGAATTGGACCGGGGTCCACAGTTCACTAGAGGTGTCTCTCCCATAAGATAAACAGCATGTTGGGTGAACAAATTACAGTTGGGCAATTGACAAATAAAGAGGGCATGACCATGCACATACATATCATGATGAGTATAGTGAGATTTAATTGGGCATTACGACAAAGTACATAGACCGCCATCCAAGCGCATCTATGCCTAAAAAGTCCACCTTCAAAGTTATCATCCGAACCCCTCCGGTATTAAGTTGCAAAGCAACGGACAATTGCATTAAGTATGGTGCGTAATGTAATCAACAACTACATCCTTAGACATAGCATCAATGTTTTATCCCTAGTGGCAACAGACAACACAACCTTAGAACTTTCATCACATTGTCCTGTGTCAATGCAGGCATGAACCCACTATCGAGCATAAATACTCCCTCTTGGAGTTACAAGCATCTACTTGGCCAGAGCATCTACTAGTAACGGAGAGCATGCAAGATCATAAACAACACATAGATATAACTTTGATAATCAACATAACAAGTATTCTCTATTCATCGGATCCCAACAAACGCAACATATAGAATTACAGATAGATGATCTTGATCATGTTAGGCAGCTCACAAGATCCGACAATGATAGCACAATGGGGAGAAGACAACCATCTAGCTACTGCTATGGACCCATAGTCCAGGGGTAGACTACTCACACATCACTCCGGAGGCGACCATGGCGGCGTAGAGTCCTCCGGGAGATGAATCCCCTCTCCGGCAGGGTGCCGGAGGCGATCTCCTGGATCCCCCGAGATGGGATCGGCGGCGGCGGCGTCTCTGGAAGGTTTTCCGTATCGTGGCTCTCGGTACTGGGGGTTTCGCGACGGAGGCTATTTGTAGGCGGAAGGGCAGGTCAAGAGGCGGCACGGGGGCCCCACACCACAGGGCCGCGCGGCCAAGGGGGGGGCCGCGCCGCCCTATGGTTTGGCCCCCTCGTGGCCCCTCTTCGTCTCATCTTCGGACTTCTGGAAGCTTCGTGGCAAAATAGGACCCTGGGCGTTGATTTCGTCCAATTCCGAGAATATTTTGTTACTAGGATTTCTGAAACCAAAAACAGCAGAAAACAAAGAATCGGCACTTCGGCATCTTGTTAATAGGTTAGTTCCAGAAAATGCACGAATATGACATAAAGTGTGCATAAAACATGTAGATAACATCAATAATGTGGCATGGAACATAAGAAATTATCGATACGTCGGAGACGTATCAGGGCCATGTGCCCCTGGCCCATTAGGCCAGGGAGCACCCCCTCGGCCCATGCTAGGCCTCCTAGGTCGTGGGCCCCATGGAGGACCCCTCCGGAACCTTCTAGAACCTTCCAGTCAACCACCGGAAAAATCCCGAACATTTCCGAAACCCAGAAATCAACTTCCCTTATATGAATCTTATTCTCCGGACTATTCCGGACCTCCTCGTGACATCCTGGATCACATCCGAGACTCCGAACAAACTTCGTCTCCATACCATATTCAAATCTACTTATGCGACATCGAACCTTAAGCGCGTCACCCTACGGTTCGCGAACTATGCAGACATGGTCGAGACTCCTCTCCGAGCAATAACTAATAGTGGGATCTGGAGATCCATAATGGCTCCCACATATTCAACGATGACTTAGTGATCGATTGAACCATTTACATACGATGTCAATTCCCTTTGTCACACGATATTTTACTTATCCGAGGTTTGATCATCGGTATCTCCATACCTCGTTCAACCTCGTTACTGACAAGTACTCTTTACTCGTACCGCGGTATGTCATCTCTTATGATCAAATCATATGCTTGCAAGCTAATCAGACGACATTCCACCGAGAGGGCCCAGAGTATATCTATCCGTCATCAGGATGGACAAATCCCACTATTGATCCATATGCCTCAACTCACACTTTCCAAATACTTAATCCCATCTTTATAACCACCCATTTACGCAATGGCGTTTGATGTAATCAAAGTACCCTTCCGGTGTAAGTGATTTACATGATCTCATGGTCGAAGGACTAAGACAACTATGTATCGAAAGCTTATAGAAAATTGAACTTAATGACTTGATCTTATGCTACGCTCATTTGGGTGTGTGTCCATTATATCATTCAACTAATGACATAACCTTGTTATTAATAACATCCAATGTTCATGATCACGAAACCATGATCATCCATTAATCAACAAGCTAGTTATACAAGAGGCTTACTAGGGACTCCTTGTTGTTTTCATAACACACATGTATCAATGTTTCGGTTAATACAATTATAGCATGATATGCAAACATTTATCATAAACACAAAGATATTATAATAACCACTTTATTATTGCCTCTTGGGCATATCTCCAACACACAAATGGCATAGTGGTTGGCTCAAGTATTTTGGATGCATGAGAAGTATTCCCTCTCGATACAAGGTTTAGGCTAGCAAGGCTATTTGAAACAAACACAAGGATGAACCGGTGCAGCAAAACTCACATAAAAGACATATTGAAAACATTATAAGACTCTACACCGTCTTCCTTGTTGTTCAAACTCAATACTAGAAATTATCTAGACCTTAGAGAGACCAAATATGCAAACCAAATTTTAGCATGCTCTATGTATTTCTTCATTAATGGGTGCAAAGCATATGATGCAAGAGCTTAAACATGAGCACAACAATTGCCAAGTATCACATTATCCAAGACATTTTAGCAAATTACTACATGTATCATTTTCCAATTCCAACCATATAACAATTTAACGAAGAAGAAACTTCGCCATGAATACTATGAGTAGAGCTTAAGGACATACTTGTCCATATGCTACAGCGGAGCGTGTCTCTCTCCCACACAAAGAATGCTAGGATCCATTTTATTCAAACAAAACAAAAACAAAAACAAAAACAAACCGACGCTCCAAGCAAAGCACATAAGATGTGATGGAATAAAAATATAGTTTCAGGGGAGGAACCTGATAATGTTGTCGATGAAGAAGGGGATGCCTTGGGCATCCCCAAGCTTAGACGCTTGAGTCTTCTTGATATATGCAGGGGTGAACCACCGGGGCATCCCCAAGCTTAGAGCTTTCACTCTTCTTGATCATGTTGTATCATCTCCCTCTCTTGATCCTTGAAAACTTCCTCCACACCAAACTTAGAACAACTCATTAGAGGGTTAGTGCACAATCAAAATATACATGTTAAGAGGTGACATAATCATTCTTAACACTTCTGGACATTGCACAAAGCTACTTAAAGTCAATGGAATCGAAATATCCATCGAACATAACAAAACTGGCAATGCGAAATAAAAGGCAGAATCTGTCAAAACAGAACAGTTCGTATTGACAAATTTTATCGAGGCACCAGACTTGCTCAAATGAAAATGCTCAAATTGAATGAAAGTTGCGTACATATCTGAGGATCACTCACGTAAATTGGCATAATTTTCTGAGTTACCTACAGAGAATTTTGCCCAGATTCGTGACAGCAAAGAAATCTGTTTCTGCACAGTAATCCAAATCTAGTATGAACTTTACTATCAACGACTTTACTTGGCACAACAAAACACTAAACTAAGATAAGGAGAGGTTGCTACAGTAGTAAACAACTTCCAAGACACAAAATAAAAACAAAGTACTGTAGTAAAAAACATGGGTTGTCTCCCATAAGCGCTTTTCTTTAACGCCTTTCAGCTAGGCGCAGAAAGTGTGTATCAAGTATTATCGAAGGATGGTGCATCTACAGCGGGATGCGGAGTTTTCTCAACTAAGCATAGTATATTGGATACATAAGTTTTAGCATCTCCCTTTTCATTAGTCTTAGGCTTGCTACTCTCATCAAACAAATTTTCAGGAACAAGCCAAGCATAGTTATTTTCTAGTGCATCATTCATCGCTAGGAGCTTACATGGTATTGGTGCTTTGATCTCCCCACCATCATTAATATTATTAGTGTACCTTATTCTATCCATGTCCATCTTTTCAAGGAGACTAACAAAATTGGTGCAAGAACCAATCATATCATATTTAGCAAAGACCTTTCTAGCCTCCCTTGCTAGACCACCAAATTCTCTAAGAAGGATTTCTAAGACAAAATCTTTCTTTTCCCCCTCTTCCATATCACCGAGTGTAAAAAACATGTGTTGGATTATAGGATTAAGATTAACAAATTTAGTTTCCAACTTGCGAACTAGAGCAGCAGCAATTTCATAAGTAGGAGCAAGATCTACCAAGTGTCTATCTTCAAAATCGTCAACGGTACTAACATGGTTGAAAAATTCTTCTATATTATTTCTCCCAACTATAGACCCGCGTCCTACCGGCATGTTTTTTACGGTAAAATTAAAAGGGAACATGATGAAATAAGTAAAGTAAATACAAGTAACTAATTTTTTTTGTGTTTTTGATATAGCAAACAAGATAGCAAATAAAGTAAAACTAGCAACTAATTTTTTTGTATTTTGATTTAGTGCAGCAAACAAAGTAGTAAATAAAACTAAGCAAGACAAAAACAAAGTAAAGAGATTGGGATGTGGAGACTCCCCTTGCAGCGTGTCTTGATCTCCCCGGCAACGGCACCAGAAATTTAGCTTGACACGCGTACAGCACGCGACCGTTGGGAACCCCAAGTGGAAGGTGTGATGCGTACAGCAGTAAGTTTCCCTCAGTTAGAAACCAAGGTTTATCGAACCAGTAGGAGTCAAGAAGCACGTTGAAGGTTGATGTCGGCGAGATGTAGTGCGGCGCAACACCAGGGATCCGGCGCCAACGTGGAACCTGCACAACACAAACGAAGTACTTTGCCCCAACGAAACATCGAGGTTGTCAATCTCACCGGCTTGCTGCAACAAAGGATTAGATGTATAGTGCGGATGATGATTGTTTGCAGAAAACAGTAGAACAGTATTGCAGTAGATTGTATTTCAGTATAGAGAATTGGACCGGGGTCCACAGTTCACTAGAGGTGTCTCTCCCATAAGATAAACAGCATGTTGGGTGAACAAATTACAGTTGGGCAATTGACAAATAGAGAGGGCATGACCATGCACATACATATTATGATGAGTATAGTGAGATTTAATTGGGCATTACGACAAAGTACATAGACCGCTATCCAGCATGCATCTATGCCTAAAAAGTCCACCTTCAGGTTATCATCCGAACCCCCTCCAGTATTAAGTTGCTAACAACAGACAATTGCATTAAGTATTGCGCGTAATGTAATCAGTAACTACATCCTCGAACATAGCACCAATGTTTTATCCCTAGTGGCAACAGCACATCCATAATCTTAGAGATTTCTGTCACTTCCCCAGATTCACGGAGACATGAACCCACTATCGAGCATAAATACTCCCTCTTGGAGTTACAAGCATCTACTTGGCCAGAGCATCTACTAGTAACGGAGAGCATGCAAGATCATAAACAACACATAGATATAAATTGATAATCAACATAACAAGTATTCTCTATTCATCGGATCCCAACAAACACAACATATAGAATTACAGATAGATGATCTTGATCATGTTCGGCAGCTCACAAGACCCGACAATTAAGCACAATGAGGAGAAGACAACCATCTAGCTACTGCTATGGACCCATAGTCCAGGGGTAGACTACTCACACATCACTCCGGAGGCGACCATGGCGGCGTAGAGTCCTCCGGGAGATGATTCCCCTCTCCGGCAGGGTGCCGGAGGCGATCTCCTGAATCCCCCGAGATGGGATTGGCGGCGGCGGCGTCTCTGGAAGGTTTTCCGTATCGTGGCTCTCGGTACTGGGGGTTTCGCGACGAAGGCTATTTGTAGGCGGAATGGCAGGTCAAGGGGCGTCACGAGGGGCCCACACCACAGGTCGGCGTGGCCAGGGCTTGGGCCGCGCCGCCCTATGGTGTCGCCACCTCGTGGCCCCACTTCGTCTCCTCTTCGGTCTTCTGGAAGCTTCGTGGCAAAATAGGACCCTGGGCGTTGATTTCGTCCAATTCCGAGAATATTTCCTTACTAGGATTTCTGAAACCAAAAACAGCAGAAAACGAATCGGCACTTCGGCATCTTGTTAATAGGTTAGTTCCAGAAAATGCACGAATATGACATAAAGTGTGCATAAAACATGTAGATATCATCAATAATGTGGAATGGAACATAAGAAATTATCGATACGTCGGAGACGTATCAGCGATCAAAATATCTTTACCGGGACTTTAAAGTCTAGACCGCCCCGCCGGAACAACACTAATCATAAAGCGCTACCACCACTTTTACAGCCAACACTCAATTTTTTTTAATCTACCTCTGCTAATTGGGAGCAAAGCATCATAGGTCATAGCACGACATGGATCGAGCTATCTTCTAGATGCTATTGGATGTATGCCAGAGTCACCATCCCATCGTGATCAGGGACGGAGCTGCTTCATTTGCATTGGGGTCAGCTGACTCCAATGAAAAGTGACAAAACTTCACTAAATTAGTCCTGATTTAGGTTCACTTATGAAGACTGACCCAATGTAAGAGAGAGGATATGGAGCTGACCCCAATGGCATTAATTTCAAGCTTGGTCCATGACTGTGATACATTTTCTTTGCAGGTTCCAGGAAGATATCCGGTCGAAGCTTGTGCACTCGAAGGTTCCTCTAGCATTAGAGGAACCGAGGTTTTTCTAGCCAACAAATCCATGATCAGTGACAGCTCGCACCGAACAGGTCCTTGAACAGACTAAATCCCCTCTCCTCACCCCCATATGCAAATAAAAAAAGTGGTTAAGTAAAAAAAAGTTTTAATTAAAGAGAAGGATCAATGGATTCATGATTAAACCCCTCCTACTTCTTGTATTTTTTTACAATTTTGGTTAAGTGAGGGATCAAATATGTAGTCAACTTTATTTGATGGTAGTTTGGAGGATTAGAAATATGACTATTGCTTTCCAATTAGCTGTTTTTGCATTAATTGCGACTTCCTCAGTCTTAGTAATTAGTGTACCCCTTGTATTTGCTTCTCCTGATGGTTGGTCAAATAATAAAAACGTTGTATTTTCCGGTACATCATTATGGATAGGAGAAAAACGGCCGCGCTTAAAGGATGCCCTCAGCGTCGAGGAACATGTGCTAGGGTGTATGTGCGACTCGTTCAGATCATGACTTCAAACAAATACATTTTTTTGAAGTATTCATGATTACTACCAATGAATAGGTATAGCTTTTCTATCCTGAATTTCTATGGTATACCTACGTAAACCAATACGCACTTTCTTACGTGAACCAATTTTTGGTATAGCTTTTGCCATATTTTATTATCTCATAAATATGAGTTAGAAATAACAATAAAGAAAAAAAGATACAAAGATACCCGTTTCAGGGTAAAATGTACCCTTTACTTTAATTATTTCAAATTATTTTATTTGGAATTTGACCATTTCCACAGGTACTTTAGGTACTTTTTTTCTTTATTTAGAAAGTATAAAGTTCTTTTTCGATAGTATACTTCTCCCTAATAGAGCTTATGAAGTAAGAATTTCTTCGTTGATTGTATCCTTAACCATTTCTTTTTTTTTGACACGAGGAACTCACCATGAATCCACTAATTGATGTTGCTTCTGTTATTGCTGCTGGATTGGCCGTAGGGCTTGCTTCTATTGGGCCTGGAGTTGGCTTGAGTCAGTGATTTGAAAATTTAATTAACTTCATTTCCTTAATCTCAATCTGAATTCGCGCGGCAAAAATGATGATACTAGGGAAATCGGAATGCCCCCCGAAAGGGGAGGGGCATCGCCGAATCTAACTTCCTGGTTTAGATAATGTATGAATAGGCCCGACTAATTCCTTGTATGGCTTCCTCTAGTTCTCTATAAAAAGAAATATGACCAAGAGTGGTTCGAATGTATATAGAACGAATTTCTTTTTTTCTATTTCCCACTATTAGATAGTGGGCATAAATCTCACGATAAGTCCCCATCTCCTCAGATAAAGTAAAGCCATACTACAAACATGTTTCATATTAAGCCAGGTTGTTCCATTAAAAACTTAGCTATTTCTACAATTCCGAATTCCCCACAAAACTTTAGAGGAAACGAAATTAAACTGAAGTTGTTACATAACCACCTAGATGCAACATCCTCAAAGAAATTGATCTCTATTTTGAACACATCAATAATATCATCCCAAAGATTTCTAGCTACAATGCACTCAGAAAACAAATGCTTTACAGATTCAGAATCTTTGCAAAAATTACATTCGATTTGTTTTGGCATCTTTTTTTCCCGAGGTTTGTGATCCCAAATAACAGGTAGATAGACTGGTTTTACATCTCTAAAGTTAACCAGGACATACATGGAATTAAAAAATCCCACTAGTTTAATAAGACCAGATAAGCGCATCTTCAGCACTGTAGTAAAATTAACCGTGCTAGCTATCGCCATTAGCTCATAGCATTGGGTCATCATTTCCTGGGTAAAAGTTCTCCTAAAATTACATCTTAAGTTAGTCCCATTCCACAAGTCATCTATAGTTTTAGTTTGTTGGCTAAACACACAATATATATTTTAAAATTGAGTAGCTAAATTAGTGTTTCCGAACCTAATGGAGTAGATGTCTTCCTAGAACCTAATATTCCTACTGTACTATTATCCACTGTCCACTTATGACTTACCTCGACAACCTCAACTGCCCACATCACTCTCTTCCAAATTAGAAGGTTATGTAGCACGGCAACAAGGAATGTCAGGATTTCTAGTGTATTATATTTGTTATCAATTATTTTCTTCCACAAAGTACCCACACTCTGGATATATCTTTTAATTTAGGACCCAATTAAGCAAAGTTACAGGTCCTGAAGATTAGGATACCCATACCCCTAAACTATTTACAGTGATTCATGTATAGATATTTATTTTTTAATTATTTATTTACGCATTTCACTTTCGGCACGTTTGCACGAGGCATGTATCGCGTATACCGCAGTCTTGTCCGTTCGGCGTAACTTTATGTTCATGTGCTTTTCTTAACCGGAAATACGTGCAGGAAAGAAGCTACCCACCGCCACACCGGCCGGCAAGCTAAACATATGAAAAAGGAGGATCTATCGTGGAGTTCCGGTAAGTACACGATTGTTTGAACATTATTTTTGTTTTCAAGAGTGCATATATACGGTGTTCATTGATGAATCTTTTTTGAGTTATTTCTTTGTTCAGGGCAAGTATGCATCGCATGTGCCATCACGTTTATCCAAAACCAAAATGTTGCGCTCTAGAAGGAAATCGTAATATCTCCCTGCAAACTACAGTCTTATGAAACTATGATTTATGATTTGTCGTCCATGTTATATTCTGGTTTATGAAAGACAAAACACAAAAGGTTCGTCGTTTGAAATTTTGTTAAATCTTAGTCAACAACTGTTGCACTTTCCTGAGAACCAACCTGAGGTAAACCAACCTGAGGTTGGGTGTTAGTAGGGTGGTCGTACCTCCAGCTCACCATAGTTCAAACTTTAAGTTTGACATCTGTGTGTCTCATAAAGGCAGAATGTTTATTCAGTGGGAGGCGTCGTTCCTGTCGACATCGACGCTGCCATTGTACTTGAGCGGGGTGGCGCGCTATGTGTCGCAAGGTGGTAGTTCACTCTTGCCTCCAGCGCAAGTTGTTTGGCCGCCACTAGTAGGAAAAAGGCTGCAGGGCACGATAAATGGAAGTGGGTTTCGAACTCTGCACGCGGCATCTATTTTTAGCAGCGTGTGGAAAACCAGCACGTGACCAGTAGGCCAGTAATAGCAGCGTGTGGCACGCTCCAGCACGCGACTAGTAAGTGAGAACCACCTCTGTAGATGACAAGAAAATTCCACCAGCGAGCGAATCTGGTCACACGTGACAGGTATGGAGTTAGTGGCACCGTGCGTAAAGTGAGCACACGACTGATATTCGTTACCCGTACCTAACAAACGCATTATCTTCTCATTTTTGTGAGTGCGCACGATGCGTCAATCAATGGCTACACTGTATAAGACGATAAGCATAGTGTAAACGCACCAACTTAGATGCTATATATATGTACCCGTCACACCCTCTCAAAACACAAATTTTTTCGAAGATTTTCATCTATTGATGTGCGAAGAAGCTCCTATGGCAGAGCTTCTCGAAGATGTCTTATGCTTATATCTCTTTAGCTAGCACTTATAAGACATCTTCGAGCAGCTCGTCTCAGGATCAAATCACAAAAGAAAGATTAATTATAGGGGTAGATTTATTGGCAGCATGCGCTAGGTGGGGCACGCGGCTAATAATAACCGCAGCGCACCTTAGATGCGCACGTGGCTACTAACTTACCCGCAACGTGCGGCATTTAGGGCACGCGGCTACACCCGCAGCGTGCCGCTTCTTAGTGCACGTGGCTACTGCACCGTGGCAATAGCCTCCTCCTCTCTTTTTCCCTCATTCTATCCAAAATCCGCCGGAGCCAACCCTAGTCGTCATAGCGACGCGTCGCCGCCGATCCCCCGCGCCGCGCCATCTTCCCCGCCCATGCCCTCGCCGCCACCTTTCCTACCCGCGCCCGCGTCGCCGCCTTCCCCGACTCAAATGATAACTTACCAAAATAACGGTACAAAAACATGCTAAAGATGCACTCATCATCGACCCAAAGCCGTTCGCTCCCATGTCTCCCTTACCACAATTCCCCATTTCTCCCTCTCTCCAGCGTGTGGGTTTTTGCGGGTGAGGGTTTCTTTCTAGCGAGGCAGAAGGTGGCCGATGGAGCATGATGCCGAGGTGATTTATCGCCGAAGGTAGGCAGACTAGGAGGCCGTGCAATAACTCCGACATGTGGGAAAACTTATTGTCGCCACGTGGAGAAGCCGCAACGATGACTAGACACATCGACTGCCACCACCTAGGGAAGTAACATGACTCTATTGCGCGCCCCTTAATTAATCGAAGCACACTTAGGTCATCCACCAACATAGAATTAATAAAACTACGTGGTTCATCAAACAAAACATTCGGTTGAGAAATACACACTCCTTTGCTAAGTCATGAGGCACCTTATTTGTATTTCTAGGACGGAAGGAAAACTCGACTTCGTTGAAAGTTCTTGCTTGGACACAGATATCTTCAACGATCCGTGCTGCTCCATGAGATGAAAAACCCTCATGGTTTCCTTTGCTTTGAGATAATTGGATTGAATCATCACCTTATTAATTCACAATTGATTTTCTGGATATAGCGCATACCTAATCGGCAAAGCTTCAGTGGTAGCAACATCAACATTATGACCGACATTATTATTACTTGCCGCGAGAAACTATATAAAGTTGATCAGCCTGCGTAGACCCCATTTAATCTATCTGATTATCCAGTACGTCGATGTTAGGGCAGGGTCAGACCCAAAGCTGAGTGGGGTCCTACGGTCCACTTAATTTTTTGAATCCCTACAATATTTGTTCAAATTTGAGCAAGATTTCCTCCTTGCAAATTTATACACAGAAAGCCCCAATCACTTTATTTGCCCCCACTCCTAATTTTCTCTAGGTCTCCCACTATGTGGGGATGGCCCAATGGTTAGTGTCACCGCAACACCGCTTCTCCGGCTCATGTGTGAGTTAGGACTAGTCTAGGAATCCATTTTTCGATAAAGCGAATATATTAATATCAAAACATACCAATTACACCTAGTTTATGTAACAACGCTATACCTTACTTGCACTACGGATGCACACAGCTAAAAAAAACTAAGAATAAAAGCCCCACTACAGTATCCCAGCCCTAGCAACAATAATACATCCACCACCAAGACAATACCTGAAATTCAGACTCTCCAAAAGCGACGCCTCCAAAAAGGAAACATTACACCAGCGTCATCGTCGCTCGAACAAAGATCTTAGGTTCCCCCCTGAAGATAGTTCCCGCTCTTAAAACAATGTCTTCAACAAGGTCCAGGCACAACTAGTTAAGGCCAATCTTGAATTTTCACCATGAAAGGTAAGACTCTGAACTTCACCTGTGCTGCCGCCCCCACTTTCATACCACTGTTGCGAAGCCCAGAACACCAACCTCCCTTAGCTAGTCCTCCAATCCGGCCTTCATGATATTCTATTCTTCTTACTTCACCATGGACCAAAATGTCACTTGATGTGAACACATAACGGAGCTTCGCGCCGCTCCCTCCAGAACCAAAATGTCGGAATAAAAGCACGGGTGCGCACAACCGAATGCCACCCGATCCAGCAAACTTCAGGCAATAGAAGCACTATTACATTCGCCGGTGGCGCCTTTCGGAACTCAACACTCCGGCCGGATCAAGAAGGGCAGGCCACAAGCAGGTCTTCATCTTTGTACAAGAGAGACCCTAGAACCGCCACCATTATTCAGGTCGAGCCCAGCACCGCCGACCATCCCATTCCAGTCGAGGCTACGCGGCGAGACGCCTTGCAACCGGCCGACTCTCCACCAGCGACAACCAAGATGACGGAGAGGGAAATGAGAAGACTGACCTAGGGCTTACACCCATCTGGTCCGTCCCACCTCGCACCTCCACTGTCGGCTTGGCCCGCCGCCGCCGGGGGGTACTACGCAACATGATCAGATTTCAGCGAGATGTTACCTATGGCAAGGCTAGCCATGGTGGGTATCATAATAAGTATTCTCTCCGTCCCACGAAATACATCGAAGGTTTACCAAAATTTAGATGTATCTAGACATTAAATAGTAATAAGTACATTTAAATTTTGAATTTCGACAAGTTTGTGGGACTGAGGAAGTATCATACATGTAAAAAGTTGATGTATCATTGCAACTAATGATAAGATAGATTATAGTATCTAAAAAAAAAAGATAGATTATAATGCTATTATCATAGTAGATACATCATATCATAGCACAAAGAACTATAAAAATTGATATCTAAATCTTACACATAATTTTAGATTCCACACATCAATAAATATAGCAAGACTATGATAATACTTCATGATACCATGCATTATAGATACCTCTGTTTCGATAAATAAGGCTTATAATTTAGTGACAAGTTAAAATTATTAAATTTAACCAAACCGTAAAGAGGAAAATACAAACATTTACAACATAAAGCAAATTGATTATGAAAATATATTTTACTATGAATCTACTAATTCGTAAATGTCCATATTTTTTCTACTCATATAATATCAGCTAAAGTTAGATGCTGCTAACTTTTGATTAAATTTATAAACCTTATTTAAAGAGTATGCATGACTATGGCCAACTTTACGTTGAGGGCCTAGGTTACCCTCTTTTCAGTTTTACGTCGGACGAAGTACTCGTGCCGGTTCACGCACGTCAGGGTAGAGATAAACTTGCCGCGACGTACGCGATTGCACGGTGCTCTGCTTTCCGTCGTGCCCATCTCAGGAGGAAGCTTGTCACCGGCGTAGTTCACTGCACGTGACTGGCTATATATAGGGTGTCCTCGGAAACAAGATTTCAGCGCGTCCGACGCGTACGCGTCGATCGAGCCCTTGAGAAGGCCGGGAAAGGAACCGCGGCGTGAGCTTGTGGTTGCTTGCAAGCATCCGATCGAATCCAACGTGGACGGTGGATTGGCGAGGCCGACATGTCGCAGCTGTGCAGTGCAGGGCCGTACGTACGAGGACGTATTGATTATCAGCTTCGATGACATCTGATCGATGCGGAGTCGGAGTTTGCCCGTTTTCCTTGGAAACACTGCGCGCTGCCGCCTGGCGCCTCGCCTGACCTCGTGCTGGACTGGATGCACTGAATTGAATCATGCGTGTAGATCCGTCGTGGTCAGATTTGGTTTCTCAATGAATCAACTCATGATCCTGAGTGGACATTGAAGCGGCGACCCGACCACCCACTCTCTCGCGACCCGCGCCGCCTCCCCGCGGCGGCCGGGCCGCGCCCCTTCCCCGGCGCTCCTCCCTCCCTCCTCGCGCTCCCCCTTGCCGCCGCCGTCGGCGGGAGCCGCCAGGCCTTGCTCGGCGGTGCCGGCGGCGGCGGGGACGACTCTACCCGTCGCGGCGGCCGGGGGCGCGGGGCTTCGGCCGGCGGCGGTGCTCCTCGGCGGCGGCGGTCCGGCGCGGCGGGGTGGTACTGTGCGTCGGGTGGTTGGAGGAGAGGCGGGCGCAACCGTTGGTGGCGGAGCTGCGCCGGTGGCGGCCATGGCAGGGCTGCTCGGCCCGGATCTCGGGCTCAGTTCGGGGCCCGCAGAGGGGCTGGGCGGGCGGGCTGCTCATGGCGCCCCGGTGATCCTCCCTGGAGGTGGAGGAGATGCGACGGCGGTGGCTGGGCGGCGGCGGTACTCCGGCCGGCCTGCTGCAGCGTGGTAGCGAGGTCTTTGCGGGCCTGTTTGGGCCCGGCCGGGCGGGTTTGACCTCGCTGCCATGTTCGGTCGGCTACCGCGAAGGCGGTGGAGGTAGTTCCCTCCCGCTCGGCTGAGGTGCTGCTACCCCCGACCCGGCTGTTTCTCATCTCTACGTCTAGGCCCTTCTCCGGCGACCACAGCGAGACAGCAATGATGGCTTCAAGGTCGCGGTGGCGTGTGCTGGTGGGCGGCAAGTCGGGTGGAGCACGTCGAATCGTCCGGGTGTGTGGGTTGGGGGACGGGAGAAATCTTGTCGGCAGGCCCGACACTGACGCGGTGACGCCTGCGGGTGTCGCCTTGCCTTCCTGAAGGGCGTCGGTAGTCCCTCCTCCCCACTCCCTTCCGCGTATCGGGGGAAACCCTAGGACCAGTCCGGGCAGCAGTGGCGTCGTCGTCACTTTCCTTGTTGAAGGTGTTGCTTGATACGCGGCGCTCCGGCGTGCTAGGAGTGTGGTAGCATTCTTTGGTGGGCGCAGCGGTTGCGAGGCACTCTTGTTCTTGTCAAGCTGCCGGTGTCGGCTTTGTTTTCTTTTTCTTTTCTCTTGTGTTTCCTTTTGGGCTTGGTGTTGTGCTGCGGTCCCAGCGCGTTCGTTGTATCGGGTCGTTTGCTATATTAATATAGCGGGGCGAAAGCCTGTTTCGAGGAGTGTAGATCCGTTCGTGGTGTTCTGCTTCCATGGTGTGGATACATATCAGACGGGGCAAGATAGCGACGACCTGGGTGACTGGATTGGTATTTGGTACTGCCAACCGCGCGACCTGTCCGGCTTAGGATTTTTTCATGTTCACGTACGGCTCATGCGTACGTGCTGCTTGGCTGTAGGTGTGACGTGTCTGGCCATTTGATCTTTTTTTCTTTTTCTTTTTTGGAGAATGTCTGGCCATTTGATCTGCTCCCCTGCTCACCGTTTACCATTGTGATGGAGTACCGTATATGAATACCGCTAGCTCTACGATGCGACAAAGTTATGTTTAGTTCCGGCGATAGTGATGCATTACAGCTATCTCATCTAAGAGACTACCATCTCCATCGGCGTTATAGGGTGGGGTGCTCCGCACGAGAGATTCCAATAGCCTATCCCAAATATAATTGTTTAGCCACAATAAACTCAAGCTCGCAAAATTGGGATTAAAATTCGAATCAAAATTTACGAATAGAGATTCAGAGTCCAGTATTTCGCCATCATAGTTCGGCACCAAAACAACTTGGGCTTCATGGCCAGAAAGATCAAATGAAGCACCTCCATCACTCATTGATGACAAGTGGCTCCACGGTCACCCGTAGTGTTGATGCCGCCATGACCTTCGATGCCGCCAAAGCTTGGGCAGCCATCACCTTGATGAGCTTGCCGGACATCTCGTGCCAAGCCCTCGCCAATGGATCCATGCACGATATGCCCGCCGTCAAGATCTTTGCTTCTTACCTAATTATGGCCAATACAATGTGCGATGTTTTATTTATGGCCTTCATCACACCGGCTTGGGCTTGATTCTTGGCAGCTTCCACCTTCTCCTCTCGAGCCCCGGTTTCATGTCTTGTTTGTACAACATCGCCCTCCATATGGCGACGCCCCTTTTATCAGTCTCTTCATTGTCGGAGGAGAAAGATGAAACCATCTTCCTCAATGGACGCATCAAAGCCCCCCCCCCCCCCCCCATGAGGACAACCCATTCCTCTCGGCCTTGGCCTTCTTGTTGCCGATTGATCGACTGGTCAAGGCTGCCGAGGAGGGGAGTGGTCCATCTTCGTCAACACCGGCTCCATTGAGAATGAGCCGGACCTTGTTTGATTTTCTTGAAGCTTCGCATGAAGAAAAATCCTTGTCCTCGTTGTCCTCCTTGTCGTACATATAGCAAACAAGATGAGAATGCATCAATATGAGAACGTCGAATTGACATGTGCACCGGATGAGAGAGGCCCTTATGTAGTCCACCATGGTTTCTCCACACCCCTTCCTCACTTTGATCCTCTCAACATGGCCATGAAATTTGTTGCATACCACCTTGATGCTCTCCCACCGATACAACATGGCTGACTCGTTGCGGATCATGTGGATCAAAGCAACATCTCCAAATTGCTTCCTCTCATTAAATTGGTCGTAGGTGTGCATGTAGTACTTTCCGGACATTTGGTTAGCGCTGATGATGGGGTCAAGGCTGATCGTCTTCCACGCCTTGATGATGCACTCATTCTCCAACGACTTCCACCTTGGACCACGTGTGTCGGCCCTCCGTCTCCTCTTTGTATTGGTAGTGGTGCCTCTATCCACACAAACCACGTTGGCATCTTCTTCCTCGTCGCCCCCGTCACACTCTTCTTTCTCTTCGCCATCATCTAGGGCGGGCTCAGCATGCACTGGTAGGAAAATGGCTATAGTAGCAGGCCTACTCGTAGAGGGCGCCATTTTTAGCCCGGATGTTACTACTAATGACCGTGCGACTAAAATGGGGTGCGCCACCAGTATGTGCTTACTAGTTGCGTGCCATAGTATAAGGTATGCAACCACTATGTGGGCCTCAACTGCACTATGGGCCAGAAACTACCCGCCGCGTGCCCTCACTAGCACAATCGACTAGTATTGCCCTATCGGTAGCGTAGGCACCGCAGAGAACGCGACCAATAATGTAATTTGTAGCATAGGCCTTACGAGCAAGGTTCCAGCATTTGCGTGGACATATAAACTATCTTCCCGTCGAATCATTTTTCTCAAATCCCTCTTCTTTCAATCTCTATCATCTCCCAACCCCGCGCGCCTCGCCAGCCTCCCACACCCCTACCACTCGCAGGCATTGCTATGGCACCTCGTCCCTAGCAGAATCACCCCGCCCATGAACCCCTCCTGTCTGTCAGATCCTCTCACCATCGAACCCTGCCAGCTCCGGCGGCCGTCCTTTCGTGTAGACCCCACGCAGTTGTCGGGGAGGACGGACTCCTGCAGGTGTGTCGCGAAGAGCATACGTCATTTTGGCGGGTGGCGAGGGCAGAGTTTGCATCCGCGCGGTCTGGATTGAGGTCACACCGAAATCTAGGTAAGCAGCCATGAAGTTCCCCCCCCCCCCCTCTTCCTCGTTCGTATGGTCGGTGCATAGGTTTAGGAAGCAGTAAACCATGTTTTATAGTATTGCATATAGTATTGTTGACGTGACTCATTGGTAATGTTCTGAATATAGTGTTGACGATTAAACTATTTCACACCCGTGCATTGCAGTGCCACGATTGTTTCTATTTAACCTTGTGTATTGCACAAGTTTAGACCTCCGTGTGCATTGTACTTGGTTGGATAGACCCAATTATGGCATTGCACATCGCTGGTAATATGATGCCTTCATTTTAATGTGGTTTTTTCTATGTCACTGGTTTTATAATGCCAATATTAAAATTGTTGAGGGACTACAAGTTACTCGATTTCTCCTATGATCCTGGGATGGTGCTAGCGACCTATGTGACATGAACAAATAAAAATATTGTGCATCCTACTTGATTCGCTAGTACCATCCCTGGATCGAGTTTGTGTGTCTAATGTAAGTATATGTAAGTGTGAGACATGTTGTTCTTGATACGGGAGAGAGTTGGGGTAGCACCGATTGAAGAGAAGCTGGTCCAACATCATCTCAGATGGTTTGGACATATCCAACGGAGGCCTCCGGAAGCGCCAGTGCATAGCGGACGGCTAAAGCGTGCTGAGAATGTTAAGAGGGGTCGTGGTAGACCAAACTTGACATGGGAGGAGTCCGTTAAGAGAGACCTGAAGGTTTGGAATATCGACAAAGTTTTAGCCATGGACAGGGGTGCGTGGAAGTTAGCTATCCACGTTCTGGAACCATGATTTGGCTTCGAGATCTTATGGGTTTCAACTCTAGCCTACCCCAACTTGTTTGGGACTGAAATACTTGGTTGTTGTTGTTTGTTTATTTTGTTTGGTTATATGATGCCGATGATTAAAATTGATGAGGGACTAAAAGTTACTCAATTTCATATGTGATCACGGGATGGTGCTAGTGAGTCTTGTAATAAGCACAAATACAAATCGTGTGCATACTACTGGCTCACTTGCACCATCCCAGCAGTTTGTGTGTCCAATGTAAGTATGAGGCATGGAGTTCTTCATTTGGCCCACTTCATGTTCTTTTGGTTCTATTTCATTGCAATGGATGATGATTAAAAGTTTGGATGCTCCTCCCAGGATGGTGTTATTGAGCCTTGTGATTGTTGAAATATTGGACCCACATGAAGTAGCCCAAAGTAGATTTCAGATTTTCCTATAAATCTCAAAGCCCACATAGTGGCAGCCCATGTGAGTTTGAGCCCAAGTTCGTGGCAGCTCACTGGGGAGTGGAAAGAGGTGGGAAATTTAGTCCCATATGGAAAGTTAAGAGGAAGTTAGACCACCTTATAAGGTGGGTTGTTTCACCACTAGTAAGTGAGCGAGTGAGAAGAGGAGTGGTACACGCGCGCTCCTCCCCCTCATCGCTTGTCTCGACTCGACATGTCTCGACGCGCGTCCCGCGCTCGTGGTGAATGGATTGAGCCTCGAGCCGAGACTTTCATTTCTTTTTGTAGTTCAGAAAAACGAATAGTGTTCTAGATGAAAGTGTCGCAGTTCGTCGGTTCGAGTCGCTCCCAGGCCGTGGGCTATCTGTAACCTCTTCGAAACGTGCGTGCGACGTGGGCGTGACCCATGTTGCCTAGGTTTTCCTGAGCCTATATAATCTCTTGTCTGGTTACCGCAAAAACACATCTAACACACGAGTTAGGGTTTTGCCACCTCTCTCTGCTTGCGCCGCCATCGTAGTCTACTCCATCCCGCCCGCTAGCGTACACGGGCGAATGGGAGAGAAGGTCTCCGGAACCGCCCGTCTTTGTGACCCCGTACGGGAGAGGGAGAATTAGGTTTTTGGGAAGCGCTCTGCGCGACTGCTCAAGTTCTTCATCACGGGTTATCTTCCGTCCAAGTCGAGCGGTGCTGCCTACCATTGTCTTCAACACCGTCTACTTCGACCCGTCGTCAACAACGTTTTCATGAACAATGTTACTTCTACGGCTTCATCTGCTACATCGGCACCGCCACCTCCACCAGCCCGGTACATGCGACATATCTCGATCTGTTTAGCGATGGATGTTTTACCGCTTGCGCTATTACTATTCATGTTGATTAATGCGTCTAGTATGTTCGAGTTTCACATGTTAGTAGTTGATGTCATCATGTTTAATATCCTAGAATCAATCATGGAAATTTTGCATAATTATCCAACAATCCAAAAACCTAATTGTAGGCAATTTCCCGAGTTAACAATGACTGGTTTTGCTGATGCACTGAGGCCGAATAAGTTTACCGGTGTGCACTTTAAGAGGTGGCAGATTAAGGTCATGCTCTAGCTTACTCATCTAAAAGTGTCGAAGTTACTAATGGCATTCCTGAAGGAACTATATCTAACCAAGATCAGAAAAGTTCAAGGAAGAGAATACTCTCTTCATCGGATGTGTTCTGAGTATTATTGTTGATCATCTATGTGATGTGTATATGCATTAACAGACGGTAAAGAGCTCTGGGGATGCACTGAATGCTAATTTCGGTGCAACCGATGCAGGCAGTGAAATGTACATCATGGAGAGCTTCCATGACATCAGGATGGTGAACAACAGTTCTGTAGTCGAACAATCTCATGAGATAGAGTGCATTACGAAAAAGCATGAACTCCTTAAATGTGCCTTACCTGACAAGTTTGTGGTTGGATGCATTATCGCAAAGTTGCCCCCTTCATGGATGAACTTTGCCACAACCCTCAGACACAAGAGACAGGAGATATCAGTTAAAAATCGGATAGCTGATACGTCTCCGACGTATCGATAATTTCTTATGTTCCATGCCACATTATTGATGATATCTACATGTTTTATGCATACTTTATGTCATTATTATGCGTTTTTCGGAACTAACCTATTGACGAGATGCCGAAAGGCCAGTTGCTGTTTTCTGCTGTTTTTGGTTTCAGAAATCCTAGTAAGAAATATTCTCGGAATCGGACGAAATCAACGCCGAAGATCTTAGAATCCCCGGAAGCATCCAGAACACCCGAGAACCGCCAGAGGAGGGGCACAGGCCCACCAAACCCTAGGCCGGCGCGGCCAAGGGGGGGGGCCCGCGCCCCCCTATAGTGTCGTCGCCCTGTTGACCTTCTGACGCCGCCTCTTCGCCTATATAAAGCCCCTCGACCTAAAACCTCGATACGAAAAAGCCACGGTACGAGAAACCTTCCAGAGCCGCCGCCATCGCGAAGCCAAGATCTGGGGGACAGGAGTCTCTGTTCCGGCACGCCGCCGGGACGGGGAAGTGCCCCCGGAAGGCTTCTCCATCGACACCACCGCCATCTTCATCAACGCTGCTGTCTCCCATGAGGAGGGAGTAGTTCTCCATCGAGGCTCGGGGCTGTACCGGTAGCTATGTGGTTCATCTCTCTCCTATGTACTTCAATACAATAATCTCATGAGCTGCCTTACATGATTGAGATTCATATGATGATGCTTGTAATCTAGATGTCGTTATGCTAGTCAAGTGAATTTTACTTATGTGATCTCCGGAGACTCCTTGTCCCACGTGTGTAAAGGTGACAGTGTGTGCACCGTGTGGGTCTCTTAGGCTATATTTCACAGAATACTTATTCACTGTTATGAGTGGCATAGTGAAGTGCTTATTTATATCTCTTTATGATTGCAATGTGTTTTGTATCACAATTTATCTATGTGCTACTCTAGTGATGTTATTAAAGTAGTTTTATTCCTCCTGCACGGTGTAATGGTGACAGTGTGTGCATCCGTGTTAGTACTTGGCGTAGGCTATGATTGTGATCTCTTGTAGATTATGAAGTTAACTGTTGCTATGATGGTATTGATGTGATCTATGCCTCCTTTCGTAGCGTGATGGTGACAGTGTGCATGCTACGTTAGTACTTGGTTTAGTTGTGTTGATCTGTCATGCACTCTAAGGTTATTTAAATATGAACATTGAATTGTGGAGCTTGTTAACTCCGGCATTGAGGGTTCGTGTAATCCTACGCAATGGTGTTCATCATCCAACAAGAGGGTGTAGAGTATGCATTTATCTATTCTGTTATGTGATCAAAGTTGAGAGTGTCCACTAGTGAAAGTCTAATCCCTAGGCCTTGTTCCTAAATACTGCTATCGCTGCTTGTTTACTATTTTACTGCGTTACTACTGCTGCGTTACTACTGCTGCGTTACTACTGCTTGTTTACTGTCCTGGGCAAAGCACTTTTCTGGTGCCGTTGCTACTACTTATTTATACCACCTGTATTTCACTATCTATTCGCCGAACTAGTGCACCTAATAGGTGTGTTGGGGACACAAGAGACTTCTTGCTTTGTGGTTGCAGGATTGCATGAGAGGGATATCTTTGACCTCTTCCTCCCTGAGTTCGATAAACCTTGGGTGATCCACTTAAGGGAAAACTTGCTGCTGTTCTACAAACCTCTGCTCTTGGAGGCCCAACACTGTCTACAGGAAAAGGAGGGGGCGTAGACATCAAGCTATTTTCTGGCGCCGTTGCCGGGGAGGAAAGGTAAAAGGCACTCATACTTCGGTTCCAGGTTAAGTACTTTTCTGGCGCCATTGTGTTTGTGCTCGAAGCTATTTCCTTTAGATCCTGCAATTGCAACTTTTTGTTTCTTGTTTACACTAGTTAGGCATAATGGAAAACAATAAAAATATGAGAGATCTTTATGAACTTTATCTTGAATTAGGACATGATGTGTTTGAAGAGAGAATTAAAAAACCCATGGAACTTTATATGCATGCTAATGGGAATGTTATTAATATGAATGCTTTGAACACTATTGTTGCTAATGCTATGGAAAATTCTAAGCTTGGGGAAGCTGGCTTTGATGAGCATGATCTTTTTAGTCCCCCAAGCATTGAGGAGAAAATTTTCTTTGATGATACTTTGCCTCCTATTTATGATGATTATAATGATAGTAGTCTTTTGGTACCGCCTGTTATGGAGGATAAATTTGATTATGATTACAATATGCCTCCTATATTTGATGATGAGAATAATAATGATAGCTACTTTGTTGAATTTGCTCCCACTACAACTACTAAAATTGATTATGCTTATGTCTGTAGTAATAATTTTATGCATGAGACTCATGATAAGAATGCTTTATGTGATAGTTATATTGTTGAGTTTGCTCTTGATGCTACTGAAAGTTATTATGAGAGAGGAAAATATGGTTGTAGAAATTTTCATGTTACTAAAACACCTCTCTATGTGCTGAAATTTTTGAAGCTACACTTGTTTTATCTTCCTATGCTTGTCACTTTGCTCTTCATGAACTTGTTTATTTACAAGATTCCTATGCATAGGAAGCATGTTAGACTTAAATATGTTTTGAATTTGCCTCTTGATGCTCTCTTTTACTTCAAATACTATTTCTTGCGAGTGCATCATTAAAACTGCTGAGCCCATCTTAATGGCTATAAAGAAAAGAACTTCTTGGGAGATAAACCCATGTGTTATTTTGCTACAGTACTTTGTTTTTATTTTGTGTCTTGGAAGTTTTTTATTACTGTAGCAACCTCTCCTTATCTTAGTTTAGTGTTTTGTTGTGCCAAGTAAAGTCGTTGATAGTAAGGTTCATACTAGATTTGGATTACTGCGCAGAAACAGATTTTTTTGCTGTCACGAATCTGGGCAAAATTCTCTGTAGGTAACTCAGAAAATTATGCCAATTTACGTGAGTGATCCTCAGATATGTACGCAACTTTCGTTCAATTTGAGTATTTTCATTTGAGCAAGTCTGGTGCCCCTTTAAAATTCGTCTTTACGGACTGTTCTGTTTTGACAGATTCTGCCTTTTATTTCGTATTGCTTCTTTTGCTATGTGGGATGGATTTCTTTGTTTCATTGACTTCCAGTAGCTTTGAGCAATGTCCAGAAGTGTTAAGAATGATTGTGTCACCTCTGAACATGTGAGTTTTTGATTATGCACTAACCCTCTAATGAGTTTGTTTCGAGTTTGGTGTGAAGGAAGTTTTCAAGGGTCAAGAGAGGAGGATGATACACTATGATCAAGAAGAGTAAAAGCTCTAAGCTTGGGGATGCCCCGGTGGTTCACCCCTGCATATTTCAAGAAGACTCAAGCATCTAAGCTTGGGGATGCCCAAGGCATCCCCTTCTTCATCGACAAATTATCAGGTTCCTTCTCTTGAAACTATATTTTTATTCGGTCACATCTTATGTACTTTACTTGGAGCGTCGGTTTGTTTTTGTTTTTGTTTTGTTTGAATAAAATGGATCCTAGCATTCTTTGTGTGGGAAAGAGACACGCTCCGCTGTAGCATATGGACAAATATGTCCTTAGGCTCTACTCATAATATTCATGGCGAAGTTTCTTCTTCGTTAAATTGTTATATGGTTGGAATTGGAAAATGCTACATGTAGTAGTTACTAAAATGTCTTGGATAATGTGATACTTGGCAATTGTTGTGCTCATGTTTAAGCTCTTGCATCATATACTTTGCACCCATTAATGAAGAAATACATAGAGCTTGCTAAAATTTGGTTTGCATAATTGGTCTCTCTAAGGTCTAGATAATTTCTAGTAAAGAGTTTGAACAACAAGGAAGACGGTGTAGAGTCTTATAATGTTTACAATATGTCTTTTATGTGAGTTTTGCTGCACCGGTTCATCCTTGTGTTTGTTTCAAATAGCCTTGCTAGCCTAAACCTTGTATCGAGAGGGAATACTTCTCATGCATCCAAATACTTGAGCCAACCACTATGCCATTTGTGTCCACCATACCTACCTACTACATGGTATTTCTCCGCCATTCCAAAGAAATTGCTTGAGTGCTACCTTTAAACAATTCAAAATTTATTACCTCTGATTTGTGTCAATGTTTTATAGCTCATGAGGAAGTATGTGGTGTTTATCTTTCAATCTTGTTGGGCAACTTTCACCAATGGACTAGTGGCTTCATCCGCTTATCCAATAATTTTGCAAAAAGAGTTGGCAATGGGATTCCTAGTCCCAAATTAATTAATAAAAATAGACACTCCTCCATGGTATGTGATTGTTGGACGGCACCCGAAGGATTCGGTTAGCCATGGCTTGAGAAAGCAAAGGTGGGGAGGAGTGTCATCATAATAAAACTAAAATAAAAAGGCACTCCTTCATGGTATGAGATTGTTGGCAGGCACCCGAAGGATTCGGTTAGCCATGGTTTGTGAAAGAAAGGTTGGAAGGAGTGCCACACAAAAATAAAATAAAATGGGAGCCGCTCTTTGAAGGTTTGTCTGGCAAGGGGGTTAGAGTGCCCACTACCATTCGTTGACAACAACAAACACCTCTCAAAATTTTACTTTTATTGCTCTCTATATGTTTTCAAAACCAAAGCTCTAGCACAAATATAGGAATCGATGCTTTCCTCTTTGAAGGACCATTCTTTTACTTTTATGTTGAGTCAGTTCACCTATCTCTCTCCACCTCAAGAAGCAAACACTTGTGTGAACTGTGCATTGATTCCTACATACTTGCATATTGCACTTGTTATATTACTTTGCATTGACAACTATCTATGAGATATACATGTTACAAGTTGAAAGCAACCGCTGAAACTTCATCTTCCATTGTGTTGCTTCAATGCCTTTACTATGAATTTATTACTTTATGAGTTAACTCTTATGCAAGACTTATTGATGCTTGTCTTGAAGTACTATTCATGAAAAGTCTTTGCTATATGATTCATTTGTTTACTCATGTCATTATCATTGTCTTGGATTGCTGCATTCATTACATATGTTTACAATAGTATGATCAAGTTTATGATGGCATGTCACTCCAGAAATTATCTTTGTTATCATTTACCTGCTCAGGACGAGCAGAAACTAAGCTTGGGGATGCTGATACGTCTCCGACGTATCGATAATTTCTTATGTTCCATGCCACATTATTGATGATATCTACATGTTTTATGCATACTTTATGTCATTATTATGCATTTTCCGGAACTAACCTATTGACGAGATGCCGAAAGGCCAGTTGCTGTTTTCTGCTGTTTTTGGTTTCAGAAATCCTAGTAAAG
This sequence comes from Lolium perenne, assembly GCF_019359855.2. Classification (NCBI taxonomy): domain Eukaryota; kingdom Viridiplantae; phylum Streptophyta; class Magnoliopsida; order Poales; family Poaceae; genus Lolium; species Lolium perenne. Next base: position 66,386,747 of record NC_067247.2, read on the forward strand.
AAATATTCTCGGAATCGGACGAAATCAACGCCGAAGATCTTAGAATCACTGGAAGCATCCAGAACACCCGAGAACCGTCAGAGGTGGGGCACAGGCCCACCAAACCCTAGGCCGGCGCGGCCAAGGGGGGCCCACGCCCCCCTATAGTGTCGTCGCCCTGTTGACCTTCTGACGCCGCCTCTTCGCCTATATAAAGCCCCTCGACCTAAAACCTCGATACGAAAAAGCCACGGTACGAGAAACCTTCCAGAGCCGCCGCCATCGCGAAGCCAAGATCTGGGGGACAGGAGTCTCTGTTCCGGCACGCCGCCGGGACGGGGAAGTGCCCCCGGAAGGCTTCTCCATCGACACCACCGCCATCTTCATCAACGCTGCTGTCTCCCATGAGGAGGGAGTAGTTCTCCATCGAGGCTCGGGGCTGTACCGGTAGCTATGTGGTTCATCTCTCTCCTATGTACTTCAATACAATAATCTCATGAGCTGCCTTACATGATTGAGATTCATATGATGATGCTTGTAATCTAGATGTCGTTATGCTAGTCAAGTGAATTTTACTTATGTGATCTCCGGAGACTCCTTGTCCCACGTGTGTAAAGGTGACAGTGTGTGCACCGTGTGGGTCTCTTAGGCTATATTTCACAGAATACTTATTCACTGTTATGAGTGGCATAGTGAAGTGCTTATTTATATCTCTTTATGATTGCAATGTGTTTTGTATCACAATTTATCTATGTGCTACTCTAGTGATGTTATTAAAGTAGTTTTATTCCTCCTGCACGGTGTAATGGTGACAGTGTGTGCATCCGTGTTAGTACTTGGCGTAGGCTATGATTGTGATCTCTTGTAGATTATGAAGTTAACTATTGCTATGATGGTATTGATGTGATCTATGCCTCCTTTCGTAGCGTGAAGGTGACAGTGTGCATGCTACGTTAGTACTTGGTTTAGTTGTGTTGATCTGTCATGCACTCTAAGGTTATTTAAATATGAACATTGAATTGTGGAGCTTGTTAACTCCGGCATTGAGGGTTCGTGTAATCCTACGCAATGGTGTTCATCATCCAACAAGAGGGTGTAGAGTATGCATTTATCTATTCTGTTATGTGATCAAAGTTGAGAGTGTACACTAGTGAAAGTCTAATCCCTAGGCCTTGTTCCTAAATACTGCTATCGCTGCTTGTTTACTATTTTACTGCGTTACTACTGCTGCGTTACTACTGCTTGTTTACTGTCCTGGGCAAAGCACTTTTCTGGTGCCGTTGCTACTACTTATTTATACCACCTGTATTTCACTATCTCTTCGCCGAACTAGTGCACCTATTAGGTGTGTTGGGGACACAAGAGACTTCTTGCTTTGTGGTTGCAGGGTTGCATGAGAGGGATATCTTTGACATCTTCCTCCCTGAGTTCGATAAACCTTGGGTGATCCACTTAAGGGAAAACTTGTTGCTGTTCTACAAACCTCTGCTCTTGGAGGCCCAACACTGTCTACAGGAAAAGGAGGGGGCGTAGACATCAATAGCCTCTCTTGATGTTTAGGAGAAAGCTCTGGCTAATGATACTACTGAGAATGGAGAGGGTCAGTCTAGCGCCAACATGGTGCAGAAGAAACCCTACAATAAGAACAAAGGGAATAACAAGCCCTCCTTCAATAAGCCTATGAAGACTACAACCTTCAAGAAGAACAAGATGATAAGCAAAGCAGATCTGAGCTGCTTTACCTGTGGAGAGGTTGGCCACATTTCTAAGGACTGTCCATAGCGGGCGTACCGCAAGAAAAAGGCGAAGCATGTCAACACTGTTTCCGCTAGCAATGCTGATGGGTATGGTAATCTTTTTACTGTTCTTTCGGTATTTCAATCTCCATGTTGGTGGATTGATACGTGTGTTAATGTTCATGTGTGTGTTGACATATCCATGTTCACTTCTTACCAGGTCGCCCGGGATTCCTCTGTCCTGATGGGGAATGGGTCACATGCTTCTGTTCGTGGTGTTGTCACGATAGATCTGAAGTTCACTTCGGGGAAGATCGTGCAGCTGAGGAACGTGCAACATGTCCCTACTATGAACAAGAATCTCGTTAGCAGCTCTCTTCTATGCAGAGATGGGTTTAAGGTTGTTTTAGAGTCTAATAAAGTATTTGTTTCCAAGTTTGGACAATTTATTGGTAAAGGCTATGAGTGCGGATGCTTGTTTCGCTTTTCGCTTTTTGATTTTACAAATAAGTTTGTGAACCATATTTGTGGCAATGATAGTGATGATACCACTGTTTGGAATTCTCATTTCTATCACATTAATTTTGGTTTAATGTCTTGGCTATCCAGTTTAAGTTTAATTCCGAATTTCACCATTGCCGAAGGTTCTAAGTGTCATAATTGTGTGCAATCAAAGCAACCTCGGAAGCCTCACAAAGTGGCCGAGGAGAGAAACTTGGCACATCTAGAACTCATACATTCTGGTCTATGTGAGTTGAATGGTGTGTTGACAAAAGGTGGAAATAGATATTTCATGACATCGATTGATGATGCGACTAGATTTTGCTATGTTTATTTGTTGCGAACTAAAGATGAAGCTTTAGAATACTTTAAAATTTATAAGGCCGAAGTTGAAAATCAATTAGAGAGAAAGATCAAGCATCTTAGGTCGGATCGTGGTTGTAAATATTTTCCTAAAATCTTTGATGAATTCTATGAGGAACATGACATTATTCATGAGAGGATGTCTCCCTATTGATACGTCTCCAACGTATCTATAATTTCTGATGTTCCATGCTAGTTTTATGACAATACCTACATGTTTTGCACACACTTTATAATGATTTCATGCATTTTCCGGAACTAACCTATTAACAAGATGCCGAGGTGCCAGTTCCTGTTTTCTGTTGTTTTTGGTTCCAGAAAAGCTGTTCGGGCAATATTCTCGGAATTCGACGAAACAAAAGCCAAACATCTTATTTCACCGAGACGGACCAGAACACCGAAGGGGGGCAGGAGAGGAGGCCCAGGGCCCCACACCACACTGGGGCGCGACCTAGGAGGGGGGCGCGCCGCCCTATGGGGTGAGCCCCCCAGGCACCCCCTTGCACCGCCTCTTCGCCTATAAAATCCCTCGCGACGTAAAAACCCTACAACAATCGACGAAACTCCTGAAAGACTCCAGGGACGCCGCCGCCATCGCGAAACTCCGTTTCGGGAGACAAAAGTCTCTGTTCCGGCACGCCGCCGGGACGGGGAATTGCCCCCGGAGTCATCTCCATCGACACCACCGCCATCTTCATCGCCGTTGCTGTCTCCCATGATGAGGAGGGAGTAGTTCTCCCCCGAGGCTGAGGGCTCTACCGGTAGCTATGTGGTTCATCTCTCTCTCCCATGGTGTGATCTTTATGTGATCATGAGCTTTGTATCACTATTAATCTATGTGCTACTCTAGTGATATTATTAAAGTAGTCTATTCCTCCTCCATGATGTAATGTTGACAGTGTGTGCATCACGTAGTACTTGGCGTAGGTTATGATTGTAATCTCTTGTAGATTATGAAGTTAACTATTACTATGATAGTATTGATGCGATCTATTCCCCCTTTCATAGCTATTGTTGACAGTGTGTATGCTATGTTAGTACTCGGTCTAAATTGCAATGGTCTATTATGCACTTTAGAGGTTACTTAAATATGAACTCCGGATGTTGTGGAGCTTGTTTACTCCGGCTTGAGGTGTGCTTTTATAGCCCTACACAATGAATGGTGTTTGTTATCCAACAAGAGAGTGTGAGAAAGTAGCACAAGTGAAGAGAAGTTATTTATTTATGTGATCATTGTTGAGAGTGTCCACTAGTGAAAGTATGATCCCTAGGCCTTGTTTCCAAATATCGAATCACCGTTTATTTACTGTTCTACTGCATGTTTACTTGCTGCCATATTTATTTCAGATTGTTATTACCACTCATATTCATCCATATCACTTGCATCTTACTATCTCTTCGCCGAACTAGTGCACCTATACATCTGACAAGTGTATTAAGTGTGTTGGGGACACAAGAAACTTCTTGTATCGTAATTGCAGGGTTGCTTGAGAGGGATATCTTTGACCTCTACCTCACTGAGTTCGATAAACCTTGGGTGATTCACTTAAGGGAAACTTGCTGTTGTTCTACAAACCTCTGCTCTTGGAGACCCAACACTGTCTACAGGAATAGAAGCGTGCGTAGATATCAAGCTATTTTCTGGCGCCGTTGCCGGGGAGGTAAGGTAAAAGGTATTCACATCCTCCGACTACTAAGCTATTTCCTAGCGCTGTTGCCGGTGTGTGAGTGCTCGAAGCTATTTCCTTTAGATTCTGCAATTATATCTTTTTGTTTCTTATTTTTGTTTCACTAGTTAGGCTTAATGGAAAATAACAGTGACCTTTTTAATCTATTTCCTGAGTTAAGACATGAATTGTTTGATGCGAAAATTTAAAAACCTATGGAACCTTATTTGCATGCTAGTAGCAATGTTATTAGTATGAACGCAATTACTGCTAATGTTATGGAAAAGTCTAAGCTTGGGGAAGCTAGTTTTATGATCTTTTTAGCTTCCCATCTTTAGGGGAGAAGATTTGCTCTGATAATACTTTATCTTCCATATGCGATAACTCTAATGATGCTTATGATATTTTAAATACACCTATTGAAAGTATTACATATAAAATACCTATGAAAATTATTGAACGTGTTATGGATAACCGCTATGAAGGGAATGGAACTATCCATCCTGGAGATCATTTACTGTTTTCGCATGAATTATGCGGGTTATTCAAGTGTGCAGGTATCTCTATGGATGAAGTGAGGAAGAAACTATTCTCTATGTCGCTGTCTGGTAAAGCGGCGCATTGGTATAAATTGCTGAAGAATAGGCATTCTCTTGATTGGGAGGATATTATGCCTCTATTTTATTCTAAATTCTATCCTCCAAGTGAAATTCACAAAGACCAAAACCGCATATATAATTTCTGGTCTCATGATGGAGAGAGTATTGCCCAAGCATGGGGGAGATTGAAGTCACTAATGCTCAAATGTCCCATTCATGAACTCCCCCGTAATGTTATTATTAATAATTTTTATACAAGGCTTTCAGGACACCAGAAGGACTATCTAGATGCCTGTTTAGAGGGATCTTTCACAATCAAGGAGATTGAAGCTAGATGGGATCTTCTTGAAAGAATTCAGGAGAACGCTGAAGATTGGGAGAACGACAAAGGTAAAGAATCAGGTATAAACTATGAATATGAATGCATTAAGTCTTTCACTGAAACTGTTGATTTTCAAGAGCTTAGTGTTAAATATGGAGCTTGATCCTCAAATTATGGTCGATTTCTATAGAGCCTTTGCTTCTCATATTAATGTTCCTAAATAAAATTGGTACATGTATCATGAACCTTTCAAAGACACTTGCATGGAAAATGAAATTGTTGTTAATGATTGCAATAAACATGCCCAAACTCCTGAAAATACTATTTCTTATAAGCATGTTAATTTTTGTGGAATGCATAGACCTTGTGGAATTAATCAAATCGAAGATGAATATTGTATCCATCATAGGAATGAAAAAACTAGAAAGTGGTTTAGGGCTCTAGATGATCTTGGTGAAAAAGTTTGTGCCCTCTATCCTTTTATTTGTGAACTTTGCCATAGAGTGGGTCATTTTAATTTTCAATGCTCCTCCAATGATAATTCGAACCCCATGAGTGCTGCCAATTTGTATTGTGATGATGAAATCCTTCCTAATCAGCATGATGAACTTACTTTATTTTTGGGGTGTGAAGAGTTATCAAAAAAAAATTCTTTGTTACATATGAGTGATCTTGATATTAATAGTGTCCTGCATGGGTGTCTTTCTTATTGCATTAATAATTGCCATACAAATACTTACATACAAAATATTTTAGAAGATGACACTTTGCCAAAATTTGATAGGACCGTTGTGTGTTTTGAACTTATTAATGAAAAGGAGGAACCCTCCCAAGTTTCTTCTATTGTTTCCGGAAATAAATCAGGTTATGTGGAGGAGCCTCTCTTCAAGTCTCTTCCTCCTAAAGAAGGGAACAAGAAGAAGGGAACGAAGAAGAAGAAGAAGAAGAAGAGGAGGAATAAAAAGAAAGAGGTAACGACATATCCCCACGTGTATGAGATAACGATAGGTAACTGTAAGTATGTTGCTCCTAATGATTATTATGATAATGAATCTGAGCACAATGACCTTCCTATGCCCTTTACCTACATTAGTGATCATGATTTAGAAGAACACACTACTTTTGATATTGAAAATCTCTGGGAAACTAATTCTGAAAATGATGGTGTTAATAATTGCCATAGTATTAGTACTATCCATGCTTCTTCCCATAATGATATAGAAAGCTCTAAGCTTGGGGATGAGGTGTTTGAAAATCCTTTTGCTACTGATGATTATATGTTTGATACATCTCCTTCTAGAAACAATGATGGTATGATTACAGATGAACACACCGTGGAAGATAACTATTCTATGTCTTATGATGATACTACGCCTCCAATCTTTGACAATTATTATAAAGAATGCTATGACATAGGTTATAATTATCCTTAGTTATGATGGGATTTCCAAAAACCATTCCCTTAGTATGCAACTTGTTTACCATGTTCAAATTCTTGATAATGATCATGTTCCAATTACTATTAATGAGAAGAGTTTTTCTTATGCCAAAATTAATGATACTTTTATGCATATGAACCATGATAAGAATGTTTTAAGTGATGGGTATATTGTGGATTTCATCAATGATGCTACTGAAAGTTATTATGAGAGAGGGAAACATGGTTATATGCATCTTAATAATATTAAGTTTCCCCTCTTTATGTTGAGAATCTTGAAGTTACTCGTGTTTTATCTTCCTATGCTTGTCACTTTGCTCCTCATGAATTTATTTGTGTACAAGATTCCTATGCATAGGAATCGGGTTAGGCTTAAATTTGTTTCATACTTGCTTTTTGATGCTCTCTTTGCTTCAATTTTCATCCTTATGTGAGCATCATTAAAATTACTGAGCCCATCTTAATGGCTATAAAGAAAGCACTTCTTGGGAGATAACCCATATTTTTATTTTGCTACTGTTTTGTTGTGTCTTGGAAGTTGTTACTACTGTAGCAACCTCTCCTTATCTTTATTTTATTGCAATGTTGTGCCAAGTAAAGTCTCTAATAGAAGGTTGATGCTAGATTTGGATTTCTGCGCAGAAACAGATTTCTATCTATCACGAATTTGAGTAGGTATCTCTGTAGGAAACTCAGAAAAATCTGCCAATTTTCATGCGTGTTCCTCAGATCTGTACGCAACTTTCATTAGTTTTGAGTTTTCTGATTTGAGCAACGGAAGTACCTCTTAAAAATTCGTCTTTACTGGCTGTTCTGTTTTGACAGATTCTGTCTCTGTTTTTTTGCATTATCTCTTGTGGACTTTAAGCAAGGCTTTCTAGACTTGGAGAGCTGTAGCTAATGTTTTATTGAGTTCTTGCAATGTGTCACTACAGGACCAAATTGGATTAAAGTTTTTTGAGTACTAACCCCTCTAATGAAGTTTATGAGAAGTTTGGTGTGAAGGAAGTTTTCAAGGGTCAAGAGAGAAGGATGATATAATATGATCAAGAAGAGTGAAAAGTCTAAGCTTGGGGATGCCCCCGTGGTTCATCCCTGCATATTTCAAGAAGACTCAAGCATCTAAGCTTGGGGATGCCCAAGGCATCCCCTTCTTCATCGACAACTTATCAGGTCACCTCTAGTGAAACTATATTTTTATTCCGTCATATCTTATGTGCTTTACTTGGAGCGTCTGTATGTTTTTATTTTTGTTTGTGTTTGAATAAAATCGGATCCTAGCATTCTTTGTGTGGGAGAGAGACACGCTCCGCTCGTTCATATGAACACTGGTGTTCTTAGCTTTACTTTTAATGTTCATGGCGAAGGTTGAAACTGTTTCGTTCATTGCTATATGGTTGGAAACAGAAAATGCTTCATGTGGTAATTGGTATATTGTCTTGAATAATTTGATACTTGGCAATTGTTTTGCTCAAATAGATCATGTTTAAGCTCTTGCATCATGTACTTTGCACCTATTAATGAATAACTACCATAGAGCTTGTTGAAATTTGGTTTGCATGATTGGTCTCTCTAAAGTCTAGATATTTTCTGGTGAAGTGTTTGAACAACAAGGAAGATAGTGTAGAGTCTTATAATGCTTGCAATATGTTCTTATGTAAGTTTTGCTGTACCGGTTCATACTTGTGTTTGCTTCAAATAACCTTGCTAGCCAAAACCTTGTACTGAGAGGGAATGCTTCTCGTGCATACAAAACCTTGAGCCAGAACTTATGCCATTTGTGTCCACCATAACTACCTACTATGTGGTATTTCTCTGCCATTCCAAGTAAATTTCTTGCGTGCTACCTTTAAAAATTTCATTCCTCGTCTTTGCAATATATAGCTCATGGGAAAGTAGCTTAAAAAACTATTGTGGTAAAGAATATGTAGCTTATGTATCTTATTTCTTATAAGTTGCTTGTTGAGCGGTAACCATGTTTCTGGGGACGCCATCAACTATTACACCTTTGTTGAATATCATGTGAGTTGCTATGCATGTTCGTCTTGTCTAAAGTAAGGGTGATTTATCATGATCAAATGGTTTGAGTATGCATATTGTTAGAGAAGAACATTGGGCCGCTAACTAAAGCCATGAATCATGGTGGAAGTTTCAGTTTGGACATTAATCCTCAATCTCTTATGAGAATTATCTGTTGTTGAATGCTTATGCATTAAAGAGGAGTTCATTATCTGTTTTCTATGTTGTCCCGGTATGGATGTCCTTAGTTGAGATCTATCAAAAACGAGAAATCAAATGCGATCTATCTCCTTGGACCTTTGTACAGGCGGCATAGAGGTACCCCTTTGTGACACTTGGTTGAAACATATGTAATGCAATGATAATCCAGGGAAATCCAAGCTAATTAGGACAAGGTGCGAGCACTATTGGTATTCGATGCATGAGGCTTGCAACTTATAGGATGTCTTATGCATAACACATATGAATTATTATTACCGTTGATAAAATTGTTTCTATGATTTCAAAATAAAAGCTCTAGCACAAAAATAGTAATCCATGCTTCCCTCTGCGAAGGGCCTTTCTTTTACTTTATGTTGAGTCAGTCTACCTACTTCTTTCTATCTTAGAAGCAAACACTTGCGTCAACTGTGTGCATTGATTCCTACATACTTGCTTATTTGCACTCATCATATTACTTTGTGTTGACAATTATCCATGAGATATACATGTTGAAGTTAAAAGCAACTGCTGAAACTTATATCTTCCTTTGTATTGATTCAAAACCTTCTATTAAGAATCTATTGCTTTATGAGTTAACTCTTATGCAAGACTTATTGATGGTTGTCTTGAAAGTACTATTCATGAAAAGTCTTTGCTATATGATTCAGTTGTTTAGTCATTATCTTTATCATTGCCTTGAGTCACTTCATTCATCTCATATGCTTTACAATAGTATGATCAAGATTATGTAAGTAGCATGTCACTATAGAAATTATTCTTTTTATCGTTTACCTACTCGAGGGCGAGTAGGAACTAAGCTTGGGGATGCTTGATACGTCTCCAACGTATCTATAATTTCTGATATTCCATGCTAGTTTTATGACAATACCTACATGTTTTGCTCACACTTTATAATGATTTCATGCATTTTCCGGAACTAACCTATTAACAACATGCCGAGGTGTCAGTTCCTGTTTTCTGTTGTTTTTGGTTCCAGAAAAGCTGTTCGGCAATATTCTCGGAATTTGACGAAACAAAAGCCAAACATCTTATTTCACCGAGACGGACCAGAACACCGAAGGGGAGCCAGAGAGGAGGCCCAGGCCCCCCACACCACACTGGGGCACGGCCTAGGAGGGGGGCGCGCTGATGCGTGTGGTTGACACGTCCGTTGGGAACCCCAAGAGGAAGGTGTGATGCGCACAGCGGCAAGTTTCCCTCAGTAAGAAACCAAGGTTTAATCGAACCAGTAGGAGTCAAGAAGCACGTTGAAGGTTGATGGCGGCGGGATGTAGTGCGGCGCAACACCAGAGATTCCGGCGCCAACGTGGAACCTGCACAACACAACCAAAGTACTTTGCCCCAACGAAACAGTGAGGTTGTCAATCTCACCGGCTTGCTGTAACAAAGGATTAGATGTATAGTGTGGATGATGATTGTTTGCAGAAAAACAGTAGAACAGTATTGGGTAGATTGTATTTCAGTATAGAGAATTGGACCGGGGTCCACAGTTCACTAGAGGTGTCTCTCCCATAAGATAAACAGCATGTTGGGTGAACAAATTACAGTTGGGCAATTGACAAATAAAGAGGGCATGACCATGCACATACATATTATGATGAGTATAGTGAGATTTAGTTGGGCATTACGACAAAGTACATAGACCGCTATCCAGCATGCATCTATGCCTAAAAAGTCCACCTTCAGGTTATCATCCGAACCCCCTCCAGTATTAAGTTGCTAACAACAGACAATTGCATTAAGTATTGCGCGTAATGTAATCAGTAACTACATCCTTGAACATAGCACCAATGTTTTATCCCTAGTGGCAACAGCACATCCATAATCTTAGAGGTTTCTGTCACTCCCCCAGATTCACGGAGACATGAACCCACTATCGAGCATAAATACTCCCTATTGGAGTTACAAGCATCTACTTGGCCAGAGCATCTACTAGTAACGGAGAGCATGCAAGATCATAAACAACACATAGACATAACTTTGATAATCAACATAACAAGTATTCTCTATTCATCGGATCCCAACAAACGCAACATATAGAATTACAGATAGATGATCTTGATCATGTTAGGCAGCTCACAAGATCCGACAATGAAGCACAATGGGGAGAAGACAACCATCTAGCTACTGCTATGGACCCATAGTCCAGGGGTAGACTACTCACTCATCACTCCGGAGGCGACCATGGCGGCGTAGAGTCCTCCGGGAGATGATTCCCCTCTCCGGCAGGGTGCGGAGGCGATCTCTGAATCCCCCGAGATGGGATTGGCTGCGGCGGCGTCTCTGGAAGGTTTTCCGTATCGTGGCTCTCGGTACTGGGGGTTTCGCGACGGAGGCTTTAAGTAGGCGGAAGGGCAGGTCAGGAGGCGGCACGAGGGGCCCACACCACAGGGCCGCGCGGCCAGGGCAGGGGCCGCGCCGCCCTAGGGTGTGGCCACCTCGTGGCCCCACTTCGTCTCCTCTTCGGTCTTCTGGAAGCTTCGTGGCAAAATAGGACCCTGGGCGTTGATTTCGTCCAATTCCGAGAATATTTCCTTACTAGGATTTCTGAAACCAAAAACAGCAGAAAACAGAATCGGCACTTCGGCATCTTGTTAATAGGTTAGTTCCAGAAAATGCACGAATATGACATAAAGTGTGCATAAAACATGTAGATATCATCAATAATGTGGCATGGAACATAAGAAATTATCGATACGTTGGAGACGTATCAGCATCCCCAAGCTTAGTTCTGCTCGTCCCGAGCAGGTAAAACGATAACAAAGATAATTTCTGGAGTGACATGCCATCATAACCTTGATCATACTATTTGTAAAGCATATGTAGTGAATGGAGCGATCAAAACAATGTATATGACATGAGTAAACAAGTGAATCATATAGCAAAGACTTTTCATGAATAGTACTTCAAGACAAGCATCAATAAGTCTTGCATAAGAGTTAACTCATAAAGCAATAATTCGTTGTAAAAGCATTGAAGCAACACAAAGGAAGATTAAGTTTCAGCGGTTGCTTTCAACTTGTAACATGTATATCTCATGGATAATTATCAACATAGAGTAATATAATAAGTGCAATAAGCAAGTATGTAGGAATCAATGCACAGTTCACACAAGTGTTTGCTTCTTGAGGTGGAGAGAAATAGGTGAACTGACTCAACAATGAAAGTAAAAGAATGGTGCTCCATAGAGGAAAAGCATCGATTGCTATATTTGTGCTAGAGCTTTGATTTTGAAAACATGAAACAATTTTGTCAACGGTAGTAATAAAGCATATGTATCATGTAAATTATATCTTATAAGTTGCAAGCCTCATGCATAGTATACTAATAGTGCCCGCACCTTGTCCTAATTAGCTTGGACTACCGGATCATCGCAATGCACATGTTTTAACCAAGTGTCACAAAGGGGTACCTCTATGCCGCCTGTACAAAGGTCTAAGGAGAAAGCTCACATTGGATTTCTCGCTATTGATTATTCTCAACTTAGACATCCATACCGGGACAATATAGACAACAGATAATGGACTCCTCTTTTATGCATAAGCATGTAACAACAATTAATAATTTTCTCATATGAGATTGAGGATATATGTCCAAAACTGAAACTTCCACCATGGATCATGGCTTTAGTTAGCGGCCCAATGTTCTTCTCTAACAATATGCATGCTTAACCATAAGGTGGTAGATCTCTCTTACTTCAGACAAGACGAACATGCATAGCAACTCACATGAAATTCAACAAAGAGTAGTTGATGGCGTCCCCAGTGAACATGGTTATCGCACAACAAGCAACTTAATAAGAGATAAAGTGCATAAGTACATATTCAATACCACAATAGTTTTTAAGCTATTTGTCCCATGAGCTATATATTGCAAAGGTGAATGATGGAATTTTAAAGGTAGCACTCAAGCAATTTACTTTGGAATGGCGGAAAATACCATGTAGTAGGTAGGTATGGTGGACACGAATGGCATAGTGGTTGGCTCAAGGATTTTGGATGCATGAGAAGTAATCCCTCTCGATACAAGGTTTAGGCTAGCAAGGCTATTTGAAACAAACACAAGGATGAACCGGTGCAGCAAAACTCACATAAAAGACATATCGAAAACATTATAAGACTCTACACCGTGTTCCTTGTTGTTCAAACTCAATACTAGAAATTATCTAGACCTTAGAGAGACCAAATATGCAAACCAAATTTTAGCATGCTCTATGTATTTCTTCATTAATGGGTGCAAAGCATATGATGCAAGAGCTTAAACATGAGCACAACAATTGCCAAGTATCACATTACCCAAGACATTTATAGCAATTACTACATGTATCATTTTCCAATTCCAACCATATAACAATTTAACAAAGAAGAAACTTCGCCATGAATATTATGAGTAAAGCCTAAGGACATACTTGTCCATATGCTACAGCGGAGCGTGTCTCTCTCCCATAAAGTGAATGCTAGGATCCATTTTATTCAAACAAAACAAAAAACAAAAACAAACCGACGCTCCAAGAAAAGCACATAAGATGTGATGGAATAAAAATATAGTTTCAGGGGAGGAACCTGATAATGTTGTCGATGAAGAAGGGGATGCCTTGGGCATCCCCAAGCTTAGACGCTTGAGTCTTCTTAGAATATGCAGGGGTGAACCACCGGGGCATCCCCAAGCTTAGAGCTTTCACTCTCCTTGATCATGTTGCATCATACTCCTCTCTTGATCCTTGAAAACTTCCTCCACACCAAACTTAGAACAACTCATTAGAGGGTTAGTGACAATAAAAATTAACATGTTCAGAGGTAACATAATCATTCTCAACACTTCTGGACATTGCATAAAGCTACTGGACATTCATGGATCAAAGAAATTCATCCAACATAGCAAAAGAGGCAATGCGAAATAAAAGGCAGAATCTGTCAAAACAGAACAGTTCGTATTGACGAATTTTATCGAGGCACCAGACGTGCTCAAATGAAAATGCTCAAATTGAATGAAAGTTGCGTACATATCTGAGGATCACTCACGTAAATTGGCATAATTTTCTGAGTTACCTACAGAGAAAACAGCCCAGATTCGTGATAGCAAAGAAATCTGTTTCTGCGCAGTAATCCAAATCTAGTATGAACTTTACTATCAACGACTTTACTTGGCACAACAAAACACTAAACTAAGATAAGGAGAGATTGCTACAGTAGTAAACAACTTCCAAGACACAAAATAAAAACAAAATACTGTAGTAAAAACCATGGGTTGTCTCCCATAAGCGCTTTTCTTTAACGCCTTTCAGCTAGGCGCAGAAAGTGTGTATCAAGTATTATCGAAGGGTGGTACTTCTACAGCGGGGTGTGGATTTTTCTCAACCAAGCATAGTATATTGGATACATAAGTTTTAGCGTCTCCCTTTTCATTAGTCTTGGGCTTGCTACTCTCATCAAACAAATTTTCGGGAACAAGCCAAGCATAGTTATTTTCTAGTGCATCATTCATAGCTAGGAGTTTACACGGTATTGGTGCTTTGATCTCCCCTCCTTCATCAATATTATTAGTGTATCTTATTCTATCCATGTCCATCTTTTCAAGGAGACTAACAAAATTAGTATGAGAACCAAGCATATTAAATTTAGCAAAGACCTTTCTAGCTTCTCTTGCTAGACCACCAAATTCTCTAAGAAGGGTTTCTAAAACAAAATCTTTCTTTTCCCCCTCTTCCATATCACCAAGTGTGAGAAACATGTGTTGGATTATAGGATTGAGATTAACAAATTTAGTTTCCAACATGCGAACTAAAGCATCAGCAGCAATTTCATAAGTAGGAGCAAGGTCTACCAAGTGTCTATCCTCAAAATCGTCAATGGTACTAACATGGTTGAAAAATTCCTCTATATTATTTCTCCCAACTATAGACCCACGTCCTACCGGTATGTCTTTTGTGGTAAAATTAAAAGGAAACATGATGAATCAAATAAAGTAAATGCGAGTAACTAATTTTTTTGTGTTTTTGATATAGCAAACAAGATAGCAAATAAAGTAAAACTAGCAACTAATTTTTTTGTATTTTGATTTAGTGCAGCAAACAAAGTAGTAAATAAAACTAAGCAAGACAAAAACAAAGTAAAGAGATTGGGAAGTGGAGACTCCCCTTGCAGCGTGTCTTGATCTCCCCGGCAACGGCGCCAGAAATTTGCTTGATGCGTGTGGTTGACACGTCCGTTGGGAACCCCAAGAGGAAGGTGTGATGCGCACAGCGGCAAGTTTCCCTCAGTAAGAAACCAAGGTTTAATCGAACCAGTAGGAGTCAAGAAGCACGTTGAAGGTTGATGGCGGCGGGATGTAGTGCGGCGCAACACCAGAGATTCCGGCGCCAACGTGGAACCTGCACAACACAACCGAAGTACTTTGCCCCAACGAAACAGTGAGGTTGTCAATCTCACCGGCTTGCTGTAACAAAGAATTAGATGTATAGTGTGGATGATGATTGTTTGCAGAAAAATAGTAGAACAGTATTGCAGTAGATTGTATTTCAGTATAGAGAATTGGACCGGGGTCCACAGTTCACTAGAGGTGTCTCTCCCATAAGATAAACAGCATGTTGGGTGAACAAATTACAGTTGGGCAATTGACAAATAAAGAGGGCATGACCATGCACATACATATTATGATGAGTATAGTGAGATTTAGTTGGGCATTACGACAAAGTACATAGACCGCTATCCAGCATGCATCTATGCCTAAAAAGTCCACCTTCAGGTTATCATCCGAACCCCCTCCAGTATTAAGTTGCTAACAACAGACAATTGCATTAAGTATTGCGCGTAATGTAATCAGTAACTACATCCTTGAACATAGCACCAATGTTTTATCCCTAGTGGCAACAACACATCCATAATCTTAGAGGTTTCTGTCACTCCCCCAGATTCACGGAGACATGAACCCACTATCGAGCATAAATACTCCCTCTTGGAGTTACAAGCATCTACTTGGCCAGAGCATCTACTAGTAACGGAGAGCATGCAAGATCATAAACAACACATAGACATAACTTTGATAATCAACATAACAAGTATTCTCTATTCATCGGATCCCAACAAACGCAACATATAGAATTACAAATAGATGATCTTGATCATGTTAGGCAGCTCACAAGATCCGACAATGAAGCACAATGGGGAGAAGACAACCATCTAGCTGCTGCTATGGACCCATAGTCCAGGGGTAGACTACTCACACATCACTCCGGAGGCGACCATGGCGGCGTAGAGTCCTCCGGGAGATGATTCCCCTCTCCGGCAGGGTGCCGGAGGCGATCTCCTGAATCCCCCGAGATGGGATTGGCGGCGGCGGCGTCTCTGGAAGGTTTTCCGTATCGTGGCTCTCGGTACTGGGGGTTTCGCGACAGAGGCTTTAAGTAGGCGGAAGGGCAGGTCAGGAGGCGGCACGAGGGGCCCACACCACAGGGCCGCGCGGCCAGGGCAGGGGCCGCGCCGCCCTAGGGTGTGGCCACCTCGTGGCCCCACTTCGTCTCCACTTCGGTCTTCTGGAAGCTTCGTGGCAAAATAGGACCCTGGGCGTTGATTTCGTCCAATTCCGAGAATATTTCCTTACTAGGATTTCTGAAACCAAAAACAGCAGAAAACAAGAATCGGCACTTCAAAGATCTTGTTAATAGGTTAGTTCCAGAAAATGCACGAATATGACATAAAGTGTGCATAAAACATGTAGATATCATCAATAATGTGGCATGGAACATAAGAAATTATCGATACGTCGGAGACGTATCACGCGCCGCCCTATGGGGTGGGCCCCCCAGGCACCCCCTTACGCCGCCTCTTCGCCTATAAAATCCCTCGCGACGTAAAAACCCTACAACAATCGAAGAAACTCCAGAAAGACTCCAGGGACGCCGCCGCCATCGCGAAACTCCGTTTCGGGGGACAGAAGTCTCTGTTCCGGCACGCCGCCGGGACGGGGAATTGCCCCCGGAGTCATCTCCATCGACACCACCGCCATCTTCATCGTCGTTGCTGTCTCCCATGATGAGGAGGGAGTAGTTCTACCCCGAGGCTGAGGGCTCTACCGGTAGCTATGTGGTTCATCTCTCTCTCCCATGGTGTGATCTTTATGTGATCATGAGGTTTGTATCACTATTAATCTATGTGCTACTCTAGTGATGTTATTAAAGTAGTCTATTCCTTCTCCATGATGTAATGTTGACAGTGTGTGCATCATGTAGTACTTGGCGTAGGTTATGATTGTAATCTCTTGTAGATTATGAACTTAACTATTATTATGATAGTATTGATGCGATCTATTCCCCCTTTCATAGCTATTGTTGACAGTGTGTATGCTATGTTAGTACTCGGTCTAAATTGCAATGGTCTATTATGCACTCTAGAGGTTACTTAAATATGAACTCCGGATGTTGTGGAGCTTGTTTACTCCGGCTTGAGGTGTGCTTTTATAGCCCTACACAATGAATGGTGTTTGTTATCCAACAAGAGAGTGTGAGAAAGTAGCACAAGTGAAGAGAAGTTATTTATTTATGTGATCATTATTGAGAGTGTCCACTAGTGAAAATATGATCCCTAGGCCTTGTTTCCAATTATCGAATCACCGTTTATTTACTGTTCTACTGCATGTTTACTTGCTGCCATATTTATTTCAGATTGTTATTACCACTCATATTCATCCATATCACTTGCATCTTACTATCTCTTCGCCGAACTAGTGCACCTATACATCTGACAAGTGTATTAGGTGTGTTGGGAACACAAGAGACTTCTTGTATCGTAATTGCAGGGTTGCTTGAGAGGGATATCTTTGACCTCTACCTCCCTGAGTTCGATAAACCTTGGGTGATTCACTTAAGGGAAACTTGCTGCTGTTCTACAAACCTCTGCTCTTGGAGGCCCAACACTGTCTACAGGAATAGAAGCATGCGTAGACATCACCTATTCTCTCCAACCAAACGGGGTTGCCGAGAGGAAAAACCGCAGGCTGACTGACTTGGTGAATTACATGTTAGCCATTGCTGGTTTATCAAAAACATGGTGGGGGAGGCTTTGTTGACTTCATATCATGTCGTGAATAGAGTTCCTAACAAGAATAAAGATAAAACCCCTTACGAGGATTGGGTTTGGAGAAAACCATCACTTTCGTATTTGCGCGCATGGGGATGTTTGGCGAAAGTCAGTATTCCAATTACTAAGAAGCACAAGCTCGGACCGAAGACAGTGGATTGTATCTTTCTAGGTTATGCTCCGCGGAGTGTAGGCTATAGATTTTTAGTAGTTCAATCTGAGGTACCTGATATGCATGTTGATACTATTATGGAATCTCGTGATGCAACATTGTTTGAGAATATGTTTCCTATGAAAGATCTGCATATCATTGCTAGAATTTCTACTGATATAATTCCTGAATCTAGTACGTCTAATGAGTATTTTGAGCAATCACATGAGAATGTTACCGAGAAGGATGACAATTAAGCTCCTATACGGAGCAAGAGACAGGGGATTGCAAAATCCTTTGGTAATGATTTCATTGTGTACCTTCTAGATGATAATCCCACGTCCATTGCAGAGGCATATGTATCTCCAGATGCAGATGACTGGAAAGAAGTTGTCCATAATGAGATGGACTCGATTCTTTCTAATGGAACATGTGAGCTATCAAAACGACCCCATGGATGCAATCATGTGGGTTGCAAATGGATGTTCAACAAGAAGCTAACGCCTGATGGTACTATTGAGAAGTACAAGGTGCGGCTTGTAGCGAAAGGCTACACACAGAGAGAAGGCAAAGATTACTTTGACACCTATTTACCTTTCGCTAGACTTACCACCATTCGAGTACTACTGTCCATGGCTGCCTCCTATGGTCTTATCGTTCATCAAATGGATGTAAAGACAACTTTTCTTAAGGAAGAGGAAATCTACATGGATCAGCCTGATGGGTTTGTAGTAAAAGGAGAAGAAAGAAAGGTGTGCAAGGTGCTGAAATCTTTATATGGCCTGAAACAAGCACCTAAGCAATGACATGAGAAATTTGACAGAATTTTAATTTCTGTAGGCTTTGCTGTTAATGAGGCTGACAAGTGCATGTACTATCGCCATGGTGGGGGCGAAGGGGTTATACTATGTTTCTATGTGGATGATATTCTGATCTTTGGTACAAACATGTAAGTAATAATGGAAGTGAAGTCTTTCTTGTCAAATAGCTTTGATATGAAAGATCTGGAAGAAGCTGATGTGATCATGAACATCAAGCTGATTAAGAATGAGAGTGAGATTACTCTAACACAATCCCATTATGTTGAGAAGATCTTGAGCCGGTTCGGCTATAGCAAGTCTTCTCCAACACCATATGATCCCAGTGTGACGCTACACAAGAACCAGAAGATTGCCATAGAACAATTGAGATATTCTCACATCGTTGGCTCACTCATGTACTTAGCGAGCGCGACTAGACCTGACATCTCTTTTGCTGTTAGCAAGTTCAGTAGGTTCATGTCAAACCCGGGTACTGATTATTGGCATGCACTTGATAGGGTCATGCGCTACCTATGTGGTACAATAAGTTATGAGATTCACTATTCATGGCACCCAACTGTGCTTAGTGATTCGAATTGGATCTCTGATGTAGCTGATCTCTACGCCACTAGTGGGTATGTATTTAGCTTTAGAGGTGGCGCACTGTCATGGAGATCTTGCAAACAAACCATATTGATGATGTAAATTATGGAAGTAGAACTTACTGCTTTAGACACAACCACTGTTGAATCAGAATGGCTGCTTGAGCTCTTGATGGACTTGCCTATGGTTGAAAAACCTGTTCCAGCAATCCTTTTGAATTGTGACAATCAAACTGTAATTCTCAAAGTGAACAATTCTAAGGATAACGTGAAGTCATCAATACATGTAAAGAGACGTTTGAAGTCTGTCAAGAAATTGCGGAACTCCGGAATAATAATTGTTACGTATATTCAAACAGACAAAAACCTGGAAGATCCCTTTACAAAGGGACTATCACGTAATGTGATAGAAAGTGCATCAAAGGAGATGGGTTTGAGACCTATTGATGTTACACCATAGTAGTAACTCAACCTTTGTGATCGGAGATCCCGTGAATTAGGACCCGGAAAGAACAAACTAGTGGTTTAATTGAGGAGAGTATTATGTAACCATCTCTATGTGAAGATGCACAACTCTCATTTGTTGTAAGGCATGTTGGAAACAAGCCTTAATGTGTTTATGTTGGATATTTTAGCAAAGATGTTGTCCTACAGAACATTCTTGAAACAATACACCTATATGAGTCCGATTGTTAAACATCGCAATCTATGTGATTTGGGTGATCTCTAGTAAACTCATGAAGAGACCACGAAGTATGACGCATATGTTTCACCCGCAGGGTAGGATAAAGGCAGCCATGTACTGGTTATGACTTTGAGTGAAACATGTTCACACAAAACTTGCAATTCAAGGCTTAGTTCATTATTCACGTGTGAATGGATGCACCTTAAGGTTCTAGGCGCAAGTTCAACTTGACAGTCTCTGCTGAAACACTGATATATAAACAAGCAACGAGTATTTATAAATCTCTAAATGGGTATTTGCGATCTAGTGGGGGATTATTAAAATATTGGGCCCATATGAAGTGACCCAAATAAGATTTCATATTTCCTTATAAATCTCAAAGCCCAAGTAGTGGCAGCCCATGTGAGTTTGAGCCCAAGTTGGTGGAAGCTTACTAGGAAGGGGCAAGAGGTGGAAAGTTTAGCCCCACATGGAAAGTTGGGAGGAAGTTAGACCAACTTATAAGGTGGGTTGTTTCACCAGTAGTAAGTGAGTGAGAAGAGGTGTGGTACATGCATGCTCCTACTCGCTCGTCTCAACTTGACTCGAATCGTCACGACGCGCGCGCCGCACTCGTGTTGAGTGGACTGAGCCTCGAGCCGAGAATTTCCTTTCTTTTTGCAGTTCAGGAAAACGAATAGAGTCCTAGACGGACGCGTCGCAATTATTTGGTTCGGGTCGCTCCCTGATCGTGGGCTATCTGTAACCGACTAAAAACGTGTGTGCCACGTGGGCGTGGCCCACTTTGCATAGGGTTTCCTGAGCCTATATAATCTCTTGCCCGGTTACCGCAGAAACACATCTAATATACAAGTTAGGGTTTTGCCACATCTCTCTGCTTGCGCCGCATCGGCGAACGTGAGAGCAGGTCTCCGGAACCGCTCGTCTTTGCGATCCTCTACGATAGAGGGCGAATTAGGATTTTGGGAAGCGCTCTACGCGACTGCTCAAGTTCTTCATCACGGGTCGTCTTCCATCCAAGTCGGGCGGTGCTGCCTACCGTCGTTTTCAACGCCGTGTACTTCAACATATCATCAACAACATTGTCATCAATAACGTTACTGCCGTGACTTCATCTGCTACACTTCTACCGCCACCTCCACCGGATCGGTACGTGCGACATATCTCGATCTATTTAGCAATGGATGTTACCGTTTGCGCTTCTACTATTCATGTTGATTAATGTATCTAGTATGTTCGAGTTTCACATGTTAGTAGTTGCTGTCGTCATATTTAATATTCTGGAATTAATCATGAAAATTGTGCCTAATTATCCAACAGTGATATGCACAAATACAAAGCTTGTGCATCCTACTTGGCTCACTGGCTCCGTCCATGAGATTTGTCCGTCTACTGTAAGTATGAGGCACTGTTTTGTTTCGGTTCTTGATGTTCATTTTTATTTTGTCGATGATTAAATTTTTGTGGAACTTGAAAGGACACAAGTGCCGCCTAGAGGGGAGTGAATAGACGGTTTACAACTTTACGAGATGGGCTTAACAGATGCGGATTAAAACTAGAGTTTACTTTGTCAAGCCTAAAACCTATACACTATAGTTCACCTATATGCACAAACAACTTATGTTAAGCAAGAAAAGCAACTATGTGATAGCAAGATATATGACTTCAAGCATAAAGGTTATCACAAAGTAAAGTGCATAAATAAAGAACTTGAATATAGAGATTACCGAGACACACGAAGAATAAATACTGGTAGTGTGCCATGGTGGCACGAGACCAGTATCTAAACTACTAGCCAAGTGTGTGGTGTGCACGCAACATGTAACTAACACTACTGGCGTGATAGCACTCGCGGGCGGGGCCCGGAATCAGTAACTAATTTTCACACGCCACCAATTAGAACTTTTCTACTAGTGGAGCCGGCCACCTCGAATCAGGTCACCCAATATTTTGGCGCAAAGACATGCACACAAGAAAAGTATCATGATTTCGGCGCCCATTCCGGAAATTCAATTCGGCTCCCGGGTGCGTATGCACCCTCAACCAAAAAATCATATTTCGAAATGTCGAAATTTTTTAACAAAATCTTTTACATGTATATCTTCATAATATATGTTCGTTCGTCAAGTTTCACAAAAAACCAATATTTTTTGTGGTCTATATAAAAAATTTAACTTGTGAAAAACATTATTTTTAGCACTGAGTTTTGTCTTTTTTACACACGTCACATGATAAGACGATTTTTTATGAAACAACTTTGTAAGCGTGTAGCACGAGAAGATTTACTTGCGAATTTTTGGTTTCAATTTTTTTTCAATTCAAAATATGTGTAAGATGCATTTCAAAATAGAGGGAGCATATGCTCCCATGTTCCAAAACACCGCTCCCCATTCCGGAAATTCGTTGAATTATGCATGTATTGTAGTCCGTGCGTGGTGGTCTCATACCTTCCCCTGGCCTTATTGCATGCTGGATGTATTGTTGAACACGCGGTGGGCGTTGCTGCTCTCGCCGAAGAGGCTGCGAGGAAGGCCGATGCCATCGGTCAGGTGTACGCCTTCACTGCCAGTTCCCTGGCACATAGCGGGCGAGTCGGTATAGGATTTGTTGAGGTCGAGGTAGAATCCCTCGCGTCGCGGAGCCGTCATAGGCGAGAACATGGGGGTGGGATCAGCGGTTGCATCGCTCTCGCCGAAATTGGGGGCAAAGCGCATTTGTGATAGCGGCGGCTCGGTGAAAAAGGTCGGCAACGACGGGGATGTGCTCCTTCTAAAGCCGTTAGCTTGGCCCTTGTGACTGTGCCCGGTGAAAGGGGAAGTTTCCGCTCATGCATTTGGATTTCTCTCCTCCGCCGTCGCGGCCTGGTTGGCCTCGCCGGCCAGGTCGACGTCTCCTTCGGTCTACTGTGAAGATGGAGCACTAGTTGCAGCGGGCCTGCCAATCTTCTTCTATCATGGTTGCCGGCTTCTCCTACCACGGACCTTTGTGTGGCTTCATCGGTGTCGTCGCCTTCTTTTTCGGAGGCATGGTGAAAGCGGTAGCGGCGAGGTCGAGGCTGTGTTGTGGGCGAACTGGAGGGGCAGGTAGGAGAATGAAGTGGCAGACGAGATAACAGGAAATTGAGAAATGGTTGTAGAGTTGAGTTGTATGCATGGCTGCCAGCCATGACCTTCAGACAAAATCCTACATGGAGCGGAGCACTAGCGAGGGAGTGCCGACTATTCTATTGGCTTAAAAAATCGGCCGGCTAATTTTGACATGTGTTGCTATGATCTGAAATAAGGTTAGCTTAGAAGGTCCCCGTGGAGATGCGCAAATAAAGTTATTTCTGTTCGCACAACTGGCTACGTCGTAATCAGGCATAACTAATTACAACTCTTCACAACTTTCTAGATTCAAAAATAGTCACATGTCATCAACCACTGGCCGAGCCTTGATATCGTCAACAATCTCACGAATGAGGAATGACAAGTGACCGTGCTAGGCACACATGACACAACTTGGCGTAGTGACGATCAGCAGCATGACATAGCTTGGAAGGCTACATATGGATTTGACCTCCTTATTTTTGGCAATGTCCACGCATGCCATGGCCATCCAAATCATGGTGAAAATTCCTAACTTTGACGATGATCATTATTTGACGTCATTCTCTTATGGATTATATAAGATTTTATTTTTGATTCATAGCCATGAAAAGATACATAATCTACATAGACAACACAAATTTATATATACGATGATTTAGTTCACAAATTATAATTTTCAAATTTTACCATACCATAAGATCACATGATCCTATGTGGTACTTTTTTTTATGTTATATGTGTGTTGACCAACTTCAAACCAATCTTCGCACTTAGTCTTGGTCAACCATATATATCCTCATGCTCTATCATAATATCTTGAGGTACATAAATTGATTGCATGCTCTAAACCATGGTTAACCATAGCTCAAGTCACGAGTCTATCATGCATGTCTTGAATTCTTCTCTTGAAATCAAACTTTCAAGATCTTCATACCAATACTCAAGGTATATAATTAGCTTCATGGCATCCGTAATTAAATACAAATTTGTTCTTAGTCTTGATAAACCTTGTATATCCTCATGCTCTATCATAATATCTTAAAGTACATAAAGAACTCTCCATTTGATTGGATGATTTAAATCTTGGTTAACCATAGCCCAACTCATCAGTCTATCATGATACCCATTTTGAGCCATATCTTAAACTCTTCTCTTGAATTTAAACTCTCAAGATGTTGATCCCAATACTCAAGGCATATCTTTGTCCATGACATCCATACTTAAATTCCACACATGGACTATAAAGATTACCTATGAAATATTCATTTATATAAAACTTAATTAAATCATTAGTTCATAAAGATTGTCATTAATTACCAAAATCACACATAGCCGCAATGCTTATAGTTATGAAAAATGGATTCATGTACATCTATTGGCATTGATTTGGTATTATTGTTACTCATATTTGTTTCTATATAAGTGATCAAACTTAGCGTGCGTTAAATTTTAACTGAATCTATAAGACATAGTTTATGGAACAAAGGTTGTAATATTTTTTCCATAGAAGTCATTCTTGTGCATTTATTATGGAGATAGGCACTCGTATCATTAAGCGACACAACGCTACGTCATTTGATTGCATCTACCCTATGAACGGTGCAGAAGGTGCTACTGCAATAGAGAACTAGCATGCGGTTGGATAGCTACGAGAGCAATGACATCTCCAACCAACCAATGATTAAATTCTAGGTTTGACACTTTGGTGTCTTATAAAAGAATAAAATATTTTCTGGTACAAGGCTTCTAATAGCGATGCGATTATCGTGACTTCGTCAATCTCAACACCCATCGACCAGTTTCTTGGATTGAGTCTCTTGAAGGTGCTCACAGTTGTAGGGTGTGGGTGCTTGCGTTCATGGGATAAGTGTATGTGCATATATGTAAGCTCCTGCATCTGTACTATGTTTCGTAAAAATGAGGTAGCTAGGCCAGTGCTAGGATCGATGATCATGACACACGATGTGCGCTCCCCTGTCACTGCATCATTGGCGAGATGTGTCGAGGAGTAATTAAGACTTTGGTTATCCAATTATAAATATACTCCGGAGTACTATATTTTGTATTGTTAGAAAGTTTAGATGCTGTATTTTCTAATGTTATAATTTTAATTTAGCAATGTGTGCATGCCCTATTATCCGGAATGGAGAGATTAATCGAGGTCATGCTGCCGATTGCTTAAGGAATCAAGGTCTAGAAGTTCTAGAACCAGGGGCGGAATGGAATGGTTCCATTCCGTTGTCATGGGATGATTCCGACCCCGTGTACGGTTCAGAAAAGTCGAGGAACGGAATGATTCCGTTTTCTATTCGGTTCTGGAATCGGATCACGGAACGGAATAGCCTAAACATGATTTTTTCCTAATCAAAATCAACACATGCCTAAACATGATTTTTTTGTCCAGACCAAAATCGCCGCCTGCGGGTGTGCTTGGTCGCCGCCGCGCGTGCTGCCGGTGCTGGGCCGCCGTCGCGCGTGCTGGGCAGAAACTAATCGCGACTTTTTTTTTTCATCCACTCCGTGGTTAGCGCCTCGTTCCTCCAAATTCTGCCAAATCGGTCGGACGAATCCATTCCGCATCTATGTGCCTTTTCACATGGGCGGATCTAGGCTATTGCCAAAGGGGGCAGCTGCCCCCACTTAAATCTTAATCTCTTTGTAAAGTCTAGCTAAAATAGAGTTTTGCCCCCACTTAAAATATATTTTTTCTTCAATAAGCATTTTCTTGCCCCCACTCAATTCTCATCCTGGATCCGCCCCTGCCTTTTCATCTACCCAACCAAACATAGAAATAGATGCTAAGTGCAGAACCGTCCCCTTCCATTACTCCTGGATTCCATAACCGAACACACCCCAAGTGTGATATGCATCGATCGTTACGTTAACGTTGGGTGCATCTTCGGTATTGGTAAACCAGGAAGGCACGTCCACCCCAAGCTCAAGGTGCACGATCGAAATGCCCAAATTTCAGAGAGATGTCGCCCGTACACGGTAATTAATAGGTGCCTGTGGGAAACTTAACGCTCGTGCTTTGCGTACGTTGACACGGCATTACACTACCATCGTTTTTACCTGTAACGAGGCACCCCTTGTGCCGGGCGCTTTCGCGGTTAACCTGCCGGCCGGTGTTCACACACGTACGTCGAAATGAATAAACGTGATGCTATGGTATCCGTCTCCGGGCAGGTGACTGCACGTGAAAACACCGCCACATTTCTGGCCAGCTCTTGTATGTGTTCCCAACTTTCCACAAGCTTTTCTCACCGGCACGTGACCGGTGTCCTCAGGAACGAGATTTCACCGCGTCCAACGCACGGATCGAACCTTGAGAAGGGCAGGAGGAAGAACCCGGCGTGGGCTTGTGTGGTTGCTTGCAAAGGTCCAAACATCCGATCGAGCCTGTGATGCGTACGGCGTTTTTGTCTCGGGCGGCGGACGACCCCAACTTGGGGCCGGTGGTGTGGCGAGGGCGACATGGCGGTTGTCGACAAGAGAGAGCGTAGAATCGCAGCTGTGCACACCATGGAACCAGTACATACAACCACGATACAATGCATGTCTGCATCCAATCCAACACGAGGTCATGCTCAAGTGAGACACTGCCACTGGTAGAAAAACAGGCTTCCATCCAGCACCATAAGTCGCGAAGCTATAGGAACCGCGACTAATGGGACCTTTAGTCACGGTTCGGGAGGCGAACCGCGACCAAAGGCCTGGGCCCAGGACGCTCGGTGGCCAGCTGGTGCACGTGGGGGGCTTTAGTCACGGTTGGCCTGGCCAACCGCGACTAAAGGTGCCCGGCCAACCGCGACTAAAGCCCCTCCCCTATATATACCCATCCAGCAGCCAACACTTAGCCATTTGGAACCATTCTCTTCACAAACTTCACAAGTGGGTGTTAGGTTTGCTTTTGGTTCCTCTTATGCACATAAGGTGTTTGATGAAATGCCCCAAGAGCATGAAACAAACATGATATGAAGTGTTGGAGCCACACTTGAGCTTTCTCATTTATTTTTTCCTCCTCGATCGCGGTTAGCAACTTGAACCTTTGATGTGTCATTGATAAAATATGCATGTGTGTAGTTCATTGTTTAATTTATATTGTTTGTAGCTAGTTAGTTTAACAAATGCATGATGGTTAATTATATATTTTATATTATAATAATGCAGATGAATCGGCAATGGATGTACGGTAACCGACTCTCCGGCGAGTTCAGTACGGGTTTGAAAGATTTTCTCGTAGTGGCTAATGCGAACAAGCAGGGGGGTTTTGTTATCTGTCCATGTGTTAACTGTAAGAATCAGAAGGGTTACTCTTCCTCAAGAGATGTTCACATGCACCTGCTTCGGCACGGTTTCATGCCAAGCTATAATTGTTGGACCAAGCATGGAGAAAGAGGGGTTATAATGGAAGAAGATGAAGAAGGGGATGATTTCATCGATGAAAGCTATCTTGCTCATTTCGGTGATACTTTCATGGAGGATGCTGAAGGTGAAGGGGAAGGTGAAGGGGAAGGTGAAGAAGAGGCACGTGATGATCCCGTTGATGATCTTGGTCGGACCATTGCTGATGCACGGAGACGCTGCGAAACTGAAAAGGAGAGGGAGAATTTGGATCGCATGTTAGAGGATCACAGAAAGGCGCTGTACCCCGGATGCGATGATGGTCTGAAAAAGCTGGGATGCACACTGGATTTGCTGAAATGGAAGGCACAGGCAGGTGTAGCTGACTCGGCATTTGAAAACTTGCTGAAAATGTTGAAGAATATGTTTCCAAAGAATAACGAGTTGCCCGCCAGTACGTACGAAGCAAAGAAGGTTGTCTGCCCTCTAGGTTTAGAGGTTCTCAAGATACATGCATGCATCAACGATCGCATCCTCTACCGCGGTGAATACGAGAATTTGAATGAATGCCCGGTATGCAACGCATTGCGTTATAAGATCAGAGGCGATGACCCTGGTGACGATGTTGAGGGGCAGAAACCAATGAATAGTGTTCCCGCCAAGGTGATGTGGTATGCTCCTATAATACCACGGTTGAAACGTCTGTTCAGGAACAAAGAGCATGCCAAGTTGTTGCGATGGCACAAAGAGGACCGTAAGTCGGACGGGGAGTTGAGACACCCCGCAGATGGAACGCAATGGAGAAAGATCAACAGAGA
Source organism: Lolium perenne (assembly GCF_019359855.2). NCBI lineage: Eukaryota > Viridiplantae > Streptophyta > Magnoliopsida > Poales > Poaceae > Lolium > Lolium perenne. The sequence goes on from NC_067247.2 coordinate 66,415,156, forward strand.
GTTTAAAGATTTTGCAGCTGACGCAAGGAACATAAGATTTGGTCTAAGTACGGATGGCATGAATCCTTTTGGCGAGCAGAGCTCCAGCCATAGCACCTGGCCCGTGACTCTATGCATCTACAACCTTCCTCCTTGGTTGTGCATGAAGCGGAAGTTTATTATGATGCCGGTGCTCATCCAAGGTCCAAAGCAACCCTGGCAACGACATCGATGTGTACCTAAGGCCATTAGTTGATGAACTTTTACACTGTGGGGCAGACCTGGTGTCCGTGTGTGGGATGAGCACAAAGAAGAGGAATTTGACCTACGAGCGTTGCTTTTCGTAACCATCAACGATTGGCCTGCTCTTAGTAACCTTTCGGACTGTCAAATAAGGGATACAATGCATGCACGCACCGCTTACATGAGACCGAAAGTGTACATTTGCCAAATTGTAAGAAGAACGTGTACCTTGGGCATCGTTGATTTCTTCCGAAAGGTCATCCAAGAAGAAAGAAAGGCAAGCATTACAACAAAGAAGTCAGATCACCGGCCGAAGCCTGCGGAACACACTGGTGCTGAGGTATTTGATATGGTCAAGGATTTGAAAGTCATCTTTGGAAAGGGTCCTGGCGGACAATCAGTTCCGAAGGGAGCTAACGGGCACGCAGCCATGTGGAAGAAGAAATCTATATTCTGGGAGCTAGAATATTGGAAAGTCCTAGAAGTCCGCTCTGCAATCGACGTGATGCACGTTACGAAGAATATTTGCGTGAACCTCCTAAGCTTCTTGGGCGTGTATGGGAAGACAAATGATACAAAGGAAGCACGGCAGGACGAGCAAAGTTTGAAAGACCCTGATGACCGGCATCCGGAACGGTTTCAAGGTCGTGCCAGCTACGCTCTGACCAAAGAAGAGAAGGTCATCTTTTTGAATGCTGAGCAAGATGAAGGTCCCGTCTGGATTCTCGTCCAATATAAAGGGAATAATAAACATGGCGGAGAAAAAGTTCCAAAACCTGAAGTCTCACGATCGCCACGTGATTATGACGCAATTGCTTCCGATTGCTTTGAGGGGCTCTGCCGGAAAATGTTCGAGTAGCCATTGTGAAGCTATGTGCATTCCTCAATGCAATCTCTCGAAGGTAATCAATCCGGAAGTTCTACCACGGTTACGTAATGATGTGATCCAATGTCTTGTCGCTTTCGAGTTGGTGTTCCCGCCATCCTTCTTCAATATTATGACGCACCTCCTGGTTCACCTAGTCGATGAGATTTCCATTCTCGGTCCTGTATTTCTACACAATATGTTCCCCTTCGAGAGGTTCATGGGAATATTAAAGAAATATATTCGTAACCGTGCTAGGCCAGAAGGAAGCATCGCCAAGGGCTATGGAAATGAGGAGGTAATTGAGTTTTGTGTTGACTTTGTTCCTGACCTTAAGCCGATTGGTCTTCCTCGATCGCGGCACGAGGGGAGACTAAGTGGAAAAGGCACGATCGGAAGGAAATCAACGATATGTATGGACGGCCATTCTCTCGATGAAGCACACCACACAGTTCGACCAATTCCAGCTTGGTGGCTCCGTACTTTGAGAAACACAAGAATATTTTACGCTCGGACAACCCCGGGAAGCCCGAATCCTGGATTAGGAAGGCCCACATGGAGACTTTCGGCAGTTGGTTGAGAAAACATTTAATGAATGACGATCATGTTGTAGATCAGCTGTACATGTTGGCCAAGACACCATCTTCGACTATAACGACTTTCCAAGGGTACGAGATAAATGAGAATACATTTTACACGATCGCCCAAGATAAAAAGAGCACCAACCAAAACAGTGGTGTCCGCTTTGATGCAACAACCGAGAATGGGCAAAAGGTCACATATTATGGTTACATAGAGGAGATATGGGAACTTGACTATGGACCCTCCTTTAGGGTCCCTTTGTTCCGGTGCAAATGGTTCAAGCTAACAGGAGGTGGGGTAAAGGTGGACCAGCAATACGGAATGACAATGGTGGATTTCAACAATCTTGGTTACCTTGACGAACCATTCGTCCTAGCGAAAGATGTCGCTCAGGTTTTCTATGTGAAGGACATGAGTAGCAAACCGAGGAAACGGAAAGATAAGAAAACGATCAGTACATCATGTGATGATCCAAAGCGCCACATTGTTCTTTCAGGGAAAAGAAACATCGTGGGAGTGGAGGACAAGACAGACATGTCAGAAGATTATAATATGTTTGCTGAAATTCCGCCCTTCAAAGTGAACACCGACCCAAGCATTAAGTTAAATGATGAGGATGCTCCATGGATACGGCACAATCGTAAGCAAGCAGGGACACAAGGAAAGAAATGATGTGTAATAATTTATTGTACCAAACTTTGTTGAATGGATCATGTGAATTATATTACCCGTGATGTGTTTGGTGTCCATTTTCGAATGATTCAATTGACTCGAGATAGCACTGATGATACATGAAATTTGGAGTGATTCAGTCATACTCCTGCCTAGGCGTATAATATGCATACTCGTAGTCTTCATAGCCGCCGCCGTTGTACTGGTAGTCGTCGCCTTCTAAGTTGCCGCCGTCGTCGCTGTCGCTTGCCGCTGTCGTCGGGCGGCGCTCGTGGCTCGAACTGAGGGTAGCGCAGGCGGGGGATATCGCCGGCCGTGATGTAGTCCATGACGCTCTGCAGAGTCCGGCCGTACCACCATAGCCGACGGCCGGCCTCGTGGAAGTTTCCAGGAGGCAGACTGTCCTCCTCATACCTGGCGAGCGCCCTCTCACGCCGATTGATGAAGAAGGCGTCCGAAGTATGCTGGTTATCGGGATGCCAGCGGGGATTCATCCGCTGCTCCGGCGTGAGGTCGAGGTAGTAGTGGTTCGTGATGGCCGCCCGGCGCGCAGTACCCTGAGGGACGGGAGGGACCGGCACGCCGCCGGCGCTTAGGCTCCAGCGGGAAGAAGTGGCGGGAAGAAAGAGGCGGGAAGAAAGAGGCGGGAAGAAAATGGCGGGAAGAAAGAGGCGGGAAGAAAGTGGCGGGAAGAAAGAGGCGGGAAGAAAGTGGCGGGAAGAAAGTGGCGGGAAGAAAGAATTTTTTGATATATTATTTTTCTGAATTTTTTGATATATTATTTGTATTTTTAAGAATTTGAATTGAATTAGTTTTATTTTTCTGATTTTTTTGATATATTATTTGTATTTTTAAGAATTTGAATTGAATTAGTTTTATTTTTCTGAATTTTTTGATATATTATTTGTATTTTTAAGAATTTGAATTGAATTAGTTTTATTTTTCTGAATTTTTTGATATATTATTTGTATTTTTAAGAATTTGAATTGAATTAGTTTTATTTTTCTGAATTTTTTGATATATTATTTGTATTTTTAAGAATTTGAATTGAATTAGTTTTATTTTTCTGATTTTTCTGATTTTGAAAAAGAAAAGTATTTTCAAAAATACCTTTAGTCGCGGTTGGCCTGGCCAACCGCGACTAAAGGTGGCTGCGCGCGGGAACTCAAAAACCCGCCGAAATACCCTTTAGTCGCGGTTGGGGAGGCCAACCGCGACTAAAGGGTACCCTTTAGTCGCGGGTCGCCTCCCCAACCGCGACTAAAGGGGGCTATAAATGCGGCGCGGCGCGAACCGCCGCGCCGGTTATTCTTCTTCTCCTCGTCGCTTCCGCTCTCGTCTGCCGCGCCCGAACGCCGTCGAGCTGCCCGACCCTCGCCGGCCGTCGTCGTCGCCCTGCTCCTCCGCGCGCCGCCTGCTCCTCTGCCCGTACGTCTCTGCCGCGCGCATCTGCTCCTCCGCCGCCGCCCCGGCCGCCCTACTCCTCGCCACCGCCAGCTAGCGCCGCTCGCGCGTCGGCCGTCGCCGTGTGTACGCCGCCGCCGCCATCGCCGCGTCGCGCGCGCCCGCTCCGTCTCACGCGCCGCTCGCCGTCGGTCGGCCCGTGGGCGCCGCCGGCCGTACGTCTCTGCCGCGGAGAGAGGAGAGCAGCAGAGAGGTTGGCCCGGCCATGGCCCGGCCATGGCCCGGCCGGCCAAATTTTCTTTTTTTAACTAAAAATTAATTAATTTAATTATAACTTAATATTTGTATAACTAATTAAGTTGTTTTTGTAACTAATTAAAGTTTAAATTTGTCACTAATTAATTAAAGTGGTAAATCTATATCTATATATATACTTTAAATTGTAAATTTGTAAAAGTTTTTTAATTAAAATGGTAACTTAATTAAATTGTATATCTATATCTATACTTTAAATTGTAAATTTGTAACTAAGTTTTTTAATTAAAATGGTAACTTAATTAAATTGTAATTAACTTAATTATTAAAGTGTATAATTAAAGTGTAACAAAAAACTTAGTTACAAACATCAAAAAAATATCCAAAAATACAAAAGTAAAGAGAAAATGAAAAAACCGCGCCGGTCTCTCTCTCACCGCGCGTCCGTGCTCCTCGCCGCCCTCCTCCTCTCCCCTTCCCGCGCGCCGCCGGCCGGCCCTCTCTCTCTCACCACGCACGCGCCGGCCTCGCTCTCTCTCACCGCATGCGCACACGCGCCGTCGATCTCTGCCGCGCTGCCTCGTCGATCTCTGCCGCGCCGCCTCACTAAAATTTGTAACTTAAAATTTGTATAACTTAAAATTTGTAACTAAAAATTTGTAACTTAAAATTTGTAACTTAAAATTTGTTCCCGCGGTATCTCTAAGTTTATTTGACTACAAAATTTATTTGAGTTTGTCAAAATGCCTAGATTCTTTTAATACTTTCGCCACCGCCACCCCTTTCGCCACCGCCACCCTTTCTCCACCGCCCCCCTTTCGCCACCGCCACCGCCCCCCTTCTTCACTTAATTAATTTGTTTTGACTACATGTTTTCAGGACTGACATATGGCGGACGATAGAGCTGACCCGATTATGGACAACTATGATCCGGACGCTGAAGACCATATGTTCGGCATCATAAACGGCGATATTGTATATGTGCCGACCGGACAAGAAGAAGATGATATCTCTTCTTATCTGAACCTTGAGGGTGAAGATGAAGGGCGCCGTCAGCAAGATGATGCCGAAGAAACGTCGATAAACGACGATCTTCAATTGGAAGTAGCAACCACCTCCGGCGCCGAGGTATATATATACATTGGAAGTAGCAACCACCTTGATACGTCTCCGACGTATCGATAATTTCTTATGTTCCATGCCACATTATTGATGTTATCTACATGTTTTATGCACACTTTATGTCATATTCGTGCATTTTCTGGAACTAACCTATTAACAAGATGCCGAAGTGCCAGTTGATGTTTTCTGCTGTTTTTGGTTTCAGAAATCCTAGTAACGAAATATTCTCGGAATTGGACGAAATCAACGCCCAGGGTCCTATTTTGCCACGAAGCTTCCAGAAGACCGAAGAGGAGATGAAGTGGGGCCACGAGGTGCCCAAACCATAGGGCGGCGCGGCCCCCCCCCTTGGCCGCGCGGCCCTGTGGTGTGGGGCCCTCGTGCCGCCTCCTGACCCGCCCTTCCGCCTATTTAAAGCCTCCGTTGCGAAACCCCCAGTACCGAGAGCCACGATACGGAAAACCTTCCAGAGACGCCGCCGCCGCCGATCCCATCTCGGGGGATCCAGGAGATCGCCTCCGGCACCCTACCGGAGAGGGGAATCATCTCCCGGAGGACTCTACGCCGCCATGGTCGCCTCCGGAGTGATGAGTGAGTAGTCTACCCCTGGACTATGGGTCCATAGCAGTAGCTAGATGGTTGTCTTCTCCCCATTGTGCTTCATTGTCGGATCTTGTGAGCTGCCTAACATGATCAAGATCATCTATCTGTAATTCTATATGTTGCGTTTGTTGGGATCCGATGAATAGAGAATACTTGTTATGTTGATTATCAAAGTTATGTCTATGTGTTGTTTATGATCTTGCATGCTCTCCGTTACTAGTAGATGCTCTGGCCAAGTAGATGCTTGTGACTCCAAGAGGGAGTATTTATGCTCGATAGTGGGTTCATGCCTCCATTGATATCTGGGACAGTGACAGAAAGTTCTAAGGTTGTGGATGTGCTGTTGCCACTAGGGATAAAACATTGGTGCTATGTTCAAGGATGTAGTTACTGATTACATTACGCGCAATACTTAATGCAATTGTCTATTGTTAGCAACTTAATACTGGAGGGGGTTCGGATGATAACCTGAAGGTGGACTTTTTAGGCATAGATGCATGCTGGATGGCGGTCTATGTACTTTGTCGTAATGCCCAATTAAATCTCACTATACTCATCATGATATGTATGTGCATGGTCATGCCCTCTTTATTTGTCAATTGCCCAACTGTAATTTGTTCACCCAACATGCTGTTTATCTTATGGGAGAGACACCTCTAGTGAACTGTGGACCCCGGTCCAATTCTCTATACTGAAATACAATCTACGCAATACTTGTTCTACTGTTTTCGCAAACAATCATCTTCCACACAATATGGTTAATCCTTTGTTACAGCAAGCCGGTGAGATTGACAACCTCACTGTTTCGTTGGGGCAAAGTACTTTGGTTGTGTTGTGCGGGTTCCACGTTGGCGCCGAATCTCTGGTGTTGCGCCGCACTACATCCCGCCGCCATCAACCTTCAACGTGCTTCTTGACTCCTACTGGTTCGATTAAACCTTGGTTTCTTACTGAGGGAAACTTGCCGCTGTGCGCATCACACCTTCCTCTTGGGGTTCCCAACGGACGTGTCAACCACACGCATCAAGCAAATTTCTGGCGCCGTTGCCGGGGAGATCAAGACACGCTGCAAGGGGAGTCTCCACTTCCCAATCTCTTTACTTTGTTTTTGTCTTGCTTAGTTTTATTTACTACTTTGTTTGCTGCACTAAATCAAAATACAAAAAAATTAGTTGCTAGTTTTACTTTATTTGTTATCTTGTTTGCTATATCAAAAACACAAAAAAATTAGTTACTTGCATTTATTTTATCTAGTTTGCTTTATTTACTGTTGCTAAAATGGCCAACCCTGAAAATACTAAGTTGTGTGACTTCACAACCACAAATAATAATGATTTCTTATGCACACCTATTGCTCCACCTGCTACTACAGCAGAATTCTTTGAAATTAAACCTGCTTTACTAAATCTTGTTATGCGAGAGCAATTTTCTGGTGTTAGTTCTGATGATGCTGCTGCCCATCTTAATAATTTTGTTGAACTATGTGAAATGCAAAAATATAAAGATGTAGATGGTGACATTATTAAACTAAAATTGTTCCCTTTCTCATTAAGAGGAAGAGCTAAAGATTGGTTGCTATCTCTGCCTAAGAATAGTATTGATTCATGGACTAAATGCAAGGATGCTTTTATTGGTAGATATTATCCCCCTGCTAAAATTATATCTCTGAGGAGTAGCATAATGAATTTTAAACAATTAGATACTGAACATGTTGCTCAAGCTTGGGAAAGAATGAAATCTCTGGTTAAAAATTGCCCAACCCATGGACTGACTACTTGGATGATCATCCAAACCTTTTATGCAGGACTGAATTTTTCTTCGTGGAACCTATTGGATTCAGCTGCTGGAGGTACCTTTATGTCCATCACTCTTGGTGAAGCAACAAAGCTTCTTAATAATATGATGATCAACTACTCTGAATGGCACACGGAAAGAGCTCCACAAGGTAAGAAGGTAAATTCTATCGAAGAAACCTCTTCCTTGAGTGATAAGATTGATGCTATTATGTCTATGCTTGTGAATGATAGGACTAATGTTGATCCTAATAATGTTCCATTAGCTTCATTGGTTGCACAAGAAGAACATGTTGATGTGAACTTCATTAAAAATAATAATTTCAACAACAATGCTTACCGGAACAATTCTAGTAATAACTATAGGCCATATCCTTATAATAATGGTAACGGTTATGCTAATTCTTATGGGAATTCTTACAACAATAATAGGAGTACACCCCCTGGACTTGAAGCCATGCTTAAAGAATTTATTAGTACACAAACTGCCTTTAACAAATCTGTTGAAGAAAAGCTTGGGAAAATTGATATACTTGCTTCTAAAGTCGATAGTCTTGCTGCTGATGTTGATCTTTTGAAATCGAAAGTTATGCCTAATGAAAATTATCATAATAAAATTGTTACTACAGCAAATGCCATCCAAGTTAGAATTAATGAGAATATAAGATTGATGGCTGAACTGCGTGCTAGGTGGGATAGAGAAGAAAATGAAAAACTAGCTAAAGAAAAGAATGTAGCTAAAGTTTGGACTATTACCACGACTAGTAATGCTAATGCTACACATGTTGCTGCACCTCCTACTATTAATAATAAAAGAATTGGTGTTAGCAATGTTTCCACTTCTAATGCAAAGCGCGAGAAACTGCCTGAAACTGCTAAAGCTACTTTAAGGCTTGTGATAAAAGCGCTGAAATTTTTTCCAACATTGGGGATGATGATCCCATTGCTTTAGATTATAATGGTTTGAATTTTGATGATTGCCACATCTCTGAAGTTATAAAGTTCTTGCAAAAACTTGCTAAAAGTCCTAATGCTAGTGCTATAAATTTGGCTTTCACGCAACATATTACAAATGCTCTCATAAAAGCTAGAGAAGAGAAACTAGAGCGCGAAGCCTCTATTCCTAAAAAGCTAGAGGATGGTTGGGAGCCCATCATTAAGATGAAGGTTAAAGATTTTGATTGTAATGCTTTATGTGATCTTGGTGCAAGTATTTCTGTTATGCCTAAGAAAATCTATAATATGCTTGACTTGCCACCGCTGAAAAATTGTTATTTAGATGTTAATCTTGCTGATCATTCTACAAAGAAACCTTTGGGGAAAGTTGATAATGTTCGCATTACCGCTAACAATAACCTTGTCCCCGTTGATTTTGTTGTCTTGGATATTGAATGCAATGCATCTTGTCCCATTATATTGGGAAGACCTTTTCTTCGAACTGTTGGTGCTATCATTGATATGAAGGAAGGTAATATAAAATATCAATTTCCTCTCAAGAAAGGTATGGAACACTTCCCTAGAAAGAGAATGAAGTTACCTTTTGATTCTATTATTAGAACAAATTATGATGTTGACACTTCGTCTCTTGATAATACTTGATACACACTTTCTGCGCCTAGCTGAAAGGCGTTAAAGACAAGCGCTTATGGGAGACAACCCATGGTTTTTACCTACAGTACTTTGTTTTTATTTTGTGTCTTGGAAGTTGTTTACTACTGTAGCAACCTCTCCTTATCTTAGTTTAGTGTTTTGTTGTGCCAAGTAAAGTCGTTGATAGAAAAGTTCATACTAGATTTGGATTACTGCGCAGAAACAGATTTCTTTGCTGTCATGAATCTGGGCTGCTTTCTCTGTAGGTAACTCAGAAAATTATGCCAATTTACGTGAGTGATCCTCAGATATGTACGCAACTTTCATTCAATTTGAGCATTTTCATTTGAGCAAGTCTGGTGCCTCGATAAAATTCGTCAATACGAACTGTTCTGTTTTGACAGATTCTGCCTTTTATTTCGCATTGCCTCTTTTGCTATGTTGGATGAATTTCTTTGATCCATTAATGTCCAGTAGCTTTATGCAATGTCCAGAAGTGTTAAAAATGATTGTGTCACCTCTGAACATGTTAATTTTTATTGTCGCTAACCCTCTAATGAGCTGTTCTAAGTTTGGTGTGGAGGAAGTTTTCAAGGATCAAGAGAGGAGTATGATGCAACATGATCAAGGAGAGTGAAAGCTCTAAGCTTGGGGATGCCCCGGTGGTTCACCCCTGCATATTCTAAGAAGACTCAAGCGTCTAAGCTTGGGGATGCCCAAGGCATCCCCTTCTTCATCGACAACATTATCAGGTTCCTCCCCTGAAACTATATTTTTATTCCATCACATCTTATGTGCTTTTCTTGGAGCGTCGGTTTGTTTTTGTTTTTTTTGTTTTGTTTGAATAAAATGGATCCTAGCATTCACTTTATGGGAGAGAGACACGCTCCGCTGTAGCATATGGACAAGTATGTCCTTAGTTTCTACTCATAGTATTCATGGCGAAGTTTCTTCTTCGTTAAATTGTTATATGGTTGGAATTGGAAAATGATACATGTAGTAATTGCTATAATGTCTTGGATAATGTGATACTTGGCAATTGTTGTGCTCATGTTTAAGCTCTTGCATCATATGCTTTGCACCCATTAATGAAGAAATACATAGAGCATGCTAAAATTTGGTTTGCATATTTGGTTTCTCTAAGGTCTAGATAATTTCTAGTATTGAGTTTGAACAACAAGGAAGACGGTGTAGAGTCTTATAATGTTTTCAATATGTCTTTTATGTGAGTTTTGCTGCACCGGTTCATCCTTGTGTTTGTTTCAAATAAGCCTTGCTAGCCTAAACCTTGTATCGAGAGGGATTACTTCTCATGCATCCAAAATACTTGAGCCAACCACTATGCCATTTGTGTCCACCATACCTACCTACTACATGGTATTTTCCGCCATTCCAAAGTAAATTGCTTGAGTGCTACCTTTAAAATTCCATCATTCACCATTACAATATATAGCTCATGGGACAAATAGCTTAAAAACTATTGTGGTATTGAATATGTACTTATGCACTTTATCTCTTATTAAGTTGCTTGTTGTGCGATAACCATGTTCACTGGGGACGCCATCAACTACTCTTTGTTGAATTTCATGTGAGTTGCTATGCATGTTCGTCTTGTCTGAAGTAAGAGAGATCTACCACCTTATGATTAAGCATGCATATTGTTAGAGAAGAACATTGGGCCGCTAACTAAAGCCATGATCCATGGTGGAAGTTTCAGTTCTGGACATATATCCTCAATCTCATATGAGAAAATTATTAATTGTTGTTACATGCTTATGCATAAAAGAGGAGTCCATTATCTGTTGTCTATGTTGTCCCGGTATGGATGTCTAAGTTGAGAATAATCAATAGCGAGAAATCCAATGCGAGCTTTCTCCTTAGACCTTTGTACAGGCGGCATAGAGGTACCCCTTTGTGACACTTGGTTAAAACATGTGCATTGCGATGATCCGGTAGTCCAAGCTAATTAGGACAAGGTGCGGGCACTATTAGTATACTATGCATGAGGCTTGCAACTTATAAGATATAATTTACATGATACATATGCTTTATTACTACCGTTGACAAAATTGTTTCATGTTTTCAAAATCAAACCTCTAGCACAAATATAGCAATCGATGCTTTTCCTCTATGGAGGACCATTCTTTTACTTTCATTGTTGAGTCAGTTCACCTATTTCTCTCCACCTCAAGAAGCAAACACTTGTGTGAACTGTGCATTGATTCCTACATGCTTGCTTATTGCACTTATTATATTACTCTATGTTGACAATATCCATGAGATATACATGTTACAAGTTGAAAGCAACCGCTGAAACTTAATCTTCCTTTGTGTTGCTTTAATGCCTTTACTTTGATTTATTGCTTTATGAGTTAACTCTTATGCAAGACTTATTGATGCTTGTCTTGAAGTGCTATTCATGAAAAGTCTTTGCTTTATGATTCACTTGTTTACTCATGACATATACATTGTTTTGATCGCTGCATTCACTACATATGCTTTACAAATAGTATGATCAAGGTTATGATGGCATGTCACTCCGTAAATTATCTGTGTTATCGTTTTACCGCTCGGACGAGCAGAACTAAGCTTGGGGATGCTGATACGTCTCCGACGTATCGATAATTTCTTATGTTCCATGCCACATTATTGATGTTATCTACATGTTTTATGCACACTTTATGTCATATTCGTGCATTTTCTGGAACTAACCTATTAACAAGATGCCGAAGTGCCGATTCTTTGTTTTCTGCTGTTTTTGGTTTCAGAAATCCTAGTAACGAAATATTCTCGGAATTGGACGAAATCAACGCCCAGGGTCCTATTTTGCCACGAAGCTTCCAGAAGACCGAAGAGGAGACGAAGTGGGGCCACGAGGTGCCCAAACCATAGGGCGGCGCGGCCCCCCCCCCTTGGCCGCGCGGCCCTGTGGTGTGGGGCCCTCGTGCCGCCTCCTGACCTGCCCTTCCGCCTACTTAAAGCCTCCGTTGCGAAACCCCCGATCGAGAGCCACGATATGGAAAACCTTCCCGGAGACGCCGCCGCCGCCGATCCCATCTCGGGGATCCAGGAGATCGCCTCCGGCACCCTGCCGGAGAGGGGAATCATCTCCCGGAGGACTCTACGCCGCCATGGTCGCCTCCGGAGTGATGAGTGAGTAGTCTACCCCTGGACTATGGGTCCATAGCAGTAGCTAGATGGTTGTCTTCTCCCCATTGTGCTTCATTGTCGGATCTTGTGAGCTGCCTAACATGATCAAGATCATCTATCTGTAATTCTATATGTTGCGTTTGTTGGGATCCGATGAATAGAGAATACTTGTTATGTTGATTATCAAAGTTATGTCTATGTGTTGTTTATGATCTTGCATGCTCTCCGTTACTAGTAGATGCTCTGGCCAAGTAGATGCTTGTGACTCCAAGAGGGAGTATTTATGCTCGATAGTGGGTTCATGCCTCCATTGATATCTGGGACGGTGATGAGAAAGTTCTAAGGTTGTGGATGTGCTTGTTGCCACTAGGGATAAAACATTGGTGCTATGTTCAAGGATGTAGTTACTGATTACATTACGCGCAATACTTAATGCAATTGTCTCTGTTGTTAGCAACTTAATACCGGAGGGGGTTCGGATGATAACTTTGAAGGTGGATTTTTAGGCATAGATGCATGCTGGATGGCGGTCTATGTACTTTGTCGTAATGCCCAATTAAATCTCACTATACTCATCATGATATGTATGTGCATGGTCATGCCCTCTTTATTTGTCAATTGCCCAACTGTAATTTGTTCACCCAACATGCTGTTTATCTTATGGGAGAGACACCTCTAGTGAACTGTGGACCCCGGTCCAATTCTCTATACTGAAATACAATCTACTGCAATACTTGTTCTACTATTTTCTGCAAACAATCATCTTCCACACAATACGGTTAATCCTTTGTTACAGCAAGCCGGTGAGATTGACAACCTCACTGTTTCGTTGGGGCAAAGTACTTTGGTTGTGTTGTGCAGGTTCCACGTTGGCGCCGGAATCCCTGGTGTTGCGCCGCACTACATCCCGCCGCCATCAACCTTCAACGTGCTTCTTGACTCCTACTGGTTCGATTAAACCTTGGTTTCTTACTGAGGGAAACTTGCCGCTGTGCGCATCACACCTTCCTCTTGGGGTTCCCAACGGACGTGTCAACCACACGCATCACACCTCCGGCGTCGATACAAACTAACTGATTTGAATAAATATGTGTGTACTAACGCGCGCGACTCTCTTTCTTATTTTAGCCCTCGGCCGGATCGTCGAAACAATCGAGTACGTCGTCAAAGCGTGGCGCAACCAAGACGATGAAACCAGGAGAAACATGCACCATCGAGGTTGTCGAGGAAGCAACCGGCAGGCCGCTGGAGCCCCGCAAGAACGACAACGTCTCGATCACCGTCCAGGAGTGGAATGAGCCAAAGAAGGCATGTCTTGGTTTCACTTTTGTCGATAAGAGAACAAAAAAAGATTGCTTCAACAAGCTTATGGAACATTTCGTTCTACCTCCGGAATACCGCAAATACGATGAGGAGGGTAACAAGATTGAGGAAAACAAGGAGAGGTGCAAGCTAGTCAAACAGTTCGCTCTTTCTAAGATGTCCGACGCATTCCGGAAATACAAGCAAAATCTAACCCATGACTTTGTCAAGAAGGGCAAGACTCCGGATTTCAAAGGACAATATGAGAAACTGCAACATGATTGGCCAGAATTTGTGAAGCAAAAGAAATCGGAGCCGTTCCTTCAAATATCGAAAAAAATAAGGAAAATGCGGCCAAGAAGGAGTACAATCATATTATGGGGCCAGGAGGGTATCGCCTTTGGATGCCTAGGTGGGAGAAGATGGAGAACGAGCTGAGGGCGCGAGGAATCCGTCCAGGTACGGAGGGATGGGACCCAAGGGCCAAAAGCTGGTGGTACGGGCATGGGGGATCGCTAAACCCGGAGACAGGGGAGTGTGTTTACCAGGGCAAAATAATTAAACCCACCCAAAAGCTTATTGAGGCAATGAGGGATGCTCAAGAGGGGAGGATCAAGTTCAACAGAGACAACGACGCCCTGACAAAAGCCCTCGGGAATCCTGAACACGGAGGACGTGTACGAGGCATGGGGCACATTCCGTGGAAAGTAGGGTTCCCCCAGAACGATGACCCGTACGGTTACAGAAGCCGTAAGAGAAAGATGGATCGGGAAGCAGATGTTGTGGCGCGGTTGGCATCAGAAATGGATGTCATGAAGAAAACCGTGAGTGTACTAGTAGCCGAAAGAGATGCAGCTCGGGCGCAGCATGAAGATCATCCATTGGATCTCGGAAGCCAGCAGCGGAGAAGCAGCGTGGCTTCCACGGAGGCCCCACCGGCTGGTGCACCGACGATCGAAATTACTGCACCGGAGCCTCCTCGCTACCCCGTGGACGATATAAAGGAGATGAAAGCATGTCATCTGTATTATCCTATCGGGAACATGTCCATGAAGGTAGCCATCGGCAGTGCTTTACCACCTGGAGCACTCCACCACAACAACCCCATTCAAGATGGCTATGCTCGTGTCACGGTGGAGGACATAGTCCAAGGGTTTGAGGACCTGGACATTGACATTGCTACACCTGAAGGGGCGACAATACTTGGAGATGTCAAGCGCCAGTTCATTCTATGGCAGAAGAAGTTTATCAAGTTTCCAGGCGAGGCGCCAACAAGTCCACCCCCCTACGGTGGTGGTGGTGGCGGCGGTGGCGGTGGTGGTGGTGGTGCTTCACCTACACCTCCTTCACGTCAGCCGACGCCGCCCCCCAATTCACCTCCGGCGGGTAAGCAGCCGCCGCCCCCTAGTCCGCCCCGGGCGGGTAAGCAGACGCCGCCCCCCAATCCACCTCCGGCGAAGAAGCAGAAGCAGCAGTCCTGGATTATTAACCCGGACCCTTACGTACCTAAGAAAACAAAGGTACCGGAGCCATCACTGAAGCCTCTCCCCACGAGGCCTTGGGAACGTAGTGCCGAGGAAGTCGAGGCGGCCGCGACTGCTGATTTAGAGAAATGGAAGGCGGGCTGCAAGAAGAAAAGAGAGCCCGAGCCCAAGGCAGTATTTTCTGATGAGCAAAAGAAGTGGGCTAAGTCATTTTTGAACACACCGTCCCAAGCCGCGAAGAATCTGCCTGACGACTATGCACGTGAACTAAAGAATCAGGCACGCATGTTCAAGGAGAAGAAAGAGGAGGCCGATAAAGCGGAATTACAAAGTGCACAAAGCGGGAAACGAGTTGTTGCCCAGCTCGGGGAACAAAGTAAACAATCGATTGCCCCGCTTATAGTGACAGCCGCCGGTCCGGATGCCCCCGAAATCATAGAAGCTGCGGCAGCACAGGGATTGACTGTAACGAGTGCCAGAGAACAAGCGGCCAACTTAGGTATTACTCTTCGTGAACTGTTAGGCCTTGATGAGGCGCCAGTGAAGGAGGTAGTACTTACATATGTGAAGAATGGGCCTCCCGTCGAGCCTGCGCAGGAAGAGGATCTACCTCCACAAATAAAAGGTCTGCTGAACTGGTACAAGGGTTACATAAAACATAAAAACGCCAAAGATTATATTTTTGCGGAAGTTGGATATGAGCATCACTTCAAACAATACTCTGTACAAATTCATCTGAGTGAATTGTTCCAGCTTTTCAATCTGCGCGAGCTCGACAAATCTATCATCAGTTGCTACGTTCTGTAAGTGATTTATTTCTACCCCATCTCGTTCATATTGCCCGCACTATATATATATATGTCCTAACTATATTGTTGTGTCCGCTATTATACATGCAGATTGAAGATTAAGGAATGCAGAGTAAGGAGCATCCATGATGTTGGGTTCATTGACCCACACATCGTTAATGGATATACGTTAAAGCATCACCCCGAGAAAGACATGTGGCGGTTTCTTGAAAAGCAGGAACTCAAAAGTGATATTCTATTTCCTTACCATTTTGGGTGAGTGTTTATGTCTTGAGCACATTCTCTTTTGTTTACTCCATGCATGGTATGTGGCCGGCTAATCGATGAGTTATGCATGACGATCGTGCATGTATCGTGTCCGCAGGTTCCACTGGATTCTGCTAGTAATTAAAGTTGACAAATCAGAATGTATCGTCCACGACTCTCTGAATATGGATAAGGCGGAGTGGGCCGACATGAGACAAATGATTCAAAAGTAATTGTTTTCATTCATTTGCGCTCTATATCGATCGGCCTATTTCGTTCATTTTCTAATTAAGCTTCAAGTAATTAACTAATAACTCTCTTGTTCATTTAATTTTCTTTGCCTCGTAGGGTTTGGAGACGGTTCGCAGATACAAAGATCGGTGAATTCAAAAAAGAGCTAAATTTCATGCGGTCAAAGGCTAAGAATGGTAGCGATATGCAGCCACCGGGAACCAATCTGTGTGGATACTATGTCTGTGAGATGATCCGGAGATACACCTCTGAGCGCGTTCCGAGTGATCTCAATGCTCAGAGGAATAACCTCCGGATGATGCTTAGTCCAGAAGCTCGCTTCCGACCACTTCAAGAGGAACTAGCTGGATGGTTCAGTAGGGAAGTCCTCGATCCTAAAGGAGAACACCATTGCGAGGACGTAGAACTATACATGCATTAAATTATGTATGGAAACTTGTTCAAACTTGTATATGGTCATCCGATGATATTGAATATATATTGTATATTCCTCTTGAATTCTTTTTGGTTCTAATTTCAAATTTGTTTGAAATTGTACATTCATATGCATGTATATATGTAGTACCGTAGAATATATGAAACTCCTTCAAAATTACAATAAAGCACAAAAGAAATAAAACAATATACAAATTAAACAGAAAATATGTTTAGGGGGGGGGGGGGGAGGTTTAGGGGGGGCCTAAAACCCTAAACCTGCGGCGGCCTTTAGTCGCGCCTGGCCAGAAGCAACCGCGACTAAGGGGGGGGGGGCTTTAGTCGCGCTAATTTGGTCGCGGTTGCGCAACCGCGACTAATGGCAGTTGCGAACCGCGACCAAAGACCCTTTTTCCACCAGTGTGCGGCGCCATGGGCGGCAGCGCGCAGTATTTCCATGCAAATCCCACCATGAGATCAGAGCAGATAATAAAGACGGTATACATAGGACCGGGCAAGATAGGCACGACCTCGATGACTGGATTGGTATTACCGACCGACCGAGCGACATGTCGTCTAAACCGTATACAGATACGGCTAGTTCTACGATCGATGTGACAATTACAACTCTTCACAACGTTCTCGATTCGAAAATAAACACATGTCATCAACCACTGGCTGAGCCTTGACATCATATCAACCTAACGAATGAGGAATGCCAAGTGATGATAGTGCTAGTCTGCTAGCTACTAGGCACACAAGCCACAACTTGGAGTAACCATTAGCTCAGCACCGTGACATAGCTTGGAAGGCTACGGATGGATTTGACGTCCTTATTTTTGGCATGTCCACGCGTGCCATGGCCATCCAGACCAGGGCGATTTTTTTTTGCGAAAAGTGTGAACTGATTTCCTTTTCTTAATTAACCAACGTTTAAGGCAAGACGTTGACACTTTCTTTGGCATTTTCGACATGGTCATATCCTTTTCTTGTACGCAAAAAGCAAATGTGTGACGATGATTACTTATTATACCGGCAAGTGCAATAAGACTACTGTGGACTAGAAAGGATCCTGCGCGCCGTGCACGTGAGTGGGTAGCCAACATACATGCTCTATGGTCATCGATTTATCAGATTTTACCCCACTCTTATTAGTCCTGAATCCTAATCCGGAGCAAGTTTGACTGGGACTCACGTGGAAGATGCCTCTGTTCTGCGCAACTCACGTGTTGGGCTTCCATAGGTTTACAAGCTAAGCTGAAAGGAAAGAGAGGCTTTGCCGCTTCGTCTTGATCTTTGACGCTTTGCACCAAAATTTGATTTTTAAAAAAACCTTCTCTAAGGTTTTTTCTCTTGGCGTGTCCTCCTTGCGACAAGTGTCGTGTTCTCCTCCCCGTGTGTTCTGATTCTGTCATGTGTCACATTCTCCTTCACCATATCCATCGTTGGGTGCATGCATGTTTGCCAAATGCCGGAACGAGGAGCAGACTTTCGAGATGTCTTACCGGTTGTGATGTGGTCTAGAGGTTTTGTGTCTTGTCCCCTCAACATTCATGGCTGGAGACTAGGCACCGTGTATGATAGTATGTCAGCTGTGGCTGAAAGGATAATGCGCGGAAAAAATCATTTGTAGCTGAAATATTTCCAACCGGAGACTCATTCAACATGACTTCAACAAACGAAAGAAAACAACCAAACATGTGGCATGGAAAATCAAAATGGACTAAACAAAGTTTGGCAAGCTACTACCGATCCGTTGCCACAATTCTTTCCAATGTTAAAGGTTTTTTTTTTTATTCAAAGGATTCACATATGCATTTTGGAGGATTCAAATCATTAGGGTTGTTTGATTTGTCGACTGGATCTCATAGGATTTTTTCCCAGGAGTCCTTTACACTAGTTTATAGGAAATCCAACATTCACTCGAAGCTTCATTTTAGAACCTTTCTTTTCTCCGATCGATAGAGCCCAAAAAACTTTGTTGCGTGTAAAATATTGTAGGATCGGAGTGGACGTGACGTCGTCATCATACTTTTTTTTTCCTAATCCTATGTACGTTTTCGGAATCTTGAAAACAAAAGAAACCCCGTATTCTCATTAGCATTTTTTCCTGGAAGACATTCTTGTATGTTGGCCCACGTAGATAGCCACACTCGTTTCATGAACGCGACACCACACGACATCATTTGGTTGCATACTTGCATCTAACCAATGGTTGGTCCACAATGTGCTATTGCAATAATGATGAGAGATCATGCCGCTAAGATCTCTAGGACAGGTGGGATGTCTCACTCCATCTTTCTTTCTCCTCTCCTCATCCTCTTGAGAGTCGTCTCCCGCTCTGAGCCCTCCCATGCCTCAAATCCGGCGACGCCATTTCTTGGGGGAGAGATGCTCGGATTGTACTGTAATATCCCAGGTATTGGGGTTACAAAAATAGAGGAAACAGATGTGTGCATTGCATTCATGCATAGAAAATCTGGGGAATTTTCGCGCTTTAAAGAAAACAAATACAAAGAATCAAGTTTCACTTGACCTTGGTGGAATTGAAGTAGCTCATCAAGTCAAGCGCTATAAACCTCAATGTGACTTTGTTAAAACATTGTTTTGGGTAGAGATGATTTGATCTAAGGGGTTAGATCAAATGGAATTAAAATCAACACAACAACACTTGAATCAATGATCAATTGCTTGATCTCATAACATATCATAATAAGGTAATCCTTACCATAACATATGAACTTACATCTAATTGGAAATCAAGTAACAATAACTGGAGAAACTATTCTTCACTTATCTTCTCCATATCTTAAACTAATCCATGCTCTTATCATAAACCCTATGATATCCATTCTACTTTAATCTTGGAAGCCAGACAAGGAGATCCAACTAAGGAATATAATTCTTCTCTATTCCAAGTTATTATACATCAAACCTAGAGAGGTGAGAGTTATATCATAATTATTAGAGAAGCAATAACAAACCTTGAGCTAAACCTTGGATATACCTCCAAGTATTCAAATCATCTTTAAGAGGAACCCTAGGATATTATTCAAGACATTCCTAGAGAGAGAAACCAATTATGTTAAACATAGATATTGATGATCACATCAATCCCTATGGATCCTAAACTTAGGTTAGTATTAAAGTCCTCCCCAAATGAGTGAGACCAATCATACTAATTCTAGCTTGACCTATTCAAGAATAAAGGACAACCTTTGAATTAAAGTATTAGTTTGAAAACCATTTCCCTTGGAATGGTGAGATAACCTAATATCACATGGAATAATAATAATACCCCTGAATTGATAAGGTGAGGAAGAGACTAACCCAATTAAGCTAGACAAATGAAACCTTAGCCTAGATACCTAAGGAGATATTAGGAGTACACCTAAACCCTAGAATAACCATTCTTAAATGAGAAAGCTCAACCTATGGTGTTATACTCAAGATAATTGAGACAACCATAACCATGCCCATTCAAGAAACTATAAAAGAAAGTATATATTTAATTGATCAAGACAACACTTGATCTTGGGAGTGAGAAACCCATTCAAGGAGAGATACCTTAGGAAATCCAACATTGATCATTATAAATTGTGTAATGATCATAAACCCTAAGAAGTTGAAGTAAAGATATTAAGAACAAGATGATCATATATAATACATGATTATGCCTGGGAGATATGTGAGGATAAGTTAAACCCTACTAGTATAAGTAGATCCCATTTCCACATGAAATTATAGGGAGATCACTAGTAAGAAACTCCAGACTTATATCCCAAACTTAACTTGTGAACCACTTGGTGATCATAAGTAGTATTCTACCACATCTGCATTCCACTTATTCCTCACCTAAGAAACATAAGAAAACCTTAGTGTAAAACTCCATACTTAATATGGTGAGAAATCATCCATTCATATGACCAAAGTTAACTATAAAAAGAACCATAACCACTTTAATTACTTTCTCAATAGATTAAGGATTCTAATAGAAGTCCAATGGAATATGATAGAGTCCATTCTCAAAACCTTAGTAATTAGAGAAGCACATGAAATATTAAGCAAGTAACCACCTTATCATGGTTAGGGGAGATTAAACCCTAGCACATGCAAAATGGTGTCATCTCATCTCTACAACCCAGAAGTAAATCTCAACCCTGGTTTGTGTATCACTTGGGTGATCACCACTATAAACCTAAACCATATTTGAGTTCCAACCCATGTGTCACTAGGTTAATAGTATTGAAACCCTAATTGTCCATAAAGTAAACCTTATGTTCTAATTTGTTAACACATAATCATACACATCAAATAATAAGCAAGAGATCACTTCCCAAATAGAAACTAAGTTCTAATAACAATCCCTCAAATACTTTAAGTTGGGAGTATCACTTCCCATAATTCAAAACAGAATTGAATCCACAAGAGAAAGGAAAATTACATTAGCACATGAAATCACGCCATCAAAATCGATCTCTTATTTAAAATCCATAAATAAGTATTCTCTTGAGGTTGTTTCTTGCAAAGTAACACCAAACCAAACCCTAAATATCATTAAATAATAAAACAAACATTTGGAAAATAATTTGAATATTTCTAAAGACAATATTCAAATTCATATCTATATGGATAATTAATCCAAATCCCAATAGCAATTAATAAACCAATGACTTAGTACCATATTAAAATGAATAATATCCAACAGTAATTATAAAGTCTCTTGGGTGAATTACACAAGAATTCAAATTGTAAAATACCTGCATAGTATAGATGAATTCAAAATAGAATTATAAAGCCAGAATTCAAAACAGAAATAAAAAGAAAATAGAAAAGGAGAGGAGAGGGACTTACCTGGACTCACCTGTTGTCACAGCCCACCATAGTCCAAAGAACGGAGCCCATCGCAGCTCAGCAAGCACGGGCCCAAAGACACAGCCTCAACCTGGCCCGAGATACCCCTTCGTCCGTAAATACGAGGAGAGGCTCGTCCTCATCCCCTTTCTTCGCATGAGCGCCAGCACGACGGCGTGCTCTGCTTCCTCTCTCGCTGGCGGCTTCTCCTCGACCGACGGCGTGACGAGGCGTGCTCCCGCGTGGTATAAAACCCCTGGACGAACCCTAGCCTCCAATTTTCCTTCCTCTGCTCAATTTCGTCCCAGTAGGAAACCCTAGCTCGCACGGTCACCACCTATCGCCGATGACTGGAGCCTCCCCGACCACCGCCGTGACCACCATCGGCTTCAGCATCCTCGACATGCCCAGCATACGGGAGGAATCGAGCTGGGAGGCCCCAGAGCGTCTCCGACGAGCTCATCCCTCCGACGGCCGGCGACCCCAAATCCGGCGAAGCAAGCCTCCATCGACCCCACCGACATGCCCGCCGTGCTCATGGTGAGCCCGCGCATCTTCTAAGCTTCCAATCGCATCGAATCGTCGTCCGTAGACTCCTAGCCGCGTGTGCCGTGTCCGCCGCCGTTCGGCCTCGCCGGCGAGCGAGCTCCGGCGACCATTTAGGAGCGGCGCGGGTACCATTATCTTCGTTGTGGCACGCTGAATCGTGTGGTGTGTGTGTTCTGTCCGCGCGAGCGCCAAATCACCGGCGATCATCGCCGTCTGACCGCCGGCCGGCCACAGTAACACCACCTCATCAATTTTGACCACAGTCAAAGACACAGTGGCAGCTGACGTGGCCTAGGCCCACCAGTCAGCCACTGGGTGTAAACTAGTTCGGGTGTAGTTAGTATTTTCCTGTTTAAATTCCAATTCTATAATTACTGCAGCTTTACAAATTCATATAAAATTCATAATAACTCAGAAAAATACAAATGAAATATCAAAATTCTTCTAAAAGAAAATTCTATCCAATAAAAATATAATATGAAATTTTTATTTTTAATAAAAATTCAATTATTTAATACTTGTTGATTAAGCAATTTCCATTAATTCTTAATATAATTAAAATTTAGAAATTAGGAAAACTATCCAAATTAAATAAAAACCAATAAATAAATAAAGAAAAACATGAAATCTAATTTTCTTTATTTATTAATTATTAAATCCTTATTAGTGAGAATTAAACCCTAATTAATAAATACCTAATTATTAATTATTTAAAATAATAAAATACCAAATTCAATATTATTTTTTATTCCCAAATTATTAATAACTTCAACTTTAAATTGAAGTTATTAATCATAGAACTATATGGTGATTAAGAAACCCTAGTTCCATATGGTAGAAAACTAGGAACTCATCATTTCATGTGTAACCCCAAAACCCTAATTCAATTAGGAACCTTAGCTCCACTACTTCATATGAACCCTAAATTATTCCCAAACATAAACCCTAAGTAACATGTGATCATGTTACTTCATTAGTAATCATAGATTCACATCTAGCAACTAAATACTAGTTCAAATCCACATAAAATATGGGAACCCTATCACCACTAATTAGCATCCCATGTGTTCATCTGCATCAGACCTAGATAATTAAGTAGGGTTAACCAAGTGTAAACCCTAGATCCTATTACCAAAGCCATCAACATTATTCATTCTTATTTAGCATCACACCATTGTGATGAACCCTAACAGCAACCATACCTACTATTTTACTTTACATGACCCTGTTCCACTAAACCCTACTAGTGTGAGATACTTATGAACCAGCCTATGTAGGAACCAACCATTCTTTACTTAGGGAATTAAATAGCAAACCTAAACAACCCCAACCTAATTGATATACTTCTTATTATTTAAGAAGTATGTTCTTCAAAAGTTATTCTTTTGAAGTAAACCGAGAATCATCATCAACCCTGCTTATAAGGACCTATAAACCCTAGCCAGCCATCACTAGCAAGATAAACCAATCTTGATACAACCCATGTGTAATTAATTGCTTAGGATGCCTAGGCTTAACTCCACCTTACAAACCCTCGGTGCTGATGAATCCAACTAGGTTGTGATCCATCTACTACTCACTCCAGAAACCAATTAGAACCATAATAAACCATGGAACTCCACAACCTGATTATTATACTTGTTCTTTATTAAATAACATGTTCTTCAAAAGTTATTCTTTTTAAGTATATAATAATCAATCATTAACCATGACATGTAGTGCTAAAACCAACCACTACTCAGTACATGTTAGAACTACATCAAATCTTATTGTTGTGTGCTATTAATGCTATTCTTATGATATATTGCAGCACATGTTCATGATACCAAGTATTCAACCTTAATAAGAACCTTGTATGTGAATCACTCTAAAAGTGCAACACACCCTAAATAATCATTACAACTCACTGATACTAAATCATCGGGGTTAGGACACGCTTAGAGCGATTGCATCTCATTCTTATGCATTATTGCATCCTTGTCAATCTTTTAAACATCGTCCTTACCGGACGATGATGCTATTTCAGAATTTGGAGTTATTGCGTATCGAAGACCTTGCCTGCATAATCTTGCAGTCAAGAAAGGCAAGTTCATCACTTGCTCATGCCATTTGAGTATTTCTATCAAATTACTTGCAAAGTATTATGGTTATCACTATTGCATAAAAATCAAAACCACTACTTTCATAACTATGAATATGACTATGTGGTGGGCAATGGAACCATGGATTGTGTTGATATGGTGGAGGTTCCATTGCACGGGTTTATATCCATCTAGGATTAAACAACAAATGTCGCCAGTGATTCTTGTGCCGTAATACCCGTGTTAACCATAAGATCCGGAGTGGGACGGAGTAGTCAAAAGTGTTTCCACCTCTCGTTCATCAACGGATGCGCTTTACCGTAGACACTTGTATCTGTCGGCGGCAAGCGGTAGGCTGGGGAAGCCTTAAGTCCCCACGGCACAGTCCGTAGACACTTGTCGTTCGAAGAACAAGCGGTAGGCTGGGGAAGCCTTAAGTCCCCACGGTATTGCGGTCTATGATGGGTTGCAGCCACCGGCGTAGGAGTGTATGGTAGAGCCCAGCACTGTTGTCGTGGTCGGGGTCCACCTTGAAATCTACAGGAATAATGGGACCGACGTGGACCCAGGGTCGGCGCATGCAACAACGGGTGGGTGTTCGAGGTAGCGGAGGAACATGATTGGCTAGACCTTATACCGGGCCTCACACCAAAGGAAGTGTGGACGAGAACTATAGCTCGGTTGGCACCAAGGTTAAGATCTCTTATGGGTAAAGCAACACACCTCTGCAGAGTGTAATGAATCGTGACTGAGCACTCCTGTTCCGGGATATGGAATCGCGAACGCGGCCGGAAAGGAGCTCCATGAAGTTCTAGTAAACCGGTGAAGGCTGACGGACATAGTTCTTCTGAATAAAAGCAACCTTTTGAAGAAATGATTATGAAAACTTGCATTGGTATTAGACTTTCTGGTCTAATGCTGTAGCTAGTGCATTAAACACCTCTTTCCTATAATGAACTTGTTGAGTACGCTCGTACTCATCCCACTCTTAAATCCCCTGCTTAGATATGGAGGCATCGAAGGAGGATCTACAGTGCAACTCGAAGGCCGAAGAGTCAACAACTACTTCAAGAGACAGGACCTGTCAGAGGAGTCAGATACCACATCCAACAAGGAGAAAACCTAGTTTAGCCATAGAATGGAACTAGCTTCCTAAACCTAGCTCCTACTTAGCTAGAATCTGTTCATAGCCTCTATAGCTAGTCAAATACTCTACAAATAGAGTTCGTGATAGGATTAGACTACGAGTCGTTCTTTTGGAGTTTATTTGCAGATTTACCTCATTGTAAAGTAGGAGGCTGTGATGATCTTATGTAACAGAGTCAATGTTGTAATTCTATAGACATGCCTTGGACCCGCATATGTTTCTGTTGTACCACTCTGAGCGATATAATACCCGTGGAACTGTGTTTCATTGGTGTTATATCAGACTTGCATACTACACCATGCAGTGGTATGCCGGGTCACCACAGTTGGTATCAGAGCAAATGCTTTGACCCTAGGATTAAAACCCTTTAAAAGGAGACCTATAGGATTGGTAGTGTCTATAGGAAGTTGTCCTAGGTAAACCAAATACTTCTTATGACTTGAGATGGATATTCACTTGAGAATAATCCTGACGCACTTGAGTCAACATTTCTTATATAGCTTATCAAGATAAAGTAAAGTTAGTTAGCTAATCCCAAGTATGAAGTATACCATTAAGTCCTTAAAACAATAGATGAGTAGCCCACAGTTGGTATACAATACATGGTAGTCCAAAGAGAGGATACAACCATAAGGAAGATATCCTAGTGGAAGATGTGTACCAACACATGATATAATTAAATAAGAATTACTCAGACCTGTACTAGAAGTAATATCAAGTGATGATAATCATTAAGATATCCTAATAGAAGATGTAGATCCAGACAAGTAATGGGTAAGTAAAATCTATCCAAACTTGTGAAACAGTTGCTAGTAAGTGATAACTATGAGTTATATGAGGTAGTATAGACCATGATAAGTCAATCATGAGAGGTAAGTAAGAGAGATAGAAATAAAACATGTCTACTTAAAGAGTAGTGATAGTAATCATATATGATTCACCTGAGAATCATTATGTGATGGACTAGAATATCATAAATACTTAGGAGGAGTTTGATAAGAAGTTAGACGCGAAACAATAGAGTAAAATTTGTGTTAAAAAACCATGGGAACTGTGTCAAGTACATCAGAACCCTAGTTATATGGTAAGAACATATGGAAGTATATGAGCTATATTTCCATAGTTATGTGTTTAGTGTAGCAATGTTAGAACCTAGACATATCCTGTGAGATAGTCCTCAATAAAATGAAGGTTAAGTAGTACTTCCAAAGAAAATTAGGTTAACCTTAACTATCCCAAACCACTTTGTGTCAAGTTTATCTTATTGCAATTGTGCAATTAAGGTAAATGTTGAGACAAATAGTAGAATCCCATATACTCGTACTAAGTATCACGATATAAACCTATCTTATGTGGTGTTATATACTACACATCAGAGCCTGATGTTTAGAGATGTCTTACTCAAATATTATATTCAGGCTTATAATGGTGTGTATTATATGCACAAAGCTGAATCTTCTTGGATTTTATTGGATTTTCATTGTTTGACTAGATCCATACATGAAGTTTGACTTTGATTTGCAAGTGCATGTTGCAATATCAAGTCTTTACTTGATGCTATAGATCTAGAGGGTAATGGTATTCGTGTGAGGAAGTGACGAATTCTGAAGATTCTGAAGACAAGATGAAGGTTCATCAGAAGAAGGAAGCAAAATTGTGGGAAGCAACCACAATATTCAGAAGGAAGTACCAATAAAAATTTCATGCTTTACTCAACAGAGGAGTACTTTAGTACATAAGAAGCATGAAGGTGAGAAATCTGGTGATTATGGTGAAGCTCAAGCAGAACCACAGTCATCATAGAAGAGGGATTGCATGGGACATCACTTAGGATACTATATTCATAGTGTCAGCTAGTGGTTTTCTTGCAACAATAAACCCTCGAAAAAGGAAGATGACTTAGGTAACCATAGCAGATATAAGAAGACCATAGTTAATATCAGAAGACCACAGTTGTGGTATAGGATCAATACTGCGAGATAGAGTAGAAGATGTCTCGTCCAGCTGATCAGAACCTATAATAGAATTCATTTTTAGATAACAAATAGCCATAATTGGTATCAAGTAGTCCACCATTGGATCATTTGTACCAAGAAGTTGTGAACAAATAAAATTTTGTTAACCAAATAACACTGACCTATAATCATTTAGTCGAAGGATTTACATTGGATGTCCACAACTGAGTGGATATACCACAAACATTCTTCACAAGACCTTAGAAGAATAAAAACTATAAGCTACACCTAGACCAATACTCTAACCATTAATCCAATGGTTGGAATAAAAGGAGTTGAAGACCATAAGAAAACTCTAAGGGGTAGAGTAAAGATTGAGTTGGATGTACCACGACTCAATACTTTGAGTAAGATATAAGAAGAAGGTCTGAACTGAAAGGAAGTTCAATCTTATTTTCATAAGATTGTTGAACACTACTTTCAGAAGTATGTTAGACCAGAAGCCGAGGTTCATACCTCGAGGAAGTAAGAAGTGGACTATAACTTGAGCAAGTGAGTAATAATTACTCAGAAGTACGAAAGCTCAAGTAAGTCAAGCATAATGAAGTTGGATGAAGGAAATACCACAGACCAATAAAGCCCAAGATGATTAAGGACTGAAGTAGATTGACCATACCAAAAATCAAAGACTAATAGAATGATTCCTTTCATGGAACCTAAAGAACACAAAATAGTTATAGGTATCAACTATAAACCATGATTGGATGGACTAAATGAGTCTAATCCATTCTTAGAGGAATAAACCATCATGATCATTTCCATGTTTAGTACCTTACTTAGTACCATTATTGCAGTTTTGGTAGTAAGGGAAAACAAAGACCTATTTACCAATTAGGAGTTTAGTAACAAATTAGCCTTCGAATAAGACTAGCAGCACCAGAAGAAGTCTGAATCATTGAATCTTCAATGAGAAAGAAAACCAGCTTATAGAGTTGGAAGAAATCAAAGAATCAAAGTAAGAACCATGGTTCAGAGACAAACCCTAATGGATTCCAGGAAGAATCTGGACAAGGGATATATTCAATTATATCCAGTGAGATCATCAAGGAGTTTGAGAAAAGATGTAGTCTGCACAAGACAGATCCACACTCCGAAACGTGAGAGATATCAAACTTCGAGGACGAAGTTTAGTTTAAGGGGTAGAGACTGTAATATCCCAGGTATTGGGGTTACAAAAATAGAGGAAACAGATGTGTGCATTGCATTCATGCATAGAAAATCTGGGGAATTTTCGCGCTTTAAAGAAAAACAGTCACAGCAACTGAAGTTTCACTTGACCTTGGTGGAATTGAAGTAGCTCATCAAGTCAAGCGCTATAAACCTCAATGTGACTTTGTTAAAACATTGTTTTGGGTAGAGATGATTTGATCTAAGGGGTTAGATCAAATGGAATTAAAATCAACACAACAACACTTGAATCAATGATCAATTGCTTGATCTCATAACATATCATAATAAGGTAATCCTTACCATAACATATGAACTTACATCTAATTGGAAATCAAGTAACAATAATCGGAGAAACTATTCTTCACTTATCTTCTCCATATCTTAAACTAATCCATGCTCTTATCATAAACCCTATGATATCCATTCTACTTTAATCTTGGAAGCCAGACAAGGAGATCCAACTAAGGAATATAATTCTTCTCTATTCCAAGTTATTATACATCAAACCTAGAGAGGTGAGAGTTATATCATAATTATTAGAGAAGCAATAACAAACCTTGAGCTAAACCTTGGATATACCTCCAAGTATTCAAATCATCTTTAAGAGGAACCCTAGGATATTATTCAAGACATTCCTAGAGAGAGAAACCAATTATGTTAAACATAGATATTGATGATCACATCAATCCCTATGGATCCTAAACTTAGGTTAGTATTAAAGTCCTCCCCAAATGAGTGAGACCAATCATACTAATTCTAGCTTGACCTATTCAAGAATAAAGGACAACCTTTGAATTAAAGTATTAGTTTGAAAACCATTTCCCTTGGAATGGTGAGATAACCTAATATCACATGGAATAATAATAATACCCCTGAATTGATAAGGTGAGGAAGAGACTAACCCAATTAAGCTAGACAAATGAAACCTTAGCCTAGATACCTAAGGAGATATTAGGAGTACACCTAAACCCTAGAATAACCATTCTTAAATGAGAAAGCTCAACCTATGGTGTTATACTCAAGATAATTGAGACAACCATAACCATGCCCATTCAAGAAACTATAAAAGAAAGTATATATTTAATTGATCAAGACAACACTTGATCTTGGGAGTGAGAAACCCATTCAAGGAGAGATACCTTAGGAAATCCAACATTGATCATTATAAATTGTGTAATGATCATAAACCCTAAGAAGTTGAAGTAAAGATATTAAGAACAAGATGATCATATATAATACATGATTATGCCTGGGAGATATGTGAGGATAAGTTAAACCCTACTAGTATAAGTAGATCCCATTTCCACATGAAATTATAGGGAGATCACTAGTAAGAAACTCCAGACTTATATCCCAAACTTAACTTGTGAACCACTTGGTGATCATAAGTAGTATTCTACCACATCTGCATTCCACTTATTCCTCACCTAAGAAACATAAGAAAACCTTAGTGTAAAACTCCATACTTAATATGGTGAGAAATCATCCATTCATATGACCAAAGTTAACTATAAAAAGAACCATAACCACTTTAATTACTTTCTCAATAGATTAAGGATTCTAATAGAAGTCCAATGGAATAAGATAGAGTCCATTCTCAAAACCTTAGTAATTAGAGAAGCACATGAAATATTAAGCAAGTAACCACCTTATCATGGTTAGGGGAGATTAAACCCTAGCACATGCAAAATGGTGTCATCTCATCTCTACAACCCAGAAGTAAATCTCAACCCTGGTTTGTGTATCACTTGGGTGATCACCACTATAAACCTAAACCATATTTGAGTTCCAACCCATGTGTCACTAGTTTAATAGTATTGAAACCCCAGAATTGTCCATAAAGTAAACCTTATGTTCTAATTTGTTAACACATAATCATACACATCAAATAATAAGCAAGAGATCACTTCCCAAATAGAAACTAAGTTCTAATAACAATCCCTCAAATACTTTAAGTTGGGAGTATCACTTCCCATAATTCAAAACAGAATTGAATCCACAAGAGAAAGGAAAATTACATTAGCACATGAAATCACGCCATCAAAATCAATCTCTTATTTAAAATCCATAAATAAGTATTCTCTTGAGGTTGTTTCTTGCAAAGTAACACCAAACCAAACCCTAAATATCATTAAATAATAAAACAAACATTTGGAAAATAATTTGAATATTTCTAAAGACAATATTCAAATTCATATCTATATGGATAATTAATCCAAATCCCAATAGCAATTAATAAACCAATGACTTAGTACCATATTAAAATGAATAATATCCAACAGTAATTATAAAGTCTCTTGGGTGAATTACACAAGAATTCAAATTGTAAAATACCTGCATAGTATAGATGAATTCAAAATAGAATTATAAAGCTAGAATTCAAAACAGAAATAAAAAGAAAATAGAAAAGGAGAGGAGAGGGACTTACCTGGACTCACCTGTTGTCACAGCCCACCAGTAGTCCAGCAACGGAGCCCATCAGCAGCCCAGCAAGCACGGGCCCAGCACAGCCCAACCTGGCCCGAGATACCCCTTCGTCCAGAAATACGAGGAGAGGCTCGTCCTCATCCCCTTTCTTCGCATGAGCGCCAGCACGACGGCGTGCTCTGCTTCCTCTCTCGCTGGCGGCTTCTCCTCGACCGACGGCGTGACGAGGCGTGCTCCCGCGTGGTATAAAACCCCTGGATGAACCCTAGCCTCCAATTTTTCTTCCTCTGCTCAATTTCGTCCTAGTAGGAAACCCTAGCTCGCACGGTCACCACCTATCGCCGATGACTGGAGCCTCCCCGACCACCGCCGTGACCACCATCGGCTTCAGCATCCTCGACATGCCCAGCATACGGGAGGAATCGAGCTGGGAGGCCCCAGAGCGTCTCCGACGAGCTCATCCCTCCGACGGCCGGCGACCCCAAATCCGGCGAAGCAAGCCTCCATCGACCCCACCGACATGCCCGCCGTGCTCACGGTGAGCCCGCGCATCTTCTAAGCTTCCAATCGCATCGAATCGTCGTCCGTAGACTCCTAGCCGCGTGTGCCGTGTCCGCCGCCGTTCGGCCTCGCCGGCGAGCGAGCTCCGGCGACCATTTAGGAGCGGCGCGGGTACCATTATCTTCGTTGTGGCACGCTGAATCGTGTGGTGTGTGTGTTCCGTCCGCGCGAGCGCCAAATCACCGGCGATCATCGCCGTCTGACCGCCGGCCGGCCACAGTAACACCACCTCATCAATTTTGACCACAGTCAAAGACACAGTGGCAGCTGACGTGGCCTAGGCCCACCAGTCAGCCACTGGGTGTAAACTAGTTCGGGTGTAGTTAGTATTTTCCTGTTTAAATTCCAATTCTATAATTACTGCAGCTTTACAAATTCATATAAAATTCATAATAACTCAGAAAAATACAAATGAAATATCAAAATTCTTCTAAAAGAAAATTCTATCCAATAAAAATATAATATGAAATTTTTATTTTTAATAAAAATTCAATTATTTAATACTTGTTGATTAAGCAATTTCCATTAATTCTTAATATAATTAAAATTCAGAAATTAGGAAAACTATCCAAATTAAATAAAAACCAATAAATAAATAAAGAAAAACATGAAATCTAATTTTCTTTATTTATTAATTATTAAATCCTTATTAGTGAGAATTAAACCCTAATTAATAAATACCTAATTATTAATTATTTAAAATAATAAAATACCAAATTCAATATTATTTTTTATTCCCAAATTATTAATAACTTCAACTTTAAATTGAAGTTATTAATCATAGAACTATATGGTGATTAAGAAACCCTAGTTCCATATGGTAGAAAACTAGGAACTCATCATTTCATGTGTAACCCCAAAACCCTAATTCAATTAGGAACCTTAGCTCCACTACTTCATATGAACCCTAAATTATTCCCAAACATAAACCCTAAGTAACATGTGATCATGTTACTTCATTAGTAATCATAGATTCACATCTAGCAACTAAATACTAGTTCAAATCCACATAAAATATGGGAACCCTATCACCACTAATTAGCATCCCATGTGTTCATCTGCATCAGACCTAGATAATTAAGTAGGGTTAACCAAGTGTAAACCCTAGATCCTATTACCAAAGCCATCAACATTATTCATTCTTATTTAGCATCACACCATTGTGATGAACCCTAACAGCAACCATACCTACTATTTTACTTTACATGACCCCTGCTCCACTAAACCCTACTAGTGTGAGATACTTATGAACCAGCCTATGTAGGAACCAACCATTCTTTACTTAGGGAATTAAATAGCAAACCTAAACAACCCCAACCTAATTGATATACTTCTTATTATTTAAGAAGTATGTTCTTCAAAAGTTATTCTTTTGAAGTAAACCGAGAATCATCATCAACCCTGCTTATAAGGACCTATAAACCCTAGCCAGCCATCACTAGCAAGATAAACCAATCTTGATACAACCCATGTGTAATTAATTGCTTAGGATGCCTAGGCTTAACTCCACCTTACAAACCCTCGGTGCTGATGAATCCAACTAGGTTGTGATCCATCTACTACTCACTCCAGAAACCAATTAGAACCATAATAAACCATGGAACTCCACAACCTGATTATTATACTTGTTCTTTATTAAATAACATGTTCTTCAAAAGTTATTCTTTTTAAGTATATAATAATCAATCATTAACCATGACATGTAGTGCTAAAACCAACCACTACTCAGTACATGTTAGAACTACATCAAATCTTATTGTTGTGTGCTATTAATGCTATTCTTATGATATATTGCAGCACATGTTCATGATACCAAGTATTCAACCTTAATAAGAACCTTGTATGTGAATCACTCTAAAAGTGCAACACACCCTAAATAATCATTACAACTCACTGATACTAAATCATCGGGGTTAGGACACGCTTAGAGCGATTGCATCTCATTCTTATGCATTATTGCATCCTTGTCAATCTTTTAAACATCGTCCTTACCGGACGATGATGCTATTTCAGAATTTGGAGTTATTGCGTATCGAAGACCTTGCCTGCATAATCTTGCAGTCAAGAAAGGCAAGTTCATCACTTGCTCATGCCATTTGAGTATTTCTATCAAATTACTTGCAAAGTATTATGGTTATCACTATTGCATAAAAATCAAAACCACTACTTTCATAACTATGAATATGACTATGTGGTGGGCAATGGAACCATGGATTGTGTTGATATGGTGGAGGTTCCATTGCACGGGTTTATATCCATCTAGGATTAAACAACAAATGTCGCCAGTGATTCTTGTGCCGTAATACCCGTGTTAACCATAAGATCCGGAGTGGGACGGAGTAGTCAAAAGTGTTTCCACCTCTCGTTCATCAACGGATGCGCTTTACCGTAGACACTTGTATCTGTCGGCGGCAAGCGGTAGGTCGGGGAAGCCTTAAGTCCCCACGGCACACCGTAGACACTTGTCGTTCGAAGAACAAGCGGTAGGCTGGGGAAGCCTTAAGTCCCCACGGTATTGCGGTCTATGATGGGTTGCAGCCACCGGCGTAGGAGTGTATGGTAGAGCCCAGCACTGTTGTCGTGGTCGGGGTCCACCTTGAAATCTACAGGAATAATGGGACCGACGTGGACCCAGGGTCGGCGCATGCAACAACGGGTGGGTGTTCGAGGTAGCGGAGGAACATGATTGGCTAGACCTTATACCGGGCCTCACACCAAAGGAAGTGTGGACGAGAACTATAGCTCGGTTGGCACCAAGGTTAAGATCTCTTATGGGTAAAGCAACACACCTCTGCAGAGTGTAATGAATCGTGACTGTGCACTCCTCGTTCCGGGATATGGAATCGCGAACGCGGCCGGAAAGGAGCTCCATGAAGTTCTAGTAAACCGGTGAAGGCCGACGGACATAGTTCTTCCGAATAAAAGCAACCTTTTGAAGAAATGATTATGAAAACTTGCATTGGTATTAGACTTTCTGGTCTAATGCTGTAGCTAGTGCATTAAACACCTCTTTCCTATAATGAACTTGTTGAGTACGCTCGTACTCATCCCACTCTTAAATCCCCTGCTTAGATATGGAGGCATCGAAGGAGGATCTACAGTGCAACTCGAAGGCCGAAGAGTCAACAACTACTTCAAGAGACAGGACCTGTCAGAGGAGTCAGATACCACATCCAACAAGGAGAAAACCTAGTTTAGCCATAGAATGGAACTAGCTTCCTAAACCTAGCTCCTACTTAGCTAGAATCTGTTCATAGCCTCTATAGCTAGTCAAATACTCTACAAATAGAGTTCGTGATAGGATTAGACTACGAGTCGTTCTTTTGGAGTTTATTTGCAGATTTACCTCATTGTAAAGTAGGAGGCTGTGATGATCTTATGTAACAGAGTCAATGTTGTAATTCTATAGACATGCCTTGGACCCGCATATGTTTCGTTGTACCACTACGAGCGATATAATACCCGTGGAACCGTGTTTCATTGGTGTTATATCAGACTTGCATACTACACCATGCGGTGGTATGCCGGGTCACCACAGTTGGGTATCAGAGCAAATGCTTTGACCCTAGGATTAAAACCCTTTAAAAGGAGACCTATAGGATTGGTAGTGTCTATAGGAAGTTGTCCTAGGTAAACCAAATACTTCTTATGACTTGAGATGGATATTCACTTGAGAATAATCCTGACGCACTTGAGTCAACATTTCTTATATAGCTTATCAAGATAAAGTAAAGTTAGTTAGCTAATCCCAAGTATGAAGTATACCATTAAGTCCTTAAAACAATAGATGAGTAGCCCACAGTTGGTATACAATACATGGTAGTCCAAAGAGAGGATACAACCATAAGGAAGATATTCTAGTGGAAGATGTGTACCAACACATGATATAATTAAATAAGAATTACTCAGACCTGTACTAGAAGTAATATCAAGTGATGATAATCATTAAGATATCCTAATAGAAGATGTAGATCCAGACAAGTAATGGGTAAGTAAAATCTATCCAAACTTGTGAAACAGTTGCTAGTAAGTGATAACTATGAGTTATATGAGGTAGTATAGACCATGATAAGTCAATCATGAGAGGTAAGTAAGAGAGATAGAAATAAAACATGTCTACTTAAAGAGTAGTGATAGTAATCATATATGATTCACCTGAGAATCATTATGTGATGGACTAGAATATCATAAATACTTAGGAGGAGTTTGATAAGAAGTTAGACGCGAAACAATAGAGTAAAATTTGTGTTAAAAAACCATGGGAACTGTGTCAAGTACATCAGAACCCTAGTTATATGGTAAGAACATATGGAAGTATATGAGCTATATTTCCATAGTTATGTGTTTAGTGTAGCAATGTTAGAACCTAGACATATCCTGTGAGATAGTCCTCAATAAAATGAAGGTTAAGTAGTACTTCCAAAGAAAATTAGGTTAACCTTAACTATCCCAAACCACTTTGTGTCAAGTTTATCTTATTGCAATTGTGCAATTAAGGTAAATGTTGAGACAAATAGTAGAATCCCATATACTCGTACTAAGTATCACGATATAAACCTATCTTATGTGGTGTTATATACTACACATCAGAGCCTGATGTTTAGAGATGTCTTACTCAAATATTATATTCAGGCTTATAATGGTGTGTATTATATGCACAAAGCTGAATCTTCTTGGATTTTATTGGATTTTCATTGTTTGACTAGATCCATACATGAAGTTTGACTTTGATTTGCAAGTGCATGTTGCAATATCAAGTCTTTACTTGATGCTATAGATCTAGAGGGTAATGGTATTCGTGTGAGGAAGTGACGAATTCTGAAGATTCTGAAGACAAGATGAAGGTTCATCAGAAGAAGGAAGCAAAATTGTGGGAAGCAACCACAATATTCAGAAGGAAGTACCAATAAAAATTTCATGCTTTACTCAACAGAGGAGTACTTTAGTACATAAGAAGCATGAAGGTGAGAAATCTGGTGATTATGGTGAAGCTCAAGCAGAACCACAGTCATCATAGAAGAGGGATTGCATGGGACATCACTTAGGATACTATATTCATAGTGTCAGCTAGTGGTTTTCTTGCAACAATAAACCCTCGAAAAAGGAAGATGACTTAGGTAACCATAGCAGATATAAGAAGACCATAGTTAATATCAGAAGACCACAGTTGTGGTATAGGATCAATACTGCGAGATAGAGTAGAAGATGTCTCGTCCAGCTGATCAGAACCTATAATAGAATTCATTTTTAGATAACAAATAGCCATAATTGGTATCAAGTAGTCCACCATTGGATCATTTGTACCAAGAAGTTGTGAGCAAATACAATTTTGTTAACCAAATAACACTGACCTATAATCATTTAGTCGAAGGATTTACATTGGATGTCCACAACTGAGTGGATATACCACAAACATTCTTCACAAGACCTTAGAAGAATAAAAACTATAAGCTACACCTAGACCAATACTCTAACCATTAATCCAATGGTTGGAATAAAAGGAGTTGAAGACCATAAGAAAACTCTAAGGGGTAGAGTAAAGATTGAGTTGGATGTACCACGACTCAATACTTTGAGTAAGATATAAGAAGAAGGTCTGAACTGAAAGGAAGTTCAATCTTATTTTCATAAGATTGTTGAACACTACTTTCAGAAGTATGTTAGACCAGAAGCCGAGGTTCATACCTCGAGGAAGTAAGAAGTGGACTATAACTTGAGCAAGTGAGTAATAATTACTCAGAAGTACGAAAGCTCAAGTAAGTCAAGCATAATGAAGTTGGATGAAGGAAATACCACAGACCAATAAAGCCCAAGATGATTAAGGACTGAAGTAGATTGACCATACCAAAAATCAAAGACTAATAGAATGATTCCTTTCATGGAACCTAAAGAACACAAAATAGTTATAGGTATCAACTATAAACCATGATTGGATGGACTAAATGAGTCTAATCCATTCTTAGAGGAATAAACCATCATGATCATTTCCATGTTTAGTACCTTACTTAGTACCATTATTGCAGTTTTGGTAGTAAGGGAAAACAAAGACCTATTTACCAATTAGGAGTTTAGTAACAAATTAGCCTTCGAATAAGACTAGCAAGACACAGAAGAAGTCCGAATCATTGAATCTTCAATGAGAAAGAAAACCAGCTTATAGAGTTGGAAGAAATCAAAGAATCAAAGTAAGAACCATGGTTCGAGAGACAAACCCTAATGGATTCCAGGAAGAACTGGACAAGGGATATATTCAATTATATCCGGTGAGATCATCAAGGAGTTTGAGAAAAGATGTAGTCTCGCACAAGACAGATCCACACTCCGAAACGTGAGAGATATCAAACTTCGAGGACGAAGTTTAGTTTAAGGGGTAGAGACTGTAATATCCCAGGTATTGGGGTTACAAAAATAGAGGAAACAGATGTGTGCATTGCATTCATGCATAGAAAATCTGGGGAATTTTCGCGCTTTAAAGAAAAACAGTCACAGCAACTGAAGTTTCACTTGACCTTGGTGGAATTGAAGTAGCTCATCAAGTCAAGCGCTATAAACCTCAATGTGACTTTGTTAAAACATTGTTTTGGGTAGAGATGATTTGATCTAAGGGGTTAGATCAAATGGAATTAAAATCAACACAACAACACTTGAATCAATGATCAATTGCTTGATCTCATAACATATCATAATAAGGTAATCCTTACCATAACATATGAACTTACATCTAATTGGAAATCAAGTAACAATAACTGGAGAAACTATTCTTCACTTATCTTCTCCATATCTTAAACTAATCCATGCTCTTATCATAAACCCTATGATATCCATTCTACTTTAATCTTGGAAGCCAGACAAGGAGATCCAACTAAGGAATATAATTCTTCTCTATTCCAAGTTATTATACATCAAACCTAGAGAGGTGAGAGTTATATCATAATTATTAGAGAAGCAATAACAAACCTTGAGCTAAACCTTGGATATACCTCCAAGTATTCAAATCATCTTTAAGAGGAACCCTAGGATATTATTCAAGACATTCCTAGAGAGAGAAACCAATTATGTTAAACATAGATATTGATGATCACATCAATCCCTATGGATCCTAAACTTAGGTTAGTATTAAAGTCCTCCCCAAATGAGTGAGACCAATCATACTAATTCTAGCTTGACCTATTCAAGAATAAAGGACAACCTTTGAATTAAAGTATTAGTTTGAAAACCATTTCCCTTGGAATGGTGAGATAACCTAATATCACATGGAATAATAATAATACCCCTGAATTGATAAGGTGAGGAAGAGACTAACCCAATTAAGCTAGACAAATGAAACCTTAGCCTAGATACCTAAGGAGATATTAGGAGTACACCTAAACCCTAGAATAACCATTCTTAAATGAGAAAGCTCAACCTATGGTGTTATACTCAAGATAATTGAGACAACCATAACCATGCCCATTCAAGAAACTATAAAAGAAAGTATATATTTAATTGATCAAGACAACACTTGATCTTGGGAGTGAGAAACCCATTCAAGGAGAGATACCTTAGGAAATCCAACATTGATCATTATAAATTGTGTAATGATCATAAACCCTAAGAAGTTGAAGTAAAGATATTAAGAACAAGATGATCATATATAATACATGATTATGCCTGGGAGATATGTGAGGATAAGTTAAACCCTACTAGTATAAGTAGATCCCATTTCCACATGAAATTATAGGGAGATCACTAGTAAGAAACTCCAGACTTATATCCCAAACTTAACTTGTGAACCACTTGGTGATCATAAGTAGTATTCTACCACATCTGCATTCCACTTATTCCTCACCTAAGAAACATAAGAAAACCTTAGTGTAAAACTCCATACTTAATATGGTGAGAAATCATCCATTCATATGACCAAAGTTAACTATAAAAAGAACCATAACCACTTTAATTACTTTCTCAATAGATTAAGGATTCTAATAGAAGTCCAATGGAATAAGATAGAGTCCATTCTCAAAACCTTAGTAATTAGAGAAGCACATGAAATATTAAGCAAGTAACCACCTTATCATGGTTAGGGGAGATTAAACCCTAGCACATGCAAAATGGTGTCATCTCATCTCTACAACCCGTAAGTAAATCTCAACCCTGGTTTGTGTATCACTTGGGTGATCACCACTATAAACCTAAACCATATTTGAGTTCCAACCCATGTGTCACTAGGTTAATAGTATTGAAACCCCAGAATTGTCCATAAAGTAAACCTTATGTTCTAATTTGTTAACACATAATCATACACATCAAATAATAAGCAAGAGATCACTTCCCAAATAGAAACTAAGTTCTAATAACAATCCCTCAAATACTTTAAGTTGGGAGTATCACTTCCCATAATTCAAAACAGAATTGAATCCACAAGAGAAAGGAAAATTACATTAGCACATGAAATCACGCCATCAAAATCAATCTCTTATTTAAAATCCATAAATAAGTATTCTCTTGAGGTTGTTTCTTGCAAAGTAACACCAAACCAAACCCTAAATATCATTAAATAATAAAACAAACATTTGGAAAATAATTTGAATATTTCTAAAGACAATATTCAAATTCATATCTATATGGATAATTAATCCAAATCCCAATAGCAATTAATAAACCAATGACTTAGTACCATATTAAAATGAATAATATCCAACAGTAATTATAAAGTCTCTTGGGTGAATTACACAAGAATTCAAATTGTAAAATACCTGCATAGTATAGATGAATTCAAAATAGAATTATAAAGCTAGAATTCAAAACAGAAATAAAAAGAAAATAGAAAAGGAGAGGAGAGGGACTTACCTGGACTCACCTGTTGTCACACCTCACCGCAGTCCAAAGAACGGAGCCCATCAGCAGCCCGGCAAGCACGGGCCCAAAGACAGCCCAACCTGGCCCGAGATACCCCTTCGTCCAGAAATACGAGGAGAGGCTCGTCCTCATCCCCTTTCTTCGCATGAGCGCCAGCACGACGGCGTGCTCTGCTTCCTCTCTCGCTGGCGGCTTCTCCTCGACCGACGGCGTGACGAGGCGTGCTCCCGCGTGGTATAAAACCCCTGGACGAACCCTAGCCTCCAATTTTTCTTCCTCTGCTCAATTTCGTCCCAGTAGGAAACCCTAGCTCGCACGGTCACCACCTATCGCCGATGACTGGAGCCTCCCCGACCACCGCCGTGACCACCATCGGCTTCAGCATCCTCGACATGCCCAGCATACGGGAGGAATCGAGCTGGGAGGCCCCAGAGCGTCTCCGACGAGCTCATCCCTCCGACGGCCGGCGACCCCAAATCCGGCGAAGCAAGCCTCCATCGACCCCACCGACATGCCCGCCGTGCTCACGGTGAGCCCGCGCATCTTCTAAGCTTCCAATCGCATCGAATCGTCGTCCGTAGACTCCTAGCCGCGTGTGCCGTGTCCGCCGCCGTTCGGCCTCGCCGGCGAGCGAGCTCCGGCGACCATTTAGGAGCGGCGCGGGTACCATTATCTTCGTTGTGGCACGCTGAATCGTGTGGTGTGTGTGTTCCGTCCGCGCGAGCGCCAAATCACCGGCGATCATCGCCGTCTGACCGCCGGCCGCCACAAGAATAACACCACCTCATCAATTTTGACCACAGTCAAAGACACGGTGGCAGCCGACGTGGCCTAGGCCCACCACCAGCCACCGGGTGTAAACTAGTTCGGGTGTAGTTAGTATTTTCCTGTTTAAATTCCAATTCTATAATTACTGCAGCTTTACAAATTCATATAAAATTCATAATAACTCAGAAAAATACAAATGAAATATCAAAATTCTTCTAAAAGAAAATTCTATCCAATAAAAATATAATATGAAATTTTTATTTTTAATAAAAATTCAATTATTTAATACTTGTTGATTAAGCAATTTCCATTAATTCTTAATATAATTAAAATTCAGAAATTAGGAAAACTATCCAAATTAAATAAAAACCAATAAATAAATAAAGAAAAACATGAAATCTAATTTTCTTTATTTATTAATTATTAAATCCTTATTAGTGAGAATTAAACCCTAATTAATAAATACCTAATTATTAATTATTTAAAATAATAAAATACCAAATTCAATATTATTTTTTATTCCCAAATTATTAATAACTTCAACTTTAAATTGAAGTTATTAATCATAGAACTATATGGTGATTAAGAAACCCTAGTTCCATATGGTAGAAAACTAGGAACTCATCATTTCATGTGTAACCCCAAAACCCTAATTCAATTAGGAACCTTAGCTCCACTACTTCATATGAACCCTAAATTATTCCCAAACATAAACCCTAAGTAACATGTGATCATGTTACTTCATTAGTAATCATAGATTCACATCTAGCAACTAAATACTAGTTCAAATCCACATAAAATATGGGAACCCTATCACCACTAATTAGCATCCCATGTGTTCATCTCGCATCGAGACCTAGATAATTAAGTAGGGTTAACCAAGTGTAAACCCTAGATCCTATTACCAAAGCCATCAACATTATTCATTCTTATTTAGCATCACACCATTGTGATGAACCCTAACAGCAACCATACCTACTATTTTACTTTACATGACCCTGTTCCACTAAACCCTACTAGTGTGAGATACTTATGAACCAGCCTATGTAGGAACCAACCATTCTTTACTTAGGGAATTAAATAGCAAACCTAAACAACCCCAACCTAATTGATATACTTCTTATTATTTAAGAAGTATGTTCTTCAAAAGTTATTCTTTTGAAGTAAACCGAGAATCATCATCAACCCTGCTTATAAGGACCTATAAACCCTAGCCAGCCATCACTAGCAAGATAAACCAATCTTGATACAACCCATGTGTAATTAATTGCTTAGGATGCCTAGGCTTAACTCCACCTTACAAACCCTCGGTGCTGATGAATCCAACTAGGTTGTGATCCATCTACTACTCACTCCGAGAAACCAATTAGAACCATAATAAACCATGGAACTCCACAACCTCGATTATTATACTTGTTCTTTATTAAATAACATGTTCTTCAAAAGTTATTCTTTTTAAGTATATAATAATCAATCATTAACCATGACATGTAGTGCTAAAACCAACCACTACTCAGTACATGTTAGAACTACATCAAATCTTATTGTTGTGTGCTATTAATGTTATTCTTATGATATATTGCAGCACATGTTCATGATACCAAGTATTCAACCTTAATAAGAACCTTGTATGTGAATCACTCTAAAAGTGCAACACACCCTAAATAATCATTACAACTCACTGATACTAAATCATCGGGGTTAGGACACGCTTAGAGCGATTGCATCTCATTCTTATGCATTATTGCATCCTTGTCAATCTTTTAAACATCGTCCTTACGGACGATGATGCTATTTCAGAATTTGGAGTTATTGCGTATCGAAGACCTTGCCTGCATAATCTTGCAGTCAAGAAAGGCAAGTTCATCACTTGCTCATGCCATTTGAGTATTTCTATCAAATTACTTGCAAAGTATTATGGTTATCACTATTGCATAAAAATCAAAACCACTACTTTCATAACTATGAATATGACTATGTGGTGGGCAATGGAACCATGGATTGTGTTGATATGGTGGAGGTTCCATTGCACGGGTTTATATCCATCTAGGATTAAACAACAAATGTCGCCAGTGATTCTTGTGCCGTAATACCCGTGTTAACCATAAGATCCGGAGTGGGACGGAGTAGTCAAAAGTGTTTCCACCTCTCGTTCATCAACGGATGCGCTTTACCGTAGACACTTGTATCCCGGCGGCAAGCGGTAGGCTGGGGAAGCCTTAAGTCCCCACGGCACGGTCCGTAGACACTTGTCGTTCGAAGAACAAGCGGTAGGTGGGAAGCCTTAAGTCCCCACGGTATTGCGGTCTATGATGGGTTGCAGCCACCGGTGTAGGAGTGTATGGTAGAGCCCAAAGATCGTTGTCGTGGTCGGGGTCCACCTTGAAATCTACAGGAATAATGGGACCGACGTGGACCCAGGGTCGGCGCATGCAACAACGGGTGGGTGTTCGAGGTAGCGGAGGAACATGATTGGCTAGACCTTATACCGGGCCTCACACCAAAGGAAGTGTGGACGAGAACTATAGCTCGGTTGGCACCAAGGTTAAGATCTCTTATGGGTAAAGCAACACACCTCTGCAGAGTGTAATGAATCGTGACTGTGCACTCCTGTTCCGGGATATGGAACTGCGAACGCGGCCGGAAAGGAGCTCCATGAAGTTCTAGTAAACCGGTGAAGGCTGACGGACATAGTTCTTCTGAATAAAAGCAACCTTTTGAAGAAATGATTATGAAAACTTGCATTGGTATTAGACTTTCTGGTCTAATGCTGTAGCTAGTGCATTAAACACCTCTTTCCTATAATGAACTTGTTGAGTACGCTCGTACTCATCCCACTCTTAAATCCCCTGCTTAGATATGGAGGCATCGAAGGAGGATCTACAGTGCAACTCGAAGGCCGAAGAGTCAACAACTACTTCAAGAGACAGGACCTGTCAGAGGAGTCAGATACCACATCCAACAAGGAGAAAACCTAGTTTAGCCATAGAATGGAACTAGCTTCCTAAACCTAGCTCCTACTTAGCTAGAATCTGTTCATAGCCTCTATAGCTAGTCAAATACTCTACAAATAGAGTTCGTGATAGGATTAGACTACGAGTCGTTCTTCTGGAGTTTATTTGCAGATTTACCTCATTGTAAAGTAGGAGGCTGTGATGATCTTATGTAACAGAGTCAATGTTGTAATTCTATAGACATGCCTTGGACTCGCATATGTTTCTGTTGTACCACTCTGAGCGATATAATACCCGTGGAACTGTGTTTCATTGGTGTTATATCAGACTTGCATACTACACCATGCAGTGGTATGCCGGGTCACCACATGTACATAGTAAGAGTAGTTGTTTTGGGAGAAGCGGTTTCATGGAGTGACGTGGGGTAACCACGACAATGCCCATATGTAATGGACTTTGGTTAAGAGAAAGAAGCATGATGGTGATTCTGATAGTGTACACGCACAAGATACATGGGCAACGAGGTTTTACCTATCGTCTAGCTTCCAAAGAAGAAACCCTGCGTGATGCTTGTTGCTTGTATTGATGATGAAATTATAGAGTTGTCGAGATCAGCTAGGGTTTAACGAAACTAGGGGTTGTGTTGCGTATGGTTAGTGTTTCCGAATTGCTTGCCTCGCTCGGAAGCCCCTCCTGGCCTTTATAAAGGAGGCCATGTCTGGGGTACCCACGCTATTT
The DNA here is from genome assembly GCF_019359855.2 of Lolium perenne. Taxonomy (NCBI): domain Eukaryota; kingdom Viridiplantae; phylum Streptophyta; class Magnoliopsida; order Poales; family Poaceae; genus Lolium; species Lolium perenne. The sequence goes on from NC_067247.2 coordinate 66,460,023, forward strand.
GAGTCATATACAAATTAAGTTCTTCCTTTTATGAACTTTCCTTAATTGATATGTCCAGCTTAATTATGAACTTCAGGATTCTTGCAAAAACAATGCTTTCTCTCTTGGGCTTCACGGCCCATCATGTGGGCCTCTACTAGAGCGGAACTAGGTATAGCAGTGATAGGTAATCGATAAGGTATACCCACAACATGCTGTGAACAACGAAGGAGTTACATAGATGCATGTGAAGGGGAGAGGACTAGGAGAGGTGGTGGTCGTGATTCTTCCCATCAAGGGTATATATAGGCAAGAGGAAATAGCCGTTGCATCGTGGAAGAAAGGGGATTTTCTTGAGGATGGTAGAGAGAGACGTTGTCCAAGTGGAGAGATATGAGTGTGGTCTCTTACGAAAAAGAGATAGATAATCCCAATTCGTATGGATGTTTCCCTCGCGGATTTTAGCACTAGGATCCGGTTAAGAGGTTTCTGCAAGTAGGAGGGGTGCGGGAAACAAAGGTTGCCACACATAAAAATACGAATTGGGATACACAAGAATGGAGACTTACGTGAAGGTTGCAGTCGCATGCTATGATGACCTTGAAGACGCTTGCATTGAAGACCCCTCGCATTCAGGAGAGGGATAACTCTTTTTGGCTTCCGCCAGCTTCATCGTCGATGCACAAGGCATTTATCGTTTTGCATTTCTCAGAAAAATATAATATGTTTGACTATTCTAAGTGTCATGTATATCCAAAGGTTAATGACACTGAGCCATTGGTATTTCTACTTGGATCGTTGGCCTTTACTTTATAGATAAACCTTCACCGCTCGTCGGTAAAATACTTACATCTTTTCTTACCATGTCAGTAGCTTATGAATCAAATGTATGTATTTGGATTAGGATCCTATTCAACCATTACAACTAGACTTGTTCCCAACAGACATGGTGATGAAGTAGCACACAAGAGGTATGCCCAAGAGGTAAGAAAGTGGAGGACAAAGGAAGACGACAAGATACAAGATCAAAAATAAAAATCTAAAAAGGCTAGCTCATACATACATCAGATTATCTTGGTTGCCCCACACTAAGAAAAATTTCTAGACCCGCCACTGCAAGCAAACTCATACATTTCTTAAATCTGTGAATGATTTTTCGCCAAAATCTTTGTATGCATGGGTTGGTATTTTCTCTAGAAACTACAGGTTTTATATCTTTTCGATTTTTTTAACCTCCTTTGTTTCATTTGTATCATGTGGGCGGCATGAACATCAGTCGTTATTACACCACGTGAGCCATTTTCCTGAAATAGGATCGACGAGGGCAGCCATGGCACGCACGCAGCCGTGACGAAGTACTCCTGCTGCCGGATGCAGTCGCAAGATAAACTTGCCGCCTCTCGGGAGAAAGTGAAAGCTTGTCTTCGGCGTAGTTCAGCTTTCCTCACCGGCACGTGCGACGTGACCGACTATCGGTGGTGTCCTCAGCCTCATGGACGAGATTTCATCGTGTCCGACGCATGGATCGATCAAACCTTGCTGAGAGGATGAACCGGCGTGTGAGTTTGTGGTTGCTTGGAAGCATCCGATCGAGCCTGTGATATGCGTACGGCGTTTTGTCCATGCCAGGAGCCGGAATTTCGCCGTTCAATTAATTTCCTTGGAAAACACTAGCCGGAATGTCGCGTCTAAACATAACTTGCCAGTAGTCACCGTTACCATTGTATTAATGGTCTAATGGAGTACCGTGTATGAATACCGCTAGCTCTACCAAGTTATGTTTAGACGCGACAGTGATGCATTCATTGCGGTACCTCTCTTAGTTAATGATGAAGTCATTCATGTAGTATTTGCTTTCTCAGTTTTTTACCTAGCTCTTTTTTTCTTATAGTCCTTATCCAAAAAATGTTGACCGGGAAGCGGGCCGTGCGACTGGTCTCCGCAGTGGGCAGGACGGGACTCTATTCTGGGCCATTCACGTGCCGGGCTAGGCTAGTGCAAATTATCCATTTGACACTGAGGCCATAGCATAGTAAATTAAGGCATGCTAGTACTACTACTTGATTTCATTCTACATAGTACCCTGATATTTTCTAACGAAAAAGAGGAAAAAGATTTAAGCTTTTCCCCCGACAAGGTTAACCTCCCTCTCCATTAAAAGCATAGCGGAGATACATTGTTCACTACAATAATTAGATGAATAGGAGAGGAAAGAAGCGCAGAAACGAGTTGGTGTGGCGGTAGAAAACCCCGCTGCGAGCGATCAATCTCAAAACACCCCTACGGGGCAAAAAACCTGCTACCACTGGAACAACTCAAATATCGGCGGCTGCCCTCATCAATTTCCCGGTCCCTTGGACCATCTCCATCTTGTTTTAACCTGGTTGCAAACGTGCCCAGTATGAAAGAAGTATGAAAGGAAGGAGCACAAATAAACACAACCTCAGTAGGGTCCTAAGCGCATAAAGATAGAAAAATAACTTTTTTTAAAATGAGGGATAAAACCTCAACCTCTGCATCAGAGTGGTGCACACATCTTTTTATTGCAAAGTTTTAAGATTTTGAATAGTACGATAATCAGAGATCAAATATAACTTTGTTTCGAAATGTTCATATTTCCAAACAAATTGCAAAATCCCACCATAGGCATCTTTTATCCAAGGTAAGAAAGCATAAAATAAAGAAACTGATTGCCAAAGAGAGCTTGGACATCTGTTGATTAGAATACTACCCAGTATCCCCAAACACCTTGAGCTACCGAATAAGTAGTGATTCATGTCAAGCTTCATGCACTAGCTAACGTAACCAAAAGTACGAACTAATGGAAATGGCTAGACCATCCACTTATACATATCAACACCCTTCCGCACGTGTGACCAGGAGAACAGAAGAAAAGATCATCACGTGGAAAGAAAAATAGCACACGTATGAATGATCGTATACACGACGGACATAGGGGTGGGCAAAATAATGCGAAAGCCAGGACTCGAACTCGAGACCCTGCTCTGATACCATGTCAAGCTTCATGCACTAGCCAACGTAACCAAAAATTTGAATGGATGGAAAGGGCTAGGCAACCCACTTATACATATCAAGAGTTCACATATTCGCTCTCTTCGCAAAAGGAACATACATGATTACTAGGCCACTTCCGACGCCTCAGGTTATCCGTAGTAGGGATAGCATTCCTAAAAGTTTGCCACATGAATATCTGAATTTTCAAGGGCAACATAGCTTTCCAAACCAACTTATTGTGGAACCCAATAGGTTAGTCCCCAAGAACTCATAGACAGATTTGGTAGAGAAAAGCTTGTTACTAGTCAAACCCCAGAAAACATTATCAGGAGAATCATCCGAATGAGCATTATCAAACTTTTTAAGGGTACTTTACCATTGCTTTTTTGAAATCTCATTTTTTCCCATTTCTTATAAACTTGTTGAAGTGTATAAGTGGATTGCACTAGCACTTTTCATTAGTTTGGATTTTTATTTATTACGTTGGCTAGTGCATGAAGTTAGACATGGTATCAAATCCCAGAGTCTCGAGTTCAAGTCTTGGTTTCGCAATTTATCCTAAAATTGATGTTACCCCCTCGGCGTTCACGAATATGCCTCTTGAGCTATACCTTAATCTTACAATGTCACCTTTATTAAGATGCAACTTCTTCCCGTCGAAGCAAATAAACGAAGCAATAGTTTTGCTTCTAAGATATCTTGCTCTGACAATTCTTTGCCAAAATTCATGTTGTGTTTCCATTAACACCACCACTTTACTAGTACTAGTATACTAATGTTCTGTCTCTGCAAATCTTTGATTAAAATGCACTCTTTCTTCTTAGACTTACACACTTTGGGCCATTTTTCCATGTACTAATTATTCTTATCCTTCGTGTTTTGCCAGAAAAAATCTCTTCCTGTGTGCATCGGACTTCTCAATGAATGATGTTTTGAGGAGAAACATGGACATAGGATAATACAACACCGTAGACACACATAACTTTCTTACCACCAGAAGAGACTGAATTTACTATCCAAGCATCAAGCTTCTTAACCTACTTAGCATCAATGAAATTTTAGTTAGAGGTTTTCAAAACCGCTGAAGAAATAGAAATACCTAAATATTCCATAGGAAGATTTCGCACTTGCATCCAAACATATCAGAACAGAAACCAGCAATCTCATTATCCCCTCCAACAATACAATCACTTTTCATGAAATTAATTCTTAAGTCAGACATCAGTTCAAAACAATACAAAAGCAATTTCCGGTTAATAGCTTTCTCAGGATCATGAGTAATACACTATCATCCTCATATTGTAAAATAGCAGTGCCTTGAGGAATCAGATCAGAGACAAGCCCAACCGACATATCATTGGATTGAGCCTTCAAACCCATCTTATTAAGAGATTCAGCCAAAAGATTAAGGTTACTCTATCTAATGTTGCAACCAACGAAAGCAAAGGATCTCCTCTGAATTTGTACGATCCAAATCAGCCAGGAGGTCACAAACATTAGCTAATGCACGCACGCAACCCTTAATTTTTTAAATGAAAAGAAGGATGTTGAGAAGTTTCAAGTGTAATTGTTTTTTTTTACTTCAGAACTCACGGTATGCATGGCACTTTATTGCCAACAAATCCAACACAAAGGCATGCGTAGTATCTGATTTCTTACAGTGTTCATCCCGTCTCATCCGACTAATTTCTTCGCCTCCGTGGTGAGCCCGAATCCGAAGGGAAAGAGCGGGTTGTAGTGCTCGTCACCGACGTTCATCGGCAGCTGGTCCACCGACCTGAACCACGTCCGTGGCAGCTTCCCCGTGAACCCGTAGTCACCAAACAGTACGTCTGCAACGCCCTGTCCCTCTGAGCCGGGCAGCCACGCAGCCACAAACGCGTCAATGGCGCCGATGTATGGCTCCACCACCAGAGGCCTGCCTGAGATGAGGACCACCACGCAGTTGATGCTCTGGCACGCGGTCTGGATCACTGCCGGGCCTGGTGCCGGGATCGTCAGGTTCAGGTTGTCGCCCGCTGATTCAGCATAGGGCGGCTCACCGACCACCACGATGGCGTAGTCGTAGTTGCCAGCCTCCACGGAGCTGCTATCCGGGTTCTCCGCGTAGACCACCTGGGTGCTGGGGTCGACTGTGGACTTGATCGCCGAGAGGATCGTCGTGCCTAGAATTTCATTCAATGAAATTTTGCTCTAACAATTGATGAAGTTGCTGCGAGCTAGTAGTACCCGCAAAAAAAGACAAAAGACAGATCATTTACCTGCAGTGTTGTTATTGCCAGATTCTCCTTGCCAAGTGATCGTCCATCCTCCACATTGGTTGCCCAAGTTGTCAGCGTGGCTTCCGGCAACTAGGATCTTATTGGCTTTCTTCGGGAGAGGCAGCAATGGAGTGTCGGAAGATTTTCCATTTTTCAGCAACACCAAGGATTTCCTGACAGCTTCCCGAGCAAGTTCTCGGTGTTCCTACCAGCAGAAGGGAATACATCGGTGAATATACTAGAGTCTACGGCTCTACGCACAAAGTGTGACTAAGAGAGAAGAATTGAGTTGTTCAGAACTGACTTGCTTGCCGAGTTCACTAGAGAGACTTGGATCGGCGAAAGGGTTCTCAAATAGACCCGTAGTGAACTTGACCCGTAGAATCCTGTAGACAGCATCATCGATTCTGCTCATTGGGATAATGTTTTTCTTAACTTGGGACGTCAGTTCATCAATGAATTCTGTGTAGTTAAAAGGAACCATGACCTGCATATAGTGTGTTTCATATTATGACCAGAAAGTGAAGGCATCATTGCATTTGCATCAGTTGTATAAAGAGATAACAATCGTCAAGGATGTATCATAACCAGTAGAAGAAGGGCCACCCTTCATCATGGTTTACGTGCTAGATACTAACTCCACAATTGTCTCCAATAGAGAAACTGAGGGGACTATGCTTTGCCGAATTTTTAACATATAGTTCACGGATCATACCATGTCAATACCGGCACCAATTCCAGCCTGAACTGAATAAGAATAGTTCAGGTGCGTAGGAGAAGTGAGCTGATCAATGGCTTGATAGTCTGTAATCACAAAACCCTGTTTGTTCGAAATCCAAAGCAAATAATGACATTAGAATCTCTTAATATTTCTGATGAAAGCAAATCAAGAGACCATCATCTTTCTGTGCAATGAGAAACTGACCCGAAATTTGAGTTTGTTCTTGAGAAAATCAGTGATTAGGAAATGGTTAGCGTGCATTTTCTCTCCGTTCCAACTAGAGTAGGAGACCATAATGGTGGAGACACCTCTGATGATAGAATTATAATAAGCAGGCATATGAATGCTCATTAGCCCATGGGTATCGATGATTGTATTGTTTCCATTGATTCCCATATATGTCCCACCATCACCGACATAGTGCTTTGCGCATGCAGCAACCTTCTTACTTCACGACAGGAGGGTGGCATCAAAGTTAGTTCATCTTGTAATGAAACACTACTTGCACTTTTACACATTATTAGGGTGTACAAGACACACGAAAATTCAGTTATGATAACTGTTTGATCCGGTAGGAGCATTACCTTCCACCAACATATGGTCTTCCAGTGTAACCTGACGGAGCATCGCCTTGCAATCCAGAGATAAGTGTGGTCATTGCCTGGACAACCTTTGGGTCTTCACTATAGCTTTCGTAGCAGCGTCCCCATCTTGGGTCTCTACAAACCTGAGAAATATCAAGTAAACTACATAAATGAGTTCAAAGGGATAATAAGAAGACATGTTTGCACAAAGTCCAGACTAAAGCATCCAACAAGCAATTCAGTGTTATCCATTACCGCAATACACGGAGCGAAAACGTAAGAAATTCCAGTTGCTCTAACTTCAAGAGCAGTTGCTTCTCCTATACGCTTCACCAGCATAGGATCCCTGGAAGACCACAATACGCATAAATATAGACCAACATATGCATCGCAGCATCACTGTATGCATCAAAGTTAGTGTTCTTTCCTCTTAAAAACTGACTCGATCTAATGTAATACTAGGATGAGATGACATTTGACTATCATATCACAAGTAAAAACAGTTTCTACCTGGTAGCTCCAAGCCCAATATTGTGGGGGAAGATAGTAGCTCTGTAGACATTATTGTGACCATGGACAGCATCAATACCGTAGATCATCGGAATACCTAGGCGGGTAGAAATAGCACCCTTTTGCATTTCAGCCAGCATTGAAGCCCAAGACTCAGCAGACGCTTGAGGAGCAGGCACGCTGCCTCCGCCACTCAGCACGCTACCTGCATCATACCAATTGGTTACACATACAAACTCTGCAACTAGCCCTTCACCATCTGCAGTTGTTGTAGCATAAGTAAAATATGAAGCACCTATGAAGTATTTAGACATAGCCTCTTTCGTGGCAACTTCCCTCTCAATTTGTGTCATCTGTCCTATCTTTTCTGCGAGAGTCATCCGACCAAGCAGATCCTTGATGCGAACAGCGAGAGATTGCTTTGGATCCTTGTACTTGAGATACTCTGCTCTCCCCAGCACCAGCAAGCAGAACGTGACGAGAACACAGGTCATCTTGTGCAAACTCCCCATCTTGCCAGTATTCAGTCACCACAGCCTGCTATATAGAACTAAGTGAGGGACGCCAACCATGCATGTGATGAGTAAACACTCAAGTAAGTTTATATCAACAGTGGGAAATGAACCATGTGTTAATATGCGATGATCTGGTATGAAGAAACCATTCATTAGACTAGTCAAAGATTCCTGAAGATATCATCTCATACAGAAATAATAATAAACTAGATACAAGGGTACATATTACTTAAAACCAGCTTGAGTGTTGCTCAAGAACGGGCTGGAACAACCCCTGCAAGCCGGCAGTTAAAAAAAAGCAAGGCAGACTGTGTGCATTCTGGAGACTGTTCTCTTGTGCACGATATTAGTAGCTGATTTTGCACGGTTTAAGAAAAAGACACCCCTAAAACCAGGTAGGGTTTCCCCAGTTTCAGTGTTACTGGATAGCAGCATGATTATAAGCAAAACAGCAAGCAACTTGAACCACAAATCAGGAATCGCAGAACAAATAGGTGAGAACAGAAAATGCCGCATAAACATAACACTCCACTGCATTAGCGGAAGCTTAGATAGTACTGCGTATGCTGATATGCATACCTTCCCAAATACGCTCCACTGCAAATGAGAGAGGGCGCAGCAGTCCGGCTGCTCGCGGGCGCAAATGCGAGAAATCAGGACCTTCGCACCTTCGCGCGACAAGAAAATGGTTTTATAGCCTAACAGCTCTGCAAAAGTGCAAAGAGCCAAAGAGCTTCTTCCCTTCTCAAGCTAGCCTTGCGAGTTGCGAGAGCATTTCCCAGTGAGAGCATCTTCACCAACTCGGCCGTTTCTCATCTTCCACCTCATCTCTTCTCTCTCCTCTCTCTCCTCCCCCATCTCTCTCTCTCTCCTCTGACACGCCCGTGACATCTTCTTCCCCATCTCTTCTAGTGGACCCATCTGTCATCCTCTTGTGCCTCATTTGCAGCTCTCCAGTAAGGTCTTGGTTTGCGCGCGCTGGTTGTTTTCTTCTGCACGAAACATCCCCGTCTACTCCACTCCCATGTGAGCTCACAGTTGATGTGGAGCATGCCAGAGCTGATGAAGAAACAGCTGGAAAAATAAATCATGTGTTTAATCGATGAACTCGGCATATATTTATCAGGTTATCGATATGTACTCTGAAGAAATTCTAAATCTACAGAGAAGAGCAGTACATGTGTGCAGCCCTAGCAGTTACAGCACATGCTATGCCAACTCTCCAGTTGCGGAGCCAGGATCTGATGACGCCCCAGGCCATCTTCTTGCTACAGTGGGCTACAGTGTGATACAGTGTAATTTTTGCTACAATCAAGCCTGTGTTTTCCGCCCACGCCCCGGGCCAACGCCCGTGCAGCCTGGGGCTTGTCTCCGCCACTGCAACTCTCCTTCTGCCAACTACTGAAGTAAAATTTCGTATGGGGCAGTTCAGTATTCAGAATCGGAACCTTAGTGACTGCACTTCAACATTCAGAAGTAGAGCCAACCATCAGGACAGGAATTTGGTATTTTCTTTGTGCGTATTTTCTGAAGCCTAAACAGACTCTTGAAGTATACTTGCGGTGTTTGTATATGTGTCCATTCAGAGATAGAGAAAAAACACAGTCTGCACCGCATTCACATCCAAATGAGCAATATTCAGAGAAGTAGGAAAAAACATCACATGCTTGTGGTGTCTCTCTTTACTGCTGCTTGTTGGGGATTAAACTTCAGTGCTGGCCTACAATTGTTACTGGTACCTACAAAAGAATTGCCACGTGTTGATGATTCTGCTGAACAAATAGATATAGGCTATATACAGTATTATAGTAAAGGACAAATGTGAACACTTGCTGGGACAGAGAAACAACATGCACCACTAGATCGTGAAGCAAAAGTAACATATGACACCTTTGGTGCAATCAAGGTCAGAAACATTAACCTTACAAGAGTATGCATGGACGATTGGACAGAGTAAACTTCCCAGAGCATGGCGGTTGGGAGGACATTCATCAAAACTTCTTGCACACCTCGATGACGACCTCGCCGAGGGTGAAGTGGTGCGCCACCATGAAAATGCGAGGTTATCCGGTGACGGGGGGCTCCGGTGGAAGTGGGCGTAGGAGCGGAGATCGGCATCCGTGAGTAGGAGGACTTGGAGGCACGCGGAGATCGTCGCTGGCGCCAAATCGTCAGGTGCAAGTGGGCGTAGGAGCGGAGATCGGCATCGGTGATTAGACTAGCGCCCGCGGGAGGACTTTTTTTTTTCGATAAAGGAGCAATAGCCCCAGCCTCTGCATCAATTGATGCACACGGCCTTTTATTAAACATATAAAGTATCAAGTATCAAGTAACAAGTACGAAAGAAAGAAAAACAATCATGGGTCCGTCATGGTTGCCACATAAACCAACCAACGGAACAGCAAACATCTAAATAGGCTAGCCATACTCTATCATATTAATGTGTCGCCACCCAGTAGCCCGGTAATAGAAGTCCTGAGTAAGCACCAGCAGTCTGTTGCAACCAGTATCCATATCCTTGCGCTGCTCCTCCGGTAGCAGGAAAGCCCATAACTGTATCCAATGCACAGCTCGAAGAATGACCTGCAAAAAGTTAGTACCCTTTTGATTATTAAAAATCATATCATTTCTAGTATTCCATATTGCCCAACATATAGCAGATATACCAATCCTAATTTTCTGCTTATCTTTCTTCGGAACTCCATACAACCAGTTCCCAAACATATTATTAATACTAGTTGGTGGCGGAATATTATAAGCAAAGTAAATCATCCGCCAAATAATAGTAGCAAAGGGGCATGTAAGAAACAAATGATGGACCGTTTCATTAGTACTACAGAAACAACACTTTTGAGATCCTGTCCACCTACGTTTTGCCAAATTGTCCTTAGTAAGTAAGACCTTATTATTAAGAAACCACATGAAGATTTTTATTTTTAAAGGGATCTTGAGTTTCCATAAATATTTGCGTAAGAATCTAGTATGACCATTCATATAATCAAGATACATAGACTTAACAGTGAACATTCCGGAATCTGTAAGCTTCCATATAAACTTATCAGGTTCACTGTGAGATTAATGGTAATAGCCCGCGGGAGGACTTGGAGGCACGCGAAGATCGACGATGGTTCCAAGCAAGGTTCGATTTGGCGCCGGCGACCTCCGATTGACGGAGCGTGAAAAACGAGACATTACAAAGCGCGGGAATGCGAATCAGGATTCTGTTTTGGAGATCTGCCGGTCTAGATCTAGGTAAGCTGAGAATTTCCAGTTCTTTTAACAAGCGAAGAGAATCCAGAGTGGTGGGGATACATATTATACAGAGATGACATTTCTAAAAATAAAAAGTAGTAGTACTCTACAACAAAACCCTCGCCTTTTGTATGATAGGAAACATGCCCGCGCGTTGCGACGGGAGGGAGAAATCCACAGACAAGAACACAAAGTTATCATTCTTCAAATAACACAACTTAAATCTAAGTGCCACAATAAAGTTATATAGAAACTTGTAAAAAGAAAGAAGTGGCATAATCAAAATATATAGGTGACCACAACCTCTGAGCTTTTTCTTTTTCTGAGGTATCTTCCTTTGCATTTTTCTAACCTCAAGTATGAGGAGAAAAATTCTGATATTGATTAATCATCATCATATAGTAGAGTGGGGTTGCTGAACAAAGAATTTGCACATATATACATCTATAGATGAACCTATATTGAACACTTATCACAAATATGTATTTAGAGAAATTTATTCATATTTACTTAATAAGGTACCTATAGTTTGCCATTATTAATTTTGAAAATATTAAAAAATTAATTCAGACCATAACAACATGGAGAGAAACTTAAAGACACCTAGCTTACCTTTTCCATGATTTTCGCAGATGCCAATCCAGTTTTCTCCATAAATTGTTTAGCTAGCTCTCGGTTCTTTTCCTTCATCCGTATCACCTTGCAGATCCCGGAGGAAAGTTTTTGAATCGGCCATGGACCATGGTCTATAGCCTGGCCCTGGCTACTATGTAATATTTTGTTTTGTTGCTAAGCCCGAAGTCCAAGAACCAAGATATGCCCAACGTTGCTAGTTTCTTAGACAAAATAGAAAAAAGAAAGGAGCATCATCGCTCATCCACTCTGGTTTATACATGGCCAGGGAGTCAAAATAAAGAAAACTCTCAACACACCCGTTCGTTGCAAGCCACATACTCCCGACGAAGCAGATCCATCGTGGCCCTGCGATAGAGCCCAGTGTGGCCCATGCTCGTATTCTTTCTCCAACCAGTCATCTCGATTCTGATTGGTGTCCTGCGCCAGTTCTTCCGCAAGTGAAGAGAATAGACCCCAAAAAAATCAGGTGCAGCGAAGCGCGGTCCCGCGATGACAAGGGCGGCATCAAGGCCTATTGGAAGCTCCGCTGATATGACTCCCCCGAAGCAGCCGAGCTCGGCCGTGGCGGCAACGGCAACCCGGTCAGGCGGTCACGCTGTGTCCTCGGGCGCCAGGTCCTAGACGCGCTCTCGCCCACAGTGAAACTCGAGTATCATGCTCAATAAACTGCTCCTTTCTGCCCTGGCCGGAAGTGTGTTCAACATCACGTATACGACGTGCGCACAGCTTAGTGCTGAAATATCATTCGATTTGCGAGCAAGTGCAAGCGGTGTCGATCTGAGAAAAGTAGAAAACTGGACGTAATCCTCTTTGTAGTGTATCCTCATACTGTCATACATGTTCTCGCCGGACTGCGCGTTGTCCCGTACTCCTCCGCCGTCTCATGCTTTACCTAATCAGATTATACAGTCTGCCGGCCTGGAATCGTGCCGCTGCCATCTTGTCGTCCTCTGCTACTTTCTGCCACTTTTGACGCCGGCAAGCTCAGCCAGACGTAGTCTCGGGGGACTGACTTTGAGGCCGGCAAGCTCTATCGATCTCGCCGATAGTTGTCTCGGGTTGGAGATCGATCTTTGTATATCTGCGATGCGACGACCTGATTAGCGATTAGGGACAGGACGGGACGGCCGGCCACATATATATACAGTTAAGCCCTCAGCTAGCTTAGGTAGTTTTTGTTCTGATAGGATTCTGTACGTGCCAAGGTGGGAAAGCTTGGTTGATTCAATCCGGATACGATACTGTACCTGTCAACGTGTGCAATGGACGGACGAAACCAAGAGGACGGACGATGGAACCCGATGGACCAAACCACGGAAACGTTAGCCCCTTTAGGTAGGTGTAGATTTTGAATAACGGCAGTCAATTGCGGAAATGGTTATGTCATGGCATGATCTTGTATTCTTGTTGAGCAATGCTGGGAATATCGGAAGGAGACGGACGATGGTGATTTTATTTTTGAGAACGCTTACAAACACTTCTATGAACGCACGCACACAAACCCTATGAGCACCTCCGAGATACTGAGCCGACATATGTTGAGGTTGACGAAGTCACCACTGGCGCCTCGCTGTTGACGGGCACGTCACCTACCACTGAAATCATTGTGCCGGTTAAATCCTGAAATAAATCCAGATAAATGCAAACACTCATACCAAGTCTAGAACTTAAATCTAGGTGGGCAGCCAAGCTCTATTTACGGACGATGGTGAATTGTGATATAAGATGGCATTACAACTAGCATATAAGTATATTGAATGTATATCTTATTATATTATACTTACTCCGTCCTTAAATACATCCTTAAATAAGTGTATGTTAACACATGTCTTAGTGCATCTCCAGCGGCTGAACGCATTTCGAACTAAAAAGGTGACCGCACGTGTTCGTTTGCGTCAGCCGCAGACGTGAAATTGGCCTTCGGCCAGAACCGTCCGTTTGCGTCTGAGGGTGTTCCAGCGGCAAGACGCATTTCACTATTCCCACTTTTTTCATTTAAATAAAATAATTTACATAATGTTAAACATAAAACATGGTTAGCTAAAACCCTAACCCTAGCCTACTCCTCGCCGTCGTTGGGCAGTTGGTTCAGGTCAACGACATCAGGGATCACCCATGACCAGTTCGGATGCGACGGAGCATATGCCGGTGCGGCCGGTGGTGGTGGAGCAGCCGCAGATGCCCACGAGGGCAGAGGCAGCAAAGGCGGCGGCACCGAGCTGAAGGTCTCTTCCTCCAAGAGGCCTGGCGGCATGAGGTCGATGGTGTACTAGGGCATCGGTGGCGGCTGCTGCGGCATCTCCGGCATGAGGATCCAAAATGTATAGGAATCTCTTCATGCACATGTTGCATGCAATTGAGGTTCATGTATGAAACTCTGGATGTACATGTTGCATGAGACTCATGATGATTACTTCAGACATATATAACCTAAGGTCTCCTTTGACTCATAGAATCTTCTTGGAAATTTTCTAGAATTTAGATCTTGTAAACCTTTTTTTTTTTCCTTGGATGGCCTTTGATTCACGGGATTGTATCATGTAGGAAATATTCCCTCAAGGACACCAGTGCATCTTCACAGGAAAACATGCTTGAGATCACCTTATGGTTAAGTCCTACGGGAACTATTCAATGTTGACGACTATCCACTACATTTAAACAACCATCCGTGAGAGTTCCTGCCCAGGAGGAATGATGGATAACGTTTCAGCGTGTGTACGGTCGCGCTCTGGCGATTTGAATGGCTACGCGGGCGACCTGCGAGATCTGGCCGGAGGCGAGCCGCCGCCGATGGCCTCCCACCAGCCTCCGCGCACACCGTCGCCGCCGGCGGGCGGTGCAGAGTGGGGACGCTTCTGGGCGCCTCGCGATGGCGAGGCGGGCTCGGATTCGACCGACGAGGATGGGGAGCGGACCGCGTCAGGGGACGAGGTGAGCTCCGCTTCTCCCGAGCAACTGCGGAGGCCGTCGAGCCTGGTGACCCTTGGAGGGTTCATCGAACGGGCGACGGAGCTGGGGGGTGCTCTGCGCCACCGGCGGAGGTCGGCGTTTGCCCCTGGTGGTAAGGGCTCGCGCTTCTCCGCACCGACGCGCGCCCCTCCTCGTTTCCCTCGTCTGGCAGATGACCGGAGCCGGTGGAGTCCGGCGGCGCGAGGAGGCGGCTTCGGGATGATGGATCATTGTGCGGCGGCGACCTCGCCATAGGTTTTGCTGCCGCCACCGACGCCGGTTCGGCAGCCACGAGAAAGCTCCACTGAGGCGGAGCTATCCATCGTGGGTCCAGGGCTAGGAGGGCTCGCACCTGGGCCGCTTGGTGGGCCGCTGATGGGCTGCGGCCTCCAAGTTGGGGACCATCCTCTCCTTCAGATCAGGGAGACCTGGGAGGAGGTTTTGGGCCCGCTTTCTCGGGGCCGTCCCACGCGCGCGGGGCTGTGCGGCTGCTTCTGGGCCTCCCATGGGCGGGGCCGAGGTGGCCCAGCCAACTCCCTCTATCTGGCTGTGGATACCAAGGGGATGCACCATTCCATCCCTAGGTTTCCCAGCAAGAGCAAGTGAGATCCGGCGGCGCTCGACTCGGTCGCACAGATCCCTCTCTCGTATCAACCCTCCCCCACCTCTCGTGCGTTCCTTCGCGGAGGTTGTGGTAACAGGGGCGCGGACGAGCATGGGGGAGCGCGGCGGTGGTAGGGACGGGCGGTACAAGAGGCGCTACGACGGCTACGATGACGAGGAGGCATGGAGGCGGGACGGCGGGAGGCGTCAGCAGGAGGAGCCTCCAAGGCAGAGGTACCAGAAACCAAGGTACCTTGACCAGGGCCCCGGGGACTGGAGTCCGCCGCCGCCATGGTACGAGGAGGAGCAGCAGAGGAAGTTGAAGGCCGATGCGGGCAAGGCAAGGAACAAGGCGGCGGCCAACCGCGGCGGCGGCCAATCCAGCGGTGGCCATGGCGCCGCTGCCAAAGCCAAGGGGGCAGCAAAGGGGACAGCCAACCCATCGAAGGTGAAGGGCAAGAACAAAGTCTCCGACAAGGGGCCGGCGGCAGGGGAATGCTTCCGGTGCGGTCAAGAGGGGCACTTCCAGGCGGATTGCCCCAATGACCCCCTTTGTGTTCTCTGCAGCAGGGCCGGCCACATCTTGGCCAATTGCCCGACGAGAGGACCTCGACAGCTTATGCTGCAGACCATGGGGCACGCCATTTCGGGAGGGGGCTTCTACAACATTGATGTGGACCCTTTGCCGGACCAGCCCACAAGCGACGTCTTTGAGGCCATCATCCACTTCCCGGCCAAGGCGCTGTCGGCGGTGTAGCTGTCTGACGAGCTCAAGGCGCTGGTTGATGAGATGTGGGACTGGCAGGTGACCAGGCTCTCCGAGACGGATTTTTCTATCCGCTTTCCGTCGAGGGCGACGCTGCGGATGAGCACTGGCAGCGGGAAGCTCTACCTACCGCTGAGTCAGTGCGACACCAACATTCGGGAAGCTTTCACGGACCCCAAGCCGGCCAAAGCGTTACCATCGGTGTGGGTTCGGTTGGTAGGGGTGTCAAGAGATGTCATGACCAGGGAGAGGCTCATGGCTTGCATGACCATGGTGGGTCGCCCGGTCGACGTCGACAAGTTGTCCTTGAAGAAGTGGAAGACGGAGCCCATACGTATGCGGTTCTAATGCCGCTATCCTGAGCGCATCAAGGGCACGGTGCAGCTCTTCGTCAATGGCGAGCCTTTCACTATCGGGGTTCAGGCGGAGCTGGGCGGGGCTGGTGGTGGCAGCGGCGATGGTGGGCCGCCCAAACCTCCGGCGCCACGTGTTGATGGTGAGGATGACGAGGACTCAGAAGAAAGAAGCTTGGACATGGAGGCGTGGAACAAGCACCGCAAGAACGGCAAGGGCAATGCCGGGCCTGAGGCCAACTCCCAACCTGGCAGGGGCGCGGGTGGGACATCTCTGGCGGGCTTGGGTGGTTCAAGCTGTGCACCACAAGCTCGTCGCCCTGCAGACGCGTTTCTAGATCAGTACGGCTCTAACCTCCCCATGCACCACATGTGTGTGCTACGCAATGAGTTGTCTCCTCCCACCAAGGAGATGCCCAAGGATATGGAGGTGGAGCAGGCGCGGCTGGAGCCCGAGGTATCGATCCTGTCTGGGGAAACCCTCTCGCAGGTCACGGACCCGGTTGGGTCATGGCTGTTGGACAGCCCGTGTAGAGGTCCCAGGAAACAGGAGGGCCTCTTCCAGCCTACCCCGGGGGACCGTGCCATCGCTGCGGCCTCTCCCGACCCCGTGGCTGGGCTGGTCACTAAGGAGCCCGCACCGCTGGTGGCTGCGCTGGGATCGGTCTGGTCTGAGACCAGGGGCCACGCGGATGCCCTGTTGAAGGAAGCGACGGTGGCGGTGTCCATGGCGAAGGGGAAGAGGACCAAGGTGGTGATGGTGGGGATCACGAAGACCCAAACCAGGCAAAGCACGAGGAACACGGGAGCTGCATCGCACATCCCGGCGCTGGAGAAGGCTCAACGTCGCGCGACGGAGAAGAATCTGGACTCAGGTAATTTTTCAGCCCTTGACGCCTTCCCCGATTCTCACTTATTGTCTGTTGTTAAGGACAGTTGCTTAGTGTTCACTCCGAGTGCGGGCACTCCTTTGGAGGCTCTCTCGCTCATTAGGGCCAAGGAGAAGGCCCAGGCGGCCTTGGCGGAAGCTGCATTCCGCAAGTCGCAGGCGGCGGAAACCGCGGCCAAGGAGGCCGAGAGCGTAGCCAGGGAGGTGGCTCTCCAGGTTGAGGTGCATGATGCGGCCCCTTTGGGGGGCCCTTCGGACCCACCTATCTGTCAGGTTCCCGGTGTCGAGGCTGCTAGGGAGGCACATGATACCATCGGCGCTGGGGCGAGCCCCTTGATGGGAGAGGTGGCTCGTCGCCCGACCACTCGCAGCTTGTCGCGTGGTGCTCGCACCACCAAGTCGACGCTGGCGGTGAAAAGGGCACGAGGCAAAAATAAGTTAGTCATATGCACTCATTGATCTATAACATTCGGGGTTTCGGTCAGCAGTGGCGCCAGACCCAACTTAGGGATTACATGTCCAAGAACAGGCTTGACATTCTTGGTTTACAAGAGACGATCAAGCAGGACTTCTCATATGCGGAGCTCCGTAGCCCCGAGTGCGGCAGCCAATTCAATTGGAGTTGGTTGCTGATACGTCCAATTTGCATCACTATTTTATATCATAATTTGCTGCTATTCATTGATATATTTCATATTTGGACATAATACTTATGTTATTTCATCTATTTTGCATGTTTCATGATTATTGGAGGATCGAGCACCGGAGCCAGGATTCTGCTGGAAAAAGCACCGTCAGAATGCAATATTTCGGAAGATCAACAGTTGACGGAAATTATACCAAAAATCCTATTTTTCCAGATGACGAAGTGAGCCAGAAGGGGGAGCTGAAGGGACCCGAGGTGGGCCCACCCCATAGGCCGGCGCGGCCCAAGGCCTGGCCGCGCCGCCCTATGAGGAGGGGGGCCCACAGCCCCTCTTGCCTCCTTTTCTTCGCGAAATCCTTCGTCCCGAAGACCTAAGCTCCAGACGGTACCTCGCGAAGAGTTACAGCCGCCTCTGCGGGGTGGAGAACACCAGAGAGAAAAGAGCTCTCCGGCGGGCTGAGATCCGCCGGGGAAATTCCCCCCGGGAGGGGGAAATCGACGCCATCGTCACCGCCATCAAGTTGGACATCATCTCCATCACCATCATCATCATCTTCACCATCATCACCGCCGTCTCCACCGCTGGACATCGTCACCGCCGTAGCAATTTGGGTTTGATCTTGATTGTTTGATAGGGGAAACTCTCCCGGTATTGATTTCTACTTGTTATTGATGCTATTGAGTGAAACCGTTGAACCAAGGTTTATGTTCAGATTGTTATTCATCATCATATCACCTCTGATCATGTTCCATATGATGTCTCGTGAGTAGTTCGTTTAGTTCTTGAGGACATGGGTGAAGTCTAAATGTTAGTAGTGAAGTATGGTTGAGTAATATTCAATGTTATGATATTTAAGTTGTGGTGTTATTCTTCTAGTGGTGTCGTGTGAACGTCGACTACACGACACTTCACCTTTATGGCCCTAGGGGAATGCATCTTGTACTCGTTTGCCAATTGCGGGGTTGCCGGAGTGACAGAAACCTAAGCCCCCGTTGGTATATCGATGCAGGAGGGATAGCGGGATCTCAGAGTTTAAGGCTGTGGTTAGATTTATCTTAATTACTTTCTTGTAGTTGCGGATGCTTGCAAGGGGTATAATCACAAGTATGTATTAGTCCTAGGAAGGGCGGTACATTAGCATAGGTTCACCCACACAACACTTATCAAAACAATGAAGATTAATTAGCCGTATGTAGCGAAAGCACTAGACTAAAATCCCGTGTGTCCTCGAGAACGTTTGGTCATTATAAGTAAACAAACCGGCTTGTCCTTTGTGCTAAAAAGGATTGGGCCACTCGCTGCAATTGTTACTCTCGCACTTTACTTACTCGTACTTTATTCGTCTGTTACATCAAAACCCCCTGAATACTTGTCTGTGAGCATTTACAGTGAATCCTTCATCGAAACTGCTTGTCAACACCTTCTGCTCCTCGTTGGGATCGACATTCTTACTTATCGAAGATACTACGATACACCCCTATACTTGTGGGTCATCAAGACTATTTTTAAGGCGCCGTTGCCGGGGAGTGAAGCGCTATTGGTAAGTGGAATTGGTAAGGGAAACTTCTACTGTTTGTGCTGATTTTATTTACGCTTGCCATACTTCATTATGGAGAGATCTCCTTTTGAATGTTTATTTGGGAAATCTACTACTACTGCAAAGGTAGTGGATGAGGCGCCAGGTAAGGAAGAAATACCATACAAAATACCTATGAAAATTATTGAACGCGTAGTGGGTAACCGTTATACAGGGGATGGAACTGTCCACCCTGGAGATCATTTACTGTTCTTGCATGAATTATGCGGTTTATTCAAGTGTGCAGGTATTGCTATGGATGAAGTGAGGAAGAAACTATTCTCTATATCGCTGTCAGTAAAGCGGCGCATTGGTATAAATTCTTGGATAATGGGGATTCTCTTGAATGGAATGATATTGTGCCCCGGTTTTATTCTAAGTTCTATCCTCCAAGTGAAATTCACAAGGATCGGAACCGCATATATAATTTTTGGCCTCATGATGGAGAGAGTATTGCCCAAGCTTGGGGGAGATTGAAGTCTTTAATGCTCAAATGCCCCATTCATGAGCTTCCTGGTAATGTTATTATTGATAATTTCTATGCAAGACTTTCTTTTGAAGACAAGACCTTGCTGGATACTTCTTGTTCTGGATCATTCACGCGCAACAAAGAAGAGTTTAAAAGGGACCTTCTCAATCGGATCCAGGAAAATACTGAAGGATGGGAGATCGACAAAGATAGAGAATCAGGTATAAATTATGATTATAAATGCATTGAAGCTTTTATGGAAACTGATAAATTTCGTAATATGAGTGCTACTTATGGTCTTGATTCTCAAGTTGCTGCAAATCTTTATAAAGCTTTTGCCTCTCATTATGAATTGCCTAAGAAGAATTTTGATAAGTATCATGAACCGTATAAAGATAAAATTGATTCATCTATTAATAAATGCGTTGTAGTTGAAACTGTTGATCATGTTATTCCTGAAGCTTATATTGAAAAAACTCCTTTCCCTGCTAAAATGAAGGAGTACTCTGTTATAAATAGTGCGGTTCATAAAAGTGAAAAGAAACCTATAGAACCTGAAGAACAAATTAAAGTTGAACCTGCTGTTGCAATAGTTAAAGATCTTGTGACTGAAAATGTGGAGGATGGTCATATTATTTTCTGTGAAGATGCTTCCAATATTGTTTCACATCCTAATAAATCCAAACAAGCTAGTGTTCCTATGCTATCTGTTAGAATTGGTGATCATTGTTATTATGGTTTATGTGATATGGGTGCAAGTATTAGTGCTATTCCTTATGAGCTTTACACGGAGATTATGCACGAAATTGGTTCTTGTGAACTTGAAGATATTGATGTGGTTATTCAGCTGGCTAATAGAGAAACTATTTCTCCAATTGGTATTGTTCGAGATGTGGAAGTTCTATGTGGTAAGATTAAATATCCTGCTGACTTTTTGGTACTTGGTTCTGCTGCTAGTGAATATTGTCCTATCATTTTTGGTAGACCTTTTCTAAATACTTGTGGAGCTATTATAGATTGCAAGAAAGAGAAAATTTTGACTAAATTTGCTGGTGAATCTTATGAGTTTAACTTCTCTAAATTTACCAAAACTCCTTATAAAATTGATCCGCCTAATGATGATTTTAAAATGGAACAGTGTGCATCTATTGTTCTTGTTCCTAATAATCCTTTGCAGCAACATTTGGAGAATAGCGAGAGTGAAGTTTTTAGGCAAGAAAGAGATGATCTTGATGAAATTTTTCTTCGCCAACCTATTCTTAAGCATGATCTACCGGTGGAAGATCTGGGTACAACACCGCCACCAAAGGAAGACCCTGTCTTTGATTTAAAACCATTGCCTGATAATCTTAAATATGCTCATATTGATGATAAGAGAATATATCCTGTTATTATTAGTTCTAAACTTTCAGAGTTTGAAGAAGAAAGGCTATTGGAAATATTGAAGAAACACCGAGGTGCTATTGGCTACACTCTTGATGACTTGAAGGGGATTTCTCCCTCTATTTGCCAACACGCCATTAATATGGAAGATGATGCGAAGCCTGTTGTTGAACCTCAGCGTCGTCTAATTCCCAAGATGAAGGATGTGGTAAGAAATGAGGTATTAAGACTTCTTGAAGCTGGTACTATATATCCTATTGCTGATAGTAGATGGGTTAGTCCTGTACATTGTGTTCCTAAGAAAGGAGGAATGACTGTTGTGCCTAATGATAATGATGAGCTCATACCTCAAAGAGTAGTTGTAGGGTATAGAATGTGCATTGATTATCGAAAAGTTAATAAAGTTACTAAAAAAGATCATTACCCTTTGCCTTTTATTGATCAAATGTTAGAAAGGTTATCTAAAAATACTCACTTTTGCTTTCTTGATGGTTATTCTGGGTTTTCACAAATTGCTGTTAAAACTAAGGATCAAGAGAAAACCACTTTCACTTGTCCCTATGGAACTTATGCTTATAGACGTATGCCTTTTGGTTTATGTAATGCTCCTGCTACTTTTCAAAGATGCATATCTGCTATTTTTCATGGCTTTTGCGAGAGTATTGTAGAGGTATTCATGGATGATTTTTCTGTCTATGGGAATTCTTTTGATAATTGCTTGCGGAACCTTGATAAAGTTTTGCAGAGATGTGAAGAAACTAACCTTGTTCTTAATTGGGAGAAATGCCACTTTATGGTTAATGAAGGAATTGTATTGGGACATAAAATTTCCGAGAGAGGTATTGAAGTTGACAGAGCTAAAGTTGAAGCAATTGAGAAGATGCCCTATCCTAGGGATGTTAAAGGTATTCGTAGTGTTTTTGGTCATGCTGGGTTTTATAGGAGGTTTATTAAAGACTTCTCCAAGATTTCAAAGCCTCTTACTAATCTTCTTCAAAAAGATGTACCTTTTGTTTTTGATGATGATTGTAAGGAAGCTTTTGAAACTCTAAAGAAAGCCTTAACAACTGCTCCTATAGTTGAACCTCCTGATTGGAACTTACCATTTGAAATTATGTGTGATGCTAGTGATTTTCTTTGTAGGCGCTGTTCTTGGACAGCGAGTAAATAAAAAATTGAATGTTATTCATTATGCTAGTAAAACTCTTGATGCTGCTCAAAGAAATTATGCTACTACTGAAAAAGAATTGTTAGCTGTAGTCTTTGCTTGTGATAAGTTTAGATCTTATATTGTTGATTCAAAAGTTACTATACATACTGATCATCTTTTAATCGGATACCTTATGCAAAAGAAAGATGCTAAGCCAAGGCTTATTAGATGGGTACTTCTGTTGCAAGAATTTGATTTACATATTGTAGACAGGAATGGTGCTGATAATCCTGTTGCTGATAATTTGTCTAGATTGGAAAATATTGCTTATGATCCTGTTCCTGTTAATGATAGTTTTCCAAATGAACAATTGGCTGTAATAAAGGTGAGCTCGCGAGACAGTCCTTGGTATGCTGATTATGCTAACTTTATTGTTTCCAAGTACTTGCCTCCAACCTTTTCAGCTCAGCAAAGGAGGAAATTCTTTTATGATTTGAGGCATTATTTCTGGGATGACCCACACTTATATAAAGAGGGAGTGGATGGTATTCTGCGAAGATGTGTCCCCGAGTATGAACAACAAGAGATATTGAGTAAATGTCATGGTAGTGCTTATGGAGGACATCACGCCGGAGATAGAACCGCGCAAAAGGTTCTACAATCAGGTTTTTATTGGCCGACTCTCTTCAAAGATGCGAGAAAGTTTATTTTATCTTGTGATGAATGTCAAAGGGTTGGTAATATCTCCAGACGCAATGAAATGCCTATGAATTATACTCTTGTTATTGAACCGTTCGATTGTTGGGGATTTGACTTCATGGGACCTTTTCCCTCTTCAGAAGGTAACACTCATATACTTGTTGCTGTTGATTATGTTACTAAATGGGTGGAAGCTATACCTACAAAAAGTGCTGATGGTGAGACCTCTTTAAGAATGCTTTTAGATATTATTTTTCCTAGATTTGGAGTTCCTAGATATATTATGACTGATGGAGGTTCTCATTTTATTCATGGTGGTTTTAGAAAAACTCTTGCTAAATATGGTATTAATCATAGAATTGCTTCCGCTTATCATCCTCAAACTAGTGGGCAAGTAGAACTATCAAATAGAGAAATTAAATCTATCTTGCAAAAGACTGTTAATAAAACTAGAAAGAATTGGGCTAGTAAATTAAAGGATGCACTATGGGCTTATAGAACTGCTTATAAAAATCCCATGGGAATGTCACCTTATAAAATGGTTTATGGAAAAGCTTGTCATTTACCTTTAGAACTAGAGCACAAAGCTTATTGGGCTGTTAGAGAATTAAATAAAGATCCTAAACTTGCCGGTAATAAGAGGCTGTTACAATTGAGTTCTCTAGATGAATGGAGAAGTGAAGCTTATGAAAATCCTAAACTCTTTAAAGAGAAAGTTAAAAAATGGCATGATAGAAGGATTATCAAAAGAGAATTTAATATTGGGGATAAAGTCCTATTGTATCGGTCTCGTCTCAGATTCTTTGCAGGGAAATTACTCTCGAAATGGGAAGGACCATATGTTGTTGAGGAGGTGTATCGTTCAGGAGCAATTAAAATTAGCTCTCTCCAAGGCAATGCCACGCAAGTGGTGAATGGACAAAGACTCAAGCATTATATCTCAGGTGATTCTTATAATGTAGATGTTGATATTATTCGAGTGGAAACACCGGAAGCCTTCATCAAAGGACAAATTGACAGTCCGCCAGAACTCGACTTTGAATAGGTAACAGTACTGGTAATGAAAAGTTCGCAATTTACTTTCCGAACAATATTTTTGCTGTTTTTGGAAAATATGAAAAATTACGAGATCGAAACGGAGTGGAGGAGACGCACGAGGGCGTGCCCCCATAGGCCGGCGTGGGCCCCAGCCAGGCCGCGCCGCCCTATGAGCTGGACGCCTCGTCGCCTCTTTCCGACTCTGGTTCGACCTGGTACTTTCCTTTTGTCATGAAATTTTTTGCTATATAATCCCCCGGACCCCTGGAGGTCCGTATATCGTTTTCTCGACGTGTTTTGTTTTGAGCTGTTTCTGCCAGGATCTGTTTTCAGTCTAGAAGCACCATGGTCTCCAAGAACAAGGGCAAGGAGCTTTCGGATGAAGATATTCAAGATCCCGAGTGGAAAGAGGTGGACAAGAGCGTCAAGGAAGAGGATGAAGAAGAGGTGGAGGAAGACTCGCGCGCACACCCGCGTGCTACCATTGCAAGCGTCAAGGTGGTGGACAACCCTTTTAGTGCAAACAAGAGCGCAAGAATTCGCACCGGAGGAGGGGTTCCACGTCATTACCTAGCTCCGAAGACATCTTTCTCAGGCACTCACCATCCCTTCCGCAATCTAATTTTCAATAATCAAATTGAAAGGACTCCCAGGGCAGCATTGCCTAGCAATTGGGATATAGATCGTTCTAACACTGCAGGAAGGATGAAGCCTGAAGGTGAAGAGTGGGGAAATAACTCCAAGAGTTGGGACTCGCCGTCGGATATACTTCTCAACCGTGTCGAGCACAATTCGGAGATGATTCGCAACCTCACGTAGAAGATTGATGAGCTTCAGGAGCTTGTTGAGAAGCTTGTCAGGAATTCATCACCACCATCGCCGAAGGAGTAATTCATCATCGGTATTGGCATCCCCTTGGTTTGTTCCAAGCTTGGGGGAGTGCCGCGGTATCACATTATCACTACCTTTTACTTTTTACTGTCAAGTAGTGTCATATCATGAGTAGGGAAGTTATCATATAAGATGGGTTGCAGTTTGGAAGTATCTCTCCTTTAGTTGGTTGTCTATGTATCCCTTGGTGTGAGTTATCGTTATGGAATATTAATGAGAAGTCTTATCATTTACATATTGCACATATTATTTTAGTTTGCAATCTCTACTATATGATTGATCTTGTTATTAGTATCGGTATCACTTTGGGAGCATTAAATAAATCTATTTGGTTTTGGCAAACTTAGCATTGGTCAATAGCAACAACACTTTGAGGTTTAAGTAGAAAAGAGAAATATATGTAATTGTTTCATTGTCTTTCTTTCTTGTTAGCTCATAGCTTATTATTCTGAAGTTAAAATTGTTTGTGCTTACAAGGAAGATGCATGATTGTTTCTATCACATGTATATTTGTTTGTTTCCTTCAACTCTTATGCTTGCTAATTAACCTTGCTAGCCAAAGACCTGTACTGAGAGGGAATACTTCTCGTGCATCCAAACCTTAACCCAAACCTATGTCATTTGTGTCCACCATATCTACCTATTACATGGTATTTTCTGCCATTCCAAGTAAATACTTCGTGTGCTACCTTTAAACAATTCAAAATTTACTATCTCTCATTTGTGTCAATGTTTTATAGCTCATGAGGAAGTATGTGGTGTTTTATCTTTCAATCTTGTTGGGCAACTTTCACCAATGGACTAGTGGCTTCATCCGCTTATCCAATAATTTTGCAAAAAGAGCTGGCAATGGGATTCCCAATCCCAAATTAATTAATCTAAATAAACACTCCTCCATGGTATGTGATTGATGGACGGCACCCGAAGGATTCGGTTAGCCATGGCTTGTGTAAGCAAAGGTTGGGGGGAGTGTCATCATAATAAAACTAAAATAAAAAGGCACTCCTTCATGGTATGAGATTGTTGGCAGGCACCCGAGGATTCGGTTAGCCATGGTTTGTGAAAGAAAGGTTGGAAGGTGTGCCATACAAAATAAAAATAAAATGGGAGCCGCTCTTTGAAGGTTTGTCTGGCAAGGGAGTTAGAGTACCCGCTACCAGTCGTTGACAACAACAAACACCTCTCAAAAATATTACTTTTATTCTCTTTATATGATTTCAAAACTGAAAAAGCTCTAGCACATGATTTAATCCCTGCTTCCCTCTGCGAAGGGCCTGTCTTTTACTTTATGTTGAGTCAGTAAACCTATTTCCCTCCATCTCAAGCAAGCATTTGAGTAGTTGTGATCAAACCATTATATTGTGATTTGCTTCATCATGTCTTTTATTATTCCTTGTTCAGTACAAGTTTTATCTGAATGAATATAGCTTTGCAAGTTATCAATGATCATGAGGAGACTATTATGATTGAGTATGCAAGTTGTGCCATATAAACTTTAACATGAGAGCGCTGCTCAATGAGATAAGTATAATTGTTAATTGTTCTCTGACCAAGAACGAAGTTTGCCATCACCAACTATGATTTCTTATGCACCTTTTATTTGTGATTACCTTATACTTGTTTCAAGTTGAATTATATGAAGGAGTTGTTTACCAGAATGTCTTGTGTGAATGAATATGATGCTTCTTGTCCGTATTTTATTTATCGACTCTTCACTCCATAAACATGTGGTCCTGTTTACCGAGTTCAGTTTCGCTTGGGGACAAGCGAAGTCTAAGCTTGGGGGGAGTTGATACGTCCAATTGGCATCACTATTTTATATCATAATTTGCTGCTATTCATTGATATATTTCATATTTGGACATAATACTTATGTTATTTCATCTATTTTGCATGTTTCATGATTATTGGAGGATCGAGCACCGGAGCCAGGATTCTGCTGGAAAAAGCACCGTCAGAATGCAACAACAGTTGACGGAAATTATACCAAAAATCCTATTTTTCCAGATGACGAAGTGAGCTAGAAGGGGGAGCTGAGGGGACCCGAGGTGGGCCCACCACATAGGCCGGCGCGGCCCAAGGCCTGCCGCGCCGCCCTATGAGGAGGGGGGCCCACAGCCCCTCTCGCCTCCTTTTCTTCGCGAAATCCTTCGCCCCGAAGACCTAAGCTCCAGAGGGTACCCCGCGAAGAGTTACAGCCGCCTCTGCGGGGTGGAGAACACCAGAGAGAAAAGAGCTCTCCGGCGGGCTGAGATCCGCCGGGGAAATTCCCTCCGGGAGGGGGAAATCGACGCCATCGTCACCGCCATCAAGTTGGACATCATCTCCATCACCATCATCATCATCTTCACCATCATCACCGCCGTCTCCACCGCTGGACATCGTCACCGCCGCTCCCAATTTGGGTTTGATCTTGATTGTTTGATAGGGGAAACTCTCCCGGTATTGATTTCTACTTGTTATTGATGCTATTGAGTGAAACCGTTGAACCAAGGTTTATGTTCAGATTGTTATTCATCATCATATCACCTCTGATCATGTTCCATATGATGTCTCGTGAGTAGTTCATTTAGTTCTTGAGGACATGGGTGAAGTCTAAATGTTAGTAGTGAAGTATGGTTGAGTAATATTCAATGTTATGATATTTAAGTTGTGATGTTATTCTTCTAGTGGTGTCATGTGAACGTCGACTACACGACACTTCACCTTTATGGGCCTAGGGGAATGCATCTTGTACTCGTTTGCCAATTGCGGGGTTGCCGGAGTGACAGAAACCTAAGCCCCCGTTGGTATATCGATGCAGGAGGGATAGCAGGATCTCAGAGTTTAAGGCTGTGGTTAGATTTATCTTAATTACTTTCTTGTAGTTGCGGATGCTTGCAAGGGGTATAATCACAAGTATGTATTAGTCCTAGGAAGGGCGGTACATTAGCATAGGTTCACCCACACAACACTTATCAAAACATTGAAGATTAATTAGCCGTATGTAGCGAAAGCACTAGACTAAAATTCCGTGTGTCCTCGAGAACGTTTGGTCATTATAAGTAAACAAACCGGCTTGTCCTTTGTGCTAAAAAGGATTGGGCCACTCGCTGCAATTGTTACTCTCGCACTTTACTTACTCGTACTTTATTCGTCTGTTACATCAAAACCCCCTGAATACTTGTCTGTGAGCATTTACAGTGAATCCTTCATCGAAACTGCTTGTCAACACCTTCTGCTCCTCGTTGGGATCGACATTCTTACTTATCGAAGATACTACGATACACCCCCTATACTTGTGGGTCATCAGTTGCCGGCAGAGGGCCACTCAGGAGGGATGCTACTAGGCTTCCGAGATGACTGCTTTGAGGTGGGTGAATGGAGGAAGGCAACCTTCTTCATTAGCTCCTTGATCCTTCAAAGAAGCAACAACATGAAGTGGTGCTTCATGCTTGTTTATGGGCCGGCGGATCACAACAGGACCAATGAGTTCCTTGAGGTGCTTGAGAGGTCGGTGGCGGCCTGCCCAGTGCCGATTGTGGTTGGTGGGGACTTCAACCTCATTCGCTCTGCTGGGGACAAGAGCAATGGCAACATCTATTGGTCTAGGGTGCGACGGTTTAATGATACCATTGCGTCCCTATCCCTTCGAGAGATCCGGCGAGCAGGAGCTCGCTTCATGTGGACGAACAAGCAACTCGATCCCATCAGGTGCACGCTTGCTAGGGTTTTTGTTGCCCCGGCCTGGGAGGCCTATTTTCCGTTCTGTTCGCTGACAGCGATCACTCGGATCGGCTCTGACCACTACCCCTTACCCTGTCTAGTGGGGAGGGGCTGCAGAGCCGACCCTCGCGGTTTTTATTCCAAACCTGGTGGCTCCAGGTGAATGGTTTTGGAGAACTATTCAAGGGTAAGCTGGCAAGCTTCCTCACGGACTTTGGTCCACATCGAGGTAGTATTGAGGTTTGGCAGTATGTGGCGAGACACTCACGCCAATTTCTAAAAGGCTGGGGTGCCAATTTAGGCAAGGAGAAAAGGGTTCACAGGGAAAACCTCCTCTCCCAGGTGGAGAATATCGACAGGGAAGTCGACGCGGCTGGACTGGACGAGGAAGGATGGGCACTTCGATACCACCTAGAGGACCAACTCCTACAACTCGACAAGTTAGATGAGGAGTACTGGCGTCAGCACAGCCGATTGAATTGGACCCTCAAGGGTGACTCCAATACAACTTTCTTCCATGAAATCACGAATGGGCTCGCGCCTCCTCTCTGACCAGGGGGAAATTGAGGGGCAGCAGGCTTTGACGGTGCATATTTACCAGTTTTATCAGGGTTTGATGGGCGCCACTGGGGAGGTAAGGGCTTTCTCCCTGGCCCCTAAACTTTGGGATGAGGTTGAGCGGGTCTGTGATGAGGAGAACCGGAGTCTGGAGCTCACCTTCACCCCGGAGGACCTGGACGAGGTTCTCCTGAGCATGAAGGTGGACTCTGCACCCGGCCCCGACGGGCTTCCGGTGGTTTTCTTCCAGCGGTTCTGGGGAACCCTCAAGAAAACCATCCTTCAGATGTTGAACGACGACTTTGCCCTGGGGAGGGTCGACGTCGCTAGGCTGAACTACGGGATCATCTCCCTCATCCTGAAGGTGAAGGGAGCTGAGACGATCAAACAGTTTAGACCGATCGCCTTGATTAATGTTATCTTTAAATTCATCGCGAAATCCTACGTCATCCGCTTAGCTGCTATAGCTCATAGGACGATTGATCGCAGTGAAACGACCTTTATAAAAGGCAGGTGCCTGCACGAGGGCATGCTGGCCCTGCAAGAGATTACCCATGAGCTCAGGGTGAAGAAGCTTCCGGGCTTGCTCCTCAAACTTGACTTTGAGAAGGCCTACGACCGTGTTAACTGGGACTCCTTCAGGAGGTTCTGCTGAGAAAGGGTTTCTCGGCCACGGTGGTTCATAGGTTGATGCAGTTGGTCCGAGGTGGACGGACCGCGATCAACGTGAACGGGGAGATTGGCCCTTTCTTCCGCAATGCACGGGGTGTGCGTCAAGGGGACCCCATCTCCCCTATCCTTTTCGACTTCATGGCCGATGCGCTTGCGGCCATGCTGGCAAGGGCTAGCGAGGCGGGACACATCCGAGGGGTTGTTCCGCACCTCATTCCGGGGGGGGGGGGGGGGGGTGTGACTCACCTACAGTATGCATATGACACTATGGTTCTAATCGAACCTTCCGATCTGGGGATCGCGAACCTCAAATTCCTCCTTCTCTTCTTTGAGAACATGTCAGGTTTAAAGATAAACTTTGACAAGAGCGAGGTTTTGTTGACAGGGGTCACTGAGGGAGAGAGGTCTCGACTAGCGAACTTACTCAACTGCCGCTTGGGCAAGTTCCCCATGAGATACCTCGGCTTGCCGGTGAGCGATGCCCCTCTTTGGGTGGCTGACTGGGGCTTCCTCCCCGACAAGGTGGGTCATAGGGTTGACCCCTGGCAGGGCCTTTTCCTCTCCTCGGCTGGGAGGTTGGAGCTGACCAACTCCTGCCTTTCGAGCCTACCTATGTTTGCGATGAGCATTTACTTGCTCCATGACACCACACATAGTGCTATGGACAAACATAGGTGTCGCTTCTTTTGGGAAGGAGTGGGGGACAAGCGGAAATACCACATGGTTGATTGGGCCTCGGTGTGCAAGCCTAATACTTTTGGGGGTCTGGGGATCCTAAACACCAGGCTCATGAACATCTCCCTCATGCTTAAGTGGATCTGGAAGATTTACCAAGGCGATGCGGGTCTATGGGCGGACCTAATTAACACGAAGTATCTTCAGGGTAGGGACCTGTTCTCGCGAGCCGTACCCACCAAGGGCTCCCAATTCTGGAATGCCCTACAGAAAATCAAATGGCATTTCAAATTAGGAGCCAAACACAAAGTCAATAATGGGCTGCGTACCAATTTTTGGCTGAACTGGTGGACAGGGTCGGGACCTTTGTCGGCTCGCTTCCCGCGGATCTTTAGCTGCTGCGACCAACCTTTTGTTACGGTGCATGAGGCAAGAACCATGGAGGGAACCTCGGGGGAATGGCGCTTGCACTTTAGACGACAGTTTAGCTTAGCTGAGATGGTTGAGTGGGACAACCTATGCCGTGAGGTTCAGGCGCTCCCAGTCTCGGACTTGCCGGATGAGGTGTCATGGTCCTTGGAACCATCTGGCACCTTCTCCACCAAGTCAGTGTACTTTGGGTTGACGCACGGGACAACAGTCACCCAATTCAAGGAGGTTTGGAGGACTTGAGTGCCTCCCAGGATTAAAGTCTTCCTCTGGCAGCTTATCCAGAGTAGACTCCCCTCTAGCGATCAGGTGGCTAGACGTCGAGGCCCCTCGAATGGTCTTTGCAGCCTCTGTGGGGAACCAGAGGATTGCAACCACATTTTCTTCGCCCTATCACTTGGCAAGGTTCATGTGGGCAAGAGTTAGGGAGCTTCTGGGTACTTCTTGGAACCCAGCAGGGGCTGGGGATTTCATTGCGCTCGCACAAGGGTTAGCGGGCCCCCTTCGTAAAATAGCGTAGTTTACGTTTGCGGCTCAATGCTGGGCTTTATGAAATATACGTAACAAGCTTACTATTGAAGGGACTTTGATTGGGCATTCTGCTGATGTTTTCTTCCACATGTCACGACATATGCAGTGCTGGAGGGTGTTGGTCAGGCTGAGGGACAGGGCGCTACTGGACGAGGTGCTGCGCGAGGTGAGGAGGCTACATGCAAGAGCTAGGACCTGAGCTTTGCCATTTATCAGACTAGTTCTATTCGCCCCGCTTCAGGGTTTGTATGTTGATTGTTTGGCTACTCTTATGCCTCTATGCTTAGTCTCCTAGGATCCAGGGGGATATATGTGTTGCCCATATATTTGGGTAGGTTCTAGTCTCACCGTGGTGTGTCATTTGTATCAGATGATGTTGTTATGTCGTCGCTTTATTTATAAAGCCGGGCCAAGGACCTTCTCTTTAAAAGAGTTCCTGCCCACGCACGAGAAACACCAGGCGATCGGATCTTAGCACGGTCGCCTCCAGCTACCGCCATTTGCCTCCCTCTTTTCCTCCCTTCGCCTACCTCCTAGATCGCCTCTTGCGGGGCGACTTCAGAGGCCCCTTCCCCAACATAGCGAGCTGCTCATTGATCTACTGCCCATGGCCACTGCGTCATCTTTGTAGGCGGTGGTGGACTGGTTGCCACGCCCAGCCTGTCCAAAGTATTTTTCGACGAACATGAAGTTTGTTGGAAAAGCCTATCCGTAAGCCTTATTTAATGGTAATTCTGAAAAGTAAAAAATTTAGTCATAGAATCATCGCATCTACGTGACGTTTTACGGGTTCTTCTCCATGGCTCCGATCTTCTTGTCTTTGAGCTGATAAGCTCCTCCAGGGACTACTTCTGTGACGATGAAGGGCCCGAGCAACGGTGACTCGAACTTGCTATGCATATCTTGCTTGAGTTTAAGGACCCAGTCCCCGACATCAAAGGATTGTGGGCGTAGCCGATGGCTATGATAATTTCGCAGGTTTTGTTGATATGTTGTTTCTCTTGTGAGTGCTACGCCGTGCGCCTCGTCGAGTGCATCAACGTCATTTTCGAGGGCCTTTGTGTACTCGACTTCTTCGTATTCTGCAACTCGCGGAGCCTCGTGGATTATTTTGACTGGAAGCATGATCTCAGCACCATGGACCAAAAAGAAAGGCGTCTCTTGAGTGGCGGCATTTGGTGTTGTTCGTAAACTCTAGAGGACGGAGGGTAGCTCATCTACCTAGATATCTAGATGATACTTGAGAGTTGTCGATATACCTCTAGGGTGGTCGACAAACCTTGAGGTGTCTCTACAACCTATTTTGTGCATGGCACTTAGTATTCTCAAAAACTAAGATGCCAAAAAGAATGCAAACACAATTGTGAAATATTTTTAAAAATAGTCACGGGTGACCATAATACAACACAGAAGATGGCAGCATATTTCAAATAGCATACAAGCATAATGGCCGCAAACAGAATCGTATTACAAATTGGACAGAGTTCTCAAACTTTCACAATTAAGACAAGGTTCAAATTTATCTTAACTCAACAACACAGGTGGGTACATAACACATATATTACAAGCTAAGTTAACATAGGTCACTAAAAGGAAACACCAATGTCTCCAATATTACATATGAGATCACTCATCACAAACATCTCTGATCCTCTTGAGCTTCTCCTTGCTTTCATCACTGACCATTGGAAAATCAAAGAGCATATACTCAATCTTTTTCTTTTCTTCTTTCAAAGCCTCTTTTTATGCCTTCAGAGCCTCTCCTTCTGCATCCCAGTCCTCCTTAGCCCTCATTACATCAGCTTGGATTTTCTGCACCTGCTTCTGCTCAAGAACTAGCTTCTTCAACACTGACATTTCATCATCAGCTCTAGACATGATCCTCTTGTAATTATCCCGGAGCACACTTTTCTATGTCTCCTCTGTAAAAAATTTAACATCAACTAGCAAGCTTCCATATTTCTTCTATATCTTGGTCTTTTTGTAGAAAGCTCCTCATCAAACTTGGCATGCTCTAATTTTGTCCTCAATTCTAGAGCCGAGTTGCTAGAATAATACATTCCCCATGTTGTAGTGTATCCAGATAGTCACCATCTACCTATGAATGAAATCCATAGTTGTTGACATTCTGCAGTAAAATTAAAACATCCTTTTGGATCATGGGCACCAGTGCTCTCATTGTATAAAATTTCGAAAATTATATTTATATATTTCAAAAAATTATGTAGAAAAATTCTAAAAGTAGCCAATGATGTATTCCACTAACGTATAAAATCTCAATTACATATGTTTTGTTTTCTGAGCTACACAAAAATGACAAAGTCTGATTTTTTTTTGGAGATTTGATTCACTATACTCATATCCACATATTTGTTATCTTTTTGCAGCTCAAACACACATTATTTGCAGTTGAAAATTTACACGCTTGTGGGATACAATACTAACTACATCATGATTTATTTTCAGATTTTTCTGAAACTTAAAAAATATGATTTTTAATTACTTCTCTGAAAAGGCATCGCTGGTGCTCATGTGCACCAAATCTCTGTCCCATTTGCTCATATATTTGATAACACAATTTAACAATATCGTTAAATTAATACATACCCAATATACTTGTTAACACGACTAATATGCTTTGATGATGACTAAACGATGCAAATACAAAATTATTTGTCTAACTCCATGCTGGTTTATGACTAAATAATGCTAATACAAATTAATATATGTCCACCAACTCCATCTTGGATTATCACTATATCATATCAAACTATAAGGATACACTAGTTTAGCTGCTAGTCAATCATCCCAACTATAATTAAGCATACTTGGACTATGACTAAACACTGGAAATACCAACACTTCATGTGCAACACTAAACTGTGATACTACAACCAATCCAAACTAATATATGTCAAACTATCAAACTACAATAAAAAATGGTTCATTCCTACAGAAAATGGTAACTCAAGGTAACTCAAATGCAGATAACAAACACTCACATTTTCCACAAAGCAAAGGTAGAATCGTCACCACGTACGTGTTTGTGCCTTCAAAGGCCACCCATTTGACCGACTCAATGAGGTTGACGCGGCAATGTTCATCGGATCCCACAGCTATCCCGTGAAATGTCTGGTCTTCACTCTTCAATGATCTCAGGAGCATAGTCGATGTCGGTAAAGTCCTAATCTGGAATATGATAGAAAATCTGAGTAAACCGACTAAATCGACAACAAATTCCAAATTTCCCGATCGAAAACCCTAGATTCGCTAGATAAACTTACAAGGAGCATGTCTTCTAGGAGCCGTCGTGCCATGAATAGGAGCAGAGTAAAGGGGGAGTGACTTGGTTAGCAACACACAGGAGGGGCAAGTCGTTACTAACCGAAGGAACTGACGGTGGGCCCATCGCCCCGTTAATGGCCGTTGACGGCTTTCCAAGCCATCCGTCTCTCATCACTAGTGGAAAATGGTGCTTTTGCACCGGTTGGTAAGGGCCATATGCACCGGATGCCCAACCGGTGCAAAGCATCCGGTGCAAAAGCCCCCCCCCCCCTTTTGCACCGGTTCAGTTGCGAACCGGTGCTAAAGGGGCACCACGTGGCGGCTGTCGGACGCACGAGCGATAGGACCTTGCCGCGGCAGGAAAATGTCCCAAAACGCTACCGCGGTAGAACCCCGCTACCGCAAATTTTTTTCGAATTATTTTTCACTCCCTATTTTTTCCTTTTTTTTTCAGAATTTCTATTATTTTAGTTATTTCACAAGTTTAGTATCTAACTACCCTTATCTCTAGTCTAATTACTTACTCGTGCTTAGACTTCCCGCTCGGTACCCATCCTCCCACTACTCTAGCACTAGCACGCTTAACTTCCAAGTTCCTTTCCATCCCGTATCCAAGTGCTTCGCGCGCATGTATGTGATAGTAGTATCATATCAATCCTATTAACATATCGGTAGATGTCATATTTCTTTATTGTTCAAATTTCAAATAATTCTTTTAATAAACAAAAGTAATGATATAATAATAATCTAGACTAAATAAATAAACATTAACTTTGTAATTTGTATTATTTTTAATTATTTTCAATTTTTAATTTGTTTTGCCAAACCTAAAACCTGAAAATTTGAAAAACTTATAATTTTCAGAGTGTAATCTTTATGCAGGATGCAATTATTAATTTTAATTTTGAAAAATAAAAAATATATAAAATCCTAAATTTTAATTTTTCTCAGGATTTTTTGGATATAT
This sequence comes from Lolium perenne, assembly GCF_019359855.2. Taxonomy (NCBI): domain Eukaryota; kingdom Viridiplantae; phylum Streptophyta; class Magnoliopsida; order Poales; family Poaceae; genus Lolium; species Lolium perenne. The sequence goes on from NC_067247.2 coordinate 66,495,731, forward strand.
TATACGTTTTTTTCCGACGTCGTATGCAAAAGTTATTGCGGTTTTACCTTTTTTTAACTTTTTTTGCAAAAAAAGTGAAAATTTGAATTTCTTAATTTCTCCAAATAGTAGGTTGCATAACATACAAGAATCTGAAAAAAAATATTTTTTTTGAATTTTCTATCATTTTCTTTTCTATTTTACAGTGCTAAAAAATGCGATCCGGGGGGGGGGGGGGGTGGAGGTGCGTGGGGAGCAGAAAAACCCGAACCGGTGCTAAAGGTCCCACACGAACCGGTGCTAATGGCCCCTGGATGTCCAGACCGCACGAACCGGTGCTAATGACCCCTTTAGCACCGGTTCGTGCCAAATCCGGTGCAAAAGTGATAAAAGCCCTTGTTTCTACTAGTGCATGTGCCATGTGAGCCTGACAATGGAGCCAACATGTAGTTTCTTGATTAAAACATGGTCGGACGGGAATCATTGCTACATGTTACCACTAGAGTGGAGGCTTTTTAAAACCCTAATGTAAAGTGGTAGCTTTTTGAAACCCTAACCGCTAATGTGATATTTTTTCGTCATTTTCTCTGTTTCTCAATAAGCAGCTAAGAAATTGGAAACATTTTTTTTTGTTAAAAAACATTGTCATTGTGATAATTCCAAATACCCCTCTAATTTTTTTGTTGACCCATCTTAATCAGTTTTCCATCATATCCGCAACACTAGATGGAGGTGGAAGATCAAATACTACCAATATTATGCGCCATAGTAGCTGTTCAAATGGACAGGAAAAGATCATGTACTGTACTGTTTCATCTTCGTCACAAAATAACACTTTATTTCCATTCCTTAGAATCTCTCGTCCTATAGACTGTATGAAACGTGTAAATCAGTTTGTCGTCACATTTGCATGTCCCAGCAGGAGGGCTTAACTGGTAGAAAAACAGGCTTCCGGTGAGCCCCATAAGTCGCGAAGCTATAGGAACCGCGACTAATGGGACCTTTAGTCGCGGTTCGGGAGGCGAACCGCGACCAAAGGCCTGGGCCCAGGGCGCTCGGTGGCCAGCCGGTGCACGTGGGGGGCTTTAGTCGCGGTTGGCCAGGCCAACCGCGACTAAAGGTGCCCGAAGGCCTTTAGTCGCGGTTGGCCAGGCCAACCGGGACTAAAGCCCCTCCCCTATATATACCCATCCAGCAGCCAACACTTAGCCATTTGGAGCCATTCTCTTCACAAACTTCACAAGTGGGTCTTAGGTTTGCTTTTGGTTCCTCTTATGCACATAAGGTGTTTGATGAAATGCCCCAAGAGCATGAAACAAACATGATATGAAGTGTTGGAGCCACACTTGAGCTTTCTCATTTATTTTTTCCTCCTCGATCGCGGTTAGCAACTTGAACCTTTGATGTGTCGTTGATAAAATATGCATGTGTGTGTAGTTCATTGTTTAATTTATATTGTTTGTAGCTAGTTAGTTTAACAAATGCATAATGGTTAATTATATATTTTATATTATAATAATGCAGATGAATCGACAATGGATGTACGGTAACCGACTCTCCGGCGAGTTCAGTACGGGTTTGAAAGATTTCCTCGTAGTGGCTAATGCGAACAAGCAGGGGGGTTTTGTTATCTGTCCATGTGTTAAGCTGTAAGAATCGTAAGGGTTACTCTTCCTCAAGAGATGTTCACATGCACCTGCTTCGCACGGTTTCATGCCAAGCTATAATTGTTGGACCAAGCATGGAGAAAGAGGGGTTATAATGGAAGAAGATGAAGAAGGGGATGATTTCATCGATGAAAGCTATCTTGCTCATTTCGGTGATACTTTCATGGAGGATGCTGAAGGTGAAGGGGAAGGTGAAGGGGAAGGTGAAGAAGAGGCACGTGATGATCCCGTTGATGATCTTGGTCGGACCATTGCTGATGCACGGAGACGCTGCGAAACTGAAAAAGAGAGGGAGAATTTGGATCGCATGTTAGAGGATCACGGAAGGCGCCAGACCCCGGATGCGATGATGGTCTGAAAAAGCTGGGCTGCACACTGGATTTGCTGAAATGGAAGGCACAGGCAGGTGTAGCTGACTCGGCATTTGAAAACTTGCTGAAAATGTTGAAGAATATGTTTCCAAAGAATAACGAGTTGCCCGCCAAAGACGTACGAAGCAAAGAAGGTTGTCGCCCTCTAGGTTTAGAGGTTACGAAGATACATGCATGCATCAACGATCGCATCCTCTACCGCGGTGAATACGAGAATTTGAATGAATGCCCGGTATGCACTGCATTGCGTTATAAGATCAGAGGCGATGACCCTGGTGACGATGTTGAGGGCCAGAAACCCAGGAAGAGGGTTCCCGCCAAGGTGATGTGGTATGCTCCTATAATACCACGGTTGAAACGTCTGTTCAGGAACAAAGAGCATGCCAAGTTGTTGCGATGGCACAAAGAGGACCGTAAGTCGGACGGGGAGTTGAGACACCCCGCAGATGGAACGCAATGGAGAAAGATCGACAGAGAGTTCAAAGATTTTGCAGCTGACGCAAGGAACATAAGATTTGGTCTAAGTACGGATGGCATGAATCCTTTTGGCGAGCAGAGCTCCAGCCATAGTACCTGGCCCGTGACTCTATGCATCTACAACCTTCCTCCTTGGTTGTGCATGAAGCGGAAGTTCATTATGATGCCAGTGCTCATCCAAGGTCCGAAGCAACCCGGCAACGACATCGATGTGTATCTAAGGCCATTAGTTGATGAACTTTTACAGCTGTGGGGCAGACCTGGTGTCCGTGTGTGGGATGAGCACAAAGAAGATGAATTTGACCTACGAGCGTTGCTTTTCGTAACCATCAACGATTGGCCTGCTCTTAGTAACCTTTCGGGACTGTCAAATAAGGGATACAATGCATGCACGCACTGCTTACATGAGACTGAAAGTGTACATTTGCCAAATTGTAAGAAGAACGTGTACCTTGGGCATCGTCGATTTCTTCCGAAAGGTCATCCAGTAAGAAAGAAAGGCAAGCATTACAACGGCAAGGCAGATCACCGGCCGAAGCCTGCGGAACACACTGGTTTTGAGGTATTTGATATGGTCAAGGATTTGAAAGTCATCTTTGGAAAGGGTCCTGGCGTAAGAGAAAGATGGATCGGGATGCAGATGTTGTGGCGCAGTTGGTAACGGAAATGGATGTGATGAAGAAAACCGTGAGTGTACTAGTAGCCGAAAGAGATGCAGCTCGGGCGCAGCATGAAGATCATCCAATGGATCTCGGAAGCCAGCAGCAGAGAAGAAGCAGCGTGGCTTCCACGGAGGCCTCACCGGCTGGTGCACCGACGATCGAAATTACTGCACCGGAGCCTCTGGTGGTCGAAATTACTGCACCGGAGCCTCCTCGCTACCCCGTGGACGATATAAAGGAGATGAAAGCATGTCATCTGTATTATCCTATCGGGAACATGTCCATGAAGGTAGCCATCGGCAGTGCTTTACCACCTGGAGCACTCCACCACAACAACCCCATTCAAGATGGCTATGCTCGTGTCACGGTGGAGGAGATAGTCCAAGGGTTTGAGGACCTGGACATTGACATTGCTACACCTGAAGGGGCGAAAAGACTTGGAGATGTCAAGCGCCAGTTCATTCTATGGCAGAAGAAGTTTATCAAGTTTCCAGGCGAGGCGCCAACAAGTCCACCCCCCTACGGTGGTGGTGGTGGCGGCGGTGGCGGTGGCGGTGGTGGTGGTGGTGCTTCACCTACACCTCCTTCACGTCAGCCGACGCCGCCCCCCAATTCACCTCCGGCGGGTAAGCAGACGCCGCCCCCCAGTCCTCGTCCGGCGGGTGATCAGACACCGCCCCCCAATCCACCTCCGGCGAAGAAGCAGAAGCAGTCCTGGGTTATTAACCCGGACCCTTATGTACCTAGAACCACAAAGATACCAGAGCCATCACTGAAGCCTCTCCCCACAAGGCCTTGGGAACGTAGTGCCGAGGAAGTCGACGCACACGCGGCTGCTGATTATGAGAAATGGAAGGCGGACTGCAAGAAGAAAAGAGAGCCCGAGCCCAAGCAAGTATTTTCTGACAAGGAAAAGAGCTGGGCTAAGTCATTTTTGAACACACCGTCCCAAGCCGCGAAGAATCTGCCTGACGACTATTTACGTGAACTTCGTAGGCAAGCACTCGCGTTCAAGAGGAACCAAGAGTTGGCGGAGAAGAAAGCCTTGGAGGAGGCCGAGAAAAAATTAGAAAGGGGGAAAGAAGTTGCCCAGCTCGGGGAACAAAGTAAACAATCGATCGCCCCGCTCATAGTGCAAGCCGCCGGTCCGGATGCCCCCGATATCATAGCAGCTGCGGCAGCACATGGATTGACTGTAACGAGTGCCATAGAACAAGCGGCTGACTTAGGTATCACTCTTCGTGCACTGTTAGGCCTTGATGAGGCGCCAATGAAGGACGTAGTATTTACATATGTGAAGAATGGCCCTCTCGTCGAGCCTGCGCAGGAAGAGGATCTACCTCGACAAATGAAAGGTCTGCTAAATTGGTACAAGGGTTACATAAAACTTAAAAACGCCAAAGACTATATTTATGCGGAAGTTAGATATGAGCATCACTTCAAACATTACTATATAACAATTCATCGGAGTGAATTGTTCCAGCTGTTCAATCTGCGCGAGCTCGACAAATCTATCATCAGTTACTACGTTCTGTAAGTGATTTATTAATTTCTACCCCATCTCGTTCATTGCCTGCACTATATATATATATATATTGTCCTAACTATCTTGTTGTGTACGCTATTATGCAGAATGAAGAAGCGGGAAATGCGAATAAGGAACATCCATGATGTTGGGTTCATTGACCCATAAATCGTTAATTCATATGTGTTAGAACACCACCCCGCCGACGTGGAGGATGACCTGTGGCGGTTTTTTAGAAAACAGGAACTCAAAAGTGATATTCTATTTCCTTACCATTTTGGGTGAGTGTTTCTGTCTTGAGCACATTCTCTTTTGTTTACTCCATGCATGGTATCGATGAGTTATGCATGACTGTGCATGTATCGTGTCCGCAGGTTCCACTGGATTCTTATGGTAATTCAATTTCACACCTCCACAGTTCTCGTCCACGACTCTCTGAATATGGATCCGGCGCTTTGGGCCGACATGAGAAAAATGATGCAAAAGTAATTATTTTCATTCATTTGCGCTCTATATCGATCGGCCTATTTCGTTCATCATTTCCTAATATCAAGTAACTAATTAATAACTCTCTTGTTCATTTAATTTTCTTTGCCTCGTAGGGTTTGGAGACGGTTCGTAGATCAAAAGGTCGGTGAATTCAAAAAAGAGCTACAATTTAAAATGGCAGTGCGGACGACTGGGGATATTCAGCCACCGGGGACCAATCTATGTGGATACTATGTTTGTGAGAGGATCCGGAGATACTGCAATGAGCGGGACCAGAAGTGTGAGAACAACATCATGAGGAATAACCTCCGGAAGACGCTTAGTCCACAAGCTCGCTTCCGACCACTTCAAGAGGAACTAGCTGGATGGTTGGCGAGGGAAGTCATCGATCCTAGAGGAGAACACTATGTAGAGGACGTAGAACTTCATATGCACTAAATTATGGATGGAAACTTGTTCAAAATTGTATATGGTCATCCGATATTGAATATATATTGTATATTCCTCTTGAATTCTTTTTGGTTCTAATTTCAAATTTGTTTGAAATTGTACATTCATATGCATGTATGTAGTACCGTAGAATATGTGAAACTCCTTCAAAATTAAAACCCAAAAGAAATAAAACAATACAAATTAAAAAGAAACCAGATTTAGGGGGAGGGGGGGCTAAACCCTAAACCCTGCGGAGGCTTTTAGTCGCGGTTGGCCAGAAGAACCGCGACTAAAGGTCCTCCGCCCTGGCGCTCGCCTGCGGCCCACGTGGACGGGCCTTTAGTCGCGGTTCGTAAGGAACCGCGACTAAAGGGGGGGGGGGGGCCTTTAGTCGCGCTACTTTGGTCGCGGTTGCGCAACCGCGACTAATGGCAGTTGCGAACCGCGACCAAAGGCCCTTTTTCCACCAGTGCTTTGTGTTATTTTCTGCCCAGCTACAGAGCTACTCCAAGTCGCGCCCGTTAACTATCAAGTGATATACGCATGATGTGACAGCAGATTGACTAGAAGCACCGAGTGATATATTTGAAGGAGTCTAGGAAACTTAGTAGTCGTCAGTCGTCACTGAATCATAGGAGTCCAAAGAACACTCGCAGGCTGCTCATGTGTACGCCATTTCTTAATGTTTCTATCACTAGTCAGCTGACTGGCGACAGAGATTAATACCGCCCTTAATTACTTTCCTACTCTAGCCACCAACGTGGACAACTAAAACGTCAACTCTTATCCATGGCTAGGGGTGAAAAGGAACCGGATATGGATGCATAATGGTTGCACCGCATCTTTTCTAGTACACTCCCTCAAATCCATATATTAACTATCCATATTATCTGTTGCTGATTTAGTACAGCATTGTACACTCGATATGGATCGAAGGGAGCACTACTTACGGTTAATTGAATATACGCAGTCGTACCTTTTTCCGATTTACATTTTTGCACCGTATTTAGCACTGTTACTAACCATTTTCAACCCTTCGAAACGTTTGGGAAGTTCACGTTCCTGAATGTTCTACCAGTACTTAGCTAATAGATAATCATACTCAAGATCAGCTAAATCAAGTACATATATATTTTTTTGGGTTCCCTCTTCCAATGGCTTGGCACATCATCTTGTAGTGCTTCATGCTAGTGCTAGTCTTGTTTAGCAAGAATTTCCTAAATGTGGCGCACATCGTTAGTAATAGTGCTACATATGGTGCAAACTGGAATAATTTCTAACATGTGGTTCAGAGTGTCAACATGATAAATACAGCGTCCAGACTGAAACTTGTTCCTATATATTTGACTTACTAAGTCTTCCTAATTCACCATCTTCCCACATCAAATCTATCCAACCAATGAACTTAATGAGTTGAACAAGATATTACACTAAGTACAAGTTACACTACATCTAAGACCTCATAGTGAAAGTAACATGCATTCCACTATGAGCAGCCTATACATGTCACATGCATGACTTTAGTACTCCTTAAATAGCACAAATACCCTGAGTGAGAACATCAGCAATACTTGGCCCAACTTGCAAAAAATATAAGAACCAGACCAATCTAGACTGCAACTTTTAGATGTATATAGGAAATATGCCCGTGCGTTGCACCGGGGAAGAAAAATAATCATGCCCACATATCTTCAATAATTTAATGACGATGCGACTGCTAGCGAGGAAGCATAAAAATACAAACTTGGGTTGCTTCAAGGTGGTTATGTGAGCACGGGAGAACTACATACGGGGATAGGACTGAGCCTCGAGAGGGCCTGAAGCTAGGAGGAGAGTGAGTTTGAACTGAGTCTCTCCAGGCTCCAATAACACGTTGGTCATGCCTCTCATGACACGTCCTAGATGGGAGAGCTAACATGTAATCAATGGACAATGGTGTCAAATAACATCAATAATATTTTGATGTTCCTTCTAAAAAAAGGAAAATACTTCTAACTATGTGCAATGACACGCAATGAATGTAAATGGCTGACACGAACGAACAAATTTTCCTAGCTTCGCCACTGAGATCGTCCGGCCCATGTCGCACAAGTTTCGCCTCACCTCTTCTGCATGCCCCGCCGACCACAACGGCAGCCGCTCACCACGTGCCTTGCTCTAAACTAAGAGATTTGTTTCATTCTCGTTAGAGAGACCACCGAAAAGGAAGGCAGTGTTATAAGTTCGACTAAAAAATACATGTGCATTGCAACCGAAGAAAATGTGTGTCACAAAGATGCACAAAGTAAGATCATGTTGGTCTGCATGGGGCATCAGGTTGTGTAAGAATTTATGCAAAATGGATCTTCTAGAAGTAGACGCTCACAAGGCCTCTCTTTCCGAGAACCAACTTAAGGTTGGGTGGTTAGCAGGGTGGTTGTACTCCGAGCTCACCAAAAATCAAATCACAGATTTAATATATGTGTGTCTCATAAAGGCGGAACTTTTTTTAGTGGGAGGCGATGTTCCCGTTGACAGCGAGGCGCCTGTGGTGACTTCGTCAATTTTAAGACCCGATCCGTCGGCTCAGTCTACGGAGGTGCTCATAGAGGTAGACTGTGCGTGTGTTTTTATAGGGGCGAGTGTATGCGTGTGTATGTGAGCATCTGCGTCTGTACTGTGTTTCTCGACAAAAAAAACCCTCTCTTTCTATTTCTATTTTTCTAAAAATAAGAAAAATAAATGCAAAAAGAATTAGGAAAAAAAGAGGTAGCCATACCTGTACATGTTCGGTCCATCAACCAGCTACGCCCAGCCAAACCGTACGAAACTACCAATACCCAGTCCAGCAACCGAAGCGGCTCCAGCCTTATCCTTTAGGGAAAATTTGCCACGTGACACCGTTATTTCTTGGCGTTTGCTGAAACACACCGCTCGATTGTGTCTTTGCCACGTACCATTATAACTATGTGACACATTTGCCAGAACACACCACCTGGCTAAAAAGGGAAAGCTTTGCACTTTGTCTTCAAAACCAATCATCACAAGAAAAAGTGCAAAACTTTCCGTTTTTAGGCTGGTGGTGTGTTCTGGCAAATGTGTCACAAAATTGTAATGATACTTGGCAAAGACATAATCGGGCGGTGTGTTTCGGCAAACGCCAGAAAATAACGGTGTCCTATAGCAAATTTTCCCTATCCTTTACCTCCACACACGCACGCAACCCGCACGCGCTTCCCTCCCACCGCCGCCGCTAGCTCCGCCGCCGGCAGACGCCACAGGCCCGCGCTCTGCCTCCTGTCGACTTCCCGGCCCCTTCTCGTGTCGCGCCTGACCTTGCTCCGACCCAACCGTGCCAACCCCCGCCGCCATGGTCCACTACTCCACTTACCGCGCCGCCGTCCCGCCGATGTTGTACCGGCCGACGCCGTCCACCACCAGATCCTGTATTTCCCCAGAGTTGCGTCGCGCTGCAAGGAGGTTGGGACAGAGCTGCGAGAGGAACATGGCGGCAACAAGCATGGAAGACCGTGGTGGAGGACTGGGGCGCCGCGAGGGGGCCGTCGGAAGAAGATGCGCGTGGAACCCGGATGGCGGCAGGGCGTGAGCCATACCGGCGGCTGTGCCGCGTGGGTAGACGATGTCGAGGGACTTGGAGAGGAGCTCACCTCCCTCTCCAGCGCAGAGGAGAAGGGAGAAGGCGAGTTCCAGATCTTCGCAACCAGGGTCTTCCAGCCGCTGTCCGCATCGATTCCTGACCAAGACCGGCCAGATTCTGGCCTCGCGAAGCCGTCCTCCTGAAGCACCGCCACAGATGCAAGTACCACCCCTCCCATCCCCGTCCTGAGCCCCGACGGCTCCCAATCGAGCAGGTCTCCTCCGTCGACGGGAGCAGAGGCAGGGAAGGAGGGGATTTGCCAATCGATTCGGTGGCCTGTTCAGCCCAAACGTTTTTTAACTAACCGGTGGCATTGCTCGTAAATTGAACTGAAAAACCTGGGCACTTCCAAAACGGACGAAAATAAAGGGGAGAAACCTTCCTTCCTTTATTAGTAGGTATATATAGGTATAGATTATCCGGGCTGCAAACTAAGGTCTAAATACTAGGCCTAGTGTGCAAATTAGCTACTCACAAGTTAACAACAATTTACATTATTCACCGTGGGCCAAGGCTGGAGACCGAGTTCTGGGCAAGAGGCATCAGTACATTTAAATTCCAGATTTCATATCAGGCGCACACTGCGCTCAAAGATTTCGGTCAGATCCATGGACTGGTCAGCTCTCACCTACATCACAATCCTGATCCTTCTCTTCCTGCCGATGAGTGCACCTGACGACCGGCTTGCCCCTGGCAAGCCGCTCTCCCCTGGCATGACCATAGTCTCCGATGGTGGGGCGTTCACCTTGGGCTTCTTCTCCCCGGCCAACTCCACTCTGGCCAACCTGTACCTCGGCATATGGTACAGCGCTATCCCCGAGCTCACAGTGGTGTGGGTTGCCAATCGAGAAACCCCCATCAGAAACGACACTTCATCTCAACCAACGCTATACCTTACCAATACCTCCAATCTTGTTTTAGCTGATGGTGATGGTGGGCATATCATTTGGACTACCAACTTGACCACTACCACAAGCTCTTCATCTTCCCTTCTGCCGATGGCGGTGCTTCTGAACACCGGCAGCTTCATCCTTCGGTCGCCGAATGGCACCACCTTATGGCAGAGCTTCGAGCACCCGACAGACACGTTCCTTCCTGGCATGAGGATCCGTGCCAACTACAAGACGCACGCCAGGGATATCTTGGTTTCCTGGAAGCGTCCTGGTGATCCCTCGCCGGGGAGCTTCTCCTACAGCAGCGATCCAGGCTCCCTCCTCCAGTTTTTCTTGTGGAACGGGTCGCGGCCGGTGTACCGCAGCGCCCCATGGACGGGATACCAGGTGTCAAGCCAGTACCAGGCGAACAACAGCAACCTCGTGTACCAGTCCATCATCAACAACGATGAGGAGATCTACTTAACCTATAACCTCGCGGATGGCGCTGCCCAGACCAGGTATGTGCTGACCTACTCTGGCAAATTCCAACTTCAAAGTTGGAACAAGAGCTTGTCAGTGTGGGCTGTACTCGGGGAGTGGCCGAACTGGGAGTGTGACCGCTATGGCTATTGTGGACCATATGGTTACTGCGACAACTCGGAGGTTGTCCCTACTTGCAAGTGTCTCCAAGGTTTCCAGCCCACGAGCATGGGAGAGTGGAGCAGCGGCAGATTCTCTGAGGGATGCCAGCGAAAGAAGGCCTTACACTGTGGCGATGGCTTCTTGGCGTTGCCGGCCATGAAAGTGCCGGACGGGTTCGTGCATGTCCTGGACAGGAGCATGGAGGAGTGCGCCGCAGAGTGTGCCCGCAACTGCTCCTGTGTCGCGTACGCGCAGGTCAATCTGAGCACCAGTGCCACGGGGGATTCCACCAGGTGCTTTGTGTGGGCTGGGGATCTCATTGACACTGAGAAGAAGATCGATGGCAACGCCGCTGGTAGCGAGACTTTGCATCTTCGGATTGCTGGTTTGGTTGATTCAGGTACGTAGCACCAATATTTCCCTAGTAGATGTGTGTCACCTTCCAATAATTAATCACAACGAAATTAGATGAATGGAAATTTACTGTAAGTTCCTATTTGCAGGAGAAGCAAAAAAAAAAAAATTAGAGAGAACAATTACCGTATTTAGTAAAACTAGCAAAAGTGCCCGTGCGTTGCACTGGGAGAAGAAAAAATGAATTTTCGTAGAAAAGAATGTTGGTACAGCCTATATATTTCCAGAAAGTCAATCGGCAAAACGATATCCTCAGTTTGCCCTTTCACCTTAATTTACATTTTTATTGTCTTTCAACTTGATCTAATCTTTCATAACTTTATTTTATTTTATCTACTGTTTTCTCTGTTTTTAATTTCTTTTCGCATCTATCTAGAAGTCACAATCCTACGAGAATTCCTCAGATTCACAAATCATAACTACCTCAAAAATGAAGTCCCAGGTAATAAAATGATCATATCATTGTGTTTAGTTACCTGTAATTAGAAACAGGAAGGACCCAAGGACCAATAAAACCTGAAATACAGAGTATCAGCCTGTTTCTGCTTCTCTCAAGCCACCATGATAGTCTTGTAGAGCTGACATTGCCGCCAAGGCGCCAATGATGTCCGCGAGAGTTTCACTTGCATGTGTTTCTTATACGTTGTCTCCTTCAACTTCAACGCAAGGTTTCCTGGCAAAAGGAAGTGGCACTATCATTGTAGATCTTGGTCATCTAGTAATCATTTCCCAACAGAAAATTAACAAAGTGAAGAGCAGAAAACAAAAGTTAAATTAAGTAAGAGCATTCCAAAATGAGATAGCGACCGGCTCTGCTGTATGTGCACCACCAGATAATATTGCAGCAATTGATCTGCATCGCACATGAACCACCGTAATGAAATTTGTGTGTGCAATTTGAGAAGATACTGCAAAGCGAATTTTCTGATCTTCAACCATACCCAGCAGTCCTAATCTTAAGATACACCTGTTTTTTCGATAAATACTTGAGATGCACCTGACTGCTGAAGAAGGTGTCAAGCAGAGTACTGATCGATTCGATTGATAGCAGCTTATGTGGATCATCACAGAGACGTAGTTGATAAAGAACCTGAGCCAAATCTAGACAGCGGCTGATCCCGTCCACCTCGCGCTCAATCGGCGGCGGACAGTCTGGCTCCCATCCAGCGCACGGGCGGCAGCGGGGAACAGGTGGAGTCCGTAGAAATACATCACGTGGTTCATGTGACGGCATGTTCGCCCGTCAACCCCAAGCTGTCCAGGTTCTGGCGACCCCAAGCTCGCTGGCATGGGTGCAGCCTCCGCGGCAGAGGAAAAAATAATTGAAGAACCGGAGCAGATATCGGCAAGGGGAAGCACTCCATATCTTTTTGCCGCTCGTTCGTTTATCTCTCACGCTCCATCAAGATCGTTCCAGGGTAGATCGCTCCTGCTTTGACGCAACGACTGGCCATGGGGATAGGTTGCCAGAGAGAGCTCGATGAGGACCTACAGGCAGATGGAAAACTGCTAGAAGCAGATGGATTCATCGATTATAATGCCGGATAAGTTCTTTCCGTCGAGGACCTGAAGGAGGCAGACGTTAAGCCACATACAAAGGACAACTCGACTTTGCTCGAGATGTAGCTTCGACTTCAGGGCAGCCGAGTTAATTATCTTCGACTTTGCTCGCGATGTAGCTTCGACTTCAGGACATCCTGACACCACACCGCCGAGGCAAGCTATGAGGCCGCCGACGACGATTGCCAGGCCGCGCCGCCGATGCATGCCTGTCCTTACTCCTGATTGCCGCCATTGCAAGACCGTGGCTACTCCCATGGCCGCCGCCGCTGCATGTCCGTGCTTACTCCCGATGGCTGCTGCCGTTGTTCCCCTACTCTCGACGGCTGCCGGCGACGTCGCTTCCATTGCCTTGAGAGAAACATAAAAAGCGGTGGTTATGCCCGGGGTGATTAACCGATGGGGCCTCTTCTTTGCATCAGGCGCGTTTTTTTCGGATCGTACCAATGTTGCGCGCACTGTTTTGCAGCACAGGTTCCACATATATTGGAGATTTAGAGATCAGGGACGGGTGGTGGCCGGTGGGGTGATAGACAATTGGGACGGGGAAGAGTTGAGACGACAGACTTGTATCGAAGCACGGGTGGGCCTCTAAGTCCCAAAGCACGGCGGAATAATAGGAAGCAGATCAGGATGCTCCTGAATCCCGATCGTTGAGGAGGCGTGGTTGCGTGGGTTTGCTGGGATGGCCGGTTCACGCCTAGACGTGGGCGTCCAGGACGCTTCGTATTACGATTACGACACAGACCGGATCGATCGTATCCGTAACAAATTCTCACGCGGCTAGGAAACGAAAATTAACGACTGAAAACACGGGCGACGGACGAAAAGTTAGACGAACGACGAAAATAGGACGGACCAAACCGCGGAAACACTTCTCCCTTTATTATTAGGTATAGATATGGGCAAAAGAACTTAACATGTCCCTAGTCAGATCAGAATTCAGAAACAGAACTTCACTACCCGGCGATAATTCTCTGTATGTAGATCTAAACCATCTGCACATCAGCATAACAATATAAACAGTAAATGGAGTAGTAACAGTTGGAGAATAAATCTGGTGCATTAGATGAGGGTCGCATGAACTTCAGTTCCCTGCAACAAACAGTCCCATAAGAACCTGTCAGAAATGTGAAATATTGATGGATAGTGAAAAAATAAAACCTGAAGTGCTCAGCTGATGCACAGATCCTAACACCTTCAGTATCCAAATCCAATATGGTATGAGCAAACTGGTATATGTTTTACCCAAGTCTGTTCAGCGTCCAATGTGTAGGCAATTTAAACATAGTATAATGTCAAAACCTCAAATCATACATAAAACTCAAACACAGTAGTTGCAACCGATAGATGATTACACTTATTATTTGTACTAGAAACATTGTTTGATACCTGATAAGTTAAGCTGTTTTGGTGAAGGTCGAATACAGGAGAGAAATATTTTGAAGATTGTACTATCAATTTTAGCAAGTGTTCTGGTGCTTATGTGTATCTCCCTTGTGACATGGATTTGCAGGTCAAAAGGTACATTAAACTTCGCTCAAAGTAACATGCATGTATGACGTACTAACATCCAGTTTCTACATTAACCTCATGAGACTAGAAATGTTCGCAATATTTTGGAAGCAGGGAAAAGACAGAGACGCGATAATCTCAATAGGTTAGTGCTAGGAGACTTGGACATCCACGAAGGCTTTGGAGCAGGAAGCCCCACTGAAATTTTTGATTTTCCAATGGTAAGTTTCAAAATAATTGTGGGTGTTACGAACAACTTCCAAAAATCATACATGATTGGGCAAGGTGGATTTGGCAAAGTTTATAAGGTATTTTTCATCTATCTGTAATAATCGTATTCTTGATTGAGGCGTACATACATTGCGATCTCATTCATTTATTCACTTCAATTTTTTCTTGAATTTATTTTCTACTCGATCACAAAGGCAACGCTGGATGGTCGAGAAGTTGCTATCAAAAGGCTCAGCAAGGATTCTAACCAGGGAATTGCGGAGTTCAGAAACGAAGTTGTTCTGATTGCCAAACTGCAACATCGGAATTTAGTTAGACTTCTTGGTTGCTGCTTAGAGGGAGATGAAAAGCTTCTGATTTTTGAGTACATGCCTAACAAAAGCTTGGATGCTCTACTTTTCAGTATGATCCAAAACTGCATCACAAGTTCTTTAATCAACACAACAGATATGTCACTAACCATACTATGGTTGCCCTTTGTAGACAGTGCAAGAAAAACAATGTTAGATTGGCCAACGCGGTTTAGAATCATCAAAGGTATCGCTAAAGGGCTCCTATATCTCCATCAAGATTCAAGAATGAAGATTATTCATAGAGATCTCAAAGCAGGCAATGTTTTGTTGGATGAAGAGATGAGACCAAAGATAGCAGACTTTGGTATGGCAAGGATGTTTGGTGACAGCCAGCAGAAGGCAAACACGAATCGAGTCGTCGGAACATAGTGAGTGGTCAATTTTATAAAATTAACATTCTAGTGAACCTAAGTCACAGGGAAAAAAAATAACTTTTGCTGGCAAATATAACAGCGGCTACATGGCTCCTGAATATGCAATGAGAGGCATATTTTCTGCCAAGTCTGATGTGTATAGCTTTGGTGTGTTGACCTTGGAAGTTGTAAGTGGTGTGAAGATAAGCTCTACTGGTCACATCATGGAGTTCGAAAATCTCATTTCCTATGTGAGTATAAGCGTTTCGAAATCTGCAAAGAGTACACAATTTAAACTTGTCGAGTCCCAGAACATCAACTGTTGATTTGAGTCCTTATTTTTTTTCAGGCATGGAACCTATGGAAGGAAAGGAAGGCAATGGATTTAGTGGACCCTGATATAGTGAAGAGTTGCATACCAGATGAAGCTTTGCTTTGCGTTCAGATAGGGCTCTTGTGTGTGCAGGACAACCCCAACGACAGGCCACTCATGTCATCTGTTGTGTTAATCTTGGAGAACGGAAGCGCGGCAATTCCCATCCCAAGCCAACCTGCATATTTTGCCCATACAGATGAGAAAACAGAACTTGTAAGGGGCAGTACCGAAAACTCAAAGAACGGACTTACTATTACAGTTCTACAGGGCCGGTAGACGGTAGGTCAACTGTTCACTTTCCAGATATGAGAACCATTCTCTAAAGGAAAAAATGGGAGTAGTGATATGTAAATGGGTTGGCTATGAAGGTACACTGTGTTGCTATTTACACTTTTCATGCCACTGCATTGTTATGTCCAATTCAAAGTACCCCTCCGTCTCATGAAACCTTTCTTGGATTTGTCAAAGTTTGGATATGTCCACACACACTATATTGCATCTAGATACGTCTAAATTTTGACAAATCTAAGACAACTTTCATGGGACGGATGGAGGGAGTACGTATAATGGCAGCATGGTGGAAGCACCTTGCCCTTTGATAGTGACTTGGCCTCAGGTTTGGGTCTGATCACAAGAAAATGATGCCATCAACCTAGTTAGATCGCAGTAATAGGAACCGCAACTACATGGCAAATTCCCAATGACTAATGTCGTCTCCAAATTTCTTGCAACGAATTCACCTAAGCCTTCCTTGGTCGTCACCAGCATCAGGAACATGAACCGCGTAAGCAGAAACGGAGTTCTCACCAGCAGCTTTCTTGCAGACATTTCGTCGAACGCCCTCGGTGCGCTAACCGTCGGACCTTGCACCTTGGGAAGTCGCCACCTGACGCGCCTCCCCCAATAGCCCCCGAGCAAAGCATGAAGCCTGGAGGTACCCTGCGGTGGCAACCAAGTCCGGGCGGCGCAAGGCAGGCCCCTCCCTGCCGCCGCGCCGGAGTACAAAGAACAGGCAGAAATGAAGAAGAAACTACAACACCGCCTGTACAGGTCACGCGCTGACAAATACACGCACAAAACAAACACAATCTGACCTCCAGTGGAAGAGGCGGCGACCGGGGGACTGCGGACTCTCGCTGATAGCGGAGAGATAGACCGCGCGCGCGCGCGCTCGGCGGACACAAAGGAATCCACATGCCCGGCGCCGGCGCCCCTCTCGCCGTCTTCCTCGTCTCCTCCCTCAAGTCCGGCGCGCGCCTCCGGCACGGGGAGCAGCTCCACGCGCTCGCCGCCAAGTCGGGCCTCCTCCTCGCCAACCCCTTCGTCCGCAACTCCCTGCTCGCCTTCTACGCCCGGCTCACCCCCGCCTCCCACGCGCCAGCGCTCGCCCACCACCTGTTCGACGAAATACCCCTCGCCCTCCGCGACCCCGCCGCCCACAACACCATCCTCGCCGCCCTCGCTCGCGCGGGCCGGCTCGACCTCGCGCGGCGCATGCTCGCGGAGATGCCCCAGGCCCACAGGGACACCGTCTCGTACACCACCGTCCTCACCGCCCTCGCGCGCGCCGGCCGCGCGGAGGAGGCCCTGGCGGTCTTCCGCGGCATGCTCGCCCAGGGCGTGCCTCCCAACGAGGTCACTCTCGCCGGCGTGCTCACGGCGTTGTCCCATGACACGGCGCCGGTGCCAGTTAGCATGGCGCACGCAGTCACCGTGCGGCGCGGGCTCGACGGCTTTATCATCGTGGCCACCAACCTGGTCCATGCTTATGCATCATCAACCTCACAGGTCTGTTCTGCCCGCGAGATCTTCGAGTGGATGCCGGAGAAGAACACGGTCACCTGGAATGCCATGCTCAACGGCTACGCAAAGGCAGGGATGCTTCAGATGGCTGCCGAGGTATTCGGGAGGATCCCGGAAAGGGACGCGGTCTCTTGGCTGACGATGATCGACGGGTACATCCGCGCAGATTGTAAATCAGAAGCCCTCGGGGCATACGCTGGCATGATGGCTGAGGCAGATACGAGGGGCAACGCGGCGCTGCTTGTTGATTTGATAAAGCTGTGCGCTCGGCATGCTGCTGTTTCAGAAGGGCAGCAACTCCATGCGGTCATTCTGAAGGACGGTTTCGATGCCCATCTGTTTGTGCAAGCGACACTTATCCATGTCTATGGTTCTTGCGATCGCCTCGACCTTGCCCGGATGCAGTTCAGATTATCAGACAAGTCACATGTTGCGTCGTGGAACGCTCTCATGTCTGGTCTACTACGGGGGAACCTGATGCATGAGGCAAGGCGACTGTTTGATGGCATGCCTCAGAGGGACACCATTTCCTGGAGCACTTTGTTATCTGGGTATGTACAGAGTGGACATTCCAACACGGCTCTGCAGCTATTCTTCTCGATGCTGGGTGCTGGTGTTGAGCCGAACGACGTCACATTGGCAAGTACTCTATCCGCGGTTGCTGATTCCGGCACATTGGAGCAAGGCAGAAGCATTCATCACTACATAGTCAGCAAATCAATCAAACTTACCGATAACCTGAGTGCTGGGCTGATTGATATGTACGCAAAGTGTGGCAGTGTCGCTGATGCAGTTCAAGTATTCAGTTATGTCAAGCGTAAGTCATCTTCCGTGTCTCCTTGGAATGCTATCATCTGCAGTTTAGCCATCCACGGCCATGCGAACATGTCGCTTCAACTCTTCTCCCAATTACAAAGCACCAGTATCAAGCCAAACTCAGTCACATACATTGGCGTCTTAAATGCATGCTGTCATGCTGGGCTCGTAACCGAGGGGAAGCAGCACTTTGAGACCATGAGCAGAGAATATGGAATCCAACCAACAATTAAACACTACGGTTGCATGGTTGATCTTCTTGGTCGAGCTGGACACTTGGAAGAGGCGGAACATCTCACCGAGACGATGCCGATGAAATCAGATGTGGTGATATGGGGCAGCATCCTTGCAGCTGCGAGGACACATAGAAATGTAGCCTTAGGTGAAAAGGCCGCGGAAGAGTTGGCCAAGCTTGATCCAAACCATGGAGCATCCAAAGTGGCCTTGTCAAATATCTTTGCCGATGCTCGTCGTTGGAACAACGTGTCATTAGTGAGGAAGGAACTACAGGACGGAAATTTGGAGAGGTTATCTGGAAGCAGTGGAGTTGTTCAGTAATACTGTAGGTCATAACATTTTTTCCTTGGACTCTTCTTGTGCGAACTGCTCTTAAATTGAGCAATTATGATAGCAAGCAGCTTCTTTTGTGTGATTATTCATTTTATTTTCATTCTTTGCTCATTTAAACTAAAGAAATAAAATGGCAGCAACTGAATATATGACAAAGCTGACAGTCGACCTCCAGAAAACTGTTGCAGTTACACTATTCCTTTACATGTAAAACTGCAATTGAGAAAATCTTTGTACAAACTTCAGAACAAAATATTTAATTGCACGTTACTTTCCATTATTCTCACATGTGCAAATCCTTAGAATAACATGTCTTGCTTCCTATCCTTTTGGACCAAATTTACCTAGCTGTTGTTGCTTTAAATTCTGCACAGTGTTCAAATCACTGTGTTCAGGAAAAGGTTAGGATGCTACGAGAAATTGATCAGTCTTTCTTCGCACAATATAAAAATCAACTTATTGCTATTACATGTTTGCTTCAGATATGGACCTCGTCATCGCTGTCTGAGCATCACAGGATTTATGTTCAGATTCTATGAATGTTGATTTAAGATTGCCAACCTCAGATTTGATTTGCTCTTCCCTGTAGAGTTTTTTCATTCTTGATTTTTTTCATTTACCAATCTGACAAGTGCTGATCATGATTTATGACAGTTAGCTCTAATAAAGGTTGTTGCCAGTTGATTATGGCTCTTCTGGAAGAATTAATTGTAAGGTTTGCTGAGGTCAAAGTTGACTGGTTTCACTAGAGGGTTGGCTGCATTCACGGTGCTGGTGCAAACAAGCACCATTGTGGGTGCAAAGAGGAAGCACTATGTCGCCTGCATGCACACTTGACATGGCAATAAGGTAACATAATGAAATTCAATTGGATCATACTCCCATGGTACCTGGCCATCCTATCCTGGAAACCAGTGACCTATCAGTACCAGCAATCTGCATACAGTACTATGCAATAAACTTTACCAAGCATACCATCTATACCGAATCATGGAATCCCTAGATTCTTTTACAGTCCGATTTACTACAAACTCACTAATACAAAATGCAAGAACTCAAACTCTGGTTGTTGCAGCATCCATCAAGCGCAAGCTACCTCTCCTTTAAAGCCAAGTAACATTAAGAAGAAAAGAGATGCGGAGGTAAGAAAACCTAGCAGGCTGCTTGAGGCTGGCCCTTGGGAAGTGGAAGGGAGTATGTCCTGTGGAAATGATGGCTGATGTAGTATGCAGTACATTGGGGCGAGTGTATATGGAGTTGTTGAACAAGGAAAGGGCCACCAAGAGCCTAGAAAGCATTGATAAAAATGGTTTTGCTATTCCCCATTCATCCTTTTTTTTCCTTCTACGACTTAATTAAGAAAATCAATTTTGTAATGGAATGATATGGTTCCCTTGCAAATATATTCTTGGCCGCGCTACTAGAGACAACATGAAAAAGGAGGATTGGTTGGGTGATTCTACATGTCAGTTTTTTAATCCTCAAGAAACTGCAGATTATCCATTTTTCACTTGCATTGTTGCTCGATCCATTCAGGGTATAACTGTTTCATGTTTTGATATGACCTGTATCCGTGCAAATTTATGGCAACATCATCATGCATGGATGTATACTTCTATACAGTGGCTTAGCTGAGGTAGAGTCGCAGAAACAGAGCTTAGAAATTATGATTTCATGAAAAGGTTGTTTTGGATCATATTGCTTCATCTGTGGATTATTGGGCAGGTCTTTAACAGGAGCAAATGCGCCAGGGAGTAAATCAGTTGGTTGAAAGAGTGGTGAGAATGCGCACTGAGGTTGCTGCAGAGTTTTATCCTGAGGCCTGGAGACAAGGGAGGAGGTTGTCGTCTTGTTTGTTCCATGACGCACATGTTCAAGAGTTCCAGTTGTGTGGCGTGCCACGCAACTTCAATCGTATCACGCCACGCAACTTCAATCGTATCCCCAATGCAATAACTCAGATGTCTGGTGCCTATATATTTTATTAAAGAGTTGCAATGTTTGTCTATGGTGATCTAGTTCCATTCCCAGGTAGAAATGGAGATACTCTGATGGGTGATGCGTGCATAAGGGGAGCACGGAAAGTTTTAGTTCATAGGTTAGTAACCTGAATGCTTGGTTTTCGTATATGTTGGTGGTTTGGGTTGATTATCTGCTCTGTAGAAGCCTTCATGTTTCAGGTAGTGAACTTTTATCATGGATAATTGCAGAAATCACATCTTGGTTTCGATACTTTTTGCAGCACAGACATTGTTCATGCACGCGTCGAGGGAAAGGATGTGAAAGAGAATGCAAGCGCTCGATCGATATTGTCGCACAACCCAAACTAGAGCATCTTCAAGAATGCTTCTACACTTTTATTGCTGCAGAAAGTCAACCACAAACTCAGGTATAGTATCTCATCTTTTAGATCCCAGTTGACATTATTCCATCTCTATTATCTCATCGGACTCATTTCTTCGCCTCCGTGGTGAGGCCAAACCCGAAGGGGAACAGCGGGTCGTAGTGTTTGTCACCGACATTCATCGGCAGCTGGTCCACTGACTTGAACCAAGTGTGCCCTAGCTTCCCAGTGAACCCGTAGTCACCGAATAGCACGTCGGCAACGCCCTGGCCTTCCGTGCCGGGCAGCCACGCGGCCACGAACGCATCAATGGCGTCAATGTATGGCTCCAGCACCAGGGGCCTGCCAGAGATGAGCACCACCACACACTTGACGCTCTTGCAGACGGTCTGGATCACTGAGGGGCCGGGAGCAGGGATTGTCAGGTTCAGATTGTCGCCGAATGTCTCGGCATATGGAGGCTCGCCGACCACCACGATCGCGTAGTCGTACTTGCCGCTGTCCACGGCGGCGCTGTCCGGGTTCTCTGAGAAAACCACCTCGGTGCTGGGGTCGACAGTAGACTTGATCGCCGAGAGGATAGTTGTGCCTGCGTTTCATCACATGATTCCATGATTTTTTTCCCATGGATGAGACGTTGCCACAAGATAGTACAAGAAATGAAACAAGAGACGCCATTTACCAGCAGTGTTGTTGTTGCCGGTCAATCCTTGCCATGTGATTGTCCATCCTCCACACTGGTTGCCCAAGTTGTCGGCGTGGCTTCCGGCGACGAGGATCTTACCGGCCTTCTTTGGGAGAGGCAACAATGGAGTGTATGCAGATTTTCCATTTTTCAGCAAAACCAATGACTTCCTGACGGCTTCCCGAGCGAGTTCCCGGTGTGCCTAAAAATGGGAATTTATCCATATATAAGGATTCTAGGATCTTGATGAATGAAGTATGAGAGAAGGAAAACATGGTGTTTGGAACTAACTTGCTTTCCGAGTTCACCAGCCAGACTTGGATCAGCGTAAGGGTTCTCAAATAGACCCATGGTGAACTTGACCCGAAGAATCCTGTAGACAGCATCATCGATTCTGCTCATCGGGATGATCTTGTTATTAACTTGCGATGTCAGACCATCAATGAATTCTGTGTAGGTAAAAGGAACCATGATCTGCAAAATAACACAAGTCAGAGCATGATCAGAAAAGAAGAAAATGGCTCATTTGTATTAGTTGTAGAAGAGATGAGAATTGTCAAGGTTGTATCGTAAGTTACGCGGTGGCTAATCACTTGGCTTTTGTTCGAAAAATCAAAGCTAACCTATTTTTTTAAGGAAATTACCATGTCAATACCAGCACTAATTCCAGCCTGAATTGAATAAGTATAGTTCAAGTGTTGGGGAGTAGTAATCCTATCAATGCCCTTCCAGTCTGAAATCACAAAACCCTGTTTGCACAAAATCCCAAAGAAAATGATAGCATCAGTATTCTTAATATACCAGAAGAAGTAAATATGCAGAAAATATTTTTCTTTTGTAGTGAGCAACTGACCCTAAATTTGAGCTTGCTCTTGAGAAAATCAGTGATTAGGAAATGATTGCCATGCATCTTTTCTCCATTCCAACTGTTGTATGAGACCATAATAGTAGATACACCTCTGATGATAGAATTAAAATAGGCAGGCATGTGGATTTTCATGAGCCCATTTCTGTCGATGATAGTATTGCCCTCGTTAATCCCGTTAAAAGTACCACCATCACCAACATAGTGCTTTGCGCATGCAGCAACTTTCTTACTGCAGGGTATCATCAGAGTGACAACAAAGTTAGTTCCCTCTCATCAGACTGAATTCGAGAGAAGACAGTTCAGCTACAAAATTTGTTTGATGTATATTACCTTCCACCAACGTATGGTCTTCCTGCAGAACCTGGTGGAGCGTCGCCTTGCAAGCCGGAGATAATTGTGGTCATTGACTGGACAACCTTTGGGTCTTCACTGTAGCTTTCAAAGCACCGTCCCCATCTTGGGTCTCTACAAACCTGATTAATATCAACAAATGAGGATCCAAGAACAACACGAAGGCATAGTTGCTATCCAGAGTGAAGATGCAAGAGGGGTTCTCTTCTATTACCGCAATACACGGAGCAAAGACGTAAGGAATTCCTGTGGCCCTGACTTCCAGAGCAGTTGCTTCTCCTATCCTCTTTACAAGCTCAGGGTCCCTGGTGGATAATGGAGTACTAATTTAGACTAAAGCATACATCACGGGACTGTATGCATCACAGTCAGCATGTGTTTTGGATATCGTCGTAGCTTATTCACATGATTTCGTTATCACATCAGAAGTTAAAAAAAGGGAAATTTTCTACCTGGTAGCTCCAAGCCCAACATTATGTGGGAAGATCGTAGCTTTGTAGACATTACCGTGACCATGCACAGCATCAATACCGTAGATCATCGGAATACCTAGGCGGGTAGAAAGAGCGTCTTTCTGCATTTCATTCACCATTGAAACCCAGGTCTCAGCAGAGGCTTGAGGAGCAGGCACACTGCCTCCGCCGCTCAGCACACTACCTGCACCGCAGCACACAACTCCAAAATTCAAACTCTGCAGTTCTTCACCATTTGCACTGATTTATTAAGCCGAAATACTATAGCTTACCTATGAAGTATTTGGATAGCACCCCTGTGGTAGCATTTTCCCTCTCAATCTGAGTCATCTGGCCGATCTTTTCTGCGAGAGTCATCCGCCCAAGCAGATCATTGACACGAGCACCAACGGGCTGTTTCGGATCCTTGTACTTGAGATAATCCGCTCTTCCCAGTACCGCCAAGCAGAACAAGAGGAGGACGACGGTGGTCTTGTGCAAACTCCCCATATTGGCACCCTATCTGGTACCGATCACCGTCAACTATGTTTAAACCCGAGTAAAGGATGCGATTCATGTGGATAAAAATAGCAACATTCTGCGAAGCTTATCGACAAGGGGAAAATCAATCATGCGCTAGTGTAGACATGCATAATGGTCAAACATTAGGCCTAGGCGATTCAAAGGCTCCCCTGTTGGCGATAGAGACATCATAAGGAAGCAAAACACAAGGGAACCTATATATTCCTTTTTTTTTGCTCCACCAGGTTGGTACTTTTTGCACACTTTCATTGCCCAAACGAAGCAAGGTGCTGGAAACCGGCATGATTACAGGCGAAAACAGCAAGCCATGTAGCCCTCTGTTCTCACCAAAATCATCCGCGGCCAAACCCAAACAAACGATTGAACAAAACAGAAAACATAGCACAATAACCACATCACTTCCAAATTTCGACCGAGAGCAACCAAACCTCGCAGCAAGCTAGGTGGTAGATAGCTGCATACCTACCTCAAAAGGAAGAAGCAGATGAGATGATAGGCAGCCTAAGAGAACTGTGAAGGCTGTAACAGCTGCTGCCTGAGAAGGAGATGTGTGTGAGCAGAGCACGTCCTCTGGGAAAGAGGGAACCCCGGTTCCTCTTATAGCCCAGGGAAGCGAGTACTCTGGACTCACGAAGTGGCAGATAGGAGAATCGCGAGGCAGCGAAAAAAGAAACGAAAGAACTGGTGTGCATTGATAACCGTGAGTGGACCTAGGCAACGGCACGTTTTCTCCAACTCCACATTCATGGTCTGGTCTTGAACCGGCTAAACCGGACCAGATGCACGGTTTGTATCGGGTTTCTGGTTCGACACCACGATCATATAAAATTTGTACAGTGGCTGGGTTGAGACAGCCTCAAACCAACGAAACTGTCCAACCCGTTCTAAATCAGTCGCTTTTGTATTGAGAAGCACCTGCTGCACAGAAGCACCGTCGTAGTCGACCTGCTTCTCGTCTTGGCGAAAAGATGTTGCCGTCGCCGTGAAGTTGTACCACAACCACAGCAGGTTCACAGCAAGGCTGTGGATAATCCCGTTCATGGTTTGGTCTCAAACCGGCTAAACCAAGAGTCCAGCCCGGACCGGATCAACCAGATGCACGTGTTCTATCAGTTTTCTGGTTCGAGCCCGCGATCAGAGAACTTGTAGCTGGATTGCGACAGGCAGGTTTGAGGAACCGGTGCAACCCGTTTTTAAACCGTGAATGGTCAGGGTCGATCAACATTTCTACGACCGATCGCGACGGGGCCATCGATCAGCTGAGACGTCGCTGTGAGTGGGGATCGTTTGACTTGATGCGATCCCTCTCTCGATACTGCACAAATACTCCATGCTCAGCATGCAACCACGGTCCTAGAGTCGATCCAGAACTAACTCAATTTTTAGCCGCTGCCGGCTGTTTATTTGGTTGGCTGGCCGGCAGCGTCTGTTCACAAACTTGCGTCGTTTTCGGAAAGGGTTAACTAGTTCAGATGCTTGTCCTTTCTGTGCTCTGTCCGAATCTTCGGAGCACCTGTTCGTTCACTGTATGTCGGTTCAACAGTTTTGGATTACCATCTCAACGCTTCACCATGATGTCTCTGGACGCTCCTCTATTCAGGAGCTGTGGGATGGAGCCCAACAATGCAAGGTTCGCTTAACTGTTCTAATCGCCGCCCTTTGGAACATTTGGAAAAGAAGGAACGCTAGGCCTTCGACAACATCGACCATCCGACCGCTCATGTATTTAGCAGATGTGCCACTGGTCTTTCTCTATGGTCGCACCGCTGCGGAAACGAAAGTCAAAAAGCTATTCTACTTGACTGGAGTGTAAGGTTTCGTAATCTGTATAGTGCCAGCTTTTCTGTTTCTGTAAAGTGTAGATTACCTTAGTTTTTCTATCTTTCTCTTTTTCTTCTTTGGGCTTTTGGTACTTTCGTCTTTGTATTTTGGACTCTGACAGAGAAAATAAAAAAAAGGTTCAGGCAGGCTTTTGCCCGCTGTAGTGTTGCCTTCCAACCTAGAACTGGCATAAAACTCGGTCTAATGGCAACGGAGAAATATTCTTCAAATATAGTATTTTCTTTTCATTGAGGATGGATCAGTTCTAGAAGGATTACTGGTCAGGGAATAGACCTCTCTGTGAACAATATCCGGCAGTATATAGCATTGTTCATCGTAAAAGTGATACCATTGCTTTAGTAATGACGACCTCACCTCCATCAGTGACGTTTAGACGAGACTTATACGACCAGAGGCTTCATGCATGGAATGCCTACTTCGTTTGGAATCCATTTATTTGTCCGAAGAGCCAGATGAATTTCGTTGGAACTTACATTTCAATAGAAAGTTTACAGTAAGTTCGTTATACACTGCAATAATCTATACTATTATATTGAAGTTGGTCGTAGGTCATACAACGTGTTTGGTGAAGGAGATTGAGATCATCTAGGCCCTCCAATCCAATATCAAAGCCTCGGCTCAAAATCCGTCCATCCAATCCACTTTTCCTTTCGTCCCAAACTACTTTTATGGTAAGTCACGTCCTCATTTCCTTTGTTATCCCTAATCATGGTATTAACTGGTACAAAAGAAATCAAGCAACCACGCGGAATCGTGATCTGGATGGTATAAATCACGATTTTATACCAGGAAAATTTGGTAAAATACCCTGTCATCAATTGCAATTTTATTCACAAGATATATTTCCTTAACCGGAAGAAACAAATGCCAGTGGGTACCCATGACCCGCGTACCCGCCGGGTAAAAACCCAATAGAAGTGCGGGTATGGGAGAAAATATTACCCATGGATTTGTAAATGGGAAAAATATCATACCCATCGCGTATGGTGGGTACGGGATCCATACCCATGTATCCGTCTACACATCTAAATTTAATAAGTAGGCTGCTGTAATATTCTAGAGTACTTAATTTTTTTCTAATCAAGCCAAGTTGCTAGGCTGAATCTCACGCTTTTCGGTATCACAATTGCCGGTAGGTTAGTGAGAATTAATCCCCTATTTAAGATGGCTTCACCTCATGTCATACTTTTTAAATAAATTTGATGTGTTGTAAGCGCGGGTATTTTTATCCGTGGGTACCCATTTATCCTGCCGGGTGACGGGTATAGGGAAAACTTGTACCCATTAACAGGTATGGGTACGGGTGACGGGTAAGATTGAAGGTGACGGGTATGGGTATGAGATGGCTCTACCCATACCCATACCCTGCGGGTGCCATCCCTATGCCAGTGCGCTCCTTCCTTTGTACGACACAAGGAGGAAAAAGTATAAGACGGAAATCCCATTTCCCGTAAGAAAAGTATCACAGGATGCAATCCCTTGTCCCGTTAATTTTTTGGATTCTATGCCGCCTAGACTTAGCGGAAATTCTAAACAAGGTGTATATATTGATGTTTTACTCTGCGGCGCGGCATGTATGAGATCGGGAGTTAACGCGAGGGGGCTCCTCTACTCGTTGTGGCTCGCAACGATGGCGAGACGCTATCGAGTGAGCTATTTGGGTCAACGATTTTGCGGCCGCCGGCCGCTCTACTCGTCATGTCACAGTGGAGATGGCAACACGATGTCTGTGTTCGTCGGCGAGGCCACCTGGGTCGATTCCCTCACATGCGTGCTTCAGGCCGACCGAACCTTCGACCTCAAGCCCACCCACGGCCACACCCGCGTTGTCATCCACCGGCCTACATCTGAGTACCGCATCGCCCACGCCATCTAGTACAGTTTTCATTCGGCTCCACCTCCGCTACTTTGCACTATCCTAGATGGAGTGATCAATTTAGATGGAGTACTACTGCTTTATCTGATTTCTTCATACCCACCATGATCGATTTGATTTCATCTGTACATGTAGACGTACATGTCCATCTAGGATGGTTGAAAGGTCGGACCTCGCAGCGCTGGATATGCAAGCTGTGGTCACCCATGGTCCAGATCTCCAAGACCAACGTTCCGGGGTTTATGGGACATTCGCCGAGGTCAACAAGTTTAAGGCCGGATTCTACGAGAATGAGCACGATTTCGCTAGATAATCCAGTCCAATCCACATGCCTCGTGCCCACCTGGTTGAAGTGACACTCATATGTACACTATTGGCTCAACTAAGGTGCTAAGCTAAGCATGATTCATGTATCATAGCTGCTGATAATTTCCCTCTTTCATCATCATCTTCTATGTCAAATTTCATATAGTTTTTATTTCACGGAGTTCTCAGATTTGTGGCATCTATATGAGGCAGTAAGGCACTTATCGGTCGGTATCTTTTCAAGTCTGTATTGATTGAGGATCTCTTCACAAAGCATTAGCACAATTAAATATATTGTTTTGTATTTTTTTTGTAGACCATATCCAGGTTACTTGCAAGTTGCAAATCATTGCCGGTTGTTAAGGTCAGAGTGACAATTCTCAGATAATGCCATGTTCATTGACTCTATATTGTCCTTCATAGATAGAGAACATTGGTCAAACGATTCAGCAATGCAAGCCTTCCTGTGAACAACAGAGTAATTAAAAAAGCAGTTGAATTGTTTTATTTTGGTTTTGGCAAAAATATTTTGCACAAATTGATATAGTCAAGTTTTTAGTTGGACTGGATTATTGTAGTTCTATAAACGGTACTATGAGTTGTCACCTCCATGATTTTTCTGTAGATTAAGACGTGAACATTATATGCACTATCGACTTACCTAAACATTCTTCAAAGCAAAATTACATGAGAACCACAGTTGTGTCTCGTTCGACTTCTGTTAACTATACTTTGTAACTCTTTAACTAATATATTTTTTATTGTCTACTTGTCCATTGTTCTATACCAATCCAAGAGTACTAGCTACCAAATTATTAAACTTTAGATAGCTAAAATTGACTCTTTGCTATGGAAGCCAACTTCAGAAGTATATATTTTTGCAAATAATGCCCATTATCATTAGCAGTTTGATGGTTTACCTGGTATTATATTTTAGATATCTAACTAAATAACATCTGCAATTTTTGTAAGACTAGATTCTACAGGATTTAACTTGGTACGTCCTCCGCCAAACAAAGTACCACTCATACGTGGATTTTTGTTTACTTCACCTTTAACTTATTACTAACATAATTTGTTGTGTGTGAATTAGTCTAAATACGAGGAATTTTGTTCAACCATTGTTGGTTTTGTTTATCCGTATTTTTTGTGGGTAATTTATTTTTAGTTTTGCAAATTTGCAAGTCGTTAATGCGACATAAACAAAATGCTTTTGTTTGCTCAGCTAGATGTGAAGTCTAGCCGGAGGGGGAGTGAACCTTGAACCAAGTCAACCATTATTTACATTGCAAGCAAGGTGTTTCTAGATGTAAAATATGCTCGGATGACTCGTGGTAAACTGAAGATAGGGTGGTCATTAATTGAGCTTGAAGAGAAGAGGTATATGTGAAGGAATGGCTACAATTGCATGAAGATTGAAAATCATTAGATCCGCAATGCAAACGGCTGAATAACTTCTGATTTTTTGCATGTTGGAGATAGAATGTTGTGGGATCGGTAGTAGACAACTAAACAGTAAGTTTTATGAGTTGTATATGGTTCTGAGTTTTGTACTACCAACTGACCTAGCGCGCCTCACTCAGTTTAGGAAGGAGGTTGCGGCTTAGGGTGATCGTCCCAAAGTAGATGAGGTCGAGCGAGAGATCCGGGATAGACTGGAGCAGCAAGTCGACTAGGCAGTATCAAATCTGTGGGGAAGAAGACAACCACAACACCGCCTTACCCACCATCCCTTGCCGAGTCCATTTTCTACATGTTTTCGTCCACGCTCTATTTCCCGCACGAAGACAAGCTACAAGATCCCATCATGTCATCGACTGTAGCGTTGCTGAGAAGACTCGTCTCTTCTCCAGCCCGCTTTAGTTATCCTTCTCTCCTTCACGCATCTCAGACAACTATTCCTCTGTTTTCTTTGAATTTCAGCTCAAAGGTATATGATTCCAAGTTGTTTGCATATCGATGCACAACTTGAATTTCAGCTCCGTTTTGTTTGATTATCGACAGATATGTTGTCGATGCGATGTTTGATAAATGGTTGTGTATGTATTTCGCTGATTAGTTCGTTTGATATGATCATAGTTATCTATAAAGGTGCAAGGTAATGATATCAGTTGTCAAACTATAATTCAAACAAGATAGAATCTTATGAGCTTGTTAGAATATATTGTGGTTTTTTTTATCGTAGACATGAATTTTTTATGTATCGTATTAAAATATTGCGGGAAAAATATAACCGTAGCAACGCACGGGTATTCAACTGGTCTAACCTGACATACCAGTTGATAAGAACAAGAAGATCTATAAGATAAAAATATCGCTAAAAATAAAAAAAAAAATTGGCTGCCGTCGAGGGGTAATCCTAACCAAAGATAATCTTCTGAAACGAAATTTATTGTATTATTTCATCACAATGAGACGATTAAACACTTGTTCTTTAAGTGCCGCTTTGTCAGATTTATATGGTCATGCATCCAAGTAGTTTCGGATCTGTATCTCCATACTAGTATAGCTAATATCTTCGGTAATTGTCTCCATGATATTGATCGCAGGTTTAGAATGCTTATTATTGCCTTTATATAGTCGTTATGGCTATGCAGAAATGCCATAGTTTTTAATGGTAAGAATTATTCCTTTTTGTAGGTTATATACACATGCACTGCTACTCTCTGTTCGTGGTCTGCGCTGCAGAGAGTGGAGAACCACGACCTTTTTACGGAGGCCTATACACAGTTGAAGGATACGATGAGGGATACTTTTTTCCTACATGGGTGGCAGAATAATCTATGGATTGTGCCACCGTTATCATCTTAGGTGTCTCACAATTGCTCATAATTGATATGTAATTCGTTTTTTACTTTGAGTTTTTTGAGACTCTGGAACGACTGTGTACATCCTAGTTATGAGACAAAATCTAATTGCTTGATCAAATAATAAAAGGTCCATTATCGAAAAAAAAAACTAGCAAAATGGCTATGTTAAAGACTTGCACCATACCTGCAACGTTTGCCTATGGTGATCCAGTTGCATTCAGTGAATAAGTCGAACGTACAAAGTTCTAGTTTACATATATAGGCTCGTAACCTGAATACCTGATTTTCGTACATTTTCGATTAAAATGTGTCTAGATACATCCATATTAGAGTCAATTAATATGAACCGGAGGGATACTGTTTCCGGTACTGAACTGTTGTCACCGATCTTTTTTTTTATAGGTCATCCGGCCGATAAAATGCTGCTATTAATAGGTTTCAAAAATAATGCTGCTATTAATAAAACTGGAGTACAAGCAGGCCCAAGGGGATACAAGAAATTATATAGGGATCCAAAAATTAAGCAGAGAGGACCCTGGAGAAAACTTGAAAACGCGATCAAGCCATCCGTCCTCCTCCTCCTCCTCTAGATCGAGAAACTCTGACGACGGACTACGACGGCGCGTGCGGGGAACCTGCCACTTGGGGACGGAACACTGGAGAGAGCCGACGGCTGGAGCGAAGCAGCGGCGGAGCGGCATCCTGATACGTCTCAAACGTATCTATAATTTCTTATGTTCCATGCTACTTTATTGATGATACTCACATGTTTTATACATACTTTATGTCATATTTATGCATTTTCCGGCACTAACCTATTAACGAGATGCCGAAGAGCCAGTTGCTGTTTTCTGCTGTTTTTGGTTTCAGAAATTCTAGTAAGGAAATATTCTCGGAATTGGAAGAAATCAACGCCCAGGGGCCTATTTTTCCACGAAGCTTCCAGAACACCGGAGGAGATACGAAGTGGGGCCACGAGGTGGCGACACACTAGGGCGGCGCGGCCAGGCTTGGGCCCGCGCGGCCCTAGCGTGTGGGCCCCTCGTGACGCCCCCTGACCTACCCTTCCGCCTACTTAAAGCCTTTGTCGCGAAACCCCCAGTACCGAGAGCCACGATACGGAAAACCTTCCAGAGACGCCGCCGCCAATCACATCTCGGGGGATTCAGGAGATCGCCTCTGGCACCCTGCCGGAGAGGGGAATCATCTCCCGGAGGACTCTTCATCGCCATGATCGCCTCCGGATTGATGTGTGAGTAGTTCACCCCTGGACTATGGGTCCATAGCAGTAGCTAGATGGCCGTCTTCTCCTCATTGTGCTATCATTGTTGGATCTTGTGAGCTGCCTAACATGATCAAGATCATCTATCTGTAATGCTACATGTTGCGTTTGTTGGGATCCGATGAATATGGAATACTATGTTATGTTGATTATCAATCTATTATCTATGTGTTGTTTATGATCTTGCATGCTCTCCGTTGCTAGTAGAGGCTCTAGCCAAGTTGATACTTGTAACTCCAAGAGGGAGTATTTATGCTCGATAGTGGGTTCATGCCTCCATTAAATCTGGGACAGTGACAGAAAGTTCTAAGGTTGTGGATGTGTTGTTGCTACTAGGGATAAAACATCAATGCTATGTCTAAGGATGTATTTGTTGATTACATTACGCACCATACTTAATGCAATTGTCTGTTGTTTGCAACTTAATACTGGAAGGGGTTCGGATGATAACCTGAAGGTGGACTTTTTAGGCATAGATGCATGCTGGATAGCGGTCTATGTACTTTGTCGTAATGCCCAATTGAATTCCACATTACTCATCATGATATGTATGTGCATTGTTATGCCCTCTCTATTTGTCAATTGCACAACTGTAATTTGTTCACCCAACATGCTTATTCTTATCGGAGAGACACCACTAGTGAACTGTGGACCCCGATCCAATTCTTTACATCTGAATACAATCTACTTCAATACTTGTTTTTACTGTTCTTTGCAAACATCATTTTCCACACTATACATCTAATTCTTTGTTACAGCAAGCCGGTGAGATTGACAACCTCACTGTTAAGTTGGGGCAAAGTACTTGGATTGTGTTGTGCAGGTTCCACGTTGGCGCCGGAATCCCTGGTGTTGCGCCGCACTACACTCCGCCACCATCAACCTTCAACGTGCTTCTTGGCTCCTACTGGTTCGATAAACCTTGGTTTCTTACTGAGGGAAAACTTGCTGCTGTACACATCATACCTTCCTCTTGGGGTGCCCAACGGACGAGTGCTTTACCGTCACAAGGAAACTACTTTCTGGGGCCGTTGCAATCCAACTCCCACGTCAGCAGCTAATTTTCTAGCGCCGTTGCCGGGGAGATCAAGACACGCTGCAAGGGGAGTCTCCCACTTCCAATCTCTTTACTTTGTTTTTGTCTTGCTTTATTTTAGTTTATTTTATTTACTGCTTTGTTTGCTTTCTTATATTAAAATACAAAAAAAATAGTTACTTGCATTTACTTTATTTACTATCTTGTTTGCGTTCTCTATATTAAAAACACAAAAAATTAGTTACTTGCATTTACTTTATTTAGTTTGCTTTATTTACTATTGCTAAAATGGGTACTCCTGAAAATACTAAGTTGTGTGACTTCACTAGCACAAATAATAATGATTTCCTATGCACACCTATTGCTCCACCTGCTACTACAGCAGAATTTTTTGAAATTAAACCTGCTTTACTGAATCTTGTTATGAGAGAGCAATTTTCTGGTGTTAGTTCTGATGATGCTGCTGCCCATCTTAATAATTTTGTTGAACTATGTGAGATGCAAAAGTATAAGGATGTAGATGGTGACATTATAAAATTAAAATTGTTTCCTTTCTCCTTAAGAGGAAGAGCTAAAGATTGGTTGCTATCATTGCCTAAGAATAGTATTGATTCATGGACTAAATGTAAGGATGCTTTCATTGGTAGATATTATCCTCCTGCTAAAATTATATCTTTGAGAAGTAGCATAATGAATTTTAAGCAATTGGATAATGAGCATGTTGCCCAAGCATGGGAAAGAATGAAATCTTTGGTTAAAAATTGCCCAACCCATGGACTGACTACTTGGATGATCATCCAAACCTTTTATGCAGGATTGAATTTTTTTTCACGGAACCTATTGGATTCAGCTGCTGGAGGTACTTTTATGTCCATCACTCTAGGCGCCGCAACAAAACTTCTTGATGATATGATGATCAATTACTCTGAATGGCACACGGAAAGAGCTCCACAAGGTAAGAAGGTAAATTCTGTTGAAGAAACCTCCTCCTTGAGTGATAAGATTGATGCTATAATGTATATGCTTGTGAATGGTGGATCTAATGTTGATCCTAATAATGTTCCGTTAGCTTCATTGGTTGCCCAAGAAGAACATGTTGATGTGAACTTCATTAAAAATAATAATTTCAACAACAATGCTTATCGGAATAATTATAGTAACAACTATAGGCCATATCCTTCTCATAATAGTAATGGTTATGGTAATTCTTACGGTAGATCTGTTTTGCCTAATGAGGAAAAGATGCTAGAAGTTGAAAGAGCTACTAAGAGCTTTATGCAATCACAATATGACCAAAATCAATTGTTCACTAAAACTATGAATGAGCAATCTGCCTTGTTGAAAAATATAGGGAATCAACTTGAAAATCTGAATATGGAAGTTTCTGGTTTGCAAACTAAGCTTTCAAATGCTGAAAATCGAATCTCATACTTGTCTCAGTCACAATCTTCTTTCATTAATAAAATGGCTGCTAAACCTGAGGATAATGATAATAAAATTGCTACTACAGCAAACGCCATCCAAGTTAGAATAAATGAAAATATTAGATTGATGGCTGAATTGCGTGCTAGGTGGGAAAGAGAAGAAAATGCTAAAGAGAATAATGTAACTAAAGTTTGGACTATTACCACCACTAGTAATGCTAATGCTTCACATGTTGCTACACCTCCTACTATCAATGGTAAAATAATTGGTGTTGGCAATGTTTCTACTCCTAATGCAAAGCGTTCAAAACTGCCTAAAACTGCTAAAACTGCTGAAACTGCTTGTGATAAAACTGCTGAAATTTTTTCCAACATTGGGGACAATGATCCCATTGCTTTAGATCATAATGGTTTAGATTTTGATGATTGTCACATTTCTGAAGTTATAAAGTTCTTACAAAAACTTGCTAAAAGTCCTAATGCTAGTGCTATAAATTTGGCCTTTACAAAACATATTACAAATGCTCTCATAAAAGCTAGAGAAGTTAAATTAAAACTTGAAACTTCTATTCCTAGGAAGTTAGAGGATGGTTGGGAGCCCATCATTAATATGAAGGTCAATGATTTTGATTGTAATGCTTTATGTGATCTTGGTGCAAGTATTTCTGTTATCCCCAAGAAACTCTATGATATGCTTGACTTGCCACCATTGAAAAACTGTTATTTGAATGTTAATCTTGCTGATAATTCTACAAAGAAACCTTTGGGGAGGATTGATAATGTTCGCATTACTGTTAACAATAACCTTGTCCCCGTCGATTTTGTTGTCTTGGATATTGAATGCAATGCATCTTGTCCCATTATATTGGGAAGACCTTTTCTTCGAACTGTTGGTGCTATTATTGATATGAAGGAAGGTAATATTAAATATCAATTTCCTCTCAAGAAAGGTATGGAACACTTCCCTAGAAATAGAATGAAGTTACCTTTTGATTCTATTATTAGAACAAGTTATGATTTTGATGCTTCATCTCTTGATAATACTTGATACACACTTTCTGCGCCTAGCTGAAAGGCGTTAAAGAAAAGCGCTTATGGGAGACAACCCATGATTTTACTACAGTACTTTTATTTTATATTTGAGTCTTGGA
The DNA here is from genome assembly GCF_019359855.2 of Lolium perenne. Classification (NCBI taxonomy): domain Eukaryota; kingdom Viridiplantae; phylum Streptophyta; class Magnoliopsida; order Poales; family Poaceae; genus Lolium; species Lolium perenne. The sequence continues at coordinate 66,531,448 of NC_067247.2, forward strand.
AGTTGTTACTACTGTAGCAAGCTCTCATTATCTTTATTTTATTGCATTGTTGTGCCAAGTAAAGTCTCTGATGATAAAGTTGATACTAGATTTGGATTACTGCGCAGAAACAGTTTTCTTGCTGTCGAAATTGAGTCACTACGTCTGTAGGTAACTCATAAAAATATGCCAATTTATGTGCGTGATCCTCAGATATGTACGCAACTTACATTAGTTTTGAGTTTTCTCATTTGAGCAAGTCTGGTGCCCCAGAAAAATTCGTCTTTACGGATAGTTCTGTTTTGACAGATTCTGCCTTTTATTTCATATTGCCTGTTTTGCTATGCTTGATGGATTTCCTTGTTCCATTAACTTTCAGTAGCTTTGTGCAATGTCCAGAAGTGCTAAGAATGATTATGTCACCTCTGAACATGTGAATTTTTGATTATGCACTAACCCTCTAATGAGTTTGTTTCGAGTTTGGTGTGGAGGAAGTTTTCAAGGATCAAGAGAGGAGGATGATACAATATGATCAAGTAGAGTGAAAGCTCTAAGCTTGGGGATGCCCCCGTGGTTCATCCCTGCATATTTCAAGAATACTCAAGCATCTAAGCTTGGGGATGCCCAAGGCATCCCCTTCTTCATCGACAACATTATCAGGTTCCTCTAGTGAAACTATATTTTTATTCCGTCACATCTTATGTGCTTTACTTGGAGCGTCTGTATGTTTTTATTTTTGTTTTGTTTGAATAAAATTGGATCCTAGCATTCATTGTGTGGGAGAGAGACACGCTCCGCTGTTGCTTATGAACACATATGTTCTTAGCTTTATCCTTAATGTTCATGGCGAAGGTTGAAACTGCTTCGTTAATTGTTATATGGTTGGAAACGGAAAATGCTGCATGTGGTAGTATATAATGAAATACTTGTAGGTCATTGAGCTTTGATAACTTGATTCTTTGCAAACATTTTGAGGTAATTAGATGGTAAGGCTTGTTGGATAAATAAATTAAAATTAGTAGTGGATTGTTGTCTTTAAGCTTGTGTCGTACTACAAACTCTACTTAAATAGTTGAAGGCGTAGTTGGACTTGATAGCTTTCCATGTCTAAGAGTTCATCGTAATAACTAAGTTGCGCTCAAGGTCGAGGGAGCTAGCGGGGCACTTGTGCCGCCGTGAACGGCCCTCCTTGGAGTGAATTTTAATCATGCTCTTAATGTTGAACCTGCTAGTTGTTTGCAATAAGCTTGTGAGTTCTTTTTGACTAATGTTAAGCTACGGTTTTTGGCACTTCCACCATCCAAATTTGCTAGCCTCTTGATCTTGTGCATTGCCTTTTGCTCACATTGAGAATTGTGCATACTTCGTCAGTACATCCAAACCCGTGGGAGGACTTTCTCTTGTTCTCCTACACATAAGCCCATACATCTCCTCAAAACAGCCACCATACCTACCTACCACAACATTTTCATAGCTGTTCCGAGATATATTGCCATGCAACTTCCATTTTACATTACATTACATGTTGTCATTTATCATTTATATATTGCTTTGCATGATTCTATACAGCTGATGTGTGGTCTACCCATGTTACGCTAGATCATTGCATATCCTGCTACACTGGCAGAGGCATACAGTTTTATACATCATGTTTCATTATGAGTTATTTGTACCAAAAAGTGTGTTGTCATATTAGGATGTTGCCCCTAAAAGTGAAAAGAGCCATGGAGGCCACAGAAAAAGAAAAAAAGAAAAAAAGAGAAGAAAAAAAAGAAAAAAGAAAAAGAAAAGAATAAAGAATAAAGAAAAAGAGGGCGGCATTACTATCCTTTATCCACACTTGTGCTCATGTTTTAGCACCTGCAGTATTCATAGTCATCATTTGTGCTCATGTTTAGCACCTATACTCCATATGAGAGAGTTTTCATGTTTTACTAGTATAACTATGTGGGGAATTTACACTATAGAACTTGGGTTGTATATTTCAATAATGAGCCTCCTCAAAAGTGCTCTAGGTCTTCGTGAGCAACCAAGTAGGATGCACCCCCACTAGTTCCATTGGAGAGCTTTCATACACATATAGCTCTATGTGCATCCGTTGCATGGCAATCACTACTCCTTGCATAGTTTCGATCATAAGACTTCCTCTTGTTTAATGATCACTTATAGCTTTGCAAGACTTTCTTCCATTTGGCCTTCCAAACCCCCATTAACGTTCTTTATGCTGTAACATCCTGGTGCTAATACCAAATGCTTGCGCTCACTGGTTGAGTAGACTTCGAAACAGTTGATTCATGACGTTCATGTTTATGTTTACTTGACTGAATCCTTCTTATGTTGTGAAAATTTACTTGATGCTTGGAATGAAGGATAGAACTTCTACGCTGAATACTTAATACATCTTTAATGAACTTTGTACGGTTTCATGTCTTTAAAGCTATAGTTCATGAAAACTTCTAGCTTGTTTAACTCTTGCATTATCATCTCTTATATCAATATAGATATTTGCTTTGGGTGATTTGATCCCAGCTCATGTGCTTTACAATAGTATTGATCAAGATTATGATAGCATGCCACTTCAGAAATTATCTTTGTTATCGTTTACCTACTCGAGGACGAATAGAAACTAAACTTGGGGATGCTTGATACGTCTCAAACGTATCTATAATTTCTTATGTTCCATGCTACTTTATTGATGATACTCACATGTTTTATACATACTTTATGTCATATTTATGCATTTTCCGGCACTAACCTATTAACGAGATGCCGAAGAGCCAGTTGCTGTTTTCTGCTGTTTTTGGTTTCAGAAATCCTAGTAAGGAAATATTCTCGGAATTGGACGAAATCAACGCCCAGGGGCCTATTTTTCCACGAAGCTTCCAGAACACCGGAGGAGATACGAAGTGGGGCCACGAGGTGGCGACACACTAGGGCGGCGCAGCCAGGCTTGGGCCCGCGCGGCCCTAGCGTGTGGGCCCCTCGTGACGCCCCCTGACCTACCCTTCCGCCTACTTAAAGCCTTCGTCGCGAAACCCCCAGTACCGAGAGCCACGATACGGAAAACCTTCCAGAGACGCCGCCGCCGCCAATCCCATCTCGGGGGATTCAGGAGATCGCCTCCGGCACCCTGCCGGAGAGGGGAATCATCTCCCGGAGGACTCTTCATCGCCATGATCGCCTCCGGATTGATGTGTGAGTAGTTCACCCCTGGACTATGGGTCCATAGCAGTAGCTAGATGGTCGTCTTCTCCTCATTGTGCTATCATTGTTGGATCTTGTGAGCTGCCTAACATGATCAAGATCATCTATCTGTAATGCTACATGTTGCGTTTGTTGGGATCCGATGAATATGGAATACTATGTTATGTTGATTATCAATCTATTATCTATGTGTTGTTTATGATCTTGCATGCTCTCCGTTTCTAGTAGAGGCTCTGGCCAAGTTGATACTTGTAACTCCAAGAGGGAATATTTATGCTCGATAGTGGGTTCATGCCTCTATTAAATCTGGGACAGTGACAGAAAGTTCTAAGGTTGTGGATGTGTTGTTGCTACTAGGGATAAAACATCAATGCTATGTCTAAGGATGTATTTGTTGATTACATTACGCACCATACTTAATGCAATTGTCTGTTGTTTGCAACTTAATACTGGAAGGGGTTCGGATGATAACCTGAAGGTGTACTTTTTAGGCATAGATGCATGCTGGATAGCGGTCTATGTACTTTGTCGTAATGCCCAATTGAATTCCACATTACTCATCATGATATGTATGTGTATTGTTATGCCCTTTGTATTTGTCAATTGCCCAACTGTAATTTGTTCACCCAACATGCTTATTCTTATCGGAGAGACACCACTAGTGAACTGTGGACCCCGGTCCAATTCTTTACATCTGAATACAATCTACTGCAATACTTGTTTTTAATGTTCTTTGCAAACATCATTTTCCACACTATACATCTAATCCTTTGTTACAGCAAGCCGGTGAGATTGACAACCTCACTGTTAAGTTGGGGCAAAGTACTTGGATTGTGTTGTGCAGGTTCCACGTTGGCGCCGGAATTCCTGGTGTTGCGCCGCACTACATTCCACCACCATCAACCTTCAACGTGCTTCTTGGCTCCTACTGGTTCGATAAACCTTGGTTTCTTACTGAGGGAAAACTTGCTGCTGTACACATCATACCTTCCTCTTGGGGTGCCCAACGGACGAGTGTTTTACCATCACAAGGAAGCTACTTTCTGGGGCCGTTGCAATCCAACTCCCACGTCAGCACATCCCAACTGCCATTGGGTCCGACGCTGTTGTGGGTATACTTCATGGGTGTGCCATCGACAGTGCCTAGATCCGGCAAGCCCGGCTGGCCTACAGGTGGTGATGTGGCATGTGGCCCATCGGACGGCCCAGTTGTTGTAGATCATAAAGGATGAAGTCCAGCCCGGGAGTAGGGAGCCGGATCCCAACCGACCTACGAAGGAGGCCGGATCCGTGGAGGCCCATAAGGTATCCGGATCCAGTACTACATAGATGGAAGGCGGATCCTTGACGTACACGGCAAGACATTGTACCGCAGTTAGGCGACTTGTATTCCGGCTAGGACTCTCCACGTAAACCCTAGATCCGTGCGCCTTTATAAGCCGGATCCTGGGAGCCCTAGAGGCACAACCACAACTCATTGTAACAACGCGAAAGCGCCCATATAATTCCAGAAAAGCAGCAGTAGGCCCTGTGTTCGAGCAGGTGTTCTGAAGCTGGGTAAATCGCGTACCACCATCCCGAGGACTCTCCGCCCTATGGCCCCTACTTCTTCTCCCCCTCGTGAGGATCCCTCCTCTGAGGCACCGTCGATTAGGCAACGACAGACGCGAAGACGCGCCGGAGAGGAGCTCCTCATTGAAACCACCGCAGCTTGCAATCGAGGCCCGTACTACATGCCACCATCACAGGAGCTTGACAAAGCAGGGAAGAAAGCCAGCCGCGACGAGAACAGCGTCAGCAACTGGAAGAAGAAGCAGCGGACTGTGCAGCACCCACAACCCCCCCCCCCCCCCCTCTCTCCTCCACGCACGGCCAGGTACACAAAGCAGACCGCATCCACGCCAACCTCCCCCGCCACCATGGCCAGCCAAGGAGGCAAGGAGGCAAACTTCGTCTTCAACAGTTGACTCCTAGGCGCCTTATCGAAGAGCCTAGCCACCAGCGAGCTCTGGACCAAGATCCACCACAGATCTAGGGAGAGACCGCCAGCGACGGGCCACTTGGTGCCGCGCTGGACCACCAAGGAGGCACTCAGCCCCTGCCACCTCCAGAGCAAGACCGCGACGACGAACCCGACCGTTCCCCCCCGCCCCCCTCCCCCCGCCGCCAAGGCTGGCCAGGAGCGGAAGAAGGGGCGCCATCACAAGCTTGAGAGGAGGGATGCGGGCCTTATTGCCAAGATCGGTCGAGGTAGAGGCGGCCGCCATGAACTCCGACCACCGGAGCAGAATGGGCCGCCACCGCCGACCCTCGGCCCGCCCTGGATCTTGCCGAGAAACCGGAGCTTCAACTCCAAACTAACCCGCTGACCGTCGGGAAACTACTCCTTTTTCGATAAAGGGAACATATTAATATCAAAAGATATCAATTACACCCAGCCTCTGCAACAACACCCCACCCTAGTGGCAGAACGGATGCACACGGCCAAAAAAGAGTAAACAAAACTAAGAAATAAAAGTCTCGCTACAGCATTTCAGATCTAGCAACGGCAATATAACCACCACCGTGACAACACCGGAAATACAGACTCTCCAAAAGCGACGCCTCGAAAAAGGAAAACAGTGCACCAGCACCATCGTCGCCCAACCAAAGGTCTTAGGTTTTCACCCTGAAGATAGTCCCCACTCTCAAAATAATGCCTCCAACAAGGTCATTGCCAGGCACAACCAGTTAAGGCTAGACCTTGGGTTTTCACCGTGAAAGGTAAGACTCCGAACATTGCAAAGACTTGAACCTCCATTAGCTAATCCTCCAATTCGGCCTTCATGTTATTCTCTTCTTCTGATTTCACCATGGATCAGCTGTCACTTGGTGTCGACACAGAAAAGAGCTACGCGCTGCTCCCTCCATAACCAAACGGTAGGAATAAAAGCATGGGTGCGCACGACTGAATACCACCGATCCAGCAAACTCCAGGCAATAGAAGCACTGTTACATTCGCTGGCGGCGCATTCCGGAACTGAACACACCGGCCAGATCGTGCAGGGCAAGCCTCCGGCAAGTCTTCATCTTCGCCCAAGAGAGACCCTAGGACCGCCGCCTTTATTTAGGTATGGCCCCCACGCCGCCGACCATCCTAGACTGGCCAAGGTCGCCGCCGAAACCACCAAGCGCAGATCGCGTAGTCCGAAGACACCGCTCACGCCTGGCCCCCCACGCCGACCGACCACCACGCCTGCCGCATCCACGCAGCACGCCGGAGCCGAAGCTCCACGTGCCGCCAACTTGCCCCGGGACGTCGCGACCCGCACAGGCCCGCAAAGGCCCAGATCGGGCCCTGCTGCCATGGACGGCTACAACCACCGGGAGCACGTCGGCGCTGCAGCCGCGTCCACCTGCCGTCCGCCTGTGCCACCAGACCCCGCCACGCCGTTGGAAACCGCCGCCGCCGCCCAGGCCGAAGTTCCGCACGACCGCCGCCGCCAGGCCGATGGCACAGAAGAAGCCCTGCCCCGTCGGCGGCGGCACGAGCCTTGCTCGGCCACGTCCTGCGACGGAGGCGGAGAGGAGAGAGAGGGCGGGGCCGACCCCGGCGGCGGCTAGGGTTAAGCCCCTGGTGCCGCCCGAGCGGAGGCAACACGGGTCGGGAAACTACTCCGACCTTAAGAAGAACTACTCTGGCACCTCACCTCCGCCACCTCCGGCCGGCATCGCCGCCAGAGGGGCTCGGAATTGGGCCAGTTCACTCTAGATCGCCTGTGGCTACTGTAGCAAGGAGGGAGGAGAGTCCTAGTACCTGAGTAGAAAGTGTATTTGTATGTCACCGATCATTGCAGAAATCGCATTAGTTTCGATACTTTTTACAGCATAGTCATAGACACTGTTCGTAAAGCAGAGGTGTCGAAGAGAATGGGAGAGCTCGATTGATATATCGCACAACCTCATGAATGCATCTCTTTTATTCTAACAAATCAACCGTAAATTGATGTATATCATCTCTCACATCTCAACCAAAAATTCCTCCCATCTCAATCACCTCACTCCACTCACTTCTTCGCCTCGGTGGTGAGGCCAAACCCGAACGGGAAGAGCGGGTCGTAGTGCTTGTCGCCGACGTTCATCGGCAGTTGGTCCACCGACTTGAACCATGTCCTCGCGAGCTTCCCGGAGAATCCGTAGTCGCCGAAGAGCACATCGGCAACGCCCTGGCCCTCTGTACCGGGCAGCCATGCGGCCACGAACGCGTCAATGGCACCGATGTACGGCTCCACCACCAGCGGCCTGCCGGAGATGAGCACCACCACACACTTGATGCTCATGCAGACGGATTGGATCACGGAGGGTCCAGGGGCAGGGATCGTCAGGTTCAGACTGTCGCCGAACGTCTCGGCGTATGGTGGCTCGCCGACCACCACGATAGCGTAGTCGTACTTGTCACTTAAGGTGGTGCTGTCCGGGTTCTCTGAGAAGACCACCTGCGTGCTGGGATCGACGGTGGACTTGATCGCCGAGAGGATAGTCGTGCCTGCGTTTCACCACATGATTCCATGAATTGTTTTTCCAAGGATCGAGACGTTGCCAAAACATAGTACAAGCAATGAAACAAGATGTGCCATTTACCGGCAGTGTTGTTGTTGCCGGTCAACCCTTGCCATGTGATTGTCCATCCTCCACACTGGTTGCCCAAGTTGTCCGCGTGGCTTCCGGCAACAAGGATCTTACCAGCCTTCTTCGGGAGAGGCAACAATGGAGTGTAGGCAGATTTACCATTTTTCAGCAAAACCAATGACTTCCTGACGGCTTCCCGAGCGAGTTCCCGGTGTTCCTAAAATATGAGAATGGATTTATCAGTAAATGATTCTAGGATCTTGATGAATGAAGTATGAGAAGAAGTTAACATGGTGTTTAGAACTAACTTTCTTTCCAAGTTCACCGGCAAGACTCGGATCAGCATAGGGGCTCTCAAATAGACCCATGGTAAACTTGACCCGAAGAATCCTGTAGACAGCATCATCGATTCTGCTCATGGGGATAATGTTGTTCTTAACTTGGGCTGTCAGACCATCAATGAATTCTGTGTAGGCGAAAGGGACCATGATCTGCAAAATAACGCATTTCAGACCATGATCAGTAATAAGGAAATGTCATATTTGCTAGCTACTAACTCCGCTTTTGTCCGAAAAATTAAAACTGACAGGACTGGTTTGCCAAATTTTCAAAGAAATTACCATATCAATACCAGCACCAATTCCAGCCTGAATTGAATAAGTATAGTTCAAGTGTTCGGGAGTAGTAATCCTGTCAATGCCTTGCCAGTCTGAAATCACAAAACCCTGTTCTCACAAAATCCCCAAAACAATTAATAGCGTCAGTAACTCTTAATATACCAGAAGAAGAAAATATGAAGAAAATATTATGCTTTTGTAGTGAGAAACTGACCCTAAATTTGAGCTTGTTCTTGAGAAAATCAGTGATTAGGAAATGGTTGCCGTGCATCTTTTCTCCATTCCAACTGTTGTATGAGACCATAATAGTCGATACACCTCTGATGATAGAATTAAAATAGGCAGGCATATGGATTTTCATGAGCCCATTTTTGTCGATGATTGTATTGCCCTCATTAATCCCGTTAAAAGTACCACCATCACCAACATAGTGCTTTGCGCATGCAGCAACTTTCTTACTGCAGGATATCATCAGGGCGACAAAATAGTTAGTTCCGTCTCATCAAACTGAATCCAATTCAACAATTATCTGTTGGATGTGTATTACCTTCCACCAACGTATGGTCTTCCCTCTTCACCTGATGGAACATCTCCTTGCAAGCCAGAGATAATTGAGGTCATTGACTGGACAACCTTTGGGTCTTCACTGTAGCTTTCATAGCACCGTCCCCATCTTGGGTCTCTACAAACCTGATCAATATCGACACATAAGTATGAGTTCCTAAGAACAACTAGTAGAAGACATAGTTGCCATCCAGACTAAAGATGCCAAAGGTGTTCTCTTTTATTACCGCAATACATGGTGCAAAGACGTAAGGAATTCCTGTTGCCCTAACTTCAAGAGCAGTTGCTTCTCCTATCCTCTTTACCAGCTCAGGGTCCCTAGAACATAGCAACATATCTTGATTTAGAGTTCTAGGCCAAAGCACGCATCACACATTCACAGGACTGTATCCATCACATTTAGTGTGTGTTTTGGATATTGTGATACATTATTCACATGATTTCATTATCACATCAAAGGTAAAAAAGAAAGTTTCTACTACCTGGTAGCTCCAAGCCCAACATTATGTGGGAAGATGGTAGACTTGTAGACGTTACCATGACCATGCACAGCGTCAATACCGTAGATCATCGGAATACCTAGGCGGGTAGAAAGAGCATCCTTTTGCATCGCATTCACCATAGAAACCCAAGCCTCAGCAGATGCCTGAGGGGAAGGCACACTTCCTCCGCCGCTCAGTACGCTACCTGCACCGCAGCACACAACTCTGGAACTCAAACTCTGTAGTTCTTCACCATTTGCACTGATTTAGTAAGCCGAAATACTATAGCTTACCTATGAAGTATTTGGATAGCACCCCTGCGGTGGCGTTTTCCCTCTCGATCTGGGTCATCTGGCCGATCTTTTCAGCCAGAGTCATCCGAGCAAGCAGGTCCTCGACGCGAGCACCAATAGGCTGCTTCGGATCCTTGTACTTGGGATAATCCGCTCTTCCCAGTACCGCCAGGCAGAACATGAGGAGGACGAAGGTGGTCTTGTGCAAACTCCCCATCTTGGGATCCTGTCTGGAAAAATCAATGGAAGTAGAGTAAGACTCATATGCTTGATTACACACACATAAAGACCAAACATTAGGCCTAGGCCATTCGAATGCTCCTATGTGGGCTATAGAGCCATCGTAAAAAAAAAGTAAGATACAAGAAAGGAAACATATTCCGATTGGTATTTTTCCACACTTTTATTGCCCAGACGAAACCAAGGTGCTGAGCATGACTAGAGGCGAAAACAGCTAGCAAGCCCCATTCTCACCAGCATCAGCCGCAGCCCAAAGAAACGAGTGAATGAAACAGGAAACAGAGCATGCGCAGAACACAGTGTTCACAGCCTTTCAACAGTAAAAAACCAAAGCAAAGCTCACATCAAGCTACTCGGTACGTAACTGCAAGTTTTTTTTTTCGACAAAGACGTAACTGCAAGTTGTTTGCATACCTCAAGAGGAGTAAGCAGCAGTCTGCAAGATGAGGCCAGCAAACCTAAGAGTACTGTGAAAGGTTGAACCAAACACGTCCTGAGAAGGAAGAAGTATGTAGTCTGGGAGAGGGAACCCCTGGTTCCTCTTATAGCCCAGCGAAGCTAGTATTGTAATCTGACTCACACGGGAATCGCGAGGCAGCAGAAAAGAAACGAAAGAAATCATCTGCATTGACTACGGTTAGTGGACCTCACGCCCTAATAGTATAGCAAGATTTTCCACATTTCTAGTAGGAGAGATCTCGAGGGGAGCGTCGATCTATCAGCTGAGAAGTCGCTGTTTTTGGGCGAGATTGTGTGACTTGATGCTCTCCCACTCTGACTACTCTGGAGTCTGACCAGTACACAGATAGTAGAGCACACACAGCGCGGTCCACGCTCCGCACGCAGCCACATTTCGCGACTCTACTCCGGGAAAGCGAGAGGCCTGTCTCACCGGCCGGCGTGGCAGCGGCGAGCTTTTGAGCTCGATCCCCGGCGGAAGAGGAGACGGAACCTACGAGAACTCTGCAACGCCGGGTTCAAGCAGGGGCCAATAGAATGGTAAGGTTTATGTGAAGTGAAGGGCCCTTTTCATATATGGGTAACTTTGCATTGCAGATGAGGTTGTCTTCGTGAGAGGGCAGCCTGAGTTCGTCGAAATAGGTTTTTATCCAGTATATTAATATAGCAACCACATTATACAAGGAGCATGCTAGGATTGCAGCACTAAAAGAAAGAGACAAATCAAAGGTCTGACTAGCAAGGTGGTTTGAGTCTAGGTGATGATGAGAAATTAGCTGATGGGCGACTGCACAGGATAAGCTCATAGTCTTACCTTCGATCTTAATTAGTTGTGCGTGATAATGTTCTTATTGAAGGTATTGTTTAGAGAGTGTGGACTTTCTTCAGGGTAAAACCTAAGATCTATGATCGGGTGACGACGGTGCTTGTGCTCTATTTCCTTTTTGAGATGTTGCTTTGCTTATGGAGAACATGGACTTCTCGTGTTATCTTGGTGGAGCTAGTACTGCTGTTTCAAGGATCATTGTAGCGAATTTTTTTCTTTTTTTTAATTATTTTCTCTCTTTTAATTGTGTGCATCCGTAATACCGCTAAGGTAATACGTTGTTGCAGAGGCTGGGTGTAGTTAGTATCTCCATGATATTAATATATACTCTTTATCGAAAAAAAGAAAAAAAAGAAGCTAAGTTTGCATAGGCCCATGGAGGCATGAACTGAGGAAACTTCAGTCGTATGCAGACATCATAAGGAAGCAAAATACAAGGGAACCTATTCCTTCCTGTTTACTACTCCACACACAGGTTGGTACACTTTGCACACTTTTATTGCCCAAACGAATCAAGGCGCTGGAAACTGGCATGATTATAGGTGAAAACAGCAAGCCACATGGCCTTGTATGTCCTCACCATAATCATCCGCGGTCCAAACAAACAAAATGAACAAAACAGAAAACAGAGCACAATACCACATCACTTTGGAATTTCGACAGAAAACGGGCAAGCTAGGCGGTAGACTGCATACCTCGGAAGGAAGAACCAGATGAAATGATCAGCAACCTAAGAGAAGTAGAGAAGTGTGAAAAGCTGTAACAGCTGCTGCCTGAGAAGGGGTGATGCGTGAGCACGTCCTCTTATAGCCCAGGGAAGGGAAGGGAAGGGAAGGGAAGCGAGTACTCTGACTCACGAAGTGGCGCCTCGCAGATCGGCACGAGAATCGCGAGGCAGCAAAAAAGAAACAAAAGAAATCGTCTGCATTGATTACCGTGAGTGGACCTCACGGCCTAATGTAACTAGCTGCCCCGATGATCTAGGCAACGGCACATTTCCTCCACCTCCACATAAGCCTGTTCATGGTTTGGTCTCAAACCGGCCTGACCGGATGCACGGTTTATATCGGGTTTCTGGTTCGAGACCGCGATCAAAGAACTTGTAGCTGGGTTGAGACGGCTCAAACCAGCAAAACCGTCCAACCCGTTCTAAATCAGCCGCTCTGCATCGAGTATCGAGAAGCACTTGCTGCACGGAAGCGCCGGCGTAGTCGACCAACTTCTCGTCGTCGCGCGCAGAGAGGGTCCTGGCGCTGCTCGCCTCGGCGAAGCGATGTTTGCCGACGGGCGGCCTGCCGTGAAGTTGCACCTCAACCACAGCAGGTTCACGGTCACGGCACGGGTTGTGGATAAACCCATTCATGATTTGGTCTCAAACCGGCTAAACCAAGTGCCCAGCCTACACCGGACCAGATGTACGGTTTATATAGGGTTCTCTGGTTTCTGGTTCGAGACCGCGATCAGAAAACTTGTACAGTAGCTGGGTTCAGACGGGCTGGCTCCTTGAACGTGTACAACCCGTTTTAAACCCTGAATGCCCAGGGTTGCTCCACATTTCCACGATAGATCGCGATCAGCTGAGACGTCGCTGTGGGTGGGATCGTTTGACTTGATGCGATCCCTCTCTGACTATTACACAAATACTCTACATCACGGACAGCGCAGTCCATGCTTCGCACGCAGCCACGATCCGCAGCCAAGTCCTAGAGTTGGTTTAGGACTAACTTAATTCTTGATGAACCTAGCACTGACAAAAATGGCTATGTTAAAAGGTTGCAACGTTTGCGTATGGTGATCCAGTTTGGTATGTCTGCTGCCATAAAACCTATCCAGGGTTCTGTTCTTCTTGCCCGCGATGCCGACGGTCTTCTGCGTCTTTGGTGGCGTTGGGGCGTTGGAGTTGTGACAGGCCACGACGAGGTTTACGTTCTTGATTTAGTTTGCTATTTATTTTTTATTTTTATTTTCAGGTTGACGAGGGAGCAGCTACATCCTAAGGTCTCCCCGCTCTATCCTCGCTCCGGTGGAGTTGTGTGCTCGGCTGGGTCCGGTCAATTTTCGTGTTTGTTGGTGTGGTTTCATGTCTCTTTCGATCTATGATTTTTATCATTACTAAAGGTTGATGCTCTTATGCGTTGGTCTTTTGGGGCCTTAGCACGGCAACTCCCCATCAATCCAATACAACAAGCTCTACTAGGAGAAGTGAGCATAGCTCAAATGATTGGGGTGTGGATTACAAACTCAGCACCTGAGTTAAATCCTTACGGACGCGAATTTCAATTCCTTTTCCTACTTGAGGCACAGGCTGGACCCAGCACTCATGCAATTTATCTTATGCTGTGTTTGGATGCATGGAATTGAAGCGTGGAATTGAATTGGACTAAGATTCTAAATCCGAGATGGAAATGAATTGGTTTCTAATTCGATTCTGCTGTTTGGATGTACCTAGAATTTGCGGTTGAAATCAAACGGTGCACCAAATTCTAAATCATGTTTGGATGTGTTTGGAATTGGAATCAATGGATGCTCACCGTCCCGCCAGCACCGGCCATCATCCCGTCCGCCGCCGCTCACCCTCCCTGCGCCGCCGCCGCTCCTCATCGCGCTGCATCGCCGCTCACCATCCCGCCGCATCGGCGCTCACCATCCCGCCGCATCGCCGCCGCCCTTCCCCATCTGACGGCGTCATCCTTCCCATCCCACTGCGTCACCGGCTATCGATGTTCTGGAGTAGGGCGGAAGCGAGCGGGCGAAGCGGGAGACAGAAGCGGAAGCAGAGCAAGCGGGACGGCGAAGCGGGCGAGAGCAGGTCGGGCGGGGCGGAGCGGGCGGGCAAGGCGAGCGGGCCATGGCGAAGCGAGGGGCGGAGCAGCGGGGCGGGCGAGCGGAGTCGGGGCGGGCGGAGCGGGCGGAGCAAGGCCGGAGCGGGCCATGGCGAAGCGAGGCGGAAGCGAAGCGAAGCGGGCAGAGCGAGGTCGGGGCGGAGGCGGAGCGGCGGAGCAAGGCGGAGCAGCCGGAGCGGGCCATGGCGAAGCGAGGCGGAGCGGGGCGGGGCTGGCAGAGCAGGTCGGGGCGGGGCGGAGCCGGGCGGAACAAGGCGGAGCGGCCGGAGCGGGCCATGGCGAAGCGAGCGGAAGCAGGCGGGGGCTGGCGAACAGGTCGGGGCGGGGCGGAGCCGGGGCGGAGCAAGGCGGAGCAGGCCGGAGCGGGCCATGGTGAAGGAGATATGCCCTAGAGGCAATAATAAAGTGGTTATTATTTATATCTTTATGTTTATGATAAATGTTTATATATCATGCTAGAATTGTATTAACCGAAACATTAGTACATGTGTGATATGTAGACAAACAAGAAGTCCCTAGTATGCCTCTTAAACTAGCTTGTTGATTAATAGATGATTAGTTTCATAATCATGAACATTGGATGTTATTAATAACAAGGTTATGTCATTGTGTGAATGATATAATGGACACACCCAATTAAGCGTAGCATAAGATCTCGTCATTAAGTTATTTGCTATAAGCTTTCGATACATAGTTACCTAGTCCTTATGACCATGAGATCATGTAAATCACTTATACCAGAAAGGTACTTTGATTACATCAAACACCACTGCGTAAATGGGTGGCTATAAAGGTGGGATTAAGTATCCGGAAAGTATGAGTTGAGGCATATGGATCAACAGTGGGATTTGTCCATCCCGATGACGGATAGATATACTCTGGGCCCTCTCGGTGGAATGTCATCTAAATGTCTTGCAAGCATATGAATGAGTTCATAAGAGACCACATACCACGGTACGAGTAAAGAGTACTTGTCAGGAGACGAGGTTGAACAAGGTATAGAGTGATACCGAAGATCAAACCTCGGACAAGTAAAATATCGCGAGACAAAGGGAATTGGTAATATATGTGTATGGTTCATTCGATCACTAAAGTCATCGTTGAATATGTGGGAGCCATTATGGATCTCCAGATCCCGCTATGGTTATTGGTCGGAGTGAGTACTCAACCATGTCCGCATAGTTCTCGAACCGTAGGGTGACACACTTAAAGTTGGATGTTGAAATGGTAGCACTTGAATTATGGAATGGAGTTCGAATATTTGTTCGGAGTCCCGGATGAGATCCCGGACATCACGAGGAGTTCCGGAATGGTCCGGAGAATAAGATTCATATATAGGATGTCATTTTATGTGAAATAAAATGTCGCGGAAGGTTCTATGGAAGGTTCTAGAAGGTTCTAGAAAAGTCCGGAAGAAACCACCAAGGAAGGTGGAGTCCACAAGGGACTCCACCTCCATGGCCGACCAGCCCTAGTGGGGGTGGAGTCCCAAGTGGACTCCACCATAGGGGGCCGGCCACCCCCCACATGGGAGGTGGGAATCCCACCTTTGGGTGGGAGTCCTAGTTGGGCTAGGTTTGCCCTCTCCTATGGAAGGTTTTGGTTTCGGGTCTTATTCGAAGACTTGGACACCAACACTTGGGATCCACCTATATAATGAGGGGCCAAGGGAGGGGGCCGGCCACCCCAAGACCATAGCTTGGCCGCCCCCCTTGAGTGGCCGGCCACCCCTCCCAAACCCTAGCTTTGCTCCTCCACTTCATATTTCCCGCGTAGCTTAGCGAAGCTCCGCCGGACTTCTACACCGCCACCGACACCACGCCGTCGTGCTGTCGGATTCAAGAGGAGCTACTACTTCCGCTGCCCGCTGGAACGGGGAGGTGGACGTCGTCTTCATCAACAACCGAACGTGTGACCGAGTACGGAGGTGTTGCCCGTTCGTGGCGCCGGAACCGATCGTGATCAAGATCTTCTACGCGCTTTTGCAAGCGGCAAGTGATCGTCTACCGCAGCAACAAGAGCCTCATCTTGTAGGCTTTGGAATCTCTTCAAGGGTGAGACTCGATACCCCCTCGTTGCTACCGTCTTCTAGATTGCATCTTGGCTTGGATTGCGTGTTCGCGGTAGGAAAATTTTTGTTTTCTATGCAACGTTATCCTACAGTGGTATCAGAGCCGTGTCTATGCATAGATGGTTGCACGAGTAGAACACAATGGTTTGTGGGCGTTGATGCTCTTGTTATCTTTAGTTTGAGTACTTTGCATCTTTATGGCATAGTGGGATGAAGCGGCTCGGACTAACTTTACATGACCGCGTTCATGAGACTTGTTCCTCGTTCGACATGCAACTTGTATTGCATAAGAGGCTTTGCGGGTGTCTGTCTCTCCTACTATAGTAAAGATTCAATTTACTCTTCTATTGACAACATTAGTATCAACGTTGTGGTTCATGTTCGTAGGTAGATTAGATCTATATCGAAAACCCTAAACCACGTAAAATATGCAAACCAAATTAGAGAGCGTCTAACTTGTTTTTGCAGGGTTTGGTGATGTGATATGGCCATAATGTGATGATGAATATGTATGAGATGATCATTATTGTATTGTGGCAACCGGCAGGAGCCTTATGGTTATCTTTAAATTTCATGTTGAGTAGTATTTCAAAGTAGTTGTAATAGTTGCTACATGGAGGACAATCATGAAGACGGTGCCATTGACCTTGGTGCTTCGCCGACGATGATGGAGATCATGCCCGAAGATGATGGAGATCATGTCCGTGCTTTGGAGATGAAGATCAAAGGCGCAAAGACAAAAGGGCCATATCATATCACATATGAACTGCATGTGATGTTAATCCTTTTATGCATCTTATTTTGCTTAGATCGCGACGGTAGCATTATAAGATGATCCCTCACATTAATATCAAGATAATAAAGTGTTCTTCCCTCGTATGCACCGTTGCATTGTTCGACGTTTTGAAGCATCTCGTGATGATCGGGTGTGATAAACTCGACATACAACGGGTGTAAGCCATGTTGCACACGCGGAATACTTGGGTTTGCTTGACGAGCCTAGCATGTACAGACATGGCCTCGGGACAACGGAAACCGAAAGGTTGAACACGAGTCATATGGATGATATGATCAACATGTTGATGTTCACCATTGAAGCTACATCATCTCTCGTGATGATCGGTTTTGGTGTAGTGGATGTGGATCGTGTACCACTTAACAACTATGAGGGATGTTGTATTAAGTGGGAGTTCATTAGTAATTAGATTAAAACATGAACTAATTATCATAAACATAGTCTGAGTAGTATTTTGAATTAATTTTGTAGTATTGGCATCCGTTTTCTACTATGCGCTAGTCTTGTTATTGAGATAGAAATACTGTTAAAATCTGATAAGAAACTTTACGGATTGGTACCGTATTGTTAATGAATCAAGAAATGATTAAGTCCTATTGCAAACTTTTAGTAAACCTCACATTGTTGATTCAAATAGCTATGGTTCCAATTAGTACCTAAAGTTATCTTGTCTCCGTGAAACTTGAAGTTCAAATCTGTTTGAAAAGTAAGGAGCTGAAAATTTAGTTTTCAGAAATAATCAAGGTACGAGATATATGTGATATCTAAGACCTTATTGCAAGATGATAGAATATAAATTTGGTGAGACTACATAAACTCATAAGTTTTATGGGAATGTACGAAGGTTGAAGACGCAAGGCGTCCCAATCCTCCAACTATTGGGGCACTAACGATATTCGCATATCCATGAAGTGATTGTCCTTAGTATGCACCGTTGCTAAGACTCGTCGTTTCGAAGCATCACGTGATGATCGGGTGTTATAGATTCTACGTGTGCTTCCAATGGGTGCAAACCAGATTTGCATATGCGAATACTAAGGTTTAAACTTTATGAGCCTAGCATGTCTGAGACATGGTCTCGAGAAAGTTATCATGAATTGATGGATAAAATTATGAGTGAAATTGTTCATCGTATTACAAAGTTACTAATAGTGAAATCTGAAACACTTGTCATATGATGATCAACTTCAAAGTAAGAACCTCAAGGTTATTGGTATTTGACCAACAAACCTAGAAGTTATTGATGTTGAAATGTTTTTCTGAATAATGAGGAAAGCTAAAAGAGAAACTGCAAAAGATATTTTGGCAAAAGAAAAAAAAAGGACTAGAAAGTCTAGCTCAGGTGTATATAAATAATATACATGTTATGGTTGTATTCCTAGTTAAGTCACACAATGAATTTCTTGGGTATTAGTACCATATTGGTTGGTATGAAGTGTCATACAAAACAACGCAATACAAGAATACAATGGCCTAAGTGACTGACAAGGAATATGATAGGAATGCACGTCTGGAACAAAAATAAAGTGTTATTGTGTTCATCGTTGGCATTCTATCTAGCCCTTAGAATTTATAATAAAGAACTTAATAATTGTTATTTTGCTCTGGTCAAATGAAAACAATGAGTTGTTTAAATTATGACATTACTCCATGTACGATGGATAAGTTATTATAAATCTTAATGGTGAAACACACATACATAACACTGACGCTAAAATGCCATAAGGCAAATGATTTGAATTCCACTTATTTGTGGAACCGCAATTTAGGTCATGTTAGAAAGGATCGCATGAAGGAACTCCATGCAAATGGATTTTTGGAGTCATTCGATTTATTGAATCGTTTGGCACTTGCAAAATCTTTTCTAAAAAGTAATGACTGAAATACCGTTCATAGGCCGAAGAGTTGAACGGGCAACTAACTTAGTGAAAACATACATAATGATATATGTGGTTCACTGGGCATAGTTGTGTGCGGAAGATTCTTCTACTTCATGAAAACTTTCAAACAATGAATTGAGTATATATGTGGATATATTCAATAAGGAAAAGTTTGAAATATTTGAATAGGATTCAAATAAATTTCAGCATGAAGTGGAAATCATCGTAATAGAAATCAAATATCTATGATTGGATCATGGTGGAAATATTTCAATTACGAGTTTTAGCGAACATCTAAGAGAGTTATGAAATTGTTCTACAACTTACGTTTCTTGGAGTATCATAGTGATGATGAAGTATCCAAGAGATATATCCAAACTTTGTTGGATCAATGATGAGATAAAATATTGATGCCATTATATTTTTGTGGATTATGCTTTAGTGACTACCGCTTTTACACTGAATAGAGCATCATCATGATCCGTTGAAATGACACCATACAAGTTATGGCATGGGTATAAACCCTAATAGTCAACCAAAATCGGATGAATGTCTTTGTTGGTTATCCCAGAGATTTAATTGGGAATTCTTCCCACGAGACAAAGACAAAAGTGTTTGTCAATGTTTCTTATTTCCGAGAAATTGTTTCGAGTGAAGTATTTGAGTGGGAGGACAATATAATTTGATAAGGTTTATGAACCTGAGCATAATGATCAGAGTAGCACAAAGATCGGAATTGGTTTCGGAAGCGGCCACGACGATCATGGCTCTCATGACTACAAAGTGTTTTAGCCATGGAGATCGAAGTACATATTGAACCTTGTAGGTATGGTTTACTTTGCGATCAAATAAATGATTTGTGGACAAAGGATTGATTTTGAACAATGATAAACCAACTACAAAACAAAGAAGTTATGATGGGCCCTGACTCCATTAAAATGGCCATGCGCCATGAAATCCAAGATAGATGAATACTTTATGAAAGTAAATGGATCTATGAAATTGATAGACTTGGATGAAATATCCTTGAAGAAAGCTTGACTTGTCGAAAAATTGTTTACGACAAAGTTCAAAGAGTTGAATACGATAAGATTATATCTTCCGTAGCAATGCTTATAGTCTATGTGGATTATTCTAGTAATCACTACATATTTCTTTTATGAGATATGCTAGTAGGATGGCAAAATACACTACTTAACAGAAGTATGTATACAAGATACAACCAAGAGTTTTGCTGGTCCGTGGAATACTAGATAGGTATACAAGCTTCAATTGGATGAAGTAAGTATCACGGAGTTGGAATCTTCACCAGATGAAATAGTCAAAGAGTTTTTTATTTCATCAGAGACAATGAAAAGGCTTGCATTTGCAAGAAATTAAGTGGGAGCGCTAAGACACATTTATAATACTTTATGTAGGTGACATATAGTTGGTTATAAATGATGTAATTATATACTTGATTAAAAGGTTTCATTGAGAATTAACTTCAATGAAAGGATATGTACTGAAACAAATTTAGTGTCAAGATCTATGAAGATAGATTGAAACACATAAATAAGTTTAAGTCAAAGTACATATGATGGATATTGAAGTAGTTCAATATAGAAATATTAAGAAAATGTTCTTGTCATGTGAAGGTTTAACAAGACTTGAGTGTATCTGACACTCAATGAGTAAAAACACATGAGTGATTATAGATCACGAATAATATGTACACAATCAGATATCATGTGCTATAAAGTGTTATGAGCATATACCAGAATGATTCATATGATGATCATTGGACGACAGTAAGAATATCCTTGAGTACTTTAGAAGAACTAAGGATATATATATTTTTGTATGAAGAAATAACAAACAAATCGCTGTAAGGTGTTACACCGATATTGGTTTTGTCACATATAAAATATAATTTCAATCTCAAATTAGACGAAGTGTTGTTTAAAAGGTAGCACAATGAGCTGGAAGTTGTCTATGCTAGATTTAGAAGAGTTCTAAATATTGTGACGGATTCTACAAAAGAAGGCAGAGTATGTCATTGTTTTGACAATGACAAAGGATGTTAAGTCAAGAGGTTCTTTGAGAACTTGGTGTAGTTCCGACAGAGTCAGAACTTTGAAGCTATATTGTGTGTGACAATATAAGTGACATATTTCAGATAAATGGAATTAAGGTTCCACCAGAAGATCAAACATATATAATGCCAACTCATTTGGAAATGAGTGATGCGTTGAGACGCAAATGAATTACAAAATACATACGTTTCTGAGCGTGTCAGATCCGATGACTAAAAGCCTCTTCCGTGAGCAATACATGATAAAACACCAGAAGACCAAGGTGTTATATCTTTACAAATGTAAACTAGATTATTGACTCTAGTGCAAGTGGGAGACTGAAGGAGATATGCCCTAGAGGCAATAATAAAGTGGTTATTATTTATATCTTTATGTTTATGATAAATGTTTATATATCATGCTAGAATTGTATTAACCGAAACATTAGTACATGTGTGATATGTAGACAAACAAGAAGTCCCTAGTATGCCTCTTAAACTAGCTTGTTGATTAATAGATGATTAGTTTCATAATCATGAACATTGGATGTTATTAATAACAAGGTTATGTCATTGTGTGAATGATATAATGGACACACCCAATTAAGCGTAGCATAAGATCTCGTCATTAAGTTATTTGCTATAAGCTTTCGATACATAGTTACCTAGTCCTTATGACCATGAGATCATGTAAATCACTTATACCAGAAAGGTACTTTGATTACATCAAACACCACTGCGTAAATGGGTGGCTATAAAGGTGGGATTAAGTATCCGGAAAGTATGAGTTGAGGCATATGGATCAACAGTGGGATTTGTCCATCCCGATGACGGATAGATATACTCTGGGCCCTCTCGGTGGAATGTCATCTAAATGTCTTGCAAGCATATGAATGAGTTCATAAGAGACCACATACCACGGTACGAGTAAAGAGTACTTGTCAGGAGACGAGGTTGAACAAGGTATAGAGTGATACCGAAGATCAAACCTCGGACAAGTAAAATATCGCGAGACAAAGGGAATTGGTAATATATGTGTATGGTTCATTCGATCACTAAAGTCATCGTTGAATATGTGGGAGCCATTATGGATCTCCAGATCCCGCTATGGTTATTGGTCGGAGTGAGTACTCAACCATGTCCGCATAGTTCTCGAACCGTAGGGTGACACACTTAAAGTTGGATGTTGAAATGGTAGCACTTGAATTATGGAATGGAGTTCGAATATTTGTTCGGAGTCCCGGATGAGATCCCGGACATCACGAGGAGTTCCGGAATGGTGGGAGAATAAGATTCATATATAGGATGTCATTTTATGTGAAATAAAATGTCGCGGAAGGTTCTATGGAAGGTTCTAGAAGGTTCTAGAAAAGTCCGGAAGAAACCACCAAGGAAGGTGGAGTCCACAAGGGACTCCACCTCCATGGCCGGCCAGCCCTAGTGGGGGTGGAGTCCCAAGTGGACTCCACCATAGGGGGCCGGCCACCCCCCACATGGGAGGTGGGAATCCCACCTTTGGGTGGGAGTCCTAGTTGGGCTAGGTTTGCCCTCTCCTATGGAAGGTTTTGGTTTCGGGTCTTATTCGAAGACTTGGACACCAACACTTGGGATCCACCTATATAATGAGGGGCCAAGGGAGGGGGCCGGCCACCCCAAGACCATAGCTTGGCCGCCCCCCTTGAGTGGCCGGCCACCCCCTCCCAAACCCTAGCTTTGCTCCTCCACTTCATATTTCCCGCGTAGCTTAGCGAAGCTCCGCCGGACTTCTACACCGCCACCGACACCACGCCGTCGTGCTGTCGGATTCAAGAGGAGCTACTACTTCCGCTGCCCGCTGGAACGGGGAGGTGGACGTCGTCTTCATCAACAACCGAACGTGTGACCGAGTACGGAGGTGCTGCCCGTTCGTGGCGCCGGAACCGATCGTGATCAAGATCTTCTACGCGCTTTTGCAAGCGGCAAGTGATCGTCTACCGCAGCAACAAGAGCCTCATCTTGTAGGCTTTGGAATCTCTTCAAGGGTGAGACTCGATACCCCCTCGTTGCTACCGTCTTCTAGATTGCATCTTGGCTTGGATTGCGTGTTCGCGGTAGGAAAATTTTTGTTTTCTATGCAACGTTATCCTACACATGGCGGGGCAGGGGCGGAGCGGCGGCGGGGGTTGGCGAGCACGGGAGAGATAGGGAGGAGAGCGAGCGAAGGAGTTTCCGAGCAATTCCGAGCTCGGGACCTCGGAATGTTTGCTCAACTTTTTACACGGGAGGATTCCGAGCGCGGAATTTGGTTAAGTTTCCACGTCAAGATTCCGAGGCTAGACCAAACGCCGGAATTCGCGGAATTGGCCCAAATTCCAATTCCATGCCCTAATTCCATGCATCCAAACACAGTTTTAAGGATTACGTTTTAATTTTCAACAAAATTAAAATTTTAGTACTCATACTTAATGGTTGTGTGCATCTCAAGTCCGTGCAAAGGCCAAGAAGTAAAATTCTCCCAATCTATAAGATCCTACTCTAGTGATTTTATACGCTTTTATCTCCAACAAACCTCTCCTCATCGCTCCCACGGGCGACGGGGGAAAAACACTAGCTGCCGGCATCCCTAGCCTCGCCCTCACCCCTCCCTCCCCTTGCCTCCACCAGACAACGATGTTGGCCAAAGGCCGGGCATGGGTGGCGGCGGGGCACTCCCTCTCCCTCGGGTGGTTGTCTCGGCGCGGGCCCAATTGCTCGGCCAAGGCGTCGTGCAGTTAGGGGTGCAACGGTATGGTTGCTGCGGTGACACATGGATACCTGCGGCGGCGGGGCAAGCTTGTGGTGGCGGCGGTCCTGGTCTCCAGGGTCAGCGGCGGCTGCTAGCATGGCGGACGGCGGGCTCTCGAACGCGCGGTCTAGAGCGGGAACATCATGGCCATCTGGAGGCGGAAGCGGCGAGGTTGGGATAGAGGACGAGTTGTGGTCGGCGGCACCGGTGGATCTCATTGTGCTAGCGGTGACGCGGACCCGATCTGGACCATATGGCCTTTGTCGTTTCTGTGATTTGGGTGCATCGAACATGTGCGTCGTGCGTGTCTTCGTCTAGGGACACGCCTGTGCAGCTCCTAGCCGGCGGTTCGGCACCTCCTCGATTGTCGGCTGGTGGTGTGGGGGCTACTGGCCATGAATAAATGTGGTTGTTCTAGGGTTTCAAGTCGCACCAATATGAAGATCTGTCGGATGCGTGTCCCCATCGATCTAGGAGAAATGTCGTGTTTCGGAAGGCTCCGTCGACGAACTCAACTAGACGACTCATGCCGGAAGATTGTTGGATCGGGTGGGATTCGGTCATGCCCTCCAGTGTTTTTTGTCTAACCGTTTGGTTTCAGAGGGAGAGCTTCGAAGCTCTAATGACTGTTAATATCACGGGATGTTCTCGTTCCATGGTGTTGGTGGAAAATATCATGGAAACCGATATCTGAGGACTAGCAATGGTGGTTCAAGTCTTGTGGGCGATGTGGAATTGGCAAGCAGCTGCATGAAAGTGGGGGCGACAATGCAGGAGAAGTTCATAGTCTTACATTTCAGGGTGAAATCTAAAGTCTAGCCTTAATTGGTTGTGACTGTCAATGTCCTTATTGAAGGCATTGTTTTAAGGTCGAGAACTTTCTTCAAGGTGAAAACCTAAAACATTAGTATCGGTGATGTCAATGTCCTTGTTGAAGGCATTGTTTTGAGGTCGAGGGTAATACGGTGTTGCAAAACCAGGTGTAATTGTCATCTTCATGGTATTAGTATATACTCTTTGTCTAAAACAAACTTTACTACCACAAGCTTTGTTGCTCATCATGAGATGTTTTTTTTGCAGAAGACGGTTGCAGCTGTTGTGGCAGCAGTCACCGCTGCTCAAAAGCCACCAGGTTTTGTTGCTCATCATGACTCGGTGGCCCGGGGTGATGCATCAGCCGCAAATCATGGAAGTACACCATCTGGAGGAATGCCTCAAGGTGTTGTCTTGAATACAGAGAATGTGGTGCAATCTGTGGAGCATCAAGCACAAGCTCAAGAGAAGGTTTTAGAGGATGATGTACCAAAACAGAAAGAGGTGGAGGGGGCTGGTACATCTAAAATCTAAAAGGATGACAAAAACGGATGTTATAGATGCAAAAAGCACGGACACCGTATTGATGATTGCACCATACCTTACTGTTTATATTGTGAATCCATTAATCACGAGTCTGCGGAATGTCACTTGTTGAAGGCTCCGAAACCATCTGTAACTTTGCATGGCTATGCTTGTGAAGAACTGATGTTTTTTGAGCTTTCATGCTCAGGCACATACAAACCAAAGGTGGACAATCCAAGACTTGCAAAGGTTACAGTCGAGGGTGAAACGATGACAATACCGGAGATCATTGAAAATCTGAAGCGAATTGTGCCATATGATAATTTCAATTGGGAAGTGTATCATTTTCAGAACAACATATACAGAGTTAAACTCCCAAACAGAAATGAAGTCCAGAGATTGAAAAATTTCGGTATTTATATATGTCCTGGTAGACCTTCCGAGATGACTTTTGATTACTGGTCAGCTTTGGAAGAGCCACTTTATATGTTGCCCGAGGTTTGGATGAGGGTTTCTGGAATCCCATCTGATATTAGGACTGATTTTCTGACATTATGGGGTGTGGGATCTATGTTTGGCAAGACAGTAGAAGTGGACATGGCTTTTACTCGGAAGAACAAGGTGTTGAGAATCAAGATCGGTTGTATTAATCCGTCCCTTATTCCTCTAGACTCTGATCTATTTATAAAGAGAGGTTTCTTTAAATTGCATTTTGAGGTAGAGAGGGGGCTGGGAGAACATGATGCGGATACGATTGAATCTAATGGGGGTCGAAAAGATGATGATGGTTCTGATGAGGCAAACAAGGACAGAGAGGACGACACTGATGGGAAGGGTAATGAGATGGACATGGATGGAGCAAATGGGCACACAGATAAGGAGGATTCTATTAATATGGAAATTAATGAAAATGAAGGTCATAAGGGGAAACAAGTTGCTCTGCACCGGTCTGAAATGGAGTTTAAATTTGGGGCTTTTGTGTCTCAAGTAAAACTCTCAGGTACTAAATTATCCACCTCTGATGATCTACATAAAAATACTAATGAAATACCTATACTGCCTGTACAAAAACATATTCTTGATGACAAATCTATGATGTTTTCCGATGCAGATTTGGATACTATTTTGGTACTACCCAAATATTTTGGTGGTGAGGCGAAGAAGATTTCGGAGAAGTCTGATGTTGCTCAAGAGGAGCACCTACTGTCCCTATTGACTGAAACGGGGTACACAGGGAAGGACACGGCCCAAACTGAATTTTTGGCTGCGAAGTTATCGCCGATGCTAAGGGCTACCACAGCTCCTTCATCGCCGAGGGCAGCCGCGGAGAGTGTCAAATGCATGAGGATCGATGAAGAGTCACTGCATAGGTTGTCTGACTCTGCGTCGTCATTGCATGTGACTCGGGATAAGGTAAAAAATAATTGTAATATACATAGTGTGATGCAATCATCGAATGAAATAACGAGCCCCTTCCTTTTGCTTCAAAATGTGGTGCAGCAAACAGAGGATGGACATATATCGCTTGATGAACAAATAAAGACTGGGCAGTCTAATACTACTACTGTGCATACTTCAGATGTGGCAAAAACAAATGTGAAGTTTGTAGCCAAGAGTACGGAGAATGAGGATGATGTTCACAAAAACGTACAGTCTGGTACGTCCCATTTTTTTGGTTTATCTGATATGGTGCCAAACAATACTACTGTTACTGTTGACGTAACAAATAACTTGCCTCTGTCAGTTTCTCCAAAGCCCTCTGTCGAGGACGTGGTAGCCTTTGGAGGAATACCGTGTCCTGCTGCGAACGAGGTGCGGATCAGCAAGCGAATTGGTGCCCAATCGGATGCGGATTTGACACAGATGGAGCGTGCAATGAAGAAGACTCAATTGCGTAACTCTGTCAACTCAGGTAATCATATACCTAAATTCTCTATTTTATCTATCCCTGATACAGAAATTAAGGAAAGAGCGAACCGCATGGGAATCTCTTTAGGAAAATCGTTTGATGAAGTTGCAAGTAGTATAAATGGGATAAAAAACCGAGAGGGTGAACGAACTTTACTAATAATGCAAAAAAATGCTGATGAAATTTCAAATGAAGGTTCCGCCTCCCTCATTGTTTCAAGAGCATCCAATTTGTGTGAGGATCTTCTAGATGATGAAGATATTCATGCAGACTTGGTAGATCACTTCAAACAGACAGAACCGATTAAAAAAGAAAAGAAACAGAGGAGAAGGAAGGTTTATGATCTCTCCAATGTCCGCAAGAGTACAAGGAAAATTATCAAAAAACAATACTCATAATGCAAAATTTAAAAGGTTTAAATTGGAATAGTGAGGGTTTTAAAGACACGGCTAAACACTTATTTGTTAAAGAGGCTATTCGAGAACACAAATTGGATTTCATTGCCTTATTGGAGACAGGGAGATCCAATTTCTCTATACCCTTTTTAAACCAGTTAGCCGCTGGATTTAATTTTAATTGGTTCTGTTTACCACCCCATGGTCGATCTGGAGGTATACTAGTGGGTGTAAATTCAGATACATTGCAGGTGCTGAAAGTGAGCAATGGTGACTATTGTGTCAAATTGCATATTAAATGTAAGAATGATGGTTTCGAATGGATTTTTGTGCCTGTCTATGGGGCTGCCCAAGAGATGCACAAGTCGGATTTTCTGGCTGAATTGGTTCGAACATGTGAACATGAATCACTCCCTATGTTGGTAGGGGGGATTTTAATATTATTAGGAAAAAAGAGGAAAAAAATAATGATAATTTCAATGCCCGCTGGCCCTTTGTTTTTAATGGCCCTTTGTTTTTAATGCTATCATTGAGCATCTCAATTTGAGAGAGATTGATCTCTCGGGGAGACAATTCACTTGGGCTAATCGTCGAGATACGCCTACATATGAGAAACTAGATAGAGTTCTTGCGAGTACTTCTTGGGAACAGAAGTTTCCCTTGGTTACGGTTAGAGCCCTATCTAGAGCTGAATCTGATCATACTCCGATCCTTATTGACTCGGGTGTGAAGGCACATTTGGGAAATAAGGCTCAGTTTTCCTTTGAGTTGTATTGGTTACGACAAGAAGGTTTCTATGAGATGATCGAGAAAGAATGGAACTCGGTAATGACTGGAATCTCTCCAATGGATACATGGCTAAATAAATTGCGTCATATTAGGCGATTCTTGAAAGGGTGGGCAAAAAACTTGAGCGGAAAATATAAAAAGGAAAAAGAGAGGTTGCTCTCTATAATTGATAATCTAGATTTAAAAGCTGAAAATCAACCTCTTAATGTTGTTGAACGAGAGGCTCTTAATAAGGCTAATGACAGTATTAGAAAATTACGAAGAGACGAGGAAAGAAAATGGGCCCAGAGAGCTAAAGTAAAACATATTCAAGAAGGGGGGAACAATACTAGATATTTTCACCTAATTGCTAATGGAAAGCATAGGAAAAAGAAAATTTTTCAATTGGAACAACAAGAAGGAACCATTGTTGGTCAGGAAAACCTAAAATTGTACATTACTGAGTTCTACAAAAGATTATTCGGACCTCCGGAATCTACTAATGTATCCTTGAGGGAGGATTTAGTACATGATATTCCACAATTATCTGCTGAGGAAAATGTGATCCTAACATCCCCTTTCACTGAGAAGGAGGTATGTGATGCAATTTCACAGATGGAACACAATAAAGCTCCTGGGCCGGATGGTTTTCCGGCCGAGTTTTATCAAATGTTCTGGGGAGTAATTAAAAGTGATATTATGGCACTATTTGATCAGCTCGTTTCAGGGGATTTGCCCTTGTACAAACTGAATTTTGGTGTTATCACTTTACTTCCAAAAATACAAGACGCATTCCAGATTCAGCAATATAGGCCTATTTGTCTTCTAAATGTTTGTTTCAAAATTTTCACAAAGGTAGCGACCAATCGCATTACGGGGATTGCCCCAAAAGTGATAAAACCTACCCAGTCGGCATTTATGCCGGGTCGTAACATCCTAGAGGGGGTGGTGATTTTGCATGAAACAATCCATGAATTACATAATAAGAAAATGGATGGTGTTCTTTTGAAAATTGATTTTGAGAAGGCATATGACAAGGTCAAGTGGTCTTTCTTGCAACAGTCCATGCGAATGAAAGGTTTTGCTAGTGGATGGTGTAAGTTAATTGAATCTTTTATGCAAGGAGGAAGTGTTGGTGTTAAAGTGAATGACGACATTGGTCGTTATTTTCAAACAAAAAAAGGGGTCAGACAGGGTGACCCATTATCTCCAATGTTGTTTAATATTATAGCAGACATGCTTGCTATTCTAATCGAAAGAGCAAAGGAGGATGGTCAAGTGGGTGGTCTTATTCCTCATCTTGTTGAGGGGGGACTCTCTATCCTACAATATGCTGATGATACAATTTTGTTTTTAGAACATGACTTGCAAAAGGCGGTAAACATGAAACTAATCTTATGTTTGTTTGAAGAATTATCGGGCCTCAAGATTAATTTTCATAAGAGTGAATTATTCTGTTTCGGAAAGGCTAAGGAGGAAGAGCAACAGTACAAACAAATTTTTGGATGTGATATAGGGGAACTACCCTTTAGATATTTAGGAATTCCTATTCATTTTAGGAAGCTTAAAAATTCAGATTGGTATCCAGTGGAGACCCGGTTTGAAGGTAAATTGGGATGCTGGAAAGGAAAATTGCTATCGTATGGCGATAGATTAGTACTTATCAATTCTGTTTTAACAAGTCTTCCAATGTTCATGTTATCGTTCCTGGAAATACCCGTTGGGGTCAGGAAGCGTCTGGATTTTTATAGGTCTAGATTCTTCTGGCAATCAGATGAAGCTAAGAGAAAATATAGACTCTCAAAATGGAACATAATTTGCCGACCAAAAGATCAAGGAGGTTTAGGTATTGAGGTTCTTGAGCTCAAAAATAGATGTTTATTGAGTAAGTGGCTCTTTAAAATACTAAATGAGGAAGGGGTGTGGCAAGAGTTGCTACATAATAAATACCTAAGTCAAAAAACCCTTGCTGAGGTGCAGGCAAAACCGACTGATTCTCCCTTTTGGAAGGGACTCATGCGGGTAAAAGATGATTTTTTTCAAAAAGGATATTTTAAAATTGGAAACGGTGCAACGACAAGATTTTGGGAAGATATTTGGTTAGGAGAATCCTCTTTAGCTACTCAATACCCATCCTTATATAATATTGTGAACCATAAAAATGTGTTAGTGGCTCATGTGTTGGCACAAACACCGCTGAACATTAGCTTCAGACGGGTGCTATCTGGTAATAAGTGGACATCATGGTTACACTTATGCCAAAGATTAATGATGGTAAATTTAAATGATGAACCAGACTGTTTTATGTGGAAACTAACAACTAGTGGGTTGTTTACAGTCAAATCTATGTATGAGGATCTTATGAATGATCATACACCATACTTGCGGAAATATCTTTGGAAAATGAAAATCCCCCTGAAAATCAAAATTTTTATGTGGTTCCTGAGTAATAAGGTGCTTTTGACAAAAGATAATTTAGCAAAGAGACAATGGATTGGGTGTACTAAATGTGTTTTTTGTGGAGAGCAAGAGACGGTAGAACACTTATTCTTAACATGCCCTTTTGCTAAATTAATTTGGCGAACTGTTAATTTTACTCATAATCTCCCTCCGCCAACCAATATTACAAATATGTTTGGAAATTGGTTAAATGGAGTTGACAAACAATCCAAGGCTTTAATTCGCATTGGTGTATCAGCCTTATGTTGGTCAATATGGAGATGCCGCAATGATATAATCTTTAACAACAAGAAAAATTTCAATTTTTTACAGGTTATCTTCTCCATGGTGCATTGGATCCAACTTTGGGCTCTCCTATCACCACCAGAGCAAATGATGTCATGGCTTCGGATGCACACGGCTCAGGATGGTCGTTCAGGATATCTTGTGCCGGAAATTTGTTGTGACATATTAGTCGACTAGAGGATGCTTAGTCGATTCATGTTGTTCTCCTTTTTTCGCTGGTTGATTCTTGTATCGACTTTACGCGATCCTTGAGATGTAATAAGTACTGAACAAAGACTACTGTTTCTCAATAAAAGGCTGTGTGCATCACCACGATGCAGAAGCCGGGTTTTTCCCTTTTCAAAAAAAAACTACCACAAGCTTTGTCAGCTTCGGTGATGTAGGTGATTTGAGTACCTATTTGTAATTTGTAATACTTTCTAGGCTATTTGTACTACTCTTGATGATTATTTATAAATTGGTGGAATTATCACAAAAATGTTTTTTTAGTTTATAGGAGCCTTATTGTTTCCGGCACTGAACTGTTGTCAACGACCATTGCAGAAATCGCATCAGTTTCGAACTTTCGATACCTTCTACAACAGTCATAGACATTGTTCGTCAAGCAGAGGTCGAAGAGAGCGCGAGTGCTCGATTGATATGTCGCACAACCTCATGAATGCATCTCTTTTATTGCTAACAAATCAACCACAAATTGATGTATATAAGTATATCATCTCTCACATCCCAAACGAAAATTCCTCCCATCTCAATCACCTCACCGGAGTCACTTCTTGGCCTCGGTGGTGAGGCCAAACCCGAAGGGGAAGAGCGGGTCGTAGTGCTTGTCGCCGACGTTCATCGGCAGCTGGTCCACCGACTTGAACCACGTCCTCGCCAACTTCCCAGTGAACCCGTAGTCGCCGAAGAGCACGTCGGCCACGCCCTGGCCCTCTGAGCCAGGCAGCCACGCGGCCACGAACGCGTCGATGGCGCCGATGTACGGCTCCATCACCAGCGGCCTACCAGAGATGAGCACCACCACACACTTCATGCTCTTGCAGACGTTCTGGATCACGGACGGACCGGATCCTGGGATCGTCAGGTTCAGGTTGTCACCGAATGTCTCGGCGTAGGGTGGCTCGCCGACCACCACGACCGCGTAGTCGTACTTGTCGCTTAAGGTGGTGCTGTCTGGGTTCTCCGAGAAGACCACCTGCGTGCTCGGGTCGACGGTGGACTTGATCGCCGAGAGGATCGTCGTCCCTGCATTTCATCACATGGTTCCATGAATTTTTGTTCCAAAGGATGGAGACATTGCCACAAATTTGTACAAGCAATGGAACAAGAGACGCCATTTACCGGCAGTGTTGCCGTTGCCGTCCAATCCTTGCCATGTGATTGTCCATCCTCCACACTGGTTGCCCAAGTTATCAGCGTGGCTTCCGGCGACAAGGATCTTACCTGCCTTCTTCGGGAGAGGCAACAGCGGAGCGGAGGCAGACTTTCCATTTTTCAGCAACACCAATGATTTCCTGACAGCTTCCCGAGCAAGTTCTCGGTGTTCCTAACATTGACAAGTGAATTTGTCAGTATGAATTCTAGGATCCTGCTGAATGAAATCTTAGAGGAACAAAGTGTGGTATTTTAGAACTAACTTGCTTTCCAAGTTCACCAGCGAGACTGGGATCAGCGTAAGGGCTCTCAAATAGACCCATGGTGAACTTGACCCGAAGAATCCTGTAAACAGCATCATCGATTCTGCTCATGGGGATAATGCCACTCTTAACTTGGGCTGTCAGATCATCAATGAATTCTGTGTAGCCAAAAGGAACCATGATCTGCAAATAACACATTTTAGAGCATGGTCAGAAAAGAAGAAAATGAATCATTTCTATTTGCTCTAGAAGAGATAAAAATTGTCAATGCCATATCATAAGTTAACGCAATTACCATGTCAATGCCGGCACCAACTCCAGCCTCAACTGAATAAGAGTAGTTCACGCCTGGGGGACTAGTAATCCTATCAATGCCTTGCCAGTCTGAAATCACAAAGCCCTGTTTGCACAAAATCCCAAGAAATTAATGACATCAGTATCTCTTAGTATACCAGAAGAAAACAAATACAACGGAAATTCTTCTGCCTTTTTTATTGAGCAACTGACCCTGAATTTGAGCTTTTTCTTGAGAAAATCAGTGATTAGGAAATGGTTGGCGTGCATCTTCTTTCCATTCCAACTAGAGTACGAAACCATAACGGTGGATACACCTCTGATGATAGAATTATAATAAGCAGGCATATGGATAGTCATGAGCCCATGGACGTCGATGACTGTATTGTTCTCGTTGATCCCCAAATACGTACCACCATCACCAACATAGTGCTTTGCGCATGCAGCAACTTTCTTACTGCAGGGTGCGAGAGTGATAACAAAGTTAGTTCGGAGTTGACAGACTAAATTACAGATAAGACAATTTAGCTACTATATATGTTGGGTGTATGTTACCTTCCACCAACGTATGGTCTTCCCGCTTCACTAGCTGGAACATCGCCTTGCAAGCCAGAGATAAGTGTGGTCATTGACTGGACAACCTTTGGGTCTTCACTATAGCTTTCGTAGCACCGTCCCCATCTTGGGTCTCTACAAACCTGATTAATAGAAAACAGATGAGGCTTTGAAAACGACAAGAAAGCAGAGTTGCTATCCAGACTGATTGACTGAACTATCAGCCATGTAAGAGATGTTATCTATAATTACCGCAATACACGGTGCGAAGGCATAAGGAATTCCTGTAGCTCTAACTTCAAGAGCAGTTGCTTCTCCTATCCTCTTTACCAGCGCAGGGTCCCTACAAGACAGCAACATAATAATTTAGACTGAAGCATGTATCACAGGTGTGTTGCGATGTTGTCATAGCTTGCTGATGAAATATAATATGGCTTTTCACTATCAGATCAAAAGTAAAAAATAAAAAAAAAGCAGTTTCTACCTGGTAGCTCCAAGCCCAACATTATGTGGGAAGATGGTAGCTTTGTAGACGTTATTGTGACCGTGCACAGCATCAATACCATAGAGCATCGGAATACCCAGGCGGGTAGAAAGAGCATCTTTTTGCATTGCATTAACCATCGAAGCCCAAGCCTCGGCAGATGCCTGTGGAGAAGGCACGCTGCCTCCACCGCTCAGTACGCTACCTGCATCGCGCACCACACGAACGTCAAACACAAACTATGCAGTCCTTCATCACTTGCACCGATTTAGTATGAGAAACTTACCAATGAAGTACTTGGATAGCACCCCCGTGGTGGCGTTCTCCCTCTCGATTTGAGTCATCTGGCCAATCTTTTCAGCAAGTGTCATCCGAGCAAGCAGATCCTTGACGCGGACACTAACAGGCTTCTTCGGATCCTTGTACTTGAGATGATCCGCTCTGGCCAACATTGCCAAGCAGAACATGAGAACAAAGGTGGTCTTGTGCAAACTCCCCATCTTGGCACCGTGTGTGGTACCAATCACCGCCGACTATATGTAAACCTGAGTAAAGAATATCAATCATGTGAATATACATTCAATGAAGCTTTCACCTGAAGGAAAAATCAGTCATGTGCCTAGCGTAGAGAAAGATTCATGTTTGAAACCGCACACACGTAAAGGACAAACGTTAGGCCTAGGCCATTCAAAGGCTCCTCGGGTGGCCACATAGCCATCATAAAGAATCAAGATAGAGTGGACTAGTGTAGAGAAAGACTGATGCTTGAAATCTGAAGACTAAACATTAGGCCCTAGGTCAATTAAAGGCTCCTCTACTAGCTATGGACATCATCAAGGAGTAAGATACAAGGCAACATATTTTTTTAAACCAAGTGGGTGCCTTCTATCAGTTTTATTGCCCAGACGAATCAAAGTTCTAGAAACCAGCATGGTTATAGGCGAAACAGAAAGCCACGTAGCCCAGTTGTCCCCAAAATCAGCAGACGTAAGCAAACGAGTGAGTAAAACAGAAAACAGAGCATATGCAGAAAAACAATATTCAGATCATTTTCGACGGTTCGACAGAGAACAGCTAAAATCTCACATGCTACTCGGTAACTGCAATACCTCACTTTATCGAAAAAACTGCAATACCTCAAAAGGAGGAACTAGCAACCCGCATGCGGGTGCAGAAACGGATGCGAGGGAAAGGAACGGATATCTTTCTTCACCGCCAAAAGCTCGAAGTAAAGGAGAAGTATGAGCACGTCCTCTGGGAAAGGGAGCATCGGTTCGTCTTATAGCCCAGCGAAGCGAAGGAGCACTCTAGCGAAGTGGCGCCACGCCGACACGAGAATCGCAAGTCACCAAAAGGAAAGAAAGCGAAAGGAAATCATTTGCTGTGGTTAGCACGGGTGGCCCTCACGCGCTAATTGGCTGCCACCGCAGCGACGGCGACGGCATGCTAATATAAACAAGATTCAGTTTTTCTTTTGTTCCTTTTCGGAAGCATAAAGAAATCTGAACTGAAACGATCTACACCTCTACTACATTTTTCTAGCGTTTGCTGCAGCGCCACCACGGCCATGGGAGGCATCGGTCGACGGGGGGCATCTACTACAGCTGAGACGTCGCTGTTGGGCGAGATCGCTGGCTAACCAGATTGATTGTTAATTCCTTCGCATTCGATGCTCTCACACTGACTGCTCTGACTAGTACACGGATGCAGCGGACAACGCAGTCCATGCTCCGCACGCAGACGCAGCCGCATTGAATTATTTGGCGAAATCTACTGCGCTGGCGAGAGGCCCATCTCACCGGCCGGGCGAGCGGCGACGAATTCTCCAGCTAGATCTCCGGGAGAAGAGGACACGGCACCTACGCTACGAGAGAATTCGTGGTTTTGTCGACGGCGCATCTGGGACGCAAACTCTTGCTCTGCTCCGCCGGGGGGGCCATGGGATGGGAAGGCTGAACCACCGGCCGTGTGGGAGCGTCGAGATTAAACTAGGGGAAATGATGGACTGTAACCAACGGCTTCTACTAGTAATTAACCCTACAGTAGCACAAGAATCTTGACCCCAAGAAATTGCAGGAAAGAAAGAAATCAGGGGCGGCGTGCACGCAAGACGACTCCGATCCGGGAGACACGGATGGGTTAATCTGGAAGTAAACTCGTGTTCGCGTGCAGGAGTCAAATCGGAGGTGGAGGTGAGCTGAGTGAGCTCGTCACTCTCTCCACTGCTCCATAAGTGCCTGTGGACTGAACAACCACCATTGTCTACTGCTACCCAATTAGACTAGAACCAGACGCAGCCACGAGACACGGACGACGGTCGCTCGCAAATCCACATCCAACCGCCACCCATGCAGATTCTCGTTTTGGAGCCGTTCTCCCCAGGTGGGAAAAAGGGTCGGTGGTGGCGGCAGACCTGGAGAGCAGAACAGAGCGGAGCACTCTAGGTGGTGCGCACCGGTGACGGCGACGGCGCCGGAGACGGAGAAGAAACCAAACAAACAAACAACCAAAGGACAGAGAGAGGCTTACGGCTTACCACGGCGACGGCCGGCGAGAAGCGGGGCGCGGGAGAGAGTGATGAGCGGCTAGTGAGGCGGCCTCACCAGCGAAGAACAGCACGCAGCATAGATCAGACGGCGCTGGCACTGGAAGGCGACAGGATAGCGCAGCCTTTTATGGCGCTGCGCAGCAAAAGCTTTCTGCATCAATCACGCTCGTGAATTTTATTTTTACCCTTTTCTGACAGAGTGACAGACAGTATATAAGGGCATGCCCAATGCACTGCCCTAGAGGTGCTGCTTCACACCTTTAGCTAGGTTTGGATGGTCCAAAGTAGGTTCGGATGAGGAAGCAGCCTCCTCTTCAAGAAGTGGGATCTTCAGTCATAAAAGCATGCTTTTTGGAGAGAGAAAGAGATACATAGTGTCATATTTGTGGGGTCCCTTCTCTCATTTTTCTGACTAAAGTTGTAGCTTCCATTGGAGAGATAGAATTCACCATGTTGATTTTTACAACTTTTTTACATGGAGCAGCTAGTTGTGTATGCCACCATTGCTCATGCCCTAACTGTTGTCCAATTTCGCTCCGGGGAAAGGGATCCAACGCGGACGACGACGACGAGACACACATGTTGACCGTGCGGATGTCGGGCGGCTGGAGCTGGTGCCCACGTTCACACGTCCATGCGCGCGTCCTCCCAGCCTCTCACTCAAGCCTTGGGCCCGACCTGCTCACGCGTGACTGGCATGCCGGGACCACAAGCCAGATCAACTCTAACGGAGCCTGTAAATGCCGTCGAACTGAATTTTTCTGGTGGATTTTCGGATTCGGGCCGATAACCGCCTCTCCGCCCGTCTGCCGCTTCCACTTTCGACAAGCAATTCGAGCCAAGCCGCTGTCGTATCCGCTCTTCCGCGAGCTCCACCGCGACCACATGGCTGGCGCCGGCAGCTGCGGAAGGGGAGGCGGCCGGGTTGGTGGCAGCAACTTCCCCCCCCCCCTCCCCTCACCGTCTTCCGCTCGCAGGCGGAGTGGCGGAAGTGGAACCGCTTCGAGGGCGCGCGAAAGTGGAGCGCGTGCTGGTGGATTAATTGGGGCCTGACGCCGCCGAGGAAGCTTGCCCGCTACGCCAATAGCGGTGAGGGCTCTTTCTCCGGCGCGTCAGGCCAGACGCTTGCGCCGCCCATCGACGACAACAGCGACAAGGAGGAGGAGGCGGCGCCGCGCACTGTCTTCAACTCCGGGGACTACGTCCTCACCTACGACGAGGATGCGACATCGATCCAGCAGATCTCCGTCATTTTGAAGGCCGAGGCACGCGCTTCCGTTGCGAGGAGGCGGACGCCGTCCGTCAGGTGCGCGAGTACGAGGTGGCGCAGAGGGAGACCGCCGTCCGCCGCGTGAAGGAGGTTGTCGACCTCGACGCCAAGTAGGTCGCCGTCGCCGACGTCCGCCGCCCCTTCCTCCGCCGCGCGTAGATCCCTGGTAGGGCCAAATTTTAGTCGTCGTTGGGTCATGCGGCGGAGGAACATCTTATATGTGATGTCTATTTTGCGATCGCAGTGTAAATTATGCAACTATGAAGTTTCAATTTCAGTTTAGGAACTTGTTTGCGATGAACAGTTCTCCCGCTAGATTTGAATTTCATTTTTTCGGTTCCGAATACAGGTGTTGTTCTGCGCCACCTCCAAATTCGCTCGAAAAATGTTTTCAGGAGACTGAACTCGCGTTTTTTCAGTTCGTACGTTTACGGGCTCTGTTAGAGATGCTCTCAGCTAGCCACCGATTAGACTGGAGGTGGGCCCCACAGCCATGCTGTTCGCTGCTAGCTCTTTCGTACTTCCGAAGTTCCAAACTCTTCTTCCCTGGAAACACACAAGCCAAATCACAAATCATTCTAGATAAGAGCATCTCCAATAGTGTCTCCAAAACGTTTTTTAAAGATTTTTGGGACGCGCTGAACATTTAGCCGGCCTGAGTGGTGTGTCTTAAAGGGCTTTTTCGTTTGGCGTTGTCCAATACGGTGTTTGGCGCCCCGAGGTCATCCCCGCTTCACAGGGGATGCTTCGGGCGCATCGGACAGAGCGAGA
The DNA here is from genome assembly GCF_019359855.2 of Lolium perenne. Lineage (NCBI taxonomy): Eukaryota > Viridiplantae > Streptophyta > Magnoliopsida > Poales > Poaceae > Lolium > Lolium perenne. The sequence continues at coordinate 66,569,841 of NC_067247.2, forward strand.
AGCAAGGCGGGTACCCACCAGGTGGCGATCACATCTAGAACGGATGGTTCCCGCCATTATTTCTCGTCGTGCCTCGCACCCCTTCACAGGGCCGAGCCGGCAAAATTTAGGGCCTTGTGCGAAAACTCTAAACCAGGCCTTATAATACTAGAAAATTTTGACTATTCGAGAATTATAACGCATATTGCCATAGTATATTGCATAGAAATTACATATACCAAGAAGCATACCTATTAAACTCCCGGGTGCATAATATTTATTTGAACAACATCATTCTCTGAGGGTTCTTTGAAATAAAATCTTCAATAATATCCTCATAACCAATCTTCTCCAACACTTCACTCTCAAGTGATATTGTGGCCAAATCATTGAGTCTCTGTTGTGTCATTGTAGTGCGCATATAGGACTTCAATAGCTTCAGTTTAGAAAAGTTTCGTTCTGTGATATGGATATCCGGGCCTGGTACTCTAGGACAGCCATTGATATGATATTTGAGTCTAAGGTTGTACCAGTAGTTTATTATAATCTTGTTATTAGGAGATAATAATGTAGTCGGGTCATGTTGTGGGCCATCTAGGGTTTTAATAGAGTCTGTTTGACTTGGGCCTGTCCAAGTCGAACTAGGTTAGGCCCAATAAGGGGGCCGGCCGGCCAGCTCTCCCTCTCATATAAGGAAATGGCACGGCTAGGGTTTAGAATAGAACAAGTTTAGTCTAAAAGATTAGGGTTTCCCTATTGCGTGTGATCACGTGTATCATCCCTCCGGGGGTACGGCGCTGCCGTTATCTATTATATCCGCTGCGAAGGTTCTTGTGTTCATCAAGGATTGTCTAGCTCTTGGTTTGAGGCGGTCGTTCATCGATCTGTTGCTTGCTGGATTCGTTCCCTCTTCTCCAGGCTGCGTTCATCGCGTTGTTGGGAGGATTCTCTACCCCAGGTTCTCGCTGTGAAAGATCGGGCATCAACTAAGGAGGATCCAGTGGGTCGTTCCCTTATCATGTGGTATCAGTTTTCTGGGTTGCTCACGGCGAGGTGTTGTTGATCGATCTCTTTGATCGGTTTGCATTGGAGAAGATTGGCTCTAAGATCGGAGGAGTTTGGCTCTCGGTCGAAGGAGGTTGGTTGGAGGAAGTTTGGTGTTGTTTGGTGCAGTTTGGAGGTCATCCATGGCTGTTTCGGAGGTCAAAATTGCGAAAAATCGCGCCTGGAATCGGGAAGAAGATGAAGATTCGCGACGCGCCCCGGTGCCAGGGCCGGCCGACCGGACCCAGGACCGGCCGGGCCGGTCAACCAGCCGTTCAACCGGGCGGCAGACCGGGTCCAGCCGGCCTGAGGCCGGACCGATTCTTGACGCCAACCGTGGCCATATCGAGCCGCACAGACGCGCGGCCGGCCACTGTGGCCGGTCTGGCCGGGTCTCGTCGGACTGGCCGGTCCCAGGTGCCGGTTTGACCGGTCCTGCACGGATCGGCCGGTTCCCGAGCCGGTTCAGCCGGCGCTGGCAGGAAGCTTCTTCTTGTTCCAGTGTTTCTCCGGCGAAATTTGCTGTTGATACTGATGATGCTACTTCGTTTCCAGGCGATGTTCTGGGCATGAGGTGTACTCTTCTGACGAAATCTAGTAAATTTTTCAATGACTATCTGGATTGCTTGAAGGGAGAACAGCGTCCACCATCCAGTCTTCGTTGGTATCTACACCATCTTGCGACAGTTCAGGAGTATGAAGATTGGGAGAGGAACATGGAGTTGGGTTTTTCTCGATGCCGCACATACAACAGGAAGTTCAATAGTTCTTATGCCTTTTATCTTGCTATACGGCGTGTGGACGAGGCATTGGAACGTTGCTGGGAGAATGCGGTGGACAGAGGTGAATTTGCTGAAACTTGGGAAGACTACAAAACTTTTCTTCGTAGTGGTTTCGTGTTACCATATGTGGAGGAGAGTGAGCAGCCGTCCAGAGTTGTGCATGCAATAGAGGAAGTGGACAAGTGCATAGTTCCTATTCAGGAGATTGTTCCACTACCAACAGTCACTAAGGTCGAGGTGAAATCTTTAGAGGAGAGGAAACCTGGCTCTGATACCAAGAGCACTACTGTGACTGTTGAGGAGGTTGTACCATTGAGCGGGCTGAATATGCAACTCAAAAGGGTACAAGAAGATGCTTGCAGAACAGTTGACAAGGGTCAGCGGTGGAGTTTGTTTCAGACTCAGTGATTTATTAAGGGGAAGGCTTGCAAGTTGATGGTTGATGGTGGTAGCTGTACTAATGGCATTAGCAAGGCGATGGTGGCAGCGTTGGGGTTGTCTACATGGCGTCTTCCTGAACCTAAGCGTCTTGAGTGGTTGAATAGCTGTGGTATGCTGAAGATTACTCACAAGGTGCGTGTGCCATTCTGATTGATGATTATGTTGATGAGATCGATTGCGATGTGTTGCCATTGGAGGTGTGTGGATTGCTACTTGGGCGTCCTTGGCAGTATGATCGTAATGTGACACATGCTGGGCGAGCAAATACATATTCTTTTATGCATGGTGGCAAACAGCGGACTTTGAAGCCTATGGGTGATGATCATATCAAGTCCGATGTGGAGTTAGTAGTGTGTAAAGAGAAGTTGCACAAGCCTAAAGTGCAGCTGGCGGTGCATGATGTTCCGAGCATTGATGTTGGTGATGTTTCAGCCAAGCCTGTAGATGACAAGCCAGTTCTTGTTGGTGACAAGCCGGATGAAGCTACACTTATTGTTGATGTGGATGTTTCAGCATGTGCTACAGTTCCGGTTTGTGTTGATGCTAGTATGCAGACTGATGATGTTTGTGTTGATGATGTTCCAGTACATATGGCGCAGATGCGCGTGGGAGGAGTGGGAGGCGAGAAGGTTAGAGAAGCCAGTGTTGATGGGGTTTCCGCCCGGTTCAAGGGCCGGCCGACCGGCTCCAGGACTGGCCGGACCGGTCAACCGGCGCCTAGACTGGCTGTGGCGCAGCGCGTCAGTGGAGACAGTGGGCAGCGGCACTACCGTGCTCGATGTACTGCAGTCCAGTTTTCTGCGACACCGCAGATGCATCGAGGCAAGGATGGATGTGTGAGACATTTATGTGGCCCAGGCATTACACATCTTATGCAGGGTCATGTTCAGCGACACAGGGTTCCATCAAAACCTCGGAAGAAGAAGGTGTTGGCGCCAAAGTCCAAGCTCATATGGAGAAGAAAGGAGGCGCCAAGTGTTGTATCAAGTCGAGGAGGCCGCGAGGGAGGATGTGGTGTGGAAGGCAAGCAAGACTTGAGGACGGCGAGGACGTGTCATGTTCATATCACGTCACCTTTTTTTTTCAGAAGACCCTCACGCGTTGGGGACAACGCTTCTTGAAGAAGGGAGAGATGATATGGATATCCGGGCCTGGTACTCTAGGACAGCCATTGATATGATATTTGGGTCTAAGGTTGTACCAGTAGTTTATTATAATCTTGTTATTAGGAGATAATAATGTAGCCAGGTCATGTTGTGGGCCATCTAGGGTTTTAATAGAGTCTGTTTGACTTGGGCCTGTCCAAGTCAAACTAGGTTAGGCCCAATAAGGGGGCTGGCCGGTCAGCTCTCCCTCTCATATAAGGAGATGGCACGGCTAGGGTTTAGGATAGAACAAGTTTAGTCTAAAAGATTAGGGTTTCTCTATTGCGTGTGATCACGTGTATCATCCCTCCGGGGGTACGGCGCTGCCGTTATCTATTATATCCGTTGCGAAGGTTCTTGTGTTCATCAAGGATTGTTTAGCTCTTGGTTTGAGGCGGTCGTTCATCGATCCGTTGCTTGCTGGATTCGTTCCCTCTTCTCCAGGTTGCGTTCATCGCGTTGTTGGGAGGATTCTCTACCCCAGGTTCTCGCTGTGAAAGATCGGGCATCAACTAAGGAGGATCCAGTGGGTCGTTCCCTTATCATTCTGCTGATGCAACAGTCACAGGAATGGTCAACAAAACTCTATATGCAATACTTGCATTAGGAAAACAACCATGCCGCTTCAAAAAACTCAGAACTTTGACTGGCCCCATATTTTCTTTTGGAATGAAATCTCTAAGAAGCTTCAACTCAACATAGAGTTCATTGGCATCAATGTCAGATTTTCTATTTTCATTGGCTATACTATCAGTTTCTTTTTCCTTAAGGGCGGCCTCAAGATTATCACAAGAAGATTTCAAACTATCATTATCCAATGACCGCATTCTTTCAGAGGTAAATAAGAAACCAAAAATTTTCTGATAACCTTCATATTGCTCAAACCTGGTTTTCAGTGACGAAATTTCTTGATCAACAAGAGGTATAAAACAGTTGATTCGGAATGTTTCCTCTCCAGACCGTGTGGCAACATTTGTATCATCTGGGTTCTCATCAAACTGTTTCTTTCTTTTTATTTCTCGCTTTTCAGGAAATTTTGCATCAATATCCAACTCATGTGCAATTCCTTTCGCTATCTCCAGTGCTTGTAAGAAACCAGTTTTCCTGTGCCCCTCGAAAAAGGATATAAGACCTTGCACTTTCTCAATAGCAACATCAATAAGTATATCCTTTGTTTGCAAGGATTTGCTTACTATATTAACAACTGACAATACCTCATACCAAACGACTATTGCCACTATAAATTCAGTCTCCAAGTTCATTTTTTGTCAAACCTAAAGCCTGACTGCTTAACAATGGATCCTTATCAATTTCGGATACCTGAAATAAAAGAAAGGGTTTGAAATGTTATAGTCCGAAGTACCCAAATATCAAAAGATGACACAAATGTTATATCAGAATAGTTTTGTACCTGAAGTAGAGCCTCTCGAATGTCTGCGCATTGGAATCTGATAGATTTAACACTATCAACACGACTCTCCCAACGCGTAGCAGACACTGACTTGAGTGTCCATCCTGATATGTTTTCCTTCAGAATATGCCACTTCTTAGTAGAATTTGCAAAGGTCGTATAGATGCGTTGGATGATTCCAAAGAAGTCTTTAGCTCTACCACAAGTCTTAGCCATATCACAAAGTGTTAAATTGAGGCTATGGCAACCACAAGCAGAATAGAAAGCTCTAGGATTCACATCCAAAAGTTTCCTTTGTACCCCTTGATGCTTTCCTTTCATATTTGACCCATTGTCATAACCTTGTCCTCTCACATCATTTATGTCAAGATCAAGAAGCTTCAGTTGATTCTCTAACACATCAAAAAGTCCTTGCCCACTTGTATCATTTACATCTAGAAATCCTAGAAAGGTCTTCTATGGAAACATGAGTTGAAGATAAATCCACATATCTTATAATTAAAGACATTTGCTCTTGGTGACTTGTATCAGGGGTACAATCAAGTATGATAGAGAAATACTTTGCACGCTTTATTTTCTTAATAATTTCAGACTTAATAGAAAAAGCAAGCAAGTATAGCAACTCATTATGAATTTTAAAATCAAGATAATGGACATGAGTTTCATCATTAGTGATACGACGAACATGCTCTTAAATAGTAGGATCAAATTCAGCCAACATCTCAATCAAACCCAAGAAATTACCATTGATATCTTCATATAGTTTACTCTTTGTACCACGAAAGGCTAGATTATGCTTGGCGAGAAATTTCACAATGCAAACAATTCTGAATAAAACCTTTCTCCGGTGCTCCTTTTCTTTCTCAAGTTGGTGTTGAGCAGCTTTATCAATAGTCTGATGCTTTTCCAATCTACTACGCAACTCATACCAATTGGTCATATTCAAAACATGATATGCACTTGTCTCATGCTCTTTTAATCTATTCATAATATGTGTCCAATCATTACAACCTCCATTAGCCAACTGACCTTTTCGCTGCCCTTTTGTAAATAATTTACAAGCAAAGCAAAAGACTCTATTGAGGTCCTTAGAGTAGACAAGCCAATCCCTATCATGTTCCTCCCCATTTGATAGAAATCTAGTATAGCATAGCGTAGAAAACCTTCTAGAATATCTATCTTTGGGACCTTTCTTAATTGATTTGTCTCTTCTTGGACCTTTCACTGCTAAAATATCAATTTGTTTCTGAACAAGAGAATCCCAATGCCTTGGATCAAATATATCATACTCAAAGGAATCATCAACATCTTCAACAGGTGGTGTAATCAAGTTAATATGATCTTGCTCTACCTCAACATTATTATCTTTCTCGGTCTGACCATCTCTAGGATCAATGTAAGGAACAATAGCAAGTGCAATACTCGAGGAATCAACATCGCCTGACTGATTACCTGAGGACACTTTTGCTTTCTTTCTAACAAACTTGTCCATTGCCCCTTCTTGAGTTTTAAGAAATTCTGCGTTCTTCTCTTTTTCCTTACGTTTTTTATGACCCGATTTAGGCTTTCCCATGTTGACTCCTATAAAATAGATGCACAAAACCAATTTAGAATTCCCGTAGCCCTAGGCAGGGCCAACTACTACGGAAAGACCACTAAAAATATACGAGAGATTTAAATTGAGATAGGAGACTGGAGAGGGCAAGATGTAGACAGTAGAGGGCCTCACTTGTTCGGTTGATCGACTGAAAAGAACCGCAGAACCACGGCAGTCGCCGGAAGAGAAGCAAAGGGAAAAGGGAAGGGTGAGCCGCGTCCGCGAGGCGAGGCGGCCGCTTCGTCTGCCGTCTGGGAGTCGCGTATCGATCGGTGGGAGTTGGACTCGATGGATTTGCTCTCGTGCCTTTCTCATTGACTATAATCCCAACAAAGACAGCCCATTTACTTTTTATTTTTTTCACTGAATATAGGTATAAACCTATACTAAAATTTTGGGCCCCCAGAAAAAATGGGCCTTGTGCCACCGCACAGCCCGCACTCCTGCCGGCTCGGGCCTGCCCTCCACCGCTGCTCAATTTGCCGGCCATCTCGACGGACAATATCTCCTGCATTGGACACCCCTGTGATGACTGACTCCCTCGTCGTCCTTTTTGTCGTCGCTGCTTCGCCAACGCGTCCCAGAACGCGCAGGCAAATCCGCCCCGCCTCCGCGCACAGAGGTGTTCGGCGGTTTGTCTGGTAGGTGCGACTGGTCGTTGTTCGTTGCCTCCTTTGCCATGGATAAATTTTAACCATTTTTTTTTCTTCAGACATGGATAGAGAGGACGAGATGGTCGTGAAAATGATGGAGGACGAGCAAGCCTTCGACGATGACCTTCAGGAGCATTTGTCAATCATTTTGTCCCTCCAAAACATTCTAGACGCCAATGCGGGGAAGAAAAAGAGGCCACGTCGCGGAGGTTCAAAGCCAGGAAGAAAGAAGTCGAAGCCCCGACAGAGGAAGGATGGGCATACCATGCTGCACAACGACTACTTCGCAGAAGATGCAGCACAGGCCGACAATTTTTGGCGTCGGTATCGGATGAGCAAGGTTTGTTCATGAATATCCTCCAGGGCGTTCGAGAGTTTGACCCCTACTTCAAGCTAAAGCACGATGATGTCTACGCGCGCTTCTATTCCTGTAGACAATGTTGGGCCTCCAAGAGTAGAGGTTTGTAGAACAGCAGCAACTTTCCCTTAAGTGGATCACCCAAGGTTTATCGAACTCGGGGAGGAATAGGTCAAAGATATCCCTCTCAAGCAACCCTGCAATCACGATACAAGAAGTCTCTTGTGTCCCCAACACACCTAATACACTTGTCAGATGTATAGGTGCACTAGTTCGGCGAAGAGATAGTGAAATACAGGTGGTATGAATGTATATGAGCAGTAGTAACGGCACCAGAAAAGTGCTTGCTGGCGTACAGTTGATGTGGGAGATATTGCAGGAAGTAGAGATGCAGTAGAACAGTAAACAAGCGATGATTGCAGTATTTGGAAACAAGGCCTAGGGATCATACTTTCACTAGTGGACACTCTCAACATTGATCACATAATAAAACCACTCTACACTCTCTTGTTGGATGATGAACACCACTAATTGTGTAGGGCTACAAGAGCACCTCAATGCCGGAGTTAACAAGCTACACAACATTCGATATTCATATTTAAATAACCTTAGAGTGCATGATAGATCAACACAATTATACCAAGTACTAACATAGCATGCACACTGTCACCATCATACTATGAAAGGAGGAATAGATCACATCAATACTATCATAGTAATAGTTAACTTCATAATCTACAAGAGATCACAATCATAAACTACGCCAAGTACTACATGATGCACACACTGTCACCATTACATCATGGAGGAGGAATAGAGTACTTTAATAACATCACTAGAGTAGCACATAGATTAATAGTGATACAAAACTCATATGAATCTCAATCATGTAAGGCAGCTCATGAGATCATTGTATTGAAGTACATAGGAGAGAGATTAACCACATAGCTACCGGTACAGCCCTTAGCCTCGATGGAGAACTACTCCCTCCTCATGGGAGACAGCAGCGTTGATGGAGATGGCGGTGGTGTCGATGGAGATGCCTTCCGGGGGCACTTCCCCGTCCCAGCGGCGTGCCGGAACAGAGACTCCTGTCCCCCAGATCTTGGCTTCGCGATGGCGGTGGCTCTGGAAGGTTTCTCGTACCGTGGCTTATTCGTCTCGAAGATTTAGGCCAGGGACCTTTAAATAGGCGAAGAGGCGGAGTCGGAGGGCTGACGAGGCGGTGACACAATAGGGGGGCGCCCCCCCTTGGGCCGCGCCTCCACCATGTGTGGGCCCCCTGTGGCTCTCCTCTGGTGGCTCTCGGGTGTTCTGGAAGCTTCGTGGAATTATAAGATGCTGGGCGTTGATTTCGTCCAATTCCGAGAATATTTCCTTACTAGGATTTCTGAAACCAAAAACAGCAGAAAACAGGAACTGGCATTTTGGCATCTCGTCAATAGGTTAGTTCCGGAAAACGCATAAAATCATCATAAAGTGTGAACAAAACATGTAAGTAATGTCATAAAACAAGCATGAAACATAAGAAATTACCGATACGTTGGAGACGTATCAGCATCCCCAAGCTTAGTTCCTACTCGTCCCGAGTAGGTAAACAATAACAAAGATAATTTCTGAAGTGACATGCTACCAACATAATCTTGATCATACTATTGTAAAGCATATAAGATGAATGCAGTGATTCAAAGCAATGGTAAAGACAATGACTAAACAATTGAACCATATAGCAAAGACTTTTCATGAATAGTACTTTCAAGACAAGCATCAATAAGTCTTGCATAAGAGTTAACTCATAAAGCAATAGATTCAAAATAAAGGCATTGAAGCAACACAAAGGAAGATTAAGTTTCAGTGGTTGCTTTCAACTTCAACATGTATATCTCATGGATAATTGTCAACACAAAGTAATATAACAAGTGCAATAGGTAAACATGTAAGAATCAATGCACACAGTTGACACAAGTGTTTGCTTCTAAGATAGAAAGAAGTAGGTAAACTGACTCACCATAAAAGTAAAAGAATGGCCCTTCACAGAGGGAAGCATGGATTGCTATATTTGTGCTAGAGCTTTTATTTGGAAAACAAGAAACAATTTTGTCAATGGTAGTAATAAAGCATATGTATTATGTAAATAATATTCTACAAGTTGCAAGCCTCATGCATAGATTACCAATAGTGTCCGCACCTTGTCCTAATTAGCTTAGATTTACATGGATTATCATTGCATAACATATGTTTCAACCAAGTGTCACAAAGGGGTACCTCTATGTCGCCTGTACAAAGGTCCAAGGAGAAAGTTCGCATTGGATTTCTCGCTTTTGATTATTCTCAACTTAGACATCCATACCGGGACAACATAGACAATAGATAATGGACTCCTCTTTAATGCATAAGCATTCAACAACAGATAAAATTCTCATAAGAGATTGAGGTTTGATGTCCAAACTGAAACTTCCACCATGGATCATGGCTTTAGTTAGCGGCCCAATGTTCTTCTCTAACAATATGCATACTCAAACCATTTGATCATGATAAATCACCCTTACTTCAGACAAGACGAACATGCATAGCAACTCACATGATATTCAACAAACGTGTAATAGTTGATGGCGTCCCCAGGAACATGGTTATCGCTCAACAAGCAACTTATTAAGAAATAAGATACATAAGTACATATTCAATACCACAATAGTTTTTAAGCTATTTTTCCCATGAGCTATATATTGCAAAGACAAAGAATGGAATTTTAAAGGTAGCACTCAAGCAATTTACTTTGGAATGGTAGAAAAATACCATGTAGTAGGTAGGTATGGTGGACACAAATGGCATAGTTTTTGGCTCAAGGATTTGGATGCACGAGAAGTATTCCCTCTCAGTACAAGGCTTAGGCTAGCAAGGTTATTTGAAGCAAACACAAGTATGAACCGGTACAGCAAGACTTACATAAGAACATATTGCAAGCATTATAAGACTCTACACTGTCTTCCTTGTTGCTCAAACCCTTACCAGAAAATATCTAGACTCTAGAGAAACCAATCATGCAAACCAAATTTTAGCAAGCTCTATGTAGTTCTTCATTAATGGGTGCAAAGTACATGATGCAAGAGCTTAAACATGATCTATATGAGCACAACAATTGCCAAGTATCAAATTATTCAAGACATTATACCATTTACCACATGCATCATTTTCTGTTTCCAACCATATAACAATGAACGAAGCAGTTTCAACCTTTGCCATGAACATTAAAAGCTAAGAACACATGTGTTCATATGAACCAGAGGAGCGTGTCTCTCTCCCACACAAGCATGAATTTATTCAAACAAAACAAAAATAAAAACAAACAGACGCTCCAAGTAAAGTACATAAGATGTGACCGAATAAAAATATAGTTTCAAGAGAAGTGACCTGATAAGTTGTTGATGAAGAAGGGGATGCCTTGGGCATCCCCAAGCTTAGACGCTTGAGTATTCTTGAAATATGCAGGGATGAACCACGGGGGCATCCCCAAGCTTAGACTTTTCACTCTTCTTGATCATATTGTATCATCCTCCTCTCTTGACCCTTGAAACCTTCCTCCACACCAAACTCGAAACAAACTCATTAGAGGGTTAGTGCATAATCAAAAATTCATATGTTCAGAGGTGACACAATCATTCTTAACACTTCTGGACATTGCACAAAGCTACTGGAAGTCAATGGAACAAAGAAATCCATCCAACACAGCAAAAGAGGCAATGCGAAATAAAAGGCAGAATCTGTCAAAACAGAACAGTCCGTAAAGACGAATTTTTTAGAGGCACCAGACTTGCTCAAATGAAAATGCTAAAATTTAATGAAAGTTGTGTACATATCTGAGGATCACGCACGTAAATTGGCATATTTTTCTGAGTTACCTACAGACGGGGCGACTCAAATTCGTGACAGTAAGAAATCTGTTACTGCGCAGCAATCCAAATCTAGTATCAACTCTACTATCAAAGACTTTACTTGGCACAACAATGCAATAAAATAAAGATAAGGAGAGGTTGCTACAGTAGTAACAACTTCCAAGACACAAATATAAAAAAAAGTACTGTAGTAAAATAAACACATGGGTTATCTCCCAAGAAGTTCTTTCTTTATAGCCATTAAGATGGGCTCAGTGATGAACCACAAGTATAGGGGATCGCAACAGTCTTCGAGGGAAGTAAAACCCAATTTATTGATTCGAAACAAGGGGAGACAAAGAACACTTGGAAGCCTTAATAACGGAGTTGTCAATTCAGTTGCACCTGGAAACAGACTTGCTCGCAAGGGTTTATCAGTAGTAACAGGTTTATAGCAGTAGCAGTAGTGAAATAACAGCAGAGTAACAGAGACAGCAGTAGTGATTTTAGTAAACAGCAGGATTAAAATACTGTAGGCACGGGGACGGATGACGGGCGTTGCATGGATGAGAGAAACTCATGTAACAATCATAGCAGGGCATTTGCAGATAATAATAAAACGGTGTCCAAGTACAAAGCAATCAATAGGCATGTGTTCCATATATAGTCGTGCGTGCTCGCAATGAGAAACTTGCACAACATCTTTTGTCCTACCAGCCGGTGGCAGCCGGGCCTCAAGGGAAACTACTGGATATTAAGGTACTCCTTTTAATAGAGTACCGGAGCAAAGCATTAACACTCCGTGAACACATGTGATCCTCACATCGCTACCATTCCCTCCGGTTGTCCCGATTTCTGTCACTTCGGGGCCATCGGTTCCGGACAGCGACATGTGTATACAACTTATAGGTAAGACCATAAACAATGATTATCTTGATGAAACAATAACATGTTCAGATCTGAGATCATGGCACTCGGGCCCTAGTGACAAGCATTAAGCATAACAAGTTGCAACAATATCATCAAAGTACCAACTACGGACACTAGGCACTATGCCCTAACAATCTTATGCTATTACATGACCAATCTCATCCAATCCCTACCATCCCCTTCGGCCTACAGCGGGGGAATTACTCACACATGGATGGGGGAAACATGGCTGGTTGATGTAGAGGCGTTGGCGGTGATGGCGGTGATGATCTCCTCCAATTCCCCGTCCCGGCGGAGTGCCAGAACGGAGACTTCTGGCTCCCGCGACGGAGTTTCGCGAGGTGGCGGCGTTACGGAGGGTTTCGGCGACTTCGACTTCTCTCGTGCGTTTTTAGGTCGAGGCCGATAAATAGTCCGAAGGAGGGCGTCGGAGGCCGGCCGAGGGGGCCACACCACAGGCCGCGCGGGCCCCACAGGCCGCGCCGCCCTATGGTGTGGGGCCCTCGGGCCTCCACTTCAATTGCCCTTCGCTCCGTTAGTTTCCTGGGAAAATAGGGCCTTCTGCATAAATTCCGAGGTTTTTCCCGAAAGTTGGATTTCTGCACAAAAACGAGACACCAGCAGTTCTGCGAAAACAGCGTTAGTCCGTGTTAGTTGCATCCAAAACACACAAATTAGAGGCAAAACAATAGCAAAAGTGTTCGGGAAAGTAGATACGTTTTGGACGTATCAACTCCCCCCAAGCTTAGCTTATTGCTTGTCCTCAAGCAATTCAGTTAACAACTGAGCGATAAAAGAACTTTCACGAACACATTTGCTCATATGATGTATATATTCTCATGCTATGGCTAATACTCGAGCAGTTCATAATGAGATACATGCAAATAAGATCATCTAACAGCTATGTCAATCATGGAGAGGTACCAACAATTAATAAGAAGCATCATGAATCATGTATATAAGCAAGATTGCAATGTTCATAAGAGAGTATGATAAAGTGGTATCTCGCTGGCCTGTATTTGGTTGGCAAAACATAAATGCCCGGGCACCTCTGGAGTTCATAGAAAGACTAGAAGTAGTGATTGTCAAAAGATAAATGCATCAAAGTTATACCACAATCAATCATATTTTGAGACAAGCATATTGTACTAAGAATGACAGTTGTGCTCTCAAGATAGTGCTCAAAGAAATAATGGAGACACAACATAAAAGTAAAAGATTGACCCTTCGCAGAGGGAAGTAGGGATTAACATGCGCTAGAGCTTTTCATTTTTATAAAGACAGGAGTAAAATTATTTTGAGAGGTGTTTGTTGTTGTCAACGAATGGTAATGGGTACACTAACTACCTCACCAACCGGACTTTCAAGAGCGGCTCCCATGAATTATTGCATATTTATTTGGCACTCCTTCCAACCTTTCTTTCACAAACCATGGCTAACCGAATCCTCGGGTGCCTGCCGACAATCTCATACCATGAAGGAGTGCCTTTTTATTTAGTTTTATTATGATGATGACACTCCCCCAACCTTTGCTTACACAAGCCATGGCTAACCGAGTCCTTCGGGTGCCGTCCAACAATCACAAACCATGGAGGAGTGTCTATTTAAGTTAATTAATTCGGGACTGGGAATCCCATTGCCAGCTCTTTTTGCAAAATTATTGGATAAGCGGATGTGCCACTAGTCCATATGAGAGTCCGTCAAAAGTAAATGACAAGCTTGAAAGTTAAACACCACATACTTCCTCATGAGCTATGAAACATAAACACAAATTGAGAAGCATTTTGAAGGGTTTAAAGGTAGCGCATGAGAATTTACTTGGAATGGTTTGAAATGCCATGCATAGGTATTTATGGTGGACACTCTGGAATAACTTGGTTTTCATGTGTTTGGAAGTACGAGCAGCGTTCCCGCTCAGTACAAGTGAAGGCTAGCAATAGACTAGGGAGCGACAAATCAAGAGAGCAAAGAATCGTCATAATCATGCTTGCGGCAAAATAAATTAACGGAGGCATAAAAGTGATACAAGAACTCTGAAGCAATATAAATCATCGAGGCTTAATTGACTTTTTGTTCAGTCATATGCATGCGTGAGCATGTGCCAAGTCGATATAAATGAATTATTCAGAGGAGGATACCACAATGCCATACTTACTTATGAATAAAACAATGCAAACAAACATACATGACATGCTACTCATATTAATAAATTGGAGCTAAACATGAGAGATCATGAACTACTAGACTTTCCCAAATAACATATACCTCACATGAACCAACTAAGCATGCTCACATGGATGAGTATATGTACAAAAATGAAAACAAATAGAGTTCATACCAGCCTCTCACCACAATCAGATTGTCGTAGATCGTCATTATTGCCTTTTCACTTGTGCAGCTTGGATAATATGAAATGAAAACCACGCTCCAGCCACCGAAGACCATTGAACTCATAAAGAACTTTACAAACCAGAGAAGAACAGCAAATATTTTTGGTGTTTTCAAATTGCAAATAAGAACAAGAGGAAACAAACAAACAAAGCAAAATCTTTTTGGGTTTTCTTATAGCAAACTAGCAATAGCAAATAAAGTGAAACAAATGCAAGAAACTAAAGCAAACAAATGGTGAAGAGAAATAACAGAAATATTTTTGGTCTTTTTGTGTTTTGGGAAGGAAACAAAGCGAAATCAAGAAATAGCAAACTAAAAGAAACACAGAAAAGCGAAATGGCAGAAATCTGCCAAAACCTGACAGCAGTACAGAAATCGATTTTAACAAAAATCTTCGTTGCTCAGATCGAAAAGTGTTCAACTAATGAAAGTTAGATAACAACCTGGGGAACCTACACAAAAATTTGCAGCTCAAAATGACGCTCTGGCTATTTTTGACGATTTTTACAGTAACGTTCCAGAATCTGTTTTCAGGCAGCATTTCCCCAAATATCATCTTCCTCTCATTAGAAAACCACTCAAACGAACAAAACAAGTATGTGCGAGTATCCAGCAACCATAATATGCAAAGAATGAGTGATGCCGGTATAACTCCCCCCAAGCTTAGGCTTTTGGCCTAAGTGGAGTTCAACCCCAACGAGGGTCGTTGTTCCTCGCCGGTGGGTAGTCCATGGAGTAGTCATAGTAAAGCTCCTGTGCAGAAGAAAAGCGTGGAGGCTCCGCATATCCACCATGTTGATGTGAGGAACTTGCTGCATCGGATGATGAGTCGAGGTGCTCCTCGACCTCTATGTCGTCTCTTGCATGATGGCCTCCTCTCTCTATGTGTGCATCCAGTGCACCTTCTGTGACCGACCAATCTCCCCTGGAATCAAGGTTAGACAGAACAGGCACAGGCAATCTTACTAGTTTCTCAGTTTTCTTAGTTATTCTCCAAACTTTCTTATAAAATATTATCTTATAATACAGGTTACCCAAGTTGGAGGAATCTGAAATAAATTCATGTTTAATCATAGAGGCTATGTCAAGTTTTTCTATGGGGAACGGAATATCAAAATGATGAGGTTCTACATTATGAAAAGCTAGTAAACGAGAGGCGATGAGACCTCCACAAATTCCACCTTTCTCACGGTTAGTAGCAAGTCTATAAGCTATTAATGCCCCCAAATTATAAGACCTACTATTTTGCAGTGCTGCAGCTAGAAAAGCCAAATCCGGGATAGAAAGTTTACCACCAATCCTTTTAGCGAGAACGCACTTGGTAATAAAATAGGCAAAGTAGCGGATAGCCGGGAGTTGAATACTAGTGATTTTACCACTTTCACCTGAGAAACTCCTTCCATCGCAAATCATCTTGTAGAGATCCGAGAGTTCTTGCGGCGATCCCTTTATCTTCTCACATGATCCCCATTGCGGTACTCTAATTGCTGCCTGAGAAAGCACTAAATGGCAAGTTGACAGCTTTATTGTAAATTTTATCTTGGACCGTGGGGTTAGATCGCGACCAATTGAACTTGAAGTCCTGCACAAAAGACATAGTTAATTTCACATATTGTCTTGGCTCTCCTTCAACAAAGTCACTCAGCCCTGCACGAGAAATTAGAGTTTGAACATCTTCAAATATCCCCGCGCTTCTCATGAAATCCGCGCACGGGTAGTAAGAGGGGTAAACTCCCTCTTCACGATTGACTATCATAACTTGTTGGACTTCCAATTCTTGCTGGTTCAAGTGATATCTATTCCACTCCATTTTCTGAAATTTCAACAACTAATATAGAAATTTGATTTGGTGACATATAATTGAGGGAAACTACCATAGGAACTTGCTAGAGTACTAATCATGCATCAAAACTAGTTTCTACCACTTAGAACAAGCATGCAAGCTCACTAAACATGTTACCTACAGCAGCAAAATATTCAAGATATACTCAACCAAACGAAATTCTACTTGGATGGGTGGAGGAGTCACATACCGAAGAGCAAATGTGCCAAATTTTAGACAGAAATCTGGGCTGAGCAAAGAGATCGAAAAATCTGGAGTTCTGAAGCAAAAACGCGAGAGAGAGGAACTTGGTACGAGTTTTTTCGGGAGAGAGACGTGCAGGCGAAAGAGATGACAAAGTGGGGCAGAGGGGGGCCCACACCACATGGTGGCGCGGCCACCTCCTTGGCCGCGCCGGCCTGTGGTTTGGCGCCCTCTGGTGCCCCACAGGTCATCCTCTGGTGCTCCCAGGTGCCTCGTCGAAAAATAGGACCAACGGTATAATTTTTGTGAATTTTTGAAAACTTTGAAAAACGCACATTTCTGGGTATTTAGTTTATTATTACTGGCCAGGAAAATTTTTTAAATCTCCAAATAACTAAGGAACTTTGCAAATTAAAAGTGCTACAGCAACTAGAGCAAGTGGAGGAAGAAAGAGATGTTGTTTACCCTCTCTATGCATGTAAAAGGTATTCGTTAACAAGGTTGATCAAGTCTTGCCACCAAATAAATTTTACATATCATAAGAAGAAATAAACCTCAAATCAATCATGTTACCTTGAATTGTATTGATATGGATCCAATCACGAGAGTTTGATATTCTTCCTTAGGCTCATATATAGGACAATCAATAGTTCCCACTTTGATAGTTCTCACATTAGAAATAGTATTAACTCCACATGCTTTCTCAATCCTCTTGGGAAAATAAACGGTATGCTCCCTATCATCAACATTGAAAGTAACCTTTCCTTTGTTGCAATCAATAACAGCCCCTGCGGTGTTAAGAAAAGGTCTCCCAAGAATAATAGACATATTATCATCTTCAGTCATTTCCAACACAACAAAATCAGTTAATATCAAGCAGTTAGTAGTAACTTGAACAGGAACATTCTCACATATACCAACAGGAATAGCAGTAGATTTATCAGCCATTTGCAAAGATATATCAGTAGGTATCAACTTATCTAAGTAAAGTCTCTTATAAAGAGAAAAAGGCATAACACTAACACCGGCTCCCAAGTCACATAGAGCAGTTTTAACACAATTATTTTTGATAGAACAAGGAATAGTAGGTATACCTGGGTCGCCCAACTTCTTTGGAACTTTGCCATTGAAAGAGTAATTAGCAAGCATAGTGGAAATTTCCTCATTGGGGATTTTCCTTTTGTTAGTAACAATATCTTTCATATACTTTGAATAAGGTGGCAATTTAATAGCATCAGTCAAAGGGATTTGCAAGAATAAAGGTTTCATCCAATCGCAAAATTTATTATAGTGTTCTTCTTCCTTTGATTTTAATTTCTTAGCAGGAAAAGGCATTTGCTTTTGCACCCAAGGTTCTCTTTCATTACCATGTTTCTCAGCAATAAAATCTTCTTTAGTGTACTTTTTATTTTTAGCATGCTTTTCAGGTTCTTCTTCAACCTCTTCTTTATCAGGAGTATCATTCTTATCATTATCATTATCATTATCATGTTCATTACCACTTTCAGTTTCAGCATCAGAAATAGAAATACTATTAGGATCATTAACAGGTTCAGAGGATTCTACAACATTTTTATGTTTCTTCTTCTTTTTCTTCCTAGAATGAGCACTAGGTTCAATGCGTTGAGAATCTTGTTCAACTCTTTTGGGATGCCCTTCAGGATATAGAGGATCCTGGGTAGAGACACCACCTCTAGTTGTTACTTCATAAGCATGTTTCTCTTTAGAATTATTCCCTAACAAGTCATTTTGCACTTTAGTGAGTTGATCAATTTGAGTTTGAATCATTTGAAAATGTTTAACAAGCATCTTAACATCATTGGAGGTTCTCTCCACAATATCATGCAATTCACTAATAGCTTGAGAATTTTCCATTAAATGATTCTCTACTCTCATATTAAAATTTTCTTGCTTAACAATATAATTATCAAACTCATCTAAGCATTGTGCAGGAGGTTTCGAATACGGAATATCTTCCCTAGTAAAGCATTGAAGGGAGTTTACCTCAATCATGGATGAAGGGGGAATTATCTCACATATATCTTCAATAGGAGGTAGATTCTTCACATCTTGATTTAATACCTTTCTCCTTGGGAGACTTCTTGGCTTCACTCATATCTTCATCATTCAATTTAATTAAACCCCGCTTCTTCAATATTGGAGTTGGAGTCGGTTCGGGCGTAGTCCAATCATCATGATTCCGGCTTATTTTAGCCAATAATTCTTCAGCGTCGTCTGAGTTCTTTTCTGAAAACACAACCAGCACAACTATCCAGGTATGCCCTAGACTCAATGGTTAGTCCACTATAAAATATATCAAGTAAATCATGCTTTTCCAAATCATGCTCAGGTCGAGCTCTAATAAGAGAGCAGAATCTCGACCAAGCCTCGTGCAATTTCTCTTCATCTCCACGATTAAAATTATAAATTCTCTGCAAAGCAATATGTTGAGCACTAGCAGGAAAGTATTTGCGGAAGAAAACATCAAGCAATTCTTTCGGACTTTTAATAGAATTAGGTGGCAAATTATTATACCAAGTTTTAGCGTCATCCTTTAATGAGAATGGAAATATTTTAGCAACAAAGTAAGTACGCATCTTAACATCATCAGAAAACAAGCTACTAAGAGTAGATAGCTCAGTCATGTGTTCAACAACACTTTCTTTTTCAGTACCACAAAAGGGTGTTTTCTCAACAATAGCTATATGAGATAGATCAAGAGAAAAATCATAATCTTTATCCCTAATGTTTATAGGAGATGTGGCAAACTTAGGATCAGGAGACAGTTTATATTTAACGGCATGTTACGCAAGCAACTTTTTAATTTTTCTTGCATCAGTAGTAGCATTGCATTTTTCAATAAAATCATCATTAAGCTCCACATAATCTTCCTCAGGATCATCACTAAAATAACCAAGTTCAGGTGAACTAACAGGTGTAGTAGCATTAGGAGTTTCAGTATTTTCAATTTGTCTAGACCTAGCAATTGTAGCATCTAGAAAAGATCCCAATGAACCACTATCATCAAGCACAGCAGAAACATTATCAATATTATGAGAGTGTTCAGATTCAGCAGATGTACCCGCATGCGAAGCATGTGGCGGTGAAACAAGTTTATCAATCACGAGATGGTGAATCAAGAGCAGCAGAGGTATTCAGAATTGTACCTTTTCTTGTAGTGGATGGTAATATGGCGATCTTAGTATCGCGAGGTTTACCCATGATGGAGAATTTGCAGCGAACAATATTAATCCAAGTGAACTTCCAAATAAAGCTATGCTCCCGGCAACGGCGCAGAAAATAGTCTTGATGACCCACAAGTATAGGGGATCGCAATGTCTTCGAGGGAAGTAAAACCCAATTTATTGATTCGACACAAGGGGAGACAAAGAACACTTGGAAGCCTTAACAACGGAGTTGTCAATTCGATTGCACTGGAAACAGACTTGCTCGCAAGGGTTTATCAAGTAATGTGAGTTTATAGCGATAGCAGTAGTGAAATAACAGCAGAGTAACGAGAGACAGCGGTAGTGATTTTAGTAAACAGCAGGATTAAAATACGTAGGCACGGGGACGGATGACGGGCGTTGCATGGATGAGAGAAACTCATGTAACAATCATAGCAGGGCATTTGCAGATAATAATAAAACGGTGTCCAAGTACAAAGCAATCAATAGGCATGTGTTCCATATATAGTCGTGCGTGCTCGCAATGAGAAACTTGCACAACATCTTTTGTCCTACCAGCCGGTGGCAGCCGGGCCTCAAGGGAAACTCTGGATATTAAGGTACTCCTTTTAATAGAGTACCGGAGCAAAGCATTAACACTCCGTGAACACATGTGATCCTCACATCGCTACCATTCCCTCCGGTTGTCCCGATTTCTGTCACTTCGGGGCCATCGGTTCCGGACAGCGACATGTGTATACAACTTATAGGTAAGACCATAAACAATGATTATCTTGATGAAACAATAACATGTTCAGATCTGAGATCATGGCACTCGGGCCCTAGTGACAAGCATTAAGCATAACAAGTTGCAACAATATCATCAAAGTACCAACTACGGACACTAGGCACTATGCCCTAACAATCTTATGCTATTACATGACCAATCTCATCCAATCCCTACCATCCCCTTCGGCCTACAGCGGGGGAATTACTCACACATGGATGGGGGAAACATGGCTGGTTGATGTAGAGGCGTTGGCGGTGATGGCGGTGATGATCTCCTCCAATTCCCCATCCCGGCGGAGTGCCAGAACGGAGACTTCTGGCTCCCGCGACGGAGTTTCGCGATGTGGCGGCGTTCTGGAGGGTTTCTGGCGACTTCGACTTCTCTCTGTGCGTTTTTAGGTCGAGGTCGATAAATAGTCCGAAGGAGGGCGTCGGAGGCCGGCCGAGGGGGCCACACCACAGGGCCGCGCGGGCCCCCCTGGGCCGCGCCGCCCTATGGTGTGGGGCCCTCGGGCCTCCACTTCAATTGCCCTTCTGGCTCCGTTAGTTTCCTGGGAAAATAGGGCCTTCTGCATAAATTCCGAGGTTTTTCCCGAAAGTTGGATTTCTGCACAAAAACGAGACACCAGAGCAGTTCTGCTGAAAACAGCGTTAGTCCGTGTTAGTTGCATCCAAAACACAAAAATTAGAGGCAAAACAATAGCAAAAGTGTTCGGGAAAGTAGATACGTTTTGGACGTATCACTCAGCAGTTTTAATGATGCACTCGCAAGAAATAGTATTTGAAGCAAAAGAGAGCATCAAGAGGCAAATTCAAAACAAATTTAAGCATACCATGCTTCCTATGAAAAGGAATCTTGTAAATAAACAAGTCATGTAGGCATAATGCAACAAGCATAGAAAAGTAACACAAGCGAAACTTCAAGATTCTCAACATAAAGAGGGGAAACTTAATATTATTAAGATGCATATAACCATGTTTCCCTCTCTCATAATAACTTTCAGTGGCATCATGAACAAACTCAACAATGTAACTATCACATAAAGCATTCTTATTCACATGCATAAAAGTATCATTACTCTCCACATAAGCATAATCAATTTTATTAGTAATAGTGGGAGCAAATTCAACAAGGTAGCTATCATTATTATTCTCATCATCAAATATAGGAGGCATAGTATAATCATAATAAAATTTATCCTCCATAGTAGGTGGCACCAAAAGACCACTATCATTATAATAATCATAAATAGGAGGCAAAGTATCATCAAAGAAAATTTTCTCCTCAATTCTTGGGGGACTAAAAATATCATACTCATCAAAACCAGCTTCCCCAAGCTTAGAATTTTCCATATCATTAGCAACAATGGTGTTCAAAGTGTTCATACTAATATGTTCCATGGGTTTTTTAATTTTTGCATCAAACCATCCATGTCTTAACTCAGGAAATAGATTAAAAAGCTCCATGTTGCTTTCCATTATGCCTAGCTAGTGAAAAACAAGAAACAAAAAGATGCAATTGCAGGATCTAAAGGAAATAGCTTCGAGCACTTACAACGGTACCAGAAAATAACTTAGTTACCTGGGACCAGCGTGTGAGTACCTTTTACCTTTCCTCCCCGGCAACGGCGCCAGAAAAGTGCTTGATGCCCAGGACTAGCGCGTGGTTGACGAGGGAGGAAATCCCTGTGTGTAGCTTTTTGTTCCCCGGCAACGGCGCCAGAAAATTGCTTGATGTCTACGCGCGCTTCTATTCCTGTAGACAGTGTTGGGCCTCCAAGAGCAGAGGTTTGTAGAACAGCAACAAGTTTCCCTTAAGTGGATCACCCAAGGTTTATCGAACTCAGGGAGGAAGAGGTCAAAGATATCCCTCTCAAGCAACCCTGCAATCACGATACAAGAAGTCTCTTGTGTCCCCCAACACACCTAATACACTTGTCAGATGTATAGGTGCACTAGTTCGGCGAAGAGATAGTGAAATACAGGTGGTATGAATGTATATGAGCAGTAGTAACGGCACCAGAAAAGTGGTTGCTGGCGTGCAGTTGATGTGGGAGATATTGCAAGAAGTAGAAATGCAGTAGAACAGTAAACAAGCGATGATTGCAGTATTTGGAAACAAGGCCTAGGGATCATACTTTCACTAGTGGACACTCTCAACATTGATCACATAATAAAACCACTCTACACTCTCTTGTTGGATGATGAACACCACTAATTGTGTAGGGCTACAAGAGCACCTCAATGCCGGAGTTAACGAGCTCCACAACATTCGATATTCATATTTAAATAACCTTAGAGTGCATGATAGATCAACACAATTATACCAAGTACTAACATAGCATTGATACGTCTCCGACGTATCGATAATTTCTTATGTTCCATGCCACATTATTGATGATATCTACATGTTTTCTACATACTTTATTGAAGGAGATATGCCCTAGAGGCAATAATAAAGTGGTTATTATTTATATCTTTATGTTTATGATAAATGTTTATATATCATGCTAGAATTGTATTAACCGAAACATTAGTACATGTGTGATATGTAGACAAACAAGAAGTCCCTAGTATGCCTCTTAAACTAGCTTGTTGATTAATAGATGATTAGTTTCATAATCATGAACATTGGATGTTATTAATAACAAGGTTATGTCATTGTGTGAATGATATAATGGACACACCCAATTAAGCGTAGCATAAGATCTCGTCATTAAGTTATTTGCTATAAGCTTTTGATACATAGTTACCTAGTCCTTATGACCATGAGATCATGTAAATCACTTATACCGGAAAGGTACTTTGATTACACCAAACACCACTGCGTAAATGGGTGGCTATAAAGGTGGGATTAAGTATCCGGAAAGTATGAGTTGAGGCATATGGATCAACAGTGGGATTTGTCCATCCCGATGACGGATAGATATACTCTGGGCCCTCTCGGTGGAATGTCGTCTAATGTCTTGCAAGCATATGAATGAGTTCATAAGAGACCACATACCACGGTACGAGTAAAGAGTACTTGTCAGGAGACGAGGTTGAACAAGGTATAGAGTGATACCGAAGATCAAACCTCGGACAAGTAAAATATCGCGAGACAAAGGGAATTGGTAATGTATGTGAATGGTTCATTCGATCACTAAAGTCATCGTTGAATATGTGGGAGCCATTATGGATCTCCAGATCCCGCTATTGGTTATTGGTCGGAGTGAGTACTCAACCATGTCCACATAGTTCTCGAACCGTAGGGTGACACACTTAAAGTTGGATGTTGAAATGGTAGTACTTGAATTATGGAATGGAGTTCGAATATTTGTTCGGAGTCACGGATGAGATCCCGGACATCACGAGGAGTTCCGGAATGGTCCGGAGAATAAGATTCATATATAGGATGTCATTTTATGTGAAATAAAATGTCGCGGAAGGTTCTATGGAAGGTTCTAGAAGGTTCTAGAAAAGTCCGGAAGAAACCACCAAGGAAGGTGGAGTCCACAAGGGACTCCACCTCCATGGCCGGCCAGCCCTAGTGGGGGTGGAGTCCCAAGTGGACTCCACCATAGGGGGCCGGCCACCCCCCACATGGGAGGTGGGAATCCCACCTTTGGGTGGGAGTCCTAGTTGGGCTAGGTTTCCCCCTCCTATGGAAGGTTTTGGTTTCGGGTCTTATTCGAAGACTTGGACACCAACACTTGGGATCCACCTATATAATGAGGGGCCAAGGGAGGGGGCCGGCCACCCCAAGACCATAAGCTGGCCGCCCCCCTTGAGTGGCCGGCCACCCCCTCCCAAACCCTAGCTTTGCTCCTCCACTCCATATTGCCCGCGTAGCTTAGCGAAGCTCCGCCGGACTTCTACACCGCCACCGACACCACGCCGTCATGCTGTCGGATTCAAGAGGAGCTACTACTTCCGCTGCCCGCTGGAACGGGGAGGTGGACGTCGTCTTCATCAAACAACCGAACGTGTGACCGAGTACGGAGGTGCTGCCCGTTCGTGGCGCCGGAACCGATCGTGATCAAGATCTTCTACGCGCTTTTGCAAGCGGCAAGTGATCGTCTACCGCAGCAACAAGAGCCTCCTCTTGTAGGCTTTGGAATCTCTTCAAGGGTGAGACTCGATACCCCCTCGTTGCTACCGTCTTCTAGATTGCATCTTGGCTTGGATTGCGTGTTCGCGGTAGGAAATTTTTGTTTTCTATGCAACGTTATCCTACGGTGGTATCGAGCCGTGTCTATGCATAGATGGTTGCACGAGTAGAACACAATGGTTTGTGGGCGTTGATGCTCTTGTTATCTTTAGTTTGAGTACTTTGCATCTTTATGGCATAGTGGGATGAAGCGGCTCGGACTAACTTTACATGACCGCGTTCATGAGACTTGTTCCTCGTTCGACATGCAACTTGTATTGCATAAGAGGCTTTGCGGGTGTCTGTCTCTCCTACTATAGTAAAGATTCAATTTACTCTTCTATTGAAAACATTAGTATCAACGTTGTGGTTCATGTTCGTAGGTAGATTAGATCTCTCTCGAAAACCCTAAACCACGTAAAATATGCAAACCAAATTAGAGATGTCTAACTTGTTTTTGCAGGGTTTGGTGATGTGATATGGCCATAATGTGATGATGAATATGTATGAGATGATCATTATTGTATTGTGGCAACGGCAGAGCCTTATGGTTGTCTTTAAATTTCATGTTGAGTAGTATTTCAAAGTAGTTGTAATAGTTGCTACATGGAGGACAATCATGAAGACGGCGCCATTGACCTTGACGCTACGCCGACGATGATGGAGATCATGCCCGAAGATGATGGAGATCATATCCGTGCTTTGGAGATGAAGATCAAAGGCGCAAGAACAAAAGGGCCATATCATATCACATATGAACCGCATGTGATGTTAATCCTTTTTATGCATCTTATTTTGCTTAGATCGCGACGGTAGCATTATAAGATGATCCCTCACTAAAATCTCAAGATAATAAAGTGTTCATCCTTAGTAGCACCGTTGCCAAGTCTTGTCGTTTCGAAGCACCTCGTGATGATCGGGTGTGATAGATTCAATAAGTACATATGACGGGTGCAAGACAGTTTTGCACATGCGGATACTAAGGTGGCCTTGATGAGCCTAGCATGTACAGACATGGTCTCGGAACACGTGATACCGAAAGGTAGAGCATGAATCATATGGTTGATATGATGAACACTTTGAGTGTTCGCCATTGAAATCACACCTTTTCTCGTGATGATCGGGTTTAGGTGCGGTGGATTTGGTTCGTGTGATCACTAAGACAATGCGAGGGATATTGTTTTGAGTGGGAGTTCACTTAGGTTTTTAATTATGTTGAATTAAAATTTGAACTCAATTTGTCATAAACTTAGTCTAAACTATTGCAAATATATGTTGTAGAGATGGCGTCCCCAATCAATTTTAATCGGTTCCTAGAGAAAGAGAAACTTAAGAGCAACGGTAGCAACTTCACCGGCGGTTCCGTCATGTGAGGATCTTCCTCTACGGCGGAAATCTGCAATTTGTGCTTGATGCACCGCTAGGTGACCCTCCTGAGAAGATGAATCCGATGAAGTAAAAGCTGTTTACGCGACTCGGAAAACTCGGTACTCTCAAGTTCGGTGTGCCATCTGTGCGATCTGGAATCCGATCTTCAAAAACGTTTTGAGCACCATGATCCTCATGAGTTGATGAATGAGCTGAAAGCTATATTCGAGACTCATGCGGCCGTGGAGTGCTATGAAGCATCGAAACATTTCTTCAATTTGTATGATGGAAGAAGGCAGCTCCGTTAGTGAGCACATGCTCGCCATGACCGGGCATGCGAAGAAACTCGATGACTTGGGAATAGTGATTCCTAACGGTAGGGATTAATCGTGTCCTTCAATCTTGCCACCAAGTTACAAGAACTTTGTGATGAACTACAATATGCAGAACATGAACAAAGAGTTACTGAACTCTTTGGCATGCTAAAAGCTGCTGAGATTGAGATCAAGAAAGAGCACCAAGTGTTGATGGTCAACAAGACCACCAGTTTCAAGAAACAGGGCAAGTCTAAGGGAAAATTCAAGAAGGGTGGCAAGAAAGCTGCCACGCCTCCTATGAAACCTAAGAACGGCCCTAAGCACGATCTTGAGTGCTATTACTGCAAGGAGAAGGGATCTTGGAAGCGTAATTGCTCCAAGTATCTGGCTGATCTGAAGAGCGGCCTTGTCAAGAAGAAGAAAGAAGGTATATTTGATATACATGTTATAGATGTTCATTTCACTTGGTTCTCGTTCTAGTACTGGGTATTTGATCTTGGTTCGGTTGCTCATATTTGTAACTCGAAAGCAGGAACTAAAGAATAAACGACAAGCTGTGAAAGATGAAGTGACGATGCGCGTTGGAAAGCGGATCCAAGGTCAATGTGATCGATCGGCACACTTCCTCTACATCTACCTTCGGGATTAGTTTTAAGCCTAAATAATTGCTATTATGTACCTGCGTTGAGCATGAACATTATATCTGGATTTTGTTTAATGCAAGACGGTTATTCATTCAAGTCTGAGAATAATGGTTGTTCTATTTTTATGAATAATATCTTTTATGGTCGAGCACCACAAAAGAATGGCTTATTTCTGTTAGATCTCGATAGTAGTGATACGCACATACATAACATTGATGCTAAGCGAATTAAACTTAATGATAATTCTACTTATATGTGGCACTGTCGTTTTGGTCATATTGGAGTGAAACGCATGAAGAAACTCCATACTGATGGATTACTTGAATCACTTGACTTTGAGTCACTTGATAGATGCGAATCATGTCTAATGGGAAAAATGACAAAGACTCCATTTTCTGGTATGATGGAGCGAGCTCGACTTATTGGAAATCATACATACCGATGTATGTGGACCAATGAGCGTAGCATCGCGCGGTGGTTATCGTTATGTTCTAACCTTCACGAGATGATCTGAGTAGATATGGGTATATCTATTTCATGAAACATAAATCCGAAACTTTCGAGAAGTTTAAGGAATTTCAAAGTGAAGTAGAAAATCAACGTAACAAGAAGATCAAATTTCTACGATCTGATCGTGGAGGTGAATATCTGAGTTATGAGTTTGGCATGCATTTAAAGAAATGCGGAATACTTTCACAATTGACACCGCCGGGAACACCTCAACGAAACGGTGTGTCCGAACGTCGTAATCGAACTCTCTTAGATATGGTTCGTAGTATGATGTCTCTTACTGATTTGCCGTTATCATTTTGGAGTTATGCATTAGAGACAGCCGCATTCACTTTAAATAGAGCACCATCAAAATCCGTAGAAACGACACCGTATGAATTATGGTTTAATAAGAAACCTAAGTCATCGTTCTGAAAGTTTGGGGTTGCGAAGCCTATGTAAAGAAGTTACAACCGGACAAGCTAGAACCCAAAGCGGAGAAATGCGTCTTCATAGGTTACCCTAAGGAAACTATAGGGTACACTTTCTATCACGAATCCGAAGGCAAAATCTTTGTTGCTAAGAACGGAACCTTTCTTGAGAAAGAATTTCTCACTAAAGAAGTGACTGGAAGAAAAGTAGAACTTCGATGAGATTGATGAATCTATACTCATTGATCGAGTAGCGCGATGCGGAAGTTGTACACATACCGCCTACACCGGCAACGAGAGGAAGCTAATGATAATGATCATGAAACTTCGAACGAGGAAACTATCGAACCTCGCAGATCGACAAGGGAACGTGCCACTCCTGATTGGTATGATCCTTGTCTAAATGTCATGATTGTGGATAACAATGATGAGGACCTGCGACGTATGAAGAAGCGATGATGAGCCCAGATTCCAACAAATGGCAAGAAGCCATGAAATCCGAAATGGGATCCATGTATGATAACAAAGTATGGACTTTGGTAGACTTACACGATAGCCGTAAGGCTGTCGAGAATAAATGGATCTTCAAGAGAAAAACAGATCTTGATGGTAATATTACTGTCTATAAAGCTCGACTTGTCGCAAAGGGTTTCCGACAAATTCAAGGAGTTGACTACGATGAGACATTCTCACCGTAGCGAAGCTAAAATCTGTGAGGATTTTGTTAGCAATAGCTGCATTTTTCGATTATGAGATTTGGCGAGATGGATGTCAAAACGGCGTTCCTTAATGGAGACATTGAGGAAGAGTTGTATATGGTACAACCCAAAGGTTTTGTCGATCCTAAAAATGCGACAAAGTATGCAAACTTCAGCGTTCAATCTATGGTGAAGCAAGCATCAAGAAGTTGGAACCGACGCTTTGATAAGGTGATCAAAGACTTCGGGTTTATACGAGTGTCATGGAGAGGCTGTATTTACAAGAAAGTGAGTGGGAGCTCTGTAGCATTCCCGATATTATATGTAGATGACATATTATTGATCGGGAATGATATAGAACTATTAAGCAGTGTTAAGGGTTATTTGAATAATAGTTTTTCATTGAAAGACCGTGGTGAAGCCTCGTATATATTAGGCCTCCAGATTTAGAGAGATAGATCAAGTCGCGTAATAGGGCTATCACAGTACATATCTGGACAAGATTCTAAAGAAGTTTAGAATGGACGAAAGTAAGAAAGGGTTCTTACCTATGTTACCAGGCAAGGTATTGAGTAAAACTCAAGGACCGGCTACGAGCAGAAGAAAGAGAAAGGATGTGTAACATCCCCTATGCCTCGGCGATAGGATCTATCATGTATGCCATGCTATGTACTAGACCGGATATAGCACATCTTGTTAGTTTGACTAGCAGATATCAAAGTGATCCGGGAATGGAACACTCGGACAGCGGTCAAGAATATCTGAAGTACTTGAAAAGAACTAAGGATATGTTTCTTTGTTATGGAGGTGACCAAGAGCTCGTTGTAAACGGTTACACCGATGCAAGTTGGAACAACGATCTGATGACTCTAAGTCACAATCTGGGTACGTGTTTATATTGAATGGTGCTGCGATGGTGGGCAAGCTCGAAGCGGTGCACGGTGGCGAAGTCTTCAACGAGAATCGAGTACATAGCGGCTTCAGAGGCTTCATCGGAAGCGGTATGGATGAAGAGGTTCATTGTAGAGCTCGGTGTGGTTCCTAGTGCATTGGACCCATTAATCATTTCTTGTGATAACATGGGTGCCATCGCCAATGCACAAGAGCCAAGGTCACACAAGAGGCTGAAGCATATCAAGCTGCGTTACCACTCGATTCGCGAGTACATCGAAGATGGAGAAGTAAAGATTTGCAAAGTACACACTGATCTGAATGTAGCAGATCCGTTGACTAAAGCTCTCCCTAGGGCAAAGCATGACCAACACCAAAATGCCATGGGTGTTAGGTATATTACAATGTAATCTAGATTATTGACTCTAGTGCAAGTGGGAGACTGAAGGAGATATGCCCTAGAGGCAATAATAAAGTGGTTATTATTTATATCTTTATGTTTATGATAAATGTTTATATATCATGCTAGAATTGTATTAACCGAAACATTAGTACATGTGTGATATGTAGACAAACAAGAAGTCCCTAGTATGCCTCTTAAACTAGCTTGTTGATTAATAGATGATTAGTTTCATAATCATGAACATTGGATGTTATTAATAACAAGGTTATGTCATTGTGTGAATGATATAATGGACACACCCAATTAAGCGTAGCATAAGATCTCGTCATTAAGTTATTTGCTATAAGCTTTTGATACATAGTTACCTAGTCCTTATGACCATGAGATCATGTAAATCACTTATACCGGAAAGGTACTTTGATTACACCAAACACCACTGCGTAAATGGGTGGCTATAAAGGTGGGATTAAGTATCCGGAAAGTATGAGTTGAGGCATATGGATCAACGGTGGGATTTGTCCATCCCGATGACGGATAGATATACTCTGGGCCCTCTCGGTGAAATGTCGTCTAATGTCTTGCAAGCATATGAATGAGTTCATAAGAGACCACATACCACGGTACGAGTAAAGAGTACTTGTCGGAGACGAGGTTGAACAAGGTATAGAGTGATACCGAAGATCAAACCTCGGACAAGTAAAATATCGCGAGACAAAGGGAATTGGTAATGTATGTGAATGGTTCATTCGATCACTAAAGTCATCGTTGAATATGTGGGAGCCATTATGGATCTCCAGATCCCGCTATTGGTTATTGGTCGGAGTGAGTACTCAACCATGTCCACATAGTTCTCGAACCGTAGGGTGACACACTTAAAGTTGGATGTTGAAATGGTAGTACTTGAATTATGGAATGGAGTTCGAATATTTGTTCGGAGTTAGGATGAGATCCGGACATCACGAGGAGTTCCGGAATGGTGGGAGAATAAGATTCATATATAGGATGTCATTTTATGTGAAATAAAATGTCGCGGAAGGTTCTATGGAAGGTTCTAGAAGGTTCTAGAAAAGTCCGGAAGAAACCACCAAGGAAGGTGGAGTCCACAAGGGACTCCACCTCCATGGCCGGCCAGCCCTAGTGGGGGTGGAGTCCCAAGTGGACTCCACCATAGGGGGCCGGCCACCCCCCACATGGGAGGTGGGAATCCCACCTTTGGGTGGGAGTCCTAGTTGGGCTAGGTTTCCCCCCTCCTATGGAAGGTTTTGGTTTCGGGTCTTATTCGAAGACTTGGACACCAACACTTGGGATCCACCTATATAATGAGGGGCCAAGGGAGGGGGCCGGCCACCCCAAGACCATAAGCTGGCCGCCCCCCTTGAGTGGCCGGCCACCCCCTCCCAAACCCTAGCTTTGCTCCTCCACTCCATATTGCCCGCGTAGCTTAGCGAAGCTCCGCCGGACTTCTACACCGCCACCGACACCACGCCGTCGTGCTGTCGGATTCAAGAGGAGCTACTACTTCCGCTGCCCGCTGGAACGGGGAGGTGGACGTCGTCTTCATCAAACAACCGAACGTGTGACCGAGTACGGAGGTGCTGCCCGTTCGTGGCGCCGGAACCGATCGTGATCAAGATCTTCTACGCGCTTTTGCAAGCGGCAAGTGATCGTCTACCGCAGCAACAAGAGCCTCCTCTTGTAGGCTTTGGAATCTCTTCAAGGGTGAGACTCGATACCCCCTCGTTGCTACCGTCTTCTAGATTGCATCTTGGCTTGGATTGCGTGTTCGCGGTAGGAAAATTTTTGTTTTCTATGCAACGTTATCCTACATTTATGTCATATTTATGCGTTTTTCGGAACTAACCTATTGACGAGATGCCGAAGGGCCAGTTGCTGTTTTCTGCTGTTTTTGGTTTCAGAAATCCTAGTAAGGAAATATCCTCGGAATCGGACGAAATCAATGCCCAGCATCTTAGAATCTCCGGAAGCATCCAGAACACCCGAGAGTCGCCAGAGTGGACCCACAGGGGGCCCACACATGGTGGCGGCGCGGCCAAGAAGCCAGGCGCGCCGCCCTATGGTGTGGTGGCCCCAGGCCCCCTCCGACTCCGCCTCTTCGCCTATTTAAGCCTCCTCGACCTAAAACCTCGATACGAAAAAGCCACGGTACGAGAAACCTTCCAGAGCCGCCGCCATCGCGAAGCCAAGATCTGGGGGACAGGAGTCTCTGTTCCGGCACGCCGCCGGGACGGGGAAGTGCCCCCGGAAGGCTTCTCCATCATCACCACCGCCATCTTCATCAACGCTGTTGTCTCCCATGAGGAGGGAGTAGTTCTCCATCGAGGCTAAGGGCTGTACCGGTAGCTATGTGGTTCATCTCTCTCTCTATGTACTTCAATACAATGATCTCATGAGCTGGCTTACATGATTGAGATCCATATGATGATGATTGTAATCTAGATGTCGTTATGCTAGTCAAGTGAATTTTACTTATGTGATCTCCGGAGACTCCTTGTCCCACGTGTGTAAAGGTGACAGTGTGTGCACCGTGTGGGTCTCTTAGGCTATATTTCACAGAATACTTATTCACTGTTATGAATGGCATAGTGAAGTGCTTATTTATATCCCTTTATGATTGCAATATGTTTTGTATCACTATTCATCTATGTGCTACTCTAGTGATGTTATTAAAGTACTCTATTCCTCCTCCATGATGTAATGGTGACAGTGTGTGCATCATGTAGTACTTGGCGTAGTTTATGATTATAATCTCTTGTAGATTATGAAGTTAACTATTACTATGATGGTATTAATGTGATCTATTCCTCCTTTCATAGTATGAAGGTGACAGTGTGCATGCTATGTTAGTACTTGGTATAGTTGTGTTGATCTATCATGCACTCTAAGGTTATTTAAACATGAATATTGAATATTGTGGAGCTTGTTAACTCCGGCATTGAGGTGCTCTTGTAGCCCTACGCAATTGGTGTTCATCATCCAACAATAGAGTGTAGAGTGGTTTTATTATGTGATCAATGTTGAGAGTGTCCACTAGTGAAAGTACGATCCCTAGGCCTTGTTCCTAAATACTGCTATCGCTGCTTGTTTACTGTTTCTTTGCGTTACTACTCTTTGCGTTACTCTTTGCTTGTTCTTGTCCTGGGCAAAGCACTTTTCTGGTGCCGTTGCTACTGCTTATTTACGCCACCTGTATTTCACTATCTCTTCACCGAACTAGTGCACCTATTAGGTGTGTTGGGGACACAAGAGACTTCTTGCTTTGTGGTTGCAGGGTTGCATGAGAGGGATATCTTTGACCTCTTCCTCCCTGAGTTCGATAAACCTTGGGTGATCCACTTAAGGGAAACTTGCTGCTGTTCTACAAACCTCTGCTCTTGGAGGCCCAACAACATCTCTGAGGAAAAGGAGGGGGCGTAGACATCAAGCTATTTTCTGGCGCCGTTGCCGGGGAGGAAAGGTAAAAGGCACTCATACTCCGGTTCCAGGTAAAGTACTTTTCTGGCGCCACTGTGTTTGTGCTTGAAGCTATTTCCTTTAGATCCTGCAATTGCAACTTTTTGTTTCTTGTTTACACTAGTAAGGCATAATGGAAAACAACAAAAATATGAGAGATCTTTATGAACTTTATCTTGAATTAGGACATGATGTGTTTGAAGAGAGAATTAAAAAACCCATGGAACTTTATATGCATACTAATGAGAATGTTTTTAATATGAATGATTTGAACACTATTGTTGCTAATGCTATGGAAAATTCTAAGCTTGGGGAAGCTGGTTTTGATGAGCATGATCTTTTTAGTCCCCCAAGCATTGAGGAGAAAATTTACTTTGATGATACTTTGCCTCCTATTTATGATGATTATAATGATAGTATTCTTTTGGTTCCACCTGTTATGGAGGATAAATTTGATTATGAATACAATATGCCTCCTATATTTGATAATGAGAATAATAATGATAGCTACTTTGTTGAATTTGCTCCCGCTTTTACTAATAAAATTGATTATGCTTATGTGGAGAGTAATAATTTTATGCATGAGACTCATGATAAGAATGCTTTATATATGTGATAGTTATATTGTTGAGTTTGCTCATGATGCTACTGGACATTATTATGAGAGAGGAAAATATGGTTGTAGAAATTTTCATGTTACTAAAACACCTCTCTATGTGCTGAAATTTTTGAAGCTACACTTGTTTTATCTTTCTATGCTTGTTGCATTATGCTTCTTGAACTTGTTTATTTACAAGATTCCTATGCATAGGAAGCATGTTAGACTTAAATGTGTTTTGAATTTGCCTCTTGATGCTCTCTGTTTGCTTCAAATACTATTTCTTATGAGTGCATCATTAAAACTGCTGAGCCCATCTTGATGGCTATAAAGAAAGAACTTCTTGGGAGATAACCCATGTGTTTATTTTGCTACAGTACTTTGTTTTATATTTGTGTCTTGGAAGTTGTTTACTACTGTAGCAACCTCTCCTTATCTTAGTTTTGTGTTTTGTTGTGCCAAGTGAAGCCTCTAATCGAAGGTTGATACTAGATTTGGATTTCTGCGCAGAAACAGATTTCTATCTGTCACGAATCTGGGCTGTTTTCTCTGTAGGTAACTCAGAAAAATTTGCCAATTTACGTGCGTGTTCCTCAGATATGTACGCAACGTTCATTAGTTTTGAGTTTTCTGATCTGAGCAACGGAAGTATTTATTAAAAATTCGTCTTTACGGACTGTTCTGTTTTGACAGATTCTGCCTTTTATTTCGCATTGCTTCTTTCGCTATGTTGGGTGGATTTCTTTGTTCCATTACCTTCCAGTAGCTTTGAGCAATGTCCAGAAGTGTTAAGAATGATTGTGTCACCTCTGAACATGTGAGTTTTTGATTATGTACTAACCCCTCTAATGAAGTTTATGAGAAGTTTGGTGTGAAGGAAGTTTTCAAGGGTCAAGAGAAGAGGATGATGTACTATGATCAAGAAGAGTGAAAAGTCTAAGCTTGGGGATGCACCGGTGGTTCATCCCTGCATATTTCAAGAATACTCAAGCATCTAAGCTTGGGGATGCCCAAGGCATCCCCTTCTTCATCGACAACATTATCAGGTTCCTCCCCTGAAACTATATTTTTATTCGGTCACATCTTATGTGCTTTACTTGGAGCGTCTGTTTGTTTTTGTTTTTGTTTGAATAAATGCTTGTGTGGGAGAGAGACACGCTCCGCTGGTTCATATGAACACATGTGTTCTTAGTTTTTAATTTTCATGGCGAAGGTTGAAACTGCTTCGTTAATTGTTATATGGTTGGAAACGGGAAATGCTACATGTAGTAATTGCTATAATGTCTTGGATAATGTGATACTTGGCAATTGTTGTGCTCATGTTTAAGATCTTGCATCATATACTTTGCACCTATTAATGAAGAAATACATAGAGCTTGCTAAAATTTGGTTTGCATAATTGGTCTCTCTAAGGTCTAGATAATTTCTAGTATTGAGTTTGAACAACAAGGAAGGCGGTGTAAAGTCTTATAATGTTTACAATATGTCTTTTATGTGAGTTTTGCTGCACCGGTTCATCCTTGTGTTTGTTTCAAATAGCCTTGCTAGCCTAAACCTTGTATCGAGAGGGAATACTTCTCATGCATCCAAAATCCTTGAGCCAACCACTATGCCATTTGTGTCCACCATACCTACCTACTACATGGTATTTTCTGCCATTCCAAGTAAATACTTCGTGTGCTACCTTTAAACAATTCAAAATGCTTCTCAATTTGTGTTAATGTTTTATAGCTCATGAGGAAGTATGTGGTGTTTTATCTTTCGATCTTGTCATTTACTTTTGACAGACTTTCACAATGGACTAGTGGCTTCATCCGCTTATCCAATAATTTTGCAAAAAGAGCTGGCAATGGGGTTCCCAGCCCCAATTAATTACAACTTGCATTAATAATTCTCTTCACATGTTTTGCTCTGATTCATCAGCAAGCAACTTAATTTTGGAAATAGACACTCCTTCATGGTATGTGAATGTTGGAAGGCACCCGAGGATTCGGTTAGCCATGGCTTGTGTAAGCAAAAGGTTGGGAGGAGTGTCATCAATAATGAAACTAAAATACATGTGTAAACAAAAGAGAAGAGGGATGATCTACCTTGCTGGTAGAGATAACGTCCTTCATGGGAGCCGCTCTTGAAAGTCTGGTTGATAAGGTAGTTAGAGTACCCATTACCATTCGTTGACAACAACAAACACCTCTCAAAATTTTACTTTTATGCTTTCTATATGATTTCAAAACTTAAAAAGCTCTAGCACATGATTTAATCCATGCTTCCCTCTGTGAAGGGCCATTCTTTTACTTTTATTGTTGAGTCAGTTCACCTATCTCTCTCCACCTTAAGAAGCAAACACTTGTGTGAACTGTGCATTGATTCTTACATACTTGCTTATTGAACTTGTTATATTACTTTGCATTGACAACTATCCATGAGATATACATGTTACAAGTTGAAAGCAACCGCTGAAACTTAATCTTCCATTGTGTTGCTTCAATGCCTTTACTTTGAATTATTGCTTTATGAGTTAACTCTTATGCAAGACTTATTGATGCTTGTCTTGAAAGTGCTATTCATGAAAAGTCTTTGCTTTATGATTCATTTGTTTACTCATGTCATTACCATTGTTTTGATCGCTGCATTCATTACATATGCTTACAATATTATGATCAAGGTTATGATGGCATGTCACTTCAGAAATTATCTTTGTTATCGTTTACCTGCTCGGGACGAGCAGGAACTAAGCTTGGGGATGCTGATACGTCTTCGACGTATCGATAATTTCTTATGTTCCATGCCACATTATTGATGATATCTACATGTTTTATACATACTTTATGTCATATTTATGCGTTTTCCGGAACTAACCTATTGACGAGATGCCGAAGGGCCAGTTGCTGTTTTCTGCTGTTTTTGGTTTCAGAAATCCTAGTAAGGAAATATCCTCGGAATCGGACGAAATCAACGCCCAGCATCTTAGAATCTCCGGAAGCATCCAGAACACCCGAGAGTCGCCAGAGTGGACCCACAGGGGGCCCACACATGGTGGCGGCGCGGCCAAGAAGCCAGGCGCGCCGCCCTATGGTGTGGTGGCCCCAGGCCCCCTTCGACTCCGCCTCTTCGCCTATTTAAGCCTCCTCGACCTAAAACCTCGATACGGAAAAGCCACGGTACGAGAAACCTTCCAGAGCCGCCGCCATCGCGAAGCCAAGATCTGGGGGACAGGAGTCTCTATTCCGGCACGCCGCCGGGACGGGGAAGTGCCCCCGGAAGGCTTCTCCATCATCACCACCGCCATCTTCATCAACGCTGCTGTCTCCCATGAGGAGGGAGTAGTTCTCCATCGAGGCTAAGGGCTGTACCGGTAGCTATGTGGTTCATCTCTCTCTCTATGTACTTCAATACAATGATCTCATGAGCTGGCTTACATGATTGAGATCCATATGATGATGATTGTAATCTAGATGTCGTTATGCTAGTCAAGTGAATTTTACTTATGTGATCTCCGGAGACTCCTTGTCCCACGTGTGTAAAGGTGACAGTGTGTGCACCGTGTGGGTCTCTTAGGCTATATTTCACAGAATACTTATTCACTGTTATGAATGGCATAGTGAAGTGCTTATTTATATCCCTTTATGATTGCAATATGTTTTGTATCACTATTCATCTATGTGCTACTCTAGTGATGTTATTAAAGTACTCTATTCCTCCTCCATGATGTAATGGTGACAGTGTGTGCATCATGTAGTACTTGGCGTAGTTTATGATTATGATCTCTTGTAGATTATGAAGTTAACTATTACTATGATGGTATTAATGTGATCTATTCCTCCTTTCATAGTATGAAGGTGACAGTGTGCATGCTATGTTAGTACTTGGTATAGTTGTGTTGATCTATCATGCACTCTAAGGTTATTTAAACATGAATATCGAATATTGTGGAGCTTGTTAACTCCGGCATTGAGGTGCTCTTGTAGCCCTACGCAATTGGTGTTCATCATCCAACAATAGAGTGTAGAGTGGTTTTATTATGTGATCAATGTTGAGAGTGTCCACTAGTGAAAGTACGATCCCTAGGCCTTGTTCCTAAATATCGCTATCATTGCTTGTTTCTTGTTTCTTTGCGTTACTCTGCTGCGTTACTCTTTGCTTGTTCTTGTCCTGGGCAAAGCACTTTTCTGGTGCCGTTGCTACTGCTTATTTACGCCACCTGTATTTCACTATCTCTTCGCCGAACTAGTGCACCTATTAGGTGTGTTGGGGACACAAGAGACTTCTTGCTTTGTGGTTGCAGGGTTGCATGAGAGGGATATCTTTGACCTCTTCCTCCCTGAGTTCGATAAACCTTGGGTGATCCACTTAAGGGAAACTTGCTGCTGTTCTACAAACCTCTGCTCTTGGAGGCCCAACACTGTCTACAGGAAAAGGAGGGGGCGTAGACATCAAGCATGCACACTGTCACCATCATACTATGAAAGGAGGAATAGATCACATCAATATTATCATAGTAATAGTTAACTTCATAATCTACAAGAGATCACAATCATAAACTACGCCAAGTACTACATGATGCACACATTGTCACCATTACATCATGGAGGAGGAATAGAGTACTTTAATAACATCACTAGAGTAGCACATAGATTAATAGTGATACAAAACTCATATGAATCTCAATCATGTAAGGCAGCTCATGAGATCATTGTATTGAAGTACATAGGAGAGAGATTAACCACATAGCTACCGGTACAGCCCTTAGCCTCGATGGAGAACTACTCCCTCCTCATGGGAGACATCAGCGTTGATGGAGATGGCGGTGGTGTCGATGGAGATGCCTTCCGGGGGCACTTCCCCGTCCCGGCGGCGTGCCGGAACAGAGACTCCTGTGCCCCAGATCTTGGCTTCGCGATGGCGGCGGCTCTGGAAGGTTTCTCGTACCGTGGATTATTCGTGTCGAAGATTTAGGTCAGGGACCTTTAAATAGGCGAAGAGGCGGAGTCGGAGGGCTGACGAGGCGGTGACACAATAGGGGGGCGCCCCCCCTTGGGTCGCGCCGCCACCATGTGTGGGCCCCCTGTGGCTCTCCTCTGGTGGCTCTCGGGTGTTCTGGAAGCTTCGTGGAATTATAAGATGCTGGGCATTGATTTCGTCCAATTCCGAGAATATTTCCTTACTAGGATTTCTGAAACCAAAAACAGCAGAAAACAGGAACTGGCACTTCGGCATCTCGTCAATAGGTTAGTTCCGGAAAACGCATAAAATCATCATAAAGTGTGAACAAAACATGTAAGTAATGTCATAAAACAAGCATGGAACATAAGAAATTATCGATACGTTGGAGACGTATCACACGACGTTGTTGGCACGGCTGGGTTCTCGTCGGTTCAGATGTGCACCGCCGCCATTAGGATGCTTGCATACGGAGCACCTATCGATACACAGGACGAGTTCCTTTGCATGAGTGAGTCTATTGCCATTAAGTTCATGTATAAGTTTTGTCGAGCTGTGGTCAGAAAGTTTGGCAAGTACTACTTGAGAGGGCCAACTGAAGAACAAACTTCAAGGATCATGGCCCAAAATGCAGCAAGATGATTCCCTGGGATGCTTGGAAGCATTGATTATCGATTGTATGCACTGGTCATGCAAGAAATGCGTGTTTGCTTGGCAAGGTATATACAAAGGGTGTCATAGATATTGCGGTGTGGTGTTTGAAGCTATTGCAGATTATGACCTATGGAGTTGGTATACTTTCTTTGGCATGGCGGGATCACACAATGATATCAACGTGCTGCAATTGTCTCTGGTGTTTAGCAAACTTGTGGAAGGTCATGTTCCACCTTGCAACTATGAGATCAATTAACACCAATATACCAAAGGCTATTATATAGCCGATGGTATATATCCAAAATGGCGACATTTGTCAAAACAATCTCGGTGCCATCAAGTCAAAAGAATTTCCACTTTGCTTCGCGACGGGAGGCTGATACGTCTCCGACGTATCGATAATTTCTTATGTTCCATGCCACATTATTGATGTTATCTACATGTTTTATGCACACTTTATGTCATATTCGTGCATTTTCTGGAACTAACCTATTAACAAGATGCCGAAGTGCCGATTCTTTGTTTCTGCTGTTTTTGGTTTCAGAAATCCTAGTAACGAAATATTCTCGGAATTGGACGAAATCAACGCCCAGGGTCCTATTTTGCCACGAAGCTTCCAGTAGACCTAAGAGTAGACGAAGTGGGGCCACGAGGTGGCCAAACACTATGGCGGCGCGGCCCCCCTTGGCAGCGTGGCCCTGTTGTGTGGTCCCGTCGTGCCGCCTCCTGAACTGCCCTTCCGCCTACTTAAAGCCTCCGTCGCGAAACCCCCGATGCCGAGAGCCACGATACGGAAAACCTTCCAGAGACGCCGCCGCCGCCAATCCCATCTCGGGGGATTCGGAGATCGCCTCCGGCACCCTGGGGAGAGGGGAATCATCTCCCGGAGGACTCTACGCCGCCATGGTCGCCTCCGAAGTGATGTGTGAGTAGTCTACCCCTGGACTATGGGTCCATAGCAGTAGCTAGATGGTTGTCTTCTCCCCATTGTGCTTAATTGTCGGATCTTGTGAGCTGCCTAACATGATCAAGATCATCTATCTGTAATTCTATATGTTGCGTTTGTTGGGATCCGATGAATAGAGAATACTTGTTATGTTGATTATCAAAGTTATGTCTATGTGTTGTTTATGATCTTGCATGCTCTCCGTTACTAGTAGATGCTCTGGCCAAGTAGATGCTTGTAACTCCAAGAGGGAGTATTTATGCTCGATAGTGGGTTCATGTCTCCGTGAATGCGGGAAGTGACAGAAATCTCTAAGATTATGGATGTGTTGTTGCCACTAGGGATAAAACATTAGTGCTATGTTCAAGGATATAGTCACTGATTACATTACGCGCAATACTTAATGCAATTGTCTGTTGTTAGCAACTTAATACTGGAGGGGGTTCGGATGATAACTTTGAAGGTGGACTTTTTAGGCATAGATGCATCTTTGGATAGCGGTCTATGTACTTTGTCGTAATGCCCAATTAAATCTCACAATACTCATCATAATATGTATGTGCATGGTTATGCCCTCTTTATTTGTCAATTGCCCAACTGTAATTTGTTCACCCAACATGATGTTTATCTTATGGGAGAGACACCTCTAGTGAACTGTGGACCCCGGTCCAATTCTCTATACTGAAATACAATCTACTGCAATACTGTTCTACTGTTTTCTGCAAACAATAATCTTCCACACAATACGGTTAATCCTTTGTTACAGCAAGCCGATGAGATTGACAACCTCACTGTTTCGTTGGGGCAAAGTACTTTGGTTGTGTTGTGCAGGTTCCACGTTGGCGCCGGAATCTCTGGTGTTGCGCCGCACTACATCCCGCCGCCATCAACCTTCAACGTGCTTCTTGACTCCTACTGGTTCGATTAAACCTTGGTTTCTTGCGAGGAAACTTGCCGCTGTGCGCATCACACCTTCCTCTTGGGGTTCCCAACGGACGTGTCAACCACACGCATCAAGCAAATTTCTGGCGCCGTTGCCGGGGAGATCAAGACACGCTGCAAGGGGAGTCTCCACTTCCCAATCTCTTTACTTTGTTTTTGTATTGCTTAGTTTTATTTACTACTTTGTTTGC
Organism: Lolium perenne; assembly: GCF_019359855.2. Lineage (NCBI taxonomy): Eukaryota > Viridiplantae > Streptophyta > Magnoliopsida > Poales > Poaceae > Lolium > Lolium perenne. The sequence continues at coordinate 66,611,539 of NC_067247.2, forward strand.
TGCACTAAATCAAAATACAAAAAAATTAGTTGCTAGTTTTACTTTATTTGCTATCTTGTTTGCTATATCAAAAACACAAAAAAATTAGTTACTCGCATTTACTTTATCTAGTTTGCTTTATTTACTACTGCTAAAATGGCTACCCCTGAAAATACTAAGTTGTGTGACTTCACAACCACAAATAATAATGATTTCTTATGCACACCTATTGCTCCACCTGCTACTACAGCAGAATTCTTTGAAATTAAACCTGCTTTACTAAATCTTGTTATGCGGGAGCAATTTTCTGGTGTTAGTTCTGATGATGCTGCTGCCCATCTTAATAATTTTGTTGAACTATGTGAAATGCAAAAATATAAATATGTAGATGGTGACATTATAAAATTAAAATTGTTCCCTTTCTCATTAAGAGGAAGAGCTAAAGATTGGTTGCTATCTCTGCCTAAGAATAGTATTGATTCATGGACTAAATGCAAGGATGCTTTTATTGGTAGATATTATCCCCCTGCTAAAATTATATCTTTGAGGAGTAGCATAATGAATTTTAAACAATTAGATACTGAGCATGTTGCACAAGCATGGGAAAGAATGAAATCTCTGGTTAAAAATTGCCCAACCCATGGACTGACTACTTGGATGATCATCCAAACCTTCTATGCAGGACTAAATTTTTCTTCGCGGAATTTATTGGATTCAGCTGCTGGAGGTACCTTTATGTCCATCACTCTTGGTGAAGCAACAAAGCTTCTTGATAATATGATGATCAATTACTCTGAATGGCACACGGAAAGAGCTCCACAAGGTAAGAAGGTAAATTACGCTGAAGAAACCTCTTCCTTGAGTGATAAGATTGATGCTATTATGTCTATGCTTGTGAATGATAGGACTAATGTTGATCCTAATAATGTTCCGTTAGCTTCATTGGTTGCCCAAGAAGAACATGTTGATGTAAACTTCATTAAAAATAATAATTTCAACAACAATGCTTACCGGAACAATTCTAGTAACAACTATAGGCCATATCCTTATAATAATGGCAACGGCTATGGTAATTCTTATGGGAATCCTTACAACAATAATAGGAATACACCCCCTGGACTTGAAGTCACGCTTAAAGAATTTATTAGTACACAAACTGCTTTTAACAAATCTGTTGAAGAAAAGGTTGGAAAAATTGATATACTTGCTTCTAAAGTTGATAGTCTTGCTGCTGATGTAGATCTTTTGAAATCAAATGTTATGCCTAATAGGGATATTGAAAATAAAATTGTTACTACAGCAAATGCCATCCAAGTTAGAATTAATGAGAATATAAGATTAATGGCCGAACTGCGTGCTAGGTGGGATAGAGAAGAAAATGAAAAACTAGCTAAAGAAAAGAATGTAGCTAAAGTTTGGACTATTACCACCACAAGCAATGCTAATGCTACACATGTTGCTGCACCTCCTACTATTAATAATAAAAGAATTGGTGTTAGCAATGTTTTCACTTCTAATGCAAAGCGCGCACTGAAGCTGCTAAAGCTGCTGAAACTGCCTGTGATAAAGCTGCTGAAATTTTTTCCAACATTGGGGATGATGATCCCATTGCTTTAGATTATAATGGTTTGAATTTTGATGATTGCCACATCTCTGAAGTTATAAAGTTCTTGCAAAAACTTGATAAAAGTCCTAATGCTAGTGCTATAAATTTGGCTTTCACGCAACATATTACAAATGCTCTCATAAAAGCTAGAGAAGAGAAACTAGAGCGCGAAGCCTCTATTCCTAGAAAGCTAGAGGATGGTTGGGAGCCCATCATTAAGATGAAGGTTAAAGATTTAGATTGTAATGCTTTATGTGATCTTGGTGCAAGTATTTCTGTTATGCCTAAGAAAATTTATAATATGCTTGACTTGCCACCGCTGAAAAATTGTTATTTGGATGTTAATCTTGCTGATCATTCTACAAAGAAACCTTTGGGGAAAGTTGATAATGTTCGCATTACCGTTAACAATAACCTTGTCCCCGTTGATTTTGTTGTCTTGGATATTGAATGCAATGCATCTTGTCCCATCATATTGGGAAGACCTTTTCTTCGAACTGTTGGTGCTATCATTGATATGAAGGAAGGTAATATAAAATATCAATTTCCTCTCAAGAAAGGTATGGAACACTTCCCTAGAAAGAGAATGAAGTTACCTTTTGATTCTATTATTAGAACAAATTATGATGTTGACTCTTCGTCTCTTGATAATACTTGATACACACTTTCTGCGCCTAGCTGAAAGACGTTAAAGAAAAGCGCTTATGGGAGACAACCCATGGTTTTTACTACAGTACTTTGTTTTTATTTTGTGTCTTGAAAGTTGTTTACTACTGTAGCAACCTCTCCTTATCTTAGTTTAGTGTTTTGTTGTGCCAAGTAAAGTCGTTGATAGAAAAGTTCATACTAGATTTGGATTACTGCGCAGAAACAGATTTCTTTGCTGTCACGAATCTGGGCTGTTTTCTCTGTAGGTAACTCAGAAAATTATGCCAATTTACGTGAGTGATCCTCAGATATGTACGCAACTTTAATTCAATTTGAGCATTTTCATTTGAGCAAGTCTGGTGCCTCGATAAAATTCGTCAATACAAACTGTTCTGTTTTGACAGATTCTGCCTTTTATTTCGCATTGCCTCTTTTGCTATGTTGGATGAATTTCTTTGATCCATGAATGTCCAGTAGCTTTATGCAATGTCCAGAAGTGTTAAGAATGATTATGTCACCTCTGAACATGTTAATTTTTATTGTCCACTAACCCTCTAATGAGTTGTTCTAAGTTTGGTGTGGAGGAAGTTTTCAAGTATCAAGAGAGGAGTATGATGCAACATGATCAAGGAGAGTGAAAGCTCTAAGCTTGGGCATGCCCCGGTGGTTCACCCCTGCATATTCTAAGAAGACTCAAGCGTCTAAGCTTGGGGATGCCCAAGGCATCCCCTTCTTGAAACTATATTTTTATTCCATCACATCTTATGTGCTTTTCTTGGAGCGTCGTTTTGTTTTTGTTTTTGTTTTGTTTGAATAAAATGGATCCTAGCATTCACTTTATGGGAGAGAGACACGCTCCGCTGTAGCATATGGACAAGTATGTCCTTAGTTTCTACTCATAGTATTCATGGCGAAGTTTCTTCTTCGTTAAATTGTTATATGGTTGGAATTGGAAAATGATACATGTAGTAATTGCTAAAATGTCTTGGGTAATGTGATACTTGGCAATTGTTGTGCTCATGTTTAAGCTCTTGCATCATATACTTTGCACCCATTAATGAAGAAATACATAGAGCATGCTAAAATTTGGTTTGCATATTTGGTCTCTCTAAGGTCTAGATAATTTCTAGTATTGAGTTTGAACAACAAGGAAGACGGTGTAGAGTCTTATAATGTTTACGATATGTCTTTTATGTGAGTTTTGCTGCACCGGTTCATCCTTGTGTTTGTTTCAAATAGCCTTGCTAGCCTAAACCTTGTATCGAGAGGGATTACTTCTCATGCATCCAAAATCCTTGAGCCAACCACTATGCCATTTGTGTCCACCATACCTACCTACTACATGGTATTTCTCCGCCATTTCAAAGTAAATTGCTTGAGTGCTACCTTTAAAATTCCATCATTCACCTTTACAATATATAGCTCATGGGACAAATAGCTTAAAAACTATTATGGTATTGAATATGTACTTATGCACTTTATCTCTTATTAAGTTGCTTGTTGTGCGATAACCATGTTCACTGGGGACGCCATCAACTACTCTTTGTTGAATTTCATGTGAGTTGCTATGCATGTTCGTCTTGTCTGAAGTAAGAGAGATCTACCACCTTATGGTTAAGCATGCATATTGTTAGAGAAGAACATTGGGCCGCTAACTAAAGCCATGATCCATGGTGGAAGTTTCAGTTTTGGACATATATCCTCAATCTCATATGAGAAAACTATTAATTGTTGTTACATGCTTATGCATAAAAGAGGAGTCCATTATCTGTTGTCTATGTTGTCCCGGTATGGATGTCTAAGTTGAGAATAATCAATAGCGAGAAATCCAATGCGAGCTTTCTCCTTAGACCTTTGTACAGGCGGCATAGAGGTACCCCTTTGTGACACTTGGTTAAAACATGTGCATTGCGATGATCCGGTAGTCCAAGCTAATTAGGATAAGGTGCGGGCACTATTAGTATACTATGCATGAGGCTTGCAACTTGTAAGATATAATTTACATGATACATATGCTTTATTACTACCGTTGACAAAATTGTTTCATGTTTTCAAAATCAAAGCTCTAGCACAAATATAGCAATCGATGCTTTTCCTCTATGGAGGACCATTCTTTTACCTTCATTGTTGAGTCAGTTCACCTATTCCTTTCCACCTCAAGAAGCAAACACTTGTGTGAACTGTGCATTGATTCCTACATACTTGCATATTGCACTTATTATATTACTCTATGTTGACAATATCCATGAGATATACATGTTACAAGTTGAAAGCAACCGCTGAAACTTAATCTTCCTTTGTGTTGCTTCAATGCTTTTACTTTGAATTATTGCTTTATGAGTTAACTCTTATGCAAGACTTATTGATGCTTGTCTTGAAGTACTATTCATGAAAAGTCTTTGTTATATGATTCACTTGTTTACTCATGTCATATACATTGTTTTGATCGCTGCATTCACTACATATGCTTTACAAATAGTATGATCAAGGTTATGATGGCATGTCACTCCAGAAATTATCTTTGTTATCGTTTTACCTGCTCGGGACGAGCAGAACTAAGCTTGGGGATGCTGATACGTCTCCGACGTATCGATAATTTCTTATGTTCCATGCCACATTATTGATGTTATCTACATGTTTTATGCACACTTTATGTCATATTCGTGCATTTTCTGGAACTAACCTATTAACAAGATGCCGAAGTGCCGATTCTTTGTTTCTGCTGTTTTTGGTTTCAGAAATCCTAGTAACGAAATATTCTCGGAATTGGACAAAATCAACGCCCAGGGTCCTATTTTGCCACGAAGCTTCCAGAAGACCGAAGAGGAGACGAAGTGGGGCCACGAGGTGGCCACACCCTAGGGCGGCGCGGCCCCCCCCTTGGCCGCGCGGCCCGGTGGTGTGGGGCCTCGTGCCGCCTCTGACCTGCCCTTCCGCCTACTTAAAGCCTCCGTCGCGAAACCCCCGATGCGAGAGCCATGATACGGAAAACCTTCCAGAGACGCCGCCGCCGCCAATCCCATCTCGGGGGATTCAGGAGATCGCCTCCGGCACCCTGCCGGAGAGGGGAATCATCTCCCGGAGGACTCTACGCCATCATGGTCGCCTCCGGAGTGATGTGTGAGTAGTCTACCCCTGGACTATGGGTCCATAGCAGTAGCTAGATGGTTGTCTTCTCCCCATTGTGCTTAATTGTCGGATCTTGTGAGCTGCCTAACATGATCAAGATCATCTATCTGTAATTCTATATGTTGCGTTTGTTGGGATCCGATGAATAGAGAATACTTGTTATGTTGATTATCAAAGTTATGTCTATGTGTTGTTTATGATCTTGCATGCTCTCCGTTACTAGTAGATGCTCTGGCCAAGTAGATGCTTGTAACTCCAAGAGGGAGTATTTATGCTCGATAGTGGGTTCATGTCTCCGTGAATCTGGGGAAGTGACAGAAATCTCTAAGATTATGGATGTGCTGTTGCCACTAGGGATAAAACATTAGTGCTATGTTCAAGGATATAGTCACTGATTACATTACGCTCAATACTTAATGCAATTGTCTGTTGTTAGCAACTTAATACTGGAGGGGGTTCGGATGATAACCTGAAGGTGGACTTTTTAGGCATAGATGCATGCTGGATAGCGGTCTATGTACTTTGTCGTAATTCCCAATTAAATCTCACAATACTCATCATAATATGTATGTGCATGGTTATGCCCTCTTTATTTGTCAATTGCCCAACTGTAATTTGTTCACCCAACATGCTGTTTATCTTATGGGAGAGACACCTCTAGTGAACTGTGGACCCCGGTCCAATTCTCTATACTGAAATACAATCTACTGCAATACTGTTCTACTGTTTTCTGCAAACAATCATCTTCCACACAATACGGTTAATCCTTTGTTACAGCAAGCCGGTGAGATTGACAACCTCACTGTTTCGTTGGGGCAAAGTACTTTGGTTGTGTTGTGCAGGTTCCACGTTGGCGCCGGAATCTCTGGTGTTGCGCCGCACTACATCCCGCCACCATCAACCTTCAACGTGCTTCTTGACTCCTACTGGTTCGATTAAACCTTGGTTTCTTACTGAGGGAAACTTGCCACTGTGCGCATCACACCTTCCTCTTGGGGTTCCCAACGGACGTGTCAACCACACGCATCAGAGGCTTGCCGGAAGGATGTCGAGTGGGCATTTGGTGTGCTCCAAGCTTAATTTGCTATTGTTCGGTACCCTGCTCTAAGCTGGTCTCATGACCGAATGTGGAAGGTGATGCAGGCTTATGTGATCATGCACAATGAGGATGGCCGCACAAATCGGGTCAGGACACAACGCTGGTCCCTATGAGTGTCAGGGCCCTCTCGCGGAGGGTGATCATGAGGTGCCGCATATTTTGCTGATATTCCCACCATGAACGCAGAGATCCGTGACAGCAATTTCAACATGATCTCGTTGAGAATCTGTGGAGGGTCAAAGGATTATCAAAAAATGCGGCGGTGCCTTGATGTAGCCCAAGTTATTAGTATTATATTTGTTTGGTTTGTTTTTGTTTGTTGTATTGAAATTTGGAAAAAAAATAGCAAACATATTTATTTGTGTGCTATATTTAATAAATTGGTTGTGTTTTCCGAATACTCTAACCGGAAAAAAGAATTTAGGGCCTCGTTTTGGGGCGCAACTGGGCAGAGACGCGCCCCAAACGCGGCACCAAGTAACAACATCCACCAAACGCTCGATCCGGCGTGATTTGGGAGACGATTTGAGGGACGCGACTGGAGATGCTGTAAACATGTTTGATTTAGAGCATATTCGCATAGAGTATCTCCGATCGCGTCTTTTAAATCGTCTTCCAAAGAAAATTAGGATACGTCGGAAGCTTGACCGGCCGCAACTATAGGAGGATGCGGACAACGACTATATGCACCGATAGAGGAGGCGGGCCGCCGCTTCTTCGCGGAGGAGTGACAGCGGAACACCAATATCTTTTCACGGGGCTCCAGAGGGAGTGGCGGCGCTCGTCGGTGGTGGCGGAGAGGCGGCAGAGGGAGGTACGCGACGACGGGGAAGGACCATTGAGTTCCCCAAAGGACCGCGAGTAGGCTAGTGGTAGATCAACTAGCAATTTTAATTCAAATTGTAAAGTATACTTAAATTTGGACAAAAACTTATATTTATGTACTATTTAAATGTTTTGGGGCCTCGTTTGGAGAACGCGGCTGGAAACGGCGGTGCCCCAAAAGCGGTAGCACCTTGCAACGTCCCCCCAACGCCCGATCAGACGCTTTTCTGGAAGCTGTTTGGGGGACGCGACTGGAGATACTCTTAGCCCCCAATCAACCTTTAGTGGAGTTGTTTTGCCGGCGGATGGGGGGAGGGTGGGGAGGGGCCACGAGGAGATTTGTATGGGGCGGTTGTTTTTCTAGCCACGACCCACACATTTGTATTATATTTGTTCCCGTCCACAAACAGCCTCACATAATTAAAATTAAAACATAGTTTTAACATAATTCTCATTAAAAAATATAACAAAGCAAGATCAGAAATAGTTCAACTAATTTCAAATAGGGAACTCCTTTTTTTTACCATCCACATATGATAACCTAAATCGTCTTGAAGTTGGTGATGAGTAGCCGAATCTCGGATTTCTTGACGCATGCCATGAAGAAGACAACAAATGAAGCCAGTACCCTGGTGATCAACATCCGCAAGAGGATACTGTCGGTTCCATGGTTCATTGTCACGCATTGGATCTCCCTCTCACTCTAAATGATCTTGCAGGGAGTCCTTCAAGATTCTCTGTCATTCATTCCAGACAAAGATGAAGATGTGCGTGGTAGATGAGCTGGACTGAAGAATGTCGAATCTCGGAGAACTCCACGGGCTACTATTGAGGCTATGCCAACTAGGTATACCATAGTAGGGTCTTGATTCCGGCAATTTCGGGTGGCCCATTGATGGTGGTGAGGCCTATGGCCCGACCGGGCGGCTATGTTGCCGGAGAACAGAGATGGTGCAACCATTGACCCCAGATCGAACAGATTATAATTTAGTTAAACATAACTCGAATGATAATAAGAAGTGCATAAAAAAGGTTTTTCGTTTTCTTGTGCTTACTTATTTTTGTGGCTGATGAGGCGCTAGACCTCTAGACTCCAACCATTGAGCTTGGGGGAGGGGTCCCTCCTTACAAAAAAAAATATATTTTTAACTGAATGTTCGATCTGGGGTCCATTTTGTCATCATCTTTACTTGGTGAGATTTTACAGACAAGAGGTAAAGAAAATGTTTTCAAAAATTCAAAGTACCATATTTTTAAATTATACTAAAGCATTAATGTCACCTTTTGAAACCAACGATTTTGTTGATGGAGGTTTTACATGTCTTGGAATGGATTTTATTGTAATGTCACGTCGACACACATCATTTGCATTAAAAGAAGAATCAGAAAGACGAAAAAGTACAATGGCTAAACAACCAAATCCTAAAAGTAGAAAAGAAACAAAATTGTTCAAAAGAGAAACCAAAAGGCAAAAACGGGTACATGGCTAGCCTTACACTCGAGTTATGAATTGTTCCGCATATGGTAGTGTTCTAATGGAGTTTCATAGTAGTTCGCGTTTCACTTAAAAACAATCAAACCGATCCTAAATTCATTCAAAACTAAACGAGAAATGAAACACCACCAACATATGGTTTTTTTTAGAGGACGACGTCGATGTGATCTGGAGTGTTCATCATGTTTCCCCGGTACAAAAGTGATTTGTATGTGATAGTTCTCCCGCTCGGGAACTCCGACGTGTTACGTGTTGTTCCATCCAGCATGCGCGCGTCTTCCTTTTCTCCAGCAACGACTTGGTACTGTAGTAGTAATCGCGTTAGGACTTAGGAGTAAACTATATATCGGATCTTTTCAACACAGGAGTAAACTGTCGCATCAGTGTTGTTACTCGTATGAGTATCATGTATTGTAAGTATATGCCCTCGGTCAGAGTAGTACGTCGTGGAACAAAACCTATTCCCTCCAACTGAACCGTCCGCTCCTGGCTCGTCCCCGCGGGCGAGTCAGGGCTTAACCCTATTCCCTCCTCCGCCCCCCGACCCCTTCCGCCCCCTCCACCAACCGCATGTCTGTAGGGGCGCGGGTAAACCCGACGGTGGCGGCAGGAGCTCCATGGCTGCCCAGCGACGGCGACGGCGCTGGGAAAGGCGGCAACGGCGCTAGGTTGACGGCGACGGTGCTGGGCGGCCGGAGTTGGCGCCGTGGCGGCGCGGGTCGGCTGGCCCAGATCTGGGCCCTTCGGGCCCGATCCGGGGAAGGCTGGCCCCGGCCGTTCTGGGCACCTGCGCGCGGGTGCGGTCACCCACCTGCTCCTCCCCGTCCTCCTCGGCTCCGAGCGCATGGTGCTACTGCTCTGGCCGGGTTGAGCTTAGCCTAACGCCATCTTGGCGTGGTGGCTCGGGGCGCCGGTGCGGCGCTGGCGGTGCGGTGGGCGGTGCTGGGTGGCCGGCGATGCCTCTCTGAGGTGGTTGCGTGCAGATCTGCTAGCGAGTCCTCCCTTGGTTGGGTCAGCGCGTGAGCTCTGGGCGAAGAGCGGACAATGCTTGCGGTGGTGAGGTACCATGCCCCGGGCGAAAGCCCTGCCTTTAGGGGTCGGTGACGACGACGCCTGAGGGCGCCGTTTCCTCTGTGGCGTCATCGAGGAGTTTTGGCATCTCCCTCGCCTAGGGTCTCAGGTTCCGGGTGAAAACCTTAGATTTGGCATGCCAAATCGGGTGACGGCGGCGTCTTTGACGTCGTACCCTCCATGGAGGCGTCGTCTTTGGAGCTTTGAGTTCAGGGCGTAGTCCTTCCTCGTGGATCTCTGTGCTGGCAAAATGGGAGGCGTCTTGCGATGCAGGTGACGCGCTAGCCTCTTGAGCGGTATCGCGGTGGCTTGCGCGACGAGGATCTTCCTCGGACAGCGTAAGCAAGCCTCTGGATGTGCAGTGGTGGGCTGGCCTCTGCGCTTGATGGCGGGCTGCTGAAGACTGCATGCTTTCACGTCTGGTGAGGTGGCGTCCCCGGATCTGGGTTGAGGCCAGAGCAGCAATGCTCCCAGCTGAGCCATGGTGGGCTCGCGGGACTCGGGTGGTACGCGTCTTGGCTGCGGATGGCAGGTTCTTGGTAATTTCGTCGATGCACAAGCACGGCGACTTTGACCGGCATGGGTTCTGTTTAGCGGAGGAGCTCTCTCTGTAGCATCTTAGAGAAGCACTCGACGGATTTCGGCACTTTGTCGTAGTCTCGTTTTGAGTGTCGGGTGTGTGGGTGTCTCGGCCTTGTCTTAGGCTTGTAATGTAAACTCTTTTTTCTATCAATGAATCGAAGCGCAAAGTTTTTTGCGTTCAATAAGTGTGGCGACTCCCGACCCAAGATAGAGACATTGGTACCGCTGACACTCAGCAACGGTTCGAAACTGAGATCATACGTGTGAATAGTACATATGATCTTATTTCCACCAAAGAATCATTCACTCCTCCTCTGATCTTCTCTGATCCATCAATCGGTCTACCCTTATCTCTCCAGCGAAGCATGCACGAAGACTATCCCCCGTTGGATGTGCTCCAAGTCCCAATCATGCAAAAATATGTCAAAGATGAACAAGATCGGAGCAGCTAAAGATCGCGGTTTCTGATCAGAGTGTCTACGACCAGCGAAAGGGGCGTGCATGGCCCTAAAGAGGAGAGGAAGAGAAGATAAGCTCAGGTAATGGCATAAACGCAAGTTGAACTTTCTTTTTGTGTTGAAAGAACGCAAGTTGGAACTGAAGAAAATGCGCCACAGCTAGATAGCACGTGCGCGCGCTGTTCTTGAAAATGCACATCCACAGCTTATCTTCATTTTCTTTCCTAGAATACCAGAGCTTATCTTCATGTAATATTTAAGTTTGAACAGGAAGATGCGAATTTCGGAAAAAGAAGAAGAAAATGACACACATCACGTCAACACCGGAAGATCAAATCTGGATCATGATCCAGACAGGTGCATAGACCATGGACAATTGAGAATCGACATGATCACATCATTTTGCATTGACCTACTTAATTTTCTACCTATTCTCTTATTCTCATATTTTGATCCAAACAAGAAGAACAAAAAATGTTACAATATTTTTTAAACAAAAACATGGAATACAATCCTTGTCAAATAGCAAAGCTTTTGCTTAGAAAAGCTTACATTTAATTATCTAGCCTAGCTTTTTCTATGCTATGATTTCCAAGGGCCAGTTTAGCTTGGATATCGCTTTGAATTGAATTTATGTTTTCAAGATGGGATTTACCAATGTTTTTACATCACAAAGGATGGTAATGGTAAAAATATTCTCACGGTACAATTAATTATATTCTTCGCATAACATTTTTTATATAAAAAATATTTTTATTACTTAAAATATTTAAGCATTACACCTAACATCTGCATAACTAGAATGCACACAGTCGCTCGAATACAAAGGAACAAAGCGAAAAATGGAAAAAAGAACACTACAAAAGGCCCTCCAAGAGATAGCGTAGGAGCAAGTGTTGATGGTGGACCAATCCGGAGATTACGCTGCCATCCGTGTTGGATACAAATATTCCTCGCCATGTCCTCCAACCGTGAAGACACCTCCATAAACATGTCGTGATTTTCCACACACGCTGTAGAAATGACCATGAACGGAGAAAAGTCGTGCACAGGTAGATAACCCGGATAATAGAATTATTTTATGAATAAAATCTTGTCACTTCTGCGAAGCCATAGCAACCAAATAACAACAATTGCTCCAACCTTTATAAGTAATTTAAACCAATTATCCACACCATTTAGCCAGTTGCCGAATATATGCAACGATGGCTGGCGGGTATAAGGTCAAACCCACTTAGATGATTGACCATATAGATCTAACAAATTTGCACTGAAAGAATAAGTGTTTAATGGTCTCGTCATGATGATAGAACACACACTTTATATTTCCTTGCCAATTGCGTTTTACAAGCTTGTCTTTGGTGATATCACCCTTTACGAACATAGCATGCGAAAACTTTAGTCTTTAACGGTATCTTCATTTTCCACATTTTGTTGTTGTTATATATTGTAACATCCGGATGTATGAAAACTCTATAAAAGAGAATTTGCCACATTTTGTTGTTGTTATATATTATAACATCCGGATGTATGAAAACTCTATACAAGAGAATTTGCCACTCTCATGTAGATTTCATTGAAATTTGTCAGCCCCTTGCGTTAATTGGATCGAAGCCAAGCGCTGTAGCAAGGCGTTTCATGAAGCACGTCTAGGACCAATGCGATCTCTTCTAAACATCACATTTTGTGGGGAAGAATCCAACACTTTAGAGATTGTACCATCCTTATGATAGATAATGTTGTACATAGATGGATATTGTTCTCCGAGCGTAGATTTATCTAACTACTTATCCTCCTGGATTCTAATTTCCGAGCCATCTTTAATTGTGAAGGAGCCACATAAGAAGAAGTGTTTCTTCACCGCCATAAGACAAGCTCAGAAGTGTGAGGCACCAGGTTTCCAATAAAGAAAATCGTATCGATTGCTTATCGAAAACAAGGTGCTTTTTTTAGATCATGCTTCGTAAAGAGAATCGTATCGTCAGTGTATTAAAGGATTGACAGTCCACCATCCACAAGGTACGTGACTACTCCCTCTATTTGTCCATCATTTTTTGCGCGTTGTATTATTATAGCTAACATATCAACCACTATATTAAATAGCATATGTGACAATAGATTGCCTTGTCTCAATCCCTTTTTTGTTTCGAATTATCTGCTAACGGCGTCATTGACTTTGATGACTACACTATCTTCGGTGACAAAATTGTGGATAAGAGCAAGCCACTTATCAGAATAACATTTCATTCTAAGTGCGCGTTGAAGAAAAGACCACTTAACTTTATCATAAACCTTTTCGAAATCAATCTTGAGGATTACCCTCTTCAACCTTTTATTGGTGCAACTCTTGGGCTGTCTCGTGCAGAATTACAACACCATCAATGATATTATACCAGAATTTTTTTTTAAAGAAGAGGAATGTCAAAGCAAGTGTACATAGACGCGAAAAACCAGTTCTGAACTTGGATGTAGATGCTCCTGATTGAATAAAAAATAAAACAAAATAGTAAAAAAACTCAAAAAAAATCTAAAATTTATGTACAATGAACATAAACAAGTGTCCTACCTTCACACCAAAAATCTCTGAGATAAGATGTGTATAGTGGTCTGTGCAAAAAAGACAAAATGCGGTGCTTGCTTGGACATCTAGATTTGCTTCTTACATCACTCCAATTTGTCTTTTTTGCACAGACCACTACATATGTCTTTTTCCGGAGATTTTTTTTGTACAGTTAGAACACTTGTTCATGTTCATTCTCCAAAAATTTCAGATTTTTTTGAATTCTTTTGCTACTTCTTCCAAAAAAAATATTCAACCAGAAGCATCTACACCCGGGTTCAGAAATGCCTTGCTCATTAATCTCTACCAGTAAACCCGCTAAAGAACCAAAGCATAGAGTAGTTTAGCATAGGTGCTACATTATACTAGAGGCTTACGCGTGGTGAAAGATCTATGCGCTGAGCACAGTCTCGCCTAATTTGAACAGTAAAAAGTAAAAAACCATCGAGCCTTTCACCGGATCGGTCTACCGCTTCCACGCCCAACACCCACTCTCTATTCCTCTGCTCCCCTCTTCTTCCTGATAGAACCCTACAAGCTAGGGTTCACGGCGGTGGCCGCCCCGATTACTCCCGCTGCAGCTAGCTTCTCCCAGGCCCTTCGCCGAAGACGATGCCTACAACATGGCGACCGTGCTCTCAATCCACGACCTCCGGCGCAACCCTATCTTACCTCCTGTGCCCGGGTGTCAACACCCGGGTTTTTAAGTCCAGATGCCTATTATGCCGTACATCGCAATCCCAGGAATAATGTTTTTGCGAGACATAATAGTAAGTAACATAGAGTCATCGTTTATTACAACACATATTGTCTTACAACCATAGATCACATGATCCAATATTACACGAATATATTGTTCAACAACACAAATAGTAGCGGAAGCGAAGTAGTAGTGGACTATCTATTCCACATGCAACGCTTGACGTTAGAAGACGATCCTAGTTATCGTAGATGTCCTGTTGTCCGTCATCCTGATACTGGTGCTCTCCTTCAAAGTCTGGCATTTGAATAGCCAGGGCAAAGCCATGAGTACTTTAAAGTACTCGCAAACTAACTCTAAAGTAATTACTTATTAAGTATAGTAAGGGGGTGCTAAGCTCTAGGTTTATTTGCATAAAGCCAAGTTTTAGTTTGATAAACATTTAGTAAAGCCTTATCATGTGCTAGACTAACTCAAGTGGGAACATTAGTGTCATTCCCACAACTCATTTTGATTCACCTCAATATCATTTTTCAATTCATCATTCCTTTCTAAGTTCAAAGTTTTGATAACGGAGATAGTATGGCCTTTCCAATCGTCCGTAACCGTGGACACGGCTATTCGAATAGGTTTAACCCTCTGCAGAGGTTGTACTCTTGTGCCACAACTTTTAATTACATCCGTCGAGGATAACCCCGAATCATCGTAACACAGTACGCGGATCATCAACCGTAACCTTTCACTTATCTATGCTAGTATGCGCACCTCTCCCCATGAGCTTGGCCTCCCGGTGAAAACCGCAGTTAACCCGGGAACTGCACAGGGCTTGGGCCGTACATTCACCTCATTTTAACATCGTTCCACACTTAACGGAGGCAGCCTCGGCGTAACCCCTATGATGCTTGTTTAGAGGGAACCCATACTAAAATACACAAGTTTCTAGTTAAGCCCTACCCATAATCAAGTATTGTGGGGGTACTTGTATAATTGGAAGGGTATCGCATTCAGACCCAATCATCAATTTTATCAAAAATCACCATCTTCTCTTGGTCATATTCACCTTCACTTTACATTCTTTCAAAGTTATTTCACTTCACCATGTTCCCATCTAGAGTAGTCAATTTTAATTGATTAGCACTAGCAACTATTTCATGAGGGGTGCTATCTAGCTTTGATTTGTGCTAAGCTAACTTCAATATTGTTCTACTCTAGACCAAGTGAATCCTAAATCAAAAGTACTTTGAAATAAATAAGCAAAAGTAAATGTAAAGTAAAAACATGGGATATGTAAGACATAATATCAAGTGTGATGGTGCCTTTGCTCTTGTAGAGCTAAGCACTTGTGTTTAGCAAGGGTTAGCTTGCCTTGAGCTGACTAGTTGTCAAAGTTCTCCTCTTCTTCCTGGGAGTAGGCTTCCTCCTCTTGATATTCCTCGTTACTAGCGTCTATATACGAATACGAGGTATAAATACTAACCCAAACTCTCATACTAATCTTGAGCACTCAACATAGTTCACACACTAATCCTATCATCATATCAAACATGGCATGGTGGATTACTTGATTGATTCTTATTTAAGAGATAAATAATTTCCTCTCATTATTCTTATTTCTTTAATTTGGTATTTAGATCCTTAGAGAAATTAATTTCTTCTCATTACATCTTATTAAGATTTAATCTCCTCATATAATAATCATGTATGAAATATAGGTTGACCAAAGTCAACATTCCATATCTATTATATGTGAGTATAATTTAATTGAAGTGCTACACTTCACATAGTTTAATACTAACATTTAAATGAATTGAAATCTCTAAGTAATACTAATAAGAGGTTCATTAGCCTAAGGTCTTTTCCCCTGGTTATATTACTTAGGATCAAGATTTAAATGAGAGAGTCGCTCTCATATTATTTGTAGTATTTGAATTCCACAATTTAAATGCACTAGTAATGGCTACATAGCCACTATTTTGATATAGTCCATGATCATACAAATAACATGTCTATATTATTGCATAATCAATTAGAGGACATCATTTGTGATTTATTAGAGTTGGAATCAATTGAAAATCAATTATGGTTAAAATTTAAATAAAGTTTCAAGTTGCAAAAGTCCCTGTCTTGTTATTTTTCTCGGATTAATTCTACTTTGAATTTGGAGGTGGGACCAGTGGTATTAGTTAGATAATTTCATGGGCTTTTCAACGGTATAAAGTTTGCTAGATTTGGTTTGGTAGAATTCAAACTATTCAAAAATTACTAAAGCATCTGCAGGACAATTTGAATAATTATTAAATCTGTTTTTGAATTCGTGGGCTAGGCGGGAAATGCTACTGGGCCGAACCAGGTTTGAATTACACTGCGCAGCCCATCTAGCAACTGGTGCGTTTGGGCTGCCCTGATGAGGTGGGGGCCACCTATCAGTGGGCTTTAAAACAGCGAAACGGTACGCGTGATCTAGACCGTAGGATTAGAACAGCATCCGACGGGCAGTGATCATCGTCGTCTCCGACGAGCGACGAGCTCACTGGCGGCGAGCCTAGGAGGTGGGAGGGAGTACCAGGCCGTTGGAGATGGTGGGAAAGCTGCTCGGAGAAGTGGACGTCGATGAGGAAGTGCCTGGTGCAGCGGCGGAGCTCGGCGAGGCTCCAGGCGATGCAGAGCTTCCGCGGGCTCCGGCGGCTTCGAGCTCGTGATTCGAGCAACTCCGGTGGTGGGGGGTGAAATTGGTTGGGGGAGAATGATCAGTGAAGAGAGGGGAGCGAGTTGTGTGAAGAAAGTGAGAGCCGATCGTCTCTATTTATAGCGGGCGGAGTTGGCCGTGAGGTGCTGTGGAGTAGCGGCCATGGAGTGACGTTTTTGGCGAGCGAAAGGGCAAGGCGAGGACGGCTAGGTGTAGGCAGCATCCTGGCGATGCTCAAGGAGTAGCTGGCGCGGCCAAAGCGTGAGAGGATGTCTCGAGCGCATGCGATGTCTGTCACGGGGCGCGCGGCCGAAAGTTGATGAGGACGACGGCGACGGAGCAGGGGCAGGCCTGGGCGCTTGTCTAGCGTGTAGAGGGCGGGGAGGCGATGCTCGACGCAGGCATAGGGATGCAGGGGAAGGACGGGGGTGCTCGAGCGCTTGGCGTCCTGGCGCGGCCAGAGCGCGGTCACCGCGTGGGCTGGCATGTCCTGGCACGTTTTGGACACGGCTCGTCTGGCCAATGCCGTGGCTTGGCGTCGCTGGGGCGTGTACCGTCGGTGTCCTTGAGTTTCATAGATGCTCCAGGACAAGGAGAAAGGTTGGGAAGAAGGCCAGAGAGAGTTTGGCCAAAGGTGGCCGGGTGTGCTTGGCATGGGGCATTTCTCCTCACTTTTCCACTCTACCCAGCCCTAGCAAGTACCAAGCTCGATGCAGGGGAGGCAGAGGGAGCAAATGATCGCGGGTTAAAGGTGGTTTAGGCAAGAAACCAGTGGGTAATAGCATGTAACACAAAAGTGAAACTATGCCTGCCAAGTGTTTGGTCATATGGCCGCATGAACATTTTGGATGAATTTTGGTTTTCTTTTTGGTGAATCTTGTTTATATAATTAATGTGTTGGAATGGTGGTTGTTGTGTTTAATTTGGAGTTGTTTTGCAAAGTTTCAAATTTGAGGTCATCTTCTCTTTGTTTCAACATCACTACTTGTCACATTCATACTGGTCAACCTAGTCAACTCTAGCCATGGTGGTCAACATGAAAGTTACTCACCTTGACATGGTCTTGGATGACATGGCTTTGGTTGACCAAGTTTAGTTTAAGAATAGAGAAAACCAGAGGGGTAAAGTGGTGAAGAAATTATTTTGGTGACATATGACCATTATCATATGTGTGAAGATTTTGAGATTTCCTTGGGTCTGATTCTTGATTCTTTGATACAAATGTGTTTGTTTATCATATCTTAGTATTCTACAAGTAAGAGAGCAAGCAATTATGGCCTTAGATGAAGATTTGCAATTTGGCCTAATGTGTATGTGTGTGAGATATAGGTTTTTTCTCATTTTCTTCATTTCTTCTTAAATTAGGGTTAGATGATCTTAGTTTAGGGTTCAATAGCAATTGATCATCATACTAACACTCATCATGTCAATTGCACAAAAGAAATTCACTCAAATACATGAAACTATATGTGGCACTATATGCATAGAAAAAGTTTTTGTAAATAGCAAATTTTGAGTTTGGGAAATTTTCTTTCTTGATTATTATTGTTGAAACTTGGGATGTTACAAACCCTTCCCCCTTACAAAAGATCTCGTCCCGAGATCTGAGAGAAAACTAGGTACTAAAGAGATCTGGGTACTCAGTCCTCATGAATTCTTCTCTCTCCCAAGTGGCTTCTTCCTCGGTGTGATTACTCCATTGGATCTTCAGAAACTTGATACTCCGGGTACGGGTGGTTCTGAAAGCTTCTTCCAAGATGCAAATAGGTACTTCGCGGTATGTCAGATCTGAGTTGATATCCACAGCTCGATGATCGATGTTCTTGAAAACCTCGGTCTTCTCAGGTACCTCTAAGCACTTCCGGAGTAACGAGATGTGAAACACATTGTGTACCGCTGCCATTTCTTCCGGTAACTCCAGTTGATAGGATACTTCTCCTCGGCGGCTTAGGACTTTGAAGGGTCCGACATATCGGGGTGCAAGCTTTCCTCTAAGCTGGAATCTCTGCATTCCTTTAAGGGGGGGGACACTTTGAGATATACGAAATCTCCGATCTCGAAGGTCATCTCTCGGCGTCTCTTGTCGGCGTAGCTCTTCTGTCTTGATTGGGCTGTCTTGAGGTACTCGCGGATCTTGTGAACCTTCTCTTCAGCTTCCCGGAGAATATCTGGTCCAAAGACTTGACTCTCTCCTACTTCCAACCAATTCAGAGGGGTACGGCACTTCCTTCCGTACAGTGCTTCGAAGGGGGCCATCTGCAAGCTGGCTTGATAGCTGTTGTTGTACGAGAATTCTGCGTACGGCAAACAGTCTTCCCACTTAGATCCATACTCTAGCACACATGCTCTCAACATATCTTCCAGTATCTGGTTGACTCGTTCAGTCTATCCATCTGTCTGCGGGTGATAGGCTGTGCTGAAATTCAGCCGAGTTCCGAGTCCTTCATGTACTTTCTGCCAGAATCTGGAGGTGAATTGGGATCCTCGATCGGATACTATCGACTTTGGGGTTCCGTGCAAGCTGACTATCCTTGAGATATATAACTCTGCGAGTCTCGGTCCTTGATAGGTGGTCTTGACGGGGATGAAGTGGGCGACTTTGGTCAGTCTGTCGACCACTACCCAGATGGAATCATTCCCTTTACTTGATTTGGGCAGTCCGGTGATGAAGTCCATTCCTACGGAATCCCACTTCCATTCGGGAATCTGTAGGGGTTGCAACAGTCCTGCAGGGCGTTGATGTTCTGCTTTGACTCTTTGACAGATGTCACACTTGGCGATGTAGCTTCCAATTTCTCTCTTCATTCCATGCCACCAAAATTGTTCCTTCAAATCTTGGTACATCTTGGTTCCTCCGGGGTGAATGGAGTATAGGGTGTCATGGGCTTCTTTCAGAATAACTTGCTTCAACTCTGAGTCTGACGGCACGCAAAGGCGTCCGTTGTACCATAGCACTCCTTCTTCATCTGCGGTGAATCCCGGTGCTTTTCCCGCAGCTATTTGGCTCTTTATCCCGTCAATGCTAGCGTTTCCTTTCTGCGCTTCCTTGATCTGACTAATCAGGGTGGGTTGGAGTACAATGCTGGCGAGATATCCTTCGCTAACCAGTTCAAGTCTAAACTGTTCAAACTCTTGAAACAGGCTAGGTTGCTCACTTGCTAACGTGGAGTTCAACTGACACGGCAGTCTACTCAGAGCATCCGCTACCACATTGGCCTTGCCGGGGTGATAGTGGATTTCCATGTCGTAATCCTTGATTAACTCTATCCATCTGCGCTGCCTCATATTCAGCTCCTTCTGCGTGAAGATATACTTCAGGCTCTTGTGATCAGAGTAAATCTCGCATCGATTACCCATGAGGTAATGACGCCATACTTTCAGGGCTAAAACCACGGCTGCTAGCTCTAAGTCATGGGTTGGATAGTTCTGTTCATGTTGCTTCAGTTGTCTTGACAGGTAAGATATCACTTTGCCTTCTTGCATCAGCACACATCCAAGACCAATCTTGGAGGCGTCACACTACACATCAAATGGCTTGGTAATGTCCGGCATAACCAGTATTGGGGCTGATGTCAACCTGCGCTTGAGCTGTTGAAAGCTCTCTTCACACTTGTCGGTCCATTCGAACTTCTTGTCCTTCTTCAACAATTGAGTCATCGGTCTTGCTATGCTCGAGAATCCTTCAACGAATCGGCGGTAATATCCCGCCAATCCGAGAAATGCACGGACTTCGGTCTGAGTGGTTGGGGCTTTCCATTCTTCAACAGTCTTGATTTTTGCGGGGTCAACAGCAATTCCTCCGGCAGACAAGATATGACCCAAGAATCCTACTTCTTTCAACCAGAACTCACACTTGCTGAACTTGGCATACAACTGATGTTCCCGAAGGGTATCTAGGACCACTTCCAAATGTTGCTCATGTTCTTCTTTGGACTTGGAGTAGATGAGGATGTCGTCGATGAACACAACGACAAACTTGTCCAGGAAGTTCATAAAGATCTTATTCATGAGATTCATGAAGTAAGCGGGGGCATTGGTCAATCCAAATGACATGACATTGTACTCGTACAATCCATATCTGGTGGTAAAGGCAGTTTTGGGGATATCGGTGGCACGAATCTTCAGTTGATGGTATCCTGTCCGCAGATCAATCTTCGAGAATACTTGGGCTCCGGTCAGCTGGTCAAACAGATCTTCGATCTTGGGCAATGGGTACTTATTCTTGATGGTGACATCGTTGAGCTTACGATAGTCCGTAACCAAATGAGTGGCACCGTCCTTCTTATCCACAAACAAAACTGGTGATCTCCATGGCGACGCACTTGGTTGAATCAGACCTTTGAATAGCATATCATCCAGTTGCTTCTTCAGTTCCACTAATTCTGCCGGGTTCATGCTATAGGCTCTCTGGGCTATAGGTCCGGTTCCAGGGATTAACTCGATGATAAACTCGATATCCCGATCTGGGGGCATACCGGGTAGATCATCCGGAAACACATCAGGGTATCGACAAACGACCCTGATCTGATCCAAAGTGGGTTTGGCTAGACTTTGGTTGCAGGTAAACTTTCTGGGCATCTTCTCAGATATGTGTTCGACTATTATTCCGGTGCTACTAGTCATGGTGATGGCCTTCTTGGCACAATCAATCAGTCCATGATGTTTCGCCATCCAGTCCATACCCAGGACTACTTCCAAACCTTTGGCTCCCAGAACAATCAAATTTGCATAAAATTCTATTTCATGAATTCTGATAGGCACATCTTTGCAAATTTTTCTAGCTTTGGTTGTTGATCCCGGTATTTGAACTATCGTGACATGCTTCAAACTGATGGGTTGAATCTTACTAGTGCATGCAAAATCTTCGGTAACAAATGAATGCGAAGCTCCAGAATCAAACAGCACTCTTGCAGGTATTGAGTTAACAGAGAACATACCCAGCACAACATCTGGGGCTTCCTGAGCTTCTTCTGCATTCATGTGGTAGAGGCGGCCATTGCGGTTGTTCGGGTTGTTGGGGGCGAACTTCTTGTTGTTGGTGACACGGCGTTGCTGCTGAGCAGGGCCAGAGGTGTTGGCGGCAGTCTTGGCGAGCTTCTTGGGGCACTCATAGGAGAAGTGCCCCGCCACTCCGCACTCGTAGCAGTTGTAGGTGGACTTGTCCTTGGGGGTGATGGGAACAGCATTGCTCCCAGTCCTTGGAGCGGTGTTGGAGTTGTTGTTGGGGGCGCGAGGTGGAGCGCGGTTGAAGTTGTTGTTGTTGTTGTTGTTGTTGTTGTTGGTGTGGCCTCCTGGCCTGGGGTTTCCTCCACTCCGGTTCTGATAACTCGGACGTGGATTCTGCATCGGGGGCTTGTTGTTTCTTGGGGCGAACCCTCCACTTGAGCTGGGGCGATACTTGTGGGTATTGTTGGGCCCACTCTGATTCATCATGCGGCGCTTGCGGTTCTCATTGGCTTGGTGTATCTTCCCCTCCATCTGAATGGCGGAGTCAACGAGGGCTTCTAAGTCAGCAAAGGGGATATTGATCAGTACAGTCTGCATCTCATCATGCAGTCCATTCAGAAACCTCTCCTTCCTCTTCTCGACACTGTCCGTCTCATCCGGGGCGTACCTTGACAAAGTGAGGAATTTGTCGCGGTATTCTACCACGGTCATTCTGCCTTGTTTCAGTTCCCTGAACTCATCCCTCATCTTCTTGATCAGGCCCGGGGGCACATGATACTTGCTAAACTTGAGTTTGAAATCCTCCCAAGTCATCATTTGCCCCGCATTCAATGCGCGAGCACTCGTCCACCAGGCACGTGCAGGTCCAGCCAGATAGTGGGTGGCGAACAACACCCTCTCGTTGTCCTCCACTCCGGCAACCTCGAGATTGTTCTCCATGGTTTGGAGCCAATCATCAGCATCGAGGGGTTCCTCCGTCTTGCTGAACACCGGTGGGTTGGTGTTCTGGAAGTTCTTCAGCTTCGACCCTGGGTGGTCGTGGTTTCCGTGGCCTTGATTGCCCTGAGCTATCTGTTGAAGTGCAGCTAAGTTGGCTTGCCGTTCAGCTCTCTCAGCTTCTCTATCTGCCAACATCTGTTGCAGCATCTGCAGCATTGCCTCCTGAGTCATGTTGCGGGTTGGGGGTGCCATCTGAACAGTGATAGGGATCATGAGATGAGAGGGAAATTTCTATGGCTCATTTTGGGATAAAAGTTCACACAATTTAAAACTTGATTCATAAAATAAAAATAATATTACACACACAAACATAGTCATGGAGGTAGCAAATATTACAAGCCAACAATCCGGAGGGTTTGAAGAACCCTTTCAACAATCTACGATACATGGGGCGGATACAAAGGACCGATACATAACACGGGACGCAAGTGCTCAGACGGGACTACTCGCCATCGACGTTGATCGGGTAGACGTTGTCTACCCCGGCAGCAAGGTGCTCGTGGCCATCCTCGTAAGGGTGGAACTCCAGGTCATCGTCTTCCTCCTCCTCGTAGTCGTCGTCGTTGCTGACGTAGGAGTAGCCGTCCCCCTGGATGTTTTCCCCTTCACCTTCGCCCTCCAGCTCCTGGATCTGCTCGGCTTGGGTTGCGATGGTCGCCTTCAGTGTGGCGATCCTGGCCTTGAGGCGGTTGATGGCGTAGTCCTTCTTCTGGTTGGCGCGGCGGAGAGCCCTGCGCTCCCCGGCGATGACCTTGATGGTCTCCGCCTGCTGGGCCAGCTGAAGGTGAGTGTGGTTGGCATACTCGCGGGAGTTGTCCAAGTCGATGCGGGTCTCATTCAACACAAAGTCGAAATGATCCACATGGTGGCGCAGTTGCGGGTGCGACGGCAGGTTCATGGGCACCCCAAGAGAGTTGTGCCTTGCATAGTGCACAAAGCGACTACCCTCGAGGTCCATGAAGTTTTGCCCGCACAGACGTGCGAGCCCCTCCTGAAGTCCACGGGCGAGACCGTCCGCCCAGTTGTTCTCCCGGAAGGAGAACTGGATCCTCTCGCTCATTGGGAGCGTGAACCTTCCACGGAGGTCAACCATGATGACCCATTGGAGTTGACCACCGGGCTGGTCATTCACCATTCCACCAAAGATCTCCGGTGGTGGGCGTCCGAGGAATTCCGAAAGGGAGAAGAGATCCCTCTCGAAAATGATCTCTCCACCATTCCCCAACTGATAGAACTCAGTCTGGAGGAAAGGCTGCGCTGGGACAACGTGATCCATCTGTAGAGGGATTTAGATGAGCAAGTTAGAGAAGTGCAAGTGTTCCAAATTTTAATTTACTCAAAAGAAAGAGCATGAATTTAAAGTTTGCCAAAGACTCTTCAAGATAAGAGGGTGAATAAATTTTTCGTAACTAGTCAATTCATTAAATTTGAAACTAAGTTTTTGAACGTCCATTCTAACTAGGGTCTCCTAAGGTCAAACAATGGCTCTGATACCAACTTGTCAACACCCGGGTTTTTAAGTCCAGATGCCTATTATGCCGTACATCGCAATCCCAGGAATAATGTTTTTGCGAGACATAATAGTAAGTAACATAGAGTCATCGTTTATTACAACACATATTGTCTTACAACCATAGATCACATGATCCAATATTACACGAATATATTGTTCAACAACACAAATAGTAGCGGAAGCGAAGTAGTAGTGGACTATCTATTCCACAGGCAACGCTTGACGTTAGAAGACGATCCTAGTTATCGTAGACGTCCTGTTCTCCGTCATCCTGATACTGGTGCTCTCCTTCAAAGTCTGGCATTTGAATAGCCAGGGCAAAGCCATGAGTACTTTAAAGTACTCGCAAACTAACTCTAAAGTAATTACTTATTAAGTGTAGTAAGGGGGTGCTAAGCTCTAGGTTTATTTGCATAAAGCCAAGTTTTAGTTTGATAAACATTTAGTAAAGCCTTATCATGTGCTAGACTAACTCAAGTGGGAACATTAGTGTCATTCCCACAACTCATTTTGATTCACCTCAATATCATTTTTCAATTCATCATTCCTTTCTAAGTTCAAAGTTTAGATAACGGAGATAGTATGGCCTTTCCAATCGTCCGTAACCGTAGACACGGCTATTCGAATAGGTTTAACCCTCTGCAGAGGTTGTACTCTTGTGCCACAACTTTTGATTACATCCGTCGAGGATAACCCCGAATCATCGTAACACAGTACGCAGATCATCAACCATAACCTTTCACTTATCTATGCTAGTATGAGCACCTCTCCCCATGAGCTCGGCCTCCCGGTGAAAACCGCAGTTAACCCGGGAACTGCACATGGCTTGGGCCGTACATTCACCTCATTTTAACATCGTTCCACACTTAACGGAGGCAGCCTCGGCGTAACCCCTATGATGCTTGTTTAGAGGGAACCCATAGTAAAATACACAAGTTTCTAGTTAAGCCCTACCCATAATCAGGTATTGTGGGGGTACTTGTATAATTGGAAGGGTATCGCATTCAGACCCAATCATCAATTTTATCAAAAATCACCATCTTCTCTTGGTCATATTCACCTTCACTTTACATTCTTTCAAAGTCATTTCACTTCACCATGTTCCCATCTAGAGTAGTCAATTTTAATTGATTAGCACTAGCAACTATTTCATGAGGGGTGCTATCTAGTTTTTATTTGTGCTAAGCTAACTTCAATATTGTTCTACTCTAGACCAAGTGAATCCTAAATCAAAAGTACTTTGAAATAAATAAGCAAAAGTAAATGTAAAGTAAAAACATGGGATAGGTAAGACATAATATCAAGTGTGATGGTGCCTTTGCTCTTGTAGAGCTAAGCACTTGTGTTTAGCAAGGGTTAGCTTGCCTTGAGCTGAGTAGTTGTCAAAGTTCTCCTCTTCTTCCTGGGAGTAGGCTTCCTCCTCTTGATATTCCTCGTTACTAGCGTCTATATACGAATACGAGGTATAAATACTAACCCAAACTCTCATACTAATCTTGAGCACTCAACATAGTTCACACACTAATCCTATCATCATATCAAACATGGCATGGTGGATTACTTGATTGATTCTTATTTAAGAGATAAATAATTTCCTCTCATTATTCTTATTTCTTTAATTTGGTATTTAGATCCTTAGAGAAATTAATTTCTTCTCATTACATCTTATTAAGATTTAATCTCCTCATATAATAATCAGGTATGAAATATAGGTTGACCAAAGTCAACATTCCATATCTATTATATGTGAGTATAATTTAATTGAAGTGCTACACTTCACATAGTTTAATACTAACATTTAAATGAATTAAAATCTCTAAGTAATACTAATCAGAGGTTCATTATCCTAAGGTCTTTTCCCCTGGTTATATTACTTAGGATCAAGATTTAAATGAGAGAGTAGCTCTCATATTATTTGTAGTATTTGAATTCCACAATTTAAATGCACTAGTAATGGCTACATAGCCACTATTTTGATATAGTCCATGATCATACAAATAACATGTCTATATTATTGCATAATCAATTAGAGGACATCATTTGTGATTTATTAGAGTTGGAATCAATTCAAAATCAATTATGGTTAAAATTTAAATAAAGTTTCAAGTTGCAAAAGTCCCTGTCTTGTTATTTTTCTCGGATTAATTCTACTTTGAATTTGGAGGTGGGACCAGTGGCATTAGTTAGATAATTTCATGGGCTTTCCAACGGTATAAAGTTTGCTAGATTTGGTTTGGTAGAATTCAAACTATTCAAAAATTACTAAAGCATCTGCAGGACGATTTGAATAATTATTAAATCTGTTTTTGAATTCGTGGGCTAGGCGGGAAATGCTACTGGGCCGAAACTGGTTTGAATTACACTGCGCAGCCCATCTAGCAACTGGTGCGTTTGGGCTGCCCTGACGAGGTGGGGGCCACCTGTCAGTGGGCTTTAAAACAGCGAAACGGTACGCGTGATCTAGACCGTAGGATTAGAACAGCATCCGACGGGCAGTGATCGTCGTCGTCTCCGATGAGCGAAGAGCTCACTGGCGGCGATCCTAGGGGGTGGGAGGGAGTACCAGGCCGTTGGAGATGGTGGGCAAGCTGCTCGGAGAAGTGGACGTCGATGAGGAAGTGCCTGGTGCAGCGGCGGAGCTCGGCGAGGCTCCAGGCGATGCAGAGCTTCCGCGGGCTCCGGCGGCTTTGAGCTCGCGATTCGAGCAACTCTGGCGGTGGGGGGTGAAATTGGTTGGGGGAGAATGATCAGTGAGGAGAGGGGAGCGAGTTGTGTGAAGAAAGTGAGAGCCGATCGTCTCTATTTATAGCGGGCGGAGTTGGCCGTGAGGTGCTGTGGAGGAGCGGCCATGGAGTGGCGTTTCTGGCGAGCGAAAGGGCAAGGCGAGGATGGCTAGGTGTAGGCAGCATCCTGGCGATGCTCAAGGAGTAGCTGGCGCGGCCAAAGAGTGAGAGGATGTCTCGAGCACATACGATGTCTGTCACGGGGCGCGCGGCCGAAAGTTGATGAGGACAACGGCGACGGAGCAGGGGCAGGCCTGGGCGCTTGTCTAGCGTGTAGAGGGCGGGGAGGCGATGCTCGACGCAGGCATAGGGATGCAGGGGAAGGACGGGGGTGCTCGAGCGCTTGGCGTCCTGGCGCGGCCAGAAGCCGGTGCCTCTGCTCCCGAAGCTCCCTCTGCTTAAGTACTTTCTGTTATCTGCTTGCCTGTCTTAACTTAAAACAATGCTCGTCAAATTCTACCCCGGTATGCCGGGGTTTTATGATGTGATATAAAACTCAGCCTTTTGGCTTTTGGTTGTGCTACAACGATTTATGCCGGTGTGCCATACCGGTAAGTTATTAAGTTGTGTTTGCCTAACTTAGCATTTTGCTCGCAATTTTGCTTTTTTATCTTGCACTGTGAAGACTTCGAGATTGTTTCGGCATTCAATCTGATGCACACTTGGTTCTTTTGCTTTGGCTCTGCCTACCCTCTGGGTTTTTTGGTGTATGAGTCACAAAGTTCTTTTGCCAAGCAAGCACTTTCTTGAACTTAGAAATAATACGAACCTTTTCACAAAAAACCGGTATAACCGGGGTTAGTTAAACTTTCCAGATTGTTTGTTCCCATCTCCTCTCTTCGTCGTTCACGTGCTTAGTTCCTACCGGTTTATCTTGCTTGCCATGAAGCCGGGTTTCGGACAGCAGCAGAGTCGAAGACTCCGGTAGGTTTAGCACGTTACTAAGCCGGAAAGAAAAAATGTTCTGCAACCAACCGGTAACTGAAAAAATAAACATATTACATGCAATTTTCGATAGAGGCAGTCCCCGAGATTCAATCGAGGGTGCCGGCATCTTTTATTCATAGCATATAAGGTACAAAAAGGAACTTCTTACAACACAGCCTCATGCATAGAAGGGACGCAAAAGAGCTACATTCCACGGGCGCTTGGTTTCTTCCCCTGACCTGTCCGCCTTTCCTTTCTTAGCTTCCTGCGCGTCAACCAAGTAATAGGCATCATTGTGTAGAGCCTTGCTCACAATGAAAGGTCCTTCCCACGGGGGAGATAACTTATGCCGGCCCTCAGTGCGCTGCACTAGGCGCAATACCAGATCTCCTTCCCGGAATGTTCTCGGGTTAACCTTGCGGTTATGATAGCGTCTTAGGTTTTGCTGGTAAATGGTTGTTCTTGCCAGGGCTAGCTCTCTAGCTTCTTCTAGCAAGTCCACATCATTTTCTCTTGCCTCTTTCACCTCTTCTTCGGTGTATTGTTGAACTCTTGGTGAATCATGTATGATATCGGTTGGAATTACGGCTTCAGCCCCATAAACCATGAAAAACGGAGTGTATCCGGTAGACCGGTTCGGAGTCGTTCTTATGCTCCACAACACTGATGGTAGTTCATCGAGCCAACACCCCGGTGTCTTTTCAAGAGGTTCAATTAGCCTGGGCTTGATACCGGAAAGTACCAAGGCGTTTGTTCTTTCCACTTGGCCATTGCCTTGTGGGTGCGCGACTGAGCACAAATCCAACAGGATATTGTTATCTTCACAAAATCTTTTGAACTCACCTTGAGGAAAGTTTGTGCCATTGTCAGTAATTATGCTATGCGGGTATCCATACCGCAAGATAACATCTTTTAAAAATTTTACGGCTATATGCCCATCACATTTTGCAATGGGCTTTACCTCTAGCCATTTGGTGAATTTATCCACCATCACTAGGATGTGGGTAAAACTGCTTCTAGCGGTTTTAAAAGGACCAACCATGTCAAGGCACCAAACAGCAAATGGCCATGTTAACGGTATTGTTTTTAGCCCGGATGCTGGGGTATGATTTTGCTTGGTGTACCTCTGGCACCCATTGCATTTTCGTACTAAATCCTCAGCATCCTCCAAAGCAGTGAGCCCATAAAAGCCGTGCCGGAATACTTTTGCAACCAGCGCCCTTGACGAGGCATGATGCCCACATTCTCCTTGGTGAATTTCCACGAGCATTTCTTTTCCCTCTTCCGGTTCCACGCATCTTTGAAGGCCACCGGTAACGCTTCTCTTGTATACCTCACCATTGATAATGGTGTAAGCTTTGGACCTTCTCTGGATCCTTCTTGACTCATTTTCGTCAACCGGCAAGGTGCCGTTGATCAGGAATTCCTTAATAGGTTTAACCCAAGATGGTGCTTCCCGGACTGTGAATACCGGTACATCTAGTTCCATGCTATCACTAGCATTGCTTCTCCTGGGATAGACGCAGCAGTCCCCGAGTTTACCGGAGCAGTCCCCGGGTTTATTTCGTCAATATCCATTGGTACAACATGTGATTCCGGTACGAAAATTGATTCCGACTCCGGGCTTGGTTTGATCGATGGTTCTCTTAAATGCGCCAAGGCTATTCCAGGTGGGATTTCTTGCATGGACGATCCGAGCTTGGACAAAGCATCCGCGGCTTCGTTTTCTGCGCGCGGCACATGGTGAAATTCACAGCCCTCGAAGAAGCCGGAAATCTTTTGCACATGAAACCGGTATGAAGCCATGTTGGCATCTTTTGCATCCCAATCGCCGGAACACTGCTGCACCACGAGGTCTGAATCACCATAGCAAATGATCCGGTGCGCACCGATTTCTTTTGCGACTTTGAGTCCATGTATTAGAGCCTCATACTCAGCCACATTGTTTGACGCTCCGAAGTGTACTTGCAGAACATACCGGAGATGATCTCCCTTAGGTGAGGTAAGTACGACACCAGCACCTAGACCCTCCTTGAGCTTGGATCCGTCAAAGTGCATCTTCCAGTATTCTATCTTTTGCTCTGGTGGCTTGTATTGCATTTCCGCCCAATCAACAAGAAAATTAGCCAAAGCTTGTGATTTTATGGCATCCCTTCTTTCGTATTCCGGTACATAGGGTGATATCTGGATTGCCCATTTCGCGATCCTGCCGCTAGCATCTTTGTTACACATGATATCGGAAATGGGAGCCTCGCTCACCACTTTCATGGGGTGTTCTTCAAAGTAGTGCTTAAGCTTTGTGGCGGCCATGAACACGCCATAAGTCATTTTTTGGAAGTGAGGGTAGTTTTGTTTCGAGAGGGAGAGCACTTCGCTCAGGTAGTATACCGGTCTTTGCACGGTCTTTCCTTCCTCTTCTCTTTCAACCACAACCACTACACTCACAACCCGGTTTGTTGCTGCTATGTATAGCAACATGGGCTCCCTTTCCAAAGGTGAAGCCAATATGGGTGCGGTAGCCAGCATCTTTTTTAGCTCCTTGAACGCCGCGTCTGCCTGAGGGGTCCAGACGAACGTATTGGATTTTTTCATCAAGGCATACAGGGGCAGAGCTTTTTCTCCCAAC
This sequence comes from Lolium perenne, assembly GCF_019359855.2. Lineage (NCBI taxonomy): Eukaryota > Viridiplantae > Streptophyta > Magnoliopsida > Poales > Poaceae > Lolium > Lolium perenne. The sequence goes on from NC_067247.2 coordinate 66,642,172, forward strand.
CTGCTTATGAACCGGCTTAGTGATGCCAAGCTTCCGGTGAAGTTTTGCACATCTTTTAGATCGTGCGGTATGGTCATTCTTTCGATCGCCCAGATTTTTACCGGATTCACCTCTATTCCCCGGCTTGATACGAGGAAACCAAGCAACTTGCCGGCTGGGACACCAAAAGTGCATTTTGCCGGATTAAGTTTCATCCGGAACCTTCTTAGGTTACCAAATGTTTGCCGGAGATCATCGATTAAGGTTTCTTTTTTCTTAGTTTTTATCACGACATCGTCGACATAGACTTGTACGTTTTTACCGATTTGATCATACAAGCATTTTTGCATACAGCGATGGTACGTTGCGCCAGCGTTGCGCAAACCGAAAGGCATTGTGACATAGCAATAAGCCCCGTGCGGGGTGATAAACGCAGTCTTTATTTGGTCCTCCTTTTTCAAGGGGATTTGATGGAAACCGGAATAAGCATCCAGGAAAGACAACAGTTCACATCCAGCGGTGGAATCAATCACTTGATCGATCCGGGGTAACGGGAAAGGATCTTTTGGGCAAGCCTTGTTCAGATTAGTGTAGTCGATGCACATGCGCCATACCTTTGGAGCTTTTGCTTCAAGGTTTTCTTCTTTTTTCTTCTCGACCATCACCGGATTGGCTAGCCACTCTGTGTGCAGCACTTCCACGATGAAACCGGCAACCAACAATTTTGTTACCTCCTCTCCAATGATCTTTCTTCTGTCTTCAGCAAACCGGCGCAACGGCTGCCTTACCGGTTTAGCATCTTTCCGGACGTTTAGATAGTGCTCAGCCAGCTCCCTCGGAACACCTACCAAGTCATCAGTAGACCAGGCGAAGATATTCCGATTCTCACGGAGGAAGCTGGTGAGCGCGCTTTCCTATGCCTCAGTGAGGCCGGCACCGATGCGGACGGTGCGCTCAGGGTAAGCCGGGTCCAGCACAATGTCTTTTGTTTCATTAGTTGGCTTGAATGCCGGTGTGCCCAAACTTCCACTCATTGCCGCTAAACTCAACTGTGAAGATTGAGCCAGCGCAACCGCGGTCTGCATTCTTTTCTTTTCCTCTGCAATTACCAGCGATTCGGCCAGATTCGATCCAGCGGAAGCGGTTTCCAGTGAGACTTTATAGTTTCCCACTACAGTTAAGGGTCCACGAGGTGCCGGCATCTTCATCTTGAGATATGCCGTGTGGGTCGAGGCCATGAAAGCAGCCAATGCCGGCCTCCCCAGCAGTGCATGGTAAGGACTATCCAGATCCATCACCTCGAATAGAAGGTTTTCCACCCGGCAATTATCACGTCCACCGAATGAAACATCCACCCGGACTTTTCCCATGGGCGAACAAGACAGCCCCGGAACGATTCCGTGGAAAGTTGTGTGCGTCGGCTGCAGCATATTCTCGGTTATTCCAAGTGTGTGCATGGTGTGCCGGTACATGATGTTTATGCTACTCCCATTGTCTATCAGCACTTTGCTGAATTTGACCCGAGCGTTTGGCCCATGCATGATTGGGTCCACAACTAGAGCGTAACCACCCGGATTAGGCATTATTTTCGGGTGATCCTTGAGCGACCAGCTTATCTCTTGATCAGACCAGAGCATGTACATTGGAACTGCCGGCATCACCGCGTTCACTTCCATGGAACGGCGTCGCAGGCTCTGCTTGTCCGTTGGCTCAGTAACGAACACAACACAGCACATATCTGGGTCATAATAAACATTTCGGCCCAAAGGTGCCGGCGGAGGTGGTTGGCCACCGGCGTCTCCCACCTGATGGACCTGTTGTGGTGGAGGCCTGTTTTGCTGGGGCTGCACCGGTATAGCATTTGGTCCGGTAAGCGGGGGTGGTGTTGGTAATTTTCCGGCGTCTTTTGCTGCACCTTGGCCCATTAACCTTCTGGTCCAAGTACAATCTTTTGTCAAATGATTTGCCGGCCTTCCGGGGTTTGGTGTGTGCCACCGGCATGGTTGATCCATTGCGGATTCCATGGTGTACCTTTCCTCATTATTTTGCCAAGGTTTCTTCTCCACCCATTGTTTCTTGGGACCCGCCCATGGCTGCGATCTGGTTTTTTGCCTTTGGCTCCCGCTGGCGCTGGAATTTTCCTGCACCGCGGCTACTTGCTGTGGACCATACCTTCGATCCGGAAACTCTTCCCTTCGTTTGTTTTGCCGGTTGTCCCGGTATGGCTCTTGACGTTGCTGTGGTTGGTTAGTTTGCTCCGGCTCGGCTTGTACTGCCGGTTGCATTGGGTCTCCCAATGCGTAGCTATCTGCCACACGTATCATCTCTGCCAATGTTGTCGGCATGTTCCGTTGCAACTTTTGCCACAGCGGCGAACCTCTTCTGCACCCACTGCTAAACCAAGCTATGGCTTGTGCTTCTATCACCCCTTCACAGGAGTTCCTTGTGGTGTTCCACCGGGCCAGGTAATCCCGGTCTGTTTCATTTTGGCGCTGTATGCACAGAGCGAGCTGCTGCGGCCTATTTGGCCTCCGGTAGGTGCTGCTAAAATTGCTCACAAAGGCTTCCTCGAAGTCCAACCAGCCGTTTATGCTTCCGGCTGGTAAGTTGTTCAGCCAGATTCTTGCCGGTCCCACTAGGAACGACGGTATGATTCTCACGGCCCAGCGGCGATTTCCGCCTCCGGCTACCGTTCCTCCGCCACCAGCGACATAAACCGCGGTGACGTAATCTGCGAGCGATCTTAGGCTTAGTGGTGCCATCGTATGTTTTTGTGTCACGCGGCAATTGGAAATTGCGCACTGGCGGTCCCTCTTTCATGATCCTTGGACCAAAACATTTTGGACCCGGAGGTCCATCTTCCTCGATTATTTCAGACAGGTACACCCTGTCCAGACGGTGCCTCGCATCCCGTTCTGGTAGGTGCCTTTCTCCCACACGATCTCCCAACGGATTCTGGTATGCTACGGGTCTGTCAGCTGTTGAATCAGCCTCATCATAAGGTTCCGGTACCGCGGCCCTTGCCTGCCGGTACCTTGGGGGAATCTCATCTTCCTCTTCATATGCAGCCCTTGCCGCTTGATAATTTTTCCCGGTTCCATGTTTACCGGCATGATTGTTTCCGGCATAGCCCCTTTTAGCGTAGCCTCGATCTGCCCCTTGGCTTTTTCTTCCGGCATCATATTGCCCGGCTTTTTGTTTTCCGGCAAGGACCGGATCATACACAGTCATCTGCTGCGCATTCACTTCCTTTTCCCTTCTTTTATCCGGATGAGGGGACGATGCTTGTCCCTGAGACTTGCTACCGGCATTTTTTGTCGAACGCGCGGATTTCGAAGCCACAGCTTTGTTCAGCTTAGCCAGCTGCTCAGCATTTTGCTGCTCGATGGTTTCAAGCAGGTCCCGGACGCGCTCTTGCTGTTTTACTAGAGCGTCCCCGGAAAGCGATTCGCACAGCTCTACCGCAGCTTTGGCAGCTCTTATAGTTTTATCCGGGCTACTGTACTTGGGCTTTTCTATGATGCTTACAGATGCAGAGGCACTTTTGCCGGCTAGAATCTCTTTGCGCAGATCCTAATCTAGATTGCGAGTTTTAAGCCGGTTTTCCGGTACCATAGCAGCATGCGCGCTAACAGAAGCAAAGCCATGGGCAGCATTATACTCACGTAGGGTTAGGTTCAGCTCGCGCTGCGCCCGGATGATGTCCTTGCCGTTCTCGAGCAGCTTCTGGCGTTGCGCCTCCAGCTCCGCTTGCGCTGCTGTCGGGTCGATGTTCTGCGCGATGGGGGTGGCGAGGACGTTCATGGCCGCTTGGAGTGGTGCCTCCGGTAGCGTTGAGGATGCTCCCGCAACACCAGGGTCGCGCTCCAGCGGTGGCTTGGCCGCGCGGGTTGAAACCGCACGCCCAGCACCTTCTTCCATAGCTTCTTTGCCGGTGACGACCGCGCCTGCCATCATCACCTCCACGCTGCCTGGAGCACGGCCAGCATGTAGCCATCTTGGCGGATCCGGCGCCACCAGCACCGGCGAGAGGCGCTGGCGCACACAGACGGTGCCGAAGTAGATGCGGTGGCTGCCGAACTCGAGGATGCGGCCGTTTTTGGGGAAGATGCCGCCGTTGGCGAAGCAACCCGCGTTGTCGTTGATGAAGTCCATGTCGTAGAAACGCTGCACCAGCGCGGACACCGTTCGCTGGCCGGCGGCGTCAAGGATGCCCGCCCGAATGTGAACTCCGTCAAGCGCCACTTTCTGCCCCACGGTGGGCGCCAACTGTCATCGTGGTGAACGAGCAGATGCCATGGGATGGCTTAAGTTGGGGCCGAATGGACGCTAGAGGATTCGGGGGAGGGTTTGCGACTAGATGGGATGAACCTCCGGTTGCTTTCCTCAAGAACACAGCACAAGGCAGGTAAACAAGAAGAAAGACAAAAGGAAGAACTCTGCTCTAGATCGCTCGCTTCATTGATCTCAACAAGGTTACAAGTTTCTGAATACATGCGTCGTACTGTCTCGTACATGCCCGTGTAATGGGCTACCCCCTCTCCTTATATAAGGGAGAGGTGGCTTACAGAGCAAGGAACCCTAATGGCATCTTTGACTAGACAAACTACTTTTCAAAGTTACTTTAATCATGGATGACGCCGGGGTCTTCTTTAATCAGGGATGCTGACGTCCCCCGGCTTCTTTTAGCGTCATCCTTCTCTTTGGCGCCAGGGCTCCGATTAAAGTTACTTTACTTAGCTCATCTTTGTCTTCTAGCTCCAGAGGGAATCTTTGACCTGCTGTGCCGACACGCTCTCCTTCCGGTATCTTCTTATCCGGTTCCGGCATACCCCTCTTGGGGATACCGGCTTAGCTTCATTTAGCCAAATAGGCAATTTTGTCCTCCGGCTTAAATATTAAACCGGTATCTTGATGGCCCAAACCATCCGGTTTTGGCATGCCTTTGGCATACCGGGGGTCATCCCCCCAACAAGCGTGTAGAGGGTGGGGAGGCGATGCTCGACGTAGGCATAGGGATGCAGGGGAAGGACGGGGGTGCTCGAGCGCTTGGCGTCCTGGCGCGGCCAGAGCGCGGTCACCGCGTGGGCTGGCATATCCTGGCACGTTTTGGACACGGCTCGTCTGGCCAATGCCGTGGCTTGGCATCGCTGGGGCGTGTACCGTCGGCGTCCTTGAGTTGCATAGATGCTCCAGGGCAAGGAGAAAGGTTGGGAGGAAGGCCAGAGAGAGTTTGGCCAAAGGTGGCCGGGTGTGCTTTGCATGGGGCATTTCTCCTCACTTTTCCACTCTACCCAGCCCTAGCAAGTACCAAGCTCGATGCAGGGGAGGCAGAGGGAGCAAATGATCACGGGTTAAAGGTGGTTTAGGCAAGAAACCAGTGGGTAATAGCATGTAACACAAAAGTGAAACTATGCCTGCCAAGTGTTCGGTCATATGGCCGCATGAACATTTTGGATGAATTTTGGTTTTCTTTTTGGTGAATCTTGTTTATATAATTAATGTGTTGGAATGGTGGTGGTTGTGTTCAATTTGGAGTTGTTTTGCAAAGTTTCAAATTTGAGGTCATCTTCTCTTTGTTTCAACATCACTACTTGTCACATTCATACTGGTCAACCTAGTCAACTCTAGCCATGGTGGTCAACATGAAAGTTACTCACCTTGACATGGTCTTGGATGACATGGCTTTGGTTGACCAAGTTTAGTTTAAAAATAGAGAAAACCAGAGGGGTAAAGTGGTGAAGAAATTATTTTGGTGACATATGACCATTATCATATGTGTGAAGATTTTGAGATTTCCTTGGGTCTGATTCTTGATTCTTTGATACAAATGTGTTTGTTTATCATATCTTAGTATTCTATAAGTAAGAGAGCAAGCAATTATGGCCTTAGATGAAGATTTGCAATTTGGCCTAATGTGTATGTGAGCGAGATATAGGTTTTTTTCTCATTTTCTTCATTTCTTCTTAAATTAGGGTTAGATGATCTTAGTTTAGGGTTCAATAGCAATTGATCGTCATACTAACGCTCATCATGGCAATTGCACAAAAGAAATTCACTCAAATACATGAAACTATATGTGGCACTATATGCATAGAAAAAGTTTTTGTAAATTGCAAATTTTGAGTTTGGAAAATTTTCTTTCTTGATTATTATTGTTGAAACTTGGGATGTTACACCGGGCCACCGCCCTCCCCCCACTCCTCCCAACCTCCTCCGGCTCTGATGGTAGCCGTTCGAGCATGATCTCACTGTTTTTGGGGGGCGAGTAGAGTGTAGAGATGTATGTTAGCCCACAAGGTAGAAGTGACAAAAATGATTCTATATCCTAAATGACATGATTGATTCTGCATAGATTAAGAAATGTACGATGCGTAAAATGAGGCATGAGTTGTGTGCATGCAATGGCATGCACTTGTGTTTACAGATACAAACTGCACGCAAGTTGAAATTGAAAAATGCATCCCAGCTAGCTAGCACGTGGCGCGTAATAAGATCGGGAGGTGAGGCCAGATCGCGATGGAGAGAGGCGCGGAGACCATGGATCGGCAGTTGAGTAGCACTGATCTGACAACAATGGTTAGTCAAAGAATAATCGCGTCGTGACGAGAGGAGAGGAGAGATTCTTGGGCATCCAAGAACCATTATCAGAGCACGAGAGGCCGGTGACCTTGATCGGGATGGACTAATGGAGTAGTACACAGAGATGACAGAGATGATCTTCAGTGAGGCAATACAGGACGTGGTTAAGAACATGTAGACAGTATGTGATGAGTGAAACGGACAAGACTGTGAGTAACCGCGCTGATACTTGCGACCGTGCGTGCGAGCGAAGACGATGTGAACACCATAGACAACAAGGTAAGCTAATTACTTAGCACTAATGGCATCAGGGCGTAAGTAATTAAAGTCAGTGAGGTTAGGTATAGTAACATGAGCTGCACATGCGTCCGTCCAGGGAGGGCCAGGCTATGGCGGGATGCATCGGGGCAACAGGACACAGCACGGTAGTTCACGGCAGCGAACAGCAGCACTTATTATGGCCAAGGAACGGAGAGTGAACGGAACCTGCGCAGCGCTGCAACTTGGCCTGTACTGCCGGATATTAATCAAGTGCAGGAATTTACAGATGTACTAGTACTTTAAGCACGTCAGGGAATATATATTTTTTTACGTTGGGAAGCTGATTTCTTGAGGTGTGGTATATCTCTTCTTTTTGCGACCGGGAGAGCATGACCTCGATGTACTCTGGCCGGTGCCAGAAAAATAATCGCATGGCACGCAGACTTACAACTAGTTTACAATTTCCGAAAAAAAAGAATTCCAAACATGATATATAAGCACACACGCACGCACATGAAGCCACCACAAGCTTCTCGGTATCAACGAATATGCTTCCTCAACCTGAAGTAAATCTTTTTACATCTTTATGATATATCAAAATGTTAAATGTGAGGATTGATCCGTCATAGCTCGCCCCCTGTTACATCCATATAAACTGGAGTAACACTGTGACTGTAAAAATTTCATCTTTATGATATATCAAAACGTTAAAACTGAAACCATACACAACCAGTTATTTTAAGGCTTTTTGTTTGGCTCTTTAAGAGATGCGTTAGAGTTGCTCTTAATGAGTTCAATGAAGCTAAACCGAAGCGGGCGGGTCATCTGCTCCCTTGCAGTTGGCCACCATAAACTGATGAAGGCGGATGCAAGTTGGTACTTTACTCCCAAATGAAAATGGGTGACTTGCTGGTAGGTGTGTGCAACTGGGTCGACAGATCGCTGGATCGGAGAAGAAAAGAGGCGGATTATTCAAGGGAAAAAAAGAACACACTCATGTGAGGTGAGTGAGCTAGCAGCCGGGGACAGGGCCTGGGCGGGAATCTGAACTACCGGGGTAAATAAACTACAGACTGTGGGGTGAGCGAGCATTCCAGGCTTGCAAAGGCCTAAAGCGCCAGCGCCCAGTGGGCCTAGTGCGGGAGTGGGCCCACGAACAAATCCAAAGCGGGCGAGCATGCGCGGAATCTATAAATCCAATGATGCAGCAGTGACACGTTATGTAGTGTAGAATGGACCTAGCCGCTAGATAACGCGTACGTGTACGCGCCCTGCCAGCCAGCCGGACCGGCCGTCAGGCCCACTCGTATGCGGACGAAGGGGGCGCCGGGAAACGCGGGATTTTGAGACGGAAAATCTTTGTACGTACTATCTATTCTGCTACTCGAGCATGGCGTTTTGTGCAAGGTTTTAGACCATCCCCTTCGTCTCCCCGACGTGGCCTCGAGCGTCGTTTTTTCATCCAGACAGCGAAATTCGGTCCAGTCGCGCCCCCGATTTCTCGTTTTTCCCCGGATTTGCTTCATCCATCCGGCGAGTCCACGCCATCCCCGGTCCCCCGAGGCGCGCTCGGGGACTCCGGACGAAGCGAAAGCACGCGAAACACCGAGAATTCTCTCCCGCGCTTTCGCTTCGGCTTCGCCGCAGAGATGGACCCGGCCAGTCAGCGGCACACGCATCGTCTTCCGCGCGCAGTAAAGGCTGCCGCCGGTCAGCTCGCCGCGGACGCGTATCATCCACACGACATTTAATCGCCGAGTCCAGCCCCGCCTACATAACTCGCCGCGACGCGTAGCACCCACGAAACCCAGAGACGAACCCTATCCGCCACTATTCCCTCACCGAGATCCATGGCGTTCCACGAGCAGGACGGCGCGGTCAACAACGGCTTTCCCCGCCGGTCGCTCCACGCGTGGGAGGGACACCTCCTCCACCAGGCGGGGTACCCCTGCCCGCCGGACACGAGGCCTCCCGGCGGCGAGTGGCGGCTAAGTGCGGGTGGCGTGCCAATCCCGCCGCCGCCCCGGGGACACGCCCTCGACGTCGCCATCGAGGAGGCCCGACTGACCTTGTCGGACCAGGAGTGCGCCGAGCCACGCTACCACCCGGAAAACTACGCGGCGTGGAACTCGTACTTCCTGCGACGGTGGGAGCAGGAGCTCGCCTCCTACGACGGCCCGCCGCCTCCGCCTCCGCGCAACAACACCGCCGGACGAAAACGTTGGTGGAGCGTGCCGGGTCGGACGCTCGACGCCGTCATCGAGCACATCGAGGGAGGCAACGCGCCCGTTCTCACGATGCCGCAGCCGTCGAGGGCATCGGCCAGCCGCCGCTGGGGCAGCTGGTAGCCACGGCGCATGGATGCCAGCTCCTCGTCGCCCGGTTCGGCGTCGAGGTCGACGCCGAGCTCCAGGTCGGCGTCAACATTGGCGCCGGTGAAACGGGAGCCTCTTTCCCCATCGCGCAACCGTGACCGCAGCGGCGGCGGGATCGTCATCCGCGAGTCGTCGACGCCACGCGGCCACCTCCGCCTGGTTCGCCCCAAGCGCGAACCAGGCATCTCCGACGAGCGGAAGCGCAAGCCGGTGAAGGAGGAGGTCCACGACGCCGAGGAAGCCGCAATCCTCGAGGCCGTCATGGCGAGGTCCCTCCAGGACCTCGTCCCCACCGACAACGCCATGCCCCTCGACCAGGCCTGCGCCTGGTCGAGGGAGCAGTGGGAGAAGGAGGAGGCGGAGCGGCAGGCTCGGCTCCTCGAGCAGGTCGCTCGCTACCGCCGGCCTGCAACTCCTCCATCTGGTGTCCCCGTCCCCGTCATCGACCTCGAGGAGTCTGATACGTCTCAAACGTATCTATAATTTCTTATGTTCCATGATACTTTTATGATGATACTCACATGTTTTATACACATTATATGTCATTATTATGCATTTTCCGGCACTAACCTATTAACGAGATGCCGAAGAGCCGATTCTTTGTTTTCTACTGTTTTTGGTTTCAGAAATCCTAGTAAGGAAATATTCTCGGAATTGGACGAAATCAACGCCAGGGTCCTATTTTGCCACGAAGCTTCCAGAAGACCGAAGAGTCAACGAAGTGGGGCCACGAGGTGGCCAGGAGGGTAGGCGGCACGGCCCCACCCTTGGCCGCGCCGACCTGTCTCCTGGGCCCCTCGCGACGCCCCCTGACCTGCCCTTCCGCCTACTTAAAGCCTTCGTCACGAAACCCCCAGTACCGAGAGCCACGATACGGAAAACCTTCCAGAGACGCCGCCGCCGCCAATCCCATCTCGGGGGATTCAGGAGATCGCCTCCGGCACCCTGCCGGAGAGGGGAATCATATCCCGGAGGACTCTACACCACCATGGTCGCCTCCGGATTGATGAGTGAGTAGTTCACCCCTGGACTATGGGTCCATAGCAGTAGCTAGATGGTCGTCTTCTCCTCATGTGCTTCATTGTCGGATCTTGTGAGCTGCCTAACATGATCAAGATCATCTATCTGTAATGCTATATGTTGTGTTTGTTGGGATCCGATGGATAGAGAATACTATGTTATGTTGATTATCAATCTATTACCTATGTATTGTTTATGATCTTGCATGCTCTCCGTTATTAGTAGAGGCTCTGACCAAGTTTTTGCTAGTAACTCCAAGAGGGAGTATTTATGCTCGATAGTGGGTTCATGCCTCCATTAAATCTGGGACAGTGACAGAAAGTTCTAAGGTTGTGGATGTGCTGTTGCCACTAGGGATAAAACATTGATGCTATGTCCGAGGATGTAGTTATTGATTACATTACGCACCATACTTAATGCAATTGTCTGTTGTTTGCAACTTAATACTGGAAGGGGTTCGGATGATAACCTGAAAGTGGACTTTTTAGGCATAGATGCATGCTGGATAGCGGTCTATGTACTTTGTCGTAATGCCCAATTGAATCTCACAATACTCATCATGTCATGTATGTGCATTGTCATGCCCTCTCTATTTGTCAATTGCCCAACTGTAATTTGTTCACCCAACATGTTATTTATCTTATGGGAGAGACACCTCTAGTGAACTGTGGACCCCGGTCCATTCTTTTACATCGAATACAATCTACTGCAATACTTGTTCTACTATTTTCTGCAAACAATCATCATCCACACTATACATCTAATCCTTTGTTACAGCAAGCCGGTGAGATTGACAACCTCACTGTTTCGTTGGGGCAAAGTACTTTGGTTGTGTTGTGCAGGTTCCACGTTGGCGCCGGAATCCCTGGTGTTGCGCCGCACTACATCTCACCGCCATCAACCTTCAACGTGCTTCTTGGCTCCTACTGGTTCGATAAACCTTGGTTTCTTACTGAGGGAAAACTTGTTGCTGTACACATCATACCTTCCTTTTGGGGTTCCCAACAGACGAGTGCTTTACCGTCACAAGGAAGCTACTACGCCCACGTCAACTACACGCTAGCAGCATATTTTCTGGCGCCGTTGCCGGGGAGATCATGACACGCTGCAAGGGGAGTCTTCACAATCCAATCTCTTTACTTTGTTTTTGTCTTGCTTTATTTTATTTACTACTTTGTTTGCTGCACTAAATCAAAACACAAAAAAAATTAGTTGCTAGTTTTATTTTATTTACTATCTTGTTTGCTATATCAAAAACACAAAAAAATTAGTTACTTGCATTTTATTTTTGTTACCATGTCTAGTTCTGCACTTGTTACTTCTTCACCTGAAGAATTAGTCTTCACTTTTAAACAAGGGGATGAGGAGAGTTTTAAAGATGCTTGGTCCAGAATGTTTACTTCTTATCGCAAAACTGAACCACAAATGACTCTAAGTTTACTCCTTAGTAACTTTTATTTTGGGCTTATGATTCGCTATAGATATGCTTTGGATGCTTTAGTGGGAGGAGATTTCCTTCATTGCAATGGGGATCAAGCTTTTAATGCCATAAAGAAGTTGGTTGCATCGCATGATTCAGCTAATAACTTTGATTCAGCCCTTATTAGCATTTATAATAGATTAAACACTCTTGAGACAAGTGCATCTTGCTTGAATGAAAATTATAGATATGTTCGTAACCGTCTTGATCAAGTTTTAGTGAACTCTGAACCTTCATTATGGGATCCTACTATTAAAATTGTTATCGGTGACCAAACTCTTCATGCCAATTGTGATATTATGTCTGAATTTTGCCTAATGCCTAAGAGTATTCATGAATCTTTGAAACTTTGGGATTTCGTTGAAGGGGGAGAAGGAATAACTCTGTTATAAACCCTAAGGGAATAGCTGCAGGTGTGCATACAACCATTCTTGGAAGAACAATATCCATTGATTATCTTGTTATTGAATGTGCAGGAACAGGACAAATCACAATTGGAAGATCCCTGCTGAAACTATTGGGAGCAGTCATAGATATGGGAGAAGGCACCATGAAATTCACCTCTACACCAGGGGGAAGACATATATTCCCTAAAGCAAAGGGTAAGAAAAAGAACAAGAAAGGTAAGGGCAAAGCCCAAGGTAAGGTTGATGCACCATCTCTTGATAATACTTGATACACACTTTCTGCGCCTAGCTGAAAGGCGTTAAAGAAAAGCGCTTATGGGAGACAACCCATGATTTTACTACAGTAATTTTGTTTTATATTTGAGTCTTGGAAGTTGTTTACTACTGTAGCAATCTCTCCTTATCTTAGTTTTATTGCATTGTTGTGCCAAGTAAAGTCTCTAATAGAAGGATGATACTAGATTTGGATTACTGCGCAGAAACAGTTTTCTTTGCTGTCACGAATCTGGGTCTAATTCTCTGTAGGTAACTCAGAAAATTATGCCAATTTACGTGAGTGATCCTCAGATATGTACGCAACTTTCATTAGTTTTAAGTTTTCTCATCTGAGCAAGTCTGGTACCTGTTAAAAATACGTCTTTACGAACTGTTCTGTTTTGACAGATTCTGCCTTTTATTTTGCATTGCCTGTTTTGTCATGCTTGATGGATTTTTCGATTCCATTGACATTCAGTAGCTTTGTGCAATGTCCAGAAGTATAAAGAATGATTGTGTCACCTCTGAATATGTTAATTTTGATTGTGCACTAACCCTCTAATGAGTTTGTTTTGAGTTTGGTGTGGAGGAAGTTTTCAAGGATCAAGAGAGGAGGATGATATAGACTATGATCAAGGAGAGTGAAAGCTCTAAACTTGGGGATGCCCCGGTGGTTCACCCCTGCATATATCAAGAAGACTCAAGCGTCTAAGCTTGGGGATGCCCAAGGCATCCCCTTCTTCATCGACAACATTATCAGGTTCCTCTAGTGAAACTATATTTTTATTCCGTCACATCTTATGTACTTTGCTTGGAGCGTCGGGTTGTTTTTGTTTCTGTTTTGTTTGAATAAAATGGATCCTAGCATTCAATGTGTGGGAGAGAGACACGCTCCGCTGTTGCATATGGACAAGTATGTCCTTAGGCTTTACTCATAGTATTCATGGCGAAAGTTTCTTCTTCGTTAAATTATTATATGGTTGGAATTGGAAAATGATATATGTGGTAATTAGTATAATATCTTGAATAAGGTGATACTTGGCAATTGTTGTGCTCATGTTTAAGCTCTTGCATCATATACTTTGCACTTATTAATGAAGAAATACATAGAGCATGCTAAAATCTGATTTGCATGTTTGGTTTCTCTAAGGTCTAGATAATTTCTAGTATTGAGTTTGAACAACAAGGAAGACGGTATAGAGTCTTATAATGTTTACAATATGTCTTTTATGTGAGTTTTGCTGCACCGGTTCATCCTTGTGTTTGTTTCAAATAACTTTGCTGGCCTAAACCTTGTATCGAGAGGGAATACTTCTCATGCATCCAAAATCCTTGAGCCAACCACTATGCCATTTGTGTCCACCATACCTACCTACTACATGGTATTTCTCCGCCATTCCAAAGTAAATTGCTTGAGTGCTACCTTTAAAATTTCCATTCTTCACCTTTACAATATATAGCTCATGGGACAAATAGCTTAAAAACTATTGTGGTATTGAATATGTACTTATGCACTTTATCTCTTATTAAGTTGCTTGTTGTGCGATAACCATGTTTCTGGGGACGCCATCAACTACTCTTTGTTGAATATCATGTGAGTTGCTATGCATGTCCGTCTTGTCTGAAGTAAGGGCGATTTACCACTTATTTAATGGTTAGAGCATGCATACTGTTAGAGAAGAACATTGGGCCGCTAACTAAAGCCATGAATCATGGTGGAAGTTTCAGTTTTGGACATATATCCTCATTCTCATATGAGAACATTAATTGTTGCTACATGCTTATGCATAAAAGAGGAGTCCATTATCTGTTGTCTATGTTGTCCCGGTATGGATGTCTAAGTTGAGAATAATCAAAAGAGAGAAATCCAATGCGAACCTTCTCCTTAGACCTTTGTACAGGCGGCATAGAGGTACCCCTTTGTGACACTTGGTTAAAACATGTGTATTGCAATGATAATCCCGGTAATCCAAGCTAATTAGGACAAGGTGCGGGCACTATTAGTATACTATACACGAGGCTTGCAACTTGTAGGATATAATTTACATAACTCATATGCTTTATTACTACCGTTGACAAAATTGTTTCTTGTTTTCAAAACCAAAGCTCTAGCACAAATATAGCAATCAATGCTTCCCTCTGCGAAGGGCCATTCTTTTACTTTTATGTTGAGTCAGTTCACCTATCTCTCTCCACCTCAAGAAGCAAACACTTGTGTGAACTGTGCATTGATTCCTACATACTTGCATATTGCATTTGTTATATTACTTTACATTGACAATATCCATGAGATATACATGTTACAAGTTGAAAGCAACCGCTGAAACTTCATCTTCCTTTGTGTTGCTTCAATACCTTTACTTTGAATTATTGCTTTATGAGTTAACTCTTATGCAAGACTTATTGATGCTTGTTTTGAAGTACTATTCATGAAAAGTCTTTGCTTTATGATTCAATTGTTTACTCATGTCATTTACCATTGTTTCAAATCGCTGCATTCATTACATGTGCTTACAATAGTATTGATCAAGATTATGTTGGTAGCATTGTCACTTAAGAAATTATCTTTGTTATCGTTTACCTACTCGGGACGAGTAGGAACTAAGCTTGGGGATGCTTGATACGTCTTAAACGTATCTATAATTTCTTATGTTACATGCTACTTTTATGATGATACTCACATGTTTTATACACATTATATGTCATTATTATGCATTTTCCGGCACTAACCTATTAACGAGATGCCGAAAAGCCGATTCTTTGTTTTGCTGTTTTTGGTTTCAGAAATCCTAGTAAGGAAATATTCTCGGAATTGGACGAAATCAACGCGGTGGTCCTATTTTGCCACGAAGCTTCCAGAAGACCGAAGAGTCAACGAAGTGGGGCCACGAGGTGGCCAGGAGGGTAGGCGGCGCGGCCCCACCCTTGGCCGCGCCGACCTGTCTCCTGGGCCCCTCGCGACGCCCCCTGACCTGCCCTTCCGCCTACTTAAAGGCTTCATCACGAAACCCCCAGTACCGAGAGCCACGATACGGAAAACCTTCCAGAGACGCCGCCGCCGCCAATCCCATCTCGGGGGATTCAGGAGATCGCCTCCGGCACCCTGCCGGAGAGGGGAATCATCTCCCGGAGGACTCTACACCGCCATGGTCGCCTCCGGATTGATGAGTGAGTAGTTCACCCCTGGACTATGGGTCCATAGCAGTAGCTAGATGGTCGTCTTCTCCTCATGTGCTTCATTGTCGGATCTTGTGAGCTGCCTAACATGATCAAGATCATCTATCTGTAATGCTATATGTTGTGTTTGTTGGGATCCGATGGATAGAGAATACTATGTTATGTTGATTATCAATCTATTACCTATGTGTTGTTTATGATCTTGCATGCTCTCCGTTATTAGTAGAGGCTCTGGCCAAGTTTTTGCTAGTAACTCCAAGAGGGAGTATTTATGCTCGATAGTGGGTTCATACCTCCATTAAATGCAGGACAGGTGATGAAAGTTCTAAGGTTGTGGATGTGCTGTTGCCACTAGGGATAAAACATTGATGCTATGTCCGAGGATGTAGTTATTGATTACATTACGCACCATACTTAATGCAATTGTCTGTTGTTTGCAACTTAATACCGGAAGGGGTTCGGATGATAACACGAAAGTGGACTTTTAGGCATAGATGCATCTTTGGATAGCGGTCTATGTACTTTGTCGTAATGCCCAATTGAATCTCACAATACTCATCATGTCATGTATGTGCATTGTCATGCCCTCTCTATTTGTCAATTGCCCAACTGTAATTTGTTCACCCAACATGCTATTTATCTTATGGGAGAGACACCTCTAGTGAACTGTGGACCCCGGTCCATTCTTTTACATCGAATACAATCTACTGCAATACTTGTTCTACTATTTTCTGCAAACAATCATCATCCACACTATACATCTAATCCTTTGTTACAGCAAGCCGGTGAGATTGACAACCTCACTGTTTTGTTGGGGCAAAGTACTTTGGTTGTGTTGTGCAGGTTCCACGTTGGCGCCGGAATCCCTGGTGTTGCGCCGCACTACATCTCGCCGCCATCAACCTTCAACGTGCTTCTTGGCTCCTACTGGTTCGATAAACCTTGGTTTCTTACTGAGGGAAAACTTGCTGCTGTACACATCATACCTTCCTCTTGGGGTTCCCAACAGACGAGTGCTTTACCGTCACAAGGAAGCTACTACGCCCACGTCAACTACACGCTAGCAGAGTCCTACGATAAGTGGTACAAGCCCTCGCCGTCCCCGCCGCGCAACAGTGGCCGGTGGGGAGACCCCGGCCAGGGCACCAGCAGCCAGGCGGCGGCGGCGCCGCGTTTCGACGACGACGGCTCCGACGATGATGGCGGCGACGACGACAAGGACTACACTTCGGCCTCTATGTATGAACTTCGCCCTGTATATAGTAAATATCATTAAATTTAGTCTAAATTCAATCTTTTTAGCCGTATTTCGTCAAGTTTTCGTTTTTCAAAATTAGATCGCCGTCTTCGCCTGAGATCGCAGCTGGGAAACTGGCCCTCCCCACGCCTTTTTTACGTCCAATCCGAACGAAATTTACCCCGGATTTCGGCGTGGGAAGGCCAAACGAGTGGAGATGCTCTTACTCCGTACTTGGGAGTGGAAGAAACAGCGAGGAAGACGACACAGTCGCATGCATAAGAGCATCCCCATCCGTTGGAGGCCCCCGGGCCATAATCCGGATGAAAATTCGTCCGGATTAGATCTATTTTTAGTATGGGGAGCAACGATTTTCCAGCCGTCCCGGGGAATTTGCGCGGGCCAGAGCGTGGAATCTTCACTGACACGCGGGCCAGAGCGCGAAATTTGCTCCATCCGGAGTCCCCGGCAGCACCCCGGGAAACCGAGGATGGCATGGGGAGTCCGGACAGATTTAGGCCCAAATCCGGACGAAAACAAGAAGTTGTGGGCGTAAGAGCATCTCCACTCGTCTCCCCACAGAGCCCCCCACGGCCACATTTTTTCATCCGGACGGCGAAAAACGGCCCAGTCAGGCCCCCGGTTCCTCGTTTTGGTCCGGATTTGAGCCTATTTTCGTCCGGACTCCCCATGCCATCCCCGGCCCCCCGGGGAGCGCTCGGGGACTCCGGATGAAGCTAAACCAACCACCCACGCCCACGTGTCTCCTCTTTCGTCCGGATTCCCCGAGCCATCCTCTTTTTCCCCGAGAAACGCCGCTTGGGGAGCACACGACTGGGAAACTACTCCTCCCCACGCCAAATCTTCCTCCAATCCGGACGAAAATTTCGCCGGATTTGGGCGTGGGGAGCGCCAACGAGTGGGGATGCTCTAACTGGATCAGTTTCGTCCATCCGGATAAAAAAAGAGACCCTGAGGAGCTTCCGGGGCATGAGTGGAGATGCTCTAAGGGAAGCCATAGGTGTCCGTGCCATCAGTCCTGAGCGAAGAAAATGCACTGCCGGTCAGTCGTCACCACTCTCCAGCGTTTGCATCCACTTAAAAGCGTTAAGCCACACACTACATCGCCTGCCGGGCCGGATGGGCCTAACCCTCGGCCCAAGTCTATGGAAACTGGGCCTGGAGACAGCCTACCAGGCCCAGATAAACTTACTAACGGGCCCATATGCATGAAGCTCCCCTATTTGTTTTTTCAACCACGTCTTGTGCTTCTTCAACTTAGAAGCTCAAAAATGAGATGTAGGAGTACATCCAAACCAGTTTATAACAACTGCAGATATAACAAAGGTACAGCCTACAAGGAACAAACCTCAACTTCACATCAAACAAAATACTAGCTAGACTGCATACAGCGAAATCACTCGATGGTTGTTGGGGACAAAGCTTATTGCACGGACGAACAAATTGAATCTACACGTGAAACAAAACAACTAAATGCGGGAAAGAAATAATAGGAACCGTTGAACAAATTATGTATGCAAAGTGAACTGGGCTTAGACGAACAAACTCTGGAGTCCATGTAAAGAATCATGACAGCATGGAAGATAAAAATAGAGCATGGAAGAACAAATTTGAACACGTGAAGAAACTGATATCAACTTGAACCTTAAAAATGTAAGTGTTTCAAAAAAAAAAAATCATCTATTGAACAAAAATCAAATTATACAAAAGAAGAAATAAAATCATGACAAAACATGATTTAAAATAAAGGAAATAAAATAAAAAGTGTGAAGATCATATAAAAATGAAATAAAACATAAAATAAAGGATCTAGTGAAATGAAAGGAACTAATCGACCGAACCTAGGAAACTAAATGGGACAGCCCACTAATGCGCGTATGCGGGCGGAATGGTTGTTCGGTAGCGCTAGGACATTAGCAAGAAATTTCCGGATATCACTTCGAGCGGCTGACCTTCCCCAAGTTCGGTCTAGCCGGCAGCAACACGACATTAGGCCATCTCTAACGGGGAGATCCATTTTCGATTTTCGCGTTCGGTAGACCCTGTACACAGACTAACTTTTATATGAAAAATATTGTTTAAGTTCCTTTTGAGGGCAAGCAAGACTCTATTGCGGGTATTTATTAATCAAATCAACACTTACATCGTCAACTAACAACGGAACAACGAAACCTGTTGGATCCTCAAACAAAAAATTCGGCTGGGAATCCACCTCCTTAGGTAACAAATGGGCAACAAAATGTGCTTCTCTAGGGTAATAATTAAATTCTACTCTAGAGAACGATGTAGCCTAGATACAAATGTACTCCCTCCGGTCCTATTTAATTGACTCGGATTTAGTATAAAGTTATGCTAAATCCGAGTCAATTAAAAGAGACTAGAGGGAGTATATATCTTCGACAATAGATGCAGTTGCTGCAGCGGCGTGTTCTCTCTCCTGCATAGTCTCTACCATCTCCTAGCAATCAGATTGAACTATCAACTTGTTTGCCCCTAATTGATTTGCAAGATTATAAACCATGCTTTATTGTCAGTGCCTCTGTAGTGGCTGCATCAAAAGCATACTCCAAACAAGTGCATGTGAAAATATTGTTCAACTGCATGGACATCTGTGTCGAGGGAAACCCAGGAGACGATACCTGCTACAAAATACCATGATAGGCCATGGCACGTAGAAGTATATTATATATATGACCGTCAGAAGACTCCCATTCCTTCAAACATGGCAGTAAATTGCATAGAATTAATTATTATAATTTTATATTTCCTTTGTGGTGCATGATCTCTATCCGTTAACAGGCATACAGCAAATGACGTGTTGGAGGGAGGAGCGCACAGAAATTCTGTTTTGGAAAGCAAGATTAATTACGATTGCAATTTTCCTTTCTTTTGTCGTAATCTAAGACCAGTTTTTCTTTCCTTTCTTCCTTCGTGATTTATTTGTGCGACCAGAGGTGATACGCAGGCAACGAACTACGCACGTGCTATCAATTAAGTCGATGTCCTATATGCGTTTGCACGAGGAAGAAGGGAGCTTTGCCGTCAGGCGGCGCCCAAAAGAGCTTTGCGTCTGAGTGAGAATCGAAATGCTATAGATGATTTCAAGATAGACAAAAATTGGATACCACTATAGATTTAAGCTCAGTAAAATCCTCATCAAAAGTTCGTAACTAAGTTGCACGGCTAAGGCCGACCCAAATCCTCGTGAATTATTCCCATTCCCTCTCGTTCATTTTTTTTTCGAGGGTTTCTCACTCATTAATGGCACACTACGGAAAAGAAACCTAAATTCCTAGCTGTCCGTGACGGGCTTGGTGGTGAGTCCGTAGCCGAAGGGGAAGAGCGGGTCGTAGAGCTTGTCGCCGTAGTTCATGGGCAGCTGGTCGACGGACCTGAACCAGGTGCGCGGCAGCTTCCCCGTGAAGCCGTAGTCCCCGAAGAGCACGTCGGCGACGCCGTGGCCCTCGGTGCCCGGCAGCCACGCGGCGACGAAGGCGTCCATGGTGTCGAGGTAGGGCTCGATGACGAGCGGGCGGCCCGAGACGAGGACCACGACGCACTTGACGAGCTCGCAGACGTCCCTGATGACGTCGGGCCCCGGGGATGGGATGGTGAGGTTCTGGTTGTCGCCGGCAGTCTCGGCATAGGGCGGCTCGCCCACCACGACGACGGCGTAGTCGTACTGGTCCTTGCCCTTGGAGATGGAGTCCTTGTCCGGGTGCTCCGTGAACTCGATCACCGTCTTGTTGCTCACGGCCGACTTGACCGCCTCCAGGATCGTGGTACCTGCATGTCCGCGTCGACGTCCACAATTCAGTATTAAAGAAGACAGAGGAATAAATCTGTTCATGAGATTAATTTGTGAGGCATGCATGCGAACCCTGGCCAGTGATGTTGTTTCCGGCGTGTCCCTGCCACGTGTTTGTCCAGCCACCGCACTGGAGGCCGAGGTCGTGGGCGTGGCTGCCGGCGACGAGGATCTTCTTGGCATTCTTGGACAGCGGCAGCACCGGCGGCCCGTCCTTTTTGCCGTTCTTGAGCAGCACGAGCGACTTACGGACGGCGTCGCGCGCGAGCTCACGGTGCGCCTTGCTGCCGAGGTGGTCGGTGAGGCGGTGGTCGGGCAGGGGGTCCTCGAAGAGGCCCATTGTGAACTTGACCCTGAGGATCCGGCTGACGGCGTCGTTGATCCTGTCCATCTTGATGGAGCCGTTCTTGGCCTGCGAGATGACGTCGGCGACGAACTCGGTGTAGTCGTAGGGGACCATGACCATGTCGATGCCGGCATGGAGCGTCTCCTGGATGGAGTGGTAGTAGTGCTGGTGCGGCGGATTCGTGATCCTGTCCACCGCCTGCCAGTCCGTGATCACGAACCCCTGCATTATGATGCGCGTACACCCAATTAGTTGCTTCCTTCAGATCGATCGCAAACTCACTCCAAACGAAAATGCAGATGAATGAATGAATGAATTACCCTGAAGTGCATCCTTTCCTTGAGGATCTGGGTGATGAGGAACTTGTTCTCGTGCATCTTGACGCCGTTCCAGCTGGAGTAGGAGATCATGATGGAGGAGATGCCCTTGATGACGGCGTCGTCGTAGGGCGGCATGTGGATACGCATGAGGTCGTGGAAGTTCATCACCGTGTTGTTCTCGTTTATCCCGCGCTTCGTCCCGCCGTCGCCGACGTAGTGCTTGGCGCACCCGGCCACGTTCTTGGACCCGGCCACGGCGGGGATGCCCTTGGGGTGCCGACTGGAGACGTCGCCCTGCAGTCCGGTCACCACGGACGCCGTCATCAGCTGCACCAGCTTCGTGTCCTCGCTGAAGCTCTCGTAGCACCGGCCCCATCTAGGATCACGGCAAACCTGCACGCATCGCAAACACACATATGTAAAAGGTTGATTGATTGATCCTTCACAAATCACAATATATGTATACAGTGACGGATGGATTGATGGATTACTTACCGCGACACATGGAGCGAAGGCGTAGGGGATGCCGGTGGCCCTGGTCTCCAGCGCCGTGGCCCGGCCGATGAGCTTGACGAGGCTGGCGTCCCGGGTGGCGCCCAGGCCGATGTTGTGCGGGAAGATGGTGGCGTTGTAGGCGTTGTTGTTGCCGTGCACGGCGTCGATGCCGTAGATGATGGGGATGCCGAGGCGGGTCTTGAGCGCCGCCTTCTGCATCTTGGTGATCATCTGCTGCCACGTCGCCGCTGACGCCTTCTCCGACGGCGGGCTGCCACCGCCGCTCAGCACGCTCCCTGCAGCAATCACACCCATTAAATTAGAGGGCTACATACATGAACACGATCGCCGGTGAGGAATCCGAGCGAAAAAAATTTAGGATCGATCATGGCGGCGACAGATCACGTACCGACGAAGTACTTCTGGATGACGGAGGAGGAGGCGTTGGCGCGCTCGATCTGCGTCATCTGGCCGATCTTCTCCTCGAGCGTCATGCGGCTGACGAGATCCGCCACGCGCTCCTGGATCGGCTGCTTCGGGTCCTTGTACTTGACGTTCGCCGCACCGGCCACCGAGGTACCGGCGGCAGCAACAAGCAGCAGGAGGAGGAGGCACGCCACCCTGGCCGCCGCCGGCGAGAAGCCGTTCCTTGGAACCAGCATTGCCATTTTCAAACTGTAGCGAAGAACTAAGTGAAGTGAGGACTGATGAGGAGTGGCGGAAGGAGCTGGTGAATTTATAGTGCGGGATGCAGGAGAGGAGAGACTACGTGGAGGTGACCGTTTCCACGGTGGTTATCTGATCTCTTGGCATGCGGCTCGGTCTTGCGCCGAGGGCGAGCCGTGCGCGTCGATGGAACCGTTGCAACAAATCGAGGGAACGGCGCCTCCCTGGGTCCTGCATTTCCTAGGCTCAAATTGTGTATTCGTTGCATTCGGCGGCCCGGAATGCCCATTTACGGCTGTTCTAGTTCTCAGAAGGAAAAAACAAAAACCTTACAGATGTTCTAAGTACAAAAAAATTACTTTCGGGGGAAAAATGTGCCACACGTCACAAACTCACAATGGCGTGGCGACTATATGCACTTAAATTAAATACACCATTGAAGTTCCAGTTTATTACTTGCTCCGATTTAAAGTATAGTGCATGAGAGCTTTGTTCTAAGACAAGCTTTGTAAATTTGATGAATTCTATACACTCCTGTACTGTAGGTATTTTTCAAGCCCAATAGAATCGCCGGCATCCCCGTGTCGTCCCCTTGGCCAAGGGCGCGAATCGGGCGCACCGGCGCCTCACGGAACGACGGTTTTCGCGGGTGGGGGCGCCTTGTCAGGCAGAGGACGTGACGGTTCGCATCGACCGCGACGCGGGAAGGTTGGTCGTCGGCGTTTCATGGTCTCCCACGCGGAAACCGAGGCGGCCACGAGGGCTGCGACTGGCCACGCGGCGTCCAGTCGCCTTATATGTGGGTAGTTGCCACCGCTATATATTACGGATGCCATCCACCACCGCCGCTCCATTCTCTCCTCTCCACATCAAAATGTCGCGCCATCTGAAGACCACCTACTCGATGCTTGGCCTCAACGGCCACGCGCTGCCTCCACCACCACTCCAGCCGCAGCCGGAGCTGCATGCCGACGCGGAGTACAGCTCCGACGAGGACGAGGACCCACGGTTCGCGGCGTGGCACGAGGTCTACGTCGCAGAGGCGCAAGCAGAGGCAGCACAGTCGGGCGAGCCGCCGAAGGCCCCCGCCCACCCGGAGCAGGCGGCGATCCTCGCGTTGCTGAACGCGCAACGATACCAGCGGTTGAAGGAGGAGGAGCGCAACTTCGTCAATGACGCGAACCTCGAGCACGTCCTCGAGATCTCGCGCCAGCGAGCGGCCACGGAGGAGGCGAGACGCCGCCTCATGGAGGCGGAGCGACAAAAGCTCGCAGAGCTCAACGCTCAGCGCCACTACGAGGCTTTCGCCCGCCAGCAGGCGAGGCGCGCCGAGATCGAAGCTTCTCGGGAAAGGCTGGAAGCGCGGGGACAGCGCAGCCGGCAAGCCCCTGCGACGTCGGCCGCCATGCTTCAAGCCCAGATGCGTGAAGCAAGGGAGGAGAAGCGGGCACGGACGCAGGCGGCAATGGCGAAGAACGACGACGAGGCAGGCCGTCGAGCGCCCCAACCGACGGCCAGTAGATCAACATTAAGTTTAAGTTTTAGTTATGTTTAAATTCGAGCTACTTTTGTATAAATTTCGTATGAATTTTGGTTTTTAAATATCATTTTAAATTTCAAAATCTATCGGGGCTAGCGTATGGGGGGCGCCGGTGTGGGAGCAGCACCCACAAATAGCGGATGCTACGCCGGCGCCCCCCATACGGCAATGCCGACGCCCCTACCGGCGACTATTTGGGGACTGCCGGTGGAGATGCTCTTACATGAGCTGAAATAGGATGTGATGGTGGTGAAGGATTTTTAGCAGCAGTGAAGTACAATAATTTGTGTATTTGCTCTAAAACTAAAAAATAAGAACAAAGGGGGTCTAGATTCAGTAATTAGCATAGAATCTGATTGGAATTTAATACTTGAGTTGTGGGTGTTCAATTCTTCCCCGCGGAATATAATTTAAATTACCTCGTCTGCTCTTTTAGTAGCAGCTATAGCTCTCCTAAGAGCAACAGTCAGAACCGGAGGTTTCTTTGTAAGAACAAAGTACTGTATAAAAAAGCAAGAAATAAAAATAAAAATCCGAGTTATCCAAAACACAATTATTCTCCCTTGTAATACAACGCCAAAAGAACTAATGGTCCTACAGGTGCACATGCTCGTTTTATAGTTTTGCAAATGTATTTCCGCTTGTTTGTTTAACCTAACAAGGGTGTCTTTGGAATGACTAGATTTCTCATTTGATACAAAGACACCATAAATTTCACATGCACCTTATTTATGTGTGTAACAAGTGATGTTTTTGGGGACTTTTGCAATATGTAAAAATGAACTGGATATGCAAGAATTGAGGAAATAATGTAAAATTACGAGAGGGACTTAACTAAGGATGTGTAGGATTGGTAATTGGGATATGGTTCACATGATCATGTAGTGAGATACAATTTTATGAGTGGATATCGTATTGTGACTCATTTTGCTATATGTATTAAATCTTAATAGATAGAGAATATGTGAGAAGGATACACTGCCACATGTTGACCTTTGGTAAGAAGTTCAACTTCTTCCATGGTGTCAAATTATTAGTCCTCGCCCTGCTCTAGAAAATACCTTGTGGATGATATTTATGTTGGTGAACACATATTTCCGTTAATTATTCCAGAGATACATAACCACCACTAATAATTTGTCCATGTTTACATTACTAAAAGACATATCATTATGCTTTATAAGTTGTACTTGCCATACTTGCAGGTAGTGGTCTGATCGATCAAATTTCACCCTTTGACTTTGTTACCCCTGTCTTTGCCGTAGTCACATAAATTGTTTTCACATTTATGTATCTCCTCTCCTCCTTTAGTTATCTCTGCTCCATGAGTGACTCATGCATCCTAAATTCATCATTTATATTTATTCTGCCAACCATATACCTCCACATTTTCTCGCTCCTTTCATCACCACTCCATTTCCACCGCATGACACTTTCCCTTGCTCCTAGATCACAGAGAGCATTATGAATGGTTTCCTTACCAATGCCGCAAGTTATTGTAAGTATACATGGGTGTTCTATCTTGGTTGGAGTTCTACCTTCCAAGGGGTAACTTGTAACAACTGCAATTGATTCTAGAACTTGTTTCTTCCTATTTAGGAGCCCTCTCAGGAATTTAGAGTAAGTAGGAACTGGAATAGCATCAGCCAAAGGTAATAACAAACATAAATCTTATAAAGCTCGAGCAAATGATTTATACAATTCATTTTATTCCGATTCTCCTAGCGTTTAGGGTATGGAAGTGACCCCTTCATCATTGGTTTCTCTTTTACCTTAGGAGACGATTCATGCTTACTTGGGGAATTCTTATTATTTTTGAGGTTGTGTAGCTCATTTATCCTTGGTTATTATTATCTCTTGTGGTTGCTCACGGTTGGGTTCCGCTTTTTCCCTTCCATCCACAGTTTCTACATCGGAGTCATTCAATTCTTCTTCTCGGTTTCTCCTACTTAGCCTTCTTCCTATTGAGACTTCTACTTCATATGAGCTTCTAATTTAATATCATCTTGAGGATCAACTAGATTTTCCTCTTCTTGACTAATCTATTGAGTTTCTTTTATCTTTTGTGCTTGTTCTTCATATCAATCCAGACCTTTTGGTCCCTGCACTTGGCAACCACCTCCCGTAACAACATTAGAAACAAAAGTTCTTTTAAAATCTTCTTTCTTAAGTAAGAGGGATTGAGTCTTAGCTATTTACTCACACTGAGCTCTAACCATGCGAGAATGCATTCTTAAATGTTTAGTAATATGCCCCTTTTCATCTAATTGTTCAGCTAGTTGTGATATCGTCTTAGCTTTGTCATTTAGGTACTTTTGAATACTATAGTCAACTGCATAGACGACATAAACACACACCTATATTATTTATCCGCCACCAACATGCCAGTACCGTACATGATTACCACAATTTCAGGTCCACGGAAGTGTATGCTACTGAACACACAAAAGTAGGATATGTTGTTGATCTCCCGATCTACCCCTTCCACTTTGGCAGCTTTTTGGTTGCAAGGTGTTTTATGGAACTTCTAGAAGCGTGTTTGCAATCAGGCAAACAATATAGATTATGTGATTAGCTGGTGAGTTTATCTCAATATCCCTGAATAGATATTAGTTTCTTCTTACTTCTTAGCATGGGTTCGATTGTGTTTTCATGGGGAAAAATTACTCCTTAGTAGTTGAATGTTATTGTAGTCAAACTTTAAGGAATTTCATGTTTAATAATGTCTACAATTTCTTCCTTATTTGAGGGGTAAGGAAGGTGCTCTGCCATTCAATTTGATTTGGAAAGAAAGTTTATGTACATAAGATCTCAGAAGAGACCAGAAAAAGGAAAGAATGGTGTCCAAATAACAAAAAAGGTGTCGCTCGACCACCAAAACTAGTTGGTTTGGTCTCCAGGTGTTGGAGATATGCCCAAGAGGCAATAATAAAGTGATTATTATATATCTTTATGTTTATGATAAATGTTTGCATACCATGCTATAATTGTATTAACCGAAACATTGATACATGTGTGTTATGTAAACAACAAGGAGTCCCTAGTAAGCCTCTTGTATAACTAGCTTGTTGATTAATAGATGATCATAGTTTCATGATCATGAACATTGGATGTTATTAATAACAAGGTTATGTCATTGATAAATGATGTAATGGACATACACCCAAATAAGCGTAGCATATGATCACGTCATTAAGTTCTATTTGCTATAAGCTTTCGATACATAGTTACCTAGTCCTTCGACCATGAGATCATATAAATCACTTATACCGGAAGGGTACTTTGATTACATCAAACGCCACTGCGTAAATGGGTGGTTATAAAGGTGGGATTAAGTATTCGGAAAGTATGAGTTGAGGCATATGGATCAAGAGTGGGATATTGTCCATCCCGATGACGGATAGATATACTCTGGGCCCTCTCGGTGGAATGTCGTCTAATTAGTTTGCAAGTATATGAATGGTTCATAAGAGATGACATACCACGGTACGAGTGTAAGAGCAAGATCTATGACCCTTGTTTTGTGTGTTTGATAACAACACTCGAACAATTCTAACCGTGCACAAAGATTATCTTTGATGGATTTGTAGGTGTACGGTGCCCTCGCTGAACACACTATGATCGGAAGACTGAAGCGTAGATCTTAGGTTTTCTGGTTTTGTGTGTGTGTCGTGAGGTAACATGGTACGAGAGGAAAAGAGGAAAAAGCTGTTTTAGTCTTTGCGGTACTACCGGTACCAGGAGCGGTAGTACCGCTACCCCTACTGGTACCGCCCGAGATACCGCTCTGAGGATTGCATATGGAAATGTCCCACAGAACCCGTTACGGTACCTTTACGGTACCATGAGCGGTAGTACCGCTTGAGAGCGGTAGTACCGCCCACGGTACCGCTCAAGTACTGTAACGCGTTACGGTCGTACCGATGTGGTACTGCTTCGGTACCGCTTCGAGTCCAGTAAGCTCTGGACCCTGTTGCGGTACCTCGAGCGGTACCGCAAGCAGTAGTACCGCAATGTGTCCACGTGGACAAGTTCAGTGGGGATTCGAACTCAGAGCGGTAGTACCGCTTCCAGAAGCGGTAGTACCGCTTAGGCAAAAACAGCAGGTAACGGTTGGATTTGGAGGGACCTATATAAAGGCCCCTTCTTCTCCAGCCAGCCTTAGCTCTTCTCTCTCTCTCCTCCATTGTTGCTGAGCTCAAACTTAGTGGATCTCTCTTCCTACCCAATCAATCTTCATGGGTTGTTGGGAGCCTCCTTGTGGTGTGGAGCTCGCCCCAACCTTGTGAAGGAATCACCGCCTCGACCGGTGCCTTAGTGCAGAAGGGGGAGCACCTTTGTGGAACTCTCTCGAAGGTGAGGCCTTCCTTCGTGGTGTGGCCGTCTAGTCTCTTGTGTGAGGATAGCACCTCCTCAACGCAGACGTACTCCCTTTTGTGGGAGGAACTGCGGGAAAAAACCTCGCCTCGTCTCCGCGCCCTCCGGTTGTCCCGCTCCTTACTCTTACTATCTTGTGATTGTTCCTTTGCTTGTTGTACTTGTCTAGGATCATTGTAGGAACACCGCCATCGCTAAAGCTATCATATTTATCTTCCGTTACACTAAAAATTGCAAAAGGCTAAAACTTGACGTAGCGCCCATTCACCCCCCCTCTTGTTCGCTACGATCCATTCAATTGGTATCAGAGCAAGGTTTTCTTGCTTGGGCTTTACCGCCTAAGAAATGGCCGAACAAGAGAATGGAGAGAATGGGTTCCTTCCCGGTGAGCAATCACCTCCACTATCAATTGTCGATAGCACTCCGGCTACTTTGGATGACCTCAAGAAATTGGAGTCATCCATTGTATCTCAATTGAAGGCTATGATGATGGAGTTGATTGCTCCCAAATCAACCCCCAAGGCAAGTGTCGATGTTCCTCCACCACAAGTCAACACCCTTCCTCTTGTTGATTTTGTCGCGCAATCGACAAAACCACCTCGAGAAGGGGAACTTGAGGACGTTGCCACTTCATCAAAAGGGAAGGATGAATCACCGGTTGAGGGACAATTAGGAGGTTATCATGCGGTGCCCCCACCAAGTGATTACTCCCTAAATGTCCCAATACCCATGCCTCGCATCTTGGCTCATGGCTCACCACCACTACTTGAATCCAATAACTTTGAAAATTGGCAATTCTTGATGAAATCTTATGTGCACAGCGCGTCTACCAAGCTTTAGCGCATCATTAAGGAAGGCTATTCACCAAGAGACCCAAAGAACTTGACAAGAAGAGAGGTCGTGGATGGTCAACTCAACACCACCGCCATCTATATGATTCACATGGCCGTCACGCCCAAGGATTGCACTCATATCCGCTCGCTCAAGACCGCCAAGGAAGCATGGGATAAACTTGACAAGCTCTTCCTCGGGAATGAGAGCATCCAAAGCTCTCGTTTCAATGAAGTGAACAACATGGCCATATCTAAAGAGAATGTGGAAGACCGTGTTGCTTGCACCCACAATACTCGCAAGCCCAACTTTGCATTGAAAATGAAGGACTATGGAGCTAGTGAAAGCCATGTGGATCCCATTGAGTGGAGTCCGGATGGTCTCAAGGCCGAATATCGTGAACACATGGCTCGTGCCGTCAAGAGTTTTTGGAATGAATACAAGAGACAAAGCTCCATACAATTTTGCTACAATTGTGGCGACACAAGGCACCTTGTTGCGGAGTGTATCTATGAGAGAAAAAAAAGATCATCTTGCTACAATTGTGGTGACAAAAGGCACCTTGTTGCGGAATGTATCTATGAGAGAAGGGATGAAAATGATGGAATGCTCGTTCGCAAGAGCGGGTTTAGATCTCTCTCCAAAGGGCTCTCTGACAAGGTATCAACTTGTCAATGCCTACGGATTGTAGACTAGGGTTTAGTTAGATGTAGAGGGCAAGTAGATCTCGAAGGTTTCAGCCGAAAAGTACTCGACGAATATAAAACTAGGGTTGTCTTGATGTAGATTTGATGCTTTCTTTGTCCCTCAACTCCCCCTTATATAGGAGGTGGAGCCGAGGGATTCGTATTGTACAAGTTACAGAGTTCGGGAAGGTTTCTAACACATCCCACTAGATTACAAACATCATCTCCTAATACAACTCTAGCTTTCCTTAATAACAACTTGGGCTTCCGATTCTTCTTATTCTTCGAGTCATGGGCCTTCAGTAAACCCCGGGTACTATCTTCGGCAGGCCCATTGGGGATGCCTATGTCAGTAGCCCCCGAGATTTTGCTTGAATCGCAGAATCGGGGAAAATCTCCACTGTTTAGATTTACTCTATAACTTTAAACTTCTCTATATTTCTTCATAATAATTTCTATATTGTACAGGGATAATGGTGATTGGGGCTAGTTCATCTGACGGATCAGGTACTAGTTAACTGCTCTAGTGGCAATCCGCAAAAACCTACTTCAAGATCACATCCCCGGACATGACCTCGGGATACTGGTGTAAACTTCGACAGGTGCCGCTTAAGGTCTTACCATTCTATCGAGTCCCAGTCATATTTTATCGGGTACCTAACGCATCCGTTAGGATTTTTCTTCGTATCTGTTGATACGGATAAAAGTAGCAAACCGACGTCAGAGACGGCGCCACGCCACTCAGAACGGATCTGGGGTCTTACCTTCGCAAAGTTTTGCGGCATTCAGAAATTGTTTGCAACTTTGGCGTTCTGAGAATATATTGTCGAGTGCTTATTTGGCTGTTGGAATGGCACATTTTATTGAGTCAACGGATGACTTAAATTGCTTTCCCGATGGGAGTATATGTAGAGTTACTTTAACTCGAAATATACTCTCTTGTTCTTCTATCTTTCTTCTCTTTTTTATATAATTTCATCGGGTACGCGAACAGCGTTCCCGATGGGAGTAGCCCCCGAGGCTACAGCCAAGGACTTGTGCTTGGGTGTAGGCTCCACATTTTATGCCGCTATATTTTCTTTCTCTTTCGAAATTTTCAAATCTCTCGGGTGCGCGAACAGCGCTCCCGATGGGAGTAGCCCCCGAGGCTATGAGCAAATAATTTGTATTTGATCATAGGCTCACACCATATCTATTTTGTCTTTCTCAAACTTTTCATTTGTTTCAAAGTAGCCCCCGAGCATTTGGGCAAAAACTTGTATTTGATCAAAGGCTCCCGAAATAATCAATAATCTTTTGCTGTCGAAATTTTTGTCATGCGTCTTTGTCGAAAATTTCTCTTGTCAAGGTGACATCATTGCTTACGATAGCCACGATTACTGTATCGGGAATATGCGAGAACCGCTTCTCTCTCTGCCTTGTGGGTCCAATTTTCCTATCCAATTGACACGTCGTGCACGTGGGGGACACACGTCGTCCGTTTTTTCCGGCACACGCACTGTATCGCCTGTCCGTTCACTTCTCAGTAAAAATCCATTTTTACCCCTTGTCCACGTGTTTGCCATCTGCATCATAATTTTTCCATCCAACGGCTGTGTCGACTCGCCGCACCACTACATAAAGCCATCGTCTTCCTCCTTCAGCACTTTCGCTCGCGCCACATCTCTACTCCTCCTCTGCAAATCCTCCATTGCTTCCATTGCTTCAAGCGCTCAACTACTCTCACACCCTTCGTCGCCAAGTCCATTGATGCCGCCACGCGTTCGTTTGAGTAGGCATAGCACACCGGAGTCGAAGATGACGACAACAGATCTGGGAAGCGCCGAGTGGGAGAGATCCAAGATTTCTGCCCAAGACATCAACTTGCTGAGGAAAATGGGATTCAACAAGAAGGAGGACTCACTCCATTTCCCCAAGGAGGAAAGCTACCCGAAACCTCCAATCGACTATCGGGTTAGTTTCGTTGACCACCTCATCCGAGGTCTTTCTCCTCCAATCCACGAGTTTCTCCGTGGTCTCCTTTTTGTCTATGGGCTTCAGTTACATCATCTGACGCCCAATTCCATCCTCCACATCTCGATTTTTATCACACTATGTGAGTGCTTCCTCGGGGTCCAACCCAATTGGGCTTTGTGGAAGCGCATCTTCTGCATCCGCCGAAATGGCTCTCACAACGTCGCCTATAACATTGGCGGCGTTGTTATCTGTGTTCGTTCTGATGTCGAGTATTTCGATGTCAAATTTCCCGACTCCGTCCAAGGTTGGCGGAAGAAGTGGCTGTACATCCATGAAGAAAGCTCTAATCCAGTGGAAGAAAACATCGCCCCTTTTGACGGAGAAGCCAAAATCCTTCGCCGCCATTCTTGGGATGCTGAAGCTACTGATGCTGAGAAGTTGGCGACAGAGGCGTTGATGACTCGCATCCACGAGCTACAAAACACCCGCGGCAAGGAACTTTCGGTATTGAGATTACCGCTTATTTCCTTAGGACTAGGGTGCAGCCTCTTCAAGCTCGCAAAAACCCCTTCTGGAAGTACGCTGGTGAAAAAGATGTCGATAGGCTCTCAAAAGATCTTCCTTTGAAAGATTTTGAAAAGCTTATCCGCAAAATCTCATCGCTCAACAAGAAAGATTCAGTTCCAAGTTCTTGCCGTATTGCGCCATATAGTAGCGCCAATCCCCTTCCCGAGGTAATTTTCCTCTTTTAATTGCTATATTGCCTCCTCGAGTTTATTATTTGTCGACTACTATCTTGTTAACACCTTTTCTTTCCCCCCCCTTTTTTTTCTTCAGGACCACCCTGTCCTTGTTTCTCTTCCTCCTCTTCCTGAAGGTGGAGAAGTTGAGGACCGTACTGTTGTCGACAATGACAACCAAAGTACCTCGCGCCCTGCCACTGAAGTCGCGGGTTCCCACAAATCCGCGGCTTCCGCTGAGTCAGAAGCCACTGCCTCGACACACTCTCTTCCTCATGTTTCTCCAAGGATGAAGAGGAAAAGGGATGAAGTCAAAGATTCCGACACCTCCAAAGCCGAAGAAGCCGAGCCTTCAGATGGGAAGGCAGCTTTCAATCCATATACTGATGCCCTCGTCAGCTCATAAGTTACTTCTTACTCTTTACTTTTTGTTTTGACATTTCCTATCTATCTTGCTTCTTATACTGCCGCCATTTTTATTGTAGTGATGACGAGGAAAATGAACAACCTACTAACGCGGCTGCTCGAACGAGTACGTCACGTACTTTAGTTGTGTCTGAAACTCAGCGTGATGGGGAGGAAACTTCGCCTCCTCAACAAAACATCGAGCATTCGACTCCACCTGCGAGCCCCCGTGCCTCTTCGCCAAAGAGGGCAAGGATCGAGCCATCCAAGGAAACCATCATATTCCCTGGTGACTCTTCGACACCTTCATTAGATGATGTAAGTGTTTCAATCTTCTCTTTTTTGCTCACGTGCCGAGCCTTTCAGTGTTTTTATCTCTGCTTTGTTTCTTACGATATGCTGTCGGCTTCAGACTAGCTATATTGACTTATTTTTCTTTTGGTCCTCCTTTCAGCCTTTAATGAAGGAATTTATCCGTCTTGGTACCCAATTCGTCGGGTATCTTCATCCATCTCCTTTGTTGCATTCACTCTACTATTTTTGTCATAGCATTTAATTGTCGCGTATTTTGTCAGGACAACTTGCGGAAGCCAATAAGCGTGCTAACGCTCTTGCTGCTAAGTTAGAGCAGAGCGAAAGAGCCTGCAAGAAAGCTAAAAAAGAGGCTGCCACCATTGAAGATCTTCGAAAGAGGCTCCATGACGCAGAAACTTCCTTGAGCGAGAATATATCTCAGCAATCAGCTCGAGAAGCAGAGATCCTCTCTCGCTTCGAGTCGCAGAGTCGACGTTTTGTTAGTAAGTGCCGAAATCCTCGTGTATTTCCTCGGGTTACTTCACATTTTCCCCACGTTCTTTATTTATAAGCTACTCTTTGTTTGTTTTTAGGGAGAACTCATCAGGAGTACGAAGTTGAGGGTCCTGAGGGCGACGATCTTCTTGATGCGCTGACCCTTCTTGAGATTCATGGGGATGAAGCACGCGACGGCATTGAAAACGCTGAGGCAGGTCTGTCGAAGCTTTTCCCCTACTTCTTCCCGAAGAAAGAGGTCCCCATTACTTTTTTTGATCTCGCCAAAGCCTTCAATGATCCGGAAGATCTTGGACTAAAACTTCGCCAAGAAATTCTGAAGATTGGCGTTGAGGGCACTATCGTGCTGATCGCTAATAGTCAGCAAAACGTTGACTGGGCCAAGGTTGGCGACATAGGGGAGATGGAGACGAAGAAATGGCAATCTCTAATTAAAGCTGCCAAGCCTTCCGCCAGACCAATCCTTTCCTTCCTTGGTGTGAAACCAGCACCTGCTCCAAGTGCATCCAAGCCGGAGGTCAAGTAGACCATCCTGTCCTCTTGTTTTTTAGTTCTATCTTTTGATGCTGTCGCCTTAGTAGTTTCGGCGACAACTGCTTCAGTAGTCCAGTAGTGACCTTTCTTTTGTAATAGCAATGTACATATTTTGAGATTTAATGAAAATCTGTGCTTGCTGGATGATTGATGTCGAAGAATTTTTTATTTTCAGTTGATTTTTGACAACTATTCTGCAACTCCTCGTCCTTCCGATGTTTTCCCTGCCTCTTCTCATTCGAAGAAAGTGCGTGTTGATACTGAACTTGGTGAAGATTCCTCGAGTAAAAATTTAGCTCAAGAATTGAAAGAACTTCGTCGACAACTTCAATATGCGAAGAAGCAAACACTTGTGATGATGGATCAAGCTCGCAAGGCATCCGAAAAAGAGGAATTTGCACTCCAGCAAGCTCGAGAAGCCATAACTGCTAAGGAAGCTGCCGTTTCTGAGGCTGAAAAGGCAGCCGCTCGAGAGAATTTAATGCTAGATTTGATGAATGAAGCCAGTACAGATATGTTAGGTATGCTTTCCCAAATCAAAGCTTCCTCTGTCTTCTTGCTTGTTCTTTTCTCTGAAATTCCTATGCCATCGCCAAATAGGTTCTTTCCTTGATACTGCTGCTGAAGACGAGAGGGTGAACACAAGGACCAATCTCCTCGTTAATCTTTCTCTTGACCATGGGTCTCTTTTCTGGGCCACTCCAGAACGTACCCGACAGATTATTAGGTTTCAGGACCGCGCCTGTCAGGTTCGCGAATTCCTTGATTTCTGCACTAGGACCTTGTCCCTGGTGTACAAGACAATGTTTCCTCGGAACGAGGCACTCGATACTCTTCTTGGTCTCATAGAAAAATTTCGGGATGCTCCTCGTATCCATAACTTTGTGCGAGCTCAACTGTCTGCTGGAGCAAGATTCGCCATGATTATGATACAGATCTGCTACCGAAAATTAGACCTGACGATGATTGTCTCCAAGTGCCTGGCTAAGCAGTCGAAGAGAAAAAGGAACATCGACGAGATCAATGATATTGTAACTCCTGTAGCCGAGGAAATGATGGACGAGCTTCTTCGGATGGATTCTGAATTCTTTGTCAAAGGAAGTTATGCCGAACATACGACGACTGCTGCAAATAACAAAGGGTTGTTCATAGATAGCATATTGGGTAGGGATTGATATTTTTCCTTGTAACTTGTCAAACTTTCTCAGGAATTGCATCTTGCGTGTTGTAAACATATTCTATATTGTAAAGTTAGTCGATATTTCTATTTTTCCTCCTCAAGCCCCCGAGTGTTTCGGTGGTAAATCTCTTTATTGTGTATGCGAGGTATTAGACCAAAGCAACCAAAAAAATATATACTATATTTGCGGGTGCTAGCCCCCGAGTATTTTGTCTGATTGCTATTTTGTAGCTTCGTTTTACCTGGCGAGGTATTCAATACCAAGGCGAGATAATTTTATCAGCTAAATTCATCTATATTGTAGCTTCAAGGCGTAAGCCCCTGATCGTGTCGAAGAAAAGATATATATTTCCACTATCTTTATTTTATTGCAGCCCCGCGAGCCCGCCTCATTAAAAACCTTTCCCGACCCCACTCGGTGCCTCGAAAAAGGAAAAGAGTGCGCCTGAAAACTCGCGGGTGTTTCAGTACATTGTATTTTTACAAGGAGGACTATATTTCGACACTAAGCGTAAAAACGCCTTAGCTGTGCCACGTTCCAGGGGTTCTTCTGGAGATTCCCTGTCTTCTTGTCCTTGATCCTGTACGCTCCTCCTTCGATGACTTCTGTGACGATGTAAGGGCCAAGCCATGGCGACTCAAGTTTTTCAGTACGCTCTTGGTTGAGTCGCAAGACTAGGTCTCCCACCTGAAAGGATCTTGGTCGTAATCGTTGACTGTGGTAGTTTTTCAGGTCCTGCTGATATTTCGTTACCCTTACTTCGTCTCGAGCTTCATCGAGTGCATCGACGTCGTCTTCCAATGCTTTCGTGGAGATTTCTTCATTGTACTCCGTGACTCTCGGAGAATCGTGCTCTATTTCTATCGGCAGAACTGCCTCTGCCCCGTGGACCAGAAAAAACGGAGTCTCCTGTGTCGCTGTATTTGGCGTTGTTCGGATGCTCCATAACACGCTCGGCAACTCTTCTGGCCAAGTGTGTCGAGCTTTTTCCAGTGGCCCTAACAAACGCTTCTTGATGCCATTGCAGATGATGTCGTTGGCTTTCTCGACTTGACCATTGGTTTGAGGATGTGCAACTGACGCGAAGTGCAATTTGATGCCTACCTCTGCACATTACGCTTTGAATTCCTTGGATGTGAAGTTACTGCCGTTGTCCGTGACGATGCTATGAGGTACTCCAAACTGAAAAATGATGCCCTTCACGAATTTTATTGCTGACGCTGCATCCGGTGAATTTATCGGCTTTGCTTCTATCCACTTGGTAAATTTGTCTACCGCGACGAGCATATACTCGTATCCTCCTGGCGAGGCTTTGTGTAACTTTCCCACCATGTCGAGACCCCACTGAGCAAAGGGCCAAGATAAGGGTATGGGCATCAATTCCGCCACCGGAGAGTGGGGTTTTGCGGCAAATCTTTGGCACGCGTCGCAAGTTCGCACTATTTCCTTTGCGTCTTCAATTGCTGTCAACCAGTAAAATCCAGCTCGAAAGACCTTGACCGCGATAGCTCGACTACTTGCGTGATGGCCACACACTCCTTCGTGTACATCCTTTAGGATTATCCTTCCTTCTTCGGGTGTGACGCACCTCTGTAACACACCCGAAATACTTCATTTGTACAACTCCCCTTTAACCACTGTGAAAGCTTTGGATCGTCTGATAACTCGCCTTGCTTCAACTGGATCGTCGGGTATTGTTTTCCTTAGGATATATGATATGTACGCCTGCATCCATGAGATTTGCACCATCAGTACTAGATCCTGTTCCTCTTCTTCTTCCAATGCTTCTTTCGTAGCCCCCGAGGGTTTCTCGTTCTTCTCCTTCTTTGTTGATTTCTTCGGCTTTGTGGACCTCTCTGTTATCTCCTCCCAGAATAAGCCTGGTTGGATTGCGAGGCACCGCGACCCGATGTTTGCAAGAACGTCGGCTTCATCATTACTCAGCCTGCTGATGTGGTTTACCTCGCATCCATCAAACAACTTCTCTAGTTCATTATACATTTCCTTGTACGCTATCATGCTATCATTGACCGCATCACATTGGTTCATGACTTGCTGAGTCACCAATTGTGAGTCACCAAATATTTTTAGTCGAGTTGCGCCGCAGGCTTTCGCCATCTTCATCCCATGTATAAGGGCTTCATATTCTGCCTCATTATTAGATGCGTTTGGGAACATCATCCGCAGAACATATTTCAATTTGTCGCCTGGCGATATGAGTATCACCCCTGCTCCAGCTCCTTCTAACCTTTTGGACCCGTCGAAGTTCATAGTCCAGGTTCTCGATAAATCCGGAGGTCCTGTGTTTTGCAACTCCATCCACTCTGCGATGAAGTCTGGTAAAATTTGCGACTTTATTGCCTTTCTTTTTTCATACGTGATGTCCCGAGGAGAAAGTTCTATTCCCCAAAGGGAGACACGGCCTGTAGCTTCTGGATTGTTGAGTATGTTGGATAAAGGCGCCTCATTGACCACTATTATCGGATGCGCCGAAAAATAGTGCCGCAATTTTCTTGCGGTTGTGAATACTCCATATGCTAGCTTTTGGTACTGCGGGTACCTCTGTTTTGAAGGCGATAATACTTCACTAATGAAATATACTGGCATCTGTACTCCATGGAGTTTTCCTTCTTCTTCTCTTTCGACAACTAGCGCCGTGCTGACCACCTGAGGTGTAGCCGCAATATATAACAGGAGTGGTTCCTTCTCTTTTGGCGCCACTAAAATTGGTGGTGTCGAAATTTTCCGTTTGAGGTCCTCGAAGGCCCTATCTGCCTCTTCGTTCCACTGGAACTTCTCTCCTTGTTTGATTAAGGCGTAGAACGGTAGCGCCTTTTCTCCCAGC
Source organism: Lolium perenne (assembly GCF_019359855.2). Classification (NCBI taxonomy): domain Eukaryota; kingdom Viridiplantae; phylum Streptophyta; class Magnoliopsida; order Poales; family Poaceae; genus Lolium; species Lolium perenne. Next base: position 66,680,506 of record NC_067247.2, read on the forward strand.
CTGGCGACGAATCTGCTTAAAGCTGCGACTCGCCCAGTTAACTGCTGTATTTCCTTCAACTTTGTTGGCTTCCTCATTGTTACGATAGCTTGGATTTTTTCGGGATTTTCTTCAATCCCTCTCGCTGAAACTAGGAACCCGAGAAGTTCTCCTGCAGGGACGCCGAAAGAACATTTCGTCGGGTTCAACTTGAGACAAAATTTGTCGAGGTTGTCGAAAGTTTCCTTCAAGTCCTCGATTAATGTTGCCCCCTTTTTTGATGTGATGACGACGTCGTCGATGTACACTTGTACATTTTTCCCAATCTGTGTTGCTAAGCACTTCTGCATCATCCGTTGATATGTTGCTCCCGCGTTTTTCAACCCGAAAGGCATTGTTCTGTAACAAAATACGCCATACGGTGTGATGAACGCTGTTTTGGCTTCGTCGTCTTCTTTTAATCTGATCTGGTTGTAACCAGAATATGCGTCCAGGAAGGAAAGACGTTCACATCCTGCCGTGGAGTCGATAATTTGATCGATCCTTGGGAGGGGAAAGTGATCCTTTGGACAATGTTTATTGAGGCACGTAAAGTCGACACACATGCGAAGGACTTTCGTATGTTTCTTCGGCACCATCACTGGGTTAGCTACCCAGGTGGCCTCTGTAGATATCTCTTTAATGAAACCGGCTTCTCTGAGTCGATCAATTTCTGACAGCATGGCTTTGCGGTTTGGTTCCGAAAAACGCCGCAAAGGTTGTTTGATTGGTCGCGCTATTGGATCCAAGTTTAGGTGGTGCTCGGCAAGTTCCCTGGGTACTCCTGGCATGTCAGCTGGACACCATGCGAAGATTTTCCAGTGCTCACGGAGGAACTCGACGAGCGCGCTTTCCTATGCGAGGTCCATGTTTGTTGCGATAGACGTCGTTTTCTTCGGATCTGTCGGGTGGATCTGCACTTCCTTAGAATCTTTTGCGGTATTGAAAGTTGACTCCTTGTTGGGTCTCCCTACATCTGGCAGCACATCATAATCAGTCATGAGCCTTGACGCTTCATACTCCGCTTGCATCCCGAAAGTTTCTGATATTCGATGAAAATCCTTGTCATATTTATCGGCTAACGCGAAGCTTCCTTTGACTGCGATTGGCCCCTTGGGCCCAGGCAACCTCCAAAGCAGGTATGTGTAGTGTGGCACCGCCATAAACCTGGCATACGCTGGGCGTCCCAACAAAGCGTGATACTACGACAGGAAATTGACAACTTCGAATTCCAACCTTTCTATCCTGTAATTTTCTCGGGTCCCAAACTGAACGTCGAGATTGATCCTCCCTAATGGGTAACTTGGCTTCTCTGGTGTGATGCCGTGGAAACGTGTGTCGGTTGGTTTCAAATTTGCTAAGGAGATGTTCATCTTCCTTAGCGTATCTGCGTACATGAGGTTTAGGCTGCTGCCTCCATCTATAAATACTCGAGATACGTCGAATCCTGCAATTACTGCCGGTAAGATAAGTGCTGATTGCCCTGGTCGAGGAACTTGCTGCGGGTGATCCGCTATTGTGAAGCCAATGTCTTGCCCTGACCAATTTAGGTACTCAACCGTTGGTGGAGGCATCTTTTCTGCCATGAACACTTGCCGCGAGATTACCTTCTAAGCCCTATTAGATGGCCTAGCTTTTTGAATCATCGAGACCGCACCATTATTGTTCTGTTATCACCAGAATTTGACCAAGTCAGAGGTGGGCCGCGATCAAGATGGAGTTGAAGATTATACATGGAAGAATATACATGAATCGGCCTTATATGCAAAATTTGGGCTAGTTTTCCCGTGTATCTGTAACATAGTAGATTACGTGTCGGTTAGTTAGAGTTTGCCTCGTGCACGGTTGGGATTATTCCCACGTTAGAAAGTCTACGGACTATAAATATGTATCTAGGGTTTATGAAATAAACAACAACCATCGTTCAACACAAATCAATCTAGGCGCATCGCCAACTCCTTCGTCTCGAGGGTTTCTTCCGGGTAAGCATCATGCTGCCTTGCGATCTAGGCAGTACAAGTTTATTCGTTACCATGCGTTGCTCGTACTGAAGCCTTTTTGATGGCGAGCAACGTAGTTATCTTAGGTGTGTTTGGGTTAGCATTGTTCTTCGTATCATATGCTGTCGTAGTGCAACCCTTATACATCTAGCCGCCCTTACACCTATCTTAGGTGTAGGGGCGGCACCCCGCTTGATCATTATTTAGTAGATCCGATCCGTTACGGTTGCTCCTTGTTCTTCAAGGATTAGTTTAATATCTGCAATAGTTAGGCCTTACAAAGGGTTGGAGGATCCAGCGACGCGTAGGGTGTAGTTTGCTAGCCCTAGACAGGATGTTCCGGGGATCAACCTCGTGTTGGTTTTTAGGCCTTGTTGATGGCGTGTAACTCACACGTTCGTTGGGAACCCCAAGAGGAAGGTATGATGCGCACAGCAGCAAGTTTTCCCTCAGAAAGAAACCAAGGTTTATCGAACCAGGAGGAGCCAAGAAGCACGTTGAAGGTTGATGGCGGCGGGATGTAGTGCGGCGCAACACCAGGGATTCCGGCGCCAACGTGGAACCTGCACAACACAACCAAAGTACTTTGCCCCAACGAAACAGTGAGGTTGTCAATCTCACCGGCTTGCTGCAACAAAGGATTAACCGTATTGTGTGGAAGATGATTGTTTGCAGAAAACAGTAAAACAATATTGCAGTAGATTGTATTTCAGTAAAGAGAATTGGACCGGGGTCCACAGTTCACTAGAGGTGTCTCTCCCATAAGACAAACAGCATGTTGGGTGAACAAATTACAGTTGGGCAATTGACAAATAAAGAGGGCATGACCATGCACATACATATCATGATGAGTATAGTGAGATTTAATTGGGCATTACGACAAAGTACATAGACCGCCATCCAACTGCATCTATGCCTAAAAAGTCCACCTTCAGGTTATCATCCGAACCCCCTCCAGTATTAAGTTGCTAACAACAGACAATTGCATTAAGTATTGCGCGTAATGTAACTAGTGACTACATCCTTGAACATGGCACCAATGTTTTATCCCTAGTGGCAACAGCACATCCATAACCTTAGAGGTTCTTGTCACCCCTCCAGATTCACGGAGACATGAACCCACTATCGAGCATAAATACTCCCTCTTGGAGTTACTAGCATCAACTTGGCCAGAGCATCTACTAATAACGGAGAGCATGCAAGATCATAAACAACACATAGACATAGCTTTGATAATCAACATAACAAGTATTCTCTATTCATCGGATCCCAACAAACGCAACATATAGAATTACAGATAGATGATCTTGATCATGTTAGGCAGCTCACAAGATCCGATAATGATAGCACAATGGGGAGAAGACAACCATCTAGCTACTGCTATGGACCCATAGTCCAGGGGTAGACTACTCACACATCACTCCGGAGGCGACCATGGCGGCGTAGAGTCCTCCGGGAGATGATTCCCCTCTCCGGCAGGGTGCCGGAGGCGATCTCTGGATCCCCGAGATGGGATCGGCGTTGGCGGCGTCTGCGGAAGGTTTTCCGTATCGTGGCTCTCGATGCGGGGGTTTCGTCACGGAGGCTTTAAGTAGGCGGAAGGGTAGGTCAAGAGGCGGCGCGAGGGGCCCAGACCATAGGGCCGCGCGGCCAGGGCAGGGGCCGCGCCGCCCTATGCTCTGGCTGCCTCGTGGCCCCTCTTCATTTCATCTTCGGACTTCTGGAAGCTTCGTGGAAAAATAGGCCCCTGGGCGTTGATTTCGTCCAATTCCGAGAATATTTCCTTACTAGGATTTCTGAAACCAAAAACAGCAGAAAACAGCAACTGGCACTTCGGCATCTTGTTAATAGGTTAGTTCCAGAAAATGCACGAATATGACATAAAGTGTGCATAAAACATGTAGATAACATCAATAATATGGCATGGAACATAAGAAATTATCGATACGTCGGAGACGTATCAGCATCCCCAAGCTTAGTTCTGCTCGTCCCGAGCAGGTAAAACGATAACACAGATAATTTCTGGAGTGACATGCCATCATAATCTTGATCATACTATTTGTAAAGCATATGTAGTGAATGCAGCGATCAAAACAATGTATATGACATGAGTAAACAAGTGAATCATAAAGCAAAGACTTTTCATGAATAGCACTTCAAGACAAGCATCAATAAGTCTTGCATAAGAGTTAACTCATAAAGCAATAATTCAAAGTAAAAGCATTGAAGCAACACAAAAGAAGATTAAGTTTCAGCGGTTGCTTTCAACTTGTAACATGTATATCTCATGGATATTGTCAACATAGAGTAATATAATAAGTGCAATAAGCAAGTATGTAGGAATCAATGCACAGTTCACACAAGTGTTTGCTTCTTGAGGTGGAGAGAAATAGGTGAACTGACTCAACATTGAAAGTAAAAGAATTGTCCTCCATAGAGGAAAAGCATCGATTGCTATATTTGTGCTAGAGCTTTGATTTTGAAAACATGAAACAATTTTGTCAACGGTAGTAATAAAGCATATGTATCATGTAAATTATATCTTATAAGTTGCAAGCCTCATGCATAGCGTACTAATAGTGCCCGCACCTTATCCTAATTAGCTTGGACTACCGGATCATCACAATGCACATGTTTTGACCAAGTGTCACAAAGGGGTACCTCTATGCCGCCTGTACAAAGCTCTAAGGAGAAAGCTCGCATTGGATTTCTCGCTATTGATTATTCTTCAACTTAGACATCCATACCGGGACAACATAGACAACAGATAATGGACTCCTCTTTTATGCATAAGCATGTAACAACAATTAGTAATTTTCTCATTTGAGATTGAGGATATATGTCCAAAACTGAAACTTCCACCATGGATCATGGCTTTAGTTAGCGGCCCAATGTTCTTCTCTAACAATATGCATGCTTAACCATAAGGTGGTAGATCGCTCTTACTTCAGACAAGACGAACATGCATAGCAACTCACATGAAATTCAACAATGAATAGTTGATGGCGTCCCCAGTGAACATGGTTATCGCACAACAAGCAACTTAATAAGAGATAAAGTGCATAATTACATATTCAATACCACAATAGTTTTTAAGCTATTTGTCCCATGAGCTATATATTGCAAAGGTGAATGATGGAATTTTAAAGGTAGCACTCAAGCAATTTACTTTGGAATGGCGGAAAATACCATGTAGTAGGTAGGTATGGTGGACACAAATGGCATAGTGGTTGGCTCAAGTATTTTGGATGCATGAGAAGTATTCCCTCTCGATACAAGGTTTAGGCTAGCAAGGCTTATTTGAAACAAACACAAGGATGAACCGGTGCAGCAAAACTCACATAAAAGACATATTGAAAACATTATAAGACTCTACACCGTCTTCCTTGTTGTTCAAACTCAATACTAGAAATTATCTAGACCTTAGAGAAACCAAATATGCAAACCAAATTTTAGCATGCTCTATGTATTTCTTCATTAATGGGTGCAAAGAATATAATGCAAGAGCTTAATCATGAGCACAACAATTGCCAAGTATCACATTACCCAAGACATTTATAGCAATTACTACATGTATCATTTTCAAATTCCAACCATATAACAATTTAACGAAGGAGAAACTTCGCCATAAATACTATGAGTAGAAATCAAGGACATACTTGTCCATATGCTACAGCGGAGCGTGTCTCTCTCCCATAAAGTGAATGCTAGGATCCATTTTATTCAAACAAAACAAAAAAAAAACAAACCGACGCTCCAAGCAAAGCACATAAGATGTGATGGAATAAAAATATAGTTTCAGGAGGAACCTGATAATGTTGTCGATGAAGAAGGGGATGCCTTGGGCATCCCCAAGCTTAGACGCTTGAGTCTTCTTAATATATGCAGGGGTGAACCACCGGGGCATCCCCAAGCTTAGAGCTTTCACTCTCCTTGATCATGTTGCATCATACTCCTCTCTTGATCCTTGAAAACTTCCTCCACACCAAACTCGAAACAACTCATTAGAGGGTTAGTGCACAATAAAAATTAACATATTCAGAGGTGACACAATCATTCTTAACACTTCTGGACATTGCATAATGCTACTGGACATTAGTGGATCAAAGAAATTCATCCAACATAGCAAAAGAGGCAATGCGAAATAAAAGGCAGAATCTGTCAAAACAGAACAGTTCATATTGACGAATTTTAAAATGGCACCAGACTTGCTCAAATGAAAATGCTCAAATTGAATGAAAGTTGCGTACATATCTGAGGATCATGCACGTAAATTGGCTTAATTTTCTGAGCTACATACAGGGAGGTGGACCCAGATTCGTGACAGCAAAGAAATCTGGAACTGCGCAGTAATCCAAATCTAGTACTTACTTTTCTATCAACGGCTTAACTTGGCACAACAAAACACAAAACTAAGATAAGGAGAGGTTGCTACAGTAGTAAACAACTTCCAAGACACAAAATAAAAACAAAGTACTGTAGGTAAAAACATGGGTTGTCTCCCATAAGCGCTTTTCTTTAACGCCTTTCAGCTAGGCGCAGAAAGTGTGTATCAAGTATTATCGGAGGGTGGTGTATCGTTATTATGAGCTCCCCCATCCGCAGTGGTACTAAGGGCTTTGTCAATTTTAGGCCTATAATAATACTTCTTTGGTTTAGGCACTTTAGAGACATACATAAACTTTTGCTCCTTACCCACATAAGCTTTCTCCTTATATTTAAGAGAAGAAAATGTTGAACCCAAGGTTCCCATAGCCTTTTCAAGTTCATCAATCCTATTGATTTGATCATCATGGACAACACAAGTTCCTAGGACACTAATTCTTTCATCAATTCCTCCTAAGGATTTATCAAGTTCATCAGTTTTATCAAGTAACATTTCCAATTTAGCTTCAATACTTGGAAAAATTTTCTCTATGGTTTCCAATTTTTTCATAACATCTTCAAGAGAGATTTCAGTTTTAACTTTATCAACAGGGGGTATTCCAAATAAACTCTCAATAATGCAACTAGCTTCTAATGCAGGAGTACTTAGGAAGTCACCTTTTGCGAGACTATCAAGAACATATCTATTCCAGCTAGAGATACCAACATAAAAATTCCTGAGTAAAATAATGGTGGAGTGTTTCTTAGTGCATCTATTATTGGCATCACTAATTCTATACCAAGCATCTCTCAAACATTCTCCCCCTCGTTGCTTAAACGTACGAACTTCAACTTCAGGATTACTCATTTTAGTAGTAGTAAATAAAGCAAACTAGATAAAGTAAATGCAAGTAACTAATTTTTTTGTGTTTTTGATATAGCAAACAAGATAGCAAATAAAGTAAAACTAGCAACTAATTTTTTTGTATTTTGATTTAGTGCAGCAAACAAAGTAGTAAATAAAACTAAGCAAGACAAAAACAAAGTAAAGAGATTGAGAAGTGGAGACTCCCCTTGCAGCGTGTCTTGATCTCCCCGGCAACGGCGCCAGAAATCTAGCTTGATGGCGTGTAACTCACACGTTCGTTGGGAACCCCAAGAGGAAGGTATGATGCGCACAGCAGCAAGTTTTCCCTCAGAAAGAAACCAAGGTTTATCGAACCAGGAGGAGCCAAGAAGCACGTTGAAGGTTGATGGCGGCGGGATGTAGTGCGGCGCAACACCAGGGATTCCGGCGCCAACGTGGAACCTGCACAACACAACCAAAGTACTTTGCCCCAACGAAACAGTGAGGTTGTCAATCTCACCGGCTTGCTGCAACAAAGGATTAACCGTATTGTGTGGAAGATGATTGTTTGCAGAAAACAGTAAAACAGTATTGCAGTAGATTGTATTTCAGTAAAGAGAATTGGACCGGGATCCACAGTTCACTAGAGGTGTCTCTCCCATAAGACAAACAGCATGTTGGGTGAACAAATTACAGTTGGGCAATTGACAAATAAAGAGGGCATGACCATGCACATACATATCATGATGAGTATAGTGAGATTTAATTGGGCATTACGACAAAGTACATAGACCGCCATCCAACTGCATCTATGCCTAAAAAGTCCACCTTCAGGTTATCATCCGAACCCCCTCCAGTATTAAGTTGCTAAAAACAGATAACTGCATTAAGTATTGCGCGTAATGTAACTAGTGACTACATCCTTGAACATAGCACCAATGTTTTATCCCTAGTGGCAACAGCACATCCATAACCTTAGAGGTTCTTGTCACCCCTCCAGATTCACGGAGACATGAACCCACTATCGAGCATAAATACTCCCTCTTGGAGTTACTAGCATCAACTTGGCCAGAGCATCTACTAATAACGGAGAGCATGCAAGATCATAAACAACACATAGACATAGCTTTGATAATCAACATAACAAGTATTCTCTATTCATCGGATCCCAACAAACGCAACATATAGAATTATAGATAGATGATCTTGATCATGTTAGGCAGCTCACAAGATCCGATAATGATAGCATGCATCCTAAATTCATCATTTATATTTATTCTGCCAACCATATACCTCCACATTTTCTCGCTCCTTTCATCACCACTCCATTTCCACCGCATGACACTTTCCCTTGCTCCTAGATCACAGAGAGCATTATGAATGGTTTCCTTACCAATGCCGCAAGTTATTGTAAGTATACATGGGTGTTCTATCTTGGTTGGAGTTCTACCTTCCAAGGGGTAACTTGTAACAACTGCAATTGATTCTAGAACTTGTTTCTTCCTATTTAGGAGCCCTCTCAGGAATTTAGAGTAAGTAGGAACTGGAATAGCATCAGCCAAAGGTAATAACAAACATAAATCTTATAAAGCTCGAGCAAATGATTTATACAATTCATTTTATTCCGATTCTCCTAGCGTTTAGGGTATGGAAGTGACCCCTTCATCATTGGTTTCTCTTTTACCTTAGGAGACGATTCATGCTTACTTGGGGAATTCTTATTATTTTTGAGGTTGTGTAGCTCATTTATCCTTGGTTATTATTATCTCTTGTGGTTGCTCACGGTTGGGTTCCGCTTTTTCCCTTCCATCCACAGTTTCTACATCGGAGTCATTCAATTCTTCTTCTCGGTTTCTCCTACTTAGCCTTCTTCCTATTGAGACTTCTACTTCATATGAGCTTCTAATTTAATATCATCTTGAGGATCAACTAGATTTTCTTCTTCTTGACTAATCTATTGAGTTTCTTTTATCTTTTGTGCTTGTTCTTCATATCAATCCAGACCTTTTGGTCCCTGCACTTGGCAACCACCTCCCGTAACAACATTAGAAACAAAAGTTCTTTTAAAATCTTCTTTCTTAAGTAAGAGGGATTGAGTCTTAGCTATTTACTCACACTGAGCTCTAACCATGCGAGAATGCATTCTTAAATGTTTAGTAATATGCCCCTTTTCATCTAATTGTTCAGCTAGTTGAGATATCGTCTTAGCTTTGTCATTTAGGTACTTTTGAATACTATAGTCAACTGCATAGACGACATAAACACACACCTATATTATTTATCCGCCACCAACATGCCAGTACCGTACATGATTACCACAATTTCAGGTCCACGGAAGTGTATGCTACTGAACACACAAAAGTAGGATATGTTGTTGATCTCCCGATCTACCCCTTCCACTTTGGCAGCTTTTTGGTTGCAAGGTGTTTTATGGAACTTCTAGAAGCGTGTTTGCAATCAGGCAAACAATATAGATTATGTGATTAGCTGGTGAGTTTATCTCAATATCCCTGAATAGATATTAGTTTCTTCTTACTTCTTAGCATGGGTTCGATTGTGTTTTCATGGGGAAAAATTACTCCTTAGTAGTTGAATGTTATTGTAGTCAAACTTTAAGGAATTTCATGTTTAATAATGTCTACAATTTCTTCCTTATTTGAGGGGTAAGGAAGGTGCTCTGCCATTCGATTTGATTTGGAAAGAAAGTTTATGTACATAAGATCTCAGAAGAGACCAGAAAAAGGAAAGAATGGTGTCCAAATAACAAAAAAGGTGTCGCTCGACCACCAAAACTAGTTGGTTTGGTCTCCAGGTGTTGGAGATATGCCCAAGAGGCAATAATAAAGTGATTATTATATATCTTTATGTTTATGATAAATGTTTGCATACCATGCTATAATTGTATTAACCGAAACATTGATACATGTGTGTTATGTAAACAACAAGGAGTCCCTAGTAAGCCTCTTGTATAACTAGCTTGTTGATTAATAGATGATCATAGTTTCATGATCATGAACATTGGATGTTATTAATAACAAGGTTATGTCATTGATAAATGATGTAATGGACATACACCCAAATAAGCGTAGCATATGATCACGTCATTAAGTTCTATTTGCTATAAGCTTTCGATACATAGTTACCTAGTCCTTCGACCATGAGATCATATAAATCACTTATACCGGAAGGGTACTTTGATTACATCAAACGCCACTGCGTAAATGGGTGGTTATAAAGGTGGGATTAAGTATTCGGAAAGTATGAGTTGAGGCATATGGATCAAGAGTGGGATATTGTCCATCCCGATGACGGATAGATATACTCTGGGCCCTCTCGGTGGAATGTCGTCTAATTAGTTTGCAAGTATATGAATGGTTCATAAGAGATGACATACCACGGTACGAGTGTAAGAGCAAGATCTATGACCCTTGTTTTGTGTGTTTGATAACAACACTCGAACAATTCTAACCGTGCACAAAGATTATCTTTGATGGATTTGTAGGTGTACGGTGCCCTCGCTGAACACACTATGATCGGAAGACTGAAGCGTAGATCTTAGGTTTTCTGGTTTTGTGTGTGTGTCGTGAGGTAACATGGTAGGAGAGGAAAAGAGGAAAAAGCTGTTTTAGTCTTTGCGGTACTACCGGTACCAGGAGCGGTAGTACCGCTACCCCTACTGGTACCGCCCGAGATACCGCTCTGAGGATTGCATATGGAAATGTCCCACAGAACCCGTTACGGTACCTTTACGGTACCCTGAGCGGTAGTACCGCTTGAGAGCGGTAGTACCGCCCACGGTACCGCTCAAGTGCATCGTAACGCGTTACGGTCGTACCGATGTGGTGCGCCGGTACCGCTTCGAGTCCGGTAAGCTACGGACCCCGTTGCGGTACCTCGAGCGGTACCGCAAGCGATAGTACCGCAATGTGTCCACGTGGACAAGTTCGGTGGGGATTCGAACTCAGAGCGGTAGTACCGCTTTCCGTGCGGTAGTACCGCTTAGGCAAAAACAGCAGGTAACGGTTGGATTTGGAGGGACCTATATAAAGGCCCCTTCTTCTCCAGCCAGCCTTAGCTCTTCTCTCTCTCTCCTCCATTGTTGCTGAGCTCAAACTTAGTGGATCTCTCTTCCTACCCAATCAATCTTCATGGGTTGTTGGGAGCCTCCTTGTGGTGTGGAGCTCGCCCCAACCTTGTGAAGGAATCACCGCCTCGACCGGTGCCTTAGTGCAGAAGGGGGAGCACCTTTGTGGAACTCTCTCGAGGAAGAAGGTGAGGCCTTCCTTCGTGGTGTGGCCGTCTAGTCTCTTGTGTGAGGATAGCACCTCCTCAACGCAGACGTACTCCCTTTTGTGGGAGGAACTGCGGGAAAAAACCTCGCCTCGTCTCCGCGCCCTCCGGTTGTCCCGCTCCTTACTCTTACTATCTTGTGATTGTTCCTTTGCTTGTTGTACTTGTCTAGGATCATTGTAGGAACACCGCCATCGCTAAAGCTATCATATTTATCTTCCGTTACACTAAAAATTGCAAAAGGCTAAAACTTGACGTAGCGCCCATTCACCCCCCCTCTTGTTCGCTACGATCCATTCAATTGGTATCAGAGCAAGGTTTTCTTGCTTGGGCTTTACCGCCTAAGAAATGGCCGAACAAGAGAATGGAGAGAATGGGTTCCTTCCCGGTGAGCAATCACCTCCACTATCAATTGTCGATAGCACTCCGGCTACTTTGGATGACCTCAAGAAATTGGAGTCATCCATTGTATCTCAATTGAAGGCTATGATGATGGAGTTGATTGCTCCCAAATCAACCCCCAAGGCAAGTGTCGATGTTCCTCCACCACAAGTCAACACCCTTCCTCTTGTTGATTTTGTCGCGCAATCGACAAAACCACCTCGAGAAGGGGAACTTGAGGACGTTGCCACTTCATCAAAAGGGAAGGATGAATCACCGGTTGAGGGACAATTAGGAGGTTATCATGCGGTGCCCCCACCAAGTGATTACTCCCTAAATGTCCCAATACCCATGCCTCGCATCTTGGCTCATGGCTCACCACCACTACTTGAATCCAATAACTTTGAAAATTGGCAATTCTTGATGAAATCTTATGTGCACAGCGCGTCTACCAAGCTTTAGCGCATCATTAAGGAAGGCCATTCACCAAGAGACCCAAAGAACTTGACAAGAAGAGAGGTCGTGGATGGTCAACTCAACACCACCGCCATCTATATGATTCACATGGCCGTCACGCCCAAGGATTGCACTCATATCCGCTCGCTCAAGACCGCCAAGGAAGCATGGGATAAACTTGACAAGCTCTTCCTCGGGAATGAGAGCATCCAAAGCTCTCGTTTCAATGAAGTGAACAACATGGCCATATCTAAAGAGAATGTGGAAGACCGTGTTGCTTGCACCCACAATACTCGCAAGCCCAACTTTGCATTGAAAATGAAGGACTATGGAGCTAGTGAAAGCCATGTGGATCCCATTGAGTGGAGTCCGGATGGTCTCAAGGCCGAATATCGTGAACACATGGCTCGTGCCGTCAAGAGTTTTTGGAATGAATACAAGAGACAAAGCTCCATACAATTTTGCTACAATTGTGGCGACACAAGGCACCTTGTTGCGGAGTGTATCTATGAGAGAAAAAAAAGATCATCTTGCTACAATTGTGGTGACAAAAGGCACCTTGTTGCGGAATGTATCTATGAGAGAAGGGATGAAAATGATGGAATGCTCGTTCGCAAGAGCGGGTTTAGATCTCTCTCCAAAGGGCTCTCTGACAAGGTATCAACTTGTCAATGCCTACGGATTGTAGACTAGGGTTTAGTTAGATGTAGAGGGCAAGTAGATCTCGAAGGTTTCAGCCGAAAAGTACTCGACGAATATAAAACTAGGGTTGTGCTGACAGTAGATTTGATGCTTTCTTTGTCCCTCAACTCCCCCTTATATAGGAGGTGGAGCCGAGGGATTCGTATTGTACAAGTTACAGAGTTCGGGAAGGTTTCTAACACATCCCACTAGATTACAAACATCATCTCCTAATACAACTCTAGCTTTCCTTAATAACAACTTGGGCTTCCGATTCTTCTTATTCTTCGAGTCATGGGCCTTCAGTAAACCCCGGGTACTATCTTCGGTAGGCCCATTGGGGATGCCTATGTCAGTAGCCCCCGAGATTTTGCTTGAATCGCAGAATCGGGGAAAATCTCCACTGTTTAGATTTACTCTATAACTTTAAACTTCTCTATATTTCTTCATAATAATTTCTATATTGTACAGGGATAATGGTGATTGGGGCTAGTTCATCTGACGGATCAGGTACTAGTTAACTGCTCTAGTGGCAATCCGCAAAAACCTACTTCAAGATCACATCCCCGAACATGACCTCGGGATACTGGTGTAAACTTCGACAGGTGCCACTTAAGGTCTTACCATTCTATCGAGTCCCAGTCATATTTTATCGGGTACCTAACGCGTCCGTTAGGATTTTTCTTCGTATCTGTTGATACGGATAAAAGTAGCAAACCGACGTCAGAGACGGCGCCACGCCACTCAGAACGGATCTGGGGTCTTACCTTCGCAAAGTTTTGCGGCATTCAGAAATTGTTTGCAACTTTGGCGTTCTGAGAATATATTGTCGAGTGCTTATTTGGCTGTTGGAATGGCACATTTTATTGAGTCAACGGATGACTTAAATTGCTTTCCCGATGGGAGTATATGTAGAGTTACTTTAACTCGAAATATACTCTCTTGTTCTTCTATCTTTCTTCTCTTTTTTATATAATTTCATCGGGTACGCGAACAGCGTTCCCGATGGGAGTAGCCCCCGAGGCTACAGCCAAGGACTTGTGCTTGGGTGTAGGCTCCACATTTTATGCCGCTATATTTTCTTTCTCTTTCGAAATTTTCAAATCTCTCGGGTGCGCGAACAGCGCTCCCGATGGGAGTAGCCCCCGAGGCTATGAGCAAATAATTTGTATTTGATCATAGGCTCACACCATATCTATTTTGTCTTTCTCAAACTTTTCATTTGTTTCAAAGTAGCCCCCGAGCATTTGGGCAAAAACTTGTATTTGATCAAAGGCTCCCGAAATAATCAATAATCTTTTGCTGTCGAAATTTTTGTCATGCGTCTTTGTCGAAAATTTCTCTTGTCAAGGTGACATCATTGCTTACGATAGCCACGATTACTGTATCGGGAATATGCGAGAACCGCTTCTCTCTCTGCCTTGTGGGTCCAATTTTCCTATCCAATTGACACGTCGTGCACGTGGGGGACACACGTCGTCCGTTTTTTCCGGCACACGCACTGTATCGCCTGTCCGTTCACTTCTCAGTAAAAATCCATTTTTACCCCTTGTCCACGTGTTTGCCATCTGCATCATAATTTTTCCATCCAACGGCTGTGTCGACTCGCCGCACCACTACATAAAGCCATCGTCTTCCTCCTTCAGCACTTTCGCTCGCGCCACATCTCTACTCCTCCTCTGCAAATCCTCCATTGCTTCCATTGCTTCAAGCGCTCAACTACTCTCACACCCTTCGTCGCCAAGTCCATTGATGCCGCCACGCGTTCGTTTGAGTAGGCATAGCACACCGGAGTCGAAGATGACGACAACAGATCTGGGAAGCGCCGAGTGGGAGAGATCCAAGATTTCTGCCCAAGACATCAACTTGCTGAGGAAAATGGGATTCAACAAGAAGGAGGACTCACTCCATTTCCCCAAGGAGGAAAGCTACCCGAAACCTCCAATCGACTATCGGGTTAGTTTCGTTGACCACCTCATCCGAGGTCTTTCTCCTCCAATCCACGAGTTTCTCCGTGGTCTCCTTTTTGTCTATGGGCTTCAGTTACATCATCTGACGCCCAATTCCATCCTCCACATCTCGATTTTTATCACACTATGTGAGTGCTTCCTCGGGGTCCAACCCAATTGGGCTTTGTGGAAGCGCATCTTCTGCATCCGCCGAAATGGCTCTCACAACGTCGCCTATAACATTGGCGGCGTTGTTATCTGTGTTCGTTCTGATGTCGAGTATTTCGATGTCAAATTTCCCGACTCCGTCCAAGGTTGGCGGAAGAAGTGGCTGTACATCCATGAAGAAAGCTCTAATCCAGTGGAAGAAAACATCGCCCCTTTTGACGGAGAAGCCAAAATCCTTCGCCGCCATTCTTGGGATGCTGAAGCTACTGATGCTGAGAAGTTGGCGACAGAGGCGTTGATGACTCGCATCCACGAGCTACAAAACACCCGCGGCAAGGAACTTTCGGTATTGAGATTACCGCTTATTTCCTTAGGACTAGGGTGCAGCCTCTTCAAGCTCGCAAAAACCCCTTCTGGAAGTACGCTGGTGAAAAAGATGTCGATAGGCTCTCAAAAGATCTTCCTTTGAAAGATTTTGAAAAGCTTATCCGCAAAATCTCATCGCTCAACAAGAAAGATTCAGTTCCAAGTTCTTGCCGTATTGCGCCATATAGTAGCGCCAATCCCCTTCCCGAGGTAATTTTCCTCTTTTAATTGCTATATTGCCTCCTCGAGTTTATTATTTGTCGACTACTATCTTGTTAACACCTTTTCTTTCCCCCCCTTTTTTTTCTTCAGGACCACCCTGTCCTTGTTTCTCTTCCTCCTCTTCCTGAAGGTGGAGAAGTTGAGGACCGTACTGTTGTCGACAATGACAACCAAAGTACCTCGCGCCACCTTGTGAAGTCGCGGGTTCCCACAAATCCGCGGCTTCCGCTGAGTCAGAAGCCACTGGCTCGACACACTCTCTTCCTCATGTTTCTCCAAGGATGAAGAGGAAAAGGGATGAAGTCAAAGATTCCGACACCTCCAAAGCCGAAGAAGCCGAGCCTTCAGATGGGAAGGCAGCTTTCAATCCATATACTGATGCCCTCGTCAGCTCGTAAGTTACTTCTTACTCTTTACTTTTTGTTTTGACATTTCCTGTCTATCTTGCTTCTTATACTGCCGCCATTTTTATTGTAGTGATGACGAGGAAAATGAACAACCTACTAACGCGGCTGCTCGAACGAGTACGTCACGTACTTTAGTTGTGTCTAAAACTCAGCGTGATGGGGAGGAAACTTCGCCTCCTCAACAAAACATCGAGCATTCGACTCCACCTGCGAGCCCCCGTGCCTCTTCGCCAAAGAGGGCAAGGATCGAGCCATCCAAGGAAACCATCATATTCCCTGGTGACTCTTCGACACCTTCATTAGATGATGTAAGTGTTTCAATCTTCTCTTTTTTGCTCACGTGCCGAGCCTTTCAGTGTTTTTATCTCTGCTTTGTTTCTTACGATATGCTGTCGGCTTCAGACTAGCTATATTGACTTATTTTTCTTTTGGTCCTCCTTTCAGCCTTTAATGAAGGAATTTATCCGTCTTGGTACCCAATTCGTCGGGTATCTTCATCCATCTCCTTTGTTGCATTCACTCTACTATTTTTGTCATAGCATTTAATTGTCGCGTATTTTGTCAGGACAACTTGCGGAACCCAATAAGCGTGCTAACGCTCTTGCTGCTAAGTTAGAGCAGAGCGAAAGAGCCTGCAAGAAAGCTAAAAAAGAGGCTGCCACCATTGAAGATCTTCGAAAGAGGCTCCATGACGCAGAAACTTCCTTGAGCGAGAATATATCTCAGCAATCAGCTCGAGAAGCAGAGATCCTCTCTCGCTTCGAGTCGCAGAGTCGACGTTTTGTTAGTAAGTGCCGAAATCCTCGTGTATTTCCTCGGGTTACTTCACATTTTCCCCACGTTCTTTATTTATAAGCTACTCTTTGTTTGTTTTTAGGGAGAACTCATCAGGAGTACGAAGTTGAGGGTCCTGAGGGCGACGATCTTCTTGATGCGCTGACCCTTCTTGAGATTCATGGGGATGAAGCACGCGACGGCATTGAAAACGCTGAGGCAGGTCTGTCGAAGCTTTTCCCCTACTTCTTCCCGAAGAAAGAGGTCCCCATTACTTTTGTTGATCTCGCCAAAGCCTTCAATGATCCGAAAGATCTTGGACTAAAACTTCGCCAAGAAATTCTGAAGATTGGCGTTGAGGGCACTATCGTGCTGATCGCTAATAGTCAGCAAAACGTTGACTGGGCCAAGGTTGGCGACATAGGGGAGATGGAGACGAAGAAATGGCAATCTCTAATTAAAGCTGCCAAGCCTTCCGCCAGACCAATCCTTTCCTTCCTTGGTGTGAAACCAGCACCTGCTCCAAGTGCATCCAAGCCGGAGGTCAAGTAGACCATCCTGTCCTCTTGTTTTTTAGTTCTATCTTTTGATGCTGTCGCCTTAGTAGTTTCGGCGACAATCGTGATAGTCCAGGTAGTGACCTTTCTTTTGTAATAGCAATGTACATATTTTGAGATTTAATGAAAATCTGTGCTTGCTGGATGATTGATGTCGAAGAATTTTTTATTTTCAGTTGATTTTTGACAACTATTCTGCAACTCCTCGTCCTTCCGATGTTTTCCCTGCCTCTTCTCATTCGAAGAAAGTGCGTGTTGTACTGAACTTGGTGAAGATTCCTCGAGTAAAAATTTAGCTCAAGAATTGAAAGAACTTCGTCGACAACTTCAATATGCGAAGAAGCAAACACTTGTGATGATGGATCAAGCTCGCAAGGCATCCGAAAAAGAGGAATTTGCACTCCAGCAAGCTCGAGAAGCCATAACTGCTAAGGAAGCTGCCGTTTCTGAGGCTGAAAAGGCAGCCGCTCGAGAGAATTTAATGCTAGATTTGATGAATGAAGCCAGTACAGATATGTTAGGTATGCTTTCCCAAATCAAAGCTTCCTCTGTCTTCTTGCTTGTTCTTTTCTCTGAAATTCCTATGCCATCGCCAAATAGGTTCTTTCCTTGATACTGCTGCTGAAGACGAGAGGGTGAACACAAGGACCAATCTCCTCGTTAATCTTTCTCTTGACCATGGGTCTCTTTTCTGGGCCACTCCAGAACGTACCCGACAGATTATTAGGTTTCAGGACCGCGCCTGTCAGGTTCGCGAATTCCTTGATTTCTGCACTAGGACCTTGTCCCTGGTGTACAAGACAATGTTTCCTCGGAACGAGGCACTCGATACTCTTCTTGGTCTCATAGAAAAATTTCGGGATGCTCCTCGTATCCATAACTTTGTGCGAGCTCAACTGTCTGCTGGAGCAAGATTCGCCATGATTATGATACAGATCTGCTACCGAAAATTAGACCTGACGATGATTGTCTCCAAGTGCCTGGCTAAGCAGTCGAAGAGAAAAAGGAACATCGACGAGATCAATGATATTGTAACTCCTGTAGCCGAGGAAATGATGGACGAGCTTCTTCGGATGGATTCTGAATTCTTTGTCAAAGGAAGTTATGCCGAACATACGACGACTGCTGCAAATAACAAAGGGTTGTTCATAGATAGCATATTGGGTAGGGATTGATATTTTTCCTTGTAACTTGTCAAACTTTCTCAGGAATTGCATCTTGCGTGTTGTAAACATATTCTATATTGTAAAGTTAGTCGATATTTCTATTTTTCCTCCTCAAGCCCCCGAGTGTTTCGGTGGTAAATCTCTTTATTGTGTATGCGAGGTATTAGACCAAAGCAACCAAAAAAATATATACTATATTTGCGGGTGCTAGCCCCCGAGTATTTTGTCTGATTGCTATTTTGTAGCTTCGTTTTACCTGGCGAGGTATTCAATACCAAGGCGAGATAATTTTATCAGCTAAATTCATCTATATTGTAGCTTCAAGGCGTAAGCCCCTGATCGTGTCGAAGAAAAGATATATATTTCCACTATCTTTATTTTATTGCAGCCCCGCGAGCCCGCCTCATTAAAAACCTTTCCCGACCCCACTCGGTGCCTCGAAAAAGGAAAAGAGTGCGTCTGAAAACTCGCGGGTGTTTCAGTACATTGTATTTTTACAAGGAGGACTATATTTCGACACTAAGCGTAAAAACGCCTTAGCTGTGCCACGTTCCAGGGGTTCTTCTGGAGATTCCCTGTCTTCTTGTCCTTGATCCTGTACGCTCCTCCTTCGATGACTTCTGTGACGATGTAAGGGCCAAGCCATGGCGACTCAAGTTTTTCAGTACGCTCTTGGTTGAGTCGCAAGACTAGGTCTCCCACCTGAAAGGATCTTGGTCGTAATCGTCGACTGTGGTAGTTTTTCAGGTCCTGCTGATATTTCGTTACCCTTACTTCGTCTCGAGCTTCGTCGAGTGCATCGACGTCGTCTTCCAATGCTTTCGTGGAGATTTCTTCATTGTACTCCGTGACTCTCGGAGAATCGTGCTCTATTTCTATCGGCAGCACTGCCTCTGCCCCGTGGACCAGAAAAAACGGAGTCTCCTGTGTCGCTGTATTTGGCGTTGTTCGGATGCTCCATAACACGCTCGGCAACTCTTCTGGCCAAGTGTGTCGAGCTTTTTCCAGTGGCCCTAACAAACGCTTCTTGATGCCATTGCAGATGATGTCGTTGGCTTTCTCGACTTGACCATTGGTTTGAGGATGTGCAACTGACGCGAAGTGCAATTTGATGCCTACCTCTGCACATTACGCTTTGAATTCCTTGGATGTGAAGTTACTGCCGTTGTCCGTGACGATGCTATGAGGTACTCCAAACTGAAAAATGATGCCCTTCATGAATTTTATTGCTGACGCTGCATCCGGTGAATTTATCGGCTTTGCTTCTATCCACTTGGTAAATTTGTCTACCGCGACGAGCATATACTCGTATCCTCCTGGCGAGGCTTTGTGTAACTTTCCCACCATGTCGAGACCCCACTGAGCAAAGGGCCAAGATAAGGGTATGGGCATCAATTCCGCCACCGGAGAGTGGGGTTTTGCGGCAAATCTTTGGCACGCATCGCAAGTTCGCACTATTTCCTTTGCGTCTTCAATTGCTGTCAACCAGTAAAATCCAGCTCGAAAGACCTTGACCGCGATAGCTCGACTACTTGCGTGATGGCCACACACTCCTTCGTGTACATCCTTTAGGATTATCCTTCCTTCTTCGGGTGTGACGCACCTCTGTAACACACCCGAAATACTTCATTTGTACAACTCCCCTTTAACCACTGTGAAAGCTTTGGATCGTCTGATAACTCGCCTTGCTTCAACTGGATCGTCGGGTATTGTTTTCCTTAGGATATATGATATGTACGCCTGCATCCATGAGATTTGCACCATCAGTACTAGATCCTGTTCCTCTTCTTCTTCCAATGCTTCTTTCGCAGCCCCCGAGGGTTTCTCGTTCTTCTCCTTCTTTGTTGATTTCTTCGGCTTTGTGGACCTCTCTGTTATCTCCTCCCAGAATAAGCCTGGTTGGATTGCGAGGCACCGCGACCCGATGTTTGCAAGAACGTCGGCTTCATCATTACTCAGCCTGCTGATGTGGTTTACCTCGCATCCATCAAACAACTTCTCTAGTTCATTATACATTTCCTTGTACGCTATCATGCTATCATTGACCGCATCACATTGGTTCATGACTTGCTGAGTCACCAATTGTGAGTCACCAAATATTTTTAGTCGAGTTGCGCCGCAGGCTTTCGCCATCTTCATCCCATGTATAAGGGCTTCATATTCTGCCTCATTATTAGATGCGTTTGGGAACATCATCCGCAGAACATATTTCAATTTGTCGCCTGGCGATATGAGTATCACCCCTGCTCCAGCTCCTTCTAACCTTTTGGACCCGTCGAAGTTCATAGTCCAGGTTCTCGATAAATCCGGAGGTCCTGTGTTTTGCAACTCCATCCACTCTGCGATGAAGTCTGGTAAAATTTGCGACTTTATTGCCTTTCTTTTTTCATACGTGATGTCCCGAGGAGAAAGTTCTATTCCCCAAAGGGAGACACGGCCTGTAGCTTCTGGATTGTTGAGTATGTTGGATAAAGGCGCCTCATTGACCACTATTATCGGATGCGCGAAAAATAGTGCCGCAATTTTCTTGCGGTTGTGAATACTCCATATGCTAGCTTTTGGTACTGCGGGTACCTCTGTTTTGAAGGCGATAATACTTCACTAATGAAATATACTGGCATCTGTACTCCATGGAGTTTTCCTTCTTCTTCTCTTTCGACAACTAGCGCCGTGCTGACCACCTGAGGTGTAGCCGCAATATATAACAGGAGTGGTTCCTTCTCTTTTGGCGCCACTAAAATTGGTGGTGTCGAAATTTTCCGTTTGAGGTCCTCGAAGGCCCTATCTGCCTCTTCGTTCCACTGGAACTTCTCTCCTTGTTTGATTAAGGCGTAGAACGGTAGCGCCTTTTCTCCCAGCCTGGCGACGAATCTGCTTAAAGCTGCGACTCGCCCAGTTAACTGCTGTATTTCCTTCAACTTTGTTGGCTTCCTCATTGTTACGATAGCTTGGATTTTTTCGGGATTTTCTTCAATCCCTCTCGCTGAAACTAGGAACCCGAGAAGTTCTCCTGCAGGGACGCCGAAAGAACATTTCGTCGGGTTCAACTTGAGACAAAATTTGTCAAGGTTGTCGAAAGTTTCCTTCAAGTCCTCGATTAATGTTGCCCCCTTTTTTGATGTGATGACGACGTCGTCGATGTACACTTGTACATTTTTCCCAATCTGTGTTGCTAAGCACTTCTGCATCATCCGTTGATATGTTGCTCCCGCGTTTTTCAACCCGAAAGGCATTGTTCTGTAAAAAAAAAAGCCAAACGGTGTGATTAACGCTGTTTTGGCTTCGTCGTCTTCTTTTAATCTGATCTGGTTGTAACCAGAATATGCGTCCAGGAAGGAAAGACGTTCACATCCTGCCGTGGAGTCGATAATTTGATCGATCCTTGGGAGGGGAAAGTGATCCTTTGGACAATGTTTATTGAGGCACGTAAAGTCGACACACATGCGAAGGACTTTCGTATGTTTCTTCGGCACCATCACTGGGTTAGCTACCCAGGTGGCCTCTGTAGATATCTCTTTAATGAAACCGGCTTCTCTGAGTCGATCAATTTCTGACAGCATGGCTTTGCGGTTTGGTTCCGAAAAACGCCGCAAAGGTTGTTTGATTGGTCGCGCTATTGGATCCAAGTTTAGGTGGTGCTCGGCAAGTTCCCTGGGTACTCCTGGCATGTCAGCTGGACACCATGCGAAGATTTTCCAGTGCTCACGGAGGAACTCGACGAGCGCGCTTTCCTATGCGAGGTCCATGTTTGTTGCGATAGACGTCGTTTTCTTCGGATCTGTCGGGTGGATCTGCACTTCCTTAGAATCTTTTGCGGTATTGAAAGTTGACTCCTTGTTGGGTCTCCCTACATCTGGCAGCACATCATAATCAGTCATGAGCCTTGACGCTTCATACTCCGCTTGCATCCCGAAAGTTTCTGATATTCGATGAAAATCCTTGTCATATTTATCGGCTAACGCGAAGCTTCCTTTGACTGCGATTGGCCCCTTGGGCCCAGGCAACCTCCAAAGCAGGTATGTGTAGTGTGGCACCGCCATAAACCTGGCATACGCTGGGCGTCCCAACAAAGCGTGATACTGCGACGGGAAATCGACAACTTCGAATTCCAACCTTTCTATCCTGTAATTTTCTCGGGTCCCAAACTGAACGTCGAGATTGATCCTCCCTAATGGGTAACTTGGCTTCTCTGGTGTGATGCCGTGGAAACGTGTGTCGGTTGGTTTCAAATTTGCTAAGGAGATGTTCATCTTCCTTAGCGTATCTGCGTACATGAGGTTTAGGCTGCTGCCTCCATCTATAAATACTCGAGATACGTCGAATCCTGCAATTACTGCCGGTAAGATAAGTGCTGATTGCCCTGGTCGAGGAACTTGCTGCGGGTGATCCGCTATTGTGAAGCCAATGTCTTGCCCTGACCAATTTAGGTACTCAACCGTTGGTGGAGGCATCTTTTCTGCCATGAACACTTGCCGCGAGATTACCTTCTAAGCCCTATTAGATGGCCTAGCTTTTTGAATCATCGAGACCGCACCATTATTGTTCTGTTATCACCAGAATTTGACCAAGTCAGAGGTGGGCCGCGATCAAGATGGAGTTGAAGATTATACATGGAAGAATATACATGAATCGGCCTTATATGCAAAATTTGGGCTAGTTTTCCCGTGTATCTGTAACATAGTAGATTACGTGTCGGTTAGTTAGAGTTTGCCTCGTGCACGGTTGGGATTATTCCCACGTTAGAAAGTCTACGGACTATAAATATGTATCTAGGGTTTATGAAATAAACAACAACCATCGTTCAACACAAATCAATCTAGGCGCATCGCCAACTCCTTCGTCTCGAGGGTTTCTTCCGGGTAAGCATCATGCTGCCTTGCGATCTAGGCAGTACAAGTTTATTCGTTACCATGCGTTGCTCGTACTGAAGCCTTTTTGATGGCGAGCAACGTAGTTATCTTAGGTGTGTTTGGGTTAGCATTGTTCTTCGTATCATATGCTGTCGTAGTGCAACCCTTATACATCTAGCCGCCCTTACACCTATCTTAGGTGTAGGGGCGGCACCCCGCTTGATCATTATTTAGTAGATCCGTTACGGTTGCTCCTTGTTCTTCAAGGATTAGTTTAATATCTGCAATAGTTAGGCCTTACAAAGGGTTGGAGGATCCAGCGACGCGTAGGGTGTAGTTTGCTAGCCCTAGACAGGATGTTCCGGGGATCAACCTCGTGTTGGTTTTTAGGCCTTGTTGATGGCGTGTAACTCACACGTTCGTTGGGAACCCCAAGAGGAAGGTATGATGCGCACAGCAGCAAGTTTTCCCTCAGAAAGAAACCAAGGTTTATCGAACCAGGAGGAGCCAAGAAGCACGTTGAAGGTTGATGGCGGCGGGATGTAGTGCGGCGCAACACCAGGGATTCCGGTGCCAACGTGGAACCTGCACAACACAACCAAAGTACTTTGCCCCAACGAAACAGTGAGGTTGTCAATCTCACCGGCTTGCTGCAACAAAGGATTAACCGTATTGTGTGGAAGATGATTGTTTGCAGAAAACAGTAAAACAATATTGCAAAGAGATTGTATTTCAGTAAAGAGAATTGGACCGGGGTCCACAGTTCACTAGAGGTGTCTCTCCCATAAGACAAACAGCATGTTGGGTGAACAAATTACAGTTGGGCAATTGACAAATAAAGAGGGCATGACCATGCACATACATATCATGATGAGTATAGTGAGATTTAATTGGGCATTACGACAAAGTACATAGACCGCCATCCAACTGCATCTATGCCTAAAAAGTCCACCTTCAGGTTATCATCCGAACCCCCTCCAGTATTAAGTTGCTAACAACAGACAATTGCATTAAGTATTGCGCGTAATGTAACTAGTGACTACATCCTTGAACATGGCACCAATGTTTTATCCCTAGTGGCAACAGCACATCCATAACCTTAGAGGTTCTTGTCACCCCTCAGTTCACGGAGACATGAACCCACTATCGAGCATAAATACTCCCTCTTGGAGTTACTAGCATCAACTTGGCCAGAGCATCTACTAATAACGGAGAGCATGCAAGATCATAAACAACACATAGACATAGCTTTGATAATCAACATAACAAGTATTCTCTATTCATCGGATCCCAACAAACGCAACATATAGAATTACAGATAGATGATCTTGATCATGTTAGGCAGCTCACAAGATCCGATAATGATAGCACAATGGGGAGAAGACAACCATCTAGCTACTGCTATGGACCCATAGTCCAGGGGTAGACTACTCACACATCACTCCGGAGGCGACCATGGCGGCGTAGAGTCCTCCGGGAGATGATTCCCCTCTCCGGCAGGTGCCGGAGGCGATCTCTGGATCCCCGAGATGGGATCGGCGTTGGCGGCGTCTCTCGGAAGGTTTTCCGTATCGTGGCTCTCGGTGCGGGGGTTTCGTCACGGAGGCTTTAAGTAGGCGGAAGGGTAGGTCAAGAGGTGGCGCGAGGGGCTCAGACCATAGGGGCCGCGCGGCGGGGGCAGGGGCCGCGCCGCCTATGCTCTGGCTGCCTCGTGGCCCCTCTTCGTTTCATCTTCGGACTTACGGAAGCTTCGTGGAAAAATAGGCCCTGGGCGTTGATTTCGTCCAATTCCGAGAATATTTCCTTACTAGGATTTCTGAAACCAAAAACAGCAGAAAACAGCAACTGGCACTTCGGCATCTTGTTAATAGGTTAGTTCCAGAAAATGCACGAATATGACATAAAGTGTGCATAAAACATGTAGATAACATCAATAATGTGGCATGGAACATAAGAAATTATCGATACGTCGGAGACGTATCAGCATCCCCAAGCTTAGTTCTGCTCGTCCCGAGCAGGTAAAGCGATAACACGAGATAATTTCTGGAGTGACATGCCATCATAATCTTGATCATACTATTTGTAAAGCATATGTAGTGAATGCAGCGATCAAAACAATGTATATGACATAAGTAAACAAGTGAATCATAAAGCAAAGACTTTTCATGAATAGCACTTCAAGACAAGCATCAATAAGTCTTGCATAAGAGTTAACTCATAAAGCAATAATTCAAAGTAAAAGCATTGAAGCAACACAAAAGAAGATTAAGTTTCAGCGGTTGCTTTCAACTTGTAACATGTATATCTCATGGATATTGTCAACATAGAGTAATATAATAAGTGCAATAAGCAAGTATGTAGGAATCAATGCACAGTTCACACAAGTGTTTGCTTCTTGAGGTGGAGAGAAATAGGTGAACTGACTCAACATTGAAAGTAAAAGAATTGTCCTCCATAGAGGAAAAGCATCGATTGCTATATTTGTGCTAGAGCTTTGATTTTGAAAACATGAAACAATTTTGTCAACGGTAGTAATAAAGCATATGTATCATGTAAATTATATCTTATAAGTTGCAAGCCTCATGCATAGCGTACTAATAGTGCCCGCACCTTATCCTAATTAGCTTGGACTACCGGATCATCACAATGCACATGTTTTGACCAAGTGTCACAAAGGGGTACCTCTATGCACTTTGTACAAAGCTCTAAGGAGAAAGCTCGCATTGGATTTCTCGCTATTGATTATTCTTCAACTTAGACATCCATACCGGGACAACATAGACAACGAGATAATGGACTCCTCTTTTATGCATAAGCATGTAACAACAATTAGTAATTTTCTCATTTGAGATTGAGGATATATGTCCAAAACTGAAACTTCCACCATGGATCATGGCTTTAGTTAGCGGCCCAATGTTCTTCTCTAACAATATGCATGCTTAACCATAAGGTGGTAGATCGCTCTTACTTCAGACAAGACGAACATGCATAGCAACTCACATGAAATTCAACAATGAATAGTTGATGGCGTCCCCAGTGAACATGGTTATCGCACAACAAGCAACTTAATAAGAGATAAAGTGCATAATTACATATTCAATACCACAATAGTTTTTAAGCTATTTGTCCCATGAGCTATATATTGCAAAGGTGAATGATGGAATTTTAAAGGTAGCACTCAAGCAATTTACTTTGGAATGGCGGAAAATACCATGTAGTAGGTAGGTATGGTGGACACAAATGGCATAGTGGTTGGCTCAAGTATTTTGGATGCATGAGAAGTATTCCCTCTCGATACAAGGTTTAGGCTAGCAAGGCTTATTTGAAACAAACACAAGGATGAACCGGTGCAGCAAAACTCACATAAAAGACATATTGAAAACATTATAAGACTCTACACCGTCTTCCTTGTTGTTCAAACTCAATACTAGAAATTATCTAGACCTTAGAGAAACCAAATATGCAAACCAAATTTTAGCATGCTCTATGTATTTCTTCATTAATGGGTGCAAAGCATATAATGCAAGAGCTTAATCATGAGCACAACAATTGCCAAGTATCACATTACCCAAGACATTTATAGCAATTACTACATGTATCATTTTCAAATTCCAACCATATAACAATTTAACGAAGGAGAAACTTCGCCATGAATACTATGAGTAGAAATCAAGGACATACTTGTCCATATGCTACAGCGGAGCGTGTCTCTCTCCCATAAAGTGAATGCTAGGATCCATTTTATTCAAACAAAACAAAAACAAAAACAAACCGACGCTCCAAGCAAAGCACATAAGATGTGATGGAATAAAAATATAGTTTCAGGGGAGGAACCTGATAATGTTGTCGATGAAGAAGGGGATGCCTTGGGCATCCCCAAGCTTAGACGCTTGAGTCTTCTTAATATATGCAGGGGTGAACCACCGGGGCATCCCCAAGCTTAGAGCTTTCACTCTCCTTGATCATGTTGCATCATACTCCTCTCTTGATCCTTGAAAACTTCCTCCACACCAAACTCGAAACAACTCATTAGAGGGTTAGTGCACAATAAAAATTAACATATTCAGAGGTGACACAATCATTCTTAACACTTCTGGACATTGCATAATGCTACTGGACATTAGTGGATCAAAGAAATTCATCCAACATAGCAAAAGAGGCAATGCGAAATAAAAGGCAGAATCTGTCAAAACAGAACAGTTCATATTGACGAATTTTAAAATGGCACCAGACTTGCTCAAATGAAAATGCTCAAATTGAATGAAAGTTGCGTACATATCTGAGGATCATGCACGTAAATTGGCTTAATTTTCTGAGCTACATACAGGGAGGTGGACCCAGATTCGTGACAGCAAAGAAATCTGGAACTGCGCAGTAATCCAAATCTAGTACTTACTTTTCTATCAACGGCTTAACTTGGCACAACAAAACACAAAACTAAGATAAGGAGAGGTTGCTACAGTAGTAAACAACTTCCAAGACACAAAATAAAAACAAAGTACTGTAGGTAAAAACATGGGTTGTCTCCCATAAGCGCTTTTCTTTAACGCCTTTCAGCTAGGCGCAGAAAGTGTGTATCAAGTATTATCGGAGGGTGGTGTATCGTTATTATGAGCTCCCCCATCCGCAGTGGTACTAAGGGCTTTGTCAATTTTAGGCCTATAATAATACTTCTTTGGTTTAGGCACTTTAGAGACATACATAAACTTTTGCTCCTTACCCACATAAGCTTTCTCCTTATATTTAAGAGAAGAAAATGTTGAACCCAAGGTTCCCATAGCCTTTTCAAGTTCATCAATCCTATTGATTTGATCATCATGGACAACACAAGTTCCTAGGACACTAATTCTTTCATCAATTCCTCCTAAGGATTTATCAAGTTCATCAGTTTTATCAAGTAACATTTCCAATTTAGCTTCAATACTTGGAAAAATTTTCTCTATGGTTTCCAATTTTTTCATAACATCTTCAAGAGAGATTTCAGTTTTAACTTTATCAACAGGGGGTATTCCAAATAAACTCTCAATAATGCAACTAGCTTCTAATGCAGGAGTACTTAGGAAGTCACCTTTTGCGAGACTATCAAGAACATATCTATTCCAGCTAGAGATACCAACATAAAAATTCCTGAGTAAAATAATGGTGGAGTGTTTCTTAGTGCATCTATTATGGGCATCACTAATTCTATACCAAGCATCTCTCAAACATTCTCCCCCTCGTTGCTTAAACGTACGAACTTCAACTTCAGGATTACTCATTTTAGTAGTAGTAAATAAAGCAAACTAGATAAAGTAAATGCAAGTAACTAATTTTTTTGTGTTTTTGATATAGCAAACAAGATAGCAAATAAAGTAAAACTAGCAACTAATTTTTTTTGTATTTTGATTTAGTGCAGCAAACAAAGTAGTAAATAAAACTAAGCAAGACAAAAACAAAGTAAAGAGATTGAGAAGTGGAGACTCCCCTTGCAGCGTGTCTTGATCTCCCCGGCAACGGCGCCAGAAATCTAGCTTGATGGCGTGTAACTCACACGTTCGTTGGGAACCCCAAGAGGAAGGTATGATGCGCACAGCAGCAAGTTTTCCCTCAGAAAGAAACCAAGGTTTATCGAACCAGGAGGAGCCAAGAAGCACGTTGAAGGTTGATGGCGGCGGGATGTAGTGCGGCGCAACACCAGGGATTCCGGCGCCAACGTGGAACCTGCACAACACAACCAAAGTACTTTGCCCCAACGAAACAGTGAGGTTGTCAATCTCACCGGCTTGCTGCAACAAAGGATTAACCGTATTGTGTGGAAGATGATTGTTTGCAGAAAACAGTAAAACAGTATTGCAAAGAGATTGTATTTCAGTAAAGAGAATTGGACCGGGATCCACAGTTCACTAGAGGTGTCTCTCCCATAAGACAAACAGCATGTTGGGTGAACAAATTACAGTTGGGCAATTGACAAATAAAGAGGGCATGACCATGCACATACATATCATGATGAGTATAGTGAGATTTAATTGGGCATTACAACAAAGTACATAGACCGCCATCCAACTGCATCTATGCCTAAAAAGTCCACCTTCAGGTTATCATCCGAACCCCCTCCAGTATTAAGTTGCTAAAAACAGATAACTGCATTAAGTATTGCGCGTAATGTAACTAGTGACTACATCCTTGAACATAGCACCAATGTTTTATCCCTAGTGGCAACAGCACATCCATAACCTTAGAGGTTCTTGTCACCCCTCCAGATTCACGGAGACATGAACCCACTATCGAGCATAAATACTCCCTCTTGGAGTTACTAGCATCAACTTGGCCAGAGCATCTACTAATAACGGAGAGCATGCAAGATCATAAACAACACATAGACATAGCTTTGATAATCAACATAACAAGTATTCTCTATTCATCGGATCCCAACAAACGCAACATATAGAATTATAGATAGATGATCTTGATCATGTTAGGCAGCTCACAAGATCCGATAATGATAGCACAATGGGGAGAAGACAACCATCTAGCTACTGCTATGGACCCATAGTCCAGGGGTAGACTACTCACACATCACTCCGGAGGCGACCATGGCGGCGTAGAGTCCTCCGGGAGATGATTCCCCTCTCCGGCAGGGTGCCGGAGGCGATCTCCTGGATCCCCCGAGATGGGATCGGCGTTGGCGGCTGTCGGGGGGAAGACCCCGGATAGGGCAATGGACGCGGAGCAGCCGGCTGGCCACTGGCCGGCTCGCGGCAAAGGCCGGCTGAGGAGCAGCCGGCTGGCGCCGTGGCCGGCTGGTCTGGAAGCCGGCTGGCTCTAGGTCCTAGTCGGCCTGGCTACGGCCACCAATGCTGTAGCTGGGCCGGCTTCTACAAGCCATATCCGACTGGGGTTTGTACCTCAGACCGACTCGAGGCTGGCGAGTCTTGCACTGGAAGGAACCGGGTAGGTGATCCGGGTTCCCAAAGTCCACGCTAACTCCATCTTCCGTAAAGCGCGGGGCACTGTGGAGCAATAGTGCCACGCGCCGGACAGGCCGTCAGGGCTTACGACGATCCGTACTGGCTACAGTGGCTGACGGCGACAGGGACACCTCCTCCATACCGCTGACCGTGGCAGCCGGATGGGACAGGCCACGATGCCTCAACCACTCCTGACGTCACCGCCTCGGGAAGGAGCGGAAGCCGGAGCCGGCCAAGCCGGCCAGTAAACTATAGGGTAAACTATGATTGACAAATTCACCAAGTGGATCGAAGCCAAGCCAATCAAGAAACTGGACGGGTCCACAGCCGTCACATTCCTCAAGGAAATCATTGTGAGATTCGGCTACCCCCACACCATCATCACCGACAACGGCACCAACTTCTCCCAAGGCATCTTCTCTCGCTATTGCGGGAAAATGGGGATCCGGATGGCCCTATCTTCTGTGGCACACCCAGAGTCCAACGGACAAGTGGAAAAGGCTAACGGCTTAGTCCTAGCCGGCATCCGGCCCCGGCTGATGGAGCCGCTCGAGCGAGCAGCCGGCTGCTGGATTGAAGAACTGCCCAATGTGCTGTGGAGCCTGCGCACAACGACAAACCGCTCAGTCGGCTTCACACCATTTTTCCTCGTATACGGGGCCGAAGCCATCTTGCCGACTGATATCGAGCATGACGCGCCAAGGATCAAGCTCTACACAGAAGCCGAAGCCAAAGAAGCTCGCGAAGATGGAGTTGACCTGGTCGAAGAGGCCCGACTGCTGGCTGAGTCTAGATCTACTATCTACCAGCAAAGCCTCCGACGCTATCACAGCCGGAAGGTCCAGCCCTTAGCATTTCGAGAAGGAGACCTAGTGCTCCGGCTGATCCAGAGGACAGCCGGACAGCATAAACTGTCATCCCCATGGGAGGGTCCCTTCATCGTGAGCAAGGCAGTAGGCAATGATTCCTACTATCTCATAGATGCCCAAGAGGCTAAGAAAAACAAGCCGGACAAGGCTGACGAGGAGACTAAACGTCCCTGGAATGTCAGGTTACTCCGCCCATTTTACACATGAGAGCAGGAATGTATGTATCCCTTGTATCCCTTTTGTGAGTTATGAAAAAGCTTGCGCCAAGAGCGCTGTTTCCGACAAGTTTTTCGCGTACTTTACCTTGTTTCGCCAATTGGCTTGAACCCTCTCACGCGGTCGGCTCGATAACGCGTGATCCGGTTTCCGACAGCCGGCTTCCGATCCAGCTACAGACCGCAACCCGGCTGTCCGGCTGGCGGGAGTAAGGCCTAGGGAGCCGGCACGCGAAAAACGACTAAGGGAAAGAGTAAAAGCGAGTTGACTTGCAACTTTTCATAAAAGTGCCGGATTGCCGAATTCAGCTCGTTCGACTGAAATCGTCGGCCTCACCCAGCTGCCCGCTCTTGATCCGGCGACGGATCGCAAGTCGGACGTACGACCGGCAAGGGCACAGCCAAAGAGTGGGGCGGATGGGAAAAAGCGAACGAGTCGAAAGAAAGCAACTCGGCACACAGATGATTAACAAACACATTAAAGCGTGCCTTAATAAAAGGACAATAACATTGTCTTACATATGCACCCGGCATCCCGGGGATTTAACGAATTGTCTTGGCAAAAGCATAAGGAAACAGGTAAAAGCTAAGCGCCGGCTGCATCAGCAGAGCCGGCCGCCGGGTCATCCTCGGGCACATCGTCCGCCTCCTCGTCCTCAGCCGCCTCCTCCTCGTCGTCAGACGGCGGATTCGGGTCCGCGATGAAGAGGGACTTGTCGACGAAGTCGGCAATGGCGCAGGCGCGGGCAAGCCGAGCAGTCTTGTTCTCCGCCGGGAGCTTGTCCTCCACGCCGGCGCGCCGGAACTCCAACTGGTCGAGGCTAACCTCGTTATACCAGGAGAGCACAAAAGATAGCGCCATATCGGCTCCGGCGCGCGTGGCCGACTCCTTCCAATCCAAGAAGCGGTCGGGAGCCCTGTCCAGCCAAGCGATGAGATTGGAGAGATCTTCTGGCAGCGTCTCCGCCGGCCACAGCAGTCGCATCAGCTCCTCCGCCGCCTTCCGCAGCTCCCAGCCAAGCTTGGTGACCGGCTCCACGCGGGCGGCGAGGGACGCCAGATAGTCGTCCATGGTGAAGCAGTCGGAGCTCTGCTCCCCAGTGGCCTGCCGGCGATCCTCCCGCGCCCTGCCAACAGCCGCTAACGCCTCCTCCTGCGCCTCAGGGAAGGCCGCTGCAAAGAAAAAATACATGTCAGAAGCCATCAAAGCCGAAATAAGCTGAAAAATGCAAATTTTCGAAGTCCTAAAGTAGCTTTGGCGGCAGCCGGCAAGATCCGACTGCGCCCGAAGATGGAGATTCCAAAGCTCTAAAGAAAGCCTGGCGACAGCCGGCAAGAACCGACTGCCCCCAGCCCGAAGATGGAGATATCGAAAAAATCAAGTTTCTGCCGCCGGCTGCCAACCTAAGCCGGCAGCCGACGGCCGAAAGCCGGCAAAGGGGAAGGCATAAGACAAAAGACTCACCAGCCAAGCCGCGGTCGAGCGCGCTAAGTTCCCCCAACCACCGCTTGGCGGTGGCCGACAGCTCGTTGGACTTGGTGGTCACCTCTTGCTGGAGCGAAAGCCGTTGCCGTTCCACCTCCTCCAACCGCTTGCTCAGACCTTCCAGCTTTTCCTCCTGTTCCTTCTTGAGGGCGGCAAGTTCCTTGAGATGGTTAGCCTCAAGAAGGCGCAACCGTTTCAGCTCCCCGTCAGCCACCTTCAGCTTGGCGGCAGCAGTCCGGTTCGCCTCCTCACTTGTGGCGCATTGAGCGCGGGCAACTCGGAGGTCCGACTCAAGCTGCGGGACCCGGGCGGCCTCAGCTGCAAGCCGGCAAAAACAAGCCGTCAGTAAAACAGAAGCGTAAAAAAGAGTAAAGGCAAAGAAGAGAGCCTCACCCTTGACGACCTCCAGCTCACGAGCCAAGGCGGCCCGCTCGATCTTGGCCTTGTGGTAGCTAGTCACCACCTTGTTGTACAAGACGGTGCGTCGCTCCGTAATCACTTTGAAAGAAACAATCAGATATCCAGACGAAACCCGGACCGGCTCCAAGCAGCCGGACCATGCCTCGGAGGGCTACCAGGATAACAACAAAATTGCAAAAACAAGAAGACACCTACCTTGTCAGCATCCTCCAGCGTTGCCAGCTGGGCAAGGGCCTCGGCGGCCTTGTTCTTAAGGGCGGCCCGGTAGCCGGAGAAGACCATCTTCATGGGCGCCGTACCAGGCTGCCCCTCCCGGTTGAACACCTCGCAAGAATCCGCCGAATGCCACGCAGCCTCCATGGTGCCAGCCGAGCCAAGGCTGGAGTCAGAGGCAGACGGCACATGCAGCAGCCGGGCCCCCTTGGCCACGTGAAGGCCCTCAGTCGGGCCCGGCGGGCCCCTCGTCCTCACCAGAGCCCGGGAGTCGGCGTCCTTTGAGCGCGCTGGCTCCCCCCTCGCCGGCTCCTTCCCGGTCGGCTCCCTCCTCGTCGGCTCCGAAGCCGGAGGCGGCGCGGTCGGCGATCGGCCCGGTGGGAGCCGTCGCATCCGGCGCTTGAGGCGCTCCTTTCGGAGAACTCTCCAGCACCACGACGTTGGGCGAGGGCCCGCCGACTCCGGTCGAAGGCGGCGCAGCCCCACCAGCTCCAGCTCCTGCCGCAGATGGCATGCCCCTGCCAGCTCCGGCTGCCCGCTCCACAAACGGGGCGCGGCGCGGAAACATGTCGTCTAAGGTCGGCCGGCGCGCCGACTGACCCTGGTCTCCGCCGCCAGGCGCCGCAGAAGGCGCGGCAGAAGAAGACGCCCCAGCAGGTGGCGTGGCCGCAGGCGGCACGTTAGCAGCCGGCGGCGTGCGCGCGCGTGCTGAAGGTTGCGGGGTTGGCTCCCTCCTTTGCCGCTGAAGCGGCGACGTGACGGGAGGAGCCTGCCGAGAGCCGCCTCCCTGGGTAAACTTAATCGCGGCCCTAGTCGAACAAGCAAGAAAAGATAAGTACAGAGGAAGGAAAGAAAAGGAATCAAACAACAGAGGAAAAAGAACTCACCCGGCTTTCTCCGGGACCTTCTTGGGCGCCAGCCGGCGCTGTTTCTTGGCCCTCGCCTCCGAAGCGGCCGTGGACCCGACGCCGGCCCGCTTCCTCCCCTTCGGCGCAGAAGTCGCCGTGCTAGTAGGCGGCGCCGCGCGCAGAGGCACCGCCGGGATGGCCCCCGTGCCGGATTGGGCCGGCTCTGCCTGCAGCTGCTCCTGCTCCTGCTCCTGCTCATGCTCAGGCGAAGGCGGCGGGTTATGCTCCCCCTGGCCGCCCTGATCCTGCGCCACCGGTAGATCGTCGTCGCCAGCTTGGTCGCCGGCTAAGTCAGCCGGGTCAACGAGATCTGGCGTCCAGACCTTCGTCGCCAAGTCGCCATCCTCGATGCCTTGGCGGGTGAAAAGCTGAAAACAAGACGAGATAAATATCGAGTCGGCCACGCTGCCGCAAGTCGGAAGACGGAAAAACATCAAACTTACCAGTTCAGGCGGCTGCTCCCGATCGTAAGGCGCCAGCCCCCAGTCCCAGTTGTCCGGCATGTTGGCCTTGGTGATGTTGTTCACCCGGTGAGCCACCTGGGCCTTGGAGAGCTCCAACTTCGACGTCCGTGTCGGGTCGAGCAGGCCGGACATGTGGCCGATCTTGTGGACGCGCCACTGGAGCGGTATGACCCGGCGCGAGATGTAGGTGCAGAGGAGGTCCTCGGCACTCAGCCGGCCCCCCGTGACGCACTGGCCCAGGAAGTCCCACAGGAGGTTCACCTCCGCGTCCGGATCCGAGGACTTGGGGTTGTAGCCCCAGTTGATCCGGCCGACTGGCGGAGCCGGGTTGAATTCCGGCAGGTTGAGCCGGTCGAAGGCCGGGCTCTCGTTCCGCACATAAAAGAAAGACATCTGCCAATTCTTTACAGAATCGACAGTCGGGATCCGCGGGAAGGACGTACCCGTACGGGGATAGATGGAGGCGGCGCCGCAGGTCCTCAGGCGGCCTTCGGTCGTCTGCGCCTTGATGTAGAAGAGCCGGCTCCAAAACTCCACGTCCGGCCACAAGCCGGCGTAGCCTTCCATGGAGGCCACGTAGCAGCTGAGGAGGATCATGGCGTTGGCCGGCAGGTGGTGCGGCTGCAGGCCGAAGTGATCGAGGAACCGGCGGAAGAAGTTCGAAGCCGGCAGACCCAATCCGCGGTCGAGATGCGCGCCGAAGACCACGCGTTCGCCGGGCTCCGGCCGAGGCTCCTCCTCCGCGCCCGGCGCCCTGGTAATCACCCCCGCCGGGATGCGGCGGAGGCGCACGAGCCGGGCAATGTCGTCGTCCTGCATATAGGAGCCCTTCCAGGAGCCGCTCGGCTGGGCCATCGAGGACGAAGAAGAAGAGGAGGTCCAAGAGAGGCGAAAGGGCGAAGAAGAGCCGCTCCTCGCCGGAGGAGATCGCGGTGGAGAAGTGCGCGCCGTCGATGCGCGTGGCCCCGTGGCGCCGGATTGGCGGGTTTGCGGTGGTAGCTCGGCGGAGGATCGTCGGGGCGACCGCTCGCTGAGGTTCGCCAGAAGAACGGAAGAGGAATGGCGTCGGAGCAGCGAAAAGCTCGAGTGAAGAGAAGGAGCGAGGCAGGAGCGCGAGGAGGAAGAAAGGGGCAAGTGCCGCCTCGGTACCGCCCCCGCGGCATTTATAGCCGACCGCGGCGGGCGGTTGGCCTCCAAGTGGCCGACGTGGGCCACGTCTCCGGATTTACTGCGCCATAACTCCTCCCACGACCGCTACCGTTACCAGAAACGGCCACACCACGTCGCCCACTACCGCACCGGATCCGGAGGGACATTGATGTGACCAGACGAACCGGCGGCAGAGCCCTGGCGTCAGGCCGGTCAAGTCGGGCGCAGGACCCGAGGCGGCGGAGACTCCGGCGCGCAGCAAGCCGGAGCCGGACAAGAAGTTCCACTCGAGCCAAAATTCATCAGCAAGGCGGAGGCGCCATCAGATCTTGCGAGAAAGCGAAAACTGTACGAGTATAAAAAGCGGCCGGCTAGAAGCAGCCGGCAGGAACGAGCCGGATGAGGGCGCAGCCGGATGAATGGAGATTCTCAGTCGGCCCCTCCAAGTGCCGTCTAATATATTCGAGAAGCCAGGAAAACCTGCCTAGGTCCTTCTAAACGCAGGACCTTGCCAGCTTCGGGGGCTAATGTCGGGGGGAAGACCCCGGATAGGGCAATGGACGCGGAGCAGCCGGCTGGCCACTGGCCGGCTCGCGGCAAAGGCCGGCTGAGGAGCAGCCGGCTGGCGCCGTGGCCGGCTGGTCTGGAAGCCGGCTGGCTCTAGGTCCTAGTCGGCCTGGCTACGGCCACCAATGCTGTAGCTGGGCCGGCTTCTACAAGCCATATCCGACTGGGGTTTGTACCTCAGACCGACTTGAGGCTGGCGAGTCTTGCACTGGAAGGAACCGGGTAGGTGATCCGGGTTCCCAAAGTCCACGCTAACTCCATCTTCCGTAAAGCGCGGGGCACTGTGGAGCAATAGTGCCACGCGCCGGACAGGCCGTCAGGGCTTACGACGATCCGTACTGGCTACAGTGGCTGACGGCGACAGGGACACCTCCTCCATACCGCTGACCGTGGCAGCCGGATGGGACAGGCCACGATGCCTCAACCACTCCTGACGTCACCGCCTCGGGAAGGAGCGGAAGCCGGAGCCGGCCAAGCCGGCCAGTAAACTATAGGGTCTTATATGTAAAGTGCCGGTGCCTATATAGGCCGCACTGCCCCCTCTCGTGCAGGGGATCGATCATTTTATTGCTTTCACCCACCTACAGAGCTGCCCTGTGTGAGAGAGACCATAGTCTTCCTTAGCCTCTCAGGAGCAGCCGGACACAGCTCTAGGAGCACCATTGTACTGTGTGATCATCATATACACTCATAGCAGGAGTAGAGGTTTTACCTCCACCGGAGGGCCTCGAACCTGGGTACGTCGCCGTGTCGCTCGTGCCCATACCCGCATCCGGATACCGCCGTGAGATCCCTCAGGAACCACTTCGATTAGCCACCCTATGGCATATGCCGTGACGATACCACGACAGCGGCGTCTCTGAAAGGTTTTCCGTATCGTGGCTCTCGGTACTGGGGGTTTCGTCACGGAGGCTTTAAGTAGGCGGAAGGGTAGGTCAAGAGGCGGCGCGAGGGGCCCAGACCATAGGGCCGCGCGGCCAGGGCAGGGGCCGCGCCGCCCTATGCTCTGGCTGCCTCGTGGCCCCTCTTCGTTTCATCTTCGGACTTCTGGAAGCTTCGTGGAAAAATAGGCCCCTGGGCGTTGATTTCGTCCAATTCCGAGAATATTTCCTTACTAGGATTTCTGAAACCAAAAATAGCAGAAACAAGAATCGGCACTTCGGCATCTTGTTAATAGGTTAGTTCCAGAAAATGCACGAATATGACATAAAGTGTGCATAAAACATGTAGATAACATCAATAATGTGGCATGGAACATAAGAAATTATCGATACGTCGGAGACGTATCAGCATCCCCAAGCTTAGTTCTGCTCGTCCCGAGCAGGTAAAACGATAACACAGATAATTTCTGGAGTGACATGCCATCATAATCTTGATCATACTATTTGTAAAGCATATGTAGTGAATGCAGCGATCAAAACAATGTATATGACATGAGTAAACAAGTGAATCATAAAGCAAAGACTTTTCATGAATAGCACTTCAAGACAAGCATCAATAAGTCTTGCATAAGAGTTAACTCATAAAGCAATAATTCAAAGTAAAAGCATTGAAGCAACACAAAAGAAGATTAAGTTTCAGCGGTTGCTTTCAACTTGTAACATGTATATCTCATGGATATTGTCAACATAGAGTAATATAATAAGTGCAATAAGCAAGTATGTAGGAATCAATGCACAGTTCACACAAGTGTTTGCTTCTTGAGGTGGATAGAAATAGGTGAACTGACTCAACATTGAAAGTAAAAGAATTGTCCTCCATAGAGGAAAAGCATCGATTGCTATATTTGTGCTAGAGCTTTGATTTTGAAAACATGAAACAATTTTGTCAACGGTAGTAATAAAGCATATGTATCATGTAAATTATATCTTATAAGTTGCAAGCCTCATGCATAGCGTACTAATAGTGCCCGCACCTTGTCCTAATTAGCTTGGACTACCGGATCATCACAATGCACATGTTTTGACCAAGTGTCACAAAGGGGTACCTCTATGCCGCCTGTACAAAGGTCTAAGGAGAAAGCTCGCATTGGATTTCTCGCTATTGATTATTCTTCAACTTAGACATCCATACCGGGACAACATAGACAACAGATAATGGACTCCTCGTACGAATCATGGGTGGATCGGCTCCTTGAGCCGATTCACAGGATAACCTAAGAGCCGATCGAGGCTCGTATTTAATGTTTACGTGTATGCCATGCAGGAAACTAAGCGAGGCATCTCCATCACCTTCCTGACCAGGTATAGGTCAGGTGGCACGCCCTTGCACCAGCATCGGACGTGCGTGCCGGAGGCTTTGCGGGCCGTCGCTCGGAGGGACCAGGGCCAGCCGCAGCCCTAAGTTGTTCCCGGCTCTACTGTGTTGCCCGTCGCTGCTCGCCGGTGGGTTTCTGACCGCAACACATTCTGGCACGCCCGGTGGGACGCGCTAAGGAAGACGCGGCCTGATCTGGCCGCAAAAGTTCGACGAACCCTGGATGAAGAGGGTCGGCCACAAAGGGGAGTACGGCGCCCCAAACGAAGGAAAGCCGGTGATGAGACATCGGCTGGCACAACGAGATGTAAGCCTCTTTTGAGCAATACAATCAAAATAGGGGCCAATTCCAGCAATCGCCCCGTATTATCCTTGCCATACGCTTCGCCTGCGTTCAGCGTCGATCTAACAGGTGACAAAAGGCTGGGGTATGGGTTTACATCGGCTTGCGAGTTCAGGGAAATCGGCATTAGTCCTGACTGCAGAGCCGATGTTCAGGTATAATCCTACCGATAACCGCAGAGCCGATATCTGCAGTAACCTGACAGATTCGGCTCGGGGGGGCACATGATCAGGTAGACAGACGCATGGGCAATAAAATATTAGGAGCCGATGGAAACTCGGCCAGTAAAAAAAAATGTAGCAAGTACAGCCGAGGCAGAGTCATCGACTTCAGAAGATCAAGTTCAGCGAAACATTTGTCTCTGAAGGCCCTACTGAAGAAACGCGCCGAGGGCGTGAAGGGCGTCAACACGGATGCGATCTACCTCGGCGATCTCAGCCTCGTCATCCTTGTCTTTACCCGTCACCAGCTGACTGCTCAGGGTACGAATTTCAGCCAGATCGGTCTTCAGATCGGCTGTGAGGCCTTTTGCTTCATCTTGAGAACGGGCAATAAGGGCTTCCTTGTCTTGGATAAGCTGCTTGGTCACCCTGACCCTCTCTTCAAGGCTCTCCAGCTCCTTGCGCAGGGTCTCGAGTTCGGCGCGATTGGCAGAAGTGTCCGTCTTGGCGTCCAAAGCAGCCTTCTTCTCGTTGAGCCGTTGACACTTTTCCGCAATATCGGCTCTCAATGGAAGCTGGGTGTGGCGAAGAGTAATCCTTTGTCGAGCCGATTGCACCCTTGACTTGAAGACCGGCAATAATGCTGGCCAGAGTTTCACTTGCAGTGTCATAGGGAGATGGGGCTGGATATCTTCGAGGATGCCTTTGACTTCCTCGGAATTTTCAATCAGGGTCTCAATTGAGGAAGAGAGCAAATCCTTGAGATGCTGGAGTGGACCATGGACCGTGCTAGGACTCGGCTCTCCACTTGCTTTGCAAGTAGTTGGTTCGATGGATTCTGGATCGAACGTCAACAAGCTCGAGAGATCACAACCCTGACAGGGCAAACAAAGCGAGTTTAGCATACAACGAAGAAAGTGATAGAGCCAAGGAAAGGGGGTATACCTCTCCCAAGGTAGGAGGAGCAGCCGATGTAATGATGATCGGCTCGTCTGTTGACTTGGCTAGGTCAGCCACTTGGTCAGCCGCGATCGTCGAGGTGGCTAGGTCTAGGGTGGCGGACGACATCAATACCTCCTCGACGTCTCCGCTAGAGGTTTCTTCGGTCTGCAGGAGGAAGTGGTTAGCCGATCCAAATGACAATGGGTTAGCATGAATGTGTGACCGGGGAGATAATTACGTTTGAGACCTCCTGGCTTGATGGAGAAGCTCGTGGGTTTTTACGAGCCCTTTTGACGCATCGACGCTTCGTGCGTGACCCCGATTTGGTCGGGGCTTGGGGAGCAGGAGGCTCGGGGATCGACCTTTTCTTAGAAGCCGGCGCTGGTGAAGCCGTCTGGCTCTGGGTGGTGTACCTCTCGGAATTGCCCGAGCTCGAGTCCCCCTGGCTGGATTCTGCGGCCCCGCTGGAGGTTTCTTCGGTGGAAGTCTGTAGAAAAGAATACAAGCGTGTTGTAAAAGACTGGGAAAGCGGATAAATGTGAACAGGGCACGAACCAACTTACGTGCAAGCTTTCTTGGGCAGGAGCTTTGCGCTTCAGGGTCTTCCTGGCAGCCACCTTCCTCACTGCCGTCCTCGCCTGAGTCGAGGCTCGGGGGGCAATTGGCCCCGAAGATGCTTTGCTCTTGGGAGCCGATTTCGGTGAAATCGGTTGACTCTGCATTATGACTTTCTTCAGGGGTGGCGAGCTCTGGCAGAAGAGAACCACTGGTGCCGGAGGGAGGAATACGAAGGGGGAGCCGTCGGCTTGCGTCGGAGCCGGGCCATCTTGTTGCTGCCAGGAGATGGAGTCAGGTCACAGACAATCACCATAAGCTGTTACAAGAAATGTTTAAGTAATGGTACCTGGTCTGCGGGGATGTCATACTCGGCATCAAGTTGTCTCAGCAGCGGTCCTAGAGCCCTTCTGAAGACATGGGTCTTCCACATGGACCACCAAGTCTCGAAACCATCGGTAGTGAAGGAGAAACGGAGGTCGTGGGGAATTGGAATGGCCAAAGCGTCAAAGAAGGTATAACACCTTTGGCCAGTAAGGATGTTAGGCAGTTCAGCTCTGCTTGCTGTCAGGTGGTGTAAGAAGAAGTGTGGAGGCACCTGCCCGAGACCAAGCTGTCGGGCTACCACTACCGGTTGGTAACACTCATAACCGGGCTTGATGATCCGGTTCGAGGTGCTCATGCCAACAGGGAGGAAGCAAGGGCGAATCATGATAGAATACAGATGCTGGGTGCTAGCGTCATCGGCAAAGTCATCCAATCGAAAGGAGACTGGGTTTTCAAAATTCGCCGATTCAGTATAAGGAAAGAACAGGGGGTTGTCCAAACCTTGGAAGAAAATCTTGAACCACCCTGCTGCTTCCTTAGGGATCAGCCTGCTGCCTGGGAGACCATACAAGGCTTGGCCATAGCTGGTGCATCGGATATCCTTTCCATTAACATCTGGAAAGGTGCAGGTGGTCAAAGGTGGGAAGTCTGCGATCTGGTTCTGAAAGTATAGCTGGGCCCACAACTGAATAAACCACCAGGGGCCGCCAGTTTTAACTGTCTTTTGAGAGAACAGTTTGATAGACATCAGTTGAAGAGATCGATAGACCTCTCCAAGAAACAGTTTGCCTAGGCCAAGTTGGGTGCCTTTAGCAAGTTCATAGGCCAGGGAGAGGTAATTCTTGGTAGGGGCGAGTGATGGGCCACAGAATATGAAGTGCTCCAACCAGAAGTTCAGGAAGGCTGTGTGTTCTCTCTCTGTCACGGGGCCTTTGTTTTTCATATAACGATTGAGGTAGGCACCCCAGCTGGTACACTCTTTTTTAGAGGAAAGAGTGAAAGGAACTTTCGGCAGTTTGAATGCAGAAGGGCTTGGGGATGCAATGTCTAGGCCTGTGATCATGGCCACATCCAGCAGGGTCGGTGTCATAGGGCCATGGCCAAACATGAAGCAGTTCAGTGCATCAGACCAGAAGTAGCCGATGGTTTTCAGAATATTTTCATTCTTCTCAAGGGGAGACAATGATAATGACAAGGCATCGGCTATCCCTATGGTTTCCCAGGTGGCATAATGAGTTTTGGATACTCTATTGTACCATGCCACCCAACCTTCAGGAGGATTAGGCCAGGCTCGCAGGCAGTCGGCCCAGGAAGTCAGATCTAAGTTCTGATTCACGAAGGGGATTCTGTTGGCTTCGCATGAAATTAAGAGGGCGGGACTCTCGGAAGAACGAGGACCGAGGCACATAGAATTTGCGAGAGAAGGATGTGGCAGTAGGATGTCTGAAACCTAAATTAATAGCGGAACAAAACATTAATTCAGGTGTTTGCTATTAATCCTATGTCGATTCGAATGGCGAGAGGAGGTTAAGGATTACCTTCAGACCAGAGACCATGGCGTTGGTATTGGATGATTCCGCCATTGGATGCGCTGTAGAAGTTGGGGGCGGTGCGGTCGAGATCTGGGATGCAGGTGGTCGTGAGTTGGAACTGCTCAGGCGGCGATTTGGGGATCTGAGTTTGCTTTCTCAGACGGAGGTCGCAGGTTACCGTTTGGAGGGGCGGCTAGGTCGACCTTACTCATGTTTTATGGTAGAGACCGGTGCGATGCCATCGGCTCTTTTGGGAGGTCGTTTGACTTTGACTATCGGCAAAAATTGACTGGAAATACTTCTTCATTAATAAAAGGAGGGTTTTTTACAATGAAGAGCCGATTGCTCAAGGAAAGAGGAACAAAAGAAGAGCCGATTGCTCGCGTACTACTGATCCTATGTTACTAATCCTCGCTGCCCTCATCGTCGGCGTCGTAGCTGCCGCCGGCGCTGCTTCCGGAGAACTCCTCGTCACTGCTGCCCCAGCCTTCGACCGAAGCTTCTTCCTCTTCGTCATCATCGTCATCTTCACTGTCCGCCCAAGCACGGAGGCGCTTCGCCGGCGGGTACCCAGCAGAGGAGGAGGAATCGTCTTCCTCCTCTTCTTCCTCTGCCTCCTCGTCTTCCTCTTCCTCCTCCTTATCGGAGGAAGTGGGGTTCCTCCATGAGTGAAGGTCATCCTCGTTTTCGCTCTCCAGTTCCCCTTCAATGAGGAACTGGAGGTCGCCCTCCCCATCAGTCAGGGGCATGTTGCCATCTGACATGAAGTCAAAGTCCCACTCGGGCTCCGACATCGGCTCGCTCGAGGAAGAAGATTGGAAAGAGAGGCCGGAGGAGAGGGAGGAAGAAGAAGACATTGCTACAGGGAAAGAGGGCTTTTCGGTGCCGATAGCTAGAAAGGAGGAGGGGTATATAAAAAAAAAGCGAGTCGGTCGGCACAGTTAAATAAGGGGGAGCCTGATGGAGATTTAATGCCATTGCAGTTTCCAAGGAAGTGGTGCTAAGGCTATCAAATTTTGCAGAGAAGTTGAGAAGACAAGGCATCATGATGAAGGATACTGCGACGGTTCTGCTCTGCCACGACATGACCCGACGAATAAAAAGCAGAGTGATTTTGGAATTATCAATTCCAAAACCAGGGGGGCATGTGTTATCACCAGAATTTGACCAAGTCAGAGGTGGGCCGCGATCAAGATGGAGTTGAAGATTATAAATGGAAGAATATACATGAATCGGCCTTATATGCAAAATTTGGGCTAGTTTGCCCGTGTATCTGTAACATAGTAGATTACGTGTCGGTTAGTTAGAGTTTGCCTCGTGCACGGTTGGGATTATTCCCACGTTAGAAAGTCTATGGACTATAAATATGTATCTAGGGTTTATGAAATAAACAACAACCATCGTTCAACACAAATCAATCTAGGCGCATCGCCAACTCCTTCGTCTCGAGGGTTTCTTCCGGGTAAGCATCATGCTGCCTAGATCGCATCTTGCGATCTAGGCAGTACAAGTTTATTCGTTACCATGCGTTGCTCGTACTGAAGCCTTTTTGATGGCGAGCAACGTAGTTATCTTAGGTGTGTTTGGGTTAGCATTGTTCTTCGTATCATATGCTGTCGTAGTGCAACCCTTATACATCTAGCCGCCCTTACACCTATCTTAGGTGTAGGGGCGGCACCCCGCTTGATCATTATTTAGTAGATCCGATCCGTTACGGTTGCTCCTTGTTCTTCAAGGATTAGTTTAATATCTGCAATAGT
Organism: Lolium perenne; assembly: GCF_019359855.2. NCBI lineage: Eukaryota > Viridiplantae > Streptophyta > Magnoliopsida > Poales > Poaceae > Lolium > Lolium perenne. The sequence continues at coordinate 66,725,117 of NC_067247.2, forward strand.
TAGGCCTTACAAAGGGTTGGAGGATCCAGCGACGCGTAGGGTGTAGTTTGCTAGCCCTAGACATGATGTTCCGGGGATCAACCTCGTGTTGGTTTTTAGGCCTTGTCTAGGATCGGCTTACGATCACCGTACGTGACCGCGAGGCCCAATCGTGAGTAGGATGATCCGATTATGCGGTGAAAACCCTAAATCGTCGTAGATCGTTTTAGCTTTATCTTGATCAAGCAGGACCACCATATATTCGTACACCTCGTACGAATCATGGGTGGATCGGCTCCTTGAGCCGATTCACAGGATAACCTAAGAGCCGATCGAGGCTCGTATTTAATGTTTACATGTATGCCATGCAGGAAACTAAGCGAGGCATCTCCATCACCTTCCTGACCAGGTATAGGTCAGGTGGCACGCCCTTGCACCAGCATCGGACGTGCGTGCCGGAGGCTTTGCGGGCTGTCGCTCGGAGGGACCAGGGCCAGCCGCAGCCCTAAGTTGTTCCCGGCTCTACTGTGTTGCCCGTCGCTGCTCGCCGGTGGGTTTCTGACCGCAACATGTTCGGATCAACATATGGAGGTGGTTGTGGTGCTGCCGCTATTCTGAGCTGATGTCGATTTTCATCCGTGATCGCGGGAGGAGGTGGCAAGTGGATTTCACTCCTCGGCCCTTGGGGGTTTCTATTTGCTGCGTGAGCATTAGCCATCCCTGCGGCCCGCAACATTGATTGGAAATTGCGGCAATCTTTCTGCAGATGTCCTGATTGCCTTTTCCCATTGCTGTCGAGATAAAAATGCATCTGGCATGGCCCGTTCATCATATCTTCGGGAGTTATGAAAGATCTCTGGAACCTTGATCCGCTATTTTGCCTGTTATCTCTATTGTCGCCTTGCTGAACATTACTTCTTTGGTAATCATCTCTATTGTTTCCTCCATTGTTTCCTCGAAAACCAGCCGATATTTGGCCGGGTGCGTCGTAATTTGAGAATTGTCGAGGAAATCGGCGTCTATTTTGAAAATTTCGACTGCGGTCCTCCTCTGGGGACCTATGTCGTTTGTTATGTACTGCATCTTCACCATCTGCCCATCTGTTTGCTATTTCCATTAATGCTGATAGTGTCCTTGGGTTTGTCCTTCCCAAGTCCTCCACGAAATCTCCTCGTCGAACTCCTGCTACAAACGCATCTATCGCTCTCTCGTCGGATATATTTTCTGCCGAGTTTTTGATGATGTTCCACCTTTGGATGTATTTCCTCATTGATTCATCATGCTTTTGTCGACATGACCTCAGTTCCTCTAGTGTCGCAGGTTTCTTGCAGGTTGACCGGAAATTCTTTATGAACACATCCTCGAAACTTTCCCAGCTGTCGATGGAGCCTGGGGGAAGCTTCTTTATCCACGATCTGGCGGCTCCGCTCAGATGTATTTGAATGCTCTGCATGGCTGTTGCTCTTGTTCCGCCTATCAATTTCACTGTCTCAAGGTAATCGACTAGCCAATCCTCGGGATCTTGCAGGCCATCGAATTTCTTGAAACTATCGGGTAGCTTGAATCCTGATGGAACTCGAGTTTTTCTGACCCGTCGTGTAAAACACGGGAGTCCACACATATCTTCTTCAGCAAGTTCTGGTGAATGCCGACGTTCCCTTCTTTCTTGTCGCGCTCTATCCACTCAGGCCTGAGTCGTCGTGTCTCTGGCTCCACTCGCTCTCGGTGGATCTTGTACTACTGTGGTAGGTCTCGGACTATTTTGCCTTGCAGTTCCTTCGGGAGGTGTAGCTGCAAACGCTGCTCCTATGGCGCCACATCCTGCCATGGCCATGTTATACAACGCTTCTCTTGGATCTCCGGGAGGTGGTCTGGACGCCAGGATGTAAGCTTGTGTCGCCATGTACCCTGCTTCTGGTGTTTTTGGGATAATATTCCCCCTCGTGTCGATTGACATAAAGGACATGTCGAGGTTTTGGATTAAAGTTTCTCTTTCAGCCTACGGTATATTTTGCAGCCGAGATCTTGCTCTCCTCCGAGCTTCTCTGTAACTATCTCCCGAAGTTCCTGACTGTCGACTTAACTCCGCTCTTCGCCTGCTTGACGCGGAAGCTGCTTCCTTTCTTCTATTAAGAGCAGCTGTCTGTTTTTCCAATTCCTTTCTTTCTCTGGCGAGCCTATATTGATATGCTTGCAGTTCTTCTACCGTGGCAGTTGTTTCCATTGGTTCAGAGCCATCCAAAGCTTTTGCAGCTCTATCCCATGCTGCTTGTGGAAGTTGAACTCTGACACGTGGTGTGGGCCCGACATATTTAGTGCCCAAACCTCTCCTTAGATCTGAGGGATCGACATAGGGGTTTCCTAAATCGTCGAAAGCCTCTGATGTTTCCTCTTGATCACGACTTGCTTCTTCAATGGCATAAACTTGGTGATATTTTGGAGTTTTCACTTTGCTTGGTTTGGTGACACCATCATAGAGATTGGTGAAGACCTTCCCAATAGAGATGGATTTGTCGATGAAGTCGAAGCTGTCGGTGTCGCTCGAATCATCGCTTATATAGGAGTCCGCAGATGACTCGAAGGACATGTCGCTGAAGATCTTGGCGAGTTTTTCGCTTGCCTTGCTGCCGATGAAGCGTGGCGATGAAATCTCCTCGTCGCTTGACTCGATGGATGATACTGAGTTTGAGAAGTTAGGACCAACCGCCGATAATCCCGACGAGATCAGAACTATGAGACGATACGCTCCTTCTTTCTCGACGCGGAAGTGGAACTTTCCAAACGTCATCTTCATGGGCTCCTCCAGATACGCATATGCATCCAAACGGGAGGGCGGGTGAGGTATAAAATCAACTAGACCAGTTTCGATCTGTTTACCTCTATCCATGATGTTGCTTGCCACCGATGAAGTCGACGATTTTGAACGTGCCATCGAGATCAGCTCCTTGTCGCCTCTAAATCCCACAGATGGCGCCAATTGACAAGGTATCAACTTGTCAATGCCTACGGATTGTAGACTAGGGTTTAGTTAGATGTAGAGGGCAAGTAGATCTCGAAGGTTTCAGCCGAAAAGTACTCGACGAATATAAAACTAGGGTTGTGTTGACAGTAGATTCGATGCTTTCTTTGTCCCTCGACTCCCCCTTATATAGGAGGTGGAGCCGAGGGATTCGTATTGTACAAGTTACAGAGTCCGGGAAGGTTTCTAACTCATCCCGCTAGATTACAAACATCATCTCCTAATACAACTCTAGCTTTCCTTAATAACAACTTGGGCTTCCAATTCTTCTTATTCTTCGAGTCATGGGCCTTCAGTAAACCCCGGGTACTATCTTCGGCAGGCCCATTGGGGATGCCTATGTCACTCTCCAAGCTTTCTTCCAACAACGATGTCATCAAGATCTCCTCCACCGAGAAGTCTAGAACAAACATGCGAGGAGATCAAGACCATTCGATGGACAAGCTCAAGGCAAAGAAGTGTTATCTTGAAGAAAATCATGAAAGGTCTCTTGAGGATATTGCAACCTTTGCCAAGAAGAAAGGAGATGAAGGTCCTAATTCATGTTGTGACAATCTCCTTGACGAAGTTTGCCTCTTGAGAAGACATAATGCAAAATTCTTGGAAGTCATCTCAACTCAAGAGAAGGCCTTGAATGAATACTATCACTTGAGTAAATAGAAGATGCAATGTTGTGATCACGAAGAAGAGATTGCCACTCTAAAGAAACACGAGGCCAAGCTATTTGAAGTGAATAAGAGGCAAAATGAATCCTTGTTGGAATGGAACCGTTTGAGCAAATACATGGCCTCTTTGGAGAAACACAAATGTTTTCTCTTAAGAAGAAATTCCCTTCTTGAGGAAGCTCTATTGGATCACGAAGATGAAGTTAACCACTTGAAGTCCGAGATTGAGAGTCTCCAAGTCCAAGTCCAATTCTTGGAAGGAGTCATTGAAGCCTATGGGGACTTATGCAATGAAGGAGGAGTGGCAATCATGCCAAGGAAGATCGAGAGAGAAAGAAGGATCAATGAAAAGAAGAATGTGAAGATAGGGCCCATTGAAAAATGGGCTCCTATCTCCAACTCCTGATCCATGAAGAACCTTGCTTTCGGAGATGCTTATTGGGTGGTCAACCTTGGAGCCACAAGTCTTATGTCCGGAAGCAAGGAATTTGTTGTCGTCATCAAGTCACTTATCTCTATCTTTCTTATGGCGTCAACACAAGCGAGCTTAAAGGTATTGGAGCCTTGACAAGGTGGTGACCAAGTCCTATCTTGTCAAGACTCTTGCATTTGATTTCTTTGTTCATTACGTTACACTCTTGGGTCTTTGTACCTACTATTATGAACATGTAGTGGTTCTCTTGTGGAGCTAGTCTCTTCAAGAGGCCACGGCCTAGGACTAATGGAATTTACTTCTTTGTGTAGAGATTGTGTTTTTGTAGGGTTTGTGTTGAAGAAGATGAACCATGATGAAGTTTCTCAAACAATCTCAATACAAATTCTAGAACATAATCTTTGCAAGAAGAAGTAACGATGGAATGGAGTTTATACTCAAGATCTTGGATTTCTCCATTGGCAAAGGAGGAATCCTCTATATACTCCTAGCCATACTCTTACCCTCACCTCATGGGGTTGCCGGAAGTGGCAAACAAACCTAAGAAGACATTCAAACATGATGTTGGAGTATGAGTCTATTGTGTGGTTGGTGGTATTGTGTGATGAGACTCATTCAATGAATATGATAGTTCTTTGGAGGAGGCGAAGTGCTTCTTGTGAGAAAGGAGATGCAATTCCCCCGATTACCATAGGAAGGATGAGTGGTGGCACACGCCGATCTCAAAAGCTACCTTCTATGAGTACCGGGGAAGGACGAAGTTCCACCTTTGTGGAGCCATCTACACCACAAGGCCAAGTCTTTTCCATTGGACAACCAAGTGCTAGGTCAACTCTTCCACAACCTCAAGTTCGGCATCAAAAACAACGAGGTCAAGGCGAGGACCCAATTTATGATGAAGATCAATGAACTTCACAAGAACCTATTCTTTTGATCGTTTCTCGCCGGGGTGCTAAAGCGTCAAGACTCTCTCATAATTCAAGCAAAGAACAATACATACTCAAGAGCAAGATATGATGGGATTCAACGGTATAGCAATCCCAAGTATCAATTCTTCCCGAATGTGCCCAACAAGACAATGGAATCACTCTCTATCGATTATCGTCAAGGTTTGCCTCTCTACCTTTGTGCTTCTCATCCAGACATTGTGTCATAAGTGGACAACTATACCACTCTTGTGCCATATGTCTAGATGTAAAGCACGCATGAACATAAGGGGAGTGCGGTTTAAATTATTGAGCTATCCCTCTCCCCATGATGCACAAAGAAACCCAAAAGCATATGCCATTCGTCAATCAAGTGACTATGAGCTTCATGTTGAGTTGTAGTCGTGAGTCCTAGGTCTCTACGCGACATCACACTACCAAAACTCTTACACGGTGGCTTCGGCCACCAAACCTCCTCCCTTTTTCCTTTTGTTTTATTTTCTTTTCTCTTTTTGTTCTTGTTTGTCGTTTCGTCTTTTCTCTTTGTTTCTTCTCGGGAGATTCACCCAAGCTTGGATTTTCTTGCTTTGATTCTTGCAAGCTTGGTTGGGTAGTACCTTAACAGTTCCGTAATCTAATCCCAAGCCATCGTCTACCTCTTGAGCCAACTCAGTCTAAAAGCACAAGTCTACACCAAAATCTGAGGTTTTTGAATTTGGAGGACGGTACTACCGCTTCTTGGGCCGGTACTACCGCTCTGGGGCAGTTCTCTGACGAAACTGAACAATTATCCCCAGAACGGTACTACCGCTCTAAGTACCAGGCCAGTACCAGTAAGCGGTACTACCGCTTTTAGGAGCGGTACTACCGCTTGCATCTTTTGACAAGAGGTACCGGTTGGGGTTGGGTTTACCCCAAATCACCACAACTCCTCTTCCACCTCAAGTCAAAAGCTTCTCCAAGCTCAAGACCTCGAGGAGATCGGCCCCGATCTCCTTTTCCTGCCGCCGCCGGCCAAATCTCCTCCGTGGAGAAGCTTCCCCAACCCCTTCTCCGCCATGTCCTCCGGTATGAACCCTAAATTCTCTCTCTAGGGTGTGTTGAACTCCCTAGATGCATATGCTAGGGTTTGTTGGAGTTTTGTGGTGGATAAGCATTCTTGGAAGCTATTCATGTCCAGGGATACTAGCTAGCAACAATGTGTGACTCTAGATCGATTTTTACCATGAACCCGATCTTGATTTGGATGTGCGGAGCTTAAGCGGTAGTACCGCTCATCCTCGGGCGGTACTACCGGTCAAAGCGGCACTACCGGATTGAATTGCGGTACTACCGCTCTGTCTAAAGTCACCAATGTTGCTTGTTAGTGTCCTCTTCGATCCTTAATTTCGTGGCTTGTGCACTTATCCCCTATTCCCTCCCAAACCTTTGCTATTCACAGGAGCACCTAGAACCCGTGGTGGCAAGGTCAAGCCCTCTTCTCGCCGTTATCGAGAAGACAAAGATCAAGATGAGATTGTACCAACAAGGTCCACCAAGCGTCAAAGGGATGCAGCAGCAGCGGCAGCGGGCAAAAGGACCGTCTGGGGTCCTCAGATATCTATGAAAGATCTCAAGAAAGCCCAATTCTTGCAAATTCGAGGGGTCAATCCTTACTTGGTGCCAAAGAACTCTCGTCTCTGCCCCAACTCATTCTTCTACCATGCCGATCAAGAAAGGATATACAATGAAGTCTATGGGTCAAAGGAGTTCCGGTGTTGTCCTCAATACTCCATCAACATGGACAAGCTCCAAGCCAAGCTCGAGTACTTTGGGGATGCACTCGAGATATGCGAAGAACAAGGTCTTATTCCTTTGATGACTTTCTCTCACAACTACTCGAAGGAGATAATATGCCAGTTCTATGCCACTGTGGTGTTCCTTGAGGATGAGGATGGTTTCCGCTCTTTGAAGTGGATGACTAGGGAGCATGTGATGGAATCCACGTGGGAGGATTTTGCCAGAGGCATTGGATATGAACTTCCCGAGTTTGACATCAACTTCTTCAAGATTCACCTCCAGGCCAAGCCTATGGCTAAAGAGAAGATGGCACACCTCTACATTCCCGGGAGGACATTATGTGGAAGTGCTTACAACCTCCTTCCCGTCTACGACATCATGAACCGCATCTATCGCAGCACCCTCAATCCCAAAGACACCAACCATGATGAGGTGCATGGCTTCCTTGTAAACCTTCTCGTGCGCACCGATGAGATGAGGGGTAGGGGCAAACAATTGGATATCATGGACTTCATCTGGCATGAGATGCGTGATTGTGCCTTCCTCCGCAAGCTCCCTCAATATGCACCCTTCATCATGAGACTCATTTGTCTCAAGTGGGATCGAGATGGACGTGGAGATCTTCTTGACCAATGTCACCCCATCACTATCCATAAGGAGAAGAGTCCTCTTGTCAAGAAACATGATCCTCCAAGGTTCGGCAAGGGAGCTCCCAAGGACAAGGATGAAGACGAAGCCGATAGCGACGACTCCGACTATGTGCCCAACTCCATCAAGACCAAGGGCCTCTTCGCCAAGCTCACCGCTCGCCTCAAGAAGTCCTTTTGCTTCAAGAGGGATCTCGAAGATAGGATGTATCAAGCTCATCACGACAACAAGAAGATTTGCCAATGCCAAAAGGCCATGATGAGGCACATGCAACTCCCGGTCTCCGAGGGCTCCGAGGACAACATTACTCCTCCCGGTGAGTGGAAGTCGAAGCTCGTTTGGTCAAGCTCCGAGGAATCCGTCCCCGAGCCGCCTCATGGCAAGGGCCTTGCCCAAGAAGATGATGATGATGAAGGCGAGTATGAGGAGGAGGGTGATGAGAACGAGGATGATGATGACGAGGAGGATGAAGATGAGGAGTGATTCCCTTGGGACGTTAGTATGCTCCTTCTCCCTTTTTGGTGTCTCGATGCCAAAGGGGGAGAAGTTGGTCTATTAGGAACGGGAATTTGCATGGGGATGCCAAGGGCTTGGTGCTTCGTTTTGGTTCTTTCGGCCTTGGCATCAAATCTTCCCCTAGTTATTTGGAACTTTATTCATATGTGTGCTTGCTACTCTATTTGTGGATCTCCCGATCCCCCGGTTTGTATTAAGACTTAATCGTTCGTAGCTTAATGGTCTTCACTATTTATCCTTGATTGGCTACATCAATTCTATGGAGGCTTTTATTATTATGAGTTTGGGTTTTCTCTCAAGGCAAAGGTATGAAAAGTTTCACCCAAACTCTCCTATATGCACTTATACTTGCCTCCATAGTGTGCTTGTGCTATATGATCTTGTCATATGTTCTTCTTAGCACTTATGCTTGGTTTGTAGAATTTAGGGGGAGTTTCTCTCTAGAATGTGTGCATTTGTATACAAATGCATATTATAAATATGCACACATCTAGGGGGATCTTCGTCTACTCTTACAAATCATATACCTTATCATAATATCCTATGAATTATTGCAAATTCGTGTGTTGTCATCAAACACCAAAAAGGGGGAGATTGTAAGAGCAAGATCTATGACCCTTGTTTTGTGTGTTTGATAACAACACTCGAACAATTCTAACCGTGCACAAAGATTATCTTTGATGGATTTGTAGGTGTACGGTGCCCTCGCTGAACACACTATGATCGGAAGACTGAAGCGTAGATCTTAGGTTTTCTGGTTTTGTGTGTGTGTCGTGAGGTAACATGGTAGGAGAGGAAAAGAGGAAAAAGCTGTTTTAGTCTTTGCGGTACTACCGGTGCCAGGAGCGGTAGTACCGCTACCCCTACTGGTACCGCCCGAGATACCGCTCTGAGGATTGCATATGGAAATGTCCCACAGAACCCGTTACGGTACCTTTATGGTACCATGAGTGGTAGTACCGCTTGAGAGCGGTAGTACCGCCCACGGTACCGCTCAAGTACCGTAACGCATTACGGTCGTACCGCTGTGGTACCGCTTCGGTACCGCTTCGAGTCCAGTAAGCTCTGGACCCTGTTGCGGTACCTCGAGCGGTACCGCAAGCGGTAGTACCGCAATGTGTCCACGTGGACAAGTTCAGTGGGGATTCGAACTCAGAGCGGTAGTACCGCTTCCAGAAGCGGTAGTACCGCTTAGGCAAAAACAGCAGGTAACGGTTGGATTTGGAGGGACCTATATAAAGGCCCCTTCTTCTCCAGCCAGCCTTAGCTCTCTCTCTCTCTCCTCCATTGTTGCTGAGCTCAAACTTAGTGGATCTCTCTCCCTACCCAATCAATCTTGCCCATACTTTCAGGAGTGGTGGAGGAGACCCCGATCTATCGTTCTACCGAGAGAAATTTCACCAATTCGTGGTAGTCCTTAGTGGATCTTGGTGGTAGAGTTCCTATTGTGGAATCTTGGAAGAAGTGCATCCATGGAGGCTAGCTTGGTGTTGTACTAGCTCCATGGGTTGTTGGGAGCCTCCTTGTGGTGTGGAGCTCGCCCCAACCTTGTGAAGGAATCACCGCCTCGACCGGTGCCTTAGTGGACAAGGGGGAGCACCTTTGTGGAGCTCTCTCGAGGAAGAAGGTGAGGCCTTCCTTCGTGGTGTGGCCGTCTAGTCTCTTGTGTGAGGCTAGCACCTCCTCAACGCAGATGTACTCCCTTTTGTGGGAGGAACTGCGGGAAACAAACCTCGCCTGGTCTCCGCGCCCTCCGGTTGTCCCGCTCCTTACTCTTACTATCTTGTGATTGTTCATTTGCTTGTTGTACTTGTCTAGGATCATTGTAGGAACACCGCCATCGCTAAAGCTATCATATTTATCTTCCGTTACACTAAAAATTGAAAAAGGCTACTTGTCGGAGACGAGGTTGAACAAGGTATAGAGATACCGATGATCAAACCTCGGACAAGTAAAATATCGCGTGACAAAGGGAATCGGTATCGTATGTAAATGGTTCAATCGATCACTAAGTTATCGCTAAATATGTGGGAGCCATTATGGATCTCCAGATCCCGCTATTGGTTATTGGTCAGAGAGAAGTCTCAACCATGTCTGCATAGTTCACGAACCGTAGGGTGACACACTTAAGGTTTGATGTTGTTTTAAGTAGATATGGAATATGGAATGGAGTTCGAAGTTTTGTTTGGAGTCTCGGGTGGGATCCAGGACATCACGAGGAGGTCCGGAATGGTCCGGAGAATAAGATTCATATATAGGAAGTCATTTTCTAAGTTTGAAAATGATGTGGTGTATTTATGGAAGGTTCTAGAAAAGTCCGGAAGAAATCACCATGGAAGGTGGAGTCCCGGAGGGACTCCACCTAGCTTGGCCGGCCAGCCAAAGGGAGGAGGAGTCCCAGGTGGACTCCACCAAAGGTGGCCGGCCAACCCACCAAAGGGAAAGGGGGAATCCCACCTTGAGTAGGATTCACCCACAAGGAAGGTTTTTGAGTTGGACTCTTACTCGTTCTTTGGGCAATCCTAGATGTGTTCCACCTATATAATGAGGGACAAGGGGAGGGGGCCGGCCACCACAACACCACCTTGGCCGCACCCCATAGAGGCACCAAGGTCGGCGCCCCCTCTCCCCAAACCCTAGCCCCCTCCTCCTCATACCTCTCCCGCAAACGCTTAGGCGAATCCCTGCCGGAGATCTCCACCACCACCGCCACCACGCCGTCGTGCTGTCAGGATTCCAAGGAGGATCTACTACTTTCGCTGCCCGCTGGAACGGGGAGAAGGACGTCGTCATCAACAAAAGAACGTGTGACCGAGTACGGAGGTGCTGCCCGACTGTGGCACCGTCAAGATATTCTACGCGCTTTTGAAAGCGGCAAGTGATCATCTTCTGCAACAACGAGATCTAATCTCGTATGCTTTGGAAATTTTCGAGGGTTAGTATCATGATCTTCTCGTTGCTCCCATCTTCTAGATTGCATCTTGGCTTGGTTTTCGTTCTTGTGGTAGGAAATTTTTTGTTTTCTATGCTACGAATCCCATCACCATGGTCATCCCAGAAGGCACAGTCCCTCAGTTCTATCTTGTTACACACTAAGCACACCACGTCCAACAAGGGGAGTGCCACATTTTGTGAACACTCTATTTTTCGCTCCTTCCAAAATCCCCAAATGATGTACTTCGTAGGTGATGGTTATGCTAGCTTCCTTCTTCTTTGCCTTGGAGAAATTTGCGATGTAGTGGAGCCACCATCGGTCGAAGACTGTATCCATGGTGGAGGCTGCGGAGTGCATCGACAAGTCGTAAGACGCTAGTACTGAATCACACACACCCTTAGTGAAGGTGCACTCATGACTCATGGGATAGGCATCGCACCGTCTCTAGATGAATGTGGCAAAGCTTGCAAATAGGGCTATGTGGGGCCATCCTCTTAATGCAAGATTGTCGGCCGTGTGGATTTTTTGATGCGCAACAAGCCAAGCAAGAAAACTGCACTTTTTCAGCATGAGACCTCCACATCTTGAGCGTTTCAAAAGGTGTATGGCTTCCGGAAAATGGTAGTTATATGTCAAATCTGCCAAGTAGACTCCAGAAGTTGTCCACTTCTGAGTGATGGTATCTGACTGCATATTGAGCTGCACACCACGAATGAAGGACCAAAGCAGAATGAAAATATTGATTTGCAAAGCAATAGAGATGTTTTGGAGACTTGTGGCCCAGCTCTCCTTTTGTAGCTCCTTGCTCAATGTCATGTCATTTCTCGTGCTGCGCGGGAGCCTCCAGTGAAGGGAAATCGACACCATCGCCATCACCACTCCTCCTTGTCTTGGGGGGGGGGGGATATTCATCAACATCTCCATCAGCACCATCATCATCATCACCATCTCCATCTACGAGATCGATTTCATTCCCCTCATAGTTTATGTTTGATTGAACCCCGTATATTGTTTTAAGAGCTAGTTACATGTTTGTGATTAGTACTTTGTCATTATTTGGTGGATATATCATATAGTCATATTGTGTTGTAATCATTATGCCTCTGGTCCATATCATGTTTGACACTTGTGAGTAGGTCCCCATGTTCCTGAGGGCATAGGATGATCTACCTATGATTCTATATGATGTGCAATGAGTATTTCATGAAGTTTTTATCTTTTATGTTGTTCTATCATGGTATGCGAATGTCGACTGCATGCATATTACTTCACCTATATGCACATAGGTCTACACTTTAATGTAATGAATGAGTGTTGGAAGTGACAGAATGACAGAAACCATTTTCCAATACTTTGAGTTGCATTAGAGGGGTTTATGTCGGGGACCAATGATCTTATTGCTATCGTGAGACATTTATGTCTTAATGATTCCTATACTTGCACATGAAACTGGCTCTAGGACCCATCATAAGGAGTGTATTTGGTCATATCTATGGCTCCGCCTAATTTAGGCTCCGCACCTAAGGGAATGAAACTTGAAATAATATTTACCATGTTGTGTAGAACTCTAATGCTAGTAAATCCACACACACTTAAGCTTGTCCTCTTGCTGCATAGGGGATTGGGATTTCTCTCATTGAGAGAATTTACATATTGCTATTTACTTTCTGCATTTTATTTTATTGCAAACTATACACTCAAAATACCAAAAATTACTGCATTATTATTGTTTACTTGTCAAATTTGCTACCCAATACCTTCCACTCCTCGTGGGTTCGACAACCTTTCTTATTGAAAAGTAGTACAATTGACCTCATGCACTTGGGAGCCATCAGCCTCACACTTGAAGAATCTCCACAACTTAATTGAAGCTTCCAAGTAATCTACAAAGCTACAAACTTGAGGCAATCTCCACAACTTAACTAGATGCCCTAAGAACACCAAAAGGTCGTCTAGGCTTCCAAAAACCCAAGAGTAACAACATTCTCACTTCCAAGAATCACCGTGGAGAACTCAAACCGATACACAAAATGCAATGGCAAGTCCCTCACTCTCAAATTTCACCAAAGCTATAAAACCTATTAGAGGAATAAGAGAGGAAGAACACCAAATTTCTCCAAGATCTAGATCTAGTGGATTCCCCTCGCAGAAAGAGGGATTTGATTGGTAGGATTCTAGATCTGGGACAAGAATCATGGAGGGAACAAGAGATATGGCAAGCTTCACACAGTCAACAATGGAGGAGAGAGAGAGGAAGAAGCAAGCAACCCAAGGAGGAAGAAGCGGGGCCGTTTATAGCCCCCCCCCCCCCCCCCCACGAAATATGAACGTTTTAGCATCACTAACACCGGAGACTCCGGCGTAGAGGGACGAAGACTCTTGACCCTCATGCAGGGAGCAAGTCACCTTCAAAATGAGAAAAACATGGTCCAGACCGGAGTCTACGGCCCTCGGAAGACAGAAATAGTTGAAACTGAAAAGGCCATAACTTGAGCATCCAGAATCCGATTTTGATGATTTTGGGTTCGAAGCTAGAAAAGATCTCTACAAGATCACGAGAATAAACATCATAGTAAAATAAAGGAGTGTAGAAAAAATTATGAAAGTTTTGACCTAGCTATAAGTTACAAACTAGTAAAAGCTCCAATATTGAAACACAACAACTTGAGTTAGGAAACTCCAGTTTAGGTGAAACAAATTTTGTTGGAACGAGGATGAAAAGAGATACTCCACAAAGAGTGAAAATTTTAATAACAAGTGGGGTAGTTTTTTTCCACGAATTTATAGGTGAAACCTCTCAACACGAAGAACCGGAAAAACCTCCAATATAAAAAACGCAACAAATATTTCGTGCTAAATCCGTTTTCGATGAACTAGAGCTTGTCATGAGAATAAGCACAAACTCTAAAACACCACATGGATAAGATCCAAGTAACAACTAATAAATATGATGCAAGGATGCAAATGTTTGAGCTCTCTCCGAATGATATGATCAAGTTACTCACTTGAGAGCGCTCTTAATAGTACGATCAACTATCCTATAAATCGGTCACTCAACTACACCACGAGAAACAAACCATATGAATAGAAAACCTTATCCTTGTACATTCCACTTGAGGTCGATGATGACGATCTTAACCGCATCAAGATGGAACTCCTTTCTTGATTGTGCTTGCTTGATGAAATCTTGCGAATTGCTCCCTCATAATCCACTACGAGAGAGATTCTTCTTTGGCGCATATTTGTATATCAATGACCACCATATGGATGGAAAACTTGCACACCATTTCTTCTTTCTTCCTTGTGTTGATGTCTTTAATGTACACTTGAGGTCTCACTTCATCTTCGTCTTTAAGACATGCTAATCACTTGATCTTCTTCATTTTATTCTTATTCAACCTTGAAGCTAACATATGGTTCAAACATTGCCTATGGAAAACTCCTACACATATAACTTAATGCAAACATTAGTCTATAGGGTCTGTCATCAATTACCAAAACCACACATGGGGGCTTCATGCTCTTTCAGAAAGCACTGGTCTTAGCAAATGATATTGGATACAATGTGCTCGAGGTGGGGTCAGATTCACTTAAAACAATTCGACTATATCCAGGAGAAGATCGAATTTGGACTAAGCAACAACTATCTTTGCGGATATTATGTAGCATGGAGTAAATACTGGGAAGGTAGAATTTATGCACTGTGGAAGAAAGATGAACGAAGCTGCTCATAATATAGCTAGGGGATATTTGGTGTCTCATATTGATTGTAATTGGGACGCTCCTAGCCTTTTGTTACAAACTCATCTAAATTATGTAACTATTATTTAATATCAATAAAGCTAGCCATGATGGTCTTCCCTAGAAAAGAAGTGTGAAATCCAGTATTTGATCTTTGGTGGGTTTTTTTTTTGAATAATCATATATATTAAGTCAGCAAGCCGCCTCATTAAAAACCTTCCAGCCCCCTTAGGTACCCTGGAAGGAAAAGAGTGCGTCTGGTACTTGCTGCTTTACCAACACAAAGAGTTACATCGAGAAGAGGTTTACATCGTTTGCTAACTCAGCCCCTATACAATCAGGTGGGTCATCAATCCAAACGACAGATTGAAACCCACTGGCCTTAGCAGCTAATCTATGAGCAACCTGATTATTCTCTCTCGGGCAGAACTTAAAACACACTTTAGCAAAACCCCTAGCTAGAAAAGCACATTCCTCAAAAATCACCGCTGCCACCCCTGTTGAGTTGCCATTATCTAACATAGTATCAATCACCTCTGAGCAATCACTCTCAACCTCAATCCTGGTGCACCCAACCTGACCCGCCAAGATCAAACCATCCCGAACCGCTCTTGCCTCCGCTGTAGTGGCATCACTTATAAACTGAAGCCCACAACTACTAGCGGCAATAAACACACCCTTCTCATCTCTAATCACTGCCCCCGTAGCACCCGAACAAGAGTCCGATGAGAAAGCCGCATCGACGTTTAGTTTAACAAAGTCTTCTCTTGGCTTCTCCCACCCAATACTTCGATCTCTTGCATTCTTCTTCAGCGCACGCCAGTAATTAAGGGCAGTAGCTGCTATTGCCTGTGCCGATTTAGCAGGTTTCTGAACATTTTCATCATGGGCGATCTTCCTTCTTTCCCACCAAATATACCAACAGGCAGTTGTGATCATCTCCTTCAATCCGAGTTCTGGAATTAGAGGGGACTTCCTGTCTGGTAGTCTGAGCATGGCCTCAAAAGCTCCCGAACCTTCCCTGTCTTCATGACAAGCCTCCAGAATATAATTAGCAATGCCCAGGTTTTCCCAAATTTCCGCAGCCCTTGAGCACTTGAAAAACAAATGTTGTGTGTCTTCACAGTGCACCAAACACACCGGACAAACACTGCTAGTGATAATATGTCTATTGGCCAAGGTAGCCTTGCACGGAATAGCACCATGCAAAAACCGCCAAGCAAAAAATTTCATCTTAGCTGGGACTCGAAGAGACCAAACCTTCGCCCAAACTGGGTTCACATTTGCCGACCCCTGCTGCATAGTTCTGCGTAACTTCTCTCCATGCTGGTGATCCCATTCCAAGTGATAAGCAGACCGGACAGAAAATATGCCAGATTTCGTGGCATTCCAGGAAACAAAATCGTCCATCATTCCAACCGAAAGAGGAATTCTTAAAATTCTCATCACATCCACACTTCTGAATATAGATCTAATCAAGGGTTCATCCCAAGATCTTGTAATGGGATCGATGAGTTCAGATACTTTTGTAAGGATTGTATTGCCACGAGGAGTGATAATCTTCCTGGAGCAGACATTCGGTATCCAACAATCAGACCATATATTAATGTTTGAGCCGTCCCCGACTCTCCAAATATTACCTCGCTTTAGAGTTTGTAGCCCTGCCCAAATACTTTGCCATGAGTATGAAGAGCCCTTTTTCAACTGTGCATTAAGGATATCCCCTGTAGGGTAGTATTTTGCTCTAAGCACCTGAGCACATAGAGATTCTGGTTCACATAGCAGCCTCCAACTTTGTTTGGCTAACATCGCTAAATTGAAGCAATGTAAATCTCTAAATCCCATTCCAACTTTCGACTTCGGAACGCACATCTTCCACCACGCGAACCAATGCATATGTTTATGTCCATCTTCATCTCCCCACCAGTAACGGGACATAGCATCTTGTATCCCTTTAATTACTTGTTTGGGCAGCTTGAAAACTGACATGGCATATGCGGGGATCGCCTGGATCACCGCCTTCAAAAGCACCTCCTTCCCACCATAGGATAACATTTTCTCTTTGTACCCTGCTAACCGCGCACATATCCTGTCAATAAGATGTAAGAAACAATCAGTTCTATCCATACCGATCAGAGGGGGTAGACCCAGATATTTATCTGTTATTGCTTCCGTCATAATATTGCACACTTCCTCTCTAATCTCCACCCGTGTACATGGGCTAAAGAAGATACTGGATTTCGCCTCGCTCACCAACTGACCCGAGGCATTGCAGTAATCCTCCAAAATTTTCCTGAGGCACCTAGCGTTCTGTAAATCTGCTCTCATAAGAATAAGAGAGTCGTCAGCAAACAATAAATGAGAAACTGCTGGTGCCCCTCGACAAACCTTGACCCCCAGAATATTGCCCGCTTCCTCCTCATGCCGAAGCAGACTAGACAAGCCTTCAGCACATAATAAAAATAAATAAGGGGACAATGGATCACCCTGCCGAAGCCCCCTTGTTGGGCAAAATTGTTCTGTCTCTTTCCCATTGAAACGGACTTGATATTTAACAGACTCCACACAAGACATGATCAATTCAATCCAAACCTGGGCAAACCCCAATCTGGAAAGAACCTTCCTCAAGAAATTCCATTCAACCCGGTCATAAGCCTTATGCATATCTAACTTGATTGCACATGTACCATATTTTCCTTCCCTCTTCCTCTTTATCGCATGATAGCACTCGAAAGCCACCAACACATTATCAGTAATCATACGCCCAGGGACAAAGGCACTCTGAGTAGGTGAAATAATTTCTGGCAGAATAACTTTCAATCTTGCAGCCATAACCTTTGAAATCACCTTATATAGAACATTGCAAAGGCTTATCGGCCTATACTGAGATATACTCTCTGGATTATCAACCTTTGGTATAAGTACTATATTGGTATTGTTCCATCCATCTGGTACGACCCCAGAATTAATAGCCATCAAAACTTCATCAGTTAGCTCTTCCCCAAACAGACTCCAGTACCGCTTATAGAAAATAGCATGTAAACCGTCCGGCCCTGGAGCTTTCAAATCCCCAATATTAAACAGAGCCTTCTTGACCTCCTCACGGGAATAGGGGGCACAGAGAGTTGCATTCATATCATCAGAAACACAAGGCACAACCTTGTTAATCACCTCTTCGTCCGGATCGACCACCTCCCTGGAAAACAAATTTTCAAAATAATTATTAATGTGCACTTCCAAATCCTTTTCTTCTTCTATCCACCTTCCTCCTCCATCCTTAAGGCGTTTGATACAGTTTCTTTTTTTCCGAGCCGTCGCGAAATTGTGAAAAAACGACGTGTTTCGGTCTCCGGACTTCATCCAATTTGCCCTACTCCTCTGGACCCATTTAATCTCATCTTGCTCATGGAGATTTTCAATCTGCAACTGGATAGATTGCGCCTTTGCCGTTGCTTCATCGGAGAGAGGCCCCGACAACACTTCATTGAGCTCTTCCTGTAAATCCTTCAGGCGCCGCTTCGGCTCCCCCAGTACCCGCCGATCCCAAACATGGAGGGCTGCATGCACCGCACCCATCCTTTGGGCAAAACCCAAATTTTGCGCGCCTTGGGCATCCTCCCATGCTTTTCCAACAATATCATCAAAAGTGTCCTCCATCATCCATTTCGCTTCAAACATCCGTTTACCTCCGGCGACTCGAATATGGGCGTCATCAAAATACTCACTGTCAACCGAAATCGGCCTATGATCTGATTTCCAAAAATCTTCATTGATAACCCCAGCCAAGGGAAATAAGTCGCGCCAACCTTGGTTAGCCACTGCTCTGTCTAGGCGCTCTCTAATACGCCCTCTCCTCCATGTAAACAAGTCACCCAAAAACCCCAGATCGGTCAAATTACAGTGGATAAGAGCATCTCTGAATTGTTGCATGCTTCGTTGTGGTCTTAGATTGCCACCTTCCTTCTCACTATTAGACAGAATCTCATTAAAATCGCCTAACACCAGCCAAGGTAGATCGTACATATCGTGCAATTCGCGGAGATAATCCCACGAAAGATGTTTCCGCTCTCCACTAGGCTCTCCATAAAAGCCAGTGATTCTCCAAGCATTTGATGAATTCTCATCAATCCTTATATCCAAATAATTTGAGTGGACCGAAGAAGATGTAACATTAAGGTCTTTCTTCCAAAGCAGTAGCAGACCCCCACTCCTTCCATCACTCTCAGCCTCTAACATATGGTCGTATCCTAGCTTCTTTTTAATGGTTACTGCCCGTACTTTCGTCAGATGTGTCTCAGACAGAAAGAACACATCTGGTTTTAACCGCTTATGTAGGTCCATAAGCGCTCCAACTGCCGAGGTTTTGCCTAAACCCCGACAGTTGCAACCACAGGTTTTCATTGTGCCCGGCGGTCACCCTCGAGGGATGCCGCCGATCGTGCAAATTGGTTTGTTTCTGATGTCCCATCCTCCTTCCGTTGCCTTTTAGACTCAGAGGAATCCTCCTTCTCAAATAACGGGTTAACCAAAACTCCATCCACCCCTATATCTGCTGCTATGATCGCTAGCTTTTCATTTGCATTCTCATCAGCAAAATCAAGTCTCCTCTTCGCCGCCTTCTCAGCATCTGTCATGATCGTATCTTTGTTTTTGCTGGGACTATTAGCCGTATCCAGAAGATCAGGATCCATTGAAGCCATGGCTCCCACTCTTTCAGGGTGCTGGCGCCAGTCTACATAAGCCCCGCGACCTCGTCCCCTTCCTTCTGTAAAGCCCCCTCTTCCTCCAGATGCTCCATCTCCAAACCGTCTAGAGTCCCCAAAGGTTCCCCTTGTGCTGCTACTTGCAAAAGCATACCCGCGTCCCCGACCACCAGCATAAATCCAGTCCCCAAACTTCAGACTTTTCTCCTCAAAAACCCCATCACCACACTCCTTGTACTCGTGGCCTAACAAGCCACAAGCAAAACAAATTTGTCCTAGCTTTTCATACTTAACTGCGTATAAAGATCTCTTCTTATCAAGGACTATAGAGACAAATCTCGTCAGTGGCCGTCTCATATCATGCTTGATCCGTAATCGAACATAGTCACCCTTAAAAACCCCAGGTGGAATCATCTCCAGAGATATGACCTCTCCCGCCGATCTCTCTATCAAAGGCTTAATCACTCGTTCCTTCCTGTATGCTTCTGGCAGTTTATGAACTTGAATCCAGATGGGCATGTATTCAAGAACTACAAGATTCGGATCTGAGTAACCATCATATGGTGCCGTAACAAGCACCCAATCACGAAACAGCCAGGGGCCTTTCTCCATGACTTTCTCCCAATCAGCTAAACAGAAGCATTGAATCACAAACCTGTTATCATTAACCGCTCTGATATTGATCTTCTGCGAAGAATTCCATGCAGCGGTCATCTGTTGGAAAAGGGCTTCATGGCTGAACCTCTTCCGACAATTGACCCTCGCAACCGCAAGCCAGCGAACGCTTTCAGCCAATTCTTTCTCATCCTCCTCAAGAACGAAATCGTCAAACTCATCTTCGCCGATCTCAAGATTTCCAAACATGGAATCGATCGCATCATCACCACTACCCTGCGTATGGCATGGCATGGCCCTACTCCCATCCACACCACTCCCCTCCTTCTCACCTCCTCCCTCTGCACCGGCTAACCCCTTCTCATCTGTCGCGCTCGCCTCAGACCTAACTTCTGACATCCTGAGCGAGAGGACACGCCGAAGCCGATCCCCAGCAGAGACGGTCTTGGAGAACCGATCACTAGCCGCACCTCTCCTTCCGAGAAGCCTGGCACGAAGACGAAGAAAAAACCCCTTGGGAAACCCTACCGGCCTCAACTCAAACTCGCCGCCTGAGACGGAGAGGACGAAACCCTAGACGGGTAGCAGATGGACAATTGGGGTTTTTGATTGCTTATAGCTTGATCTTTGGTGGGTTGAGTTATCACTCACCTCCAAACCATCCAACGTTGTTCAAAAAAAAAAAAAAAAACCATCCAACGTTGCTTAGTGTTTTGACGGTGGAGGGTTGCATGTTGTTTCTTGGTCATGGGGCCCACCATGAGTTGCGCACGTTGTGACTTTACTCTCACTTGAGCATTGTGAAATCCGGCTCGCTGGAGCCCCATCACGTACCGTCACGTACACAATCGTAGGGATAGTCATGTCTGACAAACTATTTTCTGGCGATTCTTGATTCCATCAGTTGTATGTTTACTGCATAATTTCTGTACTTTTTACAATGACAAAATAACTGAATTACAAAAGAAAACTAACTAGACGACGCGCACATGCTTGCATGTAATGCGGCAGGGCTGCAGGCTTACTGTGTGCACGAACATTGGATGCTAGTGCTAGCTAGCAGCAGCGGCCACGAAGAACTGCATGCTCCGAACTACTCTTTCACATTGATTGGCTCAAAAGCACACAGGTGCTTGAGCAGAGAAAGAAAAAAGGCAGCGCAGCTCTTTCACATGCCAGTGGTGGGCCCATCGATGAGACGGATGAAGAGAGTGATCGATAGACGAGAAATGTGGCGGTTTAGTTTTTCGTTTTCTTAATGTTATGATGGTATGGTACAATGTAGATGTAGATTCTGTTTGAAATGCTTCAGCGATCTAATCTGTGGGCTTAGACGTAGAGGAAGCCGTTCCTAATTTCATTCAACCCTGCTCGTTGCTGGAGACTAGGATCTAAACTGCAGATCAAGCTAAGTAAACTCCACAACGCACTAGTGTCGATCTTACAATGCATACACGTGCGTCAGCTCCATTGCTCAAATAATGTCATCGACCTTGGACGACATGGGATTGGCCGTCATCTGGTACCGACGGCTCCCATGCACGGACTGCTCGTACGTCTCGCCGTCACCCCACACCGCGTACGCGTCCTCGCCGTGGATGGCGTCGTCGCCGGCCTCCAGCTGCTCCTCGCTGAGTCGCAGCGGAACGAGCAGCCCAACGAGCAGGCACACGACGCTGGTGACGATTACGTTGAGCACCAGGATGAAGGCGATCCCGGCGAGCTGCACGGCCATCTGCCGGAGCCCCGCGTGCGCGCGGCCGCCCCTGATCGCGTACGCGAGGCCAACGTAGCGGGGGTCGTCGCCGAAGAAGAGCCTGCACAGCCGCGGCTCGGCCAGGACGCCCGTCAGGATGCCGCCCAGGCTGCCGGCGACGCCGTGCGTGTGGAGTATGGCGAGCGTGTCGTCGACGTGCTTCAGGACCCGGCACCGCTTGTGCAGAACCATCATGGTGAACCACGGCACGCTCCCGGAGAGGAGTCCCATCAGCATCGCCGCCCAGCCCTGTACCAGCCCGGCGGCGGGGGTGATGCAGACGAGGCCGGTGATCATGCCGTTGACGGCGCCGACGGCGGACGGGCGGCCGAAGAAAAAGGAATCGAGGATGAGCCAGACGAGCAGGCTGGTGGCCGTGCAGAGGTGCGTGTTGACGACGGCGACCGACGCGTCGATGTTGGCGGCATACGGCGCGCCGCCGTTGAACCCGGTCCACCCCATCCACAGCAGGCCCGCGCCGGCGAGCGTGAGGAGGATGTTGTTCGGCGGGAAGGCCTCTCTGTCCTTGGCCGTCCTCGGGCCGACCCAGAAGGCGGCGGTGAAGCCGGCGATGCCGGACGAGAGGTGGATGACGAATCCGCCGGCGAAGTCCATGACCCCGGCCTTGAAGAGGAACCCGTTGGGGCTCCAGACGCTGAAGGCGCCGACCGTGTAGGAGAAGGTGAGCCAGAGCGGCACGAAAAGCATCCATGCCTTGAAGTTCATGCGGCCCAGGAGCGATCCGGCGACGAGGATGAGCGTGATGGCGGCGAAGACGAACTGGAAGAAGAGGAGCGTGGCGGCCGGGTATGCGCCGGCGAAGCCCTGGGCGGAGAGGAAGCCGGCGGCGTCGAGCCCGGAAAAATCGGGCCTGCCGACGAAGGGGAGGAGGCGGTCGCCGAAGGACATGCGGAAGCCCCAGAGGCACCAGCAGACCATGGTGGCGGCGAAGGCGTAGAGCGCCATGAAGGCCGAGTTGACGGCCCACTTCTTCTTGACGATGCCGCCGTAGAGGATCACCAGGCCCGGCACGCTCTGCAGCCCCACCAGCGCCGCCGCCGCCAGCTGCCACGCGTTGTCGCCCTTCACTAGCCACTCCGGTGCCGCCTCCGTTGCCATGGCCAGCTCGATCGACAGTACACGACGATGCAAGTGATCCCTCCGCGTCGAGTTCGCGTCGCGAGGGGCGGGTGTGGAGAGATGGAGTGGTGCCAAGTGCCGAGTGGAAGAAGGAGAGAGAGCTAGTCCATGCATATAGGAAGGGCCGGCAGGGTGGGAAAGGTCCGAGAGCGGAAGCCGTGGAGATTCTTCAGATACTTTGTTGAACGACGAGATTCTGTTGTGCATGTGTTTCTGTGGCTGAATCTTGTGCTGTTTTCCGGGGTTAGGTTTCTAGTTTCACTATTTCAACAGTACTAGTTTCTACATTCCGTTGGGTGTCAATTGGTGTTTCGGATTTTTGAAACTTAATAATGAAACGGAATGATACGTGACAGCAGAAATCTCAAAGCATGGAACATAGTGAATCAAACATGCACGGGATGTCCCGTGCATGGGACAAACACGCAGTTAGCGCATGAGCCGTGTTTCTCAGCGGCGACTTCTGCTGTCTATCCCCAATTCACAACTTCTATGTATTGAAGCAGTCAAAACTTCTTCTGAAGTACGAAAAGACAAATCTGATGGGTGCTATATAGCTCCAATTAACTCAGTCGCAAGGCCGTCCTATGTGCAGATGGCGGACTTCCTTATGAGCATCAGAGTACGTTTGTTGGGAGTACTTGGTAATTATTCATTCCATTATGGCATGTATCTGTAACAGATCAAGTTTGGAATCATACATGCCATATATCCAGCGAATCAGTTACAGTCTGTTGGATAAATTGATCGAGTCAACAACATTTTGCGTACCTGCCATTTGGAAACAACATAAGCTTGGGCTCCCACCGCAACAGTAAACTATGAGGGAACCTTGTATATCTTTGTCTACTATAGCTATCTTTAGGGGATTTGCTTACTACAGCTCCAAATTGATGCTTGTCCATTGTAAAGCACTTGAGCCTTTACCGTGAACAACATCCAAGATAAATAATGGGATTGAGTTTACTATAGCACTACGAGGAAACATCGCAAGTGATGTCAAGCCGTAGCGGCACTCCCAAATATGTCCACTACGGGAAAAATTGACGTTGCCGTGCGCGGAAGTTTTGCCGTGCGTCAACACACGGCAAAGAAATATATGCCGTGCATGCTTCACTAAAACGCACGGCAAAGAAAATACCGCACGGCAAATCACAAAAAACGCACGGCAAAGAAAATACCGCACGGCAAATCAGAAAAAACGCACGGCAAAGAAATGCGCACGGCAAAGAAAAGGAAAAGCGCACGGCAAAGAAAAACGCGCGCGTTGGCTAAAGCCGCACGGCAAAGGGTAGAATGAATACAAACCGTTCGATCACATATAGATTGGATGGCTGTGATTCAATGAGACATGGATTGATGACATGGCATACTCCACGATCTCCACCCACCTAACCCCACCACCACTCCTCTATCTCTCCTTTATTTCTCTCATTTCTCCAGGACCTTATGGCGCCATGACCTTATCTCCAGCCGTGGGTTGTCCTGGAGATTCTCTCCTGCGTTGACTGCTTATACTGTATCTGTACCAAAGGCTACTAGTATTCACACTGTTTGGCTGTACCAGATGACAGAATCTAGTACTGTTTCCTACCCCACCATGGTACCGCTCTGTCCTTCCTAGTCCAAGATGGCAGCAAACAAGTACACACCTCCGGGCCGGATTGCATGTTAGTTAGGATTGTTGCCTTGTTTTGCATTTTCAGCTTGATTCATTTAGATTTAGATTTTTTTGCCTGAACGAAAAATGTTTGTCTCTTTTTTCTGAACATATTACATGTAAGAATCGCCGGCCACGTATAAAGTTCTTTGAAAATACGTGAAGAGTAACCATTAGCACAGTTTAAGAGTTCAATGCACACCAGTTTATTAAGGTGGGATATTTGCATATTTTCTTTACATTGTCACTGTTGACTCTCGGTACTGAGTGTGTCAATTTAGGACACGAGTTCATGGAGCTTGTTTTTTCAAACTTCAAAATTTTCAAATTTGCGGTTTCAAATTTTTCCTTAAAAAACATCCAAGTGTAGTCAATGATTTATTCTATGCGTGTGTTAATTTTCAAGACGGAATACCGTGTATTATATCCTCGCCAAAAATAAGAAAAAATCAGATCTAGAAGTATGAACAGTGACATTTTCGAATTTTCTACTACCTATGTCCATAAAACGATATCGCGCGTTTGTCTAAATTTAGATATACCTAGACACTTTTTAGTACTTAGATACGTATAAATTTAAACAAATCTTTAATATATTTTTATGGATGGAGACAGTCGTGGAGCTACGTGTAAGCTGTGGAGTCCGCTTTTCTGCAAAACGACTTCATGTTTTATTTTGGCACTTGTCCTTGGTGTATAAGCAATCTGACCCCACAGTTAACTGTGGATGGCTTCGCTACCAGATAGAAATAGTATATATATTTTTTCATTTTTGCCGAGCCTGCAATGCAAGATATATTTCACATTAAAAATATGCAGGCTCGTAACGTACATACTTTACTACACCCAAGTACTTTTTCGAAATTATTTTAAACTTTGAAATAAAGTATTTGTTTTTTTTTTAAATGAAGGGCTCCATGAAGCCCCGGCTCTAGTAACATTTTTCGATATTGTGCTACCATGAGCCACAAGGCGCAAACCAATTAAGTTTGTATTAAATATGTGTAATTATAAAAAAATCAACGAAACTCCTCCAAATGATGTAAATATTGATTTTATTCCTGGTCCGGATTGTACTGCCCCCATAGCAATGATCTTATGGAAACGTGCATTTATACCACCAAAAAGGGGAAAAAATAAAGAGACATGGTGGAGAAGATCTTGAAAATTTGTACACAACGATTTTCTAGCAGGAAATCCTCTCCAACAATTCACAGACATGGTGAAACATCGAGATGTCTTGACTGGAGTTGATTTCATGGCACCAGTCTACAATTTTATCTACGCATGGACCATCGTTGTGCTTGTACTCCCGCTTATAATGGTGAATCATGTCTACCGAAAACTCAAGTCTGGAAAGAACCTATATTTTTTGTTATATATGTGTTCGTTAACTCATCTTGCAATGTAGAAAATAACTCAAAATAACTCTAGAATTTATGCTTAAAAAATTGTTTAATAAAAGTATTTCAAGTTACATG
Organism: Lolium perenne; assembly: GCF_019359855.2. Lineage (NCBI taxonomy): Eukaryota > Viridiplantae > Streptophyta > Magnoliopsida > Poales > Poaceae > Lolium > Lolium perenne. The sequence goes on from NC_067247.2 coordinate 66,751,113, forward strand.
ATAGTCCGGAGTAGCCGTCGGTGATGTATCAGTAACGTATCATGGTTCCAATAGTAACATCGTAGTAAACGCGGAAATTGTTCAGTGTATGAAAAGTTCTTTGACAAGCTACAAAGATACCCATGCATGCGTCTCACCGACCTGCAGATGGTGTACCGCTAACCCTAATTTCAAAGTAATAGCGTAGTAAATTACAAATCGTATGGTGTCTAACAAGTTCTTAATTCCCTACGTAAGAAGATATCAGTAACCATGGTTCCAATAGTAACATCGTTGTCAAGACGAAATTTTTTTTGGTGTAAGAGAAGTTCCTTGCCATGCATGTGTCTCGGAGTAACCAGCCCCTAGGTTTTGTATCACTAACCATGGTTTGCATAGTAACATCATAGTCAAATTGCAAATTGCATGGTGTCTGAGAAGTTCATAGTTGCCTAGGTAAGAAGATTTCCATGCACATGTCTTGGAGTAACCATCGATGGTGTATCACTAACCTTGGTTCAAATATTAAAATCATAGTCTCGATGCAAATTGTTGGTGTAGGATAAGTACTTGGCTAAGCTTAGAAGGCATCCATGCATGTGTCTTATAGTAACCGACCTGCAAGTGGTGTATCGCTAACCATGGTTCCAATAGTAAAATCATATTCAAGATATAAATTGTTCAATGTATGATAAGTTCTTAGCCAAGCTATGAAGATACTAATGCATATGTCACATCGTAATAGTCATGCAAGTGGTGTATCTCTAACCATGATTTCAAGAGTACTATCATAGTCAAATTGATAACCGTTAGTGTTGGACAAGTAAAAAGTATCTATGCATGTATCTTGGTGTAACCACCAGTGGTGTACCGCTAACTATGCTTTCAATGGTAACATCATATTCAAAATAAAATCGTTTGGTGCCTAATAAGTACTTACTAGTTAATAATATATTCGTCAGTGGTGTGTCACAATAATGTCATAGTCAAACTGAAATCATCTGGTTCCTAAGTTCTTTTTCGAGCTAATTATATATATCCAAGCATGTGTCCCGGAGTAACAATCGGTGGTTTATCTCTAATGATGATTTCAATAGTATAATCATAGTCAAACTAACAATCGTTTCATGCCTAATAATTTATTTTCCAATCTATTAAAATATCCAAGCATGTTTTTCAGAGTAACCGTCGGTGGTGTATCGGTATCCATGCCCAAGAAGTTCATTTTAGCTAATAAGATATATAAATATGTGTCTCAGAGAAACGATCGGTGGTGTATCGCTAACCATGGCTAATGGATCCTACCATGGTTCCAATAGTAGCATCATATTCAAGATACAAATTGTTCGGTGTATGATAAGTTCTTTGCCAAGCTATGAAGATATCAATGCATGTATCTCAGAGTAACCGTCATGCAAGTGGTGCATCGATAACCATGATTTCAAGAGTACCATCATAGTCAACTTGATAATCGTTTGGTGTTTGACAAGTAAGAAGTATCCATGCATGTATATTGGTGTAACCACCAGTAACGTATCAAAGGGCTTTAGGGTTTAGTGTCTAAAGTACTATATTTTGGCAACTGATATCTTTACGTGTCACTAAAGTAACCATTCGATACACATTATCTCAAAAATTATAAGCTTGGCACGTGAGATACTCTTCCGGCAAGGTATCCTTATGCGCCGTCAGAGAAATCTTATATTTGGCACCTAGGAATCTTTTTTAGAGCAAGGTATCCTCACACACTATAGAAAGGATCGTTTTTTTCCTAGCAAATGTATCCGTGCTTTGTGCTTTGCAAGTCGGATCCTTCTTCCGGCCGGGTCCTCACACTTCATCTAAAGTAACCTTTTTTGGCCATATGTATCTTTACATGTCGCAGAAAGTAACCGACCAGCAAGTGGTGTATTGGTAACCATGATTCCAATAATAACATCATCTAAAGTAACCCTTTTTTGATCATTTGTATCTTTACGTGTTGCGAAAAGTAACCACTCGATATAAATGTCCTCGGAATCATATGTTTGTCACGTAAGATACTCTCCCCGTAAGGTATCTTCTCGCGCCATCGGAGGGATCGCTTCGAACGAATAGAGGATCCTTTCTCTAAGAAGGTATCACCACGGGTCATGTATAGTATCCACTTCTATTCATTCGTATCTTTTCGTGCAACAAAAGTAACCAAAACCCTACACGATAACAAAGTGATCCGACACTTGACACATAGTAATCCTTCGGTTGCTAGTAACCATTCGTTACGAATGCCCCAGATGCTATCCTTGTTGTCAAGGTATCATCGCACACTCTGAAAACAATCCTATCCAAGGTAGGATAATCGCCATTCGATATGCATGACCCGGATGCTTACCTTGCGATCAAAAGACATCACAAGCTAACTCATCTATAGTAACCACTTCTATCCATTCATATCCTTGCGTGCAACAAAAGTAACTGAAACCATACGCAATAACAAAGTGATCTGACACTTGACACATAGTAATCCCTCGGTTGCTAGTAACCATTCGTTACGAATGCCCCGGATGCTATCCTTGTTGACAAGTTATCCTTGCACACTCTGAAAACGATCCTATCCAAGGTAATATCGCCCACGGATCATCGCCATTCGATATGCATGACCCGGATGCTTACCTTGCGATTGAAAGGTATCCTCGCACACTATCCAAACGATCCTATACGATGTACTATTCCTCGTGCACGTGGTATCATCGCGATCATCTATAGTAACCACTTCTGTCCATTGGTATCTTGCATGGAACAAAAGTAACCAAAACCCTACGCGGTAATAAAGTGATCCGACGCTTAACACATAGTATCACTTCGGTTCCTCGAAACCATTCGTTACGACTGCCCCGGATGCTATCCTTGATGTCAAGGTATCCTCGCACACTCTGAAAACGATCCTATCCGATGTACTATCGCTCGTCGATCAAGTCACGAAAGCCGGGTATACATGACCCTCGATGCTTTCATTGCACGCATGGTATCCTCGTACCACGTCAAGGGATCCTATAAGACGGATAGTTGCGTCTGTTGCCTATACTTAACTTCGTATCGGTATTCCAATTGTATCCTTGCGCCTCACCTAGCGTAACTTTTATCGGCCATTTATAAAGCCAGATGTTGCGCTAGAACCATTCGGTATGCAATGTATCGTCGCCCACCGACCGAGTCACGAAAGTAGCCGTTCGATATGCATGACCCGGAAGTTTACCTTGTTGTCAAAGGTATCCTCGCACACTGTCATAATGATCCTAACATATGTACTATTCCTCGTGCACGTGGAATCGTCGCGGGTGATCTATAGTAACCATTTTTGTTCATTTGTATCTTTGCATGCAACCATACGATACGAATGCCCCCAGGATGCTATCCTTGTTGTCAATGTATCGTCGCACACTCTGAAAATGATCCTATCCGGTGTACTACCGCAAACCATACATAGTCTTTCGGTATGCATGATCCGGATAGTTACCTTGCTGTCAAAAGGTATCATCGCACACTATAAAAACAATCGGCCATTCCTACAACTACATGTTGCGCTAGTAACCATTTGGTATGCAATGTATCCTCTCCCCCCTCGACCGAGTCATGAGAGTAGCCGTTCGATATGCATGACCTGAATGCTTACCTTGTTGTCAAAGGTTTCCTCGCACAAAATCAAAAAGATCCTATGTGATGCACTATTCCGTAGTGCACGTGGTATCATCGTGGGTCGTCTACAGTAACCACTTCCGCCCATTCGTATCTTAGCATGCAACAAAAGTAACTGAAACCCTCCGCAATAACAAAGTGAACGACGCTTTGACACATAGTAACACTTCGGGTTGCTAGTAACCTTTCGATATGAATGCCCCCGGATGCTATCCTTGCTGTCAAGGTATCCTCGCACACTCTGAAAGCGATCCTACCCGATGTACTATCACCGTCTGATCATCGTCGCTCGATATGCATGATCTGGATGCTTACCTTGCTGTCAAAAAAGGTATCCTCGCACACTATCAAAACGATCCTATCCGATGTACTATTCCTCATGCACCTGGTATCATTGCGGGCATCTGTGGTAACCACTTCTGCCCATCCGTATCTTTGCATTGCAACAAAACGAACCGAAATCGTACGCGATAATAAAGTAACCGATCGTCACGGGTCATGTATAGTATCCACTTCTATCCATTCGTATCTTTGCGTGCAACAAAAGTAACTAAAACCCTACACGATAACAAAGTGATCCGACACTTGACACATAGTAATCCTTCGGTTGCTAGTAACCATTCATTACGAATGCCCCAGATGCTATCCTTGTTGTCAAGGTATCCTCGCACACTCTGAAAACAATCCTATCCAAGGTAGGATAATCGCCATTCGATATGCATGACCCGGATGCTTACCTTGCGATCAAAAGACATCACAAGCTAACTCATCTATAGTTATCACTTCTATACATTTGTATCTTGCGTGCAACAAAAGTAACCGAAACCCTACGCAATAACAAAGTGATCTGACACTTGACACATAGTAATCCTTCGGTTGCTAGTAACCATTCGTTGCGAATGCCCCGGATGCTATCCTTGCTGACAAGTTATCCTTGCACACTCTGAAAACGATCCTATCGAAGGTAATATCGCCCACGGATCATCGCCATTCGATATGCATGACCCGGATGCTTACCTTGCGATCGAAAGGTATCCTCGCACACTATCCAAACGATCCTATCTGATGTACTATTCCTCGTGCACGTGGTATCGTCGCAGTCATATGTAGTAACCACTTCTGTCCATTGGTATCTTGCATGGAACAAAAGTAACCAAAACCCTACGGAGTAACAAAGTGATCCGACACTTGACACATAGTATCACTTAGGTTCCTCGAAACCATTCGTTCCGACTGCCCCAGATGCTATCCTTGATGTCAAGGTATCCTCGCACACTCTAAAAATGATCCTATCCGATGTACTATCGCTCGTCAATCAAGCCACGAAAGCAGGGTATACATGACCCCCGATGCTTTCATTGCGCGCAGGGTATCCTCGTACCACGTCAAAGGGATCCTATAAGAAGGATAGTTGCGTCTGTTGCCTATATTTAACTTCGTATCGGTATGCCCATTGTATCCTTGTGCCTCACCTAGCGTAACTTTTATCGGCCATTTATAAAGCCAGATGTTGCGCTAGTAACCATTCAGTATGAAATGTATCCTCGCCCACCGACCGAGTCACGAAAGTAGCCGTTCGATATGCATGACCCGGCAGTTTACCTTCTTGTCAAAGGTATCCTCGCACACTGTCATAATGATCCTAACATATGTACTATTCCTCGTGCACGTGGTATCGTCGCGAGTGATCTATAGTAACCATTTTTGTCCATTCGTATCTTTGCATGCAACCATACGATACGAATGCCCCCGGATGCTATCCTTGTTGTCAATGTATCATCGCACACTCTGAAAACGATCCCTTCCAGTGTACAACCGCATACCAAACATAGTCTTTCGGTATGCATGATCCGGATACTTACCTTGCTGTCAAAAGGTATCCTCGCACACTATAAAAACAATCAGCCATTCCTACAGCTACATGTTGCGCTAGTAACCATTCGGTATGCATGACCCGGATTCTTACCTTGTTGTCAAAGGTATCCTCGCACACAATCAAAACAATCCTATGTGATGCACTATTCCCTGGTGCACGTGGTATCATCGCGGGTCGTCTATAGTAACCACTTTTGTCCATTCGTATCTTTGCATGCAACAAAAGTAACCGAAACCCTCCGCAATAACAAAGTGAACGACGCTTTGACACATAGTAATACTTCGGGTTGCTAGTAACCTTTCGATACGAATGCCCCCGGATGCTATCCTTGCTGTCAAGGTATCCTCGCACACTCTGAAAGCGATCCTACCCGATGTACTATCGCCGTCTTATCATCGTCGCTCGATATGCACGATCCGGATGCTTACCTTGCTGTCAAAGAAGTATCCTCACACACTATCAAAACGATCCTATCCGATGTACTATTCCTCGTGCACCTGGTATCATCGCGGTCCTCTATGATAACCATTTCTGCCAATTCGTATCTTTGCATTGCAATAAAACGAACCAAAGCCGTATGCGATAACAAGGTAACCGATCATCACGGGTCATATATAGTATCCACTTCTATCCATTCATATCTTTGTGTGCAACAAAAGTAACCAAAAACCTATGGGATAACAAATTGATCCAACACTTGACACATAGTAATCCTTCGGTTGCTAGTAACCATTCGTTACAAATGCCCTAGATGCTATCCTTGTTGTCAAGGTATCCTTGCACACTCTGAAAACAATCCTATCCGAGGTAGGATAATTGCCATTCAATATGCATGACCCCGGATGCTTACCTTGCGATCAAAAAGACATCACAAGCTAACTCAAGTGTAGCTGTCCCATAACACAACAAGTGAGTAGCAGCAACAGTGCAGTGGACATCACCATTTCGGCAGTTCAACATACACCAGCTCTGAGAAGATAGTAGCACATAAATGGAGACAACAACCCCATCCTAAGGTTCGGTTCACAAACATAAGTTATCATAACGCAGTAATACAAGTTTAGATTCAGAGCCATCCCTTAGAACCGGAAGAATACTAAATTTAGTTTAAACTCCCTTTCTATCTAGAGGGTTAGACTAATCACTACATAGCCAAACAAAACAAAACAATTCATCCTTCTGCTTTTGGGACAGGCTACAAGCCTTCAAAAATCAAAACAACATCCTTTGACTATCTCGGCAAGTCATACAACAATATTCTGGTACAGACAGGATCTCCCATCGATGTCCTCTTGCAGATGCAGGCATGCATTTTTTCTTCACCACGAGGTTGGCGGCTCTCCAATAATGCATGAAAAGATAAACGCCCTCATTGTAAGTTGTAGCTGGTACCTTTCACATCTAGTAAAATTGCAACAAAACAAAACAACAACAAAAAAAAAAAAAAAGAGGACACTTCCTGATAAACTAGTAGAAATGTAGATACAATGATAAACAATACTTCCTCTAACAACCACAAGCTTTAGTTACAAAACAAAAGTGACGTAGCCGAGAAGATTGAGACAACTAAAACAGGAACATGATACTAGGTACAACATCACACATCCTTCCCTACAGTTCACTATAGAGTCTGGAATATCACATATTCACATACGACAGGTGCCTAGCAGTTTATCCAAGTCTCAACATCTAAACTAGAAAAAATCATCTCAAGTGGCCTTTATTGCTTCCGACAGTATTGGAATGTAAGTAGACTTAGCCTCACAATGAATGAAAAGTCCAAATCAACAGTTCTAGTTTAATACCTTGCAAATAATTTCAGTTATGTGATAGATATACTTCGAAACTTTGGCAGAAACTACAGACAATGGGTAACAAGGAGAAGTACCTGCGTGGTATTTGTGTGCTCCCTAAAAGATCAGTTCCCATGATCTGCATCAAGCAGAAAATCACAGGTACTCCGTAGGAAGAACTTCCAAATATACTTGGGCATGGACAGAATCAAACCAGAACTACAACAATTGCGAGGAGAATAGTGATGACATTTCAGAACATTCATAAAATTACAGATCAATAAATGAAAACTCACCATTTAGAGAGCAATTTTAGAAACATGCACTTGTGTCACTGAGCACACTTGAATGTATTGAGAATGGTTAACATGTTGTCACTAGGAATGATGTATGGGAAAACAATTCTGGTAGGTATTTACATCGCTGTGTTCAAATAGCACGCATGGTAGATTTCAGATGCTCTTGGATAAAACAATGCAGCTCTGTAAATCACAAATAAATTGCACAAGGCTTCGTATTACTTTATAAGCAACAAAAGGAAAACAATGAATTGTGCTCCATGAAAGTGACCTCCTTCTGGAAAGCCGAAAAGGAAAACTCGATAAGACGAAAAAACAAAAACACCTAAAATTGTGATATCTGGGTTTATAAGCAACAATGTACTTCATGAGATAAAATCGAGCACAGACTTGAAAGAAACAACTAGGAAGCACAGGCCGCCGCGCCATTGGCGTTGAACTTTTAGCATATATAACTGGTGTTAGTAGTGCTAGTGTGCCTGTTTCAAGAGCTCAGAGAAGTAGACACTGCTCTGCTAATAGTTAGAGCACCACCTGCAGATGTAGACACTGGTGTTAGTAGTGCTAGTGTGAATGGTAACACATTATTTTAACATAAGGTGAGTATGACAAAGGACACATGCAGTACTTTCACATTCTGGTGCTTGACTCTTAAAGTATGATGCAAATGGTTATAAAAATGACCAGTACAGTAGTATCATCAAACAAATAACTTACCATTCACAAAATTGTAATTCTTAATATTTATTTCTATCTATGCATGGGAAACCCAAAAAAAAAGGTAAATTCAGCTGATATAACTCATGTTTTCAGTTGTTTTTTACAGGATAGCACAATGTACCAAACAATATGAGTACAGATATTTTTATGACCATCTGCGCCACTTAGGAGGAAGCACAGAAAGCAAACACCGCACCTACACATACACATTGAGAGGTCTGACTTGTTTTAGCACACTTTCCATACTTTTGGAGTTCAAAATTTAAAGCTGGCTAAAAAGGCAATTTAAGTACCAAAAGCAAACACATCTGAGCACCTAATTAGATTCTCACGAGATAAGGTGATTGTCAATTGGCTGCTTCATTCTATTTTGCATCTACTCAAGCCCCAGACTCATGCATAAATTTATGAGCTACAGATCTATATGCTTCAGCATGGCTGAAAAATGAAAAAATTCAGCTATCCTTTGGCTTATCCTTGGGGATCTTTGTATCCAATTCTTTGAGAAACAGAAACTGCAAGGACTTTTGACAAGATTGAAGATGCATAACAAAACTGTAGCATCGGGGAAGGTACTTTCATAAACCTATTTACCGGATCGAACTAAGGCAACCCAATTTCTAGAAGAATCAGTGAGACCCTAGGCAGCTACTCAATTGAATCAAGCGAGGGTGAGGCAGCCGGACGCACGGGAGATAGGGGAGACTCGTACCTTGTAGGTGAGCAGCAGCCAGAAGTCGACTGTGTCACGAGCGAGCTGCCTTAGCCGGATCCGACCCCATGGCGCCGGACATGGGCGAGGGCGACTCCGATAGCCCCTGAAACCGGATCTGGGAAGAGAGGATCGGGCGTCCTGGAGTGGAAAGGAGCGGGGACGACGAGGCGAGCTCCGGGATTGGCTGGATTTCGATTTCACCTTGGCAGGAAGGAGAAGAGAAGGGAAAATAGGAGGAGTGCGAGAGGAAAGATCCGGTGTGGTGGTGGGGGGCGGGGGGTCCCGGGCAGGTCCATGTCGCCGCCGTACTCGCGGCAGAGAGCAAGGACAGCGAGGACCACGTCGTCGCCGTGTATCTTGCCGACGCGGAAGGACGGGGAGCTATGTGGGCTAGGTGTATCCGCCCGGAGGTAGGGGTCAACCGCCCGCGCGCGTGGGTCCGGATCTCCAGCAGAACGCTCGGTCTGGATAGGGGACGGGCGCCATAAGAGCATCTCTAGTGGTTCCTCTAAATGTGGTCCTCTATATCTCCATATAGATGGTCATCTATAAAGATTCCTTTTTAGATGATCTCAGTTTTTCAGTGGTTCCTCTATATCTAGGACATCTAAATTCTCTCTCATATAGTTTAGTAATATTTCAAACGGCTATATTTCCAACGGCTATATTTCCAACGGCTATATTTCCAACGGCTATATTTCCAGGTCCATATATACCACCCCTCCCACCTCTCATCCAACACTCCTCGCTTTTCCTTCTCTCATCTCTCTTTTGAATTCCTCTGTCCAACACCGAAAAATGATGAATGGAGAATTTTCCTCATTGGATATGCTCATGAATTCGTCGTCGTCTTCATCTGATGACGACGAACTCATTCTTGCAGCATTTGGAGAGCGTGAGGAGGAAGAGAAGAGGAATGCTCGACGCCATGGCGGTTCCAAGCATGGGCGTCAGACAATTGACCGAGCAAGAGATGCCGGATTTGTTCTCCTCTGGAATGCCGGTACACAGTTATACACTGAATTCAGTATGCATAGTGCAGTGTTGCATTAGTAATTCAGTACACAGACTAAATTTAGTACGGCAATTGACTGCATTATAATTACGCTCGGGCCATGACGGGTCCTTATGCAAGTTGTAGTAATCTAAAATCCTATTCCAATAACAACTTGAGTTTTGATCTGTCCCGGTCACCGCATCCAAACTAGTGTTTCCCCATGCCGCTATCAACACCTTGTCTTCATCGCTAGACCAATTTTTCCCTTTCGTCGACGGTGCTTTTGCCTTCTTTTGTTTTGATTTTGCAAATGCAGATGCAGAAACAACAGAAACATCCGGAGTTGGCATCTTCTCTTGTTCACTGATTGGGCTAGAATATTGTGTGCCACTCCAATTCACTTCACCTGATCCCCCATTCAACATGTCTAAAAACCCAATGTCATCCGTCTGTGAGTTATCCATTTATCTAGCAAAACATGTCAAAATTCATTCAACAATTTAGTCTACGAACAACAGCAATTCAATTATATTTCAATACATGCAATTCAATCATCTGTGTTTATCTACAAAAATTGGTACAGAAACTACACAGACTAGTGAAACTAGCAGAATCGTACAGAGAAGCATATGCCCCGTCCGCGTCCGCGTATGCTGAAACTACTGAAACTAGCAGAGCCCCGTCCGCGTCGTCGTCCAAGGACGCGCGAGTGGAGGATTTCCACTGCGTCCGCAGCGCCACCGGCCCCGCGCAGCGCCGCCGGCCCCGCTGGCGCCGCCGGCCCCGCGCAGCGTCGCCGCCCGCTTCGCCGCCGGCCTCGCCCCGGCGCCGCCGGCCCGCCAAAGACACCGCAGCCCTCGCCAGCGCCGCCGCAATCCTCACGCGCGAATGGAGGATTCGACCGCCGGCCAGCCGCCGCCGCCATCGCCTCCCAGCGCCGCCCAGCGCGGCCCAGTGCCGCCGCCCAGAGCCCCCGCCCAGCGCCGCCGCTCAATCCCACTCTATCCACCGGAAAAAATTCGTACCTGGCTGGCCGGCGAGTGGAGCGACGGCGACGGCGACCTCGCGGGAGCGCTCCCGCCTCTTTTTCTGGTCTCCAGGTGCGCGCGGGAAGGAGAGCGCGGGCGAGCGATTTGGCTTCGATGGTCGTGGCTTGGTCCTCTATATCTGGAGGATGGAGCGATGATTTGAGAGCTCGTCTAAATTTAGATGACAGGATAGAGAGGCCACTGGGAGCGTTTTTTGACCTCACAACTATCTAAATGTGTTTGGATGGCCCTTTAGAGGAACCACTAGGGATGCTCTAAGGTCCGCTCGTTGTATTTATCGCCCGCACACAGCACACACACTCCTGTCTCTCTCTCCTTTATCTCTCCACATCAACCTCGCAGCATATGTCGGGCGTGAAGCAAGCGCGCGGCACTTGAGGTAGCCGTGTATAGCACCACTTCTGCGGGTCGGATATTCTATTCAAGCGCCCCTCTTGGAGGGGAGCCCATTAAGTGGCCAGCCACCCCCCATGGATTGATGGGTGGGGCGGCTAGGGTTAGGGTTTGGGGGCGCATGGGCCTAGTTGGCCTAGCCACCCCTCCCCCTTTGGCCCAGCCGGCCACCCTCCTCCTTTTATCCCACCTTGCCTAGCCACAAGCTCGTCCCCTCCCCTTCCCCCCTATATATAGTGGGGCACTTGAGGGAAGGATGGCACAACACAATTCGCCTTGAGGAAAAGGAGAACCCCCCTTTGGGCGCCTCTCCTCCCATCCCTCTCTCTAGTTCTCTCTTCCACGTGTGATTCCTCGAAGAGATGTGCATGGAGGGAGTCTACTTGTTGTGGGTATACTTTATGGGTATATCAACGACGTGGTCTAGATCCGGCAAGCCCGGGTGGCCCACAAATGGTGATGGTGGCATGTGACCCATCGACGGCCCAGTTGCTGTTGATAGATGATGGATGAAGTCCAGCCCAGGAACAGGAGCCGAATCTCAACCGACCTATGCAGGTAGTCGGATCCGTGAAGGCCCATGAAGTATCCGGATCCAATACATCGTATAAGGAAGGGTGGATCCTTCACGTGCACGGCAATGTTAATATTCCGTAGTTAGGCATCTTGTATTCCGGCTAAGACTCTCCGTGTAAACCCTAGATCCTAGCGCCTTTATAAGTCGGATCCCGGGAGCCCTAGAGGCACAACCACAATTCATTGTAACAACGCGAAAGCGCCCAGATAATTCCAGACAAGCAGCAGTAGGCCCTGTCCTCGTGCAGGTGTTCTGAAGCTGGGTAAATCGCGTACCACCGTCCCAAGGACTCTCCGCCCGATGAACCCTACTTCTTCTCCCCCTCGTGAGGATCCCTCCTCCGAGGTACCGTCTAATAGGCAACGACAGGTGGCGCCCACCGTGGGGCCAGCGGCGTCTGGAGGCCGGAACCGGGAGGGTTCCGCCATGGGAAGCTATGACGACTCCATCGCTGAGGGGTGTGTCCTTTACGCCGGGAACTTTTCGATCGTCCCGCAGGACGAATGCTGGATTCCGGCTAAGACAGACCCCATCAAGCTCTCCATCATCCCAATCGGTGGCATTCACCTCTTCATCGGCGAGACCATCGATTCCGACGGAAATGCCCTGGTAAGTAACGCTGACGCGACCACTTCTGAGCAGGACGCAATCGCGAAGATCCGATCTGAATCGCAGGAACTTCTTCAGGAAGATTTTGCCTTAGATCTGGAAATTTTAAAACCCACCCAAACCGCCCCTGATCGAGCAGGAAATTACGGTGGAAGACCAATGTAGATCCGCCTGGGTCTCCCAGGTGTTAGAGAACCAAAGGTGCCACTTCGTGCACTTCCTCGCACATACCGCAGGAGCCGCCCCTCCACAGGATGGATCCTGACCCATGCAGGTTGAGGCTACCGGAGACAGCGATACTCCGGATCAGCAAGAGGTTGCCGGAGACAACAACGCTCCGGATCAGCAAGAGGATGCCGAAGACAAAGAAGAACAAATTCTTGCCAACCTAAGCCCAACATCTGATGATGCTTCCTCCATGGACACAGATGAGTACAACCGTGCTGTGAAGGAGTTGGAGGATGAGGAGAAAGCTGAGACAGAATCCGCCCCGCCAAAGGAGGTCCTTGTGTCCTTAACTGGGCTGGAGCAAGGAACTGACGCAGAAGCGACTCCGAACGGCGCTGGAATTCCAGGCCCGTCCAATCCGGAGGCTCCGCAGCGGATACACTTTCGCGTCGTGCCGGATCTTGGAGAAGGACGTGTCCTCGAACACGGGGAAGATTTGTCCATAGAAGAGCTCGCCAGGCAGGCAGGCCGAGGTGCCATTGCAAACTCGGAAATCCTGACCAAACCAATAACTCCGGAGGATGTCGCAGACCCGGAAGCTCTAGAAACCAAAAGGAAGGAACTGCTAGCTACTGCTGAGAGATTTGCCAACATCAGTATTAATGCTGGAAGAAAGACAAGAAGCAGAGGAGGTGATGGAGAAATTCCTAGAAAGAGAGCGTGAAGCTGTTGATTACTTGGAGAAGGCCAAAGCACTCCGAGCACGGTGGGAAATCATCATAGAGGATGCCAGCAAGGAAGCATATAGGATCCTTTGGGAAGCCATTAGCCCCCGCAAGATCAACTTTGCGACCCCCACCGATCATCAGCCGCTCACAACTCCAAAGGACAATATGAAGAAGGTTGCGGAGCTCCTGGCCAAAAACGATGAAGAAATCGACATCGCACATCTCCGCACACTCGTAGCTTCAGCAATGAAGCAACAGAGTAAGGCAAACACTTCGCGCAGGTTGGAATCTGATACGTCTCCAATGTATCTATAATTTCTGATGTTCCATGCTAGTTTTATGACAATACCTACATGTTTTGCTCACACTTTATAATGTTTTTATGCATTTTCCGGGACAAACCTATTAACAAGATGCCGAAGTGACAGTTCCTGTTTTCTCTTGTTTTTGATTCCATAAAGGTTGTTCGGGCAACATTTTCGGAATTCGACGAAACAAAAGCCAAACCTCCTATTTTACCGAGACGGACCCAGAACACCGAAGGGGAGACGGAGAAGGGCCAGGGGGCCCCACACCACCTGGCGGTGCGGCCAAGGAGGGGGGCGCGCCCCCCTAGGGTGTGGACCCATCTGGCACCCCCTCGCGCCGCCTCTTCGCCTATATAGTCCCTCGCGACGCGAAAACCCTACAACAATCGATCATATTCCAGAAAGACACCAGGGGCGTCGCCGCTATCGCGAAACTCCGCTTCGGGGGACAGAATCTCTGTTCTGGCACGCCGCCGAAACGGGGAAGTGCCCCCAGAAGCCTTCTCCATCAACGCCACCGCCTCCATCATGCTCCGTGAGTAGTTCCCCCATGGACTACGGGTTCTAGCTGTAGCTAGTTGGTACTCTCTCTCCCATGTACTTCAATACAATGATCTCATGAGCTGCCTTACATGACTGAGATCCATCTGATGTAATCGGTGTTGTGTTTGTTGGGATCCGATGAATTGTTACATTATGATCAGTCTATCTATATAAGTTTGTGAAGTTATTGTTGCTGCAATCTTGTTGTGTTTAATGCTTGTCACTAGTGCACGAGTGGCATGATCTTAGATTTAACCTCTATAATTATTGCTTAGATTGTATCTACAAGTTGTTTGCACATGTCTATGTCCGGAACCCGAGGCCCCAGAGTGACAGCAACTGGGATAACTGGAGGGGAAGACTTAGATATGAGGATCACATTTTTCACCAATTGTTAATGCTTTGCTCCGGTGCTCTATTAAAAGGAGTGCCTTAATTACCATTAGATTCCCTTGAGGCCCAGCTGCCACCGGCTGGTAGGACAAAAGATGTTATGCAAGTTTCTCATTGCGAGCACGTATGACTATATATGGAAAACATGCCTACTTGATTAATAGACTTGATGTTCTGTCTTAATGCTATTTCAATCCTATCAATTGCCCAACTGTAATTTGTTCACCCAACACTTGTTATTGGAGAGTTACCACTAGTGTAGATAGCTGGGAACCCCGGTCCATCTTTCATCATCGAATACTCACTCGATCATATATGACATTGGAAGTAGTATCAACTATTTTCTGGTGCCATCGCCTCTGTGTTACTGATACCATTGCTCTCATATTACTGCTGCTTTCACATCACCCCTATTACTAGTGCTTTTCCAGGTGCAGCTGAATTGACAACACAGTTGTTAAGGCTTATAAGTATTCTTTGCTTCCCCTTGTGTCAAATCAATAAATTTGGGTTTTACTTCCCTCGAAGACTGTTGCGATCCCCTATACTTGTGGGTTTTCAAGACTATTTTCTGGCGCCGTTGCCAGGGAGGCATAGCTCTACTCATAAGTTCACCTGGGGAGTACACTCTACCTCTCTCTCTCTCTGTTTTTATTTTGTTTTGTTTTGTTTAGTTTACTTTTGTCTAGTTTATTTGTGCTTAGTTTATTTCTGTCTAGTATTATTTTGCTTAGTTTACTTTTGTCTAGTTTGTTTTTGCCTTGTTTTATTTTTCTTATATACCCGAAAATCCATAAAAATTTGAAAAATCGAAAAATTAAAAACTGTTGTTATGGAAGAACCCACAACCTATATGGAGCTTATAGAATTATATAACAATTATAAAGAATCAAGAAAGGGTAAAGTCATGAGTGTTGTGATAGAAAAATTGAATACAATTGCTAAAATCTTGCTTAAACGCCATGATATAAATTGTTGCTCTAAACAGGATACTAAACATCTTAAATTCCAATCTGGCTTTAGTGAAGAAGTTTTAATTATGAACTATCATTGGAATAACTATATTCATCTTGGATTTGAAGAAGTAGAGCAATTTGTTTTATTTATGGGAGCTTCTGAAATAGAATCCTTCATGTCTAAAAATTATGAAACTTGTATTGCTTGTAAGAACCTTAAAGATTATGTCTCTTCTATCCTTGATTTTTGCATAGAAAGTTACAGCGATAATCCTTATATCATTGATTATAAAGAGAGACACATTCATGCACAAGAATGCACTCACAATTTGCAAGAACCTGTGAAAGAAGAAATTGATGAACCTGAAAGCTCATTGGATGAAAAAGAGGAGGAGAGTGATGAACAAAAGGAGGAAGAATGGATTAGCTACCCATGCCAACCTTCTAATGAGAGTAACTCTTTATCTCTTACACCATTTGATTGTCCTCCATGCTTACCAAAGGAGGATGAATGTTATGTTCCTGTGGATTCTCTTGAAATATTCCCTATGAGTAAAACTTGTGAGAATAATTATGCTACTGTTATCTATGATAATCCATGCTATTTTGATAAATCTTATGATAATGCTTTGTTTGTGCCTGATATCGAAATGCATGGTACTAAAGAGTTTTGCTTAGTAAATGTTTATGATAAAGCTCTAGATGATGGTTCTATGTTACTTCTTAATATTAATTGTACTACTAATGAAAATGGGATTGGAGAGGTCTTGACTTTATCTAGGAGTCCCATATCTCTTGAGAATGATCAATCATCTTGTTATATTATTGATAAAAGTGGGTTTGAAAGTTTTGATCCCACTATTTTTGAGCTTGATAAAAATTATGTGTTTGTAGATCATGAAAAGCATGTTGTATGTGATAGTTATATTGTTGAGTTTGTTCATGATGCTGCTGAAAATTATTATGAGAGAGGTAAATATGGTTGTAGAAATTTTCATGGTACTAAAACACCTCTCTACATGCTGAAAATTTTGAAGTTACTCTTGTTTTATCTTCCTATGCTTGTCACTTTGTTCTTCATGAATTTATTTGTGTACAAGATTCCTATGCATAGGAAGCGGGTTAGACTTAAATTTGTTTCATACTTGCTTTTTGATGCTCTCTTTGCTTCAACTCTCATCCTTATGTGAGCATCATTAAAATCACTGAGCCCATCTTAATGGCTATAAAGAAAGCACTTCTTGGGAGATAACCCATGTTTTATTTTGCTACTGTTTTGGTTGCGTCTTGGAAGTTGTTACCACTGTAGCAACCTCTCCTTATCTTTATTTTATTGCATTGTTGTGCCAAGTAAAGTCTCTAATAGGAAGTTGATACTAGATTTGGATTTCTGTGCAGAAATAGATTTTTAGCTGTCACAAATTTTAGTAGATCTCTCTGTAGGAGAACCTAAAAATTCTGCAAAAACTCATGCGTGTTCCTCAGATATGTACGCAACTTTCATTAGTTTTGAGTTTTCTGATTTGAGCAACGGAAGTACGTCGAAAAAATTCGTGTTTACTGTCTGTTCTGTTTTGACAGATTCTGTCTCTGTTTTTTTTGCATTGTCTCTTGTGGACTTTAAGTAAGGCTTTCTAGACGTGGAGAGTTGTAGCTAATGTTTTATTGAGTTCTTGTAATGTGTCACTACAGAACTAAAGTGGATTAAAGTTTTTTGAGTACTAACCCCTCTAATGAAGTTTATGAGAAGTTTGGTGTGGCAGAAGTTTTCAAGGGTCAAGAGAGAAGGGTGATATAATGTGATCAAGAAGAGTGAAGAGCCTAAGCTTGGGGATGCCCCCGTGGTTCATCCCTGCATATTTCAAGAAGACTCAAGCGTCTAAGCTTGGGGATGCCCAAGGCATCCCCTTCTTCATCAACTTATCAGGTCATCTCTAGTGAAACTATATTTTTATTCTTCCACATCATATGTTCTCTACTTGGAGCGTCTGTTTGTTTTTATTTTTGTTTATGTTTGAATAAATTTGGATCCTAGCAATCCTTGTGTGGGAGAGAGACACGCTCCACTTTTTCATATGAACACTGGTGTTCTTCGTTTTATTTTTCATGTTCATAGCGAAGCTGAGAGCCGCAACACTTGTTGATATTTGGATGGAAACATAAAATGCTTCATATCGTCTTGAATAATTTGATACTTGGCAATTGTTTTGAGCTCTCAAGTAGATCATGTTCTCTTGCATCATGTAGTTTAAACCTATTAGTGGAGAACTACCGTAGAGCTTGTTGAAATTTGGTTTGCGTGATTGGTCTCTCTAAGGTCTAGATATTTTCTGGTAAAAGTGTTTGAGCAACAAGGAAGATAGTGTAGAGTCTTATAATGCTTGCAATTTGTTCTTATGTAAGTTTTGTTGTACCGGTTCATACTTGTGTTTGCTTCAAACAACCTTGCTAGCCAAAGCCTTGTACTGAAAGGGAATGCTTCTCGCGCATCCAAAACCTTGAGCCAAAACCTATGCCATTTGTGTCCACCATATCTACCTACTATGTGGTATTTCCTGCCATTCCAAGTAAATACTTCATGTGCTACCTTTAAACAATTCAAAAGCTATTATCTCTTATTTATGTCAATGTTTTATAGCTCATGAGGAAGTATGTGGTGTTTTATCTTTCGATCTTGTCATTTACTTCGGACAGACTTTCACCAATGGACTAGTGGCATATACATCCGCTTATCCAATAATTTTGCAAAAAGAGCTGGCAACAGGGTCCCAGCCCCAATTAATTACAACTTTCACTAATAATTCTCTTCACATGTTTTGCCCTGATCTATCAGTAAGCAACTTAATTTTGCAAATAGACACTCCTCCATGGTATGTGAATGTTGGAAGGCACCCGAGGATTCGGTTAGCCATGGCTTGTGTAAGCAAAAGGTTGGGAGGAGTGTCATCAAAAATGAAACTAAAATACATGTATAAACAAAGAGAAGAGGGATGATCTACCTTGCTGGTAGAGATAACGTCCTTCATGGGAGCCGCTCTTGAAAGTCTGGTTGATAAGGTAGTTAGAGTACCCGCTACCATTCGTTGACAACAACAAACACCTCTCAAAACTTTACTTTTATGCTCTCTATATGATTTCTGTCATCGTGGTGAACAGACAGATGCCATAGGATGGCTTAAGTTGGGGCCGAATGGACGCTAGAGGATTCGGGGGAGGGTTTGTGATCAGATGGGATGAACTTCCGGATGGTTTCCTCAAGAACTTAGCCGAGGCTAGAGGTTGAAGAAGAAAGACACAAGGAAGAACTCGCTCTAGATCACTTTCTTCATTGATTTTCACAGGTTACAGGTTTGTGTTTACAGAATCTCTCCCTCTGTGTTCCGTGCGTGCCCGTGAGGAGGGCTGCCCCCTCTCCTTATATAGGGGAGAGGGTGGCTTACAGGGCAAGAAACCCTAATGGCATCTTTGACTAGACAAACTACTTTACAAAGCTACTTTAATCATAGATGAGACCGGGGTCTCCTTTAATCAGGGATGCTGACGTCCTCCGGCTTCTTTCATCGTCATCCTCCTCTTTATCGTCAGCCCTTCGTTTAAAGCTACTTTGCTTAGCTCATCTTTGTCTTCTAGCTTTGGAGAGGATCTTTGACCAGTCCTGCCGACTTGCTCTGCTTTCCGGTAGCCCGGTGTCTTTCCTATCCGGTTCCGGTATACCTCTCCTGAGGATACCGGCTTAGCCCCGCTTAGCCAAACGCTTATCTTGTGCTCCGGTATAAACATTAAACCGGTATCTTGATGGCTCAAACCATTCGGTTTGGCATGCCTTTGGCATACCGGGGGTCATCCCCCCAACATTAGTCCCCGAAGCTGGTATAGTCTGGCGGATTCTATCCAACAGACCATGCCAGGTTCTCACGTCTTTGGATACCGGTTTAATCTATCCGGTGCTGGGCTTGGATCCGGCATCTTTGCCCGGATTTTCGTTATCTCTCTTTGCAAGACATTTTCCGGTATCTTATCCTCCGGCATCTTAGTCATTAAACACTTCCTCGGCGAAGTCGAGAATATCTTGGGCCCCGCGCCTGTCAGTGACATGCGCACTGTGACTGACTTGTCAGTGTCAGGGGTCACTTCCCTTCGGCTTCCGCGCCCGCATTAACTGCCTCATAGCGAATCCTGGCCTCCGCTCTAGATCCGTGTGCACTTCCCTGTGGCCTTCTATTTTTACGCGTGTATCGCCACACCACGTGGTGGCCCGTGGAGCGAACCGTCGCGGCCCACGATCCGAACCACCGAGGCCCAGCGGTTTTCGGCCCACTTCTCCCTCTTCCCTTATAAGGCGAAACCGCTCCTTCTTCTTCCTCTTCTCGCATTCTCCACTTCTTCGTGCTTAGTGCTTTTGCCCTCTGCGCCTCCGCCGCTCCGTTCGCCGTTCGAGCTCCGCCGCCCGGTGAACTTCCACTGCTGCTCCATCGGACGCCGCTGAACTTCACCGGGTGAAGAACCTCTGCGGCACTCCTGTCGCAGTTGCGGCATTGGCGTTTCCTCGAGTTCTTCCTCACCTCGCCGTCGACGGACCTCCTCGCCGACCGTAGGCTCACCATCCCTCCGGCGAACCTCTTCTTCTGCAACTCCGCCGCCTCAGGTTAGGCCCGATACCTTTTTACCTCTTCTCTCTTAGCTTTCCAGATCTTGAGCCGGTAGAGTATTTATTCCCTCTTTATTTTGCTTTTTCTCTTACTCGTAGATCTTCGCGCGAGGGTCTTTCTGGGGGAAAACTGTTTTTCGGTAGATTCCGGCGTCGCCCAGATCTATATGTCTATCGAAGAGTCTCTTCCCACCTCCTCCTCTAGTAGCCAAGGCAGTAGTACTTCCGACGGGCTAACTGAAGATCTCGCCCGGATGGAAATGGAATCCAGCAAAGATCAAGAGGTCGGCACCTCCAGCCGGGCCCCCGGAAAGGATCTTTCCGGTATCACACGCGGAGCCTGGAGGGGTTCCGACGTGACTCAATATGAGATCGACTGGCTTTACCGGTCTAGGAGAATACCGGAAGGAGTCTCCTGCCGGCTTCCTCGTGACGAGATCGAACCGGCGCTTGAACCCGGTGAGGTCGTTGTTTTCCTTGCTCACTTTGAGCGTGGCTTCGGCCTTCCTGCCTCCGATTTCTTCCGCCAATTCCTTGATTTCTATCGACTCCAACCTCACCACCTTCCAGGCAATGCCGTTTTTTACCTTTCTTGCGTTGTGGCCTTCATGGAAGGCTACATCGGCATCCGTCCCGCTCGCGAGACGTTTGCACGCTTCTTTTCTCTTCGGATCAACTCGGTCCAGGGGAAGGACATTCCCAAGCCCAAACCCCCCGTACAATGCGGGTCTTGTATCATCGGCTCCCGCCAAGGGAGCCCCTTTTTTAAGTTCAACGGCCTCGAGTCTTGCCGGTTGTGGCAGACAACGTTCTTCTACGTGAAGAACAAGAGCGCCACTGACCTCATCAACTTGCCGGCGTTCAACCCGGCGCCGCCCGCCAAGATTAACTGGAACTACAACCCTGGTACGGATCACATGAGATGAACCGGGTGGTACGCTTCATGTTGAAGCTGATGAACGAAACCAACATTTGCTCCGACGATATCATCCGCACCTTCATCAGCCGCCGGGTGCTTCCCCTCAAGCGTCGCGTTCACAAGATGAGCGAGATGTACGGCCCCGGCGATCCCACCAAGATCACCGGCCTGCCCTTGAGCAAGGCAGATGTGGTCCTGAAGGCTAGCCAAATATGCCAAACGGACATGCCGGTTGATTGGGAATGGGGCCTCTGTCCTCTCAGCTCCACAAATCCTCCGTCCCAAGAAGTAAGAAATTATGCGACTCGGGTCGTTTTACCGGTAACTTTATACTACGGCTAACTATTTTTCTTGCTTGTTTCCAGGCCAAGGACCGCTTCCCCCGCATCGACTCAGACCGGCGAGGTCCTTGCCAGAAGCATGCTCTCGACAAGTTCGACCCGGACCCTTTCATTCACTGGCAGGATCTGAAGATGGGCCGGACTCCAGCCTCGCGCCTCGGCAAGTCTCCGCCGGAACCAGCCGGTTCGTCTGACGACCTGACCTTGCTTGAGGTAGCTCTTCTGTTTGATCTCTCATATTCTTTTGTTATTGTTCTTCTGTAGACATTCCCTCAGCCAACATCAACCCACAGGTCCATGAGCACGCCACCCCGCTGCAGGCCGAGGTTGGCCAGGAGTTCCTGGACAAACTTATGGCCCAAGGCCAGAAGAACAATGCTCCGGCTGCTGACGCCGGCCCTAGCCAAGCTCCTCCTGCCAAACGCCCTCGGACTGAAGTCCTTGGGGGAAAGCAGGTAGGCACGAAGCGCTACAAGCACAAGAAGATGCCGGTTTCTTCCGGGTAATTTTTTTACTTCTTTTTTTTGTATGTTTTGTTCTTACCAAGTTCCTTTCCGGTTGCTTTTTTCCAATTCGTCCTTTTTCTCTCTTTCAGCCCTGCGCTTGAGCTTGGCTCCAAGCCGGAGGGCTCTGCCGGCTCCGCAAGGACCTCAACTCCTCCTCCTCACTCAAGTCCGGCACCATCTGGTGCCGCTCTTCCTCTGCCTCCCCTCCGGGAGGCACTACAAGTTCGGGGCGCGCGGCCCCTACACCTCCTGATCACCGCGCGGAGGAGGATCTCACCTCCCCTCCTGAAACCCAGGACACCGGCGCCAGCAACACCGGCGCCGACGACACAGCTGCCGGGCAGGCGGAACCTCTAGTTCCTCCTGGCCCGAAGAAGAAGAAGAAGCAGCCAAGCTCTTCCCCCAGCAAGACCGCGTCGGACACTTCCGCGCCGGCCTCTTCTGCACCGCAACCGGAAGCTCTCACCCTCGAGCCTACCGGGACTACACCGACACCGTCGCCAAGCCAAGGGCCTCCCGCGGCCAAGCCAAAACCGCCGCCGACGACCCCCAAGATCACCCAGTTCCTCAAGCCTGGGGCGTCCCGAGGAAAGGCTGTGGATGGCAGCGCATCAACCGGCTCGCAGTCTTTAGTGCTGTATGTCGGGCCTGCCGCCGCTGCGGCCCCGGAAAAACCTTCCGGCCTCCTGGGCCGAATTGTTGAGCTGAAACGTGAGGGCAAGGACCTGGGGCACCTTCTCCCCTATGCCCAAAAATGGAACGATGCGGACATCTCTGCATCCACCCGTGGCTTGGGGAAGGACCGCCTTCCAGCGCCAGATCCCGCTGGGCCTCGGTCCACTGAAGAACACTTCATGCGGCTCAAGCGTGCTGTGAAGGAGTTCGACAGTGCGTGGTACGACACCACCAGCAACGTGGTGGTAGGTTTCACCAACCTTCTTGTAATTTTTGTTGATGCCGGTTTCTTTCTTTCCGGATCTTGTCTATCCTCCCATTCCCCGAGTTTCGTGTTGAGAGCGTAGCTCTTAGCGCGAAACTTAACTAGAAACACGCGAAACCGGCATATCCAGTCCCCGAGTTTCGGGTTAAGATCTTTGTTTCTTTCTTTCTCACAATTATCTTCCTTTGAACAGAGCACCGCGGATGCCCGAAAGCAGCTCTTCGAGGAGCTTCTGTGGGAGCATCGGGACCTTGCCGAGGCCCACAGCCACTGCCAAGGTTTGTTTCCTTTCTTTTCCTCCGGCATCTTTTCACCGGAATGTTTTCTTCTTTGATACTTAAGCATCTTTTGTTCAACAGCTGTTCCGGAAGCTACCATCGAGGCCCTCAAGGCCCAGATTGCCACGCTTCAAGGTATCACTCTTTCTTTTCCGGTTAACCCGTTCTTTTTTCATTTTATCAGTTGCCACTTGCTAACACCCTTCTTTCCGGTATCTAGGCGAGAAAGAGCAGCTCATCAAGGAGCACCACGAGGCACTGGACGTCTAGAAGACCGCCTCGAGGGAGCTTAAGGAACAAGCTATGCAAGCCGCGCTCCAGCATGACCAAGCTCTGAAGGATGCCTGTGCCGCAGAGGCCAGGCTGGCGGAGGTCGTGGAGGATTCCACGAACTCCAACACGGTGCTGACGACGGAGCTGGAGGAGGAAAGGAAGGCAGCGGAGCACCTTATTGAGGTCATGACCACTGATCATAAAGAATATGATCGGCTGGTTATGCAGATTGATGCGCTGGCTCTCCGTAAGTCCTTGCCTTGTCCCTTCTTTCGCTTATAAGCTTTCTCCTTTTGAAAATGTATCCGTGTTCCTTTTCCTTCCGGCATACTGCTTTCCGGTATCTTGTGCTTATGCTTTTCCCTTCTTCCTGTAGAACACTTCCCGGACTCCCAGGCACACGCCGTGAAAAAGGTGATGGAGGATCGGGTGGCGCGGAAATTTCCCAATATGGACGCGCACTGGGACGGGTACGACTATCTGGTCGCCCTCTCCGCTCGAGTCCAACACATGCGCTCAGTGGACCGCACCCTTGTCGATCTACCGGATGCTGCCATCCAAATCTTCAAGGTGTTGTGGCCGGAAGAAGCCATGCCGGCCAACGTCACCCTCACCGCCAACCGGCTGAAGGAAGCAGGGCGCCGGATTCGTGAGTGGCAATGCTCTGCAGCTCGCGCTGGAGCTGACACCGCGCTTCGCTCCGCGTGCTCCTGGTATCCGGAGTTGGATCTGGACGCACTCCAAGGCGTACGCCAAGATGCTCCTACCGACGTGGATCCGGTTCTTACCGCAAAGCGGCAGGATCGGGCCTACCGGCTTGCTCAGTATGCCGAGGTCCGCACCTTCATCCCTCCCCCTCCTGATGTCAAGGACTACCTCAGCGATGAGGAAGAAGAAGAGGGAGATGAAGATGAGGATGCCGAGGATGTGCTGCCGGAAGCTCCCGAGGCCAGCGCTGCTCCCCCTGAAGCCCCCGTTACAGGTGCTGCTCCACCTGACGCCCCCGTTGCTTGAACAAACTTATCTGCTCCTGCTTGCTTGATAACAGAACTTGTTAAATTCTACCCCGGTATGCCGGGGTTTATGATGTAAGCTAAAACTCATCCTTTTGGTTTGTTGGTACAACAATCTATGCCAGTGTTTTGCACATCGGTAACCTATTAAGTTATGTTGGTTTGCTACTTAGCACTTTGCTTATTGTTTCAACTTTTGTCTTGCACTCCAATTATTCCGAAACTGTTTCCGCATCCAATTCGATGCACACTTGGCTCTTTTGCTTTGGCTCTGCCTACCTTCTCTGGGCGTTTTTGGCGTATGAGCACAAAGTTCTTTCACCAAGCAAGCATTTTCTTGAACTTAGAAATAACTCGAAATTTTTGCAAAGAACCGGTATAACCGGGGTTAGTTAAATTCTTCCGGATTGTTCTTTCCCGCTCTCGCTCTTCGTAGTTCATGTGCTTATCCCCTACCGGTTTATCTTGCTTGCCATGAAGCCGGGTTGCGGACAGCACCAGAGTCGAAGACTCCGGTAGGGTTTAGCACACTACTAAACCGGAAAGAAAAAACGTTCAATAAGCAACCGGTAAACTGAAAAAATAAACAAGTTACATGCAACCTTAGTGGGGTAGTCCCCGAGATTCATTCAAGGTTCCGACATCTTTTATTCATAGCAATTAAGGTACAAAAAGGAACTTCTTACACCACAACTTCAAGAGTAGAAAGGACGCAACAGAGCTACATTCCACGGTCGTTTGGTCTCCTCTCCGGATTTGTCCGCCTTTCCTTTCTTCCATTCTGCGCATCAATTAAGTAATAGGCATCATTGTGGAGAGCCTTGCTCACAATGAAGGGTCCTTCCCATGGGGGGGACAGCTTGTGCCGGCCTTCAGTGCGCTGCACTAGGCATAGCACTAGGTCCCCTTCCCGGAATACTCTCGGGTTAACCTTCCGGCTGTGATAGCGTCTGAGGTTTTGCTGGTAAATGGCTGTTCTTGCCAATGCTAATTCTCTTGCTTCTTCTAGCAAGTCCACATCATCTTCTCGGGCCTCCTTTACCTCTTCTTCGGTATAGAGTTGCACCCTTTGCGAATCATGAAGAATGTCGGTTGGTATGACCGCTTCTGCTCCATAAACCATGAAGAATGGAGTGTATCCGGTAGACCGGTTTGGAGTTGTTCTTATACTCCACAGTACTGATGGTAGCTCATCGAGCCAACACCCCGGTGATTTTTCCACCGCATCAATGAGTCTTGGTTTGATACCGGAAAGTACCAAAGCGTTTGTTCTTTCAACTTGGCCATTGCCTTGTGGATGCGCTACTGAGCACAAATCCAACCGGATGTTGTTGTCTTCACAAAATCTTTTGAACTCACCTTGAGCAAAATTTGTGCCATTGTCAGTGATAATGCTATGCGGGTAGCCATACCGCAAGATAACATCTTTTAAGAACTTGACCGCTGTGTGCCCATCACACTTTGCAATGGGTTTCACCTCTAGCCACTTGGTGAATTTGTCCACCATAACCAAGATGTGGGTCATGTTTCCCCTTGCGGTTTTGAACGGACCAACCATGTCTAGGCACCAAACGGCAAACGGCCAAGTTAGCGGTATTGTCTTTAAACCGGATGCTGGGGTATGGTTTTGCTTGGCGTACCTCTGGCACCCGTTGCATTTTCTTACCATATCTTCCGCGTTTTGCAAAGCCATTGGCCAATAGAACCCATGCCGGAATACCTTTGCCACCAGCGCCCTTGATGACGCGTGATGCCCACATTCTCCTCGGTGAATTTCCTCAAGCATTTCTTTTCCCTCTTCCGGTTCCACACACCTTTGGAGGACACCGGTAACACTTCTCTTGTATACCTCGCCATTGATGATGGTGTAAGCTTTGGACCTCCTCTGGATCCTTCTAGACTCATTTTCGTCAACCGGCAAGGTGCCGTTGATCAGGAATTCCTTAATAGGTTTAACCCATGATGGTGCCTCCCGGACTAGGAACACCGGTACGTCTATGTCCATGCTATCCACCAGCATTGCTTCTTCCGGTATGGGCACAACAGTCCCCGAGCTTACCGGAGCAGTCCCCGGGTTCCCTTCGTCGACATCCATTGGTGCAACATGTGACTCCGGTACAAAAATTGATTCCGATTCCGGACTCGGTTTGATCGATGGTACTCTTAAGTGAGCTAAAGCTATTCCGGGAGGAATTTCTTGCCTAGATGAGCCCAGCTTGGACAAAGCATCCGCGGCTTCATTTTCTGCGCGCGGCACATGGTGAAACTCACACCCTTCGAAGAATCCGGCAATCTTTTGCACGTGAAACCGGTACGAGGCCATGTTGGCATCTTTTGCATCCCAATTCCCGGAACACTGCTGTACCACAAGATCTGAATCTCCGTAGCAAATGATCCGGTGTGCACCGATTTCTTTTGCGACCTTAAGCCCATGGATCAAAGCTTCGTATTCAGCGACATTGTTTGATGCCCTGAAATGCACTTATAAAACATACCGAAGATGATCTCCCTTTGGTGAGGTGAGCACCACACCGGCACCTAGACCCTCTTTGAGTTTGGATCCGTCAAAGTGCATCTTCCAGTACTCTACCCTCTGGTCTGAGGGCTTGTATTGCATTTCCGCCCAATCAACCAAGAAATCAGCTAAAGCTTGTGATTTTATGGCATCCCTTCTTTCATATACCGGCACATACGGTGATAACTGAATTGCCCATTTTGCAATCCGCCCGCTGGCGTCTTTATTGCACATGATATCGGAGATGGGTGCCTCGCTCACCACCTTCATGGGGTGCTCCTCAAAGTAGTGCTTGAGCTTCGTGGCGGCCATGAACACGCCATAAGTCATCTTCTGGAAGTGCGGGTAGTTTTGCTTCGAGGAGGAGAGCACTTCGCTCAGGTAGTATACCGGTCTCTGCACGGTTTTTCCTTCCTCTTCTCGTTCTACTACAACTACAACACTAACCACCCGGTTCGTTGCTGCTATGTAAAGCAACATGGGTTCCCTTTCTAAAGGTGAGGCCAAGATTGGGGCCGTTGCAAGCATGGTTTTTAGCTCTTTAAACGCCGCGTCTGCCTGAGGGGTCCAGACGAACGTATCGGATTTTTTCATTAGAGCGTATAATGGCAAAGCTTTCTCTCCTAGCCTGCTTATGAACCGGCTTAGCGATGCCAAGCTTCCGGTAAATTTTTGCACATCTTTTAGTTCTCGTGGGATAGTCATTCTTTCTATTGCCCGGATTTTTACCGGATTGACTTCAATGCCCCGGCTTGACACAAGGAAACCGAGCAGCTTGCCGGCAGGGACACCGAAAGTGCATTTTGCCGGATTAAGCTTCATCCGGAACCGTCTTAGGTTATCGAATGTTTGCCGGATGTCATTGATTAAGGTGTTCTTTACCTTAGTTTTTATCACAATGTCGTCTACATAAACTTGCACATTCTTTCCGATTTGATCAAACAAGCATTTTTGCATACAGCGCTGGTACGTTGCACCAGCGTTGCGCAAACCAAAGGGCATAGTGATATAGCAATAAGCCCCATGCGGGGTAATGAACGCAGTTTTTATTTGATCTTCCTTTTTCAAGGGAATTTGGTGGAAACCGGAATATGCATCCAGAAAGGACAACAACTCACACCCAGCAGTCGAATTAATCACTTGATCGATCCGTGGCAAAGGGAAAGGATCTCTTGGGCAAGCCTTGTTTAGGTTGGTGTAGTCGATGCACATGCGCCATACCTTTGGAGCTTTTGCCTCCAGGTTCTCATCTTTTTTCTTTTCGACCATTACCGGATTGGCCAGCCACTCTGTGTGCGTGACCTCCACAATGAATCCGGCAACGAGCAGTTTGGTCACTTCTTCTCCAATAATCTTCCTCCTATCTTCAGCGAACCGGCGCAAGGGTTGCCGCACCGGCTTGGCGTCTTTCCGGACATTTAAAGAGTGCTCAGCCAGCTCCCTCGGAACACCCACCAAGTCATCAGTTGACCAGGCAAAGATATTCCGATTCTCACGGAGGAAGCTGACGAGCGCGTTTTCCTATGTTTGATCGAGTCCGGCACCGATGCGAACGGTGCGCTCTGGGTAAGCCGGATCCAGCACAATGTCCTTTGTTTCATTTGTCGGCTTGAATGCCGGTGAGCCCAAGCTTTCACTTATTGCCGCTAAGCTCAACTGTGAGGACTGAGCCAGCGCAACCGCGGTTTGCATTCTTCTTTTTTCCTCCGCGATCACCAGCGATTCCGCTAGGTTTGATCCGGCAGATGCTGTTTCCAGTGAGACCTTATAGTTCCCCACCATAGTTAAGGGTCCACGAGGTGCCGGCATCTTCATCTTGAGGTAAGCTGTATGAGTCGTAGCCATGAAAGCTGCCAATGCTGGTCTTCCCAGCAACGCATGGTAAGGACTGTCTAGGTCCACCACCTCAAACTCAACATTTTCAACCCGGCAATTGTCACGTCCTCCAAACGATACGTCCACCCGAACTTTTCCTACCGGAGCGTAGGACAAGCCCGGAACGATTCCGTGGAACGTTGTACGCGTTGGCTGAAGCATGTTTTCTATTATGCCCAGCGTATGCATGGTATGCTTGTACATGATGTTTATGCTGCTGCCGTTGTCTACCAGCACCTTGCTGAATTTTACTCGAGTTTGCGGCCCTTTCATGATTGGGTCCACAACAAGAGCGTATCCACCCGGATTCGGCATGATTTTGGGGTGATCCTTGAATGACCAGGTAATTTCCTGATCTGACCACAGCATGTATCTGGGAACTGCCGGCATCACGGCGTTTACCTCCATGGAGCGGCGATGCACACTTTGCCTGTCTGTCGGCTCAGTGACAAAGACAACACACCACAGATGCGGGTCCTCGTAAACATTCCGGCCTAAAGGTGCCGGTGGAGGTGGTTGATCATTGTTTTGCTCCACCCGGTTAACTTCTTTGGTATCGTTGCACAATACTGGCTGAGGCTGTACTGGTAAAGCATTTGCTCTGGTGAGTGGTGGCGGTGGTGGTAGTTGTTGCTGACGCAGCATATCTTGCGATGGCGGCAACACTGTTGAGCACCCTTGTGCTTGCGCGTCCTTTACTGCTCCCTTTTGCATCAAGTACTTGGTCCAAGAACAATCCTTCGTCAGGTGGTTTGACGGGTGATCCGGGTTCGGCGTGTGCCACCGGCAAGGTTGATCCATGGCGGCTTCCATGGTGTATTTTACGGGTTCCTGCCAATTCTTTTTCTGGCCCCAGGGCTTCTTTTCGACCTTGCTTTTTAGGACCCGCCCATGGCTGCGATCCGGTTTTTTGCCTTTGGCTGCCGCCGGCATCATAATTTTCTTGCACGGCAGCAACGTGCTGCGGAGCGTACCTTCGATCCGGGAAATCTTCCCTTCTCTTGTTGTTCTGGTTGTCCCGGTATTGTTCCTATCGCTGCTGAGGCGGGTTTGACTGCTCCGGCTCAGCTTGTACTGCTGGTTGCAATGGGTCTCCCAATGCATAGCTATCCGCCACACGTATCATCTCTGCCAAGGTTGCTGGCATGCTTCTCTGCAGCTTTTGCCACAGCGGTGATCCTCTCCGGCATCCTTGACTGAACCAAGCAATTGCGTGTGCTTCAATCACTCCTTCACACGTGTTTCTTGTTGAGTTCCATCGGGTAAGATAATCCCTGTCTGTTTCACCGGCACGTTGCTGGCATAAAGCGAGCTGTTGGGGCCGGTTTGGCCTCTTGTAAGTGCTACTGAAGTTGTTCACGAAGGCTTCCTCAAAGTCCAGCCATCCGTTAATGCTTCCTGCCGGCAAGTTGTTAAGCCAAATCCGTGCAGGGCCTACCAGGTAGGACGGTATGATTCTCACCGCCCAACGCCGGTTTACTCCACCACCAGCTACATAAACAGCTGTGACATAGTCCGCCAGCCAATCTTCCAGCTTGGTCGTGCCATCATACGTTTTTGTGTCCCGGGGCAGCTGGAAATTGCGTACCGGTGGCTCTTCTCCCATGATCCGTGGGCCAAAACATTTCGGGCCAGCAGGACCCTCAGATTCGATCATTTCGGAAAGATGTACCCTATCCAGCCTGTGCCTCGCATCCTGGTCTGGCAAACATCTTTCCCCCAGGCGTTCCCCCAAAGGGTTCCGGTAGACTCTTGTTCGTTCTACTTCGGAATCTCCCTCTCCGTATCGTTCCGGTTCCGCGGCTCTTGCCTGCTGGTACCTTGGTGGTGGCATTTCCTCATACGCTGCCCTTGCAGCTCGATAATTTTGCCCGGTTTCATATCTACCGGCATGATTGTTTCCGGCATAGCCTCCTCTGGCGTAGCCTCGACCCGCCCCTTGGCTTTTTCTACCGGCATCGTGTTGCCCGGCTTGTTGTTTTCCGGCAAAAACCGGATCGTACACAGTCATCTGCTGTGCGTTCATCTCTTTTTCTCTTCTTAAATAGGGTGGGGGGACGATGCCTGCCCATGGGACTTGCTTCCGGCATTCTTTGTTGAACGCGCGGATTTTGAGGCCGCAGCCTTGTTCAGCTTAGCCAGCTGTTCAGCATTCTGCTCCTCAATAGTTTCCAGCAGCTCTCTAACACGCTCCTGCTGTTTTGCCAAAGCATCTCCGGAAAGCGATTCACATAGCTCTACTGCAGCTTTAGCAGCTTTTATAGTTTTATCCGGGCTACTGTACTTAGGTTTTTCCACGATGCTAACAGATGCAGAGGTACTTTTGCCGGCAAGAACTTCTTTGCGCAAATCCTGATCTAGGTTGCGAGCTTTAAGCCGGTTCTCCGGTATCCTAGCAGCATGAGCGCTAACAGAAGCAAAGCCATGGGCAGCGTTATACTCACGTAGGGTTAGGTTCAGCTCGCGCTGCGCCTGGATGATGTTCGCGCCGCCAGAAAGTAGCGTCTTGCGCGTCGCCTCCAGCTGCGCTTGAGCCGCAGCCGGGTCGATGTTCTGCGCGACGGGCGTTGCTAGCACGTTCATCGCCGCTTGAAGTGATGTCTCCGGTGGTGCGGAAGATGCTCCCGCAGCGCCTGCGTCGCGCTCCAGCGGCGGCTTGGCTGCGCGGGTCGGTGCCGCACGGCCAGCACCTTCATCCATAGCTTCTTTTCCTGCACCAACCACGCCAGTCATCATTACCTCGACGCTGCCAGCGACGCGGCCAGCACAGAGCCACCTTGGGGGGTCCGGCGCCACCAACACCGGCGAAAGGCACTGGCGCACGGGGACGGTGCCGAAGTAGACGCGGTGACTGCCGAACTCGATGGTGCGGCCATTGTGCGGGAACTTGCCGCCGTTGGCGAAGCAGCCCGCGTTGTCGTTGATGAAGTCCATGTCGTAGATGCGCTGCACGAGCGCGGACACCGTACGCTCGCCGGCGACCTCAAGGATGCCCGCCCGAATGTGAACTCCTGCAAGCGCCACTTCATGCCCCACGGTGGGCGCCAACTGTCGTCGTGGTGAACAAACAGATGCCATAGGATGGCTTAAGTTGGGGCCGAATGGACGCTAGAGGATTCGGGGGAGGGTTTGTGATCAGATGGGATGAACTTCCGGATGGTTTCCTCAAGAACTTAGCCGAGGCTAGAGGTTGAAGAAGAAAGACACAAGGAAGAACTCGCTCTAGATCACTTTCTTCATTGATTTTCACAGGTTACAGGTTTGTGTTTACAGAATCTCTCCCTCTGTGTTCCGTGCATGCCCGTGAGGAGGGCTGCCCCCTCTCCTTATATAGGGGAGAGGGTGGCTTACAGGGCAAGAAACCCTAATGGCATCTTTGACTAGACAAACTACTTTACAAAGCTACTTTAATCATAGATGAGACCGGGGTCTCCTTTAATCAGGGATGCTGACGTCCTCCGGCTTCTTTCATCGTCATCCTCCTCTTTATCGTCAGCCCTTCGTTTAAAGCTACTTTGCTTAGCTCATCTTTGTCTTCTAGCTTTGGAGAGGATCTTTGACCAGTCCTGCCGACTTGCTCTGCTTTCCGGTAGCCCGGTGTCTTTCCTATCCGGTTCCGGTATACCTCTCCTGAGGATACCGGCTTAGCCCCGCTTAGCCAAACGCTTATCTTGTGCTCCGGTATAAACATTAAACCGGTATCTTGATGGCTCAAACCATCCGGTTTGGCATGCCTTTGGCATACCGGGGGTCATCCCCCCAACAATTTCAAAACTTGAAAAGCTCTAGCACATGATTTAATCCCTGCTTCCCTCTGCGAAGGGCCTTTCTTTTACTTTATGTTGAGTCAGTTTACCTACTTCTTTCTACCTTAGAAGCAAACACTTGTGTCAACTGTGCATTGATTCTTACATACTTGCTTATTTGCATTCATCATAATACTTTGTGTTGACAAATATCCATGAGGTATGCATGTTGAAGTTGAAAGCAATTGCTGAAACTTAAATCTTCCTTTGTGTTGCTTCAAACCTCTTATTAAGAATTTATTGCTTTATGAGTTAACTCTTATGCAAGACTTTTTGATGCTTGTCTTGAAAGTACTATTCATGAAAAGTTTTGCTATATGTTATCTATTTGTTAGCAAACTATAGATCATTGCCTTGAGTCACTTCATTCATCTCATATGCTTTACAATAGTATGATCAAGATTATGTTGGTAGCATGTCACTTCAGAAATTATTCTTTTTATCGTTTACCTACTCGAGGGCGAGTAGGAACCAAGCTTGGGGATGCTTGATACGTCTCCAACGTATCTATAATTTCTGATGTTCCATGCTAGTTTTATGAAAATACCTACATGTTTTGCTCACACTTTATAATGTTTTTATGCATTTTCGGGGACTAACCTATCAACAAGATGTTGAAGTGCCAATTCCTGTTTTCTCCTGTTTTTGATTCCAGAAAGGCTGTTCGGGCAATATTCTCGGAATTCGACGAAACAAAAGCCAAACCTCCTATTTTACCGAGACAGACCTAGAACACCGAAGGGGAGACGGAGAAGGGCCAGGGGGCCCCACACCACCTGGCGGCGCGGCCAAGGAGGGGGGATCCCCCCTAGGGTGTGGACCCCTCTGGCACCCCCTCGCGCCGCCTCTTCGCCTATATAATCCCTCGCGACGCGAAAACCCTACAACAATCGATCATATTCCAGAAAGACTCCAGGGGCACCGCCGCCATCGCGAAACTCCGCTTCGGGGGACAGAATCTCTGTTCCGGCACGCTGCCGGGATGGGGAAGTGCCCCCGGAAGCCTTCTCCATCAATGCCACCGCCTCCATCATGCTCCGTGAGTAGTTCCCCCATGGACTACGGGTTCTAGCTGTAGCTAGTTGGTACTCTCTCTCCCATGTACTTCAATACAATGATCTCATGAGCTGCCTTACATGATTGAGATCCATCTGATGTAATCGGTGTTGTGTTTGTTGGGATCCAATGAATTGTTACATTATGATCAGTCTATCTATATAAGTTTGTGAAGTTATTGTTGCTGCAATCTTGTTGTGTTTAATGCTTGTCACTAGTGCACGAGTGGCATGATCTTAGATTTAAGCTCTATAATTATTGCTTATATTGTATCTACAAGTTGTTTGCACATGTCTATGTCCGGAACCCGAGGCCCCAG
This sequence comes from Lolium perenne, assembly GCF_019359855.2. Classification (NCBI taxonomy): domain Eukaryota; kingdom Viridiplantae; phylum Streptophyta; class Magnoliopsida; order Poales; family Poaceae; genus Lolium; species Lolium perenne. Next base: position 66,785,380 of record NC_067247.2, read on the forward strand.
AGTGACAGCAACTGGGATAACTGGAGGGGAAGGCTTAGATATGAGGATCACATTTTTCACCAAGTGTTAATGCTTTGCTCCGGTGCTCTATTAAAAGGAGTGCCTTAATTACCAGTAGATTCCCTTGAGGCCCGGCTGCCACCGGCTGGTAGGACAAAAGATGTTATGCAAGTTTCTCATTGCGAGCACGTATGACTATATATGGAAAACATGCCTACATGATTAATAGACTTGATGTTCTGTCTTAATGCTATTTCAGTCCTATCAATTGCCCAACCGTAATTTGTTCACCCAACACTTGTTATTGGAGAGTTACCACTAGTGTAGATAGCTGGGAACCCCGGTCCATCTTTCATCATCAAATACTCACTCGATCTTATATGACATTGGAAGTAGTATCAACTATTTTCTGGTGTCATCGCCTGCAATGTTCTTATTCTTCTTTCTTTGTATTCTATTACTATTGCTCTCATATTACTGCTGCTTTCACATCACCCCTATTACTAGTGCTTTTCCAGGTGCAGCTGAATTGACAACTCAGTTGTTAAGGCTTATAAGTATTCTTTGCTTCCCCTTGTGTCGAATCAATAAATTTGGGTTTTACTTCCCTCGAAGACTGTTGCGATCCCCTATACTTGTGGGTTATCAGAATCCAACCCGGAAATATGTGTATCCACTGCGCAGAAGGACGCCTCACGAAGGGAGCGCCGTGACGAAGAATCGCACACCAGATCCACAGAGCGCAGAAGAAGAACCAGAGCACATCCAAATCCAATCTCCGTACCCTCGAAAACACCTCCGATGGACCCAAACAAGGGGAAAGGTCCGATGTACACTGGCAGGGACAAGTACCGAAATCCGTCATCTCCGCCCCGGACCCCGTATCGTCCTCCACCGCCTCGCCGATGCAGCCCATCCGGAAACACCAGACCACATGGGCCTGGTCGAATTAACATCCGCGACAACGTGGCACCTCAGAGGAATCGGAATAAGGAACGCACGTCGGAGCCACGTCGGAGCCGGAATGAAGAACGCGAGCCTGAGCCACGGAGAAGCCGGAATGAGGGAGGAGACCACCACCATGAAGAGGGTAGCCACCGAAGCCGGAGTCAGCAGCCAGAAGGGCGCAGAGAATCTGAAGGTGGAAGCAAAAGGTCACATCGGCCCCCTCGCAGGTCTCCCTCCCCACCACCTAGTGGAGGAGGTGGAGGGGGAGGCGAAGGCGAGAGATCACGCTCACGCTCAAAATATCCTGCCCGCAACAGCCCGCGCGATCCACGGGAATGTCTCAACGAATACAAATCTGAATAAATTGGCCCAAAGTGCATCGGCAGGATGATCCAAGAGGAGCCAAAGCCAAATGGCTATTATCACCAGAATTTGACCGAGTCAGAGGTGGGCCGCGATCAAGATGGATTTGAAGAATATACATGGAGGAAATACGTGAATCGGCCTGTTATGCAAAGTTTGGGCTAGTTGGCCCGTGTATCTGTAATATAGTAGGATACGTGTCGTTTAGGTAGAGTTTGTCTCGTGCACGGTTGGGATTATTCCCACGTTAGAAAGTCCCCTGGACTATAAATATGTATCTAGGGTTTATGAAATAAACAACAACCAACGTTCACCACAAATCAATCTCGGCGCATCGCCAACTCCTTCGTCTCGAGGGTTTCTTCCGGTAAGCATCATGCTGCCTAGATCGCATCTTGCGATCTAGGCAGCATAACCTTATTTCGTTGTTCATGCGTTGCTCGTACTGAAGCCTTTTTGATGGCGAGCAACGTAGTTATCTTAGATGTGTTAGGGTTAGCATTGTTCTTCGTATCATATGCTGTCGTAGTGCAACCCTTATACATCTAGCCGCCCTTACACCTATCTTAGGTGTAGGGGCGGCACCCCGCTTGATCATTATTTAGTAGATCCGATCCGTTACGGTTGCTCCTTGTTCTTCAAGGATTAGTTTAATATCTGCAATAGTTAGGCCTTACAAAGGGTTGGAGGATCCAGCGACGCGTAGGGTGTCGTTTGCTAGCCCTAGACAGGATGTTCCGAGGATCAACCTCATGTTGGTTTTTAGGCCTTGTCTAGGACCGGCTTACGATCACCGTACGTGACCGCGAGGCCCAATCGTGAGTAGGATGATCCGATTATGCGGTGAAAACCCTAAATCGTCGTAGATCGCTTTAGCTTTATCTTGATCAAGCAGGACCACCATATATTCGTACACCTCGTACGAATCATGGGTGGATCGGCTCTTTGAGCCGATTCACAGGATAACCTGAGAGCCGATCGAGGCTCGTATTTAATGTTTACGTGTATGCCATGCAGGAAACTAAGCGAGGCATCTCCATCACCTTCCTGACCAGGTATAGGTCAGGTGGCACGCCCTTGCACCAGCATCGGACGTGCGTTCCAGAGGCTTTGCGGGCCGTCGCTCGGAGGGACCAGGGCCAGCCGCAGCCCTAAGTTGTTCCCGGCTCTACTGTGTTGCCCGTCGTTGCTCGCCGGTGGGTTTCTGACCGCAACACATCCTGGCACGCCCGGTGGGACAAGCTTCGACATCAACCACATCGCCATCTACATCTGAGATGGCGGACGGCACTCCAGTCACGTACGAGGATCTGACCGACGAGCTCAAGAAGAAGTATGACGAGGTCAAAGCAATCCTCGAAGCCGACCTCATCGGCTCTTTTCACAGAACCCGTTCACATGGCATCAGGTGGAAGGGGTTCTCGCCTGATGGTGCGCTCGATGGGATAGACCTCTCTGCCCCGTCAGAAGAACGCACCAGGTCCCTGCGTCAGGAGATTAACTACATGGTGGCCCACTCGCTGCACCGCCACTCTGAGAACCTGGTGAACACTTTGGAGCGTGTCGCTCTTCGGGTGATCCAGGAGATCATGAGGCACCAGTACTCTCCGTCAGGACCAGCTCTCGGGACACACCAAGGAGAGATGCCACTCCAGTCCCGTCCACCGCTGCCATTTGCGTTGGCAGCACCAGAAGTGCCGAATTCACCGGCATTCGTCGTCTACAAGATAGGTGGTGACCCTAGTGACTGCCAGTTCTTGCATGAGGCGCCTAAGGAGATCCCTCACGGGTACATGTGCACATACGTGCCAGACTGCGGTAACTGGGCGCTCACAAACCAGGCCGCGACAGCAGGGACTTCTGGGAAAGCAGGAGGAACGTCAGCGACAGATCTTGAGAAGCAGACGTGGCTAGCTAAATATGCCACCCCGACGAAACTCCAGAGCTCAGCTCCTACAGTTGGCTCAGAGCTGGAAAAGCAAGCATGGCTGGCTAAGTACGCCACCCCGGCGAATCTTCAGAGTTCGACTCCTACAGCCAGCACCGTGGATCAGATCAGCACGATCCTGAGGGACCAGTTCGGCATGGTGCCGAAAAGGAGGACAATCGGCTATTCCAAGCCGTACCCCGATGAATACGAGTTGGTCCCGCTACCACCCAAGTATCGGCTCCCTGACTTCTCCAAGTTCAGCGGATCAAATGGTTCCAGCTCCATCGAGCATGTGAGCCGATATTTGGCACAGCTAGGAACGGCCTCAGCGTCGGATCCACTACGCGTGAGGTTCTTCGCACAGTCCCTCACGGGATCGGCTTTCGGGTGGTATACTTCGTTGCCACCGGACTCGATCCGGACTTGGAAGCAGTTGGAAGAATAGTTCCATATGCAGTTTCACTCAGAAGCTTCCGAGGCCAGCATTGCCGATCTAGCTCAAATACGTCAGAAGCGTGGAGAAACCGTGGCGGAATACATCCAGCGCTTCAGAAATCTGAGGAACCGATGTTATTCGGCTCGTGTGACTGAAAAAGAAGCAGTCGAGTTGGCAGTGGTGGGCCTGGCCTCACAAATCAAGGATATGGCCTCCCAAGCAGACTACCCTTCACTGGCGCACATGGTGCAGAAACTGTTAGCATATGAACAGCGCCATCCGGACTTGTACCAGGACAAATTCAAGCGTGCGGTAGTCCTGGTTGAGGCAGATGAAGACGAAGGCTCTGCGGGAGATCAAGAGGTAGCAGTGGCTGAATGGACTCGGGGGGCAACCCCCGTGTCCTGCAAATGGGTAAAGCCACCAGGTCCGCCCAGAGGGTTCGATTTTGACGTGACTAAAACGGAGCAAATCTTCGACCTCCTACTCAAGGAAAAGCAGTTGAAGATACCCGAAGGCCTCAAAATCCCCACGGTACAGGAGCTGAACGGAAAGCCATACTGCAAATGGCATAACTCGCTCTCCCATGCCACCAACGACTGCAGGGTGTGGCGTCAGCAGATCCAAATGGCGATAGAACAAGGATGACTGATTTTCAACCAGTACGCCATGAAGGTCGACACCCACCCCTTTCCCGCCGTTAACATGGTGGAGTTCACTTACCCTGAAGGTTGCCAGCCAGGATCCTCGTTCAGTATCAACATGGTAGGACCTGGGCACCACTCTGGCAAGGATGGAGACGAGGGCAACTGCTCTCGTAGCAAGGACACCGAGGAGGCCGCTCCACGCGATCGGCTCCGTCACGATGGCAAGCGCTACGTCACAGAGGGAGAAGTGAAGAACATAAGATATCAGCGACCCCTCTCTGATCACCTCCTCAATAAGTATGTGAGTCAATATAGCCAACGCCGATGATCCAGCGACGATGATGATAGAGACCGTCTGGCTAGGGACGCCAGAAGACATCGTCGGCATGATCGCGATGAGGAGGAGTACGAGCGCCGTGCCAAAGAAAAATCAAGGGAGCAAGACGACGAAGATAGGCATTGGGACTGCCCCTTCTTCAGACACTGCTGGGATTCAGGAATGAGCCGATTGCCTACAATCGGCAATTGCCCAGAATGTAACCAGAAGAAGAAGGAGGCAGCCAACATGTCCGTGTTCCAACGCTTAGGGCCTCTCCCGCCTCGAAGCAAACACGCTGAGTCCCCTCGGATGGAAGATCTCGAGGATTTGGAAGACGAGGGAGAAGAAGAAGAAGACAGGTACCACCGGCCAAGGTGGTGCCCTGATGGACTCAGCTGTTCCCAAAAGCGTAGGGTTCAGCGGTTGCGCGGCTTGGAGGAAGCCGAAAGGTTATATCTGCACACGCTAAGAAAGGCGCGGCCTGATCTGGCCGCGAAAATTCAGCGAACCCTGGATGAAGAGGGTCGACCACGGAAAATGGAGTGGCGCCCCAAGCAAAGGAAAGCCGATGATGAAACATCGGCTGGCACAAACATGGTGTTCATCCTTCCTTCGGAGTTCAGTGCTCCAGGATTAGACGAGGCACCTGTGGCACAACTTGACTGCGGCCCACGGCCGGTTATCTTTGAGAAGCCACGAGAAAGAAGCTACAGACATCTGAAGGCCCTGTACTTGCGAGGTTATATCGATGGGAGGCCTGTCAATAAGATGCTGGTGGACACCGGAGCGGCAGTCAACATTATGCCATACTCTATGCTACGTCGGTTGGGACGCTCTAGCTCGGATCTAATCAAGACCAACGTGACATTGAGCGATTTCAACGGCCAAGCGTCTGACGCACAAGGTGTTCTGAACGTGGATCTGACCGTAGGAAGGAAAACTATCCCTACGACGTTCTTCATCGTCGATAGCAAGAGCACCTATGCTGTTCTGCTAGGAAGAGATTGGATCCACGCCAACTGTTGCATTCCCTCCACGATGCACCAATGCGTAATACAGTGGGATGGGGATGAGGTAGAGGTCGTCCAGGCCGATGACTCAGCCGAAATTTCAACGGCTGGCATGAACGCTTGGGAAGCAGCAGGCCAAGAGCCACTCTCAGGTATCAATTTGGACGACTGCGAGCGCATCGACATGACGAAGGGCAGGGTTAGGCTGGTCTTATCCACTGGCCTGACCGTGTAGCAAGAGCAAACCGATGAGCAAATGTGGCGAGGCCGATCCTTGGGATCGGCCCCCAAAGGTATATGAAGGAAAAGCACAACGCCTTCATTGAACACTTCGATCAATATGGAGGCCGATTCCAGCAATCGGCCAAAATTATCCTCACCACATGTTCTGCTTGTGTTCAACATCGATCTACTGGGCAGCGGTTTACATCGGCTGATGAGTCAGGGAAAATCAACATTGGTCCTACCGAAGCCGACGTGCAAATACGGTGCCTTGGCTAAACTACAGAGCCGATATCTGCAGTTACCTGACAGATTCGGCTCGGGGGGCACCTAATCAGATGAACATGTGCAGATGAACATGTGTGCAGTGAAACATTGGGGGCCGATTAGAAAAAATCGGCCAGTAAAAAAAAATCATCTTTAGAACTAAGAGACATCGACTTTAGAACTAAGAGACAAAGCCGATGCACAGCCATCAACTCTAGTATAACTACGCAGGATATACTGGCTACGTGTTCAAAGCGCGGATCTTCACCAAGTCCAGTTCAGCTGTGGGGCCTTCTGCTTCCTCGAGGGAGTAAAACAATGAGAGCTTCCTCAGCTGCCTTGAGCCGATTCTGGTGCCTGAACCTTCTTGTCGAGGACTTTCAGCCCTTGGTGCTGGTTCAGCAGTGCTGTCAGAAGAGATATATCGGCTTTCGAGGGGAAAAAGGTGATCGGCTTTGGTGCATCCTCGCCGATATTCTCGCCTTGAGTAAGGCTCGGGGGGCAGCAGGCCTGGTAGATGCTCTGTTTAGGAGCCGATTGGGGTACCATCGGCTGATCCTTCGTCGCAACCTTCTTCACAAAATGATGAGTGCTTGAAGAAGACCATTGGGCCTGGTTGGAAGAATTCAAAGGCTCTCTTGAAGACTCTACATTATCCACCAGATCTCAAGGTCATCAGTTGAAGAATTGAAGGATGAATTGTAAAGGACCGATGCGTTGCTATCGACTCGTCAAGCATTGGCTAAGGGGACAAATCGGCAAAATCAGTATGAGGGGAAATCGGCTAAATTGACTCAAGGGAAATCGGCAAAATCAAATTGGGGAAATTCTTCATTGATAAGCAAGATTTCTTACATAAAGAGCTGATTGCTCTCAAAAGGGAGTACTAGGGGATACATTGCCCTGTCTACTACTACTGATCCTATGCTAATGGTCCTAATCTATGGGCCGTCGCTGCCCTCGTCATCGCCGTCGTCGCCGCTGTCGGCGCTACTCCCGGCGGGCTCGTCGTCGCTGCTCCAGCGGCCGCCGGCCGGGCCATCATTGTCCTCATCCTCCTCGTCAGCGTCGTCGTCGTCGCTGTCGAAGTCGCTGAGGTTCCCCGGCCAGGGGCAGAACCGTTTGGCCGGCGGCTCGTCGGAGGAGGTGTCGTCCTCCTCCTCTTCCTCCTCCTTCTCCTCCTCCTCCTCCTCGGGGGAGGTGAAGTCGTCGCAGGAGAAGCGATCGTCATCGCTCTCCTCCTCCGTTTCCCCGTCGGCGAGGAAGCGGAGGTCACTTTCCCCGTCGGTCAAGGACTTGTCGTCCTCAGACCAGACGGAGAAGTCGTGGCTAGACTCCTCCCCGGCTTCGATGGCGCGGCGGGTGTTCGCCGCGTGGACCTCCTCCTGGTTCGGCTCCGGCGTCGGCTCGCGGGAAGAGGGGGACTGGGTGGAAAGATCCGATGAAGCAGAGGAGGAAGAAGACATGGTGGCGCAGGAGGGCTTTTGGAGTGCTAATGCGAAGGGGATGCGGAAGTAAACTGTTCGGAGCGGTTAAATAAAAGGGGATATAGTGGAAATTCAATGCCACAGCAGTTTCCGAGGAAGTGGTGCCTAAAAGAAAAAAAACTGCCAGGTCACGCGGAGAAGTTGAGAAGGCAAGGCATCATGATGAAGGATACTGCGACGGTTCTGCCACGACATGACCCAACGAAGAAAAAGCAGAGTGATTTTGGAATTATCAATTCCAAAACCAGGGGGGCATGTGTTATCACCAGAATTTGACCGAGTCAGAGGTGGGCCGCGATCAAGATGGATTTGAAGAATATACATGGAGGAAATACGTGAATCGGCATGTTATGCAAAGTTTGGGCTAGTTGGCCCGTGTATCTGTAATATAGTAGGATACGTGTCGTTTAGGTAGAGTTTGTCTCGTGCACGGTTGGGATTATTCCCACGTTAGAAAGTCCCCTGAACTATAAATATGTATCTAGGGTTTATGAAATAAACAACAACCAACGTTCACCACAAAACAATCTCGGCGCATCGCCAACTCCTTCGTCTCGAGGGTTTCTTCCGGTAAGCATCATGCTGCCTAGATCGCATCTTGCGATCTAGGCAGCATAAGCTTATTTCGTTGTTCATGCGTTGCTCGTACTGAAGCCTTTTTGATGGCGAGCAACGTAGTTATCTTAGATATGTTAGGGTTAGCATTGTTCTTCGTATCATATGCTATCGTAGTGCAACCCTTATACATCTAGCCGCCCTTACACCTATCTTAGGTGTAGGGGCGGCACCCCGCTTGATCATTATTTAGTAGATCCGATCCATTACGGTTGCTCCTTGTTCTTCAAGGATTAGTTTAATATCTGCAATAGTTAGGCCTTACAAAGGGTTGGAGGATCCAGCGACGCGTAGGGTGTCGTTTGCTAGCCCTAGACAGGATGTTCCGAGGATCAACCTCGTGTTGGTTTTTAGGCCTTGTCTAGGACCGGCTTACGATCACCGTACGTGACCGCGAGGCCCAATCGTGAGTAGGATGATCCGATTATGCGGTGAAAACCCTAAATCGTCGTAGATCGCTTTAGCTTTATCTTGATCAAGCAGGACCACCATATATTCGTACACCTCGTACGAATCATGGGTGGATCGGCTCTTTGAGCCGATTCACAGGATAACCTGAGAGCCGATCGAGGCTCGTATTTAATGTTTACGTGTATGCCATGCAGGAAACTAAGCGAGGCATCTCCATCACCTTCCTGACCAGGTATAGGTCAGGTGGCACGCCCTTGCACCAGCATCGGACGTGCGTTCCAGAGGCTTTGCGGGCCGTCGCTCGGAGGGACCAGGGCCAGCCGCAGCCCTAAGTTGTTCCCGGCTCTACTGTGTTGCCCGTCGTTGCTCGCCGGTGGGTTTCTGACCGCAACAATGGCTTGAGCCTCAAGCTACCCGGAAATCTGAAGCATTACGACGGCAGTGAAAGGCCCGATACCTGGATCGAGGACTTCTTTAATGTAGTCAGCTTTGCCGGAGGGGCCCCAATGTAGCCTGCCGCATGCTTCAGTTGTACCTTGTTGGCCTGGCTCGTACCTGGCTCAGTGACCTCGAGGAAAACTCCATCTTTTGCTGGTTCTACCTGAAGATCGCCTTCGAGAAACACTTCAGGGGCACCTACAAAAGACATGCCACAACTAGCGACCTGCAGGCATGTATCCAGAAGAAGAATGAAACCTCTCGAGCCTTTCTCACTCGGTGGTTAGCAACAAGAAACGAGTGCAAGAACGTAGATAACCGCACAGCTATGCACGCCTTCATAGGTGGTTTGCAGCGAGGACGGCTGCTCCGGCACAAGCTAACTTTCCTGATCACCGAGAACAATCTGACCCTAGATGACATGATCGGCATTGCCAGCACTCACACCGCCGCTGATGATGACGCAGGTGGAGAGCTCGCAGCCACAACCATACCTCCGCATCAGCAAAAGAAGAACCGTGATAACGGCAGCAACAACAACAAGCGGAAGAACCACTCCGACGACCAGAAGAGCAGCGGATCCGACATGGTCGCCATGACGTTCCAACGCGGAGGTCAAGGAGGCGAAAGAGGCCACGGCCATGGAGGCGGAGCCGGCAGGGGCCAGCAACGCGCTGACGAGGTCACCGTCGCTGGGTTCTGCGCTCCCCAAACTTACGAAGAGTACATGGACATGCCATGCTTAGCCCGTATTGATCCGACCACCGGAAAGTCCTCCCACACTAACCGCAACTGCAAGTGGGTCAATGATCTAAAGACTGATCCGGAAGCAGGATATAAGCGCGCTCAGAAGCACCTCCCGCGAGGCAAAGCAGGCAAGGGCAAGAATAAGGAGAAGGACGAGGACAGTTCCGAGGCGATGGAAGAGGATGAGGCTTCACCGGATCCAAAAGAGGGTTCTGCAGCCAACAAATCCAACCCCTTCGTCAAAAAGAGTGCTGGCACGTACCACACCTTCCTCGGAACCCCAACCATTCGGGCCAAAAAATTGGCCCTCCGGATCCTGAACGCCACACTCCCGGCCGTACCACAGTATGTCAAGTGGTCGGAAACACCGTGCACCTTCGACAGGGCAGACCGTCCGACCGTTATCCCCAAAGAATGCTACGCTTTGGTTGTGAGTCCCCGCATCGACGGGTATGACTTCTCCAAGTGCCTCATGGACGGTGGAGCCAGCCCGAATATCATGTACCTGGAGACTCTTGAGAAGATGAACCTTACCAAGGAGCAACTCAAGCACAGCACCACGGAGTTCCATGGTGTGGTTCCGGGTAAAAAGGCAAATTCTCTGGGCAGCATCAAACTTCCCGTGGCCTTCGGCGATGTTAATAATTTCCGCGAAGAGATGATCACGTTTGAGGTTGTGCCCTTCAAGAGCTCCTACCATGTCATTTTCGGCAGGCCCACCTACCACAAGTTCCACGCAAGGGCGTGCTACATCTACAACAAGCTCAAGATTCCGGGTCCAAATGGTATGATCACCGTATCCGGAGACTACAAGAAAGCTCGAGACTGCGAGGAAGGCAAAGCCGCCTTTGCATAATCTGTAATATCTGGAGAGGAGCTGCAAGGCTACAGGGCCGCGGTGGATCCAAAGGAGATGCATACCACCAAGAAGCAGATCTCCGAACAGAAGACCTCGTTCAAGGCCGCGATAGACACCAAGAAGGTTGACCTCATTGAAGGCGACGCCACCAAGCAAGTGTCTATCGGAGCTGGCTTAGAACCCAAATAGGAAGACGCGCTCGTCGAGTTCCTTAGAGCTAACATGGATATCTTCGCATGGTAACCTTCTGACATGTCCGGAGTACCAAGGGAACTCGCCGAGCACTACCTCAACATAAATTCGGGTGCAAAACCGGTGAAACGAGCTATGCGTCGCTTTGGAGATAAGAAGCGTTGCGCCATAGGGATGGAATTAGCAAAATTACTAGAGGCAGGATCTGTAGTAGAAGTTATCCATACTGATTGGGTCCAAACCCCGTCCTTGTGCCCAAAAATAATTCTGAAATACTAAGAATGTGCATTGATTACTCCGGCTTGAATAAGCATTGTCCGAAGGATCCGTTCCATTTACCGCGCATTGACCAAGTCATTGATTCGACGGCAAGGGCGGAACTTCTATGCTTTCTTGACGTAAATTCCGGGTACCATCAGATCCGGATGAAGAAGTCCGACCAAAAGACGACCTGGTTCATCACACCCTTTGGCTCTTACTGCTATGTCACCATGCCTTTTGGTTTGAAAAATGCAGGTGCAACCTACCAGCGTACGATGCAGCGATGCATGAAGGACCAAATTGGCCGGAATGTGCACGCTTACGTCGACGACATCGCGGTCATGACCCGGAAAGGATCCGACTTGATTAGCGACCTCAAGGAAACCTTCGATAATCTCCGCCGGTACAAGATGATGTTGTATCCACTAAAGTGCATCTTTGGTGTACCAGCCGGAAAACTCCTTGGCTTCATTGTGTGTCACAGAGGCATTGAGGTAAACCCGAAAAAAATCAAGGCTATCCTGAACATCAAAAGGCCAACTTGTCTCAAAGAAGTGCAGCGATTAACTGGTTGCGTGGCAGCAATCAGTAGATTTTTTAGTCGTCTTGGCGAGAAGGCACTACCTTTATACAAGCTGCTAAAGAAAACCGACTAATTCGTCTGGGACGACGCAGCAGATGCAACACTTCAGGGTTTAAAGGACATACTCTCTTCCCCGCCTATCTTGGCCGCTCAGGCTAAGTCAGAGTCTATGCTCCTCTACCTGGTAGCCTCCAACAAGGTCATCAGTCTCGTTATCGTGGTGGAGCGAAAGGAGGAAGGTTATGAGTACGAAGTCCAAAGAGCAGTTTATTACATAAGCGAGAGAGGGTATCAGGGTCGTGAAGAAAGGAAGTGATTGGCTTGGATCTAATATTGAGTCCCACAGAAAGGAATTGTGAACGTGAAGGAAAAGTAATGCACCTCTACAAAGTGTATTGCATCGTGGTTTATCATTCCTTGTCCCGTGAGGGAACTATGAACGCGGTAGGATAGGAACTCCGTGAAATTCTGGACACCCTATTAAGGCTGGCGACATAGCCTTTCAGAATAAAATTAATCTTTTAAAGAAATGTTTGTGAAAACCTCCATTGGCCTACGACTTCCTGGTCAAAGGTTGTAGTTAGTGCATGAAACATATTTTCCTATCTATTGAACTTGATGAGTATACTCGTACTAACCCATTCCCTCTTGAACCCCCTGCTTAGATTGGGAGATCATCGAAGGAGAATCTTCTGTGGAACTTGATGATGGAGGAGTCAACTACTACAAGGGCATAAGTCAATCATCAGAGTAAATGGAGTCAACATCTACATCAATCATGGCGGAAACCCTTGCATAGAATAGAAATAGGAGGGAACAAATTCCCTAATCCTAGAATCTAAATATCTATATTTGAGTTGTAATTTCATTAGCAAGCCAAGTAACTTTATTGGTAGAGCTAGTGATCAGTCTAGTCTACGAGCTGATCTTCTAGAGTTTATTTGCATTTTTACCTCATTGTAACTAGTAGGCTGTGAGTATCTTCTGCAAAGAGCCAGAGTTTTAATTTTATAGACATACCTTAGATCTGTAATGTTTCTATTGTACCACTTTGAGGGATGTAATACTAGTGGAACAATGTTTTATTGGTGTTATGTCAACGACTTACGTACTATAACATGCAGTGGTATTTTAGGACATGACACCCGGTGCCCTTAACTTTTAAGTCAACATCAAAGTACCTATGATTCACAAGCACAACAATACATGTATGACCTGTGAGTGCTAGGTATGGAGTTGCATCTAAAATTTGATTGAGTAAATATTTGTGTTTCTTTCATCCCTAATAGGTCATGTATAAGGGGAGACGTCGCCTCACTACCTCGAACGAAGAGGGCCTCTCTCTAGTATAAATAGGCCCTTTTCCCCACATGGCAGGGAGGCCAATCATTAACACATTTTCCATTTCCACCTTCATAGTTTTATCTCTGACCAAAACAGAGAGACAAACACCGACTGACTTCTCACCGGAAGCTGGCACCACACCAAAATTTACCTGCACCTCACACATCATTAATACAAAACTACCACTAGGAAGTAAGGTTGTTACCGGCGATCTATTACCTAGACCTGAATCTTCATATCTCGTATGTGCCCGAGGTTGTTACCCCATCGGATCATGATCACAAACTACCCATCTATATACAAATATACGATCGGGAATGGAAACCCCATCAGCATGATGGCAGAAAATAGTTTTCAACACGGATATGTAAACAAATTTGTGGAAAATGTTCATACTCGTTTCACAAAAACACAAAAATCCCTTCGTTTCTTGAACCATCTTTTATACATCAATGGGTTAGTTAGACTTTCCCAACAATTTTTTTATGTTCGGCATGTAGTTATCCTCATTTGTTGACATAGGCATCCCCAATGGGCCTGCCGAAGATGGTACCCGGGGTTTACTGAAGGCCCACGAGTCGAAGAATATGAAGTTCGGAAGCCCAGTTAATATTAAGGAAAGTTGTAGTTGTATTAGGAAATATAGAGACTTGTAATTTTACGGGATGGATTAGAAACCCTCCCGGACTCTGTAACTTGTGTATGAAGAAACCCTCGGCTCCGCCTCCTATATAAGGGGGAGTTGAGGGACAAAGAAAGGATCGAATCTATTGTCAACATAACCCTAGTTTCTTAATCGTCGAGTACTTTTCGGCTGAAACCTTCGAGATCTACTTGCCCTCTACTTCTAACGAAACCCTAGTCTACAATACGTAGGCATTGACAAGTTAATACCTTGTCAATTGGCGCCGTCTGTGGGAACTAGAGGCGACAAGGAGCTGATCTCGATGGCACGTTCAAGATCGTCGACTTCATCAACTGCAAGCAACACTTTGGACAGAGGTAAACAAATCGAAACTGGTCTAGTCGATTTTATTCCTCACCCGCCCTCCCGTTTGGATGCATATGCGTATTTGGAGGAGCCTATGGAGATGACGTTTGGCGAGTTCCAATTCCGCGTTGAGAAGGAAGGATCATATCATCTCGAAATTCTGATCTCGTCGGGATTATCGGTGGTCGATCCCGATTTTTTGGACTCAACATCATCAACCGAGTCAGGCGAAGAAGAGATTTCATCGCCGCGCTTCATCAGCACCAGGGCAAGTGAAAAACTCTCCAAAATCATCAGCGACATGTCTTTCGAGTCATCTGCAGACTCCTTGATACGTCCAAAACGTATCTACTTTCCCGAACACTTTTGCTATTGTTTTGCCTCTAATTTGTGTATTTTGGATGCAACTAACACGGACTAACGCTGTTTTCAGCAGAACTGCTCTGGTGTCTCGTTTTTGTGCAGAAATCCAACTTTCGGGAAAATCCTCGGAATTTATGCAGAAGGCCCTATTTTCCCAGAATAATGACGGAGCCAGAAGGACAATTAAGGTGGAGGCCCGAGGGCCCCACACCATAGGGCGGCGCGGCCCAGGGGGGCCCCGCGCGGCCCTGTGGTGTGGCCCCCTCGGCCGGCCTCCGACGCCCTCCTTCGGACTACTTATCGGCCTCGACCTAAAAACACACGGGGAGAAGTCGAAGTCGCCAGAAACCCTCCAGAACGCCGCCACATCGCGAAACTCCGTCGCGGGAGCCAGAAGTCTCAGTTCTGGCACTCCGCCGGGACGGGGAATTGGAGGAGATCATCACCGCCATCACCGCCAACGCCTCTACATCAACCAGCCATGTTTCCCCCATCCATGTGTGAGTAATTCCCCCGCTGTAGGCCGAAGGGGATGGTAGGGATTGGATGAGATTGGTCATGTAATAGCATAAGATTGTTAGGGCATAGTGCCTAGTGTCCGTAATTGGTACTTTGATGATATTGTTGCAACTTGTTATGCTTAATGCTTGTCACTAGGGCCCGAGTGCCATGATCTCAGATCTGAACATGTTATTGTTTCATCATGATATTCATTGTTTATGGTCTTACCTATAAGTTGTATACACATGTCGCTGTCCGGAACCGATGGCCCCGAAGTGACAGAAATCGGGACAACCGGAGGGAATGGTAGCGATGTGAGGATCACATGTGTTCACGGAGTGTTAATGCTTTGCTCCGGTACTTTATTAAAAGGAGTACCTTAATATCCAGTAGTTTCCCTTGAGGCCCGGCTACCACCTTTGGTAGGACAAAAGATGTTGTGCAAGTTTCTCATTGCGAGCACGCACGACTCTATATGGAACACATGCCTATTGATTGCTTTGTACTTGGACACCGTTTTATTATTATCTGCAAATGCCCTGCTATGATTGTTACATGAGTTTCTCTCATCCATGCAACGCCCGTCATCCGTCCCCGTGCCTACAGTATTTTAATCCTGCTATTTACTAAAATCACTACTGCTGTCTATGTTACTCTGCTGCTGTTATTTCACTATCTCTTGCTATAAAGCATTACTCTTGATAAACTCTTGCGAGCAAGTCTGTTTCAGTGCAGCTGAATTGACAACTCCGCTGTTAAGGCTTCCAAGTGTTCTTTGTCTCCCCTTGTGTCGAATCAATAAATTGGGTTTTACTTCCCTCGAAGACTGTTGCGATCCCCTATACTTGTGGGTCATCAAGACTATTTTCTGGCGCCGTTGCCGGGGAGCATAGCTTTATTTGGAAGTTCACTTGGATTAATATTGTTCGCTGCAAATTCTCCATCATGGGTAAACCTCGCGATACTAAGATCGCCATATTACCATCCACTACAAGAAAAGGTACAATCCTGAATACCTCTGCTGCTCTTGATTCACCATCTGTGATTGATAAACTTGTTTCACCGCCGCATGCTTCAAATGCGGGTACTTCTGCTGAATCTGAAAACTCTCATAATATTGATAATGTTTCTGCTGTGCTTGATGATAGTGGTTCTTTGGGATCTTTTCTAGATGCTACAATTGCTAGGTCTAGACAAATTGAAAATACTGAAACTCCTAATGCTACTACACCTGTTAGTTCACCTGAACTTGATTATTTTAGTGATGATCCTGATGAAGATTATGTGGAGCTTAATGATGATTTTATTGAAAAATGCAATGCTACTACTGATGCAAGAAAAATTAAAAAGTTGCTTGCAGAACATGCTGTTAGATATAAACTGTCTCCTGATCCTAAATTTGCTACATCTCCTGTAAACATTAAGGATAAAGATTATGATTTTTCTCTTGATCTATCTCATATAGCTATTGTTGAGAAAACACCCTTTTGTGGTACTGAAAAAGAAAGTGCTGTTGAACACATGACTGAGTTATCTACTCTTAGTAGCTTGTTTTCTGATGATGTCAAGATGCGTACTTACTTTGTTGCTAAAATCTTTCCATTCTCATTAAAGGATGACGCTAAAACTTGGTATAATAATTTGCCACCTAATTCTATTAAAAATCCGAAAGAATTGCTTGATGTTTTCTTCCGCAAATACTTTCCTGCTAGTGCTCAACATATTGCTTTGCAGAGAATCTATAATTTTGACCAGGGAGATGAAGAGAAATTGCCTGAGGCTTGGGCGAGATTTTGCTCTCTTATTAGATCTCGGCCTGACCATGATTTGGAAAAGCATGATTTAGTTGATATATTTTATAGTGGACTAACCATTGAGTCTAGGGCATACCTGGATAGTTGTGTTGGTTGTGTTTTCAGGAAAAGAACTCTAGACGACGCTGAAGAATTATTGGCTAAAATAGGCCGGAATCATGATGATTGGACTACGCCTGAACCAACTCCAACGCCAATATTGAAGAAGAGGGGTTTAATTAAATTGAATGATGAAGATATGAGGGAAGCCAAGAAGTCTCTCAAGGAGAAAGGTATTAAATCCGAAGATGTGAAGAATTTACCTCCTATAGAAGATATATGTGAGATAATTCCCCCTTCATCCATGATTGAGGTAAATTCCCTTCAGCGCTTTACTAGGGAAGATATTCCGTATTCAAAACCTCCTGCACAATGCTTAGATGAGTTTGATAATTATATTGTTAAGCAAGAAAATTTTAATATGAGAGTAGAGAATCATTTAATGGAAAATTCTCGAGCTATTAGTGAATTGCATGATATTGTGGAGAGAACCTCCAATGATGTTAAGATGCTTGTTAAACATTTCCATATGATTCAAACTCAAATTGATCAACTCACTAAAGTGCAAAATGACTTGTTGGGGAATAATTCTAAAGAGAAACATGCTTATGAAGTAACAACTAGAGGTGGTGTCTCTACCCAGGATCCTCTATATCCTGAAGGGCATCCCAAAAGAATTGAACAAGATTCTCAACAAATTGAACCTAGTGCTCATTCTTGGAAGAAAAAGAAGAAGAAACATAAAAATGTTGTAGAATCCTCTGAACCTGTTAATGATCCTAATAGTATTTCTATTTCTGATGCTGAAACTGAAAGTGGTAATGAACATGATAAAGATAATGATAAGAATGATGCTCCTGATAAAGAAGAGGTTGAAGAAGAACCTGAAAAGCATGCTAAAAATAAAAAGTTTACTAAAGAAGATTTTATTGCTGAGAAACATGGTAATGAAAGAGAACCTTGGGTGCAAAAGCAAATGCCTTTTCCTGCTAAGAAATTAAAATCAAAGGAAGAAGAACACTATAATAAATTTTGCGACTGGATGAAACCTTTATTCTTGCAAATCCCTTTGACTGATGCTATTAAACTGCCTCCTTATTCAAAGTATATGAAAGATATTGTTACTAACAAAAGGAAAATCCCCAATGAGGAAATTTCCACTATGCTTGCTAATTACTCTTTCAATGGCAAAGTGCCAAAGAAGTTGGGCGACCCAGGTATACCTACTATTCCTTGTTCTATCAAGAATAATTATGTTAAAACTGCTCTATGTGACTTGGGAGCCGGTGTTAGTGTTATGCCTTTTTCTCTTTATAAGAGACTTTACTTAGATAAGTTGATACCTACTGATATATCTTTGCAAATGGCTGATAAATCTACTGCTATTCCTGTTGGTATATGTGAGAATGTTCCTGTTCAAGTTACTACTAACTGCTTGATATTAACTGATTTTGTTGTGTTGGAAATGCCTGAAGATGATAATATGTCTATTATTCTTGAGAGACCTTTTCTTAACACCGCAGGGGCTGTTATTGATTGCAATAAAGGAAAGGTTACTTTCAATGTTGATGATAGGGAGCATACCATTTATTTTCCCAAGAGGATTGAGAAAGCGTGTGGAGTTAATACTATTTCTAATGTGAGAACTATCAAAGTGGGAACTATTGATTGTCCTATATATGAGCCTAAAGAAGAATATCAAACTCTCGTGATTGGATCCATATCAATACAATTCAAGGTAACATGATTGATTTGAGGTTTATTTCTTCTTATGCTATGTAAAATTTATTTGGTGACAAGACTTGATCAACCTTGTTAACGAATACCTTTTATATGCATAGAGGAGGTAAACAACATATCTTTCTTCCTCCACTTGCTCTAGTTGCTGTAGCACTTTTAATTTGCAAAGTTCCTTAGTTATTTGAAGATTTCAAAAAATTTCCTGGCCAGTATTAATAAACTAAATACCCAGAAATGTGCGTTTTTCAAAGTTTTCAAAAATTCACAAAAATTATACCGTTGGTCCTATTTTTCGACGAGGCACCTGGGAGCACCAGAGGATGACCTGTGGGGCACCAGAGGGCGGCAAACCACAGGCCGGCGCGGCCAAGGAGGTGGCCGCGCCACCATGTGGTGTGGGCCCCCCTTTGCCCCACTTTGTCATCTCTTTCTCCCAGCACCTTCTCTCTCCCTAGGAAACTCGATATTACTGCTATGAAGAGTCATCATTTTGTGACTACTGATTCTACTTTAGATAATATGGTTTATAGAATGTTGTTTTCTGACGGGGATGAGAAGGAAATTCCTCTTCCCCAACCAGGTTTGTTCAATATTGACAGCAATCATGGTCGTGCACTAAGGAGGAAGTGGATGAGCATTTGAAGATAAAAGACTTCCACCAGCAACATGACTCCGAGGACGCCGGGGCCTCCTACGACCACACCGTCACGTATCCGGGTGCTTCTTCTAGCACATACCCGGAATACGATCCATCTTCGTCATACTACGGAGACACTACCTCATGGGATCGATGGGATTGAACTCCACTTAGGCCAAAAGCCTAAGCTTGGGGGGAGGTATACCGGCATCACTCATTCTTTGCATATTATGGCTGCTGGATACTTGCACATACTTGTTTTGTTCGTTTGAGTGGTTTTCTAATGAGAGGAAGATGATATTTGGGGAAGTGCTGCCTGAAAACAGATTCTGGAACGTTACCGTAAAAATTATCAAAAATATCCAGAGCGTCATTTTGAGCTGCCAATTTTTGTGCAGGTTCCCCAGGTTGTTATCTAACTTTCATTAGTTGAACACTTTTCGATCTGAGCAACGTAAGATTTTTGTAAAAATCGATTTCTGTACTGCTGTCAGGTTTTGGCAGATTTCTGCCATCTCGCTTTTCTGTGTTTCTTTTAGTTTGCTATTTCTTGTTTTCGTTTTGTTTCTTTCCCAAAACACAAAAAGACCAAAAATATTTCTGTTGTTTCTCTTCACCATTTGTTTGCTTTGGTTTCTTGCATTTGTTTCATTTTATTTGCTATTGCTAGTTTGCTACAAGAAAACCCAAAAAGATTTTACTTTGTTTATTTGTTTCCTCTTGTTCTTATTTGCAATTTGAAAACACCAAAAATATTTGCTGTTCTTCTTTGGTTTGTAAAGTTCTTTATGAGTTCAATGGTCTTCGGTGGCTGGAGCGTGGTTTTCATTTTATATTATCCAAGCTGCACAAGTGAAAAGGCAATAATGACGATCTACGACAATTGGATTGTGGTGAGAGGCTGGTATGAACTCTATTTGTTTTCATTTTTGTACATATACTCATCCATGTGAGCATGCTTAGTTGGTTCATGTGAGGTATATGATATTTGAGAAAGTCTAGTAGTTTATGGTCTCTCATGTTTAGCTCCAATTTATTAATATGAGTAGCATGTCATGGATGTTTGCTTGCATTGTTTTATTCATAAGTAAGTATGGCATTGTGGTATCCTCCTCTGAATAATTCATTTATATCGACTTGGCACATGCTCACGCATGCATATGACTGAACAAAAAGTCAATTAACCCTCGATGATCTATATTGCTTCAGAGTTCTTGTATCACTTTTATGCCTCCGTTAATTTATTTTGCCGCAAGCATGATTATGACAGTTACTGCTCTCTTGATTTGTCGCTCCCTAGTCTATTACTAGCCTTCACTTGTACTGAGCGGGAACGCTGCTCGTGCTTCCAAACACATGAAAACCAAGTTATTCCAGAGTGTCCACCATAAATACCTATGCATGGCATTTCAAACCATTCCAAGTAAATTCTCATGCGCTACCTTTAAAACCTTCAAAATGCTTCTCAATTTGTGTTTATGTTTCATAGCTCATGAGGAAGTATGTGGTGTTTAGCTTTCAACCTTGTCATTTACTTTTGACGGACTCTCACATGGACTAGTGGCACATCCGCTTATCCAATAATTTTGCAAAAAGAGCTGGCAATGGGATTCCCAGTCCCGAATTAATTAACTTAATAGACACTCCTCCATGGTTTGTGATTGTTGGACGGCACCCGAAGGATTTGGTTAGCCATGGCTTGTGTAAGCAAAGGTTGGGGGGAGTGTCATCATCATAATAAAACTAAAGGCACTCCTTCATGGCATGTGATTGTTGGTAGGCACCCGAGGATTCGGTTAGCCATGGTTTGTGTAAGAAAGGTTGGAAGGAGTGCCAAATAAATATGCAATAATTCATGGGAGCCGCTCTTGAAAGTCCGGTTGGCGAGGTAGTTAGTGTACCCATTACCATTCGTTGACAACAACAAACACCTCTCAAAATGATTTTACTCCTGTCTTTATAAAAATGAAAAGCTCTAGCGCATGTTAATCCATGCTTCCCTCTGCGAAGGGTCAATCTTTTACTTTTATGTTGTGTCTCCATTATTTCTTTGAGCACTATCTTGAGAGCACAACTATCATTCTTAGTATAATATGCTTGTCTCAAAATATGATTGATTGTGGTATAACTTTGATGCATTTATCTTTTGACAATCACTACTTCTAGTCTTTCTATGAACTCCAGAGGTGCCCGGGCATTTATGTTTTGCCAACCAAATACAGGCAAGCGAGATACCACTTTATCATACTCTCTTATGAACATTGCAATCCTGCTTATATACATGATTCATGATGCTTATTATTAATTGTTGGTACCTCTTCATGATTGACATAGCTGTTAGATGATCTTATTTGCATGTATCTCATTATGAACTGCTTGAGTATTAGCCATTGCATGAGAATATATACATCATATGAGCAAATGTGTTCGTGAAAGTTCTTTTATCACTCAGTTGTTAACTGAATTGCTTGAGGACAAGCAATAAGCTAAGCTTGGGGGGAGTTGATACGTCCAAAACGTATCTACTTTCCCGAACACTTTTGCTATTGTTTTGCCTCTAATTTGTGTATTTTGGATGCAACTAACACGGACTAACGCTGTTTTCAGCAGAACTGCTCTGGTGTCTCGTTTTTGTGCAGAAATCCAACTTTCGGGAAAATCCTCGGAATTTATGCAGAAGGCCCTATTTTCCCAGAAATATGACGGAGCCCAGAAGGACAATTAAGGTGGAGGCCCGAGGGCCCCACACCATAGGCGGCGCGGCCCAGGGGGGCCCGCGCGGCCCTGTGGTGTGGCCCTCGGCCGGCCTCCGACGCCCTCCTTCGGACTACTTATCGGCCTCGACCTAAAAACACACGGGGAGAAGTCGGTCGCCAGAACCTCCGTAACGCCGCCACATCGCGAAACTCCGTCGCGGGAGCCAGAAGTCTCCGTTCTGGCACTCCGCCGGGACGGGGAATTGGAGGAGATCATCACCGCCATCACCGCCAACGCCTCTACACCAACCAGCCATGTTTCCCCCATCCATGTGTGAGTAATTCCCCCGCTGTAGGCCGAAGGGGATGGTAGGGATTGGATGAGATTGGTCATGTAATAGCATAAGATTGTTAGGGCATAGTGCCTAGTGTCCGTAATTGGTACTTTGATGATATTGTTGCAACTTGTTATGCTTAATGCTTGTCACTAGGGCCCGAGTGCCATGATCTCAGATCTGAACATGTTATTGTTTCATCATGATATTCATTGTTTATGGTCTTACCTATAAGTTGTATACACATGTCGCTGTCCGGAACCGATGGCCCCGAAGTGACAGAAATCGGGACAACCGGAGGGAATGGTAGCGATGTGAGGATCACATCTGTTCACGGAGTGTTAATGCTTTGCTCCGGTACTTTATTAAAAGGAGTACCTTAATATCCAGTAGTTTCCCTTGAGGCCCGGCTGCCACCGGCTGGTAGGACAAAAGATGTTGTGCAAGTTTCTCATTGCGAGCACGCACGACTATATATGGAACACATGCCTATTGATTGCTTTGTACTTGGACACCATTTTATTATTATCTGCAAATGCCCTGCTATGATTGTTACATGAGTTTCTCTCATCCATGCAACGCCCGTCATCCGTCTCCGTGCCTACAGTATTTTAATCCTGCTATTTACTAAAATCACTACTGCTGTCTCTGTTACTCTGCTGCTGTTATTTCACTACTGCTACTGCTATAAAACTGTTACTACTGATAAACTCTTGCGAGCAAGTCTGTTTCCAGGTGCAGCTGAATTGACAACTCCGCTGTTAAGGCTTCCAAGTGTTCTTTGTCTCCCCTTGTGTCGAATCAATAAATTGGGTTTTACTTCGCTCGAAGACTGTTGCGATCCCCTATACTTGTGGGTCATCACTCCTATATAAGCGATGACTCGAGCAACGTCGATAGCTTCAGCTCCATCGACAAATCCATTATTGTTAGAGAGGTCTTCACCAATATCTATGATGGTGTCACTAAACCCGACAAAGTTCAGAATCCAAAATATCATCAGATCTATGCAATTGGAGAACCAAGTCGCCCAGGGGAGGAGACGTCAGAAAACTTCGACGATGCGGGAAATCCGTATGTCGATCCTGCAGATCTCACGCGAGGTTTGGGAACAAAATATATCGGCCGAGGAACACGAGAGATGGTGCAATTTCCGCAGGCCGTATGGGATCGAGTCGCAAGAGCTATTGATGGCACAGAACCAATGACCATTACGGCGACACCTGCGGAGTTACAAGCGTATCAATATATGCTTGCACGTACCAGGAGGGAGCTCGAGAAGCAGAAAATCGAGTTGGACAAGAGGCAGGAAGCCGCTTCCGCGTCAAGCAGGCGAAGGGCAGAGCTAAGCCGAAATTCAAGAACTTCGGGAGAGAGTCATAGAGAAGCTCGAAGGAGAGCAAGATCTCGGCTGCAAAATAAACCTGAAGCAGAGAGAGAGATCTTAATTCAAAACCTCGATATGTCTTTTATGTCAATCGACACGAGTGGGAATATTATTCCAAATAAACCGGAAGCGGGATACATGGCAATGCAAGCTTTCATCTTAGCGTCCAGGCCACCTCCCGGAGATCCAAGAGAAGCGTTGTATAACATGGCCATGGCCGGGTGTGGAGCCATGGGAGCAGCGTTCGCAACTACACCTCCCGAAGGAGTGATGACCCACAAGTATAGGGGATCGCAACAGTCTTCGAGGGAAGTAAAACCCAATTTATTGATTCGACACAAGGGGAGACAAAGAACACTTGGAAGCCTTAACAACGGAGTTGTCAATTCAGTTGCACCTGGAAACAGACTTGCTCGCAAGAGTTTATCAGTAGTAACAGTTTTATAGCAGTAGCAGTAGTGAAATAACGGCAGCAGAGTAACAGAGACAGCAGTAGTGATTTTAGTAAACAGCAGGATTAAAATACTGTAGGCACGGGGACGGATGACAGGCGTTGCATGGATGAGAGAAACTCATGTAACAATCATAGCAGGGCATTTGCAGATAATAATAAAACGGTGTCCAAGTACAAAGCAATCAATAGGCATGTGTTCCATATATAGTCGTGCGTGCTCGCAATGAGAAACTTGCACAACATCTTTTGTCCTACCAGCCGGTGGCAGCCGGGCCTCAAGGGAAACTACTGGATATTAAGGTACTCCTTTTAATAGAGTACCGGAGCAAAGCATTAACACTCCGTGAACACATGTGATCCTCACATCGCTACCATTCCCTCCGGTTGTCCCAATTCTTGTCACTTCGGGGCCATTGGTTCCGGACAGCGACATGTGTATACAACTTATAGGTAAGACCATAAACAATGAATATCATGATGAAACAATAACATGTTCAGATCTGAGATCATGGCACTCGGGCCCTAGTGACAAGCATTAAGCATAACAAGTTGCAACAATATCATCAAAGTACCAACTACGGACACTAGGCACTATGCCCTAACAATCTTATGCTATTACATGACCAATCTCATCCAATCCCTACCATCCCCTTCGGCCTACAGCGGGGGAATTACTCACACATGGATGGGGGAAACATGGCTGGTTGATGTAGAGGCGTTGGCGGTGATGATGGCGATGATCTCCTCCAATTCCCGTCCGGCGGAGTGCCGTAAACGGAGACTTCTGGCTCCCGCGACGGAGTTTCGCGATGTGGCGGCGTTCTGGAGGGTTTCTGGCGACTTCGACTTCTCCCCGTGCGTTTTTAGGTCGAGGCCGATAAATAGTCCGAAGGAGGGCGTCGGAGGCCGGCCGAGGGGGCCACACCACAGGGCCGCGCGGGCCCCCCTGGGCCACGCCGCCCTATGGTGTGGGGCCCTCGGGCCTCGACTTCAATTGTCCTTCTGGCACCGTTAGTTTCCTGGGAAAATAGGGCCTTCTGCATAAATTCCGAGGTTTTTCCCGAAAGTTGGATTTCTGCACCAAAAACGAGACACCAGAGCAGTTCTGCTGAAAACAGCGTTAGTCCGTGTTAGTTGCATCCAAAATACACAAATTAGAGGCAAAACAATAGCAAAAGTGTTCGGGAAAGTAGATACGTTTTGGACGTATCAACTCCCCCAAGCTTAGCTTATTGCTTGTCCTCAAGCAATTCAGTTAACAACTGAGCGATAAAAGAACTTTCACGAACACATTTGCTCATATGATGTATATATTCTCATGCTATGGCTAATACTCGAGCAGTTCATAATGAGATATATGCAAATAAGATCATCTAACAGCTATGTCAATCATGGAGAGGTACCAACAATTAATAAGAAGCATCATGAATCATGTGTATAAGCAAAATTGTAATGTTCATAAGAGAGCATGATAAAGTGGTATCTCGCTTGCCTGTATTTGGTTGGCAAAACATAAATGCCCGGGCACCTCTGGAGTTCATAGAAAGACTAGAAGTAGTGATTGTCAAAAGATAAATGCATCAAAGTTATACCACAATCAATCATATTTTGAGACAAGCATATTGTACTAAGAATGACAGTTGTGCTCTCAAGATAGTGCTCAAAGAAATAATGGAGACACAACATAAAAGTAAAAGATTGACCCTTCGCAGAGGGAAGCAGGGATTAACATGCGCTAGAGCTTTTCATTTTTATAAAGACAGGAGTAAAATTATTTTGAGAGGTGTTTGTTGTTGTCAACGAATGGTAATGGGTACACTAACTACCTCGCCAACCGGACTTTCAAGAGCGGCTCCCATGAATTATTGCATATTTATTTGGCACTCCTTCCAACCTTTCTTTCACAAACCATGGCTAACCGAATCCTCGGGTGCCTGCCAACAATCTCATACCATGAAGGAGTGCCTTTTTTATTTTGGTTTTATTATGATGATGACACTCCCCCCAACCTTTGCTTACACAAGCCATGGCTAACCGAGTCCTTCGGGTGCCGTCCAACAATCACAAACCATGGAGGAGTGTCTATTTAAGTTAATTAATTCGGGACTGGGAATCCCATTGCCAGCTCTTTTTGCAAAATTATTGGATAAGCGGATGTGGCACTAGTCCATATGAGAGTCCGTCAAAAGTAAATGACAAGGTTGAAAGCTAAACACCACATACTTCCTCATGAGCTATGAAACATAAACACAAATTGAGAAGCATTTTGAAGGTTTTAAAGGTAGCGCATGAGAATTTACTTGGAATGGTTTGAAATGCCATGCATAGGTATTTATGGTGGACACTCTGGAATAACTTGGTTTTCAGGTGTTTGGAAGCACGAGCAGCGTTCCCGCTCAGTACAAGTGAAGGCTAGCAATAGACTAGGGAGCGACAAATCAAGAGAGCAGTAACTGTCATAATCATGCTTGCGGCAAAATAAATTAACGGAGGCATAAAAGTGATACAAGAACTCTGAAGCAATATAAATCATCGAGGCTTAATTGACTTTTTGTTCAGTCATATGCATGCGTGAGCATGTGCCAAGTCGATATAAATGAATTATTCAGAGGAGGATACCACAATGCCATACTTACTTATGAATAAAACAATGCAAGCAAACATCCATGACATGCTACTCATATTAATAGATTTGGAGCTAATCGTGAGAGATCATAAACTACTAGACTTTCTCAAATAACATATACCTCACATGAACCAACTAAGCATGCTCACATGGATGAGTATATGTACAAAAATGAAAACAAATAGAGTTCATACCAGCCTCTCACCACAATCAGATTGTCGTAGATCATCATTATTGCCTTTTCACTTGTGCAGCTTGGATAATATGAAATGAAAACCACGCTCCAGCCACCGAAGACCATTGAACTCATAAAGAACTTTACAAACCAGAGAAGAACAGCAAATATTTTTGGTGTTTTCAAATTGCAAATAAGAACAAGAGGAAACAAACAAACAAAGCAAAATCTTTTTGGGTTTTCTTATAGCAAACTAGCAATAGCAAATAAAGTGAAACAAATGCAAGAAACTAAAGCAAACAAATGGTGAAGAGAAATAACAGAAATATTTTTGGTCTTTTTGTGTTTTGGGAAGGAAACAAAGCGAAATCAAGAAATAGCAAACTGAAAGAAACACAGAAAAGCGAGATGGCAGAAATCTGCCAAAACCTGACAGCAGTACAGAAATCGATTTTAACAAAAATCTTACGTTGCTCAGATCGAAAAGTGTTCAACTAATGAAAGTTAGATAACAACCTGGGGAACCTACACAAAAATTTGCAGCTCAAAATGACGCCCTGGCTATTTTTGAGAATTTTTACGGTAACGTTCCAGAATCTGTTTTCAGGCAGCACTTCCCCAAATATCATCTTCCTCTCATTAGAAAACCACTCAAACGAACAAAACAAGTATGTGCGAGTATCCAGCAACCATAATATGCAAAGAATGAGTGATGCCGGTATACCTCCCCCCAAGCTTAGGCTTTTGGCCTAAGTGGAGTTCAATCCCATCGATCCCATGAAGTAGTGTCTCCGTAATATGAAGATGGGTCGTATTCCGGGTATGTGCTAGAAGAAGCACCCGGATATGTGACGGTGTGGTCGTAGGAGGTCCCGACGTCCTCGGAGTCATGTTGCTGGTGGAAGTCTCTTATCTTCAAATGTTCATCCACCTCCTCCTTAGTGCACGACCATGACTGCCTGTCAATACTCAACAAACTAGGTTGGGGAAGAGGGATTTCCTTCTCCTCCCCGTCAGAAAACAACATTCTATACACAATACTATCTAAAGTAGAGTCAGTAGTAACAAAATGATGACTCTTCATAGCAGTAATATCAAGTCTCCTAGGGGCTAATGGCACATCATTAGGATCAATAGGAAGATTAAGAAATGTTGAAACACGCAATGCAATGGTTCCTCCAAAAATAGGCCCCCTGGTAGTCAGGCGGCGAGCAATAAGAGCACCAAGGTGATAGGAGGTTTGACCAGTAAGTGCAATATTCAGGAAAGCAAGATGGTAGCTAGAGATATTACTAGTGTTCTCCCTACCAAGAATGCTAGTAGCAATGTAGTATGCAAAATATTTAATGGCGGGGAGTTGAATGTTCCTTATCTTGCCCCGCTGAATGGTGCGACAATCATCGTCGGTGATCCCGCGGTAGAGCTCCAGCAAGTCCCGGGGGTTGTCATCAATCCTACTTGCTGTACCTACAGGGGCAATATCCAAGGCACAACAAAAATCCTTCAATGGCATAGTTACAGTATTACCATAAATCCTGAACGCAACTGTTGGCTCATAGTGTTTGTTGTTGAACTGGAAACTCTCGACGAAGATTTTGGTGAGCAAGTAGTATTGCTCCCTTTCATCGCCCATATAAGTGGTTAACCCTGCCCTGTTGACAAGGGTTAAGAAATCCTCCAGTATCCCTGCATTCCTTAGAAAATCATAACATGGAAAAGTAGAAGCATTAGGAGGACCGTTGTCCTCTTCAGGCGCGAAGCTAGGCGCGAGGATATCTTCATTATATGATTGCCTAATCCGGGTGGCGGCCCTAGAAGGCCTCCCGGTGCTGGTTGTCCCCTTCTTGAACAACTCTCCAAAGCTAAACTTCTTCATAGCTTCTCTGAAATTTTCAACAAATGACATAAAAAAATTTGATTTGGTGACATATAATTGAGGGAAACTACCATAGGAACTTGCTAGAGTACTAATCATGCATCAAAACTAGTTTCTACCACTTAGAACAAGCATGCAAGCTCACTAAACATGTTACCTACAGCAGCAAAATATTCAAGATGTACTCAACCAAACGAAATTCTACTTGGATGGGTGGAGGAGTCACATACCGAAGAGCAAATGTGCCAAATTTCAGACAGAAATCTGGGCTGAGCAAAGAGATCGAAAAATCCGGAGCTCTGGAGCAAAAACGCGAGTGAGAGGAACTTGGTACGAGTTTTTTCGGGAGAGAGACTGTTCTGGGCGAAAGAGATGACAAAGTGGGGCAGAGGGGGACCCACACCACATGGTGGCGCGGCCTCCTCCTTGGCCGCGCCGGCCTGTGGTCTGGCGCCCTCTGGTGCCCCACAGGTCATCCTCTGGTGCTCCCAGGTGCCTCGTCGAAAAATAAGACCAACGGTATAATTTTTGTGAATTTTTGAAAACTTTGAAAAACGCACATTTCTGGGTATTTAGTTTATTAATACTGGCCAGGAAAAATTTCGAAATCTTCAAATAACTAAAGAACTTTGCAAATTAAAAGTGCTACAGCAACTAGAGCAAGTGGAGGAAGAAATATATGTTGTTTACCTCCTCTATGCATATAAAAAGTATCCGTTAACAAGGTTGATCAAGTCTTGTCACCAAATAAATTTTACATAGCATAAGAAGAAATAAACCTCAAATCAATCATGTTACCTTGAATTGTATTGATATGGATCCAATCACGAGAATTTGATATTCTTCCTTAGGCTCATATATAGGACAATCAATAGTTCCCACTTTGATAGTTCTCACATTAGAAATAGTATTAACTCCACACGCTTTCTCAATCTTCTTAGGAAAATAAACGGTATGCTCCCTATCATCAACATTGAAAGTAACCTTTCCTTTATTGCAATCAATAACAGCCCCTGCGGTGTTAAGAAAAGGTCTCCCAAGAATAATAGACATATTATCATCTTCAGGCATTTCCAACACAACAAAATCAGTTAATATTAAGCAGTTAGTAGTAACTTGAACAGGAACATTCTCACATATACCAACATGAATAGCAGTAGATTTATCAGCCATTTGCAAAGATATATCAGTAGGTATCAACTTATCTAAGTAAAGTCTCTTATAAAGAGAAAAAGGCATAACACTAACACCGGCTCCCAAGTCACATAGAGCAGTTTTAACATAATTATTCTTAATAGAACAAGGAATAGTAGGTATACCTAGGTCGCCCAACTTCTTCGGAATTTTGCCATTGAAAGAGTAATTAGCAAGCATAGTGGAAATTTCCTCATTGGGGATTTTCCTTTTGTTAGTAACAATATCCTTCATATACTTTGAATAAGGTGGCAATTTAATAGCATCAGTCAAAGGGATTTGCAAAAATAAAGGTTTCATCCAATCGCAAAATTTATTATAGTGTTCTTCTTCCTTTGATTTTAATTTCTTAGCAGGAAAAGGCATTTGCTTTTGCACCCAAGGTTCTCTTTCATTACCATGTTTCTCAGCAATAAAATCTTCTTTAGTGTACTTTTTATTTTTAGCATGCTTTTAGTGTTCTTCTTCAACCTCTTCTTTATCAGGAGTATCATTCTTATCATTATCATTATCATTATCATGTTCATTACCACTTTCAGTTTCAGCATCAGAAATAGAAATACTATTAGGATCATTAACAGGTTCAGAGGATTCTACAACATTTTTATGTTTCTTCTTCTTTTTCTTCCTAGAATGAGTACTAGGTTCAATGCGTTGAGAATCTTGTTCAACTCTTTTGGGATGCCCTTCAGGATATAGAGGATCCTGGGTAGAGACACCACCTCTAGTTGTTACTTCATAAGCATGTTTCTCTTTAGAATTATTCCCTAACAAGTCATTTTGCACTTTAGTGAGTTGATCAATTTGAGTTTGGATCAGTTGAAAATGTTTAACAAGCATCTTAACATCATTGGAGGTTCTCTCCACAATATCATGCAATTCACTAATAGCTTGAGAATTTTCCATTAAATGATTCTCTACTCTCATATTAAAATTTTCTTGCTTAACAATATAATTATCAAACTCATCTAAGCATTGTGCAGGAGGTTTCGAATACGGAATATCTTCCCTAGTAAAGCGTTGAAGGGAGTTTACCTCAATCATGGATGAAGGGGGAATTATCTCACATATATCTTCAATAGGAGGTAGATTCTTCACATCTTCAGATTTAATACCTTTCTCCTTGAGAGACTTCTTGGCTTCCCTCATATCTTCATCATTCAATTTAATTAAACCCCTCTTCTTCAATATTGGAGTTGGAGTCGGTTCAGGCGTAGTCCAATCATCATGATTCCGGCTTATTTTAGCCAATAATTCTTCGGCGTAAATGCTGGAGTTCTTTTCTGAAAACACAACCAGCACAACTATCCAGGTATGCCCTAGACTCAATGGTTAGTCCACTATAAAATATATCAAGTAAATCATGCTTTTCCAAATCATGCTCAGGTCGAGCTCTAATAAGAGAGCAGAATCTCGACCAAGCCTCAGGCAATTTCTCTTCATCTCCCTGATTAAAATTATAAATTCTCTGCAAAGCAATATGTTGAGCACTAGCAGAAAGTATTTGCGGAAGAAAACATCAAGCAATTCTTTCGGACTTTTAATAGAATTAGGTGGCAAATTATTATACCAAGTTTTAGCGTCATCCTTTAATGAGAATGGAAATATTTTAGCAACAAAGTAAGTACGCATCTTAACATCATCAGAAAACAAGCTACTAAGAGTAGATAGCTCAGTCATGTGTTCAACAGCACTTTCTTTTTCAGTACCACAAAAGGGTGTTTTCTCAACAATAGCTATATGAGATAGATCAAGAGAAAAATCATAATCTTTATCCCTAATGTTTATAGGAGATGTGGCAAACTTAGGATCGAGACAGTTTATATCTAACAAAGCATGTTCTGCAAGCAACTTTTTAATTTTTCTTGCATCAGTAGTAGCATTGCATTTTTCAATAAAATCATCATTAAGCTCCACATAATCTTCCTCAGGATCATCACTAAAATAACCAAGTTCAGGTGAACTAACAGGTGTAGTAGCATTAGGAGTTTCGGTATTTTCAATTTGTCTAGACCTAGCAATTGTAGCATCTAGAAAAGATCCCAATGAACCACTATCATCAAGCACAGCAGAAACATTATCAATATTATGAGAGTGTTCAGATTCAGCAGATGTACCCGCATGCGAAGCATGTGGCGGTGAAACAAGTTTATCAATCACAGATGGTGAATCAAGAGCAGCAGAGGTATTCAGAATTGTACCTTTTCTTGTAGTGGATGGTAATATGGCGATCTTAGTATCGCGAGGTTTACCCATGATGGAGAATTTGCAGCGAACAATATTAATCCAAGTGAACTTCCAAATAAAGCTATGCTCCCCGGCAACGGCGCCAGAAAATAGTCTTGATGACCCACAAGTATAGGGGATCGCAACAGTCTTCGAGGGAAGTAAAACCCAATTTATTGATTCGACACAAGGGGAGACAAAGAACACTTGGAAGCCTTAACAACGGAGTTGTCAATTCAGTTGCACCTAGAAACAGACTTGCTCGCAAGAGTTTATCAGTAGTAACAGTTTTATAGCAGTAGCAGTAGTGAAATAACGGCAGCAGAGTAACAGAGACAGCAGTAGTGATTTTAGTAAACAGCAGGATTAAAATACTGTAGGCACGGGGACGGATGACGGGCGTTGCATGGATGAGAGAAACTCATGTAACAATCATAGCAGGGCATTTGCAGATAATAATAAAACGGTGTCCAAGTACAAAGCAATCAATAGGCATGTGTTCCATATATAGTCGTGCGTGCTCGCAATGAGAAACTTGCACAACATCTTTTGTCCTACCAGCCGGTGGCAGCCGGGCCTCAAGGGAAACTACTGGATATTAAGGTACTCCTTTTAATAGAGTACCGGAGCAAAGCATTAACACTCCGTGAACACATGTGATCCTCACATCGCTACCATTCCCTCCGGTTGTCCCAATTCTTGTCACTTCGGGGCCATTGGTTCCGGACAGCGACATGTGTATACAACTTATAGGTAAGACCATAAACAATGAATATCATGATGAAACAATAACATGTTCAGATCTGAGATCATGGCACTCGGGCCCTAGTGATAAGCATTAAGCATAACAAGTTGCAACAATATCATCAAAGTACCAACTACGGACACTAGGCACTATGCCCTAACAATCTTATGCTATTACATGACCAATCTCATCCAATCCCTACCATCCCCTTCGGCCTACAGTGGGGGAATTACTCACACATGGATGGGGGAAACATGGCTGGTTGATGTAGAGGCGTTGGCGGTGATGATGGCGATGATCTCCTCCAATTCCCCGTCCCGGCGGAGTGCCAGAACGGAGACTTCTGGCTCCCGCGACGGAGTTTCGCGATGTGGCGGCGTTCTGGAGGGTTTCTGGCGACTTCGACTTCTCCCCGTGCGTTTTTAGGTCGAGGCCGATAAATAGTCCGAAGGAGGGCGTCGGAGGCCGGCCGAGGGGGCCACACCACAGGGCCGTGCGGGCCCCCCTGGGCCGCGCCGCCCTATGGTGTGGGGCCCTCGGGCCTCCACTTCAATTGTCCTTCTGGCTCCGTTAGTTTCCTGGGAAAATAGGGCCTTCTGCATAAATTCCGAGGTTTTTCCCGAAAGTTGGATTTCTGCACCAAAAACGAGACACCAGAGCAGTTCTGCTGAAAACAGCGTTAGTCCGTGTTAGTTGCATCCAAAATACACAAATTAGAGGCAAAACAATAGCAAAAGTGTTCGGGAAAGTAGATACGTTTTGGACGTATCAAGGAGCTGCAAGGCAAAATAGTCCGCAACCTACTGTAGTAGTGCAGGATCCCCCGAGAACCAGCGGGGTCAGAGATACAGCGACTCAGGCCAGGGTGGATAGAGCGCGACAGGATAGAAGGGAACATCGGCATTCACCAGAAGTTGCTGAAGAAGATATGTGTGGACTCCCGTGTTTTACGAGGCGAGTTCGAAAAACTCGAGTCCCGTCAGGATTTAAGTTACCCGATAGTTTCAAGAAATTCGATGGCCTGCAAGATCCCGAGGATTGGCTAGTCGACTACCTTGAGACGGTGAAACTGATAGGTGGAACCAGAGCAACAGCCATGCAGAGCATTCAAATACACCTGAGTGGAGCCGCAAGATCTTGGATAAAGAAGCTTCCCCCAGGTTCCATCGACAGCTGGGATAGTTTTGAGGATGTGTTTGTTAAGAACTTCCGATCAACCTGCAAAAAACCTGCATCACTAGAAGAGTTGAGATCGTGTCAACAAAAGCATGATGAATCAATGAGAAAATACATCCAAAGGTGGAACATCATTAAAAACTCGGCAGAGAATATATCTGACGAGAGAGCAATAGATGCGTTTGTGGCAGGAATTCGACGAGGAGATTTTGTCGAAGACTTGGGGAGAACCAACCCATAGACAGTGTCAGCATTGATGGAGATTGACGTGGGCATTACCCTTCGGGTAACCAGTATTGCCCTATCTGGTATTGACAAATTGGAGGCCCATGAAGATACCTGAAGGCGAGATGGGCCACTAGGTCGGCGCATCAGAAGATTCCTTGACAGGCAAGACAAGGAAGCGAACAAACAAGGAAAGATTGGATCTAAAACTACTGTAAACTTAGTCGTCCTCGGTTAGGACCCTTGAAACCTGGCCTCCTATAAAAAGGCCAGGAGAGGGGCTGCCGAGGTACACGAACAATCTTAGCAACCTTAGCCAGGAAAAGCTTAGAGCTAGGTAACCCTAGCAACATCAATCTCGACTAGATCTCAGCCGAAGTATTCGGCACCCCATTGTAACCAGTTTTCATCATAATCAAAGAACAGACAGGCAGGACGTAAGGGTTTTACCTCATCGAGGGCCCCGAACCTGGGTAAATCGCTCTCCCCGCTTGTCTGTGTACCGATGTCTCGTGTCAGCTTGCAGGATTCCATCAACCCTAAGCCCCTATCGGAGGGCATTGCCGAGGAGCACCCTCGACAATTGGCGCCGTCTGTGGGAAGCCTGTCGGCACAAGGCAGGACATCGGCAGCTCCGATCATGACATCGGCCGTTTCGCCGGCAAATTCGCCGGCAACTCCATCGGTGACTTCGTCGACTCCATCGTCGCCAATCCTGGGAAGCCCGATTCGATTCGGCTCCTACGAGTTTACTCCACACAGCGATTCCTCCCGCTCGAACTTTTCAGATCTACAAGGGAACATGGAGATGACCTTCGGCAGCGTCCACTACAACGTCAACGTAGAAGGAATCCTTCGATTGCTGGAATCTCCCACCTCCGGATCGACGAGGTCAAGCGCACCATCATCACCCGATCTGTCGGCTGGTCTGACAGAATCGACGTGCTCACCAGCGCCCTCGACTCCCCGCTCGGTATCCTCCATGTCGGTAGGGTCTGACGATCCCACGTCTTCGGAATTAACCTCGTACTACTGCCTGAACTGCGACACCAGGCACGGGCTGGGATCGAGCGACACGCCGTTCATCTGCAACGCCCAATATTCGTCGGGAGAGGACAGTATCGACAGCACCGTCCAGGGAATCACCCGAAGACCGGCACACCATCAGGTTTATGTCGCCAATAACACGGGAAACACAAGGCGTAGAGGTGACGAGGATCATACCCCTCGTTCCAGTAGAAGGGCAAGTTTTGAGAACAGCGCCAGCAACCATGACAGCGATTACACCATCGCGGATGAGGAGTGGGCAGCAGCAAGGGCAGCAGTACTTAACAATACGCCGCTCCCCGCGGGGACTTCGGTTGGAACCCTCAATGCTTATCGCTCCATACTAGAGAAGAACCGGGAGCACATGTCGAAAGAGCAAGCCTCCCTCGAGAGACGCTTATCTGCAGCAGATCGATCCAGCGAACGACGAAGGGGCTCACAAGGGAGTGCCTCCCGAAACACTCAGGGAGCAGGCAAGCACCGGTCAAGGATATCGAGGCTTTCGGAAGATGACGCCAGAGAGATAACATCGAATCTGACTAAATCCTTTATGACTATGGATACTGCGGGCATGCCACGGCCAAAAACCGTTGCAGGAGCAACGGCCAACCTCGCCGCTTACCTCATCAACCAGCGCCCCGAAGGATCCATGGCTCATGCTCATCGAGGCGCCCTGGAAAGCCTCGCAATATTGGGGAACAACCTAGTCCCGTCAAAGGAAAAGACCACCTACCAAGGCAGTGGGTCGAAACATCATGCGAGGGATGCTCGGGACGAAATCACTCAGAGCAAGATCGACAAAACAAGGCGGCGACACGCTGCTAGAAAGGACGATGATAGTGATTCTTCGGATGAAGACCAGGAGTACGACAACTCAGGGGAGCCGATTGTCTAAGTTACAAGATCCGCGAAGCAATGCCGCCCAAAAAGTTTAAGCCTACTCCTACCGACGCTGCCAAATACGATGGGCAGCAAGAACCAAGATCCTGGATAGATGACTACTTGCAGACTGTGATCTTGCACAAAGGAAACCAGATAGCGGCAATGCAGTGTTTACAGCTCTACTTGAAAGATTTAGCACTGGCCTGGCTAAGGGGGCTGCCGAAAGGTTCTGTCAAATCATGGGACGACCTAGTAGACGCCTTCGTTGCCAATTTCCAAGCAACATACAAGAGGCCCGTCGGGATCGAAGAGCTACGGAACTGTCGGCAGAAGCCGAAGGAGTCAATGCGTTCATACATCGGGAGATTCACGAAGCTCCTCAACGCCGCCGAAGACGTATCTGTCGACAGAGCAATCGACGCTTTCAGCGACGGCGTTCAGCGGGAAAGTTACATAGAAGAAATCGGGCGCAAAAAGCCAAAAACCATAACCAAGCTAATGGAAATCGCCAACAGCTGGGCTGATGGTGAGGATAACGTACGAAGGCCACGGCAGCGTAGTGATGACGAAGACGATGACCAGCCGAAGCACGACTCGGGTGGCCGAAGGGATCGTCACAAGAGAAGGAAAAACCGCAACTACGATGACAACAATCTGTTAGCCGCAGGGTATTCCGATCGGCAGGACGATCGAGACGACATGCACGATGGTAACCGGAACAACTCTGGGAACCGTGGTAACTATAAACCACGACAGCAGAGAACTCCCGAACTACCTTACGCCGAACAGGTCAACGCCCCCTGTTACCTACATTCGTATGTCGATTCCAAAGACGGCAAGACGAAGTCAAGTCACCTGCTCAGGGACTGTCGGCAGTTCCTTGACATGCACAAACTCATCCAGCAGTCAGGTCAGCAACAGCTACCACCACCACCCCCACCTCCACCGCAGCATCAAGTCCAGCAGGCTCAAACCCATCAACCCAACGAGGCGTTTCCACCACCACGTGGGCAGATGAGCATGATCCACAGGACAGGTGTTTCGAAAAGGGAGATGAAGAAGCTCACCCGAGAGATCAACTTGGCAGAAAGCATCATGGCAAATATCCCTGAATACGTCGATTGGTCTTCTCAGAACATTACATTTAGTCGAGCAGATCACCCGATGACCATACCAAAACCCGGACACGCCGCATTGGTAGTCGAACCACAAATTGGGGGGTTCAAGATGAGCAAAGTCTTCATGGATGGTGGAAGCGGACTAAACCTGGTATTCGTCGACACAATCAGAAGCATGGGGATCACCATGAGCATGCTGGAAGAAACAGACACCTGCTTCCACGGGATCCTTCCAACCGCACCGGGCCACTCTCTTGGCAAAGTTTACCTGAATGTTATCTTCGGTAGAGCCAATAATTTCAGGAAGGAAAAAATCGAGTTTGAAGTGGTGAACTGGGAGTCACAGTATCACGCTATACTCGGGAGACCAGCGTATGCCAAGTTCATGGCTGTACCACATTATGCATACCTCAAGCTGAAAATGCCCGGGAACAATGGGACAAACATCACAGTCTATGGAAGTTTTTCGCGCTCGGACAATTGTGATCGCGACTTTCAGAGGATTGCTGCGAAGTTCGGGAAACAGCAAGAAATCATCGACCTTCCGCCCAAGCTGTCTTTACGAGAGATCAAGGAAGAAAAAGATGGCCGGGAAATAAAGAAGAAGCCAGCCGCTCTCGCCCTTAAAGCTTCGGCAGCAGAAGCTTCGGCAGCAAAGGGTTCGGCATTTGATGGCACAAAAGGTTTAGGAGAAAGCAAGACGCTGGCAACCACCGCTCAAACCCCTGATGAAACCAGCAACGCTGCAGCAATCACTAACGCGGAGAAGAAGCCAGAAGAAGAGAAGAACCCCTTCCTTGACTAAGCAGTTTACCAGCCTTTACTTTCTTTTTTTCCCTTCATTATAAACAGGGCCTTCCTCTTTTCGCCCTCTAGCATCGTGCTTACCTTATTAATAAGAACTTAAAGCTTCGATTCTTGTTAAGCATTGCAGTAACTACAAACTTCTAAGCCCCATCACTATGCAAACATAGTACAGGGCGGAAGATCGTGCTCCAAAAAGCCTCTACGAGTGCTGAAATGACGTCACCTTTCCCTCTGCTTCAGATGCCTCTACGAGTGCCGTATAAAGCAAGAGTTTGGAAAAACTTACACACAACCCACGCTCGATATTTCACTTATGGAAATATCAGAGAGCAACGGGCTCATCGGCAGAACCATTACACCCGAAAAGTTCGGGAATGACTGTCGAAATTTACAAACGGTTGAAAGCAAAGTTGCGCATACAACAGGTTTAGCAAAACCTGCAACACGAGCTGATCACTCATAATGATTTGCTAACCAACTAGTACTCATACATCCAACGGGCAATTAAGCTTCGCCCCTTTAAATATTTGCCAACGGCATGGTAAAAGTACACATTCATGTACCAACCAGATAAGAAGTTTTTGGCCCAAAAAACCCGAACACTCGGATGAATTAGCCAATACAATTTACAAAAGTAACTTTACACCTTTACATCACCCTTGCGGAGTTTCCTTTTCCTCAGGTACCTTTGACATCTCCTCAAGCCTGTCGACAATTACATGAGCAGGAGCTAAAACCTTCGGGTACAGCTCCTCGAAATCACCAGTTGCGTTGGCAATAGACAGCAAGCAAGCTGAAGGATAACAAGCAAGCACAAGGGCAAGCGTACATTTGGCCCCTGCAAAGACTTGAGATCTTACTAGCTCCCAAACCTTCTTGGCACTTCCAAATTCAGACATCAAAGTCAAAAGGGTAGGGGGAACTGCATTGAGAGGAAACATTGTTTTCCAAACTATCCTCATGGCCTTGTAGCACTTGTCGAAGAACTGGTGGACCTGTTGCACTCGATCTTGAAATTTGACGACGGCCGAAGCCTTCGAGTGTTCCCGCCAGAAAATCTCTTCGGATGAGGAAAGCTGAGTCAAAGCATGCACCCGCTCGTGTATCCGCTTGTTCTCTTCCGCAGGGTTCAACGCTATGACTGCCAAAAGAATTAGTAAAAGACTCAGACAAGAAGTTGCTAGCAAGCAGGCAAAAGGATCAAGAAACTTACAGTTTAAACTTTCGGTAGCCTTATGC
The DNA here is from genome assembly GCF_019359855.2 of Lolium perenne. Classification (NCBI taxonomy): domain Eukaryota; kingdom Viridiplantae; phylum Streptophyta; class Magnoliopsida; order Poales; family Poaceae; genus Lolium; species Lolium perenne. The sequence continues at coordinate 66,824,752 of NC_067247.2, forward strand.
AGCTCGCCAAGAATGTACCGCTCCACGTCGGCTGCAATCTCGCTCTTTTTATTGACGATGGCAGCTAAGGCATAAGTGCTGCGTAAATCCTTCTCCATCTGTGTTATTCGGTCTTTCATGCGCTGGATCCGATCGCTTTCAGGAAGCGCACCCGACGAGTCGTCTGCAAATGAGGGTACTGGGAAGACCTGCAAGAAGTACTGGCTATAAAAAAGTGATGGATATGGTACAACCCAACGTCCAAAATAACTCCCATCAGGAGAAGTGCAAGAAAGTGATATCATAGCAAAAGTGGGCCTACAACAAATGCTAGCACGAAGTTTATTACAAAACATGAGTTTGGCGGCAGAGCAATGTTTCACATCAACTCAAGGCACAAGTTTGGTACAAGAATCAAGGAAGCTGAGTTTGAGTCGATGAACTAGGGCCAGTCGATGATTTCCTTGATGAAACCAGTTCAAGAAGCTGACGGGCACAAGTAAGAGCAGATGCCTTAAAGGTGCTCAAATCAACAGGCTGCCCGTCTTGCCCTTTTGGAAGCCCCTTAGTCATTTCCTCGATGTCACCCTTAAAGCCGTAACCCATCATAAGCTGGAAGGCTAGGACAGCACCAAAAGTGCGCGATGTACGCTTGAATACCTCGATGACCTCCTTGGTGTCAACCGCGAAGGTATCGATCAGCTGTCCCAGGGTCTTCTCTTGCTTAACCTTGGGGAAGATCATCGAGTGCATCCGCGCCAGAGCACCCTTCCCCTTCACAAGAAGCTCTTGTGTAAGCTGGTGAGAAGCGAGAATCGTTGACACCACGTTCGCCGGGGAATTATTTGGAACTCTTTCCAGGGCATCGACAGGAATGTTTGCTGCCTCTGCAACATAAAAGAAGGAAAAAATTCAGTCATTGACAAAAAGTTTAAATCCATAAGAACGTCTCCCGACAAAAGTATGTTAGAGATTACCAAGCAAGGCCAAAGAAGATTGACGAAGGACTTCATCCTTTTCGGCTGCTCGAGCCTCAGCTACCAGCCTGGATGCTTCTTCTTCCTTCAGCTTCCCTTTCAGTTTGGCCAACTCCTCCTTCAGAGAATCAATCTCTTGGCGAGCCGCGGCAGCTATCTTGACTGCGCCATCCAGTTTTGAGGAGGAAGATTCGACTTCTTTTTGCAGCCGAACTTTGTCAGCCTCTAGAGAAGTGAATCGAGAGGCGAAAACCTCCAGAGAGGAGATAACGCCACGCAGGTCCTTAAAGAGAGAAAGAAAAACAATTAAACAGGGCACGCTCCAAGGAATTTGTATTAAGATCAGAAGAGGACTTACAGAAAAAGGAGCCGCAGTAGCAGCAGTTGGAGAAATATCCTTCCCTTTGGAAAGGGAAGACGCAGTCGATGCTTGAGCCATGGGGGCAGCCTTAGGAGCCGAAGCTTTGGAAGCCACCAGGACCGGCGAAACAGCATCAGATTTGGCCTTTTTAGGAGGAGGCTCGATAAAGCCCTCGTCACTGCAAAAGTAAACAGTCGACTGTGATTATAACAGGAGTATGGAAGGTAAAAAAGGCACAGTATAACTTTCAGAAAGGAACTACTTACATGTCGAAGAGATCATCTTCGGCAAAGCCGCCGGTTGATCTCTTCGCAGGAGAAGCTCTGACCCCATCCGCAGCTGCATCAACAAAAGTATCACGATCAGTGTCGACGTTACGCACTGATCCATCTGCGATACAAGTATTATCGGCTGAGGAGGGAAGATCAGCGCGGGCAACTTCAAGATTCATTGGACCATTATATTCATCCTCTAAACCTGTTTGATCGATGGTGTGGAAATCTACTGGGATTGAGGAGCCTTTCCCCTCAGAGGTATCACCCGGTGAATCACGTGTATTTTCAGAAGCTATAGGGACCTGGCAAAGAAGAATGACAAGTAAGAACAAAGGTAATCATGTCGGCTAAGCAAGGAGCTATAATAGAGATGTGAAAAAAGGAAAATACCCCTGATGGTGGATGATCAACGTCAAGGGGAGCATAAGAAGAGATCAGCGGAATCGAATCTTCCTGGTTGAAGGAAGTAAGACGACGAACTTCGTCAAGCAACTCTTTTTCTGATAGATCGGCAGCATTGATCCTGGTCTCATCCTTTGGACCTGAGTACAACCACATCGGGTGAACTCTGGCCATGACTGGCTGGATTCGGCGCTTCAGGAAAACTGCTGCCACCTCCGTACCAATCATAGTTTGGCCGTCGGCCTCTTTGATTCGAAGGAATTTGGCAAACAATTCTTCGGCTGAGGCCCTTTCGTCGGCTGAGAGGATGTTCTTCCAAGAGTCCTTGGGCTTGGCTTCAGTAACGTCGGCATAGCAGGGGAGTTGACATTCGGGTGACGAGGAATCTTTAACGTAAAACCATTTCAACCTCCATCCTTGCACAGACTCTCTCATTGGAAAATTAAAGTAATTAACTTCTGAGCGAGCAACAAAACCTACTCCTCCGGTGACAAAGTACCCATTACTACTGCTGTATCTTTTCACATAGAAGATCTTCTTCCACAGCCCGAAATGAGGTTCAATACCCAAAAACGCCTCGCAAAGGGTGATGAACACAGCAACATGGAGGATTGAGTTGGTGGTAAGTTGCCACAATTGGATTTCATACGTCCGCAAGAGATGGAGGAGGAATCCATGAGTGGGGAGTGAAAGGCCTCGATGAAGAAAAGATAAGAACATCACAGAAAATCCAGCAGGAGGATCAGGCCGAGAGATCGCACCTGGAAGGATCACATCTCCCGCGTCGGAGGATATCAATCCTAAGCTTCGAGACCTCTTTTCGTCGCGCTTGGTGACGGTTGAAGCTACCCAGTCCCCAGGTTTGGCCATCGAGCCCGACGGCACTGGAGTTGGGGGAGGGGCGTTTGGAGCGCTCCCCTTCGGAAGAGAAGAGGAGGACTTGGCAGCGGCACCTTCGCTGGTGGAGCTAGCAGCGGCGGCGGTATTCTTCTTCTTCACCATTGCGAGATCTGAGGAAGATTGAAACTGTGGCGGCGGCGCAACAATGGCGAAAGAAGGAAGAAGAGGGAGAATGAGGAGATGCTACGGGAACCGTGGAGAAAATTGAGAACTTTTTGTCCCTTGGAGATTTCAAGGAAAAATTGAAGTAAGCACGTGGCGCTTGAGGAAGGGAAGGAATTGACGGCCCACTATGCCCACGATTGCACGAAAATCGAGGAGCCACCTCGGTCGTTACGCGTATAGTGGTCAAGCCCTAAAACACTGATTGAGCAGGGCTAGGGCTAGCTCGTCATGATGGGCCCGTCAAATCAGCCTGCAGCAGTTACACGTCAGCAATGACGTCATAATTTGGAAGCATTCAAAGGAAACATAAAAAGTTATCGGATGAAGGATTCGAGTCCACGCACGGATTTCAAGCATCCGTACCTAGACTCGGGGGCTACTCCCATCGGGAGCGCTGACGCGCACCCGATAAAATGAAGACTCGACAGAATGGGCAGTCGAAGGAAGAATGTTTGAGTCAGCACTCGGTTGCAAAGCGCGTGCACCCAGGCACTCGGGGGCTATTACTCCCATCGGGAGCTCGTGATGCATACCTGATAGAAGTTTTTTGCACTCCAGGATCATGCCCGGGGACTTGATTCTGTGTAGGGTAACGGTGTTTTGCCATCGGCAGTTAACCAAACAACAGTTGGGCACATTACTCATTATCCTTTGCATAAAGAAAATATATCGGATGACTTATGAAGATCTCGGCAGAGGAAAGTATTTGAGTAGTACAACTTGAGTCTATGCACGGATTGCAAGCATCCGTACCTAGACTCGGGGGCTACTCCCATCGGGAGCGCTGACGTGCACCCGATAAAAAGAAGATGAAGCATAATCAAGATGAACAAAAGCAATGAAGGAGAAGAATGTCAGGAGAAAACATGCATTAGTCTCTACCCGAATTATCTTCGGCTAGACACTCGGGGGCTACTGACGTGGGCATTACCCTTCGGGTAACCAGTATTGCCCTATCTGGTATTGACAAATTGGAGGCCCATGAAGATACCTGAAGGCGAGATGGGCCACTAGGTCGGCGCATCAGAAGATTCCTTGACAGGCAAGACAAGGAAGCGAACAAACAAGGAAAGATTGGATCTAAAACTACTGTAAACTTAGTCGTCCTCGGTTAGGACCCTTGAGACCTGGCCTCCTATAAAAAGGCCAGGAGAGGGGCTGCCGAGGTACACGAACAATCTTAGCAACCTTAGCCAGGAAAAGCTTAGAGCTAGGTAACCCTAGCAACATCAATCTCGACTAGATCTCAGCCGAAGTATTCGGCACCCCATTGTAACCTGTTTTCATCATAATCAAAGAACAGACAGGCAGGATGTAAGGGTTTTACCTCATCGAGGGCCCCGAACCTGGGTAAATCGCTCTCCCCGCTTGTCTGTGTACCGATGTCTCGTGTCAGCTTGCAGGATTCCATCAACCCTAAGCCCCTATCGGAGGGCATTGTCGAGGAGCACCCTCGACAGAGATAGCAAACAGATGGGCAGATGGAGAAGATGTTGTTCACAATAAGCGACACAGGTCACCGGAGGAGGACCGTAGTCGAAAATTTCAAAATAGAAGACGATTTCCTCGACAATTCTCGAGTTACAATGCTCCTGGCCAAATATCGGCTGGTTTTCGGGGAAACACTGGAGGAAACAATAGAGATCAATATCAAAGGAGTAACGAGCAGCGAGGCAACAATAGAGATGACTCTCGGAATAACACGCAAAATAGTGGACCGAGGTTTCAGAGAACTTTTTTATCTCCCGAGGATATGATGAACGGGCCATGTCAGATGCATTTCTATCTCGACAACAATGGGAAGAGGCAGTCAGGACATCTGCAGAAGGACTGTCGCAATTTTCAAGCAATGTTGAGGGTCCCAGGGCTAGCCAATGCTCAAGCAACAAATAGAAACCCCCAAGGGCCCAGGAGTGAGATCCACCTGCCACCTCCTCCCGCAATTACGAACGAAAATCGGCATCAGCTTAGAATTGCGGCAGCACCACACCCACCTCATATGTTGACCCTAACTCCAACGGCGCGGTCGCGATGATTCAGAAAGCTAGGCCGTCTAATAGGGCCCAGAAAGTAATCTCGCGACAAGTGTTCATGGCAGAAAAGATGCTTCCACCAACGATTGAGTACCTAAATTGGTCGGGACAGGACATTGGCTTCACAATTGCGGATCATCCGTAGCAAGTTCCTCGACCAGGGCAGTCAGCACTTATCTTACCAGCGGTGATCACAGGATTCGACGTATCTCGAGTATTCATAGATGGAGGCAGCAGTTTAAACCTTATGTACGCAGATACACTAAGGAAAATGAACATATCCCTGGCAAATCTAAAACCAACTGACACACGTTTCCATGGAATCACGCCAGAGAAGCCGAGTTATCCGTTGGGGAAAATCAATCTCGACGTTCAGTTTGGGACCCGAGAAAACTACAGGATAGAAAGGCTGGAGTTTGAAGTTGTGAATTTCCCATCGCAATATCACGCCTTGTTGGGACGACCAGCATATGCTAGGTTTATGGCGGTACCACACTATACGTACCTGCTGTGGAGGTTACCTGGACCTAAGGGACCAATTACAGTCAAAGGAAGTTTCGCGTTAGCTGATAAATGCGACAAAGATTTTCAACGACTGTCAGAAACTTTCGGGATGCAAGCAGAATATATAGCGTCAAGGCTCACAACCGATTATGATGTGTTGCCAGATGCAGGAAGGCCACTCAGGGACCCAACCTTCAACACTACTAAGGATTCCAAAGAGGTGCAGATTCACCCGACAGACCCAAAAAAAACGACGTCCATTGCAACAAACATGGACCTCGCATAGAAAAGCGCGCTCGTCGAGTTCCTCCGTGAGCACTGGAAAATCTTCGCATGGTGTCCAGCTGACATGCCAGGAGTACCCAGGGAACTTGCCGAGCACCACCTAAACTTGGATCCAATAGCGAGACCAATCAAACAACCTTTGCGGCGTTTTTCGGAACCAAACCGCAAAGCCATGCTGTCAGAGATTGATCGACTCAGAGAAGTTGGTTTTATTAAGGAGATACATACAGAAGCCACGTGGGTAGCTAACCCAGTGCTGGTCCCGAAGAAAAACATGAAAGTCCTTCGCATGTGTGTCGACTTTACGTGTCTCAATAAACACTGTCCAAAGGATCACTTTCCCCTCCCAAGGATCGATCAAATCATCGACTCCACGGCAGGATGTGAACGTCTTTCCTTCCTGGACGCGTATTCTGGTTATAACCAGATCAGATTAAAAGAAGAAGACGAAGTCAAGACATCGTTCATAACACCTTATGGCGTGTTTTGCTACAGAACAATGCCTTTTGGTCTGAAAAACGCAGGAGCAACGTATCAGCGGATGATGCAGAAGTGCTTGGCAACACAGATTGGGAAAAACGTACAAGTGTACATTGACGATTGATGCGTGTGGTTGGCACGTCCGTTGGAACCCCAAGAGGAAGGTGTGATGCGCACAGCGGCAAGTTTCCCTCAGTAAGAAACCAAGGTTTAATCGGACCAGTAGGAGTCAAGAAGCACGTTGAAGGTTGATGGCGGCGAGATGTAGTGCGGCGCAACACCAGGGATTCCGGCGCCAACGTGGAACCTGCACAACACAACCAAAGTACTTTGCCCCAACGAAACAGTGAGGTTGTCAATCTCACCGGCTTGCTGTAACAAAGAGTTAACCGTATTGTGTGGAAGATGATTGTTTGCAGAAAACAGTAGAACAAGTATTGCAGTAGATTGTATTTCAGTAAAGAGAATTGGACCGGGGTCCACAGTTCACTAGAGGTGTCTCTCCCATAAGACGAACATCATGTTGGGTGAACAAATTACAGTTGGGCAATTGACAAATAAAGAGGGCATGACCATGCACATACATATCATGATGAGTATAGTGAGATTTAATTGGGCATTACGACAAAGTACATAGACCGCCATCCAACTGCATCTATGCCTAAAAAGTCCACCTTCAGGTTATCATCCGAACCCCCTCCAGTATTAAGTTGCAAAGCAACAGACAATTGCATTAAGTATGGTGCGTAATGTAATCAACAACTACATCCTTAGACATAGCATCAATGTTTTATCCCTAGTGGCAACAGCACAACACAACCTTAGAACTTTCTGTCACTGTCCCAGGTGTCAATGCAGGCATGAACCCACTATCGAGCATAAGTACTTCCTCTTGGAGTTACAAGCATCTACTTGGCCAGAGCATCTACTAGTAACGGAAAGCATGCAAGATCATAAACAACACGTAGATATAACTTTGATAATCAACATAACAAGTATTCTCTATTCATCGGATCCCAACAAACGCAACATATAGAATTACAGATAGATGATCTTGATCATGTTAGGCAGCTCACAAGATCCGACAATGATAGCACAATGGGGAGAAGACAACCATCTAGCTACTGCTATGGACCCATAGTCCAGGGGTAGACTACTCACACATCACACCGGAGGCGACCATGGCGGCGTAGAGTCCTCCGGGAGATGATTCCCCTCTCCGGCAGGGTGCCGGAGGCGATCTCCTGGATCCCCCGAGATGGGATCGGCGTTGGTGGCGTCTCTGGAAGGTTTTCCGTATCGTGGCTCACGGTACTGGGGGTTTCGTCACGGAGGCTTTAAGTAGGCGGAAGGGCAAGTCGGGGAGGGCACGGGGGCCCCGGACCACGGGCCGGCGCGGCCGGGGGGTGGGGGCGCCGCCCTAGGGTTTGGGCACCCTGTGGCCCCACTTCGTGTCGTCTTCGGACTTCTGGAAGCTTCGTGGAAAAATAGGCCCCTGGGCGTTGATTTCGTCCAATTCCGAGAATATTTCCTTACTAGGATTTCTGAAACCAAAAACAGCAGAAAACAACAACTGGCACTTCGGCATCTTGTTAATAGGTTAGTTCCAGAAAATGCACGAATATGACATAAAGTGTGCATAAAACATGTAGATAACATCAATAATGTGGCATGGAACATAAGAAATTATCGATACGTCGGAGACGTATCAGCATCCCCAAGCGTAGTTCCGCTCGTCCCGAGCACGTAAACCGATAACACAGATAATTTCTGGAGTGACATGCCATCATAATCTTGATCATACTATTTGTAAAGCATATGTAGTGAATGCAGCGATCAAAACAATGTATATGACATGAGTAAACAAGTGAATCATAAAGCAAAGACTTTTCATGAATAGCACTTCAAGACAAGCATCAATTAAGTCTTGCATAAGAGTTAACTCATAAAGCAATAATTCAAAGTAAAGGTATTGAAGCAACACAAAAGAAGATTAAGTTTCAGCAGTTGCTTTCAACTTGTAACATGTATATCTCATGGATATTGTCAACATAGAGTAATATAATAAGTGCAATAAGCAAATATGTAGGAATCAATGCACAGTTCACACAAGTGTTTGCTTCTTGAGGTGGAGAGAAATAGGTGAACTGACTCAACATTGAAAGTAAAAGAATGGTCCTCCATAGAGGAAAAGCATTGATTGCTATATTTGTGCTAGAGCTTTGATTTTGAAAACATGAAACAATTTTGTCAACGGTAGTAATAAAGCATATGCATCATGTAAATTATATCTTATAAGTTGCAAGCCTCATGCATAGTGTACTAATAGTGCCCGCACCTTGTCCTAATTAGCTTGGACTACCGGATCATCACAATGCATTGTTTTTACCAAGTATCACAAAGGGGTACCTCTATGCCGCCTGTACAAAGGTCTAAGGAGAAAGCTCGCATTGGATTTCTCGCTATTGATTATTCTTCAACTTAGACATCCATACCGGGACAACATAGACAACAGATAATGGACTCCTCTTTTATGCATAAGCATGTAACAACAATTAATAATTTTCTCATTTGAGATTGAGGATATATGTCCAAAACTGAAACTTCCACCATGGATCATGGCTTTAGTTAGCGGCCCAATGTTCTTCTCTAACATTATGCATGCTTAACCATAGGGTGGTAGATCTCTCTTACTTCAGACAAGACGGACATGCATAGCAACTCACATGAAATTCAACAATGAATAGTTGATGGCGTCCCCAGTGAACATGGTTATCGCACAACAAGCAACTTAATAAGAGATAAAGTGCATAATTACATATTCAATACCACAATAGTTTTTAAGCTATTTGTCCCATGAGCTATATATTGCAAAGGTGAATGATGGAATTTTAAAGGTAGCACTCAAGCAATTTACTTTGGAATGGCGGAAAATACCATGTAGTAGGTAGGTATGGTGGACACAAATGGCATAGTGGTTGGCTCAAGTATTTTGGATGCATGAGAAGTATTCCCTCTCGATACAAGGTTTAGGCTAGCAAGGCTTATTTGAAACAAACACAAGGATGAACCGGTGCAGCAAAACTCACATAAAAGACATATTGAAAACATTATAAGACTCTACACCATCTTCCTTGTTGTTCAAACTCAATGCTAGAAATTATCTAGACCTTAGAGAAACCAAATATGCAAACCAAATTTTAGAATGCTCTATGTATTTCTTCATTAATGAGTGCAAAGCATATGATGCAAGAGCTTAAACATGAGCACAACAATTGCCAAGTATCACATTACCCAAGACATTTATAGCAATTACTACATGTATCATTTTCCAATTCCAACCATATAACAATTTAACGAAGGAGAAACTTCGCCATGAATACTATGAGTAGAAACCAAGGACATACTTGTCCATATGCTACAGCGAAGCGTGTCTCTCTCCCATAAAGTGAATGCTAGGATCCATTTTATTCAAACAAAACAAAAACAAAAACAAACCGACGCTCCAAGCAAAGCACATAAGATGTGATGGAATAAAAATATAGTTTCAGGGGAGGAACCTGATAATGTTGTCGATGAAGAAGGGGATGCCTTGGGCATCCCCAAGCTTAGACGCTTGAGTCTTCTTAATATATGCAGGGGTGAACCACCGGGGCATCCCCAAGCTTAGAGCTTTCACTCTCCTTGATCATGTTGCATCATACTCCTCTCTTGATCCTTGAAAACTTCCTCCACACCAAACTCGAAACAACTCATTAGAGGGTTAGTGCACAATATAAATTGACATATTCAGAGGTGACACAATCATTCTTAACACTTCTGGACATTGCATAAAGCTACTGGACATTAATGGATCAAAGAAATTCATCCAACATAGCAAAAGAGGCAATGCGAAATAAAAGGCAGAATCTGTCAAAACAGAACAGTTCGTATTGACGAATTTTAAAATGGCACCAGACTTGCTCAAATGAAAATGCTCAAATTGAATGAAAGTTGCATACATATCTGAGGATCATGCACGTAAACTGGCTTAATTTTCTGAGCTACCTACAGGGAGGTAGACCCAGATTCGTGACAGCAAAGAAATCTGGAACTGCGCAGTAATCCAAATCTAGTACTTACTTTTCTATCAACGGCTTAACTTGGCACAACAAAACACAAAACTAAGATAAGGAGAGGTTGCTACAATAGTAAACAACTTCCAAGACACAAAATAAAAACAAAGTACTGTAGGTAAAAACATGGGTTGTCTCCCATAAGCGCTTTTCTTTAACGCCTTTCAGCTAGGCGCAGAAAGTGTGTATCAAGTATTATCAAGAGACGAAGTGTCAACATCATAATTTGTTCTCATAATGGAATAAAAAGGTACCTTCATTCTCTTTCTAGGGAAGTGTTCCATACCTTTCTTGAGAGGAAATTGATATTTTATATTACCTTCCTTCATATCAATAATAGCACCAACAGTTCGAAGAAAAGGTCTTCCCAATATAATGGGACAAGATGCATTGCATTCAATATCCAAGACAACAAAATCAACGGGAACAAGGTTATTGTTAACGTTAATGTGAACATTATCAACTTTCCCCAAAGGTTTCTTTGTAGAATGATCAGCAAGATTAACATCCAAATAACAATTTTTCAGCGGTGGCAAGTCAAGCATATTATAAATTTTCTTAGGCATAACAGAAATACTTGCACCAAGATCACATAAAGCATTACAATCAAAATCTTTAACCTTCATCTTAATGATGGGCTCCCAACCATCCTCTAGCTTTTTAGGAATAGAGGCTTTGCGCTCTAGTTTCTCTTCTCTAGCTTTAATGAGAGCATTTGTAATATGATGTGTAAAGGCCAAATTTATAGCACTAGCATTAGGACTTTTAGCAAGTTTTTCAAGAACTTTATAACTTCAGAGATGTGGCAATCATCAAAATTCAAACCATTATAATCTAAAGCAATGGGATCATCATCCCCAATGTTGGAAAAAATTTCAGCAGCTTTATCACACGAGCGGTTTCAGCAGTTTTAGCGATTTGAGCAGTTTTTCGCGCTTTGTATTAGAAGTGGAAACATTGCTAACACCAATTCTTTTATTAGTATTAGTAGGAGGTGCAGCAACATGTGTAGCATTAGCATTACAAGTGGTGGTAATAGTCCAAACTTTAGCTACATTCTTCTCTTTAGCTAGTTTTTCATTTTCTTCTCTATCCCACCTAGCACGCAGTTCAGCCATTAATCTTATATTCTCATTAATTCTAACTTGGATGGCATTTGCTGTAGTAACAATTTTATTATGATGATTCTCATTAGGCAAAACTTTTGATTTCAAAAGATCAACATCAGTGACAAGACTATCGACTTTAGAAGCAAGTATATCAATTTTCCCAAGCTTTTCTTCAACAGATTTGTTAAAAGCAGTTTGCGTACTAATAAATTCTTTAAGCATGGCTTCAAGTCCAGGGGGTGAACTCCTATTATTGTTGTAAGAATTCCCATAAGAATTACCATAACCGTTGCCATTATTATAAGGATATGGCCTATAGTTGTTACTAGAATTGTTCCGGTAAGCATTGTTGTTGAAATTATTATTTTTAATGAAGTTTACATCAACATGTTCTTCTTGTGCAACCAATGAAGCTAATGGAACATTATTAGGATCAATATTAGTCCTATCATTCACAAGCAGAGACATAATAGCATCAATCTTATCACTCAAGGAAGAGGTTTCTTCGACAGAATTTACCTTCTTACCTTGTGGAGCTCTTTCCGTGTGCCATTCAGAGTAGTTGATCATCATATTATCAAGAAGCTTTGTTGCTTCACCAAGAGTGAGGAACATAAAGGTACCTCCAGCAGCTGAATCCAATAAATTCCGCGAAGAAAAATTTAGTCCTGCATAGAAGGTTTGGATGATCATCCAAGTAGTCAGTCCATGGGTTGGGCAATTTTTAACCAGAGATTTCATTCTTTCCCAAGCTTGAGCAACATGTTCAGTATCTAATTGTTTAAAATTCATTATGCTACTCCTCAAAGATATAATTTTAGCAGGGGGATAATATCTACCAATAAAAGCATCCTTGCATTTAGTCCATGAATCAATACTATTCTTAGGCAGAGATAGCAACCAATCTTTAGCTCTTCCTCTTAATGAGAAAGGGAACAATTTTAGTTTAATAATATCACCATCTACATCTTTATATTTTTGCATTTCACATAGTTCAACAAAATTATTAAGATGGGCAGCAGCATCATCAGAACTAACACAGAAAATTGCTCTCGCATAACAAGATTGATAAAGCAGGTTTAATTTCAAAGAATTCTGCTGTAGTAGCAGGTGGAGCAATAGGTGTGCATAAGAAATCATTATTATTTGTGGTTGTGAAGTCACACAACTTAGTATTTTCAGCGTTGGCCATTTTAGCAACAGTAAATAAAACAAACTAGATAAAGTAAATGCAAGTAAACTAATTTTTTTGTGTTTTTGATATAGCAAACAAGATAGCAAATAAAGTAAAACTAGCAACTAATTTTTTGTATTTTGATTTAGTGCAGCAAACAAAGTAGTAAATAAAACTAAGCAAGACAAAAACAAAGTAAAGAGATTGAGAAGTGGAGACTCCCCTTGCAGCGTGTCTTGATCTCCCCGGCAACGGCGCCAGAAATTTGCTTGATGCGTGTGGTTGGCACGTCCGTTGGGAACCCCAAGAGGAAGATGTGATGCGCACAGCGGCAAGTTTCCCTCAGTAAGAAACCAAGGTTTAATCGGACCAGTAGGAGTCAAGAAGCACGTTGAAGGTTGATGGCGGCGAGATGTAGTGCGGCGCAACACCAGGGATTCCGGCGCCAACGTGGAACCTGCACAACACAACCAAAGTACTTTGCCCCAACGAAACAGTGAGGTTGTCAATCTCACCGGCTTGCTGTAACAAAGAGTTAACCGTAGTGTGTGGATGATGATTTTTTTCTGAAAAGATGAGAACAAGTATTGCAGTAGATTGTATTTCAGTAAAGAGAATTGGACCGGGGTCCACAGTTCACTAGAGGTGTCTCTCCCATAAGACGAACAGCATGTTGGGTGAACAAATTACAGTTGGGCAATTGACAAATAAAGAGGGCATGACCATGCACATACATATCATGATGAGTATAGTGAGATTTAATTGGGCATTACGACAAAGTACATAGACCGCCATCCAACTGCATCTATTCCTAAAAAGTCCACCTTCAGGTTATCATCCGAACCCCCTCCAGTATTAAGTTGCAAAGCAACAGACAATTGCATTAAGTATGGTGCGTAATGTAATCAACAACTACATCCTTAGACATAGCATCAATGTTTTATCCCTAGTGGCAACAGCACAACACAACCTTAGAACTTTCTGTCACTGTCCCAGGTGTCAATGCAGGCATGAACCCACTATCGAGCATAAGTACTTCCTCTTGGAGTTACAAGCATCTACTTGGCCAGAGCATCTACTAGTAACGGAAAGCATGCAAGATCATAAACAACACGTAGATATAACTTTGATAATCAACATAACAAGTATTCTCTATTCATCGGACCCAACAAACGCAACATATAGAATTACAGATAGATGATCTTGATCATGTTAGGCAGCTCACAAGATCCGACAATGATAGCACAATGGGGAGAAGACAACCATCTAGCTACTGCTATGGACCCATAGTCCAGGGGTAGACTACTCACACATCACACCGGAGGCGACCATGGCGGCGTAGAGTCCTCCGGGAGATGATTCCCCTCTCCGGCAGGGTGCCGGAGGCGATCTCCTGGATCCCCCGAGATGGGATCGGCGTTGGCGGCGTCTCTGGAAGGTTTTCCGTATCGTGGCTCACGGTACTGGGGGTTTCGTCACGGAGGCTTTAAGTAGGCGGAAGGGCAAGTCAGGAGGGGGCACAGGGGCCCCAGACCACAGGCCGGCGCGGCCAGGGGGTGGGCCGCGCCGCCCTAGGGTTTGGGCACCCTATGGCCCCACTTCGTTTCGTCTTCGGACTTCTGGAAGCTTCGTGGAAAAATAGGCCCCTGGGCGTTGATTTCGTCCAATTCCGAGAATATTTCCTTACTAGGATTTCTGAAACCAAAAACAGCAGAAAATAGCAACTGGCACTTCGGCATCTTGTTAATAGGTTAGTTCCAGAAAATGCACGAATATGACATAAAGTGTGCATAAAACATGTAGATAACATCAATAATGTGGCATGGAACATAAGAAATTATCGATACGTCGGAGACGTATCAATGATGTCGTCATAACATCAAAAAAGGGGACAACATTGATCGAGGATTTAAAGGAAACTTTTGACAACCTTGACAAGTTTTGCCTCAAACTGAACCCGACGAAGTGTTCTTTCGGCGTCCCTGCAGGAGAACTTCTCGGGTTCCTAGTATCAGCAAGAGGGATCGAGGCCAATCCAGAGAAAATCCAAGCCACCGTAACGATGAGGAAGCCAACAAAGTTGAAAGAAATACAACAGTTGACTGGGCGAGTCGCAGCTTTAAGCAGATTCGTCGCCAGGCTTGGAGAGAAGGCATTGCCGTTCTACACTTTGATTAAGAAAGGAGAGAAGTTTCAGTGGAACGAAGAGGCGGACAAAGCTTTCGAGGATCTCAAACGCACAATCTCGACACCACCAATCTTGTTGGCGCCCAAGGAGAAGGAACCCCTCTTGCTATAGATTGCGGCCACACCTCAGATGGTCAGCACAGCTCTCGTAGTTGAAAGGGAAGAAGAAGGAAAACTCCATGGAGTACATAGGCCAGTATATTTCATCAGTGAAGTATTATCGCCTTCAAAACAGCGGTACCCGCAGTATCAGAAGCTAGCATATGGAGTGTTTACAACAGCAAGAAAGTTGTGACACTATTTTTTGGCGCATCCGATAATAGTGGTCAATGAGGCGCCTTTATCCAATATATTAAACAATCCAGAAGCTACGGGCTGTGTCTCCCTTTGGGGAATAGAGCTTTCCCCTCGGGACATCACGTACGAAAAAAGAAAAGCAATAAAATCGCAAATTTTACCAGACTTCATCGCAGAGTGGATGGAGCTACAAAATACGGAACCCCCAGATCTATCGAGAACCTGGACCATGAACTTCGATGGATCCAAGAGATTAGAGGGAGCTGGAGCAGGCGTGATACTAATATCACCTGAAGGCGACAAATTAAAGTATGTCTTACGGATGACGTTCCCAAACGCGTCTAATAATGAGGCAGAATACGAAGCTCTCATACACGGGATGAAGATGGCGAAGGCTTGTGGCGCAACCCGACTAAAAATCTTTTGCGACTCACAATTGGTGGCTCAGCAGGTCATGAATCAATGTGATGCAGTCAATGAAAGTATGATAGCATACAAGGAAGTGTATAACGAGCTAGAAAAGTTGTTTGATGGATGCGAGGTAAATCACATCAGCAGGTTGAGCAATGATGAAGCCGATGTTCTTGCAAATATCGGGTCGCAATGTCTCGCGATACCACCAGGCGTGTTTTGGGAGGAAATAGCCGAGAGATCTACAAAGCCGAAGAAACCAAAGAAGAAGGAGAAGGATGAGAAACCATCAGGGGCTACAAAAGTAGCATCGGAAGAAGAAGAGGAACATGAACTATTAATGATGGTGCAAGTTCCATGGATGCAGGTGTACATATCATACATCCTAAGGAAAAGAATACCCGACGATCCAGTTGAAGCAAGGCGAGTTATTAGACGATCTAAAGCCTTTACTGTGGTTAAAGGGGAGCTATACAAGCGAAGTATTTCGGGAGTGTTACAAAGGTGCATCACACCCGAAGAAGGACGGCTAATGTTGAAGGATGTACATGAAGGAATATGTGGTCATCATGCAAGCAGTCGAGCTATAGCAGCCAAGGTTTTCAGAGCAGGATTTTACTGGTTAACAGCAATCGAGGATGCAAAGGAAATAGTTCGTACTTGCGACGCGTGCCAGAGATTTGCCGCCAAACCTCACTCTCCGGCAGCAGAATTGATGCCAATACCGCTGTCATGGCCTTTCGCGCAGTGGGGCCTCGATATGGTGGGAAAATTACACAAAGCTTCGCCAGGAGGATACGAGTACATGCTCGTCGCTGTCGACAAATTCACGAAGTGGATAGAAGCAAAGCCGATAAATTCACCAGATGGAGCGTCTGCAATGAAGTTCGTGAAAAACATTGTCTTTCGGTTTGGAGTGCCTCATAGCATCGTCACGGACAATGGTAGCAATTTACATCCAAGGAATTCAAGGCATATTGTGCAGATGTAGGCATCAAACTACACTTTGCATCAGTTGCGCACCCGCAGACTAATGGTCAAGTCGAGAAAGCCAACGGTATCATCTGCAATGGTATCAAGAAGCGTCTGCTGGCACCGTTGGAGAAAGCGTGACATACTTGGCCAGAGGAGTTGCCTAGTGTGTTGTGGAGTATTCGAACAACTCCAAATACAGCGACACAAGAAACACCGTTTTTCTTGGTCCATGAAGCTGAAGCAGTAATGCCGATAGAAATAGAACACGATTCTCCGAGAGTAACAGAATATGACGAGGAGGCATCAAGGAAAGCATTGGAGGATGATGTCGATGCACTGGATGAAGCTCGAGATGAAGTGTTGTCGCGGGTTACTAAGTACCAGCAAGATCTGAAAAACTACCACAGTCGACGATTGCGACCACAATCCTTCCAAGTAGGTGACTTAGTTCTTCGACTGACACAAAAAAGCCATGAAAAACTCGAGTTGTCGTGGCTTGGCCCTTACATCGTCACAGAAGTAATCGAAGGAGGAGCATACAGAATCAAGGACAAGAAGACAGGAGTCGCCGAGCCAAACCCTTGGAACGTGGTGCAGCTCAGGCGTTTTTACGCCTAGAAGTCAAAATATAGTCTTCCTTGTAAACATACAATGTACTGAAACGCCCACGAGTTTTCAGACGCACTCTTTTCCTTTTTCAGGGCACCGAGTGGGGCTGAAAAAGGATTTTAATGAGGCGGACTCGCGGCGCTGCAATATAATAAAGATAGTGGCAATATACATCTTTTTCTTTGATAGACTCGGGGGCTTGCGCCCAGAAGTTACAATATATATATACAATGCCGACAAAAATATTTCGCCTTGGTGCAAAGCACCTCGCAAAATAAAATATCGATACAAAGGCTCGGGGGCTAATACCCGCAAATATAGTATACTCAGTATAATTTATTTTGCCTTGGTTCAACCTCGCATACACAATAGAGAAAATCGCCAACAAAACGCTCGGGGGCTTGACGAGGAAAAATAAAAATATCTAGTGGCTTTACAATATAGATTATGTTTACAACATACAAGATGCAACTCCTGAGAAAATTCGACAAGCTAAAAGAGAAACTCTCAATTGCTGCCTAGTATATCATCCATGGTCATCCGTTCATTATTTGCAGTACGAGTACTATGTTCAGCATAGCTGCCCTTCACGAAGAACTCAGCGTCCATCCAAAGAAGTTCATCTATCATTTCTTCTGCTACAGGGGTCACAATGTCATCAATTTTGCCAATATTCCTCTTCCTTTTCGCCATCTTGGCCAGGCACTTGGCAACGATTCGACTCATGTCTAACTTTGGATAGCAGATTTGTATCATCATCATAGCAAATCTTGCGCCCGCAGATAATTGAGCCCGTACAAATCCATGGATTCGAGGTGCATCCCGAAATTTATCCATCAAAGCAGGAAGGGTTTCTGGCATCTTGTTGTGCAGGAACATGGTGCTGTAAACTAAGGACAATCTCCTTGTACAGAAGTCGAGGAAATCACGGACCTGACTCGCACGATCTTGAAATCAGACGATTTGACGGGTACGTTCAGGCGTAACCCAAAAGTTGGAACCATGTTCTTCGGCAAGTCTGAGAAGCACATTGGATCAAGCTTCAACACGTTGATCCTCGGCAGCGGTATCCAAAAAAGAACCTGTTTCAGTGGAGAAATCAGCAAGGAAGGAGGAACAGCAAGAATAAAATCAAGGACAGTTGTGGTGACCCGGCATACCACTGCATGGTGTAGTATGCAAGTCTGATATAACACCAATGAAACACCGTTCCACTCGTATTATATCGCTCAGAGTGGTACAACAGAAACATATGCGGGTCCAAGGCATGTCTATAGAATTACAACAATGACTCTGTTACATACGATCATCACAGCCTCCTACTTTACAATGAGGTAAAACTGCAAATAAACTCCAGAAGAACGACTCGTAGTCTAGTCTTATCACGAACTCTATTTGTAGAGTATTTAACTAACTCTAGAGGCTGTGAATAGATTCTAGCTAAATAGGAGCTAGGTTTAGGAAACTAGTTCCTTTCTATTGCTAAGCTAGGTTTGATCCTTGTTGGAGGTAGTGTTTGACTCTTCTGTTAGGTTCCTGTCCCTTGAAGTATTTGTTGATCCCTCGGTCTTCGAGTTGCACTGTAGATCCTCCTTTGATGCCTCCATATCTAAGCAGGGGATTTAAGAGTGGGATGAGTACGAGCGTACTCAACAAGTTCATTATAGGAAAGAGGTGTTTAATGCACTAGCTACGGCATTAGACCAGAAAGTCTAATACCAATGCAAGTTTTCATAATCATTTCTTCAAAAGGTTGCTTTTATTCAGAAGAACTATGTCCGTCAGCCTTCACCGGTTTACTAGAACTTCATGGAGCTCCTTTCCGGCAGCGTTCGCAGTTCCATATCCTGGAACAGGGAGTGACAGGTCACGGTTCTTTACACTCTGCAGAGGTGTGTTGCTTTACCCATAAGAGATCTTAACCTTGTTGCCAACCAAGCTGCAGGCTTGTCCACACTTCCTTTGGTGTGAGGCCAGGAGTAAGGTCATAGTCAATCATATTCCTCCGCTACCTTGCACACCCACCCGTTGTTGCATGCCCCGACCCTGGGTCCACGCCGGTCCCATGATTCCCGTAATTTCAGGGTGGACCCCGACCACGACGATAGTGCTGGGCTCTACCATACACTCCTACGCCGGTAGCTGCAACCCATCATAGACCGCATTACCGTGGGGAATTAGAGTGGGATCCCCACCCTCCGGTTGTTCCGCAAGATACAACTGCTACGGCAAGCAATGCTTTACCGTGGGGAATTAGAGTGGGATCCCCACCCTCCGGTTGTTCCGCCAGATACAACTGCTACGGTAAGCGCATCCGTTGATGTACAAGAGGTGGAAATACGATTGACTAGTCCGTCCCATTCCAGATCTTATGGTTAACACGGGTATTACGGCACAAGAATCACTGGCGACATTTGTTGTTTAATCCTAGATGGATATAAACCCTTGCAATGGAACCTCCACCATATCAACACAATCCATGGTTCCATTGCCCACCACATAGTCATATTCATAGTTATGAAAATAGTGGTTTTGGTTTTTATGCAATAGTGATAATCATAGTACTTTGCAAGTAATTTGATAAAGATACTCAAATGACATGAGCAAGTGATGAACTTGCCTTTCTTGACTGCAAGATTATGCAGGCAAGGTCTTCGATGCGTAATAACTCCAAATTCTGAAATAGCATCATCGTCCGGTAAGGACAATGTTTAAAAGATTGGCAAGTATGCAATAATGCATAAGTATGAGATGCAATCGCTCTAAGCGTGACCTAACCCCGATGATTTAGGATTAGTGAGTTGTGATGATTAATTCAGGGTGTGTTGCACTTTTAGAGTGACTAGCAATGTATGGGCGCGGCGGCACGCCGCGCCGACTATGTAATATGATGGTTCTTATATTTTTAAGACCATACTTGGATATTTCTTTGTTAAAAAATAAGCTCTAAGATAGTTGGTGATGAAATCTGATACATCATAAACTGAAATTATGTGCATAAAAGGTTGATCTTAACGATCAAGTAAATTAGCGAGCATAAGAGGTACACATAATTGTAGTCTGGCGAATCTACAGAATTACAACTGGTTAGAGATAACAAGAGTATGACAACAACTGATACAAAAGGTAATTAGAAAAAGATGATTCCGCAACTTTCTATGCCTATGGCATCTGAGAAGCTAATAGACTGAAATGAGAGCTAGCTTTTAACTTGTGGTTTAGCACTCTTTTCATCATGGTTTTGTACGCTCGATCATCTTCTCTTGAGGTTTTCTAAAACATGCCTTCTTTATATACAACCCTATTTGTTGTATACCACAACTTACTCTAGACACTGTTGCAAAACATGAACGTTTTTTGTTCTGTAGTTTGGATTGAACTCCAAAATAGGAATTGTTACTGGCAACCATTCCTTGACAGCACAAAAAGTTTCTCGCTGCATTCAAATGTAAATATTATTACCCATGAGTGCAAAAGGCAAAACTTCCGAGCATAGCTTATTATAAGTCACAGCAACACAAAAAATAATCATATCTAAAAGATATGATGCCTCCTAGCATGCTCTCTTTCCACGCATGTATAACCGATAACTATGATTATTTAGTATCAATACAACATGTTACACACCCTTTCAGCTCTATGTAACAAAGGATACAAAATATAAGAATACAACCATGATGTGAAAGCCTGAGCAAAGCAAAAACATTGACGCCCCACTTTTCACCCTTGAAATTACTCATAGAAAAAGGAACATGAGAAAAACCAATACACTGAATAAAAGCACACTTCTCACATATTAATAAAATGATCCATAGTTTAAAACTGCTCATGTTCTTAACATAAAGGCATACCTCTAGGCATGCATGACTTTATAATTCACCTGAAGCCACCATGCAAAATGAAAGACAGAGTATAGTATTTACTACTTACTGGTAGTAAAATAGAATAGAAGACCATATACAGCAAAAAACTGAAAAGAATCATGAGTGAAGAAACTCAACAAAATGATCAAAATTAATAGTCCATTCATGGAAAAAAATAACTTAAGACAGTAAAAAAGAAGTGCCGCGGCAAGAAGTATCAACTCTCAAATTACTAAGTGGCATAAGTTTCTAAGTATTTCATAAGCACATAGACCATAACATGTGGTTCTCCGGAAATGAACATCTAATAGAAAATAGGATATTTGCAAATGTTAGGAACTTGTTTTATCATGGAATGGATGGTGTATTCTTATATTTTGTCAGTAAATAATGCAGAGCATTATAGAAAGGGCACACCAATTCAGTTAAACGGATAGAAATTAATTCCCTGAACCCAACAATAAAACCTCAACTACAATCTAGTTGTTTTGCAGCACCATATCGGTACATCGATCTAGAAAAGTAATAATGCTATCAACTATCACTGAATTATCAGTTCCTGATACCAAAACTTGCCAATATATATTGCACATGTACAGTGCAAACACCTAGCTTCAGATGATTTCTATTTTTTTGCCAAACAGATATACTACCACTTTCAAAGAGAGGTATACGGTGGTCATAGATTTCGTGTATGTCAACTCAGACCCAACGTTTATCGTTGTTTAATGCTTAGCGATGTGCAGTAACTCTATGCGCTGCCGTTAAAATTTCAGGTTTATATCCACAACTCTGAAGGCAGCACAACCGAACAGAAAATAAACAATCAGGTCTTCCTTATAGCTCAACTGCTTGTCTCTATAGGTCCTAGTCGGTAAGATTTATACGTAAGATTTGTTGCTAGTATTTTAGACTAAATCAGCAGCGGCCAAGAAAATAAAAGAAATAGAGGATGAGCAGCAAAAGAAGAGCAGGTCCATGGTGGTTGGCCGACCTGAGGAGGAGACTCCTTTCCTCGTCCCCTGAGGAGGGTGGGTCAGAAGAATTTAAGATGAGGAGGGTGGGTCAGAAGAATTTAAGCTGAGGAGGCCCACCCGAGCGCTTCCATCTCCATCGCAACACTTCCCCATAGTTCCTCTACGCGGGCACACTCCACGGCCCGGAGACCACCATGACTATGAGCAGTGCTCCAAGCCCCTTCCTGCCCCATGACACCTGCGGCACATCGACAACCGTCAGTATGATGTCCTCCTGAGCGGCAAACTAATTTTGGATCCGATTGCAAGGTACAAAAAAGACAATATCACCATCAAAGGTCACTGGAATTAACCTCTATTGTGCTCTAAAAAAGCTAGTGACATACCAGGAATGCTAAAAGGAACGTGATCAAAGCATTTAGAAGATATTGACATAGAAAAATGGGGCGTTCTCATATATATTCATATATATATATATATATATATATATATATATAGGTCTGCTATTCTCGAACCGGTTCGAGAATAACTATTCTCGAACCCTTTCTGAACTTCCGGGTGTTTTCCTAGTGAACTTCTCGACGGAATACCAGAATTGCATGTTCGTGCGCACAGTATTTTCATGATGATTTTCAAACCGCTTATCGGATTAATGCGTATAATATACCGTTGGATTCGCACGGAAATTTCGCAACTTTTTCGTGTTCATTGTTTTCCCAAATTCTATATTGATTAAAACTAATTTGAAATATACAAAACGACGTTTTCGCGGATTTCTCTATTTTCTTGCAGTTTGGGGGGTTTAATTTTCAATCGGCTTATCCGATTGACGCGTATGATATACCGTTGGAAAGCTGTTGACTAGGCGCACATGTTTCATGTAGAAAATTTCTCCAAATTCTTTACAGTTTAAGAGCAGATTTGAAAATACGTGATTCTGGTTTCCGAATTTCTCGTTTTTTCGTATTGTTTTTTGGATTTATTTTCGAACCACTTGTCGGAATGTTTCAAATAAAAGTTTGTTGAAAAGATATCGATTAGGCGCAACTTTTTCATGTTAAACTTTTGTCCAAATTCTAAATGGTTTAAGTTTAATTTCAGATATACACAAAAGCGGAGATAACGCCGACATGAGAACTTTTAAAATTGGCTCATCCAAATTGATTAGGTGTGGCATTGCGGTGTTTTCGAGTATTAATAGAGTTATATGAGTCCTAATTGTACGTGGGGCGGATCGATTTGCGCAATAAGAGGTTGTACGAATGACTTCTACGCATATGATTTCCGCCCAGCAAAATAGAGTACATGAGCTGCTCTAATATAGAAGTGAACTTCTCGATACATCTTAGTGAACTTCCGGTCGCGGTATAAAAGTTTTAGACATGCTCAAAATGTACTTCCTACATGTCCAAAGTGAACCTTCGCGCAGGTACAAAGTGAAGTTTGAGAAAAGCAAATTTCCGGTATGTTCATAGTGAACTTCCCCCATGTTCAAAGTTAATATTAATAAAATATAAATTTCTAGCTTGTTTCCCAATGTTGAACTAGTTAACTGTTGCAAGCTGGAACAATAAACTAGAAACTGCATGTAGTTCACTATACTTTGATGAAAAGTTCATTCTACGGAGTTTTTGGTTGTTTTGTTTTCCTTTACTATTTTGGAGGTTGTAATTATTTTACAGTTGAACTGGTGACGTCTAAAGAGCGAACTTCCCTATTAAAAAATATAATTTCTTTGTTTAATGCCAAAGCCAAACGAGTGGTCTTTGCATCAAAGATATATACACGTTCTTTCTTTTTCCAACGGACCGCACAAGCCCAGGTGTACTGACAAAGACAAGTGAATGGTATACTGACAATGATAAGTGAATGCATAGCATGTGTACTGCGGTACATTTTACACAATTTTATAGAACAATTCGTACTGCTCAGAAATTGCACAAACACACCAATATGCTAAGAAACAAAATTTGTAAACTAGAAATCCCAATCATGCATAGCCAAGTAGCAATTCAAAACCACATAAACTGGCACCTGCTCACTACATGCTCACTCAATGCACAACTTCCTACCGAAGAAATAAACTTTTTCATACGTGACTGAACATCTTCCTCACAAAGAAGTGTACTGCTCCCCTAGATGCATAACAGTGAACTTCACACATAATTAATACACAGAAGTCATCCACCCATCAGCGCAAATATCAGAAGCGAACTTCACAAACAATCCATCTAGTAGACTCAAATAAAAATCCATCTTGTGGGAATAGTCTAAATTGAAGTATCAGGACACAAGAAATTCACAAATAGAGAAGTTAACTCCACAAATTAGTATCAATGAGCTTCACTAAGCCAGCGCCATGCCCGTCCTGGCGATGCTCCACCGTGGCGCGACATTTGGGCTTGAAAACGCCATGGACATGGAGCGACCGCTAAGCCGCATCCACTTTCAAGAAGTAGTGTAGGGCTAGCAACACGTTTATGTCCTCGTCCTCTGCAGCATTGCCTCATCAGGTTGGCTGTGATCAGGGAGTCCTTGTTGTATATGCATGAGATGCTCGGACGATGCGAGTGGGCTTCTCAAGTGCCTAGCATCAAATAATAGAATTAGGTGAATAAAAACTCAAAATATTTTATTATAATGAAAGAACATAGTTGATCACAAAATGCTGAAGCTATCTTCCAAACAAATCAGAAAAATGATCAGTATTCAAAGGAGAGAGCAGTACTGGATTCTACAAGATGAATACCAGTACTAGTAGTAGTATCTAAAAAATAATCTGTGTTTTCTACAACAAACTTTACAGTTTTGTTCATCGATGAAGTAAAATGACAGCAAGAATTAAACTTCTGGCGATGATGTGAACTTTTGATAAAAATTAGTTAAACTTCCAAGCGAAAAATATTCAGCCTGAGCTAAAAGAGTGCACTTCCTTACATGTGAGTGTTGTAGTTCCATCAACTGGAGTGTACCGCTCGGACCGAATTAGTGCACTAATAATATTTGGACACAAACAAAGCGAGCTCCAATGATAGAACATGTGACTTCTTTTATATGGAAGACGTGAACTTTCCGATATATTAAGTATGAACTCCTTGCAAAAAAAAAGTGAACTGACATTACTGATGTAAACCTGGCAACCACCGTCCTTTTCTATTTAGTTCAACACATACATCAAGAGAGAAACATTATTTTTTTTCATAAAAAGTAACTACTGGAGCTTTTAAGAGTGAAGTACTAGAGTTGGCCATATATGCATCATCCATACATATGCATTTTCTTACTAGTGCATCCATATCGACACGGGAAAGAAGGCTGGGAAACTAATATTCATACCAACAGGTCCGCGAGAAACCGACGGCTGTAATGCTCACCAGTTCGTATCAGCAACATTGCAGCAAGAGCACCCAACAGCTGTACTGCTTTGCATCCTGTCAAATGAATCTGCACGACCAATACCGAATAAGTGTACTGTATGTAATAGAGAATGTGAAGTTTCTAATTTTGATTTTACATGACCTTGAACTGAATTTCAGAAGAAATACTAAACAGAACTTCTGAAGAATACAAAACTGAACCTCGGGATTTTTGAAGCTAACCTATACTCTGTTGAACTTCTTTTTTAAGCTAATAAGCTACTGTTGTTTAATAAGTGGACTTCCTTTTTATGGTAAACTAAATTTATTTATTCAAGAAAGGGGAACATTCTCAGAGAGACAAAAGAGTGAACTCTTAGACATAGCACAATATAGACAAAAGGAAGCGTCGCCATCTATTTTTCTCTTAGACTTCTATATAGACAAAAGGAAGCATCACCTTATATTTCCTCTATGGAATACACGAAGGAGAAATCAACTCCCATTCTCCCTCTATGCAACACCCGGCTCTAGCTAACCTGGGATACAATATGTTCACAAATATTCAGGAATATATAAAATGAAAATAGTAGTAGATGTGAACTTCGCGAATTAAGAGAAGTGAGCTTCACAGATTAAAACTGCGAGGAGCAGACCAACCTAGGCATGAAGCCTGGCAGGTCATAAAACTTCCGTGGCTTTGCGAAGGGAACTGCGAGTTTTCATATTTGAACGAGTGCACTTCCTAGGTCAAATAAGTAAACTGCCAGGGAGCAATCAAGCTAGGATAGGCATCACAGGCAAATGTTTCCGTAATGTGAATTTTGTTGGCCTCAAATAGGCATCACAGACATATTCTAGGCTTCTAGCTTGTCTATTCTAGCTATAGAAATGTTTGCCTATCCATTAGTTCTAGATTACCAACTGACGGGAAGACAAGCTAGAATATGCATCAAATTGATAATTCAACAACACATGCATATGTTTTTGCTTCACGGCAGTTGGAGGCGTCTGCACCTCTCTCTCTATGTCTCTCTGATATAGCATAAGCTCATCAAGTAGTGTTCCTTACCTTGAGCTTGCCCACGAGACGAACTTCACACGTATATGAAGTGAACATCTGGTCATGTGGACCTGTACAACAGTAAAACAATAATTTTGTGAGTTGCTGTTTGTCTGAGTATGTTATCTCTGTAACTTTTACATATAAAAACTGTGAACTTTCAAGTGCATATGAATTGAACCTGCGACAAAAGAAAACGAATTGCCCAAATTTATGAGTAATATGTCCACTGTTATCTCTGTTTCAAGCATGATTATAAAACAAACGTCAACATACTCCTGTACTTTTGAAATATGATAAGCGAACTGCAAGCATTGGAGAAGTGAGCTACACGTATTTGCAAAAGTGAACTCCACAGATTAATAATGTGAATTAACATCAGGCTATCTAATGAATCTAACTTCGAGCAAATATAGAAGTGAACCTTGCTCTCTGACAAAGTGAATTCTGTTCTTTTCTAGCAACATGCATCTACACATACATACATGGCATAAACATTCTTTCATACAAAGTAACTACTGGAGCTTTTAAGAGTGAACTACTAGAGCTAGCCATGTATGCATCATCCATACAGATGCATTTTTCCTTACTAGTACATCCATATCGACATGCAAAAAAGGGCAGGCAAACCAATATTCAAGCCAATAGGTCCATGAGCACCCGACGGTTGTATTGCTTACCAGTTCAGATTAACAACATTTCAGCAAGAGCACCCAGTGGCTGTACTGCTTTGAATCCCGTCAAATGAATATGCACTAACAATACTCAGATGGTTGGGTAGTTCAGTTCCGAGCAGTCCCGGCTGGCACCACAAACTCCCACCACCATTGACACCATGGACAAAAACTAGCAGGCCAACGCACGTGAACTGCCCGGCACTGCACTCCACACATATAAGAAATGCACTTTCAGGAGGGGGAACAAATTCATGAAAAGTTGAACATCCCGAATTTTTTTTGACAACTTCTAATGTTCAATTTCATATATGATCATCCAATTTTTTATTAGTGCCAAACCCTTATAATGAAGTAGGAATTAATTTGATGACTACAAATTACAACTGAACACAACCATACGGATGGAAAAAAAAAAGGCAGAACCATCTAAACTTCACATAGGCTAGGCTATCTCTAAACGTCATAATCATGTCTATGTGAACTTCACATTTCTCTATCCCTGAACTTCAAAATTTTAAAGAATATAATGAAAGGGAATTTAAAATTTCTACTCTAAACTTCTGGACAAAAAACTTTTCGCTTATATTTCTTCTAAGGTGAACTGCCAAGAGTTAAAGATTGAACTTGTACACACAACAAACACCAGGTATTTTCCATAGTTTCCTAGAACTTGTCATTTGTCTACTACGGACAGCAGATGATAGATGCGAAAATAAATTACTACAAAACAAATACACAAAGGCCTCGAAGAAATTTTGCATATGTACGAACGATGTGAGCGAAGTTCACCGGTAGAGGTGTACACGAGAGTCCATGACGGCGCTCCTGGAAGTCAATGGCGGCGCAAACCTGGGATTCAACGGCCGCACGTCAAGAAGGAAATATATGTTGCTCCTATAGTAGTTTTGAATATGAGAAAATAACTAAGGTAGTATCGAGAGGAAAAGGCTGACCTGCATCTCAAATAAACTTCTCAAAGTTAATAGTTGAACCGCTTGATGCTGTAAAAGAAAGATAAACATGTACATACAAAAATAAAGTGGCGAAACTATTTTGTGCCAAAAAAATGGACTGCAGATATGTACAAATAGAACTTCCCCGAAATCAACATTTAAGAACTCTCCGAAAGACACAATTGCACAGCCTGAAATACACAAGTTAAACAGCAGCGGTTGTCTTCGATCTGCTACACCTGCACGCATAAAATGAACTCCCCCAAAATTAAAAAGTGAACTTGCCATTTTACACGAAGTGAACTGCGGGAATTTTCTTGACGGCCTTTTCACTAGGGAATTTCATTTTTCATTTTTTGAATGTAGTGAACTGTTTTAGGCGAGGAGTGAACTTGTCTTACATTGAAAGTAACATACTTTCAAGAACAAATAATCCAGTTTAGCGAGACAAGGAAAACTTATTTTTAGCAGAAAACATTCTGACTTTAAATATATACATTCTATTGAGCATTTGCAAAACTAGTTTGTGATCTGTCTAAGCAATCAAGACAGTTGCAAGACTCAAATAATTTCTTCTATTTTGTCCTTTGATTAGAATAGTTAAGGAACAAATAAGAAACTATAATCCAACCCACTTGGACAGGCTAACATGAATTAACTCCAGATCCAAAGAAAACTAGAACTGAAAATAATAGGGAACACCACATACAAGCTGGCAACATTATCTTTTTGATCAAATGATTCTCAGTGGATAGCAAGTACTAGTAGTGCATCAAGACAAGGAAAGAGTTAAAGCATATACATGGATCAAGAAGCAACAGAGGAACGAGTCATATGGTTTTTTAAAAGATCATACACACCTTCGAATCGGTCCAACATCATATCTGAACTGCGGCAGCTGCGATGTGTCCGACTTGACGTTGTCTTGTAACCTGCATTTCCTCCAATTAAACAGAGTAAAACGGGACAGCTTGACATGGTCTCCAAATACGAAGTGAACTTCCCTTGTGAATAATATGAACTATACTAATTCTTTTCCTACAAGGCCGAAGCATCAACTTCCATTTCTTTCTATTAAATACAGATTGAGTGAGATACTGTATGCTTTTCTTGTAATACTCTCAAACCAAATGGAAACGAAGACCAGGGCCACATTAGACAGTTCAGAATAAAAGAAGCCCAGAGCAATGGACGGAACCGAGATTCAAGTGGACCCCCACGATGGTAATCGTGAACTCTTGTAGCACTATGTGTAGGACAAACTCCCAAATAATAGGAAGTGAACTGGTCCTGGTAATAATGTGAACTACTATTTTTCATACTAGCCTGGTAATACTTATATTCACGACTTATGTATAGTTGAAAACAGAATTGTTGTATTAATCTATTCAACAGCAAGCCTACAATGTACCACAATGCATCGATAAAGAAGAGCAATTCTATCCAATTTGGGCAACCTATCTGACCTCTTTCATACGAATCAGAAACTGTATGTAACAGCTCTTGAGAATTGACAACAGGGTACTAAAGCATCATCAACTGCAGTTTACAGCATCCCTCTAGGCTGCGTCAAACGCGGTGCATCGTGAAAAGTAACTGGCCAATTCGGTCCCGTCTGGAATCGCTCCCCAATCTCCCTGAATTCGGTGTCAAACAGAGGGCCCCACGGCAGTCCTACACTACCGACCGGACGCGAGACCGATCTCGGAGAAGGGAGATCCGGCTGACCTCGATTCGACTCGGTTCTCGCGGCAGAAGGTCGAATCAACAAGGAGGCACAATCGAAGCAAGGCCAGGGCTTCCTTACCGAGAGGAAGAGGAGACGGAGAAGGAGCAGCCGGTCCGGGTACGTTGGAGGGGAGGTCGTTGCGCGGCGGCACGGAGTCCTGCGCCTGGAGGACGAGGAGGAAGTAGTAGCAGGATCGGCCAGGAGGAGCCGCCGGAGCAGCGGCGGAGCCCTCGCCATGTTCGGCAGCTGCAGTCGTGCGGCGGCGTGGCTGGCTCTGCTCCCGTGCGCTGAAGTCAATCGCGCTCCGGCGGTGGATTGGGGCCGTGCAGCCTGCCGCCGGGAAGAAGGTCAGGCGGGATTCGGCGCCGCCGCCGGGAAGAAGGTCGGGCGGGGATTCGGCGCGGCCGCAGGGGAAGAAGGTTCGGCGGGAGTTGGGGATGGGCGGCCAGGTTCCTGGCTTCCTGCCGATAGGGATGAAGGTGTGGGAGTTTTTTTTTAGGGAAGAAGGTGGGGGAGTTCACAAGGAGGGGATTCGCCAGGTGTGTGGGTCGGTGGGTTTCGTTGTGGCAGGTGGTCCGGTAAGGAGCCAGGGTTCGAGAATAGCTATTCTAGAACCCCTCTTAAGGGGGGTTCGAGAATAGTTGGGCTCTATATATATATATATATAGAGCCCAACTATTCTCGAACCCCCCTTAAGAGGGGTTCTAGAATAGCTATTCTCGAACCCCCAATCCGACCGAACCGAACGAAACCAAACCAACTTGCCCGAGAAAATCCTCCGACCCCAGGTCGTGGGTGTGAACTCCTCCTAGCTTCGATCGATAGGTACCCCGAATCCCGCCCCACCTTCTACCCTGGCAGCAGCGCCAAATCCCCGCCCCACCTTCTTCCCGGTGGCAACACCGAATCTCCGCCCGCCTTCTTGCCGGTGGCGGCACCGCATCCGCGACCCACCTTCTTCCCCTATCCCGCCCGCATCCTTCCTCGGCGGTGGCTCGCATCCTTGCCCGCCCTTCTCCACAGGCGACCCGCATCCCCGCCGTCTGCCTCTCCGGAGATCCCCGTCGTGCGCGTCCCCAGAGAGCCTCTACGCGCCGCCCCAGAGAGCCCTGCACGCCGCCACCATCCCCTGTAAATCGGCGGCCGCCGGCGCGATCCCCATCGATTCCGTCCACCATCCCCTGTAAAACCGATTAGGATAGGGCGGCCGGTGGGCGCCCAATCCGTCATCTACCTCGCCGGCGGGGCCTCCCAGGTACGGGCCACCACCTCGCCCCCTTCTTCCGCTCCCTCCCTCCGTCCCTCGCGACATCTCCACAGTAATTTCGACACCTGGACCGCCGCAGGCGCTCGGTTTGGCTCCTCTCCATGCCCGGCGCGTCCGGCAGCATCCTCGAGGTCGTCGTGCCCTACTCCAGGGCCTCTATGGCGCATCTACTCGGCAAGGTAAAGCACACCAGCACCCGAATCGACCGAATCCCTCCGCCCGGCCACTCGCAGATTCGTTCTTTTCTGGACACTCGTCGGACTGACCACTTGATGTTACAGTTGCCCTTGCAATTTACAAGCAAGCAGCCCGCAGAGGACATGGCGCTGGCTGCGTTCAACCGTGCCCTCAA
The DNA here is from genome assembly GCF_019359855.2 of Lolium perenne. Taxonomy (NCBI): domain Eukaryota; kingdom Viridiplantae; phylum Streptophyta; class Magnoliopsida; order Poales; family Poaceae; genus Lolium; species Lolium perenne. The sequence goes on from NC_067247.2 coordinate 66,856,227, forward strand.
GCTTTCTGGACCAGGTCTGTGGGTACCTTCTCTAACCTCATCATGACTCTAGATAATTATGCAAAACGAGGATGCAGTCTGCACTTGATATTATCTGTAGTACCAGAAAATGTAAGTAATTGGGTGAGAGCACTGACAGGTCTACACGTAATTGGGTGAGAGTACTGACAGGTCTACAAGTGGATCCCCCTTGCCTATACTTTGATTCCATATGAAACCTTCTCTGTTGTATTCGATGCCATATGACGTTCAGAACTTATTTGGAATTTCAGTATGTACATATGCGTAATCCACTTTGTTAACAAAAAAAATCATTTTCTTATGAATTATCTAGGAGTGTACTTTGCCGTGGAAGCTCACAAATTCTGGCTAGGAGGTTCAGTGTGTTGTTGTGGAGCATGCATTTGTTCTGCAGCGACACCAAATAGTGGAGGCCAAACATACAGTGACGAGGACGATATATCCTCTAAACTGTACATCTGGCTTGAAGTCCACTGTTTTGCTAGCGAGTAGTTTAGAATTCACAAAAGTTCAAACTATTTTGGACTCTGCTGCCCCTCTCCACCTCTCAATGAGTGGAGAAGTCATGTGGTGGGCTGAGCCCTTACAAAGCAGCAGGATCTTGCTCAGTGTCCACAAGCAGTAGCACAACGGGCTGCAGGTCCTCCGACGGTTGAAGTGCAGCTCTAAGTCGTGCTCTTCTTTTTGTTTGGATGAAGTAGCAGCTGGAGCACAAGTGCACACCCGAAAAGAAAGATGCAGTTACTGGGATGGTGGTGAAAGGGTAATATAAAAATGTGTGATATAGAAAAGACCACCTCATTTCCTGATGCCCATTGGTCAGTATCTAGATTTCTTCTGTGAATAACAGTGATCGTACTCATTGTTAAAAATAGACAGCAACATGAGGAGTCCGGGGGAAATAAACTAGGCAGTTCGGGAAGGTTTTTATTCCTCTGTTTATTGCTCATAATTGCATGATGAGTCACAGGCATCAAACGATAACTATCTGCACATAACCTGTTGTTGCCTTGTGTATTTTACCATCTCAGAGTCCTTAAATATGGTTCTCTAGTTGCTTCCAGTCAGCATAATCTTGTAATAAGATAATCGGACATGCTGCAAACATATACCTATGCCAGGAGGAATCTAATTTTAAAGTGTTTCTCCATTCGTTGTCCCTTTCCATGCTAATCTAAAAAGTAAACGTGTACGGGTACATGCCTTATATTGTCACGAAGTTCACTTTTACGCTCTGTGAAAGTTCACCTTATATTGTCACGAAGTTCAGTTCGTCAATTACAAGGTGAAAACCCACCGGAGGTGCAACATATTAGCTGGAAATTGATTTTTACCTCTTTCTTTGATCTATAATTTCTATTTTCTCCGCCTGTCTTTGCTTTACTAAAAATCTTTGTAAAAATTGCCTAGAAGCAGTTTGTGAATTTGTGAACCGCTCGAGATTTTTACAATTTTCTTCTCAGCGAGGTTTTGTCAACTCCTTGAAATGCATCGATGGAGACTTAATGCTATGTATTTTCTTGTTCTAATTGATTTGCTGGTTGGTTGGTAGCTGCTGACTTTTATTGATAAGAATGGATTTATTTTAGAAGTTCAGAAACTTTTAAATCCGAAGTCCAGTTCTACTCATGCTATGATTTTGTGTTGTCCTTTTCAGGAAGTTCACTTGTCATGCACTAGTGCTCTCGTCTCACAGTAACAGCCAACAGGGAATGCCCGGGTAGAGGTCGGTGCCCTTACCTGAACTTCTTCCTTGCTCCTTATTCAGAACATTGCAATAGTTCCGATCTACTTTGAGGATGTATGCTATTATAGGAGTAGACGCCTTGTTAAAAAAGTTCTCTTGGCGTGTATGAAAAAGTTCATTTCTTTCATAGGGATTTTACAGCATCGAGCGGTTCACTTGTTAACTTTGAGTAGTTCAATTAGGCTACAAAGAAGTTCCCGGTCCTGTAGAAAAAAAAAACAATGTTTGAGTAGTTAACCTGCATCGATGCGAGTCCGGCGATGCCCAACCCGGGAGTTCACATGCATATCCAGGGGATTTCACACACGTGCCCGCCCTCCGTCGACCATTTTTTGAGATGTAATTTTTTCTCTTCTTGTTCTTGAATAGTGGTCACATTCATATAGCTAAAAAATCATAGTGATGTGCTTGCTTTTGTTCTATTTCAGTTGTGCAATCCGAAATTCTTGAGCAGACTGTACTGTATCACGGTACTCTGAAGTTAGCTAGTGAGTTAACTTCTCAAAAAATGGTAGTTGTAACACATGTTCTGAAGTTCAAAATTTCAGTTTGTTTGGTAGAAACAGTTCCAATCGGACATGCTTAATTTGTTAATAGAACATAGTGCTACTTGTAGTTCACTTCTCCTAATTCATGAAGTTCACACATATTTTTACTTGATTATTTAGTTCATCCATTGTTCATTTTTTCCGGCAAAAAAGGTTCAATTCACCCACGAGGAAAACGTTCAATTTTGTTGTCATGAAGTTCACTATTTTCAAACCTGGAAGTTCACATATTGTTTAAAAATATGAAATTAGCTTTTATTTAAAATGTAAAATTCCCTTTTATATTATTTAAAATGTGAAGTTCGCTTTTATATAAAATGCAAGTTCGCTTGTCCACATAAGCACAAAAATTTGAAGTTCGTTTTTATTTAAAAAGCAAATTAGCTTGTCCATAATGTGAAGTTCAGTTTTATTGAAAATGCAACTCCTTGCATCTGTGAAGTGCAGCTGTATATTGTCCTTGCATCTGTCTCTCTTTTCTTTGTATTTGTTCTCTCTTTTCTCTGTATTTGCTCTCTCTTTTTGATGGAAAAAATGAATCAAGGCTAGGAATAATATGGTACAAGTATGTGCTGATGTCATGTCTGGCTATAAAAAGAAGTAGAGGTTCCTTTTCTTTACAAAGAAAGCCAACTGTTTTAACTTGCTTTTGTTGTTCCGTTTCAGGTATTTATCCATGGTAAGAAGGATGTCATGATCCGTCCAGGTACAACAAACCATGTGCATATACAGAGTGCACAATGCATATCGGGGATATGACATGATTGCTGAGATGCGAGTAATCAAGCAGGAACGATGATGAACTTGTGAAATTCAGATAAGTAGTGAAGTAGGGATGAACTCTGAAGTTCACCACAACCAGCCGCCGCCGCAGAGCTTATGCGGAATACCACTGGGCCTTCGCCGTGGCTGTGCCTCTCCACAATAGTACCCGGTTGTGGCAGTCTACACCAACACAGCAGGAGTCCACCAGGCGGCGCTCTGGGAGTCCACAATGGGGCAGGTAGGTACATCCTTACATTCACCGCACTTCCTCTAATGTACATTCAGTTTAAGCAACCCCTTGAGAACTTAAAACCTTCTTGACACTTGCTTTACAGTAGCAATGCCAAGGATTCAGCGAGATATTGGTCAAATGAAATTATCTGAAGCAACTAATTTTGGGTCGAATTATCTCAAACCAATGCCAAGGACGATGGGTGAAGTTCACTTCTTCTAAACCTTGTAATTCACTTCTCCTAATTCATGAAGTTCACATCTCTGGAATAGATGAAACAGCAGTTCCAAAATTCTCTTATGTGAGCAACTATTTGCTAACCAGCATTGATGTTTGTATACTAGTAATCAGCCTGATGTAGTTCTTTTTATATTGCAGTTTCATGTGCGATGGTGCTAGCTTGGGAGAATAAAGGGGTCTAGTGTCCACTGTCCGGTAAGCATTCAGCCGCTGCATCAACCAGGTGCCGCCTCAAGCTCGACCAAGCATACTCGCCCTTTCTTTAGAGCTCAGCAGTTCACATTCTGAGCATCAGTTCACGTATCTTTGTGCAGCGATTCAACGAGGAGTTGCCCTCAACGCTGAGCTGTGCAGCCACTGGGAGACAGAATTGTGAAGTCGGGAAAGCTATAGCTTTGAAGTTCAGAGAGATCTCAATTTATAGTTTTGGTTGAGAAATTGAATAAGTGATGTGAACGAGATTTGTCTTTCTATTGTTTTGTTTCTCTCGCTTTGTTAATGGTTTAGTGTTGAGACCGAATGGATGCGGTTCATTGTATGAATTTTACGAGTTCACATTTTTAAGTACCAAAAAGTACACCGTGTTTGCTGAAAGTTTTGTTTTTCTTGGATGATTATTTATGCAGCACATTCACTCTGTAACTTCAAGTTCACTTTTATTCTCTTGGTAGTTCATTCTTTTTTTGTAAATTGTGTTGCAGCACACGGGCACTATATTTGCATCGATTGGTTCACTGGCTTCAAATAGAAAAAGAAGTTCACCTCGTCCCCATATGAAGTTAGCTTATTTTTATTTTGGAAGTTTGTTTTGTATATTGATATTTTGTATTTTGTGATGCTGCTAGCTATTTGTTTTGTATATTGATATTATTCTGTGAAGTTCCTCTTTATTTGTTAGGAACTTCGGTTTGCATGTATGTGAAGATCCCTTATTATTAAGATTTTTGTCGAATTTGTTTCTGGAAGCTCACTTTATATATGTGCGAAAGTTCGGTATGTACGTATGTCAGTCTACACTTTGTACTACGCATCCTGTTACCATGTGCTTCATCTGAAAAATATCTAATGTAAAGCACATGTATCCTTTTCTTATAAATTTAAAAAGAAATGAAGTTCATTGTTTAGGCTTCCGCGGTTTGATATACAAAACATCGAAGTCCACTAAGAGAAATAGAACAAAAATAAAGAAGTTTGAAAATTCCATACTTTAGTATATTTTGAACTGCTCCTAAACCATAACTATTTTGGAAATATTCTATATGAAAATTTGCACTTTTTTCATAACTTTCCAGCGATGTATAATTTGTATCATTTTGATCGAAAGTTTGAAAACTATCACAAAAGCTGAAAGCAAAATCGACAATTTACATACTCCGTCAGGAAGTTCACTAGCATGTTCTGAGAAGTTCACTCTCATATTCAGGGCAGTTCAACTAGTCTTCATTTCCTGGGCGGAAATCATATACATGAAAATCTTGTGTACAGCCTCCGGTTTCCTAAATCGACCGCCACCCCATGCAATTGGCAATGATATGACTATATTCATACTCCAGGGTGGTGACATGCCACACTTAATCAATCTAAGTGAGACAATTTTAAAATGTTCCGAGTCGGCGTTGCATCCGATTGTGGGTATTTCTGAAATTAATTTTAAACAGTTTGGAATTTTGAAAAATGTTCAACATGAAAAAGTTTCGCTTAATCAATATCTATCCAACGACATATCATTTGTAATAATCCGACAAGCGGTTAAAAATTACAACCTAAGAAACCGTTGAAAAAGCATTGAAGTTGGGAAAAATGGGAACAACCATTTTCAAATCTGCTCTTAAACCGTGACGAATTTGGTAAAATGTTCAACATGAAAAAGTTTCGCCTAGTTAATATCTTTCCAACGACATATCACTTCCATCAATCCGACAAGCGGTTTAAAAACTAGAGCCAAACAAGTTCAGTAAAATCGAGAAATCCGTGAAAACATAGTTTGGCATATTTAAAATTAGTTTTAAATCATACATAATTTCGAAAACAAATAGAAACAAAAAAGATGCGAAATTTGTATATCTTTCCAACGCCATATCATATGCGTCATTCCGATAAGAGGTTCGTAAATTGGCCGCAAAATACTGTCCGCCAAAACACATGAAATTCTGGTGTTCCGCCAGGAAGTTCACTTCCCAGCAGCGGGAAGTTCAGAAAGGGTTCGAGAATAGTTATTCTCGAACTGGTTCGAGAATAGCAGACCTATATATATATATATATATATATATATATATATATATATATATATATATATATATAACGTTGTGTCAATCTGTATCCACATGAATCTTTTTTTCTTAACAAAGATGCAAAAGCAACCTTGCCTTATCTAAACCTAAAAAAGGGGAAACTATTTATGAATGAATGCATTGAATCAAAAAGGTGGTTGCATAGGATAGGCACTCACACGTTATCCATATTTGACAGGTGTTTTCTGTCCAAAGCTGAGCATAAATAGTGAGGTATTTTCTTGTGTTTTCATTGTAGCAAAAACTGGAACATTTTTTAAATAGAAAAGGAAATATCCTAACCCGGCAAGTCTCCAATATTATGTTAATCAAAATTTATCAAGGTAAGTTACAAAGTGTTCTACATCTAAACTTGACTCGACAGTCATTTATATAGTTTGGTTGTCGAAACTGAACACTGGAATCATATTGCATAAAAAGAAGAATTCTCAGTGCACTCCTCACAAGAGGTATGCTAACCTTCTTTTCGGGGAAATGCAAAGCTAAATAGCAATTTCTCCATTTATCTGCTCTCTATAGTTTCCATCCAAACCTAAAAATCACAGAATAGACAATAGCAGTGAATGTGTGTGTGTCATTACTGGAACATGGAGGGTTTAGGAGATTATCTCATATAGCTAGAACATCCAGAATAAAAAAAGAAAGTTTAAGTAATTAGTTAATTAAGCAAAGAAAGGCATGTTTGGCAATTTATTTTCTGGATGACTTATGCAGATATAAGTATATATAAGGAATACATGATGAAAGGTACGTACGTGAGTATGAATAAAAGCAAGACTGCTATTTAGATGTAAGTACTTAGTTGTATATAAGGTTAAATAATTAGAGTTGACATGACATTAACATGAAGCAGGACTAATGGCTTCTTTTATATTTATTTTCCATGTTTATTATGGCCAACATTAACAATTATGAAAGGGATTTATCTGATGAATGCATAGCATGCAGGGTGAAAATTAGATCAGCATGTACCCAGCTGATCGGTAACTAATGTTGATTGATCAAGGTGGTATAAAAGGAGTGAGATGGTAGGATGATGCTAAAAAGAGTAAAACCCTTTTATTTTTGCAAGCCAATATTTAGAAGCAGGATTTTTTTTTGCGATTATAGAAGCAGGATATATAATACTAAAAGATATAATACTATATCTAAGGACTGATATATATATATATATATATATATATATATAGTACTTTGCGAGATTGATAATCAGTCCATTGGGAGAGCTCGCTAAAAATGTGAGAAAATCACACTAATAAACTCCAATCACACTAAAACAGGAAATCCAATTCAAAATCGAACATGGCATTCAGTTTATTTTACAGTAGTAAATTGCTCTTAGGATATATATTTAGTAAAGGTGAGGAGAGGAGGTGCTTAGGATCTGTAATTAGTAAGGGTTGCAGGACATTTGAGGATAAGGAGAAAGAGGGCAAAAATGATTCAACTGTAGGGAGTCTTCAAGAGCGAGCACCTGTGGACGGAGCGTCTAGAAGCCAGATGGAGATGAACCCTTTGCTTACGGAATCTGTGTTGTTCAGCTGCAAGAGGGGGAATTGACTGGATATGAGCCTACCGCATTGAGAGTAACCATAAAAAAAGATGTGAGGCGGCACATTGATGACCAGAAGCGCGCCCGTTAGCTATAGATTGAAGGATAAAAAATGGAGCCTGAGATGAATCAAAGACCGGTGAAACTGAATAGAACGAAAGGAAATTGTACAGGCCTACAAAAACGAAGAAGACCAATACCTGCTGTAGCAACATATAGCAGATATATGAACATGATGAGGCCACTGTCAGGCCCCTCGATCTACCACGAATAGCCGAAGCAGGAGAGCAGCCAGGGGGCACGACAGCGGCCGGAGCTCCAGGAAGTGGAGCTTGTCCCTTGACGCTCCGCCCGCGCCCCACTTCATCATCGCGTGCGCGTCGCCCCGGCTGGAGGAGTAGCTCGGCAGGGAGGACGCCCCGGCTACCTGCTTCGAGGTTGAGCATCATCCTCGATCGGCGGAGATCTAGGTAAGGTTGTAGCGGTGGAGGCCTGGAGGGTATCACACGGGAGGCCGTGCTCACCGTCCCACCTCCATACCGACAACTTCCCCGCGAACCCATTCCCATCCGAGCTCGCACGACTGCCAGATCGGCGCGTGCCACCGCGATGCAAGGCCGGCCTCGGGGACTCGGCATCGTGCCGCTGCAGGGGTAACACGACCTACCGCCATCGGCCCTCCACAAGAGCGAACCGGCGAGTTTTCCGTACATACCGTCGGCGTTGCACATCCTGTTCAGGGCGTGGCCCATCTCCAGCGAGCGGCAGCGGCCCTCCATCTTCCGCGAGCTGCGGCGGCGGAACTGCCGGCGCGACGCTCAGGAAGATGGGAGGGAGCAGCGGCGGCCAACCATCCTCGCCGCGGTGTCGGCTGCCCGTCGCCCAGGTCGCGTCGAGTCACTAATAGAGGGTCGGACCCTTCCCAACCCCCACAACATTGCCGGAGCCTTGTCGTCCTTGACGGACGCGTTGCCGGCAGGTGAGCGTGTCGGGCTTAGCAGGAGGTTCCGGATAGAGGCAAGAAGAAGCGACCAAGCAGAGAGAATCGGGCGGGTACGGGCCGCCGAAGGCTATGGCGGCGAGCGGCAATGCGGTGTCCAAGGTGGGGCGGCGCGTCTGGTGGAAGAAGAAAAGCCGGAGGAGAGACGTGGGGAAAAAAGGCAAGGATTTAGTCAAAGCGGTGAGGGACACGCGGCCGAAAAACGAACGTGCGACCACCGCACCGCTCCAGCACATGGACATGGACCCCACCACAAAGACCAGACGGGAACAGCCACGGAGAAACAGGAATGAGCTACACTCACACAGGTCTAGTATAGAAGCAGACACGACGGAATAACCAGACCAAAACAGACCTGGTAGAAAATGCAAGATCCACCCAAGCTGCACATAAAAAAATAACACAGGCCGATAAAACCACGTGTCAGCTCCACATTAACCCCCAAAAAAATTCAAAACTATCACAAAAAAGATGTGTGTTCCCAAATAGTATAGTAGTTATATTCACAAACAAGGTTCTTATTAATGATGGATTACTTGGTATCAGGTACAAGTCATATAATAAAGCATGGTAATCAATTAAGCACACACAAGGAATGATAGTTGGCATTATGTTAATATGTAAAGAACAGTTGTCAGTTTTAATACTATATGTCATGGTTAATGTTTAATTATCATATACTTTAAAAGAATAACTTTTGAAGAACATGTTCTTTGATAAAGAACAAGTATGATAATTAGGTTGGGTTTCTATGGTTGACTATGGTTTCAGGTAGCTGCTGGAGTAAATATTAGATGGATCCCAACAAAGTTGGATTCATCAACACCTAGGGCTTGTAAGGTTAAGATAAGCCTAGGTATCCTAAGCAATTCATTATACAGGTTGTTGTCAAGGTTGGTTTATCTTGCTAGTGATAGCTGGCTAGGGTTTATAGGTTCTTTATAATCAGGGTTGGTGATGATTCCTTATTTTCTTCAAAAGAATAACTTTTGAAGAACATACTTCTTAAATAATAAGAAGTATTGCAATTAAGGTTGAGGTTGTCTTGTATTAGCCATTGGATTCACTAAGTAAGGGATGGTGATTTCCTAAATAGGATGTTAATAATTATCTCACACTAATAGGGTTTAGTGTGTATGGGATATGATGTCAATATTAGCATGGTTGCTATTGGAGTTCATCACAATGGTGTGATGCTATATAGGTATGAGTAAGGTTGATGATTTTGACAGTAGAGGCTAGGGTTTAAACTTGGTTGGCCCTACTTAATGATTTAGGTCTGATGAAGATGAACACATGGGCTACTAATTAGTAGTGATAGGGTTCCCATATATTATGTGGATGGGAACAAGCATCGAGTTGTTAAATATGAGTCTATGATTACTAATGAAGTAGCATGATCACATGTTACTTGGGTTTTAGGTTTGGGAATAATTTAGGGTTCATATTAAGTAGTGGAACTAGGGTTTCTAATTGGATTAGGGTTTTGGTTTTACACATGAAATGATGAATTCCTGTTTTCCTACCATATGGAACTAGATTTTCTAATTACCCTATAATTCTTGGTTTAATAACTTCATTATCAAGTTGAAGTTATTAATGAGTTTGAAATAAAAATAATATTGGATTTGACATTTTATTATTTTTACTGCATTTAATATTTAGGGTAATTATTAATTAGGGTTTAAATCCTTCTAATAAGGATTTAACAAAATAACAAATAAAGAAAATTAGTTTCATTGTTTTCTTTATTTATTTACTGGTTTTATTTAGTTAGGAAAGTTTTCCTAATTATTGAATTTTAATTGAATTTAGAATTAATAAATGGGCTTAAATAACAAGTATTAAATAAATGAATTTTTATTAAAAATAAAAATTTCATTTTATATTTTTATTGGATAGAGTTTTCTTTTCTAAGAATTTTAATATCTCATTTGTATTTTTCTGAATTATTATGAATTTTATACGAATTTGTAAAGTTGCAGTAATTTATGAATTAGAAATTAAAACAGAAAGACTACTAAACTTACCTGGCTAATGTACCCACAGGGGCACTGACCAGTGGGCCATTGGCCAGGTCAGACGCCACGTCGGCGTGGACCAAGTCCAAATTGCCAACATGGCCTGGGAGTTCATGGCCGGCGGGTCGCCGGTGATGGCTCCGGAGCAAGGCTGCTCCCCAGGACGAGTGACTACTCCTAATCAAACCACGGTACGGTGAGGAACCTAGTGGTGGCGGCGCCGCTCCCTAATTGTCACCGGAGCATGACCGGCGGCGACGAGGATGGCTGGTGCGGCCAGGGTTTCGGTGTGGGGGAGGAATTGGAGCAAGGAGGAAGAAATCGAGCCAGGGGTTCGTCTTGGGGTATTTATACGATGCCTGGGCGCGTGCTTAGTCACGAATTCGATCGAGCAGAGCTTGCCAGCGGCGAGGAGAAGAGGAGCACGGCGTCTCGGTGGCCTCCATGCGTGAAGAAGGAGATGAGGACGAGGTCTCGTGATATTTTGACTGAAGGGGTATGTGGGCTGCTCCTGGGGGGTGGCTTGGGCCGTGTTGATGGGCTCCTACTGGGCTGCTGCGCTCTGGTAGGTCCAGGTGAGTTTTTTCCCTCTTCTCTTCTTTTTCTATTTTCAATTCTGGTTTTTATAATTCAAATTTGAATTCTTTTCTATTTTGCAGGTCTTACTTATTTGAAACATATAAGGATTAGTTCAAGATGCTGCAAGGTCTTGAGTGGTGTATTTGCAAATTTAATGTGGCACCATAACATTGGTTTAATTATTATTATTGATATTTGAATTTGAATACCCCTATGGACATGAATTTGAATATTATCTTTGGGAATATTCAAATTGTTTTCCAATTGGTAGTTTTCTTACTTAGTAATATTTCTTGTTTTATTTGGTATTGCTTTGCAAGAAATAAGTTGCCAAGTAAGGTTTGTTTATGGAGTTCTATTAAGTAGGTGACTAAATGGCATGATTTCATGTGCTAAAAATATCTCTAAGGACTTGATCTCTCATTTGAGATTGTTGGTCACTTACACATGAATTTATGTGAGCACTTGCTTGTTAAGGTCTTGTGAGGTTTATCTTAATTTCTATTTCAAGTTTAATACTTGTACTATTATTTTAATAACACCTTGAAATACTTAGAGTAGGTATTACTCTCATCAGGGTTTGGTTTTGATTCTAATGATAAGTGGTTGATTACCACTTATGGGTTTGAATTATTAAATATAGTACAAGGTTAATCTTTGGTTCATAAGTGAAACCAAAGATATAGTTTGTGAGCAATTTCTAAGGTTCTAATGAGATTCACCTAATGGCAATTGGTTTGAATCTCATCTATAGCCTGGTTTGTATTATGATCACCATAGTGATACATAAACTAGGGTTGCGGTTTAATTCTTGGTTGTGAGATGGGATGACACCATATTGCATGTGCTAGGGTTAATCTCCCCTAACCAAGATGATATGGTTACTTTCTTAATTGCTTCTGTGCTCATTTAATTACTAAGGATTTGAGAATTGGTTTTATCTTCTACCAATTAACTACAATTATTATCCTTAATTTATCATTAAGTTAACTACATTGGTTATAGTTCTTTTTGTAGTTAACTTTGGTCTTATGGATGAATGGTTTCTCACCATATTAAATATGGAGTTTTACTCTAAGGTTTTCTTAGGTTCTTTGTTTTATGAAATATAGGTATGGTAGGATTCTACTTATGATCACCAAATGGTTCACAAGTAAAAGATAAGATATAAACCTAGGGTTGCTTACTAGGTATCTTCCTATAATTTCATGTGGGAATGAAATCTATTTATTCTAGTAGGGTTTAACTTATCCTCACATACTTCAAGAGCATGATCATGGTTAGACATGATCGACTTGTTCTTAATATCTCTACCTCAAGTTCTTAGGGTTTATGATCATCACTCAATTTATAATGATCAAGGTTGGACTTCCTAATGTATCTCTGATGAATTTGGTTTCTCACTCCCATGATCAAGCATTGTCTTGATCAACTAGGATATATCACTTCTATTTTACTTTCTTGAATAGAACTACTATGGTTGCCTCTTAAGTTTATATCCCAGGAGATTGCCTGAGATAATTACTTAAAGTACCCTCAAGAACTGATGGTTTAACCATTTGGATATTTGAATAGATAAAACTAGGATTAGTATGGATGGTCTCTCTCATTTGGGAAGGACTTCAATGCTAACCTAATATTAGGCTCCATAGAGGTTGATGTGATCATCAAGATCTATGTTTAACATTAATGGTTATCTCTCTCTAGGGTTGTCTTGAAGATTATGATTTGAATACTTGGATGTATATCCAAGGTTTAACTCAAGTTTTGTTATTGCTTCTTTAATAATTATAATAGAACTCTCACCTCTCTAGGTTTGATGTAAAACTATTTGGAATAGGGAAGAATATATATTTCTTAAGTTGAATCTCCTTGTCTTGTTTCCAAGGTTACAGTAGAATGGATATCATAGGGTTTATGATAAATGCATGGATTAGTTTAAGACATGGAGAAGATAAGTGAAGAATAGTTTCTCCAATTGTTGTTACTTGATTTCCAAATAGATTGATGTTCATAGGTTATGGCAGGAATTCCATGTTATGATCTTTGATGACCCACAAGTATAGGGGATCGCAACAGTCTTCGAGGGAAGTAAAACCCAATTTATTGATTCGACACAAGGGGAGACAAAGAACACTTGGAAGCCTTAACAGCGGAGTTGTCAATTCAGCTGCACCTGGAAACAGACTTGCTCGCAAGAGTTTATCGATAATGCAGTTTTATAGCGATAGCAGTAGTGAAATAACATGACGAGAGTAACAAAGACAGCAGTAGTGATTTTAGTAAACAGCAGGATTAAAATACTGTAGGCACGGGGACGGATGACGGGCGTTGCATGGATGAGAGAAACTCATGTAACAATCATAGCAGGGCATTTGCAGATAATAATAAAACGGTGTCCAAGTACAAAGCAATCAATAGGCATGTGTTCCATATATAGTCGTGCGTGCTCGCAATGAGAAACTTGCACAACATCTTTTGTCCTACCAGCCGGTGGCAGCCGGGCCTCAAGGGAAACTACTGGATATTAAGGTACTCCTTTTAATAGAGTACCGGAGCAAAGCATTAACACTCCGTGAACACATGTGATCCTCACATCGCTACCATCCCCTCCGGTTGTCCCAATTCTTGTCACTTCGGGGCCATTGGTTCCGAACAGCGACATGTGTATACAACTCATAGGTAAGACCATAAACAATGATTATCTTGATGAAATAATAACATGTTCAGATCTGAGATCATGGCACTCGGGCCCTAGTGACAAGCATTAAGCATAACAAGTTGCAACAATATCATCAAAGTACCAATTACGGACACTAGGCACTATGCCCTAACAATCTTATGCTATTACATGACCAATCTCATCCAATCCCTACCATCCCCTTCGGCCTACAGCGGGGGAATTACTCACACATAGATGGGGGAAACATGGCTGGTTGATGTAGAGGCGTTGGCGGTGATGGCGGCGATGATCTCCTCCAATTCCCCGTCCCGGCGGAGTGCCAGAACGGAGACTTCTGGCTCCCGCGACGGAGTTTCGCGATGTGGCGGCGTTCTGGAGGGTTTCTGGCGACTTCGACTTCTCCCCGTGCGTTTTTAGGTCGAGGCCGATAAATAGTCCGAAGGAGGGCATCGGAGGCCGGCCGAGGGGGCCACACCACAGGGCCACGTGGGCCCCCCTGGGCCGCGCCGCCCTATGGTGTGGGGCCCACGGGCCTCCACCTGGTTTGTCCTTCTGGCTCCGTTAGTTCTCTGGGAAAATAGGGCCTTCTGCATAAATTCCGAGGTTTTTCCCGAAAGTTGGATTTCTGCACAAAAACGAGACACCAGAGCAGTTCTGCTGAAAACAGCGTTAGTCCGTGTTAGTTGCATCCAAAATACACAAATTAGAGGCAAAACAATAGCAAAAGTGTTCGGGAAAGTAGATACGTTTTGGACGTATCAACTCCCCCCAAGGTTAGCTTATTGCTTGTCCTCAAGCAATTCAGTTAACAACTGAGCGATAAAAGAACTTTCACGAACATATTTGCTCATATGATGTATATATTCTCATGCTATGGCTAATACTTAAGCAGTTCATAATGAGATACATGCAAATAAGATCATCTAACAGCTATGCCAATCATGAAGAGGTACCAACAATTAATAATAAGCATCATGAATCATGTATAAAAGCAGGATTGCAATGTTCATAAGAGAGTATGATAAAGTGGTATCTCGCTTGCCTGTATTTGATTGGCAAAACATAAATGCCCGGGCACCTCTGGAGTTCATAGAAAGACTAGAAGTAGTGATTGTCAAAAGATAAATGCATCAAAGTTATACCACAATCAATCATATTTTGAGACAAGCATATTATACTAAGAATGACAGTTGTGCTCTCAAGATAGTGCTCAAAGAAATAATGGAGACACAACATAAAAGTAAAAGATTGACCCTTCGCAGAGGGAAGCAGGGATTAACATGCGCTAGAGCTTTTCATTTTTATAAAGACAGGAGTAAAATTATTTTGAGAGGTGTTTGTTGTTGTCAACGAATGGTAATGGGTACACTAACTACCTCGCCAACTGGACTTTCAAGAGCGGCTCCCATCAATTATTGCATATTTATTTGGCACTCCTTCCAACCTTTCTTACACAAACCATGGCTAACCGAATCCTCGGGTGCCTGCCAACAATCTCATACCATGAAGGAGTGCCTTTTTATTTTATTTTTATTATGATGATGACACTCCCCCCAACCTTTGCTTACACAAGCCATGGCTAACCGAATCCTTCGGGTGCCGTCCAACAATCACAAACCATGGAGGAGTGTCTATTTAAGTTAATTAATTCGGGACTGGGAATCCCATTGCCAGCTCTTTTTGCAAATTTATTGGATAAGCGGATGTGCCACTAGTCCATATGAGAGTCTGTCAAAAGTAAATGACAAGGTTGAAAGCTAAACACCACATACTTCCTCATGAGCTATGAAACATAAACACAAATTGAGAAGCATTTTGAAGGTTTTAAAGGTAGCGCATGAGAATTTACTTGGAATGATTTGAAATGCCATGCATAGGTATTTATGGTGGACACTTTTGGAACAACTTGGTTTTCAGGTGTTTGGAAGCACGAGCAGCGTTCCCGCTCAGTACAAGTGAAGGCTAGCAATAGACTAGGGAGCGACAAATCAAGAGAGCAAAGAATCGTCATAATCATGCTTGCGGCAAAATAAATTAACGGAGGCATAAAAGTGATACAAGAACTCTGAAGCAATATAGATCATCGAGGCTTAATTGACTTTTTGTTCAGTCATATGCATGCGTGAGCATGTGCCAAGTCGATATAAATGAATTATTCAGAGGAGGATACCACAATGCCATACTTACTTATGAATAAAACAATGCAAGCAAACATCCATGACATGCTACTCATATTAATAAATTGGAGCTAAACATGAGAGATCATGAACTACTAGACTTTCTCAAATAACATATACCTCACATGAACCAACTAAGCATGCTCACATGGATGAGTATATGTACAAAAATGAAAACAAATAGAGTTCATACCAGCCTCTCACCACAATCAGATTGTCGTAGATCGTCATTATTGCCTTTTCACTTGTATAGCTTGGATAATATGAAATGAAAACCACGCTCCAGCCACTGAAGACCATTGAACTCATAAAGAACTTTACAAACCAAAGAATAACAGCAAATATTTTTGGTGTTTTCAAATTAGAAACGAGAACAAGAGGAAACAAACAAACAAAGCAAAATCTTTTTGGGTTTTCTTATAGCAAACTAGTAATAGCAAATAAAGCGAAACAAATGCAAGAAACCAAAGCAAACAAATGGTGAAGAGAAACAACAGAAATATTTTTGGTCTTCTTGTGTTTTGGGAAAGAAACAAAGCAAAAACAAGAAATAGCAAACTAAAAGAAACACAGAAAAGCGAGATGGCAGAAATCTGCCAAAACCTGATAGCAGTACAGAAATCGATTTTTACAAAAATCTTACGTTGCTCAGCTCGAAAAGTGTTCAACTAATGAAAGTTAGATAACAACCTGGGGAACCTGAACAAAAATTGGCAGCTCAAAATGACGCTCTGGCTATTTTTGAGAATTTTTACGGTAACATTCCAGAATCTGTTTTCAGGCAGCACTTCCCCAAATATCATCTTCCTCTCATTAGAAAACCACTCAAACGAACAAAAAAAGTATGTACAAGTATCCAGCAATCATAATATGCAAAGAATGAGTGATGCCGGTATACCTCCCCCCAAGCTTAGGCTTTTGGCCTAAGTGGATTTCAACCCCAACGAGGATCGTTGTTACTCGCCGGTGGGTAATTCATGGAGTAGTTATAGTAAAGTTCCTGTGCAGAAGAAAAGCGTGGAGGCTCCACATATCCAACATGTTGATGCGAGGAACTTGCTGCATCGGATGATGAGTCGAGGTGCTCCTCGACCTCAGTGTCGTCTCTTGCATGTTGACCTCCTCTCTCTATGTGTGCATCCAGTGCACCTTCTGTGACCGACCAATCTCCCCTGGAATCAAGGTTAGACAAAACAGGCGCAGGCAATCTTACTAGTTTCTCAGTTTTCTTAGTTATTCTCCAGACTTTCTTATAAAATGTCATCTTGTAAAACAGGTTACCCAAGTTGGAGGAATCTGAAACAAATTCATGTTTAATCATAGAGGCTATGTCAAGTTTTTCTATGGGGAATGGAATATCAAAATGATGAGGTTCTACATTATGAAAAGCTAGTAAACGAGAGGCGATGAGACCTCCACAAATTCCACCTTTCTCACGGTTAGTAGCAAGTCTATAAGCTATCAATGCCCCCAAATTATAAGTCTTACTATTTTGCAGTGCCGCAGCTAGAAAAGCCAAATCCGGGATAGAAAGTTTACCACCAATCTTTTTAGCAAGGACGCATTTGGTAATAAAATAGGCAAAGTAGCGGATAGCCGGGAGCTGAATACTAGTGATTTTACCATTATCCCCTGAGAAACTCCTTCCATCGCAAATCATCTTGAAGAGGTCCAAGAGTTCTTGCGGCGATCCCCTTATCTTCTCGCATGACCCCCATTGCGGTACTCTAATTGCTGCACAAAAAGCACTAAATGGCAAGTTGACAGCTTTATTGTAAATTTTATACTGGACCGTGGGGTTAGATCGCGACCAATTGAACTTGAAGTCCTGCACAAAAGACATAGTTAATTTTACATATTGTCTTGGCTCTCCTTCAACAAAGTCACTCAGCCCTGCACGAGAAATTAGACTTTGAACATCTTCAAGTGTTCCCGCGCTTCTCATGAAATCCGCGCACGGGTAATAAGAGGGGTATACTCCCTCTTCACAATTGACTCTCATAACTTGTTGGACTTCCAATTCTTGCTGGTTCAAGTGATATCTATTCCACTCCATTTTCTGAAATTTCAACAAACAATATAAAAATTTGATTTGGTGACATATAATTGAGGGAAACTACCATAGGAACTTGCTAGAGTACTAATCATGCATCAAAACTAGTTTCTACCACTTAGAACAAGCATGCAAGCTCACTAAACATGTTACCTACAGCAGCAAAATATTCAAGATATACTCAACCAAACAAAATTCTACTTGGATGGGTGGAGGAGTCACATACCGAAGAGCAAATGTGCCAAATTTCAGATGCAATACTGGGCTGAGCAAAGAGATCGAGAAATCTGGAACTCTGGAGCAAAAACGCGAGTGAGAGGAACTTGGTACGAGTTTTTTCGGGAGAGAGAAGGTGCTGGGAGGAAGAGATGGCAAAGTGGGGCAAGGAGGGGCCCACACCACATGGTGGCGCGGCCACCACCTTGGTCGTGCCGGCCTATGGTTTGGCGCCCTCTGGTGCCCCACAGGTCATCCTTTGGTGCTCCCAGGTGCCTCGTCGAAAAATAGGACCAACGGTATAATTTTTGTGAATTTTTGAAAACTTTGAAAAATGCACATTTCTGGGTATTTAATTTATTATTACTGGCCAGGAATTTTTTTTGAAATCTTCGATTAACTAAGGAACTTTGCAAATTAAAAATGCTACAGCAACTAGAGCAAGTGGAGGAAGAAAGAGATGTTGTTTACCCCCTCTATGCACGTAAAAGGTATTCGTTAACAAGGTTGATCAAGTCTTGTCACCAAATAAATTTTACATAGCATAAAAAGAAATAAACCTCAAATCAATCATGTTACCTTGAATTGTATTGATATGGATCCAATCACAAGAGTTTGATATTCTTCCTTAGGCTCATATATAGGACAATCAATAGTTCCCACTTTGATAGTTCTCACATTTGAAATAGTATTAACTCCACACGCTTTCTCAATCTTCTTGGGGAAATAAACGGTATGCTCCCTATCATCAACATTGAAAGTAACCTTTCCTTTATTGCAATCAATAACAGCCCCTGCGGTGTTAAGAAAAGGTCTCCCAAGAATAATAGACATATTATCATCTTCAGGCATTTCCAACACAACAAAATCAGTTAATATCAAGCAGTTAGTAGTAACTTGAACAGGAACATCCTCACATATACCAACAGGAATAGCAGTAGATTTATCAGCCATTTGCAAAGATATATCAGTAGGTATCAACTTATTGATAACCCACAAGTATAGGGGATCGCGATAGTCTTCGAGGGTAGTATAACCCAAATTTATTGATTCGACACAAGGGGAGGTAAAGAATACTTATAAGCCTTAACAACTGAGTTGTCAATTCAGCTGCACCTGGAAAAGCACTAGCAACAGGGGTGATGTGAAAGTAGCAGTAATATGAGAGCAATAGTAACAGTAACACAGCAGCAGTAATAGCAATATGAGAGCGATGGCACCAGAAGATAGTTGATACTACTTCCAATGACATGTAGAACAAGTATATTATGATGAGAGATGGACCGGGGTTCCCAGCGATCTACACTAGTGGTAACTCTCCAATAACAAGTGTTGGGTGAACAAATTACAGTTGGGCAATTGATAGGAATCAAAGCATTAAGAAAGAATATCAGGCTTATTAATTATGTAGGCATGTTTTCCGTATATAGTCGTACGTGCTCGCAATGAGAAACTTGCACAACATCTTTTGTCCTACCAGCCGGTGGCAGCCGGGCCTCAAGGGAAACTACTGGATATTAAGGTACTCCTTTTAATAGAGTACCGGAGCAAAGCATTAACACTCCGTGAAAACATGTGATCCTCACATCACCGCCATCCCCTCCGGTTGTCCTGATTCTTCTCACTTCGGGGCCATTGGTTCCGGACAGTGACATGTGCATACAACTTGTAGATACAATCTAAGCAATAAGTATAGAGCTCAAATCTAAGATCATGCCACTCGGGCCCTAGTGACAAGCATTAAGCATAACAAGATTGCAGCAACAATAACTTCACAAACTTTATAGATAGACTAATCATAATGTATCATCCATCGGATCCCAACAAACACAACACCGATTACATCAGATGAATCTCAATCATGTAAGGCAGCTCATGAGACCATTGTATTGAAGTACATGGGGGAGAGTATACCGACATAGCTACTGCTAGAACCCGTAGTCCATGGGGGAACTACTCACGGAGCATGGCGGAGGCGGTGGCGTTGATGGAGATGGCTTCCGGGGGCACTTCCCCGTTCCGGCAGGGTGCCGGAACAGAGTTCTGTCCCCCGAATTGGAGTTTCGCGATGGCGGCGGCGCCCTGGAGTCTTTCTGGAGTTTCGTCAATTGGTGCGGTGTTTTTAGGTCGAAAAGGGGTTTTATAGGCGAAGAGGCGGCGCGGGGAGGGCACCTAGGGCGCCACACCCTAGGCCGGCGCGGCCAGGGTCCGGCCCGCGCCGCCATGTGGTGTGGTGGCCCTGGCCCCTCTCCGACTCTTCTTCGGTGTTCGGAGCCTTCCGGGAAAAATAGGAGGTTTGGCGTTGATTTCGTCCAATTCCGAGAATATTGCCCGAACAGCCTTTCTGGAACCAAAAACAGCAGTGAAAACAGAACTGCACTGTGGCATCTCGTTAATAGGTTAGTTAGGAAAATGCATGAAATCATCATAAAGTGCAAGCAAAACATGTAAGTATTGTCATAAAACAAGCATGGAACGACAGAAATTATGGATACGTCGGGGACGTATCAGCATCCCCAAGCTTAGTTCTGCTCGTCCCGGAGGTAAACGATAAAAGAATAATTTCTGTAGTGACATGCTACTTACATAACCTTGATCATACTATTACAAAGCATATGAAATGAATGAAGTGACTCAAGGCAATGATCTATAGTTGCTAACAAGTAGATAACATATAGCAAAACTTTTCATGAAGAGTACTTTCAAGACAAGCATCAAAAGTCTTGCACAAGAGTTAACTCATAAAGCAATAGATTCAAAGTAAAGGCATCGAAGCAACACAAAGGAAGATATAAGTTTCAGCAGTTGCTTTCAACTTTCAACATGCATATCTCATGGATAATTGTCAACATAAAGTAATATGATGAATGCAAATATGCAAGTATGTAAGAATCAATGCACAGTTAACACAAGTGTTTGCTTCTAAGGTGGGAGGAAATGGGTAAACTGACTCAACATAAAGTAAAAGAATGGTCCTTCAAAGAGGAAAGCATCGATTGCTATATTTGTGCTAGAGCTTTGGTTTTGAAAACATATAGAGAGCATAAAAGTAGAGTTTTGAGAGGTGTTTGTTGTTGTCAACGAATGGTAGTGGGTACACTAACTACCTCGCCAACCGGACTTCCAAGAGCGGCTCCCATGAATTATTTGCTTGTTTATGTGGCACTCCTTCCAACCTTTCTTACACAAACCATGGCTAACCGAATCCTCGGGTGCCTGCCAACAATCTCATACCATGAAGGAGTGCCTTTTTATTTTAGTTTTATTATGATGATGACACTCCTCCCAACCTTTGCTTACACAAGCCATGGCTAACCGAATCCTTCGGGTGCCGTCCATCAATCACAAACCATGGAGGAGTGTCTATTTAAGTTAATTAATTCGGGACTGGGAATCCCATTGCCAGCTCTTTTTGCAAAATTATTGGATAAGCGGATGTGCCACTAGTCCATATGAGAGTCCGTCAAAAGTAAATGACAAGGTTGAAAGCTAAACACCACATACTTCCTCATGAGCTATAAAACATTGACACAAATTGAGAAGCATTTTGAATTGTTTAAAGGTAGCACTCAAGCAATTTACTTTGGAATGGCAGGAAATACCACATAGTAGGTAGGTATGGTGGACACAAATGGCATAGGTTTTGGCTCAAGGTTTTTGGATGCACGAGAAGTATTCCCTCTCAGTACAAGGTTTAGGCTAGCAAGGTTGTTTGAAGCAAACACAAGTATGAACCGGTACAGCAAAACTTACATAAGAACATATTGCAAGCATTATAATACTCTACACTGTCTTCCTTGTTGCTCAAACACTTTTACCAGAAAATATCTAGACCTTAAGAGAGATCAATTATGCAAACCAATTTTAACAAGCTTTACGGTAGTTCTCCACTAATAGGTTTAAACTACATGCAAAAACTTATGATCTACTTGAGAGCTCAAAACAATTGCCAAGT
Source organism: Lolium perenne (assembly GCF_019359855.2). NCBI lineage: Eukaryota > Viridiplantae > Streptophyta > Magnoliopsida > Poales > Poaceae > Lolium > Lolium perenne. The sequence continues at coordinate 66,878,307 of NC_067247.2, forward strand.
ATCAAATTATCCAAGACATATGAGGCATTTTCTTTTCCAACCAAATAAAGATAAGTATTGTAGCTTCCAACTTTTATCATTGAACATTAAAAGTAAAACGAAGAACAAGTGTTCATATGAAAAAGCGGAGCGTGTATCTCTCCCAATCAAGGATTGCTAGGATCCATCTTATTCAAACAAAAACAAAACGAAAATAAACACACAGATGCTCCAAGTAAAGCACATATGATGTGACTGAATAAAAATATAGTTTCAGGGGAGGAACCTGATAAGTTGATGAAGAAGGGGATGCCTTGGGCATCCCCAAGCTTAGACGCTTGAGTCTTCTTGAAATATGCAGGGATGAACCACGGGGGCATCCCCAAGCTTAGACTTTTCACTCTTCTTGATCATATATCATCCTCCTCTCTTGACCCTTGAAAACTTCCTTCACAACAAACTTCTCATAAACTTCATTAGAGGGGTTAGTACTCAAAAAATTTGAATCCACCTTGGTCCTGTAGTGGCACATTGCAAGAACTCAATAAAACATTAGCTACAGCTCTCTACGTCTAGAAAAGCTCGCTTAAAGTCCGCAAGAGACAATGCAAAAAACAGAGACAGAATCTGCCAAAACAGAACAGCCAGTAAAGACGAATTTTAATAAAATACTTCCGTTGCTCAAATCAGAAAACTCAAAACTAATGAAAGTTGCGTACATATCTGAGGAACACGCACGTAAATTGGCATAATTTTCTGAGTTTCCTACAGAGAATTGGACCAAGATTCGTGACAGATAGAAATCTGTTTCTGCGCAGAAATCCAAATATAGTATCAACCTTCGATTAGAGGCTTCACTTGGCACAACAAAACACAAAACTAAGATAAGGAGAGGTTGCTACAGTAGTAAACAACTTCCAAGACACAAATATAAGACAAAGTACTGTAGCAAAATAACACATGGGTTATCTCCCAAGAAGTTGCTTTCTTTATAGCCATTAAGATGGGCTCAGCAGTTTTGATGATGCACTCGCAAGAAATAGTATTTGAAGCAAAAGAGAGCATCAAGAGGCAAATTCAAAACACATTTAAGCCTAACATGCTTCCTATGCAAAGGAATCTTGTAAATAAACAAGTTCATGAAAAGCAAAGTAACAAGCATAGGAAGATAGAATAAGTATAACTTCAAAATTTTAAGCATATAGAGAGGCGTATTAGTACTATGCAAATTTCTACAACCATGTTTTCCTCTCTCATAATAATTTTCAGTAGCTTCATGAACAAACTCAACAATATAGCTATCACATGCAGCATACTTTTCATGATCCACAAACATATAATTTTTATCAAGTTCAAGAATAGTGGATTTAATGCTTTCAAACTTACTTTTATTAATAATATAACAAGGTAGTTGATCATTCTCAAGAGATATGGGACTCATAGAATAAGTCAAGAACTCTCCAATCCCATTTTCATTAGTAGCACAATTAATATTATCAAGTAACATAGGACCATCATCTAGAGATTTATCATAAACATTTGCCAAGCAAAATTCTTTAGTACCATGCATTTCGACATCAGGCACAAACAAAGCATTATCATAAGATTTATCAAAGTAGCATGGATTATCATAAATAACAGTAGCATAATCATTCTCACAAGTATTACTCATAGGTACTATTTCAAGAGAATCCACAGGAACATAACATTCAACCTCTTAGGTAAGCATGGAGGACAATCAAATAGTGTAAGGGATAAAGAGTTACTCTCATTAGAAGGTTGGCATGGGTAGCTAATCCATTCTTCCTCCTTTTGTTCGTCGCTCTCCTCTTCTTTTTCATCCAATGAGCTTTCAGGTTCATCAATTTCCTCCTCTTTTTCATCCAATGAGCTTTCAGGTTCATCAATTTCTTCTTCCACCGGTTCCTGCAAATTGTGAGTGCATTCTTGTGCATTAATGTGTCTCTCTTTATAATCAATGATATAAGGATTATTACCGAAGCATTCTATGCAACAATTAAGGATAGAAGAGACATAATCTTTAAGGTCCTTACAAACAACACAAGTTTCATAATTCTCAACCATGAAGGATTCGATCTCAGAGGCTCCCATAAACACGACAAATTGTTCTACCTCTTCGAACCCATAATGAATATAGCAATTCCGATTATAGTTCTTAATTAAAAATTCCTCACTAAAGCCACATTGAAATTTAAGATGTTTAGTATCCTGTTGAGAGCAACAGTTTATATCATGGCGTTTAAGCAAGATTTTAGCAATTGTATTCACTTTTTCTATCATAGCACTCATTACTTCACCCGCTCTTGATTTCCTATAATTATTATAACATTCTATGAGCTCCAAGTAGGTTGTTGGTTCTCCCATAACAGCAGTTTTTAATTTTTCGGTTTTTCAAATTTTTATGGATTTTTGGGTATATGAGACAAATAAAACAAGACAAAAATAAACTAAGCAGAAGTAAATTACGCAAACTAATACTAGACAGAAATAAACTAAGCACAAATAAACTAGACAAAAGTAAACTAAGCAAAACGAAATAAAATAAAACAGAGAGAGAGGTAGAGTGTACTCCCCAGGTGAACTTATAAGTAGAGCTATGCCTCCCCGGCAACGGCGCCAGAAAACAGTCTTGATAACCCACAAGTATAGGGGATCGCGATAGTCTTCGAGGGTAGTATAACCCAAATTTATTGATTCGACACAAGGGGAGGTAAAGAATACTTATAAGCCTTAACAACTGAGTTGTCAATTCAGCTGCACCTGGAAAAGCACTAGCAACAGGGGTGATGTGAAAGTAGCAGTAATATGAGAGCAATAATGTGATAACACAGCAGCGATAATAGCAATATGAGAGCGATGGCACCAGAAGATAGTTGATACTACTTCCAATGACATGTAGAACAAGTATATTATGATGAGAGATGGACCGGGGTTCCCAGCGATCTACACTAGTGGTAACTCTCCAATAACAAGTGTTGGGTGAACAAATTACAGTTGGGCAATTGATAGGAATCAAAGCATTAAGAAAGAATATCAGGCTTATTAATTATGTAGGCATGTTTTCCGTATATAGTCGTACGTGCTCGCAATGAGAAACTTGCACAACATCTTTTGTCCTACCAGCCGGTGGCAGCCGGGCCTCAAGGGAAACTACTGGATATTAAGGTACTCCTTTTAATAGAGTACCAGAGCAAAGCATTAACACTCCGTGAAAACATGTGATCCTCACATCACCGCCATCCCCTCCGGTTGTCCTGATTCTTCTCACTTCGGGGCCATTGGTTCCGGACAGTGACATGTGCTTACAACTTGTAGATACAATCTAAGCAATAAGTATAGAGCTCAAATCTAATATCATGCCACTCGGGCCCTAGTGACAAGCATTAAGCATAACAAGATTGCAGCAACAATAACTTCACAAACTTTATAGATAGACTAATCATAATGTATCATCCATCGGATCCCAACAAACACAACACCGATTACATCAGATTAATCTCAATCATGTAAGGCAGCTCATGAGACCATTGTATTGAAGTACATGGGGGAGAGTATACCGACATAGCTACTGCTAGAACCCGTAGTCCATGGGGGAACTACTCACGGAGCATGGCGGAGGCGGTGGCGTTGATGGAGATGGCTTCCGGGGGCACTTCCCCGTTCCGGCAGGGTGCCGGAACAGAGTTCTGTCCCCCGAATTGGAGTTTCGCGATGGCGGCGGCGCCCCTGGAGTCTTTCTGGAGTTTCGTCAATTGGTGCGGTGTTTTTAGGTCGAAAGGGGTTTTATAGGCGAAGAGGCGGCGCAGGGGGGCACCTAGGGGCGCCACACCCTAGGCCGGTGCGGCCAGGGTCTGGCCCGCGCCGCCATGTGGTGTGGTGGCCCTGGCCCCTCTCCGACTCTTTTTCGGTGTTCTGGAGCCTTCCGGGAAAAATAGGAGGTTTGGCGTTGATTTCGTCCAATTCCGAGAATATTGCCCGATAAGCCTTTCTGGAACCAAAAACAGCAGAAACGAGGCGGCACCTTTGTGGCATCTCGTTAATAGGTTAGTTCCGGAAAATGCATGAAATCATCATAAAGTGCAAGCAAAACATGTAAGTATTGTCATAAAACAAGCATGGAACGACAGAAATTATGGATACGTCGGGGACGTATCACTTATCTAAGTAAAGTCTCTTATAAAGAGAAAAAGGCATAACACTAACACCGGCTCCCAAGTCACATAGAGCAGTTTTAACATAATTATTCTTAATAGAGCAAGGAATAGTAGGTATACCTGGGTCGCCCAACTTCTTTGGAACTTTGCCATTGAAAGAGTAATTAGCAAGCATAGTGGAAATTTCCTCATTGGGGATTTTCCTTTTGTTAGTAACAATATCTTTCATATACTTTGAATAAGGAGGCAATTTAATAGCATCAGTCAAAGGGATTTGCAAGAATAAAGGTTTCATCCAATCGCAAAATTTATTATAGTGTTCTTCTTCCTTTGATTTTAGTTTCTTAGCAGGAAAAAGCATTTGCTTTTGCACCAAGGTTCTCTTTCATTACCATGTTTCTCAGCAATAAAGTCTTCTTTAGTGTACTTTTTATTTTTAGCATGCTTTTCAGGTTCTTCTTCAACCTCTTCTTTATCAGGAGTATCATTATTATCATTATCTTTATCATTATCATGTTCATTACCACTTTCAGTTTCAGCATCAAAAATAGAAATACTATTAGGATCATTAACAGGTTCAGAGGATTCTACAACATTTTTATGTTTCTTATTCTTTTTCTTCTTAGAATGAGCACTAGGTTCAATGTGTTGAGAATCTTGTTCAATTCTTTTGGGATGCCCTTCAGGATATAGAGGATCCTGGGTAGAGACACCACCTCTAGTTGTTACCTCATAAGCATGTTTCTCTTTAGAATTATTCCCTAACAAGTCATTTTGCACTTTAGTGAGTTGATCAATTTGAGTTTGAATCATATGAAAATGTTTAACAAGCATCTTAACATCATTGGAGGTCCTCTCTACAATATCATGCAATTCACTAATAGCTCGAGAATTTTCCATTAAATGATTCTCTACTCTCATATTAAAATTTTCTTGCTTAATAATATAATTATCAAACTCATCTAAGCATTGTGCAGGAGGTTTCGAATACGGAATATCTTCCCTAGTAAAGCGTTGAAGGGAGTTTACCTCAATCATGGATGAAGGGGGAATTATCTCACATATATCTTCTATGGGAGGTAGATTCTTCACATCTTCAGATTTAATACCTTTCTCCTTGAGAGACTTCTTGGCTTCCCTCATATCTTCATCATTCAATTTAATTAAACCCCTCTTCTTCAATATTGGCGTTGGAGTTGGTTCAGGCGTAGTCCAATCATCATGATTCCGGCTTATTTTAGCCAATAATTCTTCGACGTCGTGCTGAGTTCTTTTCCTGAAAACACAACCAGCACAACTATCTAGGTATGCCCTAGATTCAATGGTTAGTCCACTATAAAATATATCAAGTAAATCATGCTTTTCCAGATCATGATCAGGCCGAGCTCTAATAAGAGAGAAAAATCTCGCCCAAGCCTCAGGCAATTTCTCTTCATCTCCCTGGTCAAAATTATAAATTCTCTGCAAAGCAATATGTTGAGCACTAGCAGGAAAGTATTTGCGGAAGAAAACATCAAGCAATTCTTTCGGACTTTTAATAGAATTAGGTGGCAAATTATTATACCAAGTTTTAGCGTCACCCTTTAATGAGAATGGAAAGATTTTAGCAACAAAGTAAGTACGCATCTTGACATCATCAGAAAACAAGCTACTTAGAGTAGATAACTCAGTCATGTGTTCAACAGCACTTTCTTTTTCAGTACCACAAAAGGGTGTTTTCTCAACAATAGCTATATGAGATAGATCAAGAGAAAAATCATAATCTTTATCCTTAATGTTTATAGGAGATGTGGCAAACTTGGGATCAGGAGACAGTTTATATCTAACAGCATGTTCTGCAAGCAACTTTTTAATTTTTCTTGCATCAGTAGTAGCATTGCATTTTTCAATAAAATCATCATTAAGCTCCACATAATCTTCATCAGGATCATCACTAAAATAATCAAGTTCAGGTGAATTAACAGGTGTAGTAACATTAGGAGTTTCAGTATTTTCAATTTATCTAGACCTAGCAATTGTAGCATCTAGAAAGGATCCCAATGAACCACTATCATCAAGCACAGCAGCAACATTATCAATATTATGAGAGTTTTCAGATTCAGCAGACGTACCAGCATGTGAAGCATGTGGCGGTGAAACAAGTTTATCAATCACAGACGGTGAATCAAGTGTAGCGGAGGTACTCAGAATTGTACCTTTTCTTGTAGTGGATGGCAATATGGCGATCTTAGTATCGCGAGGTTTACCCATGATGGAGAATTTGCAGCGAACAATATTAATTGAAGTGAACTTCCAAATAAAGCTATGCTCCCCGGCAACGGCGCCAGAAAATAGTCTTGATGACCCACAAGTATAGGGGATCGCAACAGTCTTCGAGGGAAGTAAAACCCAATTTATTGATTCGACACAAGGGGAGACAAAGAACACTTGGAAGCCTTAACAGCGGAGTTGTCAATTCAGCTGCACCTGGAAACAGACTTGCTCGCAAGAGTTTATCAGTAGTAACAGTTTTATAGCAGTAGCAGTAGTGAAATAACAATGACAGAGTAACAAAGACAGCAGTAGTGATTTTAGTAAACAGCGGGATTAAAATACTGTAGGCACGGGGACGGATGACGGGCGTTGCATGGATGAGAGAAACTCATGTAACAATCATAGCAGGGCATTTGCAGATAATAATAAAACGGTGTCCAAGTACAAAGCAATCAATAGGCATGTGTTCCATATATAGTCGTGCGTGCTCGCAATGAGAAACTTGCACAACATCTTTTGTCCTACCAGCCGGTGGCAGCCGGGGCCTCAAGGGAAACTACTGGATATTAAGGTACTCCTTTTAATAGAGTACCGGAGCAAAGCATTAACACTCCGTGAACACATGTGATCCTCACATCGCTACCATCCCCTCCAGTTGTCCCAATTCTTGTCACTTCGGGGCCATTGGTTCCGGACAGCGACATGTGTATACAACTTATAGGTAAGACCATAAACAATGATTATCTTGATGAAACAATAACATGTTCAGATCTGAGATCATGGCACTCGGGCCCTAGTGACAAGCATTAAGCATAACAAGTTGCAACAATATCATCAAAGTACCAATTACGGACACTAGGCACTATGCCCTAACAATCTTATGCTATTACATGACCAATCTCATCCAATCCCTACCATCCCCTTCGGCCTACAGCGGGGGAATTACTCACACATGGATGGGGGAAACATGGCTGGTTGATGTAGAGGCGTTGGCGGTGATGGCGGCGATGATCTCCTCCAATTCCCCGTCCCGGCGGAGTGCCAGAACGGAGACTTCTGGCTCCCGCGACGGAGTTTCGCGATGTGGCGGCGTTACGGAGGGTTTCGGCGACTCGACTTCTCCTGTGCGTTTTTAGGTCGAGGCCGATAAATAGTCCGAAGGAGGGCGTCGGAGGAGGCCGGCCGAGGGGGCCACACCACAGGCCGCGCGGGCCCCCCCGGGCCGCGCGCCTATGGTGTGGGGCCCTCGGGCCTCCACCTGGTTTGTCCTTCTGGCTCCGTTAGTTCTCTGGGAAAATAGGGCCTTCTGCATAAATTCCGAGGTTTTTCCCGAAAGTTGGATTTCTGCACAAAAACGAGACACCAGAGCAGTTCTGCTGAAAACAGCGTTAGTCCGTGTTAGTTGCATCCAAAATACATAAATTAGAGGCAAAACAATAGAAAAAGTGTTCGGGAAAGTAGATACGTTTTGGACGTATCAATCTTTAATAAGATCAAGTAATTGATCATTGGGTAAAGTGTTGTTGTGTTGATTTTAGTTCCATTTGATCTAACACCTTAGATCAAATCATCTCTACCCAAAACAAGGTTTTAGTAAAGTCACATTGAGGTTTATAGCACTGGACTTGATGAGCTACTTCAATTCCACCAAGGTCAAGTGAAACTTCGATTCTTGTGTTGTTTTTACTTTAAAGCGCGAAAATTCCCCATATTTTCTATGCATGAATGCAATGCACACATCTGTTTCCTCTATTTTTGTAACCCCAATACCTAGGATATTACAGTCTCTACCCCTTAAACTAAACTTCGTCCTCGGAGTTTGGTCTCTCTCACGTTTTCGGAATGTAGATCTGTCTTGTGCAGACTACGACTTTTCTCGAACTCCGTGGTGATCTCACTGGATATAATTGAATATATCCCTTGTCCAGATTCTTCCTGGAATCCATTAGTGTTTGACCTCAAACAACTATTACTTCCTTTACTTCCATGATTTCCTCCAATATTATAAGCTTGTTTCCTTTCTCATTGAATATTCAATGATTGGGACTTCTTCTTGTCCTGACAGTCTTATTTGAGGACTAATTAGGTAACATACTCCTATTTGGTAAATAAGTCTTTGTTTTCCCTTACTACCAAAATTGCAGTAATGGTGCTTAATAAGGTACTACTATGGAATTGGTCGTGATGGTTTATTTTCCTAAAAATGGTTTAGACTCACTTAGTCTATCCAATCATGGATTATGGTTGGTATCTAAAACTATTTTGGGTTCTTTAGGTTCCATGAAAGGAATCTTTCAAATGGACTTTAGTTTTGGTATAATCAATATCCTTCGATCTTTGGCCTTCTCGAGCTGTGTTTGGTCTACGGTATTTTCTTCTTCCAACTTCATTAGCATTAGCTGGCTTGAGCTTAAGTGCTTCTGAGTAAATATTACTCACTTGAACAAGTGATAATCCACTTCTTACGTCCTCGAGGTATGAACCTCGGCTTCTGGTCTGACATCCTTCTGAAAGTAGTGTTCACAATCTTATGAAAATAAGATCGAACTTCCTCTCAGTTCAGACCTTCTGCTTCTATCTTGCTCAAAATATTGAGTTATTGTACATCCAACTCAATCTTTACTCTACCCCTTAGAGTTTTCTTATGGTCTTCAACTCCTTTTCTTCCAATCATAGGACTTATGGTTAGTATTATTGGTCTAGGTCTAGCTTATGGTTTGTACTTTTCTAAAAGTCTCGCGAAGACTGTTTGTGGTGTATCCACTCAATTGTGGACATCCAATGTGAATCCTTAGACTAAATGATTACAGATCTAGCTATTAGGCTGACAAGATTTTTATTTGTTCACAAACTTTTGTTACAAATAAATTAAATCGTGGATTATTTGTAATACCAACTGATACCAGCTGTGGTTATTATACCAACTGTGGCTATTTGATATCTAAAAATGGATTCTATTATAGGTTCTGATCAACTGGACGAGACATCTTCTACTTTATCTCGCAGTATTGATATTATACCAATTGTGGTCTTCTGATATTGACTATGGTCTTCTTATGTCTGCTATGATTTCATATATCATCTTCCTTCTTTGAGGGTTTATTGTTGCAAGAAAAGCACTAGCTAATACTATGAATATAGTATCCTAAGTGATTTCCCATGCATTCCCTCTTCTATGTTGACTATGGATCTGCTTCAGCTTCACCATAATCACCAGATTTCTCACCTTCATGCTTCTTCTGTACTAAAGTACTCCTCTGTTGAGGTAAAGCATGAGTTTCTGATTGTACTTCCTTCCGAGTATTGTGGTTACTTCCCACAACTTTACTTCCTTTTTCTGATGAACCTTTATCTTGTCTTCGGAATCTTCCAAAATTCGTCGCTTCCTCACATGAATACTATTACCCTCTAGATCTATAGCACCAAGTAAGGACTTGATATTGCAACATGCATTTGCATATCAAAGTCAAACTTCATGTATGGATCTAGTCAAACAATGAAAATCCAATAAAATCCAAAAAGATTCAGCTTTGTGTTTATAATACACATCATCATAAGCCTGAATATAATAGTTGAGTAAGACATTTCTAAACATCAGGCTCTGATGTGTAGTATATAACACCACATAATATAGGTTTATATTGTGATACTTAGCACGAATATATGGAATTCTAATATTTGTCTCAACATTTACCTTAATTGCACATTTGCCATGAGATAAACTTGAAACAAAGTGGTCTAGGATAGTTAGGGTTAACCTAGTTTTGTTTGGAAGTACTACTTAACTTTCATTTTATTGAGGACCATCTCACATGATATGTCTAGGTTCTAACATTGCTACTCTAAACACATAACTATGGAAATATAATTGTTATATTTCCAAGTATTTCTATCATAAGACTATGGTCATGATGTGCTTGGCACACTTCCCATAGTGTTGGGAACACAATTCTTGTACTATTGTTTAGCACTTGGCTTCTTATTGTTCCCCTCCTAAATATTTATGATGTTCTATTCCATCACATAATGATTCTCAGATGAATCGTATATGATTAGCAACTCTACTATGTAAGTAGACATTTATTATTCTTATCACTCTTCCTTACCTCCCATGATTGACTCATCATGGTCTATACTACTTCATATGACTCATAGTTATTACTTACTATCCATTGTTTCACAAGTTTGTATAATTTACTTACTCATTATTTATCTTGGTCTACATCTTCTATTAGGATAACTTAATTATCTTCATCTTTTGACATAACTACTATTACAGTTCTGGATAACTCTTACTTAATCATAACATATCACTACAAGAAAAGTTGCCATGGCCGACGAAGTTGAAGTCGCGCCGTGGTTGCTGGTGTACCATGGCCGACGATTTTGGGTCCCTCCGTGGTGCATGTCAAAACTTTTTTTTTTCTCGTTTTTGAGGCCACCTAGCCCGACGAAAGCGGCCAAAACGTCGCGTATGGTGGCCCGGGACGTGGTGCATCTCGAAATCTCGGGTTCGCCGGCCGAGTCAACGCAAATCCGCACCGCCGAGGGATGTAGGGCCTAGATGGCAGCCTCTCCGGCATTGTTTTTTTTCTCGATCGCGCCATCTCGTTCAACGTTCTCCGATCGAGCCGTTTACGATGCAGGATCATGGGTCCCGCATGTCATCCTCTATGAACCAAAATTCTTTCTATTCTTGGATTTTTTTTGACCCCCTGATTTCTGGCTACTTCCTTTTTCTTTTGATCCCTTGCCGCCTTGGAAACGTTGAGACCGCTGTTGCTAAATGGGACCCGCATGTCATCCTCTATGTGCAATCAACTTTCTTTTCTTGGAGTTTTTTTTGGCACCTTGATACGTCCAAAACGTATCTACTTTCCCGAACACTTTTGCTATTGTTTTGCCTCTAATTTGTGTATTTTGGATGCAACTAACACGGACTAACGCTGTTTTCAGCAGAACTGCTCTGGTGTCTCGTTTTTGTGCAGAAATCCAACTTTCGGGAAAATCCTCAGAATTTATGCAGAAGGCCCTGTTTTCCCAGAATAATGACGGAGCCAGAAGGACAATTAAGGTGGAGGCCCGAGGGCCCCACACCATAGGGCGGCGTGGCCCAGGGGGGGCCCGCGCGGCCCTGTGGTGTGGCCCCCTCGGCCGGCCTCCGACGCCCTCCTTTGGACTACTTATCGGCCTCGACCTAAAAACACACAGAGAGAAGTCGAAGTCGCCAGAAACCCTCCAGAACGCCGCCACATCGCGAAACTCCGTCGCGGGAGCCAGAAGTCTCCGTTCTGGCACTCCGCCGGGACGGGGAATTGGAGGAGATCATCACCGCCATCACCGCCAACGCCTCTACATCAACCAGCCATGTTTCCCCCATCCATGTGTGAGTAATTCCCCCGCTGTAGGCCGAAGGGGATGGTAGGGATTGGATGAGATTGGTCATGTAATAGCATAAGATTGTTAGGGCATAGTGCCTAGTGTCCGTAATTGGTACTTTGATGATATTGTTGCAACTTGTTATGCTTAATGCTTGTCACTAGGGCCCGAGTGCCATGATCTCAGATCTGAAAATGTTATTGTTTCATCATGATATTCATTGTTTATGGTCTTACCTATAAGTTGTATACACATGTCGCTGTCCGGAACCGATGGCCCCGAAGTGACAAAAATCGGGACAACCGGAGGGAATGGTAGCGATGTGAGGATCACATGTGTTCACGGAGTGTTAATGCTTTGCTCCGGTACTTTATTAAAAGGAGTACCTTAATATCCAGTAGTTTCCCTTGAGGCCCGGCTGCCACCGGCTGGTAGGACAAAAGATGTTGTGCAAGTTTCTCATTGCGAGCACGCACGACTATATATGGAACACATGCCTATTGATTGCTTTGTACTTGGACACCGTTTTATTATTATCTGCAAATGCCCTGCTATGATTGTTACATGAGTTTCTCTCATCCATGCAACGCCCGTCATCCGTCCCCGTGCCTACAGTATTTTAATCCTGCTATTTACTAAAATCACTACTGCTGTCTCTGTTACTCTGCTGCTGTTATTTCACTACTGCTACTGCTATAAAACTGTTACTACTGATAAACTCTTGCGAGCAAGTCTGTTTCCAGGTGCAGCTGAATTGACAACTCCGCTGTTAAGGCTTCCAAGTGTTCTTTGTCTCCCCTTGTGTCGAATCAATAAATTGGGTTTTACTTCCCTCGAAGACTGTTGCGATCCCCTATACTTGTGGGTCATCAAGACTATTTTCTGGCGCCGTTGCCGGGGAGCATAGCTTTATTTGGAAGTTCACTTGGATTAATATTGTTCGCTGCAAATTCTCCATCATGGGTAAACCTCGCGATACTAAGATCGCCATATTACCATCCACTACAAGAAAAGGTATAATTCTGAATACCTCTGCTGCTCTTGATTCACCATCTGTGATTGATAAACTTGTTTCACCGCCGCATGCTTCAAATGCGGGTACTTCTGCTGAATCTGAAAACTCTCATAATATTGATAATGTTTCTGCTGTGCTTGATGATAGTGGTTCTTTGGGATCTTTTCTAGATGCTACAATTGCTAGGTCTAGACAAATTGAAAATACTGAAACTCCTAATGCTACTACACCTGTTAGTTCACCTGAACTTGATTATTTTAGTGATGATCCTGATGAAGATTATGTGGAGCTTAATGATGATTTTATTGAAAAATGCAATGCTACTACTGATGCAAGAAAAATTAAAAAGTTGCTTGCAGAACATGCTGTTAGATATAAACTGTCTCCTGATCCTAAATTTGCTACATCTCCTATAAACATTAAGGATAAAGATTATGATTTTTCTCTTGATCTATCTCATATAGCTATTGTTGAGAAAACACCCTTTTGTGGTACTGAAAAAGAAAGTGCTGTTGAACACATGACTGAGTTATCTACTCTTAGTAGCTTGTTTTCTGATGATGTCAAGATGCGTACTTACTTTGTTGCTAAAATCTTTCCATTCTCATTAAAGGATGACGCTAAAACTTGGTATAATAATTTGCCACCTAATTCTATTAAAAATCCGAAAGAATTGCTTGATGTTTTCTTCCGCAAATACTTTCCTGCTAGTGCTCAACATATTGCTTTGCAGAGAATCTATAATTTTGACCAGGGAGATGAAGAGAAATTGCCTGAGGCTTGGGCGAGATTTTGCTCTCTTATTAGAGCTCGGCCTGACCATGATTTGGAAAAGCATGATTTACTTGATATATTTTATAGTGGACTAACCATTGAGTCTAGGGCATACCTGGATAGTTGTGCTGGTTGTGTTTTCAGGAAAAGAACTCCAGACGACGCTGAAGAATTATTGGCTAAAATAAGCCGGAATCATGATGATTGGACTACGCCTGAACCAACTCCAACGCCAATATTAAAGAAGAGGGGTTTAATTAAATTGAATGATGAAGATATGAGGGAAGCCAAGAAGTCTCTCAAGGAGAAAGGTATTAAATCTGAAGATGTGAAGAATCTACCTCCTATAGAAGATATATGTGAGATAATTCCCCCTTCATCCATGATTGAGGTAAATTCCCTTCAGCGCTTTACTAGGGAAGATATTCCGTATTCAAAACCTCCTGCACAATGCTTAGATGAGTTTGATAATTATATTGTTAAGCAAGAAAATTTTAATATGAGAGTAGAGAATCATTTAATGGAAAATTCTTGAGCTATTAGTGAATTGCATGATATTGTGGAGAGAACCTCCAATGATGTTAAGATGCTTGTTAAACATTTCCATATGATTCAAACTCAAATTGATCAACTCACTAAAGTGCAAAATGACTTGTTGGGGAATAATTCTAAAGAGAAACATGCTTATGAAGTAACAACTAGAGGTGGTGTCTCTACCCAGGATCCTCTATATCCTGAAGGGCATCCCAAAAGAATTGAACAAGATTCTCAACAAATTGAACCTAGTGCTCATTCTAGGAAGAAAAAGAAGAAGAAACATAAAAATGTTGTAGAATCCTCTGAACCTGTTAATGATCCTAATAGTATTTCTATTTCTGATGCTGAAACTGAAAGTGGTAATGAACATGATAAAGATAATGATAAGAATGATGCTCCTGATAAAGAAGAGGTTGAAGAAGAACCTGAAAAGCATGCTAAAAATAAAAAGTTTACTAAAGAAGATTTTATTGCTGAGAAACATGGTAATGAAAGAGAACCTTGGGTGCAAAAGCAAATGCCTTTTCCTGCTAAGAAATTAAAATCAAAGGAAGAAGAACACTATAATAAATTTTGCGATTGGATGAAACCTTTATTCTTGCAAATCCCTTTGACTGATGCTATTAAATTGCCTCCTTATTCAAAGTATATGAAAGATATTGTTACTAACAAAAGGAAAATCCCCAATGAGGAAATTTCCACTATGCTTGCTAATTACTCTTTCAATGGCAAAATACCAAAGAAGTTGGGCGACCCAGGTATACCTACTATTCCTTGTTCTATTAAGAATAATTATGTTAAAACTGCTCTATGTGATTTGGGAGCCGGTGTTAGTGTTATGCCTTTTTCTCTTTATAAGAGACTTTACTTAGATAAGTTGATACCTACTGATATATCTTTGCAAATGGCTGATAAATCTACTGCTATTCCTGTTGGTATATGTGAGAATGTTCCTGTTCAAGTTACGACTAACTGCTTGATATTAACTGATTTTGTTGTGTTGGAAATGCCTGAAGATGATAATATGTTTATTATTCTTGGGAGACCTTTTCTTAACACCGCAGGGGCTGTTATTGATTGCAATAAAGGAAATGTTACTTTCAATGTTGATGATAGGGAGCATACCGTTTATTTTCCCAAGAGGATTGAGAAACCGTGTGGAGTTAATACTATTTCTAATGTGAGAACTATCAAAGTGGGAACTATTGATTGTCCTATATATGAGCCTAAAGAAGAATATCAAACTCTCGTGATTGGATCCATATCAATACAATTCAAGGTAACATGATTGATTTGAGGTTTATTTCTTCTTATGCTATGTAAAATTTATTTGGTGACAAGACTTGATCAACCTTGTTAACGAATACCTTTTATATGCATAGAGGAGGTAAACAACATATCTTTCTTCCTCCACTTGCTCTAGTTGCTGTAGCACTTTTAATTTGCAAAGTTCCTTAGTTATTTGAAGATTTCAAAAATTTTCCTGGCCAGTAATAATAAACTAAATACCCAGAAATGTGCGTTTTTCAAAGTTTTCAAAAATTCACAAAAATTATACCGTTGGTCCTATTTTTCGACGAGGCACCTGGGAGCACCAGAGGATGACCTGTGGGGCACCAGAGGGCGCCAAACCACAGGCCGGTGCGACCAAGGAGGTGGCCGCGCCACCATGTGGTGTGGGCCCCCCTTTGCCCCACTTTGTCATCTCTTTCTCCCAGCACCTTCTCTCTCCCGAAAAAAACTCGTACCAGGTTCCTCTCTCTCGCGTTTTTGCTCCAGAGCTCCAGATTTCTCGATCTCTTTGCTCAGCCCAGATTTCCTGCTGAAATTTGGCACATTTGCTCCTTGGTATGTGACTCCTCCACCCATCCAAGTAGAATTTTGTTTGGTTGAGTATATCTTGAATATCTTGCTGCTGTAGGTAACATGTTTAGTGAGCTTGCATGCTTGTTCTAAGTGGTAGAAACTAGTTTTGATGCATGATTAGTGCTCTAGCAAGTTCCTATGGTAGTTTCCCTCAATTATATGTCACCAAATCACATTTCTATATCGTTTGTTGAAATTTCAGAAAATGGAGTGGAATAGATATCACTTGAACCAGCAAGAATTGGAAGTCCAACAAGTTATGAGAGTCAATCGTGAAGAGGGAGTGTACCCCTCTTACTACCCGTGCGCGGATTTTATGAGAAGCGCGGGAATACTTGAAGATGTTCAAAGTCTAATCTCTCGTGCAGGGCTGAGTGACTTTGTTGAAGGAGAGCCAAGACAATATGTAAAATTAACTATGTCTTTTGTGCAGAACTTCAAGTTCAATTGGTCGCGATCTAACCCCACGGTCCAGTATAAAATTTACAATAAAGCTGTCAACTTGCCATTTAGTGCTTTTTGTGCAGCAATTAGAGTACCGCAATGGGGGTCATGCGAGAAGATAAGGGGATCGCCGCAAGAACTCTTGGACCTCTTCAAGATGATTAGCGATGGAAGGAGTTTCTTAGGGGATAATGGTAAAATCACTAGTATTCAGCTCCCGGCTATCCGCTACTTTGCCTATTTTATTACCAAATGCGTTCTTGCTAAAAAGATTGGTGGTAAACTTTCTATCCCGGATTTGGCTTTTCTAGCTGCGGCACTGCAAAATAGTAAGACTTATAATTTCGGGGCATTGATAGCCTATAGACTTGCTACTAACCGTGAGAAAGGTGGAATTTGTGGAGGTCTCATCGCCTCTCGTTTACTATCTTTTCATAATGTAGAACCTCATCATTTTGATATTCCATTCCACATAGAAAAACTTGATATAGCCTCTATGATTAAACATGAATTTGTTTCGGATTCCTCCAACTTGGGTAACCTGTTTTACAAGATGACATTTTATAAGAAAGTCTGGAGAATAACTAAGAAAACTGAGAAACTAGTAAGATTGCCTGCGCCTGTTTTGTCTAACCTTGATTCCAGGGGAGATTGGTCGGTCACAGAAGGTGCACTGGATGCACACATAGAGAGAGGAGGTCAACATGCAAGAAATGACACGGAGGTCGAGGAGCACCTCGACTCATCATCCGATGCAGCAAGTTCCTCGCATCGTCATGGTGGATATGCGGAGCCTCCACGCTTTTCTTCTGCACAGGAACTTTACTATGACTACTCCATGGACTACCCACCGGCGAGGAACAACGACCCTCGTTGGGGTTGAACTCCACTTAGGCCAAAAGCCTAAGCTTGGGGGGAGGTATACCGGCATCACTCATTCTTTGCATATTATGGTTGCTGGATACTTGCACATACTTGTTTTGTTTGTTTGAGTGGTTTTCTAATGAGAGGAAGATGATATTTGGGGAAGTGCTGCCTGAAAACAGATTCTGGAACGTTACCGTAAAAATTATCAAAAATAGCCAGGGCGTCATTTTGAGCTGCCAATTTTTGTGCAGGTTCCTCAGGTTGTTATCTAACTTTCATTAGTTGAACACTTTTCGATCTGAGCAACGTAAGATTTTTGTAAAAATCGATTTCTGTACTGCTGTCAGGTTTTGGCAGATTTCTGCCATCTCGCTTTTCTGTGTTTCTTTTAGTTTGCTATTTCTTGTTTTCGTTTTGTTTCTTTCCCAAAACACAAAAAGGCCAAAAATATTTCTGTTGTTTCTCTTCACCATTTGTTTGCTTTGGTTTCTTGCATTTGTTTCGTTTTATTTGCTATTGCTAGTTTGCTACAAGAAAACCCAAAAAGATTTTACTTTGTTTATTTGTTTCCTCTTGTTCTTATTTGCAATTTGAAAACACCAAAAATATTTGCTGTTCTTCTTTGGTTTGTAAAGTTCTTTATGAGTTCAATGGTCTTCGGTGGCTGGAGCGTGGTTTTCATTTTATATTATCCAAGCTGCACAAGTGAAAAGGCAATAATGACGATCTACGACAATTGGATTGTGGTGAGAGGCTGGTATGAACTCTATTTGTTTTCATTTTTGTACATATACTCATCCATGTGAGCATGCTTAGTTGGTTCATGTGAGGTATATGATATTTGAGAAAGTCTAGTAGTTTATGGTCTCTCATGTTTAGCTCCAATTTATTAATATGAGTAGCATGTCATGGATGTTTGCTTGCATTGTTTTATTCATAAGTAAGTATGGCATTGTGGTATCCTCCTCTGAATAATTCATTTATATCGACTTGGCACATGCTCACGCATGTATATGACTGAACAAAAAGTCAATTAAGCCTCGATGATCTATATTGCTTCAGAGTTCTTGTATCACTTTTATGCCTCCATTAATTTATTTTGCCGCAAGCATGATTATGACGATTCTTTGCTCTCTTGATTTGTCGCTCCCTAGTCTATTACTAGCCTTCACTTGTACTGAGCGGGAACGCTGCTCGTGCTTCCAAACACATGAAAACCAAGTTATTCCAGAGTGTCCACCATAAATACCTATGCATGGCATTTCAAACCATTCCAAGTAAATTCTCATGCGCTACCTTTAAAACCTTCAAAATGCTTCTCAATTTGTGTTTATGTTTCATAGCTCATGAGGAAGTATGTGGTGTTTAGCTTTCAACCTTGTCATTTACTTTTGACGGACTCTCACATGGACTAGTGGCACATCCGCTTATCCAATAATTTTGCAAAAAGAGCTGGCAATGGGATTCCCAGTCCCGAATTAATTAACTTAATAGACACTCCTCCATGGTTTGTGATTGTTGGACGGCACCCGAAGGATTCGGTTAGCCATGGCTTGTGTAAGCAAAGGTTGGGGGGAGTGTCATCATCATAATAAAACTAAAGGCACTCCTTCATGGCA
This sequence comes from Lolium perenne, assembly GCF_019359855.2. Lineage (NCBI taxonomy): Eukaryota > Viridiplantae > Streptophyta > Magnoliopsida > Poales > Poaceae > Lolium > Lolium perenne. Next base: position 66,897,215 of record NC_067247.2, read on the forward strand.
TGTGATTGTTGGTAGGCACCCGAGGATTCGGTTAGCCATGGTTTGTGTAAGAAAGGTTGGAAGGAGTGCCAAATAAATATGCAATAATTCATGGGAGCCGCTCTTGAAAGTCCGGTTGGCGAGGTAGTTAGTGTACCCATTACCATTCGTTGACAACAACAAACACCTCTCAAAATGATTTTACTCCTGTCTTTATAAAAATGAAAAGCTCTAGCGCATGTTAATCCCTGCTTCCCTCTGCGAAGGGTCAATCTTTTACTTTTATGTTGTGTCTCCATTATTTCTTTGAGCACTATCTTGAGAGCACAACTGTCATTCTTAGTATAATATGCTTGTCTCAAAATATGATTGATTGTGGTATAACTTTGATGCATTTATCTTTTGACAATCACTACTTCTAGTCTTTCTATGAACTCCAGAGGTGCCCGGGCATTTATGTTTTGCCAACCAAATACAGGCAAGCGAGATACCACTTTATCATACTCTCTTATGAACATTGCAATCCTGCTTATATACATGATTCATGATGCTTATTATTAATTGTTGGTACCTCTTCATGATTGACATAGCTGTTAGATGATCTTATTTGCATGTATCTCATTATGAACTGCTTGAGTATTAGCCATTGCATGAGAATATATACATCATATGAGCAAATGTGTTCGTGAAAGTTCTTTTATCGCTCAGTTGTTAACTGAATTGCTTGAGGACAAGCAATAAGCTAAGCTTGGGGGGAGTTGATACGTCCAAAACGTATCTACTTTCCCGAACACTTTTGCTATTGTTTTGCCTCTAATTTGTGTATTTTGGATGCAACTAACACGGACTAACGCTGTTTTCAGCAGAACTGCTCTGGTGTCTCGTTTTTGTGCAGAAATCCAACTTTCGGGAAAATCCTCGGAATTTATGCAGAAGGCCCTGTTTTCCCAGAATAATGACGGAGCCAGAAGGACAATTAAGGTGGAGGCCCGAGGGCCCCACACCATAGGGCGGCGCGGCCCAGGGGGGCCCGCGCGGCCCTGTGGTGTGGCCCCCTCGGCCGGCCTCCGACGCCCTCCTTTGGACTACTTATCGGCCTCGACCTAAAAACACACAGAGAGAAGTCGAAGTCGCCAGAAACCCTCCAGAACGCCGCCACATCGCGAAACTCCGTCGTGGGAGCCAGAAGTCTCCGTTCTGGCACTCCGCCGGGACGAGGAATTGGAGGAGATCATCACCGCCATCACCGCCAACGCCTCTACATCAACCAGCCATGTTTCCCCCATCCATGTGTGAGTAATTCCCCCGCTGTAGGCTGAAGGGGATGGTAGGGATTGGATGAGATTGGTCATGTAATAGCATAAGATTGTTAGGGCATAGTGCCTAGTGTCCGTAATTGGTACTTTGATGATATTGTTGCAACTTGTTATGCTTAATGCTTGTCACTAGGGCCCGAGTGCCATGATCTCAGATCTGAACATGTTATTGTTTCATCATGATATTCATTGTTTATGGTCTTACCTATAAGTTGTATACACATGTCGCTGTCCGGAACCGATGGCCCCGAAGTGACAGAAATCGGGACAACCGGAGGGAATGGTAGCGATGTGAGGATCACATGTGTTCACGGAGTGTTAATGCTTTGCTCCGGTACTTTATTAAAAGGAGTACCTTAATATCCAGTAGTTTCCCTTGAGGCCCGGCTGCCACCGGCTGGTAGGACAAAAGATGTTGTGCAAGTTTCTCATTGCGAGCACGCATGACTATATATGGAACACATGCCTATTGATTGCTTTGTACTTGGACACCGTTTTATTATTATCTGCAAATGCCCTGCTATGATTGTTACATGAGTTTCTCTCATCCATGCAACGCCCGTCATCCGTCTCCGTGCCTACAGTATTTTAATCCTGCTATTTACTAAAATCACTACTGCTATCTCTGTTACTCTGCTGCTGTTATTTCACTATCGCTGCTATAAAGCTGTTACTACTGATAAACTCTTGCGAGCAAGTCTGTTTCCAGGTGCAGCTGAATTGACAACTCCGCTGTTAAGGCTTCCAAGTGTTCTTTGTCTCCCCTTGTGTCGAATCAATAAATTGGGTTTTACTTCCCTCGAAGACTTTTGCGATCCCCTATACTTGTGGGTCATCACACCTCATATTTGGTCACTTGCCTTTTTTTTTTGATCCCCTGCCGCCTCTCAAACGGTGATACCGCTACTGCTAAATGGGACCCGCATGTCATCCTCTATGTACTATAAAACTTTCTTTTCTTGGATTTTTTTGGCACCTCATATTTGGTCACTTGCCTTTTTTTTCGATCCCCTGCCGCCTCTCAAACGGTGATACCACTGCTGCTAAATGGGACCCGCATGTCATCCTCTATGTACTATAAAACTTTCTTTTCTTGGAGTTTTTTTTGGCACCTCATATTAGGGCACTTGCCTTTTTCTTTCGATCCCCTGCCGCCTCTCAAACGGTGATACCGCTGCTGCTAAATGGGACCCGCATGTCATCCTCTATGGACTATAAAACTTTCTTTTCTTGAATTATTTTTGGCTCCTGATATTTGGTCACTTGCCTTTTTCTTTCGATCCCCTGCCGCCTCTCAAACAGTGAGACCGCTGCAGCTAAATGGGACCCGCATGTCATCCTCTATGAGCAATCAACTTTCTTTTCTTGGAGTTTTTTTTGGCACCTCATATTTGGGCACTTGCCTTTTCCTTTCGATCTCATGCCACGTTTGAAACGTTGAGGAACCTGCTGGCTCATGGGACCCGCATGTCATCCTCTATGTGCTATAAAAGTTTCTTTTCTTGAATTATTTTTGGCTCCTCATATTTTTTCACTTGCCTTTTTCTTTCGATCTCATGCCACGTTTGAAACGTTGAGGAACCTGCTGGCTCATGGGACCCGCATGTCATCCTCTATGTGCTATAAAAGTTTCCTTTGTTGGATTTTTTTTCACCCTCTGATTTTTGGCTTGCCTTTTTATTTTGATCACCTGCCCCCTTTGAAACGTTGAGTAAGCTGTTGGCTCAAGGGACCCGCATGTCATCCTCTATGTCCATCAACTTTCTTTTCTTGGATTTTTTTCACCCCCTAATTACTAGCTACTTTCTTTTTCTTTTGATCTCAAGCCGCATTACAAACATTGAGACCGCTGCTGCAAAATGGGACCCAGATGTCATCCTCTATGTACAATAAATCTTGGATTATTTTTGGCTCCTGATATTTGGTCACTTGCCTTTTTCTTTCGATCTCATGCCACCTTTGAAACGTTGAGTAAGCTGCTGGCTCATGGGTCCCGCATGTCATCCTCTACGAACAATAAAAGTTTCCTTTCTTGGAGTTATTTTTGACCCCTAATTTCTGGCTATTTGCCTTTTTCTTTTGATCCCCTGCCCCCTTTGAAACGATGAGGACGCTGTTGGCAGGTCGGTCCCACATGTCATCCTCTATGAACAATAAAAGTTTCCTTTGGTGGATTTATTTTTGACCCCTAATAAATTTCTGGCTATTTCCTTTTTTTCTTTTGATCCCCTGCCGCCTTGGAATTGTTGAGAATGCTGCTGCCTCATTTTTCTTTTGGTCCTGTGCCGCCTTGGAAACGTTGAGACCGCTGCTACAAAATGGGACCCGCATGTCATCCTCTATGTACAATAAAGTTTCTTTTCTTGGATTATTTTTGGCTCCTGATATTATGTCACTTGGCTTTTTCTTTCGATCTCATGCCGACTTTGAAACGTTGAGGATGCTGCTGCCTCATGGGTCCCGCATGTTATCCTCTCAGAATGATAAATGTTTTCTTTTCTTGTATTTTTTTACCAACTGATTTTTGGCCTTTTTTTATTTTCGGTCCCCTGCCGCCTTTGAAACGTTGACGATGCTGCTGGCCCATGGGTCCCCGATGTCAGCCTCCCCGTACAAGAAACATGTGGTATTTTATTTTGCAGACAATAAACGTTATATTTCGCTCTGAGCTATTGCAAACGGATAAATTAAATCTTTATATCTACATAAACAAACTTATATGTTGAATCTCCTTGTTTTTTGTTTTTGCGAAGCATAGGACTTTCCTGTTTTTTTTTTTGAGAAAAATCCGACCTTTCCTGTTTTGGAGTGGGCTGAAATTGTACGAGTCAAAAGGCCCAGCAGGATAGTTCGAAGGCCCAGATGTCGAGATACAGCCCAATTGAAATCTTTCTTTTCTCGGATTTTTTTTCACACCCTGATTTCTGGCTACTTCATTTTTCTTGCGGTCCTGTGCCGCCTTGGAAGCGTTGAGACCGCTGCTACAAAATGGGACCTGCATGTCATCCTCTATGTACAATAAAGTTTCTTTTCTTGGATTATTTTTGGCTCCTGATATTATGTCACTTGCCTTTTTCTTTCAATCTCATGCCGACTTTGAAACGTTGAGGAAGCTGCTGGCTCATGGGTCCCGCATGTCATCCTCTATGAACAATAAAAGTTTCCTTTGTTGGATTTATTTTTTCCCCTAATTTCTGGCTATTTGCCTTTTTCTTTTGATCCCCTGCCCCCTTTGAAACGATGACGACGCAGCTGGCAAGTCGGTCCCACATGTCATCCTCTATGAACAATAAAAGTTTCCTTTGATGGATTTATTTTTGACCCTAATTAATTTCTGGCTATTTCCTTTTTTCTTTTGATCCCCTGCAGCCTTGAAATAGTTGAGGATGCTGCTGCCTCATGGGTCCCGCATGTCATCCTCTCAGAAAGGTAAATGTTTCTTTTCTTGAATTTGTTTACCAACTGATTTTTGGCTTATTTTTCTTTCGATCTCCTGCCACCTTTAAAACGTTGACGACGCTGCGGCTCATGGGTCCCCAATGTCAGCCTCCCCATACCGCAAATCCTCTTCTGCAAAGGTTGTATTTCTAGATAGATAAGGTGGATTCGAATCGCCATGGTTCGAGCAGCTCAGGTAAGCCTTCTTGCACTGATTAATGGAAGTAGTGTATAGCAAGGTCAAGACATGTGGCTCGGTGTAATGAATCTATTTGAATCATGTTGTGGGTTCAATCTGATAGTTCTCTAACAGGTCAGCCAAAATAGAAATTAAGTTTTTTTCTAAAACGGAAATGCAAATTAAGATGAACACAAACATTAGTTATCATAATAGCTGATCATACATACATACTTGCTAAGAGCAAAAGCTTGCCAGAGTTTTACCACCCATACAATTAATTAGCAGTTCGAGATAAGATAACCTTATATAAGTATAACTACAAATGCATTTGCTAAGGGCTCATGGGGCAACGAGAACTAGACAACCGCGAACTTTATGACCAGCATGTCACGGTGGCATCGAAAGATCTTGACCTTCAACTTTGATCCAATGCGAAGTTTGGCACCGTCAATGAACTTTTTCCACAGGAAGTAACAGCCAAGCGGCCATCTGAGGGACTGACGGAGTACCGTCCCTCCACGGTGAGACCTTCACTCTCCATGACGAGGGATATCTTGCCCCTTCGGCCAGCATTGAGATCCTTGGAGATACTTTTAGGCAATTTCTGATTCAAAGCAAGAGATACCACCAAAAATTAGTCAATGGCACCAATGCACTGAACCATGTGAGACTTTGAGCAGAGAAGACATCAAGATAAGAGCAGTTATGCTGTCATATACTCACGAACATAGCCTTCGGGTGCGTCCTGGTCACCACACGGGTGGCCACAGCAATGAGCTGAGACCTCGGTGATCTGGTGGGCAGGTGCGGAGCCTCGGGGCTGGTACACGAGCTGGTGCTGATGCAGGAGACTGCTGGGCAGGTGCGAAACGGTGCCTCTAGAGGAACCGGTGCTGATGCAGGAGACTGTTGGGCAGGTGCGATCGCGGTGCAGCTAGAGGAACCGATCGATGCGAGAGCTGCTGGGCAGGTGTAGTATATGGGGCCTCTACAGGAACCAATGCTGATGTAGGGGACTGCTGGGTAGATGCAGTAAACGGAGCTGGTACAGGAACCGGTGCTGATGCAGGAGAGTGGGAAGCCGGTGCCGGTGCTGGTGTGGTTGCCCTTTGTGACATCCGCTCATGTTCCATCAGGGGATCTGCAGCTTTGATCATGTTAAACCCAGCAAGCTAGAACAGAGGGAATGGTTTAGAACAACTGCTCAGAACAGTTATCAAAAGATATGAGTAGAAAAAAGTTACATATTATATATTTGGAAGTGTCTCCAACTCTGTAAGCAGTTACGTATATCTTCCTGTTTGAGTTTCTGATCCTCAGCTCGTCGCCCTTCTTCAGACCGTAGTCAAAAGCAAACTTTCTCCAATCATGTCCATACAAATATGTGATGGCCTGCGTCTTGTAGACATACACCTCATAGACCGTGTAGGTGTTCATCAATTTGCCATTGCCATGCATAGTGAAAGACCCTTCATGCGGACACATCTGGTTAATCATTGGACGAAGTTCACAAGGTCTGAGTCTGCATGTGAAAATTGATACAAATGTAAGAAGCAGGAAGACTAAAAACAAGATTTTACTATATGCCAATTCATGCTAAACCACTGAGAATACATACCTGTAACTCTGTGAAGGAGCTACTAGAAAGGTAGATAGAGCCATAGGAGGTGTTATATGCGGGGTATGTACATGGGCCCGCCATATTCCCGCAAGCTCGGCATCGGGATGGTGAAGGAAACATGGGAGGTACTACTGGTGCGTAGCGCTGAATGTAAGTGAAAGAATTAGGTTGTGTAAAGTGCATAGTTCAGAGCAATGCAAATGTTGACAAGCGAGTGCATAACACTATGTTACAACCTGAACAGTGAAAAATTAGTGTATGATGAATATAAGCATGCTAATTTGGTGTTTCCGAATTCCAAAAAGCATTAGACAGAGCCGGTGATAATATCAGACATAAATCATGGCATGTATATGTGGCTTAAGAAAATATACCCGAACCCTTGGATGGTTACGGCCCGGCTGGTCCTTGGACTTGAGCTTATATAAGCATCCGAGAAGGTGGGGCTGTGAGTAACTTGGTGGCAGCCTCTGCAGATGCCTCATCGGCAGCGGTTGCAATCCTTTTGACCAATGAAGGGTTAGCGGTTTCGGTCTGCATATGAAAATTGAAGAGCAACGGACATCGGCAGTGATATATAAAATGAATCTATGAGACAACGATGCATATAGTGCTGGATGTAAGTGTAAGAATAGGTGTGTGTGTTTCTGAACTATTGGTAAGCATTAGACAAAGCCGGCAATAAACAGACAAAAATCAAATCATGTATGAGGATTAAGAAAATATACCTGCTTACTGAAAAGGGTACCACCCAGCTGGCCCGTGGCCTTGTGCTTGAGGAGGTTTTCAGAAGATGGTGGCGGCACCATCGTCGTCACGGCAGCCTCATCGGGATCATTTTTTATCCATTTGAGTAGAGGCACGAAGTTTCATCCTGCATATGAATAGCAACAGAACTCATCATTGATATTTAATAAATCTATGAGATAGACTGATGCAAATAGTGCGGGTGTAAGTGGAAGAATAGGGTTGTGCATAGAGAACGATCGACAACAATGCAAATGATTACAAAACAAGCCAATGGAAATCAACGGTTTATATCTTGGATGAGACAGATGAAAAGTGAAAAATTAGTGTATGATGATTGTAAGCAAACACGGTGTTTACGAACTTTTGGTAAGCATTAGACAAAGCCAACAGTAATTAAACAGATAATAATGAAATCATGTATGTGGATTAAGAAAATATACCAGATTCATTAAAAGGTCACCACCCAGCTGGCCCATGGCCTCGTGCTTGTAGAGGTTTTCGGAAGATGGTGTCGGCACCATCGTCCTCACAGCAGCCTCATTAGCCTCATTTTGCATCCACTTGAGTAAAGGCGTAGCAGTTTCAGCCTGCATAAGAATGGGAACAGATCTCAGCAGTGATATTGAATGACTCTGAGACAGACTGATGCATATAGTGCTGGATGTAAGTGGAAGGAGTATGGCCGTGTATGGACAACAGTTCACAACAATGCAAGGGTGTGTTCGGTTCTGAAACAGCGTGGAATGGAATGGAATGGTTCCATTTCAGAGGAATGGAATGGTTAAATTTTTGTTTGGTTGGCATAAATGGAGAGCAGAAGAGATCGAGGTTAAACTAACCATTTGTCTCAAAATTGTAATTAACAATTGCAAATGACATTTTAATCTCAAAGTCGTAATTAACAGCGCCTAATGGTGCTCTTTTAATCTAAAAATCATAATTAACATAATTTTTTGTTGGGTTAGGGGAACTGGAGTAGATGAACATTACTGTATGATGATTGTAAGCAAACGAATTTGGTGTTTCTAAACTTTTGGCATCGAGATCTTATGGGTTTCAACTCTAGCCTACCCCAACTTGTTTGGGACTGAAAGGCTTGGTTGTTGTTGTTGTTGTTGTAAACTTTTGGCAAGCATAGAAAAAACCGACAATAAACAGAGAAAAATCAAGGCATGTTTTGTGGATTAAGAAAATATACCATATTCATTAAAAGATCACCACCAGTGGCGCGTGGCCTTGTGCTTGTAGAGGCATTTAGAAGATGGGGGCGGCATCAACATACTGGCAGCCTGATCAGCCGCAGTTTTGATCTTCCTTTTGAGTAAAGGCCCTAAAGTTTCAGTCTGCATATGAATAGCAAAACAAAAGGCAGACCTCGGCGGTGATATTGAATTACCGTATGAGATAGACTGATGCATATAGTGGATGCTCTTAGCCTTTTGCAGCGTGAACACTAGCTATGGACAGACAAAAAACTAGTTAACTCAGCTTTGTCTAGATATGAATGTACTACCACCATCCAAAAGCTTAAGCCTTATTTATTTTTGAGAAATCAAAACAAGCAAAGTTTGACCAAAATTTTAGAACATTCTATCAACAAATATAATACTGTGTAGATACCGTAGGAAAATATATTTTATTATCTATTTAATGATATTAATTTTGTATTTTGCATATTACTGATTTTTGGTAAAAGCTTAGTCAAACATGGTATAGTGTGACGTTCTAAAAATAATATAAGCCCAAAGCTTTGGGATGGAGGCGATAGTATCTAGAGCTAAAACACATCTAGATACATCCGTATCTACGAGATAGTTGAGTCAATTAATTTGGATGCGAGGGAGTATCAGATTCAGACGACATCCTCGTAAGTGGGTTTAAAAAAATTACCCCCGCGCGGTCCCGGCCCAGCGCGGCAGTGGCATTTCGCTTCTTGTGCTGCAGATCGGGCCCTGCTCCAGCAGCAGGTGGGGCGCTATTCTCGTTCCCCATAGCCTCGGCCACGGAACACGGAGGTACCAACCTGATACAGAGAATATAGAGCATGGTGTCACGAGGCTTTACGCACAAACACACGAAGACATGTGCTACTTTAAGCATATTCCAGAACAGGAACAGATTGAGGATGCGAGAGAGACACTTAAAAGGTAAAGAGTGGATAAGCAAACGGAGTACACAGCCGCGGGGCTGGGGACGCAGCTCGGGCTCAGCCAACCGCCCACATGCGTGGTGGCCTTACGCTCCATTGCCCCCACCGCCGAGGTCTTACCTTTCTGTACAAGGCGACAAAAGATACAGTGAGGATCAGCAGAAACTACAAAGGTTGCAAATGTCGACAAATAAAGGAAGAACACCCCAATCCAAGCAAAGGTAGCCCCCGCCCCCACCCCCAACAATCACACCCAGCTCGAGGGTGACCAGAAAGACACCCCTTCGCCCAGAATAGGAAAGAGATGCGCAAGATATCGAGGAGAGGAAAAAAGAACCGATCTCGAGAAAGGAAAGAACATTACTAGTCCTACCTAATCCGCTTGGTCTAGATGCAGCTTGCCCCTCCAAGCTGGATGCCTGGACGGTGGAGGCGAAAGGAGGGGATCGAGCTAGCGGCTTGCATCCGTCGGCAATCGGCACTCGATCGGGAGAGAAGGGGTGCTACATAAAGGGGAGGGGTAACATATTTTATTACACAGTGAACTTACTGATGTGACTATAGTCATTACATGTCTCACTGAAACTAGGGCCCATAGCGTGGCACCCCAAATTCACTTGAAGCTGCCCGGCGGGACGCATTGGCGCGTCAAGAAACCCCCGAATTGTAGCGGGGAAATGAAACATTTCACAAAAATTCGAAATTCAAGCACACCGCCACGCGCCAAGCACGCGGCTGTTCCTTCCTCTTCCTCGGTTCCTCCTCCCCTATCCGAAAAAACCCCAAATCCCAAGCTCAAACCAAAAAAAAATCCACAGCCGCCATGCATGTCCTCGTTAACCCGCTGGAGATCGTTCCCGGACGATGCGGACCCCCCGCCCTGAGATCCAGAATTCCGTCCACCTCGAGGCACTGCGTGCTGTCTCGCAGCAGCAGCTTGAGGGCGCTGAAGAGGAAGTTCCGCCGGAAAGTGCTCATGGCCAGTGGCGGAGCCAGGCCCCAGGCTGCACGGGCCTTGGCCTGGGGCGTGGGCCGAAAACGTAGGCTTAACTGTAGCAAAATACGCACTGTAGCGAGCACTGTAGCTACTGTAGCAAAAGGATGGCCCGGGGCGTTGCTGGATCCTGCCTCCGCAACTGCTCATGGCAACCGTGCAAGCTCACCGGCGTGCTGCATCCCGAGAGGAACTGGTCAAAGCTTTGCTATTCGCCACACACAAAAAATTGCGGGCCAAGATCTGGTCAAAGCTTCGTCGATGGCTTGCCGCGAGAGGCTTGGAGTCCAGAGTCAATAAACTAGCTGCTCGAGGACTGGGCGGTTTACACGGATTCATATTAACTGACTCAGGTTTGTTAGTCTAGTTAACAAATGCATCTAGATACATCCATATCTAGACAGAATTGAGTCAATTAATATGAATCAGAGGGGAGTACCTGAAAGTGTTTCATGCTACCAACTAATGCGCTGGCAGGAATCGCTGTAGAAGTAATTGTGCTACTACTCATACGATGAACTGATTGTGTGGGTGTCGAATTTTGCAACGCGATCATCCACTGAATGCTTAATCTAGCGCCAAAGGCGTACAAATCATAACATACTACAGCACCAGAACATAAGAGTACGAATCATAAAGTAGCTCAACATTTTGCATCAGGGCTGGGTGGTCCTGAGACTACCGGAACGCCCCTGATGATCTCCGGGTGTGCATCCTCTTCAACGTAAAGCTGTGTACTCGGTCCACGGCCTCCTTCTGTAGGCTGGATAATCTCAGGTGCAGGACCTTCGTCTATGAGAGGCTCGTCATCAGTACCATCCACAGGTGCATCAGGGCTGGGTGGTCTTGAGACTACCCGGACGCCCCTGATGATCTCTGGGCGTGCATCCACTTCAACGCAAAGCTGTGTACTCGGTCCACGGCCTCCTTCTGTAGGCTGGATAATCTCAGGTGCAGGACCTTCGTCTATGAAAGGCTCGTCATTAGTACCATCCACAGGTGCATCAAACTGAGATTCATCTTCAAATCTCCCATCAAACTGAGAGACCTCTTCAACTCTATGCTTCTGCAATTAGTACATCAACCGATTAGACAAACATCTAAGGGATGCAACCTGAACAAATGCCGTTTTACATATTTACCTTCTCATCTGGCATAGCACATGTCCCAGAGCTGAAACCCATTTCCTGAAGCAAGCGCTTTTTCTCTCCTTCCCGTCCATCCATCTGCAACAAGTTAAATTTGAGTACAGAACCTTGCACAGCAATGCAAACTATTGATTGAAACAGCGGCAGCATCAATATAAATAATTAACTACATATGCCAGCACACATACAGTGTGAGCAAGATCTGCTTCTCCTGCTAAAGGATCATTATATGGTTCACCATGCTAAACCCGCCTAACATATGTGCGGTCCATCCCAAAAATGTGTAAATGATCTGCCACTACAGGGTGAGGCCTCTTCTCACCATTCATACATGTGCAGCGCGGGCAATACACGTCCAGGTTGTGACCTTCATGAACTCTAATAAACCCCATAAAGGGTTGAACACCATTTATATATGAAGGGGGACATAAGTGTCCATGCAGTATCCAAGTTCTGTCCATCTGTTTAATTATGAGATACAGTGGTTGGTGATTAATTTAAGGCGAAGTAGGAAATGTATATCCATCGAGTACAAAACTATACTACATGATTATGCATTTCAGCAATCATGTCGAGTACAAAACAAAAAATGCCCATCGACATTTTAGCAAACAGATCGTGTACAAAACTCTGCCATGGCATTTCAGCAAATTAATGGATCGAGTGCAGAACCGACTCTATATGCCCACGCAAATGAACAAATTGATCGATGACAAATCGAGCGGAAAACTATAAAGTGCCAATTAGTTCGAGCATACTGACGAATTTTTTTAGCAGCATCAAGAAAATATAAATCGTTAGGCCGTCTTGCCCGATACATGATTGAGCTAGAGATAGCAGCCCTACCGTGGATCAACTTGACCGCCGGTGCGTCTTGAGAAGAACGACGGGGAGGGGAAGCTTCTTCTTCGCACGGACGGGACGGGGAGGGGAAGCTCTTCGCACGGACGGGGATAAGTTGTGTAGGGGTGGGTGGGGGGTCATGCGGCCGGGCCGCCGGGGTGATAATTAAGGTCGGTAGGTAGCGTTTAATGGAGTTGCGTGTGTAATTTGCCGTGCACAAGGTTGAGGAATAGGCGGTTCCCTTTGCCGCGCGCACAATTCAAACTATCCCGCCCATGTAGTTTAAATTCGCCATATTTTTGTTAAATCGACATAAAGTCATGTGAGTGGGGGAAAATTAGCAAAGTTGCTTGAAAAATAGTAAAACTCTGGAATTATCCTTTAAATATGCTCTACTTCGTGTGGAAATCGGGGTGTGGAAGCATGTTGAGCTGTTTTATTTGTACTTTCTTCATTAAAACTCCCATTTTATGCACTTTGGATGGAAAGAAATTATTTGTACATAAATTTTGACAACGCCATTTGCAAACACTAATTGTTTTACATGCCAAGATGCACCCATCCACCAAATATATATGGGGCAAAAGTTTATCACAATCTAGCAGATATGCACAATTAGTGAGGGACCCCTTTTGATTTTGTGCAATTTCCACTAATTAGGTAGAGAGAAGGGGTTAATTAATTAGGCCATGTTAGGGGTTATGTGTTTTAGATTAGGTTGTGTGGATTCAAATACAACTTCTTTATTTGTGTGCTATGATTAATCAAAACTAGATTGATCGACTGCGCACACATTATTAGAGGCGCATGCCTTTGCGCACAAAGTGCATGTGTGTGTTGTTGGCCACCAATTAACGAGAGAGAGAGAGACAGAGAGAGAGAGAGAGGTAGAGAGAGATCTACATACGAGAGAGCGATTGAAATCCCCAAATTAAACACATATATATATGCATGGCACATTTAATTTAATTAGAGGACCACGAGCTAAGGCACCCCTGGCCTGCTTGATGCACAATTAAGTGTCATTGGCCTATATATAGGGTTTAATTAGGGTTTAGGGTTTAGGCTTAGGAGGTTAGGGTTTAGGGTCTAGGGTCTAGGGTTTAATGTTTATGGTGTTTAGGGGTTTAGGGATTAGGGATTATGGTTTATTGAATTAGGGTTTAAGGTTTATGGATCATCGATCGAGTGCGCACACACACATTATTAGAGGCACACGCGCCTTTGCGCATAAAGTGCATGTGTATATGTGTGTGTTTTTTTGGCCAACAACGATATATAGATGATCGAGAGAGAGAGAGATTGAAATCCCCAAGAATATGTTCGATCAAATATATATTAAAATATATGCACGAATGCATGCATGGTAGGCCATGCATGCACACTAATTATATATATATATATATATTATGAGGAAACTTAATCAAATGTGTTTTCATTCGAGAGAACTTGTCAAAATTCAAGTTAATTAATTTATCATCGATAATTATATAATTAATTAATGAATCTCAGGGAGATGTTATACAACATATGATCGATATAGGCCATGTCATATATATTAATTGGTGTTAATCTACCATTTAATTTGCTAGCTAGCTGCTATATATAGATCGAGCATGTTTTTATTAGATCGGGTTATAGCTAGCTAGTATAGTTTAGGGTTATGTGTTTTAATGAACTAGGGTTTGATTAGCTAGGGGTTAGTTATATATATGGTTTAGGGTTAATGCATGGCACATTTAATTTAACTAGAGGACCGCGAGCTAGGCACCCCTGGCCTGCTTGATGCACAATTAAGTGTCGTTGGCCTATATATAGGGTTTAATTAGGGTTTAGGGTTAGCTAGGGTTTAGTGTTTAGGGTGTTTAGCTAGGGTCTAGGGTTTAGTTTAGGGTGTTTAGGGTCTAGGGTTTAGGGTTTAATTAGTGTTTAGGGTGTTTAGGGTTTAGGGTTTAGGGTTTAGTGTTTACGGTGTTTAGGGTCTAGGGTTTAGGGTTTAGTGTTTAGGGTGTTTAGGGTCTAGGGTTTAGTGTTTAGGGTGTTTAGGGTTTAGGGGAGTTTTAGGGTTGTTTAAGGTTTAGGGATCATCGATCGAGTGCGCACACTAATTATATATATATATATATATATTATGAGGAAACTTAATCAAATGTGTTTTCATTCGAGAGAACACTTGTCAAAATTCAAGTTAATTAATTTATCATCGATAATTATATAATTAATTAATGAATCTCAGGGAGATGTGTTATACAACATATGATCGATATAGGCCATGTCGTATATATTAATTGGTGTTAATCTACCGTTTAATTTGCTAGCTAGCTGCTATATATAGATCGAGCATGTTTTTATTAGATCGGGTTATATATAGCTAGCTAGTACAGTTTAGGGTTATGTGTTTTAATTAAGTAGGGTTGATTAGCTAGGGTTAGTTATTACATATATATGGTTTAGGGTTAATGCATGGCACATTTAATTTAATTAGAGGACCGCGATGCACCCCCTGGCCTGCTCGATGCACAATTAAGTGTCGTTGGCCTATACATAGGGTTTAATTAGGGTTTAGGGTTAGCTAGGGTTTAGGGTTAGGGTTAGGGTTAGGGTTAGGTTAGGGTTTAGGGTCTAGGGTGGTTTAGGGTCTAGGGTTTAGGGTTTAGGGTTAGCTAGGGTTTAGGGTTAGGGTTAGGGTTAGGGTTAGGGTTAGGGTTTAGGGTCTAGGGTTTAGGGTTTAGTGTTTAGGGTGTTTAGGGTTTAGGGATTAGGGATTATTAGGGATTAGGGATTTAAGGTTTTAGGGGTTGTTAAGTTTAAGGTTTAGGGATCATCGATCGAGTGCGCACACACATTATTAGAGGCACCCGCGCCTTTACGCATAAAGTGCATGCGTATATATGTGTGTTTTTTGGGCCACCAATGATATATATATAGATGATCGAGAGAGAGAGAGAGATCGAGACTGAAATCCCCAAGAATATATATGTTCAAATATACATTAAAATATATGCACGAATGCATTGTAGGCCATGCATGCACACTAATTATATATATATTATGAGGCAACTTAATCAAATGTGTTTTCATTCGAGAGAACTTGTCAAAATTCAAGTTAATTAATTTATCATGATAATTATATAATTAATTAATGAATCTCAGGGATATGTTATACAACATGATCGATATAGGCCATGTATATTTTAATTGGTGTTAATCTACGGTTTGCTAGCTAGCTGCTACATATAGAGCATGTTTTTATTAGATCGGGTTATAGCTAGCTAGTATAGTTTAGGGTTATGTGTTTTAATTAAGTAGGGTTGATTAGCTAGCTAGGGTTAGTTACATATATATGGTTTAGGGTTAATGCATGGCACATTTAATTTAATTAGAGGACCGCGAGGCACCCCCTGGCCTGCTCGATGCACGTACAATTAAGTGTCGTTGGCCTATACACATAGGGTTTAATTAGGGTTTTAGGGGTAAGCTAGGGTTTAGGGTTAATTAGGGTTAGGGTTTAGGGTCTCGGGTTTAGGGTCTAGGGTTTAGGGTTTAGGGTTAGCTAGGGTTTAGGGTTAGGGTTAGGGTTAGGGTTTAGGGTTTAGGGTTTAGTGTTTAGGGTGTTTAGGGTTTAGGGATTAGCTAGGGATTATTAGGGATTAGGGATTTAAGGTTTTAGGGGTTGTTTAAGGTTTAGGGATCATCGATCGAGTGCGCACACACTTTATTAGAGGCACCCGCGCGCGCCTTTACGCATAAAGTGCATGCGTATATATGTGTGTTTTTTGGGCCACCAACGATATATAGATGATCGAGAGAGAGAGATCGAGATTGAAATCCCCAAGAATATATATGTTCAAATATACATTAAAATATATGCACGAATGCATTGTAGGCCATGCATGCACACTAATTATATATATATATTATGAGGCAACTTAATCAAATGTGTTTTCATTCGAGAGAACTTGTCAAAATTCAAGTTAATTAATTTATCACGATAATTATATAATTAATTAATGAATGTCAGGGATATGTTATACAACATGATCGATATAGGCCATGTATATTTTAATTGGTGTTAATCTACGGTTTGCTAGCTAGCTAGCTGCTATATATAGAGCTAGCATGTTTTTATTAGATCGGGTTATATCTAGTATAGTTTAGGGTTATGTGTTTTAATTAAGTAGGGTTGATTAGCTAGGGTTATTTACATATATATGGTTTAGGGTTAATGCATGGCACATTTAATTTAATTAGAGGACCGCGAGGCACCCCCTGGCCTGCTCGATGCACGTACAATTAAGTGTCGTTGGCCTATACATAGGGTTTAATTAGGGTTTTAGGGGTAAGCTAGGGTTTAGGGTTAATTAGGGTTAGGGTTTAGGGTCTAGGGTTTAGGGTCTAGGGTTTAGGGTTTAGGGTTAGCTAGGGTTTAGGTTTAGGGTTAGGGTTAGGGTTAGGGTTTAGGGTTTAGGGTTTAGTGTTTAGGGTGTTTAGGGTTTAGGGATTAGCTAGGGATTATTAGGGATTAGGGATTTAAGGTTTTAGGGGTTGTTTAAGGTTTAGGGATCATCGATCGAGTGCGCACACACATTATTAGAGGCACCTGCGCGCGCCTTTACGCATAAAGTGCATGCGTATATATGTGTGTTTTTTGGGCCACCAACGATATATAGATGATCGAGAGAGAGAGATCGAGATTGAAATCCCCAAGAATATATATGTTCAAATATACATTAAAATATATGCACGAATGCATTGTAGGCCATGCATGCACACTGATTATATATATATTATGAGGCAACTTAATCAAATGTGTTTTCATTCGAGAGAACTTGTCAAAATTCAAGTTAATTAATTTATCACGATAATTATATAATTAATTAATGAATCTCAGTGATATGTTATACAACATGATCGATATAGGCCATGTATATTTTAATTGGCATCAATCTACGGTTTGCTAGCTAGCTGCTATATATAGAGCTAGCATGTTTTTATTAGATCGGGTTATATCTAGTATAGTTTAGGGTTATGTGTTTTAATTAAGTAGGGTTGATTAGCTAGGGTTATTTACATATATATGGTTTAGGGTTAATGCATGGCGCATTTAATTAATTTAATTAGAGGACCGCGAGGCACCCCTGGGCTGCTGGATGCACAATTAAGTGTCGTTGGCTGATGCCTACTTTCCCCCTCCTTTCCTGTAGACAGTGTTGGGCCTCCAAGAGCAGAGGTTTGTAGAACAGCAGCAAGTTTTCCCTTAAGTGGATACCCAAGGTTTATCGAACTCAGGGAGGAAGAGGTCAAAGATATCCCTCTCATGCAACCCTGCAACCACAAAGCAAGAAGTCTCTTGTGTCCCCAACACACCTAATAGGTGCACTAGTTCGGCGAAGAGATAGTGAAATACAGGTGGTATGAATATATATGAGCAGTAGCAACGGTGCCAGAAAATAGCTTGCTGGCGTGTAGTTGATGGTGGTAGTATTGCAGCAGTAGTAACGCAGTAAAACAGTAAACAAGCAGTAGTAACTCAGCAGTATTTAGGAACAAGGCCTAGGGATTATACTTTCACTAGTGGACACTCTCAACATTGATCACATAACAGAATAGATAAATGCATACTCTACACTCTTGTTGGATGATGAACGCATTGCGTAGGATTACACGAACCCTCAATGCCGGAGTTAACAAGCTCCACAATTTGTTCATATTTAAGTAACCTTATAGTGTAAGATAGATCAACATAACCAGATAGATCACATCAATACCATCATAATGATAATTAACTCCACAATCTACAAGAGATCATGATCATAGCCTACGACAAGAACCACACGGTGCACACACTAGTCACCTTTACACACGTGCAGGAGAAATAGAACTACTTTAGTAACATCACTAGAGTAGCACATAGATGAATTGTGATACAAAACTCATATGAATCTCAATCATGTAAAGCAGCTCATGAGATCATTGTATTGAAGTACATGGAGAGAGATTAACCACATAGCTACCGGTACAGCCCCGAGCCTCGATGGAGAACTACTCCCTCCTCATGGGAGTAGCAGTGGTGATGAAGATGGCGGTGGAGATGGCAGCGGTGTCGATGGAGAAGCCTTCCGGGGGCACTTCCCCGCTCCGGCAGGGTGCCGGAACAGAGACTCCTGTCCCCCAGATCTTGGCCTCGCGATGGCGGCGGCTCTGGAAGGTTTTTGTGGTTTTCGTCGAACGCATCAGGGTTTCTGATCCAGGGGCTTTATATAGGCGAAGAGGCGGCGCAGGAGGGCTGACAGGGGGGCCAAACTATAGGGCGGCGCGGCCCCCTCGGCCGCGCCGGCTGTAGTTTGGTGGGCTGTGGCCCCCTCTGACCTCTCTGGTGTGTTCTGGATGCTTCCGGGGATTCTAAGATCTTTGGCGTTGATTTCGTCCGATTCCGAGAATATTTCGTTACTAGGATTTCTGAAACCAAAAACAGCAGAAAACAGCAACTGGCCTCTCGGCATCTCGTCAATAGGTTAGTTCCGGAAAACGCATAAAAATGATATAAAGTGTGAACAAAACATGTTGGTATTGTCATAAAACAAGCATGGAACATCGGAAATTATAGATACGTTGGAGACGTATCATTGGCCTATACATAGGGTTTAATTAGGGTTTAGGGTTAGCTAGGGCAGATGGTTAGGGTTAGGGTTAGGGTTTAGGGTCTAGGGTCTAGGGTTTAGTGTTTAGGGTGTTTAGGGTTTAGGGATTAGGGATTAGGGATTTAGGGTTTTAGGGTTGTTTAAGGTTTAGGGATCATCGATCGAGTGCGCACACACATTATTAGATCGAGGCACCCGCGCCTTTACGCATAAAGTGCATGCGTATATATGTGTGTTTTTTGGGCCACCAACGATATATAGATGATCGAGAGAGAGATTGAAATCCCCAAGAATATGTTCAAATATACATTAAAATATATGCACGAATGCATTGTAGGCTATGCATGCACACTAATTATATATATATTATGAGGCAACTTAATCAAATGTGTTTTCATTCGAGAGAGCTTGTCAAAATTCAAGATAATTAATTTATCACGATAATTATATAATTAATTAATGAATCTCAGGGATATGTTATACAACATGATCGATATAGGCCATGTATATTTTAATTGGTGTTAATCTACGGTTTGCTAGCTAGCTGCTATATATAGAGCATGTTTTTATTAGATCAGGTTATAGCTAGCTAGTATAGTTTAGGGTTATGTGTTTTAATTAAGTAGGGTTGATTAGCTAGGGTTAGTTACATATATATGGTTTAGGGTTAATGCATGGCACATTTAATTTAATTAGAGGACCGCGAGGCACCCCTGGCCTGCTCGATGCACAATTAAAGTGTCGTTGGCCTATACATAGGGTTTAATTAGGGTTTAGGGTTAGCTAGGCTTTAGGGTTAGGGTTAGGGTTAGGGTTTAGGGTCTAGGGTTTAGGGTTTAGTGTTTAGGGTGTTTAGGTTTAGGGATTAGGGATTAGAGATTTAAGGTTTTAGGGTTGTTTAAGGTTTAGGGATCATCGATCGAGTGCGCACACACATTATTAGAGGCACCCGCGCCTTTACGCATAAATTGCATGCATATATATGTGTGTTTTTTTGGCCACCAACGATATATAGATGATCGAGAGAGAGAGATTGAAATCCCCAAGAATATGTTCAAATATACATTAAAATATATGCACGAATGCATGGTAGGCCATGCATGCACACTAATTATATATATATTATGAGGCAACTTAATAAAATGTGTTTTCATTCGAGAGAACTTGTCAAAATTAGAGTTAATTAATTTATCACGATAATTATATAATTAATTAATGAATCTCAGGGATATGTTATACAACATGATCGATATAGGCCATGTATATATTAATTGGTGTTAATCTAAGGTTTGCTAGCTAGCTGCTATATATAGAGCATGTTTTTATTAGATCGGGTTATAGCTAGTATACTTTAGGGTTATGTGTTTTCATTAAGTAGGGTTGATTAGCTATGGTTAGTTACATATATATGGTTTAGGGTTAATGCATGGCACATTTAATTTAATTAGAGGACCGCGAGGCACCCCTGGCCTGCTTGATGCACAATTAAGTGTCGTTGGCCTATATATAGGGTTTAATTAGGGTTTAGGGTTAGGGTTAGGGTTTAGGGTATAGGGTTTAGTGTTTAGGGTGTTTAGGGTTTAGGGATTAGGGATTAGGGTTTCAGGGTTGTATAAGGTTTAGGGATCATCGATCGAGTGCGCACACACATTATTAGAGGCACCCGCGCCTATGCGCATAAAGTGCATGCGTATAGTTTAGGGTTATTTGTTTTAATTAAGTTGGGTTTGATCAGCTAGGGTTAGTTACATATATATGGTTTAGGGTTAATGCATGGCACATTACATATAGTTTAAATCTCAAGAATGTTTATACATGATAGGCCATATGTGCAAAGGATTTTTTTCCCTGTGAACTTGTCAAAATTCAAGTTTATCAGTGCCAATGGAAACTAGTCCAAAAAATTACATAGAGGACCAAAAGTACTAGACAATAACTAATAGAACCTGCAACTTTACAAAAAGGACCCCAAAACATATAGAAGAAAATCAATCGAGTCCTTCTCGACCGCACATCAGATCTCTGCTCCGCATCCTTTCCAGCAACTCCGTCGCCGGGGACGCACCACTTGGGATGGTGTCGCCGGTAGTCGCCAGGACGAAGGAGAAGAAGGGCCTCAGCAACGGCATATTGGCTCTGAGAAGGGCCGCTGAAAGGCCAAGATGTGCACGGGCAAGACGGATGACGCCGTCGTATGCCCCGAGCTTGTGAACTTTAGCAGCTTGACTTCCCCATTGACCAGATCTGAAGCACTGACCAAAGCAAGCCTCACCGTTAGCGCCATCACATTGATGGCACCAGATCGGGGTTTGGCCGGCAAGATCCGCCAGATTCACCATAGGCCAGATCTGAAGCCGATGACGAGATCCCCGACTCCATTGCGCCATTCTGCTCATGGGAAACACTGGATCTAAGCTTACAACAACACTAACTCCCTCGGATCCAAATTAGCTGACTCAACTTTGCTTATCTAAATATGGATGTATCCACACATGTTTTTACTCTAGATACATACACGTCTAAGGAAAGTTGAATCAATTAATTTAGTTCGGAGGGTGTACAATATACAGAGAGAAGTCGGCCTCGTCTCCGGCCGGCGAGGCCGCCGGAGAGAAGGGGGAGAGGAGCCGGGGGAGTGGGAGAGACTCGAGAGAGAAAGAGAAGAGGAAGAAATGAGAGCTCCCTGGGGAAGAACATTATTTTTGTCGTTCTGCTCGTAGCCAAATCATCCCGCCGCATCCATTCGAAAATCCCGTGACCAGTTTTACCCTTTTAACCCTGGTCCGGAAGCTACAACCCACCGACCATGGAGGGCTCATTCGGTAACAATGAAATATCTTGCCTAGATCCCGAACCCTCCCCACAGGCCCACACCCACCCACCAACCATTCGCCCCATTAGCTCAAAAATACTCTCACACGCCAAAGCTCTGACTCTCTACAGTACTAGATCTCGCCGCCGCCGGCATACTCCTCCACGGCGTAGCCTTGATCGTGTTGGCTGTCCACCCACCTGATCCGCTCCCCCGCCGCCCTCGTCACCGACGGATCTGCTTCACCGCCGACCTCGCCACCGACGGATCTGCTTCACCACCGACCTCGCCACCGACGGATCTGCTTCACCGCCGACCTCGCCACCGACTACCTCGGCGCAGCGGCTGTATCAACTTCACCGAATCCCTTGCCAGCCAACCAGATCTATTTCACTAACACCCGCTTCTACTGAAACAGGGTCGATTCATCGTCTCCCGCGTTCGCCGCCGCTGGAATGCAAGTTGCCGCCCCCGTCCACCCCGCCGCAGCTTGGTTAGTACGCTGGCCCGTTAGATCGCGGTGTTTCTTTAGCCATGTTTTGTGTAGTTATTTGCAGATCTCATATGCCGTTAACTTTCTTGATGTGTTGCTTCGCATGAAGTTTGTTTAAATATTGTACAGTACAAAAGCATTATCCGGTCGCTACCATCCTGTTCATTCTACTGACACCTGTGTGCATCCACATATTTATAGCCTTATACCCATTCATTTGCTGCCCTCTTGTTTTTGTATCGCATGCTATTGTCGCATCGCTTTTATAGTCATGCTATGGGCATTTCCAATCTGCTTGTTCTTATACCACGTCATTAGCTCACCGCTAGCTGCTAGCTGTTTTCTCGTGTCTGCTATTCTCACACTGCTTTTATAATCATGCTATGTGCATTTCCAATCTGCTTGCTCTTATACCTCGTCTTTAGCTTATATAGTTATTGCTGCGTGCATGTCTGGTCTTTGTATTATCGTAGACTGACTTGTCAATGTTATTTTTCCTAGGGATTGATCATGCGAACCACTTATTAGAACATCCAACATTAACAGCGGGGACGCTAGGGAAGGTTGGAATCTGAGTTCTTGGTTGGTAATTTTGGCGGTTTACTTCCGTTATTATCTATAACCTATATGCATTGTTCCTTATGCAAGAGATTAACACTTGGAACCCTGCCATAGCAATGCCATTCATGCTTTACTATGTTTACGCCTATTTGATATGCTTGTCTTGGAGAAGCTGCGAAGGTGATTTGAACACGACATTTGGTCATTCTTAATGCCAGTTTACTTTATGTGGAAAACCTTGGCATTACCCTACTCTAAATCTGAATGTCTGAAATTCGTATCTCATGCAAAGCAACATCTAGTTGGTTTTAATCTGATATCTGGTAAATATTGGCTTATTCATTTGGCAGCTCAAGTTTTTTGTTATTTGAAACCAGCTGACTTGGTCTTAAATGTGATATCTAAACACAGATTAAGGACAATGGAGCAGGAGGATTAGCATTTCACTTGATGGCTGAACCTAAAATGACAGGCATGTTGACCACGACTAGTGCACGCAAGAGAAGGACCTGCAGTGAGCCAGTATGTGCTTAGTACATGCATCTTATCTTATCTTGTGCTTATTTCTGCTACATGTTGTTATCTGATCTCTACATTGCGTAATACATGTTTGAATAGTTAATTGTTGTAACTATGTTTGCAATGTTACCAGAATGCAGTTTTAATGAAGCAGTCATCATTAGAAGATAGTCGCCAAAAAAGGATCTGTAGCGACCTGTGCAACATTATGATGTAAGTTTGTGCTTAGTACAAGTTCCATACATTGTCTTATTTATGCAACTTGTTATTATCTTATATCTACATTGCATAATAAATGTTTGCATAGTTCATCGTTTAACTCTTTTTGCATTATTATCAGAATGCAGTTGTGATGAAGCAATCTTCATTAGAAGTGAGGCCCACAAAAAGTTCTGATATTTCTTCTGATGCATCTTCTCATAGCCGTCAACCTAGACCATTGCTTTCATCAAACAGTAAATATCTCAAGGCTGTACTTTATAAAAGACATGGTATTCTTTGCTTTAAGATCTGTAGCTGATATGTTGACAAAGAGTACACAAGATTCAATCAAGGTGATTGCCAAATGTCAACGTGTTATTGATGATGCTAATAGAAGTCCTCAATGATTCTATGTAATTTTTTTGTTTGGGCACATTAATTGCCTTGTAATTTTCCTACCTGTTTTATTTGTGTATGTAATTGTGTGTATCATTGATATCAGATTTTAGGCTCATGAAATGTAATGCAAGTTGACTAGTCAAACAAGTAGGGCACTACAACAGATTGGGCCGGCCCACTTACAGTAGTGTGGGACCCACTTTCATTTTGGGCCAGCCCACTTCTTTAGTAGGCCGGCCCGGTTACACGATAGTGGGATCCACATGCTTATTGGGCCCGCCCAATATCTTGTTGGGCCAGCCTATTTGCTATATGGTGGTCCCACATGGTAAATGGGCCGGCCCTTTAACAGGAAGGTGGGACCCACCTGTGTTTTTGGCGCGGCCCACTATCTTGTTGGGCCGGCCCACTTGCTATATGGTGGACCCCACATACTAAATGGGCCGGCCTTTTAACTGGAAAGTGGGACCCATCTGTGTTTTTGGCCCGGCCCACTATCTTGTTGGGCCGGCCCACTTGCTATATGGTGGACCCCACATACTAAATGGGCCAGCCTTTTAACAGGAAGGTGGGACCCACCTGTGCTTTTGGCCCGGCCCACTATCTTGTTGGGCCGGCCCACTTGCTATATGGTGGACCCCACACACCAAATGGGCCGGCCCTTTAACAGGAAAGTGGGACCCACCTGTATTTTTGGCCCGGCCCACTATCTTGTTGGGCCGGCCCACTTGCTATATGGTGGACCCCACATACAAAATGGGCCGACCCTTTAACTGGAAAGTGGGACCCACCTGTGTTTTTGGCCCGGCCCACTTGCTATATGGTGGACCCCACACACTAAATGGGCCGACCCTTTAACAGGAAAGTGGGACCCACCTGTGTTTTGGCCCGGCCCACTTGCTTCTTGGGCCAGCCCAGTTGCTGTAAGGTGGACCCCACATGTTAAATGGGCCGGCCCATTTAAGTTTTGACCAGTCAACCTTAGAGGTTAGGCCCGGCCCACGTAACTAATGGACCAGCCCAGCTATATAGTTGACCGGTCAAACTATGTCAGCTGGGCCGGCCCGCTTAAGACGTGGCAGGCCTCGTGTGGGCCTACCATCTACCACGGGGTTTCAGCCGGTTAACGCCGTTAACTGCCAGTTAACGGCGTCTGCCACGTGTCAGTTTGCATGACGTCAGCAGTCAACGGGCTCCCGGAAACACTTGGGCAACGGTCCGATTTTCCGTGGCGGAAGGGCGCCCAAGCGCGACGGACCAAAAAAATTGTCGTAGGACTTTGCCTGACGCAGTTTCCACAACAGAACCCATATCATCGGGTTAGGCCCATAGGCGATGAAAAACACCCCTTAGCGGACGATTTTGAGACGTTGCCTATCAGAACTTTTCTTGTAGTGTATGTTGGTACACATCTTCCAATAGGATAGCTTCCTTATGGTTGTATCCTCTCTTTGGACTACCATGTATTGTATACCAACTGTGATCTACTCATCTATGGTTTAGGAACTTAATTGTGTGCTATATGTTTGGGATTAGCTGACTAACTTTACTTTATTTTGGTAAGTTAGGTAAGGAATGTTGACTCAAGTGTGTCAGGATTATTCTCAAGTGAATATCCATCTCAAGTCATAAAAAGTATTTGGTTTACCTAGGACACTTCCTATAGACACTACCAATCCTATAGGTCTCCTTTAAAGGGTTTTAATCCTAGGGTCAAAGCATTTGCTCTGATACCAACTGTGGTGACCCGGCATACCACTGCATGGTGTAGTATGCAAGTCTGATATAACACCAATGAAACACCGTTCCACTCGTATTATATCGCTCAGAGTGGTACAACAGAAACATATGCGGGTCCAAGGCATGTCTATAGAATTACAACAATGACCCTGTTACATAAGATCATCACAGCCTCCTACTTTACAATGAGTTAAAACTGCAAATAAACTCCAGAAGAACGACTCGTAGTCTAGTCTTATCACGAACTCTATTTGTAGAGTATTTAACTAACTCTAGAGGCTGTGAATAGATTCTAGCTAAATAGGAGCTAGGTTTAGGAAACTAGTTCCTTTCTATTGCTAAGCTAGGTTTGATCCTTGTTGGAGGTAGTGTTTGACTCTTCTGTTAGGTTCCTGTCCCTTAAAGTATTTGTTGATCCCTCGGTCTTCGAGTTGCACTGTAGATCCTCCTTCGATGCCTCCATATCTAAGCAGGGGATTTAAGAGTGGGATGAGTACGAGCGTACTCAACAAGTTCATTATAGGAAAGAGGTGTTTAATGCACTAGCTACGGCATTAGACCAGAAAGTCTAATACCAATGCAAGTTTTCATAATCATTTCTTCAAAAGGTTGCTTTTATTCAGAAGAACTATGTCCGTCAGCCTTCACCGGTTTACTAGAACTTCATGGAGCACCTTTCGGCGGCGTTCAGCGATTCCATATCCCGGAACAGGGAGTGACAGGTCACGGTTCTTTACACTCTGCAGAGGTGTGTTGCTTTACCCATAAGAGATCTTAACCTTGTTGCCAACCAAGCTGCAGGCTTGTCCACACTTCCTTTGGTGTGAGGCCAGGAGTAAGGTCATAGTCAATCATATTCCTCCGCTACCTCGCACACCCACCCGTTGTTGCATGCCCCGACCCTGGGTCCACGCCGGTCACATGATTCCCGTAATTTCAGGGTGGACCCCGACCATGACGACAGTGCTGGGCTCTACCATACACTCCTACGCCGGTAGCTGCAACCCATCATAGACCGCATTACCGTGGGGAATTAGAGTGGGATCCCCACCCTCCGGTTGTTCCGCAAGATACAACTGCTACGGCAAGCAATGCTTTACCGTGGGGAATTAGAGTGGGATCCCCACCCTCCGGTTGTTCCGCCAGATACAACTGCTACGGTAAGCGCATCCGTTGATGTACAAGAGGTGGAAATACGATTGACTAGTCCGTCCCATTCCAGATCTTATGGTTAACACGGGTATTACGGCACAAGAATCACTGGCGACATTTGTTGTTTAATCCTAGATGGATATAAACCCTTGCAATGGAACCTCCACCATATCAACACAATCCATGGTTCCATTGCCCACCACATAGTCATATTCATAGTTATGAAAATAGTGGTTTTGGTTTTTATGCAATAGTGATAATCATAGTACTTTGCAAGTAATTTGATAAAGATACTCAAATGACATGAGCAAGTGATGAACTTGCCTTTCTTGACTGCAAGATTATGCAGGCAAGGTCTTCGATGCGTAATAACTCCAAATTCTGAAATAGCATCATCGTCCGGTAAGGACAATGTTTAAAAGATTGGCAAGTATGCAATAATGCATAAGTATGAGATGCAATCGCTCTAAGCGTGACCTAACCCCGATGATTTAGGATTAGTGAGTTGTGATGATTAATTCAGGGTGTGTTGCACTTTTAGAGTGATTCACAAACAAGGTTCTTATTAATGATGGATTACTTGGTATCAGGTACAAGTCATATAATAAAGCATGGTAATCAATTAAGCACACACAAGGAATGATAGTTGGCATTATGTTAATATGTAAAGAACAGTTGTCAGTTTTAATACTATATGGCATGGTTAATGTTTAATTATCATATACTTTAAAAGAATAACTTTTGAAGAACATGTTCTTTGATAAAGAACAAGTATGATAATTAGGTTGGGTTTCTATGGTTGACTATGGTTTCAGGTAGCTGCTGGAGTAAATATTAGATGGATCCCAACAAAGTTGGATTCATCAACACCTAGGGCTTGTAAGGTTAAGATAAGCCTAGGTATCCTAAGCAATTCATTATACAGGTTGTTGTCAAGGTTGGTTTATCTTGCTAGTGATAGCTGGCTAGGGTTTATAGGTTCTTTATAATCAGGGTTGGTGTGGTGACCCGGCATACCACTGCATGGTGTAGTATGCAAGTCTGATATAACACCAATGAAACACCGTTCCACTCGCATTATATCGCTCAGAGTGGTACAACAGAAACATATGCGGGTCCAAGGCATGTCTATAGAATTACAACACAGACTCTTTACAAAAGATCCACACAGCCTCCTACTTTACAATGAGGTAAAACTGCAAATAAACTCCAGAAGAACGACTCGTGATCTAATCTTATCACGGACTCTATTTAAAGAGTATTTGACTAGCTAAAGAGGCTATGAATAGATTCTAGCTAAATAGGAGCTAGGTTTAGGAAGCTAGTTCCCTTCTACTACTTAATTTAGGGTTTCTCCATGGTAGTTGTAGTGTTTGACCCTTCCGGCAGGTTCCTGTCCCCTTGAAGTATTTGTAGACTCCTCGGTCTTCGAGTTGCATGGTAGATCCTCCTTCGATGCCTCCATATCTAAGCAGGGGATTTAAGAGTGGGATGAGTACGAGCGTACTCAACAAGTTCATTATAGGAAAGAGGTGTTTAATGCACTAGCTACGGCATTAGACCAGAAAGTCTAATACCAATGCATGTTTTCATAACCATTTCTTCAAAAGGTTGCTTTTATTCAGAAGAACTATGTCCGTCAGCCTTCACCGGTTTACTAGAACTTCATGGAGCTCCTTTCCGGCCGCGTTCGCGATTCCATATCCCCGGAACAGGGAGTGACAGGTCACGATTCATTACACTCTGCAGAGGTGTGTTGCTTTACCCATAAGAGATCTTAACCTTGGTGCCAACCGAGTCTATAGTTCTCGTCCACACTTCCTTTGGTGTGAGGCCCGGTATAAGGTCATAGCCAATCATATTCCTCCGCTACCTCATACACCCACCCGTTGATGCAAACTCCGACCCTGGGTCCTCGCCGGTGCTCTTATACCAATTAAGGACGGCCCCCGACCACGACAACAGTTCAGGTCTCTACCATGAACTCCTTCGCCGGCAGCTGCAACCCATCATAGACCGCAATTACCATGGGGACTTCATCGGGACCCCCACCCTACCACTTGTCCTCTCTTGGATCAAGGGTACCACTTGTCCTCTCTTGGATCAAGGGTCTACGGTAAAGCGCATCCGTTGATGTACAAGAGGTGGAAATACAATTGACTATTCCGTCCCACTCCAGATCTTATGGTTAACACGGGTGTTACGGCACAAGAATCACTGGCGACATTTGTTGTTTAATCCTAGATGGATATAAACCCTTGCAATGGAACCTCCACCATATCAACACAATCCATGGTTCCATTGCCCACCACATAGTCATATTCATAGTTATGAAAGTAGTGGTTTTGGTTTTTATGCAATAGTGATAACCATAGTACTTTGCAAGTAATTTGATAGAAATACTCAAATGACATGAGCAAGTGATGAACTTGCCTTTCTTGGCTGCAAGATTATGCAGACAAGGTCTTCGATACGCAATAACTCCAAATTCTGAAATAACATCATCGTCCGGTAAGGACGATGTTTAAAAGATTGGCAAGGATGCAATAATGCATAAGTATGAGATGCAATCGCTCTAAGCGTGACCCAACCCCAATGATTTAGGATTAGTGAGTTGAAATGATTTGTTTAGGGTGTGTTGCACTTTTAGAGTGGTTCTCATACAAAGTTCTTATTCAAGTGTGGTTACATGGTATCATAAACAGGTGCTGCAATGTATCATAATAATAACATTAATAGCACACAACAATAACATTGAGTATAAACCTAATATGTAATGAATGGTGGTTGGTTTTAGCACTATATGGCATGGTTAATGGTTAATTATCATATACTTCAAAAGAATAACTTTTGAAGAACATGTTCTTTAATAAAGAACAAGTATGATAATTAGGGTTGTGGGGTTCTAGGGTTCACTATGGTTTTCCACTAGTTTATAGGGTAAGGATTAGATGGATCCCAACATAGTTGGATTCATCAACAGCTACAACTTGTAGGGTTAAGCCTAAGCATCTTAAGCAATTTATTATAAGTAGTTGCTATCAAGTTGGTATATCTTGTTAATGATGGCTGGCTAGGGTTTATAGATCTTATTAGGTATAGTGGATGACTATTCTATATCTTCTTCAAAGGAATAACTTTTGAAGAACATACTTCTTAACTAATAAGAAGTATTGCAATTAGGGTTTATAGGTATTAGGGTTTCCTATTGGATCATCTAGGTTTGATTTGGATGGAAACATGAAATACCAATTCATTAGGGATAGACCTCTATTATTTTATGAAGATATGACAAATATTTAGTTGCTACTATGGATCTATGAATGTAAAGAGGGTAACAAGATCATATACCATAATCTAGGGTTTAGGTTTAGGGGTAATTATGGTTCACATATAAATTAAAGGAACTAGGGTTCCTAAATGAATTTAGGGTTTTAGGTTTCCACATAAAATGACAAGGTTGTGATCTCATCCAATAGGGAATTAGGATTTTCATATGATTAAACATAATCCTTAATAATTATTTGTTGTTTTATATGGCATCTTAATGTGAAGTAATGTTTAATATTTTCTTTATGTAAAGAATCAAAACAAGAAATTATATGTTTAGTATTTAGGTTTTAATAGTTTAAGATTTAAAATTAGTTCTTTTAAAATTTAGAGGAAACTCTAAATTATCGTTCCTTTGATTTTAGGGTATTTGTTTTATATTATTATTATTATAGAGGTAATTTTCTGTCACCCTATTTTAATTATTTGTTGTTATTGAAATAACTTTTAAATGATAAAAATTTCGTAGGAAAAGAATAAGGAGAATAAAATAGAATAGGCCAGATGGCCCGTTGGTTTGGCCCAATGGCCCGGTCCAACCGAGTTGGCCAGGTCGGCCCGATTGAAGTCCTCAACCCGACCCAAACCTCTAGCTTTCTCCTCTCTTTCTCTCGGCCACACACACGCACGCAGACACGCTCGCATCTCTGGTCGCCGCTGTGACCGTCATCATCGTTCGCCTTGCTCTGACCGCTGCTGGCCGCATCCGCCACTGTCGTTGGCCGGCGAGGCTCCGCCTCCTCTCCTTGTTCTCCCCCATTGATACTCCCCTCTCCTAGATGCCTCTGTCGCCGGTACTCACCCCCAGGATTCCGTCGCGTCGCCGCCGCGTTCTGGCCGCTTCCGGCCTTCTCAGGCTCCGGTGAGTTGGGGTTCTTGCTCCCCTCGACAAGGTCTACCACTTCCCTCTGTCGATCTGAACTTCGTGGTCTCTAGCGGTCGCCCCCGACCCCAGAACCCTAGGTGGTGTCCGACCGATTCGACCATCGTCGCCCCTACTCCGGCTGGCTCCAGTCGTCCCCGCACCACCCTGACCTCCTCCGCAGGACCCCCATCGACGCCATCCTCTCCACGCCCTCACTTGCACCCCCGGGGCAACATCTAGCTTCGGGTTGGTATGGTCGCCGCCGGCCGCTACTGTCTCCGGTGCCTCTGGCTGCTCCCCTTCGTCGACCCCAGCTTGACCTGGTTGTGTTCGGTCCAGCGCTGGCCACTTCGGTGGTGTGGTGCTGGTGTGGAGATGCTGTACTACTGCTGATGGTGCTGTACTGCGGTGACTATTGGTGGGTGACTCGACGCCGGCAGGACGGTGCCGCGGACGCAACCCCGGCGTCTACTTCTCCGCTATGGCACTGTGAGCTAAATCATTCCCTCTCCTCTATCTATGTGCAATATGCTGCAAAATTACTAGAGCTAGTTCTCTTGGGTATATGACTTGGACAAGGAAGGTATGATCCAAATGATCACTGCCCTGTTTTAGTGTGTGAAGCTTTCATTTGGGTGACTATTCCTTATTGACATGCATGGTTAGCTGTATTCTTGTTACTGATAAACTGGAAGATTAATTCAGTTAAAGTGATTTGTTGATATGCCCCTGTTTGGATGATGTATTAATCAAGCATTCGTGTTGGACTTGGCTTTGTGATAATTGGCTTGTCTTTGTAAATGCAAATTTTATTATTGTCCAGTGAGTAGTGAGGTGCCTCAATTCGGATGATTAGCTAATACATTGCTTGCTGCTATTTTAAACTGACGAAATTGAACCTAGACAGTTGAGTTAGCTGATGTAATTCAGTTATACACATTTGTATTTTACTGATAAGTTTAGACCTGTAAAATGCAACTATTATT
This sequence comes from Lolium perenne, assembly GCF_019359855.2. Lineage (NCBI taxonomy): Eukaryota > Viridiplantae > Streptophyta > Magnoliopsida > Poales > Poaceae > Lolium > Lolium perenne. The sequence goes on from NC_067247.2 coordinate 66,929,333, forward strand.
GCCTACAGATTGATGCACGGCAGGTAGCTTGATTGTGAGCTGGTTTGCTACTTGGTTGGCCTGGGAAGAATTCCTGGACCCTAAGTAGTTCCCTGTAACATGTGAATTATTACTGGTTGCTTATGGCGGTGATTAAAGCCTGTGCATATATGATCTTGAACAGTAGTGTTGTGGGAAAACCCAAAGTGATCTTTGAGTTTCTAGTATATGATCTAGTTGCAAAGTAGCAACTAGAGATGATTTGTTTTTACAAGGTTGGTTTTTATTGGTGGATTTGGCTGTCCCTTGTTTGATAGTTTCAACTGATAAGAACAGATATATGTTCGGTTTTCTTGGCCCTGCCAGTGATGCAAAAAGGCTGAGGCATGATTTATGATATGAACAGATACTACTGGTTGTTGTTTCTCTAAACCTCGGTGATGAACATGCATAGCACCTCTATGCAAGACTGAGAGGAAAATCCATCTCTCTGTCCTCCTAGGTTAAAACCTAGTTGAAGGTATTTAGATGGTTTACTGTGTATACTACTTTTATTTTCCCCAAAAATGCCTATGCAAGAACAGATATTGTATGATCTACTTAAATTACTTGTTGGTTTCTACCTGTTGCTCTTGATAGCTTGGACGCTTGACTTGCAAAGAAACCTCCTTCTGGTGGTCAGCTTGTTCCTCCTAGTGGTTTGGGCTTGTTCCAGGCTATATGGTTGTGTTCTTGCTGTTCTAGGAATTTGAGTGATGTGCTGGTTTTGCTGGATGGAGTGCTGGGATGTGAGATGAACTGCAGGAATGGACTTGCTGGTGTATGCATCGTATGGTGCGGCTAGACTCTTGCTTTGCTTTTATCTTGCTGACTGTTGTTGTGGTGGTGACAACACACACCCTATCTGTGGTGACCATGCTGCTTGCAGATGGTCCCCAGCTGTGGGTACAAGTTACCAAGCTGGTACTTCTCCCCTTGTGCAAGACACGGCTGAGATAGATAATGATCACTATTTTCCTTTCTTTTGTGGCTACCACTGTGAGCTTCCTCGTTTGACTCAATAGCTAATACTTATGTGAGATGACTACTTATGGCTTAACAATTTAGTTGCTTAATCCATGTGATTGTTCTCTGTATAGTAAATGTTGCTTAAATATTAATTAAGCTGTTGCTTAATTAACAAGTGGGTTTATATAATATTTGCTTAATACCATTTTGACTTTTCCATGTCAAAAATGATCACTTTAAATAAACTTGTGAGCCTTCATGGTTGCTAGCTAGATTAGAGGGAAATTTGTAATAGTTGCCTTGTTGCCTCAAATAATGTTGCCTTGTGTCCCTGGTTGCCTTCTTGATCACTGGTTTTCTATGATAATGCCTCGTTGATGCCAAATGACCCATATGTCCCTTTACATGATCCATTTGTTCATGATGTTGCCTAAGAAAGAATTCCCTCTAATCACCATTTGGGGATCAAGACTAGTTCTTGACTCCCATTGGCTAGTTTCCAAAACTAAAATGTCTCCCAAAATGCGGAGACAAACATTTTAACCTTAACACAACATTTCTTTGTCTATTGTCTATTTTTCTTATTGCAGGGAAAAGAAGAACAAGAAATGTTAAGAAGATTTAGATTTAGGAATTCTTTTAGCTCCATTTTGTAATCTCATAATTCTTTTGTAACTTGTAATATTTTAATAAGTATTGTAATAATACTTATGTGAATTGTTATTTGTAATATTTGATTCTCATTTATATTTATTTTTACTTTGTATTTATATAATTGATTAGAATTCAAATTCCAATCCAAGATCTTATTTGAATTCTGTCTTTCATATTTGAATTTGAATTCAAACTATTTCCCTCGAAAACATAATATATTAATAAAAGTTATGTCGAAATTTATCGCACCCACATCGAAGACTAACTCAATTCCACCGATGTAAGATAAACCTCGACCCCTTTGGAGGTTTTAAACAAAAGCGCGAAAATTCCCCAGATTTTCTATGCATGAATGCAATGCACACATCTGTTTCCTCTCTTTTTGTAACCCCCAATCCTGGGATATTACAGTCTCTCCCCCTTAAACTAAACTTCGTCCTCGAAGTTTGAACTCTCTCACGTTTCCGGAGTGTGGATCTGACTTATGCAGACTACGACTTCTCTCGAACTCCGTGGTGATCTCACTAGATATAATTGAATATATCCCTTGTCCAGATTCTTCCTGGAATCCATTAGGTTTTGTCTCTGATATTTCCTTCGTCCAACTTCATTAATTTTGTCTTACTTGAGCTTTCATACTTCTGAGTAAATATTACTCACTTGCTCAAGTGATAATCCAATTTTTACTTCCTCGAGGTAAAAACCTCGGCTTCTGGTCTGACATCCTTCTGAAAGTAGTGTTCGACAATCTTATGAAAATAAGATCGAACTTTCTCTCAGTTCAGACCTTCATCAACTATCTTGCTCAAAGTATTGATTCATATTGGATCCAACTGATCCCTCGCTCTCCCCCTTAGGGTTGTCCTAATGGTTGTTAAGCTCATCTTCCCCAACCAACTAGCTCCTTGGTTAGGCTATATGTCTTTTCCTTGGCTTTCTATTGTACTATTCTAGGGTATCCTATTTGGATTGATGATGTACCCACATGGCTGTGAATACCAGTACGATATGTTAGTTGGTTATGCAACTATGGTTATTCCAACTTTACACAGGACAAATGTGTTGCCCATGAAAGCTTGAGTAATTTAATGATATTATTCTGCAACTAATATTGTGCTAAATGAAGAAGTTGTTTCAACATACTGATTGAGTCAGAACAAGTATGGTCAAAGTCCTATGCATCCGTCCTTGTGCTCCATCCACTTCCTTGTTCGAACTTCTTAGATGATGAGCTCCCCCGGTGATTTGAAAATTGGTTCATTGCTTCATTTGATCTTCGTACCAGATATGGATCCGGGCATTCTGATTTCATATGACCTAGTTGTCCACATCCAAAACAGGTAATATCCTGTTGCGTGCAATCCTTGGCATAGTGACCTTTTCTTGCACAGTTATGGCATCGAACTTGACTATAAAACGGTGTGATTGTCTCATCTCTAGTTTGGAAATTCATCTCTGAATGAGTTTGTTGTATCTGAATTGGTTGTGGTTCCAACCTTGCCTTCCGTTTTCTTTCATTCTGCACTTCTTCATAATCATTCTCCAAAGTAATTGCAGTATCCACTAGCTCGTGGAACCTTGTGCATTTGGTTAGATTCAACTGCATTTTCAGGAATGGATTCATCCCTTTTAAGAACCTTTTTATCCTTTTCTCCTCTGTGTTCACATCCTCTGCTGCATAACGTGATAAACGATCAAACTCTACTAGATATTTCCATACCGACAAGTCATTCTGCTTCAAGGTCTCGAACTCTCTTCTCTTTAGTTCCATGATACTTTCAGGAACCTGGGCTTCTCGGAACTTCTTCTTAAACTCGTCCCACGTGAAAACATGTCCCGAAGTTTGAATTAGAATCATGTTATCCCACCATAACGCTGCTAGTCCTGATAGTAGATAGGTGGCATATCTAACCTTCTCTTCATCATTACACCGAACTGTATTTAATTTCCGCTCAGTGTCCCTCAACCAATCATCCGCATCCATAGGTTCTGGTGCGGTAGCAAAAGTCAGTGGATTGGTTTGTAGGAATTCCGTAAGACTCACTCCTTTTGGCCCTCCATTTCTGATACCTCCATTATTCTCACGTATCAAACGACTGAAAAACTCATTTTGTTGTGCTAAGTTTGCTGCTCTATCCTCAGCCATCCTTTCCATGTGCTCAAAGAATTCTTGCCCAAGCAGTAAAGGGGTTGATGTTGATGTTCTAGTGGCGGAGAATGCCTCTTCCATCCGCTTAGCTTCTCTTTCCTGACCTTCTTTTGCCTCCCTCTCTTCATGAGTCGTTACTATTTCCTCAGTTGGTTGGTAACTCGTCTCTCCCTCACGCGATCCCATTTACCCTCTAGACCTGTAACATCAAGAAAGAACTCAATGATGCAACATGCATTTGCACACCAAGGTCAAACTTTATGCACAGATCTAGTCAATCAATGAAAATTCAATAAAAATCCAAGAAGATTCAGCTTTGTGCTTATAATACACACCATCATAAGCCTGAATAATGATAGTTGAGTAAGACATCTCTAAACATCAGGCTGAGATGTGTAGTATATAACACCACATAAGATAGGTTTTTATCGTGATACTTAGCACGAATATATGGAAGTCTACTATTTGTCTCAACCTTTACCTTAATTGCACAATTGCAATAGGATAAACTTGAAACAAGGTGGTCTAGGATAGTTAAGGTTAACCTAATTTTCTTTAGAATTACTAACTTAGCTTTCATTATGTTGAGGACTACTTCATATGGTATCTCTTGTTTCTAACATGGATAATCTAAACACATAACTATGGAAATATAGCTCATATACTTCCATATGTTCTTACCATATAACTAGGGTTCTGATGTACTTGACACAGTTCCCATGGTTTTGGAACACAAATCTTACTCTATTGTTTCACGTCTAACTTCTTATCAAACTCCTCCTAAGTATTTATGATATTCTAGTCCATCACATAACGATTCTCAGGTGAATCATATATGATTTCTATCTCTCTTCCTTACCTCTCATGATTGACTCATCATGGTCAATACTACCTCATATGACTCATAGTTATTACTTTCTATCAATTGTTTTACAAGTTGGGATAATTTACTTACTCATTACTTAACTTGGTCTACATTTTCTATTATGATATCTTAATTATCTTCATCACTTGATATTACTCCAATTACAGGTCTGGATATCTCTTACTTGACCATAACATGTGTTGGTACACCTCTTCCAATAGGATATCTTCCTTATGGTTGTATCCTCTCTTTGGACTACCATGTATTGTATACCAACTGTGATCTACTCATCTATTGTTTTAAGGACTTACTGGTGTGCTACATGTTTGGGATTAGCTGACTATCTTAACTTAGAAAAGATAGATTGAAAAGGTTGACTCAAGTGTGTCAGGATTATTCTCAAGTGAATATCCATCTCAAGTCATATGTAGTATTTGGTTTGACTAAGACAATTTCCTATAGACACTACCAATCCTATAGGTCTCCTTTAAAGGGTTTTAATCCTAGGGTCAAAGCATTTGCTCTGATACCAACTGTGGTGACCCGGCATACCACTGCATGGTGTAGTATGCAAGTCTGATATAACACCAATGAAACACCGTTCCACTCGCATTATATCGCTCAGAGTGGTACAACAGAAACATATGCGGGTCCAAGGCATGTCTATAGAATTACAACACAGACTCTTTACAAAAGATCCACACAGCCTCCTACTTTACAATGAGGTAAAACTGCAAATAAACTCCAGAAGAACGACTCGTGATCTAATCTTATCACGGACTCTATTTAAAGAGTATTTGACTAGCTAAAGAGGCTATGACTAGATTCTAGCTAAATAGGAGCTAGGTTTAGGAAGCTAGTTCCCTTCTACTACTTAATTTAGGGTTTCTCCATGGTAGTTGTAGTGTTTGACCCTTCCGGCAGGTTCCTATCCCCTTGAAGTATTTGTAGACTCCTCGGTCTTCGAGTTGCATGGTAGATCCTCCTTCGATGCCTCCATATCTAAGTAGGGGATTTAAGAGTGGGATGAGTACGAGCGTACTCAACAAGTTCATTATAGGAAAGAGGTGTTTAATGCAGTAGCTACGGCATTAGACCAGAAAGTCTAATACCAATGCATGTTTTCATAACCATTTCTTCAAAAGGTTGCTTTTATTCAGAAGAACTATGTCCGTCAGCCTTCACCGGTTTACTAGAACTTCATGGAGCTCCTTTCCGGCCGCGTTCGCAGTTCCATATCCCGGAACAGGGAGTGACAGGTCACGATTCATTACACTCTGCAGAGGTGTGTTGCTTTACCCATAAGAGATCTTAACCTTGGTACCAACCGAGTCTATAGTTCTCGTCCACACTTCCTTTGGTGTGAGGCCCGGTATAAGGTCATAGCCAATCATATTCCTCCGCTACCTCATACACCCACCCGTTGATGCAAACTCCGACCCTGGGTCCTCGCCGGTGCTCTTATACCAATTAAGGACGGCCCCCGACCACGACAACAGTTCAGGTCTCTACCATGAACTCCTTCGCCAGCATTGCAACCCATCATAGACCGCAATTACCGTGGGGACTTCATCGGGACCCCCACCCTACCACTTGTCCTCTCTTGGATCAAGGGTACCACTTGTCCTCTCTTGGATCAAGGGTCTACGGTAAAGCGCATCCGTTGATGTACAAGAGGTGGAAATACAATTGACTATTCCGTCCCACTCCAGATCTTATGGTTAACACGGGTGTTACGGCACAAGAATCACTGGCGACATTTGTTGTTTAATCCTAGATGGATATAAACCCTTGCAATGGAACCTCCACCATATCAACACAATCCATGGTTCCATTGCCCACCACATAGTCATATTCATATTTATGAAAGTAGTGGTTTTGGTTTTTATGCAATAGTGATAACCATAGTACTTTGCAAGTAATTTGATAGAAATACTCAAATGACATGAGCAAGTGATGAACTTGCCTTTCTTGGCTGCAAGATTATGCAGACAAGGTCTTCGATACGCAATAACTCCAAATTCTGAAATAACATCATCGTCCGGTAAGGACGATGTTTAAAAGATTGGCAAGGATGCAATAATGCATAAGTATGAGATGCAATCGCTCTAAGCGTGACCCAACCCCGATGATTTAGGATTAGTGAGTTGAAATGATTTGTTTAGGGTGTGTTGCACTTTTAGAGTGGTTCTCATACAAAGTTCTTATTCAAGTGTGGTTACATGGTATCATAAACAGGTGCTGCAATGTATCATAATAATAACATTAATAGCACACAACAATAACATTGAGTATAAACCTAATATGTAATGAATGGTGGTTGGTTTTAGCACTATATGGCATGGTTAATGGTTAATTATCATATACTTCAAAAGAATAACTTTTGAAGAACATGTTCTTTAATAAAGAACAAGTATGATAATTAGGGTTGTGGGGTTCTAGGGTTCACTATGGTTTTCCACTAGTTTATAGGGTAAGGATTAGATGGATCCCAACATAGTTGGATTCATCAACAGCTACAACTTGTAGGGTTAAGCCTAAGCATCTTAAGCAATTTATTATAAGTAGTTGCTATCAAGTTGGTATATCTTGTTAATGATGGCTGGCTAGGGTTTATAGATCTTATTAGGTATAGTGGATGACTATTCTATATCTTCTTCAAAGGAATAACTTTTGAAGAACATACTTCTTAACTAATAAGAAGTATTGCAATTAGGGTTTATAGGTATTAGGGTTTCCTATTGGATCATCTAGGTTTGATTTGGATGGAAACATGAAATACCAATTCATTAGGGATAGACCTCTATTATTTTATGAAGATATGACAAATATTTAGTTGCTACTATGGATCTATGAATGTAAAGAGGGTAACAAGATCATATACCATAATCTAGGGTTTAGGTTTAGGGGTAATTATGGTTCACATATAAATTAAAGGAACTAGGGTTCCTAAATGAATTTAGGGTTTTAGGTTTCCACATAAAATGACAAGGTTGTGATCTCATCCAATAGGGAATTAGGATTTTCATATGATTAAACATAATCCTTAATAATTATTTGTTGTTTTATATGGCATCTTAATGTGAAGTAATGTTTAATATTTTCTTTATGTAAAGAATCAAAACAAGAAATTATATGTTTAGTATTTAGGTTTTAATAGTTTAAGATTTAAAATTAGTTCTTTTAAAATTTAGAGGAAACTCTAAATTATTGTTCCTTTGATTTTAGGGTATTTGTTTTATATTATTATTATTATAGAGGTAATTTTCTATCACCCTATTTTAATTATTTGTTATTATTGAAATAACTTTTAAATGATAAAAAATTCGTAGGAAAAGAATAAGGAGAATAAAATAGAATAGGCCAGATGGCCCGTTGGTTTGGCCCAATGGCCCGGTCCAACCGAGTTGGCCAGGTCGGCCCGATTGAAGTCCTCAACCCGACCCAAACCTCTCTCTTTCTCTCGGCCAAGCACACGCACGCAGACACGCTCGCATCTCTGGTCGCCGCTGTGACCGTCGTCATCGTTCGCCTTGCTCTGACCGCTGCTGGCCGCATCCGCCGCCGTCGTTGGCCGGCGAGGCTCCGCCTCCTCTCCTTGTTCTCCCCCATTGATACTCCCCTCTCCTAGATGCCTCTGTCGCCGGTACTCACCCCCAGGATTCCGTCGCGTCGCCGCCGCGTTCTGGCCGCTTCCGGCCTTCTCAGGCTCCGGTGAGTTGGGGTTCTTGCTCCCCTCGACAAGGTCTACCACTTCCCTCTGTCGATCTGAACTTCGTGGTCTCTAGCGGTCGCCCCCGACCCCAGAACCCTAGGTGGTGTCCGACCGATTCGACCGTCGTCGCTCCTACTCCGGCTGGCTCCAGTCGTCCCCGCACCACCCTGACCTCCTCCGCAGGACCCCCATCGACGCCATCCTCTCCACGCCCTCACTTGCACCCCCGGGGCAACATCTAGCTTCGGGTTGGTATGGTCGCCGCCGGCCGCTACTGTCTCCGGTGCCTCTGGCTGCTCCCCTTCGTCGACCCCAGCTTGACCTGGTTGTGTTCGGTCCAGCGCTGGCCACTTCGGTGGTGTGGTGCTGGTGTGGAGATGCTGTACTACTGCTGATGGTGCTGTAATGCGGTGACTATTGGTGGGTGACTCGACGCCGGCAGGACGGTGCCGCGGACGCAACCCCGGCGTCTACTTCTCCGCTATGGCACTGTGAGCTAAATCATTCCCTCTCCTCTATCTATGTGCAATATGCTGCAAAATTACTAGAGCTAGTTCTCTTGGGTATATGACTTGGACAAGGAAGGTATGATCCAAATGATCACTGCCCTGTTTTAGTGTGTGAAGCTTTCATTTGGGTGACTATTCCTTATTGACATGCATGGTTAGCTGTATTCTTGTTACTGATAAACTGGAAGATTAATTCAGTTAAAGTGATTTGTTGACATGCCCCTATTTGGATGATGTATTAATCAAGCATTCGTGTTGGACTTGGCTTTGTGATAATTGGATTGTCTTTGTAAATGCAAATTTTATTATTGTCCAGTGAGTAGTGAGGTGCCTCAATTCGGATGATTAGCTAATACATTGCTTGCTGCTATTTTAAACTGACGAAATTGAACCTAGACAGTTGAGTTAGCTGATGTAATTCAGTTATACACATTTGTATTTTACTGATAAGTTTAGACCTGTAAAATGCAACTATTATTGCCTACAGATTGATGCACGGCAGGTAGCTTGATTGTGAGCTGGTTTGCTACTTGGTTGGCCTGGGAAGAATTCCTGGACCCTAAGTAGTTCCCTGTAACATGTGAATTATTACTGGTTGCTTATGGTGGTGATTAAAGCCTGTGCATATATGATCTTGAACAGTAGTGTTGTGGGAAAACCCAAAGTGATCTTTGAGTTTCTAGTATATGATCTAGTTGCAAAGTAGCAACTAGAGATGATTTGTTTTTACAAGGTTGGTTTTTATTGGTGGATTTGGCTGTCCCTTGTTTGATAGTTTCAACTGATAAGAACAGATATATGTTCGGTTTTCTTGGCCCTGCCAGTGATGCAAAAAGGCTGAGGCATGATTTATGATATGAACAGATACTACTGGTTGTTGTTTCTCTAAACCTCGGTGATGAACATGCATAGCACCTCTATGCAAGACTGAGAGGAAAATCCATCTCTCTGTCCTCCTAGGTTAAAACCTAGTTGAAGGTATTTAGATGGTTTACTGTGTATACTACTTTTATTTTCCCCAAAAATGCCTATGCAAGAACAGATATTGTATGATCTACTTAAATTACTTGTTGGTTTCTACCTGTTGCTCTTGATAGCTTGGACGCTTGACTTGGAAAGAAACCTCCTTCTGGTGGTCAGCTTGTTCCTCCTAGTGGTTTGGGCTTGTTCCAGGCTATATGGTTGTGTTCTTGCTGTTCTAGGAATTTGAGTGATGTGCTGGTTTTGCTAGATGGAGTGCTGGGATGTGAGATGAACTGCAGGAATGGACTTGCTGGTGTATGCATCGTATGGTACGGCTGGGCTACTGCTTTGCTTTTGTACTGCTGGACTGTTGTTGTGGTGGTGACAACACACACCCTATCTGTGGTGACCATGCTGCTTGCAGATGGTCCCCAGCTGTGGGTACAAGTTACCAAGCTGGTACTTCTCCCCTTGTGCAAGACACGGCTGAGATAGATAATGATCACTATTTTCCTTTCTTTTGTGGCTACCACTGTGAGCTTCCTCGTTTGACTCAATAGCTAATACTTATGTGAGATGACTACTTATGGCTTAACAATTTAGTTGCTTAATCCATGTGATTGTTCTCTGTATAGTAAATGTTGCTTAAATATTAATTAAGCTATTGCTTAATTAACAAGTGGGTTTATATAATATTTGCTTAAGATCATTTTGACTTTTCCATGTCAAAAATGATCACTTTAAATAAACTTATGAGCCTTCATGGTTGCTAGCTAGATTAGAGGGAAATTTGTAATAGTTGCCTTGTTGCCTCAAATAATGTTGCCTTGTGTCCCTGGTTGCCTTCTTGATCACTGGTTTTCTATGATAATGCCTCGTTGATGCCAAATGACCCATATGTCCCTTTACATGATCCATTTGTTCATGATGTTGCCTAAGAAAGAATTCCCTCTAATCACCATTTGGGGATCAAGACTAGTTCTTGACTCCCATTGGCTAGTTTCCAAAACTAAAATGTCTCCCAAAATGCGGAGACAAACATTTTAACCTTAACACAACATTTCTTTGTCTATTGTCTATTTTTCTTATTGCAGGGAAAAGAAGAACAAGAAATGTTAAGAAGATTTAGATTTAGGAATTCTTTTAGCTCCATTTTGTAATCTCATAATTCTTTTGTAACTTGTAATATTTTAATAAGTATTGTAATAATACTTATGTGAATTGTTATTTGTAATATTTGATTCTCATTTATATTTATTTTTACTTTGTATTTATATAATTGATTAGAATTCAAATTCCAATCCAAGATCTTATTTGAATTCTGTCTTTCATATTTGAATTTGAATTCAAACTATTTCCCTCGAAAACATAATATATTAATAAAAGTTATGTCGAAATTTATCGCACCCACATCGAAGACTAACTCAATTCCACCGATGTAAGATAAACCTCGACACCTTTGGAGGTTTTAAACAAAAGCGCGAAAATTCCCCGGATTTTCTATGCATGAATGCAATGCACACATCTGTTTCCTCTCTTTTTGTAACCCCCAATCCTGGGATATTACAGTTGGTGATGATTCCTTATTTTCTTCAAAAGAATAACTTTTGAAGAACATACTTCTTAAATAATAAGAAGTATTGCAATTAAGGTTGAGGTTGTCTTGTATTAGCCATTGGATTCACTAAGTAAGGGATGGTGATTTCCTAAATAGGATGTTAATAATTATCTCACACTAATAGGGTTTAGTGTGTATGGGATATGATGTCAATATTAGCATGGTTGCTATTGGAGTTCATCACAATGGTGTGATGCTATATAGGTATGAGTAAGGTTGATGATTTTGACAGTAGAGGCTAGGGTTTAAACTTGGTTGGCCCTACTTAATGATTTAGGTCTGATGAAGATGAACACATGGGCTACTAATTAGTAGTGATAGGGTTCCCATATATTATGTGGATGGGAACAAGCATCGAGTTGTTAAATATGAGTCTATGATTACTAATGAAGTAACATGATCACATGTTACTTGGGTTTTAGGTTTGGGAATAATTTAGGGTTCATATTAAGTAGTGGAACTAGGGTTTCTAATTGGATTAGGGTTTTGGTTTTACACATGAAATGATGAATTCCTGTTTTCCTACCATATGGAACTAGGTTTTCTAATTACCCTATAATTCTTGGTTTAATAACTTCATTATCAAGTTGAAGTTATTAATGAGTTTGAAATAAAAATAATATTGGATTTGACATTTTATTATTTTTACTGCATTTAATATTTAGGGTAATTATTAATTAGGGTTTAAATCCTTCTAATAAGGATTTAACAAAATAACAAATAAAGAAAATTAGTTTCATTGTTTTCTTTATTTATTTACTGGTTTTTATTTAGTTAGGAAAGTTTTCCTAATTATTGAATTTTAATTGAATTTAGAATTAATAAATGGGCTTAAATAACAAGTATTAAATAAATGAATTTTTATTAAAAATAAAAATTTCATTTTATATTTTTATTGGATAGAGTTTTCTTTTCTAAGAATTTGAATATCTCATTTGTATTTTTCTGAATTATTATGAATTTTATACGAATTTGTAAAGTTGCAGTAATTTATGAATTAGAAATTAAAACAGAAAGACTACTAAACTTACCCGGCTAATGTACCCACAGGGGCACTGACCAGTGGGCCATTGGCCAGGTCAGACGCCACGTCGGCGTGGACCAAGTCCAAATTGCCAACATGGCCTGGGAGTTCATGGCCGGCGGGTCGCCGGTGACGGCGCCGGAGCAAGGCTGCTCCCCAGGACGAGTGACTACTCCTAATCGAACCACGGTACGGTGAGGAACCTAGTGGTGGCGGCGCCGCTCCCTAATTGTCACCGGAGCATGACCGGCGGCGACGAGGATGGCTGGTGCGGCCAGGGTTTCGGTGTGGGGGAGGAATTGAGCAAGGAGGAAGAAATCGAGCCAGGGGTTCGTCTTGGGGTATTTATACGATGCCTGGGCGTGTGCTTAGTCACGAATTCGATCGAGCAGAGCTTGCCAACGGCGAGGAGAAGAGGAGCACGGCGTCTCGGTGGCCTCCATGCGTGAAGAAGGATATGAGGACGAGGTCTCGTGATATTTTGACTGAAGGGGTATGTGGGCTGCTCCTGGGGGGTGGCTTGGGCCGTGTTGATGGGCTCCTACTGGGCTGCTGCGCTCTGGTAGGTCCAGGTGAGTTTTTTCCCTCTTCTCTTCTTTTTCTGCTTTCAATTCTGGTTTTTATAATTCAAATTTGAATTCTTTTCTATTTTGCAGGTCTTACTTATTTGAAACATATAAGGATTAGTTCAAGATGCTGCAAGGTCTTGAGTGGTGTATTTGCAAATTTAATGTGGCACCATAACATTGGTTTAATTATTATTATTGATATTTGAATTTCAATACCCCTATGGACATGAATTTGAATATTATCTTTGGGAATATTCAAATTGTTTTCCAATTGGTAGTTTTCTTACTTAGTAATATTTCTTGTTTTATTTGGTATTGCTTTGCAAGAAATAAGTTGCCAAGTAAGGTTTGTTTATGGAGTTCTATTAAGTAGGTGACTAAATGGCATGATTTCATGTGCTAAAAATATATCTAAGGACTTGATCTCTCATTTGAGATTGTTGGTCACTTACACATGAATTTATGTGAGCACTTGCTTGTTAAGGTCTTGTGAGGTTTATCTTAATTTCTATTTCAAGTTTAATACTTGTACTATTATTTTAATAACACCTTGAAATACTTAGAGTAGGTATTACTCTCATCAGGGTTTGGTTTTGATTCTAATGATAAGTGGTTGATTACCACTTATGGGTTTGAATTATTAAATATAGTACAAGGTTAATCTTTGGTTCATAAGTGAAACCAAAGATATAGTTTGTGAGCAATTTCTAAGGTTCTAATGAGATTCACCTAATGGCAATTGGTTTGAATCTCATCTATAGCCTGGTTTGTATTATGATCACCATAGTGATACATAAACTAGGGTTGAGGTTTAATTCTTGGTTGTGAGATGGGATGACACCATATTGCATGTGCTAGGGTTAATCTCCCCTAACCAAGATGATATGGTTACTTTCTTAATTGCTTCTGTGCTCATTTAATTACTAAGGATTTGAGAATTGGTTTTATCTTCTACCAATTAACTACAATTATTATCCTTAATTTATCATTAAGTTAACTACATTGGTTATAGTTCTTTTTGTAGTTAACTTTGGTCTTATGGATGAATGGTTTCTCACCATATTAAATATGGAGTTTTACTCTAAGGTTTTCTTAGGTTCTTTGTTTTATGAAATATAGGTATGGTAGGATTCTACTTATGATCACCAAATGGTTCACAAGTAAAAGATAAGATATAAACCTAGGGTTGCTTACTAGGTATCTTCCTATAATTTCATGTGGGAATGAAATCTATTTATTCTAGTAGGGTTTAACTTATCCTCACATACTTCAAGAGCATGATCATGGTTAGACATGATCGACTTGTTCTTAATATCTCTACCTCAAGTTCTTAGGGTTTATGATCATCACTCAATTTATAATGATCAAGGTTGGACTTCCTAATGTATCTCTGATGAATTTGGTTTCTCACTCCCATGATCAAGCATTGTCTTGATCAACTAGGATATATCACTTCTATTTTACTTTCTTGAATAGAACTACTATGGTTGCCTCTTAAGTTTATATCCCAGGAGATTGCCTGAGATAATTACTTAAAGTACCCTCAAGAACTGATGGTTTAACCATTTGGATATTTGAATAGATAAAACTAGGATTAGTATGGATGGTCTCTCTCATTTGGGAAGGACTTCAATGCTAACCTAATATTAGGCTCCATAGAGGTTGATGTGATCATCAAGATCTATGTTTAACATTAATGGTTATCTCTCTCTAGGGTTGTCTTGAATATTATGATTTGAATACTTGGATGTATATCCAAGGTTTAACTCAAGTTTTGTTATTGCTTCTTTAATAATTATAATAGAACTCTCACCTCTCTAGGTTTGATGTAAAACTATTTGGAATAAGGAAGAATATATATTTCTTAAGTTGAATCTCCTTGTCTTGTTTCCAAGGTTACAGTAGAATGGATATCATAGGGTTTATGATAAATGCATGGATTAGTTTAAGACATGGAGAAGATAAGTGAAGAATAGTTTCTCCAATTGTTGTTACTTGA
This sequence comes from Lolium perenne, assembly GCF_019359855.2. NCBI lineage: Eukaryota > Viridiplantae > Streptophyta > Magnoliopsida > Poales > Poaceae > Lolium > Lolium perenne. The sequence continues at coordinate 66,944,385 of NC_067247.2, forward strand.
TTTCCAAATAGATTGATGTTCATAGGTTATGGCAGGAATTCCATGTTATGATCTTTAATAAGATCAAGTAATTGATCATTGGGTAAAGTGTTGTTGTGTTGATTTTAGTTCCATTTGATCTAACACCTTAGATCAAATCATCTCTACCCAAAACAAGGTTTTAGTAAAGTCACATTGAGGTTTATAGCACTGGACTTGATGAGCTACTTCAATTCCACCAAGGTCAAGTGAAACTTCAGTTACTGTGACTGTTTTACTTTAAAGCGCGAAAATTCCCCAGATTTTCTATGCATGAATGCAATGCACACATCTGTTTCCTCTATTTTTGTAACCCCAATACCTAGGATATTACAACAGTCAAGTGAACAAAGCATACCTGTCATATCCAAGCTGGAGTCATTCATCAGTTGAAGCATGTAATCCTCTCGAGAAGAAGCTTCGGCAACCTTAGTAACCGCGGCGTCTTTTACAGCTATAGCATCCTGAGCCTGCTGAAGCACAACCTTTTCCCTTTCCAATGACTTTCGAGACTGCTCCATTAGTATAAGTGCCTGTTTCTTCATAGACTGAAGCTGTTGGCGAAGTTCTTTCAAGTCTTGTGTTGAATCCTTACTCGAGGAATCTTCGATAAATTCATCATCAACAGGCATTTTCTTCGAGTAGGAGGAAGCAGGAAAAGCTTCGGAGGGACGAGGAGTTGAAGTGTAGTTATCAAATATCAACTGGAAATAAAAGTTTCGACATCCATCATCAAGCAAAGATAGATTTCCATTGATTTTCAAAGTGTTTACATGGATATTACAAAAGGAAGGTCCCTAATGAACTAAGGGGGCAGTTGTCGCCAAAGCTACTATGGCGACAGCATCAAAAGAGAAACAAAACAAAAGAGAAGACAAGTTGGTCTACTTGACCTCCGGCTTCGATGAACTAGGAGCGGGAGTTGGCTTGCATCCGAGGTAGGCGAGGATTTTCTTTGAATTTGGCTTGGCAGCCTTAATCAACGACTGCCACCTCTTGGTTTCCATCTCCTTCGTGTCGCCCACTCTTGCCCAGTCGACATCTTGCTGGCTGTCAGCAACCAAGGCGATAGTGCCTTCAACGCTAACTTTCAAACCTTCTTGGCGAAGTTTGAGCCCAAGATCTTCTTGAGACTTGAAGCATTTGGCGAGAGCAGCAAAAGGCATGGGTTCTTCCTTCTTCGGGAAGAAGTAAGGAAACAGCCGCGACAGACCTGTTCTGGCATCGGCAAGACCTTCACGCGCCTCATCTCCGTGGATCTCAAGGAGGGAAAGAGCGTCGAGAAGGCGATCACCTTCAGGGGTCTCCAGATCATAATCTTGTTGCGTTTTCCCTAAGTGAGTGATGGCGTGTAACTCACACGTTCGTTGGGGACCCCAAGAGGAAGGTATGATGCGCACAGCAGCAAGTTTTCCCTCAGAAAGAAACCAAGGTTTATCGAACCAGGAGGAGCCAAGAAGCACGTTGAAGGTTGATGGCGGCGGGATGTAGTGCGGCGCAACACCAGGGATTCCGGCGCCAACGTGGAACCTGCACAACACAACCAAAGTACTTTGCCCCAACGAAACAGTGAGGTTGTCAATCTCACCGGCTTGCTGTAACAAAGGATTAACCGTATTGTGTGGAAGATGATTGTTTGCAGAAGACAGTAGAACAAGTATTGTAGTAGATTGTATTGCAGTATAGAGAATTGGACCGGGGTCCACAGTTCACTAGAGGTGTCTCTCCCATAAGATAAACAACATGTTGGGTGAACAAATTACAGTTGGGCAATTGACAAATAAAGAGGGCATGACCATGCACATACATATCATGATGAGTATAGTGAGATTTAATTGGGCATTACGACAAAGTACATAGACCGCTATCCAGCATGCATCTATGCCTAAAAAGTCCACCTTCAGGTTATCATCCGAACCCCCTCCAGTATTAAGTTGCAAAGCAACAGACAATTGCATTAAGTATTGCGCGTAATGTAACTAGTGACTACATCCTTGAACATAGCACCAATGTTTTATCCCTAGTGGCAACAGCACATCCATAACCTTAGAGGTTCTTGTCACCCCTCCAGATTCACGGAGACATGAACCCACTATCGAGCATAAATACTCCCTCTTGGAGTTACTAGCATCAACTTGGCCAGAGCATCTACTAATAACGGAGAGCATGCAAGATCATAAACAACACATAGACATAGCTTTGATAATCAACATAACAAGTATTCTCTATTCATCGGATCCCAACAAACGCAACATATAGAATTACAGATAGATGATCTTGATCATGTTAGGCAGCTCACAAGATCCGACAATGATAGCACAATGGGGAGAAGACAACCATCTAGCTACTGCTATGGACCCATAGTCCAGGGGTAGACTACTCACACATCACACCGGAGGCGACCATGGCGGCGTAGAGTCCTCCGGGAGATGATTCCCCTCTCCGGCAGGGTGCCGGAGGCGATCTCCTAGATCCCCCGAGATGGGATCGGCGTTGGCGGCATCTCTGGAAGGTTTTCCGTATCGTGGCTCTCGGTACTAGGGGTTTCGTCACGGAGGCTTTAAGTAGGCGGAAGGGCAAGTCAGGAGGGGGCACGAGGGCCCCACACCACAGGCCGGCGCGGCCAAGGGGGGGCCGCGCCGCCCTAGGGTTTGGGCACCCCGTGGCCCCACTTCGTTTCGTCTTCGGACTTCTGGAAGCTTCGTGGCAAAATAGGACCCTGGGCATTGATTTCGTCCAATTCCGAGAATATTTCGTTACTAGGATTTCTGAAACCAAAAACAGCAGAAAAAGAATCGGCACTTCGGCATCTTGTTAATAGGTTAGTTCCAGAAAATGCACGAATATGACATAAAGTGTGCATAAAACATGTAGATACAATCAATAATGTGGCATGGAACATCAGAAATTATCGATACGTTGGAGACGTATCAGCATCCCCAAGCTTAGTTCTGCTCGTCCCGAGCAGGTAAAACGATAACAAAGATAATTTCTGGAGTGACATGCCATCATAACCTTGATCATACTATTTGTAAAGCATATGTAGTGAATGCAGCGATCAAAACAATGTATATGACATGAGTAAACAAGTGAATCATAAAGCAAAGACTTTTCATGAATAGTACTTCAAGACAAGCATCAATAAGTCTTGCATAAGAGTTAACTCATAAAGCAATAATTCATAGTAAAAGCATTGAAGCAACACAAAGGAAGATTAAGTTTCAGCGGTTGCTTTCAACTTATAACATGTATATCTCATGGATATTGTCAACATAGAGTAATATAATAAGTGCAATAAGCAAGTATGTAGGAATCAATGCACAGTTCACACAAGTGTTTGCTTCTTGAGGTGGAGAGAAATAGGTGAACTGACTCAACATTGAAAGTAAAAGAATGGTCCTCCATAGAGGAAAAGCATCGATTGCTATATTTGTGATAGAGCTTTGATTTTGAAAACATGAAACAATTTTGTCAACGGTAGTAATAAAGCATATGTATCATGTAAATTATATCTTACAAGTTGCAAGCCTCATGCATAGTATACTAATAGTGCCCGCACCTTGTCCTAATTAGCTTGGACTACCGGATCATCACAATGCACATGTTTTAACCAAGTGTCACAAAGGGGTACCTCTATGCCACCTGTACAAAGGTCTAAGGAGAAAGCTCGCATTGGATTTCTCGCTATTGATTATTCTTCAACTTAGACATCCATACCGGGACAACATAGACAACAGATAATGGACTCCTCTTTTATGCATAAGCATGTAACAACAATTAATAATTTTCTCATTTGAGATTAAGGATATACACTACAAGAAAAGTTGCCATGGCCGACGAAGTTGAAGTCCCGCCGTGGTTGCTGGTGTACCATGGCCGAGGATTTTGGGTCCCTCCGTGGTGCATGTCAAAACTTTTTTTTTCTCGTTTTTGAGGCCACCTAACCCGACGAAAGCGGCCAAAACGTCGCGTATGGTGGCCCGGGACGTGGTGCATCTCGAAATCTCGGGTTCGCCGGCCGAGTCAACGCAAATCCGCACCGCCGAGGGATGTAGGGCCCAGATGGCAGCCTCTCTGGCATTGTTTTTTTTCTCGATCGCGCCATCTCGTTCAACGTTCTCCGATCGAGCCGTTTACGATGCAGGATCATGGGTCCCGCATGTCATCCTCTATGAACCAAAATTCTTTCTATTCTTGGATTTTTTTTTGACCCCCTGATTTCTGGCTACTTCCTTTTTCTTTTGATCCCTTGCCGCCTTGGAAACGTTGAGACCGCTGCTGCTAAATGGGACCCGCATGTCATCCTCTATGTGAAATCAACTTTCTTTTCTTGGAGTTTTTTTTGGCACCTCATATTTGGTCACTTGCCTTTTTTTTCGATCCCCTGCCGCCTCTCAAACGGTGATACCGCTGCTGCTAAATGGGACCCGCATATCATCCTCTATGTACTATAAAACTTTCTTTTCTTGGATTTTTTTTGGCACCTCATATTTGGTCACTTGCCTTTTTCTTTCGATCCCCTGCCGCCTCTCAAACGGTGATACCGCTGCTGCTAAATGGGACCCGCATGTCATCCTCTATGTACTATAAAACTTTCTTTTCTTGGATTTTTTTTGGCACCTCATATTTGGTCACTTGCCTTTTTCTTTCGATCCCCTGCCGCCTCTCAAACGGTGATACCGCTGCTGCTAAATGGGACCCGCATGTCATCCTCTATGTACTATAAAACTTTTTTTTCTTGAATTATTTTTGGCTCCTGATATTTGGTCACTTGCCTTTTTCTTTCGATCCCCTGCCGCCTCTCAAACAGTGAGACCGCTGCAGCTAAATGGGACCCGCATGTCATCCTCTATGAGCAATCAACTTTCTTTTCTTGGAGTTTTTTTTGGCACCTCATATTTGGGCACTTGCCTTTTTCTTTCGATCTGATGCCACGTTTGAAACGTTGAGGAACCTGCAGGCTCATGGGACCCGCATGTCATCCTCTATGTACTATAAAAGTTCATTTTCTTGGTTTTTTTCACCCTACGATTTTTGGCAATTTCTTTTTCTTTTGAACCCCTGCCGCCTCTCAAACGGTGATACCGCTGCTGCTAAATGGGACCCGCATGTCATCCTCTATGTACTATAAAACTTTCTTTTCTTGAATTATTTTTGGCTCCTCATATTTGGTCACTTGCCTTTTTCTTTCGATCTCATGCCACGTTTGAAACGTTGAGGAACCTGCTGGCTCATGGGACCCGCATGTCATCCTCTATGTGCTATAAAAGTTTCTTTTCTTGAATTATTTTTGGCTCCTCATATTTTTTCACTTGCCTTTTTTCTTTCGATCTCATGCCATGTTTGAAACGTTGAGGAACCTGCTGGCTCATGGGACCCGCATGTCATCCTCTATGTGCTATAAAAGTTTCCTTTGTTGGATTTTTTTTCACCCTCTGATTTTTGGCTATTTCCTTTTTCTATTGATCCCCTGCCGCCTTGGAAACGTTGGGTAAGCTGCTGACTCATGGGACCCGCATGTCATCCTCTATGTATAATCAACTTTCTTTTTCTTTTGATCTCAAGCCGCATTTGAAACGTTGAGACCGCTGCTGCTAAATGGGACCCGCATGTCATCCTCTACGTACAATAAAGTTTCTTTTCTTGGATTATCTTTGGCTCCTGATATTTTGTCACTTGCCTTTTTCTTTCGATCTCATGCCGCCTTTGAAACGTTGAGTAAGCTGCTGGCTCATGGGTCCCGCATGTCATCCTCTACGAACAATAAAAGTTTCCTTTCTTGGAGTTATTTTTTACCCCTAATTTCTGGCTATTTGCCTTTTTCTTTTGATCTCCTGCCCCCTCTGAAACGATGAGGACGTGTTGGCAGGTCGGTCCCACATGTCATCCTCTATGAACAATAAAAGTTTCCTTTGATGGATTTATTTTGAACCCCTAATTAATTTCTGGATATTTCCCCTGCCGCCTTGGAATCGTTGAGGATGCTGCTGCCTCATGGGTCCCGCATGTCATCCTCTCAGAACGGTAAATTTTTATTTTCTTGGATTTTGTTGACCAAACGATTTTTGGCTTATTTTTTATTTCGATCACGTGCAGCCTTTAAAACGTTGAGGACGCTGCTGGCTCACGGGTCCCACATGTCAACCTCTATGAACAATAAACGCTGAGGATGCTGCTGCCTCATGGGTCCCGCATGTCATCCTCTCAGAACGAAAATGTTTCTTTTCTTGGATTTTTTACCAACAGATTTATGGTTTATTTTTTCTTTCCATCCCCTGCCGCCTTTAAAACGTTGACGACGTTGTTGGCTCATGGGTCCCCGATGTCAGCCTCCCCGTACAAGAAACATATGATATCTTGATTATTTTGCAGACAATAAACAATGTATTGCGCTCTGAGCTATTTCAAACGGATAATTAAATCTTTATTTTTACATAAACAAACTTATATGTTGAATCTCCTTGTTTTTTTGTCTTTGCGAAGCATAGGACTTTCCTGTTTTTTAAGAAAATTTGGAACTTTCCTGTTTTGGAGTGGGCTGAAATTGTACGAGTCAAAAGGCCAAGCAGGATAGTTCGAAGGCCCAGATGTCCAGATGCAGCCCAATTGAAATCTTTCTTCTTGGATTTTTTTAAGCCCATGATTTATGGCTACTTAATTTTTCTTTTGGTTCTTTGCCGCCTTGGAAACGTTGAGACCGCTGCTGCAAAATGGGACCCGCATGTCATCCTCTACGTACAATAAAATTTCATTTCTTGGATTATTTTTGGCTCGATATTTGGTCACTTGCCTTTTTCTTTCGATCCCGTGCAGCCTCTCAAACGGTGATACCGCTGCTTGCTAATTGGGACCCGCATGTCATCCTCTATGTACAATCAAGTTTCTTTTCTTGAATTATTTTTGGCTCCCGATATTTGGTCACTTGCCTTTTTCTTTCGATCTCATGCCACGTTTGAAACGTTGAGGAACCTCGCCGGCTCATGGGACCCGCATGTCATCCTCTATGTACTATAAAAGTTCATTTTCTTTGATTTTTTCACCCCCTGATTTCTGGCTACTTCATTTTTCTTTTGGTTCTGTGCCGCCTTGGAAACGTTGAGTAAGCTGCTAGCTCATGGGACCCGCATGTCATCCTCTATGTCCATCAACTTTATTTTCTTGGATTTTTTTGACCCCCTAATTTCTGGCTACTTTCTTTTTCTTTTGATCTCAAGCCGCATTTGAAACGTTGGGACCGCTGCTGCAAAATGGGACCCGCATGTCATCCTCTATGTAAATAAAGTTTCTTTTCTTGGATTATCTTGGGCTCCTGATATTTTGTCACTTGCCTTTTTCTTTCGATCTCATGCCGCCTTTGAAACGTTAAGTAAGCTGCTGGCTCATGGGTCCCTGATGTCAGCCTCCCCGTACAAGAAACATGTGATATCTTGATTATTTTTTACCCCTAATTTCTCGGCTATTTGCCTTTTTCTTTTGATCTCCTGTCCCCTTTGAAACGATGAGGACGCTGTTTGCATGTGTCGGTCCCACATGTCATCCTCTATGAACAATAAAACTTTCCTTTGATGGATTTATTTTGAACCCCTAATTAATTTACGGCTATTTCCTTTTTTCTTTGATCCTCTGCCGCCTGGGAAACGTGGAGGATGCTGCTGCCTCATCGGTCCCGCATGTCATCCTCTCAGAACTATAAAAGGTGTCTTTCCTTGGATTTTTTAACCCACTGATATTTGGTTTATTTTTATTTTCGATCCCATGCCGCCTTTGAAACGTTGACGACGCTGCTGGCTCATGGGTCCCACATGTCAGCCTGAACGTACAAGAAACATGTGATATCTTGATTATTTTGCGGACAATAAACAGTGTATTTCGCTCACGAGCTATTGCAAACGGATAAATTAAATCTTTATTTTTACAACTTATATCTTGAATCTCCTTGTTTTTTGTTTTGGCGAAGCATAGGACTTTCCTGTTTTTTTTTGAGAAAAATCCGAACTTTCATGTTCTGGAGTGGGCTGAAATTGTACGAGTCAAAAGGCCCAGAAGGATAGTTCGAAGGCCCAGATGTCCAGATGCAGCCCAATTGAAATCTTTCTTTTCTTGGATTGTTTTCACCCCCTGATTTCTGGCTACTTCATTTTTCTTTTGGTCCTGTGCCGCCTTGGAAACGTTGAGACCGCTGCTGCCAAATGGGACCCGCATGTCATCCTCTATGTACAATAAAGTTTCTTTTCTTGGATTATTTTTGGCTCCTGATATTTGGTCACTTGCCTTTTTCTTTCGATCTCATGCCACGTTTGAAACATTGAGGAATCTGCTGACTCATGGGACCCGCATGTCATCCTCTATGTACAATAAAAGTTTGATTTCTTGGATTTTTTTCACCCTCTGATTTTTGGCTATTTCCTTTTTCTTTTGATCCCCTGCCGCCTTTGAAATGTTTAGTAAGCTGCTGGCTCATAGGTCCCACATGTCAGCCTGTATTGAACGATAAAGCTTTCCTTTCTTGGAGTTTTTTTTGACCCCCTAATTTCTGGCTACTTTCATTTTCTTTTGATCTCAAGCCGCATTTGAAACGTTGGGACCACTGCCGCACAATGGGACCCGCATGTCATCCTCTATGTACAATCAAGTTTCTTTTCTTGGATTATTTTTGGCTCCTGATATTTGGTCACTTGCCTTTTTCTTTCGATCTCATGCCACGTTTGAAACGTTGAGGAACCTCGGCTCATGGGACCCGCATGTCATCCTCTATGTACTACAAAAGTTTATTTTCTAGGGGTTTTTTTTCACTCTCTGATTTTTGGCTATTTCCTTTTTCTTTTGATCCCCTGCCGCCTTGGAAACGTTGAGTAAGCTGCTAACTCGTGGGACCCGCATGTCATCCTCTATGTACAATCAATTTTCTTTTCTTGAAGTTTTTTTTACCCCCTAATTTCTCGCTACTTTCTTTTTCTTTTGATCTCAAGCCGCATTTGAAACGTTGGGACAACATGTCATCCTCTATGTACAATAAAAGTTTCTTTTCTTGGATTATTTTTCACCCTCTGATTTTTGGTCACTTGCCTTTTTCTTTCGATCTCATGCCGCCCTTGAAAACGTTGAGGAACCTGCTGGCCCATGGGACCCGCATGTCATCCTCTATGTACTACAAAAGTTTCTTTTCTTGGATTTTTTTCACCCTCTGATCTTTGGCTATTTCCATTTTCTTTTGATCCACTGCCGCCTTGGAAACGTTGAGTAAGCTGCTGACTGATGGGACCCGCATGTCATCCTCAATGTACAATCAAGTCTCTTTTCTTGGATTTTTTTTACCCAATTATTTTTGGTCACTTGCCTTTTTCTTTCGATCTCATGCAGCCTCTGAAACGTTGAGGAAGCTGCTGGCTCATGGGACCCACATGTCATCCTCTATACTATAAAAGTTTCTTTTCTTGGATTTTTTTTCACCCTCTTATTTTTGGCTATTTCCTTTTTCTTTTGATCCCCTGCCACCTTGGAAACGTTGATTAAGCTGCTGACACAAGGGCCCCGCATGTCATCCTCTATGTACAATCAACTTGCAAGATCTTGGAGCGAAAGAGCTTGTATAAGTGGGACCCATATGTCATCCTCTATGTACAATAAAAGTTTCTTTTCTTGGATTATTTTTTGCTCCTGATATTTGGTCAGTTTCCTTTTTCTTTTGATCTCATGCCGCCTCTGAAACGTTGAGTAAGGTGCTGGCTCATGGGACCCGCATGTCATCCTGTATGTACAATAAAGTTTCTTTTCTTAGATTTTTTTTACCCCCTGATTTTTGCTAACTTGCCTTTTTCTTTTCGATCATATGCCGCCTTTGAAATTGAGGTCGCCGCTGGCTCATGGGTCCCACATGTCAGCCTCTATGAACAACAAACCTTTCCTTTGTTGGATTTATTTTTTACCCCTAATTTCTGGCTATTTGCCTTTTTTTTCTTTTGATCCCCTGCGGCCTTTGACCCACATGTCATCCTCTATGTACAATAAAAATTACTTTTCTTGGATTATTATTTTTGGCTCCTGATATTTGGTCACTTGCCTTTTTCTTTCGATCTCATGCCACCTTTGATACGTTGAGCAACCTGCTGGCTCATGGGACCCGCATGTCATCCTCTATGTACTATAAAACTTTCTTTTCTTGGATTTTTTTCACCCTCTGATTTTCTTTTGATCCCCTGCTGCCTTGGAAACGTTGAGTAAGCTGCTGACTCATGGGCACTGACAAGGTGTAATATAAGATATATGCCAAATAAGTTTCCAATGGTCCGTGTCCAACAAGGGACGAGTAGTTTCTCTCCACTTCATCCTGACGTGTGTGGTGAGCAAGCCCTCCCATCGATCTAGGAATTTAATTTGACAAGGGCTACAGGAAGACATCACCAAGAAAGGGTGATGCATGTCTCCTTCAACAAACACAGCAGTACATGTCTGAAGCAAGTACATGAACACAAGTACACCACCATAATAATACTACATGAACACAAGTGATGCCGTCGGTTGGGGAGGCCTAAATAAAACTTAAACTTAATCCTAATCTAATGGACGTCGGTTGGGGCGCGCGACGGGTCTGCCTCGTCCTCGTTCTTCGCCTATGCCGCCTACGTCCGTGCCCGCTTCTGGTCCCATGCTTCGCGATAGGGGCGGCCCCAGGGGTATTCTTGCGTATGCAGCTGAATACCCAAGATTTTGACAAAACCTTAGAATTTCCTCATAAATCAGGGAAAAATTTGGCAAATACATGAGGATTTTGGCAAAATGAATACACAGGTTGAAAATGAATACCCAGCACTTCAACACTGGCGCAGCCACTGTTCGCGCTTGACGATCGAGCATGGCGGACGCCGTCAAAAGACCTTGCCGGCGGCGCTGTCCCAGCGGTTCAGTCCTTAGCCGAGAAATCTCCTTCCGGAAGAAGAGTATCGCTTGCTGGCGGGCGAACGCCTCATAATGGCGATGAGCTCTGTCCTCGCAGAACTTCCATTGGGAAGCCTCCAAGATCCGAAGGTCGTGCTCGCTGTACTCCTCCTTCAACCGTGGGTCCTCGTCGTTATCGGAGCTGTACTCCGCGTCGGACTACGGCTCCGGCTCCGGCTCCGGCTCCGGCTGCGATGGTGGTGGAGGCTGCGCGCGGACTTTGAGGCCAAGCCTACAGAACCTCGTTTTCCGATGGCGCGGCATTTTTGAGGTGGAGAGGAGAGAATGGAGCGTAAGCGGTGGTGGAAATGAGAGGATAGCACCGCGGGGGTGGACGGCGTAGTAGGTACTTTATGCTGGTGGTAGGCAACTACCCTCATTTACGGCGGGGTAGGCGACTGGACGCCGCGTGTCCGGCCGCTGCCCTCGTGGCCGCCTAGGTTTAGGCGCGGGAGACCATTAAACGCCGGGGACTACCAACCTTCCCGCGTCGCCTTTGATGCGAACAGTCGCGTCCTCCCGCTGACAAGGCAGCCCCACACGCGAAAACCGTCGTGCCGCGAGGCGCCGACGCGCCCGATTCGTGCCCTTCGCCGGTGTGAGCCCAAAAAATGCAACTACTACTACTGTACTAGCGTATAGGGTGAGCAGGCCCTCCCATCAGTATCAGAGGAACTTGACAAGGGCTACAGGACGACTAGTTACATCACCAAAAAAGGTGATGCATGTCTCCTTCACATGGTCTTCTTATGTCATATAGTAAGGCACTAGCAATGATCGGCGCGGCGTGTCTAACTAATATACTCCCTCTATCTCAGAGCTTAAGGCGTAAAAATAAATTCGATTTTTGATCAAAGCATAAGGCGTAGGGCGAACTCTATCCTATTCCTACCGAAGATGCCCCTCTCAGCCGTTTCTCGTTTGCTAAAAACAGGGAGATGATTGACCCAGCTATGGCATGCACACGGTATTCACGCTGAATTAACTGCTCCTCCAGTCAATCTCCTCTAAAACCGGTGCCTCATTGGTTGTATACGGTGCATGCATGAGATGGTAGTTAACGAGGAGTATGATGCGGCTACTTTAGGGAAGAGAGAGAAATACGGAGTAGTAGTAAAAGGAGTGAGTTATTAGAGATTTATGAGGGGCAAGTATGGAAGCTAATTTCCACGCCAACCCTACTTAATCCTACTGTAGCACCAATTTATTTACACCTTAAGCTGTGAGATGGAGTAAATGTTTAGCAGTTGTAAATATTTATGGGCTTTTCATCAGCAATGATGATGGCACAACATGAAGTGAAGTTTAGCAGTTGTAGCATGATTTTTTTTTGAATAAATGATGCTCAAACTCACCGATTCTCAAACTGCCCTTACAACGTTAAGGGAGCTGATATTAGGCACATACCCACTTTCCCTAAGCCCTGAGACAACGCAATCAAACATCATGCTATCCGGAAGTCTGAAACAATCTCAACTGTGAAGAGATCAACATTTAATTTAACAAAACTGTCTAATCCTGATGTGTAGAGAACGAATCCGTTGCACATATTGCTGCAACTCATAAATAGATCACAACACAACTTCAGGATTATTTTTTACAGAACACAATTTTGTGATGCCATTTGTTATCACTCCTTGGTGTGTATCTTGTGCAGTATCGGTTAAATTGCTAGGCCATCTACTAATACTGATGGTTCATGTCTCCAGTTGTGAAAGTAAGAGTTCATATACTTAGCCAAATGCTCAGCTAGCTACCCCATGTAGTAAACTGACCGTGGGAAGGTAATTGCATCCTTCTCAGAATTTGATCTATTAAAAGACATCTGAAAACAAAAGACGGCTACCCTGAAGTAATTGAGTGTAAGATGAAATACTAAAATTGCTACACCAGCAAAAGTGGACAATTGCCTCATCTAAGCTGGTCTAGTGTACATCCATGTTTAACATGTGAAGATGTGAGCGTATGAATTAGTAGCCAAAAACAACAGACTATTTTCAGGGAAAGCACGGCAAAGTAAATGCAGATAATTCTACTTTAGCAATCGTCTCACCTTGACACATGTAATATGAACTATAGTTTCATGAACAGTAATTAGTAAGAACAGAGAAAAGTAACAGCTGCCTTAGTTGATATAATCTAAAAATAGTAGCTGCCCATTTCAGCTAATGATTTGTCCAGATGAAAAGCCCAACAGGAAACTAAGCATCAGAAACATCTCAATAATATATAGAAAATAACTCTACATCAGGATAAGAATGAATTTAGTAGCTAACTCTATTTGAGTCTTTCTGTTACTTCGACTGATGTTTACATACTAAAGTGTTACTGCAATAATGTTTCTGTGACTGACATCGAGCATTCTTCCAGTTTTAGCATTTGTGTCATCTAGGTTATTATTGATGCCAAAACTAGACACTAGTTAGTGTATACACAGTTATATACTACCTCTGTCCCACCGAAAGTGTCTGAGATTTGTCCAAATTCAGATGTATCTAGACAGTGAAAGCATATAGATAGATTCAAATTTTGACAAATATATATCATCTTAAGTTTAAGTCCTGTGCTGTAGTTAATTCCCTTTGTCTTAAATGATCTATTAGAGAGCTTCCCTGTGACCACCCGAAGGGTAAGAAATGTTTAACTGTATAAGTGGATTGCCTAGACCTTTCCATCAGTTCGGACTTTTGGTTGCGTTGGCTAGTCGATGAAGCTTGACATGGTGTCAGAGCCAGGGTCTCGAGTTCGAGTCCCGGCTTTCGCAATTTATCCTAAAATTGCCGCCCTTGCGATCAGTTCGGACTTTTGGTTGTGTTGGTAGTGCATTAAGCTTGACAAGAAAGAAATGCCTTTTTATAGCTAACCCCAAGTCTGGTAACATTTGCAAAATAGGTATCAGATGCAGCTATCCATTCAGTAGAAGAATTTGCATTTTAGAGTTGAAGGTTCATAATCTCTTCTCTACTATTGATAGTTAAGGGTACACAGGGTATTTCTTTACCTCATTTTCGCGTTCTAAAAAAGGTACGCCATATGGTTGTGCTAAGTTAAACTGATTTAAGTCTGTTCAAGTTTATCGAAAGTTATACTACCAACATCTAAAACATCAATATAGGCTCATATATTACAAAAGATATTTAGATTTTCTTTTCTCGAACACATGCCTAGTCGTGCATCATTATATATTAGAGCATACAGGGTTGTAGCAAGGCTACGAAAAACTGAGAAAGCAAAAAGAAAGAACTATACAGGGGACTACAGGCAGCTAACTTTGCTAGGCCTGCAGGTGCTAAATCTTATATATATATGAGGTTGTAGATATTAGTCGTAAACTTACTCAAACTTAAATAACACTTGATTAGGAAAAAGATAACCTGAGTTATTTTGAATGAGGGGACGTCACAATCACTAATCAAAGATAATTGTGGGAAACTGAAATCTATTCAAAAAAATGGGAGAAATAATGTATCAAACACAAAATTAATTATACCATTTTGCAGATTGTTCACCGATATAAATAAAGAACTGTTTGATCTGCATGTAGGTACATCCAATCAACGCTTTTTCCCCGATCTCTAGAAAACATAAGCTACGCATGTAATTACAAACGATTTTCTTATATTTTTCTGTTTCTACGTTAACATTTGAGATACTTGTTAATTACATCCATATTCTGCAGTTGCATAGAGTTACTAATTCAGGAATGCATTCACATACGGAGTATACTATGTTTGCTGATGACTGACTAGTACTAATTCATTGCAAGCAACGGTTCATTCATATTCAGATAAAGGATGTGATCGTTAAGTCATATACTTATGAAAGCCCTTATGCATCTCTCTGATGCAGATGGCGGGGGTCTCTCGTCCTCCTTTTGGAGGCAAAATCAATTAGTTATATATGAAACAATGGGTGTAAAAGGTTATCAAAAAGGGTGCCTTCATAGTGCTGCGTTATCTTTTGAGATACTGGTTAATTACATCCATATTCTGCATTGGCGTAGAGTTACTAATTCAGGAATGCAATCACATACTGAGCATACTATGTTTGTTGGTGGCTAATTAGTACTACTAATTCATTGCAAGCAACGGTTCATTCATATTCAGCAAAAGGGGGTGTGATCATTAAGTCATTTAAGAAAGGTAAAATATAAACAAGGTAGTTCATTAATAACTTCATTGGTTAAGGCAGTGTATCATGCAATGCAAAAGGACTGAAAAAATACCATTTGCGGTGTCCCAGAAGTACGTGGAGCCGTCAGTTTCGTCCACCGCAAAAACGTGGCCACCGAGTTCAATGGCATCACAGTAATTTGGATAATCAGGTGCAGGTGTAAGGGCCTCCAGCATGGGCATTCTCCAGTCGCCACCCCCTTCAAGGTAGAAAATCGTTTTGTCGAACAAGGCGATGAGCTTGTAATCTGCGTACCTCCCACCTTTTGTGGGCACTTGGCAGATTACAATCTTCAGAAAATCAATTGCTGGACCCCAGTTAAAAGAGTATGCAGGTTGATATGAAAAACTACTATGATCGATCTTCGAAGCAGGTAGGGATGGAAGGGGGATATGTCACTCGGTGTAGACGTTCACGAGGCACCACTGGTACCCATGATGATTGATACGTCTCCGACGTATCGATAATTTCTTATGTTCCATGCCACATTATTGATGTTATCTACATGTTTTATGCACACTTTATGTCATATTCGTGCATTTTCTGGAACTAACCTATTAACAAGATGCCGAAGTGCCAGTTGCTGTTTTCTGCTGTTTTTGGTTTCAGAAATCCTAGTAAGGAAATATTCTCGGAATTGGACGAAATTAAAGCCCAGGGGCCTATTTTCTCACGAAGCTTCCAGAAGTCCGAAGGAGAGACGAAGAGGGGCCACGGAGGGGCCACACCATAGGGCGGCGCGGCCCCCCCCTTGGCCGCGCCGGCCTGTAGTGTGGGGCCCCCGTGCCGCCTCTTGACCTGCCCTTCCGCCTATAAAAAGTCTCCGTGACGAAACCCCCAGTACCGAGAGCCACGATACGGAAAACCTTCCAGAGACGCCGCCGCCGCCGATCCCATCTCGGGGGATCCAGGAGATCGCCTCCGGCACCCTGCCGGAGAGGGGAATCATCTCCCGGAGGACTCTACGCCGCCATGGTCGCCTCCGGAGTGATGTGTGAGTAGTCTACCCCTGGACTATGGGTCCATAGCAGTAGCTAGATGGTTGTCTTCTCCCCATTGTGCTATCATTGTCGGATCTTGTGAGCTGCCTAACATGATCAAGATCATCTATCTGTAATTCCATATGTTGCGTTTGTTGGGATCCGATGAATAGAGAATACTTGTTATGTTGATTATCAAAGTTATGTCTATGTGTTGTTTATGATCTTGCATGCTCTCCGTTATTAGTAGATGCTCTGGCCAAGTTGATGCTAGTAACTCCAAGAGGGAGTATTTATGCTCGATAGTGGGTTCATGGCTCAGTGAAGCTGGAGGAGTGACAAGAACCACTAAGGTTACGGATGTGCTGTTGCCACTCGGGATAAAACATTAGTGCAATGTTCAAGGATGTAGTCACTAGTTACATTACGCGCAATACTTAATGCAATTGTACATTGTTAACAACTTAATACCGGAGGGGGTTCGGATGATAACCTTGAAGGTGGACTTTTTAGGCATAGATGCGGTTGGATGACGGTCTATGTACTTTGTCGTAATGCCCAATTAAATCTCACTATACTCATCATGATATGTATGTGCATGGTCATGCCCTCTTTATTTGTCAATTGCCCAAGCTGTAATTTGTTCACCCAACATGCTATTTATCTTATGGGAGAGACACCTCTAGTGAACTGTGGACCCCGGTCCAATTCTCTTTCTTGAAATACAATCTACTGCAATACTTGTTCTACTGTTTTACGCAAACAATCATCTTCCACACAATACGGTTAACTCTTTGTTACAGCAAGCCGGTGAGATTGACAACCTCACTGTTTCGTTGGGGCAAAGTACTTTGGTTGTGTTGTGCAGGTTCCACGTTGGCGCCGGAATCCCTGGTGTTGCGCCGCACTACATCCCGCCGCCATCAACCTTCAACGTGCTTCTTGGCTCCTCCTGGTTCGATAAACCTTGGTTTCTTTCTGAGGGAAAACTTGCTGCTGTGCGCATCATACCTTCCTCTTGGGGTTGCCCAACGAACGTGTGAAATACACGCCATCAAGCTCTTTTCTCGGCGCCGTTGCCGGGAGATCAAGACACGCTGCAAGGGGAGTCTCCACTTCTCAATCTCTTTACTTTGTTTTTGTCTTGCTTAGTTTTATTTACTACTTTGTTTGCTGCACTAAATCAAAATACAAAAAAATTAGTTGCTAGTTTTACTTTATTTGCTATCTTGTTTGCTATATCAAAAACACAAAAAAATTAGTTTACTTGCATTTACTTTATCTAGTTTGCTTTATTTACTGTTGCTAAAATGGCCAACGCTGAAAATACTAAGTTGTGTGACTTCACAACCACAAATAATAATGATTTCTTATGCACACCTATTGCTCCACCTGCTACTACAGCAGAATTCTTTGAAATTAAACCTGCTTTACTGAATCTTGTTATGCGAGAGCAATTTTCTAGTGTTAGTTCTGATGATGCTGCTGCCCATCTTAATAATTTTGTTGAATTATGTGAAATGCAAAAATATAAAGATGTAGATGGTGATATTATTAAACTAAAATTGTTCCCTTTCTCATTAAGAGGAAGAGTTAAAGATTGGTTGCTATCTCTGCCTAAGAATAGTATTGATTCATGGACTAAATGCAAGGATGCTTTTATTGGTAGATATTATCCCCCTGCTAAAATTATATCTTTGAGGAGTAGCATAATGAATTTTAAACAATTAGATACTGAACATGTTGCTCAAGCTTGGGAAAGAATGAAATCTCTGGTTAAAAATTGCCCAACCCATGGGTGACTACTTGGATGATCATCCAAACCTTCTATGCAGGACTAAATTTTTCTTCGCGGAATTTATTGGATTCAGCTGCTGGAGGTACCTTTATGTCCATCACTCTTGGTGAAGCAACAAAGCTTCTTGATAATATGATGATCAACTACTCTGAATGGCACACGGAAAGAGCTCCACAAGGTAAGAAGGTAAATTACGTCGAAGAAACCTCTTCCTTGAGTGATAAGATTGATGCTATTATGTCTATGCTTGTGAATGATAGGACTAATATTGATCCTAATAATGTTCCGTTAGCTTCATTGGTTGCACAAGAAGAACATGTTGATGTAAACTTCATTAAAAATAATAATTTCAACAACAATGCTTACCGGAACAATTCTAGTAACAACTATAGGCCATATCCTTATAATAATGGCAACGGCTATGGTAATTCTTATGGTAATTCTTACAACAATAATAGGAATTCACCCCCTGGACTTGAAGCCATGCTTAAAGAATTTATTAGTACACAAACTGCTTTTAACAAATCTGTTGAAGAAAAGCTTGGGAAAATTGATATACTTGCTTCTAAAGTCGATAGTCTTGCTGCTGATGTTGATCTTTTGAAATCAAAAGTTTTGCCTAATGAGAATCATCATAATAAAATTACTACTACAGCAAATGCCATCCAAGTTAGAATTAATGAGAATATAAGATTAATGGCTGAACTGCGTGCTAGGTGGGATAGAGAAGAAAATGAAAAACTAGCTAAAAAGAAGAATATAGCTAAAGTTTGGACTATTACCACCACTAGTAATGCTAATGCTACACATGTTGCTGCACCTCCTACTCATACTAATAAAAGAATTGGTGTTAGCAATGTTTCCACTTCTAATGCAAAGCGCGAAAAACTGCCTAAAACTGCTAAAACTGTTTGAAACCGCACTGTGATAAAGCTGCTGAAATTTTTTCCAACATTGGGGATGATGATCCCATTGCTTTAGATTATAATGGTTTGAATTTTGATGATTGCCACATCTCTGAAGTTATAAAGTTCTTGCAAAAACTTGCTAAAAGTCCTAATGCTAGTGCTATAAATTTGGCTTTTACACATCATATTACAAATGCTCTTATAAAAGCTAGAGAAGAGAAACTAGAGCGTGAAGCCTCTATTCCTAAAAAGTTAGAGGATGGTTGGGAGCCCATCATTAAGATGAAGATTAAAGATTTTGATTGTAATGCTTTATGTGATCTTGGTGCAAGTATTTCTGTTATGCCTAAGAAAATTTATAATATGCTTGACTTGCCACCGCTGAAAAATTGTTATTTGGATGTTAATCTTGCTGATCATTCTACAAAGAAACCTTTGGGGAAAGTTGATAATGTTCGCATTACCGCTAACAATAACCTTGTTCCCGTTGATTTTGTTGTCTTGGATATTGAATGCAATGCATCTTGTCCCATTATATTGGGAAGACCTTTTCTTCGAACTGTTGGTGCTGTTATTGATATGAAGGAAGGTAATATAAAATATCAATTTCCTCTCAAGAAAGGTATGGAACACTTCCCTAGAAAGAGAATGAAGGTACCTTTTGACTCTATTATGAAAACAAATTATGATGTTGACACTTCGTCTCTTGATAATACTTGATACACACTTTCTGCGCCTAGCTGAGAGGCGTTAAAGAAAAGCGCTTATGGGAGACAACCCATGTTTTTACCTACAGTACTTTGTTTTTATTTTGTGTCTTGGAAGTTGTTTACTACTGTAGCAACCTCTCCTTATCTTAGTTTTGTGTTTTATTGTGCCAAGTTAAGCCGTTGATAGAAAAATAAGTACTAGATTTGGATTACTGCACAGTTCCAGATTTCTTTGCTGTCACGAATCTGGGTCCACCTCCCTGTAGGTAGCTCAGAAAATTAAGCCAATTTACGTGCATGATCCTCAGATATGTGCGCAACTTTCATTCAATTTGAGCATTTTCATTTGAGCAATTCTGGTGCCATTTTAAAATTCGTCAATACGAACTGTTCTGTTTTGACAGATTCTGCCTTTTATTTCGCATTGCCTCTTTCGCTATGTTGGATGAATTTCTTTGATCCATTAATGTCCAGTAGCATTATGCAATGTCCAGAAGTGTTAAGAATGATTGTGTCACCTCTGAATATGTCAATTTATATTGTGCACTAACCCTCTAATGAGTTGTTTCGAGTTTGGTGTGGAGGAAGTTTTCAAGGATCAAGAGAGGAGTATGATGCAACATGATCAAGGAGAGTGAAAGCTCTAAGCTTGGGGATGCACCCGGTGGTTCACCCCTGCATATATCAAGAAGACTCAAGCGTCTAAGCTTGGGGATGCCCAAGGCATCCCCTTCTTCATCGACAACATTATCAGGTTCCTCCCCTGAAACTATATTTTTATTCCATCACATCTTATGTGCTTTTTCTTGGAGCGTCGGTTTGTTTTTGTTTTTTGTTTTGTTTGAATAAAATGGATCCTAGCATTCACTTTATGGGAGAGAGACACGCTCCGCTGTAGCATATGGACAAGTATGTCCTTGGTTTCTACTCATAGTATTCATGGCGAAGTTTCTCCTTCGTTAAATTGTTATATGGTTGGAATTGGAAAATGATACATGTAGTAATTGCTATAAATGTCTTGGGTAATGTGATACTTGGCAATTATTGTGCTCATGATTAAGCTCTTGCATCATATGCTTTGCACCCATTAATGAAGAAATACATAGAGCATGCTAAAATTTGGTTTGCATATTTGGTTTCTCTAAGGTCTAGATAATTTCTAGTATTGAGTTTGAACAACAAGGAAGACGGTGTAGAGTCTTATAATGTTTTCAATATGTCTTTTATGTGAGTTTTGCTGCACCGGTTCATCCTTGTGTTTGTTTCAAATAAGCCTTGCTAGCCTAAACCTTGTATCGAGAGGGAATACTTCTCATGCATCCAAATACTTGAGCCAACCACTATGCCATTTGTGTCCACCATACCTACCTACTACATGGTATTTTCCGCCATTCCAAAGTAAATTGCTTGAGTGCTACCTTTAAAATTCCATCATTCACCTTTGCAATATATAGCTCATGGGACAAATAGCTTAAAAACTATTGTGGTATTGAATATGTAATTATGCACTTTATCTCTTATTAAGTTGCTTGTTGTGCGATAACCATGTTCACTGGGGACGCCATCAACTTTTCATTGTTGAATTTCATGTGAGTTGCTATGGATGTTCGTCTTGTCTGAAGTAAGAGAGATCTACCACCATATGGTTAAGCATGCATATGTTAGAGAAGAACATTGGGCCGCTAACTAAAGCCATGATCCATGGTGGAAGTTTGATTTTGGACAACAATCCTCAAATCTCAAATGAGAAAATTATTAATTGTTGGTATATGCTTATGCATAAAAGAGGAGTCCATTATCTGTTGTCTATGTTGTCCCGGTATGGATGTCTAAGTTGAAGAATAATCAATAGCGAGAAATCCAATGCGAGCTTTCTCCTTAGACCTTTGTACAGGCGGCATAGAGGTACCCCTTTGTGACACTTGGTAAAAACAATGCATTGTGATGACCCGGTAGTCCAAGCTAATTAGGACAAGGTGCGGGCACTATTAGTACACTATGCATGAGGCTTGCAACTTATAAGATATAATTTACATGATGCATATGCTTTATTACTACCGTTGACAAAATTGTTTCATGTTTTCAAAATCAAAGCTCTAGCACAAATATAGCAATCGATGCTTTTCCTCTATGGAGGACCATTCTTTTACTTTCAATGTTGAGTCAGTTCACCTATCTCTCTCCACCTCAAGAAGCAAACACTTGTGTGAACTGTGCATTGATTCCAACATACTTGCTTATTGCACTTATTATATTACTCTATGTTGACAATATCCATGAGATATACATGTTACAAGTTGAAAGCAACCGCTGAAACTTAATCTTCTTTTGTGTTGCTTCAATATCTTTACTTTGAATTATTGCTTTATGAGTTAACTCTTATGCAAGACTTATTGATGCTTGTCTTGAAGTGCTATTCATGAAAAGTCTTTGCTTTATGATTCACTTGTTTACTCATGTCATATACATTGTTTCGATCGCTGCATTCACTACATATGCTTTACAAATAGTATGATCAAGATTATGATGGCATGTCACTCCAGAAATTATCTGTGTTATCGTTTTACCTGCTCGGGACGAGCAGAACTAAGCTTGGGGATGCTGATACGTCTCCGACGTATCGATAATTTCTTATGTTCCATGCCACATTATTGATGTTATCTACATGTTTTATGCACACTTTATGTCATATTCGTGCATTTTCTGGAACTAACCTATTAACAAGATGCTTAGAAGTGCCGATTCTTTGTTTTCTGCTGTTTTTGGTTTCAGAAATCCTAGTAAGGAAATATTCTCGGAATTGGACGAAATTAAAGCCCGGGGCCTATTTTCTCACGAAGCTTCCCGAAGTCCGAAGGAGAGACGAAGAGGGGCCACGGAGGGGCCACACCATAGGCGGCGCGGCCCCCCTTGGCCGCGCCGGCCTGTAGTGTGGGGCCCCCGTGCCGCCTCTTGACCTGCCCTTCCGCCTATAAAAAGTCTCCGTGACGAAACCCCCAGCACCGAGAGCCACGATACGGAAAACCTTCCAGAGACGCCGCCGCCGCCGATCCCATCTCGGGGGATCCAGGAGATCGCCTCCGGCACCCTGCCGGAGAGGGGAATCATCTCCCGGAGGACTCTACGCCGCCATGGTCGCCTCCGGAGTGATGTGTGAGTAGTCTACCCCTGGACTATGGGTCCATAGCAGTAGCTAGATGGTTGTCTTCTCCCCATTGTGCTATCATTGTCGGATCTTGTGAGCTGCCTAACATGATCAAGATCATCTATCTGTAATTCTATATGTTGCGTTTGTTGGGATCCGATGAATAGAGAATACTTGTTATGTTGATTATCAAAGTTATGTCTATGTGTTGTTTATGATCTTGCATGCTCTCCGTTATTAGTAGATGCTCTGGCCAAGTTGATGCTAGTAACTCCAAGAGGGAGTATTTATGCTCGATAGTGGGTTCATGTCTCTGTGAATCTGGAGGAGTGACAAGAACCACTAAGATTACGGATGTGCTGTTGCCACTAGGGATAAAACATTAGTGCTATGTTCAAGGATGTAGTCACTAGTTACATTACGCGCAATACTTAATGCAATTGTCTGTTGTTAACAACTTAATACTGGAGGGGGTTCGGATGATAACCTGAAGGTGGACTTTTTAGGCATAGATGCAGTTGGATGACGGTCTATGTACTTTGTCGTAATGCCCAATTAAATCTCACTATACTCATCATGATATGTATGTGCATGGTCATGCCCTCTTTATTTGTCAATTGCCCAACTGTAATTTGTTCACCCAACATGCTGTTTATCTTATGGGAGAGACACCTCTAGTGAACTGTGGACCCCGGTCCAATTCTCTTTACTGAAATACAATCTACTGCAATACTTGTTCTACTGTTTTCTGCAAACAATCATCTTCCACACAATACGGTTAACTCTTTGTTACAGCAAGCCGGTGAGATTGACAACCTCACTGTTCCGTTGGGGCAAAGTACTTTGGTTGTGTTGTGCAGGTTCCACGTTGGCGCCGGAATCCCTGGTGTTGCGCCGCACTACATCCCGCCGCCATCAACCTTCAACGTGCTTCTTGGCTCCTCCTGGTTCGATAAACCTTGGTTTCTTTCTGAGGGAAAACTTGCTGCTGTGCGCATCATACCTTCCTCTTGGGGTTGCCCAACGAACGTGTGAAATACACGCCATCAATGATCGGCGGCGGCGATCCAGTCACCGTTCGCGCCAAGCCATTTTCTGTCGTGCATGAACGGCAGGGCGACAGAACGGCGAGGATGGTCGAGGGGCACCAGGTCGTACACGGTATCATGCAGACGAGATGCTGTCGCCCAATCCCAGTGTTCATCGAACCAATAAGCAGGCGGAGGCATCAGCAGGCAGGGTTCACCCCAATGGTGCATCTTACCTTCATCCTTGTTGATCCGGTCGTAGAGCTCCCTGGAACATGCGGCAAGTCGGACGGTGTAGGTAACGTCCAGATGCGCAGCGATGAGGTCGATGTTGTCGCCGGTGAGAGCCTCCAAGTGGCCGTCCCCGCCGCCCCGGCAAAGCCTAGAATATTCCATCACGTGAAGATGGATTTAGGTGGATGGCGGATGCAACTGCGCTTGGGGTTTTCGGAGGAGAGGGCGAGCGCTATGGAAGGAACGATACGGCGTGGTGGGGATCGAGATCCTGCGCGTGCGCGTGATTCTGGGAGGGTGAAGAAAAAGATGATAGACATGCAAGGGGCAAAACCTAGGTAGTACTCTAGGCTGCTGCTGCTGCGACTGGGCGCCGATTTGACAGTTGGTAGATGGTAGACTAGCACGCCACCCATCTATAAATTTGCGACGACGTTTGGTGCAGTGATGTCTCGTCACATCAGCTTGAGCAGAGAGGTTTTTTTTTACAGTTTCCATTACGATATATTTTTCGCCGATAATCGTAGTACTCTATGCCAGAGACACGTACCTTAACACGTGGGCAGCATGCAACCGCACGAGCACCAAAATGAAATGAGAGATGTTTTAGAGCAGAACTTCATTTTCAATGCCTTTCCTAGCTTGGTTTGGAAACCGGACGGAGCTTCAGTGACTTGATGCTTCCAAGTCTCATTGTGACTAGGTGCCACCATCTACCATCATTCGAGATCCAACGTTCCAAACTATCTGTTATTTCGAAGCTAAAAAAGAAAAAACTATTCAGAAAATTTTGAAAAAAATCCAGTAATATGTAGATGCCTTGTTTTAAAATCTATGAATATTTCATCCCATTCGGATGACTAGCTTGTGATTAAATAGCTTCTTACGTATTCGAGCACTAGTTTAAACTAAATATTTATTTTCTCACAAACCTATGATTCAAATCGAATGAAACTCCACCAAAATATAAATCGAAATATGCATGATTTACTGCAATGTGAGCGGATAATTCAATCCCACGAAAAGACAATATGCTCCAAGACCAGTAATCTCTTCCCTAGCTTATCTGAACATAACTGACAGTGTCCTTAGAGAACATCTTGCAGCCTCAGTAAAGCCTCAGGTATGAACAAGAAGCATATTGCCATCTACAGATCACGCTAAGAACCACAACCCAGGATCATCCTCATAGCCTATATCATCAAGGTTTCCCTCCAAAATGCTTATGTTTTTGGAAAGTTTTCTTGACGATAGGGAAGATTCTGAAGGGCTTAGATTCGCTACAATAGCAACAAATGGAAAATTTTCGCCGCTAAAAAGAGTATCCCGCCATTTTAATATACACTTACTAGTAGTTGATCAATTGTGCATTGCAAAACACAAAGTTCAGATCAAATGTGCAACATACCAACAGAAAGTTAACTAGCAGTTTTACGAGCACATGGCGATATTAAGGTGATGAAGCAGTTAACTAGCAGAACAAGATCTCCTACTCAGGGATGCTCTTGGTGGACGCCGAGATATAGGTCGCTAGCTGTGCACGGAGATCCTCCTTCTCCTTGATAATCGCCTTAAGGACGGCGGTTTGTCCGCGCATTAGCACCCTCGAGATCTGCCTCTTGAGCTTTAATTTCAACTTCTGTTCCATGAGATACTTGATGAGGTTGCTTCCAGTATCCATCCATGTGACGCTCTTGTTGTTCAGTTCCACCCAGTAGGCGTTCTGCTGCTTAAGCATGTCGACGCATTGCGCAAGATGAAAGGAGATCTCCTTCTCAGACGCCAAAACTCTGTGAAGACGATCACACTCCAGGGTGAGGGAGTGTTCATTCTCCAAATTGGCTGCCTATGTGGGCCTTGTTCTCCTCCTTTTGCTACAACAATCATTGTATGAAAAAAAAAGAAATCAACCCATTCATATATGAGTATTAATTACCCGCAAACAATAGGACTACTAATTTCTAGCATGGATATTGATAAAGGAATGGACAACACTCGGACGCTCCACAAATACCACAGGGTTCATCAACACATAATAATCGGAAAGCAGTGATTACATAAACTATAAAAAAACAAGTGGACAGAGACATACAGCCTACCTGGCTTGGCCGGGAAACGGGGCCGAACTTAGCTTCGGACGGCCGGACTTGGGGCGCCACCGTCGTTGTGGTTACCGGGGAGACATTTGAACCGCCGGCCCTGTGAGATGTAAATAAATGTAAAAACGGTTAGAAAATAAGAATCAACTGAAGGACACCCCGCTAGAAACTTACCCGGACGAACCCTCGCCCTTGATGGTGGTGTTTGCATCATCATCATTCATCAATGTGACGCTCTGGTTATGCAGTTTCACACAAACGCGGTTCTGCTCATTAAGCCTGTCGAGCTCGGCAGTAAAGGTATTGATGCCTTGCTGAAGATTATGGCAGATCTTGTTCTCGGACGCCAAATCTACGTGAACAGGCTCAAACTCTGGGGTGAGGGAGAGTTCATTCCCCAGCTGGCTGCCTATGTGGGCCATGTTCACCTCCATTTGCTGGCACGATCATTGTATGGAACAAAAAAGAATCCAACCAATTCATATATGAGTAATTACACGCAAAAAAATAGGAGTACTACTAATTTCTAGCACAGATCTTGATACAGGAATGGACATCACTTGGACGCTCCACAAATATCACAGTGTTCATCAACACATAATTAAAAGGAAAGCCGTGATTACATAAACTACTCCATCCTATCCCTTTTAGTAGTAGTAGTAAAACGGATTTAGTAAAGTTGTATTCTCCCTATGATCCCTTTTAGTTGACTCGGATTTAGTACAAAGTTGTACTAAATTTGAGTCAAATAAAATGGATCGGAGGGAGTACTAAATCTGAGTCTATTAAAATGGATTGGAGGGAGTATAAAAAAAAAGTGGATAGAGGCATACAGCCTACCTGGCTTGGCCGTGAAACGGGGCCGAACTCAGCTTCCGACGACCGGACTTGGGGCGCCACCGTCGTGGGGGTTACCGGGTAGACGTTTGAACCGCCGGCCCTGTGAGATGTAAATAAATGGAAAAAACAGTTATTAGAAAATAAGAATGAACTGGAGGACACGCCACTAGAAACCTACCCGGACGAACCCTCGCCCACTGGCTCGCTCTCCATCGAATAGAGGATAGACTGCTCTGCGAGAATGCTCAGGCGATCATAAGTGGCCATACAACGACGCGCTAGCTGGCTAGATGAGTTTTTCTCGGCGGTCCTAGTCCTCATCGTCTTCCCTAGGATATCCTGCCGCCGGGCCGCCCGGCTCAATGGAGCCATGGCTTGCGAGGTACGTAGTACTTTACTACTCAGTAGTTAGGGTGGAGGGCTGGTGAAGGCTAGTTACTAGCTACCAGCAGAACAGAAAGAGAAGAAGGGCGGAGGGTGATGGCGTGTATTTCACACGTTCGTTGGGCAACCCCAAGAGGAAGGTATGATGCGCACAGCAGCAAGTTTTCCCTCAGAAAGAAACCAAGGTTTATCGAACCAGGAGGAGCCAAGAAGCACGTTGAAGGTTGATGGCGGCGAGATGTAGTGCGGCGCAACACCAGGGATTCCGGCGCCAACGTGGAACCTGCACAACACAACCAAAGTACTTTGCCCCAACGAAACAGTGAGGTTGTCAATCTCACCGGCTTGCTGTAACAAAGAGTTAACCGTATTGTGTGGAAGATGATTGTTTGCAGAAAACAGTAGAACAAGTATTGCAGTAGATTGTATTTCAGTAAAGAGAATTGGACCGGGGTCCACAGTTCACTAGAGGTGTCTCTCCCATAAGACGAACAGCATGTTGGGTGAACAAATTACAGTTGGGCAATTGACAAATAAAGAGAGCATGACAATGCACATACATATCATGATGAGTATAGTGAGATTTAATTGGGCATTACGACAAAGTACATAGACCGCCATCCAACTGCATCTATGCCTAAAAAGTCCACCTTCAGGTTATCATCCGAACCCCCTCCAGTATTAAGTTGCAAGCAACAGACAATTGCATTAAGTATGGTGCGTAATGTAATCAACAACTACATCCTTAGACATAGCATCAATGTTTTATCCCTAGTGGCAACAGCACAACACAACCTTAGAACTTTCTGTCACTGTCCCAGGTGTCAATGCAGGCATGAACCCACTATCGAGCATAAGTACTCCCTCTTGGAGTTACAAGCATCTACTTGGCCAGAGCATCTACTAGTAACGGAGAGCATGCAAGATCATAAACAACACATAGACATAACTTTGATAATCAACATAACAAGTATTCTCTATTCATCGGATCCCAACAAACGCAACATATGGAATTACAGATAGATGATCTTGATCATGTTAGGCAGCTCACAAGATCCGACAATGATAGCACAATGGGGAGAAGACAACCATCTAGCTACTGCTATGGACCCATAGTCCAGGGGTAGACTACTCACACATCACACCGGAGGCGACCATGGCGGCGTAGAGTCCTCCGGGAGATGATTCCCCTCTCCGGCAGGGTGCCGGAGGCGATCTCTGGATCCCCGAGATGGGATCGGCGGCGGCGGCGTCTCTCGGGAAGGTTTTCCGTATCGTGGTTCTCGGTACTGGGGTTTTCGTCACGGAGGCTATTTGTAGGCGGAAGGGCAGAGTCGGGGGCCAGACGAGGGGCCACACCATAGGGCGGCGCGGGCCCCCCCTGGGCCGCGCCGCCACGTGGTGTCGCCACCTCGTGGCCCCACTTCGTGTGTTCTTCGGTCTTCTGGAAGCTCCGTGGAAAAATAGGCCCCTGGGCTTTGATTTCGTCCAATTCCGAGAATATTTCCTTACTAGGATTTCTGAAACCAAAAACAGCAGAAAACAGCAACTGGCACTTCGGCATCTTGTTAATAGGTTAGTTCCAGAAAATGCACGAATATGACATAAAGTGTGCATAAAACATGTAGATAACATCAATAATGTGGCATGGAACATAAGAAATTATCGATACGTCGGAGACGTATCAGCATCCCCAAGCTTAGTTCTGCTCGTCCCGAGCAGGTAAAACGATAACACAGATAATTTCTGGAGTGACATGCCATCATAATCTTGATCATACTATTTGTAAAGCATATGTAGTGAATGCAGCGATCAAAACAATGTGTATGACATGAGTAAACAAGTGAATCATATAGAAAGACTTTTCATGAATAGCACTTCAAGACAAGCATCAATAAGTCTTGCATAAGAGTTAACTCATAAAGCAATAATTCAAAGTAAAGGTATTGAAGCAACACAAAAGAAGATTAAGTTTCAGCGGTTGCTTTCAACTTGTAACATGTATATCTCATGGATATTGTCAACATAGAGTAATATAATAAGTGCAATAAGCAAGTATGTAGGAATCAATGCACAGTTCACACAAGTGTTTGCTTCTTGAGGTGGAGAGAAATAGGTGAACTGACTCAACATTGAAAGTAAAAGAATGGTCCTCATAGAGGAAAAGCATCGATTGCTATATTTGTGCTAGAGCTTTGATTTTGAAAACATGAAACAATTTTGTCAACGGTAGTAATAAAGCATATGCATCATGTAAATTATATCTTATAAGTTGCAAGCCTCATGCATAGTGTACTAATAGTGCCCGCACCTTGTCCTAATTAGCTTGGACTACC
The DNA here is from genome assembly GCF_019359855.2 of Lolium perenne. Classification (NCBI taxonomy): domain Eukaryota; kingdom Viridiplantae; phylum Streptophyta; class Magnoliopsida; order Poales; family Poaceae; genus Lolium; species Lolium perenne. The sequence goes on from NC_067247.2 coordinate 66,973,973, forward strand.
TGGATTATCACCGTAATACATATGCTTTAACCAAGTATCACAAAGGGGTACCTCTATGCCGCCTGTACAAAGGTCTAAGGAGAAAGCTCGCATTGGATTTCTCGCTTTTGATTATTCTCAACTTAGACATCCATACCGGGACAACATAGACAACAGATAATGGACTCCTCTTTTAATGCTTTAAGCATTCAACAACAATTAATTCTTTTCTCATTAGAGATTTGAGGATGTTTGTCCAAAACTGAAACTTCCACCATGGAACATGGCTTCGGTTAGCGGCCCAATGTTCTTCTCTCACAATATGCATGCTCAAACCATTCAACTCAGAGTAGATCGCCCTTACTTCAGACAAGACGAACATGCATAGCAACTCACATGAAATTCAACAATGAGTTGATGGCGTTCCCCAGTAAACATGGTTATCGCACAACAAGCAACTTAATAAGAGATAAAGTGCATAATTACATATTCAATACCACAATAGTTTTTAAGCTATTTGTCCCATGAGCTATATATTGCAAAGGTGAATGATGAAATTTTAAAGGTAGCACTCAAGCAATTTACTTTGGAATGGCTGGAAAATACCATGTAGTATAGGTAGGTATGGTGGACACAAATGGCATAGTGGTTGGCTCAAGTATTTTGGATGCATGAGAAGTATTCCCTCTCGATACAAGGTTTAGGCTAGCAAGGCTTATTTGAAACAAACACAAGGATGAACCGGTGCAGCAAAACTCACATAAAAGACATATTGAAAACATTATAAGACTCTACACCGTCTTCCTTGTTGTTCAAACTCAATACTAGAAATTATCTAGACCTTAGAGAAACCAAATATGCAAACCAAATTTTAGCATGCTCTATGTATTTCTTCATTAATGGGTGCAAAGTATATGATGCAAGAGCTTAAACATGAGCACAACAATTGCCAAGTATCACATTACCCAAGACATTTATGGCAATTACTACATGTATCATTTTCCAATTCCAACCATATAACAATTTAACGAAGGAGAAACTTCGCCATGAATACTATGAGTAGAAACCAAGAACATACTTGTCCATATGCTACAGCGGAGCGTGTATCTCTCCCATAAAGTGAATGCTAGGATCCATTTTATTCAAACAAAACAAAAACAAAACCAAACCGACGCTCCAAGAAAAAGCACATAAGATGTGATGGAATAAAAATATAGTTTCAGGGGAGGAACCTGATAATGTTGTCGATGAAGAAGGGGATGCCTTGGGCATCCCCAAGCTTAGACGCTTGAGTCTTCTTGATATATGCAGGGGTGAACCACCGGGTGCATCCCCAAGCTTAGAGCTTTCACTCTCCTTGATCATGTTGCATCATACTCCTCTCTTGATCCTTGAAAACTTCCTCCACACCAAACTCGAAACAACTCATTAGAGGGTTAGTGCACATTATAAATTGACATATTCAGAGGTGACACAATCATTCTTAACACTTCTGGACATTGCATAATGCTACTGGACATTAGTGGATCAAAGAAATTCATCCAACATAGCGAAAGAGGCAATGCGAAATAAAAGGCAGAATCTGTCAAAACAGAACAGTTCGTATTGACGAATTTTAAAATGGCACCAGACTTGCTCAAATGAAAATGCTCAAATTGAATGAAAGTTGCGTACATATCTGAGGATCACACACGTAAATTGGCTTAATTTTCTGAGTTACCTACAGGGAGGTGGACCCAGATTCGTGACAGCAAAGAAATCTGGAACTGTGCAGTAATCCAAATCTAGTACTTACTTTTCTATCAACGGCTTAACTTGGCACAACAAAACACAAAACTAAGATAAGGAGAGGTTGCTACAGTAGTAAACAACTTCCAAGACACAAAATAAAAACAAAGTACTGTAGGTAAAAACATGGGTTGTCTCCCATAAGCGCTTTTCTTTAACGCCTTTCAGCTAGGCGCAGAAAGTGTGCATCAAGTATTATCAAAGGGTGGTGCATCGTTATCATGAGCTCCCCCATCCATAGTGGTACTAAGGGCTTTGTCAATTTTAGGCCTATAATAATACTTCTTTGGTCTAGGCACTTTAGAGACATACATAAACTTTTGCTCCTTACCCACATAAGCTTTCTCCTTATATTTAAGAGAAGAAAATGTTGAACCCAAGGTTCCCATAGCTTTTTCAAGTTCGTCAATCCTATTGATTTGATCATCATGGACAGCATTAGTTCCTAGGACACTAATTCTTTCATCAATTCCTCCTAAGGATTTATCAAGTTCATCAGTTTTATCAAGTAATATTTCCAATTTAGCTTCAATACTTGGAAAAATTTTCTCTATGGTTTCCAATTTTTTCATAACATCTTCAAGAGAGATTTCAGTTTTAACTTTATCAACAGAGGGTATTCCAAATAAACTCTCAATAATGCAACTAGCTTCTAATGCAGGGGTACTTAAGAAGTCACCTTTTGCGAGACTATCAAGAACATATCTATTCCAACTAGAGATACCAACATAAAAATTCCTGAGTAAAATAATAGTGGAGTGCTTCTTAGTGCATCTATTATGAGCATCGCTAATTCTATACCAAGCATCTCTCAAACATTCTCCCCCTCGTTGCTTAAACGTACGAACTTCAACTTCAGGATTACTCATTTTAGTAGTAGTAAATAAAGCAAACTAGATAAAGTAAATGCAAGTAAACTAATTTTTTTGTGTTTTCGATATAGCAAACAAGATAGCAAATAAAGTAAAACTAGCAACTAATTTTTTTGTATTTTGATTTAGTGCAGCAAACAAAGTAGTAAATAAAACTAAGCAAGACAAAAACAAAGTAAAGAGATTGAGAAGTGGAGACTCCCCTTGCAGCGTGTCTTGATCTCCCCGGCAACGGCGCCAGAAAAAGAGCTGCTGGCGCGTAGTTGACGTGGGAGATAGATATCTCTGTGGTGTAATTTCCTTCACGTCCCCGGCAACGGCGCCAGAAAAAGAGCTTGATGGCGTGTATTTCACACGTTCGTTGGGCAACCCCAAGAGGAAGGTATGATGCGCACAGCAGCAAGTTTTCCCTCAGAAAGAAACCAAGGTTTATCGAACCAGGAGGAGCCAAGAAGCACGCTGAAGGTTGATGGCGGCGAGATGTAGTGCGGCGCAACACCAGGGATTCCGGCGCCAACGTGGAACCTGCACAACACAACCAAAGTACTTTGCCCCAACGAAACAGTGAGGTTGTCAATCTCACCGGCTTGCTGTAACAAAGAGTTAACCGTATTGTGTGGAAGATGATTGTTTGCAGAAAAACAGTAGAACAAGTATTGCAGTAGATTGTATTTCAGTAAAGAGAATTGGACCGGGGTCCACAGTTCACTAGAGGTGTCTCTCCCATAAGACGAACAGCATGTTGGGTGAACAAATTACAGTTGGGCAATTGACAAATAAAGAGAGCATGACAATGCACATACATATCATGATGAGTATAGTGAGATTTAATTGGGCATTACGACAAAGTACATAGACCGCCATCCAACTGCATCTATGCCTAAAAAGTCCACCTTCAGGTTATCATCCGAACCCCCTCCAGTATTAAGTTGCAAGCAACAGACAATTGCATTAAGTATGGTGCGTAATGTAATCAACAACTACATCCTTAGACATAGCATCAATGTTTTATCCCTAGTGGCAACAGCACAACACAACCTTAGAACTTTCTGTCACTGTCCCAGGTGTCAATGCAGGCATGAACCCACTATCGAGCATAAGTACTCCCTCTTGGAGTTACAAGCATCTACTTGGCCAGAGCATCTACTAGTAACGGAGAGCATGCAAGATCATAAACAACACATAAGCATAACTTTGATAATCAACATAACAAGTATTCTCTATTCATCGGATCCCAACAAACGCAACATATAGAATTACAGATAGATGATCTTGATCATGTTAGGCAGCTCACAAGATCCGACAATGATAGCACAATGGGGAGAAGACAACCATCTAGCTACTGCTATGGACCCATAGTCCAGGGGTAGACTACTCACACATCACACCGGAGGCGACCATGGCGGCGTAGAGTCCTCCGGGAGATGATTCCCCTCTCCGGCAGGGTGCCGGAGGCGATCTCTGGATCCCCGAGATGGGATCGGCGGCGGCGGCGTCTCTGGAAGGTTTACCGTATCGTGGTTCTCGGTACGGGGGTTTTCGCCCGGGCGGCTTTTTGTCGGCGGACGGGCAGAGTCGGGGGCCAGACGCGGGGGCCACACCATCGGGCGGCGCGGGCCCCCCCTGGGCCGCGCCGCCACGTGGTGTCGCCACCTCGTGGCCCCACTTCGTGTGTTCTTCGGTCTTCTGGAAGCTCCGTGGAAAAATAGGCCCCTGGGCTTTGATTTCGTCCAATTCCGAGAATATTTCCTTACTAGGATTTCTGAAACCAAAAACAGTGAAAACAGAATCGGCACTTCGGCATCTTGTTAATAGGTTAGTTCCAGAAAATGCACGAATATGACATAAAGTGTGCATAAAACATGTAGATAACATCAATAATGTGGCATGGAACATAAGAAATTATCGATACGTCGGAGACGTATCAGAGGGCTGGTCAAGGCTAAAATCTTACATACACCCAGAAAAGACCATCGTGCCCTCGCGGGGCTTCTGAGCAATTATAGGGACGTGTGTTCTCAAATGGGCAAGATAGGGTACCTTCCCGAGGAAGCATCTAGCACCCAAGCCGATGGACTGCGCGTTGAACAATGGTTACAGTATGTGTAAAAAGAAAAGATAACAAGGGAAATGCCTGGCAGGGTCCAGAGGTGCATTTAATCGGACATGGGATTCCATAGTATTTTACACCATAGAGTATGTGAACATAAACACAGAATACAATCAAGCGCTTAGTGTTTACATAAAGGGCCCTAACTGAAGATAGGAAATGCAAGCAAGTCCCTCTCCGCCAAATAAGATCATATATTGTCGTTAGGGCCGCCCTGGTGAATCCTCTGAATGAAAAAAGCCCATAGTTGGCAACCTAAACCCGCCGCTCCGAATAGGAACTTCCGTCCGACGAGAACTTTCTGACAACAAAAATTAATTAATTCAGTACTGCATAAACCGCAATTTCAATTAGATAAACACGAAGATTAAGATAGGCGCATGTATCACCTGTCGATGCGAACCCAGATAGTCAGCTCCGTGCACGGTTGATACCATTGCAACGACCGCTCTAGTTCCGACCATTTGGCGGCGCCCGGCGTGGTCGTGCTGTTCGCCAGAATAGTGGCCGTATAGTTGGGGAGCATTAAACCAATCTCAGAGCGATTAAGTAATGTCTTGCCGTGCGACGACATACTCACCTTGTACTCCGGCCACACGCACGCCGCCGACCTAATGCACTCAATGGATAGGCTGGCCAGCACGCATCCATTTTTCGGCTGGACTTGCGTATATGTGTGCCAGACGAACACGGTACCATCGTTCCCGTAGAAGATGACCGGACGTCTTGGCTCTGGCGGTGCCAGCACCGTGATGAACGCCATCGCGGTGCCGTACGGGATCATGTCCACACAAATCGAATGGATTTCTCTGAGGTGGGCGATGAGCGCTGCTGGCGAGGCGGAGAAGTCGCAGCCGGCCTCTGTGCAGTCGCACGGGCCGTGCGGGCACGCGAGCTCGTGGTCGTGGAGCTCGTTGTAGGCGACCGCGCTCCCGCACCCGTCGTGGGGGCACTCCATCCTCTTTACACTACTAGGGAAAAGCCTATAGGTGGAGGCAAGTTGTGCCGGCGCACCACCTTGTGCATGCGCCGGTGGAAAGGATTGCCGGCGCACCACATTTCAGCCGCGCCGGCGATGAAGAGATACTGCCGGCGCACCTCGGGGAAAGGCTCGCCGGCGCTATTTCCTGGCATGGCCCGGGCCGATTCGGGCCAGGCCCAAGAATCATTGCCGGCGCACCGGCCCAGTGGTGCGCCGGTGGAAAGTTTGCTATTGCCGGCGCACCCCTGGGCCGGTGCGCCGGAAATGATTCTTGGGCCTGGCCCGGTTGTGATATAGCCGAAAGGGGTATATGTTGCCGGCGCACCATGGTCCAGGTGCGCCGGCAATAACCTGGCAGTTATTTCAACCACCAACCAGCTAGCCCACTCACTCACACACTCACTACACTCCACTTCTCCACACAAACCCGAGCCTTCTCCCAACCCAGCTCATTTTTGCCCATTTCTATCCCCAATTTCACCAATTTGACCAAACCAAATCAAAATTTTTGAGCAAATCTTCCCTTCCTACATGCATCTCCCACATCCCCCTATGTAGATCTAGATCTACTATCCCGCATTGACCGCTCAATCTAGATCTAGATCTAGAAAGTCGGCTTCCATACGCCATTGTCGCGGCGCGTCGTCTCGATCTTATCGACGAATATATCAAACAAATAGGTGATTAATGAACAAATTAAGGAATGAAATCGATGTATGTTGGACATTTGAAGAAAAGCTCTCGTGTGTGGCATATATATATGTTGTGCTTGTGCTTGTGTGTGTGTTGGCGTTGAAAATGAGTTGCCAACGTTGCGCCGAAATGTTGATTCTTCAAGTTTCCGTTTCGGCACATTCTGGCGCTCCTATGTCCTACCGTGTAGGAAGGTCATGCCGAAATTTTCCGTGAAAACTACCGACGGATGCATGGTTCTAATGAATTATGTAATCTTACCATGCAGGCGATAATGGTTATCGAGATGAGTGAAAGCATCGTGATGAGATATCTGAAACACGCGATCATCGACATGTATGAAAATAACCGCACGGAGGTATTGTGTCCGTGCCGGAGATGCAAACGAGGGAAATGGTTTGACCCGGATTCAGGCCAATTGCGGGGGCCCCTGCTCACTAATGGTTTCATGCATGGACACACTCAATGGATGAGTGATGATGGCGCGGAGGTCAATGGGGCGACGGCGGCAGGTGGTAAAAATGGCCGGCAAGAAGGAGGGCATCATGATACTGATGACGATGAAGAGTTTGTCGCACATGACGATAACCTTGACGACGACAATAACCTTGACGACGACAATAACCTTGACGACGACGAAGAGGTGCCGCTAGCTTCAGTCGTGCGGGACCCTCATCTTCAAGATCTGCTTCTCGAAAAGACGAAAGGCGCCAAGTGGAAATCAAAGCTTGAGCAACTCGAGATAGACTCGAATACTCCGTTGTACGACTCAGGTCGCGGGAGTCTCGCTTGAGAGTAGCTCTCGATGTGCTGCAGATGAAGGCGAAACACGGATGGACGGACACAAGCGTCGACAACATCCTGGAATACGTGAAAGATCTCCTTCCCTGGGAACACGTGTCTGGTAGTCTAGCCGAGGCCAAGAGAATCACGTGCCCTCTCGACTTACCCCACGAAAAGTATCACGCCCGCATCAACGATCGTATCATGTATCGCAAGGAGCACATGGACAAGACCAAATGTCCTGTGTGTGAAGCTGAACGGTACAAGAAAGGGAAGAAGAAAGCTCCTCGGAAAGTTGTGTGGTACTTCCGCTCGCCCCCGGCTTCAACGGTTCTACGCGGACCGCAAGGAAGCAAAGCTCATGCGCCGGCACGCGTAAAGAAAGGAGGCGGTGTTGAATGATAAAGAGCGGATTGAGCACCAGGTCGACGCACCCTTCCGATGCAAGCCAGTGGAAAGCATTAGACAATGAATTCGGAAGTTTTGGGGCAGATCCCAGAAACATCAGGTTGGGTGCGAGCACGGACGGATTCAATCCGTTCGGAAACCAGAGCAGCACACATAGCACATGGCCCGTGTTTGTATGGATCTACAACCTCCCGCCCTGGTTGTGCATGAAGAGGAAGTACATACAGATGAGTATGCTAATTCAAGGGCCGACACAGCCAGGAAACGATATCAACATGTATCTCGAACTATTAAAGGAGGAGCTTGAAACGTTGTGGGCGGAGGAAGGGGTAGATACATGGGACGCCGTCGCGGAAGAATATTTCCCTTTGAGAGCCGCGTTGATCACGACGGTGCAGGACTACCTCGGATACGGTTACATTTCGTGCCAGGTGTGCCATGGACACAAGGCATGTGTCGAGTGCATGGAAGAGACGATGTTTTTGCAGCTTGGTAAGGATGGCTCTTCGAAAACAGTTGACATGGGGCATCGAAGGTGGCTACCGAAAACTGACCCGTGGAGAAAGCGTGGAGATCTGTTCGATGGTACAACGGAACCCCGAGGACCTCCACGTACGAAGAGCGGCGAAGAGATCGAGACATTACTGAAAGGTTGGAAGGAGTGCCTGCGCCGGGAAAGATTCGTCAAAAGCCCGGAGAGAAGAAGAAGAAAAAGGAAACGACGCCGCTCATTGGTGTATGGAAAAGGAGGTCCGTGTTTTGGGACTTGCCGTCTTGGAAAATTCTCGATACACCTCAACTGCCTTGATGTCATGCATATTACAAAGAACGTGTGCGAGAGCTTGCTTGGCACTCTTCTCAACATGCCGGACCGGACCAAAGATGGGCCGAAAGCAAGACAGACCTGAAAGTTTTGGCCATCGGGGAAGAGCTTGATCCCGCCGGCCCAAGAGGGACGATCGGAGGAGGAGGCGGACGGCGGTCAGAAGCGCAAAAGGATTAAGCAGCCAGACTATTACTGTCCCCCCTCCTGCTTCACTTTTAGTCCGGCCGAGGTCGATCAATTTTTCAATTGCCTTGTAGGAGTCAGAGTGCCCTTCGGTTACTCCGGGGTAATAAGCAGATACATGGACCCCAAGAAACGAAACTTCAGCGGCATGAAGTCTCATGACTGTCACGTGATGATGACGCAGATTCTTCCGGTTGCAATCCGAGGTATAATGGATGACCATGTCCGTGCAACGCTGATCGGGCTCTGTAACTTCTTCGACGTCATAACTCGGAAGTCGATAAGCGTGAAGAAACTTCGCAAGGCTCCAGGAAGAGATCGTGGTGATCCTATGTGAGATGGAGATGTACTTCCCGCCTGCATTCTTTGACGTGATGGTCCATCTGTTGGTCCATATAATGGATGATATCGTCAGTCTAGGGCCGGCATTCTTACACAACATGATGCCGTTTGAAAGAATGAATGGGGTCATTAAAGGATACGTTCGTAACAGGTCACATCCAGATGGAAGCATCGTACGGGCTGGCTCACCGAAGAGTGCATCTCTTTCGCACGAATTATCTAGACATCGAGGACCACTGTTGGTTTGCCTCAAAACAAGTACCTCCGTAGGTTCGAGGGAGTAGGCCACAAAAATGGAAGGAAGGAACTGCACGTGCACATGTCCGGTCGGAGTTCCGACTTTGACAGGGCCAACTTAGTAGCGCTACAACACATTGACTTGATCGATCCTTGGTTGAAAGAGCACAAAACCATGATAGAGAACAGTGGCAAGCCGATGATGACGGAAGCGAAATATACGAGAGAGCACAACTCCTCTTTCGCGCTGGTTCAAAGACCACATTGTTGCTAATCCCCCACCAATGGATTCTGACAAGGATAAACTAGTATTGGCCTTGTCACATGGCCCCGCGCCCAACATCATGACTTACCAAGCGTACGATATCAACGGGTACACATTCTACACGGAAGAAAAAGACAAGAACAGTGTTTACCAGAACTCAGGGGTAACGATGGATTCTTGGACGGGTGACGTAAAGACTAGATACTACGGAAGAATCGAGGAAATCTGGGAGCTTAGCTACGCTGGGGAGAAAGTGCCGATGTTCCGTATCAGATGGGCTAAGAGCGTCGAGAAAAAGAAGACCGGTATTTCACCACCATGTTTCTACCCGAAGCCAACAAATCAAAGTCCACGAACGCCACCGCGCAGAATGAGCCATGTGTACTGGCTTAAATCGTGCACAAATGCTTCTTCATTCCCGACCCATCCAGGCCTAGCCGTGTTATCGTGAGGAGAGGCAAGAGGACCATCGTCGGAATGGATGGAGTCGCCAACGAGGAAGACTTCGAAGGACAAGTCGGAGACCCAATGATGGAAGAATCCGAGGACGAAGACACAACATACACCACAAGAAGAAGCAGGACCACGCTACCGAGGTCAGGTCGACCCTTCAAAAGAAGAAGTCACGACACGGGGCTAAATTATTCAACGACGAGCAAGAAAAGCAAGAAGAAAGCGAAACACTCTTCTCAATCGATGATGTAAAACTTTATTTGCAATGTATAACTCATATTTTATGTATGACTAATTAATATTGTGTTGGTCAATATTTTGTGTATGTATATATAACTCATATTTTTTTGTAATGCCTAATTAACTCATATTGCTTTGTTATTGCTTTGTAATGCCTAATTAACTCATATTTTTTGTATGTATAGGATTTGTGGGAAAAGAAAATAAACATAAAAGAAAGTGAAAAGAAATAAAGAAAAGAAGAAAAATAAAATAAAATAGAAAAAGGAAATGTTTTAGAAAAGGAAAAAAATAGTATAGGATTTGTGTTGGTCAATATTTTATGCATGCATGTATATATAACTCATATCTTCATGTTCTTACATTGCTTTGTTATTATCTTAAAAAGATAAGAACATAAATATAATGCATAACTCATTTTTTGTATATGATTTGGGAGGAAAGAAAATAAACATAAAATAAAGTGAAAACAAATAAAGAAATGAAGAAAAAGTAAAAGTAAAATAGAAAAGGAAATGGCCAGGGGCTGGTGGGGGCTAAGTCCCACGTATAGCCGGGCCCATGTTATTGCCGGCGCACCACCTGTTTGGTTCGCCGGGGTAGCGTTGTCCCCGGCGAACCAAACAGGTGGTGCGCCGGCAATAACATGGGCCCGGCTATACGTGGGACTTAGCCGCACCGCGCGACACTTCTCTCCCTCCCCATTCGAATTCCCCAATCGACGAACCCTAGCTAACCGCGCTGTTCTTCTCTGCTGCCGCCACCGTCGACCTCGAGCACCGCCGTCCTCACCCGGCGTCGCCACACCGTCGCCTCGGAGAGGAGGATCGAGCAGCGCCGGCCACCGTCGCGGCGGAGAGGAGGATCGAGCAGGCGCCGGCCACCGTCGCGGCGGAGGAGGAGGAGGGCGTCGCACACGCGCCGGCCATCGTGTCGCCACCGTCGGTAAGAATCCGCCAGGACCTCCTCCACCTTCCCCTCCCCCTCTTACTTCCTCTGTCCCTCCCCGATTTCCCCTCTGTCACATTGGAATTGGATGCTCCTGTTCTTGTCACATTCAAAAACCATGCCCTAATTTTAGTTCTTGCATGCGGTAGTCGAATTTTATCGACAACATGTACAAATTAACTCAATTTCACCGATTTACTTGATGAATTTTAGTTTTTTTACTTAAAGACAGGAGCATATTTATTTTGTCAGTTCCTTGTCACCGATTGGGGTAACTACCATCTATGTCATTTGCTTGAAAATGACACAGTGCTAAGTTTAGACATGCCATGTATTGTTATTTGATTTGTCTGTTAGAAGCATCGACTTGCATTGCATTGGTTAGATAAGGTTTAGTTGGTGTTTTGTGATGGCCTGTGTAGCTCATCTAATTGCTACATGCTACTGGTTGATTTAGTTGGTTAATCAAAATGAAAATGGAAATGGTTTTGCTAAATGGTTAAATGAAAATAAAATGCTCATGCTTATGCTACTGCAATCAAGTTGAAAATGAACTTTATATATGTTGGTTTTGCTAAATGGTTAAATGAAAATAAAATGCTCATGCTTTTGCTAAATGGTGTTGCATGCTCATGCTAATAATATGAATGAAATTCATAGGTTAATTTGTTCTCTGGTTTGAAAAAGGAAAATGAATGCTAGCAGTATGTTAGTTCTTGATTAAATGCATTCTCTGGTTTGCTAGGTAAAGAAGCAGCAGGTTTAGCTCACCAAACCATTTATAAAAAGAAAGTGAAAATGCTAGCATCTTGACTGGTGTTCTCTGGTTTAAAAATGCTAGCATTTTGGTTATGGTACTGCCAATTCATATAAAGTTCATAGGAGAAAAGAATGCTACTGCATTTATTCTCTGGTTTCATAATGGTTCATGCTATATATATGAAATGCTCTCTGTAATTTTTCAACTAGAAATAAAATGATGCAAAGTAGCTTTAAATGATATAGCAATAAAGTTGAAAATGAACTTTATATATGTTGGTTTAGTTGGTTTAGATGAAATGCAAATGAAGTAGCTAGCTACTTTATGCTACTTTATGAAGTAGGTTTAGTTCATAAAAAGAACAAGTGCTGTTGAAAAAGAAAATAAAATGCATGCTACAGAATTAAGAATGCTAGCGATAGCAAGAAAATTCTTTAATAAAAATGCATGCTACTGTCAAATTATGTTAGCAATAAAAATAAAATGATTTAATAAAATGCTTTATATACTAATTTATGTTTAAAAAAGAAATTTAGTTTGTGTTTTTTAATATATTGTAAATGAAATGCTCTTGCTCATGCTCATGCTCACTGCCAAAAAAGAATGCTCTGGTTTTGCTCTACGGTTTGCTAAAATGACACATGTGAGCTTCTCTGGTTCATTTAAAAGAAAATGAAAATTGGTGCTATGTTCCTTATCTGGTTCATTTAAAACAAAATGAAAATGATAAGGTACCTAGTGTATTTTGTATAAGTGGGTACAAGCTCTGTTTGGCACTGTTTTAATTATGTAGCCAGAGAGTAGCATGGTGTTGATGTACAAGCTCTGTTTGGCACTGTTTGTTGGAGAAGACACATGTATCATATATGTGAATTTCTGTTGTAATTAAGTAATGCTGCCAGGGATGCCAGGGATGTAAAATGCTCACTATCTTGGTTGTAGTACATGCAATGCTGCTGCTACTATTTGCTACTATTGTTGCTGCTACATTTTGAGTTATGTAACTTGAGAGTTAAGATGTTTCTGCTACTATTGTTGCTGCTACATTTTGAGTTAAGATGTTTCTGCTACTATTGTTGCTGCTACATTTCTGTTACAGGGATTGAGTTGCTATTGAGTGCCGGAATGTCGATTCATTTCCGTTCCGGCAATTCTAGCACTCGGCATGACCAATTTTTAGCAAAGGTCATGCCGAATTTTTCCGTGAATTCTAACTCTTTTTCGTCTTCTATTAGTGCAAGCCACCATGTCGTCTCAAGAAGAGTTAGAGGAGCACTACAATAGGCACTTCTTTAGGACGGAGGAGGATGCCGAGGCCGCTGGTGTTGGCGGCGACGAGGACCATGAGATGGAGGATGCCGCTGGGGGTAGTGCCGACGAGCCGAGCGGCAACGAGGCAAGCGCCGCCGCCGGGGGTAGTACCTACGAGCCTAGCGGCGATGAGGCAACCGGCGCCGCCGGGGGTGGCGGCGAGACAAGCGGCGACGATCCTAGCGCCGCCGCCGGGAGTAGTGGCACCGGGACAAGTGGAGCCAAGAGGCCGCGGAAGGCACGGCGCCAAAACACGGTCGGCACCGGCACAGACACGATCACAGAGGTGGACCCCGCCGATGGTTTGCCGGTGTTGCCTAAGGATGTTGCCAAGGGGTACGGCAACCAAGCGGCATGTATCCTCCGAGAGGTCGTCAATCTCAACGAGACGGACCTCCGAGCTGAGAGCAAAGCGCCTTTGCGAGCCCAGCTCATTGCGAGGTTGCACGCACGATACAAGTTCCTAGGCGACTACGCCTCCAGTCATCAAACCAACAACATTGTGAACTCACAAGCCCTCCTGAAGTTCACCAAACACCTCAGCAGCTATAAGTACATGGTGCGGAGGCTGATTGCTGAGGGCAAAGGTTTCGAAGAGGTCCACTCCGCCTTTCCGCATGTCACCCAGGCGGACTTTGATGCTTTTGTGGCCAATGAAGAGCTACAAGCAACCAAGAATCGCAAGTTGTGGGGGAAGGAAATGCGGGAGCTTAACATCGGCAACCACAACCTTGGGAGCCGTGGGTACGGGGAAAGGAGCCCTATTGGGCGAAGGAGGACGAGGCGTATGTAAATGCCGGCATTGAGAACCCCTGGCTCAAGTACAAGGACCCGCTTGAAAGAAGATTCATCAGGTCCCGGTACCATAAGAAGAAACTAACCGGGGAACTTGTCACGGACCCGAAGGTCGTAACCGACATAATTTGGTTCACGAACGACCAGAAGGTGCTGGCGTTGGAGAAAAAGCTGGTAAGCAATTTACCGGTTTTATTAGATCAAGTATCGTTCATATAATAGTAGCAACATTTCTAAATGGTTCGCGTTTCTTCCGCAGGAAGAAGAAAGACAAAGACTTTCTCAAGCCTCCCAAGGTGACGAAGGCTCCTCGTCCCAGGCCTCGACGGGCAGGGTAGCCTGGGACAAGCCTCTCGTACGGGCGCTAAACATCGTTAATGAGCATTCACCGACGAGAAGGCCGCATAGAGGCCGTGTGGCTGGCGCCGGTACAGGCTACAAGCATGGTCACTATGGCTTGTCGTCTGCGGCCGATAAAAATGCGCGTAATGAGAGGAAGCAGCGGGAGGCGGAGGAAATGAGGGAGTCAATCCTAGCCCAAGTCCAAGCTGGTTTGGTACCGCAACTGGTACCGCAACTCAAAGCTACACTCGTACCTGAAGTCAAAGCTGAAGTCGCCGCTGGAGTCCAAGCAGATTTCAACGCTATGCAAGCGTGGTATGAGGGTGGCAAACAAGGCCCCCCCCCCGAAAATGCAAGTGGTTAGCTTCAACGGCAGCAACTCGATGGTGCCGCCGTCCGCCGGCAATGACAATGTTATAATGGAGACTCCTCCGGCCGCCGGCAATGTCGCTGGTGCTAGGGATTCACCGTCCATGCCGGGTAGCAGCCCCTCCGTCACTTGCACGCCCGCCGCCGCATGTGCTGGCCCGTCGACATTAGCCGAGCTCAACGCCCTCACGGTAATTAACTAATGTGTACATCAAGTTAATATATTAGTTTCGTCATCCTTGCCCTCTCTCTAACGCCATACACATGTTCTCGCAGGCGCTCTCGACGCCATGCACCTTTTTGATGAGAGTAAACGACGAAATCAAAGACGTCGCGAGGGGGTCCATCATTCGGCCCCTGGATAAGAAGTGGCACACACGAGATATGGCGGATGACGTTTACCGGGTTGAAGTGGATCGGGCGTTACCGGGCTATGAGGATTTGTTTCCTCCTAATCAACCGCATGGTGCCGATGACGATAGCCCGTTGAATCTGGCCTCACTGAAGGGTTGGGTACTGCTATGGCCGAAGACCCTAATTCGGATCAACACCTACTCGGGGTCGACGGCAAGCAAAGACAAGCACCTTGCGGCGCCACATGTCAGCGTCCCTCCACGACAACCAGCGGCGCCCGTGGTCATCGCCCCACCAGAACGGCCAGCTGCGCCAGAGGTCAGCGCCCCACCACAACAGCCAGCTGCGCCAGAGGCCGAGGAATATGAACGTGACAACTTCCAATGGGATATTCCTACGTCTTCACAAGTTGTCCATGAGGATGCGCCGGGCTTCAAATATGTGTGCTCCAAGAAGCTGTTCGATTCTCAAGAAACGGTGATGAGGAGGAAAATCTGAGGAGGTCGCCACCGCCGCCGTCAAAAATATGTTGAGCCCAAACACACTCCGTGCTACGGCCACTACGGCGATGGATGGTCCAGCACTACAACCCAAGAAGAGGAAGAGGGCAAATAAGAAGGACGCCCAAGACAAGGCGGCGGCGGCCAAATCCAAGGACAAGGTCCCACTCCTTGACAAGTTGCCAAACAATTGGCGACCTCTGCATCACTTGGGTCAACCGATGCTGCCGGAGCATGTCGTGAAGAAACTCACCCCGGATATGAGGAGCTTGCATGAGACTGTCTTGCATGTGGAGAACCTTCTTCTCAAATCAAAAGATCCTGGTTACCCTCTCTTCGTGGCGAAGGTGCCAACTGGCATGAACTTCGTCGAGAAGTACCCGCGGACTTGTGCTTCATCCGGTTCAACGACATCTTCAGCATCTATCGCATGCAAGCGCTCCACTTTAGTGTGGTTCGCCTAGTTGCTCTTAGCATGTCTTCCCAGATTGTTAAGGAGGGGACGCCGACCATCGCGATCATGGACCCCTTCTATATGCGGGAGAGCATAATCTGCAACCACAGGGATCGCGCGATTGCCACCCAGCAGGTCGAGGATTTCATGCTGGCGAACATTAAGAAGGGCGCCATTCTCATCCCTTACTTCCCCGAGTAAGTAATCACTCGCTAGTCCCCCATCACCATTCTATCCTATATCTCCATTTGCATTTCCAAAGGTTAATCCGTGTGTTTTCCGCAGAGACAAGTTCTGCACCCTCATCGTCGTGCACCCGCAACACTCGCATGCGATCTATCTCGACTCGGGTAGGGACCGCAAGAAAGACTACTCCCACATCAGGGCCCTTCTCAATGATGCTCTCACCGGCTTCGCCAACAAGGCAGGCCCCCTCAAAGTAGAGAGGAAATCCCGAGGAGGCTTCGTCCTAACCCACACAACCAACTTCCCCTGCCTCGAGGCGATCGACGCCCGACAATGGGATGGACGCGTGGTACGCCATCCTTCGAGATGCAGGAGTACATAAAGTACGCAGATGACATGTTGCTGCCAGATAATCTCAGAAACAGGTTTGCAAACATGGCGGATGTCCCCGATAGAGAGATTAGAAAGAAGCTGGGGTCGCATCCAGCAGTTCATTTGCACGATAATCCTGCAGGATGTCAACAATAGGTGCAGCGAGTTCTTCTACGGCTATGGTCTACCACCTAATGACGAGATAGACCTCCGCTTGGAGATGTCGCGTGATGAGAGGCCGTTCAACTCGCTTGAGGGCTGCCGTCCATTCCCCCCTAGGCGTACAACCTGATCCTACGACGGGAACACTTGCTAAAGCTTGAACGATATGTCCTTGAACTTCCGTCTTGTAATAATTGTTATATATTCCCATAGAATCGACTAGTTGCTTTTATTTAGTTGTATGAATGTGCATGTGAACATGTGTCTGTAGTTTCATTTACTTTGCTATATATTTCAAGATTATGGCGTACATAGCTTAATAATTATTTGCATTTACTCGACCACTACTTGCCTCGTATTTGGAGTTCGCCGATGATTAGAATGTTCGGTCAATCGTACACTCGGGGTGGGGCCAGTGAGGCTTGGTGCGACGGCCACAAGTATCAATCTATTGTGCATCCTACCTAGCCTCACTGACTCCATCCCTGGATGTTAATATTTGTTTCGACCGACAAAGTATGAGGCACGCTTTTTAATTCGTACTACTTGTCTTCTATTTGAGTTCGCACTTCTTAATTGCATTGGCCGATGATTAAAATGTTGGGTCACTTGTACACTCCGGGTGGGGCCGGTGAGGCTTGGTGTGAAGGCCACAAATATCAATCTATTGTGCATCCTACCTAGCCTCACTGACCCCATCCCTGTATGTTATTATTTATTTCGACCAACAAAGTATGAGGCACATGCTATTTAGTTCATACTACTTGTCTCTTATTTGAGTTGGCACTTGTTCATTGCATTGGTACTAACGTTTTACTTGTCTTGTGAATGGAGATGCCGACGACATATGTCGTGTACAAGGGGAGGGTTCTGGAGTCTACGACGATCGGGAGGACTGTCGGAGACAGGTGCACCGTTTCAGCGGCAACAGCTACAAGGGATACCCCACTAGGGTGGAGGCGGAAGGAAGATACGCCCGTTATCTAGCGGGAGAGATGAGGGACATGAGGAGGAACCGGATGAAGACCATGGCCTTCGTGATGATGGTCATGACCATGTTGGTCATGTTCTATGTGATTCTAGTTTAGGTTAGGACCTACATTGTGAGGTGTATGACGATACTTGTGACGACTATGTACCAAGACTTCTAACTTTGTGAAACTTCGCCGTTCGGTGTTGCATATGCACATGTGTTGTATGAATCAACACATTCCGAAACGAGACTTGCGTATTTGTGTACTGATACCGAAATGAAACTTGGCTCTCTATGTGCTTCTCATATTGCATGTAATACTGTATAAATATGAACTGCGTTGTAAATATATACTGCTGTCAAAATTGTATTGTAATATGCTGGAAAAAAGTGGAAAAAATAATTTTCGAATTAATTGCCGGCGCACCTAAATGAAACATTGCCGGCGCACGTAGCATGCGCCAGTGCTGGAAGCACTACTGCCGGCGCACCTGATAGTGCGCCGGTGGAATAGATCTTTGCCGGCGAAGCAGGGTGGTGCGCCGGCAGTAGCTGATATATCGCCGGCGCACTATCTGGTGCGCCGGCAGTGTCCGTTTATCACCGGCGCGTTCGCACCGGCGGGCTCGTGGTGCGCCGGCAATGGGGGTTTTAGGTGCGCCGGCAATGGGCCTTTCCCTAGTAGTGTTAATCTGCTTTGAAGAGGATATTGATGGGGAGGGGAGGGGAGGGGCGAGTGGAGAAGAAGGATGGTGGTGGCTTTATTAATTCGGGCCTCACCGTCCCACCAGCTTGGCTAAGGGCCCTTTTGTTGTGGCTTTTTTTGGCTTTTTGGCTTTGGCAAAAGCTAGGTGCTTTTTTTGGGTGCTTTTTTTGGCTTTTGCCAAAGCCAAAAAGCCAAAAAAAAAACCACAACAAAAGGGCCCTAAAAAAGGTGACGCTGAAAGTTTCACTGTCTATGTTTTCACACGCAGTACACCTTATATGATGGCCAAAAATGGGATATTAAGATTTTCTCGAAATATCAAAAAAAATAGATTGATGTTTGACATATGTGTGATGTTACTCAAAATTGAACTACATGTTACGAATGGACGGTCGGCAATTTTGAGGGAAGAAAATGAATTTTAAAATATTGAAATACTTTGAGTGTCTCTGTGTGAAGCCTTGCACTAAGATCATAGAAATTTCCATTACCCTTGTACGGATGGTGGGTCCTAAAAGTTGAAGTAATTTGAGTGCAACAAAAAGAACTTCAATGAAATTAAAAATGTGGACTAGCTTGTGTCGTCATATGAGATATAGATGGTATAAAAATAACAAACTACAATCCTAAGAGTGATTTATATAAATCAAGTTTGATTTCTTGCTTTCATGTATGAGTTTATTAACATGGCTTTCTACCCCACCCCCTCCCCCCCCCACACACACACTCTCTCTCTCTCTCAAATGGGGGTGAGAGGAGAAGAAAGATGTTCGTAACTCATGCCTCACCATCCTACCAGACTTTGGTCGATGCCCAAGACATTCATGACCTAAAAAGGTGGCGTTGACTATTTCATAGTCTACATTTTCACAAGCATTATACAATGTATATTGGCCAAAATGTGATGTGTAGATTTTCTCGAATTGTACCTTATTTGGATTCATGTTTGATGTATGAGCGGTTTTACTCAAAATTCAACTACATGTTCAAATTGCCAGGTCGGAAAATTTGAATGAAGAAAATATAGTTTAAATATTGAAATAAGTGAGCATATGTGTGTGCGTGTGTGTGTGTGTGTGTGTGTGTGTGTCTTTTGTGCACTACGATACATAAAATTGGCACTACCATTTTACGAATGTGGTGGGTCCTAGAATATTGAAGCAAATTCAAAAAAAAAATGTGCTAGCTTGAGTCATCGTATGAGATAAAATTGCTATACAAATAACAAACTTACAACCTTAAGGTAATTTAAGAAAGATTTATTTTCTTGCTTACACATGTGTGGTCATGTTGATTGCATTGTATATTAGTATGAACTTACTAATAATTATCCCAAATATTGGCAGCAATGTGCATCTTACCGTTCACATATATTTTATTCAACTTCATTTCACACAAAAATACATTCTACTTTATTAGTGTAAAATAAGAGCTTTATGTGAGCTTTATTGTGAAGTGGCTGCCTGAGAGAAGGGCCAAATTTTCAAGGTAACAATTTCGAAACATGGCATACTTCATAAGATGACCATTTAGGTGATATATATGTTGATTATTTCTCGAGTTTGTAATATATGTGGACTTATGTTGGGTTTTAACCAATTTTAGTCAATTTAAAATTGCATGTTCTTTAAAGTTCGGCACGAGTTTTGGTAGAAAATATGCAGATTTTACCATGGTAAGGTGTTATGCTTCATGCATGAAAAAAATACAAAGAAAAGATGAACAATTTGTACGAATGGTGAAGCCGGTGAATTTGAAGCAAATTGAATGCAACCAAAGGAAATTCATTAAAACCTCTGTTGGACAAGGTGACGCCTAGGCACCGCTTAAGCACGCTTAGGCACTAGGCGATGGACAACCGCCTTGCCTAGGGCATAAGCGGAAGTCTAGGCAGTGTAACCAAGAAATTGTCTTCCACAATAAGAAATCATGCCATACTTCACGATTGAGCTAGATGGGAATTTTTCTAAAGGTAGTTATCAGAAATTTACACATTTACATGCTCTAAATTAATATTTATTCACATATAATAATCCATATAAACACTTTATGATATAAACTATGCCCGCCTAGGCTGCGCCTAGGCCGCTTAAGCATCGCCTAGGCACTAGGCGAATGCCAACCGCCTCGCTTACGCCTAGCGCTTTTTCCAACCTTGATTAAAACCAAAAAAAAGATGAAGAGTTCACGAGGAAATGGTATGGCGATTTGAAAAGAAAATGAATCACTACATATGTGAATCTGGTCATAGTAAACGAAAATGCCAAGTAGAGTTTCCAATTTTGTTCATAAAAATAGATCAAATTTGAACTAGATTTGTGATGTAGATTGGTCATAGAAATCGCTATAAGCCATCGCAATGTACGGATGTGAATAATTCTAGGCATCCATATTTTAATTACTTCATGTAATGTAATTGAACAAGCTAGATTGGGTATTGCCCCATGAAATTGTACCACACATGCCAACAATAGTAAACCTGATTGCTTACAAGTACGCCAACATTATGTGGCTTGATTAAATGTGCATTAAACTTAAAATACCTATTTATTTATTTTGTTTTATTAGTCGTATGACAGTGAAGGATCCAGAGTTGCATTAATCGGCGAATTGGGTTACATATTACATAGACTAATTCATGGTAAACATAAAATACATCCAATCCCTCAACATTTTTAGATAAAGGTCTAAGTAGTCCTTCCCCACCGAAGTAGATGACCACCTCCAACACTACGGCCGTCCTGACAAGAACCATCAGCAAAACGTCTCTTTTAGTCCTTGTACTGAGTACTTTGAAGCAGGAAGCCCCAGACACACCCTTCCTTTTACGGTGATGAAGCAATATAAACATCAAAAGAAGAGGCAGAACAAGATCTCCTACTCAGGGACACTTGGTGGACGCCGAGATATAGGTCGCTAGCTGTGCACGGAGATCCTCTTCTCCTTGCTAATCGCCCTGTCACAAGAAAAACAAATTAATTCAGCATTACTTAAATCCGCATTAGCATCGTCCCAATAAGATTGAGGGTAGTGTTATGTTCACTCACTCCTTATCGATGCGCAAATAGATAGTCAGCTGCTTCGATGATTCATTGCCGCACAGGTACCGCGGCGGCACCGAGAGGAAGGAAGTGACATCTCCCAAAGAAAATGTGCCCGGAGTCGGGCTGCTCGTCGGCTCTAATACCGCCTTCACCACGTCAAACAAGTGTTCCCCGGTAAGCTTACGCGGCCCCGGCATCGGCGGGCCGTTCGCCCACATTGTCACCCTATACCGGGGCAAGTTGCACGCCGCCGGCCTGACGCACACGAAGGATACCGCGGTGTCCATGCCGCAAGGGTGGATGTGCAAGGCGAACACTGCGCCATCCGTCCCGTAGCCGATGAGCTGTCGTTTTGGCGAGCCCGGTGCCGGCACCTTCAGATGAAAAAATCCGAAGTCCTCGTCGTACGGGAACCTTTCCACAGCGGTCAAGTGGGCTTCTCTGAGGTGTAGGATGAACGGTACCTTCGAATCGGCGAATTCGCAGCCGGGGTGCGTGCAGAAGCAATAGCCGTGCGGGCATGCCATCATGTGCTTGTCTTCCTCGTTGTAAGGGATCTCCCTCCCGCACCAGTCGTTGATACACTGGATCGTCGGCTTCAGAGGCTGCTTCTTCGGCGCAGGCAACTCCATAGTCTAAGGTCTGATGAGGGATCGGAAAGGGGCGCGGGGGGTTGTGGCGGCGGCGGCGCGAGCGAGGGGGGAGCAGTGAGAAGCTGAGAACTGAGAAGGGAGATTGATGTTTATGGAGATTGATGTTTCTTTATACGAGTAATAATATAGAGGGCTCTTCTTTTAACGGGAGCCTCTAGACTGGTGGACACATGACCTGTGCTCACTGAAGTGTGGGACCTTACGCATGGGAACCACACGTAAGTGACAGACCAGTTGGTGTACTCGGGTGATTATTATAATGTATTAGTACTCCATAGTTTCCTATAGATCCAAGGGTAGGAAAGCCAAGTTATCTCATTTACAAGACATTATTTTTTCCATGAAGCCAAGTTAACTCATCAATCAATTGGTATATTTTGGTTATATTCAAACTTTTACTTGAAACTAGTTGGTCATGCCATTCTACTACTCGCCTAAAACTTTTACTGGGGGGCGGGGGTGGGGGGTGATGCTACCCTGAATTTGTGGGACCCAAAAAAAACTCGGAAATACGAGCAAGCGATGCATCAAAAAGAAACACATTCATCCCCCTCCCCCAGTGATTTGACCTAGATTTGAAATCAAGGCACACGTGATTCAAAAAAGGCAATCTAAAAACATGGAGTATTCATCATTTTGTAGTACATATATCTAGGGAAAATACCAAACATGCCATACCAGTGTTTTAGAGAAGAACCCTCAAGTAGATTGGCACCATGTTGGAGTCCGTCCAGCTAAATTTCCTCCCACATGCATGTGAGCTTGGTACCACTACACAAGAACCATGCTAAACTTTTGAATCATGGCCCAATTTTATGTATATATTTGCAACTTTTCATCATGCACGCATGAATACTTTGCAAAATATGTGCATTTTGGGTTGTCGCCCATAAATGTGTTTTTGCTTGTCTGCCACCAATCAAGTTTTCATTCGTGGGGAAACATGCATGACAGGATGACCATTTCCAAGGTTTCATGAATTATCTCAATGTGCATCCATATATATACAATTTCTTGGGCTAAATCCGATAAAATGCAAATTTGACACAGTGTGTAGATGAAGTACAGATCAAACAAATAATTTAAAAAATACATGGGTGTGTGGCCTGAATGTGTGGATCGAGCCAAGTACATTTTATATAATAATGGCCAAACACATGCACCGCACCCTCCTACTAGAACAAATTAAAACAAGCAGGGTGAGAGCATCGTGAGATTGCTCGACCTAGCTAAATTTTAAAACAAGCCGAATTAATAAGTTATTGTGGGGATTGATAGAAAAGACCAAAACAAAGCATGCATAGTCATATCATTTGTGGTTTACATAATACCTCTATGAACAATACCAAATAAACATGGCATATATACACTTCTATGTTTAGACAAGAACCCTGCATATTTTTTTGCACCATGTGTTTGAGGCCTCGCTTCCCCAGAAGTGTGTGTGAGAGCATTTTGCATGCTACGAGAAAACAATGCCAAACATTTGAATCGCATGACTCATTTTTTGGTAGTGATATATAGGTTTATGGTTTATATATATACAAGGTTTAGTGTTAGGGTCTAGGGGTTTAATATAATTAGGGTTTAGGGTTTATAGAGATTCACATCATCTGTTTCATTTCACATTTGTGATGTACAATACTACATACCTAAGTAAAATCGATCCTTCTTAGTCACTCCAAAATGGAGCTCGTGACCGGGAGGTTTTTGGAATTTACATGTTTGAAACCCAATACCACTTCTCTTCATGCTTGACTTCATAATTAAGACAGAGTTTAGGGTTAGGGGTAGATACATGATGAGGTCAAAAAAATTCTTGGATTAGAATCGTGTTGTTCGAACCCCGTAGTTGGAATTTTTTGAACCCTTGATCTATAGAACTGGGCGAAACCCGAGTTTAGAGTGACTAAGAAGGATACATGCTTCCCTTTTCATTTTCATGTTTTAAACTTGTTTAAATTATCTTGGTCAAACCTAGGATTAGACAAGATTCAAATGGGCATCAAAATTGAAAAAAAAATCAGCAAAAAGAAAAACCAAAGCAAATAGTTTTCTTATGTCATATAGTAAGCATTAAAGTTGATAAACAAGGTCTAGACATATTCAAACCAGACAAATCATGTAGCTATACCCCCTAACCCCTAAACTCTGTCTTATGAAGTCAAGCATGTGAAGAGAAGTGGTTTTGGGTTTCAAACATGGAAATTTGAAAAACCTCCCAAAAGCTTCATTTTAGAGTGACTAATTAAGAAGGATCCATGCTTCCCTTTTCATTTTTATGTTTTAAACTTGTTTAAATTATCTTGGTCGTCAAACCTAGGATTTGACAAGATTCAAATGGGCATCAAAATTGAAAAAAAAAATCTGAAAAAAGAAAAAACCAAAAAAGCAAATAGTTTTCTTATGTCATATAGTAAGCATTGAAGTTGATAAACAAGGTCCATACATATTCAAACCACACAAATCATGTATCTATACCCCCTAACCCCTAAATTAATTAACTATGTCTTAATTATGAAGTCAAGCATGTGAAGAGTAGTGGTTTTGGGTTTCAAACATGGAAATTTCAAAACCTCCCAAAAGCTTCATTTTAGAGTGACTAAGAAGGATCCATGCTTACATTTGCATTTTCATATTTTAAACTTGTTTAAATCATTATCAAACCTAGGATTTGACCAAGATACAAATGGGTGGGCACAAAATTCAAAAAAATCAGAAAAATGAAAAACAAAAGCACATAGTCTTCTTATATATGTCATATCGTAAGCATTCGAGTTGATAAACGAGGTCTAGGTATATCCAAACCAGACAAATCATGTATCTACCCCCCGTCGATCTTATGAAGTCTAGCATGAAGAGAAGTCGTTTTGGGTTTCAAACATGGAAATTTCAAGAACATCCCAAAAGCTTCATTTTATAGTGACTAAGAAGGATACATGCTTAACTTTTAATTTCCATGTTTTAAACTTGTTTAAATCTGGGTTGAACCTAGGATTTGACCAAGATTCAAATATATGGGCATAAAATTCAAAAAAAACAGAAAAATGAAAAACCAAAGCACATAGTCTTCTTATGTCTATAGTTAGCATTAAAGTTGATAAACAGGTCTAGACATATTCAAACTCGAAAATCATGTATATATCTACACCCCTAACCCTAAACTCTGTCTTATGAAGTCAAGCATGCATGAAGAGAAGTGGTTTTTTTGTTTCAAACATGGAAATTTCAAAAACCCTCCAAAGAGCTACATTTTGGGGTGACTAAGAAGGATAGATGCTTATTTTTTCATATTCATGATTTAAACTTGTTTAAACCATGGTCAAACCTAGGATTTGACCAAGATTCAAATGGGCATCAAAATTGAAAAAAAAATCAGCAAAAAGAAAAACCAAAGCAAATAGTTTTCTTATGTCATATCGTAAGCATTTGAGTTGATAAACGAGGTCTAGGTATATCCAAACCAGACAAATCATGTATCTACCCCCTGTCGATCTTATGAAGTCTAGCATGAAGAGATCGAAGTCGTTTTGGGTTTCAAACATGGAAATTTCAAGAACATCCCAAAAGCTTCATTTTAGAGTGACTAAGAAGGATACATGCTTACCTTTTAATTTTCATGTTTTAAACTTGTTTAAATCTTGGTTAAACCTAGGATTTGACCAAGATTCAAATATATGGGCATAAAATTAAAAAAAAAACAGAAAATGAAAACCAAAGCACATGGTCTTCTTATGTCTATAGTTAGCATTAAGTTGATAAACAGGGTCTAGACATATTCAAACTAGAAAATCATGTATATATCTACACCCCTAACCCTAAACTCTGTCTTATGAAGTCAAGCATGCATGAAGAGAAGTGATTTTTTTGTTTCAAACATGGAAATTTCAAAAACCCTCCCAAGAGCTACATTTCGGGGTGACTAAGAAGGATAGATGCTTATTTTTTCATATCCATGATTTAAACTTGTTTAAACCATGTTCAAACCTAGGATTTTACCAAGATTCAAATGGGCATAATTTTTTTAAAAAAATCAGAAAATGAAAAACCAAGGCACATAGTCTTCTTATGTCATATAGTAAGCATTCAATTAAGTTGATAAACAAGGTCTAGACATATATTCAAACCAGGAAAATCATGTATCTACCCCCGAACCCTAGCTAAACTCTGTCTTATGAAGTCAAGCATGCATGAAGAGAAGTGGTTTTGGTTTCAAACGTTTAAGCCAAAAGCCCCTTTTCAAATATTTCAAACTTATTCAAATTTGGTTCAAATTTGAAAGACATACAATTTATAGCACACATAGTGCATACATTTTCACACATACTGCACTAGATACTAACCCTATAGTTTGTGGCCATTTGGATGAGGTCGAAAAAATTCTTGGATTAGAATCGTGTTGTTCGAACCCCGTAGTTGGATTTTTTTTGAACCCTTGATCTGTAGAACTGGGCAAAACCCGAGTTTAACCTATTTAATTATAGAGTCGTATATCGATTTTTCTACTACCTTTTTATTATTACTATGCAGCACATGGGTGTTTGCCCGTCGAGTGAAACTCGGAGGAAGAGGATCACTCGGAAGGAGAGAAGAAGGGAGAGCATTATGGTGTCTCCCTTTTTCGGGTGATGATGTTGACTTTTGTGCAGGGTTTGTCGGTGAGCAGGAGGTGCGAGCGAGCGAGCGAGTCGAGCGAGGCCGAGAATGAGGGAGATTTGTTTTTTGTGAGAGGGACAACGAAGGATCCGGAAGGACCCACAGACTTCCAATACGCATTCTGATGCGTCTTCTCTTGACAAAGAAGATGGCTGGGAGTTTGCGTACCTATTGCACGTGACTTGTGCTCACTGAAGTGTGGGACCTCAAGCGTGGGCACCACACGTAAGTGACAGACCTGTTGGTGTAAAAACTCGATTGATTATTATAGTGCATTAGAACAAAGTTTCCTATGGATTCAAGGGTAGGAAATCCAAGTTAACTCATTTACGTGTTAAACTTGTCTAAATCTTGGTGAAACCTAGGATTTGACCAAGATTCAAATGGGCAGAAAAATGAAAACACAGAAAAATGAAAAACCAAATCACATAGTCTTCTTATGTCGTATAGTAAGCATTAAAGTTGATAAACAAGGTCTAGACATATCAAACCATACAAATCATGTATCTAAACCCTAACCCCAAAAATCCGTCTTATGAAGTCAAGCATGAAGATAAGTGGCTTTGGGTTTCAAACATGGAAATTTCAAAATCCTCCCAAAAGCCCCTTTTCAAATATTTCAAATTTGGTTCAAATTTGAAAGACATACAAGTTATAGCACACATAGTGCATACATTTTCACACAAACTGCACTACATGCTAACCCTATAGCTTGAGGCCATTTGGATGAGGTCGAAAAAATTCTTGGATTAGAATCGTGTTGTTCGAACCCCGTAGTTGGATTTTTTTGAACCCTTGATCTGTAGAACTGGGCAAAACCCGAGTTTAGAGTGACTAAGAAGGATACATGCTTCCATTTTCATTTTCATGTTTTAAACTTGTTTAAATTATCTTGATCAAACCTAGGATTAGACAAGATTCAAATGGGCATCAAAATTGAAAAAAAATCAGCAAAAAGAAAAACCAAAGCAAATAGTTTTCTTATGTCATATAGTAAGCATTAAAGTTGATAAACAAGGTCTAGACATATTCAAACCAGACAAATCATGTAGCTATACCCCCTAACCCCTAAACTCTGTCTTATGAAGTCAAGCATGTGAAGAGAAGTGGTTTTGGGTTTCAAACATGGAAATTTCAAAACCTCCCAAAAGCTTCATTTTAGAGTGACTAAGAAGGATCCATGCTTCCCTTTTCATTTTCATGTTTTAAACTTGTTTAAAGTATCTTGGTCGTCAAACCTAGGATTTGACAAGATTCAAATGGGCATCAAAATTGAAAAAAAAATCAGAAAAAAGAAAAAACCAAAAAAGCAAATAGTTTTCTTATGTCATATAGTAAGCATTGAAGTTGATAAACAAGGTCCATACATATTCAAACCACACAAATCATGTATCTATACCCCTAACCCCTAAATTAATTAACTATGTCTTAATTATGAAGTCAAGCATGTGAAGAGAAGTGGTTTTGGGTTTCAAACATGGAAATTTCAAAAACCTCCCAAAAGCTTCATTTTAGAGTGACTAAGAAGGATCCATGCTTACATTTGCATTTTCATATTTTAAACTTGTTTAAATCATTATCAAACCTAGGATTTGACCAAGATACAAATGGGTGGGCACAAAATTCAAAAAAATCAGAAAAATGAAAAACAAAAGCACATAGTCTTTCTTATATATGTCATATCGTAAGCATTCAAGTTGATAAACGAGGTATAGGTATATCCAAACCCAGACAAATCATGTATCTACCCCCTATCGATCTTATGAAGTCTAGCATGAAGAGATCGAAGTCGTTTTGGGTTTCAAACATGGAAATTTCAAGAACATCCCAAAAGCTTCATTTTAGAGTGACTAAGAAGGATCCATGCTTCCCTTTTCATTTTCATGTTTTAAACTTGTTTAAATTATCTTGGTCGTCAAACCTAGGATTTGACAAGATTCAAATGGGCATCAAAATTGAAAAAAAAACAGAAAAAATAAAAACCAAAGCAAATAGTTTTCGTATGTCATATAGTAAGCCTTGAAGTTGATAAACAAGGTCCATACATATTCAAACCACACAAATCATGTATCTATACCCCCTAACCCCTAAATTAATGAACTATGTCTTATGAAGTCAAGCATGTGAAGAGAAGTGGTTTTGGGTTTCAAACATGGAAATTTCAAAAACCTCCCAAAAGCTTCATTTTAGAGTGACTAAGAAGGATCCATGCTTACATTTGCATTTTCATATTTTAAACTTGTTTAAATCATTATCAAACCTAGGATTTGACCAAGATACAAATGGGTGGGCACAAAATTCAAAAAAATCAGAAAAATGAAAAACAAAAGCACATATATAGCCTTCTTATGTTATATATGTCATATCGTAAGCATTCGAGTTGATAAACGAGGTCTAGGTATATCCAAACCAGACAAATCATGTATCTACCCCCCGTCGATCTTATGAAGTCTAGCATGAAGAGAAGTCGTTTTGGGTTTCAAACATGGAAATTTCAAGAACATCCCAAAAGCTTCATTTTAGAGTGACTAAGAAGGATACATGCTTAACTTTTAATTTCCATGTTTTAAACTTGTTTAAATCTTGGTTGAACCTAGGATTTGACCAAGATTCAAATATATGGGCATAAAATTCAAAAAAAAACAGAAAAATGAAAAACCAAACCACATAGTCTTCTTATGTCTATAGTTAGCATTAAAGTTGATAAACAGGTCTAGACATATTCAAACTAGAAAATCATGTATATATCTACACCCCTAACCCTAAACTCTGTCTTATGAAGTCAAGCATGCATGAAGAGAAGTGATTTTTTTGTTTCAAACATGGAAATTTCAAAAACCCTCCCAAGAGCTACATTTCAGGGTGACTAAGAAGGATAGATGCTTATTTTTTCATATCCATGATTTAAACTTGTTTAAACCACATGGTCAAACCTAGGATTTTACCAAGATTCAAATGGGCATAATTTTTTAAAAAAATCAGAAAATGAAAAACCAAGGCACATAGTCTTCTTATGTCATATAGTAAGCATTCAATTAAGTTGATAAACAAGGTCTAGACATATATTCAAACCAGGAAAATCATGAATCTACCCCCGAACCCTAGCTAAACTCTGTCTTATGAAGTCAAGCATGCATGAAGAGAAGTGGTTTTGGTTTCAAACGTTTAAGCCAAAAGCCCCTTTTCAAATATTTCAAACTTAATCAAATTTGGTTCAAATTTGAAAGACATACAATTTATAGCACACATAGTGCATACATTTTCACACATACTGCACTAGATACTAACCCTATAGTTTGAGGCCATTTGGATGAGGTCGAAAAAATTCTTGGATTAGAATCGTGTTGTTCGAACCCCGTAGTTGGAATTTTTTTGAACCCTTGATCTGTAGAACTGGGCAAAACCTGAGTTTAACCTATTTAATTATAGATTCGTATATTGATTTTTCTATTACCTTTTTATTATTACTATGCAGCACATGGGTGTTTGCCCGTCGAGTGAAACTCGGAGGAAGAGGGATCACTCGGAAGGAGAGAAGAAGGGAGAGCATTATGGTGTCTCCCCTTTTTCGGGTGATGATGTTGACTTTTGTGCAGGGTTTGTCAGTGAGTGATACGTCTCCGACGTATCGATAATTTCTTATGTTCCATGCCACATTATTGATGTTATTTACATGTTTTATGCACACTTTATGTCATATTCGTGCATTTTCTGGAACTAACCTATTAACAAGATGCCGAAGTGCCAGTTGCTGTTTTCTGCTGTTTTTAGTTTCAGAAATCCTAGTAAGGAAATATTCTCGGAATTGGACGAAATCACAGCCCAGGGGCCTATTTTCTCACGAAGCTTCCAGAAGTCCGAAGGAGAGACGAAGAGGGGCCACGGAGGGGCCACACCATAGGGCGGCGCGGCCCCCCCCTTGGCCGCGCCGGCCTGTAGTGTGGGGCCCCCGTGCCGCCTCTTGACCTGCCCTTCCGCCTATAAAAAGTCTCCGTGACGAAACCCCCCGGACCGCGAGCCACGATACGGAAAACCTTCCAGAGACGCCGCCGCCGCCGATCCCATCTCGGGGGATCCAGGAGATCGCCTCCGGCACCCTGCCGGAGAGGGGAATCATCTCCCGGAGGACTCTACGCCGCCATGGTCGCCTCCGGTGTGATGTGTGAGTAGTCTACCCCTGGACTATGGGTCCATAGCAGTAGCTAGATGGTTGTCTTCTCCCCATTGTGCTATCATTGTCGGATCTTGTGAGCTGCCTAACATGATCAAGATCATCTATCTGTAATTCTATATGTTGCGTTTGTTGGGATCCGATGAATAGAGAATACTTGTTATGTTGATTATCAAAGTTATGTCTATGTGTTGTTTATGATCTTGCATGCTCTCCGTTATTAGTAGATGCTCTGGCCAAGTTGATGCTAGTAACTCCAAGAGGGAGTATTTATGCTCGATAGTGGGTTCATGTCTCGTGAATGCGGAGGAGTGACAAGAACCACTAAGGTTACGGATGTGCTGTTGCCACTAGGGATAAAACATTATTGATATGTTCAAGGATGTAGTCACTAGTTACATTACGCACCATACTTAATGCAATTGTCTGTTGTTAGCAACTTAATACCTGGAGGGGTTCGGATGATAACCTGAAGGTGGACTTTTTAGGCATAGATGCAGTTGGATGACGGTCTATGTACTTTGTCATAATGCCCAATTAAATCTCACTATACTCATCATGATATGTATGTGCATGGTCATGCCCTCTTTATTTGTCAATTGCCCAACTGTAATTTGTTCACCCAACATGCTGTTCGTCTTATGGGAGAGACACCTCTAGTGAACTGTGGACCCGGTCCAATTCTCTTTACTTGAAATACAATCTACTGCAATACTTGTTCTACTGTTTTCTGCAAACAATCATCTTCCACACAATACGGTTAACTCTTTGTTACAGCAAGCCGGTGAGATTGACAACCTCACTGTTTCGTTGGGGCAAAGTACTTTGGTTGTGTTGTGCAGGTTCCACGTTGGCGCCGGAATCCCTGGTGTTGCGCCGCACTACATCCCGCCGCCATCAACCTTCAACGTGCTTCTTGGCTCCTCCTGGTTCGATAAACCTTGGTTTCTTTCTGAGGGAAAACTTGCTGCTGTGCGCATCATACCTTCCTCTTGGGGTTGCCCAACGAACGTGTGAAATACACGCCATCAAGCTCTTTTTCCGGCGCCGTTGCCGGGGAGATCAAGACACGCTGCAAGGGGAGTCTCCACTTCTCAATCTCTTTACTTTGTTTTTGTCTTGCTTAGTTTTATTTACTACTTTGTTTGCTGCACTAAATCAAAATACAAAAAAATTAGTTGCTAGTTTTACTTTATTTGCCATCTTGTTTGCTATATCAAAAACACAAAAAAATTAGTTTACTTGCATTTACTTTATCTAGTTTGCTTTATTTACTGTTGCTAAAATGGCCAACGCTGAAAATACTAAGTTGTGTGACTTCACAACCACAAATAATAATGATTTCTTATGCACACCTATTACTCCACCTGCTACTACAGCAGAATTCTTTGAAATTAAACCTGCTTTACTGAATCTTGTTATGCGAGAGCAATTTTCTGGTGTTAGTTCTGATGATGCTGCTGCCCATCTTAATAATTTTGTTGAATTATGTGAAATGCAAAAATATAAAGATGTAGATGGTGATATTATTAAACTAAAATTGTTCCCTTTCTCATTAAGAGGAAGAGCTAAAGATTGGTTGCTATCTCTGCCTAAGAATAGTATTGATTCATGGACTAAATGCAAGGATGCTTTTATTGGTAGATATTATCCCCCTGCTAAAATTATATCTTTGAGGAGTAGCATAATGAATTTTAAACAATTATATACTGAACATGTTGCTCAAGCTTGGGAAAGAATGAAATCTCTGGTTAAAAATTGCCCAACCCATGGACTGACTACTTGGATGATCATCCAAACCTTCTATGCAGGACTAAATTTTTCTTCGCGGAATTTATTGGATTCAGCTGCTGGAGGTACCTTTATGTCCATCACTCTTGGTGAAGCAACAAAGCTTCTTGATAATATGATGATCAACTACTCTGAATGGCACACGGAAAGGGCTCCACAAGGTAAGAAGGTAAATTATGTCGAAGAAACCTCTTCCTTGAGTGATAAGATTGATGCTATTATGTCTATGCTTGTGAATGATAGGACTAATATTGATCCTAATAATGTTCCGTTAGCTTCATTGGTTGCACAAGAAGAACATGTTGATGTAAACTTCATTAAAAATAATAATTTCAACAACAATGCTTAGGAACAATTCTAGTAACAACTATAGGCCATATCCTTATAATAATGGCAACGGCTATGGTAATTCTTATGGTAATTCTTACAACAATAATAGGAATTCACCCTGGACTTGAAGCCATGCTTAAAGAATTTATTAGTACACAAACTGCTTTTAACAAATCTGTTGAAGAAAAGCTTGGGAAAATTGATATACTTGCTTCTAAAGTCGATAGTCTTGCTGCTGATGTTGATCTTTTGAAATCAAAAGTTTTGCCTAATGAGAATCATCATAATAAAATTACTACTACAGCAAATGCCATTCAAGTTAGAATTAATGAGAATATAAGATTAATGGCTGAACTACGTGCTAGGTGGGATAGAGAAGAAAATGAAAAACTAGCTAAAGAAAAGAATATAGCTAAAGTTTGGACTATTACCACCACTAGTAATGCTAATGCTACACATGTTACTGCACCTCCCACTAATACTAATAAAAGAATTGGTGTTAGCAATGTTTCCACTTCTAATGCAAAGCGCGAAAAAGCGCACGAAACTGCTAAAACTGCTGAAACGCACTGTGATAAAGCTGCTGAAATTTTTTCCAACATTGGGGATGATGATCCCATTGCTTTAGATTATAATGGTTTGAATTTGATGATTGCCACATCTCTGAAGTTATAAAGTTCTTGCAAAAACTTGCTAAAAGTCCTAATGCTAGTGCTATAAATTTGGCTTTTACACATCATATTACAAATGCTCTTATAAAAGCTAGAGAAGAGAAACTAGAGCGTGAAGCCTCTATTCCTAAAAAGTTAGAGGATGGTTGGGAGCCCATCATTAAGATGAAGATTAAAGATTTTGATTGTAATGCTTTATGTGATCTTGGTGCAAGTATTTCTGTTATGCCTAAGAAAATTTATAATATGCTTGACTTGCCACCGCTGAAAAATTGTTATTTGGATGTTAATCTTGCTGATCATTCTACAAAGAAACCTTTGGGGAAAGTTGATAATGTTCGCATTACCGTTAACAATAACCTTGTTCCCGTTGATTTTGTTGTCTTGGATATTGAATGCAATGCATCTTGTCCCATTATATTGGGAAGACCTTTTCTTCGAACTGTTGGTGTTTTTATTGATATGAAGGAAGGTAATATAAAATATCAATTTCCTCTCAAGAAAGGTATGGAACACTTCCCTAGAAAGAGAATGAAGGTACCTTTTGACTCTATTATGAGAACAAATTATGATGTTGACACTTCGTCTCTTGATAATACTTGATACACACTTTCTGCGCCTAGCTGAAAGGCGTTAAAGAAAAGCGCTTATGGGAGACAACCCATGTTTTTACCTACAGTACGTTGTTTTTATTTTGTGTCTTGGAAGTTGTTTACTACTGTAGCAACCTCTCCTTATCTTAGTTTAGTGTTTTGTTGTGCCAAGTTAAGCCGTTGATAGAAAAGTAAGTACTAGATTTGGATTATTGCACAGTTCCAGATTTCTTTGCTGTCACGAATCTGGGTCCACCTCCCTGTAGGTAGCTCAGAAAATTAAGCCAATTTACGTGCATGATCCTCAGATATGTACGCAACTTTCATTCAATTTGAGCATTTTCATTTGAGCAAGTCTGGTGCCATTTTAAAATTCGTCAATACGAACTGTTCTGTTTTGACAGATTCTGCCTTTTATTTCGCATTGCCTCTTTCGCTATGTTGGATGAATTTCTTTGATCCATTAATGTCCAGTAGCATTATGCAATGTCCAGAAGTGTTAAGAATGATTGTGTCACCTCTGAATATGTCAATTTATATTGTGCACTAACCCTCTAATGAGTTGTTTCGAGTTTGGTGTGGAGGAAGTTTTCAAGGATCAAGAGAGGAGTATGATGCAACATGATCAAGGAGAGTGAAAGCTCTAAGCTTGGGGATGCACCCGGTGGTTCACCCCTGCATATATCAAGAAGACTCAAGCGTCTAAGCTTGGGGATGCCCAAGGCATCCCCTTCTTCATCGACAACATTATCAGGTTCCTCCCCTGAAACTATATTTTTATTCCATCACATCTTATGTGCTTTTTCTTGGAGCGTCGGTTTGTTTTTGTTTTTTGTTTTGTTTGAATAAAATGGATCCTAGCATTCACTTTATGGGAGAGAGACACGCTCCGCTGTAGCATATGGACAAGTATGTCCTTGGTTTCTACTCATAGTATTCATGGCGAAGTTTCTCCTTCGTTAAATTGTTATATGGTTGGAATTGGAAAATGATACATGTAGTAATTGCTATAAATGTCTTGGGTAATGTGATACTTGGCAATTATTGTGCTCATGATTAAGCTCTTGCATCATATGCTTTGCACCCATTAATGAAGAAATACATAGAGCATGCTAAAATTTGGTTTGCATATTTGGTTTCTCTAAGGTCTAGATAATTTCTAGTATTGAGTTTGAACAACAAGGAAGACGGTGTAGAGTCTTATAATGTTTTCAATATGTCTTTTATGTGAGTTTTGCTGCACCGGTTCATCCTTGTGTTTGTTTCAAATAAGCCTTGCTAGCCTAAACCTTGTATCGAGAGGGAATACTTCTCATGCATCCAAAATACTTGAGCCAACCACTATGCCATTTGTGTCCACCATACCTACCTACTACATGGTATTTTCCGCCATTCCAAAGTAAATTGCTTGAGTGCTACCTTTAAAATTCCATCATTCACCTTTGCAATATATATCTCATGGGACAAATAGCTTAAAAACTATTGTGGTACTGAATATGTAATTATGCACTTTATCTCTTATTAAGTTGCTTGTTGTGCGATAACCATGTTCACTGGGGACGCCATCAACTTTTCGTTGTTGAATTTCATGTGAGTTGCTATGCATGTTCGTCTTGTCTGAAGTAAGAGAGATCTACCACCATATGGTTAAGCATGCATATGTTAGAGAAGAACATTGGGCCGCTAACTAAAGCCATGCTCCATGGTGGAAGTTTCAGTTTTGGACAACAATCCTCAAATCTCAAATGAGAAAATTATTAATTGTTGTTATATGCTTATGCATAAAAGAGGAGTCCATTATCTGTTGTCTATGTTGTCCCGGTATGGATGTCTAAGTTGAAGAATAATCAATAGCGAGAAATCCAATGCGAGCTTTCTCCTTAGACCTTTGTACAGGCGGCATAGAGGTACCCCTTTGTGACACTTGGTAAAAACAATGCATTGTGATGACCCGGTAGTCCAAGCTAATTAGGACAAGGTGCGGGCACTATTAGTACACTATGCATGAGGCTTGCAACTTATAAGATATAATTTACATGATGCATATGCTTTATTACTACCGTTGACAAAATTGTTTCATGTTTTCAAAATCAAAGCTCTAGCACAAATATAGCAATCGATGTTTTTCCTCTATGGAGGACTATTCTTTTACTTTCAATGTTGAGTCAGTTCACCTATCTCTCTCCACCTCAAGAAGCAAACACTTGTGTGAACTGTGCATTGATTCCTACATATTTGCTTATTGCACTTATTATATTACTCTATGTTGACAATATCCATGAGATATACATGTTACAAGTTGAAAGCAACCGCTGAAACTTAATCTTCTTTTGTGTTGCTTCAATATCTCTACTTTGAATTATTGCTTTATGAGTTAACTCTTATGCAAGACTTATTGATGCTTGTCTTGAAGTGCTATTCATGAAAAGTCTTTGCTATATGATTCACTTGTTTACTCATGTCATATACATTGTTTCGATCGCTGCATTCACTACATATGCTTTACAAATAGTATGATCAAGATTATGATGGCATGTCACTCCAGAAATTATACGTGTTATCGTTTTACCTGCTCGGGACGACGAGCAGAACTAAGCTTGGGGATGCTGATACGTCTCCGACGTATCGATAATTTCTTATGTTCCATGCCACATTATTGATGTTATCTACATGTTTTATGCACACTTTATGTCATATTCGTGCATTTTCTGGAACTAACCTATTAACAAGATGCCGAAGTGCCGATTCTTTGTTTTCTGCTGTTTTTAGTTTCAGAAATCCTAGTAAGGAAATATTCTCGGAATTGGACGAAATCAAAGCCCAGGGGCCTATTTTCTCACGAAGCTTCCAGAAGTCCGAAGGAGAGACGAAGAGGGGCCATGGAGGGGCCACACCATAGGGCGGCGCGGCCCCCCCTTGGCCACGCCGGCCTGTAGTGTGGGGCCCCCGTGCCGCCTCTTGACCTGCCCTTCCGCCTATAAAAAGTCTCCGTGACGAAACCCCCAGTCTGAGAGCCACGATACGGAAAACCTTCCGAGAGACGCCGCCGCCGCCAATCCCATCTCGGGGATCCAGAGATCGCCTCCGGCACCCTGCCGGAGAGGGGAATCATCTCCCGGAGGACTCTACGCCGCCATGGTCGCCTCCGGTGTGATGTGTGAGTAGTCTACCCCTGGACTATGGGTCCATAGCAGTAGCTAGATGGTTGTCTTCTCCCCATTGTGCTATCATTGTCGGATCTTGTGAGCTGCCTAACATGATCAAGATCATCTATCTGTAATTCTATATGTTGCGTTTGTTGGGATCCGATGAATAGAGAATACTTGTTATGTTGATTATCAAAGTTATGTCTATGTGTTGTTTATGATCTTGCATGCTCTCCGTTATTAGTAGATGCTCTGGCCAAGTTGATGCTAGTAACTCCAAGAGGGAGTATTTATGCTCGATAGTGGGTTCATGTCTCTGTGAATCTGGAGGAGTGACAAGAACCACTAAGGTTACGGATGTGCTGTTGCCACTAGGGATAAAACATTAGTGCTATGTTCAAGGATGTAGTCACTAGTTACATTACGCACCATACTTAATGCAATTGTCTGTTGTTAGCAACTTAATACTGGAGGGGGTTCGGATGATAACCTGAAGGTGGACTTTTTAGGCATAGATGCAGTTGGATGACGGTCTATGTACTTTGTCGTAATGCCCAATTAAATCTCACTATACTCATCATGATATGTATGTGCATGGTCATGCCCTCTTTATTTGTCAATTGCCCAACTGTAATTTGTTCACCCAACATGCTGTTCGTCTTATGGGAGAGACACCTCTAGTGAACTGTGGACCCCGGTCCAATTCTCTTTACTGAAATACAATCTACTGCAATACTTGTTCTACTGTTTTCTGCAAACAATCATCTTCCACACAATACGGTTAACTCTTTGTTACAGCAAGCCGGTGAGATTGACAACCTCACTGTTTCGTTGGGGCAAAGTACTTTGGTTGTGTTGTGCAGGTTCCACGTTGGCGCCGGAATCCCTGGTGTTGCGCCGCACTACATCCCGCCGCCATCAACCTTCAACGTGCTTCTTGGCTCCTCCTGGTTCGATAAACCTTGGTTTCTTTCTAAGGGAAAACTTGCTGCTGTGCGCATCATACCTTCCTCTTGGGGTTGCCCAACGAACGTGTGAAATACACGCCATCAGTGAGCAGGAGGTGCGAGCGAGCGAGCGAGCGAGTCGAGCGAGGCCGAGAATGAGGGAGATTTGTTTTTTTTGTGAGAGGGACAACCGAAGGATCCAGAAGGACCCACAGACTTCCAATACGCATCCTGATGCGTCTTCTCTAGACAAAGAAGATGGCTGGGAGTTTGCGTACCTATTGCATGTGACTTGTGCTCACTGAAGTGTGGGACCTCAAGCGTGGGCACCACACGTAAGTGACAGACCTGTTGGTGTAAAAACTCGATTGATTATTATAGTGCATTAGAACAAAGTTTCCTATGGATTCAAGCTTAGGAAATCCAAGTTAACTCATTTACGTGTTAAACTTGTCTAAATCTTGGTGAAACCTAGGATTTGACCAAGATTCAAATGGCCAGAAAAATAAAAACACAGAAAAATGAAAAACCAAATCACATAGTCTTCTTATGTCATATAGTAAGCATTAAAGTTGATAAACAAGGTCTAGACATATCAAAACCATACAAATCATGTATCTACCCCCTAACCCCTAAACTCCGTCTTATGAAGTCAAGCATGAAGATAAGTGGCTTTGGGTTTCAAACATGGAAATTTCAAAATCCTCCCAAAAGCCCCTTTTCAAATATTTCAAACTTATTCAAATTTGGTTCAAATTTGAAAGACATACAAGTTATAGCACACATAGTGCATACATTTTCACACAAACTACACTACATGCTAACCCTATAGCTTGAGGCCATTTGGATGAGGTCGAAAAAATTCTTGGATTAGAATCGTGTTGTTCGAACCCTTGATCTATAGAACTGGGCAAAACCCGAGTTTAGAGTGACTAAGAAGGATACATGCTTCCCTTTTCATTTTCATGTTTTAAACTTGTTTAAATTATCTTGGTCAAACCTAGGATTAGACAAGATTCAAATGGGCATCAAAATTGAAAAAAAAATCAGCAAAAAGAAAAACCAAAGCAAATAGTTTTCTTATGTCATATAGTAAGCATTAAAGTTGATAAACAAGGTCTAGACATATTCAAACCAGACAAATCATGTAGCTATACCCCCTAACCCCTAAACTCTGTCTTATGAAGTCAAGCATGTGAAGAGAAGTGGTTTTGGGTTTCAAACATGGAAATTTGAAAAACCTCCCAAAAGCTTCATTTTAGAGTGACTAATTAAGAAGGATCCATGCTTCCCTTTTCATTTTCATGTTTTAAACTTGTTTAAATTATCTTGGTCAAACCTAGGATTTGACAAGATTCAAATGGGCATCAAAATTGAAAAAAAAATCTGAAAAAAGAAAAACCAAAGCAAATAGTTTTCTTATGTCATATAGTAAGCATTAAAGTTGATAAACAAGGTCCATACATATTCAAACCACAAAAATCATTTATCTATACCCCTAAACCCTAAAATAATTAACTCTCTCTTATGAAGTCAAGCATGTGAAGAGAAGTGGTTTTGGGTTTCAAACATGGAAATTTCAAAAACCTCCCGGCCAAAAGCTTCATTTTAGAGTGACTAAGAAGGATCCATGCTTACATTTGCATTTTCATATTTTAAACATGTTTAAATCATTATCAAACCTAGGATTTCACCAAGATACAAATGGGTGGGCACAAAATTCAAAAAAATCAGAAAAATGAAAAACAAAAGCACATAGTCTTCTTATATATGTCATATCGTAAGCATTCAAGTTGATAAACGAGGTCTAGGTATATCCAAACCAGACAAATCATGTATCTACCCCCTGTCGATCTTATGAAGTCTACATGAAGAGAAGTCGTTTTGGGTTTCAAACATGGAAATTTCAAGAACATCCCAAAAGCATCATTTTAGAGTGACTAAGAAGGATACATGCTTACCTTTTAATTTTCATGTTTTAAACTTGTTTAAATCTTGGGTAAACCTAGGATTTGACCAAGATTCAAATATATGGGCATAAAATTCAAAAAAAAAAACAGAAAAATGAAAACCAAAGCACATGGTCTTCTTATGTCTATAGTTAGCATTATATTAAAGTTGATAAACAGGGTCTAGACATATTCAAACTAGAAAATCATGTATATATCTACACCCCTAACCCTAAACTCTGTCTTATGAAGTCAAGCATGCATGAAGAAAAGTGATTTTTTTTTGTTTCAAACATGGAAATTTCAAAAACCCTCCCAAGAGCTACATTTCGGGGTGACTAAGAAGGATAGATGCTTATTTTTTCATATCCATGATTTAAATTTGTTTAAACCATGGTCAAACCTAGGATTTTACCAAGATTCAAATGGGCATAATTTTTTTAAAAAAATCAGAAAATGAAAAACCAAGGCACATAGTCTTCTTATGTCATATAGTAAGCATTCAATTAAGTTGATAAACAAGGTCTAGACATATATTCAAACCAGGAAAATCATGTATCTACCCCCGAACCCTAGCTAAACTCTGTCTTATGAAGTCCAGCATGCATGAAGAGAAGTGGTTTTGGTTTCAAACGTTTAAGCCAAAAGCCCCTTTTCAAATATTTCAAACTTATTCAAATTTGGTTCAAATTTGAAAGACATACAATTTATAGCACACATAGTGCATATATTTTCACACATACTGCACTAGATACTAACCCTATAGTTTGAGGCCATTTGGATGAGGTCGAAAAAATTCTTGGATTAGAATCGTGTTGTTCGAACCCCGTAGTTGGATTTTTTTTGAACCCTTGATCTGTAGAACTGGGCAAAACCCGAGTTTAACCTATTTAATTATAGAGTCGTATATCGATTTTTCTACTACCTTTTTATTATTACTATGCAGCACATGGGTGTTTGCCCGTCGAGTGAAACTCGGAGGAAGAGGGATCACTCGGAAGGAGAGAAGAAGGGAGAGCATTATGGTGTCTCCCCTTTTTCGGGTGATGATGTTGACTTTTGTGCAGGGTTTGTCAGTGAGCAGGAGGTGCGAGCGAGCGAGCGAGCGAGTCGAGCGAGGCCGAGAATGAGGGAGATTTGTTTTTTTGTGAGAGGGACAACCGAAGGATCCAGAAGGACCCACAGACTTCCAATACGCATCTGATGCGTCTTCTCTTGACAAAGAAGATGGCTGGGAGTTTGCGTACCTATTGCACGTGACTTGTGCTCACTTTGAAGTGTGGGACCTCAAGCGTGGGCACCACACGTAAGTGACAGACCTGTTGGTGTAAAAACTCGATTGATTATTATAGTGCATTAGAACAAAGTTTCCTATGGATTCAAGGGTAGGAAATCCAAGTTAACTCATTTACGTGTTAAACTTGTCTAAATCTTGGTGAAACCTAGGATTTGACCAAGATTCAAATGGGCAGAAAAATAAAAACACAGAAAAATGAAAAACCAAATCACATAGTCTTCTTATGTCGTATAGTAAGCATTAAAGTTGATAAACAAGGTCTAGACATATCAAACCATACAAATCATGTATCTACCCCCTAACCCCTAAACTCCGTCTTATGAAGTCAAGCATGAAGATAAGTGGCTTTGGGTTTCAAACATGGAAATTTCAAAATCCTCCCAAAAGCCCCTTTTCAAATATTTCAAACTTATTCAAATTTGGTTCAAATTTGAAAGACATACAAGTTATAGCACACATAGTGCATACATTTTCACACAAACTGCACTACATGCTAACCCTATAGCTTGAGGCCATTTGGATGAGGTCGAAAAAATTCTTGGATTAGAATCATGTTGTTCGAACCCCGTAGTTGGATTTTTTTGAACCCTTGATCTGTAGAACTGGGCAAAACCCGAGTTTAGAGTGACTAAGAAGGATACATGCTTCCATTTTCATTTTCATGTTTTAAACTTGTTTAAATTATCTTGATCAAACCTAGGATTAGACAAGATTCAAATGGGCATCAAAATTGAAAAAAAATCAGCAAAAAGAAAAACCAAAGCAAATAGTTTTCTTATGTCATATAGTAAGCATTAAAGTTGATAAACAAGGTCTAGACATATTCAAACCAGACAAATCATGTAGCTATACCCCCTAACCCCTAAACTCTGTCTTATGAAGTCAAGCATGTGAAGAGAAGTGGTTTTGGGTTTCAAACATGGAAATTTCAAAAACCTCCCAAAAGCTTCATTTTAGAGTGACTAAGAAGGATCCATGCTTCCCTTTTCATTTTCATGTTTTAAACTTGTTTAAATTATCTTGGTCGTCAAACCTAGGATTTGACAAGATTCAAATGGGCATCAAAATTGAAAAAAAAATCAGAAAAAAGAAAAACCAAAAAGCAAATAGTTTTCTTATGTCATATAGTTAGCATTGAAGTTGATAAACAAGGTCCATACATATTCAAACCACACAAATCATGTATCTATACCCCTAACCCCTAAATTAATTAACTATGTCTTAATTATGAAGTCAAGCATGTGAAGAGAAGTGGTTTTGGGTTTCAAACATGGAAATTTCAAAAACCTCCCAAAAGCTTCATTTTAGAGTGACTAAGAAGGATCCATGCTTACATTTGCATTTTCATATTTTAAACTTGTTTAAATCATTATCAAACCTAGGATTTGACCAAGATACAAATGGGTGGGCACAAAATTCAAAAAAATCAGAAAAATGAAAAACAAAAGCACATAGTCTTTCTTATA
Organism: Lolium perenne; assembly: GCF_019359855.2. Lineage (NCBI taxonomy): Eukaryota > Viridiplantae > Streptophyta > Magnoliopsida > Poales > Poaceae > Lolium > Lolium perenne. The sequence goes on from NC_067247.2 coordinate 67,017,080, forward strand.
TATGTCATATCGTAAGCATTCAAGTTGATAAACGAGGTATAGGTATATCCAAACCCAGAAAAATCATGTATCTACCCCCTATCGATCTTATGAAGTCTAGCATGAAGAGATCGAAGTCGTTTTGGGTTTCAAACATGGAAATTTCAAGAACATCCCAAAAGCTTCATTTTAGAGTGACTAAGAAGGATCCATGCTTCCCTTTTCATTTTCATGTTTTAAACTTGTTTAAATTATCTTGGTCGTCAAACCTAGGATTTGACAAGATTCAAATGGGCATCAAAATTGAAAAAAAACAGAAAAAATAAAAACCAAAGCAAATAGTTTTCGTATGTCATATAGTAAGCCTTGAAGTTGATAAACAAGGTCCATACATATTCAAACCACACAAATCATGTATCTATACCCCCTAACCCCTAAATTAATGAACTATGTCTTATGAAGTCAAGCATGTGAATATTTGAGTTTTTGGCTATCAACCCTTGAAATTTCAAAAACCTCCCAAAAGCTTCATTTTAGAGTGACTAAGAAGGATCCATGCTTACATTTGCATTTTCATATTTTAAACTTGTTTAAATCATTATCAAACCTAGGATTTGACCAAGATACAAATGGGTGGGCACAAAATTCAAAAAAATCAGAAAAATGAAAAACAAAAGCACATATATAGCCTTCTTATGTTATATATGTCATATCGTAAGCATTCGAGTTGATAAACGAGGTCTAGGTATATCCAAACCAGACAAATCATGTATCTACCCCCCGTCGATCTTATGAAGTCTAGCATGAAGAGAAGTCGTTTTGGGTTTCAAACATGGAAATTTCAAGAACATCCCAAAAGCTTCATTTTAGAGTGACTAAGAAGGATACATGCTTAACTTTTAATTTCCATGTTTTAAACTTGTTTAAATCTTGGTTGAACCTAGGATTTGACCAAGATTCAAATATATGGGCATAAAATTCAAAAAAAAACAGAAAAATGAAAAACCAAACCACATAGTCTTCTTATGTCTATAGTTAGCATTAAAGTTGATAAACAGGTCTAGACATATTCAAACTAGAAAATCATGTATATATCTACACCCCTAACCCTAAACTCTGTCTTATGAAGCCAAGCATGCATGAAGAGAAGTGGTTTTGGTTTCAAACATGGAAATTTCAAAAACCCTCCCAAGAGCTACATTTCGGGGTGACTAAGAAGGATAGATGCTTATTTTTTCATATCCATGATTTAAACTTGTTTAAACCACATGGTCAAACCTAGGATTTTACCAAGATTCAAATGGGCATAATTTTTTTAAAAAAATCAGAAAATGAAAAACCAAGGCACATAGTCTTCTTATGTCATATAGTAAGCATTCAATTAAGTTGATAAACAAGGTCTAGACATATATTCAAACCAGGAAAATCATGTATCTACCCCTGAACCCTAGCTAAACTCTGTCTTATGAAGTCAAGCATGCATGAAGAGAAGTGGTTTTGGTTTCAAACGTTTAAGCCAAAAGCCCCTTTTCAAATATTTCAAACTTAATCAAATTTGGTTCAAATTTGAAAGACATACAATTTATAGCACACATAGTGCATACATTTTCACACATACTGCACTAGATACTAACCCTATAGTTTGAGGCCATTTGGATGAGGTCGAAAAAATTCTTGGATTAGAATCGTGTTGTTCGAACCCCGTAGTTGGAATTTTTTTGAACCCTTGATCTGTAGAACTGGGCAAAACCCGAGTTTAACCTATTTAATTATAGATTCGTATATCGATTTTTCTACTACCTTTTTATTATTACTATGCAGCACATGGGTGTTTGCCGTCGAGTGAAACTCGGAGGAAGAGGGATCACTCGGAAGGAGAGAAGAAGGGAGAGCATTATGGTGTCTCCCCTTTTTCGGGTGATGATGTTGACTTTTGTGCAGGGTTTGTCAGTGAGCAGGAGGTGCGAGCGAGCGAGCGAGTCGAGCGAGGCCGAGAATGAGGGAGATTTGTTTTTTTTGTGAGAGGGACAACCGAAGGATCCAGAAGGACCCACAGACTTCCAATACGCATCCTGATGCGTCTTCTCTTGACAAAGAAGATGGCTGGGAGTCTGCGTACCTATTGCACGTGACTTGTGCTCACTGAAGTGTGGGACCTCAAGCGTGGGCACCACACGTAAGTGACAGACCTATTGGTGTAAAAACTCGATTGATTATTATAGTGCATTAGAACAAAGTTTCCTATGGATTCAAGGGTAGGAAATCCAAGTTAACTCATTTACGTGTTAAACTTGTCTAAATCTTGGTGAAACCTAGGATTTGACCAAGATTCAACTCGGCAGAAAAATAAAAACACAGAAAAATGAAAAACCAAATCACATAGTCTTCTTATGTCATATAGTAAGCATTAAAGTTGATAAACAAGGTCTAGACATATCAAACCATACAAATCATGTATCTACCCCCTAACCCCTAAACTCCGTCTTATGAAGTCAAGCATGAAGATAAGTGGCTTTGGGTTTCAAACATGGAAATTTCAAAATCCTCCCAAAAGCCCCTTTTCATATATTTCAAACTTATTCAAATTTGGTTCAAATTTGAAAGACATACAAGTTATAGCACACACATAGTGCATACATTTTCACACAAACTGCACTACATGCTAACCCTATAGCTTGAGGCCATTTGGATGAGGTCAAAAAAATTCTTGGATTAGAATCGTGTTGTTCGAACCCCGTAGTTGGATTTTTTTGAACCCTTGATCTGTAGATCTGGGCAAAACCCGAGTTTAGAGTGACTAAGAAGGATACATGCTTCCCTTTTCATTTTCATGTTTTAAACTTGTTTAAATTATCTTGGTCAAACCTAGGATTTGACAAGATTCAAATGGGCATCAAAATTGAAAAAAAAAATCAGAAAAAAGAAAAACCAAAGCAAATAGTTTTCTTATGTCATATAGTAAGCTTTGAAGTTGATAAACAAGGTCCATACATATTCAAACCACGCAAATCATGTATCTATACCCCCTAACCCCTAAATTAATTAACTATGTCTTAATTATGAAGTCAAGCACGTGAAGAGAAGTGGTTTTGGGTTTCAAACATGGAAATTTCAAAAACCTCCCAAAAGCTTCATTTTAGAGTGACTAAGAAGGATCCATGCTTACATTTGCATTTTCATATTTTAAACTTGTTTAAATCATTATCAAACATAGGATTTGACCAAGATACAAATGGGTGGGCACAAAATTCAAAAAAATCAGAAAAATGAAAAACAAAAGCACATAGTCTTCTTATATATGTCATATCGTAAGCATTCGAGTTGATAAACGAGGTCTAGGTATATCCAAACCAGACAAATCATGTATCTACCCCCCGTCGATCTTATGAAGTCTAGCATGAAGAGAAGTCATTTTGGGTTTCAAACATGGAAATTTCAAGAACATCCCAAAAGCTTCATTTTATAGTGACTAAGAAGGATACATGCTTAACTTTTAATTTCCATGTTTTAAACTTGTTTAAATCTGGGTTGAACCTAGGATTTGACCAAGATTCAAATATATGGGCATAAAATTCAAAAAAAAAAAAAACAGAAAAATGAAAAACCAAAGCACATAGTCTTCTTATGTCTATAGTTAGCATTAAAGTTGATAAACAGGTCTATACATATTCAAACTAGAAAATCATGTATATATCTACACCCCTAACCCTAAACTCTGTCTTATGAAGTCAAGCATGCATGAAGAGAAGTGGTTTTTTTGTTTCAAACATGGAAATTTCAAAAACCCTCCAAAGAGCTACATTTTGGGGTGACTAAGAAGGATAGATGCTTATTTTTTCATATTCATGATTTAAACTTGTTTAAACCATGGTCAAACCTAGGATTTGACTAAGATTCAAATGGGCATCAAAATTGAAAAAAAAAATCAGCAAAAAGAAAAACCAAAGCAAATAGTTTTCTTATGTCATATCGTAAGCATTCGAGTTGATAAACGAGGTCTAGGTATATGCAAACCAGACAAATCATGTATCTACCCCCTGTCGATCTTATGAAGTCTAGCATGAAGAGATCGAAGTCGTTTTGGGTTTCAAACATGGAAATTTCAAGAACATCCCAAAAGCTTCATTTTAGAGTGACTAAGAAGGATACATGCTTACCTTTTAATTTTCATGTTTTAAACTTGTTTAAATCTTGGTTAAACCTAGGATTTGACCAAGATTCAAATATATGGGCATAAAATTAAAAAAACAGAAAAATGAAAACCAAAGCACATGGTCTTCTTATGTCTATAGTTAGCATTAAGTTGATAAACAGGGTCTAGACATATTCAAACTAGAAAATCATGTATATATCTACACCCCTAACCCTAAACTCTGTCTTATGAAGTCGAGCATGCATGAAGAGAAGTGATTTTTTTTGTTTCAAACATGGAAATTTCAAAAACCCTCCCAAGAGCTACATTTCGGGGTGACTAAGAAGGATAGATGCTTATTTTTTCATATCCATGATTTAAACTTGTTTAAACCATGGTCAAACCTAGGATTTTACCAAGATTCAAATGGGCATAATTTTTTAAAAAAAATCAGAAAATGAAAAACCAAGGCACATAGTCTTCTTATGTCATATAGTAAGCATTCAATTAAGTTGATAAACAAGGTCTAGACATATATTCAAACCAGGAAAATCATGTATCTACCCCCGAACCCTAGCTAAACTCTGTCTTATGAAGTCAAGCATGCATGAAGAGAAGTGGTTTTGGTTTCAAACGTTTAAGCCAAAAGCCCCTTTTCAAATATTTCAAACTTATTCAAATTTGAAAGACATACAATTTATAGCACACGTAGTGCATACATTTTCACACATACTGCACTAGATACTAACCCTATAGTTTGTGGCCATTTGGATGAGGTCGAAAAAATTCTTGGATTAGAATCGTGTTGTTCGAACCCCGTAGTTGGATTTTTTTTGAACCCTTGATCTGTAGAACTGGGCAAAACCCGAGTTTAACCTATTTAATTATAGAGTCGTATATCGATTTTTCTACTACCTTTTTATTATTACTATGCAGCACATGGGTGTTTGCCCGTCGAGTGAAACTCGGAGGAAGAGGGATCACTCGGAAGGAGAGAAGAAGGGAGAGCATTATGGTGTCTCCCCTTTTTCGGGTGATGATGTTGACTTTTGTGCAGGGTTTGTCAGTGAGCAGGAGGTGCGAGCGAGCGAGCGAGCGAGTCGAGCGAGGCTGAGAATGAGGGAGATTTGTTTTTTTTGTGAGAGGGACAACCGAAGGATCCAGAAGGACCCACAGACTTCCAATACGCATCCTGATGCGTCTTCTCTTGATAAAGAAGATGGCTGGGAGTTTGCGTACTGATACGTCTCCGATGTATCGATAATTTCTTATGTTCCATGCCACATTATTGATGTTATCTACATGTTTTATGCACACTTTATGTCATATTCGTGCATTTTCTGGAACTAACCTATTAACAAGATGCCGAAGTGCCAGTTCCTGTTTTCTGCTGTTTTTGGTTTCAGAAATCCTAGTAACGAAATATTCTCGGAATCGGACGAAATCAACGCCCAAGTTCCTATTTTCACCGGAAGCATCCAGAACACCCGGGAAGGACCAGAGGGGGGGCACTGGGCCCCCAGACCATAGGCCGGCGCGGCCCAGGCCCTGGCCGCGCCGCCCTATGGTTTCGTCGCCCCTTCGACCCTCCTGCGCCGCCTCTTCGCCTATATAATGCCCCTGGATCGAAAACCCTGATGCGTTCGACGAAAACCACAGAAACCTTCCAGAGCCGCCGCCATCGCGAGGCCAAGATCTGGGGGACAGGAGTCTCTGTTCCGGCACGCTGCCGGAATGGGGAAGTGCCCCCGGAAGGCTTCTCCATCGACACCGCTGCCATCTCCACCGCCATCTTCATCACCGCTACTGCTCCCATGAAGAGGGAGTAGTTCTCCATCGAGGCTCAGGGCTGTACCGGTAGCTATGTGGTTCATCTCTCCCATGTACCTCAATATAATAATCTCATGAGCTGCTTTACATGATTGAGATTCATATGAGTTTTGTATCACTATTCATCTATGTGCTACTCTAGCAATGTTATTAAAGTAGTTCTATTCCTCCTGCACGTGTGTAAAGGTGACAGTGTGTGCACCGTGTTAGTACTTGGTTTATGCTATGATCATGATCTCTTGTAGATTGCGAAGTTAACTATTGCTATGATAATATTGATGTGATCTATGCCTCCTACATATGCATGAAGGTGACAGTGTGCATGCTATGTTAGTACTTGGTTTAGTTGTATTGATCTATCTTACACTATAAGGTTACTTAAATATGAACAAATTGTGGAGCTTGTTAACTCCGGCATTGAGGGTTCGTGTAATCCTACGCAATGCGTTCATCATCCAACAAAAGTGTAGAGTATGCATTTATCTATTCTGTTATGTGATCAATGTTGAGAGTGTCCACTAGTGAAAGTCTAATCCCTAGGCCTTGTTCCTAAATACTGCTGCGTTACTACAGCTTGTTTACTGTTTCACTGTGTTACTACTGCTGCAATACTACCACCATCAACTACACGCCAGCAAGCTATTTTCTGGCACCGTTGCTACTGCTCATATATATTCATACCACCTGTATTTCACTATCTCTTCGCCGAACTAGTGCACCTATTAGGTGTGTTGGGGACACAAGAGACTTCTTGCTTTGTGGTTGCAGGGTTGCATGAGAGGGATATCTTTGACCTCTTCCTCCCTGAGTTCGATAAACCTTGGGTGATCCACTTAAGGGAAAACTTGCTGCTGTTCTACAAACCTCTGCTCTTGGAGGCCCAACACTGTCTACAGGAAAGGAGGGGGAACGTGGACATCAAGCAAATTTCTGGCGCCGTTGCCGGGGAGATCAAGACACGCTGCAAGGGGAGTCTCCACTTCTCAATCTCTTTACTTTGTTTTTGTCTTGCTTAGTTTTATTTACTACTTTGTTTGCTACACTAAATCAAAATACAAAAAAATTAGTTGCTAGTTTTACTTTATTTGCTATCTTGTTTGCTATATCAAAAACACAAAAAAATTAGTTTACTTGCATTTACTTTATCTAGTTTGTTTTATTTACTGTTGCTAAAATGGCCAACGCTGAAAATACTAAGTTGTGTGACTTCACAACCACAAATAATAATGATTTCTTATGCACACCTATTGCTCCACCTGCTACTACAGCAGAATTCTTTGAAATTAAACCTGCTTTACTGAATCTTGTTATGTGAGAGCAATTTTCTGGTGTTAGTTCTGATGATGCTGCTGCCCATCTTAATAATTTTGTTGAACTATGTGAAATGCAAAAATATAAAGATGTAGATGGTGATATTATTAAACTAAAATTGTTCCCTTTCTCATTAAGAGGAAGAGCTAAAGATTGGTTGCTATCTCTGCCTAAGAATAGTATTGATTCATGGACTAAATGCAAGGATGCTTTTATTGGTAGATATTATCCCCCTGCTAAAATTATATCTTTGAGGAGTAGCATAATGAATTTTAAACAATTAGATACTGAACATGTTGCTCAAGCTTGGGAAAGAATGAAATCTCTGGTTAAAAATTGCCCAACCCATGGACTGACTACTTGGATGATCATCCAAACCTTCTATGCAGGACTAAATTTTTCTTCGCGGAATTTATTGGATTCAGCTGCTGGAGGTACCTTTATGTCCATCACTCTTGGTGAAGCAACAAAGCTTCTTGATAATATGATGATCAACTACTCTGAATGGCACACGGAAAGAGCTCCACAAGGTAAGAAGGTAAATTCTGTCGAAGAAACCTCTTCCTTGAGTGATAAGAATGATGCTATTATGTCTATGCTTGTGAATGGTAGGCCTAATGTTAATTCTAATAATGTTCCGTTAGCGTCATTAGTTGCTCAAAAAGAATATGTTGATGTGAATTTCATTAAAAATAACAATCACAATGATTCTAGGCCATACCCTGCTAATGGTAACTCTTATGGTAGATATGCTTCACCTAATGAAGAAAAGATGCTAGAAATTGAAAGATCCACCAAGAGCTTTATGCAATCACAATATGAGCAAAATAAATTGTTTACTAAAACTATGAATGAGCAATCTACCTTGTTGAAGAATATAGGGAATCAACTTGAAAATCTGAATAGGGAGATCTCGGGGTTGCAAACTAAACTTGCTAATGCTGAAACCCGAATCTCATACATGTCTGCATCACAATCTTCTTTAATTAATAAAATGGCTGCTAAACCTGAGGATTTAGATGACAAAATTACTACTACAGCAAATGCCATCCAAGTTATAATTAATGAGAATATAAGATTAATGGCTGAACTGCGTGCTAGGTGGGATAGAGAAGAAAATGAAAAACTAGCTAAAGAGAAGAATGTAGCTAAAGTTTGGACTATTACCACCACTTGTAATGCTAATGCTACACATGTTGCTGCACCTCCTACTAATACTAATAAAAGAATTGGTGTTAGCAATGTTTCCACTTCTAATGCAAAGCGAGAAACTTTGAAACTGCTAAAACTGCTGAAATTGCCTGTGATAAAGCTGCTGAAATTTTTTCCAACATTGGGGATGATGATCCCATTGCTTTAGATTATAATGGTTTGAATTTTGATGATTGCCACATCTCTGAAGTTATAAAGTTCTTGCAAAAACTTGCTAAAAGTCCTAATGCTAGTGCTATAAATTTGGCTTTCACACATCATATTACAAATGCTCTCATTAAAGCTAGAGAAGAGAAACTAGAGCGCAAAGCCTCTATTCCTAAAAAGCTAGAGGATGGTTGGGAGCCCATCATTAAGATGAAGGTTAAAGATTTTGATTGTAATTCTTTATGTGATCTTGGTGCAAGTATTTCTGTTATGCCTAAGAAAATTTATGATATGCTTGACTTGCCACCGCTGAAAAATTGCTATTTGGATGTTAATCTTGCTGATCATTCTACAAAGAAACCTTTGGGGAAAGTTGATAATGTTCGCATTACCGTTAACAATAACCTTGTCCCCGTTGATTTTGTTGTCTTGGATATTGAATGCAATGCATCTTGTCCCATTATATTGGGAAGACCTTTTCTTCGAACTGTTGGTGCTATCATTGATATGAAGGAAGGTAATATAAAATATCAATTTCCTCTCAAGAAAGGTATGGAACACTTCCCCAGAAAGAGAATGAAGGTACCTTTTGATTCCATTATGAGAACAAATTATGATGTTGACACTTCGTCTCTTGATAATACTTGATACACACTTTCTGTGCCTAGCTGAAAGGCGTTAAAGAAAAGCGCTTATGGGAGACAACCCATGTTTTTACCTACAGTACTTTGTTTTTATTTTGTGTCTTGGAAGTTGTTTACTACTGTAGCAACCTCTCCTTATCTTAGTTTTGTGTTTTGTTGTGCCAAGTAAAGCCGTTGATAGAAAAGTAAGTACTAGATTTGGATTACTGCGCAGTTCCAGATTTCTTTGCTGTCACGAATCTGGGTCTACCTCCCTATAGGTAGCTCAGAAAATTAAGCCAATTTATGTGCGTGATCCTCAGATATGTACGCAACTTTCATTCAATTTGAGCATTTTCATTTGAGCAAGTCTGGTGCCATTTTAAAATTCGTCAATACGAACTGTTCTGTTTTGACAGATTCTGCCTTTTATTTCGCATTGCCTCTTTTGCTATGTTGGATGAATTTCTTTGATCCACTAATGTCCAGTAGCATTATGTAATGTCCAGAAGTGTTAAGAATGATTGTGTCACCTCTGAATATGTCAATTTATATTGTGCACTAACCCTCTAATGAGTTGTTTCGAGTTTGGTGTGGAGGAAGTTTTCAAGGATCAAGAGAGGAGTATGATGCAACATGATCAAGGAGAGTGAAAGCTCTAAGCTTGGGGATGCCCCGGTGGTTCACCCCTGCATATATCAAGAAGACTCAAGCGTCTAAGCTTGGGGATGCCCAAGGCATCCCCTTCTTCATCGACAACATTATCAGGTTCCTCCCCTGAAACTATATTTTTATTCCATCACATCTTATGTGCTTTTTCTTGGAGCGTCGGTTTGTTTTTGTTTTTGTTTTGTTTGAATAAAATGGATCCTAGCATTCACTTTATGGGAGAGAGACACGCTCCGCTGTAGCATATGGACAAGTATGTCCTTGGTTTCTACTCATAGTATTCATGGCGAAGTTTCTCCTTCGTTAAATTGTTATATGGTTGGAATTGGAAAATGATACATGTAGTAATTGCTATTAATGTCTTGGGTAATGTGATACTTGGCAATTGTTGTGCTCATGATTAAGCTCTTGCATCATATGCTTTGCACCCATTAATGAAGAAATACATAGAGCATGCTAAAATTTGGTTTGCATATTTGGTTTCTCTAAGGTCTAGATAATTTCTAGTATTGAGTTTGAACAACAAGGAAGACGGTGTAGAGTCTTATAATGTTTTCAATATGTCTTTTATGTGAGTTTTGCTGCACCGGTCCATCCTTGTGTTTGTTTCAAATAAGCCTTGCTAGCCTAAACCTTGTATCGAGAGGGAATACTTCTCATGCATCCAAAATACTTGAGCCAACCACTATGCCATTTGTGTCCACCATACCTACCTACTACATGGTATTTTCCGCCATTCCAAAGTAAATTGCTTGAGTGCTACCTTTAAAATTCCATCATTCACCTTTGCAATATATAGCTCATGGGACAAATAGCTTAAAAACTATTCTGGTATTGAATATGTAATTATGCACTTTATCTCTTATTAAGTTGCTTGTTGTGCGATAACCATGTTCACTGGGGACGCCATCAACTATTCATTGTTGAATTTCATGTGAGTTGCTATGCATGTCCGTCTTGTCTGAAGTAAGAGAGATCTACCACCCTATGGTTAAGCATGCATAATGTTAGAGAAGAACATTGGGCCGCTAACTAAAGCCATGATCCATGGTGGAAGTTTCAGTTTTGGACATATATCCTCAATCTCAAATGAGAAAATTATTAATTGTTGTTACATGCTTATGCATAAAAGAGGAGTCCATTATCTGTTGTCTATGTTGTCCCAGTATGGATGTCTAAATTGAAGAATAATCAATAGCGAGAAATCCAATGCGAGCTTTCTCCTTAGACCTTTGTACAGGCGGCATAGAGGTACCCCTTTGTGACACTTGGTAAAAACATGTGCATTGTGACGATCCGGTAGTCCAAGCTAATTAGGACAAGGTGCGGGCACTATTAGTACACTATGCATGAGGCTTGCAACTTATAAGATATAATTTACATGATGCATATGCTTTATTACTACCGTTGACAAAATTGTTTCATGTTTTCAAAATCAAAGCTCTAGCACAAATATAGCAATCGATGCTTTTCCTCTATGGAGGACCATTCTTTTACTTTCAATGTTGAGTCAGTTCACCTATTTCTCTCCACCTCAAGAAGCAAACACTTGTGTGAACTGTGCATTGATTCCTACATATTTGCTTATTGCACTTATTATATTACTCTATGTTGACAATATCCATGAGATATACATATTATAAGTTGAAAGCAACCGCTGAAACTTAATCTTCCTTTGTGTTGTTTCAATGCCTTTACTTTGAATTATTGCTTTATGAGTTAACTCTTATGCAAGACTTATTGATGCTCGTCTTGAAGTGCTATTCATGAAAAGTCATTGCTTTATGATTCACTTGTTTACTCATGTCATATACATTGTTTTGATCGCTGCATTCACTACATATGCTTTACAAATAGTATGATCAAGATTATGATGGCATGTCACTCCAGAAATTATCTGTGTTATCGTTTTACCTGCTCGGGACGAGCAGAACTAAGCTTGGGGATGCTGATACGTCTCCGACGTATCGATAATTTCTTATGTTCCATGCCACATTATTGATGTTATCTACATGTTTTATGCACACTTTATGTCATATTCGTGCATTTTCTGGAACTAACCTATTAACAAGATGCGAAGTGCAGTTCTGTTTTATTGCTTTTTGGTTTCAGAAATCCTAGTAACGAAATATTCTCGGAATCGGACGAAATCAACGCCCAAGTTCCTATTTTCACCGGAAGCATCCAGAACACCCGGGAAGGACCAGAGGGGGGGCACTGGGCCCCCAGACCATAGGCCGGCGCGGCCCAGGCCCTGGCCGCGCCGCCCTATGGTTTCGTCACCCCTTCGACCCTCCTGCGCCGCCTCTTCGCCTATATAATGCCCCTGGATCGAAAACCCTGATGCGTTCGACGAAAACCACAGAAACCTTCCAGAGCCGCCGCCATCGCGAGGCCAAGATCTGGGGGACAGGAGTCTCTGTTCCGGCACGCTGCCGGAACAGGGAAGTGCCCCCGGAAGGCTTCTCCATCGACACCGCTGCCATCTCCACCGCCATCTTCATCACCGCTACTGCTCCCATGAAGAGGGAGTAGTTCTCCATCGAGGCTCGGGGCTGTACCGGTAGCTATGTGGTTCATCTCTCCCATGTACCTCAATACAATAATCTCATGAGCTGCTTTACATGATTGAGATTCATATGAGTTTTGTATCACTATTCATCTATGTGCTACTCTAGCAATGTTATTAAAGTAGTTCTATTCCTCCTGCACGTGTGTAAAGGTGACAGTGTGTGCACCGTGTTAGTACTTGGTTTATGCTATGATCATGATCTCTTGTAGATTGCGAAGTTAACTATTGCTATGATAATATTGATGTGATCTATGCCTCCTACATATGCATGAAGGTGACAGTGTGCATGCTATGTTAGTACTTGGTTTAGTTGTATTGATCTATCTTACACTATAAGGTTACTTAAATATGAACAAATTGTGGAGCTTGTTAACTCCGGCATTGAGGGTTCGTGTAATCCTACGCAATGCGTTCATCATCCAACAAAAGTGTAGAGTATGCATTTATCTATTCTGTTATGTGATTAATGTTGAGAGTGTCCACTAGTGAAAGTCTAATCCCTAGGCCTTGTTCCTAAATACTGCTGCGTTACTACTGCTTGTTTCCTTTGTGTTACTACTGCTGCAATACTACCACCATCAACTACACGCCAGCAAGCTATTTTCTGGCACCGTTGCTACTGCTCATATATATTCATACCACCTGTATTTCACTATCTCTTCGCCGAACTAATGCACCTATTAGGTGTGTTGGGGACACAAGAGACTTCTTGCTTTGTGGTTGCAGGGTTGCATGAGAGGGATATCTTTGACCTCTTCCTCCCTGAGTTCGATAAACCTTGGGTGATCCACTTAAGGGAAAACTTGCTGCTGTTCTACAAACCTCTGCTCTTGGAGGCCCAACACTGTCTACAGGAAAGGAGGGGGAACGTGGACATCACGTACCTATTGCACGTGACTTGTGCTCACTGAAGTGTGGGACCTCAAGCGTGGGCACCACACGTAAGTGACAGACCTGTTGGTGTAAAAACTCGATTGATTATTATAGTGCATTAGAACAAAGTTTCCTATGGATTCAAGCGTAGGAAATCCAAGTTAACTCATTTACGTGTTAAACTTGTCTAAATCTTGGTGAAACCTAGGATTTGACCAAGATTCAAATGGGCAGAAAAATAAAAACACAGAAAAATGAAAAACCAAATCACATAGTCTTCTTATGTCATATAGTAAGCATTAAAGTTGATAAACAAGGTCTAGACATATCAAACCATACAAATCATGTATCTACCCCCTAACCCCTAAACTCCGTCTTATGAAGTCAAGCATGAAGATAAGTGGCTTTGGGTTTCAAACATGGAAATTTCAAAATCCTCCCAAAAGCCCCTTTTCAAATATTTCAAACTTATTCAAATTTGGTTCAAATTTGAAAGACATACAAGTTATAGCACGCATAGTGCATACATTTTCACACAAACTGCACTACATGCTAACCCTATAGCTTGAGGCCATTTGGATGAGGTCGAAAAAATTCTTGGATTAGAATCGTGTTGTTCGAACCCTTGATCTATAGAACTGGGCAAAACCCGAGTTTAGAGTGACTAAGAAGGATACATGCTTCCCTTTTCATTTTCATGTTTTAAACTTGTTTAAATTATCTTGGTCAAACCTAGGATTAGACAAGATTCAAATGGGCATCAAAATTGAAAAAAAAATCAGCAAAAAGAAAAACCAAAGCAAATAGTTTTCTTATGTCATATAGTAAGCATTAAAGTTGATAAACAAGGTCTAGACATATTCAAACCAGACAAATCATGTAGCTATACCCCCTAACCCCTAAACTCTGTCTTATGAAGTCAAGCATGTGAAGAGAAGTGGTTTTGGGTTTCAAACATGGAAATTTGAAAAACCTCCCAAAAGCTTCATTTTAGAGTGACTAAGAAGGATCCATGCTTCCCTTTTCATTTTCTGTTTTAAACTTTTTTAAATTATCTTGGTCAAACCTAGGATTTGACAAGATTCAAATGGGCATCAAAATTGAAAAAAAAATCTGAAAAAAAGAAAAACCAAAGCAAATAGTTTTCTTATGTCATATAGTAAGCATTAAAGTTGATAAACAAGGTCCATACATATTCAAACCACAAAAATCATGTATCTATACCCCTAACCCCTAAAATAATTAACTCTCTCTTATGAAGTCAAGCATGTGAAGAGAAGTGGTTTTGGGTTTCAAACATGGAAATTTCAAAAACCTCCCGGCCAAAAGCTTCATTTTAGAGTGACTAAGAAGGATCCATGCTTACATTTGCATTTTCATATTTTAAACATGTTTAAATCATTATCAAACCTAGGATTTCACCAAGATACAAATGGGTGGGCACAAAATTCAAAAAAATCAGAAAAATAAAAAACAAAAGCACATAGTCTTCTTATATATGTCATATCGTAAGCATTCAAGTTGATAAACGAGGTCTAGGTATATCCAAACCAGACAAATCATGTATCTACCCCCTGTCGATCTTATGAAGTCTACATGAAGAGAAGTCGTTTTGGGTTTCAAACATGGAAATTTCAAGAACATCCCAAAAGCATCATTTTAGAGTGACTAAGAAGGATACATGCTTACCTTTTAATTTTCATGTTTTAAACTTGTTTAAATCTTGGTTAAACCTAGGATTTGACCAAGATTCAAATATATGGGCATAAAATTCAAAAAAAAAACAGAAAAATGAAAACCAAAGCACATGGTCTTCTTATGTCTATAGTTAGCATTAAAGTTGATAAACAGGGTCTAGACATATTCAAACTAGAAAATCATGTATATATCTACACCCCTAACCCTAAACTCTGTCTTATGAAGTCAAGCATGCATGAAGAGAAGTGATTTTTTTTGTTTCAAATATGGAAATTTCAAAAACCCTCCCAAGAGCTACATTTCGGGGTGACTAAGAAGGATAGATGCTTATTTTTTCATATCCATGATTTAAACCTGTTTAAACCATGGTCAAACCTAGGATTTTACCAAGATTCAAATGGGCATAATTTTTTAAAAAAATCAGAAAATGAAAAACCAAGGCACATAGCTAGTCTTCTTATGTCATATAGTAAGCATTCAATTAAGTTGATAAACAAGGTCTAGACATATATTCAAACCAGGAAAATCATGTATCTACCCCCGAACCCTAGCTAAACTCTGTCTTATGAAGTCAAGCATGCATGAAGAGAAGTGGTTTTGGTTTCAAACGTTTAAGCCAAAAGCCCCTTTTCAAATATTTCAAACTTATTGAAACTTGGTTCAAATTTGAAAGACATACAATTTATAGCACACATAGTGCATACATTTTCACACATACTGCACTAGATACTAACCCTATAGTTTGAGGCCATTTGGATGAGGTCGAAAAAATTCTTGGATTAGAATCGTGTTGTTCGAACCCCGTAGTTGGATTTTTTTGAACCCTTGATTTGTAGAACTGGGCAAAACCCTAGTTTAACATATTTAATTATGGATTCGTATATCAATTTTTCTACTACCTGTTTATTATTACTATGCAGCACATGGGTGTTTGCCCGTCGAGTGAAACTCGGAGGAAGAGGGATCACTCGGAAGGAGAGAAGAAGGGAGAGCATTATGGTGTCTCCACTTTTTCGGGTAGTGATGATGACTTTTGTGCAGGGTTTGTGAGTGAGCAGGAGGTGCGAGCGAGCTAGTCGAGCGAGGCCGAGAATGAGAGAGATTTGTTTTTTTTTGTGAGAGGGACAACCGAAGGATCCAGAAGGACCCACATACTTCCAATACGCATGCTGATGCGTCTACTATTGACAAAGAAGATGGCTGGGAGTTTGCTTACCTATTGCACGTGACTTGTAATCACTGAAGTGTGGGACCTCAAGCGTGGGCACCACACGTAAGTGACAGATCTGTTGGTGTAAAAACTCGATTGATTATTATAGTGCATACAGAAAAATGAAAAACAAAATCACATGGTCTTCTTATGTCATATAGTAAGCATTAAAATTGATAAACAAGGTCTAGACATATCAAACCATACAAATCATGTATCTACCCCCTAACCCCTAAACTCCGTCTTATGAAGTCAAGCATGAAGAGAAGTGGTTTTGGGTTTCGAACATGGAAATTTCAAAAACCTCCCAAAAACTTCATTTTAGAGTGACTAAGAAGGATACATGCTTCCCTTTTCATTTTCATGTTTTAAACTTGTTTAAATTATCTTGGTTAAACCTAGGATTTGACAAGATTCAAAGATACATGCTTCCCTTTTCATTTGACATGAATCCTTGTGGCACGACCATGTTGGGGTCACTCCTGGCTGTCTACCCAGCCGAGCATGCGGGCTCTATTTCCTTGTACGAATCCTTGTTTTAAACCAAGAAGAAGTGAACAAACTCTCCCCCCCCCCACCACGGACACACACACACACACACACTCTCTCTCTCTCTCTCTCTCTCTCTAACCGGCTTTAGATATCGCATCATTTGTCTGTCAGACTCCATTGATTTGCCCCAAGTTCAACAAGGTCGCCCCCTTTTCCTCTGAGAGTCCATTGATTTTTATTTGCTGGTGTCACTTGTGCTAAACTGTCATTCCTTGTACTCCCTCCGATTCATATTATTTGATGGTAATATAGATGCATCTACACACATTATAGTTGTAGATACATCCATTTTACCATCAATTAATATTGATCGGAGTTGCAGCGTGGTATGAAGCCTGCCGCCTGGCACCGTCGGCGAGGTTCCAAGTAAACGGCGCCAGAAGAAGAGTAGCGCGGCTCCGGATTCAACCAACTGGCGGCGATGGACGGCACTATGGAAATAAACGCTACGAATTTGGAGGCCATCGCGTACAACATCGCTGGAACGGCGCAGGTCATGTGCTCCCACGACGGCTGCGGGGTCATCGTCAGCTACCACGAGTCCCTAAGCCACCAGATCGCGTGCCCGCACGGCCGGTGCAACTGCACGGAGCAGGGCTGCGACTTCGCCGCCCCACCATCAGCGCTCCTCGTTCACCTCGCAGAGGCCCACTCGATTCAGGTGCACAGGTTAGAGTATGGCAAGTCCATAGAGTTCCGGTTGACCATGACGCACCCGTGCTCGCCGTGCAGGCTGCTCGTCGTCGAAGGGGATGACGGCTCCGTGTTCGTCCTGTACATCGACGCGCTCGGCCCGGCCATTGTCTTGTCTTTGGTATGCGTCAGTTCGGCCACATCCGTGTGGCCGCTCTACAGGGTGAAGATCTGGGCGCACGGCCCGCCGCCGTCCTCGAAATCGGACTGCAGGCGGGATGTCGTGAAGATGTCTGCCGATGCTTCTGGCAGCGCGTCGCCGGGCGCTGTCGTGTTTGAGGAGCTCACGTCGTTCCTCGTTGTGCCGGGGCCATACCTCGTTGGTGCTGGATCGTCCAAGGAGCTGCGTTTCTACATTCGCATATGCAAGCAGATGTAGCTACTGCTACTTTGCGTAGTTGAAAAAACTGTCAATTTGTCATGAGGAATGATAAATTTCGCTGAAAAGTACTTGATTGTTCGTACGGCTGCTATTTTTTTATGGATTCCTCATTTCATATTTGTGCTGAACTGTTTGTAGTAGTACTTATACTTAATAATAATGCAGCGTGGAAGTGAATACTCCTTTTTTTGTGAATCGGAAGTGAATACTCCAACTATATGTAATTGTAACCCCTCCATCTGATTTATATAAAACTATGTGCACTTCCAGATCATTTCTCCTGTTTTTTAGATGTCCTTTCACTTACTATAAAAAACAAAGAAGCACTGCTGCTTTGATTCAAAGGAATGTGGAGAGTGTAGAAATAGGAAAGGTGTAGGATTGAAATTTTCCCATAGGAATCAAATCCAACATAATTCCTATGTCAATCCTATGAATCAAAGAAGCCCTAAGTGGTTACCGGTGCTTAATGCACAGTTCCAAAAAGTTCATCCCGCAGTCCAAATAACTAATAATCAGATGATGTCAATTTTTGTGTATGTAGTTGTGCCTATTACCATCACAAATATAGTCTCAAATAGTATGATGGTGGAGATACACATTTTTTAACTACCATGATTTTCGGTAAATGCTTAGTCAATTTTGACATAATTTGACTTTCTAAAAATAATACTCCGTATAAGCCTTAAGCTTTGAGATGGAGGTACTATATTGGGTTTTCCTCGTCTTAAGCAAAATCCCTTCCCATCCCCTTAAATAGAGTACTCCAGCCTCGAGGCTAGGAGATAAGAGAGGCCATCGATAGGCCATACTCCTCGCGCGCGCGCAATGTTGGAAACTGTCACCGTTACCATGAAGATGGACTCCACCGTGCTTCACTGCATTTTCTGCTCCCAGCCCCTCCAGCCCCCCGTCTTCAAGGTCGATCCCTTTCCCTCCCACACTCCATTGATGTTTCTTTTGTGGGTTCACTACTGCAAAAATGGGAATCCACGAACTTTGATTTGTGCAGTGCAAGGGTAATCATTTGGCCTGCGGCCGCTGCCTCAGCGAGCTTCCCGGGAACCGGTGCCATAGGTGCGTGGAACCCCGCGGCGGATTCGAGCAGGACCCGGCAATGGACGCCGTCGTATCAGCGGCGACGGTTGAGTGCCCCCACAGCAGCTGCGGGAGCTTGGTGGCCTACCACCAGGTCCACGACCACAAGATTGCATGCCCGCACGCCCCTTGCGCTTGCACGGAGCCCGGCTGCGACTTCGCTGCCCCGCCAACAGCGCTCGTCGCCCACTTCGCAGCGGCCCACTCGATCCAAGTGCACAAGCTCCCGCCGTACAACACGACCAAAGTGTTCCAGGTGCCGGTGCCGGTGCCGGGTTCGCCGTGCCTGCGGATCATCGCCGAAGGGGAGGACGGCGCCGTGTTCGTCCTGATCATCGGCGTGCTCGGTTCGACTTCGACCACCATCGTGTCTACCGTGTGCGTTAGGGCGGCCGCGTGCGTGTGGCCTCTGTACACGGCAAAGATGTGGGCGAATGGGCCGGCGTCGTGCTCGTTGGCGCACGCGAGGAGTAGGGCAGACACCGTGAGTGTGTCTTTGGAGGCGTCGAGCTGCGCCTTGCCGGGCGACGTCGCGTTTGATGAACTCACGTCGTTCCTCTCGGTGCCGCCGCTGTACCTGGTGCTTGGTGGACCTTCCAAGCTGCTGCGTTTCTACATTCGCATCGAGAAGGAGAACAATTAATCCTCAAAATAAGTACTCCTACTCCATATGATGATACGTACTAGTATAGTGCTAATGCGGATGTAACCTCTAGTAAAGTACTAGTACTAACAACATCTGAGTTGTACTATTATTTCAGTTTCGCTTCTATTGTTGGGTAACATCATCAGGAACATAACTTGAACTTATTGGTTTCAAATATGTGACAACAAAAGGAAAAGAACAAGAAAGGGAGTAACTGTTTTTCATCCTGCTAATGCAACCTTGAGGTGACCGGGACAACTTTGTTCAAAGCATCGTGCTCATATAAATATACGTACTCTACAAAATCATCAGCAGTGGAGTACCTCGATAGGTGCCATGTCCATGGATCGACAAGACAAGACACACACATAGACTGGGTCCTTTGGGAGATGGATATTACTACTGGATAGCTGTCCTGACGTGATAGGATGCCTACATACACCCTACTCGGCAGGTGACGATACCTTCCCAACAAAGGTATCCAGTCCCATCCATTGATTATTTTATTATGGACGGAGAGCATTCTACTAGAAGAGATGTCATGTCTTGGGGCAGAGGTTCGGCTTAATCATGGTTTAGATATGGCCATGACTTTTGTCATTTAAGGCACCACCTATGGGAACCACAAGATTACTGAAACAGCAACTACATTACTTGACTCTAATGTAGATGTATCTAGACATATTGTAGCTATAGATACTTCCATTTTAGCATCAAGTAATGTGGATCGGAGGGAGTAATACTATACAATATACTTAGTATAAGGTTAAGTTTGGCACACGCTGGGACGCACATATTTGTTAGAAGTACACACATGCAAGACAGAGCACAGAGTAAAATAATTACTATTTACTTATGGGCAACCAAAAGCTTGTACGTGTCCACTATATATATGGGCATGGACTACACTTATTGCTTGTGGACGAGGATAGCTGTTGTGGACAACACAGTGGATGCTGTAGAGTGAAACGGCACACTTATTATGGATCGTAGGGAGTATGCAAGATAAAAAAAGATCTACCATACATATTAGTATTATTATCATCGATCAGTTATGTACTCATGACACTGGGAGCATACACACACGATCGTACATACTACAGTAGTACTGTACTACTTTTAAAACTACTTGCAAGATAAAATATAGCTGGATGTACAGAACTACTTATCACTGGGTGCATACACACACGATCGTATACATACTAGTGCTGTACTACTTTTAACACTAGGATAAAATATAGCTGGATGTACAGAACTACTTATCAGTGGTCTTCCTCTTCAGCTTCCACAGCCTGTACCATGTTGCTCTTCTTCTTCTTCTTCTTCTTCTTCTTCTTCTTACTCCCGCTGTCCTGGAATTCCGCCAATTTTTGTTGACCCTTCTCAAAGTTCACTATTCGCCTGTATACCTCATATGTCGCGTATGCGTCGATGCTTGCATACAGGATATGCTTCATGGACAAGGGCACCTGCTTCCACAGCTTGTGTTCCTCTTTCGTAAGTTTTTTCATGATAGATTTGTACTGGCTGTCTATAATGGCCGCAGCATAGTCAGCCAACGAATCCTTATTGTTACTAGTGGAATCGGCAGGCTTCCACCTTTTCTGGATGTCCACGAAGTTCGCCACTGAGAGGTTGCAACGCCCAAGCCTGGTAATGTCGTTGCCGATGTCAACACCTGCAAATGTTATGTCAGGCATGCCAAGAAAGTCAGCGAGTTTGGGGCAGGGCTGGTCGGCCGAGGAAATCTGGTACAGGAGGCAGTCTGTGCCCATGCACAACTGTATGAGGGCAGCCTTCTGTTCAGGCCCATAGGTGTACTCTACGTCTAGGCCAACAATTTTGTACGAGTCTTCTTTCTCCAGTATCAACTCGATTTTGTTGATGTGTTCCTCCACCTTAGACGCCATATTGGTATAGTTCGCCGTAATGGTGGTTGTTCCATGAGCGAGGAAAGTGTGTCCTTGGTAGAACGCTTCCATGGAGGGTAGCGAGAGAGGGGCACAGGCGAGAGTGTCAGGGAGAAGACGAAATGAGGAAGACGAATGTTAACCGCCACGCCAGGGCCTGGAAACCGCCCGTCGCTAGATGCATGCATTTGGACGGTTTTGAAGATGACGGGCCATAGGGCACGAATGCAGTTTCCCTGTTAAAATAATAATAACCGCCCACGTACTTAATTAATTGTATGCTTATTTGTTTCTCGAGAGGAGCCTAGTTTTTTTCTACGAAACTCCGAAGATCTATTAAAAATCATCAACATTAGTACAAAGAGATTCAAAATTAATATTACCTTCGTCTAAAAGGAGGTGTCTTAGTTTTGTCTAATACGGATGTATATAGACATATCTTAGTTGTAGAAATTACAAATATGTCTTCTTTGCACCACTTAGCTACCACTACAAAGTACAAACACTAACGCAAGGTAGATCAGCATCATGCAATGTAGACATTACAGTATTTTTGTACTACTGTACTTGTCTTCCCTGGTCTATGATTCAATATCTAGTATACTGTACTGCTTATACACCAGGGAGATTCAAAAATACGAGTTGAGCGCCAAAACTCCCGCCTCCATACACATATTTCGAATTCCCTTTCGACCCCTATTACCAATGACGCAAAGGCAGACAAGTGAAGCCGGCGTTGGTTGGGGTCTCGTTAAGTAATTTACACATCCCCTCTGATATATATAGTCTACCGCCTTCCATTCGTCTTCCCCATTTCCGCAAAAAATCTATCGCAATACTCCAGGCCCATCATCTCTCACCTGCCGGACCACCGCACCGGAATATCCCAGCCGTACTTAGCCGGCATACCACCTCACCTACCTGAGGCCACCGACTCCCTCGTCCGCAGCACCAGATCCGCTTCACCAACGCCGCCGTGTACTGCATCGGATCTGCTTCACCGATCGCTTCATCCGCAGCACCAGGATCCGCTTCACCAACGCCGCCGTGCATCGCACTATCTGAGTTCACCGACTCCCTCGTCTGCCGTACCTGATCCGCTTCACCAACGACGCCGTGCATCGCACCAGATCTGCTTCACCGACTCCTCGTTTCAGATCTGCTTCCCGAACCCATCATCGACCGCCCCAGATCTGCTTCCTCGACGCCGACGCCCACCGCAACCGCAGCACCCCCGCCGTCGTCGACGTGACCCGCAAGGATGCCGAGTATGACTACACGAAGCCGCCGTCGAGGTAACCAGACCCCCTCCCCCCTACACGTTTTGGTCTGTTACCATAGAAGGTTCAAGCATGTCTTGGTCAACTAGAATGTGTCTATATACTGATTCGTCCGTCTAAAAAAGCATCGACAGAGAAGTCCCATAGATCCAGCTCCGCCCCGCTCTCAATGCGCGTGGCAGATGGCGGATCTGCGCATTTGCCCATGCCACTCCTTGAGCTCTTTGTCTTGATGTGCTTCACACAGGGCTTATAATACTAGGAAGCTTGTGCCTCACATACACTTACACACAGGGCTACTACTACTAGGAAGCTTTATTGGATATCTCAGTGGTACAAAGCTTACTTACATGGGACGGGTGATACTCTATTTAAACTTTTGTACATGACCCTTTAGATTGTTGCCATGTGCCAGAATCCAAACCCTATACCATACTTCTAGAATACTCTACAAACTCTAGATATTTCATACTACTCGTAAATATCTTACTCTAGAACATTCCCCATTCTACAATTCTCTCTACATACCTTGGATACTTCATGACTAAGCTAGCTCCTTTACTAGCCAACCACATTGATAAGATTACTACTAACAATCCCCCCCATAATCTTGTCATATAAACTATCTTTACTATTAAATTTAAAATAGGCCGCGGTGGTTGGTGATGGTACGTCAAACGTGTATACAACTCACCCCGAACATAAAAAGTAAGGTCAGCGTGACCGGCTCCATGAGGAGTTCTTATCAGGATTAGTTAGGTCACGACCAAAATCCAATCCGTAGCACTAGGTAGCAAAATCAGCATCCCTTCCCTAATTCTAATCGGTAAGACAAGCATAGATCGGTTCAGCCACACATCTTTTTCGTTCGCTCCCCTTTTTATTCTCTAAGGAACCCTCTCCTTAACGAGCGTAGATTGATGGAGATGGTTTTTGTACCGGTCAATCTTTATATCCTTTCTGGAATAGTTCTGTAAAAGATCGGCAGGTGATCCGTCCTTTCTCCTCTGCCGTAGTTCATCAACGCGTGTCCGGCAATCCCGGTTAGATCGACACAATCGGCAAAAAAGAAAAAGGCCAAAAGAGACCCATTGATTAGGCTCCTCTTGCCGTGCTACTTTAAATTTTCTAACTTTTCTTTCATTCGCAAACATACAGTGACAACCTATATGACTCTAGGTTTCTTTTCCTAATTTTTGCACGTGCATGCATTTTCCCTTTAAAATTCGTAGGACATACAAATCTCAACACTTATGCAACTAAAAATCCTTAAAAAAACAAAGCTTTCATACCCTGCAGCTTTTAAGAGGTTAGTGACAAGAATCAACCACATGTTTTGGAGCGCAGTGACATTCTCCCTAAAAAAACCATGTTTCATGCGTGGGTGTTTCATTAATAAAGAGAAATATCTGTTCAGTTGGGGCCACGTTTCGACGTGTGTTCTCGACAAATCAGTTTCTCAGACAAAGTATCTCGAAGGAGTTCATAGAGATTGCGTGTGCATTTGTGCGTTCGTAGGAGCGAGTATGCATTTAGTGAGCATTTATATTGTACCGTGTTTTGTTAAAAAAGATGGTGTAAAACGGGCACCTTTTACGATATACTCCCTCCGTCCCAAAATGTAAGGCGTCTAAGGATTGGTCAAAAGTCAAACCTTACAAACTTTGACCAAATATTTTAAAAAATATTTACATCTACAATATCAAATTGACATATTAAGAAATTATACTTTAGGGTGACTCTATTGATAATGATTTAGTATTGTAAATATTTATATTTTTGTGTGTAAACTTGGTCAAACTTTAAAAACATTGACTTTTAACTAATCCTTAGACGCCTTATTTTTGGCACGGAGGGAGTATCATTCAATAAATACTATGAATTATTCGATCGTTTGTTCAAACATGTTAATTAGATCGGTCGATTGATCAACTCGGATCGGTCGATCGAGCATCGAAGTTGTCTCGGTGATGACAAAAAATAGTGCACATTGTATGATACTGACGTACCACAGATTCTAAAGAAAATGAGGACCATGTGGCCACACATCCTGGACATAGACATTGCGATTATATTCCATTTATTCTATATTTGGAGGGAGCCATCTTTCGTTATTAACCCGTTGCAACACACGAGTATTATGCTAGTATCCCCTAATCCAGATCACATGGACCATGCACTTCATCTTGTGATGGCATCACACCGACTCACGTCCAAGCAACGACGCCGCACCTGCTTGTTAGCTTTGACACCGACTTCATTTTAGATATCATGTAGTACATGTCAAGTACCAAATCACCGAGAACCAACTTTGTGTTTGGATGGTTAGGAGGGCAGTGGCACCCCAGATTTAACGCTTTGGTGTCTCAAAAATGGAGGAATATTCTTCTGTGGGATGCGGCGTTCCCGATGACATTGTGGTGCTAGTGGTGACTTCGTCAATCTCAATACCCGTCGGAACAGTTTCTTGGATGCAGTTTCCTGAAGGTGCTCGAAGGGGTAGTGTGTGTGCTTGAGTGATGAGTGTATGTATGTACGTGTGAGCGTCTATGATTGTACTGTGTGTTGCAAAAAATAGTATTAATTTTGTCTTGTTCATACTAAGACTAGCAAAGCGTTCCCTGCTCTATAAACTCTCAAGAAACACCCCTATAATATCTATCTAGTTCGTCCTAATGTTAGAACAGTAATTGCATGCTATGTAATTCATCTATTTTTGTTAGGAAACCTACATGTTTGTTTGCTTTTCTTATTCTCGTGTGACAGGTTGTGTCTTTGGGACCATAGCCGTCGTCTGTTTTGTTCGTTGCAAAATGTTGTTTTATATTCCGCCATTCTGTGCTCTTCTGTGTTCACAAGGTTTTACATTATAATTTCCATCTGTTTTGTTGTAAACAATGACGGTAAATGCCAATTACTATTTCCTTTCTGCTATCCTTTTGCCATCATGTAGTACATGTGTGAACTCATTGCTCTGGTACATTTAAATTCTTCATTGTTTTTGTTCTTCAAGAGCTGCAACCCTAACTCTTTGCTGTAATTTCATGTTGCACTATCACATGGAACACAGCAAATCATGGAGTGAATCACCCCTATAATCCAGTAAGTACCTTTCATTTTTGTATTGATATGCTTATCGTGCTGGAACCAGTTTGTGTTTAACACATTTACTCTCCATATAGATAGGATAACTGGTCTGAAATAAATCATGCTATTTGTATGACTGCACGTCTTCGTTCATTTTCCTGCTAGCTTCTCAAACTTGTTCTATTGCCTGTCTAATCTTTTTTTGTTTGATCGTGATTAAACCAATTTAATTGTTCTGCTTAACTTAAATGATCTGGCATTTTATTCCAGCCACATAATGTTTGATTGCTCATGCACTTCCTCATACCGTTATGTCTTCTGGATTTCTTCCATAATGATAAGAATGTTTTGCTTGGTGAATATGAGTCAGATGATGATTCAATTGGTTATTAGTCCTTGATTCATTGAGTTGGTGATGATTAAAACATATAAACCTTGCGACTATCTGGCATGCTTGTTGTGGGATATAATGAGCATATTTGTTTTTTGTAAGACTTTTTTCGGATTTCACTGTTGATTAATCCAATGCCACCTTCTGTAGTAGGAAATCCACCTTCAGTAGGTATCATAAATAAGATTTGTTGTTACTTTTTGGCTGACCCATCTTTTATTTTTAGGCACAAAATGGTTCATTTGTTTGTTTCTCCTTCCCTTATATTGCGCTCATGGGTTAAACATTGAAATAATATGTCAGTTTATATGAATCCTTAATGGTTCTTTGTCTAATCTGTCTTAATTGGTCTGCTTGTTTATATTTGGCACCAAATGGATATATTTCTCTTTTATCTCGAGGCATTCCCATGGCTGGCCGATGATTAAAATAATGAAATTTAGGGGGTTGGAGATTCTCCAACTGCACAATGTCTGGCTAGTTTTGTCCACATGACCACTTTTGTGGAACTTAAGGGATCTGAAGCACCCCTTCCAAGTGTCAATTTTAATAGACAGCTGTTATGCAGTTTCCTGGCTTATTTTATTAGGCAGACTGTCTAGTTACTTGATTTATTTTGTTCATATTTGCCATCCGGTTGCTCTGCCTGTTGCATTGGGGTTGATAGCTTGCTTTGTTATATTATGCCTTGTGCTTTGTGAAAATCTGCCATTTGTTTTGATGCTTTGCAAAAATCTGTGACAACTAATAATATGGTTGTTTTCTCAAATTGTATGGTTCTGTAACTTGCACTGTCTTGTTTTCAGCCCCTGAATAGAGCAAGGAAGGCAGATGGCAGGGCATGTACATCAAGTGTCCAGGTCTTTCCACAAAGACACCCGTGACAATGCCAATTCATCGATTGTCGATGATAGCTACTGTCCCAGCCATTCCAGCGCAAACAATCGCTGCCTTTGCACACGAATCAATTGATATAATTCAGCAAAGAAAGAGATGAAAGAGATTCAAATATCATCATAACAGTCAATGAGATACATGAATTGAAAAATAGGCAAGCTTGGATTGAGCAGATCCTTAATAATCTACTCTGCAGATCTAATGGAAAGCCAGCTGTTACTTGCACTCCGATGAATTCTACCTAACAGAAATGCAGTTTTCCCAATGATGCCATTTGTATGGCTTGTATCATTTGAGTTATTTCGACTTGTTGTTGTATTTGAGAATTTTTGCTGTTATTGTAATCCTTGAGCATTTTTTCCTATTATTGCTATAGTTTGCAATCATTGTAACAAATTTTCAATGTAATGATTATTTTATCTTGCACTCGGCCTTAAACAGAACTACTAGTATGGTCTCACAATTTTTTATCATTATACTATGCAAGATTTAGCGGTCGCCCCAAATTCAGAGCACCCATAGCGATTTGGGGGCCGGCGTCGTTTTAGGGCTCGCAAGTCGCACCGGTGCGCTCCAAACGGCGCCGGCTATTTGTCGAGCCGAGTAGAATCGCCGGCATCCCCGAGCCGGCCCCTTCGCCAGGGGCGCGAATCAGGTGCTCCGGGTGCCTCGCGGAACGACGGTTTTCGCTGGTAGAGGCGCCTTGTCGGCGAGAGGACGCGACGGTTCGCATCGGCCGGCCACGACGCGGAAGGTTGGTCGTCGGCGTTTAAATGGCCTCCCGCGCGGAAACCGAGGCAGCGACTGGCCACGAGGGCAGCGACTGGCCACGCGGCGTCCAGTCGCCGTAAATGTGGGTAGTTGCCACCGCTAGATATATAGGACGTACGCCGTCCACCACCGCCGCTCCATTCTCTACTCTCCACATCAAGATGCCACGCCGTCTGAAGACCACCTACTCGATGCTTGGCCTCAACGGCCGCGCGCTGCCTCCACCACCACGGCAGCCGCAGCCGGAGCCGGAGCTGCAGGCCGACGACGAGCACAGCTCCGACGAGGACGAGGACCCACGGTTCGAGTCCTGGCACGATGTCTATGTAGCAGAAGCGGAAGCAGAGGCGGCGGATCGAGGAGTCAGCGCAGTCGGGCGAGCCGCCGCAGGCCCCCGCCGACCCGGAGCAGGCGGCGATCCTCGCGTCGCTGAACGCACAACGATACCAGCGGTTGAGGGAGGAGGAGCGCGAGTTCGTCAACGACGCGAACCTCGAGCACGTCCTCGAGATATCGCGCCAGCGAGCGGTCACGGAGGAGGCGGGACGCCGCCTCAAGGAGGCGGAGCGACAGAAGCTCGCAGAGCTCAACGCTCATCGCCACCAGGACGCGTTCGCTCGCCAGCAGGCGAGGTGCGCCGAGATCGAAGCTTCTCGGGAAAGGCTGGAAGCGCGGGGACAGCGCCGCCGGCAAGCCCCTGCGACGCCGGCCGCCATGCTCCACCGCCAGATGCGCGAAGCAACGGAGGAGAAGCGGGCACGGAAGCAGGCGGCAATGGCGAAGAACAACGACGAGGCAGGGCCGTCGAGCGCCCCTACCGACGGCCAGTAGACCAGGATTAAGTTTATGTTTAGTTATGTTTAAATTCGAGCTACTTTGGTATAAATTTCGTATGAATTTGGGTTTTTAGATGTCAATTTAAATTTTAAAATCTATCGGGGCTGCCGTTTTGGGGCCGCCGGTGTGGGAGCTTAGTCCCCAAATAGAGGATGCTGTGCCGGTGGAGATGCTCTTATAGATAGATAATGATCATGGTAACAGAAAAAATCGTCAACGTGATGATGATTTGATGTTGCACTCGACCTTGAACATAAGTACTAGTACGGTCTCACAATTTTTTTAATCATTATACTTTGCAACATTTAGCAGATGCGCCAAATTCAGACATAGATCATGATCATGGTAACAAATTTTCAGCATGATGATGATTTGATGTTGCACTCGGGCTTGAACAGAAGTACTAGTACGGTCACTCAAAATTTTAGCATTATACTTTGCAATGGATGCACCAATTTCAGATATAGATCATGATCAGGGTAACAAATTTTCAACGTGATGATGTTTTGATGTTGCACTCGGCCTTGAACTGAAATACTAGTACGGTCTCACAATTTTTTATCACTATAATTTGCAAGATCTAGCGGATGAGCCAATTTCAGAGATAGATGATGATCATGGTAGTAACCGGTATTTAATGTGATGATGATTTGATTTTGCACTCGGCCTTGAACAGAGGTACTAGTACGGTCTCACATTTTTTAATCATTATAGTTGGACCTTAGCCAAATTCAAAATCTCATAGCGGCAAAACTTCCCGCCCACAAAATACAAAAATTTGACACGCTTCCAAATTCCCATTCTACCCCTGCGGAGATGACAGAAGGTTGGTGGGGGGTGGGGGGTATGCCCGTCATTTTTTGGATCACCACCTCCCTAGCCCGGAAACCCTCCCAGAAAAAATTCATTTCCCTCAGACCACCCACCGGAACTTCCCAAGTCCCTCTCTCCCACCTCCACGACCACCGCACCGGAACATCCCCGCCGGACTTCACGACCTACCGAGCCCTCGCGATCCTCGTCATCCGGCTGCCTGCCGGAGCCGCTTCATCGACGCCGTCATCAACCGGACCGGATCATCCCCGCCGTACCTCGAAACCATATGCTCATCCAGCAGTCTACATGATCGCTTCAGCTTAGCCGCTTCGCCGGATCCGTCTTCCACCGCATCGGATCTTGCTCACCGACACCGCTGTGCATGAACCGGATCTGCTTCACCGGCGCCGTGCATGATCTAAACTCTTCTACTGTCACTTTTCTATTGCTTGCCTGCAAGTTCTTGTTTAATCTTGGGGGAACCTGTTTGTGCTAACGACGCGCCATTACTTTTTTGCAGATGAGATGAGTAACCATGAAGTGTAATGGCCGTCTCTTCAACCCCAAGTAGCACATGTAGCGTACTTCATCACCGGATCTATCAACCCCAGGAAGATCTGTTGTGACTCCCACAGAGTGCTTCTCCTAATGTAAGTCCCTTGTTTTAGCGCCATGTTCGGGTTCGGATGCTTGTTTGTCCGAAGCTCTTTTAGTTCATTCCTAGCTATGACCGTAACACGTTGCTATTTTCTACTTCATTGCTAACTTTAAGCGATTGAACATTTTGGTTTGCATTCCTGCTCTGTAGATGTAGCCATCATAACTTCTATCTTATGATCGTTGTTACAAAAATTATAGGTATTATAGTAACATCCTGCTATTATTTAGTTCATGGCCAATTTTAAGTAATTGCACATGTTGGTTCGCATTCCCTGCTCTATAGCTTTTGGCATCGTAACTTCTATATTTGGTTTACATTCCTGCTCCTGTAGATCTAGCCATCATAACTTTATCTTGCTCGATCGTTGTTACAAAAATTATGGCCTGCTACTATGTTGTTTGTGCCAATTTTTACTCCATGAACATGTTGGCTTGCATTCCTGTACTACAGGTGATGCCATTGTTTTGTATCTAGTTCATTGTAAGCTAACAAAGTAAGGACTTAGTTTGGCATGCTATCACTCGCTATCTAGCCCGTAGTACAAATAAACTTGTCATACTACTAGATAATAATTTTGCGTGCCATCTTGTTCTTCAAAAGCTGCATTATTGACTTGTTTCTACGACTTGGCATGACGCTCACATATGGAAAGCTGAACATATTGGTTTGCATTCCCTCTTATACAAGTTCACAGTGATCCCACTATATTCTCGTATCTGGTCCATCCTAAGCTCCAGCATTAACTATCCTCTATGTGTTGCTCATTACAAGTTTATATCCCGAAACATCTTGATTTGCATCCCCTTCACTATAAGTTCAGGAGTATTATTTAGTTCACGGCCAAAATGAAGTAATTGCACTTGGCACATGTTGGTTCACATTCCCTCCTCTTTAGCTTTTGCCATCGTAACTTCTATTTTTGGTTTACATTCCCTGCTCTGTAGATGTAGCCATCATAACTTCATCTTGCTCGGTCGTTGTTACAAAATTTATAGCCTGCTACTATGTTGTTCATGCCAATTTTGTACTCCCTGAACATGTTGGTTTGCATGGGACTCGACAGTAGTAAGTCTATTTGTTTCATTCTAACATGCTCGTTATATTGGCTGTTGGTATGCGGCATGCACTCTTTGTTTGCTTATTGTGCGCATTACAATGATCTTGTTATAACGACGAAATGATGAGTTCCAAATTCTTTGGCAAACAATATTGTAGTGTCTTTGCCTTTCCATTGTTCTTTGTCTTAACTTGTAATGTCTTTGTTTCAGATATAGGTGCTGCATGGACAACTTAAAAGATTTGCTTGGGATCACTTCATTGTATTGCTAGGTTTAATTACCATTCAATTTCTCCGGGTTCTGTAATATTTTTTCAATGCCTTGCGGTGATGTAATATTTAGTTAGTTTTTATAGTTCTTTCGCATTTTTTCTTTGGTGCTTGTGGTAAGTGAGGCTATCCGACGTAAATCAATGCTGCGTAAATATTCTCAGTAGCTAAATCACGAATTCCCATCCCTTAAACGGCCCAATTAAGCGAAATCACATATGTGCCGGCCCGCAAAATCCTAAAGCGCCTATTAAGCCGGCATATAAACAGCAACTAAACGGGCTGGCCCACTTACTTATTGGGCCAGCCCACTTGATTCTTGTGGACCCCACACTTTTATTGGGCACCCACTTGCTTTAAGGTGGACCCCACCCACTACCGGGCCGGCCCACTAACTAGTTGGGCCAGCCCAATTGCTTTTGTGGTGGCCCCCACATACTAAATGGGCCGGCCCTTTAAGACGAAAGTGGGACCCACTGTGTTTTTGGCCCGCCCACTATCTTGTTGGGCCGCCCACTTGCTATATGGTGGACCCCACATACTAAATGGGCGGACCCTTAACAGGAAAGTGGGACCCACCGTGTTTTTGGCCGGCCCACTATCTTGTTGGGCCGCCCACTTGCTATATGGTGGACCCCACATACTAAATGGGCGGACCCTTAACGAGAAAGTGGGACCCACTGTGTTTTTGGCCCGCCCACTAGCATGTTGGGCCGGCCCACTTGCTATATGGTGGACGCCACATACTAAATGGGCCGGCCCTTTAACAGAAAGTGGGACCCACTGTGTTTTGGCCCGCCCACTATCTTGTTGGGCCGCCCACTTGCTATATGGTGGACCCCACATACTAAATGGGCCAGCCCTTTAACAGGAAAGTGGGACCCACTGTGTTTTTGGCCCGCCCACTATCTTGTTGGGCGGCCCACTTGCTATATGGTGGACCCCACGTACTAAATGGGCTGGCCCTTTAACAGAAAGTGGGACCCACCGTGCTTTTGGCCCGGCCCATCGGCTTGTTGGGCCACCCATTTGATCAAATGTGGACCCCACGTACTAAATGGGCCGGCCCGATAGCAGGAAAGTGGGACCCACATGCTAATTGGGCCGGCCCAATAACTTCTTGGGCCGGCCCAGTTGCCTTAATGTGGACCCCACTTTGTAAATGGGCCGGCGCGATACCAAGAAAGTGGGTCCCACATGTCTTGTGGGCCGGCCCTTTTGCCTGTTGACCGGTCAAACGAGTGCATTCGGCCCGGCCCACATGCTTAGTGGGCCGGCCCATTAAAATTTTGACCAGTCAACCTTAGAGGTTAGGCCCGGCCCACGTAACTAATGGACCAGCCCAGCCATATAGTTGACCGGTCAAACTAAGTCAGCTGGCCCGGCCCGCAAACTTAATGGGCTGGCCCGCTTAAGACGTGGCAGGCCTCGTGTGGACCTACCATCTACCACGGGGTTTCAACCGGTTAACGCCGTTAACTACCAGTTAACGGCGTCTGCCACGTGTCAGTTTGCATGACGTCAGCAGTCAACGGGCTCCCGGAAACACTTGGGCAACGGTCCGATTTTCCGTGGCGGAAGGGCGCCCAAGCGCGACGGACCGAAAAAATCGTCGTAGGACTTTGCCTGACAAAGTTTCCACAACAGAACCCATATCGTCGGGTTAGGCCCATAGGCGACGAAAAATACCCCTTAGCGGACGATTTTGAGACGTTGTCTATCAGAACTTTTCTTGTAGTGATATGTCCAAAACTGAAACTTCCACCATGGATCATGGCTTTAGTTAGCGGCCCAATGTTCTTCTCTAACAATATGCATGCTTAACCATAAGGTGGTAGATCGCTCTTACTTCAGATAAGACGAACATGCATAGCAACTCACATGAAATTCAACAAAGAGTAGTTGATGGCGTCCCCAGTGAACATGGTTATCGCACAACAAGCAACTTAATAAGAGATAAAGTGCATAATTACATATTCAATACCACAATAGTTTTTAAGCTATTTGTCCCATGAGCTATATATTGTAAGGCGAATGATGGAATTTTAAAGGTAGCACTCAAGCAATTTACTTTGGAATGGCGGAAAATACCATGTAGTAGGTAGGTATGGTGGACACAAATGGCATAGTGGTTGGCTCAAGTATTTTGGATGCATGAGAAGTATTCCCTCTCGATACAAGGTTTAGGCTAGCAAGGCTTATTTGAAACAAACACAAGGATGAACCGGTGCAGCAAAACTCACATAAAAGACATATTGAAAACATTATAAGACTCTACACCGTCTTCCTTGTTGTTCAAACTCAATACTAGAAATTATCTAGACCTTAGAGAAACCAAATATGCAAACCAAATTTTAGCATGCTCTATGTATTTCTTCATTAATGGGTGCAAAGCATATGATGCAAGAGCTTAATCATGAGCACAACAATTGCCAAGTATCACATTACCCAAGACATTAATAGCAATTACTACATGTATCATTTTCCAATTCCAACCATATAACAATTTAACGAAGGAGAAACTTCGCCATGAATACTATGAGTAGAAACCAAGGACATACTTGTCCATATGCTACAGCGGAGCGTGTCTCTCTCCCATAAAGTGAATGCTAGGATCCATTTTATTCAAACAAAACAAAAAACAAAAACAAACCGACGCTCCAAGAAAAAGCACATAAGATGTGATGGAATAAAAATATAGTTTCAGGGGAGGAACCTGATAATGTTGTCGATGAAGAAGGGGATGCCTTGGGCATCCCCAAGCTTAGACGCTTGAGTCTTCTTAATATATGCAGGGGTGAACCACCGGGGCATCCCCAAGCTTAGAGCTTTCACTCTCCTTGATCATGTTGCATCATACTCCTCTCTTGATCCTTGAAAACTTCCTCCACACCAAACTTAGAACAACTCATTAGAGGGTTAGTGCACAATAAAAATTAACATATTCAGAGGTGACACAATCATTCTTAACACTTCTGGACATTGCATAATGCTACTGGACATTAATGGATCAAAGAAATTCATCCAACATAGCAAAAGATGCAATGCGAAATAAAAGGCAGAATCTGTCAAAACAGAACAGTTCGTATTGACGAATTTTAAAATGGCACCAGACTTGCTCAAATGAAAATTCTCAAATTGAATGAAAGTTGCGTACATATCTGAGGATCACTCACGTAAACTGGCATAATTTTCTGAGTTACCTACAGAGAAAACAGCCCAGATTCGTGACAGCAAAGAAATCTGTTTCTACGCAGTAATCCAAATCTAGTATGAACTTTTCTATCAACGGCTTAACTTGGCACAATAAAACACTAAACTAAGATAAGGAGAGGTTGCTACAGTAGTAAACAACTTCCAAGACACAAAATAAAAACAAAGTACTGTAGGTAAAAACATGGGTTGTCTCCCATAAGCGCTTTTCTTTAACGCCTTTCAGCTAGGCGCAGAAAGTGTGTATCAAGTATTATCAAGAGACGAAGTGTCAACATCATAATTTGTTCTCATAATAGAATCAAAAGGTAACTTCATTCTCTTTCTAGGGAAGTGTTCCATACCTTTCTTGAGAGGAAATTAATATTTTATATTACCTTCCTTCATATCAATGATAGCACCAACAGTTCGAAGAAAAGGTCTTCCCAATATAATGGGATAAGATGCATTGCATTCAATATCCAAGACAACAAAATCAACGGGGACAAGGTTATTGTTAACGGTAATGCGAACATTATCAACTTTCCCCAAAGGTTTCTTTGTAGAATGATCAGCAAGATTAACATCCAAATAACAATTTTTCAGCGGTGGCAAGTCAAGCATATCATAAATTTTCTTAGGCATAACAGAAATACTTGCACCAAGATCACATAAAGCATTACAATCAAAATCTTTAACCTTCATCTTAATGATGGGCTCCCAACCATCCTCTAGCTTTTTAGGAATAGAGGCTTCGCGCTCTAGTTTCTCTTCTCTAGCTTTTATGAGAGCATTTGTAATATGATGCGTGAAAGCCAAATTTATAGTACTAGCATTAGGACTTTTAGCAAGTTTTTGTAAGAACTTTATAACTTCAGAGATGTGGCAATCATCAAAATTCAAACCATTATAATCTAAAGCAATGGGATCATCATCCCCAATGTTGGAAAAAATTTCAGCAGCTTTATCGCAGGCAGTTTCAGCAGTTTTAGCAGTTTCAGGCAGTTTCTCGCGCTTTGCATTAGAAGTGGAAACATTGCTAACACCAATTCTTTTATTATTGTTAATAGGAGGTGCAGCAACATGTGTAGCATTAGCATTACAAGTGGTGGTAATAGTCCAAACTTTAGCTACATTCTTCTCTTTAGCTAGTTTTTCATTTTCTTCTCTATCCCACCTAGCACGCAGTTCAGCCATTAATCTTATATTCTCATTAATTCTTACTTGGATGGAATTTGCTGTAGTAGTAATTTTATTATGATGATTCTCATTAGGCATAACTTTCGATTTCAAAAGATCAAAATCAGCAGCAAGACTATCGACTTTAGAAGCAAGTATATCAATTTTCCCAAGCTTTTCTTCAACAGATTTGTTAAAAGCAGTTTGTGTACTAATAAATTCTTTAAGCATAGCTTCAAGTCCAGGGGGTGTGTTCCTATTATTGTTGTAAGAATTCCCATAAGAATTACCATAGCCGTTGCCATTATTATAAGGATATGGCCTATAGTTGTTACTAGAATTGTTCCGGTAAGCATTGTTGTTGAAATTACTATTTTTAATGAAGTTTACATCAACATGTTCTTCTTGTGCAACCAATGAAGCTAACGGAACATTATTAGGATCAACATTAGGCCTACCATTCACAAGCATAGACATAATAGCATCAATCTTATCACTCAAAGAAGAGGTTTCTTCGACAGAATTTACCTTCTTACCTTGTGGAGCTCTTTCCGTGTGCCATTCAGAGTAGTTGATCATCATATTATCAAGAAGCTTTGTTGCTTCACCAAGAGTGATGGACATAAAGGTACCTCCAGCAGCTGAATCCAATAAATTCCGTGAAGAAAAATTTAGTCCTGCATAGAAGGTTTGGATGATCATCCAAGTAGTCAGTCCATGGGTTGGGCAATTTTTAACCAGAGATTTCATTCTTTCCCAAGCTTGAGCAACATGTTCAGTATCTAATTGTTTAAAATTCATTATGCTACTCCTCAAAGATATAATTTTAGCAGGAGGATAATATCTACCAATAAAAGCATCCTTGCATTTAGTCCATGAATCAATACTATTCTTAGGCAGAGATAGCAACCAATCTTTAGCTCTTCCTCTTAATGAGAAAGGGAACAATTTTAATTTTATAATGTCACCATCTACATCTTTATATTTTTGCATTTCACATAGTTCAACAAAATTATTAAGATGGGCAGCAGCATCATCAGAACTAACACCAGAAAATTGCTCTCGCATAACAAGATTCAGTAAAGCAGGTTTAATTTCAAAAAATTCTGCTGTATTTTCAGGAGTATTCATTTTAGCAACAGTAAATAAAGCAAACTAGATAAAGTAAATGCAAGTAACTAATTTTTTTGTGTTTTTGATATAGCAAACAAGATAGCAAATAAAGTAAAACTAGCAACTAATTTTTTTGTATTTTGATTTAGTGCAGCAAACAAAGTAGTAAATAAAACTAAGCAAGACAAAAACAAAGTAAAGAGATTGAGAAGTGGAGACTCCCCTTGCAGCGTGTCTTGATCTCCCCGGCAACGGCGCCAGAAAAAGAGCTTGATGGCGTGTAACTCACACGTTCGTTGGGGACCCCAAGAGGAAGGTATGATGCGCACAGCAGCAAGTTTTCCCTCAGAAAGAAACCAAGGTTTATCGAACCAGGAGGAGCCAAGAAGCACGTTGAAGGTTGATGGCGGCGGGATGTAGTGCGGCGCAACACCAGGGATTCCGGCGCCAACGTGGAACCTGCACAACACAACCAAAGTACTTTGCCCCAACAAAACAGTGAGGTTGTCAATCTCACCGGCTTGCTGTAACAATGGATTAACCGTATTGTGTGGAAGATGATTGTTTGCAGAAGACAGTAGAACAAGTATTGCAGTAGATTGTATTTCATTATAGAGAATTGGACCGGGGTCCACAGTTCACTAGAGGTGTCTCTCCCATAAGATAAACAGCATGTTGGGTGAAGAAATTACAGTTGGGCAATTGACAAATAAAGAGGGCATGACCATGCACATACATATCATGATGAGTATAGTGAGATTTAATTGGGCATTACGACAAAGTACATAGACCGCTATCCAGCATGCATCTATGCCTAAAAAGTCCACCTTCAGGTTATCATCCGAACCCCCTCCAGTATTAAGTTGCAAAGCAACAGACAATTGCATTAAGTATTGCGCGTAATGTAACTAGTGACTACATCCTTGAACATAGCACCAATGTTTTATCCCTAGTGGCAACAGCACATCCATAACCTTAGAGGTTCTTGTCACCCCTCCAGATTCACGGAGACATGAACCCACTATCGAGCATAAATACTCCCTCTTGGAGTTACTAGCATCAACTTGGCCAGAGCATCTACTAATAACGGAGAGCATGCAAGATCATAAACAACACATAGACATAGCTTTGATAATCAACATAACAAGTATTCTCTATTCATCGGATCCCAACAAACGCAACATATAGAATTACAGATAGATGATCTTGATCATGTTAGGCAGCTCACAAGATCCGACAATGATAGCACAATGGGGAGAAGACAACCATCTAGCTACTGCTATGGACCCATAGTCCAGGGGTAGACTACTCACACATCACACCGGAGGCGACCATGGCAGCGTGGAGTCCTCCGGGAGATGATTCCCCTCACCGGCAGGGTGCCGGAGGCGATCTCCTGGATCCCCCGAGATGGGATCGGCGTTGGCGGCGTCTCTGGAAGGTTTTCCGTATCGTGGCTCTCGGTACTGGGGGTTTCGTCACGGAGGCTTTAAGTAGGCGGAAGGGCAAGTCAGGAGGGGGCACGAGGGCCCCACACCACAGGCCGGCGCGGCCAAGGGGGGGCCACGCCGCCCTAGGGTTTGGGCACCCCGTGGCCCCACTTCGTTTCGTCTTCGGACTTCTGGAAGCTTCGTGGCAAAATAGGACCCTGGGCGTTGATTTCGTCCAATTCCGAGAATATTTCGTTACTAGGATTTCTGAAACCAAAAACAGCAGAAAACAGCAACTGGCACTTCGGCATCTTGTTAATAGGTTAGTTCCAGAAAATGCACGAATATGACATAAAGTGTGCATAAAACATGTAGATAACATCAATAATGTGGCATGGAACATCAGAAATTATCGATACGTTGGAGACGTATCAGTGAGTCACAAAAAAGCTTGTCATAGAAAAGCGAGACAAGAAGAATTTGATGATCCGAAGAAATAGAAGAGATATGAGTACTTACTAACAAAATGTCGACTCTGCGACTCTAAGTGAGTAAGAATTTCTGTTTCACGAGCAGACTGTTGAGCTATATTGTCGCTCAGAGAAGTTTCCACGTCATGAAGTATTTTTAGAAGATCTTCGACGGCGGCAGCATCTGCTTCAGCTTTCTTGCGAGCTTTTTCGCTTTGCTCCAGCTTGATAGAAAGAGCGTCAGCGCGTTTGTTGGATTCCGCAAGATTTTCTGGCATAATAAACGACAGTAAATGTTATGACAAAATAATGGAGTATATTCAGCAGAAGAGGCAGATAAAAAATAGTACCTTCAAGTTTCTTGGCATGGTCACGGTACCGGACGAATTGGGTACCGAGACGGATAAATTCCTTCATCAAAGGCTGACGAGAAGATCAAAAGAAAAGATAAATCAATATAGGAAGTGAAAGTTCGATGGCACTTGGCAAGAAACAAAGGTGAGTTGAAAGTACTGAAATGCTCGGAACGTACAGAAAAAGAGTGAAAAACTTACGTCATCCAATGAAGGAGTCGTGGAACTACCAGTTAACAGGATAGGCTCCTTGGCTGGTTCTACCCTAGCTCTCTTTGGTGAAGAGGCTCGGAGGCTCGCAACTGGAGTTGGATGCTCTGTGTCTTGTTGAGGAGGCGAAGTTTCGTCCCCATTAGGTTGAGCTTCAGAGACAACTAAAGTACGGGACGTAATCGTTCGAGAAGTCGTGTCAATAGGTGTATTTTCATCCTCGTTGCCACTACAATAAATTAGGCGACAAGATAAGAAACAATATAGACAAGATATCGAGAACAAGCAACAAAGAACAGCAAGAACTTACGAGCTGACAAGAGCATCTTCATAAGGATTGAAAGTTTTCCTTTCAGCATTAGGAACAACTTCTTCGGCACGAGATGCGCCGGCTTTGGAGGTGCCGGAATCGACAACCTCGTCCCTTTTTCTCTTGTTATTTGGAGAAGCAGCTGGGGGAGGAGAGTGTGTCGATGCGGTAGCCTCGGATTCAACTTCCTTTTCAGAGGATGCCGCGGATTTTTGAGAACCCGCGATTTCACTCTCAGGGCGAGAAGTACCCTGGTTGTCGTCGGTGACAACAGCCCGTTCTTCGACTTCTCCAGCTTCAGGAAGGGGAGGAAGAGAAGCTAGAACTGGATGATTCTACAAGGACAAAGAATGTCGACAAGAAGTTATGCAAGGGATGTCAGCAAAAATAGAAGTCGACAAAGAATAGTCAAACAAAAATTACCTGAGGGAGTGCGTTGGCGGCGCTATATGGTGTGACACGGCAAGATGACGAGACGGTGTCTTTCTTGCTAAGCGACGAGATCTTTCGGACAAGTTTTTCTAAGTCCTTGACCGACAAATCTACCGACAGGCGATCCACATCTTTGTCGCCAGCATACATCCAGAGGGGGTTTTTGCGAGCTTGCAGAGGCTGCACCCTAATCCTAAGGAAATACGCTGTGATTTGGATACCCGACAATTCTTGTCCACGGGTATTTTGAAGCTGATGGATGCGTGTCATCAGCGGCTCTGTCGCCGCTTTCTCTTTGTCGCTAGCCTCTGCATCCCAGGACCGGCGGCGCAGATTTTTTCATTGCCATCGAAAGGGGGAATGTTGTCTTCCACCAAGCCATGGCTCTCCTCGTGGATATACAACCATTTTTTGCGCCACCCTTGAACTGAATCAGGGAATTTGACGTCGAAGTATTCAATGTCAGGGCGGACGCAGATAACAATGCCACCTATGTTATAGGCGACATTGGTGGAGCCATTGCGGCGGAGAAGAAAGATATGTTTCCAGAGAGCCCAGTTCGGATGGACCCCAAGGAAAGACTCGCAAAGAGTGATAAAAATAGAGATGTGCAGGATGGAGTTGGGGGTGAGATGGTGAAGCTGCAATCCATATACAAATAGCAACCCACACAGAAAATCGTGAATGGGGGAGGAAAGACTGCGGATGAGGTGGTCAACGAAACTGACCCGATACTCGATTGGAGGAGATGGATAGCTCTCCTCGCCGGGGAAGCGCAGCGATTCCTTCTTCTTGCTGATCCCGAGTTTCTTCAGCAAGTTGATGTCTTGGGTGGAGATTTTGGATCCCTCCCACTCGGTGTTCCTCAGATCTTCCGCCGCCATCTTCGACTCTGGAGTTTTGTGCCTAGTGAGTCGACGAGGTGGCATCAACAATGGCGTAGGCGGAAAGCGTGAGTGAGGTTGAGTTCAAGAAGTGATGGGCGCAAGGGAAGATTTTTTGCAGAGGAGAGCAGAGGTGCGGCGTGAGCGAAAGGGAGAACGGAGGAAGAAGATGACCTTAAATAGAGAATCGGCGAAACGACGCACCGTTGGATGGAAAAATTGTGATATGGATGTTGTACACGTGGATGAGGGGTAAAATCGTATTTTCACTGTGAAGGAAAGGAACAGGCGCTACAGTGCGTGCACCAAGAAAAGCGGAGGATGTGTGTCCCCCACTTGCACGACGTGTCAAATTGATGAGGGTTTTGGGCCCGCTAGACAGAGAGAGAGCGTTGCTCGCATCTTCCCGATACAATGATCGTGGCTATCATCAGCAGTGATGTCACTTTATCAATGGAAAAATATCGGCTTTGATAACTTGAACATTGGCGACAAAGAGTCATGACTGGTAATCTCGAGAGCCTTTGATCAAATACAAGTTTTTGATCAAATGCTCGGGGGATACTTTTGAAGAAGGAAATTTTGGGTATGACAAAATAGAAATGGCGAGAGCCTATGATCAAATACAAGCATTTGTTCATAGCCTCGGGGGCTACTCCCATCGGGAGCGCTGGTCGCGTACCCGATGGATATGAAAAGCTCGAGAAAGAATAACAGAAGGTACTAATTTGTTGAGCCTACAACCAAGTACAAGTCCTTGGCTGTAGCCTCGGGGGCTACTCCCATCGGGAACGCTGTTCGCGTGCCCGATGAAATTATAAAAAAGAGAGAGAAGAAAAAAGAAGAA
Source organism: Lolium perenne (assembly GCF_019359855.2). Taxonomy (NCBI): domain Eukaryota; kingdom Viridiplantae; phylum Streptophyta; class Magnoliopsida; order Poales; family Poaceae; genus Lolium; species Lolium perenne. Next base: position 67,059,104 of record NC_067247.2, read on the forward strand.
GTGAGCATATTTCGAGTTATACAAATAACTCTACATATACTCCCATCGGGAAGGCAAAATAAGTTATCCGTTGACTCAATAAAATGTGCTATTCCAACAGCCGAAAAAGCACTCGACAATATATTCTCAGAGCGCCAAAGTTGCGAATAATCTCTGAATGCCGCAAAACTTTGCGAAGGTAAGACCCCAGATCCGTTCTGAGCGGCGTGGCACCGTCTCTGACGTCGGTTTGCTACTTTTTTCCGTATCAACAGATACGAAGAAAAATCCTAACGGACGCGTTAGGTACCCGATAAAATATGACTGGGACTCGATAGAATTGTAAGACCTTAAGCGACACCTGTCGAAGTTAACACCAGTATCCCGAGATCATGTCCAGGGACGTGATCTTTAAGTAGGTTTTTGCGAATTGCCACTAGAGCAGTTAACTAGTACCTGATCTGTCAGATGAACTAGCCCCAACCACCATTATCTCTGTACAATATATAATTGTGTGTCTAAAGATATGCAATAAAATCGACAAAGTTATTGATGATTGTAAAGTTGGAGATTTTTCCTGATTCTTCGATTCAAGCAAAATCTCGGGGGCTACTGACATAGGCATCCCCAATGGGCCTGCCGAAGATGGTACCCGGGGTTTACTGAAGGCCCACGAGTCGAAGAATATGAAGTTCGGAAGCCCAGTTAATATTAAGGAAAGTTGTAGTTGTATTAGGAAATATAGAGACTTGTAATTTTACGGGATAGATTAGAAACCCTCCCGGACTCTGTAACTTGTGTATGACGAAACTCTCGGCTCCACCTCCTATATAAGGGGGAGTCGAGGGACAAAGAAAGGATCGAATCTATTGTCAACATAACCCTAGTTTCTTAATCGTCGAGTACTTTTCGGCTGAAACCTTCGAGATCTACTTGCCCTCTACTTCTAACGAAACCCTAGTCTACAATACGTAGACATTGACAAGTTAATACCTTGTCATTTGTAGAGACCCCAAACCAATGACTTGGGAAATTGAGAACTTGCGAATGATCGATGCACTATCCTACACTCATGCTATCGACCATCAAGAAGAAGAAGGCAACAAAGATGTTTGAAATAAAATAAATGTAGATTTATACTAGATACAAATTCACAAGCAAAAGTGTGAAAAATAATTTCCCCATATGAAACCTTGAAGCTCTTAAGTCTTAATGTTACTTTATTACTATGCAATGGAGAAAACTTGCAAATCGTGCATACATGCATTTCTAGGAGTAGCTCCGTTGAGCATGCATGTGGGGTCGATACAAATTGGTGAGCTAGCCATCTCACGGTATGATTGCCCCCATGGGGCTCTCACAGGCGTTTGGATTTTGGGCCGTCCGATCGAGCTGACGTGGCGCGATCTCGGCCAGCCATTCCATCCAGGGCGCGAGGCCCTCCCGCAGACCCGCATTTTATCCACGGGTCCTGTGAAGCCCGCTCGGCCCAGACTCTCCCGTCGCGCGTGGCTGCCAAACCCTAGCCAATCCTCTCCCCGCAGCCTGCCTCGCGATTTCTTCCTCCCCTGCTCGCCCCCCGCGCGGCCACCACACCATGAGCTCGGCCCGGCGCCGCCGATGGAGCGACGAGGCGCGGGAGAGGCGCCGCTGCTGGAGCGCAGCGCGCGGGAGCGGCGCGCCGGTCGAGGCGTAGGAGAGGCACCGGTGATGGAGCGCAGCGCCGCGGGAGCAGCGCGCCGGTGGAGCGACGACGTCGAGCGAGCTGAGTAGTGAGCGGGAGCGGCGCCGCCCATGGACACAGCAGCCTATTGCTGCAGCCAATCGTAAGCCTGCTTCTCTCCCCAATCCCTACCTCCATCTCTCTCCCCCAATTCACGCCTCCATCTCTTCTTCATTCCTTTCCATCTCTCCTCCAATTCCTTTTCATCCTTTGGTTTTCCCCATGGCTAGAGTAGGGAGAGGCAAAGGGAAGCATCCCTCCATGGATGAGGAGGCGGAGCTTGATGTGGATCGCCGGGGGCAGCGCCGCGCCGCCGCCAGGGATGGGAGGAAGGGGAGGAGGCAGAGAACGAGGAGACATCGAGAAGAGGGGTGTTTTGATCTCCTTATTCCTCCAATGGATGGGGAACAAGCAGTACGATTGCCTCAATTTCGAGTCAGCTCAGCCGCCATGAAGGAGGAGGATGTGCTCCACCTCATCTCCATCCTCACGGCTTTGCCACCGGATTGGTGCCGATCTCCGTGTCCCCTGCAAGGGGATCCCAACCTTTCCATCTCTCCTATCAATTTCTCGGTTTCTCTCTAGCAGGTTACCATCTATCTCACTTCTCTCCTTTTCATCTCAGATTTTGATTTATCTTTGATGTTCTATGAAAAATCTTAGCAGGTTATAGCGGAAGATTAATCCATGTAATGTTTATATTTGAAATTTAGCTGCAGCTAATGTACAATATATTACCTCACTCACATATGTGACTTGAATTTGTAGTGTATTTTCTAACTTCCGTGTGGCACTAGCATGTGCAAGCTATCATTAATAAAATAGCATGATAAATTTTTTTCTGGATTGAGCAGCATATTGCGATATTTGTCTAGGTTCATCTCTGAAATCAAATTATAAAACTCAGATCTCATTATATGTGAGTTACCGTGATTTTATTTCCCTTTCACACATCAGATTGCTGCTATATGGAAGTTGCTTGAGATTCCGTGTCACGGTTTGATTGTCCATCCTGGCTTTTATAGTGTCATGCGGAGAAGGAGTGGTGAAGAGAGGCTTCACGGAAGACATCTATTGCCTTGAAGAGCAACACCCAACCTTCTGCAACAAGGTGAGCAAAGATTCATAGAAATTGTTCCATGCCTCAAGTTTGGTTAACAAGAAGAACTTGCTCGCTCATTTGGTTAAATACCTGAATATTTATTCCTTAACATGTCTTCTGTTGTTTAGCAGAAAGAAAAGAAACAATTCTTCCAGTGATTAATCTGTAGAGAAAGTTGTCTCTGAAATTTTTATCTGGAAATGGATACTTTGGATACAGATGATTTATGCTTGAATTGGCACATGGTCTTCTTTTAGCCTCCAAATTATTTAGGATTCGTACATTAAGATGTACATTAAGATCTGCAGCTACTGCTTCTAGAAAAGATGTGCTCTATTTGTTTTCTGCATTTCATATGTAGTTGAATCAATACCACTATTCATATGCTCCCCTTGCTGTAGATATTTTACTTTCATCTCTATTTGTTCACCTATTAACAGATTGAAGTTATAGGGTGGTTAGCCACGTTGTTCATACCTTCGTCACCACCATCACCTCCTGCCCAGCTGTCTTGAGACTGAATATAGGTATCAGCGATGGGTTCCTCACCTCACTCTGTCATCTTATAATTTGGCATCCATTATTTAGTCGTGTCTTCCCTCATCATCCTTTTCATTGCTTGCTCAGGTCGACCGGGTCTTATTGGTAAGCAGTGGCTCTTCCTATGTGTGTATGGATCAACAACTTCCGACACCCAACTTCCAACCTTTAATCTAATGACTTGATGACTAATTCTCTGTTGCAGTACTGCATTCTCACTTTGCACCACCGTGTCGACCAAAGGTAATAGACTCAATCTTCTATTGTTATATGGGATGTATTTATGAGTTAGGATTTCACATACGTGCTAATATATGGGATGCATTTATGGGTTAGTTCTGCAAAAGAAATATCAACGCTAATTGTTGTTTTCACCGGAAAAAACAAATATTTACATAGTTGCCACCTATGTCTTAATGAGCTGAGATTGGCCACTCATGTATTTTTTGCTTACTGAATAATGGATGATTTGCCAACAGAGACAACCAAATATTGAAGCGCATACATTATACTGTACCAGACAATGCAAAGGTGTGAAGTTCCTTTGTGCTCAACGGCAACACAGAACTTCTAGGCCTGACTTGTCATTCTTCCTGCAGCATGGTTGAGGTTTGTCTCCGAGCATTCATCTTCTCTGAGATTCCCTTTTGTCACTGTATTATTTTTTTGTGGAAATTAAGAGGACCAGATCCATTACGTAATCATAGAATTTGCAGCGTGTCATCGTTTGTGTGGATCTTCTCGTTTGTTGTTAACGAGCAGCAGTGCACGACGAGGTGCTCTCTCCTGTCTCTCATTTGTTGTTTGTGTGGATCTGAAAATAGTAGGCTATTAGTTTTATTTTTCTGTGCTAGGATTAGTTATAATTAGGTGCTAGGAATTAACGATAGGAGTAAGATTAAATATAGTGTCTTCTCAATGCTGAAAATTTATGCTTGCGAGTGTTTAATCTACTAACTGACTTGAGACCTATTACAGAAAGGCAATCACTTAAACATATAGATAAAAGAGAGCTTTATCCTTTCAGCTTTTTAGGTATGCTTGGCTCTTGTAATATAATATCCGAAACTACTTCCTGATGAGCAATAATTTTCTAAAGCTTCTCAGATAAAAGATTGCAGATTTTAACAGGGCATATGCATATTTTTCTCCCAAAAAAGCTCAACTAAGACATGGTCATTATGGAGTGAGCTTGCCTTGTGACTGAACCTTTTTCCAGCTTTGCTACCATTGAACAGACCTCTGCTTCTTTATTTATGAAAAAATCCCATTAATCCTATTAACTATTACTTTTCCTATGGTTGTCCAGCTATGCTTTGACATGACTAACTGTAGTATTGCTCCTGGTCTTCCAGACAATTCAAATTCTGGAACTACAAAGATACTATTCAAGAAATACGGGAATACAAAGCAAGAGGATGTGCTCAACTTTTCTCTGACTTATTATGTTTACATGTATGATTGCTGGACTACCGGTATGGCTCGTATTCTTTAATTTTTCAAGGTAAACTACCGGTCTTCATCATCGACTGCAAGGGGAGAGCAGCTTAATTATTGAGTACGTCGAGATATCGGAGTGAAGACAATCATTCCAGGTGAGTACATTAAGGAGTGCCTTCTCTAATTATATTAGATGGCTTTCTGTTCACCAAAAAAAGATGACTTTGAGCTTCTCTAGATGTGTGTAATACTTGCATTGATCTGTTTTGTTTTTTCTTGCACATCTGGTTACTATTCATCATGGTAGGTCTTGCTGATCCTGCTGTTGCGGCTAATTTTATTTATTGTAGTTAATGTTTTGTATCTGATGGGAAGGTTAGTTGACCTGTGGTTGACTGCTTCAATGAATGACTATGTATGGTGCAAAACTTATTTTCAAAGGTTGCTTTGTTGCCACTGTGTTGCATCACTATAGCCTATGGCTGACGGCTGCATTGTGCTAATTTGCCTAATTTTCAGAGCTATACATCCTTAGTCTAATCAAGCACTTTTAAAAAGTCAGTACCTTTCCCTTTCCATCACTTATTTGTGAATTCCGATGTTTTGTGTTATAATTATGTGTTCCTGCAATAGAAAAGCTAGAATTATATGAATATTTGGCTCATCGGAAAAAGAACAATACAATCCACCTCTGTTTTCTTTATAACTTCATTCCTTTGTATTTTTTGCATATATACCTCCAGTATTTGTGCTTTATAGCATACTATAATTAGCTAATTGCTTAGATGATTAACTTATGTTTCTTAGTATTCACATGGTATATACTAATTAACGTTATCGCTTCATTTTTTCTACTTACAGATGTTACTTGAAGCATTGATGTGTTCTCATGCCAGCCGTTCAGACTGCACCCATTTGCTTGCACAATACAGTACACTTATGGTGAAATTTGGTAAGTTCTTGCATACTGTTTTAGCAGTCCGTATGGTTCAGATCCATTATCCTGTGAGCTTAATATTTTTTTTGGCTGTAATCAGCACGTATGGCACAATTTTTTTTTACCGTGTGCTAAGCAGTTTACTGTACCACAGGCTAATTGACTTTGTTAGTAGTGTGGTCCACTATATATAGGTGAAACATGGGTTACTGTATGTAGGTCAAACATACTGCTCTTATATCTTTGTAAAATTGCTTATGGAATTATACAATCATAACATGTTGCCAAAATTGCTTATGAAATTATATAATCATAACATGTTGCCAAAATGATCATAGCAGGCTTCCATTGAAACAAAAATACTATATCTAAGAGTGTGGTCCACTGAAAACTATTATATGCACTACTATTCTTTTTAGGCATTCATTACTGAAACTCCTTTGTTAGTAGAGCAAGGTCTCATTGAATTTTATGGAATCTGCCAATTGTGAGAGTAACCGGAAAATGAGTATATTCATGGTTCCAGAATCTTGGATGAATTTGGATGTATTAAGCTGCTTTGAGATGGTATGCCATGATATGATATAACCTATTTATATATACGGAGTTACAAACCCTTCCAATGTTGAATAATGGGTCATCGCCAAATGAGTGATACGCCATGATAATTCGCACGCCTCTTATTCTGTTTTTTAGACCAATTAGTCTTAAAGTAATGAGTAGCAAAAAAAACTTATTGCGCGAGTCTTTGGATTAGCTCCTCAATAGCACTGCCCTTGGACCTCAATGACACAGCTCAACATGAATTTCGCATCTAAAGGTTACATACTTTCCTTTAGATTTATTAACTCCAGTTCAATAAGGATTTCAGCATGCCGTAAATCCAAATTGATAATTTTACTATTGTTTTGGCTGCTAATTGTTTCATCCAGAAGTTTCTTCATTTTAGAGGAGAACACTCATTCATTCACAGAATAAAAGTTTACAGAAGCTTGCGGAGGCAGCTCATTTAGTTTAGGAGAAAATCCCTGGAGTTTGAGATGGTTTCCCTCCCATTGTTGTGTACTATATTACACCGCAGATGCCAACTTTGCATTGTACTGCTGAATAAATCTTGCCCTGTGCGCATAAATTTTTCCACTGGATTGCAGGAAAACGTAGCTTCAGAGGATGTGCAGATTCAAGCAAAGCCAGTGCTCGCCGTCACCAAGGTGTTGCGGTGTTCCGCGGTCGTCCGCGTCTCTGAGGATGGTAATCGAATTGTTTTCCCTTGGCCTGCCTACCATTAAGTATTCCTGTGTCGTGGCTACTAAGCATAAATTCTGAGCGAAATGACAATATTCCATTTCCAGTTTTATGTAGAGACTAACATAGTGAATTTGTAGTTCATAGTAAAACTGATGATTCAAACCACGACTCCTTAATGTTATATCAAATGCATAATATAAGCAGCTAAATCACCTGGTAAAATGAATGGTTGTTGCATGGTGCAAATAAGACGGAAATGAACGTGTCTTACTTCAGTTATACGCAAGTGACATAGTTTGGTAACTATTGTTTCATTTTGCTCTTATACAAGTTTTCTGAGCATGGCAAGGTATGTTATCTCTATAGCCTTAAAAATCATATTTGAAAGTTCAGTAACATATAGCAGCTACTTAAAGGGGCATTACTACAAATGGATGAATCATGTATTGTAAATTCTGATTGTGCTATGTTGTTTCTGAACTGTATGCATCACGGGTGATTAGCGTAAGGCTACGGAAACATGTTGGATAAGAGGAAATTGTGCGACACAACTTCAGTAAAATTCTCAGAAGAATAGGAAGTAAACCGTGTTATAGAGAAGGAACTTAGTTTTGCAGTAGCTGATCTGGAAATAAAACCAAAGTAAGCTAAGAGATCAGTTTATGCAGTTGAAGAAATTATAACAAAGGAATATGAAGAGATGCTCTCATTCTCATCTCACACAAATCGACATTATTACAAAATCTTCTTATAGAGGTAGAACAGTCCGAAAGTTATGTCTGTCATATGTTTTAGTCCAGATAATAAGAGATCGGGTTACGTTTTTTTTTTCATTTGTAGATATGTTGCCAGGCTATGCGATGGAGACACTACCGGAGGAGGACATCATATCCTAGCAACAACAGCCTAGGACGAGATCCATTTCGCCTGCAACGAAGTTTTGGTAGACCGTCCTGTCTAGGTAGGCGGCCGCGACATCCTGACGAACTTGACTAGCATGTGTAGGTGAATACAAAATTGAGAAATAAGTGAACGGCAAATTGTTGGTGAATGTAAATTTCTGAAAGGAAATAATTAGTTTTATGTTCGTTTTGGTCAAACATCGTTACTGCAGCTGATGCTGTGTTATAATCTGAGTTATTCCATGCGAGCTCGTACTGCAGTTTGGGTTATAATCTGATTTCTGATATACTGCTGGCATTTTTTTGCACATAATACATGCTACTTCAGCTACAATGCAGCTAGCAGCACAAATAAATTGTCAACCAGTGAACCTGCTGCTTATGCAATTGAATAAATAGATGAGCTCACACAGGTTGATAGGGTTGCTTGTACATGCATTTCTCCTATATTTGTTTGCTGCAGCTATTTGATATACAAAAATTCAGAGAATGCTTTTCAGGTTATGAGCATCGGTGAATGTTTCCCAGGCCAACTTCAGCAGATAGGTTCAGAGCTTAAATTGATGTGTCCTTTAAGTTCTCTGAAAAATCTGATTCACAAACCATCCTTAATTAGAATTAGGACAAACGACCCTCTGCTAGCTAGCTACAGTCTAATCAGCTCGCATCAAGTCACGGAAAATAAGAGTTCAGAAAGCTACAGTCTAATCATTACGCATCAAGTCACGGAAAATTAGAGGAGTTTATGACAGAACACAAATACAATGATGTTATCTCTCCTTTTTAACAATTTTTTTGTACCCTGTGTACATAGTAAAGGAAAATCAGAGAAATACACTTGGAAAACCAACAATTCAGCTTTTATAATGGATCGCTGTAATTTTATTGAACCGAATGATTCTTCAGAACGATCAGAACGATAGGGATGCTATTAATTAGCTTATCTTGACATAAGCATAGACGACCTTGCCGGAATGCGGCCACCGCACCTGCCTGGCGCCGGCCTTACCTATTTTGCTGTTTGACTACGTTCAATCACCTGATAATTTTTATGTTTACCCGGTAAATGCAATTACGACGTGACTTCTAAAGACCATTCTGAAATAGACTCATGTAGATGTTGCTTTTGTTGTTCTATCCTTAATTTTATCGATCTTGAAAAAACCAGAGTGTTAATTATTATAATATATGCCTCTATTTCTCTAATTGTATATAAGCACGTTTGGTTGATGATTTGGTTTATTTTATCCTAATTTCATTTGATTGACTTTGTTTTGTAAAATCTAACAATGTATTATCATTTAGCTACCTAATTTTATCATTATTATACAAAGTGTAAATCAAAATGAAATTGACGGGATGGTGCGCCAAGGCGCACCTCTAAATCTAGTTGCAGTTCATGCAGCACAAGCATAGAGCAATGCCTTCGCAGCCTCCGTTGTCAAAGCCCTCGGCCCTGCACGGCACGTTGCAGGTTCCATGCTTGATGCACAGTTTCCCGCTCCACGTCTGGCTATATTTACAGTCACATGATTTTCCTAACACCCCTATCTCTCCTGCATCAATTTACAAGAAATTAGAATTACATAAATAACTTGGATCAGGATGATAGGTAAATTTGTAGCTCGATGATTTGAGTAACCACTTTAGAAAGGGAAAGGGGGGAGGACATAGGATTAGCATCACCAACCACAAGCATATCCTCGCCTGGTTGAGTCTGAACTGTCCTTTGCCAATACTCTTCATGTCGAATGGCATATAGATGAAGTAATGTGTGATGTTGTTTGCAAATTGAACCGATGAGTGTACCGGCATCTCCATGATTTATATTTATAGCAATTAGAACATAAGGATTTAGCAAAATCAAATTATTTTTCCTAGAATATAGCATTAATTAGTTGCCAAAATTATATGGACAACTAATTAATAAAATTTATTACTCCCTCCGATTCATAATAAATATCAAAATTTTAGTTTAGATTTGGACCAAATTAAACAAAACCACTAACACTTATTATAACTTAGATAAAGATGATAGGTAGATTTGTAGATCGATGATTATCCTTATCAGATGACATGACAAGTAGCATCATCGGCATCAAGCTTATCATTGTCTTGATGGGTCTCAACTGTCCTTTGCCAATACTCTTCATGTAGAACGGCATATAGATGAACCAATGGATGATGTTGTTTGCAAATTAAACCGATGAGTGTACCGGTATCTCTATGATTTATATTTATACCAATTACTACCTCCGTTTCAAAGAATAAGGCACCATCATTTTACGTGTTTTTTGTTTGACCAAGAATAACTTCAAATAGATAAAGATTATTTGTATGAAATTAGTATCATTAAAAAATATTTTTCAATACGAAGCTAGCGGTACTAATTACATGTAATATAATCAAGATTTTGTTGTTCAACTTTTGGTCAAAGTTCGTCTTGGAATATATGTGCGCCTTATTTCTTGAAACAGAGGTAGTAGAACATAAGGTTTTAGAAAAAATAAATTATTTACCCCAAAATATATCATTAATTAGTTGTCAATCTTATATTACAACGAATTAATAAAATGTATTACTCCCTCCGATCCATAATAAATATCGAGATTTTAGTTTAAATTTGGACTAAAATTATTGTGAGTACTAGAATAGATTACCATAAATGAAATCGGTTCATGTCATTTATTACTTTTGGTATTTACCAAATAGTAGGATATTAGAAGATATGGCTAGCCTGTAATATCCCAGGTATTGGGGTTACAAAAATAGAGGAAACATATATGTGCATTGCATTCATGCATGGAAAATCCGGGGAATTTTCGCGCTTTTGTTTAAAACTGTCAAAGTGATCGAGATTTCTCTTGCATCGGTGGAATTGAGTTAGTCATCGATGTGAGCGCGACAAATTTCGACATGACCTTTGTGAATTCATGTGTTTTTGGGAGAACCAATTTGAATTCAATCAAATATGGATAATATGAATTCAAATAGAAATTGAATTGAATTTGAATTCCAAACTACAACAAGAAATACAATGTGTAAAAGTAAGCACATTTGATAATTCCAAAAAAAATAAGTAATTTAAACTTTACTACAAATATCAGTACCAATTATTTACATGTCACATAAATATAAATAGAGAATGATTACAAAAGGAAAATAAAAGAAGACCTAAATCTAAATCTTCTCGATCTTCTTATTCTTTATCTGCAAAACAAACAACAAAGAAAAAGGAAATTGTTGGGTGAATATTAAAATGTTGCCATCATCCATGATGAGGCATTTTAATGTTGGAATCTAGCTAATGGGAGTCAAGAACTAATCTTGATTCCCAAATAGTGATTAGAAGGAGGAATATTTTTCTTAGGCAATAACAGGGACAAATAGAATACACTTGGATCAGGAGAGGCAACACTGATCACGAGACAAAAATGAGTGATTGAAGGCAACAAATGACTAGAGGCAGCACCAAATCTAATTTATCCTTAGGCAACAATATTATTTCCCTCTAATCTAGCAAGAATCCTCTAAAAGCCCACAAGGTTATTTATTTGAATCAGTATTGACATGGAGAAGTCAATATGATTCTAGTCCATATATTAGAAGCCACTTGCTAATTAAGCAAAGTCTTAATTAACATAATAGTCACACTTGATCTTATTTAGCTCACATATATTATACACTTGGCAGTACCAAAAATAAAGGGCAGCACTAGATAAGCACAAGCCAACCGTATGCCTTGCACTATGAGGCAAAGAAGATCAGGTTGGATACACACAGGCAGCATAGTCACTAGAAACAGGACACACACAGGCAGCACAGTCACTGCATGCACATCATGTGCTGTCACTTCCCCAGCAAACCACAGCACTACAAACAGCACTACAAAAGCAAAGCAGTAGCCAACCGCATCACACTTTGCTCACATTCACCTTAGTCACCAGCAGCCCAGCTAGCCATCGTTTGCACTAGCAAAAATCCACTCAAATATCAAGAACAACATCAATAGATCCTCTTGCCAGCCTTGTGCATGATCTACCAGCAAGATCACATCCACCGCCATAAACAAACACCACCGATGATTTCTTAGAAGAAATAGGAAACAAATCAAGAATCTAGGAGGAGCAGGCTGACCACAAGAAGAAGATCAATTAACAGTCTAGAAGGCCAAGATATCTACAAACAGCAGGTTAATCCATCAACTTAATAAAAGCATGTGTTCTTAGCCTTTGCATCTCAGGGAAAATAAAAGGGTAACATGCAAAGTAAATAAATCCAACCACCCTGCAACTAGATCTGGTCTAGGAGGATCAGGAGGAATTATTTCTCTCAGATCTGCATAGAGGTGCTATGCCAGCTCATCACTGAGAATTAAAAGCCACAATAGCATCTGTTCTTATCAAGAAATTGTGCCTCAGCCTATTGCATCATTGGCTAGGCCAAGAAGTAAGCATAGTAATGTTCTTATCAGTTTCTATTCCGATGAAAGAGAAACCATCTGTAAAGGCAGCAAGATCCATAAATACAAGCCAGCCATCAAGTAAATCATCAAGCACCAATACCTCTACCTTGTTGCTTAAACTCAACCCATAAATGCAACATCAAATTATTATACCAAGATAATTATGCCTGTATGAATAAACCATCCAAACAGGGGCACCACACCTACACATCCACAATAGAGTGTCCATATAAATAAACTTCAGAGAATTGCTTGGGGTCCAGGAAATGCTCCGAGGCCAACCAAGAAATCTCCAAGAAAAGCCACAATCAAATCAATCATTTATTTGCCACCCAGCCAACCAGTATCATGATATTGCCAAGCAACACAAGTACCAACCATGAATTGCTTCTCCAGCATAATTGAGCTCAATAAGGATTTAATAATAGCAGAACTGAATTTCTTCAGTTAACAATACCATGTATATGCAGCAGCTAGTAGTTGCAGGTTCCATCTTAAGCACATAATGTAATACAACACACTAGAATCGACCTTTGGGTGACAAATTTACAAGTCATACAGCATAGGAATGGCACTCACAAGCATATGCAATAATCAGGCCAAGCACACACAAGCTCATGGCCAATAAATTCATCGTTTTAGAGCAGACAGAGAGAGAGGGAGAAAGGGGAATAGCTCACAGTGGTTCGGGCGAATAGAGGAAGAGGTCGACGCCGGGGTTGCGCCTACAACACCGTCCAGCCGGCGTCGAGAACGAAGTAGCCGCCACGCCACCAGTTCACCGCAGTAGGCGTCGAGGCGGTGGGTGGCAGCAGCAACTCCTATGGCGGAGCCACGCGCAGGAGCAGAGAGCATCCAGGTGGTGGGGGCCGACGGCGAATATCTTGTCGGGGCTGCGCCGACCAGCAGCGGCACCAGAATCGGCCGGCGACGGCCGTAATAGGAGGCGGCTAGGGTTCACAGAGGGGCGCCTGGGCGTGGGCGACAGGGGCACCGCGGCGAGGGAGTTCTGGTGGACAAGAAGGAGGAAGGCGGCGAGGCCTCATGGGCCAGCGGCGGCGCCGGAGTCGGCCAACAGCTGGCCGGGCGGTGGCAGCCGGAGCAGCATAGGCGCCATCGCCAGGAAGGGACTGAGGCCTCGTGTACGAGTGCGGGTGAGCAAGGAAGCGTGGGGATCGGGTTGGGTTAGACCCAACCGACTCGGGCCATTGGGCCAAACCCAACAAGCCATTTGGTCTATATTTTCTTTCTAGGAAATTTTACCATTTAAAAAGAAGTTAATTACATAACAACCAATAAATAAAAGTGGAATTACCTTAATAATAATAATATTAAAAAAATACTTTAAAGTTAAAGGAACAATAACTAGAAGTTTTCTCTAAATTTTAAAAGGCCTAATTTAAAATCCTAAACTAATAAGACCTAAATACTAAACATATAATTATATGGTTTCTATTCTTCACATAAATAAAATATTACTTTGCATTGAAATGCCATATAAAACAACAAATAATTATTGATGATTGTGTTTAACCAGATGACAATCCTAACTAATCATTACTTCAATTAATTAATTCAAAACCCTAAACCCTAATAGTATTATCATATTTTATTAAGTCTTTTGACATAATATAATGTTAAATCTATTATCATTTTATTTCAAAGTAATTAATCACTTTAACTCCGTTACCAATTATTGTTTTAGGAATTATATCACAAATACGAAAACTTAGTTCAATTATGAAATCACAACTTCATAATTTCATGAGAATCATAAACCCTAAATCCTTTTTAAAACCCTAACTCTATTATTTTATGTGAAACCTAATTTACTTCTAACCCTAAACCCTTAGAATGATAAAGTATGATCATGTTAAATTCCTTTGACTTATAGATCCATAATTAGCAACTAAGTACTTGTTCTTGTTTCCATAAAATAATAGACGCCATAGAACTGATAAATTGGTAGTTTAAGTGTTCATACTAAATGTAATCTAGTTAATCAAGTAAGTTCAACCAAGTGTAAACCCTAGTTACTATTACCAAAGCCATCATCCTTAATTAACCATGCTTAGCATCGCACCATTGTGATGAACCCTAATAGTAACCATGACTGATGTTTACCTTACATACCATACTCCACCAAACCCTACTAGTGTTGGATACTTATCAACCATCCTATTTAGGAGCCAATTATTCCTTACTTAATAGAATCAACAGTAAAATCTAGACCACCTCAACCCTAATTGATATACTTCTTATTACTTAAGAAGTATGTTCTTCGAAAGTTATTCTTTTGAAGAAAATAAGGAATCATCAACCCTGCTTATAAGGACCTATAAACCCTAGCTAGCTATTATCAACAAGATGAACCAGTCTTGATAGAAACCTTGTATGAATAATTGTTTAGGATGCATATGCGTAACTCCATCTTACCAGCCCTAGGTGTTGATGAATCCAACATTGTTGGGATCCATCTAATACTTACTCCAGAAACTAAATGAAACCATAGTCAACCATAGAACCCCACCAACCTAATTATCATACTTGTTCTTTATTAAAGAACATGTTCTTCAAAAGTTATTCTTTCGAAGTACATGATAATTAATCATTAACCATGCCATATAGTGCTAAAACCCAACCACTATTCATTACATGTTAGGATTATACCAAATGTTATTGTTGTGTGCTACTAGTGTTATTAATATGATATATTACAGCACCTGTTTATGATAACAAGCAACCAATTCTTAATAAGAACCTTGTTTGTGAATCACTCTAAAAGTGCAACACACCCTGAACTAATCATTACCACTCACTAATCCTAAATCATCGGGGTTAGGTCACGCTTAGAGCGATTGCATCTCATACTTATGCATTCTTGCATCCTTGCCAATCTTTTAAACATCATCCTTACCGGACGATGATGCTATTTCAGAATTTGGAAGTTATTGCGTAACGAAGACCTTGCCTGCATCATCTTGCAGTCAAGAAAGGCAAGTTCATCACTTGCTCATGTCATTTGAGTATCTTTATCAAATTACTTGCAAAGTACTATGATTATCACTATTGCATAAAACCAAAACCACTATTTTCATAACTATGAATATGACTATGTGGTGGGCAATGGAACCATGGATTGTGTTGATATGGTGGAGGTTCCATTGCAAGGGTTTATATCCATCTAGGATTAAACAACAAATGTCGCCAGTGATTCTTGTGCCGTAATAACCGTGTTAACCATAAGATCTGGAATGGGACGGACTAGTCAATCGTATTTCCACCTCTTGTACATCAACGAATGCGCTTACCGTAGCAGTTGTATCTGGCGGAACAACCGGAGGGTGGGGATCCCACTCTAATTCCCCACGGTAAAGCATTGCTTGCCGTAGCAGTTGTGTCTTGCGGAACAACCAGAGGGTGGGGATCCCACTCTAATTCCCCACGGTAATGCGGTCTATGATGGGTTGCAGCTACCGGCGTAGGAGTGTATGGTAGAGCCCAGCACTGTCATCGTGGTCGGGGTCCACCCTGAAATTACGGGAATAATGGGACCGGCGTGGACCCAGGGTCGGGGCATGCAACAACGGGTGGGTGTGCGAGGTAGCGGAGGAATATGATTGGCTATGACCTTATACCGAGCCTCACACCATAGGAAGTGTGGACGGGTTGCGCGCCCGGTTGGCACCAAGGTTAAGATCTCTTATGGGTAAAGCAACACATCTCTGCAGAGTGTAAAGAACCGTGACCTGTCACTCCCTGTTCCGGGATATGGAACTGCGAACGCTGCCGGAAAGGAGCTCCATGAAGTTCTAGTAAACCGGTGAAGGCTGACGGACATAGTTCTTCTGAATAAAAGCAACCTTTTGAAGAAATGGTTATGAAAACCTGCATTGGTATTAGACTTTCTGGTCTAATGCTGTAGCTAGTGCATTAAACACCTCTTTCCTATAATGAACTTGTTGAGTACGCTCGTACTCATCCCACTCTTAAATCCCCTGCTTAGATATGGAGGCATAGAAGGAGGATCTACAGTGCAACTCAAAGGCCGAGGAGTCAACAACTACTTCAAGAGACAGGACCATGTCAGAGGAGTCAAATACCACATCCGACAAGGAGAAAACCTAGATTAGCAGTAGAAGGGGACTAGCTCCGTGAACCTAGCTCCTACTTAGCTAGAATCTATTCATAGCCTCTATAGTTGGTTAAATACTCTACAAATAGAGTCCGTGATAAGATTAGACTACGAGTCGTTCTTCTGGAGTTTATTTGCAGTTTTACCTCATTGTAAAGTAGGAGGCTGTGATGATCTTATGTAACAGAGTCAATGTTGTAATTCTATAGACATGCCTTGGACCCGCATATGTTTCTGTTGTACCACTCTGAGCGATATAATACTAGTGGAACGGTGTTTCATTGGTGTTATATCAGACTTGCATACTACACCATGCAGTGGTATGCCGGGTCACCACAGTTGGTATCAGAGCAAATGCTTTGACCTAGGATTAAAACCCTTTAAATGAGACCTATAGGATTGGTAGTGTCTATAGGAAGTTGTCTTAGATAAACCAAATATTTCTTATGACTTGAGATGGATATTCACTTGAGAATAATCCTGACACACTTGAGTCAAAATTTCCTACCTATCTTTCCTAAGTGAAGTTAGTTAACTAATCCCAAGTATGTAGTATACCATTAAGCCCTTAAAACAATAGATGAGTAGCCACAGTTAGTATACAATACATGGTAGTCCAAAGAGATGATACAACTATAAGGAAGATATCCTAGTGGAAGATGTGTACCAACACATGTTATAATTAAATAAGAATTACTCAGACCTGTACTAGAAGTAATATCAAGTGATGATAATCATTAAGATATCCTAATAGAAGATGTAGATCCAGACAAGTAATGGGTAAGTAAAATCTATCCAAACTTGTGAAACAGTTGCTAGTAAGTGATAACTATGAGTTATATGAGGTAGTATAGACCATGATGAGTCAATCATGGGAAGTAAGGAAGAGAAATAGAAATAAATCATGTCTACTTACAGAGTAGAGTTGTTAATCATATATGATTCACCTGAGAATCATTATGTGATGAACTAGAGCATCATAAAAATTTAGGAGAAGTACAATAAGAAGCCAGTTGTTCAACAATAGTGCAAGGATTGTGTCCCAAATCCATGGGAAGTGTGCCAAGCACATCATGACCATATAATTATGGTAGAAACACTTGGAAGTATTGGAGCTATATTCCAATAGTTATTTATTCAGAGTAACTATATTAGAACTAGAGGTATCATACAAAATAGTCCTCAATAGCACTTATATATGGTATAATACTAAGTTAAGTAGTACATCCAAAGAAAATTAGGTTAACCTTAACTATCCTAGACCACTTTGTTTCAAGTTTATCTCATTGCAATTGTGCAATTCAGGTAAATGTCAAGACAAATAGTAGAGTCCCCTATATTCGTGCTAAGTATCACGATATAAACCTATCTTATGTGGTGTTATATACTACACATCTCAGCCTGATGTTTAGAGATGTCATACTCAACTATTATATTCAGGCTTATGATGATGTGTATTATAAGCACAAAGCTGAATCTTCTTGGATTTTATTGGATTTTCATTGTTTGACTAGATCCATACATGAAGTTTGACTTTGATATGCAAATGCATGTTGCAATATCAAGTTCTTACTTGATGCTATAGATCTAGAGGGTAATGGTAAACGTGTGAGGAAGCGACGAATTCTGGAAGATTCCGAAGACAAGATGAAGGTTCATCAGAGAAAGGAAACAAAGTTGTGGGAAGCAACCACAATAGTCTGAAGGAAGTATCAATCAAAACTCATGCTTAGCCTCAACAGAGGAGTACTTTAGTACATAATAAGCATGAAGGTGAGAAATATGGTGATTATGGAGAAGAAGAAGTAGAACCATAGTTATTATAGAAGAGGGAATGCATGGGAAATCACTCCGGATACTATATTCATAGTGTCAGCTAGTGGTTTATATGCAAAACAAACCCTGAAGGAAGGAAGATGATATATGAAATCATAGCAGATGTAAGAAGATCATAGTTGGTATCAGAAGACCATAGTTGATATAGGATCAATACTGCGAGATAAAGTAGAAAATGTCTCGTCCAGATAATTAGAACCTATAATAGAATCCATTTTTTTAGATAACAAATAGTCACAATTGGTATCAAGTAGTCCACCATTGGATTATTTGTACCCAAAAGTTGTGAACAAATAAAATCTTGTTAGCCAAATAACAATGACCTATAATCATTTAGTCAAAGGATTCACATTGGATGTCCACAACTGAGTGGATACACCACAAACATTCTCCGCGAGACCTAAGAAGAAGTATAAACCATAAGCTAGACCCATATCAATATTCTAACCATAAGTCCAATGGTTGGAAGAAAAGGAGTTGAAGACAATAAGAAAACTCTAAGGGGTAGAGTAAAGATTGAGTTGGCTGTACAATAACTCAATATTTTGAGCAAGATAGTTGATGAAGGTCTGAACTGAGAGGAAGTTCGATCTTATTTGCATAAGATTGATGAACATTACTTTCAGAAGGATGTCAGACCAGAAACCGAGGTTATACCTCGAGGAAGTAAGAAGTGGACTATAACTTGAGAAAGTGAGTACTATATACTCAAAAGTATGAAAGCTCAAGTAAGACAAGGATAATGAAGTTGGATAAAGGAAATATGGGAGACCAAATAAAGCTCAAATAGACCATAGACCGAATGAGTTTGACCATACCTAAACTAAAGTCTATTTGAAAGATTCTTTTCATGGAACCTAAAGAACCAAAATAGTTATAGGTATCAATTATAAACCCTGATTGGATGGACTAAATAAGTCTAATCCATTCTTAGAGGAATAAACCATCATGATCATTTCCATGTTAAGTACCTTACTTAGTACCATTATTGCAGTTCTGGTAGTAAGGGAAAACAAAGACCTATTTACCAATTAGGAGTATGTTGTTAAATTAGTCTTCAGTTGAGACTAGTAGCATCAGAATAAGTCCCAATCATTGAATCTTCAATGAGAAAGGAAACAAGCTTATAGAGTTGAAAGACTAATTAAAGTTAGAAGCCATGGCTCAGAGACAGGTATTATTAGATTCCAGAGAAAAATCATAGAACTGTAGTAAGAAACTAATGTTCAGAGACAAACCCTAATGGATTCCAGGAAGAATCTGGACAAGGGATATATTCAATTATATCCAGTAAGATCAATACGGAGTTCAAGAAAAGTCGTAGTCTGCACAAGTCAGATCCACACTTCGGAAACGTGAGAGAGTTCAAACTTCGAGGACGAAGTTTAGTTTAAGGGGTAGAGACTGTAATATCCCAGGTATTGGGGTTACAAAAATAGAGGAAACATATATGTGCATTGCATTCATGCATGGAAAATCCGGGGAATTTTCGCGCTTTTTTTTTAAACTGTCAAAGTGATCGAGATTTCTCTTGCATCGGTGGAATTGAGTTAGTCATCGATGTGAGCGCGACAAATTTCGACATGACCTTTGTGAATTCATGTGTTTTTGGGAGAACCAATTTGAATTCAATCAAATATGGATAATATGAATTCAAATAGAAATTGAATTGAATTTGAATTCCAAACTACAACAAGAAATACAATGTGTAAAAGTAAGCACATTTGATAATTCCAAAAAAATAAGTAATTTAAACTTTACTACAAATATCAGTACCAATTATTTACATGTCACATAAATATAAATAGAGAATGATTACAAAAGGAAAATAAAAGAAGACCTAAATCTAAATCTTCTCGATCTTCTTATTCTTTATCTGCAAAACAAACAACAAAGAAAAAGGAAATTGTTGGGTGAATATTAAAATGTTGCCATCATCCATGATGAGGCATTTTAATGTTGGAATCTAGCTAATGGGAGTCAAGAACTAATCTTGATTCCCAAATAGTGATTAGAAGGAGGAATATTTTTCTTAGGCAATAACAGGGACAAATAGAATACACTTGGATCAGGAGAGGCAACACTGATCACGAGACAAAAATGAGTAATTGAAGGCAACAAAGGACTAGAGGCAGCACCAAATCTAATTTATCCTTAGGCAACAATATTATTTCCCTCTAATCTAGCAAGAATCCTCTAAAAGCCCACAAGGTTATTTATTTGAATCAGTATTGACATGGAGAAGTCAATATGATTCTAGTCCATATATTAGAAGCCACTTGCTAATTAAGCAAAGTCTTAATTAACATAATAGTCACACTTGATCTTATTTAGCTCACATATATTATACACTTGGCAGTACCAAAAATAAAGGGCAGCACTAGATAAGCACAAGCCAACCGTATGCCTTGCACTATGAGGCAAAGAAGATCAGGTTGGATACACACAGGCAGCATAGTCACTAGAAACAGGACACACACAGCAAAGACAATCATCGCATGCACATCATGTGTCACTTCCCAAAGAAACCACGGCACTACAAACAAGACTACAAAAGCAAAGCAGTAGCCAACCGCATCACACTTTGCTCACATTCACCTTAGTCACCAGCAGCCCAGCTAGCCATCGTTTGCACTAGCAAAAATCCACTCAAATATCAAGAACAACATCAATAGATCCTCTTGCCAGCCTTGTGCATGATCTACCAGCAAGATCACATCCACCGCCATAAACAAACACCACCGATGATTTCTTAGAAGAAATAGGAAACAAATCAAGAATCTAGGAGGAGCAGGCTGACCACAAGAAGAAGATCAATTAACAGTCTAGAAGGCCAAGATATCTACAAACAGCAGGTTAATCCATCAACTTAATAAAAGCATGTGTTCTTAGCCTTTGCATCTCAGGGAAAATAAAAGGGTAACATGCAAAGTAAATAAATCCAACCACCCTGCAACTAGATCTGGTCTAGGAGGATCAGGAGGAATTATTTCTCTCAGATCTGCATAGAGGTGCTATGCCAGCTCATCACTGAGAATTAAAAGCCACAATAGCATCTGTTCTTATCAAGAAATTGTGCCTCAGCCTATTGCATCATTGGCTAGGCCAAGAAGTAAGCATAGTAATGTTCTTATCAGTTTCTATTCCGACGAAAGAGAAACCATCTGTAAAGGCAGCAAGATCCATAAATACAAGCCAGCCATCAAGTAAATCATCAAGCACCAATACCTCTACCTTGTTTCTTAAACTCAACCCATAAATGCAACATCAAATTATTATACCAAGATAATTATGCCTGTATGAATAAACCATCCAAACAGGGGCACCACACCTACACATCCACAATAGAGTGTCCATATAAATAAACTTCAGAGAATTGCTTGGGGTCCAGGAAATGCTCCGAGGCCAACCAAGAAATCTCCAAGAAAAGCCACAATCAAATCAATCATTTATTTGCCACCCAGCCAACCAGTATCATGATATTGCCAAGCAACACAAGTACCAACCATGAATTGCTTCTCCAGCATAATTGAGCTCAATAAGGATTTAATAATAGCAGAACTGAATTTCTTCAGTTAACAATACCATGTATATGCAGCAGCTAGTAGTTGCAGGTTCCATCTTAAGCACATAATGTAATACAACACACTAGAATCAGCACTGGACTGACAAATTTACAAGTCATACAGCATAGGAATGGCACTCACAAGCATATGCAATAATCAGGCCAAGCACACACAAGCTCATGGCCAATAAATTCATCGTTTTAGAGCAGACAGAGAGAGAGGGAGAAAGGGGAATAGCTCACAGTGGTTCGGGCGAATAGAGGAAGAGGTCGACGCCGGGTTGCGCCTACAACACCGTCCAGCCGGCGTCGAGAACAAAGTAGCCGCCACGCCACCAGTTCACCGCAGTAGGCGTCGAGGCGGTGGGTGGCAGCAGCAACTCCTATGGCGGAGCCATGATACGTCCAATTTGCATCACTATTTTATATCATAATTTGCTGTTATTCATTGATATATTTCATATTGGGACACAATACTTATGTTATTTCATCTATTTTGCATGTTTCATCATTATTGGAGGATCGAACACCGGAGCCAGGATTCTGCTGGAAAAAGCACCGTCAGAACGCAATATTTCGGAAGATCAACTCTGGAAGGAAATTATACCAAAAATCCTATTTTTCAAGATGACGAAGGAAGCCAGAAGGAGGAGCCAGGAGGAGCCAGGGTGGGCCCACACCCTAGGGCGGCGCGGCCCAGGCCCTGGCCGCGCCGGCCTATGGTCTGGGGGGCCCACGACCCTTTTTGCCTCCTTTTCTTCGCCAAACCCTTCGTCCCGAAGACCTAAGCCACAGAGGGTACCTCACGAAGAGTTACAGCCGCCTCTGCGGGGCGGAGAACACCAGAGAGAAAAGAGCTCTCCGGCGGGCAGGAATCCGCCGGGGAAATTCCCTCCGGGAGGGGGAAATCGACGCCATCGTCACCGTCATCGAGCTGGACATCATCGCCAGCACCATCATCATCATCTCCACCATCATCACCGCCGTCATCACCGCTGGACACCGCCACCGCCGTAGCAATTTGGGTTTGATCTTGATTGTTTGATAGGGGAAACTCTCCCGGTATCGATTTCTACTTGTTGTTGATGCTATTGAGTGAAACCATTGAACCAAGTTTATGTTCAGATTGTTATTCATCATCATATTACCTCTGATCATGTTCCGTATGATGTCTTGTGAGTAGTTCGTTTAGTTCTTGAGGACATGGGTGAAGTCTAAATGTTAGTAGTGAACTATGGTTGAGTAATATTCAATGGTGTGATATTTAAGTTGTGGTGTTATTCTTCTAGTGGTGTCATGTGAACGTTGACTACATGACACTTCACCATTTATGGGCCTAGGGGAATGCATCTTGTACTCGTTTGCCAATTGCGGGGTTGCCGGAGTGACGAAACCTAAACCCCGTTGGTATATCGATGCAGGAGGGATCGCAGGATCTCGTAGTTTAAGGCTGTGGTTAGATTTAATTCTTAATTACTTTCTTGTAGTTGCGGATGCTTGCAAGGGGTATAATCACAAGTATGTATTAGTCCTAGGAAGGGCGGTACATTAGCATAGGTTCACCCACACAACACTTATCACAACAATGAAGATTATTTAGCCGTATGTAGCGAAAGCACTAGACTAAAATCCCGTGTGTCCTCGAGAACGTTTGGTCATTATAAGTAAACAAACCGGCTTGTCCTTTGTGCTAAAAAGGATTGGGCCACTCGCTGCAATTATTACTCTCGCACTTTACATACTCGTACTTTATTCAACTGTTACATCAAACCCCCCTGAATACTTGTACGTGAGCATTTACGGTGAATCCTTCATCGAAACTGCTTGTCAACACCTTCTGCTCCTCGTTGGGATCGACATTCTTACTTATCGAAGATACTACGATACACCCCCTATACTTGTGGGTCATCAAGACTATTTTCTGGCGCCGTTGCCGGGGAGCTAAGCGCTATTGGTAAGTGGAATTGGTAAGGAAAACCTTTACTGTTGTGCTGATTTTATTTCTGCCTGCTGCTATAAGTCATTATGGAGAGATCTTCTCTTCAATTTCTATTTGGGAAATCTACTACTACGGCAACGGTAGTGGATGAGGCGCCAGGTGAGGAAGTGATACCATATAAAATACCTATGAAAATTATTGAACGTGTTATGGATAACCGCTATGAAGGGGATGGAACTGTCCATCCCGGTGATCATTTACTGTTTTTGCATGAATTATGCGGGTTATTCAAATGTGCAGGTATTGCTATGGATGAAGTGAGGAAGAAACTATTCTCTTTGTCGCTGTCCGGTAAGGCGGCGCATTGGTATAAATTATTGGATAATGGGGATTCTCTTGAATGGAATGATATTGTGCCCCGGTTTTATTCTAAGTTCTATCCTCCAAGTGAAATTCATAAGGATCGGAATCGCATATATAATTTTTGGCCTCATGATGGAGAGAGTATTGCCCAAGCTTGGGGGAGATTGAAGTCTTTAATGCTCAAATGCCCCATTCATGAGCTTCCTGGTAATGTTATTATTGATAATTTCTATGCAAGACTTTCTTTTCAAGACAAGACCTTGCTGGATACTTCTTGTTCTGGATCATTTACATGCAACAAAGAAGAGTTTAAAAGGGACCTTCTTGATCGGATCCAAGAAAATACTGAAGGTTGGGAGAACGATAAGGATAGAGAATCAGGTATAATTTATGATTATAAATGCATTGAAGCTTTTATGGATACTGATAAATTTCGTAATATGAGTGCTATATATGGTCTTGATTCTCAAGTTGCTGTAAATCTTTATAAAGCTTTTGCCTCTCATTATGAATTGCCAAGGAAGAATTTTGATAAGTATCATGAACCGTATAAAGATAAAATTGATTCATCTATTAATAAATGCGTTGTAGTTGAAACTGCTGATCGTGTTATTCCTGAAGCTTATATTGAAAAAACTCCTTTCCCTGCTAAAATGAAAGAGTACTCTGTTATAAATAGTGCGGTTCATAAAAGTGAAAAGAAACCTGTAGAACCTGAAGAACAAATAAAAGTTGAACCTGCTGTTGCAATAGTTAAAGATCTTGTGACTGAAAATGTGGAGGATGGTCATATTATTTTCTGTGAAGATGCTTCTAATATTGTCTCACATCCTAATAAACCCAAACAAGCTAGTGTTCCTATGATATCTGTTAAAATTGGTGATCATTGTTATTATGGATTATGTGATATTGGTGCAAGTGTTAGTGCTATTCCGTATGAGCTTTACACGGAGATTATGCACGAAATTGATTCTTGTGAACTTGAAGATATTGATGTGGTTATTCAGCTGGCTAATAGAGAAACTATTTCTCCAATTGGTATTGTTCGAGATGTGGAAGTTTTATGCGGTAAGATTAAATATCCTGCTGACTTTTTGGTACTTGGTTCTGCTGCTAGTGATTATTGTCCTATTATTTTTGGTAGACCTTTTCTAAATACTTGTGGAGCTATTATAGATTGCAAGAAAGAGAAAATTTTGACTAAATTCGCTGGTGAATCTTATGAGTTTAACTTCTCTAAATTTACTAAAACTCCTTATAAAGCTAATTTGCCTAGTAATGATTTTAAAATGGAGCAATGTGCATCTATTGTTCTTGTTCCTAATAATCCTTTGCAGCAACATTTGGAGGATAGCGAGAGCGAAATTTTTAGGAAAGAAAGAGATGAGCTTGAGGAAATTTTTCTTCGCCAACCTATTCTCAAGCATGATTTACCAGTGGAAGATTTGGGTACAACACCGCCACCAAAGGAAGATCCTGTTTTTGATTTAAAGCCTTTACCTGATAATCTTAAATATGCTCATATTGATGATAAGAAAATATATCATGTTATTATTAGTTCTAAGCTTTCAGAGATTGAGGAAGAAAGGTTATTGGAAATATTGAAGAAGCATCGAGGTGCTATTGGCTACACTCTCGATGATTTGAAGGGGATTTCTCCGTCTATATGCCAACATGCTATTAATATGGAAGATGATGCAAAGCCTGTTGTTGAACCTCAGCGTCGTCTAATTCCAAAGATGAAGGAAGTGGTAAGGAATGAGGTATTACGACTTCTTGAAGCTGGTATTATATATCCTATTGCTGATAGTAGATGGGTTAGTCCTGTGCATTGCGTTCCCAAGAAAGGAGGTATGACTGTTGTGCCTAATGATAATGATGAGCTCATTCCTCAAAGAGTAGTTGTAGGGTATAGAATGTGCATTGATTTTCGAAAAGTTAATAAAGTTACTAAGAAAGATCATTACCCTTTACCATTTATTGATCAAATGCTAGAAAGATTGTCTAAAAATACTCATTTTTGCTTTCTTGATGGTTATTCTGGGTTTTCACAAATTGCTGTTAAAGCTAAAGATCAAGAGAAAACCACCTTTACTTGTCCTTATGGAACTTATGCTTATAGACGCATGCCTTTTGGTTTATGTAATGCTCCTGCTACTTTTCAAAGATGCATGTCTGCTATTTTTCATGGTTTTTGTGAAAGTATTGTAGAGGTATTCATGGATGATTTTTCTGTCTATGGGAATTCTTTTGATAGTTGCTTGCGAAACCTTGATAAAGTTTTGCAGAGATGTGAAGAAACTAACCTTGTTCTTAATTGGGAGAAATGCCACTTTATGGTTAATGAAGGAATTGTATTGGGACATAAAATTTCTGAGAGAGGTATTGAAGTTGATAGAGCTAAAGTTGAAGCAATTGAGAAGATGCCCTATCCGAGGGATGTTAAAGGTATTCGTAGTGTTCTTGGTCATGCTGGGTTTTATAGGAGATTTATTAAAGATTTCTCCAAAATTTGAAAGCCTCTTACTAATCTTCTTCAAAAAGATGTACCATTTGTTTTTGATGACGATTGTAAGGAAGCTTTTGAAACTCTTAAGAAAGCCTTAACAACTGCTCCTATAGTTGAACCTCCTGATTGGAACTTACCATTTGAAATTATGTGTGATGCTAGTGATTTTGCTGTAGGCGCTGTTCTTGGACAGCGAGTAGATAAAAAACTGAATGTTATTCATTATGCTAGTAAAACTCTTGATGCTGCTCAAAGAAATTATGCTACAACTGAAAAGGAATTATTAGCTGTAGTCTTTGCTTGTGATAAATTTAGATCTTATATTGTTGATTCAAAAGTTACTATTCATACTGATCATGCTGCAATTAGATACCTAATGACAAAGAAAGATGCTAAGCCGAGGCTTATTAGATGGGTACTTCTTTTGCAAGAATTTGATCTACATATTGTAGATAGGAAAGGTGCTGATAATCCTGTTGCTGATAATTTGTCTAGATTGGAAAATATTGCTTATGATCCTGTTCCTGTTAATGATAGTTTTCCAAATGAACAATTGGCTGTAATAAAGGTGAGCTCGCGAGACAGTCCTTGGTATGCTGATTATGCTAACTTTATTGTTTCCAAGTACTTGCCTCCAACCTTTTCAGCTCAGCAAAGGAGGAAATTCTTTTATGACTTGAGGCATTATTTCTGGGATGACCCACACTTATATAAAGAAGGAGTGGATGGTATTATGCGAAGATGTGTTCCTGAGTATGAACAACAAGAAATATTGAGTAAATGTCATGGTAGTGCTTATGGAGGACATCACGCCGGAGAAAGAACCGCGCAAAAGGTCCTACAATCAGGCTTTTATTGGCCAACTCTCTTCAAGGATGCGAGAAAGTTTATTTTATCTTGTGATGAATGCCAAAGGGTTGGTAATATCTCCAGACGCAATGAAATGCCTATGAATTATACTCTTGTTATTGAACCGTTTGATTGTTGGGGATTTGACTTCATGGGACCTTTTCCGTCTTCAGAAGGTAACACTCATATACTTGTTGCTGTTGATTATGTTACTAAATGGGTGGAAGCTATACCTACAAAAAGTGCTGATGGTGAGACCTCTTTAAGAATGCTCTTAGATATTATTTTTCCTAGATTTGGAGTACCTAGATATATTATGACTGATGGAGGTTCTCATTTTATTCATGGAGGTTTTAGAAAAACTCTTGCTAAGTATGGTATTAATCATAGAATTGCTTCTGCTTATCATCCTCAAACTAGTGGTCAAGTAGAATTATCAAATAGAGAGATTAAATCTATTTTGGGAAAGACCGTTAATAAAACTAGAAAGAATTGGGCTAGTAAATTGAAGGATGCACTTTGGGCTTATAGAACTGCTTATAAAAATCCCATGGGAATGTCACCTTATAAAATGGTTTATGGGAAAGCTTGTCATTTACCTCTAGAACTAGAGCACAAAGCTTATTGGGCTGTTAGAGAATTAAATAAAGATCCTAAACTTGCCGGTGATAAGAGGTTGTTGCAATTGAGTTCTCTAGATGAATGGAGAAGTGAAGCATATGAAAATGCTAAACTCTTTAAAGAGAAAGTTAAAAAATGGCATGATAGGAGGATTATCAAAAGAGAATTTAATATTGGGGATAAAGTCCTATTGTATCGGTCTCGTCTCAGATTCTTTGCAGGGAAATTACTCTCGAAATGGGAAGGACCATATGTTGTCGAGGAGGTGTATCGTTCAGGAGCAATCAAAATTAGCTCTCTCCAAGGCAATGCTACGCAAGTGGTGAATGGACAAAGACTCAAGCATTATATCTCGGGTGATTCTTATAATGTTGATGTTGATATTATTCAAGTGGAAACACCGGAGGCCTACATCAAAGGGCAAATTGACAGTCCGCCAGAACTCGACTTCAAATAGGTAACAGTACTGGTAATGAAAAGTACGCAATTTACTTTCCGAACTATATTTTTGCTGTTTTTGGAAAATATGAGAAATTACGAGTTCGAAACGGAGTGGAAAGGACGCACGAGGGGGTGCCACCATAGGGCGGCGCGGCCTGACCTGGGCCCGCGCCAGCCTATGGTTTGGCCGCCTCGTCGCCCCTTTCCGACTCTGGTTCGATCTGGTGCTTTCCGTTTGTCGTGAAAAATTTTGCTATATAATCCCCCGGACCCCTGGAGGTCCGTATATCGTTTTCTCGACGTGTTTTGTTTCAAGCTGTTTCTGCCAGGATCTGTTTTCGGTTTAGAAGCACCATGGCCTCCAACAACAAGGGCAAGGGGCTTTTGGAGGAAGAGAAGGAGGTGCCATCGAGACAAGAGCAGCAAGCCGGAGGAAGCAAGCAAATCTTGGTGGGATCTGTTGACACTCGACGTTCTTTTTCTCATAACCTGCAGGGACCTTTACCACCCGCTCTTAGCCTCGACTCTTTCCCCATGATGGAAGAAGTCATACGGATTACCGATGAGTTTTGTGATCAATATCGGGCTCTACGAAGAGAAGTGGAGATACTCTAGGAGGAGAATTGCCGTCTCCGAAGAATGATTGAATACCACTCGATTCGCGTCACAAGGTCGTCATCGCCAACTTCGGATAACAATGAATCTCTTCGAATCTTAGTGCAGAATTGTCAAGCTGAGAAACTGAAGATGAAGGAGCTTATTAAGAAGCTCGGGAGGAGTTCATCACCACCATCACCGCAGGAGTAATTCATCATCGGTATTGGCATCCCCTTGGTTTGTTCCAAGCTTGGGGGGAGTGCCGCGGTATCACATTATCACTACCTTTTACTTTTATTGTCAAGTAGTATCATATCATGAGTAGGGAAGTTATCATATAAGATGGGTTGCGTTTGGAAGTATCTCTCCTTTAGTTGGTTATCTATGTATCCCTTGGTGTGAGTTATCGTTATGGAATATTAATGAGAAGTCTTATCATTTACATATTGCACATCTTATTTTAGTTTGCAATCTCTACTATATGATTCACCTTGTTGTTAGTATTGGTATCACTTTGGGAGCATTGAATAAATCTATTTGGTTTTGGCAAACTTAGCATTGGTCAATAGCAACAACACTTTGAGGTTTAAATAGAAAAGAGAAATACATGTAGATGTTTCATTGTCTTTCTTGTTAGCTCATAGCTTATTATTCTGAAGTTAAAATTGTTTGTACTTACAAGGAAGATGCATGATTGTTTCTATCACATGTATATTTGTTTGTTTCCCTCGACTCTTATGCTTGCTAATTAACCTTGCTAGCCAAAGACCTGTACTGAGAGGGAATACTTCTCGTGCATCCAAACCTTAACCAAAACCTATGCCATTTGTGTCCACCATACCTACCTACTACATGGTATTTTCTGCCATTCCAAGTAAATACTTCATGTGCTACCTTTAAACAATTCAAAACTTAGTATCTCTTATTTGTGTCAATGTTTCATAGCTCATGAGGAAGTATGAGGTGTTTTATCTTTCAATCTTGTTGGGCAACTTCCACCAATGGACTAGTGGCTTCACCCGCTTATCCAATAATTTTGCAAAAAGAGCTGGCAATGGGATTCCCAGTCCCAAATTGATTAAACTAAATAGACACTCCTCCATGGTATGTGATTGATGGACGGCACCCGAAGGATTCGGTTAGCCATGGCTTGTGTAAGCAAAGGTTGGGGGGAGTGTCATCATCATAATAAAGCTAAAATAAAAAGGCACTCCTTCATGGTATGAGATTGTTGGCAGGCACCCGAGGATTCGGTTAGCCATGGTTTGTGAAAGAAAGGTTGGAAGGAGTGCCACACAAAATGAAAATAATATGGGAGCCGCTCTTAGGAGGTTGTCTAGCAAGGGGGTTAGAGTACCC
The DNA here is from genome assembly GCF_019359855.2 of Lolium perenne. Taxonomy (NCBI): domain Eukaryota; kingdom Viridiplantae; phylum Streptophyta; class Magnoliopsida; order Poales; family Poaceae; genus Lolium; species Lolium perenne. The sequence goes on from NC_067247.2 coordinate 67,089,654, forward strand.
GCTACCAGTCGTTGACAACAACAAACACCTCTCAAAATGTTACTTTTATTCTCTTTATATGATTGCAAAAAAATTGAAAAAGCTCTAGCACATGATTTAATCCCTGCTTCCCTCTGCGAAGGGCCTGTCTTTTACTTTATGTTGAGTCAGTAAACCTATTTCCCTCCATCTCAAGCAAGCATTTGAGTAGTTGTGATCAAACCATTATATTGTGATTTGCTACATCATGTCTTTTATTCTTCTTTGTTTAGTACAAGTTTTATCTGAATGAATATAGCTTTGCAAGTTATCAATGATCATGAGAAAACCATTATGATTGAGTATGCAAGTTGTGCCTTATAAACTTTAACATGGGAGCGCTGCTCAATGAGATATAATCTGTTAATTGTTCTCTGACCAAGAACGAAGTTTGCCATCACCAATCATGATTTCTCATGCACCTTTACTTGTGATTACCTTATACTTGTTTCAATATGAGTTATAAGAGGTTGTTTACTATAATGTCCTGTGTGAATGAATATGATGCTTCTTGTCCGTATTTTATTTATCGACTCTTCACTCCATAAACATGTGGTCATGTCTATCGAGCTCAGTTTCGCTTGGGGACAAGCGAAGTCTAAGCTTGGGGGGAGTTGATAAGTCCAATTTGCATCACTATTTTATATCATAATTTGCTGTTATTCATTGATATATTTCATATTGGGACACAATACTTATGTTATTTCATCTATTTTGCATGTTTCATCATTATTGGAGGATCGAACACCGGAGCCAGGATTCTCGCTGGAAAAAGCACCGTCGTAACGCAATATTTCGGAAGATCAACTCGCGAAGGAAATTATACCAAAAATCCTATTTTTCAAGATGACGAAGGAAGCCAGAAGGAGGAGCCAGGAGGAGCCAGGGTGGGCCCACACCCTAGGGCGGCGCGGCCCAGGCCCTGGCCGCGCCGGCCTATGGTCTGGGGGGCCCACGACCCTTTTCGCCTCCTTTTCTTCGCCAAACCCTTCGTCCCGAAGACCTAAGCCACAGAGGGTACCTCGCGAAGAGTTACAGCCGCCTCTGCGGGGCGGAGAACACCAGAGAGAAAAGAGCTCTCCGGCGGGCAGGAATCCACCGGGGAAATTCCCTCCGGGAGGGGGAAATCGACGCCATCGTCACCGTCATCGAGCTGGACATCATCGCCATCACCATCATCATCATCTCCACCATCATCACCGCCGTCATCACCGCTGGACACCGCCACCGCCGTAGCAATTTGGGTTTGATCTTGATTGTTTGATAGGGGAAACTCTCCCGGTATCGATTTCTACTTGTTGTTGATGCTATTGAGTGAAACCATTGAACCAAGTTTATGTTCAGATTGTCATTCATCATCATATTACCTCTGATCATGTTCCGTATGATGTCTTGTGAGTAGTTCGTTTAGTTCTTGAGGACATGGGTGAAGTCTAAATGTTAGTAGTGAACTATGGTTGAGTAATATTCAATGGTGTGATATTTAAGTTGTGGTGTTATTCTTCTAGTGGTGTCATGTGAACGTCGACTACATGACACTTCACCATTTATGGGCCTAGGGGAATGCATCTTGTACTCGTTTGCCAATTGCGGGGTTGCCGGAGTGACAGAAACCTAAACCCCCGTTGGTATATCGATGCAGGAGGGATCGCAGGATCTCAGAGTTTAAGGCTGTGGTTAGATTTAATTCTTAATTACTTTCTTGTAGTTGCGGATGCTTGCAAGGGGTATAATCACAAGTATGTATTAGTCCTAGGAAGGGCGGTACATTAGCACAGGTTCACCCACACAACACTTATCACAACAATGAAGATTATTTAGCCGTATGTAGCGAAAGCACTAGACTAAAATCCCGTGTGTCCTCGAGAACGTTTGGTCATTATAAGTAAACAAACCGGCTTGTCCTTTGTGCTAAAAAGGATTGGGCCACTCGCTGCAATTATTACTCTCGCACTTTACATACTCGTACTTTATTCAATCGTTACATCAAACCCCCGAATACTTGTCTGTGAGCATTTACGGTGAATCCTTCATCGAAACTGCTTGTCAACACCTTCTGCTCCTCGTTGGGATCGACATTCTTACTTATCGAAGATACTACGATACACCCCCTATACTTGTGGGTCATCAAGACTATTTTCTGGCGCCGTTGCCGGGGAGCTAAGCGCTATTGGTAAGTGGAATTGGTAAGGAAAACCTTTACTGTTGTGCTGATTTTATTTCTGCCTGCTGCTATAAGTCATTATGGAGAGATCTTCTCTTCAATTTCTATTTGGGAAATCTACTACTACTGCAACGGTAGTGGATGAGGCGCCAGGTGAGGAAGTGATACCATATAAAATACCTATGAAAATTATTGAACGTGTTATGGATAACCGCTATGAAGGGGATGGAACTGTCCATCCTGGTGATCATTTACTGTTTTTGCATGAATTATGCGGGTTATTCAAATGTGCAGGTATTGCTATGGATGAAGTGAGGAAGAAACTATTCTCTTTGTCGCTGTCCGGTAAGGCGGCGCATTGGTATAAATTACTGGATAATGGGGATTCTCTTGAATGGAATGATATTGTGCCCCGGTTTTATTCTAAGTTCTATCCTCCAAGTGAAATTCATAAGGATCGGAATCGCATATATAATTTTTGGCCTCATGATGGAGAGAGTATTGCCCAAGCTTGGGGGAGATTGAAGTCTTTAATGCTCAAATGCCCCATTCATGAGCTTCCTGGTAATGTTATTATTGATAATTTCTATGCAAGACTTTCTTTTCAAGACAAGACCTTGCTGGATACTTCTTGTTCTGGATCATTTACACACAACAAAGAAGAGTTTAAAAGGGACCTTCTTGATCGGATCCAAGAAAATACTGAAGGTTGGGAGAACGATAAGGATAGAGAATCAGGTATAATTTATGATTATAAATGCATTGAAGCTTTTATGGATACTGACAAATTTCGTAATATGAGTGCTATATATGGTCTTGATTCTCAAGTTGCTGTAAATCTTTATAAGGCACCGCGGCGAGGGAGTTCTGGTGGACAAGAAGGAGGAAGGCAGCGAGGCCTCATGGGCGAGCGGCGGTGCCGGAGTCGGCCAGTAGCTGGCCGGGCGGTGGCGGCCGGAGCAGCATAGGCGCCATCGCCAGGAAGGGAGCGAGGCCTCGTGTACGAGTGCGGGTGAGCGAGGAAGCGTGGGGATCGGGTTGGGTTAGACCCAACCGACTCGGGCCATTGGGCCAAACCCAACAAGCCATTTGGTCTATATTTTCTTTCTAGGAAATTTTACCATTTAAAAAGAAGTTAATTACATAACAACCAATAAATAAAAGTGGGTAAGAGAAAATTACCTTAATAATAATAATATTAAAAAAATACTTTAAAGTTAAAGGAACAATAACTAGAAGTTTTCTCTAAATTTTAAAAGGCCTAATTTAAAATCCTAAACTAATAAGACCTAAATACTAAACATATAATTATATGGTTTCTATTCTTCACATAAATAAAATATTACTTTGCATTGAAATGCCATATAAAACAACAAATAATTATTGATGATTGTGTTTAACCAGATGACAATCCTAACTAATCATTACTTCAATTAATTAATTCAAAACCCTAAACCCTAATAGTATTATCATATTTTATTAAGTCTTTTGACATAATATAATGTTAAATCTATTATTATTTTATTTCAAAGTAATTAATCACTTTAACTCCGTTACCAATTATTGTTTTAGGAATTATATCACAAATAGGAAAACTTATTTCAATTATGAAATCACAACTTCATAATTTCATGAGAATCATAAACCCTAAATCCTTTTTAAAACCCTAACTCTATTATTTTATGTGAAACCTAATTTACTTCTAACCCTAAACCCTTAGAATGATAAAGTATGATCATGTTAAATTCCTTTGACTTATAGATCCATAATTAGCAACTAAGTACTTGTTCTTGTTTCCATAAAATAATAGACGCCATAGAACTGATAAATTGGTAGTTTAAGTGTTCATACTAAATGTAATCTAGTTAATCAAGTAAGTTCAACCAAGTGTAAACCCTAGTTACTATTACCAAAGCCATCATCCTTAATTAACCATGCTTAGCATCACACCATTGTGATGAACCCTAATAGTAACCATGACTGATGTTTACCTTACATACCATACTCCACCAAACCCTACTAGTGTTGGATACTTATCAACCATCCTATTTAGGAGCCAATTATTCCTTACTTAATAGAATCAACAGTAAAATCTAGACCACCTCAACCCTAATTGATATACTTCTTATTACTTAAGAAGTATGTTCTTCGAAAGTTATTCTTTTGAAGAAAATAAGGAATCATCATCAACCCTGCTTATAAGGACCTATAAACCCTAGCTAGCTATTATCAACAAGATGAACCAGTCTTGATAGAAACCTTGTATGAATAATTGTTTAGGATGCCTATGTGTAACTCCATCTTACCAGCCCTAGGTGTTGATGAATCCAACATTGTTGGGATCCATCTAATACTTACTCCAGAAACTAAATGAAACCATAGTCAACCATAGAACCCCACCAACCTAATTATCATACTTGTTCTTTATTAAAGAACATGTTCTTCAAAAGTTATTCTTTCGAAGTACATGATAATTAATCATTAACCATGCCATATAGTGCTAAAACCCAACCACTATTCATTACATGTTAGGATTATACCAAATGTTATTGTTGTGTGCTACTAGTGTTATTAATATGATATATTACATCACCTGTTTATGATAACAAGCAACCAATTCTTAATAAGAACCTTGTTTGTGAATCACTCTAAAAGTGCAACACACCCTGAACTAATCATTACCACTCACTAATCCTAAATCATCGGGGTTAGGTCACGCTTAGAGCGATTGCATCTCATACTTATGCATTCTTGCATCCTTGCCAATCTTTTAAACATCATCCTTACCGGACGATGATGCTATTTCAGAATTTGGAAGTTATTGCGTAACGAAGACCTTGCCTGCATCATCTTGCAGTCAAGAAAGGCAAGTTCATCACTTGCTCATGTCATTTGAGTATCTTTATCAAATTACTTGCAAAGTACTATGATTATCACTATTGCATAAAACCAAAACCACTATTTTCATAACTATGAATATGACTATGTGGTGGGCAATGGAACCATGGATTGTGTTGATATGGTAAAGGTTCCATTGCAAGGGTTTATATCCATCTAGGATTAAACAACAAATGTCGCCAGTGATTCTTGTGCCGTAATAACCGTGTTAACCATAAGATCTGGAATGGGACGGACTAGTCAATCGTATTTCCACCTCTTGTACATCAACGGATGCGCTTACCGTAGCAGTTGTATCTGGCGGAACAACCGGAGGGTGGGGATCCCACTCTAATTCCCCACGGTAAAGCATTGCTTGCCGTAGCAGTTGTGTCTTGCGGAACAACCGGAGGGTGGGGATACCACTCTAATTCCCCACGGTAATGCGGTCTATGATGGGTTGCAGCTACCGGCGTAGGAGTGTATGGTAGAGCCCAGCACTGTCGTCGTGGTCGGGGTCCACCCTGAAATTACGGGAATAATGGGACCGGCGTGGACCCAGGGTCGGGGCATGCAACAACGGGTGGGTGTGCGAGGTAGCGGAGGAATATGATTGGCTATGACCTTATACCGGGCCTCACACCATAGGAAGTGTGGACGGGTTGCGCGCCCGGTTGGCACCAAGGTTAAGATCTCTTATGGGTAAAGCAACACACCTCTGCAGAGTGTAAAGAACCGTGACCTGTCACTCCTCGTTCGGGATATGGAACTGCGAACGCTGCCGGAAAGGAGCTCCATGAAGTTCTAGTAAACCGGTGAAGGCTGACGGACATAGTTCTTCTGAATAAAAGCAACCTTTTGAAGAAATGGTTATGAAAACCTGCATTGGTATTAGACTTTCTGGTCTAATGCTGTAGCTAGTGCATTAAACACCTCTTTCCTATAATGAACTTGTTGAGTACGCTCGTACTCATCCCACTCTTAAATCCCCTGCTTAGATATGGAGGCATAGAAGGAGGATCTACAGTGCAACTCAAAGGCCGAGGAGTCAACAACTACTTCAAGAGACAGGACCATGTCAGAGGAGTCAGATACCACATCCGACAAGGAGAAAACCTAGATTAGCAGTAGAAGGGGACTAGCTCCGTGAACCTAGCTCCTACTTAGCTAGAATCTATTCATAGCCTCTATAGTTGGTTAAATACTCTACAAATAGAGTCCGTGATAAGATTAGACTACGAGTCGTTCTTCTGGAGTTTATTTGCAGTTTTACCTCATTGTAAAGTAGGAGGCTGTGATGATCTTATGTAACAGAGTCAATGTTGTAATTCTATAGACATGCCTTGGACCCGCATATGTTTCTGTTGTACCACTCTGAGCGATATAATACTAGTGGAACGGTGTTTCATTGGTGTTATATCAGACTTGCATACTACACCATGCAGTGGTATGCCGGGTCACCACATAGCCTCCCATCGGTCTCATTATCCTTCTGTCTCCAGCTTCCGATCACCTAGAAAATAAAGTGGACCGAGTTACTCTCTCCATTTCAAAATATAAGGCGTATAAGTTTAGTTAAAAGTCAAGTTCGACTATGTTTGACCTAAAAAATATCAAAATCTAAAATACTTAATAGATATATTGAGAAAATATACTTTCTGTGAATCTATTGATACTACTTTAGTATTCTAGATATTCATATTTTTTGTATGAACTTTGTTAAAGTTAGGAGATGTTAACTTTTGATTAAACTTATATGTCTTGTATTATTTGCATGATGAATCGTATTTGACACATAATGTAGCAGTTAGTGGAATAACGCGTACCCAACGGAAAAGTCCGGTTTGAACCTGGGTGCATGTGAACCCTAGTTGGAAATGCATTTTCCAAATGTTAAAAAATTCTGAAATAAAAATATCCGGGTACGTACGCGTGTTCCATGTGTGTGTAGAAAGTTTTCGCGGAGAAATCACTTTTTTATTTTAGAATCTAAAAAAGACAAAATACGTCACATATATACTGCTATACAGCCCTGCAAAATTTCACTTTTTTGCCGAGACAAAATAAAAGGTTTTTTCGTCACGAAACTCATGTCCAGGGCACATATTTGATTTTTAAAACATGTTTTGACATCACAAACGGAACTTTTCAAAAAAATGGGTTCACATGCCCCCATGTTCCATATATGCAGTCTCGTACCCAACGCGCTAGTTGTGTTAGCCCTCTTCTAGTTTTTTGGACATCGAGCTCTTCCTCTATTAGTTTTCTTTCTCCGAGACAGCGCATTTTTCTCATCTATTCTCTCATTAGAGCATCTCCACTCTGCCCCCATTTAGCCTCCGGTGGAGCCGTTTTGCTAGCAGAATGGTGGTGGTGTGTGTTTGTTCCCGCCCACAAATGGATTCACATAAATAACATTAAAAGCATATTTTTAATATAAAAATTTCAACTAGGCCTCTCCCTTGACCATCCACAAACGATCCACTAGATCATGTTGGAGTTGGTGATGAGCAGTTGAGTCTCAGATTTCTTGACGCATGACAAGGAAGGCATCAAATGAAGCCGGTACCTGGTGATCAACATGTTGTAGATAGGCCCTAGAGGTAAATAATAAAGATTATTTATTATTATATCTCAATAGTTCGTAATAATTTTTTATGCCATGATATAACTATGTTAATCGGAAACATTGATACAAATGTGGTATTTAAAAAAATACCAGGCTCCCTAGTGAGCCTTTGTGCCAACTAGCTCATTGGTCAATAGATGGTCGTGGCTTCCCGATCATGGACAATTATGTCAATTGGAAATGAGATCTCATCATTGGGTGAATGATATGATGGACATACCCAAGACATAAGTATTGCAACATGATCTAGTCACAAAGTTCATTGTTGCGATAATTTGAAAGCATAGTAACCTAATCCTTAGATCGTGAGATCATATCTAATCGCTATCACTGGAGTTTGCCTCAACTGCATCAACCTTCACACCGTAACATGATGATCATAAAGTTGTGCGTTGGGTATTCCGAAGGAATGGGTTGATGCGTATGTATCAAGATCGGGATTTTTTCATCTGTGTGACAGAAGATACTCTAGGCCCACTCGGTGAGATTACATCCATAAAGTTGCAACGTATTACTAGATCATGAGGATGGAATCACCCAAAAATTAGTTGAATAGTCTTGTCGGTAATGAGATCAAACTAGGTATGATGATACCTATGTTGAAATCTCGGACAAGTATGGTATCGAAGTAACAAAGGGAATATGACTCGACGTTTATGATTCAACAACATGTATATTTGTGGAATGCGTAGGGGTCATTACGGGCATCCAGGTCCCGCTAATGATCATTGATCTGAGAGGCGTCTCGTGTATGTATGTATGTATGTTCTCGAACCATGGGGTAACATGCTTAACACCGCAGAATAGAGAAAATAGAAGCATAATAGTTTCGACGGAATCCGAAGGATGTTCAGAGCGGTTCGAGAAGTGTCTCGGGTCAAATGGAAATAAATATTATGTATTATATATTAATTAATTGAATTAATATTAAATATATTTAGTTACTTAATAATAAAAGGCAGCTCACCCTTAATGGGCCCCTCCTAGAAGGGAACCCATTAAGAGGGTCGGGCAAACCCCCAAGTGGATAAGGTGGGTGTCACCCTAGGGTCTGGAGGCACATGGGCCTTGCTTGGCCCAGCGCCCCCTCCTTCCCTTTGGCCTAGCCGGCCACCTCCCCTCCCCCCTATATAAGGTGGAGGCTTGCTGGGAGGAGAGCACAACACAATCCCCCCTTGAGGGAAAAGTAGATCCCCCTTTGAGGCGCCTCTCCTCCCCATCTCCCCCTCTCGTTTCTCTCTCTCGTGTGGTTCCTCGAAGAGATGCATACAGAGGGAGTCAACTCCACCCTAGTACACAGTTGCGCTGCTGGAATTCGGATCCAGAAGATCTACTTCCCCAACCTCTGCTGGATCAAAGAACCGGGAGTCGTTGTTGAGCACGGTATGTGTGCGAAACTACGAGGTGCTACACTTGCGGCACTGGACGCCATGCGAGAAGGATTGAACTCAACCCAGAGTTCAGCAACAAAGTACGACTACATCATCCACGTTCTAGCAGAACATTAACTACTTTCGGTCTATGAGGGTACGTCATCAAAACTATCTCTATTACAACATTACTCTGAGATAGATCTGGGCAATCGGGATGTGCTAGGTAGAGTTTTTTTGTTTTTTATCTACGAACCCCTACACAACATGCGCAAGACGACCCTGTTGGTACCATGGTTCATTGTCATGCACTGGATGCTCCCGCCCACTCTCAATGATCATGTTGTACAAGATCACGCAAGCAGTCATCACATCCATCATCTTCTCTTTCGACCAAGTAAGAGCAGGGTACCAAACCAGAGCAAATCGATCTTGGAGCACACCAAATGTGGGCTAGACATCCTTCCTGCAAGCCTCCTGGCACTGACCAAAATAAGCTTTTTTCCTAGATTAGCGCCTGAAATTGTGTTCCCAAATATTGACCATCTTAGATAGATGCCATCCACTAAATAGTATCCCTTCGTATACTCGTGCGCATTGATCACATAGTTCATCGGAGGAGAATGTCCTACAACAAGCTTGGCAAACACATTCGAGCGTGCAACACGTTGAAGTTGTTGTGAGATCTAGCTATACCGAAGAAAGCATTCCATATCCACACATCCTTATCTGCCACTGCCTCAAGTACCACGCTACAAGCTCTTTTGTGACCTTTGAACATTTCTTAGCAAGCAAACAGACAGTTCTTCCATTTCAAAATGCATGCAATCGATGTTTCTAACCATCCCAGGAAATCCTCTCGCGTTATTTTATGTCATGGTCCGGGTTGTGTCTTCAGCATTGGGTGTCCTCAAGTACAGTTCTCTGAACACTGCGACCACTTCCCTACAGAACCGATACATACACTCAATAGTAGTTGACTCTGCCATGCGCATGCAGTCATCGGGTGTATCACCAGGAGCTTCATTGGAAAGCATCCACAAAGCAATTATGCACTTAGGGATCGAGGAAAAACCAACCGTGCCAGCACAATCTTCCTTGCAAACGAAGCATGTGTCATACTCTCTAACAACCAACACAATATCCAGAAATAGCTTCCGGTTCATCCTAAAACGTCTCCAAAATGACACTTCGTCGTGCAATGGATCATCGGTGAAGTAGCTGATGTAAAACATGAAGTTGCCCTCTAGCCTCTGCCTCGGCTTGCTCTTGCGCCATCCCGGCCTCGAGCCTACACGTCGCAGCTTCGAATCCTCAATGTACCTGGATAGGAGGCAAGTTAGGATCTTTATATGCTCGTCATCATCAATGGCAACAACAGCAACTTCGGTATCTTCCTCTAGTAGAGCCACGACCATCTCCTCGTCATTGGAGTCCATGTTGGCAAAACACCGAACACATCGCGGGCAGGATGGACGGGAATGGCTGCCTAATTGTTGGTTGGTGCCTTTGGATGGCGGAGCTGGGTCCAGTGCACAGCGAGGTAGGTCAGGGGTTTGTTTACTCTGGGGGGAGCCTTTTCAATGGTGGGATATGGCGGAGGTGGAGAGAGGTGGTACCAGCGGCAATCTGGCGGAATGGGAGGAGATAGGGACGAAAATGGGGTATTTTACTTCTACTCTCGCCAACAGGGCTGGCCCGCGGCATTTTCAGCTTCATTCGGCACCCCCGCTTCCCCCCTCCCATGGGTTAACGGCCTCCGCTGGCCCAAAAACAGGTTTGGGGGCAGCTAGGCCGAATTTTTGCTCCAGCACCCCCCCAAATCCTTTTTTATTTATTGTGTGTGTGTGTGTGGGGGGGGGGGGGGGGGCGGCTTTGGGGGCCGAGTGGAGATGCTCATACTTTCTCTATCCTTTTTTGTCAGAAACTCCATTTCTTCCTCATAGTCTTGCTCCAAACACGATGACGTTGTCGCTTGCATTGTCTATGTGGTCGGAGCCTTGGAGGTACATTGGTTTTTGACTCGAGCTCCTCTTCCCACTTGAATGTACTTCTGATGGGTGACATTTCCACATCTAAGTGTTGAGTTGAAACCTGTAAACAAAATGGGAAGTATATGTCATCCAAGAACACAAATGAGTAATAGCCAGAATAAATTAATAGAGAATCACGTGCCCGCAAAAATGTCTTAACTCAAGGAAGCCTTGCTGATGCCACCTCTTATGATGTGAATAATCCTATCAAACACATCAAGATATCCATAGTGAAAACGTGAGTTGCCTTAGTGCCCCCAAACATGAATCCTAAGTTTTGTTTGTCCGCTTGTGTTTTCTTATAGATTTAGTAGAAGTTTAGCTTTGTTTTGGTGTTGGAATCTGGTCACCAAATCCCGCTAGTTAGCATGTTTAAAATTACCTGTTTTTCGTACTAGATATTTATCGGTACTTGTAGTTAGAGGAGGTTGTGGTTGTGTTTCAAAGCTCTTTCATTCAGATACATTTGAACGGAACTGTAAGTGAGAGGGCGTGTTAGTCTCCTTTTCGAGTGCCCTATTGTTTTGCCAATGTTAGCCAATTTCCAGTTTGTTTGGGTTCCACCGGTATGGGCAAACTAGTTCAATGAATTGTCATGGAAGGCACTGCAAATGAGCTCCCCCTTCCAGCTGACAAAAGAGAATTGAGATCAGATCATTGTGCTAGTCTTTCAAGCTAGAAGACACACGCTTTATCTGACGTTGTCCCACATCATACAACATAATCTATTCAGGCACCCTGGAGATATTACATGTTGAGGAAGATGACTAGTTCTCTTAATGATTAGTGCTAAGGAAATTTTAATACTCCTAATTCTTAGATTCTATCACTAGTACAAAAGGAGTCAGCGACAGGTCTATAGGGAAGTGTTGAACGGCTTATGATAAGGAGATACCTGGCTTGCTTGCTTTGTCTAATGCGCCCTCTATAAAAACATGATATTAAGATTGAAAATGGAAGTAACAATTATTTTGAGAGAGGAAAGCATGCTAATGAATGCCATGATATATCATATATGTAATGATCCTCTCCATATATGACTAAATTTGCTAACTTGTGTAACTCTAATGGCTACATATTTATTTGTGTGGCTTTCATTGTTATTTGAGGACGTTTTCTTGACCACTAGACAAAAAGGTAGTAGTAAAAATTATTATTTTTATTTAAATGGCCAATTCAAGCATGAGGTGTCTCTAGGCAAGATTGTGACCGTGAAGACACTAGTACAAAACATGTCTTGACACATGGTTGAAATGGTCCGTCGCACAAACAACACCGTCAATATGCAAGGTGGGCGATGTGTCTCAACAGCGTACACGACTTATTTAACCATATGCGATGGGGTCTCGATTTGCACACACTTCTTCTCAATAAATCATTTGTGACAGAAATGAACGTCACAAACGATTTGTTGTGCCTTTCCATCAGCGCATTACAAGATCGCAACAACTAGTGTTGACTAGATGTTTACAATAAAATCACAAACATTTTTAAGTAGCACCTATTAGTGGTACCTGCGTATCCAGCTGTAATAGTAACCCATGCAACATTTTAACAAAACACAGTACCAAAATTTTCGTATATTTATTATACATTTAATACCACATGCTTACATACATTCGATTGCTAGCTATACAAATGAGTCATTCTTAGTTATCTATTTGCCTCCTAGAGAGGTTTTTTTTTAGAAGTTGTGCCAGAGTCTTCCCAAGACTCTAGTTTCGTGTTGGTTCATCAAAGAGGAACTTGGAGGTGGTTCTCTAACCACACGGCAACACGTGTTGCACGGGAGTTCATCGATATTCGACGAAGATCTTTGGCAAAAATCTAGCTTCCCCCTCGCCAACGAGATGTAGTCTAAAATGGGGAGCGGCTGTGTAGTGGAGTGGAGTGAGGTCGAGTGACACTGGATAAGATTCTTGGCCCTAATTTATACATGAAAGATGTTGATACGTAAGTTGGACCCACTGAGCGGGCCCAATTGATCGCACACGGTCCAGCGAAGGCAAATTGTTTGTGTTTCTTGCTTATACACATTGCTGCACACGATATAAACATGTGCAACAAGTTTTCTCATAAACTCTTTATGTCTGGTGGTAACCCATCAGTATTGTACATAAAAATCAACGCCTATATTGACGTGAAAGTGCGACTAAACACCTATTAAGACTACAACAGAAACCAAAGCAAAATGCAGCTAAGATGGAGACATCACAAACGGTTTTGTTGCGATGAAAATGTGTGTGATGCATGGGTCGAAAGAAAACGTGTGTGATGCCCTGTCGTAGTGTCATATGGCCTGACATTATGTACATGATAGCAAAAGTGATGGACAAGCCAATCATCCTCAAAAGTGAATGCATGGAGGCAGTCCCTATGATTAATGACAAGAGCATGGATAGATCTAAGGTAGCGGCGCTCATCGACATCGCTAAGCATTTGTGTAGATAGGGTAGACCATGTACGGTTAGACATATCAAGCATCATCGTTCTATTCATGATTTGATCCAAGCTTTGCTCATTTCCCAACATCCACAAATTAACACTACGACTCTTTACACTTTCCTTTGGTGTCTTTGGAAAGCTCGGAACGACACTTTGTTTTGCAGGAAAGTATGCAAGCCATCCGAAGTATTTGCGGCGGCAAATGCAATTATCACGGGAACATCTCTAGAGACCAAGGAGATGTCCAGACAGCAAAACAATAACCTTTCACAAGACAAGCAAGAAATGCAGCCCTTGTCGAAACTTCGGGAGGTTACCAATCCTACATCGACTGCTATCTTCTGTGATGCAGCCTGGGAGAAAGAAGCAGGAACTCACATGAATCATGCTGGAATAGGCATCACCATCAACATACAAGACAATCAGCACCTCAAGCAAATACATATTGCTACACTCTCACCCCCAGCTTCATCGCCTCTCCAAGCAGAGACATACGGTCTTCTACTAGCGACAAAACTAGCACATCTTCTCCAGATTCAAGACCCTGAGAGCATCTCCAGTCGCGTCCCCCAAAGCGTCCCCCAAAGGGATTTGGGGCGCGCCGGACAAAAAAAGCGTTCCAGCCGCGTCCCCCAAAGCCCATTTTTGTCCGGCGCGGCCCGATACGGTGTCCGGCGCCCCGAGCCCGTCCCCGTCCCACAGGGGACGCTCCGGGGACGCCGGACACAACGAAAAGCGAGGCGGGGAGTGGCGGGGCCGACCCGTCAGCGGCACAGGAAGGCTAAAACCCCGTCGCCTACCTTTGGTCAAGCGACGTTAATGGCGTCCCTGTTTTCCCAGGCGACGCAGGGACGCGTCTCGTCGTGCATGGCCGCGTGGCCGTCCGCGCCGGAGTTATTGTGTGCAACCACCCGCTGCCGCCGCTGTTTTAAGACGCCCTGCAATTCTCGCCGCTCATAATCCTTATCGTCGCCGCCGCCTCCCCCCCTCCCAGATCTTCTCCTCGCCGCTCAAAAAATGTCGACCTCGTCCTCCCGCAAGATCACCGCGGCAAATGGCTTCGGCCGCGGCAGCCTCACCGTGGCGGAGGCGTGGGCGCTGTACCACGCCCGGTATCCAGTCCCGCCGGACATGCGGCGATGACCCCGAGGACTGCCCAGGGCTGCGGGCGGCGTTCTTGGCGTCCATGAACGACAAGGACGCCTGGAGGGGCGACCTGGACGCGGCGATCGCCATGTCCATCCGCGACTTCGGCAAGCCGCTGGTGGACCTCACCGACGACGGCGAGGCAGGACCAAGCGGCTTGGTGAAGGATGAGCCCGTCGACGAGCCCGTCGACGAGCGCGTCAAGCAGGAGGTCGTCACCGACGACATGTACAACTTCCAGCAGTACTACGACGCCTCCGGCCGCCGCAAGTGGTTCTAGATTAGGTTTAGTTTAAAGTTAGTAAAATTTCGTTCGAATCTATGTAAATTTGGATGAATCTAATCGAATCTAGTTAAGTTTAAAATTTGCGAAATTTTGTTTGGGGGACGCGACTGGGGAGCGACGTCCCCCAAACGCGGCACGAACGAAACACGTCTCCCAAACGCTCAATCCGGCGCCGTTTGGGGGACGGTTTGGGGGACGCGGCTGGAGATGCTCTGAATACTACACTGACTGCTTGGTGTTAGCTTCAGCGGCAAAGGCGCCATCAGTGTTTGCAGCTCCAGGGCATTGGGAGAACAGACCATTACTTGCAGAGATACAAGCTTCTCCCTCTTTTCAATCCAGCAGGATCACTCATGTCAGGAGGTGCGATAATGTCAAAGCAGACCATCTTGCTAGATTAGCTCTTCGTATTCAAAACAGATCATTACTGATCCGTTGTTTAGGTTCAGAAGGAAGTGCATGTCCAGTTAAGGACATTATCTCTGTATCTAGCGTGAAGGGATTCATGCTTCTATCTGTAAAATGCACTTAAGTTAAATAAATTATGATGTGTTCAAAAAAAAGTAGAGACATGAACAGTGTGAGTCACACCTTAGACTAGGTTGCAACACCCAGTGCACCATGGTCTGGACATTATTAGGCAGGCTTGCACTCATGATGGAACTCTCATGGAGCGAGTAATAAAATGTATTCCGAAAAAAAAATCATCCTGCCTCTAATGATCCACATCCTGTCACCAATGGTCTAGAGCGAGTCCTTACCATGCTGATGCCAGATAATGGTGGATCAATGTACTACGGGTGTGCTAACTGATGTGATTGTGAAGCCGTGACAAATATGTTACTAGTTGAAAACGTGGAATTGTATAGTTGTGAAAGGTTTTTTTACACCTTGTATAGTTGTGCTAGGTATGCTGAATTGCTGATTGAACTTAAACCACTGATATGTATATATATGATTTACATATAAACAACCCTTTTGCAAGAAAAATAACAAAATACAATGCTTGACACGCTTAATGTTATGGCCTTACGTAAGCCAAAAAAAAATCCCATAGTTTCTGTGAACGATTCAGAAGTCAGAACTCACACAACACATTCTTGCATATATGAACAAAACAGATCGTCTCTACAGAACTTCGAACAGCAAAAACCCTCTCTGAATATAAATGGCCTCATGGGTAATGTCATTATGGCGATATGAAAATACAGCAGAATTCACGGCCATGGCGCCAACTCAGGAAGAGGAACTCTGTTCTCACCACGAGGACCAGCTTCTGAAGACTGGACGGCCTTCCGAACATCGGGTCCAGCGGACACCTCCATTCCCGGCGGCCTGGCCATGCCACTACCCAGAATACATCCGTGCCGACGAAAACCTCCTCCGACTGCATCGCCGACAGCGGTTCGCTCCTTGGCGCGGCATTTAAGCACCTTCTAGTAGTACTCTACAAGGGACCAGGCGACGGTGACCTCAATCTCGCAGGAGCCAACACTAAGGGTGTGTTTGGTAGGTCGACTCTCCTCAGATAATCCCACCTCAACCCACTATTTCTTGTTTGTTAGGTCGGGTCGGGTGTCCTCAGCTATGCCCACCTCATACGAAAAGAGCCCCTCAGCCATGCCCACTTGTGAAGCTGAAACCGAGCTTCACAACTGAACCGAGCTGAGTCCATCCGAAAACGCTCCCGCACGCGCGTCGGCCCGCTAGGGGTCACCGGCCCCAGCGCCTCATTTCCCCCCGCAGCCTCCATCTCACCTTCTCTCTCGCTCCCATCAACTGCCAATCCACCGCCCCGTTCGACCTCCCCCGAAGCTCTGCATCGGCACTCGAGCAGGCAGCAGGCCGCGCCGCCTCTCCCGGCCTCGTCCGGCATCGAGCTTCGCCTTTCTCGGCCAAGTCCTGCAGCGAGCAGCAAGGAGGAGCTCGTCCTTCGTCCTGCATCGAGCAGCAGGAGGAGCTCGTCCTAGTCCAGAGCGGCAGGAGCTCTCCACCGCGCGTAGAGCATGATGGCCTCGGCCAGTCTGCCTGCTCATCTCGCCGGAGCTCTCCACCGGCGGCGGCTCTCCACCGGCGGCGGTTCATCTCGCCGGAGCCCGAGGCCCAACGCTGCCAGGGACCCGATTGCTTTTTTTGTTTTCCATCAGGGGACCCGATTGCTTATTTGTTTTGTATTCAGGGACCTGATTGCTTTTTATTTTGGTATGGCATGGCTCAAGTCATACAACACACCAAACAGGATCTCAACTGAGCTCAGCTCAGCTCATACAACCTACCAAACACAACACAATAAAGCACACTTGTATGTAGTTGGCATAGCTGGACTCAGCTTGTATGAGGTAAGATAGTCCAACCGGGCTACCCTAAGAACACCAGAGTCTACCGTATCGCTGAGGTGTAAAAAGCAGAGCATCATCGTATCGTCCCCCGGCAACACCATTATTAGCCTCCACACAAACTTCCAGATGCTCCTCTTCCTTGTCAATCTCAGCACAAACAACTTGGCGTTGAAGCCTGATCATGCCATCCTCAGCAACAGGCAGCTTATCATCACCGGTCAGGAGCAACGCAAACTCCATGCCATCTATACTGGCAGTTTTGGCCGCGAAGAAACCTCGGAAACCATCTGGCCATGACCCATGAATGACTTTCATACTGACTGTGGCCTCTATTGAACTAAAAATGTGGCCCATTGTCCACTCCAGCGTGCAGTTCTTGCCGGTGTAGGACACCTCTAACAGACGCGGCGGATTCCTGAATGATGTAGATAGGAAGATTAGATCTTGATCCTCATCAGACTGCCTAGTGCCCTTCACTTTAAGGTCAACCTCAAAGCACACAGGATCCAGCAGCACAATAGCACGTGTAGGACCTGTCAGTTCTAGGTATGGAGCCTGCATCCAAAATTAATCGAATACCGGTCAGTGACTGCCAATGGAAAAGGCGGAAACCAACCTTAGATTAGCAGAACTAATTTGCAAGATAATGACATCTTTAAGTCCAAACGGAGAACGACATGTTTTCCCTCACAGGCCTCGATCACTCTAGTTTTCAGTCAGCAAGGTGTATATATATATGTGTTTCGTAGTGAAAATGCCCAGGAAAAGAATTATTTTTTCACTATGCCATTTGTTTTATAAATCTCTACAGTACATTAATCAAACGTAAGCTAGTAGTCAATTATGTAAGGCTCGGAATTGAAGTATAGACAACAAATGGCTGATGAGCAGAAGACGCAAACCTGCTCAATGATGGTGTGGCAATCATCCCTTCCACGCTCGAAGATGATATTGCGCTTGTAATCCACAAGGTCGCGCGCCGCGATAACGCCATACACGTGCAGTGGCCAGCTCAAACCCGAGGCGTCTCCAGGCGAGATTCTGACGGTGAAGACCTGCAGGGTTTCGCTGGTGTGGACGGGGCCTCTGGGCGCGACTTGGCAGTCCGTGCGGCGCATGCTGGGGATAGCCGCTGCATCACACAAAACGTAGCTATTCTTATGAGATTTCAGTTAGTAATAAAGCGTGCTATGTCATCCATAGGCCGGGTACGTACTTCTTTGCTCCATCGAACCGATCAGGTTGCCCCATGTTTGCATATACCATTGGTGGAAAGTGTCGCGGCCTTCGTATTCACCTTGCTCGACGGGCATCCTGTCGTGGTATGGACTCGCCCCGCCGCCGCGCGTTTCCTTCGCCGTGCCGCTGTCCCTCTTCCTCACGCTCGGCAGCTCCTCCGTCTTCTTCTTCTTCTTCCTCCTCGCGGTTGCCAGCTTACTCGCGGTTGCCAGCTTACTCTTGGACCTGCGCTGCTGCCGTGTCAACCCCGCCGTACCCTTCATCGCCGCCGGCCGCCGTAGCCTTACTTGTCACGCAGTTTTCGTAGCCCCTGCTTTTTATCGAAGGGAAGCCCTAGCCTTCCCGCCTCACCTCCTCGGTGTACGCGCGTGGGCAGTTCACGGTTGGATAGTACAAATAATAGTTGAGGCGGCAGGCACGCAAACTCGATCGGGTTGGGCAGACTCGCCTCGGTCAAGGAAAGGATTAAGCCCAAGCCGGATTCATCTCAAATTCGTGTACAACTCCAACTAGTTGAATACCCGTGTTTCTCCTTCACCACACATCGTGCAAATAAACATAGAATTTATCGTAACTATTCACGAATATAAAAAAATATAGCGACGTAGTATTCTAGATAGGTCCTTTTTCACTTCACATAATTCAACACTATAAGCTTATTACGTCACCAGACAATAGTATAATCAGCAGATTTATCGAATATCCGGAAACCAAATATGAAGTCGTGAATCCACACAAGAGTAGAATCTAAAGAAAATATATGCCTAGAATCTTAACTTCTGAAATACACGTAAATCATATCAGATTAAATCAACACCAATGTCGTCTCCATGGTGACGTCCTCCTTACCATTCGTAGTGCAGTCACAACCATGTTATTGTGCAAATGCAATTGTAACCCTTTGGTTCCACCACCAATCGAATATCAAGTCAAACCTAAAAAATGATGTACTTGAATTAAATAATATGAATTTCTGAGTAAAAAGTAGCAATTCATTTAACAATTTGAAATAGTAAAAGAAAGAAGATACTCGGTAGATTTATGTAAATGCAAAGATGGCACTATCATATGAATAATAACATGAAATTCTACCATAATGGCAGAATTTTTTATGTGCTCCTCAAAAGCTTCTTGTGGACATTTCGTCAAGTAGTTTGTGCCAATGTATGTATATCCTTCTCTTGCATTTAGCAGGCGTATAAATATTCTCAAAACAGATTAACATCACGGGCTATTTCATCCAACTATATGCTGAGGTTCAGTCTGCGGAGAGCACGTCACGACTGCAGAATCCCCTGATAAAAAATCTATAGAACAAATTTCACATTCTATTTTTATTTCTTTCTTCATTTATACTACTACCTCCGTCCTAGTTTATAAGGCCTGCGTGTATTTCTAGGTTGTCAATTTGACCAACATAATATCATTTGTATAATATCAAAATTATATCATTAGAAAGTAGAGCATCTAACCTTTCTAATCATATATATTTTGTAATACATATGTTGCATTATCGTCGTCAAATTTACGACCTAGGGACACACGTAAGTCCTGTGAACTGGGACGGAGGGAGGACCATGAAAACAACATAACCATGCCAAAAGTAAACATTTGAAAACACTATCATAGCCACTTTGTTAAGCTGACTGGTTTGTGACAAAATATTTTCCATGCAACCAATATCAATATCAACTAAAAGCAAGCGTGTTTCATGCCTCATTTTTTATTTCAGAAAAGAACCTAAATAATTCATAAGTTCATGCCTCAGCCTGCATCTTCTCGCACTTCTGGATGGAATGGAACAACACCAATGACAGGTACCTCTTGCCAAAGCACGGGAATATCACCTGCAATGTCACCATACCAACCATCATTGAATGTTTCAAAACAAGAATTCTAGCTCGAAACTACTCAACAATTTAATTGTACGATTAATTACCACTATCATCTTCCCGACATTCTCTGGTCTCTTGGTGGCCCTTATGGCCACACAAGAGGAGATCCTGACCTACACAAGGAACATACATCTTCACCATTCTTAACCTCGTATCTGTACATGATGCAAAACAAAAATGTAGGCTCCTATAACTTTGCCAATACAGACTCATGAGAAACGCAACAAGCCTACATACATCAGACTCCTACAAAAAAAAATTAGGCTCCTACAATTAATTATGGTCTAGCCTTCTTTGAGCCTATGACCATGCAGACAGAGAAAAGATGTGGGGAATCACCTTTCAGGTGTTCTCAAGCGCTTGTTTTTGGCGTCGAATATCATGCAGCATTCTCCTGAAACAAATGCAACGGGTTGAGTGTATGTTTAGCTGGTCGGCGCTTCCATCAAGGAAATGAAATAAAATGATACACCGAAAAATGAGCATGAAGATAACGATGGGATTTGGTTAACCATTTTCCTTTTAGACTCTAACTTATGGAACCATTTTATGGGAATGTGTAAAATGGGTTAACCCTTAGGTTATTGCGGTTATAAAGGATAAAATCTATGCTTGGCGATAAATAAAAAAAGGAAAAGGAAAGCAATCCCCAAAACTGCCTGCTCTTGCAAGAAAACCCACCATATGTCAAGGTATGATTCACATCCTAACTATCGCTGTAATTCTGTAGCTAGTTAGATGCTTTCACAAACTACCAAGGTACTTAAAGTAGCATCAGTAGGTTAGGCACTGCATCCCATGGTGCCAATAGTAGTATTAGCAAAATAATCTACCAGTAGCACAAAGAGCAAAATTTTATATGCTGCAAGTTGATAGCAGATCAACATGGATATCTCGAGTAAATTACCCGTTCTCATGAACTGAAGTTTACTGCACATGGCATCATCTTAGACACTACAGAGGGAGGGACACGGGAAGAGGAAACATGTCCTTACGCTGCAGTAGGGCTCCATGATCTCAACTTTGGCAATGCAACCCCTGATGACATTCTTGAGGTACATCATGGCCTCATGGGTGTCTTGCCAATGTGCTTCTCATCAAGATTGAACAGAAATAGACCCACGAAACATGTCACAACATGAGAGGCTAGTACATCTAGCCAATCACCAATTGGTCAGACAGTGAAACATGAGGTTGATTGGTTACCTCAGAGATGGGGATGAGGAGGATTCTGCTAGGGATTGGCGACTGTAGGAGGGCTTTGCCTGCCGGCGTGCGTTCGGTGGGCGGGCGAGATAGGATTGCATGAGGGCATCTCCAGCGGCGCGACGCAAACGGACGTTGAGCGACCGTTTTCGTTCGCCGTGACCGGAAATGCGTCTGGCACCACCTCCAGCAGGGCGACGCAAAGTGACCGGGTCGTCCGCGGAGACGCAAACCTGGCCCAAATATGCGCCAGGGATGCGTCTCTGCGGACGCTGCGCGGACGCGGAAACTGTCCGCTCGCGTCTGGCGGACGTTTTGTCTGGCCCGCCTGGCAGTGGCCCAACGTCGATGCGTCTTCTCCGCCAGTACTGGCGCCGAGGCGTCGCTTCGGCAGTCTGCGGCCGCGTAAATGGCGATGCCTCGCGTGGCGCGCGGCCGTCGGGTACCTCTGCGCACGAAGTAATGGTGTTGTCACGCGTGCCGCAGCCATTGTCCTGCCTCTGATCTATATAAACAGGGGCGCCAGCATCTCATCTCCTCCCCACAAAATCCTAGCCGCCTTACAACCTCCACCGTAGCACCGCTGCCGCTCAGACTCCGTCGCAGCCACCATGAGCAACGCTGGCCGCGGCCAGGCTGCCGCGCCTCCACCTCCACCTACACCTCCCACTCCACCTCCCCCGGCCTCGAGCTCCGACGAGGAGTTCGACTCCGACGACAGCACGGGCGACCTCCTCGACCCGGTCAGGGACGCCAAGTACCTGGCTGACGCAGAGAAGGAAGCAGAGGAGGAGCGGGCGGCCCACGCGGCGTTCGACGCCGAGATGGAACAACGCAGGCAGCCGCAGAGGAGTCCGACTCCGACATATCATGGTCTTCCGATGACCCTGATGCGCCTACCCCGGAGGAAAGGGCGGTGGAGCAGAGAGCAATAGTCGAGTCATTCGAAACGCTCAAGGACGACGCCGCGAACGCGAGGCTGGAGCAGTGCTTGAAAGAGGACGTGGCGGCGCACCGAGCCATAGCAGCCGCACGGGAGGCGGAGGAGAAGCAAACGATGGAGCGACGCAACGACGGGGCCGGCCCGTCCAGAAGCAAGTAGTCTAGGCTTCTAGATCTACATTGTATAGGTTTTTATGCATTTAAATGTACTACTTTTTATATTTTTAAATACGTTGCAAATCTAAAAATTGGTCGCCCCGGTAGGAGCACACCCAGACGCAAACGGACGTGCGGACAAAATATGTCCGCGAGGCGACGCAAACGGACGCTCGCGACCACTTTTGGGCGTCCGAAATGCGTCGCCCCGTTAGATATGCCCTGAGGACCAGCCCTGAAGCGGTAGGCATTCCCGACAGGAGGGTGAGGATTATTGCCCAGAGCAGACATGACGGGCGGCTCTCGGAGGAGAGGCCGAGCCTGCGAGCGTAGCCGGGCTGGAGGCATGGGGGGCTGGCCGGGGAAGCAAACTGGGACGGTGCGGGAGGACGGCCAGAGGATGTGATCTCGCCGAAAGTGGCCGACGTGGCTGCAGTATCTTGGATTTGAATAGGGAAGGCACCAGGCTCGGGAATACGGAAGTATACTGTCTTATAGGAAGCAGCTTTCCTGAAACGTAATTACCATCGCCAGAATAGGAAAGACATCAACTCGGAAATTAAAAAGTATCTTATCATACCATAGCTCATGGACGTAATTAACGTGAGCGTGATTGATGATACTGTAATGAGCACTGTGAAATTAAATCGAACGAAGTGGAGACCGTCAGATTGATTGAATGGCCAGGATCTTTTTAATGACGATCACCAAAGTGCGTTGAGTGTCAAACGACCAACTCCCATTTAATAGTAAAGATATACTGTCTTATAGGAAGCAGCTTTCCTGAAACGTAATTACCATCGCCAGAATAGGAAAGACATCAACTCGGAAATTAAAAAGTATCTTATCATACCATAGCTCATGGACGTAATTAACGTGAGCGTGATTGATGATACTGTAATGAGCACTGTGAAATTAAATCGAACGAAGTGGAGACCGTCAGATTGATTGAATGGCCAGGATCTTTTTAATAGTAAAGATATACTGTCTTATAGGAAGCAGCTTTCCTGAAACGTAATTACCATCGCCAGAATAGGAAAGACATCAACTCGGAAATTAAAAAGTATCTTATCATACCATAGCTCATGGACGTAATTAACGTGAGCGTGATTGATGATACTGTAATGAGCACTGTGAAATTAAATCGAACGAAGTGGAGACCGTCAGATTGATTGAATGGCCAGGATCTTTTTAATGACGATCGCCAAAGTGCGTTGAGTGTCAAACGACCAACTCCCATTTAATAGTAAAGACTACTATATGCGATCGGACTGTCAATTACCGCAACTAAAAAAAAGGCTGTCAATTCCGGTATTTTTGGTAGCAGCCGGGTCCTCAGTATGGAATATCGATACCCGTTGCTTTGTGGTGCAACTAGTTGTAAAATGAGACGGGTAGAACGCGGGGCAAATTAACTAAGCCAAACGCTAAAAAGTGCACGCTGGCCAGCTTGTTGTCCCGAGCCTCCATTTTCTGGCCGTTGGATCTTGGATCGACAATCAGAGATTTGGACGCTGTTCCGACCGGTTCCCACCTGAGGGCCCCACCCGCCTCGCGCGCGTTTGAGGAAGAGACGCTCGGGAACGTCTCTCTCATTCCCCATTTCGACGCTCGCTCTCGCAAACGCCGCGAGCTCCGGCGGGGCGATTTCGCTAGGGTTCCGGGTGAGGGGCGGCTTGCTCGCCGGCGCCGCGATTCGCTAGGTTCCAGGGTGAGGGGTAGCTTGCTCGCTGGCGCTCGATTCGGTAGGCTTCCGGGGAGGTCATCGTGAGCTCCGTAGGCGTAAGGAGCGGGAGGTCGACGGCGGTGGGGTGAGGCGCGAGGTACTGCTTCGATCTCCGCGACGGAGATCGACCTTCTCTCAGGTGGGTGCAGTCGATTCACCGTCCAGGAGGCTCATCGTCGCCGTATCAGCGGTCGTGCACTAGGCGCGTGGTGGTGCGCCAAGATCGGGGACGGAGATCATCCCGTGTGCGTTGGTCGTGTCTGCACGCTTGAGCAGTTGAAGATCCAGGTACTCAGGTAAGCTCTATGTGCTCAAATCCCCCCAATCCCCTCAATCCCCCCTGTAGGACTTGATTTTTTGGTCAATTTGTCCCCATTTTTATGGTGCTGGATTTTAGAAGTAGATGGATGGTAGAGCATGGACTCTAGATTTTCCCTGTAGATCCACTTTGTCCTTGTTCTTATGGTTCTAGGAAGAAGGTTGGAGTAATTTTCTGCCCCACTTGGGCTTTATTTTTGGTTCAGTTGTGTGTGGCACACCAGAAATTAGATGATGCTAGTAGTTGCTTATGTTCTCAGTGGTTACTTTGCAATTTGGTACATTCTAATTGATATGCTGTTGCTTGAGTAGTGTGGTTTACATGTGTTCCAACCATGTTTTCTCCAAGTTTTTGCAG
Organism: Lolium perenne; assembly: GCF_019359855.2. Taxonomy (NCBI): domain Eukaryota; kingdom Viridiplantae; phylum Streptophyta; class Magnoliopsida; order Poales; family Poaceae; genus Lolium; species Lolium perenne. The sequence continues at coordinate 67,114,801 of NC_067247.2, forward strand.
TACAGAGCATGTAGGTTTTGTATGATCATGTAGACTAAGTTGCAGTTGTGGTTGATACTTAGTCTAACCTAAGTTGCTTTGCATTGCTCATATAATTTGCTACCCCAAAATTACTAAATTGCTTATTCATGATATAGGCTCCAAATTTAGATGATGCCAGTAGTTGCTTATGTTCTCAGTGGTTATTTTACAACTTGGTACATTCTAATTGATATGATGCTGCTTGAGTAGTGTGGTTATATGTGTTCCAACCATGTTTTCCCCAAGTTTTTGCAGAACAGAGCATGTAGGTTTTGTATGATCATGTAGACTAAGTTGCAGTTGTGGTTGATACAGAGTTGTATGTTGGTTTTGTGATGGGTTCGTTGCATGGAAAACAAAAAAATTCTACCGTGAACATGAACAAAAACCAAGATCCAATCTAGGAAGAAGCAAGATCTAATCTACCAAGATCGAAGCAACGAGATGTATGTGAGACTAACCCTCGAAGATTCCAAAGCCTACGAGATTAGATCTTGTTGTTGATGTAGTCGATCATCCAGTGCTGCAATCCGGCAGCACTTGGTCGTGCGTACGGTGTTGATGAAGCCCGTCCTCTCCCTGTTCCAGAGGGCAGCGGAGGTGTGGTAGATCCCCTCGGAATCCCAGCAGCACGACGGCGTGGTGGTGGTGGAGGAGGAGAAAAAGCTGCAGGGCTTCGCCAAGCCGCTACAGCATTATGGAGGAGAGAGGGGGGCGGCCAGAGCTAGTTCTGATGGGGTGAACGCCCCCTGCCCCCTCCCCTCTTTCTATAGGGGGGAGGTCGGTTTGGGTGGCCCCCCAAAGCCCCAAACCCATCTAGGGCCGGCGGCCAAAGGGGGGAGGGGGAATTCTCCCCCCCCCCCCCCTCCCCAAGTTGAACCCCCCTAGGGTTTTGGGGAAAACCCTAAGGGTGGCCGACTTGGGCCTTGAGGGGCATGTGCCCCTGGCCCATTAGGGCTAGGATGCACCCCATCGGCCCATGTTGGACCCCCTAGGTCGTGGGCCCCATGGTGGACCCGCGGAACCTTCTAGAACCTTCCCGATCTTTCACCGGAAAAATTTCGAACTTTTTCGAAACCTAGAAATCAACTTCCCTTATATGAATCTTATTCTCCGAACCATTCCGGACCTCCTCATGATGTCCTGGATCCCATCCGAGACTCCGAACAAACTTCGGACTCCATATCATATTCTGAATCTACTTATGCGACATCGAACCTTAAGCACGTCACCCTACGGTTCGTGAACTATGCAGACATGGTCGAGACTCCTCTCCGACCAATAACCAATAGCGGGACCTGGAGATTCATAATGGCTCCCACACACTCAACGATAACTTAGTGATCGATTGAACCATTTACATACGATACCGATTCCCTTTGTCACGCGATACTTTACTTGTCCGAGGTTCGATCATCGGTATCTCCATACCTTGTTCAACCTCGTTACCGACAAGTACTCTTTACTCGTACCGTGGTATGTCATCTCTTGTGACCCAGTCACATGCTTGCAAGCTGATTAGACGACATTCCACCGAGAGGGCCCAGAGTATATCTATCCGTCATCGGGATGGACAAATCCCACTGTTGATCCATATGCTTCAACTCATACTTTCCGAATACTTAATCCCATCTTTATAACCATCCATTTACGCAATGGCGTTTGATGTAATCAAAGTACCATTCTGGTGTAAGTGATTTACATGATTTCATGGTCGAAGGACTAGGTAACTATGTATCGAAAGCTTATAGCAAGTTGAACTTAATGACTTGATCTCATGCTACGCTTATTTGGGTGTATGTCCATTATATCATTTACCCAATGACATAACCTTGTTATTAACAACATCCAATGTTCATGATCATGAAACCATGATCATCTATTAATCAACAAGCTAGTTATACAAGAGGCTTACTAGGGACTCCTTGTTGTTTACATAACACACATGTATCAATGTTTCGGTTAATACAATTATAGCATGGGATGTAAACATTTATCATGAACACTAAGATATAACAATAACTAATTTATTATTGCCTCTTGGGCATATCTCCAACAGTCTCCCACTTGCACTAGAGTCAATAATCTAGTTTACATTTGGAAAGATATAACACCTTGGTCTTCTGATGCTTATCATGTTTTGCTCACGGGAGAGGTTTCAGTCAACGGATCTGACACGCTCAGAAACGTATGTATTTTGCAATTCATTTGCGTCTCAACGCATCACTCATTTTCCAAAATGAGTCGGCATTAATCATATATGTTCAGTCTTCTGGTGGAACCTTAATTCCACGGTCTGAAATATGTCACTAATATTGTCACACACAATATAGCTTCAAAATTCTGACACTATCGAAACTACACCAAGTTCTCAAAGAACTCCTCGACTTAAACATCCTCAGTCATTTTCAAACAATAACATACTCTGCCTTCATTTGTAGAATCCGTCACAATATTTAGAACTCATCTAAATCTAGCATAGACTTCTTCTAGCTCATTGTGCTAACTTTTAAACAACACTTAGCCTAATTGAGATTTAAATTTTATTTTTATATGTGACCAAACTAATATCGGTGCAACACCTTACAGCGATTTGTTTGTCATTACCCCATACAAAAACTATATATATATCCTTGGTTCTTCTAAAGCACTCAGGGATATTCTTACTGTTGTCCAATGATCATTACATGAATCATTCTGGTATATGCTCGTAACACTTTAGAGCACAGGACATCTGATTTTGTACATATTATCCGTGATCTAAAATCACTCATGTGTTTTTACTCATCGAGTGTCAAATACACTCAAGTCTTGTTAAACCTTCACATGAAAAAGAACATCTTCTTAATATATTTATATTCACCTACTTCAATATTCATTCTATGTACTTTGACTTAAACTTATTATGTGTTTCAATCTATCTTCATAGATCTTGACACTAAATATGTTTCAGTCCATATCCTTTCATTGAAGTTAATTCTCAATGAAACCTTTTAATCTCATCAAGTATATAATTACATCATTTATAATCAATGATATGTCATCCACATATAATATTATAACTATGTCTCAGCGCTCCCACTTAATTTCTTGCAAATGCTAGCATCTTCATCGTTTCTGATGAAATCAAAAATTCTTTGATTATTCCATCCGGTGAAGATTCCAACTCTGTGATACTTACTTCATCCAGTGAAGTTTGTATACCTATCTAGTATTCCACGGACTAGCAAAACTCTTCGGTTTGTATCTAGTATACATCCTTCATACACACTTCTGGTAAGGAATGTATTTCTGCCATCCTACGATCATATCTCATAAAAGAAATATGTAGCAATTACTAGAATAATCCACATAGACTATAAGCATTGCTACGGAAGATCTAATCTTATCGTAGTCAACTCTTTGAACTTTGTCGTAAACAACTTTTCGACAAGTCGAGCTTCTTCAAGGATATTGCATCCAAGTCCATCAATTTTATAGATTTTTTTACTTTCAGAAAAGTATTCACCTATCTTGGATTTCATGGCACTTAGCCATTTTACCGGAGTCAGGGCCCATCATAACTTCTTTGTATGTAGTTGGTTTATCATTGTTCAAAATCAATCCTTTCCCCACAAATCATTAATTTGATCACAAAGTAAACCACATCTACAAGGTTCAATAGGTACTTTCATCTCCATTACTATAACACTTTGTAGACATGGGAGCCATGATCGTCGTGGCTGCTTCCGGAACCATTTCCGATGCTATGCTACTCTGATCATCATGCTCGGGTTCATAAACCTTATCAAGTTCCATTGTCCTCCCACTCAAATACTTCGCTAGAAACAATTTCTTTGAAATAAGTAAGAAACATCGACAAACACTTTTGTCTTTTACTTCATAGTGGAAAGAATTCCCAATCAATTCTCTAGGATAACCAACAAAGACATTCATCCGATTTTGGTTGTAAACTCATTTACTTATGCTATGCATACCAAAATTTAAGGAAGGACTGTTAGGATTTATACCCATGGCATAACTCGTATGGTGTCATTTCAACGGATTATGATGACGCTCTATTTAGTGTAAAAGCGGTAGTCTCTAAAACATAATCCACAAAAATATAATGGCATCATTTTATTTTATCTCATCATTAACCCAACAGGTTTGGATACGTCTCTCAGATACTCCATCATCACTATGATACTCCAAGAAACGTGAGGTTGTAGAACGATTTCATAACTCTCTTAGATGTTTGCTAAAACTCGTAATTCAAATATTTCCACCATGATCTAATCATAGATATTTGACTTTTCTATTACGATGATTTCCACTTTATGCTGAAATTTATTTGAATCCATTCAAATGTTTCAAACTTCTTCCTTATCGAATAAATATATCCACATATATACACTCAATTCATTATTGGAAGTTTTCATGAAGTAGATGAATCTCCCGCACACAACTATGCCCAATGAACCACATACATCATCATGTATGTTTCCATTAAGTTAGTTGCTCGTTCAACTCTTGGCCTATGAATGGTATTTCAGTCATTCTCTTTAGAAGAGATTTGCAAACGCCAAACGATTCAAAAATCGAATGACTCCAAAAATCCATTTGCATGGAGTTCCTTCATGCTCTCCTTTCTAACATGACCTAAATGGCGGTTCCACTAACAAGTGGAATTCACATCATTTGCCTTATGGAATTTTAGCGTCAGTGTTATGCATGTGTGCTTCACCATAAAGATTTATAATAACTTATCCATCGTACATGAATACTATCATAATTTGAACAACTCATTATTCTCATTTGACTAGAACATAACAACAATTGTAAAGTTCTTTACTATAAATCTGAAGGGCTAGGTAGAATGCCAACGATGAACACAATAACACTTTATTTTGTTCCAGACGTGCATTTCTACCATATTCCTTGTCAGTCACTTAGGCCATTGTATTCTTGTATTGCGTTGTTTCGTATGACATCTCATACCAACCAATATGGTACAAATACCCAAGAATTTCATTGTGTGACCAAACAAGGAATGCATTCATAACATGTATATCATCTATATACACCTGAGCTAGACTTTCTAGTCTTTTCTTTCTTTCTGCCAAAAAACTTTTGTAGTTTCTCTTTTAGCTTTCCTCATTCTCAAAAAACACTTCACCTTCAATAACTTCTAGATCCATTGGTCAAATACCAATAACCTTGAGGTTCTTACTTTGAAGTTGATCATCACATGACAAGTGTTCCAGATTTCACTATTAGTAACTTTTTAATGTGATGAAAAATTTCACTCATAATTTTATCCATCAAATCATGATGACTTTCCGAGACCATGTCTGTACATGCTAGGCTCGTAAAGTTTAACCTTAGTATTCGCATGCGCAAATCTGGCTTGCACCCGTTGTATGCACACGTAGAATCTATAACACCCGATCATCACGTGATGCTTCGAAACGACGAGTCTTAGCAACGGTGCATACTAAGGACGATCACTTCATGGATATGCGAATATCGTTAGTGCCCAACTAGTTGGAGGATCGGGACGCCTAGCGTCTTCAACCTTCGTAGATTCCCATAAAACTTATGAGTTTATGTAGTCTCACTAGATTATATTCTATCATCTTGCAATAAGGTCTTAGATATCACATATATCTCATACCTTGCTTATTTTTGAAAACAAAATTTCCAGCTCCTTACTTTTCAAACGGATTTGAACTTCAAGTTTCTTAGAGACAAAATGATTTTAGGTACTAATTGAAACCATTGCTCTTTGAATCAGCAATGTGAGGTTTACTAAAAGTATGCAATAGGACTTAATTATTTCTTGATTCTTTAACAATACGGTACCAGTCCATAAAGTTACCAGTCAGACTTAACAGTATTTCTATCTCAATTACAAGACTAGCGCATGGTAGATAACGGATGCCAATTCTACAAATTTAATTCAAAATACTATTCAGACTATGTTCATGATAATTAGTTCATGTTTTAATCTAATTACTTATGAACTCCCACTTAATACAACATCCCTCATAGTTGTTTAGTGGCACACGATCCATATCCACTACACCAAAACCGATCATCACGTGAGATGATGTAGCTTCAATGGTGAACATCAACATGTTGATCATATCATCCATATGACTCGTGTTCAACCTTTCGGTTTCCTGTGTTCCGAGGCCATGTCTGTACATGCTAGGCTCGTCAAGCAAACCCAAGTATTTCCGCGTGTGCAACATGGCTTACACCCGTTGTATGTGAACGTAGAATCTATCACATTCGATCATCACGAGATGCTTCGAGACAATGAACTTTAGCAACGGTGCATACGAGGGGAGAACACTTTATTATCTTGATATTAATGTGAGGGATCATCTTATAATGCTACCGTCGCGATCTAAGCAAGATAAGATGCATAAAGGATTAACATCACATGCAATTCATAATATGTGATATGATATGGCCTTTCTTCTTGTGCTTTTGATCTCCATCTCCAAAACACACGAGCATGATCTCCATTATCACCAGCATTGCACCAAGGTCCATGGCGCCGCTTCATGGTTGTCCATCACTTATAGCTACTATGACAACTACTTGAAATAAAGCTATTACATGATGAATAGACACGCAGGTCTTAACAAATTTAAAGACAACCATTAGGATCCTCCCGGTTGTCATAATACAATAATGAACATCTCATACATCAAATATAATCATCATCACATCGTGGCCATATCACATCACCAAACCCAGCAAAAACAAGTTAGACGCCTCTAATTTGGTTTGCATATTTTACGTGGTTTAGGGTTTTCGAGTAAGATCCAATCTACCTACGAACATGAACCACAACGGTGATACTAGTGTTGTCAATAGAAAGAGTAGATTGAATCTTCACTATGGTGGGAGAGACAGACACCCGCAAAGCCACTTATGCAATACAAGTTGCATGTCAAGCGTGGAGCAAGTCTCATAAGACGCGGTCATGTAAAGTTAGCCCGGGCCGCTTCATCCCACCATCCCGCAAGATGCAAAGTACACTAACCAAAAAAACAAGAGCATCAACGCCCACAAAACCATTGTGTTCTACTCGTGCAACAGATCTATGCATAGACATGGCTCTGATACCACTGATGGGTTCGTTGCATGGAAAACAAAAAATTTCTACCGTGAACATGAACAAAAACCAAGATCCAATCTAGGAAGAAGCAAGATCTAATCTACCAAGATCGAAGCAACGAGATGTATGTGAGACTAACCCTCGAAGATTCCAAAGCCTACGAGATTAGATCTCGTTGTTGATGTAGTCGATCATCCAGTGCTGCAATCCGGCAGCACTTCCGTACTCGGTCGTGCGTACAGTGTCGATGAAGCCCATCCTCTCCCTGTTCCAGAGGGTAGCGGAGGTGTGGTAGATCCCCTCGGAATCCCAGCAGCACGACGGCGTGGTGGTGGTGGAGGAGGAGAAAAAGCTGCAGGGCTTCGCCAAGCCGGTACAACATTATGGAGGAGAGAGGGGGCGGCCAGAGCTAGTTCTGATGGGGTGAACGCCCCCTGCCCCCTCCCCTCTTTATATAGGGGGGGATGTCGGTTTGGGTGGCCCCCAAAGCCCCAAACCCATCTAGGGCCGGTGGCCAAAGGGGGGAGGGGGAATTCTTCCCCCCAAGTTGAACCCCCCTAGGGTTTTGGGGAAAACCCTAAGGGTGGCCGACTTGGGCCTTGAGGGGCATGTGCCCCTGGCCCATTAGGGCTAGGATGCACCCCCTCGGCCCATGTTGGACCCCCTAGGTCGTGGGCCCCATGGTGGACCCCCCGGAACCTTCTAGAACCTTCCCGGTCTTTCACCGGAAAAATCCCGAACTTTTCTGAAACCTAGAAATCAACTTCCCGTATATGAATCTTATTCTTCGGACCATTTCGGACCTCCTCGTGATGTCCTGGATCCCATCCGAGACTCCGAACAAACTTCGGACTCCATCTCATATTCTGAATCTACTTATGCGACATCGAACCTTAAGCGCGTCACCCTACGGTTCGTGAACTATGCAGACATGGTCGAGACTCCTCTCCGACCAATAACCAATAGCGGGACCTGGAGATCCATAATGGCTCCCACACACTCAACGATAACTTAGTGATCGATTGAACCATTTACATACGATACCGATTCCCTTTGTCACGCGATACTTTACTTGTCCGAGGTTCGATCATCGGTATCTCCATACCTTGTTCAACCTCATTACCGACAAGTACCCTTTACTCGTACTGTGGTATGTCATCTATTGTGACCCAGTCACATGCTTGCAAGCTGATTAGACGACATTCCACCGAGAGGGCCCAGAGTATATCTATCCGTCATCGGGATGGACAAATCCCACTGTTGATCCATATGCCTCAACTCATACTTTCCGAATACTTAATCCCATCTTTATAACCACCCATTTATGCAATGGCGTTTGATGTAATCAAAGTACCCTTCTAGTGTAAGTGATTTACATGATCTCATGGTCGAAGGACTAGGTAACTATGTATCGAAAGCTTATAGCAAGTTGAACTTAATGACTTGATCTCATGCTATGCTTATTTGGGTGTATGTCCATTATATCATTCACCCAATGACATAACCTTGTTATTAACAACATCCAATGTTCATGATCACGAAACCATGATCATCTATTAATCAACAAGCTAGTTATACAAGAGGCTTACTAGGGACTCCTTGTTGTTTACATAACACACATGTATCAATGTTTCGGTTAATACAATTATAGCATGGGATGTAAACATTTATCATGAACACTAAGATATAACAATAACTAATTTATTATTGCCTCGTGGGCATATCTCCAACATTTTGACCCCCTTTTTTGGGATGTTTAACTAGCGGGCTCAGTATGTGCTGCTTTTTAATTGCTACAATGGGGGTTAGGGTAATTGTTTCTGTTGATAATATAATCATACAAAATGCAAGGGGTATGTGCTACAGTGGGTATATTTTTGTACATGATTCTTCATGTTTCTTTTTGCATAAGGGATAGTTGCATGGTACATGTCTTTGCGTATCTAATCATGTTAAATTGATTTTAGTTTTTGTTACTATTCACCAACAGGGTAGGGAGATGACTAAGCGGTTTCGTGGCTACAACTACCCGATGGAGCAACGGGCAGACCTGCAGTAACAGGCGTGCAACCTCGCCAGCAGGTATAGCATCTGACCTGAATTTGTTTCATAGCATACTTAAGTTTGCTTCTGAAAGTAATTGATTTGTTTTGATAGCATGCCTAAGTTTGTTTTTGAAAGTAAATTGAGTTTTTCAGACATTACTTTGTCCTTACTTTATATGGAATATGTTGTTCCTTTTTTCAGGCTGGAGTTGTGGATAATCCTATGAACATGAATGGTCTGAACCCTGTACCCGCTACTAATTTACGATCTCATGGAGCTACTTCAGGAGGTAATCATGCAGAAAATGTTGCTGGACCTTCTGCTACTGTTGTTGAACCTAAGAAAAGTCGTGTGTTCCTATCGGTACGTCCAATTCATACTTCCTCGCCTTTGTTTTATTCAATTTGTATATTATTTCCTATGTTGTGTGAAAATGACATGAATTATTATTTGACCTTTTTCTCCGTATCATGGTGTGCAGCTTGTTAGGAATAAAGCGTCTCCTGCTAGACTTGCGAAGTTGAATGAAATTTTATCTCCTGTCCAGAAGACATTCATCACAGAGTGGGGGTGGGGAGGAATGATGATGGTTAAAGCAACTGAGATGCATGTTGATCTAAGCATGTGGGTCTTGGCATGTTTTGACCCAATCAGAAGTGAGCTAGCCATACCAGGGAGGGGGACCATACCAGTAGATGCAGCAAGTTACAACAAAGTCTTTGGGCTACCCAACGAAGGCTTGCATGTACGGTACGAAATGGAAACTGAACCAATAGCCTTCATGAATCAAGAGTACAACATTCAGGGTGGGTCTGCACCAAGGTTCAAACAATGGCGTAAGATGATCCAGGAAATGGCAGGGGCAGGTGATATGAAGTTTCTACGGGCATATTGTGCTGCTGTTGTGAGTTGTTTTATATCGATGTCAACAAGTGCCAATATCAGTCCAATGTTATATCCAAGCTTAGTTGATCTCAATGTCATGAGGAGGTCTAATTGGTGCCAGTTTGCAGTTGATCAGATTGTTCAAGAAGTAAAAAAAGATGGGTGTCAAAAAAAATTGTGTGTTGCTGTTTACATCACCTCGTGGTATTTGATCTTTACCTTTTTGTGTTTGGCCCTTGTTTATGTCATAATAACTACTCAACCTATATTGCTTTTTTCAGCAGATCTGACTCGCTTTTTTGTTACATTTTGTTTTCTTTTGTAGATACTTTATCTTGACTCTCTTGATGTTGATGAGCATGTACCATCTATTGAGGAATGTCCCATACGCGCTGCTGCATGGGATGACAAATTAATTCAAGCGGTCATGCACAAAGATATGAAGTCAACTGGAGAGTTTAGAAAGATGAAGGTAATATTAACTACCCAAATAGCTATGTTTTTCCTGTTACCATATGCTACTGGATTACTAGCCTCATGTAATTTCATTTCCAAAATTATCTTAGTTCATGTAATACCCAAGTTTGCTTACTGGATTCATCTAAGTTGTTTCACTAGACCCATCTATTTTTTGTACCTCTGCTAAGTTCATGTAATACCTAAGTTCATTTCCAAAACTATCTTAGTTCATGTAATACCTAAGTTTGCTTCTTCTGCCTCATCTAAGTTGTCATATTAGCCCATCTAATCTGCTTTTTTCAAAATGTATCTTTGTTCTTCCTTTTTCTGTTTCACATACCTAAGTTGTTTTCTCTGGGTCATCTAAGTTACTTGCCATTATAACTAAGTTGCTTTACTGCACTCATCCAAATTGCTTCATAATAGTACATATGTTGTGTTCCTAAGTTGCTTACTAGCCACATCTAAGTTGTTCCACTGGTTCTTCTAAACCGCTCATACTTAAGTTAAAATTACACACCTATGCTAACAAATGACATATCTGCTTTTTACAGTTGAAAGATGGGGTGGGGGTGACTATTAGAGACGGTCTTTTTATCGGGATGACGAGATTAGAAGAGTTTGTATCATCAAGGTTGCCTAGGAATTTCCCATGTCAAGTAATTTCATTTTTTTCCTTCCCACTATAATTTGTGTGTCAAAATGTACGCAGTGATTTCATACAACAGTAAATAATTCTCACTAGTTGTTGCTTTTGTATTTGTTGAGCAGAAAAAAAGGAACTTGTTGTGATGATTGGGGATCTATGCACCGATATCTCCAATAGGTTGGTCACTTTCGTAGAACAAGTAGGGGACCTTGAACAAGCATAAGAGTGCGCAAAAGGTGTTTGTGGTAGAGTTAGGAAGAGGCAAATGCCTGAACCTCCTATACTTGTTGATGATGACGATGATGACGATGTGGATGATGAAGACTACAATGCTGATGGTAATGACGATGAAGAAGACAATGCCGACGATGATGACGAGGATGATGAAGGCAATGAGGACGGTGACAATGAAGATGGTGCCAGCAAACAACATCCTTCAAATGGACAACACAATGAGGATGATGATTTTAAAGACCGTGGTGCTCATTTCGATAATACACCAAGGATATCTCCTCGTTTCGAGAATACACCGAGGAGATCTGCTAGGTTGGGAAATATGAACACAAACCAGACAGTTGGCGCAGAAAACACTCCAGTGCCTGGACTGAGCCTGTTCTCAGATATCAGAGGGTTTGTGGCTTCTAGAGGTGAAGATATTGACATGACAAACAACCAGGGCCCACAATTCTTTGATATCATAGAGCAGATATACCCCAATTCCATATTCATGGAGGAGATTGCTAGGTATCAAAGGGTGTCTCCTGCAACAACACCACCACTTGACTAGTTCCGCAGGGACACTGTGGTACAGAAAGTTCAGGCAGAGTGCATTGCACTTGATAAGTTAGCAATAAGGGGTGATAAAGGAGAGCAAATGAAACACAAAAGGGTTGCACATCATGACATACCTGTGGATACCAATGTGCAGTCTGAAATAGTTCAGGATCAGATGATAGTAAAGACTGCCAACCAAACTGCAAATCCGTTGGGACCAAAAACAACTATGCCAATGCCAGAGACAACTACGGTTGGTACGGCAGCAACTTCAGCTAATCAAGCGCCTGTTTCACCTGCAAGAGCTACAACTAGTTCAAGAATAGCAGCCCACAACACAGGTGCATCACCGCAACCTCCTCCAGTCGCAACTCATGCTGTTGCACAAACAAAAATTCCAGCAGCAGCTCCTTTCATTCGTACTTCTCCATGCTGGAACAAGAATACTCCAACATCACATGTTACGCCTTCGACTTGTCAAGGATCGCAGACGAACGGTGTCGCCCAGAAATCATCAGGTCCAACGTGTGAAACTTGCCCACCTCCGCGACCTAATGATCCTAGATGGGAGAAGGGTTGTGACCCCCCATTTTCGATCTTGGGTTTGACAGTCCACAAAAAAGTCAACAACAAACTCATGTAGTTGCAGCATCTGCTGGGATAACACCAAATTCCTTTAGGTCCTTTGGGTCACCAAGTTTCGATGACTATGAAGATGTTTGGAGTCCAGAAATGGAGGAAGAAGCAATTGCTTTATGTACCAAGGTAGAAATGGAGAAGGGCTACCTGAGGGCAGAAGCAGATACAATGGGTGTAGGGCATCAATCTGAAGCTGAACTCCAAACACCAACCCCTGTTGCCAACAGGGTCACACCTTCCAAGGATGCTTCTGAAAGAAACTCAGATGCAACTCCTGGCCGGATCATCCGACCAGCTGCATGTTACAAGTCACCCTACATAGACTATTCAAGCAAAAACATTTATGCCTGCTCAGCTGATGTGAAAAAAGTCTATGATCTAGTTACCTCGGGTGCTAAACGAAATGGAAGGGGTCATCACAAGGACAACACCCCAATCATTGTCAACTTCGAGAAGTTTTTTGTGTCCCATCAAGAACTGGCAAACTCAATGATGTCCTACGCTGAGTTAGATAACATAGTTTTCGAACTAGGTCTTGAATCAATTTTGCTGAGGAAAGATAAGAATGACAAGAAAGTTGTGATGCCTTTGAGATTTATGGTTAGCACCACAACACCTATTTTGTGCCTTCTTGTTCTGTTTCTTTTTACTTGCTAAGCACATATATTCCAAGCAATACTAACTGCCCCACCTGGAAATTTCTCAAATGTTTTCTGCAGACATTACTGCAAGAATATGGTTGGAATCACAAGGATGTCAAGAAATACTTTGGGAAGAAGGATGCCCATCTCGACAAGAAAGACTTGGTAATTTTTTTTCCTTTTCTTCCTTTTTGTGTTCATTCATATTCTTTTGTAATCAATTTAGTTTGTTGGAGCTGATTTTCTTTCTCTGTCAACCACACGAACAAGTGTTGATGCCAGTGTTGGAAAATATGAGCGAAGACCCAACTGTGAAAGTGAACCACTACTGGTTGCTTGTTCTCAACATCAAAGACAGAAGATTTGAAGTTCTTGACTCTATGAGGATAATAAATGATAAAAAGACTGCCCTGCTTGTGAAGAATCTTCAGGCAACAATAACATCTCTATGGAATGAACACTACCCAAAGTCACGCATCAATCTCGAGAAGTTTGACCTCAGCGACATTTTTGCTCCAAAGCAGAAAACTAAGTAAGCAAATAATACCATTCCTTACTTTTTTGCTCCAAAGCAGCTAATTTGCTTTTAGTATTGTATACTTCAGTTGCCTGCTACTGCTTGTTAAGTACCTTTTTACTGTCCAAAGTTAAGTTATTACCTTGCTCTCTTAGCATCTAAGTTTTCTCCTACTGCCATCATCATCAAAGTTGTGGTACTAACCACATCTAAGTTGCTTTCCAGTAGTAGCCTAGTTGTTTTTATTTGTTAGCATGTAAATTGCTTTTTGCTTTCTTTACTATGCACACCCAAGTTGCTTCCAGCAAATACCTTTATTGTTTCACTAAAAACATCTTAGTTGATTTTTAAAGAAGTTTACCTTAGTTCTACTTTGGTACCATATGGTTTGTTGTCTTACACTCATAACCAAATTTGCTTTTCAATTTTAGCATAGTTTCTTGCTATTTTTTTAGCTAGGTTGCTTGTGCTAGCCTCACAAAAGTTCTTCTCAAAATGTGTCCAACTTCTCCTTACCTAAGTTGCTTCTGCACAACCCATTTCTTACTTCCTCTCAAATGTGTTATTTGCTCTTCAGTAGCATCTAAGTTGCTTACTCCGCATCCTCAAAATAGTTTGGGGAAGTACTTGTACTGAAGTAGGCTAAGTTATTTCTTTTGCTTCATGTAGGTTGCTTCTTACTAGGTTCATAAAAGTTCATTTCCAATTCCTTTTACAAATGCATCTAGTTGTTCCAAGCATAATAGCTAAGTTGATTACTTTAATTGTGCTAGTTTGATTCACCTATTCTTTGTAACTCATATAAATTACTTGCTGGAAAACATAACTTATCTTCCCACTTTTTTTCTCGCAGCAAGGATTGTGGTGTCCACGCACTTATGAACGATGAGCACTGGATAGGAAGGTCTCTCCCAAACTATGGAGGGAAAGACATATCAAATATTAGGAAACTCATGACACACACCTGGGTTACTTCCACCCACAACACCATCGACTGGAGGAAAGCTCTCAAGAAGAAAGGAAAATGATGTATATTTTCTCCTTCTAACTATTACAGTACTGAAATTCAATTTTCAAGCACAATTACATCTTATTATTCTAGACTGTGCCATAAGTTTTTGTGTCTTGCAACACTTTTTCCAATCTTACACACACATAAAAAAAACCTGGAACAAGCATAATTTGAGTTTATCCTTTCAAAGAATTTGTGCACGTTGCTGAATTATGTCCAGGCAAACCGCACACCGAACACATAATTGTCCTTTTTGCTTGCAACTCAATCCCACCAGGGTATCGATTCTTATTCTTCCTTTTGTATTCGAGGATAAAGAATAACCATAGCTTCTTCACTTGGCCCAACCATATCACTTGCCTGTTGCACATATGGAAAGTCGGGCTCTATTGTTATCTTCTTCTTGTTTGGACGACCTTGGCGAGTAGGGGCAGACGGTGCAGAGTGTGCCATAGTAGAAGAGTGAGGAGGTGTTGTAGGACCTTGCTGGGAAGTTGCTGGTGCGGGTTGAGATGCTAATGGCACATCACCTGTAGCATGTGCTGTTGGCACATGGCCTGGAGCTGACCGAGGTGCCTACTGCCTGGTTGATGTTGTAGGTGGAGGTGCTGGTCCTGTTCGGGTAGGCCCTGAAGAGTGTTTCTTATGCGTAGTAGGTGCTGAAGTAGATGTCCTATTAGAATTAGGATTTGCTGACTGTTCAGGTGCATTAGAGGTTGTTGATGCACTAGTTGTTTTCCTCTTCCCCTTTACCTTGTTTAGTTGTGCAAACTGAGTTGTCATTTCCCTGATGTGTCTACGAGCAATAGCTTCATGTTGGTCTAAGGCACTTGCTTGCTTAGCCAAAGCCACAAACTTAGTTGGGAAGTTCGCAAACAGCAGTTTCTGGCGTGATTCTTCAGGCATAACATCATCTTTTGCTGGGACAGTTGGCTGAACCACAGTTTCCAATGCACCTGGAGTCCACCTTCGCAATATGTATTGTTCTGGTATAGCATCAACACCAATATGCGTAAACACTTTTAAGACATGACAACATAGCAAACCGTCACGCTCAAACTTGCAGCACTCGTAGTTGAATTTCCCACCATTAGCATTAACCATGTAGTACCTTGAACCATAAGGATAGCACTTCTCATTGTTAGGAACTAGCTGGTACAAGTTATTGCCCTGTGGTTGGACATTGTAACAGCCAATGAGCGCGAACTCCAGCCTGAACCGATGGTAGATGGGACGTCTGTACACAGCCAAGGCTTGCTTCTCAATAGGGAATGGGGACCATGGCTCTGGCTCAAACTCATCTGTGCGAAAATCATTAATTGTGGCCCTCCTTACCCAATATCTTTTGTTGTAGCTTCTCATATTGTTTAACAAAATGCGTGATTGAGTTGTGAGGGTTGATGTAACATTTTAGAACAACGTTAAACCCCTCACTCCTCTGAGTTGACTGCAAGAAGTGGAAGAATCGATGTCTGTAGTAGCATGGAACCCATAATTTTGCATACTTCTTCAACCATAAAAATGTTTCATGCTCAGCTAACTCCCACTTTGCAATCATCTTTGCCCATCTTGACTCAAATTCATCCTCACTCATACTTTCATTGATGCATTCATTAAAATGTTCAGCCAATCCAGGGTGCTTACCTAGAAATGGCCCGAGCTTCTCATTTGCTTTCTTCATAACGTGCCAGCGATAGTTGCGGTGCACGGTGTTGAAGAAAACTTCACTAATTGCATTCCTCATAGCCTGGTCCTGGTCTGTTATAATATTTCTTGACTGCAATACCTGGGCATTGTTCGGGCTGGGCTGGGCTTCAGGTCGGGCCTAACAAAGCCCGACGCAAAAAACCCAGGCCTAGGCCTAGCCCAGCCCAACCATCGGGCCTGATATTTTGGCCCAAGCCCAGCCCATCGCATCAACTACCCATTGGGCCTCGGGCCTCGGGCCGGGCCTCTTCCTTATTTGACGCATTAATAAAGCCCAGGCCCGGCCCGGTATGACCATCGGGCCTAAATCTTTGGCCCAGGCCCGACCCACAGGCATGCTCGGGCTGGCCCAAGCGTGGGAATTTCAGGTCGGCCGGGCTTCCCATGGACAGGTATAGCTAGGCTGGAATCCATGCATAGCATCAAGGAACTGGGTGAAAAGCCATGTAAAACTTTCCTCTTTCTCATCCCTTAGGAAACCACAGCCTAGCATGAACGACTGCCCATGCCTATTTATCCCAATAAATGGGGCAAAAGGCATATTGAACTGATTAGTCAAGAAAGTTGTATCAAATGACACACAATCATGGTATGCTTCTGTGTAAGCCTTCCTTGCATCACTGTCAACCCAGAAAATGTGTTCAACTATGTTCTCTTTATCAAAAGAATTTCGAGAGTAGAAACCCGGGTCATTATCCTTCAACTCTGCAAAATAAGCCACTGCTCAGCAATGTCCCATTCCTTGTTCTCCTTCCTCAAACTTGTTCGCAGATTTGTTATAGCCTTTGGATCATAGGGGACGAAACATTCTTCACCATAAAAAGAAGACATCACTGTCATCATACGCCCTGTTTCTAAATTGCAATCATGTAGGCACTTCAGGAACTCCCTTTCATCTCTAGGTATGTCTTTGTGTGATCTCAGGTACTTTGACAGTGAAGGCTTCACACACATTACGTGATTGTGTTCTGCAACAAAATATGTCACTTCATATTTGTTGTTAATCAACTTCACAAAAAAATTGCAGGACACTTGGTTTGCTTTATTTTTTTCCCTTTGCGCTTAACTACTGCAGATTTTGATTTCTTGGATGGTCCAGCTTCTTCTCCGTCCCCATTTTCATCATCTAGCTAGACAGGGCTAACCTCTTCTATAAATTTGACTCTCTCCTCTTAAATTTGCTCTTCTGTTTTGGGTGGCCGATACTTGTTGCACACAAATTGTTCCTTTCGCAGTACCTTAGTAAAAGGTTGTCTCTGCGATGTGTTTGATTTGATAGAAAACTCCAGCCTTTTCGAGTAAGCATTGTAGTGCTCTCTGGCATCTTCGATTGTGTCAAATCGCATACCGAGGAAGAGTTCTTGAGGACTAGATGCAACTTCTTCATTAGGAGCAACTCCATCAGCACCATGATCCACCAAGTCAGGGTTAGAAGAACCAAAAATGGTTGTAGTAGGCATAGTCGTGGTGTTGAGGTTTTCAGTGCTAGGATTTGCTGGAGGTGGTGCCGCATTGAATTGTTGCCCTCCGCCACTGTGCACATCAGAATCGCCACCTTGTCCACCTTGGTCAGCAAGGAGTGGGTCCTGAGACTCATCGACAACCTCTGTCTGGGCAGCTTGAGTGCAGAAAAAGGGGTCACTGCCATTTATTTATGCATCTTCCATGTCGACATCGTATGGTTCTAGGTTCAGGTACAAACCACTCATCTGCAAAACAAAAGTAATTTCATTTTGTAAGTAACTTTGAAGACTTTGTTTATGAATGCATCTAAAGTTGCTCCTCTATCTCATCTAAGTTGCTATATTAGCTGTTTTTATCAGGCAAATATGCTTTTCTCTGGTCTAACCTAAGTTGCTTTGTCTTTGCTCATATAATTTGCTACCACAGAACTACTGAATTGCTTATTCAAACTGCATGACATAGGCTACCAAATTTATTGTTGTCACCACCATTCACATCTTTCCTCATACTTGCAATTTCAGGTACTGGAGGCTCGCATGGACCAGATCAAGTGTCCCCTTTTGCGTCATCGATCAGCTACGGAGAACGGTGCAACATCTCTGTTTAGCACTATGACTGAAGAAACAAGCCCTTTTGCTTTACATGTCAAATGGTAGCTAAGTCAAACATTTTACTGCTTAGTTTGTCATGTGACACTACTAGTTCCTGTTGAAACATAGTTTGTTGTTCGGTAAACTGGTTGTCTCGATAGTTTCGACACACTACCGGTACATAATCCCACTATAGAACCTTCCCAGTACTATGTGACCATCTAAATGCATTGCTAGTCCTTCCTTTTTTATTGTGGCTTATTCTATGGATAGTATACATCAGGTCAACTAACTTAGTTGCTTGCAAGGTGGTGTTATCACCAGAATTTGACCGAGTCAGAGGTGGGCCGCGATCAAGATGGGCTTGAAGAATATACATGGAAGGAATACATGAATCGGCCTTATATGCAAAGTTTGGGCTAGTTCGCCCGTGTATCTGTAATATAGTAGGATACATATCGATTAGATAGAGTTTGGCTCGTGCCCGGTTGGGATTATTCCCACGTTAGAAAGTCTACGGACTATAAATATGTATCTAGGGTTTATGAAATAAACGACAATCACGTTCACCACAAACCAATCTAGGCGCATCGCCAACTCCCTTGTCTCGAGGGTTTCTTCCGGGTAAGCATCATGCTGCCTAGATCGCATCTTACGATCTAGGCAGTACACGTTTATTCGCTGTTCATGCGTTGCTCGTACTGAAGCCTTTTTAATGGTGAGCAACGTAGTTATCTTAGATGTGTTAGGGTTAGCATTGTTCATCGTATCATATGCTGTCGTCGTGCAACCCTTAGACGTCTAGCCGCCCTTACACCTATCTTAGGTGTAAGGGCGGCACCCCGCTTGATCGTTATTTAGTAGATCTGATCCGTTATGATTGCTCCTTGTTCTCCAAGGATTAGTTTAATATCTGCATAGTTAGGCCTTACAAACGGGTTGAAGGATCCAGTGGCGCGTAGGGTGTAGTTTGCTAGCCCTAGACAGGATGTTCCGGGGATCAACTTCGTGTTGGTTTTTAGGCCTTGTCTAGGGTCGGTTTACGATCACCGTGCGTGGCCGCCAGGCTCAATCACGAGTAGGATGTTCCGATTATGTGGTGAA
This sequence comes from Lolium perenne, assembly GCF_019359855.2. NCBI lineage: Eukaryota > Viridiplantae > Streptophyta > Magnoliopsida > Poales > Poaceae > Lolium > Lolium perenne. The sequence goes on from NC_067247.2 coordinate 67,134,423, forward strand.
AACCCTAAATCGTAGTAGGTCGTTTTAGCTTTATGTTGATCAAGCAGGACCACCATATATTCGTACACCTCGTACGGATCATGGGTGGATCGGCTCTTTGAGCCGATTCACAGGACAACCTGAGAGCCGATCGAGGCTCGTATTTAATGTTTACGTGTATGCCATGCAGGAAACTAAGCGAGGCACATCCATCACCTTCCTGACCAGGTATAGGTCAGGTGGCACGCCCTTGCACCAGCATCGGACGTGCGTGCCGAGTCTTTGCGGGCCGTCGCTCGGAGGGACCAAGACCAGCCGCAGTCCTGGGAGCCTCCCGGCTCTACTGTGTTGCCCGTCGCTGCTCGCCGGTGGGTTTCTGACCGCAACACATTCTGGCACGCCCGGTGGGACCATCTTCGACATCAACCGCATCGCCATCTACATCTGAGATGGCGGAAAGCACTCCAGTCACGTACGAGGATCTGACCGAGGAGCTCAAGAAGAAGTATGACGAGGTCAAAGCAATCCTCGAAGCCGACCTCATCGGCTCTTTTCACAGAACCCGCTCACATGGCATCAGGTGGAAAGGGTTCTCACCTGAAGGCGCGCTCGATGGAGTGGACCTGTCCGCCCGTCGAAGAACGCACCAGGTCCCTGCGTCAGGAGATTAACTTCATGGTAGCTCACTCGCTGCACCGCCATTCTGAGAGCCTGGTGAACACTTTGGAGCGTGTCGCTCTTCGGGTGATCCAGGAAATCATGAGGCATCAGTACTCTCCATCAGGACCAGCTCTAGGGACTTACCAAGGAGAGATGCCACTCCAGTCCCGTCCACCGCTGCCATTCGCGTTGGCAGCACCAGAAGTGCCGAATTCACCGGCATACGTCGTCTACAAGATCGGTGGTGACCCTAGTGACTACCAGTTCTTGCATGAGGCGCCTAAGGAGATCCCTCACGGATACACGTGCACATACGTGCCGATCGCAAAGAATCGGGCACTCACAAACCAGATCGCAACAGCAGGGACTTCTGGAACAGCAGGAGGAACTTCAGGAACAGATCTTGAGAAGCAGACGTGGCTAGCTAAGTATGCCACTCCGACAAACCTCCAGAGCTCAGCTCCTGCAGTTGGCTCAGAGCTGGAAAAGCAAGCATGGCTGGCTAAGTATGCCACTCCGGCGAATCTTCAGAGTTCGACTCCTGCAGCCAGCACCGCGGATCAGATCAGTACAATCCTGAGAGACCAGTTCGGCATGGTGCCGAAAAGGAGGACAATCGGCTATTCCAAGCCGTACCCCAATGAGTACGAGTTGATCCCGCTACCACCCAAATATCGGCTCCCTGATTTCTCCAAGTTTAATGGATCAGATGGTTCCAGCTCCATCGAGCATGTGAGCCGATATTTGGCACAGCTGGGCACGATCTCAGCATCAGATGAGCTGTGTGTGAGGTTCTTCGCACAGTCCCTCACAGGATCGGCTTTCGGGTGGTACACATCGCTGCCACCAGACTCAATCCGGATGTGGAAGCAGTTGGTAGAGCAGTTCCACATGCAGTATCACTCAGAGGCTTCCGAGGCTGGCATTGCCGATTTAGCACAAGTACGACAGAAGCGCGGAGAAACAGTGTCAGAATACGTCCAGCGCTTCAGGACCGTTAGGAACCGATGCTATTCGGCTCATGTGACTGAAAAAGAAGCAGTCGAGTTGGCGGTGGTGGGTCTCGCATCACCGATCAAGGACGTGGCCTCCCAAGCAGACTACCCTTCACTGGCGCACATGGTGCAGAAGCTGTCAGTATATGAACAGCGCCACCCAGATGTATACCAGGATAAATTCAAGCGTGCGGTGGTCCTGGTTGAGGCAGATGAAGACGAAGGCTCTGCGGGAGATCAAGAGGTAGCAGTGGCTGAATGGACTCGGGGGGCAAGCCCCGTGTCCTGCAAGTGGGTTAAGCCACAAGGTCCTCCCAGAGGGTTTGACTTCGACGTTACCAAAGCTGAGCAGATTTTCGACCTCTTACTTAAGGAGAAGCAGCTAAAGGTACCCGAAGGCCACAAGATCCCCACGGTGCTGGAGCTGAACGGAAAGCCATACTGCAAGTGGCATAACACGTTCACCCATGCCACCAACGACTGCAGGGTGTGGCGGCAGCATGTCCAAATGGCGATAGAACAAGGGCGTCTAATTTTCAGCCAGTACGCCATGAAAGTCGACACACACCCCTTCCCCGTCGTTAACATGGTGGAGTGCACTTACCCTGGAGGGTGCCATCCAGGATTCTCGTTCAACATCAACATGGTAGGACCTGGATACCACTCTGGTAAGGACGGAGACGAGGGCAGCTGCTCTCATAGCAAGGACACAGAGGAAGCCGTTCCACGCGATCGGCTCCGTCACGATGGCAAGCGCTACATCACAGAGGGAGAAGTGAGGAATGTGAGATATCAGCGACCTCTCTCTGATCACCTCCTCAACAAGTATGTGGGTCAATATGACCAACGCCGACGACCCAACGACGATGATGAAAGAGATCGTCTGGCTAGGGACGCCAGGAGACATCTTCGGCATGATCGCGACGAGGAGATATATGAGCGCCGCGCCAAGGAAAAGTCAAGAGAGCAAGACGACGAGGATAGGCACTGGGACTGTCCCTTCTTCAGACACTGCTGGGATTCAGGAATGAGCCGATTGCCTACAATCGGCAACTGCCCAGAATGTAGACAGAAGAAGAAGGATGCAGCTAACGTGTCCGTGTTCAAACGTCTAGGGCCTCTCCCGCCTCGGAACAAGCACGCAGAGTCCTCTCGGGTGGAAGATCTCGAGGAATTGGAAGACGATGATGAAGAAGAAGATAAGTACCACCGGCCAAGGTGGTGCCCTAATGGACTCAGCCGTTCCCAAAAGCGTAGGGTTCAGCGACTACGTGGTTTGGAGGAAGCCGAAAGGTTATACCTGCACACGTTGAGGAAGGCGCGGCCTGATCTGGCCGCTAAAATTCAGCGAACCCTGGACGAAGAAGGTCGGCCACAAAGGAAAGAGTGGCGCCCCAGACAAAAGAAAGCCGATGATGAAAAATCGGCTGGCACAAACATGGTGTTCATCCTTACGACGGAGTTTAGTGCTCCAGGATTAGACGAAGCACCTGTGGCACAACTTGACTGCGGCCCATGGCCAGTTATCTTTGAGAAGCCACGAGAAAGAAGCTACAGACATCTGAAGGCCCTGTACTTGCGAGGTTATATCAATGGGCAGCCTGTCAACAAGATGCTGGTGGACACCGGAGCGGCAGTCAACATTATGCCATACTCCATGCTACGTCGGTTGGGACGCTCTAGCTCGGATCTGATCAAAACCAACGTGACACTGAGCGATTTCAAAGGCCAAGCGTCTGACGCACAAGGTGTTCTGAACATGGATCTGACCGTAGAAAGGAAAACCATCCCTACGACGTTCTTTATTGTCGATAGCAAGAGCACCTATGCTGTCCTGCTAGGAAGAGATTGGATCCACGCCAACTGTTGCATTCCATCCACGATGCACCAATGCGTAATACAGTGGGATGGAGATGAAGTAGAGGTCATCCATGCAGATGACTCAGCCGAGATTTCAACGGCTGGCATGAACGCTTGGGAGACAACAGGCCAAGAGCCACTCTCAGGCATCAATTTGGACGACTGCAAGCGCATCGACGTGACGAAGGATGGGGTTAGGCTGGTCTTATCCACCGGCCTGACCGTATAGCAAGAACAAACCTATGGACAAACGTGGCGAGGCCGATCCTTGGGATCGGCCCCAAAGATCTATGGAGGAACATTGCAAAACCTTCATTGAGCGATTCAATCAACATGGAGGCCGATTCCAGCAATCGGCCAAAATTATCCTCACCATACGTTCTGCCTGTGTTCAACGTCGATCTAATGGGCAGCGGTTTTACGTCGGCTGATGAGCTGGAAAAAGTCAACATTGGTCCTAACGGAGCCGGCGTTCAAATACAGTGCCTTGGCTAACTACAGAGCCGATATCTGCAGTTACCTGGCAGATTCGGCTCGGGGGGGCACCTAATCAGATGAACATGTGCGATACACGTGCAGTGAAATATTGGGGGCCGATAGAAAAATCGGCCAGTAAAAATAGAAAAATCGGCCAGTAAAAAAATTCTGGATTTCGACCAAGTCGGTCTTCAGTTCAGCCTCAAGGCCAACCTCCAACCCTTTGCTCATTAGGCCGTTGGTGTTTCGTCTGCAATATCGGCTTTCAAGGGGAGAAAAGGTGATAGGCTCCGGTGTATCTACTGTCGGCTTGGCTAAGTTGGCCACCTTCTCAGCTACGCTCGTAGGAATGGCTAGGACCTCTGCATGGTGGCTGTCTCAATTGCCTGAGTTCAAGGCCCTTGGACTGAACTGTGTGTCCTCGCCACTGTTCTTGCCTTAACTGAGGCTCGGGGGGCAGCTGATTTGGTAGACACTCTGTTTTTGGAAGCCGATTGGAGTGTCATCGGCTGACCCTGCATCATAACCTTCTTCGAAAGCGGTGAGTTGTTGCAGAAGAAGACTACTAGAGCTGCGGAAAGGAGCCTGAAAGGGAAGCCGTCATCATCTACAGGGTCAGGGCCGTTTCGGTTGCTGCGAAAAGATAGAGCAAGGCGCTATGTTCGGACAGCAAGGGGCAGTTAAGGATCACCTTCAGGCTGGAAACCATAGCGTGGGCATTGGATGGTGTTGCCCATGGATCCATTGCAGTTGCGAACCTGCGCGATTGACATCTGAGGTTGATATGGCCGTGGGTTGGATCCGTTCAAGCGGCGTTTTGGGGATTTGGGTTTTGCTCTTGCGGACAAGTCACAGATTACCACTTGGATGGACAATAGATTTGGCTTTACTCGCGTTTCATGGCAAGGTCCGATGCGCTGCCATCGGCTCTTAATTTGTTGACTTATTTTAGCAATCGGCAAATTTGGTAAAAGGACAGAATCAGCTGAGAAATTTCTTCTTCATTAATAAGAGGGGTTTTTTACAATGAAGAGCCGATTGCTCAAGAAAGGAAGAACAAAAGAAGAGCCGGTTGCTCAGGGACTACTAGTCCTACATTACTAATCCTCGCTGGCCTCGTCGTCGGCATCGTGGCTGCCATCGGCGCTGCTTCCAGAGAGTTCCTCGTCGCTGCTGCCCCAGCCCTCGGCCGGAGCCTCTTCTTCCTCGTCATCATCATCGTCCTCGCTGTCCGCCCAAGCGCGGAAGCGCTTCGCCGGCGGATACCCAGCAGAGGAGGAGGAATCATCCTCCTCCTCTTCCTCTTCTTCCTCTGCTTCTTCTTCTTCCTCCTCCTCGTCGGAGGAGGTGGAGTTCGCCCAGGAATGGAGGTCGTCTTCGCTCTCGCTCTTCAGTTCCCCTTCGATGAGGAACTCGAGGTCGTCCTCCCCATCGGTCAGAGGTAAGTCACCATCTGACCCGACGAGTGCTTCGGGTGGGCCATCTGGCACGTGATCAAAGTTCCACTCCTGCTCGCTCGAGGAGGAAGATTGGAGAGAGAGGCCTGAGGAGATGGAGGAAGAGGAAGACATTGCTCTGAGATTGGGGGTTTTCTTGGTACCGATGGCCAGAACAGAGCAAGGGGATGAAGTGGCGAACGGTTCAGAGCGGTTAAATAAAGGAGATATAGTGGAGATTCAATGCCACAGCAGTTTCCGAGGAGGTGGTGCCCAAAGAAAAAAAAACTGCCAAGTCACGCGGAGAAGTTGAGAAGGCAAGGCATCATGATGAAGGATACTGCAACGGTTCTGCCACGACATGACCCGACGAAGAAAAAGCGGAGTGATTTTGGAATTATCAATTCCAAAACCAGGGGGGCATGTGTTATCACCAGAATTTGACCGAGTCAGAGGTGGGCCGCGATCAAGATGGGCTTGAAGAATATACATGGAAGGAATACATGAATCGGCCTTATATGCAAAGTTTGGGCTAGTTCGCCCGTGTATCTGTAATATAGTAGGATACGTATCGATTAGATAGAGTTTGGCTCGTGCCCGGTTGGGATTATTCCCACGTTAGAAAGTCTACGGACTATAAATATGTATCTAGGGTTTATGAAATAAACGACAATCACGTTCATCACAAACCAATCTAGGCGCATCGCCAACTCCCTTGTCTCGAGGGTTTCTTCCGGGTAAGCATCATGCTGCCTAGATCGCATCTTGCGATCTAGGCAGTACACGTTTATTCGCTGTTCATGCGTTGCTCTTACTGAAGCCTTTTTGATGGCGAGCAACGTAGTTATCTTAGATGTGTTAGGGTTAGCATTGTTCATCGTATCATATGTTGTCGTCGTGCAACCCTTAGACGTCTAGCCGCCCTTACACCTATCTTAGGTGTAAGGGCGGCACCCCGCTTGATCGTTATTTAGTAGATCCGATCCGTTATGATTGCTCCTTGTTCTCCAAGGATTAGTTTAATATCTGCATAGTTAGGCCTTACAAACGGGTTGAAGGATCCAGTGGCGCGTAGGGTGTAGTTTGCTAGCCCTAGACAGGATGTTCCGGGGATCAACTTCGTGTTGGTTTTTAGGCCTTGTCTAGGGTCGGTTTACGATCACCGTGCGTGGCCGCCAGGCTCAATCACGAGTAGGATGTTCCGATTATGTGGTGAAAACCCTAAATCGTAGTAGGTCGTTTTAGCTTTATGTTGATCAAGCAGGACCACCATATATTCGTACACCTCGTACGGATCATGGTGGATCGGCTCTTTGAGCCGATTCACAGGACAACCTGAGAGCCGATCGAGGCTCGTGTTTAATGTTTACGTGTATGCCATGCAGGAAACTAAGCGAGGTACATCCATCACCTTCCTGACCAGGTATAGGTCAGGTGGCACGCCCTTGCACCAGCATCGGACGTGCGTGCCGAGTCTTTGCGGGCCGTCGCTCGGAGGGACCAGGGCCAGCCGCAGTCCTGGGAGCCTCCCGGCTCTACTGTGTTGCCCGTCGCTGCTCGCCGGTGGGTTTCTGACCGCAACAGGTGGTGTCTTGAGTAAAATCTGAACACAAAGCAACTACCTTGAGAATCCCACCAACTTATAACAGGTTTGTGGCCACAAAGTTGAGATCTTTTTTGATCTACATGTTTCCTGTTAGAAGTACATGCTGCTTTCCCAGATCTACAAGCCTGTTTTGCATCTACATGTTCCTGATTATATAACAGTAAAGATGCACTTTTTCCTGAATTTGTATGGATGAGGAAGATTTCACAGGTTTATTGCCCACATACTTATGCATAAGGAAGCCATTTTGTGTATAAATAGTTGTGTTTATGTATCAGGCACTATTTTTTGGTGTACGTGCAGCTGAATTCCTTTTTGGTTCAGATGATATGGATATGAATATGTAGATCTGATTTCTTGTTTTGGTGAATTTGTGTTCTTTGCTGGGAAGAAACTTGTAAATCTGGTTGCCAGGTAAAAAAGGTTGAAGAAAATAGACCAAAGGGGAGATGGGAGGAGGAGGTAAGTATCTGTGGAATCTAACCTTTGTCCAGCCTCTGAAACTTCGAATCAGCTAGAAGTTGCAGGCTTATGGGGATTCTTCAAGAAACTGCAATGTTGATCTGAAGGGAGAGGGAGAAGAGTTACAGGCTTCTAGGGAGAAGTAGTTGTAGGCTGGGGAGGAAGAAGAGAGAAAAAGGAGGCTGGGAAGGAGGTGGGTGGGGAGCGTGCGGCAGGAGAAGGGAAATAGGGACAGGGGATGAGGTGGTGGACCTGTCGGGATTCAATCCTGTTCGGCTGGTTGGGGCGGGGGGGGTCTACTTTCCTTTTCTAGAGCGGGTCGGTCGGTCAAGCGGGGGGGGGGGGGGGGGACTTACCCTTTTTGGACCGATGGCTGGGTGGAACGAACGAGCCAATGATTGCTCGCTAGACGCATCCTTAACTAATCTCTACTATTAAGAGCAAACTGGTGAATGCCTGGTGTCACATTTTCAGGGTAGACACTAATACCCCCCATGTCTTTATTTCAAATCAAATCCCCATTATTCTCAACCACCGAAACAAACTCCAGGTTGCATCGCGCCGACCTGTGCGCTGCGGCCATCCAATATGGATCACACCATCCCAAATTTCACATTGTCGCCGAGCTGTGCGTTGCGGCCTCTCCTTGGATTGGGGTCTCGTCGCCGAGCTTGGGGACCAACCCGTCATCGTCCGACTAGGACCAAGACTAACGGGGGCCATTGCTCTGTATCTGGGCAGCAACATCACGAGACAGGGCTGGGGCAGCAGTATGGGCGTCGACGGCTGGCGCGCCCAGACCGGACTTCGAAGCGACGAACACAGACGTGGATACTGCCGGGCTGCAGACGTGCGAGCCAGCATGTCGCATACTAAAGGCTAGCGCACTGTCTCTGTTGTCTCTGCCCGTCGGCAAGCAAGCCATTGGCGTCGGTCATGAACTCGTTCCAGCTCCATAGGAGACATGCCGCAGGTGAATGTCCTTTCCTGCTGTATTTTTTTCTGAACTTTGATGCGAAACTTCTTTACTAACAAGACGACATAGTGCTGCCTCACTGATCGGTTCAAACCCTGTGTCACTCCGCGTGACACAACACCTAACTCGGCCACAAATAAAGAGCGTTCAGCAATTTCAACCAATGAGTTGACCTTAGAATTTATATAAAAATAACTATAACAAAAAAGTAAAACAAATAAAGAGCTTTTAGCAATTTCAACAAATGAGTTGATCTCAGAATTTTGAATAATAATGCAAAGACGCATCCATATGCAGCCTTGAAATACATCAAAAAGTTGCCTCCTTCCTGCACTTGTGTATGTAGCCTTGTTCTTTGCAGCTTCTGTCAACTAATTGCATCTTGGTGTTTCTTCATCTAATGTGTCGATTACAACTGCAGTTGAGATCAAATATGACAAAAAAAATAGATAACAGAAAAGGAAGCTCTAATTAAGACTAATTGGGTAGACTTAGATGAAAGAGAAGGGTAATATACTGGTAAGCAAAAAAGACATAGTTTTACCTGCTCACACTTTCCAAGACCGTCCTTGTCTCCGGTGTAGTTCTGGCCGTCCAAATTTACAAAATACTGCAGTTACTTTTGCAAAAAAACTTAGAAAAGAAAATTATTCATGCCTTCAAACTTCATGTGGAAAACTGAATTTTCTATTAATTGTTCTTGTTGTTCAGTAGAGATTAATCACCCTAGAATAAATTAATAAAATATGTTCAAATCAATGAAGCTTGTTCTTTACATGTTCTCTGTACTTTGCAAATGATAGTGACAAACAGTCAATTTGAATCATGACCACTAAGGTTTCCATGTTTTTAACTAAGAATGTACAGTCTATTACTTTTGACAATGTAAGATCCCTCTACCATGTAGGAGATCTTTGCAGAGTACCCTATGAAAATTGAAGTTAGTGATGTACCATATTGTGTGCTACTTGATTAGTTACAACTAAAGGATATAGATATAAAATACTCAATTACATTAGAATTTCCTGATACCGCCTAAGAGCTAGATCTCTCCATAGTTCTTTTTCTAGGGGCAGTAAGAAATTTGAAAAAAAAAATCACAAATTGTAAATATGGGATTGGTGTGACCAAGTTAATACAATACTGGGTGTAAGCAGTACGCTACAATATTCATACCATTGTGAAATAATGTTCAGTTATCTTTTTGCAGAGTAATTGCCAGAAATGGATACTTCCACTAAGTTTTGATGGCACGGGGTGACCATTTTGAAATATGAAACCAAATGCTGCCAAACCGCAGACGACGCTCGAACCCAACCAGATACCCCTCCATGCCCTCTCCCGTCGCCAGGACAGGATTGAGAGATTGGACTACGCCGGCGCCGGTCGAGAAGGTGCCCACCAGCGTACTTTGCTCGATCCTAGCCAAGTTTCCCTTCGCAGGGAGGGATGGACTACGCCGGAGCGTCAGCGACGACTACAAATGGGAATTTTTGCAGGGGCAAGGGGATCTGGGTGGTGAACAAGCGTGGATGGGCGGCGAAGCGAAGGCATGAGGTCTACGAGGAGAGGATGGCGGCGGAAGGGAGAAGAGGGCGACAAAGTGGGAGGGGACAGGGCGGCGGTTGCCTCCATGGCAACGCTGATGGGTTGTTGAAGTGTGGAAATTTTATAATTTGGCTCACTTTTCTCTGATTCACTATTATTTGCCACGTGACCACCACATGTCAGTGATATGATAAGTGGTGGTCGTGTGGCAAATAATAAAGGTGTAAAGAAAAGTGTGGCAAATTATAAAATGCCCCAGTGAATTTATAGAGAGACGAGGGAGAGAGTGACACATGGGCATGTGAAATCGAAATTACCTAACTACCCTTATAGTAATGAAAAATATATGAATATTGCCAATACTTTTCAGTACTCCTATGTTTTCCACCATTGGATTGACTAGCTTGGACGGACTCCTAAAATCTCCAACCATGATAAACCATGTAATTGAACAAATGTTTGTCCTTGTAGTTGTATTTATGGTAAGACGTTGTATTGCTAATTATTTATGGTTAAATGTTGTAGTTGAACAAATGTTTATCTTAGCATTACTCGCACCGATATAATTTGAATATGTATCAAGAAATAATATATGAAGAAAGATGGCCAGTACCTTAGCTGTTCATCTGCCATGTGTATTTTCTTGTGTATCGACATGTTTGACGCTAATATGATTTGGAGGTGAATAAAAGATGCATTTGAATTATATATCTCAAGCTCATGGTTTTGACTTTGGTGCATGCCCAGATTAAGATTCTTGAAGATAGAGCAGCTTGATATGTTTCCATGCAGTAAAACCAGAATTCTCACAAAGAAGTTCACCATTTGCAAAACTGTACAATGGTTTAAATGGTAAGTATTGAATGTTGCATAAATCTTTATTTCGTTAGAGCGTACCAGTTGCATATTCTTACATATTTTAGGTAAAATATTTATGGTGACATACAATGCTCATGTAAGATGGTTATGACCAGAGGAAGGTGCTCAAGTACAATTCAAATGAAGTCAAAAACAACATTTATGTTGTTGTGCGAGAATATACTAATTGTGTCAAGTGAGTACATCTAAGTTATTTGGATCCTTATGCTGTATGCATACGGAATTGTATTGTGCAAAGTACAAATTTATTTTTCATATTTATATACATAACATGTGATATGATAAAAAAAAATTAAGAGCACTTTAGGAGGTTTATAATTGTTGTACATGGAATTTTTCTGTTGATCCATCGTATATGTTCATGCTTTGATGTTTTGGGGAGTTCTAAAAAGGTTGTGTACCCAATTTAAATATGATTACACTTTTCTCATTATTAAATGAACCCACAGAACATTTGGGAATAATAGACTATGGACTCTCATTTTTATCTGTTCAAAATGATAGAGATTACACTGAGCTTATTTTCTACTTATTGTTTCGCTTCTCTACTTTTCCCTGCCTCATGTTTCAAGTTAGAGCCTTTCTAGAACACCAATACGTAGTTTGCATGGAATATATACACTACAGCTTCAAGTAACAAGTATACTATAGGACGAGAGGTACCTAGCACTGCCCTTAGATACATATGAAAGATACTAACTGCCGTTTACTCCGTAGCGAAGCACGAGCATTCAACTAGTAATAGTGAAATACATAGTTGACCGCAACAGGCCGTTAGTCCCACAAAAGCAAGGTGAGGAAGAACAGGGGAGCCGTAGTTTCAGCCAGCGTTCAAAAGCAAATCTAATCTAACTTGCTACTCCCGATGATCACATCTGATAGCATCTCACGTTACAGAATTTACAAAAAAAAAACTCACATAAATTCAGAAATCAAATGACAACGGGGGGAATATGGCCAAATTACTCAATTTGAGTAACAGTTTCCGCAGAAACATGAGACATCAATGACAATCATGAACCCACAGCGAGCGGGAACATGGTCCAAACTGTCACTATCACCTATAATCAATTGAACATGGGCACTAAAAGAATAACGGTTCTAAAAAATTCTAAAAATTTAGATCTATGTACCAAATCTGACAACTCCCTGGAAAAAATACTCCCAAAAGAAGAACAAAAAAGACAATAGTGAAATGCACAGTTACAAGCCACAGCTGCCGACACAACCAACGGAAGGTGCTCACTCAGGGTTGCCAATAGAATTTCCCCAGGCCAGAACCAACACAGCAAGCTTAAGCAACAACCGCAGGTCCCTATTTCAGCAAAACAGGAAAAATGGAATTGGAGCATGAGAAATAACAAACAATGTTGTGACATAGTAGTAAGCTGGCAAAACTTAAGAATGCATACTGATCAGCTTAAAAATGTCTTCCACAAAAGCAAATTTATTTTATAAAAAATACATGTGCCTTTCACAGTGCCACTTATGCTAGCCAAGAGTGAACAAAGTCGTAAAGGTCCTACCATCATTGCAGCATCATGTTCCGCAAATATCTCATAACATATATGTTCATTACTATGTTGCTTTGCTTCTTCGGCATTTCATTGTTGTTCTCTTGGTTGAGAATTTAACCAAAGTGATCGTTCTTTTCTAATCAGGGATAAGGACTGAGTCAACTATCTACAGGCAAAAATATGATGTTTGCTTGGTAATGTAAAGGAGAACAGAATAACCCTTAATGGAAACAAACTGCACAATGCTCTAAGTCTACAACGATGACCGGTTAGCTCCCAATCCCTGTGTGCACTGGCAGCAGCAGGATTATATTCATATCATATGTTACCGGGCATGGCACTTAACCATAATGCAAATGAAGTTCTGCTTCATGGCAGTTTGGACAAAAAATATGTAGTGCAGCTCTTAAGCCTTCCTACATATCTTCAAACAACAATGCTTATCGTTCTAGTCATAAATGTACCCAGTAAGTTTATTATTGGCTTACTTTGGCTGATATATTTGACACAGCTAATTGGAACTTTTCTCTTGTTCTTGAGCCAGCAACATGACCAGCCTTGGCGACTTTGCTGAAAGCACCATTCAGCCAGCTTGTCCCAGCAGAGACATACCTACAAGTAGGAGAAATGATAGTGAAGGATCAGCGATGCAAGACTTAGGTAAATCACATTATAAAGGACGCCAGATTTCAAAGGTGTACTTGTGTTACAAAGGTCCAAGATTTCATCAAGATATATTTAAAGCAAGTCTGAGCTCGCAAAAACTTGCTCACCAGCTAATATAAAACACATATACAAATCAATGAACTGAACTATAGCAAAAGCGTGTCAAAGAAGAGAGACCTGTTGGTTTTCACAGCAGAGCCTGTATCATTTAGCTTGCGCTCTGCAGCCAGCAAAGCAGCCATTGTCTTGTCAGAAACATGTAACCTTTGGTCCACAGTTTTCACCTTTTCATTTACAACTGATATCCCAGTGTTTAACTTCTCTGAAAGACCAACGCGCCTATCAAAGGAACTGATCCTAGCTGTTGCATTAGTCCTTAATTGATGTTTCTCGTCGAATGATTTAGCTTTGTTCACAGCATCTTGTCGAATTGCTGACCCCCTTGCAATCACAGTTGTCATCACATCATGAGCCTTGCTTGCATAAACTCGGCCGCTCGTGGGACTTGCATTGGCCTACATGACAGGATCATATTTTTAAAATCGCTACCAAGGATGATCCACGACAATAACATATAAGCAGGTAGCCCAAGGTTCCCATTTTTTGTGTCTTTTTTTTGAAGATCTTTTGTATTCCGGCCCCTGACTGATGAGAAGTTCATGATATAACAAAGAAGGGAAAGAAACATAAATGTACTGGAATTGAAAGGCACCTCAGTAGGTTGTTCCAGATCTGCAGTAGGAGCAGTACTTGTCACCTCATTGATCACAAGTTGCTGCATGATTTTTTTTAAAAAAAAACTCTATGAAAAAGAAGGATCAACAGAGTACTGCCATTTATGTAGCATAGCTTAGTTAAATAGTGCACCTGTTCATTAACAGGGATGTAGATGTAATCTTCAGCGGAGGTTATGTTTACAACTCGATCCACAATTGTTGCTCCCTGAAAAAGGAACATAGAATTCATTGCTTAAATCTTCAGCAGAGGGATGTAAATGTTGGGGGCATATAGAATGCACTAGGACCATCAGGTGCACTACTGCACTAAGCATCCACAACCACATGATCAAGAAATCAGTGGCCCAAAGGACAGCTCACGTTACTTTTGTAATATACCCCTGCTGCTATGCTATTTCAGCAAAAGAACGATGGTCTGTTAGGGGTTTCACAAACGTTTCCGTTATCGTTGAACACATTTGCTAAAAATATTATCATGAAAACAGATTATGTTATGAAAAAAGCTTGTTTGAAAAATACATGATGGTTCAAACAAGCTCTCTACAAAATTAACTACTCCCAAAATATATCTACATACTAAAACATGTCTAGATACATTTATTTTTGGCATATTTTGTTGGTTTCATTAAATTTTTAGGGAGAAATTATGTATGTTCCAAATGATCTTTTGCAAAAACTTTTAGCATTTCCCAAATTTGGATTAGTGTGTACACAAATTTCACATAGGTTTCTTTCTTCTTATCGTGTATTTTGTACAAGTTTCACATTGATTATATTCATTATTCTTATTAGGCATGTGTTTACACAGATTTCACATAAGTTTCATTCAAGTTTCAAAACATGAAAAATTCAAATTTCCCAAAATGTGTTCAACATTGATCTTGTTTCAAAGGTCTCGTCAAGACAAAGAAGATGGTGAAAACCTCTCCTGAATCGAACTCTCGGTTCAAAATAATGGGAAAGTGGGAGTGTACTGCGGGTTGATTTTAGTAAAATCCAGGTGGTAAGTGAACAAACAGTTGAACACTTGAATCTGGCTCGATTGTAGAAAATCAAACAGTCATGGACAACCTTAGTGCATTAGTACACCAGATGCCCCTACTCCATACTATATGCCCCTGTAAATGTTTCACGCTAGGCTACATGGTGAAGCTTATCAAAAGTTTATTTGTTTTACAGAGATCTAGAGAATGTAACCAAGTGTAAATCATCTAGTGTAAAAAAAAAACAGAGCTAATTTACAACTACGAATTAACTGGACCATCACCCTGTCAACCTGGGAGGCCCCTCGATTGGGGCAAGGACATATGCAAATAAAGAAATAACTGGCAGTCTTGTTACTTGAAGGCCCAAAAAGATCACAAAGTCAAAGAATTACAACAACAAATTCATATCGTATGCAGCTCGCTTCTGCGCCAATCAAAGCAGCCATTAAAATACTCGAGTATCCAATCTCCTTTTCTTTACTCAAACATGGTCAACGGCCTCTTACATATTCTAACAAGGAGTAGAGATGCTATGCAGTGTCTTTCCATGATACTGCCAGTACATGAAGCTGAATGGCGTGACAATTCATCACATTTTTGTTGGAGAATTTAAAAACAGACAAATTCAAATGTGATTTTCAATTGGACAAATCAGCATGAACACATGTCATTTTCTATGTTTTGTTATGTTTTCATGTGTTCTATTATGAAATATAAGCACACAGTGCAAACAGAATGAGCCCAGAAAAAGAGGTCGGCTAGAGTGAACATCCAGTTTCCAATGAGTCCTATTCACCTAAGTTGTACATACATCCATGTAAACACCTCAGTTGTCCCTGTCTTCCATAACTTGTAGATACTTAAAGGACAAAATAGATCTAAAAAAGTGAAAGAATTACAACAACAAATTCATATAGTAGTACGCAGCCCACTTCAGTCCCAATCAAAGCAGCCATTAAAATACTCGGATATCTAATTTTTCCTTTTCTTTACTCAAACATGGTCAACGGCCTCTTACATATTCTAACGAGAAGTACAGATGATATGGAGCGTCTTCCATGATATTGGCCTGCCAGTGCATGACGTGACAATGTCCCATACTGTCGAATAATTTAAAAAACAATAAAATTCAAATGTGATTTCCAACTGATCAAACCAGCACGAACACATGTCATTTTCTAAGTTTTCATGTATTCTACTATGAAAAAAAGCTCAGAGTGCAAACATAATGCAACCCACAAAAAGAAAACGACTAGAGTGAACATCGAGTTCTGAAAGATCCGTATTCCCCCTAACTAGTGCATCCATGCTAAGTTGTTGTCCCTAAGTGCAATGTGTCACAACGATGACAACAGAAGGTGTCTTCCTAATTTCCTTTGCCGGGCTAGAATTAGGCTGCACCTGCATATGCCGTACAGCTGCAGATACCTAACTAGGCTATGCGCACTAGCGGCTCACGGAAACCATTCGTCATATAACAACTGAAAACCAGATAGCAGAACCACCCTGGGTTGCACAAGGGGAATCCACCCAACAGATAACAACAAATTAGGGTTGAGTTTGACTATTTGAGTGGAATAGCACTGCTCATATGGCCGGCGGGTCATTGGTCTTTATAATACAGTCCATGAGATACGCATGTTAATTACCCGCAAAAAAAAAAGATACGCATGTTAGGTTACAACCGCCATATCAATCTACAACAACCGTGCGAACTGAAAATATTGAACCGATTAATAGTCTAAGAATCGTGATAAGCACGTAAGTACGTATTGTATCAGTAGGATATGTCTCGATATTGTTGAAAAACATAACAATCACGATAAGCACGTACTGTTTACGAGAACTAGCAAAGCTAACTGCAAGTAGACGAGTAGCAGAGCTAACTAGCAAACACACAGCACGCGTAGTCTAATTAGCAGTATTATTGACAGCCATGGCAATTGGTGACTAGCACGTATTCTATGATCAGTAGGTTTAGTCGATGAGTATTTTGTCAAGCATGCAGCGGGAAATGGTTCCTACAATGAAGATATCCATTATATGTTCCCACATACTCTCTATAGAACCTACATATACTCGGTCTGCAGGGTCTGCACGCAGCCGCTGCCAAGATATCGCCAACTGAAGGACCAATGTCCATTCCCCTCTTCTTAGTGTTCGCCTCCATTTTACCAATTACCTACACTTGGCCGTTGCCGATCAATGAGAACTCCAATGGCAACATACCACTACGCCGGCACATGCTAGCTGGGAGCTGCGCCACCGGCAACCCGGTGGACGACTGCTGGCGGTGCGACCCCAGCTGGTCTGACAACCGGCAGCGCCTCGCCGACTGCGCCGTCGGGTTCGGCCGCAACGCCATCGGTGGCAAGAACGGCAGGCTATATGTCGTGACGGACCCCGGCGACGACAATCCATTGTGGCCATCTCCGGGCACGCTCCGTTACGGCCTCGCCCAGGACGAGCCCCTGTGGATCGTATTCGGCTGGGACATGACGATCCGCCCAAAGGTGGAGCTCGTCGTGAGCTCGTACAAGACCGTGGACGGCCGCGGCGCCCGCGTCGTGGTCGGCGAGGGCGGCGCGTGCTTCGCGGTGAACAACGTCAGCAACGTCATTGTTGATACTCGTTTTGGGCCGATAGCTAATCAAGGATAGAATCCCACCGTGACAAATGAAAATAGATAAGGCGCAATTGGAAAGATTTAATCGGCGAGTTTTTATTGCTCATTGAGAATACATCATGTCCACCATGTCAAGTTTTGCCATGATCCGGCTTAATAGCCGATTATGCTAACAGTCAGAGGTAACCTCGAGGATCAAGATATGAAGGCTTTCACTAGAATTTATTTAAGATGACCTCAAATGAAGAAGTGATAGAAATGAAAGTTGTGCGTCTCATCGAAACAAACAACTTTGATTTTTGGATCATCGCGATACGAGATAGTATGCAACTTCTGGAACGAACGCACTTTATCAGACATGAAAGGTTCCGGTGTCTGGTCCAGAGCGTAAAGAAATCGTTCAAACGTGCATCTGCGAACTGGACGAACTGTTTCACGTTCGGCCGATCTTAAGCAGTCAATATCAACTCGGATGGAAAAGTGGTCAACATGAAAGTTCTTCGTTTTTTTCGAGACGAACAACTTTGTTGTTTACGACATTTTGATTTGAGGTCGTTTACTGCCTCAAAGTAGCCCCGAAAGGTACTTCTAATTTTAAACCGAACAGTTTTGGAAAGTTCGGTCTAAACTATCCGAATTGGACCCAAACTAGGGTTTTGGACGTGAATCCAACCCTTCATCTTGCACGGAAAGTCCAGCCGCCCTTTATATACATGAGGGGTGACGGCCGATTGAAACAACACCAATCGAACAAATCAATCTACTACTTTTTCGTGTTCATCTACTTTTATCTCTCTCCCTCTGTATCTTTCTTCTCGTTCTTCGTTGTTCTTCAGGATTGGAGGCTGCGAATCCACGAGGTCCTAGGGGCGGTCAGGCCGACCTAGGGCAGCCCATAGCCGCCGCAAGCCCTGACGGGGTCCCTCCCGGGCGAGCGGGGTTTCGGGTCACAAAAGCGCTCGCTGGACTGTCTTGCGTATCGCGCTTCCGGCGAGCCTCCCTCGGCGCGTGCTGCCGCGCATCGTGCTCGGCGTCGAGGGTACACGGCGACGTGTTCGTGTGCGAACACACTTTTTGGCGACTCCGCTGGGGACGAAGCTTCGAACGGTCTCCAGCCCGTTCTTGCTACGAAAAGAGCGTCATCAAGAGGCTGCAATCTACAACGGTATCATGAATCCCCAATCTCTTTATGTAGATGCAGACAACTCTTATATTGATGTTGCTAGATCCTCTGATATATATACTGTATCGGCTAACCATAGATCTTACTATGTGCAAAAGCCGATGCGAAATAATATCCATACTCTTAGCAACTTGCAACATGTAAATTCGAGTTCTCATGCATCGGCATCCCCAGAAGTTCATATGCCGATGAACAACATGATGACTTCAGTTAATCAATATGAAACATCCAATGTTAAAAATTTCAGTAACTTGCAAGATAGTGTTTCATTGTTTTATTCATCGGTAGATAGTTCAGAATATATTGTTTTACCTGCATACATGCCGATGGATAGGGAAATTGGACATGCTACTACTAGCTATTTGGCCAATTACCCTGAACCATCATATGCTGCACCTTATGTTACTGACTTTTCAGCACCATATGCAACTGGAGATATCCATAATTCGGCTCCACACCTCCACAATGGTTATAGCCGAATAAGTGGAAATTCAATAGAAGCTCATGTGCCTTCATTTAGTGTTGCAGCGTATGGTAATAATGATTGCAGGGAAAAACTTGCAGCTGAGTTCAAGAAGCTTAATGCTCTTCACCGGAAACTAGAAGAAAATCCATGTGATCTTGCAGCAATTCATGCTTATGAATCATACAAGAAGAAGCGTGAGGAACAGCGTCAAGCATGCAATGTCAGGTTTTGTCCTTCACAACTACAAAGATTCGGCAACACTTCATTGCCGAAAGAGAAAACAAGTATCAAAGCGCAACAATGTCAAGCTGAGGTTAACGCCGATAAGGTCATTACGTTTGATGATTCAGAGGAACAATGCCAATGCTATGAAGTACTAAAAAATAAGCGCAAGGAGGAATTTGAGTTGCTTGAAATTAAGCTCAAGGAGGAGCATAAAGCGTACAAGAAAAAACTTGAAGAGGAAGATCTACAATTTTTTCATGCAATGATCAAGAAGAATCCTCAGGATAATGTTACCCTGGTTGAAGAAACCAAATCCTCTCCTCCATGCAGCAATCAAGTTGAACCCTCTGAAATATCGAAGCAAGAAGAAGAAGCTTTGCATAGTAATAAGATCCATGAAGAAAATAAGAATGACTCAGCTAGTATTGTTAATTCGGTTATAGAAGCCGAATCAAAAAGTACATGTGCTGAATCTACTGAATCAACAGCTGCCAGCTTCAGTGAAAAAGATCATGGTGCAACCATGCTTGATTTTTATGGATGCACAGGAGCTTACATGTTGCCCTATGAATTGCATGCCAAAGAAGTTAATGAGCATGAACGACAAGAAAATATAGCCGAACAATGTTCGGTTGAGAAAGAGCATCAAAGTAAAGGAGCACATGATTCAGGGAAACATGAAGACAAGGCGTTAGAAAATCATCCAGAGGTAGGGCAAGTTATTGTTCATCACATACAACCATCTTGTTCTACTAACGTCTTCAAAGAGGTATCTCTAGCAAATAATTTACTTATTTTCAGATTTGGTCAAAAATATATTGTTCATGCATCTATTAGCAATAGTTTTAGAAGAAACATCAAAAGACCAATCGTGAACTGTAAATTATTTGTTAGCAGTAAAATGGTTACTAGACATATCGGTCAACATGTTGTGCCATTTAGAGAGACCGATATTGACAAATTATCACAACCAAGGCTTTCCATATTTTTTCATTTGAATTTTATATCTATATGGTTAGCTTTGCTTACTTCATACTTGGCTTACATTTGGTCTCAAGTGAGACATATGTGTTACAACTATTTTGGTTTCAGAAACTTAAAGCCAAGGTTATTATCTTTGGAGAAAGCCGATGATAGTACAACAACTTATTCAAACTCATCGGAAAAAGAGTGTAAAAATCAACACAGAGCTGAATGGGGTGATGTAAAATCTGATCCATTCGGTTGCTTAATTTCAAAGCCGTTTTCACAGCAAGAACGGCTGGAAGATGAAAGGTGTACTTTTAGTTTGAGCATGTGTGATCATATCTTTGATGTATTGCTGAAGACTGATTATATTAGAATCCTTGATCACAATGTTGAGCCATTAGCACAAGGACGAATCTATTGCAAGTTGCATGATTCGTTTGAGCATAGTACTTATAATTGCACCATGTTTCATAAAATAGTACAATCGGCTGTAGATAAAGGACGATTGAAATTTGTTGAAACAGAAACAGATGGCCAATCTATTTCGATTGGTCTTGATGGAAAAAAGTTATTACATCGGTTACCTCTAGCCGATTCATATGATGATGAGAAGGTACACACTAAAGATAATGGGATCACACTCTCAAGTAAAGAAATTATTCAAGGGCATATTAAAGACATTCTTGGAGCTGGGTGTTCCATTGAAGCTACACCAAGGACATCAAGCACTGGGGGGCAACAACAAAATTCAAAGATCAATGGATGCAAAACGAAACATGACAAAGGCCATGATAAGCACAAGGGTAAGAAAACTAAAGTCACTTTCGCAGAGTTATTGGAGAAATACAAGAAGGAGAGTGAAGCAAAAAGTGCTTATCGACCAAGTAGTGCAAAGTCATCAAGATCACCCCCAAGGCGAAAGTCTAAAGACCGGGATTGGCAAAGGAAGAAGTTCAATGCAACAACTTCGTATCCTCCTTATGGGCCACCAATGCCAATGTCATGGACACCTCCTTATGCTGATGGTTATCCATATCCATCATGGGATAGGTATGGCCCAAGGGCACATTATGCGTCTTACTATATATCATCTAACCCAAATTATGCAGCTCCAAGAAGATCATCATTTGATCAACAATCACATGTCAAAGACCGTTTCAATAAAAAGGAATCGGTTAGAAGCTCAAGGAAGAAGAAGGAGGTGGTCAAGCAAGTTTACCAAGTGAAAAAGGATAACCGTAAGCGTGATGTTTCAGATTCGATCTTAAATAATAAAGAGCCGGTCAATTTGATCTTGGCTACTAACGACGAAGAGATGAAGCAAGTAAATGCTGGAGCTCGAAGTGCCAAATCTGAACAAGTAAAGTGGAAAGTGCCAGAGGCTAAGGAAGAAACGCTAATGTGCAAAACTAAATCACAGCCGGGATGCCCACTCGGCTTAACAAGCTGGCAAGAGAGAAAGCTGAAACGGCTTAGTGCCACAAAGCTGAAGACAAAGAACATGGCATGGGTCCCTAAGGAAGGACCTCAAAGTAAGGAGGGTGTGTAAGTTCCTATTGCAAGAATAGCAATAAGGATGAAGGAAGAAAAGACCGAGCCTAGCAAACGATCAAGAAAGAATTTTCTATCATATACTAAGAGGTTTCGGTCAGCACATCATACATATTATTCAGCCATGCCATTTATGCATATGCCATGTAGCATATCCTCATGTATGATCAGTTACCCTCCATGGTCTTTTAATCCGTGGATGCATTATAATTCTTTACATCATCAAAGGGTATTACCAAAACGTTATTCGTTTGGTTAGTTGCAATTTTGTTGCTAATCTGAGAGGCAGAAATGTTTAGAGTTCATAATCAGAGTTGTTTTATTTGGTTTATTTCGGCTATACATACTTTGGTGGATGAATTATACAGGCCTTTGAGGCAAACAACACATGGCCGATACTTATCCTATCGCCCTGAGGGAATTATCTAATCATGGACGATGTGGCGTGTTAACATCGTCCCTAGTCCTATTAAAACATGAGACAAGGTGATACACATATTGAGGCTTCTAGTGATTCATTGGTAGTAGTATAACAAAAATCCAAGGTTTGCCAATGTTTCGACAAATCAATTAATATGTACCTTGATAAATCTCTAGATATATTTTCTACCTTAGATTACTTTAGCATTGCTCATATATCTAGGAAAGATATTTGGAATGCAAATGAGTTAGCACAACAAGCATCTGGCTACCATGTTAATCGTGGCGTTTTTCATATATCTCATAGGCCGATGTTTGCTCTCGCTATCATAGGTAAGACCGAATTAAATCCCATTGATTCGGTCACTAATGAAGGATCTAGTGCAGGTGAACAAGAAGATTGGAAAGACCTATTGTTGAATATTTGCAGGATCCTAGCAAGAGGACGGACATAGCTGTTCGGCAGATGGCTTTTAAGTATGCATTAATGGATGATGAGCTTTATCACCGAATAGTTGACGGTATTCTTTTGAAGTGCTTGGATGAAGATCAAGCAAGAGTCGCTATGGGAGATGTACGTGAACGTATTTGGGACATCCATCAATCGTCAAGATGAAGTGGTTGTTCTCAAAGGTGATTATTTGAAGAAGTTCTACTAAGGTGGCAACCAACCTGAACATAAATGGCCGATATAGAATTATCGTCCTGAGAACCAATGGCCGATGGAGTGTTGACATCGTCCTGAGCAAAATATGGAGCAAGTTATTTTCTGGCACGCAAGCTCTACCAGAAAACAGGGGGGCATGTGTTGACACTCGTTTTGGGCCGATAGCTAATCAATGATAGAATCCCACCGTGACAAATGAAAATAGATAAGGCGCAATTGGAAAGATTTAATCGGCGAATTTTTATTACTCATTGAGAATACATCATGTCCACCATGTCAAGTTTTGCCATGATCCGGCTTAATAGCCGATTATGCTAACAGTCAGAGGTAACCTCGAGGATCAAGATATGAAGGCTTTCACTAGAATTTATTTAAGATGACCTCAAATGAAGAAGTAATAGAAATGAAAGTTGTGCGTCTCATCGAAACAAACAACTTTGATTTTTGGATCATCACGATCCGAGATAGTATGCAACTTCTGGAACGAACGCACTTTATCAGACATGAAAGGTTCCGGTGTCTGGTCCAGAGCGTAAAGAAATCGTTCAAACGTGCATATGCGAACTGGACGAACTGTTTCACGTTCGGCCGATCTTAAGCAGTCAATATCAACTCGGATGGAAAAGTGGTCAACATGAAAGTTCTTCGTTTTTTCGAGACGAACAACTTTGTTGTTTACGACATTTTGATTTGAGATCGTTTACTGCCTCAAAGTAGTCCCGAAAGGTACTTCTAATTTTAAACCGAACAGTTTTGGAAAGTTCGGTCTAAACTATCCGAATTGGACCCAAACTAGGGTTTTGGACGTGAATCCAACCCTTCATCTTGCACGAAAAGTCCAGCCGCCCTTTATATACATGAGGGGTGACGGCCGATTGAAACAACACCAATCGAACAAATCAATCTACTACTTTTTCGTGTTCATCTACTTTTATCTCTCTCCCCCTGTATCTTTCTTCTCGTTCTTCGTTGTTCTTCAGGATTGGAGGCTGCGAATCCATGAGGTCCTAGGGGCGGTCAGGCCGACCTAGGGCAGCCCATAGCCGCCGCAAGCCCTGACGGGGTCCCTCCCGGGCGAGCGGGGTTTCGGGTCACAAAAGCGCTCGCTGGACTGTCTTGCGTATCGCGCTTCCGGCGAGCCTCCCTCGACGCGTGCTGCCGCGCATCGCGCTCGGCGTCGAGGGTACACGGCGACGTGTTCGTGTGCGAACAGTCATCATCCACGGCATCACCATGCGCGGTTGCAGTCCTACACCCAAGGTGGGAACATACTACAACTTGTCGTTGCACTCTGAGTCGGACGGCGACGGCGTCAGCATCAACCATTCCAGGGACGTGTGGATCGACCACTGCACGCTCGAGGCCTGCGCCGACGGCCTCATAGACATCACCGTGGCCTCCACAGCTGTGACCGTCTCCAACAGCCTCTTCACCAACCATAACAAGGTTATGCTCCTTGGGCACAGCGACGCCTTCTCCGATGACAGGAGCATGCAGGTCACCGTTGCGTTCAATCGTTTCGGGCCAGGTCTTGTGCAGAGAATGCCAAGGTGATCCGATCTTCTTCCATTTTTCTTTACATCTATCGCCTAGTATGTTCCATTATGCGTATGCTCAAATCTCTCTTCGGACTAGGACACTGATCGATGTGCTTATGATTAATTCCGTCCGACAGGTGCCGGTTTGGAGTGTTCCACATCGTCAACAATGACTACGTGAACTGGGAGATGTACGCCATCGGTGGCAGTGCATCCTCAGCCATCCTTAGTCACGGCAACAGATTTCATGCTGACAGGATGAAGGAGGTGCGATTTTATTTCAGTGAGCCTCTTGTAATAATGTCTTTTGAATCTCTGGTCATGAATCTCTGCGGTTCCTGCAGGTGACAAGACGGAAAGGCGATGCGCCAGAGAGAGAGTGGCGGAACTGGACGTGGATATCGAACGGCGATCTGATGCTCAATGGCGCCTTCTTCACCCCGTCGGGAAGACCGGGATCTGAGCTGAAAGCCCCTAGTTTTGCAAAGTCTGCCTCTTCCGTGGCAACGATGACTGCCTCCGCCGGGGCGCTCTCATGTAACAACGGTTGTATGTGCTGAAGAGCAGCAACTGATCGCTTCTTTCCCTGTCCACAAACAGTTTCTATTTTTTAGATTTGCAAACATAATTTTCAGGATTTCGAGTTAAGCTACGTTTGGGACGTATTCCTCTAGGTCCCGAAAAGGGATACGTCATCCGTGACTCAACTTTGACTGCTTTATACATGGATCGAGATGTATTAGACAACGAACAATACGATTGTGCCGTCCTCAGGTGCCTCCTCAGGTAGGGTTCTTTTTATTATATATACACTCCTATATGTATACAACGGTAACCGGGGGGTGTGTGTGTGTGTGTGTGTGTTAGTAAAAATGTCAGCAACTTGATCCTTCGACGAGATGAACCGGATCTGCAGTTGCTTTTGAGAAACACGTTCATAGATAAAGTGAAACTCAACTTCAATATGCTTTATCCTTACATGAAATATTGGGTTCGATGACAGGTATGTTGCATCAATGTTGTCACACAATAACACTGGAGGCTGGATTGGAGTAACGCCAAGTTCTTGCAACAAATACCCCAGCTGCCGTACCATTAGCAAGACCTTTATACTCAGACTCAGTACTCGATATCGACACAGTAGACTGTTTACGAGCACTCCGGGTGATCAAATTAAAAGATAGCATATCCACCCGTGGATCGCCTGTTATCCATACTGCCAGCCCAATCAGAATGCGGACAGCAGTGTAGAGGAGAGGAGCGAAGCTCCACAGTCAATGGTATGACGCACATAGTGGAGAATACGCTTGACAGCAGATCAGTGAGGTGTATGAGGCTCATGAAGGTATTGACACACCTTGTTGACAACAAAGGACAAGTCAGGTCGTGTCACCGTAAGGTACTGAAGACCACCAACAATACTGTGATGCTGAGTAGCTTCATCAGACGAGAGAGCATCACCATCACAACTGCAAAGACACTCAGAGGAAGCCATATGAGTAGTCACTGGAGTACACTTCAACATACCAGCACGAGCAAGGAGCTCTAGAGCATACTTGCGCTCTCGAAGAAGAAGACAGACAACATACTTACGCTAAATTTTAGTAATTTTGCTTGTTGTGGCGCTATTTGTGAAATAGCATGCTATATCGCGCTAAAACTTCATAGCGTTAACGCGCTATTTTTTCAGGCAAGTTGCTTTCACTCTTTCGTGGTGATGAACTGCAATCGGTTGGTTCCACTTCTAAATCAGAAGATAATATCGCTAATGCTAATAATTTTTAATAAATAATTTATTCTATGTTATTGTCTTGTGAAATGTTGATGTTAGACTTCTAAAATATTTGAGATCTATTTTATATGTGGTTATATATGATTCAGTCATTTTTGGACTATATATCCATTCGTTCTACTAAAATTATTTAATTTTACGTTATATTTAGTATTATTTTAGAAACGCTATTTAAAATATATCACGCTATCAGCACGATATAGCATTCATAGCGTTTGATGGAGGCTACCACTATTTTATTTAGCATGCTATTTTAAACCTTGATCACCACACGGCCCAAGAGCATCGTCAGTATGGAATATCAATACCCGTTGCTTTGTGCTACAGCAAGCCAACAAGTAGTTTGAAATGAGACACGCAGAACGCAAGGCAAATTGACTAGGAGTAATAATACGGGGGCATGGGCGCGCCACAAGTTTACCTAATTACAATTGACCGCAGCAGGCTGATAGTCACACGAAAGCAAGGCCAAGGGCACTGAGGAAGAACAGGGGAGCCGTAGTTTCAGCCAGCGTTCAAAAGCAAATCTAATCACTTACTACTCTTGATGATCACATCAGATAGCATCTCACGTTCCAGGAATTGAGAAAAATCTAACATAAAGTCAGAAATCAAATGACAAAGGGAGGGCACATTCCAGTTTCATATGGCCAAATTACTCAATTTGAGTAACAATTTTTGCAGAAAAATGAGACATCAACGACAATCATGAAACCACACCGAGCGAGGAACATGGTCCAAACTGTCACTATCACCTATAATCAATTGAACATGGGCACTAAAAGAATAGCGGTTCTAAAAATTCTAAAAATTTAGATCTATGTACCAAATCTGACAACTCCCTGGAAAAAATACTCCCAAAAGAAGAAGAAGAAAGACAATAGTGAAATGCACAGTTACAAGCCACATCTGCTGACATAACCAGCAGAAGGTGCTCACTCAAAGTTGCCAATAGAATTTCCCCAGGCCAGAACCAACACAGCAAGCTTAAGCAACGACCGCAGGTCCCTATTTCAGCAAAAGAGAGAAAAAATGGAATTAGAGCACGATAAATAACAAACAATGTTGTGACACAGTAAGCTGGCAGAACTTAAGAATGCATACTGATCAGCTTAAGAATGTCTTTCGCGAAAGCAGATTTATTCTAAAAAAATATATATGTACCTTTCACAGTGCCACTTATGCTAGCCAAGAACGAACAAAGTCATAAAGGTACTACAATCATTGCAGCATATATTCCGCAAATATCTAACTGATGTTCATTACTATGTTGCTTTGCTTCTTTGATGTTTCTTTTTTATTCTCTTGGTTGAGAATTTATCATCCAAGTGACTGTTCTTTTCTAATCAGGGATAAGGACTGAGATTATTATCTACAGGCAAAAATATGATGTTTGCTTCGTAATGTTAAGTAGAACAGAATAACCCCTAATTGAAACAAACTGCTTGCAAATGCTCTAAGTCTAGAACGATGACCGGTTAGCTCCCAACCCCTGTGTGCACTGGCAGCAGCAGGATTATATTCATATCATATGTTACCGGGCATGGCAGTTAACCATAATGCAAATGAAGTTCTGTTTCATCTCAGTTTGGACAAACAATATATGCAGTGCAGCTCTTAAGGCTTCCTGCATATCTTCAAACAGCAATGCTTATCATTCTGATCATAAATGTACCCAGTAAGTTTATTATTGGCTTACTTTGGCTGATATATTTGACACAGCTAATTGGAACTTTTCTCTTGTTCTTGAGCCAGCAACATGACCAGCCTTGGCGACTTTGCTGAAGGCCCCATTCAGCCAGCTTGTCCCAGCAGATACATACCTACAAGTAGGAGAAATAATAATAAAGGATCAGCGTTACAAGACTTAGGTAAATCACATCATGAAGGACACCAACTGTTACTCCAGAAGTGTACTTCTGTTGCAAAGGTCCAGGATTTCATCAAGATATATTTAAAGCAAGTCTGAGCTCGTAAAAACTTGCTCACCAGCTGATATAAAACACACATACAAATCAATGAACTGAACTATAGCAAAAGCGTGTCAAAGAAGAGTGACCTGTTGGTTTTCACAGCAGAGCCTGTATCATTTAGCTTGCGCTCTGCAGCCAGCAAAGCAGCCATTGTCTTGTCAGAAACATGTAACCTTTGGTCCACGGTTTTCACCTTTTCATTTACAACTGATATCCCAGTGTTTAACTTCTCTGAAAGGCCAACGCGCCTATCAAAGGAACTGATCCTAGCTGTTGCATTAGCCCTTAATTGATGTTTCTCGTCGAATGATTTAGCTTTGTTCACAGCATCCTGTCGAATTGCTGACCCCCTTGCAATCACAGTTGTCATCACATCATGAGCCTTGCTTGCATAAACTCGGCCACTAGTGGGACTTGCATTGGCCTACAGAACAGGATCATATTTTTTTAAATCACTACCAAGGATGATCCAGTACAATAACATATAAGCAGGTAGCCCAAGGTTCCCGTTTTTTGTGTTTTTTTAAAGCAGTTTTTTCGTATGCTGGCCCCTGATTGATGGGAAGTTCATGATATAACAAAGAGGGGAAACAAACATAAATGTACTTGAATTCAAAGGCACCTCAGTAGGTTGTTCCAGATCTGCAGTAGGAGCTGTACTTGTCACCTCATTGACCACAAGTTGCTGCATGATTTTTTTAAAAAAAATCTATGAAAAAGAAGGATCAACAGAGTACTGCCATTTATGTAGCATAGATTAGTTAAATAGTGCACCTGTTCATTAACAGGGATGTAGATGTAATCTTCAGCAGAGGTTATGTTCACAACTCGATCCACGATTGTTGCTCCCTGAAAAAGGAAAATAGAATTCATTGCTTAAATGTTTCACGCTAGCATACATGGTGAAGCTTATCCAAAGTTTATTTGTTTTACAGGGATCTAGAGAATGTAGCGAAGTGTAAATCACCTACTGTAAAAAAAACACGGAGTTCATTTACAACTACAAACTCAATGGACTATCACCCTGTCAACCTGGAAGGTGCCTTGATTGGAGCAAGGACATATGCACACAAAAAATAACTGGCGGTTTTGTTACTTAAAGGCCAAAAAAGATCACAAAGTCAAAGAATTACAACAAGTTCATACAGTATGCAGCTCGCTTCTGTGCCAACAAAAGTAGCCGTTACAATACTCGAATAACTATTTTATTTTTCTTTACTCAAACATGGTCAACGGCCTCTTACATATTCTAACAAGAAGTACAGATGATATGGAGTGTTTTTCCATGATATTTCCAGTACATGAAGCTGAATGATGTGACACTGTGTCATATTCTTGAATAATTTAAGAACAACAAAATTCAAAAACGATTTCCAATTGAACAAATCAGTATGAACAGATGTCCTTTTCTATGTGCTCTATTATGAAATATAAGCACACAGTGCAAATAGAATGAACCCGGAAAAAAAAAGAGGTCGACAAGAGTGAACATCCAGTTTCAAACGAGTCCTATCCACCTAAGTTGTACATCCATGTAAACACGTCAGTTGTCCCAAAGCGTGTAATGTGTCACAACGATAACAACAAAAGTGTCTTCCATAACTTCTAGATACTTAAAGGACAAAATAGATTTAAAAAAGTCAAAGAAATACAACAACAAATGCATATAATATGCAGCCCGCTTCTGTGGCAATCAAAGCAGCCATTAAAATACTCGAATATCTAATCCTCCTTTTCTTTACTCGAACATGGTCAACGGCCTCTCACATATTCTAACAAGAAGTACAGATGATATGGCGTGTATTCCCATGATATTGCCAGTGCATGACGTGACAATGTGACGTACTGCTTAATAATTTAAAAACTATCGAATTCAAATGTGATTTTCAATTGAACAAATCAGCATGAACACATGTCTTTTTCTATGTTTTTAGTATGAAATAAGCACACAGTGCAATTAGAATGCACCCATAAAAAGAAAACGCCTAGAGGCGAATATCCAGTCCCCAAGGCTTCCTGCTGTTCCTCCAAAGTTGTACATCCATGTAAACAGGTCAGTTGTTGTGCCTAAGCGTGATGTGTTACGACGATGACAGCAAAAGTGCCTTCCTGATTTCCTTCCCAGCCGACACAAAACTAGGCGTATTCAGGCCTCTGCGTGAGACATTAACAGCAGCAGGCGCCTAACTACTACACTATTCCCAATGGCGACGCGCATAATTAATCATTGTACCAACTGAAAACCCACCAGAACCAGATTGCAACAGGGAAACCCAACTCCAGCAGAGACGAAGCAATTCGATGACGGGAAGGCCATACCGATAGCAGCAGCGCGATCTCGAGGGCCTTGGCGTCCTTGAAGGTGACGTAGGCCGTCCTCCCCGCGGGCGCCCCGTCACTGCAGCCACAGACACACAATGCCGTTAGACGAGAAAAGGGGGGAACAACACAGGAAGGTATCTACGGCGGCCGCGGCAGCAACCGAACAAGTGAAGAACTCACAGCCTGATGTGGACGTGGTCGATTTCGCCGGAGAAGGAGAAGAACTCGCGCACCTCGCGCTCCCCGGCCAGATCTGAGATGTTCCGCACCCGCACCGTCCTCACCGCCCGCGTCCCGTCCTGCAACCCCACCGCGAAAGCACACGGCCCGTCAGCCCCTGGAGCAACGAAAACGGCCGCCGCCGCCGCCGCCACCGCCGCACACGAAAAATAAAACAAAAAACAGCAGGACCAATCGCTCACCTCCATGGCGCGGCGCCGGGAGGAGAGGAGAAGAAGAAGTGGAGAGCGCGAGTCCGGCGGCAGGCGCGAGGATCCGCGGCGGGTGGGCTGGCAGGCAGGTGGTGGTTGGGTAGGGTTTGGTGCAGGCTCTCGCTCGGGCAGAGAGGGAGGGGATTTGTAATGGCGTGCGCGGGCGGCTCCAGTCCAGCGGCGCTACTTTTCTCGAGCTGTGTTGGACGGACCCAACTCCTACTACTTGGCCCCAACCCAAATACCCATCCTACCCCCAGACCGGCCAATTATTTATTACCAAGCGTAGAGACTCGAAAGATGGCAGAGGGTACGAGGGGCAGAAGCGTCAGTCCGGAGGGATTGGTCTTACTTGGACGACATGCTGGACGCTGAGTTTGCTTCGCGGCGGCGCCACCTCTCCTGACCTTCGCGAGATTAGTACACAGTTTAATTTTGTTTTTTCGACTCATAAAAAGTGATTAGTGGCCCAGTAATGACGCGGCATCGGCTGGACCAGTGGGGAGCTGGTCTAGTCTACGATTGGGCCGCGGCTGGGCGCGCGCGCGCGCGCGGGTAGGAAGGGCCACTGATTTCGATTTGATTTGGTCAAGTGTCGCGATGGTGGTGGTTATATCAGGTAGGCCCAGGGACAGCTCGGTCGGGGCCGTGCCCGCCATGTGGCTCCTCCGTCCGCCTATCTCTCTCCCCCCGCAACGGAATGTTGACGAGGAGCTTTTGCGTGGAGGGGAGAGCATGTGAGGGTTTCAGTGTTCTCGTGTTCCTCCTTTCAGGTAGTTTTCAGGTTCAGTGAATGTTCAATACCCGGCCACCCGTAATGAGAGCGAAATGTTGTACTGTAGTACATGCGAGTTCCTTTTCCTTCCCCAAGATGATTTCGTCGAGCCTATCCGTTCCAAGTGGGCAATTCATTACGCTAGCTCTCATGTGGCATCGAGATCAAGGCTTATTTCATGTCGATTTTACACTATAATGGATTGCTATTACAAACATCGTGGGCGTGCAGAACGGTTGTGACAGAACAATCCACGCGCAATGTTATATATACCTTACAAGGGACTAGTTGAATGCCCGTGCGTTGGTACGGACCCTTAGAGTTGTTTTCCTCCTAGTTATTTCCTTCATAGTCACCTAGTAGCCACCCTACTACAACATGTCACTCAGCATTGTTTTCTGCAATTTTGGCAAATCTTTTTTTTTTACAACTCCTCATGACTTGAAAGTCGCATGAGATAACATAACCAAATACAGAAGCAACATTGATGTCAAGCAGAAGCAGGCCTAGCTCCTTTTTTTATAATGTGTTGGCAAATCATACCCGATTTGTAATTAGGGCCATAACCTTGCCTTTCAGTTATAGTGCTCAACTACATGCAACCTAATGTGTGCCAATCTTAAATCATGACAACTATGTATGTGAGGATCAGAAAAATAAATTGTTGTGCGGAAGCATGTCATACCATTTTGCATAAAAATGGATATGCAATTCGTAACCTTGCACTTTGAGTCATAGTACTGAATTACAAGCAAACTGGATTCTACGTAAACTGTAATTTTTTTCCTGGTAGCCCCAATGTTATGATAAGTTATGCCCTGAATTTGATCGAGAAAAACAAAACAATGTCAGAAGCAATTAAGAGATTATGTAAGGTTCAAACAAAATGAAAAGATGATGTCAAATAAAATTCAGCAAATAAACATAAAGAGAATACAACCTGATTGTGTCATATAAAAGGCCTTCCTATCTCTTTCTCGGAGCAGTAGAAGAATAGCTCAAACTCGTGAAATATTTTTCTCTTCAGCACTATCATAAGTTAAAAGTTTTGTAGCTCGCTTTCAAAAGTAAAAGGAGAACGTCAAAATGCCACATGATTTTTAACTTTGGGGCTCCATTATTTATCGAAAATATGGAACAAAGTGAGTTTACAATGTTCTCAAATGCAGCACCTTATTTTGCATTTAGTGGAAATTTATCAATTAGATAGAAAGCTTCCATTTCACTTTTTATCATACTTTCTTACAAGAGTTGTGTGGTTTATCTCAGATGGAACAATTTCCCCTTCATTTACCAAGTTGTTGATCATTGCTCGGTAAAAGAATAAGGTGAAAAATAGTCAAGTAATCGTTATAATTGAATCATAAGGAACATAGCGTGTGGGGAAGTGGAGTTATTACCCATTCTCAGATCCAGACTTGATTCGTAACATGAACATAACGATGCCCGATGCCTGATGACGTAGTGATACACGAAGCAAGAAACTATGAACTAAAAGCTGCATAGGTATTTACAGGAAGCTCATTTTATGCTTTGAAAAATAAGTTGGAAGGATTACTTAAGAATACAAAAGTTACCTAGAATGATACAACATCAACTTTCTTGCCAACCAAGATGTTCACGGTGACATTCTACAATCCAAACAGACCGGTAGCTGGAAAGGTAACGCTGAAATGGAAACAAAATTTATTAGAACAAAGGATACAGAGCATGCGTAGCATAAGTGCCATGTGTAGCACTATAGTTTCAAACAAAAACCTAATGGGATACATATTGTGTTGCTATAACTCTAAGAATCTAGAAGGAACTACAAGGTTGCAACATAAAGTGAAAAGGCACTTCCCGCTCCTAGTGACAGCCACTGAAGCATCCGCTGTTGTGCTCATAGCTGCAAACACTAATGAATGCGAAAATGTAGGGAGGTAATAAACTTCAAATAGCTCAGCAGGAAACCACAAGTAAAATCCAATGGCCACGAGGACATGGATTGATAGATCTTTTGATTACAATGGCACCGTAATCACCACGGACATGGATTCCGTATGTCCATGAAGTGGCCAGAGAAAATAATTTAAAATCATTAATTCCAACTAACATTGAAGTAGTTGTAGGAAATCAACTTATAGCATCAATTCAGCACTGGCTTGGTGGAAGCTTCCCGCAAGGCACTTGGTCATCGCTAAATTACCCCCAATCTGCACAAGGTGCATGACTTCCCATGTTCGTGTGATGTCCCAAATGCAATAAGATGAGAAAAATGGCTGGCTAAACAAATGCTCCACTCAAAAATAAAAGTCCACCTCATGACCTTTCTTTCTCTGCATTCCCCTGATTCCATGCTTATGAACAATCACTGAAACTGGAATTGGGTCATGCTTTTGTATGCTTCTTGTGGACCCTCTTCTTGCTCATGTTACCCGCAAAAAAATCAATAACCAATTAGGCACAACCCGTATTGAAATTTGCATTGACATAACAAATAATGAAAAGTTCATGAATTCTAATTCTGGAAAAATGAAAATAAAATGCATACAATCATGATGTTATGTATCCGTGGACTGTGGCTATAAGTAGTTAGGTACCCACCCATCTTCTGCAAAGAACTCGCCTGCTGACAACTTCAAGTTGCGCCACGTCTGATGGTGGCGAGGTCGTTGAGCACCATCACTTCGCGACGACGACGGGGCACGGTGGTGTTAGGGGAGACCTGCGCCATGAGAAAGGGTACCAGTCGTTGCGTCTCGATTACTCGTACCACTGGGGCTCTCATCTTCCTCCTCTGGATCCTATCGCATGTTCTCTTCTTCCCTATCAATCTCCTTCTCGGCCTCTTCGTGGTACTCCTGGATCTCAACGGCAGCGGCAAACCAAGGACACTATCAGCGCTCCATTACTGCTAGCTGAGAACCGAACGACCATATAGACATGTGTTGAGAAGAGATGGGGTTGGAGCCGTGGATGCGGAGGTGGAGCGACAACAAGGCTAGGATGCTGGGAAGATCGAGGGTGCGACAAAGAAATATGTGAACACGAGAGCGTTTACCAACCCGCATGCGCCGCTACAAATGGCCCACGTTGTGATCGCTGCACATGCGAGATTTCAGGAGTGACATGCATGGAAAGGAATATTTAATTTGTAGTGTTGATGATACGATTTGATATCACAATTAGCAGCAAAAGTGGAGCAGAAGTGACTTACCATGAAATACGATCGGACGATGTGTGCTGAATTTTAGGATCTGATTGGACGGTTTGGATGGTCCCAATCTCCTTCACCAAACGCGTTGTACGACCTACGATCAACTCCAATATAATAGTATAGAAGTCTAGATTTGTAGTGTTGATGATACAATTTGATATCACAATTAGCTGCAAAAGTGGAGCAGCAGTGACTTACCATTAAATACGATCGGACGATGTGTGCTGAATTTTAGGATCTGATTGGACGGCTTGCATGATTCCAATCTCTTTCACCAAACGTGTTGTACGATCTACGACCAACTCCAATATAATAGTATAGATGCGCTGGGTTTTTGTTGACGCAAAGAAAAGAGGATAAAGTCGACGCTTTTTTTTTGGTGGGAGAACGGAGACGGGTAGCTTACATATCCTTCTTGCGTGAACAAAAGGTTGATCGCTCCTTGTGCATATGCTAAATACAATTTGGCAGCCAATCTGAATTCATCCCTAATGAACCTGGGTGCCTCGTATGCTTTCCAACAACTCTTGAAGTGAAGGGATGATTACTGCTCCTAACTATCTAGTAGAGAGCTTGGTATCTGGAAAAGTGACATTGTCTGTAACGAGGACAAGTGCAAGATAATCGTGCTGGCTATTTTTTTTATCTAACTCCTTGATTGATGCTATATGAAAGAGAATGATTCAATGCAGTGGCTAATGAAGTACCTCTAGCCATGGCGAGGTCGGCTGGACACCAGCATCGCCGTTATCAACGTGGTTGCCGTTTCAAAGGGTTTGTGGTGCACGCAAATACAAGGCAAGGCCTGCTAACATGGGCTGCTCTTGGCTAGGATTAACAAAGTGCTGCCTATAGAGGTTCAAAGAGATTGTTATAATGTGGTGCATGCCTACAACGACATCAAGATCACTAAGAGTATGGTGGGAAGGGGAACCGAGTTGCAAATGAGATTGATGTGTTGTCTGTTGTTCGTGGAGGACCATATGTGTGGACAAAAAGTTGCCTAGCTATAGTGCATTGTATTGTATATCAGGATTTTAATTTGAGCTATGATTTCGTGCAAAATAAAATTCCTTTTCTCATTGAAAGAAAAATGAATAAATAGCTATTCGTTTGATGACTATTTTTGAAGTGCATGAAGGAGGAACCGGCGAGAAAATACAACAAGTTCTAATCAATTTTGTTTATTGTTCAAGCATGTGGTTAGGTTCTCCTACCACCAACAATTCTTAAATACATTGCATTTTGGAGATAATTTAATGAGTAATATAAACCTCAAAAAAAAATTAGGCAATAAACCTTAAATCGTTAACGACTTTTTAAATATTTTATTAGGTAGTTGTATGAATATCTCTAGAAAAAAAATCCCATATAGATCTCTCTGAAAACATGCAATTTCGAGAATAATGGGTCAGGCCCAGGCCACCCCAGTCTCACAACCTTGCCGAAAAGAACCGAAGGCAGCCATTCTGAGAGGCCAGTAAGGCATACCACGTGGATCACAATTCACAAATGAACGAAACCTTTCAGCCCAAACCTTAACGGAAGCAGGGGAGCGCCGCCGCCGCCGCCGCACCCTCTGCCCCCTTCCCCGACGCCGGCGTCGCCTCCCTTCCCACTCCCTCTCCTCTTCCAGCCATGACCGCGCCGCAGTAGCAGAGTCAAACCAACAGTAGCATGCGCCGCTGCTTACGGCGCGGGCTGGGCATCCTCCTCGTCCCACTCCCAAGCCCACTCAGCCGGCCGCCGCCGGTACCTCTCGCGGCTCTCCTGCTCCTCCCGCGTCGCCTCGATGCCCTCTCCCTTCGCCCCTTCTGCAGCTACGGCGGGGGACGCGCCGTCGAGCAGTTCTCCGACGACGAGTACGACCACGAGTATGAGGACCACCGGGTGGGTACTCACACCTCGCCGCACAGCCATCTCCGTTGCTCGCAGCAGAATACTTCCCTACTTTTATCCGTTGCCTCACACCAAATGCTAACCACAGCCGTCGTCGTCGGTGGCCAACATCGACGAGTGGAGGTGGAAGCTGAACATGCTGCAGCGCAACGCGGAAGAGCAGGAGATCATCTCCAGGGACCGGAGGGACCGCCGGGACTATGACCAGATCGCCAACCTCGCCAAGAGGATGGGGCTCTACAGGTTCTGCACTGTAATCTTAATTACTCCCGCTTCTGAATTGCCTATGCAACCTCTGAAATATCAATGCATTTTTGCGGTGCCCGGGATAACAGTGAGCTGTATGGGAGGGTTATTGTTGCGAGCAAGGTCCCGCTGCCGAACTACAGGCCAGACCTGGACGACAAGCGTCCGCAGAGAGAGGTGAGTCCGTGCAACTTAATGGCAAGATCAAGCATCTTACTCTGATTGTAATTGCATGCTGCTTGAATATTGTGTTTGCTGGTGCATGGAAACAAACAGGTGGTGATCCCGCTAAGCTTGCAGAGGAGGGTTGAAGGACTTGTGCAGGAGCACCTTGACCGCGCGCTCTTGCCATTTGATAAAGATGGCCACGAGACAGAAAGTGGTTCCGAGAAAACTGAGCCTGCCAACTTGGACGAGAGGCAGGATCCTCTGCTCGACCAGTCGGTCATGGAGAAGGTCCTTCAGAGGAAGAGTATTCGGATGCGCAATTTTCAACGAAGTTGGCAGGTATGATAAACTCTAAAGAGTAGCTGAATGCCATATAGCTCTATTTATGTTATTACAGCAAAGAAACAAAGGATGATTTGCAAATAACCTTCTGCAGCATTTCTTATATGTTCCTTCATATTTATATTTGTTTATGCGAGCTGATGATTCATGGACATATTGGATGAAGCTTTTATCTGCTTGTAATAACAGGAATCACCTGAAGGTGTTAAGATGGTAGAATTTCGGAAATCCCTCCCAGCATACAAGGAGAAGGAAAGGCTTCTAGCAGCCATTGCACGTAATCAGGTACACGTTGTCTGGGAGGAACTTATCAGATTTGCGCACCCAGTTGAACACGTGTCACAAGTCCTTTCTGTCCTTCTATTTGTCTGAATATTCATGTGCAATGCCAGGTTATAGTTATTTCGGGAGAGACTGGGTGTGGCAAGACAACACAGTTGCCTCAGTTTGTGATGGAATCCGAGATAGAATCTGGTCGGGGGGCCTTTTGTAACATAATTTGTACACAGCCACGGAGAATATCTGCAATGGCCGTTGCAGAAAGAGTATCCACCGAAAGAGGAGAAAATCTTGGTGAATCGGTAAGATGGGGCTTTTGATTTGCTACCTTTTGTTTTTTTAGCCCGTCTCCATTGTAATTTTTGGAATACAACACTAGTTTTTTTAATAGGTTGGCTACAAAGTTCGATTGGAGGGAATGAAAGGAAGGGATACGCATTTACTTTTCTGTACCAGTGGTATTTTACTGAGACGATTGCTGAGTGACCGAAACTTGAATGGGGTGTCTCATGTGTTTGTTGATGAAATACATGAAAGAGGCATGAATGAAGGTTGGGTCTCAAGATCTTATTATCTTCTTTGACTTCAATAAGATTTCATTTCCCTTTCAACTCATGGCAATAGTTAAGTAATTATCGTGTTCATCTGTCAGATTTCTTATTGATTGTTCTAAAGGACCTATTGTCACGACGCCCCGATTTAAGGTTGATATTGATGAGTGCTACTTTAAATGCGGAACTGTTCTCAAGTTATTTCGGAGGAGCGCCAACTATCCACATTCCTGTGAGTTGTTATTTTGTCAAATGTGAATTTATGTCACACTGTGTGTACATAATGCTCGTCTGAAATAGTGCTTGTGAATTTATGTCACACTGTGTGTACATAATGCTCGTCTGAAATAGTGCTTGTGAATTTATGTCACACTGTGTGTACATAATGCTTGTGTACCTCTGGTACAACTGTACCTGATCTTACATCCATTTTATTCTTCCATTGAATGGTAATTCAGGGATTCACACATCCAGTGAGGGCGCATTTTCTGGAAGACATATTAGAGAGGACAGGATATAAGATGACACCAAGTAATCAACTTGACGACTACGGCCAAGATAAAGTCTGGAAGACTCAGAGACAGCTATTGCCTAGAAAGAGGAAAAATCAAATTACCACACTTGTGGAGGTACTTGTTCTGTATAGAGATTAATGATTGCAATTATTGCTCAGCATTTTTCAGATATTGTTATTGTACTATGCAGGATGCTCTTCAAAATTCGAACTTCGAAACCTATGGCTCAAGGACACGTGATTCTTTGTCAAACTGGAATCCTGATTGCATAGGGTTTAATCTCATAGAGGCTGTTCTGTGCCACATATGTCGCAAAGAGCGACCTGGTGCAGTTTTAGTTTTCATGACCGGGTGGGATGACATTAGTTCTTTGAAGGATCAACTAAAAGCGCATCCATTGCTAGGTGACCCAAATAGAGTGCTACTGCTTTCATGTCACGGTTCAATGGCTACTTCTGAACAGGTAATTGATCCTATTTTTTGCATTTTTTATTGAGATGAGATTGCTTTGTGATGCCAATTGTGTCATTGGATCTGAGATACCTCTTCTATTGCCTTGCTTACTAGTTCATTGATGTGCATATACCATTATATCTGTAGCATCCTGTGTGCATCATGCCATCATATGATCTATTGCCATTCACTTTTTTTTTGAGAACCACATCTAATTAATAGTATGTTTCTCCGCAGAGGCTAATATTTGATAAGGCACCTCCTAATGTTCGGAAGGTAGTACTTGCCACTAACATGGCAGAAGCAAGTATTACAATAAATGACATTGTTTTTGTTATGGATTGTGGAAAAGCAAAGGAAACCACATACGATGCTCTAAACAACACTCCCTGCTTACTCCCCTCGTGGATTTCAAAGGCTTCTGCCCGCCAGGTATGCTTGCCTTCGATTTTTCAGTCTCTTCTTTGGTCAACAGCAGTCAGCACTTCTCTTCGACTTGATCTTTGGTAAATGCACATACTTGGACCCGCCAGCACAAGCTTTTGTCCTTAACTAAAGCATTGCTTACTCTTTTCTTAGCTGAGTTATTTATTACTGTGTTATTATCTTTGACCGCTCATCATCAACTATTTACCATATTTGTAGGTTTGACTGTATGAGCCTGTGATGGTATGCCTTAATATGGGGTTTTGGCCATTTAAGAACATAACCTGTAAAATTTAGCTTATTGGTTTATATTAAGCCCAAAGGACTATTTTTTTAGCAGAGCTCCATGATTTTCTTTTGCTTACTTATTCATGTATTCCTGATCAAGCACGTCCATGTTCCTGTTTCCTCTAATGAAGCGGTTTTATTCAAGACATCCTTCTATTCTGCTTTGGTGGTCAATATATACTTATCGTTGGTTACGAGCCAGAAATTTCTTAACGATGAACACCTTTCTTTGTGTATAACAGTGAAGCTAAACTGTTGATTGCGACATGATCAAACTCAATGCTTTTGTTAACAAAGCATCGTTATTTGCTATTATTCTTATGTTTTCCCTCAATATGTTTATGCAGAGGAGGGGCAGAGCTGGTCGTGTCACACCTGGAGAATGCTATCATCTCTACCCTAGATGTGTGTATGATGCATTTGCGGAGTACCAGCTTCCTGAGCTTCTTAGAACTCCTTTGAATTCACTATGTTTGCAGATAAAAAGTTTGCAGGTTGGCAGCATTGGGGAGTTTCTATCAGCTGCTTTGCAGCCTCCAGAACCAAGAGCTGTACGTGTTGAAACCATACTTCAGCATTTTGATATTCCTTTTCTTTCTTTGCCTTTGTGAGTTTACATGATTTAGTTCTATCTTGTAACTTTTGACATTTCCTGGGCTCTTACACAACTTATAACTGTATGAGTTATTTTTGTAAGTAAGTAGTAAAGGGTTCAGTTTTATCCTTTCCATTTTTGTGCTCTGACCACATGATAAATATGTAGGTCCAAAATGCAGTGGAATTCCTGAAGATGATTGGATCATTAGATGAAAATGAGAACCTTACTGATCTAGGTATGTCTTATATTCTTCTTTCTTGAAAACTCTACGGAAACATTGCACTGAAATATATTCAACTTTGTAGGAAGATACCTCTCCATGCTTCCAGTTGATCCAAAGTTGGGGAAGATGCTTATAATGGGTGCAGTTTTCCGTTGCATTGACCCTATACTCACTGTGGTCGCTGGATTGAGTGCCCGGGATCCTTTCCTGTTGCCGCAAGACAAGAAGGATGTATGACTTTAACTTCGACTGTCAGACTATATCTTAATTAGTACATCCTCCGTTCCTAAATATGAGACGTTTTCCTCTGTTCCTAAATGTGAGACATTTTGGGAGTTCAAATATATTTAGGAACAGAGGTAGTAGTTGTGAAATGATTCTCTTCTGTTTTAGAAATGGTTGGGAAGATCTAAATACCACCAATACCTACACGCGGTGTTTGGCGGTGTTTATTAATTGTGCATTGACTATGTTTCGTTCATTCCTGAGCCTTTTGTTTTCGTTCATCTAAGAAGGCTTAGTTTGAAGTTTTGTCATTATTATTAGTTGGCAGGAACTGCAAAATCAAGATTCTCAGCAAAAGATTATAGTGATCATATGGCCCTTGTCCGAGCTTATGAAGGATGGAAAGATGCTGAGAGGGAAGGATCTGGTTATGAGTACTGCTGGAGGAATTTCCTTTCTGCTCAAACACTACAAGCCATTCATTCTCTTCGAAAGCAATTCAGTTATATCTTAAAGGATGCTGGCTTGATAGACTCTGATGCAAATACAAATAATAGTTTGAGCCATAATCAATCATTAGTCCGTGGTGTCATTTGTTCTGGGCTTTTTCCTGGGATATCATCTGTTGTGGTAAACAGCCGCTTACAATTTCCATTTCAATCGTGTTAAACAGAAGACATTTCAATTAATTTTATAGCATTCCTTTGTAGCATAGAGAAAACTCGATGGCCTTCAAGACAATGGATGATGGCCAAGTTCTTGTTTATGCTGTAAGTGCATACATGAGGGTCCTGAAATGCTCATCTACAACACCCTGTGTAATACATTATCTTGCAGACATGTTATCTGAGTACGCTGACATTATGGTTTATTCAGAATTCTGTGAACGCTAAGTACCAGACCATCCCTTATCCATGGCTGGTCTTTGGTGAGAAGGTGAAGGTAAATGCTGTCTTCATCCGTGATTCAACTGGAGTATCAGATTCGATACTGATCTTATTTGGTGGTGCTGTTACAAAAGGAAGCGTGGTATGCTGAATATTTCGTCAAATGCTTTGTCCTTGTATTATGCATTTATTGTTGCACGGATCTATGCATTCTAACTTGTGTATTATAGGCTGGGCACTTGAAGATGCTCGATGGTTACATTGATCTATTTATGGATCCCAGCCTATCTGAGTGCTACTTGCAACTTAAAGAAGAACTTGATAAACTTGTACACAAGAAGGTAAGTTATGCAGTCAATTAATTTGAAAGGTGATCTGTAGATTTCAATTCACAAGATATTTATCCGAGTCAACCAATGTAACTAAAACATAATCATCAGTAATACTTTTAGGCACCAAATTACATCCATCCGCCATTTATAGTACTAGCTAGCAAGAAAAGACGATTATACTGTTTATCACGGTGTTACCTCTGAATGAAGCATGTGTTACTTTATAATATATATATATGCCCACTAATAAGAAGTAAAATGGAAAGTCGTTGACCATTGGTTTTGCTTATTTTTTGACTATCATGTTCGGTGTATATATATTAATTGTGTGTGTAATCGGCAATGTTTCCAAATCCAGCTTGAAGACCCAACCTTCGACATTCACAAGGAAGGCAAATACATCTTATTTGCTGCACAAGAGCTTGCTGCAGGCGACCTATGCGAAGGAAGGTTTGTGTTTGGCCGAGAAACGAGACGAGCGAGGCTTCGGGACAGCGAAGACGGCAAAAGCAACATCATAAAGGATGGGATGAATCCAAAGAGCCTGCTGCAGACCTTGCTGATGAGGGCAGGCCATACGCCTCCCAAGTACAAGACAAAGCACCTCAAGACCAACGAGTTCAGATCCATGGTGGAGTTCAAAGGGATGCAGTTTGTTGGGAAACCAAAGAGGAACAAGCAGATCGCGGAGAGAGATGCCGCAATCGAAGCACTGGGATGGCTGACACAAACATCTGGAACGAAGCTCCAAGATGAGGGCGACGACTCCCCGCTTGACCTGACTGATAACATGCTTAAGCTGCTTAGTAAACCGAGGAAGCATACTCGAAAAAATTCGAGGAAATGATTTTTTTGCAAGGTTAGGTTCAGACCTCTGACGGTTAACCGATGGCATTGTCTCTTGACGGTATTGGATGCACCGAACTTATGCTAGTGTGTCGACTTTCAGCTGCTCTCCTAGCGGCAGGGTGATGGACGATACGCTTCATAAGCATTCTCCTGAAAATGAGTGTTACTCCTGAAATTTGCCTAGGACTTTTAGCTGCTCTCCTATAGGCAGGGTGGTACAGTATTTTAACATCATCACGGCCAAACTGAAATTTGTACCATTTTATAAATTAACCTTGAATATCTTTTTGTATAGTGTCATGTGCATACAACACGATATGAAGCTGAGGTGGGTTGTTCGACTCTGTTGGTCGCTGAGGCAGTCAGCAGTCCTGGACTCTCGGGGATCAGCAGCGATTATACTCCCTCCACTTAATAAAAGATGTCTTATTTGTCTATATGTGATTATATCTACATACTACTTACTGTTTACAGACATCTAAATTTTAACAAATCTAGGACAATCTTTATGGGATGGAGAATTAGGACAATCTCTCTCTCTCTTTTTTTTTTTTTTTTTTTTGAGGGAAAGCCATCTTGGCTGATTTTATTCACTGGGCAAGATAGTTGCATCATTTGCTAGTACATGTATAAGATAATCAGGGGATCCTCATGCCACAGTGTCGACATGGGTCGCCAATGAATCCGACGCTATGTTGGCTTCCCTAGGACAATGAAAGAAACAAACTTTTACAAAATTTTGACTAAGAAAAT
Source organism: Lolium perenne (assembly GCF_019359855.2). Taxonomy (NCBI): domain Eukaryota; kingdom Viridiplantae; phylum Streptophyta; class Magnoliopsida; order Poales; family Poaceae; genus Lolium; species Lolium perenne. The sequence continues at coordinate 67,178,378 of NC_067247.2, forward strand.
TACATTCCGCCTAGGATGCAGCTGCAGGGCCACGGGTGTTCCCACCATTATGCATTACTTCTATCACCTCCATACAATCTGAGTTGGTCTCAAGTCTGTTACACACTTACACCCCACTTGTCCTGCTAGTAAGAGACCGTCTCGCAGTGCAAGGGCTTCCGCTGTTGGAGCATCTGGCGCAAACAGAATTATTTTGCTTCCGCTGTTGGAGCATCTGACACAAACAAAATTATTTTGCTGCTCGCTGCAATGAAAATACCTTTAACATCCCGTAGAATGGCACCCAAACTTCCCGTGCCACGGTGCCAGAATCCAAATCAAAGCAGTCATTGACATTGAGTTTAACATACTCCTTCGGTTTAATCCAACTGTCTCACGATCCTCAATGTTTTCTTCCTGCCTCTGAAGTAGTTTGATGCCAGAGTCAAAATCGCCTGAGCAGACCGTACCGGAGATTGGATCATCTCTCTATGTGTAGCGTGTCGACGTTCCCATCATACGTACCAAACGACGGCGGTCGTCAATAGATCATTTCTGTCTACTTTTGGTAACACCTGTACCTTCACTGATCTGTCTCGCAACAGAGCTTCAAGCGCAGAAGACCCTTGATCTTCCCTTTCACATATTTGCACCATTAACTCCTCCAAACCTAGGCATCCCCATATATGGCGTACCCAAGGGCATAGGAGAAATGATCACGGCGTATACTTTCACAGTCAGTCTTGCACAACGGACCCTTGGTGAGGTGCCAAGATACAAAATCGTACATCATAGTCGGAGCTAGAGGAATATTCAATTAATTCCGCCACCGTGGTGTACACAATGTTCCCCTTCGTGTCGCAGTTTTCCTTGCTGGATAGCTAGGTGGGTAACATTTTTTGCGTCCTCTTTCAGTGCTCCTTTTGCATCATCTCGTGAAGTTAGTTTAGTTAACGAGCCGAGTTGACTATCTGCAATGTCGTATTTCTCTTATAATCGTATGACTACACTAACAGCACCCCAAGAGTCGTGTACAGTTTTATTGTTTAATGTAAACGAAGTTTGTTTTCTTTCTTGAGATTAAGAAAGGGGGTTGTTTACACTGGGGAAGAATCGAAATACACTTTATCCTCCCATTCTCTATACTCCAACCAAATCTACTTGCTTGCGCCTTCTACCCACTACACAGTCGTACTGCAATCTACATTATTTCTTTGTAAATAAATGTTTAAAGGTCCTAATTTGTAAGACAAACTATTTTTCATAGCGCAAACGTTTCCCACGAAATAAGATCCGTATAAGATATTTTTAGATCTTTTGATTTTGGAAGAAAAAAACTCAATCAAAGATCCAGCTAATCTCCACGCCCTTATTGTAGTACACAGTCATGAATAATGCTGCTAAAGTAATAGGAATTAGGCATAAGAGGATTCCAAATAGAAAATATTCAACGATTTCGATTTGTTCAAGGGGATAAAAAGGGGGCGATGCAGCGTCTAAACAATGACACTCTTTTCATGTGATTTTGACTTTTTTATCATTTAGCCGTCCTTTTTTATTAATAAAAACTAATTATTCTGTTATACAAAATATGAATTCAAATGCTTAGGAGGGGAGCCGTCAAGTATGCACTTGACTCTAAGCTTTTTTCACGGCGTCTGTCACTCTATCCGATCACACAAATCTACTCCATGATAAAATATGATGGGTTGTTAGGAACAAACCTTGTGATTCAAGGTTTTGGAAATCTTGAACAACTCTCACTTGCCTTGGCCGATAACTTAGATGACCGACTTCCCCCTCCCACTAATTGGGAGCTCAGCATTATTTTTCAATCTCTCTCTCTCTATGTACTTCACTTATTAAAGTCACATGAATTTCCTATATGATTGTGAGCATATTTGTATCACTTTGATGATTTTTTTTGTTATGAGATGCAATCACTATTTTTTGTTGCTGATGCATTGATATATGTGTATTTTTTAGCAGTCACCAGGGAGGGAACAAAGACCCTCACGTGAACATTTTCCATTTGACCATATGATAGAGCGAAAAAACCCCAAAACATGATACAAGGAGGGCGGCGGGGGGGGGGGGGGGCCCACACCTGACACAAAGGAGGTGAACACAAGCTCGAACACACACATGCACAGACCATCGATATCGAAGGGGGAAGGAGGTATGTGAGCCAAACATCCACATTGTCGCGCAACTCAAAGAGGGGGCACGCTAGAGAGAGGCGTCGTCACACCAATGGTGGTCCATAAGCGTTGCACAAAGGGGCACACAAACATATGTGTGCTGCCGTTTCCAGCGGAGTGTCACTGAGAAGGCACCCGCTTTCAGCAACAAAGAGGATCGTCTTGTGGAGAAGGTTGGCCCAAGTTTGAAGTCGATCTTGCACGAGGAACCAGGTGAAGACTTGCGCCTTGGACGCCCTCTATCTGCTCCATCCCGGCGTGTCTCAGCAGCGTCGTCCAAAGTGGTTCATCCCCGGTGGCGGCGGTGAGCAGAGCTCATCGGTGCGGTGGAGAAGCACATGCTGGATTTCTTTTCTTATATTTAAATGTTCTTTTTTGTAATTTTACAAGTTCTATTAGTTATTGTTCGTTTTTTTAGATCTTTTTATAATATTGTGTCTAGGCCTACTGGTCATAGGCGGTAACCCGCTCCATAAAAGCGGGAGGTAGAGGTCGAAGAGAAGAAAGAGAAGAAGGGCACGGCTTGACCCTCGCCTGGGAAACAGAAACCTCGTGTGCCTGCTCGTTTCCACTGGGATCCCGTTTCCACTCGCGCCTGGGAGACCCCACCTAGCCGCCGGGCACGCTGCGCCGCCCGCCTCCGCCGCTCCGCTGCTTCTTCCCCACGTCCCCCGCCCTCCACCACTTCTCCAAGGCGGGGCACCGCTCGGCCCCGGCTCATTCGACAGGCGGAGAAGAGAAAATCCACCTCTCTCCCGGAAGCGCCCGGCGGTCGCCGGCCATGTCTTCCAGCAGGTTCTCGCCGGCGCTGCAGGCATCGGATCTCAACGACTTCATCGCCCCCTCGCAGGACTGCGTCGTCTCCCTCAACAAGAACTCCGCCGCCAGCCGCCTCCCGGTACCCGCTCCGTGTTTTCCCAAATATATCATTCGCCCTAGTATTTTAGGTTCTGGCCTGGAGCTTTGCCTACCCTGCCTTTCGCTGATGCGCCCATGCCGTCCACCCCGCAGCTGTAGAGCACGGGGTTTGAGTTCGCCCAATTAGGTACCGCCCCAAGAGTAATTTTTTGATAGGACCAGAGAGGAAGAGGAAATGCTCTCCTGCCGTTAGTTACCTTCGGAAGCGATTAGGGGAATCGGGTGGTTTAGCTTAGGGCTTGTTTGGATTTATTCCTATCCGGGTCAATTGGATGCAACATAGGAACTCAAATTAAAATGAATTCCAGGCTTCCAGCCTGAACCGGCTGAGTCGGATTACAAAGGGTATCCAAACAAGGCCGTGTTCGTTGCTTCTCAAATATAGCATATGCGGTGCCAATCGGTAGTATCCTTCATGGAAACTGGATTAGTTAGGTCACCAAAGAGAAATGGTGTTTTATTTGGTTTTTACTCTATAGAAAGCTCTATTGAACGAAGCTAAAATTCAGTACTCTATTAGGCGCAAACAAAAAGGCAAAATGGACATAATCGATGTTCATTGGGATAATTAACTTATCCCAGCCTGTTGCATTGCTTGGCAATCTCTGGTAGCACTACTGTTCATGATTAACTGCTAGGAGAATGAACTACCTTTTGTGGTGTTGGACATTGCAACAGGTGCTCACTTGATGAACTCCTGGTGCTTTCCAATTCAAACCTTTGTTTTACTTTCCCTGGGCCTAGTTACAGGCACCAGACTTGTTATTTTACTTTCGTATGTCCTTGAAGAAAGGGCTACTCTTTTTTTATCACAGCCAGAACGATCTGTCAGCTATGCTCAACTTGGCCGAACCGCTCTGAAACTCCCCTTCATAAAATTACCTTTCTTGCACCTCTCCTAACCCATTTCCCTTCATGTATGCAGTTCTCATTTATTCCTGACACTTCCGTTTTACAGATTAAGAAAAAGGAAGTTCTGGTGACAAAACCTCCAGAAGAGTCAGTGAAGATTTCACTAAAGGACTGTTTGGCTTGCAGGTTGTTACCAATTTCTTAATCCCCGCCTCAACTGTAAAATCAGCAACTTGTCCAACTGTAAATAATTCTGACGGCTTCATTTGATCTCATAGTGGTTGCATAACATCAGCAGAGACAGTTATGCTTGAGAAGCAAAGCTTGGATGACTTCGTTACTCGCATCAACTCTGGCAAAGCTGTCATTGTATCTGTGTCTCCCCAGTCAAGAGCATCACTAGCTGCATTCTTTGGTCTTTCTCAGTCACAGGTAAATATTTGCTTCACTTGTCCTCTGCCCAGTGAAAATTATGACCCTATAAGGTGCTGTAACGTTATCCTCAAATTAGTGCCTTACCCCTCTAGCCAGATAAAATTACAATATAATTATGTCAATGAAAACATAATGGAGTAATATTTTATCTTCAGGTTTTCAGAAAACTAACTGCTCTGTTCAAGTCAATGGGCGTAAAAGCAGTGTATGACACAAGTAGCAGTAGAGATCTGGCACTAATTGAAGCGTGCAATGAATTTGTTTCACGCTATAAGCTAAATCAATTGTCTTCTGAAAAAGAAGCTGGAGCCAGTCTTCCTGTACTTTCATCTGCATGCCCAGGTAAAAAAATGTTTGTTGGAAATATTCGTTGCTTTTTCCACTATGTAATTTGCTGTATAAATAGTTAGTTATATATCATCTATAAATATATTATTATAATCTCTTGCTCTTTACAGGTTGGATATGTTATGCTGAAAAGACTCTTGGTTCATATATCTTGCCCTACATCTCATCTGTAAAGAGTCCCCAACAAGTGATTGGTGCAGCTATCAAGCATCATATGGTTGAAAAACTTGGTCTCAAGTGAGTATTTTTCCTTAGTTTTAGGTATAAAGGTGTTATTGTCTGGTATTTTTTCAGACTCGAAAAGAAGTAGCTCTGCCTTCTGTCCAAAATTAGTCTCCTTGTGTACTTCCCAAAGTAGTGTATTAAGTCTCCTCGTGTACTGCCCGATTTTTTGTGATGGAAATTAGATAATTACTTCTACTACCACATGTTCGCAAAAACTGTAGAAGATAAGATGTTGCTAATATATTTCATGAAAAATCTGGGCTTTTCTGCTAGCCAATCCAAATATGCAAGACACTTCCGACTTTGTCACTTCCTTGTGACCGTAGTGCAGAGGGAGTATCGGTGAGATTAGAATTTTTTATGGTCTTCTCAAGCATGTAATATTTTCCATTTGCTGAATGAATGATTGTTTCAAATGAACACCAGTCTAATTATGAATTGTCACTTTGTAATATTTTTATTTATGACTATACTTCATTGTGCTCTGTAGGCCGTATGATATCTATCATGTTACTGTCATGCCATGTTATGACAAAAAACTTGAAGCTGTCCGGGACGACTTTGTTTTCTCAGTGGAAGATAAAGAAATTACAGAGGTGGACTCGGTATTGACAACCGGTGAAGTGTTGGACTTGATACAGGTTAGTAAGTTATTTCCTGCTGTAGATTTTCTTAGAAAAATTCCGAGACACTTATACCACTCTCATGGTTGTGCAGTCCAAATCTATTGATTTCAAGACAATGGAGGAATCTCCTTTGGACAGATTGTAAGTTCCTGGTAATTCTTGTTGAGAAAAGAATAATAGAATGTTTTTATGTAGTTATGTGCTACCTCCATTTCAAATTATAATACTACGTAGTTTAGTTTCAATAAGACACGAGTTTGACCAACAGTTACTATATTATTCTGCAATTATGCAACATAAGATTGATGTTATTAGATATGTATTCAAAAGTATCTACAGATTAAAACGTACTACCTCCGTCCCAAGGAATAAGGCGCACGCGTATTCCAAGATGAACTTTGACCATAAAAATTGAGCAACACAATCTTAATTATATTATATGTAATTAGTATCGTTGGATTCGTATTGAAAAGCACTTTCTAATGATGCTAATTTCATACAAACAATCTTTATATATTTGAAGTAATTCTTGGTCAAACAAAAAACACGTAAAACGAGGGCGCCTTATTCCTTGAATCGGAGGTAGTATCTAGTAACATGCTTATCTAGACGAAGTTGAGTCAATTAATTTGGAAAGGAAGGAGTATTACTATAGCCTACCCAAAATGTCTTATAGTAACATGGAACATAGGAGTACCTATGAATATGGTTTGTTACGTTTTTATCGTACAAACCATGTTTTAATTGAGTAATTATTAATCCAAGCATACAAGGAGCAATTTATTCTTTATGTTCTGAAAATTCATATGTACTTCTATTGCAACACCAGATTAACGAATGTTGATGAGGATGGTTCTCTATATGGGGTTTCTGGTGGCTCGGGTGGTTATGCAGAAACCATCTTCCGTTATGCAGCACGTGCACTCTTCAACAGAGAAATGGAAGGTCCGCTTGATTTCAAAGTAATGCGAAATTTAGATTTCCGTGAAGTTACACTGGAGGTAATTCTTTCCTCATCCCACATTGGCAAAGCCACTCCCGCTGTGGCCTTTGGATCTTTGTGTATAACTCCTGCTTATGCTAACAGGTGGAGGGCAGACCTGTTCTGAAGTTTGCCCTTTGTTATGGATTCAGAAACCTACAGAACTTTGTTAGGAAGATTAAGATGGGAAAATGTGAATACCACTACATCGAAGTTATGGCGTGCCCATCAGGTACTTTATTCATGCTATTGTGTTGCACAGTTGCTTTTAATGACCTGTTTCTAGGCTGTAGGATCTAGATACTCTACTATACACCGATTATGGCCCTGCAGGTTGTCTGAACGGAGGAGGTCAAATAAAACCTGCTAAAGGCCAATCTCCCAAGGATCTCATCCGACAATTAGAGGGTGTATACATGCAAGATGTAAGTTCTAGCGTGCTCACTACGTTTCATGTTGTTTGTAAGGGCCTTGCTTCTGTTTGTGATTTAAATTCTATATCCCTACCGCCCCATTCAATATTTACATCTATCTTATAATAGATATCGAAGCTATTATATTGTGAGATGTTATTCTGCGGTGTTATCTGCTATACTTTTGCATGTTAGGTTGTGTCTACTTAGCCCAGCATGTCTATTGATACAATACTTTTACCTATTTAGACATAAGAGAGTCACTTTATTGACCTGTTAGTACCTGTTATACCATCTCATTGTAGTGGGTTTGTTAAAAAAAAGTAGTTTTGGGAAGCCGTGAGTGATTTTGAACCCACGGGTCATTGATTGTGATTTCTCGTCCTGCTCCAGTTTGATGACATGATGTGCTCCCTAGTTAAGTGGGAAAAAATAGTTCAAATTGATTCCTGCTTTATTTTTTGCAATTTATCACAATCTGCGCATACAAAGTTTTAGCTGTGATACTTCTAGAATCTTGCTGCCATTGCGCAAGAATGCTGTCATCTCATGTTGGTTATTGCAAGCTACCACTGACATTAAACCTTATGTACTAGGTATCAATATCTAGCCCCTTCGACAACCCGATTGCGAAGACATTATATGACGACTGGCTCGTACAACCTGGTTCAGACAATGCAAAGAGGTATTTGCACACGCAGTATCACCCTGTGGTGAAAAGTGTCACGTCGCAGTTGCAGAACTGGTGATACCAGGTTGTTGCATCGAGAATTCATATGGTCTTCCAAGAAGCGAAGAGCCAGACAATCCACACCGAACATAGGATTCCCAGCACAGAAGATAGACATTATCAGCAATGTTCGGCTTGAGTTTTGTTAGACTTAGGTTCTTCACCTGCTTTCTTGGTGATGTTGTATACTACTACCTCACACGAGAGAGAAAGCAATAACTGTTGAATTGTAAACATGTAAAGGTGCAAAAAAATAGTTGCTGATCTTCTCAGCTGATAATTTTTAAATTTTATGCAATTGTCTTGTGATTTCTTCTCTTTTTGTTTGAGAACTGTCCTGTACTCCACTCATCATACGCCATTTCTTCTGTACTTCTATGCGCATCACTGAAAATTTCAACGCCTTGCAAGTTGCAACTAAGAGCATCCCCACTCGTTGGCGCTCCCCACGCCCAAATCCGGCGAAATTTTTGTCCGGATTGGAGGAAGATTTGGCGTGGGGAGTAGTAGTTTCCCAGTCGTGTGCTCCCCAAGCGGCGTTTCTCGGGGAAAAAGAGGATGGCTCGGGGAATCCGGATGAAAGAGGAGACACGTGGGCGTGGGCGGTTGGTTTAGCTTCATCCGGAGTCCCCGGGAGACCCCCGGGAAACCGAGGATGGCATGGGGAGTCCGGACGAAAATAGGCTCAAATCCGGACCAAAACGAGGAGCAGGAAACTGGCGGGCCGTTTTGGCCGTCAGGATGAAAAAATTGGACGTGGGGGGCTCTGTGGGGAGACGAGTGGAGATGCTCTAGGCTATGGAATCATTCGTTTCTGAAGAAAAACGGGCTCTGCACTGCCTGGAACAACACACATTTTTTTTCTCTCCATTATAATACTTGGATACAGTTGTCGTTGACATATATATGTTCGATGGTGAAGACGCCAAATTGGACTTGGCAAAAGCGGATTAAGAATTACAAAAAGGTGAGAAGATGGATTCCTCATTCCACAAAAGCGGATTAAGAATTACAAAAAAGAATGAGAAGACGAATTCCTCATTGTGCTGCTGTAATTTAAACAAAGCTCGCAAGAAAACTTCTTGTCCAATTTAACAACATGCGTAGGCGATACATGCGAACTTTTTTTGTTACAAGGATTCGGGAGTGGATGCGTGCTGGATCATGTCGGGGATGGTCTCGAGCAAGTAGGTGAACAGTCCGCCGAGCAGAAATATGAAGAGGAACGCGAGCCCGATCTTGGCGAGGTACGCCGAGGTGGCCTTCTTCACGAGCGCCTCCCTGTCTCGAGCCCGCTTCGCCTCGCCGCCTCCCTCCTTCTGCGAAGCCACCGCCGGGAGCCACACAAAGAATCAGTTATGCTCGTCTGTTCTTGGTCATCTGAATTTTAGAGGGGATCGTGTCATTACCGTGTCGCCGGATGGCGGCGCGTGGTGGTTTTCCTGCGCGTCCTGCTCGGTGACGGTCTGGAGCCTCCAGCCGCGGCCGTAGTCGGCGAGGGGCGCGGTGGGGCCGAAGCAGACGGGCTCCTCGCCGTCCTTGGCGGCCTCCACGTGCAGCGCCGCCGGGGAGCCCGGGGCGAGCTTGCGGTTGACCGCGTGCAGCGCGTAGCGGGCGGTCGTCCCGGCCGCGAACCGCCGGACCTCGCCGGAGCTCCTGCAGGTCACCTCCAGGAACTGACGAACAAATTGCTTGTTCAGAAAGATAATTCTTACTACATCAGAGAATTAACGGAGATAGGTTGCGCGGAGACAGATTCGGTTTACCGGAGGGGGATGAGCGTTGCCGGCGCCGTCCTTGTGCGCCGCCTCGTCCTGTCCGGGCGGTTTGGTTGCCTCCGGATTTGCCATGTTCGTGCGAGCCTGGAGGAGCAGCCGAGCAGAGGAAAAGGAGATTCCTGGTTGACTTGTATTTTCAGTGGGTTTATAGTTGAGATTCGACACAACTCCATATTGCCCCCTCAACTCTTTTTCCAAGTTAGAGAAACCATAACCTATTCCAAGTCCATCGCGAGGACACCACAGTGCCGTACTATCACACCTATTCCAAGTCCATATTATCCCCATCAGCATCCATAGAAGGCGGATTCTTGCAAATTATATTTCTAGAATGTAGTAAGGACCTATCTAAGTAGTTTTCACCGTTAACAGGACGAAATTCGGGCATGTATATGAACTTGCAACCGGGAGAGCTAGTAATCTCGAATTTTGTTGAAAAGGGTGTACCTCCTGGCGGAGCGAGATACTTGGAGATGGTAGTGAGCATGTAGGCGAAGATCATGCTGCCTTCTCTTTGCATGGTGTACTTCACAACTCGCTCCATCTTCATGTTCTTCATGTCAAGAGCAATCAAAGTTGACTCACGGTCAGGTAGAGCTGGCCCAGCCTTGGCCATCAAGTAGAGAATGTCACTATGGTGGGAGCTGAGAGTTGGGTGGGCAACAAAGACCGACCCAAGATCCAATGCACCCGAGGGGGCAATATCAGCAGATTTCACCACCCCGTCCTTGTGAAACTCTAAATCACCAACTGACATACTCCATGTAACGGCGGTCCAAGAATACAGGCCCAGACTACTGTCATGGATATTAAGGTCGACGAACTTGATGCGGTCATCAACAACGGCGATATCCCGGGAGAAGGACTTGGTGTTGAGCGGCTGCAGTACTGGCTTGGGCAGCCGGATGTAGCGAAGCTGCCTCGGACCTTCCCGGCTGCTTTCCTCCTCAGGAGGCAGGTCCAAGTCACAGAGGATTATGCCCTGGGATAGGTCGACCCAGACCATGGTGCCAGCGATGGTGATTACTCTGTCGGAACTAAAATTTGGAGGTGTCTCCTGTGGAAAAACGGTAGGCTCACAGGTCCAAGCATCAGGCTTGGAATCATAGATGAAAAGGTCATAGTGCGTGGTTCCTGATTCCTCCATTCGAATATAAATCGTGGCGATTTTGTAGGCATCGAATTCCTCGTTGTTGGTGTAGGGGGTGAAGGGGCGTTTGTGGCTGCGGGCAAGGGCAAGGGTGGGGGTGGGTGGGGTGAAGGGAAGTTGTTGCTTGCTCGCGCTCCTTGTGCGGTAGCGCAGGATGCCAACCTCACCCTGAGTGAAGTAGCTATATTTGTCCCATGGAAACAAGTCGGGCTCCGGGTGGGGAAGCAGCACAAGCCTGGGCAATTCATGGACACGGGTGGGGGCATGGTAGACAAAGAAGTTGTAGTCGGTGGATCTGGCTAGCGAGCTGGGGCCGTGTTTGACGCAGATGAGGGCGAGATTACCCGCCGTAGCTAGTATCCGAGGCTCGCAGATGAACCGGGTGGGTTCGCCGCTAGTGTAGGCTATGCACAAGTAGGAAATATGCGGCGGCGGGGTGAGGCAGAAGGTGACCTGTAGCTCCTCAAGGTTGCCCTCTCTCGTGGTGAAGGGGCAAAGAGCGGATGTGTGGTTGCTCTCGTCGATCATGTAGGCGACGCAGTCGATGAGGGCTTCCCCCCAGTCCCAGGAAGCCCTCTCATCTTCTTCCACATCGCCGCTTTCTGGCGGCGGACGCAGGGACGCAGGGTAGTAGCTACACAGGGACGGGAACAAAGATAGAACATACATAATCCAGGATCTATGGTATGCTACTACTAGTACACTAGTATTTATTATCCAAGGAGGTTCTTGTTGCTATCGGAATCGGATGGACTAACAAAAGTTGTAGTCGGAGTAGAATTGTAGGAAGGAATCGTCTGGGAGTGAGGAGGACGAAGACTGAGTTAGAGAATATTACTGTTCCATTAATAGAGATTTTTATGTGGTTCTTAAATCCAAAGATCGTATATGGGATATCTTCAACCAAACCAGGCCAGCTGGTTGTTGATAACCCATTTATACACGATGCATAGAGACTTTTTTCGATTAGTGATACATACAACTCTTTTTCGCTTACTGATTCAATATGGCAACTTCAATCCACCAATGACTTGTATTCTTTTTTTTTGGAATCTAAAATTAAAACTATCAAAATAAAAAAGTTGTGTGTATCATTGTGATGTAGTCTCTACAGACCGGTGCTTTGTTCCATTTTAGGAGAAAACACCTACCAAACACGACTCGATTAACGAATACACCTACGCACGCACAACATTTGTTGTTGCGAGCAGTGAATCCTACATAGACTAGAAGAATACGACACACGATGAGGTATTAACGCATTTGGTACCACAACTTGCACCTAACTTGCATTTTAGTACCACATCTTGCAAAGTGGACACTGGTAGTACCAGAACTTGTATAAGGTGGACAAATTTAGTCCAAACAGTCCGAATCATCCACGCAGGTCACGAACTTGATTTTTCTTTTTTGCAATGAAGTCCAGAAAACAACGAGTAATATGACTGGGCATCAATATGATTGGGCGCCTGGGACGATATGTTGACAGAAAGGCACCGTATCAGTTCTTCTCTTCTGCTCTCCCATACCTTTTTGGCAATAACAGAAAGAGCGGTAGTTTCGGCGAGGTGGCCGAGACGACGAAGCTGCAGCGGTTAGTCGCCGAGATGACGGATCCCGCCGGCGATGCACTACCGGGAGTACTTCGAAGATCCGCCACCTCGCCGAAACTGCCGCTCTTTCTGTTATTGCCGAAAAGGTATGGGAGAGCAGAGGAGAAGAACTGATACAGTGCCTTTCTGTCAACATATCGTCCTAGGCGCCTAATCATATTGATGCCCAGTCATATTACTCGTTGTTTTCTGGACTTCATTGCAAAAAGAAAAATCAAGTTCGCGACCTGCGTGGATGATTCAGACTGTTTGGACTAAATTTGTCCATCTTATACAAGTTCTGGTACTACCGGTGTCCACTTTGCAAGATGTGGTACTAAAATGCAACTTAGGTGCAAGTTGTGGTACCAAATGTGTTAATACCTCACACATGATCGCTTCTAACTTTAGACATGGACTCAGTCAGGCGCAGGGATGGAGCCAGGAAAACAATATGGAGGGGGCCAAATGAACCTTAGTTTAGTTGGAGGGGGCCACATTGGGAAATTCTAACCAATTTAAGGACCAATTTGCATAAAACATAGGGGGTCTTTCACAAAAATATTCAGCATAGGGAGGGGGAGGGGGGGGGGGGGGCGCATGGCCCCAGCTCGTCTCCCCTAGCTTCGTCCCTGGTCAGGCGATCATAGTTTTTTTTAGGGGAAAATCTTTCTCCTTGACGTAGGGGCATCTTCATCAACATATCAGCCTCAACATTAGCACCATCTCCATCTTCAAGATCCGCATCATCCCCTAATAGTTTGTGGTGGATTGAACCATGAATATTTTTAAGTGTTATTTGCATGATTATGATTGGCAACTTGTTTTTATTTGGTGGTGAAGTTATATCTTTAGATTGTGGTGTAATCCATATGCCACTGATCCATATCATGTTTCACCGTTGTGAGTAGCTTCCATGTTTCCGAGGGCATAGGATGAATTTGAACTGATTTCTATATAGTATGCAATGAGTATTTGGTCAAGTTTTAATCTTTATGTGGTTCTATGATGGTAATGTGCGAACATCGACTGCATATTAATTCAACTTTGAATCTATCCCAACGGTGGTGCCACAGTGGGCTTATGCCTTATTTTGAGCTCTGTTAGGTCATAGGAACATGTGGTAACAAGGATCAGCACATATGCTCTCAAGATTCCCTCTAGCTAGCTCCAAAACCTTCCTAAGTGTCGTCAGCACATGTTCATGAAGTCGGTCATTATGGGGTTCAATATTGGATGTAGCAACATCCCACCACATTTGTATACACACCATATGGACACACATAAGTTTTGGGAGCATTCCCACCCTCCAAGGAGCAGGATCTAGAGAAACCACAACATGTTGACCACGCAGTCTACAACTTTGGCTCTATCCCAATGGCGGTGCCACAGTGGATTTTTGCCTTAATTTGAGATTTGTTAGTTTATAGGGACATGTGGTAACAAGGATCAGCTCATATGCTCTCAAGATTCCCTCCGAATGGCCCCACGAGGGTGTTTCCCCCTATACGTCCAGATTTTTCCTAAGCGTGTGAAGCCCGGGGTTTAATGTTGGATGTATCAACATCCCACAACACTTGTATACACGCCATGTGGACACACACAAGTTTTAGGGGCATTCCCACCCTCCGAGGAGCGGGATCCAGAGAAACCTAACCCATTGACCGTGTGGTTTACAACTTTAACTCGATCCCAACAGCAGTGCTCTAGTCGACGTATGCCTCCATTTTAGCTTGGTTAGGTCATAGAAACATGTGGTAACAAGGATACACCTATATGCTCTCAAGATTCACTCTGGTTCACCCCGCAAGGGTTTCCCCCCCCCCCCCCCCCCTATACGTTCAGAACCTTCCTAAGTATCGTTATCTAGCAACATCCCACTACACATGTGTACACACCATGTAGACACACATTTCACCCCACAAGGGAGTCCCCCTATACATCCAACGGCGGTGTATATGGACGGTCTACACCTTCATTCTCTGTGATGTATTAGTAGAAACTAAAAGTGTCATGCAACAAAAAATCAAATGCAAACATAACTAAATCATACATTATAACTAAAAGAATTAAATTGTAACAAAGCAAAAAAAAAATCAAAATAGGTATCTGCCGTCAAGTACATGCGCCGAAGAGGTACGAAGAGGTATGCCAACGACATTGCCATCGGAATAGCTCTGCACCGTCAAACGGGCATCAGTAGGTGACCTCCAGCAACATGTGGCAGCGGTGTAGGCCGGCGGCGAGAATGTTCTAACGGTAGCGGCAAGACCTCTGAATATTCCTACGACTTTGGGACACCGATGGTGGCCATCGGCTTAGCTGCCTCGGTGCCAATGGCCGAGCTATGCCAACGGTATTTTTTTTAGCCGTGGGCATCCGGAGGCTGCGCTGACGAGCCCGACATTTGTTCATCAGCACAGCTCCAAGCCGTCGGCATTTCGCTTGTTTTTGTAGTGCATGACAGGAGCAGTCCTACCTATATAATCGGCTACCAATAATCCTATGCTAGTAACACACGAAGAACTAGCCTCCAGTTAGCATGCCTAGTCAACACGAGATTTTTTTTTTGCAAAATATAGTACAAATGCTCACATATACGTACATATACTTATCGCTATGAACACACACAGTTATACTCTACCTCTATGAACACCTCCAAGAAACTGAGAGCATCTCCAGCAGAAGCGGCAAACCACAAATCCCGAATCGAGCTATCCAGCGCACCCAAACACTGTTTTAGGGTTCGACGAACACGCACGCAGAAACGGCATATAGAACTGCATATTTTAAAAAAGGCGTGCAAGACGGAATTGCATTTCATTTGGATAGTTCATGCATACACAGAGATAAATTCGACTACATTACAACAAAAGCAACTCGAATTAGCTAAATTCGAGCTAAAAACTATCGCCACGGCAACCTAGAACACAAAATCGGCTCTGGGATACTCACTGGATTCCTGTGCCGTGGCACCAGCGCGTCGGAGCGGCCTCGTCACTCTGCGTCGCTGCCGAGGTCGATGAAGACCCTGCCCTGCTCCTCCTCGATGTGTCGCCATTCGTCTGCCTTGTCCGCGTCACGCTGGCTCGAGCGCGAGACGAGGCCAACCACGGTGTCGAGGTTGCGCTCCTCAACGAAGTTGCCGGGCGCGAGCCCCGCGTTCATGCCGAGCTGCGGGAGGAGGCGCTCCAGCTCGGCGTCGTCGAGGTAGTCGCCGGGAGCGAACTGCGGCTGCGGGAGGCGCGGCGGCTCGGCGTCTTCCTCCATCTTCACCACCAACGTCGTCGACGGGCGCTGGCGGGAGCTCGACGACGAGGACGCCGCAGAAGGGGATGAGGCGCGGCGGCGGTAGCTACCGCGGATGCGCACCGCGTTGGACTTGATCTTGTCTGCCTCCGTCTTCTCGCCGGCGGGACGAGCGGTGGAGCTTCCGCCGCGGCCTATCTAGCCGCCCCCGCGCCCGTGCCCGTGCCCCGCCACCATCGTCGCTGATGGGAGGTGGGGATGCTCGATCTACGCGTGGCCTGGTCGATTGCTCGCTGGCGGGGCGTCGATTTGATGTCGACGGGAGGAGGAGAGGCGGAGGAGCTGATGGGGTTTGGCCCACATCCGCCTCGCTGACCGCTATATGTGCTGGCTTTTGGAGGGATTGGGCTGCGGTCTGGATCTGTTTTCCAGCCCAGACCACTGATGCGGGGCCTAGTCTAGCCTAAAAAAGGCCGAAACCCCATATCGGCCCGAAGTTGTGTTTCGAGATTGATAGGAAGGCCCTATTGACCGCTTTAAGCGGGAGCTAGTGGGGCTCCGCTTAAAGGAATCTATTATGGGCCAGGCCATTTATTCTTTCGTCTTTTCTCTTTCTGTTTCTTCGATGATAGTTTACGTTTATGTTGAACATTTGCTTAGCGTTTCTAAACATGATTCAAAATCTATGCAAATTCTAAACCGAACAAATTCAAAATCGAACGATTTTAAAAACGAACAATTTTAAAAATTGAACGATTTTAGATAGCGAACATTTTTCAAAATCGAACAAATTTCAAATTTCAAAAAATCAAATCATCCAAAACTGAAAAATGTTCAGTATAAAAATTTCAAAAAGCTCAAACCTGAAAAAAATTCAAACTCAAAAAATGTTCCAAAATAAAAAAAGTTCAAACTTAAAAATTGTTCAAATTCCAAAACAGTTCAAATTCGAAAAACATTCAAATTCAAAAAAGTTTGAAATTTTTATAGTTCAGAAAAAAACCGATCAGCAAAACCAAAAACAGGAGGAAAGAAACAAGTAAGAGAAAAACCGAAAAAAACAGAAAAAACTGAAGAAGAAGAAGAAGAAAAAAACAAAGAAAGACGCTGCCCTAGCTGATGGGCCGGCCCAGCTCCATCACGCTCTGAGCGGCGCCCGCTCGCTCCCGCATTGAGCGGAGAATAGGGATCACCAGACTGATATGGGGTCTGCTAGAGATGCTCCGAGTATAAAAGAAATACACTTTGATGTTAACTGCAGGCTTTAAATCATACACGTACTCACGGAACAAACGATCGTTTCGACATGGACTCGGCAAGGTAGACACAACCTAAGCATATATAGCAACCAGTCAGCCGACCACAATCAGTACACGGGCAAGTGTGATTACTTGTAGCAGAAAAAGAGTCTATGGCGGCGCTTCCAACGACCGGGCCAAGCGAAAGTGCGCAGCCGCAGCGGGAGTTATTGGGGCTTGTGGTCTTGCGCATGCCGTCTCACGCCGATCGCATCCGCCTATGCGCCGTCTGCCGATCCTGGCGCTCCGGCGCACGCCTCCAGCGGCCGCTGCCTCCGCCGCTCCCGTGGATCATCTTCCGCTATGGGTCGCTCCTTGGCCTTCCCGACGGCAGGGTCGACCGCTTATCCTTCCCCTACAACGTCGCGCACCATGTCTCCACCGGCAATATGATCTTCTTCGTCCACTATGAGTATGAGGGCAGATCGTTGTGCTCTCTAATGGAATGACCCCGCAACACATCCATCCCGACGCCCCTTGGCAAAAGTCACCAAAGACCATTCATAAGGTGGTGGTGTCTGATCATATCGTTGCCGTTCTATTCAGCTTATGCAGAGTAACCATCTGTGCTCGCAGACCGGAAAGAGCTGGCTCTTGCTCATCCGCCGAGTGGGCGCTGCCTGGCTCCATCATCGAAGACATTGCGCTCTTACAAGGGAAGCTTTACATCCTCAGCGCGCACAACTCCAACAGACCACGCTATTCTATATCGTGAGCTCCGTGTCATGGAGTTTGAGTTTGGCCCCGATCAGGTCGTCATGCCTAGCATCACGGCCGGCCAATGCATACGCGGCACGGCAAGAGATATCTCTGCCGCTAGCAAACGTAAGCTCCATCAGTACATGGTCGTGTCCTCTGATCAACTCCTGATGGTCGAACGGGAGGTTGAAATGACGCGCAAGCCCATGCGGACCCGAAGGTTGAAGGTCTTTGAGGCAACGGAACTGAGCGGAGGCGATGGACGGTGGAGAAAGGTTGATACACTAATGGGAAATTCTCTCTTTGTTAGTAAGGAGTGCTCGGCGTCCCTCCCTGTTGAACGCCACTGCGGAGCTCAAGAAGATTGTATTTACTATACGAGCGACTTTGTCCTAGATTCTTGGGGGAGAAAGATCAATCCTTGGGAGAAAAAGACCAATCCTGAGGCTGACTTTCTCAACTCCGGCATATGGAGTATGAGAAATCAGAAAATGATGCCATTACCCATTGCGACAAAGCCGATAGAGAAAGTAGTGGCATCAGGTTTCAGTCGAGGTTCTCAAGCTTGGCTTTTTGTGTCTCCTAATGAAGATAACATAAAAATGTAATACAGAGTTTAAAGGTGCCCTTATGATTTTTATATATGCATATGATGGGCTTTTACAAATATCCCTATCGAGAGGCAACCATGGACATAAGTATGTTTATTATGTTGCAGGCCACTTTTTACAGGAAATTTTGGGCCAGGTTTTCGTACAATTTCTCCACCATATACTTTCCTTACAAACAATAACATTTTTCCAACTTTTAAACTAGAATCTTTAATTACTTTTATTTGATTTGATCTGCGTTATAAAAGTATGAGCATTTATAAAGATTGTTTGAAAAGCTGAGCATTTGTATATGTATACAACCAATTTTTGGCATATATTAAACGCTTGTACCGCCCCCGTCCCACTAAAAGTGTGGCAATTTTGTCAAAATTTGAATGTATCTGTACGCTATCTAGTAGGTAGATACATCTAAATTTTGATAAAGTTGAGATACTTTTGATGCTACAGAGGGAGTACTTGAAACCGATAGTTATGAACACGCCCAAAATAACATGTAAAGTTGTAAACATGTATGACCAACTCCTTCTGCACAAAGTTTTTTTTTTTAAAAAAAAAACTCCTGCACAATATGTTCGATCCAGATACCAACTTAGTCTTATATTCTAATCCCAAGTTTGACAATAAACATCAACAGATGGAATTTTCCAAATTCCATGCTTAATTCGAGATATTTTTATCTAATAATGAATCGAATTAGATAGGAACACAACTTTTTTTATGGAGTTTTTAATGAGGGACAAAACCTGAATTGTTGTTTTAATATCTGAGATAGCTCAATATGAGACACCGGGATGAATATACGCTCTATATATAGCATCAACATAGGACTCCCCACGCGTGAGGTAGAGAAAACCCTAGAGAGGTGATCTTGTGGGCGTTCCACGCCGCCACTCCTCCCTCGTCAATAGATCGTCGCCCCCCTCCTCCTCCGCTGGCTCGACCGATGTGGGAGTGTGGGGAGGCCCTGATCTACTGGCTAGAGTCATGGTTTTCCCTGCTTTGAGGCTTTTAGTAGGGATCTCGATCGACACTTCGTTGATGGTGGCGACGGTGCCGAGATGGCGAATAAATTTTCCCTGAGCTTCTCGATCTCGACGGTGTCGGCTACGACGACATTGATGGCTTATTGGCCTAGATTTCCATCGGTCTCTCTTGTCGTTGAGGTTAGGGTTTGCAATGTTTTTCGGCACGGAGGCGGAGGATTCCCTTTGTAGTTTTTTCCTCCATCATCTCCGCCTTGTTAGTGCGGCCTCCGGTGCCAGCATGAGGCGTATGGATATTTTTGGATATTAAGATCTTGAATATTTGGATCTTTCGACAGCATGACTTTGACAGTATCTTCTCCAAGCATTGTTTATGCAAGGTCATCACCTTGATGACTTCCCATACACAATCAACAATGGTGGGCTGTGTCTATGACGGAGGAGCAGCGGCGGCGGCACGCTATCGGCTCGTTCATGAGGAAGAATGCCTTCACCCATAGGGACCACCGTGTATTTTCTTTTTTCTTTCATGGTGTGCACTGTCCTTTTCGCAAAGAAATAGCCCCAGGATAACAAAATAATTGTAGTGAATTAATTATCCCTATTTGGAAGATTTTTGATATTATATTGCTCTTATATTACTAGCTCCCACAAGAGAATGATAGTGTGTTATTGACATCACGTGGCTGGTAGTAATCTACCATGATCTTTCAAAAAAAAATCTAACACGGGAGAGGATCTTGTAGATTATGTACGATATCTTTTTTCCACTACTACTGCCGATATAGAAGGAAAAAAATAAAAGCAAATTAAAGGAAAATAAATAGAGCTATACACATACATGGTTTAATTCAAAACAAGCGGCTGAGTGTATGGTAGTTTCGAGGCCACGGTTTGAAATAGCCTTGTGTGTAGGTTTCCATCCAGACATTATAAAAGGAGGGCAGGTATTCTAAGAAATACGAAAACTAGGAGAGATCGATTTCTATACAGTAGTTTGCAATTTGCGACACCCAGCGGGATGGCTGAAGAGATTCGAAAGTGTGGTAGTCGCTTCAAGCACTTCCTAGCCTTTATCCCTCTGGTATGTAGAGCACACAGGTCTATCTGTCCCAAAGTTTTTTTTAGTTTATGAAAGTCATGGCTAATGGCTTATTTTTCAGCCAAAAGTATATGCATATTTTTTCACATTTTGTAAGATGAGTGGTTACAATTGAATCTTGACTTCGAATGTCACTGCAAATGATACCTCTTGATGAGTAGAGCACTCAAAATCTCAAATTAATACTTGCATCTTCTATCGAATGTCGCGACAAAAATTACCGTTGGACGAGTAGAAACACTTGGTGTCCCGCCTTACTACTTGCAACTACAAATCATAACTCATGAAAAATGTTACAATTAGATGAGTGGAGGCACGTGGCAACATCCCTTGTCACATCCACGTGAACTGAAATTTTTTTATGATTGCGCAATCTTTTAAATATTTGATAAAGATTTTGATATCATATACATTAATGAGACGAGAAAATAACCGTTTCCACTTATGTATCAAAATATACACTAGTGACATTAATATTTGAATCAATATATATGAGAAATGATGTCACTTTCTCCATATTTATTTCTCAATATTTTAAGTATTAATGATGTAGATTATAGTTTTTCTTCCTTTCTCAGTAGTTCTGATTCTTCCATTTGGTGGATATACCTTGTTTTTAATTTTTGCTTCTATCCTTGTATATATAACTTGTCCCGATCTTAAAGGAAATGACATGCAAGTATTTTGCATATTCTAAAAAAACAAAATAAATACAAATGATACATAGAAAAGTGACATTATTTTTCAAACCTACATATGCTTGAGTAGATTCGGTCCATCAAAATAACAATGTAACCTGTCATCATTTTGAACTTCACTTTTATGTACTTACACTTACTGATGGAATGTCACGACATCGTTCCGTTAGATGAGTGAAAACACTTGAATCTTGAGACTTGGAATGTCATGGCATCATTTTCCACGAATTAGCAGGGTAACACAATACACTTGAAGCAAAAAAAAAAAAAAAATGTAAGCACAATATCTCCACGAATGACTCAGTAGATACGGTACATCAAAACAAAAACTGTAAGCACAATATCTCCACGAATTAGCGGGGTAACACAACACACTTTAAGCCCTGGCGCAGCGTTGCAAACCGGGCAGATCCTGCTGAAAAAACTAGACCCATTCGTAAAGTATGTTTAGGTTTGGCGATGATATTTATAAATTATTTAGTATGAACATTGATTTTTGATAATGTCCATTGGAAACACTTAATTACATATACATGCATTGCTATTTGATGTTTATGTTAAGAGGTCCCAACTGTGTATGCATATGCGCAGGTTGCCAGTGGAGCGATTGTTCTCGTGGTAGCTCTGGCCTACATTTACGCCTCTAGGCATGTAAAAGAAGCCACTAGTGCTGCTGTGTCGAGCAACATGTACGCGTCTCTGGACCACGTCGCCGCCGGCATGCAGGCTATCCTGGCAGCCAACCATTCCGCCTTCATAGTTGCAGACTACCTAGCGGCTACAAGCAACATGAATCACTTATCTCACGTAACTGCTTTGATTTTGTTATGCTTTTTTTTGGCAATGCATGCATGACTAATATTGATGCAGTTTCCTTTCCAAACACAATCTTTTAAAACTTTAAAAAATATAATATGTATTAATCACTTTAGTATATGTTTTGATATACAGTGATATAAATTTGAGCTTTGAAGAATATATTTTGTAATATTGATTAATTATATGTGTACGCAAACCATATTTTCTTAGTTGTAAAAATATTTTGCAATGCATGCACGACTAATTAGTATTTTTTATGCACTTTCCTTTCCAAACACAATCTTTAGATGGAAACGTAATACATACTAATCAGTGTGTTGTACAATGTAATATACTGTGATAAATTTGGGCATTTATGAAGATATTTTGAAATATTGAGTAATTATTATGTGTGTATGCATAAATATTTTCTTACATGGAAAAATATGACCTCTTCATAAAATGTTAATTTGCTAATTATGAATACGTCCAACAGCTTCAATTCTACTGTACTCTCATGAATTTCTCATGTATATTCTGGTACATGTTGACATGTTAGGTGGCAAAAAAAAAATACTGTGATAAATTTGGGCATTTATGAAGATATTTTGAAATATTGAGTAATATATTGTGTGTATGCAAAAATATTTTCTTAGTTGGAAAATATGGCCTCCTAACCTCTTCATACCATGTTAATTTGATAATTATGAACACACCCAAAACAAGATGTAAACATGTATGTACGGCTAAATTAGTTCAAGTCTACTGCCCTCTGAATTGCTCATGTATAATCTGGTACGTGTTGACATGTCAGGCGGAACAAAACTTGTTTATGGTGTTCGCAATGCAGCCGCACGTGGCCGAGATGTCATACGCCGGCGTCGATGGCTCCGCCTTCACCTACTACCGCGGCAAGGATGGCCGGCCCAGAAAGATGTTCGTCAGCCGCCACGGCAAGTGGTACAAGCAGGCCGCTGATCCGGCGACCGGTGGCCCCGTTGGACCTGTTGCGGTAGCGCCGCCGCCAAAACACCTGCCCAACGCCGCGCAGGCCCTAGCAGACGCCAAGAGCGGCTCACTGGTGGCCGTAAGTGTCGGGTTGGCCCGCCCCAGCGTCCAGATGGTGGTCTTCTCCGCGCTAGTCGGCGATGCTGGCGTGGTCTCCGCCTCCGTCCCCATTATGGACGTCCTACCGATCGCCGATCGGGCGGCTATAGGCTTCGGCGCCGTGGACGCATACTACTCGATCACCGACACTAAGCACAACGCATCCACATGCTATAAACCTTTGGTCGTTGGTTCTGACACGAAGAAAAAGAAGATGGAGGATATGTTCTCAGAGATCAAATGCACCGGGTTCGCCGTTGACGCTCCCAAGCTAGAGCTCCACGAAGTCCGGATGGGGTCCCACCAGAGGGAGCACACAGTCGCGTGCACGAACTTCGACCTCTCTGGAGAAGTACACCTGGTACGTGTCCATGAGCATCCTTTTTTTTATTAGGGGAGCATGCAGCATCCCTACATATTCTTTTTATAGGGGATACACGCACATACTCCGTATACATCATATCTAACAGGGATGGATCTAGCACGGTGGAAGGGTGGAGGCCTGTACCATACTATGTCTGCGGAAAAACATTTTGATAGAAAGAATCATTTAGCTTTGAGCCTGGCCCAACAAAATGAACCGTCTTGCAAAAAAATGACTAATACTAGTTATTTTCCCTAATTTATTATGTGACTTTGCATACCCAATATAAAATCTTGCTTCGCTCAGATGGGTCTAAGCCAGTCAATCCTATTGCGCTAGGAAAGTACTCTTACCTGATCAACCCCGCATCTCGCAGCGCGCGCATCAGCAGGGCATCACTGTAGTATGAATCAACATAGGGCCGATGAAGATGTCGTTGGGAGATATAAGGATAGATGAGCAAATCTTTACCGTTGAATGCAAATCTAACGGTAGTAGAAACGTGACCTCGAGTGGGAGCAAATTTTCCTAACTATAGACATATGGACGCCCATCTTTCTCCCTTTGCAAACACAGCACTACCAAATTAAGATTTTAATAATTAGGTAATTATACCGTAGCACGTATTAAGGAGTCAAGTATCTGCGAAATCTTTACAGAACAAATGTCATTAACTATCCAGGATGATAAGGTGCATACGTAGGTAAAAACTAGAAACTTTCCATGAGGGGAAGTGATGGAAAACAGATTTGTTTCCATATCACACAGATTCGAGGATTGAACCTTCATAATTTTTTGTTCCGCTCTTCGATCCTTTCATCCTGTGGCGGCGCTGGGTATGCACCTGTATTCAGATGAATGCCCAAGATTTTGTGCAATCTTTTTCAAGTTCTCATCTGGCCGATACTAGTACTCACAGCCGCACATGACGCTGATCGCTGGCACACACGCCCATATCGACAGAACTGCATCTTGGCCAACACATCGTCCACGCACGCTGGCTGCGGGGAGCTCTAGAAATTGGCGATTGCGGCGGGCCAGTGCCCGGTAGCGAACCAGTGCCCGGCGGCTAACGGAGCAGCGGCCAGCAGAGCTGCGGAGGCGCGGCAGGCGACGACGACCGGTCGACGGCAAAGCGTACAGCAAAGTGTCCAGCGGTAGGTACTTTTCACGTCTTGAGTCGCATGCGCAAAGAAGATTAGCTTAGCAGACCTAATTTTCTAGAAGCAAGCTTCTAAATCAGACAGTATGTCGCATTGAGATAAAAAAAATTGTTTTGCAATGAATACTAGCAACTGAAACCTAGCGCCGCCACTGCCTTCATCGTACTATCAGCTAACACGAACGTAGCATGATTGAAAATTTCAGATTGATCGCCCGTGTAACAGCATAGTAGATCTACAGAGATAATCATCTCCTTCTTTTTCAGGGACTCCGGCTGGTGTGGCAAAAGGAGACCATGTTCCGCGAGATAGGGGTGGCCGTGGTCTCTGTCGTGTGCTTGCTCGCGGCCATCGCGGCTGTGGCATGCTTCTTCATGGCGCGGGCACTTTGGCGGTCGGGGTCGCGGGAGGCCGCGCTCCAGGATGACGTCATGAGGCAGAAGGAAGCGCTCCAGCAGGCAGAGCGCAAGAGCATGAATAAGAGCAACGCATTCGCGTCCGCCAGCCACGACATCCGATCCTCGCTCTCTGTCATAGCTGGACTCATCAATGTCTCTCGGACGGAGGCGCGGGCAAACCCCAACCTCACCTACTACCTCGATCAGATGGAGATTGGCACCAAGAAGCTCTTTGGTTAGTTCCATACATCCATATATCTCCCTACGTACCATGCATGTCATGTATACTTGCTACTTTTTTTTTTGGAAGATGTGATCCGTCCATGGTAATTTAGCTAATTAATGTAATCACATCACTATAGATTTGCACGTCATATAAAGTGAGGTTGCACAAATAATGAGTTCACAATTGTTTTGTAAAGTGTGCAACAATTCAGTTGTACCTTTTTTCCAGTAGAAAAAATGTAGTCCACAGTTTCTACAGTGTGTAGTTCTGTTTTTTGACGAGTTAATATTCATTTAATTCTCAAGAAAAAAATATATAATGTTTTGATTAGTTCACAGTTTTACATGGATTGTCTATTAAAGAGCTAGGCTAATATTTTATCAAATGTACGATTCCTCTTGGTTGTGTATGTTTTCCGATGTAGGAGCACATTGAGGCTCCATCTTGGTTATGTTCGTACTTGGATGCGCAATAAGTTTCTTTGTTCAGCATATGTTGATTCAGCGCATATATGTAACACTGTGTTGCATTGCAGATATACTTAACACCATACTAGACATGAGCAAGGTGGAGTCCGGGAAGATGCAATTGGAGGAGGTGCAGTTCAGCATGGCTGACGTCCTTGAAGAATCCATGGACATGGCAAACGTCGTCGGTATGTCTAGAGGCGTTGAGGTGGTTTGGGACCCCTGTGACTTCTCTGTTCTTCGATGCGATGCGGTCATCGGTGACTGCAAGCGCTTCAAACAGATCCTCGACAACCTTCTTGGAAATGCTATCAAGTTCACGCACGACGGCCACGTCGTGCTCCGCGCGTGGGCCAACCGCCCTATCGCAAGGACTTCCATGATCAGCACCCCATCTAGGCTCGCCCCCTGCTGGCGAGCGAGCGTGTTCTGTCGGTGGCTGCTAGGAACGAGGGAAGAAGGTGTCGAGCAGAATGCTCACCGATCACTTCTTCAGAATGATCCTAACGCCATTGAGTTTTACTTTGAGGTAGTAGATACAGGTCTTGGGATCCCAAAGGAGAAAAGAGAATCTGTATTTGAAAACTACGTTCAGGTAAATGAAGGGCATGGTGGCACCGGCCTAGGCCTAGGAATTGTCCAATCATTTGTAAGTGGCTTCTGTCCTTATATTATTTTACACATGTTAAACTTCCACAATTAGAACTGTGATTCTAATGCTCTATTTTGTTAAAAGCATTTTCATAGGAAATTTGGAGGATTGCAATTCATAGAAAATTTTCTATGTTTGTTGCTTGATCGTAGGACTTAATAACATAAGGATTTTTTTTCTAAGGATTCATTTGCACTATGTTGATGGTGAATTTTATATCCACTCAACCCTCTTGGAAATAATCCTTTGATTTCTTTAGAATGCCCTTTGTTTTTTCTGTGATGCAATCAAAGAAATAAAAATCTCATAGAATTCAAATTGGCATGAAATTACAATATTGCGTTTCAGAGTCCTGAAAATACTTTGCTTTTTACCGTGATCCAATCAAACAGTTGTATGATCGAATGCATAAATTATAGACTAGTAAAATTTATACTCTTTTTCCTTTTGCAACTTTAGTAAAAATAACGGTGTATTTTTTGTTTGCTTTGTGAATTAGGATGGCTACATATTGATCCAAAAGCTATTTTTTCACTAGGTTTAAAAACTAGAGACAACACTTATGTTGCTTTCGTTAATAACACAACAACACAAGGTATTGTGTACTAGTGTACTTTTTGGTTTGCAGACTATGTATAACTTTGCAGGCTATGATGTTTTTTTACTTTGTATTTCTTACAATGTGTTACTTATTTGTTATTCTTGTTTTGATAAGGTACGTTTGATGGGTGGCGAAATAAGCATCAAGGACAAAGAGCCGGGAGAAGTGGGAACGTGCTTCGGATTCAACGTCTTCCTCAAGATCAGCGACGTTGAAGCGGACATCAAGCACGGGAGGGAGGCGACGTCCCTATTAAGGGAGCCTGGCTGCTTCAAGGGTGGGCAGTGCGTCCTCCTAGTCCACGGGGACGAGACCCGGCGGATCCTCCAGACATGGATGGAGAATGTCGGGATGAAGGTGTGGCCCGTCCCGCGCGCCGAGCTCCTCGCCCCGACAATGGAGAAGGCACGCGCCGCCGTGGGCGCCTCGCCGTCCAGGCCAGCGTCGATCTCTTCGTCGCAGGGCGGCAGTGATGACTTGGATGGTGTAGCTGACCGGTGCTTCAGCTCCAAAGAGATGGTCACCCAGGTCCTGCGGAACAGCAGCGGCAACCATGCAGGGCACCTCCACCCGTTCGGCTTGCTCGTCATCGTCGACGTCTCCGGTGGGAGGCTCAACGAGATCATCCAGGAGGCGCCGAGCCTCGCGAGGATCAAGCACCAAGTTCCGTGCAGGGTAGCGTGCATTACTGACCTCAGGACCTCCTCCGAGGACTTGAGGGGGCTCAAGGAGGCAGCAAGCTGCGATATGGACCTGCGCAAGCCGATCCACGGCTCCCGACTGAGCAAGCTCCTTCAGGTCATGAGAGAGCTCCAGGCCTCTCCGTTTCCACAACAGCATTCGCATCAGGTCAGGATCACCATCAATGAGCTGCCAGCTGCGGATCAGGCCACTGCCGCGTTGTCTGAAATCACATCTGCGGCGACAGTGCCCCAGGAGCCGCCTAGGCATGGAGACAACAAGCCTCTGGAGGCCACTACAACGTCGTCTGAAATGACGTCTGCGGCGGCAGTGCCCCAGGAGCCGCCCAAGCTTGAAGATGACCAGCCTCTGCAAGGGAAGCGCGTCCTGCTGGTGGAAGACACAAGGGTATTGCAGTTTATCCAAAAGAAAATGTTGAGCACTCTGGGTGCAACTGTTGTGGTAGCAGCGGATGGATCCGAGGCCGTGGCAATGTTTATCAATGCTCTTGGGATTGCAAGTGATGGTGTTGCTTCAGAGGAACGGGTGGCCTTGCCCTACGACGTGATATTCATGGATTGTCAGGTACATTTTCCATTTGTCTATGCCAAGCAAGTCAATTCAATCTTTTATTTCTGATGATGGTTTTGATACTGTTTGATCTTCTTTGTTTCCAGATGCCGGTGATGGACGGCTACGAAGCGACAAAGCGCATCCGTGAGGAAGAAAGTCGTTACAGGATCCGCACCCCAATCATCGCGTTGACCGCGCACTCGGAGGAGGAGGAACTGCAAAAGACCATCCAAGCAGGGATGGATCTCCACCTGACTAAGCCAATACAGAAGGAGAAGGTTGTTGAGGCTGTTCATCAGGTGTGGAAGGAAGATAACTGATAAATGATGATGGGCGTTTCTCTGGTGGCATAGAGGCGTGTGTGGTATTTCAGTAATTAGTATGATGATTGTGGCGTGTATCGGGTTACTGTTATGTACTCCCTCCGATCTCAATTAATTAACTCCACTTTATCTAGATGCGGATGTATGTAGATGCTTTTGTTAACTAGATACATCCATATCTAGACAAAGTGAAGTCAATTAATTTGGATCGGAGGGAGTAGTTAATTATGATCTTTTAGGATCAAAACTGAAGTGGAATGTAACCTTTAGCAGGTAATTTGAATTTTCAGAGAATAAATATTTAGTGCAACATGCAGCAGCGGTTATATTGTTTATGTGTTTGCTTGGTGCTACAAGCCTACACCATCTTACTAGAGTGAACTGCACAAAATGAGACTACAGAAGATATAAAGAAGACATAACTAGGATTAGAACATTTTGGATAACATAATTGTTTATATATTAATTGGAGAGTATATGACTTGTTTATGGAACTATTTATCTATATTATTTAATTATTGTAAATTTATCCTTAGTTTTTTTAAGGTAAATATTGAGTAGCACGCCACCTCATTAAAAATCTTAGTCTCCTTAGGTAACCTCGTAAGGAAAATAGTGCGTAAGAAACTTGCAGCTCCGAAGTTATACAGTGTTCACGGATACAATGTCCCTGATTTTCCCAAATTGTATGTATGCCATATGATGACAAATGAATAATAGAGTAGCAAATGAGATTGGTTGATAGCCATGTTGTATAAGGCATTAAAGCATAAACACGGAGGCGTGAAACCAATTATATAGGCATGAGTTAGAGAAGCTGGGCTGGATTGACCCGCCATGAGATAGCACGAAAACATTGTATTCTTAACAGATCACTAGCTGAATACCACTAGCTAAGGGCATCTCCAGCGGCGCGACCCAAATGGACATTGAGCGACCGTTTTCATCCGCCGTAACCGGAAATGAGTCTGGGGCCTGCTCCAGCGGGGCGACGCAAAGTGACCGGGCCGTCCGCGGAGACGCAAACCTGGCCCAAATATGCGTCAGGTTTGCGTCTCCGCGGACGCTCGGCGGTCGCTGAATCTGTCCGCCTTGGGTGCATCCGGGCCGGTCAGCAGTGAGTAGGTAAGCAAAAGATTTTTTCATTACTATTGATTGGCCAAAAGGACCATCTTTACAGAGATGGTTAGTCGAGTTAACCTAAAACTACAACGGCCGTACCTACTCACCGTCGCGCGGCCTACACCGGCCTCGATTACTCGCAGTCGCGCGCCCTACTACTGGCCGCTGGAAGGGCCGACACCGTCGTCGAAGCGGGAGCGCTTCGTGCACTCCGAGCGCCGCGCACGCCGGCGAACGGACATCTCGTCCTGCCGCCTGCGGCGTTCAAGGGCCTTGGCCAGGGAGCTGTCCCACAGGGCCGTCGCCTGGGCAATGGCCACCTTGGTAGCCGCCGCCCGGGCCCCCTCCTCCTCCGCCGCCGCCTGAACCGCCGCCTCCGCGTCCTCGTTCGCCTGGACCGCCGCCTGGATCGCCGCCACGTCGGCAATGAAGCGTGCCCTGTCCCTAGCCGCCGCCACTGTTGGAGATATGCCCAAGAGGCAATAATAAAATGGTTATTATAATATATCTTTGTGTTTATGATAAATGTTTGCATACCATGCTATAATTGTATTAACCGAAACATTGATACATGTGAGTTATGTAAACAACAAGGAGTCCCTAGTAAGCCTCTTGTATAACTAGCTTGTTGATTAATAGATGATCATGGTTTCGTGATCATGAACATTGGATGTTATTAATAACAAGGTTGTGTCATTAGGTGAATGATATAATGGACATACACCCAAATAAGCGTAGCATAAGATCACGTCATTAAGTTCAGTTTGCTATAAGCTTTCGATACATAGTTACATAGTCCTTCGACCATGAGATCATGTAAATCACTTATGCCGGAAGGGTACTTTGATTACATCAAACGCCATTGCGTAAATGCGTGGTTGTAAAGGTGGGATTAAGTATTCGGAAAGTATGAGTTGATGCATATGGATCAAGAGTGGGATATTGTCCATCCCGATGACGGGTAGATATACTCTGGGCCCTCTCGGTGGAATGTCGTCTAATTAGCTTGCAAGCATATGAATGGTTCATAAGAGATGACATACCACGGTACGAGTAAAGATTACTTGTCGGAGACGAGGTTGAACAAGGTATAGAGATACCGATGATGAAACCTCGGACAAGTAAAATATCGTGTGACAAAGAGAATCGGTATCGTATGTAAATGGTTCAATCGATCACTAAGTCATCGTTGAATATGTGGGAGCCATTATGGATCTACAGATCCCGGTATTGGTTGTTGGTTGGAGAGAAGTCTCAACCATGTTTGCATAGTTCACGAACCGTAGGGTGACACACTTAAGGTTCGATGTCATTTTAAGTAGATATGGAATATGGAATGGAGTTCGAATTTTTGTTCGGAGTCTCGGATGGGATCCAGGACATCACGAGGAGGTACGGAAAGGTCCGGATAATAAGATTCATATATAGGAAGTCACTTTCCAAGTTTGGAAATGATCCGGTGCATTTATGGAAGGCGCTAGAATGTTCTAGAACCTTCCGGGAGAAATCACCATGGAAGGTGGAGTCCCGGTTGGACTCCACCAACCCTACCAGCCAACCAAGTGGGAGGGTGGAGTCCATGGTGGACTCCACCTCCTTGGCCGGCCAAGCAAGGGGGGAAGGGGAGAGTCCCTGTCCCTCTAGGTTTCGTTCATAAGGCTGTTTTTTAATTGGGGTTTTATTCAGATCTTTGGGCAAACCCTTGGGTGTTCCACCTATATAATGAGGAGGAGAGGGAGGGGCTGCCTACAGTTGGCCGCACCATCTAGGGACCCCCAAGGCCGGCGCCCATGACCCCCCTCTCTCCCAAACCCTAGCCTCTCCTCCTCCATCTTCTCCCACATCGCTTACGGCGAAGCCCTGCCGGAGATCTCCACCACCACCGTCACCACGCCGTCGTGCTGGCGGGATTCTGAGGAGGATCTACTACATCCGCTGCCCGCTGGAACGGGGAGAAGGACGTCGTCATCAACACCGAACGTGTGACCGAGTACGGAGGTGTTGTCCGACTGTGGCACCGTCAAGATCTTCTACGCGCTTTCGAAAGCGGCAAGTGATCGACTACAGCAACAACGAGATCTAATCTCGTAGGCTTTGGAAATCTTCGAGGGTTAGTCTCATGATCTTCTCGTTGCTACCATCTTCTAGATTGCATCTTGGCTTGTTATTCGTTCTTGCGGTAGGAAATTTTTTGTTTTCTATGCTACGAATCCCATCAGTGGTATCAGAGCCGTGTCTATGCATAGATTGGTTGCACGAGTAGAACACAATGGTTTTTTGGGCGTTGATGCTTTTGTTGTCTCTTGTTATGTGTACTTTGCATCTTGCGGGATGGTGGGATGAAGCGGCCCGGGCTAACTTTACATGACCGCATTCATGAGACTTGCTCCACGCTTGACATGCAACTTGTATTGCATAAGTGGCTTTGCGGGTGTCTGTCTCTCTCACCATAGTTAAGATTCAATTTACTATTTCAATTGACAACACTAGTATCAGCGTTGTGGTTCATGTTCGTAGATAGATTGGATCTTACTCGAAAACCCTAAACCACGTAAAATATGCAAACCAAATTAGAGGCGTCTAACTTGTTTTTGCAGGGTTTGGTGATGTGATATGGCCATGATGTGATGATGAATATGTATGAGATGATCATTATTGTATTGTGTCAACCGGCAGGAGCCTTATGGTTGTCTTTATATTTCATGTAGTAGTATTATTTCAAAGTAGTTGTAATAGTTGCTACATGTGGTGAACAACCATGAAGATGGCGCCATGGACCTTGACGCTACACCGATGATGATGGAGATCATGCCCGTTGATGATGGAGATCATGTCCGTGCTTTGGAGATGAAGATCAAAGGTGCAAAGACTAAAGGGCCATATCATATCACATATGAATTGCATGTGATGTTAATCCTTTTATGCATCTTATCTTGCTTAGATCGCGATGGTAGCATTATAAGATGATCCCTCACATTAATATCAAGATAATAAAGTGTTCTCCCCTCGTATGCACCGTTGCTACAGTTCGTCGTTTTGAAGCTTCTCGTGATGATCGGATGTGATAGATTCTACGTTCACATACAACGGGTGTAAGCCATGTTGCACGCGTGAAAATACTTGGATTTGCTTGACGAGCCTAGCATGTACAGACATGGCCTCGGAACACAGGAAACCGAAAGGTTGAACACGAGTCATATGGATGATATGATCAAAATGTTGATGTTCACCATTGAAGCTACATCATCTCATGTGATGATCGGTTTTGGTGTAGTGGATATGGATCGTGTACCACTAAACAACTATGAGAGATGTTGTATTAAGTGGGAGTTCATTAGTAATTAGATTAAAACATGAACTAATTATCATGAACATAGTCTGAATAGTATTTTGAATTAAATTTGTAGAATTGGCATCCGTTTTCTACCATGCGCTAGTCTTGTAATTGAGATAGAAATACTGTTAAGTCTGATAAGCAACTTTACGGACTGGTACCGTATTGTTAAAGAATCAAGAAATGATTAAGTCCTATTGCAAACTTTTAGTAAACCTCACATTGCTGATTCAAAGAATAATGGTTTTGATTAGTACCTAAAATTATCTTGTCTCCGTAAAGTTCAAATCCGTTTGAAAAGTAAGGAGCTGGAAATTTTGTTTTCAGAAATAAGCAAGGTATGAGATATATGTGATATCTAAGACCTTATTGCAAGATGATAGAATATAATCTAGTGAGACTACATAAACTCATAAGTTTTATGGGAATGTACGAAGGTTGAAGACGCCCGACGTCCCAATCCTCCAACTAGTTGGGCACTAACGATATTCGCATATCCATGAAGTGATCGTCCTTAGTATGCACCGTTGCTAAGACTCGTCGTTTCGAAGCATCACGTGATGATCGGGTGTTATAGATTCTACGTGTGCATACAACGGGTGCAAGTCAGATTTGCACATGTGAATACTGAGGTTAAACTTTACGATCCTAGCATGTACAGACATGGTCTCGGAAAGTCGTCATGATATGATGGATAAAAATTATGAGTGAAAATGTTCATCACATTAAAAGGTTACTAATAGTGAAATCCGGGACACTTGTCATGTGATGATCAACTTCAAAGTAAGAACCTCAAGGTTATTGGTATTTGACCAATGGACCTAGAAGTTATTGAAGGTGAAGTGTTTTCTGAAAATGAGGAAAGCTAAAAGAGAAACTGCAAAAGATTTTTGGCAGAAAGAAAGAAAAGACTAGAAAGTCTAGCTCAGGTGTATATAGATGATATATATGTTATGAATGTATTCCTAGTTTGGTCACACAATGAAATTCTTGGGTATTTGTACAATATTGGTTGGTATGAAGTGTCATACAAAACAACGCAATACAAGAATACAATGGCCTAAGTGACTGACAAGGAATATGATAGGAATGCACGTCTGGAACAAAAATAAAGTGTTATTATGTTCGTCGTTGGCATTCTATCTAGCCCTTCAGATTCATAATAAAGAACTTCATAATTTTTGTTTTGTTCTGTTCAAATGAAAACAATGAGTTGTTCAAATTATGACAGTATTCCATGTACGATGGATAAGTTATTATAAGTCTTAATGGTGAAACACACATGCATAACACTGACACTAAAATGCCTTAAGGCAAATGATTTGAATTCCACTTATTTGTGGAACCGCCATTTAGGTCATGTTAGAAAGGAACACATGAAGAAACTCCATGCAAATGGATTTTTGGAGTCATTTGATTTTTGAATCGTTTGGCGCTTGCAAATCTCTTCTAAAGTACCGTTCATTGGCCAAGAGTTGAACAGGCAACTAACTTAGTGGAAACATACATGATGATGTATGTGGTTCATTGGGCATAGTTGTGTGCGGGAGATTCTTCTACTTCATGAAAACTTCCAACAATGAATTGAGTATATATATGTGGATATATTTGATAAGGAAGAAGTTTGAAACATTTGAATGGATTCAAATAAATTTCAGCATGAAGTGGAAATCATCATAATAGAAAAGTCAAATATCTATGATTGGATCATGGTGGAAATATTTGAATTATGAGTTTTAGCAAGCATCTAAGAGAGTTATGAAATTGTTCTACAACTCACGTTTCTTGGAGTATCATAGTGATGATGGAGTATCCGAGAGACGTATCCAAACCTTGTTGGATTAATGATGAGATAAAATAAAATGACGCCATTATA
Source organism: Lolium perenne (assembly GCF_019359855.2). NCBI lineage: Eukaryota > Viridiplantae > Streptophyta > Magnoliopsida > Poales > Poaceae > Lolium > Lolium perenne. The sequence goes on from NC_067247.2 coordinate 67,212,935, forward strand.
TTTTTGTGGATTATGCTTTAGAGACTATCGCTTTTACACTAAATAGAGCATCATCATAATCCATTGAAATGACACCATACGAGTTATGGCATGGGTATAAACCCTAATAGTCATTTCTTAAATTTTGGTATGCATAGCATAAGTAAATAAGTTTACAACCAAAATCGGATGAATGTCTTTGTTGGTTATCCCAGAGAATTGATTGGGAATTCTTTCCACTATGGAGACAAAGACAAAAGTGTTTGTCGATGTTTCTTACTTATTTCAAGAAATTGTTTCTAGCGAAGTATTTAAGTGGGAGGACAATGGAACTTGATAAGGTTTATGAACCTGAGCATGATGATTAGAGTAGCGCAGCATCGGAAATGCTTCCGGAAGCGGCCACGACGATCATGGCTCCCATGACTACAAAGTGTTTTAGCCATGGAGATCGAAGTACCTATTGAACCTTGTAGGTATGGTTTACTTTTTGATCAAATAAATGATTTGTGGACAAAGGATTGATTTTGAACAATGATAAACCAACTACATACAAAGAAGTTATGATGGGCCCTGACTCCGTTAAAATGGCTATGTGTCATAAAGTCCAAGATAGGTGAATACTTTTTGAAAGTAAATGGATCTATAAAATTGATAGACTTGGATAGAATATCCTTGAAGAAGCTCGACTTGTCGAAAAGTTGTTTACGACAAAGTTCAAAGAGTTGACTGCAAAAAGATTATATCTTTAACAGCGATGCTTATTGTCTATGCGGATTGTTCTAGTAATCGCTACATATTTCTTTTATGAGATATGCTAGTAGGATGGAAAAATACATTACTTAACAGAAGTGTGTATTAAAGGTGTATACAAGATACAACTGAGAGTTTTGCTAGTCCGTGGAATACTAGATCAGTATACAAACTTCAATTGGATGAAGTGAGTATCGCGAAGTTGGAATCTTCACCGGATGAAATAATCAAAGAGTTTTGATTTCATCAGAAACGATGAAGATGCTTGCATTTGCAAGAAATTAAATGGGAGCGCTAAAACAGATTTATAATACTGATGTAGGTGACATATCGTTGATTATAAATGATGTAATTATATACTTGATGTGGTTAAAAGGTTTCATTGAGAATTAACTTCAATGAAAGGATATGGACTGAAACATATTTAGTGTCAAGATCTATGAAGATAGATTGAAACATATAATAAGTTTAAGTTAAAAGTACATAGAATGAATATTGAAGTAGTTCAATATAAAAATATTAAGAAGGTGTTCTTTTCCATGTGAATTTTTTACAAGACTTGAGTGTATTTGACACTCGATGAGTAAAAACACATGAGTGATTTTAGATCACGGATAATATGTACACAATTAGATGTCCTGTGCTCTAAAGTGTTACGAGCATATACCAGAATGATTCATGTGATGATCATTGGACAACAGTAAGAATATCCATGAGTGCTTTAGAAGAACCAAGGATATATATTTTTTTATGGGGTAATGACAAACAAATTGCTGTAAGGTGTTCCACCGATATTGGTTTGGTCACATATAAAAATGAATTTCAAATCTCAATTAGGCTAAGTGTTGTTTAAAAGGTAGCACAATGCTAGATTTAGAAGAGTTCTAAATATTGTGACGGATTCTAACAAACGAAGGCAGAGTATGTTATTGTTTTGACAATGACTGAGGATGTTAAGTCAAAAAGTTCTTTGAGAACTTGGTGTAGTTCCGATAGTGTCAGAACTTTGAAGCTATATTGTGTGTGACAATATTAGTGACATATTTCAGACCGCGGAATTATGGTTCCACCAGAATACCGAACATATACGATTAATGCCGACTCATTTGGAAAACGAGTGATGCGTTGAGACGCAAATGAATTGCAAAATACATACGTTTCTGAGCATGTCAGATCCGTTGACTATAACCTCTCCCTTGAGCAAAACATGATAAAACACCAGAAGGCCAAGGTGTTATATCTTTACAAATGTAAACAAGATTATTGACTCTAGTTCAAGGGGGAGACTGTTGGAGATATGCCCAAGAGGCAATAATAAAATGGTTATTATAATATATCTTTGTGTTTATGATAAATGTTTGCATACCATGTTATAATTGTATTAACCGAAACATTGATACATGTGTGTTATGTAAACAACAAGGAGTCCCTAGTAAGCCTCTTGTATAACTAGCTTGTTGATTAATATTTGATCAGGGTTTCGTGATCATGAACATTGGATGTTATTAATAACAAGGTTATGTCATTAGGTGAATGATATAATGGACATACACCCAAATAAGCGTAGCATAAGATCACGTCATTAAGTTCAGTTTGCTATAAGCTTTCGATACATAGTTATCTAGTCCTTCGACCATGAGATCATGTAAATCACTTATGCTGGAAGGGTACTTTGATTACATCAAACGCCACTGCGAAAATGGGTGGTTATAAAGGTGGGATTAAGTATTCGGAAAGTATGACTTGAGGCATATGGATCAAGAGTGGGATATTGTCCATCCCGATGACGGATAGATATACTCTGGGCCCTCTCGGTGGAATGTCATCTAATTAGCTTGCAAGCATATGAATGGTTCATAAGGGATGACATACCACGGTACGAGTAAAGAGTACTTGTCGAAGACGAGGTTGAACAAGGTATAGAGATACCGATGATCAAACCTCGGACAAGTAAAATATCGCGTGACAAAGGGAATCGGTATCGTATGTAAATGGTTCAATCAATCACTAAGTCATCATTGAATATGTGGGAGCCATTATGGATCTACAGATCCCGCTATTGGTTGTTGGTTGGAGAGAAGTCTCAACCATGTTTGCATAGTTCACGAACCGTAGGGTGACACACTTAAGGTTTGATGTCGTTTTAAGTAGATATGGAATATGGAATGGAGTTCGAAGTTTTGTTCGGAGTCTTGGATGGGATCCAGGACATCACGAGGAGGTCCGGAATGGTCCGGATAATAAGATTCATACACAGGAAGTCACTTTCAAAGTTTGGAAATGATCCGGTGCATTTATGGAAGGCGCTAGAATGTTCCAGAACCTTCCGGAAGAAATCACCATGGAAGGTGGAGTCCCGGTTGGACTCCGCCAACCCTAACCAGCCAACCAAGTGGGAGGGTGGAGTCCATGGTGGACTCCACCTCTTTGGCCGGCCAAGCAAGGGGGGAAGGGGAGAGTCCCTGTCCCTCTAGGTTTCGTCCATAAGGCAGTTTTTTAATTGGGGTCTTATTCAAATCTTTGGGCAAACCCTTGGGTGTTCCACCTATATAATGAGGAGGAGAGGGAGGGGGCTGCTGTAATATCCCAGGTAATGGGGTTACAAAAATAGAGGAAACAGATGTGTGCATTGCATTCATGCATAGAAAATCTGGGGAATTTTCGCGCTTTAAAGTAAAACAACACAAGAATCGAAGTTTCACTTGACCTTGGTGGAATTGAAGTAGCTCATCAAGTCAAGCGCTACAAACCTCAATGTGACTTTGATAAAACCTTGTTTTGGGTAGAGATGATTTGATCTAAGGGGTTAGATCAAATGGAACTAATAATCAACATAACCACACTTTACTCAATGATCAATTGCTTGATCTTATAAAAGATCATAACATGGAATTCCTTGCCATAACATATGAACCTACCATTAATTGGAAATCAAGTAACAATAATTGGAGAAACTATTCTTCACTTATCTTCTCCATGTCTTAAACTAATCCAAGCTCCTACCATAAACCCTATGATACCCATTCTACTTTAATCTTGGAAACAAGACAAGGAGATCTAACTAAGGAATATAATTCTCCTGTATTTTCAATTTATTATACATCAAACCCAGAGAAGTGAGAGTTCTATGTTACTTATTTGAGGATCAATGATAAACCTTGAACTAAACCTTGGATATACATCCATGTATTCAAACCATCACCTTTAAGAAAAACACTAGGATATTATTCAAGACAATTCCTAGAGAGATAACCTAATTATGTTAAACCTAGATATTGATGATCACATCAACCTCTGTGGAGCCTAACCATAAGTTAGTATTAAAGTCCTTTCCAAAATGAGAGAGATCATTCATACCAATTCCAGCCTTACTTATTAAGCAATCAAGGACAACCATTGAACTAAAGTATTAGGAGTTAAACCATTTCATTTGGGAGTGGTGAGCTAGCCAATACCAAATGGAGTAAGATCATATCCATGAATTGATGAAGTAAAGTAACAACTAATTCAACTAAGCATCTAGGTGGAGACTTAACCCTTTATTATCTAATAAGATCTTGTGAACAAACCATAAAACCTAGAGTAATCCATTCCTATATAAGAGAGCTCAAGTTATGGTGTTACACTCAAGTTAATGAGGCAACACTTGGACTTGGGGAAGAGAACTATCTATATAACCAGATGAATAAATCATCATTGATTAAGTAGAACCCTAACATATTATCTCAGGCGTTCTCCTGGAATATAAACTTTAGAGGCAACCATAGTAGACCCATTCAAGAAGGTAAATTAGAAGTACTATACCCTAGTTGATCAAGACAATGCTTGATCATGGAAGTAAGAAACTTATTTAATGAGAGATACCTTAGAAAGCCCAACCTTGATCATTATAAATTGAGTAGTGATCATAAACCCTAAGAACTTGAGGTAGAGGATATTAAGAACATAAGGAAAACCTAGTGCCAAATTCTATACTTGCATGGTGAGAAACCATACATCATTATAACCAAAGTTAACTATAAAAAAGAACTATAACCACTTTAGTTACCTTAATGATAGATTAAGGCTAATATTAGAAATCTATTGGTAGAAGATAAAACCAATTCCCATGTACTCATTCACTAAAGGAGTACATAAACTATTAAGCAAGTAATCATATTACCTTAGTAAGGGGAGACTAAAACCTAGCAAATACAAAATGGTGGCATCTCAATTCTACAACCTGTAATCATATCTCAAACCTAGAATGTGTATCACTATGGTGATCATAATAATAACATAGGCCATATTTGAGATTCAAACCATGTGCAATTAGGAGAATATGATTAGAACCCTACTTGTTCATTAAATCAAATCCTATGCTTCAATGGTTAAACACAAGAGACACCCAATGATAAACCCTATATTAAAACCATGTGTGATTATCAACCACTTATCTTTATAATTAGAACCAAACCATAATGAGAGTAGTTTCTACTCTAAGTATTTCAAGATGTTATTAAAATAAGAGTACCAGTATTAAACTTGAAATAGAATTAAGATAAACCCCACAAGACCTTAATAAATAAGTGTTCACATAAAATGTTATGCAAGTTGTCAAATTATCAAATAAGCAATCAAGCCCCTATAAATATTCAGGCACATGAAATCATGCCATTAGATCAACTCCTTAAATTATAAAACTTAGGACACATGAAATCACACCTTTGAAATCCTATTTCAAAATAAGAAACTAAGCCTTAAGATCATAATTCATTAATAAATTCTTGCTAGATAAAGCAAAGTCAATATATCACATAATAATTAAAAGTGTTATAAGTACTATAAAAATATTTGGAATCTTAAAAGAAAGAGAATGGAAGATTATAATTATTAACATACATATTTGAAGTATTGTGTATGTTGAACCTATCATTATATTAAAAAAATCAAAATAGTATGTCTCAAGTAGAATTATTACTTAAGAGGTAATTGCCAAGTTAATAGTATTTACCAATATCTGCAAACAGATTTGAATTCAAAACTGAATTCAAAAACAGAATTGAAAACAGAAAATAAAAACTAAAAAGAAAAAGAGAGAAAACTTACCAGGCTCACCTGGCCGTGTAGCCCATGGAGCAGCCCACGCTGCAGCCCACCGAACAGCCCAAGGCACTACAAGAAAAGTTCTGATAGGCAACGTCCCAAAATCGTCCGCTAAGGGGTGTTTTTCATCGCCTATGGGCCTAACCCGACGATATGGGTTCTGTTGTCGAAACTGCGTCAGGCAAAGTCCTACCACGTTTTTTCCGGTCCGTCGCGCTTGGGTGCCCTTCCGCCACGGAAAATCGGACCGCTGCGTAAGTGTTTCCGGAGCCCGTTGACTACCGACGCCATGCAACCGACACTTGCGACGCCGTTAATCGGTGCTTAACGGCGTTAACCGCTGAAACCCCGTGGTAGATGGTAGGCCCACACGAGGCCTGCCACGTCTTAAGCGGGCCGGCCCATTAAGTTTGCGGGCCGGGCCAGCTGACTTTGTTTGACCGGTCAACTATATAGCTGGGCTGGTCCATTAGTTACGTGGGCCGGGCCTAACCTCTAAGGTTGACTGGTCAAAAGATTAATGGGCCAACCCACTAAGCATGTGGGCCGGGCCGAATGCACTCGTTTGACCGGTCAACAGGCAAAAGGGCCGGCCCACAAAACATGTGGGACCCACTTTCATGTTATCGGGCCGGCCCATTTACCATGTGGGGTCCACCTTAAAGCAAGTGGGCCGGCCCAAAAAGTTATTGGGCCGGCCCAATTAGAATGTGGGTCCCACTTTTCTGCTATTGGGCCGGCCCATTTAGTACGTGGGGTCCACATTAGATCAAATGGGCCGGCCCACCAAGCCAGTGGGCCGGGCCAAAAGCACATGTGGGTCCCACTTTCCTGTTAATGGGCCAGCCCATTTAGTATGTGGGGTCCACCATATAGCAAGTGGGCCGGCCCAACAAGATAGTGGGCCGGGCCAAAAACACAGGTCGGTCCCACTTTCCAGTTAAAGGGCCGGCCCATTTAGTATGTGGGGCCCACCATATAGCAAGTGGGCCGGCCCAACACGCTAGTGGGCCGGGCCAAAAGCACAGGTGGGTCCCTCTTTCCTCTTAAAGGGCCGGCCCATTTAGTATGTGGGGTCCACCATGTAGCAAGTGGGCCGGCCCAACAAGATAGTGGGCCGGGCCAAAAACGCAGGTGGGTCCCACTTTCCTGTTAAAGGGCCGGCCCATTTAGTATGTGGGGTCCATCATGTAGCAAGTGGGCCGGCCCAACAAGACAGTGGGCCGGGCCAAAAGCACAGGTGGGTCCCACTAAACTGTTAAAGGGCCGGCCCATTTAGTGTGTGGGGTGGCCCAAAATGAAAGTGGGTCCCACACTACTGTTAATGGGCCGGCCCAATCTGTTATAGGGCCCTGGTTGTTTGACTAGTCAACTTGCATTAAATTACATGAGCCTAAAATCTGATATCAATGGTACACACAATTACATACACAAATAAAATAACTAGGAAAATTACAAGGCAATTAATGTGCCCAAATAAAAAAATTACATAGAATCATTGAGGACTTTTATTAGCAGCATCAATAACATGTTGACATTTGGCAATCGCCTTGATTGAATCTTGTGTACTCTTGATCAACATATCAGCTACAGACCTTAAAGCAGCAATACCATGTCTTTTATAAAGTACAGCCTTGAGATGTTCACTGTTTGATGAAAAGAATGGTCTAGGTTGACGGCTATGAGAGGATGCATCAGAACAAAGATCAGAACTTTTTGTGGGCCTCTCTTCTAATGAAGATTGCTTCATCAGAACTGCATTCTGATAATAATGCAAAAAGAGTTAAATGATGAACTATGCAAACATGTATTAAGCATTGTCGATATGAGATAGTCACAAGTACTAAGCGCAGACTTACATTATATCGTTGCATAGGCTCACGCCGGAACCTTTTTTGCGCTCTATCTTCTACTAAGGACTTCTTCATTACAACTGCATTCTAGTAATATTGCAAACATAGTTACAACAGTGAACTATTCAAACATTTATTATGCAATGTAGATATAAGATAATAACAAGTTGCATAAATAAGACAATGTATGGAACTTGTACTAAGCAGACTTACATCATAATGTTGCATAGGGTCGCTTTGGCGACTATCTTCTAATGATGACTGCTTCACTAAAACTGCATTCTGGTAATATTGCAAAAATAGTTACAACAATTAACTATTCAAACATGTATTACGCAATGTAGAGATCAGATAACAACATGTAGCAGAACATACTGGCTCGCTGCAGGTCCTTCTCTTGCGTGCACTAGTCGTGGTCGACATGCCTGTCATTTTAGGTTCAGCCATCAAGTGAAATGCTAATCCTCCTGCTCCATTGTCCTTAATCTGTGTTTAGATATCACATTTAAGACCAAGTCAGCTGGTTTCAAATAACAAAAAACTTGAGCTGCCAAATGAATAAGCCAATATTTACCAGATATCAGATTAAAACCAACTAGATGTTGCTTTGCATGAGATACAAATTTCAGACATTCAGATTTAGAGTAGGGTAATGCCAAGGTTTTCCACATAAAGTAAACTGGCATTAAGAATGACCAAATGTCAGGTTCAAATCACCTTCGCAGTTGCTCCAAGACAAGCATATCAAATAGGCAGAAACATAGTAAAGCATGGATGGCATTGCTATGGCAGGGTTCCAAGTGTTTATCTCTTGCATAAGGAACAATGCATATAGGTTATAGATAATAACGGAAGTAAACTGCCAAAGTTACCAACCAAGAACTCAGATTCCAACCTTCCCTAGCGTCCCCGCTGTTAATATTGGATATTCTAATAAGTGGTTCGCATGATCAATCCCTAGGAAAAATAACATTGACAAGTTAGTCTACGATAATACAAAGACGAGACATGCACGCAGCAATAACTATACAAGCTGTGCGACAGGAGCATTCATGGAAAAAAATAGCTATAAGCTAAAGACGAGGTATAAGAGCAAACAGATTGGAAATGCACATAGCATGATTATAAAAGCAGTAAAAGAATAGCAGACACGAGAAAACAGCTAGCGGCTAGCGGTGAGCTAATGACGTGGTATAAGAACAACCAGATTGGAAATGCCCATAGCATGACTATAAAAGGAATAGCATGCAGTACAAAAACAGTTGGCAGCAAATGAATGGGTCCCCTATAAATATGTAGATGCACACAGGTGTCAGTAGAATGAACAGGATGGTAGCGACCGGATAATGCTTTGGTACTGTACAATATTTAAACGAACTTCATGCGAAGTAACACATCAAGAAATTTAATGGCATATGAGTGAAGGAGATATGCCCTAGAGGCAATAATAAAGTGGTTATTATTTATATCTTTATGTTTATGATAAATGTTTATATATCATGCTATAATTGTATTAACCGAAACATTAGTACATGTGTGATATGTAGACAACAAGAAGTCCCTAGTATGCCTCTTAAACTAGCTTGTTGATTAATGGATGATTAGTTTCATAATCATGAACATTGGATGTTATTAATAACAAGGTTATGTCATTGTATGAATGATGTAATGGACACACCCAATTAAGCGTAGCATAAGATCTCGTCATTAAGTTATTTGCTATAAGCTTTCGATACATAGTTACCTAGTCCTTATGACCATGAGATCATGTAAATCACTTATACCGGAAAGGTACTTTGATTACACCAAACACCACTGCGTAAATGGGTGGCTATAAAGGTGGGATTAAGTATCCGGAAAGTATGAGTTGAGGCATATGGATCAACAGTGGGATTTGTCCATCCCGATGACGGATAGATATACTCTGGGCCCTCTCGGTGGAATGTCGTCTAATGTCTTGCAAGCATATGAATAAGTTCATAAGAGACCACATACCACGATTTAGTAAAGAGTACTTGTCAGGAGATGAGGTTGAACAAGGTATAGAGTGATACCGAAGATCAAACCTCGGACAAGTAAAATATCGCGTGACAAAGGGAATTGGTATTGTATCTGAATGGTTCATTCGATCACTAAAGTCATCGTTGAATATGTGGGAGCCATTATGGATCTCCAGATCCCGCTATTGGTTATTGGTCGGAGTGAGTACTCAACCATGTCCGCATAGTTCACGAACCGTAGGGTGACACACTTAAAGTTGGATGTTGAAATGGTAGTACTTGAATATGGAATGGAGTTCGAATATTTGTTCGGAGTCCCGGATGAGATCCCGGACATCACGAGGAGTTCCGAAATGGTCCGGAGAATAAGATTCATATATAGGATGTCATTTTATGTGAATTAAAATGTCGCGGAAGGTTCTATGGAAAGTTCTAGAAGGTTCTAGAAAAGTCCGGAAGAAACCACCAAGGAAGGTGGAATCCACATGGGACTCCACCTCCATGGACGGCCAACCCTAGTGGGGGAGGAGTCCCAAGTGGACTCCCCCTTAGGGGGCCGGCCACCCCCCCATATGGGAGGTGGAACTCCCACCTCTAGTGGGAGTCCTAGCTTGGCTAGGTTTCCCCTCCATATGGAAGGTTTTTGGTTCGGGTCTTATTCGAAGACTTGGAGACCAACTCTTGGGGTTCCACCTATATATAGAGGGCCAAGGGGGAGGGGGCCGGCCACCTAAAACACCACCAAGGTGGCCGCACCCCATAGTGGCCGGCGCCCCCCTCTCCCCAAACCCTAGCCGCCCCGCTCCTCCACTTCCCGCACGCTTAGCGAAGCTCCGCCGGACTTCTCCACCACCACCGACACCACGCCGTCGTGCTGTCGGATTCAAGAGGAGCTACTACTTCCGCTGCCCGCTGGAACGGGGAGGTGGACGTCGTCTTCATCAACAACCGAACGTGTGACCGAGTACGGAGGTGCTGCCCGTTCGTGGCGCCGTAACCGATCGTGATCAAGATCTTCTACGCGCTTTGCAAGCGGCAAGTGAACATCTACCGCAGCAACAAGAGCCTCCTCTTGTAGGCTTTGGAATCTCTTCAAGGGTGAGACTCGATAAACCCCTCGTTGCTACCGTCTTCTAGATTGCATCTTGGCTTGGATTGCGTGTTCGCGGTAGGAAATTTTTTGTTTTCTATGCAACGTTATCCTATAGTGGTATCAGAGCCGTGTCTATGCATAGATGGTTGCACGAGTAGAACACAATGTTTTTGTGGGCGTTGATGCTCTTGTTATCTTTAGTTTGAGTACTTTGCATCTTTGTGGCATAGTGGGATGAAGCGGCTCGGACTAACTTTACATGACCGCGTTCATGAGACTTGTTCCTCGTTCGACATGCAACTTGTATTGCATAAGAGGCTTTATGGTGTCTGTCTCTCCTACTATAGTGAAGATTCAATTTACTCTTCTATTGAAAACATTAGTATCAACGTTGTGGTTCATGTTCGTAGGTAGATTAGATCTCTCTCGAAAACCCTAAACCACGTAAAATATGCAAACCAAATTAGAGATGTCTAACTTGTTTTTGCAGGGTTTGGTGATGTGATATGGCCATAATGTGATGATGAATATGTATGAGATGATCATTATTGTATTGTGGCAACCGGCAGGAGCCTTATGGTTGTCTTTAAATTTCATGTTGAGTTGTATTTCAAAGTAGTTGTAATAGTTGCTACATGGAGGACAATCATGAAGACGACGCCATTGACCTTGACGCTACGCCGACGATGATGGAGATCATGCCCGAAGATGATGGAGATCATGTTCGTGCTTTGGAGATGAAGATCAAAGGCACAAAGACAAAAGGGCCATATCATATCACATATGAACTGCATGTGATGTTAATCATTTTATGCATCTTATTTTGCTTAGATCGCGACGGTAGCATTATAAGATGATCCCTCACTAAAATCTCAAGATAATAAAGTGTTCATCCTTAGTAGCACCGTTACCAAGTCTTATCGTTTCGAAGCATCTTGTGATGATCGGGTGTGATAGATTCAATAAGTATATACAACGGGTGCAAGACAGTTTTGCACATGCGGATACTAAGGTGGCCTTGACGAGCCTAGCATGTACAGACATGGTCTCGGAACACGTGATACCGAAAGGTAGAGCATGAATCATATGGTTGATATGATGAACACTTTGAGTGTTCGCCATTGAAATCACACATTTTCTCGTGATGATCGGGTTTAGGTGTGGTGGATTTGGTTCGTGTGATCACTAAGACAATGCGAGGGATATTGTTTTGAGTGGGAGTTCACCTAGATATTTAATTATGTTGAATTAAAATTTGAACTCAATTTGTCATAAACTTAGTCTAAACTTTTGCAAATATATGTTGTAGAGATGGCGTCCCCAATCAATTTTAATCAGTTCCTAGAGAAAGAGAAACTTAAGAGCAACGGTAGCAACTTCACCGACTGGTTCCGTCATGTGAGGATCTTCCTCTCTGGCGGAAATCTGCAATATGTGCTTGATGCACCGCTAGGTGACCCTCCTGCAGAAACTGAAACCGATGAACTAAAAGCTGTTTACGAGACTCGGAAAATACGGTACTCTCAAGTTCAGTGTGCCATCCTATGCAGTCTGGAATCCGATCTTCAAAAACGTTTTGAGCACCACGATCCTCATGAGTTGATGAAAGAGCTGAAAGCTATTTTTGAGACTCATGCGGCCGTGGAATGCTATGAAGCATCGTAACAATTCTTCAGCTGCATGATGGAAGAAGGCAGCTCCGTTAGTGAGCACATGCTCGCCATGACCGGGCATGCGAAGAAACTCAGTGACTTGGGAATAGTGATTCCTAACAGACTGGGGATTAATCGTGTCCTTCAATCACTGCCACCAAGTTACAAGAACTTTGTGATGAACTACAATATGCAGAACATGAACAAGGAGTTACCTGAACTCTTTGGCATGCTAAAAGCTGCTGAGATTGAGATCAAGAAAGAGCACCAAGTGTTGATGGTCAACAAGACCACCAGTTTCAAGAAACAGGGCAAGTCTAAGGGAAAATTCAAGAAGGGTGGCAAGAAAGCTGCCACGCCTCCTGTGAAACCTAAGAACGGCCCTAAGCCTGATGCTGAGTGCTATTATCGCAAGGAGAAGGGACACCGGAAGCGTAATTGCTCCAAGTATCCGGCTGATCTGAAGAGCGGCCTTGTCAAGAAGAAGAAAGAAGGTATATCCGATATACATGTTATAGATGTTCATTTCACCGGTTCTCGTTCTAGTACACAGGTATTTGATACTGGTTCGGTTGCTCATATTTGTAACTCGAAACAGGAACTAAAGAATAAACGACAACTGCTGAAAGATGAAGTGACGATGCGCGTTGGAAACGGATTCAAGGTCAATGTGATCGCAGTCGGCACACTTCCTCTGCATCTACCTTCGGGATTAGTTTTAAGCCTAAATAATTGTTATTATGTACCTGCGTTGAGCATGAACATTATATCTGGATCTTGTTTAATGCAAGACGGTTATTCATTCAAGTCTGAGAATAATGGTTGTTCTATTTTTATGAATAATATCTTTTATGGTCGAGCACCACAAAAGAATGGCTTATTTCTGTTAGATATCGATAGTAGTGATACGCATATACATAACATAGATGCTAAGCGAATTAAATTGAATGATAATTCTACTTATATGTGGTAATCGCTGCCTTGGTCATATTGGAGTGAAACGCATGAAGAAACTCCATACTGATGGATTACTTGAATCACTTGACTTTGAGTCACTTGATAGATGCGAAGCATGTCTAATGGGAAAAATGACAAAGACTCCATTTTCTGGTATGATGGAGCGAGCTACTGACTTATTAGAAATCATACATACCGATGTATGTGGACCAATGAGCGTAGCATCGCACGGTGGTTATCGTTATGTTCTAACCTTCACAGATGATCTGAGTAGATATGGGTATATCTATTTCATGAAACATAAATCCGAAACTTTCGAGAAGTTTAAGGAATTCCAAAGTGAAGTAGAAAATCAACGTAACAAGAAGATCAAATTTCTACGATTCGATCGTGGAGGTGAATACCTGAGTTATGAGTTTGGCATGCATTTAAAGAAATGCGGAATACTTTCACAATTGACACCGCCAGGAACACCTCAACGTAACGGTGTGTCCGAACGTCGTAATCGAACTCTCTTAGATATGGTTCGTTCTATGATGTCTCTTACTGATTTGCCGTTATCATTTTGGAGTTATGCATTAGAGACAGCCGCATTCACTTTAAATAGTGCACCATCAAAATCCGTAGAAACGACACCGTATGAATTATGGTTTAATAAGAAACCTAAGCTGTCGTTCCTGAAAGTTTGGGGTTGCGAAGCCTATGTAAAGAAGTTACAACCGGACAAGCTAGAACCCAAAGCGGAGAAATGCATCTTCATAGGATACCCTAAGGAAACTATAGGGTATACTTTCTATCTCAAATCCGAAGGCAAAATCTTTGTTGCTAAGAACGGAACCTTTCTTGAGAAAGAATTTCTCACTAAAGAAGTGACTGGAAGAAAAGTAGAACTCGATGAGATTGATGAATCTATACTCGTTGATCAGAGTAGCGCGAGCATCGAAGTTGTACTGTATCGCCTCGCACCGGCAATAGAGGAAGCTAATGATAATGATCATGAAACTTCGAACGAGGAAACCATCTGAACCTCAGATCGACAAGGGAACGTACCACTCCTGATTGGTATGATCCTTGTCTAAATGTCATGATTGTGGATAACAATGATGAGGACCCTACGACGTATGAAGAAGCGATGATGAGCCCAGATTCCAACAAATGGCAAGAAGCCATGAAATCCGAAATGGGATCCATGTATGATAACAAAGTATGGACTTTGGTAGACTTACCTGATAGCCGAAAGGCTGTCGAAAATAAATGGATCTTCAAGAGAAAAACTGATGCTGATGGTAATATTACTGTCTATAAAGCTCGACTTGTCGCAAAGGGTTTCCGACAAATTCAAGGAGTTGACTACGATGAGACTTTCTCACCTGTAGCGAAGCTAAAATCTGTGAGGATTTTGTTAGCAATAGCTGCATTTTTCGATTATGAGATTTGGCAGATGGATGTCAAAACGGCGTTCCTTAATGGAGACATTGAGGAAGAGTTGTATATGGTACAACCTAAATGTTTTGTCGATCCTAAAAATGCTGACAAAGTATGCAAACTTCAGCGTTCAATCTATGGACTGAAGCAAGCATCAAGAAGTTGGAACCGACGCTTTGATAAGGTGATCAAAGACTTCGGGTTTATACAGTGTCATGGAGAGGCCTGTATTTACAAGAAATTGAGTGGGAGCTCTGTAGCATTCCTGATATTATATGTAGATGACATATTGTTGATCGGGAATGATATAGAACTATTAAGCAGTGTTAAAGGTTATTTGAATAATAGTTTTTCAATGAAAGACCTTGGTGAAGCATCGTATATATTAGGCATCAAGATTTATAGAGATAGATCAAGACGCCTAATAGGGCTATCACAGAGTACATATCTGGACAAGATTCTAAAGAAGTTTAGAATGGACGACTGTAAGAAAGGGTTCTTACCTATGTTACCAGGCAAAGTCTTGAGTAAGACTCAAGGACCGGCTACGGCAGAAGAAAGAGAAAGGATGAGTAAAATCCCCTATGCCTCGGCAGTAGGATCTATCATGTATGCAGTGCTATGTACTAGACCGGATATAGCACATGATGTTAGTTTGACTAGCAGATATCAAAGTGATCCAGGAATGGAACACTGGACAGCGGTCAAGAATATCCTGAAGTACTTGAAAATAACTAAGGATATGTTTCTTTGTTATGGAGGTGACCAAGAGCTCGTTGCAAGTGGTTACACCGATGCAAGTTGGAACACTGATCCTGATGACTCTAAGTCACAATCTGCAGGTACGTGTTTATATTGAATGGTGCTGCGATAAGCTGGGCAAGCTCGAAGGTGCACGGTGGCGAAGTCTTCAATGTAATCAGAGTACATAGCGGCTTGAGGCTTCATCAAGCGGTATGGATGAAGAGGTTCATTGTAGAGCTCGGTGTGGTTCCTAGTGCATTGGACCCATTAATCATTTACTGTGATAACATGGGTGCCATCGCCAATGCACAAGAGCCAAGGTCACACAAGAGGCTGAAGCATATCAAGCTGCGTTACCGCTCGATTCGCGAGTACATCGAAGATGGAGAAGTAAAGATTTGCAAAGTACACACTGATCTGAATGTAGCAGATCCGTTGACTAAAGCTCTCCCTAGGGCAAAGCATGACCAACATTAATGCCATGGGTGTTAGGTATATTACAATGTAATCTAGATTATTGACTCTAGTGCAAGTGGGAGACTGAAGGAGATATGCCCTAGAGGCAATAATAAAGTGGTTATTATTTATATCTTTATGTTTATGATAAATGTTTATATATCATGCTATAATTGTATTAACCGAAACATTAGTACATGTGTGATATGTAGACAACAAGAAGTCCCTAGTATGCCTCTTAAACTAGCTTGTTGATTAATGGATGATTAGTTTCATAATCATGAACATTGGATGTTATTAATAACAAGGTTATGTCATTGTATGAATGATGTAATGGACACACCCAATTAAGCGTAGCATAAGATCTCGTCATTAAGTTATTTGCTATAAGCTTTCGATACATAGTTACCTAGTCCTTATGACCATGAGATCATGTAAATCACTTATACCAGAAAGGTACTTTGATTACACCAAACACCACTGCGTAAATGGGTGGCTATAAAGGTGGGCTTAAGTATCCGGAAAGTATGAGTTGAGGCATATGGATCAACAGTGGGATTTGTCCATCCCGATGACGGATAGATATACTCTGGGCCCTCTCGGTGGAATGTCGTCTAATGTCTTGCAAGCATATGAATAAGTTCATAAGAGACCACATACCACGTGCATTTAGTAAAGAGTACTTGTCAGGAGACGAGGTTGAACAAGGTATAGAGTGATACCGAAGATCAAACCTCGGACAAGTAAAATATCGCGTGACAAAGGGAATTGGTATTGTATCTGAATGGTTCATTCGATCACTAAAGTCATCGTTGAATATGTGGGAGCCATTATGGATCTCCAGATCCCGCTATTGGTTATTGGTCGGAGTGAGTACTCAACCATGTCCGCATAGTTCACGAACCGTAGGGTGACACACTTAAAGTTGGATGTTGAAATGGTAGTACTTGAATATGGAATGGAGTTCGAATATTTGTTCGGAGTCCCGGATGAGATCCCGGACATCACGAGGAGTTCCGGAATGGTCCGGAGAATAAGATTCATATATAGGATGTCATTTTATGTGAATTGAAATGTCGCGGAAGGTTCTATGGAAAGTTCTAGAAGGTTCTAGAAAAGTCCGGAAGAAACCACCAAGGAAGGTGGAATCCACATGGGACTCCACCTCCATGGCCGGCCAACCCTAGTGGGGGAGGAGTCCCAAGTGGACTCCCCCTTAGGGGGCCGGCCACCCCCCCATATGGGAGGTGGAACTCCCACCTCTAGTGGGAGTCCTAGCTTGGCTAGGTTTCCCCTCCATATGGAAGGTTTTTGGTTCGGGTCTTATTCGAAGACTTGGAGACCAACTCTTGGGGTTCCACCTATATATAGAGGGCCAAGGGGGAGGGGGCCGGCCACCTAAAACATCACCAAGGTGGCCGCACCCCATAGTGGCCGGCGCCCCCCTCTCCCCAAACCCTAGCCGCCCCGCTCCTCCACTTCCCGCACGCTTAGCGAAGCTCCGCCGGACTTCTCCACCACCACCGACACCACGCCGTCGTGCTGTCGGATTCAAGAGGAGCTACTACTTCCTGTGCCCGCTGGAACGGGGAGGTGGACGTCGTCTTCATCAACAACCGAACGTGTGACCGAGTACGGAGGTGCTGCCCGTTCGTGGCGCCGGAACCGATCGTGATCAAGATCTTCTACGCGCTTTTGCAAGCGGCAAGTGAACGTCTACTGCAGCAACAAGAGCCTCCTCTTGTAGGCTTTGGAATCTCTTCAAGGGTGAGACTCGATAAACCCCTCGTTGCTACCGTCTTCTAGATTGCATCTTGGCTTGGATTGCGTGTTCGCGGTAGGAAATTTTTTGTTTTCTATGCAACGTTATCCTACAATGAGATCTGCAAATAACTACACAAAACATGGCTAAAGAAACACCGCGATCTAACGGGCCAGCGTACTAACCAAGCTGCGGCGGGGTGGACAGGGGCGGCAACTTGCATTCCAGCGGCGGCGAACGCGGGAGACGATGAGTCGACCCTGTTTCAGTAGAAGCGGGCGTTAGTGAAGCAGATCTGGTTGGCTGGCAAGGGATTCGGTGAAGTTGATACAACCGATGCACCGAGGTAGTCGGTGGAATAGATCGGCTTCTGTGGAGGGGAGGGCGCGGTGAAGTAGACACGGTTCCGTTGGAGAGGATCCGGTGCGTCGACAGGAAAGGCGTTGATTGCTACACTGTGGATGAGGTCAGCGGTGAAGCAGATCCGTCGGTGGCGAGGTCGGCGGTGAAGCAGATCCGTCGGTGGCGAGGTCAGCGGTGAAGCAGATCCGTCGGTGGCGAGGGCGGCGGGGGAGCAGATCAGGTGGGTGGACAGCCAACACGATCAAGGCTACGCTGTGGAGGAGTATGCCGGCGGCGAAGCAGATCTAGTAGTACTGTAGAGAGTCAGAGCTTTGGCGTGTGAGAGTATTTTTGAGCTAATGGGGCGAATGGTTGGTGGGTGGGTGTGGGACTGTGGGGAGGGTTTGGGATCTAGGCAAGATATTTCATTGTTACCGAATGAGCCCTCCATGGTCGGTGGGTTGTAGCTTCTGGACCAGGGTTAAAAGGGTAAAACTGGTCACAGGATTTTCGAATGGATGCGGCGGGATGATTTGGCGCGCGTCCGAAATTTTCAGTTTCAAGCTACGAGCAGAACGACAAAAATAATGTTCTTCCCCAGGGAGCTCTCATTTCTTCCTCTTCTCTTTCTCTCTCGAGTCTCTCCCACTCCCCTGGCTCCTCTCCCCCTTCTCTCCGGCAGCCTCGCCGGCCGGAGACGAGGCCGACTTCTCTCTGTATATCGTACACCCTCCGAACTAAATTAATTGATTCAACTTTCCTTAGACGTTTATGTATCTCGAGTAAAAACATGTGTGGATACATCCATATTTAGATAAGCAAAGTTGAGTCAGTTAATTTGGATCCGAGGGAGTTCATGTTGTTGTAAGCTTAGATCCAGTGTTTCCCATGAGCAGAATGGCGCAATGGAGTCGGGGATCTCGTCATCGGCTTCAGATCTGACCTACGGTGGATCTGGCGGATCTTGCCGGCCAAACCCCGATCTGGTGCCATCAAGGTGATGGCGCTAACGGTGAGGCTTGCTTTGGTCAGTGCTTCAGATCTGGTCAATGGGGAAGTCAAGCTGCTAACGTTCACAAGCTCGGGGCATACGACGGCGTCATCCGTCTTGCCCGTGAACATCTTGGCCTTTCAGCGGCCTTTCTCAGAGCCAATGTGTCGTTGCTGAGGCCCTTCTTCTCCTTTGTCCTGGCGACTACCGGCGACACCGTCCCAAGTGGTGCATCCCCGGCGACGGAGTTGCTGGAAAGGATGCGGAGCAGAGATCTGATGTGCGGTCCAGAAGGACTCGATTGATTTTCTTCTATATGTTTTGGGGTCCTTTTTGTAAAGTTGCATGTCCTATTAGTTATTGTCTAGTTCTCTTGGACCTCTATGTAATTTTTTGGACTAGTTTCCATTTGCACCGATAAACTTGAATTTTGACAAGTTCACGGGAAAAAAATTCCTTTGCACATATGGCCTATCATGTATGAACATTCTTGAGTTTTAAACTATATGTAATGGCCAGCACTTGCGCAAGGGGCTCGTCTAGTGCGCACTAGTTTCCATTAGCACCGATAAATTTGAATCTTGACAAGTTCTTGGAAGAAAAAATTGATTCACATATAGCCTATCATGTATGAACATTATTTGGATTCAAACTATACATAGATGGCCAACACGTGTAAGAGGGGGTCCTCTAATGTGCACTAGTTTCCATTAGCACTGATAAATTTGAATCTTTACAAGTTCTCGAAAAAAATTGCTTCACACATATGCCCTATCATGTATGAACATTATTGGGATTCATATTATATATAGATGGCCAACACTTGTGCAAGGGGTCCTCTAATTCTTGGGGATTTCAATCTATCTATCTCTCTCGATCTATCGTTGGTGGCCAGAACAACACACATATGCATGCACTTTATGCGCAAAGGCGCGGGTGCCTCTAATAATTCATGTGTGTGCGTATATTTGAACATATTCTTGGGGATTTCAATCTCTATCTCTCGATCTATATATCATTGGTGGACAAGAAACACACTTATATATATACGCATGCACTTTATGCGCAAAGGCGCGGGTGCCTCTAATAATGTGTGTGTGCACTCGATCGATGATCCCTAAACCTTAAACCCTAAAACCCTAATCCCTAATTATACCCTAAACATACACCCTAAACACTAAACCCTAGACCCTAAACCCTAAACACTACTCCATATACCCTAAACACTAGACCCTAAACCCTAAACCCCAACCCTTCACCCTGAACCCTAAACCCTAAACCATAAACCCTAAATATATTTCAATCTCTCTCTAGATCTATATATCTTTGGTGGCCAAGAAACTTACTTATATATATATACGCATGCACTTTATGCGCAAAGGCGTGGGTGCCTCTAATAATTAATGTGTGTGTGCACTCGATCGATGATCCCCAAACCTTAAACCCTAAAACCCTAATCCCTAATTATACCCTAACCGTACACCCTAAACACCCTAAACACTAAACCCTAAACCCTAGACCTTAAACCCTAAACCCTAAACACTAAAGCCTAAACCCTAACCCTAGACCCTAAACCCTAAACACGTACTAAACCCTAAACCCTAAACCCTAGACCCTAAACCCTAATTAACCCTAACCCTAACCCTAAACCCTAGCTAGCTAACCCTAAAACCTAAACCCTAATTAAACACTACATATATATATAGGCCAACGACACTTAATTGCGCATCAAGCAGGCGACCAAATAATTAGTGCTGATAAATTAATTAACTTGAATCTTGACAAGTTCTCTCGAATGAAAACACATTTGATTAAGTTGCCTCATAATATATATACAATTAGTGTGCATGCGCGCATGGCATACCATGGACATATCATTCGTGCATATATATATCTCAATATATATCTGAACATATTCTTGGGGATATATATATATATTTCAATCTCTCTCTCGATCTATATATGTCGTTGGTGGCCAAGAAACACACTTATTATATATATACGCATGCACTTTATGCGCAAAGGCGCGGGTGCCTCTAATAATGTGTCTGTGCACTAGCTCGATCGATGATCCCTAAACCTTAAACCCTAAAACCCTAATCCATGATCCCTAATTATACCTTAAACGTACACCCTAAACACTAAACCCTAAACCCTAGACCCTAAACCCTAAACCCCAAACCCCAAACCCTAAACCCTAAACCCTAATTAATTAACCTTAACCCTAACCCTACCCCTAAAACCCTAGCTAGCTAATCCTAAATCCTAAACCCTAATTAAACCCTACATATATATAGGCCAACGACACTAAATTGCGCATCAAGCAGGCGACCAACTAATTAGCGTTGCTAAATTAATTAACTTGAATCTTGACAAGTTCTCTCGAGTGAAAACACATTTGATTAAGTTGCCTCATAATATATATACAATTAGTGTGCATGCGCGCATGGCATACCTTGCACATATCATTTGTGCATATATTTCAATATATATCTGAACATATTCTTGGGGATAAATATAT
Organism: Lolium perenne; assembly: GCF_019359855.2. Lineage (NCBI taxonomy): Eukaryota > Viridiplantae > Streptophyta > Magnoliopsida > Poales > Poaceae > Lolium > Lolium perenne. The sequence continues at coordinate 67,234,548 of NC_067247.2, forward strand.
ATATTTCAATCTTTCTCTCTCGATCTATATATATATCGTTGGTGGACAAGAAACACACTTATATATATACGCATGCACTTTATGCGCAAAGGCGCGGGTGCCTCTAATAATGTGTGTGTGCACTCGATCGATGATCCCTAAACCTTAAACCCTAAAACCCTAATCCCTAATTATACCCTAAACATACACCCTAAACACCCTAAACACTAAACCCTAGACCCTAAACCCTAAACACTACTCCATATACCCTAAACCCTAAACACTCGACCCTAAACCCTAAACCCCAACCCTTGACACTGAACCCTAAACCCTAAACCATAAACCCTAAATATATTTCAATCTCTCTCTAGATCTATATATCTTTGGTGGCCAAGAAACTTACTTATATATATATATACGCATGCACTTTATGTGCAAAGGCGTGGGTGCCTCTAATAATTAATGTGTGTGTGCACTCGATCGATGATCCCTAAACCTTAAACCCTAAAACCCTAATCCATGATCCCTAATTATACCTTAAACGTACACCCTAAACACCCTAAACACTAATAAACCCTAAACCCTAGACCCTAAACCCTAAACCCCAAACCCCAAACCCCAAACCCTAAACCCTAATTAATTAACCTTAACCCTAACCCTACCCCTAAAACCCTAGCTAGCTAATCCTAAATCCTAAACCCTAATTAAACCCTACATATATATAGGCCAACGACACTAAATTGCGCATCAAGCAGACGACCAACTAATTAGCGCTGCTAAATTAATTAACTTGAATCTTGACAAGTTCTCTCGAATGAAAACACATTTGATTAAGTTGCCTCATAATATATATACAATTAGTGTGCATGCGCGCATGGCATACCTTGCACATATCATTTGTGCATATATTTCAATATATATCTGAACATATTCTTGGGGATAAATATATATATTTCAATCTTTCTCTCTCGATCTATATATATATCGTTGGTGGCCAAAAAACACACTTATATATACGCATGCACTTTATGCGCAAAGGCGCGGGTGCCTCTAATAATGTGTGTGTGCAATCGATCGATGATCCCTAAACCTTAAACCCTAAAACCCTAATCCCTAATTATACCCTAAACGTACACCCTAAACACCCTAAACACTAAACCCTAAACCCTAGACCCTAAACCCTAAACACTACACCCTAAACCCTAAACCCTAACCCTAGACCCTAAACCCTAATTAAACACTAAATCCCAAACCCCAAACCCTAAACCCTAAACCCTAGACCCTAAACCCTAATTAATTAACCTTAACCCTAACCCTAACCCTAAAACCCTAGCTAGCTAATCCTAAACCCTAAACCCTAATTAAACCCTACATATATATATATATAGGGCAACGACACTAAATTGCGCATTAAGCAGGCAACCAACTAATTAGCGCCAATAAATTAATTAACTTTGTTGAATCTTGACAAGTTCTCTCGAATGAAAACACATTTGATTAAGTTGCCTCATAATATATATACAATTAGTGTGCATGCGTGCATGGCATACCTTGCACATATCATTCGTGCATATATTTCAATATATATATGAACATATTCTTGGGGATAAATAAATATATTTCAATCTTTCTCTCTCGATCTATATATATATCGTTGGTGGCCAAAAAACACACTTATATATACGCATGCACTTTATGCGCAAAGGCGCGGGTGCCTCTAATAATGTGTGTGTGCACTCGATCGATGATCCCTAAACCTTAAACCCTAAAACCCTAATCCCTAATTATACCCTAAACGTACACCCTAAACACCCTAAACACTAGACCCTAAACCCTAAACACTACACCCTAAACCCTAAACCCTAAACCCTAACCCTAGACCCTAAACCCTAATTAAACACTAAACCCCAAACCCCAAACCCTAAACCCTAAACCCTAAACCCTAAACCCTAATTAATTAACCTTAACCCTAACCCTAACCCTAAAACCCTAGCTAGCTAATCCTAAACCCTAAACCCTAATTAAACCTTACATATATATATATATATATATATATATATATATGCCAACGACACTAAATTGCGCATCAACTAGGTGACCAACTAATTAGCGCTAATAAATTAATTAACTTGTTGAATCTTGACAAGTTCTCTCGAATGAAAACACATTTGATTAAGTTGCCTCATAATATATATACAATTAGTGTGCATGCGCGCATGGCATACCTTGCACATATGATCATTCGTGCATATATTTCAATATATATATGAACATATTCTTGGGGATAAATATATATATTTCAATCTTTCTCTCTCGATCTATATATATATCGTAGGTGGCCAAAAAACACACTTATATATACGCATGCACTTTATGCTCAAAGGCGCGGGTGCCTCTAATAATGTGTGTGTGCACTCGATCGATGATCCCTAAACCTTAAACCCTAAAACCCTAATCCCTAATCCCTAATTATACCCTAAACGTACACCCTAAATTAACACCCTAAACAATAAACCCTAAACCCCTAGACCCTAAACCCTAAACACTACACCCTAAACCCTAAACCCTAACCCTAAACCCCAACCCCAAACCCTGCTAAACCCTAAACCCTAGGCCCTAAACCCTAATTAATTAACCTTAACCCTAACCCTAAATCCCTAGCTAGCTAACCCTAAACCCTAAACCCTAATTAAACCCTACATATATATATATATAGGCCAACGACACTTAATTAATTGCGCCTCAAGCAGGCGACCAACTAATTAGCTAGCGCGCTGATAAATTAATTAACTTGAATCTTGACAAGTTCTCTCGAATGAAAACACATTTGATTAAGTTGCCTCATAATATATATACAATTAGTGTGCATGCGCGCATGGCATACGTACCTTGCACATATCATTTGTGCATATATTTCAATATATATCTGAACATTTTTCTTGGGGATAAATATATATATTTCAATATTTCTCTCTCGATCTATATATATATCGTTGGTGGCCAAAAAACACACTTATATATATACGCATGCACTTTATGCGCAAAGGCGCGGGTGCCTCTAATAATGTGTGTGTGCACTCGATCGATGATCCCTAAACCTTAAACCCTAAAACCCTAATCCCTAATCCCTAATTATACCCTAAACGTACACCCTAAATTAACACCCTAAACACTAAACCCTAAACCCTAAACCCTAAACCCTACACCCTAAACCCTAACCCTAGACCCTAAACACTAAACACTAAACCCCAAACCCCAAACCCTAAACCCTAAACCCTAGACCCTAAACTCTAATTAATTAACCTTAACCCTAACCCTAACCCTAAAACCCTAGCTAGCTAATCCTAAACCCTAAACCCTAATTAAACCCTACATATATATATAGGCCAACGACACTTAATTGCGCATCAAGCAAGCGACCAACTAATTAGCGCTGATAAATTAATTAACTTGAATCTTGATAAGTTCTCTCGAATGAAAACATATTTGATTAAGTTGCCTCATAATATATATATAATTAGTGTGCATGAGCGCATGGCATACCTTGCACATATCATTCGTGCATATATTTCAATATATATCTGAACATATTCTTGGGGATAAATATATATAGTTCAATCTCTTTCTCTCTTGATCTATATATATATCGTTGGTGGCCAAAAAACACACTTATATATACGCATGCACTTTATGCGCAAAGGCGCGGGTGCCTCTCTAATAATGTGTGTGTACACTCGATCGATGATCCCTAAATCTTAAACCCTAAAACCCTAATCCCTAATCCCTAATTATACCCTAAACATACACCCCCTAAACACCCTAAACACTAAACCCTAAACCCTAAAGCCCTAAACACTAAACCCTAAACACTAAACCCTAAACCCTAAACCTAACCCTAACCCCTAGCTAACCCTAAACCCTACATATATAGGCAAACGACACTTAATTGCGCATCAAGCAGGCGACCAACTAATTAGCGCTAATAAATTAATTAACTTGATTCATGCATATATTTCAATATATTTTTGAACATATTCTTGGGGATATATATATATATTTAAATCTCTCTGTTATCTCGATCTATATATCGTTGGTGTCCAAGAAACACACTTATATATATACGCATGCACTTTATGCGCAAAGGCGCGGGTGCCTCTAATAATGTGTGTGTGCACTCGATCGTTGATCCCTAAACCTTAAACCCTAAAACCCTAATCCCTAATCCCTAATTATACCCTAAACGTACACCCTAAACACCCTAAACACTAGACCCTAAACCCTAGACCATAAACCCTAAATGTACACCCTAAACACCCTAAACACTAAACCCTAAACCCTAGACCCTAAACCCTAGACCGTAAACCCTAACCCTAAAACCCTAGCTAGCTAACCCTAAACCCTAATTAAACCCTACATATATATATATAGGCCAACGACACTTAATTGCTCATCAAGTAGGCGACCAATTAACTAATTAGTGCTGATAAATTAATTAACTTGATTTTTGACAAGTTCTCGATCTCCAATGAAAACACATTTGATTAAGTTGTCTCATAATATATATAATTAGTGTGCATGTGCGCATGGCATACCTTGCATATCATTCGTGCATATATTTCAATACATGTTTGAAGATATTCTTGGGGATATATATATTTCAATCTCTCTCTCTCTCGATCTATATATCGTTGGTGGCCAAGAAACACACTTATATATATACACATGTACTTTAATTTATTTGCCTCACAATATATATAATAAATATGCATGCATGGCCTAACCATGTATGCTTATATATGTGTTTAATTTGGAGATTTCAATCGCTCTCTCGCCGCTCTCTCGTTGGTGGCCAACAACACACACATGCACTTTGTGCGCAAAGGCATGTGCCTCTAATAATGTGTGCGCAGTCGATCGGTCTAGTTTTGATTAATCATAGCACACAAATATAGAAGTTGTATTTGAATCCACACAACCCTAATCTAAAACACATAGCCCCTAACATGGCCTAATTAACTGACCCCTTCTCTCTAGCTAATTAGTGGAAATTGCACAAAATCAAAAGGGGTCCCTCACTAATTATACATATATATCTAGATTGTGATAAATTTTTGCCCCATATTTGGTGGATGGGTGCATCTTGGCATGTAAAACAATTAATGTTTGCAAATGGCGTTGTCAAAATTTATGTACAAATGATTTCTTTCCATCCAAAGTGCATAAAATGGGAGTTTTAATGAAGAAGGTACAAATAAAACAGCTCAACATGCCTCCACACCCCGATTTTCACAGGAAGTAGAGCATATTTAAAGGATAATTCCAGAGTTTTACTATTTTTCAAGCAACTTTGCTAATTTCCACCCACTCACATGACTTTATGTCGATTTAACGAAAATAGGGCGAATTTAAACTAGATGGGCGGGATAGTTTGAATTGTGCGCGCGGCAAAGGGAATCGCCTATTCCTCAACCTTGTGCACGGCAAATTACACACGCAACTCCATTAAACACCACCTACCGGGCGGCCCGGCCGGATGACCCCCCACCCACCGCTACACAACTTATCCCCGTCCGTGCGAAGAGCTTCCCCTCCCCGTCCCGTCCGTGCGAAGAAGAAGCTTCCCCTCCCCGTCGTTCTTCTCGAGATGCACCGGCGGTCAAGTTGATCCACGGTAGGGTTGCTATCTCTAGCTCAATCATGCATCAGGCAAGACGGCCTAACGATTTATATTTTCTTGATGCTGCTAAAAAAATCGTCAGTATGCTCGAACTAACTGGCACTTTATAGTTTTCCGCTCGATTTGTCCTCGATCAATTTGTTCATTTGCGTGGGCATATAGAGTCAGTTCTGCACTCGATCCGTTAATTTGCTGAAATGTCATGGCAGAGATTTGTACACGATCTGTTTGCTAAAATGTCGATGGGCATTTTTTGTTTTGTACTCGACATGATTGCTGAAATGCATAATCATGTACTAGTATAGTTTTGTACTCGATGGATATACATTTCCTACTTCGCCTTAAATTAATCACCAACCATTGTATCTCATAATTAAACAGTTGGACAGAACTTGGATACTGCATGGACACTTATGTTCCCCTTCATATATAAATGGTGTTCAACCCTTTATGGGGTTTATTAGAGCTCATGAAGGTCACGACCTGGACGTGTATTGCCCGCGCTGCACATGTATGAATGGTGAGAAGAGGCCTCACCATGTAGTGGAAGATCATTTACACATTTTTGGGATGGACCGCACATATGTTAGGTGGGTTTATCATGGTGAACCACATAATGATCCTTCAGCGGGAGAAGCAGATCTTGCTCACACTGTATGTGTGTTGGCATATGTAGTTAATTATTTATATTGATGCTGCCGCTGTTTCGATCAATAGTTTGCATTGCTGTGCAAGTTCTGTACTCAAATTTAACTTGTTGCAGATGGATGGACGGGAAGGAGAGAAAAAGCGCTTGCTTCAGGAACCGGGTTTCAGCTCTGGGACATGTGCTGTGCCAGATGAGAAGGTAAATATGTAAAAAGGCATTTGTTCAGGTTGCATCCCTTAGATGTTTGTCTAATCTGTTGATGTACTAATTGCAGAAGCATAGAGTTGAAGAGGTCTCTCAGTTTGATGGGAGATTTGAAGATGAATCTCAGTTTGATGCACCTGTGGATGGTACTGATGATGGGCCTTTCATAGACGAAGGCCCTGCACCTGAGATTATCCAGCCTACAGAAGGAGGCCGTGGACCGAGTACACAGCTTTGCGTTGAAGTGGATGCACGCCAGAGATCATCGATGGCGTCCGAGTAGTCTCAAGACCACCCAGCCCTGATGCACCTGTGGATGGTACTGATGACGAGCCTTTCATAGACGAAGGTCCTGCACCTGAGATTATCCAGCCTACAGAAGGAGGCCGTGGACCGAGTACACAGCTTTGCGTTGAAGCGGATGCACGCCGGAGATCATCGGGGCGTCCCGGTAGTCTCGGGACCACCTAGCCACGATGCAAAATGTTGAGCTACTTTATGATTCGTACTCTTATGTTCTGGTGCTGTAGTATGTACTATCTTTGTTATGATTTGTACGCCTTTGGCGCTAGAACTATAATTAAGCATTCAGTGGATGATCGCGTTGCAAAATTTGACACCCACACAATCAGTTCATCGTATGAGTAGTAGCACAATTACTTCTACAGCCAGTCCTACCAGCGCATTAATTAGTAGCATGAAACACTTTCAGGCACTCCCCTCTGATTCATATTAATTGACTCAATTTTGTCTAGATATGGATGTATCTAGATGCATTTGTTAACTAGACTAACAAACTTGAGTCAGTTAATATGAATCGGTGTAAACCGCCCAAGTCCTCCAGCAGCTAGTTTATTGACTCTGGACTCCAAGCCTCTCGCGGCAAGCCATCGACGAAGCTTTGACCAGATCTTGGCCCGCTTTTTTTTTGTGAATAGCAAAGCTTTGACCAGTTCCTCTCGGGATACAGCACGCCGGTGAGCTTGCACGGTTGCCATGAGCACTTTCCGGCGGAACTTCCTCTGCAGCGCCCTCAAGCCGCCGCTGCGAGACAAAGATGCAAGGCCTCGAGGTGGACGGAGCAGACCCGAACTTCCGTGGATCTCAGGGCGGGGGGTCCGCCTCATCCGGGAACGATCTCCAGCGGGTTAACGAGGACATGCATGGCGGCCAGGGGATTTGGTTTTTTTTTTGTTGTTGTTTGAGCTTGGGATTTGGGGTTTTTTCGGATAGGGGAGGAGGAACCGAGGAAGAGGAAGGAACAGCCCGCGTGCTTGGCGCGTGGCAGTGTGCTTGAATTTCGATTTTTTGTGAAATGTTTCATTTCCCCGCTACAATTCGGGGGTTTTCTTGACGCGCCAATGCGTCCCGCCGAGGTTCAAGTGAATTTGGGGTGCCACACTATGGGCCCCAGTTTCAGTGAGACATGTAATGACTAGTCACTTCAGTAAGTTCACTGTGTAATAAAATATGTTACCCCTCCCCTTTATGTAGCCCCCTTTGTCTCTCTCGATCGAGTGCCGACAGCCGACGAATGCAAGCCGCTAGCTCGATCCCCTCCTTTCGCCTCCACCGTCCAGGCATCCAGCTTGGAGGGGCAAGCTGCATCTAGACCAAGCGGATTAGGTAGTACTAGTAATGCTCTTTCCTTTCTCGAGATCGGTTCTTTTTTCCTCACCTCGATATCTTGCGCATCTACTATTTCCTATTCTGGGCGAAGGGGTGTCTTTCTGGTCACCCTCGCGCTGGGAGTGATTGATGGGGGTGGGGGCGGGGGCTACCTTTGCTTGGATTGGGGTGTTCTTCCTTTATTTGTCGACATTTGCAACCTTTGTAGTTTCTGCAGATCCTCAATGTATCTTTTGTCAGCTTGTACAGGAAAGGAAATACCTCGGTTGTGGTGGTGGGGGCAATGGAGCGTAAGGCCACCACGCATGTGGGCAGTTGGCTGAGCCTGAGCTGCGTACCCACCCGCAGCAAAGGTGTACTGTTTGCTTATCCACTCTGTCTGTCTGCATCCTCAATCTGTTCCTGTTCTGGAAGATGCTTAAAGTAGCACATGTCTTCAGCTGTTTGTGCATAAAGCCTCTGTGACACCATGCTCTATATTCTATGTATCAGGTTGGTACCTCCAGGTTCCGTGCTGAGGCTATGGGGAACGAGAATAGCGCCCCACCTGCTGGCAGAGGAGCATGGCCCAATCTGCAAGACAAGAAGCGAAATGCCATCGCCGAGCTGGGCAGGGACCGCCGAGGGGTAATTTTTTTTAACCAACTTACCATGATGTAGTCTGAATCTGATACTCCCTCAGATCCAAATTAATTGACTCAACTATCTATAGATACGGATGTATCTAGATGTGTTTTTAGCTCTAGATACTACTACCTCCATCCCAAAGCTTAGGGATTATATTATTTTTAGAAAGTCAAACTATACCATGTTTGACTAAGCTTTTACCAAAAATCATTAACATGCAAAATACAAAATTAATATCATTAAATAGGTTGTGAAATATATTTTCATACTCAGATCTACACAATATTATATTTGTTGATAGAATGTTCTAAAATTTTGGTCAAACTTTACTTGTTTTGATTTCTCAAAAATAAATAAGCCTTAAGCTTTGGGATGGAGGTATCTAGACAAAGCTGAGTCAACTGGAGTAGTTTTTTTTGTCTGCCCATAGCTAGTGTTCATGGTGCAAAAGGCTAAGAGCATCCACTATATGCATCAGTCTATCTCATACAGTAATTCAATATCACTGCTGAGGTCTGCCTTTTGTTTTGCTATTCATATGCAGACTGAAACTTTAGGGCCTTTACTCAAAAGGAAGATCAAAGCTTAAGGTGATCAGGCTGCCAGTATGTTGATGCCGCCCCCATCTTCTAAATGCCTCTACAAGCACAAGGCCACGCGCCCGCTAGGTGGTGATCTTTTAATGAATATGGTATATTTTCTTAATCCACAAAACATGCCTTGATATTTGTCTATTTATTGCCGGTTTTTTCTAATGCTTGCCAAAAGTTTACAACAACAACAACAACAACCAAGCCTTTCAGTCCCAAACAAGTTGGGGTAGGCTATAGTTGAAGCCCATAAGATCTCGAAGCCAAAAGTTTAGAAACACCAAATTCGTTTGCTTACAATCATCGTACAGTAATGTTCATCTACTCTCCAGTTCCCCTAACCCAACAAAAAATGATGTTAATTACGATTTTTAGATTAAAAGAGCACCATTAGGCGCTGTTAATTATGATTTTGAGATTAAATGTCATTTGCAATTGCTAATTACAATTTTGAGGCAAATGATTAGTTTAACCTTGATCTGTTCCGCTCTCCATTTTTCCCAACCGAAAAAAATGTAACCATTCCATTCCTCTGAAATGGAACCATTCCTTCCATTCCACGCTGTTTCAGAACCGAACACACCCTTGCATTGTTGTGAACTGTTGTCCATACACAGCCATACCCTTCCACTTACATCCAGCACTATATGCATCAGTCTGTCTCGTAGTCATTCAATATCACTGCTGAGATCTGTTCCCATTCTTATGCAGGCTGAAACTGCTGCGCCTTTACTCAAGTGGATGCAAAATGAGGCTGATGAGGCTGCTGTGAGGACGATGGTGCCGGCACCATCATCCGAAAACCTCTACAAGCACGAGGCCATGGGCCAGCTGGGTGGTGACCTTTTAATGAATCTGGTATATTTTCTTAATCCACATACATGATTTTATTATTATCTGTTTAATTACTGTTGGCTTTGCCTAATGCTTACCAAAAGTTCAGAAACACTGCGTTTGCTTACAATCATCATACACTAATTTTCCACTTTTCAGTCTGTCTCATCCAGTATATAAATTGTTGAGTTCCGTTGGCTTCTTTTGTAATCATTTGCATTGTTGTCAACTGTTGTCTATGCACAACCCTATTCTTCCACTTACATCCCGCACTTTTTGCATCAGTCCATCTCATAGATTTATTAAATATCAATGATGAGTTATGTTGCTATTCATATGCAGGATGAAGCTTCAGGCCTCTACTCAAATGGATAAAAATGATCCCGATGAGGCTCGTGAAGATGATGGTGCCGCCACCATCTTCCGAAAACCTCCTCAAGCACAAGGCCACGGGCCACTGGGTGGTATCCTTATTAAGCGGTATATTTTCTTAATCCTCATACATGATTTGATTTGTCCTGTTTATTGCCGGCTTTGTCTAATTATGCTTACCAATAGTTCGAAACACACACAACCCTATTCTTCCACTTACATCCAGCACTATATGCATCGTTGTCTCATAGATTCATTTTATATATCACTGCTGATGTCTGTTGCTCATCAATTTTCATATGCAGATCGAAACCGTTAAGCCTTCATTGGTCAAAAGGATTGCAACCGTCTTGATGAGGCATCTGCAGAGGCTGCCACCAAGTTACTGTCAGCCCCACCTTCTGGATGCTTATATAAGCTCAAGTCCAAGGACCAGCCGGGCCGTAACCATCCAAGGGTTCGGGTATATTTTCTTAAGCCACATATACATGCCATGATTTATTTCTGATATTATCACCGGCTCTGTCTACTGCTTCTTGGAATTCGGAAACGCCAAATTAGCATGCTTATATTCATCATACACTAAATTTTGACTGTTCAGTTTGTAACATAATGTTATGCACTCGCTTGTCAACATTTGCATTGCTCTGAAATATGCACTTTACACAACCTAATTCTTCCACTTACATTCAGCGCTACGCACCAGTAGTACCTCCCATGTTTCCTTCACCATCCCGATGCCGAGCTTGCGGGAATATGGCGGGCCCATGTACATACCCCGCATATAACACCTCCTATGGCTCTATCTACCTTTCTAATAACTCCTTCACAGAGTTACAGGTATGTATTCTCAGTGGTTTAGCATGAATTGGCATATAGTAAAGTCTTGTTTTTAGTCTTCCTGCTTCTTACATTAGTATCAATTTTCACCTCCAGACTGTACCTTGTGAACTTCGTCCAATGATTAACCAGATGTGTCCGCATGAAGGGTCTTTCACTATGCATGGCAATGGCAAATTGATGAACACCTACACGGTATATGAGGTGTATGTCTACAAGACGCAGGCCATCACATATTTGTATGGATGATACGTCTCCGACGTATCGATAATTTCTTATGTTCCATGCCACATTATTGATGATATCTACATGTTTTATGCATACTTTACATCATATTTATGCATTTTCTGGAACTAACCTATTAACAAGATGCCGAAGAGCCAGCTTGTCGTTTTCTGTTTTTTGGTTTCAGAAATCCTAGTAAGGAAATATTCTCGGAATTGACGAAATCAACGCCCAGGGCCTATTTTCACACGAAGCTTCCAGAAGACCGAAGAGTCAACGAAGTGGGGCCACGAGGCAGCCAGAGGGTAGGGCGGCGCGGCCCAGCCCTTGGTCGCGCCGACCTGTCTCCTGGGCCCCTCGTGTGGCCCCCTGACCTGCCCTTCCGCCTACAAATAGCCTTCGTCGCGAAACCCCCAGTACCGAGAGCCACGATATGGAAAACCTTCCAGAGACGCTGCCGCCAATCCCATCTCGGGGGATTCAGGAGATCGCCCCCGGCACCCTGCCGGAGAGGGAAATCATCTCCCGGAGGACTCTACGCCGCCATGGTCGCCTCCGGAGTGATGTGTGAGTAGTCTACCCCTGGACTATGGGTCCATAGCAGTAGCTAGATGGTTGTCTTCTCCTCATTGTGCTTAATTGTCGGGTCTTGTGAGCTGCCGAACATGATCAAGATCATCTATCTGTAATGCTATATGTTGTGTTTGTTGGGATCCAATGAATAGAGAATACTATGTTATGTTGATTATCAATTTATATCTATGTGTTGTTTATGATCTTGCATGCTCTCCGTTATTAGTAGAGGCTCTGGCCAAGTTTTTGCTAGTAACTCCAAGAGGGGGTATTTATGCTCGATAGTGGGTTCATGTCTCCGTGAATCTGGGGAAGTGACAGAAATCTCTAAGGTTATGGATGTGCTGTTGCCACTAGGGGTAAAACATTGATGCTATGTCCGAGGATGTAGTTATTGATTACATTACGCGCAATACTTAATGCAATTGTCTGTTGTTAGCAACTTAATGCTTTGAAGGGTTAGGATGATAACTTTGAAGGTGGACTTTTTAGGCATAGATGCATGCTGGATAGCGGTCTATGTACTTTGTCGTAATGCCCAATTAAATCTCACTATACTCATCATAATATGTATGTGCATGGTCATGCCCTCTCTATTTGTCAATTGCCCAACTGTAATTTGTTCACCCAACATGCTGTTTATCTTATGGGAGAGACACCTCTAGTGAACTGTGGACCCCGGTCCAATTCTCTATACTGAAATACAATCTACTGCAATACTTGTTCTACTGTTCTCTGCAAACAATCATCATCCACACTATACATCTAATCCTTTGTTACAGCAAGCCGGTGAGATTGACAACCTCGCTGTTTCGTTGGGGCAAAGTACTTGGTTTGTGTTGTGCAGGTTCCACGTTGGCGCCGGAATCCCTGGTGTTGCGCCACACTACATCTCGCCGCCATCAACCTTCACGTGCTTCTTGACTCCTACTGGTTCGATAAACCTTGGTTTCTTACTGAGGGAAACTTGCCGCTGTGCGCATCACACCTTCCTCTTGGGGTTCCCAACGGACCCGTGTCGAACGGAAAGACAATACGTCAACCACGCGCATCAAGCAAAATTTCTGGCGCCGTTGTCGAGGAGATCAAGACACGCTGCAAGGGGAGTCTCCACATCCCAATCTCTTTACTTTGTTTTTGTCTTGCTTAGTTTTATTTACTACTTTGTTTGCTGCACTAAATCAAAATACAAAAAAATTAGTTGCTAGTTTTACTTTATTTGCTATCTTGTTCGCTATATCAAAAACACACAAAAAATTAGTTACTTATATTTGCTTTACTTGTTTCAACATGTTTCCTTTTAATTTTACCGTAAAAGACATGCCGGTAGGACGTGGGTCTATAATTGGGAGAAATAATATAGAAGAATTTTTCAATTATGTTAGTACCGTTGAAGATTTTGAAGATAGACACTTGGTAGAACTTGCTCCTACTTATGAAATTGCTGCTGTTGCTTTAGTTCGCATGTTGGAAACTAAATTTGTTAATCTCAATCCTATAATCCAACACATGTTTCTTACACTCGGTGATATGGAAGAAGGGGAAAAGAAAGATTTTGTTTTAGAAACCCTTCTTAGAGAATTTGGTGGTATAGCAAGAGAGGCTAGAAAGGTCTTTATTAAATATAAGATGCTTGGTTCTTATACCAATTTTGTTAGCCTCCTTGAAAAGATGGACATGGAGAGAGTAAGGTACACTAATAATATTAATGATGGTGGGGAGATCAAAGCACCAATACCATGTAAGCTCCTAGCGATGAATGACGCACTAGAAAATAACTATGCTTGGCTTGTTCCTGAAAATTTGTTTGATGAGAGTAGCAAGCCCAAGACTAATGAAAAGGGAGCCGCTAAAACTTATGTATCCAACATACTATGCATGGTTGAGAAAACTCCACACCCCGCTGTAGATGCACCATCTTTTGATAACACTTGATATACACTTTCTGCGCCTAGCTGAAAGGCGTTAAAGAAAAGCGCTTATGAGAGACAACCCATGTGTTTAATTTGCTACAGTATTTTGTTTTATATTTGAGTCTTGGAAGTTTTTTACTACTGTAGAAATCTCTCCTTATCTTAGTTTAGTGTTTTATTGTGCCAAGTAAAGTCGTTGATAGTAAGGTTCATACTAGATTTGGATTACTGCGCAGAAACAGATTTCTTTGCTGTCACGAATCTGGGCAAAATTCTCTGTAGGTAACTCAGAAAATTATGCCAATTTACGTGAGTGATCCTCAGATATGTACGCAACTTTCATTCAATTTGAGCATTTTCATTTGAGCAAGTCTGGTGCCTCAATAAAATTCGTCATTACGAACTGTTCTGTTTTAACAGATTCTGCCTTTTATTTCGCATTGCCTGTTTTGATATGTTCGATGGATATTTCGATTCCATTGACTTTCAGTAGCTTTGTGCAATGTCCAGAAGTGTTAAGAATGATTTATGTCACCTCTGAACATGTATATTTTGATTGTGCACTAACCCTCTAATGAGTTGTTTTGAGTTTGGTGTGGAGGAAGTTTTCAAGGATCAAGAGAGGGAGATGATACAACATGATCAAGGAGAGTGAAAGCTCTAAGCTTGGGGATGCCCCGGTGGTTTACCCCTGCATATATCAAGAATACTCAAGCGTCTAAGCTTGGGGATGCCCAAGGCATCCCCTTCTTCATCGACAACATTATCAGGTTCCTCCCCTGAAACTATATTTTTATTCCGTCACATCTTATGTGCTTTGCTTGGAGCGTCGGTTTGTTTTTGTTTTTGTTTTGTTTGAATAAAATGGATCCTAGCATTCATTGTGTGGGAGAGAGACACGCTCCGCTGTAGCATATGGACAAGTATGTCCTTGGCTTTACTCATAATATTCATGGTGAAGTTTCTTCTTCGTTAAATTGTTATATGGTTGGAATTGGAAAATGATACATGTAGTAATTGCTATAATGTCTTGGATAATGTGATACTTGGCAATTGTTGTGCTCATGTTTAAGCTCTTGCATCATATACTTTGCACTTATTAATGAAGAAATACATAAAGCATGCTAAAATTTGGTTTGCATATTTGGTCTCTCTAAAGTCTAGATAATTTCTAGTATTGAATTTGAACAACAAGGAAGACGGTGTAGAGTCTTATAATGTTTACAATATGTCTTTTATGTGAGTTTTGCTGCACCGCTTCATCCTTGTGTTTGTTTCAAATAGCCTTGCTAGCCTAAACCTTGTATCGAGAGGGAATACTTCTCATGCATCCAAAATACTTGAGCCAACCACTATGCCATTTGTGTCCACCATACCTACCTACTACATGGTATTTCTCCGCCATTCCAAAGTAAATTGCTTGAGTGCTAACTTTAAAATTTCTATCCTCTACCTCTACAATATATAGCTCATGGGACAAATAGCTTAAAAACTATTGTGGTATTGAATATGTACTTATGCACTTTATCTCTTATTAAGTTGCTTGTTGTGCGATAACCATGTTCCTGGGGACGCCATCAACTACTCTTTGTTGAATATCATGTGAGTTGCTATGCATGTCCGTCTTGTCTGAAGTAAGGGAGATTTACCGCTAGAATGGTTAGAGCATGCATAATGTTAGAGAAGAACATTGGGCCGCTAACTAAAGCCATGATCCATGGTGGAAGTTTCAGTTTTGGACAAATATCCTCAATCTCATATGAGAAAATTAATTGTTGCTACATGCTTATGCATTAAAGAGGAGTCCATTATCTGTTGTCTATGTTGTCCCGGTATGGATGTCTAAGTTGAGAATAATCAATAGCGAGAAATCCAATGCGAGCTTTCTCCTTAGACCTTTGTAATAAAGTGTATAGAGGTACCCCTTTGTGACACTTGGTTAAAACATGTGCATTGCAATAATCCCGGTAATCCAAGCTAATTAGGACAAGGTGCGGGCACTATTAGTATACTATGCATGAGGCTTGCAACTTGTAAGATATAATTTACATGATACATATGCTTTATTACTACCGTTGACAAAATTGTTTCTTGTTTTCAAAATCAAAGCTCTAGCACAAATATAGCAATCGATGCTTTCCTCTTTGAAGGACCATTCTTTTACTTTTATTGTTGAGTCAGTTCACCTATCTCTCTCCACCTCAAGAAGCAAACACTTGTGTGAACTGTGCATTGATTCCTACATATTTGCATATTGCACTTGTTATATTACTTTACATTGACAATATCCATGAGATATACATGTTATAAGTTGAAAGCAACCGCTGAAACTTCATCTTCCTTTGTGTTGCTTCAATGCCTCTACTATGAATTATTGCTTTATGAGTTAACTTTTATGCAAGACTTATTGATGCTTGTCTTGAAGTACTATTCATGAAAAGTCTTTGCTTTATGATTCAGTTGTTTACTCATGTCGTTTACATTGTTTTGATCGCTGCATTCATTACATATGCTTACAATAGTATGATCAAGGTTATGATGGCGTGTCACTCCAGAAATTATCTTTTTTATCGTTTACCTGCTCAGGACGAGCAGAAACTAAGCTTGGGGATGCTGATACGTCTCCGACGTATCGATAATTTCTTATGTTCCATGCCACATTATTGATGATATCTACATGTTTTATGCATACTTTACATCATATTTATGCATTTTCTGGAACTAACCTATTAACAAGATGCCGAAGAGCCGATTCTTTGTTTCTGCATTTTTGGTTTCAGAAATCCTAGTAAGGAAATATTCTCGGAATTGGGCGAAATCAACGCCCAGGGGCCTATTTTCACACGAAGCTTCCAGAAGACCGAAGAGTCAACGAAATGGGGCCACGAGGCAGCCCCGAGAGGTAGGGCGGCGCGGCCCAGCCCTTGCGCGCCGACCTGTCTCCTGGGCCCTCGTGTGGCTCCCCGACCCGCCCTTCCGCCTACAAATAGCCTTCGTCGCGAAACCCCAAGATGCCGAGAGCCACGATACGGAAAACCTTCCAGAGACGCCGCCGCCGCCAATCCCATCTCGGGGGATTCAGGAGATCGCCTCCGGCACCCTGCCGGAGAGGGGAATCATCTCCCGGAGGACTCTACGCCGCCATGGTCGCCTCCGGAGTGATGTGTGAGTAGTCTACCCCTGGACTATGGGTCCATAGCAGTAGCTAGATGGTTGTCTTCTCCTCATTGTGCTTAATTGTCGGGTCTTGTGAGCTGCCGAACATGATCAAGATCATCTATCTGTAATGCTATATGTTGTATTTGTTGGGATCCGATGAATAGAGAATACTATGTTATGTTGATTATCAATTTATATCTATGTGTTGTTTATGATCTTGCATGCTCTCCGTTATTAGTAGAGGCTCTGGCCAAGTTTTTGCTAGTAACTCCAAGAGGGGGTATTTATGCTCGATAGTGGGTTCATGTCTCCGTGAATCTGGGAAGTGAGAAATCTCTAAGGTTATGGATGTGCTGTTGCCACTAGGGGTAAAACATTGATGCTATGTCCGAGGATGTAGTTATTGATTACATTACGCGCAATACTTAATGCAATTGTCTGTTGTTAGCAACTTAATACTGGAAGGGGTTCGGATGATAACCTGAAGGTGGACTTTTTAGGCATAGATGCATGCTGGATAGCGGTCTATGTACTTTGTCGTAATGCCCAATTAAATCTCACTATACTCATCATAATATGTATGTGCATGGTCATGCCCTCTCTATTTGTGTCGTGGTATCATCACGGCATATGCCATAGGGTGGCTAATCGAAGGTGGTTCCTGAGAGATCTCACGGCGGTATCCGGATGCGGGTATGGGGACGAGCGACACGGCGACGTACCCAGGTTCGAGGCCCTCCGATGGAGGTAACACCTCTACTCCTGCTATGAGTGTATATGATGATCACACAGTACAATGGTGCTCCTAGAGCTGTGTCCGGCTGCTCCTGGGAGGCTAAGGGAGACGATGGTCTCTCTCACAGGGCAGCGCTAAGGGTGGAATGAAGTGAGAAATGATCGATCCCCTGCACGAGAGGGGGTAGTGCGGCTTATATAGGCACCGGCACTTTACATATAAGACCCTATAGTCTACTGGCCGGCTTGGCCGGCTCCGGCTTCCGCTCCTTCCCGAGGCGGTGACGTCAGGAGCCGTTGAGGCCTCATGGCCTGTCCCATCTGGCTGCCACGGTCAGCGGTATGGATAGGAGGTGTCCCCGTCGCCGTCAGCCACTGTAGCCAGTACGGATCGACGTAGACCATGATGGCCTGTCCGGTGCGTGGCACTATTGCTCCACAGTGCCCCGCGCTTTACGGAAGATGAAGTCAGCGTGGACTTTGGGAACCCGGATCACCAACCCGGTTCCTTCTAGTGCAAGACTCGCCAGCCTCGAGTCGGTCTGAGGTACAAACCCCCAGTCGGATATGGCTTGTAGAAGCCGGCCCAGCTACAGCATTGGCGGCCGTAGCTAGGCCGACTAGGACCTAGAGCCAGCCGGCTTCCGGACCAGCCGGCCACGGCGCCAGCCGGCTGCTCCTCAGCCGGCCTTTGCCGCGAGCCGGCCAGTGGCCAGCCGGCTACTCCGCGTCCATTGCCCTACCCGGGGTCTTCCCCCCGACATTAGCCCCCGAAGCTGGCAAGGTCCTGCGTTTAGAAGGACCTAGGCAGGTTTTCCTGGCTTCTTGAATATACTTGACGGCACTTGGAGGGGCCGACTGAGAATTTCCATTCAGCCGGCTACGCCCTCATCCGGCTCGTTCCGGCCGGCTGCTTCTAGCCGGCCGCTATTTGCACTTATGCAGCTTTTGCTTTCTCGCAAGTTTTGGTGGTGTCTCCGCCTTGCTGGATGACTTTTGGTCCGAGTTGAACTTATTGTCCGGCTCCGACTTGCGGCGCGCCGGAGTCTCCGCCGCCTCGGGTCCAGCACCCGACTTGACCGGTTCTGACGCCTGGGCTCTGCCGCCGGTTCGTCTGGTCACATCAATGTCCCCTCCGGATTCGGTGCGGTCGTGGGCGACGTGGTGTGGCGGTTTCCGGTAACGGCAGCGGTCGTGGGGGGAGTTAATGCGCAGAAGATCCGGGCGACGTGGCCACGATCGCCACTTGGAGGTTAACCGTCCGCCGCGGTCGGCTATAAATGCCGCGGGGGAGGGTACCGAGGCGGCCACTTGCCTCACTTCATCTTCCTCGCGCTCCCGCTCTTCTCGCTCTCTTCTTTGCGCTCGAGCCCGTTGCTGCTTGATACGTCTCCAACGTATCGATAATTTCTTATGTTCCATGCCACATTATTGATGTTATCTACATGTTTTATGCACACTTTATGTCATATTCGTGCATTTTCTGGAACTAACCTATTAACAAGATGCCGAAGTGCCAGTTGCTGTTTTCTGCTGTTTTTGGTTTCAGAAATCCTAGTAAGGAAATATTCTCGGAATTGGACGAAATCAACGCCCAGGGTCCTATTTTGCCACGAAGCTTCCAGAAGTCCGAAGACGAGACGAAGAGGGGCCACGAGGCAGCCAGAGCATAGGGCGGCGCGGCCCACGCCTGGCCGCGCGGCCCTATGGTCTGGGCCCCTCGTGCCGCCTCTTGACCTACCCTTCCGCCTACTTAAAGCCTCCGTGACGAAACCCCCAGTACCGAGAGCCACGATACGGAAAACCTTCCAGAGACGCCGCCAACGCCGATCCCATCTCGGGGGATCCAGGAGATCGCCTCCGGCACCCTGCCGGAGAGGGGAATCATCTCCCGGAGGACTCTACGCCGCCATGGTCGCCTCCGGTGTGATGTGTGAGTAGTCTACCCCTAGACTATGGGTCCATAGCAGTAGCTAGATGGTTGTCTTCTCCCCATTGTGCTATCATTGTCGGATCTTGTGAGCTGCCTAACATGATCAAGATCATCTATCTGTAATTCTATATGTTGCGTTTGTTGGGATCCGATGAATAGAGAATACTTGTTATGTTGATTATCAAAGTTATATCTATGTGTTGTTTATGATCTTGCATGCTCTCCGTTACTAGTAGATGCTCTGGCCAAGTAGATGCTTGTAACTCCAAGAGGGAGTATTTATGCTCGATAGTGGGTTCATGCCTGCATTGACACCTGGGACAGTGACAGAAAGTTCTAAGGTTGTGTTGTGCTGTTGCCACTAGGGATAAAACATTGATGCTATGTCTAAGGATGTAGTTGTTGATTACATTACGCACCATACTTAATGCAATTGTCTGTTGCTTTGCAACTTAATACTGGAGGGGGTTCGGATGATAACCTGAAGGTGGACTTTTTAGGCATAGATGCAGTTGGATGGCGGTCTATGTACTTTGTCGTAATGCCCAATTAAATCTCACTATACTCATCATGATATGTATGTGCATGGTCATGCTCTCTTTATTTGTCAATTGCCCAACTGTAATTTGTTCACCCAACATGCTGTTTGTCTTATGGGAGAGACACCTCTAGTGAACTGTGGACCCCGGTCCAATTCTCTTTACTGAAATTCAATCTACTGCAATATTGTTCTACTGTTTTTTGCAAACAATCATCTTCCACACAATACGGTTAATCCTTTGTTACAGCAAGCCGGTGAGATTGGCAACCTCACTGTTTCGTTGGGACAAAGTACTTTGGTTGTGTTGTGCAGGTTCCACGTTGGCGACGGAATCCCTGGTGTTGCGCCGCACTACATCCCGCCGCCATCAACCTTCAACGTGCTTCTTGGCTCCTCCTGGTTCGATAAACCTTGGTTTCTTTCTGAGGGAAAACTTGCTGCTGTGCGCATCATACCTTCCTCTTGGGGTTCCCAACGAACGTGTGAGTTACACGCCATCAAGCTAAATTTCGGCGCCGTTGTCGGGAGATCAAGACACGCTGCAAGGGGAGTCTCCACTTCTCAATCTCTTTACTTTGTTTTTGTCTTGCTTAGTTTTATTTACTATTTTGTTTGCTGCACTAAATCAAAATACAAAAAAATTAGTTGCTAGTTTTACTTTATTTGCTATCTTGTTTGCTATATCAAAAACACAAAAAAATTAGTTACTTGCATTTACTTTATCTAGTTTGCTTTATTTACTGTTGCTAAAATGGCTACATTGAAAACACTAAGTTGTGAGACTTCCCAACCCCAAATAATACTGATTTCTGCTGCACACCTATTGCGCCACCTGCGACTACAGCAGAATTCTTTGAAATTAAACCTGCTTGACTGAATCTTGTTATGCGAGAGCAATTTTCTGCAAGTGTTAGTTACGATGATCTTGCTGCCCATCTCAATAATTTTGTTGAACTATGTGAAATGCAAAAATATAAAGATGTAGATGGTGACATTATAAAATTAAAATTGTTCCCTTTCTCATTAAGAGGAAGAGCTAAAGATTGGTTGCTATCTCTGCCTAAGAATAGTATTGATTCATGGACTAAATGCAAGGATGCTTTTATTGGTAGATATTATCCCCCTGCTAAAATTATATCTTTGAGGAGTAGCATAATGAATTTTAAACAATTAGATACTGAACATGTTGCTCAAGCTTGGGAAAGAATGAAATCTCTGGTTAAAAATTGCCCAACCCATGGACTGACTACTTGGATGATCATCCAAACCTTCTATGCAGGACTAAATTTTTCTTCACGGAATTTATTGGATTCAGCTGCTGGAGGTACCTTTATGTCCATCACTCTTGGTGAAGCAACAAAGCTTCTTGATAATATGATGATCAACTACTCTGAATGGCACACGGAAAGAGCTCCACAAGGTAAGAAGGTAAATTCTGTCGAAGAAACCTCTTCCTTGAGTGATAAGATTGATGCTATTATGTCTATGCTTGTGAATGATAGGACTAATATTGATCCTAATAATGTTCCATTAGCTTCATTGGTTGCACAAGAAGAACATGTTGATGTAAACTTCATTAAAAATAATAATTTCAACAACAATGCTTAAGAACAATTCTAGTAACAACTATAGGCCATATCCTTATAATAATGGCAACGGCTATGGTAATTCTTATGGTAATTCTTACAACAATAATAGGAATTCACCCCCTGGACTTGAAGCCATGCTTAAAGAATTTATTAGTACACAAACTGCTTTTAACAAATCTGTTGAAGAAAAGCTTGGAAAAATTGATATACTTGCTTCTAAAGTCGATAGTCTTGCTGCTGATGTTGATCTTTTGAAATCGAAAGTTATGCCTAATGAGAATCATCATGATAAAATTACTACTACAGCAAATGCCATCCAAGTTAGAATTAATGAGAATATAAGATTAATGGCTGAACTGCGTGCTAGGTGGGATAGAGAAGAAAATGAAAAACTAGCTAAAGAGAAGAATGTAGCTAAAGTTTGGACTATTACCACCACTTGTAATGCTAATGCTACACATGTTGCTGCACCTCCTACTATTAATAATAAAAGAATTGGTGTTAGCAATGTTTCCACTTCTAATGCAAAGCGCGAGAAACTACCTGAAACTGCTAAAGCTATTGAAATCGCTTGTGATAAAGTCGCTGAAATTTTTTCCAACATTGGGGATGATGATCCCATTGCTTTAGATTATAATGGTTTGAATTTTGATGATTGCCACATCTCTGAAGTTATAAAGTTCTTACAAAAACTTGCTAAAAGTCCTAATGCTAGTACTATAAATTTGGCTTTCACGCATCATATTACAAATGCTCTCATAAAAGCTAGAGAAGAGAAACTAGAGCGCGAAGCCTCTATTCCTAGAAAGCTAGAGGATGGTTGGGAGCCCATCATTAAAATGAAGGTTAAAGATTTTTATTGTAATGCTTTATGTGATCTTGGTGCAAGTATTTCTGTTATGCCTAAGAAAATTTATAATATGCTTGACTTGCCACCGCTGAAAAATTGTTATTTGGATGTTAATCTTGCTGATCATTCTACAAAGAAACCTTTGGGGAAAGTTGATAATGTTCGCATTACCGTTAACAATAACCTTGTCCCCGTTGATTTTGTTGTCTTGGATATTGAATGCAATGCATCTTGTCCCATTATATTGGGAAGACCTTTTCTTCGAACTGTTGGTGCTATCATTGATATGAAGGAAGGTAATATAAAATATCAATTTCCTCTCAAGAAAGGTATGGAACACTTCCCTAGAAAGAGAATGAAGTTACCTTTTGATTCTATTATGAGAACAAATTATGATGTTGACACTTCGTCTCTTGATAATACTTGATACACACTTTCTGCGCCTAGCTGAAAGGCGTTAAAGAAAAGCGCTTATGGGAGACAACCCATGTTTTTACCTACAGTACTTTGTTTTTATTTTGTGTCTTGGAAGTTGTTTACTACTGTAGCAACCTCTCCTTATCTTAGTTTTGTGTTTTGTTGTGCCAAGTAAAGCCGTTGATAGAAAAGTAAGTACTAGATTTGGATTACTGCGCAGTTCCAGATTTCTTTGCTGTCACGAATCTGGGTCCACCTCCCTGTAGGTAGCTCAGAAAATTAAGCCAATTTACGTGCATGATCCTCAGATATGTACGCAACTTTCATTAAATTTGAGCATTTTCATTTGAGCAAGTCTGGGGCCATTTTAAAATTCGTCAATACGAACTGTTCTGTTTTGACAGATTCTGCCTTTTATTTCGCATTGCCTCTTTTGCTATGATGGATGAATTTCTTTGATCCACTAATGTCCAGTAGCATTATGCAATGTCCAGAAGTGTTAAGAATGATTGTGTCACCTCTGAATATGTTAATTTTTATTGTGCACTAACCCTCTAATGAGTTGTTTCGAGTTTGGTGTGGAGGAAGTTTTCAAGGATCAAGAGAGGAGTATGATGCAACATGATCAAGGAGAGTGAAAGCTCTAAGCTTGGGGATGCCCCGGTGGTTCACCCCTGCATATATCAAGAAGACTCAAGCGTCTAAGCTTGGGGATGCCCAAGGCATCCCCTTCTTCATCGACAACATTATCAGGTTCCTCCCCTGAAACTATATTTTTATTCCATCACATCTTATGTGCTTTTCTTGGAGCATCGGTTTGTTTTTGTTTTTTTGTTTTGTTTGAATAAAATGGATCCTAGCATTCACTTTATGTGAGAGAGACACGCTCAGCTGTAGCATATGGACAAGTATGTCCTTGGTTTCTACTCATAGTATTCATGGCGAAGTTTCTCCTTCGTTAAATTGTTATATGGTTGGAATTGGAAAATGATACATGTAGTAATTGCTATTAATGTCTTGGGTAATGTGATACTTGGCAATTGTTGTGCTCATGTTTAAGCTCTTGCATCATATGCTTTGCACCCATTAATGAAGAAATACATAGAGCATGCTAAAATTTGATTTGCATATTTGGTTTCTCTAAGGTCTAGATAATTTCTAGTATTGAGTTTGAACAACAAGGAAGACGGTGTAGAGTCTTATAATGTTTTCAATATGTCTTTTATGTGAGTTTTGCTGCACCGGTTCATCCTTGTGTTTGTTTCAAATAAGCCTTGCTAGCCTAAACCTTGTATCGAGAGGGAATACTTCTCATGCATCCAAAATACTTGAGCCAACCACTATGCCATTTGTGTCCACTATACCTACCTACTACATGGTATTTTCCGCCATTCCAAAGTAAATTGCTTGAGTGCTACCTTTAAAATTCCATCATTCACCTTTGCAATATATAGCTCATGGGACAAATAGCTTAAAAACTATTGTAGTATTGAATATGTAATTATGCACTTTATCTCTTAATAAGTTGCTTGTTGTAAAGTATAACCATGTTCACTGGGGACGCCATCAACTATTCATTGTTGAATTTCATGTGAGTTGCTATGCATGTCCGTCTTGTCTGAAGTAAGAGAGATCTACCACCTTATGGTTAAGCATGAATATTGTTAGAGAAGAGCATTGGGCCGCTAACTAAAGCCATGATCCATGGTGGAAGTTTCAGTTTTGGACATATATCCTCAATCTCAAATGAGAAAATTATTAATTGTTGTTACATGCTTATGCATAAAAGAGGAGTCCATTATCTGTTGTCTATGTTGTCCCGGTATGGATGTCTAAGTTGAGAATAATCAATAGCGAGAAATCCAAATGCGAGCTTTCTCCTTAGACCTTTGTACAAAGTGACATAGAGGTACCCCTTTGTGACACTTGGTCAAGACATGTGCATTGTGATGATCCGGTAGTCCAAGCTAATTAGGACAAGGTGCGGGCACTATTAGTACACTATGCATGAGGCTTGCAACTTGTAAGATATAATTTACATGATACATATGCTTTATTACTACCGTTGACAAAATTGTTTCATGTTTTCAAAATCAAAGCTCTAGCACAAATATAGCAATCGATGCTTTTCCTCTATGGAGGACAATTCTTCTACTTTCAATGTTGAGTCAGTTCACCTATTTCTCTCCACCTCAAGAAGCAAACACTTGTGTGAACTGTGCATTGATTCCTACATACTTGCTTATTGCACTTGTTATATTACTCTATGTTGACAATATCCATGAGATATACATGTTACAAGTTGAAAGCAGCCGCTGAAACTTAATCTTCTTTTGTGTTGCTTCAATGCTTTTACTTTGAATTATTGCTTTATGAGTTAACTCTTATGCAAGACTTATTGATGCTTGTCTTGAAGTGCTATTCATGAAAAGTCTTTGCTATATGATTCACTTGTTTACTCATGTCATATACATTGTTTTGATCGCTGCATTCACTACATATGCTTTACAAATAGTATGATCAAGGTTATGATGGCATGTCACTCCAGAAATTACCTGTGTTATCGTTTTACCTGCTCGGGACGAGCAGAACTAAGCTTGGGGATGCTGATACGTCTCCAACGTATCGATAATTTCTTATGTTCCATGCCACATTATTGAAGTTATCCACATGTTTTATGCACACTTTATGTCATATTCGTGCATTTTCTGGAACTAACCTATTAACAAGATGCCGAAGTGCCAGTTGCTGTTTTCTGCTGTTTTTGGTTTCAGAAATCCTAGTAAGGAAATATTCTCGGAATTGGACGAAATCAACGCCAGGGTCCTATTTTGCCACGAAGCTTCCGTAAGTCCGAAGACGAGACGAAGAGGGGCCACGAGGCAGCCAGAGCATAGGGCGGCGCGGCCCCTGCCCTGGCCGCGCCGGCCTATGGTCTGGGCCCCTCGTGCCGCCTCTTGACCTACCCTTCCGCCTACTTAAAGCCTCCGTGACGAAACCCCCAGTACCGAGAGCCACGATACGGAAAACCTTCCAGAGACGCCGCCAACGCCGATCCCATCTCGGGGGATCCAGGAGATCGCCTCCGGCACCCTGCCGGAGAGGGGAATCATCTCCCGGAGGACTCTACGCCGCCATGGTCGCCTCCGGTGTGATGTGTGAGTAGTCTACCCCTGGACTATGGGTCCATAGCAGTAGCTAGATGGTTGTCTTCTCCCCATTGTGCTATCATTGTCGGATCTTGTGAGCTGCCTAACATGATCAAGATCATCTATCTGTAATTCTATATGTTGCGTTTGTTGGGATCCGATGAATAGAGAATACTTGTTATGTTGATTATCAAAGTTATATCTATGTGTTGTTTATGATCTTGCATGCTCTCCGTTACTAGTAGATGCTCTGGCCAAGTAGATGCTTGTAACTCCAAGAGGGAGTATTTATGCTCGATAGTGGGTTCATGCCTGCATTGACACCTGGGACAAAGTGATGTAAAGTTCTAAGGTTGTGTTGTCTTTGTTGCCACTAGGGATAAAACATTGATGCTATGTCTAAGGATGTAGTTGTTGATTACATTACGCACCATACTTAATGCAATTGTCTGTTGCTTTGCAACTTAATACTGGAGGGGGTTCGGATGATAACCTGAAGGTGGACTTTTTAGGCATAGATGCAGTTGGATGGCGGTCTATGTACTTTGTCGTAATGCCCAATTAAATCTCACTATACTCATCATGATATGTATGTGCATGGTCATGCTCTCTTTATTTGTCAATTGCCCAACTGTAATTTGTTCACCCAACATGCTGTTTGTCTTATGTGAGAGACACCTCTAGTGAACTGTGGACCCCGGTCCAATTCTCTTTACTGAAATTCAATCTACTGCAATATTGTTCTACTGTTTTCTGCAAACAATCATCTTCCACACAATACGGTTAATCCTTTGTTACAGCAAGCCGGTGAGATTGACAACCTCACTGTTTCGTTGGGACAAAGTACTTTGGTTGTGTTGTGCAGGTTCCACGTTGGCGCCGGAATCCCTGGTGTTGCGCCGCACTACATCCCGCCGCCATCAACCTTCAACGTGCTTCTTGGCTCCTCCTGGTTCGATAAACCTTGGTTTCTTTCTGAGGGAAAACTTGCTGCTGTGCGCATCATACCTTCCTCTTGGGGTTCCCAACGAACGTGTGAGTTACACGCCATCACTGCTTCGGCGAACGTCTCCCGCTGGCGAACTCCGGCGAGCGAATCTCCACCGATCCGCCGCTGCCACTCCGACGAGCCGGCGCCACGGGGCCCCGCGTTTCGACGGAGCGTCCTCCGCCACCGTCGTCGCCGATGCCGTCGCAAGGTTCTTCCTCGCCTTTCCGCCTTTCGTGGTCATCTTCTTCTTCTTCCTCGACGATGGCCTCCGCCAGCGGATCGTGGAGGGGCTCGTACATGCGGGAGGACGACATCGAGCGGCTGGTGCGCCTCCGCCGGATCCCGTCGTCGGTGGTCACGCGGGCGCCCGGCGAGGAGACGGAACCCGAGCCGCAGCCCGGCGAGCGCGTCGTCTTCGGCGCGCATCTCGATCGCGGGCTGGGCCTGCCGGCTTCCACCTTCTTCCGCCAGTTCCTCGACAACTTTGGCCTGCAGCCGCACCACCTGCCGGCCAACGCCTGCATCCTCCTCAGCTGCTATGTGGCCTTCATGGAGGCCTACGCCGGCTTGTGGCCAGATATCGACTTCTGGAGCCGGTTGTTCTACCTCAAGGCGCAAACCACTGAGGGCCGCCTGCGGGCCTGCGGCGCCGCCTCGATCTACACCCGGCCGGGTACGCCCTTCCCCAAAATTCCAACCGTTGACTCGGTGAAGAACTGGCAGATGTCATTCTTCTACGTGCGCAACGAGGGGCAGCTCGTCGACCGGATCAACCTGCCGGAGTTCAACCCGGCTCCTCCAGTCGGCCGGATCAACTGGAGCTACAATGCCCGCACGACGGACCCGGACGCTGAGGTGAATCAGCTCTGGGACTTCCTGGGGGCGGCCGTCGCGAACGGGCTGACCGTCGAGGACCTCCTCTGCACCATCGCCGAGCGCCGGGTGCTGCCGCTCCAAAGGCGAACCCACAAAATCGGGCACATGTCCGGTCGGTTCGACCCGAACCGGACGTCCAAGGCGCTGCTCTCCAAGGCCCAGGTGGCCCACCGGGTGAACAACATCACCAAGGCGAACATGCCGGAGGAGTGGAACTACGGGCTGGCGCCCCACGACAGGGACCATCAACCCGAGCTGGTAAGCTTTGTGTTCTCGCCGGCTTCCGGCTTGCGGCTGCGAGGCCGACTTCCTTTTCCTTCTGCCGACTTCCGGCTTGCTGTTTGCTCATGTTTTCTGTTTTTCTAGCTCTTTGACCGCCAGAACGTCGAGGATGGCGACCTGGCGACGAGGAGGTGGACGCCGGATCACGCCGATCCGGCTGATCAAGCCGGCGACCAGGCTGGCGACGACGACCTGCTGCAGGCGCCTGACCTAGGCGGCCAGGGGGAGCACAATCCGCCCCCTTCACCGGAGCAGCAGGAGGATGAGGAGCCGGCGACGTCTGCCACGGGGCCGATCCCGGCCGTGCCCCTGCGCGCGAGGCCGCCAAGCACCACGGCGACTTCGGCGCTCAAGGGGAAGAAACGGGTTGGCGACCCCCGCTCCACTGCCGCCTTGGAGGCGAAGGCGAAGAAGCTCCGCCGGCAGCAGCCGAAGAAGGTTCCGGAGCAGGCCGGGTGAGCTCTCCCTCTCTCTTGTTTGATTCCTTTTCTTTCCTTACTCTTTATGCTTATCTTCTCCTTGTTTGTCCGGCTAGGGCCCCCATCAAGTTTGCCCAGGGCGGCGGCTCCCGGCAGACTCCGCGCGTCGTGTCGCCGCCTCCGCGCCAAAGGAGGGAGCCGACGCCACAGCCTCCATCGCGCGCACCTACGCTGCCGCCGCCTGCGGGTACTCCGCCTCCCGCAGGGGTGCCTTCCTTCGCCGTGCCGCTGGCCTCAGTGCCTGATCGCGGCACGCGGGCCGAGCCGACGCGCCAGCCGACGCTGGACGACATGTTCCCGCGCCGGACTCGTCTTCTGGACCCAGCCGCTAGGGCCGGCCGGGGCATGCCGACTTCGACCGGAGCTGGAGCCGGCAGGGCTGCACCGCCCGCGACCGGAGCCGGAGCCCGGCCAAGCGTGGTGGTGTTGGATGAGAGCCCGGAGGGGGCACCTCAGGCGCCGGAGACGGCTGCGCCGACTGGGCCATCTGCTTCGCCCGGAGCGCCGCCACCGCCGGAGCCGACGATGGAGGAGCCGGCTAGGCAAGAGCCGGCAAGGGATGAGCCGGCGCGCACGCAGGGCGCTGACTCGCGCGCGCTGGTGAGGACGGGAGCCCCATCGGCACCGCAGCAGGGCCTGCACGTGGCCAAGGGCGCTCTGCTTCTGCATGTGCCGTCCGCCTCCGACTCCAGCCTTGGCTCGGCTGGCACTATGGAGCAGGCGTGGCTCCGCGCCGACTCCTATGAGGTGACCAGCCGGGAGGGGAACCCCGGCCAAGCATCGGTGGAGATGTTCTTCTCCAGCTTGCAGGCCAACCTCAAGGCTAGGGCTGCCGAGGCCACGGCCAACCTTGCCAAGGTGGAGGAAGCCAGCAAGGTAAGCTTCATCTGTTTTTCAATTTGGTTATCATCCTGGTAGCCCTCCGAGGCATGGGCCGGCTGCTTGGAGCCGGTCCGGGTTTCACCTAGCATACTGATTTTCTTTTTTCCTTAGGCTGTGGCGGATCGGCGCACCAATCTGTACAACCGCGCCGTGACCCACTACCACAAGGCCAAGCTGGACCGGGCCGACTTGGCTCGCGAGCTGGAGGCCGTCAAGGGTAAGATCTTGCTTCTTCCGACTCGATGTCTTCTTTCTCTTTAGTCTTGGTTGGCTGATGTTTCTTTCCGGCTGCCTTGCAGCTGAAGCCGCCAAGGTCCCGCGGCTGGAGGCGGATCTCCGGGCTGCTCGCGCCCAGTGCGCCGAGAGCGAGGAGGCGGGCCAATCTGCAGCCGCCAAGCTCAAGGTGGCTGAGGGGGAGCTAGTGCGGCTGCGCCTGCTTGAGCAGAACCACCTCACCGAGCTTGCCTCCCTTAGGACGGCGGAGAAGGAGAAGGTGGAGGATCTGAGCCGGCGGCTGACTGAGGTGGAGAAGCAGCGGCTTGCGCTTCAGGAGGAGGTCACCACCAAGTCCACAGAGCTGTCGGCCACCGCCAAGCGCTGGACGGACGAGATTGGCGCGCTTGATCGTGGCTTGTCGGGTGAGTGCATCTCTATGTTCCCTTCCCTTTGCCGGCTTTCGGCTGTCGGCTGCCGGCTTTCGTTGGCAGCCGGCGGCAGAAACTTCTGATTTCTTCGCTATCTCCATCTTTGGGCTGGGGGCAGTCGGTTCTTGCCGGCTGCCGCCAGGCTTTTCCTTTTTGTCTTAGGACTTCGAAAATTTGCATTTTTCAGCTTATTTCGGCTTCGATGATTTCTGACTTGCTTCTTCTTGCAGCGGCCTTCCCGGAAACGCAGGATGCGGCGTTAGCAGCCGTTGGCGTTGCGCGCGAGTCCCGGAGGCGGGCGACTGGCGAGGGCAGCTCGGAGTACTTCACCATGGAGGACTATATGGCGTCCATGGCTGCCCGCGTCGAGCCCATCACCAAACTCGGCTGGGAGCTCCGGAAGGCGGCTGAGGAGCTGGTCCCGATGCTGTGGCCCGCGGAGGCGATGCCGCAAGATATCTCCAACCTCACCTCCTTGATGGAGCGGGCGCCGGATCGCTTCCTCGACTGGAAGGAGTCTGCCACGCGCGCTGGTGCCGACATGGCGCTGTCCTTTGTCCTCTCCTGGTACAACGAGGTGGACCTGGGGCAGCTCGAGTATCGGCGAGCCGGCGTGGAGGACAAGCTCCCGGCCGAACACAAGACCGCCCGGCTTGCCCGAGCCAGCGCCATTGCCGACTTCGTCGACAAGGGCCTCTTCGTCGCGGACCCGAACCCTCAATCTGATGAGGATTACGAGATGGAAGATGAGGAGGCGGAAGACGCGCCCGAAGACGACCCGGCAGCCGGCTCCGCTGACGCTCCTCCGGCTGGCCCTTCTCCAGCCGCTGCTTAGTTTACCTGTTTCTTTTGTTGCTTTTGCAAGACAATTTATTAAATCCCCGGAATGCCGGGTGCACATGTATGAACATTATCGTCCTTTCATTATGTCACACTTTAATGTGTTTGTTAATCACTTATGTGCCGAGTTGCTTTCTTTCGACTCGTTCGCTTTTTCCCATCCGCCCCACTCTTTGGCTGTGCTCTTGCCGGTCGTACGTCCGACTTGCGATCCGTCGCCGGATCAAGAGCGGGCCGCTGGGTGAGGCCGACAGTATTTCAGTCGAACGAGCTGAGTTCGGCAATCCGACACTTTTATGAAAAGTTGCAAGTCAACTCGCTCTTACTCTTTCCCTTAGTCGTTTTTCGCGTGCCGGCTCCCTAGGCCTTACTCCCGCCAGCCGGACAGCCGGGTTGCGGTCTGTAGCTGGATCGGAAGCCGGCTGTCGGAAACCGGATCACGTTACTGAGCCGACCGCGTGAGAGGGTTCAAGCCAATTGGCGAAACAAGGTAAAGTACGCGAAAAACTTGTCGGAAACGGCGCTCTTGGCACGTGCTTTTTCATAGCTTACAAAAGGGATACAAGGGATACATACATTCCTGCTCTCATGTGTAAAATGGGCGGAGTAAGTTGACATTCCAGGGACGTTTAGTCTCCTCGTCAGCCTTGTCCGGCTTGTTTTTCTTAGCCTCTTGGGCATCTATGAGATAGTAGGAATCATTGCCTACTGCCTTGCTCACGATGAAGGGACCCTCCCATGGGGATGACAGTTTATGCTGTCCGGCTGTCCGCTGGATCAGCCGGAGCACTAGGTCTCCTTCTCGGAATGCTAAGGGCTGGACCTTCCGGCTGTGATAGCGTCGGAGACTTTGCTGGTAGATGGTAGATCTGGACGCAGCCAGCAGCCGGGCCTCTTCGACCAGGTCGACTCCATCTTCGCGAGCTTCTTTGGCTTCAGCTTCAGTGTACAGCTTGGTCCTTGGCGCGTCGTGCTCGATATCAGTTGGCAAGACGGCTTCGGCCCCGTATACGAGGAAAAATGGCGTGAAGCCGACTGAGCGGTTTGTCGTTGTGCGCAGGCTCCACAGCACATTGGGCAGCTCTTCAATCCAGCAGCCGTCTGCTCGCTCGAGCGGCTCCACCAGCCGGGGCCGGATGCCGGCTAGGACCAAGCCGTTAGCCTTCTCCACTTGTCCGTTGGACTCTGGGTGCACCACAGAGGCTAGGGCCATCCGGATCCCCATTTCCCCGCAATAGCGAGAGAAAATGCCTTGGGAGAAGTTGTTGCCGTTGTCGGTGATGATGCTGTGGGGGTAGCCAAATCTCACAATGATTTCCTTGAGGAATGTGACGGCTGTGGAGCCGTCCAGCTTCTTGATTGGCTTGGCTTCGATCCACTTGGTGAATTTGTCAATCATCACCAAGAGATGTGTCATGCCGCCTCGCGCTATTTTGAACGGACCCACCATATCCAAGCCCCATACGGCAAACGGCCATGTGATGGGGATGGTTTTCAAGGCGGAAGCCGGCTGGTGTCTCTTCTTTGCGAAGCGCTGACAGCCGTTGCACTTCTTCACCAACTCTTCTGCGTCTCTGAGCGCAGTCGGCCAGTAAAAACCGTGCCGGAAAGCTTTGGCCACTATGGCTCTGGATGAGGCGTGATGTCCGCACTCTCCTTGATGGATTTCCCGTAGGAGTTCAATCCCTTCAGCCGGCTCGACGCACCGCTGGAACACCCCACTTACGCTGCGTTTGTACAGCTGGTGGTTGATGATTGTATAGGCCTTGGCCCTTCTCTCAATCTGCCTGGCCTGGACTCTATCATCAGGCAGCACACCGTCGGTGAGGTAGGAGAGGAATTCTTGTGCCCATGAAGGTACGCATCTTATCTCGAATACGCTGACCAACAGGGCCTCCTGCGTGGGAGCTTCCGGATTTGACTGCATGGTCGTCGGGTTCGGCTTGCTAGCCGGCGGGTTCGGCTTGCTAGCCCCCGAGTTTGGCGATGAAGCCCCCGGGTTGGACTGAGAAGTCTCCGGGTTCGGCATGGTAGCCGGCGGGTTTGGCTTTGAAGCCCCCGACTTGGGCGATGAAGCCCCCGGGTTCGGCTGAGCAGCCCCCGGGTCAGCCGGCACGAATATTGAATTCGAGTCCGGTGACGGTATGATGGACGGCTTCTTGAGAACCGCCAAGGCGATGCCCGGCGGAATGGCTTGCCGGGTTGAGCCAATCTTGGACAAGGCATCAGCCGCTTCGTTGTTTGCTCGTGGCACGTGGTGGAATTCGCAGCCGTCGAAGAAGCCGGATAGCTGCTGGACATGGAAGCGGTATGAGGCCATGTTGGCGTCCTTCGCGTCCCAGTCGCCAGATGCTTGTTGTATGACCAAGTCGGAGTCGCCGAAGCAGAGTATGCGACGCACGCCAATCTCCTTGGCCAGCTTCAGCCCATGAATGAGCGCTTCATACTCCGCCACATTGTTTGATGCGGCGAAGTGGATCTGCAGGACGTAGTCCAGCCGGTCTCCCTTGGGAGAGGTGAGGACGATGCCGGCTCCCAAGCCGTTGCGCATCTTCGAGCCGTCAAAGTGCATCTTCCAATGTGTGGAATCCGGCACAGGCGGCAGATACTGCATCTCAGCCCAGTCGACAAAGAAGTCCGCGAGGATCTGCGACTTGATGGCTGTGCGTGGCTCGTAGAGGATGGTGTGGGCGGCTAGCTCCAGGGCCCACTTGGCAACCCGGCCGTTGGCATCCTTGCTGCCGATGATTTCCGCCAAGGGCACTGTGGCAACCACCTTGATGGGGTGCTCTTGGAAGTAGTGCTTGAGCTTCTTGGCCGCCATGTAGACGCCGTAGGTGACCTTCTGGTAGTGGGGGTAGTTTTGCTTCGACTGGGAGAGCACTTCGCTAAGGTAATAGACTGGGCGCTGAACCAGCTGCTCCCTGCCGGCTTCTTTGCGCTCCACCACCAGGACAACGCTAACCACTCGGTTGGTGGCTGCGATGTAAAACAGCATCGGCTCCATTGAAGCCGGCGTTGCAAGGATTGGCGCGGTTGAGAGCACACGCTTCAAGTCCCGGAAAGCTTCATCCGCCTGCGGTGACCAGACGAACTTGTCCGCCTTCTTCATCAATTGATACAGGGGCAGTGCCTTCTCCCCCAGCCGGCTGACGAAGCGGCTCAAGGAAGCCAGGCAGCCAGCGAACTTCTGGACGTCCTTGAGGCACTGCGGCAGTTCCATCTTCTCCAGGGCACTGATCTTCTCCGGGTTGGCTTCGATCCCTCGCTGAGAGACGAGGTAGCCAAGGAGCTGGCCAGACGGCACGCCGAATGTGCACTTGGCCGGGTTGAGCTTCATCCGAAATCTTCTCAGATTGGTGAAGGTTTCTCTCAGGTCATCAAGGAGGGTAGTCGTCTCCTTGGTCTTTACAACGACATCATCCACATATGCGTGAACGTTTCTGCCGATTTGATCCTGCAAGCATTTTTGCATGCACCTTTGGTAGGTGGCGCCTGCATTTTTCAAGCCGAACGGCATAGTCGTGTAGCAATAAGCCCCGTACGGGGTAATGAACGAAGTCTTTATTTGATCATCCGGATTCAAAGGAATCTGGTGGTAGCCTGAATAGGCATCTAGAAAAGACAATAGTTCACAGCCGGCAGTCGAGTCTATGACTTGATCTATGCGCGGCAGGGGGAAGGGATCCTTCGGGCACGCCTTGTTCAGGCTGGTGTAGTCGATACACATGCGCCAGGAGCCGTTCTTCTTCAAAACCAGGACCGGGTTCGCCAACCAGTCCGGGTGCAGCACTTCCATGATGAAGCCGGCTGCCAGCAGCCGGGCGATTTCTTCACCGATGGCCTTCCTTCTTTCTTTGGCGAAGCGCCTGAGAGGCTGCTTCACCGGCTTGGCTTCAGGCCGGACGTGGAGGTGGTGCTCAGCCAACTCCCTCGGCACACCCGGCATGTCTCTTGGAGTCCATGCGAAGATGTCCCGATTCTCACGGAGGAAGCTGGTGAGCTCGCTTTCCTATTTCCTGCTCAAGCCGGCACCGATGGTGACGTACTTGTCCGGCTGCGCCGGGTCCAGCAGGATCTTCTTGGTGTTGTCGGCCGGCTGGAAGTGAGTCGTCCCAGCCAGGTTGCCTGCAGCCGGCATGTCTGTCTGCGCGGCCTTGGCGAGGGCGACGGCGTCGTGGATGAGCTGCTTCTCGGTGGCGATGACCAGCGTCTGGGCCATCTTGGAGCTCTGCGTGGCGCAGTCCATGGAGCGGCGATAGTCGCCGGCTATGGTGATGACCCCCTTTGGGCCAGGCAGCTTCATCTTCAGGTACCCATAGTGGGGCACCGCCATGAACTTGGTCAGGGCCGGCCTGCCTAGGAGCGCGTGGAAGGGACTCACGAGGTTCACCACCTCGAACTCGATTCTCTCGGTGCGGAAGTGATCCGGCTTCCCAAACATCACCTCCAGCGTGATCCGGCCGATCGGCTGGCAGCAGTGGCCTGGCACGATGCCATGGAAGACGGTGGGGGTGGGGCGCAACTCGGCCTCCTGGATGCCCAGCTTGCGGGCGGTGTCGCGGTAGAGGATGTTGATGCTGCTGCCGCCATCGATGAGG
Source organism: Lolium perenne (assembly GCF_019359855.2). Taxonomy (NCBI): domain Eukaryota; kingdom Viridiplantae; phylum Streptophyta; class Magnoliopsida; order Poales; family Poaceae; genus Lolium; species Lolium perenne. The sequence continues at coordinate 67,270,628 of NC_067247.2, forward strand.
ACGCGCGAAAAACGCACGCTGCGCCGGGTTGTGCCGATGGTGGGGTCGAGGACCATGGCGTAGCTGCCCGGCTTCGGCAGGACAGCCGGTGTGTCGCGGCGATCAAAGGTGATGGCCTGCTCTGACCAGTTTAGGTACTGGGGGACCGGCGGTATGACCGCGTTGACCTCGAGGGAACGGCTCTGCTGGCTCGTCTTGTCCTCGGGCTCAGAAGTGAAGATGATGTAGGTAGCATCTTCGGCCAGGTATCGGCCGCCATGATGCACTTGGTTAGCCTCGTGGTGCTCGAGGTTGGCGTTCTCCGCGCCGGCTTGGCCACCCGGCCCGCCGGCTGGTGGAGGCGGGGGTGGAGGCGGGAGAGGTTCACCGCTTGTCAGCCGCTTCATGAAGTGGCAGTCGTGGGTGGTGTGGTTGGAGGGGTTCTTGCCGCTGTGGTACTTGCACGGCGAATCGAGCATCTGCTCGAAGGTGTACTTCGGCTTCCACTGCCGGTCTTGCTTCTGGCGGCGGTTGCCGCCTGCCGCGTTGTCTGCCACGGCGGCTACGTGGGCGGAGCCGTACCGGCGGTCCGGCTGGTCGCTGTGACGCTTGCCGCGGTAGTTGTCCCGCCGGCTGCCATGAGAGGCGCCGCCTGCCGGCTTGTGCTCAGCCGACTTGTTGTTGTCCCTTCTTGCTGGGGCCGGTGAAATATCAGCCGGCGCCTTGCCGGCTTCCTCAGCCAGCGCGTACTTGTCCGCGATGGCCATCAAGGCGGCCATCGACTTGGGGTCACTGCGACGCAGCTTGTGCCACAGCATGGTGTTGGGCCGGCAGCCTCCCATGAAGAAGCTGATGGCTTGGATCTCGTGCACACCCTCGCAGGAGTTGCGCATCTCGCACCAGCGCGTCAGGTATGCGCGGTCCGTCTCGTCCAGGCCCTGCTTGCACATCTCAAGCTGCTGAGGGCGACCCGGCCGGCGATAGGTGCCGGTGAAGTTGCTGACGAAGGCCTCTTCGAAATCCAGCCAGCCGTTGATGCTGCCGGCTGGCAGGTTGTTGAGCCAGGTGCGGGCGGAGCCGACCAGCATCAGGGGGGAGTAGCGTACCGCCCAACGCTTGTTGCCTCGAGAGATGCCGACTGCGGTGGAGTAGTCCTGCAGCCAGTCCTCCGGCTTGGCGGTGCCGTCGTACTTGGGAGTGTCGCGGGGGAGCTGGAAGCCGTCAAGCACGGGCTCGTTGGCGATGCGGGGGCCGAAGCACTTGGGGCAAGCCGGGGCCTCCTCTTCCGCGATGCGGGATTCGACCAGCCGATCGAGGCGGTCTCTGGCGTCGACGGGCTCGATGCGGGGGCCCAGCCGGGAACGTGCCGGCTGGCGGGTGTCGGTTGCTTCCGGAGCCGGCCGGTGCTGGCGGCGGGGCTCGGAGTCTTGCTCCTGGTTCCGGCTTGGAGGAGGCCGGCTGCGGCTGCTGCCGCTCGGCTGGTGGCTCGGCCGGCCCGAGCTTGCGTGCGTGGCCCGGGAGTCACGGTGCCGGCTTGGTGCTGGGGAGGCGGACTCGGCCGTGTCCCTGGCGCCTTCTCTGTCGTTGCCTGCAGCGCCACGAGCGTGGGAAGCTCTGGGGGCATTGACATACCTGGGGTCGGCCGCCTGCCTGGTGGCTGCGTTGAGCAGCTCAGTCACCCGTTTGGTCTGGCGGCGTAACTCTTCGCCTTCAAGGCGGTTCAGCTCTTCTGCGGCGGCTTGTGCCGCGCGCATGTTCTTGTCGGGGGTGTTGTAGACGGGTTGCTCCGCGGACAGAGTCGGCGAAGGAGCACCGTCGCGGGCGATCTCGGCGCCAAGGTCGCGGCCCCTACGGCGGATCTGGCCGGCTCGACTGGGACCGTCGCCGCCTGGAGTGAGGCCGTGGGCGCGGTTGTACTCGCGCTGGGTGATCTCCATCTGGCGCTTAGCAGCAGCCAGTTCTTCTGTTTGCTTGAGGAGGAGCTGGCGATGCGCCTCCAAATCCGCCTCGATGGTGGTGGGGTCGGCGCCAGGCGTGAGCGGGGTGCTCAGTTTCGCCCGGACCTCGTCCAGCCGGGACGGTGGTGGTGGCGCCTTTGGGCCCGAGCCGGAGGCGTTGGGGTCGACGTTGCGCTCCAGGTTGGGGCCGCGGGTGCGCGGGTTCTTGGTGGGGAGCTCCTCGCAAGCCATCATGACTTGCACGATGGCGGGGCTGGCGGGAGCGCTGCTGCCGGCTCGCGGAGGAGGGCTTGCGCAGCGCAGCACCTGCCGCGGGTAGCGCGGCGGTGCGATTGTCGTGACGTAGACGTCGTGGCCGCCGAAGGAGATGACGCTGCCGCCGGCTGGGAAGGGCCGGTCAGCGAAGCAGCCAGCGTTGTCGCTGACGCAGTCGAGGGAGCCGAATCTCCAGATCAAGCCTGAAGCGACTCGCTCGCCGGTGGTGATGGTGAGGCCCGTCCGGATGAAGACACCGGCCGAGGATGCTGAAGGCCCCACGGTGGGCGCCAAATGTCGTGGTATCGTCACGGCATATGCCATAGGGTGGCTAATCGAAGGTGGTTCCTGAGAGATCTCACGGCGGTATCCGGATGCGGGTATGGGGACGAGCGACACAGCGACGTACCCAGGTTCGAGGCCCTCCGATGGAGGTAACACCTCTACTCCTGCTATGAGTGTATATGATGATCACACAGTACAATGGTGCTCCTAGAGCTGTGTCCGGCTGCTCCTGGGAGGCTAAGGGAGACGATGGTCTCTCTCACAGGGCAGCGCTAAGGGTGGAATGAAGTGAGAAATGATCGATCCCCTGCACGAGAGGGGGTAGTGCGGCTTATATAGGCACCGGCACTTTACATATAAGACCCTATAGTCTACTGGCCGGCTTGGCCGGCTCCGGCTTCTGCTCCTTCCTGAGGCGGTGACGTCAGGAGCCGTTGAGGCCTCATGGCCTGTCCCATCCGGCTGCCACGGTCAGCGGTATGGAGAGGAGGTGTCCCCGTCGCCGTCAGCCACTGTAGCCAGTACGGATCGACGTAGACCATGATGGCCTGTCCGGCGCGTGGCACTATTGCTCCACAGTGCCCCGCGCTTTACGGAAGATGAAGTCAGCGTGGACTTTGGGAACCCGGATCACCAACCCGGTTCCTTCTAGTGCAAGACTCGCCAGCCTCGAGTCGGTCTGAGGTACAAACCCCCAGTCGGATATGGCTTGTAGAAGCCGGCCCAGCTACAGCATTGGCGGCCGTAGCCAGGCCGACTAGGACCTAGAGCCAGCCGGCTTCCGGACCAGCCGGCCACGGCGCCAGCCGGCTGCTCCTCAGCCGGCCTTTGCCGCGAGCCGGCCAGTGGCCAGCTGGCTACTCCGCGTCCATTGCCCTACCCGGGGTCTTCCCCCCGACAATTTGTCAATTGCCCAACTGTAATTTGTTCACCCAACATGCTGTTTATCTTATGGGAGAGACACCTCTAGTGAACTGTGGACCCCGGTCCAATTCTCTATACTGAAATACAATCTACTGCAATACTTGTTCTACTGTTCTCTGCAAACAATCATCATCCACACTATACATCTAATCTTTTGTTACAGCAAGCCGGTGAGATTGACAACCTCGCTGTTTCGTTGGGGCAAAGTACTTGGTTTGTGTTGTGCAGGTTCCACGTTGGCGCCGAAATCCCTGGTGTTGCGCCGCACTACATCTCGCCGCCATCAACCTTCACGTGCTTCTTGACTCCTACTGGTTCGATAAACCTTGGTTTCTTACTGAGGGAAACTTGCCGCTGTGCGCATCACACCTTCCTCTTGGGGTTCCCAACGGACGCGTGTCGAACGGAAAGACAATACGTCAACCACGCGCATCAATGGACATGATTGGAGAAAGTTTGCTTTTGACTACGGTCTGAAGAAGGGCGACGAGCTGAGCATCAGAAACTCAAACGGGCAGATATACGTAACTGCTTACAGAGTTGGAGACACTTCTAAATATATAATATGTAACTTTTTTGTACTCATATCCTTTGATTACTGCATTCTGAGCAGTTGTTCTAAACCATTCCCTCTGTTCTAGCTTGCTGGGTTAACATGATCAAAGCTGCAGATCCCCTGATGGAACAGGAGCGGATGTCACAAAGGGCACCCACACCAGCACCGGCACCGGCTTCCCACTCTCCTGCATCAGCACCGGTTCCTGTACCAGCACCGTTTATTGCATCTACCCAGTAGGCCCCTACATCGCATTGGTTCTGTAGAGGCCCCATATACTACACCTGCCCAAGTGCCTCCCGCATCAAGCATCGGTTCCTCTAGTTGCACTGTTTATCGCACCGCCCAACTTGATCTCTCGTATCAGCACCGGTTCCTCTAGAGGCACCGTTTAGTGCACCTGCCCAGCAGTCTCCTGCATCAGCACCGGCTCGTGTACCAGCCCAGGCTCCTGCACCTGCCCCAGCCAGATCACCAAGGTCTCAGCTCATTGCTGTGGCCACCCGTGTGGTGACCAGGACGCATCTGAAGGCTATGTTCGTGAGTATATGACAGCATAACTGCTCTTATCTTGATGTCTTCTCTGCTCAAAGTCTCACATGGTTCAGTCTTCAGTGCATTGGTGCCATTGACTAATTTTTGTTGGTATCTCTTGCTTTGAATCAGAAATTGCCTAAAAGTATCGCCAAGGATCTCAATGCTGGCCGAAGGGGCAAGATTTCCCTCGTCATGGAGAGTGAAGGTCTCACCGTGGAGGGACGGTACTCCGTTAGTCCCACAGATGGCCGCTTGGCTGTTACTTCCAGGTGGAAAAAGTTCATTGACGGTGCCAAACTTCACATTGGATCAAAGTTGAAGGTCAAGATCTTTCGATGCCACTGTGACATGCTGGTCATCAAGTTTGCGGTTGTCTAGTTCTATTGTCCCATGAGCCCTTAGCAAATGCATTTGTAGTTATACTTATATAAGGTTATATTATCTGAACTGCTAATTAATTGTATGGGTGGTAAAACTCTGGCAAGCTTTTGCTCTTAGCAAGTATGTATGTATGATCAGTGCAAGAAGGCTTACCTGAGCCGCCTGAACCACGGCAGATTCGAATCCACCTTAGCTATCTAGCTAGAAATACAACCTTTGCAGAAAGAGGATTTGCAGTACGGGGAGGCTGACATTGGGGACCCATGAGCCAGCAGCGTCGTCAACGTTTTAAAGGCGGCAGGAGATCGAAACAAAAAAAAAGCCAAAAATTAGTTGGTAAACAAAATCCAAGAAATGAAACTTTTACCTTTCTGAGAGGATGACATGCGGGACCCATGAGGCAGCATCATCCTCAACTATTCCAAGGCGGCAGGGGATCAAAATAAAAATAGGAAATAGCCAGAAATTAATTAGGGTAAAAAATAAATCTATCAAAGGAAACCTTTATTGTTCATAGAGGATGACATGTGGGACCGACCTGCCAGCTGCGTCGTCATGGTTTCAAAGGGGGCAGGGGATCAAAAGAAAAAGGCAAATAACCAGAAATTAGGGGTAAAAAATAAATCCAACAAAGGAAACTTTTATTGTTCATAGAGGATGACATGCGGGACCCATGAGCCAGCAGCTTCCTCAACGTTTCAAAGTCGGCATGAGATTGAAAGAAAAAGGCAAGTGACCAAATATCAGGAGCCAAAAATAATCCAAGAAAAGAAATTTTGTTGTACATAGAGGATGACATGCGGGTCCCATTTTGCAGCAGCGGTCTCAACATTTCCAAGGCGGCACAGGACCAAAAGAAAAATGAAGTAGCCAGAAATCAGGGGGTGAAAAAAATCCAAGAAAAGAAAGATTTCAATTGGGCTGCATCTGGACATCTGGGCCTTCGAACTATCCTGCTGGGCCTTTTGACTTGTACAATTTCAGCCCACTCCAAAACAGGAAAGTTTGGATTTTTCTAAAAAAAACAGGAAAGTCCTATGCTTCGCAAAAACACAAAACAAGGAGATTCAACATATAAGTTTGTTTATGTAAAAATAAAGATTTAATTTATCCGTTTACAATAGCTCAGAGCGAAATACAATGTTTATTGTCTGCAAAATAATCAAGATATCACATGTTTCTTGTACGGGGAGGCTGACATCGGGGACCCATGAGCCAAACAGGCGTCGTCAACGTTTTAAAGGCGGCAGGGGATGGAAAGAAAAAATAAACCAAAAATCTGTTGGTAAAAAATACAAGAAAAGAAACATTTTCGTTCTGAGAGGATGACATGCGGGACCCATGAGGCAACAGCATCCTCAGCGTTAATTGTTCATAGAGGTTGACATGTGGGACCCGTGAGCCAGCAGCGCCCTGAACGTTTTAAAGGCTGCAGGAGATCGAAAGAAAAAATAAGCCAAAAATCGTTTGGTCAACAAAATCCAAGAAAAGAAACATTTACCGTTCTGAGAGGATGACATGCGGGACCCATGAGGCAGCAGCATCCTCAACGATTCCAAGGCGGTAGGGGATCAAAGGAAAAAAGGAAATATCCCGAAATTAATTAGGGGTTCAAAATAAATCCATCAAAGGAAACTTTTATTGTTCACAGAGGATGACATGTGGGACCGACCTGCCAGCTGCGTCGTCATCGTTTCAAAGGGGGAAGGAGATCAAAAGAAATAGGCAAATAGCCAGAAATTAGGGGTAAAAAATAACTCCAAGAAAGGAAACTTTTATTGTTCGTAGAGGATGACATGCGGGACCCATGAGCCAGCAGCTTACTCAACGTTTCAAAGGCGGCATGAGATCGAAAAAAAAGGCAAGTGACAAAATATCAGGAGCCAAATATAATCCAAGAAAAAAACTTTATTGTACATAGAGGATGACATGCGGGTCCCAATTAGCAGCAGCGGTCTCAACGTTTCAAATGCGGCTTGAGATCAAAAGAAAAAGAAAGTTGATTGTACATAGAGGATGACATGCGGGTCCCATGAGTCAGCAGCTTACTCAACGTTTCCAAGGCGGCAGGGGATCAAAAGAAAAAAGAAATAGCCAAAAATCAGAGGGTGAAAAAAAAACCCAAGAAAATAAACTTTTATAGCACATAGAGGATGACATGCGGGTCCCATGAGCCACCAGGTTCCTCAACGTTTCAAACGTGGCATGAGATCGAAAGAAAAAGGCAAGTGACCAAATATCAGGAGCCAAAAATAATTCAAGAAAAGAAACTTGAGTGTACATAGAGGATGACATGCGGGTCCCATTTAGCAGCAGCGGTATCACCGTTTGAGAGGCTGCACGGGATCGAAAGAAAAAAGGCAGTGACCAAATATCAGCAGCCAAAAATAATCCAAGAAAAGAAATTTTATTGTACATAGAGGATGACATGCGGGTCCCATGAGCTGCAGGGGTCCTCAACATGGCATGAGATCGAAAGAAAATGCAAGTGACCAAATATCAGGAGCCAAAAATAATTCAAGAAAAAGAAACTTGATTGTACATAGAGGATGACATGCGGGTCCCATTTAGCAGCGGTATCACCGTTTGAGAGGCTGCACGGGATCGAAAGAAAAAGGCAAGTGACCAAATATCAGGAGCCAAAAATAATCCAAGAAAAGAAATTTTATTGTACATAGAGGATGACATGCGGGTCCCATTTAGCAGCAGCGGTCTCACCGTTTGAGAGGCGGCAGGGGATCGAAAGAAAAAGGTAAGTGACCAAATATGAGGTGCCAAAAAAATCCAAGAAAAGAAAGTTTTATAGTACATAGAGGATGACATGCGGGTCCCATTTAGCAGCAGCGGTACCACCGTTTGAGAGGCGGCAGGGGATCGAAAGAAAAAGGCAAGTGACCAAATTTGAGGTGCCAAAAAAAACTCCAAGAAAAGAAAGTTGATTGCTCATAGAGGATGACATGCGGGTCCCAATTAGCAGCAGCGGTCTCAACGTTTCCAAGGCGGCAAGGGATCAAAAGAAAAAGGAAGTAGCCAGAAATCAGGGGGTCAAAAAAAATCCAAGAATAGAAAGAATTTTGGTTCATAGAGGATGACATGCGGGACCCATGATCCTGCATCGTAAACGGCTCGATCGGAGAGCGTTGAACGAGATGGCGCGATCGAGAAAAAAAACAATGCTAGAGAGGCTGCCATCTGGGCCCTACATCCCTCGGCGGTGCGGATTTGCGTTGACTCGGCCGGCGAACCCGAGAATTCGAGATGCACCACGTCCCGGGCCACCATACGCAACGTTTTGGCCGGTTTCGTCGGGCTAGGTGGCCTCAAAAACGAGAAAAAAAACGTTTTGACATGCACAACGGACAGACCCAAAATCGTCGGCCATGGTACACCAGCAACCACGGCGCGACTTCAACTTCGTCAGCCATGGCAACTTTTCTTGTAGTGAGGCCCAGCCCCAAATCATAGCCCAACACTAGCCTGTAACCCTTCGCTCCAGATAAACTCGAAGAGGACAAGCGCGTCTTCGTCTTCTTCGTCTCTGCCTCGCCCGCACGCACTGGAGAGCGACACTGCGACACCCACGCCACGTCCTGCGTCGCCGCCGCAGTTGTTGACCGCCAGCACACGACGGAGAACCTATAAAACGCACCGACGCCCACTATTTCCCTCTCCTCTGCTCAATTTTCCCCCAGATGGAAACCCTAGCTACGCCGGCCAACTCGTCTCGCCGCCGATTGGGGCCGTCTCAAGCCCAACGGTGAGGTCCTGGAGGTGCGCCTCGTCTTCTATTCCCTCTGGGAGGAAGATAGCTTCGATGATGCCTGCAGTCGGGCGACCCGGCGGATTCCTTCCACAGCTCATCGCCGGTATCGGCGAGGTTGAGCTCGTTTCCACCCATGATCGACGCCATCGACCACACCAACGCCACCAGGGTACGATTGCGCATCTCTGGACTATTCATTTGCATGATTTGGTCCACCGTAGCCTATTTCCCGAGTTCGCCGGAAACGCGCCGCCGCAGTAGAGCTCGCCGGAGCTACTCCGGTGACCTCTAGTTGGTGGCGATGGTACCATCAGACTCCCCGTGACGCGTAGAGTAGCACCGACATCAGCGCGCACCCGTAGGTCGCCGGAATCTCGCCGCCATTGCCAAGTTTGCCGGCCACCGTGAGCTCCTGGACTTGGTCTCGATTTTGACCAGTCCACGCTCACGTGGCAGTCCACGTGGACCTCTGGCCCACTGGTCAGTGCCTCTGTGGGTACATTAGCCGGGTGTGTTTAGTTATTTCCTTTTAAATTTCAATTCAAAAATTACTGCAACTTTGCAAAATTATATAAAATCCATATTAACTCAGAAAAATGAAAATAATATATCAAAATTCTTAGAAAACTAAACTCTATCCAATAAAAATATAAAATTAAATTTTTATTTTTAATAAAAATTCAATTATTTAAGACTTGTTAATTAAGCCTTATTTATTAATTCTAAATTCAATTAAACTTCAATAATTAGAAAAACTTCTAAATTTAATAAAAACCAGTAAGTAAATCAGGAAAATATTAAAACTAATTTTCCTTTACTTTTAACTTATTAAATCCTTAATAAGAGGATTTAAACCTCAATTAATAATTACCTTAATTATTAATTGTTTAAAAATAATAAAATGCCAAATTCAATATTATTTTTATTCCCAAATTATTAATAACTTCAACTTTAAAATGAAGTTATTAATCTTAGGACTAGATGGTAATTAGAAAACCCTAGTTCCATTATACCTTAACTGGTAGTTCATAATTTCATGTGGGATCCTAAAACCCTAATGCCATTCAGAACCCAGCTCCATTACTTCATATGAACCTTAAATGGTTTCCAAACCTGCACCCAAGTTAACATGTGATCATGTTACTTGAATAATAGTCATAGAACCATAGTAGCAACTAAATACTCGTCATGTCCACATAAAATATAGAAGACCTATCACTAATAGGTGGGTATCCCATGTGCCCATCTTCATCAGACCTAGATGATCAAATGGGGTTGACCAGATGTAAACCCTAGCTCCAAACCTCAGAGACATTAACCTTACCTATCCATGCTTAGAATCACACCATTGTGATGAACCTATATAGCAACCAGGCTTATTACCTTGTATTACCTAACCATACTCCACTAAACCCTATTAGTGTAAGATAATCAATAATCATCCTACTTAGGAATCAACTATTTCTTACTTAGTAAATCCAATAGCAAACCCTAGACAACCTTAAACCTAATTGGGATACTTCTTATTACTTAAGAAGTATGTTCTTCAAAAGTTATTCTTTTGAAGTAAACAGAGAATTATCATCAACCCTGCCTAATAGGACCTATAGACAATAGCCAGCTATCACTAGCAAGATAAACCAATCTTGATAGCACCCATGTGTAATTAATTTCTTAAGATGCCTAGGCATAACTCCACCTGGTATTGATAAATCCAACCTTGTTAGGATCCATCTAATATCTACTCCAGAGCCAATTGGAACCATAGTTAACCATAAAACCCACAAACCTAATTACCATATTTGTTCTTTATCAAAGTACATGTTCTTCAAAAGTTATTATTTTAAAGTATATGATAATCAATCATTAATCATGCCATATAGTACTAAAACTGACCACTGTTCTTTACTTGTTAACATTATGCCAATTATCATTCTTTGTGTGCTCAATTGATTATTATGCTTTATATCTACCTATTTATAATACCAAGTAATCACACCTGAATAAGAACCTTATATGTGAATCACTCTAAAAGTGCAACACACCCTAAACCAATCATTACAACTCACTGATCCTAAATCATCGGGGTTAGGTCACGCTTAGAGCGATTGCATCTCATAATTATGCATTATTGCATCCTTGCCAATCTTTTAAACATCGTCCTTACCGGACGATGATGCTATTTCATAATTTGGAGTTATTACGTATCGAAGACCTTGCCTGCATAATCTTGCAGTCAAGAAAGGCAAGTTCATCACTTGCTCATGTCATTTGAGTATCTTTATCAAATTACTTGCAAAGTACTATGTTTATCACTATTGCATAAAAACCAAAACCACTATTTTCATAACTATGAATATGACTATGTGGTGGGCAATGGAACCATGGATTGTGTTGATATGGTGGAGGTTCCATTGCAAGGGTTTATATCCATCTAGGATTAAACAACAAATGTCGTCCAGTGATTCTTGTGCCGTAATACCCGTGTTAACCATAAGATCCGGAGTGGGACGGAGTAGTCAAAAGTGTTTCCACCTCTCGTTCATCAACGGATGCGCTTTACCGTAGTACACTTGTAATCCAAGGGGGCAAGCGGTGAGGCTGGGGAGTCCTAAGTCCCCATGGCATTGTCCGTAGTACACTTGTCGCCCGAAGGAGCAAGCGGTGAGGCTGGGGAGTCCTAAGTCCCCACGGTATTGAGGTCTATGATGGGTTGTAGCTACCGGCGTAGGAATGTATGGTAGAGCCCTGCATTGACGTCGTGGTCGGGGTCCACCCTGAAATCTACGGGAATAACGGGACCGGCGTGGACCCAGGGTCGGGGCATGCAACAAAGGGTGGGTGTTCGAGGTAGCGGAGGAACATGATTGGCTAGACCTTATACCGGGCCTCACACCATAGGGAGTGTGGACGGGAAGATCACCCGGTTGGCACCAAGGTTAAGATCTCTTATGGGTAAAGCAACACACCTCTGCAGAGTGTAAAGAACCGTGACCTGTCACTCCCTGTTCCGGGATATGGAACTGCGAATGCGGCCGGAAAGGAGCTCCATGAAGTTCTAGTAAACCGGTGAAGGCTGACGGACATAGTTATTCTGAATAAAAGCAACCTTTTGAAGAAATGGTTATGAAAACCTGCATTGGTATTAGACTTTCTGGTCTAATGCTGTAGCTAGTGCATTAAACACCTCTTTCCTATAATGAACTTGTTGAGTACGCTCGTACTCATCCCACTCTTAAATCCCCTGCTTAGATATGGAGGCATTGAAGGAGGATCTACAGTGCAACTCGGAGACCGAGGAGTCAACAACTACTTCACGGGACATGACCCTGTCAGAAGAATCAGATATCACATCCAACAAGGAGAAAACCTAGTTTAGCCATATGATACGCCTCCGACGTATCGATAATTTCTTATGTTCCATGCCACATTATTGATGATATCTACATGTTTTATGCATACTTTACATCATATTTATGCATTTTCTGGAACTAACCTATTAACAAGATGCCGAAGAGCCGATTCTTTGTTTTCTACTGTTTTTGGTTTCAGAAATCCTAGTAAGGAAATATTCTCGGAATTGGACGAAATCAACGCCCAGGGGCCTATTTTCACACGAAGCTTCCAGAAGACCGAAGAGTCAACGAAGTGGGGCCACGAGGCGGCCAGAAGGTAGGGCGGCGCGGCCCAAGCCCTGGCCGCGCCACCCTGTCTCCTGGGCCCCTCGTGTGGCCCCCTGACCAGCCCTTCCGCCTACAAATAGCCTTCGTCGCGAAACCCCCAGTACCGAGAGCCACGATACGGAAAACCTTCCAGAGACGCCGCCGCCGCCAATCCCATCTCGGGGGATTCAGGAGATCGCCTCCGGCACCCTGCCGGAGAGGGGATTCATCTCCCGGAGGACTCTACACCGCCATGGTCGCCTCCGGAGTGATGAGTGAGTAGTTCACCCCTGGACTATGGGTCCATAGCAGTAGCTAGATGGTTGTCTTCTCCTCATTATGCTTCATTGTCGGATCTTGTGAGCTGCCTAACATGATCAAGATCATCTATCTGTAATGCTATATGTTGTGTTTGTTGGGATTCGATGAATATAGAATACTATGCTATGTTGATTATCAATCTATTACTTATGTGTTGTTTATGATCTTGCATGCTCTCCGTTATTAGTAGAGGCTCTGGCCAAGTTTTTACTCTTAACTCCAAGAGGGAGTATTTATGCTCGATAGTGGGTTCATGTCTCCGTGAATCTGGGGGAGTGACAGAAACCTCTAAGGTTATGGATGTACTGTTGTGATACGTCCAATTTGCATCACTATTTTATATCATAATTTGCTGTTATTCATTGATATATTTCATATTGGGACACAATACTTATGTTATTTCATCTATTTTGCATGTTTCATCATTATTGGAGGATCAAGCACCGGAGCCAGGATAAAGCTGGAAAAACCACCGTCAGAACGCAATATTTCGGAAGATCAACTGTGGAAGGAAATTATACCAAAAATCCTATTTTTCAAGATGACGAAGGAAGCCAGAAGGAGGAGCCAGGTGGACCCAGGGTGGGCCCACACCATAGGGCGGCGCGGCCCATGGCCTGGCCGCACCACCATGTGGTGTGGGGGACCCACAGCCCCTTTCGCCTCCTTTTCTTCGCGAAACCCTTCGTCCCGAAAACCTAAGCCACAGAGGGTACCTCACGAAGAGTTACAGCCGCCTCTGCGGGGCGGAGAACACCAGAGAGAAAAGAGCTCTCCGGCGGGCAGGAATCCGCCGGGGAAATTCCCTCCGGGAGGGGGAAATCGACGCCATCGTCACCGTCATCAAGCTGGACATCATCTCCATCACCATCATCATCATCTCCATCATCATCACCGCCGTCTCCACCGCTGGACACCGTCACCGCCGTAGCAATTTGGGTTTGATCTTGATTGTTTGATAGGGGAAACTCTCCCGGTATCGATCTCTACTTGTTGTTGATGCTATTGAGTGAAACCATTGAACCAAGTTTATGTTCAGATTGTTATTTATCATCATATCACCTCTGATCATGTTCCATATGATGTCTCGTGAGTAGTTCGTTTAGTTCTTGAGGACATGGGTGAAGTCTAAATGCTAGTAGTGAACTATGGTTGAGTAATATTCAATGGTATGATATTTAAGTTGTGGTGTTATTCTTCTAGTGGTGTCATGTGAACGTCGACTACATGACACTTCACCATTTATGGGCCTAGGGGAATGCATCTTGTATTCGTTTGCCAATTGCGGGGTTGCCGGAGTGACAGAAACCTAAACCCCCGTTGGTATATCGATGCAGGAGGGATCGCAGGATCTCAGAGTTTAAGGCTGTGGTTAGATTTATCTTAATTACTTTCTTGTAGTTGCGGATGCTTGCAAGGGGTATAATCACAAGTATGTATTAGTCCTAGGAAGGGCGGTACATTAGCATAGGTTCACCCACACAACACTTATCATAACAATGAAGATTATTTAGCCGTATGTAGCGAAAGCACTAGACTAAAATCCCGTGTGTCCTCGAGAACGTTTGGTCATTATAAGTAAACAAACCGGCTTGTCCTTTGTGCTAAAAAGGATTGGGCCACTCGCTGCAATTGTTACTCTCGCACTTTACTTACTCGTACTTTATTCAACCTGTTACATCAAAAACCCACGAATACTTGTCTGTGAGCATTTACAGTGAATCCTTCATCGAAACTGCTTGTCAACACCTTCTGCTCCTCGTTGGGATCGACATTCTTACTTATCGAAAATACTACGATACACCCCCTATACTTGTGGGTCATCAAGACTATTTTCTGGTGCCGTTGCCGGGGAGTGAAGCGCTATTGGTAAGTGGAATTGGTAAGGAAAACCTTTACTGTTTGTGCTGATTTTATTTCTGCCTGCTGCTATAAGTCATTATGGAGAGATCTTCTCTTCAATTTCTATTTGGGAAATCTACTACTACTGCAACGGTAGTGGATGAGGCGCCAGGTGAGGAAGTGATACCATATAAAATACCTATGAAAATTATTGAACGTGTTATGGATAACCGCTATGAAGGGGATGGAACTGTCCACCCTGGAGATCATTTATTGTTCTTGCATGAATTATGCGGTTTATTCAAGTGTGCAGGTATTGCTATGGATGAAGTGAGGAAGAGACTATTCTCTTTATCGCTGTCTGGTAAAGCGGTGCATTGGTATAAATTACTGGATAATGGGGATTCTCTCGAATGGAATGATATTGTGCCCCGGTTTTATTCTAAGTTCTATCCTCCAAGTGAAATTCACAAGGATCGGAATCGCATATATAATTTTTGGCCTCATGATGGAGAGAGTATTGCCCAAGCTTGGGGGAGATTGAAGTCTTTAATGCTCAAATGCCCCATTCATGAGCTTCCTGGTAATGTTATTATTGATAATTTCTATGCAAGACTTTCTTTTCAAGACAAGACCTTGCTGGATACTTCTTGTTCTGGATCATTTACACGCAACAAAGAAGAGTTTAAAAGGGACCTTCTTGATCGGATCCAAGAAAATACTGAAGGTTGGGAGAACGACAAGGACAGAGAATCAGGTATAATTTATGATTATAAATGCATTGAAGCTTTTATGGATACTGATAAATTTCGTAATATGAGTGCTACATATGGTCTTGAATCTCAAGTTGCTGTAAATCTTTATAAAGCTTTTGCCTCTCATTATGAATTGCCAAAGAAAAATTTTGATAAGTATCATGAACCGTATAAAGATAAAATTGATTCATCTATTAATAAATGTGTTGTAGTTGAAACTGCTGATCATGTTATTCCTGAAGCTTATATTGAAAAAACTCCTTTCCCTGCTAAAATGAAGGAGTACTCTGTTATAAATAGTGCGGTTCATAAAAGTGAAAAGAAACCTGTAGAACCTGAAGAACAAATAAAAGTTGAACTCTTTGTTGCAATAGTTAAAGATCTTGTGACTGAAAATGTGGAGGATGGTCATATTATTTTCTGTGAAGATGCTTCTAATATTGTTTCACATCCTAATAAACCCAAACAAGCTAGTGTTCCTATGCTATCTATTAGAATTGGTGATCATTGCTATTATGGATTATGTGATATTGGTGCAAGTGTTAGTGCTATTCCTTATGAGCTTTACACGGAGATTATGCACGAAATTGATTCTTGTGAACTTGAAGATATTGATGTGGTTATTCAGCTGGCTAATAGAGAAACTATTTCTCCAATTGGTATTGTTCGAGATGTGGAAGTTTTATGCGGTAAGATTAAATATCCTGCTGACTTTTTGGTACTTGGTTCTCATTGCTAGTGATTATTGTCCTATTATTTTTGGTAGACCTTTTCTAAATACTTGTGGAGCTATTATAGATTGCAAGAAAGAGAAAATTTTGACTAAATTTGCTGGTGAATCTTATGAGTTTAACTTCTCTAAATTTACCAAAACTCCTTATAAAGCTGATTTACCTAGTAATGATTTTAAAATGGAGCAATGTGCATCTATTGTTCTTGTTCCTAATAATCCTTTGCAGCAACATTTGGAGGATAGCGAGAGTGAAGTTTTTAGGAAAGAAAGAGATGAGCTTGAGGAAATTTTTCTTCGCCAACCTATTCTTAAGCATGATTTACCGGTGGAAGATTTGGGTACAACACCGCCACCAAAGGAAGATCCTGTTTTTGAATTAAAGCCTTTGCCTGATAATCTTAAATATGCTCATATTGATGATAAGAAAGTATATCCTGTTATTATTAGTTCTAAGCTTTCAGAGATTGAGGAAGAAAGGTTATTGGAAATATTGAAGAAGCACCGAGGCGCTATTGGCTACACTCTTGATGATTTGAAAGGGATTTCTCCTTCTATTTGCCAACATGCTATTAATATGGAAGATGATGCAAAGCCTGTTGTTGAACATCAGTGTCGTCTAATTCTGAAGATGAAGGAAGTGGTAAGGAATGAGGTATTAAGACTTCTTGAAGCTGGTATTATATATCCTATTGCTGATAGTAGATGGGTTAGTCCTGTGCATTGCGTTCCCAAGAAAGGAGGAATGACTGTTGTGCCTAATGATAATGATGAGCTCATCCCTCAAAGAGTAGTTGTAGGGTATAGAATGTGCATTGATTTTCGAAAAGTTAATAAAGTTACTAAGAAAGATCATTACCCTTTACCATTTATTGATCAAATGCTAGAAAGATTGTCTAAAAATACTCATTTTTGTTTTCTTGATGGTTATTACGGGTTTTCACAAATTGTCATTAAAGCTAAAGATCAAGAGAAAACCACTTTCACTTGTCCCTATGGAACTTATGCTTATAGACGTATGCCTTTTGGTTTATGTAATGCTCCTGCTACTTTTCAAAGATGCATGTCTGCTATTTTTCATGGTTTTTGTGAGAGTATTGTAGAGGTATTCATGGATGATTTTTCCGTCTATGGGAATTCTTTTGATAGTTGCTTGCGAAACCTTGATAAAGTTTTGCAGAGATGTGAAGAAACTAACCTTGTTCTTAATTGGGAGAAATGCCACTTTATGGTTAATGAAGGAATTGTATTGGGACATAAAATTTCCGAGAGAGGTATTGAAGTTGATAGAGCTAAAGTTGAAGCAATTGAGAAGATGCCCTATCCAAGGGATGTTAAAGGTATTCGTAGTGTTCTTGGTCATGCTGGGTTTTATAGGAGATTTATTAAAGATTTCTCCAAGATTTCAAAACCTCTTACTAATCTTCTTCAAAAAGATGTACCATTTGTTTTTGATGATGATTGTAAGGAAGCTTTTGAAACTCTAAAGAAAGCCTTAACAACTGCTCCTATAGTTGAACCTCCTGATTGGAATTTACCCTTTGAGATTATGTGTGATGCTAGTGATTTTGCTGTAGGCGCTGTTCTTGGACAGCGAGTAGATAAAAAACTGAATGTTATTCATTATGCTAGTAAAACTCTTGATGCTGCTCAAAGAAATTATGCCACAACTGAAAAAGAATTATTAGCTGTAGTCTTTGCTTGCGATAAATTTAGATCTTATATTGTTGATTCAAAAGTTACTATTCATACTGATCATGCTGCAATTAGATACCTTATGACAAAGAAAGATGCTAAGCTGAGGCTTATTAGATGGGTACTTCTTTTGCAAGAATTTGATTTACATATTGTAGATAGGAAAGGTGCTGATAATCCTGTTGCTGATAATTTGTCTAGATTAGAAAATATTTCTTATGATCCTGTTCCTGTTAATGATAGTTTTCCAAATGAACAATTGGCTGTAATAAAGGTGAGCTCGCGAGACAGTCCTTGGTATGCTGATTATGCTAACTTTATTGTTTCCAAGTACTTGCCTCCAACCTTTTCAGCTCAGCAAAGGAGGAAATTCTTTTATGACTTGAGGCACTATTTCTGGGATGACCCACACTTATATAAAGAAGGAGTGGATGGTATTATGCGAAGGTGTGTTCCCGAATATGAACAACAAGAGATATTGAGTAAATGTCATGGTAGTGCTTATGGAGGACATCACGCCGGAGAAAGAACCACGCAAAAGGTTCTACAATCAGGTTTTTATTGGCCAACTCTCTTCAAAGATGCAAGGAAGTTTATTTTATCTTGTGATGAATGCCAAAGGGTTGGTAATATCTCCAGACGTAATGAAATGCCTATGAATTATACTCTTGTTATTGAACCGTTTGATTGTTGGGGATTTGACTTCATGGGACCTTTTCCCTCTTCAGAAGGTAACACTCACATACTTGTTGCTGTTGATTATGTTACTAAATGGGTGGAAGCCATACCTACAAAAAGTGCTGATGGTGAGACCTCTTTAAGAATGCTTTTAGACATTATTTTTCCTAGATTTGGAGTGCCTAGATATATTATGACTGATGGAGGTTCTCATTTTATTCATGGAGGTTTTAGAAAAACTCTTGCTAAGTATGGTATTAATCATAGAATTGCTTCCGCTTATCATCCTCAAACTAGTGGTCAAGTGGAATTATCAAATAGAGAGATTAAATCTATTTTGGGAAAGACCGTTAATAAAACTAGAAATAATTGGGCTAGTAAATTGAAGGATGCACTATGGGCTTATAGAACTACTTATAAAAATCCCATGGGAATGTCACCTTATAAAATGGTTTATGGGAAAGCTTGTCATTTACCTTTAGAACTAGAGCACAAAGCTTATTGGGCTGTTAGAGAATTAAATAAAGATCCTAAACTTGCCGGTGATAAGAGGTTGTTGCAATTAAGTTCTCTAGATGAATGGAGAAGTGAAGCTTATGAAAATGCTAAACTCTTTAAAGAGAAAGTTAAAAATGTCATGATAGAAGGATTATCAAAAGAGAGTTTAATATTGGGGATAAAGTCCTATTGTATCGGTCTCGTCTCAGATTCTTTGCAGGGAAATTACTCTCGAAATGGGAAGGACCATATGTTGTCGAGGAGGTGTATCGTTCAGGAGCAATCAAAATTAGCTCTCTCCAAGGCAATGCTACGCAAGTGGTGAATGGAGAAAGACTCAAGCATTATATCTCAGGTGATTCTTATAATGTTGATGTTGATATTATTCAAGTGGAAACACCGGAGGCTTTCATCAAAGGGCAAATTGACAGTCCGCCAGAACTCGACTTTGAATAGGTAACAGTACTGGTAATGAAAAGTACGCAATTTACCTTCCGAACATTATTTTTGCTGTTTTTGGAAAATATGAAAAATTACGAGTTCGAAACGGAGTGGAAAGGACGCACGAGGGGGTGCCACCATAGGCCGGCGCGGCCTGACCTGGGCCCGCACCGGCCTATGGTCTGGCCGCCCCGTCGCCCCTTTCCGACTCTGGTTCGATCTGGTACTTTCCGTTTGTCGTGAAAATTTTTGCTATATAATCCCCCGGACCCCTGGAGGTCCGTATATCGTTTTCTCGACGTGTTTTGTTTCGAGCTGTTTCTGCCAGGATCTGTTTTCAGTTTAGAAGCACCATGGTCTCCAAGAACAAGGGCAAGGAGTTTCCGGATGAAGATGATCGAGATCTTGGGTGGAAAGAGGAAGACAAGGACGTCAAGGAAGAGGATGAAGAAGAGGTGGAGGAAGATTCGCGCGCACACCCGCGTGCTACCATCGCAAGCATCAAGGTGGTGGACAACCCTTTTAGTGCAAACAAGAGCGCAAGAATTCATGACCGGAGGAGCGGTTCCACGTCATTACCTAGCTCCGAAAACATCTCTATCAGGCATTCACCATCCCTTCCACAATCTAATTTTCAATAATCAAATTGAAGGGACTCCAAAGGCAGCATTGCCTAGCCAGTGGGATATAGATCGTTCTAACACTGCAGGAGGGAAGGAGCCTGAGGCTGAAGAGTGGGGAAATAACTCCAAGAGCTGGGACTCGCCGTCGGACAGACTCCTTAACCGTGTCGAGCACAATTCAGAGATGATTCGCAATCTCACATACAGGATTGATGAGCTTCAGGAGCTTATTGAGAAGCTTGTCAGGAATTCATCACCACCATCGCCGAAGGAGTAATTCATCATCGGTATTGGCATCCCCTTGGTTTGTTCCAAGCTTGGGGGAGTGCCGCGGTATCACATTATCACTACCTTTTACTTTTATTGTCAAGTAGTGTCATATCATGAGTAGGGAAGTTATCATATAAGATGGGTTGCAGTTTGGAAGTATCTCTCCTTTAGTTGGTTATCTATGTATCCCTTGGTGTGAGTTATCGTTATGGAATATTAATGAGAAGTCTTATCATTTACATATTGCACATCTTATTCTAGTTTGCAATCTCTATCATATGATTTACCTTGTTGTTAGTATTGGTATCACTTTGGGAGCATTGAATAAATCTATTTGGTTTTGGCAAACTTAGCATTGGTCAATAGCAACAACACTTTGAGGTTTAAGTAGAAAAGAGAAATACATGTAGATGTTTCATTGTCTTTCTTTCTTGTTAGCTCATAGCTTTTTATTCTAAAGTTAAAACTGTTTGTGCTTACAAGGAAGATGCATGATTGTTTCTATCACATGTATATTTGTTTGTTTCCCTCGACTCTTATGCTTGCTAATTAACCTTGCTAGCCAAAGACCTGTACTGAGAGGGAATACTTCTCGTGCATCCAAACCTTAGCCCAAACCTATGCCATTTGTGTCCACCATACCTACCTACTACATGGTATTTTCTGCCATTCCAAGTAAATACTTCATGTGCTACCTTTAAACAATTCAAAACTTAGTATCTCTTATTTGTGTCAATGTTTTATAGCTCATGAGGAAGTATGTGGTGTTTTATCTTTCAATCTTGTTGGGCAACTTTCACCAATGGACTAGTGGCTTCATCCGCTTATCCAATAATTTTGCAAAAAGAGCTGGCAATGGGATTCCCAGTCCCAAATTAATTAAACTAAATAGACACTCCTCCATGGTATGTGATTGATGGACGGCACCCGAAGGATTCGGTTAGCCATGGCTTGTGTAAGCAAAGGTTGGGGGGAGTGTCATCATCATAATAAAACTAAAATAAAAAGGCACTCCTTCATGGTATGAGATTGTTGGCAGGCACCCGAGGATTCGGTTAGCCATGGTTTGTGAAAGAAAGGTTGGAGGGAGTGCTACATAAAATGAAAATAATATGGGAGCCGCTCTTTGAAGGTTTGTCTGGCAAGGGGGTTAGAGTACCTGCTACCAGTCGTTGACAACAACAAACACCTCTCAAAATGTTACTTTTACCCTCTTTATATGATTTCAAAACTGAAAAAGCTCTAGCACATGATTTAATCCCTGCTTCCCTCTGCGAAGGGCCTGTCTTTTACTTTATGTTGAGTCAGTAAACCTATTTCCCTCCATCTCAAGCAAGCATTTGAGTAGTTGTGATCAAACCATTATATTGTGATTTGCTTCGTCATGTCTTTTATTCTTCCTTGTTTAGTACAAGTTTTATCTGAATGAATATAGCTTTGCAAGTTATCAATGATCATGAAGAGACCATTATGATTGAGTATGCAAGTTGTGCCTTATAAACTTTAACATGAGAGCGCTGCTCAATGAGATAAGTATAATCTGTTAATTGTTCTCTGACCAAGAACGAAGTTTGCCATCACCAATTATGATTTCTTATGCACCTTTATTTGTGATTACCTTATACTTGTTTCAAGTTGAGTTATATGAGGAAGTTGACTACTATAATGTCTTGTGCGAATGAATATGATGCTTCTTGTCTGTATTTTATTTATTGACTCTTCACTCCATAAACATGTGGTCCTGTTTATCGAGCTCAGTTTCGCTTGGGGACAAGCGAAGTCTAAGCTTGGGGGGAATTGATACGTCCAATTTGCATCACTATTTTATATCATAATTTGCTGTTATTCATTGATATATTTCATATTGGGACACAATACTTATGTTATTTCATCTATTTTGCATGTTTCATCATTATTGGAGGATCAAGCACCGGAGCCAGGATTCTGCTGGAAAAAGCACCGTTAGAACGCAATATTTCGGAAGATCAACTGTGGAAGGAAATTATACCAAAAATCCTATTTTTCAAGATGACGAAGGAAGCCAGAAGGAGGAGCCAGGTGGACCCAGGGTGGGCCCACACCATAGGGCGGCGCGGCCCATGGCCTGGCCGCGCCACCATGTGGTGTGGGGGCCCCACAGCCCCTTTCGCCTCCTTTTCTTCGCGAAACCCTTCGTCCCGAAAACCTAAGCCACAGAGGGTACCTCACGAAGAGTTACAGCCGCCTCTGCGGGGCGGAGAACACCAGAGAGAAAAGAGCTCTCCGGCGGGCAGGAATCCGCCGGGGAAATTCCCTCCGGGAGGGGGAAATCGACGCCATCGTCACCGTCATCAAGCTGGACATCATCTCCATCACCATCATCATCATCTCCATCATCATCACCGCCGTCTCCACCGCTGGACACCGTCACCGCCGTAGCAATTTGGGTTTGATCTTGATTGTTTGATAGGGGAAACTCTCCCGGTATCGATCTCTACTTGTTGTTGATGCTATTGAGTGAAACCATTGAACCAAGTTTATGTTCAGATTGTTATTTATCATCATATCACCTCTGATCATGTTCCATATGATGTCTCGTGAGTAGTTCGTTTAGTTCTTGAGGACATGGGTGAAGTCTAAATGCTAGTAGTGAACTATGGTTGAGTAATATTCAATGGTATGATATTTAAGTTGTGGTGTTATTCTTCTAGTGGTGTCATGTGAACGTCGACTACATGACACTTCACCATTTATGGGCCTAGGGGAATGCATCTTGTATTCGTTTGCCAATTGCGGGGTTGCCGGAGTGACAGAAACCTAAACCCCCGTTGGTATATCGATGCAGGAGGGATCGCAGGATCTCAGAGTTTAAGGCTGTGGTTAGATTTATCTTAATTACTTTCTTGTAGTTGCGGATGCTTGCAAGGGGTATAATCACAAGTATGTATTAGTCCTAGGAAGGGCGGTACATTAGCATAGGTTCACCCACACAACACTTATCATAACAATGAAGATTATTTAGCCGTATGTAGCGAAAGCACTAGACTAAAATCCCGTGTGTCCTCGAGAACGTTTGGTCATTATAAGTAAACAAACCGGCTTGTCCTTTGTGCTAAAAAGGATTGGGCCACTCGCTGCAATTGTTACTCTCGCACTTTACTTACTCGTACTTTATTCAACTGTTACATCAAAAACCCCTGAATACTTGTCTGTGAGCATTTACAGTGAATCCTTCATCGAAACTGCTTGTCAACACCTTCTGCTCCTCGTTGGGATCGACATTCTTACTTATCGAAAATACTACGATACACCCCCTATACTTGTGGGTCATCATGTTGCCACTAGGGATAAAACATTGATGCTATGTCCGAGGATGTAGTTATTGATTACATTACGCACCATACTTAATCCAATTGTCTGTTGTTTTCAACTTAATACTGGAAGGGGTTCGGATGATAACCTGAAGGTGGACTTTTTAGGCATAGATGCATGCTGGATAGCGGTCTATGTACTTTGTCGTAATGCCCAATTAAATCTCACAATACTCATCATATCATGTATGTGCATGGTCATGCCCTCTCTATTTGTCAATTGCCCAACTGTAATTTGTTCACCCAACATGCTATTTATCTTATGGGAGAGACACCACTAGTGAACTGTGGACCCCGGTCCATTCTTTACATCTGAAATACAATCTACTGCAATTGTTCTACTGTTTTCTGCAAACAATCATCATCCACACTATACATCTAATCCTTTGTTACAGCAAGCCGGTGAGATTGACAACCTCACTGTTTCGTTGGGGCAAAGTACTTGGTTTGTGTTGTGCAGGTTCCACGTTGGCGCCGGAATCCCTGGTGTTGCGCCGCACTACATCTCGCCGCCATCAACCTTCAACGTGCTTCTTGACTCCTACTGGTTCGATAAACCTTGGTTTCTAACTGAGGGAAACTTACTGCTGTACGCATCACACCTTCCACTTGGGGTTCCCAACGGTCGCGTGTTGTACGCATGTCACCATAGAAGGGAACTAGCTTCCTAAACCTAGCTCCTATTTAGCTAGAATCTATTCATAGCCCCTATAGCTAGTCAAATACTCTACACATAGAGTTCGTGATAGAATTAGACTACGAGTCGTTCTTCTGGAGTTTATTTGCAGATTTACCTCATTGTAAAGTAGGAGGCTGTGCTGATCTTATGTAACTGAGTCTGTATGTAATTTTATAGACATGCCTTGGACCCGCATATGTTTATGTTGTACCACTCTGAGCGATATAATACCAGTGGAACGGTGTTTCATTGGTGTTATATCAGACTTGCATACTACACCATGCAGTGGTATGCCGGGTCACCACAGTTGGTATCAGAGCAAATGCTTTGACCCTAGGATTAAAACCCTTTAAAGGAGACCTATAGGATTGGTAGTGTCTATAGGAAGTTGTTTTTGATAAACCAAATACTTCTTATGACTTGAGATGGATATTCACTTGAGAATAATCCTGACACACTTAAGTCAACCTTTCTTATCTATCTTTACTAAGTGAAGTTAGTTAGCCAATCCCAAGTAGGTAGTACACAATTGAGTCCTTAAAACAATATGTGAGTAGATCACAGTTGGTATACAATATATGGTAGTCCAAAGAGAGGATACAACCATAAGGAAGATATCCTATTGGAAAATGTGTACCAACACATGTTATGATTAAGTAAGAAGTATTCAGACCTGTAATAAGAGTAATATCAAGTGATGAAGATAACTAAAATATCCTATTAGAAGGTGTAAATCAATACAAGTAATGGGTAAGTAAATCTATCTAGACATGTGAAACAATTGATAGTAAATGGCAAATATAAGTTAGATGCGGTAGTATAGACCATGATGAGTCAATCATGGGAGGTAAGGAAGAGAGATATGAATAACATATGCTTATTTACAAGGTAGAGTTGTTAATCATAGATGATTCACCTGAGAATCGTTATGTGATGGACTAGAACATCATAAATACTTAGAAGAAGTACAATAAGAAGCCAGACAATAGTGCAAGAACTGTGTTCCAAAAATATGGGAAGTGTTCCAAGCACATCATGACCATATGCTTATGGTAGAAACGCTTAGAAGTATAGGAACTATATCCTAATAAATATGTGTTCCGAGTCACCATATTAGAACTAGTGGTATCATACAAAATAGTACTTAATAGCACTTATATATGGTATAATACTTTGTTAGTACTTCCAAACAAAACTAGGTTAACTTTAACCATCCCAAACCACTTTGTTTCAAGTTTATCTCATTGCAATTGAGCAATTAAGGTAAAGGTTGAGACAAATGGTAGAATCCAATATATTCGTGCTAAGTATCACGATATAAACCTATCTTATATGGTGTTATATACTACACATCAGAGCCTGATGTTTAGAGATGTCTTACTCAACTATTATAATTCAGGCTTATAATGATGTGTATTATAAGCACAAAGCTGAATCTTCTTGGATTTTATTGGATTTTCATTGTTTGACTAGATCCATACATGAAGTTTGACTTCGATATGCAAATGCATGTTGCAATATCAAGTTCTTACTTGATGCTATAGATCTAGAGGGTAATAGTATTCGTGTGAGGAAGTGATGAATTCTGAAGATCTTGAAGACATGAGGAAGGTTCATCAGAGAAAGGAAGCAAAATTGTGGGAAGTAACCACAATATTCCAAATGAAGGACCAATCAAAACTCATGCTTAACCTCGGTAAAGGTGTACTTTAGTACATAAGAAACATGAAGGTGAGAAATCTGGTGATTATGGTGAAGCTCAAGCAGATCCATAGTCAACATAGAAGAGGGAATGCATGGGAAATCACTTCGAATACTATAATCATAGTGTCAGCTAGTGATTTTCTTGCTAAATAAAACCTCGAAAAAGGAAGATGACTCATGAAACCCTAGCAGATATAAGAAGACCATAGTTGATATCAGAAGACCACAATTGGTAAAAACCTATAATAGAGTACATTGTTAGATAACAAATAGCCACAATTGGTATCCAGTAGTCCACCATTGGATTAATTGTACCAAGAAGTTGTGAACAGATAATTTTGTCAACCAAATAACAATGACCTATAATCATTTAGTCGAAGGATTAACCTTGGATGTCCACAAATTGAGTGGATACACCACAAGGATTCTTCACAAGACCTTAGAAGAATATAAACCATAAGCTACACCAAGATCAATATTCTAACCATCAATTCAATGGTTGGAAGAAACGGAGTTGAAGATCATAAGAAAACCCTAAGGGGTAGAGTAAAGATTTAGTTGGATGTACAATAACTCAATACTTTGAGTAAGATAGAAAAAGAAGGTCTGAACTGAGAGGAAGTTCGATCTTATTTTCATAAGATTGTTGAACACTACTTTCAGAAGCATGTCAGACCAGAAGCCGAGATTTACACCTCGGGGAAGTAAGAAGTGGACTATAACTTGAGAAAGTGAGTAATATTCACTCAGCAGTTCGATAGCTCAAGTAATCTAAGGTTAATGAAGTTGGATGAAGGAAATACTATAGACCAAATACAGCTCAAAAAGGGCCAAAGACCGAAGAAGATAGAATATACCAATACCAAAGACTAATAGAATGATTCCTTTCATGGAACCTAAATAACCCAAAATAGTTATAGGTATCAACTATAAACCATGATTGGATGGATTAAAT
Organism: Lolium perenne; assembly: GCF_019359855.2. Lineage (NCBI taxonomy): Eukaryota > Viridiplantae > Streptophyta > Magnoliopsida > Poales > Poaceae > Lolium > Lolium perenne. The sequence goes on from NC_067247.2 coordinate 67,297,469, forward strand.
GAGTCTAATCCATTCTTAAGGAAATAAACCATCATGACCATTTCCATGGTCAGTACCTTACCAAGTACCATTATTGCAGTCTTGGTAGTAAGGGAAAACAAAGATCTACTTATCAATGAGGAGTTTATTATCAAATTAGTCTTCAGATAAGACTAGCAGCACCAGAATAAGACCTAATCATTGAATCTTCAAAGAGAAAGGAAACAAGCTTATAGAGTTGGAAGAAATCAAAGAATCAAAGTAAGAACCATGGTTCAGACAGAGACAAACCATAATGGATTCCAGGAAGAATCTGGACAAGGGATATATTCAATTATATCTAGTGAGATCAATACGGAGTTCGAGAAAAGATATAGTCTGCACAAGTTAGATCCACACTCCGGAAACGTGAGAGAGATCAAACTTCGAGGACGAAGTTTAGTTTAAGGGGTAGAGACTGTAATATCCCAGGTAATGGGGTTACAAAAATAGAGGAAACAGATGTGTGCATTGCATTCATGCATAGAAAATCTGGGGAATTTTCGCGCTTTAAAGTAAAACAGTCACAGTAACTGAAGTTTCACTTGACCTTGGTGGAATTGAAGTAGCTCGTCAAGTCAAGTGCTACAAACCTCAATGTGACTTTGATAAAACCTTGTTTTGGGTAGAGATGATTTGATCTAAGGGGTTAGATCAAATGGAACTAATAATCAACATAACCACACTTTACTCAATGATCAATTGCTTGATCTTATAAAAGATCATAACATGGAATTCCTTGCCATAACATATGAACCTACCATTAATTGGAAATCAAGTAACAATAATTGGAGAAACTATTCTTCACTTATCTTCTCCATGTCTTAAACTAATCCAAGCTCCTACCATAAACCCTATGATACCCATTCTACTTTAATCTTGGAAACAAGACAAGGAGATCTAACTAAGGAATATAATTCTCCTCTATTTTCAATTTATTATACATCAAACCTAGAGAAGTGAGAGTTCTATGTTACTTATTTGAGGATCAATGATAAACCTTGAACTAAACCTTGGATATACATCCATGTATTCAAACCATCACCTTTAAGAGAAACACTAGGATATTATTCAAGACAATTCCTAGAGAGATAACCTAATTATGTTAAACCTAGATATTGATGATCACATCAACCTCTATGGAGCCTAACCATAAGTTAGTATTAAAGTCCTTTCCAAAATGAGAGAGATCATTCATACCAATTCCAGCCTTACTTATTAAGCAATCAAGGACAACCATTGAACTAAAGTATTAGGAGTTAAACAATTTCATTTGGGAGTGGTGAGCTAGCCAATACCAAATGGAGTAAGATCATATACATGAATTGATGAAGTAAAGTAACAACTAATTCAACTAAGCATCTAGGTGGAGACTTAACCCCTTATTATCTAATAAGATCTTGTGAACAAACCATAAAACCTAGAGTAATCCATTCCTATATAAGAGAGCTCAAGTTATGGTGTTACACTCAAGTTAATGAGGCAACACTTGGAATTGGGGAAGAGAACTATCTATATAACCAGATGAATAAATCATCATTGATTAAGTAGAACCCTAACATATTATCTCAGGCGTTCTACTGGAATATAAACTTTAGAGGCAACCATAGTAGACCCATTCAAGAAGGTAAATTAGAAGTACAATACCCTAGTTGATCAAGACAATGCTTGATCATGGAAGTAAGAAACTTATTTAATGAGAGATACCTTAGAAAGCCCAACCTTGATCATTATAAATTGAGTAGTGATCATAAACCCTAAGAACTTGAGGTAGAGGATATTAAGAACATAAGGAAAACCTAGTGCCAAATTCTATACTTGCATGGTGAGAAACCATACATCATTATAACCAAAGTTAACTATAAAAAAGAACTATAACCACTTTAATTACCTTAATGATAGATTAAGGCTAATATTATAAATCTATTGGTAGAAGATAAAACCAATTCCCATGTACTCATTCACTAAAGGAGTACATAAACTATTAAGCAAGTAATCATATTACCTTAGTAAGGGGAGACTAAAACCTAGCAAATACAAAATGGTGTCATCTCAATTCTACAACCTGTAATCATATCTCAAACCTAGAATGTGTATCACTATGGTGATCATAATAATAACATAGGCCATATTTGAGATTCAAACCATGTGCAATTAGGAGAATATGATTAGAACCCTACTTGTTCATTAAATCAAATCCTATGCTTCAATGGTTAAACACAAGAGACACCCAATGATAAACCCTATATTAAAACCATGTGTGATTATCAACCACTTATCTTTATAATTAGAACCAAACCATAATGAGAGTAGTTTCTACTCTAAGTATTTCAAGATGTTATTAAAATAATAGTACCAGTATTAAACTTGAAATAGAATTAAGATAAACCCCACAAGACCTTAATAAATAAGTGTTCACATAAAATGTTATGCAAGTAGTCAAATTATCAAATAAGAAATCAAGCCCCTATAAATATTCAGGCACATGAAATCATGCCATTAGATCAACTCCTTAAATTATAAAACTTAGGACACATGAAATCGCACCTTTGAAATCCTATTTCAAAATAAGAAACTAAGCCTTAAGATCATAATTCATTAATAAATTCTTGCTAGATAAAGCAAAGTCAATATATCACATAATAATTAAAAGTGTTATAAGTACTATAAAAATATTTGGAATCTTAAAAGAAAGAGAATGGAAGATTATAATTATTAACATACATATTTGAAGTATTGTGTATGTTGAACCTATCATTATATTAAAGAAATCAAAATAGTATGTCTCAAGTAGAATTATTACTTAAGAGGTAATTGCCAAGTTAATAGTATTTACCAATATCTGCAAACAGATTTGAATTCAAAACTGAATTCAAAAACAGAATTGAAAACAGAAAATAAAAACTGAAAAGAAAAAGAGAGAAAACTTACCAGGCTCACCTGGCCGTGTAGCCCATGGAGCAGCCCACGCTGCAGCCCACCGAACAGCCCAAGGCCCAGCCCCAAATCATAGCCCAACACTGGCCCGTAACCCTTCGCTCCAGATAAACTCGAAGAGGACGAGCGCGTCTTCGTCTTCTTCGTCTCTGCCTCGCCCGCACGCACTGGAGAGTGACACCGCGACGCCCACGCCACGTCCCGCGTCGCCGCCGCAGTTGTTGATCGCCAGCACACGACGGAGAACCTATAAAACGCGCCGACGCCCTCTATTTCCCTCTCCTCTGATCAATTTTCCCCCAGATGGAAACCCTAGCTACGCCGGCCAACTCGTCTCGCCGCCGATTGGGGCCGTCTCAAGCCCAACGGTGAGGTCCTGGAGGTGCGCCTCGTCTTCTATTCCCTCTGGGAGGAAGATAGCTTCCAGTGATGCCCAGAGTCGGGCGAATTCGGCGGATTCCTTCCACAGCTCATCGCCGGTATCGGCGAGGTTGAGCTCGTTTCCACCCGTGATCGACGCCATCGACCACACCAACGCCACCAGGGTACGATTGCGCATCTCTGGACTATTCATTTGCATGATTTGGTCCACCGTAGCCTATTTCCCGAGTTCGCCGGAAACGCGCCGCCGCAGTAGAGCTCGCCGGAGCTACTCCGGTGACCTCTAGTTGGTGGCGATGGTACCATCAGACTCCCCGTGACGCGTAGAGTAGCACCGACATCGGCGCGCACCCGTAGGTCGCCGGAATCTCGCCGCCGTTGCCAAGTTCGCCGGCCACCGTGAGCTCCTGGACTTGGTCTCGATTTTGACCAGTCCACGCTCACGTGGCAGTCCACGTGGACCTCTGGCCCACTGGTCAGTGCCTCTGTGGGTAAATTAGCCGGGTGTGTTTAGTTATTTCCTTTTAAATTTCAATTCAAAAATTACTGCAACTTTGCAAAATTATATAAAATCCATATTAACTCAGAAAAATGAAAATAATATATCAAAATTCTTAGAAAACTAAACTCTATCCAATAAAAATATAAAATGAAATTTTTATTTTTAATAAAAATTCAATTATTTAAGACTTGTTAATTAAGCCTTATTTATTAATTCTAAATTCAATTAAACTTCAATAATTAGAAAAACTTCTAAATTTAATAAAAACCAGTAAGTAAATCAGGAAAATATTAAAACTAATTTTCCTTTACTTTTAACTTATTAAATCCTTAATAAGAGGATTTAAACCCCAATTAATAATTACCTTAATTATTAATTGTTTAAAAATAATAAAATGCCAAATTCAATATTATTTTTATTACCAAATTATTAATAACTTCAACTTTAAAATGAAGTTATTAATCTTAGAACTAGATGGTAATTAGAAAACCCTAGTTCCATTATACCTTAAATAGTAGTTCATAATTTCATGTGGGATCCTAAAACCCTAATGCCATTCAGAACCCAGCTCCATTACTTCATATGAACCTTAAATGGTTTCCAAACCTGCACCCAAGTTAACATGTGATCATGTTACTTGAATAATAGTCATAGAACCATAGTAGCAACTAAATACTCGTCATGTCCACATAAAATATAGAAGACCTATCACTAATAGGTGGGTATCCCATGTGCCCATCTTCATCAGACCTAGATGATCAAATGGGGTTGACCAGATGTAAACCCTAGCTCCAAACCTCAGAGACATTAACCTTACCTATCCATGCTTAGAATCACACCATTGTGATGAACCTAAATAGCAACCAGGCTTATTACCTTGTATTACCTAACCATACTCCACTAAACCCTATTAGTGTAAGATAATCAATAATCATCCTACTTAGGAATCAACTATTTCTTACTTAGTAAATCCCATAGCAAACCCTAGACAACCTTAAACCTAATTGGGATACTTCTTATTACTTAAGAAGTATGTTCTTCAAAAGTTATTCTTTTGAAGTAAACAGAGAATTATCATCAACCCTGCCTAATAGGACCTATAGACAATAGCCAGCTATCACTAGCAAGATAAACCAATCTTGATAGCACCCATGTGTAATTAATTGCTTAAGATGCCTAGGCATAACTCCACCTGGTATTGATAAATCCAACCTTGTTAGGATCCATCTAATATCTACTCCAGAGCCAATTGGAACCATAGTTAACCATAAAACCCACAAACCTAATTACCATACTTGTTCTTTATCAAAGTACATGTTCTTCAAAAGTTATTCTTTTAAAGTATATGATAATCAATCATTAATCATGCCATATAGTACTAAAACTGACCACTGTTCTTTACTTGTTAACATTATGCCAATTATCATTCTTTGTGTGCTCAATTGATTATTATGCTTTATTATCTACCTGTTTATAATACCAAGTAATCACACCTGAATAAGAACCTTATATGTGAATCACTCTAAAAGTGCAACACACCCTAAACCAATCATTACAACTCACTGATCCTAAATCATCGGGGTTAGGTCACGCTTAGAGCGATTGCATCTCATAATTATACATTATTGCATCCTTGCCAATCTTTTAAACATCGTCCTTACCGGACGATGATGCTATTTCAGAATTTGGAGTTATTACGTATCGAAGACCTTGCCTGCATAATCTTGCAGTCAAGAAAGGCAAGTTCATCACTTGCTCATGTCATTTGAGTATCTTTATCAAATTACTTGCAAAGTACTATGTTTATCACTATTGCATAAAAACCAAAACCACTATTTTCATAACTATGAATATGACTATGTGGTGGGCAATGGAACCATGGATTGTGTTGATATGGTGGAGGTTCCATTGCAAGGGTTTATATCCATCTAGGATTAAACAACAAATGTCGTCCAGTGATTCTTGTGCCGTAATACCCGTGTTAACCATAAGATCTGGAGTGGGACGGAGTAGTCAAAAGTGTTTCCACCTCTCGTTCATCAACGGATGCGCTTTACCGTAGTACACTTGTAATCCAAGGGGGCAAGCGGTGAGGCTGGGGAGTCCTAAGTCCCCACGGCATTGTCCGTAGTACACTTGTCGCCCGAAGGAGCAAGCGGTGAGGCTGGGGAGTCCTAAGTCCCCACGGTATTGCGGTCTATGATGGGTTGCAGCTACCGGCGTAGGAATGTATGGTAGAGCCCTGCATTGACGTCGTGGTCGGGGTCCACCCTGAAATCTACGGGAATAATGGGACCGGCGTGGACCCAGGGTCGGGGCATGCAACAAAGGGTGGGTGTTCGAGGTAGCAGAGGAACATGATTGGCTAGACCTTATACCGGGCCTCACACCATAGGAAGTGTGGACGGGAAGATCACCCGGTTGGCACCAAGGTTAAGATCTCTTATGGGTATAGCAACACACCTCTGCAGAGTGTAAAGAACCGTGACCTGTCACTCCCTGTTCCGGGATATGAAACTGCGAACGCGGCCGGAAAGGAGCTCCATGAAGTTCTAGTAAACCGGTGAAGGCTGACGGACATAGTTCTTCTGAATAAAAGCAACCTTTTGAAGAAATGGTTATGAAAACCTGCATTGGTATTAGACTTTCTTGTCTAATGTTGTAGCTAGTGCATTAAACACCTCTTTCCTATAATGAACTTGTTGAGTACGCTCGTACTCATCCCACTCTTAAATCCCCTGCTTAGATATGGAGGCATTGAAGGAGGATCTACAGTGCAACTCGGAGACCGAGGAGTCAACAACTACTTCACGGGACATGACCCTGTCAGAAGAATCAGATATCACATCCAACAAGGAGAAAACCTAGTTTAGCCATAGAAGGGAACTAGCTTCCTAAACCTAGCTCCTATTTAGCTAGAATCTATTCATAGCCCCTATAGCTAGTCAAATACTCTACACATAGAGTTCGTGATAGAATTAGACTACAAGTCGTTCTTCTGGAGTTTATTTGCAGATTTACCTCATTGTAAAGTAGGAGGTTGTGCTGATCTTATGTAACTGAGTCTGTATGTAATTCTATAGACATGCCTTGGACCCGCATATGTTTCTGTTGTACCACTCTGAGCGATATAATACCAGTGGAACGGTGTTTCATTGGTGTTATATCAGACTTGCATACTACACCATGCAGTGGTATGCCGAGTCACCACAGCTGCCTACAGTTGGCCGCACCACCTAGGCCCCCCCAAGGCCGGCGCCCATGACCCCCCTCTCTCCCAAACCCTAGCTTCTCCTCCTCCATCTTCTCCCACAGCGCTTACGGCGAAGCCCTGCCGGAGATCTCCACCACCACCGTCACCACGCCGTCGTGCTGGCGGGATTCCGAGGAGGATCTACTACATCCGCTGCCCGCTGGAACGGGGAGAAGGACGTCGTCATCAACACCGAACGTGTGACCGAGTACGGAGGTGCTACCGGACTGTGGCACCATCAAGATCTTCTACGCGCTTTCGAAAGCGACAAGTGATCGACTACAGCAACAACGAGATCTAATCTCGTAGGCTTTGGAAATCTTCGAGGGTTAATCTCATGATCTTTTCGTTGCTACCATCTTCTAGATTGCATCTTGGCTTGTTATTCGTTCTTACGGTAGGAAATTTTTTGTTTTCTATGCTACAAATCCCATCAGCCGCCACCGCTTCGTCCCTGGCGGCGATGGCGACCTCCAGCTCCCGGTTCTCCTGCTCGACCCGCGTGGGAGAAGGGCCCCTACGCTGGAGCGAGTCCAAGTCGGAGCACATTAACCCTTGAGCCATGGTCATCGCATAGTTGTGGGCTTCCTCCTCCGCCACCCAAGCCTGGCAGCGCTGGGCGTCCCCAGCCAGGGACTCGAAGGACGCGAGCAGAACCCACTGGTTGTCGGCGCAGTCGAAGCGCCTGGGCACGGGGGGGAGGGGTCGTCGTCCGCAATGTCGTGGATGACGGCGTCGGCCGAAGGGGCCGCGATGGCCGCCCGCGCCTCCGCGAGCTCGGCCCTGGCGTCGGCGAGCTCGGCCATGGCGTTTGCGATCTCCGCCCTGGTCACCGCGAGGCGCCCTTCCGCGCGCTCTGCCGCCTCCGCCTCCGCCTCCAGGTCCAGCTGCTGGGCCTCAATGCCGGCGGCGGCTACCTCCTCCTCCTCATCCTCCGGGTGGAGCTGGCGGCACACGTGAACAACATGCTCCCAACTCATGTGGTCGGAAACATGGATGGATGGTAGGGTTAGCTTGAGGTGTGCCCGTCGCCCCCGCCGGTGTCCACCATATATAGCCACGGCAGGACGGGAAACGGCGTTGGCGCGCAGGGCGTTTCCCGCGCGCGCGAAACACCGGCGAAACTTGCCAATGTATTGGGAACGCGCGGGAACGATCGTCGTCGCGCGGGAACAGTTAATCACCGGCGGCAATCCTCGACGGGACGTAAAACGCCATTAGCGAGCTTGACGCTGTCCCCGGATAAAAAATGCGTCCGCACCGCTGGAGGTACCCCAGACGCAAACGGTCGCCCTGAGCCACAACGCGTCCGCGGACCGACGCAAACGAACATTTAGGACGTCCGAAATGCGTCGGCCCACTGGAGATGCCCTAACGGAAAACCAAAACTGATCGTGCATATGCACCTCGTATGTATAAAATATATTTTTGGAAACGAACAATAATTAGGAAAAAAAATTAGCATGTAGAGGGACATGTTTTATGTGTACACGTAAAATTTCACGTAAAATTGATAATTTTTGTACCCTGTGTAAAAAAACACAAATAATGCCTCCAGAAATAGACTATTTTAGCACAAAACATATAACTTTTTGCTGTAACAAGTTTGTGAGCATGTAACATGTCAAGGTATACACGAGGCATTTTTTTGTATTTTCTTAACATTTGTAAATGTATTTAATATGCATTTCAAATAAAAGGTGCATATACACCTAGGTGCAGAAACACCCTGTCGGCTAGCTAAATGCCTGATATTGCCTCTTTAAAAAGTTATCAAAACTAGCAAGAATACCCCTGAAAATCTTAGTACTAGACTCTTAATTTTTCCCTTAGGATAATTTGATGATACAAAAGCAAGATAAAGAGAATAGTGAACCCACAACAAAAATGGGTCATGCAAAGAGTCGACTATTAATTCATCCTTTAATATTTTTTATAAAGCAATACATATTCATCCGCAAATGTATTTAAGCGAAGCGATATACTATAACACGGCAGACAAGATCTCGTGTTTTGAAACATCGATCCATATGCCCGTAATCGTTGTGTTCGTGCTAGCACGGCAAAGAAAAGTCATAAGGGATACCTGCGTCGGATATTCTATATATAGACCCTGCGCTTTTTTCGAGCGACACATAATGATCAACCAAGGCTATAATGAATCGCCTTGCCTTAAACCCTTATGAGTAATACATTAAGGCCTAATAACCTCATTTTTATGATTCCTACATGTCCTCCACTAGTAGTGCTCATAATCCAGTCAATCCATAAGTCAGAATATCCTTTTAGTTTCAACATCTTGTATACAAAGGGAGATTTGATATTATGGTACGCCTTTTCAAAATCCCCTTTGAAAAGAATTGCACTTAACTTATTAACATTAATAGTATTCAAATTTTCATGTAATATTACCACACCATCCATTATATTTCCACCTTTCATATAAGAAGTTTGAACATGTGATATAACATTTTCTACCAAACAAACTAATCTATTCATCTAACATTAAGTAGGCAAATTGGCCTATATTTGTTTCACGTCGGGACATTTAGGCACAAAAGTAATGATACCATAATTCAGTCTAACAATATTAATTCCGCTAGGATGTAAATCATCAAATAAAGCTTTCAAATCATGTTTAGTTAAGTCTTAGAAATAATGGTAGAAATCTGCAGGAAATCCATCGAAACCAGGGCTTCGTTATGCTCCATTTAAAAAACAACCATTTTAATTTCTTCCTTAGAAAAGAAGGCTTTATCAGTTCATCCTATTTTATGCTAATTCTAGATGTGTTATTAATATCCACATTAATGTTGGACACATCAGGGCGCCAAACAGTTTTTTAACAATAATTGGCAATATATTTTTCTCTAAATTTTCCTCTCCTTCTATCAACCCTTCATCTTGTTCCAAAGAAACAATCTTATTTTTTCTATGTCTCCCATTTGCTTTTAAATGAAAAATATCTAGTATTTCCATCTCCTTCCATAATTTCCTTATCATTACATCTCTGTCTCCATTTCAACTCTTCTCGTTTCAACAATCTATTAAGTTGAGCTCTTGGATATTTTTCCTGACTCATGAAAACATTTTATCCTAAAATCTCACTATCTTTGTCAATAACATCTAATTTCTGAAGAATTTCCTTTTTAAATTTTGTATACAAGGCATCCTCATTTCTAGCCATCATTTCAAAAAAAAATCGTAAGTTTGCTCAATTGTTTCTGCCATATTAGATCCAAAAATCTTTGAATCGTTGCAATTCGTTTGTACAATATCTTTCTAGACCATCATTTCTTTCGATCAAGCCAATCAATTTCAAATATGAAAGTATGTGGTTTTCTACTAGGAATGCCAGTGTCAATGATGAAAGTAGTGTGATCTCATAATTCTCTTTCAATAGAAGAAACAATATTCAAAAGGTAGTTATATTCCCAGTCTGGAAAGATTACTACTCTATCTAATTTCTCAAAAGTTGGAGTTTCCAAGTTATATTCCCAAGTAAAGTTTCCGACATTCAAGGGTACCCAAGGGAAAGTTCTTCGACCTGTTCGCCCACCGTTTTTTCATTAGGTGGTTATGGATCCACTCAGATGCAACTGATGGTGCGGTTTTCTTCCTTTATGTTATTTTTTGTTTTTTTACGCTATTTTTTTTCCAGTTTTGCTAACCCTACGACCAAAAAAAATATTAAATCTAAGTCAGCACTAATTGGTGACTCACTGACTCGATATTAACAACCGTGCAAGAGTTCACATTATTTTGAACTGTGAGAACAGAAGGTACATTTTTCTTAGCACTATGTGAACAAAATATTACATCACCGTGAACATTTTTTGTAAATATATAAATAACTTTGTAAAAAACACGATCAAGACCTAGTGAACTCTTAGATGACAAACGTGTTTGTTTAATTTGTTTGGGAACCAAGTAGAATGTAATGTCATGGTTCCATTCCAGAGGAACAGGTTGATTCCATCCTCCTGTTCGGTTTGAAATGAAAAATATAATGGGTTGATTCCACTCTTGTGTTTGGTTGGAGAGTGGAATAAGATAGATACTAAGAATAGAATATATGAGCATGCATGGGGTGCATTTAGCAGAAAAAGTTTTAAGAGAAAAGAGGTGGTGGGTGAGCATGGGTGGCTTTAGCATAGAAGAACGGAGAGATTCCACCAATTTAGAGGTATGAGTGCATTCCGGATCTAGACGATATATTCTCTTTTGAGGAACCACCTCGTTCCATTTTATTTCTCAACTAAACACTCGAATGAACTATAAGTGTGAAGTCATTCCATTACATTTCACTTCGTGACCTCAACCAAACACACCCTTAGACAGTCCCTCTGTTTTTTTAGGGCCATGAGTTGAATTTTGATGTGATATTTGTTACTGGAATGTGGTTTCTTTGCAATAGTATGCGTTGAGGGACATTACACCTCGTGCACCAAAGGCGTATGTCCATGTACATTTCTGTTATTTTTTGCGAAACACAATATAAACATAGACACTTATAAATACGTATATACACTCATTACTATGAACACACGTAAGCACATATTATCCATATGAGCAAATTCGAGAAATTAAGTCCAAAAAACTGATGCGGCTAGTCTTATAATTGACGAAGTTACCGTAAGCGTCTCACTATCGGTGAAAACATCATCTTGAACCGAAAAAACATTTCATCTTTTATTAGACACCAAAATATGAAAGCTAATGTTTTAATCTATGGTGGATTGAAGGTTTTTTTTTAAAGTAACTCTGACTTTATTGATCAGCGTTCAGAATTACAGGAATCATCATAACATCATGGGGTTGAAGTAGCCACAGGTGGCGCCCCTGCTCCAAAGCTAAAGCAAAACGAGCTAAACTATGTGCCTCTTTATTTGAATTTCTACCCTCAAAAGTATAAGACACCTCCTGGAAGTCTAATCCCTGGATGTTTATTTCCTGGATAATAGCAACATATTGACCTCCCATTCCTTCGGCAATATCTAAGACCACCTGTTTACAATCACTTGCAATGACCAGGCGCCTCACAGCAACATCAGTAGCCAAGGCAAGAGCTTCACGGCATGCTAATGCTTCCAATGTTGGAGGATCGAAAACTCCCTTGAACACAAACAGCCGGTGATCCCATATACAATCCATCACCCCTCCTAAGGACCACTACCACCGACCCAGTAGATTTGTCCCTAGACACCGCCGCATCCACATTTTCCTTGATTAGCCCTACTCCCGGGGGATCCATCCTCTACTCCTTTCACGGCCAGGGGTCACCGATACACCTGATAATAGCTTAGGTATTAAGGAGAGCTCCCGAAGGAAACGCTTCACAAAATAGTGGGTTGATAATGGACTCTGGAACTCTCCTTCATGAACTGCCTTTCTTCGCGCCGTCCAAATTGCCCACAATGACACACCTACCATGATGAAGTGCTCCGAGGTTAGGGATTCCATCATGTTAAACAACCAGCTCCTTGCATTCGGTTTTGTTGTCTCATACATATGTTCTACCACTTCCTCATCTGCTAAGGCCCAAACACTCCGCGCCATTGGACATTCCAGAAGTGAATGGCGCCAAGAGTCTGTCCTTCCGCATAACAAGCACGAGCTAGAAGTGGATATATGACGATGCTGGAGCAAATCTCCCGTGGGTAGGGACTGCTTAGCTAGCCTCCAGAGAAAGACTCTTGTCTTTGATGGAACATTAATCTTCCAAAGTTTTGTCCAGCTCTTGGAGTCTGCAGAATTATCTGAACTCGAGGCCCGTCCTTCAAGCCACGCTTCCCTCCGAGTCTTTATGTCCACCAGCATCCTATACGCCGATCTCACAGTAAACATCCCCCTTTTATCAAAGTTCCATGACCAGAAATCAGGAATATTCCTTGTGCACAGGGGTATTCCTAAGATCACATCACAATCAGCTTTAACAAAGCACTCCTGGTCCTTCTCTTGCTTCCATGACGCCGAAGTAGCATTGATCAAGTCGCTGACTAGTTGCGGAGGATCGCCAGATAGCGAAGCAATCGGCCTCATCATCTCGCTTCTTGGTAACCAATTATGAGTCCAAATCCTGGTTGTCTTTCCATCACCAATACGGTGGATCAGACCAAGAGATAGTGCTTGCTTCCCTTCTACTAGTGCACGCCACACCTGGGACGGGTGAGACCCCAAATCTGATTCAAGGAAATCTGTGTTAGGAAAATAAACAGCTTTAAGGATTCTAGCACTTAGGGTATTAGGGCTCTGCAATATCCTCCACGCCTGACGAGCAAGGAAATCTAGATTGAACAACTCCGTGTCCCGGAAACCCAATCCACCCATATATTTCGGTTTAGTCATCTCTTCCCAAGCAACCCAGGCAGTCTTGCGCTCTCCCGCTTTGGTTCCCCACTAGAATTTCCGAATAAGAGAGTCTATGTGCTTGCATAAATCCCAAGGTAATTTGAAACACGCCATAGAGTAAATAGGTACAGCTTGGGCCACTGATTTGATTAACACCTATTTACCTCCCGCAGATAAAATCATCTCCATCGACCCTTGCACTTTGCTCCATACCCGATCCTTCAAGTATTTGAAGGCGCCATTCTTTGATCTACCAACATCAGAAAGCATCCCCAAATATTTATCTTGTAAGCTCTCATTGGGAACATTCAGAATTCCCATAACTTCATCATGGACCCCACGAGGACATCCCTTACTGAAAAAGATTGATGACTTGCTCAGGTTTATCTTCTGGCCAGAAGCCCTGTAATAAAGGTCTAAAGACTGAGAGATCTCATTAGCACCGGCACCATTTGCTTTAAAAAACAGCAGGCTATCATCTGCAAAAAGAAGGTTGTTCACCGCCGACGCCGACGAGGCCACTTGTATTCCACTCTGCTCAGATGACTGACTTCTATGGTTTAGGAGGCACGAAAGGCCCTCTATCAAGAAAAGGTACGGTGATATTGGATCCTCTTGTCTTATTCCCCTTGTTGGCTTAAACTCCTCCAACTGAACTCCATTAAAAAGAACTGAGAAGGATACCGATGATATCATCCCCATAATAATATTTGTCCAAGATGAATCAAAACCCAATTTGAGCATGATGGCCTTCAAATAGCTCCATTCTACGCGATCATAAGCCTTCATCATGTCAAGTTTCAGGGCACACGACATGTGCTTCTTGGATTTGTTCTTCATAAAATGTAAACATTCATAAGCAGCAATAATATTATCAGTAATAAGACGGCCCAGGACGAAGGCCGATTGCTCCTCTGAAATAATGTCAGGAAGTATGCTCTTCAAGCGGTTAGCTACAGTTTTGGACGCAATTTTATACAGAACATTGCATAAACTGATAGGCCTGAACTGAGACAGAAGTGTAGGGTTCTGGACCTTTGTGATCAGCAATAGCACTGTTTTGTTAATAACGTCCGCACCCTCTTCTCCTTTGATAATTCTCATCACCGCTTTTGTTATCTCCTCCCCACACAGATCCCAATTCCGCTGAAAGAAATGCGCCGGGAAGCCATCTGGCCCCGGTGCTTTAGTCGGAAACATCTGGAACAATGCATTCTTGATATCTAGCATGGAATATGGCGCATTCAGCATGCCATTCATCTCAGCAGTGACCTTACACAGAACTGTATCCAGCATATCAGCAGTAGCTTCCGAGGTATATAGCTTCATGTAGAACTCGGTAGCTAGGCCTTGCATCTCATCACTATCCGTCAGGTCTCCATTTTCTTTCACCAACTGCTTAATACGATTCTTGTTCTTCCTCATACTCACCCTTTGATGGAAATATCGAGTATTCTTGTCTCCAGCGGAAAGCCACTCAATTCTTGATCGCTGCCTCCACATAACCTCCTCTCTGTTATATAACATCGGGGCACATTTTAAGAATCCGCATATTTTCACTTCAATCTGCGTGGGACCGCGTGCGGCCCAGATAAACATCAGATGGGCAACTAGAGCCGCATGCATGGCATGGGTCCTCGTCCCGCTCCCGCATCGCTACGATTCGTTCGCCGCGATCGCGCGTTGTGCTGCCTGTGAGTGAGCCAGTGACCGGCGCCGCTCCCCGCGACCGCGATGGGCAAGGGCGGCGGCTGCCTGCCCAGCAAGAGCCAACGCGTCCCGCTCCCCCAGCCCCAGCCCCGACACCGGCGCGACCGCACCTACATCCCGCCCCCCGCCGCGCCCGGCCCACCGCGCCGCCCGGTCCGCATCTACGTCGTCTTCTACTCCATGTACGGCCACGTCCGGCTCCTCGCGCGCGCCGTGCAGCGCGGGGTGGGCTCCGTCCCGGGCGCCCTCGCCATCCTGCTCCGCGTCCCGGAGACCCTGCCCCGCGCCGTGCTCGCCCGGATGGGCGCGCTCAAGGCCGCCGCGGAGATGGAGATGGAGGAGATCCCCGTGGCGGACCCCGGCGGCCTCCCCGACGCCGACGGGTTCCTCTTCGGCTTCCCCGCGCGCTACGGCGCCATGGCCGCGCAGATGCAGGCCTTCTTCGAATCCACCGCACCGCTCTGCCGCCACCAGCGCCTCGCCGGCAAGCCCGCCGGCTTCTTCGTCAGCACCGGCACCCAGTGCGGCGGCCAAGAAACCACCGCGTAAGTCTCTGTCTCTCTGTCGCGCCCCTGCCGCCGCGAGATCGCGTGTTTCGCCACGGACCAACCTTGCCAGTGACATTATTCGTATCTCTGAAGGTGGACGGCGATCACGCAGCTGGCGCACCACGGCATGCTGTTCGTGCCAATCGGCTACACCTTCGGGGAGGGGATGTTCGAGATGGAGGAGCTCCGCGGGGGTTCGCCGTACGGCGCGGGTGTCTTCGCCGGCGACGGCACCAGGCCGCCCAGCGAGATCGAGCTGGCCCTCGCCGAGCACCAGGGCAAGTACATGGCCACGCTGGTCAAGAGGATGGTGCACGGAGCAGATGCCACTTGATCTCGTTTCAGTACCCTGTAGCTGACGGCTCTGTGCTGCAGTAGTAGAACACAGCATTGCCAATGAGTTCGACAATTCCGTTTACTTCAGTTCATAGCCTTCTCTGGAAATACATGGACAGTTCATGACAGATTAGAGGGAAAATGTTGATTTGCATGGCGACTGCCTATATAAAATACTACAGTATAAAAGGACCCATGACATGATCCTCTCTTAGAAATAGCAAACAAAGTGAATTCTCTCCTCCCCGCTCCTTGAAAGAAAACCCTAGGCTCCCAACCCCGTTCCCCCTCCTCCGCCGCCGCCAGAGGTCCCGTCGGGCAAAGCCCGGGCGGTGACGGCGGCAGCGGGGCCTCTCCCTCGCGCGGTGGCGGCCTCCTCTTCCAGCGGCGGGGGTGCGTGACGCGGCGGCGCTCCGACGGCGTGGTGCTGCAGGAGTCCGGCGATGGGCGCATCTCGGGTCGGCAGAGGTGCTGCTCTCCCCTGCGATGGAGGCGTCCCCCGGCGGCCGGGAACTCAGGACCCGCCGTGGCTGCAGGCCGGCTCGTGGACGCATGTAGGCGTCGGCTGCTGGGCACCATGGAGGTGTCGGCGGCCGGCCGGGCGGCGGCGGGCTGGAGTCTCACCATCCAGTCCCCGTGCCTCTTGCGGTGAGACGGAGGTCAGCACCTCCCTCTCCGACGACGGCAGTGTTGCTTCTCGACGGCGGTGTGGCCAAAAGGTGGCTCCTTGCGGCGCTTCTCTGACGGGCTTGGGTTTGGCGGCTGGACCGGGGAGAAATCCCTGCGTAAGCTGGCGACGGCGACGCCCGCAGGCGCCGTCACCTCGTTGGAGGCGTCATCATGGTGTTGCTCGCTCTTCCCCGAGTCGAACATCGGGGGAAACCTTGATCCGGTCTTCGGATCGGGCGGCGGCGGCACGGATATGTCGTTTTCCTTCTTGGAGGCGTCGCCTAGATGGTTCGGGAGTCCTCGGTGCGCCATTTGGAGTCGGTGGTGGCCGCCGCTCAGAGCTTGGGCTTCCGGGGCGCTATGTACACCGTCGGCGGCACTTCTTCATGGTCGACGCCTCCTTCGATCTAGTTCAGCCCCGCTGTTCACTCGCCGTTCCTGGGCACTTTTGGGTGGGCGGTGCGTTGGCTTGTGCCATCATGGAGTTGGAGTTGGCTTCCCGGAGTTCCCTTCTTCGGTCGTGACGCGGCCTAGTAGCTTAGTGTATCGTCTCCTCTGGACGGTGCAAGGCGAGTTTGTCGTTCGGCTGGTGTGGGTTGTGTTGTAATCCGTGTGGCATCATGTTTGTATCGGGTTGCCTTCGCTGGCGTTGTTCGGCCGTCTTGGCCTCTTCTTCCGTGAAATTTGATACACCTTTCAGGGTGTATCCTTGAAAATAGCAAACAAAGTAAGGAAGACGCATGCTAAATGTAAGGGCATCTCTATAGAAAACTGGTTCCTAGCCGATCCTTTAAACTTAACCGATTCAACAAAAATCAGCATACAAAGCAATAACAGTCTAGAGCATAGTCATACAATCCACGGCATAGTCATACCAATTAATAGCATAGTCTAATATTGCAAAGATCATAGATCATGAAACAAATCGATGGCATAGATCATAGTGCTCTAAACTCCGTCATTGGGATTTGGGATACATAACAAGAATGTACCACCTATCTAAGAGTGACCTAGTGATTTAGCTTCTCCATTTCTGTTGGACTTGAAAAGCTCTTGAAGTTGTTGCCAAAATTCCTGTAACGGTTGCTTTCCACTTTTCCGGTGCAATGCCTTCTAGAGAAGAATTTGATCATTCTATGCGATATACAATGCATTGTCCTCATCCGAGGTCCATTTGAGCTCTCTCCTTTTACACTACTTCATAGAACTACAAATTTCAAATGAAATTGTGTAAACACCTCGGCATATATCTCCTAGCTCATCCACAAGAAGAAAAGGGCAAACAATACCTTCTAGGCATTGTGCCAAATTCCATAGGTGCAGCCTCACGATGAGAAGGGACGGACGCCGTTGTCGCTAGATCCGGCGCTCCAACGATGGTGAGAGCTTGCACTCAAACCGGTTCAGCCTCCTCCATCTCTATGGATGTGCTAGACTCGGCAATGATGGCGAACGTCGGTGGACATGGCAGTGAAAACCCTAGGCCGCACGTCAACGATTCGGCCAGGTGCGACGGGGCCACGAGTCGGCCGGTCGTCGACATAGCGAGTCGGAGGAGGACGCCTTGCAGTTTTCGGCAACGGCATGGCAGCTCGATTCCGGCAAGCGAGGCCAAAGACGACACGATGTTAGGCGAGGGAGGGGGTTTTGAGGGGGCGGGGATTTTTTTTTTTACTCCGTACTAGATCTCTTGCGAAAAGTGCTTTTGCCTCCCAAGTTCTAGTGCTCTCACCATTTTAAAAAAATAAAAAAAATGTTTATAAGTTATAAAAAAATCTAAAATAATTCTAGAGATTGTCAGTGATGTATCTCACAGTCGTTCAAAATCTCAACCCAAAATTCTTTTACTTTGTGCTAGACAAAAATAATAAAATCTAACATGTTTTTAGAGATTTGAAATGACTACTCAGATCTTCACTTTTGTCATTTTTGTGTAGCTTAAAATATAAAGTATTTGAAATTGATATTTTACACGTTTTGGGATACATTAGTGGCTATATGTAGATTTTTTTAAAATATGATTTTTGACTTATTTGAAAAACAAGATCACTAGTGTTCATGTGCACCAAATTTTTGTCCGATCTCTTGGTTACTGGGTAAATATAAGTGACCGAAGTGGCCAATGAATATAATTTTGATGAGTATATACTCCTCTAAACCGTATACAATATAGGGGTGGCTAGGTGCAGTTTAGAGTATAGTTAAACCAAAATTTTACTCCTCTAACAATCACCATGTATAGGGGATCCGCTGGAGACGCTCTAACTAATGTATAGGGGATCCGCGCCAGATTAATTACTCTAAGTTGGTAGTTGAAATATCTCAGGCGTGCTCAAGGACAGCCTCACAACCGGCAGCAACTTTCAGTTGGTTCACAGAAAAACAAGGTACAGGATGGTCGGCCGTCGTTCAGTCCTAAAGAAATTCAAAAAATTGGAGATTCTGATTGTACAAAAGAATATGTCCGGTAAAAGGGTTCGGGGCCTCTTCAACCCCAACAAATCTAACTTTGTCCGACCAACCTCATACAACAAATGTCTGGCCTACACTTCTCGCCCGGAAGCTATGCTAACACATCTCAAACCTAACGAAGGCTCATTTCCAGCTCATGGTGCAACCTCAACCGAAAACCGAGCCTTGAATTCAGCTTGTAAAATTGATTGCATCTCACTTCTTAGGAGTACCATTTGCCTTTTGCTTCGAGCTTGCTTGGGGATCCTTCACTGTCCTGGATGAAGAAGCGCCATCTATGGCAATGTTCCCCAGCTCCGTTGTCATTGCATCTCCTTCATCATCATTCTCTTTCCCGTTATTCTCTAGAGCAGCATCAACTGGATTCTCTGTCGAGTCTGGAAGCGCAATGGGCTGCCGTCGAAGAGGCCCAGCATCAAACCATGGATGCTGAAGCAACTGAGCAGCTGTAGGACGCTTCTCAGGAACAAACTCAAGTATTGGGACAAGAAAGTCTGCCATAGCAGTGGCATCTATGGTGCTGAACTCGTACTTCTCAACGAGCACCTTGCTGAGAGGCCAAAACTTCAAGCGTCGGATGTGCCTCAGGTCCCCATAACGGTTGAAGTACTCACGTGAATGTCGACCACCCAGGGCAATCTAAGAAATAGAAGTTCAACTTGTCATATATCACGAATTAAGAAAAATAATAGCATTTGCTTAAAATGGAAATGCTGCTCCCTTTACCTTTCGAGGCATCATCCCAAGTAGCTCCATCATCAGCGCAAGATGATCCTGCTTCAAGAGGGAATTGCTCAGAATTAACTCCCCAAGGAGAGTAAATCAGACTCTTTCACACAAATAACATGTCATAGTCTAGACCCCTTTGTTTCGTATCGTGTTTCCATTTAAGTCTCGTGGTTGGCATCATATAGAGATTATTCAGCATACTTATCAAGGAAATCTGTCTAGTTGAAATTGACAAAGAGTATGAACAATATATGCACTAGAACTCAGGGATTGAGCACCAAAATATGCAGAAAGCCAATCGACTAGAACAAACAGCACAGAGGATTTGGTTACAGCAAGAAATATAGTTTTCATCTTCTAGTTGTCCATATCATGGCACAATGTATAACAAAACACAGTAGTCATGATCACTTCATTAAATATGTTGAAAATACAGTAAATCAGACCCTGGCACAAAAAATAACATTTCAGAGACTAGACCCCTTTGTTTCGTATTGTGTTTCCATTTAATTCTCATGGTTGGCATCATATATAGATTACTCAGCATACTTTTCAAGGAAATCTTTCTAATTGAAATTGCAAGAGTCTGAACAATATATGCAGTGGAACCCAGCAATTGAGCACCAAAATGTGCAGAGGTCAATCAACTAGAACAGGCAGCATGAATGATTTGGTTTCAGCTCAACTCAAGACAAATATAGTTTTTATCTTCTAATACAATGTCACAACACACATAAGTCACGGTTGACTTCATTAAACATGTCGAAAATGCCTTAGGTGAAATATCAAAATCCCAGCTTAGTGTTGTGCAAATTAGCACAAAGTCAAGAAGCAATACTAACATATACATCATTGTTTATAGAAATTGCGACAAAGAATTGACTTGGTAACTGTGAGTATTTAACGATTAAAACCCTGGCTTTATAAGCAGATGAATGTTACATTATAATTTAGTGATATACGAAAAATAATGGTATAATACTGTAGCATTTGCTAGTATTCAGTATGTATTAGTATTAAATTCATAAACTGTAGCTGGAATAAATAGCCTCGTCTTCAAAAACTAAGAAACCAAAATTGATAAGTAAAGAAGCAGGCCATGACTTGTGCAGTCCCAGCAGCAGCCAAACTGCATGTACATCTTTCAAGCCCAGGACCAGCTATCATTAAAACATGGATGATATTATGCTTAACTAAAACCAAAAGAAATACAAAATGGTATGGTAATAGCAATTCAAGTTTAGACACTTCTTTTTACCGAGTGACTTCTTTTCAAGTACAGTTTAGATAAGTAAACGAAAGGTATGGGGAAAAAATTAGAGTACTGGAATGGAGGTATCATCAAGTCAGTTGTTTATGCAACTACCTTTCTTTTTAAGTTAATATCGGGACAGCATTTATCAGGTGATAAACAAGGCAAATACATAATGTTGAAAGTGTGTTCTTAGTTGAAACCAGAGTGAGGAAATGAATAGAAATACCTCATCCCTGTCAAAGTTTTCTCCACTATGCGGGTCAAAGAGAACATCCCCTGAGGCAAGTTCAAAGCATATGCATGCAAAGGACCACAGATCGGCAGATGTTGAATACTTGGAGCCCAGAAGCACCTCAGGACATCTGTACTGCCTTGTTTGGATATCACCTGTGAACTGCTTGTATGTCCAACATGCATTTCCAAAGTCCACCAGCTTGCAGCTTAGGTCAGCCTGCATGGCCATCCTCTTCCTAGCCCCTTTGCTACCCCGCCTACGTCCTCCTCCTCTCTTCCGGTCTCCATCCTGGCTAGGGCTGCTGCCCTCATTTGCTGTGCCCAGATCTCCCCTATCATCTGACTCGTCCGTGTCAGCAGACGCCACAGTCCCATTGCCTTCTGAAGTCGAAGCAGCTACACGCTTGGCTTTCTTCCGGATCTTCTTCTTCTGGTTCTTAGTGAGGCCACTGCTCACTGATGGTGCAGCTGCCTTTGGAACTGGCGCATCGGTCTTTGCAGTAGGCGGCACCAGCGGTACACCAGACTTCCGGGGATCCTTTGAAGGGTCAATAGTGGACACGAGCAATATGTTCTCGGGCTTAAGGTCGGTGTGGATGATGGAAAGCTCGCGGTGGAGGTAGTCGAGGCCAATGAGCACGTGCCGGCATATCTCCTTGACCATTGGAAGCGGAATCCCGCGGTAGTCCGTGTACTTAATCAGGGTGAGCAAGTTATCACCGAGGAACTCAAACACCATGCACACATGGCTGCCGTTCGGGCCCGAGTGCTTGAAGTGGTCAAGAAGCTTCACGACACAGTGGGAGTCATCGGGGTCGCCGTCGGCAATCTGCCTCAAGATCTTGATCTCATCCAGCGCAGCCTCTGTGTAGTGCTGTGCGCTCTTCTGCACCTTCAGGGCCACATACCTCTGCACGTACAGACAAGAAAATTCAGGGGAAAATGAACCTCTACGCAACCGCAAGAGTAGTAAAAAAATAATCAAAATATCTCGTGCAGGATGATAGGATTGACGGGCAGGGCTGTAATTATGAGAAACGGATTTCGCATTTCTGCGCATGCTCCAAGGCAAATAAGATCGAACAGTTGGTGGGCAGAGACACCGCTCCATCTAGATCGATATTTTTTTCTCGCATACCATCGCGAATCCTAGAAGGCAGCAGAGCGATTCAACGGGGGATTTGGAGAAGGGGGTTAGCACGTACGGAGTGGGCGGTGTCCCAGGCGAGCCAGACGGTGGAGAAGTGGCCCCAGCCGAGCTTGGACTGCACGACGTATGCGCCGTGCTTGAAGGTGTCGCCGGGGCGGACGGCGTGGTATCCGCCGCGGCGGTAGTCCTCCGTGCCCTCGTCCTCGGACGAGTAGTCGCTGCTGTCCCCGTCCCTCTCGGCGGCCGCCTCAGCCTCCGCCTCCTCCTCCGCGCGCCGCCGGCTCCCCGCCTCCTCCGCCCTGCGGCTCGCCGCCGGAGCCTCGGCCATCGCCGGATCTGGGAGCGCGCGGGGACTAGGGTTTCGTTGGCGCCGCTTTTCTGGTGGGAGGCGGCGGTGGCGCTGGTCCGTCTCGCTGCGCTGCTGCCCCCTTCCTCTGCGACTCGACCGCCGTTTTTATTATTATCTGCGGGTGCGGGACGACTCGATTAGTCCCCTAACTAATCCCTGACGTACTAACATTACTGTATTTTGAGAGGACAGATTAACTAATACTCCATCTGTTTCTACTTCAAAAAAAAAAATACTCCATCTGTTTCCTTTTAATTCATTCTGATTTAGTAGATACAAAATTACACAAAATCTAATTAAAATGAAACAGAGGGGGTATAGGCTCCGTGGGAAAAAAAATATAGATCCGTATATATTAAAACTGATTATATTATACCTAAATCTATTTCAGAAGTATAGCGGGGTCCCACCACCGTCGATCAAAGCTCCGGCGAGAGAGGGGAGACCTCGCAGGCTTGCATCATCGCCTATAGCCATTGGTAGTGCCACCAACCACCCGCTTCTAGCATCTTTTCTCTAGTTGGTAGCACCACTCTTCACGGGTGGCAGCACCATGATCGCTGCTCGCAGAATCTTGACTTCGGCTGGTAGCACTGCCGCCCAAGGCTGTTAGCATCACCGACTTTCGCATGTAGCACCTCGACCACCGCTTGTAGCATCTGGACAACTGCTGGCAGCACCACCGTGAATGGCTAGGAACACCACCACCAACCGGTCGCAGCAACACCGACCACCGCAAAAGCAACACTGTGGCCCCCTTCAACTGCATCCTTCGACTATCTTCTCACAGCGGTGTCGCCTCTCCTCGCAGCACTGGTGCACCACTGCCCTATGGCTAGCAGTTGCGTTAGTCGCCACTAGCAGCACCTCCCCATAGAAGCACCTTCGTCGTTGGGGTAGGCGACAAGGTTGAGGCGTGTGGCGGGTCAGCAAACGATGTGTTTATATGTCATGTAGTTGCAGATATCGATCTCCGTCGTGTTGTCTGATATGTAGTATTTGTCAGCCTGCTCGAGTTGGGGTGCAGCGGTGGCCTCGAGCTCCATCTTGGGGCGCTTGGTGGGGTAGGCTCCATGGGCGGCGGAGGAGGAATGTAAGTGCGGTTAGGGCTTTGGACGAGATGGGTGGAGAATTTGAAGGGAGAAGGAGAACTGCTAATATGGTGACAACCGTCACGTATGGGCTCTGCCGAGAGATCCATGGCGGATTGAACATCCTATGCGTGAGATGTAAGAATGAAGTGGAAAAGGGAATGGGTAAAGATGAATGGCCGGAGGAGATAACACGCGTGGCGGGTCTCCAACCCTAGCCCCACGCTCTACAGCAGGGAGCGGAGAATCTTACGATTTTCCTTTCTGTAAGGTACGATGGCTTCTTATTCCACAAGAACGAAAGCACCTTTTCCTTCTTTCATATACTAGGGGTTTTTACTTGAAAAAGACAATGTTGCATACTAAAGGATTCGGGTCCATAACCACGAGTTCCAGTGCACTAGATCTTGTAGCACATAGCAACGAGACGTGATCCTTAACTTTATTGTGTTGAAAAATATTACTTATATAAAAATGGATCTCAAGGACCTATGATTAGCATGCAAAGCCAAAAAAAAAAAAAGCATGCTCGATTTCAAACATGTGTAATATTTTGTAATGTATAACCCATGAGGCTAAACTCCACTTTCTTAATGACAAGTTGCGAGTCTAAATTTAACACTTACAAAAATGTGGTGATGTTTCAAAAAAACAAAATACTTAGGTACAAGTAAGTTTCTTTTTTGAAAAAAAAAACTATGAGTAGTTCTCCGTGCATGGAAAATGGTATGCGGCAAAACGCAAATATGGTACTGTGTGCAAAATTAGTAATTGCATGGAAATGGAAACGTGCTTATGTAGAAATTATCCAGATTATATGGGATAGCGGTACCTTGGGTGATACCATGGCAACGGCGAGCGTCAGGACCTGAGGACCACCAAATTTCTTTCAGAAGTCGTTTGGAAGCCAGGCTTTCATTTCGTTTGTAGCATTTTGAAATGAATACATGTATTCATTTCATTTACATTGTAATTCTAGAAATGAACACTTGTTTGGTTGCCACAGGAATTGCAAATGACAGCAGAATTCCATACTGAATTTGTAAATGGCTTCCATAGAGAAACGCAAATGACAGGTCTCAGCTCGGAATTGTGTTTACCCATGGTGTCATTTTGCTGGATTTCCTAAATGAAATGACGGCCCAATTCTGTGGCAACCAAACAATACACCTATGGAATTCCAAAATGAATTCCAGGATTTTAGGCCCAAATGATGGATACCAAACGACCTCTCAGTGAAGTTCTTTTTTGGCTCACATTCCCTAAAGAAGTACTCCGTACTAGGATGTTTGTATACTTCGAAAAGTGAGTAGACACCCTATACTCAAACATCACCTGATCACCCCGATTCTTGTACTACTTATGATGACTATATTCATACTTATGTTTGATTAAAATTATGGAAAATACGTGGCAAAAACATAGGGAAATGAAAAGCGGAAACTTCCCTTTCTAATCCGTATCCGACCCCCGGCCTACCACCGTGTCAGAGTGGTAGGTGTGCCATGGCCCATGGCAGGAAGGCTAGGCACTATGGCGAAATTAGTGTCGTGGCGATGGGGGTGTTGGTGCACCAGCTGC
The DNA here is from genome assembly GCF_019359855.2 of Lolium perenne. NCBI lineage: Eukaryota > Viridiplantae > Streptophyta > Magnoliopsida > Poales > Poaceae > Lolium > Lolium perenne. The sequence goes on from NC_067247.2 coordinate 67,323,035, forward strand.
ACTTATGAACCGTCGCTGTTTTTGTCGGCGGCAAATTTAAACTACTCACGTGAGTGTAATTCTAATTTCTAACGAGAGCAGAAGGCAGCAGCTGGATTTTTTTTTTTTAACCAGGATGGCCCCGAAGGGCCTGGAAGCACTTTACTAAAGCGGTGAATAAGTTACACGGATGACCCAAAGAAAAACAGAAAATACAACATAGTCCTCGGACTTTGCATACAAGACCGAAACTAAAAATTTGCAAGAGCAATCAAGTCCTTCGTCTACACCGCGGGTTGCTGGAGACCTTGCAGCGTCGGCACCCGCGCCACCACCGGGGACAAAACCACTTGGAGTGACGCCGGCGAAGCTCCCGGCACCGACGTCGAAGATCCTCCGACTTGGCATCGTTGCCTGGAGGAAGAAAAGGCTCGGACGACTCCGAGCGTGGAGTGGCCTCCTCGGCCCATGATAGCATCGGCAAACATGCCTTTGCTTGGGAACTCCACAGAGATGTGCTTCTGGGGCGCACGAACCCGCACACCCACCATCATTCTGCGAAGTCCACCGTCGATGGAGTCGAGCAGCTACTCTCCACGCCTTCGTCCCGCCACCAAGACGACATGAGAGGCAGGGAAGGAGTCGCTCCAACCACAAGAACTTGGACCTCCGATTACCTTCAAGCTTATGGAGCAGATCGCCAGCTGCTCCTCGACTGATTCGTCCTCTGAATCGTGGCCGAGAGGAGAGACCAGAGCACACCTTGACCGCTGCTCGAAAGCGTCGAGGATAGGCCTGCAAGAGAGGTCTTATTGATGGAAATGTCCTGGGGCTTCCACGCCAAAAGCCACCACCCCCACCGGAGCAGCACCACGACGTGGACGCCGGCAAGAGCGCGCCAGATCCGGCCAAGAAAATCCAGCGACCTATTCCCAGACGCCACTGAGGCAAACAACCTAAGACTCCAACTAGAAACTACTGTACAGATGCCAGCGCCGCACCTCAGCCTCCTCCAGACGGCATCACCGCCGGCGGCGACCTTGGCTTGGCCCGGGGGCAGTGGTGCGACTCTCAAGGAACGGAGCGGTGGTAGGAGGAAAAGAGGAGAGGAAGAAAAGACCGGCAGCAGCTGGATACGAAACACATACCGATGTGCCCACATGCTCTAATCTGGAAGACAGGAGTACAGAGATCCAGCCACGATCATCAAGAGACGAGTGTAGAGTGAGATGCTTCAGTGCGGCTGTACTTAAGTTTCAGCACAGCATAAGGTCCAAATAATTCTGGCCTAGGTTCAACACTGGTCAAACAGGCAAATTTACCAGAGAATAAAATCAACCACTATGGCCGCATGCACTGGAAACACAGGAGATGATAAGTTGTTAAATTCGACAGATCATAGGCTATTTATGTTCAGAGTCGACAGGGTGACCGATATGTACCCTCCTACAGATTAAGCAAAACTAGACAGCAGATCCCACTGGTTTTTACACCTGACCTAGAGGAGTACACCCGCCTGTATAACAACGGCAACCCGTCACCCTCAGCTCCAGCACATGGAACGGGTGAACATTACATGTACATGCAAAAGAGATTCAAAACGGGACCATCATCGGCGCAAACGGCTGTGTTCCCCTCTTCTACTTGCCCTTCTCTCGCGGAGTTGACAGGGCAACGAGGATATCAGCCGCCTGGGCGACGTTGCTGCCTGGCTCAGTGGTGGCTGGCACAGGCTGCTTATTGAGGGGTCCAAATTGTACAGCCTGGTTCTCCAACTCCACTGTTGCTGCTGCAGTAAGTAAAGAAGTATTGATGTTAGAGAAAACTGATATGAATGTTGGCTACCATATTCTGTAGAAACTGAGTTTACAGCAACCGTACTAGGTGTGGGAGCAGTATAACCATTGGTGGCTGCACTCTGCGCCTGACAGTGCTGGCTTTCTGACACTGTAGGCGATGTTTGAGTCACATGGCGTTTTGGCTCGTTATTGCTTGGTGCTGGGGGATCATGGCGTTTTGGTGCAATACTCAGCGCCAGAGAATCACAGGCTTCAGTGCTCAAAGCTGAAGAATTTCCATGTCCTGATTGATAACAGACAGCCTTGATGATTCACATTTGGTAAGAAAGAATCAGCCTACACATGTTCCACAGTTACTATAGAGGTTTACCTGGCACATGAGCAGGAGGTGCGGCACAAGAAGTCAAATCACTACGGCCCTTGCTTGAATAAATTACTGAGCTTTGTGGCGCAATACTCAATGAAAGAAATTCCTGGCCTTCAGTTTTCATTCTTGGCACAGAACTCGGTCTTTTCACGCCTACACATTTGGAATTTCCCAGTGCTAAACTTGGTCCAGGAGATTCAGAGCCCTTAGGACCAAGACGTGGAGCAACAGACCCACGCATTCTTGGGACATTAGCTGGTGCTACAGAAGGATAACTAGAAAGTCTCATGCTTGGTGCAACACAATTGTAGCCTTCTGCACCAAGAGATGCAGATTTTCCAGAAGACGTCCTCAGAAGGCCATCATGAACTATAGGTGCAATCCTGGCTGCAAAAGGATCCTGATTTTTGGCACCATGGTTTGCAGAGTTCTCAGGTGACATGATTTGTATAGGAGAATCCCTAGCTTTGGGTTCCACACTTGGGGAAGACCGGCATCTGGAACCAGAAGTAGACGTCTCAGGCACACCATTTGGTGTGAAACCTACTGCAAGAGTATCACACCCTTTGGAGCTAAGAGCTGCAGAACTTTCAGGAGATGTATTTGGTGCATAGGAATCTCCAAGGTTACCAAGAGTTAGTGCACAATTCCCAGTTGCTTTGTCCAAGGATATGTGTTCCTCTGTTGTCCTTGAAGAATCCTCTGCTGCTATCCTTGCAGGATCACTGGACACCACTTCGACAGAAGATTTATACCATAATGATGGCTGCAACAGATCCAAGAACAAAGTGATGCTAAACACAAAGTCACAAACCATACCAGAAAAAAAAAGGTAATTAACAGCATAGTAACTTGTAATAGCTGTAGATATGGTCGTTCAGGAAAAAAATGTACATATAACTAGTGTAGAAAACACGATCCAGTGTTTGAGAAGGGTGAAGAAAGGATATTTGAATGATTTCTATATGCACGTGTCTATGCACACATCAATTTTGTAACAATGAATCGTGAAAATCCCAAACATCAAATATAGTAAATAATTATTCAGCACGTGGGAATCTTATTGGAGTTTTTTCCAGTTTTCCTTTCCATAGGATCATGCGTGCCTCATTTGAGAAGTTATGTGCTTACAAATCATAAAATAAAAATTGATGATCATGCTAGTGGAGTTAAAATGTTCTAAATTGTGCACTATCACAATCACCACTTGAGATAGCAAATCAAAATTCCTAGAAACTGGAGTTGCATACGTTATCTAATACCTTCCCTTCTGTATAGATACTCAGTGGTGGTGTTTCGAAAAGTAATGTATGTCATGCATTCATGTTGCACCATCACAAACTGTTGATTTTATGTAGCATACATGTATGAACATATATTGCAAACTGTGTACATCAAGTAGTAACAGCTAACAATACAACATATAACAAATGCACAAACTTCATGTCAGCCTATACTTCAGATACAATTTAATGTACGGGCGTGGGTGTGTGTGTCCATTTACAGGCACTATGAGCCTTAACAGGTTTTAGTGTGGAGAGACACGGTGAAATATGCATATTACTAGAGGCTTTTTACGGAAGAGAACACTACAGGAGACTTACACAGTAATGAAGTTTCTTTAAGGTTTCCAGAAGTAACTTTTCTCCAACAATTATTATCATTTTCTTCACCATCTCTTCACGAGTTATTTCGTTTTCCTGTCAAATAGAAGAAAATGAAATGTTCAATGGTCTGTCATACCAACCATAAATGCAAGCTAATAGAGAAGATAACTTGTTGACCCGATAGTACCTTCAGCTCTTCATAATGATGGAAGAGCAATTCCCTGGCTACAGATGATATATTCTCTTGAATCATCGCAAACAGAACTCTGAAGGATATCCATGGGGACGTTGGTGCTTCACCAGTTTCACCCATTATCTGCATGCAGATAGGTCTGGTTGCATAAGTTGAGTACCAAAACTAAAAATGTTAATTGTTTCAAGAAGCGGAGGTTCTAAAATGTTGAGCAGCATAGCTGGACTTCTACAAGATCAAGCATGCCGATAAAACAACAAGCGGCAAGAATTAAGGTGCCTCACAGGTTGAAGAGTAGAAATATCCATAGCAACTTCCTTTGGTGATGGGTGAAACCATAAACCCTTCAAGCCAAGTAAATAATCTGAAAATAAGTGCATCAGAAAGACGAAGACTCACTCCACTTATCTTGATATGACATAATAAAGGTCTCAACACTTATTAACCATCTTACTTCGAACTTTTGAGGGAAGCCTGAAACTAACAAGATATTCTAAACGAATGTGGGTATTAACATGGGATGGCCACATAACGTAGCACTTTGGGTTGGAGCAATCATCAACGCCAGAATCATATATCTCGCTGCTTGGAAATGAATCTTGTGATCCAGGCGTGATAGCTTCCATGTTGCCCAATATCACTCGGCACAATAACATATACTGCACCGCTTTTTCGTCAACATCGCAAAGACCGACACTGCCAAACAATGAAATATGGACAAATATTAACTAATAAATGGAATAGCCATAATTACTTGTTAAGATAAATATTAACTAATAAATGGAATAGCCATAATTACTTGTTAAGATAACCCACCTGGTAAAGGCTCGATCTTCTGGGGAGAGATAAACACCAGCACTCAAGCATGCCTTCTCGGCAGGTTTTCCAGTGCTACCAAACCCATTAATGAGAATCCTAACTATGTCACTCTTAGTAGATCCCAGCCATCCATATCTTACATTTGAATCACCACGATCTTCTTTCGTGCAGCTCATTTGTCTTTCAAAAGCTTGAAGTCGACACTGAGCAGTGATATCATTCGGAGCATAGCGGTGTATATGAAGTATATTATGTGGTGTTGCAAATGGACCCATACCAGAGAGAAAAAGATCCTGGACAACTAAAAAGTCATCACTCCCTCTTTCCACAGATGTGATCTTTTTGCGTAATACATCTGCAGTTGAAGGCTTCTGTGGATCTGGAGGGCTAGATTCAAGAACAACTTGCTTCACCACTTCTGGTGGAGAATTTACAACCTTATCAGACATTATTCCCGGTGCACTGTCGTCAACTTTACCAGAGCCAACATTGGTCATTTCATCAGCTTGCTCGTCAAAGAACAGAGAAGGAAAAAAGCCCTTTCCTGCATCATCATACCATGCAACAGATCGCTGCTTTCTGGTTTTTAGGTTGACCAGAGTCATTGACAAGAAATCGACAAGAACAGCCTCATCATCCATCACAGCCACAACACTAGATTTTCCACCTTTAAATTCTTCCATCAGGGACTTCATTATTAACTCGGGAAAATTGTGCCAAGAACCTTGTTTGTAAAACACGATACGGCTAGGAACTCCACTTTTCAGGAAATTGACACAATCACTGGCAAGATTAGGTCGTGTGCAACAACACTTGCACAGTTTAGCAGATGGATCATGGGGCCCATTGTCAACTTTGACTCGGCGAGACTTGCACTCTTTTGATAGGCAGTCGTCGAGCTTGCGCTTTAAGCACAAGGGTTTGGATTCTTGTGGTGATGCCATGGGCCAAAACAGATGGAGAAAACGAAAACTAAACCTACTATGGTACACAATTTACAGGTCTCCCTTCATATTAACCTCACAACGGTAGAGAATGATCCTGTATGAGGTAATGAATGAGTGCATATCATATAAAATACACAAGTCAAGAATTTATTCGAATAAGTTGCATCTAATTTGCAGAAGGCATACTTGGATTTGAGGTATTTGAGACCAAAAAGGAAAACCAAATATGCTCTTTCACATAGGAATAAAGCAGGACAATAGTTGATTGCTTAGCTCCAGCCTCTCAGGCGTGACACATCTATTCATACAGTATAAAGAGTGCAAGGGTGCCAAATGCTTTCTGTGTTATTGTAAGAAGGCTTTACAGGCAGAAAACACTTAATGCAAACATTTTTTTAATAACAATATACGAAAGTTCAATTAGAGTAATTTCTTGCACAACAATCATCTCTGACAGGTAAAAACTTATCTGCGTTAAAGATACCAAAGTGTGTATGCGTGTGTTATCAATGTGGCAAGTGAAACAGGTCAGGCAAATTGGAACTAACACAAACGGTATCACAAAGCAACATAGCTTGCAAGCATTTGAATGAAAAAACTGCCTTATTTCTTGTGTATTAATTGTACACCGCGAAGTAGCATGCAGAAAGAATTGTGTAATATTGGCAATTGTACAGCACTCAACCATCCAAACCAAAAAAAAAAAATACACATCTCTGTATGAAAACATACCAGGTGTACTCACCCCACGAGGTGCTACCACGTCCCCCACACCCTACAAACAAGTCACACTAAATCCAGAAGGAAACGCAACCGTTACCATTCGGATAGAGACAATACCCAGATCGAGAAAGTTACTCGTAATATTTTTAATTGCTAAAACTGTATGGCGTTTCGATGTTACCAAGGCCTTAGACAATAATTATTACTTCCCATACGACAACTTGTGGGCCAAGAAATCGTATCAGTAGGTTCCCCTCCTTAGGGAGAGATACATACGAGCGCGATGACAGGTTTGCCACCACCCGATGTATGCGCTCCGACTAGCTTTCCGACACCTAGCACTCTAGCAGCGTGCACGTCTCAGTTCGGTTGAACATAAGAAAATAGGCGGCTCACAACACCAATCATCCAATAAAATCCAGATCAAGAAAGTTGCTCGTAATATTTCTAATTACTAAAACTGCATGGCGTTTCGACGTCACCAAGGCCTTGGAGAATAATAATTAGTTCCCATACAACAACTTGCGGACCAAGAAATCGAACAATTAGCGTTCTGACGGCTTTGCCACCGCGCGATCTATGTGCTCCGGTTGACGCCTAGCAGTGTGCACGTCTCAGGTTGGGTTGAACATAAGAAAATAGGCGGCTCACGACACCAATCATCGAGTAAAATCAAGAGAATTCCACGCCTAAGATACTATACCATACCAATCAGGGATGGAATTAACAGAAATACCACCTCAAAACGGAGCATTCAACATTTCCAGAGAAATGAATGTGTGATGTGCTTCTCTCGTGTATCCATTGCACAACATGACAGCATGAAAACATACATACATACATAGCAGCAAACAAAAAAATAACATTCCCCAACAGGGTTAAGAACTCGAGGGCAAAACCCTAAAATACTCATCCCCGTAGATACGAACTAATGGGTTCCTGAATGGAATGGAAAACAACGTCTGACAATCAAACCTAGGAACTCAAGGCGTGGGCAGCTGACCTCCCTCCCTCCCACCAAAAATGTCCCCAGCACCCAAATACAGGGGCGGATGCAGCAGCACCTCGCCAATCGCAAGGGGGGGGTAGGCCCAGACAGATCTTGGAGGAGAAAGATCCGGTGGGGTTAGGTTGTTACGCATCCAAGAGAAGACCAGACGAACGACCATAGCCAACACACAATAATTCAAGCATCGACAAATTCAAGGAGAGCGAGCTAGGGCATCCTCACCAACGGAAGGTAGCCGCGTCCGGACCGGATGGATCTTGGCTCCAGGCCAGCCCACGGATAGGGGCAACGGTGGGCGACGGCGGCGGAGGAGGGCGGCGGGTGGGGAGGTGTGGCCACCGCGCCGATGGTTTCGGTGGTATTCCGGCGCTGGAGAAAGGGATTTTATTTTTGTGTTTTATTTTTGCGATGCGAGAGACAGACTTGGGACGGACGAAAAGCTAACGACAGCCGCCGGGTGGCAGGAATAGCGGCGGGACTGGGCTAGGCTGGGCTGGGCTGGGTCGGCCGTTTGGACCCACGAATCTGAGCCCTATACTTCATATCTGAACCCTATAGATCCCCCAAAAAAAAAACTGAACACTATAGTTTCGTATGGTCGCAACGAACCCAATATTGGCCCGGTAGAGGAGGGAGATGGACTCACCCTTGCCGGTGGAGGGAAATTGTTGTCGCGCTCGGCATTGCTCGCGCGCGCGTTAATCATTTTATCCCGGTTTGTTTTTTAGTTTCCACATGTGTTGCTTCATGTAACTTAGTGTTCGATTAATGAAATATGTGGTTACTCTCATAAAAAAAACCACTAGCTCAATATCTTTGTAAGAAACTTTGCAAACATCAAATTTGGGGGAGAGGGGGTAGGGGGCCGAACTCAGTAGCCGGCCATGGCAGCCAGAGGGGATTACCTGCGCGCGACGCCAGGTCGGGGAGATCAAGCTCGCCCCGTCCTCCTCGCTGCTGCTCGCGATGGTGTCGATTCGGCTGGGGAAAAGGAAGGGCGAGATCGAGGGAGAGGGCGGGAAGGGCACGCGGTGGAGGTACCTGCAGGCGTCGGTGATTTGCCTGGAAGGACGGCGCTAGGTCGCTAGGTCGAGGGCTTGACTACGTACGATGCCAAGAGATGTCGAGGTCTGGTGCTCGACTTTCGGGAACGGCCACTTTCCATAGCAATCGGGCCGGTCAATATTCGGCCCGAATACCTAGCCCCAATGTCTAGCACACCCAAACAGCAGCTTCAGTTGAGGTATTCGGGCTAGGAATGCCCTAATATCCAATGCCAAGGCTCAATACAAACATCCAAACATGGCTTGAGATCATAAGAAGAATCTCCATATCGGCATCCATGCTTGGAGTAATATCACCTTTCGCCGACCTGGCGGCAAGTAAGGAGGGAGTGGCTGCCCTACAGCCTTGAAGCTTGGCAGTTGGACGACCTCAAGCCGTCGAAGAAGAACGCCCAGGCACAAGGAGCGGCTGTCGTTGAGATGTCGCTCCTAGCAGATGCAACATCAGCGTCTCCAATCCCCCCATCTCCAGGACGCCACAGCACCAGCAACACCACTCCCCTCTCCCTCGCCGCCACGAACGGCCAAGAGGAAGAGCAGAGTTGCGCGACCGCACCTCAAGAGATGGAAACGCTTATTTCTGGAGCTCGCCCCCGGACGAAGTTCACCCCACATCCTCCATGGTAGCGGGACAGAGTGTTCGAGGAGCAGCCTCCCAGCGCAGCGCCAGAGCACCCCGGATGGGAAAGCTCATGATACATGCCTTATTGGGGGACATCCGTGTCACCTCCCTCGCCTGCTGTTGTGGGTATACTTCATGGGTGTACCATCGACAGTGCCTAGATCCGGCAAGCCCGGGTGGCCCACAGACGGTGATGAGGCATGTGGCCCATCGGGCGGCCCAGTTGCTGTTGATCATGCAGGAAGAAGTCCAGCCCAGGATCGATGGCGGATCCGTACCGACCTAGGAGTGACCCGGATCCAGGGAGGCCCATGAGGAACCCGGATCCAGTACGACGTGTATGGAAGGCGGATCCGTGACGTGCACGGCAAGATATTGTACCGTAGCTAGGCTATCTGTAATCCGGCTAGGACTCTCCATGTAAACCCTAGATCCGTGCGCCTTTATAAGCCGGATCCCGGGAGCCCTAGAGGCACAACCACAACTCATTGTAACAACGCGAAAGCGCCCAGATAATTCCAGACAAGCAGCAGTAGGCCCTGTCATCGTGCAGGTGTTCCGAAGCTGGGTAACTCGCGTACCACCGTCCCGTGTGCACTCCGCCCTATGGCCCCTACTTCTTCTCCCCCTCGTGAGGATCCCTCCTCCGAGGTACCGTCGATTAGGCAACGACAGTTGGTGCCCACCGTGGGGCCTGTGGCGTCTGGAGGCCGGAACCGGGAGGGTTCCGCCATGGGAAGCTACGACGACACCATCGCTGTGGGGGGCGTCCTTTACGCCGGAAATCTGCCGATCGTCCCTCCGGATGAGTGCTGGATTCCGGCTAGGACAAACCCCGTCAAGCTCTCCATCGTCCCAATTGGCGGCATTCACATCTTCATCGGGGAAACCGTCGATTCCGACGGAAACCCACTGGTAAGTAACGCAGACGCGACCGCCGCAGAGCTGGACGCTGTCGCGAAGATCCGATCTGAGATGCAGGAGCTTCCCAAGGAAGATTCCGCCTCGGATCTGGAAATTTCAAAGCCCACCCAATCCGCCCCCGAGCAGGAAACAAAGGTGGAAGACCAATGCAGATCCGCCTGGGTTTCCCAGGTGTTAGAAAAGCAGAGGTGCCACTTCGTACACTTCTCGGCCCATACCGCCGGAACCGCCCCTCAAGAAGAAGGAGCTGGTCCTGAGCAGGTAGAGGCACCGGAAAGCGTCGCAGATCCGGATCAGGCTCAGCTTGTCGGAGAAAGCGAAGCTCCGGTTGAAGAGTCGATTTTGGGCAATCTGAGCCCAATTTCCGGCGACACCCCGTCCACGGAATCTGATGACTTCGTTCGCAAGATAAGGGAGTACGGATACGGCGATCAGCCTGAAGTCGACTCCGCCCAGCCCAAGCAGGTTCTCGCAACGGTAATGGCTGGGACAAAGCTGGATCCGGAGACCAAGTCAGCCAATCGACCCCCAACCATCCCATCAAGGATCTCCAATGTCTCGAGTGCGACCCCAAAGGGATTCTCCCTCGGAGGAAATCTTGTCGGCGAGAGGAGGTGGCCGCGCGAGCGATTCTTAACACACCTTTAACCCCGGGCGACGCCGCGCAGATCTGGAGGCCCTAGAGACCGCCGAAAGGAAATGCGGCCACGGCCAAGAGGCTCGCCGATACCGAAGCTGCGTTAAGGATAGGAAGGGCAGATCATGCAGCACGGACGGAAAACTTCGAGAGACGGGACCGCGAGATTGCTTTGCCACACTCGAGCAGGTCAAGAGCATGAGGGCTGAGTGGGAGGTAAAGATGACCTATGCGCAGCGGAGGCCGATCGAATTGTTAGAGAAGCAATTCCGCCTCGCAGAATACCCTTCAACACGCCCGCGGATCACCGGCTACTGGAAACTCCAAAGGACAACATGCGAAAGCTGCGGAATTGCTGAAGAAGAAGGACGAAGAAGTTGACATCAACTATCTCCGCACACTTGTCGCTTCGGCAATGCGACGAACAGAACAAGGCAGATACTTCGCAGGTTGGAATCCAATCCGGATAACCGTGTATCTACCGCGCGAAGGACGATGAATCGCACACCGGATCGTCGGAGCGCGAGAAGAAGGGCCGAGGAGCACCCAAATCCGATCCCCGTTCCTTCACGTACGCCTCCGTCGGATCCAAGGAAGGGAAAGGACGCGATGTACTCCGGTAGAGACAAATACCGCAACCCCTCACCTCCACCCAACGGTTACCCGCGACCCCCTCGCCGCCGTAGTCCAGCCGGAAACACCAGGCCCGTAGGGCATGGTGCGCTTGTTATCCGCGACAACGTGCCGCCAAGAAACGAAGCGAGGGAGCGCTCGCCGGAACCTCGCCGGAATCGAACAATGTTCATGAGCCCGAGCCCAGGAGGAGTCGGAATGAAGACCGCGGTCCGAGCCTCGCCGGAACCGCGATCCAGTAACCTCGTCGGAGCCGGGACCCGAGCCTCGTCGGAGCCGTGACCCGGAGCCTCGCCGGAACGACCAGGGCAGCCAGCGCCAAGGCGAAGGCAGCCACGGGAGCCGGAGTCGGCACCGGGAAGGCCGAGGAGATTCGGATGGCGGAAGCAAGAAGTCGACCGCCCACCTCGCAGGTCTCCCTCCCCACCACCTAGCGGTGGCGGCGGAGGTGGAGGCGGAGGCAATGGCCGGAGATCTCGCTCTCGCTCAAAGTCTCCTCGCCACGGCTCGCGCGACGCGCGGGACCGCCTTAACGAGTACTGAGAACCGACTACATTGGCCCGAAGTGCTTTGGCGGGATGATTCGAGAGGAACCAAAGCCAAGGATGAACCTCAAGCTACCCGGAAATCTGAAGCATTATGATGGCACCGAAAGGCCGGATACTGGATTGAGGATTACTACAATCGTAACCTTCGCCGGGAGGAACCCCTAACATCGCTGCCGCATGCTCCAGTTGTACCTTGTAGGTCCAGCCCGGATACGGCTCGGCGACCTCGAGAAGAACTCCATCTTTTGCTTTGGTTCGACCTGAAGAACGCTTTTGAGAAACACTTCAGGGGGCACCTACAAGAGACACTGCCACAACAAGCGACCTACGGGCTTGCATCCGAGAAGAAGGGCGAAACATCAAGGAATTTCCTTACCCGATGGTTGGCATGCGAAACGAGTGCGAGAACGTTGACAACCGCACGGCAATGCACGCCTTCATTGGGGGCTTGCGGCGAGGAGGATTGCTGCGACACAAGCTAACCTGCATGGTCAATGCAAACCAAGCGACGTTGGATGACATGATCACCATCGCTAGCGATCACACTGCCGCCGACGACGACGCGGCGGTGATCTCGCAGCCACGGCAATCCCTGCACCAACAAAAGAAGAACCGTGACAACGGCGGCAGCAGCAGCCATAAGCGCAAGAACCACGATGACCGGAAGAGTGGCGGATCCGAGATGGTCGCCATGGCGTTTCAACGCGGAGGTCCAGGAGGCGGAAGAGGACGCGGACGCGGAGGCGGAGCCGCGGGGGTCGCAGCATACCTCCGAGGTCCTGCTGCCGGATCCCGCGCACCGCAAACCTATGAGGAGTACAGAGACATGCCCTACCCGGCCCATCCGGATCCGGTTACGTGGAAGTCCACCCATACCAACCGCAGCGCAAGTGGGTCAATGATCTAAAGAACGACCCGGAAGCCGGATACAAGCGCGCCCGGAAGCACCGCCCTCGCGGCAAAGGTGGCAAGGGCAAGAATAAGGACAAAGAGGATGATAGTTCCGAGGCGATGGATGAGGATGATAACTCGCCGGATCCCAAGGCAGGATCCGCAGGAAAATCCAACCCATTCGACAAAAAGAGCGTGGGGGCCTACCACACTTTCCTCGGAACCCCAACGAGACGCGCCTCCAAGTCAGCTACCCGGATCCTGAACGCCATAGTTCGGCTGTGCCGCAAAGACGTCAGGTGGTCGGAAATCCCGTGCACATTTGATCGGAAGGATCATCCCGCAATTGTGCCGAAGGAATGCTACGCCTTGGTTGTAAGTCCCCGCATCGATGGGTATGACTTCTCCAAGTGCCTCATGGATGGTGGAGCTAGCCTGAACATCATGTACCTGGAGACTCTAGAGCGGATGAACCTCACCAAGGAACAGCTCAAACACAGCACCACTGAGTTTCATGGCGTGGTTCCGGGTAAGAAGGCGAACTCCCTCGGCAGCATCACACTTCCCGTGGCTTTTGGCGATGTTCATAATTTCCGCGAAGAGAAGATCACGTTTGAAGTTGTGCCCTTCAAGAGCTCCTACCACGTCATCTTCGGCAGGGCCCACCTACCACAAGTTCCACGCAAGAGCGTGCTACATCTACAACAAGCTCAAGATTCCGGGTCCTAAAGGTATGATTACCGTATCCGGAGACTACAAAAAGGCTCATGAGTGCGAGTTAGGCGAAGCCGCCTTCGCAGTCCGTGATATCCGGAGAAGAGCTGAAAGGCTATAGAGCCGCGGTGGATCCGACTGACATGCAGACCACCAAGAAGCAAATCTCCGAGCAGAAAACCTCCTTCAAGCCTTCGACAGAAACCAAGAAGCATGACCTCATCCCAGGTGACTCTTCCAAGCAGGTTTCAGTCGGAGCCAACATGGACCCCAAATAGGAAAGCGCGCTCGTCGAGTTCCTCCGCGCTAACATGGATATCTTCGCATGGCAACCTTCGACATGTCCGGAGTACCTAGGGAACTCGCCGAGCACTACCTCAACATAAATCCGGGGCCAAACCGGTGAAGCAAGCTATGCGACGCTTTGGAGATAAGAAGCGCCGCGCCATAGGAATGGAACTAGCAAAGTTACTAGAAGCAGGGTTTTGTAATAGAAGTTATCCATACCGATTGGGTCGCGAATCCCGTCCTTGTACCCAAAAAGAACAACGAAATACTAAGAATGTGCATCGATTACTCTGGCTTGAACAAACATTGCCCGAAGGATCCGTTCCCCTTGCCGCGCATTGACCAAGTCATTGATTCGACGAGCGGGGCGGAACTTCGTGTTTTCTTGATGCGTATTCCGGGTATCATCAGATCCGGATGAAGGAATCCGACCAAAAGGCGACTTCATTCATTACCCCCTTTGGTACTTACTGCTATGTTACTATGCCTTTTGGTTTGAAAACGCAGGTGCTACTTATCAACGTACGATGCGGCGGTGCTGAAGGACCAAATTGGCCGGAACGTGCACGCTTACGTCGACGACATCGCGGTCATGACCCGGAAAGGATCCGACTTGATCAGCGATCTCACGAAAACCTTCGACAACCTCCGCAGGTACAAGATGATGTTGAATCCGCTAAAGTGCGTCTTTGGCGTGCCGGAAAACTCCTTGGCTTCATAGTCTCTCACGGAGGCATTGAGGTTAACCGGAAAAGATCAAGGCAATCCTGTGCATCAAAAGGCCAACTTGTCTCAAAGATGTGCAACGACTAACCGGCTGTGTTGCGGCAATCGCAGGTTTGTCGGCCGTCTTGGCGAGAAGGCACTACCTCTGTACAAGCTGCTTTGAAGAAAACAGGACAAGTTTATGCCGGGACGACGCAGTGATGCAGCTCTTCGAGGGTTGAAGGAAATACTTACTTCCCCTCCTATCTTGGCAGCTCCAGAGTCGAGCCAATGCTCCTTTACCTGGCAGCTACCAACAAAGTCGTCGGCCTCGTCATCGTGGTGGAGCGAAAGGAAGAAGGTCATGAATATGACGTCCGGAGACCTATCTACTACATCGGCGAGGTGTCGACGGAATCAAAACGAGAGATATCCTCACTTTCGAAGCTAGCTTATGGCGTGTTCCTAGGCAGCGGAAGTTGAGGCATTATTTCCAAGAGCATCCGATGTGATCGTGAGCAAGGCTCCGGCATCAACAATTCTCAACAACGCCGACGCAACGGGACGTACGGCTAAATGGGGCATCGAATTATCCGCCTTCGACATCGCTTACAAGCCAAGGACTGCGGTAAAATCTCGTGTTACGGCAGATTTCGTTGCAGATTGGACGAAGCTCCGGATGCAAGTCGGAGCCGGAACCAAAAACATGGGTCATGCACTTCGACGGATCCAAGCGGCATCAAGGCTCGGAGCCGGAGTCACCTGAAGTCCCCTACCGGAGAAGAATTGCGTATGTCTGCAGATCCACTTCGAAGCTACCAACAACATGGCGGAATATGAGGCTCTACTACACGGTCTGCGCATCGCTAAGGAAATAGGGATCAAGCACATCATATGCTGTGGAGATTCCGACCTGGTGGCACAACAAGTAGCCGGAACCTGGAACGCCGAAATTCCGTCATGGCGGCCTACAGAGACGAAGTTGACGAGATTGCCAAGAGCTTCCTCGGATACGAAGTCAAGTACGTCGGAGAGACGATAACACGGCGGCGGACATGCTATCCAAGCTCGGATCCGGCGAAACCAATTCCGCTGGCATTTTCTGGAGCATCTCCGGATACCCTCGGTTAAGGGCGCTACCGGAAAACCCGAGAGGTGGCGGTGTCTCCGGCTAGGGAAGTGATGGCTATCATTCCGGCCTGGACCCAGCCTTTCTGGACTACCTCATCGATCGAAGTTGCCGGAGGACGAGGTCCTCGCACGACAGATCGTCGGCGAGCACGAACCTACACAATAGTTGATGGACAGCTCTACAAACGAAGTGCGGCGGGGGTATTTCTTAAATGCGTCTCCAATCAAGATGGCATTGAAATCCTCGAGAGAGATCCACGCAGGGGACTGCGGGCATCACGCCGCTCCCGGATCACTCGTTGCAAAAGCTTTTCGGTTAGGTTTCTATTGGCTTCTGACTAAAGAAGACGCTGATAAAATAGTCAAGACCTGCCGAGGTTGTCGGTACTACGCTACTCAACCAAACGCTCCGGCCCAAGAGCTGAAGACCATACCTATCACCTGGCCATTTGCGGTCCGGGGGCTTGATATGGTTGGTAAGTTAAAATCATCTCTGGCGGTTTTGAGTACCTCACGGTCGCTGTTGACAAGTTCAGCAAATGGATCGAGGCTAAGCCGGTGAGAAAAGCCGACGGTGCTACGGCACTAAAATTCGTCTGCGACCTCGTGATGAGATTCGGCATCCCGCACGGCATAATCACAGATAATGGCACGAACTTTGCTCAAGGAGAATTGAGGGATTATTGTGAGACAATGGGGATACGATTGGACCTCGCATCCGTGGCTCATCCACAGTCCAATGAGTCGGGTTGAAAGGGCTAACGGCCTAATATTATCAGGAATTAAACCACGCCTTGAAGGACCGCTGCGACGAGCAGCCGGAGCTTGGGCTGATGAGTTGGAGGCTGTTACGTGGAGTTTACGAACTACCCTAACAGATCAACGAGGTTTACCCCTTTTTCTGGTATACGGATCCGAAGCTGTACTTCCCTCCGACATCATCCACGATTCACCGCGAGTTTCCGCCTACAATGAAGAAACTTGGTGACGAGGCAAGACAGCTATCTGTGGACCTGATCGAGGAAGCTCGGAACTTAGCAGATCGAGAGATCCGCCATCTATCGGCAAAAGCTCCGACGTTATCACGGTCGTCGAGTTCGGAAACGCTCCTTCATGGCGGAGACCTGGTCCTCCGCCTTCGACAGTGAAAGACCATAAGCTGCAATCTCCATGGGAAGGACCCTTCGTCGTTAGCAAAGTGCTTCATAACGGGTCGTACTACCTTGTCGATTTCCGCGAGTTAAGGGATAGACTGCTAATTGGCACCGGAAACGCAAGCGTGAGGATCCGGATGACATCTACGATGAAACAGATCGCCCTTGGAATATCGCACAGCTACGTCCTTTCTACACTTAGCATATATTTTCCGAGTTCTAAACTACGTAATAGTTATACATGATCAATGAAATAAAGCTTCTGGTTCACTCTTTTGAGTCTTTTACCTCCTTTACTTGTTCATTTTAGATCGTGTATGTTTTTTCCAACTAAAACCGCAGAGCTGGATTTTTCCGCCTAGGCGTGTATGAAAGTTGTGATTTTCAAAATCGTCCTTTAGGACGTAAGCTTAAGTTTTACGATAAAGTTGTTATACGCTACGAACTCGTGGATTCCTAGTAGCGATTTCCGGCACCTATGCCTGGGGGCTTGTTTCCACGGTTATGGACGGACTGCCATTGGGCTTCGTCGCCGGCGGCGGCGTTTCCGGCTAAGGTTTTCCGGCTCGTGGAAGGTCAAGCGAGCAAGCCGGAAAATAACGAAGTCGGCACTTGCTTTCCGACATAAAACGAAACATGCACATAATATTTAACGGATAGCGGGATAAGTGTTTCCGCCCCATGCATAATTGTTTCGTTCCTAGCTACTTAAGAATTTAAAGTCTTATTACAAACCCTCGCTGGGGCCAAAATGATGCATTGCTTTTCCCGCAGGAATAAAAGTTCTCACTCCCCCTTAGCCGGAGAAGTTTTGCCCTACGGATCTTGTTCCTTGGCGCCTTCGGCGGAGAAGATACGTCTTCTTCACTTTCCTTTTCTTCGGAAGCAGCGGTGCTGGTCTTGGGTTCTTCTTGGGGCGCATCCTTGGAGCTGGTCCAGGTAAACTCGGCTCCGGATTCCGCAGGTCGCGCACAGGGCGTCGAGATCCTTCAAAAGTTCCGCTTCTAAGGCCTCGTCGGCAGCGAGGACGACCTTGTCGTAGAATTCCTCGTGCCGGATCCTGCGCGCGATGCGGGTGTCGTAGCCGCTCACTGCATCCAGCAGCTCGCCGACGTCCGCATCCGGAGGAACGCCCGTGGTCACTTCATCAAGATCAAGACCCGGAGTATGTGCTAGGCACATGGTCAAGGCCATTGCGGCTGCGCCTCGGGCTGAAGATGCTTGTAGATCGATCACCAGCTCCGGCAGAACGTCCATCTTACCAATAAGCTTGCGCACGTCACAAGTGCGGCTCCTTTTGATGTTCAAATTATGGCATATTTTGCGGGAGGCGGAGATGAGATCCTTGCGGTCATCACCCGCGAGTTGCGAGAAGATCGTCTCGTGGGAACAAATTCCGGCGCTGTTAGGGTACCCAAGCGGCTCTACATAAAAAGATAATCGGGATATAAGCACGCAATTTGAGCGCAAAGTAAAAAGAATCGGAGCAAATATCTTGACAAGGTTCCGATATCATACCCAAGATGTTCTCATTGAGCAAGTCCCAGTGCTTTGCTCATTGTCTCCATAAATTTCCGGAGTCCGTTGAGCTCTTTTGCTTTGCCTCTGATGGTCTCGCCGTCGGCATTCTTTTTCAGCTCCAGCTCGCCCTTCTCCCCGATATGCTCGGAGTTTTCTCCGCCGGCTGCTTTCGGCCTGCTCCCTCTTAAGTTCCGCCTCCTTTAGCTTCGTCTCCAATTCTTGGTACGAGGAGCGCGAGTTCTCAAGTTCAGTCGAAGCTGTTGCAAGGGAGGAGGATGCGCCTATAATAATATACGTTAACGACAAATTTGAAGTCGGAATTTGGTTAATAACGAAGAAGGCGGAAACCAACCTTGGCGTCTGCGGTTGTTTAGCCGATTCTGCATTCTCATCCTTCGAGTCCGGATATTTTCCGCGACTCGTAGTAACGCGGCGCTGCAGGGCAATGTTCTTGTGCGGCTCGTAGTGCAGCGCTTTCTTTGTTCTGTAAAATTTAAACAGTGCGGGAGTAAAAATTCACTTTGTAGCGGTGGTTTCTTTTAAAGCATCATTGCGGAACTTTTCCGCCATAATGCTTGGGGGCTCTTGGTCCATTCTAAAAACTTTCCCGGAAGTAATTTTTCTCTAAGCATTTAAGCGCTAACTACTTTTTGAGTTTCCGCCTACATGCTTGGGGACTACCGGGAGTACCTTTTGCTTGCAGATAAGTTGATCGCAGAACTGGCCAATGTTTTTCTTGAAGTCCTGGATCTCTGATGTCCTGGAATCCGGCTTCCCCCAGGCGTTGTTCAGCATGGCGTTGAGCAGGTCTTGTTCAAGTTCCCACTTCTCCGCCTCGGTCGGCTTGTTAAAAAACTTGGTGGCATACGCCTTGGGGGTGGAAGTGGTGTCCGCGGATCTCCGAAGTTCTTCGGAAAAACGACTATGTCGCCGGCGCCCTCTCCCGGCCTTCTCGGAAGTGACTTCCGCATCTCCTTGGCCTTGTGTTTCCGCCTCTTCTTGGGCAGGGCTTTTGGCCTTGGGATCTTCTTCCTCCAGTGCCCGCCGCTAACCGGAATTATCTCCGGTGGAGTGTTTGCGGCGAGGCGGAGGAGATGGGTCAGCCTTTGAGGAGGCGACGGTTGAGGAGTTGGGTGGGAAGCGCCGGGTGGAGCTGAGTAGAGGGACCAACAGTAGGAGATTTCTTCATGTACTTCGTGATGGGCTCCTGGCTGGTGGTCCGCGTGGCAGCGGTTTTCGGATTCCTGCAAACAAGTGAAAGGGTTTAGACAAGAAATAATTTCGCTAAGTAAAAATCGCATCATGCTCGGAAACTCACGGGGCACGGGAATGATGGGGCGTGTGCCCTGGCCGGCCGTCGAGAGCATCCGTAGACGCGCACGCTCCGCCTTCCTTGAGTCAAGCGGAGGTGGTTTCGTCGTCTTTGGCTTCTTGGCGGAGGCCTCGCCGCTAGCTCCGGCCGAGCCGGGAGCCTGGGCGCGGGGAGGCTTGGTCGGTCGAGGGGCCGGCTTGCGGGGTGCCTGGTCCTCTTCCTCCTCGTCGGCTTCCGGAGCCTCCTCCGCCGTGTCGCCAGTAACGGGGACGCGAATGATGGTGCGGAAGTTGTCCTCCGCCAAAGTATTGAGCTGGAAGGAAAATGAACAGAAGTTAGAGTTATCCTTGTGAAGTTTGAAGCAACGGAAAGAACGAAGCTTACCGGAGGACACCGATCGTTCGTGTAGATATCCTTGAACAGTTCCGGGACTGTTGGCCCCTCGGAATCTTCACCAGCGTCTTGAGTCTTCTTTTCGGAGAGTCGGCGGAAGATCATGGCGGGTAACCCGGAGAAGATCATCCGCCCCGGTGTAAGAGCACATCAACCGCGCGTTGTAGCGAAGGGGCTGGATTCTCCGGGAAAACCAGCTAAGTGTAAGCCGGGCTCCGGTAAGTCCGTCGTGGACTAGCCGGGAGATTCTCCGCGCAGCTTTCTCCAAGGTTGGAGTCGGGCGAGTGGAGGGACGAAGCTCCAGCTTGCAAGTTCTTCGGAGGTTCGTTGACGAACCTGGGAAGGCCTTCGTGGACATCGGAGCAGGAGCATTCTTCTCGTAGAACCATCCGGCGTTCCGATGCGGACGGACTCGTGTGAATCGTGGGGAGGATACATACGATTAGGGCGGAGCATAAACGTCATGCTTCCGCAGTTCACCATTGCTTTGTCCTTAGTTTCTTTCTTCACTCGGAAAAAGAATTGCCACAACTTGACATACGGCCGGATCCCAAGATGTCCTTCGCAGAAGAGTCACGAAGTTGGACAAGAGAAGGTATGAATTGGGGCAAATGTTGTGGGGCTGGAGCCCGTAGGTGTTGAGGATGGAGAGAAAAATTCCGAACAAGGGAGTGAAAGTCCGCGTTCCACCCAAGCCTTGGTCATGACAACTTCTCCGGCTTCACGGCTTGGGGGCGTCGGAGTCACGAACGAAACTCCGGTGTGTGGAGATCATTCCCTCGTTACGGAGCTCTCTAAGCTCCACGTCGGTGGTTGCGCAAGGCCACCATTGACCTCGTTCTCCTTCACGGATCCGGGCCTTGGACGCCCTCTTGTTTTCCGCCTCCTGCACCTTTGCGCCATCCGAGCTTGTCCCTCGAGTTCTTCTTGGAGCTCTTGGAGGGTAGGGATCCGGCTTGGAGCGGTCTTTGGAAGATGCGGAAAAAGGTTGAGCTAGTGCGATGTCGGAAACATACGGTGGCGGGAATGATATAGGATCCGGGCATATGGGTTCTATTTGGTTGGGATCCGGGCTACTCGAAGAGCTACCGGTGCAAAGTGACGATTCGAGTGGCATGCTTCCGGCTGCACCCATACAAAGTGTCTGAGTACCGGATCACTAAGCCTATCTTCTACACTAGGTTGTCTTCTACAAGTCCGGCGTACTTACCGCTAATGGCGCGGTGGTGCGACGGAGCTCCGGCGGAAGATGAGGTCGCCGAACTTGAAGGAAATCGGCCCGCGTGACCACGAATCGGCGGCGGAGCAAGTTTCCCGTTCAAACGTGAGAATCTTGGAGCGAGGGAAGCCTTGGTTCGGCGGCACTCGAAGTTCACCGGGCGAAGTTCGCGGAATCAAGATCTCGGCGGGCGGCGCGGCGCGAGGAGGAAGACGATGTGGTGAGAGGGGGTGAAAGAATGAATTTTACCGGGCCGCGGGGTATTTATAGGCCGCGCTCGGAGATTCGAGATCCGGATCCAACGGTGGAAAGCGAACGGTCGCGCCGTTGGATGGATGACACGTGTTTAGGTCAAATGCGGTAAAACGACGTGGAGGTAACTTAACCATGCACTCCCGAAAATTCCGGTTGAAGATTTGCATCTGCGAAACTTTAGCGCGGGAAATGAGGAAGTTGTGCGCGGGAAATACGGAACTTCAGTTGTTAAGAATGATCTGAAGATGACGGATTTCCGAAACCGTTAGAATCTTTTAAGATTCCGGGTGATTACGTGAAGATAAGATTGGCTTTCGTTCAAGCGAGGAGTAACAGGAAATGTTCTTTGGAACGTCGATGGATGAAGTCCCTCGGGATGGGAGCATTTTCCGGCTATAAGTTGGAAAAAGAAGAAAATGCAAAGTTGGAGCTCTTCAAGTTTCTCCGCGTTACCAACGTTTGCCGGAGATCATGATGGACCAGCAAGTCGGAAACCGCAGGGGAAACTCGGAGAACTCTGGGGGCTACTGTTGTGGGTATACTTCATGGGTGTACCATCGACAGTGCCTAGATCCGGCAAGCCCGGGTGGCCCACAGACGGTGATGAGGCATGTGGCCCATCGGGCGGCCCGATTCTTGTTGATCATGCGGGAAGAAGTCCAGCCCAGGATCGATGGCCGGATCCGTACCGACCTAGGAGTGACCCGGATCCGGGGAGGCCCATGAGGAACCCGGATCCGGTGACGACGTGTATGGAAGGCGGATCCGTGACGTGCACGGCAAGATATTGTACCGTAGCTAGGCTATCTGTAATCCGGCTAGGACTCTCCATGTAAACCCTAGATCCGTGCGCCTTTATAAGCCGGATCCCGGGAGCCCTAGAGGCACAACCACAACTCATTGTAACAACGCGAAAGCGCCCAGATAATTCCAGACAAGCAGCAGTAGGCCCTGTCATCGTGCAGGTGTTCCGAAGCTGGGTAACTCGCGTACCACCGTCCCGTGTGCACTCCGCCCTATGGCCCCTACTTCTTCTCCCCCTCGTGAGGATCCCTCCTCCGAGGTACCGTCGATTAGGCAACGACACCTGCCAAAGCGCACAGCAGCAAACTGCAGCGACGAGGAACTTGCACAGGACC
Source organism: Lolium perenne (assembly GCF_019359855.2). Classification (NCBI taxonomy): domain Eukaryota; kingdom Viridiplantae; phylum Streptophyta; class Magnoliopsida; order Poales; family Poaceae; genus Lolium; species Lolium perenne. The sequence continues at coordinate 67,345,628 of NC_067247.2, forward strand.
TCCAGATCCAGCCAAACAAACTTGGAGCACTACTCCCAGGCGCCATGTAGGACCAACTACACCTAGACCTAATACTATGATGTACAAAACTAGAGCCGGAGCCTCCCCTCAGCCATCCCCAAGCGGCATCGCCGCCGGGAAGGACCTCAGTTTGGTCCAAGTCCAAGAAGGTAGCTCTCAATTACTGTTCAGAAGAGAAAGAAGGTAGAGGATAAGAATGAGAGCCGCTAGATTTACCGTTCATTGATCAGTTTATTCATGTATTTTATCTTGCGAGAAAGCCACAACAAACCCTTCCCGAAAAACTTGTCGGAAGCCGGGGAACTCACTCGGAATTCAGCTACATGTTGCTTTTTTTGTTTGCTGCTGCTAGATTCTTTCCACAGTCTTCCCTCTCATTGAATCCACACTCGAGCATGAAACACAAGCCTAAGAACCGTAGAAACGTCATTGCAAAGAGAGCGAGAAGGTGCTAGAGAAGCTTCAAAAGCAAGAGGCCAGGATGGACGACAAGGAGCATCATGCATTGAAAATGGTACATGGCGGAAGAGCTTCCTTGACATACGGAGCACCCTCAGGAGGACGAGCCGGTCCATGTGGTGTTGTAATAAATTTCATGGTGTTTGCCCTCCACCCCCACCCCAACTGGTGTGTGAGCTATTAGTAGTTCTTTAGCTGTTAAAAACAACTTTAAGTAGTTTAGATGGTTGGCTTTTGCTTAGTGCTGGTTTGTAATCCTACTAGATTTGGTCGGTGTTGTGCTGCCGAGGGGGTGTTCTCTTTTAGTTTATGTTTGAATCTTTTCATGACTATGGTGGACGCTATGGTTTCATTTGCTATGAAATGGAACCGAGAAGATGTTTCTGTTGCTTGATGTTGTAAGGTCTCAGTAAAACCTATGTACGGTGTTGTTGGAGCTTTATTAATTTAAAGTCTGGCTCTCCTCGAGCCTATTATCTAATCTTTATAAAAAAATGCACGGCAGCAGCGTGAAAGCCTTTCATATTACGTTAGTGCCGCCAGAAGATGTAAAACAAGATTGAATCATCCCATATAAAATGGATTGATGCTTGCTATTGATGATCATCTTTGGTCTCCGTCCAATATCAAGTGGATTGCAATCCAAAGGAAACCTTCCTCTGCATCTACCACAACCACCTCTCCCGTGGCACCATCTTCGGTGTTCAGGGACTGATCCAGGTTTGAGCGGAATGCCAAGGTGTTCAACGACACCGCCACCCCGGCCAGTAGAACACTTGATGATATTGTGCAGGAGTGCGGCCTTTGGCTGTAGTGCAGGCGTGGGTTTGTGAGATGAGTAGCGTTCAGCTGCCACCTGGTGGTGGTGGGTTTTTCTATCATGTCGGACTTGTAAATGTTCTCTTCTTTTTGAGCTTAGTGAAATGACACGTAGATCTTCTACGGGTTCTCTAAACAAAAGAGAACTGCTCCACGACATGTACTTAACGCCCTAAGAGCTCCGACATCTCAGGGGTGGAATTGGCTCGAGACAAGGAACTACTTAGTGCTTAAATTTGTTACATTTACAACTTGTAAGAATGTTCATATACAAGATGGACGTTACCGATTGCCCTGTAGCTTTGCCTGCTCCAGGTGCGCACGTCAAGTTCAGTAGGCATGTGCACTGAACTAACAGCGTAAGCAAAGTTGCATAAATGATTTTTATATACTAACTAAATAAAAGGCGAAAATGACAGAATTCCCAGCGAGAGATATTTCCTGGTTTTGCTCTCTACAAAATAAAGAAACTTAAATCTAAAACCTGAAGAGGCCCCCAAAAAAAATCAGAGAAAGACAACTCGCGATGCACAGATAAGGCTAGTGCAGTGCGGTGCCACTCGCCAGAGTTAGCCATGGCTTTCGGCGCTCCAACTGCCGCCGCTCCTCATGGTCACGCCACTGTGGCTCCTCCGACGAGCTCATCATGGAAGCACGCCACCACCTTATTCAGCTCGTCCAAGCTAAGTGGCGGCATCGGTGGCCAGAGGGCACGGCTAGTGACCGCAGTGCACGCACTGGCTCCGGCGACGTCGGTGCCGGCGCCCTTCCCTCCTCCGAACGCGGAGTACCTGGCCGCCGAGTTCTCCGGCCACGGCGTCACCTTCGAGGCCGTGGGCGACAGCTGCGTCGTGAAGATGCTGGTGCGGAACGGCAGCGCGGCGCACCTGCTGCTGCCGAGCGGGCTCGTCACGTCCTACAAGCCGGCCATGTGGCACGGCGCCTCCATGGAGGTGCTCCACACCACCGTCGGCGAGGGGCCCGGCGGGATGCCCGTCATCCGGGGCGGCGTCTCCGTGGACCTCCGCTGCGCGCGCGGCGTCAGCGGGGACGCGCCGCCGTCGACGTGGTCGCCGGGCGGGGCGTGGTCGCTCCGCGACGTCAGGGGAGGACCCACGGGCTCCATCGAGGTGGAGCTCGTGTCCGTGGAGCCGCCCGGGAACGGGGCGGCGGAGGCGAGGTGCGTGGTGACGCTGAGCCCGGACGCGCTGGCGTCGGAGCTCACGGTGACGAACGCCGCGTCGTCGTCGTCGCCCGTGGCGCTGTCGGGCGCCGTGTCGAACCACCTCCGCGTGAGCACGCCGGACGCCACCTACGCCGTGGGGCTGCAGGGCTCCGACTACCGCAGCAGGGAGCCCATCGTGTCGGAGTTCAGCATCCTGCTCCCGGACAGCGCGCGGCTCCAGCAGCCGCACTGGGCCAAGAGGATCGACATGTTCCTCTCCGGCGAAGGCGCGGCAGCGGTGGCGCAGGAACCGGACGGCGAGGAGGACGATGACTTCAAGCACCTGACGGCCGAGATGTGCCGGATTTACAGCCACGCGCCAAGAGATTTCACCGTCATCGACAGGGTACGTAAGACCATGATTCTTGCAAAGTTGCAAGATTCAAACACCAATTGCAGGCAAGAATTCAAACTGAATTCTTGTGGAACATTTGTATTGCAGGGCAGGAGGAACTCGGTGTGCTTGAGCAGGAGAGGGTTCGAGGAGCTGTACGTCTTCAGCCCAGGATCCAAGCACGAGTGGTACGGGAAGTATGCGTACGTGTGCATCGGCCCTGCCATGCTCAAGCCCGTGGTGCTGGCGCCGGGAGCTACATGGCAAGGGGCTCAATGCATTCGCAATCCAAACCTGTAGACATAGGCTGCTGCTGCTGGAAGATGATGATGACCTTGTTTAGATTTGTCACACCAACGTCTGTACATATACTGCTCGTGAGCAGGAAAATACATATGAAACAGTGAAACAATAAGGCTGCAGATCCGAGATAATTGAGTGCTCAAGAGCAAAATCATAGCAGAAAGATTGCGGCAACGCTTGGTAGCCATCACGATAAAAGTAATTGGATACCAGGTTACAACATCCGAAACTGTGACGTTGTTTACAGCGACAAGATACAACAACAGAACATGTCATAACTACAAGCGTTTGCATCCTCTCCAGACAGTACCCTTCTCTCCAGCATATACATTACCAAAATAAGTCACACCTGATGAGTAATTTCAGATGAAGGAAGTAGCCACAATGTGTGCAAGTCACTCGTAACGCCTCCTTTCAAATCGGAAAGATGTAATCATTCGGTAATACTATGCTGCAAACTTCTGAGAACATCATGTTGAAGAGCCCTGCATGTTGGCGAACATCTAGGCCAACTGGTGGAACCATTTGCCTCTTCAACACTGTCGAGCAAACATTAATCAATTAATAGGAGAGGAAGCCAATTATCGGGTTAACATACCAAGAAAAATCCAGACATGAGCATGCGATGATTGATTACTATTGTACTTCCGTTTCAAAAAGAATTACTAATATACTTAATTCCAGTTGTGAGCTATTAGATTTGATTGGCGTTGTAATGAGATGTCATTTGAGTGTTTCTCAGTAGCTCGTGTTCCGTAAGTTCCCGTGAAATTGCAGTCTGTGGAAGATATACCATGTATGTTGGTGTACAATCATGATTTAGTCCATATGTCTAGATATGCGTAATTCTAGTTGTACACTGGGTGGCTTGGTCTGCCTATGGCCTTCTCCTTTGCTTATTTATTGCTGCGGAGGTCAGCATCGCCTTTTTGGCGCTCCTACACTACCCACGTTCCATAAAGATCTGAAATTTGCTACAGTAAGTTATTTTGAAGGATAAAAGAGGAAAGTTTATACTTGAAGTAATCTATTAATTCGTAGAATTACTGCTTGCTTAGAACACATCTACACATATCCACATTTATACATGAAGAAGAGCTGTATTCTGCATTTTGTTTGGGAAGGTAAACTAAGATTTCTAGAGATCGACAATGATTGGTAGTACGTCTCTTACCAATTTAGGAGAACCTCTCATTGAAGATTCCTGCAAGTTGGGCAAAACCATTTCCCTTTGAATCTCGTTTCGGGTGTCAGACCAACACATGAGTAGTGGAACCATTCGCCTCCTTCACACTGTTGGGCAAATATTAAATGTTAGCATTCGGCAGAGATGGATGACGTTTCATATGAAAAAGCCAAAATGAATCATCAATTCATCATAACATATTAAACATTGCCACTTACAACGTGATAGCACAAGACACTACTGTGTAAGATTACAACTGTGCCCTTTATCTAATGCTTTTCTTTGGTAATTGTCATTTCTAGCATGGAGCATTGCACATGATCACAAGGACTGATGCATCAATCCTCATCTAGGACCAAATTGTTAACAGAATGTTTCTCTAAGTTCAATCTTGGATGGTTGTGTAGGTTCCCTTGTCTTTTTTACGAAGATAATTCATTATTCCATGTCTTTCCATGGGAGGGAGTATCCAGTGCATCATCACTACAATGCAAACGTAACAGTAGACAGTCATATACTGATACAATTTAAGGAGAGGACGCACCGGATAGGTTTCAGTGTCGGTTTTGAGGATTGTGGTACATGGTTCAAGAACATTTAGGACTGGGGGGGAGGGGGCTATATTTCAATCAATATTCTATCTATATATTTATTATTTGGCCACGAGGGGAGATATTGGTGATAATGAATAAAACTAATAACTAATAGAACAGGGAAGAATTTGTATTGAAAATCAATATTTATCTGTCGCCGTAGGAGATAGTGACAGTAATCAATGAACTAATATAACAGGATACCAGAAGTACTAAAGATTTGGAAACCATAAAAATATGTAGATTAATTAATAAATGAAGCAATTTGGATATATATACTATCCAAAGGGCTGGCTTCTACATTACGACCGTAAATTCTATTAAGGACTACCCTTAAACTGCACCTGTGGAATTGAGTGAAAAATCTAACGCATTGACCACTAATTCCATTCAACAGTTGGTGTATACTTTATAAAATACAAAACGAACTTGTATTGACATGTTATACAACATCTGGAAATTCCGAACAGTGCTAGAGTACACAAGCAAGCGCATACATAGTAGAACCCAATGTTATATCCTAGTAACAAGAGTAAAGCAGCGTGCACATAATCCTTGTTCCGGATAACAACAGGTAGAAAAAACTACAAGCATGGGATGACCAACCACCAGTCAATCACAACATCATTGTTCAAAAAAGCAACAGAATATGTTTAGAAAGCTTTAAAGCTTTTCTTAGGCCTGATAAATGTAAAAAACTAGTAATTCAGGACACAGAAGCTAAACTCCTCCAAATAAGTCACATGATAAGTATCATTACATATAGCACCATAGAGACTTACATTCTCATTGTCACAAGCAATCATATCACCATATGAAACCTGAAATATCAACAGCAAAACTTTGAGAAGATATGTTCAATGTAGATATTGATGCAAAAAAGAATTTCCAGGAATATTAACATGTATAAGCTTCAAGCTTACCTGGTGGCATATACAGTATGTCGGTTCATTTGGATCAATCATTTGCTCCACATCCATAGATGCAGCTGCTTTCTTGCTGCTGCCTGGAGGGGGCATTAAGTCGAAGTCCATACCCCTTTCCCTCTCCCATTCCCTCTCTCTGAACTTCTTTGCTTGGGGAGTACTGAAAACATGCCTCCGTTTTTCTTCTCTGCCACCCATTGGCATTGGAGGAAGGATATGCGGTTCATCTGGAGGTATTTTTCCTTCTACAAGTGAGAGAATCACGGAACAAACATTTAATCAATATTCTGTTTGACGAAGGATTGAGGATGTTATTCAATATTTGTTTCGTGATGATATTCCTAAATAATAAGTAGATCTGCCATCATGAATTGATTATACCTTGCTTTAAATCTTCAGCAAATTGGCCTAGGTCTTCATCAAGACGCTTGACATGGCTTTCTATCTGTACAATAATATAGCGATTAAACATGAACTGAAATGTACATCTGAACTACTTAAACGCTTCCTATTGGGAAAGGAGAGCACATATCCACAATTCCTCAAGCTACACGACTGTTTAGAAGGGGGCAAAACAAGGAAGCAGAACCAGGTCATAAGCTTGGCGTGCGAGCAAAACTTTCTCGGTGCAGAGACTCAGCGCATTGTCCTGACTATTTTCAATATCCTTCTTCACCCTATCCGAGGCAGCGTCATCATCATCCACCATGTTCGGCCTCAGGAGGTACTTAATCTGCCTTTTTGTCTGACCCAAATTGCCTGCATCAAAACAACATAATATACAGAATTATAAAATAAACCTGAGAAACAACATTCACCAGAACACCATCATATAAAAGGAGCTAGTATCAACAAATAGAACAGAATATGTCCTACCCGTGGGCTAGTCCCCTGCCACTTCTATTTGACGAAGTATTACAGATCAGTATCAACGATTAAAATTAGCTATATGACAAGTAAACATGATGGAATGGGAAATTCATTCATTCTCGCAATGATTTTACTACTAGCAGGTTCTCAAAATGAAATTTCCAAAGGAAAAAAAAAAGCAAAATCATCACCATCGGCCCTCTCGTCGAGCTCGTGCATGGTGGAGAGAATCCTCTGTAGGTCGCCTGCTAGGGTGCTCGAATCTGCGGAACAAAACGAAGCCAGTAAGATCAAAAGGTCTACGGGCTCCATCGAACGAGAAAAAGGAAAAGAAAATCGAATCCAGCAATCTCACACTCCAAGTAGTCATCCACGTACACGCCGGTGCGAGCGATCGCCATGCCGAACGATGGGGTGAGGGATTCAGTGGCGCGGGCGCTGGATTCGATTCTGTGATTTGGGATTTAGGGTTTCGGGGTCAGAGGTGGGGAATCTGGCTAAATTAGACAAATTTCCTCACATGGGTGATTATGACGTCATTAATGTGGCCGGGATGGGCCGCTGGGCTTTTCTAGTAATGTGGGACATAGAAAGAGCATGTACAATAAGGCTACTTTAGCATGTACCCTTTAGAAAAAAAACTTGTAAGAGCATGTACAATAAAGCCTACTTTAGCTGGCTATAATAAATAAAATAATATATTTTTGTTTAGTTGGAGGAGGAATAAGAGAAGAGAAGGTAAATGGGTCCTTATGCACGAGTCATCTCTAGCATGTGCTCCTAGGTAATTTATGAGAATTAAAGGTGAGTCATACATTAATAAAGTACTACATTATTATAGCTAACTATTGTACATATTAGCTACAAGCAAGTGTAGATAACTTGACAACTTGCTTATGGCCAACAACCAGCTATACTATTGGATTTGCTCTAAGAAACAGTGCATCCAACTCGCTTATGTTACTAATGTGATAAAATATCTTCTTTTTTAGGGATATATCTTTTTTCCTTTTCCTTCATGCAACTCTCACGACACCTGATTTCTCGTCTATATTTTGAACTCATGGATGTTGGTATGTCTAGAGGATAATATTTGCACAATATGTCTGTATATTTTCTTTAAAAATATTGTCTTTCTTTTTATATTGTGTTTCTACGTCCTGATGCTTTCTTCACTCCAAAGATGAATAAGCTACTGAAACTTGAGCGATTCTCCCAAAGAATTACAAGAGTGGCTACAAATTCTCCCAAATTGCTTTACCCACTCTTGCAGTATTAGGGCAAGTACAACCCGTGCGCTAAAGTGGGGCGCTAGGATCCCTTTCATGTCCGTTACCCCTAATTCCTGGTCGAGGCTAGGAATTTCGCTCGCGTCGACTCAAGAAGCTGCGCCGGACGCTTAGGTTCGTGACGGGAAAAGCGGAAGCACCAGGTGCTAGCAGACCGCTATTTCTGGCCGTTGAACAGCCTCACCTGACGTCGGCCATGCCCCTCCATCTCCATCCATTCGCCATGGATGGCCGCCGAGTCCCTGACGTTTCTGTCCTTCTGCTGTTACCGAGGACTGAGCCTTGCTTATGGGATTTCCTGGCCCTTGCGAGCTTCCTCTCAACCTTTGTGCGCCATACCGTCATGGGCTGTTGTTCTACGCCGAGAGACGAGATCCGCCCGCCACCGAGCTCGCCGCCGACATCAGCGTGGTTCTCTCGTGCGTCCACTCGGGGGTAGCTGGGCATGTTGTCCATGGGCGCTTAATTTCACGGCGTTGGAGAATACGAGCACTTATCTGCTTTATGAATTGTACTTAGCGCCTGAAATTAGCGCCATGCGATGTGGAACAGAGCGCTTAACTGAATTTTGCTTTTTACAATATTTCTTTTTCTTATCTAAGCGCCTACATAAGCGTTCTGCGCTGTATTTGTCCTTAGACTACTCATAGTGGGAGTAATTTAGGTAGTAACGTCACACACTTCAAGGTGTTTTGGTGACATGGCATAGGAATAAATGAAGAAAGAAATGGCGGTGGTAACTAGCTATGTTACCATAACATCACACACCCCAAGATAAAATGAGTCTATAAACTAATAAATGAGACTTTGTATGATACCATCTCTAAGTTACTTTCCACTATGAAGGTAGTAACATGGACTACTAACTTATGCATAACACCACCTTATGTTACTCCCCACTATGAGCAGCCTTAGACTATGTACAACACAGACAGCTACCGGCGGGCGCTGGGATTGAGCAAATCCTGGAAAAATGTGTAGCGATGACGCAAAAGCTAGCATCGGCGCTCCGCTTGCTTCTTCTGCAGTAGACCAATCAACTGTCGGCTTTTTTTTAACTCTCCAAAGCGCCCATGGTCCGTACTAGTGTTGGAGCATTTGACTTCTGCAGGGCGCTTACGTTTTGTGCCCCGTTTAATCCATACACACAAGCGTCCAATTAAACGCTCTGCATTGAAGATGCTCGTAAGACTAGCCACAATAGAAGTATCATAAGTAGTATCATGCATGCTATGTTGGCAAAAATCTAATGTGGCACACTAATTAATGAGGTGGGAGATGAGAGTGGTATCATAATATGATACCTTATCATAGCACGTAAAACTAAAAAACTTAATGACAAACACATCATGTACACGCATTTGCATTGAGATTCTAAAAAACATTAAATATGATGATACTATGATACTCCATAGTATCATACTATGCATTGTGGAGTACTATCTTATGATACTATGCATTGTGGATTAGTATCATAAACTAGTATCATGTGCATGATACTAGTGCATGATACTTCCCATTGTGACTAGTAAGAGAATCCTGCTGGTGCCTGATGCGTGTAGTTGACACGTCCGTTGGGAACCCCAAGAGGAAGGTGTGATGCGCACAGCGGCAAGTTTCCCTCAGTAAGAAACCAAGGTTTAATCGAACTAGTAGGAGTCAAGAAGCACGTTGAAGGTTGATGGCGGCGGGATGTAGTGCGGCGCAACACCAGAGATTCCGGCGCCAACGTGGAACCTGCACAACACAACCAAAGTACTTTGCCCCAACGAAACAGTGAGGTTGTCAATCTCACCGGCTTGTCGTAACAAAGGATTAACCGTATTGTGTGGAAGATGATTGTTTGCAGAAAACGGTAGAACAAGTATTGCAGTAGAATGGGTGTATTTCGGTATAGAGAATTGGACCGGGGTCCACAGTTCACTAGAGGTGTCTCTCCCATAAGATAAACAACATGTTGGGTGAACAAATTACAGTTGGGCAATTGACAAATAAAGAGGGCATGACCATGCACATACATATTATGATGAGTATAGTGAGATTTAATTGGGCATTACGACAAAGTACATAGACCGCTATCCAGCATGCATCTATGCCTAAAAAGTCCACCTTCGGGTTATCATCCGAACCCCCTCCAGTATTAAGTTGCTAACAACAGACAATTGCATTAAGTATTGCACGTAATGTAATCAGTGACTACATCCTTGAACATAGCACCAATGTTTTATCCCTAGTGGCAACAGCACATCCATAATCTTAGAGGTTTCTGTCACTCCCAGTTCACGGAGACATGAACCCACTATCGAGCATAAATACTCCCTCTTGGAGTTACAAGCATCTACTTGGCCAGAGCATCTACTAGTAACGGAGAGCATGCAAGATCATAAACAACACATAGATATAAATTGATAATCAACATAACAAGTATTCTCTATTCATCGGATCCCAACAAACGCAACATATAGAATTACAGATAGATGATCTTGATCATGTTCGGCAGCTCACAAGACCCGACAATTAAGCACAATGGGGAGAAGACAACCATCTAGCTACTGCTATGGACCCATAGTCCAGGGGTAGACTACTCACTCATCACTCCGGAGGCGACCATGGCGGCGTAGAGTCCTCCGGGAGATGATTCCCCTCTCCGGCAGGGTGCCGGAGGCGATCTCTGAATCCCCGAGATGGGATTGGCGGCGGCGGCGTCTCTGGAAGGTTTTCTGTATCGTGGCTCTCGGTACTGGGGGTTTCGCGACGGAGGCTTTAAGTAGGCGGAAGGGCAGGTCAGGAGGCGGCACGAGGGGCCCACACCATAGGTCGGCGCGGCCAGGGGCCAGGCCGCGCCGCCCTAGGGTTTGGCCGCCTCGTGGCCCCACTTCGTCTCCTCTTCGGTCTTCTGGAAGCTTCGTGGCAAAATAGGACCCTGGGCGTTGATTTCGTCCAATTCCGAGAATATTTCGTTACTAGGATTTATGAAACCAAAAACAGCAATGACTTGACAGCGGCACTTCGGCATCTTGTTAATAGGTTAGTTCCAGAAAATGCACGAATATGACATAAAGTGTGCACAAAACATGTAGATATCATCAATAATGTGGCATGGAACACAAGAAATTATCGATACGTCGGAGACGTATCAGCATCCCCAAGCTTAGTTACGCTCGTCCGAAGCGAGGTAAAACGATAACAAAGATAATTTCTGGAGTGACATGCCATCATAACCTTGATCATACTATTTGTAAAGCATATGTAGTGAATGCAGCGATCAAAACAATATATATGACATGAGTAAACAAGTGAATCATATAGCAAAGACTTTTCATGAATAGTACTTCAAGACAAGCATCAATAAGTCTTGCATAAGAGTTAACTCATAAAGCAATAAATCAAAGTAAAGGTATTGAAGCAACACAAAGGAAGATTAAGTTTCAGCGGTTGCTTTCAACTTGTAACATGTATATCTCATGGATATTGTCAACATAGAGTAATATAATAAGTGCAATATGCAAGTATGTAGGAATCAATGCACAGTTCACACAAGTGTTTGCTTCTTGAGGTGGAGAGAAATAGGTGAACTGACTCAACAATAAAAGTAAAAGAATGGTCCTCCATAGAGGAAAAGCATCGATTGCTATATTTGTGCTAGAGCTTTGATTTTGAAAACATGAAACAATTTTGTCAACGGTAGTAATAAAGCATATGTATCATGTAAATTATATCTTACAAGTTGCAAGCCTCATGCATAGTATACTAATAGTGCCCGCACCTTGTCCTAATTAGCTTGGACTACCGGATCATCGCAATACACATGTTTTAACCAAGTGTCACAATGGGGTACCTCTATGCCGCCTGTACAAAGGTCTAAGGAGAAAGCTCGCATTGGATTTCTCGCTATTGATTATTCTCAACTTAGACATCCATACCGGGACAACATAGACAACAGATAATGGACTCCTCATTAATGCATAAGCATGTGGCAACAATTATTATTCTCATATGAGATTGAGGATATATGTCCAAAACTGAAACTTTCACCATGAATCATGGCTTTAGTTAGCGGCCCAATGTTCTTCTCTAACAATATGCATGCTTAACCATAAGGTGGTAGATCTCCCTTACTTCAGACAAGACGAACATGCATAGCAACTCACATGATATTCAACAAAGAATAGTTGATGGCGTCCCCAGTGAACATGGTTATCGCACAACAAGCAACTTAATAAGAGATAAAGTGCATAAGTACATATTCAATACCACAATAGTTTTTAAGCTATTTGTCCCATGAGCTATATATTGCAAAGGCGAATGATGGAATTTTTTAAAGGTAGCACTCAAGCAATTTACTTTGGAATGACGGAGAAATACCATGTAGTAGGTAGGTATGGTGGACACAAATGGCATAGTGGTTGGCTCAAGGATTTTGGATGCATGAGAAGTATTCCTCTCGATACAAGGTTTAGGCTAGCAAGGTTATTTGAAACAAACACAAGGATGAACGGCGCAGCAAAACTCACATAAAAGACATATTGTAAACATTATAAGAATCTACACCGTCTTCCTTGTTGTTCAAAACTCAATACTAGATATTATCTAGACTTTAGAGAGACCAAATATGCAAACCAAATTTTAGCATGCTCTATGTATTTCTTCATTAATGGGTGCAAAGCATATGATGCAAGAGCTTAAACATGAGCACAACAATTGCCAAGTATCACATTATCCAAGAAATTTTAGCAATTACTACATGTATCATTTTCCAATTCCAACCATATAACAATTTAACGAAGAAGAAACTTCGCCATGAATATTATGAGTAAAGCCTAAGGACATACTTGTCCATATGCTACAGCGGAGCGTGTCTCTCTCCCACACAAGGAATGCTAGGATCCATTTTATTCAAACAAAACAAAAACAAAAACAAACCGACGCTCCAAGAAAAGCACATAAGATGTGATGGAATAAAAATATAGTTTCAGGGGAGGAACCTGATAATGTTGTCGATGAAGAAGGGGATGCATTGGGCATCCCCAAGCTTAGACGCTTGAGTCTTCTTAGAAAATGCAGGGGTGAACCACCGGGGCATCCCCAAGCTTAGAGCTTTCACTCTCCTTGATCATATTGCATCATACTCCTCTCTTGATCCTTGAAAACTTCCTCCACACCAAACTTAGAACAACTCATTAGAGGGTTAGTGGACAATAAAAATTAACATGTTCAGAGGTGACACAATCATTCTTAACACTTCTGGACATTGCATAAAGCTACTGGACATTAATGGATCAAAGAAATTCATCCAACATAGCAAAAGAGGCAATGCGAAATAAAAGGCAGAATCTGTCAAAACAGAACAGTTCGTATTGACGAATTTTATCGAGGCATCAGACTTGCTCAAATGAAAATGCTCAAATTGAATGAAAGTTGCGTACATATCTGAGGATCACTCACGTAAATTGGCATAATTTTCTGAGTTACCTACAGAGAAAACAGCCCAGATTCGTGACAGCAAAGAAATCTGTTTCTGCGCAGTAATCCAAATCTAGTATGAACTTTACTATCAACGACTTTACTTGGCACAACAAAACACAAAACTAAGATAAGGAGAGGTTGCTACAGTAGTAAACAACTTCCAAGACACAAAATAAAAACAAAGTACTGCAGTAAAAACATGGGTTGTCTCCCATAAGCGCTTTTCTTTAACGCCTTTCAGCTAGGCGCAGAAAGTGTGTATCAAGTATTATCAAGAGACGAAGTGTCAACATCATAATTTGTTCTAATAATAGAATCAAAAGGTAACTTCATTCTCTTTCTAGGGAAGTGTTCCATACCTTTCTTGAGAGGAAATTGATATTTTATATTACCTTCCTTCATATCAATGATAGCACCAACAGTTCGAAGAAAAGGTCTTCCCAATATAATGGGACAAGATGCATTGCATTCAATATCCAAGACAACAAAATCAACGGGGACAAGGTTATTATTAACGGTAATGCGAAAATTATCAACTTTCCCCAAAGGTTTGTTTGTAGAATGATCAGCGAGATTAACATCCAAATAACAATTTTTCAGCGGTGGCAAGTCAAGCATATTATAAATTTTCTTAGGCATAACGGAAATACTTGCACCAAGATCACATAAGGCATTACAATCAAAATATTTAACCTTCATCTTAATGATGGGCTCCCAACCATCCTCTAGCTTTCTAGGAATAGAGGCTTCGCGCTCTAGTTTCTCTTCTCTAGCTTTTATGAGAGCATTTGTAATATGTTGCATGAAAGCCAAATTTATAGCACTAGCATTAGGACTTTTAGCAAGTTTTTGCAAGAACTTTATAACTTCAGAGATGTGGCAATCATCAAAATTCAAACCATTATAATCTAAATCAATGGGATCATCATCCCCAATGTTGGGAAAAATTTCAGCAGTTTTATCACAGTGCGATTTAATGATCTTAGCGATTTCGGGCAGTTTTGTACGCTTTGCACTAGGAGTAGAAACATTGCCAACACCAATTATTTTACCATTAATAGTAGGAGGTGCAGCAACATGTGAAGAATCAACATTACTTGTGGTGGTAATAGTCCAAACTTTAGCTACATTTTTCTCTTTAGCTAGTTTTTCATTTTCTTCTCTATCCCACCTAGCACGCAATTCGGCCATCAATCTTATATTCTCATTAATTCTAACTTGGATGGCATTTGCTATAGTAACAATTTTATTTTCAATATCCCTATTAGGCATAACTTTCGATTTCAAAAGATCAACATCAGCAGCAAGACTATCGACTTTAGAAGCAAGTATATCAATTTTCCCAAGCTTTTCTTCAACAGATTTGTTAAAAGCAGTTTGTGTACTAATAAATTCTTTAAGCATAGCTTCAAGTCCAGGGGGTGTGTTCCTATTATTATTGTAAGAATTCCCATAAGAATTAGCATAACCGTTACCATTATTATAAGGATATGGCCTATAGTTATTACTAGAATTGTTCCGATAAGCATTGTTGTTAAAATTATTATTTTTAATGAAGTTTACATCAACATGTTCTTCTTGGGCAACCAATGAAGCTAACGGAACATTATTAGGATCAACATTAGTCCTATCATTCACAAGCATAGACATAATAGCATCAATCTTATCACTCAAGGAAGAGGTTTCTTCGACGAATTTACCTTCTTACCTTGTGGAGCTCTTTCCGTGTGCCATTCAGTAGTAGTTGATCATCATATTATCAAGAAGCTTTGTTGCTTCACCAAGAGTGATGGACATAAAGGTACCTCCAGCAGCTGAATCCAATAGGTTCCGCGAAGAAAAATTCAGTCCTCGCATAAAAGGTTTGGATGATCATCCAAGTAGTCGATCCATGGGTTGGGCAATTTTTAACCAGAGATTTCATTCTTTCCCATGCTTGTGCAACATGCTCAGTATCTAATTGTTTAAAATTCATTATGCTACTCCTCAAAGATATAATTTTAGCAGGGGGATAATATCTACCAATAAAAGCATCCTTGCATTTAGTCCATGAATCAATACTATTCTTAGGCAGAGATAGCAACCAATCTTTAGCTCTTCCTCTTAATGAGAAAGGGAACAATTTTAATTTTATAATGTCACCATCTACATCTTTATATTTTTGCATTTCACATAGTTCAACAAAATTATTAAGATGGGCAGCAGCATCATCAGAACTAACACAAGAAAATTGCTCTCGCATAACAAGATTCGATAAAGCGAGGTTTAATTTCAAAGAATTCTGCTGTAGTAGCAGGTGGAGCAATAGGTGTGCATAAGAAATCATTATTATTTGTGGTTGTGAAATCACACAACTTAGTATTTTCAGGGGTGGCCATTTTAGCAGTAGTAAATAAAGCAAACTAGATAAAGTAAATGCAAGTAACTAATTTTTTTGTGTTTTTGATATAGCAAACAAGATAGCAAATAAAGTAAAACTAGCAACTAATTTTTTTGTATTTTGATTTAGTGCAGCAAACAAAGTAGTAAATAAAATAAAGCAAGACAAAAACAAAGTAAAGAGATTGGGAAGTGGAGACTCCCCTTGCAGCGTGTCTTGATCTCCCCGGCAACGGCGCCAGAAATTTGCTTGATGCGTGTAGTTGACACGTCCGTTGGGAACCCCAAGAGGAAGGTGTGATGCGCACAGCGGCAAGTTTCCCTCAGTAAGAAACCAAGGTTTAATCGAACCAGTAGGAGTCAAGAAGCACTTTGAAGGTTGATGGCGGCGGGATGTAGTGCGGCGCAACACCAGAGATTCCGGCGCCAACGTGGAACCTGCACAACACAACCAAAGTACTTTGCCCCAACGAAACAGTGAGGTTGTCAATCTCACCGGCTTGCTGTAACAAAGGATTAACCGTATTGTGTGGAAGATGATTGTTTGCAGAAAACAGTAGAACAAGTATTGCAGTAGATTGTATTTCAGTATAGAGAATTGGACCGGGGTCCACAGTTCACTAGAGGTGTCTCTCCCATAAGATAAACAGCATGTTGGGTGAACAAATTACAGTTGGGCAATTGACAAATAAAGAGGGCATGACCATGCACATACATATTATGATGTGTATAGTGAGATTTAGTTGGGCATTATGACAAAGTACATAGACCGCTATCCAGCATGCATCTATGCCTAAAAAGTCCACCTTCAGGTTATCATCCGAACCCCCTCCAGTATTAAGTTGCTAACAACAGACAATTGCATTAAGTATTGCGCGTAATGTAATCAGTGACTACATCCTTGAACATAGCACCAATATTTTATCCCTACTGGCAACAGCACATCCATAATCTTAGAGGTTTCTGTCACTCCCCCAGATTCACGGAGACATGAACCCACTATCGAGCATAAATACTCCCTCTTGGAGTTACAAGCATCTACTTGGCCAGAGCATCTACTAGTAACGGAGAGCATGCAAGATCATAAACAACACATAGATATAAATTGATAATCAACATAACAAGTATTCTCTATTCATCGGATCCCAACAAACGCAACATATAGAATTACAGATAGATGATCTTGATCATGTTCGGCAGCTCACAAGACCCGACAATTAAGCACAATGGGGAGAAGACAACCATCTAGCTACTGCTATGGACCCATAGTCCAGGGGTAGACTACTCACTCATCACTCCGGAGGCGACCATGGCGGCGTAGAGTCCTCCGGGAGATGATTCCCCTCTCCGGCAGGGTGCCGGAGGCGATCTCCTGAATCCCCCGAGATGGGATTGGCGGCGGCGGCGTCTCTGGAAGGTTTTCTGTATCGTGGCTCTCGGTACTGGGGGTTTCGCGACGGAGGCTTTAAGTAGGCGGAAGGGCAGGTCAGGAGGCGGCACGAGGGGCCCACACCATAGGTCGGCGCGGCCAGGGGCCAGGCCGCGCCGCCCTAGGGTTTGGCCGCCTCGTGGCCCCACTTCGTCTCCTCTTCGGTCTTCTGGAAGCTTCGTGGCAAAATAGGACCCTGGGCGTTGATTTCGTCCAATTCCGAGAATATTTCGTTACTAGGATTTCTGAAACCAAAAACAGCAGAAAACAAAGAATCGGCACTTCGGCATCTTGTTAATAGGTTAGTTCCAGAAAATGCACGAATATGACATAAAGTGTGCACAAAACATGTAGATCTCATCAATAATGTGGCATGGAACACAAGAAATTATCGATACGTCGGAGACGTATCAGTGCCTCGCAAACAGCGTCCGGCAACTACGCTGAAAGAGCCATTTAGGAGCGGCAGCATAAACTGTTGTCGTTGAGGCGAGGCAGCCCGTCCCAGCGCTTCCCAAATAGACACCCAAACATATTTGTTTTTTACAACAACTAATAATTGTTTTTTAAGCACATAGCTCAATACATAAAATCTCATCATCACAAATTTGACGGATCTTTTTCAACTTATCCTTATTTGCATCCGTGGCTTTCAGAGGAACATAAAGCTAGGTGTTTCAAACTTCTTCTTATCCTCCTTTATTGTCGTGGGGACAACCCCGAGGAGTCTCAAGTTTTTAAACCATTCATTTTTAGAAAACATCTGACAACGGAATAGTATGGCCTTCCAACTGTCCATGACCGCAGACGCGGCTATTCGAATAGTTTAACACTTTGCAGAGGTTGTAGTCTTGTGCCACAACATTTGATTACATCTGTCAGGGATAACTCTGAATAATCATAACTCAGTATGCGGATCATCAACCATTTACCTTTCACTTACACACCCTAGTATAGGCACCTCCCCTATGAGCTTTGCCTCCTAGTGATAGCAATCTGCCATCCTAGGAACTGCACAGGGCTTGGGTAGGATATTCAACTCTTTTTCCCGTCATTTCACTTTCAATGGAGGCAGCCTCAGCATAACATCTATGACGCTTTTTCAGAGGGAACCCATACTAAGATACATAAATTTCCAGCTAAAGCCTTACCCATAATCAGGTATTGTGGGGGTACTCTAAAATTGGAATGGTATCGCATCCGAACCCAATCATCAGTTTTTATCAAATTCACCAAGTCATTCAAGTAATATTCACCTTCAAAATCTTTCAATAGAATGACTCATCATTCCAAGGTTTTCAAAGTCAAAAGATTCACATATTCCCATCTAGAGTATTCAATTTGTGTTTTAGCACTAGCAACTAGTCAAGAGGGGTGCTAACTAACTTGTAGCTCTCTAAGCTAACTTTGATGTTCTTGTACTACTCCATATCTAGACTCAAGTTAAATATAAAAGTAAACCTTGATAACCAAAGTAAAAGCTTTGCAAGATAAAAACTGGGCTTGGAAAGTAAAACACAAAGTAGTATGGTATTGGTGCCTTGCTCAAGTAGAGCTTGCATTAGGGTAGCTTGCAAGAGTATAGCTTGCCTTGATTGGTACAGTGGTCAAAGTTTTCTTCTTCTTCCTCGTAGAAGACCTCCTCCTCCTTGTAGCCTTCGGTACTAGCGTCTATAAACGGATACGAGGTATACCATCACCAAACAATGCTTAAGTACTAGACTTAACACTCAAAGGGATCACACAAGCTAATCTATCATCACAAAATTATTAACAATGGTGGGTGGCTTTGTTTTCTTTTTAAGAAAAATAGTTTCCTCTCATTGAAATATTTATTAGGGTTTCTATTTATTTCCTTTGAGAAGTAATTTCCTCTCATTGAATCTTGTTAAGATTTAATCTCCTCAATTAATAAAGTATGAACTCATGTTGACCAAGGTCAACACTTCATATTCATCCATTTGAGAAATTGATTTAAATGAGATACTACATCTCATGCAATTTAAATAATACTATAGAAACAATTTAATAGCACCAAGTAATAAAAATATGAGGTTCTATAGACTAAGGTCATTACCTCTTATTGAATTACTTAGGACCATGATTTAAATGAGAGAAAACCTCCCATACTATTTAATTAATTAATTGGGGTAATTTAAATGGACTAGAAATAGCCACATAGCCATTATTTATTCTAGCCCATGATCATGGTAAACACCACTGTCATACTTTTGCGTAAACAATTAGAGTTCTTGAAAAGTGAATTATGAGAATTGGAATCAACTCAAAATAACTTATGGTTGATTTTTAATAAAAGTCTGAAGTTTGCAAAGGTGCTTCCTTGTTATTTTTACTACATGAGTTCTACAACAAATCTAGGGTTGAGACCAGTGTAGTTGGTTAGAGAACTTCATAAGCTTTCCAACCATATGAATTTCATAAATTTTGGCTCAGTAGATTTTGTTCTATTAAATTTTGAATCAAGCACCGGTATTGAATTCAAACTAAATGGATTAAATCAAATTTGAGTTGTTGGGCTCGCGCGGGAAAACTACACGGGCCAGAGAGAAAAAGAAAAACGGGCCGGCCCAACTGCGTGTCTCGCACGAGCGGGCCGCCTGACAGTGGGCTCCACTTGTCATTGGCTCATAATTCCCGAAACGGTATGAGTGAACGAGGGCCATAGGATTAGAATCAAGATCTACGGCTGACGCGCGTCGTCGTCGACGATGAGCACGAGCACACTAGCGGCGAGCACCAGGGGGTCGGAGGGCTAACCAGTGGCCGGCGATGATCGGCGACGATGCACGGCGAGGTTGTCGACAACGACGGTTCTCCTGGTACAAGCGGCGGCTCCTAGCTCCGGCGATCTTGCAGCAGTACTGGCGGCGCTCCGGCGATCGATTGGGGCTCTGTGGATGAAATTGGGACGTGGCTGTGCTCGGGGAGGATTAGTGGGAGGAGAAGAGTGAAGTGGTGTGAAGATTTGGAGCGGGGGTGGCCTCCTTTTATAGCGAGCGATCGAGTCCGAGGCGCACGGGCAGGTCGCTCATGGCGTCGAGGCTACAGTGGCGGAGCAGCGTGGGCGATGATGCAGCGGCGTTGGCGACGTCATGGCAAGCACGGAGGGCTTGACGGCACTGAAAACGATGGTCCGTGGCGAGCAGGAGCGTGACGTAAGCATGCAGTACCGTGGCGGAAAGTCGTCGACGGTGATGACGGCGACCGTCCTCTCCGGCGCAAGCGAGCGTGTCTGGGAGGTTGCTGGGGTACTGTTGCGTGCGTGTGCGAGAGGGGATGTCAAGGGGAGGTCAGCAGTGACGAGGAGCGACGACGCTCTGGACGCGCTCTGGCGTGCACACGTCGGCGTCCTGGCATGCTCTGGACGTCACGGGCATGGCTTGTGCTGGTCTGTGTGCTCCTCTCCTTGGCCAACGGCTGGCACGAGCGTGTCCAGGAGAGGGAGGTGAGTGCCAAGGACAAGGTTTGGTCAGCTGGAGAGGGGTGGAGAGAGAGGTGGCATGGTGTGTGCCATGATCACCACGGCATGGCATGGTTTAGTCAAATTCATCAAGGTACAGAGGGTACCAAGGCTTGGCATTGTCCAAGGGGTTAACAAGGAAGGTAATGGTGACATATGTGGTGAGGGTTTAGTCCAAAACCTGCTGGTTAATAGCATGTCTCGAGTTGGCAGATTAGTGCATGCCAAGTGTTCGACACAATGGCCGCATGAAGTGTAACTTTGAATTTTGTAAAAATATTTCTTGGGTGTGTTTCAAATAATCTTTAGCATCTCCTGGTGGTGTTGGTTTGCAAAATGGAGGTCATTTGAGGAAATCCAAAATAGGTATGATCTTGAATCTGATTTGGTGTTGAAACTTTGCTTGATTGTATTAAGCAAATGAAAAAGAATTTGCAAGGTTGGTCTTTACCAAAGATGATCCTCTTGATGAGTTCTTGGATGAGGTGCAAAGAGTTGAGAGAGTTTAGTTTAAAAATTTCTTAATATAGTGGCCCAAAGTGGGTACCCTGATATAAATATTCAATATGACCATTATCATATGTGAGTAGGTTTTGCTTTGTATTTTGCTTTGTTTGGTATTTCCTTGATTCAAATGTTGTTATTATTGGTTTAGTGATGTTATCCAACCATTGAAACAAAGTAAAAAGGCCTAGGTTGAGATTTGGCCAAATTAGCCATAGGCTCATATGTGGTGTTATTCTTATTCTTATTTTTCTTTTCTTTTTATTTGTCTCTCTTTGATCCAATGATCAAGGTTTAGGGTTTTAGCAACATTGTCAACTACTTCAAGCACATATCATGGCAATGTCACACAAGCATGCATTAACACTATGCAACACACTTAAAGTTTTTGTTGGCTCCAAATTTTGAATAATGGAAAATGTCTCTTTATTGATTTGAAAATTTTGGGATGTTACAGGGTGGCCTTTGGACACCGCCTCCTCAAGACCGACAAGCCCTCCTCATGGCCCAATGACACGAGCTCGAGCCCAAGCCCTACACCTAGAGGTGAATTCACTCCTTTCCACGTATGCATTTGATACCTCATTGGATGGCATGCTACTTCATGCAAATACCCTATGTAAAATCAGGTACATCGACCAAGACGCAAGCCATGGAGACCAAGCCAATGGAGAGGGAGATGAAAATGAAGAAGATGGAGACCCAGCGCTCCAGCCGGAACTTCCGCCCCTAGGACCAGAAATTCCGGCCAGATGCCTCCCAGATGCCCTCGAGCGCCCAGGAAAGAGAATCCAGCCGGAACTTCCGCCCCGAGCGACCGTAACTTCCGCCGACCGGAACTTCCGCCCAAGTTCCGCCCCAGTTCCGAAAATGCGCCAAAACGCCCCGGGATGTTACTGCAAGGAAATCAGCCGTTTTCGGAACTAGGCCGGAACTTCCGCCCCGACCGGAACTTCCGCCCCCAGGACCGGAACTTCCGCCCAGATGCCTCCCAGATGCTGCCTAGCCCCCAGTGAAGGGAATCCAGCCGGAACTTCCGCCCCGAGCGACCGGAACTTCCGCCTGCGCGACTTTCAGCACAAACAACACTTTTTAGCATGTAACTTACCCTTTCGCCCCACCAACTATAAATAGCCTTGTTGGCTCAGATATGAGATTCAGACTTGTTGAGATTAAACCTAAGCTTTGTTCTTGCCCCCATGTGGGAAAACCTACCATAGATCCTAGATCTTGTATCACTCGATCTCCTTGTCGAACCTTTGTGATCTCTTTGGTGACTTCTATCAATCATTGGTCTTTTGCTTGCACTTCTACCTTTTGGTCTTTTGCTTGCACTTCTATCAACCTTGGTCTTTTCACCCTTCTAGATCTCTCGGGTTCGATTCGTCTATCTCTTTGCGGGACTTCTACCGGAAGGTCTTTTCCTGCAACCTCTATCGAGTTGGTGGTTCGGGCCAACGAGGACAAAATGATTTGTGTGTGTGTGAGTTCGTATCCCACGATTCCCCTCCGCGTTCTTCGTGTTCTTCCACCTCCCCCACGAATTCCACCCAAATCCGTGAAGATCGGGCACACCCTTGGGCTTAGCCCTTATCATATGGTATTGATACGTCTCCAACGTATCCATAATTTCTGATGTTCCATGCTTGTTTTATGACAATACTTACATGTTTTGCTTGCACTTTTTGATGATTTCACGCGTTTTCCGGAACTAACCTATTAACAAGATGCCACAGTGCCAGTTCCTGTTTTCTGCTGTTTTTGGTTCCAGAAAGGCTGTTCGGGCAATATTCTCGGAATTGGACGAAATCAACGCCAAACATCTTATTTTTCCCGGAAGGCTCCAGAACACCGAAGGGGAGTCAGAGGAGGGCCAGAGGGCCACCACACCATAAGGCGGCGCGGCCAGGCCTGGGCCCGCGCCAGCCTATGGTGAGGAGCCCCCAGGCGCCCCCTTGTGCCGCCTCTTCGCCTATTTAACCCCTTTCGACCTAAAAACACGATACCTTTTGACGAAACTCCAGAAAGACTCCAGGGGCGCCGCCGCCATCGCGAAACTCCAATTCGGGGGACAGAAGTCTCTGTTCCGGCACACTGCCGGGACGGGGAAGTGCCCCCGGAAGCCATCTCCATCGACGCCACCGCCTCCATCATGCTCCGTGAGTAGTTCCCCCATGGACTACGGGTTCTAGTAGTAGCTAGTTGGTACTCTCTATCCTATGTACTTCAATACAATGATCTCATGAGCTGCCTTACATGATTGAGATCCATCTGATGTAATCGGTGTTGTGTTTGTTGGGATCCGATGGATGATACATTATGATTAGTCTATCTATAAAGTTTGTGAAGTTATTGTTGCTGCAATCTTGTTATGCTTAATGCTTGTCACTAGGGCCCGAGTGGCATGATCTTAGATTTAAGCTCTATACTTATTGCTTAGATTGTATCTACAAGTTGTATGCACATGTCACTGTCCGGAACCAAAGGCCCCGAAGTGACAGAAATTGGGACAACCGGAGGGGATGGCGGTGATGTGAGGATCACATGTTTTCACGGAGTGTTAATGCTTTGCTCCGGTACTCTATTAAAAGGAGTACCTTAATATCCAGTAGATTCCCTAGAGGCTCGGCTGCCACCGGCTGGTAGGACAAAAGATATTGTGCAAGTTTCTCATTGCGAGCACGTACGGCTATATATGGAAAACATGCCTAGATGATTAATGAATTGATGTTCTATCTTAATGCTTTATCAATCCTGTCAATTGCCCAACTGTAATTTGTTCACCCAACACTTGTCACATATTGGAGAGTTACCACTAGTGTAGATCGCTGGGAACCCCGGTCCATCTCTCATCATTATATACTCGTTCTACATGTCATTGGAAGTAGTATCAACTATTTTCTGGTGCCATTGCTCTCATATTGCTATTACTGCTGCTGTGTTACTGTTACTACTGCTATCATATTACTGCTACTTTCACATCACCCCTGTTGCTAGTGCTTTTCCAGGTGCAGCTGAATTGATAACTCAGTTGTTAAGGTTTATAAGTATTCTTTACCTTCCCTTGTGTCGAATCAATAAATTTGGGTTTTACTTCCCTCGAAGACTGCCGCGATCCCCTATACTTGTGGGTTATCAAGACTGTTTTCTGGCGCCGTTGCCGGGGAGGCATAGCTCTACTCATAAGTTCACCTGGGGAGTACACTCTACCTCTCTCTCTGTTTTTATTTTGTTTTATTTTGTTTTGCTTAGTTTACTTTTGTCTAGTTTCTTTGTGCTTAGTTTATTTCTGTCTAGTATTATTTTGCTTAGTTTACTTTTGCTTAGTTTCTTTTTGTCTTGTTTTATTTTTCTTATATACCCAAAAATCCATAAAAATTTGAAAAACCTAAAAATTAAAAACTGCTGTTATGGGAGAACCCATAACTTACTTGGAGCTTATAGAATATTATAATAATTATAGAGAATCAAGAACTGGTAAAGTCATGAGTGCTATGATAGAAAAATTGAATACAATTGCTAAAATTTTGCTTAAACGCCATGATATAAATTGTTGCTCTAAAGAGGATACTAAACATCTGAAATTTCAATGTGGCTTTAGTGAAGAAGTTTTAATTAAGAACTATAATTGGAATAACTATATTCATCTTGGGTTCGAAGAAGTAGAACAATTTGTCATATTTATGGGAGCCTCTGAGATAGAATCCTTCATGGCTAAAAATTATGAAACTTGTGTTGTTTGTAAGGACCTTAAAGATTATGTCTCTTCTATCCTTAATTTTTGCAATGAAAGTTACAGTGATAATCCTTATATCATTGATTATAAAGAGAGACTCATTAATGCACAAGAATGCACTCACAATTTGCAGGAACCTATGGAAGAAGAAATTGATGAACCTGAAAGCTCATTGGATGAAAAAGAGGAGAAAATTGATGAACCTGAAAGCTCATTGGATGAAAAAGAAGAGGAGAGTGATGAACAAAAGGAGGAAGAATGGATTAGCTACCCATGCCAACCTTCTAATGAGAGTAACTCTTTATCTCTTACATTATTTGATTTTCCTCCATGCTTACCGAAAGAGGTTGAATGTTATGTTCCTGTGGATTCTCTTGAAATATTCCCTACGAGTAAAACTTGTGAGAATAATTATGCTACTATTATTTATGATATTCCATGCTACTTTGATAAATCTTATGATAATGCTTTGTTTGTGCCTGATGTCGAAATGCATGGTACTGAAGAGTTTTGCTTGGCAAATGTTTATGATAAAGCTCTTGATGATGGTCCTATGTTACTTGATAATATTAATTGTACTACTAATGAAAATGGAATTGGAGAAGTCTTGACTTTATCTATGAGTCCCATATCTCTTGAGATTGATCAATCATCTTGTTATATTATTGATAAAAGTGTGTTCGAAAGTTTTAATCCCACTATTTTTGAGTTTGATAAAAACTATGTGTTTATGAATCATGAAAAGTATGCTGCATGTGATAGTTATATTGTTGAGTTTATTCATGAAGCTACTGAAAATTATTATGAGAGAGGAAAATATGGTTGTAGAAATTTGCATGGTACTAAAACACCTCTCTATATACTTAAAATTTTGAAGCTACTCTTGTTTTATCTTCTTATGCTTGCCACTTTGTTCTTCATGAATTTATTTGTGCACAAGATTCCTATGCATAGGAAGTGGGTTAGACTTAAATGTGTTTTGGATTTGCCTTTTGATGCTCTCTTTTGCTTTGACTCTTATCTCTTGCGAGTGCATCATTAAAATTGCTGAGCCCATCTTAATGGCTATAAAGAAAGCACTTCTTGGGAGATAACCCATGTGTTTATTTTGCTACTGTTTTGTTGTGTTCTGGAAGTTGTTACTACTGTAGCAACCTCTCCTTATCTTTATTTTATTGCAATGTTGTGCCAAGTGAAGCCTCTAATCGAAGGTTGATACTAGATTTGGATTTCTGCGCAGAAACAGATTTCTATCTGTCACGAATCTGGGCTATTTTCTCTTTAGGTAACTCAGAAAAATATGCCAATTTACGTGCGTGTTCCTCAGATATGTACGCAACTTTCATTAGTTTTGAGTTTTCTGATTTGAGCAACGGAAGTACCTCTTTAAAATTCGTATTTACTGGCTGTTCTGTTTTGGCAGATTCTGTCTCTGTTTTTTGCATTGTCTCTTGTGGACTTTAAGCAAGGCTTTCTAGACGTGGGGAGCTGTTGCTAATGTTTTATTGAGTTCTTGCAATGTGTCACTACAGGACCAATGTGGATTCAAATTTTTTGAGTACTAACCCCTCTAATGAAGTTTATGAGAAGTTTGGTGTGAAGGAAGTTTTCAAGGGTCAAGAGAGGAGGATGATATATGATCAAAAAGAGTGAAAAGTCTAAGCTTGGGGATGCCCCCGTGGTTCATCCCTGCATATTTCAAGAAGACTCAAGCGTCTAAGCTTGGGGATGCCCAAGGCATCCCCTTCTTCATCAACTTATCAGGTTTCTTCTATTGAAACTATATTTTTATTCGGTCACATCATATGTGCTTTACTTGGAGCGTCTGTGTGCTTTTATTTTTGTTTTTGTTTGAATAAGATCGGATCCTAGCAATCCTTGTTTGGGAGAGAGACACGCTCCGCTTTTTCATATGAACACTTGTTCTTCGTTTTACTTTTAATGTTCAATGATAAAAGTTGGAAGCTACAATACTTATTGTTATTTGGTTAAAAACAGAAAATGCCTCATACTGACTTGGATAATTTGACACTTGGCAATTGTTTTGAGCTCTCAAGTAGATTATGATTAAGTTTTTTCATGTAGTTTAAACCTATTAGTGGAGAACTACCGTAGAGCTTGTTGAAATTGGTTTGCATGATTGGTCCCTCTTAAGGTCTAGATATTTTCTGGTAAAAGTGTTTGAGCAACAAGGAAGACAGTGTAGAGTATTATAATGCTTGCAATATGTTCTTATTTAAGTTTTCCTGTACCGGTTTATACTTGTGTTTGCTTCAAACAACCTTGCTAGCCTAAGCCTTGTACTGAGAGGGAATGCTTCTCGTGCATCAAAACCTTGAGCCAAAAACTATGCCATGTGTGTCCACCATACCTACCTACTATGTGGTATTTCCTGCCATTCCAAAGTAAATTTCTTGAGTGCTACCTTTAAACAATTCAAAATTTATCACCTCTGATTTGTGTCAATGTTTTATAGCTCCTGAGGAAGTATGTGGTGTTTATCTTTCAATCTTGTTGGGCAACTTTCACCAATGGACTAGTGGCTTCATCCGCTTATCCAATAATTTTGCAAAAAGAGCTGGCAATGGGATTCCCAGTCCCAAATTAATTAAAATAGACACTCCTCCATGGTATGTGATTGTTGGACGGCACCCGAAGGATTCGGTTAGCCATGGCTTGAGAAAGCAAAGGTGGGGAGGAGTGTCATCTAAATAAAACTAAAATAAAAAGGCACTCCTTCATGGTATGAGATTGTTGGCAGGCACCCGAGGATTCGGTTAGCCATGGTTTGTGAAAGAAAGGTTGGAAGGAGTGCCACCCAAAAATAAAAATAAAATGGGAGCCGCTCTTTGAAGGTTTGTCTGGCAAGGGGGTTAGAGTGCCCACTACCATTCGTTGACAACAACAAACACCTCTCAAAATTTTACTTTTATGCTCTCTATATGTTTTCAAAACCAAAGCTCTAGCACAAATATAACAATCAATGCTTCCCTCTGCGAAGGGCCTTTCTTTTACTTTATGTTGAGTCAGTTTACCTACTTCCTTCCATCTTAGAAGCAAACACTTGTGTCAACTGTGCATTGATTCTTACATACTTGCTTATTTGCATTCATCATATTACTTTATGTTGACAATTATCCATGAGATATGCATGTTGAAAGTTGAAAGAAACTGCTGAAACTTATATCTTCCTTTGTGTTGCTTCGATGCCTTTACTTTGAATCTATTGCTTTATGAGTTAACTCTTATGCAAGGCTTTTGATGCTTGTCTTGAAAGTACTCTTCATGAAAAGTTTTGCTATATGTTATCTATTCGTTAGCAACTATAAATCATTGCCTTGAGTCACTTCATTCATTTCATATTCTTTGTAATAGTATGATCAAGGTTATGTAAGTAGCATGTCACTACAGAAATTATTCTTTTTATCGTTTACCTACTCGAGGACGAGTAGGAACTAAGCTTGGGGATGCTGATACGTCTCCAACGTATCCATAATTTCTGATGTTCCATGCTTGTTTTATGACAATACTTACATGTCTTGCTTGCACTTTATGATGATTTCATGCGTTTTCCGGAACTAACCTATTAACAAGATGCCACAGTGCCAGTTCCTGTTTTCTGCTGTTTTTGGTTCCACAAAGGCTGTTCGGACAATATTCTCGGAATTGGACGAAATCAACGCCAAACATCTTATTTTTCCCGGAAGGCTCCAGAACACCGAAGGGGAGTCGGAGGAGGGCCAGAGGGCCACCACACCATAAGGCGGCGCGGCCAGGCCTGGGCCCGCGCCAGCCTATGGTGAGGAGCCCCCAGGCGCCCCCTTGCGCCGCCTCTTCGCCTATTTAACCCCTTTCGACCTAAAAACGCGATACCTTTTGACGAAACTCCAGAAAGACTCCAGGGGCGCCGCCGCCATCGCGAAACTCCAATTCGGGGGACAGAAGTCTCTGTTCCGGCACCCTACCGGGACGGGGAAGTGCCCCCGGAAGCCATCTCCATCGACGCCACCGCCTCCATCATGCTACGTGAGTAGTTCCCCCATGGACTACGGGTTCTAGCAGTAGCTAGTTGGTACTCTCTATCCTATGTACTTTAATACAATGATCTCATGAGCTGCCTTACATGATTGAGATCCATCTGATGTAATCGGTGTTGTGTTTGTTGGGATCCGATGGATGATACATTATGATTAGTCTATCTATAAATTTGTGAAGTTATTGTTGCTGCAATCTTGTTATGCTTAATGCTTGTCACTAGGGCCCGAGTGGCATGATCTTAGATTTAAGCTCTATACTTATTGCTTAGATTGTATCTACAAGTTGTATGCACATGTCTTGTCCCGGAACCAAAGGCCCCGAAGTGACAGAAATCGGGACAACCGGAGGGGATGGCGGTGATGTGAGGATCACATGTTTTCACGGAGTGTTAATGCTTTGCTCCGGTACTCTATTAAAAGGAGTACCTTAATATCCAGTAGATTCCCTAGAGGCCCGGCTGCCACCGGCTGGTAGGACAAAAGATGTTGTGCAAGTTTCTCATTGCGAGCACGTACGACTATATATGGAAAACATGCCTACATGATTAATGAATTGATGTTCTATCTTAATGCTTTATCAATCCTATCAATTGCCCAACTGTAATTTGTTCACCCAACACTTGTCACTTATTGGAGAGTTACCACTAGTGTAGATCGCTGGGAACCCCGGTCCATCTCTCATCATTATATGCGCGGTCTACTGGTCAGTGGAAGTAGTATCAACTATTTTCTGGTGCCATTGCTCTCATATTGCTATTCGCTGCTGTGTTATTCTTGTTACTACTGCTCTCATATTACTGCTACTTTCACATCACCCCTGTTGCCAGTGCTTTTCCAGGTGCAGCTGAATTGACAACTCAGTTGTTAAGGCTTATAAGTATTCTTTACCTCCCCTTGTGTCGAATCAATAAATTTGGGTTTTACTTCCCTCGAAGACTGCCGCGATCCCCTATACTTGTGGGTTATCAGGTATTAAGAGATCCTTGGTTGCCACGGATTTGACCCCCACACCCCCAAAAAATTTCTTGAGAAAATTTTCAAAAATCCCAAAAAATAGCCTCAAATTGGCCTTGGTTGAATCTCGCGATGTATTGAGTTTTTGGTGGTTTTGGTCCAATATAAACTTGTCTTTGGTGTTGATCTACAATTCCCCCCACCTTCCCACATCTTCTAGTGCCAAATTTTCCGTGAATTCGAAGATTTTAGGCCCAGATTTCCGCCCAAATCGAAGAACAGCCCGCAGATCTGTTGCGATCGGAAGTTCCGCCCGGCAGGACCAGAAGTTCCGCCCGGGACTGGAAGTTCCGCCCCTAGACGCCGGAAGTTCCGCCTGGCCGAAGTTTTCGTAGCTAACTTTGTTTTTCGCATTGGTACTATCCCTTTTGTGTTTGGACTTCGGTTGCAGTGCCATTTTAGCTACCACAAAGCTTCCGCAACATCGACAACGATGACGGCACCTCGAGGATCCAGGCGGTTCATTTGACACCTTCCACCACCATAGCAAGTTCAAGATTGTTGGCCACCATCATCAAGTGGTATAACTTGCCCTTTCCTTGTATCCCTAGCCTCCTTTGCGTACCTTTCCCATCGAGAGTGGTTTTCTAGTGTTGCGAAGCATTGCGCAAGCGTCCCGACCGTGAGGGTGTGCGTGTGTTGAGCAAAGCTACGAAGCAAGCTCGTTGTGAAAAGATAAGCAAAAGAAGTGTGACATACTTACATAGATAGTAGTATCTTTACATAGAGAGAAAAAGAAAGAAAAAGAGTGTGAGTGACACCTATATACAAAAGAGTCCAAAGCTTATAAGCAAAAGAGAGAAAAGAGAAGAGATGCGTCTTGTGCAAATCTAGTTGCTTCTCAATTTTGCAACCAAGCCACGGTCTCTCTTGTGTTGGCGTGACACCGAGCTAGTAGTCTTCGTTAGGAACAATTTTGTTCTTTTGTCCCACGCGTGTGTTCCACATTGTGTATGCCTTTTGTGATCACCGCTTTTGACTTGTGACTTTTGGATCTTACCCACTTTTGACAATAGACTCTTCGTTTGGTTCTTCCATTTGGCTTTCCACATCCATACCTAACACCATATAGAGTTTTTGTTTTGTGTGTGTGCATACATATTGGTTGTCCTCCGACTTGAAACAACTTTTCGATTTTGGTTTGCAAGTTTTGACACTTTTGGTAGTTTTTCCTAACCACCCACCACATAGTTCTTGTTTTAGTTGTAACCATGTCTAGTGGAGAAGGGAACCAACTACCGATGACACGTCACCAACATTGGATAGCTACTCAAGCCGTCCACTCCAAGCTCAATGAACTAGAAGCAATGATGGAAGATACCACCCTACGCTATGAAGAAAGAGCTCAAGTGCAAAGGATAGACCTCAATAACCAAGTTCAAGACCTCCATGAGAAGATTGACGCTCAAGGCCAAGAGTTGAACGCAACACTCGCCATACATGGTCAAAAACAAGAGAGATGAAGACGGCGTTGGACAATATTCTTCACACACTCAACCAACAAGACAATAGGAGACACCACTGAAGGTCTTCGCGCTCTCAAAGTTCAAGGTCACGAGCTCCTACACCGTCTCATCATGATTCCAATGAAGACCCACGCCACCATAATGTGGATGCTCAAGTGCTTCAACAAGCTCAAGAAGCGGAGCAAGCACGACTTCGACTTGTCCAAGAACGTCAACGCCTTGAAGAAGAGCGCCTTCAACAAGAGACTCTCCATGCTCAATTCCAAGAAGAGCAAGAACGCCTACGACATGATCAAGAGCTCGTTCGTGCAAGGGAACAAGAACACATCCGCAATGAACAATAAGCACTTGAAGAACAAGAACGGCAACGACAAGGACAAGAAGCTCAAGCTAGAAGGCAACACTTTCATGAAGCGAGGAACAAAGGCAAGCGCAACAAGAGTGCCAAATCATCAATGTTGTTCAACCTCAACGTGATGGGGCACCACGCCCTCAAGGTCAAGATAATCGCCGCCATCATGATGATCGACCTCATGGTAGAAGACCACCTCCTCGGGAGAGAAATGAGGAATCAAGTCATCACCAAGCATCAAGTGAAGAAAGTGTGATGCCTCGACACCGCCGCAACCATGATGATCAAGATCAAGGTCATGGAAGACCACCTCCTCGTCAACAAAATAGAAACAACAATCAAGATGCTCAAGGTCCACAACCTTAACCTCAACAACTTCAAGACCATGGTGAAGAAAGACCACCTCCTAGACGCAATGATCGTAATGAGGAAGAAATCTTTGGGAAGCTAAAGTTCACCATGCCCAAGTTCCAAGGAGAGGAAGACCCCGATGCATACTTGTCTTGGGTACTCAAGGTTGACAAGATCTTCCGCATCCACAACTTCTCCGAAGCAAAGAAGGTGGCCATGGCATCACTTGAGTTTGAGGGATATGCAAATGTTTGGTGGGAAGAAGTAAACAAGAAGCGTGAAAAAGAAGACTTAGAGCCCATTGACACATGGGAAGAGATGCAAGAAGTCATGCACAAACGCTTTGTACCCACCCACCACAAACGTGACCTCTTCAACAAGCTCACTCAACTTAAGCAAAGCTTCAAGTCTGTTGAGGAGTATTACAAGGAGATGCACATGACCATGATGAGTGCAAATGTGGATGAGCGAGAAGAGCAAACTATGGCAAGATTCTTGAATGGATCGAACATTCCCGTCAAGAGGATAGTGGAATTCTTGCCTTACACAAACATGGTTGAGTTACTTCATCAAGCTACAAGGGCCGAGCGCCAAGTGCGAGAAGACTTAGCAAGTGCCAAGACCAAGAACTTCTTCGCCGCAAGAAATTCAACAAATGCCTCTTCAAGCATCAAAAATACAAGTGCTATTGCCTCCAAGGATCCTCCCAAGCAAACAAAAAGTGCCATCAAGACAACAAGCTTCAAGCCGGATCAATCAACTATGTCCTCCAAAGCTTCCACGGGATCTAGTAACATCACTTGCTTCAAGTGTGGTGCACAAGGACATAAATCCTTTGAATGCAAGAACACAAGAGTTATGATAACTCGGGATGATGGAGATGTGGAGTACTTGAGTGAAGGTGAATATGAAGCCTTGGTACAAGCCGCAACCAATCATGAAGATGATGACTTGGAAGACAAGGAGCAAATCCTATGTGTGCATGATGCAAGCCCATCACTTGTGGTGACCAAAGTGTTGACAACCCATGCACTCCCCAATGAAGACCAAAGATGCAATATCTTCCAAACAAGAGCCGAAATAAATGGCAAGTCAATAAAAGTTATCATCGATGGAGGTAGTTGCCACAACCTTGCAAGAACCGAACTATGCTCCAAGCTCAACCTTCCGCTCCGGAAACACCCCCATCCTTACCATGTGCAATGGCTAAGTGACAATGGAAATGTGAAGATACCGCACACCGTCACAATAGCCTTCAAGATTGGCGCCTATGAAGACACCATTGATTGTGATGTCGTCCCTATGACGGTGTGCCACATGCTACTTGGTCGCCCTTGGCAATATGAAAAAAGAGCAAACCATGATGGCTACACAAATGCCTATAGCTTCAAGGTCGGTGACAAGACCTTCATCCTACACCCAATGACTCCTAGCCAAGTAATTGCGGACAATGCAAAGGCTTTAGAGAGGGCTAAGGAAGCTACTATCACTAGTGAGATGAGCGGTGAGAGAGTGATCCACCAAAAAGAGAGTGAGCGCCACAAGCCATATGTGAGTGAGATGAAGAGTGTCCTCATAGCTACCAAGAGTGAGATGAGAGAAGTGCACCACAACCCATTGTAACACCCCTCTTTTTGATAAACTTTAATTAGGATTGTTTGTGCATCATGAGCATCATGATAAAATTGCATCAATGAATTGTTTTGGAAAACCCTAATGCTAGAATACTCAAATGTTTACCAAATAAAACTAGTGGAGCCTCTATTCTATTCTATGATGTTCTCTGGCTATTTTTGAAAGTTTAGAAAGTTTGAATCTTCAAAGAAAATTCAAATAGCAAAAGGAGTTGAATACAAATCTGAAAACAGAATTTAAAAAGAGAACAGAGAAAACCCTAACCCTAGCTCACGGCCAACCCCCTTGGCCCGCCATTCCGAGCATCCCCGAGCCCGGGCGAGTGTCCCTGGAGCTCCGCCTGGCCTCCCTGAGCTCTCTGGCCGAAGGAATCGAGCTCCCTCGACGTGGTTCGTCGCCGACAAGCTCGCCCGCCCGACGTCGGGTCTCCGTCGATTCGGTCGATTCCGACCTCCTCCGAGCTCAACGACCCCACCAAAGCGCTCACAGTGAGCTTCTGAGTCTCCCAGTGCTCACGCTTCACTCCCATCCCTTCTGTTTCGCTCCCGCCACGTGAGCCTGCCCGCGCCGCTGCCGGACATCGTCGCCGGCCACGTTCAGACGACCAATCGCTAGCGGCGCCGCCACCTAACTTCTCCACGCGGTCGTCCTTGTTGAACGCGCGCCCAAACGATGCCCCGCGCGGCCTGACCATTTGTGTCCATGGCTCCGTGCGTGCCTAGAAAGAGCTCCAGTATGTTGTTTCAGTCTGAAGCTACAGAGAGACAGACAGCCTCGTCCCTTTCAGTTTCGATAAAACAACTCCGTCCAAATGGCTGTAGGTAGCTTGGCAAGGCTAATCTCTATTGATACACATTTTTAATCCAGGCTACACTTAATCTTCTAACCCTGGTAGTAGGGAACCAATCTGATTACATGTGAATATACGGTCAGTACTTGCATAGTTATATCTACTGTTTTTCCCTTTTGCACCT
Source organism: Lolium perenne (assembly GCF_019359855.2). Lineage (NCBI taxonomy): Eukaryota > Viridiplantae > Streptophyta > Magnoliopsida > Poales > Poaceae > Lolium > Lolium perenne. Next base: position 67,380,477 of record NC_067247.2, read on the forward strand.
GCTGTGCAAATGTATGCCAAATTGAGACAACTCAATTTAAATTCAACAAACAACGGAAAGAAGTCAGCGCTGAGAGCACTAGTTCTACTCTACGTATATGATCAAGTTTGTAGGAAAAGTGCAAGAGTCCATAAATCCATCATCGCCTGATGTCTAAACTGGTTTATTGTTGACCACCAAAACTCACCGACGAGCAGCGACGGGCAACACGAAGATCCGGGAGGCTCCCAGGACTGCTGGTGGGCCCTGGCCCCTCGGCGACGGCCCGCAAAGCTCCGGCACGCACGTCCGATGCTAGTGCAAGAGCGTGCCACCTGACCTATACCTGGTCGGAAAGGTGATGGATTGCTTCGACTAGTTTCCTGCATGGCATACACGTAAAAATTAAATACGAGCCTCGATCGGCTCTCAGGTTGTCCTGTGAATCGGCTCAAGGAGCCGATCCACCCATGATTCGTATGAGATCTACGATGACATGGTGGTCCTGCTTGATCAATATTAAGTTAAAACGATCTACGACGATCTAGGGTTTTCACCACATAACCGGAACGTACTACACGTGATTGAGCCTGGCAGACCCGAAAGATGATAATAAACCAGTCCTAGACAAGGCCTAAAAACCAACGTGGAGTCGATTCCCGGAACATCTTCTCTAGAACTAGCAAACTATACCCTGCGTGCTACTGGATCCTTCAACCCGTTTATAAGGCCTAACTATGCAGATATCAAACTAATCCTTGAAGAACAAGGAGCAATCGTAACGGATCGAATCTACTAAACAATGACTAAGCAGGGTGCCACCCTTGCACCTAAGATCGGTACAAGGGTGGCTAGATATCCAGGGGTAGCATGACTAATCAAATACATCGAGAAAGTACCGATGCTAACCCTAACATATCCATGATAACGGTGTTGCTCGCCATCAAAAAGGCTTCAGTACGAGCAACACATGAGCAACAGATAAACAAGATTCTGCCTAGATCGCAAGATGCGATCTAGGCAGCATAGCGCTTACCCGGAAGAAACCCTCGAAACAAGGGGTGGCGATGCGCCTAGATTGGTTTGTTGTGAACGTGATCGTCCTCTTTCTCAATAACCCTAGATACATATTTATAGTCCGCAGACTTTCTAACGTGGGAATAATCCCAACCGTGTACGAGCTAAACTCTACCTTTTAATCCTAACCGACACGTATCCTACTATATTTACAGATACACGGGCAATTTAGCCCAAACTCTTTATACAAGGCCGATTCATGAATATTTTCTACGTATATTTGTTAAGCCCATCTCAATCACGGCCCACCTCTGATTTGGTTAAAATCTGGTGATAACACATGCCCCCCTGGTTTTGGTAATGATAATTCCAAAACCACTCTGTTTTTTCCTTCGTTGGGTCATGTCGTGGCAGAGCAGAACCGTCGCAGTATCCTTCATCATGATGCCTTGCCTTCTCAACTTCTCCGCGTGATCTGACAGTTTTTCTTTTCTTTTTGGCACCACTTCCTCGGAAACTGCTGTGGCATTAAATCTCCACTATATCCCCTTTTATTTAACCGCGCCGAACAGTTCGCCTCTTCATCCCCTTGCTCTGTTCTATCCATCGGCACCAAAAAACCCCCATCTCCTGTAGCAATGTCTTCCTCTTCCTCCTCCTCCGCCTCGTCGGGTCTCTCTTTCCAGTCCGAACACTGGGACGATGAAGAGTGGGACTTCACCGTCAGGGTGAATGACGACCTTCCCCTGGCCGCCGTCGGGTCGGACGACGACCTGTCCATGACCGATGGGGAGGCGGACCTCCGGTTCCTTGTCGATGGGGAACTGGAGGGAGAGAGCGAGGACGACCTCTACTCCTGGGCGAGCTTCACCTCCTACGACGAGGAAGAGGAAGAGGATGAAGAGGAGGAAGAGGAGGAAGAGGAGGAAGAGGAGGATGATGACTCCTCCTCCGCCGGGTACCCGCCGGCAAAGCGCTTCCGCGCTTGGTCGGAAGACGACGACGATGATGAAGATGAGGAGGAAGAAGCCCCGGCCGAGGGCTGGGGCAGCAGCGACGAAGAGTTCTCCGGAAGCAGCGCTGACGGCAGTTACGACGCCAACGACGAGGCCAGCGACGGCCCTTAGAATAGGAACTACTAGTATAGGATTAGTAGTAGTTCTTGAGCAATCGGTTCTTCTTTTGTTCTTCCCTCCTTGAGCAATCGGCTCTTCATTGTAAAAAACCCCTTTTATTAATGAAGAAGTGCTTCCAATTAATCTTGTCGATAGTCAAAGTCAGTCAACTCCCAAAGAGCCGATGGCATCGCATCGGCCTTTACCATCAAACGCGAGTAAAGCCCCATCAGTTGTCTCTTCAAACGGTAACCTGCAACCTCCGTCTGAGAGAGTAAACTCAGATCCCCAAATCGCCGCTCGAACAGATCCAACTCCCAGCCACACGAATCTCAGATCTCACCCGCACCAGACCAACTCCACAGCGCATCCAATGGCGGAATCATCCAACGCCAATGCTATGGTCTCCGGTCTGAAGGTAATCCTCAACCGCTCCTCGCCATCCGAGTAAATGTTAGGATTTAACAGCAAACACCTGAATTAATGTCCTATTTCGTTATTAATTTTAGGTTTCAGACATCCTGCTGCCGCATCCCTCTCTCCCAAATTCTCTGTGTCTTGGCCCTCGTTCTTCCGAGAGTCCCGCTCATCTAATTTCATGCGAGGCCAACAGAATTCCCTTCGTAAACCAGAATTTAGATCTGACTTCTTGGGCCGACTGCCTACGAGCCTGGCCTAATCCTCCTGAGGGTTGGGTGGCATGGTACAGTAGAGTATCCAAAACTCACCATGCCACATGGGAAACTATAGGGATAGCCGATGCCTTGTTATTGTCATTGTCTCCCCTCGAGAAACAAGAAAACCTTCTGAAAACCATCGGCTACTTCTGGTCTGATGCACTGAATTGCTTCATGTTTGGCCATGGTCCCATGACACCAACTTTGCTGGACGTGGCCATGATCACATGTCTAGATATTGCATCCCCAAGCCCCTCTGCTTTTATGCTGCCAAAGGTTCCTTTCACCCTCTCCTCCAAAACAGAGTGTACCAGCTGGGGTGCCTACCTTAGGCGTTACATGAAAACCAAAGGGCCTGTGACAGAGAAAGAGCACACTGACCTTCTGAACTTCTGGTTAGAACACTTCATATTCTGTGGCCCATCACTCGCCCCAACCAAGAATTACCTTTCCCTGGCCTATGAACTTGCCAAAGGCACCCAGCTTGGCATCGGCAAACTATTCCTTGGAGAGGTCTATCGATCTCTCCAACTGATGTCTGTCAAACTGTTTTCCCAAAAGACAGTTAAAACGGGAGGCCCCTGGTGGTTTATTCAGTTATGGGCTCAACTGTACTTCCGAAACTAGGTCCCAAACTCCCCACCTCTGGCCACTTGCACCTTCCCAGATGCTAATGGGAAGCAGATCCGATGCACCAGCTACGGCCAAGCTTTATATAGCCTTCCAGGTAGCAGGCTGATCCCTAAGGAAGCGTCAGAGTGGTTCAGAATTTTCTTCCAAGGCCTGGACAGTCCCCTGTTCTTTCCTTACACTGAAGCTGAAAATTTTGAAAATCCAGTTTCCTTCAGGTTGGACAGTTTTGCCGATGACCCCAGCACTCGGCACTTGTACTCCATCATGATCCGTCCTTGCTTGCTCCGAGTTGGCATGAGTACCTCCAACAGGATCATCAAACCCGGTTATGAATCTTATCAACCGGTGGTAGTGGCCCGGCAGTTTGGTCTCGGGCAAGTGGCTCCACACTTCTTCCTACACCACTTGACAGAAAGCAGAGCTGAGCTGCCTGATATCCTTACTGGCCAGAGGTGCTATTCCTTCTTTGATGCTCTAGCCATTCCAATCCCTCACAACCTTCGCTTCACCACCACTACCGATGGTTTTGAGACTTGGTGGTCAATGTGGAAGACCCACGCCTTCAGGAGAGCTCTAGGGCCGTTGCTGAAGCAACTTGATGTTGAATACGACATTCCTGCAGAACAGGTACCACCACTTACAATTTTCTTGCAGTGGCTCACAATGATTGTCTGTAACCTAGCTCTATTTCCTCGCAGCAACAAGATGGTCCGTAACTCATGCGGTGACGGCTCCTCCTTCAAATTCCTTCCACCAGCTCAGGTGGTTCTCTTACGCAAGAGCTCACCACCCACGAAGAAGGTTATGATGCGAGAGCCAGCCGATTTCACCGAAATCGGCTCCCAAGAGCAAAGCATCCTCGGGGACAAGCGCCCCCGAGCCTCAATCCAGGCGAGGAAAGCAGTGAGGAAAGTAGCTGCCAGGAAGACCCTGAAGCGCCAAGCCCCCATTCCCGCTCAAGAAAGCTTGCACGTAAGCTGATCTATGCCTTGACTAATTTCATTTGTCCTTCTAGGCTTCTGCAACATGCTTGTGTTCCTTTTACAGACCTCCACCGAGGAGAACTCCAGCGAGGAGACCCAGTCCAGTCGAAGGGACTCGAGCTCAGGTAATTCAGGGAGAACCACCACACAGAGCCAGACAAACTTGCCATCGTCGGCTTCCAAGAAAACGTCAGCTCCCGAACCTGGTGCTTTTCAAGCTCCGATCAGAGCAGGGCTACGCACGAAGAGTCGATGTGTCAAGAGGGCTCGCAAAGAACCGCGAGCTTCTTCACCAAGCCAGGAGGTTTCAGATGTAATTATCTCCCCCGGTTCATATTTCATACTATCCCATCGCTACTCGGATCGGCTAACCATTTCCTTTGTAGACTGATGGCACCTCTAGTGGGGACGTTGAAGAGATACCGATGCCATCCGCCACCCTGGATTTAGCCCCTTCGAAGAGCGTGGCTGACAAGGTGGCCAACCTAACCAAGCCCACAGAAAAGCCGATCACCACAACATCGGCTGCCCCTCCGGTCTTAGGAGAGGTATACCTCATTCCCTTGGTTCTACCTTTTCCTTTTGCTGCATACTGACGCTGTTCGTGTTTGTCTGTCAGGGTTATGACCTCTCAAGCTTGCTGACGTTCGACCCTGAATCCATCGAACCAGCTACTTCCAGGGCAGGTGAAGAGCCAAGACCTAGCACGACCCATGGTCAACTCCAGCGTCTCAAGGCTTTGCTCTCCTCCTCAGTTGAGACATTGGTTGAAAACTCCGAGGAAGTAAAGGGGATTCTTGAAGACATTCAGCCCCATCTCCCGGTGACACTGCAGGTGAAACTCTGGCCAGCTGTGACCCTGTCGGCCTTCAGGTCAAGGGTGCAGTTGGCTCGTCAGAGAATTGACCTTCGCCACGCCCAGCTACCGTTGAAAGCCGATATTGCAGCCAAGTGCCAACGGCTCAATGAGAAAAAGGCTGCCTTGGATGCCAAAACTGACACCTCTGTCAGCAGTGCCGAACTCGAGACCCTGCGTAAGGACCTGGAGGACCTTGAAGAGAGGGTCAGGGTGACCAAGCAGCTCATCCAAGGTAAGGAAGCTCTTATTGCCCGCTCTCGAGAGGAAGCAAAAGGCCTCACAGCTGAACTGAAGACTGATCTGGCTGAAATTCGTGCTCTGGACAGTCAGCTGGTGACGGGCAAAGACGAGGAAGACAAGGCTGAGATCGCCGAGGTGGATCGTATACGCGCTGACGCCCTTCATGCCCTCAATGTATTCCTTCAGTAGAGCCTTTCCATGTAAACTGATAAATGAACTTGTACCTCTAGAGTCGATGGCTATGCATCGGCTTTTTTTTTATTCTGAAGTCGATGTCTGTGCATCGGCTGTACCTGTATACTGTTGTCTCGCATATTTTCTCAAGTCGATGTCTGTGCATCGGCTGTGATTTGTATGTATTTTTTTTTACTGGTCGATTTTTTGTGCATCGGCCCCCGATTTTCCACTGTTCATGGGTTATGTGCCCCCCGAGCCGAATCTTCCAAGTAATTGAAGATATCGGCTCTCCAATCATCCTGCCCGTATGGCTTGATGAACCCGGCATCCAACACTCCCTTGATTTCTTCTAGTGTCGCCATGATGCTCCTGTCTACCCAGGCATCTATGTGTAATCCAATGCAAAGCCATCCGGGTATTCTTTTAACAGAGCTATCATCTGGCCCCTGAGATGTGGATCTAGCTTTTTGCTGATAAAAATTGGTCGTGGCTTATCCCCAGGACCAATGTCAACCTCTTCTAGCTAATCAGCCGATGTAAACCCATACCCTAGCTTTCCGTCGCCTGCTAGATCGATGTTAAACACAGGCAAAACGTATGGCGAGTATAGTATGGGCCGATTGCTGGAATCGGCCCCCATTTTTATTGCATTGCTCAATGAAGGTTTACGTCTTGTTCGTGCTTTACTGTGACTACGTGACATGCTTGAGACGAGATGGTCACTTTTTATTTTTTGGGGCCGATCGCAGGGATCGGCCTTGCCACGTATGTCCATTGCCTTTGCTCTTGCTATACTGTCAGGCCGGTGGATAAGACCAGCCTCACCCCGTTTTTTGTCACTTCGATGCACTCACAGCCGTCCAAACTGATTCCGGAGAGCGGCTCTTGGCCTCCCGTTTCCCAAATGTTCATGCCAGCCGTTGATATTTCGGCTGAATCATCTGCATGGACGACCTCCACTTCATCTCCATCCCATTGTATCAAGCATTGGTGCATCGTGGATGGAATGCAGCAGTTAGCGTGGATCCAATCTCTCCCTAGCAGGACAGCGTAAGTGCTTTTGCTGTCGACGATGAAAAATGACGTAGGGATGGTCTTTCGGCCTACAGTTAAATCCACGTTCAGAACGCCTTGTGCTTCTGATGCTTGGCCGTTGAAGTCGTTCAAAGTGACGTTGGTCTTGATCAGGTCTGCGCTAGAGCGTCCCAAGCGACGTAGCATGGAGTATGGCATTATATTGACTGCCGCTCCTGTGTCGACCAGCATCTTATTGACAGGCTGCCCGTTGATATAACCTCTTAAGTATAGGGCTTTCAGATGCCTGTAGCTCCTTTCTCGTGGTTTCTCAAAGATCACTGGCCGTGGGCCGCAGTCGAGCTGAGCTATAGGTGCCTCTTCTATTCCTGGAGCACAAAACTCCGATGGAAGAATGAACACCATGTTCGTGCCAGCCGATGTCGTATCATCGGCTTTCTTTTGTTTGGGGCGCCACTCTTTCTTCTGTGGATGACCCTCCTCATCCAGAGTTTGCTGAATTTTCTCGGCCAGATCAGGCCGCGCTTTCCTTAACGCGTGTAGGTATCGTCTCTCGGCTTCCTCTACGCTACGTAGTCGCTGAACCCTACATTTTTGAGAATGGCTGAGTCCATCAGGGCACCACCTTGGCCGGTGGTATCTATCTTCTTCTTCATCGTCATCCTCTAACTCCTCGAGATCTTCCACCCGAGAGGACTCAGCTTGCTTGTTCCGAGATGGGAGAGGCCCTAGACGCTTGAACACTGACACGTCTCCTGCGTCCCTCTTTTTCTGTCTACACTCTGGGCAGTTGCCGATTGTAGGCAATCGGCTCATCCCTGAATCCCAGCAATGCTTGAAGAAAGGACAATCCCAGTGTCTGTCCACGTCATCTTGCTCTCTTGACTTTTCCTTGACGCGGCGCTCATATCTTTCGTCGTCTCGATCGTACCGACGATATTTCCTGTTATCCACGCCAGACCGACGATCTTTTTCGTCGTCGCTGTCGTATCGCCGGCGCTGGTCGTACTGACGCTCATATTTGTTGAGGAGGTGCTCGGAGAGAGGTCGCTGGTATCGCACGTTCCTCACTTGCTCCTCTGTGATGTAGCGCTTGTCATTACATTGGGGCCGGTCACGTGGAACGGCCCCCTCTTTTTCTTTGTCACGAGAGCGGCTGCTCTCGCCTTTGTCCTTACCAGGGTAGTACACATGTCCTACCATGTTGATGCTGAACGAGAAACCTGGCTGACACCTCCCAGGGTAAGTGCACTCCACCATGTTAACGGCAGGGAAGGGGTGCGTGTCAACTTTCATGGCGTACTGGCTGAAAATTAGACGGCCTTGTTCTATCGCCATTTGGATCTGCTGACGCCACACCCTGCAGTCGCTGGTGGTATGGGTGAACGTGTTATGCCACTTCAAGTATGGCCTTCCGTTCATCTCTTGCGCCGTAGGGATTTTATGGCCTTCGGGTAACTTCAGCTGCTTCTCCTTGAGTAAGAGGTCAAAAATCTGCTCAGCTTTGCTTACGTCGAAGTCAAACCCTTTTGCAGGACCTTGTGGTTTAACCCATCTGCAGGACACGGGGTTTGCCCCCCGAGTCCATTCAGCCACGGCTACCTCCTGATCTCCCGCAGAGTCTTCATCTCCTTCTGTCTCAACCAGGACTACCGCGCGCTTGAACTTGTCCTGATACAACTCTGGGTGGCGCTGTTCATATAATGATAGTTTCTGAACCATATGCACCAGTGAAGTGTACTCTGCCTAGGAAGCCATATCCTTGATCGGCGATGCAAGACCCACCACTGCCAGATCGACTGCCTCTTTTTCATTCATACGAGCCGAATAGCATCGGTTCCTGATGGCCCTGAAGCACTGAATGTATTCAGATACCGTTTCTCCGCGCTTCTGTCGTACTTGTGCTAGATCGGCAATGCCAGCCTCGGAATCTTCTGAGTGATATTGCATGTGGAACTGTTCTTCCATCTGCTTCCAAGTCCGGATTGAATCTGGTGGCAGCGAGGTGTACCACCCGAAAGCCGATCCTGTGAGAGATTGCGCGAAAAACCTCACACGTAATGGGTCTGATGCTGAGATCATGCCCAACTACGCCAAATATCGGCTCACATGCTCAACTGAATTAGAGCCTTCCGATCCACTAAACTTGGAGAATTCAGGGAGCCGATATTTGGGTGGTAGTGGGATCAAATCGTACTCATTGGGGTACGGCTTGGAGTAGCTGATTGCCCTCCTCTTCGGCACCATGCCGAACTGGTCCCTCAAGATTGCACTGATCTGATCCACGGTGCTGGCTGCAGGAGTTGAGCTCTGATGAGTCGTTGGAGTGTCATACTTAGCTAGCCACGCCTGCTTCTCGGGATCCGATCCAGAAACCCCTCCTGCTGTTCCAGAAACCCCTACTATTGCAACCTGGTTCGTGCGCGCCCAGTTATTGCAGTCTGGCACATATGTGCACATGTATCCGTGCGGGATCTCCTTAGGCGGTTCATACAAGAACTGATAATCACTAGGATCGCCACCGATCTTGTAGACGACATATGCCGGTGAACTCGGCACTTCTGGTGCTGCTAGCGCGAACGGCAGCGGTGGTCTGGTCTGGAACGGTATCTCTCCTTGGTGAGTTCCTAGGGCAGGTCCTGACGGAGAGTACTGATGCTTCATGATTTCCTGGACCATGCGCAGCGCGACACGCTCTAAAGCGTTCACCAGGCTCTCAGAATGGCGGTGTAGCGAGTGCGCTACCATGTGATTAACCTCCTGACGTAGAGACCTGGTGCGTTCTTCTGAAGGAGTAGACAGATCCACTCCATCGAGAGCGCCTTCAGCTGAGAACCCTTTCCACCTGATGCCGTGTGAGCGGGTCCTCTGGAAAGAGCCGATGAGGTCGGTTTCGAAGAGAGCTTTGATCTCGTCGTACTTCTTCTTGTACTCCTCGGACAGGTCTTCGTACGTGACTGGATCTTCCGCCATCTCCGATGCGGATGTTGATGCAGTTGTTGTAGAAGACGGTCCCACCGGGCGTGCCAGAATGTGTTGACCACCAAAACCCACCGACGAGCAGCGACGGGCAACACGAAGAGCCGGGAGGCTCCCAGGACTGCTGGTGGGCCCTGGTCCCTCGGCGACGGCCCGCAAAGCTCCGGCACACACGTCCGATGCTGGTGCAAGGGCGTGCCACCTGACCTATACCTGGTCAGGAAGGTGATTGATTGCTTCGACTAGTTTCCTGCATGGCATACACGTAAACATTAAATACGAGCCTCGATCGGCTCTCAGGTTGTCCTGTGAATCGGCTCAAGGAGCCGATCCACCCATGATTCGTATGAGATCTACGATGACATGGTGGCTCTGCTTGATCAATATTAAGTTAAAACGATCTACGACGATCTAGGGTTTTCACCACATAACCAGAACGTCCTACACGTGATTGAGCCTGGCAGACCCGAAAGATGATAATAAACCAGTCCTAGACAAGGCCTAAAAACCAACGTGGAGTCGATTCCCGGAACATCTTCTCTAGAACTAGCAAACTATACACTGCGTGCTACTGGATCCTTCAACCCGTTTATAAGGCCTAACTATGCAGATATCAAACTAATCCTTGAAGAACAAGGAGCAATCGTAACGGATCGAATCTACTAAACAATGACTAAGCAGGGTGCCACCCTTGCACCTAAGATCGGTACAAGGGTGGCTAGATATCCAGGGGTAGCATGACTAATCAAATACATCGAGAAAGTACCGATGCTAACCCTAACATATCCATGATAACGGTGTTTCTCGCCATCAAAAAGGCTTCAGTACGAGCAACACATGAGCAACAGATAAACAAGATTCTGCCTAGATCGCAAGATGCGATCTAGGCAGCATAGCGCTTACCCGGAAGAAACCTCGAAACAAGGGGTGGCGATGCGCCTAGATTGGTTTGTTGTGCACGTGATCGTCCTCTTTCTCAATAACCCTAGATACATATTTATAGTCCGCAGACTTTCTAACGTGGGAATAATCCCAACCGTGTACGAGCTAAATTCTACCTTTTAATCCTAACCGACACGTATCCTACTATATTTACAGATACACGGGCAATTTAGCCCAAACTCTTTATACAAGGCCGATTCATGAATATTTTCTACGTATATTTGTTAAGCCCATCTCAATCACGGCCCACCTCTAATTTGGTTAAAATCTGGTGATAACATTTATGAATCTATGTTTTCAGTTTAAAATCTACAGTAATAGCATCTAAACTCAGTACATCCTAACAGAGTCAGAGAACACTTCAGAGAGTTTAACATACTAATTTCGCATTCGGCTTTTCCGTTTTCAGAAAATACTGGAGCTTATAAAATTCATAAGTAATTCATTTTAAATCAGAAAAATATGTATAATATATCAAAATTTTCAGAAAAATGAGATCTTTACATTTTGGAATCAAAATCATGCATTGTTAAAAAACTTGAACCCTAGTTGTTTTAGAAGAACTAAATGAACCCCTATGGAGTGTTTGGAACTGCTAACCGTAGTTCGTTCCAGCTTCATTTAAAATGTTCTTCAATATTAGGGTTCATATCAATATCTTTAACATGTCATGTCATCATACTTGTATGCGCATTGCATATGCCATGTGTTGATTGTTGTTTCACCTTTCCGGTATTTGCTTCTTCGCGATCGATAGAGCAACTGCCCGAGACAGCAACTGCCCGAGACGATGAAGTCCGACAACGACGCAGATCAATACTTGTCCATTGACGAACAAGTCAAGCATGGGATCTCCGAAGATCCATACTGGTTTGTCAGGGACAAAGGCAAGCCCTAGCCTGGTTCACATTATGATTTCGAAATGCTTTTACTTCTGGTTCCTACATATCGCATTCGTTTCCAATATGTTTTATCGGCAGGAATAGTTATCCTATGTGTGTTGCATTTACCATCCTTGTAGCCTAAATACTCTGATCCACTGCTCCCAGCAAGACTAGGTTTGAGCTCGTGTGCATCAATAGAGCCGTTATATCGAATATGCTTAGCCATGCTTAGTTGACGAATTTCTGATCCATCCGGTTGATGAATCAGAGCTGCGATTGAACCTAGTATGGCAGGATGACGTGGTAAGATCAGTGATGATAATTAAATATGCTTAAAGGCTTGGATGGGCCGCCACATGGGGATGTGGTGATTTGACTCGTTCTCGCCGATACTAGGACCTGAGGTTCTCGCCTTCGGAACCAAGACTGAGCGTACAGCCACACGGGGCCCATGGGAACCCCTTGGCCCGAACTTGCCTAGCTTACCCATGAGTCAATTAGTTTTGCGAGTTCCATTTGACATTCTGCATGGCGAAGGCGTGGAAAAGGTTTTCAAAGGTGCATCATACAGGGCGTGGCCGGGGTGAAGGATGTTGGAGGCATTGAACTGGATCCCCTGCACACAATGACCGGGACCGCCTCGGAGAATGGCTACCTACGATGACGGAGCTCCCCAGTTAGTTTGACTCATGGAATAGGCGAAGCAAGGGAAAGGTTTTGGTCGACCACCCTCTGTCGGCACACCAAGGAAGTGTGTAACGTACGACGCTAAGAGTCGGTCGTCGCGTGTGGGTAAAGTTGTACACCCCTGCAGGGTAAATCTTTTCGAAAAGCCGTGTCCAGGGTTATGGACGACTTGGGGAAGGACGTGTTGATCATAGAGAACTTTAACGTAATCGTAAAACTTGAATTCAATGTGTGATAAGGATCCCTCCTCAGGGTATCGAGGGGGTGCTCCTAGTTGATAGGTTCAGCTGATGATGAAGATTCGGTGGATTCAATATGATGATCAGTAGAGCTAGAGATATCGCTCTCTTATCCCCTTTTAAAATGATCTGAGTAGACGAGCTTCTGCTCCCTCTTGTTTTACAAAGGAAAACTGGCTTTCTGCAAAATAAGCTCCACATAAGCCTCGTATACCAGCTTTGCTAAAAGGTTGTACTAAGTCTTGCTGAGTCCCTGTACTCAGCTTTGCATGCTTTGTTTCAGACGAAGACGCTCCAACAAATGGTGGTTTCTAGGTCGACATCGACGAGTAGCTTGGGATTCCCAGGTGGCAGCCTGGAATCTATGGGCTGGGACGTCGCCGTTATGCTCCTGGCCTCTTAGGCCTTTTGCTATCTTGCTATTTAGAATAGCATAACTCTGCTTCCGTTGATTGATGAATTGTCAGGTCAGTGACCTCTGCTTGTAATACTTTGGTTTTTCGCTCAGCTATGAGCTTGTATTACTCTTTGAGTCGTAAAGTCACTGTTGTGTTACCGATTCTCACCCTGTAGGCCATAGAGATCTAGGTTAGACTCATGCCAAATGAAGATCTGGGTTTGTCTAGCCTACGACCCCCGGGGTCTCCCACACCCATCCACCAAATTTCACTATGTGCTCATTTGCAAGGGGCCACCCTCGGAGACTAACAACTTAACAACACTTCCTTCGTCTTTGTTGTCTCTTTTGAAGGAGTTCCAAGATGTCTTCCCCGACGAGCTTCCTCATGGACTACCACTGCTTAGAGGAATCGAGCACCGCATCGACCTCATACCCGACACACCTCTACCAAACCGTACCTCCTACCGCACCAACCCCGAAGACACAAAGGAGATTCAACGCCAAATTCAAGATCTCCTTGAAAAAGGGTATGTACGTGAAAGCTTAAGCCCTTATGCGGTTCCGGTGATTCTCGTTCCTAAACCGGATGAGTTGCAACGAATGTGTATGGATTATCTCCCCATCAATGCCATTACCGTTCGATACCGCCATCCCATTCCGCGTTTAGATGACATGCTTGATGAATTGAGTGGTGCCACGATTTTCTCTAAGATAGATTTGCGTAGTGGCTACCACCAAATCCGCATGGCAATTGGTGATGAATGGAAGACGACATTCAAGACCAAACTTGGTCTCTATGAATGGCTTGTCATGCCATTTGGTCTTTCAAATGCTCCATCAACTTTTATGCGTCTTATGAACCATATCTTGAGACCTCTCATTGGCAAGAGTGTGGTTGTCTACTTTGATGATATTCTCATTTATAGCAAAAATCTCGAGGACCATGTGCAACATGTGAGAGAAGTCTTATGCATATTGCGCCGCGAAAAGCTCTTTGCAAATCTTCCCAAGTGCACATTTGCACAAAACAAGTTGGTTTTTATTGGATTTGTGGTTTCCGCCAATGGCATTGAAGTAGACTCGTCCAAGGTTGAGGCCATCCACAATTGGTCCACTCCTACCAACGTTGGTCAAGTTTGAAGTTTCCATGGACTCGCCGGCTTCTATAGACGTTTCGTGAAAGATTTTAGCACCATTGCTTGCCCTTTAAATGAGCTTACTAAAAAGAATGTTCCATTTGTTTGGGTCAAGGCCCAACAAAAAGCTTTTGATGAGTTGAAAAAGAAACTTACCGAGGCACCACTTCTCGTTCTTCCGAACTTTGCCAAAACTTTTGAGATTGAATGTTGTTGAAGATATGCCCAAGAGGCAATAATAAAATGGTTATTATAATATATCTTTGTGTTTATGATAATGTTTACATACCATGCTATAATTGTATTAACCGAAACATTGATACATGTGTGTTATGTGAACAACAAAGAGTCCCTAGTAAGCCTCTTGTATAACTAGCTTGTTGATTAATAGATGATCATGGTTTCGTGATCATGAACATTGGATGTTATTAATAACAAGGTTATGTCATTGTATGAATGATGTAATGGACACACCCAATTAAGCGTAGCATAAGATCATGTCATTAAGTTATTTGCTATAAGCTTTTGATACATAGTTACCTGGTCCTTTCAACCATGAGATCATGTAAATCACTTATACCGGAAAGGTACTTTGATTACATCAAACGCCACTGCGTAAATGGGTGGTTATAAAGGTGGGATTAAGTATCTGGAAAGTATGAGTTGAGGCATATGGATCAACAGTGGGATTTGTCCATCCCGATGACGGATAGATATACTCTGGGCCCTCTCGGTGGAATGTCGTCTAATGTCTTGCAAGCATATGAATAAGTTCATAAGAGACCACATACCACGGTACGAGTAAAGAGTACTTGTCAGGAGACGAGGTTGAACAAGGTATAGAGTGATACCGATGATCAAACCTCGGACAAGTAAAATATCGCGTGACAAAGGGAATTGGTATCGTATGTGAATGGTTCATTCGATCACTAAAGTCATCGTTGAATATGTGGGAGCCATTATGGATCTCCAGATCCCGCTATTGGTTATTGGTCGGAGAGAAGTCTCAACCATGTCTACATAGTTCGCGAACCGTAGGGTGACACACTTAAGGTTTGATGTCGTTTTAAGTAGATATGGAATATGGAATGGAGTTCGAAGTTTTGTTCGGAGTCTCGGATGGGATCCAGGACATCACGAGGAGTTCCGGAATGGTCCGGAGAATAAGATTCATATATAGGAAGTCATATTCCAAGTTTGGAAATGATCCGGTGCATTTATGGCAGGTTCTAGAAAGTTCTAGAAAAGTCCGGAAGAACGGCACTATGGAAGGTGGAGTCCCGGAGGGACTCCACTAGCATGGCCGGCCAAACCCTAAGGGGGAGGAGTCCCAAGTGGGCTCCACCTTGGTGGCCGGCCAGCCCCACCTCAAGGAAAAGTGGGAGTCCCACCTTGGGTAGGATTCCCCCCTTGAGTAGGTTTCCCACCTTTTGGAAGTTTTGGTGTTGGGGTCTTATTCGAAGACTTGGACCACAACTCTTGGGGCTTCCACCTATATAATGAGGGGCAAGGGGAGGGTGGCCGGCCACTCTTGGCTCAGCCTTGGCCGCATGATACGTCTCCGATGTATCGATAATTTCTTATGTTCCATGCCACATTATTGATGTTATCTACATGTTTTATGCACACTTTATGTCATATTCGTGCATTTTCTGGAACTAACCTATTAACAAGATGCCGAAGTGCCGATTCTTGTTTCTGCTTGTTTTTGGTTTCAGAAATCCTAGTAAAGAAATATTCTCGGAATTGGACGAAATCAACGCCCAGGGGCCTATTTTTCCACGAAGCTTCCAGAAGTCCGAAGACGAAACGAAGTGGGGCCACAGGGTGCCCAAACCCTAGGGCGGCGCGGCCCCCCCCTTGGCCGCGCCGCCCTGTCATCTGGGGCCCCTGTGCCCCCTCCTGACTTGCCCTTCCGCCTACTTAAAGCCTCCGTGACGAAACCCCCAGTACCGAGAGCCACGATACGGAAAACCTTCTAGAGACGCCGCCAACGCCGATCCCATCTCGGGGGATCTAGGAGATCGCCTCCGGCACCCTGCCGGAGAGGGGAATCATCTCCCGGAGGACTCTACGCCGCCATGGTCGCCTCCGGTGTGATGTGTGAGTAGTCTACCCCTGGACTATGGGTCCATAGCAGTAGCTAGATGGTTGTCTTCTCCCCATTGTGCTATCATTGTCGGATCTTGTGAGCTGCCTAACATGATCAAGATCATCTATCTGTAATTCTATATGTTGCGTTTGTTGGGATCCGATGAATAGAGAATACTTGTTATGTTGATTATCAAAGTTATATCTATGTGTTGTTTATGATCTTGCATGCTCTCCGTTATTAGTAGATGCTCTGGCCAAGTTGATGCTAGTAACTCCAAGAGGGAGTATTTATGCTCGATAGTGGGTTCATGTCTCCGTGAATCTGGAGGGGTGACAAGAACCTCTAAGGTTATGGATGTGCTGTTGCCACTAGGGATAAAACATTAGTGCTATGTTCAAGGATGTAGTCACTAGTTACATTACGCGCAATACTTAATGCAATTGTCTGTTGTTAGCAACTTAATACTGGAGGGGGTTCGGATGATAACCTGAAGGTGGACTTTTTAGGCATAGATGCAGTTGGATGGCGGTCTATGTACTTTGTCGTAATGCCCAATTAAATCTCACTATACTCATCATGATATGTATGTGCATGGTCATGCTCTCTTTATTTGTCAATTGCCCAACTGTAATTTGTTCACCCAACATGCTGTTCGTCTTATGGGAGAGACACCTCTAGTGAACTGTGGACCCCGGTCCAATTCTCTTTACTGAAATACAATCTACTGCAATACTTGTTCTACTGTTTTCTGCAAACAATCATCTTCCACACAATACGGTTAATCCTTTGTTACAGCAAGCCGGTGAGATTGACAACCTCACTGTTTCGTTGGGGCAAAGTACTTTGGTTGTGTTGTGCAGGTTCCACGTTGGCGCCGGAATCCCTGGTGTTGCGCCGCACTACATCCCGCCGCCATCAACCTTCAACGTGCTTCTTGACTCCTACTGGTTCGATAAACCTTGGTTTCTTACTGAGGGAAACTTGCTGCTGTACGCATCACACCTTCCACTTGGGGTTCCCAACGAGCGTGTGCTTTACGCGTCATCACCGCACCCCTTTGAGGGCCAGCGCCCAAGCCCCCTCTCCCCAAACCCTAGCTACCTCTCCTCCACCACCTCTCCCGCATATGCTTAGCGAAGCTCCGCCGGAGATCTCCATCGACACCGCCACCACGCCGTCGTGCTGTCGGGATTCCAAGGAGGATCTACTACTTCCGTTGCCCGCTGGAACGGGGAGAAGGACGTCATCTTCATCAACACCGAACGTGTGACCGAGTACGAAGGTGCTGCCCGATCGTGGCACCGTGATCAAGATCTTCTACGCGCTTTTGCAAGCGGCAAGTGATCGTCTACCGCAGCAATAAGAGCCTACTCTTATAGGCTTTGGAAATCTTCAAGGGTGAGTCTTGATCATCCCCTCGTTGCTCCCGTCTTCTAGATTGCATCTTGGCTTGGATTGCGTTCTCGCGGTAGGAATTTTTTTGTTTTCTATGCAATGAATCCCTACAGTGGTATCAGAGCCGTTTCTATGCATAGATGGTTGCACGAGTAGAACACAATGGTTTTGTGGGCGTTGATGCTCTTGTTGTCTTTAGTTTGAGTACTTTGCATCTTTGTGGCATAGTGGGATGAAGCGGCCCGGACTAACTTTACATGACCGCGTTCATGAGACTTGTTCCTCGTTCGACATGCAACTTGTATTGCATAAGAGGCTTTGCGGGTGTCTGTCTCTCCTACTATAGTGAAGATTCAATTTACTCTTCTATTGACAACATTAGTATCACCGTTGTGGTTCATGTTTGTAGGTAGATTAGATCTCTCTCGAAAACCCTAAACCACGTAAAATATGCAAACCAAATTAGAGACGTCTAACTTGTTTTTGCAGGGTTTGGTGATGTGATATGGCCATAATGTGATGATGAATATGTATGAGATGATCATTATTGTATTGTGGCAACCGGCAGGAGCCTTGTGGTTGTCTTTAAATTTCATGTTGAGTAGTATTTCAAAGTAGTTGTAATAGTTGCTACATGAGGTGAACAACCATGAAGACGGCGCCATGAACCTTGACGCTACGCCGACGATGATGGAGATCATGCCCGTTGATGATGGAGATCATGTCCGTGCTTTGGAGATGAAGATCAAAGGCGCAAAGACAAAAGGGCCATATCATATCACATATGAATTGCATGTGATGTTAATCCTTTATGCATCTTATTTTGCTTAGAACGCGACGGTAGCATTATAAGATGACCCCTCACATTAATATCAAGATAATAAAGTGTTCTCCCCTCATATGCACCGTTTCCAAAGTTCGTCGTTTCAAAGCATCTCGTGATGATCGGATGTGATAGATTCAACGTTCATATACAACGGGTGTAAGCCATGTTGCACACGCGGAATACTTGGGTTTGCTTGACAAGCCTAGCATGTACAGACATGGCCTCGGGACAACGAAAACCGAAAGGTTGAACACGAGTCATATGGATGATATGATCAACATGTTGATGTTCACCATTGAAGCTACATCATCTCACGTGATGATCGGTTTTGGTGTAGTGGATTTGGATCGTGTACCACCTAACAACTATGAGGGATGTTGTATTAAGTGGGAGTTTATTAGTAATTAGATTAAAACATGAACTAATTATCATAAACATAGTCTGAGTAGTATTTTGAATTAATTTTGTAGTATTGGCATCCGTTTACTACTATGCGCTAGTCTTGTAATTGAGATAGAAATACTGTTAAAATCTGACAAGAAACTTTACGGATTGGTACCGTATTGTTAAGAATCAAAATTGATTAAGTCCTATTGCAAACTTTTAGTAAACCTCACATTGTTGATTCAAAGAACTATGGTTTCAATTAGTATCTAAAGTTATCTTGTCTCCATGAAACTTGAAGTTCAAATCTGTTTGAAAAGTAAGGAGCTAAAAATTTAGTTTTCAGAAATAATCAAGGTATGAGATATATGTGATATCTAAGACCTTATTGCAAGATGATAGAATATAAATTTGGTGAGACTACATAAACTCATAAGTTTTATGGGAATGTATGAAGGTTGAAGACTCCAGGCGTCACAATCCTCCAACTATTGGGGCACTAATAATATTCGCATATCCATGAAGTTATCATGCTTAGTGTGCACCGTTGCTAAGACTCGTCGTTTCGAAGCATCACGTGATGATCGGGTGTGATAAATTCTACGTGTGCATACAACGGGTGCAAGCCAGATTTGCACATGCGAATACCAAGGTTAAAACTTTACGAGCCTAGCATGTACAGACATGGTCTCGGAAAGTCATCATGATACAATGGATAAAATTATGAGTGAAATTGTTCATCATATTACAAAGTTACTAATAGTGAAATCCGGAACACTTGTCATATGATGATCAACTTCAAAGTAAGAACCTCAAGGTTATGGGTATTTGACCAACAAACCTAGAAGTTATTGATGTTGAAGTGTTTTTCTGAATAATGAGGAAAGCTAAAAGAAAAAACTACAAAAGATTATTGGCAGAAAGAAAGAAAAGACTAGAAAGTCTAGCTCAGGTGTATATAAATGATATACATGTTATGGTTGTATTCCTAGTTAGGTCACATAATGAAATTCTTGGGTATTAGTACCATATTGGTTGGTATAAAATGTCATACAAAACAACGCAATACAAGAATACAATGGCCTAAGTGACTGACAAGGAATATGATAGGAATGCACGTCTGGAACAAAATAAAGTGTTATTATGTTCATCGTTGGTATTCTATCTAGCCCTTAGAATTTATAATAAAGAACTTAATAATTGTTATTTTGCTCTAGTCAAATGAAAACAATAAGTTGTTCAAAATTATGACGTTACTCCATGTACGATGGATAAGTTATTATAAATCTTAATGGTGAAACACACATACATAACACTGACGCTAAAATGCCATAAGGCAAATGATTTGAATTCCACTTATTTGTGGAACCGCCATTTAGGTCATGTTAGAAAGGAACGCATGAAGGAACTCCATGCAAATGGATTTTTGGAGTCATTTTTTTGAATCATTTTGGCGCTTGCAAATCTTTTCTAAAGAGAATGATTAAAATACCGTTCATAGGCCAAGAGTTGAACGGGCAACTAACTTAGTGAAAACATACATAATGATATATGTGGTTCACTGGGCATAGTTGTGTGCGGGAGATTCTTCTACTTCATGAAAACTTTCAACAATGAATTGAGTATATATGTGGATATATTCGATAAGGCAGAAGTTTGAAATATTTGAATGGATTCAAATAAATTTCAGCATGAAGTGGAAATCATCGTAATAGAAAAGTCAAATATCTATGATTGGATCATAGTGGAAATATTTGAATTACGAGTTTTAGCGAACATCTAAGAGAGTTATGAAATTGTTCTACAACTCACATTTCTTGAAGTATCATAGTGATGACGAAGTATCCAAGAGATGTATCCAAACCTTGTTGGGTCAATGATGAGATAAAATATTACTGCCATTATAATTTTTGTGGATTATGCTTTAGAGACTACCGTTTTTACACTAAATAAGAGCATCATCATGATCCGTAGAAATGACACCATACGAGTTATGGCATGGGTATAAACCCTAATAGTCCTTTCTTTAAATTTTGGTTTAAAAGTTTACAACCGAAATCGGATAAATGTTTTTGTTGGTTATCCCAAAGAATTGATTGGGAATTCTTTCCACTATGAAGTAAAAGACAAAAGTGTTTGTTAATGTTACTTGCTTATTTCCAAGAAATTGTTTTCTAGCGAAGTATTTGAGTGGGAGGACAATAGAACTTGATAAGGTTTATGAACCTGCGCATAATGATCAGAGTAGCACAGCATCAGAATTGGTTCCGGAAGCGGCCACGACGATCATGGCTCCCATGACTACAAATTGTTTTAGCCATTGAGATCAAAGTACATATTGAACCATGTAGGTATGGTTTACTTTGTGATCAAATAAATGATTTGTGGACAAAGGATTGATTTTGAACAATGATAAACCAACTACAAACAAAGAAGTTATGATGGGCCCTGACTCCGTTAAAATGACTATACGCCATGAAATCCAAGATAGATGAATACTTTTTGAAAGTAAATGGATCTATAAAAATTGATGAAGCTTGACTTGTTGAAAAGTTGTTTGCGACAAAGTTCAAAGAGTTGACTACGATAAGATTAGATCTTCCGTAGCAATGCTTATAGTCTATGTGGATTATTCTAGTAATCACTACATATTTCTTTTATGAGATATGCTAGTAGGATGGCAAAATACATTACTTATAAGAAGTGTGTATTAAAGGTGTATACAAGATACAACCAAAAGTTTTGCTAGTCCGTGGAATACTAGATAGATATACAAACTTCAATTGGATGAAGTAAGTATCACGGAGTTGGAATCTTCACCAGATGAAATAGTCAAAGAGTTTTTGATTTCATCAGAGACGATGAAGAGGCTTGCATTTGCAAGAAATTAAGTGGGAGCACTGAGACATATTTATAATACTTTATGTAGATGACATATAGTTGGTTATAAATGATATAATTATATACTTGATTAAAAAGGTTTCATTGAGAATTAATTTCAATGAAAGGATATGGACTGAAACAAATTTAGTGTCAAGATTTATGAAGATAGATTGAAACACATAAATAAGTTTAAGTCAAAGTACATAGGATGGATATTGAAGTAGTTCAATATAGAAATATTAAGAAAAAGTTCTTGTCATGTGAAGGTTTAACAAGACTTGAGTGTATCTGACACTCAATGAGTAAAAACACATGAGTGATTATAGATCACGAATAATATGTACACAATCAGATGTCCTATGCTCTAAAAGTGTTATGAGCATGTACCAGAATGATTCATGTGATGATCATTGAAAAACAGTAAGAATATTCTTGAGTACTTAAGAAGAACCAAGTATATATATATATATAGTTTTGTATGGAGAAATGACAAACAAATCGCTGTAAGATGTTGCACCGATATTTGTTTTGTCACATATAAAAATAAAATTTCAATCTCAAATTAGACTAAGTGTTGTTTAAAAGGTAGCAAAATGAGCTAGAAGTTGTCTATGCTAGATTTAGAAGAGTTCTAAATATTGAGACGGATTCTACAAACGAAGGCAGAGTATGTCATTGTTTTGACAATGACTGAGGATGTTAAGTCAAGAGGTTCTTTGAGAACTTGGTGTAGTTCCGATAGTGTCAGAACTTTGAAGCTATATTGTATATCACAATATTAGTGACATATTTCAGACCGCGGAATTAAGGTTCCACCAGAAGACCAAAACATATTTAATGCCGACTCATTTGGAAAATGAGTGATGCGTTAAGACGCAAATGAATTGCAAAATACATACGTTTCTGAGCATGTCAGAATCGTTGACTAAAACTTTTCCCATGAGCAAAACATGATAAAGCACCGGAAGGCCAAGGTGTTATATCTTTACAAATGTAAACTAGATTATAGACTCTAGTGCAAGTGGGAGACTGTTGGAGATATGCCCAAGAGGCAATAATAAAATGGTTATTATAATATATCTTTGTGTTTATGATAATGTTTACATACCATGCTATAATTGTATTAACCGAAACATTGATACATGTGTGTTATGTGAACAACAAAGAGTCCCTAGTAAGCCTCTTGTATAACTAGCTTGTTGATTAATAGATGATCATGGTTTCGTGATCATGAACATTGGATGTTATTAATAACAAGGTTATGTCATTGTATGAATGATGTAATGGACACACCCAATTAAGCGTAGCATAAGATCATGTCATTAAGTTATTTGCTATAAGCTTTTGATACATAGTTACCTAGTCCTTTCAACCATGAGATCATGTAAATCACTTATACCGGAAATGTACTTTGATTACATCAAACGCCACTGCGTAAATGGGTGGTTATAAAGGTGGGATTAAGTATCCGGAAAGTATGAATTGAGGCATATGGATCAACAGTGGGATTTGTCCATCCCGATGACGGATAGATATACTCTGGGCCCTCTCGGTGGAATGTCGTCTAATGTCTTGCAAGCATATGAATAAGTTCATAAGAGACCACATACCACGGTACGAGTAAAGAGTACTTGTCAGGAGACGAGGTTGAACAAGGTATAGAGTGATACCGATGATCAAACCTCAGACAAGTAAAATATCACGTGACAAAGGGAATTGGTATCGTATGTGAATGGTTCATTCGATCACTAAAGTCATCGTTGAATATGTGGGAGCCATTATGGATCTCCAGATACCCCTATTGGTTATTGGTCGGAGAGAAGTCTCAACCATGTCTACATAGTTCGCGAACCGTAGGGTGACACACTTAAGGTTTGATGTCGTTTTAAGTAGATATGGAATATGGAATGGAGTTCGAAGTTTTGTTCGGAGTCTCAGATGGGATCCAGGACATCACGAGGAGTTCCGAAATGGTCCGGAGAATAAGATTCATATATAGGAAGTCATATTCCAAGTTTGGAAATGATCCGGTGCATTTATGGCAGGTTCTAGAAAGTTTTAGAAAAGTCCGGAAGAACGGCACTATGGAAGGTGGAGTCCCGGAGGGACTCCACTAGCATGGCCGGCCAAACCCTAAGGGGGAGGAGTCCCAGGTGGGCTCCACCTTGGTGGCCGGCCAGCCCCACCTCAAGGAAAGGTGGGAGTCCCACCTTGGGTAGGATTCCCCCCTTGAGTAGGTTTCCCACCTTTTGGAAGTTTTGGTGTTGGGGTCTTATTCGAAGACTTGGACCACAACTCTTGGGGCTTCCACCTATATAATGAGGGGCAAGGGGAGGGTGGCCGGCCACTCTTGGCTCAGCCTTGGCCGCACCCCTTTGAGGGCCGGCGCCCAAGCCCCCTCTCCCCAAACCCTAGCTACCTCTCCTCCACCACCTCTCCCGCATATGCTTAGCGAAGCTCCGCCGGAGATCTCCATCGACACCGCCACCACGCCGTCGTGCTGTCGGGATTCCAAGGAGGATCTACTACTTCCGCTGCCCGCTGGAACGGGGAGAAGGACGTCGTCTTCATCAACACCGAACGTGTGACCGAGTACGAAGGTGCTGCCCGATCATGGCACCGTGATCAAGATCTTCTACGCGCTTTTGCAAGCGGCAAGTGATCGTCTACCGCAGCAATAAGAGCCTACTCTTATAGGCTTTGGAAATCTTCAAGGGTGAGTCTTGATCATCCCCTCGTTGCTCCCGTCTTCTAGATTGCATCTTGGCTTGGATTGCGTTCTCGCGGTAGGAATTTTTTTGTTTTCTATGCAACGAATCCCTACAAATGTGATGCGAGTGGACTTGGTATTGGTGGAGTACTTATGCAAGATGGAAAACCCGTGGCATACTATAGCGAGAATTTGGATGGCGCACGCCTCAACTATCCTATATATGACAAGGAACTTTATGTTTTGGTTCGTGTTCTTGAAGTTTGGCAACATTATCTTTGGCCAAAAGAGTTTGTCATTCACTTCGACCATGAGTCTTTGAAATATTTGAAAAGTCAACACAATTTGAACAAAAGACATGCAAAATGGGTTGATTTCATTGAGTCCTTTCCATATGTAATCAAATACAAGAAGGGCAAGGACAATGTAGTTGCGGATGCTCTTTCCCGCAAGCTCACCCTTTTACTCACTCGTTTGGATTTCCATGTTTTGGGTCTTGATGAAATCAAAGACCTATATGCCTCCGATACCTTCTTTGGCCCAATCTTTGCAAAGTGTTCTAGTGATAAGGGCATCGATGATTTCTATTTGCACCAAGGATTCTTGTTCAAGGGCAACAAAATTTGTATTCCCATGTCTTCGCTTCGCCTTTTGCTCTTACAAGAATCACATGGTGGTGCTCTTATGGGACACTTTGGACGAGAGAAGTGATGTCTACGCCCCCTCCTTTTCCTGTAGACAGTGTTGGGCCTCCAAGAGCAGAGGTTTGTAGAACAGCAGCAAGTTTTCCCTTAAGTGGATCACCCAAGGTTTATCGAACTCAGGGAGGAAGAGGTCAAAGATATCCCTCTCATGCAACCCTGCAACCACAAAGCAAGAAGTCTCTTGTGTCCCCAACACACCTAATAGGTGCACTAGTTCGGCGAAGAGATAGTGAAATACAGGTGGTATGAATAAGTAGTAGCAACGGCACCAGAAAAGTGCTTTGCCCAGGACAGTAAACAAGCAGTAGTAACGCAGTAAAACAGTAAACAAGCAGCGATAGCAGTATTTAGGAACAAGGCCTAGGGATCATACTTTCACTAGTGGACACTCTCAACATTGATCACATAACAGAATAGATAAATGCATACTCTACACTCTTGTTGGATGATGAACACCATTGCGTAGGATTACACGAACCCTCAATGCTGGAGTTAACAAGCTCCACAATTCAATGTTCATATTTAAATAACCTTAGAGTGCATGAAAGATCAACACGACTAAACCAAGTACTAACATAGCATGCACACTGTCACCTTCACACTATGTAGGAGGAATAGATCAC
Source organism: Lolium perenne (assembly GCF_019359855.2). Classification (NCBI taxonomy): domain Eukaryota; kingdom Viridiplantae; phylum Streptophyta; class Magnoliopsida; order Poales; family Poaceae; genus Lolium; species Lolium perenne. Next base: position 67,406,079 of record NC_067247.2, read on the forward strand.
ATCAATACCATCATAGCAATAGTTAACTTCATAATCTACAAGAGATCATAATCATAGCCTACGCCAAGTACTAACACGGATGCACACACTGTCACCATTACACCGTGCAGGAGGAATAAAACTACTTTAATAACATCACTAGAGTAGCACATGGATGAATTGTGATACAAAACACATTGCAATCATAAAGAGATATAAATAAGCACTTCACTATGCCATTCATAACAGTGAATAAGTATTCTGTGAAATATAGCCTAAGAGACCCACACGGTGCACACACTGTCACCTTTACACACGTGGGACAAGGAGTCTCCGGAGATCACATAAGTAAAATTCACTTGACTAGCATAACGACATCTAGATTACAAGCATCATCATATGAATCTCAATCATGTAAGGCAGCTCATGAGATTATTGTATTGAAGTACATAGGAGAGAGATGAACCACATAGCTACCGGTACAGCCCCGAGCCTCGATGGAGAACTACTCCCTCCTCATGGGAGACAGCAGCGGTGATGAAGATGGCGGTGGTGTCGATGGAGAAGCCTTCCGGGCACTTCCCCGTCCGGCGGCGTGCCGGAACCTAGACTCCTGTCCCCACGATCTTGGCTTCGAGATGGCGGCGGCTCTGGAAGGTTTCTCGTACCGTGGCTTTTCCGTATCGAGGTTTTAGGTCCAGGGGCTTTATATAGGCGAAGAGGCGGCGTCAGAAGGTCGAAGGGGCGCCGACACTATAGGGGGGCGCGGGCCCCCCCTTGGCCGCGCCGGCCTAGGGTTTGGTGGGCCTGTGCCCCCTCTCTGGCGGTTCTCGTGTGTTCTGGATGCTTCCGGGCAAAATAGGAACCTGGGCGTTGATTTCGTCCGATTCCGAGAATATTTCTTTACTAGGATTTCTGAAACCAAAAACAGCAGAAAACAGGAACTGGCACTTCGGCATCTTGTTAATAGGTTAGTTCTAGAAAATGCACGAATATGACATAAAGTGTGCATAAAACATGTAGATATCATCAATAATGTGGCATGGAACATAAGAAATTATCGATACGTCGGAGACGTATCAGCATCCCCAAGCTTAGTTTACGCTTTCGTCCCGAGCAGGTAAACGATAACAAAGATAATTTCTGGAGTGACATGCCATCATAAACTTGATCATATTGTAAACATATGTAATGAATGCAGCGATCAAAACAATGTATATGACATGAGTAAACAAGTGAATCATACAACAAAGACTTTTCATGAATAGTGCTTAAAGACAAGCATCAATAAGTCTTGCATAAGAGTTAACTCATAAAGCAATAATTCAAAGTAGAGGTATTGAAGCAACATAAAGGAAGATGAAGTTTCAGCGGTTGCTTTCAACTTGTAACATGCATATCTCATGGATATTGTCAACATAGAGTAATATAATAAGTGCAATATGCAAATATGTAGGAATCAATGCACAGTTCACACAAGTGTTTGCTTCTTGAGATGGAGAGAAATAGGTGAACTTACTCAACAATAAAAGTAAAAGAATGGTCCTTCAAAGAGGAAAGCATCAATTGCTATATTTGTGCTAGAGCTTTGATTTTAAAAACAAGAAACAATTTTGTCAACGGTAGTAATAAAGCATATGTATCATGTAAATTATATCTTACAAGTTGCAAGCCTCATGCATAGTATACTAATAGTGCCCGCACCTTGTCCTAATTAGCTTGGACTACCGGATCATCGCAATACACATGTTTTAACCAAGTGTCACAATGGGGTACCTCCATGCCGCCTGTACAAAGGTCTAAGGAGAAAGCTCGCATTTTGGATTTCTCGCTTTTGATTATTCTCAACTTAGACATCCATACCGGGACAACATGGACAACAAATAATGGACTCCTCTTTAATGCATAAGCATGTGGCAACAATTATTATTCTCATATGAGATTGAGGATATATGTCCAAAACTGAAACTTCCACCATGAATCATGGCTTTAGTTAGCGGCCCAATGTTCTTCTCTAACAATATGTATGCTCCAACCATTAAGGTGGTAGATCTCTCTTACTTCAGACAAGACGGACATGCATAGCAACTCACATGATATTCAACAAAGAATAGTTGATGGCGTCCCCAGAAACATGGTTATCGCACAACAAGCAACTTAATAAGAGATAAAGTGCATAAGTACATATTCAATACCACAATAGTTTTTAAGCTATTTGTCCCATGAGCTATATATTGCAAAGGCGAATGATGGAATTTTAAAGGTAGCACTCAAGCAATTTACTTTGGAATGGCAGAGAAATACCATGTGGTAGGTAGATATGGTGGACACAAATGGCATAGTGGTTGGCTCAAGGATTTTGGATGCATGAGAAGTATTCCCTCTCGATACAAGGTTTAGGCTAGCAAGGCTATTTGAAACAAACACAAGGATGAAGCGGTGCAGCAAAACTCACATAAAAGACATATTGTAAGCATTATAAGAATCTACACCATCTTCCTTGTTGTTCAAACTCAATACTAGAAATTATCTAGACCTTAGAGAGACCAAATATGCAAACCAAATTAAGCAAGCTCTATGTATTTCTTCATTAATGGGTGCAAAGCATATGATGCAAGAGCTTAAACATGAGCACAACAATTGCCAAGTATCACATTATCCAAGACATTTTAGCAATTACTACATGTATCATTTTCCAATTCCAATCATATAACAATTTAACGAAGAAGAAACTTCGCCATGAATATTATGAGTAAAGCCTAAGGACATACTTGTCCATATGCTACAGCGGAGCGTGTCTCTCTCCCACAAAGTGAATGCTAGGATCCATTTATTCAAGCAAAAACAAAAACAAAAACAAACCGACGCTCCAAGAAAAGCACATAAGATGTGATGGAATAAAAATATAGTTTCAGGGGAGGAACCTGATAATGTTGTCGATGAAGAAGGGGATGCCTTGGGCATCCCCAAGCTTAGACGCTTGAGTCTTCTTAGAATATGCAGGGGTGAACCACCGGGGCATCCCCAAGCTTAGAGCTTTCACTCTCCTTGATCATATTGCATCATACTCCTCTCTTGATCCTTGAAAACTTTCTCCACACCAAACTTAGAACAACTCATTAGAGGGTTAGTGGATAATAAAAATTAACATGTTCAGAGGTGACACAATCATTCTTAACACTTCTGGACATTGCATAAAGCTACTGGACATTAATGGATCAAAGAAATTCATCCAACATAGCAAAAGAGGCAATGCGAAATAAAAGGCAGAATCTGTCAAAACAGAACAGTTCGTATTGACGAATTTTATCGAGGCACCAGACTTGCTCAAATGAAAATGCTCAAATTGAATGAAAGTTGCGTACATATCTGAGGATCACTCACGTAAACTGGCATAATTTTCTGAGTTACCTACAGAGAAAACAGCCCAGATTCGTGACAGCAAAGAAATCTGTTTCTGCGCAGTAATCCAAATCTAGTATGAACTTTACTATCAACGACTTTACTTGGCACAACAAAACACTAAACTAAGATAAGGAGAGGTTGCTACAGTAGTAAAAAACTTCCAAGACACAAAATAAAAACAAAGTACTGTAGTAAAAACATGGGTTGTCTCCCATAAGCGCTTTTCTTTAACGCCTTTCAGCTAGGTGCAGAAAGTGTGTATCAAGTATTATCAAGAGACGAAGTGTCAACATCATAATTTGTTCTAATAATAGAATCAAAAGGTAACTTCATTCTCTTTCTAGGTAAGTGTTCCATACCTTTCTTGAGAGGAAATTGATATTTTATATTACCTTCCTTCATATCAATGATAGCACCAACAGTTCGAAGAAAAGGTCTTCCCAATATAATGGGACAAGATGCATTGCATTCAATATCCAAGACAACAAAATCAACGGGGACAAGGTTATTGTTAACGGTAATGCGAACATTATCAACTTTCCCCAAAGGTTTCTTTGTAGAATGATCAGCAAGATTAACATCCAAATAACAATTTTTCAGCGGTGGCAAGTCAAGCATATTATAAATTTTCTTAGGCATAACGGAAATACTTGCACCAAGATCACATAAGGCATTACAATCAAAATCTTTAACCTTCATCTTAATGATGGGCTCCCAACCATCCTCTAGCTTTCTAGGAATAGAGGCTTCGCGCTCTAGTTTCTCTTCTCTAGCTTTTATGAAAGCATTTGTAATATGTTGCGTGAAAGCCAAATTTATAGCACTAGCATTAGGACTTTTAGCAAGTTTTTGCAAGAACTTTATAACTTCAGAGATGTGGCAATCATCAAAATTCAAACCATTATAATCTAAATCAATGGGATCATCATCCCCAATGTTGGAAAAAATTTCAGCAGTTTTATCACAGGCAGTTTCAGCAGTTTTAGCAGTTTCGGGCAGTTTTGTACGCTTTGCACTCGGAGTAGAAACATTGCCAACACCAATTATTTTACCATTAATAGTAGGAGGTGCAGCAACATGTGAAGAATCAACATTACTTGTGGTGGTAATAGTCCAAACTTTAGCTACATTTTTCTCTTTAGCTAGTTTTTCATTTTCTTCTCTATCCCACCTAGCACGCAATTCGGCCATCAATCTTATATTCTCATTAATTCTAACTTGGATGGCATTTGCTGTAGTAACAATTTTATTTTCAATATCCCTATTAGGCATAACTTTCGATTTCAAAAGATCAACATCAAGACAAGACTATCGACTTTAGAAGCAAGTATATCAATTTTCCCAAGCTTTTCTTCAACAGATTTGTTAAAAGCAGTTTGTGTACTAATAAATTCTTTAAGCATAGCTTCAAGTCCAGGGGGTGTGTTCCTATTATTATTGTAAGAATTCCCATAAGAATTAACATAACCGTTACCATTATTATAAGGATATGGCCTATAGTTATTACTAGAATTGTTCCGATAAGCATTGTTGTTAAAATTATTATTTTTAATGAAGTTTACATCAACATGTTCTTCTTGGGCAACCAATGAAGCTAACGGAACATTATTAGGATCAACATTAGTCCTATCATTCACAAGCATAGACATAATAGCATCAATCTTATCACTCAAGGAAGAGGTTTCTTCGACAGAATTTACCTTCTTACCTTGTGGAGCTCTTTCCGTGTGCCATTCAGAGTAGTTGATCATCATATTATCAAGAAGCTTTGTTGCTTCACCAAGAGTGATGGACATAAAGGTACCTCCAGCAGTTGAATCCAATAAATTCCGCGAAGAAAAATTTAGTCCTGCATAGAAGGTTTGGATGATCATCCAAGTAGTCAGTCCATGGGTTGGGCAATTTTTAACCAAAGATTTCATTCTTTCCCATGCTTGTGCAACATGCTCAGTATCTAATTGTTTAAAATTCATTATGCTACTCCTCAAAGATATAATTTTAGCAGGGGGATAATATCTACCAATAAAAGCATCCTTGCATTTAGTCCAGGAATCAATACTATTCTTAGGCAGAGATAGCAACCAATCTTTAGCTCTTCCTCTTAATGAGAAAGGGAACAATTTTAATTTAATAATATTACCATCTACATCTTTATATTTTTGCATTTCACATAGTTCAACAAAATTATTAAGATGGGCAGCAGCATCATCAGAACTAACACCAGAAAATTGCTCTAGCATAACAAGATTCAGTAAAGCAGGTTTAATTTCAAAGAATTCTGCTGTAGTAGCAGGTGGAGCAGTAGGTGTGCATAAGAAATCATTATTATTTGTGGTTGTGAAATCACACAACTTAGTATTTTCAGGGGTGGCCATTTTAGCAGTAGTAAATAAAGCAAACTAGATAAAGTAAATGCAAGTAACTAATTTTTTTGTGTTTTTGATATAGCAAACAAGATAGCAAATAAAGTAAAACTAGCAACTAATTTTTTTGTATTTTGATTTAATGCAGCAAACAAAGTAGTAAATAAAATAAAGCAAGACAAAAACAAAGTAAAGAGATTGGGAAGTGGAGACTCCCCTTGCAGCGTGTCTTGATCTCCCCGGCAACGGCGCCAGAAAATAGCTTGATGTCTACGCCCCCTCCTTTTCCTGTAGACAGTGTTGGGCCTCCAAGAGCAGAGGTTTGTAGAACAGCAGCAAGTTTTCCCTTAAGTGGATCACCCAAGGTTTATCGAACTCAGGGAGGAAGAGGTCAAAGATATCCCTCTCATGCAACCCTGCAACCACAAAGCAAGAAGTCTCTTGTGTCCCCAACACACCTAATAGGTGCACTAGTTCGGCGAAGAGATAGTGAAATACAGGTGGTATGAATAAGTAGTAGCAACGGCACCAGAAAAGTGCTTTGCCCAGGACAGTAAACAAGCAGTAGTAACGCAGCAGTAGTAACGCAAAGAAACGATAAACAAGCAGCGATAGCGATATTTAGGAACAAGGCCTAGGGATCATACTTTCACTAGTGGACACTCTCAACATTGATCACATAACAGAATAGATAAATGCATACTCTACACTCTTGTTGGATGATGAACACCATTGCGTAGGATTACACGAACCCTCAATGCCGGAGTTAACAAGCTCCACAATTCAATGTTCATATTTAAATAACCTTAGAGTGCATGAAAGATCAACACGACTAAACCAAGTACTAACATAGCATGCACACTGTCACCTTCACACTATGTAGGAGGAATAGATCACATCAATACCATCATAGCAATAGTTAACTTCATAATCTACAAGAGATCATAATCATAGCCTACGCCAAGTACTAACACGGATGCACACACTGTCACCATTACACCGTGCAGGAGGAATAAAACTACTTTAATAACATCACTAGAGTAGCACATGGATGAATTGTGATACAAAACACATTGCAATCATAAAGAGATATAAATAAGCACTTCACTATGCCATTCATAACAGTGAATAAGTATTCTGTGAAATATAGCCTAAGAGACCCACACGGTGCACACACTGTCACCTTTACACACGTGGGACAAGGAGTCTCCGGAGATCACATAAGTAAAATTCACTTGACTAGCATAACGACATCTAGATTACAAGCATCATCATATGAATCTCAATCATGTAAGGCAACTCGTGAGATTATTGTATTGAAGTACATAGGAGAGAGATGAACCACATAGCTACCGGTACAGCCCCGAGCCTCGATGGAGAACTACTCCCTCCTCATGGGAGACAGCAGCGGTGATGAAGATGGCGGTGGTGTCGATGGAGAAGCCTTCCGGGGGCACTTTCCCGTCCCGGCGGCGTGCCGGAACAGAGACTACTGTCCCCCAGATCTTGGCTTCGCGATGGCGGTGGCTCTGGAAGGTTTCTCGTACCGTGGCTTTTCCGTATCGAGGTTTTAGGTCCAGGGGCTTTATATAGGCGAAGAGGCGGCGTCAGAAGGTCGAAGGGGCGCCGACACTATAGGGGGGCGCGGGCCCCCCCTTGGCCGCGCCGGCCTAGGGTTTGGTGGGCCTGTGCCCCCTCTCTGGCGGTTCTCGTGTGTTCTGGATGCTTCCGGGCAAAATAGGAACCTGGGCGTTGATTTCGTCCGATTCCGAGAATATTTCTTTACTAGGATTTCTGAAACCAAAAACAGCAGAAAACAGGAACTGGCACTTCGGCATCTTGTTAATAGGTTAGTTCCAGAAAATGCACGAATATGACATAAAGTGTGCATAAAACATGTAGATATCATCAATAATGTGGCATGGAACATAAGAAATTATCGATACGTCGGAGACGTATCAAGAAGACATATGCAATGCTTTCAACTCACTACTATTGGCCAAGAATGTACCGCGACGTGGAACGCCTTTGCCGACGGTGTACAACATGCTTACAAGCTAAGTCCACTTCCAACCCATATGGCCTTTATACACCGTTTCCTATTCCTTATGCTCCTTTGTCCGATATAAGCATGGACTTCATACTAGGATTGCCTCGAACCAAATATGGTCATGATTCAATTTTTGTAGTGGTTGATAGATTCTCTAAAATGGCTCATTTCATACCATGCTCCCGAACGGATGATGCTTCACATATTGCCTCCTTGTTTTTTAGGGAAATTGTGAGACTCCACGGTGTACCAAGAAGCATTGTCTCGGACCAAGATGTCAAATTCATGAGCTACCTTTGGAAGACACTAATGGCCAAGTTCAACGTCAAGCTTTTGTTCTCATCATCCTCGCACCCACAAACCGATGGGCAAACCGAAGTGGTGAACCGAATCCTCTCCACACTACTACGAGTCCTTGTCAAGAAGAATTTGAAAGTGTGGGAAGATTGCATCCCGCATGCGGAGTTTGCCTACAACCGCGCCAAGCACTCTACAACAATGAGAAGTCCATTCATGGTCGTCTATGGGTTTGAACCACCTACGGCGATCGACCTCCTTCCTCTTATGCTACATGAGCAAGTAAACATGAATATTGACAAGCGAGCCCAATACACGAAGAAGCTACATGAAGATACAAGGGCAACGATCGAGCAACAAGTCCTTCGTCAAGCCACTAGACTCAACATGAATAAGAAGGCACGGATCTTCAATGAAGGAGACCTAGTGTGTATACACCTTCGCAAAGACCACTTCCCTCAAGAAAGAAACTCCAAGCTGAAGCCCCAAGGCGATGGTCCCTTCAAGGTCCTCAAGCGCATCAACGACAACGCCTACGTCATCGACATACCAACATCCAAGTACTTGGTGAGCAACACATTCAATGTTTCCGACCTCTCACCCTGTCATGGCGATGAGGAGAACATAGAGTCGAGGACGACTCTTTCGCAAGGGGGGAGATGATATGGGGTGGCCTTTGGACACCGCCTCCTCAAGACCGACAAGCCCTCCTCGTGGCCCAATGACACGAGCTTGAGCCCAAGCCCTACACCAAGAGGTGAATTCGCTCCTTTCCACGTATGCATTTGATACCTCATTGGATGACATGCTACTTCATGCAAATACCCTATGTTCAATCAGGTACATCGACCAAGACGCAAGCCATGGAGACCAAGCCAATGGAGAGGGAGCTGAAAATGAAGAAGATGGAGACCCAGCGCTCCAGCCGGAACTTCTGCCCCTAGGACCGGAACTTCCGGCCAGATGCCTCCCAGATGCCCTCCAGCGCCCAGGAAAGAGAATCCAGCCGGAACTTCCGCCCCGAGCAACCGGAACTTCCGCCGACCGGAACTTCCGCCCAAGTTCCGCCCCAGTTCCGAAAATGCGCCAAAACGCCCTGGGATGTTACTGCAAGGAAATCTGTCGTTTTCGGAACTAGGCCGGAAGTTGGACAGAACTTCCGCCCCGGTCGGAACTTCCGCCCCCAGGACCGGAACTTCCGCCCAGATGCCTCCCAGATGCTGCCCAGCCCCCAGTGAAGGGAATCCAGCCGGAACTTCCGCCCCGAGCGACCGAAACTTCCGCCTGCGCGACTTTCAGCACAAACAACACTTTTTAGCATGTAACTTACCCCTTCGCCCCAGCAACTATAAATAGCCTTGTTGGCTCAGATCTGAGATTCAGACTTGTTGAGATTAAACCTGAGCTTTGCTCTTGCCCCCATGTAGGAAAACCTACCATAGATCCTAGATCTTGTATCACTCGATCTCCTTGTCGAACCTTTGTGATCTCTTTGGTTACTTCTATCAATCGTTGGTCTTTTGCTTGCACTTCTACCTTTTGGTCTTTTGCTTGCACTTCTATCAACCTTGGTCTTTTCACCCTTCTAGATCTCTCGGGTTCGATTCGTCGATCTCTTTGCGGGACTTCTACCGGAAAGGTCTTTTCCTGCAACCTCTATCGAGTTGGTGGTTCGGGCCAACGAGGACAAACCGATTTGTGTGTGTGTGTGTGTGAGTTTGTATCCCACGATTCCCCTCCGTGTTCTTCGTGTTCTTCGCGTTCTTCCACCTCCCCCACGAATTCCACCCAAATCCGTGAAGATCGGGCACACCCTTGGGCTTAGCCCTTATTAGTGTGTGTGTGTGGGGGGGGGGGGTGGTGAGTATCACAACTTCCTTGCTTTTTTCCAGAAACTTAGGATCTCGCACCGTGTATATTGTACTCATATACATCAGCCGAACGGTGCCGCTAAATGTAAGCATCGTCATATCTTTGATTTAATCTTACTAGCTCATGTGAGTCTGTACCTTTTTTCTGCAGTGACACTTTTTCGAGAGCCTATTCTATCATTAATAGGCTTTCTATATGACTCCTTAACATGAAAAAACCACTTGGTCTCTTATTAATGAAACTCTAGATTATACTTTTCTTAAATTGTTTGGTTGTGCGTGTCGGCCTCACCTTCGTCCATCAATAGTCGCAATCTCGAGTTTCGGTCTTAGAAGTGTGTTTTTCTTGGGTATAGTTCTCTTCATAATAGATACAAAATGCCTTCATGTTCAATCTAACCATCTCTATATTTCTCATGATGTCATGTTCGATGAGAATGTGTTCCTGTTTTTTGCACTTCCGACTCCTCCTATACCACCAACATGACAACTGCATTCATCTCATGTTTTGCCTCTTCAGTTTATAGATGTTGCATGATCTCCCGGTTTGCTACCTAACATGGTGCATGTATTGGTCACAGAGCTAGTCTTGAACTTGTGGACATCACTGACTCATCTTCAGGGTCGGACGTTGATCGCATGTGCACGGATCATGCACACAGTCACATCGCTAGGATTGACCAGCGCCAGGCTGCTCCGGCCTTCTCCATCACAGCCCCAGGTGGGCCTTCATGAGAAGTGATGCCCTCGCCTGCATCTTTGTCAGGACCATCGTCACCTTGGCCATCGACGTTTGGTATGTCTTTGTTCGGTCCACACGATAGTCGCCTGTGGCACCGATGGCATGGTTGAGGGGATTGCGGCATGCATGGCCCATTCTATGGTGGATCCCATTGCTGAACCTCTGCATTTCGAGTCCGCTCTGGTTATTCCACATTGGCGCATAGCCATGGAGTATGATTTCCAGGCACTCTATAAAAATGGCACTTGGCGATTGGTTCCTCCCACCTCTGACATTAACATTATTGACTCTAAGTGGGCGTTTAAAGTCAAGAAAAATGTTGAAGGCTCCACTGAACGCTACAAGGAAAAACTAGTGGCTAAGGACTTCAAACAGAGGTATGGTCTTTGACTATGAGGATACATTTAGTCTTGCTATCAAACCTACTATTATTCATCTTCTCCTCTCGTTGCCTGTTATAAGAGGTTGGTCTATGCGACAACTCGATGTCCAGAATGCTCTTGTCCATGGAATCTTGGAGGAAGAGGGTTATATGCTTTAGTAGTTCAATCTCCCGGTTTTGTTGATACTGCTCGTCCACATCATCTTTGTCGTTTTGTCAAGGCACTATATGGACTCGAGCAGGCTCCCCGTGCATGTGATGCATGTAAAATGCATGCATGAACTTTTGTAGTTTGTTGACACATATTCCCACATATTTGCAACATATATGATGTTATATCAATAGAGGTTTGCAAACCAAGAGTTTTATAGGTCCAGTGCGGTGCTTTGGGAATCCCAAGCTTATGGTTTTCACCATTCTTAGATAACTCATAGTGTGGTGTTCCTCTATTCCCTGGCAAAAAACTTCAACACAAAACTTTCTCCCATTTCTTTTTCTATGTGGTGACATTATTGGTACAAATATATGATGCAAGATGCCATGAATTCCTTAAGAAAACTTTTATATGAGGTGTATAGCAAGTATATTTCACGATCTACATTCCCTAAATCTCAACTAACTCAAAAAAATTAAATTGGAACTTAAAGAACATAATTTGTCAAGAAAAGCAACAGCAGCTAAACGTAATTTATTCGACTACTTAGACACATCAGGAATTTTAGATATATTTTTTCTTATAGAGGATAGAAATTTGAAACTATAGGCGAAAAAATGAGTGCACTCAGAGCTACAAAACAAAAAGTAGATTGTTTATGGTGAAAATTGTTCCGTAGGAAACTGCATCTCCATATGTTGCTACAACTTTTATATATCTAAAATGTATTTAAATTTGGTTCTTTATTAAGACTTCAAAAAACATCTAAAGCTAAAACTCTATTACTGTATCAAATCACTAAAAGCAAAATAAACATAAAAACAACCGGGTTGACACCCGGAGAGCGCTTTCTTTATAGCCATATAGCTAGGTTTTTCTTTTTTGACTTTTAAGATGGGTGGAAATCATGTGAAAAATTGTATTTTGGTGTCATTTCCTTTTTCCTAGTGAAATGTTCCATACAAGTTTTATGTAGAAATTGAAACTTAACATTCTGTTCTTTTGAATCTATAATTGCTCATGTGGTTCTTAAAAAGTGAAGGTGGCATGCAGCGAGCGATGCCTTTTGGATCCATATTTCAATATCTTGCACCATGATCGCAACGACTCGGCCATGTCTCACAGTTGGCACATGATCCAACATGCTTGCAACAAGTGGCACGACAACATGGAGTAGGTCCGCCGTGTCCATGTTAGCCACACCAACTTCGACGACCAAGTAAGCGAACTTGCTGGCACATTTACTTTCTTGCACTTAATAAATTTGATCACTGTGACTATCTTATGAAGTTTATATGTTTGCAAATTGCAAGTTGGGAGTTAGCATAACCATGCTTTCATGTGGAGCGCTTTCAACATTGCACCTATTCATATTTAGCTGTTTCCATGTTCTTTTGCTTGCGGATGCCTAGAGGTGCGAAATAAAATGGAAACTTGTAAGTTCATGGAGTTTGTATATGAGTTAGAGAAACGCCTGGGCCGCTAATCTAAGCCTTGCATCATTCATGGTGGAAATTTACAGCATTCTATGAAGCATTTTCAATAAAAAGATATACCCATAGTAAATAAAAAATTGCTGAGATGCTCATTGTCTGTTTGTCTTGCCATTTTGGCATGGGATTTCTCCTACAAGAGTACTTCCATATCATCGGGCAAGAGGTACCCCGTTGGCGGGTCTCAATGATACATGTGTACTTACAATGACAAGAACTTATTTGTGACCTAAGTTGAGTAGCATGAGGTTTAGGTACTCGTATTCAATGGGCATGAGATTTTCAACTTGTGATTTGTCAAGCATATAGCTCGTATTTGCACTCACATTAACTTTAACCATTCAAGATGCTTATTATAAGGGCAATGAGAGCTCAAAGCTAATGAGTACCATACTTTTTGCAAGGTTTATAAAACTTGTTTATCATGCTTACTCTGCAAAGAGTCTCTCTTTAATTTTATGTTGAGTCTTTACCTTCTTCTTTATGCACCAATTAAGAGAGCATAGTTGTCATTCTTAGTGCAATGTGCATAGTACCAAAATTATTATTGATTGATTCATGATTATGATATTGCTTGTTCTTAAATTACTTGTATCTAGTCACCCTTTGAACTTTGAAGGTGTCCTAGCATTTATGTTTTGCTACTTCATAAAGGACATGTTGAGTACCACTTTGCTATGTTTTATCTATGCTCATAAACAAACAGTTGCTTTCAATGCACAATTATTCATGATCCTTTGTTTGAGTTACTCTTCATATTATAACATAGTTGCTAAGTTCTATTGAATTATATCTATCATGCCTATGTTTAGAGTATTTTTATCCCAGATCACAATGCTTTACAATGCTTGATCAAGATTGTGTTGGCTTCATGTCACCTCAAAAATTATTTTGTTATCACTTACCTACTCGAGGACGAGCAGGATTTAAGCTTGAGGATGATTGATACGTCGTTTTACACCATGCTTGTTTTATACCAATTCATATATGTTTTGCTCATACTTCGTTGCACTTTTATATATTTTCGGCACTAACCTATTAAAAAGATGCCACAGTGCCAGTTCCCTGTTTTCAGCTGTTTTGTATTTCAGAAAAGTTGTACAGGAAATATTCTCGAAATTGGATGAAACAAAAGCCGAAGTCAATATTTTTCCATAATGAAGACATAGTACAGAGGGGATTCAAAGGGGGCAGCAGGGCGGCCACACCTGCCCTAGGCGCGGCCTGGCCCTGGCCCACACCTAGGGGTGGTGTGGGCCACCCTGGCCTCCACCAACATCGCCCCTCCGCCTATTTATTCACGATCTCGGGAAAACCCTAAATACCTGAGCCTCCATCCACAAAAAGTTCCGTCACTGCCACCATTGCCGAACCCATCTCGGGAGGGTTCTGAAGCTCTTCCCAGCACCCTGACGGAGGGGAAATCATCGCCGGAGGCATCTACATCGCCATGCCTGCCTCCGAAGTGATGCGTGAGTAGTTCATCCCTGGACTATGGGTCCATAGCTAGATGGTTGTCTTCTCCAATTTGTGCCTCATGTTTAGATCCTGTGAGCTGCCCTACATGATCAAGATCATCCTTATATAGTGCTACATGTTGTGTTTCCTGGGATCCGATGAATATTGAATAGGGATTTCTATTTCTGTGCCCTCGGGTCCTTAGTTGTGCTCAGTTTTCCCCAGCTTCTTAGTTTTTCCTCAATTTTCCCCAGGCCTTGTCTGAAACCCGCAGAAGGAGCTCGGTCGGGAGGAATCCCGTTAAGTTGACCGTTAGTGGGGCCGCTGTTGGTGCCCCGCTGTGGACACGTCTCCACTTATCCAGATTATCGTGGGACCCACAACTTGTCCACGCTAGCGCGCCGGACACACAGCTTACCCATGTGACCATTGCAAAATGGGAGCCTGAGCTAGCCCCGCACCCGTGCCCGTGCCATTGCTTCCCCTTTCTTTCCCCGCGCCCCATTGTTCTTCTTCTCTGCCAGCGGCAGCCCTTCTCCGGCAGGCGGGTGATGTCTAGTTTCTCTTCGACCTCCCGTTCTTCATGGCCGCAGTATGGACCCGTGCCTTTGACAAGATGCCCTGACTGCCCACGCAAGGAGCCTCTGAAGCGGTCAATCTGTAAGATGAACAACAACAGAAACCGTGGACGTGAGTACCTTGCATGCGAGAGCTTGCCATATAAAGATGGGGATAAGGTTAGATCTCGCTCCAGTTGCTCTGTTTTCTCTCGATGTTCTTATTATTCCCTCGAATTTGGGATTTAGGGTTCACGTTGTTGTTTTCAGATCCTGAAGAAATACAGGCATTTCGAGTGGATCGATGTGTACGTTCAGAGGCTTCAATTGTAGGAATCAACTGACACTATTGGGGAGCGCAATTTGGGAGGGGGGACTTGCTGTAGAGAATGCGGCGTAGAGAGGAGCCGTTCCCATTAGGGCCCTTTCGATTATGCCTAATGCTCCCAATGCAGAACTGGTGGAAGTGAAGGAAGAACTAAAGAAAATGAACAACCAGTTAAGGCAGCTGATCGAGTTGAAGAAGCAAGCTAATATGATGGCTGCTGTTTTTTTGTTGTATAATTGCGATTGGATTCTTATCATTGCTCATCAGGCTCTAGAAGTTGTTACAAGGGATCCCTTGTTACAAATCCATTATTTAGTTACAGCGCATCGGCCAAGAGGTTCTGGCGGCGTGAGCTATGTCGGCATCTCCCCCGGCACCATCGATGTTCATGTCTCTGCGGCACTGTCGACGTTCATGCCTCCCCCGGCGACCGTGGATCCTATTGCAGCGATGGAGCTGCCGCCGGGGCTCCCCAACAATGAGGACGCCGTCGAGGTTGAGCCGCCCATGACCCCGTTCATCTAATCATTTGGCCTGGAAGCCGAGGTTGTTTTTTGCAGCCGGACTAGACGGCGATTCGGTGGCCGTATGTTGGCCCAAACTTCATATTCGAAAATCTATTCAAATTTGGTGACCGTGTGTTGGCCCAACTTTAAATTAAAAACTTATTCAAATTTCTATTCTTTTGTTTGAGTTTTTAATTCAAATCATCTTTCGGGCGCTCGTATAGGAGGCGCCGGTGTGGGAGTAACTCCACTAAATGAAGGATGCTTTACCAGCACCCCATACGACAGTGCACTATTTGGGACGCACCGGTGGAGATGCTCTAAACCTCTACGAAGGCTCGATATGCACAAGCTCTTGAATCCATCTTGAGGCGCCAAACGCCCAAACTAGTGATGGTGGCGTTTGATGTTTGAGATGTATAGTACTCAGTTCACGAGCTAGGTGGCGGTACTGTATGGTATTCAATTGGATGCATCATGCACGGTATGATTAAAAAGTGTTGCTAATGAGAACCAACCGATGGTTAGGAGGGTGATTGTACCCAGCCCACTAGAGCTCAAACCCCAGGTTTGATATCTGTGTGTCTTATAAAAACGGAATATATATTCATTCAGTAGGAGGCGACGTTCCCGTCGATAGCGAGGCGTCTGTGGTGACTTCGTGAATTTTAAAATCCAATCCGCCGGCTCAGTCTTCTAGAGGTGCTCATAGAGATAGGGTGTGCGTGTGTGCGTTCATAGGGATGAATGTATGCGCGTGTATGTGAGCGTCTGTGTTTGTACTGTGTTTCTCAAAAAAAAAAGTGTTGCTAATATTGAAAATTGAATTAGGGATTACCAGTCGCTAACCCGTGCGATGCACGCGATGATCATTATCTCCGATGTTTAGTTTATTTGCAGTCAAGGTCACTACATCTTTGGTCTTGGTTGGAATATTTGAAACCAAAAATATACTAATCGAATTGTAAATTAGAATATAAAAACATGAAAGAAAAATGCTTACTTATAGAAATGTGAAATTACGAATATTCCTAATAAGCATATCTAATTTACAGATAAATCTTTTACGGGATCTGGTCTACTACTGACTGAATTTTTGAATGGTTAACTTTGAAAAGATAATGAGTATATCCTATATTTACAATTTATAAATCGTCAAATGAAAGTGGCCTCTTTTTGTTTCATAACATATACTTAAATCCATATACTACATCTATTTAACACCAAAATATTTTCTTATTATTTGAAAGTGAATCACAATAAACTATATATCATATAGTTTAACATAAAATCTGTCCCTATTTTCATATTGAATTCTTGCACACATCGTGTTATAACAATTGTCTACTTTTCAGTTACAACAATTGTCTACTTGTCAGTGAAAAACCTAGCCCCATACTAAATAAGGAATTATGAACCATTTTTTGTTGTTGCCAATAATAACTCCATCGGTCCGTATTCACCGCTTCCACGTTATAGTTCAACGCCTAATTGTCCTAAGGAAATTTTGCCATACTAACTTGACTTGTCTACATAGTGTGTTAAAACTGAACGTTCGTTCTTGTAAAAAAGCAGAGGTATAAGAGACGTACATGAAATAGTACTCCCTTCATTTAACAAAGAATATCTTAGATACATCTAAATTTAGGAAAATCCGAAACATGGTTTTAAGAACAGAGGGAATACTATTTTTAATGGCGATTGGCCAGAACCGTAGGAAGACATACCTGATAAATATGATGCTGATCACACTCGGCCATGGCAGCAGGCACGTTGCTGTCCCGCGCTCTCTGCTGAATGGCATGATCGATGTGGCTTGCATGTTCCTGTGCATCTAGACTGCGGTGTGGGTCGGAAATTCAACACCATGTTCGAACTTCATTTTTGTTTGTTCACGGAAGAAAATTAAACCGCCAACAGATACTCGTAGTCTCGACTCCTATCAGAAATTGCGCCAATTGTAATATGTATCATAGAGCTAGTAAGTTTGTTTCCTGCCGTATATAGCTTGATGTACCAGGCAAAACGCACCGACGTATAAGAGCCATACATGAATTATTATTCCCTCCATTCTACGAAGATGTGTCTAGATACATCTAAATTTAGATAAATTCAAGACATTAAAAAAAACCCGAAGGAAATACTATTTTTAATTGCATTGGCCAGAACCATAGGAAGACATACCTGATAAATCCGATGTTGATCACACTCGGCCGTGGCAGCAGGCACGTTGCTGTACCGCATACTCTGCTGAATTGCATGATGTGGCTTGCATGTTCCTGTGCATCCACACTGGGGTGTGTGGTCGGCACTTCCTCACCATGTTCTAACTTGATTTTTGTTTGTCCACGAAAGTAAATTAAGCCGCCAACAGTACTCATAGTCTCGACTCCTAGCAGAAATTGGCGCCAATTGAAATATGTACCACAGAGCTAGTAAGTTTGTTTCCTGCCGTATATAGTTTGATACAAGTTTATTGGGGGTCAAACAATACTATTGATAGCTTAGTGAGTACAATAAGATCATGTCATGCGGCAAACTATAATTTTTCCCAACCTAAGACGCCATCAACGACATATCATGAACCAAAGCGGTCTCACCAATGCTGGAGGAAGTCTTGCCGATGTTACATTTCCTGAGGCAAAGTGACGTTGCCGATGCCAGAGGCAGTGCTGTGGTGTATCCTGTTTTCCGATGGCAACCCCTGACCAAAGGAGTGTGGTGTCTATATAGAACAATTTGATTTTCACTTTGGAGAAATCAGCTGAATGTATCTGTACTATTCCTGTTCGACGCCTGAATGACTGATACATCAAGATGTGCAAATTAGATTGACTTACAGTCCCCATGGACGTAGATGTACGAACTGTGTACCGGTAATCTATCTCCCTAAATCTTATTTATCATCCTAAGGTTTCCATTTGAAATTTAGGGCACCCATGAAAGGTATGATTTTGCACTTGGATCACAGAACCTAAATCAGAGTTTTCTAGAAAAAACTAAAATCATACAGGGTCACTGGTTAGAATACGTGCGGAAATTATTGTTGAGTATAATCTGTACTGCCACCACAATTGGATAAGACCAAGTGTAAGAAGCGAATATTCTGAATCAGTAACCGGATGACCAAAATCCCTATATCAGCATCATGAATGGAATTTGAACATCAAAATCTTACCATGGTTGAGAAAATCAATTGGAAGTGGTGGAGAAGCTCTCTGACGTACGGCCGGATCTGATCGGAAAGAGGAGATAAGCAATGGCATAGGTTACCTATACCCGTAATATCAGATCAGATCGATCAGACCCGAGGCTAATCAACTACAGGCCAACGGTCCTGGAGATGCCGGCTTCATAAAAAAATTAGCTATTACCGCAGGAGATGCACAGCGAGAGTTGGCCGCTGCACGCTCGCCTTGCAGCCTTGCATCGGTCTAGGGCAAATCAATCTCTGTAGGTTAGCATGCATATCTGCCGGTCAAACTCATCCTTCAAGCTAGATCGTATTGGCCGATGACATAAGGAGAATCAATTTGTGTATATCTTTTTTTTTTGGATGATCCGACGTTAAAAGTCACGCGGGTGCGGGCAGGTTATCATGGGTCATCCTACATCTAGAACCTACAAAACATACTTTAATTTGAGCTCAAATTGCATATAAAAAATGAAGTCCCTAACTTAGGCATTTCATCGAACACCTTGCTAGCACTAGAAAAATAATACAAGTAAAACTAGCAAAGAAATGAGCTAAATTAGAAACGCCGGAAGAAAGGATGATATTGCTAACCCTTGGATAGATGGATATCGTTAATCTTGTTAAAATGGTGGAGAAAAAATGGAGATTTGTTGGAGTGTGAGAGGTGCAAAATATTTTAAAATATGAGAGGAGAGAAGGAGAAGAGAAAATGAGAGATGCAAGGATCGGGGGCGCTGAAGATATAGGGAGGCACCCTTTAGTACCGGTTCTTTAGATGAACCGGTACCAAAGGTCTAGCCCTGGCCCCACCTGCGCCTGAAAATAGGGCTGAAAACCTTTCGTATCGGTTCGTAACACGAACCGGTACAAAAGGCCCTCAGGAACCGGGTATAGATGTTCCTCGCCCGTCTGAGCAGAGGAACTGGTATAAATGCCCCCTTTAGTACCGGTTCGTAAGGAAACTGGTACTAAAGGCTCAGACGGCCATTTTTGTACTAGTGGTTGTACATACATTACCTAGTTAATCGTATGGATGTAATTATGTAACCTCTAGGATTAACGTGGATGCTTGTGGGGAGTCTCCGATTAGTAAATATAAGATTGAACTCCTTAACCATTGAGCATCAGAGCACGCGTCCTATGAATTGCATGGGGCTGCAATTGAGATTAGATCAGTTGCAATTTGGACGCAACCGAGTTTTTAGGGTTTTGCAACTGAGAATTTCGTAGTTGCAAGTGGGCTTTAGCTAACAAAAAATATTTTCCAGTTTTAAAAATGTTATCACTATTAAAAAAACATGTAGGACAATATTGGTAGTAGATCACTTGACTCATAATTAAGCTAGTTCTAAGAGTTTGCCACACCCATGATTAAATTCGAAATCCCAATTTAAACTATTTGAAGTTGAGTTTTATGTGGCAGAATATTCATGTTAGAATGAATAATTATTGTGATTGCAAACAACAAAAAGTTAATGGGACTACTAGTCCACTCTACTACCACGCCACATTGCGCGGCCAGGCCAGCAGGCTTACGTCATCCCGATCGGTGCCGGCAGCTGCGGTGAGATGCTATTAATGATCTCAAAAAAGGAAAAAAAATACTATTAATTGCGGCCGTGGCAGGGGTTTTGGAATCTTTTTTAAATGGCTCGCACGCATCACACACCCGGCTTTGCATACAGTTTCGGCTTGTCTTATTCCCTGACACGGAATTAATTAGCAGGTAGAGACCGATATGCCGCATGATGCGACGGTGGATGCGGGGGCGCACGGCCGCACGCACGTACGTAGGTATACTAGTGTGATCTTTCTGAGCAGCAGAGCCCCACGCGATCCGCCCGTAACTACTCTTCTCATTATTACTGCGCCCTTTTGTTCCGGCCCGGGCCTCACCCCTCCTAGTTTTTTTTCTTCTTCTGATATAGGTTCTGCGTTTGCGTTGCACCAGATGGTTTTGCTTTGTATGCTAATTCTTTTGCTAAAAGATCCACATATATATTAATATTAATAATCATCAACCGTAGTTTGCTCGATCTAGTAATAATAATCAACGACAACAATTGCAAAGATATCTTTAGACCACCTAACGAAAACTACAAGCACTAGAACGAGTTGAAGACGCGCCATCATCCACGCCTCTCCATAACCGAAGTCGGACAAACGTTGTCATAGTTGATCTTGTTGTATTCGACGGATGGTAAGTGGTGGTGCTAAGACCCCAAAGAACTAGCAATCGGTTCATTGTTGGTTGTTAATTAACTGGGTTGTTTTGCTCTCCATTTCTATCCACTTTGGTACATATGAATGAATGAATACATAAGTGTCGTCCCAAGTGGAAAGATCTTGTAGCTACTCTCCAGCTCCAAGCCAATGTTGGTGGTCAATCAAAGAAGAGAAAGACCAATGATGGGGCATGCTCTTAATAAACTAATGTTCACAATATGGCGGGGCTAGTGGTCGTCGGCGACATGCACGTGCGGTTCGCTTGAGGGGGATGGAGGTGGAAAAGAGCGAGCAAAGCGAACGGGTGCGGATATCTCGTTGAAGAATGCCTGGACTGCTACGGGCAACGGAGAACAATTAGTTGAGAAGAGGGATGGGAGATTCTTGAGTTTCATTGAGGTGCAAGTAGAAACGGAGGCAATGGAGAAGGACAAGGTTGCACTTGAGGTGAAAATGGTTGCCAACGAGAAGATGGGAGCGGCAACGAACGCGAAGCGAGAGTGGTGGACACACTCCTCATGAGTTCAAAGACGGCGAAGGCTGGGATGACCAAGATGCGATGCTGTCTTGAGGCGCCATCCCAATGGCGTTCGATGTGTGTGTGTGGGAGACGTGGCACTCATTTCATAAACTATGCATGCAGTAGTGTTCTCGGGATGCTTGGCATGGTTAAATTTAAAAAAAGAATACGCACTACGAGATTTGAAGTTGGATTTCATGCCAAAGTATTGGTGTTAGAATTATGGAATTGCAACACAACAAATAGTATAGTGGCATGCATGCATGTTGAACAAATGTCCACTTTGTTGAACAAATATTGGTGTTAGAATTATGGAATTGCAACACAACAAATAGTATAGTGGCATGCATGCATGCATGATGGACACCCTTGGAGTTGGCGTTGGAGCATATATGCACGCTGAATTAACCCTAGAGATGAGAGAAGAGAGTGACATGATTCCACATTGTGCGCGTGATTAGAAGACACAGCGAGGCTAGGAGGCTCACGTCATCCCGACGGATCGAGAGTAAGGCGGTGCCGGGCGGGAGCGTAGCTTGGCTTTTTGGTGCCTCACATGCTGATGACGTCATCTCTATCTCTCTCTCTCTCTCTCTCTCTCTCTCTCTCTCTCTCTCTCTCTCTCTCCTATACTGAGGTTTGGGGTTTTGGATCTTTTTAGTGTTCACATACATGCCATCACGCATCAGACACAACCCGGCTTTGCCTACAATGTGGGCAGTAGAAAGTAAATTAACCCGCGCGCATACATTTTACCCATGCATATACTGATCTACCCCATTATTCCATCCACCCCCGTATCAAGAAGTGAGAAGCAAATATGTAACCGTCTCTCTCCGTGAGCATGGAAGTGCCGTGCGATGTGTGATGAGCTGGCACGCTGCACAGCTAGCATGAGAAGGCAGAGGCTGCGCGACGCATCCATTGCTTTCGTTGCCTCGGGCCGCTATATATACGCCCGCAACCCAGGCCAGGCACACGCGCGGAGCAAAGGGGGAGCAGTGCAAAAGGATAGCCGGAGGCCGGAGCAACCCACACCCACACCCAATCCAAATCCCTCTAGATCTTCTCCTCCCCATAGCTTTCGTCACCGATCCCGTCGCACCACGCCAGCCCGCCCGCGTACCTGACCGGAGCAACGACCTCCGCGAGTACAAGCAGGTACGATCCCTCGCTTGCTTCTCCGGCGCCGGCCGGATCCCTCCACCCTTTCCCAGTCGCGAAAATTGCTTGCTAGCGTGCAAGCTCGTCGCCGCCCGCCCGCCGCGCCGCCGTTTCCTGCTTGCTCTAACGTGCACTAGTAGCCGCCGCGCGCCTTGCTTCTGGATCGCGCGCGTTGGAATGTCTACTTCGGGTCACCCGCGCGCGCGCGCCTGGTTTTTGTCCATCTCGATCGATCTCGCGCGCGCCCGCCTCTCTTTTGTGTTATGGTTGTGCTTGTGGATGGTTGGAGACGAACTTGGATCGATCGGCCCGGCCGGTGAGTTGACGTTGCTGTTGATCTATCGGGGCTTGGATTTTCTTTTGTGCGTCCGTGCCGTGCGTGCGTGCGTGCGTGCGTGCGTGCGAGCGATCTGGAATTTCTTCCGTTGGCTGCAGGGTCGTGGTATGATATATGATGCGAGATGGCGAAAGAGCATGGACTGGGCTGCGCTCTGCGCTTGGTTCGTTTAGGCTCGTTCATTTTCTCAGGTAGCTACAGATCACCGTTATGCTGCGCAGGATTTTGGTTCCATATCGGTTTGGCGATCAAGCAAGCGCGCGTCCCCGCCGGCCGTGCGCGTGTCACATGCGTGGATTCTAATCTGCTGGGCGCCGCAATTTCTTCCGAGTGTACTAGTACCCTGTTTCTCTTCATTTGGATGCGCCCGCTCGCTAGCTGCAAGTTTAATTTCATGTCTTCAGCTTTGCTCTAGCAAATTCGCGTGCGTTGCAAATAAAAATGGACGTCAGATTTTTCAGGTTTTGATATCTATCAGTCGGGCTTTTCCTTTTCTGGTCTCAGCACGCGCTCCATGCATTGCCCAAGAAGCCTAGTTAATTTGGTTTTGCTATTGCTCCTTGTCAATTAGTTCCTCATGTCGATCGGCATCGGTTGTGGTATAGTACATGAGTGACTTGCTCTGCCTGCGATGAGATGATCCAGTACGTGGGCGGGGCCGGGGACATCCATCTCTACGTACCTAGTGCTAGTTTCTTGATCATGCATATCTACAACATAATGAATGTTCCTTGCTGACCTCTTCTTCTGTAACTACATGATCTGCCTGACAGGAACAGACGAATGGAGCCTGGCGCTGTTGCCGTGTCGAACGTGTGGAGGCAGTATGGCACACGGGCACTGGAATTCCTCCAGAAGGCTGCCACCGAGATCGCCATGCGCTTCGTCAAGGACCAGCTCAAGGGGGAGCAGGAGAAAGGGCAGCAGTTCAAGGAGATGCCAGAGCTAGAGGTGACCACGGTCTTCGCTGCCCCTCCCGACCCGAGCATTGTCGACGCGCTCATGGCGGACAAGCCGCCCGTGCTAGGGCCTGTGCTTTGGTGCGACCAGCCCTTCCGCTACATGTTTGAAGAGTTCAACATCACATTGCCGAAGTTGACGATGATTCCACCCCGCCTCCCCACCCTCACCGACCTGACGCCATTCCATGTCCCTCTTCCGGACCTGATGAGCCAGACGCAGGCTCCGATCGCCAAGGCCACGACCAGCCAGGCTCCAGCCCCGATCACCGAGACGCCGCTCAGAGCCCCTCTTCCGACGCCAAGTTGGCTCCAGGTGCTGCCTCCAATCCTCATCACCCAGTCTCCATTGGACAGCATCCCCAAAGAAGCTACGGACAGCCAGATGATCGACCACCTGTTCCTGGCGGGAATGGTGATCATTTCGGCTGGCCTCATCTACCTGGACCGCAAGAGGATGCGCGAACATAAGCACGCCATCCGTTGCCTCGAGGAGTTCACGGTACGTTGGGCGCAGGCCATGGGCGGGGAGCAGTGATCGACGGCATCGACTGTCGATGGCTACTGATCAAACCAGCGCGAGCTCCAAGCGACCGACAGTGACTTCCGGATTACATATCATGTTCCCTTACTATATGCTATGCTAGAACACATTATGGATGTTATCTGCTTTTATATATGGCGACCTCTGTTACCTGGTATTACTGCGCGTTGCTATCCATCAGACAGAACAACGACTGTGTAATTGTTCAGTGCTACTAGTATATCTGGGTTCTAGACTCTGTCAGCAGTAGTGATTTTGATGCCATGCAACCGACTTTAATTCGTTTCTTAAATCTGGGTGCCCCTTTAGCTAATTCTGCTCAAATCAAATCATTTTGTTGCCTTTTTTATCATCTTCGAGCATCCCTTCCGATCCATTATAATTTAGCCCCTATCTCGCAGAGTATATACTCCTATATAAAAAAGCGGTTCCTAGCCAATCCTCTAAACTTAGCTTCCTGAAAAAGTCATGCATACAAATCAATATATATATATATATCCATAGCATATTCATAAAATTCATAGCATAGACATAAAGTCCGTAGCATACTCATATAAATCAATAGCATAGTGTAGTATTGCATAGATCCTAAATCATAAACCAAATCAATTGCATAGATCCGAAAATACTTTTGTACTTACACGTGTGGCAAACCTAGCCAGAATTGGCACACGGTAACAAGAATGTGCGTCCTAATTAAGAGCGATGGTAGTGATCTAGCCTTTTCAAAAAATTTGATAAAGAGCGTTTTCTGACTTAATAAGGTGTAAGCATTACATCCGACCACTGCATAGCGAAGATGCACACAATAGTCCCAGAAAGCAACGACCAAAAAAGTCAATACAAAACGAGTGCGAAAAGTCTCAAAAGCCATCTAGACATGAGTAGCTGCAATCCTAAGATTATGCAGCCACCCATGTTGGATAATAAACTCCTTCGCCGTATCCTCTAAACATATTTACAACTCCATAAAGAGATCGCGGTCCTCCAATCATTGAAGCAACGACCATGAACAAATCAAAGCCGTACACCAGCAGATTACCTGCATAAGAGAATAATTTTATTAAAAACCTTGTTATTCCTACATAGCCAAAAGTGACCATATGACGGCAATCACTCCCACTATAATAAGTATTTGAACCTAGAATCAATCCCAATTAGCCAATTGCCAAAAATATTTGCAATATTACTTGATGAGTATAAGGTAGAACTTATCTGAATAATTGACCATATAGACCTAGCGAACTAACATTGGAACAAAATGTGTTTTATTGTCTCCTCCTCGTGACAAAACACACATTTCGTACATCCATGACCAGTTGTGTTCTACAAGGTTTTGTTTAGTAAGAATAACATTGCGATGAAGATACCATGGAAAAAAACCTTTGTTTTCAATGGTATGTTTATCTTTCAAATGGACTTATTGTTAACTAAAATTGAATGGGTTTGATTAAAGCTTTGTACATGGAACCTACTGAAAAAGACCATTTTTGGTAAGTCCCAAGCGGAGATCATCATACCCCGTCAGCTGGACATAAGCTAACTGTTGTAGATAGTTCATTCCATGATGCTAACCGGGGTCCAATAAGATCACGCCTGAACGTCATAGTCGGTGGATATGATTTCATCACCTTCGCTAAGGTATCACTTTTATAGTGTATAATATTGTATAAAGCTGGATATTATTTTTGAAGGGTGGTTGTTCCCAACCATTTGTCCTCCTAGAACCTTATCTCCGATCCATCCCTAATGGACAAGGAACCATACAAAAAAGTATTTCTTGGTTGCCATAATAGCATCCTAAAAATGAGAATCTCCGGGTTTTCATACAACTTGAGAAATCTATTTTGAGCCAACATACTTTCTCTGTAACAAGTTTTAACAAACACCGTCCTCAGTAACAACCTAGACAACCATTTCCCAAGAAAGGCTTTGTTTTTATCCTCTAGATCATGAACTTTTGGATGGCAAATGGCACCCTATTTAGTCAAGCTGTACTTTTTTTTTTACTATCTTTTGCCAAAAGAATCTAGAATAGAAAAACCCAATCCGTGCAAGACTCTTTTGAGCAGTTGGAAGAAAAAAATTATATACCGTGGTACCATGTTCGTGAGTACTTAATTTATAAGTACTAATTGTCCACCGAGAGATAGTAATTTTCCTTTCCAACTACATAACCACTTTTGTAGTCTTTCATCGACACGTTTCCATTCAGCTAAGGTAAGTCTCCGACGATGGATCGAAATACCTAGATAGTTGATTGGAAAACTGCCAAGCCCATATCCAAAAAATTCAGCATATAAGTTGGCATCTCTTTGGCCTAGCCAAAACAAAACAATTCACTTTTATGAAAATTAATCTTAAAAGCTGACAATTGCCCGAAAGCTGATAGTATCAATTTTAGGTTTCTCGCTTTTTCCAGGTCATGTGCCATAAACAAAACTGTGTCATCGGCGTATTGAAGGATTGAAAGTACCCTCTCAACCAAAGGGGAACCCCACTCCTTCAATTTGACCATTAAAATGCTCATTAATTTGCTGCAAAAATTACTCAAATGGTTGCTCTCCACTTGTCTGGTATAATGCGCCCTGAAGAAAAAATTGATCATTCCATGTGAAATATAATGCACTTTCCTCATCCTCACTCCATTTGAGCTCTCTTATTTTGCACTTCTTCTACAAATTTCTAATGCAATTTTTGTAAACACAACGGTATGTATCTTCTAACTCATTCACAAGAAGAAGAAAAAAACTTAAATAATACCTTGTAGGCATTACGTCGAACGAAATTGGTGCCTCCTCGGCGTGAGAAGGGAAGGACGCCGCCCCCGATGGTTCCTACGCTCCAACAACGGTGAGAACTTGCACTCCATGTCTCCTCCATCTCTATGGACATGCTACACTTGGCGACGATGGATCGAACGGGGCCGGCCAGGGGCGCCGACAACCCTAGGCTGCGCGACATCCGCGATAGATCGGCTGGGGGTATAGCAACGTTGTGAGGTGGCCGACCGGCGACTGGTTGGAGTTTTCCGTGGCAACATGGTGGCCCGATTCCAGCAACGGTGGCCTCCAGCGAGTGAGTCAGAGTGGGTAGGAGGCCGCCGGGTGATGGAGAAGGCGATGTCGGCGACGGTCTAGTGCGGGCAGTGAAGTTTAGGTGGACGGTAAAGAAGTGAAAAATTATATTCAATCGATGAGTTAATATAGGGGACCGAGCGACCAAGGATCATAATTTTACGGGTTTTGCTAGTCCCCAGTCAGCTGAAAACAAGCTTAGTTCTTTTTAACTCGTAGATGTTTGTGGGGAGATTCGTGCGCGAGCTAGGTTTTTTCTGCTTTTTTTTTCCTTGTCTGGGCAAGGAGAGCCCGTACCGAATCGTGTAGCTATCTGGGCTTCCTTTATGTTTGTGGGGCTGGCGTTGTAAAAATGTCTTTCCTGTTGTTTTTCCATGTCTGCAATCTGCGTACATTCTATGTACTAGCACGAGTTTGTATTTTGTGGGATTTGTGCGCTGGGTCTTCTAATTTGTGGTTTTCTCCATAATATTTGTCCCATTTAGAGCTAGTTCTTTTTACAGTGAGAGGTTTAAGGAATTATGTATTTTCATGAGTAGTTTGTTATCATAGAAAATGGGAGACTATTTTTTTCCCATTTGCATATGAGGATTTTTTAGTTGTAAATTGGGTGTCACCGAGATTTTTTCTAGTCGAAACTGCGGTTGCAGTTGAGATTTTTTTTCAGTTACAACTGAGATTATAGTTGAAAAGACGGGCGCGTGCAACTCACATAAATGAGTCCCGTTCTAGCTAGTTTGTGGCGCAACACTGCCACACACACGTACGTGATGGATGGTCCTCTTTGCTGTGTTCCCGGCCAGTTTGCACTGAAGCGATGCTTCGACTATGCGCTGTTAATCGATCGTTCACATCAGCTGGCTGAAAACAATCAGCTGAGCATTAGACGGATCCTAATTTTACTTCTTAAGATTTTGTTTGCTTCTAGAGTTTTAGTGAGGACTAGTTGAATGCCCGTGCGTTGCTACGGTTTCTTAATATTTTTCATGCTCACGTATATAATCTACATAAAATAATTGTTGGCACGAAGGATACAAATGAAGAAGCTTTTTTAATCGACATTTAACAACAACATAGGGATATTCTTGTTACCGTAATGCATTCTTGCAAGGCACTCCTTTTGCCCCATCTTGCAAGACAAGAAACATATGAGTATATGAAAATTTAACCATTCAACACATTTCAGTTTTGAGAGTCCATATATGATTATATGATTTGTTGAATTCCATTTAAGTCAAGTAGCTACAAAAGAATACAAGAAACTTTGAATAGAGCATCAACTTAGGCAATACTATTCTCAACAAGGCTCTTGCTTTGCTAAGAAAAAACCCATTTATTGCTATGGAATAATAAAAGTACATGCAAAGGAAACCATGTTAATTTTACAACATTTTTTTAAAATTTAAAATGCTAGTTTATGCACTCATTTTATTGGTATCAATCGATGTGCAATGTCTAGTGGAAACAATATGCCGATAATCTGCTAAACAATACGCTAGCCCAAACTTTCCCATGTTATATTGCTTTGCATATTTACAATAATGAAATGTTCTAACATGCGTGGAAAAGAATATGGGTTCTTGCCCATTCATTATATTGTAAGACAAACACACGAGTCGATCCATTTTAATGAAATAATAATATGTGCCCCAAGATGCATCCCTCACAGACACCTAGGAGCAAAATATGCAACGGAGTTGAAAACAGGGGTAACAAAAACCCATATAGATCCAATCCGCCGGCTCAGTCTTCCGGAGGTGCTCATAGGGGTAGGGTGTGCGTGTGTGCGTTCATAGGGGTGAGTGTATGCGCGTGTATGTGAGCGTCTGCGTTTGTACTGTGTTTCTCAAAAAAAAACCATATAATATTAACTACTCTAACATTTAAAAGTTATTTCCAACATCAGGCATATTAAATGTAACATTTTGTCTCGTTGATCTACTTGTGCGGACTTCAATTTTAGGTATCATCCACACCACACCACACGTTCAGCGATCGCTTGAACACTTCAATGTCTTCTCTCTAGTTGGTCAGCGAAAACTTGAAGTCTTTATGCCTTCAAGGCTTCTTTGTTTGGATATCGTCCACACCACACGGGATGGGGCTTTGTCAAATAATTCAAGAAGACACAAACAAGTGATAAGATATTTGCAAGAGCATACATTTACCCATGATAATAGAAGGTATCTATTACAAAAATATATATCATTAGAAAACTTAGATGTTGTACTTTTTAATGATATAATATTTATGTTGTACGATTGATATTATGTTTGCCAAATTGATAATCTAGGAATACATGCAAGCCCTATAAACTGGGACAGAGGTAGTAAATATCTCAACACATATACACCTTATTATATTTCTAGTAAAAGGATATCACCTAAGGAAACATGGGTTTGTGCATCATTCAAATCCTTGAAAACTTTGGTCAGCCCTCCCCGCTCAACTTTTGTACAAAAAGATCACCCAAGAGAATAGTTAAAACTAAGAGAACAAAGTTCACGTCACGTAATCTGATCCCACTGAAGCAGCTGAAGAAGTCTAGTAGTACGCAATAGCAACCTCAGGAATGCATTAGTCCATTCCACACAAAATACAGTCTGCACAGCCTGCATGAAATGCAAAGACTACAACATGAGATTGGATTATGAGTAGAAAAATATTAACAAATTCAATATCTAACCAACCAAAATATTACAATGATAATAACTTTTGACGACACGCCAATTGCACTAATCATCCATTATCCAGCAATGCACATGACCTATTATGTAGAGTGCACCATGACATCACTTAATAGAATTTTTCTAGGTGTCTTGTCATACTCATGCAGATGAGATACACAACAATGATGTTAAATTACCTAGTGATTGATGAAATGTTGAAGTCACCTGTGTAGCATCCGACAAACACTTTCTCTATTCCTCTGATTCTTTTAGTAAATTTGGTGTTCTGTTTTAACGCCTGCAAGCCATCAAAATAAAGCATAACTCCATTCACTCTCCTAGTCATCGTAAAAGTGTATTGTAAAAAAACATACCAAGACTACAGACTGAATCACCTTAAATTTCTCACTTCAGTAGTTGGCACCAATGACTATTCTCTTTCCCTTGCCCTTCCACTTCAAATGATGCATGGCCAAAAAACTTTTCAGAAAATGCCCCCAATCGATAGGCCCTAACAACAATATTTCGAATCGAGAACTCTAAACTGGCAGAGGGTTGTGCAGGAAAAATCTGGAGGCAGCGGGCGGAGGTTCCGCGGATCGAGGCTTGCGAAGGCGCATAGAGTCGGGACAGACGATCTCCTAAATCTTGTGTGGCACCGAGCTTCAGCATGGAAGCTTTTTCATGTGCGTGGGATGGCAGGGAGGTGAGAACAGAAAAGGAGAGTGGGCGGTGATACTCTGCGCCTCCAGGTTATCCGTCGAGGGAGAGGGCGACATTGAGGTGAGCGAAGGGCAGTCCGAGTCCTCCCCTTGAGAGGAAGGCGGTGTGTTGGGGGAAGTGGCTCATCCATGCGTAACAATATAGGTAGGTGGTCAGTGCGCAGGCGGCGCGGCGACACGGATAGGGCGACGGTGATGATGGTTAGTGGCGGCATGTGCGCATGCTCCCGAGCATCGGAGGACCGGGAGGGGATGGGAGGGGCTGGGATGGCCGGCGAGATGTGTGGTGATGCGGCGGCACGCTCGGATCAAGAGGGAGAGGAGAAACATTGATTCTAAGGAATGACATACACAGCAAGGAAATATCCAGAAATATGTCATAATTAATTTGTATTCATTGATTCCACTTTAGTACCATGATTAACGGGAGGACATTAGAGGAAGTCACACGATGGCAGGAGCATATATGGAAGTATTTGACGTGCATAGCAAAACAGCTCCAAATCACGTTCCAGTTTAATGCCGATTTATCTTGTCAAGCCGGGGTTGGATGGGAGGAGGTATGTACATACCATATACAAATCGATCGGACGGTGTTAGTTGTTGAGATTAAATTGGACGGACAGGATGCTTCTAATGACGACCATCAAACGCGTTGAGTGTCAAACGACCAACTCCAATTTAATAGTAAAGATTAGTGGAGATAATCTCCACTAAATTTTAAATTCTCACTTATTCTAAATGCATGTTTGATACTAGAGTATTGAGCAAGTTTAATCCTCACTTATAGTCACTTTTTTTCTTCTAAATCTTAATGTATTTTTCTCAATTTCCAATACTCTATCCCTAGCTAGTGAACTTGGGATGAGATTTTGTGGAGATTGAGTGACCATAGAGCTTCACTGTGGCCCCGGACTAGCTGTCCGAAACACCAGTTATGCATACTCATTCACGATCACATAATTAGTGTATCATGAAGGCATAACTGAACTGGTATCAAAATACATCATCAATTACAGTACCGAATATAAAGGTTACATCAGGTCACATGACCAATACTTACATCAGAGCCATAATGGCAGAAGATTAACAATCACACAACGGAAATACTTCAGACGAAAGTGTTCGCAGGACCCAAGTCATGCCATAACCCTACATGCAACTGATTGGGAGAACTTCCTAGCTCGCATAGACATCGTCGACTCCTTCTTCATCTATCGGACTCCACCAAATCTGGCCAAGTAAGGGACAAAGCCATGAGTATATTATGAATTGTACTCGCAAACCACCTTAGAGAGCAGTAAATGATATTCATATTTGACAGTAGCAAGGAACAGACACTATTCTAGGGTTACAAGGAGTAAGAGGTAGTTTCTATCGAGAGTATGACATCTCTATATCTTTGTTGAAAACCTTTTTAAAAACAAGTTTTTTTTAAGACTAATAGGTAAGGGTGACCCAATTTCATTCCCAACCATCAGAATGACCAAAACACTTTCCACTTTCCTTCGTATCTCCCAGGTACATTTCCACCAGTCTCACTAGCATTCCTTCGTACCTCCTAGGTACTCTTCACCAGTCCCACTGGTTTTATTTCCCAAAACATTTTTGAGAAAACACTTTTATAAACCAAAACTCTTTAGTGCTAAACAACAACCTTCCCAACCGTACATAACCGCGGACACGGCTATTCGAATAGTTTTCACATTGTAGAGGTTGTACACTTTCCCCACAAGATCCAGTAAATCCGCTGGGATCATCCCTGGTTCACCATGCGTCAAAACGCGAGGCTTGGATAACCGGTAGTAGTTTTTCGCTTGCTCGCCATAGCCTAAGACATTCCTCCTAGAGTTATACCTCCCAACACCAGAGTCTGAGGGGTCGTTTACCTAGGAGTAAAAAAATTTCTCAACCAGCTCGACCCTCCAGAATCCCGCGACCAACTGTGGGGCATTATTCAATGGGAGCTCATAGGTTGTACCCCTGCCATCAGTTCGCAATGGAAATGCGTCCCCAGTTCGTCGGGAAGGCCATGATCGATAGGTGTCCATGCTCGGACTACCCCTTACATTTGAAGGACCCAAACTAAGGCGAGACAAACTACTACGATACGCCCCGTGCCCACTTTGGGGTAATGTGGTTGCACTGTCTTTTAGTCTGGGCGAGTACTTAGACGCTAAGTTTTCGAAAACATTTTCTTTCCTCCACTTGCCTCCAGTAAATTTATTTTCAAAAAACTTTTTTCCTTTCATAAACTCACAATTGGGCAGGGCTACCCCATTCCAAGGTTTTCAAAAAAACTTCTTTTCTTGAAAACATTTTCACAACCATTTTTCCAGGACTCCCAACCTATAGTCCAACTTTTCTTGAAAATTGGCGACACGGATGATAAGGTGGTAAACACCATATCACTAACATGTATTTAATCAATAGGTATCAACGAGGGCTGCACCCTACGGGTGGAATAATAAAACTCTGGGTGACAATAACAGCCCACATAAATAAATAAACAATGCAATTTATAAAACTACTAGTAATGCAAGAGTAAGATAGTTAGGATGAGATATGCATCAAGAGGTGGCTTGCCTTGGTTGGCTATTTTTCCCTGGACTTCTTCTTCACGAAACTCTGCTCTTCCTTTCTCTTCGAAATCCTCACCAATATATGCTCCTTCCTCTCCGATATTGTCTGCATTCTAACGTTGCAAAATAAACGGCGAACAATCAATACATAGACATAGCATTAACCACGCACAGACAATACTAGTAGCACACCACTCAATCAGAGACACTAGCCACATCAAACAATTAGCACCTAGGGCAAGATGGATATTTTATTTATTAAAGAACTAATTTTAAATAAAACAAGGAATGCCTTAAAATTCTATCTACTTGCCAAAAATGGTTCAACTACACACCAAACCATAATTTAAACAAATACTAGAGACTAATGACTTTTGGAAATCACCAGAGGAGGTCTGGTGCCAAAGTTCATTGTAAAACATTTTTAAACAAAAACACTCAAAATTTCTAGTGGTAAATAATGCCTAGAATCCTAATCAATTAGACAAAACCTCTCAGTACCAAACTAGTGGGGAACAATTATACCTACAGGTAGGTATGATGTGAGAGAATTCAACCAAATTGGTTTTGGTTCAAAACCATACACAAATTAATTTTAAAGTTTTTCTGAAAACTAGAAACCATAAAACTCTTTTTTTAAAGCAAACCAACACCAATACATTATAGCAAACAAGACGCATACCCATTGATAGGTATTCAAACAAGGGTTCACATAGAATTGGATTCACCAATTTTGAAGCTAAAAAATAATTTCTAGAATTTTTATAGTGAATAAGGGCACTGTTTGTATCCAAAATTCCTAGAAATAACCTAGAGTTGACAAAAATATGTCCTCTGGCACATTGGTAGCCCAATGTGATACTAATAACAGGGAGGTTGTTTCGATTCAAAAACGGTTTTATTTTTCAAGATAAAAATCACACAAGTCCCTACTGGATAGATATAATTTTTTAAATCACATAAAATACAGGAAAGTCCTGCAAGCATAACCTATGCCAAAATGAAGCAATTGATAAGCACATTTCAACACAGTTGGTTTCATTCCAAAAAGATCTAGCAAACCCTCACCGTTAACTAAACATCAAATAAGCATCATTTCAGAAACATAAATACCATTAAATATGTAAAATATTAAATCACATGAGCTCAGCTGTAAGTTGTTAAGGATTTGTTTAGGAACCATTATAAATTTGAATCATGCAAAATGCGGCATCGAAGAATTTATGGTGGATTTATCCTAACTATATCTGGCAGGACACTTATATTTCACAAAAGAGGGGAGAAGAGGGAACGGGCCGGTTTCAACGGGTCCGGCTAGCATAGTGCTGGGCCGGCCCGGATTGGCGACCGGACGCGCGCGGAAACCAGCGCTTGAATGCGCCTGACGCGACCGGCCACTTGGCGCGCAGGACCCGTAGCTGCTCGCATGCATTTGTTGGATGCGGATTAGACGACCATCGCCGCATCCCTCACCGACGTCCTAGGAAGGGCGATGCGGCTGCAGTTACGCGGAGGCAGAGAGGCATGGAAGAAGGAGGGCTCACCGCGGGGCTATCGGAGATGACGGGAACGAGGCAGATGACGGTGCAAGGTGAGGCGATGAAGGAGACACCCAGTCTCTGTGTCGCGGGTGTGCCGGCGAGGACCCAGCCTATGCACGGGTGACGTAGATGTCGGGCTCAGCGGCGACGTGAGTCACACGACCAGGGCAAACAAAAACACACTGTGGGTCTTGGCGCTGACGCGGGTTGGTGGTGGAGCTGGAGGAGAGTCGTCCTGGCGCCTCAGATGGTGGGCGGAGCTCCAGGTCATCAACGCCGACGTGAGTGTGCGCGGCACCCGGTGGAGTGGTGCAGCGCGGGATGGATGATGGCGATGTTGCAACCCTTCCTGGGCAAAACGGTAGAGGCGTGTTACAAGGGGAGGGAAAATAGGGTTGCAGAGACATGGATAAAAAGAGGGAGCGGAGAAAAATCCGTAGCCATCGTCAGCGACGAAGGATGAACGGACGAGCTCCGACGAGCTCGGTAGGGTTCATCGGAGAAGAAGGAAACAAGCATGACCTGGCCCATTCGTGCTCTCACAGAGGATCCTAGAGGGGATAGGAGAGGAACTGGGGCATGCAGGGGCGGATGAGGGCTCGGTTTCGAGTTAACTAGGCAGGGCAACACTGAACGATGGACGTGGTGCGTTGGCTCATGAAGAGGTAGTGCTCGGACGCCATTGGATAGGAAAGCGGTGCTGGAAGACGTGTAGAGGAATGGATAGTGTGACGCGGTCCAGTTCTGTCATCGAGCATGAACTGGGATGGTTGGAACTCGAGGGTCCCTATTGTCGGCTGCAAGTGTTTGATCAAGAATACGTGCCGGTGAGTTCACAAGGATAGCATCTAGAGGTTTCTGAGTGAGTTTGGAACTATGCCTTTGGCTGCTAGGGCTTGGCGTGGCATCCTGCTTACCGCACGTCTAGGAACGCGAGTGGTGTCAACCGCAGTGGTGACTATGAGCTTGACGAGGATGGGGGAGAGGCTGTGGGGCGACACTTGCCTCAGGAGCTTGCGAGGTGCAAATACAAGGGACATGCCGTGCCTATGGTGCAGCCTCGAGAGTAGGGGAGACCTGCAACCGTATGACCAATAAAGGAGTGACCACGGGAAAGAAATGAAGAAGGGGGACCTATAGCTTGCTACCATGGTGAGAAATAGGATGGGAGGGTCCTAGACATGTGATGGTTCTGGTGAGATGGAGAGAGGGAGGGATGCAGCATGGTTCTTTCTTGTCTAAGCCACGACATGCATAATCTTTCTTGACTTGCTTCTCCTTTCCCCAAAACCAAACAACAAAAAGGAGCATTGTAGTGCTACAGTGGTGGTCGTCAAAAGAATCGTGAGGGCACTATTGGTGGCAGGAAATGGAGAGGTGGTTCAGTAGAGGAGAAAGGACATGACCACATGCAAGAGCATGGACTTGGCCATCCTCCTCATCTTGCCAAGCACAAGAGGACAAGGGGATGGTGGTTAGACCATGCACATGATCAGGGAGAGGGGGTGAAAGAGATGCTCATGGTTGGTTTGGTGATGTTTTAGTAAATTAGAGGGAGAGAGAGAATTAGGGAGTTATGGTGCATGGATGGGTGGCATGGCAAGGCCGGTCACATATTTCTCCAAGCACACATGACAAGCAAGGATGAGGTAGAAGTGATGGAGTGATGATTGACCGAGAGATTGTGTGGATGGTGGTTTAGATGAGGATTAGAATAAAATATATATATTGAGAGATGGAAAATGGAAAATTAATATCAAGAAGATATAGTTGTTATAAGGTCAAATTATGGCTTGGCTGAAATGATGAGGATGGCATAAGGTCAAGGTGGCGGGTTTGATGGTCAAAGGGGTTGCCATTTAAATTAGAAACATTTGATAGATATTTGGGTCACTTCCTATGACGTGGCCAAATTGAGGGAAACTAAATTGACAAAGGATTTTTGAAACCTTGACGGTAGGTAGGTGGTATATATGATTTCAAAGTGTTCAAAATTCTTAACTAAGCAAATAAGATTTTCCACATTTTTTTAAAACATGCAAGAGAAAGCAATGAGATGGCATAAGTACCATAAATAGGCATTGTTGTGGAAAGGAAGTAAAAATAGTTTTATTGAAAATATTTTTGGGTTGAAAAGAGATGATATAAAAAAACAAAACAAAAAACTCAAATTTCCTAGGTTACAATATAAAATAATAAGGAAGGGTTTAATAGAACTAGAAATAGTTTTGCTATTAAAACTAGAGAAGAAGATCAATATAGTTTTTGGAATTTTGTAAAAGAAAGGGAAAGAAAATAAATTTGGAAATGTGATCTCAATGGTGGATTATGATCTCTTAAGGTAGCTATCATATCCACACCATGTGTTTTGAAGAATAAATCTTTGGTCGAAGGAAACAAGAGGTAAAAGTTGAAAAAGTGATCTAGTGCTGAAACATTGGATAGGGTATAAGATGTAGTTGAATAAATAGGTTGAAATACCATGGGACATGCAAGACGTGGAAGTTATAGAGGGTGTTGCATAGATGATATCAATGCCTTGATTTCACCTATAACAGGTGCGGCTGCTTAAAGATCAACTGCCAAAGATGGAATCTTTTAAGCCTGCCAAAAATAGATTTTTGACTTGGCCTGAAAACCATCCAGGATAAGTGGGTATATGAGTGGTCTGGTCCAAGGAAATGGTATGGTTGTGAAGTGCTCAAGACAAGGTAGGTCTAGGACCAAGTGCATTGCCTTAGATGGGAAGAGGTAGCTTAATCTAGAGGCTCCAATATTGAACCTGATAACAGTTTTAGGACTTGCCAAATTTGTGAGATCTTAGGGTTTTTGTCTAGGGTAAAAGAGACTGATGTAGTATGGAGTAGATATACTTCCTTCATGAACCATGGGTTGGTTGAGCTATAATGCACCACAAGGAAGATCTTAGGGTAAGTGCATTCATGGTTCTATAAATGGAAGGGTTTTAGTGGTGGTTGCCAAAAGGTTTTTCTCAAATAGGGTTTTGCTATAAGTTAGCTCAAGAAAATTTTAACAAGAAGATCAAGGCAATACATCTGCAAGAAGGTCAAGACAATTCATCTACAAGCAGATCAAGACAATTCATTTACAAGCAGATCAGCACAAAACATCTCAACAAACTGTTTAGAATTTTTTTGTTCCCCCTGATTTTTGCACTTTGGACCACTAAACAAGGTTGCAAAAGTTGGGGTGTTACAGACCTTCCACCCTTAAAATAATCTCGTCCCGAGATTACTAAGCGTAGGAATAGAAAGGTTTAATGGTTTAATCTAAGATACACTCCATCCTCCGGTAGACGTGCTGTTGTCGGAAGATCACAGCTTCAGCTTCTGAGAGACATGGTATACTTCGGCCGAGGGAAAACTTCGTGAAGATGTTGACTTCTCCATGCCGGTGTTAGATCTGTAGCTTCCTAACAATCTTCAAGGGGTCCATGATTCTCGGAGGGCTAGAGCATCCAAATGGTGATTTTAGAAAGGTTGAAAGTTTCGAGAGTTAGCTTAAATTTTCTAGTGGAAGACGAAGTCTTTCACCCTTAAGATTGTTCATAGGGGGTTCAGAAAAACTCAAAGCTTCAGCCATGGGGTCTTATCAGACGATTTTGAAGAAGCCATCGATCTCCCGTCTTGAGTTGAAGGGTCTTCAGGGATGAAGTGCAGGACATAACTTCAAAATGCACACAAGTTTTTTTTTCTACTTTGTAAGGTGCTCGTTAGGTTAGTAAGTCAGCCGAAATCCTGGTCAGTCTCCACATAAAGTAGCAACTTGTCGAAAACAGTCTCCAGCCTTCGGGGTGGCGCTGATTCCTATCATTTAAGGCATGAGCGGGTAAAGTACACTTAATCTTGAGTCTGAATTCTCTTCAAAGGCTTCACTTGATGATAACCAGATGCACCATGTAGGATATCTTGGCTTCGATACAGATTTTCTCTTGGCTGCTCTGCTGGGCAGCTGGTACCCTATGATCGATTGGGTCTTAAGAAGGTTTCTTTATGGCTAGCGGGGTTCTATCCTACGGTTAGACCCTGTTAGTCGGCTTCATCTTTTTGCAGGGTTGCACTCAATCTTGAAGTTCCGGCTTCTGCTTCGTTGGCATCGTAGGGTGTCTTGGGTTGAATGTCGTACCGAAGTTGGGTATTTCGGGAAAACAGGTTGGCATCAAGTTGTTACCCAATGTTACAGTAAGAGTTAGAGTTTCCCGTTAACTTTTTAAACTAACGGTTAGAATTTCTACTAGAATTTTTACCGGATGCAAGGAAAACATCTTAGGGAGGGTTTTCTAGATTGGGTTATCACACAAAAAGGGTTTTTCAGGCCGAATGGCTAGAGCAAGCATACACACAATAAGCAATCGCAAGCACTCAAGCAACAAATTCTCAACACCACAAGCAATCATGAAAACTACACGAGGTATTTCAAGTACCCAAGGATACCTAATACGCAGGGGTAGCTCAATCGAAGCAATTGAGTTTGTCATATCCATCCTATAGGCCTGGGTTGGTCAGAGATGCAGATGTCTTCACTTTGCTGATATTGACTTCAACATTGATTCTTGTAGCAGTTGGTGGTGAAGTAGCCTGATATTGATCCGTCGATGTTGATTCGGGGGCGAAAGCTGCATAGTATATTCTGGTCTCAATTCAGAGGGGTAGTTGCTGAAGAGCTCCATGAATGACAGCTTCTTGTGACGGGACTAAAAATTACTAGTCAAGAACAGAGGACTTGATCCTTGACGACTGCAAAAGTGCAGGTCCAAAGAGGAACAAGGTCAACTCCTTGATAGACTTTGGTGGCAACCAAAGACAAGCTCTAATTATCCCTATACGCATACTGCTAAGTCCGCATCCAATCTTCAGTAGCTGCAGTCGGAGATACTTGAGACTTCCTGAATGGTTGATCAAAGAGTTGGGGTATCGTCCAATATGTTTGTTAGGAAGAGGGTGAGATACTAGAATCAAAGCTTTCAAGGTCTTTGGAAATCATAGAGCAGCGTAAGAATTAGAAGTTTTGAAGGGATAAGAAATTTAGAAGATATTCTTTCGTCTACCAAAGAAAGAATTTGTTTTGAAAATAAGTTTTCCCAAAATACTGGATTCCTAACTAACGTCCATGCTAACTAAGGTCTCCTACAATCAGGATGGCTCTGATACCAGCTCTGTGGGGCCCCAGACTAGCTTTCCGAAACACCCATTATGCATACTCATTCACGATCACATGATCAGTGTGTCGTGAAGGCATAACCGAACTGGTATCAAATACATCATCCATTACAGTACCAAATATAAAGGTTACAACATGTCACATGACCAATACTTACATCAGACCCATAATGGCAGAAGATCAACAATCACACAACGGAAATACTTCAGACGAAAGTGTTCGCAGGGCCCAAGTCATGCCATAACCCTACAGGCAACTGACTGGGAGAATGTTCCTAGCTCGCTTATATAGACTTCGTCGACTCCTTCTTCATCTGTCGCACTCCACCAAGTCTGGCAAATTTAATAGCTAGGGACAAAGCCATGAGTATATTATGAATTGTACTCGCAAACCACCTTAGAGAGAAGTAAAATATATGCATATTTGACAGTAGCAAGGAACATGCACTATTCTAGGGTTACAAGGAGTGAGAGGTAGTTTCTCTCGAGAGTATGACATCTCTATACCTTTGTTGAAAACAAGTTTATTTTGAAGACTAATAGGTAAGGGTGACCTAATTTGATTCCCGGCCATCAGAATAACCAAAACACTTTCCACTTTTCCCATACCTCCCAGCTACAATTCCACCAGTCCCACTAGCATTCCTCCGTACCTCCCAGGTACTCTTCACTAGTCCCACTGGTTTTATTTCCCAAAACATTTTTGAGAAAATACTTTTATAAACCAAAACTCTTTAGTGCTAAGCAGTAGCCTGCCCAACCGTGCATAACCGCGGACATGGCTATTCGAATAGTTTTCACTCTACAGAGGTTGTACACTTTCCCCACGGGATCTGGTAATCCACCGGGATCATCCCTGGTTCACCATGCGTCAAAATGCGAGGCTCGGATAACCGATCGCAGTTTTTTGTTGCTCGCCATAGCCAAAGACATGCCGCCTAGAGTTGTACCTCCCAAAACCAGAGTTCGAGGGATCGTTTACCCAATAGTAGCAAATTCCCGGACCAGCTCGACCCTCCGAAATGCCGTGACCAACTGCGGGGAATTATTCAATGGGAGCTCATAGGTTGTACCCCTCCCATCAATACGCAATGGAAAGGCGTCCCCAGTTCATTGGGAAGGCCACGGTCGATAGGTGTCCATGCTCGGACTACTGATACGTCTCCAACGTATCTTTAATTTTTGATGTTCCATGCTAGTTTTATGACAATACCTACATGTTTTGCTCACACTTTATAATGATTTTATGCATTTTCCGGAACTAACCTATTAACAAGATGCCGAGGTGCCAGTTCCTGTTTTCTGCTGTTTTTAGTTCCAGAAAGGCTGTTCGAGCAATATTCTCGGAATTCGACGAAACAAAAGCCAAACATCTTAATTCACCGAGACGGACCAGAACACCGAAGGGGAGCCGGAGAGGAGGCCCAGGGCCTCCACACCATAGGCTGGCGCGGCCTAGAGGGGGGGCGCGCCGCCCTATGGGGTGGGCCCCCCAAGCACCCCCTTGCGCCGCCTCTTGGCCTATAAAATCCCTCGTGACCTAAAAACCCGATACCAATTGACGAAACTCCAGAAAGACTCCAGGGATGCTGCCGCCATCGTGAAACTCCAATTCGGGGGACAGAAGTCTCTGTTCCGGCACGCCGCCGGGACGGAGAATTGCCCCCGGAGTCATCTCCATCGATACCACCGCCATCTTCATCGCCATTGCTGTCTCCCATGATGAGGAGGGAGTAGTTCTCCCCCGAGGCTGAGGGCTCTACCGGTAGCTATGTGGTTCATCTCTCTCTCCCATGGTGTGATCTTTATGTGATCATGAGCTTTGTATCACTATTAATCTATGTGCTAGTCTAGTGATGTTATTAAAGTAGTCTATTCCTCCTCCATGATGTAATGTTGACAGTGTGTGCATCATGTAGTACTTGGCGTAGGTTATGATTGTAATCTCTTGTGGATTATGAAGTTAACTATTACTATGATAGTATTGATGCGATCTATTCCCCCTTTCATAGCTATTGTTGACAGTGTGTATGCTATGTTAGTACTCGGTCTAAATTGCAACGGTCTATTATGCACTCTAGAGGTTACTTAAATATGAACTCCGGATGTTGTGGAGCTTGTTTACTCCGGCTTGAGGTGTGCTTTTATAGCCCTACACAATGAATGGTGTTTGTCATCCAACAAGAGAGTGTGAGAAAGTAGCACAAGTGAAGAGAAGTTATTTATTTATGTGATTATTGTTGAGAGTGTCCACTAGTGAAAGTATGATCCCTAGGCCTTGTTTCCAAATATCGAATCACCGTTTATTTACTGTTCTACTGCATATTTACTTGCTGCCATATTTATTTCAGATTGTTATTACCACTCATATTCATCCATATCACTTGCATCTTATTATCTCTTCGCCGAACTAGTGCACCTATACATCTGACAAGTGTATTAGGTGTGTTGGGGACACAAGAGACATCTTGTATCTTAATTGCAGGGTTTCTTGAGAGGGATATCTTTGACCTCTACCTCCCTGAGTTCGATAAACCTTGGGTGATTCACTAAAGGGAAACTTGTTGCTGTTCTACAAACCTCTGCTCTTGGAGGCCCAACACTGTCTACAGGAATAGAAGCGTGCGTAGACATCAACTACCCCTTGCACTTGCAGGTTCCAAACTAAGGCGAGACATACTATTATGCTAAGCCCCGTGCCCACTTTGGGGTAGTGTGGTTGCACTGTATTTTAGTCCGGGTGAGTACTTAGGCGCTATAGTTTTTGAAAACATTTTCTTTCCTCCACTTGCCTCCAGCAAATTTATTTCCAAAAAACTTTTTTCCTTTCATAAACTCACACTTGGTCAGGGCTTCCCCATTCCAAGGTTTTCAAAAAAACTACTTTTCTTG
The DNA here is from genome assembly GCF_019359855.2 of Lolium perenne. NCBI lineage: Eukaryota > Viridiplantae > Streptophyta > Magnoliopsida > Poales > Poaceae > Lolium > Lolium perenne. The sequence goes on from NC_067247.2 coordinate 67,449,273, forward strand.
AAAATATTTTCACAACCATTTTTCTAGGGCTCCCAACCTATAGTCCAACTTTTCTTGAAAATTGGCGACAAGGATGACAAGGTGGTAAGTACCATATCACTAACATGTGTTTGATCAATAGGTATCAACGAGGGCTGCACCCTACGGGTGGAATAATAAAACTCGGGGTGACAATAACCACCCACATAAATAAATAAACAATGCAATTTATGAAACTACTAGTAATGCAAGACTAAGCTAGCTAGGATGAGATATGGATCAAGAGGTGGCTTGCCTTGGTTGGCTATTTGTCCCTGGACTTCTTCTTCACAAACCTTTGCTCTTCCTTTCTCTTCGAAATCCTCACCAATATATGCCCCTTCCTCTCCGATAGTGTTCGCATTCTAACGTCGCAAAAAAACGGCGAACAATCAATACATAGCCATAGCATTAACCACGCACACAATAGTAGTAGCAAACCACTCAATCGGAGACACTAGCCACATCAAAAAATTAGCACCTAGGGCAAGATGGATATTTTATTTATTAAAGAACTAATTTTAAATAAAACTACGAATGCCTTAAAATTCTATCTACTTGCAGAAAAGGGTTCAACTACACACCAAACCATAATTCAAAAAAATACTAGATACTAATGACTTTTGGAAATCACCAGAGGAGATCTGGTGCCAAAGTTTATTGTAAAACATTTTTAAACAAAAACACTCAAAATTTCTAGTGGTAAACAATGCCTAGAATCCTAATCAATTAGACAAAATCTCTCAGTACCAAACCAGTGGGAAAAAAACTATACCTACTGGTAGGTATGATCTGAGAGAGTTCAACCAAATTGGTTTTGGTTCAAAACCATACACAAATTAATTTTAAACCTTTTCTGAAAACTAGAAACCATAAAAATCTTTTTTAAAGCAAACAGAAGACCAATATATTATAACAAACAAGACCTATACCCATGGATAGGTATTCAAACAAGGGTTCACACAAAATTAGATTCACCAATTTTTAAGCTATAAAATAATTTCTAGATTTTTTATACTGAATAAGGGCACTGTTTTGTTTCCAAAATTCCTAAAAATAACCTAGAGATCACAAAAATATGTCCTCTGGCACATTGGTAGCCCAATGTGATACTAATAAAAGGGAGGTTGTTTCAATTCAAAAACAATTTTATTTTTCAAGATAAAAATCACACAAGTCCCAACTGGACAGATATAATTTTCTAAATCACATAAAATACAGGAAACTCCTGCAAGCATAACCTATGCCAAAATGAAGCTATTGATAAGCACATTTCAACATAGTTGGTTTCATTCCAAAAAGATATACCAAACTCTCACCATTCACTAAACATCAAACAAGCATCATTTCAGAAACAGAAATACCAGTAAATATGTAAAACATTAAATCATATGAGCTTAATTGTAAGATGTTAAGGATTTGTTTAGGAACCATTATTAATTTGAATCATTGAAAATGCAGCATCCAAGAATTTATGGTGGATTTTATCCTAACTAGATTTAGCAGGGAATTTATATTTCACAAACGAGGGGAGACGAGGGAACGGGCCGGTTTCAACGGGTCCGGCCAGCATAGTGCTGGGCCGGCCCGGATCGTCGACCCAACGCGCGTGGGAACCGGCGCTTGAATGCGCATGACGTGGCTAGACAGTTGGTGCTTGAGACCCGAGGCTGCTCGCATGCATCTGTTGGATGTGGATAAGACGTCAATTGCCGCATCCCTCACCAACGTCCTAGGAACGGCGGTGCAGCTGCAGTTACGCGGGGGCAGAGAGGTAGGGAAGAAGAAGGGCTCACCGTGGGGTTGCTGGAGATGACGGCAACGAGGCGGATGATGGTGCAAGTTGAGGTGATGACGAAGACACCCGGTCTTCGTGTCGGGGGCGTGCCGGCGAGGACCCAAACTATGCATGCGCGACGTAAACGCCGAGCCCAGCGGCGACGCGAGTCATGCGACCAGGGCAAACAACAACACACCGTGGGCCTTGGCACTGACGCGGGGTGGTGGCGGAGCTGGAGGAGAGTCGTCCTGGCGCCTCAGACGGTGGGCGGAGCTCCAGGTCGTCAACACCAACATGAGTGTGCACGGCACCCGGCGGAGTGGTGCAGCGCGGGATGGATGATGTCGATGCTGTGACCCTTCCTGGGAAAAACGACAAAACGTTTTACAAGGGGAGGGAAAATAGGGTTGCATAGACATGGAGAAAAAGATGGAGCGGAGAAAAATCCGTAGCCATCGTCAGCGACGAAGGATGAACGGACGAGCTCCGGCGAGCTCGGGACGGTTCGGCGGCAAAGAAGGAAACGAGCAGGACCTGGCCCATACGTGCTCTCAGAGAGGAGCCTAGACGGGATAGGAGAGGAACTGGGGCATGGAGGGGCGGAGGAGGGCTCAGTTTCGAGTTAACTTGGTAGGGAAACAGTGCATGATGGACGTGGTGCGCTGGCTCATGAAGAGGTAGTGCTAGGACGCCATTGGATAGGATAGCGGTGCTGGAAGATGTGTAGAGGAATGGATAGTACGATGCGGTCCAGTTCTACCATCGAGCATGAGCTAGGATGGTTGGAACTCGAGGGTCCCTATTGTCGTTTGCAAGTGTTTGATCAGGAATACATGCCGATGAGTTCACGAGGATAGCATCTAGAGGTTTCTGAGTGAGTTTGGAACTATGCCTTTGGTTGCTAGGGCTTGGTGTGGCATCCGGTTTACCGCACGTCTGGGAACGTGAGTGGCGTCAACAACAATGGTGACCACGAGCTTGGCGAGGACGGGGGAGAGGCTGTGGGGCGACACTTGCCTCGGGAGCTTGCGGGGTGGAAGTACAAGGGACAAGCAATGCATATGGCACAGCCTCGGGAGCAGGCGAGACCTGCAACCGTCTGTCCAAGAAAGGAGTGACGACGGGAAAGAAATGAAGAAGGGGGAGCTATGGCTTGCTACTGATGCGTGTGGTTGACACGTCCGTTAGGAACCCCAAGAGGAAGGTGTGATGCGCACAGCGGCAAGTTTCCCTCAGTAAGAAACCAAGGTTTAATCGAACCAGTAGGAGTCAAGAAGCACGTTGAAGGTTGATGGCGGCGGGATGTAGTGCGGCGCAACACCAGGGATTCCGGCGCCAACGTGGAACCTGCACAACACAACCAAAGTACTTTGCCCCAACGAAATAGTGAGGTTGTCAATCTCACCGGCTTGCTGTAACAAAGGATTAACCGTATTGTGTGGAAGATGATTGTTTGCAGAAAACAGTAGAACAAGTATTGCAGTAGATTGTATTTCAGTATAGAGAATTGGACCGGGGTCCACAGTTCACTAGAGGTGTCTCTCCCATAAGATAAACAGCATGTTGGGTGAACAAATTACAGTTGGGCAATTGACAAATAAAGAGGGCATGACCATGCACATACATATTATGATGAGTATAGTGAGATTTAATTGGGCATTACGACAAAGTACATAGACCGCCATCTAGCATGCATCTATGCCTAAAAAGTCCACCTTCAGGTTATCATCCGAACCCCCTCCAGTATTAAGTTGCTAACAACAGACAATTGCATTAAGTATTGCGCGTAATGTAATCAGTAACTACATCCTTGAACATAGCACTAATGTTTTATCCCTAGTGGCAACAACACATCCACAACCTTAGAACTTTCTGTCACTGTCCCAGATATCAATGGAGGCATGAACCTACTATCGAGCATAAATACTCCCTCTTGGAGTCACAAGCATCTACTTGGCCAGAGCATCTACTAGTAACGGAGAGCATGCAAGATCATAAACAACACATAGACATAACTTTGATAATCAACATAACAAGTATTCTCTATTCATCGGATCCCAACAAACGCAACATATAGAATTACAGATAGATGATCTTGATCATGTTAGGCAGCTCACAAGATCCGACAATTAAGCACAATGGGGAGAAGACAACCATCTAGCTACTGCTATGGACCCATAGTCCAGGGGTAGACTACTCACTCATCACTCCGGAGGCGACCATGGCGGCGTAGAGTCCTCCGGGAGATGATTCCCCTCTCCGGCAGGGTGCCGGAGGCGATCTCCTGGATCCCCCGAGATGGGATCGGCGGCGGCGGCGTCTCTGGAAGGTTTTCCGTATCGTGGCTCTCGGTACTGGGGGTTTCGCGACGGAGGCTTTAAGTAGGCGGAAGGGTAGGTCAGGAGGCGGCACGAGGGCCCCACACCACAGGGCCGCGCGGCCAAGGGGGGGGCCGCGCCGCCCTAGGGTGTGGCCACCTCGTGGCCCCACTTCGTCTCCTCTTCGGTCTTCTGGAAGCTTCGTGGCAAAATAGGACCCTGGGCGTTGATTTCGTCCAATTCCGAGAATATTTCGTTACTAGGATTTCTGAAACCAAAAACAGCAGAAAACAAAGAATCGGCACTTCGGCATCTTGTTAATAGGTTAGTTCCAGAAAATGCACGAATATGACATAAAGTGTGCATAAAACATGTAGATAACATCAATAATGTGGCATGGAACATAAGAAATTATCGATACGTCGGAGACGTATCAGCATCCCCAAGCTTAGTTCTGCTCGTCCCGAGCAGGTAAAACGATAACACAGATAATTTCTGGAGTGACATGCCATCATAACCTTGATCATACTATTTGTAAAGCATATGTAGTGAATGCAGCGATCAAAACAATGTATATGTCATGAGTAAACAAGTGAATCATAAAGCAAAGACTTTTCATGAATAGCACTTCAAGACAAGCATCAATAAGTCTTGCATAAGAGTTAACTCATAAAGCAATAAATCAAAGTAAAGGCATTGAAGCAACACAAAGGAAGATTAAGTTTCAGCGGTTGCTTTCAACTTGTAACATGTATATCTCATGGATATTGTCAACATAGAGTAATATAATAAGTGCAATAAGCAAGTATGTAGGAATCAATGCACAGTTCACACAAGTGTTTGCTTCTTGAGGTGGAGAGAAATAGGTGAACTGACTCAACAATGAAAGTAAAAGAATGGTCCTCCATAGAGGAAAAGCATCGATTGCTATATTTGTGCTAGAGCTTTGATTTTGAAAACATGAAACAATTTTGTCAACGGTAGTAATAAAGCATATGTATTATGTAAATTATATCTTATAAGTTGCAAGCCTCATGCATAGTATACTAATAGTGCCCGCACCTTGTCCTAATTAGCTTGGACTACCGGATCATCGCAATGCACATGTTTTAACCAAGTGTCACAAAGGGGTACCTCTATGCCGCTTTGTACAAAGGTCTAAGGAGAAAGCTCGCATTGGATTTCTCGCTATTGATTATTCTCAACTTAGACATCCATACCGGGACAACATAGACAACAGATAATGGACTCCTCTTTTATGCATAAGCATGTAACAACAATTAATAATTTTCTCATATGAGATTGAGGATATATGTCCAAAACTGAAACTTCCACCATGGATCATGGCTTTAGTTAGCGGCCCAATGTTCTTCTCTAACAATATGCATGCTTAACCATAAGGTGGTAGATCTCTCTTACTTCAGACAAGACGAACATGCATAGCAACTCACATGAAATTCAACAAAGAGTAGTTGATGGCGTCCCCAGTGAACATGGTTATCGCACAACAAGCAACTTAATAAGAGATAAAGTGCATAATTACATATTCAATACCACAATAGTTTTTAAGCTATTTGTCCCATGAGCTATATATTGCAAAGGTGAATGATGGAATTTTAAAGGTAGCACTCAAGAAATTTACTTTGGAATGGCGGAAAATACCATGTAGTAGGTAGGTATGGTGGACACAAATGGCATAGTGGTTGGCTCAAGTATTTTGGATGCATGAGAAGTAATCCCTCTCGATACAAGGTTTAGGCTAGCAAGGCTTATTTGAAACAAACACAAGGATGAACCGGTGCAGCAAAACTCACATAAAAGACATATTGTAAACATTATAAGACTCTACACCGTCTTCCTTGTTGTTCAAACTCAATACTAGAAATTATCTAGACCTTAGAGAAACCAAATATGCAAACCAAATTTTAGCATGCTCTATGTATTTCTTCATTAATGGGTGCAAAGCATATGATGCAAGAGCTTAAACATGAGCACAACAATTGCCAAGTATCACATTACCCAAGACATTTTTAGCAATTACTACATGTATCATTTTCCAATTCCAACCATATAACAATTTAACGAAGAAGAAACTTCGCCATGAATACTATGAGTAGAAACTAAGGACATACTTGTCCATATGCTACAGCGGAGCGTGTCTCTCTCCCATAAAGTGAATGCTAGGATCCATTTTATTCAAACAAAACAAAAAACAAAAACAAACCGACGCTCCAAGCAAAGCACATAAGATGTGATGGAATAAAAATATAGTTTCAGGGGAGGAACCTGATAATGTTGTCGATGAAGAAGGGGATGCCTTGGGCATCCCCAAGCTTAGATACTTGAGCCTTCTTAGAATATGCAGGGGTGAACCACCGGGGCATCCCCAAGCTTAGAGCTTTCACTCTCCTTGATCATGTTGCATCATACTCCTCTCTTGATCCTTGAAAACTTCCTCCACACCAAACTTAGAACAACTCATTAGAGGGTTAGCGACAATAAAAATTAACATGTTCAGAGGTGACACAATCATTCTTAACACTTCTGGACATTGCATAAAGCTACTGGACATTAATGGATCAAAGAAATTCATCCAACATAGCAAAAGAGGCAATGCGAAATAAAAGGCAGAATCTGTCAAAACAGAACAGTTCGTATTGACGAATTTTATCGAGGCACCAGACTTGCTCAAATGAAAATGCTAAAATTGAATGAAAGTTGCGTACATATATGAGGATCACTCACGTAAATTGGCATAATTTTCTGAGTTACCTACAGAGAAAACAGTCCAGATTCGTGACAGCAAAGAAATCTGTTTCTGCACAGTAATCCAAATCTAGTATGAACTTTACTATCAACGACTTTACTTGGCACAACAAAACACTAAACTAAGATAAGGAGAGGTTGCTACAGTAGTAAACAACTTCCAAGACACAAAATAAAAACAAAGTACTATAGGTAAAAACATGGGTTGTCTCCCATAAGCGCTTTTCTTTAACGCCTTTCAGCTAGGCGCAGAAAGTGTGTATCAAGTATTATCAAGAGACGAAGTATCAACATCATAATTTGTTCTAATAATAGAATCAAAAGGTAACTTCATTCTCTTTCTAGGGAAGTGTTCCATACTTTTCTTGAGAGGAAATTGATATTTTATATTACCTTCCTTCATATCAATGATAGCACCAACAGTTCGAAGAAAAGGTCTTCCCAATATAATGGGACAAGATGCATTGCATTCAATATCCAAGACAACAAAATCAACGGGGACAAGTTTATTGTTAACGGTAATGCGAACATTATCAACTTTCCCCAAAGGTTTCTTTGTAGAATGATCAGCAAGATTAACATCCAAATAACAATTTTTCAGCGGTGGCAAGTCAAGCATATTATAGATTTTCTTAGGCATAACAGAAATACTTGCACCAAGATCACATAAAGCATTACAATCAAAATCTTTAACCTTCATCTTAATGATGGGCTCCCAACCATCCTCTAGCTTTTTAGGAATAGAGGCTTCGCGCTCTAGTTTCTCTTCTCTAGCTTTTATGAGAGCATTTGTAATATGTTGCGTGAAAGCCAAATTTATAGCACTAGCATTAGGACTTTTAGCAAGTTTTTGTAAGAACTTTATAACTTCATAGATGTGGCAATCATCAAAATTCAAACCATTATAATCTAAAGCAATGGGATCATCATCCCCAATGTTGGAAATAATTTCAGCAGCTTTATCACAGGCAGTTTCAGCAGTTTTAGCAGTTTCAGGCAGTTTCTCGCGCTTTGCATTAGAAGTGGAAACATTGCTAACACCAATTATTTTATTATTAATAGTAGGAGGTGCAGCAACATGTGTAGCATTAGCATTACTATTCGTGGTAATAGTCCAAACTTTAGCTACATTCTTTTCTTTAGCTAGTTTTTCATTTTCTTCTCTATCCCACCTAGCACGCAGTTCAGCCATCAATCTTATATTCTCATTAATTCTAACTTGGATGGCATTTGCTGTAGTAACAATTTTATTTTCAATATCCCTAGTAGGCATAACTTTCGATTTCAAAAGATCAACATCAGCAGCAAGACTATCGACTTTAGAAGCAAGTATATGAATTTTCCCAAGCTTTTCTTCAACAGATTTGTTAAAGGCAGTTTGTGTACTAATAAATTCTTTAAGCATGGCTTCAAGTCCAGGGGGTGAACTCCTATTATTGTTGTAAGAATTCCCATAAGAATTAGCATAACCGTTACCATTATTATAAGGATATGGCCTATAGTTATTACTAGAATTGTTCCGGTAAGCATTGTTGTTGAAATTATTATTTTTAATGAAGTTCACATCAACATGTTCTTCTTGTGCAACCAATGAAGCTAATGGAACATTATTAGGATCAACATTAGTCCTATCATTCACAAGCATAGACATAATAGCATCAATCTTATCACTCAAGGAAGAGGTTTCTTCGACAGAATTTACCTTCTTACCTTGTGGAGCTCTTTCCGTGTGCCATTCAGAGTAGTTGATCATCATATTATCAAGAAGCTTTGTTGCTTCACCAAGAGTGATGGACATAAAGGTACCTCCAGCAGCTGAATCCAATAGGTTCCGCGAAGAAAAATTCAGTCCTGCATAAAAGGTTTGGATGATCATCCAAGTAGTCAGTCCATGGGTTGGGCAATTTTTAACCAGAGATTTCATTCTTTCCCAAGCTTGAGCAACATGTTCAGTATCTAATTGTTTAAAATTCATTATGCTACTCCTCAAAGATATAATTTTAGCAGGGGGATAATATCTACCAATAAAAGCATCCTTGCATTTAGTCCATGAATCAATACTATTCTTAGGCAGAGATAGCAACCAATCTTTAGCTCTTCCTCTTAATGAGAAAGGGAACAATTTTAGTTTAATAATGTCACCATCTACATCTTTATATTTTTGCATTTCACATAGTTCAACAAAATTATTAAGATGGGCAGCAGCATCATCAGAACTAACACCAGAAAATTGCTCTCGCATAACAAGATTTAGTAAAGCAGGTTTAATTTCAAAGAATTCTGCTGTAGTAGCAGGTGGAGCAATAGGTGTGCATAAGAAATCATTATTATTTGTGGTTGTGAAGTCACACAACTTAGTATTTTCAGGGTTGGCCATTTTAGCAACAGTAAATAAAGCAAACTAGATAAAGTAAATGCAAGTAACTAATTTTTTTGTGTTTTGGATATAGCAAACAAGATAACAAATAAAGTAAAACTAGCAACTAATTTTTTTGTATTTTGATTTAGTGCAGCAAACAAAGTAGTAAATAAAACTAAGCAAGACAAAAACAAAGTAAAGAGATTGCGATGTGGAGACTCCCCTTGCAGCGTGTCTTGATCTCCCCGGCAACGGCGCCAGAAATTTGCTTGATGCGTGTGGTTGACACGTCCGTTGGGAACCCCAAGAGGAAGGTGTGATGCGCACAGCGGCAAGTTTCCCTCAGTAAGAAACCAAGGTTTAATCGAACCAGTAGGAGTCAAGAAGCACGTTGAAGGTTGATGGCGGCGGGATGTAGTGCGGCGCAACACCAGGGATTCCGGCGCCAACGTGGAACCTGCACAACACAACCAAAGTACTTTGCCCCAACGAAACAGTGATGTTGTCAATCTCACCGGCTTGCTGTAACAAAGGATTAACCGTATTGTGTGAAAGATGATTGTTTGCAGAAAACAGTAGAACAAGTATTGCAGTAGATTGTATTTCAGTATAGAGAATTGGACCGGGGTCCACAGTTCACTAGAGGTGTCTCTCCCATAAGATAAACAGCATGTTGGGTGAACAAATTACAGTTGGGCAATTGACAAATAAAGAGGGCATGACCATGCACATACATATTATGATGAGTATAGTGAGATTTAATTGGGCATTACGACAAAGTACATAGACCGCCATCCAGCATGCATCTATGCCTAAAAAGTCCACCTTCAGGTTATCATCCGAACCCCCTCCAGTATTAAGTTGCTAACAACAGACAATTGCATTAAGTATTGCGCGTAATGTAGTCAGTAACTACATCCTTGAACATAGCACTAATGTTTTATCCCTAGTGGCAACAGCACATCCACAACCTTAGAACTTTCTCATCCTTTGTCCCAGATATCAATGGAGGCATGAACCCACTATCGAGCATAAATACTCCCTCTTGGAGTCACAAGCATCTACTTGGCCAGAGCATCTACTAGTAACGGAGAGCATGCAAGATCATAAACAACACATAGACATAACTTTGATAATCAACATAACAAGTATTCTCTATTCATCGGATCCCAACAAACGCAACATATAGAATTACAGATAGATGATCTTGATCATGTTAGGCAGCTCACAAGATCCGACAATTAAGCACAATGGGGAGAAGACAACCATCTAGCTACTGCTATGGACCCATAGTCCAGGGGTAGACTACTCACTCATCACTCCGGAGGCGACCATGGCGGCGTAGAGTCCTCCGGGAGATGATTCCCCTCTCCGGCAGGGTGCCGGAGGCGATCTCCTGGATCCCCCGAGATGGGATCGGTGGCGGCGGCGTCTCTGGAAGGTTTTCCGTATCGTGGCTCTCGGTACTGGGGGTTTCGCGACGGAGGCTTTAAGTAGGCGGAAGGGCAGGTCAGGAGGCGGCACGAGGGGCCCACACCACAGGGCCGCGCGGCCAAGGGGGGGGGGGCGCGCCGCCCTAGGGTGTGGCCACCTCGTGGCCCCACTTCGTCTCCTCTTCGGTCTTCTGGAAGCTTCGTGGCAAAATAGGACCCTGGGCGTTGATTTCGTCCAATTCCGAGAATATTTCGTTACTAGGATTTCTGAAACCAAAAACAGCAGAAAACAGCAACTGGCACTTCGGCATCTTGTTAATAGGTTAGTTCCAGAAAATGCACGAATATGACATAAAGTGTGCATAAAACATGTAGATAACATCAATAATGTGGCATGGAACATAAGAAATTATCGATACGTCGGAGACGTATCAGCTACCAGGGTGATAAATAGGATGGGAGGGTCCTAGACATGTGATGGTTCTGGTGAGATGGATATATATATATATATATGTAGAGAGAGAGAGAGAGAGGGATGCAACATGGTTCTTTCTTGTCTAAGACACGACATGCATAATCCCACTCGACTCGCTTCTCCTTTCCCCAAAACCAAACAGCAAAAAGGAGGACTGTTGTGCTACAGTGGTGGTCGTGGTGAGGGCGCTATTGGTGGCAGGAAATGGAGAGGTGGTTCAGTAGATGAGAAAGGCTATGACCACATGCAAGAGCATGGATTTGGCCGGCCTCCTCATCTTGCCAAGCACAAGAGGACAAGGGGATGGTTGTTAGACCATGCACACAATCAGGGAGAGGGGGTGCAAGAGATGCTCATGGTTGGTTTGGTGATGTTTTAGTAAATTAGAGGGAGAGAGAGAATTAGGGAGCTATGGTGCATGGATGGGTGGCATGCCCGGCCACCTATTTCTCATAGCACACATGATAAGCAAGGATGAGGTAGAAGTGATGGAGTGATGATTGACCGAGAGATTGTGTGGATGGTGGTTTAGATGAGGATTAGAATAAATATATATTGCGAAATGTAAAAAGGAAAATTAATATCAAGAAGATATAGTTGTCATTAGGTTAAATTATGGCTAGGACGAAATGATTAGGATGGCATAAGGTCAGGGAGGTGGGTTTGATGGTCAAAGGGGTTGCCATTTAAATTAGAAATATTTGATAGATATTTGGGTCACTTCCTATGATGTGGCCAAATTGAGAGAAACTAAATTGACAAAGGATTTTTTTAACCTTGAGGGTAGGTACGAGGTATATAGGATTTCAAAGTGTTCAAAATTCTCAACTAAGCAGATAAGATTTTTCACATTTTTTTAAAACATGCAAGAGAAAGCAATGAGATGGCATAAGTACCATAAATAGGCATTGTTGTGGAAAGGAAGTAAAAATAATTTTATAGAAAATATTTTTGGGTTGAAAATAGATGATATAAAAAAATACTCACCTTTCCTAGGTTATAAGAGAAAATAATAAGGAAGGGTTCAATAGAACTATAAATAGTTTTTCTATTAAAACTAGAGAAGATCAATAGAGTTTTTGGACTTTTGTAAAAGAAAGGGAATTAAAATAATTTCGGAAATGTGATCTCAAGGGTAGATGATGATCTCATAAGGTAGCTATCAGATCCACACCATGGGTTTTGAAAAATAAATATTTGGTCGAGGGTAACAAGAGGTAAAAGTTGAAAAGTGATCTAGTGCTGAAACATTGGATTGGGTATAAGATACAGTTGAATAAATAGGTTGCAAAGATATCATGGGACATGCAAGACATGGAAATTATAGAGGGTGTTGCATAGATGACCTATAACAGGTGTGTGTGCTTAAAGATCAACTGCCAAAGATTGAATCTTTTAAGCCTCCCAAAAATAGATTTTTGACTTAGCCTCAAAACCATCCAGGATAAGTGGTTATATGAGTGATCTGGTCCAAGGCAATGGTATGGTTGGGAAGTGCTCAAGACAAGGTAGGTCTAGGACCAAGTGCATTGCCTTAGATGGCAAGGGGTAGCTTAATCTAGAGGCTCCAATATTGAACCTGATAACAGTTTTAGGACTTGCCAAATTTGTGAGATCTTATGGTTTTTGTCTAGGGTAAAAGAGACTGATGTAGTATGGAGTAGATATACTTCCTTCATGAACCAAGGGTTGGTTGAGCTATAATGCAACACAAGGAAGATCTTAGGGTAAGTGCATTCATGGTTTTATAGATGGAAGGGTTTTAGTGGTGGTTGCCAAAAGGTTTTATCTCAAACAGGGTTTTGCGATAAGGTAGCTCAAGAAGATTTTAACAAGCAGATCAAGGCAATACATCTGCAATCAGATCAAGACATTTCATCTACAAGCAGATCAAGACAACTCATCTACAAGCATATCAGCACAAAACATCTCAACAAACTGTTTAGAAAAAGTTTTTGTCCCCCCTGATTTTTGCACTTTGGATCACTAAACAAGGTTGCAAAAGTTGGGGTGTTACATTCACCCAATACTCTAGAGTATTTTTTTCGATAAAGAAAATATTTTAATATCAGGAGATATCAAATACACTTAGTCTCTGCAACAATGTAATAACCTTATATCCTAATGGGAGTACCGATGCACACAACCAAAAAAGAGAAAAGGGAACTAAGAAATAAAAATCCAGTTACAGTATCCAACCCTAGCAACAACAATACAACCACAACCAAGACAACACCTGAAATTTAGCCTCTTCAAAAACGACGACTTCAAGAAGAGAAAGTGCACAAGTTTCGTCGTCACCCGATCAAAGATCCTAGATTTTCACTATGAAGATAGTCACCGCTCTTAAAATAATGCCTTCAACAAGGTCATTGCAAGGTACAACAATAATTAAGGCAAGACTTTCGAATTTCACCCTAAGAGATAAGACTCTAAACTTCACCTCTGCTGCCGCCCCACTTTCATATTGTTGCTGCGAAGTTCGGAACACAAAGCAAATCCCTCGACGGCGCAAAGACCAGGCAATAGGTGCACTGTTATATTCGTTGGTGGAGCCTTCCTGAACACAACACTCCGTCCAGATCAAGAAGGACAGGCCTCAGGCATATCTTCATCTTCGCACAAGAGAAACTGTAGGACTGACCACCTCCTTTATTCACATGACTCGTAGGCCCCCACGCTGCCAGTCCATGACCAGTAGAACAACACAAAAGGAGAGGGAAAGCACCGTGCTCGGCTGCATAACACCGGCGTGACCAAGCCACTGCTAGCTCCTGCAGCGCCATGCCTGGTTGGAACTCCCTAGCCCAGATCAAAGTCCAAAGGCCTAGATCGTGGCCCAGATCGCCCCGAGCACACTGTTGTGCGACCAAATGACATCAGCGGCGGTGCAGCACCACCTCCTCGTCATCGTCCCGTCCGCGGATCTTAGGCCACGGCCATTCGTCCGCGCCTCCCTTGCCCCCGCCGGCGTCCCACCTCCTCTCATGGCGCGCCGCCGAGAGGCAACTCCCCTACCGACTGTCGTTTCGATGGGGTGGGCGCTGCCGCCACTGCCATCGATGGTAGAAATAGCGGCCAGGAGACCAAGTGGCGGTGGTTGTTTAGGGTTGGGTGAGCGTTGCCTCTAGAGTCGCTCGGGAGTGGAGCGATTCGGGTGAGATTCACTTCTAATTAAATACTCTAGATTATTATCCTCACTAATCCCCACAAACACTCTAGTACTAAACAAGGTGTAAAAAGTATAGGCGGTTTAGAGGAGTAAAACAAAAACTTTACACTCTAACCGTGTATAGGAAACGAGTGATACGTTGTAAATATATCTATAATTTTTGATGCTCCATGCTTGTTTTACACAAATTTCTATATGTTTTGTTTACACTTCATGACACTTTTATGCATTTTCTAGAACTAACTATTGACAAGATGCCACAATGTCAATTCCTGTTTTTTGTTATTTTATATTTCAGAAAAGTTGTACAGGAAATATTCTCGAAATTGGAGGAAACAAAAGACAAACTTCCTAATTTTCTAGACACGAAGACAGAGTCCAAAGCAGAGACGGATGAGGGACAGGAGGTGGCCACACCATACCTGGGCGTAGCCCCCTTGGCCGCGCCTAGGGGTGGTGTGGGCCCCTCGAGCGCGCACCGACCTCGCCCTTCCACCTATATATTGTCTTCATCGCGAAAACCCTAAACACCAGAGTCATATTCCCAAAAAAAATCCGTAGCTCCGCCGATGCCGAAGACAAGTTTCGGGGGACAGAAGTCTCTATTCTGGCACCCTGCCAGGACGGGGAATTGCCCCCAGACCCATCTCCATTGACTCCACCGCCATCTTCATCGCCGTTGCTGAATCCCATGATGAGGAGGGAGTAGTTCTCCCCCGAGGCTGAGGGCTTTACCGGTAGCTATGTGGTCTATCTCTCTCCCATGGTATAATTTTTATGTGATCATGAGCTTTGTAATCTAGTTGAATAAGTAGATATTATTTTTCAACTATTATGCTACTCAAGTTGTTTTATTATCTGATCTCCGGAGACACCTTGTCCCACGGTGTGAAGATGACAGTGTGCATACCGTGTGTGTCTCTTAAGCTTGATTTACAGAAATACTTATGAATTGTCGTGTCTTGTTAGTACTATCTTTGTATGCTCAAAGTGATAGCGTGGAGCGTCCATAGATTGGCAACGCGGATTTTAATGAGTGCTTATGCAGCCCTACGCAGTGAATTTGTGTTCCAACCGGAGAGTGGTTCTGAGTAGCATAGTGAAGAGATAATATTTATGTATTCAATTATGATAACATTGTTGAGAGTGTTCACTAGTGAAATTATGATCCCTAGGTCTTGTTTGTAAGCATTGAAACACCGTTTACAACCAGTTCTGCTACATGTTTGCCTGCTGTAATTTTTATTTCAGATTGCAATTACCACTTACAATCATTCATATTACTTGTATTCCACTATCTTTTCGCCGAACTAGTGCACCTACACACCTGATAAGTGTATTGAGTTTGTTGAGGATACAAGAGATTTCTTGTATCATAATTACAGGGTTGCTTGAGAGGGATATCTTTGACATATACCTCCTTGAGTTCAATAAACCTTGGGTGATCCACTTAAGGGAAATTTGCTGCTGTTCTACAAACCTCTGCACTTGGAGGCCCAATACTATCTAGAAGAATAGAAGCGTGTGTAGACATCAACGGGCTACGGATTTCTTTAAAAAGGAAAAAAAAAGACTCTGTTCGTTGGTAAACAGGTGGCTCTCACTCCAAGTCCCCCTCTAACTTCGTGAACCTTCTGGGTCTTCTTTGCAGTGATCCTTTATGCTTGGTTCACTTCTTCCCCTCAATCTCCTTCTACCCGTAGCCCCACGCCGCCGCACCCAAAAATCCAGGATGCATCCCTTCGGCACCGACCTGCGAAGCAATTTCTGTTCCTCGCTCAAAGCACGCCTGGTGTGGAACAGATCGACAGCTCGGGCATTGTTGATGAGTTGAAGTGAGGAGGCAGCTAGTGCCCGAATCACAACCTTATCTGTTCTGTGCACAAAAAGTTGACGGGCTCCATCGACAAGGAGGAGAGGCCGCCGGTGGCGCTTCGATCTTGAGTTGCCATTGTGTCACAGCCGACTCCGAGGTGATCTGTTCTGGGGTGTTGATCGCTCTATGCTCAGGCTTTGGTTTCTTTCTTCCAAATTAAATTGTACGTCGTCACCTGCAACTTGTTGGAGAAAATGCACAGGAACCCCATGTCCTATTGATTCTGTTATTACATAGTTGATGATTGATCATTGTAACTTACATATACAACTAGGAAATATTTGCTAATTTCCCTTTGTCTCTTTGCATGAAGCTTTTAATTTTTTTTCTTTGGATGATAGCTTACTCTTCTTTGAGGGATCCGTGGAACAAGCTAGGGTGATTAAGGATGTCCTGGATAGTTATGAGAAGAGTACTTGGCAACCAATAAGCATGGGAAAGTGCTCCATCCTCTTTGGAAAGCACTGCCCGGCTGATGTGCAAGTGTAAATCAAAAGACATCTTAAAATATGAAACTACTGCGTTTGAGGAGAAATATTTGGGACTCCCTGTCCCTGAAGAAAGAATGAAAGGATCCAAATTTAAATCCATCAAAGGAAGTATTTCAAAACATGCTGGTTACTGGAATGAGAAGTATATGTCTATTGGTGCAAAAGAGACTCTTATAAAATCAATCCTCCAATCTCTGACCACGTATGCTATGGGGGGTTTCAAGTTTCCTACAGGATTAACTAAGGAACTCTCTCAAATTATTCGTAACTTATGGTGGGGAGACGAGGAAAATAGGAGACGTATGCATTGGATGTCATGGGACAAATGACCAGGCCTAAAACTTGCGACGGCATTGGCTTTCGTGGTCTCAAAATTTTCAATCAAGCGTTGTTAGCAAGACAAGCCTGGAGGCTAATTCAACACACTGGGAGTTTTTGTGCTCGTCTTTTAGAGGCTAAGTATTATCCTTCGGCCAACTTACTAGACACGGCATTCATTCAGAATGCTTCCCCAACCTGGCAGGGCATCGAGTTTGGATTGGAACTCCTAAAGAAAGGTACCATTTGGCGGATTGGCTCCGGTTCTAGTGTGAAGATTTTTAGTGACAATTGGAGTCCCTGTATTGATACTCGAAAACTGGTTGGACGGCGAGGAGGTTCTCGCAGACGATGGGTCTCTGAACTAATTAACCCGGACACCCGTACATGGAATTTTGACGGTGAACAGGAGGAGCTCTCCTTTTTCATTATATCAAGAGGGAAAACTGTACAATGGCAAGAGCCAGGGAAAGGCAAAGAAAAAAGGCGAAAAACAACAGAAAGAAAACCAACTACTCGGTGTGAGCGACCTTCAGGTTTGCCAACGCATCTTTGATCTGGAAAACCAACTACCCATACATGGAATGAAGAACTTGTCCGTGAATGTTGTCTCCCGGTTGACGTTGATGATGTGTTGGCCATTAAACATCCTGCACGATTGTGTGAGGATTTTGTATCTTGGCTGCCGGAGAGCAATGGCATCTTCACTGTAAGATCGGCGTACTGGCCTGGAATTCAACATAACCTGGACGCTAAAAGAAATGTTCAGTGCAGTTCTGAACAGAATGGAGAAAGGAAAATTTGGGAGCTGGTTTGGCGTGCAAAGGTGCCGCAGAAGCTGCGTATATTTGCATGGAAGGTGGCGACGTGTACGCTGGCTGTTCGCAAAGGACTTTACCAACGCATTCAGTCAGTTGATCCCATCTGTACAATTTGTGGTGTTGAACGGGAGGACTCTCACCATGCTCTAGTTCGCTGCACCATGGCTCGTGCTCTCCGTGAGGGTATGAGAATGAAGTGGAAGCTGCCGCTTGAATCTTTATTTGTGTATACAGGTACATAATGGCTCCTGACCCTCTTATGCAATCTCTCACCCAGATCCAGGGCGGAAGTAATTTTCTTATTACGGAGGACTTGGCACCATAGAAATAATATTGTGCATGGAGATGGTAAGGCCTCGATTACTACTTCGAATCCTTTCTTAAGCAATTATTTTGGACTCGTTTGATTCTGCAACACGCCCGATTTTTTATCCTAAGGGGAAGTCCCCAGCCGAGCCTGGGAACCTTTCAAGTTCTGAGGGTCCACCAGCCCCTAGTCGATGGACAGCACCCCCTCATGGAGTGATCAAAGCAAATGTGGATGCGGGATGGGATGCTCCAAGTAAGAAGGTTGGTATTGGCATTGTTATACTAACTATGTGGGCCAAATCATTTTATCTGAATGACAATTTATTCCTTGGTGCGCCAATGCAGATGAAGCTGAGGTTTTGGGGTGTCTTCATGGTTTAAAATGCTTCATCAATCTTCAAATTCCGCAGGCAATTTTGGAGTTGGATTGCTTACGCACTGTCAAGACTCTACAAAACAATGCAAAGGATAGATCCTCATGTTGGAGCCTATATATATACTGAAGGACAGGAGCTTCTGAGGCTCTACCAGTTCATATCTATTTGCAAAGTTGATCGTGCTTGCTATGGTTTGGCACATGGCTTGGCACAGCTAGGCAAGAAGGGCGTCTCTGGTTCTATACGTGATTCTGTTCCTGCCTCCTTGGCAAGTTTAGCCACTGAGGTTTGTAATTGGGTCGATGAGCCCTTAGTTGCCTAGGTTTTCTTGTTTTACCTGATGTAACCATTCTATAACTTCGGAGCAGCAAGTTTCTTACGTATTTTTTTCCTTCCAGGGTATTGAAGGGGACTGAAAGTTTTTAATGAGACGGCTTGCTTGTATAATATATTATGGTTCATCTTAAAAAAAATCTTTGCGAACCTATATCTTACTCATTTCGGTGATCACCTTACCCTTTCTGCGGCATCTACGAGGGCTAATGCACCACCAACTTTTAAGTTCAAAATTTCAAACTGCTATTCTGGGGCCAAACATGGCATCGACGATTATAATCCACCTTCAAGAGATTTGGCAATTCATGTGAGGAGCTGGATTTTGATGCGAGTCTTGTTTGAGCCCATTGTGTAGATGAGGCTTTTTACGGTAGGGACCGAAGAATATTGACCGTTCAATCAACACATCTGATGTTCCTGTTTTATCAATACTAGTTGATTTGAGGAGTAGTATTTTTTCACCTAATTAAGGGCAGATTCGGCAGCTGCTAAAATACACACCTCTAATAAAGAAAACTTTCCTTTTCTTAGCATTCCTTATAATAGCTATATTTTATTTTTTACAAACAATTGGTGTGAGTGGCTGGGGAATTTACGTTTAACTTTTTTTTTTGAAACAAGGTTTAACTTCTTTATGGTTCACGGAAAGAAAAGTCTAATACAACTCCTATTTGGTTGAATGTTGATTAGCAAAACACATTTCACTACAGGAATGGACGCATACGCCGACGGCCGGCTGCCCTCGGCGTAGGCTACGTCGACGGCAGCCCTCGGCGTATGGCGTCGGCGTCTACCTCCCTCGGCATAAACAATATTGCCGTTGGTGTAGCCCGGCCCTCGGCGTAGCACGCTACGCCGACGGCAAAACCGTCGGCATACAAATTTTAAAAATTTGAATTTCCTTTTTCCAAAAAAATAAAAAAAATCGAAAAATACTTTTTTATATGCCGACGGCAAAGCCCTCGGCAGAGTTTTAAAATTTTCCAATTTTTAATTTTTTTTACACCATTTTTTTCTTTTTTTACTTATTTATCTTTCACCCATACACTTTTAACTCTAAGTACACTTAATCTTAGGTCAAATTACAATCATGGTTAAACTTCTCAGTCGGTCACCCATCCTCACACTACTCCAACCTCAGCACGTTTAACTTCTTGGTGTCATTCGGATGAGCTTCCCTTAAAGAATTGACACCTTGCTCATAATAATAGCCTATCAACCCTATTAACCCTTGGACCGTGATGTCACAACTCTTTATTTTTGAATTCCAAATAATTACTTAAGTAAACAATAATTAATATATAAATAACAATGAATAATCAAATTTAATTCAAATAACAATAAAATGATTTTCTTTTTGGTTTTTTCTATTTAATATGGAATAATTAATATCTTTAAATCGAAATTCCACAAATAATATGTCTAAATTGATCAGAAAAATGAGAGGAATCTAAATATAAGATCCATATCATCATTTGAACATAAAAATTAGAGGAATCCAATGACATCCAGTTTGCCATCTGGCCAAATTGGCCCCATCGGGAGATGCAAAATGGCCGTACCGGGCGCGCTGGTGCACCGTTCGCCAAAACGCTAAACGGAAAAAATTAGCAAATAAAGTGATGTGCTATAGACCTAAAAACATTTTTCGCAGAATTTATTGAGCGACGGAAAGTGTACCCCTATTTCAAATCTGGTCATTTTCCAACGGATTCGGCGGGGCACCGCTGGAAGCCGCAGGGATTCCTAGATAGCTAGCGCATACATATGGCATGTGATATGTGGTGCGGAGGCGGTGTCCTACCACTACGCGGAGATCTCGCTCAATACTAAAATACGCCCCATGTAGCTGCTTCACAAAAAAATCGATTTGGCACCCCGAAAATGAAAAAACCATCGCACATGGGTCGGATTGGAAATCCGCTCCTAGGGCCATGTCTTCCTTCCCAGGGACCACGCACGTGCCAAATATGGCCTTGTTCCGACAAACTATGCGGTGTCACAGACCGTTTCCTACCCATTTGCCCTAAAATCCATAGAACTCCGGACGTGATAGTCTTGTTTGTTTCTAATTCCGACTTTTGGAGTGGTTACTAGGACACATGAAATGATGACATGCGGCTCCAATGGATTTTCTGACTTCGTTTAAATTGTCATTTGGCCAAAACGGCCCCCCACGAAGATGCGGTATGGCCGTACCGGGCGCGCTGGTGCACCTGTTCACCATCACGCTAAACGGAAAACATTTAGCACATAAAGTGATGTATCATAGACATAAAAATATTTTTCCCGGAATTTATTGAGCGACGAAAAGTGTACACCTAGTTCAAATCCGGTCAGTTTCCAGCGGATTCGGCGGGACACCGCAGGAAGCCCCATGGATTCCCAGATAGCTAGCGCGTACATATGGCATATGATATGCGGTGCGAAGGCGGTGTCCTACCACTACGCGGAGGTCTCATGCAAATACTAAAATGCGCCCCATGTAGCTGCTTCACAAAACAAAACAGTTTTGGCACCCCGAAAATGAAAAAACCATCTCCCATGGGTCGGATTGGAAATTCGCTCCCGAGGCCTTGCTTCCCATCCCAGGTATCACACATGTGCCAAATATGGCCCCGATCCGACAAACTATGCGGTGTCACAGGCCGTTTCCTACTCGGTTACCCTAAAAGCCATAGAACTCCGGACGTGATAGCTCTGTTTGTGAAGGGTTTTCCAAAATAATTGTTGTATCCTAATTCTAATTTTTGGAGTGGTTACTAGGACACATAAAATGACGCCATGCGGCTCAAAAGGATTTTCTAACTTAGTTTAAATTGCCATCCGGCCAAAACGGCCCCACGGAGATGCGGTATGGCCGTACCGGGCGCGCTGGTGCACCCGTTCACCATCGCGCTAAACGGAAAAAATTTAGCACATAAAATGATGTGTCGTAGACCTAAAAACATTTTTCGCGAAAGTTATTGAGCGACGGAAAGTGTACCCCTAGTTCAAATCCGGTCATTTTCCACCGGATTCGGCGGGACACCGCAGGAAGCCGCAGGGATTTCCAGATAGCTAGCACGCACATATGGCATGTGATATGTGGTGCGGAGGTGGTGTCCTACTACTACGTGGAGGTCTCGCGCAATACAAAAATACGACCCATGTAGCTGCTTCACAAAAAAAAACCGTTTTGACACCCCGAAAATGAAAAAACCATCGCTCATGGGTCGGATTGGAAATCCGCTTCCGGAGCCTTGCTTCCCATCCCAGGGACCACGCACATGCCAACTATAGCCTCATTCCGACAAACTATGCGGTGTCACAGACTGTTTCCTACTGATTTCCCCTAAAAGCCATAGAATTCCGGACTTGATAGCCCTGTTTGTGAAGGGTTTTCCAAAATAACTGCCGTATCCCAATTCCGTCTTTTGGAGTGGTTACTAGGACACATAAAATGACGTCATCGGTTCCGCGGAATTTTCTGACTTCGTTTAAATTGCCATCTGGCCAAAACGGGAACCCGATGACATATAAGAAAGTGTTTGAATTGTTACTATGTTAACGTGATATTCAAATATGCATGATTTTGACATAAACGGATAGAGGATGTTTTTATGAACATTTTGATACCTTATACGCATTTTTCCGACATCATATGAATTAGTTATGATTTTTATAAAATTAGACAAATTTGAAAAATAGCCTACGCCGAGGGTGGCCGTCGGCGTAGCCCTGTCTACGCCTAGGGCCAAATATATGCCGAGGGCGGCCCTCGGAGTAGACTTCGCTACGCCGACGGCAACGATACGCCGAGGGTCAGACGGGCTGGCTGGCCGTGCCGGGCAATACACCGACGGCCCCGACATTTGGCCGTCGGCGTACGCCACAGCAGTCGGCGTACGTCGCCATTCCTGTAGTGTTTTAAAACAGCTTAAAACTCAAACCTGCATTGCAACGAAGATGTGGTTCTATCTAAGTGGCAGCGTTAAATTTCACCGAGTTCAGACTACATGGTTTTTGGTTCGAGACACCCTATCTTTTTCCAAGTTATTGTGATATATCTTTTATTTATTTGGACACCCCTATGCATATATATCTCTAAAGTTTCGTTCATAATTTTTATATTTTCTTAACTTCAACTAAATTCAACTAAGATTTGAACCTATTAAAGCATGTCGTCACAATGCTGGTAGTAGAATAAGTTGTATTCCATCCAACTCCTTCCCTGTGTCGTCCTTGATGCCGCTATGGACGGCTATTGTGCCTTCGCTGCCTCCTGCTGCGCCACTGTCGTCGTCGCCAGGGTTGACATAGTTGTCTGTCTTGATCCCAACCACCCAATGGCGACCGACAAGGCACCTCTAACTCCCTTGGATCCCTAGATTAGAGTCAATTTATGGTCTGTATATACATAAGTTGCACTCAACATATATATGTGCAACATAATGGAAAAAAAACATAATTGGGAGGCAAATTATGCTGCTTCCGGCCGGTTAAACATTGTCTATACTGTTTCGATTTTTTTTTGTCTATACTGAGTTTCGTAAAGAAAAAAACATTGCATGGACGATGGTACATAACACTTCGATAAGAATCCAGAACGGGGCAAGGCCGGGAGTTGTGTGCACGTACGTTTCCTATATCTATGCGTGCAGAGCAATATATATCGGCAGCGCATCCTATAGTATCGAACAATTATTCTTCCGCTACTGTTTCTTCATCCTTGGGGGCTTGGGGCCATTGCGAGACATGTTCCGGTCCCTGAAGCAGCACGCTAGGTCATCGGAAGGGATGAAAGACGTGGTTTTCATCGGAGCAACTGCTCTTTTGTGGTGGTCAGCGCGGAGGTACTACAAGCACCACATCGGCAAGCCCGTGACCGACACGGCTTATATCGCCATGGTTGATGCCGCCACGGCTGTTCCGCCTCGGGTCACCTGCGGTCTCAAGAACTTCGACGCCAGCGAGGCTGATCCGGTGATTGGCCGCGACGACGAGATCGACCGCGTCATCTGCATACTCTGCCGCCGGACAAAGAACTGCGCTGCGCTCGTCGGAGCAGCGGGAGTTGGCAAGACGGCCATCGTGGAGGGTCTCGCCCAACGAATCGCTGCCGGGACGGTCCCAGACGCTCTCTCCGGAGCTCGCGTGGTGGAGCTCGACCTCGGGGCGATGATTGCCGGGACCAATTTGCGCGGCATGTTCGAAGAGCGCTTGAAGGATGCTGTCAAGCAGGCGGAGGATTCGGCTGGCAAGCTCATCCTCTTCATCGACGAGATGCACATGATGGTCGGTACCGGTGAGCGAGGTGGCACCGGCGACGCCGCCAACATCCTCAAGCCAGCCTTGGCCCGTGGTCGCATCCGTTGCATAGGGGCTACTACCTCTCCGGAGTATCGCGAGTACGTCGAGAAGGATGCGGCACTCGAGCGGCGCTTTCAAAAGGTTGAAGTCGACGAACCAAGCCTGCAAGACACCATTGCCATCCTTAGAGGGTTGAAAGAGCATTACCAAGCACACCATGGCTTGAAAATTGACGACGACGCCCTCGTCGCCGCTGCACAGCTTGCTGCCCGTTATATTACAGGTACGTATGCGAAATCGGCAAGAATTAACTGAGTTTACTAAGAGCATGTCTAACAGACCCCGTATTTTTTCGCCCCTTAAAACGCGAGTAGAGGGCCCTGTATTCGATTTCGATCGGCCGAAAACTCGTCCGAGCAGACCCCATATCCCTAAACTGTAAAAAGGCATATTCCTAAAATATGCCAAATCAATTTTTTTTTCTCTTTTCTTCCTCCTCTCCTTCTTCCTCCTCCAACCACCCCTGCCCCAAGCCATGCCTGCGCGCTGCCTCCCACCGCCGCCCCTGCGCGCTGCCCCGCCCCGCCGCCCCTGCGTGCTGCCCCGCCCGCCGCGGCCGCCCCCGCCGCACCGCCGCCTGCGCGCTGCCCCGCCTCGCCGCGGCCGCCGCCCTCCGCCACCGCTTCGCCCGCCGTGGCCGCCGCCCCGCCGCACCCTGCCTCCCGCGCCGGACCGCGCCCTGCCTCAACGCGCCGGCGTGCTCGCCCTACCTCGCGCGCGCGCCTGCCTCCGGCGCCCGCGCGCCTGCCTCGCGCGCTCCGGACCGCGCCTGCCTCAACGCGCCGGCGTGCTCGCCCTGCCCCGCGCGTGCTCGCCCTGCCTCGCGAGCGCTCGTCCCGCAGCCGCCCGGCCGGCCGGCAGGCCGCACGAGCGCCTCCCAGGCCAAGCGCGCACACCAGCCGACGGAGCGATGCCCATAGTCCCGGCGAAGTATCTCGATTTGGCGCGATTGGGTGTCGATTTGGCGCGATTGGATGCGTGCAGAGGCGGAAGCAGTTGCAATTTTCTGAAAGTTCTGCTCGCCACGAGTCGGGGGTTGGCCCTGTATTCAGCCTCCCGTCCTGTACTTGTAAGGGGTGAGGAGCCGCCCCGTAGCCAAAACTGTAAAATTTTTACGGGGTTGGGCGTTTTAAGGGGTCTGTTAGACGGCCGGGTAGAGCTCTACCCCGTATATCGGCGGTTATTTTACGGGGTTGGGCGTTTTAAGGGGTCTGTTAGACCTGCTCTAACATTAGTTGACTATGTAGTGCATCTTGAAGAAATTTGGTGAATTTTATTATTGTTAGGTCGTCAATTTCCTGATAAGGCAATTGATCTGATTGATGAGGCATGCACTATGGTAAAGTTGCAGCTTGGCAAGCAAAAGGAAGCTATAAATGAACGAAGTAAAACTGTAAATACTCCGGCGGAGGTACTGGTTGGTCCACATCATATCACACAGGTAAATTTGCTTATTTGCATACATATCGGTAGTCTCCATTGTTTTATCATGACGTTCTTATGTTACTTTAATAATGTGACCTGAAGGTTTTGAGCCGATGGACTAAAATTCCTATAGCTACACTTGATCAAGAGGAAGAAAAGCTAATACATCTCACTGAGAGACTGCATGAGAGAGTTGTTGGGCAGGATGGAGCGGTAAATTTGGTTGCACAAGCAGTTCTACGTTCTAGGACTGGTCTTGATGAATCAGGCCAACCGATATGTTCTTTCCTGTTTTTGGGTCCGGTTGGTGTTGGAAAGACACAGCTTGCTAAAGCTCTTGCAGAGAAGCTATTTGATAATAAGAAGATGTTAGTTCGCTTTGATATGTCTGAATATGATCAGAGTGGATCTTTGCGGCATCTCATTGGAGGACCCGGAAGGTTTAACATATACACTTTTGCTTGTCTAATTCTTTACACTTCATTATGTTTACCATTTTCATTTCACATTCTAAAGCTACGAAGAAAATGGACAACTCAGTGAGAAAATCGGGAGCCAACCATACAGTGTTATTCTTTTTGACAATGTGGATAAGGCACATCCCTCTGTATTCAAAGTTCTAATTCAAATCCTCGATGATGGTATGCTGATTGATGGCAAAAGGAGGAACGTGGATTTTAAGAATACAATCATTATTATGACATCAAATCTAGGATCAGAGAACCTACCAACAAGAATAGCAGGCGAAAAACCGGTGGAATTTGCACGAGATCTTCTCATGAAACAGGTCAGTGAATCCCAAATTGTCTCCTGTAAGGCTGTAACAGTTACAGCCAACGATATTCATATAATACTCATTCATTATTAGGTTCAAAAATGCGTCAAGCCCGATCTTATCAACAGATTGAGTGAGATTGCGATATTCGAGCCGCTTTCACACGACGAACTCAAGGAGATAGTGAAAATCCAAATGAAGAGCGTCGTTGCCATGATGGCTAACAAGGGCTTCTCTATGTCGGTGACAGATGGCGCTTTGGATGTCATTTGGTCACAATCACACGACCCAGTAAGAATAACTCCTCGTCAACATGACCACACTACACAGATTTTTATTCGGGTTTGGATATGGTAACATCTAAAGATTTACTTGGGCCGTTGTTTTTATGTCTCAGTAACCAATGCTTTAATAATGCTCGTAGGTGGACGGCGCAAGGCCTATAAAGACGTGGGTGAAGAAGCATGTGACAAGAGTTCTTTCAAATATGTTGGTCACCAGGGAAGCATGTATAGGTTCAAAGATCTCCATAGAGGCTAGTGACGATAAGAGAGAGTTGAAGTTCCAAGTACTAAAGAAAGAGATGGATCCAGGAGACCAGCTGCCATGAAATTATGCCGTAGTACTCCTACAAGAAGTAAGATAAAAAAAAGAAGAAGGAAGATGAACATGCATAGGCAATTAGGCATAGAACATATACTTTTTCTTGGATAAAGGCATATAGACCAAATATAGCGGTACCTCGCAAATCAGACAAAATATATCGGTCGTTAATTAGCTATTCATCAAGCACTTGTTGTAAGAAGCTGGTAGCACTTATTTATCTGTAATGAAGTGGCTTATGGCACACGGAAGACCTTTTCCATGTGTAGTGCGGAAAGTACAGGTGGCTAATGGTATTTTTCCAGGATTTCAGAAATATCGGAAATACCTGTCAAATACTGGTCAAAATTTGATAAAAAAATTTGATATTTATTTCAAAAAAATATTAAAAAATAAATTTGAGCAAATTATTTGAATACTGGAAATTTTTGTTTGCTATTATTTTTCTCGGTGGTAACCGGTAAAACCGGTTTCTGCTGAAATATTGTAAATACCGGCCAAGGAAAAAACACCGGTGGTGACGACCAATAAATTCACAACCGTGTTTGCGCGGTTCAGGAACTCCCCGGAGCGGGTACAACGAACACGTAAATTCTTTTGGGACCATAGCAGATCATTCGCACACGGCTGAGCCACTAGTAACCGTAGCGCGTATACACCAACCATCGCAAACGATCACCAGATTTACCATCGTGTGTGAACTTTTTGTCAGTCTGTCTCGTTTTCTTCCACCAATCCCAAACGCTAATAAATTAAAAGTCGTATGTATTGCCGCTTGGTATTTCATCGACGTGTATAGTCTCTTCGCCTTCTCCCGTGTGCTACATAAGTATCACCTATGACCCGGCTTCCTCAGCCGCACTACCGAAAGCCCCCCGCCGTTGCCTTGTTGGCACACACCAGCACTACAGAAGACACAAAACACTTCGACATTATTCGCAGAAAGAACCGCTCGCCTCTCTTGTCTCTAACAACGCCCGCGGCACAGTGTCCCCGTGTTGAGCATGCACCTCTGGTGGCGGAAGGTGAAAAGCATCTACGGTCACGGAGGAGGTATTTTTTCCTCGAATTTTTGCGATCCAGAAAGTCTTGAAACAAATAAAATACGAAAAAGGAGGTTTTCTGCCTCCCAGGAATTAAATACCAAAGAAGGGGACTTTGTAGGAAAGTCCCAGAAATTATCTAAAAATTCATAAATAACAATATATGAAGGCAAATAACAATGAAAACTAATCCTATATGTAGCAATAATGATGATGCAAAATGCACGGTATCATATGTTCATGTTCATGTATCTATGCATGGTGTAAATGAGGTACTATATGGCAAAACTATTTGAACAATATTAATTGGTAGTAGCAAAAAGTAAAGTTCTCGCATCGCATTTGATTAAATCATGAGCAAGATTGTTGAGACCTTTTGATTCCTTTAGTTGCTGACTAGTAATTTCATCATACTTGCATTTCAAAACCAAATAATGGGAGGATGTGGTATCATTCCAGTCCTTCAACATTCAGAATCTCATAGAGAACTCATACACGAGTAAGGATCTAGTATTTTTTGGTTGACCGTAAAGTGGAGTTGCAAGGTAGGTGTTCGCTTATTAACTTTAACACCTTATGAGTTGAAGGGGTGCATCCCTTTTTAGCGTAAAAGTGCAAGTCAGCGGGCACTTCTTAGTTTTAGCCCTCTCTGTCTGCAAAGCAACCAACTCATTGGATTCTATCTCTTCTCCTTATTTCCTCACTTTTTTCTTTCTTTTTCAATCTCTCAGTTTTTTCACTCTTCTAGTTTAGGATGCTCTTCGCTGAAACTTTCACCATGATTAGGCATGGCTTTTGTTAGCGGCCCATTGCTATTCTCTCACGAGAATCGCAATGTGGTACCTCCATGCCGGACAAAGGACCAAAGGAGATAGATATATCTACTATAGGTCATCCATACCGGGACAACATGAACAACAGACGGTGAGCATCCTTACTAACTCTCTCTCTCACTTTTTATTTTCTTTGAATCTTTTTCTCTCTTTTCTTCTCTCTTTGCTTTTCTCCTTTTATTTTCTTTTTATAGGATGTGGATCAATGGTTCAAGGTTAAAAAGAAAAATGGTTGGTCAACCAAATATATTGTCAACCGACTTATATATCTTTCAACGATGAGTTCTGCCATTTAAAGGGTTGGACTCAACCTTCATATTCTAAAAATACATAGGAATATAATTCATCATTTAATATGTGCCAAGTTTGCAATAACAAGTATGATGGGATGCGTAGACTTTTACTCAAAACCACTATCTCTCAATCATGTATAAATTCAAAAATACCTCACTTGCATCATAAATAGAGAGGAGAACACAAAAAATAGTACACATCTAATATCACTTTCCTAAGTATTGATGAAACTATGCACAAGTATTTGCTACCGTTAAATTACATACATGAATATACAAAATGTGTCATATTTTTATACAGTTTCATCATTGTTGTTCTTCCTCTCCCAACTGAAATTGTGCAACAAGCTCAAATATAGAATTAAGAGATTTAAACTTGGTTCATTCAAAGCATCTTATTCTTGCAGTAGCAACCTTAAAAATATGATGTCAATAAGGTGCCTCAAGTGGCTAGGATCCATATAGAAGTATAGCATTCATTTTAGACCAATAGAAAATTCAACTAGCCACTTTTAGTGATGAAAAACAAAATCTGTCAACAAATTCCAGCAGCTGTGCAACCCTTTTTACCGCACTTAAACATCCCAGAAATTTTTGCCAATTTTTTTTAGAGTAGGGGATGAAAAGTTGTAAAAGTCTACGAAAATTTCAGCCCAATCGGACTTACAGGCTAGGAAATAAAAATAAAACTGTGAAGACTAGCATGTAGAAATCTGCAACTCCTTTTTCTCTTTTGGAAGCAAAACGAAAATCTTTTTGGTTTTTTTGGGTTTTTTCTAAACAAAAATAAATGCAGCAACAAAAATAGAAATCTTTTTAGGTTTTTAAAATCGCAAAAAATAAACTACAATGCATGCAAATAAAACTAACATGTCAATATACAATGGAGAAGGGGCGTAAGAGCACATACTCCCCCAAGCTTGGGATGAAGCTAGTAGCCAGGATAGTCGGAGCCGGGGCTCCAACCGCGTGATCCATCATCGTAGAAAGGTCCTGGCTGCCCCCACTGTGAAGAAGCACCTTCATTCCCCCATTGGGAAGAAGACCCTTCCCAGGCTGGTAGTCGTGTGCGGCAGGTGCGAATCCCCAGGCATCCGGTGCAGGCGGTGCATGCCACTCCTGTTGAGGCGGTGTTGGCTCGTGCCAATCATGCTGAGGCGACACAGGCTTGTACCATTCATGTTGCGGTGGTGCTGGCTCGTACCACTCCTCTTGTGGTTGGCACAGGTACCTCCTCCAACTCCTCCTGATCAGGAGGCTTAGGGGCCTCCTCGGGCCATACGTCGTCTTGTGGAGTTGCGGGAGCCAACTCCCAAAATAGTCAAGACGAGGAAGCACGGTGCAAGAAAAAATAGCTTGCCTAACCATATATTTATACTTATAAAAATCTTTGTACCACACTCCAACAAGAATTTCCATTTTAATCAATATTCTAGCATCCAACAAGTTGGATTCTTAAATTTCAGTTCCAATTTTATGAAATTCCCGTTCTTTTCTAATGTGCTCATAGACCATAGTGGCAATAGCACCAGCATAGAGTGGCTTAGAATCATTGTGGTGAGCAACATATGACAATGTTCTAGCGAGAACTTCTCCCAAGTTAAATGCAGGATAAGTTACATTCCTAGCACATCTTAACAAATAAACAACATGCCCTGTGCAAGCAGTTACATTCTTCCTATCTAGGAATCCCCTAACTAGGAACAAAGCAAAATACTTCAACCCTGGATGCTGAATATGAGAGAGAGTTTACTCCGACGAAAATCATTTGGAGCATCCACACAAATTCTCCTCCAAAATGCCCGGTGTTCCTCATCGGAATCACTAGGGATTTCCTCCCAACTCCCAACATTTGGGAGATTAATGGCTTTGAAAAATTCATCAAGAGACATAACATATCTATTTTGCTGCATGACAAATTTAACATCAAATTTGGCAGGGATGACTTTACCTCTCTTACTTTTCCTTTCCTTGGTGTGTGCAAACCAGAATGTAGCGAGAAACTCGCGGTTTATCTCTGCATATGTTATGGATGACTTGAAAATCCATTCGGCCATGTTTGCTCTAAGAAGAAGGCAAAATCTTCCTCTATATGCATTACGTTGAGCATCTTGGGGTCTTGCCACCTAGTGGCATGCACATCGAGTGCTTCCACTTTATAGAGCAATTCATCCTCAAATTGATGGTCATCATCCATATTGAGAGCCACCTTACATTCCTTATTGACCTAAGACCACTAAATATCCCTTTGCCCTTCTCCATGAGGGTGTAAACCTACAACACTTTATTCAAAAACCACTCAAAAAAATTAAATGTAGCAAGTTATATCAACTCAAGAATCTCATAGAGGCTCTACCAAGAAAAACTACCAATTATTGCACCCTAAAACTTGCAAATCTTGGGATTACTCAAGCATAATATATGACACCAAGAACATCATCCTCCAAAAAATATAAAGCATCATATCAAAAACAAATTGGATGGGTGGAGGAGTCTCATACGGATGAGTAATTCCTTCAAAGGAATTTGCAAATGGCTGCCCAAGTTGATAGATCGAAGATGGAGCAGCAATGGGGCAGAGGAATTTTTTTCGAAAAAATACCTGGTCATGTATTGAGTTGAGGAAAAGCACCTGGGCCTTTTTCCCTCACCTAACTCCCTCCGTGGGGCCAAAGAGGACACGTGGCGCGCCCAAAAAGAACTAGGGCGCTCCACCCCTGTTCTTTCATCCCCTGTTTGTTGTTTTGCCTCGTCATTTTGCCTGGTGGATCCTCTATGCAGAAAAATGACATGTGTATTTTTTGGTGATTTTTGGAGCATTCTCTGTGTAAAAAATTTCAGAACTAAAAAACTATTAAAAGTTGGCAGAAATTAAATAAAGGGATAAAATGTTAGATGGAAAAACTTGAAAGAAACTTTAATACCAATGCAATAATAAAATACTAAGACTCGTAATCTTATCATTACCATGTTAAGAATGAGGTTGATCAAGTCTCATTATTACTATGCCAAAGATAGAAAACAATGATTCAAAAGAAATAATAAAGGAAATATCAGGGTACCTCATAATGGATTGGAATTGTTCCAACCATTAATATTTGGTACTTTTGTTTTGGAGGAGGAATTGGTATTTAAAATCTTCCAATTTTAGAAACTTTGGCACAATAACATTGAAACTTTTCTTGGGTACCTCAATAGAATTCTTCTTCGGGAAATGTATAGTATGTTCATTTTCTTTTACATGGAAGGTAACCTTGCTTTCAGTGCGATTTATAACAGCCCATGCAGTATTTAGAAAAGGTCTACCAAGAATAATAGATAAATTATCATCTTTAGGCTTTTCTAATATCACAAAGTCCGTAGGGATTTGCACATTAGCAATCCTAATAGGAACATCTTCACATATACCAATAGGAATAGCAGTGGATTTGTCAGCCATTTGTAGTGAAACCTCATTAGGAACTAATTTATTCAAGTAAGCTTCTTATAAAGAGAGACTGGCATGACACTTACCCCTGCTCCTAAATCACATAAAGCATATTTCACATAGGTATTCTTAATAGTGCAAGAAATAGTGGGAATACCTGGATCTCCACAATTTTCTAGTAACATTCCCTTAAAAGAATAATCAGCAAGCATAGCAGTAATAGCTTCATTAGGTATTTTCCTCTTATTGTTAACAATATCTTTCATATATTTTGAATATGGAGGAATTTTAATAGCATCAACAAGAGGAATTTGCAAATATAAACTCTTTATCAATTCAATAAACTTCTCAAATCTTTCATTGGCTAGAGTTTTAGTTACCACTTGGGGATATGGTATAGTTCTATGAATCCATGGATCCCTTTGTTTACCTTTTGGTTGAGGTGGAGTCTTCTTCTTCTTACTTTTATCTTTGGAGGATTGAGGATCTTCATTTATTGTAGGCTTAGTGTCGGCGTAATGGGACCCAGGGCCCACACAATTACGCCACGGCGCGCGTGGGCCCCAGCCCACCATCTCCACGATGCTTATATGGCAAGATACACAGGTATGACTTGTGGTAAAACCCATGGAACGATGCTAATGTTTACCTTGTTACGTAGGACAGCCAGAGGAGAACAAGTGCTCCCATACAAAGGTGAGTCTCGACGAGCAGACAGGACGCGGAGAACAGGACAAATGGAGCCAAGAGATGCCCTTGGCCTCCTCCCGGGAGTGTTCCCTGGGGAGAGACTAAGGGCTCATAAGCGGAGCCTCCGAGTCAAGGCGTGGCTTGGACGGCCCCGGGAAGACCTTAGGAGCCTCCTCTCCTTGTCTAGGCGAGGCCAGGGAGCAGAGATAGCTAGGAGTGATGGGATGCGTCAGGACTTGCGTGGGGAACAGGCGAGGCGCCTGCACCCCTGTGCGCCATCATGGCGCACCAACAGAGGCATGCACCACGGACAGGAGTGACAGCTCGCTATCCGAGCTTTCATGCCATCATCAAGCGCGTCAGTGCACCGCCCGTGGCCATCCATTGGCCGCGCGCACCACCCACCTACGCGTCGCCCGCGTGGTTTCATCCGATTGAGCTCGGGAACGCTCTTGGGTGGTGCCCCGGCGAGCCGTTGTGACCATCCCTGGAAATATATAAGCCAGAGATTCACACATTGCAAAGGAGGAGAGAGTGACGTTGAGAGGAGGAGATAGAAGGGAGAGGTGGAAACATGGCAAGGTTCAGACATTGTGAGGGTGGACGTTGAGAGAAGAGTTGGGCGTCGATCGATCGAGAGAGAGAGAGAGATAGAGAGAGAGAGAGAGCTAGGGCAGTGTTCTTGGCAATGTCTAGGCTAAGATCGAGAGAGGTAGAGAGTGAGGAAAAGATTGAGGAAGTCCGAGAGGTGTAGGAGATGATCAAAGCGTCCACTCGGCTGAGAGTTCATCTCCATTGTACTTTGTATCCTCAAGATAATTCACAAAGCAGGATGTAGGGCTGTTAGCCGAAGGGCGGCCTGAACCTGGGTAAAAAATGATCGTGTGTGCTTTGTGTATGATCTTGCTCCGCCTGGGAATGATCCTAAGGCGGCGTTGAGGCCGAAATTCCTTTGTTCCCACTAACCAACAAGAAATGGGGGTGTGTTCATCCCTGAAGTCCGCGTAGGCGAGACGCGACATCTGGCGCGCCAGGTATGGGGGCGCTCGTGTTTCGGCATCAACGATCTTCATCGTCTTCATCAGCATTCGTGAATAGCGCCGAGTTCGTCGTCAAGATCCTCTTTGGTAGCCTCTACGTGGACCATGGAACCAGGGAGGAACGCTGCTGTGGGGCCAGTGTCGCTGCGGAGGGCACGCCCGCGACCGGGACTCGATCCCATGGCCCTGCCATGGTAGCTGGCCTGGGGGATGAGACCCGCGCGTGGCGTGCCAACACCGTAGGGGCCGCCGACCCTCGCGCTGGACCAAGTGCCACGGCTCTACCTCCACCTCCACCGCATCTGGTGGAGCAGGAGGCACCGCCAACCCTGGTGCTCCGTCCGGTGGCACGGGAGATGCCGCCGGTGGGGGCATCCCATCTGGGGCAGCGGGAGGAGGGCCCGTGTCGGGTCCTGGGCGGGCACAACCATCCGCCGCCCCGGATCGCGCCAGGGGTCGACATGCCGCACCTAGTGCCGGCCGCTCTTCCCAGCCCACCGTTCAGGGAACCGTACCTTGGCAGAGGCCTTGGCTGTCACCCGCTATCGTGGTATCGTCACGACATATGCCATGGGATGGCTAAAGTCGATGGTTCCGACCAATGGCCCACGGCGGTTTCCGGATGCGGGTATGAGCACGAGCGACACAGCGACATACCCATGTTCGGGGCCCTCATATGGAGGTAACACCCCTACTCCTGCTCTAGAGTGTATATGATGTGAGACAATACAATGGTGCTCCTTGAGCTGTTTTCGGCTGGGAAGAGGGCTGGAGGTAGAAGAAGGCCTCTCTCCCGAGCGGTTCTGAGTATGAATGAGAGTTTGGTCGATCATCCCCATGCAAGGGGGTAGTGGTCCGGCTTATATAGAGCCTAGAATGTTACAAAGAAGTCCCTACAGCCTATGGTGCCGGCTCCGCCGGCTCCGGCTCCGCCGGCTCCGGCTCCTTCATGCCTTCCCAAGGCGCCATGTCGCCCGGCTGTCTATCCTGTCTTGTCCTTCCTGTCGCGCCTGGCGGATACAAGACGTGCCGAGGGCAGCGTGATGTAGGCGGATCTAGGCCACGATCGTTGCCTGCAGCCAGTAGCCCACCGCCCATAGTCTGCGGTGCCCGGGGATGCCGTGCCATGATGGCCTGTTCTGGGGCGGGCCACTGTTGCTCTACAGTGGCCTCTAATTCATGGGATCTGATGTCCTTGAGTGGACCTTTGCACCCGGATGACCTTTCCAGAGTCTTCTCCCGCAAGGATCATGATACGTCTCCAACGTATCTATAATTTCTTATGTTCCATGCTAGTTTTATGACAATACCTACATGTTTTATTCATACTTTATAATGTTTTTATGCATTTTCTGGGACTAACCTATTAACAAGATGCCACAGTGCTAGCTCCTGTTTTCTGCTATTTTTGATTTCAGAAAAGTTAGTTTACAAATATTCTCGGAATTGGACGAAACAAAA
This sequence comes from Lolium perenne, assembly GCF_019359855.2. Classification (NCBI taxonomy): domain Eukaryota; kingdom Viridiplantae; phylum Streptophyta; class Magnoliopsida; order Poales; family Poaceae; genus Lolium; species Lolium perenne. The sequence continues at coordinate 67,485,064 of NC_067247.2, forward strand.
GCCCACGGCCCTATTTTCCACGGAATGTTCCAGAAGTACGAACAGGAGTCGAAGAAGGCCAGCAGGGGGCCCACACCATAAGGCGGCGCGGCAGTGGGGCCCCCCGCGCCGACCTATTGGGAGGGAGCCCCCTGGCTCCCCCGACGCTGCCTCTCCGCCTATTTATTCCTTCGTCGCCGCTAGTGCCGAGAGCCAAAATACGAGAAAAGTTCTAGAGACGCCGCCGCTGTCAACCCCATCTCGGGGGTTCAGAAGATCTCCTCCGGCACCCTGCCGGAGAGGGGAATCATCAACGGAGGGCTCTACATCACCATGCCCGCCTCCGGACTGATGCGTGAGTAGTTCATCCTTGTACTATGGGTCCATAGCAGTAGCTAGATGGTTGTCTTCTCCTATTGTGCCATCATGTTTAGATCTTGTGAGCTGCCTATCATGATCAAGATCATCTTGTTGGAGATATGCCCAAGAGGCAATAATAAAAGTGGTTATTATATATCTTTGTGTTTATGATAAATGTTTATATACCATGCTATAATTGTATTAACCGAAACATTGATACATGTGTGTTATGTAAACAACAATGAGTCCCTAGTAAGCCTCTTAACTAGCTTGTTGATTAATAGATGATCATAGTTTCATGATCATGAACATTGGATGTTATTAATAACAAGGTTATGTCATTATATGAATGATGTAATGGACACACCCAATTAAGCGTAGCATAAGATCACGTCATTAATTTATTTGCTATACGCTTTCGATACATAGTTACCTAGTCCTTTCGACCATGAGATCATGTAAATCACTTATACCGGAAAGGTACTTTGATTACATCAAACGCCACTTCGTAAATGGGTGGTTATAAAGATGGGATTAAGTATCCGGAAAGTATGAGTTGAGGCATATGGATCAACAGTGGGATTTGTCCATCCCGATGACGGATAGATATACTCTGGGCCCTCTCAGTGGAATGTCGTCTAAATAGCTTGCAAGCATATGAATGGTTCATAAGAGACCACATACCACAGTATGAGTAAAGAGTAATTGTCAGGAGACGAGGTTGAACAATGTATAGAGAGATACCGATGATCAAACCTTGGACAAGTAAAATATCGCGAGACAAAGGGAATCGGTATCGTATGTGAATGGTTCATTCGATCACTAAGTCATCGTTGAATATGTGGGAGCCATTATGGATCTCCAGATCCCGCTATTGGTTATTGGTCGGAGAGAAGTCTCAACCATGGCTACATAGTTCGCGAACCGTAGGGTGACACACTTAAGGTTTGATGTCGTATTAGCAGATATTGAATATATGGAATGGAGTTCAAAGTATTGTTCGAAGTCTCGGATGGGATCCGGACATCACGAGGAGTTCCGGAATGGTCCAAAGAATAAGATTCATATATAGGAAGTCATTTTATAAGTTTGAAAATGATTCGGTGCATTTATGGAAGGTTCTAGAAGGTTCTAGAAAAGTCCGGAAGAAATCACTATGGAAGGCGGAGTCCCGAAGGGACTCCACCTAGCATGGCCGGCCAACCCTAGGGGGTGGAGTCCCAGGTGGACTCCACCAAGGGTGGCCGGCCACCCCCCCTTATGGAAGGGTGGGAGTCCCACTTGAGGTGGGAATCCCACCTTGGGTAGGTTTCCCTACACATGGAAGGTTTTGGGTTGGGGTCTTATTCGAAGACTTGTAGTCCAACACTTGGGGGTTCCACCTATATAATGAGGGGCAAGGGGAGGGGGCCGGCCACCACAAGCCCATAGCTTGGCCGCACCCCTTAGTGGCCGGCCACCCCCTCTCCCCAAACCCTAGCCGCCCCACCTCCTCCACCTCTCCCGCAACGCTTAGCGAAGCTCCGCCGGAGATCTCCATCGACACCGCCACCATGCCGTCGTGCTGCCGGGATTCAAGGAGGAGCTACTACTTCCGCTGCCCGCTGGAACGGGGAGAAGGACGTCGTCTTCATCAACACCGAACGTGTGACCGAGTACGGAGGTGCTGCCCGATTGTGGCACCGTCAAGATCTTCTACGCGCTTTTGAAAGCGGCAAGTGATCGTCTACCGCAGCAACAAGAGCCTCTTCTTGTAGGCTTTGGAAATCTTCAAGGGTTAGTCTCGTTCATCCCCTCGTTGCTCCCGTCTTCTAGATTGCATCTTGGCTTGGATTGCGTTCTCGCGGTAGGACATTTTTTGTTTTCTATGCAACGAATCCCTACAGTGGTATCAGAGCCGTGTCTATGCATAGATGGTTGCACGAGTAGAACACAATTGTTTTGTGGGCGTTGATGCTTATGTTGTCTTTAGTTTGAGTACTTTGCATCTTTGTGGCATAGTGGGATGAAGCGGCTCGGGCTAACTTTACATGACCGCGTTCATGAGATTTGCTCCACGCTCGACATGCAACTTGTATTGCATAAGTGGCTTTGCGGGTGTCTGTCTCTCTTCTACTATAGTGAAGATTCAATTTACTCTTCTATTGTCAACACTAGTATCACCGTTGTGGTTCATGTTCGTAGGTAGATTAGATCTCACTCGAAAACCCTAAACCACGTAAAATATGCAAACCAAATTAGAGACGTCTAACTTGTTTTTGCAGGGTTTGGTGATGTGATATGGCCATAATATGATGATGAATATGTATGAGATGATCATTATTGTATTGTGGCAACCGGCAGGAGCCTTATGGTTGTCTTTAAATTTCATGTTAAGTAGTATTTCAAAGAAGTTGTAATAGTTGCTACATGGGAGAACAATCATGAAGACTGCGCCATTGACCTTGACGCTACGCCGATGATGATGGAGATCATGCCCGTTGATGATGGAGATCATGTCCGTGTTTTAGAGATGAAGATCAAAGGCGCAAAGACAAAGGGGCCATATCATATCACATATGAACTGCATGTGATGTTAATCCTTTTTATGCATCTTATTTTGCTTAGATCGCGGCGGTAGTATTATAAGATGATCCCTCTCACTAAAATATCAAGATAATAAAGTGTTCATCCTTAGTAGCACCGTTACCAATACTTGTCGTTTCGAAACATCTCATGATGATCGGGTATGATAGATTCAACAAGTGTATACAACGGGTGCAAGCCAGTTTTGCACACGCGGGTACTAAGGTTGCCTTGACGAGCCTAGCATGTACAGACATGGTCTCGGAACACGTGATACCGAAAGGTAGAGCATGAATCATATGATTGATATGATGAACACTTTGAGTGTTCGCCATTGAAGTTACATCTTGTCTCGTGATGATCGGACTTGGTGTGGAGGATTTGGTTCGTGTGATCACTAAGACAATTCGAGGGATATTGTTTTGAGTGGGAGTTCACCTAGGTTTTAATTTTGTTAAATTAAAATTTGAAATCAATTTGTCATAAACTTAGTCTAAACTATTGAAAATATATGTTGTAGATATGGCGTCCCCAATCAATTTTAACCAGTTCCTAGAGAAAGAAAAGCTTAAGACCAACGGTAGCAACTTCACCGACTGGTTCCGTCATGTGAGGATTTTCCTCGCTGGTGGAAACCTGCAATATGTGCTTGATGCACCGCTAGGTGACCCTCCTGCAGAAACTAAAACCGATGAAGTAAAGAATATTTACGCGACTCGGAAAACTCGATACTCTTAAGTTCAGTGTGCCATCCTATGCAGTCTGGAAGCCGATCTTCAAATACGTTTTGAGCACCACGATCCTCATGAGTTGGTCAATGAGCTGAAAGCTATCTTTGAAACTCATGCGGTCGTGGAATGCTATGAAGCATCGAAACACTTCTTCAGTTGCATGATGGAAGAAGGCAGCTCCGTTAGTGAGCACATGCTCGCCATGACCGGGCATGCGAAGAAACTCAGTGACTTGGGAATAGTTATTCCTAACAGACTGGGGATTAATCGTGTCCTTCAATCACTACCACCTAGTTACAAGAACTTTGTGCTGAACTACAATATGCAGAACATGAACAAAGAGTTACCTGAACTCTTTGCCATGCTAAAATCTGCTGAGATTGAGATCAAGAAAGAGCACCAAGTTTTGATGGTCAACAAGACCACCAGTTTCAAGAAACAGGGCAAATCTAAAGGCAAATTCAAGAAGGGTGGCAAGAAAGCTGCCACGCCTCCTGGGAAACCTAAGAATGGCCCTAAGCCTGATGCTGAGTGCTATTACTGCAAGGAGAAGTGACACTGGAAGCGTAATTGCTCCAAGTATTTGGCTGATCTGAAGAGCGGCCTTGTCAAGAAGAAGAAAGAAGGTATATCTGATATACATGTTATAGATGTTTATCTTACTGGTTCTCGTACTAGTACCTGGGTATTTGATACTGGTTTTGTTGCTCATATTTGTAACTCGAAACAGGAACTAAAGAATAAACGAAGACTATTGAAGGATTAAGTGACGATGCGCGTTGGAAATGGATCCAAGGTCAATGTGATCGCAGTCGGCACACTCCCTCTACATCTACCTTCGGGATTAGTTTTAAACCTCAATAATTGTTATTTTGTACCTGCGTTGAGCATGAACATTATATCTGGATCTTGTTTAATGCAAGATGGTTATTCATTCAAGTATGAGAATAAAGGTTGTTCTATTTTTATGAATAATATCTTTTATGGTCGAGCACCTGAAAAGAATGGTTTATTTCTATTAGATCTCGATAGTAGTGATACACATATTAATAACATTGATGCTAAGCGAATTAAATTGAATGATAATTCTACTTATATGTGTGATGACCCACAAGTATAGGGGGTGTATCGTAGTATCTTCGATAAGTAAGAATGTTGATCCCAACGAGGAGCAGAAGGTGTTGACAAGCAGTTTCGATGAAGGATTCACTGTAAATGCTCACAGACAAGTATTCAGGGGTTTTTGATGTAACAATTGAATAAAGTACGAGTAAGTAAATTGCGAGAGTAACAATTGCAGCGAGTGGCCCAATCCTTTTTAGCACAAAGGACAAGCCGGGTTGTTTACTTATAATAACCAAACATTCTCGAGGACACACGGGATTTTAGTCTAGTGCTTTCGCTACATATGGCTAATTAATCTTCATTGTTATGATAAGTGTTGTGTGGGTGAACCTATGCTAATGTACCGCCCTTCCTAGGACTAATACATACTTGTGATTATACCCCTTGCAAGCATCCGCAACTACAAGAAAGTAATTAAGAATAAATCTAACCACAGCCTTAAACTCTGAGATCCTGCTATCCCTCCTGCATCGATATACCAACGGGGGTTTAGGTTTCTGTCACTCCGGCAACCCCGCAATTAGCAAACGAATACAAGATGCATTCCCCTAGGCCCATAAAGGTGAAGTGTCATGTAGTCGACGTTCACATGACACCACTAGAAGAATAACACCACAACTTAAATATCATAACATTGAATATTATTCAACCATAGTTCACTACTAGCATTTAGACTTCACCCATGTCCTCAAGAACTAAACGAACTACTCACGAGACATCATATGGAACATGATCAGAGGTGATATGATGATGAATAACAATCTGAACATAAACCTTGGTCCAACGGTTTCACTCAATAGCATCAATAACAAGTAGAGATCGATACCGGGAGAGTTTTCCCTATCAAACAATCAAGATCAAACCCAAATTGCTACGGCGGTGACGATGTCCAGCGGTGGAGACGGCGGTGATGATGGTGGAGATGATGGTGATGGCGATGGAGATGATGTCCAGCTCGATGACGGTGACGATGGCGTCGATTTCCCCCTCCGGGAGGGAATTTCCCCGGCGGATTTCAGCCGCCGGAGAGATCTTTTCTCTCTGGTGTTCTCCGCCCCGCAGAGGCAGCTGTAACTCTTCGTGAGGTACCCTCTGTGGCTTAGGTCTTCGGGACGAAGGATTTCGCGAAGAAAAGGAGGCGAAAGAGGCTGTGGGGCCCCCACACCACCAGGTGGCGCGGCCAGGCCATGGGCCGCGCCGGCCTGTGGTCTGGCCCCACCTTGGGTCTTCTTGGCTCCCCCTTATGGCTTTCTCCGTCATCTGGAAAAATAGGATTTTTGGTATAATTTCCTTCCACAGTTGATCTTCCGAAATATTGCGTTCTGACGGTGCTTTTTCCAGCAGAATCCTGGCTCCGGCGCTTGATCCTCCAATAATGATGAAACATGCAAAATAGATGAAATAACATAAGTATTGTGTCCAAACATGAAATATATCAATGAATAACAGCAAATTATGATACAAAATAGTGATGCAAATTGGACGTATCAATGTGGCACTGTCGTCTTGGTCATATTTGTCGTGGTATCGTCACGGCATATGCCATAGGGTGGCTAATCGAAGTGGTTCCTGAGAGATCTCACGGCGGTATCCGGATGCGGGTATGGGGACGAGCGACACGGCGACGTACCCAGGTTCGAGGCCCTCCGATGGAGGTAACACCTCTACTCCTGCTATGAGTGTATATGATGATCACACAATACAATGGTGCTCCTAGAGCTGTGTCCGGCTGCTCCTGGGAGGCTAAGGGAGACGATGGTCTCTCTCACAGGGCAGCGCTAAGAGTGGAATGAAGTGAGAATGATCGATCGATCCCCTGCACGAGAGGGGGTAGTGCGGCTTATATAGGCACCGGCACTTTACATATAAGACCCTATAGTCTACTGGCCGGCTTGGCCGGCTTCGGCTTCCGCTCCTTCCCGAGGCGGTGACGTCAGGAGCCGTTGAGGCATCGTGGCCTGTCCCATCCGGCTGCCAAGGTCAGCGGTATGGAGAGGAGGTGTCCCTGTCGCCGTCAGCCACTGTAGCCAGTACGGATCGACGTAGACCATGATGGCCTGTCCGGCGCGTGGCACTATTGCTCCACAGTGCCCCGCGCTTTATGGAAGATGCAGTCAGCGTGGACTTTGGGAACCCGGATCACCAACCTGGTTCCTTCTAGTGCAAGAATCGCCAGCCTCGAGTCGGTCTGAGGTACAAACCCCCAGTCGGATATGGCTTGTAGAAGCCGGCCCAGCTACAGCATTGGTGGCCGTAGCCAGGCCGACTAGGACCTAGAGCCAGCCGGCTTCCGGACCAGCCGGCCACGGCGCCAGCCGGCTGCTCCTCAGCCGGCCTTTGCCGCGAGCCGGCCAGTGGCCAGCCGGCTGCTCCGCGTCCATTGCCCTACCCGGGGTCTTCCCCCCGACATTAGCCCCCGAAGCTGGCAAGATCCTGCGTTTAGAAGGACCTAGGCAGGTTTTCCTGGCTTCTCGAATATACTTGACGGCACTTGGAGGGGCCGACTGAGAATTTCCATTCAGCCGGCTGCGCCCTCATCCGGCTCGTTCCTGCCGGCTGCTTCTAGCCGACCGCTATTTACACTTATGCAGCTTTTGCTTTCTCGCAAGTTGTGGTGGCGTCTCCGCCTTGCTGATGACTTTTGGTCCGAGTTGAACTTATTGTCCGGCTCCGGCTTGCGGCGCGCCGGAGTCTCCGCCGCCTCGGGTCCTGCACCCGACTTGACCGGTCTGACGCCTGGCTCTGTGGTCGGTTCGTCTGGTCACATCAATGTCTCCTCCGGATCCGGTGCGGTAGTGGGGGACGTGGTGTGGCCGTTTTCGGTAACCGCTGTGGTCGTGGGCGGAGTTACGGCGCAATAAATCTGGGGACGTGGCCCACGTTCGCCACTTGGAGGCCAACCGCCCGCGGCAGGAGGCTATAAATGCCGCGGGGGAGGCATCGAGGCGGCCACTTGCCCCTTTCTTCCTCCTCGCGCTCCCGCTTCGCTCCCTCTTTGCTCGAGCTCCTCGCTACTCCGACGCAGTTTCTCCGCCGTTCCCCTGGCGAACTCCGGCGGGCGAATCTCCGCCGATCCGCCGCCGCCACTCCATCGAGCCGGCGCCACGGGGCCCCGCATTTCAACGGAGCGCCCCCAGCCGCCGTCGTCGCCGCCGCCGTCGCAAGGCTCTTCCTCGCCCTTTCGCCTCTCGTGGTCAACTTCTTCTTCTTCCTCGACGATGGCCTCCGCCAGCGGATCGTGGAGGGGCTCGTACATGCGGGAGGACGACATCGAGCGGCTGGTGCGCCTCCGCCGGATCCCGTCGGCGGTGGTCTGGCGGGCGCCCGGCGAGGAGACGGAGCCCGCGCCGGAGCCCGGCGAGCGCGTCGTCTTCGGCGCGCACCTCGATCGCGGGCTGGGCCTGCCGGCTTCCACATTCTTCCGGCAGTTCCTTGACAACTTCGGCCTGCAGCCGCACCACCTGCCGGCCAACGCGTGCGTCCTCCTCAGCTGCTTCGTGGCGTTCATGGAGGCCTACGCCGGCTTGTGGCCGGACATCGACTTCTGGAGCCGGCTGTTCTACTTGAAGGCGCAAACCACTGAGGGCCGCCTGCGGACCTGCGGCGCCGCCTCGATCTACACCCGGCCTGGTACGCCTTTCCCCAAAATCCCCACCGTTGACTCGGTGAAGAACTAGCAGATGTCGTTCTTCTACGTGCGCAACGAGGGGCAGCTCGTCGACCGGATCAACTTGCCGGAGTTCAACCCGGCTCCTCCAGTCGGCCGGATCAACTGGAGCTACAACGCCCGCACGACGGATCTGGATGCTGAGGTGAATCAGCTCTGGGACTTCCTGGGGGCGGCCGTCGAGAACGGGCTGACCGTCGAGGACCTCCTCTGCACCATCGCCGAGCGCCGGGTGCTGCCGCTCCAGAGGCGCACCCACAAGATCGGGCACATGTCCGGCCGGTTCGACCCGAACCGGACGTCCAAGGCACTGCTCTCCAAGGCCCAGGTGGCCAGCCGGGTGAATAACATCACCAAGGCGAACATGCCGGACGACTGGAACTACGGGCTGGCGCCCCGCGACAGGGACCACCCGCCCGAACGGGTAAGCTTTGCGTTTACGCCGGCTTCCGGCTTGCGGCTGCGAGGCCGACTTTCTTTTGCTTCTGCCGACTTCCGGCTCGTTGTTTGCTCATGTTTTCTGCTTTTCTAGCTCTTTGAGCGCCAGAACGCCGAGGACGGCGACCTGGCGACGAGGAGGTGGACGCCGGATCACGTCGATCCGGCTGACCAAGCCGGCGACCAGGCCAGCGACGACGACCTGCTGCAGGCGCCTGACCTAGGCGGCCAGGGGGAGCACAATCCGCCCCCTTCACCGGAGCAGCAGGAGGACGAGGAGCCGGCGACGTCCGCCACGGGGCCGATCCCGGCCGTGCCCCTGCGCGCGAGGCCGCCAAGCACCACGGCGACTTCGGCGCACAAGGGGAAGAAGCGGGCCAGCGATCCCCGCTCCACTGCCGCCTTGGAGGCGAAGGCGAAGAAGCTCCGCCGGCAGCAGCCGAAGAAGGTTCCGGAGCAGGCCGGGTGAGTTTTCTTTCTCTTTCTTGTTTGATTCCTTTTCTTTCCTTACTTTTTATGCTTATCTTCTCCTTGTTTGTCCGGCTAGGGCCCCCATCAAGTTTGCCCAGGGCGGTGGCTCCCGGCAGGCTCCGCGCGTCGCGTCACCGCCTCTGCGCCAAAGGAGGGAGCCAACGCCGCAGCCTCCATCGCGCGCACCTACGCCGCCACCGCCTGCGGGTACTCCGCCTCCCGCAGGGGCGCCTTCCTTCGCCGTGCCGCTGGCCTCAGCGCCTGATCGCGGCACGCGGGCCGAGCCGACGTGGCAGCCGACGCTGGATGACATGTTCCCGCGCCGGACTCGCCTTCTGGACCCAGCCCGCTGGAGCCGGCCGGGGCATGCCGCCTTCAACCGGAGCCGGAGCCGGCAGGGCTGCACCGTTCGCGACTGGAGCCGGAGCTGGCGGGGCTGCGCCGCCCGCGACCGGAGCTGGAGCCGGGCCAAGCGTGGTGGTGCTGGATGAGAGCCCGGAGGGGGCACCTCAGGCGCCGGAGACGGCTGCGCCGACTGGGCCCTCTGCTTCGCCTGGAGCGCCGCCACCACCGGAGCCGACGACGGGGGAGCCGGCCAGGCATGAGCCGGCAAGGGATGAGCCGGCGCGCCCGGAGGGCACCGACTCGCGCGCGCTGGTGAGGACGGGAGCCCCATCGGCGCCGCAGCAGGGCCTGCACGTGGCCAAGGGTGCCATGCTTCTGCATGTGCCATCCGCCTCCGACTCCAGCCTTGGTTCGGCTGGCACTATGGAGCAGGCGTGGCTCCGCGCCGACTCCTACGAGGTGACCAGCCGGGAGGGGAACCCCGGCCAAGCATCGGTGGAGATGTTCTTCTCCAGCCTGCAGGCCAACCTCAAGGCCAGGGCTGCCGAGGCCGCGGCCAACGTTGCCAAGGTGGAGGAAGCCGGCAAGGTAAGCTTCATCTGTTTTTTGATTTGGTTATCAGCCTGGTAGCCCTCCGAGGCATGGGCCGGCTGCTTGGAGCCGGTCCGGGTTTCGCCTAGCTGACTGTTTTTCTTTTTTCCTTAGGCTGTGATGGATCGGCGCACCACTCTGTACAACCGCGCCGTGACCCACTATCACAAGGCCAAGCTGGACCGGGCCGACTTGGCTCGCGAGCTTGCGACCGTCAAGGGTAGGATCTTGCTTCTTCTGACTTGATGTCTTCTTTCTTTTTAGCCTTCGTTGGCTGACGTTTCTTTCCGGCTGCCTCACAGTTGAAGCCGCCAAGGTCCCACGGCTGGAGGCGGATCTCCGGGCTGCTCGCGCCCAGTGCGCCGAGAGCGAGGAGTCGGGCCGATCTGCCACCGCCAAGCTCAAGCTGGCTGAGCAAGAGCTGACGCGGCTGCGCCTGCTGGAGCAGAACCATCTCACTGAGCTCGCCTCCCTTAGGACGGCGGAGAAGGAGAAGGTGGAGGATCTGAGCCGGCGGCTGACTGAGGTGGAGAAGCAGCGGCTTGCGCTGCAGGAGGAGGTCACCACCAAGTCCACGGAGCTGACGGCTACCGCCAAGCGCTGGACGGACGAGATTGGCGCGCTTGATCGCGGCTTGTCGGGTGAGTGCATCTCTGTGTTCCTTTCCCTTTGCCGGCTTTCGGCTGTCGGCTGCCGGCTTTCGTTGGCAGCCGGCGGCAGAAACTTCTGATTTCTTCGCTATCTCCATCTTCGGGCTGGGGGCAGTCGGTTCTTGCCGGCTGCCGCCAGGCTTTTCCTTTTGTCTTAGGACTTCAAAAATTTGCATTTTTCAGCTTATTTCGGCTTCGATGATTTCTGACTTGCTTCTTCTTGCAGCGGCCTTCCCGGAGACGCAGGATGCGGCCTTGGCAGCCGTTGGTGTTGCGCGCGATTCCAGGAGGCGGGCGACTGGCGAGGGCAGCTCGGAGTACTTCACCATGGAGGACTACATGGCGTCCATGGCTGCCCGCGTTGAGCCCATCACCAAGCTTGGCTGGGAGCTCCGGAAGGCGGCTGAGGAGCTGGTTCCGATGCTGTGGCCTGAGGAGGCGGTGCCGCAAGATATCTCCCATCTCACCTCCTTGATGGAGCGGGCGCCGGATCGCTTCCTCGACTGGAAGGAGTCGGCCACGCGCGCTGGTGCCGACATGGCGCTGTCCTTCGTCCTCTCTTGGTACAACGAGGTGGACCTGGGGCAGCTCGAGTTCCGGCGAGCCGGCGTGGAGGACAAGCTCCCAGCCGAATACAAGGCCGCCCGTCTTGCTCGAGCCAGCGCCATCGCCGACTTCGTCGACAAGGGCCTCTTCGTCGCGGACCCGAACCCTCCGTCCGATGAGGACTATATGGAAGATGAGGAGGCGGAAGACGAGCCCGAAGACGACCCGGCAGCCGGCTCCGCTGACGCTCCTCCGGCTGGTCCTTCTCCAGCCGCTGCCTAGATTACCTGTCTCTTTATGTTGCTTTTGCCAAGACAATTCATTAAATCCCCGGGATGCCGGGTGCACATGTATGAATATTATCGTCCTTTCGTTATGTCACACTTTAATGTGTTTGTTAATCATTTGTGTGCCGAGTTGCTTTCTTTCGACTCATCCGCTTTTTCCCATCCGCCCCACTCTTTGGCTGTGCTCTTGCCGGTCGTACGTCCGACTTGCGATCCGTCGCCGGATCAAGAGCGGGCCGCTGGGTGAGGCCGACAGTATTTCAGTCGAACGAGCTGAATTCGGCAATCCGGCACTTTTATGAAAAGTTGCAAGTCAACTCGCTTTTACTCTTTCCCTTAGTCGTTTTTCGCGTGCCGGCTCCCTAGGCCTTACTCCCGCCAGCCGGACAGCCGGGTTGCGGTCTGTAGCTGGATCGGAAGCCGGCTGTCGGAAACCGGATCACGTTACTGAGCCGACCCCGTGAAAGGGTTCAAGCCAATTGGCGAAACAAGGTAAAGTACGCGAAAAACTTGTCGGAAACGGCGCTCTTGGCACGTGCTTTTTCATAGCTTACAAAAGGGATACAAGGGATACATACATTCCTGCTCTCATGTGTAAAATGGGCGGAGTAAGTTGACATTCCAGGGACATTTAGTCTCCTCGTCAGCCTTGTCCGGCTTGTTTTTCTTAGCCTCTTGGGCATCTATGAGATAGTAGGAATCATTGCCTACTGCCTTGCTCACGATGAAGGGACCCTCCCATGGGGATGACAGTTTATGCTGTCCGGCTGTCCGCTGGATCAGCCGGAGCACTAGGTCTCCTTCTCGGAATGCTAAGGGCTGGACCTTCCGGCTGTGATAGCGTCGGAGGCTCTGCTGGTAGATAGTAGATCTGGATGCAGCCAGCAGCCGGGCCTCTTCGACCAGGTCGACTCCATCTTCGCGAGCTTCTTTGGCTTCGGCTTCGGTATACAGCTTGATTCTTGGCGCGTCGTGCTCGATATCAGTCGGCAAGACGGCTTCGGCCCCGTATACGAGGAAGAATGGTGTGAAGCCGACTGAGCGGTTTGTCGTTGTGCGCAGACTCCACAGCACATTGGGCAACTCTTCAATCCAGCAGCCGGCTGCTCGCTCGAGCGGCTCCACCAGCCGGGGCCGGATGCCGGCTAGGACCAAGCCGTTAGCCTTCTCCACTTGTCCGTTGGACTCTGGGTGTGCCACAGAGGCTAGGCCCATCCAGATCCCCATTTCCCCGCAATAGCGGGAGAAGATGCCTTGGGCGAAGTTGCTGCCGTTCTCGGTGATGATGTTGTGGGGGTAGCCGAATCTCACAATGATTTCCTTGAGGAATGTGACGGCTGTGGAGCCGTCCAGCTTCTTGATTGGCTTGGCTTCGATCCACTTGGTGAATTTGTCAATCATCACCAGGAGATGTGTCATGCCGCCTCGCGCTGTTTTGAACGGACCCACCATATCCAAGCCCCATACGGCAAATGGCCATGTGATGGGGATGGTTTTCAAGGCGGAAGCCGGCTGGTGTCTCTTCTTTGCGAAGCGCTGACAGCCGTTGCACTTCTTCACCAACTCTTCTGCGTCTCTGAGCGCAGTCGGCCAGTAAAAGCCGTGCCGGAAGGCTTTGGCCACTATGGCTCTGGATGAGACGTGATGTCCGCACTCTCCTTGATGGATTTCCCGTAGGAGTTCAATCCCTTCAGCCGGCTCGACGCACCACTGGAACACCCCACTTACGCTGCGTTTGTACAGCTGGTGGTTGATGATTGTATAGGCCTTGGCCCTTCTCTCAATCTGCCTGGCCTGGACTCTATCATCAGGCAGCACACCATCGGTGAGGTAGGAGAGGAATTCTTGTGCCCATGAAGGTACGCATCTTATCTCGAATACGCTGACCAACAGGGCCTCCTGCATGGGAGCTTCCGGATTCGACTGCATGGTCGCCGGGTTCGGCTTGCTAGCCGGCGGGTTCGGCTTGCTAGCCCCCGAGTTTGGCGATGAAGCCCCCGGGTTGGACTGAGAAGTCCCCGGGTTCGGCATGGTAGCCGGTGGGTTCGGCTTGTTAGCCCCCGACTTGGGCGATGAAGCCCCCGGGTTGGACTGAGAAGTCCCCGGGTCAGCCGGCACGAATATTGAATCCGAGTCCGGTGACGGTATGATGGACGGCTTCTTGAGAACCGCCAAGGCGATGCCCGGCGGAATGGCTTGCCGGGTTGAGCCAATCTTGGACAAGGCGTCAGCCGCCTCGTTGTTTGCTCGTGGCACATGGTGGAATTCGCAGCCGTCGAAGAAGCCGGATAGCTGCTGGACATGGAAGCGGTATGAGGCCATGTTGGCGTCCTTCGCGTCCCAGTCGCCAGATGCTTGCTGTATAACCAAGTCGGAGTCACCGAAGCAGAGTATGCGACGCACGCCAATCTCCTTGGCCAGCTTCAGCCCATGAATGAGCGCTTCATACTCCGCCACATTGTTTGATGCGGCGAAGTGGATCTGCAGGACGTAGTCCAGCCGGTCTCCCTTGGGAGAGGTGAGGACGATGCCGGCTCCCAAGCCGTTGCGCATCTTCGAGCCGTCAAAGTGCATCTTCCAGTGTGTGGAATCCGGCACAGGCGGCAGGTACTGCATCTCAGCCCAGTCGACGAAGAAGTCCGCGAGGATCTGCGACTTGATGGCTGTGCGTGGCTCGTAGAGGATGGTGTGGGCGGCTAGCTCCAGGGCCCACTTGGCAACCCGGCCGTTGGCATCCTTGCTGCCGATGATTTCCGCCAAGGGCGCTGTGGCAACCACCTTGATGGGGTGCTCTTGGAAGTAGTGCTTGAGCTTCTTGGCCGCCATGTAGACGCCGTAGGTGACCTTCTGGTAGTGGGGGTAGTTTTGCTTCGACTGGGACAGCACTTCGCTAAGGTAGTAGACCGGACGCTGGACCAGCTGCTCCCTGCCGTCTTCTTTGCGTTCCACCACCAGGACAACGCTAACCACTCGATTGGTGGCTGCGATGTACAACAGCATTGGCTCCATTGAAGCCGGCGTTGCAAGGATTGGCGCGGTTGAGAGCACGCGCTTCAAGTCACGGAAAGCCTCCCCCGCCTGCGGTGACCAGACGAACTTGTCCGCCTTCTTCATCAATTGATACAGGGGCAGTGCCTTCTCCCCCAGCCGGCTGACGAAGCGGCTCAAGGAAGCCAGGCAGCCAGCGAACTTCTGGACGTCCTTGAGGCACTGCGGCAGTTCCATCTTCTCCAGGGCACTGATCTTCTCCGGGTTGGCTTCGATCCCTCGCTGAGAGACGAGGTAACCAAGGAGCTGGCCAGACGGCACGCCGAATGTGCACTTGGCCGGGTTGAGCTTCATCCGAAATCTTCTCAGATTGGTGAAGGTTTCTCTCAGGTCATCAAGGAGGGTAGTCGTCTCCTTGGTCTTTACAACGACATCATCCACATATGCGTGAACGTTTCTGCCGATTTGATCCTGCAAGCATTTTTGCATACACCTTTGGTAGGTGGCGCCTGCATTTTTCAAGCCGAACGGCATAGTCGTGTAGCAATAAGCCCCATACGGGGTAATGAACGAAGTCTTTATTTGATCATCCGGATTCAAAGGAATCTGGTGGTAGCCTGAATAGGCATCTAGGAAAGACAACAGTTCACAGCCGGCAGTCGAGTCTATGACTTGATCTATGCGCGGCAGGGGGAAGGGATCCTTCGGGCACGCCTTGTTCAGGCTGGTGTAGTCGATACACATGCGCCAGGAGCCGTTCTTCTTCAAAACCAGGACCGGGTTTGCCAACCAGTCCGGGTGCAGCACTTCCATGATGAAGCCGGCTGCCAGCAGCCGGGCGATTTCTTCACCGATGGCCTTCCTTCTTTCTTCGGCGAAGCGCCTGAGAGGCTGCTTCACCGGCTTGGCTTCAGGCCGGACGTGGAGGTGGTGCTCAGCCAGCTCCCTCGGCACACCCGGCATGTCTCTTGGAGTCCATGCGAAGATGTCCCGATTCTCACGGAGGAAGCTGGTAAGCTCGCTTTCCTATTTCTTGCTCAAGCCGGCACCGATGGTGACGTACTTGTCCGGCTGCGCCGGGTCCAGCAGGATCTTCTTGGTGTTGTCGGCCGGCTGGAAGTGAGTCGTCCCAGCCGGGTTGCCTGCAGCCGGCATGTCTGTCTGCGAGGCCTTGGCGAGGGCGACGGCGTCGTGGATAAGCTGCTTCTCGGTGGCGATGACCAGCGTCTGGGCCATCTTGGAGCTCTGCGTGGCGCAGTCCATGGAGCGGCGATAGTCGCCGGCTATGGTGATGACCCCCTTGGGGCCAGGCAGCTTCATCTTCAGGTACCCGTAGTGGGGCACCGCCATGAACTTGGTCAGGGCCGGCCTGCCCAGGAGCGCGTGGTAGGGACTCACGAGGTCCACCACCTCGAACTCGATTCTCTCGGTGCGGAAGTGATCCGGCTTCCCGAACATCACCTCCAGCGTGATCCGGCCGATCGGCTGGCAGCAGTGGCCTGGCACGATGCCATGGAAGACGGTGGGGGTGGGGCGCAACTCGGCCTCCTGGATGCCCAGCTTGCGGGCGGTGTCGCGGTAGAGGATGTTGATGCTGCTGCCGCCGTCGATGAGGACGCGCGAAAAACGCACGCTGCGCCGGGTTGTGCCGATGGTGGGGTCGAGGACCATGGCGTAGCTGCCCGGCTTCGGCAGGACAGCCGGTGTGTCGCGGCGATCAAAGGTGATGGCCTGCTCTGACCAGTTTAGGTACTGGGGGACCGGCGGTATGACCGCGTTGACCTCGAGGGAACGGCTCTGCTGGCTCGTCTTGTCCTCGGGCTCGGAGGTGAAGATGATGTAGGTAGCATCTTCGGCCAGATATCGGCCGCCATGGTGCACTTGGTTAGCCTCGTGGTGCTCGAGGTTGGCGTTCTCTGCGTCGGCTTGGCCACCCGGCCCGCCGGCTGGTGGAGGCGGGGGTGGAGGCGGGAGAGGTTCACCGCTTGTCAGCCGCTTCATGAAGTGGCAGTCGCGGGTGGTGTGGTTGGAGGGATTCTTGCCGCTGTGGTACTTGCACGGCGAGTCGAGCATCTGCTCAAAGGTGTACTTCGGCTTCCACTGCCGGTCCTGCTTCTGGCGGCGGCTGCCGCCTGCCGCATTGTCTGCCACGGCAGCTACGTGGGCGGAGCCGTACCGGCGGTCCGGCTGGTCGCTGTGACGCTTGCCACGGTAGTTGTCCCGCCGGCTGCCATGAGAGGCGCCATCTGCCGGCTTGTGCTCAGCCGACTTGTGGTGGTCCCGCCTGGAGGGAGCCGGTGCTGGGTCAGCCGGCGCCTTGCCGGCTTCTTCAGCCAGCGCGTACTTATCGGCAATGGCCATGAGGGCGGCCATGGACTTGGGCTCGCTGCGGCGCAGCTTGTGCCACAGCATGGTGTTTGGCCGGCAGCCTCCCATGAAGAAGCTGATGGCCTGGATCTCGTGCACACCCTCGCAGGAGTTGCGCATCTCGCACCAGCGCGTTAGGTATGCGCGGTCCGTCTCGTCCGGGCCCTGCTTGCACATCTCAAGCTGTTGGGGCCGACCCGGCCGGCGGTAGCAGCCGGTGAAGTTGCTAATGAAGGCCGCCTCGAAGTCCAGCCAGCCGTTTATGCTGCCGGCTGGCAAGTTGTTGAGCCATGTGCGGGCGGAGCCGAGCAGCATGAGGGGGGAGTAGCGCACAGCCCAGCGCTTGTTGCCTTTGGCGATGCCGACTGCGGTGGAGTAGTCCTGCAGCCAGTCCTCCGGCTTGGCAGTGCCGTCGTACTTGGGGGTGTCGCGCGGGAGCTGGAAGCCGTCGATCATGGGCTCGTTGATGATGCGTGGCCCGAAGCACTTTGGGCCGGCTGGCGCTTCTTCTTCCGCAATGCGGGATTCGACCAGCCGATCGAGGCGGTCTCTGGCGTCGGCGGGCTCGATGCGGGGGCCCAGCCGGGAACGTGCCGGCTGCTTCTGGAGCCGGCCGGTGCTGGCGGCGGGGCTCGGAGTCTTGCTCCTGGTTCCGGCTTGGCGGAGGCCGACTGCGGCTGCTGCCGCTCGGCTGGTGGCTCGGCCGGCCCGAGCTTGCGTGCGTGGCCCGGGAGTCACGGTGCCGGCTTGGTGCTGGGGAGGCGGACTCGGCCGTGTCCCTGGCGCCTTCCCTGTCGTTGCCTGCAGCGCCACGAGCGTGAGAAGCTCTGGGGGCATTGACATACCTGGGGTCGGCCGCCTGCTTGTTGGCTGCGTTGAGCAGCTCAGTCACCCGCATGGTTTGGCGGCGTAACTCTTCGCCTTCAAGGCGGTTCAGCTCTTCTGCGGCGGCTTGTGCCGCGCGCATGTTCTTGTCGGGGGTGTTGTAGACGGGTAGCTCCGCGGACGGAGCCGGCGAAGGAGCGCCGTCGCGGGCGATCTCGGCGCCAAGGTCGCGGCCCCTGCGGCGGATC
Source organism: Lolium perenne (assembly GCF_019359855.2). NCBI lineage: Eukaryota > Viridiplantae > Streptophyta > Magnoliopsida > Poales > Poaceae > Lolium > Lolium perenne. The sequence continues at coordinate 67,503,247 of NC_067247.2, forward strand.
TGGCCGGCTCGGCTGGGACCGTCGCCGCCTGGAGTGAGGCCGTGGGCGCGGTTGTACTCGCGCTGGGTGATCTCCATCTGGCGCTTAGCAGCAGCCAGTTCTTCGGTTTGCTTGAGGAGGAGCTGGCGGTGCGCCTCCAAATCCGCCTCGATGGTGGTGGGGTCGCCGCCAGGCGTGAGCGGGGTGCTCAGTTTTGCCCGGACTTCATCCAGCCGGGACGGTGGAAGTGGCGCCTTTGGGCCCGAGCCGGAGGCGTTGGGGTCGACGTTGCGCTCCAGGTTGGGGCCACGGGTGCGCGGGTTCTTGGTGGGGAGCTCCTCGCCAGCCATCATGACTTGCACGACGGCGGGGCTGGCGGGAGCGCTGCTGCCGGCTCGCGGAGGAGGGCTTGCGCAGCGCAGCACCTGCCGCGGGTAGCGCGGCGGTGCGACGGTGGTGACGTAGACGTCGTGGCCGCCGAAGGAGATGACGCTGCCGCCGGCTGGGAAGGGCCGGTCGGCGAAGCAGCCAGCGTTGTCGCTGACGCAGTCGAGGGAGCCGAATCTCCAGATCAAGCCTGAAGCGACTCGCTCGCCGGTGGTGATGGTGAGGCCCGTCCGGATGAAGACACCGGCCGAGGACGCTGAAGGCCCCACGGTGGGCGCCAAATGTCGTGGTATCGTCACGGCATATGCCATAGGGTGGCTAATCGAAGTGGTTCCTGAGAGATCTCACGGCGGTATCCGGATGCGGGTATGGGGACGAGCGACACGGCGACGTACCCAGGTTCGAGGCCCTCCGATGGAGGTAACACCTCTACTCCTGCTATGAGTGTATATGATGATCACACAATACAATGGTGCTCCTAGAGCTGTGTCCGGCTGCTCCTGGGAGGCTAAGGGAGACGATGGTCTCTCTCACAGGGCAGCGCTAAGAGTGGAATGAAGTGAGAATGATCGATCGATCCCCTGCACGAGAGGGGGTAGTGCGGCTTATATAGGCACCGGCACTTTACATATAAGACCCTATAGTCTACTGGCCGGCTTGGCCGGCTTCGGCTTCCGCTCCTTCCCGAGGCGGTGACATCAGGAGCCGTTGAGGCATCGTGGCCTGTCCCATCCGGCTGCCAAGGTCAGCGGTATGGAGAGGAGGTGTCCCTGTCGCCGTCAGCCACTGTAGCCAGTACGGATCGACGTAGACCAAGATGGCCTGTCCGGCGCGTGGCACTATTGCTCCACAGTGCCCCGCGCTTTATGGAAGATGCAGTCAGCGTGGACTTTGGGAACCCGGATCACCAACCCGGTTCCTTCTAGTGCAAGAATCGCCAGCCTCGAGTCGGTCTGAGGTACAAACCCCCAGTCGGATATGGCTTGTAGAAGCCGGCCCAGCTACAGCATTGGTGGCCGTAGCCAGGCCGACTAGGACCTAGAGCCAGCCGGCTTCCGGACCAGCCGGCCACGGCGCCAGCCGGCTGCTCCTCAGCCGGCCTTTGCTGCGAGCCGGCCAGTGGCCAGCCGGCTGCTCCGCGTCCATTGCCCTACCCGGGGTCTTCCCCCCGACAATATTGGAGTGAAACGCATGAAGAAACTCCATACCGATGGATTACTAGAATCACTTGACTTTGAGTCACTTGATAGATGCGAAGCATGTCTGATGGGAAAAATGACTAAGACTCCATTCTCTGGTATTATGGAGCAAGCTACAGACTTATTGGAAATCATACATACCGATGTGTGCGGACCGATGAGTGTAGCCTCGCGCGGTGGTTATCGTTATGTTCTAACCTTCACATATGATCTGAGTAGATATGGGTATATCTATTTCATGAAACATAAATCCGAAACTTTCGAGAAGTTTAAGGAATTCCAAAGTGAAGTAGAAAATCAAACAAGAAGATTAAATTTCTACGATCTGATCGCGGAGGTGAATATCTGAGTTATGAGTTTAGCATGCATTTAAAGAAATGCGGAATACTTTCACAATTGACACCGCCGGGAACACCACAACGAAACGGTGTGTCCGAACGTCGTAATCGAACTCTCTTAGATATGGTTCGTTCTATGATGTCTCTTACTGATTTGTCGTTATCATTTTGGAGTTATGCATTAGAGACAGCTGCATTCACTTTAAATAGGGCACCATCCAAATCCGTTGAAACGACACCGTATGAATTATGGTTTAATAAGAAACCTAAGCTGTCGTTCCTTAAAGTTTTGGGTTGCGAAGCCTATGTAAAAAAGTTACAACCGGACAAGCTAGAACCCAAAGCGGAGAAATGCGTCTTCATAGGATACCCTAAGGAAACTGTAGGGTACACTTTCTATCACAGATCCGAAGGCAAAATCTTTGTTGCTAAGAATGGAACCTTTCTTGAGAAAGAATTTCTCACTAAAGAAGTGACTGGAAGAAAAATAGAACTCGACGAGATTACTGAATCTTCACTCGTTGATCAGAGTAGCGCAGTACCGGAAGTTGTTCCTGTGCCGCCTGCACCGGTAACAGAGGAAGCTAATGATAATGATCATGAAACTTCGAATGAGATAGCTACTGAACCTCGCAGATCGACAAGGGAACGTGCCACTCCTGATTGGTATGATCCTTGTCTAAATGTCATGATTGTGGATAACAATGATGAAGACCCTGCGACGTATGAAGAAGCGATGATGAGCCCAGATTCCAACAAATGGCAAGAAGCCATGAAATCCGAAATGGGATCCATGTATGATAACAAAGTGTGGACTTTGGTAGACTTACCTGATAGCCGCAAGGCTGTCGAGAATAAATGGATCTTCAAAAGAAAAACAGATGCTGATGGTAATATTACTGTCTATAAAGCTCGACTTGTTGCAAAGGGTTTCTGACAAATTCAAGGTGTTGACTACGATGAGACTTTCTCACCTGTAGCGAAGCTAAAATCTGTGAGGATTTTGTTAGCAATAGCTGCATTTTTTGATTATGAGATTTGGCAGATGGATGTCAAAACGGCGTTCCTTAATGGAGACATTGAGGAAGAGTTGTATATGGTACAACCCATAGGTTTTGTCGATCCTAAAAATGCTGACAAGGTGTGCAAACTTCAGCGTTCAATTTATGGACTGAAGCAAGCATCCAGAAGTTGGAACCGACGCTTTGATAAGGTGATATACAGTGTCATGGAGAGGCCTGTATTTACAAGAAAGTGAGTGGGAGCTCTGTAGTGTTCCTGATATTATATGTAGATGACATATTATTGATTGGGAATGATATAGAACTATTAAGCAGTGTAAAAGGTTATTTGAATAATAGTTTTTCAATGAAAGACCTTGGTGAAGCATTGTATATATTAGGCATCAAGATTTATAGAGATAGATCAAGACGTCTAATAGGGCTATCACAGAGTGCATACCTGGACAAGATTCTAAAGAAGTTTAGAATGGATGAAAGTAAGAAAGGGTTCTTACCTATGTTACCAGGCAAGGTCTTGAGTAAGAATCAAGGACCAGCTACGGCAGAAGAAAGAGAAAGGATGAATCAGACCCCCTATGCCTCGGCAGTAGGCTCTATCATGTATGCCATGCTATGTACTAGACCGGATATAGCACATGCTGTTAGTTTGACTAGCAGATATCAAAGTGATCCAGGAATGGAACACTGGACAACGGTCAAGAATATCCTGAAGTATTTGAAAAGAACTAAGGATATGTTTCTTTGTTATGGAGGTGACTAAGAGCTCGTTGTAACCAGTTACACCGATGCAAGTTGGAACACTGATCCTGATGACTCTAAGTCTCAGTCTGGGTACGTGTTTTTATTGAATGGTGTTGCAGTAAGCTGGGAAAGCTCGAAGCAGTGCACGGTGGCGAAGTCTTCAATAGAATCGGAGTACATAGCGGCTTCAGAGGCTTCATCAGAAGCGGTATGGATGAAGAGGTTCATTGTAGAGCTCGGTGTGGTTCCTAGTGCATTGGACCCACTAGTCATCTACTGTGACAACATGGGTGCCATCGCCAATGCACAAGAACCAAGGTCACTGAAGAGGGTGAAGCATATCAAGTTGCGTTATCATTCGATTCGCGAGTACATCGAAGATGGAGAAGTAAAGATTTGCAAAGTACACACAGATCTGAATGTAGCAGATCCGTTGACTAAAGCTCTCCCTAGGGAAAAGCATGACCAACACCAGAATTCCATGGGTGTTAGGTACCTTACAATGTAATCTAGATTATTGACTCTAGTGCAAGTGGGAGACTGTTGGAGATATGCCCAAGAGGCAACAATAAAAGTGGTTATTATATATCTTTGTGTTTATGATAAATGTTTATATACCATGCTATAATTGTATTAACCGAAACATTCATACATGTGTGTTATGTAAACAACAATGAGTCCCTAGTAAGCCTCTTAACTAGCTTGTTGATTAATAGATGATCATGAACATTGGATGTTATTAATAACAAGGTTATGTCATTATATGAATGATGTAATGGACACACCCAATTAAGCGTAGCATAAGATCACGTCATTAAGTTATTTGCTATAAGCTTTCGATACATAGTTACCTAGTCCTTATGACCATGAGATCATGTAAATCACTTATACCGAAAAGGTACTTTGATTACATCAAACGCCACTGCGTAAATGGGTGGTTATAAAGGTGGGATTAAGTATCCGGAAAGTATGAGTTGAGGCATATGGATCAACAGTGGGATTTGTCCATCCCGATGACGGATAGATATACTCTGGGCCCTCTCGGTGGAATGTCGTCTAAATAGCTTGCAAGCATATAAATAGTTCATAAGAGACCACATACCACGGTACGAGTAAAGAGTACTTGTCAGGAGACGAGGTTGAACAAGGTATAGAGAGATACCGATGATCAAACCTCGAACAAGTAAAATATCGCGTGACAAAGGGAATCGGTATCGTATGTGAATGGTTCATTCGATCACTAAGTCATCGTTGAATATGTGGGAGCCATTATGGATCTTTAGATCCCGCTATTGGTTATTGGTCGGAGAGATTTCTCAACCATGTCTACATAGTACGCGAACCGTAGGGTGACACACTTAAGGTATGATGTCGTATTAGTAGAAGTTGAATATGGAATGGAGTTCGAAGTTTTGTTCGAAGTCTCGGATGGGATCCCGGACATCACGAGGAGTTCCGGAATGGTCCGGAGAATAAGATTCATATATAGGAAGTCATTTTATAAGTTTGAAAATGATCCTGTGAAATTTTGGAAGGTTCTAGAAAAGTTCGGAAGAATTCACTTTGGAAGGCGGAGTCCCGGAGGGACTCCACCTCCCATGGCCGGCCAACGCTAGAGGGGTGGAGTCCCAAGTGGACTCCACCAAGGGGGCCGGCCACCCCCCCTCATGGAAGGGTGGGAGTCCCACTTGAGGTGGGAATCCCACCTTGGGTAGGTTTCCCTACACATGGAAGGTTTTGGGTTGGGGTCTTATTCGAAGACTTGTAGTCCAACACTTGGGGGTTCCACCTATATAATGAGGGGCAAGGGGAGGGGGCCGGCCACCACAACACCACCACCTTGGCCGCACCCCAAGGAGGCCGGCCACCCCCTCTCCCAAACCCTAGCTGGACCACTCCTCCCCCTCTCCCGCAACGCTTAGCGAAGCTCCACCGGAGATCTCCATCACCACCGCCACCATGCCGTCGTGCTGCCGGATTCAAGGAGGAGCTACTACTTCCGCTGCCCGCTGGAACGGGGAGAAGGACGTCGTCTTCATCAACACCGAACGTGTGACCGAGTACGGAGGTGCTGCCCGATTGTGGCACCGTCAAGATCTTCTACGCGCTTTTGAAAGCGATAAGTGATCGTCTACCGCAGCAACAAGAGCCTCATCTTGTAGGCTTTGGAAATCTTCAAGGGTGAGTCTCGTTCATCCCCTCATTGCTCCCGTCTTCTAGATTGCATCTTGGCTTGGATTGCGTTCTCGCGGTAGGAATTTTTTTGTTTTCTATGCAACGAATCCCTACAGTGGTATCATAGCCGTGTCTATGCATAGATGGTTGCACGAGTAGAACACAATGTTTTTGTGGGCGTTGATTCTTATGTTGTCTTTAGTTTGAATACTTTGCATATTTGTGGCATAGTGGGATGAAGCGGCTCGGGCTAACTTTACATGACCGCGTTCATGAGATTTGCTCCACGCTTGACATGCAACTTGTATTGCATAAGTGGCTTTGCGGGTGTCTGTCTCTCCTACTATAGTGAAGATTCAATTTACTCTTCTATTGAAAACACTAGTATCACCGTTGTGGTTCATGTTCGTAGGTAGATTAGATCTTACTCGAAAACCCTAAACCACGTAAAATATGCAAACCAAATTAGAGACGTCTAACTTGTTTTTGCAGGGTTTGGTGATGTGATATGGCCATAATGTGATGATCATTATTGTATTGTGGCAACCGGCAGGAGCCTTATGGTTGTCTTTAAATTTCATGTTGAGTAGTATTTCAAAGTAGTTGTAATAATTGCTACATGAGGTGAACAACCATGAAGACGGCGCCATGGACCTTGACGCTACGCCGACGATGATGGAGATCATGCCCGTTGATGATGGAGATCATGTCCGTGCTTTGGAGATGAAGATCAAAGGCGCAAAGACAAAGGGGCCATATCATATCACATATGAACTGCATGTGATGTTAATCCTTTTATGCATCTTATTTTGCTTAGATCGTGACGGTAGCATTATAAGATGATCCCTCTCACTAAAATATCAAGATAATAAAGTGTTCATCCTTAGTAGCACTGTTGCCAAGACTTGTCGTTTCGAAGCATCTCGTGATGATCGGGTGTGATAGAATCAACAAGTGCATTCAACGGGTGCAAGCCAGTTTTGCACATGCGGATACTAAGGTTGCCTTGACGAGCCTAGCATGTACAGACATGGTCTCGGAACACGTGATACCGAAAGGTAGAGCATGAATCATATGATTGATATGATGAACACTTTGAGTGTTCGCCATTGAAATTACATCTTGTCTCGTGATGATCGGACTTAGGTGTGGTGGATTTGGTTCGTGTGATCACTATGTTGACTGCCAAAACCCACCGGCGGGCAGCGACTGTCAACACGGTAGAGCCGGGAAGAGCCTAGAGCTGCGGCTGGCTGAGACCCCTCCGAGCGACGGCCCGCAAAGCTCTTCTGGTCACACGTCCGATGCGAAGTGCAAGGGCGTGCCACCTGACCTATACCTGGTCAGGAAGGTGATGGAGATGCCTCGCTTAATTTCCTGCATGGCATACACGTAAACATTAAATACGAACCTCGATCGGCTCTCAGGTTATCCTGTGAATCGGCTCAAGGAGCCGATCCACCCATGATTCGTACGGGGTGCACGAATATATGGTGGTCCTGCTTGATCAAGATAAAGCTAATGAGATCTACGACGATTTAGGGTTTTCACCGCATAATCGGATCATCCTACTCCAGGTTGGGCCTCGCGGCCACGCACGGTGATCGTAAGCCGATCCTAAACAAGGCCTAAAAACCAACATGAAGTTGATCCCCGGAACATCCTGTTTAGGACTTGCGAACGACACCCTACGTGCCGCTGGATCCTCCACCCCTTCGTAAGGCCTAACTATTGCAGATATTAAACTAATCCTTGCAGAGCAAGGAGCAATCGTAACGGATCAGATCTACTAAATAATGATCAAGCGGGGTGCCGCCCCCACACCTGAGATAGGTGTGAGGGCGGCTAGACATGCAAGGGTTGCACTACGCTAGCATGTTACGCGAAGAACTATGCTAACCCTAACACATCTATGATAACTACGTTGCTCGCCATCAACAAGGCTTCAGTACGAGCAACGCATGAACAACGTGGAGCTTGTGCTGCCTAGATCGCAAGATGCGATCTAGGCAGCATGTCGCTTACCGGATAGAAACCCTCGAGACGAAGGAGTTGGCGATGCGCCGAGATTGGTTTGTTTGGTTGAACGTGAGTTGTTGTTTATTCCATAAACCCTAGATACATATTTATAGTCCAGCGGACTTTCTAACGTGGGAATAATCCCCACCGTGTACGATACCAACTCTAACTTCTGATCTAAGATACAATCTACCATAATTAAAGATACACGGGCAATCGAGCCCAAACTCCTCGTGCAAGGCCGCTTCAGAGATCTTCTACGTGTAATCTTCCAAGCCCATCTCTCTTACGGCCCACCTCCTGATTTGGCCAAAATCTGGTGATAACACATGCCCCCCTGGTTTTGGCAATGATAATTCCAAAACCACTCTGTTTTTCCTCTGAAGGGTCATGTCGTGGCAGAGCAGAGCCGTTGCAGTATCCGCTATCATTATGCCCTGCCTTCTCAGCTTCTCTGCAAAATTCGATAACTCTGGCATCACCTCCTCGGAAACTGCAAGGGCATTAATTCCCACCAGGCTTCTCATTATTTAACCGTGCCGACTGATTAACTCTCTTTATCCCCTTCCTCTGTTCCAGCCGTCGGCACCCAAAAACTCTCTTCTCCCTCAGCCATGTCGTCTTCTTCCTCGTCTTCCGTCTCTCTCCAATCCTCTTCCTCAAGCGAGTTGGTCCCAGAGCACGACAAGATGGAGGCGTACAACCGCCGGGCTCCCAAACATTGGGACAAGCAGGAGTGGGACTTCGACTTCGTGCCGGAGGGTGAGGACCTCGTCTGGTCAGATGGGGCCATGCCCCTAACAGACGGGGAAGATGACCTACGGTACCTGGTTGACGGAGCACTGGAGAGCGGCGACGACGACCCTCCCTTTCGGGGTAAATTCACATCTGTCACCAAAAGAGAAGAAGAGGATGTCGAAGACGAAGACATCTCCTCCGACATGAAGAAGGGACAGGAGGACGACACCTCCTCCGACGAACCGCCGGCGAAACGCATCCGGGGCTGGGCTTGGTCAGACGAGGACGATGATGATGACGAGGAAGAAGCCTCCGCTGAAGGTTACAGTAGCAGCACCGAGGGATTCGTCGACAGCAGCAATGAAGGCAGCTACCTCAGCGACGGCGAAGACGGCAACAGTCCTTAGAATAGGGACCTACTAGCATAAGATTAGCAGTAGCAATCTGTCCCCTTTGCTGAACAATCGGCTCCTCTTTATAAGAAATCTCATTATTAATGAAAAATTTCTTTTGATTTTGCCAATGTTCTTTATGTCGACTCAGCCGATTTTCCTCATCTGACCTTGATGGTTGCTAACCAATGCTTAATGACCAGCGAGACAAGCTAATTCAATCATCCTTCCAAGTTAACTTCCAAGTTAGCTAGCCCTGCCGATGACAATAGCTCTGGGTGCAGCCGAATTAGCTTGTCAATTCGGTCAATGCTCGATGAGCCGATGGCAACGCATCGGTCTCTCACAATAAATTTCAAGATAGATCCATCCGGACTCAAACTCCCGGTCAAACAGGGCCAAGCCATAACCATGTTAAACTTAGCGGCAAAACTCCTGAAATAATGCCCAGCCTCCTCATTAACCATAAATTTCAGACATTCTTCCGCCGCATCCTTCTCTTCCAGATCCTCTTTGCCTTCAGGAGAGTCCTAGGACTATTGCTGGATCAATTCAAACGCCGAAGCTGCCACTTCTGCAGAACAGGCATTACTTGTCCACAAATTCCCTCGTGATGGTATGCAGTGACGTTTTACAATCCTGCTCTGTTTTCTTATAGCAACCATTTCTCGAAGTCAAATCGAGATGCAGAGCTAACCGATTTCAGCAAAATCGGCTTCTTATAGCAAAGGACCTTTCGGGGCAAGCTGCCCCCCGAGCCTCGGTCGGGGCGAGAAATAGCAGTGAGCCGACCAAGTCGGTCATCCTCGGTCTCCAACTCGTGATGCAGTATCCGCCGATTCCAACAAAATCGGTTCTTCAGAGTGAAGCAATTTCCATGCGAGCTGCCCCCCGAGCTTCTCCAGCTTACATCTTGTGCCTGGCTGATCAGATCGGCTCGTCATCTTTGGCAGGCCGAAGTAACTTCTGGCGAGGATGCCTTTGAATTTCTGATGCCCTCCAAAACTCCGGACGTAACAACCCCTGGAAGTGACAGCTACCAAGTCACAGCCTTGGCCAAGCCTTAGGCAAAAAACGTTACAGCCGATTGCTTCGTCATCGGCTGTTCTCCTGGTCCTAGAAGAGATATGCTCCCTTCGTTAGGCTCATCCTTACCCTGACTTGCTCTCGTCGTTGGTCAGGGTCATGACCCTCAAACTGCCCCGGCCGATACTGCAGGCACGAATACTCGCAAAGAGAACCCGGAGATCCTTTGAAGAGAAGATCCACTTCCTGCTCCATTGATCCTCTAATTATCACAGTCATACTTCTTGAGTCGATGGCCATGCATCGGCTTTCCTCTAATCGGCCCCTAGTGTTTCATTGTACACATGTTTGCTGCACATGCTCATCTGACTATATGCCCCCCGAGCCGAATCTGCCAGGTGACTGCAGATGTCGGCTTTATGATTAGCTAGGGCACTGCACTTGCACGTCGGCTCCGCAAGGATTCGTGCTGGCTTTCACCCGCCGATGTAGCCGCTGCCCAGTAGATCGATGTTGAGCACAAGCAGAACATGTGGTAAAGATAATTCTGGCCGATTGCTGGAATCGGCCTCCATATCGATTGAAGCGCTGACTGAAGGTTCTGTAACGTCCCTTCATAGACTTTTGGGGCCGATCACAAGGATCAGCCTCATCGCGTTTGCTCATCGCTTTGCCTCAGCTACATGGTCAGGCCAGTGGATAAAACCAGCTTAACTCTTCCCTTCGTCACGTCGATGCGCTCGCAGTCGTCCAAATTGATACCTGAGAGGGGTTCTTGGCCTGCTGCTTCCCATGCGTTCATGCCAGCCGTTGAAATTTCGGCTGAGTCATCGGCCTGGACGACCTCTACCTCATCTCCATCCCACTGTATTATGCATTGGTGCATCGTGGAGGGAATGCAGCAGTTGGCGTGGATCCAATCTCTCCCTAGCAGAACAGCATAAGTGCTCGTGCTATCGACGATGAAGAACGTTGTAGGGATAGTTTTCCTTCCTACGGTCAGATCCACGTTCAGAACACCTTGTGCGTCAGATGCTTGGCCGTTGAAATCGCTCAATGTCACATTGGTCTTGATTAGATCTGAGCTAGAGCGTCCCAGCCGACGTAGCATAGAGTATGGCATGATGTTGACTGCCGCTCCGGTGTCCACCAGCATCTTATTTACAGGCCTCCCATCGATGTAACCTCGCAAGTACAGGGCCTTCAGATGTCTGTAGCTTCTTTCTCGTGGCTTTTCAAAGATGACCGGCCGTGGGCCGCAGTCCAGTTGTGCCACAGGTGCTTCATATAACCTTGGAGCACTAAACTCCGTTGGAAGGATGAAGACCATGTTTGTGCCAGCCGATGTATCTTCATCGGCTTTCTTTTGCTTGGGGCGCCACTCTTTTCTTTGCGGCCGACCTTCTTCGTCCAGGGTTCGCTCAATCCTGGCGGCCAGATCAGGTCGTGCCTTCCTCAACGTGTGCAGGTACAATCTTTCAGCTTCTTCCAGCACACGCAGACGCTGAACCCTTCGTTTTTGGGAACGGCCGAGCCCATCAGGGCACCACCTGGGCCGATGATACTTATCTTCTTCACCATCGTCCTCTAGTTCCTCGAGATCTTCCATCCGAGTGGATTCAGCACGCTTGTCCCGAGGCGGGAGAGGCCCTAGACGCTTGAACACGGACACGTTAGCTGCATCCTTCTTCCTTTGTTTGCATTCTGGGCAGTTCTCGATTGTTGGCAATCGGCTCACTCCTGAGTCCCAGCAATGTTTGAAGAAAGGGCAGTCCCAGTGCCTATCCATGTCATCTTGCCCCTTTGACCTTCCTCCAGCGTGACGATTGTACCCGTCGTTGTTTCTATCATGCTGACGGTACCTCCTGTCCTCTGCATCAGACCGACAATTTCTCTCATCATCTACGTCGTAGCGCCGACGTCGGTCGTACCGTTGCTCATATTTGTCGAGGAGATGCTCGGAAAGTGGATGTTGATACCGCACGCTTCTCACTTCCTCCTCTGTCAGGTACCGTCTGTCATCATCTCGGGGCCGGTCGCGCGGATCGGCCTCCTCTTTATCCTTGCCACGGGAGTGGCTGCTTTCTGCTTCATCTTTGCCATGGCGGCTTGCAAGCCCTGCCATGTTGACACCAAAGGGGAACTCTGGCTTGCATATGGAGTGGCTGAGATCCACCATGTTGTCGCCAGGCAACGGACGTGTGTTTTCATTGAGCTCGATACCGTGCGCACGGGTCTTCTCAAAGGAGCCGATGAGTTCGGCTTCGAGGGCTGCCTTGATCTCGTCATGTTTCTCCTTGAGCTCATCGGGCAGATCCTCGTACTTGACCGGAGTGCTTTCCGCCATCTCAGATGTAGATGGCGATGCGGTTGATGTAGACGATTGTCCCACCGGGCGTGCCAGAATGTGTTGACTGCCAAAACCCACCGGCGGGCAGCGACTGTCAACACGGTAGAGCCGGGAAGAGCCTAGAGCTGCGGCTGGCTGAGACCCCTCCGAGCGACGGCCCGCAAAGCTCTTCTGGTCACACGTCCGATGCGAAGTGCAAGGGCGTGCCACCTGACCTATACCTGGTCAGGAAGGTGATGGAGATGCCTCGCTTAATTTCCTGCATGGCATACACGTAAACATTAAATACGAGCCTCGATCGGCTCTCAGGTTATCCTGTGAATCGGCTCAAGGAGCCGATCCACCCATGATTCGTACGGGGTGCACGAATATATGGTGGTCCTGCTTGATCAAGATAAAGCTAATGAGATCTACGACGATTTAGGGTTTTCACCGCATAATCGGATCATCCTACTCCAGGTTGGGCCTCGCGGCCACGCACGGTGATCGTAAGCCGATCCTAAACAAGGCCTAAAAACCAACATGAAGTTGATCCCCGGAACATCCTGTTTAGGACTTGCGAACGACACCCTACGTGCCGCTGGATCCTCCACCCCTTCGTAAGGCCTAACTATTGCAGATATTAAACTAATCCTTGCAGAGCAAGGAGCAATCGTAACGGATCAGATCTACTAAATAATGATCAAGCGGGGTGCCGCCCCCACACCTGAGATAGGTGTGAGGGCGGCTAGACATGCAAGGGTTGCACTACGCTAGCATGTTACGCGAAGAACTATGCTAACCCTAACACATCTATGATAACTACGTTGCTCGCCATCAACAAGGCTTCAGTACGAGCAACGCATGAACAACGTGGAGCTTGTGCTGCCTAGATCGCAAGATGCGATCTAGGCAGCATGTCGCTTACCGGATAGAAACCCTCGAGACGAAGGAGTTGGCGATGCGCCGAGATTGGTTTGTTTGGTTGAACGTGAGTTGTTGTTTATTCCATAAACCCTAGATACATATTTATAGTCCAGCGGACTTTCTAACGTGGGAATAATCCCCACCGTGTACGATACCAACTCTAACTTCTGATCTAAGATACAATCTACCATAATTAAAGATACACGGGCAATCGAGCCCAAACTCCTCGCGCAAGGCCGCTTCAGAGATCTTCTACGTGTAATCTTCCAAGCCCATCTCTCTTACGGCCCACCTCCTGATTTGGCCAAAATCTGGTGATAACACACTAAGACAATTCGAGGGATATTGTTTTGAGTGGGAGTTCACCTAGATTTTTAATTTTGTTGAATTAAATTTTGAACTCAATTTGTCATAAACTTAGTCTAAACTATTGCAAATATATGTTGTAGATATGGCGTTCCCAATCAATTTTAACCAGTTCCTAGAGAAAGAAAAGCTTAAGAGCAACGGTAGCAACTTCACCGACTGGTTCCGTCATGTGAGGATTTTCCTCGCTGGTGGAAACCTGCAATATGTGCTTGATGCACCGCTAGGTGACCCTCCTGCAGAAACTGAAACCGATGAAGTAAAGAATATTTACGCGACTCAGAAAACTCGGTACTCTCAAGTTCAGTGTGCCATCATATGCAGTCTGGAAGCCGATCTTCAAAAACGTTTTGAGCACCACGATCCTCATGAGTTGGTCAATGAGCTGAAAGCTATCTTTGAGACTCATGCGGCCGTGGAATGCTATGAAGCATCAAAACACTTCTTCAGCTGCATGATGGAAGAAGGCAGCTCCGTTAGTGAGCACATGCTCATCATGACTGGGCATGCGAAGAAACTCAGTGACTTGGGAATAGTGATTCCTAACAGACTGGGGATTAATCGTGTCCTTCAATCACTGCCACCTAGTTACAAGAACTTTGTGATGAACTACAATATGCAGAACATGAACAAAGAGTTACCTGAACTCTTCGCCATGCTGAAATCTGCTGAGATTGAGATCAAGAAAGAGCACCAAGTGTTGATGGTCAACAAGACCACCAGTTTCAAGAAACATGGCAAGTCTAAAGGTAAATTCAAGAAGGGTGGCAAGAAAGATGCCACGCCTCCTATGAAACCTAAGAATGGCCCTAAGCCTGATGCTGAGTGCTATTACTGCAAGGAGAAGGGACACTGGAAGCGTAATTGCTCCAAGTATTTGGCTGATCTGAAGAGCAGCCTTGTCAAGAAGAAGAAAGAAGGTATATCTGATATACATGTTATAGATGTTTATCTTACTGGTGCTCGTACTAGTACCTGGGTATTTGATACTGGTTCGGTTGCTCATATTTGTAACTCAAAACAGGAACTAAAGAATAAACGAAGACTATTGAAGGATGAAGTGACGATGCGCGTTTGTCGTGGTATCGTCACGGCATATGCCATAGGGTGGCTAACGAAGGTGGTTCCTAGGAGATCTCACGGCGGTATCCGGATGCGGGTATGGGGACGAGCGACACAGCGACGTACCCAGGTTCGAGGCCCTCCGATGGAGGTAACACCTCTACTCCTGCTAGAGATGTATATGATGATCACACAATACAATGTTGCTCCTTGAGCTGTGTCCGGCTGCTCCTGGGAGGCTAAGGAAGACAAGAGTCTCTCTCACATGGCAGCGCTAAGGGTGGAAGTGAGGTGAGAATGATCGATCCCCTGCACGAGAGGGGGTAGTGCGGCTTATATAGGCACCGGCACTTTACATATAAGACCCTATAGTCTACTGGCCGGCTTGGCCGGCTCCGGCTTCCGCTCCTTCCCGAGGCACTGACGTCAGGAGCCGTTGAGGCCTCATGGCCTATCCCATCCGGCTGCCGGAGTCAGCGGTATGGAGAGGAAGCGTCCCTGTCGCCATCAGCCACTGTAGCCAGTACGGATCGACGTAAGCCATGATGGCCTGTCCGGCGCGTGGCACTATTGCTCCACAGTGCCCCGCGCTTTACGGAAGATGAAGTCAGCGTGGACTTCGCGAACCCGGATCACCAACCCGGTTCCATCTAGTGCAAGACTCGCCGGCCTCGAGTCGGTCTGAGGTACAAACCCCCAGTCGGATATGGCTTGTAGAAGCCGGCCCAGCTACAGCATCGACGGCCGTAGCCAGGCCGACTAGGACCTAGAGCCAGCCGACTTCCGGACCAGCCGGCCACGGCTCCAGCCGGCTGCTCCTCAGCCGGCCTTTGCCGCGCGCCGGCCAGAGGCCAGCCGGCTCCTCCGGGTCCATTGCCCTACCCGGGGTCTTCCCCCTGACATTAGCCCCCGAAGCTGGCAAGGTCCTGCGTTTAGAAGGACCTAGGCAGGTTTTCCTGGCTTTCTGATCTCTTGGACATGCTTAACGGCACTCGGAGGGGCCGGCTGAGAATTTCCATTCAGGCGGCTTCGCCCTCATCCGGCTCGTTCTGGCCGGCTGCTCCTAGCCGGCCGCTGTTTTCACTTCTGCAGCTTTTGCTTTTTCACAAGTCTTGGCGATGTCTCCGCCTTGTTGGGAGAGTTTTGGGCCGAGTTGAACTTAATGTCCGGCTCCGGCTTGCGGCGCGCCGAAGTCTCCGCCGCCTCGGGTCCTGCGCCCGGCTTGACCGGTCTGACGTCAGGCCGCTACTGCCGGTTCGTCTGGTCACATAAATGTCTCCTCCGGATCCGGTGCGCTTGTGCGCGACGTGGTGTGGCGGTTTCTGGTAACCGCAGCGATCGTGGGGGGAGTTATGGCGCAGAAAATCCGGGCGACGTGGCCACGTCTGCCACTTGGAGGCCAACCGTCCACCACGGGCGGCTATAAATGCCGCGCGGGGGGGATCGAGGCGGCGTTTCCCGCACTCCTTCTTCCTCGCGCTCTCGCTCCGCTCGCGTCTCCTGCGCTCTTCCTCGCGCCCGAGCTCCTCGCTGCCTCGGCGAACGCTTCTCACTGGCGAACTCCGGCGAGCACACCTCCGCCGATCCGCCGCCGCTACTCCGACGAGCCGGCACCACGGGGCCTCGTGTTTCAACGGTGCGCCCTCCGCCGCCGCCGTCGCCGCCGCCGTCGCGAGGTTCCTCTTCTCCATTCCGCCTCTCGTGGTCTTCTTCTTCCTCCTCTTCGTCAATGGCCTCCGCCAGTGGGTCTTGGAGGGGGTCGTACATGAGGGACGACGACATCGAGCGTCTGGTGCGCCTCTGCCGGATCCCGTCGACGGTGATCACGAGGACGCCCGGCGCGGAGGTGGAGCCCGCGCCGGAGCCCGGCGAGCGCGTCGTCTTCGGCGCGCACCTCGACCGCGGGTTGGGCCTGCCGGCGTCCAACTTCTTCCGCCACTTCCTCGAGTATTTTGGCTTGCAGCCGCACCACCTGCCGGCCAACGCTTGCGTCCTCCTCAGCTGCTATGTGGCTTTCATGGAGGCGTATGCCGGCTTGTGGCCGGACATAGATTTCTGGAGCCGCCTCTTCTTCATCAAGGCGCAGACCACCGACGGCCACCTGCGGACCTGCGGCGCCGCCTCGATCTACTCCCGGCCGAGTACGCCCTTCCCCAAGATTCCAACTGTCGACTCGGTGAAGAATTGGCAAATGTCGTTCTTCTACGTGCGCAACGAGAATCCGGGCTTCGACCGGATCAACCTGCCGGAGTACAATCCGGCTCCTCCAGTCGGCCGGATCAACTGGGGCTACAACGCCCGCACGACGGACCCGGACGCGGAGGTGAGCCAGCTCTGGGACTTCCTGGGGGCCGCCGTCGCGAACGGGCTGACTGCCGAGGACCTCCTCTGCACCATCGCCGAGCGCCGGGTGCTGCCGCTTCAGCTGCGCACCCACAAGATCGGGCACATGTCCGGCCGGTTCGATCCGACCCGGACGTCCAAGGCGCCGCTCAACAAGGCCCAGGTGGCCCGCCGGGTGAACAACATCACCAAGGCGAACATGCCGGACGACTGGAACTACGGGCTGGCGCCCCGCAACCGGGACTTGCCGCCCGAGCTGGTAAGCTTGTTATTTTGGCCGACTTCCGGCTTGCGGCTGCGTGGCCGACTTCTCTCTCTTTCTGCCGACTTCCGGCTTGCTGTTTGCTTATATCTCCTGTTTTTCTAGCTCTTCGACCGCCAGAACGTCGAGGACGGCGACCTGGCGACAAGAAGGTGGACGCCGGATCACGCCGATCCGGCTGACCAAGCCGTCGACCAGGCCGGCGACGACGACCTGCTGCAGGCGCCTGACCAAGGAGGCCAAGGGGAGCACAACCCGCCACCTTCGCCAGAGCAGCAGGAGGACGACGAGCCGGCGACGTCCGCCACGGGGCCGATCCCCGCAGTGCCCCTGCGCGCGAGGCCGCCTAGCACCACGGTGACTTCGGCGCCCAAGGGGAAGAAGCGGGTCGGCGACCCCCGCTCCACCGTCGCCTTGGAGGCGAAGGCGAAGAAGCTCCGCCGGCAGCAGCCGAAGAAGGTTCCGGAGCAGGACGGGTGAGTTCTCTTTTTCTCTTGTTTGATTCCTTTTCTTTCCTTACTCATTATGCTTATCTTTTTCTTATTTGTTCGGCTAGGGCTCCCATCAAGTTTACTCAGGGCGGCGGCTCCCGGCAGGTTCCGCGTGTCGTGTCGCCGCCTCCGCGACAAAGGAGGGAGCCGACGCCGCAGCCTTCGGCGCGCGCGCCTACGCTGCCGCCGCCTGCGGGTACTCCGCCTCCCGCAGGGGCGCCTTCCTTCGCTGTGCCCCTGGCCTCAGCACCTGGCCGCGGCGCACGGGGCGAGCCGACGCGCCAGCCGACGCTGGACGACATGTTCCCGCGCCACACTCGTCTTCTAGACCCGGCAGCTGGAGCTGGTAGGGGCATGCCGCCTGCGACCGGAGCCAGAGCCAGCAGGGCTGTGCCGCCTGCGACTGGAGCCGGAGCCGGGCCGAGCGTGGTGGTGTTGGAGGAGAGCCCGGAGGGGGCACCTCAGGCGCCGGAGATGGCTGCTCCGACCGGGCCGACTGCTTCGCCCGGAGCGCCTTCGCCTCCGGAGCTGACAAGGGAGGAGCCGGCAAGGGACGAGCCGGCACGCACGGAAGACATCGGCTCGCGCGCGCTGGTGAGGACGGAGGCCCCGTCGGCGCCGTTGGGGGGCCTGCACGTGGCCAAGGGCGCTCGGCTTCTGCATGTGCCGTCCGCCTCCGACTCCAGCCTTGGCTCGGCTGGCACTATGGAGCAGGCGTGGCTCAGCGCGGACTCCTACGAGGTGACCAGCCGGGAGGGGAACCCAGGCCAGGCGTCGGTGAAGATGTTGTTCTCCGGCTTCCAGGCCAACCTCAAGGCCAGGGCTGCTGAGACCGCGGCCAACCTCGCCAAGGTGGAGGAAGCAAGCAAGGTGAGCACTTCATCTGTTTTTAAATTTGGTTATTATCCTGGTAGCCCTCCGAGGCGTGGGCCGGCTGCTTGGAGCCGGTCCGGGCTTCGTCTAGTTGACTGATTCTCTTTTTCCTTAGGCGGTGATGGAGCGGCGTACCAACTTGTACAACCGCACCGTGACCCACTATCACAAGGCCAAGATTGACCGGGCCGACTTGGCTCGCGAGCTGGAGGCCGTCAAGGGTAAGATCTTTTTCCTTCTGACTTGATGTCTTCTTTCTTTAGTCTTGGTTGGCTGATGCTTCTTTCTGGCTGCCTTGTAGCTGAAGCCGCCAGGGTCCCGCAGCTGGAGGCGGACCTTCGGGTTGCTCGTGCTCAGTGCACCGAGAGCGAGGAGGCGGGCCGGTCTGCTGCCGCCAAGCTCATGGTGGCTGAGGGGGAGCTGGTGCGGCTGCGCCGGCTTGAGGAGAACCACCTCAAGGAGCTTGCCCTCCTCAGGACGGCTGAGAAGGAGAAGGTGGATGACCTGAGCAAGCGGCTGACTGAGGTCGAGAAGCAGCGGCTTGCTCTTCAGGAGGAGGTAACCGCCAAGTATGCGGAGCTGTCGGCCACCGCCAAGCGCTGGGTGGAGGAGATTGGCATGCTTGACCGCGGCTTGTCGGGTGTGTGCATTTTCTCTTTCTTCCTTTCCCTTTGCCGGCTTTCGGCTGTCGGCTGCCGGCTTAGGTTGGCAGCCGGCGGCAGAAACTGATTTTTTCGCTATCTCCATCTTCGGGCTGGGGGCAGTCGGTTCTTGCCGGCTGCCGCCAGGCTTTTCCTTTTATCCTTCGAAATCTCCATCTTCGGGCTGGGGGCAGTCGGCTCGTGCCGGCTGCCGCCAGTCTTACTTTAGAGCTTCGGAATCTCCATCTTCGGGCTGGGGGCAGTCAGCTCTTGCCGACTGCCGCCAGGCCTACTTTAGGACTTCGAAAATTCGCATTTTTCAGCTTATTTCGGCTTTGGCAACTTCTGACGTGTTTCTCCTTTGCAGCGGCCTTCCTGGAGGCGCAGGATGCGGCGTTGGCGGCTGTTGGTGCCGCGCGCGAGGCTAGGAGGCGGGCGACTGGCGAGGGCAGCGCGGAGTACTTCACCATGGAGGATTACATGGCATCCATGGCCGCCCGCGTCGAGCCCATCACCAAGCTCGGCTGGGAGCTCCGGAAGGCGGCTGAGGAGCTGATCCAGATGTTGTGGCCGGCGGAGACGGTGCCACAAGATCTCTCCAACCTCATCTCCTGGCTGGAGCGGGCGCCGGATCGCTTCCTCGACTGGAAGGAGTCTGCCACGCGCGCTGGAGCCGACATGGCGCTGTCCTTCGTCCTCTCTTGGTACAACGAGGTGGACCTGGGGCAGCTCGAGTACCGGCGGGCCGGCGTGGAGGACAAGCTCCCGGCAGAATACAAGACAGCCCGGCTCGCCCGCGCCTGCGCCATCGCCGACTTCGTCGACAAGGGCCTCTTCATCCCGGACCCGAACCCGCCGTCTGAGGACGAGGACGAGGAGATGGAAGACAAGGAGGCGGAAGATGCTCCTGAGGATGACCCGGCAGCCGGCTCCGCTGATGCTCCTCCGGCTGGTCCTCCTCCAGCCGGTGCTTAGTTTACCTGTCCTTAGGTGTTTCTTTTGCCAAGACAATTCGTTAAATCCCCGGAATGCCGGGTGCATGTGTATGAATATTATCGTCCTTTTAGTATGTCGCACTTTAATGTGTTTGTTAATCATGTGTGTGCCGACTTGCTTTCTTTCGACTTGTTCGCTTTTTCCCATCCGCCCCACTCTGGCTTTGCTCTTGCCGGTCGTACGTCCGACTTGCGATCCGTCGCCGGATTAAGAGCGGGCCGCTGGGTGAGGCCGACAGTATTTCAGTCGAACGAGCCGAGTTCGGCAATCTGGCACTTTTATGAAAAGTTACAAGTCAATTCGCTTTCACTCTTTCCCTTAGTCGTCTTTCGCGTGCCGGCTCCCTAGGCCTTACTCCCGCCAGCCGGACAGCCGGGTTGCGGTCTGTAGCTGGATCGGAAGCCGGCTGTCGGAAATCGGATCACGTTACTGAGCCGGCCGCGTGAGAGGGTATAAGCCAATTGGCAAAACAAAGTAGAGTACGCAAAAAACTTGTCGGAAACGGCGCTCTTGGCGCATGCTTTTTCATAGCTTACAAAAGGGATACAAGGGATACATACATTCCTGCTCTCAAGTGTAAAATGGGCGGAGCAAGTTGACATTCCAGGGACGTTTAGTCTCCTCGTCAGCCTTGTCCGGCTTGTTTTCTCTAGCCTCTTGGGCATCTATGAGATAGTAGGAATCATTGCCTACTGCCTTGCTCACGATGAAGGGACCCTCCCATGGGGATGACAGTTTATGCTGTCCGGCTGTCCGCTGGATCAGCCGGAGCACTAGGTCTCCTTCTCGGAATGCTAAGGGTTGGACCTTCCGGCTGTGATAGCGTCGGAGGCTCTGCTAGTAGATAGTAGATCTGGACGCAGCCAGCAGCCGGGCCTCTTCGACCAAGTCGACTCCATCTTCGCGAGCTTTCTTTGGCTTCGGCTTCTGTGTAGAGCTTGATCCTTGGCGCGTCGTGCTCGATATCAGTCGGCAGGACGGCTTCGGCCCCGTATACGAGGAAGAATGGTGTGAAGCCGACTGAGCGGTTTGTCGTTGTGCGCAGGCTCCACAGCACATTGGGCAGCTCTTCAATCCAGCAGCCGGCTGCTCGCTCGAGCGGCTCCACCAGCCGGGGCCGGATGCCGGCTAGGACCAGGCCGTTAGCCTTCTCCACTTGTCCGTTAGACTCCGGGTGCGCCACAGAGGCTAGGGCCATCCGGATCCCCATTTCCCCGCAATAGCGAGAGAAGATGCCTTGGGAGAAGTTGCTGCCGTTGTCGGTGATGATGCTGTGGGGGTAGCCGAATCTCACGATGATTTCCTTGAGGAATGTAACGGCTGTTGTGCCATCCAGCTTCTTGATTGGCTTGGCTTCGATCCACTTGGTGAATTTGTCAATCATCACCAAGAGGTGTGTCATGCCGCCTCACGCCGTTCTGAACGGGCCCACCATGTCCAAGCCCCATACGGCAAACGGCCATGTGATGGGGATGGTTTTCAAGGCAGAAGCCGGCTGGTGCCTCTTCTTTGCGAAACGCTGGCAGCCGTTGCACTTCTTCACCAGCCCTTCTGCGTCTTTGAGCGCAGTCGGCCAGTAAAAACCATGCCGGAAAGCTTTGTCCACTATTGCTCTGGATGAGGAGTGATGTCCGCACTCTCCTTGATGGATTTCCCGTAGGAGTTCAATCCCTTCAGCCGGCTCGACGCACCGCTGGAACACCCCACTTATGCTGCGTTTGTACAGCTGGTGGTTGATGATTGTGTAGGCCTTGGCCCTTCTCTCAATCTGCCTGGCCTGGACTCTATCATCAGGCAGCACACCGTCGGTGAGGTAGGAGAGGAATTCTTGTGCCCATGAAGGTACGCATCTTATCTCGAATACGCTAACCAACAAGGCCTCCTGCGTGGGAGCTTCCGGATTCGACTGCATGGTCGCCGGGTTCGGCTTGCTAGCCGGCGGGTTCGGCTTGCTAGCCCCCGAGTTTGGCGATGAAGCCCCCGGGTTGGACTGAGAAGTCCCCGGGTTCGGCATGGTAGCCGGCGGGTTTGGCTTGTTAGCCCCCGACTTGGGCGATGAAGCCCCCGGGTTCGGCTGAGCAGCCCCCGGGTCAGCCGGCACGAATATTGAATCCGAGTCCGGTGACGGTGTGATGGACGGCTTCTTGAGAACCGCCAAGGCGACACCCGGTGGAATGGCTTGCCGGGTTGAGCCAATCTTGGACAAGGCGTCCGCCGCCTCGTTGTTTGCTCGTGGCACATGGTGGAATTCGCAGCCGTCGAAGAAGCCGGACAGCTGCTGAACGTGGAAGCGGTACGAGGCCATGTTGGCGTCCTTCGCGTCCCAGTCGCCAGATGCTTGCTGTATAACCAAGTCGGAGTCGCCGAAGCAGAGTATGCGACGCACGCCAATCTCCTTGGCCAGCTTCAGCCCATGAATGAGCGCTTCATACTCCGCCACATTGTTGGATGCGGCGAAGTGGATCTGCAGGACGTAGTCCAGCCGGTCTCCCTTGGGAGAGGTGATGACGATGCCGGCTCCCAAGCCGTTGCGCATCTTCGAGCCGTCAAAGTGCAGCTTCCAGTGTGTGGAATCCGGCACAGGCGGCAAGTATTGCATCTTGGCCCAGTCGACGAAGAAGTCCGCGAGGATCTGCGACTTGATGGCTGTGCGTGGCTCGTACAGGATGGTGTGGGCAGCTAGCTCCAGAGCCCACTTGGCAACCCGGCCATTGGCGTCCTTGCTGCCAATGATTTCCGCCAAGGGTGATGTGGCAACCACCTTGATGGGGTGCTCTTGGAAGTAATGCTTGAGCTTCTTGGCCGCCATGTACACGCCGTAGGTGACCTTCTGGTAGTGGGGGTAGTTTTGCTTCGACTGGGAGAGCACTTCGCTGAGGTAATATACTGGGCGCTGAACCAGCTGCTCCCTGCCGGCTTCTCTGCGCTCCACCACCAGGACAACGCTAACCACTCGGTTGGTGGCTGCGATGTACAACAGCATCGGCTCCATTGAAGCCGGCGTTGCGAGGATTGGCGCGTCTGAGAGCACGCGCTTCAAGTCACGGAAGGCTTCATCCGCCTGCGGTGACCAGACGAACTTGTCCGCCTTCTTCATCAATTGGTATAGGGGCAGTGCCTTCTCCCCCAGCCGGCTGACGAAGCGGCTCAAGGAGGCCAGGCAGCCAGCGAACTTCTGGACGTCCTTGAGGCACTGCGGCAGTTCCATCTTCTCCAGGGCACTGATCTTCTCCGGGTTGGCTTCGATCCCTCGCTAAGAGACGAGGTAGCCAAGGAGCTGGCCAGACCGCACGCCGAATGTGCACTTGGCCGGGTTGAGCTTCATCCGGAATCTTCTCAGATTGGTGAAGGTTTCTCTCAGGTCATCAAGGAGGGTAGTCGTCTCCTTGGTCTTTACAACGACATCATCCACATATGCGTGAACGTTTCTGCCGATTTGATCCTGCAAGTATTTTTGCATGCACCTTTGGTAGGTGGCGCCTGCATTTTTCAAGCCGAACGACATAGTCGTGTAGCAATAAGCCCCATACGGGGTAATGAACGAAGTCTTTATTTGATCATCCGGATTCAAAGGAATCTGGTGGTAGACTGAATAGGCATCTAGAAAAGACAACAGTTCACAGCCGGCAGTCGAGTCTATGACTTGATCTATGCGCGGCAGGGGGAAGGGGTCCTTCGGGCACGCCTTGTTCAGGCTGGTGTAGTCGATACACATGCGCCAGGAGCCGTTCTTCTTCAAAACCAGGACCGGGTTCGCCAACCAGTCCGGGTGCAGCACTTCCATGATGAAGCCGGCTGCCAGCAGCCGGGCGATTTCTTCACCGATGGCCTTCCTTATTTCTTCGGCAAAACGCCTGAGAGGCTGCTTCACCGGCTTGGCTTCAGGCCGGACGTGGAGGTGGTGCTTAGCCAACTCCCTCGGCACACCCGGCATGTCTCTTGGAGTCCATGCGAAGATGTCCCGATTCTCACGGAGGAAGCTGGTGAGCTCGCTTTCCTATTTCCTACTCAAGCCGGCACCGATGGTGACGTACTTGTCCTGCTGCGCCGGGTCCAGCAGGATCTTCTTGGTGTTGTCGGCCGGCTGGAAGTGAGTCGTCCCAGCCGGGTTGCCTGCAGCCGGCATGTCTGTCTGCGCGGCCTTGGCGAGGGCGACGGCGTCATGGATGAGCTGCTTCTCGATGGCGATGACCAGCGTCTGGGCCATCTTGGAGCTCTGCGTGGCGCAGTCCATGGAGCGGCGGTAGTCGCCGGCTATGGTGATGACCCCCTTAGGGCCAGGCAGCTTCATCTTCAGGTACCCATAGTGGGGCACCGCCATGAACTTGGTCAGGGCCAGCCTGCCCATGAGCGCGTGGTAGGGACTGACGAGGTCCACCACCTCGAACTCGATCTTCTCGGTGCGGAAGTAATCCGGCTTCCCGAACATCACCTCCAGCGTGATCCGGCCAATCGGCTGGCAGCAATGGCCCGGCACGATGCCATGGAAGACGGTGGGGGTGCGATGCAGCTCGGCTTCTTGGATGCCTAGCTTGCGGGCGGTGTCGCGGTAGAGGATGTTGATGCTGCTGCCGCCGTCGATGAGGACGCGCGAAAAACGCACGCTGCGCCGGGTCGTGCTAATGGTGGGGTCGAGGACCATGGCGTAGCTGCCCGGCTTCGGCAAGACAGCCGGTGTGTCGCGGCGATCAAAAGTGATGGCCTGCTCTGACCAGTTTAGGTACTGGGGGACCGGCGGTATGACCGCGTTGACCTCGAGGGAACGGCTCTGCTGGCTCGTCTTGTCCTTGGGCTCGGAGGTGAAGATGATATAGGTAGCATCTTCGGCCAGATATCGGCCATGGTGCACTTGGTTAGCCTCGTGGTGCTCGAGGTTGGCGTTCTCCGCGCCGGCTGCGCCACCCGGCCCGCCGGCTGGAGGGGGCGGGGGTGGAGGCGGGAGAGGTTCACCGCTTGTCAGCCGCTTCATGAAGTGGCAGTCGCGGGTGGTGTGGTTGGAGGGGTTCTTGCCGCTGTGGTACTTGCACGGCGAGTCGAGCATCTGCTTGAAGGTGTACTTCGGCTTCCACTGCCGATCTTGCCGTGTTGTCTGCCACGGCGGCCACGTGGGCGGAGCCGTACCGGCGGTCCGGCTGGTCGCTGTGACGCTTGCCGCGGTAGTTGTCCCGCCGGCTGCCATGAGAGGCGCCGTCTGCCGGCTTGTGCTCAGCCGACTTGTGGTGGTCCCGTCTGGAGGGAGCCGGCGCTGGTTCAGCCGTCGCCTTGCCGGCTTCTTCAGCCAGCGCGTACTTGTCGGCGATGGCCATGAGGGCGGCCATGGACTTGGGCTCGCTGCGGAGCAGCTTGTGCCACAGCATGGTGTTGGGCCGGCAGCCACCCATGAAGAAGCTGATGGCCTGGATCTCGTGCACGCCCTCGCAGGAGTTGCGCATCTCGCACCAGCGCGTTAGGTACGCGCGATCCGTCTCGTCCGGGCCCTGCTTGCACATCTCGAGCTGCTGGGGGCGACCGGGCCGGCGATTGTCGGGGGGGGGGGGGGGGGCAATGGACGCGGAGCAGCCGGCTGGCCACTGGCCGGCTCGCGGCAAAGGCCGGCTGAGGAGCAGCCGGCTGGCGCCATGGCCGGCTGGTCTGGAAGCCGGCTGGCTCTAGGTCCTAGTCGGCCTGGCTACGGCCGCCAATGCTGTGGATGGGCCGGCTTCTACAAGCCATATCCGACTGGGGATCTATACCTCAGACCGACTCGAGGCTGGCGAGTCTTGCACTAGAAGGAACCGGGTTGGTGATCCGGGTTCCTAAAGTCCACGCTGACTTCATCTTCCGTAAAGCGCGGGGCACTGTGGAGCAATAGTGCCACGCGCCGGACAGGCCATCATGGTCCACGTCGATCCGTACTGGCTACAGTGGCTGATGGCGACAGGGACACCTCCTCTCCATACCACTGACCTTGGCAGTCGGATGGGACAGGCCATGAGGCCTCAACGGCTCCTGACGTCACTGCCTCGGGAAGGAGCGGAAGCCGGAGCCGGCCAAGCCGGCCAGTAGACTATAGGGTCTTATATGTAAAGTGCCGGTGCCTATATAAGCCGCACTACCCCCTCTCGTGCAGGGGATCGATCATTCTCACTTCACTTCCACCCTTAGCGCTGCCCTGAGAGAGAGACTCTTGTCTTCCTTAGCCTCCCAGGAGCAGCCGGACTCAGCTCAAGGAGCAACCTTGTATTGTGTGATCATCATATACATTCTGGCAGGAGTAGAGGTGTTACCTCCATTGGAGGGCCTCGAACCTGGGTACGTCGCCGTGTCGCTCGTCCCCATACCCGCATCCGGATACCGCCTTGAGATCTCCTAGGAACCACCTTCGTTAGCCACCCTATGGCATATGCCGTGACGATAACACGACATTTGGCGCCCACCGTGGGGCCTTCAGCATCCTCGGCCGGTGTCTTCATCCGGACGGGCCTCACCATCACCACCGGCGAGCGAGTCGCTTCAGGCTTGATCTGGAGATTCGGCTCCCTCGACTGCGTCAGCGACAACGCTGGCTGCTTCGCCAACCGGCCCTTCCCAGCCGGCGGCAGCGTCATCTCCTTCGGCGGCCACGACGTCTACGTCGCCACCATCGCACCGCCGCGCTACCCGCGGCAGGTGCTGCGCTGCGCAAGCCCTCCTCCGCGAGCCGGCAGCAGCGCTCCCGCCAGCCCCGCCGTCGTGCAAGTCATGATGGCTGGCGAGGAGCTCCCCACCAAGAACCCGCGCACCCGCGGCCCCAACCTGGAGCGCAACGTCGACCCCAACGCCTCCGGTTCGGGCCCAAAGGCGCCACCACCTCCATCCCGGCTGGACGAAGTCCGGACGAAGTTGAGCTCCCCGCTCACCGCAGGCGGCGACGCCGCCACCGTTGAGGCGGACCTGGAAGCACATCGCCAGCTCCTCCTCCAGCAAGCCGAAGAGCTGGCTGCAGCCAAGCGCCAGCTGGCCATCACCCAGCGTGAGTTCGAGCACGCCCATGGCTTCACGCCAGGCGGCAACAACCCCAGCCGAGCCGGCATGATCCGCAAGCGCGGAGGCGGTTTAGGCGCTGAGATCGACCGCGACGGCGCGGAAGCGCCGGCTCCGTCCGCGGAGCTGCCCATCTACAACACCCCCGACAAGAACATCCTCGCAGCCGAAGCGGCTTCGAAGGAGCTAGCCCTTCTCGAAGGAGAAGAGCTGCGCCGCCAGACGCAGCGCGTAGCTGACCTGTGCCGGGCTGCAGCTGAGCAGACCAAGGACCCCAGGTATGGTGCTTCGAAAGCTCCTCCCATCCGCGCTGCTGCAGGCACCAGCAAGGACCCCCACAGAGACACGGCCGAGTCCGCCTCACCCGCACCAAGCCGGCACAGAGACTCCCGCGACACCCGCGCAGGTTCAAGCCGGACAAGCCGGCTGGACGGCGGCCACAGCGGCCGCAGCCGACCCCCACCAAACCGGAACGAGGAGCATGACTCCGAGCTGGCGGCGCCGAGGCGCCAGCACAGGCCGGCTCCAGAGCGAACCGGCACCCGGCAGCCGGCACGCTCCTGGCTGGGCCCCCGCATCGAGCCCGTCGACGCCAGAGACCGCCTCGATCGGCTGGTCGAGTCCCGCATCGCGGAAGAGGAGGCGCCGGCTTGCCCCAAGTGCTTCGGGCCCCGCATCGCCAACGAGCCTATGCTCGACGGTTTCCAGCTCCCCCGCGACACGCCCAAGTACGACGGCACCGCCAAGCCGGAGGACTGGCTGCAGGACTACTCCACCGCAGTCGGCATCTCCAGAGGCAACAAGCGCTGGGCGGTGCGCTACCCCCCCCCCTGATGTTGGTCGGCTCCGCCCGCACCTGGCTCAACAACCTGCCAGCCGGCAGCATCAACGGCTGGCTTGATTTCGAGGAGGCCTTCATCAGCAACTTCACCGGCACCTATCGCCGGCCGGGTCGCCCCCAGCAGCTCGAGATGTGCAAGCAGGGCCCGGATGAGACGGATCGCGCGTACCTGACGCGCTGGTGCGAGATGCGCAACTCCTGCGAGGGCGTGCACGAGATCCAGGCCATCAGCTTCTTCATGGGTGGCTGCCGGCCCAACACCATGCTGTGGCACAAGCTGCGCCGCAGCAAGCCCAAGTCCATGGCCGCCCTCATGGCCATCGCCGACAAGTACGCGCTGGCTGAAGAAGCCGGCAAGGCGACGGCTGACCTAGCGCCGGCTCCCTCCAGGCGGGACCACCACAAGTCGGCTGAGCACAAGCCGGCAGACGGCGCCTCTCATGGCAGCCGGCGGGACAACTACCGCGGCAAGCGTCACAGCGACCAGCCGGACCGCCGGTACGGCTCCGCCCACGTAGCCGCCGTGGCAGACAACGCGGCAGGCGGCAGCCGCCGCCAGAAGCAAGATCGGCAGTGGAAGCCGAAGTACACCTTCGAGCAGATGCTCGACTCGCCGTGCAAGTACCACAGCGGCAAGAACCCCTCCAACCACACCACCCGCGACTGCCATTTCATGAAGCGGCTGACAAGCGGTGAACCTCTCCCGCCTCCACCCCCGCCCCCTCCAGCCGGTGGGCCGGGTGGCGCAGCCGGCGCGGAGAACGCCAACCTCGAGCACCACGAGGCTAACCAAGTGCACCATGGCCGATATCTGGCCGAAGATGCTACCTACATCATCTTCACCTCCGAGCCCGAGGACAAGACGAGCCAGCAGAGCCGTTCCCTCGAGGTCAACGCGGTCATACCGCCGGTCCCCCAGTACCTAAACTGGTCAGAGCAGGCCATCACTTTTGATCGCCGCGACACACCGGCTGTCCTGCCGAAGCCGGGCAGCTACGCCATGGTCCTCGACCCCACCATTGGCATGACCCGGCGCAGCGTGCGCTTTTCGCGCGTCCTCATCGACGGCGGCAGCAGCATCAACATCCTCTACCGCGACACCGCCCGCAAGCTAGGCATTCAAGAAGCCGAGTTGCGTCCCACCCCCACCATCTTCCATGGCATCGTGCCGGGCCACTGCTGCCAGCCGATTGGCCGGATCACGATGGAGGTGATGTTCGGGAAGCCGGATCACTTCCGCACCGAGAAGATCGAGTTCGAGGTGGTGGACCTCGTGAGTCCCTACCACGCGCTCCTGGGCAGGCCGGCCCTGACCAAGTTCATGGCGGTGCCCCACTATGGGTACCTGAAGATGAAGCTGCCTGGCCCCAAGGGGGTCATCACCATAGCCGGCGACTATCGCCGCTCCATGGACTGCGCCACGCAGAGCTCCAAGATGGCCCAGACGCTGGTCATCGCCACCGAGAAGCAGCTCATCCACGACGCCGTCGCCCTCGCCAAGGCCGCGCAGACAGACATGCCGGCTGCAGGCAACCCGGCTGGAACGACTCACTTCCAGCTGGCCGACAACACCAAGAAGATCCTGCTGGACCCAGCGCAGCCGGACAAGTACGTCACCATTGGTGCCGGCTTGAGCAGGAAATAGGAAAGCGAGCTCACCAGCTTCCTCCGTGAGAATCGGGACATCTTCGCATGGACTCCAAGAGACATGCCGGGTGTGCCGAGGGAGTTGGCTGAGCACCACCTCCACGTCCGGCCTGAAGCCAAGCCGGTGAAGCAGCCTCTCAGGCGCTTCGCCGAAGACAGAAGGAAGGCCATCGGTGAAGAAATCGCCCGGCTGCTGGCAGCCGGCTTCATCATGGAAGTGCTGCACCCGGACTGGTTGGCGAACCCGGTCCTGGTCCTGAAGAAGAACGGCTCCTGGCGCATGTGTATCGACTACACCAGCCTAAACAAGGCGTGCCCAAAGGACCCCTTCCCCCTGCCGCGCATAGATCAAGTCATAGACTCGACTGCCGGCTGTGAACTGTTGTCTTTTCTAGATGCCTACTCAGGCTACCACCAGAATCCTTTGAATCCGGATGATCAAATAAAGACTTCGTTCATTACCCCGTACGGGGCTTATTGCTACACGACTATGCCGTTTGGCTTGAAAAATGCAGGCGCCACCTACCAAAGGTGCATGCAAAAATGCTTGCAGGATCAAATCGGCAGAAACGTTCACGCATATGTGGATGATGTCGTTGTAAAGACCAAGGAGACGACTACCCTCCTTGATGACCTGAGAGAAACCTTCACCAATCTGAGAAGATTCCGGATGAAGCTCAACCCGGCCAAGTGCACATTCGGCGTGCCGTCTGGCCAGCTCCTTGGCTACCTCGTCTCTCAGCGAGGGATCGAAGCCAACCCGGAGAAGATCAGTGCCCTAGAGAAGATGGAACTGCCGCAGTGCCTCAAGGACGTCCAGAAGTTCGCTGGCTGCCTGGCCTCCTTGAGCCGCTTCGTCAGCCGGCTGGGGGAGAAGGCACTGCCCCTGTTCCAATTGATGAAGAAGGCGGACAAGTTCGTCTGGTCACCGCAGGCAGATGAAGCCTTCCGTGACTTGAAGCGCGTGCTCTCGACCGCGCCAATCCTTGCAACGCCGGCTTCAATGGAGCCGATGCTGTTGTACATCGCAGCCACCAACCGAGTGGTTAGCGTTGTCCTGGTGGTGGAGCGCAAAGAAGCCGGCAGGGAGCAGCTGGTTCAGCGCCCAGTCTACTACCTCAGCGAAGTGCTCTCCCAGTCGAAGCAAAACTACCCCCACTACCAGAAGGTCACCTACGGCGTATACATGGCGGCCAAGAAGCTCAAGCATTACTTCCAAGAACACCCCATCAAGGTGGTTGCCACAGCGCCCTTGGCGGAAATCATCGGCAGCAAAGACGCCAATGGCCGAGTTGCCAAGTGGGCTCTAGAGCTAGCCGCCCACACCATCCTCTACGAGCCGCGCACAGCCATCAAGTCGCAGATCCTCGCGGACTTCTTCGTCGACTGGGCTGAGACGCAGTACCTGCCGCCTGTGCCGGATTCCACGCATTAGAAGATGCACTTTGACGGCTCAAAGATGCGCAACGGCTTGGGAGCCGGCATCGTCATCACCTCTCCCAAGGGAGACCGGCTGGACTACGTCCTGCAGATCCACTTCGCCGCATCCAACAATGTGGCGGAGTATGAAGCGCTCATTCATGGGCTGAAGCTGGCCAAGGAGATTGGCGTGCGTCGCATACTCTGCTTCGGCGACTCCGACTTGGTTATACAGCAAGCATCGGGCGACTGGGACGCGAAGGACGCCAACATGGCCTCGTACCGCTTCCACGTCCAGCAGCTATCCGGCTTCTTCGACGGCTGCGAATTCCACCATGTGCCACGAGCAAACAACGAGGCAGCTGACGCCTTGTCCAAGATTGGCTCAACCCGGCAAGCCATTCCGCCGGGCATCGCCTTGGCGGTTCTCAAGAAGCCGTCCATCACACCGTCACCGGACTCGGATTCAATATTCGTGCCGGCTGACCTGGGGGCTGCTCAGCCGAACCCGGGGGCTTCATCGCCCAAGTCGGGGGCTAGCAAGCCGAACCCGCCGGCTACCATGCCGAACCCGGGGACTTCTCAGTCCAACCCGGGGGCTTCATCGCCAAACTCGGGGGCTAGCAAGCCGAACCCGCCGGCTAGCAAGCCGAACCCGGCGACCATGCAGTCGAATCCGGAAGCTCCCACGCAGGAGGCCTTGTTGGTTAGCGTATTCGAGATAAGATGCGTACCTTCATGGGCACAAGAATTCCTCTCCTACCTCACCGACGGTGTGCTGCCTGATGATAGAGTCCAGGCCAGGCAGATTGAGAGAAGGGCCAAGGCCTATACAATCATCAACCACCAGCTGTACAAACACAGCGTAAGTGGGGTGTTCCAGCGGTGCGTCGAGCCGGCTGAAGGGATTGAACTCCTGCGGAAAATCCATCAAGGAGAGTGCGGACATCACGCCTCATCCAGAGCCATAGTGGCGAAAGCTTTCCGGCACGGTTTTTACTGGCCAACTGCGCTCAGAGACGCAGAAGAATTGGTGAAGAAGTGCAACGGCTGTCAGCGCTTCGCGAAGAAGAGGCACCAGCCGGCTTCCGCCTTGAAAACCATCCCCATCACATGGCCGTTTGCCGTATGGGGCCTGGACATGGTGGGCCCGTTCAGAACAGCGCGAGGCGGCATGACACATCTCTTAGTGATGATTGACAAATTCACTAAGTGGATCGAAGCCAAGCCAATCAAGAAGCTGGACGGCTCCACAGCCGTCACATTCCTCAAGGAAATCATCGTGAGGTTCGGCTACCCCCATAGCATCATCACCGACAACGGCAGCAACTTCTCCCAAGGCATCTTCTCTCGCTATTGCGGGGAAATGGGGATCCGGATGGCCCTAGCCTCTGTGGCGCACCCGGAGTCCAACGGACAAGTAGAGAAGGCTAACGGCTTGGTCCTAGCCGGCATCCGGCCCCGGCTGGTGGAGCCGCTCGAGCGAGCAGCCGGCTGCTGGATCGAAGAGCTGCCCAATGTGCTGTGGAGCCTGCGCACAACGACAAACCGCTCAGTCGGCTTCACACCTTTCTTCCTCGTATACGGGGCCGAAGCCGTCCTGTCGACTGATATCGAGCACGACGCGCCAAGGATCAAGCTCTACACAGAAGCCGAAGCCAAAGAAGCTCACGAAGATGGAGTTGACTTGGTCGAAGAAGCCCGGCTGCTGGCTGCGTCCAGATCTACCATCTACCAGCAAAGCCTCCGACGCTATCACAGCCGGAAGGTCCAGCCCTTAGCATTCCGAGAAGGAGACCTAGTGCTCCGGCTGATCAAGCGGACAGCCGGACAGCATAAACTGTCATCCCCATGGGAGGGTCCCTTCATCGTGAGCAAGGCAATAGGCAATGATTCCTACTATCTCATAGATGCCCAAGAGGCTAGAGAAAACAAGCCGGACAAGGCTGACGAGGAGACTAAACGTCCCTGGAATGTCAACTTGCTCCGCCCATTTTACACTTGAGAGCAGGAATGTATGTATCCCTTGTATCCCTTTTGTAAGTTATGAAAAGCATGCGCCGAGAGCGCTGTTTCCGACAAAGTTTTTCGCGTACCTTACTTTGTTCCGCCAATTGGCTTAAACCCTCTCACGCGGCCGGCTCAGTAACGTGATCCGGTTTCCGACAGCCGGCTCCCGATCCAGCTACAGACCGCAACCCGGCTGTCCGGCTGGCGGGAGTAAGGCCTAGGGAGCCGGCACGCGAAAGACGACTAAGGGAAAGAGTAAAAGCGAATTGACTTGCAACTTTTCACAAAAGTGCCGGATTGCCGAAATCGGCTCGTTCGACTGAAATACTGTCGGCCTCACCCAGCGGCCCGCTCTTGATCCGGCGACGGATCGCAAGTCGGACGTACGACCGGCAAGAGCAAAGCCAAAGAGTGGGGCGGATGGGAAAAAGCGAACAAGTCGGAAGAAAGCAACTCGGCACACAAATGATTAACAAACACATTAAAGTGTGACTTAATAAAAGGACGATAATATTCATACATATGCACCCGGCATCCCGGGGATTTAACAAATTGTCTTGGCAAAAGCAACAACAAAGACAGGTAAATTAAGCACCGGCTGGAGGAGGACCAGCCGGAGGAGCATCAGCGGAGCCGGCTGCCGGGTCGTCCCCAGGCGCATCTTCCGCCTCCTCGTCTTGCATCTCCTCATCCTCGTCGTCAGACGGCGGGTTCGGGTCCGCAACGAAAAGGCCCTTGTCGACGAAGTCGGCGATGGCGCTGGCTCGGGCAAGCCGGGCAGTCTTGTATTCGGCCGGGAGCTTGTCCTCCACGCCGGCTCGCCGGTACTCGAGCTGCTTCAGGTCCACCTCATTGTACCAGGAGAGGACAAAGGACAACGCCATGTCGGCTCCAGCACGCGTGGCAGACTCCTTCCAGTCGAGGAAGCGATCCGGCGCCTGCTCCATCAAGGAGATGAGGTTGGAGAGATCTTGCAGCACCGCCTCCGCGGGCCACAGCATCGGGACCAGCTCCTCAGCCGCCTTCCGGAGCTCCCAGCCAAGCTTGGTGATGGGCTCGACGCGGGCGGCCATGGATGCCACGTAATCTTCCATGGTGAAGTACTCCGAGCTGCCCTCGCCAGTCGCCCGCCTCCTAGTTTCGCGCGCAACGCCAACGGCTGCTAATGCCACATCCTGCGTTTCCGGGAAGGCCGCTGCAAGAAGAAGCACGTCAGAAATCGTCAAAACCGAAATAGGCTGAAAAATGCAAATTTTCGAAGTCCTAAAGTAGGCCAGGCAGCAGCCGGCAGGAGCCGACTGACCCCAGTCCGAAGAGGGAAATTCCGAAGGATAAAAGGAAAAGCCTGGCGGCAGCCGGCAAGAACCGACTGCCCCCAGCCCGAAGATTGAGATAGCGAAAAAATCAGAGTTTCTGCCGCTGGCTGCCAACCTAAGCCGGCAGCCGACAGCCGAAAGCCGGCAAAGGGAAAGGAAGAAAGAAGAAATGCACTCACCCGACAAGCCGCGGTCGAGCGCGCCAATCTCGTCCACCCAGCGCTTGGCGGTGGGCGACAGCTCCGTGGTCTTGGTGGTGACCTCCTCCTGAAGCGCTAGCCGCTGCTTCTCCACCTCGGTCAGCCGCCGGCTCAGGTCCTCCACCTTCTCCTTCTCAGCCGTCCTAAGGAGGGCAAGCTCCTTGAGGTGGTTCTCCTCAAGCCGGCGCAGCCGCGTTAGCTCCAGCTCAGCCACCTTGAGCTTGGCGGCAGCAGATCGGCCCGCCTCCTCGCTCTCGGCGCACTGAGCGCGAGCAGCCCGAAGATCCGCCTCCAGCCGCGGGACCTTAGCAGCTTCAGCTGCAAGACAGCCGGAAAGAAGCGTCAGCCAACAAAGACTAAAGAAAGAAGACATCAAGTCGGAAGGAAAAAGATCTTACCCTTGACGGCCTCCAGCTCGCGAGCCAAGTCGGCCCGGTCAAGCTTGGCCTTGTGGTAGTGGGTCACGGCGCGGTTGTACAAGTTGGTGCGTCGCTCCGCCACAGCCTAAGGAGAAAGAAAATCAGTCAACTAAACGAAACCCGGACCGGCTTCGAGCAGCCGGCCCATGCCTCGGAGGGCTACCAGGATAATAACCAAATTGAAAAACAGATGAAGTGCTTACCTTGCTGGCTTCCTCCACCTTGGCGGCGTTGGCCGCGGCCTCGGCAGCCCTGGCCTTGAGGTTAGCCTGCAAGCCGGAGAAGAACATCTCCACCGACGCTTGGCCTGGGTTTCCCTCCCGGCTGGTCACCTCGTAGGAGTCCGCGCGGAGCCACGCCTGCTCCATAGTGCCAGCCGAGCCAAGGCTGGAGTCGGAGGCGGACGGCACATGCAGAAGCCGAGCGCCCTTGGCCACGTGCAGGCCCCGCTGCGGCGCCGACGGGGCTTCCGTCCTCACTAGCGCGCGCGAGTCGGCACCCTCCATGCGCGCCGGCTCGTCCCTCGCCGGCTCCCGCCTGGCCGGCTCCTCCCTTATCGGCTCCGGCGGTGGAGGCGCTCCGGGTGAAGCAGTTGGCCCAGTCGGCGCAGCCATCTCCGGCGCATGAGGCTCCCCCTCCGGACTCTCCTCCAACACCACCACGCTCGGCCCGGCTCCGGTCGCAGGCGGCGCAGCCCTGCTAGCTCCGGCTCCGATCGCAGGCGGCATGCCCCTGCCGGCTCCAGCCGCTGGGTCCAGAAGACGAGCACGGCGCGGGAACATGTCGTCCGGCGTCGGGCCGGCGCGTCGGCTCGGCCCGCGTGCCGCGGCCAGGCGCTGTGGCCAGGGGCACAGCGAAGGAAGGCGCCCCCGCGGGAGGCGGAGTACCTGCAGGCGGCGGCGGCGTAGGCGCACGCGACGGAGGCTGCGGCGTCGGCTCCCTCCTCTGTCGCGGAAGCGGCGACACGACACGCGGGGCTTGCCGGGAGCCGCCGCCCTGAGCGAACTTGATGGGGGCCCTAGCCGAACAAATAAGAAAAAGATAAGCATAAAGAGTAAGGAAAGAAAAGGAATCAAACAAGAGAAAAAGAAAACTCACCCGGCCTGCTCCGGAACCTTCTTCGGCTGCTGCCGGCGGAGCTTCTTCGCCTTCGCCTCCAAGGCGACGGTGGAGCGGGGGTCGCCGACCCGCTTCTTCCCCTTGGGCGCCGAAGTCACCGTGGTGCTAGGCGGCCTCGCGCGCAGAGGCACCGCAGGGATCGGCCCCGTGGCAGATGTCGCCGGCTCGTCGTCCTCCTGCTGCTCCGGTGATGGGGGCGGATTGTGCTCCCCCTGGCCGCCTAGGTCAGGCGCCTGCAGCAGGTCGTCGTCGCCGGCCTGGTCGCCGGCTTGGTCAGCCGGATCGGCGTGATCCGGCGTCCACCTCCTTGTCGCCAGGTCGCCGTCCTCGACGTTCTGGCGGTCGAAGAGCTAGAAAAACAGAAGACATGAGCAAACAGCAAGCCGGAAGTCGGCAGAAAGAAAGAGAAGTCGGCCAAGCAGCCGCAAGCCGGAAGTCGGCCCAAACAGTAAAGCTTACCAGCTCGGGCGGCAGGTCCCTATTGCGGGGCGCCAGCCCGTAGTTCCACTCGTCCGGCATGTTCGCCTTGGTGATGTTATTCACCCGGCGGGCCACCTGGGCCTTGGAGAGCGGCGCCTTGGACGTCCGGTTCGGGTCGAACCGGCCGGACATGTGCCCGATCTTGTGGGTGCGCATTTGGAGCGGCAGCACCCGGCGCTCGGCGATGGTGCAGAGGAGGTCCTCGGCGGTCAGCCCGTTCTCGACGGCCGCCCCCAGGAAATCCCAGAGTTGGCTCACCTCCGCGTCCGGGTCCGTCGTGCGGGCGTTGTAGCCCCAGTTGGTCCGGCCGACTGGTGGAGCCGGGTTGAACTCCGGCAGATTGATCCGGTCGACGAGCTGGCCCTCGTTGCGCACGTAGAAGAATGACATCTGCCAATTCTTCACCGAGTCAACGGTTGGAATCTTGGGGAAGGGCGTACCCGGCCGAGTGTAGATCGAGGCGGCGCCGCAGGTCCGCAGGTGGCCGTCAGTGGTCTGTGCCTTGAGGTAGAAGAGCCGGCTCCAGAAATCTATGTCTGGCCACAAGCCGGCATACGCCTCCATGAAGGCCACGTAGCAGCTGAGGAGGACGCAGGCGTTGGCCGGCAGGTGGTGCGGCTGCAAGCCGAAGTAGTCGAGGAACTGGCGGAAGAAGTTGGACGCCGGCAGGCCCAACCCACGGTCGAGGTGCGCACCGAAGACGACGCGCTCGCCCGGCTCCGGCTTGGGCTCCGTCTCCGCGCCGGGCGCCCTCGTGGCCACCGTCGATGGGATCCGGCGGAGGCGCACCAAGCGCTTGATATCGTCGTCCCTCATGTAGGATCCCCTCCAAGATCCGCTGGCGGAGGCCATTGACGAAGAAGACGAAGAAGAGGACCACGAGAGGCGAAAAGGGGAAGAAGAACCTCGCGAGGCCGGTGGCGACGGCGGCGACGAAGGGCGCACGGTTGAAACTCGGGGCCCCGTGGCGCCGGCTCGACGGAGTGGCGGCGGCGGCTTGACGGAGATGTTCTCGCCGGAGTTCGCCAGTGAGGAGCTTCCGCCGGAGCAGCAAGAGCGCGAGGAAGAACGGCGAAGAGCTCGAGCGGAGCGAAGCAGAGCGCGGGCGCGAGGAAGAAGAAGGAGTGCGTGTGCGTGAAGTGCCGCCTCGATCCCCCCCCCCCCCCCCGCGCAGCATTTATAGCCGCCCGGGGCGGACGGTTGGGCTCCAAGTGGCGTACGTGGCCACGTCGCCCGGATCTTCTGCACAATAACTCCCCCCACGATCGCTGCGGTTACCAGAAACCGCCACACCACGTCCCCCACGACCGCACCGGATCCGGAGGAGACAGTGATGTGACCAGACGAACCGGCGGCAGAGCCCTGACGTCAGACCGGTCAAGTCGGGTGCAGGACCCGAGGCGGCGGAGACTCCGGCGCGCCGCAAGCCGGAGCCGGACATTAAGTTCACCTCGGCCCAAAATTTGTCCAGCAAGGCGGAGACGTCGCCAAAACTTGCGAGAAAGCAAAAGCGGCATAAGTATAAATAGTGGTCGGCTAGGAGCAGCCGGCCGGAACGAGCCGGATGAGGGCGCAGCCGGCTGAGTGGAAATTCTCAGTCGGCCCCTCCGAGTGCCGTCAAATATATTCAAAAGATCAAAGGCCAGGAAAGCCTGCCTAGGTCCTTCTTAACGCAGGACCTTGCGAGCTTCGGGGGCTAATGTCGGGGGGAAGACCCCGGGTAGGGCAATGGACGCGGAGCAGCCGGCTGGCCACTGGCCGGCTCACGGCAAAGGCCGGCTGAGGAGCAGCCGGCTGGCGCCGTGGCCGGTTGGTCTGGAAGCCGGCTGGCTCTAGGTCCTAGTCGGCCTGGCTACGGCCGCCAATGCTGTGGCTGGGCCGGCTTCTACAAGCCATATCCGACTGGGGGTCTATACCTCAGACCGACTCGAGGCTGGCGAGTCTTGCACTAGAAAGAACCGGGTTGGTGATACGGGTTCCTAAAGTCCACGCTGACTTCATCTTCCGTAAAGCGCGGGGCACTGTGGAGCAATAGTGCCATGCGCCGGACAGGCCATCATGGTCCACGTCGATCCGTACTGGCTACAGTGGCTGATGGCGACAGGGACACCTCCTCTCCATACCGCTGACCTTGGCAGTCGGATGGGACAGGCCATGAGGCCTCAACGGCTCCTGACGTCACTGCCTCGGGAAGGAGCGGAAGCCGGAGCCGGCCAAGCCGGCTAGTAGACTATAGGGTCTTATATGTAAAGTGCCGGTGCCTATATAAGCCGCACTACCCCCTCTCGTGCAGGGGATCGATCATTCTCACTTCACTTCCACCCTTAGCGCTGCCCTGAGAGAGAGACTCTTGTCTTCCTTAGCCTCCCAGGAGCAGCCGGACACAGCTCAAGGAGCAACCTTGTATTGTGTGATCATCATATACATTCTGGCAGGAGTAGAGGTGTTACCTCCATTGGAGGGCCTCGAACCTGGGTACGTCGCCGTGTCGCTCGTCCCCATACCCGCATCCGGATACCGCCTTGAGATCTCCTAGGAACCACCTTCGTTAGCCACCCTATGGCATATGCCGTGACGATACCACGACAGCGATAGGTGCCGGTGAAGTTGCTGATGAAGGCCTCCTCGAAATCAAGCCAGCCGTTGATGCTGCCGACTGGCAGGTTGTTGAGCCAGGTGCGGGCAGAGCCGACCAGCATCAGGGGGGAGTAGCGCACCGCCCAGCACTTGTTGCCTCTGGAGATGCCGACTGCGGTGGAGTAGTCCTGCAGCCAGTCCTCCGGCTTGGCGGTGCCGTCGTACTTGGGCGTGTCGCGGGGGAGATGGAAGCCGTCGAGCATGGGCTCGTTGGCGATGCGGGGCCCGAAGCACTTGGGGCAAGCCGGCGCCTCCTCTTCCGCGATGCGGGATTCGACCAGCCGATCGAGGCGGTCTCTGGCGTCGGCGGGCTCGATGCGGGGGCCCAGCCGGGAGCGTGCCGGCTGCCGGGTGCCGGTTCGCTTGGGAGCCGGCCTGTGCTGGCGCCTTGGCG
The DNA here is from genome assembly GCF_019359855.2 of Lolium perenne. NCBI lineage: Eukaryota > Viridiplantae > Streptophyta > Magnoliopsida > Poales > Poaceae > Lolium > Lolium perenne. The sequence continues at coordinate 67,543,037 of NC_067247.2, forward strand.
CCGCCTGCTCGGAGTCATGCTCCTGGTCCCGGCCTGGCGGTGGCCGGCTGCGGCCGCTGTGGCCGCTGTCCAGCCGGCTTGTCCGGCTTGAACCTGCGTGGGTGGCGCGGGAGTCTCTGCGCCGGCTTGGTGCGGGCGAGGCGGACTCGGCCGTGTCTCTGTGGGGGTCCTTGCTGGTGCCTGCAGCAGCGCGGACGGGGGGAGCTTTTGGAGCACCATACCTGGGGTCCTTGGTCTGCTCAGCTGCAGCCCGGCACAGGTCAGCTACGCGCTGCGTCTGGCGGCGCAGCTCTTCTCCTTCGAGGAGGGCTAGCTCCTTCGCAGCGGCTTCGGCTGCGAGGATGTTCTTGTCGGGGGTGTTGTAGACGGGCAGCTCCGTGGATGGAGCTGGCGCTTCAGCGCCGTCGCACTCGATCTCGGCGCCTAGGCCGCCTCCTCGCCGGTGGATCATGCCGGCTCGGCTGGGGTTGTTGCCGCCTGGCGTGAAGCCGTGGGCGTGCTCGTACTCGCGCTGGGTGATGGCCAGCTGGCGCTTGGCTGCAGCCAGCTCGTCGGCCTGCCGGAGGAGGAGCTGGTGATGCGCCTCCAGGTCCGCCTCAACGGTGGTGGCGTCGGCGCCTGCGGTGAGCGGAGAGCTCAACTTCGTCCGGACTTCGTCCAGCCGGGATGGAGGTGGGGGCGCCTTTGGGCCCGAGCCGGAGGCGTTGGGGTCGACGTTGCGCTCCAGGTTGGGGCCGCGGGTGCGCGGGTTCTTGGTGGGGAGCTCCTCGCCAGCCATCATGACCTGCATGACGGCGGGGCTGGCGGGAGCGCTGCTGCCGGCTCGCGGAGGAGGGCTTGCGCAGCGCAGCACCTGCCGCGGGTAGCGCGGCGGTGCGACGGTGGCGATGTAGACGTCGTGGCCGCCGAAGGAGATGACGCTGCCGCCGGCTGGGAATGGCCGGTCGGCGAAGCAGCCAGCGTTGTCGCTGACGCAGTCGAGGGAGCCGAATCTCCAGATCAAGCCTGAAGTGACTCGCTCGCCGGTGGTGATGGTGAGGCCCGTCCGGATGAAGACACCGGCCGAGGATGCTGAAGGCCCCACGGTGGGCACCAAATGTCGTGGTATCGTCACGGCATATGCCATAGGGTGGCTAATGAAGGTGGTTCCTAGGAGATCTCACGGCGGTATCCGGATGCGGGTATGGGGACGAGCGACACGGCGACGTACCCAGGTTCGAGGCCCTCCGATGGAGGTAACACCTCTACTCCTGCTAGAGATGTATATGATGATCACACAATACAATGTTGCTCCTTGAGCTGTGTTCGGCTGCTCCTGGGAGGCTAAGGAAGACAAGAGTCTCTCTCACAGGGCAGCGCTAAGGGTGGAAGTGAGGTGAGAATGATCGATCCCCTGCATGAGAGGGGGTAGTGCGGCTTATATAGGCACCGGCACTTTACATATAAGACCCTATAGTCTACTGGCCAGCTTGGCCGGCTCCGGCTTCCGCTCCTTCCCGAGGCACTGACGTCAGGAGCCGTTGAGGCCTCATGGCCTGTCCCATCCGGCTGCCGGAGTCAGCGGTATGGAGAGGAAGCGTCCCTGTCGCCATCAGCCACTGTAGCCAGTACGGATCGACGTAAGCCATGATGGCCTGTCCGGCGCGTGGCACTATTGCTCCACAGTGCCCCGCGCTTTACGGAAGATGAAGTCAGCGTGGACTTCGCGAACCCGGATCACCAACCCGGTTCCTTCTAGTGCAAGACTCGCCAGCCTCGAGTCGGTCTGAGGTACAAACCCCCAGTCGGATATGGCTTGTAGAAGCCGGCCCAGCTACAGCATCGGCGGCTGTAGCCAGGCCGACTCGGACCTAGAGCCAGCCGGCTTCCGGACCAGCCGGCCACGGCTCCAGCCGGCTGCTCCTCAGCCGGCCTTTGCCGCGAGCCGGCCAGTGGCCAGCCGGCTGCTCCGCGTCCATTGCCCTACCCGGGGTCTTCCCCCCGACAGCGTTGGAAACGGATCCAAAGTCGATGTGATCGCTGTCGGCACACTTCCTCTACATCTACCTTCGGGATTAGTTTTAAGCCTCAACAATTGTTATTTTGTACCTGTGTTGAGCATGAACATTATATCAGGATCTTGTTTAATGCAAGACGGTTATTCATTCAAGTCTGAGAATAAAGGTTGTTCTATTTTTATGAATAATATCTTTTATGGTCGAGCACCTGAAAAGAATGGTTTATTTCTATTAGATCTCGATAGTAGTGATACACATATTAATAACATTGATGCTAAGCGAATTAAATTGAATGATAATTCTACTTATATGTGGCACTGTCGTCTTGGTCATATTGGAGTGAAACGCATGAAGAAACTCCATACCGATGGATTACTAGAATCACTTGACTTTGAGTCACTTGACTTTGAGTCACTTGATAGATGCGAAGCATGTCTAATGGGAAAAATGACTAAGACTCCATTCTCTGGTATTAAGGAGCGAGCTACAGACTTGTTGGAAATCATACATACAGATTTGTGCGGACCAATGAGTGTAGCCTCGCGCGGTGGTTATCGTTATGTTCTAACCTTCACAGATGATCTGAGTAGATATGGGTATATCTATTTCATGAAACATAAATCCGAAACTTTCGAGAAGTTTAAGGAATTCCAAAGTGAAGTAGAAAATCAACGTAACAAGAAGATTAAATTTCTACGATCTGATCGCGGAGGTGAATATCTGAGTTATGAGTTTAGCATGCATTTAAAGAAATGCGGAATACTTTCACAATTGACACCGCCGGGAACACCGCAACGAAACGGTGTGTCCGAACATCGTAATCAAACTCTCTTAGATATGGTTCGTTCTATGATGTCTCTTACTGATTTGCCGTTATCATTTTGGAGTTATGCATTAGAGACAGCTGTATTCACTTTAAATAGGGCACCATCTAAATCCGTTGAAACGACACCGTATGAATTATGGTTTAATAAGAAACCTAAGATGTCGTTCCTTAAAGTTTGGGGTTGCGAAGCCTATGTAAAAAGGTTACAACCGGACAAGCTAGAACCCAAAGCGGAGAAATGTGTCTTCATAGGATACCCTAAGGAAACTATAGGGTACACTTTCTATCACAGATCCGAAGGCAAAATCTTTGTTGCTAAGAACGGAAACTTTCTTGAGAAAGAATTTCTCACTAAAAAAGTGACTGAAAGAAAAGTAGAACTCGACGAGATTACTGAATCTTCTCTCGTTGATCAGAGTAGCGCAATACCGGAAGTTGTTCCTGTACCGCCTGCACCGGTAACAGAGGAAGCTAATGATAATGATCATGAAACTTCAAATGAGATAGCTACTGAACCTCGCAGATCGACAAGGGAACGTGCCACTCCTGATTGGTATGATCCTTGTCTAAATGTCATGATTGTGGACAACAATGATGAAGACCCTGCGACGTATGAAGAAGCGATGATGAGCCTAGATTCCAACAAATGGCAAAAAGCCATGAAATCCGAAATGGGATCCATGTATGATAACAAAGTATGGACTTTGGTAGACTTACCTGATAGCCGCAGAGCTGTCGAGAATAAATGGATCTTCAAAAGAAAAACAGATGCTGATGGTAATATTACTGTCTATAAAGCTCGACTTGTCGCAAAGGGTTTCCGACAAATTCAAGGTGTTGACTACGATGAGAATTTCTCACCTGTAGCGAAGCTAAAATCTGTGAGGATTTTGTTAGCAATAGCTGCATTTTTCGATTATGAGATTTGGCAGATGGATGTCAAAACGGCGTTCCTTAATGGAGACATTGAGGAAGAGTTGTATATGGTACAACCCAAAGGTTTTGTCGATCATAAAAATGTTGACAAGGTGCGCAAACTTCAGCATTCAATTTATGGACTGAAGCAAGCATCAAGAAGTTGGAACCGACATTTTGATAAGGTGATCAAAGACTTCGGGTTTATACAGTGTCATGGAGAGGCCTGTATTTACAAGAAAGTGAGTGGGAGCTCTGTAGCATTCCTGATATTATATGTGGATGACATATTATTGATTGGGAATGATATAGAACTATTAAGCAGTATAAAAGTTTATTTGAATAATAGTTTTTCAATGAAAGACCTTGGTGAAGCATCGTATATATTAGGCATCAAGATTTATTGAGATAGATCAAGAGGTCTAATAAGGATATCACAGAGTACATACCTGGACAAGATTCTAAAGAAGTTTAGAATGGATGAAAGTAAGAAAGGGTTCTTACCTATGTTACCAGGCAAGGTCTTGAGTAAGACTCAAGGACCGGCTACGGCAGAAGAAAGAGAAAGGATGAGTAAGATCCCCTATGCCTCGGTAGTAGGTTCTATCATGTATGCCATGCTATGTACTAGACCGGATATAGCACATGTTGTTAGTTTGACTAGCTGATATCAAAGTGATCCAGGAATGGAACACTGGACAGCGGTCAAGAATATCCTGAAGTACTTGAAAAGAAGTAAGGATATGTTTCTTTGTTATGGAGGTGACCAAGAGCTCGTTGTAAACGGTTACACCGATGCAAGTTGGAACACTGATCCTGATGACTCTAAGTCTCAGTCTGGGTACGTGTTTATATTGAATGGTGCTGCAGTAAGCTGGGCAAGCTCGAAGCAGTGCACGGTGGCGAAGTCTTCAACAGAATCGGAGTTCATAGCATCTTCAGAGGCTTCATCGGAAGCGATATGGATGAAGAGGTTCATTTTAGAGCTCGGTGTGGTTCCTAGTGCATTGGACCCACTAGTCATCTACTGTGACAACATGGGTGCCATCGCCAATGCACAAGAACCAAGGTCACACAAGAGGCTGAAGCATATCAAGCTGCGTTATCATTCGATTCGCGAGTACATCGAAGATGGAGAAGTAAAGATTTGCAAAGTACACACTGATCTGAATGTAGCAGATCCATTGACTAAAGCTCTCCCTAGGGCAAAGCATGACCAACACCAGAATGCAATGGGTGTTAGGTACCTTACAATGTAATCTAGATTATTGACTCTAGTGCAAGTGGGAGACTGTTGGAGATATGCCCAAGAGGCAATAATAAAAGTGGTTATTATATCTTTGTGTTTATGATAAATGTTTATATACCATGCTATAATTGTATTAACCGAAACATTGATACATGTGTGTTATGTAAACAACAATGAGTCCCTAGTAAGCCTCTTAACTAGCTTGTTGATTAATAGATGATCATTGTTTCATGATCATGAACATTGGATGTTATTAATAACAAGGTTATGTCATTATATGAATGATGTAATGGACACACCCAATTAAGCGTAGCATAAGATCACGTCATTAAGTTATTTGCTATAAGCTTTCGATACATAGTTACCTAGTCCTTATGACCATGAGATCATGTAAATCACTTATACCGAAAATGTACTTTGATTACATCAAACGCCACTGCGTAAATGGGTGGTTATAAAGGTGGGATTAAGTATCCGGAAAGTATGAGTTGAGGCATATGGATCAACAGTGGGATTTGTCCATCCCGATGACGGATAGATATACTCTGGGCCCTCTCGGTGGAATGTCGTCTAAATAGCTTGCAAGCATATGAATAGTTCATAAGAGACCACATACCACGGTACGAGTAAAGAGTACTTGTCAGGAGACGAGGTTGAACGAGGTATAGAGAGATACCGATGATCAAACCTCGGACAAGTAAATGTTGTCGTCAGAAACCCACCGACGGGCAGCGACGGGCAACACCGTAGAGCCGGGAACAACCTAGAGCTGCGGCTGGCTGAGGTCCCTCCGAGCGACGGCCCGCAAAGCGTTCTGGTCATACGTCCGATGCTGATGCAAGGGCGTGCCACCTGACCTATACCTGGTCAGGAAGGTGATGGAGATGCCTCGCTTAGTTTCCTGCATGGCATACACGTAAACATTAAATACGAGCCTCGATCGGCTCTCAGGTTATCCTGTGAATCGGCTCAGGGAGCCGATCCACCCATGATTCGTACGAGGTGCACGAATATATGGTGGTCCTGCTTGATCAAGATAAAGCTAATGAGATCTACGACGATTTAGGGTTTTCACCGCATAATCGGATCATCCTACTCACGGTTGGGCCTCGCGGCCACGCACGGTGATCGTAAGCCGATCCTAAACAAGGCCTAAAAACCAACACAAGGTTGATCCCCGGAACATCCTGTTTAGGGCCAGCGAACGACACCCTACGTGCCGCTGGATCCTCCACCCCTTTGTAAGGCCTAACTATTGCAGATATTAAACTAATCCTTGTAGAACAAGGAGCAATCGTAACGGATCAGATCTACTAAATAACGATCAAGCGGGGTGCCGCCCCCACACCTAAGATAGGTGTGAGGGCAGCTAGACATCCAAGGGTTGCACTACGATAGCATGTTACGCGAAGAACTATGCTAACCCTAACACATCTATGATAACTACGCTGCTCGCCATCAACAAGGCTTCAGTACGAGCAACGCATGAACAACGTGGAGCTTGTGCTGCCTAGATCGCAAGATGCGATCTAGGCAGCATGTTGCTTACCGGTAGAAACCCTCGAGACGAAGGAGTTGGCGATGCGCCGAGATTGATTTGTTGGTTGAACGTTGGTTGTTGTTTATTCCATAAACCCTAGATACATATTTATAGTCCAGGGGACTTTCTAACGTGGGAATAATCCCCACCGTGCACGATACAAACTCTAACTTTTAATCTAAGATATAATCTACCATAATTAAAGATACACGGGCAATCTAGCCCAAACTCTTCGTGCGAGGCCGCTTCAGAGATCTTCCACGTGTAATCTTCCAAGCCCATCTCTCTTTCGGCCCACCTCCTGATTTGACCAAAATCTGGTGATAACAGTAAAATATCGCGTGACAAAGGGAATCGGTATCGTATGTGAATGGTTCATTCGATCACTAAGTCATCGTTGAATATGTGGGAGCCATTATGGATCTCCAGATCCCGCTATTGGTTATTGGTCGGAGAGAGTTCTCAACCACGTCTACATAGTTCGCGAACCGTAGGGTGACACACTGAAGGTATGATGTCGTATTAGTAGAACTTGAATATGGAATGGAGTTCGAAGTTTTGTTCGAAGTCTCGGATGGGATCCCAGACATCACGAGGAGTTCCGGAATGGTCCGGAGAATAAAATTCATATATAGGAAGTCATTTTATAAGGCCGGCCAACCCTAGAGGGGTGGAGTCCCAAGTGGACTCCACCAAGGGGGCCGGCCACCCCCCTCATGGAAGGGTGGGAGTCCCACTTGAGGTGGGAATCCCACCTTGGGTAGGTTTCCCTACACATGGAAGGTCTTGGGTTGGGGTCTTATTCGAAGACTTGTAGTCCAACACTTGGGGGTTCCACCTATATAATGAGGGGCAAGGGGAGGGGGCCGGCCACCACAACACCACCACCTTGGCCACACCCTGATGTCTACGCCCCCCTCCTTTTCCTGTAGACAGTGTTGGGCCTCCAAGAGCAGAGGATTGTAGAACAGCAGCAAGTTTTCCCTTAAGTGGATCACCCAATGTTTATCGAACTCAGGGAGGAAGAGGTCAAAGATATCCCTCTCATGCAACCCTGCAACCACAAAGCAAGAAGTCTCTTGTGTCCCCAACACACCTAATAGGTGCACTAGTTCGGCGAAGAGATAGTGAAATACAGGTGGTATGAATATTTATGAGCAGTAGCAACGGTGCCAGAAAATAGCTTGCTGGCGTGTAGTTGATGGTGGTAGTATTGCAGCAGTAGTAACGCAGTAAAATAGTAAACAAGCAGCGATAGCAGTATTTAGGAACAAGGCCTAGGGATTACACTTTCACTAGTGGACACTCTCAACATTGATCACATAACAGAATAGATAAATGCATACTCTACACTCTCTTGTTGGATGATGAACACATTGCGTAGGATTACATGAACCCTCAATGCTGGAGTTAACAAGCTCCACAATTCAATGTTCATATTTAAATAACCTTAGAGTGTAAGATAGATCAATTCGACTAAACCAAGTACTAGCATAGCATGCACACTGTCACCTTCATGCTATGTAGGAGGAATAATACACATCAATACCATCATAGCAATAGTTAACTTCATAATCTACAAGAGATCATAATCATAGCATAAACCAAGTACTAACACGGATGCACACATTGTCACCATTACATCGTGCAGGAGGAATAAAACTACTTTAATAACATTACTAGAGTAGCACATAGATAAATTGTGATACAAAATACATTGCAATCATAAAGAGATATAAATAAGCACTTCACTATGCCATTCATAACAGTGAATAAGTATTCTGTGAAATATAGCCTAAGAGACCCACACGGTGCACACACTGTCACCTTTACACACGTGGGACAAGGAGTCTCCGGAGATCACATAAGTAAAATTCACTTGACTAGCATAACGACATCTAGATTACAAGCATCATCATATGAATCTCAATCATGTAAGGCAGCTCATGAGATTATTGTATTGAAGTACATAGGAGAGAGATGAACCACATAGCTACCGGTACAGCCCCGAGCCTCGATGGAGAACTACTCCCTCCTCATGGGAGCAGCAGCGGTGATGAAGATGGCGGTGGAGATGGCAGCGGTGTCAATGGAGAAGCCTTCCGGGGGCACTTCCCCGTTCCAGCAGCGTGCCGGAACAGAGACTCCTGTCCCCCAGATCTTGGCGTCGCGGTGGCGGCGGCTCTGGAAGGTTTCTGTGGGTTTCGTCGAACGTGGTAGGGTTTTCGCGACGGAGGCTTTAAATAGGCGGAAGGGCAGCCTCGAAGGGGGCCTGGAGCCACCACACCATAGGGCGGCGCGGCCCCCCCTCTGGCCGCGCCAGGGTGTAGTGTGGGGCCCCCAGGGCTTCCCTCTGGCGGCTCTCGGGTGTTCTGGATGCTTCCGGGCAAAATAGGAACCTGGGCGTTGATTTCGTCCGATTCCGAGAATATTTCGTTACTAGGATTTCTGAAACCAAAAACAGCAGAAAACAGCAACTGGCACTTCGGTATCTTGTTAATAGGTTAGTTCCAGAAAATGCACGAGTATGACATAAAGTGTGCATAAAACATGTAGATATCATCAATAATGTGGCATGGAACATAAGAAATTATCGATACGTCGGAGACGTATCAGCATCCCCAAGCTTAGTTCTGCTCGTCCCGAGCAGGTAAAACGATAACAAAGATAATTTCTGGAGTGACATGCCATCATAACCTTGATCATACTATTTGTAAAGCATATGTAGTGAATGCAGCGATCAAAACAATGTATATGACATGAGTAAACAACTGAATCATATAGCAAAGACTTTTCATGAATAGTACTTCAAGACAAGCATCAATAAGTCTTGCATAAGAGTTAACTCATAAAGCAACAATTCAAAGTAAAAGCATTGAAGCAACATAAAGGAAGATTAAGTTTCAGCGGTTGCTTTCAACTTGTAACAAGTATGTCTCATGGATATTGTCAACATAGAGTAATATAATAAGTGCAATATGCAAGTATGTAGGAATCAATGCACAGTTCACACAAGTGTTTGCTTCTTGAGGTGGAGAGAAATAGGTGAACTGACTCAACATTGAAAGTAAAAGAATTGTCCTCCATAGAGGACAAGCATCGATTGCTATATTTGTGCTAGAGCTTTGATTTTGAAAACATGAAACAATTTTGTCAACGGTAGCAATAAAGCATATGTATCATGTAAATTATATCTTACAAGTTGCAAGCCTCATGCATAGTATACTAATAGTGCACGCACCTTGTCCTAATTAGCTTGGACTACCGGGATCATCGCAATGCACATGTTTTAACCAAGTGTCACAAAGGGGTACCTCTATGCCGCCTGTACAAAGATCTAAGGAGAAAGCTCGCATTGGATTTCTCGCTATTGATTATTCTCAACTTAGACATCCATACCGGGACAACATAGACAACAGATAATGGACTCCTCTTTAATGCATAAGCATGTGGCAACAATTAATAATTTTCTCATATGAGATTGAGGATATATGTCCAAAACTGAAACTTCCACCATGGATCATGGCTTTAGTTAGCGGCCCAATGTTCTTCTCTAACAATATGCATGCTTAACCATAAGGTGGTAGATCTCTCTTACTTCAGACAAGACGAACATGCATAGCAACTCACATGAAATTCAACAAAGAGTAGTTGATGGCGTCCCCAGTGAACATGGTTATCGCACAACAAGCAACTTAATAAGAGATAAAGTGCATAAGTACATATTCAATACCACAATAGTTTTTAAGCTATTTGTCCCATGAGCTATATATTGCAAAGGTGAATGATGGAATTTTAAAGGTAGCACTCAAGCAATTTACTTTGGAATGGCGGAAAATACCATGTAGTAGGTAGGTATGGTGGACACAAATGGCATAGTGGTTGGCTCAAGTATTTTGGATGCATGAGAGCTATTCCCTCTCGATACAAGGTTTAGGCTAGCAAGGCTATTTGAAACAAACACAAGGATGAACCGGTGCAGCAAAACTCACATAAAAGACATATTGTAAACATTATAAGACTCTACACCGTCTTCCTTGTTGTTCAAACTCAATACTAGAAATTATCTAGACCTTAGAGAAACCAAATATGCAAACCAAATTTTAGCATGCTCTATGTATTTCTTCATTAATGGGTGCAAAGTATATGATGCAAGAGCTTAAACATGAGCACAACAATTGCCAAGTATCACATTATCCAAGACATTTCAGCAATTACTACATGTATCATTTTCCAATTCCAACCATATAACAATTTAACGAAGAAGAAACTTCGCCATGAATACTATGAGTAAAGCCTAAGGACATACTTGTCCATATGCTACAGCGGAGCGTGTCTCTCTCCCATAAAGTGAATGCTAGGATCCATTTTATTCAGACAAAACAAAAACAAAAACAAACCGACGCTCCAAGAAAAGCACATACGATGTGACGGAATAAAAATATAGTTTCAGGGGAGGAACCTGATAATGTTGTCGATGAAGAAGGGGATGCCTTGGGCATCCCCAAGCTTAGACGCTTGAGTCTTCTTAGAATATGCAGGGGTGAACCACCGGGGCATCCCCAAGCTTAGAGCTTTCACTCTCCTTGATCATGTTGCATCATACTCCTCTCTTGATCCTTGAAAACTTCCTCCACACCAAACTTAGAACAACTCATTAGAGGGTTAGTGGCAATAAAAATTAACATGTTCAGAGGTGACACAATCATTCTTAACACTTCTGGACATTGCATAAAGCTACTGGACATTCATGGATCAAAGAAATTCATCCAACATAGCAAAAGAGGCAATGCGAAATAAAAGGCAGAATCTGTCAAAACAGAACAGTTCGTATTGACGAATTTTATCGAGGCACCAGACTTCCTCAAATGAAAATGCTCAAATTGAATGAAAGTTGCGTACATATCTGAGGATCACTCACGTAAATTGGCATAATTTTCTGAGTTACCTACAGAGAAAACAGCCCAGATTCGTGACAGCAAAGAAATCTGTTTCTGCGCAGTAATCCAAATCTAGTATGAACTTTTCTATCAACGACTTTACTTGGCACAACAAAACACAAAACTAAGATAAGGAGAGGTTGCTACAGTAGTAAACAACTTCCAAGACACAAATATAAAACAAAGTACTGTAGCAAAATAACACATGGGTTATCTCCCAAGAAGTTCTTTCTTTATAGCCATTAAGATGGGCTCAGCTGTTTTGATGATGCACTCGCAAGAAATAGTATTTGAAGCAAAAGAGAGCATCAAGAGGCAAGTATGAAACAAATTTAAGCCTAACATGTTTCCTATGAAAATGAATCTTGTAAATAAACAAGTTCAAGAAGCATAATGCAACAAGCATAGAAAGATAAAACAAGTGTAGCTTCAAAAATTTCAGCACATAGAGAGGTGTTTTAGTAACATGAAAATTTCTACAACCATATTTTCCTCTCTCATAATAACTTTCAGTAGCAACATGAGCAAACTCAACAATATAACTATCACATAAAGCATTCTTATCATGAGTCTCATGCATAAAATTATTACTACCCACATAAGCACAATCAATTTTAGTAGTTGTAGTGGGAGCAAATTCAACAAAGTAGCTATCATTATTATTCTCATCATCAAATATAGGAGGCATATTGCAATCATAATCAAATTTATCCTCCATAACAGGCGGTACCAAAAGACTACTATCATTATAATCATCATAAATAGGAGGCAAAGTATCATCAAAGTAAATTTTCTCCTCAATGCTTGGGGGACTAAAAAGATCATGAAAACCAGCTTCCCCAAGCTTAGAACTTTCTATATCATTATCAACAATGGTGTTCAAAGCGTTCATACTAATATTACTACCAGCATGCAAATAAGATTCCATAGGTTTTTTAATTTTCGCATCAAACAATCCATGTTTTAAATCAGGAAATAGCATAAGAAGCTCATTTTTGTCCACTATGCCAAACTAGTGTAAACAAGAAACAAAAAGATGCAATTGCAGGATCTAAAGGAAATAGCTTTGAGTACTTACAACGGCGGAAAATAGCTTGGTAGCCGAGGTCCGGAGTGTGAGTACCTTTTACCTTTCCTCCCCGGCAACGGCGCCAGAAAATAGCTTGATGTCTACGCCCCCCTCCTTTTCCTGTAGACAGTGTTGGGCCTCCAAGAGCAGAGGTTTGTAGAACAGCAGCAAGCTTTCCCTTAAGTGGATCACCCAAGGTTTATCGAACTCAGGGAGGAAGAGGTCAAAGATATCCCTCTCATGCAACCCTGCAACCACAAAGCAAGAAGTCTCTTGTGTCCCCAACACACCTAATAGGTGCACTAGTTCGGCGAAGAGATAGTGAAATACAGGTGGTATGAATATTTATGAGCAGTAGCAACGGTGCCAGAAAATAGCTTGCTGGCGTGTAGTTGATGGTGGTAGTATTGCAGCAGTAGTAACGCAGTAAAACAGTAAACAAGCAGCGATAGCAGTATTTAGGAACAAGGCCTAGGGATTACACTTTCACTAGTGGACACTCTCAACATTGATCACATAACAGAATAGATAAATGCATACTCTACACTCTCTTGTTGGATGATGAACACATTGCGTAGGATTACACGAACCCTCAATACCGGAGTTAACAAGCTCCACAATTCAATGTTCATATTTAAATAACCTTAGAGTGTAAGATAGATCAATTCGACTAAACCAAGTACTAGCATAGCATGCACACTGTCACCTTCATGCTATGTAGGAGGAATAATACACATCAATACCATCATAGCAATAGTTAACTTCATAATCTATAAGAGATCATAATCATAGCATAAACCAAGTACTAACACGGATGCACACACTGTCACCATTACACCGTGCAGGAGGAATAAAACTACTTTAATAACATTACTAGAGTAGCACATAGATAAATTGTGATACAAAATACATTGCAATCATAAAGAGATATAAATAAGCACTTCACTATGCCATTCATAACAGTGAATAAGTATTCTGTGAAATATAGCCTAAGAGACCCACACGGTGCACACACTGTCACCTTTACACACGTGGGACAAGGAGTCTCCGGAGATCACATAAGTAAAATTCACTTGACTAGCATAACGACATCTAGATTACAAGCATCATCATATGAATCTCAATCATGTAAGGCAGCTCATGAGATTATTGTATTGAAGTACATAGGAGAGAGATGAACCACATAGCTACCGGTACAGCCCCGAGCCTCGATGGAGAACTACTCCCTCCTCATGGGAGCAGCAGCGGTGATGAAGATGGCGGTGGAGATGGCAGCGGTGTCGATGGAGAAGCCTTCCGGGGGCACTTCCCCGTTCCGGCAGCGTGCCAGAACAGAGACTCCTGTCCCCCAGATCTTGGCGTCGCGGTGGCGGCGGCTCTGGAAGGTTTCTGTGGGTTTCGTCGAACGTGGTAGGGTTTTCGCGACGGAGGCTTTAAATAGGCGGAAGGGCAGCCTCGGAGGGGGCCTGGAGCCACCACACCATAGGGCGGCGCGGCCCCCCCTCTGGCCGCGCCAGGGTGTGGTGTGGGGCCCCCAGGGCTTCCCTCTGGCGGCTCTCGGGTGTTCTGGATGCTTCCGGGCAAAATAGGAACCTGGGCGTTGATTTCGTTCGATTCCGAGAATATTTCGTTACTAGGATTTCTGAAACCAAAAACAGCAGAAACAAAGAATCGGCACTTCGGCATCTTGTTAATAGGTTAGTTCCAGAAAATGCACGAATATGACATAAAGTGTGCATAAAACATGTAGATATCATCAATAATGTGGCATGGAACATAAGAAATTATCGATACGTCGGAGACGTATCACACCCCAAGGAGGCCGGGCACCCCCTCTCCCAAACCCTAGCCGCCCCACTCCTCCCCCTCTCCCGCAACGCTTAGCGAAGCTCCACCGGAGATCTCCATCACCACCGCCACCACGCCGTCGTGCTGCCGGATTCAAGGAGGAGCTACTACTTCCGCTGCCCGCTGGAACGGGGAGAAGGACGTCGTCTTCATCAACACCGAACGTGTGACCGAGTACGGAGGTGCTGCCCGATTGTGGCACCGTCAAGATCTTCTACGCGCTTTTGAAAGCGGCAAGTGATCGTCTACCGCAGCAACAAGAGCCTCATCTTGTAGGCTTTGGAAATCTTCAAGGGTGAGTCTCGTTCATCCCCTCGTTGCTCCTGTCTTCTAGATTGCATCTTGGCTTGGATTGTGTTCTCGCGGTAGGAAATTTTTTGTTTCCTATGCAATGAATCCCTACACATTATGGATCTCCAGATCCCGCTATTGGTTATTGGTCGGAGAGAAGTCTCAACCATGTCTACATAGTTCGCGAACCGTAGGGTGACACACTTAAGGTTTGATGTCGTATTAGTAGATATTGAATATATGGAATGGAGTTCGAAGTATTGTTCGAAGTCTCGGATGGGATCCCGGACATCACGAGGAGTTCCGGAATGGTCCGGAGAATAATATTCATATATAGGAAGTCATTTTATAAGTTTGAAAATGATCCGGTGCATTTATGGAAGGTTCTAGAAGGTTCTAGAAAAGTCCAGAAGAAATCACTATGGAAAGCGGAGTCCCGGAGGGACTCCACCTAGCATGGTGATGTCTACGCACACTCCTTTTCCTGTAGACAGTGTTGGGCCTCCAAGAGCAGAGGTTTGTAGAACAGCAGCAAGTTTTCCCTTAAGTGGATCACCCAAGGTTTATCGAACTCAGGGAGGAAGAGGTCAAAGATATCCCTCTCATGCAACCCTGCAACCACAAAGCAAGAAGTCTCTTGTGTCCCCAACACACCTAATAGGTGCACTAGTTCGGCGAAGAGATAGTGAAATACAGGTGGTATGAATAAATATGAGCAGCAGTAACGGCGCCAGAAAATACTTGATGCTACAACTGGCGTGTGGTGGATGGTGGTAATATTGCAGGCAGTACAGATGCAGTAGAACAGTAAACAAGCAGTGATTTCAGTATTTGGGAACAAGGCCTAGGGATCATACTTTCACTAGTGGGCACTCTCAACATTGATCACATAACAGAATAAATAGATAAATGCTATACTCTACACTCTCTTGTTAGATGATGAACACCACTAATTGTGTAGGATTACACGAACCATCAATGCCGGATTTAACAAGCTCCACAATATTCGATATTCATGTTTAAATAACCTTAGAGTGCACGATAGATCAACACAACTAAACCAAGTACTAACATAGCATGCACACTGTCACCTTCACACTATGAAAGAGGAATAGATCACATCAATACTATCATAGCAATAGTTAACTTCATAATCTACAAGAGATTACAATCATAACCTACACCAAGTACTACACGATGCACACACTGTCACCTTTACACCATGGAGGAGGAATAGACTACTTTAATAACATCACTAGAGTAACACATAGATGAATAGTGATACAAAACTCATATGAATCTCAATCATGTAAGGCAGCTCATGAGATCATTGTATTGAAGTACATAGGAAGAGAGATTAACCACATAGCTACCGGTACAGCCCTTAGCCTCGATGGAGAACTACTCCCTCCTCATGGGAGACAGCAGCGGTGATGAAGATGGTGGTGGAGATGGCAGCGGTGTCGATGGAGAAGCCTTTCGGGGGCACTTCCCCGTCCCGGCGGCGTGCCGGAACAGAGAATTCTGTCCCCCAGATCTTGGCTTCGCGATGGCGGCGGCTCTGGAAGGTTTCTCGTACCGTGGCTTTTCTGTATCGAAGATTTAGGTCAGGGACCTTTAAATAGGCGAAGAGGCGGAGCCGGAGGGTCGACGAGGCGGCGACACAATAGGGGGGCGCGGCCCCCCCCCCTCTGGCCGCGCCGGGCTATCGTCTGGGGCCCACAGGCCCTCCTCTGGTGGCTCTCGGGTGTTCTGGAAGCTTCGTGGGATTTTAAGATGCTGGGCGTTGATTTCGTCCAATTCCGAGAATATTTCCTTACTAGGATTTCTGAAACCAAAAACAGCAGAAAACAGGAACTGGCACTTCGGCATCTCGTCAATAGGTTAGTTCCAGAAAATGCATAAAATCAGCATGTAGGTATTGTCATAAAACGAGCATGGAACATAAGAAATTATCGATACGTCGGAGACGTATCAGCATCCCCAAGCTTAGTTCCTACTCGTCCTCGAGTAGGTAAACTATAACAAAGATAATTTCTGAAGTGACATGCTACCAACATGATCTTAATCATACTATTGTAAAGCATATGAGATGAATGCAGCGATTCAAAGCAATGGTAAATACAATGGTTAAACAATTGAATCATATAGCAAAGACTTTTCATGAATAGTACTTTCAAGACAAGCATCAATAAGTCTTGCATAAGAGTTAACTCATAAAGCAATATTTTCAAAGTAAAGGTATTGAAGCAACACAAAGGAAGATTAAGTTTAGCGGTTGCTTCCAACTTGTAACATGTATATCTCATGGATATTGTCAACATAAAGTAATATAACAAGTGCAATAAGCAAGCATGTAAGAATCAATGCACAGTTAACACAAGTGTTTGCTTCTAAGATAGAGAGAAATGGGTAAACTGACTCAACATAAAAGTAGAAGAAAGGCCCTTCGCAGAGGGAAGCAGGGATTGCTATATTTGTGCTAGAGCTTTTATTTTGAAAACATAAAGAGCTCATAAAAGTAAAGTTTTGAGAGGTGTTTGTTGTTGTCAACGAATGGTAATGGGCACTCTAACCCCCTTGCCAGACATACTTTCAAAGAGCGGCTCCCATGAAAGATTTTTATTTTTGGGTGGCACTCCTTCCAACCTTTACTTTCACAAACCATGGCTAACCGAATCCTCGGGTGCCTGCCAACAATCTCATACCATGAAGGAGTGCCTTTTTATTTTAGTTTTATTTAGATGACACTCCTCCCCACCTTTGCTTTCTCAAGCCATGGCTAACCGAATCCTCGGGTGCCATCCAACAATCACATACCATGGAGGAGTGTCTATTTTTTGTAAAATCATGAAAGTTAATTAATTGCGGCTGGGAACCCCATCGCCAGCTCTTTTTGCAAAATTATTGGATAAGCGGATGAAGCCACTAGTCCATTGGTGAAAGTTGCCCAACAAGATTGAAAGATAAACACCACATACTTCCTCATGAGCTATAAAACATTGACACAAATAAGAGGTAATAACTTTTGAAGTGTTTAAAGATAGCACTCAAGCAATTAACTTTGGAATGGCAGAGAAATACCATGTAGTAGGTAGGTATGGTGGACACAAATGGCATAGTGGTTGGCTCAAGGATTTTGGATGCATGAGAAGTATTCCCTCTCAATACAAGGTTTAGGCTAGCAAGGCTATTTGAAACAAACACAAGTATGAACCGGTACAGCAAAACTCACATAAGAACATATTGCACGCATTATAAGACTATACATTGTCTTCCTTGTTGTTCAAACACCTTTACCAGAAAATATCTAGACCTTAGAGAGACCAATCATGCAAACCAAATTTTAGCAAGCTCTATGTATTTCTTCACTAATAGGTGCAAAGTATATGATGCAAGAGCTTAAACATGAGCACAACAATTGCCAAGTATCAAGTTATTCAAAACATCATACCAATTACAACATGTAGCATTTTCCGTTTCCAACCATATAACAATTAACGAAGCAGTTTCAACCTTCGCCATGAACATTAAAAGCTAAGAACACATGTGTTCATATGAACCAGCGGAGCGTGTCTCTCTCTCACACAAGCATTTATTCAAACAAAAACAAAAACATACAGACGCTCCAAGTAAAGTACATAAGATGTGACCGAATAAAAATATAGTTTCAAGAGAAGTGACCTGATAAGTTGTCGATGAAGAAGGGGACGCCTTGGGCATCCCCAAGCTTAGATGCTTGAGTCTTCTTGAAATATGCAGGGATGAACCACCGGGGCATCCCCAAGCTTAGAGCTTTCACTCTCCTTGATCATATTGTATCATCCTCCTCTCTTGACCCTTGAAAACTTCCTCCACACCAAACTCAAAACAACTCATTAGAGGGTTAGTGCATAATAAAAATTCACATGTTCAGAGGTGACACAATCATTTTTAACACTTCTGGACATTGCCCAAAGCTACTGGAAGTTAACGGAATAAAGAAATCCATCCAACATAGCAAAAGAAGCAATGTGAAATAAAAGGCAGAATCTGTCAAAACAGAACAGTCCGTAAAGACGAATTTCTAAGAGGCACCAAACTTGCTCAACTGAAAATGCTCAAATTGAATGAAAGTTGCGTACATATCTGAGGATCGCTCACGTAAATTTTCAGAATTGTCTGAGTTACCTACAGAGAATTCTGCCCAAATTCGTGACAACAAGAAATCTGTTTCTGCGCATTAATCCAAATCTAGTATCAACCTTGCTATCAAAGACTTTACTTGGCACAACAATGCAAAAAAATAAAGATAAGGAGAGGTTGCTACAGTAGTAATAACTTCCAAGACACAAATACAAAATAAAAGTACTGTAGTAAAATAAACACATGGGTTATCTCCCAAGAAGTTCTTTCTTTATAGCCATTAAGATGGGCTCAGCAGTTTTAATGATGCACTCGCAAGAAATAGTATTTGAAGAAAAAGAGAGCATCAAGAGGCAAATTCAAAAAACATTTAAGCCTAACATGCTTCCTATGAAAAGGAATCTTGTAAATAAACAAATTCAAGAAGCATAATGCAACAAGCATAGAAAAACTAGACATGCTCAACTTCAAGATTTTAAGCATATAGAGAGGTGTTTTAGTAACATGAAAATTTCTACAACCATATTTTCCTCTCTCATAAAGATTTCCAGTAGCATCATGAGAAAACTCAACAATATAACTATCACATAAAGCATTCTTATCATGAGTCTCATGCATAAAATTATTACTACTCCCAACATAAGCATAGTCATTCTTATTAATTATAGTGGGAGCAAATTCAACAAAGTAGCTATCATTATTATTCTCATCATCAAATATAGAAGGCATATTGTAATCATAATCAAATTCATCCTCCATAACAGGCGGCACCAAAAGACTACTATCGTTATAATCATCATAAATAGGAGGCAAAGTATCATCAAAGAAAATTTTCTCCTCCATGCTTGGGGGACTAAAAAGATCATGCTCTTCAAAACCAGCTTCCCCAAGCTTAGAATTTTCCATATCATTAGCAACAATGGTGTTCAAAGTATTCATGCTAATATGTTCCATGGGTTTTTTAATTTTCGCATCAAACCATCCATGTCTTAACTCAGGAAATAGATTAAAAAGCTCCATGTTGCTTTCCATTATGCCTAACTAGTGAAATAAAAACAAGAAACAAAAAGATGCAATTGCAGGATCTAAAGGAAATAGCTTCGAGTACTTACAACGGAGCCAGAAAATAGCTTAGTAGTCGAGATCCGGAGTGTGAGTACCTTTTACCTTTCCTCCCCGGCAACGGCGCCAGAAAATAGCTTGATGTCTACGCACACTCCTTTTCCTGTAGACAGTGTTGGGCCTCCAAGAGCAGAGGTTTGTAGAACAGCAGCAAGTTTTCCCTTAAGTGGATCACCCAAGGTTTATCGAACTCAGGGAGGAAGAGGTCAAAGATATCCCTCTCATGCAACCACAAAGCAAGAAGTCTCTTGTGTCCCCAACACACCTAATAGGTGCACTAGTTCGGCGAAGAGATAGTGAAATACAGGTGGTATGAATAAATATGAGCAGCAGTAACGGCGCCAGAAAATACTTGATGCTACAACTGGCGTGTGGTGGATGGTGGTAATATTGCAGGCAGTACAGATGCAGTAGAACAGTAAACAAGCAGCGATTTCAGTATTTGGGAACAAGGCCTAGGGATCATACTTTCACTAGTGGGCACTCTCAACATTCATCACATAACATAATAAATAGATAAATGCTATACTCTACACTCTCTTGTTGGATGATGAACACCACTAATTGTGTAGGATTACACGAACCCTCAGTGCACGATAGATCAACACAACTAAACCAAGTACTAACATAGCATGCACACTGTCACCTTCACACTATGAAAGAGAAATAGATCACATCAATACTATCATAGCAATAGTTAACTTCATAATCTACAAGAGATTACAATCATAACCTACGCCAAGTACTACACGATGCACACATTGTCACCTTTACACCATGGAGGAGGAATAGACTACTTTAATAACATCACTAGAGTAACACATAGATGAATAGTGATACAAAACTCATATGAATCTCAATCATGTAAGGCAGCTCATGAGATCATTATATTGAAGTACATAGGAAGAGAGATTAACCACATAGCTACCGGTACAGCCCTTAGCCTCGATGGAGAACTACTCCCTCCTCATGGGAGACAGCAGCGGTGATGAAGATGGTGGTGGAGATGGCAGCGGTGTCGACGGAGAAGCCTTCCGGGGGCACTTCCCCGTCCCGGAGGTGTGCCGGAACAGAGAGTTCTGTCCCCCAGATCTTGGCTTCGCGATGGCGGCGGCTCTGGAAGGTTTCTCGTACCGTGGCTTTTCCGTATCGAAGATTTAGGTCATGGACCTTTAAATAGGCGAAGAGGCGGAGTCGGAGGGTCGACGAGGCGGCGACACAATAGGGGGGCGTGGCCCCCCCTCTGGCTGCACCGGGCTGTCGTCTGGGGCCCACAGGGCCCTCCTCTGGTGGCTCTCGGGTGTTCTGGAAGCTTCGTGGGATTTTAAGATGCTGGGCGTTGATTTCGTCCAATTCCGAGAATATTTCCTTACTAGGATTTCTGAAACCAAAAACAGCAGAAAACAGGAACTGGCACTTCGGCATCTCGTCAATAGGTTAGTTCCAGAAAATGCATAAAATCATCATAAAGTGTGAACAAAACATGTAGGTATTGTCATAAAACAAGCATGGAACATAAGAAATTATCGATACGTTGGAGACGTATCACATGGCCGGCCAACCCTAGGGGGTGGAGTCCCAGGTGGACTCCACCAAGGGTGGTCGGCCACCCCCCCCCCCCCCCTCATGGAAGGGTGGGAGTCCCACTTGAGGTGGGAATCCCACCTTGGTAGGTTTCCCTACACATGGAAGGTTTTGGGTTGGGGTCTTATTCGAAGACTTGTAGTCCAACACTTGGGGGTTCCACCTATATAATGAGGGGCAAGGGGAGGGGGCCGGCCACCACAAGCCCATAGCTTGGCCGCACCCCTTAATTAGTGGCCGGCCACCCCCTCTCCCCAAACCCTAGCCGCCCCACCTCCTCCACCTCTCCCGCAACGCTTAGCGAAGCTCCGTCGGAGATCTCCATCGACACCGCCACCACGCCATCGTGCTGCCGGGATTCAAGGAGGAGCTACTACTTCCGCTGCCCGCTGGAACGGGGAGAAGGACGTCGTCTTCATCAACACCGAACGTGTGACCGAGTACGGAGGTGCTGCCCGATTGTGGCACCGTCAAGATCTTCTACGCGCTTTTGAAAGAGGCAAGTGATCGTCTACCGCAGCAACAAGAGCCTCTTCTTGTAGGCTTTGGAAATCTTCAAGGGTTAGTCTCGTTCATCCCCTCGTTGCTCCCGTCTTCTAGATTGCATCTTGGCTTGGATTGCGTTCTCGCGGTAGGAAATTTTTTGTTTTCTATGCAACGAATCCCTACACATCTATTTCTGATGCTACATGTTGTGTTTGTTGGGATCCGATGAATATGGAATACTATGTCAAGTTGATTATTGATCTATCATATATGTTATTTATGATCTTGCATGCTCTCCGTTGCTAGTAGAGGCTCTGGCCAAGTTGATACTTGTAACTCCAAGAGAGTATTTATGCTAGATAGTGGGTCCATGCCTCCATTGAATCTGGGACAGTGACAGAAAGTTCTAAGGTTGTGGATGTGCTGTTGCCACTAGGGATAAAACATCAATGCTTTGTCTAAGGATATTTGTATTGTTTACATTACGCACAGTACTTAATGCAATTGTCTGTTGTTTGCAACTTAATACTGGAAGGGGTGCGGATGCTAACCCGAAGGTGGACTTTTTAGGCATAGATGCATGCTGGATGGCGGTCTATGTACTTTGTCGTAATGCCCTAAGTAAATCTCATAGTAGTCATCATGATATGTATGTGCATTGTTGTGTTCTCTCTATTTGTCGATTGCCCAACTGTAATTTGTTTACCCAACATATTATTTATCTTATTGAAGAGACACCGCTAGTGAACTGTGGACCCCGGTCCATTCTTTTACATCTGAAATACAACCTACTGCAATCATTGTTCTCTTTTGTTTTCTGCAAGCAAACATCATTTTCCGCACCATACGTTTAATCCTTTGTTTTCAGCAAGCCGGTGAGATTGACAACCTCACTGTTAAGTTGGGGCAAAGTAGTTTGATTGTGTTGTGCAGGTTCCACGTTGGCACCGGAATCCCTGGTGTTGCGCCGCACTACAGTCCTTCACCAACAACCTTCACGTGATCTTCATCTCCTACTGGTTCGATAACCTTGGTTTCTTACTGAGGGAAAACTCGCTGATGTACTCATCATACCTTCCTCTTGGGGTTCCCAACAGACGTGTGCTTTACCGTCACAAGCAACTACTTTTCTGGCGCCGTTGCCGGGGAGATCAAGACACGCTGCAAGGGGAGTCTCTCACACCCAATCTCTTTACTTTGTTTATTGTCTTGCTTTATTTTATTATATGTCTTGGTTGCTTTTTTATACCAAAAACACACAAAAATTAGTTACTTGTTTTACTTTATTTAATTCAGTTTTGCTTTATTTATTTTTATTGCTAAAATGGGTACTCCTGAGAACACTAAGTTGTGTGACTTCACTAGCACAAATAATAATGATTTCATATGCACTCCTATTGCTCCACCTGCTTCTACAGCAGAATTTTATGAAATTAAACCTGCTTTACTAAATCTTGTTATGAGAGAGCAATTTTCTGGTGTTAGTACTGATGATGCTGCTGCCCATCTTAATAATTTTGTTGAACTTTGTGAAATGCAAAAGTATAAGGATGTAGATGGGGATATTATAAAACTGAAATTGTTTCCTTTCTCCTTGAGAGGAAGAGCTAAAGATTGGTTGCTATCTTTGCCTAAAAATAGTATTAGTTCATGGACTAGATGTAAAGATGCTTTCATTGGAAAATATTATCCTCCTGCTGAAATTATATCTTTGAGAAGTAGCATTATGAATTTCAAGCAATTGGATAATGAACATGTTGCCCAAGCATGGGAGAGAATGAAGAGTATGTTTGGTTCACGCCCCAGCGCGCCCTACCAACTTGCGGGCGTGCCAATTTATTGGCGAACGAATCGTCCGCCCGCGGATGGCCCAAGATTTGGCTAAAAAATACATTGTGTGCACCTTGCCAACTGGGGCTCACCAAAAAATTGGAGGCAAACCAAACAGCGGCTGTGGGTTACGGGCTTGCCAAATTTTTGGTCCGGCCAGCTTTGGCCAAGAACCAAACGCACCCGAAATCTTTGGTAAAGAATTTCCCTACCCATGGACTAACTACTTGGATGATCATCCAAACCTTTTATGCAGGATTAAATTTTTCTTCAAGGAACCTATTGGATTCAGCTGCTGGAGGTACTTTTATGTCCATCACTTTGGGTGCTGCAACAAAGCTTCTTGATGATATGATGATCAACTACTCTGAATGGCACACTGAAAGGACTCCTCAAGGTAAGAAGGTAAATTCTGTTGAAGAAACCTCTTCCTTGAGTGATAAGATTGATGTTATTATGTCTATGCTTGTTAATGGTAAATCTCATGTTGATCCTAATAATGTTCCTTTAGCTTCATTGGTTGCTCGAGAAGAGCATGTTGATGTGAACTTCATTAAAAAAAAATTTCAACAACAATGCTTATAGGAATAATTTTGGTAACAACTATAGGCCATATCCTCCTAACAGTGGTAATTCTTATGGTAATTCTTACAACAATAGTAGGAGTGTACCCTCTGATCTTGAAGTCATGCTTAAAGAATTTATTAGTACACAAACTGCTTTTAACAAATCTGTTGAGGAAAAGTTTGGTAAAATTGATGTTCTTGCTTCTAAGGTTGATAGTATTGCTCTTGATGTTGATCTTTTAAAACTGAAAGTTATGCCTAATGAAGTTAAAGATACTAAGTCATTTGCTACAGAAAATTCTATCCAAGTTCAAATTAATGAATATATTAGATTGATGGCTGAATTGCATGCTAGGTGGGAAAGACAAGAAAAACTTGCTAAAGAGAATAATATAGCAAGAGTTTGGACTATTACCACCACTACTAATGTTGATGCTTCACATGTTGCTAAACCTCCTACTATAAATGGTAAAATAATTGGTGTTGGCAATGTTTCTACTTCTACTACAAAGCGTGCAAAATTGCCTAAAACTGCTGAAACTGTTTGTGATAAAAGTGCTGAAATTTTTCAAAGTGTTGGGGACAATGGTTCCATTGCTTTAGATCATAATGGTTTTGATTTTGATAATTTTCATATCTCTGAAGTTATTAAGTTCTTACAAAAACTTGCTAGAAGTCCTAATGCTAGTGCTATAAGCTTGGCCTTTACAAAACATATTACAAATGCTCTCGTTAAAGCTAGGGAAGAGGAATTAAAACTTGAAGCTTCTATCCCTAGGAAGTTGGAAGATGGTTGGAAGCCCATCATTAAAATGGAGGTCAATGATTTTGATTGTAATGCTTTATGTGATCTTGGTGCAAGTATTTCTGTTATGCCTAAGAAACTTTATGATATGCTTGACTTGCCACCTTTGGAATGTTGTTATTTGGATGTTAATCTTGCTGATAGTTCTATAAAGAAACCTTTGGGGATAATTGACAATGTTCACATTAAGGTTAACAATAACCTTGTCCCCGTTGATTTTGTTGTTTTGGATATTGAATGCAATGCATCTTGTCCTATTGTTTTGGGAAGACCCTTTCTTGGAACCGTTGGTGCTATTATTGATATGAAAGAAGGAAATATAAAATATCAATTCCCTCTTAAGAAAGGTATGGAACACTTCCCTAGAAAGATAATGAAGATGCATTTTGATTCTATTATTAGAACAAATTATGATGTTGATGCTTCTTCTCTTGATGTTACTTGATTTTCACTTTCTGCGCCTAGCTGAAAGGAGAAAAGCGCTTATGGGAGACAACCTATTATTTTATTTCTGCAAAAAAAATTTATATTTTAGTCAAGGTGCTTGTTACTACTGTAGCAATATCTTTGTATCTTTATTTTCTTCCATTGTTGTGCCAAATAAAGTCTTTGATAGAAAGTTGATACTAGATTTGGATTTCTGCTCAGAAACAGATTTTTAGCTGTCACGGTTTTGAGTTTTTCTCTCTGTAGAAAAATCTAAAAATCTTGAAACAATTCATGAGTAATCCTCAGATATGTACGCAACTTTCATTCAACTGGAGCTTTTCCATCTGAGCATGTTAAGTGCCTCGAAAAAATTCGTCTTTACGGACTGTTATGTTTTGACAGATTCTGCCTTTTATTTCGCATTGCCTCTTTACTGTGTTTGAGTGGATTTCTTTGCTCCATTAAATTTCAGTAACCTTGGGTAATGTCCAGAAGTGTTGGGAATGATTGTGTCCTTGCTGAACATGTGAATTTTTTATTATGCACTAACCCTCTAATGAAATTGCTTTGAGTTTGGTGTGAAGGAAGTTTTCAAGGATCAAGAGAGGAGGATGATATAATATGATCAAGAAGAGTGAAAAGTCTAAGCTTGGGGATGCCCCCGTGGTTCATCCCTGCATATTTCAAGAAGACTCAAGCGTCTAAGCTTGGGGATGCCCAAGGCATCCCCTTCTTCATCAACAACTTATCAGGTCACCTCTAGTGAAACTATATTTTTATTCCGTAACATCTTATGTGCTTTACTTGGAGCATCTGTGTGCTTTTATTTTCGTTTTGTTATTTTCATTCTCTGAATAAATCAGATCCTAACATACTTGTGTGGGAGAGAGACACGCTCCGCTTTTTCATTTGAACACTGGTGTTCTTCGTTTTACTTTTAATGTTCATGGCAAAAGCTGAAAGCCGCTGCACTTATTGCTATTTGGTTGGAAACAGAAAATGCTTCATGTGGTAGTTGGTATATTGTCTTGAATAATTTGATACTTGGCAATTGTTTTGAGCTCTCAAGTAGATCATGTTTAAGCTCTTGCATCATGTAGTTTAAACCTATTAGTGAAGAACTACCGTAGAGCTTGTTGAAATTTGGTTTGCATGATTGGTCTCTCTAAGGTCTAGATATTTTCTAGTAAAAGTGTTTGAGCAACAAGGAAGACAGTGTAGAGTCTTATAATGCTTGCAATATGTTCTTATGTAAGTTTTGTTGTACCGGTTTATACTTGTGTTTGCTTCAAACAACCTTGTTAGCCAAAGCCTTGTACTGAGAGGAAATGCTTCTCGTGCATCCAAAACCTTGAGCCAAAACCTATTCCATTTGTGTCCACCATAACTACCTACTATGTGGTATTTTTCTGCCATTCCAAGTAAATACTTTATGTGCTACCTTTAAACAATTCAAAACTTTATTACTCCTTATTTGTGTCAATGTTTCATAACTCATGAGGAAGCATGTGGTGTTTTATCTTTCAATCTTGTTGGGCGGACTTTCACCAATGGACTAGTGGCATATACATCCGCTTATCCAATAAATTTGCAAAAAGAGCTGGCAACGGGGTGCCCAGCCCCAATTAATTAACTTTCATTAATAATTCTCTTCACATGTTTTTCCCTGATTTATCAGTAAGCAACTTAATTTTGCAAATAGACACTCCTCCATGGTATGTGAAATGTTGGAAGGCACCCGAGGATTTGGTTAGCCATGGCTTGTGAAAGAAAAAGGTTGGGAGGAGTGTCATCTATAAATAAAAGTAAAATACATGTGTAAACAAAAGAGAAGAGGGATGATCTACCTTGCTGGTAGAGACAACGTCCTTCATGGGAGCCGCTCTTTGAAAGTCTGTTTGACAAGGGGGTTAGAGTGCCCACTACCATTCATTGACAACAACAAACACCTCTCAAAACTTTATGCTCTCTATATGATTTCAAAACTTGAAAAGCTCTAGCACATGATTTAATCCCTGCTTCCCTCTGCGAAGGGCCTTTCTTTTACTTTATGTTCAGTCAGTTTACCTACCTCTTTCTATCTTAGAAGCAAACACTTGTGTCAACTATGTGCATTGATTCTTACATGCTTGCTTATTGCACTCATCATATCCGTGTTCGTCGTCAAGATCCTCTTTGGTAGCCTCTACGTCGACCATGGAACCAGGGAGGAACGCTGCAGTGGGGCCAGTGTCGCTGCGGAGGGCACGCGCGCGACCAGGACTCGATCCCATGGCCCTGCCATGGTAGCTGGCCTGCGGGATGAGACCCGTGCGTGGCATGCCAACATCGTAGGGGCCGCCGACCCTCGCGCTGGACCAAGTGACACGGCTCTACCTCCACCTCCACCGCATCTGGTGGAGCAGGAGGCACCGCCAACCCTGGTGCTCCGTCCGGTGGCACGGGAGATGTCGTCGGTGGGGGCATCCCATCTGGGGCAGCGGGAGGAGGGCCCGTGTCGGGTCCTGGGCGAGCACAACCATCCGCCGCCCCGGATCCCGCCAGGGGTCGACATGCCGCACCTAGTGTCGGCCGCTCTTCCCAGCCCACCGTTCATGGAACCGTACCTTGGCAGAGGCCTTGGCTGCCGCCCGCTGTCGTGGTATCATCACGGCATATGCCATGGGATGGCTAAAGTCGATGGTTCCGACCAATGGCCCACGGAGGTTTCCGGATGCGGGTATGAGCACGAGCGACACAGCGACATACCCATGTTCGGGGCCCTCATATGGAGGTAACACCCCTACTCCTGCTCTAGAGTGTATATGATGTGAGACAATACAATGGTGCTCCTTGAGCTGTTTTCGGCTGGGAAGAGGGCTGGAGGTAGAAGAAGGCCTCTCTCCCGAGCGGTTCTGAGTATGAATGAGAGTTTGGTTGATCATCCCCATGCAAGGGGGTAGTGGTCCGGCTTATATAGAGCCTGGAATGTTACATAGAAGTCCCTACAGCCTATGGTGCCGGCTCCGCCGGCTCCGGCTCCTTCATGCCTTCCCGAGGCGCCGTGTCGCCCGGCTGTCTATCATGTCTTGTCCTTCCTGTCGCGCCTGGCGGATACAAGATGTGCCGAGGGCAGCGTGATGTAGGCGGATCTAGGCCACGATCGTAGCCTGCAGCCAGTAGCCCACCGCCCATAGCCTGCGGTGCCCGGGGATGCCGTGCCATGATGGCCTGTTCTGGGGCGGGCCATTGTTGCTCTACAGTGGCCTCTGATTCATGGGATCTGATGTCCTTGAGTGGACCTTTGCACACGGATGTCCTTTCCAGAGTCTTCTCCCGCAAGGATCATGATACGTCTCCAATGTATCTATAATTTCTTATGTTCCATGCTAGTTTTATGACAATACCTACATGTTTTATTCATACTTTATAATGTTTTTATGCATTTTCTGGGACGAACCTATTAACAAGATGCCACAGTGTCAGTTCCTGTTTTCTGCTATTTTTGATTTCAGAAAAGTTAGTTTACAAATATTCTCGGAATTGGACGAAACAAAAGCCCACGGCCCTATTTTCCACGGAATGTTCCAGAAGTCCGAAGAGGAGTCGAATAAGGCCAGCAGGGGGGCCACACCATAAGGCGGCGCGGCAGTGGGGCCCCCCGCGCCGACCTATGGGGAGGGAGCCCCCTGGCTCCCCCGACGCTGCCTCTCCGCCTATTTATTCCTTCGTCCGCGAAAACCCTAGTATCGAGAGCCAAAATACAAGAAAAGTTCTAGAGACGCCGCCGCCATCAACCCCATCTCGGGGGGTTCAGAAGATCTCCTCCGGCACCCTACCGGAGAGGGGAATCATCACCGGAGGGCTCTACATCACCATGCCCGCCTCCGGACTGATGCGTGAGTAGTTCATCCTTGGACTATGGGTCCATAGCAGTAGCTAGATGGTTGTATTCTCCTACTGTGCCATCATGTTTAGATCTTGTGAGCTGCCTATCATGATCAAGATCATCTATTTGTAATGCTACATGTTGTGTTTGTTGGGATCCGATGAATAGGGAATACTATGTCAAGTTGATTATTGATCTATCATATATGTTATTTATGATCTTGCATGCTCTCTGTTGCTAGTAGAGGCTCTGGCCAAGTTGATACTTGTAACTCCAAGAGAGTATTTATGCTAGATAGTGGGTTCATGCCTCCATTGAATCTGGGACAGTGACAGAAAGTTCTAAGGTTGTGGATGTGTTGTTGCCACTAGGGATAAAACATCAATGCTTTGTCTAAGGATATTTGTATTGTTTACATTACGCACAGTACTTAATGCAATTGTCTGTTGTTTGCAACTTAATACTGGAAGGGGTGCGGATGCTAACCCGAAGGTGAACTTTTTAGGCATAGATGCATGCTGGATGGCGGCCTATGTTCTTTGTCGTAATGCCCTAAGTAAATCTCATAGTAGTCATCATGATATGTATGTGCATTGTTATGCCCTCTCTATTTGTCAATTGCCCAACTGTAATTTGTTTACCCAACATGTTATTTATCTTATTGGAGAGACACCACCAGTGAACTGTGGACCCCGGTCCATTCTTTTACATCTGAAATACAACCTACTGCAATCATTGTTCTCTTTTGTTTTCTGCAAGCAAACATCATTTTCCACACCATACGTTTAATCCTTTGTTTTCAGCAAGCCGGTGAGATTGACAACCTCACTGTTAAGTTGGGGCAAAGTAGTTTGATTGTGTTGTGCAGGTTCCACGTTGACACCGGAATCCCTGGTGTTGCGCCGCACTACACTTCTTCACCAACAACCTTCACGTGATCTTCATCTCCTACTGGTTCGATAACCTTGGTTTCGTACTGAGGGAAAACTCGCTGCTGTACTCATCATACCTTCCTCTTGGGGTTCCCAACGGACGTGTGCTTTACCGTCACAAGCAGATCACCAGCCTCGAGCCGGTCAGTGGAGAGCTAAACCAAGCCGGACATGGCATGTAGAAGACGGTCCAGCCATAGCGCTACCGGCCATGACTAGACCAACGCGGACCCGGATTCAGACGGCCCTCTAGGCAGCCGGCCACGGTTCCAGCCGGCAGCTCCTCAGCCGGCCTTTGCCGCGAGCCAGCCGGCCTCGAGCCAACTGTTCCCAGTCTTTTGCCATACCCGGGGTCTCCCCCCGACATTAGCCCCTAAAGCTGGCGAGGTCCTGCATAGAGAAGGGCCTAGGCAGGTTTTTCCTGGCTGTTCGTAGTTGACCTCACGGATCTTAATGAAAAGCATTTGAGGGGCCGGATGGGAATTTCCTCCATCCGGCTGCACCCTCCTCCGGCTTGCATCGTCCGGCTGTTCTCGAGCCGGATGCCGCTTCGGTTTTACAAACTTTCATGCATAAGTATTAGGGATGTTTTCCGCCTTGATAGATTAGGTGGCGGTTGTCCTTGGGGAAACGTGTCCGGCTGGAGCGGGGGCGCTCCGAATTCACCGCCGCCTCAGCGCGCGGGCCGTGACTTGACTGGCTCTGACGAGATTCTCTGGGCCTGGCCCAGTGAGTGGTCACATCGCTGCCTGTCGAGGTCTTCTGTGGCTGGGGCAGACGTGGCCCTTGAAAAATCCGCCGGCTCCGAACAGTTACCGGTAAAGCAGGCCTTTAGTGGGGATCGTGGGCGCAGTTCCCATGTCACTGCCCACGTCCCCCACTCATCAGCCCTCTATAAATAGGACCTGTGGAGGCACCGAGGTGCTCATTCTTCTCTTCTTCTTCTTACTTGCACGGCTCTCACTCTCCCGAGCTCCTGTTCTTCCTCGCGCGACACAAGGTTTCTCCGGCGACCAGCGGCAAGGCTTCGCATCCGGCGTGGTGCTGATACTCCCTCGACATGCCGCCGCTTCTCAGCCGGTCCGTCGCCACGGGATGCCGTCCATCGGCGCGCGTCACTCAGCTGGCTCTGGGGAAGCCAGCTGTAACTTCTCCATCCTGCACGCCAACGGACTTGACAGAGCCTGGCGGGGTGTTGGCATAACACCGCCGTAGGTTGGGAAATCCTTTTAAATCCCCATCCGTGTGGATGAGAGGCTCTACCGTCTATGAAGGATTGTCCATAGTACACCGTGGGTAAAGCCGTATGATCGGGAGATGTCTACCGGGGGTGTACGGATGGACAAAAGGGTGGGTTTTGAAGGGTCGCGGAGAAGGCGGTGTGGGCTTGGATCTTATTTCCTGGCCTCACACCAAGGAAGTGTGAACGGGGACAAGTTCATGCGGTTGGCAAAAAGGATGAGGTCTCTTATGGGAAAAGTAACGCACCTCTGCAGAGTGTATCAAATTGTGGTTGTCACTCCTTGTTCCGGGAACTACGAACACGGCAGGAAAGGAACTCCACGAAGTTCTGTTTAACCTGTGAAGACTGACGGGCATAGTTTTCAGAATAAAATAAATCTTTTGAAGAAATGTTTTCGAAACATGCATTGACCTGAGATTTCCTGATCAACGGTCGTAGCTAGTGCATCAAACACCTTTTACTCTTTTGAACTTGCTGAGTATCCCTGTACTCACTTTCTTTCGACACCCTTGCTAGACTGTGATACTGAATTGGAGACCATCACCGATGGAGCACCGGAAGGAGACTACGAGCTGGTCTACGAGGAACCTGATCTGTCCGGAGGAGTGGGTAGACTATGGGATAGTCTACGGGCCTGATGACAATGAGGCGGAGGAGTAGTGACATACCGTAGTATCATAGAGCCGAGCAGCGTAGAACTTACTTAAATAAGTTGCTGAGCTCTCTCGTATCTATATGTGGAGTTGTAATATGACTTAAGTAATATCTTAGGATGTTCTCATCGGACCTGTGAGAATACCAACTTGTTAAGGCAATGTTTGTAATAATATCTGGAGTGTTATGACCTGCAATGTTTCTGTTGTACCACTCCGAGGGATGTGATATTTGTGAAGAAGTCCCTTCCTGAAGATCATATCAATGACTTGTATACTATAACATGCAATGGTATGTTGGGTCACCGCACGCGCCAGCGGCCAACGCCTCGGCCATGACACGTACATTCCGGTGGCTTACCCCGGCCGAGCAGCTCGAGCGCCGCCGCCTCGGCCTGTCGTTCAACTGCAACAAGCCCTATGCACCCGGCTGTCTGCCCTCACCTCTTCTACCTGGAGACGGTCGACGACTTCAAGGCGGACACACCCGCCGAGACGCTGGCGCCGATCGAGCCTGTCACCACGATCGCGCCGGCCACTGCCTTCATGGTCTCGCTCCACGCGCTGGCCGGTATCCGCCACGAGCGCACTATGCTCCTGCCGGTGACGATCCGAAGCGAGAACCTGGTGGCCCTCTTGGACACGGGCTCCACGCATAACTTCCTGTCGGCGACCACCATGCGCCGCTTAGCCCTCCAGCCATCGGGCGGTGATCATCTTCGTGTCACGGTGGCTAACGGTGACCGCCTTCGGTGCCATGTCTTGGCGCCGCACGTGCCTCTGACCATCGGCGATGAGCACTTCACCATCACGTGCGCCGTCGACTTGGGCTGTTTCGACTTCATCCTCGGCATTTACTTCTTGCGGACCCTCGGGTCCATCCTATGGGACTTCGTCACCCTCACGATGACCTTGTGGCGCCAGGGCCGCCGCGTCCGATGGGAGGGCGTCGAGGGCACCGCTCCAGCGCTGCAGATCTAGCTCACCACGATCGACACCGAGGCCGAGCACCCCCTCCTGACACACCTCCTGCAGCAGCACGGCGACCTCTTCGACGAGCCGCAGGGGCTTCCGCCGGTCCGGGTGTACGATCATCGTATCTACCTCTTACCGGACACGGCACCGGTGGCCGTGCGGCCCTACCGCTATCCACAGCTGCAAAAGGATGAACTGGAGCGGCAGTGCGCGCTCATGCTCGCCGCGGGTATCATCCGGATCTCCATGTCGCCATTCTCGGCGCCGGGCCTCCTCGTTCGCAAGTCGAACATCACGTGGCGTTTCTGCATCGACTACCGCGCCCTCAACGCGCTGACACTCAAGGACAAGTTCCCTATTTCGGTGGTTGACGAGCTCTTCGACGAGCTCCATGGGGCGCGCTTCTTCACCAACCTCGACTTGCGGTCGGGCTACCATCAGGTGCGCATGCACCCGGAGTATATCGCCAAGACGGTGTTCCGAACTAATCACGGCCACTTCGAGTTCTTGGTGATGCCTTTTGGCCTCACCAATGCCCCAGGGACGTTTCAGGCCCTCATGAACGACGTCCTTCGCCCCTACTTGCGCCGGTTTGTGCTTGTTTTTTTATGACATTCTCATCTATAGCACCTCGTGGGTGGAGCACCTGCAGCACATCGCCATCGTCTTTAACGAGCTTCGAGCGCATCATCTTCACCTTAAGCGCTCGAAGTGCTCGTTCGGGACGTCATCGGTCGCCTACCTCGGCCACGTCATCTCCACCGAGGGGGTGGCCATGGATGCAGACAAGGTGGCCGCCATCGCCATGGCCGGCACCGCACTCGCTGCGCGCCCTTCACGGTTTTCTGGGTCTCGCCGGATACTACCGGAAATTTATCCGGGACTACGGCCTCATCGCGGCACCACTCACGCGCCTGCTGCGTCACGACGCCTTCGCCTGGGACGACGAGGCCGCCATGGCATTCGAGGCCCTGAAGGGGGCCCTCACGACGGGCCCCGTTCTCCACATGCCGGACTTCACCCGCCCCTTCATACTGGATTGCGACGCCTCCGGGGCGGGGTTCGGCGCCGTGCTACACCAGGGCGACGGGCCTCTCACCTACTTCACCCGCCCCCTCGTTGCGCGCCATCTCAAACTCGCAGCTTACGAGCAGGAGCTCATCGGCTTGGTGCAGGTCGTGCGCCATTGGCGCCCATATCTTTGGGGCGGTCGCTCCGGATTCGCACGGATCGTTACAGCCTCAAGTTCTTATTGGACCAGCGGATGTCAACGGTGCAACAACATCAGTGGGTCAGCAAGCTCTTTGGCTTCGATTTCACTATCGAGTATCGTCCCGGGTGCCTCAACACCGTGGCGGACGCCCTATCCATCCGCGACACGGACCATGATGAGGCGGACGATGCTTCTGAGGGAGCGGTGATGTGCCTCCGCTCGGGGCCCTCTTTCGCCTTCTTCGACGGCATTCGTCGGATGACCGAGGCGGCACCCGACGCCCAGCTCCTGCAGCAGCAACTGGAGACGTGCGAGTTGGTCGAGCCATGGCACTTGGCAGACGGCATGCTCTTGCATGGGCGCCGCATTTTCGTGCCCGACCACGATGACCTCCGCCATCAGGTGATGTTGATGGCCCATGCTGTAGGCCACGAGGATACCCGGTGATCGGGCCTTGGTCCGAAACTGGGTGCGCTCTTGTGCGACGTGCCAGCGCAACAAGACTGAGACACTACGGCCGGCAGGGATGTTGCAGCCGCTGAAGGTACCTTCCCAGGTCTTGGCCGATATCTCCATGGACTTCATTGAGGGCCTCCCCAAGGTGGGCGGCAAGTCGTTGATTCTCATGGTGGTCGACCGCTTCTCCAAGTATGCACACTTCATCGTGCTCGGCCACCCATACACTGTTGCGTCCGTGGCCCGTGCCTTCTTCGACGGCATCGTCCGCCTCCACGGGTTTCCGGTTTCGATCATCAGTGATCGCGACCCAGTGTTCACGGGGCATGTGTGGCGCGACCTCTTCCGGATGGCAGGGGTGAAACCCCGGTTTAGCACCGCCTTCCATCCTCAGACGGACAGCCAGTCGGAGGTGGTCAACAAGGTGATCGCCATGTACTTGTGATGTGTCATCGGAGACCATCCGCGCGCGTGGGTGGATTGGCTTTTATGGGCGGAGTACTGCTACAACACCTCCTATCACTCCGCCCTGCGCACCACGCCATTCGAGGTGGTCTACGGCCGTCCGGCACCGCCCATATTGTCGGTGGACTCGGCGACGGCTCGGACGGAGGTGTCGGGGGAGCTCCTCCGCACCCGCGATGAGGTGTTGGCTGAGGTGTGGCAATGCCTCGTGCAGGCCCAGTAGTTGGCCAAGCACTACTACGATAGACATCATCGCGAGGTGGAATACGCGGTCGGCAATTGGGTGTGGCTGCGCCTACTGCATCGCTCCACTCAGTCCCTGGACCCGCGTGCGAAGCGCACGCTAGGCCCCCGTTACGATGGACCCTTCATCATCTTGGAGCGCATGGGGACGCTCGCGTACCGCCTTCAGCTTCCAGCCGGTTCCCGCGTCCACGATGTCTTCCATGTGGGGCTGTTGAAGCCTTACCGCGGAGAGCCGCCTGCTGCGACACCGGCACTTCCTCCTACTACTGATGAGCGTCTTCTTCCGAGTCCTGCAAAGGTGTTGCGGGCTCAGCTACGTCGCGACGTCTGGTACTTGTTGGTTCAGTGGGAGGGTCTTTCAGCGGAGGAGGCTACTTGGGAGCAGCGAGATGACTTCTGCCTCCATTACCCAGACTACCAGCTCGAGGACGAGCTATTTGTGCAGGCGGGGAGAGATGTTATGACCGGCCTGTCATACACTAGGAGGGAGCCCAACCGTGGGCGATTGGGCTTAGCCCATTTATTTTTATCTCTTTTCAGCTCATAAATACTAGTTGTAATCCGACGTGATGAATTAAGCAGTAATCATATCATTATTGCTGAAACCCAAAGGAGTCGGTCTCTCCTAACCCTAGCCGCCGCGCCTCCTTGCTCGCCGCCACGGCTCCCTGCCGCCGGCGCCCTCTTCCTCGACCGCGCCAGCCTCCCTCCTTCCCCTACAATCTACGTTCTAGACACGGCAGGACCCAAGCTCCTACCAGGACAACTCACAAGGCATGTTGGATCAAGGTTAATTAGATATCAGGCGTTTGAACAGATCCAAACCAGTAACAAGAAGCATAGAGAAAATGTGCTTCCATGATTGTGACAGGGGGAATCTACAAAACTAGACTGGAAATTATGGTTAGCCAAAAAAAAAACAAGCGCAATGGTCACCATGTAACCAAACAAATGAACATCATCTTACAACTATTATGTACTCTTCCTGAACTGCAGCAAATGAATGCTAAGAGCATCCCCACTCGTTGGCGCTCCCCACGCCCAAATCCGGCGAAATTTTCGTCCGGATTGGAGGAAGATTTGGCCTGGGGAGCGCCGAAGTTCCAGCCGTCCCCCTGGCAGGAAACCCCCAACCTCGACCATTTGACATATTTCAAACAAATTTAACATAAAATTTAACAAGTTCGGCGACCAAGAGTACGAAAATTGCTGAAACAAATTCGGCGATAATCAGTACAATGTTTAACAAGTGCTGAAACAAATGAAGCACACAATTTCACAATTTTTCAAACAAATTAAGACAGACTAGTTGGCGTCGGCGTTGGTGTTGCCTCGGAGCCTCCATATGTGCTCCACCAGATCATCTTGCAGCAGCTGATGCATTGTGGAGTCTCGAATCTCCTGGCGCATAGCAATGAAGGCAGCCCATGATGGAGGCACCTGGTGATTAGGCTGTGCAAGAGGACCATCTCTCTCATATGGTGCTTCTTGCTCAGCCAGATGAACTGGATGCTTTCGCTCATTTTCAATAATCATATTGTGTAGGCACACAAAGCAGTTCATCACCTCCCACATCTGATCTTTGGACCAAGTCATAGCGGGGAACCGGACGACAGTAAATCTCTGCTGGAGGACACCAAATGCACGTTCGACGTCTTTTCGGCAAGCTTCTTGTTTCTTGACAAACTCGCAAAGTTTGGGGGTGCTAGGGTTCGAGATAGTCTTCACAAATGTTGCCCACTTTGGATAGATACCGTCTGCAAGGTGGTATCCTTTGTTGTAGTGCCGACCATTGATCACATAGTCCACCGGGGGAGCATGACCCTCAACAAGCTTGGAAAAGACCGGGGAGCAGTTTAGGACGTTGATGTCATTGTTGGATCCAGGCATACCAAAGAAAGAGTGCCAAATCCAGAGATCATGGGTAGCCACTGCTTCAAGTATCACAGTGCAGCCTTTTTTGTTACCCTTGTACATTCCCTGCCACGCAAACGGACAGTTCTTCCATTGCCAATGCATGCAGTCAATGCTTCCAAGCATCCCTGGAAAACTCCTAGCTTCATTTGTTGCAAGGATCCTCTGAGTGTCTTCGACAGTGGGTGATATCAAGTAATAGTCCCCGAACACTGCTATGACGGCCCTGCAGAACCGGTAGAAACAATCAAGGGCGGTGGACTCCGCCATCCGAAGATAGTCATCTGCACTATCACCGGGAGCTCCATACGCCAGCATCCTCATAGCCACTGTGCACTTCTGGAGTGACGAAAATCCAACCAAACCAGTGCAATCCGCCTTGCATCTGAAGTAGGGATCAAAGTCTCGGATGGCATACACAATTTCCAGAAATAGCTTTCTGCTCATCCTGAAACGACGCCGGAAAACACTCTCACCGTGCAATGGATTGTCGGCGAAGTAGTCGGTGTACAACATGCAGTAGCCCTCCATTCGCTGTCTCGGCTTGCACTTCCGGTGACCTGGTGCCGACCCACCACGTCGACCAGTTGCCAGTCCGGCGTACATGCTTGACAACCAACCGAGGATCATCATGTGCTCCTCGTCTTGGGCGGCTGCTGCCATCTCTTCTTGCATAATCTCGACGAACATCTGCTCCTCCTCTTCGTCCGAGTCCATGGCCGGCGAGGCAAATGGACGAACACCTAACGGGCGTGGTCGAGGCAACCCGAGCCGCGAGCGACGAGGAGCAGGCCAAAGTCGGAAAACAGGCCGGCGGAAGAGCAGCCAGATAGACCGTCATCGAAAGATGACGGAATATAGGCAGGTGGGGAAGGAGGGACGGCGGAATCTGGGCAACAAGCCGGCGGGGTGGTGCCGGCGGGGAGAGAGATACGAGGGGTGGGGGAGATTTTGAGCGAGGTGGCGATGGGGTTCGTGTGTCGAGTCACCGACAGATCGGGCCCTTCCCCGCTTTTCACTCGTCCGGAGTCCCCGATAGGTCCCCGGGGGGCCGGGGATGGCGTGGGCTCGCCGGATGGATGAAGGGCCAAATCCGGACGAAAACGAGAAACCGGGGGCGCGACTGGGCCGAATTTCGCCGTCCGGATGGGAAAAGCGTCGCTCGGGGGCCTCGTCGGGGGACGAGTGGAGATGCTCTAAGTTTGATCTCCATGCAGTCCCATATCATGTAGTTCCCTACTCTTATAGCTCATGATTCAGTCAAATGCTATACTCCTCAGTTAAATTGCTTGCTAAGGTTGCTCCAAAAGAAAAAACTGCTGGAAGATCAATACTCGCAATGCAGCTCTAAATTAATTCACAAGATTAATTAAGACATATTAGCGAGCCAGCATTCTGAAACCATCATCTCTAGGGAAACAAAAACAACTAGCTTTAGACATGCTCACATTATCTGCTCAGCAATGCTATATGAGCTAAGATTGGATGAATGATGCGAGTGCAAACTGGAGGTTTTAAAATCGATAAATACAACTACCGGACCTTTTAAAATGGCGAGACAAAGCTATTGTCTGCGGTGCATTTTTTTAGCCAAACTAAACAAAGGAGCACATGTTTTCTGCTTGAAAAAAAAAAAAACTAGAGGTTCATTACATGATAAAACATCTACCCGCTTACACACGACAACATCGGGACACTACCAAGCTTACCGACGAAAGCCAACAACGGTACCAAAAAACAAGCACCACAGCACCAAACCAACTACTCCCTCCGATTCATATTAATTGACTTCAATATGGATGTATCTAGAACTAAAATATATCTAGATACATCCGTATTAGAGTCAATTAATATGAATCAGAGGGAGTACTAAATAGCGACACAAGCATCAAAAGAACCATGTCGCATCCAAGTTGGTCATCCTTCTTGCTGATGAGATTGGCTTCCTTTCCTCAACCACATCCACCACACACTGTCATCGCGCTGCTGTCACAGGGTCTCGCCTTTTTCTGCAAAAAAAAAGCAGAACAGGCAATGTGATTCAAAAAAGAAGATAACAACACTGTAAGCTGCCAATTAAGTAGGCACAAGCACAATTAGGTGTAACATTAGCACAGCAAGTTTGCTCTAGCGCATAAATATATCACAACAAATCCGATTAGACATTATTCTGTTGTTTCGCTAACTAACTGATATACATAAGTACTTCAGAGTTGTTTCCAAAAAAAAAAGATGCAATATATGTACCTCGTGAATTGTAGAAACTCATGAATGGAATCAAAGAAACCAAATACTCTCCATCTGATATCTTCTTCTGCCGTAGCAACTTCAGATCAATCTTGTAGATGCCCAGGTCCGTGCTGACGAACACGGCATCGCCGCCCTCCACAGAACCAAGCAGCCTCATATCATCCTTCTGGGGATCTTGAACGGGCAGAAGGTTTTTGAGGTCGATGACCCTACGCTGAGCCCATGCTGCGGTTCCGTCGTCCGAACCGACGGCTCTTGACCATACGAAGAGGGTTGACCTCTTCAGGTGTGCGAACCCCAAGCTACCATCCTCCATCGCCATGAGCATGGAGGCAGCGTCCATGCCAACCCCCGCCTTGGGCGCATCGAGCAATGATAGGCAGTTACGGGTCAAGTCGTATTTCAGAATTTCCGCGAAATGAACGTTGCCGAAGCCATCATGGGCGAGCATGAAGTGGAGGGCGTCGTCGACCAGGACGGGGGGCATTGCCAGGATGTGGCCATCGCCGCCAATAGAAACACCAGGGCATGGGCCGCTCCATTGAGCAGGATGAGCATCCGAGCACATCTCCAGCGAGGACACGCGCGCCTGCGCGACGAAATCATCGGCACCATCGGGCCTGTGCAGGCAGAAATGCACCACCCGGAAGGGGCGCTGGTAGCACGCGAGGTGGTCGCAGCCGCTGACGGCGCAGAGCACCGCGGCCGCGTAGAGCCCGTAGCCGTACACCACCTCGGGCTCCCGCAGCTCCCTCCGGCGGCCTGTCACGGGGTCCCAAACGGCGAGCTTCCTGTCGACTTGCAGTTGCAGCACCGCGCTATCTTTCTCGCCGAGGAGAACGCGGCCGTGGCGGCAGTCCCACGCGGTGTAGTCCGTGCGCCCCCAGCCGCCGTCGGGGACACGCGCGCGGAACCCCGTGGTGGAGACGAAAGGTGGGACGGCGGCGGGGTCTCCTTCCTCAGTCTCGTCCCAGGGCGTGGAGCTGAGGAAGCCGAGCATGGGCGGAGGGCCGTGGTGGTCGCGGTACAGGCCGCGGAAGCGAGGCCCGTTGAGGAGGGCGAGCCAGAGCTTGCTGGCGAGGGAGGCCCGCACGAGGCACGCCGGCTCGTCCGGCGGGAGGCGGAGGAAGATCTGCTCCAGGATTTCTTCCAGAAGCGCCTCCGGTGCCTCCTCGACGTGTTCTTCCGGCAGCGGCATGGTGCAGCTGGAGGCGGCGAGGGTCTCGCGGTGGGGAGAAGTTGAGTTGAGCGGCGGCGTGCGAGGAGGACGAGGTAGTAGAGAGTGGCGTTCGCGCTGTGGAGTGTCCGACGAGGACAGGTGTTGGACCTCCCTCCGACAGGTGTTTGCATGTTTCAGACACGTTACACGATTCTGCTGCCACCGCTTTGCTGGTTGTGGAAGCGCTTCGATCAGCTCTAAACTGAACTTGGTCTTGGCACTGAAGACTTTCTACTTCACCCTCTGAACTCGACGATTTACAACAGCCAAAAGCGAGTTGGATGGATGAATGGATTCAGATGAAACTCCACCACCCGCTTCTTTTTCTCACTCGAGTGAACTATCCGTGAGCTTGGTAGAGCAGCGATTCTAGGATTTGCTTCTGTACTCAAACATTTTTATGGTTAATCTCCTCAGGGAAGCATGTTCTTCTACAGTAACTAGTTCTACTCTGAAGGCGGTAGATTGCGCCAAGCTAAGCAAGCAGTAGTTCGGCTCTACAACCAACATGCTCAACAAAGATAGTCAAAGGAAAACAAGATCATCCGGCACCAGCTATCAAGCAAAAAAAACTAAAAACTGAACACAGCATACAAAAACAAGGGACCAGAAAACAAGGAGTTCGTTG
Source organism: Lolium perenne (assembly GCF_019359855.2). Lineage (NCBI taxonomy): Eukaryota > Viridiplantae > Streptophyta > Magnoliopsida > Poales > Poaceae > Lolium > Lolium perenne. Next base: position 67,584,721 of record NC_067247.2, read on the forward strand.
TTCTTATTACTTTCTCAAGTACCGCAACACTCAAAAAAACTACTACCTTAATGTTGTCCAGATGTACCGAAAATTTGATGCTTAGCTAACAATAACAAATAGCTGAAAATACTAAACCAAGACTCCGAAAGGGAAATAGAAAAGGGTCATATAAGAACCCAAATGTCGCAAGGTATATAAGTGACCTAACGCTGACAGTCACACGACCTAAATTTAGTTTCCCAGGCACGATCCACGCACTCAGATTTGCAGACACTATAGAGTTTTGCGTGATGGGTCCCATGTTACAGCAATAGGCGTACGAAATATAATGCGCTAATTGCCGTTCACAGCGCCACTTTCAGCTGCAGGTTTGGAAGCGTTCAGCTCTTCCCCAGCAACAGGGGCGGTACTCTCCATGCTCAATGTCTGGTTTTGTGCGGCGGGATTCCCATTAACTGCATTCTTCTCCTTCTCATCACCGCCCTGGACAATGTGAATAACAAGCAGGCATCAGGATCTATATCAACACAACCATAGCTGGTGCTCATGAAATACTTAAATTGTCAACCACATGGCACTCTAACATACGGATAAAACACTTGCCTGGCCTTGAAGCAGCTGCTGCTTTGCTCTCTTTTCCTGCATCAAATTTTGTCGGTTCTCGTAAAATGGAAAATCATCCAAAATTGAGGTCTTGCTGACATGTTCCTTGAAAATCTTGAGCATTTGAAGACCTTGCTCAAGCTTAACCTGCAGGATCAGGGAGACAACAAGGCAGACCATAAGTAATTAGTTCAGAAGTGCCTGAAAACCTCAATCATAGTTTTGAACTACACTTTCTTTTGGTCAACTCGTCAAAACATCAATCAACTACTGGAAGCATTTATCTAAATGGATAGACCACCCCTCTGAACCTAAACGTTCTTTTGGTCAATCCGTCAATGGATAAAATGCATTACCTACAGTCAAGCGTGGCAGCACTGATTCACCAGAAAATTGCATATGTGCACCCAAATACGGCCAAGGCCTTAACAAACATTCTCAAGTCGATAATGTACAGAATCACATCCTGACTTTTAGCATACCCAAGACCATAACAAGTAGATCAATTTTTGAAGTCCTGTTGTTCAAATTAACTAAGGTTCATACGTAACCATATCTAAAATTTGAATGTCCATACGAAAACAAGCTATAACATCTAACACAGGAGTACATAATATCAACATCATGAAATTATAAATTATATCCCTTAATTAATAAGCAGTCATTGAAAACAGTTTTCAGCAAGTATACCTCTTGTGTGTCACGGCTGTTTGTCACAGGCTTATTGTCATTGTTTTCCAATGTAATATGCTTCAAAATGTTGTTAGGGATATCCTTGACGATGTGCCACTTGATTGAAAAGCAGCCATTCCACTTGTCTTGTTGCCAGTAATCCACTGTCTTGTCAAAGTCAACAGGACCAACCATTTCGGCAATACCAACAAATTGGCCACTTGTATTTACCTAAAAGAACAAGCTTAAGGTCAATATAGATGCTAAATGAAGAATGCATGATAAGATGCAGTATCAACATGCTTACAGAATTTCTCAAAAAAAAAATGCTTACAGAGAAAAATAAGAACACAGGGCATTCAGTGGGTTTCTCCTGAGCTTCTTGGTATCCCGCATCGAGCTTCTTATTTCCATTAGGAGTGCTTGCCCACACATTATATTTGATACTCTTGTGCACATCATCCTCGCTGTAAGATTTGATAACGAAGAACTTTGCATCCTTGTATGTTGTAGGAAAATTTTCCTGGTTGAATTGGCTCTTATCTGGAAGGACACTATTCTCCTGTTTCCCGGCTGAAGGGAGGGCCTGGCCCTTCACAGCAATAGTGACAGTCGGTCCAAATGGTTTTTGGTGCCTGAATCCACCAGATCTTGGTCCTCTGTTAAGCTCGGTGAAGCCATCTTGATTCTCACTGCCAAACCCAAAAGGTGCCCGGCCTCTAGGCTTGTATTTGACGGTATCCACGACTCCCCACTGTCCATTGTTTCTCGAGTTATAGACATTAGATCCAAAACCAAGCCCAGCTTTCAGCGTGTTCCCGTACTGACTATATAATCTGCTATCAGGGTACATCCTACTAGCAGGATAACTATGAGAGCTCAGGCCCATCCCAGACGAAGGCACCTGTGTATGCATACCCTGGAAACAAACAGAAACGAAGAGCTAAGTTTTATGCGAGGACACCGCAGAATATCATGAAACTCACATGGAAATTATCGTGTTGTTAGATGTATCATCATAATGTAAGGTGATGAGTACACAAATGATATGTGAAACGCTATGAACAGTCATATGATATGACATATAATTATGAAGGACTGAAATTACTAAGAAAAGATTTGCATCACAATAACAAGGAAATTGAATAGCTTGCAAAAACATACCATGAGGTTTGTTGTTGGACGGTGACTCTGATTTTTCGCTGAAGATGAATTAGAACCATAAGATGTGGAGCTAGCAGTTGATCTCTGATGCCCACTAGAGTAGACTGGCACCTCGTACCACTGACCTGGAGAACGGACACCACTATGACCAAAATTGCTAGCAGAAGGTCCACCATGTGAAGGCCCTCTTCCATACGAACCACTGTTGGTCACTGATACATTCTGGTAAGTTTGCTTACGCGGTAGCGAACTGTTGGCATTTGCAATCCCACTAGCAGTCCCATTAGTTGGTTTTGTTGAAGCTACCGGAGCGCGCGCCTGGTGAGCGGCAACAGAAGGCAACTCAGACTGAGAATTGGCACCATTAGCACTATGGACAGCATTGGTGGGAGCCTGCTGTTGATAGTATTGACCAGGGTACTGGTAATGCTGTGTTGCATATGACTGCCCGTCATGCCCGGTAGATGGGACAGGAGAACCTGATGGATATGGGCCGTAGGGAGCATAACCATACCCATGGTACATGTCACCGTACACATTCTGCTACAAAGACGCAACAGCAGAATTAGTCAATTTTATAACTTCATATAGCAGAGTCAAGAAACAATTCGTCAAAATTCCGAATTCACAAATTAAATGGGCATAGTTGCTATCTAAATGTTCTGTCCTAGTCTCTAAAACACAGGTGAGAAAGAGTCCAGAAACAGTTCACCAGAATCCCGAATTCACCATGTACATGGGCACATTTGCTATCTAAATGCTTTGTCCTAGCCTCCAAAACACAGGTAAAAACGCATACTCTAACTATACATTAATTATACTCAGTGATACTACATAGTACAAAATGGCTGCACACTGTCGATAGCACAAGTTTCAACTTGCAAACTCACCTGGGGCATCTCCATTCCTTCATGACCAGCATACCTGGAGTCCCACTCATTGGTTGAGCCATCATAACCTGGCCAGGAGCACACAAAAAATTGACCTCCTCAGTTAATGACTCTCAAGACATCCGAAAATAGCCAATCCACAATTAATGAACCTAGCCACCGTCCAGAAATAGCCGAGACAGACAGACATACCGCTAGGGTAGTAGTAGGCTGGTGAGGGGTATCCATTGGGCTGGTAGAAGAAGTTGGGATCCATGGCCTCCTGGAGCAGGGGCGTTATCGACCTGTCGACGTGCGGCTCCACGGCCTGCGAATTGCCGGCGTTGCCTGACCCGTATGGCTACAATTTTTTACAAAAAGCAGCGATTTTTTTTAGCAACCTCTCTTCCAAGACCCGCAGGCACGCATACAGCTAACAGGGCAAGAGCCGCCGCGTTGGAAAGCTACCTTCTTGGCGGCGTCGGCGCCGTCCTTCTTCCCGTCCAGGGACAGCTTCTGCATGTCGGCGTGGAGCTCCGCGCCCTGCGCATTCGCGGCGGTGGCAGATCCGTACACCATCCCGGACGGCTGCAATTACCAAGAAAAAAAGGAACGGTTTCAGCAACCGCTTCTCCGAGAAGTTGGAAACGGGAGCCGCCGGCCTGGAAAACCTAGATGGTGGCACACACCGCGCACCCAGAATTCGTGGGGGGTAGTTGGTCTACTAGGTTTAAGCAACCGGTGGATGGCAAGAAGCTCGTACCTCGGAAACCGATGCCCAAGATTGCGGCTGGGGTGGAGGCAGCGGGGTCGGCGGTGGCCGCGCGGCGGTGGTGGGTGCGCGACGAAGAAGGTGGGTGCGGAGGCGATGGATAAACCCTAGAGGAGGGTGAGGGGGGAGGAAGACGGAGGGGGAGGTGAGGAGGAGAGGGAAACGAAGATAGCCGCCACAGACTCACGCGAGGCGGCCAAGGGAGGCAGAGGCAGAGGCAGAGGCAGAGGCGAGAAGGGGTTTTGGATGGTTCACAGGCAGGCCCTGGCTCAAGTACCACTCCCGGCCCATCCCGCCGCTCGTTTATCTTCCGGACTTCCTTTGCTCCGCGCACCCAGGGAAGCGGGTGTCATGCAAGATGCAACCACCTTCCTTCCCTAAAAAAACAACTACGAGCATCTCCAATCGGGATTTTTTTGGTATACTACAGTATTTTCGTTTAAAAATTCAGGGCTTATATTTTTTGAAAAAATCAAAGTAATTAAAGTTTGATTAAATCTTTGTAAAAATCTATCAACAAATATTATATTTTGTAGATAACATCTGAAAATATATTTTATTATCTACCTAATGATATTGATTTTTTTTTATTTTGTCTTTCTTAAAAGAGGTTTCCTGAGTAGCAAGTGCATAAGAAGTAATATGTTTGGTACTCAGTCAAACTTAACATAGTTTCACTTTCTAAAAATAATATAAGTATTAAGCTTTAGAATGGAGGTAGAAGATGTCTAAAAAATCTAATTGTACAACTGGACATTTAATGTTCGTTCATAAAATTTTCGCGAAGAGTGATATTTTTTGTGACTTGTGTAAAAAAAACAATTTTAGGTGCTCCTACTTAGCTTCTCACCAGGCATTTTTTTTTGTCTTTTTTTTGCAGCACGCAAAAAAATCCTTTTCTCATAAAATTTTATATATGGACATAGTATATATGGATGTAGCCTGAATTCTTTAAAAAATGCATTTAAAATGCATTGTCCTCAATATGTGCATTTGCACCTATGAGCCAAAAACACCACGTCCATCTCGAATACACAAACTAAACTAGACTCTGTGGCAAAAAAAAATGTTTCTATGGTATTTGGGGCCAAAATATTGTCTACACAACCCTATATATATTTGGTGTTGCAAAAAAAAAGGGGTTGTCTCAAATTTTGCCTCCTCACGCTACATATTTGGGGCAGGACGTGGTTGTAGAAAAAAAAAAAAAGGCAGCCACGTGTAGCCCAACCGCCCCGCTGAATATTACTTATTGCCTTCTCGCCTCCCTTCCATAGCTGTCCCTGCCAAATCCGTCTGCACAAGCCACGTCCCGCTTTCCCCCGATTCTCGGTCGCATCGTGTCACACTGTCTCAATCACCGCCACCGCATCGAGCACAAGATATCGCCACGCCGCCACGTCAAGAGCAACATTATATTTTGTGGTGTACGTCTAGGGGAGTTCGACCCCTACACTGAATAGATCTCGTGCGAAGGCCAACAAGTGTGCCTCGACACCTTAGAGTCGAGGAGGTAGCCCCACACGCGTACGATGTAGTGGCGTGAAGGTTCAGCCAACCGAAGAGCAAGCTAAACTTTTCCGACGTGTAGAGCTGGCAGGAGATAGAGTGCCTCGCTCCTGAAGTGCGGGACGCAAATAGAGGAGGAACACCGTTGCACCATAATACAACTTCTCACCCATGTTTGATGCCCATGGCTAGGTTCACCCAGGCACATCTAGAGCTCGTGCAAGGAGAGTACGAATTCTTCATTGCGAGGGTCGCACGGGCAAAGAAGAAGACATCCTAGGTTGGCTCTCCACGGTAATCAAGATGGAGTCGGAGGAGTCCAACAGTGTAGCCTGGTATGAGTTGTTTTCGGATGTCGAGGACTAGTGTGTCGGACTCGAGTTCTATTTATCAAACCATGTAGTGTTTGTTGTAGTCGAGTTTGAATTGCCGAACTATGTAGTAGTGTGTGTTAGGATCGAAGTTTGAATGTGTCGATGCCCTATTACATCATCTAAAATCTTTTTAGTGACATGTTCTACTTTTTTGGGTACGTAGAATTTTTTTGGTGCCCTAAAACTGCTTTTCGATGCCCTATTTTAACTCATATATTGAATATGCTTAAAAAGGAGCCTTTTGTGGTAGAAAAATAAAAGGGTTTTACTATTATGTGTAATGGTCATGTTCGGCTCAGTTTATATTTGTGAACTATATCAATCATTTTATGACGTAGTTGAAGAAGGGTCATAGTGTTGGCAATATGCCCTAGAGGCAGTAATAATTTAGTTATTATCATATCTCCTTGTTCATGATAAATATCTATACTACATGCTAGAATTATATAAACGGAAACATTAGTACATGTATGTTTTATAAACAAATCAGAGTCTCTAGTAAGCCTCTAGTTTAAACTAGCTCGTTGATCAATTGATGATCAAGGTTTCCTGATCATTAACATTGGATGTTATTGATAATGAGATCATGTCATTAGAAAAATGATATGATGGAGAAGACCTAACTAAGCAAAGGAATACGATTGTGTCAATTTATAATTGTTGTAGCTTTTCAATGTCAAATATACCAATCCTTAGACCATGAGATTATGTTACTCCCCTGTACCCGGAAGAATGCTTTGAGGACATCAAACCACTTCGTAACTAAGTGAACATAAATGTGTCTTTGGGTATCTCAGAAAGTACTTGTTAGGTGATATGTATCAAGAGTGGGATTTGTTCATCCGGTAACAGATAAATATACTCAGGGTTCGTTCAGGTAACGCGCATTCTATATCGCTTGCAAGAATGTGTCTAATGAGTTAGCCACAAGTGAATGATATTTTACGGTAGGAGTAAATATTACTTGCTAGTAACTAGATTGAACTAGGTATGGTGATACCGACGATCGAATCTTGGGCAAGTAAAATATCACGAAACAAACAGAATGGAATATTGGATTGTTTGAATCCTCGACATCATGGCTCAACCGATAATATTTGTTGAATGTGTGGGAATAATTATCGACATCCTGGTCATGCAATTGATTATTGATCGTAGAGGTGTCTCGATCATGTCTGCAGATTCTCGAACATGTAGGGTCACACACTTAATGCTCAACATCGCTAGGGCAGAAATGGGATATTCATGATGGTGACACCGAGGGTTTGTTCAGAGTCTCGGATGGGATCCAGGACATCACGAGGAGCTTCGTAATGGTCTGGAGATAAAGATTCATATAAGGAAAGTTGATTTTAGGGTTCCGAAAAAATTTGGGATTTTTCCGGTATCGTACCGAGAATCTTCTAGAAGGTTCTAGGGGTCCCACGGCCCACCTGTCCTGGAGGGACCACATGGGCTAAAAAGGTGGAGCATGTAGCCCATGCGTCCCCTAAAGGGGTAACGCCAAATCCCTAAAATTAAGGGGGGGGGGACTTGGAAGGTAAGTTCAATTTCGGCAGGCGGACCTAAAAGAGTTGGGGGGCACCTTGGACGACCCGTGCCCCTACATAAAGTGAGGAGAGGACAGGGGCTTGCTTGTGACGGTAAAGCACACATCCGTTGGGAACCCCAAGAGGAAGGTATGATGAGAACAGCAGCGAGTTTTCCCTCAGTAAGAAACCATGGTTATCGAACCAGTAGGAGATGAAGACCACGTGAAGGTTGTTGGTGAAGGAGTGTAGTGCGGCGTAACACCAGGGATTCCGGTGCCAACGTGGAACATGCACAACACAATCAAAATACTTTGCCCCAACTTAACAGTGAGGTTATCAATCTCACCGGCTTGCTGAAAACAAAGGATAAACGTATGGTGTGGAAAATGATGTTTGCTTGCAGAAAACAAAAGAGAACAATGATTGCAGTAGGTTGTATTTCAGATGTAAAAGAATGGACCGGGGTCCACAGTTCACTAGTGGTGTCTCTCCAATAATAAGATAAATAACATGTTGGGTAAACAAATTACAGTTGGGCAATTGACAAATAGAGAGGGCATAACAATGCACATACATATCATGATGACTACTATGAGATTTACTTAGGGCATTACGACAAAGAACATAGACCACCATCTAGCATGCATCTATGCCTAAAAAGTCCACCTTCGGGTTAGCATCCGCACCCCTTCCAGTATTAAGTTGCAAACAACAGACAATTGCATTAAGTACTGTGCGTAATGTAAACAATACAAATATCCTTAGACAAAGCATTGATGTTTTATCCCTAGTGGCAACAGCACATCCACAACCTTAGAACTTTATGTCACTGTCCCAGATTCAATGGAGGCATGAACCCACTATCTAGCATAAATACCCCCTCTTGGAGTTACAAGTATCAACTTGGCCAGAGCCTCTACTAGCAACGGAGGGCATGCAAGATCATAAATAACTAATGTCTACTCACGCTTATTTTCCTGTAGACAGTGTTGGGCCTCCAAGAGCAGAGGTTTGTAGAACAGCAGCAAGTTTTCCCTTAAGTGAATCACCCAAGGTTTATCGAACTCAGGGAGGAAGAGGTCAAAGATATTCCTCTCAAGCAACCCTGCGATCACAATGCAAGAAGTCTCTTGTGTCCCCAACACACCTAATACACTTGTCAGATGTATAGGTGCACTAGTTCGGCGAAGAGATAGTGAGATGCAAGTGATGTGAATGAATATGAGCAGTAGTAACGGCGCCAGAAAATAGTTGATGTCTACAATTGGCGTGCAGATGATGGTGGTAATATTGCAGGAAGTACAGATGCAGTAGAGCAGTAACAAGCGATGATTGCAGTATTTGGAAATAAGGCCTAGGGATAATACTTTCACTAGTGGACACTCTCAACATTGATCACATAATAAAACCACTCTACACTCTCTTGTTGGATGATTGATGGCGTGTAACTCACACGTTCGTTGGGAACCCCAAGAGGAAGGTATGATGCGCACAGCAGCAAGTTTTCCCTCAGAAAGAAACCAAGGTTTATCGAACCAGGAGGAGCCAAGAAGCACGTTGAAGGTTGATGGCGGCGGGATGTAGTGCGGCGCAACACCAGGGATTCCGGCGCCAACGTGGAACCTGCACAACACAACCAAAGTACTTTGCCCCAATGAAGCTTGAGGTGAGGTTGTCAATCTCACCGGCTTGCTGTAACAAAGGATTAACCGTATTGTGTGGAAGATGATTGTTTGCGAGAAAATAGTAGAACAAGTATTAAGATTGTATTTCAGTATAGAGAATTGGACCGGGGTCCACAGTTCACTAGAGGTGTCTCTCCCATAAGATAAACAGCATGTTGGGTGAACAAATTACAGTTGGGCAATTGACAAATAAAGAGGGCATGACCATGCACATACATATTATGATGAGTATAGTGAGATTTAATTGGGCATTACGACAAAGTACATAGACCGCTATCCAGCATGCATCTATGCCTAAAAAGTCCACCTTCAGGTTATCATCCGAACCCCCTCCAGTATTAAGTTGCTAACAACAGACAATTGCATTAAGTATTGCGCGTAATGTAATTAGTGACTACATCCTTGAACATAGCACCAATGTTTTATCCCTAGTGGCAACAGCACATCCATAACCTTAGAGGTTCTTGTCACCCCTCCAGATTCACGGAGACATGAACCCACTATCGAGCATAAATACTCCCTCTTGGAGTTACTAGCATCAACTTGGCCAGAGCATCTACTAATAACGGAGAGCATGCAAGATCATAAACAACACATACACATAACTTTGATAATCAACATAACAAGTATTCTCTATTCATCGGATCCCAACAAACGCAACATATAGAATTACAGATAGATGATCTTGATCATGTTAGGCAGCTCACAAGATCCGACAATGAAGCACAATTGGGAGAAGACAACCATCTAGCTACTGCTATGGACCCATAGTCCATGGGTAGACTACTCACACATCACTCCGGAGGCGACCATGGCGGCGTAGAGTCCTCAGGGAGATGATTCCCCTCTCGGCAGGGTGCCGGGGCGATCTCCTGAATCCCCCGAGATGGGATTGGCGGCGGCGGCGTCTGCGGAAGGTTTTCCGTATCGTGGCTCTCGGTACTGGGGGTTTCGCGACGGAGGCTTTAAGTAGGCGGAAGGGCAGGTCAGGAGGCGGCACGAGGGGCCCACACCACAGGGCCGCGCGGCCAGGGGGGCCGCGCCGCCCTAGGGTGTGGCCACCTCGTGGCCCCACTTCGTCTCCTCTTCGGACTTCTGGAAGTTTCGTGGCAAAATAGGACCCTGGGCGTTGATTTCGTCCAATTCCGAGACTATTTCGTTACTAGGATTTCGAAACCAAAAACAGCAGACAAGAATCGGCACTTCGGCATCTTGTTAATAGGTTAGTTCCAGAAAATGCACGAATATGACATAAAGTGTGCATAAAACATGTAGATAACATCAATAATGTGGCATGGAACATAAGAAATTATCGATACGTTGGAGACGTATCAGCATCCCCAAGCTTAGTTCTGCTCGTCCCGAGCAGGTAAAACGATAACAAAGATAATTTCTGGAGTGACATGCCATCATAACCTTGATCATACTATTTGTAAAGCATATGTAGTGAATGCAGCGATCAAAACAATGTATATGACATGAGTAAACAAGTGAATCATATAGCAAAGACTTTTCATGAATAGCACTTCAAGACAAGCATCAATAAGTCTTGCATAAGAGTTAACTCATAAAGCAATAATTCAAAGTAAAAGCATTGAAGCAACACAAAGGAAGATTAAGTTTCAGCGGTTGCTTTCAACTTGTAACATGTATATCTCATGGATAATTGTCAACATAGAGTAATATAATAAGTGCAATAAGCAAGTATGTGGGAATCAATACACAGTTCACACAAGTGTTTGCTTCTTGAGGTGGAGAGAAATAGGTGAACTGACTCAACAATGAAAGTAAAAGAATGGTCCTCCATAGAGGAAAAGTATCGATTGCTATATTTGTGCTAGAGCTTTGATTTTGAAAACATGAAACAATTTTGTCAACAGTAGTAATAAAGCATATGTATTATGTAAATTATATCTTACAAGTTGCAAGCCTCATGCATAGTATACTAATAGTGCCCGCACCTTGTCCTAATTAGCTTGGACTACCGGATCATCACAATGCACATGTTTTAACCAAGTGTCACAAAGGGGTACCTCTATGCACTTTGTACAAAGGTCTAAGGAGAAAGCTCGCATTTTGGATTTCTCGCTATTGATTATTCTCAACTTAGACATCCATACCGGGACAACATAGACAACAGATAGTGGACTCCTCTTTTATGCATAAGCATGTAACAACAATTAATAATTTTCTCATATGAGATTGAGGATATATGTCCAAAACTGAAACTTCCACCATGGATCATGGCTTTAGTTAGCGGCCCAATGTTCTTCTCTAACAATATGCATGCTTAACCATAAGGTGGTAGATCGCTCTTACTTCAGACAAGATGAACATGCATAGCAACTCACATGAAATTCAACAAAGAGTAGTTGATGGCGTCCCCAGTGAACATGGTTATCGCACAACAAGCAACTTAATAAGAGATAAAGTGCATAAGTACATATTCAATACCACAATAGTTTTTAAGCTATTTGTCCCATGAGCTATATATTGCAAAGGTGAATGATGGAATTTTAAAGGTAGCACTCAAGCAATTTACTTTGGAATGGCGGAAAATACCATGTAGTAGGTAGGTATGGTGGACACAAATGGCATAGTGGTTGGCTCAAGTATTTTGGATGCATGAGAGGTAATCCCTCTCGATACAAGGTTTAGGCTAGCAAGGTTTATTTGAAACAAACACAAGGAAGAACCGGTGCAGCAAAACTCACATAAAAGACATATTGTAAATATTATAAGACTCTACACCGTCTTCCTTGTTGTTCAAACTCAATACTAGAAATTATCTAGACTTTAGAGAAACCAAATATGCAAACCAAATTTTAGCATGCTCTATGTATTTCTTCATTAATGGGTGCAAAGTATATGATGCAAGAGCTTAAACATGAACACAACAATTGCCAAGTATCACATTACCCAAGACATTATAGCAATTACTACATGTATCATTTTCCAATTCCAACCATATAACAATTTAACGAAGAAGAAACTTCGCCATGAATACTATGAGTAGAAACTAAGGACATACTTGTCCATATGCTACAGCGGAGCGTGTCTCACTCCCATAAAGTGAATGCTAGGATCCATTTTATTCAAACAAAACAAAAACAAAAACAAACCGACGCTCCAAGCAAAGCACATAAGATGTGATGGAATAAAAATATAGTTTCAGGGGAGGAACCTGATAATGTTGTTGATGAAGAAGGGGATGCCTTGGGCATCCCCAAGCTTAGACGCTTGAGTCTTCTTGATATATGCAGGGGTGAACCATCGGGGCATCCCCAAGCTTAGAGCTTTCACTCTCCTTGATCATGTTGCATCATACTCCTCTCTTGATCCTTGAAAACTTCCTCCACACCAAACTTAGAACAACTCATTAGAGGGTTAGCGACAATAAAAATTAACATGTTCAGAGGTGACACAATCATTCTTAACACTTCTGGACATTGCATAAAGCTACTGGACATTAATGGATCAAAGAAATTCATCCAACATAGCAAAAGAGGCAATGCGAAATAAAAGGCAGAATCTGTCAAAACAGAACAGTTCGTATTGACGAATTTTATCGAGGCACCAGACTTGCTCAAATGAAAATGCTCAAATTGAATGAAAGTTGCGTACATATCTGAGGATCACTCACGTAAATTGGCATAATTTTCTAAGTTACCTACAGAGAAAACAGCCCAGATTCGTGACAGCAAAGAAATCTGTTTCTGCGCAGTAATCCAAATCTAGTATGAACTTTTCTATCAACGACTTTACTTGGCACAACAAAACACTAAACTAAGATAAGGAGAGGTTGCTACAGTAGTAAACAACTTCCAAGACACAAAATAAAAACCAAGTACTGTAGGTAAAAACATGGGTTGTCTCCCATAAGCGCTTTTCTTTAACGCCTTTTAGCTAGGCGCAGAAAGTGTGTATCAAGTATTATCAAGAGACGAAGTGTCAACATCATAATTCGTTCTCATAATAGAATCAAAAGGTAACTTCATTCTCTTTCTAGCGAAGTGTTCCATACCTTTCTTGAGAGGAAATTGATATTTTATATTACTTTCCTTCATATCAATGGTAGCACCAACAGTTCGAAGAAAAGGTCTTCCCAATATAATGGGACAAGATGCATTGCATTCAATATCCAAGACAACAAAATCAACGGGGAAAAGGTTATTGTTAACGGTAATGCGAACATTATCAACTTTCCCCAAAGGTTTCTTTGTAGAATGATCAGCAAGATTAACATCCAAATAACAATTTTTCAGCGGTGGCAAGTCAAGCATATTATAAATTTTCTTAGGCATAACAGAAATACTTGCACCAAGATCACATAAAGCATTACAATCAAAATCTTTAACCTTCATCTTAATGATGGGCTCCCAACCATCCTCTAGCTTTTTAGGAATAGAGGCTTCGCGCTCTAGTTTCTCTTCTCTAGCTTTTATGAGAACATTTGTAATATATTGCGTGAAAGCCAAATTTATAGCACTAGCATTAGGACTTTTAGCAAGTTTTTGCAAGAACTTTATAACTTCAGAGATGTGGCAATCATCAAAATTCAAACCATTATAATCTAAAGCAATGGGATCATCATCCCCAATGTTGGAAAAAATTTCAGCAGTTTTATCACGACGAGTTTAATGATTTTAGCAGTTTCGGGCAGTTTCTCGCGCTTTGCATTAGAAGTGGAAACATTGCTAACACCAATTCTTTTATTATTAATAGTAGGAGGTGCAGCAACATGTGTAGCATTAGCATTACTAGTGGTGGTAATAGTCCAAACTTTAGCTACATTCTTTTCTTTAGCTAGTTTTTCATTTTCTTCTCTATCCCACCTAGCACGCAGTTCGGCCATTAATCTTATATTCTTATTAATTCTAACTTGGATGGCATTTGCTGTAGTAGTAATTTTATTTTCAATATCCCTATTAGGCATAACTTTCGATTTCAAAAGATCTACATCAGCAGCAAGACTATCGACTTTAGAAGCAAGTATATCAATTTTCCCAAGCTTTTCTTCAACAGATTTGTTAAAAGCAGTTTGTGTACTAATAAATTCTTTAAGCATGGCTTCAAGTCCAGGGGGTGTGTTCCTATTATTATTGTAAGAATTTCCATAAGAATTAGCATAACCGTTACCATTATTATAAGTATATGGCCTATAGTTATTACTAGAATTGTTCCGATAAGCAATGTTGTTGAAATTATTATTTTTAATGAAATTCACATCAACATGTTCTTCTTGTGCAACCAATGAAGCTAATGGAACATTATTAGGATCAATATTAGTCCTATCATTCGCAAGCATAGACATAATAGCGTCAATTTTATCACTCAAGGAAGAGGTTTCTTCGACAGAATTTACCTTCTTACCTTGTGGAGCTCTTTCCGTGTGCCATTCAGAGTAGTTGATCATCATATTATCAAGAAGCTTTGTTGCTTCACCAAGAGTGATGGACATAAAGGTACCTCCAGCAGCTGAATCCAATAAATTCCGCGAAGAAAAATTTAGTCCTGCATAGAAGGTTTGGATGATCATCCAAGTAGTCAGTCCATGGGTTGGGCAATTTTTAACCAAAGATTTCATTCTTTCCCATGCTTGTGCAACATGTTCAGTATCTAATTGTTTAAAATTCATTATGCTACTCCTCAAAGATATAATTTTAGCAGGGGGATAATATCTACCAATAAAAGCATCCTTGCATTTAGTCCATGAATCAATACTATTCTTAGGCAGAGATAGCAACCAATCTTTAGCTCTTCCTCTTAATGAGAAAGGGAACAATTTTAGTTTAATAATATCACCATCTACATCTTTATATTTTTGCATTTCACATAGTTCAACAAGATTATTAAGATGGGCAGCAGCATCATCAGAACTAACACCAGAAAATTGCTCTCGCATAACAAGATTTAGTAAAGCAGGTTTAATTTCAAAGAATTCTGCTGTAGTAGCAGGTGGAGCAATAGGTGTGCATAAGAAATCATTATTATTTGTGGTTGTGAAGTCACACAACTTAGTATTTTCAGGGTTGGCCATTTTAGCAACAGTAAATAAAGCAAACTAGATAAAGTAAATGCAAGTAACTAATTTTTTTGTGTTTTTGATATAGTAAACAAGATAGCAAATAAAGTAAAACTAGCAACTAATTTTTTTGTATTTTGATTTAGTGCAGCAAACAAAGTAGTAAATAAAACTAAGCAAGACAAAAACAAAGTAAAGAGATTGGGAAGTGGAGACTCCCCTTGCAGCGTGTCTTGATCTCCCGACAACGGCGCCGAGAGAAAAGAGCTTGATGGCGTGTAACTCACACGTTCGTTGGGAACCCCAAGAGGAAGGTATGATGCGCACAGCAGCAAGTTTTCCCTCAGAAAGAAACCAATGTTTATCGAACCAGGAGGAGCCAAGAAGCACGTTGAAGGTTGATGGCGGCGGGATGTAGTGCGGCGCAACACCAGGGATTCCGGCGCCAACGTGGAACCTGCACAACACAACCAAAGTACTTTGCCCCAACGAAACAGTGAGGTTGTCAATCTCACCGGCTTGCTGTAACAAAGGATTAACCGTATTGTGTGGAAGATGATTGTTTGCAGAAAATAGTAGAACAAAGATTGCAGTAGATTGTATTTCGGTATAGAGAATTGGACCGGGGTCCACAGGTTCACTAGAGGTGTCTCTCCCATAAGATAAACAACATGTTGGGTGAACAAATTACAGTTGGGCAATTGACAAATAAAGAGGGCATGACCATGCACATACATATTATGATGAGTATAGTGAGATTTAATTGGGCATTACGACAAAGTACATAGACCGCTATCCAGCATGCATCTATGCCTAAAAAGTCCACCTTCAGGTTATCATCCAAACCCCCTCCAGTATTAAGTTACTAACAACAGACAATTGCATTAAGTATTGCGCGTAATGTAATTAGTGACTACATCCTTGAACATAGCACCAATGTTTTATCCCTAGTGGCAACAACACATCCATAACCTTAGAGGTTCTTGTCACCCCTCCAGATTCACGGAGACATGAACCCACTATCGAGCATAAATACTCCCTCTTGGAGTTACTAGCATCAACTTGGCCAGAGCATCTACTAATAACGGAGAGCATGCAAGATCATAAACAACACATAGACATAACTTTGATAATCAACATAACAAGTATTCTCTATTCATCGGATCCCAACAAACGCAACATATAGAATTATAGATAGATGATCTTGATCATGTTAGGCAGCTCACAAGATCCGACAATGAAGCACAATGGGGAGAAGACAACCATCTAGCTACTGCTATGGACCCATAGTCCAGGGGTAGACTACTCACACATCACTCCGGAGGCGACCATGGCGGCGTAGAGTCCTCCGGGAGATGATTCCCCTCTCCGGCAGGGTGCCGGAGGCGATCTCCTGAATCCCCCGAGATGGGATTGGCGGCGGCGGCGTCTCTGGAAGGTTTTCCGTATCGTGGCTCTCGGTACTGGGGGTTTCGCGACGGAGGCTTTAAGTAGGCGGAAGGGCAGGTCAAGAGGCGGCACGAGGGGCCCACACCACAGGGCCGCGCGGCCAGGGGGGGCCGCGCCGCCCTAGGGTGTGGCCACCTCGTGGCCCCACTTCGTCTCCTCTTCGGACTTCTGGAAGCTTCGTGGCAAAATAGGACCCTGGGCGTTGATTTCGTCCAATTCCGAGAATATTTTGTTACTAGGATTTCTGAAACCAAAAACAGCAGAAACAAAGAATCGGCACTTCGGCATCTTGTTAATAGGTTAGTTCCAGAAAATGCACGAATATGACATAAAGTGTGCATAAAACATGTAGATAACATCAATAATGTGGCATGGAACATAAGAAATTATCGATACGTTGGAGACGTATCAATGATGAACACCATTAATTGTGTAGGGCTACAAGAGCACCTCAATGCCGGAGTTAACAAGCTCCACAACATTCGATGTTCATATTTAATTAACCTTGGAGTGCATGATAGATCAACACAATTATACCAAGTACTAACATAGCATGCACACTGTCACCATCACACTATGAAAGGAGGAATATATCACATCAATACTATCATAGTAATAGTTAACTTCATAATCTACAAGAGATCACAATCATAAACTATGCCAAGTACTACATGATGCACACACTGTCACCATTACATCATGGACGAGGAATAGAGTACTTTAATAACATCACTAGAGTAGCACATAGATGAATAGTGATACAAAGCTCATTGCAATCATAAAAGAATATAAATAAGCACTTCACTATGCTATTCTGAATTACTCTCTGGCAAGATAACATCCAACTCAAATCATAACTCTGTGAATAAGTATTCTGTGAAATATAGCCTAAGAGACCCACACGGTGCACACACTGTCACCTTTACACACGTGGGACAAGGAGTCTCCGGAGATCACATAAGTAAAATCCACTTGAATAGCATAACGACATCTAGATTACAAGCTCATCATATGGATCTCAATCATGTAAAGCAGCTCATGAGATCATTGTATTGAAGTACATGGAGAGAGAGATTAATCACATAGCTACCGGTACAGCCCTTAGCCTCGATGGAGAACTACTCCCTCCTTATGGGAGACAGCAGCGGTGATGAAGATGGCGGTGGTGTCGATGGAGATGCCTTCCGGGGGCACTTCCCCGTCCCGGCGGCGTGCCGGAACAGAGACTCCTGTCCCCCCGATCTTGGCTTCGCGATGGCGGTGGCTCTGGAAGGTTTCTCGTACCGTGGCTTATTCGTATCGAAGATTTAGATCAGGGGGCTTCTTATAGGCGAAGAGGCGGAGTCGGAAGGCTGACGGGGCCACCACACAGTAGGGGGGCGCGCCTGGCTCCTTGGCCGCGCCGGCCACCTGTGTGGGGCCACCAGGGCTCCCCTCTGGTGCCTCTCGGGTGATCTGGAAGCTTCGTGGAATTATAAGATGCTGGGCGTTGATTTCGTCCAATTCTGAGAATATTTCCTTACTAGGATTTCTGAAACCAAAAACAGCAGAAAACAGGAACTGGCACTTCGGCATCTCGTCAATAGGTTAGTTCCGGAAAACGCATAATAATGACATAAAGTGTGAACAAAACATGTAAGTAATGTCATAAAACAAGCATGGAACATAAGAAATTATCGATACGTTGGAGACGTATCAATAACACATATATGATAGATCAATAATCAACTTGACATAGTATTCCATATTCATCGGATCCCAACAAACACAATATGTAGCATTACAAATAGATGATCTTGATTATGATAGGCAGCTCACAAGATCTAAACATGATGGCATAATAGGAGAAGACAACCATCTAGCTACTGCTATGGACCCATAGTCCAAGGATGAACTACTCACGCATCAATCCGTAGGCGGGCATGGTGATGTAGAGCCCTCCGGTGATGATTCCCCTCTCCGGCAGGGTGCCGGAGGAGATCTTCTGAACCCCCCCCCCCCCGAGATGGGGTTGACGGCGGCGGCGTCTCTGGAACTATTCTCGTAATTTGGCTCTCGGTACTAGGGTTTTCCGCGACGAAGGAATAAATAGGCGAAGGGGCAGCATCGGGGGAGCCAGGGGGCTCAATCCCCATAGGTCGGCGCGGTAGTGGGGCCCCCTGCGTCGCCTTATGGTGTGGGCCCCCTGCTGCCCTTCCTCGACTCTTCTTCGGACTTCTGGAACACTCCGTGGAAAATAAGGCCGTGGGCTTTTTGTTTCGTCCAATTCCGAGAATATTTGTAAACCAACTTTTCTGAAATCAAAAACAGCAGAAAACAGGAACTAGCACTGTGGCATCTTGTTAATAGGTTAGTCCCACAAAATGCATAAAAACATTATAAAGTGTGAATAAAACATGTAGGTATTATCATAAAACATGCATGGAACATAAGAAATTATAGATACGTTGGAGACGTATCAGGGCTCGGCCATGACCAATCCCTAGCCGCCGCCCCCTCTCCTCTCCCATCTCCTCCTCCGCAGCAGCTTGGCAGAGCCCTGCCGGAGTTCTACACCATAGCCACCACCGTCGTCGCACTGTTGGCATCTAGATATCATCTACCTCTCCACCATACTTGTTGGATCAAGAAGGAGGAGACATTGTCGTGCTGCACGTGTGCATAACTCGGAGGCACCGTTCATTGCGGCGTTGATCATATTGGATCGCGAGGAGTACAACTACATCAACCGTGTAATATACGCTTACACTTTGTGATCTACAAGGGTATGTAGATCTAGATATCTTTCTCGTTGTTTGCATCTTTATAGATTGGATCTTGGCTTTTTTCTAGATTGGATCTCGAATTCGTTCGCATCTCATAGGAATTTTTGTTTCCTATGTTGTGAATCCCATGAGTGGTATTAGAGCTAGATCTATGTGTAGATGCTTTGCACAAGTAGAACACATTAATTTGTTGGCGTTGATATTCTTATTGTTGCTTCTCTATAGTGTACTTTACATCTTGCGGGTGTTGGCGTCTGAAACTCACCGGCGAGCTAAGGCTGGCAACACGAAGAGCCGGGAACAACCTTAGGGCTGCGGCTGGCCCTGGTCCCTCCGAGCGACGGCCCGCAAAGCTCCTGGTACACACGTCCCGATGCTGGTGCAAGGGCGTGCCACCTGATCTATACCTGATCAGGAAGGTAATGGATTTGCTTCGCTTAGTTTCCTGCATGGCATACACGTAAACATTAAATACGAGCCTCGATCGGCTCTCAGGTTTTCCCGTGAATCGGCTCAAGGAGCCGATCCACCCATGACTCGTAAAGGGTTTACGATCACATGGTGGTCCTGCTTGATCAACATGTAGCTAAAATGATCTACAACGATTTAGGGTTTTCACCGCATAATCGGAACATCCTACTCGTGATTGAGCCTAGCAGCCACGCACGGTGACAGTAAACCAACCCTAGATAAGGCCTAAAAACCAACATGAAGTTGATCCCCGAAACATCTTATCTAGGGCTAGCAAACCACACCCTACGTGCCACCGGATCCTTCAACCCGTTTGCAAGGCCTAACTATGCAGATATTAAACTAATCCTTGAAGAACAAGGAGCAATCATAACGGATCGGATCTACTAAACAATGATCAAGCAAGGTGCCGCCCTTACATCTAAGAAAGGTGTAAGGACGGCTAGACGTCTAAGGGTTGCATGGACGGAAGCATGTAGCACGGTAAAACAATGCTAACCCTAACACATCTATGATAACTACGCTGCTCGCCATCAAAAAGGCTTCAGTACGAGCAACGCATGAATGACGAATAAACGTATACTGCCTAGATCGCAAGATGCGATCTAGGCAGCATGATGCTTACCCGGAAGAAACCCTCGAAACAAGGGGTCGGCGATGCGCCAAGATTGGTTTGTGATGAATGTGATTGTTGTCTTTCTTGATAACCCTAGATACATATTTATAGTCCGTAGACTTTCTAACGTGGGAATAATCCCAATCGTGCACGAGCCAAATTCTAACTAACCGACACGTATCCTACTATATTTACAGATACAAGGGCAAACTGCCCAATCTTCGTGTATAAGGCCGGTTCACGTATTTCTTCTATGTATATTCTTCAAGCCCAATCTTGATCGCGGCCCACCTCTGACTCGGTCAAATTCGGGTGATAACACATGCCCCCCTGGTTTTGGAATTGATAATTCCAAAATCACTCTGCTTTTCCTTCGTCGGGTCATGTCGTGGCAGAGCAGAACCGTCGCAGTATCCTTCATCATGATGCCTTGCCTTCTCAACTTTTCCGCGTGACTTGGCAGTTTTCTCTTTTTTTTCTTTGGGCACCACCTCCTCGGAAACTGTTGTGGCATTGAATCTCCACTATATCCCCTTTATATAACTGCGCCGAACAGTTCGCCTCTTCATCCCCTTGCTCTGTTCTAGCTATCGGCACCCAAAAATTCCCAATCCAGAGCAATGGCTTCCTCCTCTTCCTCCTCCGCCTCATCGGATCTCTCCTCCCAGTCCTACTCCTCTTCGTCCTCCTCCAGCTCGTCGGTCTTCTTCGATTCTTCCTCATCCCGTGAGCCGACGCCGGAGTGGGACCCGGTGGCTGCTCAGATGAGGGCGCACAACAGGCGCGCCCCAGAAGAGTGGGACCAGGAGGACCACGCCTCCTCCGTTTGGTCCGAGGACGACAAGTCCTTGACCAGCGGAGACGAAGAGCTCCAGTTCCTCGCCGACGGGGAACTGGAATCGGAGAGCGAAGATGACTCGTTCTCCTGGGATGGGTACACCTTCTCCGAGGAAGAGGAGGAGGAAGACGACGACACCTACTCCCTCGAGGACTACCCGCCGGCGAAGCAGTTCCGCGCCGGGTCAGATGATGATGACGATGACGACGATGACGTCGATGATGAAGATGACGAGGCCCCCCTTGGGGGCCGCTGGAGCAGTGATGAGGAGCCCGCCGGCAGCAGCGCCGACGAGAGCTCCGACGACGACGAGGGCAGCAACGGCCCGTAGACTAGGATCCACTAGTATAGGCCTAGCAGTAGTAGTAGATCGGCCAATAGGCCTTTCTTTTGTTCTTCCTTCCTTGAGCAATCGGCTCTTTCCTTGTAAGAAATCCTTTATTAATGAAGAGATATTCCCCAATTAATCTTGCTTCTTTGTCGATTTTGCCGATGGTCAAACGAAGTTGATATACAAAAAGCCGACGGCAGGGCATCGGCTTATGCTATAGACATGCTTTAAGGCCATAAAAGTTGCCTATTCACACGGTCAACAGATCCAATTCGTATCCACGCCATCTTCCGATCTCAAACGCACAGATCCAGCAAATCCAACGGGAGACACGTCTCAGATGCCATGATCTCCGGCATGACACCGATCTGTCAACATGCTACATTGAGCTTTGTTCCTCTAGAGTCGATGGCTACGCATCGGCTTCTGTATTATTCTAAAGTCGATGACCGCGCATCGGCTGTTCTGGTATCCATGTTTCTCAAGTCGATGTCTGAGCATCGGCCATGATTCGTATAAAAAAAATTTTACTGGCCGATTTCCAATCGGCCCCCCTCATGCTTGGGAAATACTTAATTTACTGGTCATCCCACATGCTTGGGAAATACTTCATTTACTGGTCATCCCACATGCTTGGGAAATACTTCTTGAGGTGTTGACCATTGACGGCTACTGGGAACTTAACGCCGTCCAGTTGCTCTAGCATGTATGCATTACCCTTCAAGGCCTGGACGACTTTGTATGGACCGTGCCAATTAGGAGACCATTTGCCATATGCTTTATCCTTGGTCCCTAATGGCAGCACTGCTTCCCATACTAGATCACCAACTTGAAACTCCTTTGGTCTCACCTTCTTATTGTATGCACGAGCTACCCTGGCTTTATTTTCTTTAATCTTCTCCAATGACCAAAGTCTAAGTTCCGTTGCATCCTCAATAGTGTCACTCATCAGGGCTGCATTGATCAATGTTTCTGCCACAGGCATTGGGTATTCGTCCTTTGGAGTGGCTCTGTTGAGATCTCGGAAATCTATAGCCACACGCCATCGGCCGTCCTTTTTCTCCACAGGTACAATACTGGAGATCCATTCAGCATACCTGCATGGCCTGATGAACCCGGCAGCTAACATTTTCTCGATCTCTTTCTTGACTTCTTCGAGAATTTCGGCCTTCATCTGACGTGCTCGTTGTTGGAATGGCCGAAATCCTTTCTTGAGAGGGAGCCGATGCTCAATGATGCTCCTGTCTAACCCAGGCATCTCTGTGTAATCCCATGCAAAGCAATCTGGGTACTCTTTTAATAGAGTTATCATCTGGCTCCTGAGATGTGGATCTAGCTTCTTGCTGATGAAGGTTGGTCGTGGCCTATCCCCAGGACCAATGTCGACTTCTTCTAGCTCATCAGCCGATGTAAACCCATACCCTAGCTTTCCGTCACCTGTTAGATCGACGCTGAACACAGGCAAAACGTATGGCAAGGATAATATGGGCCGATTGCTGGAATCGGCCCCCATCTTGATTGCATTGCTCAAAAGAGGTTTACATCTTGTTCGTGCTTCACTACGACTACGTGACATGCTTGAGACACGATCCTTACTTTTTATTTTTTGGGGCCGATCACGTGGAACAGCTTCCTCTTTATCCTTGCTACGAGAGCGGCTGCTCTCGCCTTTGTCCTTACCAGAGTGGTGCCCAGGCTCGACCATGTTGATGCTTAACGAGAAACCTGGCTGGCGCCCTTCGGGGTAAGCGTACTTCACCGTGTTAACGGCGGGGAAGGGGTGTGTGTCGACTTTCATGGCGTACTGGTTGAAGATTAGACGTCCTTGTTCTATCGCCATTTGGATCTGCTGACGCCACACCCTGCAGTCGTTGGTGGTATGGCTGAACGTGTTATGCCATTTGCAATATGGCTTTCCGTTCAGCTCCTGTGCCGTGGGAAGTTTGAGGCCTTCGGGTAACTTTAGCTGCTTCTCCTTGAGTAAGAGATCAAAAATTTGCTCAGCTTTGGTCACGTCGAAGTCAAACCCTCTGGGAGGACCTTGTGGCTTAACCCATTTGCAGGACACGGGAGTTGCCCCCCGAGTCCATTCAGCCACTGCTACCTCTTGATCTCCCGCAGACCCTTCATCTTCTTCTGTCTAAACCAGGACTACTGCACGCTTGAATTTGTCCTGGTACAGCTCTGGGTGGCGCTGCTCATATAATGACAGTTTCTGAACCATGTGCGCCAGTGAAGGGTAGTCTGCTTGGGAAGCCATATCCTTGATCGGTGATGCGAGATCCACCACCGCCAACTCGACTGCTTCCTTTTCGGTCAAACGAGCCGAATAACATCGGTTCCTCACGGTCCTGAAGCGCTGGATGTACTCTGACACTGTTTCTCCGCGCTTCTGACGTACTTGTGCTAGATCGGCAATGCCAGCCTCGGAAGCTTCTGAGTGATACTGCATGTGGAATTGCTCTTCCAACTGCTTCCAAGTCCGGATCGAATCTGGTGGCCGCGATGTGTACCACCCAAAAGCCGATCCTGTGAGGGACTGTGCAAAGAACCTCACGCGTAGTGCATCTGCAGCTGAGATCGTGCCCAACTGCGCCAAATATCGGCTTATATGCTCGATAGAGCTGGAGCCATCTGACCCACTAAACTTGGAGAATTCAGGGAGCCGATACTTGGGTGGTAGTGGGATCAAATCGTAGTCGTTGGGATACGGCTTGGAATAGCCGATTGCCCTCCTTTTCGGCACCATGCCGAATTGGTCTCTCAAGATCGTGCTGATCTGATCCGCGGTGCTAGCTGCAGGAGTGGAGCTCTGAAGATTCGCTGGCGTGGCGTATTTAGCTAGCCACGCTTGCTTCTCAAGATCTGAGCTAGCTACAGGAGTTGGGCTCTGGACGTTCGTCGGAGTGGCATACTTAGCTAGCCACGTCTGCTTCTCAAGATCTGATCCAGAAGCTCCTCCTGCTGTTCCGGAAGTCCCTGCTGTTGCAGCCTGGTTCGTGAGTGCCCGATTCGCCGTCTCGGCACGTATGTGCACGTGTATCCGTGAGGGATCTCCTTAGGCGCCTCATACAAGAACTGGTAGTCGCTAGGATCACCACCGATCTTGTAGACGACGAATGCCGGTGTACTCGGCACCTCTGGTGCTGCCAGCGCAAACGGCAGCGGTGGTCGGCTCTGGAGTGGTAGCTCTCCTTGGTGAGTCCCTAGAGCAGGTCCTGACGGAGAGTACTGATGCCTCAAGATTTCATGGAGCACCCGAAGGGCGACACGCTCCAAAGTGTTCACCAGGCTCTCAGAATGGCGGTGTAGCGAATGAGCTACCATGAAATTGATCTCCTGACGCAAGGACCTGGTGCGTTCTTCTGAAGGGGTGGACAGGTCAATTCCGTCGAGCGCGCCTTCAGGTGTGAACCCTCTCCACCTGATGCCATGCGAGCGAGTCCTGTGGAAAGAGCCGATGAGGTCGGCCTCGAGGATAGCTTTGACGTCGTCATACTTCTTCTTGAGCTCCTCGGGCAGATCCTCGTACGTGACTGGAGTACCCTCCGCCATCTCAGATGTAGATGGCGATGCAGTTGATGTCGAAGACGGTCCCACCGGGCGTGCCAGAATGTGTTGGCGTCCGAAACTCACCGGCGAGCTACGGCTGGCAACACGAAGAGCCGGGAACAACCTTAGGGCTGCGGCTGGCCCTGGTCCCTCCGAGCGACGGCCCGCAAAGCTCCTGGTACACACGTCCCGATGCTGGTGCAAGGGCGTGCCACCTGATCTATACCTGATCAGGAAGGTAATGGATTTGCTTCGCTTAGTTTCCTGCATGGCATACACGTAAACATTAAATACGAGCCTCGATCGGCTCTCAAGTTTTCCCGTGAATCGGCTCAAGGAGCCGATCCACCCATGACTCGTAAAGGGTTTACGATCACATGGTGGTCCTGCTTGATCAACATGTAGCTAAAATGATCTACAACGATTTAGGGTTTTCACCGCATAATCGGAACATCCTACTCGTGATTGAGCCTAGCAGCCACGCACGGTGACAGTAAACCAACCCTAGATAAGGCCTAAAAACCAACATGAAGTTGATCCCCGGAACATCTTATCTAGGGCTAGCAAACCACACCCTACGTGCCACCGGATCCTTCAACCCGTTTGCAAGGCCTAACTATGCAGATATTAAACTAATCCTTGAAGAACAAGGAGCAATCATAACGGATCGGATCTACTAAACAATGATCAAGCAAGGTGCCGCCCTTACATCTAAGAAAGGTGTAAGGACGGCTAGACGTCTAAGGGTTGCATGGACGGAAGCATGTAGCACGGTAAAACAATGCTAACCCTAACACATCTATGATAACTACGCTGCTCGCCATCAAAAAGGCTTCAGTACGAGCAACGCATGAATGACGAATAAACGTATACTGCCTAGATCGCAAGATGCGATCTAGGCAGCATGATGCTTACCCGGAAGAAACCCTCGAAACAAGGGGTCGGCGATGCGCCAAGATTGGTTTGTGATGAACGTGATTGTTGTCTTTCTTGATAACCCTGGATACATATTTATAGTCCGTAGACTTTCTAACGTGGGAATAATCCCAACCGTGCACGAGCCAAATTCTAACTAACCGACACGTATCCTACTATATTTACAGATACAAGGGCAAACTGCCCAATCTTCGTGTATAAGGCCGGTTCACGTATTTCTTCTATGTATATTCTTCAAGCCCAATCTTGATCGCGGACCACCTCTGACTCGGTCAAATTCGGGTGATAACAGCGGGATAGTGGATGAAGTGGCCCGGGCTAACTTTAAATGTCCTTGCACACGAGACTTTCTCCACGCTTGACATGCAACTTGTATTGCACAAGTGGCTTTGCTGGTGTATGTCCCTCCCACTATAGTTATGATCTAATTTACAATTGGTGGCTTGACAACTTGAGTACTAGCATTGTGGTTCATGTTCGCAGGTAAGAACGGTTCTTATTCCAAAGCCCCAAGCCACGTAAAACATGCAAAATAAATAGAGGAGTCTAACTTGTTTTTGCAGGGGCAGGTGATGTGGTATGGCCAATATGTGATTGTGATTTCTTCGATGTATGCTATGGTCCTTATTGTAATATGGCAACCGGCAGGAGCCTAATGGTTGTCTTTATTGTTTTATGACCTGCGTGTCAATCACCATGTAATAGCTTTATTTCATTACTATGAGTTAGTAGTTGTAATAGTTGCTATGGATGGTGGGCAACCATGAAGCAGCGTCATGGACCTTGATGCCATGTTGGTGATGATGGAGATCATGCTCGTGTGCTTTGGAGATGGAGATCAAACACACAAGAAGAATAGGCCATATCACATCACATTATCCATGGATGTGATGTTTATCCTTTTATGCATCTCATTTTTCTTAGATCACAACGGTAGTATTATAAGATGATCCTCACACTAATATCAAGATAAGAAAAATGTTCTCCCCTCATATGCACCGTTGCAAAAGTTTGTCGTTTTGAATCATGTCGCGATGACTGGATGCGATAAACTCTACATTCACATACAACGGGTGTAAGCCATGTTGCACACGCGAAAATATACTTAGCTTTGCTTGACGATCCTAGCATGTATGGGGCCTCGGAACATAGGAAACCAAAAGGTTGAACACGAGTCATATGGATGATATGATCGACATGTTGATGTTCACCATTGAAACTACATCATCTCACGTGATGATCGAACTTGGTGTAGTGAATTTGGATCGTGTATCACTAAACAACAATGAGGGATGTAGAATTCAGTGGGAGTTCATTAGTAATAATTTTATTAAACTTGAACTAATTATCCTGTACATAGTCTAATTTGCATTTATCTTTGTAGAATTGGCATCCGTTATCTACCTTGTGCTAGGCTTGTAACTGAGATTGAAAAACTGTTAAATCTGATAAGTAATCTTACGGATTGGTACCATATTATTAAAGAATCAAGAAATAATCAAGTCATATTTCAAACTTTCGGTAGGCTTACACGCAATTTAAAATCTAAAAGAGCAATGGTTTCAATTAGTATCTAAAATCATCTCGTCTCCATGAAACTTGATTTTCAAATCCGTTTGAGAAGTAAGGAGCTGAAAAGTTTGTTTTCAAAAATAAGTGAGGTGTGAGATATATGTGATATCTAATACCTTTTGACAATATGATAGTGTATAATTTAGTGAGACTACATAAACTCGTCAGTTTTGTGAGAACGTACGAAGGTTGAAGACGCTAGACTTCATAATCCTCCAACTAGTTGGGCACTAACATTATTCGTGTATCTCCATATGAGCCATAGTGGTTTCATCATGAAGTTGTCATGATGAGATGGATAAAAATATAAGTGAAATTGTTCATCACATTAATAGATTACTAATAGTGAAATCCGGAACACTTATCATGTGATGATCAATTTTGAAGTGCGAAACTCAAGGGTGTTGGTATTTGACTAATAGGCATAGAAGTTTATACCGGTGAAAACTGGCACTACTGTAGGTGTTGAGTGTTTTTCCAAAATAAGAGGAAAACCGAGGAGAAACTACAAAAGATTTTGGCCGAAAGAAAGAAAATACTAAAAAGTCTAGGTTAGGTGTATATATATAATATGCATGTTATGAATGTATTCTTTGCAGATCACGCAATGTAATTCTTAGGTATTTGTACTACATTGATTGGTATGAGATGTCATACAATGCAACACAATACAAGAATACAATTGCCTAAGTGACTAGCAAGGAATATGATAATAATGCACGTCTGGAACGAAATAAAGTGTTATTGTGTTCGCTGTTAGCATTTTACCTAGCCCTTGAAATTTGTTCCAAGAACTTAATAATTGTTATTTGGTTTCAGTCTAATGAAATCAATGAGTTGTTTAAACTATGATCGTACTCGACGACGTGGGCTTAGCCCAGTGGTTGGGGTCGCAGTGGCGCACCCTAACGACCGGAGTTCGATTCCTGTCAGGGACGAATTTCGGAATTGTCACGCCAAGTCCCGCTTCTACTATATCAAAAAGTGTCTAGTTCCTCCTAGGCACGGTTTCATTTTTTTTTTTAAACTATGATCGTACTCCATATATGATGGATAAGTTATTATAAATCTTAATGGTGAAACACACATACATAACACTGACGCTAAAATGGCATAAGGCAAATGATTTGAATTCGACTTATTTGTGAAACCGTCGTTTTGGTTATGTTAGAAAGGAACACATGAAAAAACTCCGTGTATATGGATTTTTAGAGTCATTCGAATTTTAAATCGTTTGACACTTGCAAATCTTTTTGTAAGGAGAATGACTAAAATACCGTTTATAGACCAAAAGTTAAACCAACAACTAGCTTAGTGAAAACATATATGATGATGTATATGATTCATTGGGCATATGTACAACTCATGTATACTCCAATCTTCGAATACATCAGTACAAAATATTGTCATAAGTAAAGTTGCCGCCATTAGGATACACATGCGTATGCTTTTCAGCTAGTTCGGAACATCTGATATACTTTTGATCCTTTGCGAAATCCAATATTTTCTAAAACTTGAGCCCCCCACCACCACCACCACCACTAGCTAGAATAAAAAATGGGATAGTTCAAAGAAAAACCTGCCTCAAAAGGAAAACCATGAAAATCACTACTTCAAATCCTTCCTGTAAAAATCCTTCTCTAATTAAAACCATGGTGGAGGAGCACATCCAAGAGAAAGAAAGTAATATAGGAGATCATAAATAAAGTTTTACTGAAATGCACATCTTTTTATTTTTGGGTGTAAATTCCCAGGTCTCCGAGCCTTGGTGGCCGTAGCGATATCCCCTTTAAATAACTTCAGCGGGAAGCAACGAGAAACCCTAGCCCACCTTGGGCCAGCCCACGGCCCGGCCGAAAGGTGCGGTTTTGTTCATATCTGGAAGCGGTTCGTTGCTTGGAGAAAGATCTACTCCTGTTTGGTTCTTCTCTTTTGTCTGTCCTAGCTAGTGACCAGACAGACAGCTGATCCGCTCCACCTGTTTCTGGCCAGGGCTTCAACTCGGCCTTCCATATTCGTGCAAGCCGAGGAGCTCGAATGCTACAGAAGGATGTGATCCTGTTCTTGCACCAATTTAGCAAAAAAGCTAGTGAGATGCTGCCCACCTTTTGTTGGCCTGAAACTGGTAATAACTGGGAGTACGTTCTTGATGAAACTTGACGGAAATGGCTGGCAAAGTCTTAGCATTTTTCGAGGGTTTTTTTGGGCAGAAAAAAGAGGAGAAGAAAAGCGTTGGCATGGGCATGGTGGCGGGCAGTGGGTCTGGTGCGCCGCTTTGCAGGCTTCGGATAAGAACACGCCGGCGTTGATTGATTTCTCTTTTTGTTTATTCGGACGATGACGCCGGCGTGGTCCTATTGGCTTGGCTGGCTTGCTGCCGCTCCAGTTCTAGACGAGCGGTGTACCGACGAGACGCGCGGCCGGGGCAGGGCCGGCCGGATGGCGGGTGTCTCGGCGCTCCAGCGCGTGCCGGCTGCGGTGCAGGTGCGTGCCGCGTGCTAAGGGCATCTCCAGCGGCGCGACGAATTTTGGACGCCCAAAAGTGGTCGCGAGCGTCCGTTTGTATCGTCCCGCGGACATATTTTGTCCGCTCGTCCGTTTGCGTTTGGGTGTGCTCCCACCGGGTGGCCCATTTTTTGAATTGCAACATAGTACAAACATTGAAAGTAGTACATAAAAATGCATAAAAACTATACAAAGTAGATCTATAGGCCTAAACTACTTGCTTCCTGACGGGCCGGCACCGTCGTTGCGTCGCTCCGCCGCCTGCTTCTCCGCCACCTCCCGCGCGGCCACTATGGCTCGGTGCGCCGCCGCGTCCTCTTGCAGGCACTGCTCCAGCCTCGCGTTGGCGGCCTCGTCCTTGAGCGTCTCGAAAGACTCGACGAGGGCCCGCTGCTCTGCCGCCCTCTCCTCCAGCGTCGGCGCATCAGGGTCATCGGATGACCAAGATATCTCCGAGTCGGAGTCCTCGGCTGCAGCGGCAGCCGCGAGCCTGCGCTGTTCCAGCTCGGCGTCCAACGCCGCGTGGCCCGCCAGCTCCTCCTCTGCTTCCTGCGCCGCGAGTGCCAGGGCCGCGGCGTCCCTGACCGGGTCGAGGAGGTCGCCCGTGCTGTCGTCAGAGTCGAACTCCTCGGAGGAGCTCGACGCCGAGGAGGTGGAGTGGGAGGTGAAGGTGGAGGTGGAGGTGGAGGCGCGGCAGCCTGGCCGCGTCTGGCGCTGCTCATGGTGGATCTGCTTGAGTAAGCGGCGCTACGGCAGCGGCGGCTAGGGTTTGTGGGGAGAAGGTGCTCATGGTGAACCCATGTATATATAGCGCGGAGGCAGGGCGACGGCTGCGCCACGCGTGGCATCGCCATTACTACGTGCGCAGAGGTAGGCGACGGCCGCGAGCCACGCGAGGCATCGCCATTAACGCGGCCGCAGACTGCCGAAGCGATGCCTCGGTGCCAGTACTGGCGGAGAAGACGCATCGACGCTGCGCACGCTCGCGGAAGCCGAGGCACTTCATTAACGCGGCCCTGCAAAGGCTGCAGCGTGCCGCCCAGAAGTAATTCCGCGGAAGACGAAGCAGTTGTGACGCTGCCAGGCGGGCCCGTGCAAGGACCGAGCGGACATTTTCCGCGACCGCCGAGTGTCCGCGGAGGCCAGGTTTTCGTCTCCGCGGACGGCCCGGTTACTTTGCGTCGCCCCGCTGAAGGTGGTGCCAGACGCATTTTCGGTCACGGCGGACACAAACGGTCGCTCAGCGTCCGTTTGCGTCGTGCCGCTGGAGATGCCCTAAACGTTCTCCACAGGACAGCGCGGTGTGTGGGCGTCCGCGTGCTGAGTTATAGCATAATAAAAGTACTTTAAAAATATATCAAAATACAAAAAAATCTAGTACTACCTTTTTCAGTTAACTAGCATAATCCGCTACTTTACAAAACTTTTTTTTGCAATGTGCACTAAAACTCGAATTAATCCCGTGACAAGCATCCTACCCATCTTCTCTTCGCACCCGCCACCCAGAAGTTCTTCAAGTGGCCCGCTGCCTCGGCTCCATCCGCGATCGCCATGGCCGTACACAAACAGGCGGCCTCCCGCGGCGGATTCAGACCGTCACACTCATTCAGGATTGGAGGGCAAGAGTGGAGGAAGGCCTGGCGGGAGGGCGGCGGCTACCTGCCTCGCTAGAGGATGAGGGACAGGGGCTGTGGCGGTGCTCACACGCCGACAGTGGGGCAGCAGGTCCTCTACCATCTAGGCTAAAGGAACCACTCCCCTCCTCTCCCGCCCCCTCCCGGGCGGTGGCGGAGGCTCCTCCTCCCCTCGGCCCCACCCATGGTCCCGTCCCCGGCCCAACTCTGGCGTTGGTGGTAGCACCCCTTCGTCGAATCGACGAGGGGGAGAAGAGGGTTTCCGCGACGGTGTTCCATGGGAGGTGATGAAGCGCCGGTGGAGGAAGCCGGGCGACACGACTACTTGGCCGGGGCCTGAGACTCTCCGTCGGTAGCCATGGAGGATTCGATGGAGCGGTGGCGGCCTCCGCCCCCGGTAACGGTTCGGCGGTGGTACGCATGATCCGTGCCGCTATCCTCTTTCCTGGTGATCCGGCAGGAGGGATTGGCGGCGTGGGGGCTGCTGATCTTGCTTTGTTTTTTGTGGCGGTCCTCGGGTTTCTCGCATGCAAGGATGAAGATCTTCCGGAAGTTAGTTTGCTTTGATCTGGCTGGTGAGATGAGTTCCGGAAAGCTCCGCTGGCGAATGGAATAATGCATCTTTTGCCTGGAATTTGCTGGATCGGGTGGTATTCAGTCGCGCGCACCCATGTTTTTATTCCGATCGTTTGGTTCCGGAGGGAGCGGCGTGAAGCTCTATTCTGTGTTGATATCAGGTGACTTTTTGGTCCATGTTGAAGTCAGAAGAAGGAATATCATGAAGGCCGGATTGGTGGACTGGCTAAAGGAGGTTCGAGTCTCCGTGATGCTGAGGGATCTGCTTGGCGTTCCGGGCTCCGCAACAGTGGTATGCATGTGGGGGCGGAAGCACAGATGAAGTTCAAAGTCTTACCTCTCACGGTAAAAACCCAAGGTCTGGCCTTAAATGGTTATGTCTAGCAATGATCTTGTTGGATGCATTGTTTTGAGAGTGGAGACTATCTTCAGGGTGAAAACCTAAGACCTTTGGTCGGACGACGGCGGCGCTTGTGCACTGTTCTTTTTTTGGAGGCGTCGCTTTTGGAGAGCTTGTACTTCAGGTATTGTCACGGTGGTGGTTGTATTGTTGTTGCTAGGTCTAGAAGGCTGTAGTTGGGCTTTTATTTCTTAGTTTTCTTTACTCTTATTTGGCTGTGTGCATCCGTACTGCCACTAGGGTGGGGGTTGTTGCAGAGACTGGGTATAATTGGTATCTTTTAATATTAATATATTCCCTTTTAAAAAACTTTTTTTGTTTTATATATATTTAATTTTTTACTGGGCTAATATGTGGGCCGAGTCCACCTCAGCAAGCTACACATAATTTGCGTTTAATTTAAGATTGTGCACACTGCAAAAGACCTGCAGTGGAGTGACAAATGTTTGCTAGCCAACTAAAAGTGGTATGTTTTTACTATTTTCGATACAAATATAGTAATTTTATGCTAATCCCTATGTTCCTAATTATAAGCTATATACTTTCCGAGACGGAAATTAAAGATTGTAAATTTTAGAAAAAATACACCATATTTGGAGGGGATCAACCCTAGGCAATTAAAATGAGCTAATAGAAAACTTTACATAAGATAAGAAAACATAATCAAATTTTTTAAAATATTGTACATATAATTGGCGCAATGCAATACATCTTATATTCTAGACTTTTTTTTTTATCAAAAAGCTATATAGCTTATATGTACAAACAGATGGAGTATTAAATAATACCCGTCGTGCTAGGGCCAAACGGCTAAACATGGACCACTGGTCGCTTGTGCGCGAACGTTCGATGCTTCATGGGCGCGCGTGGCTCTCCGGAAGAACCAGGACACAGTTCACACGAATCTCAAAACCACGAATAAATGTATGCTAACTTTTGTCCTATGTCGATTTTTTTTTTGAAATTTGACCGATAGGTAAAAGTAGAAATATTTATAACATTAAATTAGTATCATTAGATTCTTATTGACATGTAATTCCATAATACACCAAATCGACATCATATATTTTGCTACCCCTTTCTATATAGTTAGTCAAACTTGAAAACGTTTGACTTGAACCAAAAGCTTTAAGGCCGTTTCTATTTTGATCTTTTATCACCTTAGAATGTTTGCTTCTCCTAGTGTTCCACATGGAAAACCAAAACCATATACATTCAAATTAAAAGTGAATTTCTAGGTTCTGCAATACAAAGTAGGTGTGTGTTGGCGCAACTCGGCACAACCACTTCATGCCGCATGCTTCGAAACCCATGATCCCACAACCGCAAGGCAACAATCATCGGTCTCCTTCTAGACCGGAGATGAAGAGACGAATCGAAAACAATGGTTTTGCTAAGTTGAGAGTCCCACAGATTTCTTATGTTCAATCTGATGACCCTGACCTATTGTCAATGCTTACATAGTACCTATTGAGACTTGTGCATTCTTTAAATAAATAGAATATACACACCCAATATCTGCAATAATGGAATATCCTAAAGACATCACGGATGCACACACAAAAAACAACAACAAGAAAAAATAGAAAGGCTCTACTATAGTGATTTATTCCGTGCAGCTGCAACACATCTACCACCATGACAACACGCGAAGTTCAACTTCTTCAAAAGCAACGCCTCCAAGAAGAAAATAGTGTACAAGCTCCATCATTGCTCGATCATGCATAGATCTTAGGTTTTCACCCTTGCGAAAGTCCACGCACTCAAAACAACGCCTTCAACAAGACCATTGCCACACTTAACCAATTAATGCAAGATCTTGGCTTTTCACCCTAAAAAATAAGACTTTGTACTCCTCCTATGTTGTTGCCCTGCGGTGTACACCGCTACATGTTGTAGTGTATAAGTTGTTGGTATAACACCCACAAAACACCGTTTCGTTAGTATTACACCCCTCGGAGTGGTACAATAGAAAAATCAGGGGTCCAAAGTTCTCTCTTTATAAAATCAAAGTCACAAGCCAAAAGTGTACAAAAGCTCCGAGATCCTCCTTGGTCCAATGAGGACTAATGGAAAATTCAAATCTATGGTCTTGAAGCAAGATGACACAGCTAGGTCTCAGTAACTTATTAGTAGGGTGCTACGCTGCTCGTTCATTTATCTTAGTCTTAGTTTCAAGTTTTTGTTTACAGTTCTTCCTCCTCTATTCCATACATTATACCGTAGTCTATTCCTTCGATGCCTCCTGACAAATTTGGTTCTATATACAGATCTCCTCTACTTTGGATTCGTCGGTTGCTTCCTCCTCATTCTTATCGTAATCTAAGTAAGGGTTTAAGAAGTAATTTGAGTACACTAGAGTACTCAACAAGTTCTATGGTGGTTGTCTGATGCTCTATCTACAGCTGTGGATTAAGAAATCCTGGGCTCAATGCAAGTTTTTGGAAACACTTTCTTAGAAAATGTAAGTTTTATTTGAAAACTATGTCCTCCGGTCTTTGTTGGTTGTGAGAATTTTATGGAGTTCCTTTCCCGACACGATCATAGTTCTTTACCGAAGAATAGGGAGTATCATGACACGGTCTATACACTCTCGACAGCTATGCTACTTTCCCCACAAATGTCTTATGACTTGGTGCTCAACAAAGAGTATGTCCCTGTTCAAATATCCAAAATGGTGAGGCTCGACTAAAAGACAAGCCAATCACTGACCTTCTCCACGACCCCGTGTTTCTCCCAGTGTAACGAGTTTCGGTTGAGAAACCTACGCTTAGTTACCTTCCCTTCTACAACAACATAGTTTTCATTCCGCAACACAGAAAGGGGACGTTTGAGGCTACCACCCATTGTAATCTCAATTAAACCAACCCAACTAAGTATCTGAGAAATGCGAAAGGAAACGAGTCAAAACTGACTTTCCATCTCATTCCAGGATCTTGGGTCAGCTCTGTTTATACGGTGCTCGAATGACTAACTACATTTGTTGATCAGTTTCTATGGTGATGTCAGTACAATAGAACCTCCATCGACAGAGTTTCACTTTGCATTCCATGGCTCCTTTTCCCACGAATAGATTACACGACCATTGGCCAACAACCCTCAATTTATATTTAGAAAATAGTTTCTTTCAAATGCAGTGGGGGTTTTAGATTTTTTTATAAACTTTATACACATGTTGCAAGATGAACTTGCCTGGTGATTGTGAATTACCACAATTCACAAAATCTAAGTGGCTCTAGACCTTGGACTGTGAAAATAGGATCATTGTCTAATAAGGACAATGTTTAAGATCATGCCTGCTGATGCTAGAATGCATACTGCATGATGCTTTTACAACTTAGTGTGTTGTATCCCTCCACTTTAGTGATATTTTAGGGTTTAGTATTTTCCACCGCTTGCTTTATTGCAATGTGGTTACTTTTACTTGATAAAAGGTTTTTTACTTATATCATTGATGGTTATAAAATGATGAAATTATTTTATTAGAATGAACTTAGTCAAAATCTATAAGTTTGAGATTTCTTAAATCATATCAAAATGTTCACTGGAATTCAGCTTTTGGTTTTATGTGAATTTCACTTTAGAATTTTCATATATCTATATGAATTTCACTTCAGAATTTTCATATATCTGTATGAATTTTATTTTAGAACTTTTATATATCTATATCTTGTTTATTTAATTAGTTCTAGGATGTACTTGATCAAAGTTTCAGTTTCGACAGTTAAGTATCATCTACTTGACATTCATGATTTAGTAGTTAATTTAATAGATTTATTTAGGATCTTTAGCACACTCAATAATTATTTAGCACTCAAATAATTATTCTAGCACTCAGTTGCTTTTGTTTGGTCAAAGTATGATCATGTTTTAGCTATGACAATTCTCTGTCAAGTTGTTATGATTGTTGGTTGAGTGTTCAAGCAATTCCTTAATGAGTTGTCCATTAACAGTAGCTTACTATGAGCTTAATAGCTTAGATAGTGAGCTTAGCTTGTAGTTTAATTTATAGGTTCTGTAGTTTACTTAGGATTTTTTCCCTTTTAGTGATTTAGTTTCATGTGGCCATTTATGTGGTTCCAACATTAATTCCCTCTCCTCTCTTTAGGTCATAGTTACATGCTTTTCTATGATTTTTCATAGCCTCAATTTAAGCATGGCTATTAAGCTTTAATGTTTGTGCCTTGTGCCTTGCCTTAATAGGTTTTCCTGGGTTCCTCCAAGTGTCAGGAGTATCTATTTAAGTGCCAGTGGTGCTTGTGATTTCAGCCATGAGAGAAAGTGTGTATGCCTATTTTATGCATTGCCATGGCTTAATCCCCTGGTTCAAACTTCAAAGTATACTCCAGTGCTCTATTCTAGCTAATGATCTATCCTAGGGGCTTTGTACTAAACCTTTGGAGAGTAGTCCCTTCTTATTCCTTGTTGTTGATAAAAAACTGAGTTGGCCCCTTCTTCTAGCTTCTCCTAGCTTGCCTTCCCTCTCAGATCCCTCTATCTCTCTCTAATATGTTTGTGTGTTTTTTCAATGTAAGACTGAAGTGTGAGTTGTGAGCATTTTGGGGCGTGAGAGATCAACTATTTATAGTGTGAACTGAGTGTTGTGTCGGTGACATGTGTGGTATACTGGCATGGTTTTATGTGATATAGGGGATGAATTTGGTGGTCTATATACTCAACCATTTGAATTCCGGTGACCTGCCTAAATAGGCATGTTAGTTTGGTAATTGGTCTTCTATCCTCTAGTCCAATTTGGACAGTGCAAATGTGTAATGATTTATATGATTTATGAAGATGCTTTTAGTTTATTATCATGGATTTTTTGGGTGCTTTTATGAGTTAAAGATTGGGTCATGCTAGTCTTATTATGCTAGTGTGCATATTTACTTTATTTAAGAGATTATGTTTCTTATTTGTGCCATAAACAACTTATGTTTATTTGGTGCTTTTAATTTTTTGTTTCCTATATGAATCCAATTTTAGTATTGGCGAGTTTTTCTTTTTTTTGTTGCCTTTATTATTTGAGATGGAAAATGAATGCTGGTTACTGCCTATAAAGTGTCGGCTAAGATTTGTTGCCTAGAGATGGTTTTGAGATGTGTGATGTTCCGGGTTGCCTCTGTTTGAATTGAGAAGCTCCCTAGAGCATACTTTTGCTTTTGCTTCCAGCAGTTCTTCCTACAAGTACTTTGCACTCTACACTAAAATGGATTAACCATTTGGTGAACCCAACATTCTAATATAGCACCAAAATTCTCCTTTTTGGGTATGTGTGCTGGTTTGGAAAGTATCAAGTGATGATCTAGGAAATGAAGTGGAGATAGTGCGGGTGATGTGGTGCTAGTGAAGGTAGACAGATAGATAGATAGATTTTTTTACTATTTCTTCTAGTTTGTATCAGACCATCTACTATTTGATCAATTTTGGAACAGTCTAGCTTGTAAATGACATTGTAATGATTTTATTTAGGGATTTCTATTTTCGTGCCCTCGGTTCCTTAGTTGTACTCAGTTTTCCCCAGCCCCTTAGTTTTTCCTCACTTTTCCCCAAGTCCTTGTTTGAAACCCGCAGAAGGCAGCTCAGACGGCAGGATTCCCGTTAAGTTGACCGCTCCGTTCTGACGTGTGGGGCCGCGTCGTGTGGGCCCGCGTCGCGTGGGGCTGGTAGAAAGGGACCGCGTGGGACAGGACGAGATTGCGTTTGGTTGCACGTGAGCAGGAGCTGGGTTTTGTCTCTCTCGGCCATTGGCATTTCCCTTTTAAGAGTACCTTTTCTGCCTCCTTCTCTCTGCCTTTTTTCACATAATTAGTATCAAATCTAGAGAAGCTTGCATTTCTGTCTTTCTTCAATTATTATTTGTGCCTTTTGGCCCTGGTTGTTTTCCCAATATGGCAGCAAATCTAGTAGGGAGCCCAATCTAGTACTCCATCTGGTCCATATGTATGTAGTTAAATCTAGAAGCAAATCTACAGGGAATGTACGATAAATTCACAAGGTCATATAGTAGAATAGGGATAGATAATATAGATAATAAGCTGCATTCAGCAGCCAAACATAGTAGGGTTCGAGGTTCTTCACAGCAAGATCTGACACCATCATACTAACAACATAACAACGAGGGATCCCTAACTAACAACAAAGGGATCCCAACAACAAAATGGAGGAGGCAGCAGCAGCACACGTCCAGGACTCCGCCTACCCCATCTGCCTCTGCCTCCACTTGTTGCTCCCCTTGGGAGCCTTGGGCTTGAGCGGAGGCATGCGCCCGCCGGAGATCTCCACCCGCTGGATGCCGCGGAGGTGCATGCCGAGCGCCAAGTGCTTGGCGCGGAAGGAGTTGGGGTTCACCGACGCGCCGACCTTGGGGTTGGTGTGGCCGATGTTCTCGGCATGCGTGAGGACGCAGTTGAAGTCAGTGCCGCCGAGCCTCCTAGTGCAGAAGGGGCACTGTAGACACCCTTGGCGACGTCGAGGTAGGAGACATGCGGCCGACCTCGCAGCCTCCGCAGCACTGGCGAGTCTTGACGTCATGGTGCTCGTCGTCGCTGCC
Organism: Lolium perenne; assembly: GCF_019359855.2. Classification (NCBI taxonomy): domain Eukaryota; kingdom Viridiplantae; phylum Streptophyta; class Magnoliopsida; order Poales; family Poaceae; genus Lolium; species Lolium perenne. The sequence continues at coordinate 67,624,103 of NC_067247.2, forward strand.
GACGTCGCTGCCGAACAGCTGATCCATATCAAACGGGAATTTATTAGTGAATGAGTTGCAAACGTGCATGATAACAAAGTTAGGAAAACAGAGGCAGCCTCGGTTAGAGTGGACACGATTATATGTCTACGAGGACGGTGTAAGCGAACCAAAGCTCATGCACAACAGATTTGTACATAGAAATGGTTCGCTGAACCCTCCTCGTAAAAATCTGTGCCCACCGATTCATCATAGGCAAAGAAACAGATTCCAGATCTGAACTTGAACACATTCCAGATTATTTGCAAAATTAAACGGTTGATATCTTTTGATTCGTGCATAAAATAACTGATTGAGATCCTATGATTACTTGCATAAATTAACTGATTGAGATCCCATTATTACTTGCATAAATTAACCGAACGGCCGAAACCCAAATCTTGAACGAAATCAAGGAGGGATCAAAGCAAAATGGAATAAAATCGGCGCAAATATTAGCCCAATACTCATCCATCCACAGATCCATCTACACCAGCACAAATAGGGTTCAAAAAGGAATGGGGAACAAAAAGGAAGCAAACCGTAGTTATTACCTCGTTCCATGGGTCCTCTATGGAGGTGTCGTAGCGGTTCGGGGCGGGACGTACGGCACCGGCTCGTAGGGGTCCCATCCCGGTGGGATCTGACCGCGACCGGCGGCGGCAGCCTCCGATGCACCGGCGGAGCGGCGGCGACGTCCGTTGAGGGGACGGCGGCGACGTCCGTTGAGGGACGGCGTCGAAGAGGGAGGCGTCGCGCTTGGAGCCGACGGCGCCGTGGACGATGGGATTGGCATTCTCCTTGTCCATCTCGCCCCGAGAGGAGAGGGAAAGGGAGAGGGTTTTTTGCTTTGGAGAAGATGATGGGACGTGAGAGAGGCGGCGTTGCGTAGGCGAGTGAGAGTGACAGAGATAGTGGGAGGAGGCGTCTATAAAGGCTAGTGGTGGTTAATGCGACCCGCGTCCTACGCGTCCACCGCTGCACGTCTCGCACGTCTTGGACTTCGCAATGCGCCACGCGTCCACGATTGCACGTCTTCGACTTCGCACCGCGACCGGCGTCTACGCGTCAAATATTGCACGTCTTTCATTTCTGCACCGCAACACGCGTCCTCGAGTCTAACCTGAAAATTTAGATATACTCAGTTATAACCTCGAGCAATATACTAGCATTTTTTGTGGGCTCAGTGTTCCCCTTGAGTGCTAGTACTGGCTAGTGCAATATGCTCAGTTTTACCCTCAAGTAGCTGGTCAACAGACAGTCAACAAATGGGATTAACTAGTTAAATGAGTCATTTAATGTGCAAAAAATTCCGAAAAATAGTGGCACATACTCATGGAGTCTTTACCACAAATTTCCAGTTCTCAAAACATAGATAAGTCATAGATAAATCAAGTTTTACCACAAATTGCCACTTCTCAAAGGCCTTCTCAAATCACCTAGTAGCTATGAAGGTGCATGGTTTTCCACAATAAGCCCTTCCCAAAACAGCTTTCCCCAAAACATACTTTGTCTAAATGAGGCCACAATTCTCACACTCATGTATATTTGTATTGCAAATAGTTTGAGATAGGCCAAGATGGGTTTTATTCTACAAAACACGCATTTTTCATTTTTTAAATCTCATATTTGAATCCCTTAGTCTGTTTATTACATAGGTGCCCTTGGTTTCTTGATACTACTCAGTTTTGCCCTCTCCCTCCACAAATTCTCTCACACGTGCAACATTGCCCTGATTGGTCTAGCCCATGTCACGCGGATCGTGCCCGCCGACCGTTGATCGTATGATCTAACGGGCGGGATAACCCCTCCCTCTCTCGTCGGCGGTTACCTTCCACTCTCTAAGTTTGCTAAATGGCGGTTTTCTGTATTTATTTTCACGCGCTAAAAATTATAAACTCTTTTAGGCATTACTTTTCACGCAAAAAATGATAAACCATCACCGATTTGTTGTAGCCATAAATTTTCACGCAAAAAATGATAAACCGTCACCGATTTGTTGTAGCCATTAATTTTCACGAAAATCCCAAATGATAAACCATCACCGATTTGTTGTAGCCATTACTTTTCACGCAAAAAATGATAGACCATCACCGATTTCTTGTAGCCATTACTATTCACGGTAAAAATGATAAACGAACCAATCTATCTATCTCTGTATTTGAAGTTTGGAAGGGTTCACCATCTAGTTATGTTAACTTTCGAGGTTTTGATCTGAAAACAAATGGGTATTATAAAGGGAAATAAAAGTTCAAAAAATGTAAAAACGAAACAATCTACCTATCTTTGTATAGAAGATCGTCTGTATGATTTTTGAGGTCATTTAGAGAAGGTAGAAAAATCCCTTTTGAGAAGGTCGAAAAAACCTAACTTGTTACAAAAGCTGGTTTCAGTGAGACCTAACCAAATTTGGCATACATTATGCCATATCTATAACAACAAGGAATATCTAAAAGGGAAAGTTTCACAAAATTTGAAATTTATGGCGAAAATGATGCCATACATGATGCTGTTTTTCGAGGTTTTGACCTGAAAATCAATTGGATATTATAAAGGGAAATAAAAAGTTTAAAAAATATAAAAACGAAACAATCTATCTATCTATGTATAGAAGATCAGCTGTATGAAATTTGAGGTCATTTAGAGGAGGTAGAATAAATCACCTTGTTAGAAAAGCTGGTTTCAGTGAGACGAAACGGCATGCGTTTAAGCAAAGTGATTTTTTCGAACATCTCCAAATGATCCCAAATTTGCCATACATGATGCCATACGTGTAACAACAAGGAACCCTATCTAAAAAGTGTCAAAAAAGTTTGCCCAACCGTATAGCTCTATCAAAAAGAACCTCACCATGGCGCTAGTATAATTTTGGGCTTACTTACAAACTTTCGTTACCTAACCTTCAACACGAAACTTGTTTCAAATCACTTTTGGCGTACAAGAAACAAATCCCTCCTTGATTCGAGCACCACAGCCTCCAAACTTTGCCGATGCCGATATCGGCATGGTCAGAACGGCTATGCTCGACGCCACTGCTAGGTCACCGTCGGGATATGCACCCTCAATCCCGTCCCCTCATTCGATCACTGACACACCAGAGATACCACCGAGGCCAATGCCGAACGTACATGCTGATGCCAATGCCGAACATGCATCCACGCCGATGTGGGCACGGCCACGCCGCCCCGCTATGTTGGACGCCACAGACCACCGCGAGGTCTTTCCCTTCGCCACCACACTCTTCTAGCACCCATCTATACACGCCAGAAAGGAGAGACACTAGTTTTCTCTACATTGCTCGCGTTCGTGTCGGACACGGTCAGTCAAAGTTTTGAGGTAGTCGTCGATGTCGTTGACCATTTCTTCTCTTCTTGGAATGGTTAAACGCGTCTAGTTCATATCTATCTAATGCGTCTGGTCTCGCCTCATGCAGTTCTTTGTGGACGTCGATCTCATCTCGGCACTCCGCAGGCCACCTCCTCCGTGCCATCGCTGTAGAGCTCCGTTTAAAAATCTAATCCTACCCGTGTATTGCCCCTTGTATCAGCGCCATGGCCCCACTTGTCATTTGATATAGCGAAGCCCCACTCGTTCGCGTTTTGGTCAGGGATACAGCGATGCTTACGGTCAAACAAAGATGGATGGTCTAACGTGTCTTTGCAGGCTCTACGTGGCCCCACTAGTCAGAAGATAACGGTCAACCGTCGGGCAACCGGGCGTTACATCACGTGTGATGGTTTCAGACAAACGCTTGGGTAAAACTGAGGAAAAACTAAGGAGCTGGGGAAAACTGAGCACAACTAAGGACCCGAGGGCACGAAAATAGAAATCCCTTTTATTTATATAGATGATGATTTTTGATGAATTATGAAGTTTGTTTCACATTTTTCTAATCAAGGTTGATTTTATATTAATAGTTGAATTTGGTCAAAATTCCTTTTAATTGAATTTCAGTTTAAGATCTCCTGGTTATTATTATGTTTGTATGATGGATATCATCCTATGTTTAAGTTGTTTAGTGATTTACTTATGTGTGTAGAAACAAAAGACTTAGCTCTTTATTTTTTGAAATGTTTGAATTGAAGTTTGACCAGAGTCAAACCTCAATTTTTTTCATACCAAAGTGATTTAGATTTCAATCAAGTTTCACTCAAGCAATGGCACAGTTAAAGTAACAATCATTGCAAGTGAAAATTCAATTTAGTTTTACTCCAAGTTCTTAAAATGGCGACAAGGTCAAATTTAAAATTCAAACTCAGTTCCCAGAAATGATTCACCTCTGGATTTTAATTCAAAGTATTTGTCTTTGTAAAATAAAAATTTCAAAATTTTCCCTCATTTTTAGGTTGCATGCTATGCAAATGAACATGTGTAATATCTGCCCCTCATGAGGTCCCACTCTTCGGCGTGTTACACGCCCCCACTTGCCGATGCCACTGCTACGAGTCACGAATCACCAAGCAAGTTTCTCATTGTTCCAATGTCTTGATCCACAATTACTAGACCTTAGAACCTTAGCCGCCATAACATTATCCACCAATGACTTCACCATGAGACTCTAAAGATATGTCCCATGCATGACGGTAGAAACAACGAAGCTTCGCATCTTGCCCACTTGGAACCGTACGGCCATAAAATGGGTGCACACGACCAAATCCCATTCAATCTAGCAATCTACAGGCATCAGGCACTGTCGTTGCCTATTCGACGGTGCCTCGGAGGTGGGATCCTCACGAGGGAGAGAAGAAGTAGGGGCCATAGGGTGGAGTGCACTCGGGACGGTGGTACGCGATTTACCCAGCTTTGGAACACCTGCACGATGAAAGGGCCTACTGCTGCTTGTCTGGAATTATCTGGGCGCTTTCGCGTTGTTACAATGAGTTGTGGTTGTGCCTCTAGGGCTCCCGGGATCCTGAAAGAACATCTCTCATAATATGTTTTGTGTGTTCGATGACAATGTAGGTGATACACTAATGTTTGATGAAGTGGTGCAGGGATTATATAGATACATGTATATGTGTGACGGATGTGGAAAAATGAGTCAAAATAAAGCTGGAAAAGTTTCACCAGGTCGGATAATCCGGGCCGGATATTTGCAAAATATCCGGCCCCCATTTTTTGGCTAAGGACTCGTGGAAAAGTGGCTCAGTACTACCCTGGACAGGGGCCGGATTTTTGGCTGGATATTTGTCCGGATTTTCCCCAGGGCCGGATAATCCGGGCCGGATATTTCCGAAATATCCGCCCCCCCCCCCCCAAAATCGGCTAAGGACCTGAGGCGATGCAGCTCTGGACATGGGCCAGACATTTGGCCGGACATTTGGCCGGATTTTCCCAGGGGTCGGATTTTTGGTGGGGCCGGATTTTCCGGCCCCAACTTAGGCCGGATTTTTCCGGCCCCCGAAATCTCCAACGGCTGGAATTTGGAGGGGGGTATTTATACCCCCTTCTTCTACCTTGCTCCTTGCTCAATCATTGACCAAAATTCTGCCAAGCCTCATCACCATTGGAGCCACCTCAAGAACTCAAGATTTGCAAGATCTCCTTCCTTCCCCAACAAAAGCTCTTGATCTTTGGAGATTCGAAGGAGAAGACACCGATCTACATCCTCACCGAAGCGATTTCCATTTCCCCCTCATTTGTTTGAGGGCCCTCTTGCTAGTGTTCCTCTTTGGATCCCTACTTGTTTTGTGTTGATGTATTGTTGTTGGTTGTTGTGTTGTTACAGATTTGGGAGCCTCCAATTTGGTTGTGGATGTGTGCCCCAAGAACCTTGTAAAGGCCCGGTTTCCGCCTCGAGGAAATCCCTTAGTGGAAGTGGGCTAGGCCTTCGTGGCGTTGCTCACAGGAGATCCGAGTGAATCCTTCGTGGCTGTTGGTTTGGCTTTCGTAGCAACCACACTCCTCCAAACATAGACGTACCTTCTTGCAAAGGAAGGGAACTACGGGAATCATCTCCGTGTCATCGCGTGCTCCACTCTCGGTTACCTCTATCCTATTCTATCTCATATATATTGCGTAGCTATATCTTGCTTAGTTGGTAACTGATGTCTACGGGAGCTTCTATTCTTGTAGACAGTGTCGGGCCTCCAAGAGCAGAGGGTTGTAGAACAGCAGCAAGTTTCCCTTAAGTGGATCACCCAAGGTTTATCGATCTCAGGGAGGAAGAGGTCAAAGATATCCCTCTCAAGCAACCCTGCAACCACAAAGCAAGAAGTCTCTTGTGTCCCCAACACACCTAATACACTTGTCAGATGTATATGTGCACTAGTTCGGCGAAGAGATAGTGAGATGCAAGTAATATGGATGAGTATGAGTGATAATAGCAATCTGAATAAAATATAGCAGCGAGTAAACATGCAACAAAACAGTAAACAAACGGAGATTCGATGCTTGGAAGCAAGGCCCAGGGATCCTGCTTTCACTAGTGGACACTCTCAACAATGATCAAATAATAGGACTACTCTACACCCTCTTGTTGGATGATGAACACCACTAATTGTGTAGGATTACACGAACCCTCAATGCCGGAGTTAACAAGCTCCACAATATTCGATATTCATATTTAAATAACCTTAGAGTGCAAGATAGATCAACACAACCAAACCAAGTACTAACATAGCATGCACACTGTTACCGTCACACTATGAAAGGAGGAATAGATCGCATCAATACCATCATAGTAATAGTTAACTTCATAATCTACAAGAGATCACAATCATAGCATATACCAAGTAGTTCATGATGCACACACTGCCAACATTACATCATGGAGGAGGAATAGACTACTTTAATAACATCACTAGAGTAGCACATAGATGATATTCAACTAGATCACAAAGAGAGAGATGAACCACATAGCTACAGCGGAGCCCTCAGCCCCGGGGGTGAATTACTCCCTCCTCATCATGGAGACAGCGATGGCGGTGAAGATGGCGGTGGAGACGGCGGTGGAGATGACTCCGGGGGCAATTCCCCGTCCCGGCGGCGTGCCGGAACAGAGACTTCTGTCCCCCGAATTGGAGTTTCGCGATGGCGGCGGCTCTGGATGGTTTTCTCTGGTTTCGTCGAACGGGGTCGAGGTTTTAGGTTAGGGACGACTAAATAGGCCAAGAGTCGGAGTCGGAGGGTCAACGAGGCGACGACACACTAGGGGGGCGCGGGCCCCCCCTTGGCCGCGCCAGGGTCATGTGTGGTGGGCCTGTGGCCCCCCTCTGGCCTCTCTCGGGTGTTCTGGAAGCTTCGCGTGATCCTAAGATGCTGGGCGTTGATTTCGTCCGATTCCGAGAATATTTCCTTACTAGGATTTCTGAAACCAAAAACAGCAGAAAACAGCAACTGGCCCTTCGACATCTCGTCAATAGGTTAGTTCCGGAAAACGCATAAAAATGATATAAAGTATGCATAAAACATGTAGATATCATCAATAATGTGGCATGGAACATAAGAAATTATCGATACGTCGGAGACGTATCAGCATCCCCAAGCTTAGTTTCTGCTCGTCCTGAGCAGGTAAAAGATAACAAAGATAATTTCTGGAGTGACATGCCATCATAATCTTGATCATACTATTGTAAACACATGTAATGAATGCAGCGATCAAAACAATGGTAAATGACATGAGTAAACAAATGAATCATAAAGCAAAGACTTTTCATGAATAGTACTTTCAAGACAAGCATCAATAAGTCTTGCATAAGAGTTAACTCATAAAGCAATAATTCAAAGTAAACGTATTGAAGCAACATAAAGGAAGATGAAGTTTCAGCTGTTGCTTTCAACTTATAACATGTATATCTCATGGATAGTTGTCAATGTAAAGTAATATAACAAGTGCAATATGCAAGTATGTAGGAATCAATGCGCAGTTCACACAAGTGTTTGCTTCTAGAGGTAGAGAGAAAAAGGTGAACTGACTCAACATAAAGATAAAAGAATGGCCCTTCGCAGAGGGAAGCATCGATTTCTATATTTGTGCTAGAGCTTTGGTTTTGAAAACAAGAAACAATTTTGTCAACGGTAGTAATAAAGCATATGTGTTATGTAAATTATATCCTACAAGTTGCAAGCCTCATGCATAGTATACTAATAGTGCCCGCACCTTGTCCTAATTAGCTCGGATTACCTGGATTATCATCGCAATGCATATGTTTTAACCAAGTGTCACAAAGGGGCACCTCTATGCCGCCTGTACAAAGGTCTAAGGAGAAAGCTCGCATTGGATTATTCTCGCTATTGATTATTCTCAACTTAGACATCCATACCGGGACAACATAGACAACAGATAATGGACTCCTCTTTAATGCATAAGCATTCAGCAACAATTAATTTTCTCATATGAGATTGAGGATATTTTTCCAAAACTGAAACTTCCACCATGGATCATGGCTTTAGTTAGCGGCCCAATGTTCTTCTCTAACATTATGCATGCTCTAACCATTCTAGCGGTAAATCTCCCTTACTTCAGACAAGACGGACATGCATAGCAACTCACATGATATTCAACAAAGAGTAGTTGATGGCGTCCCCAGGAACATGGTTATCGCACAACAAGCAACTTAATAAGAGATAAAGTGCATAAGTACATATTCAATACCACAATAGTTTTTAGGCTATTTGTCCCATGAGCTATATATTGCAAAGGTAGAGGATAGAAATTTAAAGGTAGCACTCAAGCAATTTACTTTGGAATGGCGGAGAAATACCATGTAGTAGGTAGGTATGGTGGACACAAATGGCATAGTGTTTGGCTCAAGGATTTGGATGCACGAGAAGTATTCCCTCTCAATACAAGGCTTAGGCTAGCAAGGCTATTTGAAACAAACACAAGGATGAATCGGTGCAGCAAAACTCACATAAAAGACATATTGTAAACATTATAAGACTCTACACCGTCTTCCTTGTTGTTCAAACTCTTACTAGAAATTATCTAGACCTTAGAGAGACCAATTATGCAAACCAAATTTTAGCAAGCTCTATGTATTTCTTCATTAATAGGTGCAAAGTATATGATGCAAGAGCTTAAACATGAGCACAACAATTGCCAAGTATCAAGTTATTCAAGACATCATACCAATTACTACATGTAGCATTTTCCGTTTCCAACCATATAACAATTAACGAAGCAGTTTCAACCTTCGCCATGAAAATTAAAAGCTAAGAACACATGTGTTCATATGAACCAGCGGAGCGTGTCTCTCTCCCACACAAGCATTTATTCAAACAAAAACTAAAACAAAAGCACACAGACACTCCAAGTAAAGTACATAAGATGTGACCGAATAAAAATATAGTTTCAAGAGAAGGAACCTGAAAATTTTGTCGATGAAGAAGGGGATGCCTTGGGCATCCCCAAGCTTAGATGCTTGAGTCTTCTTGAAATATGCAGGGATGAACCACCGGGGCATCCCCAAGCTTAGAGCTTTCACTCTTCTTGATCACATTGTATCATCCTCCTCTCTTGACCCTTGAAAACTTCCTCCACACCAAACTCGAAACAAACTCATTAGAGGGTTAGTGCATAATCAAAAACTCACATGTTCAGAGGTGACACAATCATTCTTAACACTTCTGGACATTGCCCAAAGCTTCTGAAAGTTAATGGAACAAAGAAATCCATCCAACATAGCAAAAGAAGCAATGCGAAATAAAAGGCAGAATCTGTCAAAACAGAACAGTTCGTAAATACGAATTTTATTGAGGCACCAGACTTGCTCAAATGAAAATACTCAAATATAATGAAAGTTGCGTACATATCTGAGGATCACTCACGTAAATTGGCATAATTTTCTGAGTTACCTACAGAGAATTAGGCCCAGATTCGTGACAGCAAGAAATCTGTTTCTGCGCAGTAATCCAAATCTAGTATGAACCTTACTATCAAAGACTTTACTTGGCACAACAATGCAACAAAACTAAGATAAGGAGAGGTTGCTACAGTAGTAACAACTTCCAAAAACACAAATATAAAACAAAGTACTGTAGTAAAATAAACACATGGGTTATCTCCCAAGAAGTTCTTTCTTTATAGCCATTAAGATGGGCTCAATAATTTTAATGATGCACTCGCAAGAAATAGAATTTGAAGCAAAAGAGAGCATCAAGAAGCAAATTCAAAACACATTTAAGTCTAACCCACTTCCTATGCAAAGGAATCTTTTACACAAATGAATTCATGAAGAACAAAGTGACAAGCATAAGAGGATAAAACACGAGTAACTTCAAGATTCTCAGCATAAAGAGGGGAAACTTAATATTATTAAGATACATATAACCATGTTTCCCTCTCTCATAATAACTTTCAGTAGCATCATTGATGAAATCCACAATATACCCATCACTTAAAACATTCTTATCATGGTTCATATGCATAGAAGTATCATTAATTTTGGCATAAGAAGAGTTCTTCTCATTAATAGTAATTGGAGCAAGATTATTATCAAGAATTTGAACATGGTAAACATGTTGCATATTAAGGGAATTGTTTTTGGTAATCCAATCATGACTATGACAAGTTTCATAAGGATAGTTATAACCTATATCATAGCATTCTTTATAATCATCAAAGGTCGGAGGCACAGTGTCATCATAAGAAATAGAATAGTTATCTTTCACAGTCGGTTTATCTTTGACCATACCATCATTGTTATTAGAAGGAGATGTATCAAACACATAATGATCAGTAGCAAAAGGATTTTCAAACACCTCTTCCCCAAGCTTAAAGCTTCCTATATCATTATGGGAGGAAGCATGGATAGCACTGATACTATGGCAATTATTATCACCATCATTTTCAGAATTAGTTTCCCAGAGATTTGCAATATCAAAAGTAGTGTGCTCATTCAAATCATGATCACTAATGTATGTAAAGGGAATAGGAAGACCATTGTATTCAGATTCATTATCATAATAATCATTAGGAGCAACATACTTACGGTTACCTAGCGTTATCTCATTCACGCGGGGATATTCCGTTACCTCTTTCTCTTTATTCTCCTTCTTCTTCTTCTTCTTCTTCTTCTTCTTCTTCTTCTTCTTCTTCTTCTTCGTTCCCTTCTTCTTCCTCTTCTTCTTCTTCTTCTCTTCCTTCTCCTCGTTCCCTTCTTTAGGAGGAAGAGGCTTGAAGGGTGGCTTGTCCGCATAACCTGATTTACTTTCAGAAACAATAGAAGAAACTTGGGAGGATTCCCCCTTTTCATTAATTAGTTCAAAGCACACAGCGGTCCTATCATATTTTGGCAAGGTGTCATCTTCTAAAATATTTTGTATGTAAGTATTTGTATGGCTATTATCAATGCAATAAGAAAAACACCCATGCAGGACATCATCAATATCAAGATCACTCATATGTAACAAAGAGATTTTTCTTGAGAGCTCTTCACACCACAAAAATAAAGTAAGTTCATCATGCTGATTAGGAGTAATTTCATCATCACAATACCAATTTGTAGCACTCATGGGGTTCAAATTATCATTGGAGGAGCATTGAAAATTAAAATGACCCACTCCATGGCAAAGTTCACAAATAAAAGGATAGAGGGCATACACTTTTTTACCAAGATCATCTAGAGCCCTAAACCACTTTCTAGTTTTTTCATTAATATGATGGATACAATATTCATCTTTGATTTGATTAATTCCACAAGGTCTATGCATTCCAGAAAAATTAACATGCTTATAGGAAATAGCATTCTTAGGAGTTTGAGCATGCTTATTGCAATCATTAACAACAATTTCATTCTTCATGCAAGCCTCTTTAAAAGGTTCATGATACTTATCAAAATTCTTTTTAGGCAATTCAAAATGAGAAGCAAAGGCTTTATAAAGATTTGTAGCAACTTGAGAGTCAAGACCATAAGTAGCACTCATATTTCGGAATTTATCAGTATCCATAAAAGCTTCAATGCATTAATAATCATAATTTATACCTGACTCTTTACCTTTGTTGTTCTCCCATTCTTCAGCGTTCTCCTCAATCCGATCAAGAAGATCCCACCTAGCTTCAACCCCCTTGCTTGTGAAAGATCCCTCCGAACAGGCATCCAGATAGTCCTTGTGTTGTCCTGAAAGCCTCGCATAAAAATTGTTAACAATAACATTACGGGGGAGCTCATGAATGGGACATTTGAGCATTAGTGACTTCAATCTCCCCCACGCTTGAGAAATACTCTCTCCATCACGAGGATAAAAGTTATAAATGTAATTCCTATCAATATGCACTTCATGAGGAGGATAAAATTTAGAATAAAAGAGAGGTACAATTTCCTCCCAACCAAGAGAATGACTATTCTTCAACAATTTATACCAATGCGCCGCTTTACCAGACAACAAAATAGAGAATAGCTTCTTCCTCACTTCATCCATAGAGATACCTGCACACTTGAATAACCCGTATAATTCATGCAAAAACAGTAAATGATCTCCAGGATGGATAGTTCCATCCCCTTCATAGCGGTTATCCATAACACGTTCAATAATTTTCATAGGTATTTTATACGGAATACTTTCAGCAGGTGGATTTAAAATATCAGAAGCATCATTAGAGTTATCGCATATGGGAGATAAAGCATTATCAGAGCAAAATATTTCTTCCAAAGCTGAGGAGCAAAAAAGATTATTTTTATATAAACTAGCTTCCCCAAGCTTAGACTTATCCATAGCATTAGCAGTGATTGCGTTCATACCAATAACATTGCTACTAGCATGCAAATGAGGCTCCATAGGTTCTTTAATTTTCGCATCACACAATTCATGTCTTAACTTAGGAAATAAATTAAAAAGCTCATAGTTGTATTCCATTATGCCTAACTAGTGTAAAACAAGAAACAAAAAGATGCAATTGCAGGATCTAAAGGAAAATAGCTTCGAGTACTTACAACGGCGGAAAATAGCTTGGTAGCCGAGGTCCGGAGTGTGAGTACCTTTTACCTTTCCTCCCCGGCAACGGCGCCAGAAAAGTGCTTGATGTCTACGGGAGCTTCTATTCTTGTAGACAGTGTCGGGCCTCCAAGAGCAGAGGGTTGTAGAACAACAGCAAGTTTCCCTTAAGTGGATCACCCAAGGTTTATCGATCTCAGGGAGGAAGAGGTCAAAGATATCCCTCTCAATCAACCCTGCAACCACAAAGAAAGAAGTCTCTTGTGTCCCCAACACACCTAATACACTTGTCAGATGTATAGGTGCACTAGTTCGGCGAAGAGATAGTGAGATGCAAGTAATATGGATGAGTATGAGTGATAATAGCAATCTGAATAAAATATAGCAGCGAGTAAACATGCAACAAAACAGTAAACAAACGGAGATTCGATGCTTGGAAGCAAGGCCCAGGGATCCTGCTTTCACTAGTGGACACTCTCAACAATGATCAAATAATAGGACTACTCTACACCCTCTTGTTGGATGATGAACACCACTAATTGTGTAGGATTACACGAACCCTCAATGCCGGAGTTAACAAGCTCCACAATATTCGATATTCATATTTAAATAACCTTAGAGTGCAGGATAGATCAACACAACCAAACCAAGTACTAACATAGCATGCACACTGTTACCGTCACACTATGAAAGGAGGAATAGATCGCATCAATACCATCATAGTAATAGTTAACTTCATAATCTACAAGAGATCACAATCATAGCATATACCAAGTACTTCATGATGCACACACTGCCAACATTACATCATGGAGGAGGAATAGACTACTTTAATAACATCACTAGAGTAGCACATAGATGATATTCAACTAGATCACAAAGAGAGAGAGATGAACCACATAGCTACAGCGGAGCCCTCAGCCCCGGGGGTGAATTACTCCCTCCTCATCATGGAGACAGCGATGGCGGTGAAGATGGCGGTGGAGACGGCGGTGGAGATGACTCCGGGGGCAATTCCCCGTCCCGGCGGCGTGCCGGAACAGAGACTTCTGTCCCCTGAATTGGAGTTTCGCGATGGCGGCGGCTCTGGATGGTTTTCTCTGGTTTCATCGAACGGGGTCGAGGTTTTAGGTCAGGGACAACTAAATAGGCCAAGAGTCGGAGTCGGAGGGTCAACGAGGCGACGACACACTAGGGGGGCGCGGGCCCCCCCTTGGCCGCGCCAAGGTCATGTGTGGTGGGCCTGTGGCCCCCCTCTGGCCTCTCTCGGGTGTTCTGGAAGCTTCGCGTGATCCTAAGATGCTGGGCGTTGATTTCGTTCGATTCCGAGAATATTTCCTTACTAGGATTTCTGAAACCAAAAACAGCAGAAAACAGCAACTGGCCCTTCGACATCTCGTCAATAGGTTAGTTCCGGAAAACGCATAAAAATGATATAAAGTATGCATAAAACATGTAGATATCATCAATAATGTGGCATGGAACATAAGAAATTATCGATACGTCGGAGACGTATCAGTAACCTTGTCATATAGGTAAATTCACTTAGTTGCATATCTAGAGAATTTACCTTTGTGTCAAGCCTAAGTTGAAAAAGAACTAAAAATTGGTTAGCACCTATTCACCCCCTCTCTAGGTGCGGCATATGATCCTTTCAATTGGTATCAGAGCCTCGGCTCTTATTTCGGGCTTAACCGCCTAAGAGTATGCCGGACGAAGAACCTACGGAAGGGGCCGCTAAGATGGTCTCCATGGATGATTTCAATTTGTTGAGGTCCTCCATGGAAGCTCAAATGGAAAGCATGAGAAAAATGATTTCCGAGCTTTTGACTCCGTCCCCTCCCATGGCTCCCACCATAGAGGTAAATGTCACGGGTGGGTTAGAAGAGTGAGATGCTTCGGTATTACCCTCCTCTACCAAACCCGTGGATGGTGATAACTTAAACACTATCAAATCTCCCATTGCATCTCCTAGGGAAACTAGTGGAGGTGAGAGCTACAATCGAGTGGCTCCGCCTTTCCTATCTCCCGATATACCGGTTCCCAATCCTCATATAAACACTCGGGGCGACCCTCCTAAGTTTTCCGTTAATGATTTCGATACTTGACAATTTGAGTTTAGCTCTCATGTTTGCAGTGCCTCCAATGAACTTTGGAGAATCATCGTGGAAGGCTTCAAGCCCTACAACCCCGACAAGTTGACTAGAAGAGAAGCGGTTGATAGTCAACTCAACAACAACGCCTTGCACATGATTCAAACTAGTGTGGGGACAAAGGATTTGTCTCGTGTTCGGAATTTCACCACCGCCAAGGAAGCTTGGGATGGTTTGGCCGCTAGTTGCATTGGAAGTGAGAGCATGAGAAGGAACAAGTATAATGCTCTTCGGATTAAAGCCAAAGGTTTCTTGAGGCTACCAGATGAAGATCATGAAGCCATGTATGGAAGACTTCTCACCGTTGCCGATGCTTTCCGGAATGTTGGCGCCACCCACATCAATGACTCTTGGATCAAGGATAAGTACATCGATTGCATGATGTCGTTTGAACCCATTGATGTCAAGACTCTTGTCGGGAGAGAATGCTTTCCCTCTCTCACCTCTCAACAAGCCGTGCACGAGATGCAAGCTCTCAAGGTTCTTGAGCAAAACTCTCATGATTCTCGCAACCGTGCTCTTGGGATGACAAAAGGGTCCAACCTTGCCTTCACGGTCAACTCCGTAGAAGAAGTGATCCCTCAATATCAATATAGGGCTTCTTGGAGTTTGTCCTATCCGGAAGACTTGGAACTCCACTACAACGATCACATGTCCTTCCATGCAAAATCCTTTTGGATTGACCCTTCCAAGGCCAAGGAAGACAACATCAAGAGAAACCACAAAAGTGGGTTCACTAGCATGGGTCCAAGAACAAGATCATGCTACAACTGTGATGACAAGCGCCATTTCATTGCCGAATGCCCCTATGAGAATAGGGAGACTCATGGTGGAAGGCTCATTCCCAAGGACAAGAGAAAATACTCAAAGGGAAAGTATTCAAAGGCCCCCAACGAGAAATTATACAACAAGAGCAAGAAGGGCAAGAGGCCCTCAAGGATTGTGTTAGTAACTAAAGAAGAATACTCTTCCGATGTAGTTGAAAGTTCTAGTGATGATGATGAAGAAGAAAGCTCAAAGGAAGTGGCCACCATTGTCACTACCAACATTCCCTCTTCTTCTCTCTTTGAATCCCCCAATGAGAATCCTCAAATCAAGAATGCACATTGCTTCATGGCAAGATCCACCTT
This sequence comes from Lolium perenne, assembly GCF_019359855.2. Classification (NCBI taxonomy): domain Eukaryota; kingdom Viridiplantae; phylum Streptophyta; class Magnoliopsida; order Poales; family Poaceae; genus Lolium; species Lolium perenne. Next base: position 67,640,280 of record NC_067247.2, read on the forward strand.
GGACACACCAATTGTGCTATCAACTCAAGAAGAGTATACCTCCGGAGATGATGATGTTGATGATGAAGAAGATGCAACCTCAAATGGATTGGTTGCCCTTGCCTCCCTCTCCACTAACTCTTCATCACCAAGTGAATCTCCTAATGAGGTCATTCATGTGGAGGAAGAAAGTTGCCTCATGGCTAAATCTTCCGAGGTATCATCTCCTAACCCCTATACGCCTAACATTTCAAATGATTTAGGGGTTGATCTTGCTAGTCTAAAAGTGAAACAAGAAATGCTAGAGTTTGATGATTTCATTCTTAACTTACAAGGTAACACTAAAAAGCATGTTTCAAATCTCATGGTTCGTATAGCTCAATTAAATGATACTCTTGAGAAAAATGTCAAATAGAGAGAGAAGACTCTCTTGAAATACATGCTCTTAAAAATGCTCTTGAGGAATGTCAAGAAACCATAGCGTCTCTTGAAGAGAGGCTAGAAAATCTTGAAGAGCCTCAAGATAAAATTAACAAGCTCACTAAAGCTAGAGATCTTGCTAGAGCTAAGACTAAAGTGCTTATAAAGGAAAATGCCAAATTTGGTGTTGATCATGAGAAACTTGTGAAGGATCTAGATGAACTAGACAAGGCTCACAAAGCCTTGAAGAGTGAATACTCTCTCCTCTCCAAGTCTTATGAGCAACTTCAAATTAGGCTTGCTTCATATGACATACCTAGTACCTCTACTCCTTCATGTGATCATGCAAATATTATTGAGGAAAATGCTAGGTTGAAGGATGAACTTGCTAAGGCCTCCTCTCCCCAAAATAAACTTTCCTTGGACGATATTTTGAGTAAGAAAAGGTCAAACAATGGGAAGGAGGGACTTGGTTTTAATGCCAAGGCTAAAAAGTCAAACAAGAAAAAGGCCAAGCCCGCACATGAGAAAAAGAAAGCCACCACTAATGGTGAAACCCCTAAGGGCAAAACCATTAATGATGATGATGCGGGAATTGATAACCCTCACTATGTTCTATTTAAAGATTATTATGGTGATGTTTATGCTAAATATGTTGGCCCATATGATGGTTATGTTGCTTGGTCTATTTGGGTCCCAAAGACCCTTGTTGCTAACAAAAGAGGACCCATTGAGAAATGGGTACCTAAATCCAAGAATTGATCTCATGTAGGACTATGCCACCGGAGGTTGAAAATGGGTACTTGATAGTGGATGTACAAGTCATATGACCGGCGGCAAGAACCTCGTCAAGGAGTTGAGGCCCAATATAAATAATATCACCGTCTCCTTTGGCGATAATTCTACATCCGAGGTATTGGGTTTTGGCAAGGTTGTGGTTGCACACAACATTACTCTTGTGGATGTCATGCTTGTCAAAACCCTTGGTTACAATTTACTTTCCGTTTCCGCCCTTGGCAAGATGGGTTTCGCCGTCTTTATTGATAATGATATTGTGGTCCTCTTGTGGAGCAAGACTCTAAAAGTCGCTTTCGTTGGGTATCGCGAACACAACTTGTATGTGGTGGACTTTTCGGGGACCACCACGACAAGTGCGATGTGCCTATTCGGAAGGCGGATGTGGGTTGGTTGTGGCATCGCCGCTTAGCCCATGTCAACATGAGAACTTTGCAAAGTCTCCACAAGGGGAACCATATTGTGGGACTAATGGAAAATGTGTCTTTTGCCAAAGATCGTGTTTGTAGGGCTTGTGTTGAAGGAAAAATGCATGACTCTCCGCATCCAAGCAAGACTATCATCTCTTCCAAGAGGATCTTGGAGCTCCTTCATGTGGATCTCTTTGGTCCCGTCTCACATGCAAGTCTTGGTGCGAAGAAACATTGCTTGGTGATTGTTGATGACTACTCAAGATACACTTGGGTCTACTTTCTCAAGACGAAAGATGAGACTCAACAAATATTCATTGACTTTGCTAGCGAGGTGCAACGCCAACACAACCTCCTCATTATGGCAATAAGAAGTGACAACGGCTCCGAGTTCAAGAACTATACACTCAATGATTTTCTTAGTGATGAGGGGATTCGACATCAATATTCCGCTGCTTACACCCCTCAACAAAATGGTGTTGCGGAGAGGAAGAACCGGACTCTTTTGGATATGGCAAGATCTATGATGGCGGAGTATAAATCCCGCTATAACTTTTGGGCCGAAGCCATCTCCACCGCTTGCCACTCCTCTAACCGGCTCTATCTCCGCAAGGGCTTGAACAAGACTCCATATGAAATACTCACCGGGAACAAGCCTAATATCTCATACTTCAAGGTGTTCGGGTGTAAGTGTTTCTACAAAATCAAAGGAGTTCGTTTATCTAAATTTGCTCATAAAGCTTTGGAGGGTATATTTGTTGGTTACGGTGTCGAATCTCACACTTATAGAGTCTTTGATGTATCCTCCGTGATTATCATCGAATCTTGTAGTGTGAGGTTCGAAGAAAATGATGGCTCCCAAGTGGGGCAAGTTGATGTTTGTGCAGGTGATGAAATATCTCAAGATGCTATAGTAAGAATGGGTGTGGGATTTTTCCGCCCCATTGAGGGACACGGTGTGGCGTCTCGGGAAGGACTATGCTCTACCACGGTGGAGCCCTCATCTTCTCAACATCAGCAAACCCCATCTAGTGAAGCAAATGATGCACCAACCCAAGAACAAGACCCTCCCTCTTGTGTGCAAGATCAAGGACAAGATCAACCAAGCATTCATGATGGCTCCAATGAGGATCCATTCAATTTGTGTCATTCACCTCATAATGTCCAAGATCAAGTACATGATGTTGAGCACTCTCAAGAAATTGAGGAAGCTCAAGTTGAAGGTCAAGACGGGGACCCAAATGATCAAGTTGATCAAGTGATACCTCCAAGGCCAAGAAGAACCAAGGAGGAGATCGAGGCCCGTCGTCTAGCAAGAAGAGAAAGGAACCTTGAAATTCGTGAACACACACATGACAAGGTCCTTGGTGATGTGAGGGCAAGTGTTTCCACAAGAAGGCAATTGGCTAACTTTAGCAATCATCATGCTTATATCTCCTTAGTGGAACCCAAGAAAGTGTTTGAAGCCCTTGAAGATTCGGATTGGTTGGAAGCTATGCACGATGATGAACTCAACAACTTCAAGCGCAACAAAGTGTGGACCTTAGTGGAGAAGCCAAAGGGGTGCCGCAATGTTATAGGCACTAAATGGATTTTCAAGAACAAGCAAGATGAGTTTGGAAATGTTGTGAGGAACAAGGCAAGATTGGTGGCTCAAGGGTTCTCTCAAGTTGAGGGAATTGACTTTGGAGAAACCTATGCTCCCGTGGTTCGCCTTGAGTCCATCCGTATCCTTCTTGCTTATGCATCGCATCATAACTTTAAGTTACAACAAATGGATGTGAAAAGTGCATTTCTTAATGGTCCTTTGCATGAAGAGGTTTATGTTAAGCAACCCCCGGGGTTTGAGGATCTCAACTTTCCTAACCATGTATATAAGCTTGATGAAGCACTTTATGGTCTCAAACAAGCTCCTAGAGCTTGGTACGAGCACCTTAAGGAATTGTTGATAGACCGTGGATTTGATGTTGGGCTAATCGATCCCACTCTTTTTACTAAGAGGGTCAATGGGGAGCTTTTCGTTTGCCAATTATATGTTGATGATATTATCTTTGGCTCTACTAACAAAGCTTTCAATGATGAATTCTCAAAGCTTATGACCGATAGGTTTGAGATGTCTATGATGGGAGAGATGAAGTTCTTTGTTGGTTTTGAGATCAAGCAATTGAGAGAAGGGACCTTCATCAATCAAGCAAAATATCTCCAAGACATGCTCAAGAGGTTCAAGATGACCGAGATGAAGGGTGTGGCCACTCCTATAGTTACTAAATGTCATCTTGCACTTGATCCCAATGGTAAAGAGGTGGATCAAAAGGTATATCACTCCATGATTGGATCCTTGCTTTACCTTTGTGCATCTAGAACGGACATAGTGTTGAGTGTTGGTGTGTGTGCAAGGTATCAAGCTTCTCCTAAGGAGATTCACATGTTGGCTCTCAAAAGAATCTTTCGATACTTAGTTGATACCCCAAGATATGGTATTTGGTACCCTAAAGGCTCAAGTTTTATTCTCAATGGATACACCGATGCGGATTGGGCGGGAGACAAGGATGATAGGAAATCAACTTCCGGGGCTTGCCAATTCCTTGGTAGGTCCTTGGTGTGTTGGTCTTGTAAGAAGCAAAATTGTATATCTCTCTCCACCGCCGAAGCCAAATATGTTGCCGCCGCAAGTGGATGCACTCAATTGTTATGTTAGAGGCAAACTTTAAAGGAGTACGGTGTCATTTGTGACAAAGTGCCTCTATTATGTGACAACAAAAGTGCCATCAAGATTGTCTATAATCCGGTGCAACATTCAAGAACGAAGCATATTGAGATCTGGAATCATTTCATTAGGGATCATGTTGCCCGTGGTGATATTGAGCTTATCTATGTTCCTACCAAAGATCAACTTGCCGATATATTTATGAAGCCTCTTGATGAAGCAAGGTTCTCTTATTTGAGGAATGAGCTAAATATCATTGATTCAAGGAGTATAGCTTGACCATATTGCAAACACACCTTTGTCTCAAAACTTTATTTGGTTTAGATGTGGGCATGGAAATAGGGGGAGTGCGGTTTAAATTATTGAGCTACCCCTCCCCCCATAATGCCAACATTAAGAAATCATTCTCTTTATATCATGTATTGATATGTGAGCTTCAATGATGAGTAGTGGTTTGGACCCAAGATATATCTTCGCCGTGCCATGCCATAACACTCATATATGGTGGCCTAGGCCACCACACTCTTCTTTGTGAAGAGTTGGAGTTATTTGGATCTTATTGTTTTTTATTTGACAACTCCTTGTTCTTATGGGAAATCACTCTAGTTTGGCCTTATTTGCTCATATATTGCAAACTTGAGTGATCATGTACCATTAACAGTTTGAGCCTTCTAAACCTAAGCCTACACTCATCTATAAGCCATTTCCATCTTGCTCATATGTCATGTTTTGGTAAAAACTTGGAGTTTGAGGTTTTTCGGTCGAATGATCTAGGTTGCCCCATCTTATTGGTAAATTTGCATCTTATATGTGACGTGATACATTATTGCATCACATAAGGGTTTATGCAAATAACCAACAAAAGATAGGCAGGATTTCCGGTGTTCTGGGAATTTCCAGAAAACCGGATAATCCGGCCCCTGGGCAAACCGGAAAATCCGGCCCTGCCGGATTATCCGCCCTAAACTAGGGCCGGATTATCCGGCCTGGGCAGGTCTTGAAGGGGCTGAGGACGAGGCCGCGGGAGCAAACGGTTCACAACCAGCCCCCACGCGCCTCACTCTCCTCTCTCTCCCCTCAAGGTCGCCGGAGCTCCTCCTCCTCACCGGAGCTGCCCCGCCCGCTCCCTCTTGGCGTTTTTGGGTGGATCGGGTGCCTCTCCTCCCTAGATTTCATCTCCTCCAAGCGGCTTCCCCAATGGATGCAGGTATGACTCACAATCCCTAACCCTAGGTGTTGTGATTTATATGTGTTTTTTCTTGGCGGAGATGGTGTCTAGTTGTTCCAAATCTTGTGTAGTATACTCCTCTTGCATGCTATAAGGCCGATCTGGTCGTAGACAAGTTTTTGATTGCGATTTCTGCAAGATCCGCAGGGCCAGATTATCCGGGCCCCGCGCTAGCCGGATTATCCGCCCCTTGGGGACACCGGATTATCCGGCCTGGAGCTTCATCGCTGCTGCAGTATTGATTCAATCTATCATGTCTAGACTTCTACCGACTTATAGTATGTTTCTAGAGTACATTACTGTATCATACATGACTTATGAGCATTATCTTCTCTTTGCTATCCGTCTTTGCTTCTCACAGGTAGTTTTTCTCGGGGTTCTTGGAGACGCCCAAGGCATGACCAGCCAAGTGATGAATTTGCACCGGAAGCTCCTCGCAAGTCCACCGCATCAAGGCGGAAGAACAAGGAAACTAGGCAAGACTACAAGACAATGGACATTGTCTCTTATGCAGCAATCCGGATGAAGAACTGGTATGAAGATCTTGAGAGGGATGATGAGATAGAGGGCAAGCGCTTCTGGTGCTTGGAGCATGAGTTCATCTACAAGGATATATATGAGCCAATGAGGAAAGTGCGACCCATGCAAGCAATCAATGTGGATGATCTGGCTGTCAATAATCAATTTGAGGATGCCATCTGGGTGACTGGTAGGATGGGTTTGCAGGATCTGATGAAGATTCAGTGTGACTACAGTCCGGAGTTGATTAAGCAATTCTTTGCTACTCTGGCCTTCAAGAAAGATGAGGCGCGCACTATGGAATGGATGTCTGGCTCCACTCATTGTGAGGCATCCTTGCGCCGGTTTGCTTCTATTCTTGGTCTTCCTACTGAAGGAGGCCGTCGCCTCCATGGTCCTCAGAAGACGGATAAAAATGTGCTATATGATCTCTATAACTCTTCTGGAGCGGTTGGTACTACCAAGGGGCTGCTTCCCATCTACGGTCAGTTGCTCCGTTTCTTTCGAGCCACCATTGCTCCAAGTGGTGGAAACAATGATTCACTCCGTGGAGCTCTTGTGGATCTTATGCATCTCAGCCTTAGGTGTGCTCGTGATGGTAACGAGGAACATGACTTCTCTCTTGATGTCATGGACTTCATCTTTAATGAGATTCATGATGCCGTGGTCTCCCGGACCACCATGCCATATGAACCTTATATCCAGCTCCTCATCAACAACTATGTGGCTATGGATGAAGACTTGAGCCGGTTCCCAAAGGAGAAGCACACTGTCAAGAAGGCATACAAGAAGAAGCCTGTTCCCCATGATACACCTGCTCATGACTCCTTTATGGGAGATGCTCGCTCTAGTGGTTTTGCCCCTGCTCGACATTCTGATCTTCCTGCCATGAAGAAGCATGTGAGGAAGCTTAGTTGGTTTCAGCGCCACATTCTGTGCATGAATATTGAGATTCATAAGGAGAACTATGCGGCTAGCCGAGAGCGTTCTGAGATTCAGCATACTCAGGCGGTCATTCTTCATAAGCTCAGTGGTGAGCAAGGTCCTCCACCTCAGCCTCCAGTTCACCCAGGTTACAGTGGGTGGCACTCTTCACAGGTTCCGTGGAATGATCTTGAGGACTGCATTCAGAGGGCCAACTACACTCGCATCTATCCTCCTGCCCCTGACACTGAAGATGAAGAAGAGGAGTTCCAGTCCGAGGGCGAAGAGGGCTCCGAGTAATCTCCATGGGGACGAGTAGCATCGCGCTTCTTCCTTTTTGGCGTCTCGATGCCAAAGGGGGAGAAGTGTTCTATTAGGACTTCTCTCGGGGATTTGCATGGTTTGGGCATAAGCATATGCATTTATCATTCCTTTATTGCTTGTGTTCCTCTTATTTGAACTATTTGGTTTGGTTTGTTCCGTTTAAAACTATGTGCTATATGTGGTGTGAGACATTTTTAAGGTTTTCAGATTTCTATATGTTGAGATCAAGGTTATTATATTGTGTGTGATGCTATATATTCGTATTACATATCTCCATGTGGGTATGATTTCTATCACCTTATCTCAACTTCATATATGTCTATGCCTCTTGTTTGAGCTCATGTTGGATACCTCTTGTGTTGAGGCACCTCGCACCTATGTGTTGTGTATTTGTATTCAAATGCAAATTACTTGTATGCACACATGTAGGGAGAGTGCCTCTATGTTTTGCCAACATGCTTGCTCTCTATAGAGATTTTCTTGCAAATCCGTATATTGTCATCAAACACCAAAAAGGGGGAGATTGAAAGAACATCTCTCATAATATGTTTTGTGTGTTCGATGACAATGTAGGTGACACACTAATGTTAGATGAAGTGGTGCAGGGATTATATAGATACATGTATATGTGTGACGGATGTGGAAAAACGAGTCAAAATAAAGCTGGAAAAGTTTCACTAGGCCGGATAATCCGGGCCGGATATTTGCAAAATATCCGGCCCCCATTTTTTGGCCAAGGACTCGTGGAAAAGTGGCTTAGTACTACCCTGGACAGGGGCCGAATTTTTGGCCGGATATTTGTCCGGATTTTCCCCAGGGCCGGATAATCCGGGCCGGATATTTCCGAAATATCCGCCCCCCCCCCCCCCCCAAATCGGCTAAGGACCTGAGGCGATGCAGCTCTGGACATGGGCCGAACATTTGGCCGGATTTTCCCAGGGGCCGGATTTTTGGTGGGGCCGGATTTTCCGGCCCCAACTTAGGCCGGATTATCCGGCCCCCCGAAATCTCCAACGGCTGGAATTTGGAGGGGGGTATTTATACCCCCCTTCTTCTACCTTGCTCCTTGCTCAATCATTGACCAAAATTCTGCCAAGCCTCATCACCATTAGAGACACCTCAAGAACTCAAGATTTGCAAGGTCTCCTTCCTCCCCCAACCAAAGCTCTCGATCTTTGGAGATTCGAAGGAGAAGACACCGATCTACATCCTCACCGAAGCGATTTCCATTTCCCCCTCATTTATTTGAGGGCCCTCTTGCTAGTGTTCCTCTTTGGATCCCTAGTTGTTTTGTGTTGATGTATTGTTGTTGATTGTTGTGTTGTTACAGATTTGGGAGCCTCCAATTTGGTTGTGGATGTGTGCCCCAAGAACCTTGTAAAGGCCCGGTTTCCGCCTCGAGGAAATCCCTTAGTGGAAGTGGGCTAGGCCTTCGTGGCGTTGCTCACAGGAGATCCGAGTGAAGCCTTCGTGGCTGTTGGTTTGGCTTTCGTAGCAACCACACTCCTCCAAACGTAGACGTACCTTCTTGCAAAGGAAGGGAACTATGGGAATCATCTCCGTGTCATCACGTGCTCCACTCTCGGTTACCTCTATCATATTCTATCTCATATATATTGCGTAGCTATATCTTGCTTAGTTGGTAACCTTGTCATATAGGTAAATTCACTTAGTTGCATATCTAGAGAATTTACCTTTGTGTCAAGCCTAAGTTGAAAAAGTACTAAAAATTGATTAGCACCTATTCACCCCCCTCTAGGTGCGGCATACGATCCTTTCAGATCCGGCTTATAAAGGCGCACGGATCTAGGGTTTACATGGAGAGTCGTAGCCAGATTACAGGTTGCCTAACTACGGTACAATGTCTTGCCGTGCACGTCAAGGATCCGCCTTCCATCTACGTCGTACTGGATCCGGGTTCCTCATGGGCCTTAACGAATCCGGCTTCCTCCGAAGGTCGGTTAGGATCCGGCTTCCCTATCCTGGGCTGGACTTCATTCTTCATGATCAACAGCAACTGGGTCGCCCGATGGGCCACATGCCACATCACCATCTATGGGCCACCCGGGCTTGCCGGATCTTGGCACTGTCGATGGTACACCCATGAAGTATACCCACAACATGCACCCAATGAAGATCTTCGGCGAAGCCTTTTCCAAAACTTATCACCAACCAAATCAAAGAGGGCAAGTAGCAAGTACAACACCGTCTTGATGCGAGAAGAAATGCTAGGGCCTCCATCATGCACCCACACCGCCGGTCATCTCCCTGCAAGACCGACCAAGTAGAAGGCAACCTAGTGCTCTAGCTCATACCGGGGCCATGGAGCCCAGATAGGCCACAGTGTCTGCCAAAACGGGTGCACCGACGGGTGATACGTCTCAAACGTATCTATAATTTTTGATGCTCCATGCTTGTTTTACACCAATTCATATATGTTTTGCTTACACTTCGTTGCACTTTTATATGATTTATGGCACTAACCTATTAACAAGATGCCATAGTGTCAGTTCCTGTTTTCTGCTGTTTTTGTATTTCAAAAAAATTGTACAGAAAATATTCTCGAAATTGGACGAAACGAAAGCCGAAGTCAATATTTTACTGAAACAAAGACCAAGTCCAGAGGGGGGTCAAAGAGGTGCCACATGGCGGCCAGACCTGCCATTGCCGTGGCCTGGCCTAGGCCCGCGCCAAGGGGGGTGTGGCCCCCCAGGCACCTGTGGCACCCCCGGGATCAGGGTTAGACAAATACCAGATCTTCGTCTGACATAAGCCTAACCTAGAGCTCGAGAGACTACAGTGAGAGAATCGGTAACATAACAGTGACTCTACGACTCAAGAAGTAATACAAGCTCATAACTGAGCGAAGAACCAAATAATTACAAGCAGAGGTCAATGACCTGACATACATCAATCAACGGAAGCGAAGTTATGCTATTAGACATAGCAAGATAGCAAAAGGCCTAAGAGGCTAGGAGCATAACGGCGACGTCCCAGCCCATAGATTCCAGGCTGCCACCTGGGAACCCCAAGCTACTCGTCGATGTCGACCTAGAAACCACCATCTGTTGGAGCAACTTCGTCTGAAACAAAAGCATGCAAAGCTGAGTACAGGGACTCAGTAAGACTTAGTACAACCTTTTAGCAAAGCGGGTATGCAGGCTTTCTGTGGAGCTTCTTTTGCGTAAAGCTAGTTTTCCTTTGTAAGACGAGAGAGAGGAGAAGCTCGACTACTCAGAACCTTTGAAAGGGGATAAGAGAGGGACATCTCTAGCTCTACTGATCATCATATTGTATCCACCAAACTTCATCATCTCGAACCACTATCCTCGGATTACCCCCTCAACACCCGAAGAAGGTATCCGTAAACACACATTGTTTGCCAAGTTTTACGATCAGGTTCAAGTTGTCTATGATCACAGAATCCATTCCCAAGTCGTCCGTAACCGTGGACACGGCTTTTCGAAAAGATTTAACCCTGCAGGGGTGCACAACTTTACCCACACGTGCCAACCGACTCTTAATGCCAGAATCATTAGCTCTCTTCCTTGGAAAGCCGGCAGAGGGTGGTTGACCACGACCTTTACCTTGCTGTCGCCGAGACCATGAGTCACGCGCTAAGGATTCTTCCGCCGTAACGGGTCAATTCCCGAAGCCGGTCCTTAACGATGTGAGCCGAGGTGGGTTTCCCCAGAGGCCGCAACCCCCAACCACCACGACCACGCTTACCTGCCTGTTATGTACCTTTACCCCAAAGCAGAATGCAATGCATATGTCCAGATAACGCGCAAACTATGTGACTCATGGAATCTACTAGGCAAGTTAGTGAGTCGAGAGGGTACCATAATAGGGCCTCGTGTGGTTGTACGCTCGGTCTTGGTTCAATAGGTGAGAACTCGGTTCCTATGGTTGGCAGAAACGAAACAACCCACCACATCCCAATGTGGCCTCTCGTCTGAGCCTTTAATCATGTTTAACATCTCTATACTTACCACGTCAACCTGTCATGCTAGATTCATTTCTTGTATGCCTCCAGTCCGAAGACCGGAGTAGTAGCGTAACAAACTAAGCATGGCTAAGCATAAAGAGATAAAGGCTCTAGCGACGCACACATGCCCAACCTAGTTATGCTAGGAGCAGTGGATCAGGTATTTGAGGCTACAAGGTGGAACATGCAATAGATAGGATAACTCTACCTATCGATAAAAGACAGTTGAATCGCATCAATATGAGGTAACCAGAATAAAAGCAGTTGTAAAACTGATATGAACCAGGCTAGGGCTTGCCTTTGTCCCTGTCAAAGAAATATGGAATCTTCAAAGATTTTGTTATTGACTTGTTCATCGGAGGACATGAATGGATCATCACTTTGGTTGATCTTCGTCGTCTCAGACTCGTGCTCTATCGATCGCGAAGAAGCAAATACTATAAAGAGAGAAATAACAATCAACACATGGCATCAATGCAATGCGCATACAAGTATGAATGATATTTCATATTAATGGAATTGAGTAAACCCTAGGTGTATCATCAGATTAAAGGGGTTCCGGCGTCGGACCCCGACATATGAGAGGGGTTAATTAGGGTTTCACTACTTATGCAGTTTTAATTGTTGCAATGATGCATGAATTTCATCTAAACTTGTAGAGAATGTTTTTCTGAACATTTTGATATATTATACACATTTTTCTGATTTAAAATGAATTAGTTATGAATTAAACAAGATTTAATCAATATATGGAATTTCTGGAAAATGTTAAAAATCTGACAGTCGGACCCACTGTCAGGGTTTTATTCATTTCCTAAACATTTACGAAATTATTAAATCTCTGACGAGGGGCCCCACCTGTCAAGGATTTCTTATTTACAGAAAACATAAAACAAAAATAAAAAGAGAAAAGGCTGACACCGGGACCCACCGGAGTCAACCGCCGGTGGTTGACCACGGCGGGCCGGCGGCAGTGGCTAGCGGCGCGGCCGCTACAAGGCGCGCCTGGTCACGCGACCAGGCGCGTTAGATGCGCGCCGACGCGGCGAGTCAAGGGATGGTGGCGCCGCCCGAAGGAGGTTGCCGGAGCGGCGCCGGCGTTGAGCAGCGCGACGGCCGGGTGCGGGCGCGCGTCGCGGCAGCGTTTGGGAAGGGGAGAGAGGGCGCAGTGATACATCTCCGATGTATCAATAATTTCTTATGTTCCATGCCACATTATTGATGATATCTACATGTTTTATGCATACTTTATGTCATATCTATGCATTTTCCGGCACTAACCTATTAACGAGATGCCGAAGAGCCGATTCTTTGTTTTTCTGCTGTTTTTGGTTTCAGAAATCCAAGTAAGGAAATATTCTCGGAATTGGACGAAATCAACGCCCAGGGGCCTATTTTCACACGAAGCTTACAGAAGACCGAAGATGATACGAAGTGGGGCCACGAGCTGGCGACACAGTAGGGCGGCGCGGCCCAAGCCCTGGCCGCGCCGGCCTAGCGTGTGGGGCCCTCGTGCGCCCCCCTGACCTATCTCCTCCGCCTACTTATAGCCTTCGTCGCGAAACCCCCAGTAACGAGAGCCACGATACGAAAAACCTTCCAGAGACACCGCCGCCGCCAATCCCATCTCGGGGGATTCAGGAGATCGCCTCCGGCACCCTGCCGGAGAGGGGAATCATCTCCCGGAGGACTCTTCACCGCCATGGTCGCCTCCGGAGTGATGAGTGAGTAGTTCACCCCTGGACTATGGGTCCATAGCAGTAGCTAGATGGTCGTCTTCTCCTAATTGTGCTTCATTGTCGGATCTTGTGAGTTGCCTAACATAATCAAGATCATCTATCTGTAATGCTATATGTTGTGTTTGTTGGGATCCGATGGATAGAGAATGCTATGCTATGTTGATTATCAATCTATTACCTATGTGTTGTTTATGATCTTGCATGCTCTCCGTTATTAGTAGAGGCTCTGGCCAAGTTTTTACTCTTAACTCCAAGAGGGAGTATTTATGCTCGATAGTGGGTTCATGCCTCCATTAAATCTGGGACAGTGACAGAAAGTTCTAAGGTTGTGGATGTGCTGTTGCCACTAGGGATAAAACATTGATGCTATGTCCGAGGATGTAGTTATTGATTACATTACGCACCATACTTAATGCAATTGTCTGTTGTTTTCAACTTAATACTGGAAGGGGTTCGGATGATAACCTGAAGGTGGACTTTTTAGGCATAGATGCATGCTGGATAGCGGTCTATGTACTTTGTCATAATGCCCAATTAAATCTCACAATATTCATGATATCATGTATGTGCATTGTCATGCCCTCTCTATTTGTCAAGTGCCCAACTGTAATTTGTTCACCCAACATGCTATTTATCTTATGGGAGAGACACCTCTAGTGAACTGTGGACCCCGGTCCATTCTTGTAATCGAATATAATCTACTGCAATACTTGTTCTACTGTTTTCTGCAAACAATCATCATCCACACTATACATCTAATCTTTTGTTACAGCAAGCCGGTGAGATTGACAACCTCACTGTTTCGTTGGGGCAAAGTACTTTGGTTGTGTTGTGCAGGTTCCACGTTGGCGCCGGAATCCCTGGTGTTGCGCCGCACTACATCTCACCGCCATCAACCTTCAACGTGCTTCTTGGCTCCTACTGGTTCGATAAACCTTGGTTTCTTACTGAGGGAAAACTTGCCGCTGTACGCATCACACCTTCCTCTTGGGGTTCCCAACGGACGCGTGCTGTACGCGTATCACGCAGCAGGGTGCAGGAGGTCGGCCAGCTCACCCTGGTTCTAGTGGAGGCGACGGCGAGCCGGGAGGTGGCCGGAAACGGCGGCGGTGGGGGTTGCCAGCGTCGGGGAAGAAGGGCGCGGTGCAAGCGTCTGAGAGTGTCCCGGCTCGATTCGTTGAAGGGGGAGGCCGAGGGGAGGGAGACGGAGCTGGTGGTGTCGATGGCGTGGCGCGGGGAGGCCGCTAGAGGCGGCGACGGCGAGCTCTGGCCGGGGTTAGGGTTTGGCCGCGCCTATGCTCAGAGAGAGAGGAAGAGAGAGCCAGGGAGAGGATAGGGACGAGGGAGAGGGAGAGGGCATGCAGGAGGCCTTCTCCAGGACGTCTCCCACGTCCAGGCGGCGTCGAGCAGGAGGTGGCACCGGCGAGCGCGCAGGTGCTGCCAGGCAGCTGCCTGCCTGTCTAAGGAGGAAGAGGACAAGGGGGGTTATGCAGAAAACCCCCTGGATTTTGTAAATTTTATGGAAAATTTAGACAAGGAAGAATTAGGGTATTTTTGACCCAAAATTTTGAGGGGCTTTTGCACAATTTTTAAATAGAGCAAACAACCACATGGGCAACATTGTTGCAAACCTTTTTAGTGCAATTTTTCTCAAATTCAATGCAAATGCATGCATGCTTATGCACAATTAGCAACAATTATTGGATTAACAAACATGGGATGTTACAACTCTACCCCCCTTACAAGAATCTCGTCCCCGAGATTCCTAAGGTAGGAAAAGAGAAAGTAACAAGGACTACGACGGTCTTCAACGAGCTTGTTGATACCACACCGATCTTCTTTGTTGAGGAAGTTGATCCACGACACCATGAAGAAGTTGACCCACAACACCATGAATGAAGCACTTCATTTTCTTCCTTTCAAGTTGTTGCTCAACTGCACCTAAAGGAAAGAGGGAATAACACTGGACGGTGGATCTTTACAAAGATCGAGTATCTCATGGTCAACTCATGGAAGGAGTGTTTAAAAACAACTCTTGAGCTAACAAACATGAAACACATCAAGGTAACGGAGGAAATGAAAGAAGTTTCAAATTTTGGTAGGCAATTTCTCCACGCTTGACAAGATTACGAAGGAACAAGGTAGCGAGGAGTTAAACTGCCTTTGATACCATGACGAGACACTCTTAGAGAGGGTGACTCGTAGAAGCACGGATGATTATCCAACGAGAGAAACTTTGGATTTCAAGATCATAGTCACTCTTCAGGCAAGGATACATGAAACAATTTTCATCTACTCAAAGATTAGGTCCTAGATGACTGACGAATTCACACAACGTGTGAATTGATTAGAACTTCAGGTACTGACCAACAGAAAGGGGAGGGTACTGGCAAGGGAAGTGCCAAGGATTAGCGGGGATTGAAATTTCTCCAAACGAAGTTGTCGTCACCAGAGAAATGGTTTCGAGGGATTGACCAAAAGAGACATTTAGCAACTCTGTTTGTAATGTTCTCCTTGATGTTCTAGACACCAAAATTAGGCTATTGACTAGCCTTCAATAGGTCATCAAGTGAAGGTCGGACTTCGGAATTTGAAAAGCATCATAAGGGCAACTCCTAGAATAAGTCACACAAGATCCTTATGGAGATTGGTTATACTTGATGAATCAAGAGATTATGGCATTAGGCCTTCCGACTAATTGTGTTAACCACGACATCAATCTTGTCGGATTTACAAAGAGACCTATCCCAAAAATCCTTGAGAAACACTAACCATCATTGCCGCTTGAGATTCAGCTTAGGTTAGGTGTAAAGATACTTTAGGACTCAGAATGTTTGAATGTAAGATTTGCAACACTTACCACGAAGGTAAAGTCGCTAGATTCTCAAGGTATGGACCACAATGTCAAGCTCCAAAGGATTGAGCTAGATTGCGTAATACATGTGGTTGCGACTGCAAAAGCAATTGCATGCACATGAACCTGCAATGTAACACAAGTGAGTCCTGGTGGGGACATCAAAGAAGATTTTGAAGTTCTTAAACATCTTCTCTTTCTTGAACAAACCAGTCAGTGGGTTAGGGTGCATAGAGGAGCATTTCAAGGAATGGAGGCAACAACCTTCCATCTCAAGAATACTTCGCACATGCCTGACTGACTTACGATGATTCCTGAGGAAAACAAAGGGAACTCTACTCGAATCCACGACGACATCTTTCAACAAGTGCACGTGAACCAGAGAGGGTCACTTCCAACATCCAGAACACATACTTCGTGACAACACAAATATGGTTCTTAAAAATTTCCAACATAGTGTCAAACATCCAATATGAATATGTTTAAACATGGAGGAAATAAGAATTCCATCGATGGGTTCAACAGCAAACTTATCAAAATACTCCAATGAGGGACTCATATTCTATATGGACTCGGCATAAATATTGGTCAGACCAAAGACATGAAGGTATACTCAGACAAGACACCATGACACCATGATGATAGTCCTTGGAACTGAGTTTGATTTGACGATAGCCCAAACTCAAATCAAATATGGGGAAGATAGCATATCCATAAAGGAGATACTTTCTGACTTCAACACAAGCAAAACTAGAAATCCCTTTAAAAAGAATCAAGTTGGATAGAGCTCTTGTCTTTCAACTCTCCAAGTTGTTGTTTAAGCTCAACCAATTAGTCATGGATATCCAGTACGGTTTCTTGGAGAATGAGTGATTCAGAGAACCAGCTTACTCATGAACTCGACAACATGGTCATGTAACAACATGGCGATACTTCTAGAAGACAACTAGAATATCATGAACCACCGGTATATCACTGAATTCAAGAGGGGAACTTGCTTTACAAAGCAAACAATATGGTCTTGAGAGCTTCAGCATAAACCTAACTCTTTGACCGAAGATGTGCGCCTGAACGAATGGACTTGGCAGCACAATCAAACTTCGCTTAATAATTGGTGAACCAATTATGCTAAGAATGACACAAACATCCTTAGAATTCAAAGCAATGAGAATTACTAAGAATCTCGGATGGCCACATCAATACAAACACCCCAACATTCCCAAGCATGGACAGCTCGGAGGAAAGGCGAGTAAAGATATATAAGAGCATCACTTCATCAATAAGGCCATGATACAGAGCACGACCTGATGATATAGAAGAGGGTGATAATCTAAGGCAGAATAGAGCAGAGGGTACATAAACCTCATATTCTACGGATTACAATACTTTGACCGGGTCCTAGAAATGGACAAGGTACTGGAGTTTGTTTCTTCTGACATACCGAAGTAGAATGTCTTTATGAACCACAAGAGTAATATACACTGGAGAACACCAATGGACATTTACAACTTTGTTGATAACTAGCAGACAAAGGTCGAAAAGCGAATAAAGAGGAGGAACACAATCAGGAACAGAATTCCTGAGATGTAGATGCACAAGATAACACTTTTGTGAAACTCATGTTGAGAAAGGAGGTGCGGCAGAGTTACAGGCATAGATATGAGACTCTCAAAGAGCACTCTTGTCGTGATCCATTTGGTTCAATGAAAGAACCTCTGCGATAGCCAGTGGAAGGGAAAGTTCTTAATTGTCGCAATTCAACATGACAATAACCACAAGCTTGAAGAATAGCTTGATTAGAATTTAGCCATCCCGGTGTAATGTATGAACATTAACACTAGTATTCAATGGCATGGATCTTGGGTTAAAGGCCAGCTTCATGTACCAAGATTCATTAGAATCCAGCACAATCGGGGACCTTCGGTTCAAGTCCAAGGGTTAAAACCCAAGAAAGGAGTTACTACTACCAAGTGACACAAAGGACACTACGATGTAGTAATCACGGTGTAGCATCTAGAAGCAATGCATAGCTTCCAAACTACCCAAGAAAATAAAAAGGAGGCATACAAGGCAAAAGGAAACCTCGAAGCCTAGAACAGAATGATGTGGAACCCACAAAATAGAGAGTCATGATGGAAAGGAATCTCTCTATTGAAACAAAACAAGGAGGATGCATAGAACACACACGACTCTAGAGAACTCTGCACTAGGTCAACTGGTTTAGAAACGGCATGCCCCTGTGGCACCTAAGTTTGAAAGACTAGAAGAGATAGAAAAACTTTCAAATCAACACAAGGTAAGGCACCTTAGAATTAGAGCGATACCAGATAAGGAGTAAAAAGAAGCCTATTCAGATTTTCGCAAATACTTTTATCTTTCAAATAGTTTTCACAAACACTAGACTCAACATCGACCAGTAGAAATAGTTTCCTACAGGCAGTCCTGCTCTGATACCAAAACCTGTGGCACCCCCGGGATCAGGGTTAGACAAATACCAGATCTTCGTCTGACATAAGCCTAACCTAGAGCTCGAGAGACTACAGTGAGAGAATCGGTAACATAACAGTGACTCTACGACTCAAGAAGTAATACAAGCTCATAACTGAGCGAAGAACCAAATAATTACAAGCAGAGGTCAATGACCTGACATACATCAATCAACGGAAGCGAAGTTATGCTATTAGACATAGCAAGATAGCAAAAGGCCTAAGAGGCCAGGAGCATAACGGCGACGTCCCAGCCCATAGATTCCAGGCTGCCACCTGGGAACCCCAAGCTACTCGTCGATGTCGACCTAGAAACCACCATCTGTTGGAGCAACTTCGTCTGAAACAAAAGCATGCAAAGCTGAGTACAGGGACTCAGCAAGACTTAGTACAACCTTTTAGCAAAGCGGGTATGCAGGCTTTCTGTGGAGCTTCTTTTGCGTAAAGCTAGTTTTCCTTTGTAAGACGAGAGAGAGGAGAAGCTCGACTACTCAGAACCTTTGAAAGGGGATAAGAGAGGGACATCTCTAGCTCTACTGATCATCATATTGTATCCACCAAACTTCATCATCTCGAACCACTATCCTCGGATTACCCCCTCAACACCCGAAGAAGGTATCCGTAAACACACATTGTTTGCCAAGTTTTACGATCAGGTTCAAGTTGTCTATGATCACAGAATCCATTCCCAAGTCGTCCGTAACCGTGGACACGGCTTTTCGAAAAGATTTAACCCTGCAGGGGTGCAGAACTTTACCCACACGTGCCAACCGACTCTTAATGCCAGAATCATTAGCTCTCTTCCTTGGAAAGCCGGCAGAGGGTGGTTGACCACGACCTTTACCTTGCTATCGCCGAGACCATGAGTCACGCGCTAAGGATTGTTCCGCCGTAACGGGTCAAGTCCCGAAGCCGGTCCTTAACGATGTGAGCCGAGGTGGGTTTCCCTAGAGGCCGCAACCCCCAGCCACCACGACCACGCTTACCTACATGTTATGTACCTTTACCCCCAAAGCAGAATTGCAATGCATATGTCCAGATAACGCGCAAACTATGTGACTCATGGAATCTACTAGGCAAGTTAGTGAGTCGAGAGGGTACCATAATAGGGCCTCGTGTGGTTGTACGCTCGGTCTTGGTTCAAGAGGCGAGAACTCGGTTCCTATGGTCGGCAGAAACGAAACAACCCACCACATCCCAATGTGGCCTCTAAGCCTTTAATCATGTTTCACATCTCTATACTTACCACGTCAACCTATCATGCTAGATTCATTTCTTGTATGGCTCCAGTCCGAAGACCGGAGTAGTAGCGTAACAAACTAAGCATGGCTAAGCATAAAGAGATAAAGGCTCTAGCAACGCACACATGCCCAACCTAGTTATGCTAGGAGCAGTGGATCAGGTATTTGAGGCTACAAGATGGAACATGCAATAGATAGGATAACTCTACCTATCGATAAAAGACAGTTGAATCGCATCAATATGAGGTAAACAGAATAAAAGCAGTTGTAAAACTGATATGAACCAGGCTAGGGCTTGCCTTTGTCCCTGTCAAAGAAATATGGAATCTTCGAAGATCTTGTGATTGACTTGTTCATCGGAGGACAGGAATGGATCATCACTTTGGTTGATCTTCGTCGTCTCAGACTCGTGCTCTATCGATCGCGAAGAAGCAAATACTATAAAGAGAGAAATAACAATCAACACATGGCATCAATGCAATGCGCATACAAGTATGAATGATATGTCATATTAATGGAATTGAGTAAACCCTAGGTGTATCATCAGATTAAAGGGGTTCCGGCGTCGGACCCCGACATATGAGAGGGGTTAATTAGGGTTTCACTACTTATGCAGTTTTAATTGTTGCAATGATGCATGAATTTCATCTAAACTTGTAGAGAATGTTTTTCTGAACATTTTGATATATTATACACATTTTTCTGATTTAAAATGAATTAGTTATGAATTAAACAAGATTTAATCAATATTTGGAATTTCTGGAAAATGTTAAAAATCTGACAGTTGGACCCACTGTCAGGGTTTTATTCATTTCCTAAACATTTATGAAATTATTAAATCTCTGACGAGGGGCCCCACCTGTCAAGGATTTCTTATTTACAGAAAACATAAAACAAAAATAAAAAGAGAAAAGGCTGACACCGGGACCCACCGGAGTCAACCGCCGGTGGTTGACCACGGCGGGCCGACGGCAGTGGCTAGCGGCGCGGCCGCTACAAGGCGCCCCTGGTCGCGCGACCAGGCGCGTTAGATGCGCGCCGACCCGGCGAGTCGAGGGATGGTGGCGCCGCCCGAAGGAGGTTGCCGGAGCGGCGCCGGCGTTGAGCAGCGCGGCGGCCGGGTGCGGGCGCGCGTCGCGGCAGCGTTTGGGAAGAGGAGAGAGGGCACAACAGGGTGCAGGAGGTCGGCCAGCTCACCCTGGTTCTAGTGGAGGCGACGGCGAGCCGGGAGGTGGCCGGAAACTGCGGCGGTGGGGGTTGCCGGCGTCGGGGAAGAAGGGCGCGGTGCAGGCGTCTGAGAGTGTCCCGGCTCGATTCGTTGAAGGGGGAGGCCGAGGGGAGGGAGACGGAGCTGGTGGTGTCGACGGCGTGGCGCGGGGAGGCCGCTAGAGGCGGCGACGGCGAGCTCTGGCCGGGGTTAGGGTTTGGCCGCGCCTGTGCTCAGAGAGAGAGGAAGAGAGAGCCAGGGAGAGGATAGGGGCGAGGGAGAGGGAGAGGGCATGCGGGAGGCCTTCTCCAGGACGTCTCCCACATCCAGGCGGCATCGAGCAGGAGGTGGCGCCGGCGAGCGCGCAGGTGCTGCCAGGCAGCTGCCTGCCTGTCGAAGGTGGAAGAGGACAAGGGGGGTTATGCAGAAAACCCCCTGGATTTTGTAAATTTTATGGAAAATTTAGACAAGGAAGAATTAGGGTATTTTTGACCCAAAATTTTGAGGGGCTTTTGCACAATTTTTAAATAGAGCAAACAACCACATGGGCAACATTGTTGCAAACCTTTTTAGTGCAATTTTTCTCAAATTCAATGCAAATGCATGCATGCTTATGCACAATTAGCAACAATTATTGGATTAACAAACATGGGATGTTACAGCACCCCACCGACCTAAATCCTCCACCTATTTATACATCTTCTCGGAAAAACCCTGGATACCCGAGCCTCCATCCACGAAAAGTTCCATCGTGGCCACCATAGCAGAACCCATCTCGGGGGTTCTGAAACTCTTCCCGGCACCGTGCAGGAGGGGGAAATCATCGCTGGAGGAATCTACATTGCCATGTCCGCCTCCGAAGTGATGCGTGAGTAGTTCATCCCTGGACTATGGGTCCATATCAGTAGCTAGATGGTTGTCTTCTCCACTTTGTGCTTCATGTATAGATCTTGTGAGCCACCCTACATGATCAAGATCATCCTTATGTTATCCTATATGTTGTGTTTGCTGGGATCCGATGAATATTGTATACTATGTTGATATTGATTATATATTCATGTCATATGTTATTTGTGATCCTGCATGCTCTCCGTTGCTAGTGGAAACTCTAACCAAGTGGATACTTGTGACTCCAAGAGGGGGTATTTATGCTCGCTAGTAGGTTCATGCCTCTAGTTTTCTGGGAGAGTGACAATAACTTCTAAGATTGTAGATGTGATGTTGCTACTAGGGATAAAACAACAATGTTTTATCCAAGGGTAATTCTATTGTTTACTTTACACAATTTCTTAATGCAATACTCTGTTGCTTGCAACTTAATAATGAAAGGGGTTCGGACGATAACCGGAAGGTGGATTATTAGTCATAGACGCAGTTGGATTACGGTCTATGTATTATGTTGTAATGCCCAATCAAATCTCATAGTAATCATCTTGTCATGTATGGTCGATATTCTATCAATTGCCCAGCTGTAATTTGTTCACCCAACATGCTATTTATCTTTATGGAGAGACACCTCTAGTGAACTGTGGACCCCGGTCCTATTTCCTTTACACTGATAAATTCATCTACTGCAATCATGTTCTGTTTATTTTCTGCAAACATCTCTTTCCACTCGATACATCTAATCCTTTGTATCCAGCAAACCGGTGAGATTGAAAACCTCGCTGAAAGTTGGGGCAAAGTACTTTGGTTGTGTTGTGTAGAGGTTCCACGTTGTTGCCGACGCCGGTAGTGCGCCCTTCCACTAGTCAGCTAGCAACACCTTCAGAAGTTACTCATTTCTCCTACTGGTCGATTAAACCTTGATTTCTGCAAGGGGTGTCTCTCATCTCCAATATCTTTACTTTGTTATAGTTTGCTTAGTTTACTTTACTTTGTTTTGTTTGCTTTATTTTATCGAAAACACAATAAAATTAGTTTCCTTTCATAGTCGTCTTTATATCAAAAACACAAAAAATTAGTTCTATTATAGCTGTTATTTTTGTTGCTTAGTTTTACTTTTGCTAAAATGTATATTCCGGTTACTATGTCGCCTGAGGAAATGATTTTCACTTTCAAGCAAGGAAGTGAGGAGAGTTTCAAGCAAGCTTGGTCTAGAATTAGTATTTCTTATAATAAAACTGAACCTAAAATGACTCTAGGCTTGCTTCTTAGTAGCTTTTATTTTGGTGTTATTCTTCGTTATAGATATGCTTTGGACACTGTAGCTAGAGGCAATTTCCTTCATTGTGATGGAGATCAAGCTTTTAATGCCATAAAAAGTTGATTGCAACATATAGCTCACCTAGTAATTTTGATTCATCCCTTGTGAGCATTTTTGCTATATTAAACACTCTTGAGACAAGCACAACTGGATTGAACGGATGTTATAGTATGCTTCGGGAGAAGTATGATCAAGTTCCAATAAATTTTGAACCCACAAATTAGCTCCCTTCAGTGAAAATTGATATTGGTGGTGAAATTTTTTATGCTCGTTGCGATATTATGTTTGAATTTCTCCTTATGCCTAGAGATGTTTACGAGTCTTTAAATCTTTGGGGACTTTCTGAGGGAGGAGAAGAAATATCTCTTACCAATAATGCTGTTATATTACCTATTGAAATTGTTGAAGGAGTGCAAACAATTTTTTTACGGAGGATGGTATCCACTGATTATCTTGTCATTGAATGTGTAGGAAAAGGAAAAATCATGCTTGGGCGATCACTACTAAAACTCCTGGGAGCAAGGATTGATGTTGGGTAAGGTATCATGATTTTTACCTCCTCACCAAGTGGTTCTCACTGTTTCCCTAAGAAAAATCGTAAAGGTAGGAGAGGTATGCGCAAGGCATCCGCCATTTATGATGATCTTGATGCTTCTTCACTTGATAATACTTGATGCTCGCACTTTTTGTGAGTCTAGCTGAAAGGCGTTAAAGAAAAGCGCTTATGAGAGACAACCCATGTTTATTTTCTGTAATTTTTCTTTTTGTTGAGTCTTGGAAGTTATTACCTCTGTAATGATCTTTTCTTATCATTTTTATTTTATGTTTGTGTCAAGAATAACCTCTAATAGAAAGAAAGTAAGATTTAGGGAAGTTGCTGTCCTGAAAACAAATTCTGTGCTGTTACCATAAAAATTCGTAAAAATAGCCAGAACGGAATTTTGATCTGTCATTTTTTATTCATATGCCCCAGTTTATTATCTAACTTTCGTTAGTTGACCACTTTTCGAGATGAGCAACAGAGGATTTCCTAAAAAATCAATATTTACCTGTTGTTTTGTTTTGATAGATTTCTGCACTATTTGCATTTGCCTCTTAAATCTCTTTCCTTTTGAGTTTTTTTATCAAAGAGTTTTTTGACAGCTTACTGCAGTAGCTTATGCTTTAATAGATGTTTGATATATGTTAGTACTGAATCCAAGTGGATTTGTTTATTTATATTGTACTAATGCTGCTAATGAAGAATTATGTGAAGTTTTGTATGAAGGAAGTTCTCAAGTGTACGGAAAGAAGAATGATGTGATGAGATGAAGAATGGAAAAAATCTTAAGATTGGGGACGCCCCTGCACCCCAAGACATATTCAAAAGGTACAAGCGTCAAAACTTGGGGATGCCCAAGGCATCCCCTCTTCATCAACAAATCAACAGGTCATCTCTCTATGCGCTATATTTTTATTGCTTCAGACGCTATGTGTTATTCTTTATTGCGTCTTATTTTGTTTTTTTAGTTTAGTTTATTTTTTTGATGTAGCATATGTTGGATCCCAGCACATTTGTTTTGGAGAAAGATCCGCTCCGTTTTAGTTGCATATAACGCTCTAGTTTTCGCTGTTATTGTTCTGCGAGTGTTCTAGTTTTCAAGTATTGTGTTTAGCTCTTGTTCTTTCACTTGAATTTTGTTCAAAGCTCGTTAGTATTCTTTATTTGTGTATGATTATCTCTCTGGTCCATAATGTATTTAATCTCTGAGAGCTATTTCAAATAAATTTATTGGTGTTTGATACGAGTAAAATATTTCATGACTATAGTGATGCAAAAGGAAGCTTGTCTAGACTGTGGCATCTCATGTTGGATGTTATTTTTGTTATATGCTTAGTATTTATTGTTGTAGCATGACTTGTCTCAAATGTTTGAGATTGCATAATGTGTAATTAAAAGAATCATGTGTTGTTTCTATCATAAAAGCATAATATTGTGGTATTCTCCTTTCATGCTTTATTGGGTTGACTTGGCGCATGCTTACACCATGTTATGACTATAACCAGTCAACTAAAGCCTCTATGATCATTTAGTTTTTTATTTGTAATATCGCTTGATGCTTTGATTGATAATGTTTTATCGCCATGCATGATTATGGCCATTATTGCTCTCTTAGTTGGTCGCTCCCAGTCTTTTGCTAGCCTTCGCCTGTGCTGAGTATGATCTCTACTCG
Source organism: Lolium perenne (assembly GCF_019359855.2). Lineage (NCBI taxonomy): Eukaryota > Viridiplantae > Streptophyta > Magnoliopsida > Poales > Poaceae > Lolium > Lolium perenne. The sequence goes on from NC_067247.2 coordinate 67,665,520, forward strand.
TACATCCAACCACCATGAAATAAAGTTTGCCAATTGTGTCCACCATATCTACCTAGTAGCATTATTACTATTCCAAGTAATTCATCATGTTTTTATTTATCTTTCAAATTAAATTTTGGCATGAGAAAATTAGTCAGTAAAGCTCTCACGAACTTGATGGCACATTTAATTTCTCGCACTTAATAAATTTGATCATTGTGCCTATCTTATGAAGTTTATATGTTTGCAAATTGCTAGTTGAAAGTTAGTAGAACCATGCTTTCATGGGGAACACTTTCGACATTGCACTTATATCTTGTTGATGTCATGTTCTTTTGTTTATGGATGCCTAGCGGTGCGAAATAAAATGGAAACTTATAAGTCCATGGAGTTTGTATACGAGTTAGAGAAACGCCTGGGCCTCTAATCTAAGCCATGCATCATTCATGATGGAAATTTACAGCTAAGCCATAGTGAGCATTTTATGAAGCATTTGCAATAAAAAGCTATACACATAAATTGCTGAGATGCTCATTGTCTATTTGTCTTGTCATTTTGGCATGGGATTGCTCCTACAAGAGTACCTCCATATCATCGGGCAAGAGGTACCCCGTTGGCGGTTCTCAATGATACATGTATACTTACAATGACAAGAACTTATTTGGGACCTAAGTTGAGTAGCATGGGGTTTAGGTACTCGCATTCAAGGGGCATGAGATTTTCAACTTGTGATTTGCAAGCATATAGCTCATTTTGACTCACATTTACTTTAACCATTCAAGATGCTTATGATAGGGGCAATGAGAGCTCAAAACTAATAAGTACCATACTTTTCCGGAGGTTTATAAAACTTGTTTATCTAGCTTACTCTGCAAAAAGTCTCTTTTTTACTTTATGTTGAGTCTTCATCTTCTACTTTATGCACTAGTTAAGAGAGCATAGTTGTCATTCTTAGTGCAATGTGCATAGTCCCAAAATTATTATTGATTGATTCATGATTGTGCTATTGCTTGTTCTTAAATTACTTGTATCTAGTCACCATCTGAACTTTAAAGGTGTCCTTGCATTTATGTTTTGCTATTCCATAAAGGACATGCATGTTGAGTACCATGCACATTGCTATTTTTACTCTATGCTCATAAACAAACAGTTGATTTCAATGCACTATTATTCATGATCCTTTATTTGAGTTACTATTCATGTTATAACATAGTTGCTAAGTTCTATTGAATTATATCCATCATGCCTATGCACTGGCGGATCTAAGTGTATGCTTAGGGGTGCGCTGGATACCGGGTAAACAAAAATTTCTTTGTAAACTAGGATTTTTTCACCATGTGTGACACCCGTAAAACAAACTTTTGGGCAGCTGAGGTACCAACGTGCACCCTGATCGTCATTGTTCTAGCTCCGCCACAGTGCCTATGTTTAGAGTACTTAGATCCTAGCTCACAATGCTTTACATGCTTGATCAAGATTGTGTTGGCTTCATGTCACCACAAAAAATATTTTGTTATCACTTACCTACTCGAGGACGAGCAGTAGTTAAGCTTGGGGATGCTTGATACGTTTCAAACGAATCTATAATTTTTGATGCTCCATGCTTGTTTACACCGATTCATATATGTTTTGCTTACACTTCGTTGCACTTTTACATGATTTCCGGCACTAATCTATTAACAAGATGCCACAGTACCAGTTCCCTGTTTTCTGATGTTTTTTATTTTAATAAAGTTGTACATAAAATATTCTCGAAATTGGACGAAACAAAAGCTGAAGTCAATATTTTACCGAAACGAAGACGAAATCCAGAGGGGGGTCGAAGAGGTGCCACAGGGCCAGACCTGCCCTTGGCGCGGCCTGGCCTAGGCCCGCGCCAAGGGGGGTGTGGGCCCCCAGGCACCACACTGACCTAAATCCTCCGCCTATTTATACATCTTCTCGGGAAAACCCTGGATACCCGAGCCTCCATCCATGAAAAGTTCCCTTGCGGCTGCCATCGCAGAACCCATCTCGGGGGGTTCTGAAGGTCTTCCCGGCACCCTGCCGGAGGGGAAATCATCGCCGAAGGCATCTACATCACCATGCCCGCTGACATAGGCATCCCCAATGGGCCTGCCAAAGATGGTACTCGGGGTTTACTGAAGGCCCACGACCCGAATATTATGAAGCCCGGAAGCCCAGTTAGAAGATAGTTTGGAAAGATAGAATTATATTAGGAATATTGACTTGTAACTATTACGGGATGAATTCAAATAGTCTCCCGGACTCTGTAATTTGTACATCACGAAACCCTTGGCTCCGCCTCCTATATAAGGGGGAGTCGAGGATCAAAGAAAGCATCGATTTCATTGTCAACAGAACCCTAGTTTCATAATAGTCGAGTACTTTTCCGGCCGAACCTTCGAGATCTACTTGCCCTTTACTTCCCTAAAAACCCTAGTCTACAATCTATAGACATTGACAAGTCAATACCTTGTCAATTGGCGCCGTCCGTGGGGAACGTCATCCACGACCACGTATTGACTTGTCAATACCTTGCCAATTGGTTGTAGCCTCGGGGCCTACTCCGAAGTGATGCATGAGTAGCTCATCCGTGGACTATTGGGTCCATAGTAGTAGCTAGATGGTTGTCTTCTCCACTTTGTGCTTCATGTATAGATCTTGTGAGCTGCCCTACATGATCAAGATCATCCTTATGTAATCTTATATGTTGTGTTTGCTAGGATCCGATGAATATTGTATACTATGTTGAGATTGATTATATATTCATGTCATATGTTATTTGTGATCGTGCATGCTCTCCGTTGCTAGTGGAAACTCTGGCCAAGTGGATACTTGTGACTCTAAGAGGGGGTATTTATACTCGATAGTAGGTTCATGCCTCTAGTTTTCTAGGAGAGTGACAATAACTTCTAAGATTGTAGATGTGATGTTGCTACTAGGGAGAAAACAACAATGTTTTATCCAAGGATAATTCTATTGTTTACTAGCTTTACACACATTGCTTAATGCAATAATCTGTTGCTTGCAACTTAATACTGAAAGGGGTTCGCATGATAACCGAAAGGTGAATTATTAGTCATAGATGTAGTTGGATTACGGTCTATGTATTATGTTGTAATGCCCAATCAAATCTCTTAGTAATCATCTTGTCATGTATGGTCGATATTCTATCAATTGCCCAGCTATAATTTGTTCATCCAACATGCTATTTATCTTTATGGAGAGACACCTCTAGTGAACTGTGGACCCAGTCCTGTTTCTTTTACACTGATAAATTCATCTACTGCAATCCTGTTCTGTTTATTTTCTGCAAACATCACTTTCCACTCGATACGTCTAATCCTTTGTGTTCAGCAAACCGGTGAGATTGACAACCTCCCTGCAAGTTGGGAAAAGTACTTTGATTGTGTTGTGTGCAGGTTCCACGTTGTTGCTGACGCCGGTAGTGCGTCCTGCCACTAGTCAGCTAGCAACACCTTCAGAAGTCTCGCCTTTCTCCTACTGGTCGATTAAACCTTGGTTTCGTACTGAGGGAAAACTTGTTGCTGTGCTCATCACACCTTCCTCTTGGGGTTTCCCAACCGCTTCCACCACAACTGCCAACAAGATTGTCTGGCGCCATCATCGGAGCACCATCAACGGGCCGCCACCCTCTCCCCATCGCGGCCCTACCGGAGAAGCTTAAGCACCAGCCGACCCTGTCACGCCGCCCTGCCCTCCCTAGCCAACGCCACACCTCCTCCCGTAAAACGCCACCACGGAACATCTCTCCTACCCACTGTCTTCGATGGTATGGACGCCGCCGGCGGCGGCGACCTAAGGGAAGAGATCGGAGGGGGCTATTAGGCTTCGTGGGAGGGGCTTCCAGAGCCACTCGGGAGGTGGCCGACGACCAGCAGGTATGATGCTCATATTCATTGCTCTGGGACTCGTGCATTGGTCGGAGGAAACAAAGATTAGCTCAGACAACAATCACCATCGACTTGAACGTAAGAAAGTTTAGTGGATTTATGTGTAGATGAACAGAAAACTTAAAACGGAGTCCAAGCTACACATATCCCTTCATTTGCAAACACTCAGAATTCGTATTTTAAAGTTTCAAAAAAAAACTGAAACAAAATTCTAGAGATAGCCAATGATGTATAATATAATGGCGTAGAATGTCAATACAAACAACTTCATATTCTAAGCTACACAAAAATGAAAGATTCTGACAAATTTTATATTAGTGAATAGTGCATATTTCAAGACTAAATTTGTCAGATTTTTTCAATTTCATGTAGCCCTAGAATACGAATCAGTTTGTATTGAGATTTTACACAATTGTAGAATACACCATTGACTACCTGCGGAATTTGTTTTTGCCTTTTTTTTTGAAACTTTGAATACGAATTCTGAGTATTTAAAAATAAATAGCTACACGTAGCTCGGTCTCCAAAACACCGCACTCAGAGATGAACCCCAGAAGCAAATCCAGCGTACATGCATTTCAGATATATTTTTCTTTCGGAGTTTATTGGTGTACAAATGTAGACCCTAGCTAGAATCACAAGGTAATGAAGACTGTACATATGCAGTTGGCTAAGATGATAAATTCATTCACAAAATGTTGTCATTGAATTCAGTTGGGAGAATCAACATATGTACTTTCCATACATACACTTTTACAAAAGAATTACAATGTTTCCTCTGACACACAATTAAAACAAATGAAAAAAAATCTATAACTCTTTTCTATATTTCCCTTTCTTATACTTTCCACCCAAAACTAAAAACTCGAGATAGAAAGAAACCAAACAACTCAACTATGAACACTCCTATTACAAAAAAAATCTTCAGTACCCAGGAACTTCACCAAAAAAAACTGCACCTGTTGTTACCCAGGAACTTCACCAAAAAAAAAAATGCACCTGTTGCTATTTCCTTTGTATACACAATGCAATTAATCAGTCTGTAAGCTGTTGTAGAAGAAAGTGGAACTGAGAGTTCTGCCTCAGTAGTGGTGGTGGCTCCACATCAGATGGGTTGATGTCAAGCATGAGTCTTGATATATCATCCAAGGATATTGGAATGCTGCAATTTCATTCATCAGGGTGTTAGATCAATGGCTACGGATGTTATTATTTTGATGTACATCTTTCTGCGGTAGTGTACATACCTTGAGTCGTCATCTAGCAAGAAAGAACTATTTGGAGTAGTTATTGAGTCATCAGTTGCCATTGTTCTCATATTTCCAATTACCTGAAAACACGATTATTTTTGTTACGAAAAGGGGGGAAATGCTGTAGCATTATATACTTTTGCATGCTTTCATGGAGCCATACATGCTAATGCTTGAAAATAAAAACATGTCTGTCCTAGCAAGCATTCATTTACCTCTTGAGATAGACCTTGTGCACCATATTTGTCGTCCCAGAACATTGTTCCAATGCGATATATTTGGCTGATGCTCAGAACCTGCGAAAATGAAATATTTGAAACTTGACGTTTTGCAAAATTCAAGCATTTTATAAGTTTGTTTTGTCCAGGACTTACGGGACAAAGATCATCCGTGATTTCATCCAAGGTTTTGTGTGACTTCTGATGTAAAACCTGCAATTTAATTTCATTAAGTAGGTACACCGTAGACATATGGACAATCTATGATTTTATATGAGCATCGTCTCAGGCATACCAGGAACCCAACTGCCTGTCTTATGTGTTGCAGTTCATCCCAAGATGTTCCTGCATACTGGATTACAAAAGATACATATTAGTCTGGTGATTTTCTGCTCATTAGTATTTTTCTTGTTACATTTGTACAAACTTTTACTTCACCTCTTCAGTTGTTGCAGAGCACCACTGCTCCAGTTCCTGTAATCCGGCTTTCAAGAATTCCCCATTGCTAAAGGAGCAGCATTCACGGCGGAGTAGCAAACTGAATGAAGAAATATAATTTTGCTATAGTTCAGACTCAAACCATCTGGTGAAGCATTGACTAATGATATCTCACATCACGGTGTCTATTCAAGAAGCATTAAATTGAGGTAAGGTGTACAATATTAGCAGTACCTGTTGAAGAGTTGGACGTTCATATATGCAAATACTTGACCAAATGTTTTCCTAATTATCATAGGAGGTACCTAAACAAAAAAGAGGAAAATCCTCAACAAATTTGTAAATTATTTTATATTTCCTTAAGGAAGACAGCTGAAAACAAGTTAGGTTGTACTCACATAATTATTGTTCATAGTTTCCAGTGTAATATTCAGGCACTTGACAATGTTTTGCCAATGCACACTTGATGCTTGCCTTGATAGTGCACTAGAGTGTATGCTTTTCAATGATCCTCGAGATGGTCTCACACGACCAGCTCTTGGAGCCTATGAACATGGAGAACTGTTAGAAATATCATATTGCGTTATACACAGATTGGGCGTAGAGATGCCTGACATACCTGTATGCACATAGTCAATAATGCACTTATTTCCTTCTTCAAGCTATCTCTGATCATGCCGTATATCTTCTCGACGTAGGCTGTTAACTGTTGCTTGAAACGTACAGCTGGATACTTAGCCTCTACCATTGGTTTAGTGTCTGTCCTTCCTATCATTCCACTGTATCCGCTTGAAATACCTAATCCTGACGATGATGATCGAGCATTCTGAAAGTGCAGTTTTTGGAACGTAAGCTCATTTTTTCCCCTGAATGTAGGAGATTTTCACTCCCCATTGCATTTTATGAAACTTAAAATACATAGTAGTAGAATTTGAAAACGAAAACAAAGATTGACCAGGAGGAGCCACGTCCAGATGCCCAACAGCCTCTGGACTACTATCACTATGCCAGCTTTTAAACAGAACTCCAACACGTAGGATGGACTACTATCACAGGTCAAAGGTGCTAAATGAATTTGAGATCTCAATCAAGAACTTCTTTTTCACGCAGAGCAAAAGTCTGGAACAAAAACTTACCTGTGTCATTCTATTGAACAGGTTTCCTGGTGCGGTCCTGCTGCGGTTTGATCCTTTTGTCGATGAACTGCTAGTTTTAAGGGTATTTTGTAGAAGGTGTAGGAGAGTTGATGTTGTCGACAACCAATAAGCTAGTTCTCCAGAACTTCCAGCATTCTGTACATATATTCAGCCAATGAGTTCGTCAACAACTTACCAACTTTCTTGTCACTGCAAAGGAAAATTATATAATAATCTATTGGAGCAACAACCTCGATAGATGACCTAATCGTATGGATGATACGGTCAAATATGTTAGTCTTTTCTGCTTCAAATGAGTGCCAGTGAAGGAGTGATTTGTAGACAATGCATGCTGCAGCTGGTCTTCTGTTGTCATATCTCCTATCTTCAGTCAGACTCTTGATGAGGACATCATGATTTTCCTGTGAAAGAGTGGAGGCAGAGCAATTGAAACAACACATTACTGAGCGTACACAATATCTGTTAATTAAACAAACGGAATTTGTTCCCCACAATGATATCGAATTGTACAAAATAACCAAACTTACTTGTTGTCGGTCTGTGAGCGATCTCTGTTTGCTTAAGTTCTTTATCGGAGGAACAACCAACTGCTCCTGAAAGCATAGTATATGTTGACATTAATCAAAGGATCTCCTTGGGTATATTTTCTGCTGTATTATGGAATGTTTGTTTGGTAGCACTGGGTTATAATACATACGTTGATGACGTTAAGTTCTCCAAGCTGTTGTCCATTCTCTAGAACCTGGTTAGATTTAAAACAAAACTTAGTGCAGTTTGTACTCGTATTTAATTGTTAAATCCAAAACAGTATCTCACTAAACCTTTCCTCAAGGGATTTTACCTTCATAGCTGATGGCTGAATCACTTCAGGAGCGACTGCTGCTTGAGCAGCTAGTGCAGAATTGCTGCGGAGCAACTGATTCTCCGACTCCAAGATGGCAATCTTGCTTTCCAGACTAGATATATCATTTATTGTATTAAGTTATGAGGCTTTCACAAAGGGAAGTGGTTAAGAATGCAAATGCATCGCATGTGTACTGTAAATATTTTACCTCTCTATTTGTTTTGTCTTATCGTCATCTGCTGATGCAAGCAACGATTGTTGACGTAGAACATGGTTTTCAGATTCCATGTTGGATAAATTTGTTTCAAGCCTGCACCATATATCACAAGGCAGTGAATGAATATGATATTTAATCTCTGCAAGTCAATTTTTCCAAACTCCAAAGCAATAAATTCATCAGTACCTACTAATCATCTCTTGAAGTTGATTAATCTTTGAGGCTCGTTCTTGTGTCTCCTGTGACAAGTCGTCCGACTGTTTTTGAATCTCAAAAAGCTTCTTCTCAAGATCTTCAGCCTTTGTTCTAAATGTACCAAGCTCTCCCTGTATCAAAACATGGGATACGATATTCTTTCTGTAGAATTGAAATTGTGAATCATTCTTTTGAGTAAAAATGTGGAAGTATTTATACCGTAAGTTCCTCATTTTGACTTGTCAACAACTCAACTTTTTCATTGTCCACCACTGGCACCTCTACTATCTTTGGTGGTGCCTGTTCAATTGCCAACTTTGCAGCTTCTTTCTCCTTTATTATTGCTGCATGGGCTTCCTCAAGCTTTTCTTGCATTTCTTGCAAGGCAGATTGTAACTTCGCAACTTCTTGACCCTTGGATGCCTCAAGGTCAATCTACCAGAAAGATATAATTTAGCAAACTCATTTGTGTCCAGGAAACATATTAGGATCTACATAAACAACTATCATCCTCTAAGCGAGTTACCCTCATATGCTTCTCAACATCTAATCTCCATGTGAGTTCCTCAACTCTCTTTTCCAGCTTGTCTTTTGCTTCTTTTAGTGCACCATTGTCTCTTGCTTCCTGTTTACACTCTTATGTTTTAGTTTACGATGTATCAAATACACATGAATGTTGTGTGACTTCCAGTTGGAAATCGGACAAACCATTTTGAGCTTCCGAAGTTCCTTTCTTGCAACACGTGCCCTCCAAGCGCACTGGAGAATCAGAGAAGCTCTTTTTTGCTGTTTGTAAGCAACATAAGCTTTGTGTTGGCGCCATCGAGTCTGAGATCCACAAAGTAGTTCAGTGTGGTTGATTATGAAATTATCTCTGTGTCACGATTCACATAATAATACAAACCTGGATGATCATGGCAGCTTTGGTCTCTCTTCTGAACCTGTGCTCCTTGCAAGCTGCCATTGCACGTAATCCTGTCTGTATTGTTATTGATGATTTGTATACTTGTATATAAGCTTTCCAGGCAGAACGAGTTCGTGTGTGCTTCTGTATGGTAATTGCAGCTGCGACTCTTCTCATGTGCTCAAAAAGCTTTCTAGCTAGTCGTGCTGCACCATTTGAGTAAAGTATATGTCAGTGTCAAGTCAGAGCTAAATAAGTACTTATATCCAAGGCATGAAGTACTGAATGCAAAGGAGTGGATACCTCTCCAGAACTTCTGAGTTTGAATGGAAGCTTTTTTTAAGCTGATGAAGTCCTTTCGCATAAGATGTGTTCTTATACGCCTCTGGATAAGTCGGACAGCATTGGACAATACTTCTGCTCTTCTAGCATCCAGCTCTGCCATCTGACCAGCTCTTAAAAACACCTTTGTTTTCCCTATCTGATAAAGAAAAGGGTATTCACAGTCAGTTCCAACTTGCAAATACATATATGGTGGATAAAGTTGTAATGCTTTACAATTTCCCACTTCCACTGTAGGTTACCTGATATCCCTTTAATCCCATTTTATCACATAATGCTGCGCACGCTGTCTTCTCGTCAGAACTGCAAAATAATTACACAAGAGACGCATATCTAACTGATTACCCATTAGAGTTTCATTTCGCAATCAGTTAGCATAACTGGAGGATACATACCTGTCCACAAGCTCTGGTGCAAGAACTCCAAACCGATCAATGAACTCATCAAATGTTCTCTTTGTCGGATAGCCAGCACAACTGATCCGGATTGCTTCCAAAACACCCTGCACCATGAGGCATGAGCAGAATGCAAATTTCAACAGAATTCAATGGATGAAAAAACAACATAAAAACATACATACCCCACATCTCAACTGGTTCAAAACATTGTCGTTTTCGAAGATGCCAGGTTTCAGTACAGTATTAGGCTTCACACATCTAATGTAGTGTGGTTCTGTCGTACTCAATGTTTCCATCAAGGCTTGTAGTTGTTGCTACACGTATTAGGGAATAGAGAAGTTACTGAGTATTCCAAGGATAAAGAAGATATTTAGCTCCAATATAACACACCTTAAAGCGAGTACCGATGGAAGAGAATTTGGACTGTTTAGAACTTTCCTCGGGTAATGGAGGAAATAGATTTGCAACAAAAGAGCACCTTGAGGAATTTAGTAGAGCTTGATGTTCAGCGACCACATAGTCTTTGTTCTTGTCAAGAAAATAGTCGGCTTGATATGTGACCTATCAAGTAGAAAAGTGTGTTCAAAGTCCTTGATGACATATATCTAATTATCATAATATCACCGAACTAATTCTTACATCTCCTGCATAGTGGTTGATTGTGAAGGCAGTCCTGGCAAGTTTGGGCTTGCTGAAGCGCTTATGTGCTTTGTATGTTTGATACATCTTTTGTGCAAATGTCTCATGAGTGGACTTTGGAAACATGCTGCGTCATGGATAAGCATATGTCAAATACTTACATTTACCTTCATTTTGCATGCCAGGAAAACTATCCTATGCTATTTTTAATGGGAAAATGCTAAAGAATATTATCACTGTTGCAGTGTCAGTTTCTACAGAAAACTACATCCAGAATAATTCCAAAGTAAGAACATCATTCTTTTGGGCCAAAACATCACTACCCATACCATGCCTCGTCCAGGAGGGCTATTATTCCTCCAGGTTTCTGCACAAAATATTCAAGTGCCATTGATTAGTAAATACTTGATTCATCTGTTCAAGTTCATATACAATTTCTGATATGCTCAGGGGAACTACCTTCTCAATCAGGTCCAGCACATCCTGATTGTCCACAAATTCCACATAGCTCCAGTCAATTTCATCCCTTGTATATTCTTCTTGTTCCATCTTGAATACATGCTGCCAAATGAACACACATGTTTCTCGAGATATTAAATATATTTCATAATCATTTTATGCTAGTACCTATAGGCCTTAGCTAACCTGATTAAAGTGTTGCTGCAACTTCTCGTTTGTCATGTTGATGCACAGTTGCTCAAAACTGTCAAATGGGCAGAAAGTGGATCATGTTCCAGGTATTAAGAAACTGGAATTTATATCATACTTGAAATTATGTAATGTAACAAAGGTACTAACGGCAAACCTGTTGACCTTGAAACTCTCAAATCCATATATATCCAGCACTCCTATTATACTGATTGCATCAGGATCTTGACCAATCGAATTATTAATCTTATCCACTATCCTGTTAACCCAGATAAGAATAACCTTTCTGATTAAATGGCATACAGTACAGTAGTGATGGAAGAGAGAAGTCCAAGGTGCTAAATTATTACTCCCTCGGTTCCTAGATATAAGGTGTATAGTTTTGGGCATGGAAATTAAAGAACACACATTGAGGGAAAATTACAACAGGTTTAGATGGGATTTTCCCTGGACAACTGATGTGAGAAAATAGAGGAGTTTGTAAAAGATAATAAAACATATTCAAATCCTTAAAAAAGTTGTCCAGAGAAGTTGTGCAATGCAATAGACCTTATATTCTGGATTTTTTTCAAAAAACTATACACCTTATATCTAGAAACGGAGGGAGTAGCACTTATGACATTCAAACTAATACATTGTTGGTTTGTACACATATCTGACAATGTAGGAATACTAATAAAAAGTAACAGTTGATAGTTTTCTTATTTGATGCAATGATGATTTAATATTTCACTCTTACCAGTCAAAAAGTCGTGAATACACTGTCTTTGCCAAGGCATCGCGACTCTGTAAAGCAGAATCTGGATCGAGAGGTTTTGTAATATTTCCATCGGGTGTTACAATAACACGCTGACAAAGAGAGTCTTCAAGGGACTTCTCGTCACACCTAAGATACAATATGCACTTAAGTATACCATAAAGATGCAAATCACCAAATATAAACCATTGAGAGAAATTAGACATACATTAGCAGTTCTGCCACTGTTTTAAGGTGATTGATTGATTTCTCATCCCTCAACCTTGACGAATCAATTTCTTGCCCTTTGGAGAAATTAATGTTTCCTAGATGAAGGATTGCTGCTACTACTCTAAAGATTGCATCCTTGAGCAGTGAAAGAGATTAATTAGTTCTAGCCCCAATGATAGCGTTACTATTTCATGGACGTCTCATAATAGTTTCAGATACCTGTTCTTCTTGAGAAATGCCAACTATATCCATTGCATTTCTCGTTTCTAGGTATTCTCTTGCATCGTCCACATTAGCTACTTCATAGCAGCTTGTTTGGTTCAGGTAATGAAATGATCGCGGGTCTCCCACCTTAAATCTTTTTACATCCTGAAATTAGTTAAACATTATGAAGAAGTTAGTATTTGGATCTGGAGATGTTAACCATGCAGATATGGTAAATACTATTTACTGGTTGTTCAGAATTACCTCGGGTGGTGCAGAACATAGCATGTAAAAGCAATGGTAATTCCGTTCAGGATCAGAGACCTGGCATACTCGTGAGCGTTCAAGGAGGTACGTGCGAACAGCGGCACCAGATATCTTGCCGTATTTGTCGAATTGGATTTCAACAAACTTACCAAATCGGCTGGAAACCATGGACATGTTAAGTGTAAAAAATGGAAAAGATCTGCTGCAGAAGTGTAATTGTAGTTGTTAATTCAAGAATCCACCTGGAGTTATTATTCTTCACCGTCTTCGCATTACCAAATGCTTCCAGTACCGGGTTAGACTGAGTGTGTTGTACAAGAATTCATAGAAAGTTAGTGGGACATTCTAGAAGGAAAGAGTGAGAAAGAAGATGAATAAAAAAAATGCCGTGTCTTCCTACCTCTAGAACTTGTTGCTCAACAGTCCGTCCCTCGGTTCCAGACCTTCCTCCCATGAACGCAAGGTACCTCATGAGCATCTTGGTCGTCTCTGTCTTGCCAGCACCACTCTCACCACTCACCAATATTGACTGGCTTCCGTGTTCATTGATCATTGCCCTGAAAATTATTGTCAGCAACAAAACCATGATGAACATCAGACACAACACAATTCAAATGTCCAAAGAAGATGACACACACACACCTGTAACAAGAATCTGCAATCGCGAAGAGATGGGGGCTGAGCTCCCCAAAGGTGGCGCCTTTGTACTGCTCCATCATGTGCACATCGTAAAGATGTGGCAGCCTCTGGAAGGGATTGACTGCAATCAAGATGTTCCCGGTGTACGTCTACCGGATCATTTACCAATGTCAGACAGACAATTAACTAAAACTGTTCTTTTTTTGACAGGGGGAGCATCAAAGATGGACAGTCCAGGATTACTCACGTATATCTCGTTAAGCCCGTACCGGCAAGCAAGGTTATGCAAGACTCCCGGTTCATGTAGGTAAGCGAGTTTCGTCATGTCGTCCACTCCGGCCGGGGGCGCTTCCGTGTCCTTGGGGTATATGCTCGCGAGGCTGGCCACAACCTGAAACCAATGATCCAAGAACTCATGTCCTAAGTAACAGGCATCAATCGGCAATGAAAAGCAACAACATTAAGGCAATTCAGCCAATGGGGGAGCACACTAAGGCAATTCAGCCAAATCTACAAACAGGTGGCAGGCACTGATCGACTGCTACGACCAAGCACGGATTGATTTGAAATCTGCGTCGTCCTTGGCAGAACACCTGTGGTAAAAGCCAGCATCTAGAGAGCTCTGCTCAGGTGTGTCCTGTGCGGACTCACTCACCGTTTTGCCATTGGTGGTGGCGACGGTGACGTCGCCGCCCTTGATCCCGGTGACCTCGCCGTCGACCCAGGCCTCGTCGGGATCCTCCAGCCACACCTGCGAGCCGACGATGATGTTGACCGGAGTCCCCTGTCCGAACCAACAAGAAACAGGTCAGCTAGCTCGAGTGGTCGACCAAGAAACGGGCCGGCAGCAACTAGCCACCGATCACCGGCACGATCGTGCGCACGGCAGGCCAGCTGTGTTAGAAATAATAATCTTGTCTCTGGTTAAGTTTGGTGATTAGCACATGTGTACTAGATAGTACTAATTGTTGTCCTAATCACTACGTTAGAGTTTGTCTAGAGCTAGTCTAATTAGAAGTTGCCTTGCATGGCTGTTAGGCGTGTCCGGTTTGGAGTTAGATTAGTTTGAGTCGATCTAGGTCATAGTCTAGCTCGTCTACGAGCTGAGTCCGGCCAGGTTTTCCTTTGTTCCTGACGACCGAGTAGGTATAGGATGTTGGGTCGGTTAGCAAGTTGCCGATCTTGGTCATAGTTAGGCTGGCTTGCGTGTATATAAACAAGGCCAGGGTCATAAGTTTGTATTGTGAGTTGTGGAAAAACAGAAAAGCAATAAAGAGGAAAATTTAGAGGGTGCGACACGCACCCTTGGCGATAAATTTTGTGTTTGTGTGTGTTCGACTAATTTGATGTGATCGATCCGTGGGCGAATCCCAACAATTGGTATCAGAGCGAGGTTCAAGATCTGAAGCTGTGCTTGCCCCGGGGAGGCGACCCGTACTAGCGCCTCGGGGCGGGCGATCGTCGTTCGGCGGAACGACAAGGAGGAGACGGCGGAGAGTTGTCGTCGCAAGGTGGTGGAGCTGCGGATGATCGTTGACGGGAGAGGTGGTGCCGAGGTGCGGTGCCGGGAGTCTCGTCAAGATCGTCTTCGGTGGAGTCGGATGAGTCAAAGAGTCAAGTGTGTGCACGTCTACACGTGCGGTCGTTGTCGTGTCAGTGAGTCGTCGTTGTGTCCAAGTGCTCGTCTCCGTGAAGATTTGTTGCAGTTGAAGCGTGTCAAGTGTGTGAGGTGTGCACGGTGTTCCGTGAGTTATGTCCATGTCCTCGTGGAGCGTCCTGGTTGCGGCCAGCAGGGTTCGGTGCGATGCCGAAGGCGGACGGTGGTAGGGAAAGCTACCGTAAAGCGAGGAGGTGTGTGTGCAGTAGGAGGAGAAGCTACTGTGCGCAAGTACAAGAGGAGTATGGTGCAAACCGAGTGTGAGGACCGCAATAGCGCTGGCACATATGTGCGAACCGAGTGCGGGAGGCCGATCAATGGCGGTGGCAAAGCATAGCAGAGCAGAGGTGCACTGCATGTTTCCTGCGTGGTCATACTGACTGTACGGACATGACAATGAAGACTATGAAGATGTGACGTGAAGCTGCGGGAGTCAAGATCGGGAGGTGTACAAGGAGATGACAAGTCAAGATTAGGGAGAGATTGTTAGAAATAATAATCTTGTCTCTGGTTAAGTTTGGTGATTAGCACATGTGTACTAGATAGTACTAATTGTTGTCCTAATCACTACGTTAGAGTTTATCTAGAGCTAGTCTAATTAGAAGTTGCCTTGCATGGCTGTTAGGCGTGTCCGGTTTGGAGTTAGATTAGTTTGAGTCGATCTAGGTCATAGTCTAGCTCGTCTACGAGCTGAGTCCGGCCAGGTTTTCCTTTGTTCCTGACGACCGAGTAGGTATAGGATGTTGGGTCGGTTAGCAAGTTGCCGATCTTGGTCATAGTTAGGCTGGCTTGCGTGTATATAAACAAGGCCAGGGTCATAAGTTTGTATTGTGAGTTGTGGAAAAACAGAAAAGCAATAAAGAGGAAAATTTAGAGGGTGCGACACGCACCCTTGGCGATAAATTTTGTGTTTGTGTGTGTTCGACTAATTTGATGTGATCGATCCGTGGGCGAATCCCAACAAGCTGGCTGGCTAGCTAGAAGAAACAGAGCAAGAAAACAAGCTGACCATTTTGACCGATTTAGTCCACGGATGATGAACTCAGCTCGATCGCCGACGCGAGCGGATTCCTGCTCATGCGAGGGATCAAACTTAATAATACTACCAGAAGATCTTGCGAGCTGGAGCTGGAGCTGGAGCTGTTGCGAATGCGCGCACGCGAACAACTGGAAAGGGAGGGCAGGCTAGCGATCGATGCGATGGCAGCAGGGGAGGGAAAAGGAATATACAAGGTGGTGGGAGCGGAGTGGGGTGGCGGTCGCGGGGTGTGAGCTGGTTCAAGTCGCCCTTTTTGGTGGGAAAGTTCGGCACCGCTCCGCTACGGCCACCCCGCGACGGCGGCTGTGGCCGGTGCTTCCTCTGTTTCCCCATTGGTGATCTGCTCCCGGTCCCGGAATTCGGTGTGCCACCGAAAGGCCGAAAAGGAGGCAGAAATGGTCCATTTCCGATTTCTCTCCGATACAGCGACAGCGGCTGTGGCTTTGAAGCAGTTACATTTTCATTTTGTGGTTGTTGGACTCCGGTGTATTAGCA
This sequence comes from Lolium perenne, assembly GCF_019359855.2. Taxonomy (NCBI): domain Eukaryota; kingdom Viridiplantae; phylum Streptophyta; class Magnoliopsida; order Poales; family Poaceae; genus Lolium; species Lolium perenne. The sequence goes on from NC_067247.2 coordinate 67,681,934, forward strand.
CGTGCGCTTGATTTATTTTTTCAAAATACAATACTTTCGGAAATGCTCGCTCACACCATAAACTCAGGTCTATAAGCGCACGCACATCCTATTTCTATGAGTATCTTCGAGAGACTGAGTCCAAGAATTGATTCATCAGGTTTTAAAACGGATAAACACGTTTGAAATTAGACAAGGAATGACTTCATTGGTATTTAAAAGATCCTATGTCTCCTCTAAAAAGAAGGTAAAATATGAGAATGGATTTTATACACATGCATGAGTGTGGGTGTTTCATCACTCTCGATTTATTTCTCGAGATTTCCGCTCGCCGTGGTAGATGAAAAAGTAGCTTTCACTCATTTTTTAATCCAAATCTTAAAGAAAAAAAGAATGATGTCGAAAACACCCACACCCATACATATAAGTACAAAAGTATTTCCGAATATGTGTCTTTTAACACAAAACACATTAAACGTATATATCATCTGGCTAATCACATGCAGATTTAACACTTTTTAAAAAAGAAAATGAACGTAGCCGTAAAATCCGCACTCCGATGCTCCATCTCCGTTTCTTTAACGTTGTTTCCGAATTTGTGAAATTGTTCCCTCCAAAAAGATATCGTGGTCTACGAGTACATCCACTCTAGGGTACATCTCATCATGCTTGGATTAGGGTTAGGGATCACGGCAACGTTCTTGCATCGATGAAGCAATGACACAAGTGGAAGTGGCATGAACAGCTTGGTTGGTGCATTAAGGGATGTGGAGATGTCGCAGAAGACTGGGGAAATTGAAGTATGACACATTCTTTACGCTAGAGGACGAAACATCGAACATGTTGTTATTCATGGTAAGTTCATGCACACATGTTGGTTAGTTCATTTGAAATAAAGTTCCATAGACTAGCGTAACAATTTTTTTTAAAAAGGTCACAAACTTGAGAAGGTACATCCCCTCTTGAAAACATATGATTTTCGAAGACACTGACACTCGCTAAGATGCATATTTAACTATTTCTTTTTGTGCATGTATGTTAGTGCAAAACTCTAAAATTTTATGTCAGGTGACTGATTTTAACGAGAGAAAAATCTGACTATTATTTTAACCATAAAATTATAAATATATTCATCAAATTTTTTGATATCTTGCAATATATAAATAATAAATATATCTTCACGTGTTTTATAGATCTTCACATGTATTGCCAGATAATGTTGTGCCTCCACCATTTTATCCAATAAGCCGTTCCTAGGGTAGCGATTCATGTAAGCTGCCAGCAAGATCCATTGTTTTCCAAATGGAGGTCGTTGAATTACCGTAGTAATCTCAAACATTCACTAAATGTGCAATTAATTGTGGATAATCTCAAAGTCCAGATCGGAAGTCAGAGCATAGAACTATCGCGTGGCCCCAGCGTGAACTTGACGTCTTGTCTCAACGACGGCAGTGGCCCAGAGGCACGTCAGAAATCATTATTTTCTGATCTTGGCCGGTGCAAAGAAAAGGGACGTCTTATAAAAGATGGAAGAGGATGACCTAGCCTTTCGGCCGTTGCATCTTTGGTGGCCGCCACCAGCACGTTCTCACCCGCGTTCTGCACCAAATTTGACACATGAACCCGGATGAATTTGCCTCGAGCGACACAATGCAACCACGCATCACAAGGGTGAAACTTTTGGTCGATGTGTTGTTTGCAGCTGTTCAGTGTTTCATTCCAAAGTAAGAACAGTGGACAGTGTATAGTTCTGGGCCCCGACCATTTAAGCGAGTATAGTTCTGGAGTTTGCCGCTCTCATCCAGTTTTTTTTTCGAAATGGGTGTATTCCCGGTCTCTGCATCGGTTGATGCACACAATCTTTTATTTAAAAAGTGAATATTCAAGAGTTATAATTCATGTATCAACGAGGGTCGATACAAAAATCAACCATCTAAAAATAAGAAGCATGCATGCTAAGCAATCTAAGCATCTTCTAATCTCTTAATAGGCCGTCAAGTAGGCTGGTAAAAAATATCTCAGTTGCATCTAGAAACCATGCACTCCCGCTGATCCTCCGAGAGTAAGAAGCGCCAAAGCTGGATCTAGTGGACCATAGTGTGAATAATCTGTAAAAGTTAGTAGAATTCTTTTTTGTTAAAAACAATATCTTTCTTGCAATTCCATATCGACCAACATAGCCGAAACATTGACGCGAATCCTAGCTTTATCTGTTTTGTCCGCTCCATTGAGCCAATTTCCAATGCCGCTCTCATCCAGTGTGTACAGTAATAAGGATCCAACCACGTGGGTGAAGAAGAGAAGAGTTCGAAATTACTCCATCCCTTCTAAAATAAGACGTTTTGGTAGTATGATTTGAACTACTAAAAGATCGTGTATTAAAAAACTGAGATAATATATTATGATGTATTCATTGTTTAACATTAATCTCTATTTATTTTGCTCGACACTGTTTGCCTTACTATTGCCTAGCAAACTAGTTTGGTCATAGAAAATGATACACATAAATACTTTATCGAAATTTAGATGTATCTAGACACTCTTTAGTATATAGATATATCTTTAATTTAGATAAATCTTTATCATCTTTTTATAGATGGAGGGAGTACAAAAATAGTAGTAACCATTCAACGCACGATCTCAACTGCACATTCTACCGACTACGATCAAACTTCCTTTTTAGAGGTACCTTCAAACTTTTTTGTAATGTACCATCAAACTCCATTCCTTAAGACTTCCAAGCTATTCCATGCTCGTACCATCTCCGGTCACCAGCAGAGGAGGTGGAATTCCTTGTCGGGCTTCTAGCTACCCAATCACGAAGATATGTCCCTTCCTGCAACACGAGTGTTTGGTCAAATGCAGAGCTAGGCTACAGCACTCCGTCTACTCGTGCCATCGTCTCGGTGGAGGAAGAAGTTATAAGAGGACATAACAATAAAAATATTAAAGCACTTTCCCCCTCCACCGCTCTCAGCCTGCTACAGTAGACTTGAGAGTCTCCACCTTCTGACCGGGCCGCTCCGCCAGGCTAGCTGGCCGGAGTTGGTCGTGGTGAGGCGCCGGAGTAGTCTAGGTCTAGTTTTAGGTAGGTTCTTTGGTTGTCTTGCGGCTAGATGCCGCCGTTTGGGGCTTATCCCCGTAGTGGAGATGGAGTTGGAGGTCGGCGCCGCCAGATCTCCGGCGATCTAGGGCTGGTGATGACCCTGATGATGCTTCTCTGGTTGGAGCAATTTGGGAGATTGACCAGCACCATCTCCCTCAATAAAGATGCGGCGGTGGATCTCTGCTGGATGCATGGAGCCCAAGATGTTGCAGTTCTTCTGGCCGGCCATGGAGGCGAGGAGGAGAGCTGGCCCGTCTTGGTGAGTTCTGTTTTCACTCCGCTCTTGGCCGGCCTTGGCGGCGAGGGAGAGGGGAGTGGCAGCTCCTTGTTCATGAATCTGCTTTCGAGATCCCCACTTTTGGCTCGAGGTCGACCCTGGAGAAGATCTGCTGCGTCGTGCCCTGCTCCTGCCTACCGTGGTGGTACGGAGAGCGGATGCGATGGTGGTGATCTTGCCTGCGGTGTTCTTCCTCGAGCTTTGCCTGCGGGGTGCTATGGAGAGGCTTCGTCAAGCTCTCCTTGTGCGGAACACATGGCGTCCATGTTCGGCAACATGATCCTTGGCCGAAAAGGCGGCCCGAATTCTACCTCCACGGCGGAGGCTTTCTCTGGTGCCAACTGCTGGAGCTCGGCACTGCTACACCCTCAAGTGGTTCGTCCCCGATGGTGCGGCGGTGACCAGCGGTGTTGGTACTTCGTCGGAGCAGGGCCAACGAGCAAGCTGTCCTCAGATCTCGGCGGCGACGCCTGGAGGTCACCGGCGATGAATGGTGGCGGAGATGCCCGTGTCCTCGATTGTGTTTTCATCTTTTTAGGCAGGGTGTTTCTTGTAAATTTGGAGGCCCTTACTTCGAATTTTAGGTCCTTTGTTTGAGTGATGTCTAAGGGCTTCTTTGTAAAATGTACCCGCCACGTGTGCTGTTAATGGAGTTGCATCGGGGTCGTTCTAGACCCCTCCCTTTGTTCAAAAAAAAGAGGACATAACGGTGAATTTTGTAGCGTTTTTTTCATTCGAAAAGGAAGGATGGCCTCCTAAACTCTACATCATCAGAGGCACTTTTATTTTTGCGGGGGAAACAGGATTGTATTAATTACGTAAGAGTGTCATTACAATCCTGAGCGATCTGGTCCAAAAGAAACTCCGGAGCCGAACCTATCCACACATTGGATCTACTTTCTATCATACCAACTCTAGCTAGTTCATGGCTTATACTATTATAAGTTCTTGGAATTTTAGATATAGAGACTACACGTTCAGAGGCAATCAACATTCTCAAGTCCTCCACTGCGTGTCCTAGACTTGACGCATCGCTCCTCTTGCTCAAGGTCATCCGTACTAGTTCCAAGCTATCCATGATCCATCTCCACTAGTATACCTTCATGAGAGTGATCAAGGGCCAGCTTAACACCCTCCATACATGCCTGAATCTCTGCATTCAGCGATGACGAACAGAAATGCAGGTTTTGACAAGCTGTCATGACGACAGTCCCATCACCACGCCGTAGCTAGTATGATGCATGCACCGGCAACACCCGTTTGAGAAACGAACGCCCCATCGATGTTCAGTTTAAGGAGGTCGTGAGGTGGTTTACTCCATCTCTCCGTCGTGGCCAGGAAGCTCACCATAGGCAATGGCACCTGTTGATCTCCTGCGGGTTGTTTGCCTTTGATGATTACCTCTGGATCAACCTGACGGATATTTTCCAGGGATTGCATATAGCTTCGGATGAAAGTTTAGACACTTATATAGATGGCAAGGGTTTATCGTGAGTAATCTCGTTGCGGGCATGTCAAGCCCTCCAAGCAATCATAAAGATACGGCAACGCATATCCATTGGTGCTACCTCCAGCCAGTACTCTAGCCAATCTGCTCTTCCCATTGATGTTGGTACTTGGGAATAGACCAAATTTCATACATTGCCGCCCACAATGCAGCTGCATGCGGACATCTAACCAAGGCATGGTGAGTATCCTCGCTTTCGTGCCCACAAATACGACATAACCCCGACACATGCATATGTCTCCTTTTCTTGTTCTCCTTAGTGGCAAGTGCATTGGAAATCGCCTTCCAAGTAAAAACACGGTTTTTCTTCAGGATGTTGCACTTCCAAAGTTTCTTCCAGACCGGCCTGTCTCCCAACGGAGCCATGCTACATGCGACAGATGGCCGGTCTTGCTGAGATAGTTGGAGCCCCATCTATACGCACTATGGATTGAGAAACATCCGCTACTTTCATGTTGCCAAGCTATAAAATCAGCAAGTTTCCTAGATGAAGTTTTAATACGCATGATGATATCAATTGGTAGGAAAGTTTTGCAGACCAGTGCCTCATTCACTTGTTATTCTCATCAAGCAACCTAGATACCCGGATCAAACGTGATCGTCCTTTGGGCCCAAAAGGTTTCATCACTGTCTCTCTCGATATCCAGTTATCACGCCATATCCGCATAGAACGCCCATAAGCAATGGCATGTTTCAGTAGCTCTAAGCCATAAGAGATGGCACTCCAAGTTGGGGATGGATTTCCCGTGAACACTGTATCAATCATATTTCCTTGTGGGTAGTACTTCGCTCGTAGAACCCTAGCGCACAGACCGTTTGGCATGTGAATAAGCCTCCACGCTTGGCGTGCCAATAGAGCTTGGTTAAACAAGCACATATCTCCAAACCCCATGCCACCATGAGGACATCCCAGCTGACCAGTGTGTTTTCCTCTTCCCTCTATCAGCTCCCCACCAGAAGTCATGGATCAATTTTGTAAGGTCATCACACACATACATGGGCAGCTCAAAAAACCTATAACATATGTTGGCAGGGCCTGAGCCACTGCCTTGATCATTATCTCCTTACCACCCTGTGATAGATCATTCCACTGCAAAATCCTTTTAGATAATTCAGCTTGCAGACTATCAAATTTTCCCTTATTCATTCTACCTTCAGGTGTAGGCAGCCCAAGGTATTTCTCCTCAAAAGCATCCTTCTGAATGTTTAAGATTTCATTTATACCACTCTTCGTCTCCTCACTACACATCGGACTGAAAAGGGTAGAGCACTTTGAATCATTGATCAGTTGGCCTGTTGCCTCCGCAAACGTGTCAATAACATATTTAACTCTCTCCGCTTGCCCACACTCAGCTTTGAAAAACAGTAGAGTGTCATCGGCAAAAAAGCAGGTGAGATATACTCGGCGCTTGATAACCCACAAGTATAGGGGATCACAGCAGTCTTCGCGGGTAGTAAAACCCAATTTATTGATTCGACACAAGGGGAGACAAAGAATACTTGAAAGCCTTAACAGCGGAGTTGTCAATTCAGCCGCACCTGGAAACAGACTTGCTCGCAAGAGTTTATCAGTAGTAATAGTTTTATAGCAGTAGCAGTAGTGAAATAACAGCAGCAGAGTAACACAGACAGCAGTAGTGATTATAGTAAACAGCAGGATTAAAATATTGTAGGCACGGGGACGGATAACGGGCGTTGCATGGATGAGAGAAACTCATGTAACAATCAAAGCAGGGCATTTGCAGATAATAATAAAACGGTGTCCAAGTACAAAGCAATCAATAGGCATGTGTTCCATATATAGTCGTACGTGCTCGCAATGAGAAACTTGCACAACATCTTTTGTCCTACCAGCCGGTGGCAGCCGGGCCTCAAGGGAATCTACTGGATATTAAGGTACTCCTTTTAATAGAGTACCGGAGCAAAGCATTAACACTCCGTGAACACATGTGATCCTCACATCACTACCATCCCCTCCGGTTGTCCGGATTTCTGTCACTTCGGGGCCATTGGTTCCGGACAGCGACATGTGTATACAACTTGCAGGTAAGATCATAAAACAATGAATATCATGATGAAACAATAACATGTTCAGATCTGAGATCATGGCACTCGGGCCCTAGTGACAAGCATTAAGCATAACAAGTTGCAACAATATCATCAAAGTACCAATTACGGATACTAGGCACTATGCCCTAACACTCTTATGCTATTACATGTCCAATCTCATCCAATCCCTACCATCCCCTTCGGCCTACAGCGGGGGAATTACTCACACATGGATGGGGGAAACATGACTGGTCGATGGAGAGGCGTCGGTGATGATGATGGCGATGATCTTCTCCAATTCCCCGTCCCGGTGGAGTGCCAGAACGGAGACTTCTGGCTCCCGAGATGGAGTTTCGCGATGTGGCGGTGTTCTGGAGGGTTTCTGGCGACTTCGACTTCTTGGTCGCGATTTTTAGATCAAACCCCTTAAGTAGTCCAGAGGAGGGCGTCGGAGGCCGGCCGAGGGAGCCACACGCTAGGGCCGCGCGCCCCCCTCCTGGGCCGCGCCGCCCTAGGGTGTGGGGCCCTCGGGCCTCCACCTGACTTGCCCTTCTGGCTCCGTGAGTCTTCTGGAAAAATAGGACCTTTCGCATAAATTCCGAAGATTTTCCTGAAAGTTGGATTTCTGCACAAAAACGAGACACCAGAACAGTTCTGATGAAAACAGCGTTAGTCCGTGTTAGTTGCATCCAAAATACACAAATTAGAGGCAAAACAATAGCAAAAGTGTTCGGGAAAGTAGATACGTTTTGGACGTATCAACTCCCCCCAAGCTTAGCTTATTGCTTGTCCTCAAGAAATTCAGTTAACAACTGACGTGATAAAAGAACCTTCACGAACACATTTGTTCATATGATGTATATATTCTCATGATATGGCTAACACTTAGGCAGTTCATAATAAGATACATGCAAATAAGATCATCTAATAGCTATGTCAATCATGGAAAAGTACCAACAATTAATAATAAGCATCATGAATCATGTCTATAAGCAGGATTGCAATGTTCATAAAAGAGTATGATAAAGTGGTATCTCGCTTGCCCATATTTGATCAGCAAAACATAAATGCCCAGGCACCTCTGAAGTTCATAGAAAGACTAGAAATAGTGATTGTCAAAGATAAAAGCATCAAAGTTATACCGCAATCAATCATATTTTGGGACAAGCATATTATACTAAGAATGACAGTTGTGCTCTCAAGATAGTGCTCAAAGAAAGGATGGAGACACAACATAAAAGTAAAATACTGACCCTTCGCAGAGGGAAGCAGGGATTAACATGCGCTAGAGCTTTTCATTTTTTTTAAACAGGAGTAAAATTATTTTGAGAGGTGTTTGTTGTTGTCAACGAATGGTAATGGGTACACCAACTACCTCGCCAACCGGAATTTCAAGAGCGGCTCCCATTAAGGACGTTTTATCTCTACCAACAAGGTAGATCATCCCTCTTCTCTTTTGTTTACACACGTATTTTAGTTTTTATTATGAGTGACACTCCCCCCAACCTTTGCTTACACAAGCCATGGCTAACCGAATCCTCGGGTGCCTTCCATCAATCACATACCATGGAGGAGTGTCTATTTGCAAAATTAAGTTGCTTACTGATGAATCAGAGCAAAACATGTGAAGAGAATTATTAATGAAGTTTGATTAATTGGGGCTGGGAACCCCATTGCCAGCTCTTTTTGCAAAATTATTGGATAAGCGGATGTGCCACTAGTCCATAATGAAAGTCCGTCAATAGTAAATGACAAGGTTGAAAGTTAAACACCACATACTTCCTCATGAGCTATGAAACATTAACACAAATTGAGAAGCATTTTGAAGGTTTTAAAGGTAGCGCATGAGAATTTACTTGGAATGGTTTGAAATGACATGCATAGGTATTTATGGTGGACACTTTGGAACAACTTGGTTTTCAGGCGTTTGGAAGCACGAGCAGCGTTCCCGCTCAGTACAAGTGAAGGCTAGCAATAGACTGGGGAGCGACAAATCAAGAGAGCAGTCACTGTCATAATCATGCTTGCGGCAAAATAAATTAACGGAGGCATAAAAGTGATACAAGAACTCTGAAGCAATGTAAATCATAGAGGCTTAATTGACTTTTGTTCAGTCATGTGCATGCGTGAGCATGTGCCAAGTCGATATAAATGAATTATTCAGAGGAGGATACCACAATGTCATACCTACTTATGAATAAAACAATGCAAGCAAACATCCATGACATGCTACTCATATTAATAAATTGGAGCTAAACATGAGAGATCATGAACTACTAAACTTTCTTAAATGACATATACCTCACATGAACCAACTAAGCATGGTCACATGGATGAGTATATGTACAAAAATGAAAACAAATAGAGTTCATACCAGCCTCTCACCACAATCCAATTGTCGTAGATCGTCATTATTGCCTTTCACTTGTGTAGCTTGGATAATATGAAATGAAAACCACGCTCCAGCAACCGAAGACCATTGAACTCATAATGAACTTTACAAACCAAAGAAGAACAACAAATATTTTTGGAGTTTTCGAATTGGAAACAAGAACAAAAGGAAACAACCAAACAAAGCAAAATCTTTTTGGATTTTCTTATAGCAAATCAACGATAGCAAATAAAGCAAAATAAATGCAAGAAACCAAAACAAACAAATGGTGAAGAGAAACAACAGAAATATTTTTGGTCTTTTTGTGTTTAGGAAAGAAACAAAGCAAAAACAAAAAATGGCAAACTAGAAAAGTCACATAAACACAAAGTAGCAGAAATTCGTCAAACTTGACAGCAGTACAGTACTCGATTTTTAAGAAATTCTTCCACTGCTCAAATCAAAAAGTGTTCAACTAATGAAAGTTAGATAACAACCTGGGGAACGTGCACAAAAATTGTCTTCACAAAATATCGTTCTGGATATTTTTGAGAATTTTTTTGGTAACAGTCCAGAATCTGTTTTCAGGCAGCACTTCCCCAAATATCATCTCCCTCTCATTAGAAAACCACTCAAAGAAACTAAACAAGTATATACAAGTATCCAGCAACCATAATATGCAAAGAATGAGTGATGCCGGTATACCTCCCCCCAAGCTTAGGCTTTTGACCTAAGTGGAGTTCAACCCCAGCGAGGGTCGCTGTTCCTCGCCGGTGGATCATGCATGGCGTAGTCATAGTAAGGTCCCTGTGCAGAAGAAAAGCGCGGAGGCTCCACATGTCCAAAATGTTGATGCGAAGAACTTGCTGCATCGGATGACAAGTCGAGGTGTTCCTCGGCCTCCTCTGTGTTGTCTCTTGCATGATGGCCTCCTCCCTCTATGTGTGCATTCAGTGCACCTTCTGTGACTGACCAATCCTCCCTGGAATCAAGGTTAAATAGAACAGGCGCAGGCAATCTTACTAGTTTTTCAGTTTTCTTAGTTGTTCTCCAAGTCTTCTTGTAAAATGTTATCTTGTAAGACAGGTTACTCAAGTTAGATGAATCAGAAACAAATTCATGTTTAATCATGGAGACTATGTCAAGTTTTTCGATGGAAAGTTGAATATCAAGATGGTGAGGTTCTAATCCATGCAAAGCTAGTAAACGAGAGGCGATGAGACCTCCACAGATTCCGCCCTTCTCACGGTTAGTAGCAAGTCTATAAGCTATCAACGCACCCAAATTATAGGCCTTACTACCTTGCAGTGCAGCAGCTAGAAAAGCTAAATCCGGGATAGATAGTTTACTACCATTCTTTCTAGCAAGAACGCATTTAGTAATGAAATAAGCAAAGTAGCGGATAGCTGGGAGTTGAATGCTAGTGATTTTACCACCATCCTCTGAGAAACTCCTTCCATGACAAATCATCTCGAAGAGGCTTAAAAGCTCTCGCGGCGATCCCCTTATCTTCTCGCATGATCCCCATTGCGGTACTCTAATTGCTGTACAAAAATCATTGAATGGCAAGTTGACAGTTTTATTATAAATCTTGTACTGAACCATGGGGTTAGATTGCGACCAATTGAACTTAAAATCTTGCACAACAGACATAGTCAATTTTGCATATTGGCATGGTTCTCCATCAACAAAATCATTCAACCCTGCACGAGAAATTAGATTCTGAACATTTCCCAAGATTCCTGCACTTCTCATGAAATCTGTGCACGGGTAGTAAGAGGGGTATACTCCTTCTTCGCGGTTCACTCTCATGACTTGTTGCACCTCCAATTCTTGTTGGTTTAGTTGATATCTATTCCACTCCATTTTCTGAAATTTTCAACAATCATTATAAAATTTGATTTGGTGACATATAATTGAGGGGAACTACCATAGGAACTTGCTAGAGTACTAATCATGCATCAAAACTAGTTTATACAACTTAGAACAAGCATGCAAGCTCACTAAACATGTTACCTACAGCAGCAAAATATTCAAGATATACTCAACCAAACAAAATTCTACTTGGATAATCGGAGGAGTCACATACCGGAGAGCAAATGTGCCAAATTTCGAGACGAAATGCAGGGCTTTGTGAGCAAAGAGATCGAAAAATCCTGAGCTCTTGAGCAAAAACGCGAGTGAGAGAAAGCTGGTGTTGGTTTTTCGGGAGAGAGAAGAGTGTGGGAGGAAGAGATGCTGAAGTGGGGCAAAGGGGGACCCACACACCAGGGTGGCGCGCCCCCCTTGCTGGCCGCGCCGGCCTGTGGGGTGCCACCCTGGGGTGCCCCACTGGTCATCCCCAGGTGCTCCCAGGTGCATTTTCGAAAAATAGGACCAACGGTATAATTTTTGTGAATTTTTGAAAACTTTGAAAAATGCACATTTCTGGGTATTAAGTTTATTATTACTGGCCAGGAAATTTTTTGAAATCTCTAATTAGCTAAGGAACTTTGCAAAACAAAAGTGCTACAGCAAGTAGAACAAGTGGAGGAATAAAGAGATGTTGTTTACCTCCTCTATGCATATAAAAAGTATTTGTTAACAAGGTTGATCAAGTCTTGCCACCAAATAAATTTTACATAGCATATGAAGAAATAAACCTCAAATCAATCATGTTACCTTGAATTGTATTGATATGGATCCAATCATAAGATTTTGATAACCTTCTTTAGGCTCATATATAGGACAATCGATAGTTCCAACTTTGATAGTTCTCACATTAGAAATAGTATTAACTCCACATACTTTATCAATCCTCTTGGGGAAATAGACGGTATGCTCCTTATCATCAACATTGAAAGTAACCTTTCCTTTATTGCAATCAATAACAGCCCCTGCGGTGTTAAGAAAAGGTCTCCCAAGAATAATAGACATATTATCATCTTCAGGCATTTCCAACACAACAAAATCAGTTAATATCAAGCAGTTATTAGTAACTTGAACAGGAACATCCTCACATATACCAACAGGAATAGCAGTAGATTTATCAGGCATTTGCAAAGATATATCAGTAGGTATCAACTTATCTAAATAAAGCCTCTTATAAAGAGAAAAAGGCATAACACTAACACTGGCTCCCAAGTCACATAGAGCAGTTTTAACATAATTATTCTTAATAGAACAAGGAATAGTAGGTATACCTGGGTCGCCCAACTTCTTTGGAACTTTGCCATTGAAAGAATTATTAGCAAGCATAGTGGAAGTTTCCTCATTGGGGATTTTCCTTTTGTTAGTAACAATATCTTTCATATACTTTGAATACGGAGGCAATTTAATAGCATCAGTCAAAGGGATTTGCAAGAATAAAGGTTTCATCCAATCACAAAATTTATTATAGTGTTCTTCTTCCTTTGATTTTAGTTTCTTAGCAGGAAAAGGCATTTGCTTTTGCACCCAAGGTTCCCTTTCATTACCATGTTTCTTAGCAACAAAATCTTCTTTAGTATACTTTTTATTTTTAGTATGCTTTTCAGGTTCATCTTCAACCTCTTCTTTATCAGAAGCATCATTCTTATCATTATCATTACCATTATCATGTTCATTACCACTTTCAGTTTCAGCATCGGAAATAGAAATACTATTAGGATCATTAACAGGTTCAGAGGATTCTACAACATTTTTATGTTTCTTCTTCTTCTTTTTCTTAGAAGGAGCACTAGGTTCAATGCGTTGAGAATCTTGTTCAATTCTTTTGGGATGCCCTTCAGGATATAGAGGATCCTGGGTAGAGACACCACCTCTAGTTGTTACTTCATAAGCATGTTTCTCTTTAGAATTATTTTTTAACAAGTCATTTTGCACTTTAGTGAGTTGATCAATTTGAGTTTGAACCATTTGAAAATGTTTAACAAGCATCTTAACATCATTGGAGGTTCTCTCCACAATATCATGCAAATTGCTAATAGCTTGAGAATTTTCCATTAGATGATTCTCTACTCTCATATTAAAGTTTTCTTACTTAACAATATAATTATCAAACTCATCTAAGCATTGAGCAGGAGGTTTTGAATACGGAATATCTTCCCTAGTAAAGCGTTGAAGAGAGTTTACCTCAATCATGGATGAAGGGGGAATTATCTCACATATATCTTCTATGGGAGGTAGATTCTTCACATCTTCGGATTTAATACTTTTCTCCTTGAGAGACTTCTTGGCTTCCCTCATATCTTCATCATTCAATTTAATTAAACCCATCTTCTTCAGTATTGGCGTTGGAGTTGGTTCAGGTGTAGTCCAATCATCATGATTCCGGCCTATTTTAGCCAATAATTCTTCAGCTTCGTCTGGAGTTCTTTTCCTGAAAACACAACCAGCACAACTATCCAAATATGCTCTAGACTCAATGGTTAGTCCACTATAAAATATATCAAGTAGATCATTCTTTTCTAAATCATGTCCAGGTCGAGCTCTGGTAAGAGAACAAAATCTTCCCCACGCCTCAGGCAATTTCTCTTCATCTCCCTGGTCAAATCTATAAATTTTCTGTAAAGCAATATGTTGAGCACTAGCAGGAAAGTACTTTCGAAAGAAAACATCACGCAGCTCAGTTGGACTTTTAATAGAACCAGGAGGCAAATTATTATACCAAGTTTTAGCATCATCCTTTAATGAGAAAGGAAAAAATTTAGCGACAAAGTAAGTATGCATCTTGACATCATCAGAAAACAAGCTACTCATAGAAGAAAGTTCAATCATGTGTTCTACAGCACTTTCTTTTTCAGTACCACAAAAGGGTGCTTTCTCTACAATAGCTGTATGAGATAGATCAAGAGAAAAATCATAATCTTTATCCTTAATGCATATAGGAGATGTGGCAAATTTAGGATCAGGAGATAACTTATGTCTAACAATATATTGTGTGAGAAACTTTTTAATTTTTCTTGCATCAGCAGTAGCATTGCATCTATTAATAAAATCATCATTAAGCTCCACATAATCTTCATCAGGATCATCACTAGAATAATCAAGTTCAGGTGAATTAACAGGTGTAGCAGCATTTTCATTAGGAGTTTCAGCATTTTCAATTTGTCTAGACCTAGCAATTGTAGCATCTAGAAAGGATCCCAATGAACCACTATCATCAAGCACAGCAGAAACATTATCAATATTATGAGAATTTTCAGATTCAGCAGAAGTACCAGCAAGTGAAGCTTGCGGCGGTGAAACAAGTTGACTTATCACAGATGGTGAATCAAGTGTAGCAGAGGTACTCAGAGTTGTACCTTTTCTTGTAGTGGATGGTAATATGGCGACTTTAGAATCGCGAGGTTTACCCATGATGGAGAATTTGCAGCGAACAATATCAATCCAAGTGAACTTCCAAATAAAGCTATGCTCCCCGGCAACGGCACCAGAAAACAGTCTTGATAACCCACAAGTATAGGGGATCGCAGCAGTCTTCGCGGGTAGTAAAACCCAATTTATTGATTCGACACAAGGGGAGACAAAGAATACTTGAAAGCCTTAACAGCGGAGTTGTCAATTCAGCTGCACCTGGAAACAGACTTGCTCGCAAGAGTTTATCAGTAGTAACAGTTTTATAGCAGTAGCAGTAGTGAAATAACAGCAGCAGAGACAGCAGTAGTGATTATAGTAAACAGCAGGATTAAAATACTGTAGGCACGGGGACGGATAACGGGCGTTGCATGGATGAGAGAAACTCATGTAACAATCAAAGCAGGGCATTTGCAGATAATAATAAAACGGTGTCCAAGTACAAAGCAATCAATAGGCATGTGTTCCATATATAGTCGTACGTGCTCGCAATGAGAAACTTGCACAACATCTTTTGTCCTACCAGCCGGTGGCAGCCGGGCCTCAAGGGAATCTACTGGATACTAAGGTACTCCTTTTAATAGAGTACCGGAGCAAAGCATTAACACTCCGTGAACACATGTGATCCTCACATCACTACCATCCCCTCCGGTTGTCCCGATTTCTGTCACTTCGGGGCCATTGGTTCCGGACAGCGACATGTGTATACAACTTGCAGGTAAGATCATAAAACAATGAATATCATGATGAAACAATAACATGTTCAGATCTGAGATCATGGCACTTGGGCCCTAGTGACAAGCATTAAGCATAACAAGTTGCAACAATATCATCAAAGTACCAATTACGGACACTAGGCACTATGCCCTAACAATCTTATGCTATTACATGACGAATCTCATCCAATCCCTACCATCCCCTTCGGCCTACAGCGGGGGAATTACTCACACATGGATGAGGGAAACATGGCTGGTCGATGGAGAGGCGTCGGTGATGATGATGGCGATGATCTCCTCCAATTCCCCGTCCCGGCGGAGTGCCAGAACGGAGACTTCTGGCTCCCGAGACGGAGTTTCGCGATGTGGCGGCGTTCTGGAGGGTTTCTGGCGACTTCGACTTCTTGGTCGCGATTTTTAGATCGAACCCCTTAAGTAGTCCAGAGGAGGGCGTCGGAGGCCGGCCGAGGGAGCCACACGCTAGGGCCGCGCGCCCCCCTCCTGGGCCGCGCCGCCCTAGGGTGTGGGGCCCTCGGGCCTCCACCTGACTTGCCCTTCTGGCTCCGTGAGTCTTCTGGAAAAATAGGACCTTTCGCATAAATTCTGAAGATTTTCCTGAAAGTTGGATTTCTGCACAAAAACGAGACACCAGAACAGTTCTGATGAAAACAGCGTTAGTCCGTGTTAGTTGCATCCAAAATACACAAATTAGAGGCAAAACAATAGCAAAAGTGTTCGGGAAAGTAGATACGTTTTGGACGTATCAGCGCTCGCCTGCAGATCTTGAGAGGGGATGTACCACCAGTACTAATTTCTGATTGCAGCAGAGCAGATAGCCCATCGGCGACAAAGAAAAATAAAAAAGGGGACAAAGGATCACCTTGCCTGAGCCATCTCGTGGGGGGGGGGGGGGGATGCTTCCAATATAGGGCTCCATTAAGTTATACGGAATATCTCACCGTGGTCATACACCTCATAATCCACTGAACCCACTTGTGAGTAAATCCCATCTTATGCATCACCTCCTCCAGAAACACCCAATCAACGCGATCATAAGCCTTTGATAGGTCCAATTTATATGCACAAAATGGATTTTGTGCTGTAGTACCATGCTCCATAAAATGAAGACACTCGAAGGCTAAAAAGAGCATTATCCGTAATAAGCCATCCCGGAACAAAGGCACTCTGGTTTTCAGAAACAATATGTAACCGATTCACCAAACATTTGGAAATTATCTTATATAAGACATTACAAAGACTTATCGGTCTGAAATCCTTGAGCTCATAAGGATTGTCCACCTTCGGGATCAACACTATAGATGTATCATTTATACCTACAGGCATCACACATGTATCAAAAAAAATTAAGACAGCTTATATGATTTCATGCTTGAAGACTCCCCAATTACGTTGGTAGAACCACGCAGGAAACCGTCTGATCCAGGAGCCTTAAGTGGGACTATCTGAAACATTGCATCAGAAATCTCCTCCTCCGTGAAAGGCCGACATAAATTCTCATTGACCTCATCTGTTAAGACTTCATGAAATAAATTGACCACAGAGGTTGGATAAATAGATGGGTCGCGAGTGTAGACCGACTGAAAATAAGATGTTGCCATCCTTTCCATATCACTAGGAGCATCCTGTACCACTCCATCCCGATCCCTGAGAGATTTAATCATGTTTTTCCGCGCCCGTCACACTGCCTTCCGATGAAAGAATTTGGTGTTTCGGTCACCCTCCTTCAGCACAGAAATGCGAGAACGTTGTAGCCACAACATCTCCTCCCTATAGAGCAGCTCATTCATAGCATCTAGAGCAATGCGTATTTCATTAGCAGGAGCATTATCCTCATACAGTTCTGCTAGTCTGCGCCTCATCCGAGATAACTCACGTGTCACATTACCAAACTTCCGTCCTCCCCAAGAGTGCAGGACTTCGGACCGGCATCCAGCCAAGCATTAGATATAATCTCCGGTAAAGCATGCTCCCTCTCCCACATAATTTCATAACGCTTGCACTTGCGAGCATGTTCTGTAGTAGGCTCACATGCTATCTTAACCAAGAGAGGGCAGTGGTCAGAGCACGGAGTAACTAGATGAACCACTGTCACATCCGAATAAATATCACGCCAGCGATCGACCGCGACTGCACGATCCAATCAGACCTTGACGTTTGCATTCCCTCATCTCATGTTGTCATAAGTGAAGGGGCAGCGGGACGTTATGAAGGGCAGCTAAAACATAACTCTTGCGATGCTGAATCATCGATTGATAGAGGTGCTGAGAGGGCTGCGACTGTAGTAGCCTCACTTTTTTCTACCATCACTAGTACGTGGGGTCCCGAAAAACAAAGAAGAAAATGCACGTATAAAGGTGGATTGGGTTAAGCATCTAACTAACTAGATTCCTTACTCCCAGCGATGACCTATAATAGAATATGAAAAGCAATGTTTCACTTAATCTCTCTCATCTGGATAGATAAATGAAGGTCATGCGTAGCTCGTATAAAAAACTAGAAATGAATTATTGCCCTCTGGTGAAAGGAAAAGATTGTTGGTATGAAAGCTGCTATTACACCACTTGAGGGCTGAATCAACCTCATGCTCCATCAGATACAAGAAATAGCCCAACTCTGAGCTTATCGATCTGAAATGCACTTTTCAACCAATGCCTTAGCGAGAGAATGGAGGAGTAGACGCCTCTTCTTATAGATGGACTATGTTTTCTCTTTTATATGATTATTCGAGTTAGGTGGTTGAGATGCTTCTACGGGGTTGTTCTTGATAGGGCAGCTTCTAATACAGTCAGTTAAAGATGTAGTTCAAGTTTGGTATCTACTTGAAATCGAATGAAAAGGAATGCACTCCCTTTGGTCGGGGTTCGCCATTCGATGCCTCAACCAAAGGGATTATTGGAGGTGGTAGTATGAGCCAAGATAGTCGTGAGATACGCTAAGCTGTTAATGTGTCCATCTTTGTATCCATATGGAGGGAGAAGGGAAGGCCCATTGATCCTCTTATGAGTCGCTTAACTAAAGCTCGAACGATGTCCCTTCTGGTTCGCCCGAGATTCCTGTAATAATGCTTGATTTATAGTAAGGTAAGTAGAAATGGGGAGGTCGAAGCTAGCGATCAAGCTGCTCCATTAGACCCGAAGCTTTCTTCTTATCCCTTTTGTCTTCTTACGTAGGATGATTTCATCCGAGTGTGTGTAAGGCGGGTGGCATTCTTAGCCATAAGCTCTAAGCAACCACCTACTTGTAATATGGTATCCTTTCTCTCTTCCTGGGACTTGAGGGGAGGTTAGTACCGCGAATAAAGTAGTACTCGCTATCCAGCCAGTCATATACTTGACAAGTTTGGAAAGAATCTCTCGGAAAAGAGAGCGCAATATCTCTTTGCTTGTGCCACCCGGGCGGAAGATATATGAGCTTGTCGGAGAAGAAACAGCTACTGACATCCAGGGATGAGGGCTCAGATCAGAGTGAACCACGAATGGTGTAACGACTGCCCCGCTGTCTCCGACATGGACCCGGTGAAATTGAATTCTCCGTGAAGATACAGAGTACCAACGGCTAGACGGTAAGACCCCGTGCACCTTGACTATAGCTCGCAGTGACAACCTTGATCGAATGTGTAGGATAGGTGGGAGGTGGTGACACACAACGACCAATCCTGAAAGACCACTCTTTCGTCTAAGGATGCATAACCGCCGTCAGATAGAAAGAAAGGCGGGTGAAGTTGGCTCGCTCTCGTTCTTCTTACATCTTTCCTTTTTGTCTTTCGAATTGTATCTGTGGCTATTGCTGTTTTGCCAGTCTGTCTGTCCCCAATAATGAACTCTCGCTGATGCGCCCTATGGGGATCATCGAATCGATAGCGGTAGGGATGGACTGGGGGAAACGATGGGGGAGAGAAAGCACGCCAGTGATTCTCTGAGCCGGTCTTCATTTCCAACGCCTCGTAGTCCCTGGAAACCCAGATCATTCATTTCACACGCAATTAACGTGTCACGAAATGCTGCCATTTGGCTCTCCGGCCTTGGTGAGGCTGAGAGATATTCATACTTCCATAAGGCTTCATTGAAGTCGCCTACAACAGGCAGGGACGAGGACCCCTTCAAGTCACACAGAGCAGACCACATGCGGTAACGTTGGTCCGTCCTAGGCTCACCATAGACAAAAGTTGTGTGCCACTTCGAAGCCAACACAGACTCCAGTACATGAACGTCGATAAAACGAGCATTGGCGTCATTCACCTCCACTTGTAAACTAGGCTGCTGAAGAATGAATGAATTAATTAAGAGTTCTCGAGAGATACAAAACTCTTGGAAGCACTTATTCCCAAGATGAATACTGAATTCGCCACAAATAGTTGAACTTCGAAAACTTGCAAACATACTTTACATGTACAATTGCCCATAGTTGCTATGTATTTGTAGGGGTTGGGGGGGGGGGGGGGCAGTTGTCCCCCTCCACTCTTCTAAATATTGAGTTTCGTGTCATTCTTGCCATGGCAATGATGCTTGCCATGGTGCCATCGGCGGCAAACCAGACCACACCATATTTTCCTGCCATTGCTTATAAGCAAACTACACTAGAGAGATAAAGCATGAAGTTCGGTGAGACAAAAATCCAAAAATCTATTGGTATCTTCGCAATGCACTTGTCAAGCAAAATTACTTGTTACATAAGCTTGAAAAAGGCGAGACTAACTTTCAGATAATTTTTCGAGAGCAAGTTACCTTAAATGCATCTTCATCCGTCAAATCATCCTCGATGTAGATGGGGAGAGCCTGATGACCGTCGAGTGGAACACCAAACCCCCTTCATCACTCGCCATAATCCTTCCTCTTAGTTTCTTCACTTTCATATCCATATAGATATTAATGTCAAATTAACAGATGTAGAGTCAGATCCAGTAATGTATTACACATCATACATAATTAATAGATGTCGTGTCAACCATACCGCAGGAAAATATGAATGCGGGTTCATAAGATGCTTATTACTATGCGCACCATAACCCAAACATTTTAATTCCCCTTCCTTTTTCCCTTTAATTCCCTACATATAGTTGGTATTACATACATATTACTATAAAAAAGGAATACTGAATAAATAAACCACTTTTTTTGTCGCCTGTATCAAATCCCCATCGTGATATTTTTTTAGAAATATAGGGGCGTGCAACCCCGAGGCCCCATTTTATTGAAATGAAGCCACAGGTTTTATCAATGTAGTATGCGAGGAGAAAGAAAGTCAGACTCCTAGCTATTAGTTCTGCTCTACTTATTACAAAAGTATGATCTCCTTTCTCAACTTACAGCCAGCCTATATAACAACAACTAGACAAAGAACCAGTTGGTGTTGTCGATGAGGAACTGCTGGCGATCTGCATCCCATCGTGAAATATCTAAGAATTTTTTTTGATTGAAGATGGTAGCTGCTTCACAATGTACCCGCTAAATCCCTGTTGAGCAGCTAAATTTTCCAAATAGATACAATTTGTATTACCTATCATTGTTAGGAAAACAGTACGCAAGAGCATACAATGTGTACTTGTAGCCATCTTCGTTGAAATCCTTCCATCTCGTAGAAGATTTTTTTCAGAAGATTGTTTGGTCTTGTTTGCTACATCAATGATTAATTCAGTCGCAACTATGTTAAACTTTTTGAAGTGACCAAGTCAATCATTTGCATCACGGCGGCATCGTGAAAGTATCTTTGGCAGCCTCTGCAGGTGAGGAAGAGACCCTTTATGATAGGGTGACAAACAACGATTTTAACTTCTCTTCGTATTTGTTTCCTCTAGTGTAGTTTGCTTATGAGCAATGGAAAGACAAGGATTAGAGCAATTCCAATAGTATAGCCAACTGTTGGCTATAACAAGATGTCATATTATTTGTAGTCATCTTATAGCTAACATGTATAATAGTTGACTATAAGAATGAATCACTTTACTAACATATGGCCCACATTTCACTCTCACAAAGTGCCTAGGAGCACGTGCAAGAGCTGGCTATTGCATAGTAGCCCACCTCCCTTCTCTCTCCTCTTCTCTCTCCTCCAACTCATCTAAAATATATTATTTAATGTCTTATAGTCAGCTGACTGGACTCTATTGTACTTGCTCTTATGTGTTGTGACTTGTCCTAGACATCATAATGACAAGCATCATGGAGAGAATGGAAGAAATTCAATCTAGGGGATGGGGGCACCGGCCCGTCGCTACTATATTTTTCAAGTTTTGGCTACCTACTAGTGGAAAATAGCTCATCTGTGGCACATCAAATTTAAATTCTATGGCGCATATCCCTCTCGCCACAGTTGTCACGCGACTAGTATTTAAATTCCGCGGTGCATATCTACATGCGCCACAAAAATTTCAAAATTTATGTGGCGCACTAGGTATTCATGCGCCACAGAATATTCTGTGGCGCACCAGGTATTCATGCGCCACAGAATCTTTTTTTTGAATTAAAAAAAATATCTAGATCTAGATCTGGGGCTGTCGGAATTTTGCCGAGTTTTTTTTTTTGAAATTTCGCCGGAGGAGGATGTGGTGGAGTAGGAGGAGGAGGTGGTGGTGGTGGGTGGAGGTGGTGGTGTAGGAGGAGGAGGCCGACGAGGCCGGTCGGAGGAGGTCGTGGTGGAGTAGGAGGAGGAGGAGGAGGTAGGTGGAGGAGGTGGTGGTGTAGGGATTCGTAGCATAGAAAATAAAATAAAAATTCCTACCGCAAGAACGAATAACAAGCCAAGATCTAATCTAGTAGATGGTAGTAACGATGTGAAGATCATCATACCCTTGAAGATCGCTAAGTGTTAACGAGATTAGATCTCGTGGTTGATGTAGTCGATCACTTGCCGCTTGTAAAAGCGCGTAGAAGATCTTGACGGTGCCACAGTCGGGCAGCACCTCCGCACTCGGTCACACGTTCGGTGTTGATGACGACGTCCTTCTCCCGTTCCAGCGGGCAGCGGATGTAGTAGATCCTCCTCGGAATCCCGCCAGCACGACGGCATGGTGGCGGTGGTGGTGGAGATCTTCGGCAGCGCTTCGCCTAAGCACCGCGGGAGTATCGGGAGGAGGGGAGTGGCTAGGGTTTGGGGAGAGGGGGCACTTGGGGCGCCGGCCTTGGTGCCTTTGGGTGGTGCGGATGGTGTGGTGGTCGGCCCCCTCCCTCTCCCCCTCATTATATAGGTGGAACCCTCTAGGGTTTGCTCAAAATCTGAATAAGAGTCCAACTCAAAACCTTCCATATTGGTGAAACCTAGGGGAAGTGGGATTCCTCCCTTTCCTTCACCTATGGCCGGCCATGGTGGTGGAGTCCACCATGGACTCCACCTTCCCCTTTGGTCGGCCGGCTAGGGTTCGTGGAGTCCATCTGGGACTCCACCTTCCATGGTGATTTCTTCCGGAAGGTTCTTAGAACATTCTAGCGCCTTCCATAAATGCACCGGATCATTTTCAAACTTGGAAAGTAACTTCCTATATATGAATCTTATTCTCCGGACCATTCCGGAAATCCTCGTGATGTCCTGGATCTCATCCGAGCCTCCGAACAATATTCGAACTCCATTCCATATTCCATACCTACTTAAAACAGCATCAAACCTTAAGTGTGTCACCCTACGGTTCGAGAACTATGTGGACATGATCGAGACTCCTCTTTGATCAATAACTAATAACAGGACCTGGAGATCCATAATAGCTCCCACATATTCAACGATGACTTCGTGATCGAAAGAACCATTCACATAAAATAACAATTCCCTTTGTCTCGGGATATTTTAATTATCCGGAGTTTGATCATCGGTATCTCCATACCTAGTTCAACCTCATTACTGATAAGTACTCTTTACTCATACCGTGATATGATATCCCTTGTGAACCATTCACATGCTTGCAAACTAATTAGATATCATTCCACTGAGAGGGCCCAGAGTATATCTATCCGTCACTAGGATGGACAAATCCCACTATTGATACAAGTGCCTCAACCTTATACTTTCTGAACACTTAATGTCACCTTTATAACAATCCATTTACGCAGTAGTGTTTGGTGTCATCAAAGCATCCATCCGGTGTAGGTGATTAACATGATCTCATGGTCGAAGGATTAAGTTACTATGCATATTAAAGCTTGAAGCACAAAGAACTAAATGACTTTATCAGATGCTACACTTACTATGGGTGTATGTCCATCACATCATTCACCTAATGATATGACATTGTTATCAATAACATCCAATGTTCATGATCGTGAAACTATGATCATCTATTAATCAACAAGCTAGTTTAACAAGAGCCTTATTAGGGACTCTTTTATGTTTACATAACACACATGTATTAATATTCCGGTTAATACAATTATAGCATGAGATGCAAACTATTATCATAAACACAAAAATATAATAATAACCACTTTATTATTGCCTCTTGGGTATATCTCCAACAGGTGGTGGTGGTGGAGGAGGAGGAGGAGGTGGTGGTGGTGGTGGCGGTGGTGGTGGAGGAGGAGGTGGTGGTGTTATACGCGTACAGCACGCGTCCGTTGGGAACCCCAAGAGGAAGGTGTGATGTGTACAGCAGCAAGTTTTCCCTCAGTAAGAAACCAAGGTTATCGAACCAGTAGGAGTCAAGAAGCACGTGAAGGTTGTTGGTGACGGAGTGTAGTGCGGCGCAACACCAGGGATTCCGGCGCCAACATGGAACCTGCACAACACAATCAAAGTACTTTGCCCCAACGTAAGGTTGTCAATCTCACCGGCTTGCCGTAAACAAAGGATTAGATGTATAGTGTGGAAGATGATGTTTGTTTGCGAAGAACAGTAAAGAATAATGTTTGCAGTAGATTGTATTCGATGTAAAAGAATGGACCAGGGTCCACAGTTCACTAGTGGTGTCTCTCCAATAAGATAAAGCATGTTGGGTGAACAAATTACAGTTGGGCAATTGACAAATAAATAGGGCATGACAATGCACATACATATCATGATGAGTAGTGTGAAATTCAATTGGGCATTACGACAAAGTACATAGACCGCTATCCAGCATGCATCTATGCCTAAAAAGACCACCTTCAGGTTAGCATCTGCACCCCTTCCAGTATTAAGTTGCAAACAACAGACAATTGCATTAAGTATGGTGCGTAATGTAATCAACACAAATATCCTTAGACAAAGCATTGATATTTTATCCCTAGTGGCAACAACACATCCACAACCTTAGAACTTTCTGTCACTGTCCCAGATTAAATGGAGGCATGAACCCACTATCGAGCATAAATACTCCCTCTTGGAGTTACAAGTATCAACTTGGCCAGAGCTTCTACTAGTAACGGAGAGCATGCAAGATCTTAAACAACACATATATGATAGATTGATAATCAACATAACATAGTATTCCATATTCATTGGGTCCCAACAAACGCAACATGTAGCATTACAAATAGATGATCTTGATCATGTTAGGCAGCTCACAAGATTTAACATGATGGCACAATGAGGAGAAGACAACCATCTAGCTACTGCTATGGACCCATAGTCCAGGGGTGAACTACTCACACATCAATCCGGAGGCGATCATGGCGATGAAGAGTCCTCCGGGAGATGATTCCCCTCTCCGGCAGGGTGCCGGAGGCGATCTCCTGAATCCCCCGAGATGGGATTGGCGGCGGCGGCGGCGTCTCTGGAAGGTTTTCCGTATCGTGGCTCTCGGTACTGGGGTATTCGCGACGAAGGCTTTAAGTAGGCGGAAGGGCAGAGTCGGACGGCTGACGTGGGCCCCACATGCTAGGGCGGCGTGGGCCCAACCCTGGCCGCGTGGCCCTAGTGTGGCGGCGCCTCGTCGCCCCACTTCGTAATCCTTTCGGTCTTCTAGAAGCTTCGTGGAAAAATAAGACCCTGGGCGTTGATTTCGTCCAATTCCGAGAGTATTTCCTTTGTAGGATTTCTGAAACCAAAAACAGCAGAAAACAGCAACTGGCTCTTTGGCATCTTGTCAATAGGTTAGTGCCGGAAAATGCATAAATATGACATAAAGTGTGTATAAAACATGTGAGTATCATCATAAAAGTAGCATGGAACATAAGAAATTATAGATACGTTTGAGACGTATCAAGCATCCCCAAGCTTAGTTCCTACTCGTCCTCGAGTAGGTAAACGATAACAAAGATAATTTCTGAAGTGACATGCTATCATAATCTTGATCAATATTATTGTAAGAATATGTAATGAATGAAGTGATTCTAAGCAATGGTAAATACAATGAGTAAACAACTGTACCATATAGCAAAGACTTTTCATGAATAGTACTTTCAA
Source organism: Lolium perenne (assembly GCF_019359855.2). NCBI lineage: Eukaryota > Viridiplantae > Streptophyta > Magnoliopsida > Poales > Poaceae > Lolium > Lolium perenne. Next base: position 67,707,581 of record NC_067247.2, read on the forward strand.
GACAAGCATCAATAAGACTTGCATAAGAGTTAACTCATAAAGCAATAGATTCATAGTAGAAAGTTTTGAAGCAACACAAAGGAAGATATAAGTTTCAGCAGTTGCTTTCAACTTCAACATGTTTATCTCATGGATAATTGTCAACACAAAGTAATATGATGAAGGCAAATAAGCAAGTATGTAAGAATCAATGCACAGTTAACACAATTGTTTGCTTCTAAGATAGAAAGACGTAGGTAAACTGACTCAACATAAAAGTAAAAGAAAGGCCCTTCGCAGAGGGAAGCAGGGATAAAATCATGTGCTAGAGCTTTTCAAGTTTTGAAATCATAAAGAGAGCATAAAAGTAAAGTTTTAAGAGGTGTTTGTTGTTGTCAACGAATGGTAGTGGGCACTCTAACCCCCTTGCCAGACAGACTTTCAAAGAGCGGCTCTCATGATTATTTTTATTTTTGGGTGACACTCCTTCCAACCTTTGCTTTCACAAACTATGGCTAACCGAATCCTCGGGTGCCTTCCAACAATCACATACCATGAAGGAGTGTCTATTTATTTTAGTTTTATTTAGAGATGACACTCCTCCCCACCTTTGCTTTCTCAAGCCATGGCTAACCGAATCCTCGGGTGCCTTCCATCAATCACATACCATGGAGGAGTGTCTAGTAAGGTTAATTAATTTGGGGCTGGGAACCCCATTGTCAGCTCTTTTTGCAAAATTATTGGATAAGCGGATGAAGCCACTAGTCCATTGGTGAAAGTTGCCCAACAAGATTGAAAGATAAAACACCACATACTTCCTCATGAGCTATAAAACATTGACACAAATAAGAGGTAATAACTTTTGAATTGTTTAAACGTAGCACACGAAGTATTTACTTGGAATGACATAAAATACCATGTAGTAGGTAGGTATGGTGGACACAAATGGCATAGTTTTTGGCTCAAGGATTTGGATGCACGAGAAGTATTCCCTCTCAATACAAGGCTTAGGCTATCAAGGTTGTTTGAAGCAAACACAAGTATGAACCGGTACAGCAAACTTACATAAGAACATATTGCAAGCATTATAAGACTCTACACTGTCTTCCTTGTTGTTCAAACCCTCACCAGAAAATATCTAGACTTTAGAGAGACCAATCATGCAAACCAAATGTCAACAAGCTCTACAGTATTTCTTCACTAATAGGTGCAAAGTACATGATGCAAGAGCTTAAACATGATCTATATGAGCACAAAAATTGCCAAGTATCAAATTATTCAAGACATTATACCAATTACCACATGTAGCATTTTCTGTTTCCAACCATATAACAATTAATGAAGCAGTTTCAACCTTCGCCATGAATATTAAGGATAAAGCTAAGAACATATGTGTTCATATGCAACAGCGGAGCGTGTCTCTCTCCCACACAATGAATGCTAGGATCCAATTTTATTCAAACAAACAAAAACAAGAACATAAAGACGCTCCAAGTAAAGCACATAAGATGTGACGGAATAAAAATATAGTTTCACTAGAGGTGACTTGATAATTTGTCGATGAAGAAGGGGATGCCTTGGGCATCCCCAAGCTTAGATGGTTGAGTCTTCTTGAAATATGCAGGGATAAACCACGGGGGCATCCCCAAGCTTAGAGTTTTTACTCTTCTTGATCCTATTGTATCATCCTCCTCTCTTGATCCTTGAAAACTTCCTCCACACCAAACTCAAAACAAACTCATTAGAGGGTTAGTGCATAATCAAAAATTCACATATTCAGAGGTGACATAATCATTATTAACACTTCTGGACATTGCACAAAGCTACTGAAAGTTAATGGAATAAAGAAATCCATCAAACATAGCAAAACAGGCAATGCGAAATAAAAGACAGAATCTGTCAAAACAGAACAGTCTGTAAAGACGAATTTTTCTAGGGCACTAAACTTGCTCAGATGAAAATGCTCAAATTTAATGAAAGTTGCGTACATATCTGAGGATCACTCACGTAAATTGGCAGATTTTTCTGAGTTACCTACAGAGAATACTACTCAAATTCGTGACAGCAACAAATCTGTTTCTGTGCAGTAATCCAAATCTAGTATGAACCTTACTATCAAAGACTTTACTTGGCACAACAATGCAATAAAATAAAGATAAGGAGAGGTTGCTACAGTAGTAACAACTTCCAAGACTCAAATATAAAACAAAAGTGCAGAAGTAAAATAATGGGTTGTCTCCCATAAGCGCTTTTCTTTAACGCCTTTCAGCTAGGCGCAGAAAGTGTGAATCAAGTGTTATCAAGAGACGAAGCATCAACATCATAATTTGTTCTAATAGTAGAATCAAAAGGTAACTTCATTCTCTTTCTAGGGAAGTGTTCCATACCTTTCTTGAGAGGAAATTGATATTTAATATTACCTTCCTTCATATCAATAATAGCACCAACAGTTCGAAGAAAAGTTCTTCCCAAAATAATGGGACAAGATGCATTGCATTCAATATCCAAGACAACAAAATCAACGGGGACAAGGTTATTGTTAATCGTAATGCGAACATTATCAATCCTCCCCAAAGTTTTCTTTGTAGAATTATCAGCAAGATTAACATCCAAATAACAATTTTTCAATGGTGACAAGTCAAGCATATTATAGATTTTCTTAGGCATAACTGAAATACTTGCACCAAGATCACATAAAGCATTACAATCAAAATCATTAACCTTCATCTTAATGATGGGCTCCCAACCATCTTCTAACTTCCTAGGAATAGAAGTTTCACGATTTAATCTCTCTTCTCTAGCTTTTATGAGAGCATTTGTAATATGTCTTGTAAAGGCCAAATTTATAGCACTAGCATTAGGGCTTCTAGCAAGTTTTTGTAAGAACTTTATAACTTCAGAGATGTGACAATCATCAAAATCTAAACCATTATGATCTAAAGCAATGGGATCATTGTCCCCAACATTTTGAAAAATTTCAGTAATTTTATCACAAGCAGTTTCAGCAGTTTTAGCAGTTTCAGGCAGTTTTGCACGCTTTGCATTAGGAGTAGAAACATTTCCAACACCAATTATTTACCATTGATAGTAGGAGGTGTAGCAACATGTGAAGCATTATCATTACTAGTGGTGGTAATAGTCCAAACTTTAGCTACATTATTCTCTTTAGCATTTTCTTCTTTTTCCCACCTAGCACGCAATTCAGCCATCAATCTAATATTCTCATTAATTGGAACTTGGATGGAGTTTGCTGTAGCAAATGACTTAATATCTTTAGTTTCATTAGGCATAACTTTCAATTTTAAAAGATCAACATCAGCAGCAAGACTATCAACTTTAGAAGCAAGAATATCAATTTTACCAAGCTTTTCTTCAACAGATTTGTTAAAAGCAGTTTGTGTACTAATAAATTATTTAAGCATGGCTTCAAGACCAGAGAGTACATTCCTATTATTGTTGTAAGAATTACCATAAGAATTACCATAACCGTTACTATTATTAGAAGGATATGGCCTATAGTTGTTACTAGAATTATTCCGATAAGCATTGTTGTTGAAATTATTATTTTTAATGAAGTTCACATCAACATGCTCTTCTTGAGCAACCAACGAAGCTAAAGGAACATTATTAGGATCAACATTTGGTCTACCATTCACAAGCATAGACATAATATCATCAATCTTATCACTCAAGGAGGAGGTTTCTTCAACAGAATTTACCTTCTTACCTTGTGGAGCTCTTTCCGTGTGCTATTCAGAGTAATTAATCATCATATCATCAAGAAGCTTTGTTGCGGAGCCTAGAGTGATGGACATAAGGTACCTCCAGCAGCTGAATCCAATAGGTTCCGCGAAGAAAAATTCAATCCTTCATAAAAGGTTTGGATGATCATCCAAGTAGTCAGTCCATGGGTAGGGCAATTCTTGACCAAAGATTTCATTCTTTTCCATGCTTGAGCAACATGCTCATTATCCAATTGCTTAAAATTCATTATGCTACTTCTCAAAGATATAATTTTAGCAGGAGGATAATATCTACCAATGAAAGCATCCTTACATTTAGTCCATGAATCAATACTATTCTTATGCAAAGATAGCAACCAATCTTTAGCTCTTCCTCTTAAGGAGAAAGGAAACAATTTTAATTTTATAATGTCACCATCTACATCCTTATACTTTTGAATTTCACAAAGTTCAACAAAATTATTAAGATGGGCAGCAACATCATCAGAACAAACACCAGAAAATTGCTCTCTCATAACAAGATTCAGTAAAGCAGGTTTAATTTTACAAAATTCTGCTGTAGTAGCAGGTAGAGCAATAGGTGTGCATAGGAAATCATTATTATTTATGCTAGTGAAGTCACACAACTTAGTATTTTCAGGAGTACCCATTTTAGCAATAGTAAATAAAGCAAACTAAATAAAGTAAATACAACTAACTAATTTTTTGGTGTTTTTAATATGGAGAACGCAAACAAGACAGTAAATAAAGTAAAGCAAGTAACTAATTTTTTTGTATTTTGATATAAGAAAGCAAACAAAGCAGTAAATAAAATAAAGTAAAGCAAGACAAAAACAAAGTAAAGAGATTGGAAGTGGAAGACTCCCCTTGCAGCGTGTCTTGATCTCCCCGGCAACGGTGCCAGAAAATATGCTTGATACGCGTACAACACGTGTCCGTTGGGAACCCCAAGAGGAAGGTGTGATGCGTACAGCAGCAAGTTTTCCCTCAGTAAGAAACCAAGGTTATCGAACCAGTAGGAGTCAAGAAGCACGTGAAGGTTGTTGGTGACGGAGTGTAGTGCGGTGCAACACCAGGGATTCCGGCGCCAACGTGGAACCTGCACAACACAATCAAAGTACTTTGCCCCAACGTAACAGTGAGGTTGTCAATCTCACCGGCTTGCTGTAAACAAAGGATTAGATGTATAGTGTGGAAGATGATGTTTGTTTGCGAAGAACAGTAAAGAACAATGTTTGCAGTAGATTGTATTCGATGTAAAAGAATGGACCGGGGTCCACAGTTCACTAGTGGTGTCTCTCCAATAAGATAAAGCATGTTGGGTGAACAAATTACAGTTGGACAATTGACAAATAAAGAGGGCATGACAATGCACATACATATCATGATGAGTAGTGTGAAATTCAATTGGGCATTACGACAAAGTACATAGACCGCTATCCAGCATGCATCTATGCCTAAAAAGTCCACCTTCGGGTTAGCATCCGCACCCCTTCCAGTATTAAGTTGCAAACAACAGACAATTGCATTAAGTATGGTGCGTAATGTAATCAACACAAATATCCTTAGGCAAAGCATTGATGTTTTATCCCTAGTGGCAACAGCACATCCACAACCTTAGAACTTTCTGTCACTGTCCCAGATTTAAAGGAGGCATGGACCCACTATCGAGCATAAATACTCCCTCTTGGAGTTACAAGTATCAACTTGGCCAGAGCCTCTACTAGTAACGGAGAGCATGCAAGATCTTAAACAACACATATATGATAGATTGATAATCAACATAACATAGTATTCCATATTCATCGGATCCCAACAAACGCAACATGTAGCATTACAAATAGATGATCTTGATCATGTTAGGCAGCTCACAAGATCTAACATGATGGCACAATGAGGAGAAGACAACCATCTAGCTACTGCTATGGACCCATAGTCCAGGGGTGAACTACTCACACATCAATCCATAGGCGATCATGGCAATGAAAAGTCCTCCGGGAGATGATTCCCCTCTCCGGCAGGGTGCCTGAGGCGATCTCCTGAATCCCCCGAGATGGGATTGGCGGCGGCGGCGTCTCTGGAAGGTTTTCCGTATCGTGGCTCTCGGTACTGGGGTATTCGCGACGAAGGCTTTAAGTAGGCGGAAGGGCAGAGTCGGAGGGCTGACGTGGGCCCCACACGCTAGGGCGGCGCGGGCCCAGCCCTGGCCGTGCGGCCCTAGTGTGGCGGCGCCTCGTCGCCCCACTTCGTAATCCTTTCGGTCTTCTGGAAGCTTCGTGGAAAAATAAGACCCTGGGTGTTGATTTCGTCCAATTCCGAGAATATTTCCTTTGTAGGATTTCTGAAACCAAAAACAGCAGAAAACAGCAACTGGCTCTTCGGCATCTTGTCAATAGGTTAGTGCCGGAAAATGCATAAATATGGCATAAAGTGTGTATAAAATATGTGAGTATCATCATAAAAGTGGCATGGAACATCAGAAATTATAGATACGTTTGAGACGTATCATGGTGGCGGTCGTGGTCACCAGAGGAGGACGCTGGAGGAGGAGGAGGTCGCCGGAGGAGGTGGTGGTGGGTGGTGGGTGGAGGAAGAGGAAGAGGAGGGAGAAGAAGGGGAGAAAAGGGGAGAAGGAGGATAAGTGGAGTATAAGTGGCGCCTCCGAAATTCAAAATTCGGCTAAGAATTCTGTGGCGCATGTCCACATGATGCGCCACAAAACAAAATTGAATTTTCTATTTTCCAGCAAAAATCTTTAAATTGTCGTTTCTTTTTAATCTTTTCGAATTTTGTGATTCTACAAATTGTCCAACCGGGCAAGCCCTGGTGAATTCGGATGTATAAGTTTCTCCCCGTCATTTTGATATATTGTGCATTTTTTATGCCTACTGTGCGCCACAGAAAGATGAACTTCTGTGGCGCATATGCCCATATGCGCCACAGAATTTTGACTTTATGTGGCGCATGTGGGCGTATGCGCCACAGAATTTTGACTTCTTGTGGTGCATATGGCAGATGCGCCATAGAATTCTCTTCGCCCTGCATTGGGCTCTTTCATAAACTGATTTCAAAATCAGTTAGTCCACCATAGTTTTTCTTTACGGAAACATAAAGATAATGAGATGGCTCCCTGTGCTCTGATTGATTATTTGTCTTATGATCTATCTAGGAGCAATACCAAAGTGTTTCAAAGGAGGATTACCTTGACTTAGGTCTGCCTCCGGCCTAAATTAAATCAACCTTGTGCAGTGTTGTACCCCGTATAGGCCCTATGGAGATTCTATGGCGCATCCGTCGACATGCGCTACAGAAAGTCTAAATTCTATGGCACACCAGCCCTACATGCGCCACATAAATAATTTTTGTGGAGCATATTTTTATTGCGCCACATAAATATTTTTTGTGGAGCATATTTTTTACATGTACCACAGAATACATTTCTACCTATAATTGTTTTTATACTAGTGATGAGTTGTTTTAGGTGGTTGGGACGGAACCTAGGCTCTGGCCGGTTCCGTTAAATCTGAATTTTTGACTGTTGATTAAATTAACTGATAACTTTCTAAAGTTGCTATGATGATTTAAGATCAGGAACTATATGGCAGCGGTCAACTTAACTTTGGAATGTAAGAACCGTTAATTATATCATTCTCTAAGATTAGTGCAAACTAAGAGAATGGATAGAAAAAGAACTCTGGAAGAGGGTGTGTCCACTGTCCGGGAAAGAAAGTGGAGGGAGGACAAGAAAAGAGTCACTGCCTTTTTTATATGTATTGCCTTTGCCTCTTGACCTGGAGGGGGAAATGTGTGTATTTTACTGTTCAAAAAGTCATCCGATTCAACGATTAATTGGTCTACTCAGTGGTCATCGATTAGCCAATAAACTCACTTCTCGGCCGATAAACTCATTTATCGCTCGATTAATCGGCTAATTTGCCTATTAATCGAGCACTAAGCAGCTATAAAATCACTTATGTGTAGATTTACATCCTAAAATATTTGCATCAAAACATTATCTTTAGAAGTAAAATATTCATTTTATAAATATGTTTATTTTTAAGGCATATTTTGATCAGTTACTACTATCAGTTGTCCAATCAATAGACTATCATATAACATGAAATTTATGTGACATGGAATCATAGGGACAAAAGCTTATGGAGGAACTATGTTCTAGCATGACGGGGCCAATAAACCATAAAGTTTGGGGCTGCGAGACTTATGTGAAAAGCCTACAACCTGATTAGCTAGAACCCAAAGTGAAAAAACATGTCTTGATATGATACGCTAAAGAAACAATTGGGTATGTCTTCTATCACAGATCTGAAGGCAAGATTTTCATTGCCAAGACTGGATCCTTTCTAGGAAAGGAGTTTCTCTCAAAAGAAGTGAGTGGGAGGAAGGTAGAACTCGACGAGGTTGTTCAACCTTCTCTCAAATTGGCGAGTAGTGCGGTGCCAGAAGATGTTCAATTGCCACCTTCACCAACTAGGGAGGAATCTAATGATGGTGATCATGAAACTTCCAACGAGGTTCCTACTGAACTTCGTAGGTTGACAAGGACACGTACTGCTCCTGAATGGTACTCTGACCCTTTCGTGAATTTAATGTTGGTGGACAACAGTGATGACCCTAGAACATATGATGAAGCGATGATGGGCCCAGATTCCAACATATCGTAAGAGGCCATGAAATCTGAAATGGGATCCATGTACGAAAACAAATGTGGACTTTTGTTGGACTTACCTGAGTGTTGCAGGGCTGTTAAGAAGAACAAATAGATTTTCAAGAAGAAATCAAACGTTGATGGAAATGTGATCGTCTATAAATATCAACTTGTCGCGAAAGAGTTCCGACAAATTCAAGGAGTTGACTACGATGAGACTTTCTCACTTATAGAGAACCTAAAGTATGTGAGGATTTTGCTAGAAATTACTGTATTTTTCGGTTATAAAATTTGGCAAATGGATGTAAAAACGGTGTTCCTTAATGGCAGCATTGAGAAGAGTTGTATATGGTACAACCCAAAGATTTTGTCGATCCTAAGGATGTTGACAAGGTATGCAAACTTCAACATTCCATTTATTGTTTGAAGCAAGCATCCTAAAGTTGGAACCTTGATTTTGATGAGGTGATCAAAAAAATTGGATTTGCCCAAACTTATGGAGAAGCTTGTATTTGCAACAAAGTGAGTGGGAGCTCTGTAGCAGTTCTAATACTATACGTGGATGACATATTTTTATTAGAAATGATGTAGAACTTCTTGAAAGCATTAAAAGTTATTTGAACAAGAGTTTTTCAATGAACGACCTTGGCGAAGCAGCATATATATTGAGCGTAAAGATTTATAGATATAGGTCAAGATGTTTAATAGGGCTTTCACATAGTAACCTTGACAAAGTTCTGAAGAAGCTCTGAATGGACGAAAGTAAGAAAGGGTTCTTACCCATATTGCAAGGTAAGACGTTGAGAAAATCTCAAAGTCCAACCCTAATAGAAGAAAGAGAAAAGATGAACAACATCCTCTATGCCTCAGCCATATGCTCTATCATTTGTGCCATGATGTGTATGAAAACTGATGTGGCACATGTTGTTAGTTTGACCAACAGGTACCAAAGGGATCTAGAAACGGAACATTGGACATCGGTAAAGAAAATCCTTAAGTACTTGAAAAGGACTAAAGGAAATGTTTCTCACTTATGGAGGTGACGAAGAGCTCGTCTTAAAGTGTTACGTCGATCCTAGCTTAGACACTAGTCCAGATGACTCGAAGTCACAATATGGATACGTATTTATTTTGAATGGTGTAGCGGTCAGCTGGAGGACTTCCAAGAAGAGCGTAGTGGCGACATCTTCAACAGTAGTGGAATATATGGCTACATTAGAAGCTGCAGAAGAAGCAGTTTGAATGAAGGAGTTCATTTCCGTACTAGGTGTGGTTCCGAGCGCGTTGGACCCAATTTTATCTACCGTGACAATAATGGTGCCATAGCCAACCCCAATGAACCAAGGTCTCACAAGAATTCCATGCATATAAAGCACCGCTTTAACTGTTATTCGTGAGTATATCCAAAAAGGGTACGCAAAGATTTACAAATTACACATAGCTCTGAATGTGGAAGATCCGTTGACTAAACCTCTCCCAAGGGGAAAGCATATCAACACCGGAAATCCATGGTGTTAAATTCATCATAGTGCATTCTAGATTACTGACTCTAGTGCGAGTGAGAAACGGTTGGAGATATGCCCGAGAGTCAATAATAATTTTTTTATTATAGTATCTTTGTGGTTATGATCAATTTATTTCACATTTTATAATTGTATTAACCGAAAACGCTTATACATGTGTGTTTTATAAACAAACCAAAGTCCCTAGTAATCCTCTTGTTTAACTAGCTCAATGATTAAACGATGATTAAGGTTCCTCATCATTAAAATTGGATGTTGATTAGTAACGAGATCATGTCGTTAGGATAATGATATGATGGACTCACATCCAATGTAAGCATAGAAATAAGATCAATTCATTAAGTTCGTTTTTATGTAGCTCTCAAATACAAAGTAAACTAGTCTTTAGACCATGAGGTCATGTTAATCAGTAACACTGGAGGAGTGCTTTGATGACATCAAATGTCACACTGTAACATGGTGATTATAAAGGCAGCATCGGGTATACTAAAAGTGACAGCTGAGGCTCATGGATCAAGAGTGGGATTTTTTCATCCGAATGACGAAGAGATCACATCCAAGAAGCTTGCAACCACGTGACTAGGTCACACGGATTTCATATCACAGAACGAGTAAAGAGTACTTATTGGTAACGAGATCAAACAGGTACATATGATACTGACGATCGGATCTTGGATAAGTAGAGTATCGTGATACAAAGGGAATTGGTCATGATGTTTATGCTTCATTCGATCATAAGATCATCGTTGAATATGTAGGAGGCATTACGATCTCCACGTCCAGCCCATTGTTAACTATTGATTGGAGAGGTGTCTCGATCTTGTATGCATCATTCGTTAACTGTGGGTTGACACACTTAAGGTTTGTTGACGTTTAGGGTATATAAAGGATATCAGGATATGAGTTGGAGACCAAATATTGTTCGGAGTCTCAGATGGATTTAGGACATCACGAGGGGGTTAGGAATAGTTTGAAGAGTAAGATTCATGTTGGAGATAGTGCCCTAGAGGCAAATAATAAGGAGTATTTATTATTATATCTCAATTTTTTGTTTTCTGCTACGAATCTCTACAAGTCATATATGGAAAGTTGGTTTTAGGGTTTCAAAAAAGTTCGGGAAATTATCGGTATTGTATCAGTGAATTTAGAAGGTTAGAGAGGGGCCACCAGCGGTTCCACTATATATCCCGGGGAGGGCCACATGGGTCGAGGGGGTGCAGCCAAGCCCTCATGGGCTACACCAAGCCCTCAAGGCCTAGCCGGACAACCCAAGGGGGAATCCTAGTGGCCTCCTAACTTGTGAGGGGGGTCGTTCTTCTACCCCTCCCCTTTGCCCGCTACCCCACCATCTGGGAGGAGGGAGTAGGGCTGACTGCACCCCTCCCCTGCCCCTATAAAAACAAGGGAGGGGCAAGGGTGCCGACCACCCATCCCTTCAATCCTAGTCGCCACTTCTCCTCCCCCCCCCCCGCCACTCTCGCACCGACTTGGCGAAACCCTACTGGATTTCTCCTCCACCACCACCACCACGGCATCGTGCTGCTAGGATTCCTAGAGGATCTACTACATCCTCTGCCTCGCTAGAACGAGGAGAGGATGATACGTCTCAAACGTATCTATAATTTCTTATGTTCCATGCTACTTTTATGATGATACTCACATGTTTTATACACACTTTATGTCATATTTATGCATTTTCCGACACTAACCTATTGACAAGATGCCGAAGAGCCAGTTGATGTTTTCTGCTGTTTTTGGTTTCAGAAATCCTACAAAGGAAATATTCTCGGAATTGGACGAAATCAACGCCCAGGGTCTTATTTTTCCACGAAGCTTCCAGAAGACCGAAAGGATTACGAAGTGGGGCGACGAGGCGCCGCCATGCCAGGGCCGCGTGGCCAAGGGTGGGGCCTCGCCGCCCTGTTGTGTGGGGCCCTCGTGCCGCCTCCAACCCTACCCTTTCGCCTACTTAAAGCCTTCGTCGCGAAAACCCCAGTACCGAGAGCCACGATATGGAAAACCTTCCAGAGACGCCGCCGCCGCCAATCCCATCTCGGGGGATTCAGGAGATCATCTCCGGTACCCTGCCGGAGAGGGGAATCATCTCCCGGAGGACTCTTCATCACCATGATCGCCTCCGGATTGATGTGTGAGTAGTTCACCCCTGGACTATGGGTCCATAGCAGTAGCTAGATGGTCGTCTTCTCCTCATGTGCTATCATTGTTCGATCTTGTGAGCTGCCTAACATGATCAAGATCATCTATTTGTAATGCTACATGTGTTTGTTGGGACCCGATGAATATGGAATACTATGTTATGTTGATTATCAATCTATCATATATGTATTGTTTATGATCTTGCATGCTCTCCGTTGCTAGTAGAGGCTCTGGCCAAGTTGATACTTGTAACTCCAAGAGGGAGTATTTATGCTCGATAGTGGGTTCATGCCTCCATTTAATCTGGGACAGTGACAAAAAGTTCTAAGGTTGTGGATGTGTTGTTGCCACTAGGGATAAAACATCAATGCTTTGTCTAAGGATATTTGTGTTGATTACATTACGCACCATACTTAATGCAATTGTCTGTTGTTTGCAACTTAATACTGGAAGGGGTGCGGATGCTAACCTGAAGGTGGACTTTTTAGGCATAGATGCATGCTGGATAGCGGTCTATGTACTTTGTCGTAATGCCCAATTGAATTTCACAATACTCATCATAACATGTATGTGCATGGTCATGCCCTCTTTATTTGTCAATTTCCCAACTGTAATTTGTTCACCCAACATGATATTTATCTTATGGGAGAGACACCACTAGTGAACTGTGGATCCCGGTCCATTCTTTTACATTGAATACAATCTACTGCAATACTCGTTCTACTGTTCTCTGCAAACAATCATCATCCACACTATACATCTAATCCTTTGTTACAGCAAGCCGGTGAGATTGACAACCTCACTGTCACGTTGGGGCAAAGTAATTTGGTTGTGTTGTGCAGGTTCCACGTTGGCGCCGGAATCCCTGGTGTTGCGCCGCACTACATTCCGCCGCCATCAACCTTCGACGTGCTTCTTGACTCCTACTGGTTCGATAAACATTGGTTTCTTACTGAGGGAAACTTACTGCTGTACGCATCACACCTTCCTCTTGGATAGCGGTCTATGTACTTTGTCGTAATGCCCAATTAAATCTCACACTACTCATCATGATATGTATGTGCATTGTTATGCCCTCTTTATTTGTCAATTTCCCAACTATAATTTGTTCACCCAACATGCTATTTCTTATTGGAGAGACACCACTAGTGAACTGTGGACCCCGGTCCATTCTTTTACATCGAATACAATCTACTGCAAACATTGTTCTTTACTTTTCTTCGCATACAAACATCTTTTTCCACAACATACATTTAATCCTTTGTTACAGCAAGCCGGTGAGATTGACAACCTCACTGTTAAGTTGGGGCAAAGTATTTGGATTGTGTTGTGAAGGTTCCACGTTGGCGCCGGAATCCCTGGTGTTGCGCCGCACTACACTTCGTCACCAACAACCTTCACGTGCTCCTTGACTCCTACTGGTTCGATAAACCTTGATTTCTTACTGAGGGAAACTTGCTGCTGTATGCATCACACCTTCCACTTGGGGTTCCCGACGGGCGTGTGCTTTACGCGTCAACAAGCTCTTTTTTCGGCGCCGTTGCCGGGGAGATCAAGACACGCTGCAAGGGGAGTCTCTCACTTCCAATCTCTTTACTTTGTTTTTGTCTTGCTTTACTTTATTTAATGCTTTGTTTGCTTTCTATATCAAAATACAAAAAAATTAGTTACTTGCTTTATTTTATTTACTGTCTTGTTTGCCTTCTCTATATTAAAAACACAAAAAAAATAGTTACTTGCATTTACTTTATTTAGTTTGCTTTATTTACTATTGCTAAAATGGGTACTCCTGAAAATACTAAGTTGTGTGACTTCACTAGCACAAATAATAATGATTTCTTATGCACACCTATTGCTCCACCTGCTACTACAGCAGAATTTTTTGAAATTAAACCTGCTTTACTAAATCTTGTTATGAGAGAGCAATTTTCTGGTGTTAGTTACGATCTTTCTGCTGCCCATCTTAATAATTTTGTTGAACTTTGTGAAATGCAAAAGTATAAGGATGTAGATGGTGACATTATAAAATTGAAATTGTTTCCTTTCTCCTTAAGAGGAAGAGCTAAAGATTGGTTGCTATCTTTGCCTAAGAATAGTATTGATTCATGGACTAAATGTAAGGATGCTTTCATTGGTAGATATTATCCTCCTGCTAAAATTATATCTTTGAGAAGTAGCATAATGAATTTTAAGCAATTGGATAATGAGCATGTTGCTCAAGCATGGGAAAGAATGAAATCTTTGGTTAAAAATTGCCCTACCCATGGACTGACTACTTGGATGATCATCCAAACCTTTTATCCAGGATTGAATTTTTCTTCGCGGAACTTATTGGATTCAGCTGCTGGAGGTACTTTTATGTCCATCACTCTAGGCGCCGCAACAAAGTTTCTTGATGATATGATGATTAATTACTCTGAATGGCACACGGAAAGAGCTCCACAAGGTAAGAAGGTAAATTCTGTTGAAGAAACCTCCTCCTTGAGTGATAAGATTGATGTTATTATGTCTATGCTTGTGAATGGTAGATCTAATGTTGATCCTAATAATGTTCCGTTAGCTTCATTGGTTGCTCAAGAAGAGCATGTTGATGTGAACTTCATTAAAAAAATAATTTCAACAACAATGCTTATAGGAATAATTCTGTTAACAACTATAGGCCATATCCTGCTAGTGGTAATGATTATGGTAATTCTTATGGTAGATCTGTTTCGCCTAATGAGGAAAAGATGTTAGAAATTGAAAGAGCTACTAAGAGCTTTATGCAATCACAATATGAGCAAAATCAATTGTTTACTAAAACTATGAATGAACAATCTTCCTTGTTGAAAAATATAGGAAATCAACTTGAAAATTTGAATATGGAGATTTCTGGTTTGCAAACTAAGCTTTCAAATGCTAAAAACCGAATCTCATACATGTCTGCGTCGCAATCTTCTTTAATTAATAAAATGGCTGCTAAACCTGAGGATAATGATAATAAAAAAATTACTACAGCAAACGCCATACAAGTTCGAATTAATGAAAATATTAGATTGATGGTTGAATTGCGTGCTAGGTGGGAAAAAGAAGAAAATGCTAAAGAGAATAATGTAGCTAAAGTTTGGACTATTACCACCACTAGTAATACTAATGCTTCACATGTTGCTACACCTTCTACTATCAACGGTAAAATAATTGGTGTTGGCAATGTTTCTACTCCTAATGCAAAGCGTGCAAAACTGCCTGAAACTGCTAAAACTGCTGAAACTGCTTGTGATAAAACTGCTGAAATTTTTCAAAATATTGGGGACAATGATCCCATTGCTTTAGATCATAATGGTTTTGATGATTGTCACATCTCTGAAGTTATAAAGTTCTTACAAAAACTTGCTAGAAGTCCTAATGCTAGTGCTATAAATTTGGCCTCTACAAAACATATTAGAAATGCTCTCATAAAAGCTAGAGAAGAGAAACTAAAACTTGAAACTTCTATTCCTAGGAAGTTGGAAGATGGTTGGGAGCCCATCATTAAGATGAAGGTCAATGATTTTGATTGTAATGCTTTATGTGATCTTGGTGCAAGTATTTCTGTTATGCCTAAGAAAATTTATAATATGCTTGACTTGCCACCATTGAAAAAATATTATTTGGATGTTAATCTTGCTGATAATTCTACAAAGAAACCTTTGGAGAGGATTGATAATGTTCGCATTACGGTTAACAATAACCTTGTCCCCGTTGATTTTGTTGTCTTGGATATTGAATGCAATGCATCTTGTCCCATTATTTTGGGAAGACCTTTTCTTCGAACTGTTGGTGCTATTATTGATATGAAGGAAGGTAATATTAAATATCAATTTACTCTCAAGAAAGGTATGGAATACTTCCCTAGAAAGAGGATGAAGTTACCTTTTGATTCTATCATTAGAACAAATTATGATATTGATGCTTCGTCTCTTGATAATACTTGATACACACTTTCTGCGCCTAGCTGAAAGGCGTTAAAGAAAAGCGCTTATGGGAGACAACCCATTATTTTACTTCTGCACTTTTGTTTTATATTTGAGTCTTGGAAGTTGTTACTACTGTAGCAACCTCTTCTTATCTTTATTTTATTGCATTGTTGTGCCAAGTAAAGTCTTTGATAGTAAAGATGATACTAGATTTGGATTACTGCGCAGAAACAGATTTCTTGCTATCACGAATTTGAGTAGTATTCTCTGTAGATAACTCAGAAAAATCTACCAATTTACGTGCGTGATCCTCAGATATGTACGCAACTTTCATTCAATTTGAGCATTTTCATCTGATCAAGTTTAGTGCCCCAGAAAAATTCGTCTTTACAGACTGTTCTGTTTTGACAGATTCTGCTTTTTATTTCGCATTGCCTGTTTTGCTATGTTTGATGGATTTCTTTGTTCCATTAACATTCAGTAGCTTTGTGCAATGTCCAGAAGTGTTAAGAATGATTATGTCACCTCTGAATATGTGAATTTTTGATTATGCACTAACCCTCTAATGAGTTTGTTTTGAGTTTGGTGTGGAGGAAGTTTTCAAGGATCAAGAGAGGAGGATGATACAATATGATCAAGGAGAGTGAAAACTCTAAGCTTGGGGATGCCCCCGTGGTTCATCCCCGCATATTTCAAGAAGACTCAACCATCTAAGCTTGGGGATGCCCAAGGCATCCCCTTCTTCATCGACAACTTATCAGGTCACCTCTAGTGAAACTATATTTTTATTCCGTCACATCTTATGTGCTTTACTTGGAGCATCTTTATGTTCTTGTTTTTGCTTTGTTTGAATAAAATTGGATCCTAGCATTCTTTATGTGGGAGAGAGACACGCTCCGTTGTTGCATATGAACACATATGTTCTTAGCCTTATTCTTAATGTTCATGGCGAAGGTTGAAACTGCTTCATTCATTGTTATATGGTTGGAAACAGAAAATGTTGCATGTGGTAATTGGTATAATGTCTTGAATAATTTGATACTTGGCAATTGTTGTGCTCAAATAGATCATGTTTAAGCTCTTGCATCATGTACCTTGCACCTATTAATGAAGAAATACCGTAGAGCTTGTTGACATTTGGTTTGCATGATTGGTCTCTCTAAAGTCTAGATATTTTCTGGTGAGGGTTTGAACAACAAGGAAGACATTGTAGAGTCTTATAATGCTTGCAATATGTTTTTATGTAAGTTTTGCTGTACCGGTTCATACTTGTGTTTGCTTCAAACAACCTTGCTAGCCTAAGCCTTGTATTGAGAGGGATTACTTCTCGTGCATCCAAAATCCTTGAGCCAAAAACTATGCCATTTGTGTCCACCATACCTACCTACTACATGGTATTTCTCTGCCATTCCAAAGTAAATTGCTTGAGTGCTACCTTTAAAATTCCATTCTTTGTCTTTGCAATATATAGCTCATGGGAAAAATAGCTTAAAAACTATTGTGGTATTGAATATGTACTTATGTATCTTATTTCTTAATAAGTTGCTTGTTGAGCGGTAACCATGTTCCTGGGGACGCCATCAACAATTTCACCTTTGTTGAATATCATGTGAGTTGCTATGCATGTTCGTCTTGTCCGAAATAAGGGAGATTTATCATGATCAAATGGTTAGAGTATGCATATTGTTAGAGAAGAACATTGGGCCGCTAACTAAAGCCATGATCCATGGTGGAAATTTCAGTTTGGACAACAATCCTCAATCTCTTATGAGAATATTATCTGTTGTTGAATGCTTATGCATTAAAGAGGAGTCCATTATCTGTTGTCTATGTTGTCCCGGTATGGATGTCTAAGTTGAGAATAATCAAAAGCGAGAAATCCAATGCGAGCTTTCTCCTTAGACCTTTGTACAGGCGGCATAGAGGTACCCCTTTGTGACACTTGGTTAAAGCATATGTTATGCAATGATAATCCATGTAAATCCAAGCTAATTAGGACAAGGTGCGGGCACTATTGGTATACTATGCATGAGGCTTGCAACTTATAATATGTCTTATGCATAACACATATGAATTATTACTACCGTTGACAAAATTGTTTCTATGTTTTCAAATAAAAGCTCTAGCACAAATATAGCAATCCATGCTTCCCTCTGCGAAGGGCCTTTCTTTTACCTTTATGTTGAGTCAGTTTACCTACTTCTTTCTATCTTAGAAGCAAACACTTGTGTCAACCGTGTGCATTGATTCCTACATACTTGCCTATTTGCATTCATCATATTACTTTGTGTTGACAATTATCCATGAGATAAACATGTTAAAGTTGAAAGTAACCGCTGAAACTTATATCTTCCTTTGTGTTGATTCAAAACTTTCTACTAAGAATCTACTGCTTTATGAGTTAACTCCTATGCAAGTCTTATTGATGCTTGTCTTGAAAGTATTATTCATGAAAAGTCTTTGCTATATGATTCAGTTGTTTAATCATTGTCTTTACCATTGCTTCGAATCATTTCATTCATTACATATGCTTTACAATAGTATTGATCAAGATTATGATAGCATGTCACTTCAGAAATTATCTTTGTTATCGTTTACCTACTCGAGGACGAGTAGGAACTAAGCTTGGGGATGCTTGATACGTCTCAAACGTATCTATAATTTCTTATGTTCCATGCTACTTTTATGATGATACTCACATGTTTTATACACACTTTATGTCATTTTATGCATTTTCCGGCACTAACCTATTGACAAGATGCCGAAGAGCCAGTTGCTGTTTTCTGCTGTTTTTGGTTTCAGAAATCCTACAAAGGAAATATTCTCGGAATTGGACGAAATCAACGCCCGGGGTCTTATTTTTCCACGAAGCTTCCAGAAGACCGAAAGGATTACGAAGTGGGGCGACGAGGCGCCGCCACGCCAGGGCCGCGCGGCCAAGGGTGGGGCCGCGCCGCCCTGTTGTGTGGGGCCCTCGCGCCGCCTCCAACCCTACCCTTCCGCCTACTTAAAGCCTTCGTCACGAAAACCCCAGTACCGAGAGCCACGATACGGAAAACCTTTCAGAGACGCCGCCGCCGCCAATCCCATCTCGGGGGATTCAGGAGATCGCCTCCGGCACCCTGCCGGAGAGGGGAATCATCTCCCGGAGGACTCTTCATCACCATGATCGCCTCCGGATTGATGTGTGAGTAGTTCACCCCTGGACTATGGGTCCATAGCACTAGCTAGATGGTCGTCTTCTCCTTATGAGCTATCATTGTTCGATCTTGTGAGCTGCCTAACATGATCAAGATCATCTATTTGTAATGCTACATGTTGTGTTTGTTGGGATCCGATGAATATGGAATACTATGTTATGTTGATTATCAATCTATCATATATGTGTTGTTTATGATCTTGCATGCTCTCCGTTGCTAGTAGAGGCTCTAGCCAAGTTGATACTTGTAACTCCAAGAGGGAGTATTTATGCTCGATAGTGGGTTCATGCCTCCATTTAATGCAGGACGGTGATGCAGAAAGTTCTAAGGTTGTGGATGTGCTGTTGCCACTAGGGATAAAACATCAATGCTTTGTCTAAGGATATTTGTGTTGATTACATTACGCACCATACTTAATGCAATTGTCTGTTGTTTGCAACTTAATACTGGAAGGGGTGCGGATGCTAACCTGAAGGTGAACTTTTTAGGCATAGATGCATGCTGGATAGCGGTCTATGTACTTTGTCGTAATGCCCAATTAAATCTCACACTACTCATCATGATATGTATGTGCATTGTTATGCCCTCTTTATTTGTCAATTGCCCAACTATAATTTGTTCACTCAACATGCTATTTCTTATTGGAGAGACACCACTAGTGAACTGTGGACCCCGGTCCATTCTTTTACATCGAATACAATCTACTGCAAACATTGTTCTTTACTGTTCTTCGCATATAAACATCATTTTCCACACCATACATTTAATCCTTTGTTACAGCAAGCCGGTGAGATTGACAACCTCACTGTTAAGTTGGGGCAAAGTATTTGGATTGTGTTGTGCAGGTTCCACGTTGGCGCCGGAATCCCTGGTGTTGCGCCGCACTACACTCCGTCACCAACAACCTTCACGTGCTCCTTGACTCCTACTGGTTCGATAAACTTTGGTTTCTTACTGAGGGAAACTTGCTGCTGTACGCATCACACCTTCCACTTGGGGTTCCCAACGGGCGTGTGCTTTACGCGTCAACAGAGGACTTCATCATCGACAACCGTGTGTGCGCCCGAGTATGGAGGTGATGCCCGATTGCAGCATCGAAAGGATCGCGTACGTGGTCTTGAGATCCGCAAGTGAGCGACTGCATCATCCACGAGATCTGATCTGGTTAATACTTTCGGTCTTCGAGGGTAAGACTATAGATCTATCTCGTTGCTTACATATAGTATATTAGATTTTGGTTTTTGTTCGTTCATGCGGTAGATTTTTTCCCATGCTACGAACCCATGGATAACTTCTTAAATAGTATAGATTTTGCTCATTTTTGTGCAAAGTATTTTATTTGATCTCAAATCATTCAATTATTATTCTTGATTTTTTTGTTATTTTGCTCATTAGCATTTTGGTATTTTGAAAATTTATTATCCAAATTTGATGATATAGCATGTGTACTTGGAAAATTTCGTGCTAAAACGGCTTGCTGACTTGAGGAGGGAAATGCTCCATTTGCTTTATAATAAGCGCTATTGCAACAATTTGAGTAGTGAATAGTATGTTATTCGAATGCGAAATTTTCTAACGTCTTTCTTTCCCTGAGACTGGATTTTGTTGAAAAAAGTCGGCATTGCTTTACTGAAGACAAGCACTACAAAAGAGTGATTTACGAGAAATGGAAAAATTCAACACACATTGTGCAATGATATTTTTCCTGATCGACTTCACATGAAGATGAAGAAATCTCCCAAGTTCATCATACTCCATTGTGTCTCTTACAACAACCGATCATGTCTATGCTATATCTTAATTATCTCACTAAGGGCACGCCTTGAGAGACGAGACAAAAATGCCATGGTATTCCCATAGCTAGGATATTAACCAAAAAAAATCGGGAGAAATACCTTCGATCTGTTGAACACCTGAGATCAAAGGCCGCGTTGGAAGAAAACCGAAGAAGCGGAAAGCTTCATGTGAAACATTCAACACTATTTTTTCTTCTAGCATTGTCACTATTGCTAAGAAGAGTAAATGTGCTAGTAGATGTTAAGAAGTTAGACAATGACTTGCCCAATCACCTCGTGACCAAGCCGGTTGCCAAGCACGCTTAGCCTCGGAGTTCTTTGAAGATGAACTTCCAGTAAAAAATTACAACTTGTAGGTACGAGTATCATATGGATCCTTTTGAGCTATGGACCAGGATGTCTAACTACTCTATTAGAGGGGGCTCACACAGTTGACCAGAAAAAACTGCAAAAAATGGTTTAATGTTTTTTTCTCAAGCAATGGGAAAGGCTTAGATAGACTTTGGGAGAGCCCATACAATGTCATTGGGCTAGGAGCTTGGAGCAACAGCCCATTCCCGCCTACATCCTGCTCAGGAACTTCGAGCACCCGCTAAAAGAAAAACTTCGAGTAGCCTCTCTTGCAGATAAGGCAGGCTTCGTTTCTGCCTGCACCGCGTATCCACCTCGAGGCAACCAAAGAAGGAGGTAAGAATCGGCTGGTTTTCGACTCTTCTGTGCAGGGAAGCAATGCCTGCGCCTCCTTCCTCGATGTCCCTACTGAGCAGATGCTGCTCGTCGTCGCCGATGCCGAAGCATCAAACTGTGGACAGCAAGCGGCAGCCTATCCGTAACTTATCGTCACCTCGATCGTTCTCTCCGCCGGCTGTTCTTGCCGCGATATTCCTCCCTAACTCCTTGCGTGCCGCAACAGTGCAGGCAGAGCGCGGCTGCTGCTGACCCGGAGGGCGACCGCGTTGTACCTCCTCGCGGGCGCCGCGGCGACGGCGGGTCGCGCCAGGGCGGCGGAGGAGGTCGAAGGCGCCGGCGGCGAGGGGGTCGTCGGGGCCATCAAGTCGCTGTTCGACCCGAACGAGGAGACCAAGGCAGGGAAGGTGCTCCCCAAGGCGTACCTGAAGGCGGCGAGGGAGGTGGTGCGTACGCTCCGGGAGTCGCTGGAGGAGAAGGACGCCGCCGGCGACTCGGCCAAGTTCCGGCGGGGCGCCGATTCCGCCAAGGTGTCCATCAGGGAGTTCCTGGGCGGCTGGAGAGGCCAGCAGTCCGTCGCCAAAGAGGTACGTAGCCAGTACCGAATCTTGCAGCTCAGCTACAAGTTTGCCAGGAAAATGCAGTTCATTCGTTTCTCAGTAGAGAACTGCAAAAGTCACGTGAAACTGTATGCTCTAAATCTACAAAAAAACAAGCCTAATTTGAATGCAATGCAGGAGTCGTATGTTGCGCTGGAGAAGGCCATCAGATCACTGGCGGAGTTCTACTCCAAGGCAGGACCCTTCGCCTCGCTTCCGGGAGATGTCAAAAACAAGATCCTCGACGACCTCAACGCCGCGGAGGCCTACCTCTAGATCTTCTTGCTTAGCTTAGCTGCATTGTATCTTCACCTCTGGACGGCAACATGAACAAATATTGTATCCCAGCTCTACTCTTTTACCTGCCAAACTTCCTTGGTGCTGTATCGTCGTCACAATCTTGGTATTTTCAAGTTATACCTGTATCAACCAATTTGGCCTCTACCTCTCAAATACTACTATCAGCATTTTAGGGACATTGCATAAGGCGTTCCATTGAGTTACATTGAGTTAGAGCGGCTTGTTATCTAACAGAGCCCCATAAATCCCGCCGGAACTGAATTTTTCCAGCGGATTTACGGGTTCGGGCCGAAAGTGGCGTAGATCAGCGCCCGAATCGGTGGGCCGGCCCGAATCGGAAGTTCGGGGGCCCGAGAAACTAGACCGTCGACCCGTATATATACATGCTGCGGAGGGGAGTTGCGTTCCAAAACCCTACTCCCTCCGCCCCTCCGCCGCGCGCACGGTTGGACTTCCGGCGAGCAATCGCGGAATCACCGTCGCCGCTTCTCCTTTCTTTCCACCACCACCATGACCGCATGGCCGGGGCGAACAGCGGAGGCAGGGGACGCGGGCGGATTGGCGGGAGCAACTCGCCCCCCCCCCCCCCCGTCTTCCAGTCGGAGGCCGAGCGGCGCAAATGGAACCGCAGCGAAGGCGCTCGGAAGCGGAGCGCGCGGCGCTGGACCAACTGGGTCTGACGCCGCCGGGGAAGCTCGCGCGCTATGCAAATAGCGGCGAGGGGTCGTCCTCGGCCGCGTACGGCCGTGCGCTGTGGCGGCCCGCCTCTGACAGCAGCGACGACGACGACGAGGAGGAGGAGGAGGAGGAGGTGTCGGTGCGCACCCTCCAGCTGCAGTCCGGGGACTTCGTCCTCAACGACGACGAGGAGGCGACGGCGGTGCAGCAAGTGTCCGTCATCTCCGCCACCGAGGTGCGCGCGCTTCCGCCGCGAGGAAGCGGAAGCCGTCTGTGCCGTGCGGGAGTACGAGGCCGCGCAGAAGGAGGCCGCCGTCCGCCGCGTGAAGCAGGAGTCTGCCGCGTCGCTTATAGTAGCTCCCCGCCGGCGAAAATTAGTTAGTTTTGGAGGTGTTCGCCGACGACCACCTCAAATGCGATGTACCTATCGATGGTAGCACCAGAACTATGATAAATATGTTTGAATTTCAGTTCTAATGCTTGTTTGCGATGATCAATTTGCCGGCAATTTTTGAAATCGACGGTTTTCGGTTCGGAATACGGGTGTTGTTCTGCGCCACGCTAAAAATCGCTCGCTTTTTGTTTTTCGGGAGACTAAACTCAGTTTTTTCGGTTCGGCAGAATAAGGGCTCTGTTAGAGATGCTCTTAGAGCATCTCCAGCCGCCTCCATCGGATCGAGCGTTTGGGGGACGCGTTTTCTTCGTGCCGCGTTTGGGGGACGTCGCTCCCTAGTCCCGTCCCCCAAACGTCGTCTCCAAATAAATAATAAAAGTGGACGAAAATAAAGGTTTTTGTTCAAATTTGATTATATTTTACAAGTTTGAACAAAAACGGCTAGATTTTATCTAACCCTAGCCTACAAGCCGCCAGGTGGTGCGTTCGACGGTCCCGCCCTGTCGTCGCCTCCCCTCCGCTGCAGATCCTGCTCCGTCTGCTGCCTCTCCCTACTGAGGGCGACGAGAAGACGCTGGTGCTCCATCAGCGCGGTGTCGCCTTCCCTTCCCTGTTGCGCCGCCTGGAGGGAGAGTTCGACGGCGGGTTAATCTACGCGTCTTCGCGGGTACAAGCGTCGTCCTGCAGCTTCTTCTACGACTCGAACAACTCGACAAGCGCTCGTTGCTGATCCGCCGCCTCGTCTGGGTGTGGCCCATCGTTGTCGGACCAATCGAAGTCGTTCTCGTTTTCCTCCTCTGCCGCCTCCGCCTCGTCATCGCTGTCCTCCTCCTCCATTTGCGCCGCCACAACCGCCTCCAACGCATCCGCCCACGCCCCTAGGCCGCCTCCGCTGCTGATGCTCCACCACCTCCCGCCACCGTTGCTCGATCGCCTCCCGCCGTTCACGGTACTGGAGATCATGCTCCATGTGCAGGCGCTGCCCGCTCTGCATGCCACCGTTCGCCCATCTCCTCCGCCCGGCGCCGTCGCGCCTTCCGCCATGGCGGCGTCAAACGCCGTATGGTGTCCGCCACCTCCGCCTCCTCCCACGATTCGTTCTCCGCAGCTTCTGGGTCGATGTCAAACTGCGGTGCCGGAGGTGGTGGTGCAGATGGTGGTGGAGGGAACTAGCCGGTGCTGGGACGGTTCATCATTGCGCAAATGGTGTTTATGCGACGAGGGTTGTGCTTGCGATGGAGAAAGGGGTGCTGGCGGCTATGGTGGCTACCATTGAGCATGGGAGGCATTTTATAGATAGCGGCATCGCCAGAAGAGGCGAAATGATAGCACGGAAAGAGGCTAGAAGCGGCGGGAAGAAAGTGCGGTTGCGTGCGAACGCCGACGACATGTGGAAGCTACGCAACACCGACGAAACGTCTCACCTGCCCCCTCCATCGCCATTAAGGCAAGGTCCCCTCCGTCGCTATTAAGACAAAGCTGCAAAGCTTCTTTCATGAGCTGACGCGTCAGGCCCACGTCTTCTCGCCTCGCATTTCATTTGGGTCCGGCGTGCCCAAACCATGTGTGAACTAGGGACGAACTAGGGACAGGATCGAGCCGCTGAACACCGTATTGCATTGCGCTGGATAGAAAAGACCTTTGGCACACTAGGCTGCGCCAGACGGAAAGGGGGGCACAAGGGTAGGAACAAAATTTTGTCCGTCCCAAATCAAATCACTTTGGGGACGCGGCTAGAGATGCTCTTACACATGAGGGCCTGACCGCTTGCCAACAAGCCCCATTCTTTCACAGCGGCACATAATTGAAACCCTCACAAATTTTCAGTTTGGAAGCTAAATTCAGCTTTACTTGCAGCAACAGTTGTTCTTAGTATCTTACAGACATGAGGTTCTGGTTGCAAAATGGAATGCAAAATGCAACGGTATTAACATAATAACAACTAACATCCAATAAGAGACGAGGCACCACTGGCCTCTGACTTTAACTTCAATGCCAAAAAAAAAGAAACATAGAATAAAACTATCATCCCCGCTCTACATGCTGACTTCTGAGGATATACCACATAAAGTTAGATGGTTGGAGTCAACAATTCCTATTTCTGCACACTGCACAGGCTGGTCAACAAGTCCTGTCCGAATCTGAGCCATCAAATTCTAGCCAAAACAACCGGGGTAGCACTGATCTTCAAAAACACATCCTTTCAGGTTTACTTTCTGGAAGCAAATGCACGGCAGGCTGGGTTAAAACAAAATAATTGGATGGTTTCATCCATGTAAAGCCTACGGCTGTCTCTTCACAGGCCAAAAGGATATGTAGACAAGGATCATCAATCTGCAATTAAGATTTAAAAATCTTCAGACCCATATAAAAATAGAGATCATGGTACTCATGCGTACGTCTATTTCTGAACACTACTGATAGACATTGTCGGAAGATCTAATCTTAGAGAATCTTATCAGTATGATAGGGTAGCTTTTCCTGCAACTAACGTGACTGAAAGAAGTATTAATTGTTCAAGTAACTGTATGTCTTGACCCTTTAAAAACAGTATAAACTGGGGTTATAAAGAAAAACCCTAGGTATTTGCACCCCATCCACTGACATACTAAACCAACATATGCTTATCCGAGGATGTTATCTTTGTCAACCATATTAATAATATGTTAGTAAAAAATTGAGGGGTTTCCTGCAATTGACATGTATGGAGACAGCATTAGCTGTTCAAGAAACATTGTGCACTAGAGTTGCCATCTTTCCAAAGTAAAATTGACCTTACAGTTCAAGTTGTTTTTAGATTTGTTAGATATCACAAAAACATTTTTGCTAATTCCCGGTTTGTCTCATGATTTCAATGTCTGTCTTCTGAAATTCTGATATTTTAATTTAGGATCTATACGCACAAAAAAAAATCACAAAAAAAATTCTTGTGAAACATTACCTTGACAAGTATCAGCACCTTTGCTGCTGTTCAAGGAATCCATGACCTCCGAACCTTGGGCCTCCTCATCTGCAACGGAGCAAAGATAATACTCATTGACCACAAAATGCTTTTCTGGATTTGTCTCCAAAGAAACCAGTATCAACTGTATAAATGGCCTGTCACCACTGGATAAAAGAATAGGGAATAAAACTGAAATATACATAAGAAACATGTTATCAGTGCTGACCTCCTTCAGGACCTGGGTGCTCCTGAGGTGAAGACTTGTTCAGCAGCGGCTTTTGAAGAAGACCTGTACCAGGAAAAACTAACATGTTGATAGACTTGACTTCTTGCTTGTGAGAAACTTCAAGTGGGCTAAATCCGAATTTAGATGTCCAGGTGTCCACAAGTTCGTTAATGGCAGGAATGACCAACATCTCAACTTTGAGAGAACTGAGGATCTGAAATGAAAATAAGAAAAGGCATCAGGAACATACATCACTAGGATGGAATTACACTACCGTGGTAATGAAGCAAAAAAATCAAGCTAATTCATCTGTAACCTATTATAGAGAAGGTGCAAAGTATCCCAGGTATACATTAATATATAGCTGTGCAACAATGGAATTACCCTACCATCAAAATCGTATATATGCTTACACGCTATATCCATTCTTATGTACCAAATTAAGAAAAAATTGTCAAACATAGTAATTCGTAAAAAGCAGTTGCAGCATGCCTCTTGTTACTCAATACAATATTACAACAAGACATGTCTGTTTGCTACCTTGTAACCTCTCAGATACTTTTGAACAGATTTCAGGCTGAGACCAAAATCTTCCATAAGTTTAGAAAGTTGGGGTTTGAGCAGTTAAGTTCTTCAAATTCACAAACTACAGTGAGACACTTAAAAACTACGGGATTAGATATTTCAATCTAAAACTGTTTTATATAAGCACCATAAAGAATGTCTAAAAGGATCTGGGCCCCTGTAAAGATACCTTTTCAATTCCATCTAAAAGACGACGACACATCCCTTGGCGCCGATACATATGCCGTGTACCAATGAATGGCATCTCTGCTAACTTGGTCCCATGTATCCTGTTTCAGCACAAGACATAGTAACAGTAAACTTATATATTAGAATCCAGCAATTCAGCGGAAGAAAAAAAAAAATCCAAAGCAACCAGAGACTTTCAGATGTAGTAACATCTATGACTGCTTCATGCTAGAGTTTAGGTAATTAGGCCAAGAAGTATGTAGAAAGGACTTTCTGAAGTATGCAAGCCAGTTATAACTAATGGTATCTTAATAAAATCTAACTTTCCAGCCACTTGAAGCTAGTTTCTTTACTACAAAATACTGCCTACTTGCGTGAAAACTGCTCAATCTCGGAGTAATGATCTAGTAAAGCGTCACCTAGCAGTAATACTAGATGATTGAACATAACTTGCTTTTGCCAAGTTTGAATTGTTCAGATATCAACAAACTTGCAAGTGGAACAAGAAACAAGACAAACTAGGTTAAGGATGTAAACTCAGCATAAAGTGAGGACATGCATCTCTGATATCTATGAATAGTGTATTAAGTCATCAGAACAGTCACATGACATGGCATACCAACACAAGAAGTAACCCAACCTGACTGATGCTGCAGATACTATTTCATCTCCACGTTCCAAAATAAAGATATAGAATCCACGGAAATCAAGCCGGAGAAAATTTGACCTGCACAGTCAAAAAATGAGCGAGCAATCAAACATCACTCATTGAGACACGTTACCAATTCAACTCGTTGCCACAATGCAACTGTTAGATAAGAAACCAATGTGTTGGGCAAATAAAAAGAACACCCAATTCAATTAGGCATACCAGAAACTCAACACAAAGTAAGCCAGAGGGATCATACACGCATACTAGATTCGAAGTTCCCAAAGCCATATAGCACCCACATAAGCACTAGGAATAGGTCCACCAGTCAGTTACTTTATAAACTGGACTAAGCAATTGCATTGTCGTGTATGGCGTTAATCACATCATATGTTGGTCACTTTTGTTAGTTTGTTATTTGGTGCATGCAGATGTGTGCTTTTAATACTTAGGTCATTTTTTGCTATTTAAAACACATACTGCGCATATTTGGCATTATTCCTATACCTCTATATGCATCAATGTCTATTTTTTATGAGCTATCAAACACAAGGTCACATACCACATAAGTTCCAGGTAGTATATGATCACTGATTAAGCGGGCGTAAATAGCAGTTAAGGGGCGCATTAACTTCAATTTTATTACAAAAACATAATATGAGATCAGCCCAAATATGGCCAAAAATAGAGCTATCACGCCTATGCCAAGTCTAAACCTAAATGGATTGCCAAAAATACTCAATAGCCATGCACTGATGGTGGTATATATACATGCTCTAGTTAGTAATCAAAGTATTAAACAGATAGTCAGTACAAGCTACTTCCATGTGCATGTAAGTTCTGAATGAACTGACCTGTCCATATTAGCTTAAATTGTCCCATAAAAACAAATAGACTATCATATGTAAGCGCTTTTCCAGGCATTAGTTTCATATTGCATGTTGTTTGAGTAGAACATAACGAAACACATAATGTAAGCACAAAAACATCACATAACTAAACCGACAGGCAGCAAAATATCCATGATTATCTTTTTGTTAGGAAAACCAAATATTGGGAGGTGGCCCTCACCCAAACAGACCTGCATCCTAGCCTGCATCTATCAAGAGCTATACAGAGATTAAAAAATGACCCAGTTTTAGAAGATTAGCCAGAGGTAACTACATCAACACTGAAGGTAAATCCAATCCCACCCACCAAAACACACATGAAGAGGAAGGAGAGAAAGATAGAGTGTGCATAGAGTTACAAATTAAAAGCATATCAACAACACGGGAGGTCTACAAAGTATCCTTGAGCTTCCTTAGAGTACTATTGAGTTTGTGGAAAGAGAGATGCTTACCCACAGTTGTACACAGCATTACGTATCAAATTGATACCAGTTCTTTGGTCAATAATAGGAAGAAAACACTCATCCATCAGTGAAAGAGCAACTGCAATCTTGGAATTACATTCAACCCTTTCATCCAAATCAAGAACTGTTTCTGGCACATCTTCATGGATGCACTGAATAATCCTGCACGCGAATTCTGGTTCAAGATCCTTCTTGACCGCAAGAAGACTCTGCAATTCCTCAAATAGCTGCATCGCATAAAAGTTAATTTAGAATACATAAATCAATCGTAAGGAACCCAGGGGTGCGGTGATGATTGGGGAGGGTAAACACATACTGATATAACATAAAATGAGAACAAAGAATAAGATGAGAGCAGTGAGGTTTTAGTTTTCCAATCAACTGTTCGAATGATTAAACAATGAAGAAGCATTTAATAACCAAAGGACATTAACCTAGTTTTCTTATCATCACAAAGTTTGACATTTGGAAAATGCTGAAACAACCTTTAATAGTTGGATAAAAACAAATGATTCTCAAGTCGCTAAACAAAAGTTCAGATACCATATTAACACAGTACATTATGATATGTGGTCATGTAACAATTGTCAAATATCGGTAAAGGGATACAAGAAACAGAAATAAGGAGTATTAAGCATTGGGAAACTTGCTGTTTTCGAGCCAAAGTGCAACATAAATAGTAAGCATTCAACTTATCACATACTCCTCCATTATAGAATATATGGTACAAATATTATTTTGTTTTCTTTTCCCGGTATCCATGGTGCATTCGTTTATATATAGTAATATTACTGAAAATATTATGAAATGTAATATACTATATGAAAGTACCTTTTGACACAAAATAATACCATTTCTACGCAGCATTTCCAAACACTTTTACATATATTTGTATCGGCATTTAAAGTTTGAATACAGTACCCCACACATTCTTAGTCATCACATGAGATAGAATATAGGTAATATCTAATTCAAGGATGCTGGCATTTGAACTTCTGTGTGCTTTTCAGAAAGTGATTTTGGTAAATTTGCATATCATTACATGATATTGGTTGCTTATCAAGTACAGCTAGTTACGCACACAACAGAATACCATAATTCAAAAATGAAAGCAATGGAACAAACTCTGACGAGTAGAGCTTAGTGTAGATCTTTAACGAATGAGATTTTCAAAAATCAAATTGTTACAAGCTAGTGATACTTAACATGGCTGAAAGTATTAAATGGCAATGCTAGAATAGTGCTCATAAAAATTACATCGTAATATGTCCAGAAAGAAAGTCATGAAAAGAGAAGAATTAAAGTTGACAAGTATTACCAGCCTGCAACTTTGCTGGCAAAATTGATTTCCTGCCTGACAGGGGACACCGGATAGGTTCTCAGTCTCAGGAGAGCAAGCTGGGTGATCTGCAAGCATCATCATTGTGGAATACTCAATAACAAGATTGACTATGACAATATAATAGTAACATCAACCAAAATCTGACAAAATAAGTTATCAAAGACTTTGAAGTACCAAAGAACTGCAAGAGGATATACAGAGATCACATACATTTCTCCTTGCATTGGAAACAAGAATGTAATGAATCAACTTCAGCATTGTCTGGAGCATCTTCATTCAAATGTTCCTTACAAAATTTACAGGAACAGTTTGCACAACGCCAATCATCAGAGGGAAGTTCCTGTCAATTGGATATTCGTGCTAGTTAGAAAAGGGCTGCGTAGATACGCTTATCAAGCTGTAGACCATAATAGAAAAAAAATAAGGTTGTATGCTAGCCATTTTAGTATCTCCTAATCCAGGAATTGCAAAATTAGTCAGGCACATAAACAAAAATACTGATAAATCTCCTATACAATTGAAAGAAATGTCACACGGTTAATGCTCGGAGTAAAAATGGCATTAAGCCAACAGCCTGACACAATAACTGCACAAAAAGCGCATTTTTGTTGCAAAACATATGAAAATCATTTACTCTCTGTATAACACATACCTCAAGTTCTAGGCAACTCATGTGGAATGTTGAGGGGCATCCATCACAGCACATCAAATTGCCTCCATCACCACAAATACCACATGTGTCATCATTGGGATCATCATTACCCTCAGTGCTAACATCAAAGAATGCCTGTCTCTCAGAATCAGACTGCTTGTTCCATGCACTAATGAGACAATGCAAAAGGTCATTGTCCAGCCCATCGACAAGAATATTCCTGTATGGTTTGCTCACTTGGCCGCCAGCATGAGCCACAAATTCATGTACTGCAAAAACCTTGCTACAGCAGCTACAGTTAATTCCATCCCTGCTTATGGAACCCTCTAGCAAAACTTTTGAGCGGTTTTCATCCATACATTTCAGGCTAGCGTTAACAGGCAGAACATCCAGATCAATCAACCAAGAGAAAACAGAGCGTTTCCATTCATATGGAGCAAAACCATCGGTGCTGCTTCCACCCTTTGATCCACGAGCAAGTAGAGCACAACCACCTCGCTTTTTTCTTTCCTTTGAGATCTTCCCTTCCTTTGGCTTGCCCTTGGAATTTTTGGACTTCTTTAGCAAACCATGTTTCTTCTTTCTTAACTTCTGAAGCTCAAATTTGGGTCTTCGCTTGTTAACAACCACTCTTTTTAATTTGCCAAGGAGGTCCTCTGGTAATGAATGTGTTTTGCCAGGGCTACCCGGAGATTGTTTTGATAAACTCTGGCTTGTAGCTCCATCCTTTTCCTCAGATTGCTTGCTTTGATATACTGCATAAGCTTTTGTGACTGACCAGTAAGATCCTTTACCAGTAGGAGGTATATACACAGAGTCCATATAATTTCTTCCATTCCTGGGCCTCAGGTCAATCGTCCAACCAGCAGCCAAAAGTATGGTCTTTATCTGGTCACTTATTTTACGTTTTTCCTCGATGAGACTTGCTGTAACCTGCTCACCTGGGTCACCAGATTTTGCACCGGCATCATTTTCTGCCTTTCCATTGCCTTTTGAATAACTTGCTTTGGGAGAACCAGACCTTTGTTTGTGAACAGCTTTTTTCCTTTTTTGGCGGTCTTTCCTCGTGACAAGTTCTTCAGATTCGGTGGAATCCTCTTCCTCTTTTACCGCATGAAGTCCAGGTTCTCGGCGCCCTCTACAATTTCTCTTGTTGGCAATACTGATGTCAGTTCCATCATCATCAGGTTCATTATGTGAAAGTTTGATGGCAGTTTTAATAGAAGGGTTAACAGATCTGCTCGACTCAGCTGCTCGACTGTGATGCTGTCGTTTTTTCAAAATACCTTTCTTGTCTGAACTAGAGTTCTTCCCTGTAAGCATTTCCCCAGAAGACTTCGTTGATTGATCTACCTCAGTGTGAGAAGACATTTCTTTTGTCTTTTTCATCGATGGCGTCTCAACTGGTGACTCTACACCAGTTTTATCAGAACCTGATTCCAGTAGCCTCTTCTTACTGGCAACAATTTTAGCACCAACTGATAATCCTGATTTCTGCACAGCAGTCTTATTTTCAGATCTAGCTCCTTCAGAATCTGTAAGCTCAGTATCATTCTTTTCAGTGATAGCTGAACTACAGACATTCTGATCCACCAGAGAAACTGCATCTTTTGTGGTTGTCTTGGCAATGCTGCCACCTCCCTTGGGCTTCAAACTGATTTTTGGCGCTGTTGCTGATGCCTTGTTTTCTGTGATATTTGCAGGATCATCATTGCCAGTGACACCAGGGTTTCTTCGAGTAGTAACCTTTCCATTTAGTGCATGCTTCTTTGTGCTGGTGCTGCGCTTAGAAAGGTCAGCGTGATCAGCTTTCAAGGATTCAGTATTGCTCACTTTCCTTGTATAGTGATGAAGAACATCTTCCTTTCTCCCCTTTGTGGTTTCCATGCTTGCCCCTTTTGCACTACTTTTGCCTGAGCTGCCAGCAACCTCTTTTTTTCTAACTGTAGATGATCTCGTAACTCTCCTCTCAACCTGAGGCTCCTCTTCACATTTCGTTTGGCTTGCGTTCCTAGGTAACGACTTTCTCCTCATAAATACAATGTCAGGAGTTGAAACCCTCTTGGTTTCATCTACAGGGCTAGCTAACCCCTTCTCAACTCCCTGATCACCACTGTGGAGTACCACTCCCTCAGTACACAGAGCAGCACCATCCTGCTGAGCAGATTCTGGTCCACTGCTAGGGTTGCTTGTGCCTAACCCAGTGCCCAGTTCACCGTCATTTGCTGTGGCCGATGGGTCTATGACCTCCCCCTGGCTGGTACCCTTGTTTTCCTGGGGGTCATCAGCACTCCCCCGCCTTGCTCCAGCTCCAGACACATCATGACTTGCAGTGTCAGTTTTCTCGTCTGCCTTCTCTTTATCGCTTGTCTGGCTGTCTAAGCCATCCCCTTCAGCAACTTCCATCACAGCAACACCAGAACTCTCCACATTGTTCTCCTCAGAACCCTTAGCTGCCACTTGTACAGCATCATCCACTTCCACCTGAACCTCATCCATAGCCTCGTCGCAGCCACCCTTCTCCAGACTTTCACCCCTGCTACCATCCGCAGCAGCAGCTTCACCCTCCGGCTCAGCATCCGCACGCAGCTTCAAGGAGTTGGACCGCAGCACCCTCTTGGCCACGCCGCCGTTGTCAGAGGCCCTCTCGTCCTTCCTTTTCTTCCCCGCGAGAGCGGGGGGCGCCCCGCCGAGATCCTCGCCGCCGCCAGCCGAGGATTTCGCCACCTCCATCAAGGAGGAAGCCTTTTCCGAGTCCTTCATCACGCCGTCCTCCTTTCCTGGCATCGGGTTTCGCTCCAAACCGGTATGGACTGTTTTAGTGCCCTGCGCATAGGACCAGGAAAAAAAATCATCAAAATCACACTCCACGTTATCCACAAAATTGATGAAAACTAGCCACCACCTAGCGGAGTCTGCTTTAATTCCCAGGTACTACAGTAAAGTAAACCTAGCTCCCCATAATTGAGGAATTCAAAGCAATGCGATACGGAGCACATGAAATGGTAGTAAAACCTGCTGTCCGGCAATTAGTGCCCTGGAAGTAGATAGCAAGCAAGGAAAGTAGTAAAACAGCGTCGCGGGCGGAGAGGAAAGCGGGATAAGCCCTAGAAATCCGGGGAAGCTCACCAGAAGCCGGCGAGGAGGGGGAGAGCATGCCCCGGATCAGCGAAATTGCGAGGAGGTAACTCTAGCCCCCCGACGGGAAGCCGAGATCGCCGGTCCCCGCCGCGGCCCCGCCTCTAGAGCAGCAGGAGCGGGAAGCAGCGGTTGCCAGCACGTTCCCCCACGGTCCGGCTGGTCCTGGGCCCGATCCGGCGGCTGGGCGGTCGGGCGCGGCGGGAATCCGCGGCGGCGGGCGGCGAATCTGGCGGCGGTGCAGGGATTCGGGCGGCTCCGGGCGGCAATTGGGATCCTAGGCCGGGGTTGGGAGGGAGCGGAGCGAGGGAGGAAGGGGCAGGCAGGCTTTTGGTTGGGTTTTAATCCTGTTTCTTGGTCGTGTTTTAAATCGGGGTTTGGGTTTCGGTTCGGAGTCTCCCAGAACGGACGGTGGAGCGGGCTGCACTAGTAACCGGCGCGTGGGGTGGGGCCCGGCTGGCAGCGGCCTAGGGCAAGCGGGGTGGGGTGGGGTGGGGTGGGGTGGTTCGCGTGCCGTGGGGGCCAACGGCAGGGAGGGCTGCAACATGTGAGGAGTGAGTCACGCCCGATGACAGATTACAGATATCTATCTCCGAGATATACTCCGTATATGGTAGGTAGAAATATATCTCTGAGATATACTCCGTATATGGTAGGTAGAAATATATCTTGGAGATTTTTTGAGCGTTTGGTTGGTGGTGATAGAACGGTGTAGACTCTGCCTATACCGGAGTATGCCGCGGCGCTCGTGTAGAAACAGTCTCCGTGTGTTTTTTTTTTCAAATATGGTTTTGGTTCAACGGCTAGAACAAGAGAAACCCTATCATCATCAGCCAAAACAGTAAAACATACTACTAGCTAACCTTCTCCTCTTACTATGTTTCATTTAGCCGTGTGTTTTTAGGGCCTCTTTGGATCACAAAAATTGAAAAGATAGGAATACGTAAAACACATGATTAAGATGCCACGTACTATGCGATTTCGAAACTCAGGAACTCTACAAAATGTGTCTTTGTATGGTCCACAACTCCACGTGAAGCTAACACGGGAATTTCACGGAAATTAGCAGTATAGATAGATAGATAGATAGATACATAGATAGAGTGCAAGTGTAATGGACTTTTCAACGAAAATGAGGTTTGAGATTGTGTTGAGATTCATGTGGAATGTAGGGCATAGGAATAGATTACGTGCGAATTAGGTGACCTCAACCGTACGGTCCTCCAAAATTGATCATGTGGATTGGAATCGTCCAAAATTCATATGAAAATCCTATAATCGAAAGAGGCCCTTCAAGGTGGAAAGTATGTGCATCATGGTATGCCTTTTTTGTCGTTGGGTGAATGGTCCAGTAAAAGTCTACCACCTCGTGCCAGACAACCCAGAACCTCATTCAAATCGATTGTGTTGGATATCTGGTTTGTATCAACCTTAGATCCTAGGTTCACGTGGCGGTGTATTGGTGACAAAAGTTTCGAAGACGCCTATAACGCGGAAAACTGGTAATCATGGGATAGAGCCAAGTACCATTCAGTGTTACTTT
This sequence comes from Lolium perenne, assembly GCF_019359855.2. NCBI lineage: Eukaryota > Viridiplantae > Streptophyta > Magnoliopsida > Poales > Poaceae > Lolium > Lolium perenne. The sequence continues at coordinate 67,743,839 of NC_067247.2, forward strand.
CGCAAACTCGGAAGGGTGATTGGATTTAAAGATGGAAAGTGGAAGCATTGTCGTATTCTCTTTTTGTCGTTGATGTCATGATGTGAGTAAAGCGTGCTGTTATACGTACTTGCGCTCATTAATTATTGCTAACCTCAAACCCTAGCTTCCGGAGGATGGTGTACTATTTTATGAGAATTTTTTGGAACTTAATCGTGATAATTGTGTTGGATATCTGGTTTGTATCAACCTTTGTTACTAGGTTCACGTGGCGGTGTATTGATGGCGAAAGTTTTGAAGGTGTCTATAACGTAGGAAGTTGCTAATCGTTGGATAGAGCCAAGTACCATTTACTGTTCTACCTATTACACTTTCGCAAACTTGGAAGGGTGGTTGGACTTTAAAGATAGAAAGTGGAAGCGTTGTCTTATGCTCTTTTTGTCGTTGATGTGATTAAAGTGTGTTGTTATACATTACGTGCGCCCATTAATTATTTCTAACCTCAAACCCTATCTTCCGGATGATGGTGGGTTATTTTATGAGAATTTTTTTGAAACTTAACTGCTGGAATGAGGGAAACCATATCTATGATTATTGCACTATTTATTCTTTAGCACGTTTTATTTGAGTAAGTTTTGGACGATGATTATGGGAAAGATAAGCATTACATTATGTCCTTGCATTGCATGGTTGAGTTAGGTTTGCGGTATTATGTTAGCTAGTAAGAACCTCATTTAGTTCTTTGAGATATCTCACCATATGTGTACTAGCATATAACCTCGAACCTTAGCTTCATATGGCCGAGTAGTTACCACAAGAACCTAACTACACCATGACTAGTGTGCAATACTATCATGAGAATCCATGGGAATTTAACGGGATTTAGGGGAGAGAGTAGACATAGATACGTAGAAAGAGTGCAAGTGTACTGGACTTTTCAACGGAAAAATAAAATAAAATGAGGTTCGGGATCATGCTGAGATTCCTATGGAATGTAGGGCATAGGAATATATTACGTGTGAATTAGGTGACCTCAACCGTATGGTCCTCCAAACATTGATCATGTGGATTGGAATCATCCAAAATTCGTATGAAAATCCTATGATCCAAAGAGGACCTTAAAGGTGGAAAGTGTGTGCATCATGGTATGTGTTTTCTGCCGTTGAGTGAATGGTTGAGTAAAAGTATACCACTAGGTGTTATACAACCAAAAAAACTCATTCAATTGATTGTGTTGGCTATCTGGTTTGTATCAACCTTACATCCTAGGAGGTTTTATTGATGGCAAAAGCTTCGAAGACGTCTATAGCGCAGGAAGCTGCTAATCATGGGATAGAGCCAAGTACCATTTAATGCTTTACCTATTACACCTTGGCAAACTCGGAAGGGTAATTGGGTTTTAAGATGGCAAGTGGAAGCGTTGTCTTATGTTCTTTTTGTCGTTGATGTGAGTAAAGCGTGTCGTTACCCGTTACTTGCGCTCATTAACTAATGCTAACCTCAAACCCTAGCTTCTGAATGATGGTGTATTAATTTATGAGAAAACTTTTGAAACTTAACCGTGATAATTGTGTTGGATATCTGGTTTGTATCAACCTTAGGTCCTAGGTTCACGTATGATGACCCACAAGTATAGGGGATCGTAACAGTCTTCGAGGGAAGTAAAACCTAAATTTATTGATTCGACACAATGGGAGGTAAAGAATACTTATAAGGCTTAATAGCGGAGTTGTTAATTAATTGCACCTGAAAAAGCACTACTAACATGGGTGATGTGAAAGCAGCAGTAATATGAGAGCAATGGCAATAGTAACATAACAACAGTAGCAGTAACAAGAGGAGATGGCACCGGAAAATATTCCAGGGCGTAGTTGACTGTAGAGCAATGCTGATGATAGAAGGATCGGGGTTCCTAGCTATCTACACTAGTGGTAACTCTCCAAATAACATGTGTTGGGTGAACAAATTACAGTTGTGCAATTGATAATTGTGAGGGCATGACAATGCATGTTATGATAAGATAAAGGTTACTGTAGTATTTAATTGAGCATTACAACATGATACACAGACCGCTATCTAGCATGCATCTGTGTCTAAATAATCCACCTTCAGGTTATCATCCGAACCCCTTCCAGTATTAAGTTGCAAGCAACAAACTATTACATTAAGTAAAGCGTATAAAGTAAACAATAGAATTATCCTTAGACAAAACATTGTTGTTTTATCCTTAGTACCAACAACACATCTACAATTTTAGAAGTTATTGTCACTCTTCCAGATTACTAGAGGCATGAACCCACTATTGAGCATAAATACCCCCTCTTGGAAACACATGCAACTACTTGATCAAGGTAACTACAAGTACCGAAGAGCATGCAAGATCTTAAATAACATTAGTATGATAATATGATGAACAATATGATCACAATTTCACAACTTATCGGATCCCAACAAACACAACACCAATTACATCATATGGATCTCAATCATGTAAGGCAGCTCATGAGATCATTGTATTGAAATACATGGGAGAGAGAGTACCAACTAGCTACAGTCGAGAACCCGTAGTCCAGGGGGAACTACTCACAAACCATCATGGAGTCGAAGTGGAGAAGGTGGAGTCGATGGAGATGGCTCCGGGGGTCAATTCCCATCCCGGCAGGGTGCCAGAACAGGAACTTCTGACCCCCGAAACTCGTCTGGACGATGACGGAGGCGACGGAACTTTTCGTGGACAGAGCCTGGTTTTTTTAGGGTTTTCTCGTCGAAGGGAATCTATAGGCGGAAGGGCGAGGTCGGTGGGTGCTAGGTGGCCCCAGGCCACCCCTAGGCGCGAGCCAGGGCCAGGCCACGCCTAGGCATGGTCTGGCCGGCTCCTGGCCCCCCTCCGTCTCTCCTCTAGACTCCGTCTTCGTTTCGGTAAAATAGCAACGTCGGCTTTTGTTTCGTCCAATTATGAGAATATTTCCTGTACAACTTTTCTGAAATACAAAACAGCAGAAAACATGGAACTGGCACTGTGGCATCTTGTCAATAGGTTAGTTTCGTAAAATGCATAAAAGTGCCACGAAGTGTAAACAAAACATATTGAAATTGGTGTAAAACAAGCATGGAGCATCAAAATTATAGATACATTTGTGACGTATCAACGTGGCGGTGTATTGATGCAAAAGTTTCAAATACTTCTATAACGCAGGAAGCTGCTAATCGTGGGATAGAGCCAAGTACCATTTAATAATCTACCTATTACACTTTTGCAAACTCGGAAGGGTGACTGGGTTTTAAAGATGGAAACCGGAAGTGTTGTCTTATGCTCCTTTTGTCATTGATGTGAGTAAAGCGTGTCGTTATATGTTACTTGCACTCATTGATTATTGCTAACCTAAAACCCTAGCTTCCGGATGATGGTGTATTATTTTATGAGAAAACTTTTGAAACTTAACTACTAGAATGAGGGGAACCCTATCTATAATTATTGCACTATTTATTATTTAGCACATTGTATTTGAGTATGGTTTGAACGATGATTATGGGAAGGGTAAGCATTGTATTAGGTCCTTCTTGCGTTGATGTACATGGTTGAGTCGGGTTTGCAGTTATATGGTAGGTAGTAAGGACCTCATTTAGTTCTTTGAGATATCTCACTGTATGTATACTAACCTATAACCTCTAACCATAGCTTCATATGACTGAGTAGTTACCACAAGAACCTTACTAAACCATGACCAATAATTCAATATGCAATGCTATCATGAGAACCCATGAGCTCGCACGTAATAGATTTAGAGAATTTGAGTCATTAAGAAGGGTTGATGCACAAAAGTTCAAAAAATTACTAAATGGGGTACACATCAAAACAATTAAGTATCATGTATTGCCTTCGTTTCACAATATTGGTGTATTTTGATTGGCCAACTTTTCTAAAATTAAAGGGACAAGGATGTCACCATATTATTTTTAAATTTATAAGATTATTTTCATGTGTAAAGACTTGAGCTATGTGGTGAGGTTGTACACCATCCACTCTCTCAATCAAATGTGCTAAGTTGTCTTCTTTTTGTTTACCTAGTAGACTCATGCTATGATCAAAATTCGGCCCGGTATCTGTCTATCAAGTAACACTTGCTACCTCTATTTTACATTATATCACATATTTTTTGAAGAGTCCAAATCCATGCTTTGAAAAATATTTAGTCCAACAAAAGTGGTTTATTTAATAAAAAACCGTTAGATCCCTATTCAAAAGAACTTCTTAGGACCATGATTTTGTAACCTTAAGCAAACCACGGTATTATAGATTTGTTAGCAAAACTCAAATTTTTGAAACACAAACTCGGCTTTGTCTAGTCGTATGCTTCTTAATCTGTCTATGCCACCATGAGATGATGTTAAAGTGAAGGCCGCTGTGTAGGTTGAATCGCTAATTGGCCAAGACATACCGCAACACAGATCAGTCCTAAAAAGCCCCACTGGATGGCTGGAATCTTAATGGAAGCTTCATGTTGGAATATGGGTAGGCCGGTCATGGTGTCATTGAGGCTAGTGCAAGTGCACAAGGTTAGTTAAAGCATAATTTACTGAAAGAGTATTCCTAGTTTTATATCAATCCCAAGATAGAGTCAAAGAGTGTGTCATCATAGCATCTCAAATACGCTTGAGGTGTCGCAGTTCTAAAAGAATCTTGGAAGACTACAGTGTAGCGTATAATGATGTATGAGAGAGTTAAATAAACGACTACATCAAAGTAATAAAAAAGTGTGTGTCATTGAAACGGCTTTTTCTATAATTAAAATATTTGGTAGAAGAAAAATTAGTTGGCGTGAGATGGTCTTGGTCTACAAGTGTGGTGTGAGGAGATTTGCAGTTCAAAAGGGGCAACAGGTGTGGTAAGGAATGTGTGTTCAATTGTCTATTAAAATATGAGTATTTTTGTCACCGTTTATTTTGTATACTAATTTTTATAACTAAAACAACACCATGTGCTTCTGGCATTACACTATGTGATCCCTATGTTTGATCCCGCTGTTGATTAATATGTGTAGCTATGCTAGTGAGAATGCTACAAGTCTTGGAAGATAAGAAGGTTGGCAAGATTCTTCGAAAAGACAAAGGTATATTTGATATACATGTTATTGATGTTTACCTCATAAGTGCCAGGAGTAATATCTTGGTATTTGATAGCGGCTTGGTTGCTCACATTTGTAACTCTCAGTAGGAGTCACAGAATAAGCGACGAAGGATGAGGTGACGATGTGTGTTCGCAACGGCTACAAAGTTGATGTGGTGGCTGTCGGTACTCTTCGGCAAAATCTCAATTAGGATATGTGTTTATGGTGGATTGAGGAGCGGTGAGCTGGAGGAGCAAGAAACAAGCTACAGTTGCTCAATCTACGATGGAGTCGGGGTACATATCTTCTTCGGATGCGAGAAATGAAGTTGTTTGGACGAGGAAGTTCATCGTTGAACTAGGTATGTCCCCGATTATGCATGACCATGTGGTTCTCAATTATGATAACACAGGCGTCATCGCTAATACAAAGGACCCAAGGTCTCACTCAGTGGCCAAGCACATTCCCCAGAGGTATCATGTGATAAGGCGGTATATCCATGACAATGAAGTAAATGCTTGCAAAATACATACGGATATGAATGTCGTGGATCCACTGACAAAACCTCTGCCACAAGCAAAGCATCATGAGTACCAAGAGTCTATGGGTGTTAGACCTTTCCCAAATGTAAACTAGTTTATTTGTAATCTAGTGCAAGTGGGAGACTGTTAGATATGTGCCCTAGATGCAAATAAATAAAGATGTTTTATTGTCATATTTGTAATGTTCATAATAATTTTTATGCCATGCTATAAATGTATTAAGAGAAATCATTATTACACATGTGGTATGTAAACAAAACCTTGTCCCTAGTAAAATAGTCCATTGATTAATATATGATCAAGGTTTCATGATCATGGACAAGAAAGTCAACTAATAATGGACTCATGTCGTTGGATGAATGGCGTGATGCACTCACACCCATACAAGGTATTGCAATTTGATCCACTCACAAAGTTCAACATTGTGATCCTAGATAAACATTGTAACATAATCCTTAGACTGTGAGGCCATATCTAATCACTGTCACTGGTGGCTGCTTTGACAACATCAACCGCCACACCGTAACAGGGTGGTCATAAAGGTGATGCTCAGGTATTCCAAAGGGATGGGTTGAGGCGTATGTGTCAAGAGCGAGATTTGTCCATCTGTGTGACATATGGATACTCTGGGATCACTCAGTGATATTATATCTACGAAACTTACATGTGACTAGGTCACGAGGATATGATATCACGAGGACGAGTGGAATATATTTGCCCGTAACGAGATTGAAATAGGTATAGAGGATTGATACGTCTCCAACGTATCTATAATTTCTGATGTTCCATGCTTGTTTTATGACAATACCTACATGTTTTGTTCACACTTTATGTCATTATTATGCGTTTTCCGGAACTAACCTATTGACGAGATGCCGAAGTGCCAGTTCCTGTTTTCTGCTGTTTTTGGTTTCAGAAATCCTAGTAAGGAAATATTCTCGGAATTGGACGAAATCAATGCCCAGAATCTTATAATTCCACGAAGCTTCCAGAACACCCGAGAGGGACCAGAGGAGGGCCACAAGGGGCCCACACGTGTGGGCGGCGCGGCCAAGGAGCCAGGCGCGCCGCCCTACTGTGTGGTGGCCCCGTCAGCCTTCCGACTCCACCTCTTCGCCTATAAGAAGCCCCCTGACCTAAATCTTCGACACGAAAAAAACCACGGTACGAGAAACCTTCCAGAGCCGCCGCCATCGCGAAGCCAAGATCTGGGGGACAGGAGTCTCTGTTCCGGCACGCCGCCGGGACGGGGAAGTGCCCCCGGAAGGCATCTCCATCGACACCACCGCCATCTTCATCACCGCTGCTATCTCCCATGAGGAGGGAGTAGTTCTCCATCGAGGCTAAGGGCTGTACCGGTAGCTATGTGGTTAATCTCTCTCCTATGTGCTTCAATACAATGATCTCATGAGCTGCCTTACATGATTGAGATTCATATGAGCTTTGTATCACTATTCATCTATGTGCTACTCTAGTGATGTTATTAAAGTAGTCTATTCCTCCTCCATGATCGATGTAATGTTGACAGTGTGTGCATCATGAAGTACTTGGTATATGCTATGATTGTGATCTCTTGTAGATTATGAAGTTAACTATTACTATGATGGTATTGATGTGATCTATTCCTCCTTTCATAGTCTGTCGGTGACGGTGTGCATGCTATGTTAGTACTTGGTATAGTTGTGTTGATCTATCATGCACTCTAAGGTTATTTAAATATGAACATCGAATGGTGTGGAGCTTGTTAACTCCGGCATTGAGGTGCTCTTGTAGCCCTACACAATTAGTGGTGTTCATCATCCAACAATAGAGTGTAGAGTGGTTTTATTATGTGATCAATGTTGAGAGTGTCCACTAGTGAAAGTATGATCCCTAGGCCTTGTTCCCAAATACTGCAATCATCGCTTGTTTCTTTGTTCATCGCATCTGTACTTCCTGCAATATTACCACCATCAACCACACGCCAGTTGTAGCAGCAAGCTATTTTCTGGTGCTGTTACTACTGCTCATATACATTCATACCACTTGTATTTCACTATCTCTTCGCCAAACTAGTGCACCTATACATCTGACAAGTGTGTTGGGTGTGTTGGGGACACAAGAGACTTCTTGTATTGTGATCGCAGGGTTGCTTGAGAGGGATATCTTTGACCTCTTCCTCCCTGAGTTCGATAAACCTTGGGTGATCCACTTAAGGGAAAACTTGTTGTTGTTCCACAAACCTCTGCTCTTGGAGGCCCAACACTGTCTACAGGAAAAGAAGTGTGAGTAGATGATACGTCTCCAACGTATCTATAATTTCTGATGTTCCATGCTTGTTTTATGATAATACCTACATGTTTTGTTCACACTTTATATCGTTTTTATGCGTTTTCCGGAACTAACCTATTGACGAGATGCCGAAGTGCCAGTTCCTGTTTTCTGCTGTTTTTGGTTTCAGAAATCATAGTAAGGAAATATTCTTGGAATTGGACGAAATCAACGCCCAGAGTCTTAGAATTGGACGAAGCTTCCAGAACACCCGAGAGCCGCCAGAGGGGAGCCCTGTGGGCCCCAGATGATAGGCTGGCGCGGCCAGGGGGTGGGCCACGCCCCCCTATTGTGTCGTCGCCTCGTCAGCCCTCCGACTCCGCCTCTTCGCCTATATAAAGGTCCCTGACCTAAATCTTCGATACGGAAAAGCCACGGTACGAGAAACCTTCCAGAGCCGCCGCCATCGCGAAGCCAAGATCTGGGGGACAGGAGTCTCTGTTCCGGCACGCTGCCGGGACGGGGAAGTGCCCCCGGAAGGCTTCTCCATCAACATCGCTGATACGCGTACAGCATGCGACCGTTGGGAACCCCAAGAGGAAGGTGTGATGCGTACAGCGGCAAGTTTTCCCTCAGTAAGAAACCAAGGTTTATCGAACCAGTAGGAGCCAAGAAGCACGTTGAAGGTTGATGGCGGCGAGATGTAGTGCGGCGCAATACCAGGGATTCCGGCGCCAACGTGGAACCTGCACAACACAACCAAAGTACTTTGCCCCAACGAAACAGTGAGGTTGTCAATCTCACCGGCTTGCTGTAACAAAGGATTAGATGTATAGTGTGGATGATGATTGTTTGCAGAAAACAGTAGAACATGTATTGCAGTAGATTGTATTCGATGTTAAAGAATGGACCGGGGTCCACAGTTCACTAGAGGTGTCTCTCCCATAAGATAAATAGCATGTTGGGTGAACAAATTACGGTTGGGCAATTGACAAATAGAAAGGGCATGACAATGCACATACATGATATGATGAGTATAGTGAGATTTAATTGGGCATTACGACAAAGTACATAGACCGCTATCCAGCATGCATCTATGCCTAAAAAGTCCACCTTCAGGTTATCATCCGAACCCCTTCCAGTATTAAGTTGCAAACAACAGACAATTGCATTAAGTATGGTGCGTAATGTAATCAATAACTACATCCTCGGACATAGCATCGATGTTTTATCCCTAGTGGCAACAACACATCCACACCCTTAGAACTTTCTGTCACCGTCCCAGATTTAATGGAGGCATGAACCCACTATCGAGCATAAATACTCCCTCTTGGAGTTAAGAGTAAAAACTTGGCCAGAGCCTCTACTAATAACGGAGAGCATGCAAGATCATAAACAACACATAGGTAATAGATTGATAATCAACATAACATAGTATTCTCTATCCATCGGATCCCAACAAACACAACATATAGCATTACAGATAGATGATCTTGATCATGTTAGGCAGCTCACAAGATCCGACAATGAAGCACATAAGGAGAAGACAACCATCTAGCTACTGCTATGGACCCATAGTCCAGGGGTGAACTACTCACTCATCACTCCGGAGGCGACCATGGCGGTGAAGAATCCTCCGGGAGATGATTCCCCTCTCCGGCAGGGTGCCGGAGGCGATCTCCTGAATCCCCCGAGATGGGATTGGCGGCGGCGTCTCTGGAAGGTTTTCCGTATCGTGGCTCTCGGTACTGGGGGTTTCGCGACGAAGGCTATATGTAGGCGGAAGGGCAGGTTAGGGGGCGACGCGAGGGGCCCACACACTAGGCCGGCGCGGCCAGGGCTTGGGCTGCGCCGCCCTAGCGTCTGGCCACCTCGTGGCCCCACTTCGTATCATCTTCGGTCTTCTGGAAGCTTCGTGTGAAAATAGGCCCCTGGGCGTTGATTTCGTCCAATTCCGAGAATATTTCCTTACTAGGATTTCTGAAACCAAAAACAATGAAAAAACAGCTGGCTCTTCGGCATCTCGTTAATAGGTTAGTGCCGGAAAATGCATAAATATGACATAAAGTATGCATAAAACATGTAGATATCATCAATAATGTGGCATGGAACATAAGAAATTATCGATACGTCGGAGACGTATCAGCATCCCCAAGCTTAGTTTCTGCTCGTCCCGAGCAGGTAAACGATAACAAAGATAATTTCTGGAGTGACATGCCATCATAACCTTGATCATACTATTGTAAGCATATGTAATGAATGCAGCGATCAAAACAATGTAAATGACATGAGTAAACAAATGAATCATATAGCAAAGACTTTTCATGAATAGTACTTCAAGACAAGCATCAATAAGTCTTGCATAAGAGTTAACTCATAAAGCAATAATTCAAAGTAAAGGTATTGAAGCAACACAAAGGAAGATTAAGTTTCAGCGGTTGCTTTCAACTTGTAACATGTATATCTCATGGATATTTGTCAATGTAAAGTAATATAACAAGTGCAATATGCAAGTATGTAGGAATCAATGCACAGTTCACACAAGTGTTTGCTTCTTGAGGTGGAGAGAGATAGGTGAACTGACTCAACAATAAAAGTAAAAGAAAGGGCCCTTCGCAGAGGGAAGCATCGATTGCTATATTTGTGCTAGAGCTTTGATTTTGAAAACAAGAAACAATTTTGTCAACGGTAGTAATAAAGCATATGTGTTATGTAAATTATATCCTACAAGTTGCAAGCCTCATGCATAGTATACTAATAGTGCCCGCACCTTGTCCTAATTAGCTCGGATTACCTGGATTATCATTGCAATGCACATGTTTTAACCAAGTGTCACAAAGGGGTACCTCTATGCCGCCTGTACAAAGGTCTAAGGAGAAAGCTCGCATCGGATTTCTCGCTATTGATTATTCTCAACTTAGACATCCATACCGGGACAACATAGACAACAGATAATGGACTCCTCTTTTATGCATAAGCATTCAACAATTATTAATTTTCTCATATGAGATTTGAGGATATTTGTCCAAAACTGAAACTTCCACCATGGATCATGGCTTTAGTTAGCGGCCCAATGTTCTTCTCTAACATTATGCATGCTCTAACCATTCTAGCGGTAAATCTCCCTTACTTCAGACAAGACGGACATGCATAGCAACTCACATGATATTCAACAAAGAGTAGTTGATGGCGTCCCCAGGAACATGGTTATCGCACAACAAGCAACTTAATAAGAGATAAAGTGCATAAGTACATATTCAATACCACAATAGTTTTTAGGCTATTTGTCCCATGAGCTATATATTGTAAAGGTGGAGGATAGAAATTTTAAAGGTAGCACTCAAGCAATTTACTTTGGAATGGCGGAGAAATACCATGTAGTAGGTAGGTATGGTGGACACAAATGGCATAGTGGTTGGCTCAAGGATTTGGATGCATGAGAAGTATTCCCTCTCGATACAAGGTTTAGGCTAGCAAGGTTTATTTGAAACAAACACAAGGATGAAGCGGTGCAGCAAAACTCACATAAAAGACATATTGTAAACATTATAAGACTCTACACCGTCTTCCTTGTTGTTCAAACTCAATACTAGAAATTATCTAGACCTTAGAGAGACCAATTATGCAAACCAAATTTTAGCAAGCTCTATGTATTTCTTCATTAATAAGTGCAAAGTATATGATGCAAGAGCTTAAACATGAGCATAACAATTGCCAAGTATCACATTATCCAAGACATTATAGAAATTACTACATGTATCATTTTCCAATTCCAACCATATAACAATTTAACGAAGAAGAAACTTTCACCATGAATACTATGAGTAAAGCCTAAGGACATATTTGTCCATATGCAAAAGCAGAGCATGTCTCTCTCCCACACAATGAATGCTAGGATCCATTTTATTCAAACAAAACAAAAACAAAAACAAGCAGACGCTCCAAGCAAAGTACATAAGATGTGATGGAATAAAAATATAGTTTCACTAGAGGAACCTGATAATGTTGTCGATGAAGAAGGGGATGCCTTGGGCATCCCCAAGCTTAGACGCTTGAGTCTTCTTGATATATGCAGGGGTGAACCACCGGGGCATCCCCAAGCTTAGAGCTTTCACTCTCCTTGATCATATTGTATCATCTCCCTCTCTTGATCCTTGAAAACTTCCTCCACACCAAACTCAAAACAACTCATTAGAGGGTTAGTGCACAATCAAAACTTACATGTTAAGAGGTGACACAATCATTCTTAACACTTCTGGACATTGCACAAAGCTACTGAAAGTCAATGGAATCGAAAAATCCATCAAGCATAGCAAAACAGGCAATGCGAAATAAAAGGCAGAATCTGTCAAAACAGAACAGTTCGTAAAGACGAATTTTATTGAGGAACCAGACTTGCTCAAATGAAAATGCTCAAATTGAATGAAAGTTGTGTACATATCTGAGGATCACTCACGTAAATTGGCATAATTTTATATGTTACCTACAGAGAATTAGGCCCAGATTCGTGACAGCAAAGAAATCTGTTTTTGCGCAATAATCCAAATCTAGTATGAACCTTACTATCAACGACTTTACTTGGCACAACAATGCACAAAACTAAGATAAGGAGAGGTTGCTACAGTAGTAACAACTTCCAAGACTCAAATATAAAATAAAAGTACTATAGTAAAAACATGGGTTGTCTCCCATAAGCGCTTTTCTTTAACGCCTTTCAGCTAGGCGCAGAAAATGTGTATCAAGTATTATCAAGAGATGAAGTATCAACATCATAATTTTCACAATTTGTCCCATTGGGTATCTTAGATGCTCCCTTATCTATAGTGGTTTTAAGAGCTTTATCAATTTTAGGCCTATAATAGCTTTTTGGTTTAGGCCCCTTAGAGACATATATGAACTTTCGCTCCTTACCCACATAAGCTTTCTCTCTAAACTTTATAGATGAAAAGGACGAACCCAATGTTCCCATAGCCTCCTCAAGTTCACTAATTCTTTGGGTTTGATTATCATGAATAGCACAAGATTCTAAGATAGCGATTTTCTCATTAATTCCACCTAGAGATTTATCAAGTTTATCAGTGCTATCAAGTAATGCTCCCAAAGTAGTATCAATACTTGGGGTTTTGCTCTATGGTTTCCAACTTTTTCATGACATCCTCAAGAGAGGTTTCAATTTTAACTTCATTAACAGGTGGTATTCCAAATAAACTTTCAATAATGCAACTAGCTTCTAAGGCAGGAGTACCTAGGAAGTTACCTCCCGCGAGACAATCAAGAACATACCTATTCCAGCTAAAGATACCAACATAAAAATTCCTCAGTAGGATAGTGGTGGAGTGTTTCTTAGTGCACCTATTATGGGCATCACTAATTCTATACCAAGCATCTTTTAAACATTCTTCCCCTTTTTGCTTAAACGCACGAACTTCAACTTCAGGATTACTCATTTTAGAAACAGTAAATAAAGCAAACTAGATAAAGTAAATGCAAATAACTAATTTTTTGTGTTTTTAATATGGCAAACAAGATAGTAAATAAAGTAAAACTAGCAACTAATTTTTTTATATTTTGATTTAGTGCAGCAAACAAAGTAGTAAATAAAATAAAGCAAGACAAAAACAAAGTAAAGAGATTGGGATGTGGAGACTCCCCTTGCAGCGTGTCTTGATCTCCCCGGCAACGGCGCCAGAAAACAGTCTTGATACGCGTACAGCACGCGACCGTTGGGAACCCCAAGAGGAAGGTGTGATGCGTACAGCGGCAAGTTTTCTCTCAGTAAGAAACCAAGGTTTATCGAACCAGTAGGAGCCAAGAAGCACGTTGAAGGTTGATGGCGGCGAGATGTAGTGCGGCGCAACACCAGGGATTCCGGCGCCAACGTGGAACCTGCACAATGATGGCGTGTAACTCACACGTTCGTTGGGAACCCCAAGAGGAAGGTATGATGCGCACAGCAGCAAGTTTTCCCTCAGAAAGAAACCAAGGTTTATCGAACCAGGAGGAGCCAAGAAGCACGTTGAAGGTTGATGGCGGCGGGATGTTGTGCGGCGCAACACCAGGGATTCCGGCGCCAACGTGGAACCTGCACAACACAACCAAAGTACTTTGTCCCAACGAAACAGTGAGGTTGTCAATCTCACCGGCTTGCTGTAACAAAGGATTAACCGTATTGTGTGGAAGATGATTGTTTGCAGAAAATAGTAGAACAGGTATTGCAGTAGATTGAATTTCAGTAAAGAGAATTGGACCGGGGTCCACAGTTCACTAGAGGTGTCTCTCCCATAAGACAAATAGCATGTTGGGTGAACAAATTACAGTTGGGCAATTGACAAATAAAGAGAGCATGACCATGCACATACATATCATGATGAGTATAGTGAGATTTAATTGGGCATTACGACAAAGTACATAGACCGCCATCCAACTGCATCTATGCCTAAAAAGTCCACCTTCAGGTTATCATCCGAACCCCCTCCAGTATTAAGTTGCAAAGCAACAGACAATTGCATTAAGTATGGTGCGTAATGTAATCAACAACTACATCCTTAGACATAGCATCAATGTTTTATCCCTAGTGGCAACAGCACAACACAACCTTAGAACTTTCATCCTTTGTCCCGGTGTCAATGCAGGCATGAACCCACTATCGAGCATAAATACTCCCTCTTGGAGTTACAAGCATCTACTTGGCCAGAGCATCTACTAGTAACGGAGAGCATGCAAGATCATAAACAACACATAGATATAACTTTGATAATCAACATAACAAGTATTCTCTATTCATCGGATCCCAACAAACGCAACATATAGAATTACAGATAGATGATCTTGATCATGTTAGGCAGCTCACAAGATCCGACAATGATAGCACAATGGGGAGAAGACAACCATCTAGCTACTGCTATGGACCCATAGTCCAGGGGTAGACTACTCACACATCACACCGGAGGCGACCATGGCGGCGTAGAGTCCTCAGGAGATGATTCCCCTCTCCGGCAGGGTGCGGAGGCGATCTCTGGATCCCCCGAGATGGGATCGGCGTTGGCGGCGTCTCGGAAGGTTTTCCGTATCGTGGCTCTCGATGCGGGGTTTCGTCACGGAGGCTTTAAGTAGGCGGAAGGGCAAGTCGGGGAGGGGCACGGGGGCCCCACACCATAGGCCGGCGCGGCCAGGGGGGGCCGCGCCGCCCTAGGGTTTGGGCACCCCGTGGCCCCACTTCGTTTCGTCTTCGGACTTCTGGAAGCTTCGTGGCAAAATAGGCCCCTGGGCGTTGATTTCATCCAATTCCGAGAATATTTCCTTACTAGGATTTCTGAAACCAAAAACAGCAGAAAACAGCAACTGGCACTTCGGCATCTTGTTAATAGGTTAGTTCCAGAAAATGCACGAATATGACATAAAGTGTGCATAAAACATGTAGATAACATCAATAATGTGGCATGGAACATAAGAAATTATCGATACGTCGGAGACGTATCAGCATCCCCAAGCTTAGTTCTGCTCGTCCCGAGCAGGTAAAACGATAACACAGATAATTTCTGGAGTGACATGCCATCATAATCTTGATCATACTATTTGTAAAGCATATGTAGTGAATGCAGTGATCAAAACAATGTATATGACATGAGTAAACAAGTGAATCATAAAGCAAAGACTTTTCATGAATAGCACTTCAAGACAAGCATCAATTAAGTCTTGCATAAGAGTTAACTCATAAAGCAATAATTCAAAGTAAAAGCATTGAAGCAACACAAAAGAAGATTAAGTTTTAGCGGTTGCTTTCAACTTGTAACATGTATATCTCATGGATATTGTCAACATAGAGTAATATAACAAGTGCAATAAGCAAGTATATAGGAATCAATGCACAGTTCACACAAGTGTTTGCTTCTTGAGGTGGAGAGAAATAGGTGAACTGACTCAACATTGAAAGTAGAAGAATTGTCCTCCATAGAGGAAAAGCATCGATTGCTATATTTGTAATAGAGCTTTGATTTTGAAAACATGAAACAATTTTGTCAACGGTAGTAATAAAGCATATGTATCATGTAAATTATATCTTACAAGTTGCAAGCCTCATGCATAGTGTACTAATAGTGCCCGCACCTTGTCCTAATTAGCTTGGACTACCGGATCATCACAATGCACATGTTTTGACCAAGTGTCACAAAGGGGTACCTCTATGCCACTTTGTACAAAGGTCTAAGGAGAAAGCTCGCATTGGATTTCTCGCTATTGATTATTCTTCAACTTAGACATCCATACCGGGACAACATAGACAACAGATAATGGACTCCTCTTTTATGCATAAGCATGTAACAACAATTAATAATTTTCTCATTTGAGATTGAGGATATATGTCCAAAACTGAAACTTCCACCATGGATCATGGCTTTAGTTAGCGGCCCAATGTTCTTCTCTAACAATATGCATGCTTAACCATAAGGTGGTAGATCTCTCTTACTTCAGACAAGACGGACATGCATAGCAACTCACATGAAATTCAACAAAGAGTAGTTGATGGCGTCCCCAGTGAACATGGTTATCGCTCAACAAGCAACTTGATAAGAGATAAAGTGCATAATTACATATTCAATACTACAATAGTTTTTAAGCTATTTGTCCCATGAGCTATATATTGCAAAGGTGAATGATGGAATTTTAAAGGTAGCACTCAAGCAATTTACTTTGGAATGGCGGAAAATACCATGTAGTAGGTAGGTATAGTGGACACAAATGGCATAGTGGTTGGCTCAAGTATTTTGGATGCATGAGAAGTATTCCCTCTCGATACAAGGTTTAGGCTAGCAAGGCTTATTTGAAACAAACACAAGGATGAACCGGTGCAGCAAAACTCACATAAAAGACATATTGAAAACATTATAAGACTCTACACCGTCTTCCTTGTTGTTCAAACTCAATACTAGAAATTATCTCGACCTTAGAGAAACCAAATATGCAAACCAAATTTTAGCATGCTCTATGTATTTCTTCATTAATGGGTGCAAAGCATATGATGCAAGAGCTTAATCATGAGCACAACAATTGCCAAGTATCACATTACCCAAGACATTTATAGCAATTACTACATGTATCATTTTCCAATTCCAACCATATAACAATTTAACGAAGGAGAAACTTCGCCATGAATACTATGAGTAGAAACCAAGGACATACTTGTCCATATGCTACAGCAGAGCGTGTCTCTCTCCCATAAAGTGAATGCTAGGATCCATTTTATTCAAACAAAACAAAAACAAAAACAAACCGACGCTCCAAGCAAAGCACATAAGATGTGATGGAATAAAAATATAGTTTCAGGGGAGGAACCTGATAATGTTGTCGATGAAGAAGGGGATGCCTTGGGCATCCCCAAGCTTAGATGCTTGAGTCTTCTTAGAATATGCAGAGGTGAACCACCGGGGCATCCCCAAGCTTAGAGCTTTCACTCTCCTTGATCATGTTGCATCATACTCCTCTCTTGATCCTTGAAAACTTCCTCCACACCAAACTCGAAACAACTTATTAGAGGGTTAGTGCACAATAAAAATTAACATATTCAGAGGTGACACAATCATTCTTAACACTTCTGGACATTGCATAATGCTACTGGACATTAGTGGATCAAAGAAATTCATCCATCATAGCAAAAGGGGCAATGCGAAATAAAAGGCAGAATCTGTCAAAACAGAACAGTTCGTATTGACGAATTTTAAAATGGAACCAGACTTGCTCAAATGAAAATGCCCAAATTGAATGAAAGTTGCGTACATATCTGAGGATCATGCACGTAAATTGGATTAATTTTCTGAGCTACCTACAGGGAGGTGGACCCAGATTCGTGACAGCAAAGAAATCTGGAACTGCGCAGTAATCCAAATCTAGTACTTACTTTTCTATCAACGGCTTTACTTGGCACAACAAAACACTAAACTAAGATAAGGAGAGGTTGCTACAGTAGTAAACAACTTCCAAGACACAAAATAAAAACAAAGTACTGTAGGTAAAAACATGGGTTGTCTCCCATAAGCGCTTTTCTTTAACGCCTTTCAGCTAGGCGCAGAAAGTGTGTATCAAGTATTATCAAGAGACGAAGTGTCAACATCATAATTTGTTCTCATAATAGAATCAAAAGGTAACTTCATTCTCTTTCTAGGGAAGTGTTCCATACCTTTCTTGAGAGGAAATTGATATTTTATATTACCTTCCTTCATATCAATGATAGCACCAACAGTTCGAAGAAAAGGTCTTCCCAATATAATGGGACAAGATGCATTGCATTCAATATCCAAGACAACAAAATCAACGGGGACAAGGTTATTGTTAACGGTAATGCGTACATTATCAACTTTCCCCAAAGGTTTCTTTGTAGAATGATCAGCAAGATTAACATCCAAATAACAATTTTTCAGCGGTGGCAAGTCAAGCATATCATAAATTTTCTTAGGCATAACAGAAATACTTGCACCAAGATCACATAAAGCATTACAATCAAAATCTTTAACCTTCATCTTAATGATGGGCTCCCAACCATCCTCTAGCTTTTTAGGAATAGAGGCTTCGCGCTCTAGTTTCTCTTCTCTAGCTTTTATGAGAGCATTTGTAATATGATGCGTGAAAGCCAAATTTATAGCACTAGCATTAGGACTTTTAGCAAGTTTTTGCAAGAACTTTATAACTTCAGAGATGTGGCAATCATCAAAATTCAAACCATTATAATCTAAAGCAATGGGATCATCATCCCCAATGTTGGAAAAAATTTCAGCAGCTTTATCACAGGCAGTTTCAGCAGTTTTAGCAGTTTCAGGCAGTTTCTCGCGCTTTGCATTAGAAGTGGAAACATTGCTAACACCAATTCTTTTATTAGTATTAGTAGGAGTTGCAGCAACATGTGTAGCATTAGCATTACAAGTGGTGGTAATAGTCCAAACTTTAGCTACATTCTTCTCTTTAGCTAGTTTTTCATTTTCTTCTCTATCCCACCTAGCACGCAGTTCAGCCATTAATCTTATATTCTCATTAATTCTAACTTGGATGGCATTTGCTGTAGTAACAATTTTATTATGATGATTCTCATTAGGCATAACTTTCGATTTCAAAAGATCAACATCAGCAGCAAGACTAACGACTTTAGAAGCAAGTATATCAATTTTCCCAAGCTTTTCTTCAACAGATTTGTTAAAAGCAGTTTGCGTACTAATAAATTCTTTAAGCATGGCTTCAAGTCCAGGGGGTGAATTCCTATTATTGTTGTAAGAATTCCCATAGGAATTACCATAGCCGTTGCCATTATTATAAGGATATGGCCTATAGTTGTTACTAGAATTGTTCCGGTAAGCATTGTTGTTGAAATTACTATTTTTAATGAAGTTTACATCAACATGTTCTTCTTGTGCAACCAATGAAGCTAATGGAACATTATTAGGATCAATATTAGTCCTATCATTCACAAGCATAGACATAATAGCATCAATCTTATCACTCAAGGAAGAGGTTTCTTCGACAGAATTTACCTTCTTACCTTGTGGAGCTCTTTCCGTGTGCCATTCAGAGTAGTTGATCATCATATTATCAAGAAGCTTTGTTGCTTCACCAAGAGTGATGGACATAAAGGTACCTCCAGCAGCTGAATCCAATAAATTCCGTGAAGAAAAATTTAGTCCTGCATAGAAGGTTTGGATGATCATCCAAGTAGTCAGTCCATGGGTTGGGCAATTTTTAACCAGACATTTCATTCTTTCCCAAGCTTGAGCAACATGTTCAGTATCTAATTGTTTAAAATTCATTATGCTACTCCTCAAAGATATAATTTTAGCAGGGGGATAATATCTACCAATAAAAGCATCCTTGCATTTAGTCCATGAATCAATACTATTCTTAGGCAGAGATAGCAACCAATCTTTAGCTCTTCCTCTTAATGAGAAAGGGAACAATTTTAGTTTTCTAATGTCACCATCTACATCTTTATATTTTTGCATTTCACATAGTTCAACAAAATTATTAAGATGGGCAGCAGCATCATCAGAACTAACACCAGAAAATTGCTCTCGCATAACAAGATTCAGTAAAGCAGGTTTAATTTCAAAGAATTCTGCTGTAGTAGCAGGTGGAGCAATAGGTGTGCATAAGAAATCATTATTATTTGTGGTTGTGAAGTCACACAACTTAGTATTTTCAGGGTTGGCCATTTTAGCAACAGTAAATAAAGCAAACTAGATAAAGTAAATGCAAGTAACTAATTTTTTTTGTGTTTTAGATATAGCAAACTAGATAGCAAATAAAGTAAAACTAGCAACTAATTTTTTTGTATTTTGATTTAGTGCAGCAAACAAAGTAGTAAATAAAACTAAGCAAGACAAAAACAAAGTAAAGAGATTGAGAAGTGGAGACTCCCCTTGCAGCGTGTCTTGATCTCCCCGGCAACGGCGCCAGAAAAAGAGCTTGATGGCGTGTAACTCACACGTTCGTTGGGAACCCCAAGAGGAAGGTATGATGCGCACAGCAGCAAGTTTTCCCTCAGAAAGAAACCAAGGTTTATCGAACCAGGAGGAGCCAAGAAGCACGTTGAAGGTTGATGGTGGCGGGATGTAGTGCGGCGCAACACCAGGGATTCCGGCGCCAACG
Source organism: Lolium perenne (assembly GCF_019359855.2). NCBI lineage: Eukaryota > Viridiplantae > Streptophyta > Magnoliopsida > Poales > Poaceae > Lolium > Lolium perenne. The sequence goes on from NC_067247.2 coordinate 67,764,342, forward strand.
TGGAACCTGCACAACACAACCAAAGTACTTTGTCCCAACGAAACAGTGAGGTTGTCAATCTCACCGGCTTGCTATAACAAAGGATTAACCGTATTGTGTGGAAGATGATTGTTTGCAGAAAACAGTAGAACAGGTATTGCAGTAGATTGAATTTCAGTAAAGAGAATTGGACCGGGGTCCACAGTTCACTAGAGGTGTCTCTCCCATAAGACAAATAGCATGTTGGGTGAACAAATTACAGTTGGGCAATTGACAAATAAAGAGAGCATGACCATGCACATACATATCATGATGAGTATAGTGAGATTTAATTGGGCATTACGACAAAGTACATAGACCGCCATCCAACTGCATCTATGCCTAAAAAGTCCACCTTCAGGTTATCATCCGAACCCCCTCCAGTATTAAGTTGCAAAGCAACAGACAATTGCATTAAGTATGGTGCGTAATGTAATCAACAACTACATCCTTAGACATAGCATCAATGTTTTATCCCTAGTGGCAACAGCACAACACAACCTTAGAACTTTACATCCTTTGTCCCGGTGTCAATGCAGGCATGAACCCACTATCGAGCATAAATACTCCCTCTTGGAGTTACAAGCATCTACTTGGCCAGAGCATCTACTAGTAACGGAGAGCATGCAAGATCATAAACAACACATAGATATAACTTTGATAATCAACATAACAAGTATTCTCTATTCATCGGATCCCAACAAACACAACATATAGAATTACAGATAGATGATCTTGATCATGTTAGGCAGCTCACAAGATCCGACAATGATAGCACAATGGGGAGAAGACAACCATCTAGCTACTGCTATGGACCCATAGTCCAGGGGTAGACTACTCACACATCACACCGAAGGCGACCATGGCGGCGTAGAGTCCTCCGGGAGATGATTCCCCTCTCGGCGGGGTGCCGGAGGTGATCTCTGGATCCCCCGAGATGGGATCGGCGTTGGCGGCGTCTGCGGAAGGTTTTCCATATCGTGGCTCTCGGTACTGGGGGTTTCGTCACGGAGGCTTTAAGTAGGCGGAAGGGCAAGTCAGGAGGGGGCACGGGGGCCCCACACCACAGGCCGGCGCGGCCAGGGGGGGGGCCGCGCCGCCCTAGGGTTTGGGCACCCCGTGGCCCCACTTCGTTTCGTCTTCGGACTTCTGGAAGCTTCGTGGCAAAATAGGCCCCTGGGCGTTGATTTCGTCCAATTCCGAGAATATTTCCTTACTAGGATTTCTGAAACCAAAAACAGCAGAAAACAGCAACTGGCACTTCGGCATCTTGTTAATAGGTTAGTTCCAGAAAATGCACGAATATGACATAAAGTGTGCATAAAACATGTAGATAACATCAATAATGTGGCATGGAACATAAGAAATTATCGATACGTCGGAGACGTATCACACAACACAACCAAAGTACTTTGCCCCAACGAAATAGTGAGGTTGTCAATCTCGCCGGCTTGCTGTAACAAAGGATTAGATGTATAGTGTGGATGATGATTGTTTGCAGAAAACAGTAGAACAAGTATTGCAGTAGATTGTATTCGATGTTAAAGAATGGACCGGGGTCCACAGTTCACTAGAGGTGTCTCTCCCATAAGATAAATAGCATGTTGGGTGAACAAATTACAGTTGGGCAATTGACAAATAGAAAGGGCATGACAATGCACATACATGATATGATGAGTATAGTGAGATTTAATTGGGCATTACGACAAAGTACATAGACCGCTATCCAGCATGCATCTATGCCTAAAAAGTCCACCTTCAGGTTATCATCCGAACCCCTTCCAGTATTAAGTTGCAAACAACAGACAATTGCATTAAGTATGGTGCGTAATGTAATCAATAACTACATCCTCAGACATAGCATCGATGTTTTATCCCTAGTGGCAACAGCACATCCACACCCTTAGAACTTTCTGTCACTGTCCCAGATTTAATGGAGGCATGAACCCACTATCGAGCATAAATACTCCCTCTTGGAGTTAAGAGTAAAAACTTGGCCAGAGCCTCTACTAATAACGGAGAGCATGCAAGATCATAAACAACACATAGGTAATAGATTGATAATCAACATAACATAGTATTCTCTATCCATCGGATCCCAACAAACACAACATATAACATTACAGATAGATGATCTTGATCATGTTAGGCAGCTCACAAGATCCGACAATGAAGCACATAAGGAGAAGACAACCATCTAGCTACTCCTATGGACCCATAGTCCAGGGGTGAACTACTCACTCATCACTCCGGAGGTGACCATGGCGGTGAAGAGTCCTCCGGGAGATGATTCCCCTCTCCGGCAGGGTGCCGGAGGCGATCTCCTGAATCCCCCGAGATGGGATTGGCGGCGGCAGCGTCTCTGGAAGGTTTTCCGTATCGTGGCTCTCGGTACTGGGGGTTTCACGACGAAGGCTATATGTAGGCGGAAGGGCAGGTCAGGGGGCGACGCGAGGGGCCCACACACTAGGCCGGCGCGGCCAGGGCTTGGGCCGCGCCGCCCTAGCGTCTGGCTACCTCGTGGCCCCACTTCGTATCATCTTCGGTCTTCTGGAAGCTTCGTGTGAAAATAGGCCCCTGGGCATTGATTTCGTCCAATTCCGAGAATATTTCCTTACTAGGATTTCTGAAACCAAAAACAGCAGAAAACAAGACATCGGCTCTTCGGCATCTCGTTAATAGGTTAGTGCCGGAAAATGCATAAATATGACATAAAGTATGCATAAAACATGTAGATATCATCAATAATGTGGCATGGAACATAAGAAATTATCGATACGTCGGAGACGTATCAACCGCTGCCATCTCCACCGCCATCTTCATCAACGCTGCTGTCTCCCATGAGGAGGGAGTAGTTCCCCATCGAGGCTAAGGGGCTGTACCGGTAGCTATGTGGTTAATCTCTCTCCTATGTACTTCAATACAATGATCTCATGAGCTGCCTTACATGATTGAGATTCATATGAGTTTTGTATCACAATTCATCTATGTGCTACTCTAGTGATGTTATTAAAGTAGTCTATTCCTCCTCCATGATGTAATGTTGACAGTGTGTGCATCATGAAGTACTTGGTATATGCTACGATTGTGATCTCTTGTAGATTATGAAGTTAACTATTACTATGATGGTATTGATGTGATCTATTCCTCCTTTCATAGTTTGTCGGTGACGGTGTGCATGCTATGTTAGTACTTGGTATAGTTGTGTTGATCTATCATGCACTCTAAGGTTATTTAAACATGAATATCGAATATTGTGGAGCTTGTTAACTCCGGCATTGAGGGTTCATGTAATCCTACACAATTAGTGATGCTCATCATCCAACAAGAGAGTATAGAGTATAACATTTATTTATTCTGTTATGTGATCAATGTTGAGAGTGTCCACTAGTGAAAGTATGATCCCTAGGCCTTGTTTCCAAATACTGCAATCACTGCTTGTTTACTGTTCTACTGCATTTGTACTGTCTGCAATATTACCACCATCATCCACACGCCAGTTGTAGCAGCAAGCTATTTTCTGGTGCCGTTACTACTGCTCATATATATTCATACCACCTGTATTTCACTATCTCTTCGCCGAACTAGTGCACCTATACATCTGACAAGTGTATTAGGTGTGTTGGGGACACAAGAGACTTCTTGCTTTGTGGTTGCAGGGTTGCATGAGAGGGATATCTTTGACCTCTTCCTCCCTGAGTTCGATAAACCTTGGGTGATCCACTTAAGGGAAAACTTGCTGCTTTTCTACAATCCTCTGCTCTTGGAGGCCCAACACTGTTTACAGGAAAAGAAGGTGAGTAGACATCAAGCATATTTTCTGGCGCCGTTGCCGGGGAGGAAAGGTAAAAGGTACTCACACTCCGGATCTCGGCTATTAAGCTATTTTCCGGCATCGTTGTAAGTACTCGAAGCTATTTCCTTTAGATCCTGCAATTGCATCTTTTTGTTTCTTGTTTTACACTAGTTTGGCATAATGGAAAGCAACATGGAGCTTTTTATTCTATTTCCTGAGTTAAGACATGGATGGTTTGATGCGAAAATTAAAAAACCAATGGAACATATTAGTATGAACACTTTGAACACCATTGTTGCTAATGATATGAAAAATTCTAAGCTTGGGGAAGCTGGCTTTGATGAGCATGATATTTTTAGTCCCCAAGCATTGAGGAGAAAATTTACTTTGATGATACTTTACCTCCTATTTATGATGATTATAATGATAGTGGTCTTCTGGTGCCGCCCGTTATGGAGGATAAATTTGATTATGATTACAATATGCCTCCTATATTTGATGATGAGAATAATAATAATAGCTACTTTGTTGAATTCGCTCCCACTATTCCTAATAAAATTGATTATGCTTATGTGGAGAGTAATAATTTTATGCATGAGACTCATGATAAGAATGCTTTATGTGATAGTTATATTGTTGAGTTTGCTCATGATGCTACTGGACATTATTATGAGAGAGGAAAATATGGTGGTAGAAATTTTCATGTTACTAAAACACCTCTCTATATGCTTAAAATTTTGAAGTTGAGCTTGTCTAGTTTTCATATGCCTGTTGCATTATGCCTACATAACTTGTTTATTTACAAGATTCCTATGCATAGGAAGTATGTTAGGCTTAAATTTGTTTTTAATTTGCTTCTTGATGCTCTCTTTTGCTTCAACTCTTATTTCTTGGGAGTGCATCATTAAAATTACTGAGCCCATCTTAATGGCTATAAAGAAAACACTTCTTGGGAGATAACCCATGTGTTTATTTTGCTACAGTACTTTTGTTTTATATTTGTGTCTTGAAAGTTGTTACTACTGTAGCAACCTCTTCTTATCTTTATTTTATTGCATTTGTTGTGCCAAGTAAAGTCTTTGATAGTAAGGTTCATACTAGATTTGGATTACTGCGCAGAAACAGATTTCTTGCTGTCACGAATCTGGGTTGAATTCTCTGTAGGTAACTCAGAAAATTCTGCCAATTTACGTGAGTGATCCTCATATATGTACGCAACTTTCATTCGATTTGAGCAATTTCATTTGAGCAAGTCTGGTGCCTCTTAGAAATTCGTCTTTACGGACTGTTCTGTTTTGACAGATTCTGCCTTTTATTTCGCATTGCCTCTTTTGCTGTGTTGGATGGATTTCTTTGTTCCATTGACTTCCAGTAGCTTTGTGCAATGTCCATAAGTGTTAAGAATGATTATGTCACCTCTGAACATGTGAATTTTGATTATGCACTAACCCTCTAATGAGTTGTTTTGAGTTTGGTGTGGAGGAAGTTTTCAAGGGTCAAGAGAGGAGGATGATACAATATGATCAAGAAGAGTGAAAGCTCTAAGCTTGGGGATGCCCCGGTGGTTCATCCCTGCATATTTCAAGAAGACTCAAGCATCTAAGCTTGGGGATGCCCAAGGCATCCCCTTCTTCATCGACAAAATTATCAGGTCACTTCTCTTGAAACTATATTTTTATTCGGTCACATCTTATGTACTTTACTTGGAGCGTCTGTATGTTTTTGTTTTTGTTTGAATAAATGCTTGTGTGGGAGAGAGACACGCTCCACTGGTTCATATGAACACATGTGTTCTTCGCTTTTAATTTTCATGGCAAAGGTTGAAACTGCTTCGTTAATTGTTATATGGTTGGAAACGGGAAATGCTATATGTAGTAATTGGTATGATGTCTTGAATAACTTTATACTTGGCAATTGTTGTGCTCATGATTAAGCTCTTGTATCATATAATTTGCACCTATTAGTGAAGAAATACATAGAGCTGGTTAAAATTTGGTTTGCATGATTGGTCTCTCTAAGGTCTAGATATTTTCTAGTAAGGGTTGAACAACAAGGAAGACGGTGTAGAGTCTTATAATGCTTGCAATATGTCTTTTATGTGAGTTTTGTTGTACCGGTTCATACTTGTGTTTGCTTCAAACAACCTTGCTAGCCTAAGCCTTGTATTGAGAGGGATTGCTTCTCATGCATCCAAAATCCTTGAGCCAAAAACTATGCCATTCGTGTCCACCATACCTACCTACTACATGGTATTTCTCCGCCATTCCAAAGTAAATTGCTTGAGTGCTATCTTTAAACACTTCAAAAGTTATTACCTCTTATTTGTGTCAATGTTTTATAGCTCATGAGGAAGTACGTGGTGTTTATCTTTCAATCTTGTTGGGCAACTTTCACCAATGGACTAGTGGCTTCATCCGCTTATCCAATAATTTTGCAAAAAGAGCTGGCAATGGGATTCCCAGTCCTAAATTAACTAACCTTCATAATTTTACAAAAATAGACACTCCTCCATGGCATGTGATTGTTGGACGGCACCCGAGGATTCGGTTAGCCATGGCTTGAGAAAGCAAAGGTGGGGAGGAGTGTCATCTAAATAAAACTAAAATAAAAAGGTACTCCTTCATGGTATGAGATTGTTGGCAGGCACCCGAGGATTCGGTTAGCCATGGTTTGTGAAAGAAAGGTTGGAAGGAGTGCCACCCAAAAATAAAAATGTTTCATGGGAGCCGCTCTTTGAAGGTTTGTCTGGCAAGGAGCTTAGAGTGCCCATTACCATTCGTTGACAACAACAAACACCTCTCAAAACTTTAATTTTATGCTCTCTTTATGTTTTCAAAATAAAAGCTCTAGCACAAACATAGCAATCGATGCTTCCCTCATCGAAGGGCCTTTCTTCTACTTTTATGTTGAGTCAGTTCACCTACTTCTTTCTGTCTTAGAAGCAAACACTTGTGTTAACTGTGCACTGATTCCTACATACTTGCATATTGCACTTATTATATTACTTTATGTTGACAATATCCATGAGATATACATGTTACAAGTTGAAAGCAACTGCTGAAACTTAAATCTTCCTTTGTGTTGCTTCAATGCCTTTACTTTGAATCTATTGTTTTATGAGTTAACTCTTATGCAAGACTTATTGATGCTTGTCTTGAAAGTACTATTCATGAAAAGTGTTTGCTATATGATTCAGTTGTTTAATCATTGTCTTTACCATTGCTTTGAATCGCTGCATTCATCTCATATGCTTTACAATAGTATGATTAAGATCATGTTGGTATCATGTCACTTCAGAAATTATCTTTGTTATCGTTTACCTACTCGGGACGAGCAGGAACTAAGCTTGGGGATGCTGATACGTCTCCAACGTATCTATAATTTCTGATGTTCCATGCTTGTTTTATGACAATACCTACATGTTTTGTTCACACTTTATATCGTTTTTATGCGTTTTCCGGAACTAACCTATTGACGAGATGCCGAAGTGCCAGTTCCTGTTTTCTGCTGTTTTTGGTTTCAGAAATCCTAGTAAGGAAATATTCTCGGAATTGGACGAAATCAACGCCCAGAGTCTTAGAATTGGACGAAGCTTCCAGAACACCCGAGAGCCGCCAGAGGGGAGCCCTGTGGGCCCCAGATGATAGGCTGGCGCGGCCAGGGGGTGGGCCACGCCCCCCTATTGTGTCGTCGCCTCGTCAGCCCTCCGACTCCGCCTCTTCGCCTATATAAAGGTCCCTGACCTAAATCTTCGATACAGAAAAGCCACGGTACGAGAAACCGTCCAGAGCCGCCGCCATCGCGAAGCCAAGATCTGGGGGACAGAGTCTTGTTCTCCGCACGCCGGGACGGGGAAGTGCCCCCGGAAGGCTTCTCCATCGACACCGCTGCCATCTCCACCGCCATCTTCATCAACGCTGCTGTCTCCCATGAGGAGGGAGTAGTTCCCCATCGAGGCTAAGGGGCTGTACCGGTAGCTATGTGGTTAATCTCTCTCCTATGTACTTCAATACAATGATCTCATGAGCTGCCTTACATGATTGAGATTCATATGAGTTTTGTATCACAATTCATCTATGTGCTACTCTAGTGATGTTATTAAAGTAGTCTATTCCTCCTCCATGATGTAATGTTGACAGTGTGTGCATCATGAAGTACTTGGTATATGCTATGATTGTGATCTCTTGTAGATTATGAAGTTAACTATTACTATGATGGTATTGATGTGATCTATTCCTCCTTTCATAGTTTGTCGGTGACGGTGTGCATGCTATGTTAGTACTTGGTATAGTTGTGTTGATCTATCATGCACTCTAAGGTTATTTAAACATGAATATCGAATATTGTGGAGCTTGTTAACTCTGGCATTGAGGGTTCGCGTAATCCTACACAATTAGTGGTGTTCATCATCCAACAAGAGAGTGTAGAGTATAGCATTTATTTATTATGTTATGTGATCAATGTTGAGAGTGTCCACTAGTGAAAGTATGATCCCTAGGCCTTGTTTCCAAATACTGCAATCACTGCTTGTTTACTGTTCTACTGCATCTGTACTGTCTGCAATATTACCACCATCATCCACACGCCAGTTGTAGCAGCAAGCTATTTTCTGGTGCCGTTACTACTGCTCATATATATTCATACCACCTGTATTTCACTATCTCTTCGCCGAACTAGTGCACCTATACATCTGACAAGTGTATTAGGTGTGTTGGGGACACAAGAGACTTCTTGCTTTGTGGTTGCAGGGTTGCATAAGAGGGATATCTTTGACCTCTTCCTCCCTGAGTTCGATAAACCTTGGGTGATCCACTTAAGGGAAAACTTGCTGCTGTTCTACAAACCTTTGCTCTTGGAGGCCCAACACTGTCTACAGGAAAAGAAGCGTGAGTAGACATCAGTAGACATCAAGCTATTTTCTGGCGCCGTTGCCGGGGAGGAAAGGTAAAAGGTACTCACACTCCGGATCTCGGCTACTAAGTTATTTTCTGGCGCCGTTGTAAGTGCTCGAAGCTATTTCCTTTAGATCCTGCAATTGCATCTTTTTGTTTCTTGTTTTACACTAGTTAGGCATAATGGAAAGCAACAGTGAGCTTTTAAAACTATTTCCTGAGTTAAGACATGGATGGTTTGATGCGAAAATTAAAAAACCCATGGAACATATTAGTATGAACACTTTGAACACCATTGTTGCTAATGATATGGAAAATTTAAAGCTTGGGGAAGCTGGTTTTGATGAGCATGATATTTTTAGTCCCCCAAGCATGGAGGAGAAAATTTTGTTTGGTGATACTTTGCCTCCTATTTATGATGATTATAATGATAGTGGTCTTTTGGTGCCGCCTGTTATGGAGGATAAATTTGATTATGATTACAATATGCCTCCTATATTTGATGATGAGAATAATAATGATAGCTACTTTGTTGAATTTGCTCCCACTACAACTAATAAAATTGATTATGCTTATGTGGAGAGTAATAATTTTATGCATGAGACTCATGATAAGAATGCTTTATGTGATAGTTATATTGTTGAGTTTGCTCATGATGCTACTGAAAACTTTTATGAGAGAGGAAAATATGGTTGTAGAAATTTTCATGTTACTAAAACACCTCTTTATGTGCTGAAATTTTTGAAGCTACACTTGTTCTATCTTCCTATGCTTGTTACTTTGTTCTTCATGAACTTGTTTATTTACAAGATTCCTTTTCATAGGAAGTTGGTCAGACTTAAATTTGTTTTTAATTTGCTTCTTGATGCTCTCTTTTGCTTCAACTCTTATTTCTTGGGAGTGCATCATTAAAATTGCTGAGCCCATCTTAATGGCTATAAAGAAAGCACTTCTTGGGAGATAACCCATGTTTTTATTTTACTACAGCACTTTTGTTTTATATTTGAGTCTTGGAAGTTGTTACTACTGTAGCAACCTCTCCTTATCTTTTTTTATTGCATTGTTGTGCCAAGTGAAGTCTTTGATAGTAGGGTTGATACTAGATTTGGATTACTGCGCAGAAACAGATTTCTGTCTGTCACGAATTTGGGCAGGGTTCTCTGTAGGTAACTCAGAAAAATCTGCCAATTTACGTGCGTGATCCTCAGATATGTACGCAACTTTCATTCAATTTGAGCATTTTCATCTGAGCAAGTCTGGTGCCTCTTTAAAATTCGTCTTTACGGACTGTTCTGTTTTGACAGATTCTGCCTTTTATTTCACATTGCCTCTGTTGCTATGTTGAATGGATTTCTTTTTTCCATTAACTTTCAGAAGCTTTGAGAAATGTCCAGAAGTATTAAGAATGATTGTGCCACCTCTGAACATGTGAATTTTTGATTATGCACTAACTCTCTAATGAGTTTGTTTTGAGTTTGGTGTGGAGGAAGTTTTCAAGGGTCGATAGAGGAGGATGATACAATATGATCAAGAAGAGTGAAAGCTCTAAGCTTGGGGATGCCCCCGTGGTTCATCCCTGCATATTTCAAGAAGACTCAAGCATCTAAGCTTGGGGATGCCCAAGGCATCCCCTTCTTCATCAACAATTTATCAGGTTTCTTCTATTGAAACTATATTTTTATTCCGTCACATCTTATGTACTTTACTTGGAGCGTCTGTGTGCTTTTATTTTCGTTTTTGTTATTTTCATTCTCTGAATAAATGCTTGTGTGGGAAAGAGACACGCTCCGCTGGTTCATATGAACACATGTGTTCTTAGCTTTTAATGTTCATGGCGAAGGTTGAAACTGCTTCGTTAATTGTTATATGGTTGGAAACAGAAAATGCTACATGTGGTAATTGGTATGATGTCTTGAATAACTTGATACTTGGCAATTGTTGTGCTCAAATAGATCATGTTTAAGCTCTTGCATCATATAGTTTGCACCTATTAGTGAAGAAATACATAGAGCTTGCTAAAATTTGGTTTGCATGATTGGTCTCTCTAAGGTCTAGATATTTTCTGGTAAAGGTGTTTGAACAACAAGGAAGACGGTGTAGAGTCTTATAATGCTTGCAATATGTTTTTATGTGAGTTTTGCTGTACTAGTTCATACTTGTGTTTGCTTCAAACAACCTTGCTAGCCTAAGCCTTGTATTGAGAGGGATTACTTCTCATGCATCCAAAATCCTTGAGCCAAAAACTATGCCATTGGTGTCCACCATACCTACCTACTACATGGTATTTTTCTGCCATTCCAAGTAAATTGCTTGAGTGCTATCTTTAAACACTTCAAAAGTTATTACCTCTTATTTGTGTCAATGTTTTATAGCTCATGAGGAAGTATGTGGTGTTTATCTTTCAATCTTGTTGGGCAACTTTCACCAATGGACTAGTGGCTTCATCCGCTTATCCAATAATTTTGCAAAAAGAGCTGGCAATGGGGTTCCCAGCCCCAAATTAATTAACTTTCATAATTTTACAAAAAAATAGAAACTCCTCCATGGTATGTGATTGTTGGACGACACCCGAGGATTCGGTTAGCCATGGCTTGAGAAAGCAAAGGTGGGGAGGAGTGTCATCTAAATAAAACTAAAATAAAAAGGCACTCCTTCATGGTATGAGATTGTTGGCAGGCACCCGAGGATTCGGTTAGCCATGGTTTGTGAAAGTAAGGTTGGAAGGAGTGACAAGGTATTAACTTGTCAATGCCTACGGGTTATAGACTAGGGTTTAGTTGGAAGTAGAGGGCAAGTAGATCTCGAAGGTTTCAGCCGAAAAGTACTCGACGATTATGAAAACTAGGGTTTGAGAGACAATGATTCGATGCTTTCTTTGTCCCTCGACTCCCCCTTATATAGGAGGTGGAGCCGAGGGATTCGTATTGTACAAGTTACAGAGTCCGGGAAGGTTTCTAACTCATCCCGCAAGATTACAAATAATGCTTCATATTACAACTCTAGCTTTCCTTAATAATATCTTGGGCTTCCGAATCTTCTTATTCTTCGGGTAGTGGGCCTTCAGTAAACCCCCGGTACTTTCTTTGGCAGGCCCATTGGGGATGCCTATGTCAGTAGCCCCCGAGATTTTGCTTGAATCGTAGAGTCAGGGAAAATCTCCACTGTTTATTTTTACTCGACAACTTAACACTTTTCTATATTTCTTCACATAAATTTCTATATTGTACAGGGATAATGGTAGTTGGGGCTAGTTCATCTGACGGATCAGGTACTAGTAAACTGCTTTAGTGGCAATCCGCAAAAACCTACTTCAAGATCACGTCCCTGGACATGATCTCGGGATACTGGTGTAAACTTCGACAGGTGCCGCTTAAGGTCTTACCATTCTGTTGAGTCCCAGTCGTATTTATCGGGTACCTAACGCGTCCATTAGGATTTTTCTTTGTATCTGTTGATACGGATAAAAGTAGCAAACCGACGTCAGAGATGGCGCCACGCCACACAGAATGGATCTGGGGTCTTACCTTCGCAAATTTGTGGCATTCAGAAATTGATCGCAACTTTGGCGTTCTGAAAATATATTGTCGAGTGCTTATTCGGCTGTTGGAATGGCACATTTTATTGAGTCAAAGATGACTTATATTGCTCTCCCGATGGGAGTATATGCAGAGTTATTTATAACTCGAAATATACTCTTTTGCTCTTTTCTCTTTCTTCTTTTCATTCTTTCTTTCTTTTTTATAATTTCATCGGGCACGCGAACAGCGTTCCCGATGGGAGTAGCCCCCGAGGCTACAGCCAAGGGCTTGTGCTTGGGTGTAGGCTCCACGCCTTATGCTGCTATATTTTCTTTCTCTCCCGAAGTTTTATAATTTCTCGGGTGCGCGAACAGCGCTTCCGATGGGAGTACCCCCTGAGCATTTGATCAAAAACTTGTATTTAATCAAAGGCTTTCCAATATTTTTGCATGTCTCCTTTTTATGCAGCTGTTGAGTCGAATTTTTCTCCTGCTAAAGTGACGTTATTGCTGACGATAGCCACGATTGCAAGTCCGAAAATCGCGAGAAGTCCTCTCCCACTGCCTTGCGGGCCCAATTTATCCATTATCTTGACACGTCGTGCAGGTGGGGGACACACGTCCTCCGCTTTTCCTGGCGCACGTACCGTAACTTCTCCAATGTTAAAATACTTTTTTACCCCTGTTTCCACGTGGTTATCATCTACCGCACACTTTTTCCATCCAACGGTCCGCCGCTTCGCCGCACCTCTATATAAGATCTCCTTCTTCTTCCTCGAGCACTTCCGCTCGCGCCGTTCTCCTGCTCTCCTCTGTAAAACTTCCTCCCGCGCCCCACAACTCCCTAAGCTCATCTTCTCCAAGTTGCATTCCTGCGCCATTGTTGATGCCACCGCGTCGGTTGATCAAGCACAGCACGCCTGAATCATCAATGGCTGCCGTAGATCTGGGAAGCGCGGAACGGGAAAGGTCCAAAATTTCCACCCAGGACATCAACCTCTTGAAGAAGCTGGGGATCAGCAAGAAACCGAAGGCGCTGTGCTTCCCTAGTGAAGAAAGCTACCCAACCCCTCCAATGGGGTATCGGGTAAGTTTCGTCGACCATCTCATCCGCGGTCTTTCCGCCCCCATTCATCCTTTCCTCCGCGGACTGCTTTTTGTTTATGGTCTGCAACTTCACCACCTCACGCCCAATTCCATCCTCCATATCTCCATTTTTATCACCCTCTGCGAGGCCTTCCTTGGCGTCCAGCCTAACTGGGCGCTATGGAAGCGCATTTTCTTTTGTCGCCGTAATGGCTCTCCCAATGTCGCCTACAATATAGGCGGCGTTGTTATTTCCGTTCGCCCCACAGTCGATTACTTCGACGTCAAACTCCCTGACTCAGTTCAAGGGTGGCGCAAGAAGTGGTTGTACATTTAGGAGGAGAACCATGGATGTGCTGAAGACAACATCCCTCCTTTTGATGGTGCCGAGAAAATTCTTCGCCGCCGCTCCTGGGATGCAGAGGCTACCGAGGAAGAAAAAATATCGACAGAAGCCCTGATGACTCGCATCCATGAGTTGCAGAATACTCGCGGCAAAGAGCTGTCAGGTATTCCGATCACAGCGTATTTTCTTAGAACCTGAGTGCAGCCTCTTCAGGCTCGCAAATTCCCTCTCTGGAAGTACGCTGGCGACAAGGACGCAGATCGGTTGTCGGCGGATTTAGAGGTCAAGGACTTAGAAAAGCTTGTCCGAAAAATCTCCTCCCTCAGCAAAAAAGATCATGTCCCTTCTTCTTGTCGTCTAAAACCGTACAGCGCCACCAATGCGCTTCCCAAGGTAAACTTTGTCGATTGATTTGTTATTGCCTTGCTATCTTTTTTGTAACTCCTTTTTTGACATCTTCCCCTTTTTTTTATATAGAACCATCCAAATCTTGTCTCGCTTCCTCCCCTTCCTGAAGGTGGAGAAGTCGATGAAAGGGCCGTTGTCACCGACGACAACCAAGATACCCCCTCTTTTGTGAATGAACCCGTAGATTTTCAAAAATCTGCGGGATCCTCTGAAGGCACTGCATCGGCACAATCTCCTCCTCCTGCTGTTTCTCCAAGGAACAAAAGGAAAAGGGATGATGTCGAAGATTCCGGCACCTCCAAAGCCGAAGAAGCTGTTCCTTCACGTCAGAAGGCAGCTTATGATCCATACCTCGAGGCCCTCATCAGCTCGTAAGTCACTGTTTATTTCCCTTTATTTTTGTACTCGAAGATTTTTGTCTATCTTGCTTTTTTATGCTGCCGACATTTAATCGCAGTGATGATGAGGAAGAAGTACCAGCTGTTGATGTGGCTGCTCGAACGAGTACGTCACATACTCTGGTTGTTTCGGAGACGCCAGTCGAAGGAGAGGAATCCTTGTGTCCTCAACAAAACGTCGGCGCTCCTACTCCTCCTTCAAGCCCTCTTGTCCCTTCACCAAAAAGGACAAGGGTTGAAACAATCCCGGAGCCTACCCCCCAATTGGGTAGCTCCTCTAGCCCTCTCTTGGATGATGTAAGTTCTTAATTTTCTTGTCACTGTCTATATTTCCTCTTTTTGCTTCTTTATGCCATCATATTTTTCCCATACCGACATTTTCTTTCTTTGCCCTTCTTTGACAGCCTATGATCAAAGAGCTTGTTCGCATCGGTGCCCAATTCATTGGGTACCGTGAGTATGCCAGACAGACTGAAGGTAATAATTCTTTACTGGCCCTTGTTTATAACTTCTTGCTCCTGTTTTGTCGCAATTTTGACGATTCTTAACTATTTTGGCAGAAAAACTTGCGGAAGCCAACAAGCTTGTCGACACGCTTGCTCAGAAATTAGAGCAAAGTGAAGCGGCTCGCAAGAAGGCTGAACTTGATGCTAGCAAAGCTAAAGCGGAGGCTGATAAGGCCAAGGCAGAAGCTGCTGGTGTCGAAGATCTGCAAAAAAGACTGGATGATGCCAAAACTGCTTTGAACGAGCACAAAGCCGCGCAGGCTACTCGTGAAAAGGTGATCATCAAGCGCTTGAACATGCAGAATCAGCGTTTTGTCGGTAATTTTGTCGATCCATTCTATTTTTCTTAGACTTGCTTTTCTTTACTTGCTGTCGACCAACATATATTTTCTACGACAGGTAAAACAAACCAAGAATTTGAGCTCGAAGATCCCGACAACGATCCTCTTCTTGACGCACTCTCTATCCTTGAGTTTCATGGAACCAAAGCTCGCGAAGGCATTGGACATGCTGACTCAGGATTGTTGCGGCTGTTCCCCTACTTCTTCCCGAAGAAAGAGGAACCCAAGACTTTCCTTGCTCTTGCCAAGGACTTCAACCCACCAGAGGATCTTGGACTGAAGATGCGCCAAGAAAACATGAAGATTGCTGTCGAAAGTACTGTCGCCTTGATTGCCGACAGCCAACAAACTATCGACTGGACGAAAGTAGGCAACACGGAACAGATAGAGCAAACACAATGGCGATCGCTGATCAGGGCGGCAAAGCCCAACACGAAGAAAATCCTGGCCTATCTCGGAATCAAGCCATCTTCAACTCCTAGCTCATCAAAGCCGGAGGTCTAGTTGAATGCCCCTTCTTTTTATTTTTTCTGTTTCTTTAGCTATTGTCGCCATATTAGCTTTGGCGACAATTACCTTAGTGATCCCTTTGAAGAACCCCTTCTGTAATATCCATGTAAATTTCCTGAAGATCAATGAGATTCTGTCTTGTGCAATCATTTGATATTGAAATTTTCTTTTCCAGTTGATATTTGATAACTACTCTGCCAGTCCTCGTCCTGCCGATACTTCTCCTGCTTCCTCCTTCTCGAAGAAAACACTGGTCGATGATAACCTCATCGAAGGTTCTTCAAGCAAACATTTGTCGCAAGATTTGCAAGAACTTCAACAACAACTTCAATCCATGAAAAAACAAACTCTGGCAATGATGGAACAATCTCGAAAAGCATCCGAGAGAGAGAAAATTGCTCTCCAACAAGCAAAAGAGGCCATAGCTGCCAAGGATGCTGCTGTGTCGGAAGCTGAGAAAGCCACTACTCGAGAAAATAGCATGCTCGAGCTAATGTCTGAAGCTAGCGCGAATATGCTAGGTATGTTTTTCCAACCTGACACTGCTTCTTTCTTGTTTTACTGTGCCTCCCCTTAGATTTCTTGCTTTGTCGCTTAATAGGCTCGGTTCTCGACGCTGCCGCTGAAGATGAAAGAGTGAATGTCAGGACGAATCTCCTCGTCAATCTTTCTCTTAACCATGGCTGTCTGTTCTGGGCCACCCCTGAGCGAACCCAGCAAATTGTCAGGTTCCAAGATCGCGCTTGTCAGGTGCGCGAATTTCTCAATTTCTGCACGAGAACCTTAACCCTTGTTTACAAGACTTTATTTCCTCGAGATGAGGCTCCCGAAACTCTTCTTGGACTGATGGAGAAATTTAGAGATGCTCCTCGCATTCATAACTTTGTGCGAGCTCAATTGACTGCTGGAGCAAGGTTCGCCATGATTATGATACACATTTGCCATCCCAAGTTGGACTTGACGACGATTGTCGCTGACTGCTTGGCCAAGAAATCGTGGCGAAAAAATAACATTGACTCAATCAATGAGATGGTTACTCCTGTGACTGAGGCGATGATACGTCTCCGACGTATCGATAATTTCTTATGTTCCATGCCACATTATTGATGTTATCTACATGTTTTATGCACACTTTATGTCATATTCGTGCATTTTCTGGAACTAACCTATTAACAAGATGCCGAAGTGCCGATTCTTTGTTTCTGCTATTTCTGGTTTCAGAAATCCTAGTAAGGAAATATTCTCGGAATTGGACGAAATCAAAGCCCAGGGGCCTATTTTTCCACGAAGCTTCCAGAAGTCCGAAGGAGAGACGAAGAGGGGCCACGAGGGGGCCACACCCTAGGGCGGCGCGGCCCCCCCCCTTGGCCGCGCGGCCCTATGGTGTGGGGCCCCCGTGCCGCCTCTTGACCTACCCTTCCGCCTACTTAAAGCCTCCGTGACGAAACCCCCAGTACCGAGAGCCACGATACGGAAAACCTTCCAGAGACGCCGCCAACGCCGATCCCATCTCGGGGGATCCAGGAGATCGCCTCCGGCACCCTGCCGGAGAGGGGAATCATCTCCCGGAGAACTCTACGCCGCCATGGTCGCCTCCGGTGTGATGTGTGAGTAGTCTACCCCTGGACTATGGGTCCATAGCAGTAGCTAGATGGTTGTCTTCTCCCCATTGTGCTATCATTGTCGAATCTTGTGAGCTGCCTAACATGATCAAGATCGTCTATCTGTAATTCTATATGTTGCGTTTGTTGGGATCCGATGAATAGAGAATACTTGTTATGTTGATTATCAAAGTTATATCTACGTGTTGTTTATGATCTTGCATGCTTTCCGTTACTAGTAGATGCTCTGGCCAAGTAGATGCTTGTAACTCCAAGAGGGAGTACTTATGCTCGATAGTGGGTTCATGCCTGCATTGACACAGGGACGGATGTGAAAGTTCTAAGGTTGTGTTGTGCTGTTGCCACTAGGGATAAAACATTGATGCTATGTCTAAGGATGTAGTTGTTGATTACATTACGCACCATACTTAATGCAATTGTCTGTTGCTTTGCAACTTAATACGGAGGGGTTCGGATGATAACTTGAAGGTGGACTTTTTAGGCATAGATGCAGTTGGATGGCGGTCTATGTACTTTGTCGTAATGCCCAATTAAATCTCACTATACTCATCATGATATGTATGTGCATGGTCATGCTCTCTTTATTTGTCAATTGCCCAACCGTAATTTGTTCACCCAACATGCTGTTCGTCTTATGGGAGAGACACCTCTAGTGAACTGTGGACCCCGGTCCAATTCTCTTTACTGAAATACAATCTACTGCAATACTTGTTCTACTGTTTTCTGCAAACAATCATCTTCCACACAATACGGTTAATCCTTTGTTACAGCAAGCCGGTGAGATTGACAACCTCACTGTTTCGTTGGGGCAAAGTACTTTGGTTGTGTTGTGCAGGTTCCACGTTGGCGCCGGAATCCCTGGTGTTGCGCCGCACTACATCCCGCCGCCATCAACCTTCAACGTGCTTCTTGGCTCCTCCTGGTTCGATAAACCTTGGTTTCTTTCTGAGGGAAAACTTGCTGCTGTGCGCATCATACCTTCCTCTTGGGTTTCCCAACGAACATGTGAGTTACACGCCATCAAGCTCTTTTTCTGGCGCCGTTGCCGGGGAGATCAAGACACGCTGCAAGGGGAGTCTCCACTTCTCAATCTCTTTACTTTGTTTTTGTCTTGCTTAGTTTTATTTACTACTTTGTTTGCTGCACTAAATCAAAATACAAAAAAATTAGTTGCTAGTTTTACTTTACTTGCTATCTTGTTTGCTATATCAAAAACACAAAAAAATTAGTTTACTTGCATTTACTTTATCTAGTTTGCTTTATTGTCTTGTTGCTAAAATGGCCAACGCTGAAAATACTAAGTTGTGTGACTTCACAACCACAAATAATAATGATTTCTTATGCACACCTATTGCTCCACCTGCTACTACAGCAGAATTCTTTGAAATTAAACCTGCTTTACTGAATCTTGTTATGCGAGAGCAATTTTCTGGTGTTAGTTCTGATGATGCTGCTGCCCATCTTAATAATTTTGTTGAACTATGTGAAATGCAAAAATATAAAGATGTAGATGGTGATATTATTAAACTAAAATTGTTCCCTTTCTCATTAAGAGGAAGAGCTAAAGATTGGTTGCTATCTCTGCCTAAGAATAGTATTGATTCATGGACTAAATGCAAGGATGCTTTTATTGGTAGATATTATCCCCCTGCTAAAATTATATCTTTGAGGAGTAGCATAATGAATTTTAAACAATTAGATACTGAACATGTTGCTCAAGCTTGGGAAAGAATGAAATCTCTGGTTAAAAATTGCCCAACCCATGGACTGACTACTTGGATGATCATCCAAACCTTCTATGCAGGACTAAATTTTTCTTCACGGAATTTATTGGATTCAGCTGCTGGAGGTACCTTTATGTCCATCACTCTTGGTGAAGTAACAAAGATTCTTGATAATATGATGATCAACTACTCTGAATGGCACACGGAAAGAGCTCCACAAGGTAAGAAGGTAAATTCTGTCGAAGAAACCTCTTCCTTGAGTGATAAGATTGATGCTATTATGTCTATGCTTGTGAATGATAGGACTAATATTGATCCTAATAATGTTCCATTAGCTTCATTGGTTGCACAAGAAGAACATGTTGATGTGAACTTCATTAAAAATAATAATTTCAACAACAATGCTTACCGGAACAATTCTAGTAACAACTATAGGCCATATCCTTATAATAATGGCAACGGCTATGGTAATTCTTATGGGAATTCTTACAACAATAATAGGAGTTCACCCCCTGGACTTGAAGCCATGCTTAAAGAATTTATTAGTACACAAACTGCTTTTAACAAATCTGTTGAAGAAAAGCTTGGGAAAATTGATATACTTGCTTCTAAAGTCGATAGTCTTGCTGATGATGTTGATCTTTTGAAATTGAAAGTTATGCCTAATGAGAATTATCATAATAAAATTGTTACTACAGCAAATGCCATCCAAGTTAGAATTAATGAGAATATAAGATTAATGGCTGAACTGCGTGCTAGGTGGGATAGAGAAGAAAATGAAAAACTAGCTAAAGAGAAGAATGTAGCTAAAGTTTGGACTATTACCACCACTAGTAATGCTAATGCTACACATGTTGCTGCACCTCCTACTAAAACTAATAAAAGAATTGGTGTTAGCAATGTTTCCACTTCTAATGCAAAGCGAGAAACTGCTGAAAGCGCTAAAGCTACGAAACTGCCTGTGATAAAGCTGCTGAAATTTTTTCCAACATTGGGGATGATGATCCCATTGCTTTAGATTATAATGGTTTGAATTTTGATGATTGCCACATCTCTGAAGTTATAAAGTTCTTGCAAAAACTTGCTAAAAGTCCTAATGCTAGTGCTATAAATTTGGCTTTCACGCATCATATTACAAATGCTCTCATAAAAGCTAGAGAAGAGAAACTAGAGCGTGAAGCCTCTATTCCTAAAAAACTAGAGGATGGTTGGGAGCCCATCATTAAGATGAAGATTAAAGATTTTGATTGTAATGCTTTATGTGATCTTGGTGCAAGTATTTCTGTTATGCCTAAGAAAATTTATGATATGCTTGACTTGCCACCGCTGAAAAATTGTTATTTGGATGTTAATCTTGCTGATCATTCTACAAAGAAACCTTTGGGTAAAGTTGATAATGTTCGCATTACCGTTAACAATAACCTTGTTCCCGTTGATTTTGTTGTCTTGGATATTGAATGCAATGCATCTTGTCCCATTATATTGGGAAGACCTTTTCTTCGAACTGTTGGTGCTATTATTGATATGAAGGAAGGTAATATAAAATATCAATTTCCTCTCAAGAAAGGTATGGAACACTTCCCTAGAAAGAGAATGAAGTTACCTTTTGATTCTATTATGAGAACAAATTATGATGTTGACACTTCGTCTCTTGATAATACTTGATACACACTTTCTGCGCCTAGCTGAAAGGCGTTAAAGAAAAGCGCTTATGGGAGACAACCCATGTTTTTACCTACAGTACTTTGTTTTTATTTTGTGTCTTGGAAGTTGTTTACTACTGTAGCAACCTCTCCTTATCTTAGTTTTGTGTTTTGTTGTGCCAAGTTAAGCCGTTGATAGAAAAGTAAGTACTAGATTTGGATTACTGCACAGTTCCAGATTTCTTTGCTGTCACGAATCTGGGTCCACCTCCCTGTAGGTAGCTCAGAAAATTAAGCCAATTTACGTGCATGATCCTCAGATATGTACGCAACTTTCATTCAATTTGAGCATTTTCATTTGAGCAAGTCTGGTGCCATTTTAAAATTCGTCAATACCTTTGACAGATTCTGCCTTTTATTTCGCATTGCCTCTTTTGCTATGTTGGATGAATTTCTTTGATCCACTAATGTCCAGTAGCATTATGCAATGTCCAGAAGTGTTAAGAATGATTGTGTCACCTCTGAATATGTCAATTTATATTGTGCACTAACCCTCTAATGAGTTGTTTCGAGTTTGGTGTGGAGGAAGTTTTCAAGGATCAAGAGAGGAGTATGATGCAACATGATCAAGGAGAGTGAAAGCTCTAAGCTTGGGGATGCCCCGGTGGTTCACCCCTGCATATATCAATAAGACTCAAGCGTCTAAGCTTGGGGATGCCCAAGGCATCCCCTTCTTCATCGACAACATTATCAGGTTCCTCCCCTGAAACTATATTTTTATTCCATCACATCTTATGTGTTTTTCTTGGAGCGTCGGTTTGTTTTTGTTTTTGTTTTGTTTGAATAAAATGGATCCTAGCATTCACTTTATGGGAGAGAGACACGCTCCGCTGTAGCATATGGACAAGTATGTCCTTGGTTTCTACTCATAATATTCATGGCGAAGTTTCTCCTTCGTTAAATTGTTATATGGTTGGAATTGGAAAATGATACATGTAGTAATTGCTATAAATGTCTTGGGTAATGTGATACTTGGCAATTGTTGTGCTCATGTTTAAGCTCTTGCGTCATATGCTTTGCACCCATTAATGAAGAAATACATAGAGCATGCTAAAATTTGGTTTGCATATTTGGTTTCTCTAAGGTCTAGATAATTTCTAGTATTGAGTTTGAACAACAAGGAAGACGGTGTAGAGTCTTATAATGTTTTCAATATGTCTTTTATGTGAGTTTTGCTGCACCGGTTCATCCTTGTGTTTGTTTCAAATAAGCCTTGCTAGCCTAAACCTTGTATCGAGAGGGAATACTTCTCATGCATCCAAAATACTTGAGCCAACCACTATGCCATTTGTGTCCACCATACCTACCTACTACATGGTATTTTCCGCCATTCCAAAGTAAATTGCTTAAGTGCTACCTTTAAAATTCCATCATTCACCTTTGCAATATATAGCTCATGGGACAAATAGCTTAAAAACTATTGTGGTATTGAATATGTAATTATGCACTTTATCTCTTATTAAGTTGCTTGTTGTGCGATAACCATGTTCACTTTGGGGACGCCATCAACTATTCATTGTTGAATTTCATGTGAGTTGCTATGCATGTCCGTCTTGTCTGAAGTAAGAGAGATCTACCACCTTATGGTTAAGCATGCATATGTTAGAGAAGAACATTGGGCCGCTAACTAAAGCCATGATCCATGGTGGAAGTTTCAGTTTTGGACATATATCCTCAATCTCAAATGAGAAAATTATTAATTGTTGTTACATGCTTATGCATAAAAGAGGAGTCCATTATCTGTTGTCTATGTTGTCCCGGTATGGATGTCTAAGTTGAAGAATAATCAATAGCGAGAAATCCAATGCGAGCTTTCTCCTTAGACCTTTGTACAGGCGGCATAGAGGTACCCCTTTGTGACACTTGGTTAAAACAGTGCATTGTGATGATCCGGTAGTCCAAGCTAATTAGGACAAGGTGCGGGCACTATTAGTACACTATGCATGAGGCTTGCAACTTATAAGATATAATTTACATGATGCATATGCTTTATTACTACCGTTGACAAAATTGTTTCATGTTTTCAAAATCAAAGCTCTAGCACAAATATAGCAATCGATGCTTTTCCTCTATGGAGGACCATTCTTTTACTTTCAATGTTGAGTCTGTTCACCTATTTCTCTCCACCTCAAGAAGCAAACACTTGTGTGAACTGTGCATTGATTCCTACATACTTGCTTATTGCACTTATTATATTACTCTATGTTGACAATATCCATGAGATATACATGTTACAAGTTGAAAGCAACCGCTGAAACTTAATCTTCTTTGTGTTGCTTCAATGCCTTTACTTTGAATTATTGCTTTATGAGTTAACTCTTATGCAAGACTTATTGATGCTTGTCTTGAAGTGCTATTCATGAAAAGTCTTTGCTATATGATTCACTTGTTTACTCATGTCATATACATTGTTTTGATCGCTGCATTCACTACATATGCTTTACAAATAGTATGATCAAGGTTATGATGGCATGTCACTCCAGAAATTATCTGTGTTATCGTTTTACCTGCTCGGGACGAGCAGAACTAAGCTTGGGGATGCTGATACGTCTTCGACGTATCGATAATTTCTTATGTTCCATGCCACATTATTGATGTTATCTACATGTTTTATGCACACTTTATGTCATATTCGTGCATTTTCTCGAAACTAACCTATTAACAAGATGCCGAAGTGCCGATTCTGTTTTCTGCTGTTTTTGGTTTCAGAAATCCTAGTAAGGAAATATTCTCGGAATTGGACGAAATCAAAGCCCAGGGGCCTATTTTTCCACGAAGCTTCCAGAAGTCCGAAGGAGAGACGAAGAGGGGCCACGAGGGGGCCACACCCTAGGGCGGCGCGGCCCCCCCCCTTGGCCGCGCGGCCCTATGGTGTGGGGCCCCCGTGCCGCCTCTTGACCTACCCTTCCGCCTACTTAAAGCCTCCGTGACGAAACCCCCAGTACCGAGAGCCACGATACGGAAAACCTTCCAGAGACGCCGCCAACGCCGATCCCATCTCGGGGGATCCAGGAGATCGCCTCCGGCACCCTGCCGGAGAGGGGAATCATCTCCGGAGGACTCTACGCCGCCATGGTCGCCTCCGGTGTGATGTGTGAGTAGTCTACCCCTGGACTATGGGTCCATAGCAGTAGCTAGATGGTTGTCTTCTCCCCATTGTGCTATCATTGTCGGATCTTGTGAGCTGCCTAACATGATCAAGATCGTCTATCTGTAATTCTATATGTTGCGTTTGTTGGGATCCGATGAATAGAGAATACTTGTTATGTTGATTATCAAAGTTATATCTACGTGTTGTTTATGATCTTGCATGCTTTCCGTTACTAGTAGATGCTCTGGCCAAGTAGATGCTTGTAACTCCAAGAGGAGTACTTATGCTCGATAGTGGGTTCATGCCTGCATTGACACCGGGACGGATGACAGAAAGTTCTAAGGTTGTGTTGTGCTGTTGCCACTAGGGATAAAACATTGATGCTATGTCTAAGGATGTAGTTGTTGATTACATTACGCACCATACTTAATGCAATTGTCTGTTGCTTTGCAACTTAATACTGGAGGGGGTTCGGATGATAACCTGAATGTGGACTTTTTAGGCATAGATGCAGTTGGATGGCGGTCTATGTACTTTGTCGTAATGCCCAATTAAATCTCACTATACTCATCATGATATGTATGTGCATGGTCATGCTCTCTTTATTTGTCAATTGCCCAACTGTAATTTGTTCACCCAACATGCTGTTCGTCTTATGGGAGAGACACCTCTAGTGAACTGTGGACCCCGGTCCAATTCTCTTTACTGAAATACAATCTCCGCAATACTTGTTCTCTTGTTTTACGCAAACAATCATCTTCCACACAATACGGTTAATCCTTTGTTACAGCAAGCCGGTGAGATTGACAACCTCACTATTTCGTTGGGGCAAAGTACTTTGGTTGTGTTGTGCAGGTTCCACGTTGGCGCCGGAATCCCTGGTGTTGCGCCGCACTACATCCCGCCGCCATCAACCTTCAACGTGCTTCTTGGCTCCTCCTGGTTCGATAAACCTTGGTTTCTTTCTGAGGGAAAACTTGCTGCTGTGCGCATCATACCTTCCTCTTGGGGTTCCCAACGAACATGTGAGTTACACGCCATCAGGCGATGATGGATGAACTTCTTCGAATGGATTCAGAATTCTTCGTCAAGGGGGCCTATGCTGAGCACAAGACAACCAAAGGTTTATCCATAGATAGTATATTAGGCCTTAACTGAGTTGTATTTATACTGCAAGGAGCTATGTCTATATTTTTGTCGAACTCTTTTGTACATTGTAGTTTATATTGTGAAGCCCCCGAGCCTCTGGCTCGAGTTTATACTGTTTTGTTATCTCGAAGTTTTTTCTCTTGTTGCAAGAAGATATATATTTTGCTGTCAATGGGTACGAGCCCCCGAGTGTCTTGGTGGTGACGTTCTATATTTTTGTTGCGAGGTTTTCAGACCAAAGCACTAAAATTTTGACGAGTACACTATATTTATAATTATTAGCTCCCGATGTTCTATTTGGCGAGGTATTCTTGTACCAAGGCGAAATATTTCGGTAAGTCTAGTTTATCTATATTGTGTATATTTTGTAACTTGAAGGCGTTGAGCCCCCGAGCGTGTCGAAGAATAAGAAGTATATCTCCACTATCTTTATTATATTGCAGCACCGCGAGCCCGCCTCATTAAAAACATTTCCGGCCCCACTCGGTGCCCCGAAAAGGAAAAGAGTGCGTCTGAAAACTCGCGGGCGTTTCAGTACATTGTATTTTTACAGAGGAGGACTATATTTCGACTCTAGGCGTAGAACCGCCTGAGCTGCGCCACATTCCAGGGGTTTTTCTCGGGAACCCCTGTCTTCTTGTCCTTGATCCTGTATGCACCTCCTTCGATTACTTCTGTGACGATGTAAGGGCCTAGCCATGGCGACTCGAGCTTTTCAGTACTTTTTTGATTTAACCGTAAGACCAAATCTCCGACCTGGAAAGATCTTGGCCTTAACCGTCGACTGTGGTATTTTTTGAGGTCCTGCTGGTATTTGGTGACTCGTGAAAGTACTTCATCTCGAGCTTCATCGAGTGCATCTACGTCGTCCTCCAAAGCCTTTCTTGAAGTTTCCTCGTCATACTCTGTCACTCTTGGAGAATCATGCTCTATCTCAATTGGTAGTACTGCTTCGGCTCCGTGGACGAGGAAAAACGGAGTTTCTTGTGTCGCCATATTTGGTGTTGTTCGGATGCTCCACAAAACACTTGGCAATTCTTCTGGCCAGGTATGTCGAGCCTTTTCAAGCGGTCCTAGCAAGCGCTTTTTGATACCGTTGCAGATGATGCCATTGGCTTTCTCGACTTGGCCATTGGTTTGCGGGTGCCCAACTGACGCAAAGTGCAATTTAATGCCTACTTCTGCGCAGTACTCCTTGAATTCTTTGGACGTAAAGTTACTGCCATTGTCTGTGACGATGCTGTGAGGTACCCCAAACCGGAAAACGATGCCTTTTACGAATTTGACTGCTGATTCTCCATCTGGTGAATTTATCGGCTTTGCTTCTATCCACTTGGTGAATTTATCGACCGCAACCAACATGTACTCGTATCCTCCTGGCGAAGCTTTATGTAATTTTCCCACCATATCGAGTCCCCATTGGGCAAACGGCCATGACAATGGTATTGGCATCAGTTCTGCCGCTGGAGAGTGAGGTTTTGTGGCGAATCTTTGGCACGCGTCGCAGGTTCGTACTATCTCTTTGGCATCCTCTATTGCTGTCAACCAGTAAAATCCTGCCCGAAAAACCTTGGCCGCAATAGCTCGGCTGCTCGCGTGGTGACCACATATTCCTTCATGCACATCTTTTAGGATTATTCTTCCTTCTTCGGGTGTGACACACCTTTGCAGGACGCCTGAAATACTTCGCTTGTATAACTCCCCTTTGACCACTGTGAAAGCTTTGGATCGCCGAATAATTCGCCTTGCCACAACTGGATCGTCGGGTATTTCTTTCCGAAGGATATACGATATGTACGCTTGCATCCAAGGAACTTCTACCATCATCACAAGTTCTTGGTCTTCTTCGTCCTCCATGGCCTCTTTGAGGGGCGCCGAAGTTTTTTCTTCCTTTGCTTTTTTCTGCGCCTTCTTCGGCTTTGTGGATCTCTCCGCTATTTCTTCCCAAAATACACCTGGCGGGATTGTAAGGCACTGCGACCCGATGTTTGCGAGAACGTCGGCTTCATCATTGCTCAACCTTACTGATGTGATTTACCTCGCATCCATCGAACAGCTTCTCAAGCTCATTGTACACCTCCTTATATGCTATCATGCTATCATTGACTGCATCACATTGGTTCATAACTTGCTGAGCCACCAATTGAGAGTCGCCAAAGATTTTTAGTCGAGTTGCACCGCAAGCTTTCGCCATCTTCATCCCGTGTATGAGGGCTTCGTATTCTGCTTCATTGTTGGATGCGTTTGGGAACGTCATCCGTAGGACATACTTTAACTTGTCGCCCTCGGGTGATATAAGTATTACTCCTGCGCCAGCTCCTTCTACTCTCTTGGATCCATCAAAGTGCATGGTCCAAGTTCTCGACAAATCTGGGGGTCCTGTGTTTTGCAGCTCCATCCACTCTGCAATGAAATCTGGCAAAACTTGCGACTTGATTGCCTTTCTTTTTTCATACGTGATGTCCCGAGGGGAAAGTTCTATTCCCCAAAGGGAGACACGCCCTGTAGCTTCTGGATTGTTCAGTATATTTGAGAGAGGTGCTTCATTGACTACTATTATCGGGTGTGCCGAAAAATAGTGGCGCAACTTTCTTGCCGTTGTAATCACTCCATATGCTAGTTTACGAATGCTGCGGTACCGCTGTTTGGAAGGCGATAAAACTTCACTGATGAAATATACCGGCCTTTGCACTCCATGGAGTTTCCCTTCTTCTTCTCTTTCGACGACTAGCACCGTGCTAACCACCTGGGGTGTGGCTGCAATGTACAGCAGGAGGGGTTCCTTTTCCTTCGGCGCCACCAAGATTGGTGGTGTCGAGATTGTGCGTTTCAAATCCTCGAAAGCTCTATCGGCTTCTTCGTTCCACTGGAATTTCTCCCCTTGCTTTATTAAAGCGTAGAACGGTAACGCTTTTTCTCCCAGCCTGGCGACGAATCTGCTTAAAGTTGCGACTCACCCAGTTAATTGCTGTATTTCTTTCAACTTTGTTGGCTTCCTCATTGTTATGATAGCTTGTATTTTGTCGGGATTTGCTTCAATCCCTCTTGCTGAAACTAGAAACCCAAGAAGTTCTCCTGCTGGGACGCCGAAGGAGCACTTCGTCGGGTTTAGCTTGAGGCAGAATTTGTCGAGGTTGTCAAAGGTTTCCTTGAGATCCTCGATCAGCGTCGCCCCCTTTTTTGACGTTATGACGACATCATCGATGTACACTTGCACATTTTTCCCAATCTGTGTCGCCAAACACTTCTGCATCATCCTCTGATATGTTGCTCCCACGTTTTTCAGACCAAAGGGCATTGTTCTGTAGCAAAACACGCCGTAAGGTGTGATGAACGCTGTTTTTACTTCATCTTCTTCTTTTAACCTGATCTGGTTATAACCAGAATATGCGTCCAAAAAGGAAAGACGTTCACATCCTGCCGTGGAGTCGATAATTTGGTCGATCCTCGGGAGGGGAAAGTGATCCTTTGGACAATGTTTATTGAGACACGCAAATTCGACGCACATGCGAAGGACCTTAGTGTTTTTCTTCGGCACCAACACTGGATTTGCTACCCATGTGGCCTCTGTGTGCAGCTCCTTGATAAAACCAGCTTCTCTTAGTCGATCAATTTCTGACAGCATAGCCTTGCGGTTTGGTTCCGAAAAACGTCGCAAAGGTTGTTTGATTGGTCTCGCTAGTGGATCCAAGTTTAGGTGGTGCTCGGCAAGTTCCCTGGGTACTCCTGGCATGTCAGCTGGACACCATGCGAAGATTTTCCAGTTCTCACGGAGGAACTCGACAAGCGCGCTTTCCTATGCGAGGTCCATGTCATTTGCAATGGACGTCGTCTTTTTAGTACGTCGGGTGAATCTGCACCTCCTTAGAATTTTTCTCAGTATTGAAAGTTGATTCTTTATTTGGCCTTCCAACGTCTGGCAGCACGTCGTAGTCAGTCATGAGCCTTGACGCCAAATACTCAGCTTGCAT
Source organism: Lolium perenne (assembly GCF_019359855.2). NCBI lineage: Eukaryota > Viridiplantae > Streptophyta > Magnoliopsida > Poales > Poaceae > Lolium > Lolium perenne. The sequence continues at coordinate 67,793,420 of NC_067247.2, forward strand.
CCCAAAAGTTTCTGATATTCGATGAAAATCCTTATCACATTTATCGGCTAGGGCGAAGCTTCCTTTGACTGTGATTGGTCCCTTAGGTCCAGGCATCCTCCACAACAGGTACGTGTAATGTGGTACCGCCATAAATCTAGCATATGCTGGTCGTCCCAACAGAGCGTGGTACTGTGACGGGAAATCTACGACTTCAAACTCCAACTTCTCGATCCTGTAATTTTCTCGGGTCCCAAACTGAACGTCGAGATTAATCTTCCCCAGCGGATAGCTTGGCTTCTCTGGTGTGATACCGTGGAATCTCGTGTCTGTTGGCTTCAGGTTTGCTAGGGATATGTTCATCTTCCTTAATGTATCTGCGTACATAAGGTTTAAGCTGCTGCCGCCATCTATAAACACGCGAGATACGTCAAATCCTGCGATGACCGCTGGTAGTATGAGTGCTGACTGCCCTGGTCGAGGAACTTGCTGTGGATGATCCGCTATGGTGAAGCCGATGTCTTGCCCTGACCAATTAAGATACTCGACTGTTGGTGGAGGCATTTTTTCTGCCATAAACACCTGCCGCGAGATTACTTTCTGAGCTCTGTTGGATGGCCTTCCCTTCTGAATCATCGAGACCGCTCCGTTAGAGTTAGGATCCACGTAAAGCGGTGGTGGAGGTGCTGCCGCTATTCTGAGCTGATGTAGATTATCATCAGTAATCACGGGAGGAGGTGGCAAGTGAATCTCACTCCTGGGTTCTCGAGGATTTCTCTGTGCTGCCTGAGCATTAGCATGCCCTGCATACCTTAGCATTGCCTGAAAATTGCGACAATCCTTCTGTAGATGTCCTGACTGTCTTTTTCCGTTGCTGTCGAGGAAAAAATGCATCTGACACGGCCCGTTCATCATCTCTTCGGGAGACACGAAGGGCCTCTGGAACCTTGGCCCGCTATTTTGCCTATTGTTTCGAGAGTCATCTCTATTGTCGCCTCGTTGCTCGTTGCTTCTCTGGTACTCATCTCTGTTGTTTCCTCCTGCGCTCGCTCGGAAACCAGCCGAGATTTGTCCTGGAGCATCATAGCTCGAGTACTGCTGAGGAAATCGTCGCCTTGGTTGATAATTTCGACCGCGGTCTTCCTCTGGCGACCTATGTCGTTTGTTGTGAACAGCATCTTCTCCATCTGCCCATCTGTTTGCTATTTCCATTAACGCGGATACTGTCTTTGGATTGGTCCTCCCCAAATCCTCGACAAAATCTCCACGCCTGATCCCTGCGACAAACGCATCTATTGCTCTCTCGTCAGATATGTTTTCTGCCGAGTTTTTGATGATATTCCACCTTTGGATATATTTTCTCATTGGCTCGTCTGGCTTTTGTCGGCACGCTCTTAGCTCCTCTAATGATGCAGGTTTTTTACATGTGGACCGGAAGTTCTTGACGAACACATCCTCGAAGCTATCCCAGCTGTCGATAGATCTTGGAGGAAGTTTCTTTATCCAAGATCGTGCGGCTCCACTCAAATGCACCTGGATACTTTGCATAGCTGTTGCTCTGGTTCCTCCTGTGAGTTTCACTGTCTCGAGATAATCAACTAGCCAATCCTCTGGATCCTGAAGGCCGTCGAATTTCTTGAAGTTATCAGGTAACTTGAATCCCGAAGGGACTCGAGTTTTTCGAACTCTCCTTGTGAAGCATGGCAAACCACACATATCCTCGTCGTTTAGCTCTGGGGACTGCCGATGTTCCCTTCTACTTTGTCGCGCTCTGTCGACTCTTGCTTGTGCTGCCGTGTCCCTTGCTCCACTTGGTCCTTCGGGAGCTGCTGCTGTTGCTGCCGCAGGTCGTGGACTATTTTGCCTTGCTGTTCCTTCGGGGGGTGTTGATACAAACGCCGTCCCCATGGCTCCAACTCCCGCCATTGCCATGTTGTACAACGCCTCCCTTGGATCTCCTGGGGGTGGTCTGGATGCAAGGATGAAAGCTTGTGTCGCCATATACCCAGCTTCTGGTGTCTTGGGGATGATGTTTCCTCTCGTGTCTATCGACATAAAAGACATGTCGAGGTTTTGAACCAGGTGCTCTCTTTCTCCTTCAGGTACATTTTGTAACCTTGATCTTGCTCTGTTCCGAGCTTCCCTGTGGCTATCACCCGAAGTTCTAGATTGTCGACTCAGCTCTGCCCTGCGCCTACTTGATGCAGAGGCTGCCTCCTTTCTTCTGCTTAACTCAGCTGTCTGTTTTTCCAATTCCCTTGCAGCTCGTGCGAGCCTATATTGATATGCTTGTAACTCTTCTAGCGTGGCTGTGGTGACCATTGGTTCTGAGCCATCCATAGCTCTTGCGGCTCTATCCCATGCTGCTTGCGGAAGTTGGACTCTATCTCGCGGCTGTGGCCCGATATATTTATTGCCTAGGCCTCGTCGCAAATCAGAGGGATCGACGTATGGATTTCCCAAATCGTCGAAAGCCTCAAATGTTTCCTCCTGATCACGACTTGGCTCTCCGATGACATAAATCTGATGATACTTTGTATTCAGATCTATGTTGGGTTTGGTGACACCATCATGAAGATTGGCGAAGACCTTGCCCACTGTAGTAGATTTGTCGATGAAGTTGTAGCTGTCGACACTGCTTGAGCCATCGCTTATATAGGAGTCCGCAGATGACTCAAACGACATGTCACTGAAGATCTTGGCAAGTTTTTCTCTTGCCCTGGTGCTGATGAAGCGTGACGACGAAGTTTCTTCTTCTCCTGATTCGGTTGATGATGTATAGCTTGAAAAATCGGAATCGACCGCCGACGATCCCGACGAAATCGGAATTTCGACATGATATGATCCCTCTTTCTCGACGCGAAAGTGAAATCTTCCGAACGTCATCTCCATAGGCTCCTCCAGATACGCATATGCATCCAAACGGGAGGGCGGGTGAGGAACAAAATCGACAAGACCAGTTGCGATCTGTTTACCTTGATCCATCGCGTTGCTTGCGGTTGATGAAGTCGACGATCTTGAACGTGCCATCGAGATCGGATCCTTGACGCCTCTAATCCCCACAGATGGCGCCAATTGACAAGGTATTAACTTGTCAATGCCTACGGGTTATAGACTAGGGTTTAGTTGGAAGTAGAGGGCAAGTAGATCTCGAAGGTTTCAGCCGAAAAGTACTCGACGATTATGAAAACTAGGGTTTGAGAGACAATGATTCGATGCTTTCTTTGTCCCTCGACTCCCCCTTATATAGGAGGCGGAGCCGAGGGATTCATATTGTACAAGTTACAGAGTCCGGGAAGGTTTCTAACTCATCCCGCAAGATTACAAATAATGCTTCCTATTACAACTCTAGCTTTCCTTAATAATATCTTGGGCTTCTGAATCTTCTTATTCTTCGGGTAGTGGGCCTTCAGTAAACCCCGGGTACTTTCTTCGGTAGGCCCATTGGGGATGCCTATGTCAAGGAGTGCCACCCAAAAATAAAAATTTTCATGGGAGCCGCTCTTTGAAGGTCTGTCTGGCAAGGGGGTTAGAGTGCCCACTACCATTCGTTGACAACAACAAACACCTCTCAAAACTTTACTTTTATGCGCTCTTTATGTTTTCAAAATCAAAGCTCTAGCACAAATATAGCAATCGATGCTTCCCTCTGCGAAGGGCCATTCTTTTACTTTAATGTTGAGTCAGTTTACCTACTTCCTTCCATCTTAGAAGCAAACACTTGTGTCAACTGTGCATTGATTCTTACATACTTGCTTATTGCACTTATTATATTACTTTGCATTGACAATATCCATGAGATGTTACAATTTGAAAGCAACCGCTGAAACTTAATCTTCCTTTGTGTTGCTTCAATGCCTTTACTATGAATTTATTGCTTTATGAGTTAACTCTTATGCAAGACTTATTGATGCTTGTCTTGAAAGTACTATTCATGAAAAGTCTTTGCTATATGATTCAATTGTTTACTCATTATATTTACCATTGCTTCGAATCGCTGCATTCATTACATGTGCTTACAATAGTATGATTAAGATCATGTTGGTAGCATGTCACTTCAGAAATTATCTTTGTTATCGTTTACCTACTCGAGGACGAGTAGGAACTAAGCTTGGGGATGCTGATACGTCTCCAACGTATCTATAATTTCTGATGTTCCATGCTTGTTTTATGACAATACCTACATGTTTTGTTCACACTTTATGTCATTATTATGCGTTTTTCGGAACTAACCTATTGACGAGATGCCGAAGTGCCAGTTCCTGTTTTCTGCTGTTTTTGGTTTCAGAAATCCTAGTAAGGAAATATTCTCGGAATTGGACGAAATCAACGCCCATTATCTTATAATTCCACGAAGCTTCCAGAACACCCGAGAGGGACCAGAGGAGGGCCACAGGGGGCCCACACGTGTGGGCGGCGCGGCCAAGGAGCCAGGCACGCCGCCCTACTGTGTGGTGGCCCCGTCAGCCTTCCGACTCCACCTCTTCGCCTATAAGAAGCCCCCTGACCTAAATCTTCGACATGAAAAAAGCCACGGTACGAGAAACCTTCCAGAGCCGCCGCCATCGCGAAGGCGAGATCTGGGGGACAGGAGTCTCTATTCCGGCACGCCGCCGGGACGGGGAAGTGCCCCCGGAAGGCATCTCCATCGACACCACCGCCATCTTCATCACCGCTGCTGTCTCCCATGAGGAGGGAGTAGTTCTCCATCGAGGCTAAGGGCTGTACCGGTAGCTATGTGGTTAATCTCTCTCCTATGTGCTTCAATACAATGATCTCATGAGCTGCCTTACATGATTGAGATTCATATGAGCTTTGTATCACTATTTATCTATGTGCTACTCTAGTGATGTTATTAAAGTAGTCTATTCCTCCTCCATGATGTAATGTTGACAGTGTGTGCATCATGAAGTACTTGGTATATGCTATGATTGTGATCTTTTGTAGATTATGAAGTTAACTATTACTATGATGGTATTGATGTGATCTATTCCTCCTTTCATAGTCTGTCGGTGACGGTGTGCATGCTATGTTAGTACTTGGTATAGTTGTGTTGATCTATCATGCACTCTAAGGTTATTTAAATATGAACATCGAATGTTGTGGAGCTTGTTAACTCCGGCATTGAGGTGCTCTTGTAGCCCTACACAATTAGTGGTGTTCATCATCCAACAATAGAGTGTAGAGTGGTTTTATTATGTGAACAATGTTGAGAGTGTCCACTAGTGAAAGTATGATCCCTAGGCCTTGTTTCCAAATACTGCAATTATCGCTTGTTTACTGTTCTACTGCATCTGTACTTCCTGCAATATTACCACCATCAACCACACGCCAGTTGTAGCAGCAAGCTATTTTCTGGTGCCGTTACTACTGCTCATATACATTCATACCACTTGTATTTCACTATCTCTTCGCCGAACTAGTGCACCTATACATCTGACAAGTGTATTGGGTGTGTTGGGGACACAAGAGACTTCTTGTATTGTGATCGCAGGGTTGCTTGAGAGGGATATCTTTGACCTCTTCCTCCCCGAGTTCGATAAACCTTGGGTGATCCACTTAAGGGAAAACTTGCTGCTGTTCTACAAACCTCTGCTCTTGGAGGCCCAACACTGTCTACAGGAAAAGAAGTGTGAGTAGACATCAAGGATACCGAAAATCAAATCTCGGACAAACTAGGTATCATATGACAAAGGGAATAGGACTCGACGTTGAGGTTCAAGTGATAAAGATAATTTGTGGAAAGCTTAGGGATCGTTATGGTTTTGTAGAACCCCTTGGTGGTCATTGATCGGAGAGATGTCTCGATCATGTCTGTGCATCCCCGTACCCGTAGGGTGGCACATATAAGGGTATACGACGCTTAGAGATTTATTCGGGATCGTTGGATTAATAAAAGAGAACACCATAATTGTTCCGGAGAGGTATCAGAATAAGTTTCGGAGTCTATGAATTGTACCACGAGACTTAATAAGATGTTTTATAATTTAATTAAATATTAAAAATTGAATTAAATATAAGGGAACCCCTAAATGGGCCACCATTGGGAAGCCCATGAAGGGGGCGGCGAAACCCCTAGGGGAAAGGGTGGGGCGACCGACCCCAAACCCTAACCCTAAAGGCAACGGCGGCTTGGTGGCGGCGGCCAAGGAGGTGGCCCTACCTCCTCTCCCCCTATATAAAGAGAGGAAGCCTCTCTCCCTCATTCATCCGTTGGATCATTGCCTTCTCTCCCTCACGGGTGGTTCCCAAGTTGGAACGTACATGCGGGGTGAGAGCTCTCCACCATACGCATGCCGTCGTGCTGCTAGAATCTCGGTCCAAATCTTCTTCTGCTGCTTCGCTGAACTAGAGCCCAAGGGACATCTATACACCGTACGTGTGTAGAACTGCAGAGGTGCGACACTTGGAGCACTTCGATGCTTGTACTTCTACTCGAGCCTGAGATCTGTGTCATTGTACATCTTCACCAACATTGTTCGTTCGAAACGTAACAATTCCGGTCTTCAAGGGTATGAACTCTGAACCCCTCTCTTCCGTTACATCTACATAGAATAGATCTTGGCTATGTTATTCTGTCGGTAGAAAAAAACCGTTTTCTGCTACGGAACCCTACAAAAATCACATGGACCGGGATCCTCCAAATTTCCTACGAAAATCCTATGATCCAAAGAGGCACTTAAAGGGGTTCCTCCCGAGGAATTGGGGCTTTGGGTTACAAAAGCATCTGCTGGTTGTTGTCTTGCATATCGTGTTGATGGTAGATAGCCTTTGACGTGAGTTGAGGCGCATTGCCCTCGGCGTCAAGGTACCAGGATCTTAGGTGTGGTTGATCAAACACCTCGAAGACTCCCTATTGCGAGTGTGAAGCTCCGATTAAAGGGCAACAACATGAGTGGGCAAGAGGTGAGCCGACCGAAGCAGGCGGTTGGCCTCCATCACGAACACAGGCATAGCCAAAGGACCTCCAAAATTTTATTTCTTTTTTTATATTTTATTTTTATAAGGCTGACAAGTTGGACCTAGGCCACATCAACAAGTGGGTCCCCTTGGTTAGAGTCGTTGTCAAATCGCGTTCAATTCGAGTTTAATGTTTTTTTGAGAAAAACTGGCAAAACGTGCCAGATTTCTCTCATTGAAACCAAAAGTGATACCATTCGGTAAATTAAGCTACAAAAGTGGTGACTTATGCTATAGAAAATCTACTTTTGGTCATTAAATTCTAGTGAAAGTTCTCTTTTGATCCATCTCCCTTTTGGTTCAAAAGGACTCTTGAACTTTCAAAATCATTCACCTTTACTCCTTATCCTAGTTGAGCCAGGAAAATATTTGCCACGGGTGGCAAAAGAACTCAAGGCAATGGTGCAAGGACAGAGAAGGCAGGACGATGCTAATAGGCAAAGCAAGCGGGCCTTCGTGGCACAACGCTTAAGTGAATTGGTATAGAAAGAAATCGAGTAAGATACTGGTAAGGTTTCTATTTTTTTCATTTAAGATGTTAGGTTGGATATTTTAGCTATCTTGGGGTCTCGTTCAAAACCAGTTTGATTGGTTGACTGTTTCTTCTTTTATTGTTCGTTCTAAACTAAAAGTAATTTTTGGACGAAAAAGCGAACTTTTCCACGAGTTCAAGGACGAGAAGTCCACTTTCTTCTTTTTTGGGCTAACAACCCGGTGATTTATATCGTACAGTACTTTACGGCGGCTTAATGTTGCATTGGAAGTGATAAGTAACGCGGAAACATCAGTAGTATGCTGATACTCTGCCACTGAAAAAACCATTAGTTAAGGGTCACTACCCCTCACCAAAATTTGAAGGGGTAAGTTTTTTCCGGTGTCTTCTTGTTTTAGCCCGCAAAAACACATATCAAGCTCTATGTACCCTTATATAGATATGCTAGATGTACTTAATATTTCTACCAGTCGATGTGGCTGATGGAATATTTTATCCACGAACGTTTCAGATTTCAGCGTACACCGTTGTCTGCACGTCTGATTACTGAATACTATAGATTTAATTGGACAGTACGAGATACTCTAGGGCTTGTATTTATGTCTTTTTATTCATTTTTAATCAGTACGCCTCTAGTTACGAGAAAGTATGAAGAGGTCTTGGCCATACATGTGTTTCAGTTCACCAAATTTTGAACGAAGTGGGAGACACCGAAGCAAAAGTACTCTCCGAATCCTTCTTATGATTTTTAGGAATATTGCAACAGTCAAGTGTTAGCCAACGGATTTATCAATAATTTCTCTAGCTTCCCATACTATGGTTAAAGGAGGAAACATTATTGTGTACCCAACAAAATGGAGTATGAAATGACTCATACACTCAGTTCTCTCAACTATCATGTCCTTGGTACATGATGTTGCAAATTATACTACATGTAGTAGTACAATCATAGGGCTACTGATATTTGTGATAACCCGGGGACTACACGAGATCTCCAGAACATCTTGAGAATAATCATCCACAATCATATCATCATTGTAGTAGAGTAATTTTTCCTCTACACAGTTCCAAAATATTTTTTGGTTGTTCCTTTGAAGTTGAATTTCAATCTTATCCCATTGAAATCATTTGCCTTCTTTGATAGGGAGTTGGTGGTATGATTCTATCTAACACTTGACAGATTTGTAACCATTGGTACACTATTCCGTACTATCACCCCTTTGACAAACTTGAGAGTTATCATTGTGATCATTTATTCTAAATTATTCATTCCCTTTTGAGAGATATAATCCTTTTATATTTTTATTTTTCCTTCACTTTACATTAAACTCTTTGTGGTTCTCTAACCACTAGATTACTTAGCACTAAGAGCGCAAGCAGGAATTTCAGACAATGGTATCACACCCATTGAACATGACGATCCTTCATAAGAAGTCCATCATATTTTCACCCTAAATAAAAGTGGTATTTATATTTACTATCATAGGAGAATATAAAGTGCAGTAAGGGCTTACAATCAGATATGTATCCGAAATGGCCTTATCATATAATCTCAACTCAATGTTGATTTATAGACAACAGACTTATAAACCTCAATGGGCTCGAAGTCCTGACACGAATGAATAGTCATTTGTGTGAAAGGGTCTCCAAAAGGGAAAATGGATATTCAACCCATTTAAATAATCAATTTGAGAATCAAGTCATTGCGATTATGCTATCTTGGAAATAGCCATGACATAATCTACGCATGTGGAGGTTTTGTGGCAACAAGGTCACGAGTCGACAAAATCATCAATGCCCATGACACATGTTAAATAATTACTCCCACTAATGTCATCTCATCGCAACTTTTGAAAAAGGTAATCATATGATGCATGAAATACTCGCGCATTAATTTACCCGAAGTAACTTATGTAGGATGAAAATTCTATGGCTAAGCATATTCATGGTCATGGTGATTCGTAGTGATCGATAGGGTAACCTTCCACAGAAGATCGCCACATTATGGTGTAGATCTTCAAATTAAAGTTAGTCACCTCAAAAGGGGTAAAGCTTTTATTTCCTTAAAAACATATAAAAATAGTCGACCACCTAGAGGCGCCCCACTCTTATGGACAGTTCCCATTAATCATAGCCTCCACAACCTTATGTTAGTGATAACACATGAAGGCAACCACCATCAAGTGGCGTAAACCTCTTTGTTGTGCAGAAAATTTAATTCATAGCTACGACAGCGTCTCATAAGTTGTGTATGCATGGAAAGTACATATTTCTCCTCATAGCATAACATGCGATGTTATCGCCACCAATGCCTTGGTTCCACTTTTGGTGGAGTATGTGACAGTAAAATCACAACCAATAACAATGATATGAAGTTGCCAAGAATTTGTAAAAACATCATGAAGGTAGCCACCAACGGTGTAGACATCATAGTTGCAAATTAAAATTATTTCGTTGCTATGATGCTATGCCATAATTATTGTGCCTTCACTTTTGCTTGAAACACATGGAAATAATCACTACTAGTTAAGTAGTGTAGACCTCACTCTTATGGAGTTTTCCAACCTTGTTTTACTTAAAACACATTGAAGGTAATCATCACATGGTGGTGTAGACCTCGCAGTTCTGAACGAAATAAACTCGTTGCCATCATGCAATTCATAAGTTGTATGCAAAAAATCGAATGGTGCATAATCTACAATTAAGTAGTAGATACCATTCATCTATTACTTTGTGATTCACACGTATAAATTTGGCATACTCAGACTGTGTCATACACTTTACTACCTTATGTTTTCCAAATTTGCAAGCAATGCGAATGATGGAGTACTTCATTTTACATCACGTAAAATGATGCATAATCAATGATTATGCGCAATTCAGAAGGACACAGATGGTTCTTCATGTATATTTCCCGTTAAGCATAGGGCATAAAATGCAAATAACAACGATCATATGATCAAAGTGCTGAAAATAGCAAGCACCGACGGCTAAACTGCAGATTCCATGAGCCTGGTGGATCTTATACAATGTTCCATCAGTCTGAGGACTAATCCTCAAGATCTGAAAATCCTAAGGCTGAACTCGTGCAAGATTATCCAATAATCCAGGTGCCGATTTGTAAAATCGTCAAAGGATAAGAAAATCCCAATTCGCTCGTCAGTTGACTCGGTTCCAATCCTAGGGGATTTTGTTAACTGCCGTTGTTGGCGTTCAATTCCACGCTGGAGGGAGTCACCGGGCCTATTTTGCATAGTGCCCACACCTTTTAGAGTGTGTATTTTGTATTCTACCAAAAGATATTGTTTTGCCTAGTGCCCACACCTTTTAGTTTGTGTATTTTGTATTCTACTACCTCCCTCTGTCCCATGAAAATTATCTAAGATTTGATAAAATTTGGATGTATCTAGAAAGTAAATAGCATCTAGATATATCTAAATTTCGACAAATCTCAGACAAGTTTTGTGAGACGGGGGAGTAAAAGATATTTTTTAGTAGAATACAAAATACACGCTCTAAAAGGTGTGGGCACTATGCAAAACATGCCACAAAAAGAGGCACCGGCAAAGCCTCACAGCAATTTATTTATTAAATTAAACCCACCAAAGTTACATATATACACTATATACAAAAAGGAGAAAAGAAAGCAGAATGGAGGTTATGGCAAAGAATCAATCCATGTCTGCAAGTGAGTGACATATTTGTCCTTAACCCTATGCTTATGCATAGAGACTTCATGAATAAAATCTCTCTTCCATGATCTAAAAGATGGCCTTGTGTGCTGAAATATCATACCATTTCTTTGCTTTCAAATATGCCAGGCTGCTAAGATAACAACCTCTGTGAAGAAAGGCTTCACAAAATCCTTCCTTGCATAGATGAATTTATCCTCAATTGTCATCCCAACCGACCAATCAATCTGCAGGTAAGATCACACACTCCTACTAAAAACACAGTCAAAAAACAAATGTATCCAGTCCTCATATATGTGAGAAGGACAAAGAACACAATGATGCTCAGCCGTGACATTCCAATTTATCCTTCTTATCATATGCTTGGTGTTGAGCCTGTCACTAATCATTAACCAGCCAAACACTTTAATTTTCAGCAAACATTTACTGCTCCAAATCCAACCATAAACCTGCAAGTAAAACCTCTAAAACTGTGATGATAGAAACGTTGAGCAGAGTAAGTTCCATCCTTCCATATAGTTTTCCATTCATCCTTCCCATTTGCATCTAGAACCACTCCTTGAACGAAGCTCTGTAATTCAACGAGTCCAGTGGTCGCCTGTTGCGAAAGGGGCCTCTCAAACAGATCAACAATATTAGGTATAAGCAACGCTTCCTTGACCGAGATAGTTTGATTCACAGTATAAGAATAAAGCCTAGGGAATTTTTCCTGTGGACAAATTTCATTCCACTTGTCTACCCAAAACAACGTTGTGCTTCCATCCTTGATGATCACCGAAGTAACATATCTGTAAAGCTCTGATAATTTCACCACATCTCGCCACCAAAAGGATCGATAATAGTTCCAAACAAGCTTCACCCAGGGTAGGTCTACACGATTAAAGAACTTATGCAACTGTTTTAGAAGAAGTGCCTCATTTTGCAGCTTGAAATCCAAAATTCCCAGGCCTCCATTTCTTTTTGGCTTGCAGATCATTTCCCATGAAGCCAGCGACTGACTAGTAGTACATTCTCCCTTTTTCTTTCGCCACAAGCACTGACGAATAACCCTGTTTAATTGCTTGATAATGCCAACAAGAATGCTTAGTGTACAAAGGAAGAAAATTGGCATAGAACTTAGGCATGATTGTATCAACTGACATCAGTAATCCATGAATTCGACCAGAACAATCAGAACATTAGTCAGGAGCTATGCAAAGAGGCCCTCAAACACACAACAGAATCTAACTGCAGCTACCTGGCATCCCAGAATCAATGGAACGTGTGTCATCATTAGGGACGGCTCCGCTACTATTCCAGTTAACTTACAACTTAGCCTGATACTAGAAATTCAACCAGGCATAGCCTAACACGCAAAGGAAAATAGACTAAACTAACTGAAAAGAGCAAACAGCAGTATCAGAGAGCAAAGCCAAGCAAAATGGGAAGTTTCTTTGCTTAAAACTCTGAGTTCACAAAGGAAATGAAATTTCCTCCAGTACTGTATAACACAAGCATCATTCAGGAAGAAACAAAAAGAAGGCCAATAAACAACGAGGAAAAAGAGCTAAGGGAGAATTAACGGAGACACGGACACATGCAGCGATATATATACATACACAAGCTTACTGGTCCAACAAAGCATCCAAGAGTAGAATTACAAAGTTATAGCTCAACCTACTAGACTGGTTCCAAGAGAGATGGGAAATACATCCATGAGACAGAACAACCTTATTCATGCAAGGCTTTACATCTTGTCAACAAGCGGCGCATCGTAGGGGATATCATGAGCATCGACGGATACCATGGCATATTTCTCGGTGTAGAATCTCTTGAGAATGGGTAGCGCCTTGAGCATCAACCAGAAATAAGGCGTCATGAGAAGGATCAACAGCACCGCGTAAAATAGTGGGTACAACTTGAGGGTCCCCCAAAAGAGGAAGATGTAGCTACCACCGGTCACCAGGGAGAAGAAGTTCTGCATTAGAAATGAATTGGTGAATCAACATGTGAACTGATACAGTCTAATCAATTCATGGCATATAACAGGTCAGGTCCCGATGTCATCACAAACATCATAGAATTCATACAGAACAGAGAACACAAGGGGATTCAGATCTAGGCGTGAGATCGCCTTCTTCAGATACTGAACTACGGAGTATTGTTTAGGTTTAGAGTATATTCGTTAGTGTTTTTGCTCACAGGCAATAAGTGAGGGAGATAGCAAATATGCCAGACCCAGATGGACTTATACCGATCAGTACAGAAAATACTGTTGCTAATTAAGTTGGAACGGTAACTCTCCCGGTTGGGAAACAGTAAAATGCTAAAAATTGAATTAAACAACGAAATGGTATCTTTGGATTGCAGCCTTTGAAGCCTTGTTGTGGGCACCGTCCGATAACTGAAGATGAGGAACACTTGTGGTCAATGTCCATCAGTATGCTGGCATAAAAGCTGAATTATACCAACAGGGAATAGAGAATAGAAGGACCAGAAGGAAACTAATCATCATATGTTTTCCCACATTCTAGGTTCGTGACAAATTGGAATGGTAGCCAGGCTAGGTTTAGACAGCATGAGTAAGCATCAGCCCCAAATTCTGTATGGCAATGTTTAGCTGATTAGGGTTCCTTGAACTAGAGCTTAGGGTATCTTCAAGATCTAGGTGCCTTTTTCAGCATGTAAAACATAATTCGAGGTTAGGGTTTCTTCACCAGATATGGGTGGTTTCACCATCAACCTGAATACAGTGTAGTCAATCAACCTCGCGCCATACCAACGCCGAACTATACCAACGGGGAGTAAGGAATACTACAACGAAGCCGAAAGAAACTAATCATCATTACCATATGTTTCCCCAATTTCTAGGGCAAATCTGGGCTGTAATCAATTCCCAGGGTTTCTCGAATTCGAACGAGGCTGGAGGTTTGTTCGGTACGTTCGAGCATCTCTCGGAATCAAAACCGTGATGCGAAAAGAATCGCAGATCTGGGTGACGCAAATTCGAAAACGCAGGGAGGACAATGGACTTACGAAGGCATGCTTGATGAGTGCCGCCAGGAGGTAGTTCTTGATGATCTGCACCTCCTCCGCCGCAACGCCTTTCTCCAGGAAGGAGATCGGCTTGGATTGCTCCTCGTTGCTCGCCGGTTTCGCCGCCATCGAACGACTGAGGATTTTGCTTCGCCGCCGCCGCCGCCTGTGATCGCCCTAGTCTGGTCCAAGGCGCGCTCAATTACAAATTTTTTCCTAGAAAAGGGCTCTGCCCAACACGACCAGCCAAGGCCATCTTAGGGGCAAATCCATCTGGAAGTGTGAAGCAGATTTGGTGCATATGTACTTTCGGTTTTCAAAATATTTTAAAAAACAGTATAATGTTTTAAAAAAACTATAAAATTTGTTATGTGAATAGATACATATGTCCTGAATATTCATGCGCAGTTTTGGTAGAAGTTGTGTTTTATTTAAGCTACAGGAAAAAAATAAATTTATGGCTATGTATAAGAATAGTTTTTTTATATAGTTCATAATAGTACAATAATTTTCCTCCAATTTTTTTACTGTACCTTTTTTTTTCGTATGTGCATTTTTATGCTCAGATTTTTTGGAATCATATAAATATGTTTTTTAGTTGAGAACATTGATGCTCACGTGCCAAAGGCATTTCTAGCCATTCCGACATTGGATGCAGTAGATTTATTGTTTGTCACCTGCTGGTTCTCGATTGCTCCATGATAGCTGGGACCAGGTAGGACCTGCCGATGGATTCAGTACTTGTTAGAGCAGTAGTGTGTTTCACACCTGAGAAAGTTATTTGTTCGTCTCTGAAAATAGATTGTACTTGGGGTGTATCTACGTCTAAGTTAACTGAGATTTTCTTAAGTCTCAGACACTTCAGAAAAGTAAAGAAAAGTGCAACTCGGTTCAGTTGCATATTTCTGACGAAAAATTACAATTGCACTTATTTAACAGAAAAGTGCAACTCAAGCACTTTTTTGTAAGTGATTTAGACTTGAGAAAATCTCAGTTGACTGAGACATAGCAAAAGCGTCGTACTTAAGTTAGAACTAGTGTAGCTTGGTCTGTATCTATACTTGTTTGCTTATTGAACTGGAGAACGCCATGTTATGCAAATGAAACTGAATCTTAGCAATTCTCCAAATGAGCATCTAGTTTACACATGACTAGAATTATACAGGGAAGTAGGTATACTCATCGGAGTTTACTTTGACAGTTTCTTTCCAGAAAAGTTTAGCATGTTCAATCCCGATTGTTTAGTTTATCACTATTCTGTAGAGAAACGCGGGTTACTTTACATACACAGTTGATGGTGTACTGTTTGGTTAAGTTCACATACACTTTTTGAAACAGCAAAGGAGATTATTCCTGATCATTTGCAGTAGACCTGTTGTTTTGTGTACATTGCTTGCTGACAAGGCATCAATTTGTCAATGCCTATGGATTGTAGGCTAGGGTTTAGTTAGAAGTAGAGGGCAAGTAGATCTCGAAGGTTTCAGCCGAAAAGTACTCGACGATTATGAAAATTAGGGTTTGCAGACAATGATTCGATGATCTCCTCGTCCCTCGACTCCCCCTTTATATAGGAGGTGGAGCCGAGGGATTCGTGTAGTACAAATTACAGAGTCCGGGACGGTTTCTAACTCATCCCGCCAGATTACAGATAACACTTCCTATTACAACTCTTGACTTTCCTTGATATATCTTGGGCTCCCGAATCTTCTTATTCTTCGGGTAGTGGGTCTTCAGTAAACCCCGGGTGCTATCTTCGGCAGGCCCATTTGGGATGCCTATGTCAGTAGCCCCCGAGATTTTGCTTGAATCGTAGAATCAGGGAAAATCTCCACTGTTTATTTTTATTCAAAAGCTTTAACCTTTTTATACTTCTTCATATAAAATTCTATATTGTACATGGATAATGGTAGTTGGGGCTAGTTCATCTGACGGATCAGGTACTAGTTAACTGCTCTGGTGGCAATCCGCAAAAACCTACTTCAAGATCACGTCCCTGGACATGATCTCGGGATACTGGTGTAAACGTCGACAGGTGCCGCTTAAGGTCTTACCATTCTGTCGAGTCCCAGTCAAATTTATCGGGTACCTAACGCGTCCGTTAGGATTTTTCTTCGTATCTGTTGATACGGATAAAAGCAGCAGAGCGCAGTCTTTGGCGATGCCACGCCCATGCGAACGGATCTGGGGTCTTACCTTCGCAAATTTGCGGCATTCAGAAATTGATCGCAACTTCGGCGTTCTGAGAATATATTGTCGAGTGCTTTTCCGGCTGTTGGAATGGCACATTTTATCGAGTCAAATATGACTTATATTGCTCTC
Source organism: Lolium perenne (assembly GCF_019359855.2). Classification (NCBI taxonomy): domain Eukaryota; kingdom Viridiplantae; phylum Streptophyta; class Magnoliopsida; order Poales; family Poaceae; genus Lolium; species Lolium perenne. Next base: position 67,809,878 of record NC_067247.2, read on the forward strand.
CCGATGGGAGTATATGTAGAGTTAATTATAACTCGAAATATACTCTCTTGCTTTTCTATCTTTTATTTTTGAACTTCATCGGGTACGCAAACAGCGTTCCCGATGGGAGTAGCCCCCAAGGCTACAGCCAAGGACTTGTGCTTGGTTGTAGGCTCCCGCAATTTCTATATTGCCATACTCGAAATTTTACTTTTTATCGAAGTAGCCCCCGAGCGTTTGGGCAAAAACTTGTATTTGATCAAAGGCTCCCGAAGTATTTAATAATTCCTCCTGTCGCCAATCTTCTTTTATTTTTCTTGTCGACATGCTTCCCTTAAACAAAATTGCTTCATCTCTGTTTATAGTCTTGATTTTTCTGCCTTGTGGGTCCATTGTTTCCACCATGTTGACACGTCGTGCAAGTGGGGGACACACGTCCTCCGCTTTTTCTGGCGCACGTACAGTAACGCCTATCTCAGTAAAAATACCTTTTTACCCTTGTATCTAGAAGATCTTTTTTCACCACACGATTTCTTCATCCAACGGCGCACTGCTTCACCCGATTCTTATATAAACCTTTCTTCAACCTCCGTTCATCCCCTCGCTTGCGCCGCTCATCTGTTCCTCTTCGCAAAAGCTTCCCCTGCGCCCAACTCTCTCTGATCATCCGCACTCACGAGCATTGCTCTGCCCATTGCCGTTGATGCCACCGCGCACGCGACTCACTCGCCACAGTACCCCGGAATCCAAGATGGCCGCCGAGGATCTTGAGTGGGAGAGATCCAAAATCTCCAACCAAGACACCAACATGCTGAAGAGGCTTGGCCTCATGAAGAAGGAGGACGCCATCCGCTTTCCCAGCGAAGAAAGCTACCCCAAGCCTCCAATGGAGTACCGGGTTAGTTTTGTTGATCACCTCATCCGCGGCCTTTCGACCCCAATTCACGATTTCCTCCGCGGCCTTCTTTTCGTTTATGGGATTCAACTGCACCAGTTGACCCCCAATTCCATCCTTCACATTTCTATTTTCATCACACTTTGCGAATGCTTCCTCGGAATCCCTCCCAATTGGGCTCTGTGGAAACGCATTTTCTGCCTCCGCCGCAATGGCTCCCACAACGTCACTTATAACATAGGTGGCGTTGTTATCTGTGTTCGTACTGATGTCGATTATTTCGACGTCAAATTTCCTGATTCTGTCCAAGGATGGCGCAAAAAGTGGCTCTACATTCACGAAGAAAGCGCCAACTCCGTTGAACACAACATAATTCCTTTCGACGGAAGTGCCAGAATCCAGCGCCGCCGCTCCTGGGATGCCGAAGCTTCCGAGGAAGAGAAAAAGGCGACAGAGGCACTCATGTCTCGTATTCATCAGCTTCAAAACACTCGAGGCAAAGAGCTGTCTGGTGTTCAAATCACTGCCTACTTCCTTAGGATTAGGGTGCAGCCTCTTCAGGCTCGCAAAAATCCCCTTTGGACGTACTCTGGCGAAAACGACGCCAACAGAATCTCCAGTGATCTTTCCTCAAAGGACTTGGAGAAGTTGATTCGAAGACTTTCTCGCCTGGGCAAGGACCCTATTCCTTCCTCTTGTCGCGTGGAACCATACAGCTCCGCCAATCCACTCCCCGAGGTATTTTGTCTTCCCGAGTTTTTATCTTGTTCCGCACTTTCTCTGCATCTCATTGTATTGTCATCTCTTTAATTTTCCTTTTGTCGCTATTTTTTACAGAACCATCCTACTATGACTTCCCTTCCCCCTCTTCCTGAGGGTGGAGAAGTCGAAGAACAGGCCATCGTTGCCGAAGATATTCAAGGTTCTTTTATTCCCGAAAGTGAAGTCGCGGGTTCTCACAAATCTGCGGCTTCTCGTGAAAAAGAAATTGAGTCTGAAGCCAGTGAGTCGACGCAATCCCTTCCTCCTGCTGTTTCTCCAAGGATCAAAAGGAAAAGGAATGATGCCGAGGATTCTGGCACCTCTAAGGCTGAAGAAGTTGTTCCTTCTCATCCGAAGGCAGCTTATGATCCTTATATTGAATCCCTCGTCAGCTCGTAAGTCGTCTTTATTTCTCCCTATTTTTGTACTCGAAATATTTATCTTGTCTTGCTTTTTATGCTGCCGATTTTTTGATCAACAGTGATGACGAGGAAGAAGTACCAATTACTGACGTGGCTCCTCGGACAAGCACGTCACGTACTGTACTTGCCTCAGACACGCTAGTTGAAGGAGAAGAAAACTCGCCTCCTCAACAAAACGTCGTCACCACTACTCCAGCATCAAGCCCCCTTGCTCCTTCACCAAAAAGGACAAGGGTTGAAAAAATTGTTGAACCTGCCCCTCAGTTGGGCAGTTCGTCGACTCTGCTCTTAGATGATGTAAACTTGTCGACCTCTATATTTTCCTTATTTTGTTTTTTTTTTTTTTACGCCTTCTCTCTTTTTCATGCCGATGTTTCTCTTGCTGTGTTCACCTTGAATAGCCCATGATCAAAGAGCTTCTCCGCATCGGCTCCCAATTTATTGGGTACCGTGAATATGCTAACAGAGCCGAAGGTAACGACCTTTAAACTTGCCGTTTTTTCCTTGACTTTTTGCTCCTGTTGCTTGTCGCGATTTTTGATCTTTCTTCTCTTTTTTTTTTTTATATCTCGACAGAGAAACTTGCAGAGGCCAACGAACGTGCCGACGCACTTGCTCAAAAACTTGAGCAAAGTGAAGCGGCTCGCAAGAAAGCCGAACTCGCTGCTAGCAAAGCCAAGGCCGAAGCTGATGAAGCCAAGGCGAAAGCTGCTGGTGTCGAGGAACTGCAGAAAAAACTTGAGGATGCTACATCTGCCTTAGACGAGCACAAAGCTGCGCAAGCTTCTCGTGAAGAAGGAATCCTCAAGCGCCTGAAAACTCAAAGTCGCCGCACTTTCAGTAATTTTGCTGATCCCTTCTATTTTTATGAGAATCGTTGTTTCTTGTTTTTTGACTAGTGCTTTGTTTCCTTGACAGCCCAAACAAACCAGGATTTTGATCTGACGAATCCTGTCGATGACCCGCTCCTTGACGCACTTTCCTATCTGGAGCTTCATGGGTCCGAGATTCGTGAAGGTGTGTCGAATGCTAACGCAGTATTGTCGGCATTGTTCCCCTACTTCTTCCCGAAGAAAGAGGAGCCTACGACTTTCCTTAACCTTGCCAAGATGTTCAACTCATCGGAAGACCTTGGACTGAAGATGCGCCAAGAAAATATGAAGGTTGCCGTTGAGAACACTGTCGCTTTGGTTCTTGTGAGTCCAACAGACTATCGACTGGATGAAAGTTGGCGACACCGAACAGATAGAGCAATCAAGGTGGAAGTCGCTGATCAAGGCAGCCAAGCCCAACACAAAGAAGATCTTGGCCTATCTCGGGATTAAACCAGCGTCGACTCCTAGCTCGTCAAGGCCGGAGGTCTAGTTGCATGCCTCTGTTTTTCTTTCTATTTCTTTTGCTCTTGTCGCCAAAGTAGTCATTTGGCGACACGTACTTCCTTAGCTTCACTGTAATGCCCTTGTAATTATTCCAAGAGATTAATGAAAACTCTATCTTTGCTTGTTGTTTGATGTTGTCTTGTTTAAATTTCAGTTGATATTTGATAACTATACTCCATCTTCCGCTCCTTCCAATGTTTCGCCTTCTTCTTCTCGCGCGAGGAGAACTTTTGCTGATACTGCACCTGTCGACGATACCTTGTCGCAAGAACTGGATGAGCTTCGACAGCAACTTCAGTATGCGAAGAAGCAAACACTTGTGATGATGGAGCAATCTCGTAAGTCATCTGAAGCCGAAAAAGTTGCTCTTCAGCAAGCTCGCGAGGCCGTGGCTGCTAAGGAAATTGCTGCTTCCGAGGCTGAAAAGGCGACCACTCGAGAAAATTTCATGCTCGAATTAATGAATGAAGCCAGTGCAGATATGTCGGGTATGCTTGCTTCATCCTCCGATATCTTTCATCTTCATGCTATGTCTCTTAAAGGTTTCCCCTTCGTTGTTTTGATAGGTTCCTTTACTGATGCTGCTGCCGAGGAAGAGAGGGTAAATGCTAGGACGAACCTCCTTGTTAACCTTTCCCTGGACCATGGTTCTTTGTTTTGGGCTACCCCAGAGAGGACCCGACAAATTGTCAGATTCCAAGATCGCACCTCTCAAACTCGCGATTTCCTTGACTTCTGTACCAAGACCTTGTCCATGGTTTACAACTCCATGTTTCCTCGGAACGTCCAACCAAAAACTCTCCCTGAATTGATGGAAAGATTCAAGGATGCTGGCAGTATCCATGATTTTGTCAAAGCTCAACTGGTAGCTGGCGCCAGATTTGCTCTTATCATGCTCCAGATCTGCCACTCAAATCTTGACCTTACCCAAGTTGTCGCGAAAGTTCATCAAAAGGTAAAACGTCGAAGAGTTGGTGTTGATAGGATTAACACGAAGGTTACGCCTGTAGCCGAAGAAATGATTGAGGACCTTCTTCGGATGGACGCCGACTTTTTTGCCGATGGCCATTATGCCGATTTTCTTGGCGCTGCTCCCCGAAGAAAACAGAGTTACTCTTGATGACATATTGAATCAAGACTAGTTATTTTCCTCTTGTAGATATTTCTTTTTTGTAACCCATGACTATGATTATATTGTGAAGCAACCACTATATTTCTATGTTTGTCTAGCCCCCGAGTGTCTCGGTGACTCTTTACTATATTTGTATATTTGCGAGGTTTTGAACCAAGGCATTTATATATTTATGGCGAATATGAGCCCCCGAGCTTTTTTATTAAGTACTATTTTGTATTTTTATTGACTCACGAGGTATTTTAATACCAAGGCAAGGCTTTTCTTTTGTCGATGAACTATATTGAAATTCGTCGGAGCAGAGACTTTGATCATGTCGATAAGGAAGAAAGGTTATATTGATACTATCTTTATTATATTGCAGCACCGCGAGCCCGCCTCATTAAAAACCTTCTCCGGCCCCACTCGGTGCCCCGAAAAAGGAAAAGAGTGCGTCTGAAAACTCGCGGGCGTTTCAGTACATTGAAGTTTCATAAGGACTGTATTTCAGCTCTAGGCATAGAAACGCCTGAGTTGCGCCACGTTCCAAGGGTTTTGCTCCTCCACCCGTGTCTTCTTGTCCTTTATTCTGTATGCTCCTCCTCCGATTACTTCTGTGACGATGTAAGGGCCAAGCCATGGTGACTCGAGTTTTTCATGACTTTTTTGCGTGAGCCGAAGAACTAGGTCTCCCACCTGAAAAGATCTTGGCCGCAAACGTCGACTGTGGTAATTCTTCAGGTCCTGTTGATATTTGGTTACCCGAGATAGTACTTCATCTCGAGCTTCATCAAGTGCGTCGACGTCATCCTCTAGCGCTTTTCTCGACACTTCTTCGTCATATTCCACGACACGTGGAGAGTTGTGCTCTATCTCGATTGGTAATACTGCTTCTGCTCCATGAACCAGGAAAAACGGAGTTTCCTGTGTTGCTGTGTTTGGTGTTGTTCGGATGCTCCACAACACGCTTGGTAGTTCTTCTGGCCAGGTATGTCGAGCTTTTTCTAGTGGTCCTAACAAGCGCTTCTTGATGCCATTGCAGATTATACCATTGGCTTTCTCGACTTGCCCATTGGTTTGAGGATGTGCAAGCGACGCAAAGTGCAACTTGATACCCACCTCTTCGCAATAATCTTTGAATTCGTGGGATGTGAAGTTCTGCCGTTGTACGTGACGATGCTGTGGGGCACTCCAAATCTGAAGACGAGGCCTTTTATAAATTTTACTGCGGATGCTCCGTCTGGTGAATTTATCGGCTTCGCTTCTATCCACTTTGTAAATTTGTCGACAGCTACTAGCATGTACTCCTTTCCTCCTGGCCAGGATTTGTGTAACTTGCCCACCATATCAAGTCCCCATTGAGCAAAAGGCCATGACAATGGTATTGGTGCTAACTCTGCTGCTGGAGAGTGAGGTTTTGCGGCAAACCTTTGACACGCGTCGCAAGTTCTTACTATGTCCTTGGCGTCCTCGATTGCTGTCAACCAGTAGAATCCTGCCCGAAAGACTTTGGCTGCAATAGCTCGACTACTTGCGTGGTGGCCACATATTCCTTCGTGTACATCCTTCAGAATTATTCTTCCTTCTTCGGGTGTGACACACCTTTGCAAGACGCCTGAAATACTTCGCTTATACAATTCTCCTTTGACCACCGTGAAAGCTTTGGAGCGTCGAATTACTCGCCTTGCCTGAACTGGATCGTCGGGTATTTCTTTCCTGAGGATGTATGATATGTACGGCTGCATCCACGGTGTCTGTATCATCATGACCAGGTCCTGATCTTCTTCTTCTTCTTCTTGCTTTTCCTTGGTAGCCCCCGAGGGTTTCTTCTCCTTCTTTTTTGATTTTGTTGATTTGGTGGACCTCTCTGTTATCTCTTCCCAGAATACACACGGCGGAATGCAAGGCACTGCGACCCGATATTTGCAAGAACGTCGGCTTCGTCGTTGCTCAATCTACTAATATGATTTACTTCGCATCCATCGAACAACTTCTCGAGCTCGTTGTACACCTCCTTGTATGCCATCATGCTATCATTGACTGCGTCACATTGGTTCATAACTTGCTGAGCCACCAGTTGTGAGTCGCCAAAGATTTTTAGTCGAGTTGCACCGCAGGCTTTCGCCATCTTCATCCCGTGTATGAGAGCCTCATATTCTGCTTCATTGTTAGATGCGTTAGGGAACGTCGTCCGAAGGATGTATTTTAACTTGTCGCCTTCAGGTGATATGAGTACTTCTCCTGCGCCAGCTCCTTCTAGTCTTTTGGACCCGTCAAAGTTCATGGTCCAGGTTCTCGACAAATCTGGAGGTCCTGTATTTTGCAACTCCATCCACTCTGCAATGAAGTCCGGCGATTTGCGACTTGATTGCTTTTCTTTTTTCATACGTGATGTCCCGAGGGGAAAGTTCTATTCCCCAAAGGGAGACACGACCCGTAGCTTCTGGATTGTTCAATATATTTGACAAGGGAGCTTCATTGACCACTATGATCGGGTGTGCCGAAAAATAGTGGCGCAATTTTCGTGCTGTTGTGAACACTCCATATGCTATCTTTTGGTACTGAGGGTACCTTTGTTTTGAGGGCGATAAAACTTCGCTAACGAAGTATACTGGCCTCTGCACGCCGTGGAGTTTTCCTTCTTCTTCCCTTTCAACAACTAGCACCGTGCTCACCACTTGGGGCGTGGCTGCGATATACAGCAGGAGAGGTTCCCTTTCTTTTGGTGCCACCAAAATTGGTGGTGTCGAGATTGTGCGCTTCAAATCCTCGAAAGCTATGTCGGCTTCTTCGTTCCACTGGAATTTATCTCCTTGCTTTACCAAAGCGTAAAATGGTAACGCTTTTTCACCCAGCCTAGCGACGAATCTGCTCAAAGCTGCGACTCGCCCAGTTAGCTGTTGTATTTCTTTCAACTTTGTTGGCTTCCTCATTGTTACGATAGCTTGTATTTTATCGGGATTTGCTTCGATCCCTCTTGCGGAAACTAGAAACCCCAGAAGTTCTCCTGCTGGGACGCCGAAAGAACACTTCGTCGGGTTCAGTTTGAGGCAGAACTTATCAAGGTTGTCGAAGGTTTCCTTGAGATCCTCGATCAGCGTTGCCCCCTTTTTTGATGTTATGACGACATCATCAATGTATACTTGCACGTTCTTCCCGATCTGTGTCGCCAAACACTTCTGCATCATCCTCTGATATGTTGCTCCCGCATTTTTTAAACCAAAGGGCATTGTTCTGTAGCAAAACACGCCGTAAGGTGTAATAAACGCGGTTTTTACTTCATCTTCTTCTTTCAATCTGATCTGGTTATAACCAGAATATGCATCCAGGAAGGAAAGACGTTCACATCCAGCCGTGGAGTCGATAATTTGATCGATCCTCGGGAGGGGAAAGTGATCCTTTGGACAATGTTTATTGAGACACGTAAAGTCGACGCACATGCGAAGGACCTTAGTGTTTTTCTTCGGCACCAGCACAGGATTTGCTACCCATGTGGCTTCTGTGAATATCTCTTTGATAAAACCAGCTTCTTGTAGTCGATTGATTTCTGACAGCATGGCTTTGCGGTTTGGTTCCGAAAAACGCCGCAAAGGTTGTTTGATTGGTCTCGCTAGTGGATCCAAGTTTAGGTGGTGCTCGGCAAGTTCCCTGGGTACTCCTGGCATGTCAGCTGGACACCATGCGAAGATTTTCCAGTGCTCACGGAGGAACTCGACGAGCGCGCTTTCCTATGCGATATCCATGTCGTTTGCGATAGATGTCGTCTTTTTTCGGGTCTGTCGGGTGAATCTGCACCTCTTTTGAATTTTTCTCGATGCTTGAAAGTTGATTCTTTGTTTGGCCTTCCAACGTCTGGCAGTACGTCGTAATCAGTCATGCTTTTTGACGCCAAGTACTCAGCTTGCATCCCGAAAGTTTCTGACAACCGGTGGAAATCCTTGTCGCACTTATCGGCTAAGGCAAAGCTTCCTTTTACTGTGATTGGTCCCTTTGGTCCAGGCATCCTCCACAACAGGTATGTATAGTGTGGCACCGCCATAAATCTAGCATATGCTGGTCGTCCCAACAGAGCGTGGTACTGCGACGGAAAATCCACGACTTCAAATTCGAGCCTCTCGATTCTATAATTTTCTCGGGTCCCAAACTGAACGTCGAGATTGATCTTTCCCAATGGATAACTTGGTTTCTCCGGTGTGATGCCGTGGAACCTTGTGTCTGTTGGTTTCAAGTTTGCTAAGGATATGTTCATCTTCCTCAATGTATCTGCATACATAAGGTTCAAGCTGCTGCCGCCGTCTATGAACACTCGAGAGACATCAAATCCCGCGATAACTGCTGGCAGAATAAGTGCTGATTGCCCTGGTCGAGGAACTTGCTGCGGATGATCTGCTATTGTGAAGCCGATATCTTGTCCTGACCAATTAAGGTACTCAAGATTTGTTGGTGGAGGCATTTTCTCTGCCATAAACACCTGTCGTGAGATTACTTTACGAGCTCTATTGGACGGCCTTCCCTTACGAATCATCGACAACTGCTCCATTGGAGTTAGGTTCAACATAAGGTGGTGGTGCAGGTGCTGCCGCTATTCTGAGCTGATGCCGATTGTCGTCTGTGATCGCGGGAGGAGGCGGCAAGTGAATCTCGCTTCTGGGTTCTCGAGGATTTCTCTGTGCTGCCCGCGCGTTAGCGTTTTCTGCATACCGCAACATTGCCTGAAAATTTCGACTGTCTTTCTGCAAGTGCCCTGACTGTCTTTTATCGTTGCTGTCGAGGAAAAAGTGCATCTGGCACGGTCCATTCATCATCTCTTCGGGGGACACGAAAGGTCCCGGGAACCTAGGCCCGCTATTTTGCCTCGCTGCGTGAATCATCCCTGTTATCACCTCGCTGTTCATTGCTTCTTCCGGTAATCATCTCTCGTTGCTTCCTCCTGTATTTGTCCGAAAACCTGCCGAAATTTGTCCCGGAGCGTCGTAGTTAAGTACCGCCGAGGAAATCTTCGCCTCGGTTGATAGTTTCGACCACGGTCCTCCTCTCGGCGACCTGTGCCGTTTGTTGTGGACAGCGTCTTCTCCATCTGCCCATTTATTTGCTATCTCCATTAACGCGGATCTTGTCTTTGGATTGGTCCTTCCCAAATCCTCGACAAAATCTCCACGCTCGACTCCTGCGACAAACGCATCTATCGCTCTCTCGTCAGATATATTTTCTGCTGAATTTTTGATGATATTCCACCTTTGGATGTACTTTCTCATTGGCTCATCTGGCTTTTGTCGACATGCTCTCAATTCCTCTAACGACGCGGGTTTTTTGCACGTGGATCTGAAGTTCTTGACGAACACGTCCTTGAAACTTTCCCAGCTGTCGATAGATCCTGGAGTGAGTTTCTTTATCCACGATCGTGCGGCTCCACTCAAATGCACCTGAATGCTTTGCATGGCTGTTGCCCTGGTTCCTCCCGTGAGCTTCACTGTCTCCAGATAGTCGACTAGCCAATCCTCTGGATCTTGAAGGCCGTCGAACTTTTTGAAATTGTCGGGTAGCTTGAATCCTGAAGGGACTCGAGTTTTTCGGACTCTCCTCGTGAAGCATGGCAAGCCGCACATATCTTCGTCGTTAAGCTCCGGAGATTGCCGATGATCCCTTCTGCTTTGTCGTGCTCTGTCGACTCTTGCTTGTGCTGCCGTATCTCTTGCTCCACTTGGTCCTTCAGGGGCTGCCGCCGTTGCTGCTGCAGGTCGTGGACTATTTTGCCTTGCTGTTCCTTCGGGAGGCGTTGAAACGAACGCTGTCCCCATAGCTCCAACTCCTGCTATCGCCATATTGTATAGTGTTTCCCTTGGATCACCTGGAGGTGGTTTAGACGCGAGGATAAAAGCTTGTGTCGCCATATACCCAGCTTCTGGTGTCTTAGGGATAATGTTTCCTCTTGTGTCTATCGACATAAAGGACATGTCGAGGTTTTGAACCAAGTGCTCTCTTTACGCCGGGTATGTGTTGTAACCTTGATCTTCCTCTGTTCCGAGCCTCCCGTGGCTATCACCCGAAGTTCTAGATTGTCGACTCAGATCTGCCCTTCTCTGCTTTGGATGCGAGAAGCTGCTTCCTTTCTCCTGTTCAACTCAGCTGTCTGTTTTTCCAATTCCCTCGCAGCTCGTGCGAGCCTATATTGATATGCTTGCAATTCCTCTGGTGTGGCCGTGGTAGCCATTGGTTCTGTACCGTTCATAGCTCTCGCGGCTCTGTCCCACGCTGTTTGTGAAAGTTGGACTCTATCTCGCGGCTCTGGCCCGACGTATTTATTGCCCAGGCCTTGTCGCAGATTGGAGGGATCGACGTATGGATTTCCCAGATCGTCGAAAGCCTCAGATGTTTCCTCTTGATCTTCAATGGCATAAATCTGATGATACTTTGTACTCAGATCTATGTTGGGTTTGGTGGCATCATCGTTTAGATTGATGAAGACCTTGCCCACTGTGATAGATTTGTCGATGAAGTCATAGCTGTCGACATCGCTTGAGCCATCGCTTATATATGAGTCCGCAGATGACTCAAACGACATGTCGTTGAAGATCTTGGCGAGTTTCTCTCTTGTTCTGGTGCTGATGTAGCGTGTCGCCGAAGTTTCTTCTTCTCCTGACTCGGTTGACGACGCATAGCTTGAAAAATCGGAATCGACCTTCGACGATCCCGACGAAATCGGAACCTCGACACGATACGATCCTTCCTTCTCGACGCGAAAGTGAAACCTTCCGAACGTCATCTCCATGGGCTCCGCCAGATACGCATATGCATCCAAACGGGAGGGTGGGTGAGGAACAAAATCGACAAGACCAGCAGCGATCTGTTTACCTCGATCCATTGTGTTGCTTGCGGTTGACGATGTCGAAGATCTTGAGCGTGCCATCGAGATCAGATCCTTACGCCTCTAGTTCCCACAGACGGCGCCAATTGACAAGGCATCAACTTGTCAATGCCTATGGATTGTAGGCTAGGGTTTAGTTAGAAGTAGAGGGCAAGTAGATCTCGAAGGTTTCAGCCGAAAAGTACTCGACGATTATGAAAATTAGGGTTTGCAGACAATGATTCGATGATCTCCTCGTCCCTCGACTCCCCCTTTATATAGGAGGTGGAGCCGAGGGATTCGTGTAGTACAAATTACAGAGTCCGGGACGGTTTCTAACTCATCCCGCCAGATTACAGATAACACTTCCTATTACAACTCTTGACTTTCCTTGATATATCTTGGGCTCCCGAATCTTCTTATTCTTCGGGTAGTGGGCCTTCAGTAAACCCCGGGTGCTATCTTCGGCAGGCCCATTTGGGATGCCTATGTCACTTGCTTATCCGTTTGAGTGATTAAAGTATGAAAAAAAAAAACTAAACTGAACTAGACTAACTCCGAAATTGGCACTGTATGTCGAGAGTGGATTTTTTACTTCACGCATGAGTGTGAGTGTTTCCGTCACCGTCCATTATTTCTCGAGATTCGTGTTAATCATGGTAGATGGGAAGATTTCTTTCTCTTTCATCTTTTTATCCGCATCTCAAAGCACAACAGATGGTGACAGAAGCATCCCCATCTATGCGTGTAAGTACAAAAGTATTTCCCCATTATGTCCTGATCTTTTGCTATCTCAAAATATATGTGTTTTTGTTCATGATATGAGATTGTCCTAAGTAAGAAAATATTAGAAAATAACTGTTTGTCGATAGCATGTAAATGCTTAATCTCCGTAATTATTTCAAAATGAACTGTTCTTTGTTTGGTTCCGTGGGGAATCTATTGGTTGAAGATCTACCATCAATTCAACGAACACAAGCTCTTCGATGACTACAAGAACGTGGGCATGAACCGCAACGAGAGTGCAATATCGCATAGGTGAGGCATCATACAACCGTTGATCAACAAGTTCCATGGCTTTCTTGCGAAGATTACATGAAGGCAAGAGAGTGGGAAGACAAAGGAGAATCACCTAAGAGCTCATGTCTTCTCGTCTAGATGTCATACATTGTTTCTTTTAATTGTCCAATATTGTCTTTGTTCGCTTCTATGTTTTATATAGTTGAAGGATGCCCTATTCGTGTTAGGAAGTGGAGCAAAGGAGTTGTGTTGTAAATAAGTAAACATGTTTAGTATATATAGGGTATTATATTTATTTTGCCTTGCCAACCTCCTCCATCATGATCATCATCACCTCTTCCTCAACAATGACTTGCCACCACCATCTTCTCACCACCTCTGTCTCCACCGTCACCACCACCTCTGCCACCACCCCCATCTTGCATGCAGTACATGTGGTATGGTGTGCCGACCCTGGGTATCAGAAACACCACCAAATCGATCTCATGAACTCGACCACCCTCCACATGGTGCTTGCACTAGCGCCGGTGACAACGAGGGTCGCGTGGACATAAGAACCAGCTATGCTTGTCCATTCTTGGAACACATATTGAGCTTCTCCCACGCGGACAACAACTTCTACCATGCCTTAACATCATCATCCAAAGTTGTACCTCAAGTTGCATACTCCACTAGCCCATGCAATCTCTAGACTATGATAATTTTGGGAGCATATATTAGATGAATTTATGAAGAGATAATGAGATGGAGGTAAAGGACAAGGGAGAGGCCGAGGAGATTAGATTTGGAACGGTGAAATATCTCTTTTGCTCGGTTTGTAGGGTAGATCTCAATGATGAATGAACAAGATGGTATATCTTATTGAGGAAATTGGTGGTGAAAGCTTTCTAAAACTACGTGTATGCATGCTAAATTGAACCGGAAGGTGTATTATAATCTCTAGGCTTCTTTTTTTGCACTACCTCTCCTGGTCATATTAAAATCATCAGCTATAAGAAGTGGCATTGAGATGAGTGTGGTGAAATGGAGGCTGGGCTATGTTAAGCTCTTGAAAAAAATATCTAAAATCATATTTACAAGTTTCAAAAAAAACTTGAAAAAAGTTTAAATGTAGTCAATGAGTATCCTACAAGTGTGCAAAATCACAATATGAAATTCTTTATATTCTAGGATTCACAATATAAAATAGTTCTTATTGAGATTTTGCATGTCTGTAGTACATCATTGCCCATATTTAAGTTTTTTCTTTTTTTTATTAAAATATAAAATTTGATTTTTTGAAAATAAATGGCTACATGTCGCTTGTCCTCAACTTTAAGTTTCTCGCTTTGAGGTGCCTAAATGATACTCCCTCCGTTCCTTTCAATAGTGCCTGTAGATTTTTGGCATTTGTTTCAGAATATAAGGTTGTAGCTTAGCTTTTTTTCAATTACCCTCTCCCCGTTCAGCTCCCAAATTGTTCAGGTCCCAAATTTTTTATGGTAAGTTAGTAAGATATGGATTTCCCAAATTTTACGTTGATCTCAAATCGTTCAGCTAGGAATCTTGTGTAAAAAATACTCTTGCACAAATTTTCGTGCCAAAAAATATAGGCACTATAGAATGAAATAGAGGGAGTATGAACTAGTTCTATAAAGAACTTTTCATTACCATCCTGTTGGGCTTCTCCATACACCACCGCTAAATTCCAGGTGAAGTTATTATGAACGAGAGACCTTACAAAATATTCCCCCAAACTGGTTACATTATCCTCTCCAAGGTTTTGAGTATCGGAATACTACCTAGTATCCTTTTTCTTGTCAGTAATATTGTACCACAGAATAGTATCATTGTATCATGATACTATGAGATCTTTATTTTTAATAAAGATACATCGATGTGTTAATAATATACCTCAAATAGATCAAAATTTATTTTCTTATTTTAATTTTCAGCATATTCTATGTCTTTCGCATAGAGGTTGATCATGTAAATGATGCATTTATATCATTGTTCAAAAAATCGGCCGATATACTAATTTATCGTGAATCGGTGGTAACCGATAAAATTTTGGCATATTGGCTAATTTATCGATATTTTGGCTGATTTTCTTGATGAGAGCTGATATTTCGCCCGATTTTCACTCTCATGGCCGGTATTTCGGCTGATTGTCATTGAAATTTCGATGAAATTTGGTATGGCAGTCGATATTTTCATCCTATGATTTTGCAGAACAGTACATTAGCTGAAATTTTGTATTTTTATTGATTCAAATGCAAGGAATCAAGGTAATACTTATGTTCAATGTTTCAATATTATTTTTGCATAGCATATTATAGAAATATTAGTGTCGAAACTTAGGATTTACAAAAAAAAGCTGATAAATGGCCTACCGATAAAATCGATTAATTGCATGATAATGGATTAATCTCCATTTTAAGGCTGGCCGATAAGTTAAGATAACAATTTCTTAAACATTGATTTATATAATATAAATATGGTCCAACTCATCGAATGCAGGATACAAAGATAAGTAATTATGAACCCACTGACTGAAACCATATACTTGAAAAGTAATACTGACAAATGGCTAGTTAATTATTTTCTTGCACGTACAAACTCTTTTTTATACCCATCTTAACCAAACTACTACTTTGTTTAGATACTTAACTAGCAAGGTGGCCCTCGGAAACCCGAGGGCAGCACCTATACTCTTTAATTTTTTAGTCTTATTGTTCTTTGACTATTTATATAGTCTAATATGCTCATATTGTGTCACAATGTATTAATATATGTTACGATTTTGTAACCACCGAATACATTGCGAATAAAATATGAGAACTGCATATAACATCTCTAATCATATTTGCTTATTCATGCAAATAATAATTCTGTTAAAAAAAATGATACTTATGGTGATAGGTTTAATTTTTATATGGTATTATATTTCAATTTTAAAAATGTCTATTCGATATTAATAGATGACCCATTTAAGAAACTGAGTATTTTATCATTTCAAGTTGTGTTTAATCTATAGTCTTTTATAAGGATCTAATTATATTGATAATGACTATTATATCAACAAAATTGGTTTAATGGTACTGCATTTTAACATAGTATTTTCGCTCGATCCCTAATGGTCGCCTATTGTAATAAATGTTTCTTATACAGCCATATATGATACTTTTTTAATCATTTGTTGATGATAAGGACCAAATGTTTAATTCACCTAGGACAGAAAATAGGATAGTAATCACTCGTTTGATATATTAACATTGAAATTTGTAAATATTTTTTCTTATATTCAATTTTTCTTTTTCTAGCGTGCAGATGCACACTTGAATGGAAACCTTTAGTTTATGTTTGTAGAACCCGTGTATCCATTTTTTCCAATCTGTACTTTCATTTTGGAAAAACTTTTGTTACGTGTCATCTTTGATGCTCACCTAGATAACAATAATTTTAGTATATTTGTTGATGATCACCTACATGACATGCTATAGATTATTATAGTTCATGTAACATTTTTAGACTTTAAATCTTAACCGTTAAATTAAGGTTCCTAGATCAAATAATTTCAGTATATCTGGATTAACGTGGTGTCTCGAAAAAGATGTGTATAAGGTTGATAGATCAAATAATTTCAGTATATCTGGATTAACGTGTTGTCCTGGAAAAGAACTGTATTCTTTTAAATATATAATAGTATATTTGTTGATGATCACCTACATGACATGCTATATATTATTATAGTTCATGTAATATTTTTAGGCTTTAAATCTTAACCGCTAAAATTAAGGTTGCTAGATCAAATAATTTCAGTACTGGATTAACGTGGTGTCTCGAAAAAGAACTGTATAAGGTTGATAGATCAAATAATTTGAGTATATCTGGATTAACGTGTTGCACCAAAAAAGAATTGTATTTTTTAAATATATAATAGATGAATTGATGTAAAACTTTAGATCCAAGAATTAAATAAAAGAATTAACATTTAATAAATACATATTTTTTGTTTTATTGAAAAGCTAGAGTCCTAAGTTATATGTCTATCCAGGTTCATCTTTTTTTTCTCATGAATCTTTTTTTACGTCATACACATGGTACGTGCTAGAGTCCTAGAGTTATATGTCTATGCATGCACATCTTTTTTTCTTCTCTTGAATCCTTTTCGGTACGTGCTAGTGTCCTAGAGTTATATGTCTATGCAGGCACATCTTTTTTTTTTCCTCTTGAATCCTTTTTTCACGTCATACACATGGTACGTGATTTTCTTTCCATATTTAGCGCATATACTTATTATTAAACGTGACAAACATGGTTACACAGTTATGTACGTAACTATTAGTGTTTTGTTAAATCCTATCCGTAAGTTATAGATCTAACAGTTAAAATAATTTCTAAGATGTGGATTAATATGGTGCCTCTATTTTAGACCTCCGTATTATGCTTTTAGTATATATAGGATTAGAGTCGAGACTACATTTTTTAAAATTGTTGAGCTTATCACTTAGTACATTGTTGTGTCTTATTCTTTAACATAGGCGTGGGGTGTCAAGATACTAACAGATACTATCACGATACATATGTTAATATAGTACGTACCTGATACTGATAACCATGATCCTCACGAGAGCTTCCCAATCCTTGAAATGTTATTTGAATGTTTACTTAATCCATTTCCCTAAAACGAGTTGAAATTTTTGTAGTAAGTGTATGGATCAATTTCCTATGGATGGATGCTTGAATGCTTCGCTCGTAACGGGGCGTTTTGGTTCCCAAGACCTACTCCGATTGGTGCATGCATTCGGTCAATAAAACGTGGTAGTTGTACAGCAACAATTGAATTTAAGTGTCTCATGTACTCCCTATGAGCCCCCGTCCTGTAAGACTACCCATAGTGGGAGTAACTTCACTAGTAACTAAGTGTCCAACTCAGCAAATTTGCTTATGTGACAGTGAGTTAATGAGGAGAGAGGAGGATGGAGTAACATAGCTAGTTACTGTAACATCACACTTATTATAATCGAGATGCATAATAAACGAAGAACGAAAAGTAAAACACTGCAGGGGACACGAGATTTTAACGTGGAAAACCCTTGCAACACACAAGGGAAAAACTACGGGCGCCAGCCAGCAAAACTTCACTATTTCGGTGGTGTTTACAAACGCCGTGGGTGTACAATGATGCGACGAAACCCTAGCGGCGGCTTACAGGGAATATATATAGACGGTGGCAACGATCCGTACCAAGCCTCCGGCGACGGGCCTTGCTCCGCTCGTCAGAAGTTAGCCTCCCTTTAGTATATGAATTTGGATCACAATATAACAACACTTCTCAAGATACAATGAATCTATAAGCTAATTAATAAAGACATATATGATACTACTTTGATATTACTAACCACTATGAAGGTAGTAACATAGAGTAGTAACATGTGCATGTTACTACTCTAGTACTTCCCACTGTGACTAGTCTAAAAACTAAGAAAGGCACAGTAACTAGACATTATGTGTGTCGATCAATACTTTCAGTCCAACAGGAACAGATAGCGCCCGATCGTCGAGAGCCGGAGCCATGGCGCAAGCTCAACCCACATTAGATGGTGACCACACCCAGGCCCGGGTGTTCGACGCCGCTGAGCCCGTTGCCCCAAGTGACGCCGACGTGCTCAAGCTCGTGTACGGGGGCGGCGGCGGCGTCGTCGGCGAACAGCACGATAGTAAGGCCAAGAACGGGGGGGCGCTGGAGACGGCGGCGAACGGCGCCGTTGGGGACAACCCCGTGGAGCGGGCCGATTCCGTTGCCGTCGCCACTGGACAGGCCATCTCCGGCGCGGTCGGCCAACAGGCGGAGGCCGCAGAGCCGCAGAGGGCGCCAACGCCACGGCCTCGCGCTCGCGGATAGATGATGCATCCGGAAGGTATACCCCCTACGCGCGCTATGCCGCTAACATGCATGTAGGAGTATACATCTACACATCTAATCCATCTGCTGGTGAATTGATTTATGCTGTCTCAGTTGCGCGACCCTTACTACCTCATCGAGTACATGTCTTGTGAAGATGTGCCACGCGACCTGGCTGCCTTCTGTGACGCGATCCGTGACGACCATATCTCGGATTGGGACGAAGACCAGTGGCATGTCTAGAAAGTTCACGCGTACGCTCGTCGCAATAAACAGCATAGTCTTGTGCCATGTTTGTTTAGTTCATCGGTTTGTTGTATCGTGCTTGTCTTTGGGCTTTGACGATTGTGTTTACTCCGGGTTGGAGAGTCCACTACTGCAGTTAGTGCAGATCATTTGTGAAACCTCCTTTATTTGCAAGTATCAGACCATGCCAATAAAAATAAAGAGCCAAACCAGGGAAAGAAGTGTGTCTTCTAGTTTTTCTTCTTACTTAACTTCCACCGTGCTGATCGTGTTATCACTGTTTGAACCTTTGCTTCCAGCAAGAAGGTTTTGTTTGGACTAGCAACTACAGAAATGTCTCATATGTTATAAGTACTGCTTGGTGACCCGGTCAATTCGTAGTTTATAAGTACATAAACATAATACTTACAGACCGGCAGGAAGCGAACTTTTGGCTCTCGGGTGCAACGCATCTCCATAGACAATTTTTTTTATAGTAATTTTAGAAAGTTAATTTTTTTGTATCTTTCTGGAAACCAATGATGATCAAGTTTGTACTTGTAAAAAAAAATGTTTGGAACCGAAATGATTTCCATGGTCTCTAGGGCAAAAAAAAATTATGACGAATATAAGGTGGATAGTATCTAGTGATGGAGTGTTTCGAGTTTGTTTTTTTTACCCAGCATACAATAAAAGTGATTTTGTAGGGAATTTTTTTTTCAAGTACAATACCTGATCATCTTTGATTCCCAAAAAAGTTTGATTTTTTTGAACTTTTTAATATATTATTTTGTTTTTTCAAGTATAGGGGTGTGTGGCACCCGAGAGCCAATCTGTATTTCCCCAGACGCCTTTTATAAAGAAAATGAAACCAATGCCACATTAATTTTTGGGAGGCTACTATCTGTACTGCATTTTGGTAGGCCGCATTCTATACTCTACTACTCCTTCCATATCGGTTTAATGGATGACTTACTATAAAATGAGATAAATACTATCGAAGAATTAAGCTAGATTTGCTAATTAATACATTTGATTGACTCCAATCTTTGAAAACTAATTAACTCTCCGGTTGCATGCAAACAAAGGAGGTCACTGCAACGTGGGGATAGACTTGATTGCTTGACTTCCCCTTCTTAACTAACACATGTCATCAAGCAATAACAACACCTCAACAGTAAATTTCCGAACCAATGGCTACTAACCTAGGTTCCTAATAAACCGGTATAGAGGTAGGATGTTACTACCTCCATTTCAAGGAATACGACCGTCCTTGTTTTACGTGATTTTTATTTGACCAAGAATTAATTCAAATATAGAGATTGTTTGTATGAAATTAACATCATTCACTACTACGAAAAGGCTTACCGCCGGCGACCTTAAAAGTCTTACCACCGGCACTTTCAAATTCGCCGGCGATCACCTCGCCGGTGGTAAGTGGTTACCGCCGGCACCTTTCATTTCGCCAGCGGTAACATGACGTTATCCCCGGCGCTTTCGTGTATTCGCCGGTGGTAATTTGGTACCACCGGCACCTCCGTACTCTCCGGTGGTATTTTAAGTTACCCCCGGCACATAGGCGAAGGCGCATGTTGATTAGGATTAAAAAAAAGGTACGTAAGTAAAAAATATAAATCAGTCAAAACATTGCTTAAAGCAAATTATCATGCTCCAACGTCCAAACAGACATCCTGGTTACAAATGTGTAAATAAACTTGCTAATTCTGCCAAAAGCAACAAAAGAATGGAAGAAATACCAAAATTCTAAGTTGGCAGTATGAAAGTGATAATGTAGATTCATAAGAAACCAATGGATGGTTACAGTAGTTAGGAAAAACTCCTAATGACATAGTGAAGATGGAAATGTCTGATATCATGGATGGTTAGGCCACTCGCTTGATGAGGAGGGGATCTAATATGCCCTCAAGGTACCCCAGGAAATGGTCGATGTCGCATGCTGTCTTCCGTGCAACGCCTGCTGCTACCTACCTAAGAGACAGAGAAGAGTTTTATGTGTGAGCCATACAGCGTACTGGCCTATGCCAAGAAATTCAGGATTAGGATGGATGCATTTTAACTGAAACAATATTGCATATTCTACACTAAATTCACAACAAGCACAGTGTTCCAAGTAGCATGCCATGCATCTGTACATATATAAAAACCAATTTTACAGAAATATCTATAGAGCTTGTCATAACTGTAGTGCATTTTGCTAAAGAGATCCATATGCATTTTTAGGCAATCTTGCTGTTCGTGCAATGCAAAATAGTTCAGTTTATACTAGTAGCATAAAAGGGGGATAAGTACTCTGCCTATACTGGCCAGAATAACAGTTTCACAGTTCAGTGAAGTGGAATAAGAGCATGACCGCAAGGGAAATAAAAGAGTATCACTCATCTAGATACTATCGCAGGATAACATCATGCAGCCAATAAATTCGGAAAGAGAAATCGAGTAGGAGTACATTATTTTCCATTTTACATTGATCATATCTTGACATAAACTCGAAAATAAAGCAACTGGTACAACAAAACACATAGCAGTAACCAGAAAGTAACATTTGGTTGTTTAGCTGTAAGTTGCTTACTAATCCAACAAGGAGCTCCAAGGTTAGGAACTCCCGCATATTTCTTAGTAGAAATTACACACACTGGACTGATCATTCGGTACATCAATAATCACTGGCTAAGTTGATGTTTCTAGTTTCTACAACCAGTACTGATTAGACGCAAATCTACGCAAGAACACTAAAATGCTGATTGCGGAGACGGCTAGGAGCTGAATGGATCTGAGAGACTGACGCACACAGGACAAGCAAACAAGGCTGGCATGGGCTATTTGTGATCTGAAACAAGGTGCAGGGTACACGCTACCGCGAGAGGGAATGGGCTGAAAAAGCAAAGTCCAACCTGGGAGCGCTGGCATGGCGCATGAGGCGACGGGCTTCGGCGACTTCTCGACCTCCACGAGGCACATGCTGCAGTTCCCGGCGATGGAGAGTCGGTTGTGGTAGCAGAATCACGGGATGTCGATGCCGGCGACCTCGCAGGAGCCCTTGACGGCGTGCCCATCGACGAACACCTCGAGGACGTCCTCCAGGTTGCTGGGCAGCTCGACACGCGTGTCGCCGACGGGCTCCTGCGGCGGCAGCTCCGGGTCGGTGGGCGCGACGGCCGCGCCGGCCTCCGGCAACCCCGAGGCGGCAGTAGGGGAGATCCAGCGATAGGAGGCGGCCACCGACGGGTTGCATGATGAGAAGTAGGGCTTGGAGTGGCGGAGCGCCCGCGCGAGGAAGGCCATGGCGGCGGCGGGGGCGGCGGAGGCGGAGGCGGGGCGATTTGGATCGCGCGGAGTGGGGAGACCTCGTGCCCTTGGGTGGAGATGGGGGCGCTCGCGATTTGAATCTCTCGGGTGCAAGTGGAGGCCGCTGCTACGCACTGGGGCCTGACCGCAGTGAGACAACATATCTCCTTTTACCCTGGGTCATGGTCGCATTTATCCCCGGCGAAAACGATTCATAGACGCCGGCGGTAATTTTGGCCCAAATGGCCCACATGATCCCATTACCCCCGGCACCTACGTTCCCCAATCGCCAGCGGTAAGGCCCTTTACCACCGGCGCTATTGGGCCGAAATCGCCGGCGGTAAGGCCAGGCCGGATGGTGGCCCCGCGGCCCATTTTAACACTGGCGCCTACGTGCCGAAATCGCCGGCGGTAATGCATGTACCCCCGGCGACTTCCGTTCAACCTCGTCGGCGGTAGGGTTAGGCCACCCTGGAAGGACTTACTTACCGCCGACATCTTCAAATGGTACTCGCCGACGGTAAGGAGTGCGGCTATAAGCCTTTTCCTAGTAGTGATTAGAAAGTGGTTTTCAAAACGAATCCAACGGTGCTAATTATATAAAATATAATCAAGATTTTGTTGCTTAATTTTTATGATCAAAGTTTATCTTGAAATACGCGTGCGCCTTATTCCTTAAAACAGAAGTAGTAAGTAATAAAACTAATTTACAGAAAACAAAAGTAACAAGCAAGTTGTCAAGGCAAGATTGCACAAAGCATTCTTGCTGGAAGTTAGTAGTGGTATCACTATTGATTCAGATGGTATGCTCAAGGCGAGCCCGATTGTAACTTAGTGAAGCAAAGCACCAACAAAAATGACAAAGTCAAACAACAACACGACCACACGGTCACAACCTAGTCATAGACCCGAACATAAGAAAAGGACTAGCACCAACAAAGCCGCAAAACGAAACTAAGTGACCCAACGTCTTGATTACAACAACTATAACGACAACAAGAGAGATTAACTTGGCTCTGGGTCGTCTTGCACAGCTGCATCGAGCATACAAATCCTACCAAACATAAGCTAGGGAAAGGACCTGAAAAAGTGCAACCCCGCTTTGGTTTTAAAAAGGGATGGCTGGAACATTGAGAGTTCGGCCGGGACCTGATTTGTGCAAAGTGGAGGGATCCTAAAACACTTGGGGGTGTTTTCCCAAGGGCTCCACTAGTTCCTAAGGGGCCAATCTAGGCACGGCGTAGAAGGACCTTGAAGCAAGCATCTTAGCCTAGATCCAAGTGCTGTATCTCCAAGCTGATACCCATGATCTTGATGACAAGGGTTGGGCACACCATACCACATAGAGAGCCAACTCACTCACCTGGTGAAGGTCAAGGTAGAAATTGTTGTTCTAGTGGGATCATGCCAATACCACGTTCTTTGATGCCATGGTCAATGGGTATAGAAGGAAATATGCCATCTCTAGGTTAGTGTCCAGCTAGGGTCATTTGATCCTAGAGAGTTGCAGGTGCCCATCTACGACTTCTAGTGAAACCTTTTGGGTCCAGGTGGGGATCCTAGATCCTTCGGCCTCTCTCATGCCATTTGGGACACAATGGGGCATGTTTCATATGACGAAAATAGTTAACTTTCTTTTCGAAGAAAAATGCCCTAATGTGATATGAATAAAATTAATTCAGAATTTCTACAAAATTTCCTTTATAATTTTGTTTTTTACCCCTGAACTCAAAAGCTACCAACTTTTATGTCGAAGTTACGCGCATGCGAACATACCTCTACTTAGTGTGGAAACTCAACGTGGCAAACATGATTCCAAGTAGGGGATATTTTTCTAGAAAACAAAAAAGAAAAAGATTGCATTGGACCGTGCTAGAAGGTGAGCTGCATTTTTTTATAGATTTATGCGGCAGCAACATTTGCATGCATGTAAGTTCATATCATCTTTCCTTTAATTTTGAAATTTTAGAAAGTTTTAGCTCCATGTCTTGGAAATTAGAAAAAAGCTCTCATTAAATAATATGTTTTCGTTTTTGTATGCGACTAGTGTAATCATTCCAGACGCCCAATCTTCAAACGAGGTCTATCATTTCACAAGATAGCATCTACAATGGCAAGACAGATAATTGCGAAATGTTTGCGGAAAAATGTGGTTGTGCGTACACACTTTGCTAGTCTATAGAAAATAACCAACCTAATGCCTTCCAAAAAAATGCCAACTTGCTTCAAGGGATTAATTTGTTTGTCGATAAAGGCTTGAAGGGATAGAGGGGTCTGAAGTAATTTGAAGATTTCCTAGTTCGTACGGGCCAAAATTGGCTGAAAGTCTAGGAAAAAAAATCTATGGACAAACCAAGTGATACACCGATATACCACTTTGCACCCACCGTAGTTCGGCCCAGGTGTCGGCAGGCATGCTCTTGCACAAAACGACAGTACATTCCCTGGTGACACGTATCATTCCTTTCCACGTCGCTTCAAGCCGGCTGCCATGCCGCCCGAGCGCGGCCATGCTATAGAAACTCTGCCGTTAGTGTGCTCCCCAAACCCAGCCAGGCACACGAAATGGGAAGCGGTAGCACGGAAGAGAATGGCGGCCCTAAGCAGCAGCCGTCGTCGAGGGCCGGAGCCATGGCGCAAGCCCAATCCCGCTCAGTCTGCGAAACCTACGCTCTGACCAACACCGGAAACGAAGGCCGGGTGCTCGACGCCGCCCAGCCTGTGCCCCCGAGGGACGCCGACGAGCTCGCCGCCGAGCGGTTCGCGCACGGGGGCTGCCGTGACGTCGTCGACGAAGACTACGACACCAAGGAGAAGATCGCGGAGGCGCTGGAGGCGGCCGCGCAGGCCGTCGGGGACCAACCCGTGGAGCGGTCCGACGCGGCCGCGATACGAGCGGCGGAGGCGCGCGCCATCGGACCGGGAGTGGCCATCACCGGTGGGGTCGCCCAGCAGGCGGAGGCGGCGGCGCGTTCGAACGCCACGGCCGCGCACGGCGAGGACAAGGTCACCATCGGAGACGTCCTCAGGGTACGGACATGCGTCAGTATGCGCCTGGTGAGTGGTGACTTGGCTTGCACATCTGACATCTCTAACCGCACGGACTGGTGTGGTGTTTCAGTGGAACGCGACGGCGAAGCTGCCGACGGACAAGGCGGTGACGAGGGAGGATGCGGCAGCCGCGGTAGAGGCAGAGGCGGCGTGCGCCCCCGGTGAGGCGACGAAGCCGTACGGCGTGGGCGCGGCGCTCACAGCTGCGGCGAGGCACAACCATGGATTTCATTTTCACTGAGATTTCAACGTAATACAATGAATTTCAGTAATTTCGGTGGACACCGAAATTATTACCTTTCGGCCAAAATATTTCAGTCATTTCAGTAATACACATGGATCTAAAAAATATTCAAAATATTTTTCAAATTTTTGAATATTTTAATTAATTTTGAGAGAAAATTTCGCTCTTTTGGCCGAAATGAAAACCGAAATCAGTGAAATTCACTGGATTTCAGTGATTTCAGTAGGGGCTGAAATTTTTCCGAAACTGAAAATTGAAACCATGGGCACAACCAGGACGAACCGTCGTAAATATATAGCAGGATGTTGGGACGATCGATCAGTCTACCTACTAAGCACTGATGGTGCTCATGTACGTATATCTAGCGTTCGTCAGAAAGAAAGAATCGAGAAGTGAATTTCGTGATTGGCAAATTTCATAGCGCGACATCAGACAAATTGGCTTATTCACCATCAGTTCCAAAAGTATCCATCCGGTTTTGAACTCAGCACCGATCGCACACCACACCACAAATGTCAAATAACAACACGGTGCAGAGATCATTCCCTCTTCATCACTGATCGCACCACTCCTCAAACGTCAAATCACAATTAGTATATTTTCATCGGTTGCTCAGTTCAAACGTCTTTTGTTACACAATGTGCATCTCTACTTTTATGGGTATAAAACAACAATTTGGCGATATAGTCAATCCTGTTTTTATTACTGTACTATAGCAAAACATACACATTCATCTGAAAAGAAATGCAAAAATTCTAGACAGGCACCTCCTCCAGGGAGCGAGGTCAGCCTCATGGGGTGGCGACCTTAGGATCCCAAAAAGCAGCGGGTAGCCGATTTTTCCAGTGCCCACCTGTGCCACCGTGGAGGAAGCCCCGGCCCCCCCCCCCCCCCCCCCCCCAATGTGTCGCTCCCCTCAATCTGTTGCAGTGCATGTTGTAGTATATATGTACTATTGTATGTACTAATGGTCATATGGAGTACTAATTACTTGGTTAGTATTTGAGCCCAGCGTTAATACTGATATGTTTTGTCTACACACCCAAAGCCCAGTACGTAATTAACAGCCCATCTTCTAAGCATGGAGCAATTTCCGGTGCCTAGAGGTTTTCTTTCCATAAATCCGTCGGTTAGTTTGACCCCTGAAAAACATGATCTCAATACAGAGTAGCTAGGGCGCCTGCCGCCGGTCGCTGGGACGGTGTTCCGACGCCGGCCGCCGCTCGCTGGGACGGTGTTCCCACGCCGGCCGCCGAGCTAGGAAGGCAGTCGAATCAGATCATTAGGACACAAGCCCTTGATCCGTTGATCCTGTTGCCGAGCTGTGGCGTCGCAAAGTTCGTCGATTCGGATCAACTCAAGGTCTTAAGCCCTTAGTTTTCTAAAGGAACGCCACTAGTTATTACAGCTCTTATTTGATGGACTAATTAGGCCCTGGGAGTCTATTTTCTATTAGTACACGCGCGTGCACCATGGCAGATGATCAATTTACTGATCATATATCTCATTGAGAAACAAATGAACAGCTAGCCTTTACATTTCCTATATTTATTTGTTGTTGATTCAATTGAAGTGTTTATGGAAATAACTTTTCTTCAACAATTAAGATAGACAAAAGAAATGAATTGGTGGTCCAAAAATATGAGTCAATTGGTATTCCCAAAATATTATAACGGCGAGTGGTAACTTACTTTCAGTTGGAGAAAATCACTAAAAGTTGCTCTACTAGGTCTATTTCTATGTGGAACATGCTATGGAAAATTTTAAGTTTTCGACCTTAGACCTCGACCTCGCCCCCCCTATGTCAAATTCCTGGCTCCGCCCCTGCCCGTTTATATTGATACAATATGTGTATGCCGCGTAAGAAAAAAAGAGGTCACATGAGCAAGATCTCTATAGGACATTTCTATTTCAGCACAGGAGCACGTGATCATAGCACTAGTAGAAAACCTCTCATCCATCTAAGCCATTGGTACCGGTTCCCTTACGAACCGGTACCAATGGGGTCATCTATACCGGTTCAATGGCTCTGGCGGGCGAGGAGATTTGGTACCGGTTCGTGAGGAGCTTTCGTACCGGTTCGTGTTAGGAACCGGTACGAAAGGTCTTCGGCCAAAATTCAGACGCGTGGTGGGGCCCGGGCTGGACCTTTGGTACCGGTTCGTAACACGAACCGGTACCAAAGGGTACCCAGCTATATCAAATCGCCCAGACCCTTCCCGAGCCCCCTGCTGGCTCTCATTTTTCTCTTCTTCCTCACACTCTAAATTTTTCTCCACCTCTCACACTCCAATAATCTTTATTTTTCTCCACCATTTTAACAAGATTAACGACCTCCATCTATCCAAGGGTTAGCAATATCATCCTTTCTTCCGGCGTTCCTAATTTAGCTCATTTCTTTGGTAGTTTAACTCGTACTATTTTTCTAGTGCTAGCAAGGTGTTTGATGAAATGCCTAAGTTAGGGATTTTACTTTTTTTATAATCAATTTGAGCTGAAATTATGGTATATTTTGTAGGTTTTAATTAGTATCATCCCCGTCCTCACCGCTGTCGATCGGTGTGATGACCCAGCGTACCACTGCATGGTGTAGTACACAAGTCGTTGACATAACACAAGTGAAACACCGTTCCACTCATATTACATCTCTCAGAGTGGTACAACAGAAACATATGCGAGTCCAAGGTATGTCTATATAAGTACACACGAGCTGTTTACATAAGATCCACACAACCTCCTACTTTACAGTGAGGTAAAACTTCAAATAAAGCTCCAGAAGAACGACTCGTAGTCTATCTTATTGCTAACTCAAGTTTAAGAGCTAATTGGCTTGCTATAGAAATCTAGCTACTTAGGTGCTAGGATTAGGGAAAGGTTCCCTTCTATTACTAGTCTAGGTTTCCATTATAGTTGGTGCAGAAGTTGACTCCATTGACTTCTTTGATTGAATTCTTCATCTTGTTGCAGTTGACTCCTTTGTCTTAGAGTTCCACGGTAGTTTCTCCTTCGGTGCTTTGATCTAAGAAGGGGGTTCAAACGAGATAGAATGAGTACGAGCGTACTCAGCAAGTTCATATTAGGAAATATGTGTATCATGCACTAGCTACAGCCATAGACCATAAAGTCATAGGCCAATGCAAGTTTTTGTAATCATTTCTTCAAAAGGTTTATTTTATTCTGAAAACTATGCCCGTCAGTTTTCACAGGTTGACCAGAACTTCATGGAGTTCCTTTCCTGCGCGTTCGCGATTCCCTTCCCGGAACAGGGAGTGACAGCCACAATTTGATACACTCTGCAGAGGTGCGTTACTTTTCCCATAAGAGACCTTATCCTTGTTGCCAACCAGGCGATATCTTTCCCGTCCACACTTCCTTTGGTGTGAGGCCAGGTGTAAGATCCAAGCCCACACCGCCTTCTCATGATCGCAAACCCACCCTTTTGTCCACCCGCACACCTCCGGTAGACTTTCCCCGATAATACGGCTTTACTCATGGTGTACTTTGGACAATCCTTCATAGATCGGAAGAGATTAACATCACCAATGGATGGGGATTTAAAAGGATTTCCCAACCTATTGCGGCAGTGCCTCCGGCACCCCACCGTCTCTCCGATCCGTTGGCGTGCGAGAAGGAAAAGATACTGGCTTCCCAGAGCCATTATAGATCTTATGGTCAACGCGGTTTGTACGGCGCTAGAATCACTGGACGGCATTGGTAATTAATCCTAGGGTGATATAAACCCATGCAATGGAACCTCCACCATATCAACACATACCATGGTTCCATTGCCCACCACATAGTCATATTCATAATTGTAAAATAATATTTGCTTTTCAATGCATGAGTGATAAGTATAGTACTTTGCATATAGTTTGATAAAAATAATCAAATGACATGAGCAAGCGATGAACTTGCCTTTCTTGACTGCCAGATTATGCTGGCAAAAGCTTCGATACGTGATAACTCCAAATGCTGAAATACCATCATCGTCCGGTAAGGACAATGTTTAAAGAAGCTGGGCAAAGATGCTATAATGCATAGTATGAGATGCAATCGTCAGAGCGTAACCTAACCTCGATGATTTAGGATGGATGAGTTGTAAAGATTTCTTTAGGGTTGGTTGCACTTTTAGAATGGTTCTCAAACAAGGTTCTTATTAGGGTTTGGTTATATTAGCATCATAATCAAGTGATATAAGCCATCATAACAAGTACACACATAAAGAATAGTGGTGGTACAATATGTAAAGAACAGTTGTCAATTTTAAGTTCTACAGATCATGGTTGATGATTACGATACTATACAAAAAAGAATAACTTTTGAAGAACATGTTGTTTAAGAAATAATGAGTATTTAAATGAAGAACTATGGCTTCTATGGTTTGATTGACATTTGTACTTCAAAAGAATAACTTTTGAAGAACAGGTTAAATAAGAATATGAACTACTATACATAGGAGCTATGTAACTCTAGGGTTTACTATTGAGTTCATTTGGTTATACTAATAGAAACTAGTTGGGTTCTTAAATAGAATGGGTTTCTATATAGCAAGTATTGGTAAGTTTATTGCTATGGTTTCTTCTAAGCATCATATCAAAGGATGGTTATTTAAGATGGTTCTATAAATTAGCTATTAGGGTTTACTATGGTTTCACAATTTCTTTACTAAATAGTCTCTAATGGTTTCTAAGCTAAGTGGTTTATCATTTACTAAGTAGGGTTGAGTGGGATAGGAACATGTGTTGTGAATTATTACACAAGGTTGATACTAGGGTTCATAATTATAGTTCTACTAAATTATGATGATTAAGGTTGATCCTAATGGTATGGTATATAGTAATGAGGATCAATGGTACTAATTCAATTAACAAGTTAGGGTTTATACTTAGGTGATACTAGTGAATCATGTAGGTTTTAATTAAGAATAGGAACATGAAATGATAATCTCATGTGACTTGGTTTTTATGCTAGTGGATCATAAGCATGCATTCAATTGGTTACCTATCAAGGTTCTACAAGTAAAGTTGAAATTCACATGATCACATGTGATAAGCAGCTAGGGTTTTAGGGTTAAAGCATTTTCAAATGATCACATGAAATAATGTGATCAAGGTCTTACTCAAATTGAAACTAGGGTTTCTAAATTATGGTACAACTCCCAAAATGCTAATTGATAAATAGAGTTGTGGTTACTAATTACTTTGAATCAAAATTAGTAATGGTTTAACATTTTATTAATTTTCCATAAGAATTAATAATTAGGGTAACTCCTATTTAGGTTTAATTAAGAATCAGGGTTTAATAATTGTTATTAGGTTTAAAGTATTTAATTTGTTAACTTAAGAATGTTTAAGTAAATAAGTTTTGATTTACCAAAATAATATTGACTTATAATATTTTCTTGAGTTATTACTTATTTAAAGAAAATAGAAAATAGTAATTTGCAAATTAGGGTTTATGAATTACCACTAACAATTAAGTTAAGGCAATTATGGTAAATAAAATTAATCCTAACATTTTACTTAGTTACCGAATAACTAATATTTAATTTTGAAATTTCACTAATTATTGAATTCGAATTATATTTTGAATAAATGAAATGGCATAATTAATAAGATTAAAAATAAGTGAATTTTTATTTTGACACACATTTTTGTTTTGTATTTTATTTGAATAGAGTTTATTCTTGTGAGCATTTTGATATATTATTTATATTTTTCTGAGTTGAATTGAAATTTCTATGATTTTGGAAAGTTTCAGACATTTTCTGGAATTTGAAATAAAGTGAAAATGCTAAAGATACCGATCTAACCCTACTCCCACCCACTGACTCGTGGGGTCGATGACTGGGTCCATTGCCACGCGGGCAACGACCAAGTCAAAATGACCCTGGGTCCCCACGGCCACGTCACCCTACCGGCGGCTTAACGCCGGCGAGGCAGGGCACGACGGAGACGCCGTTTTAAGGCCTCCCAGGACGGGCTACTGGCGGCATTCGATTCACCGCAACATCCTGAGCAAGATAGTGGTGATGGTTTTCACGGGGAGTCACCGGAGCATCGACGGCGAGAGGAACTGCGGCGGTGAACTCCGGCCAATATGCGAAAATAAGCTACAGACGGCGAGAAGAGGCCAATTAGGGATCTATGGATGCGCAATCTTACGCTGAAGCTTCAGGCGTGGTCGACTCCGGCGATTGTCGACGGAGTTGATGGCGATTGACGAACTCCCGGCGAACCCGACGGAAAGGGAACGCCGAAATTCTTCCTCGACTTGGCTTCCCCCGATGCTCTACTCCTCCAGACGACTCTACTCGATCAGGCGCGTCGATCGAGCTACTGCACGGACCCTGGGATGCCCTCCATCGACGGCGTCATGGAGTTCGCCGGCGACAATGAGTGGAAGAACACGCGAAATAGAGGATGTCTGAGAAGCAATGGATGGGCGGCGAGGTACTAGAGTTTCACAACGGAGCTACTGGTGGTTTTATAGCGTGAGGGGAGCTCTACAGCGGTGATGCGGTGGCGGAGATGGCCGGGATGTGTCGGTGAGAGGGTGAATGATTTGGGCACGAATCGGGACGCACAGAAGATAAGACGGACGCGAAGATGCTTGTACGAGGTTCAGAGACCGTCTGCGACGTCCGGGGCGTGCTCATCCTCCACGAGGACGTGGCCGAGCTCGCCGTCGCCGTGTCGTCTGCGGGGAAGAAGAAGAAACTTCTTTTCTTCCTCGCCGAAACGGTACGGTGGACTGGGTGGCTTTGTTGCTGGGCTGGGCCGATCTTTGGGCTTCGGCTTGGGCTGCTGTGTGGGCTGCTGCGGCCTGGTAGGGTAAGTCCTCTCCCCTCTCCTTTTTCTCTTTTTATTTTCTGTTTTAAACTTGTTATTTAAATTCCAATTTGATTTCTGTCTATTTTTGCAGGTTCAAAAATATTAAATATCAATATCACTTCATAAAAATACTTACTGCTTAGTTCTATTGTGTAAACAACTATTTGATGGGTGATTAATTGGTGTTCTTGTGAAGTGCATTTTAAATTTAACATAGATATGGTTTATGTGTTTATCTCAATTGCCTTTTAATTTAGGAACCAGATATATTTAAATGGTTTGAATTTTTTAATAGGTGCATGGTAAGCATATTACTAAATTTTACTAAGGTTCTTAACAATATGAATGGTTCACATATAATTCTCCTTATGGCTAGAGTTTAAATTAAATGGTAATGAGAATGAGATGAATTCATCATTTTATGTGAAGGATTATTTCTAGGGTTTAAGAAGATGGTTTGATGAAATCTATCTTTAATACTCTTGCTTAGCAATTCTGGCTTGGCTTACTTGAAATAGATCCTAAGCTCATCAGGGTTAATTCACTTGTTAAGGTGATTCTATTTCATACCCTACTATTTCATTTGGTTCCCAGAGCAAGTACTTGGGAGGCAAAATAGAATTGAATATTGGTTCACTCTACTCACCAAAGGCATTTAGTCCATAAGCATATATGGCTGGGTTTATTACTTGTGATACATGATACACAAGTTAGGTAACAATATTTTATGTGGGATGGATCCTATATGAAAGGGTTAGAGTTTTAGGAATACTTCACTAATTGAAGTATTGAATAGGCATGAGGCATGGCAGGGTTATATTTATACTCCAAAGTGATACTTGGATTGAAATGCAAAGGTGATCTAGGGTTTTAGTTGTGATCACCCAATTGATACACAACCAAGAATTAGGATATGGACATAAGCTTTGGTTATGTTTCACTAATGGAACATGGCTCTTATCTACAAGATTAAAGGTTGGTTTAAACAAGTAAGATGTAGTTCTACTCTAAAATTCTCTAGGATAGACATGGCTATGGTTAGCATCTATAATCTCTCACACTTCTAATTGTCTTGTAATAGCCTAAGGTCCTACTCAAGATATGATGATATGATCCTCTAAAGATATGGTTTGCCTAGGGATTCTACCTTGCAATATTATGTAGCTTGTTCTTCAGGAAATCTGATAAACCTGCATCTTGTGGTATGCCTCCACCTCCTAGCTTCTTCATCTTGATCCTAGCTAATTCACATGGAGTGGCTCTATGTGTTTTCTTCCTTGTATCATACTACAAGGTGATCAAATGGATGAAGGGTGTGGCTCTATTTATAGGCTTGGGCAAGCTCTAGTATCATGACACATAAGTGGTGACTCTTGGGTTGGTTTGATGAGTAAGGTGCTTGGTTGTCATGCCCTCATCCATAGCAATCCTTTGAGCATGAGGTGGCATAGCTTGGAAAGCAAGTCATGTAGATATTTTCATCCCATGTGGCATAGAGATTATCCTCTCATATGATTTATTTTTGGATAGCCAAGTGGCATTTGCTACTAAATATCTTGTGGATGGTTTTATTATTGTGGATGAGTCACTATATCATATTGGATTCGATTTATATTATAATACTGATCAAAAGATCAAAGTTGAAGGTTATTCCTCAATTTTTGGATAGATGGGTTTGATTTCACCAAGGCATGATCATATGAGTTTCAAAATACTCATAGTTAGTTTTATTCAAGTAGTGTGGACTATAATTCGTAATGTAAATGGGTTTAGTTTTATGATATTCCATATACTTAATAAGTTATGATTTAAATAAGAATGTGTGGCTTTTATGCACTTTAGACCCTGTGGTTTAACTTATTTATAAGTGAATTAAATTACACACAAAGGTAGTTGCTAACTTTTAAGTGTTAATAAGTTAGAGTTTGATTCTTAAAGAATGTGTTGTTGTAATTCTAATTCCATTTGATCTAATCCATAGATCAAATCATCTCTACCCAAAATAAGGTTTTAGCAAAGATCACAGTGAAGTTTATAGCGCTGGACTTGATGATCTACTTCAATTCCAGCAAGTCAAGTGAAACTTCAGTTACTGTGGTAAGTTTTATTTGAAGCGCGAAAATTCCCCGGATTTTCTATGCATGAATGCAATGCACACTTTGGTGTTCTCTTATTTTATAGCCTCTAAACCTGGGATATTACAGCCTCTCCCCCTTAAACTGAACTTCGTCCCGAAGTTCGAACGCTCTCATGTTTCGGATTTGTTGAAATGTCTTGAACAGATCACCATCCTTCAACTCCATGGTGATCACACTAGATATAGTGGAATATCCCTTGTCCAGATCCTTCCTGGAGTCTTCTGATGTCTGGCACTGATACTTTCTTCTATTCAATGATTTCTTCCAACACTCTAAGCTTATAGGCTTACTCTCCAAAGATTCTTGGATTAGGACATCTTATTGTGTTAATGGCCTTTACTAATGGTTGTGATGACATCTTCCTATTTGGGTACTCAAAGCTTGGTTCTACCAGCTGCGGTAATCCAGCTGCGATGTAATATGGCACTATGGTGTACCAGCTGCGGTGTCCAAACCTTAATTCTAAAAGATTCATTTAAGGTAGGGTATTGTTTTCCCTTACTACCATAACGAAAGTAATGGTACTTGGTATGGTATTTACAATAGGCATGGTCCTGGTCGTTTAGTCCTATGAATGGATTAGACTCATTTAGTCCATCCCATCATGGCTTCTAGTTTGTACTAGTTATCTTCCTTTTGGTTCCTTTAGGTTCCCTGAAAGAAATCTTTCTAATAGGCTTATGTTTTAGTATGGTCAAACTTCTTCGTATAGTATCTTCTTAAGCTTGGATTGTCCTCCGACAGCTTCTTCATCCAACTTAATTATCTTTAGCTTACTTAAGTCTCTTGATTTTGAGTGATTACAATTACCCACTCAAGTTAAGGTCTAACCCTTACTTCCTCGAGATATGAACCTCGGCTTCTGGTCTGACATCCTCCTGAGAGTACTATTATATGGGTAGTTCCCAAAAACCTTATGAAAATAAGATCGGACTTCCTCTCAGTTCAGACCTTCTTCTTGGTCCATCATACTCCGAATATCATAGTTTAATACTTCTCCTTCAGCCTTCCTCTCCCCCTTGGAGTTTACTAATGATCTTCAAACTTCCTTTCTTCTAATCATTAAACTCCAAGGTTAGTTAGTTGGTTTAAGTCTGGTTTATATTTTGTACCTTTCTAAAGTCTCATGAAGAATTCTTTGTGGTGTATCCACACAGTTGTGGGTATCCATTATGAATCCTCCGACTAAATATTTACCAACCACGAGATACCAGCTATGAAATACTAGCTGCGGAATCCCCCTTTCTTTTAGGGTAAAGAAATGTTCAGGCTGTGGGCTATACGTACCATTCTGCAGACTACTTAGTACCGGATGTGGCTTATTGGATACCAGTTTGTGGCTATGTTATGGTTTTAGTCAACATCTACGCCAGTTGTGGCTACTTACATAGTTTTAGTTAAGATATACCTCACTTTACATTCTTTCTCTTCATGATTATCCTATATCAGCTGCGGTCTCATTATACCGATTCTGACTTCACTTGTCTATTTTCCTTCTTCAGGGTTTGTTTTGCAAGATAACCACTTGTGGATACTATGAAAATAGTATTTTAAGTGACTTCACTTGCATTCCCTTCTTCCATAATGAATACAGCTCTACTTCTATTGCTCCATATTCACTATTTTTCTCACTTTCATGATACTTCCATGTTGAAGTACTCCTTAATTAAGGATAAAAGTAAGTTTTGATTGGTCCTTCCTTCAGATTGTTGTGGTTGCTTCCCACAATTTTACTTCCTTCTTCAAGTGAACCTTCATCTTGTCTTCAAATCTTCATAATTCGTCACTTCCTCACACGAATACCTTTACCCTCTAGACCTATAACATCAAGTAAGAGCTTGATATTGCAACATGCATTTGCATATCAAATTCAAACTTCATGTATGGATCTAGTCAATCAATGAAGATTCAAGAAAATCCAAGAAAATCCAGCTTTGTGCATACAATACACATCTTTATATGCCTGAATATAGTAGTTGGGTAAGACATCCCTAAACATCAGGATCAGATGTGTAGTATATAACACCACATAAGATAGGTTTAGGTTGTGATACTTAGCACAATACGTGAATTTCTACTAGTGGTCTCAACATTTATCTTAATTGCACATTTGCAATGAGACAAACTTGAAACAAAATGGCTTGGGATAATTGGAGTTAACCTAGTTTTCTTTGGAAGTACTAACAAAATAGTATACCATATATATGTGCTATGGAGGACTACTTCCTATAATACAATTAGTTCTAACATGTCTACTCTAAACACATGACTGTTTAGAATATACTACCTATAACTCTAGGATTTCTCGATGTGATAAGCTCTAAATAAGTCTTCTTTAAATTAAGGACTAACATACTTGGTACAGTTATTAGGATTTTAAGGCCTAAGCTTTCGAACTATTCCCTAAATCCTACTCTTTATCATCCTTTTGTTATCGTACTTATGATGTTCTACTCCCCCACATTATGATTCTCAAGTGAATCATATATTATTACCAACTTTACCATGGAAAGTAGAGTTGTATAACTCCTATCACTCTTCCTTACCTCCTATGATTGACTCATCATAGACATATACTACCTTATATAACTTATCTCCCTTACTTAACATTAGTCAGTTGACATTTTTAATGACTCTTACTTAACTATAACTTGCATTGGTATACTTCTTCCAATAGGATATCTTCCTTATGGTTGTATCCTCTCTTTGGACTACCATGTATTGTATACCAATTGTGGTCTACTACCACCATTTATCTTAAGCTTCAATGGTGTTCTAATTATTTGGAATGAAACCATATAACTAACTAACTTTACTTAAGAAAGATAGATAAGAAAGATTGACTCAAGTGTGTCAGGATTATTCTCAAGTGAATACCCATCTCAAGTCAAAAGAATAGTTGGTTTGGATAAGACAACTTCCTATAGACACTACCAAACCTATAGGTCTCCTTTAAAGGTTTTTATTCCTAGGGTCAAAGCATTTGCTCTGGTACTTTGTGATGACCCAGCGTACCACTGCATGGTGTAGTACACAAGTCGTTGACATAACACAAGTGAAACACCGTTCCACTCATATTACATCTCTCAGAGTGGTACAACAGAAACATATGCGAGTCCAAGGTATGTCTATATAAGTACACACGAGCTGTTTACATAAGATCCACACAACCTCCTACTTTACAGTGAGGTAAAACTTCAAATAAAGCTCCAGAAGAACGACTCGTAGTCTATCTTATTGCTAACTCAAGTTTAAGAGCTAATTGGCTTGCTATAGAAATCTAGCTACTTAGGTGCTAGGATTAGGGAAAGGTTCCCTTCTATTACTAGTCTAGGTTTCCATTATAGTTGGTGCAGAAGTTGACTCCATTGACTTCTTTGATTGAATTCTTCATCTTGTTGCAGTTGACTCCTTTGTCTTAGAGTTCCACGGTAGTTTCTCCTTCGGTGCTTTGATCTAAGAAGGGGGTTCAAACGAGATAGAATGAGTACGAGCGTACTCAGCAAGTTCATATTAGGAAATATGTGTATCATGCACTAGCTACAGCCATAGACCATAAAGTCATAGGCCAATGCAAGTTTTTGTAATCATTTCTTCAAAAGGTTTATTTTATTCTG
Organism: Lolium perenne; assembly: GCF_019359855.2. Taxonomy (NCBI): domain Eukaryota; kingdom Viridiplantae; phylum Streptophyta; class Magnoliopsida; order Poales; family Poaceae; genus Lolium; species Lolium perenne. The sequence goes on from NC_067247.2 coordinate 67,847,591, forward strand.
AAAACTATGCCCGTCAGTTTTCACAGGTTGACCAGAACTTCATGGAGTTCCTTTCCTGCCGCGTTCGCAGTTCCCTTCCCGGAACAGGGAGTGACAGCCACAATTTGATACACTCTGCAGAGGTGCGTTACTTTTCCCATAAGAGACCTTATCCTTGTTGCCAACCAGGCGATATCTTTCCCGTCCACACTTCCTTTGGTGTGAGGCCAGGTGTAAGATCCAAGCCCACACCGCCTTCTCCGCGACTGCAAACCCACCCTTTTGTCCACCCGCACACCTCCAGTAGACTTTCCCCCGATAATACGGCTTTACTCATGGTGTACTTTGGACAATCCTTCATAGATCGGAAGAGATTAACATCACCAATGGATGGGGATTTAAAAGGATTTCCCAACCTATTGCGGCAGTGCCTCCAGCACCCCACCGTCTCTCCGATCCGTTGGCGTGCGAAGGGAAAAGATACAGTGGCTTCCCAGAGCCATTATAGATCTTATGGTCAACGCGGTTTGTACGGCGCTAGAATCACTGGACGGCATTGGTAATTAATCCTAGGGTGATATAAACCCATGCAATGGAACCTCCACCATATCAACACATACCATGGTTCCATTGCCCACCACATAGTCATATTCATAATTGTAAAATAATATTTGCTTTTCAATGCATGAGTGATAAGTATAGTACTTTGCATATAGTTTGATAAAAATAATCAAATGACATGAGCAAGCGATGAACTTGCCTTTCTTGACTGCAAGATTATGCAGGCAAAAGCTTCGATACGTGATAACTCCAAATGCTGAAATACCATCATCGTCCGGTAAGGACAATGTTTAAAGAACTGGCAAAGATGCTATAATGCATAGTATGAGATGCAATCGTCCCGAGCGTAACCTAACCTCGATGATTTAGGATGGATGAGTTGTAAAGATTTCTTTAGGGTTGGTTGCACTTTTAGAATGGTTCTCAAACAAGGTTCTTATTAGGGTTTGGTTATATTAGCATCATAATCAAGTGATATAAGACATCATAACAAGTACACACATAAAGAATAGTGGTGGTACAATATGTAAAGAACAGTTGTCAATTTTAAGTTCTATAGATCATGGTTGATGATTACTGATACTATACAAAAAAGAATAACTTTTGAAGAACATGTTGTTTAAGAAATAATGAGTATTTAAATGAAGAACTATGGCTTCTATGGTTTGATTGACATTTGTACTTCAAAAGAATAACTTTTGAAGAACAGGTTAAATAAGAATATGAACTACTATACATAGGAGCTATGTAACTCTAGGGTTTACTATTGAGTTCATTTGGTTATACTAATAGAAACTAGTTGGGTTCTTAAATAGAATGGGTTTCTATATAGCAAGTATTGGTAAGTTTATTGCTATGGTTTCTTCTAAGCATCATATCAAAGGATGGTTATTTAAGATGGTTCTATAAATTAGCTATTAGGGTTTACTATGGTTTCACAATTTCTTTACTAAATAGTCTCTAATGGTTTCTAAGCTAAGTGGTTTATCATTTACTAAGTAGGGTTGAGTGGGATAGGAACATGTGTTGTGAATTATTACACAAGGTTGATACTAGGGTTCATAATTATAGTTCTACTAAATTATGATGATTAAGGTTGATCCTAATGGTATGGTATATAGTAATGAGGATCAATGGTACTAATTCAATTAACAAGTTAGGGTTTATACTTAGGTGATACTAGTGAATCATGTAGGTTTTAATTAAGAATAGGAACATGAAATGATAATCTCATGTGACTTGGTTTTTATGCTAGTGGATCATAAGCATGCATTCAATTGGTTACCTATCAAGGTTCTACAAGTAAAGTTGAAATTCACATGATCACATGTGATAAGCAGCTAGGGTTTTAGGGTTAAAGCATTTTCAAATGATCACATGAAATAATGTGATCAAGGTCTTACTCAAATTGAAACTAGGGTTTCTAAATTATGGTACAACTCCCAAAATGCTAATTGATAAATAGAGTTGTGGTTACTAATTACTTTGAATCAAAATTAGTAATGGTTTAACATTTTATTAATTTTCCATAAGAATTAATAATTAGGGTAACTCCTATTTAGGTTTAATTAAGAATCAGGGTTTAATAATTGTTATTAGGTTTAAAGTATTTAATTTGTTAACTTAAGAATGTAAGTAAATAAGTTTTGATTTACCAAAATAATATTGACTTATAATATTTTCTTGAGTTATTACTTATTTAAAGAAAATAGAAAATAGTAATTTGCAAATTAGGGTTTATGAATTACCACTAACAATTAAGTTAAGGCAATTATGGTAAATAAAATTAATCCTAACATTTTACTTAGTTACCGAATAACTAATATTTAATTTTGAAATTTCACTAATTATTGAATTCGAATTATATTTTGAATAAATGAAATGGCATAATTAATAAGATTAAAAATAAGTGAATTTTTATTTTGACACACATTTTTGTTTTGTATTTTATTTGAATAGAGTTTATTCTTGTGAGCATTTTGATATATTATTTATATTTTTCTGAGTTGAATTGAAATTTCTATGATTTTGGAAAGTTTCAGACATTTTCTGGAATTTGAAATAAAGTGAAAATGCTAAAGATACCGATCTAACCCTACTCCCACCCACTGACTCGTGGGGTCGATGACTGGGTCCATTGCCACGCGGGCAACGACCAAGTCAAAATGACCCTGGGTCCCCACGGCCACGTCACCCTACCGGCGGCTTAACGCCGGCGAGGCAGGGCACGACGGAGACGCCGTTTTAAGGCCTCCCAGGACGGGCTACTGGCGGCATTCGATTCACCGCAACATCCTGAGCAAGATAGTGGTGATGGTTTTCACGGGGAGTCACCGGAGCGTCGACGGCGAGAGGAACTGCGGCGGTGAACTCCGGCCAATATGCGAAAATAAGCTACAGACGGCGAGAAGAGGCCAATTAGGGATCTATGGATGCGCAATCTTACGCTGAAGCTTCAGGCGTGGTCGACTCCGGCGATTGTCGACGGAGTTGATGGCGATTGACGAACTCCCGGCGAACCCGACGGAAAGGGAACGCCGAAATTCTTCCTCGACTTGGCTTCCCCCGATGCTCTACTCCTCCAGACGACTCTACTCGATCAGGCGCGTCGATCGCGCGACGGCACGGACCCTGGGATGCCCTCCATCGACGGCGTCATGGAGTTCGCCGGCGACAGTGAGTGGAAGAACACGCGAAATAGAGGATGTCTGAGAAGCAATGGATGGGCGGCGAGGTACTAGAGTTTCACAACGGAGCTACTGGTGGTTTTATAGCGTGAGGGGAGCTCTACAGCGGTGATGCGGTGGCGGAGACGGCCGGGATGCGTCGGTGAGAGGGTGAATGATTTGGGCACGAATCGGGACGCACAGAAGATAAGACGGACGCGAAGATGCTTGTACGAGGTTCAGAGACCGTCTGCGACGTCCGGGGCGTGCTCATCCTCCACGAGGACGTGGCCGAGCTCGCCGTCGCCGTGTCGTCTGCGGGGAAGAAGAAGAAACTTCTTTTCTTCCTCGCCGAAACGGTACGGTGGACTGGGTGGCTTTGTTGCTGGGCTGGGCCAGTGCTGGGCTTCGGCTTGGGCTGCTGTGTGGGCTGCTGCGGCCTGGTAGGGTAAGTCCTCTCCCCTCTCCTTTTTCTCTTTTTATTTTCTGTTTTAAACTTGTTATTTAAATTCCAATTTGATTTCTGTCTATTTTTGCAGGTTCAAAAATATTAAATATCAATATCACTTCATAAAAATACTTACTGCTTAGTTCTATTGTGTAAACAACTATTTGATGGGTGATTAATTGGTGTTCTTGTGAAGTGCATTTTAAATTTAACATAGATATGGTTTATGTGTTTATCTCAATTGCCTTTTAATTTAGGAACCAGATATATTTAAATGGTTTGAATTTTTTAATAGGTGCATGGTAAGCATATTACTAAATTTTACTAAGGTTCTTAACAATATGAATGGTTCACATATAATTCTCCTTATGGCTAGAGTTTAAATTAAATGGTAATGAGAATGAGATGAATTCATCATTTTATGTGAAGGATTATTTCTAGGGTTTAAGAAGATGGTTTGATGAAATCTATCTTTAATACTCTTGCTTAGCAATTCTGGCTTGGCTTACTTGAAATAGATCCTAAGCTCATCAGGGTTAATTCACTTGTTAAGGTGATTCTATTTCATACCCTACTATTTCATTTGGTTCCCAGAGCAAGTACTTGGGAGGCAAAATAGAATTGAATATTGGTTCACTCTACTCACCAAAGGCATTTAGTCCATAAGCATATATGGCTGGGTTTATTACTTGTGATACATGATACACAAGTTAGGTAACAATATTTTATGTGGGATGGATCCTATATGAAAGGGTTAGAGTTTTAGGAATACTTCACTAATTGAAGTATTGAATAGGCATGAGGCATGGCAGGGTTATATTTATACTCCAAAGTGATACTTGGATTGAAATGCAAAGGTGATCTAGGGTTTTAGTTGTGATCACCCAATTGATACACAACCAAGAATTAGGATATGGACATAAGCTTTGGTTATGTTTCACTAATGGAACATGGCTCTTATCTACAAGATTAAAGGTTGGTTTAAACAAGTAAGATGTAGTTCTACTCTAAAATTCTCTAGGATAGACATGGCTATGGTTAGCATCTATAATCTCTCACACTTCTAATTGTCTTGTAATAGCCTAAGGTCCTACTCAAGATATGATGATATGATCCTCTAAAGATATGGTTTGCCTAGGGATTCTACCTTGCAATATTATGTAGCTTGTTCTTCAGAAATCGATAAACTTTGCATCTTGTGGTATGCCTCCACCTCCTAGCTTCTTCATCTTGATCCTAGCTAATTCACATGGAGTGGCTCTATGTGTTTTCTTCCTTGTATCATACTACAAGGTGATCAAATGGATGAAGGGTGTGGCTCTATTTATAGGCTTGGGCAAGCTCTAGTATCATGACACATAAGTGGTGACTCTTGGGTTGGTTTGATGAGTAAGGTGCTTGGTTGTCATGCCCTCATCCATAGCAATCCTTTGAGCATGAGGTGGCATAGCTTGGAAAGCAAGTCATGTAGATATTTTCATCCCATGTGGCATAGAGATTATCCTCTCATATGATTTATTTTTGGATAGCCAAGTGGCATTTGCTACTAAATATCTTGTGGATGGTTTTATTATTGTGGATGAGTCACTATATCATATTGGATTCGATTTATATTATAATACTGATCAAAAGATCAAAGTTGAAGGTTATTCCTCAATTTTTGGATAGATGGGTTTGATTTCACCAAGGCATGATCATATGAGTTTCAAAATACTCATAGTTAGTTTTATTCAAGTAGTGTGGACTATAATTCGTAATGTAAATGGGTTTAGTTTTATGATATTCCATATACTTAATAAGTTATGATTTAAATAAGAATGTGTGGCTTTTATGCACTTTAGACCCTGTGGTTTAACTTATTTATAAGTGAATTAAATTACACACAAAGGTAGTTGCTAACTTTTAAGTGTTAATAAGTTAGAGTTTGATTCTTAAAGAATGTGTTGTTGTAATTCTAATTCCATTTGATCTAATCCATAGATCAAATCATCTCTACCCAAAATAAGGTTTTAGCAAAGATCACAGTGAAGTTTATAGCGCTGGACTTGATGATCTACTTCAATTCCAGCAAGTCAAGTGAAACTTCAGTTACTGTGGTAAGTTTTATTTGAAGCGCGAAAATTCCCCGGATTTTCTATGCATGAATGCAATGCACACTTTGGTGTTCTCTTATTTTATAGCCTCTAAACCTGGGATATTACAATCGCTAGCGTCGTCCCCTAGCCGGCACCGTACAACCTCGGTGAGCCTCTTCTTTTTTATAAAAAAAACTTAGTTTTATGTGATGAACTTGAATATTAATTAAGTTGGTCACTCATATATCCATGATGTTGTGTACTTAATGATTTTTGATATACATATAAAATGCAGATGAGTCGACAATGGATGTACGGTGACCGGTGCCATCCCGAGTTCATTACTGGCATGCATTATTTTCTCAACGTGGCTGAGGCAAACAGGCAGTCGAATGGTTTCATGTATTGTCCATGTAGTTCCTGTAAGAATATGAAGGATTACTCTATCTCGAAGACCCTTCACGTCCACCTGCTGGAGAATGGTTTCATGCCCAGCTATAATTGTTGGACCAAGCACGGAGAAAGAGGGGTTATATTGGAAGACAACGAAGAAGAAGAGGATAGTGACAACTATCCCTTATTCACTGAAGACGGTGGTAGTAGAATGGGGGAAGACGAAGCTGAAGAAGAGCTCATTTTCGATGAGCCGATTTTTGATGACCCGGATGACGATTTGGGTCGGGCCATTCTTGATGCGAAGATGAACTGCGGAAATGAAAAGGAGAGGTTGAAGTTGGAGAAAATGTTAGAGGATCACAACAAACTGTTGTACCCAAATTGCGAAAATGGTCGAGAAAAAGCTGGGTACCACGCTGGAATTGCTTTGCGGTGGAAGGCGAGAGAATGGTACTTCGACAAGGGATTTGAAAAGTTCTTTGAAAATAATAAAGAAGATGCTTCCGGGGAGAACGTGTTGCCCTCTAGCACGTACGAAGCAAAGAAGGTTGTCTGCCCTCTAGGATTAGAGGTGCAGAAGATACATGCATGCATCAATGACTGCATCCTCTACCGCGGGAGTACGAGAATTTGAATGCATGCCCGGTATGTAGTGCATTGAGGTATAAGATCGGGCGAGATGACCCTGGCGATGTTGAGGGTGAGTCCACCCCCGGGAAGAGGGTTCCTGCGAAGGTGATGTGGTATGCTCCTATAATACCACGGTTGAAACGTTTGTTCCCGGAACAAAGAGCATGCCAAGTTGTTGCGATGGCACAAAGAGGACCGTAAGAAAGATGTGATGCTTTGAGACACCCCGCCGACGGGTCGCGGTGGAGAAAAATCGACAGAGAGTTCAAGTCATTTTCAGATGACGCAAGGAACTTAAGATTTGGTCTAAGTACAGATGGCTTTAATCCTTTCGGGGAGCGAGCTCAGTCATAGCACTGGCCGGTGACTCTATGTATCTATAACCTTCCTCCTTGGTTGTGCATGAAGCGGAAGTTCATTATGATGCCAGTGCTCATCCAGGGCCCGAAGCAACCCGGCAACGACATTGATGTGTACCTGAGGCCATTGGTTGAAGAACTTTTAGAGTTGTGGCGTGACGAAGGTGTACCTGTGTGGGATGAGCACGAACAAAAGGAATTTAACCTACGAGCGTTGTTATTTGTAACCATCAATGATTGGCCTGCTCTTGGTAACATTTCAGGGCAGTCAAACAAGGGATACAATGCATGCACACACTGTTTAGGTGAGACTGATAGTAATTATTTGGGAAACAAGAATGTGTACTGGGGCATCGTCGATTTCTTCCAAAACAACATCACGTAAGAAAGAGAGGAAAGCATTTCGGAGGTGAGGCGGATAACCGAACGAAGCCTACCCGCCCTAATGGGGAAGTTATATATGATATGGTCAAGGATTTAAAAGTGATCTTTGGAAAGGGTCCCGGCGGACAACTGTTCCGCATGATGTTGACGGACACGTACCCATGTGGAAGAAGAAGTCGATATTTTGGGAGCTACCCTAGGAAATTCTTAGAGGTTCACTCTGCAATCGACGTGATGCACGTGACGAAAAATATTTGCGTGAACCTGCTAAACTTCTTGGGCGTGTATGGGAAGACAAAAGATACACCGGATGCACGGCAGGACCAGCAAAGTATCCACGAAGGAAACAACCTGAATCCAGAGAAGTATCAAGGTCCCGCTGACTATGCTCTTACCAAAGAGGAGAAGGAGATCTTTTTTGAAGTCCCGAGTAGCATCAAGGTCCCGTCGGCTTCTCGTCGAATATAAAGGGAATAATAAACATGTCGGAGAAAAAGTTTCAAAACCTAAAGTCTCATGACCGCCACGTGATTATGACACAATTACTTCCGGTTGCATTGAGGGGGCTTACAGGAAAATGTTCGAGTACCCATTGTGAAGCTATGTGCGTTCCTCAATGCAATTTCTCGAAGGTGATCAATCCACTTACTCTACAAAATTTACGAAGGATGTGGTCCAATGTCTAGTCAGGCTTCGAGTTGGTGTTCCCACCATCCTTCTTCAATATTATGACACATCTACTAGTTCACCTGGTCGAAGAGATTGGCGTTCTCGGTCTGTATTTCTACACAACATGTTCCCCTTTGAGAGATTCATGGGAGTCTTAAAGAAGTACGTTCATAACCGTGCTAGGCCGAAGGAAGCATCTCCAAGGGCTATGGAACAGAGGAGGTCATTGAGTTTTGTGTTGACTTTATTCCTGACCTTAAGCCGATCGGTGTTCTGAATCGCGCTATGAGGGGAAGCTGCGTGGAAAAGGCACGCTAGGAAAGAAATCAGCAACGTGTATGGACGGACATTCTTTCACTCAAGCACACTACACAGTTCTACTTAATTCCATCTTGGTGGCTCCGTACAAAGAGGAACACAAGGAGATCTTACGCTCTAAATACCCGGAGCAACGTGAAGATTGGATTGATGGAGAACACATGAAGACTTTCGGCGGTTGGTTGCAAACACGTCTCATGAATGTCACCGATGACGAGCAGCTGTACTTGTTGGCCAAGCAACCATCTTCTACTATATCGACTTTTCAAGGGTACGAGATTAATGGGAACACATTTTACACTTTCGCCCAAGACAAAAAGAGCACCAACCAAAACAGTGGTGTCCGCTTTGATGCAGAAGATGGCAATGGGAACAAGGTCACATATTATGGGTACATAGAGGAGATATGGGAACTTGACTATGGACCTAATTTCAAGGTCCCTTTGTTCCGGTGTAAATGGTTCAACCTGAAAGACGGGTACAGGTAGACCCGCGATGCGGAATGACTACAGTGGATTTCAAGAATCTTGGGTACGACACCGAACCATTCGTCCTAGCCAGTGAAGTGGCTCAGGTTTTTTATGTGAAGGATATGTCTAGCAAACCGAAAAAAAGAAAAGAAAGGCAAGAGGACACATCATACGATGAGCCAAAGCGGCACATAGTTCTTTCAGGAAAAAGAAACATCGTGGGAGTAGAGGACAAGACAGACATGTCAGAAGATTATAATAAGTTTGACGATATTCCACCCTTCAAGGTAAAAATTGACCCAAGCATCATCTTAAACAATGAAGATTGTCCATGGTTGCGTCGCAGTAAGAAGAAAGGGAAACGGGCGAAGAAAACTCAGAAGACTAGCTAGCTACATATAGGGATCATAACTTGTGTATCTCAATATGGAAATCACTTTTGTGTAATGATGTTACTGTATGTAAGATATTAACAATGGAGATGGTTGGCTTGTTTTACTAGTTAAGTCATGGGCTTGTAGGGAAATTTTTCCGAGGCGGAACTTCCGAATATGCCATATATAGGGCATGTGCACCAAGGGCATATTCGAGAAGTTCCGCCACGGGAGATTTCCCAACCCTTTCCGCAAAATTGTTATAGGAGATGGAGTCTTCCACGGGCTTGCAGGAAAAAAATTCCAAGGCGGAACTTCCGAAGATGCCATAGGGCGTGTGCACCAAGGGCATCTTCGACAAGTTCCGCCACGGGAGATTTCCCAACCCTTTCCTCCATCCATGGTGATGAAACTCTCCATCCATGTTGGCTTGTTGAGCTGCTTCCCATGGTGTATCGATGCTCCTTTTATAGGCAGAGCGTCCTTATCCCGCCGACAGCTTTAGTACCGGTTGCAGACACGAACCGGTCCTAAAGGTTACCCACGCATCCTTATCCCACCGACAGGGCGTCGTGCGCTACATACTTTATCTCATCGAGCAGGGCGTCCTTATCCTGCCGACAGCTTTAGTACCGGTTGCAGACACGAACCGGTACTAAAGGTTACCCACGCGTCCTTATCCCACCGACAGGGCGTCGTGCGCTACATAATTTATCTCATCGAGCAGGGCGTCCTTATCCTGCCGACAGCTTTAGTACCGGTTGCACCCACCAACCGGTACTAAAGGTTTGCCTCTGTCTTCCCGCCTATTTTCTTCCCACGCTTTCCACCGGTTCCCGCCTTTGTCTTCCCGCCATTTTTTCACTATATATATGTAGGCTTGGCCACCATTTACATATCACATGTAGACTCATATCTGCAAACCTCATCATTCTCTCCCATGGCTTCCATCGCATCTCTAACCCCCCGGGAGGCGGAGGCACTTTGCGCCTCGAACTACCCCTGCCCGCCGGGCTACCGCGTCCCGACCGGCTGGTTGCTAAGCGTCGGAGGCGTACCGGTCCCTCCAGTCCCTCTAGGTGTGGCGCGCGAGATGGCCATCACGAACCACTACTACTTCGAGCTCACGCCGGGCAGCGGCGGAGGAATCCCCAGTGGCATCCCGACTACAGCCCGACTTGGGAAAGCTTCTTCATCAATCGGCGTGAGAGGGCGCTTTCCAGGCATGAGGAGGGCGGTCCGCCTCCTTCGAACTTCAACGAGGCCGGCCGTCGGCTGTGGTGGTGCGGCCGGACTCTCCAGGGCGTCATGGCCTACCGTGGCCCCCGCCTGCGCTACCCTCAGTCCCAGCCCACGCGTGCTCACCCGCCGACCGGAGAGTACCGCGACCCCGATGCCAGCGACGATGATGACGGCGACTACGACGACTACAGTGGCGACTACTACAGGGCTAGGCACGAGTATGACTGAATGACTCCAACAGTAGAATTTGGCCATGTATCTTTAATTTTCAGTTAAGCTATGTACTTTTAATTCGAGTTCAATCGTAATAAAATTTTATTCCTGCCCTTTCTTTCCCGCCTTTTTCCGTCGTACGTGGCGGGAAAGTTTCCCGCGCGGACGGCGTCGTGGCAAGAGTAAAGAATAGAAATAGATAATATATAGAAAATATATAGAAAATATATAGAAAAGAAATATAAAAAAGGATATAGAAAACAAATAGAAAAGAAAACAAACAGAAATAGAAAAAGAAATAGAAAACAAATAGAAAAGAAAAGAAATAGAAAATAAAAAGAAAAGAAAAGAAACACAAAAGAAAAGAAAAAGAAACAGAAAAGAAAGAAAAAACAGAAAATAAAAAAGAAATAGAAAAGAAACAAAGCAAACGAAAAGAAAATAAAAAACCCTTTGGTACCGGTTGGTACCACCAACCGTACGAAAGGTCTTTCGTACCGGTTGGTGGTACCAACCGGTACGAAAGGGTCTTCTCCTCGTTTACACTTAGCGCGCGGGCCAAAAATCCCCAAATCCTGGTTCTCCCTTAGCCGCGCGCGACGCACAAAGCGAGCCGCCGACGCACCCACGCCGCCGACGCAGCCACGCCGCCGTCGACGCAGCCGCCGCCGCAGCCGCCGCCGCCGACGCAGCCGCCGCCGCCCGCAGGTAACCTCCCCGGCCCTCTCCTCCTTCTTTCCCTCCCTACCGCCGTGCCCACTGCCCTCCGCGCCCGCGCGCACCTCGCCGAAGCTGCCGCCGGCCGCCTCATCCACGCGCTCGTGCTCACGCGCCCCGCCCTCGCCTGGGACCAAGTCGTCGCCACCGCCTTGCTCGACATGTACGCCAAGTGCGGCCTCCCTCGCCAGTGCCCGCAAGGTGTTCGACGAGATGCCGACCAGGGACCTCGTCGTCTGGAACGCGCTGCTCGCGGGCTACGCGCGCCACGGCCTCCCCGAGCACGCCCTTGCGCTGTCCTCCTGGCTCCCACGAGGCTGCCCCCGCGGGCCAGGTAGAGGCAGTGGTCGCGGTAGGCGGTGATGATGGCGTCGCGGCGCGTGATGGCGGCCTCCATGCCCACGGCCACCGCCTCCTGCCCGTCGTAGAGGTGGCAGAAGCCCCGGATGAGCTTCGCCTTGTAGAGCGAGTCGGCGGCGAGGTCTCGACGGTGAGCGGTGAGGTCGAGTCGGAGGCTGCTCGTGCGAGGGGTAGCAGCGGTGTCATGCGTTGCGTGGCGGTGGTGGGGTTGAGACGGCGGAGGATCGCCGCGGCCATGGTGGGTTGGCGACGGCAGAGGTGCCCGGTGTGGACTGTGGGGAAGGAGGTTTGCCCAAGGAGGTGCCAGTGGAGCCCAAGGAGTTTTGCCGCAAATTTACAAGTCAATCCGGAGTTATTGTTAGGGACCATGTACCGATCAGCATTCAAGAGTGGCATAAGCCGAAGAACCCGGAGAGTGGTGCTAGTTATGTCAACTACAAGATGAAAAAATTTCTTTGGGACACGCTACTGACAAAGTTCAGCCTACCGGAAGACATGACGGAAGGCCAGAAGAATAAAGTCAAGGAATGGACATGGAAGAAGATGGCCATACAATTCCAGAGCTTCAAGAAAAATTTATGGGACAAATATAAGAATGAAGATCCAGTATTCGATGATAATCTAGTGAAGATAAAAGATCACTGGGCCGCATTTAAGGAGTATAAGAAATCGTCTACTTTTGTGTCCCGATCGAAGAAAAATACCGAAAATGCTGCAAAGAAGAAACTTCCGCATCATTTGGGGTCAGGTGGCTACAAGAGTGCCATTCCGAAGTGGACAGCGTTTGAGAATAAACTGATGGATCATGGAATCACTCCACGGACATGGGACTGGCCCGAACGGTCCAAGTTCTGGTTGTTCGCTCATGGGGCAGGGTTGGACCCAAAGACAGGGTTGATCGTTGCGAAGGGAAAATGGAAGGAAAAAATTGAGGGAATTGTACCGAAGCTTGTAGATGCAATTGAAAAGGTCAGAAAGGGAGAGTACATTCCCGATCGAAAGAATGACGAGCTGACACTCGCTCTGGGGAACCCTGAACATGTTGGACGGGTACGAGCTCGCCCAGGTCTCACCATGAAGGAAGCGTGGCCGGACAGCGCTGACACTTATAGAAGCCGTTCGCGAAAGAAGAAGAAGGACACCGACATTGTAACGGAGTTGTTATCTAGGGTGGAGGCTCTTGAGAGAAATCAGAGGGCACCTGATCAGCCGCTGTTTCTACAGGATCCACAAGCCGATGCTGCCCCATCTCAGCGAAGAAGCAGTGTCGGTTCCTCGCATCTTGACGGATGTGGAGGAAGCTACCCCGTGGATTATGTCACGGAGAAGACAGATTGCGAGCTACATATGTTAATCAGGACCGCTTCTGTTAAGGTGGCGGTCGGCTATGTGTACCCAAGTGAAGATGGAGCAATGCACCATCATATGCCCATTCCACCTGGTTGTGTTCGTGTCGGGGTGGATGAAGTTGTTTCGGGTTTTGAAAAAGTGGAGCTTGATATTCCTAGAGGTGAAGATGAGAGGACAATGGCGGATGTCAAGCACGGTTTCGCCCTATGGCCTAAGAAGTACGTCGTCCTTTTGGAAAGGCCACAGACTAATACACTTGAGCACCAAATTCCATCGACTCCTCTGGTGGCAGTCTGGTGAGCAGCCAAGTCCACACCTACCCGAGAGGGACCCCAGCGTGAGTCCACCATCTCGAGATCCTCCGCGTAAGACGGCGTCCGTTAAGCGGAGCAGTGCGCCGCCTAGGAAGAAAGCTAGAAAGGAGAAACAACTGCCGCCTGCGAGAAGTTACCTTGGGAAAAAACTCCCGGAGGAAAACGCGGAGGCCGTTCAGGCCGAGGTGAAGAAATTTTTGCACCGAAAGTGCCAGAGATACCTTTCGAGAAGACACTAGATCGGGAGAAAGTTGTGCGTACCGTTGACAATCTATATGACCCTGTACCATCGCCGCCATCTGACTATGCGCGTTCTATTGAAAGGTCGTATGACAAGATGATCGAGGCGACAAAACCCGTTCAATCGGGTATCAGGGAGATAAAAGGGATACACAGTGTCTACCAGCTCGGACAACAACCCGTTCAATCGGTCGCCCCTCTCAAGGTGTTTGACGGGAAGACCGTTCAAAGTTCTCGACAAGACGGAACTGATTACGCCTTAGCTGAACGAGCATATCAGTTTGTTCAAGGGAAAGATTTGGTCGAGAATCTCAGGAAGGTACCAACATGTATGCGTAACTTGCATTCGTGGTACCTTAAGGCCTCAAAGGACGGGATCAGGACTATCATGGTGCGAGTTAGGGAAGAGCACTACTTCCAGGAGAATCTGTGTGAACGTTGACTTCGCCGAAGTCTTTCAGTTATACAATCTCCGGGCCCTCGACAAATCAATCATCAGTTGCTATTGTCTGTAAGTGATTTATTTATTTAATTTGAGAAGTCTTTAGCTCAGCTCGTTCATTGTCTGCAGATTATAATCTTTTCTGCGCTATATTATGCAGATCGAAGATGCTCGAATGCAAAAGGGACGATATCACAGACATTGGGTTCATTGACCCGCACACAATGCATGTTAAAACCATAGAAGATCCTCTCTATAACAAGGATACACCGGAGACTTTGCTAAGGTTTTTGAAGCGACAACGTGACAAAAAGCTAATAATTTGGCCTTACAACTTCGAGTGAGTCTTCTGTCTTATAACACATTATATTTTGCTCACCGTATGTCAAAATTTTAACTAATGACTTATATATATGACACTACATATTGAAACGTGCGTAGGTTTCACTTTATTCTTCTCGTCATCAATTTGGAAATTGGAGAAGTTGAAGTCTATGACTCACTAAGCAAAAAATCGGAACTATACTTGTCTTGTTATTTAATGCTCAGAAGGTAATTTTAATTCTTATCGGTTTGTTTCGTTAATTTCCTGCTATGAACTAATTGATGACTCTTTTATGCATTTTCTTTTGTCGAGCAGCGTATGGGAAACTTTCATCAAGGAAGATACGTCCCGTGAATGGACACCGAAGCTGCGATGGAAGGCGAAAGTAAGTAGTACTACCTAGGTCCACACACCTTTAATTATCATACTTGACTATTGTTTGATTGAATTATATTCTTGTAAAGAAATGCCCGCAACAACCACAAGGGACCGATCTCTGTGGATTCTTCGTTTGCGAGTACATCCGCAGAATTGTCAGCGAGAGAACGAATAATGAAAGAAATAAAGAGGTACAAAAACAATCTTCACAAATTTGTTTTCTTATCATAAGTTGTGCTGAGTTTCGGTAATAGTTGTTTCATGTATTCATTTGTATCTTATTCTTTTATAGTTGGCAAGAAAGCGGAACAAGCTCTCAATCGATGACCGCTTCATAGCAATAGGCGAGGAATTGGCGGGATTTTTCCTTCGAGACGTCATACCACCATTCGCAGAGTACCACTATGAATGAAGATGTACATGTTACATATATAGTTGACTCGAAGAGTACCACTATGCTACATGTAATAGACATATATAGAGTACGCCTCGGAGAGTACCACTATGCATGAAGATCGATCTTCATGCATAGTGCTACTTAATTTGCGATCTTATGCAATTACATGTGTGTTATATTATATGCACCAACTTGCTATGCATCATCTTGATCTTCATTTACTACCTAAACCCAAACGCGTTTCTGGTGCATCGACGCGATATGAAACAAACCGATATCCCTAAACCCCTCCAAAAAACCCTAAAAATCCAATTCTCTGCCGCGGCAGAGATTTGGGCAATTTCCCTGCCGCGGGTGGGAACCTTTGGTACCGGTTCGTATTACCAACCGGTACCAAAGCTCCTTGGCCCTGAGCTCTCCTGGTGGCCCACGTGGAGGGACCTTTTATACCGGTTCGTAAGCAACCGGTACGAAAGGGGGGGGGGCCTTTAGTGCCGGATAATTTGTACCGGTTGCTCAACCGGTACGAATGCCCCTCTGGAACCGGTACTGATGAGAGATTTTCTACTAGTGTAGATACGTATAAAAACGAGGTACAACACAACGCGGGTCATACGGGCCTATACAAGGTTGTACGGACGGTGGACCGACACTGAAATTACGATCGTGGCCCCGCTTATGAACAAATATGGGAAGATCTCCACCGTTGTTGTGTTTGACGCGACTAGAATTTTTCCAGAAGAGGAGCACCGGAGCAAAAGTGGGTGTTCTCCGGTTGCTCTCTCTCAGTCGGTTTGATGACATGAGAGAGGTTTTCACGACAATTTAGGTTGGTATAAAGTGATGGATATGGCATGCATCATAGGTCGAATGCGATACAGATAAGGACGAAGGTTTACATCTATCCTACCTAGAGAAATATAATTATATTTAGGCGCTCCCAGCTGGTCAGACTTAAGTCACCCTGACAGTGAGTCTCCCTTATATGGGATCTATATCTAATGATCCCACGTGCCAGGCGGCTAAATCATCTTACTTGCGGCATGCACTTTCTTGAAATAAGCTTCCGGTCCGCTATATTAATATATATCAATTACACTAATACAAGAATTCAAAACAAACAAAATGCTGGGTAGCAACACAAACATGTTCAAAAAGAAAAGAAATGAAGGCTATGACGAAGTGACAAAAGGATGATTATCTGTGCCCTCTATCTTTAGCCCACCTCGTTGCACGCACCCCAAAGCAACATGTGCCAAGCAACCCCTTTAAGAAGCCCAAACCAAAGGTTCCATTGATTTTCCCGGCATGCAGAGTACAGTGTGCATGGTATTTTCATGATGTCCTCCAGGAAGGAGTGGCGCCACTTCCAAGACTATTATGTTTTTATGACTTTTTTTTGAATATTTTTGACTTACATGAATTTACTTTCATATACATGAAATTCTATCATGGATATTAGATAATTCAGTACGAGCCTTTATTAGAATATTTATCCCACTTGCACGCTCGTGCAATCTTCTATCAAGATATTGTAGTAACAAGATATGCACAAACATAAAACATAAACATATTGTAATACATACAAGTGACATAAAATACTTTGTAGAAATATGGGACTTTGTCATCTTTTTATGTTTCGTTCAATATATATGGTACTTACTTTGCCAAAATATGCCATAATATATGATTAAAATAAAACAATTTAAACAATATTATTGTACTTTTATATTGGTGTATTTGTAAATTTAAGAGCTTGAGTTGTATATATATAAAGTGTGTATATAAGTAAAGTGTGTGATTTATATTGTAGATAATGTTATCACTCCCTCAAGTTTTGCATACAAGGCCCCTATCTCATTTTACAAATACCCCCTCTATGCCGAAATATAGTGTCTATTAGATTTTTTTGAAAGTCAAAACATATAAAACATATAAATTTTGATGGAGGTAATATCATCATCTAGAACATCAAATAAATACAACCATATTTATCATGAATGGAATGTAATAACGGAATCAGATCATGGTGCTGGTAATCTTAATTTTTTTCAAGGCAAATTTTGGAACGACATCATATTTACCTGGTGGATATCTGATTTGACTGAACTAGAAGAAGGAAAACGTGATACCCATTTATGTTCTGATTGCTATCCAAAAGAACACAGAATAGCTCTGTTTATATCAGGCAAAGAAGATGGTGTGACTCAAAATCAACGCAACCTGAAAACACACTGTACTCACACTAGAAAGTTGGCTCTGATGGACAAGAGGATGGAGATCGCTGATGGAAAGAAGAAGCAAGGAGAAGGAGAGAGGAGCAGTGCGGGGGAGAACATCACCCCCATTGCTCGAAGGGCTGCAGCAGGGACAGGGGTTGGACGCACAGGACCTCACCAGCTGGCGGCTGCAAGCGTAGCGGCCCCAGGGAAGAAACTCATGGCAGCAGCGATCGCAGCAGGCACGGGAAGGAAGAAGACGGCTGTGAAGATCCATGAAGATAGAGCCCCTGAAGATGAAGAGATCCTGGTGGTTGATTTTGAAGAAGCAAAAAAGGAGCTGCAGACACCCTGGATCATTGTTGGAAGATACAACACCAAGAGAATTTTCAACACTGCTGGTTTGTTTGCTCGGCTGCGCCACCTATGGCAGCCCCAGGGAGGCATGGTTGAAAAAGGGATCGGCGAGAAGAAGTTTCTGATTGTGCTGGAGCATGAAGGGGATTATAAACATATACTGAAAGGAGGACCTTGGCTGTACCAGAATGATGCATTTCTGGTTGCAAAGTATGATGGAGTCTCATCTGCGTCAGAGGTCCCAATAAACATCATGCCAATCTGGGTTCGAATTCTTGACCTGCCTATCCCAATGATGACAAAAAAGTGGGGAGAGAAGCTGGGAAAAAAGTTTTTGGGTGAAGTTCGTGAGGTAGGGAAGGACAACCATGGACATGTGTGGGCGTCCTTCCTAAGAATCCGTGTTGAGCACAATGTGGAGCATCCAATCAAACGATGGATCCCCATTGCTGCAAAAGAGGGAAGTAAGCCAAAGAGGTATGATGTGAAATACGAAGGAGCACCGCATTTCTGTTTTTTCTGTGGTATTTTCGGCCATAGTGAAAGATCGTGTCTACTACCAGAAGAAGAGAAACTTGTCAGATATTGTGAGGAACAGCGTGCTTCCCCATTTAGGCATGCTGAGAATCGAAGTTATTATGTCCCAGCTGAGGAAAAGAAGACCAAGAGAAGCCTGCATTTCTCACCTGCTAGTTCTGGATGGAAATTGACCCCTGAGACTGATTCGATGGGTAATATTCTCGTCCAAGCTCAGCATGATATTGTGACCTCTGACCAGGCAGCTGTAGAAGAAGAGACACATGCAGTTCCTGAAATGATCCAAGAGGCGCTTGCCGATGCTGTTACAAATCTGCAAGTCAATGATGAAATAGGCAAAGGGATCACAGATGAGCAAGTGACCAAGGCAACCCAGGAGGCAAAGAAAAGAATGAGCTGGACTAGGAACAATAAGTTGAAAAAGAATCATGGCGGTACCAGGGCGATGAGGGTTGTAGGTGGACCAAGGACGATGGCAGTTCCTTCCATCTTGGATTGCCTTCGTGAAGATGGAAGCTTATATGAAGAATTGAAAGAAAATGCTGCCAATGCTGATTGCTTTTCTGAAGACGAAAAGCAAGATTTTAGGCAAGCGCCCAAATTCAGAAGACTCTAGCATGGAGGAAGGAGGACAGAGTTTTGTGATCCGGTTCAGGGGGAATGAAGGCAAGCGCAACAAAGCTCTAGAAGATAACAGCCAAGAGGTGCAGCAGAATGTGGAGGAAGACAAGGAGGAAGAACAGGAGGCAACCAGCCATGGGGCCGCTGGTCAACTGACAGGCGCGGATGATCGTGCCTGTCAGAAGCCATGAGAGCCCTGGCATGGAACCCCCGGGGGGTGGGCGACTCCCGGACGGCTCAGGAGCTTGAACGCCTCGTGCACACTCACCAGCCTCAGCTTGTATTCTTATCAGAAACCAGGAAAAGAAAGGATGTGGTTGAAAACCTCAGGTGGAGGCTTGGACTGAAACATGTGGTTTCCTACCATGAAGAAGGGAAGGGGGGAGGTCTAGCCCTCTTCTGGCATGAAGACTTAGAAGTTGAGTTGTTTAAAATAAATGATAGAATTATCGATGTAACCGTTTTTGATTCGAAAAAAGGAATAAAATGGAGGTGCACGTTTGTGTATGGTGAGCCTAAAACACATATGAGACATCATATGTGGGATATGTTAAAAAAGATAAAACCAATGATGAATTTGCCTTGGCTTATGTTAGGAGATTTTAATGAAACCATGTGGCAGTGTGAACATTTATCAAAAAAGAAAAGAAATGAAAAACAAATGTTAGATTTTAGAGAAGTACTTTCTCATTGTGATCTCCATGACCTTGGCTTCAGTGGAACGCCTTGGACTTTTGATAATAAACAAAAAGGAAAAGATAATGTGAAAGTTAGGCTAGATAGGGCAGTAGCCAATCCTAGCTGGACAAACATTTACCCTCAAAGCCAAGTGACTCACCTTACTTCTTCTCGTTCAGATCACTGTCCTATTTTACTTGATATGTACCAGGAAGGAGGAGGAAATATTTCAGCTCGCCCGAGAAGGTATGAAGCGGTTTGGGAGGCAGAGGCATCACTCATGGAGGAAATACAATTTGCTTGGGAGAAGCATGCAAAACCACATGATCTGGGTGCAGTGGCTTCTAACCTATCAGGCGTGATGGACTGTCTTCAGACCTGGAGTAAAAGAACAGTTGGATCGGTGAACAATAGAATAGAGAAGCTTAGAAAGAAGTTGAAGAAATTAAATCTAAGGAATTTTGATAATGAACAAGAGACAAGAAGAAATATTGAGAAGGAGCTTGACAAGTTACTGGAACAAGAAGAAGTGTACTGGAAGCAAAGATCAAGAATAAACTGGCTAAAAGAAGGTGATCGAAATACAAAAAATTTTCACAGAAAAGCAACCTGGAGATCGAAGAAGAATAAAATAGAAAAGTTACAACAAGATAATGGCTCGGTTATTGTTGATAAGGAACAGATGAAAGAGATGACAAATCAGTTTTTCAAAGACCTATATACAGCGGACCCTGGTGTGCAACCTGAAGCCATTTTAGAGGATATGGTCCCTCAGATCTCAGAGGAAATTAATGAGAAATTATGTGCAGACTTCGCTGATGAAGAAATAGGTACTGCCTTATTCCAAATAGGCCCACTAAAGGCGCCTGGCAGGGATGGTTTCCCGGCAAGATTTTTCCAGAGACATTGGGGAGTGTTCAAAGAGGATATCACTGAGGCAGTAAAAGAATTCTTTAGAACAAAGAGAATGCCGGAGGGTATTAATGATACTGTGATCGTGATGATCCCAAAAAAGAAAAACCCGGTTTGTCTAAGAGACTTTAGACCAATAAGCCTATGCAATGTTATTTATAAAGTGGTTTCCAAATGCTTGGTTAATAGGCTGAGACCGATTCTCCAGGATATAATTGCACCAAACCAGAGCGCTTTCGTTCCTGGGAGGATAATCACTGACAATGCATTGATTGCTTTTGAATGCATTCACTCTCTTCAAAAAAGCAATGATAGAAAAGGTAACTTCTGTGCCTATAAGCTAGACTTAGCTAAAGCCTATGATAGAGTTGACTGGTCTTATTTGGAAGGTGTACTTGTAAAGCTTGGTTTTGCTGAACAATGGATTGGATGGATTATGTCTTGCATCAAATCAGTCTCTTACTCAGTTAGATTCAATGGGGAGCTGTTAAATAAATTCACCCCCTCTAGAGGATTAAGACAGGGAGACCCATTATCACCCTATCTGTTCCTTTTTGTTGCGGATGGCTTATCAAGACTTCTCCAGAAAGAAATTGATGAAGGAAGAATTACAGAGCTGAAAGTGTGCAGACGAAGCCCCGGTATTTCTCATTTACTATTCGCAGATGATAGTCTGTTGTTTTTTGAAGCCAACCCAGATCAAGCAAGCAAGGTCAAGGTAGTCTTAAACAAATATGAGAAGGCAACAGGACAACTCCTAAGCCCTGGTAAATGTTCATTGCTTGTTGGAAATAAGTGTTCTGAGGATCAAAGCCAAGTAGTGGCTTCCATTCTGGACATTCAAACTATAGGTTTTGAGGAAAAGTACCTAGGTTTGCCAGTGCCAGAAGGGCGCATGAAAGATGGTAAATTTCAGCCGGTTAAAGAGAAATTAAAAAAGAAGTTCTCTGACTATGCTGAAAAATATGCGTCTAGTGGAGCGAAGGATGTCCTGATAAAATCTGTTATCCAGGCCATCCCCACTTATCCAATGAGTGTTTTTAAATTCTCTGAAGGGCTTTGTGAAGATTTGATGAAATTAACTAGAGACTTCTGGTGGGGTGATGAAAAAGAGAGAAGACGGATGCATTGGATGAGCTGGGATAAAATAACAAAGAGGAAAGGACAAGGTGGCATGGGTTTTAAAGATCTCCATCTTTTTAACCAAGCTCTGCTGGCAAAACAGGCCTGGAGGTTGATTGCCTTCCCTGACAGTCTTTGTGCAAAGTTGCTGAAAGCAAAATACTACCCGAATGGGGAATTAATGGACACAGCTTTTATCCAGAACCCATCCCCTGGATGGCAGGGAATAATGCATGGCCTAGAGCTCTTGAAGAAAGGGGCTATATGGAGAATTGGTAATGGGGCCAAAGTACGTATTTGGAGAGACAACTGGGTGCCAAGGGGAAATATGAAAATATCTGCTAATGTAAACAACTCACGGTTAAGAAGAGTCTCTCAATTGATAAACAACCATGACCACACCTGGAAGGAAGATGTTATCCGTGATATCTTTATGCCTCATGATGCTGATGCTGTCTTACGTATTAGACTGCCATCCTATGATGATGAGGACTTTATTTCCTGGACACTTGAAAATCATGGCATGTTCACTGTCAGGAGCGCGTACAACCTTGCGCTCGACCTGAAAAACGGAACACCGCCTAATTCAAGCAGCTGCCAAAATGGTGATAGGAATCTTTGGAAAGTCATTTGGAGTACAAATGTACCCCCAAAGGTAAAAATCTTTACTTGGAAGCTTGCTACTAATAATATTGCTGTACAGGTTAATAGAGCTCGCAGACTTCCAAATATCCTGCCTATGTGTACTATCTGTGGGATGGAGGAGGAGACCGGATACCATGCTACAATGGTTTGTACAAAAGCTATTGCCTTGAGACAGGGCCTGGAAAAATCCTGGAATCTTCCACCGGAATCAAAGTTAATTCACACCGGTCCCGACTGGGTTTTGGTTCTTCTGGACAGCCTAACTCATGACCAAAGAAGTAAGATGATGTTCCTATGGTGGAGGGCTTGGCACCATAGAAACAATATCATCTTTGATAATGGCCAGGCTTCAGTGGATAATTCGATTCGGTTTTTACAAAACTATCTCACTACGTTTCAAGGTATAGCTGCAGGTCATATTGTTGCTGATCGGAAAGGAAAAGGTACAATTTCACAAGGAAATGTTCATAGACAGGGGCCAATCTTGAAGGAAAATAATGAAAATAACACCTGGATGAAACCTGAGGAAGGGTGGATAAAGTGCAATGTTGATGCAAGCTTTCTGTCAGAAGGTAAGACGGGCTCCTGGGGCGCAGTAGTCAGAGACAATTTTGGAAAAATCATCTGCTCAGCTTGGGGCTTAATACCCCACTGTCAATCGGCCTATGTGGCTGAAGCAATTGCGTGTCTAAATGGCTTGCAAGTTGCTTTAAACAACTCTGAAGCTGACATGATTATCGAATCAGATAGCTCTTTAACCATTGAGGCTTTCCGGGAAGGGAGTATGGATAGATCCGAAATCAGTATCATCGCAAAGGAGTTTAGAAGGAAGAAGCCACCAGATAGACAAGTGAAAATTTTAAAAATTAATAGAAACTGTAACAAGGTCGCTCATGAATTATGTCAATTTAGTCGTAGAGAGTTGAGTAGTGGTGTTCTGCTAAGTGCGGTCCCGACCTGCGTGTCGAGAGCGGCTTGCAATGATTGTAATCCAGATATTATGTTTTAATTAATATACAACCGCTTTCAAAAAATATTTATCATGAAGTATAATTTTGTCAATAGACTTAGTCAAAGTTAGATAATTTTAACTTTCGCGGAAACCAATGCATGCTATATTATAGCGTGTCCGGGATAATTAATCTTGCTGCTTGTGATGCATGTTTCCAAATGGCTGCATGCATCCTTAGCATTAATAAGCACCATCGCACGTGATAGAAATCTAAGCAATTCTCTTGGGAAGACATGGTGACCTTTTATGCGCAAAAGATCTATTTTCGACAGTGACCTTGTATTAAAAAAAGAGTAGATAAAATGGGAAATATATTTTAATAGTGTTATAGATGCTGCATCAAATAAAAACATGTTAAGTTTTGGGGACAATGGGTTTGTAAATAAGTAAACATGTTTAGTATAAATAGGCATTTTACATTTATTTTCCCTTTCCCACCTCTACCGCCATGATCATCACCACCTCCTCCTCAACCATGGTTGCCACAACCACCATCACTACCGTCTTCTCCACCACCTCGGTCACCACCGCCGCCACCACCTCTGCCACCAGCACTGTTTTTCATGTGATACATGTGGTATTGTGTGTTGACCTAGGGTATCATAAGAACCACCAAAGAGATTTCATGAAACCCGACCACCCTCCATAGAGTGCCTCCACTAGTGCCGGTGAACAATAGAGGGTCGTGTGGCATAGGAACCAACTGCACTTCTCCATTCTCGGATGATGCATTGTACTTCTCCCACGTGGCAAACAACTTCTCAGATTGTGATCGAGTTAGATAAATCTTTGTTAGGTAGCCTTGATCAACAAATGCATTGAATAAAGGACTTCACCATAACCTCATGGCTTGTTCTTTTTTCACTATCTCTCCTTGTCGTATCAAAATCACTAGCTATACGAAGTGGGCTTGTTTTTGTCCTTACCATCATGTTGGACATCTCCATACATCATTACTAAATTCAAAGTTAAGTTACCAACCTTGTATAAACTACTACATGTGGCATTACAAAATATTACCTAAAAATGGTTTCCTACACATCGTATGTGGCACTATTAATCCTAGCCGGTCCCCTTGATCATTGAATGTGGGAAATTAGTGTTTGCAACTAGTTACACACACACACCCCATATCACATGTAGCACATCTAAGTTTTAAAAAAATGCAAAATAAATTATGTACATAGATTATGTTTCATCTACAATTTTTCATCCAAAAAAAAATGATAATGTGTGTCCTAGAAAATAGTGATGTGCAAATAGCAGATGATACTATTAACTTTAGATCTGCAAGGCTGCAACATACTCCTATTTACATTCTTTCTCAATCGGCTTCAAACGCTGCGCATATTGAAGATACAATGTAGAAAACTAGGTTTAGGAGCTATTTGTCTTACCATCTATTCATCTCTTTTATCGATGGTGCCCCTCATAATGCATAGAGACTATAGGATAAGAATTTTTATATAGACTTCAATTTCGAAATATTTTCATCTGTTTTTCAGCTACGACTCAGTGACTTGTCAAACCAATCACAATCGTTAACAATCATCTACTGAGTTTTGTGTGTGAGTTGTGCGCCGAGTTTAAATCCAAAATCAAACTCCGCATGGATTAACAATCCATAGAGCCAATTATATGGATAACCTGGCGGTCCACTCTATATTTTTCTTGGTAATTTCATTGTACTCTATACACTGTGTTTCAGTACAGCCGTATTGGCTTCCTTCAATATATTGTCTTAATTTCAATTCCGCTTTAATTATTCCGTGTTATTTCCATGAATATTTTCACGTTGAGATTTTAATTCCAGGAGGATAACAATGTAGTCCACATATCGAAATTCAATTTAGCTTTCGGGTGCATATGTTCCCTCCACCCAAAAAAACATACTTTTAATTGTCAAAAAAAATCAATAAAAAAATTCTTATGTACATCTCGACGATCTATGTGCGTTCATACAATTCCCTGAAAAGCCGTTATTTTTTGTGAGCGATGTAAAAAGATAAAACATGTAGCACAAAAAGCTTTATTTTTAGCATCGTATTTTATCTTTTTTACACAGCACAAACAACAAGTTGATTTTTAACTCAAAGACTTCATACGCAAGTAGCATGTGAAGATGACACGTAAATTTGGGTTCACTTGAAATATTTTAACATCTTAAAATGTCTTAAAGATGAATTTTAAAATAAAACGATCAAATGCACCTAAAAGCGAGAGCACGACTCCCTCAACATATAAAATATTGCAATAAATTCCTACAGTTTTGGATTGGAGAGTCTTTTTTTCTTTTTTTTTGTAAGTCTTCTCTTTAATTTCGTTTTGGATGTGTACATCCTTTTATATCATTAGAACATGATGTTATTATAGAGACTGTAATTGATATCTCCACGATTTCAGTATATGCTCTTTATAAAAAAATCTAAGAGGTACATATAGGTGAACTGATCACTGATGAGTGGGACGGCACAACGTGCACCGAGGCAAGACGCGGAAGTATATATATGTACCCGCTGCAGGCCTGGAAGAGGCTCTGTGCGCTGTGCTTCGATGCAGGTGTCCTCGGGCATGCTCTGTTGCTGACACGTATCCCCACGTGTCATTCCCGGCTGGCCTGCCGCAGCCACACTAACAAGTAATCCCACGGGAGGTGGAAGAGGGATGGCAGGTAGAGCTGGTTCGGGCCGTGGTAGAGGGAGAGGTTTTGTGCCAGGCGAACCAAATAATTCTGAAGCCACTGATATGGACTGGGGTGCTGAGAATCCTTTCTCTGCAGGTGCTGGGGCAAGGAAGCGTCTGATAGGGGTGGATGGATCAGTGAATCTGCGTGCAAGAGATAATTCTCTAAATTCACATCCAGGGAAGGTTGCCACACAGGTTCAATTACTGGAGAATGGTACTGCAATTGAGAATGGGGAGAAGTCTGATACTACTCCACAAAAAGTGCAGCCACCAAAGAGACAAAGAAAAGGGGTTAATGGTGAGGAAACGGAAGAATTTTTAGGATCGGCGACTGTTGTGGGTATACTTCATGGGTGTACCATCGACAGTGCCTAGATCCGGCAAGCCCGGGTGGCCCACAGACGGTGATGAGGCATGTGGCCCATCGGGCGGCCCAGTTGCTGTTGATCATGCAGGAAGAAGTCCAGCCCAGGATCAGCAGGCCGGATCCGTACCGACCTAGGAGTGACCCGGATCCAGGGAGGCCCATGAGGAACCCGGATCCAGTACGACGTGTATGGAAGGCGGATCCGTGACGTGCACGGCAAGATATTGTTCCGTAGCTAGGCTGTCTGTAATCCGGCTAGGACTCTCCATGTAAACCCTAGATCCGTGCGCCTTTATAAGCCGGATCCCCGGGAGCCCTAGAGGCAGAACTACAACTCATTGTAACAACGCGAAAGCGCCCAGATAATTCCAGACAAGCAGCAGTAGGCCCTGTCATCGTGCAGGTGTTCCGAAGCTGGGTAACTCGCGTACCACCGTCCCGTGTGCACTCCGCCCTATGGCCCCTACTTCTTCTCCCCCTCGTGAGGATCCCTCCTCCGAGGTACCGTCGATTAGGCAACGACAGTTGGCGCCCACCGTGGGGCCTGTGGCGTCTGGAGGCCGGAACCGGGAGGGTTCCGCCATGGGAAGCTACGACGACACCATCGCTGTGGGGCGCGTCCTCTACGCCGGAAATCTGCCGATCGTCCCTCCGGATGAGTGTTGGATTCCGGCTAGGGCAAACCCCGTCAAGCTCTCCATCGTCCCAATTGGCGGCATACACATCTTCATCGGCGAAACCGTTGATTTCGACGGAAACGCACTGGTAAGTAATGTAGCTACGACCGCCGCCGAGCAGGACGCAGCTGCAAAGATCCGATCCGAGTCGCTGGAGCTTTCCACAGAAGAATCCGCCTTAGACCCGGAAATTTCAAATTCTGGTTTTGGTAGCCGGATCCGCGCCTACGTTTTTGGTAGTCGGATCCGCACCTATGTTTCTGGTTGCCGGATCCGCGCCTACGTTTTTGGTAGTCGGATCCGCACCTATGTTTTTGGTTGCCGGATCCGCGCCTACGTTTTTGGTAGTCGGATCCGCGCCTACGTTTTTGGTAGTCGGATCCGCACCTATGTTTTTGGTTGCCGGATTCGCGCCTACGTTTTTGGTAGTCGGATCCGCGCCTACGTTTTTGGTAGTCGGATCCGCACCTATTTTTTGTAGCCGGATCCATACCAAAATTTTGGTAGGTGGATCCGCACCTATTTTTTGTAGCCGGATCCATGCCAAAATTTTGGTAGGTGGATCCGCACCTAAATTTTTGGAAGTCGGATCCACACCTAAATTTTGGTAGGTGGATCCGCACCTACAGGACCACTGCGACAATCAATCTCGCACCGGCTCGTCGGAACGCCGAAGAAAAACCGCCACGACCGACGTTGACTCCGCTCCAAACAGCTAAGTCCCTATTTATATTTAATATTTTAAAATTTTATGATCATGAGATTAAGATTGGTTCACTCATATCCTGAGTCTTTTACCGCTTTCACTGTTGGTCATATCTTTCCCACGATTTGCCTCGCGCTCGTGAAAAACTTTGTACTGTTTTTGCCGCTTAAGGCTCCTTTACGCTGCAAAATTTCCGCCTTCGGGCGTTAGCTTGAGTTTTCTGGCCTACACGTTTTCTGTTGTTTTATGTGTGGATTCCTTAGTAGTGACATCTCGGTACTTAAAGCCGGCCTCTGTTTCTGAGGTTCTTGATTGTTTCGCTATTAAGCGCTATCGCCTCAGCAGATGTTCTGTGTTTAAAGTTTGCCGTCTCGCGAAAAGTCAAGCATATAAACCAGAAGAACGGATAAACCAGCACTTGCTTAAAACATATAAATTACATTAACTGTTCAAGATAGTCGAGTTTTTTCCGCCTTGACAGTTTTATGTTGTTCAACTGCTGCATAGTTTCAGCTTTAAAACATTTGTTCAAAGGCCGTTTTTGTTCCGCCTTACATTTGTTCGTTGAACATGATCAAAGAAACAATTTAATACAAATATGTTTTTATGTTTATGTATCAGGTACATGACACTTGGACGTACAACAGTCCTCGATTTAAGGTGTTTTCAAGCAGATCTAGCATCGCGCGAAGCCCCAGGTGAAGCTAGCCGGATCCAATGAGAGAAGGTTAGGCGGATCCATGGCGTGCACAGCTGGAGAAGCAGCTTGAGTCTTGATTCCGCTATGCTTAGCTGGAACCAACCCTCGGGGGCTGCGGTTTGATCTTAGGTGAAAAGTGTGTTTCTTTTCGGTATCAGTGCTGGAAATTTCCGCCTAGATGCTTGGGATTTATGCTATTCCTAAGTCACATATAAAGATAAAGCTACTCTAAGAGCACCAAGCCGGATTTTCAAGAAAATTCACCTTGGCGCTCGGGGGCTACATCGATGAAGTTCTCTGAGTAACAAGCCGGAAAATTTCCACCTTGACGCTTGGGGGGTAAGTTTCTGAGCATCGAGTCTCCTTGGAGCAAGCCGGCTCAACGCTCGGGGGCTAACTAGCCGGATCCGCACCTATATATTTGGTAGCCGGATCCGCAATTATATTTTGGTAGCCGGATCCGCACCTATATATTTGGTAGCCGGATCTGCAACTAATTTTTGGTAGCCGGATCCGCACCTAATTTTTGGTAGTCGGATCCGCACCTCAACTTACCGCTCAAATCACGCGAAAATGGCGCCAAGATAGGCGGAACCGTTTGAATCTTTTAAGGTTCCGGGTAACGGCGTGAAGATAAGCAAATTCTTGTCCGCAAGCAGGGGAGTAACCCGGAGACATGTTATGTACTGTCGATGGATGAAGTCCCGCAGGATGAGGGTTTTTTCCGACTGAAAGTTGGGAAAGAAGAAAATATGAAGTTAGAGCTCTTCAAGTTTCTCCGCGTTACCAATATTGCCGGAGACCATGATGGACTAGTGAGGCGGAAACAGCAGGTGAAACTCGGAGAACTCTCGGGGGCTACTTGTTGTGGGTATACTTCATGGGTGTACCATCGACGGTGCCTAGATCCGGCAAGCCCGGGTGGCCCACAGACGGTGATGAGGCATGTGGCCCATCGGGCGGCCCGATTCTTGTTGATCATGCAGGAAGAAGTCCAGCCCAGGATCAGCAGGCCGGATCCGTACCGACCTAGGAGTGACCCGGATCCAGGGAGGCCCATGAGGAACCCGGATCCAGTACGACGTGTATGGAAGGCGGATCCGTGACGTGCACGGCAAGATATTGTTCCGTAGCTAGGCTGTCTGTAATCCGGCTAGGACTCTCCATGTAAACCCTAGATCCGTGCGCCTTTATAAGCCGGATCCCCGGGAGCCCTAGAGGCAGAACTACAACTCATTGTAACAACGCGAAAGCGCCCAGATAATTCCAGACAAGCAGCAGTAGGCCCTGTCATCGTGCAGGTGTTCCGAAGCTGGGTAACTCGCGTACCACCGTCCCGTGTGCACTCCGCCCTATGGCCCCTACTTCTTCTCCCCCTCGTGAGGATCCCTCCTCCGAGGTACCGTCGATTAGGCAACGACAGCGACCTCCGCGTTGGAGGATCGCCGGGATCAATGAAACTATGTGGACTGAACTGCCGCGGGCTTCGTAACCGCCGGGCAGTTCGAGCGCTTCTTGATCTTGAGAAGCAATTAAAACCTGATGTGTTTTTCCTGTCTGAGACACATTTGGATAAAACAAGGGCAGAAAATCTGAGGAGGAAGTTGGGGTTTGATCAATACAGTTTGGTTGTGAGTGATGGTCAGAGTGGTGGTCTAATGATGCTTTGGAAAAACAATGTACAGATCATTGAGAAGAGCGTCTGCAAAAATTATATTGATGTAGTGGTACAAGATGAAGTAACCTGGAGGTTCACAGGTATTTATGGTGAGCCGGCCTGGGGCCAAAAACATGTGACTTGGGAAGCTCTTCGCAACTTACATGGCCAAATTCAGTTACCATGGCTTATTCTGGGAGATTTTAATGAGATCTTGTTTAATTATGAGAAGGAGGGTGGCCGGCCAAGGGCCCAAAAAGCCATGCAAGATTTTCATGATGCTTTGAGAGATTGTGAACTGGAGGATATGGGATATGTGGGAGATCTTTTCACTTGGAGGAGGGGGAAGATCCGTGAGAGACTGGACAGAGGTGTTGTAAATGACCATTGGAACACCTTGTTTCCGTTTGCTAGTTTAATTAATAGTGAGACCACTCGGTCTGATCATCGTCCTCTGTTAGTGGACACTGAATATTTGAATAAACAGCAAGGCCGGATTCAGGTACCGAAGAGGTTTGAAGCAAGATGGTTGCAAGAAGAGGAAGTAGAAAATATGGTTAAAGCTGCCTGGGAAAGAGCAAAGGATAGAGGAGAGGAAATAACGTTAATGCAAAAATGTGGTGATGTTCATTCAGAGCTACATATTTGGGACAAAAATATCCTGAAAAGACCGGGTAAAAA
This sequence comes from Lolium perenne, assembly GCF_019359855.2. Lineage (NCBI taxonomy): Eukaryota > Viridiplantae > Streptophyta > Magnoliopsida > Poales > Poaceae > Lolium > Lolium perenne. Next base: position 67,878,474 of record NC_067247.2, read on the forward strand.
ATTAAAAGAATTAAAACAAGATTTGGAGCTGCTTAGGAGGGGCCCTATGACGGATGCTGCTCTTGCGGCACAAAAGGAAGTCCAATTACAGATTGAACAAACTCTGGAGAAGGAAGAAATGTATTGGGTACAGCGGGCTAGAGCGAACTGGCTAAAATATGGTGACAGGAATACAAACTTCTTTCACAGAGCAGCTTCCAAAAGAAAGAAGCAGAATACTATAAAGGGTTTGATTGATGCAAATGGGACAAAACATGAAAACAGGGAAGGTATGTGTGATGTAGTGTTGGATTATTTTACTAACCTGTTTACTTCTGAGATTCCAGAAATAGAAGATACTATACTGGATGATGTTCAAAGGAAAGTTACTGCAGATATGAATGTTGGTTTGTTGGCTCCGTTTACTGAGGAGGAGGTGAAGAAAGCCCTGTTTAGTATTGGTGATCTGAAGGCGCCTGGTCCTGATGGCCTTCACGCTATTTTTTACAAAAGGTTCTGGGAATTATTGGGGGATGATTTGATTAAGGAAGTGTTGACAGCGGTGAATACTATTGCTGTACCAGGGGGATGGAATAATACCACTATTGTGTTGATTCCCAAGATTGAGAATCCTGAAAGTGTAGCTCAGTTTAGACCCATCAGCCTTTGCAATGTGGTCTATAAGGTAATATCCAAAATGCTGGCAAATAGGTTGAAAGGTTATCTCCCAGAAATTATTAGTGATCATCAAAGTGCTTTTGTCCCGGGGAGATTGATTACTGATAATATCCTTCTGGCTTATGAAAGTATACATGCAATGAAGAAAAAGAAGGGGAAGAGTGGACTATGTGCTGTCAAGCTTGACATGCATAAAGCATATGATCGTGTTGAGTGGGTTTATCTAGAGAAGATAATGATTAAGATGGGCTTTCAGAGAAGATGGGTTGATATGGTTATGGCATGTGTGTCCTCTGTCCAGTACAATGTGAGGTTTAATTCTATTGAAACTGATGAATTTCTACCTACTAGGGGTTTAAGGCAAGGGGACCCTTTATCCCCTTATTTGTTCCTTCTGGTAGCGGAGGGCCTTTCTTGTATGATCAAAGGAGCAGAATTAAGGGGGGAATTGGAAGGAGTGAGGGTTTGCCGTGAGGCGCCTATGATTTCCCATCTATTATTTGCTGACGACTCCTTGATCTTGATGAAGGCGGATAGCAGGAACGCGATGAAACTAAAAGAGATCCTTGACAGATACTGTGCAAGTTCAGGCCAGAGAATTAGTGAGGCAAAATCGAGTATATACTTTAGTCCTAATACTGTTGTTGAGGAGAGAGTTGAAGTGTGTCAAGTTTTAAATATCATGACAGAGGCTTTGAGTGATAAGTACCTTGGTCTGCCGGCCCTGATAGGGATTGACAAGTCTGATTGTTTCAGGTTTTTAATTGACAGAGTGGTAGCAAGAATTAATGGTTGGAAAGAAAAACTGCTAAGTTTGGGAGGGAAGGAAACTCTTATAAAAGCTATTGCTCAATCTATACCAGTTTTTGCTATGATGGTCTTTAAAATTCCGAAGAACATATGCAAAGGAATATCGGATGTAATAGCCCAATTCTGGTGGGGGGATGAGGAGGAACAGAAACATATGCATTGGAAGGCCTGGTGGAAAATGTGTATCCCAAAGAAGAGTGGAGGTATGGGTTTTAGGGATTTGCATTGTTTTAACCTTGCTATGTTGTCAAAACAGGTATGGAGATTATTAAGTGAACCTGAATCTTTATGTGCAAGAGTTCTCAGAGCAAAGTACTATCCAGATGGTAAGCTCCTTAATGCAACGTTGAAGGGTGGGAGCTCCTATACATGGCAGAGTATTATGGCTGGTTTGAGTTGTTTCAAAAAATGGTACATTTGGAGAGTGGGAGATGGGACACAGATTAATATATGGGAAGATAATTGGATCCCCTCTAGTCACAATTTGAAGGTGATGACGCCAAAAGGAAATAATTTGTTTACCCGTGTGAGTGATCTTATTAATCCAGTTGATGGTAATTGGGATGAAGAGCTTTTGGAGACTATGTTTTGGCCAGTGGATGTCCACAGAATCAAGCAAATTCCTTTGATACAGGATAGAGAAGATTTAGTGGCATGGCACTTCAATAAACTCGGTCTTTTTTCAGTTCGATCTGCTTACTACTGTCAATGGGATTTTAAATTTGGGAGGAGTAATAGAAATACAAGTATCTCTGAAGCTGCTTCGAATACTGTTTGGGATAAATTATGGGGTCTTGAAATTCCTAGTAAGATAAAGATTTTTGGCTGGAGAGTGTTGCATGGCATGATCCCATGTAGGGGTATTCTTGCAAACCGACATATTGGGAATCAGGGGGGCTGCCCCTTATGTAATGAAGGTTGTGAAGATATGAAGCATATGCTTTTTTACTTGTCAGAGGGCGAAGGAAGTCTGGAGATGTTTGGGGCTGTGGGGGGCCCTGGAGGAAATCTTAATACAGGACAGGTCGGGTTCTGTTATTGTTGAAGAAATTATAAGGAAGGGTGGCCGGCTTCAGTTGATGGATAATGTGGGATTTGCTGAATTAGTTTTATGTGCTGGATGGTATATCTGGTGGGAGAGAAGGCAAAAAGTACATAATGAAGAGATACAAACACCTTTTCGTTCTGCGACATCTATTGTGGTTATTACAAAGAATTATATGATGGCTGCAAAAAAGCCCCAGAGGAAGAAGGAATGGACCTGGTCGAAGCCATTGGAGGGTATGTTGAAAATTAATGTTGATGCTGCATTTGATGTTCAGTCAGGGAAGGGGGCTAGTGGTGTTGTCATTAGAGATTACAGAGGCCAATGCATTGCTGCATCCCAGAAGTTTCTCCCCCATGTGGTTGACGCCCCTATGGCAGAGGCTTATGCTCTTAGGGAAGGACTGGTTCTAGCACAACAAATTGGCATAAATAATTTTGTTCTCCAAACTGATTGTACTCAGGTGGTTGAGATAATGAGGGATGATGGTTTTTGTGCTACAGCAGCTGCGGCCATATATGATGACTGTAGGATTATGTGGAGTGGTTTTGACACAGTAGAGGTGGAGCATTGCCACCGAGAAGCAAATCAGGTGGCGCATGAGCTTGCTAGACATTCTTTTGAAACTAGTAATTCTTGTATTTGGGTCGATGAGCCCCCTAGTTTTATTATTAGCAAGCTCGCAAATGATGTAACATTACTATAGCGGCAAGTTTCTTTCGCACTCTTTTCCTTACCAGGGTACCTACGGGGACTGGAAGGTTTTTAATGAGGCGGCTTGCTTGCTTATATATTAATGGAATTGTTCAAAAAAAAAAAACTATAAACTCTGCCGCTGATCGATGGGCATGGTCAGTTCCCATCGCTGGCCGCACACAAACAACGGGCGAAGCTCCCGCCTCGAAAAGGAACGTCGGTCGTGAAGGACTCTAACAAGAGCCAGAGCGATGGAGCAAGGCCAGCCCAGAGTGGACTGCCAAGCCTACGCCCAGACCATGACGAGCAACCAAGCCAGGGTGTTCGAAGGCCCCGAGAAGGTTACCCCAAGGGACGCCGACGAGCTCAACGTGGAGCGGCTCGCACACGTGGGCTGCGGTGACGTCGTGGACGAAGAGTACGACACCAAAAGGTGAAGATCGCGGAGGCGCTGGAGGCGGCGGCGCTGGCCGTGGGCGACCACCCCGTGGAGCGGTCCGACGCCGCGGCGATACGAGCGGCGGAGGCGCGCGCCGTCGGCCCGGGAGCGACCATCCCCGGCGGGGTCGCCGAGCAGGCGGAGCAGGCGGCGGAGTCCAACGCCACGGTCGAGGACGACGAGGACAAGGTCACTATCGCCGACGTCCTTAAGGTACACCGATACGGCGATACACGTCCTCCGCCCGCGCATGGTGACTTGACTGAAACACCTGACCTCTCTGACTGCACGGATGCATGTCTGGTGTGGTGTTTCAGTGGAACGCGACGGCGAAGCTGCCGACGGACAAGGCGGTGACGAGGGAGGACGCGGCGGCCGCGGTGGAGTCCCCCGGTGAGGCGACCAAGCCATACGGCGTGGGGGCGGCGCTTACAGAGGCGGCGAGGCACAACCAGGACGAATCGTGGTAAATAGCAGAATGTCGGGACGATCGATCAGTCGGTGCTCATGTACCTATATCTAGCGTCCATGAGGAGGATGAATCGAGAACTGAAAATTAAGAGTGATAACTGAATTTGGTCATTGGCAAATTTCATAGCAGGACATCAGACAATTGGCTTATTAATTCACCATCAAATCCAGAATTATCCATCCGATTTATGAGCTCAGCACTGATCGCACCACAAGTCGAACAGATCGCAACGAGTATATATATTTTTTCATTAGTTCGAACTGTCTTTTTTAGAGCATGTACCTGCATCTCTATTCGATCTTATGGGTAAAAGTAAAACAGCAATATTGCGATCAAGTAAAATCCTGTTGTTTATTTTTTTTCGAAGGGCCTGAGGCCGAACTTTTATTGAGATAGCAATGGAGAAAGTACAAGGTCGTGGCAAAACAACGGCTGAGGTAGCCGATAAACAAGTCGACGCCACGAACGAAAAAGAAAGACCTGTGTAGCTCAGGCCAGTAGGACGATCAGCACGAACGCCTCAGAACGAAAGCTACAACTAATAAAAGGAGATGATGCAACCAGCGGCTCTCCAAGATCGCACATCTTCAATGATCAACTCAAATAATCTATCTACCGTGCTGCTCTCAAGCTGGAAGATGTACGACAAAACCATGCGTATATAATACAACAGTATGTACATCGGATGATCGGAAAGGAATTGCGAAAATTCCAGACCGTGACTTCTCCAAGAACCGAGACCTACTCAGCCTCATTGGGCGGCGCGGGCCGGATCCCCGTCCGAGCAGGAAGCGGGTAGCGGGCAGCGATTTTTGAGATTTTTCCGGTGCGGATCTGCGAAGTCGGCGTCCATACCGATCACCGAAACCTCGACGAGGCCCCAGAAAACGGCGCCGACGAGCGCGGACCTGATGGCGGCTTTGAGCCCCTTGCGTCTATGGCGTAGGCCTCGCATGCAGGCGAACGCGACGATGCGGTTCCACGGGTCATCCTTGCCGCGAGCGGAGTACATGGCGGAATCGACGGCGGAGAAGGCGACAAGCAGGCCTGTCCAAGTCCCGGCGAGGCGGGGCGCGTTCGCGCGAACGGCTTGCACGCCGCCGGCGAGGCGGCGGCCGCTGGGCGAGCTGCGGAGGGCCTTGTGGAAGTGGAACACGGACCCGCCCGCGCCACCGATGATGAAGCCGAGGCCCGCGTCACTGGCGATGCAGTCAGGGAACGGTGTCCGCGCCGGCGCCAGCGGCGTCTCCTCGCGTGAGCCCGGATCTGGGTGGGTCATCGTACTCCGGTTGCTCTCCCAGCGGTCACGGTGGGCAAAAAAACCATTGACCGAAGACCGAAACCGAAAAGACCGAGACCGAACCCGAAAAGACCGAGACCGAAATGACCGATAAAATATTGGGTAGAAAATTTTATAGACCGAATTAAGTTTAATCAATTCGGTCATTTTGTTCTGAGTAACCGAATAGACCGAACTGACCGAATTTTACGTAAGACTATCCCGATCTTTAAATTTTGTGACATGCCTGAGATGTGATATTGTTGAATGTTCACAAAATTCTCGAGCGTTGTTACATTTTTGTTTAGTTTTTTGAACATTTATTCGTGCCAATTGATAATAATATATGCAATGAAAAAACATCCAAAATACATCTAAAATGTGGCCAACCTTTTACTAAATAATGTCTAAGTTTTGCGTTGACAACGTCGGCCACATTGTTCGGTCATGACCGAACCCGAACCCGAATTATTGGGTACTCGAATTTGTCGGGTAGTAAAAGTAACAAGTATATTTCGGTCTTCATTTTTTTCTGACCGAATTTGAAATAGACCGAAATACAAAAACCGAATTTTCGGTCATGACCGAATGCCCACCCCTACCCAGCGGACCCAGCAAGTCTGATGACGTGAGATAGGTTTTCACGAGTAAATGACGCAGATCTACCACATTACAGTCGATGATGTCCGAAAACTACCAGCATTGGGCTAGGCGACACTTAACTACCAGCTTTGAGGTCAGGTCGAGACGCGCGGCACTGATCGGTGGAGTTTAGCGCTTAAACCATTTGTTGGACGGAGAAGGAGGGACGGCGTTAGGGCGTCAGCGTGGGCAAATAAATAGCCGTTTAGGCTGATTTTCTTTGCCCCAGCTCACTCTTTCCCCATCTCACTATCCTCCTCCTATGTTCACGCCGCCGCCAGCGCCTGGAGCTCGCCGCCGCCGGTGATGGTCTCGTGGGGTGATGGTGAAGAGTCATCAGACTACCAGAGCTCGGATAGCGACGATGATGTGAGTTCTCTCTCTGCATCCCATCTCTTGTGGTCTGGGGAATGTGGGAAATCTGGGGATCTTTCACTGATTGAAATGAAAATGCAATGTTTAGGCACTGAATACCATCTATGACTCGGAGTATTGCGGGTCAGATGATGGATTACCTGCTGCTCGCTGCAAATGTCGCAAAGTAGCTGGGAGATTTGTGGCTTTCGAGGGATGGCACACTGGCAGGAGGTTTCTTGGATGTGATATGGAGGTGTGTGTCTCTGTGCAGTAATCTAAATTGTGTAGGAGTAGATAATATGTACCTTAGAAAAAAATTATATCCATTGATTTCTGTAGGAAGGGCGTCGATGTGATTATGTGAAGTGGATAGATGGTGAATGGCCCATGAACTTGAAGAAAGCATTGGGAAGACTTTGGGAAATGCATGGTGCTCAGAAGCATGGTAGAACTACTGATGCTCTGGATCATTTTGAACAAAGTTCAAGCTGCATGATGAAATTAGCAAGCTGCACAAGGATCTGAAGATGGCACAAGATGAACTGAAGACAATGATAGGTGAGAAGCAGATGACACTTGCTCTGAAGGCTAAAGCAGAACAAGCTCTGATAGATGCAAGGGCTGAACTAGAGCAGAAGAAGCTCATTGATGCACACCATTCCAACATGCACAAAGTTCTGAGAATTAGGGCAGAGAAGGATAGGGACCTGATGAAGAAGGAGATGGACCTGATGAAGAAGGAGAGGGATCTGATGAAGAAGGAGAGGGATGAGGTGAAGGCTGACAAGAGAAAGCTGGAGTTCATCATTGGAGATTTCCTGAAGCAGAAGGAAGAGCACAGGTCAAAGATGAAGAAGATCATTCAAATTGCCTCAGAGTAATTGGGTGTTTGTATGTTAATTAAAGGTGCTGTGCACCTGGAAGAACTGTAATGGTGGCCTGGCATGTACTTTATCTATTTGGTAGTCTTGGATTGTAATGAATTTTAAGTTATTGTAATTCTGGTGAACAATGTTGTTGCAATATTAGATTGAACTATGTTGGTGAACTATGTAGTTGCAATAAGATGATGGTAAGGTAGTTGCAATATATGGGGTTGTTTTGGACAAGGTCTCGACTGTCGAGACCTTGCCATGTTAAAACAAAAAGTTGTTTTGGATAAGGTCTCGAGGCGATGTCGAGACCTTACCATCCTAAAACATAGATGTGGTTTCGACATCGTCTCGACTCGATGTCGAGACCTTACCATCTTAAAACATAGAGGTGGTTTCGACATCGTCTCGACTCGATGTCGAGACCTTACCATCTTAAAACATAGAGCCAAATAAAATGTTTGACACATAAGAATCATGGAAAGACACATTCATTACTCAAATTAGGACAGATAGCATGTCATAGATGTTTGACACAAAAGAATCATGCAAAGTGACATGATTACATAGTAGTTCACTGGCAACTACTTTGCCCCAACCAAAATGACATCAACATAGCAGTTTGCAAATAGTCCCTTAATCTATGGTAATGCTTCTTGTGATCTCCCATTACCACATTTCTTGCTCTAGTCCTAGCTCTATAAGCCATCCTCTTAGGGACATCAACACCAAAATCCTTCTTGGCCTTGTCAACTAATGTTGTGATGGAAGTGTTGGGATCTGATCTGAACTTGTCGACATATGCATTGCTTAGCCACCTAGAATCCACTCTGCTATCTTTAGGTTCAGTAGGACAACTGTGCTCCAAATGCATCTTCTTTATGCAGAATGTGTTCTCATGCTTGATCTTGGCAGCAATCATATAGAAATTGCATTTATACTGCAGTTTCTTCTCAGGTTTGCACCAAACAATGATTCTGTCAGGTGTGTTCCTGTGGTAGTGGAAATTTCTAACCTGAGTAATGTGCAGCCTTGCCAGTGCCTCTCTGAACTGATAAACATCTTTGAAACAAAGTCTTGGTGTGAATTGTTGCTCAGGATTCTCCCTGTTTTCATCATACCATGTCCTCTCTGGTTGCTTCTTGGCCCTGCTTTTTCTTCCCTTTGGCTGCTTGAATGGCACAGGCTCATGTCCATCATCATCCTCCTCTGCAAGAAAACCTAGGCCATCTTCTTCATCAGATGGAGCCCATTCATCCTTGACAGGCTCCTCTACTTGGGAGTGTGATCTCAGAGTAGGGCCCTGCCTCCTGGGTTTCTTCTTCACTGGCATCTGTGACAACATGTCTTCATAATTAACAGTTGGAGGAGTGTCAAATATATCTTCAACATCAGTTTCTCCCTCACAGTGCTCCAAAGGATCAGCTCTCTTCCTCCTCAACTCAGTTATTGTCTTCTCAAGTTCCTCTGCCTCTTTTCTCCTCTTTTCTTCAGCATCCACAGAGTAATAATTGCATGGATACAAAAAACTGTCACTGCCATCAGATGCTTCTCCTCCATCATCATCTTCATCCTGTTGTGCTTCTTCTTGTGCCCATTCATTTTCATCAGTTTGTGTCTGCAAGGGAAAGACAGGAGACACTGTTTGCAAAGGATGCTCTGGATAATGACCATCCACTTCATCATCATCAGGTGATCTGCCTCTCCCAAAGGGCTTCACTGGAGAAACCACAATTGATAGCTTTCTCTTGTCCCTCATTACTGTCAGAACCAATTTCCTAGCATGTTCATACTTCCTAACCATTTCTTCCACCTTCAAATTGCTATCAATCAGAGCAAGGCCATTAAGTCCCTCCCCTTCATCTTTTACATAGTACAAGGAATCACACATGCCGTATCCTTCCTTCTCCATGACAGACAGTAAATTCAGAAACCTAATGTCACTACGGGGTATACTGATTTGCACGAACTTCGCACCATCGAATTGAAAATACAGCTCCCACATGTCATCAGATGGCCTATTTCTACAGCACAAACATGTGTTCATCACTAATTGCAGAGAAGGTAGCAAGAACACTTGATGAAATCGTCCGCACAATAAAGACAAAGGAAATAAATATTACCTGCTGGGCGACTGGTAGTGGCTAAGCGGATCCTCTGTGTGCCTCTTGCCCGCCACCGAGCAAGCCAACTGGGAAGAGGGAGAAGGTGGCGGCGGGTCCTGCTCCTCCGGTGAGCTTTCCTCGTCCTCGGAATCCCTCTCCTCTCCATCAGCATCACTGGCGATGGCGGCGAAACGGAAGTCGTTCCTAGCAAGAACGAAATGGGGGCGCCCTTCGAACAGAGCTCCGCCGTCCCCCTCCACCCCGCCGCCGCCACCTCCACGCTCCATTGACACAGACGAGGGAGATGCGTTTGACTCCTTCGGGTGCGGTCGGGGACTTATTCGGGTGCGTTTGACTCACTGTACAGACGTGCCCTAACGGCCGTTAGTCCTTCTCCGTCCAACAAATGGCTTAAACACTAAACTCCACCGATCAGTGCCGCGCGTCTCGACCTGACCTCAAAGCTGGTAGTTAAGTGTCGCCTAGCCCAATGCTGGTAGTTTTCGGACATCATCGTCTATAATGTGGTAGTTCTGCGTCATTTACTCGGTTTTCACAGTAATTTAGGTTGGTAAAAATGATGAATATGGGAGGCCACATGGGTCGAATGCGATACGGATAAGAACAAGGATTTACATCTGTAGAGAAGGTATACAAGAACTATACTTGAGGCGCAACCAACTTAAGTCAACCTGATTCAGAGTCGCTGACATATATGGACTCCATGTCTGATGGTTCCACGCGACAGGGACTTAAGTCATCTGACTTGTGTCAAACACTTCAGCTCCTCTACAATTGACTTAACCTGAATTTAATAAGTATATTTTTCTTGTCAACCAAGGCGAATGTAAACGAAGGTACAAACCAAGACAACATTTACTTAGCAACCTCTGTATGCTAACTGCAACAAACTTGTAGGCTTGTAGCGCAAGCCCGGCAAAGAACTCAACATTCATCTGTTTATTTTCTTCATTTTACCTCTGTCACCCCCTCCCCCGCTTGCGTGTTTCAGAGCACCGCAAGTTTTCACCTCTGCCCACACCATATGATATTTGCGTTATCACCGGTGGCATCAAGTTGAGGTGTCGCTAAACCTCAGGAGATCTCACGCGTTTATACGGCATGCATCACCATCTCTTCGTTGTCGTTGTCGAGTTTATCTTGCACGGTGAACCACGACTAGCCGTAGTCACTGCTCATTGTTTCTAACGAGCTCATTCCGCCATCTATCACCATCCCATTTCTCCCTCTTCATCTTCCCCTACTTCGTAGCTCCACTCTTCTTCTCCTGGTACTCTTTATGTGGCACCCTCCGTCTTCTAATGTGTCTTCATTATTATTTGTTGGGATATATTATTTCCTATAACGTTCCGTGGACTATTTGTTCCTTTTTATTTTTGACTGGGTTTGAATGCCTTACCAATATGTTCACACGGAAGACTGTTCATGTTTGGTTGGATGACATGGGCGCTCCACAATTTTAAAATTGTGGAGATGTTTATAATTAAGAACAAATACGAGATACTGAGTTTACAGGTTTTCTAGTAGCAATTACGAAGCAAATAACTAACCACCAGTAAGCTTACAAGATCAACATATTGCCTCTCTTTCCAACAACACATACATTTTTTTTAAAGATCACCATAGATTGAACTTCTCATCACCAACATATTGGTGTGATAGCCTCCATGAGGAAAGTTACAAGAACGGATAAATCGATCAGTATCCCCATTTCTTAAATATTACTAATATCCATCTTGACTATACTCATTTCTCTCCAGGGATAGAGCAGTAGAAGATCAAACCTATAAGAGTTGGACGAACCTCTTTGATTTTGTAAAGCCGCAAATATTCATTCTTCTCAAGGAGCGGGACCTTGTGATCTTGTGCACTTTGGACAAAGACGGACTCAATTTACTAAACAACTGCTCTATCACAATTAGCTCCATATGACATCCACATTAGGATAGTGATGCAGTCTACATGCAGTCTTCTTATTCCTTTTACTAAAACAATTTGGCTTTACTACTAAACTGCTAGTATGGCACACATCTCTCGGTTTGTCAATGCATGCCGTCCCAAAAATCATATAATGTTGTTGCTTTCGCTGTTAAAATATGTAAAACTATGCACATTCTGAAACTAAAGATGCTAATTTTTATTTGCTATGAAAAAATTCCAATACTGCAAATTTTTAATATTTTCTATTGACATATACACATAAAAAGCAATGTTCAAATGTGTTTGTAAGAGGAATCGTCAATGTCCAAAACGACATGTATAACATGTGTGCATCTACTTATACTAGAAGAATGTGGATTTGGTTAACACAATATATAGCATGTGTGCGTGTGGTGTGGAGAGTGGACGAATAGAACCTGGCGACATATGAACCTGCGTCAAGTCGTTATGTGATTGGTGCAGAAATATGTGTGGGGTCTACAACTAAAGGTAGGTATTCTGTGTACCATGAAAGTAATCAGAGCTGAATACATGAGTGTGGGCCCTGTTTGTGGGCAGAGAGTGTGTAAAAAAATGGGCAACAACCTGGTCCCCGCACGAGAAATTCAATGGTGACACCCGTACGTCCCCTTCCCACCTCTCTCTCTCCTCGAGCTCTCGTCTTTCTCCACAGCCGTAACAGTAACAGCTACATCAGGCTACTGCTCGCCGCCCTGAGCTTCGAAAGCAGCAGAAGCAAGATCAGCCTGTCGATGCTCCAGTGATGTACCGATTGATCTTGCAAACCAGAGCTGGTGGTTGGCACAGCCGATTCGTGCCGCCCGTCGCAGGTCGCCTCCTTTGCGTCGCATCGGGTCAGGTCACGCCGCCTCTCCTCCCGCGCGTCCGCGCACAACTGCTCCTCCAACGTGCGGGCGCCCCGCTCGCTGAAGAGGCTGTCGAGGGATTCGTAGGCGCCATCGTCGAAGAAGAAGGGGAACTGCTCAGAGAAGAGGAGAACGTCGAACAACACGTCGGTGTCATGTGGCTCCGTGCCTTCGTCCTTGGCCGCTTCGTGGCGCTGCCACCTGCTCAGCTTCGAATTTTGGGACGGGGATGGTGGGGTGCGCCGCGACCTCGTCGAAGGCGGACATGCCCTGCCACGAGAAATCCGGCAGGGCGTCGCTAGACTGGGAGCTGTGGCTTGATTCAGCAACGTGCTTGACGACGGACGACGCATGCGCCGCGGCGACCTCTTCCTCCTCGTCGAGGATGACGACGACCGGTGTTGTTGCTGCCTTTGCAGCCGGACCCGCTTCAGCGACGGGAGGCGGCGTCGTTGAAGACGGAGGGTCGTCGACACCCTGGTCCGCAGCGACGGGGAGAGTCGCTGTGGCGCACGGCGTGCGCGAGCAGGTCGGCGCGGCCGCAGCAGAGCACCACGGCCTCCTGCTCGCACCAGCTGACGGCAACAAGATCTGTCGCGCGCTCCAGCGAGGACTGTGTGTGGTCCACGCCTCCATTCGCACGGTCCAGCGCCTCCGCGGTGCCGTCGCCGCCGCTTTGTACATACTCCGACCGATCTTGGGGCTCGAACGCCATCTCCGACACCGATGGCCGCGGGTTGGACGTCACTGGCGAGGGAGAGTGCCTTAGCTGGTACGGGAAAACTAGTCCCCCCCACCCGTCTCTCTCCTCTGTGATGGGTCCCATCTATGTGTATTCATGTCTGTATTGTTGACTTCATCGTAAAAATTCCAACCTGCTGTGGCAGGCCCATCTTTGTGCTAGCCAATGGTAGACCGAGTTCTGGCCGGAGCATATGCCAGCCGGTTCATCCGAGGATTTTCCGTGTGCGCCTTCATATTCACACCGATGTCCACCATTCTTAAGTACACTAAAGACTGATACTGAATTCGGAATCAGATTCTCCTATTCTGATGATCTAATTCTTATGAATAAGCATGTCGCTGCTGGCCTTCAAAATTGCATATTTAATATCACATTTAAAAAACTGGAGAAAAACGGAAGTGACGATTTTAGTCATAGATATTGGTGTCGTCGATTCGTGAGGAAAGTTACAAGCATGAGCAAGTCGGTCAGTACTTTCCTCTTATAGCCAGGCCTCTTCTCCCCTGGCCCTGCGGAAACCTTTACATGTAAATACTCTGTACACGTTGTAGCCAAAGAGATAACACATGTGCAGCTAGCTGGCTATCAGATCCCAGAGATGGATTCCGTTGATCAAACCAATAATTTGTACAGCTCTCCGTGAGTTACCACTTGAAAGGTTCAGAGATCTAAAATCTGGTTGGCATGCATACACGCTGACAGCTTACGACATGCAGTGCATAACTAAAACATAACTAAATAGAAGGACGCGTGCCCTCACTGGTTGACCACACACTGGCTACAAACAGTAACCAGGGAATTGAAAAGGAAAAAAGAGACGATTGAAGACATACATAGATGCAGATTGAGCGCTAATTAGGACTTCTAACATATGCACCCTCTCTCGGTTGCACGTCTTGTTGCCGGCCTTGAGTTTGTTGCTGCTTGCTCTGATCTCATCTCATCACTGCGATACGATAAATACAACATAAATACGTGAACAAAATAAATTTAAAGCATACTAGGTACTGACCAGATGCTAAAAACATATGCACGGTATATATGAGAGAAAATACAGTTCCACTTAGCAAATGCGAAATGGGACGAATTAAGGAGCATCCCATAATCATGTCAAACCAACTAGGCAGATAGACAACAAGGTAATAAGCTGCAAATATCCGGTGCTTCCTCCAGTTCTGTATGGTCATTATATATATTGTACCTAGTACCTACACATGATCATACCCCAAGAAGAAAAGTTACAGAAATAAATCTGGATTCGAAAGCTGACAACATCTTTTTACGTGACGATGTTTATATTACCATTAGCACGTCCTAAAATTCCATTTGAAAAGAGCTCAAGAAACAGAAGAAATATAGACTAGAATGCGAATAGCATCGAAAAAGTTGTATCCACGCCAATTTGAATGGTGTGGTGCCTACAACAAAGCTATGAATCTGATATTTTTCTTTTAGTTTTGTAGCATGGACGCATGGTAGATGGGTCATATAACAAAGGTTGTTAATGTTTCTTTTTGAGTCTTTTAGTTTTGGGAAGTTGGAGCACAAAGCAAGAGGTAGTTTAGGGTAGTTGATTGGTTGAGTGTACGTAATGGGTATTAAACTCCCAGAAATCTCTTACAAAGTTTCAGGATCAAATCTGAGTTTGAAGGTTGACAACACTTTCTTTTTACATGACGTTGTTTACCGTTACCATGTCCTAAAATTCCATTTTCAATCAAAACAAGTCAAAAAAGAAAAAGAAATACAGGTCAGAAATGATTAGAAATCTCTTACCATGCATGGAGAGGTAATAGACTTTGAGCTCTCATCCCCAGGTCCCTAGAATTAACAGCGAAGAAACAGATAGTGCAACTGCTGCGACAAAGCCTCCGGCAGAAACGGCGACACCTGAAAAGAGAAAAAAAAAATCGTAGTACTGTATGAGTTCACGGTAGTCATTTTGTTCTCCTTGGAGGAAAAATATTACTCCCTCCGTTCACAATTACTTACGTTTTATGTTTAGTTATAAAGTCAAAACTTTGTAAAATTAGAGCAATTTACGATAAAATATCAGCATCTAGAATAAAAAGATCTGTTGCATTAGAATGGTGACAATGTAAATTTTCATATTATATGTGTTTGGTATTAAAAATATTAATATTTTTTCTTGCAACTCAGTCAAACTTGACTAAACCGAGAGAGAGCTCACTGTCAGAATGAGGCGGCACGGAAGTGGAGACTTCGAACCGCAGGTAGCAATTGAATCCGACCACCGCAGCTGCAACGCCGCCGTCACCGCGGGTGGCGTCGAGGTCCCAGTCCATGGCCTGCGCCGACTCGTACAGGCAAAGGCTGCAGTCGACCTCCGGACGATCCCTGGGGCACTGCGCGAGGACGCGCACGGTGCTCGTCACGGTCACGGGCCAGCCGTCGTCGCAGGTCTCGTCCGCGGTGACCAGCAACCGCGGCCCCTTGATGTCCAAAACCGCAATCTTAGCCCGGAGCTGAGCCGAGACTACGACCTTAGCGTGCACGTCGCCGGGGTAGTATGCCAGGCCACCGACGGGGACAGGGACGGCGACGTGGCCCCGGAGGAGGACACGCGAGCGGAAGTCGTCCTCGCTGGACGAGGAGTCGTCGGTGTCCGCGTAGGCGACGAAGCATCCGTCGGTCCAGACGCCGGCGCGGCGGGTGGTGGCGCCGCAGCCTGAGGTTAGGTTCCTGGCCGCGACGGTGAGGCACCTGAGGCAGTCGGACGGCGCCGGCGTCTCGAAGTCGAAGCAGAGCCCGCGGACGAACGCACGGTCGCCGCGGCCGGTGGTGGAATTGAGGGAGGCGAAGCCCGTCGGCGCGGCGGCGGAAGGGAGCGCGTGGAGGAGGCGGAGCAGGGTGGCGCGGAACTCGGTGTCGTTGGTGAGCGCCGGCTCCGGGTCGTAGCACTGGGTCAGGAAGCTGCCTATGTGCGCGCGCTTGTCGATCAAGAAGCTGCCTGCGTGCAAAAAGGATTACAGGAGCCCAGACGGTGATCACGTAATGCTTTTCCAATTAGGTTTACACTTTACAGTAATTTTCAGAGAGAGAGAGAGAGAGCTCACTGAAATTTTTTTGAGGTAGCAGGGAAGTGGAGACCTCGAACCGTAGGTAGCAGTTGAAGGCCACCACCGCAGCTGCAACGCCGCCGTCACCGCTGGCGGCGTCGACGTCCCAGTCCACGGCGTGCACCGAGTCGTAGAGGCACAGGATGCACTCGTCCTCCGTACTGTCCCTGGGGCACTGCGCCAGCACGCGCACCCTGCTCCTCATGACCACGGGCCAGCCGTCGTAGCTGGTCTTGTCCGCTGTGGCCAGCATCCGAGGCCCCGAGATGTCCGAAGCAGCATCGACGGCCCCGTGCTTAGCCATGGCGACGACATAAGCATGCCGTCGTAGCTGGTAGTCGGAGTAGTTTGTCGCGTCGGTGTCAGGGACAGGGGCGGCGACGTGGCCCTGGAGGAGGACACGCGAGCGGAAGGCGTCCTCGCTGCGAGATGAGGCGTCGGTGTCCGCGTAGGCGACGAAGCACCCGTCGGTCCAGATGCCGGCGCGGCGTGTGGTGCTGCCGCAGCCGGAGGTGAGGTTCGTGGCCGCGACAGTCAGGCACGCGAGGCAGTCGGACGGCACCGTGGCGTCGCCGAAGCAGAGCCCGCGGACGAACGCAGTGTCGTTGCCGGCGGAGTGCAGCGACGCGAAGCCCGTCGTCGCGGCGGCGGAGGGGAGCGCGCGGAGGAGCTGGTGTAGGCGGGCGCTGAACGCCGTGCCGTTCGTGGCGTCGGTGAGCGCTGGCGCCGGGTCGTAGCACTGGATCAGGTTGCCTGTGCCTGTGCGCACGATCTTCTCGCAGGAGCCTTTGACCGGCATCACCACGACGAGGAGGGAGAGAAGTAGCCAGATCCCTGGCAACGCCATTGTTTTGGAACTTTGGAAGTGGGTGGGAGGAGGAACGAGGCAGAGCTAGCTATGAAGTGGTGGACAAAGTGAGGAGCTCCAGGAGGGAAACCGCACGAGCCTCGACGCAGAGAAGAGGTGAGTTCTTGCACGAAATAAAGCCCTCCTTGCACCCAACGCGCTTGCAATCACTTTTTCCTGTTTTTCCAAACTCGTGAATTGTGGCATCGAGGTGAGATTCGGTGTCCCCTTCGCTTCCACTATCACTAATGTTGAAGGTAAGTTAGCCCACGAAAAAATATGGGAAAATTCTAGCTATTCATAAAGGATCAAAGTTTACAAAAAAAAAAAAGGTGCACACCGAAGCAAAAAAAGATTGTGGCATTACTTCTTCTGAGTTCTGACCATGGTGTGGACACGGTGACAGCGGTAGCATGCAAAAGAAGGACGATCACCACACCAGGAAGTAATCGCTGTGTGTGCCGAGAGTGGTAGTTTTTGGCCATCATACATGTGCAGCTGTGCTGGCGTCGGATGAAAGTTGAATTAATGGAGATGAACTTAATTTGACGTAACTTTTTTAAAACAGAGGTAAAAGATTTGCCTCATTTTATTAAGAGTTATATACATTTTTGGTACCACAACTTGCACTGGATGTGCAGTTTAGTACCACAACTTGCAAAACGAGCATCCGGAGTACACAACTTGCACCGAGTGAGCAAATAGGTCCACGACCAATGAGGAGCGGACATATAGCATTGTGATTTTTGCAAAAAAGCACCCTTTATATTTTTCTCTCACAAATGTGACCTTGTTGTTTTTATATGCAGGTCCCACCTGTCAGAACATATGAAAAATTGAAAACAAAGTAGCGCTTGCTAGGAATCGAACTCATTACCTGGATCAACCTCAAAAACAAGGTTGCCACCGAACCAGGCAACACTTTTGTGAATTGTAGTCGGACTTCACTATATTATACGATTGTTGTATGGACGCAGGCATCTCCAAATAGGCTTAAATACATGTATAAAGATATTCACATCGTTTTAACTTCCAAAAAACTAAGTTAATATTTCTTCTCCAAGCACGCGAATAACAATAACGCGAGCTAGGTACACTACGTGATAGGATGTTACTGTTGTGAAGACTTGTTGAACATACGTCTGTTGCGTTCGTTGATAGTCCGGAGCGTGGTGGCATCGTAGGACACGCACACGATGGCGTCGACGGTTTCCGTAATGAGTCGGTAGAGAGCCAAAGAACAAGGGGGTGTTGCACTACCACATGCCACAGCAACGAGGGAACCCCTCGCCATAAATGACAAGGTATCAACTTGTCAATGCCTACGGGTTGTAGACTAGGGTTTAGTTAGAAGTAGAGGGCAAGTAGATCTCGAAGGTTTCAGCCGAAAAGTGCTCGACGATACGAAAGCTAGGGTTTGTGAGACAATGAATCGATGCTTCCTTTGTCCCTCGACTCCCCCTTATATAGGAGGTGGAGCCGAGGGATTTTTGATGTACAAGTTACAGAGTTCGGGAAGGTTTTCAACTCCTCCCGTAATATTACAAGTGTTCTTTCCTAATACAACTCTAGCTTTCCTTAACTAACAAGTTGGGCTTCTGAATTCTTCTTATCCTTCGGGTCGTGGGCCTTCAATAAACCCCGGGTACCATCTTCGGCAGACCCATTGGGGATGCCTATGTCAGTAGCCCCCGAGATTTTGCTTGAATCGTAGAGTCAGGGAAAATCTCCACCTTTATTTTTATTCGATAACTCTGAACTTTATCATATATTTTCGCATACAAATTTCTATATTGTACAGGGATAATGGTAGTTGGGGCTAGTTCATCTGACGGATCAGGTACTAGTTAACTGCTCTAGTGGCAATCCGCAAAAACCTACTTCAAGATCACGTCCCTGGACATGATCTCGGGATACTGGTGTAAACTTCGACAGGTGCCGCTTAAGGTCTTACCATTCTGTCGAGTCCCAATCATATTTATTGGGTACCTAACGCGTCCGTTAGGATTTTTCTTCGTATCTATTGATACGGATAAAAGTAGCAAACCGACGTCAGAGACGGCGCCACGCCACACAGAACGGATCCGGGGTCTTACCTTCGCAAAGTTTTGCGGCATTCAGAAATTGTTCGCAACTTTGGCGTTCTGAGAATATATTGTCGAGTGCTTTTTCGGCCGTTGGAATAGCACATTTTATTGAGTCATTGATTACTTATATTTCTCTCCCGATGGGAGTATATGTAGAGTTATGTATATAACTCGAAATATGCTCACTTTTTCTTCTTCTTTTTCTCTCTCTTTTTTATAATTTCATCGGGCACGCGAACAGCGTTTCCGATGGGAGTAGCCCCCGAGGCTACAACCAAGGACTTGTGCTTGGGTGTAGGCTCCACGCCTTATGTCGCTATATTTTTCACCTGTCGCATAATTTTTCAAATCTCTCGGGTGCGCGAACAGCGCTCCCGATGGGAGTAGCCCCCGAGGCTATGAACAAATACTTGTATTTGATCATAGGCTCTCGCCATTTCTATTTTGTCTTTCTCGAATTTTTCATTTTTCCAAAGTAGCCCCCGAGCATTTGATCAAAAACTTGTATTTGATCAAAGTCTCTCAGAATAGTCCGTAATCTTCTGCTGTCGCCTTTTTATGAAGCTGCTTAGTCGAAACTTTCTTTTATTAATCTGACATCACTGCTGACGATAGCCACGACCACTGTTCCTGGAAAACGCGAGAAGTTCTCTCTCACTGCCTTGCGGGCCCAAATTATGCATCGTATTGACACGTCGCGCAAGTGGGGGACACACGTCCTCCGCTTTTCCTGGCGCACGTACTGTAGTGCCTATGCTTTCTCGTCTGTATGAAATTACTTTTTACCCCTTATCCACGTGTACACCATCTGTCCCGCAACCTCTCAATCCAACGGTGCGTCGATTCACCGCACCTCTATAAAAAGGTATCATCTTCCTCCTTCAGTCTTTTCGCACGCGCCGCACCTCTGCTTCTCCTCTGCCAAATCCTCCATTGCTCCTAGTGCTGCAAGCTCGCAACCACACTCACACCCTCCGCCGCCAAGTCCATTGATGCCTCCTCGCATCCGTTTGACAAGGTACAACACTCCGGAATCAAGAATGGCGACGGCGAATCTAGGAAGCGCAGAGTGGGAAAGATCCAAGATCTCTGCCCAAGACATCAATCTGCTGAAGAAGATGGGGTTCAGCAAGAAGGAAAACTCGCTCCACTTCCCCAAGGAGGAGAGCTACCCCAAGCCTCCAATCGAGTATCGGGTCAGTTTTGCTGACCACCTCATCCGAGGTCTTTCTCCCCCAATCCACGAGTTTCTTCGTGGTCTTTTGTTTGTCTATGGGCTTCAACTGCATCAGTTGACGCCCAATTTCATCCTCCACATCTCTATTTTCATCACATTGTGTGAGTGCTTCCTCGGGGTCCAACCTAATTGGGCTCTGTTGAAGCGTATTTTCTGCCTCCGCCGTAATGGCTCCCACAACGTCGCCTACAATATTGGCGGCGTTGTTATCTGTATTCGCTCTGACGTCGAGTATTTCGATGTCAAATTCCCCGTCCAAGGTTGGCGAAAGAAGTGGCTATATATCCGCGAAGAAAGCTCCAATCCAGTGGAGGAAAACATCGCCCCTTTTGATGGAGAAACCAAAATCCTTCGCCGCCGTTCCTGGGATGCTGAAGCTACCGAAGCAGAGAAATTGGCGACAGAAGCGCTGTTGGGGGGATAACCCCTGGTATGCCAAAGGCATGCCAAACCGGATGGTTTGAGCCATCGAGATACCGGTTCAATGTTCTTGCCGGAAACAAAGGTAGGAGTTTGGGCTAAGTGAAGCCAAGCCGGCATCCCCAAAGGGGTATGCCGGAACCCGGTAAAGAAGTTACCGGAAAGAAGGGCCTGTCGGCAGGACTGGTCAAAGATTCTCTTCAGAGCAAGAAGACAAGGATGAGCTAAGCAAAGTGACTTTAATCAGAGCCCTGGCGCCAAAGAGAGGGATGACGCTAAAAGAAGCCGGAGGACATCAGCAGCCCTGATTAAAGAGGACCCCGGCGTTATCTATGATTAAAGTAGCTTTGTAAAGTAGTTTGTCCAGTCAAAGATGCCATTAGGGTTTCTTGTTCTGTAAGCCACCCTCTCCCCTATATAAGGAGAGGGGGTACTGCCTCTTACAGGCGCGAGTCCACAGAAGGAATTAGACAACTGAACCTGTAACCATGTTGAGATCTATGAAGCTTGCGATCTAGTAAAGAGTTCTTCCTCTTGTCTCTCTTCTTGTATACCGGCCTCTGGTTGTGTTCTTGAGGAAAGCATCCGGAAGTTCTTCCCATCTAATCGCAAACCCTCCCCCGAATCCTCTAGCGTCCATTCGGCCCCAATCTAAGCCATCCTATGGCATCTGCTCGTTCACCACGACGACAGTTGGCGCCCACCGTGGGGCTGGAAGTGGCGCTTGAAGGAGTTCACATTCGGGCGGGCATCCTCGAGGTCGCCGGCGAGCGTATGGTGTCCGCGCTCGTGCAGCGCATCTACGCCATGGACTTCATCAACGACAACGCGGGCTGCTTCGCCAACGGCGGCATCTTCCCCAAGAACGGCCGCATCATCGAGTTTGGCAGCCACCGCGTCTACTTCGGCACCGTCCCTGTGCGCCAGCGCCTCTCGCCGGTGCTGGTGGCACCGGACCCGCCAAGATGGCTCTGTGCTGGCCGCGCCGCCGGCAGCGTCGAGGTAATGATGACCAGTGTGGTTGGTGCAGGAAAAGAGGCTGTGGGTGAAGGTGCTGGTCGTGCGGTTTCGACCCGTGCGGCCAAGCCACCGCTGGAGCGCGACGCAGGCGCAGCGGGAGCATCATCCGCACCACCGGAAACACCGCTCCAAGCGGCGATGAACGTCCTCGCCACCCCCATCGCGCAGAACATCGATCCGGCAGCGGCTCAGGCGGAGCTGGAGGCGCAACACCAAAAGGTGCTCGAGAGCGGCAAGGACATCATCCGGGCGCAGCGCGAGCTGAACCTTACCCTACGTGAGTACAACGCTGCCCATGGCTTTGCTTCTGTTAGCGCGCATGCTGCTAGGATGCCGGAAAACCGGCTAAAAGCTCGCAACCTAGATCAGGATTTGCGCAAAGAAATTCATGCCGGCAAAAGTACCTCTGCATCTGTTAGCATCGTGGAAAAACCTAAGTACAGTAGCCCGGATAAAACCATAAAAGCTGCTAAAGCTGCCGTAGAGCTATGCGAGTCGCTTTCCGGAGATGCTTTGGTAAAACAGCAAGAGCGTGTTAGAGAGCTGCTGGAAACTATCGAGCAGCAGAACGCTGAGCAGCTGGCTAAGCTGAACAAGGCCGCGGCCTCAAAATCCGCGCGTTCAACAAAGAATGCCGGTAGCAAGTCCCATGGGCAGGCTTCGTCCCCCCATCCGGACAGAAGAAGAGAAAAAGAAGTGAATGCGCAGCAGATGACTGTGTATGATCCGGTTCTGGCCGGAAAGCAACAAGCCGGGCAACATGATGCCGGTAGAAAAAGCCAAGGGGCAGAACGAGGCTACGCCAGAGGAGGCTATGCCGGAAACAATCATGCCGGTAGATATGAAACCGGGCAAAATTATTGAGCTGCGAGGGCAGCGTACGATGAGGAGGAAATAGATCCCCCGAGGTACCGGCAGGCAAGGGCCGTGGTACCGGAATGTTATGATGAAGCTGATTCTGCAAGACCGGCAGCTTTCCGGAACGCATTGGGAGAACGCCTGGGAGAGAGATACTTACCGGAACGGGATGCGAGGCACCGTCTGGATAGAGTATACTTGTCAGAAATGATCGAGGAGGAAGGTCCCCCAGGCCCAAAGTGCTTTGGCCCAAGGATCATGAAAGAAAAACCACCAGTATGCAACTTTATGTTGCCCCGTGACACAAAAACATACGATGGCACTACAAAGCCGGAAGACTGGCTCGCTGATTACGTGACCGCTGTATACGTCGCAGGCGGTGGAGGAACCGTAGCAGGAGGAGGAAATCGGCGTTGGGCTGTGAGGATCATACCATCGTTTTTGGTTGGGCCGGCAAGAATCTGGCTGAACAATTTGCCGGCAGGAAGCATAAATGGCTGGCTGGATTTTGAGGAAGCTTTTGTGAGCAATTTCAGCAGCACCTATCAAAGGCCAAACAGGCCGCAGCAACTCGCTCTGTGCGTACAGCGCGCAAATGAAACAGACCGGGATTATCTGGCCCGGTGGAACACTACAAGGAACTCCTGTGAAGGGGTAATCGAGGCACAGGCCATCGCTTGGTTTAGCAGTGGGTGCAGAAGAGGTTCACCGTTGTGGCAAAAGCTGCAGCGAAACATGCCGATAACGTTGGCAGAGATGATACGTGTGGCGGATAGCTATGCGTTGGGAGACCCAACGCAGCCAGCAGTGCAACCTGAGCCGGAACAGCTGCGCCACGAACAACACCGGGATAACCGGAATAACAAAAGAAGAGAAGATTTTCCGGATCGAAGGTACGGTCCGCAGCAAGTTGCTGCTGTACAGGAAAACTCTGAGGCCAGCGGCAGTCAGAGGCAAAGAACCGGATCGCAGCCATGGGCGGGTCCTAAGAAACAATGGGTGGAAAAGAAACCCTGGGTCCAGAAAAGAAACTGGCAAGAACCCGCAAAGTACACCATGGAAGCTGCCATGGACCAACCTTGCCGGTGGCACACACCGAATCCGGCACACCCGTCAAACCACCTGACGAAGGATTGTACCTGGACCAAGTACTTGATGCAAAAGGGAGCGGTAAAAGATGCACAACCACCACAAGATATGCCTCGGCAACAACAGCTACCGCCACCACCACCACTTACCGGGGCAAACGCCTTACCGGTGCAGCCAAACCGGCAGCAGTACCAGCAAGTTAACCGGGTGGAGCAAAACGATAACCAACCACCTCCACCGGCACCTTTAGGCCGGAATGTTTACGAAGACCCGCATCTGTGCTGTGTTGTTTTTGTCACTGAGCCAACAGACAGGCAAAGTATGCATCGCCGCTCCATGGAAGTAAACACCGTGATGCCGGCAGTTCCCAAATACATGCTGTGGTCCAATCAAGAAATCACCTGGTCATCTAAGGATCACCCTAAGATCATGCCGAATCCGGGTGGATACGCTCTCGTTGTGGACCCAATCATGAAAGGGCCGCAAACTCGAGTAAAGTTCAGCAAGGTGCTGATAGACAACGGCAGCAGCATAAACATCATGTACAAGCACACCATGCATACGCTGGGCATAACGGAAAACATGCTTCAGCCCACGCGTACAACGTTCCACGGAATCGTTCCAGGCTTGTCCTGTGCCCCGATAGGAAAAGTTCGGGTGGACGTAGCATTTGGAGGACGTGACAATTGCCGGGTTAAAAATGTTGAGTTTGAGGTGGTGGATCTAGACAGTCCTTACCATGCGTTGTTGGGAAGACCAGCATTAGCAGCTTTCATGGCTACCACTCATACGGCTTACCTCAAGATGAAGATGCCGGCACCTCGTGGACCCTTAACTGTGGTGGGGAACTACAAAGTCTCACTGGAAACTGCATCTGCCGGATCGAACCTAGCGGAATCGCTGGTGATCGCGGAGGAAAAGAGAAGGATGCAAACAGCGGTTGCGCTGGCTCAGTCCTCACAGTTGAGCTTAGCGGCAATGAGTGGAAACTTGGGCTCACCGGCATTCAAGCCGACGAATGAAACAAAGGACATTGTGCTGGATCCGGCTTACCCAGAGCGCACAGTTCGCATCGGTGCCGGACTCGATCAAGCATAGGAAAGCGCGCTCGTCAGCTTCCTCCGTGAGAATCGGAATATCTTTGCCTGGTCAACTGATGATTTGGTAGGTGTTCCGAGGGAGCTGGCTGAGCACTCTTTAAATGTCCGGAAGGACGCCAAGCCGGTGCGGCAACCCTTGCGCCGGTTCGCTGAAGATAGAAGGAAAATCATAGGAGAAGAGGTAACCAAACTGCTTGTTGCCGGATTCATTGTGGAGGTCACGCACACAGAGTGGCTGGCCAATCCGGTAATGGTCGAAAAGAAAAAAGATGAGAACCTGGAGGCAAAAGCTCCGAAGGTGTGGCGCATGTGCATCGACTACACCAACCTAAACAAGGCTTGCCGGCTGACGAAAATGAGTCAAGGAGAATACAAAGAAGGTCCAAAGCATACACGTTCATCAATGGTGAGGTGTACAAGAGAAGCGTTACCGGTGTCCTTCAAAGATGTGTGGAACCGGAAGAAGGGAAAGAAATGCTTGAGGAAATTCACCAAGGAGAATGTGGGCATCATGCCTCATCAAGGGCGCTAGTAGCAAAAGTATTCCGGCATGGGTTTTATTGGCCCACTGCTTTGGAGAACGCTGAGGATTTGGTAAGAAAATGCAACGGGTGCCAGAGGTACGCCAAGCAAAATCATACCCCAGCATCCGGTTTAAAGACAATACCATTAACATGGCCGTTTGCCGTTTGGTGCCTCGATATGGTTGGCCCATTCAAAACTGCAAGGAGCAGCATGACTCACATCTTGGTAATGGTGGATAAATTCACCAAATGGCTAGAAGTGAAACCTATCGCAAAGTGTGATGGGCGCACAGCGGTGAAGTTCTTGAAAGATGTCATTTTGCGGTATGGATACCCGCACAGCATCATCACTGACAATGGAACCAACTTTGCTCAAGGTGAGTTCAAAAGGTTCTGTGAGGACAACAACATCCGGTTGGATTTGTGTTCAGTGGCACACCCACAAGGCAATGGCCAAGTGGAAAGAATGAATGCCCTGGTACTTTCCGGTATCAAACCAAGACTCATTGATGCTGTGGAAAAATCACCGGGATGTTGGCTCGATGAGCTACCATCAGTACTGTGGAGTATAAGAACAACTCCAAACCGGTCTACCGGATACACTCCGTTCTTCATGGTTTATGGAGCAGAAGCGGTCATACCGACTGACATCATTCATGATTCACCAAGGGTACAGCTCTATACTGAGCAAGAGGTCAAAGAGGCCAGAGAAAATGATGTGGACTTGTTAGAAGAAGCAAGAGAGCTGGCTTTGGCAAGAACAGCCATCTACCAGCAGAACCTCAGACGCTATCATAGCCGGAAGGTTAACCCGAGAGTTTTCCGGGAAGGAGATCTGGTGCTACGCCTAGTGCAGCGCACTGAAGGCCGGCACAAGCTCTTACCACCATGGGAAGGTCCCTTCATTGTAAGCAAGGTGCTTCACAATGATGCATACTACTTGATCGATGCACAGGAGTGGAAAAAAGGAAAGGCGGACAGGTCCGGAGAGGAGAGCAAGCGTCCATGGAACGTAGCTCTATTGCGTCCTTTCTACTCTTGAAGTTGCGGTGTAAGAAGTTCCTTTTTGTACCTTAATTGCTATGAATAAAAGATGCCGGAACCTTGAATGAATCTCGGGGACTACCCCAATAAGGTTGCATGGAACTTGTTTATTTTTTCAGTTTACCGGTTGCTTATTGAACGTTTTTTCTTTCCGGTTTAGTAATGTGCTAAATCCTACCGGAGTCTTCGACTCTGCTGCTGTCCGCAACCCGGCTTCATGGCAAGCAAGATAAACCGGTAGGGGATAAGCACATGAACTGCGAAGAGGGAGAGCAGGAAAGAACAATCCGGAAAATTTAACTAACCCCAGTTTAACCGGTTTTTTGCAAAATTTCGAAGTTATTTCTAAGTTCAAGAAAATGCTTGTTTGGTGAAAGAACCTTGTGCTCATACGCCAAAGAACGCCCAGAGAAGGCAGGCAGAGCCAAGGCAAAAGAACCAAGTGTGCATCGAATTGGATGCGGAAACAATTTGGAAATCTTTGCAGTACAGGATAAAAGCAAAACCAAAAGCAAATATGCTAAGACAAACTTAAGGTAATTAGCAACCGGTATAACTTACCGGCATAAAATGTTGTACGGCAACCACAAAGGACTTAAGGTTTTACATCATAAACCCCGGCATACCGGGGTAGAATTTAACAGAACATTGTTTTAAGGCACGCAGGGCCAAACAGCACGACAAGGTAAATCTTAAGGCAGGTAATCAGGCAGCGGGAGCTTCAGGAGGGGCATCGCCAGCACCAGCGTCGTCCAGAGGCTCCTCCTCGGCTTCATCCTCCTCCTCATCAAGATAATCTTTGACGTCAGGAGGGGGAGGGATGAAGGTGCGCATGTCGGCGTACTCCGCAATGTGGTACGCACGATCCTGCCGCTTAGCGGTGAGAATCGGGTCCACATCGGTTTCCGCGCCTTCGCGCACTCCGGTGAGGGCATCCAGGTTAAGCTCCGGGTACCAAGAGCAAGCGACGCGGAGGGCGGAATCTGCTCCAGCGCGGGCAGCAGAACACTGCCACTCGCGGATCCTTTTGCCGGCGCCCATGAGACGATCGCTGATGAGGGAGAAAGTATCCGGCACCTCCTCGCCAGGCCACAGATCCTGAAGAGCTGGGTAGCTACATCAGGAATGTCAGATAAGTTGCGATCTATGGCGCGCATGTGAGACACCCGCGCGTTCAGCGCGACCAGATGGTCATAGGGCGTCCATGGCACGGCAAGATTCGCTTGGCCTTGGGCAGTGCGGCGCTCGTCAACTTTCTTGACAGCATACCTCTGAGAGTCCGGAAAGAGGCCTGTGCGAAGAAAGAAAAAGGCTAAGGAAAGGAATCCGGAAGAACATGCAACCGGAATGGAAAATGTAACCGGAGTGAAAAATGCAACCGAAAGAAAATGCAACTGAAAGAAAATGCGGTCGGAAGGAAAAAGACTTGCGGGCAGCAATAAGAAAGCGCAAAGGCAAAGGACTTACGATAGGCAAGCGTGTCGGTTTGCAGCACCATCCTGTTGCACTCCTTCTGCTCCTCCTCCAGGCGCGCAGCCTTCTCCTCGGCACCCTTCCGGGCCTTGGCCAGCTCCTCCAGCTCAGCTCGCAACACCACAGTGGCATTGCTGGCATCTTCCAGAGCCTCGTCCATCTTGGCCGCTGCATCAGCTTCAGCGGCTTTGAGGGCCTTGGCATGGTCAAGCCCCAGCTGGATGAGCTGGGACTTGAGCTCCTGGTAGCTGGTTTTCTGGGCGCTCAGCTTTTCCTGATGCCGCCGGATGAGTTCGTCCTTCTCCCCTGCAACCCGAAAAAGAAGATGTTGACACGATTGTGCTGGTAAAGATGCAAAGAAAACCAAGTTAACAAAAGAGGGGAAAGAGTTGTACGTTGGGCGGCAGCGAGCTGCTCCTTGAGAGCCTCGATGGAAGCTTCCGGGATCACTGTTAAGCAAAGATTATAGATATCAGAAGGAAAAAAGATTTCCGGTAAAAAGATGCCGGTTGTACAAAATTACCTTGGCACTTATCGTGTGCCTCAGCGAGTTCCCGATGCTCTCATAGAAGCTCCTCAAAGAGGGCCTTCCGAGCGTCAGCCGTGAGCTGTTCAAGAAAAAGAAATGAGTTAAGTTTTGCGCTGAGAACAAAGTTCTCAACCCGAAACTCGGGGACTGGCAGTGCCGGTTTTGCGCGTTTCTAAGATAAGTTTTGCGCTAAGAACAAAGTTCTTAACCCGAAACTCGGGGACTGGCAGTGCCGGTTTTGCGCGTTTCTGAGATAAGTTGTGCGCTAAGAAGAAGGTGTTTGACCCGAAACTCGGGGACTGGCAGTGCCGGTTTTGCGCTAAGTTTTTTAGTTAAGTTTTGCGCTAAGAGCTGCGCTCTCACCACAAAACTCGGGGACTGGGAAGATAGACAAGAGAGAAACTGGCATAAACTAAAGAAAAGATAGAGCAAGCCGGAAGCAAGGAAACCGGTAAAGATTGAAGAAAGTTAGTAGAACGTACCATCAAGTTGTTCGTGGAATCGTACCACGCGCTGTCGAGCTCCTTCACGGCGCTGCGAAGCCGCATGAAGTGCTCCTCGGAAGACCGGTCCCCGACAGGGTCAGGTGCCGGCAGCCTGTCCTTGCCCAGGCCGCGGGTCGCCGGAGTCATGTCCGCGGCGTTCCACTTTTGGGCGTAGGGCAGAAGATGCCCCAAGTCCCGACCTTGGCGCTGGAATTCAGTAATACGGCCAAGGAGGCCGGTGGCCTTCGTGGCGGTATCTTTGGCGGCCTTGCCGACGTGCAGCACCAGGGGCTGCTGGCCGCCGGAAGGGGCGCTGGAGGCCGTCGCCTTCCCCTTGATCAGCCTGGAGGTCTTGGGCGGCGGCGCAGTTGGAGCAGCCCGGGAGGGCTTGGCGCGAGGAGCGTCTGGAGGTGGCATGAGAATGGTTCGTGGAGAAGGGGGAGCGCTAGGCGCGTCACCCGATTTGGAGCCTTCCGGCGCGGAAGATTCCGGCGCGGAAGATTCCGGCGCGGAAGTTGTCGTCTTTTCAAGGACGGGAGGAGCCGGAGGCTCCGCCCGCCCGGCAGATTCTTCTTCTTCGGCGCCGATGTTGCTGGCGCCGGTATCTTGGTTCTCTTGGAGAAAGGAAAGATCCTCCTCCGTGCGGTGATCTGATGATGAAGGGGCCGCACGCCCCGAATTTGTTGTGCCCCCCGAAAGGGAGGCAGAGGTGTTGCCGGCACCAGATGGTGCTGGGCCTGAGTGAGGAGGAGGGGTTGAGGTCCTTGCGGAACCTTCAGAGCCCGATGGCCTTGGGCCAAGCTTGAGCGCAGGGCTGAGAAAAAGAAAGAAAAATAGTTGGAAAAAAGCAACCGGAAAAAGAACTTGGCAAAAGAGGCAAGCAAGAAAATGAAAAACTTACCCGGAAGCAGTTGGCATCGCCTTGCGCCCGTAGCGGCGCACGCCCACTTCCTTCTCCCCCACGGGCTCAGTCCGGAAGCGCTTGGAGGGAGGGGCCTGGCTGGAACCGGCATTAGACGCCGGCTGCTTGTTCTTTTGGCCCTGGGCCATGAGTTTGTCCACAAACTCAGAGCCGGCCTCGGCGCGCAGGGGCGGCACACGCTCGTGGATCTATGAGATGAATATGGCTAAGAGGCAATTCGCAGGAAAGCAATAGCGGAAAAGTAAAAGAGACCAGAAAAGAAAATACCTCAAGCGTGGTCAGGTCATCGGAGGACCCGGTTGGCTCCGGCGGGTCCCGGCCAAGGCGCGCAGCCGGGATCTTGCCCATCTTCAGATCCTTCCAAAAAATGTAGGGATCTGGGTCGAAGGAGTCAAGGGCGCGCTTCACCGGAATCCCACGTCGCTCTGCTTGGATGAGGGGGAAGCGGTCCTTGGCCTGAAACACGAAAAAAGGAAAGTTAACAAAAGCAGAAAGTTACCGGCAAAAACAACCCCAATTGCGTAATCTCTTACTTCTTGGGTCGGAGGGTTAGTAGTGCTGAGGGGAAGGAGGCCCCATTCCCAGTCAAATGGCATAGCAGTTTGGCAAATCTGCTTAGCCTTGCGAACAACATCTTTCTTGCTAAGGGGACGGCCTGTGATCTTGGTAGGATCGCCAGGGCCATACATCTCGCTCATCCTATGCGCACGGCGCTTCAGAGGAAGCACCCGGCGTGAAATAAAGGTGCGGATGATATCATCCGAGCAGATGTTGGTCTCCTTCTTCAAAGAGGCCAAGAAGCGCACCACCCGGTTGGTTTCAGCATGATCCGTCTTCGGGTTGTAGCTCCAATTGGCTCTGCTAGGAGGCCCCGCTTGGAATGGAGGAAGATCGATAAGATTGGCGCGGCCGTTGTTCTTCACATAGAAGAAAGTTCCTTGCCAGGCGCGGCAGGACTCGAGGCCGGAAAACTTAAGGAAAGTGCTCCCTTGGCGGGAGCCAACGATGCAAGATCCGCACTCCACGGGCGGCTTGGGCTTAGGGATTTCCTTGCCCTGGACGGAATTAATCCGCAAACAAAAGAAGCGGGCAAACGTCTCACGAGTGGGACGAATGCCGATATAGGCCTCCATGAAGGTGGCATAGCAAGAAAGGTAGAAGATGGCGTTGCCAGGAAGATGGTGAGGTTGGAGTTTATAGAAATCTAAAAACTCCCGGAAAAAGGGGAGGCAGGAAGGCCGAAGCCACGCTCAAAGTGAGCAAGAAAAACAACATGTTCACCGGGTTCGGGGTCCGGTTCGATTTCGTCACCAGGAATCCGGCAAGTGACTCCTTCCGGAATCCTGCGGGACCGGTATAACCAATCGATCTCATACTCAGTGACATTGGAGCCCATCCAGGCTCCGCGAGTGATTGGGGAAGGCTCTGCGCCGGAAGATTGGCTAGAGCTACTAGAGGCTTGGCCAGAGCCACTCGCTTCTTGGCTACCGGAAGCTTGGCTAAAGCTACCGGATTCTAGATGGCCACCGGACTCTTGGCGGCTACCGGATTCCTGCTGGTTGCCGGAATCGGTGTCCATTGGATCTGAAGCCGTGGGTTCGCCGGGAGATTGTCTACGGCGCTTAACGGAAAAAGAAGAAGAAGATGCGGAGGAAGATTCCTCGTCAGACATTGGAGAGGTAGGCGAAAAAACAGAAATCCCACACTTGAACCCCGCGTGAAGATCTACGAGTAAGAAGAAAACCAAAGAACAAGAGGAAATAAGAACACCGTAGACCCAAGATCTGAAAAGCAAGCAGATGGCAAGCAAGGTAAAATTGGTACCAACCTGGAGCGACGCAGTCGCTGAGGAAGGTGTTCGCCGGTGGTGGAGCGGACCTGCGGTCGCCAACGAGCACCGTCGACGGCGAGGCGGAGAAGCTCGCGAAGAGGCGAGAATGCAGCGGGCGCGGTGAAGGTGCTGCTGAAGATTCCCGCACGGCGAGGTCCGGCGGAAGCAGGGCGTGAGTTCGCCGGGCGCCGGAGCTTGAGCAAGCGACGGCGGACGGAGAGCGGCGGAAGCGCAAAGGCGAGGAGCACTGTGCGCGAAGGATGAGGAATGCGAAGAAGAGGAAGAAGAAGGGGCAGTTGTGCTTATAAAGGAGAGAGGAGGTGGGCCGAAAACCGCTGGGCCGCGGCGGTTCGCCTCGCGGCCCGCGACGGTTCGCACCACGACCCACCACGTGGCAAAGAGGTACACGCAAAAAAGGGGAGGCCACATGGAGGCACACACGGGATCCAAAACGGCTAGTGGGATCCGCAGTGGGGCATTTAATGACCGCGCGGGAGTCGAAGCGAAGTGACAACTGACACTGGCGTGGCAGTTAACAGTGCGCATGTCACTGACAGGCGCGGGGCCCAAAATATTCTCGACTTCGCCGAGGAAGGAGTAAATGCGAATGATGCCGGAATAGAGAGATGCCGGAAGATACCTTGCAAGGAGAGAAAAGACAAAAAAGGGCAAAGATGCCGGATCCAAGTTCAGGCCGGAGAGATTAAACCGGTATCCTGAAAAGATGAAAACCTGGCATGGTCTGTAGGATAGAATCCTCCAGACTATACCAGCTTCGGGGACTAATGTTGGGGGGATAACCCCCGGTATGCCAAAGGCATGCCAAACCGGATGGTTTGAGCCATCGAGATACCGGTTCAATGTTCTTGCCGGAAACAAAGGTAGGAGTTTGGGCTAAGTGAAGCCAAGCCGGCATCCCCAAAGGGGTATGCCAGAACCCGGTAAAGAAGTTACCGGAAAGAAGGGCCTATCGGCAGGACTGGTCAAAGATTCTCTTCAGAGCAAGAAGACAAGGATGAGCTAAGCAAAGTGACTTTAATCAGAGCCCTGGCGCCAAAGAGAGGGATGACGCTAAAAGAAGCCGGAGGACATCAGCAGCCCTGATTAAAGAGGACCCCGGCGTTATCTATGATTAAAGTAGCTTTGTAAAGTAGTTTGTCCAGTCAAAGATGCCATTAGGGTTTCTTGTTCTGTAAGCCACCCTCTCCCCTATATAAGGAGAGGGGGTACTGCCTCTTACAGGCGCGAGTCCACAGAAGGAATTAGACAACTGAACCTGTAACCATGTTGAGATCTATGAAGCTTGCGATCTAGTAAAGAGTTCTTCCTCTTGTCTCTCTTCTTGTATACCGGCCTCTGGTTGTGTTCTTGAGGAAAGCATCCGGAAGTTCTTCCCATCTAATCGCAAACCCTCCCCCGAATCCTCTAGCGTCCATTCGGCCCCAATCTAAGCCATCCTATGGCATCTGCTCGTTCACCACGACGACAAGCGCTGATGACTCGCATCCACGAGCTTCAAAACACTCGCGGCAAGGAACTTTCGGGCATTGAGATTACTGCCTATTTCCTTAGGATTAGGGTGCAGCCTCTCCAGGCTCGCAAAAATCCCCTCTGGAAGTATGCTAGCGAAGAAGATGTCGACAGGCTCTCGAAAGACCTTCCTCTGAAGGATTATGAAAAGCTTATCCGCAAAATCTCATCGCTCAACAAGAAGGATCCAATTCCATCTTCTTGCCGCATTATGCCATATAGTAGCGCCAATCCTCTCCCCGAGGTAATTTTTATTTTAATTGCTATATTGCCATTCCAGAGTTTTAATATTTATCGACTACTATCTTGCTGGCTTCCTCTGCATAACTTCTTTTTGTCGACACTTTTTTTTTCTCAGAACCACCCTGTTCTCGCATCTCTTCCTCCTCTTCCTGAGGGTGGAGAAGTCGATGACCGCATTGTTGTCGATGATGACAACCAAGGCACCTCACGTCCTGAAAGTGAAGTTGCGGGTTCTTACAAATCTGCGGCTTCATCTGAAAAAGAGCACAACATAGAACGAGACGTGAATTGCGGACGGTACTGGCCATGATGACGTCGCCATGGCCATGATGTGGTGCCGGACTGGCACCGCCGACCACCACGATGTGGTGTGTGTTTAGCAGCAGAGCACAAGAAAGAGGATGACAACAGGAGCCCACATACATCACCAAGATGAGCACCTCAGCGAGTACCACGGAACCAACAATGGCATGGCTAGTGAACTATGTAGGAGACGGATTTACCGGATCGATCACCCACGACAATCAGTGTAAGCGTCTATGCCGCTAGCTGTAGGATATGACTACGAGAGGCTATGCATGTCCTCGCCTCGTCATCTCGTCGCCTTCCACATCTGTCGGGGGAACCCTTGCCCTTCTGGGTCACTACGGAGGCGTCCGCGGACATCGTTCCCTTCTTGGAGGCGTCGTGGTGGCGGTGCAGTCACTTCACATTCTCCGGGTGAAAACTCAAGATCCCCGGGTTGGGTGGCAGCGGTGCTTTTGCATCGTCATCTTCTTGAAGATGCCACCTTGGGGTTCTCACGCTGTGTGGCGCTCCATTTTTTAGGTGGCGGAGGTCCGCCTCGGTCTGCCCTCCTCGGCAAAGCTTCCTTTCTGTGATGCACCCGTGGTGTTTCTCGAAGTGCTCGTCCTTGGTGTTCCTTGTTGGCGGTGAGCTTTGTTGGTCAATTCTTGGTGGTGGCTGGCCGTAGGTGGCGTTTGCGATGGTGCTGCTATCTCGTCGGTTCCAGTGGTTGTCGGTTCGCCCGTGCTAGGGTGAGCACCGGTCCAACAACGTATCATGTCATGCGCTTGCTCTTCCTCTTTGTAGACTGTAATAGTCGTGTCGGCTGCTCGCGTTTTCGGCTGGTGTTTCCTAGGATGAATCTTGTCTTCTGTGTGTGCAGTTCTACCTTGTAAGCTAGGCTGAACATCGTGTATCTATTTCTCAGTTAAAGACGTTAAATTAATAATGTCGGGTCTTTGATCTTTTATTTTATCTATAAAAATTGTACGTAGCTCACTTATTGCTATTCATGTGTTTGGAGAAGATATACTAGCTTAGTTTGTTAGAAGTTGGAACGATGTGTATCCTCTATACATGTATTTAAAGCCTATTTGAAGATGCATGTGTATGATATAATAAAATCCGACAACAATTACCCGAAGTGTTGTTTGGGTCGATGGCAACCTTGTTTTGAGTCTGCTCCACGTAACGAGTTCGAATTCCAGCATTGCTACTTTGTTTTCAGTTTTTTCTATGTTCTGACAGGTGGGACCTGCATGTAAAAAAAACAACAAGGTCACATTTGCGGGAGAAAAATATAAAGGGAGTTTTTTTTTTTGCAAAAATCACAATGCCACATGGCCGCTCTCAATTGGTCGTGGACCTATTTGCTCGCTCAGTGCAAGTTGTGGTACTCTAGATGCACGTTTTGCAAGTTGTGGTACTAAATTGCACGTCTAGTGCAAGTTGTGGTACCAAAAATATATATAACTCTTTTATTAACTAAGAAGAAACGTTTTAACTGACGAGCGAGTTGCGGGAGTTGTATGCAGCCGTGTGACCAAGAACTCCAAGCCCAAGCAGGCACCCTGATCTTACTTAGTTGTTTTCCTCGACTGTTGTGGGGAGGTCGACCCTGGGTGCGTAGTGTGTTTTCCTTTGGTGAAGCTGTAGGCCGTAATATATCTTAACTATGTTTGGAACCTAAATGTTTTATTAATTTAAAGTTAGGCATTTTATTACCTATTATCTAAAAAAATTGAGAAGGAGAGTTGTGATATGACAAAGTGTGTTACTTAAGCTACGCAAAAAGGATTACTCTCCCAGCATTACAAATCCCAAATATTTAGCACCCGCCGGCGACCCAAAGTTTGGTTTCGATCTTGATGATCTCTAGAAGAATTGGAGCAACTTCTGAGCAACCCTTTTCCGAACAAAATGATAGTCCAACTCGATATGTTCTGTACAAGCATGAAAAACCAGGTTTGAAGAGAGATACATCTCTCCAATATTGTCACGCCTTAGAATAGGTGGACGACTCTGAGATACACCAAATTCTCTCAGAAGTGCTTGTACCTAGATTAGTTCAACAATCACATTGACGAGCGCTTTATATTTAGATTTTCTATTCAAATGAGATACAATAGCCTACTTCCTAGCACTTCAAGTAATGATAGATAGAATGGCCTCTCCCTCTCCCTTAACTATGCCACAAGCAAACTCGCCATGGGACGAGCAGCATGAGCGTCAGCGCGTCATAGTTCTCTGTCGATCTCGTCTTCGACCTGGAATCCAAGCAAATCCAGCTCCTACCAAGTTCCAGCAGCGGCAAAGCAAATCCACCGCCTACCAAGTTGCAGCGGCAACGCCACCTTACCAATGGCCGCACTGAATCAAGGTGGAGGAAGCAACAATAAACATCGTTACCTTTACAGTCAGGAACCAAACAAAATCGGTTTCACCCACGAGAATGGACGTTTGTAGCTCGAGCTACATGTAGGACATTTTCTAAATGTACAAATTTTCATTTTAAGCATGTTAGAAAAATTCGAAAAAAATACTAGACATATAGTGTTTTGAGAAAAAATTCATAATATAAGGTTTACGACATTGCTCCACTTATATGGTAATATTTTTAGTGATTTGATTATGTTTTCTTAGCTTATCCAAAGTCATCTATTAGCTCACATTAATTGCCTAGGGTTAATCACAACTAAACATTGTTTTTTTTCTTCTAAATGTGTGTTTCTTAATTTCCGTGCCAAAAACTATATGGCTTATATTTAGGATTGGAGGGAGTATGATGTAGACAATATCAAAATCTACAAGTGTGTAAATTTTCAGAATCAAATATGTTATTTTGGGTTCAACAAAAATAACAAATCTTGATTTTAGCATTGGTGAACAGTGAACTACAATCTAGATTCCGTCATTTTGTGAGACTTTGTTATTTTTACTGAGAACAAAATATAATGTATTTCAATCCAAAAATTTACACACTGATAGATTACAATATTCTCTGCATCTACATTATATTCTTGAAATTTTCTGAAATTTCAAAACCAAAAACTTTGAAGTTTGAAAAATATAAAAAACCCAGCTATGCGTAGCCCGGGTTACATTTGAGGTTTTCGGTTCACGCATTACCTTTACAATTCCAGTGTATATTCTCATACCGTTGTTGTTACCGTTACCATTTTTTCCAACCGAACACCTCTAAAGTAGACATATTTTCCCCTAATTGGGTTGCAACTGTATTGCCAAATTGA
This sequence comes from Lolium perenne, assembly GCF_019359855.2. Classification (NCBI taxonomy): domain Eukaryota; kingdom Viridiplantae; phylum Streptophyta; class Magnoliopsida; order Poales; family Poaceae; genus Lolium; species Lolium perenne. The sequence goes on from NC_067247.2 coordinate 67,915,276, forward strand.
CCGATTGTAGGGTAGAAAATGATTCGAGCAGGACAATCTTTTTCTTTATGTTGCTAGTTGGTTGTTGATGTCGACTGTTTGCTGCAATGAGATGGATGAACATTAGAGGATCGACTTCCAAGGTTATCATGGTTTATGTAAGTATGTTGAATATATTTTTGACTTGCATGAATTTACTTCCAAAAACAGGAAAATTGTCATGGATACTAGATATTTAGTATGAGCCCTTAACATCTATTGCGCTCGTACGTCTATGGAACCTTCGATCAAGATATCATGATAACAAGATATGCATAAAACATACAAACACATCGTAATACATAGAAGTGGTGGACATAAAATATTTTGTAGGGACTCATGAGATTTTTATGTTTTTTATTTACTATGGTACTTAGCTAAATCATGCCATAATAAAAAAATAGTTTGCAAAATTTTTTTTAAAATCTTGTATTCGTATATTTGTAGTTAGAAAAGTTTGAGTTGTATATAATTAATCTATGAGAGCTGAAGTGCATGGCCAATGTTATTATAGAAAAAAGGAAAAAAGCATTAAGATTGTTGTATCAATTAATAACTTGTTAATATTTTGATTCAATGAGTTACAAATAAGTAAACATATTTAGTGTAAATAGGAAGATAATAGCGACACGTCTGGGATATCGGAGTTGTCAAAACTGGACTAAAATCACCAACACAATCCACTGATCATCCGCCAGGCATCTCCACCAGCGTCGGATGCATCGTAGGGTCAAGCGTGGTGGCAGGGTAGTTACTAACGAGTCGTAGACCCTAGCGCGAGAAAGAGGTGGAGACCCTACAACACTAAAACGTAAAGATGGTTCTTCTTGTAGAAATTGATCCTTTTGCGATAAAAAAAATATGCAAAGTTCATTTTAACTCAGTTTTAGAAATGTTGATTCATTCTTTTTGAGGTCCAATCAAATCATCTACATGTTCCATTTTATTTGCTTCCACCGACACAATAATTTAGATGGCATTCAATACAGATTAAAACAGAAACTACAATATGTTAAGCTAAGGAAGAACTACGGTTTATTTTTGTAATAGACCTGTGAATAAGAGGAGAAGTCTTGTGGAAACATTGCAATATTCAAAGAAGCAAAAAAAAAAATGTACCAAAAAGGAAAGAAATCATTCTAGATGACAAAATTAAACCAACCCACTGGACTCTTATCATGATGTAAAAATCGTTTGATCATTTTACCGAATAGGTATGCAAGTCCAAATTCATGATCCTTTTGATGTAAAAAGGCATCCTCGCTGCCAGATGAGGCATCGGTGTCCGCGTAGGCAACGAAGCACCCGTTGGTCCAGATGCTGGCGCGGCGTGTGGTGCTGCCGCAGCCAGAGATGAGGTTCGTGGCCGCGACAGTCAGGCACACGAGGCACTCGGACAGTGTTGGAATTCGCCCACGAATCTATCACATCAAATTAGACGAACACACAAGCAAAAAAAAGTTTAGCCAAGGGTGTGTCTCGCACCCTATAATTTTTCTCTTTATTTCTCTTTTCTGTTTTTCACAACTCACGGTTACAAACGACAATCTCGTGTATAAATACAGGGCCAACCGACACATCGCACTAAACCTAGTCCTACAGAAACTCTACTTGGACACAGATACGACAACACTTGCCATCTAACTTAACTACAACTCAGCTAGCTGCTAATATGATTCCTAACCTGACTCGATTATCACACCTAGACAAAGTACTACTCTGACATTACAATTACTCACTTGACGTTTCCATGCAATGCATACATATATGCATAGTATTTGCTAAATTAAACACTAACTATTTGATTAACTAACTATATGATTATATGATTAAGGAAAGATTATTTTCAACAATCTCCCCCTAATCTTGACTTGTTGTTTCCTCGTGCTTCTTCTGATTTTGATCTCACGCAAATTCGTGGCGCAAATTCGTGGCTTAGCGACTTAAACTCAACGTATGATCCAGACTCCCAGTCACGCTGACATGCGGACACCTTCGACTACCCCTAACGCAATACATGCCGACGGATCACAAACCGTCTCATGTAGAGATAGATCCTCATTAAAGAGACTCCCATTCACTGGTCCCCGCCCCACTATACACTTGAGCACTCTGCATTAAGACACACTTCTCCGGTCACGCACTAGCCCTTAGTGACACCCCGCACCGGATAGCACTTCAACGTGACACGCTTCAACTGCAACGGATCCTCACAGAAACAAGCATTTGGACACAACGACGACTCACGGACTCGACAACGACCCCACGTTTAGACGTGCACACACTTGACTCTTTGACTCATCGGACTTCTCCGAAGACGACCTTAACGAAACTCCTGGATGATGATCTTGATGAGACTCCCGTACCGCACCTCGGCACCACCTCTCCCATCAACGATCACCCACCTCCGCCTCGCCGACGACAATACCCTGTCGTCCCTTCCGTGTCGCTCCGCCGAGCGACGATCGCCCGCCCCGAGGCACTAGTATGGGTAGCCTCCCCGGGGCAAGCGCAGCTTCAAACCTTCGACCTTGTTCTGATATCAATTGTTGGAATTCACCCACGGATCTATCACATCAAATTAGACGAACGGACAAGCACACAAAACTTTTGCCAAGGGTGCATGTCGCACTCTGTAATTTTCCTCTTTATTTCTCTTTTTTGTTTTTCCACAACTCACGGTTACAAACTCATGACAATCTCGTGTATAAATACAGGGCCAACTGACACAACGCACTAAACCTAGTCCTACAGAAACTCTACTTGGACACGGACACGACAACACTTGCCATCTAACTTGACTACAACACAGCTAGCTGCTAATATGATTCCTAACCTGACTCGATTATCACTACAGGGACACACGTAGACAAAGTAGAACTCTTGACATTACAATTACTAACTTGACGTTTCCATGCAGTGCATACACATATGCATAGAACTTGCCAAATTAAAAACTAACTATATGATTAATTAAGGCAAGATTATTTCCAACAATCTCCCCCTAATCTTGACTTGTTGTTTCCTCGTGCTTCTTCTGATTTTGATCGCACATAAATCCGGGGCTTAACGACTTAAACTTAACGTGTGATCCAAACTCCTAGTCACGCTGACAGGCGGACATCTTCGGCTACCCCTAGCGCAATACATGCCGACGGATCACAAACCGCCTCATGTAGACATAGGTCCTCATTAAAGAGACTCCCCTTCATTGCTCCTCGTCCCACTATAGGCTTGAGCACTCTGTGTTAAGACACACCTCTCCGCTCATGCACTAGCCCTTGTTGACACCCCGCACTGGATAGCACTTCAACGTGACACACTTCAACTGCAACGGATCATCACAGAAACAAGCACTTGGACACAACGACGACTCACAGACTCGACGATGACCGCACGTTTAGACGTGCACACACTTGACTCTTTGACTCATCGGACTTCTCCAAAGACGACCTTGACGAAACTCCCGGATGATGATCTTGATGAGACTCCCGTACCGAACCTCGGCACCACCTCTCCCATCAACGATCACCCACCTCCGCCTCGCCGACGACAACACCCTGCCGTCCCTTCCGTGTCGCTCCGCCGAGTGACGATCGCCTGCCCCGAGGCGCTAGTACGGGTCACCTCCCCTGGGCAAGCGCAGCTTCAGATCTTCGACCTCGTTCTAATACCAATTGTTGGAATTCGCCCACGGACCTATGTCATCAAATTAGACGAACGGGCAAGCACACAAAACTTTAGCCAAGGGTGCGTGTCACACTCTATAATTTTCTTCTTTATTTCTCTTTTTTGTTTTTCCACAACTCACGGTTACAAACTCACGACAATCTCGTGTATAAATACAGGGCCAACCGACACAACGCACTAAACCTACTCCTACGGAAACTCTACTTGGACACGGACACGACAACACTTTACGTGAAGTAGCACGAAGGCACCCAGCGGCCGTTGCAGCATGGTGGTGGGGTACGACACTACGGGACCAATCCTACGCCACGTCATCCAAATACGATCACAAATCGTAGTTTGGACCGTATGTGGACCTACAGAGCTAGATTAGGGACTGTTTTACTGCACTTCCTAAGTTTAAGGACTGTTTTAGACATAGCTAACAAGTGTATGGACTGCACATGCATTTCACTCTTATGATTCCTAACCTGACTCGATTATCACTACAGGGCACACCTAGACGAAGTACTACTCTGACATTACAATTACTAACTTGACGTTTCCATGCAATGCATACACATATGCATAGAACTTGCCAAATTAAACACTAACTATATGATTAAGGCAATCTTATTTCCAACAATCTCCCCTAATCTTGACTTGTTGTTTCCTCGTGCTTTTTCTAATTTTGATCGCACGTAAATTCGTGGTTTAACGACTTAAAATCAACGTATGATCCAGACTCCCAGTCACGCTGACAGGTGGACACCTTCAGCCACCCCTAGCGCAATACATGCCGACGGATCACAAACCGCCTCATGTAGAGATAGGTGCATTAAAGAGACTCCCCTTCACTGCTCCTCTTTCCACTATACGTGTGGTGACCCTGCATACCACTGCATGTTGTAGTATGCCAGTCGTTGATATAACATTCATGAAGTACCATTCCGCAAATATTACATCGCTCAGAGTAGTACAACAGAACATAGCAGGTCCATAACTCATTCATTTAATATTACAAACATAATACACATATCGTCACGGAGTTCCTCTTGGGTCCTAAGAGGAATACTCCTGGGTTCGAGGCGAACCCAACTTAGCTTACAATATAGAAGTCTCATTAAGTTCTACATTTATTCTCTCGAGCAGCTAAGTATTAAGAGTTCGGGCTGCTCGGCTACTACTACTACTCGATGCTTCTAGGCTTGATCTCCTCCGGAAGCCTCCCCGGTTCCGTAGACTATGAGGTAGTCTACGCCTTCAATACCTCCAGAGAGGTCTGGTTCTTCATAACCGATGATCTCGGCTCCTTCAGGGTTGTCGTAGTCCTCCTCCAGACGATTCAGACAATCTAAGCAAGGGATTTAAGAGTGGGATGAGTACGAGCATACTCAACAAGTTCATTATAGATAAGAGGTGTTTAATGCACTAGCTACGATATTAGACCAGAAAGTCTAATACCAATGCAGGTTTTGATAAACATTTCTTCAAGAGATTGCTTTTATTTCAAAGAGCTATGTCCGTCAGCCTTCACCGGTTTACTAGAACTTCATGGAGCTCCTTTCCGGCCGCGTTCGCAGTTCCATATCCCGGAACAGGGAGTGATAGGTCACGGTTCTTTACACTCTGCAGAGGTGTGTTGCTTTACCCATAAGAGATCTTAACCTTGGTGCCAACCGGGCAGCTCTCCCGTCCACACTTCCTATGGTGTGAGGCCCGGTATAAGGTCTAGCCAATCATGTTCCTCCGCTACCTCGAACACCCACCCTTTGTTGCATGCTCCGACCCTGGGTCCTCGCCGGTCCCATTATTCCCACTCACGGGTGGACCCCGACCATGACGACAGTCTGGGATCGAACCAAACTCCTTCGCCGGTAGCTGCAACCCATCATAGACCGCAATACCGTGGGGACTTAAGGCTTCCCCAGCCAACCGCTTGTTCTTCGAGCGACAAGTGTCTACGGACTATGCCGTGGGGACTTAAGGCTTCCCCAGCCAACCGCTTGCCCTGACAGATACAAGTGTCTACGGTAAAGCGCATCCGTTGATGAACGAGAGGTGGAAACACTTTTGACTACTCCGTCCCACTCCGGATCTTATGGTTAACACGGGTATTATGGCACAAGAATCACTGGACGACATTTGTTGTTTAATCCTAGATGGATATAAACCCTTGCAATGGAACCTCCACCATATCCACACAATCCATGGTTCCATTTCCCACCACATAGTCATATTCATAGTTATGAAAATAATGGTTTTGGTTTTTATGCAATAGTGATAATCATAGTACTTTGCAAGTAATTTGATAAAGATACTCAAATGGAATGAGCAAGCGATGAACTTGCCTGAACACTGCAAAGTTTTGCAGTTGGATGGTGTGGACTGACCCTTGTCCTCTGTTTCTGAAAAATAGCATCATTGTCCGATAAGGGCAATGGTTAAAGAAGCAATTATGCATGATTCCAGTTTTAGGGTTTGTCCCCCCCTTCCGATGACATTATTATTTCATGTAAGAGGTTAATACTAAGATAGATTTGGAGATACTCTATTTAGGGTAAATACAACCTTGAAATATTGTCAAGGTGTTTTTAAAATCCAATTGCATTAATGGACTTATTTTCATTATTGAAAATAATATGTGTGATTTAAATCATTATTTAAATCCTCAAATTAAGACTTATTCTTAATTGTCTTCAAAAATTCTCTTTGATATTTTTATTTAGATAGAGAATTTTCTGCTGATCAATTTTCATATTTTTAATTATTTTTTTAGAGCTTTTAAACATTTCTTATGTAATTTCAAAGTTTATGTTTTTAACTAATTTTGTGAAATGACTAAAATGCCCTTGGGCCCCACCTATCAGGGTGGCCCAACGGGTTAGGTCGGCCGACCCACCTGGTCTGGCTCGACCACCTCACTTCTCTCCCTCTCTCTCTCTCGCGCGTGACCGAACCCTAACCCTAATCCCTCTCTGGCGATTCGCGTCGCCTCCGCGGTCGCCGCTCGATTCCGGTGAGCTCCGCCGGAATTGGCCCCCGCCATGGTGCGCAATCGACGCGCCTCACGATGGCGGTCCTCCTCATCCGCGTCGATCTGGAGCGGTGCTACTCCAGCTCGTCTTCGTCTACCTCTGCGGCAGCTAGGGTTACGGGATTTGGGCGATCCCGTCGCTCCTGGCGCTGTGGTGCCGCCGTGGCTTCGCCACCGTGTGCGCGGGGTGCCCTGGTGCTGCCATGGCCTGGCTTGGCCTGGCGCCGCCGCACTCCGGCGTGTGCCGCCATGGCCGCCATGGCTGCGCCCGTCTGCTCGACCCCGGGTATGTGCGCCTCCATTCTTTCTCCTTCATGTGTCTGTTCTTCTTCCTCCTCAAGCTCTGGTCATGGCTTGTATCTCTAAGTAGAGATGCTCGCCGTGCCGATGCTCTACTGTGGCGCCTTGCTTGCCTGCTTATGAGCTGCTGTGTGTTGCTCCTATGCTGTCATGCTACTGATGTGTATCTGCTGGCCTTGGTCAATGCTTCTGTGCAAGATTCTTATCTAATTGCTTGCTATGCTTGCCTCTTTTGCTTAATTCTAGCTCTGTGAATTGGTTCTGGTTATTTTGCTTGCCAGAAATCCAAGTGTATTCATATGAGCATCTTGTAATGCTCATGGACTGCTAAGTTGCTACTGGTCATGCTACAATTGATTCAATTGCTTGCTTAATGGCTCTGGTTGCTGTTATGGCTTAATTATATGTGTGTGCCATATATATGTATTCCTGGTTGGTTTACTTGAATAATTGTTGCTTGAGCAATGTCAGTGATGTGTGCTATTCATGTCTAGCTTGATCCACTTGATGTGCTTCTGGATACAATTATAAATCATTCATTTGATTATCTGTGAAGCAACTGTTGATGAATTGGTTCTGTGTAAGTTATATGATTCATGATTTGGTGCTAGGTTGGCCCTAGCATGCACTTGCATGCTTTGTTAGGCCCTGATGATCATAAGATCCTCAGTGCTTGGTAATATTCTGCTGTTCTATGGCTTGTGGGGCACTTAAGCCTGTGCTGGTGCATGCTCTTGCTTACCCCAGTACCTGCTGTTGCTTGCAGTGATCATTTGGATCATTTGCAATGGTCTGGTGCACTGTTTAATTATTCATTTCATTTATCTGGGTGGTTTAACTTGATTGTTTAAATAAATGAGGTGAATTGCTAAGCAGTAATGATCTCATGGATAGACTTGATGTAGCTAGAGGGATGCCAATCACTGATTGGGTACCCTAGCTCATGCTGAACCCTATTGGGTTATGATGCAGTGGCTTAGTGATTGTTCCTGTGGGTTTGAGGTAGCCCTGACAGCACTTGTGCTGCTGTCATGGTAGCTCCCCACTCTGTGGCTTACTGTGCATGGACAAATGCTTGCTGGCTGATCATGTATGATTGCCAGAGGCTTTGTGATGTTGACAAAATTGGTAGAAGATTGTATATCTACCATTCTGATGGTGTAGCTTGACAATTAGGTGCTTGGTGTCTTGGAATGGCTACATGGATTGAATCCATGCTGGATTTCTCTGGTTGTGTCACTGGGTTGACACAACCAGTGTTCCCTTGGTTAATTTTCCTCCTAGCCTTTGTTTGATTTACTGGCACCAATTAGTCTTGCAACCAAATGATGATATATCCAGGGTTTCATGCCCACTTTGCTTCTGTGATGCAAGTGTATGCTTATTTATGAGCAAGACAGATGCTTGCTCATGATTCTTGTGTATACCTCACTCCAGCTCCTAGAAATGGGGTTGGTGTAGAGGATTGCTTGAGTGATGAGCTGGTGCTTGTCCTGCTCCTCCTTGTGAGCTTGTGATCTTGGTTTATTTTCTGTGGTTGTGAAGATTTGTTGAACAGCAGTGGCGGTTCACCAGTTCTTGGTGTTCTTGAGCTGTTCTTGCTAGCTAGTTACTTACCCTGATGCCTGTCGATGGATGAAGCAATTGGCTAGGGTTTTGGCTGTGAAAAGCTTATATGTGGCCAGCCAATGCTTCCCTGGTCGACAGCTGAGCCTGGCATGTGTTGGTGACTCCTCTCTTGCTGTGTGTGTGTACTGCATGCACACATGCTGTGTGTGCAGCCTGTGTGTGTGAGTGTACCAAGCTTGGGACTTGGTCCATTTGATGGATCAGCTCGGCAGAACTTGGTATTATCCACCATTTCCATTTCTTTCTAACCTGCCAAGTGGCTATGCCACTTGGCATAACTTGTTTTTTGCTTTGATTTATGCAGGGATCAATCTGATGCTCCAGATGTGTATGAAGATCACTAATCCAAGTTCAAGTGAAAATGTCTTTGTAGAATTTAGGATAGAATCATTCTCTTGTAATTTTCCTTTATTTTCTTTCTTCCATTTTTGTCAATTTATGTAAAGTGTTGTAATATTTCATATTACTATTTTGGATATTGTAAATGACATTGTATTATGTGTGATTATCAATAAAGCTCAAGTTTTCCTTAATGAGCTTTATTTAAGTATTGTACTATTCATATTCTTGATTACTTATAATTGTGTAATGTATTATCTCAAGTTTGAATTATGTGATATCAATTTGATGTTTGAATTTGAAATTCAAATTCAAATTTGGGTTGAATTCAATCAAACAACTTAATTTTGAATTCAATCATGCAACTTAAGATTGTGATGCATCTTCTCTTCTCTCTTCTCAAAACCCTAATCTAGTTAAGTAAGAACAAGTTCATCACACTCTCGAAACCCTAACCCTGTAGGATGTCGAGAGAGAAACCTGTCCCCCTTCGATGCAGTTTTGTTTTAAAAGCGCGAAATTTCCCCGTAATTTACAATGCAATGCACATCCCTTTCTAAAATCTACCCCTCGATCGTCTCTAAACCTGGGACATTACAGCCTTTCCCCCTTAAAGAAAACTTCGTCCCAAAGTTGTGGTTGTAATACCTGAAGAGTTCGGGGTATATTTTCCTCAGGTCTTCCTCTTTTTCCCAGGTGGCTTCCCTCTTGGGATGATGCTTCCATTGAATCTTGCAGTACTTTATAGCTCTATTCCGGAGTTGTTTCCAGTTCTCCTCGAGAATCTTCGCTGGCTTCTCGATGTAAGTCAAATCTGGTTGTAGCTCAAGCTCTCCATGTGATACTGGCTCATCGGGGGTCTTCAAACACTTTCTGAGTTGCGACACATGGAATATGTTGTGAACTTGAGATAACCTTCCCGGTAGTTCCAATTCAAAGGCTAACCCTCGGTTTTGACTCAGAATCTTGAAAGGTCCGATGTACCTAGGGCTTAACTTTCCCTTTACTCCAAATCTCTGAAGTCCTTTCATCGGGCTCACTTTGAGATATACCATGTCTCCAACTTGTGGCTCCCATGTTCTTCTCTTTTGATCGGCATAACTCTTCTGTCGGCTTTGGGCTATCTTGAGCCTATCTCTTATAATGTCAATAATTTGTTGCTTTTCCTTGACATAATCAGGATTGAATTCTTTGCTTGCTCCAGCTTCATACCAGCATATGGGTGATCTACACTTTCTTCCATACAGAGCTTCGAACGGTGCCATCTTGATGCTGCTTTGATAGCTATTATTGTATGAAAACTCTGCTAGTGGCAAGTGCTCCTCCCATGATCCTCCGAAGTCTAGGGCACAAGCCCTAAGCATATCCTCTAGGATCTGGTTAGTTCTTTCCGTTTGTCCACCTGTCTGAGGATGATAGGCGGTGCTATAGTCCAACTTGGATCCTAAAGTTTCGTGTAGTTGCTTCCAAAATGCTGATGTGAACACGGATCCTCGATCCGACACGATCTTCTTGGGCACTCCATGTTTACTCACGATCTCTTTGATGTACAGATCGATGAGTTTCTCTCCTTTATCCTGCTGATTTACCGCTAAGAAGTGTGCACTTTTCGTCAACCGGTCCACGATTACCCATATCATGTCCTTCTTTTTATTGGTCATGGGTAGTCCGGTGATGAAATCCATTCCTATCTCCTCTCATTTCCATTCTGGAATGGGTAAAGGTTGTAATTTCCCTGCCGGACTCTGGTGTTCAGCTTTCACCCTTTGGCAGGTATGGCACTCTGCCACATACTGTGCTATTTCTCTCTTCATGTTGTTCCACCAGAATAGCTCCTTTAGATCCATGTACATCTTTGTACTACCTGGATGAATGGAATATGGTGTTTAATGGGCTTCCCGGAGTATTACTTCCTTGATTTCAGCAATATCAGGAACACAAATCCTCTTCTCAAACCATAGTGATCCTGATTCTCCTCGATGAAATTCTGATGGTCTACCTTCATCTATCCTTCTCATCTCCTCCACGATGAATGGATCGTCCAACTGACCCATCATTATCTCATTCTTCAGGTTGACATTTAGCTCATCGGCTACTTGTAAAGCCGATCGTCCTTCATGAGCTTCTTTCTCCCAAAGTTGTATCTGGGCTTGACTTATTTCCTTCCTCAACTCCGGTGATAACTCTTGTTCCACTCCGCCGGTGCTCTTCCTACTCAAGGCATCTGCTACAACATTGGCCTTTCCTGGAGTATAATTGATGGTCAAATCATAATCCTTGATCAGTTCAAGCCATCTTTTCTGCCTCATATTGAGTTCCTTCTGAGTGAAGAAGTATTTGAGACTCTTGTGATCCGTATAGAGCTCACACTTGGCTCCATAGAGAAAATGTCTCCATGTTTTAAGTGCAAATACAACTGCTGCTAATTCCAAGTCATGTGTTGGATAGTTCACTTCATGAGGTCTGAGTTGCCTTGATCCATAAGATATTACTTTCCGATCTTGTATGAGTACGCAACCCAATCCATGCTTGGATGCGTCACAGTACACGGTGTAATCCTTGCCAACCTCAGGAACTGCTAATACCGGTGCTGCGGTGAGTTTCTCCTTCAGAGTTTGAAAACTTTTCTCACACTCCTCTGACCACACGAATGGTGTTTTCTTTCTTAACAGCTTTGTCATTGGTCCTGCTATCTTGGAGAATACTTCAATGAATCTCCGATAATATCCTGCCATTCCTAGGAATCCTCGGATTTCCTTGACCGTCTTGGGTGCTTCCCATTCTAAAACTGTTGCTACCTTGCTCGGGTTAACAGCTATTCCATCTTTGCTAATGACATGACCCAGAAATTCCACTTGATCTAGCCAAAATTCACACTTGCTAAACTTGGCATAGAGTTGATGTTCTCGTAGTGTTCGCAACACTAACCTCAAATGTTCAGCATGTTCTGCTTTGTCTTTGGAATAGATCAAGATATCATCAATGAATACGATGACAAACTTGTCTAGATATGTGATACGCGTACAGCACGCGTCCGTTGGGAACCCCAAGAGGAAGGTGTGATGCGTACAGCGGCAAGTTTTCCCTCAGTATGAAACCAAGGTTTATCGAACCAGTAGGAGCCAAGAAGCACGTTGAAGGTTGATGGCGGCAAGATGTAGTGCGGCGCAACACCAGGGATTCCGGCGCCAACGTGGAACCTGCACAACACAACCAAAGTACTTTGCCCCAACGAAACAGCGAGGTTGTCAATCTCACCGGCTTGCTGTAACAAAGGATTAGATGTATAGTGTGGATGATGATTGTTTGCAGAGAACAGTAGAACAATTGCAGTAGATTGTATTTCAGATGTAAAGAATGGACCGGGGTCCACAGTTCACTAGTGGTGTCTCTCCCATAAGATAAATAGCATGTTGGGTGAACAAATTACAGTTGGGCAATTGACAAATAGAGAGGGCATGACCATGCACATACATGATATGATGAGTATTGTGAGATTTAATTGGGCATTACGACAAAGTACATAGACCGCTGTCCAGCATGCATCTATGCCTAAAAAGTCCACCTTCAGGTTATCATCCGAACCCCTTCCAGTATTAAGTTGCAAACAACAGACAATTGCATTAAGTATGGTGCGTAATGTAATCAATAACTACATCCTCGGACATAGCATCAATGTTTTATCCCTAGTGGCAACAGTACATCCATAAACTTAGAGGTTTGTGTCACTCCCCCAGATTCACGGAGACATGAACCCACTATCGAGCATAAATACCCCCTCTTGGAGTTACTAGCAAAAACTTGGCCAGAGCCTCTACTAATAACGGAGAGCATGCAAGATCATAAACAACACATAGATATAAATTGATAATCAACATAACATAGTATTCTCTATCCATCGGATCCCAACAAACACAACATATAGCATTACAGATAGATGATCTTGATCATGTTCGGCAGCTCACAAGATCTGACAATGAAGCACATAAGGAGAAGACAACCATCTAGCTACTGCTATGGACCCATAGTCCAGGGGTGAACTACTCACTCATCACTCCGGAGGCGACCATGGCGGCGTAGAGTCCTCCGGGAGATGATTCCCCTCTCCGGCAGGGTGCCGGAGGCGATCTCCTGAATCCCCCGAGATGGGATTGGCGGCGGCGGCGTCTCTGGAAGGTTTTCCGTATCGTGGCTCTCGGTACTGGGGGTTTCGCGATGAAGGCTATTTGTAGGCGGAAGGGCAGGTCAAGGGGCGTCACGAGGGGCCCAGACGCCAGGGCCGCGCGGCCAAGACCTGGGCCGCGCCGCCCTGTTGTCTGGCCACCTCGTGGCCCCACTTCGTCAGCTCTCCGGTCTTCTGGAAGCTTCGTGTGAAAATAGGCCCCTGGGCGTTGATTTCGTCCAATTCCGAGAATATTTCTTTACTAGGATTTCTGAAACCAAAAACAGCAGAAAACAGCAACTGGCTCTTCGGCATCTCGTTAATAGGTTAGTGCCGGAAAATGCATAAATATGACATAAAGTATGCATAAAACATGTAGATATCATCAATAATGTGGAATGGAACATAAGAAATTATCGATATGTCGGAGACGTATCAGCATCCCCAAGCTTAGTTTCTGCTCGTCCCGAGCAGGTAAACGATAACAAAAATAATTTCTGGAGTGACATGCCATCATAACCTTGATCATACTATTGTAAGCATATGTAATGAATGCAGGGATCAAAACAATGTAAATGACATGAGTAAACAAATGAATCATAAAGCAAAGACTTTTCATGAATAGTACTTCAAGACAAGCATCAATAAGTCTTGCATAAGAGTTAACTCATAAAGCAATAATTCAAAGTAAAGGTATTGAAGCAACATAAAGGAAGATTAAGTTTCAGCGGTTGCTTTCAACTTGTAACATGTATATCTCATGGATAGTTGTTAATGTAAAGTAATATAACAAGTGCAATATGCAAGTATGTAGGAATCAATGCACAGTTCACACAAGTGTTTGCTTCTTGAGGTGGAGAGAAATAGGTGAACTGACTCAACATAAAAGTAAAAGAAAGGGCCCTTCGCAGAGGGAAGCATCGATTGCTATATTTGTGCTAGAGCTTTGGTTTTGAAAACATATAGAGATCATAAAAGTAAAATTTTGAGAGGTGTTTGTTGTTGTCAACGAATGGTAGTGGGCACTCTAACCCCCTTGCCAGACAAACCTTCAAAGAGCGGCTCCCATTTTATTTTATTTTTGTGTGGCACTCCTTCCAACCTTTCTTTCACAAACCATGGCTAACCGAATCCTCGGGTGCCTGCCAATAATCTCATACCATGAAGGAGTGCCTTTTTATTTTAGTTTTATTATGATGACACTCCTCCCCACCTTTGCTTTCTCAAGCCATGGCTAACCGAATCCTTCGGGTGCCGTCCAACAATCACATACCATGGAGGAGTGTCTATTTTTTTTGTTAATTAATTTGGGACTAGGAATCCCATTGCCAGCTCTTTTTGCAAAATTATTGGATAAGCGGATGAAGCCACTAGTCCATTGGTGAAAGTTGCCCAACAAGATTGAAAGATGAACACCACATACTTCCTCATGAGCTATAAAACATTGACACAAATCAGAGGTGATAAATTTTGAATTGTTTAAAGGTAGCACTCAAGCAATTTACTTTGGAATGGCGGAGAAATACCATGTAGTAGGTAGGTATGGTGGACACAAATGGCATAGTGGTTGGCTCAAGGATTTTGGATGCATGAGAAGTATTCCCTCTCGATACAAGGTTTAGGCTAGCAAGGTTATTTGAAACAAACACAAGGATGAACCGGTGCAGCAAAACTCACATAAAAGACATATTGTAAACATTATAAGACTCTACACCGTCTTCCTTGTTGTTCAAACTCAATACTAGAAATTATCTAGACCTTAGAGAGACCAATTATGCAAACCAAATTTTAGCATGCTCTATGTATTTCTTCATTAATGGGTGCAAAGTATATGATGCAAGAGCTTAAACATGAGCACAACAATTGCCAAGTATCACATTATCCAAGACATTATAGCAATTACTACATGTAGCATTTTCTGTTTCCAACCATATAACAATTTAACGAATAAGAAACTTTCGCCATGAATACTATGAGTAAAGCCTAAGGACATACTTGTCCATATGCAACAGCGGAGCGTTTCTCTCTCCCACACAAAGAATGCTAGGATCCATTTTATTCAAACAAAACAAAAACAAAAACAAACCGACGCTCCAAGCAAAGTACATAAGATGTGATGGAATAAAAATATAGTTTCACTAGAGAAACCTGATAATGTTGTCGATGAAGAAGGGGATGCCTTGGGCATCCCCAAGCTTAGACGCTTGAGTATTTTTGATATATGCAGGGGTGAACCACCGGGGCATCCCCAAGCTTAGAGCTTTCACTCTCCTTGATCATGTTGTATCATCTCCCTCTCTTGATCCTTGAAAACTTCCTCCACACCAAACTCAAAACAACTCATTAGAGAGTTAGTGCACAATCAAAATTTACATGTTCAGAGGTGACATAATCATTCTTTACACTTCTGGACATTGCACAAAGCTACTGAAAGTTAATGGAATCGAAATATCCATCGAACATATCAAAACAGGCAATGCGAAATAAAAGGCAGAATCTGTCAAAACAGAACAGTTCATAAAGACGAATTTTATTGAGGCACCAGACTTGCTCAAATGAAAATGCTCAAATTGAATGAAAGTTGCGTACATATCTGAGTATCACTCACGTAAATTGGCATAATTTTCTGAGGTACCTACAGAGAATTTGGCCCAGATTCGTGACAGCAAAGAAATCTGTTTCTGCGCAGTAATCCAAATCTAGTATGAACCTTACTATCAACGACTTTACTTGGCACAACAATGCAAAAAACTAAGATAAGGAGAGGTTGCTACAGTAGTAAACAACTTCCAAGACTCAAATATAAAATAAAAGTACTGTAGTAAAAACATGGGTTGTCTCCCATAAGCGCTTTTCTTTAACGCCTTTCAGCTAGGCGCAGAAAGTGTGTATCAAGTATTATCAAGAGATGAAGTGTCAACATCATAATTTGTTCTAATAATAGAATCAAAAGGTAACTTCATTCTCTTTCTAGGGAAGTGTTCCAAACCTTTCTTGAGAGGAAATTGATATTTAATATTACCTTCCTTCATATCAATGATAGCACCAACAGTTCGAAAAAAAGGTCTTCCCAATATAATGGGACAAGATGCATTGCATTCAATATCCAAGACAACAAAATCAACGGGGACAAGGTTATTGTTAACGGTAATGCGAACATTATGAACTTTCCCCAAAGGTTTCTTTGTAGAATGATCAGCAAGATTAACATCCAAATAACAATTTTTCAATGGTGGCAAGTCAAGCATATTATAGATTTTCTTAGGCATAACAGAAATACTTGCACCAAGATCACATAAAGCATTACAATCAAAGTCATTGACCTTCATCTTAATGATGGGCTCCCAACCATCCTCTAGCTTCCTAGGAATAGAAGCTTCACGTTCTAGTTTCTCTTCTCTAGCTTTTATGAGAGCATTTGTAATATGTTTTGTGAAAGCCAAATTTATAGCACTAGCATTAGGACTCTTAGCAAGTTTTTGTAAGAACTTTATAACTTCAGAGATGTGGCAATCATCAAAATCTAAACCATTATAATCTAAAGCAATGGGATCATCATCCCCAATGTTGGAAAAAAATTCAGCAGTTTTATCACAAGCAGTTTCAGCAGTTTTAGCAGTTTCGGGTAGTTTTTTGCGCTTTGCATTTGAAGTGGAAACATTGCTAACACCAATTCTTTTACCATTATTAGTAGGAGGTGCAGCAACATGTGTAGCATTAGCATTACTAGTGGTGGTAATAGTCCAAACTTTAGCTATTTTATCTTCTTTTTCATTTTCTTCTCTTTCCCACCTAGCACGCAATTCGGCCATCAATCTTATATTCTCATTAATTCTAACTTGGATGACATTTGCTGTAGTAACAATTTTATTATTATGATTTTCATGAGGCATAACTTTCGATTTCAAAAGATCAACATCAGCAGCAAGACTATCGACTTTAGAAGCAAGTATATCAATTTTCCCAAGCTTTTCTTCAACAGATTTGTTAAAAGCAGTTTGTGTACTAATAAATTCTTTAAGCATAGCTTCAAGTCCAGGGGGTGTGTTCCTATTATTGTTGTAAGAATTCCCATAAGAATTACCATAGCCGTTGCCATTATTATAAGGATATGGCCTATAGTTGTTACTAGAATTGTTCCGGTAAGCATTGTTGTTGAAATTATTATTTTTAATGTAGTTTACATCAACATGTTCTTCTTGAGCAACTAATGAAGCTAACGGAACATTATTAGGATCAATATTTGTCCTATCATTCACAAGCATAGACATAATAGCATCAATCTTATCACTCAAGGAAGAGGTTTCTTCGACAGAATTTACCTTCTTACCTTGTGGAGCTCTTTCCGTGTGCCATTCAGAGTAATTAATCATCATATTATAAAGAAGCTTTGTTGCTTCACCAAGAGTGATGGACATAAAGGTACCTCCAGCAGCTGAATCCAATAGGTTCCGTGAAGAAAAATTCAGTCCTGCATAAAAGGTTTGGATGATCATCCAAGTAGTCAGTCCATGGGTTGGGCAATTTTTAACCAAAGATTTCATTCTTTCCCATGCTTGCGCAACATGCTCAGTATCCAATTGTTTAAAATTCATTATGCTACTCCTCAAAGATATAATTTTAGTAGGGGGATAATATCTACCAATAAAAGCATCCTTGCATTTAGTCCATGAATCAATACTATTCTTAGGCAGAGATAGCAACCAATCTTTAGCTCTTCCTCTTAATGAGAAAGGAAACAATTTTAATTTTATAAAGTCACCATCTACATCTTTATTCTTTTGCATTTCACATAATTCAACAAAGTTATTGAGATGGGCAGCAGCATCATCAGAACTAACACCAGAAAATTGCTCTCTCATAACAAGATTCAGTAAAGCAGGTTTAATTTCAAAGAATTCTGCTGTAGTAGCAGATGGAGCAATAGGTGTGCATAAGAAATCATTATTATTTGTGGTTGTGAAGTCACACAACTTAGTATTTTCAGGAGTACCCATTTTAGCAACAGTAAATAAAGCAAACTAGATAAAGTAAATGCAAGTAACTAATTTTTTTGTGTTTTTGATATAGCAAACAAGATTGCAAGTAAAGTAAAACTAGCAACTAATTTTTTTGTGTTTTGATTTAGTGCAGCAAACAAAGTAGTAAATAAAACAAAGCAAGACAAAAACAAAGTAAAGAGATTGGGATGTGGAGACTCCCCTTGCAGCGTGTCTTGATCTCCCCGGCAACGGCGCCAGAAAAAGAGCTTGATACGCGTACAACACACGTCCGTTGGGAAACCCAAGAGGAAGGTGTGATGCGTACAGCGGCAAGTTTTCCCTCAGTATGAAACCAAGGTTTATCGAACCAGTAGGAGCCAAGAAGCACGTTGAAGGTTGATGGCGGCGAGATGTAGTGCGGCGCAACACCAGGGATTCCGGCGCCAACGTGGAACCTGCACAACACAACCAAAGTACTTTGCCCCAACGAAACAGCGAGGTTGTCAATCTCACCGGCTTGCTGTAACAAAGGATTAGATGTATAGTGTGGATGATGATTGTTTGCAGAGAACAGTAGAACAATTGCAGTAGATTGTATTTCAGATGTAAAGAATGGACCGGGGTCCACAGTTCACTAGTGGTGTCTCTCCCATAAGATAAATAGCATGTTGGGTGAACAAATTACAGTTGGGCAATTGGTAAATAGAGAGGGCATGACCATGCACATACATGATATGATGAGTATTGTGAGATTTAATTGGGCATTACGACAAAGTACATAGACCGCTATCCAGCATGCATCTATGCCTAAAAAGTCCACCTTCAGGTTATCATCCGAACCCCTTCCAGTATTAAGTTGCAAACAACAGACAATTGCATTAAGTATGGTGCGTAATGTAATCAATAACTACATCCTCGGACATAGCATCAATGTTTTATCCCTAGTGGCAACAGTACATCCATAACCTTAGAGGTTTCTGTCACTCCCCCAGATTCACGGAGACATGAACCCACTATCGAGCATAAATACCCCCTCTTGGAGTTACTAGCAAAAACTTGGCCAGAGCCTCTACTAATAACGGAGAGCATGCAAGATCATAAACAACACATAGATATAAATTGATAATCAACATAACATAGTATTATCTATCCATCGGATCCCAACAAACACAACATATAGCATTACAGATAGATGATCTTGATCATGTTCGGCAGCTCACAAGATCCGACAATGAAGCACATAAGGAGAAGACAACCATCTAGCTACTGCTATGGACCCATAGTCCAGGGGTGAACTACTCACTCATCACTCCGGAGGCGACCATGGCGGCGTAGAGTCCTCCGGGAGATGATTCCCCTCTCCGGCAGGGTGCCAGAGGCGATCTCCTGAATCCCCCGAGATGGGATTGGCGGCGGCGGCGTCTCTGGAAGGTTTTCCGTATCGTGGCTCTCGGTACTGGGGGTTTCGCGATGAAGGCTATTTGTAGGCGGAAGGGCAGGTCAAGGGGCGTCACGAGGGGCCCAGACGCCAGGGCCGCGCGGCCAAGACCTGGGCCGCGCCGCCCTGTTGTCTGGCCACCACGTGGCCCCACTTCGTCAGCTTTCCGGTCTTCTGGAAGCTTCGTGTGAAAATAGACCCCTGGGCGTTGATTTCGTCCAATTCCGAGAATATTTCCTTACTAGGATTTCTGAAACAAAAAACAGCAGAAAACAGCAACTGGCTCTTCGGCATCTCGTTAATAGGTTAGTGCCGGAAAATGCATAAATATGACATAAAGTATGCATAAAACATGTAGATATCATCAATAATGTGGCATGGAACATAAGAAATTATCGATACGTCGGAGACGTATCAATATGGCATGAAAATTTTATTCACGAGATTCATGAAAATTGCTGGGGCATTGGTTAATCCAAAAGGCACTACAAGGTATTCATGATGTCCATACCTTGAAACAAAGGCAGTTTTCGGAACGTCTTCCTTCTTGATCTTTATCTGATGATAGCCGGATCTTAGATCAATTTTGGAAAAGACTCCCGCGCCTCTAACTTGGTCGAATAAATCTTGTATTCTTGGAAGTGGATACTTGTTCTTGATTGTGACATTGTTCAAATTCCTGTAGTCGCCGCACATCCTTCTACCTCCATCTCTTTTATCTATGAAGATCACAGGTGATCCCCATGGTGAAACACTTTCTTGTATGAATCCTTTTTGTTCCAAGTCATCCAATTGCTCTTTAAGTTCTTTCAACTCCTTAGGCCCCATTTTATATGGTGCTTTAGCAATCGGAGCTGTTCCTGGAATTAGGTCGATAGTGAATTCTATCTCCCTATCTGGTGGCATTCCAGGTAATTCCTTAGGAAACACATCCTGGAATTCATTTACTACAGGTATATCTTCCAACTTCACCTCCTTCATGCTGTTCAACTGTAGCTCGACTTCGATCTGTGTATGCTTGTCTCCTTGGTAGATCATTCTACTTCCATCGGGGCTTTTCAAAGACACAGTCTTGTTCACACAGTCGATCAATGCTCCATTAGCTTCTAACCAGTTCATACCAAGAATGACATCAATGTCCTTCATCGGTAAAATGAACAGGTATGCGTCAAACGCGCACTTATTGATCATAATGACTTGTTTTTGTTTGGTATGGGTTACTACTATCGTTCCCCCCGCGGAAAGTATAGTTATGGGTGTATCTAACTTAGTGCAACTAATCCCATGTTTGATGATGAATTGCTGAGAAATGAATGATGTAGTTGCACCAGTATCAAAATGTACTTTGCCAGGATGAGTGAGTATCTGGAGCGTACCTATCACTGCTTGATCGGAGTTAACCACCTCCTCCAGACTAGTGCAGTTCAGCTTGCCGAAGGGTTTCTTGTTCTTCCAGTTCCCTCCAGAGTTACCTCCTCGGCTTCCTCCTCCTCCCGACTGTCCTCCTCCAGTATTTCTCTTGGGGCAGTCCTTCAGCATATGCCCCTCCTGGCGACATCCAAAGCTTATTATCCTTGGCTTTCTACAATCATTGGCAAAATGCCCTGGAAGTCCACAGCTTCGGCAAACCATGGGATTGGCAGTCTGGAACGCTTGGTTCCTCCTGCTATTATAGTAGTTGCTGTTGTTGTTGTTGTTGTTGTTGTTGTTGTTGTTGTACCTTGGCTTGAAACTCAAGCTGGTATTGGGTTTGTTACTGACAAACCTCTTAGGCTCAAACTTGGCCTTCTTCCTCTTTTCCTCCTGCAGCTGCTTGAAATCATCTTCAAGAGTGATGGCTGCATCCACCAACTCTTGGAATTCCGTCGCTCTCATCATTCGGAGCTGTACCTTGAACTGGGGACTTAACCCCCGCAAGAACCTCTTCTTTTTCTTGTCCTCGGTGTTGACTTCTTCAACAGTGTGCCGGGACAGCTTTGAGAATTCCCTAACATAAGTCAGGATGGCCTTATCCTTCTGCTCGAGACTTTCAAATTCTCGACGCTTCAGTTCCACAATGCTTTCAGGGACATTGGATTCCCTGAACTTCCTTGCAAACTCCTCCCAAGTGAATACTTTTCCAGCCGGATAAACGGCTACGATGTTGTCCCACCATGATGCGGCAGGTCCACACAACAAGTGTGTAGCATAACGAACCTTCTCCTGGTCGTTGCAACCAACAGTATTGAGCTTTCGCTCGGTGTCCATAAGCCAGTCTTGCGCGTCCATTGGTTCGGGCGCGTATGCGAAAGATATAGGTGACAAGGTATCAACTTGTCAATGCCTATGGATTGTAGGCTAGGGTTTAGTTAGAAGTAGAGGGCAAGTAGATCTCGAAGGTTTCAGCCGAAAAGTACTCGACGATTATGAAAACTAGGGTTTGTAACAATGATTCAATTGCCTCTTCGTCCCTCGACTCCCCCTTTATATAGGAGGCGGAGCCGAGGGTTTCGTTTTGTACAAGTTACAGAGTCCGGGACGGTATCTAACTCATCCCGCCAGATTTACAAATAACACTTCCTATTACAACTCTAACTTTCCTTAATATATCTTGAGCTCCCAAATCTTCTTTATTCTTCGGGTATTGGGCCTTCAGTAAACCCCGGGTACTATCTTCGGCAGGCCCATTTGGGATGCCTATGTCAGTAGCCCCCGAGATTTTGCTTGAATCGTAGAGTCAGGGAAAATCTCCACTGTTTATTTTTACTCGAGAGCTTTAACTTTTTTATATTTCTTCACATAAAATTCTATATTGTACAGGGATACTGGTAGTTGGGGCTAGTTCATCTGACGGATCAGGTACTAGTTAACTGCTCTAGTGGCAATCCGCAAAAACCTACTTCGAGATCACGTCCCTGGACATGATTCCGGGATACTGGTGTAAACTTCGACAGGTGCCGCTTAAGGTCTTACCATTCTGTCGAGTCCCAGTCAAATTTATCGAGTACCTAACGCGTCCGTTAGGATTTTTCTTCGTATCTGTTGATACGGATAAAAGTAGCAGAGCGCAGTCTTCGGCGATGCCACGCCCAGCAGAACGGATCTGGGGTCTTACCTTCGCAAATTTGCGGCATTCAGAAATTGATCGCAACTTTGGCGTTCTGAGAATATATTGTCGAGTGCTTTTCCGGCTGTTGGAATGGCACATTTTATCGAGTCAAATATGACTTATATTGCTCTCCCGATGGGAGTATATGTAGAGTTAATTATAACTCGAAATATACTCTCTTGCTTTTCTATCTTTTCTTTGTTAATTTCATCGGGCACGCGAACAGCGTTCCCGATGGGAGTAGCCCCCGAGGCTACAATCAAAAACTTGTGCTTGGTTGTAGGCTCAACATTTTAGTCCACCTTGTCGCTATATTGTCATTATTTCCCAATATGATCTCTCTTCTTCTTTTTTTTTTTCTCGGGTGTGCGAACAGCGCTCCCGATGGGAGTAGCCCCCGAGGCTACAGCCAAGAACTTGTGCTTGGTTGTAGGCTCCCGCAATTTCTATATTGCCATACTCGAAATTTTACTTTTTATCGAAGTAGCCCCCGAGCATTTGGGCAAAAACTTGTATTTGATCAAAGGCTCCCGAAGTATTTAATAACTTCTCCTGTCGCCAATCTTCTTTTATTTTTCTTGTCGGCATGCTTCCCTTAACCAAATTTACTTCATCTCTGTTAATAGTCGTGATTTTTCTGCTTTGTGGGTCCATTGTTTCCACCACGTTGACACGTCGTGCAAGTGGGGGACACACGTCCTCCGCTTTTTCTGGCGCACGTACAGTAACGCCTATCTCAGTAAAAATACCTTTTTACCCTTTTATCTAGAAGATCTTTTTTCACCACACGATTTCTTCATCCAACGGTGCATTGCTTCGCCTGATTCTTATATAAACCTTTCTTCAACCTCCGTTCACTCCTTCGCTTGCGCCGCACATCTGTTCCCCTTTGCAAAAACTTCCCCTGCGCCCAACTCTCTCTGATCTTCCGCACTTACGAACATTGCTTTTTCCATTGCCGTTGATGCCACCGCGCACGCGGCTCACTCGCCACAGCACTCCAGAATCCAAGATGGCCGCCGAAGATCTTGAGTGGGAGAGATCTAAAATCTCCAACCAGGATGTCAACACGCTGAAGAGGCTTGGCCTGATGAAGAAAGAAGACGCCATCCGCTTTCCCAGCGAAGAAAGCTACCCCAACCCTCCAATGGAGTACCGGGTTAGTTTCGTTGATCACCTCATCCGCGGCCTTTCGGCCCCAATTCCACGATTTCCTCCGCGGCCTTCTTTTTGTTTACGGGATTCAAGCGCACCGAGTTGACCCCAATTCCATCCTTCACATTTCCATTTTTATCACACTTTGTGCGAATGCTTCCTTGGAATCCCTCCTAATTGGGCTCTGTGGAAACGCATTTTCTGCCTCCGCCGCAATGGCTCCCACAACGCCACCTATAACATAGGCGGCGTTGTTATCTGTGTCCGAACTGACGTTGATTATTTCAACGTCAAGTTTCCTGATTCTGTCCAAGGATGGCGCAAAAGATGGCTCTACATTCACGAAGAAAGTGCCAACTCTGTGGAACACAACATAATCCCTTTCGACGGGAGTGCCAAAATTTAGCGCCGCCGTTCCTGGGACGCTGAAGCTTCCGAAGAAGAGAAAAAGGCGACAGAAGCACTTATGTCTCGTATTCATCAACTTCAAAATACTCGAGGCAAAGAACTATCCGGTGTTCAAATCACTGCCTACTTCCTTAGGATTAGAGTGCAGCCTCTTCAGGCTCGCAAAAATCCCCTTTGGACGTATTGCGGTGAAAACAACGCCAATAGAATCTCCGGTGATCTTTACGCAAAGGACTTGGAGAAATTGATTCGAAGAGTTTCCGCCTGGCCAAGAAGGATCCTATTCCCTCCTCTTGTCGCGTGGAACCATACAGCGCCGCCAATCCTCTTCCCGAGGTATTTTGTCTTTTCGAGTTTCGTATTGTTCCGAACTTTCCCCGCATCTCATTAATTTTCTGTTGTCGCTATTTTCCTGCAGAACCATCCTACTATGGCTTCCCTTCCTCCTCTTCCTGAGGATGGAGAAGTCGAAGAACAGGCTATTGTTGCCGAAGACAACCAAGGTTCTTCTCTTCCTGAAAGTGAAGTCGCAGGTTCTCACAAATCTGCGGCTTCCCATGAAAAAGAAGTTGAATCTGAAGCCAGCGAGTCGACGCAATCCCTTCCTCCTGCTGTTTCCCCAAGGAACAAAAGGAAAAGGAATGATGGCGAGGATTCTGGCACTTCTAAGGCTGAAAAAGTTATTCCTTCTCATCTGAAGGCAGCTTATGATCCTTATATTGAATCCCTCGTCAGCTCGTAAGTCACCTTTATTTCTCCCTTTTTCTGTACTCGAGGTGTTTATCTTGTCTTGCTTTTTATGCTGCCGATTTTTGATCAACAGTGATGACGAGGAAGAAGTACCAACTGTTGACGTGGCTCCTCGGACAAGCACGTCACATACTGTACTTGCCTCAGACACGCTAGTTGAAGGAGAAGAATCCTCGCCTCCTCAACAAAACGTCGTCACCACAACTCCGCCAGCAAGCCCCCTTGCTCCTTCACCAAAAAGGACAAGGATTGAAGCGATTGTTGAACCTGCCCCTCAATTGGGCAGCTCGTCGACTCTGCTCTTAGATGATGTAAGTTTGTCGATATCTATATTTCCCCTATTTTGCTTTTTTCACGCCTTCACTTTCTTTTTCATGCCGATGTTTCTTTTGCTGTATTCTTCTTTGACAGCCCATGATCAAAGAGCTTATCCGCATCGGATCCCAATTTATTGGGTACCGTGAATATGCTAGCAGAGCCGAAGGTAACAACTTTTATACTTGCCATTTTTCCTTGACTTTTTGCTCCTGTTGCTTGTCGCGGTTTTTGATCTTTTTTTTTTTTTTTTTTATATTTCGACAGAGAAACTTGCAGAGGCCAACAAACGTGCCAACACACTTGCTCAAAAACTTGAGCAAAGTGAGGCGGCTCGTAAGAAGGCCGAACTTGTTGCTAGCGAAGCCAAAGCCGAGGCTGATGAAGCCAAAGCAAAGGCTGCTAGTGTCGAGGAACTGCAGAAAAGACTTGAGGATACTGAGTCTGCCTTAAACGAGCATAAAGCTGCACAAGCTTCTCGTGAGCAGGGCATCCTCAAACGCCTGAAATCACAAAGTCGATGCACTCACAGTAATATTATTGATCCCTTCTATTTTTTATGAGAACCGCTGTTTCTTGTTGTTGACCAACGTTTTGTTTCCTTGGCAGACCAAACAAACCAAGATTTTGATCTGGAGAATCCTGTCAATGACCCTCTCCTTGACGCACTTACTTATCTGGAGCTTCATGGGTCCGAAATTCGTGAAGGCGTGGCCAATGCAAATGCAGGATTGTCGGCGCTGTTCCCCTACTTCTTCCCGAAGAAAGAGGAGCCCCCGACTTTCCTTACCCTTGCCAAGACTTTCAATTCACCAGAAGATCTTGGACTAAAGATGCGTCAGGAGAACATGAAGATTGCTGTCGAAAGCACTGTTGCTCTAGTTGCTGACAGCCAACAAACTGTTGATTGGACAAAAGTTGGCGACACCGAGCAAATAGAGCAATCCAGATGGAGGTCCCTGATTAAGGCAGCCAAGCCCAACACGAAGAAAATCTTGGCTTATCTCGGGATCAAACCAGCTTCGACTCCTAGCTCATCAAGGCCGGAGGTCTAGTTGCATGCCTCTTTGTTTTTCTCTCTGTTTCTTTTGCTCTTGTCGCCAAAGTAGTTATTTGGCGACACGTACTTCGTTAGCTCCACTGTAAGGCCTTTGTAATTATTCCGAAAGATTAATGAAAACTCTATCTTTTGCTTGTTGATTGATGTTGTCTTTTAAATTTCAGTTGGTATTCGATAACTACACTCCATCTTCCACTCCTTCCAATGTTTCGCCTTCTTCTTCTCGCTCAAAGAGAACTCTTGCTGATGCTACACCTGTCGAAGATTCCTTGCCGCGAGAATTGGATGAACTTCGGCAGCAACTTCAGTATGCAAAGAAGCAAACACTTGTGATGATGGAAAAATCTCGCAAGTCATCTGAAGCCGAAAAAATTGCACTTCAGCAAGCTCGTGAGGCCGTAGCTGCCAAGGAAATCGCTGCTTCCGAGGCTGAAAAGGCGACTACTCGAGAAAATTTCATGCTCGAGTTGATGAATGAAGCTAGTGCGGATATGTCGGGTATGCTTGTTTCAACCTCAATATCTTCCGTCTTCATGCTACGTCTCTTAAAATTTTTTGCTCCGTTGTTTTAATAGGTTCCTTTACTGATGCTGTTGCCGAAGAAGAGAGGGTAAATACTAGGACGAACCTCCTCGTTAATCTTTCCCTTGATCATGGTTCTTTGTTTTGGGCTACCCCAGAGAGGACCCGCCAGATTGTCAGATTTCAGGATCGCGCTTCTCAAACTCGCGACTTCCTTGACTTCTGTACCAAGACCCTGTCCATGGTTTATAATTCCATGTTTCCTCGGAACGTTCAACCAAAGACTCTTCCCGAGTTAATGGAGAAATTCAAGGATGCCCACAGGATCCATGATTTTGTCAAAGCTCAACTGGTAGCTGGCGCCAGATTTGCTCTTATCATGCTTCAGATCTGCCACTCAAATCTTGACCTGACCCCAGTTGTTGCGAAAGTTCATCAGAAAGTAAAGCGCCGAAGAGTTGGTGTCGACCGAATTAACACGAAGGTTTCGCCTGTAGCCGAAGAAATGATTGAAGACCTTCTTCGGATGGATGCCGACTTTTTTGCCGATGGTCATTATGCTGACTTTCTTGGCGCTGCTCCTGAAGAAAACAGAATTACCCTTGACGATATACTGAATCATGATTAATTATTTTCCTTTTGTAGATAACTCTTCTTTGTAACCCATGACTGTGATTATATTGTGAAGCAATCATTATATTTCTATATTTGTCTAGCCCCCGAGTGTTTCGGTGGCTATTTACTGTATTTGTATATTGCGAGGTTTTGAACCAAGGCATTTATTTAATATGTATTGATGGCGAATACCAGCCCCCGAGCTTCTTTATTGAGTACTATTTTGTATTTGTATTGACTCACGAGGTATTTTAGTACCAAGGCAAGGCTTTTCTTTGTTGATGAACTATATTGAAATTCGTCGGGTCAAAGACTTTGAGCATGTCGATAAAGAAAAGTTATATTGACACTATCTTTATTATATTGCAGCACCGCGAGCCCGCCTCATTAAAAACCTTTCCCGGCCCCACTCGGTGCCCCGAAAAAGGAAAAGAGTGCGTCTGAAAACTCGCGGGCGTTTCAGTACATGGAAGTTTTACAAGTACTATATTTCGACTCTAGGCGTAGAACCGCCTGAGTTGCGCCACGTTCCAGGGGTTTTGCTCCTCCACCCCTGTCTTCTTGTCCTTTATCCTGTATGCTCCTCCTCCGATTACTTCCGTGACAATGTAAGGGCCAAGCCATGGTGACTCGAGTTTTTCATGACTTTTTTGCGTGAGCCGAAGAACTAGGTCTCCCACCTGAAAAGATCTTGGCCGCAAACGTCGGCTTGTGGTAATTCTTCAAGTCTGTTGGTATTTGGTTACCCTTGATAGTACCTCGTCTCGAGCTTCGTCGAGTGCGTCGACGTCGTCTTCCAATGCTATCTTGGAAGTTTCTTCATTATACTCTGTGACTGCGGGGAGTCGTGCTCTATTTCTATTGGCAGTACTGCCTCTGCTCCATGGACCAGGAAAAACGGGGTCTCCTGTGTCGCTGTATTTGGTGTTCTTCGGATGCTCCACAAAACACTTGGTAGTTCGTCTGGCCAGGTATGTCAAGCTTTTTCCAGTGGTCCTAACAGGCGTTTCTTGATGCCATTGCAGATGATGCCATTGGCTTTCTTTACTTGCCCATTGGTTTGAGGATGTGCAACTGACGCGAAGTGCAACTTGATACCCACTTCTTCGCAATAATCTTTGAATTCGTGGGATGTGAAGTTACTGCCATTGTCTGTGACGATGCTGTGGGGCACTCCAAATCTGAAGACGAGTCCTTTTATGAATTTTACTGCGGATGCTCCATCTGGTGAATTTATCGGCTTCGCTTCTATCCACTTTGTAAATTTGTCGACAGCTACTAGCATGTACTCCTTTCCTCCTGGCCAGGATTTGTGTAACTTGCCCACCATATCAAGTCCCCATTGGGCAAAGGGCCATGACAATGGTATTGGTGTAAGTTCTGCTGCTGGAGAGTGGGGTTTTGCGGCAAACCTTTGACACGCGTCGCAAGTTCTTACTATTTCCTTAGCGTCCTCGATTGCTGTCAACCAGTAGAATCCTGCCCGAAAAACCTTGGCTGCAATAGCTCGACTACTTGCGTGGTGGCCACATATTCCTTCGTGTACATCCTTCAAAATTATTCTTCCTTCTTCGGGTGTGACACATCTCTGCAGGACGCCTGAAATACTTCGCTTGTACAATTCTCCTTTGACCACCGTGAAAGCTTTGGAGCGTCGAATTACTCGTCTTGCCTCAACTGGATCATCGGGTATTTCTTTCCTGAGGATGTACGATATGTACGTCTGCATCCATGGTATCTGTATCACCATGACCAGGTCCTGATCTTCTTCTTCTTCTTCCTCTTGCTTTTCCTTGGTAGCCCCCGAGGGTTTCTTCTCCTTCTTTTTTGATTTTGTCGATTTTGTAGATCTCTCTGTTATCTCTTCCCAAAATACACCCGGCGGAAGCGCAAGGCATTGCGACCCGATGTTTGCAAGAACGTCGGCTTAAATCGTTGCTCAATCTGCTAATATGATTTACTTCGCATCCATCAAACAAGTTTTCGAGCTCGTTGTACACCTCCTTGTATGCCATCATGCTATCATTGACTGCGTCACATTGGTTCATGACTTGCTGAGCCACCAATTGTGAGTCGCCAAATATTTTTAATCGAGTTGCACCGCAAGCTTTCGCCATCTTCATCCCGTGTATGAGGGCTTCATATTCTGCTTCATTGTTAGATGCGTTAGGGAACGTCATCCGAAGGATGTACTTCAACTTGTCGCCTTCAGGTGATATGAGTACTACTCCTGCGCCAGCTCCTTCTAGTCTTTTTGACCCATCAAAGTTCATGGTCCAGGTTCTCGACAAATCTGGAGGTCCTGTGTTTTGCAACTCCATCCATTCTGCGATGAAGTCCGGCAGAACTTGCGACTTGATTGCTTTTCTTTTTTCATACGTGATGTCCCGAGGGGAAAGTTCTATTCCCCAAAGGGAGACACGACCCGTAGCTTCTGGATTGTTTAGTATATTTGACAAGGGAGCTTCATTGACCACTATGATCGGGTGTGCCGAAAAATAGTGGCGCAATTTTCGTGCTGTTGTGAGCACTCCATATGCTAGCTTTTGGTACTGAGGGTACCTTTGTTTTGATGGCGATAAAACTTCGCTGATGAAGTATACTGGCCTCTGTACTCCGTGGAGTTTTCCTTCTTCTTCTCGTTCGACATCTAGCACCGTGCTCACCACTTGGGGCGTGGCTGCAATATACAGCAGGAGAGGTTCCTTTTCCTTCGGCGCCACCAGAATTGGTGGTGTCGAGATTGTGCGCTTCAAATCCTCGAAGGCTCTATCGGCCTCTTCGTTCCACTGGAATTTATCTCCTTGCTTTATTAGAGCGTGAAATGGTAACGTTTTTTCTCCCAACCTGGCGACGAATCTGCTCAAAGCTGCGACTCGCCCAGTTAGCTGCTGTATTTCTTTCAACTTTGTTGGCTTCCTCATTGTTATGATAGCTTGTATTTTGTCGGGATTTGCTTCAATCCCTCTTGCTGAGACTAGAAATCCCAGAAGTTCTCCTGCTGGGACGCCAAAGGAACACTTCGTCGGGTTCAGCTTGAGGCAGAATTTGTTGAGGTTGTCGAAGGTTTCCTTGAGATCCTCGATCAGTGTTGCCCCCTCTTTTGACGTTATGACGACATCGTCGATGTACACTTGCACGTTTTTCCCGATCTGTGTCGCCAGACACTTCTGCATCATCCTCTGGTATGTTGCTCCCGCGTTTTTTAAACCGAAAGGAATTGTTCTGTAACAAAATACGCCGTAAGGTGTTATGAACGCTGTTTTGGCCTCGTCTTCTTCTTTCAATCTGATCTGGTTATAACCAGAGTATGCGTCCAGGAAGGAAAGACGTTCACATCCAGCCGTGGAGTCGATAATTTGATCGATCCTCGGGAGGGGAAAGTGATCCTTTGGACAGTGTTTGTTGAGACACGTAAAGTCGACGCACATGCGAAGGACTGTCGTGTGTTTCTTTGGCACCATCACTGGGTTAGCTACCCATGTGGCTTCTGTAGATATCTCTTTGATAAAACCAGCTTCCTCCAGTCGATTTACTTCTGATAGCATAGCTTTGCGGTTTGGTTCCGAAAAACACCGCAAAGGTTGTTTGATTGGTCTCGCTAATGGATCCAAGTTTAGGTGGTGCTCGGCAAGTTCCCTGGGTACTCTTGGCATGTCAGCTGGACACCATGCGAAGATTTTCCAGTGCTCACGGAGGAACTCGACGAGCGCGCTTTCCTATGCGATATCCATGTCGTTTGCGATAGATGTCGTCTTTTTTGAGTCTGTCGGGTGAATCTACACCTCCTTAGAATTTTTCTTGGTATTGAAAGTTGATTCTTTATTTGGCCTTCCAACGTCTGGCAGTACGTCGTAATCGGTCATGCTTTTTGACGCCAAGTACTCCGCTTGCATCCCGAAAGTTTCTGATAGCCGATGAAAATCCTTGTCGCATTTATCGGCTAAGGCAAAGCTTCCTTTAACTGTGATTGGCCCCTTTGGTCCAGGCAATCTCCACAACAGGTATGTATAGTGTGGCACCGCCATAAATCTAGCATATGCTGGTCGTCCCAACAAAGCGTGGTACTGCGACGGAAAATCCACGACTTCAAATTCCAGCCTCTCGATTCTGTAATTTTCTCGGGTCCCAAACTGAACGTCGAGATTGATCTTCCCCAATGGATAACTTGGTTTCTCCGGTGTGATGCCGTGGAACCTTGTGTCTGTTGGTTTCAAGTTTGCTAAGGATATGTTCATCTTCCTCAATGTATCTGCATACATAAGGTTTAGGCTGCTGCCGCCGTCTATGAACACTCGGGAGACATCAAATCCTGCGATAACTGCTGGCAGAATAAGTGCTGACTGCCCTGGTCGAGGGACTTGCTGCGGGTGATCTGCTATTGTGAAGCCAATATCTTGTCCTGACCAATTAAGGTACTCAACTGTTGGTGGAGGCATTTTTTCTGCCATAAACACCTGTCGTGAGATTACTTTCTGAGCTCTATTGGACGGCCTTCCCTTCTGAATCATTGACACCGCTCCGTTGGAGTTAGGATCAACATAAGGTGGTGGTGGAGGTGCTGCCGCTATTCTGAGCTGATGCCGATTGTCGTCTGTAATCGCTGGAGGAGGCGGCAAGTGAATCTCGCTTCTGGGTTCTCGAGGATTTCTCTGTGTTGCCCACGCGTTAGCGTTCTCTGCATATCTTAGCATTGCCTGAAAATTTCGACAGTCTTTCTGCAGGTGTCCTGACTGTCTTTTACCTGTCGAGGAAAAAATGCATTTGACACGGCCCATTCATCATCTCTTCAGGGGACACGAAAGGCCTTGGGAACCTAGGCCCGCTATTTTGTCTGTTGTTGCGAGACTCATCCCTGTTATCGCCTCGCGCTGTTCCTTGCTTCTCTGATAATCATCTCTGTTGCTTCCTCCTGTGTTTGCCCGAAAACCTGCCGAAATTTGCCCTGGAGCGTCATAGTTCGGGTACTGCCGAGGAAATCGTCGCCTCGGTTGATAATTTCGACCACGGTCCTCCTCTGGCGACCTGTGCCGTTTGTTGTGGACAGCGTCTTCTCCATCTGCCCATCTGTTTGCTATCTCCATTAACGCAGATACTGTCTTTGGATTGGTCCTTCCTAAGTCCTCGACAAAATCTCCACGCTTTGATTCTGCGACAAACGCATCTATTGCTCTCTCGTCGAGATATATTGTCTGCCTAGTTTTTGATGCCATTCCACCGTTGAATGTACTTTCTCATTGGCTCATCGGCTTTTGTCGACACGCTCTCAACTCCTCTAACGACGCAGGTTTTTTGCACGTGGATCTGAAGTTCTTGACGAACACATCCTCAAAACTTTCCCAGCTGTCGATAGATCCTGGAGTGAGTTTCTTTATCCAAGATCGTGCGGCTCCACTCAAATGCACCTGGATGCTTTGCATAGCTGTTGCCCTGGTTCCTCCTGTGAGCTTCACTGTCTCGAGATAATCAACTAGCCAATCCTCTGGATCTTGAAGGCCGTCGAACTTCTTGAAGTTGTCGGGTAACTTGAATCCTGAGGGGACTCGAGTTTTTCGGACTCTCCTCGTGAAGCATGGCAGGCCGCACATATCTTCGTCATTAAGCTCCGGAGATTGCCGATGATCCCTTACGCTTTGCCGCGCTCTCGTCGACCCTTGCTTGTGCTTTGTGTCTCTTGCTCCACTTGGTCCTTCGAGTGCTGCCGCTGTTCTTGCTGCAGTCGTGGACTATTTTGCCGTGCCGCTCCTTCGGGAGGCGTTGATACAAACGCTGTCCCCATAGCTCCAACTCCTGCTACCGCCATATTGTATAGTGTTTCCCTTGGATCACCTGGAGGTGGTTTAGATGCAAGGATAAAAGCATGTGTCGCCATATACCCAGCCTCTGGTGTTTTAGGGATGATATTTCCTCTTGTATCTATCGACATGAAGGACATGTCGAGGTTTTGGACCAAGTGCTCTCTTTCTGCCTCGGGTATATGTTGCAACCTTGATCTTGCTCTGTTCCGAGCCTCCCTGTGGCTATCACCCGAAGTTCTAGATTGTCGACTTAGATCTGCCCTTCTCCTGCTGGATGCAGAAGCTGCCTCCTTTCTCCTGTTTAACTCGGCTGTCTGTTTTTCCAATTCTCTGGCAGCTCGTGCGAGCCTATATTGATATGCTTGTAATTCCTCTGGTGTGGCCGTGGTAGCCATTGGTTCTGTGCCGTTCATAGCTCTCGCGGCTCTGTCCCACGCTGCTTGTGAAAGTTGAACTCTATCTCGCGGCTCTGGCCCGACGTATTTGTTGCCCAGGCCTTGTCGCAGGTTGGAGGGATCGACGTATGGGTTTCCCAGATCGTCGAAAGCCTCAGATGTTTCCTCTTGATCCTCAATGGCATAAATCTGATGATATTTTGTATTCAGATCTATGTTGGGGTTGGTGAAATCATCGTTGAGATTGATGAAGACCTTGCCCACTGTGATAGATTTGTCGATGAAGTCGTAACTGTCGACATCGCTTGAGCCATCGCTTATATATGAGTCCGCAGATGACTCAAATGATATGTCGTTGAAGATCTTGGCGAGTTTCTCTCTTGCTCTGGTGCTGACGTAGCGTGTCGACGAAGTTTCTTCTTCTCCTGACTCGGTTGACGATGCATAGCTTGAAAAATCGGAATCGACCGCCGACGATCCCGACGAAATCAGAATCTCGACACGATACGATCCTTCCTTCTCGATGCGAAAGTGAAACCTTCCGAACGTCATCTCCATGGGCTCCGCCAGATACGCATATGCATCCAAACGGGAGGGTGGGTGAGGAACAAAATCGACAAGACCAGCAGCGATCTGTTTACCTCGATCCATTGTGTTGCTTGCGGTTGACGATGTCGAAGATCTTGAACGTGCCATCGAGATCAGATCCTTACGCCTCTAGTCCCCACAGACGGCGCCAATTGACAAGGTATCAACTTGTCAATGCCTATGGATTGTAGGCTAGGGTTTAGTTAGAAGTAGAGGGCAAGTAGATCTCGAAGGTTTCAGCCGAAAAGTACTCGACGATTATGAAAACTAGGGTTTGTAACAATGATTCAATTGCCTCTTCGTCCCTCGACTCCCCCTTTATATAGGAGGCGGAGCCGAGGGTTTCGTTTTGTACAAGTTACAGAGTCCGGGACGGTATCTAACTCATCCCGCCAGATTTACAAATAACACTTCCTATTACAACTCTAACTTTCCTTAATATATCTTGAGCTCCCGAATCTTCTTTATTCTTCGGGTATTGGGCCTTCAGTAAACCCCGGGTACTATCTTCGGCAGGCCCATTTGGGATGCCTATGTCAATAGGCTTTGTGTTCTGGAAGTCTGATAAGGTGACTCCCTGATTCTCGGGTCTCTCCACCCGGTTCTGTTGCAGCAGCTCCTGGAAGAATTTATTCTGCTGCTCCAACGTGATACGTTGCCTCTCTTCCATCATCTGCATATACTGAACGAAGTTCTGCTGCGTCATGGGTGGTGGTGGTGGAAACTGATTCCTGGCTGCTTCATCAGCCTCTTCCTTTTGCTTCGCCTCGCGCTCCATGCGATGCGCTTCTGTCTCCTCTCCTACCGGTCCCGACATAACCCCCTAGTTCTGCAACACAAGATGATACTCATAATTACTCCATGCGCAAGTTTTCTGAGCTCAACATTGTGCACAGAACTAGTCACGCAATGGAAATCAAGAAGCAAATCCAATCATACAAAACATATACCTTGTATATACATACTTAAGTGGTCTTATTACAATACTCAAGTCGATGTGAGTATGCAAACTCACTTATTAAAGTATATGTACAAATTTCTACAAATATTACACACTACAATACACGTGGTACTTGTGTATTGTAGTCTTGTTTCCCTTGGTGGTCTCTAGTCGATCTTCACTCCCGATACATCCCAGGCTTCCATCCGGTCGAACGTGTCGTCCTCCTGATAGAACCTGGAACATAAGGTCTCCCCGTCGGCTGGTAGTCGGAATCAGATGATGATCCTAGGGAGAAATCAGTGTTCACAAACTGGTCATTCAGTGCATCATAGTCCACCCATCGGGTGTACTCCCCTGTAGCTCCACCATAGGTGTTTCCAACATTCGTATCCGACTCAACCTGTGTCGGATACCCTCCATCTTCTTCCCCATTCCACGGATAACTCTGGTGCTGGGTCGTGGCGTCCTCATTCATCTCCCCGTCATAATACACTGAAGTACTATGAGTTCCAGTATCAGACCCCCAACGCCAACCCGTGGAGTTTTCTATAGGAGTCACGGAACGCTGATTGTTTCCGGATTCCTCTCCACCCTCATAGCCTCTATAGGAACTATTAAAATAGTTCCTAGGTGTAACAGGTGTAGTTTCTCGTTCAGGGTGGTCAATACTAATGTAGTCACCAGCTGAGTAGACTGGTGTGTGCACCTCATTCTCCATAGGTTCTTTCCCCCTAGTCTCCTCCTTGGGTTCAGTAAACTCCTCTAGCATTGTATCAATTGCTCCCGTCAAATGGCGGTTCAACTGAAAGAACAATGATAGTAAGTTGCGGCTATTGTCCATGTATTTTGCAGCTTCTGCTGGTTTGCGTTTTGCATATTTCAAGTGGTTAAGCATGGGATCATCTTCCTCCTCCATATGAGGAATGTGGGTGAATTCGGAACCCATAAGCTCTTTCGTCTTATGCTCCCGAATATCGGTTATGGCTCTCATAACTGCTATATGGTAGGCTGTGTTGATAGTTCTGGCTTCACCTGCTGGCATTACTACTCTCATTCCCAACGATTCGGGAAGTCGCAGTCCTACCCTACACTTTGCCAATACAGTACCATCATAGTACATGTATTTCTTTACTTGGATCTGGGGATCACACCCAAATTCAAGTAACATCGCGCGTAGAATATCTGCAAGTCCTCCTTCATATTCACTCAGTGTGGAATCCATTACTTTCAGGTTTCGTCCCGGACGTGAACTTGCCATTGTTGGCTGTAGAAATAGAACGAATATAAGATTAGTAATAATGCATCATAATAGAGATAATAAAGAATTATCGCACTAAAAGATATGATTGTTGTATTCTCAATTGAATATACACCATATTTTTAGAGAATTCTTTACTAGTCCTATTTGACTCCTAACGTTCGGTCCCATTTACTAGGTTCCAACCTAAGGTCAAAGCTTTTGCTCTGATACCAACTGTGGTGACCCTGCATACCACTGCATGTTGTAGTATGCCAGTCATTGATATAACATTCACGAAGTACCATTCCGCAAATATTACATCGCTCAGAGTAGTACAACAGAACATAGCAGGTCCATAACTCATTCATTTAATATTACAAACATAATACACATATCGTCACGGAGTTCCTCTTGGGTCCTAAGAGGAATACTCCTGGGTTCGAGGCGAACCCAACTTAGCTTACAATATAGAAGTCTCATTAAGTTCTACATTTATTCTCTCGAGCAGCTAAGTATTAAGAGTTCGGGCTGCTCGGCTACTACTACTACTCGATGCTTCTAGGCTTGATCTCCTCCGGAAGCCTCCCCGGTTCCGTAGACTATGAGGTAGTCTACGCCTTCAATACCTCCAGAGAGGTCTGGTTCTTCATAACCGATGATCTCGGCTCCTTCAGGGTTGTCGTAGTCCTCCTCCAGACGATTTAGACAATCTAAGCAAGGGATTTAAGAGTGGGATGAGTACGAGCGTACTCAACAAGTTCATTATAGATAAGAGGTGTTTAATGCACTAGCTACGATATTAGACCAGAAAGTCTAATACCAATGTAGGTTTTGATAAACATTTCTTCAAGAGATTGCTTTTATTTCAAAGAGCTATGTCCGTCAGCCTTCACCGGTTTACTAGAACTTCATGGAGCTCCTTTCCGGCCGCGTTCGCAGTTCCATATCCCGGAACAGGGAGTGATAGGTCACGGTTCTTTACACTCTGCAGAGGTGTGTTGCTTTACCCATAAGAGATCTTAACCTTGGTGCCAACCGGGCAGCTCTCCCGTCCACACTTCCTATGGTGTGAGGCCCGGTATAAGGTCTAGCCAATCATGTTCCTCCGCTACCTCGAACACCCACCCTTTGTTGCATGCTCCGACCCTGGGTCCTCGCCGGTCCCATTATTCCCACTCACGGGTGGACCCCGACCATGACGACAGTCTGGGATCGAACCAAACTCCTTCGCCGGTAGCTGCAACCCATCATAGACCGCAATACCGTGGGGACTTAAGGCTTCCCCAGCCAACCGCTTGTTCTTCGAGCGACAAGTGTCTACGGACTATGCCGTGGGGACTTAAGGCTTCCCCAGCCAACAGCTTGCCCTGACAGATACAAGTGTCTACGGTAAAGCGCATCCGTTGATGAACGAGAGGTGGAAACACTTTTGACTACTCCGTCCCACTCCGGATCTTATGGTTAACACGGGTATTACGGCACAAGAATCACTGGACAACATTTGTTGTTTAATCCTAGATGGATATAAACCCTTGCAATGGAACCTCCACCATATCCACACAATCCATGGTTCCATTGCCCACCACATACTCATATTCATAGTTATGAAAATAGTGGTTTTGGTTTTTATGCAATAGTGATAATCATAGTACTTTGCAAGTAATTTGATAAAGATACTCAAATGGAATGAGCAAGCGATGAACTTGCCTGAACACTGCAAAGTTTTGCAGTTGGATGGTGTGGACTGACCCTTGTCCTCTGTTTCTGAAAAATAGCATCATTGTCCGATAAGGGCAATGGTTAAAGAAGCAATTATGCATGATTCCAGTTTTAGGGTTTGTTCCCCCCTTCCGATGACATTATTATTTCATGTAAGAGGTTAATACTAAGATAGATTTGGAGATACTCTATTTAGGGTAAATACAACCTTGAAATACTGTAAAGGTGTTTTTAAAATCCAATTGCATCAATGGACTTATTTTCATTATTGAAAATAATATGTGTGATTTAAATCATTATTTAAATCCTCAAATTAAGACTTATTCTTAATTTTCTTCAAAAATTCTCTTTGATATTTTATTTAGATAGAGAATTTTATGCTGATCAATTTTCATATTTTTAATTATTTTTTTAGAGCTTTTAAACATTTCTTATGTAATTTCAAAGTTTCTGTTTTTAACTAATTTTGTGAAATGACTAAAATGCCCTTGGGCCCCACCTGTCAGGGTGGCCCAACGGGTTATGTCGGCCGACCCACCTGGTCTGGCTCGACCACCTCACTTCTCTCCCTCTCTCTCTCTCGCGTGACCGAACCCTAACCCTAATCCCTCTCTGGCGATTCGCGTCGCCTCCGCCGTCGCCGCTCGATTCCGGCGAGCTCCGCCGGAATTGGCCCCCGCCATGGTGCGCAATCGACGCGCCTCACGACGGCGGTCCTCCTCATCCGCGTCGATCTGGAGCGGTGCTGCTCCAGCTCGTCTTCGTCTACCTCTGCGGCGGCTAGGGTTACGGGATTTGGGCGATCCCGTCGCTCCTGGCGCTGTGGTGCCGTCGTGGCTTCGCCACCGTGTGCGCGGGGTGCCCTGGTGCTGCCATGGCCTGGCTTGGCCTGGCGCCGCCGCGCTCCGGCGTGTGCCACCGTGGCCGCCATGGCTGCGCCCGTCTGCTCAACCCCGGGTATGTGCGCCTCCCTTCTTTCTCCTTCATGTGTCTGTTCTTCTTCCTCCTCAAGCTCTGGTCATGGCTTGTATCTCTAAGTAGAGATGCTCGCCATGCCGATGCTCTACTGTGGCGCCTTGCTTGCCTGCTCATGAGCTGCTGTGTGTTGCTCCTATGCTGTCATGCTACTGATGTGTATCTGCTGGCCTTGGTCAATGCTTCCGTGCAAGATTCTTATCTAATTGCTTGCTATGCTTGCCTCTTTTGCTTAATTCTAGCTCTGTGAATTGGTTCTGGTTATTTTGCTTGCCAGAAATCCAAGTGTATTCATATGAGCATCTTGTAATGCTCATAGACTGCTAAGTTGCTATTGGTCATGCTAAAATTGATTCAATTGCTTGCTTAATGGCTCTGGTTGCTGTTATGGCTTAATTATATGTGTGTGTCATATATATGTATTCCTGGTTGGTTTACTTGAATAATTGTTGCTTGAGCAATGTCAGTGATGTTTGCTATTCATGTCTAGCTTGATCCAGTGGTACATCATGTATTTGATGTGCTTCTGGATACAATTATAAATCATTCATTTGATTATCTGTGAAGCAACTGTTGATGAATTGGTTCTGTGTAAGTTATATGATTCATGATTTGGTGCTAGGTTGGCCCTAGCATGCACTTGCATGCTTTGCTAGGCCCTGATGATCATAAGATCCTCAGTGCTTGGTAATATTCTGCTGTTCTATGGCTTGTGGGGCACTTAAGCCTGTGCTGGTGCATGCTCTTGCTTACCCCAGTACCTGCTGTTGCTTGCAGTGATCATTTGGATCATTTGCAATGGTCTGGTGCACTGTTTAATTATTCATTTCATTTATCTGGGTGGTTTAACTTGATTGTTTAAATAAATGAGGTGAATTGCTAAGCAGTAATGATCTCATGGATAGACTTGATGTAGCTAGAGGGATGCCAATCACTGATTGGGTACCCTAGCTCATGCTGAACCCTATTGGGTTATGATGCAGTGGCTTAGTGATTGTTCCTGTGGGTTTGAGGTAGCCCTGACAACACTTGTGCTGCTGTCATGGTAGCTCCCCACTCTGTGGCTTACTGTGCATGGACAAATGCTTGCTGGCTGATCATGTATGATTGCCAGAGGCTTTGTGATGTTGACAAAATTGGTAGAAGATTGTATATCTACCATTCTGATGGTGTAGCTTGACAATTAGGTGCTTGGTGTCTTGGAATGGCTACATGGATTGAATCCATGCTGGATTTCTCTGGTTGTGTCACTGTGTTGACACAACCAGTGTTCCCTTGGTTAATTTTCCTCCTAGCCTTTGTTTGATTTACTGGCACCAATTAGTCTTGCAACCAAATGATGATATATCCAGGGTTTCATGCCCACTTTGCTTCTGTGATGCAAGTGTATACTTATTTATGAGCAAGACAGATGCTTGCTCATGATTCTTGTGTATACCTCACTCCAGCTCCTAGAAATGGGGTTGGTGTAGAGGATTGCTTGAGTGATGAGCTGGTGCTTGTCCTGCTCCTCCTTGTGAGCTTGTGATCTTGGTTTATTTTCTGTGGTTGTGAAGATTTGTTGAACAGCAGTGGCTGTTCACCAGTTCTTGGTGTTCTTGAGCTGTTCTTGCTAGCTAGTTACTTACCCTGATGCCTGTCGATGGATGAAGCAATTGGCTAGGGTTTTGGCTGTGAAAAGCTTATATGTGGCCAGCCAATGCTTCCCTGGTCGACAGCTGAGCCTGGCATGTGTTGGTGACTCCTCTCTTGCTGTGTGTGTGTACTGCATGCACACATGCTGTGTGTGCAGCCTGTGTGTGTGAGTGTACCAAGCTTGGGACTTGGTCCATTTGATGGATCAGCTCGGCAGAACTTGGTATTATCCACCATTTCCATTTCTTTCTAACCTGCCAAGTGGCTATGCCACTTGGCATAACTTGTTTTTGCTTTGATTTATGCAGGGATCAATCTGATGCTCCAGATGTGTTTGAAGATCACTAATCCAAGTTCAAGTGAAAATGTCTTTGTAGAATTTAGGATAGAATCATTCTCTTGTAATTTTCCTTTATTTTCTTTCTTCCATTTTTGTCAATTTATGTAAAGTGTTGTAATATTTCATATTACTATTTTGGATATTGTAAATGACATTGTATTATGTGTGATTATCAATAAAGCTCAAGTTTTCCTTAATGAGCTTTATTTAAGTATTGTACTATTCATATTCTTGATTACTTATAATTGTGTAATGTATTATCTCAAGTTTGAATTATGTGATATCAATTTGATGTTTGAATTTGAAATTCAAATTCAAATTTGGGTTGAATTCAATCAAACAACTTAATTTTGAATTCAATCATGCAACTTAAGATTGTGATGCATCTTCTCTTCTCTCTTCTCAAAACCCTAATCTAGTTAAGTAAGAACAAGTTCATCGCACTCTCGAAACCCTAACCCTGTAGGATGTCGAGAGAGAAACCTGTCCCCCTTCGATGCAGTTTTGTTTTAAAAGCGCGAAATTTCCCCGTAATTTACAATGCAATGCACATCCCTTTCTAAAATCTACCCCTCGACCGTCTCTAAACCTGGGACATTACAATACGTTTGAGCACTCTGCGTTAAGATACACTTCTCCGCTCACGCACTAGCCCTTGGTGACACCCCGCACCGGATAGCACTTCAACGTGACACGCTTCAACTGCAAGGATCCTCACATAAACAAGCACTTGGACACAACGACGACTCACGTACTCGACGACGACCGCACGGTTAGACGTGCACACACTTGACTCTTTGACTCATCGGACTTCTTTGAAGACGACCTTGACGAAACTCCCAGATGATGATCTTGATGAGACTCCCGTACCGCACCTCGGCACCACCTCTCCCATCAACGATCACCCACCTCCGCCTCGCCGCCGACAACACCCTGTCGTCCCTTCCGTGCGCTCCGCCGAGCGACGATCGCCCGCCCCGAGGCGCTAGTACGGGTCGCCTCCCCGGGGCAAGCACAGCTTCAGATCTCCAACCTCGTTCTGATACCAATTGTTGGAATTCGCTCACAAATCTATCACATCAAATTATACGAACGGACAAGCACAAAAAACTTTAGCCAAGGGTGCGTATCGCACCCTGTAATTCCTCTTTATTTCTCTTTTTTGTTTTTCCACAACTCACGGTTACAAACTCATGACAATCTCGTGTATAAATACAGGGCCAACCGACACAACGCACTAAACCTAGTCCTACAGAAACTCTACTTGGACACGGACACGACAACACTTGCCATCTAACTTGACTACAACACAGCTAGCTGCTAATATGATTCCTAACCCGACTCGATTATCACTACAGGGACACACGTAGACAAAGTAGAACTCTTGACATTACGGCTCCAACCTCACGCCTCAAGGCGACATCTTCCCCACCATGGACAATATCATCAAGCAAGTGCTCGCATCTCCACATGCCTCGTCCCCAAGGTACTCAGAGCTGGAACAACTGCAACTCTCTACCTCCCTCTCCACCCTCAACGAAGAAACGGACGAAGGGGAGTCCTACCTAACACTAGGAAAAGCCTTAAACTTGGGCGCTGAGGACAGGAAAGAAATAGGTTGGCACAACCCGGTCTCTGGGGAGTCCGCGGCGTCGGCGCTGCGTGCCAGCGAGAGACGCAGCAAAAGCAATCATGATCGCCCGTCAAGGAAACTCATGCTGGAGGCCGCTGGCACTCAACTCTTCGTGGTTGAAGACGACAAGTCTGGGGAGGAAATGGAGAACACCTCGCTTCACCAAGCTCCGGCCATCAAGGGCGCTGCTCC
Organism: Lolium perenne; assembly: GCF_019359855.2. NCBI lineage: Eukaryota > Viridiplantae > Streptophyta > Magnoliopsida > Poales > Poaceae > Lolium > Lolium perenne. The sequence continues at coordinate 67,958,221 of NC_067247.2, forward strand.
AATTCCTCAAGTGCTGCTGGCGGAGAGCCCGATCCCGGCACTGGGGGCGGCAGTGGTTCGCGCACCTCGCACCAAGGCAACCACTTCAGAAGCTCAGAGGAAAAGCGCCTGCAGTGCCAGCACGGCGGACGAACCCGTGCTGGACAGAGCCATCCGCCTCGCCACCGACAAGGACGCCCCGTCTACAGCCACGCCAGGTACTATCGACTCATCTAACTACACTGCTTTTCAATTTGTCCCTGTTGAAAAACTGCTCTCCGTGGCGAAAGATAGCTGCATCATATTCCCATCCTCCTCTCTGGGCGCTCCACCCGAGAAAATTGTTTCCTTGCTGCAAGCTAGGGAGCTTGCGCAAGCAGATTTGGCCGTGGCGAGACACAGAAATGAGGCGGAAGCGGATAAGGCTCAGGAAGAGAAAAATGCTGAGAAGGAAACACTTGTAACACAGGAAGGGCCTGTAACACAAGCTTGCGAAGACATTCCCAAACAAGGAACAAGTGTCAATCCACCAAAAAAGAGGAAAGTGACCAAGAAGCAGTACCCAGTAGGACCAAGACCACTAACCCGCCAAGCACGAGCACAAGGCAGGTTATCCAAATGAGATGCCTTTTTTGGAATATCAGAGGGTTCGGCCGTAGGGGCGACGAACTCTCTTAAAGGACTACCTCCGCGAGCACAAGATTGACATTGTGAAACTCCAGGAAACCATCAAACATGACTTCACTGACTTGGAACTTCGCAGTTTAGAGGTCGGAGACAAGCTGGTGCTGGCTTCCGGCCAATGGGCACTCCGGGGGATGCTCATGGGCGTCTGCGACAGTGTCTTTGAGGTCGGCGTGGTAGATATGGGTCAATTCTATCTCAGCACTTCCATCCTCCACCGGGCGTCCAGGCGTATCATGATGGTTATGGGGATTTACGGCCCTGCGATCATGGGCGATCCAGGGCCTTCCTTGAGGAAATTTCGGCTAAGGTAGCTAGAGCCAACACTCCCCTTCTTATGGGTGGAGACTTCAATCTCATCAGAGCTGCCTGCGACAAGAACAACGACAATCTTAACTGGAGACTCATGGATCTGTTCAACGAACACATCGCAGCTTGGGCTCTTATGGAAACTCCGCGTTCGGGAGCACGGTTTACCTGGACTAACCGCCAAATCAACCTTGTCCGCTCGGTGCTGGACTGAGTCTTCATTACCCCGGCTATGGAAGGTTTTTTTCCCTCTATGCACTCTTAGAGCGGAGACTAGTCTGGGCTCAGACCATACCCCTCTCATCTTCGACACCGGCGAGGGTCTGCCGGTGTGAAGCAATAGATTCTTCTTTGAAACGGGTTGGTTCAAAAGACCGGAGTTCCTTCCCATGCTCCACAATAACTTGAACAAGCTCTTGGCCAAAGTGGGAGGCCGAGACATTATCGATTGGTGGCAATTCATGTCTGGAGGCTTACGCCAACAGCTCCGTGGGTGGGCACTGATACGTCCATTTTGCATCACTATTTTATATCATAATTTACTGTTATTCATTGATATATTTCATATTTAGAGATGATACTTATGTTATTTCACCTATTTTGCATGTTTCATGATTATTGGAGAATTACTCATCGGACTCAGAAATCTGCTGGAAAAAGCACCGTCAGGATACAATATTCCTGAAGATCGACAATTGACGGAAAATATACCGAAGCTCCTATTTTCCCAGATGACGGAGCCAGCCAAAAGGGGTGGCCGAGGAGGGCCGCCATGGCCCCCCTCATAGGCCGGCGCGGCCACCAGGGCTGGCGCGCCGCCATGTGGGGAGGGGGCCCACGACCACCTTCGGCCATCGCCCTTTCGCGTACTTCATCTCGTTGAAACCCTAAGGTGCGATAGAACATCGAGGATAGTCACAGCCGCCTCTGCGGGGCGGAAAACACCAGAGAGAAAAGAGCTCTCTGGCAGGCTGAAATCTGCCGGGGAAATTCCCTCCCGGAGGGGGAAATCGTCGCCATCGTCACCGTCATCGAGCTGGACTTCATTGGGATCATCATCTCCACCACCGAAACCATCATCTCCACCGCTGCACCTCATCTCCGCTGTAACATCTAGGGTTGAATCTTGATTATTTCATAGGGGAAACTCTCCCGGTGTTGATTAGTCCTCGTTATTAATGCTATTGAGTGAAACCATTGAATCAAGGTTTATGTTCAGATTGTTATTAATCATTATATCACCTCTGATCATGTTCCATATGATGTCTTGTGAGTAGTTCGTTTAGTTGTTGAGGACATGGGTGAAGTCTAAATGTTAGTAGTGAACTATGTTGAGTAATATTTAATGGTTTGATATTTAAGTTGTGGTGTTATTCTTCTAGTGGTGTCATGTGAACGTCGACTACATGATACTTCACCTTTATGGGCCTAGGGGAATGCATCTTGTATTCGTTTGCTAATTGTGGGGTTGCCTGAGTGACAGCAACCTGAACCTCCATTGGTATATCGATGCATGAGGGATAGCAGGATCTCAGAGTTTAAGGCTGTGGTTAGATTTATCTTAATTACTTTCTTATGTTTGCGGATGCTTGCAAGGGGTTTAATCACAAGTATGTATTAGTCTTAGGAAGGGCGGTGCATTAGCATAGGTTCACCCACACAACACTTATCAAAACAATGAAGATTATCAACTATATAAAGCGAAAGCACTAGACTAAATTCCCGTGTGTCCTCAAGAACGTTTGGTCATCATAAGTAAACAAACCGGCTTGTCCTTTGTGCTAAAAAGGATTGGGCCACTTGCTGCAATTATTATTCTCGCATTTTACTTACTTGTATTTTATTTATCTGCTATATCAAAACCCCCTGAAAACTTGTCTGTGAGCATTTATAGTGAATCCTTCATCGAAACTGCTTGTCAACACCTTCTGCTCCTCGTTGGGTTCGGCAATCTTATTTATCGAAAGTACTACGATACACCCCCTATACTTGTGGGTCATCAAGACTATTTTCTGGTGCCGTTGCCGGGGAGTGAAGCGCTATTGGTAAGTGGAATTGGTAAGGAAAACTTTTACTGTACGTGCTGTTTTTATTTCTGCCTGCTGCTATAATTCATTATGGAGAGATCTTCTCTTGAATTCCTATTTGGAAAATCTACTACTACTACAAAGGTAGTGGATGAGGCGCCAGGTGAGAAAGAGGTTCCATATAAAATACCTATGAAAATTATTGAACGTGTTGTGGATAACCGCTATGAAGGGGATGGAACTGTCCATCCTGGAGATCATTTACTGTTTTTACATGAATTATGCGGGTTATTCAAGTGTGCAGGTATTTCTATGGATGAAGTTAGGAAGAAACTATTCTCTATATCGATGTCTGGTAAAGCGGCACATTGGTATAAATTGCTGAAGAATGGGAATTCTCTTGATTGGAAGGATATTGTGCCTCTATTTTATTCTAAATTCTATCCTCCAAGTGAAATTCACAAAGACCGAAACCGCATATATAATTTCTGGCCTCATGATGGAGAGAGTATTGCCCAAGCATGGGGGAGATTGAAGTCTTTAATACTCAAATGCCCCATTCATGAGCTTCCTGGTAATATCATCATTGATAATTTCTATGCAAGACTTTCTTTTCAAGATAAAACCTTGCAGGATACTACTTGTTCTGGATCATTCACACGCAACAAAGAAGAGTTTAAATGGGACCTTCTTGATCGGATTCAGGAGAATACTGAAGGATGGGAGAACGATAAAGGTAGAGAGTCGGGTATAAATTATGATTATGAATGCATTGAAACTTTTATGGATACTGATAAATTTCGAAATATGAGTGCTACTTATGGTCTTGACTCTCAAGTTGTTGCAAATTTTTATAAAGCTTTTGCCTCTCATTTTGAATTGCCTAGGAAGAATTTTAATAAGTATCATGAACCCTACAAAGATAAAACTGATTCACCTGTAGGTAAATGTATTGAAATTAAAACTTTTGATCACATTCTTCCTGAAGCTTATATTGAGAAAACCCCTTTTCCTTCTAAAATGAAGGAGTATTCTGTTATAACTAGTGTGGTTAACAAAAGTGCAAAGAAACCTATAGAACCTGAGGAGAAAATAAATGTTGAGCCTGCTGTTGCAATAGTTAAAGACCTTGTGACTGAAAATGTAGAAGATGGTCACATCATTTTCTGTGAAGATGCTTCTAATATTGTTTCACATCCTAGTAAGTCTAGGAAAGCCAGTGTTCCTATGCTTTCTGTTAGAATTGGTGATCATTGTTATTATGGTTTATGCGATATTGGTGCAAGTACTAGTGCCATTCCTTATGAGCTTTACAGGGAAATCATGCATGAAATTGGTTCTTGTGAACTTGAAGATATTGATGTGGTTATTCGGCTAGCTAATAGAGAAACTATCTCTCCTATTGGTATTGTTTGAGATGTGGAAGTTCTATGTGGTAAGATTAAATATCCTGCTGACTTCTTGGTACTTGGTTCTGCTGCTAGTAAGACTTGTCCTATCATTTTTGGTAGACCTTTTCTAAATACTTGTGGAGCTATTATAGATTGCAAGAAAGAGAATATTGTGACTAAATTTGCTGGTGAATCTTATGAGTTTAATTTCTCTAAATTTGCCAAAGTTCCCTATGAAGCTGGATTGCCTAATGATGATTTTAGAGTTGAACAGCTTGCATCTATTGCTCTTGCTCCTAATAATCCTTTGCAGCAACATTTGGAGGATCATGAGAGTGAAGTCTTTAGGGAAGAAAGGAATGAGCTTGATGAAATTTTCCTTCGTCAACCTATTCTTAAACATGACTTACCTGTTGAAGATCTAGGTACAACACCACTGCCAAAGGAAGATCATGTTTTTGATTTGAAACAGTTGCCTGATAATCTTAAGTATGCTTATATTGATGATAAGAAAACATATCGTGTTATTATTAGTGCTAAGCTTTCAGATTTTGAGGAAGAAAGATTATTGGAAATATTGAAGAAACACCGAGGAGCTACTGGCTACACTCTTGATGACTTGAAGGGAATTTCTCCCTCTATTTGCCAACATGCCATCAACATGGAAGATGATGCAAAGCCTGTTGTTGAACATCAGCGTCGTCTAATTCCTAAGATGAAGGATGTGGTAAGGAATGAGGTATTAAAACTTCTTGAAGCTGGTATTATATATCCTATTGCTGATAGTAGATGGGTTAGTCATGTGCATTGTGTTCCTAAGAAAGGAGGAATAACTGTTGTACCTAACGATAATGATGAGCTCATCTCTCAAAGAGTAGTTGTAGGGTATAGAATGTGCATTGATTTTCGAAAAGTTAATAAAGTTACTAAGAAAGATCATTACCCTTTACCTTTTATTGATCAAATGCTAGAAAGGTTATCTAAAAATACTCATTTCTGCTTTCTTGATGGTTATTCTGGGTTCTCACAAATTCCTGTTAGAGCTAAGGATCAAGAGAAACCCACCTTCACTTGTCCCTATGGAACTTATGCTTATAGGCGTATGCCTTTTGGTTTATGTAATTGTCCTGCTACTTTTCAAAGATGCATGTCTGCTATTTTTCATGGCTTTTGTGAAAGGATTATAGAGGTATTCATGGATATTTTTTTGTCTATGGGAACTCTTTTGATAATTGTTTGTGAAACCTTGATAAAGTTTTGCAGAGATGTGAAGAAACTAACCTTGTTCTTAATTGGGAGAAATGCCACTTTATGGTTAATGAAGGAATTGTATTGGGACATAAAATTTCTGAGAGAGGTATTGAAGTTGATAGAGCTAAAGTTGAAGCAATTGAGAAGATGCCCTATCCTAGGGATGTTAAAGGTATTTGTAGTGTTCTTGCTCATGCTGGTTTTTATAGGAGATTTATTAAATATTTCTCAAAAATTTCAAAGCCTCTTACTAATCTTCTTCAAAAAGATGTACCTTTTGTTTTTGATGACGATTGTAAGGAAGCTTTTGAAACTCTAAAGAAGGCCTTAACAACTGCTCCTGTAGTTGAACCTCCAGATTGGAATTTACCTTTTGAGATTATGTGTGATGCTAGTGATTTTGCTGTAGGTGTTGTTCTTGGACAGCGAGTAGATAAAAAATTGAATGTTATTCATTATGCTAGTAAAACTCTTGATGCTGCTCAAAGAAATTATGCTACAACTGAAAAAGAATTATTGGCTCTAGTTTTTGCTTGTGACAAGTTTAGACCTTATATTGTTGATTCAAAAGTCACAATTCATACTGATCATGCTGCAATTAGGTACCTTATGGAAAAGAAAGATGCTAAGCCAAGGCTTATTAGATGGGTGCTTCTTTTGCAAGAATTTGATTTACATATTGTAGATAGGAAAGGTGTTGACAATGCTGTTGCTGATAATTTGTCTAGATTGGAAAATATTATTTATGATCCTGTTCCTGTTAATGATAGTTTTCCAAATGAACAATTGGCTGTAAGAAAGGTGAGCTCGTGAGATAGTCCTTGGTATGCTGATTATGCTAACTTTATTGTTTCCAAGTACTTGCCTCCAACATTTTCAGCTCAGCAAAGGAGGAAATTCTTTTATGACTTGAGGCATTATTTTTGGGATGACCCACACTTATATAAAGAAGGAGTGGATGGTGTTATGCGAAGATGTGTCCCCGAATATGAACAACAAGAGATATTGAATAAGTGTCATGGCAGTGTTTATGGGGGACATCACGCCGGAGATAGAACCGCACAAAAGGTTCTACAGTCAGGTTTTTATTGGCCAACTCTCTTTAAAGATGCAAGGAAGTTTATCTTATCTTGTGATGAATGTCGAAGAGTTGGTAATATCTCTAGACGCAATGAAATGCCTATGAATTATACTCTTGTTATTGAACCATTTGATTGTTGGGGATTTGACTTCATGGGTCCTTTCCCTTCTTCAGAAGGTAACACTCATATACTTGTCGCTGTTGATTATGTTAATAAATGGGTGGAAGCCATACCCACAAAAAGTGCTGATGGTGAGACCTCTTTAAAAATGCTTTTAGATGTTATTTTTCCTAGGTTTGGAGTACCTAGATATCTTATGACTGATGGAGGTTCTCATTTTACTCATGGTGGTTTTAGAAAAAACTCTTGCTAAATATGGTATTAATCATAGAATTGCTTCAGCTTATCATCCTCAAACTAGTGGGCAAGTAGAATTTACAAATAGAGAAATTAAATCTATCTTGCAAAAGACTGTTAATAAATCCAGGAAAAATTGGGCTAGCAAGTTGAAGGAAGCGTTGTGGGCCTATAGAACTGCTTATAAAAATCCTATGGGTATGTATCCTTATAAAATGGTTTATGGAATAGCTTTTCATTTACCTTTAGAGCTAGAGCACAAAGCTTATTGGGTTGTAAGGGAACTTAATAAAGATTTTAAATTTGCCGGTAAGAAAAGGTTGCTACAATTGAGCTCTCTAGATGAGTGGAGAAGTGAAGCTTATGAAAATGCTAAAAATTTTAAGGAGAAAGTTAAGAAATGGCATGATATAAGAATTATTAAAAGAGAATTTAATATTGGAGATAAAGTCCTATTGTATCGGTCTCGTCTTAGATTTTTTGCAGGGAAATTACTCTCAAAATGGGAAGGACCATATGTCATTGTGGAGGTGTATCGTTCAGGGGCAATAAAAATTGCTTCGCTGAAAGGTGATGCCACACAAGTGGTGAATGGACAAAGACTCAAGCATTATATCTCTGGAGATTCTTATGATGAAGATGTTGATGTTATTCAAGTGGTGACTCCGGAAACTTTCATCAAAGATCAAATTGATAGTTCTGCAGAGTTCGACTTCGAATAGGTAACAATTTTGGTAGTAAAAAGTCCGCGGGTAACTTCCCGAACAATGTTTTTGCTATTTTTAGAAAATATGAAAAATTACGAGATCGAATCGGAGCGGAGGAGACGCACGAGGGCGCGTCCCCACGTGGTGGCGCGGGCCCCACCCTGGCCGCGCCGCCATATGGGGACGGCTCCTCGGAGTCCCTCTCCCACTCTGGTTCGACCTGGTGCTTTCCTTCTGTCGTGAAAGTTTTTGCTATATAATCCCCCGGACCCCCCGAGGTCCGTATATCGTTTTCTCGTCGTGTTTTGTTTCGAGCTATTTTCTGCCAGATACTGTTTTCAGATCTAGATCCACCATGTCTTCGTCGGGAACTCTGATACGTCCAAAACGTATCTACTTTCCCGAACACTTTTGCTATTGTTTTGCCTCTAATTTGTGTATTTTGGATGCAACTAACACGGACTAACGCTGTTTTCAGCAGAACTGCTCTGGTGTCTCGTTTTTGTGCAGAAATCCAACTTTCAGGAAAATCCTCGGAATTTATGCAGAAGGTCCTATTTTCCCAGAATATTGGCGGAGCCAGAAGAGCAAGCCAGGTGGAGGCCCGAGGGCCCCACACCATAGGGCGGCGTGGCCCAGGAGGGGCCCGTGCGGCCCTACCGTGTGGCGGCCTCGGTCAGCCCCCGACGCCCTCCTTCGGACTATTTATTGCCTTCGACCTAAAAACGCACGGGAAGAAGTCGAAGTCGCCAGAAAGCCTCCAGAACGCCGCCACATCGCGAAACTCCGTCTCGGGAGCCAGAAGTCTCCGTTCTGGCACTCCGCCGGGACGGGGAATTGAAGGAGATCATCGCCATCATCACCACCGACGCCTCTCCATCAACCAGCCATGTTTCCCCCATCCATGTGTGAGTAATTCCCCCGCTGTAGGCCGAAGGGGATGGTAGGGATTGGATGAGATTGGTCATGTAATAGCATAAGATTGTTAGGGCATAGTGCCTAGTGTCCGTAATTGGTACTTTGATGATATTGTTGCAACTTGTTATGCTTAATGCTTGTCACTAGGGCCCGAGTGCCATGATCTCAGATCTGAACATGTTATTGTTTCATCATGATATTCATTGTCTTATGATCTTACCTGCAAGTTGTATACACATGTCGCTGTCCGGAACCAATGGCCCCGAAGTGACAAGAATCGGGACAACCGGAGGGGATGGTAGTGATGTGAGGATCACATGTGTTCACGGAGTGTTAATGCTTTGCTCCGGTACTCTATTAAAAGGAGTACCTTAATATCCAGTAGATTCCCTTGAGGCCCGGCTGCCACCGGCTGGTAGGACAAAAGATGTTGTGCAAGTTTCTCATTGCGAGCACGTACGACTATAATTGGAACACATGCCTATTGATTGCTTTGTACTTGGACACCGTTTTATTATTATCTGCAAATGCCATGCTATGATTGTTACATGAGTTTCTCTCATCCATGCAACGCCCGTTATCCGTCCCCGTGCCTACAGTATTTTAATCCTGCTGTTTACCATAATCACTACTGCTGTCTCTGTTACTCTGCTGCTGTTATTTCACTACTGCTACTGCTATAAAACTGTTACTACTAATAAACCCTTGCGAGCAAGTCTGTTTCCAGGTGCAGCTGAATTGACAACTCCGCTGTTAAGGCTTTCAAGTAATCTTTGTCTCCCCTTGTGTCGAATCAATAAATTGGGTTATACTACCCGCGAAGACTGCTGCGATCCCCTATACTTGTGGCTCATCAAACTCCGAAGGACAGCTTCTTTGAGAACGTCGTCAACCCGTACATGAACGAGCTGAAGATGCATCCCAAGGAATTGCTGCTCGTAGATGGAGTGTTGCAGATTGAAGATGTCCGGGGTCCTAAAAGTGAAGGAAGTTTGGAGGACAGGATGGAGAAACTAGAACAAGAGGTCTTCACCTACAAGAAGATGGCTGAACGTGAAGTGGACATCTTCCACAAAATTGTGTCTGAACTTATTGATGAACACAAGAAGGAGACTTCAAAGCTGTGGGACGATATCCTCTCGCTTCACAACACTACCAACAAACTCCAAGCGCAACTTTATGATGTTCAGAATCAAAACTGTGAGTATGAAAACAGGTTTAAACACATAAGCTATGCTGCCAGTTTCAGGATTCCTGAGACCAAGATGTCGTTTGTTGATGGAGAGCCTCTTCCTTGGAAGTCTGATGACGGGAAGAATTCACCACCACCGCCGAAGGAGTAATTCATCATTGGTATTGGCGCCCCTTGGTTTGTTCCAAGCTTGGGGGGAGTGCCGCGGTATCACATCATCACTATCTTTTACCTTTTTACTGTCAATTAGTGTCATATCATGAGTATGGAAGTTATCATATAAGATGGTTGCAGTGTGGAAGTATCCCTCTTTTAGTTGGTTATATCCCTTGGTGTGAGTTATCGTTATGGAATATTAATGAGAAGTTTTATCATTTACTTTTTGCACACCTTATTTTAGTTTGCAATTTCTGTTATATGATCAATCTTGTTGTTAGTATTGGTATCACTTTGGGAGCATCAAGTAAATCTATTTGGTTTTGGCAAACTTAGCATTGGTCAATAGCAACAATACTTTGAGGCTTAAGTAGAAAAGAAGCAAATATATGTAGATATATTATTTCATTATCTTTCTTTCTTGTTAGCTAATGAGTTTAGTATTCTGAAGTTAAAATTGTTTGTGCTTACAAGAAAGATGCATGATTGCTTCTATCACGTGTATATTTGTTTGTTTTCCCTCAACCCTTATGCTTGCTAACCAACCTTGCTAGCCAAAGACCTGCACTGAGAGGGAATGCTTCTCGTGCATCCAAAATCTTAAACTAAACCCATGCCATTTGTGTCCACCATAACTACCTACTATGTGGTATTTCTCTGCCATTCCAAGTAAATACTTCATGTGCTACCTTTAAATAATTCAAAAAGTTATTATCTCTTATTTGTGTCAATGTTTTATAGCTCATGAGGAAGTATGTGGTGTTTTATCTTTCAATCTTGTTGGGCAGACTTTCACCAATGGACTAGTGGCTTCATCCGCTTATCCAATAATTTTGCAAAAAGAGCTGGCAACGGGGTTCCCAGCCCCAATTAATTAACTTTCATTAATAATTCTCTTCACATGTTTTGCTCTGATTTATCAGTAAGCAACTTAATTTTGTAAATAGACACTCCTCCATGGTATGTGAAATGTTGGAAGGCACCCGAGGATTCGGTTAGCCATGGCTTGTGAAAGCAAAGGTTGGGAGGAGTGTCATCCATAAATAAAACTAAAGTACATGTGTAAACAAAAGAGAAGAGGGATGATCTACCTTGCTGGTGGAGATAACGTCCTTCATGGGAGCCGCTCTTTGAAAGTCTGTTTGACGAGGGGGTAAGAGTGCCCACTACCATTCGTTGACAACAACAAACACCACTCAAAACTTTACTTTTATGCTCCCTTTTCAAGACTTGAAAAGCTCTAGCACATGATTTAATCCATGCTTCCCTCTGCGAAGGGCCCATCTTTTACTTTTATGTTGAGTCAGTAAACCTATTTTCCTCTATCCCAAGCAAGCAATTGAGTTGTTGTGATCCAACCATTTATATTGTGATCTATTTAATCATGTCTTTTACTCTTCCTTGTTTAGTACAAATTTTATCTGAATGAATATGACTTTGAAGGTTATCAATGATTATGAGGAGGTTGTTATGATTGAGCATGTAAGATCTGCCATATAAGCTCTAATATAAAGGCTCTGCTCAAAAGATAAGTACAATCTGTTAATTGTTCTTTGACCAAAAATGAAGTTTGCCATCACTAATTATGATTTCCTATGCACCTTTATTTGTGATTTCCCTTTACTTGTCTCAAGTTGAGTTATATGAGGAAGTTGTTTACTAGAATGTCTTGTGTGAATTAATAAATGTGATGCTTCTTGTCCGTATTTTATTTATCGACTCTTCACTCCATAAACATGTGGTCTTGTTTACTGAGTTCAGTTTCGCTTGGGGACAAGCGAGGTCTAAGCTTGGGGGAGTTGATACGTCCATTTTGCATCACTATTTTATATCATAATTTACTTTTATTCATTGATATATTTCATATTTAGAGATGATACTTATGTTATTTCACCTATTTTGCATGTTTCATGATTATTGGAGAATTACTCATCGGAGTCAGAATTCTGCTGGAAAAAGCACCGTCAGGATACAATATTCCTGAAGATCAACAATTGATGGAAAATATACCGAAGCTCCTATTTTCCCAGATGACGGAGCCAGCCAAAAGGGCAGGCCGAGGAGGGCCGCCATGGGCCCCCCATAGGCCGGCGCGGCCACCAGGGCTGGCGCGCCGCCATGTGGGGAGGGGGCCCACGACCCCCTTCGGCCATCGCCCTTACGCGTACTTCATCTCGGAGAAACCCTAAGGTGCGATAGAACATCGAGGATAGTCACAGCCGCCTCTGCGGGGCGGAAAATACCAGAGAGAAAAGAGCTCTGCGACAGGCTGAAATCTGCCGGGGAAATTCCCTCCCGGAGGTGGAAATCGTCGCCATCGTCACCGTCATCGAGCTCGACTTCATTGGGATCAACACCATCATCTCCACCGCTGCAACTCGTCTCCGCTGTAACATCTAAGGTTGAATCTTGATTATTTCATAGGGGAAACTCTCCCGGTGTTGATTACTCCTCGTTATTGATGCTATTGAGTGAAGCCATTGAATCAAGGTTTATGTTCAGATTGTTATTCATCATCATATCACCTCTGATCATGTTCCATATGATGTCTTGTGAGTAGTTCGTTTAGTTGTTGAGGACATGGGTGAAGTCTAAATGTTAGTAGTGAACTATGTTGAGTAATATTTAATGGTTTGATATTTAAGTTGTGGTGTTATTCTTCTAGTGGTGTCATGTGAACGTCGACTACATGATACTTCACCTTTATGGGCCTAGGGGAATGCATCTTGTAATCGTTTGCTAATTGTGGGGTTGCCGGAGTGACAGCAACCTGAACCCCCGTTGGTATATCGATGCATGAGGGATAGCAGGATCTCAGAGTTTAAGGCTATGGTTAGATTTATCTTAATTACTTTCTTGTCTTTGTGGATGCTTGCAAGGGGTTTAATCACAAGTATGTATTAGTCCTAGGAAGGGCGGTGCATTAGCATAGGTTCACCCACACAACACTTATCAAAACAATGAAGATTAATGAACTATATGAAGCGAAAGCACTAGACTAAATTCCCGTGTGTCCTCAAGAACGTTTGGTCATCATAAGTAAACAAACAGGCTTGTCCTTTGTGCTAAAAAGGATTGGGCCACTTGCTGCAATTATTATTCTCGCATTTTACTTACTTGTATTTTATTTATCTGCTATATCAAAACCCCCTGAAAACTTGTCTGTGAGCATTTACAGTGAATCCTTCATCAAAACTGCTTGTCAACACCTTCTGCTCCTCATTGGGTTCGACACTCTTATTTATCGAAAGTACTACGATACACCCCCTATACTTGTGGGTCATCAGGCACGCAACATTGGCGTCGGTAACAAGCGCGAGAAAGAAAACCTGATGGCCCAGATTTTACAGTTGGATGTGAGGGCCGACTCTAGTGGCCTGGACGAAGAGGAATGGGCTCAAAGATACTACCTTGAAGACCAACTCTTACAGATCGTGAATATGGAAGAAGAATACTGGCGCCAAAGAGGAAGGGTCAAATGGGCGCTCCAGGGGGATGCTAACACTACCTACTTCCATGCGGTGGCCAACGGAAGGAGAAGAAAGTGCACGATCTCTGCTCTTAACATCGGGAATGAGATCACAAATGACCCCAGAGCGATTCAAACAGCTATTTATGACTTCTACCGCTACTTGCTCGGTTCGGCTGGGAGCCGTAACTGTGGCCTCTCTCCCCTAACATGGTGATGACCCACAAGTATAGGGGGTTGATACGTCCAATTTGCATCACTATTTTATATCATAATTTGCTGTTATTCATTGATATATTTCATATTGGGACACATTACTTATGTTATTTCATCTATTTTGCATGTTTCATCGTTATTGGAGGATCGAACACCGGAGCCAGGATTCTGCTGGAAAAAGCACCGTCAGAACGCAATATTTCGGAAGATCAACTCTGGAAGGAAATTATACCAAAAATCCTATTTTTCAAGATGACGAAGGAAGCCAGAAGGAGGAGCCAGGAGCAGCCAGGGTGGGCCCACACCCTAGGGCGGCGCGGCCCAGGCCCTGGCCGCGCCGGCCTGTGGTGTGGAGGGCCCACGACCCCTTTCGCCTCCTTTTCTTCGCCAAACCCTTCGTCCCGAAGACCTAAGCCACAGAGGGTACCTCGCGAAGAGTTACAGCCGCCTCTGCGGGGCGGAGAACACCAGAGAGAAAAGAGCTCTCCGGCGGGCAGGAATCCGCCGGGGAAATTCCCTCCGGGAGGGGGAAATCGACGCCATCGTCACCGTCATCGAGCTGGACATCATCGCCATCACCATCATCATCATCTCCACCATCAACATCGCCGTCATCACCGCTGGACACCGTCACCGCCATAGCAATTTGGGTTTGATCTTGATTGTTTGATAGGGGAAACTCTCCCGGTATCGATTTCTACTTGTTGTTGATGCTATTGAGTGAAACCATTGAACCAAGTTTATGTTCAGATTGTTATTCATCATCATATCACCTCTGATCATGTTCCGTATGATGTCTCGTGAGTAGTTCGTTTAGTTCTTGAGGACATGGGTGAAGTCTAAATGTTAGTAGTGAACTATGGTTGAGTAATATTCAATGGTGTGATATTTAAGTTGTGGTGTTATTCTTCTAGTGGTGTCATGTGAACGTCGACTACATGACACTTCACCATTTATGGGCCTAGGGGAATGCATCTTGTATTCGTTTGCCAATTGCGGGGTTGCCGGAGTGACAGAAACCTAAACCCCCGTTGGTATATCGATGCAGGAGGGATCGCAGGATCTCAGAGTTTAAGGCTGTGGTTAGATTTATTTCTTAATTACTTTCTTGTAGTTGCGGATGCTTGCAAGGGGTATAATCACAAGTATGTATTAGTCCTAGGAAGGGCGGTACATTAGCATAGGTTCACCCACACAACACTTATCATAACAATGAAGATTATTTAGCCGTATGTAGCGAAAGCACTAGACTAAAATCCCATGTGTCCTCGAGAACGTTTGGTCATTATAAGTAAACAAACCGGCTTGTCCTTTGTGCTAAAAAGGATTGGGCCACTCGCTGCAATTGTTACTCTCGCACTTTACATACTCGTACTTTATTCAACTGTTACATCAAACCCCCCTGAATACCTGTCTGTGAGCATTTACAGTGAATCCTTCATCGAAACTGCTTGTCAACACCTTCTGCTCCTCGTTGGGATCGACATTCTTACTTATCGAAGATACTACGATACACCCCCTATACTTGTGGGTCATCAAGACTATTTTCTGGCGCCGTTGCCGGGGAGTGAAGCGCTATTGGTAAGTGGAATTGGTAAGGAAAACCTTTACTGTTGTGCTGATTTTATTTCTGCCTGCTGCTATAAGTCATTATGGAGAGATCTTCTCTTCAATTTCTATTTGGGAAATCTACTACTACTGCAATGGTAGTGGATGAAGCGCCAGGTGAGGAAGTAATACCATATAAAATACCTATGAAAATTATTGAACGTGTTATGGATAACCGCTATGAAGGGGATGGAACTGTCCACCCCGGTGATCATTTACTGTTTTTGCATGAATTATGCGGGTTATTCAAATGTGCAGGTATTGCTATGGATGAAGTGAGGAAGAAACTATTCTCTTTGTCGCTGTCCGGTAAAGCGGCGCATTGGTATAAATTATTGGATAATGGGGATTCTCTTGAATGGAATGATATTGTGCCCCAGTTTTATTCTAAGTTCTATCCTCCAAGTGAAATTCATCAGGATCGGAATCGCATATATAATTTTTGGCCTCATGATGGAGAGAGCATCGCCCAAGCTTGGGGGAGATTGAAGTCTTTAATGCTCAAATGCCCCATTCATGAGCTTCCTGGTAATGTTATTATTGATAATTTCTATGCAAGACTTTCTTTTCAAGACAAGACCTTGCTGGATACTTCTTGTTCCGGATCATTTACACGCAACAAAGAAGAGTTTAAAAGGGACCTTCTTGATCGAATCCAAGAAAATACTGAAGGATGGGAGAACGACAAAGATCGAGAATCAGGTATAATTTATGATTATAAATGCATTGAAGCTTTTATGGATACTGATAAATTTCGTAATATGAGTGCTACATATGGTCTTGATTCTCAAGTTGCTGTAAATCTTTTTAAAGCTTTTGCCTCTCATTATGAATTGCCAAAGAAGAACTTTGATAAGCATCATGAACCATATAAACATAAAATTGATTCATCTATTAATAAATGTGTTGTAGTTGAAACTGCTGATCATGTTATTCCTGAGGTTTATATTGAAAAAACTCCTTTCCCTGCTAAAATGAAGGAGTACTCTGTTATAAATAGTGCGGTTCATAAAAGTGAAAAGAAACCTGTAGAACCTGAAGAACAAATAAAAGTTGAACCTGCTGTTGCAATAGTTAAAGATCTTGTGACTGAAAATGTGGAGGATGGTCATATTATTTTCTGTGAAGATGCTTCTAATATTGTTTCACATCCTAATAAACCCAAACAAGCTAGTGTTCCTATGCTATCTGTTAGAATTGGTGATCATTGTTATTATGGATTATGTGATATTGGTGCAAGTGTTAGTGCTATTCCGTATGAGCTTTACACGGAGATTATGCACGAAATTGATTCTTGTGAACTTGAAGATATTGATGTGGTTATTCAGCTGGCTAATAGAGAAACTATTTCTCCAATTGGTATTGTTCGAGATGTGGAAGTTTTATGCGGTAAGATTAAATATCCTGCTGACTTTTTGGTACTTGGTTCTGCTGCTAGTGATTATTGTCCTATTATTTTTGGTAGACCTTTTCTAAATACTTGTGGAGCTATTATAGATTGCAAGAAAGAGAAAATTTTGACTAAATTCGCTGGTGAATCTTATGAGTTTAACTTCTCTAAATTTACTAAAACTCCTTATAAAGCTGATTTGCCTAGTAATGATTTTAAAATGGAGCAATGTGCATCTATTGTTCTTGTTCCTAATAATCCTTTGCAGCAACATTTGGAGGATAGCGAGAGCGAAATTTTTAGGAAAGAAAGAGATGAGCTTGAGGAAATTTTTCTTCGCCAACCTATTCTCAAGCATGATTTACCGGTGGAAGATTTGGGTACAACACCGCCACCAAAGGAAGATCCTGTTTTTGATTTAAAGCCTTTACCTGATAATCTTAAATATGCTCATATTGATGATAAGAAAATATATCCTGTTATTATTAGTTCTAAGCTTTCAGAGATTGAGGAAGAAAGGTTATTGGAAATATTGAAGAAGCATCGAGGTGCTATTGGCTACACTCTTGATGATTTGAAGGGGATTTCTCCTTCTATTTGCCAACATGCTATTAATATGGAAGATGATGCAAAGCCTGTTGTTGAACCTCAGCGTCGTCTAATTCCAAAGATGAAGGAAGTGGTAAGGAATGAGGTATTACGACTTCTTGAAGCTGGTATTATATATCCTATTGCTGATAGTAGATGGGTTAGTCCTGTGCATTGCGTTCCCAAGAAAGGAGGTATGACTATTGTGCCTAATGATAATGATGAGCTCATTCCTCAAAGAGTAGTTGTAGGGTATAGAATGTGCATTGATTTTCGAAAAGTTAATAAAGTTACTAAAAAAGATCATTACCCTTTACCCTTTATTGATCAAATGCTAGAAAGATTGTCTAAAAATACTCATTTTTGCTTTCTTGATGGTTATTCTGGGTTTTCACAAATTGCTGTTAAAGCTAAAGATCAAGAGAAAACCACTTTTACCTGTCCCTATGGAACTTATGCTTATAGACGCATGCCTTTTGGTTTATGTAATGCTCCTGCTACTTTTCAAAGATGCATGTCTGCTATTTTTCATGGTTTTTGTGAAAGTATTGTAGAGGTATTCATGGATGATTTTTCCGTCTATGGGAATTCTTTTGATAGTTGCTTGCGAAACCTTGATAAAGTTTTGTAGAGATGTGAAGAAACTAACCTTGTTCTTAATTGGGAGAAATGCCACTTTATGGTTAATGAAGGAATTGTATTGGGACATAAAATTTCTGAGAGAGGTATTGAAGTTGATAGAGCTAAAGTTGAAGCAATTGAGAAGATGCCCTATCCGAGGGATGTTAAAGGTATTCGTAGTGTTCTTGGTCATGCTGGGTTTTATAGGAGATTTATTAAAGATTTCTCTAAGATTTCAAAGCCTCTTACTAATCTTCTTCAAAAAGATGTACCATTTGTTTTTGATGATGATTGTAAGGAAGCGTTTGAAACTCTTAAGAATGCCTTAACAACCGCTCCTATAGTTGAACCCCCTGATTGGAATTTACCCTTTGAAATTATGTGTGATGCTAGTGATTTTGCTGTAGGCGCTGTCCTTGGACAGCGAGTAGATAAAAAACTGAATGTTATTCATTATGCTAGTAAAACTCTTGATGCTGCTCAAAGAAATTATGCTACAACTGAAAAGGAATTATTAGCTGTAGTCTTTGCTTGCGATAAATTTAGATCTTATATTGTTGATTCAAAAGTTACTATTCATACTGATCATGCTGCAATTAGATACCTTATGACAAAGAAAGATGCTAAGCCGAGGCTTATTAGATGGGTACTTCTGTTGCAAGAATTTGACTTACATATTGTAGATAGGAAAGGTGCTGATAATCCTGTTGCTGATAATTTGTCTAGATTGGAAAATATTGCTTATGATCCTGTTCCTGTTAATGATAGTTTTCCAAATGAACAATTGGCTGTAATAAAGGTGAGCTCGCGAGACAGTCCTTGGTATGCTGATTATGCTAACTTTATTGTTTCCAAGTACTTGCCTCCAACCTTTTCAGCTCAGCAAAGGAGGAAATTCTTTTATGACTTGAGGTATTATTTCTGGGATGACCCACACTTATATAAAGAAGGAGTGGATGGTATTATGCGAAGATGTGTCCCTGAATATGAACAACAGGAGATATTGAGTAAATGTCATGGTAGTGCTTATGGAGGACATCACGCCGGAGAAAGAACCGCGCAAAAGGTCCTACAATCAGGCTTTTATTGGCCAACTCTCTTCAAGGATGCGAGAAAGTTTATTTTATCTTGTGATGAATGCCAAAGGGTTGGTAATATCTCCAGACGCAATGAAATGCCTATGAATTATACTCTTGTTATTGAACCGTTTGATTGTTGGGGATTTGACTTCATGGGACCTTTTCCGTCTTGAAGGTAACACTCATATACTCGTTCTTTGTTGATTATGTTACTAAATGGGTGGAAGCTATACCTACAAAAAGTGCTGATGGTGAGACCTCTTTAAGAATGCTTTTAGATATTATTTTTCCTAGATTCGGAGTACCTAGATATATTATGACTGATGGAGGTTCTCATTTTATTCATGGAGGTTTTAGAAAAACTCTTGCTAGGTATGGTATTAATCATAGAATTGCTTCTGCTTATCATCCTCAAACTAGTGGTCAAGTAGAGTTATCAAATAGAGAGATTAAATCTATTTTGGGAAAGACCGTTAATAAAACTAGAAAGAATTGGGCTAGTAAATTGAAGGATGCACTTTGGGCTTATAGAACTGCTTATAAAAATCCCATGGGAATGTCACCTTATAAAATGGTTTATGGGAAAGCTTGTCATTTACCTCTAGAACTAGAGCACAAAGCTTATTGGGCTGTTAGAGAATTAAATAAAGATCCTAAACTTGCCGGTGATAAGAGGTTGTTGCAATTGAGTTCTCTAGATGAATGGAGAAGTGAAGCTTATGAAAATGCTAAACTCTTTAAAGAGAAAGTTAAAAAATGGCATGATAGGAGGATTATCAAAAGAGAATTTAATATTGGGGATAAAGTCCTATTGTATCGGTCTCGTCTCAGATTCTTTGCAGGGAAATTACTCTCGAAATGGGAAGGACCATATGTTGTCGAGGAGGTGTATCGTTCAGGAGCAATCAAAATTAGCTCTCTCCAAGGCAATGCTACGCAAGTGGTGAATGGACAAAGACTCAAGCATTATATCTCGGGTGATTCTTATAATGTTGATGTTGATATTATTCAAGTGGAGACACCGGAAGATTTCATCAAAGGGCAAATTGACAGTCCGCCAGAACTCGACTTTGAATAGGTAACAGTACTGGTAATGAAAAGTACGCAATTTACCTTTCGAACTATATTTTTGCTGTTTTTGGAAAATATGAGAAATTACGAGTTCGAAACGGAGTGGAAAGGACGCACGAGGGGGTGCCACCATAGGGCGGCGCGGCCTGACCTGGGCCCGCGCCGGCCTATGGTTTGGCCGCCCCGTCGCTCCTTTCCGACTCTGGTTCGATCTGGTATTTTCCTTATTTCGCGAAAATATTTGCTATATAATCTCCCGGACCCCTGGAGGTCCGTATATCGTGTTTTCGACGTGTTTTGTTTCGAGCTGTTTCTGCCAGGATTTGTTTCGGATCTAGAGTCATCATGTCTTCGTCGGAAACTCCGAAGGACGGCTCCAGCAAGGATGTTGGCAACTTGTAAATGGAGGAGTTGAAGATGCACCCCAAGGAGTTGCTGCTCGTTGAAGGAGAACTGCAGGTCAAGGATGTCCAGGGTCCTAAAGGAGAAGGAAGCCTGGAAGACAGGATGGAGAAGTTAGAACAAGAGGTTTTCAAGTACAAGAAGATGGCTGAGCGTGAGGTGGATATCTTCCACAGGATTGTGTCTGAACTCATTGCTGAACATGAGAAGGAAGCGCAAAGCTTTGGAGCGACATCCTCTCGCTTCACGACACCACCAACAAGCTCCAAGCACAACTCTATGATTTTCAGAATCAGAACTGTGAGTATGAAAACAGGTTTAAATACATAAGCCGTGCTGCTAGTTCCAGGATCCCCGAGACCAAGACGTCGTTTCTTGATGGAGAGCCTCTTCCTTGGAAGTTTGATGACGGGAGTTCATCACCACCATCGCCGCAGGAGTAATTCATCATCGGTATTGGCATCCCCTTGGTTTGTTCCAAGCTTGGGGGAGTGCCGCGGTATCACATTATCACTACCTTTTACTTTTATTGTCAAGTAGTATCATATCATGAGTAGGGAAGTTATCATATAAGATGGGTTGCGTTTGGAAGTATCTCTCCTTTAGTTGGTTATCTATGTATCCCTTGGTGTGAGTTATCGTTATGGAATATTAATGAGAAGTCTTATCATTTACATATTGCACATCTTATTTTAGTTTGCAATCTCTACTATATGATTCACCTTGTTGTTAGTATTGGTATCACTTTGGGAGCATTGAATAAATCTATTTGGTTTTGGCAAACTTAGCATGGGTCAATAGCAACAACACTTTAAGGTTTAAATAGAAAAGAGAAATACATGTAGATGTTTCATTGTCTTTCTTGTTAGCTCATAGCTTATTATTCTGAAGTCAAAATTGTTTGTGCTTACAAGGAAGATGCATGATTGTTTCTATCACATGTATATTTGTTTGTTTCCCTCGACTCTTATGCTTGCTAATTAACCTTGCTAGCCAAAGACCTGTACTGAGAGGGAATACTTCTCGTGCATCCAAACCTTAACCCAAACCTATGCCATTTGTGTCCACCATACCTACCTACTACATGGTATTTTCTGCCATTCCAAGTAAATACTTCATGTGCTACCTTTAAACAATTCAAAACTTAGTATCTCTTATTTGTGTTATTGTTTCATAGCTCATGAGGAAGTATGTGGTGTTTTATCTTTCAATCTTGTTGGGCAACTTTCACCAATGGACTAGTGGCTACATCCGCTTATCCAATAATTCTGCAAAAAGAGCTGGCAATGGGATTCCTAGTCCCAAATTAATTAAACTAAATAGACACTCCTCCATGGTATGTGATTGATGGACGGCACCCGAAGGATTCGGTTAGCCATGGCTTGTGTAAGCAAAGGTTGGGGGGAGTGTCATCATCATAATAAAACTAAAGTAAAAAGGCACTCCTTCATGGTATGAGATTGTTGGCAGGCACCCGAGGATTCGGTTAGCCATGGTTTGTGAAAGAAAGGTTGGAAGGAGTGCCACACAAAATGAAAATAATATGGGAGCCGCTCTTAGGAGGTTGTCTGGCAAGGGGGTTAGAGTACCCGCTACCAGTCGTTGACAACAACAAACACTTCTCAAAATGTTACTTTTATTCTCTTTATATGATTGCAAAACTGAAAAAGCTCTAGCACATGATTTAACCCCTGTTTCCCTCTGCGAAGGGCCTGTCTTTTACTTTATGTTGAGTCAGTAAACCTATTTCCCTCCATCTCAAGCAAGCATTTGAGTAGTTGTGATCAAACCATTATATTGTGATTTGCTACATCATGTCTTTTATTCTTCCTTGTTTAGTACAAGTTTTATCTGAATGAATATAGCTTTGCAAGTTATCAATGATTATGAGAAGACCATTACGATTGAGTATGCAAGTTGTGCCTTATAAACTTTAACATGAGAGCGCTGCTCAATGAGATAAATATAATCTGTTAATTGTTCTCTGACCAAGAACGAAGTTTGCCATCACCAATCATGATTTCTCATGCACCTTTACTTGTGATTACCTTATACTTGTTTCAATATGAGTTATAAGAGGTTGTTTACTATAATGTCCTGTGTGAATGAATATGATGCTTCTTGTCCGTATTTTATTTATCGACTCTTCACTCCATAAACATGTGGTCATGTCTATCGAGTTCAGTTTCGCTTGGGGACAAGCGAAGTCTAAGCTTGGGGGGAGTTGATACGTCCAATTTGCATCACTATTTTATATCATAATTTGCTGTTATTCATTGATATATTTCATATTGGGACACATTACTTATGTTATTTCATCTATTTTGCATGTTTCATCGTTATTGGAGGATCGAACACCGGAGCCAGGATTCTGCTGGAAAAAGCACCGTCAGAACGCAATATTTCGGAAGATCAACTCTGGAAGGAAATTATACCAAAAATCCTATTTTTCAAGATGACGAAGGAAGCCAGAAGGAGGAGCCAGGAGCAGCCAGGGTGGGCCCACACCCTAGGGCGGCGCGGCCCAGGCCCTGGCCGCGCCGGCCTGTGGTGTGGAGGGCCCACGACCCCTTTCGCCTCCTTTTCTTCGCCAAACCCTTCGTCCCGAAGACCTAAGCCACAGAGGGTACCTCGCGAAGAGTTCTGACCGCCTCTGCGGGGCGGAGAACACCAGAGAGAAAAGAGCTCTCCGGCGGGAAGGAATCCGCCGGGAAATTCCCTCCGGGAGGGGAAATCGACGCCATCGTCACCGTCATCGAGCTGGACATCATCGCCATCACCATCATCATCATCTCCACCATCAACATCGCCATCATCACCGCTGGACACCGTCACCGCCATAGCAATTTGGGTTTGATCTTGATTGTTTGATAGAAACTCTCCCGTATCGATTTCTACTTGTTGTTGATGCTATTGAGTGAAACCATTGAACCAAGTTTATGTTCAGATTGTTATTCATCATCATATCACCTCTGATCATGTTCCGTATGATGTCTCGTGAGTAGTTCGTTTAGTTCTTGAGGACATGGGTGAAGTCTAAATGTTAGTAGTGAACTATGGTTGAGTAATATTCAATGGTGTGATATTTAAGTTGTGGTGTTATTCTTCTAGTGGTGTCATGTGAACGTCGACTACATGACACTTCACCATTTATGGGCCTAGGGGAATGCATCTTGTATTCGTTTGCCAATTGCGGGGTTGCCGGAGTGACAGAAACCTAAACCCCCGTTGGTATATCGATGCAGGAGGGATCGCAGGATCTCAGAGTTTAAGGCTGTGGTTAGATTTATTTCTTAATTACTTTCTTGTAGTTGCGGATGCTTGCAAGGGGTATAATCACAAGTATGTATTAGTCCTAGGAAGGGCGGTACATTAGCATAGGTTCACCCACACAACACTTATCATAACAATGAAGATTATTTAGCCGTATGTAGCGAAAGCACTAGACTAAAATCCCATGTGTCCTCGAGAACGTTTGGTCATTATAAGTAAACAAACCGGCTTGTCCTTTGTGCTAAAAAGGATTGGGCCACTCGCTGCAATTGTTACTCTCGCACTTTACATACTCGTACTTTATTCAACTGTTACATCAAACCCCCTGAATACCTGTCTGTGAGCATTTACAGTGAATCCTTCATCGAAACTGCTTGTCAACACCTTCTGCTCCTCGTTGGGATCGACATTCTTACTTATCGAAGATACTACGATACACCCCCTATACTTGTGGGTCATCAGGGGTGTATCGTAGTATCTTCAATAAGTAAGAATGTCGATCCCAACGAGGAGCAGAAGGTGTTGACAAGCAGTTTCGATGAAGGAGTCACTGTAAATGCTCACAGACAAGTATTCAGGGGGTTTTGATGTAGCAGATGAATAAAGTACGAGTAAGTAAAGTGCGAGAGTAACAATTGCAGCGAGTGGCCCAATCCTTTTTAGCACAAATGACAAGCCGGTTTGTTTACTTATAATAACCAAATGTTCTCGAGGACACACGGGATTTTAGTCTAGTGCTTTCGCTACATACGGCTAATTAATCTTCATTGTTTTGATAAGTGTTGTGTGGGTGAACCTGTGCTAATGTACCGCCCTTCCTAGGACTAATACATACTTGTGATTATACCCCTTGCAAGCATCCGCAACTACAAGAAAGTAATTAAGATAAATCTAACCACAGCCTTAAACTCTGAGATCCTGCTATATATCCCTCCTGCATCGATATACCAACGGGGGTTTAGGTTTCTGTCACTCCGGCAACCCCGCAATTGGCAAACGAGTACAAGATGCATTCCCCTAGGCCCATAAAGGTGAAGTGTCGTGTAGTCGACGTTCACACGACACCACTAGAAGAATAACACCACAACTTAAATATCATAACATTGAATATTACTCAACCATACTTCACTACTAACAATTAGACTTCACCCATGTCCTCAAGAACTAAACGAACTACTCACGAGACATCATATGGAACATGATCAGAGGTGATATGATGATGAATAACAATCTGAACATAAACCTTGGTTCAACGGTTTCACTCAATAGCATCAATAACAAGTAGAAATCAACACCGGGAGAGTTTCCCCTATCAAACAATCAAGATCAAACCCAAATTGTTACAGCGGTGACGATATGCAGCGGTGGAGACGGCGGTGATGATGATGGAGATGATGATGATGGTGATGGAGATGATGTCCAACTCGATGGCGGTGACGATGGCGTCGATTTCCCCCTCCGGGAGGGAATTTCCCTGGCGGATCTCAGCCTGCCGAAGAGCTCTTTTCTCTCTTGTGTTCTCCGCCTCGCAGAGGCGGCTGTGTCTCTTCGCGACCTTTCCCCTGGAGCTTAGGTTTTCGGGACGAAGACGTTCGCGAAGAAAAGGAGGCGAGAGGGGGCTGTGGGCCCCCTCCTCACAGGGCGGCGCGGCCAGGCCTTGGGCCACGCCAGCCTATGAGGTGGGCCCACCTCGGGTCCCCTCGGCTCCCCCTTCTGGCTCCCTTCGTCTTCTAGAAAAATATTTTTCATATAATTTCCGTCAACTGTTGATCTTCCGAAATATTGCATTCTGACGGCGCTTTTTCCAGCAGAATCCTGACTCCGGTGCGCGATCCTCCAATAATCATGAATCATGCAAAATAGATGAAATAACATAAGTATCATCTCCAAATATGAAATATATCAATGAATAACAGCAAATTATGATATAAAATAGTGATGCAAATTGGACGTATCAACTCCCCCCAAGCTTAGGCTTCGCTTGTCCCCAAGCGAAACTGAACTCGGTAAACAGGACCACATGTTTATGGAGTGAAGAGTCGATAAATAAAATACGGACAAGAAGCATCATATTCATTCACACAAGACTTTCTAGTAAACAACTTCCTCATATAATTCAACTTGAAACAAGTATAAGGTAATCACAAATAAAGGTGCATAAGAAATCATAGTTGGTGATGGCAAACTTCGTTCTTGGTCAAAGAACAGTTAACAGGTTATACTTATCTATCGAGCAGCGCTCTTATGTTAAAGTTTATATGGCACAACTTGCATACTCAATCATAATAATCTCCTCATGATCATTGATAACTTTCAAAGCTATATTCATGCAGATAAAACTTGTACTAAACAAGGAAGAGTAAAAGACATAATGAGATAAATCACAATATAGTAGTTTGATCACAACAACTCAAATGCTTGCTTAAGATGGAGGGAAATAGGTTTACTGACTCAACATAAAGTAAAAGACATGCCCTTCACAGAGGGAAGCATGGATTAAATCATGTGCTAGAGCTTTTTCAGTTTTGAAATCATATAAGGAGAATGAAAGTAACATTTTGAGAGGTGTTTGTTGTTGTCAACGACTGGTAGCGGGTTCTCTAACCCCCTTGCCAGGCAAACCTTCAAAGAGCGGCTCCCATTTTATTTTTGTGTGGCACTCCTTCCAACCTTTCTTTCACAAACCATGGCTAACCGAATCCTCGGGTGCCTGCCAACAATCTCATACCATGAAGGAGTGCCTTTTTATTTTAGTTTTATTATGATGACACTCCCCCCAACCTTTGCTTACACAAGCCATGGCTAACCGAATCCTTCGGGTGCCGTCCATCAATCACATACCATGGAGGAGTGTCTATTTAGGTTAATTAATTTGGGACTGGGAATCCCATTGCCAGCTCTTTTTGCAAAATTATTGGATAAGCGTATGAAGCCACTAGTCCATTGGTGAAAGTTGCCCAACAAGATTGAAAGATAAAACACCACATACTTCCTCATGAGCTATAAAACATTGACACAAATAAGAGATAGTAAATTTTGAATTGTTTAAAGGTAGCACACGAAGTATTTACTTGGAATGGCAGGAAATACCATGTAGTAGGTAGTTATGGTGGACACAAATGACATAGGTTTGGGTTAAGGTTTGGATGCACGAGAAGTATTCCCTCTCAGTACAGGTCTTTGGCCAGCAAGGTTAATTAGCAAGCATAAGAGTCGAGGGAAACAAACAAATATACATGTGATAGAAACAATCATGCATCTTCCTTGCAAGCACAAACAGTTTTAACTTCAGAATAATAAGCTATGAGCTAACAAGCAAGAAAGATAATGAAACAACTACATGTATTTCTCTTTTCTATTTAAACCTCAAAGTGTTGTTGCTATTGACCAATGCTAAGTTTGCCAAAACCAAATAGATTTATTCAATGCTCCCAAAGTGATACCAATACTAATAACAAGATCAATCATATAATAAGGATTGAAAACTAAAATAAGATGTGCAATATGTAAATGATAAGATTTCTCATTAATATTCCATAACGATAACTCACACCAAGGGATACATAGACAACCAACTAAAGGAGAGGTACTTCCACACTGCAACCTATCTTATATGATAACTTCCCTACTCATGATATGACACTACTTGATAGTAAAAAGTAAAAGATAGTGATGATGTGATACCGCGGCACTCCCCCAAGCTTGGAACAAACCAAGGGGATGCCAATACCGATGATGAATTACTCCTTCGGCGATGGTGGTGATGAATTCTTGACAAGATTCTCAACAAGCTCCTGAAGCTCATCAATCTTGTACATGAGGTTGCGGATCATCTCCGAATTGTGCTCGACGCGGTTAATAAGTATGTCCGACGGCGAGTCCCAACTCTTGGAGTTATTTCCCAACTCTTCACCCTCAAGCTTCATCCTTCCTGCAGTGTTAGAATGATCTATATCCCAATTGCTAGGCAATGCTGCCTTGGGAGTCCTTTCAATTTGACTATTGAAAATTAGATTGCGGAAGGGGTGGTGAGTGCCTGAAGAAGATGTCTTTGGAGCTAGGTAATGACGTGGGACCCTTCCTCCGGTGCGAATTCTTGCGCACTTGTTTGCACTAAAAGGGTTATCCACCACCTCAATGCTTGCGATGGTAGCACGCGGGTATGCGCGCGAGTCTTCCTCCACCTCTTCTTCATCCTCTTCCTTGACGCTCTTGTCCACCTCTTTCCACTAGGGATCTTGAATATCTTCATCCGAAATCTCCTTGCCCTTGTTCTTGGAGACCATGGTGCTTCTAGACTAAAAACAGATCCTGGCAGAAACAGCTCGAAACAAAACACGTCGAGAAAACGATATACGGACCTCCAGGGGTCCGGGGGATTATATAGCAGGAATTTGTATGTCATAAGGAAAGTACCAGGTCGAACCAGAGTCGGAAAGAGGCGATGAGGCGGCCAGCTCATAGGGCGGCGCGGGCCAAGGCCTGGCCGCGCCGGCCTATGAGGGCACGCCCTCGTGCGTCTCCTCCACTCCGTTTCGATCTCGTAATTTTTCATATTTTCTAAAAATAGGAAAAACATTGTTCGGAAAGTAAATTGCGAACTTTTCATTACCAGTACTGTTACCTATTCAAAGTCGAGTTCTGACGGACTGTCAATTTGACCTTTGATGAAATCCTCCGGTGTTTCCACTCAAATAACATCAACATCTACATTGTAAGAATCACCTGAGATATAATGCTTGAGTCTTTGTCCATTCACCACTTGTGTGGCATTGCCTTGGAGAGAGCTAATTTTAATTGCTCCTGAACGATACACCTCCTCAACAACATATGGTCCTTCCCATTTCGAGAGTAATTTCCCTGCAAAGAATCTGAGACGAGACCGATACAATAGGACTTTATCCCCAATATTAAATTCTCTTTTAATAATCCTTCTATCATGCCATTTTTTAACTTTCTCTTTAAAGAGTTTAGCATTTTCATAAGCTTCACTTCTCCATTCATCTAGAGAACTCAATTGCAGCAACCTCTTATTACCAGCTAGTTTAGGATCTTTATTTAATTCTCTAACAGCGCAATAAGCTTTGTGCTCTAGTTCTAAAGGTAAATGACAAGCTTTTCCATAAACCATTTCATAAGGTGACATTCCCATGGGATTTTTATAAGCAGTTCTATAAGCCCATAATGCTTCCTTCAATTTACTAACCCAATTCTTTCTAGTTTTATTAACAGTCTTTTGCAAGATAGCTTTAATTTCTCTATTTGATAGTTCTACTTGCCCACTAGTTTGAGGATGATAAGCGGAAGCAATTCTATGATTAATACCATATTTAGCAAGAGTTTTTCTAAAACCACCATGAATAAAATGAGAACCTCCATCAGTCATAATATATCTAGGAACTCCAAATCTAGGAAAAATAATATCTAAGAGCATTCTTAAAGAGGTCTCTGACACGCGTACAGCACGCGACCGTTGGGAACCCCAAGTGGAAGGTGTGATGCGTATAGCAGTAAGTTTACCTCAGTTAGAAACCAAGGTTTATCGAACCAGTAGGAGTCAAGAAGCACGTTGAAGGTTGATGGCGGCGAGATGTAGTGCGGCGCAACACCAGGGATTCCGGCGCCAACGTGGAACCTGCACAACACAAACCAAGTACTTTGCCCCAACGAAACAGCGAGGTTGTCAATCTCACCGGCTTGCTGTAACAAAGGATTAGATGTATAGTGTGGATGATGATTGTTTGCAGAAAACAGTAGAACAGTATTGCAGTAGATTGTATTTCAGTGTAGAGAATTGGACCGGGTTCCACAGTTCACTAGAGGTGTCTCTCCCATAAGATAAACAGCATGTTGGGTGAACAAATTACAGTTGGGCAATTGACAAATAAAGAGGGCATGACCATGCACATACACATTATGATGAGTATAGTGAGATTTAATTGGGCATTACGACAAAGTACATAGACCGCTATCCAGCATGCATCTATGCCTAAAAAGTCCACCTTCAGGTTATCATCCGAACCCCCTCCAGTATTAAGTTGCTAACAACAGACAATTGCATTAAGTATTGCGCGTAATGTAATCAGTAACTACATCCTCGAACATAGCACCAATGTTTTATCCCTAGTGGCAACAGCACATCCATAATCTTAGAGGTATCTCTCACTCCCCCAGATTCACGGAGACATGAACCCACTATCGAGCATAAATACTCCCTCTTGGAGTTACTAGCATCAACTTGGCCAGAGCATCTACTAATAACGGAGAGCATGCAAGATCATAAACAACACATAGACATGAATTGATAATCAATATAACATAGTATTCTCTATTCATCGGATCCCAACAAACGCAACATATAGAATTACAGATAGATGATCTTGATCATGTTCAGCAGCTCACAAGACCCGACAATTAAGCACAATGGGGAGAAGACAACCATCTAGCTACTGCTATGGACCCATAGTCCAGGGGTAGACTACTCACACATCACTTCGGAGGCGACCATGGCGGCGTAGAGTCCTCCGGGAGATGATTCCCCTCTCCGGCAGGGTGCCGGAGGCGATCTCCTGAATCCCCCGAGATGGGATTGGCGGCGGCGGCGTCTCTGGAAGGTTTTCCGTATCGTGGCTCTCGGTACTGGGGGTTTCGCGACGAAGGCTATTTGTAGGCGGAAGGGCAGGTCAAGGGGCGTCACGAGGGGCCCACACTATAGGTCGGCGCGGCCAAGACCTGGGCCGCGCCGCCCTATGGTGTCGCCACCTCGTGGCCCCACTTTGTCTCCTCTTCGGTCTTCTGGAAGCTTCGTGGCAAAATAGGACCCTGGGCGTTGATTTCGTCCAATTCCGAGAATATTTCTTTACTAGGATTTCTGAAACCAAAAACAGCAGAAAACAGCAACTGGCACTTCGGCATCTTGTTAATAGGTTAGTTCCAGAAAATGCACGAATATGACATAAAGTGTGCATAAAACATGTAGATATCATCAATAATGTGGCATGGAACATAAGAAATTATCGATACGTCGGAGACGTATCAGTCTCACCATCAGCACTTTTTGTAGGTATGGCTTCCACCCATTCAGTAACATAATCAACAGCAACAAGTATATGAGTGTTACCTTCTGAAGAGGGAAAAGGTCCCATGAAGTCAAATCCCCAACAATCAAACGGTTCAATAACAAGAGTATAATTCATAGGCATTTCATTGCGTCTGGAGATATTACCAACCCTTTGACATTCATCACAAGATAAAATAAACTTCCTTGCATCCTTGAAGAGAGTTGGCCAATAAAAACCTCATTGTAGAACCTTTTGCGCGGTTCTATCTCCGGCGTGATGTCCTCCATAAGCACTACCATGACATTTACTCAATATCTCTTGTTGTTCATATTCGGGAACACATCTTCGCAGAATACCATCCACTCCTTCTTTATATAAGTGTGGGTCATCCCAGAAATAATGCCTCAAGTCATAAAAGAATTTCCTCCTTTGCTGGGCTGAAAAGGTTGGAGGCAAGTATTTGGAAACAATAAAGTTAGCATAATCAGCATACCAAGGACTGTCTCGCGAGCTCACCTTTATTACAGCCAATTGTTCATTTGGAAAACTATCATTAACAGGAACAGGATCATAAGCAATATTTTCCAATCTAGACAAGTTATCAGCAACAGGATTATCAGCACCTTTCCTATCTACAATATGTAAATCAAATTCTTGCAACAGAAGTACCCATCTAATAAGCCTTGGCTTAGCATCTTTCTTTTGCATAAGGTATCTGATTGCAGCATGATCAGTATGTATAGTAACTTTTGAATCAACAATATAATATCTAAACTTATCACAAGCAAAGACTACAGCTAATAATTCTTTTACAGTAGTAGCATAATTTCTTTGAGCAGCATCAAGGGTTTTGCTAGCATAATGAATAACATTCAATTTTTTATTTACTCGCTGTCCAAGAACAGCGCCTACAGCAAAATCACTAGCATCACACATAATTTCAAATGGTAAGTTCCAATCAGGAGGATCAACTATAGGAGCAGTTGTTAAGGCTTTCTTTAGAGTTTCAAAAGCTTCCTTACAATCATCATCAAAAACAAAAGGTACATCTTTTTGAAGAAGATTAGTAAGAGGCTTTGAAATCTTGGAGAAGTCTTTAATAAACCTCCTATAAAACCCATCATGACCAAGAACACTACGAATACCTTTAACATCCCTAGGATAGGGCATCTTCTCAATTGCTTCAACTTTAGCTCTATCAACTTCAATACCTCTCTCGGAAATTTTATGTCCCAATACAATTCCTTCATTAACCATAAAATGGCATTTCTCCCAATTAAGTACAAGGTTAGTTTCTTCACATCTCTGCAAAACTTTATCAAGGTTCCGCAAGCAATTATCAAAAGAATTCCCATAGACAGAAAAATCATCCATGAATACCTCTACAATACTCTCGCAAAAGCCATGAAAAATAGCAGACATGCATCTTTGAAAAGTAGCAGGAGCATTACATAAACCAAAAGGCATACGTCTATAAGCATAAGTTCCATAGGGACAAGTGAAAGTGGTTTTCTCTTGATCCTTAGTTTTAACAACAATTTGTGAGAACCCAGAATAACCATCAAGAAAACAAAAGTGAGTATTCTTAGACAGCCTTTCTAACATTTGATCAATAAAAGGCAAAGGGTAATGATCTTTCTTAGTAACTTTATTAACTTTACGATAATCAATGCACATTCTATACCCTACAACTACTCTTTGAGGTATGAGCTCATCATTATCATTGGGCACAACAGTCATTCCTCCTTTCTTAGGAACACAATGCACAGGACTAACCCATCTACTATCGGTAATAGGATATATAATACCAGCTTCAAGAAGTCTTAATACCTCATTTCTTACCACATCCTTCATTTTAGGAATTAGACGACGCTGAGGTTCAACAACAGGCTTCGCATCATCTTCCATATTAATGGCGTGCTGGCAAATAGAGGGAGAAATCCCCTTCAAGTCATCAAGAGTGTAGCCAATAGCACCTCGGTGTTTCTTCAATATTTCCAATAACCTTTATTCTTCAAACTCTGAAAGCTTAGAACTAACAATAACAGGATATATTTTCTTATCATCAATATGAGCATATTTAAGATTATCAGGCAATGGTTTTAAATCAAAGACAGGATCTTCCTTTGGTGGCGGTGTTGTACCCAGATCTTCTACCGGTAAATCATGCTTAAGAATAGGTTGACGAAGGAAAATTTCATCAAGCTCATCTCTTTCTTCCCTAAAAACTTCACTCTCACTATTCTCCAAATGTTGCTGCAAAGGATTATTAGGAGCAAGAGCAATAGATGCACACTGTTCAACTCTAAAATCATTATTAGGCAAATCAGCTATATAAGGAGTTTTAGTAAATTTAGAGAAGTTAAACTCATAAGATTCACCAGCAAATTTAGTCAAAATTTTCTCTTTCTTGCAATCTATAATAGCTCCACAAGTATTTAGAAAAGGTCTACCAAAAATGATAGGACAATATTTACTAGCAGCAGAACCAAGTACCAAAAAGTCAGCAGGATATTTAATCTTACCGCATAGAACTTCCACATCTCGAACAATACCAATTGGAGAGATAGTTTCTCTATTAGCCAACCGAATAACCACATCAATATCTTCAAGTTCACAAGAACCAATTTCGTGCATAATCTCCGTGTAAAGCTCATAAGGAATAGCACTAATACTTGCACCAATATCACATAAACCATAGTAACAATGATCACCAATTCTAACAGATAGCATAGGAACACTAGCTTGCTTAGACTTATTAGGATGTGAAACAATATTAGAAGCATCTTCACAGAAAATAATATGACCATCCTCCACATTTTCAGTCACAAGATCTTTAACTATTGCAACAGCAGGTTCAACTTTTATTTGTTCTTCAGGTTCTATAGGTTTCTTTTCACTTTTATGAACCGCACTATTTATAACAGAGTACTCCTTCATTTTAGCAGGGAAAGGAGTTTTTTCAATATAAGCTTCAGGAATAACATGATCAACAGTTTCAACTACAACACATTTATTTATAGATGAATCAATTTTATCTTTATACGGTTCATGATACTTATCAAAGTTCTTCTTAGAAAATTCATAATGAGAGGCAAAAGCTTTATAAAGATTTGCAACGACTTGAGAATCAAGACCATAAGTAGCACTCATATTACGAAATTCATCAGTATCCATAAAAGCTTCAATGCATTTGTAATCATAATTTATACCTGATTCTCTATCTTTGTCGTTCTCCCATCCTTCAGTATTTTCCTGGATCCGATTAAGAAGGTCCCTTTTAAACTCTTCTTTGTTGCGCGTGAATGATCCAGAACAAGAAGTATCCAGCAAGGTCTTGTCTTGAAAAGAAAGTCTTGCATAGAAATTATCAATAATAACATTACCAGGAAGCTCATGAATGGGGCATTTGAGCATTAAATACTTCAATCTCCCCCACGCTTGGGCAATACTCTCTCCATCATGAGGCCAAAAATTATATATGCGGTTCCGATCCTTGTGAATTTCACTTGGAGGATAGAACTTAGAATAAAACCGGGGCACAATATCATTCCATTCAAGAGAATCCCCATTATCTAGTAATTTATACCAATGCGCCGCTTTACCAGACAGCGATATAGAGAATAGTTTCTTCCTCACTTCATCCATAGCAATACCTGCACACTTGAATAAACCGCATAATTCATGTAAGAACAGTAAGTGATCTCCAGGGTGGACAGTTCCATCCCCTGTATAACGGTTATCCACTACACGTTCAATAATTTTCATAGGTATTTTGTATGGTATTTCTTCCTCACCTGGCGCCTCATCCACTACCTTTGCAGTAGTAGTAGATTTTCCAAATAAAAACTCAAGAGAAGATCTCTCCATAATGAATTATGGCAGCAGGCAGAAATAAAATCAGCACAAACAGTAGAAATTTCCCTTACCAATTCCACTTACCAATAGCGCTTCACTCCCCGGCAACGTCGCCAGAAAATAGTCTTGATGACCCACAAGTATAGGGGGTGTATCGTAGTATCTTCGATAAGTAAGAATGTCGATCCCAATGAGGAGCAGAAGGTGTTGACAAGCAGTTTCGATGAAGGAGTCACTGTAAATGCTCACAGACAATTATTCAGGGGGTTTTGATGTAGCAGATGAATAAAGTACGAGTAAGTAAAGTGCGAGAGTAACAATTGCAGCGAGTGACCCAATCCTTTTTAGCACAAATGACAAGCCGGTTTGTTTACTTATAATAACCAAACGTTCTCGAGGACACACGGGATTTTAGTCTAGTGCTTTCGCTACATACGGCTAATTAATCTTCATTGTTTTGATAAGTGTTGTGTGGGTGAACCTGTGCTAATGTACCGCCCTTCCTAGGACTAATACATACTTGTGATTATACCCCTTGCAAGCATCCGCAACTACAAGAAAGTAATTAAGATAAATCTAACCACAGCCTTAAACTCTGAGATCCTGCTATCCCTCCTGCATCGATATACCAACGGGGGTTTAGGTTTCTGTCACTCCGGCAACCCCGCAATTGGCAAACGAGTACAAGATGCATTCCCCTAGGCCCATAAAGGTGAAGTGTCGTGTAGTCGACGTTCACACGACACCACTAGAAGAATAACACCACAACTTAAATATCATAACATTGAATATTACTCAACCATACTTCACTACTAACATTTAGACTTCACCCATGTCCTCAAGAACTAAACGAACTACTCATGAGACATCATATGGAACATGATCAGAGGTGATATGATGATGAATAACAATCTGAACATAAACCTTGGTTCAACGGTTTCACTCAATAGCATCAATAACAAGTAGAAATCAACACCGGGAGAGTTTCCCCTATCAAACAATCAAGATCAAACCCAAATTGTTACAGCGGTGACGATATGCAGCGGTGGAGACGGCGGTGATGATGATGGAGATGATGATGATGGTGATGGAGATGATGTCCAACTCGATGGCGGTGACGATGGCGTCGATTTCCCCCTCCGGGAGGGAATTTCCCCGGCGGATCTCAGCCTGCCGGAGAGCTCTTTTCTCTCTGGTGTTCTCCGCCTCGCAGAGGCGGCTGTGTCTCTTCGCGACCTTTCCCCTGGAGCTTAGGTTTTCGGGACGAAGACGTTCGCGAAGAAAAGGAGGCGAGAGGGGGCTGTGGGCCCCCTCCTCACAGGGCGGCGCGGCCAGGCCTTGGGCCGCGCCGGCCTATGAGGTGGCCCCACCTCGGGTCCCCTCGGCTCCCCCTTCTGGCTCCCTTCGTCTTCTGGAAAAATAGGATTTTTCATATAATTTCCGTCAACTGTTGATCTTCCGAAATATTGCATTCTGACGGCGCTTTTTCCAGCAGAATCCTGACTCCGGTGCGCGATCCTCCAATAATCATGAATCATGCAAAATAGATGAAATAACATAAGTATCATCTCCAAATATGAAATATATCAATGAATAACAGCAAATTATGATATAAAATAGTGATGCAAATTGGACGTATCACATGGCCGACCAATTCTCAGGTTTCGGAGGAGGAAAACAACCAGCTGATGATTACCTTCTCAGAGAAGGAGCTAGATTCCATTGTTCAGGAGATGAAATCAGACACTGCCCCTGGCCCTGACGGTTTCCCTGTTCTGTTCTTCAAGCGCTTTTGGCCCAAACATCAAGTTTGGTATTCTGCACATCATCAATGACTTCATGCTGGGACTCATAGATATCTCGCGGCTAAACTTTTCCATCCTCACCCTGATCCCAAAAGTGCCTGGGGCGGACTTGGTCTCCCAATTTCGGCCAATTGCGCTAATCAACGTGATCTTCAAAATCATCTCAAAGGTCTTTGCATACCGTCTGGACCCTGTTGCCCACAAAACCGTCAGTTCGAATCAGACTGCTTACATCAAGGGGAGGAACCTGCTCGAAGGCCCCTTGGCTCTCATCGAAATTGTTCATGAACTCCGCTCAAAGAAGCTGGGTGGGATTCTCCTGAAACTCGACTTTGAGAAGGCCTACGACCGGGTTAACTCGGATTTCCTGGCTGAGGTCCTTCGCTGCAAGGGCTTTGAGGAGGCCTACATCCACAGAGAGCTTCAGTTAGTTTCCGGAGGACAGACGGCCATCTCCATCAACGGAGTCGTCGGCCCCTACTTCCGAAACAAAAGGGGGGTGCACCAAGGGGACCCTTTATCCCCTCTCATGTTCAATTTCATTGGCGAGGCACTATCTGGATTCTTTCTGCAGCAGGGGCGGCAGGTCACATTCAGGGGGTCACTACTAGTAAAACGCTTATTGCCGGCGCACCAAATTTTCTTACTGCCGGCGCACCAGCGCCCGCCGGTGGGAACGGGCCGGTGATAACGAGGTACTGCCGGCACACCAGCTAGTTAGCCGGCGGTAAGACGAGTTATCCCCGGCGCACCTGCCTAGTCTGCCGGTAGTAAATTATCCACGAAACCAAAAAAAGCCGATCTAGATCTAGATCTAGCTCGGGTTCGTTTTGCGTGTTAATGTGGGACACCTTGCTGTCGTCGTTGCCGCACCGGTGTAGGAGTAGGAGGATGAGGATGAGGAGGAGGAGGAGTAGGAGTAGGCCGGAGGTTGAGGTGGAGGTGGAGGAGGAGTAGGCTGGAGGTGCACGTGGAGGAGGATGAGTTGGCCAGAGGTGAAGGTTGAGGAGGAGTTGGCCGGAGGTGGAGTAGGAGGAGGAGGAGGAGGCCCGAGGTGGGAGGAGGGATGTCACCGGAGGAGAAGGAGGAGGAATCCATTTTTCTCCAAACGTCCATAGGCCGTTGAATTCGAATAGGAAATTTCGCGTAGATAGATTTTGATATAAAAAAGTTTTTCATCGGAGGTCGTATGCAACCAGAAAACCCGTTTTACCGAAAGATGACGCCATTTTGCATAATATATCGAAATTCATTTTTTCAAATTTTCATGAAAGCTATATTACATAATACATGGGCAGTTCAAAGGATTTTATTTTTTGAATTTTCTATCATTCTCTTTTATTTTTTCGAAAACTGAAAAGGCGATTCGGGGGGGGGGGGGGGGGAGAGAAAAATCTAGGCACCTTACCCCCGGCGCACCTCTATGGTGGTGCGCTGGTGGTAAATTGTCTACCACCGGCGCACCATCATAGAGGTGCGCCGGGGGTAAGGTGCCCAGATTTTTTGCTTTTGGCCATACCTCTTTGAATTTTATTCCCGGCGCACTAATTTTTGATGTGCGCCGGTAGTATATGTTCTTCGCCGGCGCGGCCTAATATGGCTCGCCGGCGGTATTTGCCACCGGCGCGCGTCAATGATGGTGCGCCGGCACTATTCAGTGCAGCTATAGCCCTTTTCCTAGTAGTGGGTGGTGCCCCATTTGATACCAGGTGGGATCTCCCATCTCCAATACGCTGATGACACGCTCATCCTCGTTGAAAACTCGGAAGATAACATAGCCAACCTCAAATTCCTTCTAATATGCTTTGAAGATATGTCTGGCTTAAAGATCAATTACCACAAGAGCGAAATCATAGTTATGGGGCAATCTCTTGAGGAGCAACAGAGAGTTGCGAACAAATTCAACTGTAAACGTGGATCCTTCCCTTTTATGTACCTTAGCCTTCCCATCTTAGACAGGAAGCTTCGCCTCGAACAATGGTTGTTCTTGGTCCGCAAGCTTGCCGGAAGAATCGAGCCTTGGCTCAGCAAACTTCTTACCTCGGGAGGTAGACTTATCCTTTCGAATGCTTGCCTGGATAGTATCCCCATCTTTGCTATGGGTCTTTTTTCTCTTGCATGATGGGATCCATGCTAGATTCGACTCTCATCGTGCCAAGTTCTTTTGGGAAGGAACGGGCAATAAACGTAAATACCATATGGTGAATTGGCCTACGGTTTGCCGCCCTAAATCCACGGGTGGATTAGGCCTGCTCAACTCTAAAAAGATGAACATTGCCTTACTTTCCAAGTAGGTTTGGAAACTATACCAAGACGACGCTTCCATCTGGGCTAGAATCATCAGAGCCAAATACCGCAACGTCGACAACTTGTTCGAGGGCTCCAGACAAGGTGGCTCGCAATTTTGGAAAAGCCTTCACAAAATTAAGCATTTCTTCAAACTTGGGGCGAAGCACATGATTGGAGATGGGCGGAGAACTTGTTTCTGGACCGACTGGTGGATCCGTGACCGCCCACTAAAGGAGATCTTCCCCAACCTCTTCAGTATTTGCGAGAACCCGACACAATCGGTGGCCGCCGTGCTTGACTCCGGTGCGCAAGGGGCGTCAGTGGCTTTCCATAAGGATGTCTGGGAGGCTAAAGTGCCCCTGAAGATCAAGATTTTCTCCTGGCAGCTCATCCTGGATAGATTACCTTCTAGTCAACAAATTGCGACAAGACATGGTCCGGCCACGGGAAACTGCTCGCTTTGCGGTGCTGTGGAAGATGCTGGGCACATCTTCTTCTAATGCTCCCTGGCTAAGTTTGCTTGGTGTGCCATCAGACAGATCCTAGACTGTACCTGGAATCCTGGGAACTTTCCACAATTCCATGCCATCCTCTCTAGCCTTGCGGGAAGGGCCCGTAGGCTTCTTTGGATCCTCTTTTTGGCCCAATCTTAGGCGCTTTGGAACATTCGCAATAAGCTTACTATTGAGAAAAAAGTTATTAATCACCCCGCTAATGTTATTTTCAAAACTGCTATTTTCCTATAGCTCTGAACCGTCAAGGCAAAAGCAAGCGATCGGGAGGGCCTCCGGTGGTTGGAGAATAAGCTGAGGGAGCTTTACGCCACCGTGAGACCAGGGCACACAAGCTAAAGAAGAACAAGTAGCGCTGGCCCGTCGAGATCCTCAGCGCCTCTCCCGGCCCCTTGTGTGGTGTTTGTCTAGTGTGCTTTGCTTTGCTTGTTTTCCAGCTTAAACTTTTGGCTAAGCTGTATGCTGCAGCGTGTTGCTACCTTTGTAAGAACCTATGGGCTTTATTAAGTTAAAGTCGGGCATTGCGATGCCTTTTATCTAAAAAAAACACTCTCTAGCAACAATCGCGAGCAACCAATTTGAGGAGCGAGCTCAGTAGACGGTACCTGACGCAAACTTGCAGCTAGATCATAAAATAATCGTTCATGAATATAATTTGTTTTAGACATTAATTTTAAAGTAAACTAGATACAATATATAAAATAATCGTTCACAAATATAAGTCCGATAAATGTATTCCTCTCCTTGGGTATTAGTTCTACAGCCGAGAAGGCGAGAATAGGGCAAAATGTTTGTCGCTCGTGGCGGTGTCTTCCTAAAGAAAGGGTTTCTCAATTTTTAAGATAAAAGACATGAGATGCACGATTTTAAATTAATAAAGCCTTAACCAAGTCTTACAATGACAGAACACATGACAAACACGGCAGCCTCACATTACACATCAAACACAACACACTGCTAGAACGATCAACTAAGGAACAGACGAATTGGGTGTAGGTTGTAGTGTGCGTAGAGGCTCTTCATCAGGGAAATCACCTTGTCCATCAGCCTTAGGTATTTACTTTTTGTGAGGGCGCCATTGCTGCAATAGTAAAATAAATTGAACACACAATCATCAGGTTGGCTAGGGAAAATGTTTTCAACAGTAAATTTGTTGCGAATTTTCCAAAGAGCCCAACTTTGGGCAGCAAAGATAATCTAGAAAAAATTTCTTGCAGCACCAGAGAAACTATCTAGGATGCCAAAGAATTGGGTGAAGGATGCCGGATTCGACTGAACCCCTAGCATCCAACGAACCCCACTCTAAAGAAATTTTGCTAAGTGAAAGTTAAAGAACGCATGGTCAGCCGATTCCAGCGCCCCACACATGGTACACATGCCATTAGAGGGGCCATGTGGCTTTGCAAGCTGCTCGTTTGTGGGTAATCTATTTCGGGCCAGCTGCCAAGTGAAGATGTTACCTTAAGTGGGATAGCAACTGACCATAAATATTTTGCAAACAAACACATGTCACCCTGACACAGTGTCCGGCAAAGTGAGGAGGTTGAAAACATGCAATTAGGTTCAAGGGCCCAACACACCATGTCCTAACCGTTGGAAATAATTGCCAGCCCAAAGTATATTGAGATTTCTATTTTCGTGCCATCGGTTCCTTAGTTGTGCTCAGTTTTTCCCGGCTACTTAGTTTTTCCTCAGTTTTCCCTAAGACCTTGTCTGAAACCATCACAGGTGTTGTAACGGCCGGTTGCCCGACGGTTGACCGTTATCTTCTGACTAGTGGGGCCACGTAGAACCCGCAAAGACACGTCAGACCATCCATCTTTGTTTGACCATAGGCATCGTTATATCCCTGACCAAAACGCGCACGAGTGGAGCTTCAGTATATCGAATGACAAGTACTAGGCCATGGCGCTAATACAAGGGGCAATACACGGGTAGGAATAGATTTTTAAACGGAGCTCTACAGCGATGGCACGGAGGAGGTGGCCTGCGGGGTGCCGAGATGAGATCGACGTCCACAAAGAACTGCATGAGGCGAGACCAGACGCATTAGATAGATATGAACTAGACGCGTTTAACCATGCAAAGAAGAGAAGAAATGGTCGACGACATCGACGACTACCTCAA
Source organism: Lolium perenne (assembly GCF_019359855.2). NCBI lineage: Eukaryota > Viridiplantae > Streptophyta > Magnoliopsida > Poales > Poaceae > Lolium > Lolium perenne. The sequence goes on from NC_067247.2 coordinate 67,999,643, forward strand.
AACTTTGACTGACCGTGTCCGACACGAACGCGAGCAATGTAGAGAAAACTAGGGTCTCTCCTTTCTGGCGTGTATAGATGGGTGCTAGAAAAGTGTGGTGGCGAAGGGAAAGACCTCGCGGTGGTCTGTGGCGTCCAGCATAGCGGGGCGGCGTGGCCGTGCCCACAGCGGCGTGCATGCATGTTCGGCATTGGCATCAGCATGTACGTTCGGCATTGGCCTCTGCGGTATCTCTGGTGTGTCAGTGATCGAATGAGGGGACGGGATTGAGGGTGCATCCCGACGGTGACCTAGCAGTGGCGGCGAGCATAGCCGTTCTGACCATGCCGATATCGGCATCGGCATCGTTTGGAGGCTGTGGTGCTCGAATCAAGGTGGGATTTGTTTCTTGTATGCAAAAGTGATTTGAAACAAGTTTCATGTTGAAGGTTAGGTAACGAAAGTTTGTAACTAAGCCCAAAATTATACTAGCGCCATGGTGAGGTTCTTTTTGATAGAGCTATACGGTTGGGCAAACTTTTTTGACACTTTTTAGATAGGGTTCCTTGTTGTTACACGTATGGCAAATTTGGGGTCATTTGGAGATGTTCGAAAAAATCACTTTGCTTAAACGCATGCCGTTTTGTCTCACTGAAACCAGCTTTTCTAACAAGGTGATTTATTCTACCTTCTCTAAATGACCTCAAATTTCATACAGCTGATCTTCTATACATAGATAGATAGATTGTTTCGTTTTTATATTTTTCGAACTTTTTATTTCCCTTTATAATACCCAATTGATTTTCAGGTCAAAACCTCGAAAAATAGCATCATGTATGGCATCATTTTCGCCCTAAATTTCAAATTTTGTGAAAATTTCCCTTTTAGATATTCCTTGTTGTTATAGATATGGCATAATGTATGCCAAATTTGGTTAGGTCTCACTGAAACCAGCTTTTGTAACAAGTTAGGTTTTTCCGATCTTCTCAAATGGGATTTTTTCTACCTTCTCTAAATGACCCCAAAAATCATACAGACAATCGTCTATACAAAGATAGGTAGATTGTTTCGTTTTTACATTTTTTTGAACTTTTATTTCCCTTTATAATACCCATTTGTTTTCAGGTCAAAACCTCGAAAGTTAACATAAGTAGATGATGAACCCTTCCAAACTTCAAATACAGAGATAGATAGATTGGTTCGTTTATCATTTTTACCGTGAATAGTAATGGCTACAAGAAATCGGTGATGGTTTATCATTTTTTGCGTGAAAAGTAATGGATACAACAAATCGGTGATGGTTTATCATTTTTTCGTGAAAATTAATGGCTACAATAAATCGGTGATGGTTTATCATTTTTTGCGTGAAAATTAATGGCTACAACAAATCGGTGATGATTTATCATTTTTTGCGTGAAAAGTAATGCCTAAAAGAGTTTATAATTTTTAGAACGTCAAAATGAATAAAGAAAACCGCCCTTTAGCATACTTAGAGAATGGAAGGTAACCGCCGACAGAGAGAGAGAGAGGGGTTATCCTGCCCGTTAGATCATACGATCAATGGTCGGCGGGCACGATCCGCGTGACATGGGCTAGACCAATCAGGGCAATGTTGCACGTGTGAGAGAATTTGTGGAGGGAGAGGGCAAAACTGAGTAGTATCAAGAAACCAAGGGCACCTATGTAATAAATATACTAAGGGATTCAAATATGAGATTTAAAAAATGTAAAATGCGTGTTTTGTACAATGAAACCCATCTTGGCCTATCTCAAACTATTTGCAATACAAATATACATGAGTGTGAGAATTGTGGCCTTATTTAGACAAAGTATGTTTTGGAGAAACCTGTTTTGGGAAGGGCTTATTGTGGAAAACCATGCACCTTCATAGCTACTAGATGATTTGAGAAGGCCTTTGAGAAGTGACAATTTGTGGTAAAACTTGATTTATCTATGATTTATCTATGTTTTGAGAACTGGCAGTTTGTGGTAAAGACTCCATGAGTATGTGCCACTATTTTTCGGAATTTTTTGCACATTAAATGACTCATTTAACTAGTTAATCCCATTTGTTGACTATCTGTTGACCAGCTACTTGAGGTTAAAACTGAGCATATTGCACTAGCCAGTATTAGCACTCAAGGGGAAAACTGAGCACACAAAAAATGCTAGTATAATACTCGAGTTATACCTGAGTATATCTAAATTTCCAGGGTTAGACTCAAGGACGCGTGTTGCGGGGCAGAAATGGAAGACGTGCAATTGTTGACGCGTAGACGCGGGTTGCGGTGCAGAAGTCGAAGACGTGCAATCGTGGACGCGTGTCGCATTGCAGAAGTCCAAGACGTGCAGCGGTGGACGCGTAGGACGCGAGTCGCATTAACCACCCCTCGCCTTTATAGACGCCTCCTCCCACTATCTCTGTCACTGTCACTCGCCCACGCAACGCCGCCTCTCTCACGTTCCATCATCTTCTCCAAAGCAAAAAACCCTCTCCCTCTCCCTCTCCTCTGCCGGCGAGATGGACAAGGAGAATGCCTCCAAGCGCGATGCCTCCCTCTTCGACGTTGTCCCCTCAACGAACGTCGCCGCCGTCCCCTCAACGGACATCGCCGCCATCCCCTCAACGGACATCGCCGCCACCTCCGCCGGTGCATCGGAGGCTGCTGCCGCCGGTCGCGGTCAGATCCCGCCTGGATATTACACCTACGAGTATGTGACGTACGTCCCGCCCCCGAACCCCTACGACACCTCCATGGAGGACGCATGGAACGAGGTAACTACTGTTTGCTTCCTTTTTTGTTCCTCATTCCTTTTTGAACTCTATTTTTGCTGGTGTAGATGGATCTTTGGATGGATGAGTATTGGGCTAATATTTGCGCCGATTTTATTCAATTTTGCTTTGATCCCTCCTTGATTTCGTTTAAAATTTGGGGTTCGGCCGTTCCGTTAATTTATGCAAGTAATAATGGGATCTCAATCAGTTAATTTATGCAAGTAATCGTAGGATCTCAATTAGTTATTTTATGCACGAATCAAAAGATATCAACCGTTCAATTTTGCAAATAATCTGGAATGTGTTCAAGTTCAGATCTGGAATCTGTTTCTTTGCCTATGATGAATCGGTGGGCACAGATTTTTACAGGGAGGGTTCAACGAACCATTTCTGTGTATAAATTTGTTGTGCATGAGCTTTGGTTCACTGACTACATCCCTGTAGACATATAATCGTGTCCACTCTAACTGAGGCTGCCTCTGTTTTTCCTAACTTTGTTATCATGCACGTTCGTCATCGTTGCAACTCATTCACTAATAGTTCTCGTTTGATATGGATCAGTTGTCTGGCAGCGACATCGGCAGCGACGACGAGCACCATGAAATCAAGACTCGCCAGATGCTGCGGAGGCTGCAGGTCGGCCAGTACGTCTCCTACTTCGCCAAGGGTGTCTACAGGTGCCCCTTCTGCACTAGGAGGCTCGGCGGCACTGACTTCAACTGTCTCCTCACGCATGTCGAGAACATCGGCAACACCAACCCCAAGGTCGGCGCGTCGGTGAACCCCCACTCCTTCCGCGCCAAGCACATGGCGCTCGGCATGCACCTCCGCAGCATCCAGCGGGTGGAGATCTCCGCCGGGCGCATGCCTCCGCTCAAGCCCAAGGCTCCCAAGGGGAGCAACAAGTGGAGGCAGAGGCAGATGGGGTAGGCGGAGTCCTGGACGTGTGCTGATGCTGCCTCCTCCATTATGTTGTTGGGATCCCTTTGTTGTTAGCTAGGGATCCCTTGTTGTTATGTTGTTAGTATGATGGTGTTGTGAAGAACCTTGAACCTACTATGTTTGGCTGTTGTATGCAGCTTATTATCTAGGGAGGGATCCCTATTATCTATCCCTATTCTACTATATGACCGTGTGAATTTATCGTACATTCCCTGTAGATTTGCTTCTAGATTTAACTACATACATATGGACCAGATGGAGTACTAGATTGGGCTCCCTACTAGATTTGCTGCCATATTGGGCAAACAATGAGGGCCAAAAGGCACAAATAATAATTGAAGAAAGACAGAAATGCAAGCTTCTCTAGATTTGATACTCTCTCCGTTCCTTTCTATAGTGCCTATAGATTTTTGGCATTTGTTTCAGAATATAAGGTTGTAGCTTAGGTTTTTGTCAATTACCCCCTCCCCGTTCAGCTCTCAAATCGTCCAGTTCCCAAATTTGTTATGGTAAGTTAGGAAGATATGGATTTCCCAAATTTTACATTGATCTCAAATCGTTCAGCTAGGGGTCTTGTGTAAAAAATACTCTTGCGCTAGTTTCCGTACCAAAAAACTATATGCACTATAGAATGGGACAGAGGGAGTACTAATTAGGTGAAAAAAGGCAGAGAGAAGGAGGCGGAAAAGGTACTCTTAAAAGGGAAAATGCCAATTTGGGCCGAGAGAGACAAAACTCAGCTCCTGCTCACGTGGAACCAAACGCTATCTCGTCCTGTCCCACGCGGTCCCTTTCTACCAGCCCGACGCGATGTGGGCCCACACGTCATCATGGAACGGTCAACTAAACGGGAATCCTACCGTCTGAGCTGCTTCTGCGCGTTTCAAACAAGGACTTGGGGAAAACTGAGGAAAAACTAAGGAGCTGGGGAAAGTTGAGCACAACTAAGGACCTCAGGGCACGAAAATAGAAATCCCAAGTATATTCCACTAATCGACTTCGTGTGGGCCAAAGGTTCTCCTGAAACAGTAATCGACGGATTTGAGCAAAGTGGAAGGGATACAAGTGAAAGGTCGGTGCAACTTGAATAGGTTCAAAATGAGCTAGTTGGGGAAACTCCTACAAGTGATGCTTAGTTATGTTGCTTTGACCGTTAAAATATGTAAAACATTGCACATTGCTAAAATAAAGATAGTAATTTTTATTTTCTATGAAAATATCTCAATACTATAAATTTTTAGTATTTCCTATTGACATATACACATCAGAAAAGCAATGTTCAAATTTGTTTGTAAGAGGAATCGTCAATGTCCAAAACGACATGTATAGCATATGTGCACCTACTTGTACTAGAAGAATGTGGATTTGGTTAACACAATATATTGCATGTGTGCACCTTCATATCATATTCACACACCAGTGTCCACCATTCTTATAGTATACTAACGACTGATACAGACTTTGGAATCAGATTCTCCTATTCTGATGATCTAATTCTTGTGAATAATTAAGCATATATCATTGCTGGCATTCAAACTTACATGTTTAATATCACATTTTTTTGAAAAATGGAGAAAAAACGGAAGTGACGATTTTATTTATAGATATCGTTGTGATCGATTCGTGAGGAAAGTGAAAACCTAGAGGGAAAATAGGATGTGGTGGGATGGTTCGGCACACAAGGGCCAACCAAAACCTTTTCATTATATAGATCAGAGTTACAAATGGTTACAACCGGTTAGGTATAATACACCTGTACATATAAAGTACGTATTCTATCACCCTCCCTCAGTCTCAGCCGATAACAAAAGGTTGAGATTGCGCCTATAATGATTATACAATGGCAACGGAAGTGGCTTTGTAAAGATGTCAGCAACTTGATCCTTAGATGATATGAATCAAATCTGTAGTTGCTTCTTTGCCACACACACTCACGAACAAAGTGAAAATCCACCTCTATGTGCTTCGTTCGTGCATGGAAAACTGGGTTGGCTGACAGATAAGTATCTCCAACGTTGTCACACCATAGAACTGGAGGGTCGAGGCTGAACAACACCTAGCTCCTGTAGCAATGACTGAACCCATATAAGCTCGGCTGTAGCATTACCCAAAGCTTTATACTCAGACTCTATACTCGATCTGGACACAGTCTCCTGCTTGCAAGCACTCCAGGCGATCAGATTACCCCCATAAAATATAGCATATCCCTAGTGGATCGCCGATCATCCATATTACCTGCCCAATCTGCGTCAGAGAATGCAGACAACAGTGTAGAAGGAGAGAACCAGAACCGAAGACCACTCTCAACTGTAAACCGCACATATCGAAGAATACTCTTCACAGCAGACCAATGAGGAGTGCGAGGCTCATGGAGGTATTGACACACCTTGTTGACAACAAAGGACAAATCAGGTCGTGTCACTGTAAGATATTGCAGCCCACCAACAATGCTGCGGTACTGAGTGGCCTCTTCTGGTGACAGAGCATCACCATCAACAGTGCAGAGACGCTCAGAGGAGGACATAGGTGTAGTAGCAGGACTGCACTTCAACATGCCAGCACGCGCAAGAAGCTCAAGGGCATACTTGCGCTGTCGAAGAATAAGACTGCCCAAAGAAGGTGACTGAACCTCAATCCCCAGAAAGTAGTGCACAACGCCAAGATCTTTAACGGAGAACTCAGCTCTCAACGCAGAGATTAACCTGGGAATGGCAGAAGCAGTCGAACTAATAACAATAATATCATCCACATACACAAGTAAGTAGATGGTCACATCAGCCCTCCGAAGAACAAACAGTGAAGTGTCAGCAGCAGATGGTGAGAACCCCAAAGTACCAAGTACTGAACTGAGTCGAGCATGCCATGCACGAGGAGCCTGCTTCAACCCATAGAGAGACTTTACCAGGCGACAGTAGTGACCAGGCTTATCAGGATCAGCAAAACCAGGGGGCTGTCTCATGTACACCTGTTCATCAAGAAAACCATTAAGAAAGGCATTCTGGATATCAAGCTGACGAAGATGCCAGCCACGGGAGAGAGCCAAAGAGAGCAGCAGCCGTACAGTGACAGGCTTAACAACAGGGTTAAATGTCTCCTCATAATCCAAGCCGTACCGTTGCTTAAAACCTTTTGCAACGAGACGTGCCTTATAGCGCTCAATGGTGCCATCAGCATGAAGTTTGACCTTAAAGATCCAGCGAGAGTCAATTAAGTTAACACCATACACCGGTGGAACAAGAGTCCAAGTACCATTACACTGCAATGCTGAGAATTCCTCCTCCATGGTTCTTCGCCAATGCGGAATAGCAAGAGCTGCTCGATAATCACGGGGTTCAGCTGCATCTTTGGATGCTGCAAACTGTGCCAAGACTGAGCTCCATGCAACTGTGCCATCGGTGCGTACTTTCGGCTGTACAATACCACGTTGTGACCTGGTCACCAACCCAGAAGGAGTAGCAGCAGTTGTTTCTGGAGGTGCAGGTGCCGGCGAAATCGAGCCAGGAGGCGATTCTGGCACAGCTGGTGATACCGAGCCAGGAGCGGGCGGCGGAGGCCCAGCTAGTGATGGCGGCCCATCCACGGCAGTACCCGGTGAGGAAGACCAGGGAGGCGTGGCAGGTTCAGGATTCGTTGTGTCGGGGAAGGCCGGCTCGGCCGAGCCAAGCGGAGGGAAGCCCGAGGCCACGCCATGCAAGCCATGCACAGGCGCTGGTGGATCGACGTGATCGTCTGGATCACGGATAGCTGCAGGCATCACTGCTTCGGGCGTGAGAACCTCCAGGCGAGCAGCTCGGCATGTCCCTGCACCATGGTTAGCTAGCAAAGAAGGAGCAGATGCAGTATCCATAAATTGGTCAGCTGTAAGTAATGAGGACTCAGAAATAGGTGGCAACGTGTGAGAATGAGGCATGTTGGCAAAGGGAAAGTGATTTTCATCAAAGATCACATCACAAGAGATATAGACTCTATTAGATGGGACATGAAGTCATTTAAGGAACTATAACCAAGAAAAACACATTTCTTCGAGGGAAATCAAGTTTGTGATTGTTGTATGCTCGAAGGTGAGGCCAGCAGGCACACACAAAAACCTTTAAAAAGGTATAATCTGGTGTTTCTCGAAGGAGACGCTCAAGTGGTGTCTTCATCTCAATGGTGCGACTAGGAAGCCTATTTATGAGGAAACATGCTGTAGCAAAAGCATCACTCCAATAATGCAAAGGTAAGGATGCATGAGCAAGCAAGGTGGGGCCAGTTTCAACAATGTGTCGATGTTTGCGTTCAGCAGTGCCATTCTGTTGGTGGGTGTGTGGACAAGATACACGATGTGATATGCCTAGGTTATGAAAGAAGGGATGGAGTTTCTCATACTCTCCACCCCAATCTGTTTGGACATGTATGATTTTTTCGATTAAGAAGACGTTCAACATGTTTTTGGAATTGAAGGAATACATTATAGACATCAGATTTGTGTTTAAGCAAGTAGAGCCAAGTAAAGCGACTGTAAGCATCAACAAAACTTACATAAAAATGATGTCCGCTAATAGAATTCTGGGCAGGGCCCCACACATCTGAATATATAATCTCTAAGGGAGATTGTGTTACACGGGTAGACAAAGAGAAAGGCAACTGGTGACTTTTCCCTTGTTGACATGCATCACAAACTGAAGTAACTTTATTTGACTCTCCTATGGATGGAAGATCATGTCTATGGAGAACATGTTGAACTACTTGTAAAGCTAGATGACCTAGGCGACTGTGCCACGTATTCCGCGACACCTTGACACTGTTGAGTGCTTGCTTGATAATTGGAGCTTTAATCTCGTATAGACCACCACGGCAATGACCTCTAAGAATGGGCTCCCTCGTGTCCCGATACTTTACAAAAAAAATCATAAGGGTGAAGTTCAATAAAAACATTATTATCATGGGACAGTATACTCATAGATAAAACACTACTAGTGGCATCAGGGACATGAAGGACACGATTCAAATTGAGTGGTTTCGAAGATGGAGTAGGAAGGAGTGCATGACCAATATTATGTATACGCATACCTGTTCCATTTGCAGCGTGGACCTGATCAGTGCCATGATATGGCTCCTGCGTGGTGAGCCTGTCAAGCTCGTGGGTAATGTGATGCGTGGCACCCGAGTCGGCATACCAGGCACGGTCCACCATGTGCTTCTGTCCACCGTGAGCTCCACCAGAGGCTGCCATAGCCATAGCGAGCTGCTTCTCCGTGTCCTTGCCATTGTTCCCTACACCAAGGAACACTTTGTTGAAGCGCTTGTAGCACCGTGATGCGACATGGCCGGGGTAGTCACACAGCTGACACACCACATCACGGCCGCGTCCTGTCCGCTGCTTGCCGGATCCACCAGGTGCCTGAGCAGGTCGTGGCTGCGGTGCATACGTGAGCGAGGGAGACCGATAAGGCGGCCTGAATCCACGAGGGGCCCCAGGAGCAGCAGCGCCATAGGTAGCGACCGGAGGGCCTCCAAAGGCAGCTCCGTGTGCTGCAAGGTAGTGGATGGTGCCGGTCTCCGCACGCCGAGCGGACATCCGACTCTCCGTGGCGCAGAGCTGTGCAAAGAGGTCACAGATTGGCATGGCATTGGTGCGGGCGTTGACGACTTCGTACAGGGGATCATAGTCCTTGTCAAGACCTCCCATGATATAGGAGATGAGCTCCGTGTCGCGCAATGGATGGCCGATGCTTGTCAACTGGTCAGCGAGGGCCTTCATGCGATGAAAGTACACCGTCATGGTCTGATCATGTTTCTTCAGATCCACCATCTGTTGGCGAATTCCGGAGGAGCGGGCAATGGTGGTTGATGCAAACGCTCCTTCAAGTGTCTCCCAGGCCTCCCGTGCAGTGGAGACGAACAACACCATGCCCACAACACTCTCCGTCATGGAGGAGACGAAGGCGTAGAGGATAGTTTGGTCTTGCTGGTTCCAGCGCTGTCGGGCTGGGTTGAGTTGCGGCAGCATGATGCCGTTGTGCAGGACGCCGATGTGATCAGGAGGACATGGCTCGGATCCGTCGACGTAGCCCATCAGGAGGTGGCTGCGGAGCAGGGGAGCCATGATACGTCTCCGACGTATCGATAATTTCTTATGTTCCATGCCACATTATTGATGTTATCTACATGTTTTATGCACACTTTATGTCATATTCGTGCATTTTCTGGAACTAACCTATTAACAAGATGCCGAAGTGCCGATTCTTTGTTTCTGCTGTTTTTGGTTTCAGAAATCCTAGTAACGAAATATTCTCGGAATTGGACGAAATCAACGCCCAGGGTCCTATTTTGCCACGAAGCTTCCAGAAGTCCGAAGAGGAGACGAAGTGGGGCCACGAGGTGGCCACACCCTAGGGCGGCGCGGCCCCCCTTGGCCGCGCGGCCCTGTGGTGTGGGGCCCTCGTGCCGCCTCCTGACCTGCCCTTCCGCCTACTTAAAGCCTCCGTTGCGAAACCCCCAGTACCGAGAGCCACGATACGGAAAACCTTCCAGAGACGCCGCCGCAGCCGATCCCATCTCGGGGGATCCAGGAGATCGCCTCCGGCACCCTGCCGGAGAGGGGATTCATCTCCCGGAGGACTCTACGCCGCCATGGTCGCCTCCGGAGTGATGTGTGAGTAGTCTACCCCTGGACTATGGGTCCATAGCAGTAGCTAGATGGTTGTCTTCTCCCCATTGTGCTTCATTGTCGGATCTTGTGAGCTGCCTAACATGATCAAGATCATCTATCTGTAATTCTATATGTTGCGTTTGTTGGGATCCGATGAATAGAGAATACTTGTTATGTTGATTATCAAAGTTATGTCTATGTGTTGTTTATGATCTTGCATGCTCTCCGTTATTAGTAGATGCTCTGGCCAAGTTGATGCTAGTAACTCCAAGAGGGAGTATTTATGCTCGATAGTGGGTTCATGTCTCCGTGAATCTGGAGGGGTGACAAGAACCTCTAAGGTTATGGATGTGCTGTTGCCACTAGGGATAAAACATTGGTGCTATGTTCAAGGATGTAGTCACTGATTACATTACGCGCAATACTTAATGCAATTGTCTGTTGTTAGCAACTTAATACTGGAGGGGGTTCGGATGATAACCTGAAGGTGGACTTTTTAGGCATAGATGCATGCTGGATGGCGGTCTATGTACTTTGTCGTAATGCCCAATTAAATCTCACTATACTCATCATAATATGTATGTGCATGGTCATGCCCTCTTTATTTGTCAATTGCCCAAATGTAATTTGTTCACCCAACATGCTGTTTATCTTATGGGAGAGACACCTCTAGTGAACTGTGGACCCCGGTCCAATTCTCTATACTGAAATACAATCTACTGCAATACTGTTCTACTGTTTTCTGCAAACAATCATCTTCCACACAATGCGGTTAATCCTTTGTTACAGCAAGCCGGTGAGATTGACAACCTCACTGTTTCGTTGGGGCAAAGTACTTTGGTTGTGTTGTGCAGGTTCCACGTTGGCGCCGGAATCCCTGGTGTTGCGCCGCACTACATCCCGCCGCCATCAACCTTCAACGTGCTTCTTGGCTCCTCCTAGTTCGATAAACCTTGGTTTCTTTCTGAGGGAAAACTTGCTGCTGTGTGATACGTCTCCGACGTATCGATAATTTCTTATGTTCCATGCCACATTATTGATGATATCTACATGTTATATGCACATTTTATGTCATATTCGTGCATTTTCTGGAACTAACCTATTAACAAGATGCCGAAGTGCCAGTTCCTGTTTTCTGCTGTTTTTGGTTTCAGAAATCCTAGTAACGAAATATTCTCGGAATCGGACGAAATCAACGCCCAGGTTCCTATTTTGCCCGGAAGCATCCAGAACACCCGAGAGCCGCCAGAGAGGGGGCACAGGCCCACCAAACCCTAGGCCGGCGCGGCCAGGGGGGGCCCGCGCCACCCTATGGTGTGGGCACCCCTTCGACCCTCTGGCGCCGCCTCTTCGCCTATTTAAAGCCTCCGTCGCGAAAACCCTGATACGTTCGACGAAACCCACAGAAACCTTCCAGAGCCGCCGCCATCGCGACGCCAAGATCTGGGGGACAGGAGTCTCTGTTCCGGCACGCTGCCGGAACGGGGAAGTGCCCCCGGAAGGCTTCTCCATCGACACCGCTGCCATCTCCACCGCCATCTTCATCACCGCTGCTGCTCCCATGAGGAGGGAGTAGTTCTCCATCGAGGCTCGGGGCTGTACCGGTAGCTATGTGGTTCATCTCTCTCCTATGTACTTCAATACAATAATCTCATGAGCTGCCTTACATGATTGAGATTCATATGATGATGCTTGTAATCTAGATGTCGTTATGCTAGTCAAGTGAATTTTACTTATGTGATCTCCGGAGACTCCTTGTCCCACGTGTGTAAAGGTGACAGTGTGTGCACCGTGTGGGTCTCTTAGGCTATATTTCACAGAATACTTATTCACTGTTATGAATGGCATAGTGAAGTGCTTATTTATATCTCTTTATGATTGCAATGTGTTTGTATCACAATTTATCTATGTGCTACTCTAGCAATGTTATTAAAGTAGTTTTATTCCTCCTGCACGGTGTAATGGTGACAGTGTGTGCATCCGTGTTAGTACTTGGTTTATGCTATGATCATGATCTCTTGTAGATTGCGAAGTTAACTATTGCTATGATAGTATTGATGTGATCTATTCCTCCTTTCTTAGCATGAAGGTGACAGTGTGCATGCTACGTTAGTACTTGGTTTAGTTGTATTGATCTATCTTACACTCTAAGGTTATTTAAATATGAACATTGAATTGTGGAGCTTGTTAACTCCGGCATTGAGGGTTCGTGTAATCCTACGCAATGTGTTCATCATCCAACAAGAGTGTAGAGTATGCATTTATCTATTCTGTTATGTGATCAATGTTGAGAGTGTCCACTAGTGAAAGTCTAATCCCTAGGCCTTGTTCCTAAATACTGCTATCGCTGCTTGTTTACTGTTTTACTGCGTTACTACTGCTGCAATACTACCACCATCAACTACACGCCAGCAAGCTATTTTCTGGCACCGTTGCTACTGCTCATACTTATTCATACCACCTGTATTTCACTATCTCTTCGCCGAACTAGTGCACCTATTAGGTGTGTTGGGGACACAAGAGACTTCTTGCTTTGTGGTTGCAGGGTTGCATGAGAGGGATATCTTTGACCTCTTCCTCCCTGAGTTCGATAAACCTTGGGTGATCCACTTAAGGGAAACTTGCTGCTGTTCTACAAACCTCTGCTCTTGGAGGCCCAACACTGTCTACAGGAAAAGGAGGGGGCGTAGACATCAAGCTATTTTCTGGCGCCGTTGCCGGGGAGGAAAGGTAAAAGGTACTCACACTCCGGATCTCGGCTACTAAGCTATTTTCCGGCGCCGTAAGTACTCAAAGCTATTTCCTTTAGATCCTGCAATTGCATCTTTTTGTTTCTTGTTTACACTAGTTTGGCATAATGGACAAGAATGAGCTTCTTATGCTATTTCCTGATTTAAAACATGGATTGTTTGATGCGAAAATTAAAAAACCTATGGAATCTTATTTGCATGCTGGTAGTAATATTAGTATGAACGCTTTGAACACCATTGTTGATAATGATATAGAAAGTTCTAAGCTTGGGGAAGCTGGTTTTCATGATCTTTTTAGTCCCCCAAGCATTGAGGAGAAAATTTTCTTTGATGATACTTTGCCTCCCATATATGATGATTATAATGATAGTGGTCTTTTGGTGCCACCTACTATGGAGAGTAAATTTTGTTGTGATTATACTATGCCTCCAACACTTGATGAGAATAATAATGATAGCTACTTTGTTGAATTTGCTCCCACTACAACTAATAAAATTGACTATGCTTATGTTGGGAGTAGTAATAATTTTATGCATGAGACTCATGATAAGAATGTTTCATTTGATAGTTATATTGTTGAGTTTGCTCATGTTGCTACTGAAAGTTATTATGAGAGAGGAAAATATGGTTGTAGAAATTTTCATGTTACTAAAACACCTCTCTATGTGCTGAAATTTTTGAAGCTATAATTGTTTTATCTTCCTATGCTTGTTACTTTGCTCTTCATGAACTTGTTTATTTACAAGATTCCTATGCATAGGAAGCATGTTAGACTTAAATGTGTTTTGAATTTGCCTCTTGATGCTCTCTTTTGCTCCAAATACTATTTCTTGCGAGTGCATCATTAAAACTGCTGAGCCCATCTTAATGGCTATAAAGAAAAGAACTTCTTGGGAGATAACCCATGTGTTATTTTGCTACAGTACTTTGTTTTATATTTGTGTCTTGGAAGTTGTTTACTACTGTAGCAACCTCTCCTTATCTTAGTTTTGTGTTTTGTTGTGCCAAGTGAAGCCTCTAATCGAAGGTTAATACTAGATTTGGATTTCTGCGCAGAAACAGATTTCTATCTGTCACGAATCTGGGCTGTTTTCTCTGTAGAAAAATCAGAAAATATGTCAATTTACGTGCGTGTTCCTCAGATATGTACGCAACTTTCATTAGTTTTGAGTTTTCTGATCTGAGCAACGGAAGTATTTATTAAAAATTCGTCTTTACGGACTGTTCTGTTTTGACAGATTCTGCCTTTTATTTCGCATTGCTTCTTTCGCTGTGTTGGGTGGATTTCTTTGTTCCATTACCTTCCAGTAGCTTTGAGCAATGTCCAGAAGTGTTAAGAATGATTGTGTCACCTCTGAACATGTGAGTTTTTGATTATGTACTAACCCCTCTAATGAAGTTTATGAGAAGTTTGGTGTGAAGGAAGTTTTCAAGGGTCAAGAGAGGAGGATGATATACTATGATCAAGAAGAGTGAAAGCTCTAAGCTTGGGGATGCCCCGGTGGTTCACCCCTGCATATATCAAGAAGACTCAAGCGTCTAAGCTTGGGGATGCCTTGGGCATCCCCTTCTTCATCGACAACATTATCAGGTTCCTCCCCTGAAACTATATTTTTATTCCATCACATCTTATGTGCTTTTCTTGGAGCGTCTGTGTGTTTTTGTTTTTTGTTTTTGTTTGAATAAATGCTTGTGTGGGAGAGAGACACGCTCCGCTGTTGCATATGAACACATGTGTTCTTAGCTTTTAGTATTCATGGCGAAGTTTCTTCTTCGTTAAATTGTTATATGGTTGGAATTGGAAAATGATACATGTAGTAAATTGCTATAAATGTCTTGGATAATGTGATACTTGGCAATTGTTGTGCTCATGTTTAAGCTCTTGCATCATATACTTTGCACCCATTAATGAAGAAATACATAGAGCTTGCTAAAATTTGGTTTGCATATTTGGTCTCTCTAAAGTCTAGATAATTTCTAGTATTGAGTTTAAACAACAAGGAAGACGGTGTAGAGTCTTATAATGTTTACAATATGTCTTTTATGTGAGTTTTGCTGCACCGGTTCATCCTTGTGTTTGTTTCAAATAACCTTGCTAGCCTAAACCTTGTATCGAGAGGGAATACTTCTCATGCATCCAAAATACTTGAGCCAACCACTATGCCATTTGTGTCCACCATACCTACCTACTACATGGTATTTCTCCGCCATTCCAAAGTAAATTGCTTGAGTGCTACCTTTAAACAATTCAAAATTTATCACCTCTGATTTGTGTTAATGTTTTATAGCTCATGAGGAAATATGTGGTGTTTATCTTTCAATCTTGTTGGGCAACTTTCACCAATGGACTAGTGGCTTCATCCGCTTATCCAATAATTTTGCAAAAAGAGCTGGCAATGGGATTCCCAGTCCCAAATTAATTAACAAAAATAGACACTCCTCCATGGTATGTGATTGTTGGACGGCACCCGAAGGATTCGGTTAGCCATGGCTTGTGTAAGCAAAGGTTGGGAGGAGTGTCATCATAATAAAACTAAAATAAAAAGGCACTCCTTCATGGTATGAGATTGTTGGCAGGCACCCGAGGATTCGGTTAGCCATGGTTTGTGAAAGAAAGGTTGGAAGGAGTGCCACCCAAAATAAAATAAAATGGGAGCCGCTCTTTGAAGGTTTGTCTGGCAAGGGGGTTAGAGTACCCGCTACCATTCGTTGACAACAACATACACCTCTCAAAACTTTATTTTTATGCTCTCTTTATGTTTTCAAAATAAAAGCTCTAGCACAAATATAGCAATCGATGCTTTCCTCTATGGAGGACCATTATTTTACTTTCATTGTTGAGTCAGTTCACCTATTTCTCTCCATCTCAAGAAGCAAACACTTGTGTGAACTGTGCATTGATTCCTACATACTTGCTTATTGCATTTGTTATATTGCTTTGCATTGACAACTATCCATGAGATATACATGTTACAAGTTGAAAGCAACCGCTGAAACTTAATCTTCCATTGTGTTGCTTCAATGTCTCTACTATGAATTTATTGCTTTATGAGTTAACTTTTATGCAAGACTTATTGATGCTTGTCTCGAAGTACTATTCATGAAAAGTCTTTGCTATATGATTCACTTGTTTACTCATGTCATATACATTGTTTGGATTGCTGCATTCATTACATGTGTTTACAATATTATGATCAAGGTTATGATGGCATGTCACTTCAGAAATTATCTTTGTTATCGTTTTACCTGCTCGGGACGAGCAGAACTAAGCTTGGGGATGCTGATACGTCTCCGACGTATCGATAATTTCTTATGTTCCATGCCACATTATTGATGATATCTACATGTTATATGCACATTTTATGTCATATTCGTGCATTTTCTGGAACTAACCTATTAACAAGATGCCGAAGTGCCAGTTCCTGTTTTCTGCTGTTTTTGGTTTCAGAAATCCTAGTAACGAAATATTCTCGGAATCGGACGAAATCAACGCCCAGGTTCCTATTTTGCCCGGAAGCATCCAGAACACCCGAGAGCCGCCAGAGAGGGGGCACAGGCCCACCAAACCCTAGGCCGGCGCGGCCAGGGGGGGCCCGCGCCACCCTATGGTGTGGGCACCCCTTCGACCCTCTGGCGCCGCCTCTTCGCCTATTTAAAGCCTCCGTCGCGAAAACCCTGATACGTTCGACGAAACCCACAGAAACCTTCCAGAGCCGCCGCCATCGCGACGCCAAGATCTGGGGGACAGGAGTCTCTGTTCCGGCACGCTGCCGGAACGGGGAAGTGCCCCCGGAAGGCTTCTCCATCGACACCGCTGCCATCTCCACCGCCATCTTCATCACCGCTGCTGCTCCCATGAGGAGGGAGTAGTTCTCCATCGAGGCTCGGGGCTGTACCGGTAGCTATGTGGTTCATCTCTCTCCTATGTACTTCAATACAATAATCTCATGAGCTGCCTTACATGATTGAGATTCATATGATGATACTTGTAATCTAGATGTCGTTATGCTAGTCAAGTGAATTTTACTTATGTGATCTCCGGAGACTCCTTGTCCCACGTGTGTAAAGGTGACAGTGTGTGCACCGTGTGGGTATCTTAGGCTATATTTCACAGAATACTTATTCACTGTTATGAATGGCATAATGAAGTGCTTATTTATATCTCTTTATGATTGCAATGTGTTTGTATCACAATTTATCTATGTGCTACTCTAGCAATGTTATTAAAGTAGTTTTATTCCTCCTGCACGGTGTAATGGTGACAGTGTGTGCATCCGTGTTAGTACTTGGTTTATGCTATGATCATGATCTCTTATAGATTGCGAAGTTAACTATTGCTATGATAGTATTGATGTGATCTATTCCTCCTTTCTTAGCATGAAGGTGACAGTGTGCATGCTACGTTAGTACTTGGTTTAGTTGTATTGATCTATCTTACACTCTAAGGTTATTTAAATATGAACATTGAATTGTGGAGCTTGTTAACTCTGGCATTGAGGGTTCGTGTAATCCTACACAATGTGTTCATCATCCAACAAGAGTGTAGAGTATGCATTTATCTATTCTGTTATGTGGTCAATGTTGAGAGTGTCCACTAGTGAAAGTCTAATCCCTAGGCCTTGTTCCTAAATACTGCTATCGCTGCTTGTTTACTGTTTTACTGCGTTACTACTGCTGCAATACTACCACCATCAACTACACGCCAGCAAGCTATTTTCTGGCACCGTTGCTACTGCTCATACTTATTCATACCACCTGTATTTCACTATCTCTTCGCCCAACTAGTGCACCTATTAGGTGTGTTGGGGACACAAGAGACTTCTTGCTTTGTGGTTGCAGGGTTGCATGAGAGGGATATCTTTGACCTCTTCCTCCCTGAGTTCGATAAACCTTGGGTGATCCACTTAAGGGAAACTTGCTGCTGTTCTACAAACCTCTGCTCTTGGAGGCCCAACACTGTCTACAGGAAAAGGAGGGGGCGTAGACATCACTGTGCGCATCATACCTTCCTCTTGGGGTTCCCAACGAACGTGTGAGTTACACGCCATCAAGCTCTTTTTCTGGCGCCGTTGCCGGGGAGATCAAGACACGCTGCAAGGGGAGTCTCCACTTCTCAATCTCTTTACTTTGTTTTTGTCTTACTTAGTTTTATTTACTACTTTGTTTGCTGCACTAAATCAAAACACAAAAAAATTAGTTGCTAGTTTTACTTTATTTGCTATCTTGTTTGCTATATCAAAAACATAAAAAAATTAGTTACTTGCATTTACTTTATCTAGTTTGCTTTATTTACTGTTGCTAAAATGGCCAACCCTGAAAATACTAAGTTGTGTGACTTCACAACCACAAATAATAATGATTTCTTATGCACACCTATTGCTCCACCTGCTACTACAGCAGAATTCTTTGAAATTAAACCTGCTTTACTGAATCTTGTTATGCGAGAGCAATTTTCTGGTGTTAGTTCTGATGATGCTGCTGCCCATCTTAATAATTTTGTTGAACTATGTGAAATGCAAAAGTATAAAGATGTAGATGGTGACATTATAAAATTAAAATTGTTCCCTTTCTCATTAAGAGGAAGAGCTAAAGATTGGTTGCTATCTCTGCCTAAGAATAGTATTGATTCATGGACTAAATGCAAGGATGCTTTTATTGGTAGATATTATCCCCCTGCTAAAATTATATCTTTGAGGAGTAGCATAATGAATTTTAAACAATTAGATACTGAACATGTTGCACAAGCATGGGAAAGAATGAAATCTCTGGTTAAAAATTGCCCAACCCATGGACTGACTACTTGGATGATCATCCAAACCTTCTATGCAGGACTAAATTTTTCTTCGCGGAATTTATTGGATTCAGCTGCTGGAGGTACCTTTATGTCCATCACTCTTGGTGAAGCAACAAAGCTTCTTGATAATATGATGATCAACTACTCTGAATGGCAGACGGAAAGAGCTCCACAAGGTAAGAAGGTAAATTCTGTCGAAGAAACCTCTTCCTTGAGTGATAAGATTGATGCTATTATGTCTATGCTTGTGAATGATAGGACAAATGTTGATCCTAATAATGTTCCATTAGCTTCATTGGTTGCACAAGAAGAACATGTTGATGTGAATTTCATTAAAAATAATAATTTCAACAACAATGCTTATCGGAACAATTCTAGTAACAACTATAGGCCATATGCTTATAATAATGGCAACGGCTATGCTAATTCTTATGGGAATTCTTACAACAATAATAGGAGTTCACCCCCTGGACTTGAAGCCATGCTTAAAGAATTTATTAGTACACAAACTGCCTTTAACAAATCTGTTGAAGAAAAGCTTGGGAAAATTGATATACTTGCTTCTAAAGTCGATAGTCTTGCTGCTGATGTAGATCTTTTAAAATCGAAAGTTATGCCTAATAGGGATATTGAAAATAAAATTGTTACTACAGCAAATGCCATCCAAGTTAGAATTAATGAGAATATAAGATTAATGGCTGAACTGCGTGCTAGGTGGGATAGAGAAGAGAATGAAAAACTAGCTAAAGAGAAGAAGGTAGCTAAAGTTTGGACTATTACCACCACTTGTAATACTAATGCTACACATGTTGCTACACCTCCTACTATTAATAATAAAAGAATTGGTGTTAGCAATGTTTCCACTTCTAATGCAAAGCGCGAGAAACTGCCTGAAACTGCTAAAACTGCTGAAACTGCCTGTGATAAAGCTGCTGAAATTTTTTCCAACATTGGGGATGATGATCCCATTGCTTTAGATTATAATGGTTTGAATTTTGATGATTGCCACATCTCTGAAGTTATAAAGTTCTTGCAAAAACTTGCTAAAAGTCCTAATGCTAGTGCTATAAATTTGGCTTTCACGCAACATATTACAAATGCTCTCATAAAAGCTAGAGAAGAGAAACTAGAGCGCGAAGCCTCTATTCCTAGAAAGCTAGAGGATGGTTGGGAGCCCATCATTAAGATGAAGGTTAAAGATTTTGATTGTAATGCTTTATGTGATCTTGGTGCAAGTATTTCTGTTATGCCTAAGAAAATTTATAATATGCTTGACTTGCCACCGCTGAAAAATTGTTATTTGGATGTTAATCTTGCTGATCATTCTACAAAGAAACCTTTGGGGAAAGTTGATAATGTTCGCATTACCGTTAACAATAACCTTGTCCCCGTTGATTTTGTTGTCTTGGATATTGAATGCAATGCATCTTGTCCTATTATATTGGGAAGACCTTTTCTTCGAACTGTTGGTGCTATCATTGATATGAAGGAAGGTAATATAAAATATCAATTTCCTCTCAAGAAAGGTATGGAACACTTCCCTAGAAAGAGAATGAAGTTACCTTTTGATTCTATTATGAGAACAAATTATGATGTTGATACTTCGTCTCTTGATAATACTTGATACACACTTTCTGCGCCTAGCTGAAAGGCGTTAAAGAAAAGCGCTTATGAGAGACAACCCATGTTTTTACCTACAGTACTTTGTTTTTATTTTGTGTCTTGGAAGTTGTTTACTACTGTAGCAACCTCTCCTTATCTTAGTTTAGTGTTTTGTTGTGCCAAGTAAAGTCGTTGATAGAAAAGTTCATACTAGATTTGGATTACTGCGCAGAAACAGATTTCTTTGCTGTCACGAATCTGGGCTGTTTCCCTGTAGGTAACTCAGAAAATTATGGCAATTTACGTGAGTGATCCTCAGATATGTACGCAACTTTCATTCAATTTGAGTATTTTCATTTGATCAAGTCTGGTGCCTCGATAAAATTCGTCAATACGAACTGTTCTGTTTTGACAGATTCTGCCTTTTATTTCGCATTGCCTCTTTTACTATGTTGGATGAATTTCTTTGATCCATTAATGTCCAGTAGCTTTATGCAATGTCCAGAAGTGTTAAGAATGATTGTGTCACCTCTGAACATGTTAATTTTTATTGTCGCTAACCCTCTAATGAGTTGTTCTAAGTTTGGTGTGGAGGAAGTTTTCAAGGATCAAGAGAGGAGTATGATGCAACATGATCAAGGAGAGTGAAAGCTCTAAGCTTGGGGATGCCCCGGTGGTTCACCCCTGCATATATCAAGAAGACTCAAGCGTCTAAGCTTGGGGATGCCCAAGGCATCCCCTTCTTCATCGACAACATTATCAGGTTCCTCCCCTGAAACTATATTTTTATTCCATCACATCTTATGTGCTTTGCTTGGAGCGTCGGTTTGTTTTTGTTTTTTGTTTTGTTTGAATAAAATGGATCCTAGCATTCACTTTATGGGAGAGAGACACGCTCCGCTGTAGCATATGGACAAGTATGTCCTTAGTTTCTACTCATAGTATTCATGGCGAAGTTTCTTCTTCGTTAAATTGTTATATGGTTGGAATTGGAAAATGATACATGTAGTAATTGCTATTAATGTCTTGGGTAATGTGATACTTGGCAATTGTTGTGCTCATGTTTAAGCTCTTGCATCATATGCTTTGCACCCATTAATGAAGAAATACATAGAGCATGCTAAAATTTGGTTTGCATATTTGGTTTCTCTAAGGTCTAGATAATTTCTAGTATTGAGTTTGAACAACAAGGAAGACGGTGTAGAGTCTTATAATGTTTACAATATGTCTTTTATGTGAGTTTTGCTGCACCGGTTCATCCTTGTGTTTGTTTCAAATAAGCCTTGCTAGCCTAAACCTTGTATCGATAGGGAATACTTCTCATGCATCCAAAATACTTGAGCCAACCACTATGCCATTTGTGTCCACCATACCTACCTACTACATGGTATTTTCCGCCATTCCAAAGTAAATTGCTTGAGTGCTACCTTTAAAATTCCATCATTCACCTTTGCAATATATAGCTCATGGGACAAATAGCTTAAAAACTATTGTGGTATTGAATATGTAATTATGCACTTTATCTCTTATTAAGTTGCTTATTGTGCGATAACCATGTTTACTGGGGACGCCATCAACTATTCTTTGTTGAATTTCATGTGAGTTGCTATGCATGTTCGTCTTGTCTGAAGTAAGAGCGATCTACCACCTTATGGTTAAGCATGCATATTGTTAGAGAAGAACATTGGGCCGCTAACTAAAGCCATGATCCATGGTGGAAGTTTCAGTTTTGGACATATATCCTCAATCTCATATGAGAAAATTATTAATTGTTGTTACATGCTTATGCATAAAAGAGGAGTCCATTATCTGTTGTCTTTGTTGTCCCGGTATGGATGTCTAAGTTGAGAATAATCAATAGCGAGAAATCCAATGCGAGCTTTCTCCTTAGACCTTTGTATAGGCGGCATAGAGGTACCCCTTTGTGACACTTGGTTAAAACATGTGCATTGTGATGATCCGGTAGTCCAAGCTAATTAGGACAAGGTGCGGGCACTATTAGTACACTATGCATGAGGCTTGCAACTTGTAAGATATAATTTACATGATACATATGCTTTATTACTACCGTTGACAAAATTGTTTCATGTTTTCAAAATTAAAGCTCTAGCACAAATATAGCAATCGATGCTTTTCCTCTATGGAGGACAATTCTTTTACTTTCATTGTTGAGTCAGTTCACCTATTTCTCTCCACCTCAAGAAGCAAACACTTGTGTGAACTGTGCATTGATTCCTACATACTTGCTTATTGCACTTATTATATTACTCTATGTTGACAATATCCATGAGATATACATGTTATGAGTTGAAAGCAACCGCTGAAACTTAATCTTCCTTTGTGTTGCTTCAATGCTTTTACTATGAATTATTGCTTTATGAGTTAACTCTTATGCAAGACTTATTGATGCTTGTCTTGAAGTGCTATTCATGAAAAGTCTTTGCTTTATGATTCACTTGTTTACTCATGTCATATACATTGTTTTGATCGCTGCATTCACTACATATGCTTTACAAATAGTATGATCAAGGTTATGATGGCATGTCACTCCAGAAATTATCTGTGTTATCGTTTTACCTGCTCGGGACGAGCAGAACTAAGCTTGGGGATGCTGATACGTCTCCGACGTATCGATAATTTCTTATGTTCCATGCCACATTATTGATGTTATCTACATGTTTTATGCACACTTTATGTCATATTCGTGCATTTTCTGGAACTAACCTATTAACAAGATGCCGAAGTGCCGATTCTTTGTTTCTGCTGTTTTTGGTTTCAGAAATCCTAGTAACGAAATATTCTCGGAATTGGACGAAATCAACGCCCAGGGTCCTATTTTGCCACGAAGCTTCCAGAAGTTCGAAGAGGAGACGAAGTGGGGCCACGAGGTGGCCACACCCTAGGGCGGCGCGGCCCCCCCTTGGCCGCGCGGCCCTGTGGTGTGGGGCCCTCGTGCCGCCTCCTGACCTGCCCTTCCGCCTACTTAAAGCCTCCGTTGCGAAACCCCCAGTACCGAGAGCCACGATACGGAAAACCTTCCAGAGACGCCGCCGCCGCCGATCCCATCTCGGGGGATCCAGGAGATCGCCTCCGGCACCCTGCCGGAGAGGGGATTCATCTCCCGGAGGACTCTACGCCGCCATGGTCGCCTCCGGAGTGATGTGTGAGTAGTCTACCCCTGGACTATGGGTCCATAGCAGTAGCTAGATGGTTGTCTTCTCCCCATTGTGCTTCATTATCGGATCTTGTGAGCTGCCTAACATGATCAAGATCATCTATCTGTAATTCTATATGTTGCGTTTGTTGGGATCCGATGAATAGAGAATACTTGTTATGTTGATTATCAAAGTTATGTCTATGTGTTGTTTATGATCTTGCATGCTCTCCGTTATTAGTAGATGCTCTGGCCAAGTTGATGCTAGTAACTCCAAGAGGGAGTATTTATGCTCGATAGTGGGTTCATGTCTCCGTGAATCTGGAGGGGTGACAAGAACCTCTAAGGTTATGGATGTGCTGTTGCCACTAGGGATAAAACATTGGTGCTATGTTCAAGGATGTAGTCACTGATTACATTACGCGCAATACTTAATGCAATTGTCTGTTGTTAGCAACTTAATACTGGAGGGGGTTCGGATGATAACCTGAAGGTGAACTTTTTAGGCATAGATGCATGCTGGATGGCGGTCTATGTACTTTGTCGTAATGCCCAATTAAATCTCACTATACTCATCATAATATGTATGTGCATGGTCATGCCCTCTTTATTTGTCAATTGCCCAACTGTAATTTGTTCACCCAACATGCTGTTTATCTTATGGGAGAGACACCTCTAGTGAACTGTGGACCCCGGTCCAATTCTCTATACTGAAATACAATCTACTGCAATACTTGTTCTACTGTTTTCTGCAAACAATCATCTTCCACACAATACGGTTAATCCTTTGTTACAGCAAGCCGGTGAGATTGACAACCTCACTGTTTCGTTGGGGCAAAGTACTTTGGTTGTGTTGTGCAGGTTCCACGTTGGCGCCGGAATCCCTGGTGTTGCGCCGCACTACATCCCGCCGCCATCAACCTTCAACGTGCTTCTTGGCTCCTCCTGGTTCGATAAACCTTGGTTTCTTTCTGAGGGAAAACTTGCTGCTGTGCGCATCATACCTTCCTCTTGGGGTTCCCAACGAACGTGTGAGTTACACGCCATCAAGCCACCTGGGCCCTCCAGAACAGGTAGTTGTCGGAGGTGAGCTTGATCGTGATTGACGACGCGATGGAGACGACGGCCGAGGCCGCGGTGTTGGGGAAGATCAACCCGGCCATCAGATTGGCAGGGGCCTGTGCGGCGGTGTTCACCGGCAGCGGGACAGAAGGGCCCGTAACTCCTTGCATGTTGGTGAAGACCGAAAGCGCATCAGTGAACAGACCACTGCTGCTCACCGGAACGAGCACTTGGAGCAGGGATGCCCGGCAAGGTTGACGCGGGCAGCGTGGGCGGCGGCGTCGATGGAGTCGGCGACGGCGGCACGCTTTCCATGGGCACACTGGGAGAGGTTGAGGAAGGCGCCAAGCTAAGGGACGTGGCGGCGTCGATCGTCATCGGGGACTAGAGGACGGCGGCGGCGGCGGAAGCGATCTGTGGCGGCTAGGTCAGGGCTAGCTCTGATACCATGAAAACCTAGAGGGAAAATAGGATGTGGTGGGATGGTTCGGCACACAAGGGCCAACCAAAACCTTTTCATTATATAGATCAAAGTTACAAAGGGTTACAACCGGTTAGGTATAATACACCTGTACATACGTATAAAGTATGTATTCTATCAGAAAGTTACAAGCACGAGCAAGTCGGACTGTACATTTCCTCTTATAGCTTGGCCTCTTCTCCCCTGCCCCCTGGGGAAACCTTGCATGTAGAGAGAGCACTGAGCACATGTGCAGCTAGCTGGCTATCAGATCCCAGAGATGGATTCCGTTGATCAAACCAATAATTTGTACAGCTCTCGGTTCGATCGTGAGTTACCACCTGAAAGGTTCAGAGATCTAAAATCTGCTTGGCATGCATACACACTGGCATAGGTAACTTGCACAACTTACGTGCATGGGCGGAGCTAGTTACAATTTGTGTGGTCAATTGACCCCAATGGTTTAATGAAAATCCTTGTTAAATTGGTGATAAATATTGTTCATTGGTAGAAAATTGTTGGAGCAATGATTGACACATCTTATTCACTAAAAAAGACAAACCGGTCATGTCATGGTGAGATACTGCAGACCACCAACAATGTTGTGATATTTTGTAGACTCCTCAGCTGAAAAAGAGTGCCAAACCTATTTCCATGGGCCCCGGACAAATTGCCATCTATACATTCGGCCACACCTACTTCTACTACATAAACCTCACAGACTCATCTTCGTCTTATGGTGAGTACCACGATCTGAGAGATGCTGACAGGTCATTTTTCATTACACACCCGTAGAGTGATACGTCTCCAACGTATCTATAATTTCTTATGTTCCATGCTAGTTTTATGATAATACCTACATGTTTTATTCACACTTTATAATGTTTTTATGTATTTTATGGGACTAACCTATTAATAAGATGTCACAGTGTCAGTTCCTATTTTCTGCTGTTTTTGATTTCAGAAAAGTTGTTTTACAAATATTCTCGGAATTGGACGAAACAAAAGCCTACGGCCCTATTTTCCACGGAGTGTTCCAGAAGACCGAAGAGGGGTCGAGGAAGGCCAGCAGGGGGCCCTCCCCATATGGCGGCGCAGGGGGGCCCCACTGCCGCGCCGTGACGTGGGGAGGGAGCCCCCTGGCTCCCCCGACGCCGCCCCTTCGCCTATTTATTCCTTCGTCCCCGAAAACCCTAGTACCGAGAGCCAAAATACCAGAACAGTTCCAGAGACGCCGCCGCCGTCAACCCTAACTCGGGGGGTTCAGAAGATCTCCTCCGGCACCCTGCCGGAGAGGGGAATCATCACCGGAGGGCTCTACATCACCATGCCCGCCTCCGGACTGATGCGTGAGTAGTTCATCCTTGGACTACGGGTCCATAGCAGTAGCTAGATGGTTGTCTTCTCCTATTGTGCCATCATGTTTAGATCTTGTGAGCTGCCTATCATGATCAAGATCATCTATTTGTAATGCTACATGTTGTGTTTGTTGGGATCCAATGAATATGGAATACTATGTCAAGTTCATTATAGATCTATCTTATATGTGTTGTTTATGATCTTGCATGCTCTCCGTTGCTAGTAGAGGCTCTGGCCAAGTTGATACTTGTAACTCCAAAAGGGAGTATTTATGCTAGATAGTGGGTTCATGTCTCCATTGAATCTGGGGGAGTGACAGCAACCCCTAAGGTTGTGGATGTGTTGTTGCCACTAGGGATAAAACATCAATTCTTTGTCTAAGGATATTTGTATTGTCTAAGGATATCTGATGTTCCATGCTTGTTTTATGACAATACCTACATGTTTTGCTCACACTTTATAATGATTTTATGCATTTTCCAGAACTAACCTATTAACAAGATGCCGAAGTGTCAGTTCCTGTTTTCTGCTATTTTTTGGTTCCAGAAAGGCTGTTTGGGCAATATTCTCGGAATTCGACGAAACGAAGACCAAACATCATAATTCACCGAGACGGACCAGGACACCGAAGGGGAGTCAGAGGGGAGGCCTGGGGCCCCCAGACCATAGGCCGGCGCGGTCTGGAAGGGGGGCGCGCCGCCCTATGGGGTGGGACCCCCAGGCGCCCTCCTACGCCGCCTCTGCGCCTATATAAGCCCTTTCGACCTAAAAACGCGATACCAATTGACGAAACTCCAGAAAGACTCCAGGGGCGCCGCCGCCATCGCGAAACTCCAATTCGGGGGACAGAATCACTACAAGAAAAGTTCTGATAGGCAACGTCTCAAAATCGTCCGCTAAGGGGTGTTTTTCGTCGCCTATGGGCCTAACCCGACGATATGGGTTCTGTTGTCGAAACTGCGTCAGGCAAAAGGAGAAATCTTAGGTAAGCTAGTTTGGTCACCTCCGTGTGATGCGAAAGAGCTCATCTTTGGAATCTAGAAGGTCATTTAATCAGTGTCCTACCACGTATTTTTCGGTCCGTCGCGCTTGGGTGCCCTTCCGCCACGGAAAATCGGACCGTTGCAGAAGTGTTTCCGGGAGCCCGTTGACTACTGACGTCATGCAAACTGCCACTTGGCAGACGCCGTTAACTGGCAGTTAACGGCGTTAACCGCTGAAACCCCGTGGTAGATGGTAGGCCCACACGAGGCCTGCCACGTCTTAAGCGGGCCGGCCCATTAAGTTTGCGGGCCGGGCCAGCTGACTTAGTTTGACCGGTCAACTATATAGCTGGGCTGGTCCATTAGTTACGTGGGCCGGGCCTAACCTCTAAGGTTGACTGGTCAAAACATTAATGGGCCGGCCCACTAAGCATGTGGGTCGGGCCGAATGCACTCGTTTGACCGGTCAACAGGCAAAAAGGCTGGCCCACAAAACATGTGGGACCCACTTTCATGTTATCGGGCCGGCCCATTTACAAAGTGGGGTCCACCTTAAAGCAAGTGGGCCGGCCCAAGAAGTTATTGGGCCGGCCCAGTTAGCAGGTGGGTCCCACTTTCCTGCTAATCGGGCCGGCCCATTTAGTGCGTGGGGTCCACATTAGATCAAATGGGCCGGCCCACCAAGCCAGTGGGCCGGGCCAAAAGCACAGGTGGATCCCACTTTCCTGTTAATGGGCCAGCCCATTTAGTATGTGGGGTCCACCATATAGCAAGTGGGCCGTCCCAACAATATAGTGGGCCGGGCCAAAAACACAGGTGGGTCCCACTTCCCAGTTAAAGGGCCGGCCCATTTAGTATGTGGGGTCCACCATATAGCAAGTGGGCCGGCCCAACAAGATAGTGGGCCGGGCCAAAAGCACAGGTGGGTCCCACTTTCCTGTTAAAGGGTCGGCCCATTTAATATGTGGGGTCCTCCATATAGCAAGTGGGCCGGCCCAACACGCTAGTGGGCCGGGACAAAAACGCAGGTGGTCCCACTTTCCTCTTAAAGGGCCGGCCCATTTAGTATGTGGGGTCCATCATGTAGCAAGTGGGCCGGCCCAACAAGATAGTGGGCCGGGCCAAAAGCACAGGTGGGTCCCACTTTCCTGTTAACGGGCCGGCCCAGTAAGTAAGTGAGCCGGCCCAAAATGAAAGTGGGTCCCACACTACTGTTAATGGGCCGGCCCAATCTGTTATAGGGCCCTGGTTGTTTGACTAGTCAACTTGCATTAAATTTCATGAGCCTAAAATCTGATATCAATGATACACACAATTACATACACAAATAAAATAACTAGGAAAATTACAAGGCAATTAATGTGCCCAAATAAAAAAAATTACATAGAATCATTGAGGACTTCTATTAGCATCATCAATAACATGTTGACATTTGGCAATCGCCTTGATTGAATCTTGTGTACTCTTGGTCAACATATCAGCTACAGACCTTAAAGCAGCAATACCATGTCTTTTATAAAGTACAGCCTTGAGATGTTCACTGTTTGATGAAAAGAATGGTCTAGGTTGACGGCTATGAGAGGATGCATCAGAACAAAGATCAGAACTTTTTGTGGGCCTCTCTTCTAATGAAGATTGCTTCATCAGAACTGCATTCTGATAATAATGCAAAAAGATTAAACGATGAACTATGCAAACATGTATTAAGTATTGTCGATATGAGATAGTCACAAGTACTAAGCGCAGAGTTACATTATATCGTTGCATAGGCTCACGCCGGAACCTTTTTTGCGCTCTATCTTCTACTAAGGACTTCTTCATTACAACTGCATTCTAGTAATATTGCAAACATAGTTACAACAGTGAACTATTCAAACATTTATTATGCAATGTAGATATAAGATAATAACATGTTGCATAAATAAGACAATGTATGGAACTTGTACTAAGCAGACTTACATCATAATGTTGCACAGGGTCGCTTTGGCGACTATCTTCTAATGATGACTGCTTCACTAAAACTGCATTCTGGTAATATTGCAAAATAGTTACAACAATTAACTATTCAAACATGTATTACGCAATGTAGAGATCAGATAACAGCATGTAGCAGAACATACTGGCTCGCTGCAGGTCCTTCTCTTGCGTGCACTAGTCGTGGTCGACATGCCTGTCATTTTAGGTTCAGTCATCAAGTGAAATGCTAATCCTCCTGCCCCATTGTCCTTAATCTGTGTTTAGATATCACATTTAAGACCAAGTCAGCTGGTTTCAAATAACAAAAAACTTGAGCTGCCAAATGAATAAGCCAATATTTACCAGATATCAGATTAAAACCAACTAGATGTTGCTTTGCACGAGATACGAATTTCAGACATTCAGATTTAGAGTAGGGTAATGCCAAGGTTTTCCACATAAAGTAAACTGGCATTAAGAATGACCAAATGTCAGGTTCAAATCACCTTCGCAGTTGCTCCAAGACAAGCATATCAAATAGGCAGAAACATAGTAAAGCATGGATGGCATTGCTATGGCAGGGTTCCAAGTGTTTATCTCTTGCATAAGGAACAATGCATATAGGTTATAGATAATAACGGAAGTAAACTGCCAAAGTTACCAACCAAGAACTCAGATTCCAACCTTCCCTAGCGTCCCCGCTGTTAATGTTGGATATTCTAATAAGTGGTTCGCATGATCAATCACTAGGAAAAATAACATTGACAAGTTAGTCTACGATAATACAAAGACCAGACATGCACGCAGCAATAACTATACAAGGCGTGCGACAGAGCATTCATGGAAAAAAATAGCTATAAGCTAAAGACGAGGTATAAGAGCAAGCAGATTGGAAATGCACATAGCATGATTATAAAAGCGATAAAGAATAGCAGACACGAGAAAACAGCTAGCGGCTAGCGGTGAGCTAATGACGTGGTATAAGAACAACCAGATTGGAAATGCCCATAGCATGACTATAAAAGGAATAGCATGCAGTACAAAAACAGTTGGCAGCAAATGAATGGGTCCCCTATAAATATGTGGATGCACACAGGTGTCAGTAGAATGAACAGGATGGTAGCGACCGGATAATGCTTTGGTACTGTACAATATTTAAACGAACTTCATGCGAAGTAACACATCAAGAAATTTAATGGCATATGAGACCTGCAAATAACTACACAAAACATGGCTAAAGAAACACCGCGATCTAACGGGCCAGCGTACTAACCAAGCTGCGGCGGGGTGGACGGGGGCGGCAACTTGCATTCCAGCGGCGGCGAACGCGGGAGACGATGAGTCAACCCTGTTTCAGTAGAAGCGGGCGTTAGTGAAGCAGATCTGGTTGGCTGGCAAGGGATTCGGTGAAGTTGATACAGCCGCTGCGCCGAGGTAGTCGGTGGAATAGATCGGCTTCTGTGGAGGGGGGGGGGCGCGGTGAAGTAGACACGGTTCCGTTGGAGAGGATCCGGTGCGTCGACAGGAAAGGCGTTGATTGGTACGTTGTGGATGAGGTCGGCGGTGAAGCAGATCCGACGGTGGCGAGGTCGGCGGTGAAGCAGATCCGTCGGTGGCGAGGTCGGCGGTGAAGCAGATCCGTCGGTGGCGAGGTCGGCGGGGAAGCAGATCCGTCGGTGGCGAGGGCGGCGGGGGAGCGGATCAGGTGGGTGGACAGCCAACACGATCAAGGCTACGCTGTGGAGGAGTATGCCGGCGGCGAAGCAGATCTAGTACTGTAGAGAGTCAGAGCTTTGGCGTGTGAGAGTATTTTTGAGCTAATGGGGCGAATGGTTGGTGGGTGGGTGCGGGCATGTGGGGAGGGTTCGGGATCTAGGCAAGATATTTCATTGTTACCGAATGAGCCCTCCGTGGTCGGTGGGTTGTAGCTTCCGGACCAGGGTTAAAAGGGTAAAACTGGTCACGGGATTTTCGAATGGATGCGGCGGGATGATTTGGCGCGCGGCCGAAATTTTCAGTTTCAAGCTACGAGCAGAACGACAAAAATAATGTTCTTCCCCAGGGAGCTCTCATTTCTTCCTCTTCTCTTTCTCTCTCGAGTCTCTCCCACTCCCCTGGCTCCTCTCCCCCTTCTCTCCGGCAGCCTCGCCGGCCGGAGACGAGGCCGACTTCTCTCTGTATATCGTACACCCTCCGAACTAAATTAATTGATTCAACTTTCCTTAGACGTGTATGTATCTCGAGTAAAAACATGTGTGGATACATCCATATTTAGATAAGCAAAGTTGAGTCAGTTAATTTGGATCCGAGGGAGTTCATGTTGTTGTAAGCTTAGATCCAGTGTTTCCCATGAGCAGAATGGCGCAATGGAGTCGGGGATCTCGTCATCGGCTTCAGATCTGGCCTACGGTGAATCTGGCGGATCTTGTCGGCCAAACCCCGATCTGGTGCCATCAAGGTGATGGCGCTAACGGTGAGGCTTGCTTTGGTCAGTGCTTCAGATCTGGTCAATGGGGAAGTCAAGCTGCTAACGTTCACAAGCTCGGGGCATACGACGGCGTCATACGTCTTGCCCGTGAACATCTTGGCCTTTCAGCGGCCCTTCTCAGAGCCAATGTGCCGTTGCTGAGGCCCTTCTTCTCCTTCGTCCTGGCGACTACCGGCGACACCGTCCCAAGTGGTGCGTCCCCGGCGACGGAGTTGCTGGAAAGGATGCGGAGCAGAGATCTGATGTGCGGTCCAGAAGGACTCGATTGATTTTCTGCTATATGTTTTGGGGTCCTTTTTGTAAAGTTGCAGGTCCTATTAGTTATTGTCTAGTTCTCTTGGACCTCTATGTAATTTTTTGGACTAGTTTCCATTTGCACCGATAAACTTGAATTTTGACAAGTTCACGGGAAAAAAATTCCTTTGCACATATGGCCTATCATGTATGAACATTCTTGAGTTTTAAACTATATGTAATGGCCAGCACTTGCGCAAGGGGCTCGTCTAGTGCGCACTAGTTTCCATTAGCACCGATAAATTTGAATCTTGACAAGTTCTTGGAAGAAAAAATTGATTCACATATAGCCTATCATGTATGAACATTATTTGGATTCAAACTATACATAGATGGCCAACACGTGTAAGAGGGGGTCCTCTAATGTGCACTAGTTTCCATTAGCACTGATAAATTTGAATCTTTACGAGTTCTCGAAAAAAAATTGCTTCACACCATATGCCCTATCATGTATGAACATTATTGGGATTCATATTATATATAGATGGCCAACACTTGTGCAAGGGGTCCTCTAATTCTTGGGGATTTCAATATATCTATCTCTCTCGATCTATCGTTGGTGGCCAGAACAACACACATATGCATGCACTTTATGCGCAAAGGCGCGGGTGCCTCTAATAATTCATGTGTGTGCGTATATTTGAACATATTCTTGGGGATTTCAATCTCTATCTCTCGATCTATATATCGTTGGTGGACAAGAAACACACCTATATATATACGCATGCACTTTATGCGCAAAGGCGCGGGTGCCTCTAATAATGTGTGTGTGCACTCGATCGATGATCCCTAAACCTTAAACCCTAAAACCCTAATCCCTAATTATACCCTAAACATACACCCTAAACACCCTAAACACTAAACCCTAGACCCTAAAACCTAAACCCTAATTAAACACTACATATATATAGGCCAACGACACTTAATTGCGCATCAAGCAGGCGACCAAATAATTAGCGCTGATAAATTAATTAACTTGAATCTTGACAAGTTCTCTCGAATGAAAACACATTTGATTAAGTTGCCTCATAATATATATACAATTAGTGTGCATGCGCGCATGGCATACCATGGACATATCATTCGTGCATATATATATCTCAATATATATCTGAACATATTCTTGGGGATATATATATATATTTCAATCTCTCTCTCAATCTATATATATCGTTGGTGGCCAAGAAACACACTTATTATATATATACGCATGCACTTTATGCGCAAAGGCGTGGGTGCCTCTAATAATGTGTTTGTGCACTAGCTCGATCGATGATCCCTAAACCTTAAACCCTAAAACCCTAATCCATGATCCCTAATTATACCTTAAACGTACACCCTAAACACCCTAAACACTAAACCCTAAACCCTAGACCCTAAACCCTAAACCCCAAACCCAAACCCCAAACCCTAAACCCTAAACCCTAAACCCTAATTAATTAATTAACCTTAACCCTAACCCTACCCCTAAAACCCTAGCTAGCTAATCCTAAATCCTAAACCCTAATTAAACCCTACATATATATAGGCCAACGACACTAAATTGCGCATCAAGCAGGAGACCAACTAATTAGCGCTGCTAAATTAATTAACTTGAATCTTGACAAGTTCTCTCGAATGAAAACACATTTGATTAAGTTGCCTCATAATATATATACAATTAGTGTGCATGCGCGCATGGCATACCTTGCACATATCATTTGTGCATATATTTCAATATATATGTGAACATATTCTTGGGGATAAATATATATATTTCAATCTTTCTCTCTCGGTCTATATATATATCGTTGGTGGCCAAAAAACACACTTATATATACGCATGCACTTTATGCGCAAAGGCGCGGGTGCCTCTAATAATGTGTGTGTGCACTCGATCGATGATCCCTAAACCTTAAACCCTAATCCCTAATTATACCCTAAACGTACACCCTAAACACCCTAAACACTAAACCCTAAACCCTAGACCCTAAACCCTAAACACTACACCCTAAACCCTAACCCTAGACCCTAAACCCTAATTAAACACTAAACCCCAAACCCTAAACCCTAAACCCTAGACCCTAAACCCTAATTAATTAACCTTAACCCTAACCCTAACCCTAAAACCCTAGCTAGCTAATCCTAAACCCTAAACCCTAATTAAACCCTACATATATATAGGCCAACGACACTAAATTGCGCATCAAGCAGGCGACCAACTAATTAGCGCTAATAAATTAATTAACTTTGTTGAATCTTGACAAGTTCTCTCGAATGAAAACACATTTGATTAAGTTGCCTCGTAATATATATACAATTAGTGTGCATGCGCGCATGGCATACCTTGCACATATCATTCGTGCATATATTTCAATATATATCTGAACATATTCTTGGGGATAAATATATATATTTCAATCTTTCTCTCTCGATCTATATATATATATCGTTGGTGGCCAAAAAACACACTTATATATACGCATGCACTTTATGCACAAAGGCGCGGGTGCCTCTAATAATGTGTGTGTGCACTCGATCGATGATCCGTAAACCTTAAACCCTAAAACCCTAAAACCCTAATCCATAATTATACCCTAAACATACACCCTAAACACCCTAAACACTAAACCCTAGACCCTAAAACCTAAACCCTAATTAAACACTACATATATATAGGACAACGACACTTAATTGCGCATCAAGCAGGCGACCAAATAATTAGCACTGATAAATTAATTAACTTGAATCTTGACAAGTTCTCTCGAATGAAAACACATTTGATTAAGTTGCCTCACAATATATATACAATTAGTGTGCATGCGCGCATGGCATACCATGGACATATCATTCATGCATATATATATCTCAATATATATCTGAACATATTCTTGGGGATATATATATATTTCAATCTCTCTCTCGATCTATATATATCGTTGGTGGCCAAGAAACACACTTATTATATATATACGCATGCACTTTATGCACAAAGGCGCGGGTGCCTCTAATAATGTGTCTGTGCACTAGCTCGATCGATGATCCCTAAACCTTAAACCCTAAAACCCTAATCCATGATCCCTAATTATACCTTAAACGCACACCCTAAACACCCTAAACACTAAACCCTAAACCCTAGACCCTAAACCCTAAACCCCAAACCCCATTCCCCAAACCCTAAACCCTAAACCCTAATTAATTAACCTTAACCCTAACCCTACCCCTAAAACCCTAGCTAGCTAATCCTAATCCCTAATTATACCCTAAACGTACACCCTAAACACCCTAAACACTAAACCCTAAACCCAAGACCCTAAACACTAAACACTACACCCTAAACCCTAAACCCTAACCCTAGACCCTAAACCCTAATTAAACACTAAACCCCAAACCCCAAACCCTAAACCCTAGACCCTAAACCCTAATTAATTAACCTTAACCCTAACCCTAACCCTAAAACCCTAGCTAGCTAATCCTAAACCCTAAACCCTAATTAAACCCTACATATATATATATAGGCCAACGACACTAAATTGCGCATCAAGCAGGCGACCAACTAATTAGCGCTAATAAATTAATTAACTTTGTTGAATCTTGACAAGTTCTCTCGAATGAAAACACATTTGATTAAGTTGCCTCGTAATATATATACAATTAGTGTGCATGCGCGCATGGCATACCTTGCACATATCATTTGTGCATATATTTCAATATATATCTGAACATATTCTTGGGGATAAATATATATATTTCAATCTTTCTCTCTCGATCTATATATATATCGTTGGTGGCCAAAAAACACACATATATATACGCATGCACTTTATGCGCAAAGGCGCGGGTGCCTCTAATAATGTGTGTGTGCACTCGATCGATGATCCCTAAACCTTAAACCCTAAAACCCTAATCCCTAATTATACCCTAAACGTACACCCCAAACACCCTAAACACTAAACCCTAAACCCTAGACCCTAAACCCTAAACACTACACCCTAAACCCTAAACCCTAACCCTAGACCCTAAACCCTAATTAAACACTAAACCCCAAACCCTAAACCCTAAACCCTAGACCCTAAACCCTAATTAATTAACCTTAACCCTAGACCCTAAACCCTAAACACTACACCCTAAACCCTGAACCCTAACCCTATACCCTAAACCCTAATGAAACACTAAACCCCAAACCCCAAACCCCAAATCCTAAACCCTAAACCCTAAACCCTAATTAATTAACCTTAACCCTAACCCTAACCCTAAAACCCTAGCTAGCTAATCCTAAACCCTAAACCCTAATTAAACCCTACATATATATAGGCCAACGACACTAAATTGCGCATCAAGCATGCGACCAACTAATTAGCGCTAATAAATTAATTAACTTTGTTGAATCTTGACAAGTTCTCTCGAATGAAAACACATTTGATTAAGTTGCCTCGTAATATATATACAATTAGTGTACATGCGCGCATGGCATACCTTGCACATATCATTCGTGCATATATTTCAATATATATCTGAACATATTCTTAGGGATAAATATATATATTTCAATCTTTCTCTATCGACCTATATATATATCGTTGGTGGCCAAAAAACACACTTATATATAGGCATCCACTTTATGCGCAAAGGCGCGGGTGCCTCTAATAATGTGTGTGTGCACTCGATCGATGATCCCTAAACCTTAAACCCTAAAACCCTAAAACCCTAATCCCTAATTATACCCTAAACATACACCCTAAACACCCTAAACACTAAACCCTAGACCCTAAAACCTAAACCCTAATTAAACACTACATATATATAGGCCAACGACACTTAATTGCGCATCAAGCAGGCGACCAAATAATTAGCGCTGATAAATTAATTAACTTGAATCTTGACAAGTTCTCTTGAATGAAAACACATTTGATTAAGTTGCCTCATAATATATATACAATTAGTGTGCATGCGCGCATGGCATACCATGGACATATCATTCATGCATATATATATCTCAATATATATCTGAACATATTCTTGGGGATATATATATATATATATATTTCAATCTCTCTCTCGATCTATATATATCGTTGGTGGCCAAGAAACACACTTATTATATATATACGCATGCACTTTATGCGCAAAGGCGCGGGTGCCTCTAATAATGTGTCTGTGCACTAGCTCGATCGATGATCCCTAAACCTTAAACCCTAAAATCCTAATTCATGATCCCTAATTATACCTTAAACGTTCACCCTAAACACCCTAAACACTAAACCCTAAACCCTAGACCCTAAACCCTAAACCCCAAACCCCAAACCCCAAACCCTAAACCCTAAATCCTAAACCCTAATAAATTAACCTTAACCCTAACCCTACCCCTAAAACCCTAGCTAGCTAATCCTAAATCTTAAACCCTAATTAAACCCTACATATATATATATAGGCCAACGACACTAAATTGCACATCAAGCAGGCGACCAACTAATTAGCGCTGCTAAATTAATTAACTTGAATCTTGACAAGTTCTCTCGAATGAAAACACATTTGATTAAGTTGCCTCATAATATATATACAATTAGTGTGCATGCGCGCATGGCATACCTTGCACATATCATTTGTGCATATATTTCAATATATATCTGAACATATTCTTGGGGATAAATATATATATTTCAATCTTTCTCTCTCGATCTATATATATATCGTTGGTGGCCAAAAAACACACTTATATATACGCATGCACTTTATGCGCAAAGGCGCGGGTGCCTCTAATAATGTGTGTGTGCACTCGATCGATGATCCCTAAACCTTAAACCCTAAAACCCTAATCCCTAATTATACCCTAAACGTACACCCTAAACACTAAACCCTAAACCCTAGACCCTAAACCCTAAACACTACACACTACACCCTAAACCCTAAACCCTAACCCTATACCCTAAACCCTAATGAAACACTAAACCCCAAACCCCAAACCCTAAACCCTAAACCCTAGACCCTAAACCCTAATTGATTAATTAACCTTAACCCTAACCCTAACCCTAAAACCCTAGCTAGCTAATCCTAAACCCTAAACCCTAATTAAACCCTACATATATATAGGCCAACGACACTTAATTGCGGATCAAGCAAGCGACCAACTAATTAGCACTGATAAATTAATTAACTTGAATCTTGATAAGTTCTCTCGAATGAAAACACATTTGATTAAGTTGCCTCATAATATATATATAATTAGTGTGCATGAGCGCATGGCATACCTTGCACATATCATTCGTGCATATATTTCAATATATATCTGAACATATTCTTGGGGATAAATATATATAGTTCAATCTCTTTCTCTCTCGATCTATATATATATCATTGGTGGCCAAAAAACACACTTATATATACGCATGCACTTTATGCGCAAAGGCGCGGGTGCCTCTCTAATAATGTGTGTGTGCACTCGATCGATGATCCCTAAATCTTAAACCCTAAAACCCTAATCCCTAATTATACCCTAAACATACACCCCCTAAACACCCTAAACACTAAACCCTAAACCCTAAAGCCCTAAACCCTAAACCCTAAACACTAAACCCTAAACCCTAAACCCTAACCCTAACCCTAACCCCTAGCTAACCCTAAACCCTAAACCCTACATATATAGGCCAACGACACTTAATTGTGCATCAAGCAGGCGACCAACTAATTAGCGCTGATAAATTAATTAACTTGATTCATGCATATATTTCAATATATTTTTGAACATATTCTTGGGGATATATATATATTTAAATCTCTCTGTTATCTCGATCTGTATATCATTGGTGGCCAAGAAACACACTTATATATATACGCATGCACTTTATGCGCAAAGGCGCGGGTGCCTCTAATAATGTGTGTGTGCACTCGATCATTGGTCCCTAAACCTTAAACCCTAAAACCCTAATCCCTAATCCTAATTATACCCTAAACGTACACCCTAAACACCCTAAACACTAGGCCCTAAACCCTAGACCATAAACCCTAAATGTACACCCTAAACACCCTAAACACTGAACCCTAAACCCTAGACCCTAAACCCTAGACCGTAAACCCTAACCCTAAAACCCTAGCTAGCTAACCCTAAACCCTAATTAAACCCTACATATATATATAGGCCAACGACACTTAATTGCTCATCAAGTAGGCGACCAATTAACTAATTAGCGCTGATAAATTAATTAACTCGATTTTTGACAAGTTCTCGATCTCCAATGAAAACACATTTGATTAAGTTGTCTCATAATATATATAATTAGTGTGCATGTGCGCATGGCATACCTTGCATATCATTCGTGCATATATTTCAATACATGTTTGAAGATATTCTTGGGGATATATATATTTCAATCTCTCTCTCTCGATCTATATATCGTTGGTGGCCAAGAAACACACTTATATATATACACATGTACTTTAATTTATTTGCCTCACAATATATATAATAAATATGCATGCATGGCCTAACCATGTATGCTTATATATGTGTTTAATTTGGAGATTTCAATCGCTCTCTCGCCGCTCTCTCGTTGGTGGCCAACAACACACACATGCACTTTGTGCGCAAAGGCATGTGCCTCTAATAATGTGTCTTGTGATCGATCGGTCTAGTTTTGATTAATCATAGCACACAAATATAGAAGTTGTATTTGAATCCACACAACCCTAATCTAAAACACATAGCCCCTAACATGGCCTAATTAACTGACCCCTTCTCTCTAGCTAATTAGTGGAAATTGCACAAAATCAAAAGGGGTCCCTCACTAATTATACATATATATCTAGATTGTGATAAACTTTTGCCCCATATTTGGTGGATGGGTGCATCTTGGCATGTAAAACAATTAATGTTTGCAAATGGCGTTGTCAAAATTTATGTACAAATGATTTCTTTCCATCCAAAGTGCATAAAATGGGAGTTTTAATGAAGAAGGTACAAATAAAACAGCTCAACATACCTCCACACCCCGATTTTCACAGGAAGTAGAGCATATTTAAAGGATAATTTTTTTTTTGAGAACACAGTACAACGCAGACGCTCACAAACACGCACGTACAAACACCCCTATGAACGCACGCACGCACACAATTCCAGAGTTTTACTATTTTTCAAGCAACTTTACTAATTTCCACCCACTCACATGACTTTATGTCGATTTAACGAAAATAGGGCGAATTTAAACTACATGGGCGGGATAGTTTGAATTGTGCGCGCGGCAAAGGGAACCGCCTATTCCTCAACCTTGTGCACGGCAAATTACACACGCAACTCCATTAAACACCACCTACCGGGTGGCCCGGCCGCATGACCCCCCACCCACCGCTACACAACTTATCCCCGTCTGTGCGAAGAGCTTCCCCTCCCTGTCCCGTCCGTGCGAAGAAGAAGCTTCCCCTCCCCGTCGTTCTTCTCTAGACGCACCGGCAGTCAAGTTGATCCACGGTAGGGTTGCTATCTCTAGCTCAATCATGCATCGGGCAAGACGGCCTAACGATTTATATTTTCTTGATGCTGCTAAAAAAATCATCAGTATGCTCGAACTAATTGGCACTTTATAGTTTTCCGCTCGATTTGTCCTCGATCAATTTGTTCATTTGCGTGGGCATATAGAGTCAGTTCTGCACTCGAACCGTTAATTTGCTGAAATGCCATGGCAGA
The DNA here is from genome assembly GCF_019359855.2 of Lolium perenne. Taxonomy (NCBI): domain Eukaryota; kingdom Viridiplantae; phylum Streptophyta; class Magnoliopsida; order Poales; family Poaceae; genus Lolium; species Lolium perenne. Next base: position 68,040,532 of record NC_067247.2, read on the forward strand.
GATTTGTACACGATCTGTTTGCTAAAATGTCGATGGGCATTTTTTGTTTTGTACTCGACATGATTGCTGAAATGCATAATCATGTACTAGTATAGTTTTGTACTCGATGGATATACATTTCCTACTTCGCCTTAAATTAATCACCAACCATTGTATCTCATAATTCAACAGATGGACAAAACTTGGATACTGCATGGACACTTATGTTCCCCTTCATATATAAATGGTGTTCAACCCTTTATGGGGTTTATTAGAGCTCATGAAGGTCACGACCTGGACGTGTATTGCCCGCGCTGCACATGTATGAATGGTGAGAAGAGGCCTCACCATGTAGTGGAAGATCATTTACACATTTTTGGGATGGACCGCACATATGTTAGGTGGGTTTATCATGGTGAACCACATAATGATCCTTCAGCGGGAGAAGCAGATCTTGCTCACACTGTATGTGTGCTGGCATATGTAGTTAATTATTTATATTGATCTTGCCATTGTTTCGATCAATAGCTTGCATTCTTGTGCAAGTTACGTACTCAAATTTAACTTGTTGCAGATGGATGGACGGGAAGGAGAGAAAAAGCGCTTGCTTCGGGAACCGGGTTTCAGCTCTGGGACATGTGCTGTGCCAGATGAGAAGGTAAATATGTAAAACGGCATTTGTTCAGGTTGCATCCCTTAGATGTTTGTCTAATCTGTTGATGTACTAATTGCAGAAGCATAGAGTTGAACAGGTCTCTCAGTTTGATGGGAGATTTGAAGATGAATCTCAGTTTGATGCACCTGTGGATGGTACTGATGACGGGCCTTTCATAGACGAAGGTCCTGCACCTGAGATTATCCAGCCTACAGAAGGAGGCCGTGGACCGAGTACAAAGCTTTCCGTTGAAGTGGACGCACGCCCAGAGATCATCAGTTGCGTCCGGGTAGTCTCAAGACCACCCAGCCCTGATGCACCTGTGGATGGTACTGATGACGAGCCTTTCATAGACGAAGGTCATGCACCTGAGATTATCCAGCCTACAGAAGGAGGCCGTGGACCGAGTACACAGCTTTGCGTTGAAGCGGATGCACGCCCGGAGATCATCAGGGGCGTCCCGGTAGTCTCAGGACCACCTAGCCCTGATGCAAAATGTTGAGCTACTTTATGATTCGTACTTTTATGTTCTGGTGCTGTAGTATGTACTATCTTTGTTATGATTTGTACGCCTTTGGCGCTAGAACTATAATTAAGTACTCAGTGGATGATCGCGTTGCAAAATTTGACACCCACACAATCAGTTCATCGTATGAGTAGTAGCACAATTACTTCTACAGCCAGTCCTGCCAGCGCATTAATTGGTAGCATGAAACACTTTCAGGCACTCCCCTCTGATTCATATTAATTGACTCAATTTTGTCTAGATATGGATGTATCTAGATGCATTTGTTAACTAGACTAACAAACTTGAGTCAGTTAATATGAATCGGTGTAAACCGCCCAAGTCCTCCAGCAGCTAGTTTATTGACTCTGGACTCCAAGCCTCTCGCGGCAAGCCATCGACGAAGCTTTGACCAGATCTTGGCCCGCTTTTTTTTGGCGAATAGCAAAGCTTTGACCAGTTCCTCTCGGGATACAGCACGCCGGTGAGCTTGCACGGTTGCCATGAGCACTTTCCGGCGGAACTTCCTCTGCAGCGCCCTCAAGCCGCCGCTGCGAGACAGCACGCAGTGCCTCGAGGTGGACGGAACGGACAAACTCGGGATCTCAGGGCGGGGGGTCTGCCTCGTCCGGGAACGATCTCCAGCGGGTTAACGAGGACATGCATGGCGGCCAGGGGATTTGTTTTTTTTGTTGTTGTTTGAGCTTGGGATTTGGGGTTTTTTCGGATAGGGGAGGAGGAACCGAGGAAGAGGAAGGAACAGCCCGCGTGCTTGGCGCGTGGCAGTGTGCTTGAATTTCGATTTTTTGTGAAATGTTTCATTTCCCCGCTACAGTTCGGGGGTTTTCTTGACGCGCTAATGCGTCCCGCCGTGCAGGTTCAAGTGAATTTGGGGTGCCACACTATGGGCCCCAGTTTCAGTGAGACATGTAATGACTAGTCACATCAGTAAGTTCACTGTGTAATAAAATATGTTACCCCTCCCCTTTATGTAGCCCCCTTTGTCTCTCCCGATCGAGTGCCGACAGCCGACGGATGCAAGCCGCTAGCTCGATCCCCTCCTTTCGCCTCCACCGTCCAGGCATCCAGCTTGGAGGGGCAAGCTGCATCTAGACCAAGCGGATTAGGTAGTACTAGTAATGCTCTTTCCTTTCTCGAGATCAGTTCTTTTTTCCTCACCTCGATATCTTGCGCATCTACTATTTCCTATTCTGGGCGAAGGGGTGTCTTTCTGGTCACCCTCGCGCTGGGAGTGATTGATGGGGGTGGGGGCGGGGGCTACCTTTGCTTGGATTGGGGTGTTCTTCCTTTATTTGTCGACATTTGCAACCTTTGTAGTTTCTGCAGATCCTCAATGTATCTTTTGTCAGCTTGTACAGGAAAGGAAATACCTCGGTGGTGGTGGTGGGGGCAATGGAGCGTAAGGCCACCACGCATGTGGGCAGTTGGCTGAGCCTGAGCTGCGTCCCCAGCCCCGCAAAGCAGGTACTCTGTTTGCTTATCCACTATGTCTGTCTGCATCCTCAATCCGTTCCTGTTCTGGAAGATGCTTAAAGTAGCACATGTCTTCAGCTGTTTGTGCATAAAGCCTCTGTGACACCATGCTCTATATTCTCTGTATCAGGTTGGTACCTCCAGGTTCCGTGCTGAGGCTATGGGGAACGAGAATAGCGCCCCACCTGCTGTAGGAGCATGGCCCGATCTGCAGCACAAGAAGCGAAATGCCACTGCCGAGCTGGGCAGGGACCACCGAGGGGTAATTTTTTTTAACCAACTTACCATGATGTAGTCTGAATCTGATACTCCCTCAGATCCAAATTAATTGACTCAACTATCTGTAGATACGGATGTATCTAGATGTGTTTTTAGCTCTAGATACTACTACCTCCATCCCAAAGCTTAGGGATTATATTATTTTTAGAAAGTCAAACTATATCATGTTTGACTAAGCTGTTACCAAAAATCATTAACATGCAAAATACAAAATTAATATCATTAAATAGGTTGTGAAATATATTTTCCTACGGTATCTACACAATATTATATTTGTTGATAGAATGTTCTAAAATTTTGGTCAAACTTTACTTGTTTTGATTTCTCAAAAATAAATAAGCCTTAAGCTTTGGGATGGAGGTATCTAGACAAAGCTGAGTCAACTGGAGTAGTTTTTTTTTGTCTGTCCATAGCTAGTGTTCATGGTGCAAAAGGCTAAGAGCATCCACTATATGCATCAGTCTATCTCATACAGTAATTCAATATCACTGCTGAGGTCTGCCTTTTGTTTTGCTATTCATATGCAGACTGAAACTTTAGGGCCTTTACTCAAAAGGAAGATCAAAACTGCGGCTGATCAGGCTGCCAGTATGTTGATGCCGCCCCCATCTTCTAAATGCCTCTACAAGCACAAGGCCACGCGCCCGCTGGGTGGTGATCTTTTAATGAATATGGTATATTTTCTTAATCCACAAAACATGCCTTGATATTTGTCTGTTTATTGTCGGTTTTTTCTAATGCTTGCCAAAAGTTTACAACAACAACAACAACCAAGCCTTTCAGTCCCAAACAAGTTGGGGTAGGCTATAGTTGAAGCCCATAAGATCTCGAAGCCAAAAGTTTAGAAACACCAAATTCGTTTGCTTACAATCATCATACAGTAATGTTCATCTACTCTTCAGTTCCCCTAACCCAACAAAAAATGATGTTAATTACGATTTTTAGATTAAAAGAGCACCATTAGGAGCTGTTAATCGATATTATAGAAATTGGTCATATTGATCTGTCGTCTTGTTCTCGATAGGAACTTGCTGCTGTCTTGGTTGGTTTGAGAGCAGGCACTGGTCACCCTCAATCCTTAGCATTGAAGTTTACTGATTTGGCTAAGATCTGGGGAACTAGAACAGTCCAGAGGGCACTACACAAGGCAGGAGAGGCAATAGCGAAGCGAAGCCCTAGTTCAATCGAGGATGGATTCATTGAGTGGGCGTCCCTTCTGCCGAGTTGTTTAGAAGGCGCTTTCCGTTCTACGGTCCCTCGGAGCGAAGGGTTAGGCAGGTAGTACGGGCCCTCTGACTTCCAGCTATGTGCTGTGTGCGACTCCCGCGAAGCGAATGAAGGGAAGCTCTTCGAGCTTTCTCCGCCAGCGGCTTATGTAGTGGTCGGCATTCCTACGTGCTCCGACTGATCCCCACTTGAGATTATATGAGGGGTCTTGGAAACTGTCGTGACGCTTTGGTGACGAAGGTCACCGGGGTGACTATGGAAGGATTCCGTGGTAGTCTCTGACTCCCTCCAACTCAATCAATATCAAGAACATGTCGTGAGCATGGGGGTTTGGCCGACTACTAAACTAGACTATTGGCTAGGGCTAGGCTAGTTATAGCTTCTACATAAACCATGCCTAGATACCCGAAGACCGGTTTTCTTGAAAAGGTCGATACGATATGACTAATAATACCGAATCCTGGCAGAATGAGAATATACACCTCTGGATGACCGAAGAACCAAAAGAGATGCTGGTATAATATTGGGTCTCCCCCTCCTGCAGGATCAAAAAAGGTTGTATTAAAGTTTCGATCGGTTAATAACATTGTAATTGCCCCTGCCAGTACCGGAAGTGATAATAAAAGTAGGAATGCTGTCACTAGAACGGACCACACAAAAAGTGGTAATCTATGCATAGTCATTCCAGGTCCACGCATGTTGAAGATAGTTGTTATAAAATTGATAGAACCTAAAATTGATGAAACACCTGATAGATGAAGACTAAAAATTGCTAAATCAACTGCTCCTCCAGAATGGCTGGTAATACCACTTAAGGGCGGATAGACCGTCCACCCAGTGCCGCTGCCTACTTCTACTAAGGCTGAGCTTAATAGGAGCAAGAGACTTGGTGGCAACAACCAGAATGATAATTACGATTTTGAGATTAAATGTCATTTGCAATTGCTAATTACAATTTTGAGGCAAATGATTAGTTTAACCTTGATCTGTTCCGCTCTCCATTTTTCCCAACCGAAAAAAATGTAACCATTCCATTCCTCTGAAATGGAACCATTCCATTCCATTCCACGCTGTTTCAGAACCGAACATACCCTTGCATTGTTGTGAACTGTTGTCCATACACAGCCATACCCTTCCACTTACATCCAGCACTATATGCATCAGTCTGTCTCAGAGTCATTCAATATCACTGCTGAGATCTGTTCCCATTCTTATGCAGGCTGAAACTGCTGCGCCTTTACTCAAGTGGATGCAAAATGAGGCTGATGAGGCTGCTGTGAGGACGATGGTGCCGGCACCATCATCCGAAAACCTCTACAAGCACGAGGCCATGGGCCAGCTGGATGGTGACCTTTTAATGAATCTGGTATATTTTCTTAATCCACATACATGATTTTATTATTATCTGTTTAATTATTGTTGGCTTTGCCTAATGCTTACCAAAAGTTCAGAAACACTGCGTTTGCTTACAATCATCATACACTAATTTTTCACTTTTCAGTCTATCTCATCCAGTATATAAACTGTTGAGTTCCGTTGGCTTCTTTTGTAATCATTTGCATTGTTGTCAACTATTGTCTATGCACAACCCTATTCTTCCACTTACATCCCGCACTTTTTGCATCAGTCCATCTCATAGATTTATTAAATATCAATGATGAGTTCTGTTGCTATTCATATGCAGGATGAAGCTTCTGTGCCTCTACTCAAATGGATAAAAAATGATCTGATGAGGCTCTTTGTGAAGATGATGGTGCCGCCACCATCTTCTGAAAACCTCCTCAAGCACAAGCCCACGGGCCAGCTGGGTGGTATCCTTTTTAAGCAGGTATATTTTCTTAATCCTCATACATGATTTGATTTGTCTGTTTATTGTCGGCTTTGTCTAATTATGCTTACCAATAGTTCAGAAACACACACAACCCTATTCTTCCACTTACATCCAGCACTATATGCATCAGTGTCTCATAGATTCATTTTATATATCACTGCTGATGTCTGTTGCTCATCAATTTTCATATGCAGACTGAAACTGCAAAGCCTTCATTGGTCAAAAGGATTGCAACTACTGCTGATGAGGCATCTGCAGAGGCTGCCACCAAGTTACTGCCAGCCCCACCTTCTGGATGCTTATATAAGCTCAAGTCCAAGGACCAGCCGGGCCGTAACCATCCAAGGGTTCGGGTATATTTTCTTAAGCCACATATACATGCCATGATTTATTTCTGATATTATCACCGGCTCTGTCTACTGCTTCTTGGAATTCGCAAAACGCCAAATTAGCATGCTTATATTCATCATACACTAAATTTTGACTGTTCAGTTTGTAACATAGTGTTATGCACTCGCTTGTCAACATTTGCATTGCTCTGAACTATGCACTTTACACAACCTAATTCTTCCACTTACATTCAGCGCTACGCACCAGTAGTACCTCCCATGTTTCCTTCACCATCCCGATGCCGAGCTTGCGGGAATATGGCGGGCCCATGTACATACCCCGCATATAACACCTCCTATGGCTCTATCTACCTTTCTAATAACTCCTTCACGAGTTACGGGTATGTATTCTCGGTGGTTTAGCATGAATTGGCATATAGTAAAGTCTTGTTTTTAGTCTTCTGCTTCTTACATTAGTATCAATTTTCACTGCAGACTGTACCTTGTGAACTTCGTCCAATGATTAACCAGATGTGTCCGCATGAAGGGTCTTTCACTATGCATGGCAATGGCAAATTGATGAACACCTACACGGTCTATGAGGTGTATGTCTACAAGACGCAGGTCATCACATATTTGTATGGACATGATTGCAGAAAGTTTGCTTTTGACTACGGTCTGAAGAAGGGCGACGAGCTGAGGATCAGAAACTCAAACGGGCAGATATACGTAACTGCTACAGAGTTGGAGACACTTCCAAATATATAATATGTAACTTTTTTGTACTCATATCCTTTGATTACTGCATTCTGAGCAGTTGTTCTAAACCATTCCCTATGTTCTAGCTTGCTGGGTTTAACAAGATCAAAGCTGCAGATCCCCTGATGGAACAGGAGCGGATGTCACAAAGGGCACCCACACCAGCACCGGCACCGGCTTCCCACTCTCCTGCATCAGCACCGGTTCCTGTACCAGCACCGTTTATTGCATCTACCCAGCAGGCCCCTACATCAGCATTGGTTCCTGTAGAGGCCCCATATACTACACCTGCCCAGCAGGCTCCTGCATCAAGATCGGTTCCTCTAGCTGCACCGTTCTGCACCTGCCCAACAGTCTTCTGCATCAGCACCGGTTCCTCTAGAGGCACCGTTTATTGCACCTGCCCGGCAGTCTCCTGCATCAGCACCAGCTCGTGTACCAGCCCAGGCTCCTGCACCTGCCCGGCCCGGATCACCGAGGTCTCAGCTCATTGCTGTGGCCACCCGTGTGGTGACCAGGACGCATCTGAAGGCTATGTTCGTGAGTATATGACAGCATAACTGCTCTTATCTTGATGTCTTCTCTGCTCAAAGTGTCACATGGTTCAGTCTTCAGTGCATTGGTGCCATTGACTAATTTTTGTTGGTATCTCTTGCTTTGAATCAGAAATTGCCTAAAAGTATCGCCAAGGATCTCAATGCTGGCCGAAGGGGCAAGATTTCCCTCGTCATGGAGAGTGAAGGTCTCACCGTGGAGGGACGGTACTCCGTCAGTCCCACAGATGGCCGCTTGGCTGTTACTTCCAGGTGGAAAAAGTTCATTGACGGTGCCAAACTTCGCATTGGATCAAAGTTGAAGGTCAAGATCTTTCGATGCCACTGTGACATGTTGGTCATCAAGTTTGCGGTTGTCTAGTTCTATTGTCCCATGAGCCCTTAGCAAATGCATTTGTGGTTATACTTATATCAGGTTATCTTATCTGAACTGCTAATTAATTGTATGGGTGGTAAAACTCTGGCAAGCTTTTGCTCTTAGCAAGTATGTATGTATGATCAGCTATTATGATAACTAATGTTTGTGTTCATCTTAATTTGCATTTCCGTTTTAGAAAAAAACTTAATTTCTATTTTGGCTGACACATTAGAGAACTATCAGATTGAATCCACAACATGATTCAAATAGATTCATTACACCAAGCCACATGTCTTGACCTTGCTATACACTAGTTCCATTAATCGGTGCAAGAAGGCTTACAGAGCTGCACGAACCACGGCAGATTCGAATCCACCTTAGCTATCTAGCTAGAAATACAACCTTTGCAGAAAGAGGATTTGCAGTACGGGGAGGCTGACATTGGGGACCCATGAGCCAGCAGCGTCGTCAACGTTTTAAAGGCGGCAGGAGATCGAAACAAAAAAAAAAAGCCAAAAATCAGTTGGTAAACAAAATCCAAGAAATGAAACTTTTACCTTTCTGAGAGGATGACATGCGGGACCCATGAGGCAGCAGTATCCTCAACTATTCCAAGGCGGCAGGGGATCAAAATAAAAATAGGAAATAGCCAGAAATTAATTAGGGTAAAAAATAAATCTATCAAAGGAAACCTTTATTGTTCATAGAGGATGACATGTGGGACCGACCTGCCAGCTGCGTCGTCATGGTTTCAAAGGGGTCAGGGGATCAAAAGAAAAAGGCAAATAACCAGAAATTAGGGGTAAAAAATAAATCCAACAAAGGAAACTTTTATTGTTCATAGAGGATGACATGCGGGACCCATGAGCCAGCAGCTTCCTCAACGTTTCAAAGTCGGCATGAGATTGAAAGAAAAAGGCAAGTGACCAAATATCAGGAGCCAAAAATAATCCAAGAAAAGAAATTTTATTGTACATAGAGGATGACATGCGGGTCCCATTTTGCAGCAGCGGTCTCAACATTTCCAAGGCGGCACAGGACCAAAAGAAAAATGAAGTAGCCAAAAATCAGGGGGTGAAAAAAATCCAAGAAAAGAAAGATTTCAATTGGGCTGCATCTGGACATCTGGGCCTTCGAACTATCCTGGGCCTTTTGACTCGTACAATTTCAGCCCACTCCAAAACAGGAAAGTTCGGATTTTTCTAAAAAAAATAGGAAAGTCCTATGCTTCGCAAAAACACAAAACAAGGAGATTCAACATATAAGTTTGTTTATGTAAAAATAAAGATTTAATTTATCCGTTTGCAATAGCTCAGAGCAAAATACAATGTTTATTGTCTGCAAAATAATCAAGATATCACATGTTTCTTGTACGGGGAGGCTGACATCGGGGACCCATGAGCCAGCAGCGTCGTCAACGTTTTAAAGGCGGCAGGGGATGGAAAGAAAAAATAAACCAAAAATTTGTTGGTAAAAAATACAAGAAAAGAAACATTTTCGTTCTGAGAGGATGACATGCGGGACCCATGAGGCAGCAGCATCCTCAGCGTTTATTGTTCATAGAGGTTGACATGTGGGACCCGTGAGCCAGCAGCGCCCTGAACGTTTTAAAGGCTGCAGGAGATCGAAAGAAAAACTAAGCCAAAAATCGTTTGGTCAACAAAATCCAAGAAAAGAAACATTTACCGTTCTGAGAGGATGACATGCGGGACCCATGAGGCAGCAGCATCCTCAATGATTCCAAGGCGGCAGGGGATCAAAGGAAAAAAGGAAATATCCCGAAATTAATTAGGGGTTCAAAATAAATCCATCAAAGGAAACTTTTATTGTTCACGAGAGGATGACATGTGGGACCGACCTGCCAGCGGCGTCATCATTTCAAAGGGGGCAGGAGATCAAAAGAAAAAGGCAAATAGCCAGAAATTAGGGGTCAAAAATAACTCCAAGAAAGGAAACTTTTATTGTTCGTAGAGGATGACATGCGGGACCCATGAGCCAGCAGCTTACTCAACGTTTCAAAGGCGGCATGAGATCGAAAGAAAAAGGCAAGTGACAAAATATCAGGAGCCAAAGATAATCCAAGAAAAAAACTTTATTGTACATAGAGGATGACATGCGGGTCCCAATTAGCAGCAGCGGTCTCAACGTTTCAAATGCGGCTTGAGATCAAAAGAAAAAGAAAGTTGATTGTACATAGAGGATGACATGCGGGTCCCATGAGTCAGCAGCTTACTCAACGTTTCCAAGGCGGCAGGGGATCAAAAGAAAAAGGAAATAGCCAAAAATCAGAGGGTGAAAAAAACCCCAAGAAAATAAAATTTTATAGCACATAGAGGATGACATGCGGGTCCCATGAGCCAGCAGGTTCCTCAACGTTTCAAACGTGGCATGAGATCGAAAGAAAAAGGCAAGTGACCAAATATCAGGAGCCAAAAATAATTCAAGAAAAGAAACTTGAGTGTACGTAGAGGATGACATGCGGGTCCCATTTAGCAGCAGCGGTATCACCGTTTGAGAGGCTGCACGGGATCGAAAGAAAAAGGCAAGTGACCAAATATCAGGAGCCAAAAATAATCCAAGAAAAGAAATTTAATTGTACATAGAGGATGACATGCGGGTCCCATGAGCCTGCAGGGTCCTTGTCGTTGCCTAATCGACGGTACCTCGGAGGAGGGATCCTCACGAGGGGGAGAAGAAGTAGGGTCCATAGGGTGGAGTGCACACGGGACGGTGGTACGCGATTTACCCAGCTTCGGAACACCTGCACGATGACAGGGCCTACTGCTGCTTGTCTGGAATTATCTGGGCGCTTTCGCGTTGTTACAATGAGTTGTGGTTGTGCCTCTAGGGCTCCCAGGATCCGGCTTATATAGGCGCACGGATCTAGGGTTTACACGGAGAGTCCTAGCCGGAATACAAGTTGCCTAACTATGGTACAATGTCTTGCCATGTACGTCAAGGATCCGCCTTCCTCCAAATACGTGCTGGATCCGGATACTTCATGGGCTGTCACGGATCCGGCCTCCTTCGTAGGTCGGTTGATATCCGGCTTCCTGTTCCTGGGCTGGACTTCATCCTTCATGATCTACAGCAACTGGGCCGCCCGATGGGCCACATGCCTCACCACCAACTATGGGCCACCCGGGCTTGCCGGATCCAGGCCATGCCATTGATATACCCACAAAGTATACCCACAACAGTAGCCCCCGAAGTTCTTCGAGATTCATCATTCCTCCGACTTCATTCAACTCGGATCCGAAGAGAATCTTGAAGAGCTTCAAAACTTTTACTTGATTCCGGGTTCATTCACTCGAAAATCCTTCATCTTCAGATTGGGTATTGCAACGGAGATTCCGCTGTTCCCACGCACAACCTCCTTATTTCCCGCGCTAAATTTTCGCAGATGCAAATCTTTAGCAGGAACTTTCGGGAGTGCATGGTTAAGTTACCTTCACGTCGTTTTACCGCACTTGACCTAAGACACGTGTCATCCATCCAACGGTGTGACCGTTCCGTTTCCACCGTCGGATCCGAATCCCGAATCTCCGCGAGTGGCCTATAAATACCCCACGGCTCGGTAATTCTTCATTCTTTCACCGCTCCTCACCACTTCATCTTCCTCCTCGCACCACGCCGCCCGACAGATCTCAACTCCGGCGAACTTTGCCACAGTGAGCTTCGCGCGCCGCCATCCCAAACCTCTCCTCGAACCAAGATTGCCACGGTTGATCAGGAAATCAACTCCGCCGCCGATTCGTGGTCATCGGAGGCTCGAAACCGCTAGCTCGTCGACCTCTGCTTCGCCAGAGCTTCGCCGGACCGTCGCGCCATTGCCGGTACGTGCACCGGTCTTGTAGAAGAAGAAGTAGCTGTAGCGTAGATTTTCCGGTTACTCAGCTTAGCTCGCATGGGTGCAGCCGGAAGCATGCCTCATGGTTCTCCTCACTACACTGGTAGTTCTCCGAGTAGCCCGGATCCCAGTGTCGTGGAACCAATTTGCCCGGATCCCATTGCGTATCTACCACCATATGTTTCCGACGTTAGACTTGCTCAACCGTTCTCCGCCTCTTCCAGTACTTTACTAGGCCGGATCCCAACAGCCCAAGAGCTCGAAGAGGAGCTTCAAGGCCAAGCTAGAATGGCAGCCAAGGTACAAGAGGCGGAAAACAAGAAAGCTTCCAAGGCCCGGAGCCGTGAGGGGGTGCGGGGTCAATGGTGGCCCTGCGAGACAACTGACGCGGAGCTCCGGGAGCTTCAAAATGAAGGCATGATCTCCGAGCATTGGAGTTTCACGCGCGACTCCGACATTCCCAATCCCGACGCGGACGAACGCGTCATGACAAAGGCGTGGGTCGAGCGCGGATTATCACTCCCTTGCTCGGAGTTCTTCCTCTCCGTCCTCAACACGTACGGGCTCCAGCCCCACAACATCTGCCCCAACTCCTACCTCCTGCTCTCGAACTTTGCAACTCTTTGCGAGGGGCATCTCGGAATCCGACCCGACATCAAGCTATGGCAGTTCTTTTTCCGAGTGAAGAAGGAGACGAAGGACAAGGCCATGCTGAACTGCGGGAGCATGACTTTTATGCTCCGACCTGGCCGTATGTATCCTCCTCACGACTCCCACGAATCCGTCCGGTACTGGAACGCCGGATGGTTTTATGTGAAGAACGCGTCAGTTCCGAACGTCCACGATGGACTCCCGCCCTTCAGCAACACGCCTCCGGAAGAATTGGCGAGCTGGAGCTTCATCCCCACGCTTGCCCAAACACCCATACTGGAGAAGGCCGCGCGGAGGATTTCCTGGTTAGTTCATGATGGACTGACCGGGGCCTAGCTCACTCTCAGCTGGTTTAGCCGGAGGATCCAGCCCCTGCGCTACAACGCACGCCTGATGTGCGCCTACACTGGGGTGGACGATCTCCTCCGAGTCACTCGCCACGATCTTCCGGCCTACTCCCTCAAGAGAAGGTTCAAGACGTTGGTGAAAATTCCTAGGGGCCAACAGGTCCCGGAACTGATCAAGGATATTAGCACACACGACAAATGTCCTCCGGTAAGCACTTAATCCCTTGCATTCCTTTATCCTTTCACAATTTTCTAAGTGTTTAACTTGTTCTGCTCACCCTTTTCGCAGCTTGACTCTTTGGCGGAAGAAAACCTTCGCACCATACTCCGAGTTCCCGTCAGCGGTGACTCGGTGGAAGAGGATCCAGAAGACCCTGAGGAGGAAGAAGAACGAGTGCCCCGAAAGGCTGCTCCTCGACCTTCAAAGCGTCCCCGCGCCAAAGTCTCTGGCTCCGACGCCGGAGGCAGCGGCGAGGCTTCCGCCAAGAAACCCAGGGCAACCAAACCACCTTCGCTTGACTCCAGGAAGGCGGAGCGCCAGCGCCTGAAGATGCTTTCTACAGCAGGGAAACCTTCACGTCCCAACATTCCGGGCGCAGCGTAAGCTTCCGAGTAACATGCGCTGTTTATCTTGGTAAGCTGTGTTACGTATACTTTCCTTTTACTTGCTCACAGGAATCCGAACCCTACCACCGCGCGGACCAATGTTCAGGAGCATATCACTAAGTATATGCAGAAGAAATCTCCCGCCGTTGGTCCTTCGACGCCAGTTCCGCCAAACGCTCCACAAGCCCCCCTGCAGCCTTCTCCTCCTCCCGCGGACCAGTCTCCGACTCCTGCCGCACCCACTCCACCGGAAATAATTCCGGTTAGCAGCGACAGAGCGAGCGGAGATGGTTCCGGCGGCAAGGGTCCCATCAACGACGAAACTGAAGGACGAAAACAGGGGGATGCAGAAGTTAATTCTTCTGGCAAAGCTGAAGCCACCACAGGGGATATGGTTGTTTTCCCCAAAAACTTTGGAGATCCGACCGATCTTACTTCCACCCCGAAAGCCTATGCCACGAAGTTTTTTAACAAACTAACGGAGGCGGAGAAGTGGGAGCTGGAGCAAGATTTGCTCAATGCTATGCTGAACAATGCCTGGGACAAACCAGACGTTGAGACGTCGGAGATCCAAGACGCCAAGAAAAACATCGGCGAATTCTTCGACAAGCTAGTTTGCAAGCAAAAGGTAACTCCCCAGTAGCCCCCAAGTATTTAGGCGGAAACTTTATCAGTTAGCGTCTGAATACTTTTAGAGAACTTAATCTGAAAGGAAAGTTTTAAATGTCGTGGTAGCCCCCAAGCATGATGGCGGAAAAAAAAAATTTCTAGCGACAAAACCATGATGGCGGAACTCACTCTATTTCTGACTGTGTTTGCAGGAACAAAAAGCCCTGCATTACGAGTTGCACAAAAACATTGCGCTGCAGCGTCGTGTGACCATCAGCCAGGCGGAGAAAATCCAGCACTTTCAGGCGGAGAATGCGGCTCTGAAGAAACAACTTTCAGAAGCTCAAGGTTGGTTTTCGATCATCTGACGATTGTTGGTTATGTCCCGCACTTTCCGACTTTGACGCTTTATAAAACTATGAGCAGGTGCCTCCTCTTCTCTTGCTGCAGCTTCCTCCGAGTTGGAGACTCTACGTGCTGCACACAAGAATCTCGAAGCCAAACTCGCAGTGGCCGAACAGAAACTTTCTGAGAAGAGCTCGGAGCTTATTCGAAAAACTGGTGAGTTTGAGCTGAAAAGACAAACTGACAGCGACATCATCCAGAAGCAGCAAAAGGAAATTGGAGGTCTTCGCAAGTATATGGAAACAGCAGAGAGCTGCTGGGACCTGCTCAACTCCGACGTCATGGGTACGTCCTCGAAACTTATACGACAGCATACGTGCAACATGTTGTATTTAACAAAATTTGCATCTTCCAGATCCACTCGGATATGACGAGGAACGTCGGAGTCAGTTCCCGCGCGATGACCTGCTTCAGCTGGCCGGAGAAGACTGCAAGGATCTCATCTCCGCTTCCAGGAAAATCTGCCACAATCTCAACATTAAGAAGAGCTGAGTCTGCGATGTGCGCAAGCTCATCAAGAGGATGGATTTGCTTCCGGAGCTGGTTGTGGACCTGCAATCCTCTTCAGCACGGGGTGCAGCTGCCATGTCCTTGGCTATGTGCTTAGCGCATAATCCGAGCTTAAACCTGGACCTGGTGACTTCTGGCGTTCCTCCGGAATGCAATGTCAATGCGCTGCTTGACGCGGTTAGCGGCTATGATACACGCATTGCTCGGAGGATCCGCCATGATGAATTTTATGAGAAGGTGGTTCTTCCTGCTGACGAACCTCTCGAAGCTGAGCATTTGGAGGATCGCGAAGCGGAAAACAGACCCGCCCAATCCGGAAGCCAGTATACATGGACAAGCTCGAAGGACCAAGGCGGCGCTGCTTCTCCGACTGCAGCTGGAGCGGAAGAGGATGAAGATGTCTCTTCGCCTGCCAAGGACGCAGAAAAAGGAACTCCGACTGACGCAGAGGAAGCTGATGCCAACGTGGAAACTTCTCCGGTTAAGGAGAAGTAAAAACTTAGTCCTGCGGAAAAAACAATGCATCATTTTGGCCCCAGCGAGGGTTTGTAGTATAACTTTAATTCTTAAGTACCTAGGGACGAAACAATTATGTGTGGGCGGAAAACTTATCCTGCTATCCGTTAGAATTATTTGCATGTTTCGTTTGTTTAAAGCAAATGCTGGTTTGTTAATTTTCCGGCTTACTCATTTGACCTTCCACGAGCCGGAAAACCTTTGGCCGGAAACGCTCGCCTGCGGTGACGAAGCCCAATGGCGTCCGTCCATAACCGCGGAAACAAGCCCCCAGCCTAGGTGCCGGAAATCGCTACCAGGAATCCACGAGTTCGCAACGAAAAAAATTTCCACCAGAAAACTTTATGCTTACGTCCTAAAGGACGATTTTGAAAATCACAACTTTCATACACGCCTAGGCGGAAACATCCAGCTCTGCGGTTTTAGTTGGAAAAACATACACGATCTAAAATGAACAAGTAAAGGAGGTAAAAGACTCAAAGAGTGAACCATAAGCTTTATTTCATTGATCATGTATAACTATTACAGAGTTTGTAACTCGGAAAAAATATGCTAAGTGTAGAAAGGACGTAGTTGTGCGATGTTCCAAGGGCGATCTGTCTCGTCGTAGATGTCATCCGAATCCTCACGCTTGCGTTTCCGGTGCCAATTAGCAGGTCTATCCTTCAGCTCGCGGAAATCAACACGGTAGTACGACCCGTTATGAAGCACTTTGCTAACGACGAAGGGTCCTTCCCATGGAGATTGCAGCTTATGGTCTTTCACCTGTCGAAGGCGGAGGACCAGGTCTCCTGCCATGAAGGAGCGATTCCGAACTCGACGACTGTGATAGCGTCGGAGCTTCTGCTGGTAGATGGCGGAGCGCTGGTCAGCTAAGTTCCGAGCTTCCTCGATCAGGTCCACAGATAGCTGTCTGGCCTCGTCAGCTGTTTCTTCATTGTAGGCGGAAACTCGCGGTGAATCGTGGATGATGTCGGAGGGAAGCACGGCTTCGGATCCGTATACCAGGAAAAATGGGGTAAACCCTGTTGATCTGTTAGGGGTAGTTCGTAAACTCCACAAAACAGCTTCCAACTCATCAGCCCAAGCTCCAGCTGCTCGTCGCAGCGGTTCTTCAAGGCGCGGTTTAATTCCTGATAGTATTAGGCCGTTAGCCCTTTCAACCTGACCATTGGATTGTGGGTGAGCCACAGAGGCAAGGTCCAGCCGAATCCCTACTGTCTCACAATAATCCCTCAACTCTCCTTGAGCGAAGTTTGTGCCATTATCTGTGATTATGCTGTGTGGGATGCCGAATCTCATCACGAGGCTGCAGACAAATTTTAGTGCCGTAGCACCATCGGCTTTCCTCACTGGCTTTGCCTCGATCCACTTGCTGAATTTGTCAACAGCGACCAGAAGGTATTCAAAACCGCCAGGAGATGATCTTTTTAACTTACCAACCATATCGAGCCCCCAGACCGCAAATGGCCAGGTGATAGGTATGGTCTTCAGCTCTTGGGCTGGAGCGTTTGGTTGAGTAGCGTAGTACTGACAACCTCGGCAGGTCTTGACTATTTTGTCAGCATCTTCTTTAGCTGTGAGCCAGTAAAAGCCTAGCCGAAAAGCTTTTGCAACGAGCGACCTGGGGGCGGCATGATGCCCGCAGTCCCCTGCATGGATCTCTCTGAGGATTTCAATGCCATCTTGATTGGAGACGCATTTGAGAAATACCCCTGTTGCACTTCATTTGTAGAGTTGTCCATCAACATATGTGTAGGATCTTGCTCGTCTGACGATCTGTCGCGCAAAGACCTCGTCCTCTAGCAACTTCTGATCGATGAGGTAGTCCAGGAAAGGCTGTGTCCAAGCCGGAATGATAGCCATCACTTCCCTAGCCGGAGATACTGCCACTTCTGGGTTTTCCGGGTTAGCGCCCTTAACTGAGGGTATCCGTAGGTGCTCCAGGAAAATACCAGGCGGAATTTGCTTCCTGCCGGATCCGAGCTTGGATAGCATGTCTGCCGCTGTGTTATCGTCTCTCCTGACGTACTTGACTTCGTATCCGAGGAAGCACTTGGCAATCTCATCAACTTCGTCTCTGTAGGCCGCCATGACGGAGTTTCTGGCGTTCCAGGTTCCGGCTACTTGTTGTGCCACCAGGTCGGAATCTCCACAGCATATAATGTGCTTGATCCCGATTTCCTTAGCGATGCGCAGACCGTGTAGTAGAGCCTCGTATTCCGCCATGTTGTTTGTAGCTTCGAAGTGGATCTGCAGAACATACTGCAGTTCTTCTCCGGTAGGGGACTTCAGGGTGACTCCGGCTCCTGAGCCTTGATGCTGCTTGGATCCATCGAAGTGCATGACCCATGTTTCTGGTTCCGGCTCCAAACTTGCATCCGGAGCTTCTGTCCAATCTGCGACGAAATCTGCCAAGACTTGGGATTTAACCGCAGTCCTAGGCTTGTAAGTGATGTCGAAGGCGGATAATTCGATGCCCCATTTAGCCGTACGCCCTGTTGCGTCAGCGTTGTTGAGTATTGTTGACAGCGGAGCCTTGCTCACAACTGTTACTGGGTGCTCTTGGAAGTAATGTCTCAGCTTCCGGCTGCCTAGGAACACTCCATAAGCTAGCTTCTGAAAGTGAGGGTATCTTTGCTTTGACTCCGTCAGTACCTCGCTAATGTAATAGACAGGTCTTTGGACGTCATATTCATGACCTTCTTCCTTTCGCTCCACCACGATGACGAGGCTGATGACTTTGTTGGTAGCTGCCAGATAAAGGAGCATTGGCTCTGACTCTGCTGGGGCTGCCAAGATAGGTGGGGAGGTGAGTATTTCCTTCAACCCTTGAAGAGCTGCGTCGGCTGCATCGTCCCAGACGAATTTGTCTGTTTTCTTCAGCAGCTTGTACAAAGGTAGCGCCTTCTCGCCAAGACGGCTAACAAACCTACTGATTGCTGCGACGCAACCAGTTAGTCGTTGCACATCTTTAAGACAAGTTGGCCGTTTGATACACAGGATTGCCTTGATTTTTTCCGGGTTAACCTCAATGCCTCTGTGAGAGACTATGAAGCCAAGGAGTTTTCCGGCTGGCACGCCAAAGACGCACTTCAGCGGATTCAACATCATCTTGTACCTGCGGAGGTTGTCGAAGGTTTCTGTGAGGTCGCTGATCAAGTCGGATCCTTTCCGGGTCATGACCGCGATGTCGTCGACGTAGGCATGCACGTTCCGGCCGATTTGGTCCTTCAGGCACCGCTGCATCGTACGTTGGTATGTGGCACCTGCGTTTTTTAAACCAAAAGGCATAGTAACATAGCAGTAAGTACCAAACGGGGTAATGAATGAAGTCGCCTTTTGGTCGGATTCCTTCATCCGGATCTGATGATACCCGGAATACGCATCAAGAAAACACAGAAGTTCCGCCCCCGCCGTTGAATCAATGACTTGGTCAATGCGCGGCAGGGGGAACGGATCCTTCGGGCAATGCTTGTTCAAGCCGGAGTAATCGATGCACATTCTTAGTATTTCAGTGTTCTTTTTGGGTACAAGGACGGGATTTGCGACCCAATCGGTGTGGATAACTTCTATTACAAAACCTGCCTCTAGTAACTTAGCTAGTTCCATTCCTATGGCGCGGCGCTTCTTATCTCCAAAGCGTCGCATAGCTTGCTTCACCGGTTTAGCCCCCGGATTTATGTTGAGGTAGTGCTCGGCGAGTTCCCTAGGTACTCCGGACATGTCAGAAGGTTGCCATGCGAAGATATCCATGTTAGCGCGGAGGAACTCGACGAGCGCGTCTTCCTATTTGGGGTCCATGTTGGCTCCGACTGAAACCTGCTTGGAAGGGTCGCCTTTGATGAGGTCGTGCTTCTTGGTTTCTATCGCGGCCTTGAAGGAGGTCTTCTGTTCGGAGATCTGCTTTTTGGTGGTCTGCATCTCAGTCGGATCCACCGCGGCTCTGTAGCCTTTCAGCTCCTCTCCAGATATCACAGACTCTGCGAAGGCGGCTTCGCCTAACTCGCACTCATGAGCCTTTTTGTAGTCTCCGGATACGGTAATCATACCCTTAGGACCCGGAATCTTGAGCTTGTTGTAGATGTAGCACGCTCTCGCATGGAACTTGTGGTAGGTGGGCCTGCCGAAGATGACGTGGTAGGAGCTCTTGAAGGGCACAACTTCAAACGTGATCTTCTCTTCGCGGAAATTATGAACATCGCCAAAAGCCACGGGAAGTGTGATGCTGCCGAGGGAATTCGCCTTCTTACCCGGAACCACGCCATGAAACTCAGTGTTGCTGTGTTTGAGCTGTTCCTTGGTGAGGTTCATCCGCTCTAGAGTCTCCAGGTACATGATGTTCAAGCTGGCTCCACCATCCATGAGGCACTTGGAGAAGTCATACCCGTCTATGCGAGGACTTACAACCAGGGCGTAGCATTCTTTTGGCACAATGGCAGGGTGATCCTCCCTATCAAATGTGCACGGGATTTCCGACCACCTGACATACTGCGGCACAGCCGGAACTGTGGCCTTCAGGATCCGGGTAGCTGACTTGGCAGCGCGGACTGTTGGGGTTCCGAGGAAAGTGTGGTAAGCCCCCACGCTCTTTTTCTCGAATGGGTTGGATTTACCTGCGGATCCTACCTTGGGATCCGGCGAGTTATCATCCTCGTCCATCGCCTCGGAACTATCTTCCTCTTTGTCCTTGTTCTTGCCCTTGCCTCCCTTGCCGCGTGGGCGGTGCTTCCGGGCTCGCTTGTATCCTGCCTCCGGGTCGTTCTTTAGATCATTGACCCACTTGCAGTTGCGGTTGGTGTGAGTGGACTTCCCTGTAACCGGATCCAGGTGGGCCAGGCAGGGCATGTCTCTGTACTCCTCGTAGGTTTGCGGGGCGCGGGATCCGCCAGCTGTGACCTCAGTGGCATGCTGCTGACCCCTGCTGGCTCCGCCTCCACGGCCGCGTCCTCTTCCGCGTCCTGAACCTCCGCGTTGAAACGCCATGGCGACCATCTCGGATCCACCACTCTTCTGGTCATCAGGGTTCTTGCGCTTATGGCTGCTGCTGTTACCGTTATCACGGTTCTTCTTTTGTTGATGCAGGGGGATTGCTGTAGCTGCGAGATCACCGCCTGCGTCATCATCGGCGGCAGTATGATCACTGGCAATGGAGATCATTTCATCCAAAGTCAGCTTGTTTGAGTTAGCCAAACGAGTGAGCGTATGCCTCAGCAATCCTCCCCTCTGCAGTCCACCAATGAAGGCGTACATGGCGGTGGTGTGGTCGACGTTTTCGCACTCGTTCCTGCATGCCAACCATCGTGTGAGGTAGTTTCTTGAGGTTTCTCCTTTCTTCTGGATGCAGGCTTGCAGGTCGCTTGCCGTGGCAGGTCTTTTGTAGGTGCCTCTGAAGTGTTTCTCAAAAGCGGTCTTCAGGTCGAACCAGCAAAAGATGGAGTTCTTCTCGAGGTCACTGAGCCAGATCCGGGCTGGACCTACAAGGTACAACTGGAGCATGCGGCAGGCGATGTTAGGGGTTCCTCCGGCAAAGGTTACTGCATTATAGTAATCCTCAATCCAGGTATCCGGCCTTTCGGTGCCATCATAATGCTTCAGGTTTCCGGGTAGCTTGAGGTTCATCCTTGGCTTTGGTTCCTCTCGAATCATCCTGCCAAAGCACTTCGGACCAATGTAGTCGGTTCTGTATTCGTTAAGGCGAGCCGTGGCGAGGAGATTGTGAGCTAGAGCGAGATCTCCGGCCGTCGCCTCCGCCTCCACCTCCGCCGCCACCGCTAGGTGGTGGTGAGGGAGACCTGCGAGGTGGTCGGTCCGATTTCTTGCTTCCGCCTTCCAATTCTCCTCGGCCTTCCCGGTGCTGGCTCCGGCTTCTGTGGCTGCCTTCGCCGTGGCGCTGGCTGCCCTGGTCGTTCCGGCTCCGGCGAGGCTCCGGGTCGCGGCTCCGGCGAGGCTCTGGGTCGCGTTCCTCATTCCGACTCCTCCTGGGCTCGGGCTCACGGTCGTTGTTCTGGTTCCGGCGAGGTTCCGGCGCGCGCTCCCTGTTTCTGTTTCTTGGCAGCACGTTGTCGCGGATAACAATCCCACCATGCCCTGGGGGTCTGGTGTTTCCGGCTGGACTACGGCGGCGAGGGGGTCGCGGGTAACCATTAGGCGGAGGAGAAGGGTTGCGATATTTATCTCGTCCAGAGTACATTGCATCCTTTCCCTTTCTTGGATCTGACGAAGGCGTCTTTGACGGAACAGGGATCGGATTTGGGTGTTCCCTGGTTTTTCTTCTGCGCTCCGAGGATCCGGTGTGTGATTCATCGTCGTGATGTTGATCGGCGCGAGCGTCCTTCTGCGCGGTAGATACACAGTTATCCGGATTGGATTCTAACCTGCGCGAGGTATCCGCCTTGCTTTGCTGCTGCATTGCTGAAGCGACAAGTTTGCGGAGGTAGTTGATATCAACCTCTTCGTCCTTCTTCTTCAATAGCTCCGCAGCTTTTAGCATGTTGTCCTTTGGGGTTTCCAGCGGCTGCTGCTCTGCGGGCGTGGCGAAGTTGATTCTGCGAGGCGGAATTGCTTCTCTAACGATTCGATCAGCCTCCGCCTGCGCATAAGTCATCTTTACTTCCCACTCTTGCCTCATGCTCTTGACATGCTCGAGTGTGTCAGCAATTTTGCGATCCTGTCTGTCGAAGTGGTCCATCAAACTTGCAGCTTCTGCCCTTTCATCCCTTAATGCGGCTGCGGTATTGGCGAGCTTCTTGGCTGTGGCCAGCATTTCCTTTCTAGTGGCCTCTAGAGCCTCCGGATCTGCGGCGTCGCCCGAGGTTATAGGTTTGTTAAGAACTGCTCGTGCAACCATCTCTTCAGGTGACAGGAGTTCCTCCGAGGAAGAATCCCTGCGGGGTCGCTCCCGTGACATTGGAGATCCTTGGCGGGATGGCTGAGGGTCAGATTGGTTGGTTGCCTCTTCTGATCCAGGTTGTCCCAGCGCTGCTACGGTTGCGAGAACCTGCTTAGGCTAGGCGGAGTCGACTTCAGGCTGATCACCGAAACCGTACTCCCCTAGCTTGCGGTTAAACTCGTCAGTATCCATGGAGGGGGTATCTCCGAAAATTGGGCTCAGATTGCCCAAAATCGACTCTTCAACCGGAGTTTCGCTTTCTCCGACAGGCTCAGCCTGATCCAGATCCGCGTCGTTTTCCGGTACCTCTACCTGCTCAGGACCAGCTCCGTCTTCTTGAGGGGCGGTTCCGGCGGTATGGGCCAAGAAGTGTACGAAGTGGCACCTCTGCTTTTCTAACACCTGGGAGACCCAGGCGGATCTGCATTGGTCTTCCACCGTTGTTTCCTGCTCAGGGGCGGATTGGGTGGGCTTTGAAAATTCCAGATCCGAGGCGGAATCTTCCTTGGGAAGCTCCTGCATCTCAGATCGGATCTTCGTGACAGCGTCCAGCTCTGCGGCGGTCGCGTCTGCGTTACTTACTAGTGGGTTTCCGTCGGAATCGACGGTTTCCCCGATGAAGATGTGTATGCCGCCAATTGGGATGATGGAGAGCTTGACGGGGTTTGTCCTAGCCGGAATCCAACACTCATCCGGAGGGACGATCGGCAGATTTCCGGCGTAGAGGACGCGCCCCACAGCGATGGTGCCGTCGTAGCTTCCCATGGCGGAACCCTCCCGGTTCTGGCCTCCAGACGCCACAGGCCCCACGGTGGGCGCCAACTATCGTTGCCTAATCGATGGTACCTCGGAGGAGGGATCCTCACGAGGGGGAGAAGAAGTAGGGGCCATAGGGCGGAGTGCACACGGGACGGTGGTATGCGATTTACCCAGCTTCGGAACACCTGCACGATGACAGGGCCTACTGCTGCTTGTCTGGAATTATCTGGGCGCTTTCGCGTTGTTACAATGAGTTGTGGTTGTGCCTCTAGGGCTCCCAGGATCCGGCTTATATAGGCGCACGGATCTAGGGTTTACACGGAGAGTCCTAGCCGGAATACAAGTTGCCTAACTACGGTACAATGTCTTGCCATGTACGTCAAGGATCCGCCTTCCTCCAAATACGTGCTGGATCCGGATACTTCATGGGCTGTCACGGATCCGGCCTCCTTCGTAGGTCGGTTGATATCCGGCTTTCTGTTCCTGGGCTGGACTTCATCCTTCATGATCTACAGCAACTGGGCCGCCCGATGGGCCACATGCCTCACCACCAACTATGGGCCACCCGGGCTTGCCGGATCCAGGCCATGCCATTGATATACCCACAAAGTATACCCACAACAGTCCTCAACGTGGCATGAGATCGAAAGAAAAATGCAAGTGACCAAATATCAGGAGCCAAAAATAATTCAAGAAAAGAAACTTGATTGTACATAGAGGATGACATGCGGGTCCCATTTAGCAGCAGCGGTATCACCGTTTGAGAGGCTGCACGGGATCGAAAGAAAAATGCAAGTGACCAAATATGAGGTTCCAAAAATATCCTAGAAAAGAAAGTTTTATAGTACATAGAGGATGACATGCGGGTCCCATTTAGCAGCAGCGGTATCACCGTTTGAGAGGCTGCACGGGATCGAAAGAAAAAGGCAAGTGACCAAATATGAGGTTCCAAAAAAAATCCTAGAAAAGAAAGTTTTATAGTACATAGAGGATGACATGCGGGTCCCATTTAGCAGCAGCGGTCTCACCGTTTGAGAGGCGGCAGGGGATCGAAAGAAAAAGGTAAGTGACCAAATATGTGGTGCCAAAAAAAATCCAAGAAAAGAAAGTTTTATAGTACATAGAGGATGACATGCGGGTCCCATTTAGCAGCAGCGGTATCACCGTTTGAGAGGCGGCAGGGGATCGAAAGAAAAAGGCAAGTGACCAAATTTGAGGTGCCAAAAAAACCTCCAAGAAAAGAAAGTTGATTGCTCATAGAGGATGACATGCGGGTCCCAATTAGCAGCAGCGGTGTCAATGTTTCCAAGGCGGCAAGGGATCAAAAGAAAAAGGAAGTAGCCAGAAATCAGGGGGTCAAAAAAATCCAAGAATAGAAAGAATTTTGGTTCATAGAGGATGACATGCGGGACCCATGATCCTGCATCGTAAACGGCTCGATCGGAGAG
This sequence comes from Lolium perenne, assembly GCF_019359855.2. Taxonomy (NCBI): domain Eukaryota; kingdom Viridiplantae; phylum Streptophyta; class Magnoliopsida; order Poales; family Poaceae; genus Lolium; species Lolium perenne. Next base: position 68,065,095 of record NC_067247.2, read on the forward strand.
CGTTGAACGAGATGGCGCGATCGAGAAAAAAAAAACAATGCCAGAGAGGCTGCCATCTGGGCCCTACATCCCTCGGCGGTGCGGATTTGCGTTGACTCGGCCGGCGAACCCGAGAATTCAAGATGCACCACGTCCCGGGCCACCATACGCAACGTTTTGGCCGGTTTCGTCGGGCTAGGTGGCCTCAAAAACGACAAAAAAAACCTTTTGACATGCACAACGGACAGACCCAAAATCGTCGGCCATGGTACACCAGCAACCACGGTGCGACTTCAACTTCGTCGGCCATGGCAACTTTTCTTGTAGTGAATCTCTGTTCTGGCATGCCGCCGGGACGGGGAAGTGCCCCCGGAAGCCATCTCCATCGACGCCATCGCCTCCATCATGCTCCGTGAGTAGTTCCCCCATGGACTACGGATTCTAGCTGTAGCTAGGTGGTACTCTCTCTCTCTCATGTACTTCAATACAATGATCTCATGAGCTGCCTTACATGATTGAGATTCATCTGATGTAATCGGTGTTGTGTTTGTTGGGATCCGATGGATTGTTACATTATGATTAGTCTATCTATATAAGTTTGTGAAGTTATTGTTGCTGCAATCTTGTTGTGTTTAATGCTTGTCACTAGTGCAAGAGTGGCATGATCTTAGATTTAAGCTCTATACTTATTGCTTAGATTGTATCTACAAATTGTTTGCACATATTGCTGTCCGGAACCCGAGGACCCAAAGTGACAGAAATTGGGACAACCGGAGGGGAAGACTGTGATATGAGGATCACATGTTTTCACCAAGTGTTAATGCTTTGCTCTGGTACTCTATTAAAAGGAGTACCTTAATTGCCAGTAGATTCCCTTGAGGCCCGGCTGCCACCGGCTGGTAGGACAAAAGATGTTATGCAAGTTTCTCATTGCGAGCACGTATGACTATATATGGAAAACATGCCTACATGATTAATAATCTTGATGTTCTGTCTTAATGCTATTTCAATCCTATCAATTGCCCAACTGTAATTTGTTCACCCAACACTTGTCACTTGTTATTGGAGAGTTACCACTAGTGAAGATAGCTGGGAACCCCGGTCCATCTCTCATCATCATATACTCGTTCTATATGTCATTGGAAGTAGTATCAACTTTTTTCTGGTGCCATTGCCTCTGTGTTACTGTTACTGCTGATGTGTTACTGTTACTATTGCTCTCATATTACTGCTGCTTTCACATCACCCCTGTTACTAGTGCTTTTCCAAGTGCAGCTGAATTGACAACTCAGTTGTTAAGGCTTATAAGTATTCTTTACCTCCCCTTGTGTCGAATCAATAAATTTGGGTTTTACTTCCCTCGAAGACTGTTGCGATCCCCTATACTTGTGGGTTATCAAGACTATTTTCTGGCGCCGTTGCCGGGGAGGCATAGCTCTACTCATAAGTTCACCTGGGGAGTACACTCTACCTCTCTCTCTGTTTTATTTTGTTTTGTTTTGCTTAGTTTACTTTTGTCTAGTTTACTTGTGCTTAGTTTATTTCTGTCTAGTATTATTTTGCCTAGTTTACTTTTGCTTAGTTTCTTTTTGTCTTGTTTTATTTTTCTTATATACCCAAAAATCCATAAAAATTTGAAAAACCGAAAAATTAAAAACTGTTGTTATGGGAGAACCCACAACCTATTTGGAGCTTATTGAAATATATAATAATTATAGAGAATCAAGAACGGGTAAAGTCATGAGTGTTGTGATAGAAAAATTGAATACAATTGCTAAAATCTTGCTTAAACGCCATGATATAAACTGTTGCTCTCAACAGGATACTAAACATCTGAAATTCCAATGTGGCTTTAGTGAAGAAGTTTTAATTAAGAACTATAATTGGAATAACTATATTCATTTTGGGTTCGAAGAGGTAGAACAATTTGTCTTATTTATGGGAGCCTCTGAGATCGAATCCTTCATGTCTAAAAATTATGAAACTTGTGTTGTTTGTAAGGACCTTAAAGATTATGTCTCTTCTATCCTTAATTTTTGCATAGAAAGTTACAGTGATAATCCTTATATCATTGATTATAAAGAGAGACTCATTAATGCACAAGAATGCACTCACAATTTGCAGGAACCTGTGGAAGAAGAAATTGATGAACCTGAAAGCTCATTGGATGAAAAAGAGGAGGAAATTAATGAACCTGAAAGCTCATTGGATGAAAAAGAAGAGGAGAGTGATGAACAAAAGGAGGAAGAATGGATTAGCTACCCATGCCAACCTTCTAATGAGAGTAACTCTTTATCTCTTACACTATTTGATTGTCCTCCATGCTTACCAAAGGTGGATGAATGTTATGTTCCTGTGGATTCTCTTGAAATATTACCGATGAGTAAAACTTGTGAGAATAATTATGCTACTGTTATCTATGATAATCCATGCTACTTTGATAAATCTTATGATAATGCTTTGTTTGTGCCTGATGTCGAAGTGCATGGTACTAAAGAGTTTTGCTTAGCAAATGTTTATGATAAAGCTCTAGATGATGGTCCTATGTTACTTGATAATATTAATTGTACTACTAATGAAAATGGGATTGGAGAGGTCTTGACTTTATCTAGGAGTCCCATATCTCTTGAGATTGATCAATCATCTTGTTATATTATTAATAAAAGTGGGTTTGAAAGTTTTAATCCCACTATTTTTGAGCTTGATAAAAATTATGTGTTTATGGATCATGAGAAACATGCTTTATGTGATAGTTATATTGTTGAGTTTATTCATGAAGCTACTGAAAATTATTATGAGAGAGGAAAATATGGTTGTAGAAATTTCCATGGTACTAAAACACCTCTCTATATGCTGAAAATTTTGAAGTTACTCTTGTTTTATCTTCTTATGCTTGTCACTTTGTTCTTCATGAATTTATTTGTGTACAAGATTCCTATGCATAGGAAGTGGGTTAGACTTAAATGTGTTTTGAACTTGCTTTTTGATGCTCTCTTTTGCTTCAACTCTCATTCTTATGTGAGCATCATTAAAATTGATGAGCCCATCTTAATGGCTATAAAGAAAGCACTTCTTGGGAGATAACCCATGTCTTTATTTTGCTACTGTTTTGTTGTGTCTTGGAAGTTGTTACTACTGTAGCAACCTCTCATTATCTTTATTTTATTGCATTGTTGTGCCAAGTGAAGTCTCTAATAGAAGGTTGATACTAAATTTGGATTTCTGCGCAGAAACAGATTTCTTGCTGTCACGAATTTGAGTAGGACTCTCTGTAGGTAACTCAGAAAAATCTGCCAATTTACGTGAGTGATCCTCAGATATGTACGCAAATTTCATTAGTTTTGAGTTTTCTGATTTGAGCAAGGGAAGTACCTCTTAAAAATTCATCTTTACTGGCTGTTCTGTTTTGACAGATTTTGTCTCTTTTTTTAGCCATGGTTTGTGAAAGCAAAGGTTGGAAGGAGTGTCACCCAAAAATAAAAATTTCATGGGAGCCGCTCTTTGAAAGTCTGTCTGGCAAGGGGGTTAGAGTGCCCACTACCATTCGTTGACAACAACAAACACCTCTCAAAACTTTACTTTTATGCTCTCTATATGATTTCAAAACTTAAAAAGCTCTAGCACATGATTTAAGCCCTGCTTCCCTCTACGAAGGGCCTTTCTTTTACTTTATGTTGAGTCAGTTTACCTACTTCCTTCCATCTTAGAAGCAAACACTTGTGTCAACTGTGCATTGATCCTTACATACTTGCTTATTTGCACTCATCATATTACTTTGCGTTGACAATTATCCATGAGATATGCATGTTGAAAGTTGAAAGCAATTGCTGAAACTTAAATCTTCCTTTGTGTTGCTTCAATGCCTTTACTTTGAATTTATTGCTTTATGAGTTAACTCTTATGCAAAACTTTTTGATGCTTGTCTTGAAAGTACTATTCATGAAAAGTTTTGCTATATGTTATCTATTTGTTAGCAAATATAGATCATTGCTTTGAGTCACTTCATTCATTTCATATGCTTTACAATAGTATGATCAAGGTTATGTAAGTAGCATGTCACTACAGAAATTATTCTTTTTATCGTTTACCTACTCGAGGGCGAGCAGGAACTAAGCTTGGGGATGCTGATACGTCTCCAACGTATCTATAATTTCTGATGTTCCATGCTTGTTTTATGACAATACCTACATGTTTTGCTCACACTTTATAATGATTTTATGCATTTTCCGGAACTAACTGATATGTCTCCAACGTATCTATAATTTCTGATGTTCCATGCTTGTTTTATGACAATACCTACATGTTTTGCTCACACTTTATAATGTTTTTATGCGTTTTCCGGAACTAACCTATTAACAAGATGTCGCAGTGCCAGTTCCTGTTTTCTGCTGTTTTTGGTTCCAGAAAGGCTGTTCGGGCAATATTCTCGGAATTCGATGAAACGAATACCAAACATCATAATTCACCGAGATGGACTAGAACACCGAAGGGGAGACGGAGAGGAGGCCCAGGGCCCCCACACCACAGGGCCGCACGGGCAGGCCCCTGGCCGCACCGGCCTATGGGGAGGGCTCCCTGGTGCCCCTCCTGCGCCGCCTCTTTGCCTATAAGACCCCTTTCGACCTAAAAACGCGATACGGATTGACAAACTCCAATTCTGGGGGGGACAGAAGTCTCTGTTCCGGCACGCCGCCGGGACGGGGGATTGCCCCCGGAAGCCATCTCCACCGCCATCTTCACCGCCATCGCTGTCTCCATGATGAGGAGGGAGTAGTTCTCCCCCGGGGCTGAGGGCTCTACCGTAGCTATGTGGTTCATCTCTCTCTTTGTGATCTAGTTGAAAATCATCTATGTGCTACTCTAGTGATGTTATTAAAGTAGTATATTCCTTCTCCATGATGTAATGTTGACAGTGTGTGCATCATGTAGTACTTGGTATAAGCTATGATTGTGATCTCTTGTAGATTATGAAGTTAACTATTACTATGATAGTATTGATGCGATCTATTCCCCCTTTCATAGCTGATGTTGACAGTGTGCATGCTATGTTAGTACTCGGTCTAAATTGCAATGGTCTATCATGCACTCTAAGGTTACTTAAATATGAACTCCGGATGTTGTGGAGCTTGTTAACTCCGGCATTGAGGTGCTCTTGTAGCCCTACACAATGAATGGTGTTTGTTATCCAACAAGAGAGTGTAGAGTAGTTTCAGTTATGTGATCAATGTTGAGAGTGTCCACTAGTGAAAGTAGGATCCCTAGGCCTTGTTTCTAAGCATCGAATCGCCGTTTATTTACTGTTCTGTTGCATGTTTACTCGCTGCCATATTTATTTCAGATTGCTATTGCCACTCATATCCATCCATATTACTTGTATTTCACTATCTCTTCGCCGAACTAGTGCACCTATACATCTGACAAGTGTATTAGGTGTGTTGGGGACACAAGAGACTTCTTATATCGTGATTGCAGGGTTGCTTGAGAGGGATATCTTTGACCTCTTCCTCCCTGAGTTCGATAAACCTTGGGTGATTCACTTAAGGGAAACTTGCTGTTGTTCTACAAACCTCTGCTCTTGGAGGCCCAACACTGTCTACATGAAAAGAAGTGTGCGTAGACACCAAGCTATTTTCTGGCGCCGTTGCCGGGGAGGAAAGGTAAAACGGCACTCACACTCCGGACCCCGGCAACTAAGCTATTTTCTGGCGCCGTTGCCGGGGAGGTAAGGTAAAAGGTATTCACATCCTCTGACTACTAAGCTATTTCCTAGCACTGTTGCCGGTGTGTGAGTGCTCGAAGCTATTTCCTTTAGATCCTGCAATTGCATCTTTTTGTTTCTTGTTTTTCACTAGTTAGGCATAATGGAAAACAACTGTGAGCTTTTTAATCTATTTCCTGAGTTAAGACATGGATTGTTTGATGCGAAAATTAAAAAACCTATGGAACCTTATTTGCATGCTAGCAGCAATGATATTAGTATGAACGCTTTGAACACCATTGTTGCTAATGCTATGGAAAATTCTAAGCTTGGGGAAGCTGGTTTTGATGAGCATGATATTTTTAGTCCCCCAAGCATTGAGGAGAAAATTTTCTTTGATGATACTTTGCCTCCTATTTATGATGATTATAATGATAGTGGTATTTTGGTGCCGCCTACTATGGAGGATAAATTTTATTATGATTATACTATGCCTCCTACACTTGATGAGAATAATAATGATAGCTACTTTGTTGAATTTGCTCCCACTACAATTAATAAGAATGACTATGCTTATGTTGGGAGTAGTAATAATTTTATGCATGTAGCTCATAATAAGAATGTTTCATTTGATAGTTATATTGTTGAGTTTGTTCATGATGCTACTGAAAATCTTTATGAGAGAGGACAATATGGTTGTAGGGATTTTCATGTTACTAAAACACCTCTCTTTTTGCTGAAAATCTTGAAGTTGCGCTTGTCTAGTTTTCCTATGCTTATTGCATTATGCCTACATGACTTGTTTATTTACAAGATTACTTTTCATAGGAAGTGGGTTAGGCTTAAATGTGTTTTGAATTTTCTTTTTGATGCTCTCTTTTGCTTCAACTCTTATTTTTTGCGAGTGCATCATTAAAATTACTGAGCCCATCTTAATGGCTATAAAGAAAGCACTTCTTGGGAGATAACCCATGTTTTTATTTTGCTACTGTTTTGTTGTGTCTTGGAAGTTGTTACTACTGTAGCAACCTCTCCTTATCTTTATTTTATTGCATTGTTGTGCCAAGTAAAGTCTTTGATAGTAAGGTTGATACTAGATTTGGATTTCTGCGCAGAAACAGATTTCTATCTGTCACGAATTTGGGCAGGGTTATTGTCGGGGGGAAGACCCCGGATAGGGCAATGGACGCGGAGCAGCCGGCTGGCCACTGGCCGGCTCGCGGCAAAAGCCGGCTGAAGAGCAGCCGGCTTGCGCTGTGGCCGGCTGGTCCGGAAGCCGGCTGGCTCTAGGTCCTAGTCGGCCTGGCTACGGCCACCAATGCTGTAGCTGGGCCGGCTTCTACAAGCCATATCCGACTGGGGTTTGTACCTCAGACCGACTCGAAGCTGGCGAGTCTTGCACTGGAAGGAACCGGGTTGGTGATCCGGGTTCCGAAAGTCCACGCTGACTCCATCTTCCGTAAAACGCGGGGCACTGTGGAGCAATAGTGCCACGCGCCGGACAGGCCGTCAGGGCTTACGACGATCCGTACTGGCTACAGTGGCTGACGGCGACAGGGACACCTCCTCTCCATACCGCTGACCGTGGCAGCCGGATGGGACAGGCCACGATGCCTCAACGGCTCCTGACGTCACCGCCTCGGGAAGGAGCAGAAGCCGAGGCCGGCCAAGCCGGCCAGTAAACTATAGGGTCTTATATGTAAAGTGCCGGCGCCTATATAAGCCGCACTACCCCCTCTCGTGCAGGGGATCGATCATTCTTACTTCACTCCACTCACAGAGCTGCCCTGAGAGAGAGACGAACATCTCCCTTAGCCTCCCAGGAGCAGCCGGACACAGCTCTAGGAGCACCATTGTATTGTGTGATCATCATATACACTCATAGCAGGAGTAGAGGTTTTACCTCCATCGGAGGGCCTCGAACCTGGGTACGTCGCCGTGTCGCTCGTGCCCATACCCGCATCCGGATACCGCCGTGAGATCCCTCAGGAACCACTTCGATTAGCCACCCTATGGCATATGCCGTGACGACACCACGACATTTGGCGCCCACCGTGGGGCCCTCAGCATCCTCGGCCGGTGTTTTCATCCGGACGGGCCTCACCATCACCACCGGCGAGCGAGTCGCTTCAGGATTGATCTGGAGATTCGGCTCCCTCAACTGCGTCAGCGACAACGCTGGCTGCTTCGCTGACCGGCCCTTCCCAGCCGGCGGCAGCGTCATCTCCTTCGGCGGCCACGACGTCTACGTCGCTACCGTCGCACCGCCGCGCTACCCGCGACAGGTCCTGCGCTGCGCAAGCCCTCCTCCGCGAGCCGGCAGCAGCGCACCCGCCAGCCCCATCGTCGTGCAAGTCATGATGGCTGGCGAGGAGCTCCCCACCAAGAACCCGCGCACCCGTGGCCCCAACCTGGAGCGTAACGTCGACCCCAACGCCTCCGGATCGGGCCCAAAGGCGCCACCGCCATCGTCCCGGCTGGACGAAGTCCGGGCGAAGCTGAGCACCCCGCTCACGCCTGGCGGCGACCCCACCACCATCGAGGCAGATCTGGAGGCGCACCGCCAGCTCCTCCTCAAGCAAACCGAAGAACTGGCTGCTGCTAAGCGCCAGATGGAGATCACCCAGCGCGAGTACAACCGCGCCCACGGCCTCACTCCAGGCGGCGACGGTCCCAGCCGAGCCGGTCAGATCCGCCGCAGAGGCCGCGACCTTGGCGCTGAGATCGCCCGCGACGGCGCTCCTTCGCCGACTACGTCGCGGAGCTACCCGTCTACAACACCCCCGACAAGAACATGCGCGCGGCACAAGCCGCCGCAGAAGAGCTGAACCGCCTTGAAGGCGAAGAGTTACGCCGCCAAACCATGCGGGTGACTGAGCTGCTCAACGCAGCCAACAAGCAGGCGGCCGACCCCAGGTACGTCAATGCCCCCAGAGCTTCTCACGCTCGTGGCGCTGCAGGCAACGACAGGGAAGGCGCCAGGGACACGGCCGAGTCCGCCTCCCCAGCACCAAGCCGGCACCGTGACTCCCGGGCCACGCACGCAAGTTCGGGCCGGCCGAGCCACCAGCCGAGCGGCAGCAGCCGCAGCCGGCCTCCCCCGAGCCGGAACCAGGAGCAAGACTCCGAGCCCCGCCGTCAGCACCGGCCGGCTCCAGAAGCAGCCGGCACACGCCAGCCGGCACGCTCCCGGCTGGGCCCCCGTATCGAGCCCACCGACGCCAGAGACCGCCTCGATCGGCTGGTCGAATCCCGCATCGCGGAAGAGGAGGCGCCGGCTTGCCCTAAGTGCTTCGGGCCCCGCATCGCCAACGAGCCCGTACTCGACGGCTTCCAGCTCCCCCGCGACACGCCCAAGTACGATGGCACCGCCAAGCCGGAGGACTGGCTGCAGGACTACTCCACCGCAGTCGGCATCTCTCGAGGCAACAAGCGATGGGCGGTACGCTACTCCCCCCCGATGCTGGTCGGCTCCGCCCGCACCTGGCTCAACAACCTGCCAGCCGGCAGCATCAACGGCTGGCTGGATTTCGAAGAGGCTTTCGTCAGCAACTTCACCGGCACCTACCGCCGGCCGGGTCGCCCTCAGCAGCTTGAGATGTGCAAGCAGGGCCCGGACGAGACGGATCGCGCGTACCTGACGCGCTGGTGCGAGATGCGCAACTCCTGCGAGGGCGTGCACGAGATCCAGGCCATCAGCTTCTTCATGGGAGGCTGCCGGCCAAACACCATGCTGTGGCACAAGCTGCGCCGTAGTGACCCCAAGTCGATGGCCGCCTTGATGGCCATCGCGGACAAGTACGCGCTGGCCGAAGAAGCCGGCAAGGCGCCGGCTGACCCAGCACCGGCTCCCTCCAGGCAGGACCACCACAAGCCGGCTGAGCACAAGCCGGTAGACGGCGCCTCTCATGGCAGCCGGCGGGACAACTACCGCGGCAAGCGTCACAGTGACCAGCCGGACCGCCGGTACGGCTCCGCCCACGTAGCCGCCGTGGCAGACAACGCGGCAGGCGGCAGCCGCCGCCAGAAGCAAGACCGGCAGTGGAAGCCGAAGTACACCTTCGAGCAGATGCTCGACTCGCCGTGCAAGTACCACAGCGGCAAGAACCCCTCCAACCACACCACCCGCGACTACCACTTCATGAAGCGGCTGACAAGCGGTGAACCTCTCCCGCCTCCACCCCCGCCCCCACCAGCCGGCGGGCCGGGTGGCGCAGCCGGCGCGGAGAACGCCAACCTCGAGCACCACGAGGCTAACCAAGTGCACCATGCCGGCCGATATCTGGCCGAAGATGCTACCTACATCATCTTCACCTCCGAGCCTGAGGACAAGACGAGCCAGCAGAGCCGTTCCCTCGAGGTCAACGCGGTCATACCGCCGGTCCCCCAGTACCTAAACTGGTCAGAGCAGGCCATCACTTTTGATCGCCGCGACACACCAGCTGTCCTGCCGAAGCCGGGCAGCTACGCCATGGTCCTCGACCCCACCATCGGCACAACCCGGCGCAGCGTGCGTTTTTCGCGCGTCCTCATCGACGGCGACAGCAGCATCAACATCCTCTACCGCGACACCGCCCGCAAGCTGGGCATCCAGGAGGCCGAGTTGCGCCCCACCCCCACCGTCTTCCACGGCATCGTGCCAGGCCACTGCTGCCAGCCGATCGGCCGGATCACGCTGGAGGTGATGTTCGGGAAGCCGGATCACTTCCGCACCGAGAGAATCGAGTTCGAGGTGGTGGACCTCGTGAGTCCCTACCACGCGCTCCTGGGCAGGCCGGCCCTGACCAAGTTCATGGCGGTGCCCCATTATGGGTACCTGAAGATGAAGCTGCCTGGCCCCAAGGGGGTCATCACCGTAGCCGGCGACTATCGCCGCTCCATGGACTGCGCCACGCAGAGCTCCAAGATGGCCCAGACGCTGGTCATCGCCACCGAGAAGCAGCTCATCCACGACGCCGTCGCCCTCGCCAAAGCCGCGCAGACAGACATGCCGGCTGCAGGCAACCCGGCTGGGACGACTCACTTCCAGCCGGCCGACAACACCAAGAAGATCCTGCTGGACCCGGCGCAGCCGGACAAGTACGTCACCATCGGTGCCGGCTTGAGCAGGAAATAGGAAAGCGAGCTCACCAGCTTCCTCCGTGAGAATCGGGACATCTTCGCATGGACTCCAAGAGACATGCCGGGTGTGCCGAGGGAGTTGGCTGAGCACCACCTCCACGTCCGGCCTGAAGCCAAGCCGGTGAAGCAGCCTCTCAGGCGCTTCGCCGAAGAACGAAGGAAGGCCATCGGTGAAGAAATCGCCCGGCTCCTAGCTGCCGGCTTCATCATGGAAGTGCTGCACCCGGACTGGTTGGCGAACCCGGTCCTGGTTTTGAAGAAGAACGGCTCCTGGCGCATGTGTATCGACTACACCAGCCTGAACAAGGCGTGCCCGAAGGATCCCTTCCCCTGCCGCGCATAGATCAAGTCATAGACTCGACTGCCGGCTGTGAACTGTTGTCTTTCCTAGACGCCTATTCAGGCTACCACCAGATTCCTTTGAATCCGGCTGATCAAATAAAGACTTCGTTCATTACCCCGTACGGGGCTTATTGCTACACGACTATGCCGTTCGGCTTGAAAAATGCAGGCGCCACCTACCAAAGGTGCATGCAAAAATGCTTGCAGGATCAAATCGGCAGAAACATTCACGCATACGTGGATGATGTCGTTGTAAAGACCAAGGAGACGACTACCCTCCTTGATGACCTGAGAGAAACCTTCACCAATCTGAGAAGATTTCGGATGAAGCTCAACCCGGCCAAGTGCACATTCGGCGTGCCGTCTGGCCAGCTCCTCGGCTACCTCGTCTCTCAGCGAGGGATCGAAGCCAACCCGGACAAGATCAGTGCCCTGGAGAAGATGGAACTGCCGCAGTGCCTCAAGGACGTCCAGAAGTTCGCTGGCTGCCTGGCTTCCTTGAGCCGCTTCGTCAGCCGGCTGGGAGAAGGCACTGCCCCTGTATCAATTGATGAAGAAGGCGGACAAGTTCGTCTGGTCACCGCAGGCGGAGGAAGCTTTCCGTGACTTGAAGCGCGTGCTCTCAACCGCGCCAATCCTTGCAACGCCGGCTTCAATGGAGCCGATGCTGTTGTACATCGCAGCCACCAATCGAGTGGTTAGCGTTGTCCTGGTGGTGGAGCGCAAAGAAGACGGCAGGGAGCAGCTGGTCCAGCGTCCAGTCTACTACCTTAGCGAAGTGCTCTCCCAGTCAAAGAAAAACTACCCCCACTACCAGAAGGTCACCTACGGCGTCTACATGGCGGCCAAGAAGCTCAAGCACTACTTCCAAGAGCACCTCATCAAGGTGGTTGCCACAGCGCCCTTGGCGGAGATCATCGGCAGCAAGGATGCCAACGGCCGGGTTGCCAAGTGGGCCCTGGAGCTAGCCGCCCACACCATCCTCTACGAGCCACGCACAGCCATCAAGTCGCAGATCCTCGCGGACTTCTTCGTCGACTGGGCCGAGATGCAGTACCTGCCGCCTGTGCCGGATTCCACACACTGGAAGATGCACTTTGACGGTTCGAAGATGCGCAACGGCTTGGGAGCCGGCATCATCCTCACCTCTCCCAAGGGAGATCGGCTGGACTACGTCCTACAGATCCACTTCGCCGCATCCAACAATGTGGCGGAATATGAAGCGCTCATTCATGGGTTGAAGCTGGCCAAGGAGATTGGCGTGCGTCGCATACTTTGCTTCGGCGACTCCGACTTGGTCATACAGCAAGCATCTGGCGACTGGGACGCGAAGGACGCCAACATGGCCTCATACCGCTTCCATGTCCAGCAGCTATCCGGCTTCTTCGACGGCTGCGAATTCCACCATGTGCCACGAGCAAACAACGAGGCGGCTGACGCCTTATCCAAGATTGGTTCAACCCGGCAAGCCATTCCGCCGGGCATCGCCTTGGCGGTTCTCAAGAAGCCGTCCATCATACCGTCACCGGATTCGGATTCAATATTCGTGCCGGCTGACCCGGGGGCTGCTCAGCCGAACCCGGGGGCTTCATCGCCCAAGTCGGGGGCTAACAAGCCGAACCCGCCGGCTACCATGCCGAACCCGGGGACTTCTCAGTCCAACCCGAGGGCTTCATCGCCAAACTCGGGGGCTAGCAAGTCGAACCCGCCGGCTAGCAAGCCGAACCCGGCGACCATGCAGTCGGATCCGGAAGCTCCCACGCAGGAGGCCCTGTTGGTTAGCGTATTTGAGATAAGATGCGTACCTTCATGGGCACAAGAATTCCTCTCCTACCTCACCGACGGTGTGCTGCCTGAGGATAGAGTCCAGGCCAGGCAGATTGAGAGAAGGGCCAAGGCCTATACAATCATCAACCACCAGCTGTACAAACGCAGCGTAAGTGGGGTGTTCCAGCGGTGCGTCGAGCCGGCTGAAGGGATTGAACTCCTACGGGAAATCCATCAAGGAGAGTGCGGACATCACGCCTCATCCAGAGCCATAGTGGCCAAAGCCTTCCGGCACGGTTTTTACTGGCCGACTGCGCTCAGAGACGCAGAAGAGTTGGTGAAGAGGTGCAACGGCTGTCAGCGCTTCGCAAAGAAAAGACACCAGCCGGCTTCCGCCTTGAAAACCATCCCCATCACATGGCCATTTGCCGTATGGGGCTTGGATATGGTAGGCCCATTCAGAACGGCGCGAGGCGGCATGACACACCTCTTGGTGATGATTGACAAATTCACCAAGTGGATCGAAGCCAAGCCAATCAAGAAGCTGGATGGCTCCACAGCCGTCACATTCCTCAAGGAAATCATCGTGAGGTTCGGCTACCCCCACAGCATCATCACTGACAACGGCAGCAACTTCTCCCAAGGCATCTTCTCTCGCTATTGCGGAGAAATGGGGATCCGGATGGCCCTATCTTCTGTGGTGCACCCAGAGTCCAACGGACAAGTGGAAAAGGCTAACGGCTTAGTCCTAGCCGGCATCCGGCCCCGGCTGGTGGAGCCGCTCGAGCGAGCAGCCGGCTGCTGGATTGAAGAGCTGCCCAATGTGCTGTGGAGCCTGCGCACAACGACAAACCGCTCAGTCGGCTTCACACCATTTTTCCTCGTATACGGGGCCGAAGCCGTCCTGCCGACTGATATCGAGCACGACGCGCCAAGGATCAAGCTCTACACTGAAGCCGAGGCCAAAGAAGCTCGCGAAGATGGAGTCGACCTGGTCGAAGAGGCCCGACTGCTGGCCGCGTCTAGATCTACCATTTACCAGCAAAGCCTCCGACGCTATCACAGCCGGAAGGTCCAGCCCTTAGCATTCCGAGAAGGAGACCTAGTGCTCCGGCTGATCCAGCGGACAGCCGGACAGCATAAACTGTCATCCCCATGGGAGGGTCCCTTCATCGTGAGCAAGGCAGTAGGCAATGATTCCTACTATCTCATAGATGCCCAAGAGGCTAAGAAAAACAAGCCGGACAAGGCTGACGAGGAGACTAAACGTCCCTGGAATGTCAACTTACTCCGCCCATTTTACACATGAGAGCAGGAATGTATGTATCCCTTGTATCCCTTCTGTAAGCTACGAAAAAGCACGCGCCAAGAGCGCCATTTCCGACAAGTTTTTCGCGTACTTTACCTCTGTTTCGCCAATTGGCTTGAATCCTCTCACGCGGTCGGCTCAGTAACGTGATCCGGTTTCCGACAGCCGGCTTCCGATCCAGCTACAGACCGCAACCCGGCTGTCCGGCTGGCGGGAGCAAGGCCTAGGGAACCGACACGCGAAAAACGACTAAGGGAAAGAGTAAAAGCGAGTTGACTTGCAACTTTTCAAAAAAGTGCCGGATTGCCGAATTCAGCTCGTTCGACTGAAATACTGTCAGCCTCACCCAGCGGCCCGCTCTTGATCCGGCGACGGATCGCAAGTCGGACGTACGACCGGCAAGAGCACAGCCAAAGAGTGGGGCGGATGGGAAAAAGCGAACGAGTCGAAAGAAAGCAACTCGGCACACAAATGATTAACAAACACATTAAAGTGTGACATAATTAAAGGACGATAATACTCATACATGCGCACCCGGCATCCCGGGGATTTAATAAATTGTCTTGGCAAAAGAACAACTGGAAAGACAGGTAAAACTAAGACGCGGCTGGAGAAGGACCAGCCGGAGGAGCATCCGCGGAGCCGGCTGCCGGGTCGTCTTCGGGCTCGTCTTCCGCCTCCTCATCTTCCATGTAGTCCTCATCGGATGGAGGAGGGTTCGGGTCCGCGACAAAGAGGGCCTTGTCGACGAAGTCGGCGATGGTGCTGGCTCGAGCAAGCCGGGCGGCCTTGTATTCGGCTGGGAGCTTGTCCTCCACGCCGGCTCGCCGGAACTCAAGCTGCCCCAGGTCCACCTCGTTGTACCAAGAGAGGACGAAGGACAGCGCCATGTCGGCGCCAGCGCGCGTGGCCGACTCCTTCCAGTCGAGGAAGCGATCCGGCGCCCGCTCCATCAGGGAGGTAAGGCTGGAGATATCTTGCGGCACCGCCTCCTCAGGCCACAGCATCGGCGCCAGCTCTTCAACCGCCTTCCGGAGCTCCCAGCCGAGCTTGGTGATGGGCTCGACGCGGGCAGCCATGGACGCCATGTGATCCTCCATGGAGAAATACTCCGAGCTGCCCTCGCCGGTCTCCTGCCTCCTAGACTCGCGTGCAACGCCAACGGCTGCCAAAGCCGCGTCCTGCGTCTCCGGGAAGGCCGCTGCAAGACGAAGCAAGTCAGAAATCATCAAAGCCGAAATAAGCTGAAAAATGCAAATTTTCGAAGTCCTAAGCCAAAAGGAAAAGCCTGGCGGCAGCCGGCAAGAACCAACCGCCACCAGCCCGAAGATGGAGATAGCAAAGACATCAGAAGTTTCTGCTGCCGGCTGCCAACGAAAGCCGGCAGCCGACAGCCGAAAGCCGGCAAAGGGAAAGGAACATTAAGGTGCACTCACCCGCCAAGCCGCGATCAAGTGCGCCAATCTCATCCGTCCAGCGCTTGGCGGTAGCCGTCAGCTCCGTGGACTTGGCGGTGACCTCCTCTTGCAGCGCAAGCCGCTGCTTCTCCACCTCCGTTAGCCGCCGGCTCAGATCGTCCACCTTCTCCTTCTCCGCCGTCCTAAGGGAGTTGAGCTCAGAGAGGTGGTTCTGCTCCAGCAGGCGCAGCCGTGCCAGCTCCTGCTCAGCTAGCTTGAGCTTGGCGGCTGAAGAACGGCCCGCCTCCTCGCTCTCGGCGCACTGGGCGCGAGCATCCCGGAGATCCGACTCCAGCCGCGGGACCTTGGCGGCTTCAACTGCGAGGCAGCCGGAAAGAAACGTCAGCCAACGAAGATCCAAAAGAAAATAAGACATCGAGTCGAAAGAGGCAAGAGCTCACCCTTGGCGGCTCCCAGCTCGCGGGCCAAGTCGGCCCGGTCCAGCTTGGCCTTGTGGTAATGGGTAACGGCGCGATTATACAAAGTGGTGCGCCGATCCATCACGGCCTAAGGAAAAAAGAAAGTCAGTCAGCTAGGTGAAACCCGGGCCGGCTCCAAGCAGCCGGCCCATGCCTCGGAGGGCTACCAGGATGATAACCAAATCAAAAAACAGATAAAGCTTACCTTGCCGGCTTCCTCCACCTTGGCAACGCTGGCCGCGGTCTCGGCAGCCCTGGCCTTGAGGTGGGCCTGCAGGCTGGAGAAGAACATCTCCACCGATGCTTGGCCAGGGTTCCCCTCCCGGCTGGTCACCTCGTAGGAGTCGGCGCGGAGCCACGCCTGCTCCATGGTGGCAGCCGAGCCAAGGCTGGAGTCGGAGGCGGACGGCACCTGAAGAAGAAGAGCGCCCTTGGCCACGTGCAGGCCCTGCTGCGACGCCGATGGGGCTTCCGTCCTCACCAGTGCGCGCGAGTCGGCGTCCTCCGTGCGCGCCGGCTCATCCCTTGCCGGCTCCCGCCTGGCTGGCTCATCCCTCGTCGGCTCCGGCGGCGGTGATGCTCCGGGCGCAGCAGACGGCCCAGCCGGCGCAGCTGTCTCCGGCGCTGAGGTGCCCCTCCGGGCTCTCATCCAGCACCACCACGCTTGGCGGGGCGCCGGCTCCGGTCGCAGGCGGCGCGGCTCTGCCGGCTCCGGCTCCGGTCGCGGACGGTGCAGCCCTTCCGGCCCCGGCTCCGGGTGAAGGCGGCATGCCCCGGCCGGCCCCAGCAGCGGGGTCCGGAAGGCGAGTCCGGCGCGGGAACATGTCGTCCGGCGTCGGCTGCCGAGTCGGCTCGACCCGCGTGCCGCGATCGGGCGCTGAGGCCAGCGGCACGGCGAAGGTCGGTGCCCCTGCGGAAGGCGCAGTACCCGCAGGCGGCGGTGGCGTAGGAGCGCGCGATGAAGGCTGCGGCGTCGGCTCCCTCCTTTGGCGCAGCGGCGGCGACGCGACGCGCGGAGCCTGCCGGGAGCCGCCACCCTGGGTAAACTTGATGGGAGCCCTAGCCGGACAAACAAAGAGAAGATAAGCATAAAAAGTAAGGAAAGAAAAGGAATCAAACAAGAAAGAGAACTCACCCGGCCTGCTCCGGAACCTTCTTCGGCTGCTGCCGGCGGAGCTTCTTCGCCTTCGCCTCCAAGGCGGCAGTGGAGCGAGGCTCGCTGGCCCGCTTCTTCCCCTGGCGCACCGAAGTCGCCGTGGTGCTTGGCGGCCTCGCGCGCAGAGGCACGGCCGGGATCGGCCCCGTGCCGGACGTCGCCGGCTCCTCGTCCTCCTGCTGCTCTGGTGAGGGGGGCGGATTGTGCTCCCCCTGGCCGCCTAGATCAGGCGCCTGCAGCAGGTCGTCGTCGCCGGCCGGGTCACCGGCTTGGTCAGCCGGATCGACGTGATCCGGCGTCCACCTCCTCGTCGCCAGGTCGCCGTCCTCGATGTTCTGGCGCTCAAAGAGCTAGAAAGAAAGAAAAAGCATGAGCAAACGACAAGCCAAAAATGGGCAGAAGCAAAAGGAAGTCGGCCTCGCAGCCGCAAGCCGGCAGCCGGCGAAAAACACAAGCTTACCCTTTCGGGCGGGTGGTCCCTGTCGCGGGGCGCCAGCCCGTAGTTCCAGTCGTCCGCCATGTTTGCCTTGGTGATGTTGTTCACCCGGCTGGCCACCTGGGCCTTGGTGAGCACCGCCTTGGACGTCCGGTTCGGGTCGAACCGGCCGGACATGTGCCCGATTTTGTGGGTGCGCCTCTGGAGCGGCAGCACCCGGCGCTCAGCGATGGTGCAGAGGAGATCCTCCGCAGTCAGCCCGCTCTCGACGGCCGCCCCCAAGAAGCCCCAGAGCTGGTTCACCTCGGCGTCCGGATCCGACGTGCGGGCGTTGTAGCTCCAGTTGATCCGGCCGACGGGAGGAGCCGGGTTGAACTCCGGCAGGTTGATCCGGTCGACGAGCTGCCCCTCGTTACGCACGTAGAAGAACGACATCTGCCAGTTCTTCACCGAGTCAACGGTGGGGATCTTGGGGAAGGGCGTACCAGGCCGGGTGTAGATCGAGGCGGCGCCGCAAGCTCGCAGGCGGCCCTCGGTGGTTTGCGCCTTCAAGTAGAACAGCCGGCTCCAGAAGTCGATGTCTGGCCACAAGCCGGCGTAGGCCTCCATGAACGCCACGTAACAGCTGAGGAGGACGCACGCGTTGGCCAGCAGGTGGTGCGGCTGCAGGCCGAAGTTGTCGAGGAACTGCCGGAAGAAGGTTGAAGCCGGTAGGCCCAGCCCGCGATCAAGGTGCGCGCCGAAGACGACGCGCTCGCCAGGCTGCGGCTAGGGCTCCGTCTCCTCGCCGGGCGCCCGCCAGACCACCGCCGACGGGATCCGGCGGAGGCGCACCAGCCGCTCGATGTCGTCCTCCCGCATGTATGAGCCTCTCCACGATCCGCTGGCGGAGGCCATTGTCGAGGTTGAGGAAGAAGATGACCAAGAGAGGCGAAACGGCGAGGAAGAGCCTTGCGACCGCGGCGGCGATAACGGCGGCTGAGGACGCTCCGTGGAGACGCGCGGCCCCGTGGCGCCGGATTGGTGGAGTGGCGGCGGCGGCCCGGCGGGAGAACGTCGGGGCAGCTGCTCGCCGGAGTTCGCCAGGAGTGTTGGCGTGCGACGGAGCGCTCGAGCGAAGAAACAAGAGAGTTTGGGCGAGAGGACGAAGAGCGCGAGGAAGAAGAAGGGCGCCTCGGTACCGCTACCGGGGGCATTTATAGCTGCCTGGCGCGCCAGTTGCGCGGCCACGTGGCGATCGTGGGCCACGATCGGGATTTACTGCGCTGTAACTCCCCCCACGACGGCAGCGGTTACCGAAAACGGCCACACCACGTCCCCCACTACCGCACCGGATCCGGAGGAACATTGATGTGACCAGACGAAGCGACCGCGGCGCCAGGCGTCAGACCGGTCAAGTCGGGCGCGGGACCCGAGGCGGCGGAGGCTCCGGCGCGCCGCAAGCCGGAGCCGGACAATAAGTTCAACCCGGACTAAAAGTCGTCAACAAGGCGGAGACGCCGCCAAAACTCGCGAGAAAGCGAAAGCTGTATAAGTGTAAAAAGCGGCCGGCTAGAAGCAGTCGGCAGGAACGAGCCGGATGAGGGCGCAGCCGGCTGAATGGAAATTCTCAGTCGGCCCCTCCAAGTGCCGTCAAATATATTCGAGAAGCCAGGAAAACCTGCCTAGGTCCTTCTAGACGCGGGACCTTGCCAGCTTCGGGGGCTAATGTCGGGGGGAAGACCCCGGATAGGGCAATGGACGCGGAGCAGCCGGCTGGCCACTGGCCGGCTCGCGGCAAAAGCCGGCTGAAGAGCAGCCGGCTTGCGCTGTGGCCGGCTGGTCCAGAAGCCGGCTGGCTCTAGGTCCTAGTCGGCCTGGCTACGGCCACCAATGCTGTAGCTGGGCCGGCTTCTACAAGCCATATCCGACTGGGGTTTGTACCTCAGACCGACTCGAGGCTGGCGAGTCTTGCACTGGAAGGAACCGGGTTGGTGATCCGGGTTCCGAAAGTCCACGCTGACTCCATCTTCCGTAAAACGCGGGGCACTGTGGAGCAATAGTGCCACGCGCCGGACAGGCCGTCAGGGCTTACGACGATCCGTACTGGCTAAAGTGGCTGACGGCGACAGGGACACCTCCTCTCCATACCGCTGACCGTGGCAGCCGGATGGGACAGGCCACGATGCCTCAACGGCTCCTGACGTCACCGCCTCGGGAAGGAGCAGAAGCCGAGGCCGGCCAAGCCGGCCAGTAAACTATAGGGTCTTATATGTAAAGTGCCGGCGCCTATATAAGCCGCACTACCCCCTCTCGTGCAGGGGATCGATCATTCTTACTTCACTCCACTCACAGAGCTGCCCTGAGAGAGAGACGAACATCTCCCTTAGCCTCCCAGGAGCAGCCGGACACAGCTCTAGGAGCACCATTGTATTGTGTGATCATCATATACACTCATAGCAGGAGTAGAGGTTTTACCTCCATCGGAGGGCCTCGAACCTGGGTACGTCGCCGTGTCGCTCGTGCCCATACCCGCATCCGGATACCGCCGTGAGATCCCTCAGGAACCACTTCGATTAGCCACCCTATGGCATATGCCGTGACGACACCACGACAGTTATCTGTAGGTAACTCAGAAAAATATGCCAATTTACGTGAGTGGTCCACAGATATGTACGCAACTTTCATTCAATTTGAGCATTTTCATCGGAGCAAGCTAAGTGCCCCAGAAAAATTCGTCTTTTCAGACTGTTCTGTTTTGACAGATTCTGCCTTTTATTTCGCATTGCCGGTTTTGCTATGTTTGATGGATTTCTTTGTTCCATTAACTTCCAGTAGCTTTGGAAAATGTCCAGAAGTGTTAAGAATGATTGTGTCACCTCTGAACATGTGAATTTTTGATTATGCACTAACCCTCTAATGAGTTTGTTTTGAGTTTGTTGTGGAGGAAGTTTTCAAGGGTCAAAAGAGGAGGATGATATATGATCAAGAAGAGTGAAAAGTCTAAGCTTGGGGATGCCCCCGTGGTTCATCCCTGCATATTTCAAGAAGACTCAAGCGTCTAATCTTGGGGATTCCCAAGGCAACCCCTTCTTCATCAACAATTTATCAGGTTTCTTCTATTGAAACTATATTTTTATTCCGTCACACCTTATTGACACGCGTACAGCACGCGACCGTTGGGAACCCCAAGTGGAAGGTGTGATGCGTACAGCAGTAAGTTTCCCTCAGTAAGAAACCAAGGTTTATCGAACCAGTAGGAGTCAAGAAGCACGTTGAAGGTTGATGGTGGGGGAGTGTAGTGCGGCGCAACACCAGGGATTCCGGCGCCAACGTGGAACCTACACAACACAACCAAAATACTTTGCCCCAACGTAACAGTGAGGTTGTCAATCTCACCGGCTTGCTGTAACAAAGGATTAGATGTATAGTGTGGATGATGATGTTTGTAGAGAACAGTAAGAACGAATATTGCAGTAGATTGTATTCGATGTAAAGAATGGACCGGGGTCCATTGTTCACTAGTGGTGTCTCTCTGATAAGAAATAGCATGTTGGGTGAACAAATTACAGTTGGGCAATTGACAAATAAAGATGGCATGATAATGCACATACATATTATGATGAGTAGTGTGAGATTTAATTGGGCATTTCGACAAAGTACATAGACCGCTATCCAGCATGCATCTATGCCTAAAAAGTCCACCTTCAGGTTAGCGTCCGCACCCCTTCCAGTATTAAGTTGCAAACAACAGACAATTGCATTAAGTATGGTGCGTAATGTAATCAACACAAATATCCTTAGACAAAGCCTTGATGTTTTATCCCTAGTGGCAACAGCACATCCACAACCTTAGAACTTTCTGTCACTGTCCCAGATTTAATGGAGGCATGAACCTACTATCGAGCATAAATACTCCCTCTTGGAGTTACAAGTAACGACTTGGCCAGAGCCTCTACTAATAACGGAGAGCATGCAAGATCATAAACAACACATATATGATAGATTGATAATCAACATAACATAGTATTCCATATTCATCGGATCCCAACAAACGCAACATGTAGCATTACAAATAGATGATCTTGATCATGTTAGGCAGCTCACAAGATCCGACAATGATAGCACAATGAGGAGAAGACAACCATCTAGCTACTGCTATGGACCCATAGTCCAGGGGTGAACTACTAACACATCACTCCGGAGGCGATCATGGCGATGAAGAGTCCTCCGGGAGATGATTCCCCTCTCCGGCAGGGTGCCGGAGGCAATCTCCTGAATCCCCCGAGATGGGATTGGCGGCGGCGGCGTCTCTGGAAGGTTTTCCGTATCGTGGCTCTCGGTACTGGGGTTATCTCGACGAAGACTATATGTAGGCGGAAGGGTAGGTCAGGGGGCGACGCGAGGGGCCCACACAACAGGGCCGCGCGGCCAGGGGGTGGGCCGCGCCGCCCTGGCGTGTCGTCGCCTCGTCGCCCCACTTCGTTTCCCTTTCGGACTTCTGGAAGCTTCATGGAAAAATAAGACCCTGGGCGTTGATTTCGTCCAATTCCGAGAATATTTCCTTACTAGGATTTCTGAAACCAAAAACAGCAGAAAACAACAACTGGCTCTTCGGCATCTTGTTAATAGGTTAGTGCCGGAAAATGCATAAATATGACATAAAGTGTGTATAAAACATGTGTGTATCATCATAAAAGTAGCATGGAACATAAGAAATTATCGATACGTTGGAGACGTATCAGCATCCCCAAGCTTAGTTCCTACTCGTCCCCGAGTAGGTAAACGATAACAAGGATAATTTCTTAAGTGACATGCTATCATAATCTTGATCAATACTATTGTAAGCATATCTAATGAATGCAGTGATCCAAAGCAATGGTAAAGACAATGGTTAAACAACTGAACCATATAGCAAAGACTTTTCATGAATAGTACTTTCAAGACAAGCATCAATAAGTTTTGCATAAGAGTTAACTCATAAAGCAATAGATTCAAAGTAAAGGCATTGAAGCAACACAAAGGAAGATTAAGTTTCAGCAGTTGCTTTCAACTTGTAACATGTATATCTCATGGATAGTTGTCAATATAAAGTAATATGATGAATGCAAATATGCAAGCATGTAAGAATCAATGCATAGTTAACACAAGTGTTTGCTTCTAAGATAGAAAAAAGTAGGTAAACTGACTCAACATAAAAGTAAAAGAATGGCCCTTCGCAGAGGGAAGCATGGTTGCTATGTTTGTGCTAGAGCTTTTATTTTGAAAACATAGAGAGAGCATAAAAGTAAAGTTTTGAGAGGTGTTTGTTGTTGTCAACGAATGGTAGTGGGCACTCTAACCCCCTTGCCAGACAAACTTTCAAAGAGCGGCTCCCATGAAATTTTTATTTTTGGGTGGCACTCCTTCCAACCTTTGCTTTCACAAACCATGGCTAACCGAATCCTCGGGTGCCTGCCAACAATCTCATACCATGAAGGAGTGCCTTTTTATTTTAGTTTTATTTAGATGACACTCCTCCCCAGATTTGCTTTCTCAAGCCATGGCTAACCGAATCCTCGGGTGCCGTCCAACCTTTCACATACCATGGAGGAGTGTCTATTTTTTTGTAAAATTATGAAGGTTAATTAATTGGGGCTGGGAACCCCATTGCCAGCTCTTTTTGCAAAATTATTGGATAAGCGGATGAAGCCACTAGTCCATTGGTGAAAGTTGCCCAACAAGATTGAAAGATAAACACCACATACTTCCTCATGAGCTATAAAACATTGACACAAATAAGGGATGATAAATTTTGAATTCTTTAAAGGTAGCACTCAAGCAATTTACTTTGGAATGGCAGAAAATACCATGTAGTAGGTAGGTATGGTGGACACAAATGGCATAGTTATTGGCTCAAGGATTTGGATGCACGAGAAGTATTCCCTCTCAATTTAAGGCTTAGGCTAGCAAGGTTGTTTGAAGCAAACACAAGTATGAACAGGTACAGCAAAACTTACATAAGAACATATTGCAAGCATTATAAGACTCTACACCGTCCTCCTTGTTGCTCAAACCCTTACTAGAAAATATCTAGACTTTAGAGAGACCAATCATGCAAACCAAATTTCAGCAAGCTCTAGGTATTTCTTCACTAATAGGTGCAAAGTATATGATGCAAGAGCTTAAACATGAGCTATAACAATTGCCAAGTATCACATTATTCAAGATATTATACCAATTACCACATGTAGCATTTTCGGTTTCCAACCATATAACAATTAACGAAGCAGTTTCAACCTTCGCCATGAACATTAAGAATAAAGCTAAGAACATATGTGTTCATATGCAACAGCGGAGCGTGTCTCTCTCCCACATTATGAATGCTAGGATCCAATTTATTCAAACAAAACAAAAACAAAAACATACAGACGCTCCAAGTAAAGCACATAAGATGTGATGGAATAAAAATATAGTTTCACTAGAGGAACCTGATAATTTGTCGATGAAGAAGGGGATGCCTTGGCATCCCCAAGCTTAGATGCTTGAGTCTTCTTGAAATATGCAGGGATGCACCATGAGGGCATCCCCAAGCTTAGAGCTTTCACTCTCCTTGATCATATTGTATCATCCTCCTCTCTTGATCCTTGAAAACTTCCTCCACACCAAACTCAAAACAAACTCATTAAAGGGTTAGTGCATAATCAAAAATTCACATGTTCAGAGGTGAAATAATCATTCTTAACACTTATGGACATTGCACAAAGCTACTGAAAGTTAATGGAACAAAGAAATCCATCAAACATAGAAAAACAGACAATGCGAAATAAAAGGCAGAATCTGTCAAAACAGAACAGTCCGTAAAGACGAATTTTTAGGTGCACCAGACTTGCTCAAATGAAAATTCTCAAATTGAATGAAAGTTGCGTACATATCGGAGGATCACTCACGTAAATTGGCAGATTTTTCTGAGTTACCTACAGAGAACACTGCCCAAATTCGTGACAGCAAGAAATCTGTTTCTGCGCAGTAATCCAAATCTAGTATGAACCTTACTATCAAAGACTTTACTTGGCACAACAATGCAACAAAATTAAGATAAGGAGAGGTTGCTATAGTAGTAACAACTTCCAAGACTCAAATATAAAATAAAAGTGCAGAAGTAAAATCATGGGTTGTCTCCCATAAGCGCTTTTCTTTAACGCCTTTCAGCTAGGCGCAGAAAGTGTGTATCAAGTAACATCAAGAGACGAAGCATCAACATCATAATTTTCACAACTTGTCACAGTAGGTATCTTAGATGCTCCATTATCTATAGTGGTATCAAGGGCTTTGTCAATTTTAGGCCTATAATAGTTTTTTTTGGTTTAGGCACTTTAGAGACATACATGAACTTTTGCTCCTTACCCACATAAGCTTTCTCTTTAAACTTAATAGAAGAAAAAGTTGACCCCAAGGTTCCCATAGCTTCTTCATGTTCACTAATCCTTTGGGTTTGATTATCATGAATAGCACAAGCTTCTAAGATGGAAATTCTCTCATTAATTCCAGCTAGAGATTTATCAAGTTTATCAGTGCTATCAAGTAATACTCCCAATTTAGTCTCAATACTTGGAAGATTTTGCTCTATGGTCTCCAACTTTTTCATGACATCTTCAAGAGAGATTTCAATTTTAACTTCATTGACAGGTGGTATTCCAAATAGACTCTCAATAATGCAACTAGCTTCTAAAGCAGGAGTGCCTAGGAAATTACCTCCCGCGAGACAATCAAGAACATACCTATTCCAGCTAGAAATACCAACATAAAAATTCCTGAGTAGGATAGTGGTGGAGTGTTTCTTAGTGCACCTATTGTGAGCATCACTAATTCTATACCAAGCATCTTTTAAACATTCTCCCCCTTGTTGCTTAAACGAACGAACTTCAACTTCAGGATTACCCATTTTAGCAATAGTAAATAAAGCAAACTAGATAAAGTAAATGCAAGTAACTAATTTTTTGTGTTTTTAATATGGAGAACGCAAACAAGATAGTAAATAAAGTAAAGCAAGTAACTAATTTTTTTGTATTTTGATATAATGCAGCAAACAAAGAAGTAAATAAAGTAAAGCAAGACAATAAACAAAGTAAAGAGATTGGAAGTGGAGACTCCCCTTGCAGCGTGTCTTGATCTTCCCGGCAACGGCGCCAGAAATTTAGCTTGACACGCGTACAACACGCGACCGTTGGGAACCCCAAGTGGAAGGTGTGATGCGTACAGCAGTAAGTTTCCCTCAGTAAGAAACCAAGGTTTATCGAACCAGTAGGAGTCAAGAAGCACGTTGAAGGTTGATGGCGGCGGAGTGTAGTGCGGCGCAACACTAGGGATTCCGGCGCCAACGTGGAACCTGCACAACACAACCAAAATACTTTGCCCCAACGTAACAGTGAGGTTGTCAATCTCACCGGCTTGCTGTAACAAAGGATTAGATGTATAGTGTGGATGATGATGTTTGCAGAGAACAGTAAGAACGAATATTGCAGTAGATTGTATTCGATGTAAAAAATGGACCGGGGTCCACAGTTCACTAGTGGTGTCTCTCCGATAAGAAATAGCATGTTGGGTGAACAAATTACAGTTGGGCAATTGACAAATAAAGATGGCATGACAATGCACATACATATTATGATGAGTAGTGTGAGATTTAATTGGGCATTACGACAAAGTACATAAACCGCTATCCAGCATGCATCTATGCCTAAAAAGTCCACCTTCAGGTTAGCGTCCGCACCCCTTCCATTATTAAGTTGCAAACAACAGACAATTGCATTAAGTATGGTGCGTAATGTAATCAACACAAATATCCTTAGACAAAGAATTGATGTTTTATCCCTAGTGGCAACAGCACATCCACAACTTTAGAACTTTCTATCACTGTCCCAGATTTAATGGAGACATGAACCCACTATCGAGCATAAATACTCCCTCTTGGAGTTACAAGTAACGACTTGGCCAGAGCCTCTACTAATAACGGAGAGCATGCAAGATCATAAACAACACATATATGATAGATTGATAATCAACATAACATAGTATTCCATATTCATCGGATCCCAACAAACGCAACATGTAGCATTACAAATAGATGATCTTGATCATGTTAGGCAGCTCACAAGATCCGACAATGATAGCACAATGAGGAGAAGACAACCATCTAGCTACTGCTATGGACCCATAGTCCAGGGGTGAACTACTCACACATCACTCCGGAGGCGATCATGGCGATGAAGAGTCCTTCGGGAGATGATTCCCCTCTCCGGCAGGGTGCCAGAGGCGATCTCCTGAATCCCCTGAGATGGGATTGGCGGCGGCGGCGTCTCTGGAAGGTTTTCCGTATCGTGGCTCTCGGTACTGGGGTTATCTCGACGAAGACTATATGTAGGCGGAAGGGTAGGTCAGGGGGCGACGCGAGGGGCCCACACAACAGGGCCGCGCTGCCCTGGCGTGTCGCCGCCTCGTCGCCCCACTTCGTTTCCCTTTCGGACTTCTGGAAGTTTCGTGGAAAAATAAGACCCTGGGCGTTGATTTCGTCCAATTCCGAGAATATTTCCTTACTAGGATTTCTGAAACCAAAAACAGCAGAAAACATCAACTGGCTCTTCGGCATCTTGTTAATAGGTTAGTGCCGTAAAATGCATAAATATGACATAAAGTGTGTATAAAACATGTGTGTATCATCATAAAAGTAGCATGGAACATAAGAAATTATCGATACGTTGGAGACGTATCACTTATGTACTTTACTTGGAGCGTCTGTGTGCTTTTATTTTCGTTTTGTTATTCTCTTAATAAATTCATGCTTGTGTGGGAGAGAGACACGCTCCGCTCATTCATATGAAAACTGGTGTTCTTAGCTTTACTTTAATGTTCATGGCGAAGGTTGAAACTGATTCGTTTATTGTTATTTGATTGGAAACAGAAAATGCCTCATATTGTCTTGAATAATTTGATACTTGGCAATTGTTTTGAGCTCTCAAGTAGATCATGATTAAGCTCAAGCACCATGTAGTTTAAACCTATTAGTGGAGAATTACCGTAGAGCTTGTTGAAATTGGTTTGCATGATTGGTCTCTCTAAGGTCTAGATATTTTCTGGTAAAAGTGTTTGAGCAACAAGGAAGACAGTGTAGAGTCTTATAATGCTTGCAATATGTTCTTATGTGAGTTTTGTTTACCGGTTCATACTTGTGTTTGCTTCAAATAACCTTGCTAGCCAAAGCCTTGTACTGAGAGGGAATGCTTCTCGTGCATCCAAAACCTTGAGCCAAAACCTATGCCATGTGTGTCCACCATACCTACCTACTATGTGGCATTTCCTGCCATTCCAGTAAATACTTCATGTGCTACCTTTAAACAATTCAAAATTTATCATCTCTTATTTGTGTCAATGTTTTATAGCTCATGAGGAAGTATGTGGTGTTTTATCTTTCAATCTTGTTGGGCAAACTTTCACTAATTTTGTAAAAAGAGCTGGCAATGGGGTTCCCAGCCCCAATTAATTAACTTTCATTAATAATTCTCTTCACATGTTTTGCTCTGATTCGTCAGTAAGCAACTTAATTTTGCAAATAGACACTCCTCCATGGTATGTGATTGTTGGAAGGCACCCGAGGATTCGGTTAGCCATGGCTTGAGAAACCAAAGGCGGGGAGGAGTGTCATCTAAATAAAACTAAAATAAAAAGACACTCCTTCATGGTATGAGATTGTTGGAAGGCACCCGAGGATTCGGTTAGCCATGGTTTGTGAAAGCAAAGGTTGGAAGGAGTGTCACCCAAAAATAAAAATTTCATGGGAGCCGCTCTTTGAAAGTCTGTCTGGCAAGGGGGTTAGAGTGCCCACTACCATTCGTTGACAACAACAAACACCTCTCAAAACTTTACTTTTATGCTCTCTTTATGATTTCAAAACTTGAAAAGCTCTAGCACATAATTTTATCCCTGCTTCCCTCTGTGAAGGGCCATTCTTTTACTTTATGTTGAGTCAGTTTACCTACTTCCTTCCATCTTAGAAGCAAACACTTGTGTCAACTGTGCATTGATTCTTACATGCTTACTTATTGCACCTATTATTCTACTTTATGTTGACAATTATCCATGAGATATGCATGTTGAAAGTTGAAAGCAACCGCTGAAACTTAAATCTTCCTTTGTGTTGCTTCAATGCCTTTACTTTGAATTTATTGCTTTATGAGTTAACTCTTATGCAAGACTTTTGATGCTTGTCTTGAAAGTACTATTCATGAAAAGTTTTGCTATATGTTATCTATTTGTTAGCAACTATAGATCATTGCCTTGAGTCACTTCATTCATCTCATATGCTTTGCAATAGTATGATCAAGATTATGTAAGTAGCATGTCACTACAGAAATTATTCTTTTTATCGTTTACCTACTCGAGGGCGAGTAGGAACTAAGCTTGGGGATGCTGATATGTCTCCAACGTATCTATAATTTCTGATGTTCCAGGCTTGTTTTACGACAATACCTACATGTTTTGATCACACTTTATAATGTTTTTATGCGTTTTCCGGAACTAACCTATTAACAAGATGTCACAGTGCCAGTTCCTGTTTTCTGATGTTTTTGGTTCCAGAAAGGCTGTTCGGGCAATATTCTCGGAATTCAACAAAACGAAGACCAAACATCATAATTCACCGAGACGGACCAGAACACCGAAGGGGAGATGGAGAGGAGGCCCAGGGCCCCCACACCACAGGGCCGCGCGGGCAGGCCCCTGGCCACGTCGGCCTATGGGGAGGGCGCCCTGGTGCCCCTCCTGCGCCGCCTCTTCGCCTATAAGACCCCTTTCGACCTAAAAACGCGATACGGATTGACGAAACTCCAATTCGGGGGGGGGGGGGACAGAAGTCTCTGTTCCGGCACGCCGCCGGGACGGGGAATTGCCCCCGGAAGCCATCTCCACCGCCATCTTCACCGCCATCGCTGTCTCCATGATGAGGAGGGAGTAGTTCTCCCCCGGGGCTGAGGGCTCTACCGTAGCTATGTGGTTCATCTCTCTCTTTGTGATCTAGTTGAAAATCATCTATGTGCTACTCTAGTGATGTTATTAAAGTAGTCTATTCCTCCTCCATGATGTAATGTTGACAGTGTGTGCATCATGTAGTACTTGGTATAAGCTATGATTGTGATCTCTTGTAGATTATGAAGTTAACTATTACTATGATAGTATTGATGCGATCTATTCCCCCTTTCATAGCTGATGTTGACAGTGTACATGCTATGTTAGTACTCGGTCTAAATTGCAATGGTCTATCATGCACTCTAAGGTTACTTAAATATGAACTCCGGATGTTGTGGAGCTTGTTAACTCCGGCATTGAGGTGCTCTTGTAGCCCTACACAATGAATGGTGTTTGTTATCCAACAAGAGAGTGTAGAGTAGTTTCAGTTATGTGATCAATGTTGAGAGTGTCCACTAGTGAAAGTAGGATCCCTAGGCCTTGTTTCTAAGCATCGAATCGCTGTTTATTTACTGTTCTGTTGCATGTTTACTCACTGCCATATTTATTTCAGATTGCTATTGCCACTCATATCCATCCATATTACTTGTATTTCACTATCTCTTCGCCGAACTAGTGCACCTATACATCTGACAAGTGTATTAGGTATGTTGGGGACACAAGAGACTTCTTGTATCGTGATTGCAGGGTTGCTTGAGAGGGATATCTTTGACCTCTTCCTCCCTGAGTTCGATAAACCTTGGGTGATTCACTTAAGGGAAACTTGCTGCTGTTCTACAAACCTCTGCTCTTGGAGGCCCAACACTGTCTACAGGAGAAGAAGCGTGCGTAGACATCACTAACCTATTAACAGGATGCCGAAGTGCAAGTTCCTGTTTTCTGCTGTTTTTGGTTCCAGAAAGGTTGTTCGGGCAATATTCTCGGAATTCGACGAAACGAAGACCAAACATCATAATTCACCGAGACGGACCAGGACACCGAAGGGGAGTCAGAGGGGAGGCCTGGGGCCCCCAGACCATAGGCCGGCGCGGCCTGAAAGGGGGGCGCGCCGCCCTATGGGGTGGGACCCCCAGGCGCCCTCCTGCGTCGCCTCTTCGCCTATATAAGCCCTTTCGACCTAAAAACGCAATACCAATTGACGAAACTCCAGAAAGACTCCAGGGGCGCCGCCGCCATCGCGAAAGTCCAATTCGGGGGACAGAATCTCTGTTCCGGCACGCCGCCGGGACGGGGAAGTGCCCCCGGAAGCCATCTCCATCGACGCCATCGCCTCCATCATGCTCCGTGAGTAGTTCCCCCATGGACTACGGGTTCTAGCTGTAGCTAGTTGGTACTCTCTCTCCCATGTACTTCAATACAATGATCTCATGAGCTGCCTTACATGATTGAGATTCATCTAATGTAATCGGTGTTGTGTTTGTTGGGATCCGATGGATTGTTACATTATGATTAGTCTATCTATATAAGTTTGTGAAGTTATTGTTGCTGCAATCTTGTTGTGTTTAATGATTGTCACTAGTGCACGAGTGGCATGATCTTAGATATAAGCTCTATACTTATTGCTTAGATTGTATCTACAAGTTGTTTGCACATATTGTTGTCCGGAACCCGAGGCCCCAAAGTGACAAAAATTGGGACAACCGGAGGGGAAGGCTGTGATATGAGGATCACATGTTTTCACCAAGTGTTAATGCTTTGCTCCGGTGCTCTATTAAAAGGAGTACCTTAATTGCCAGTAGATTCCCTTGAGGCCCGGCTGCCACCGGCTGGTAGGACAAAAGATGTTATGCAAGTTTCTCATTGCGAGCACGTATGACTATATATGGAAAACATGCCTACATGATTAATAATCTTGATGTTCTATCTTAATGTTATTTCAATCCTATCAATTGCCCAACTGTAATTTGTTCACCCAACACTTGTCACTTGTTATTGGAGAGTTACCACTAGTGAAGATAGCTGGGAACCCCGGTCCATCTCTCATCATCATATACTCGTTCTATATGTCATTGGAAGTACTATCAACTATTTTCTGGTGCCATTGCCTCTGTGTTACTGTTACTGCTGCTGTGTTACTGTTACTATTGCTCTCATATTACTGCTGCTTTCACATCACCCCTGTTACTAGTGTTTTTTCCAGGTGCAGCTGAATTGACAACTCAGTTGTTAAGGCTTATAAGTATTCTTTACCTCCCCTTGTATCGAATCAATAAATTTGGGTTTTACTTCCCTCGAAGACTGTTGCGATCCCCTATACTTGTGGGTTATCAGTGCGGATGCTAACCCGAATGTGGACTTTTTAGGCATAGATACATGCTGGATGGCGGTCTATGTTCTTTGTCGTAATGCCCTAAGTAAATCTCATAGTAGTCATCATGATATGTATGTGCATTGTTATGCCCTCTCTATTTGTCAATTGCCCAACTGCAATTTGTTTACCCAACATGTTATTTATCTTATTGGAGAGAAACCACTAGTGAACTGTGGACCCCGGTCCATTCTTTTACATCTGAAATACAACCTACTGCAATCATTGTTCTCTTTTGTTTTCTGCAAGCAAACATCATATTCCACACCATACGTTTAATCCTTTGTTTTCAGCAAGCCGGTGAGATTGACAACCTCACTGTTAAGTTGGGGCAAAGTAGTTTGATTGTGTTGTGCAGGTTCCATGTTGGCACCGGAATCCCTGGTGTTGCACCGCACTACACTCCTTCACCAACAATCTTCACGTGATCTTCATCTCCTACTGGTTCGATAACCTTGGTTTCTTACTGAGGGAAACTCGCTGCTGTACTCATCATACCTTCCTCTTGGGGTTCCCAACGGACGTGTGCTTTACCGTCACAAGCATAGAGCTAGCAACAGAGGAGGCGGAGCCGGACAAGTAGTACGCAGCTACATACCTAAGTAGTTAGCTATATGATCATGTAGTAACTTTGTCGCATGTGATCCACTTCGGTTGTAACATGATGAACCAATAATTTAGCCACTTCTCCTTTTGTCTACTACTTGTGTATTGATACCATAAATTCGTGTATGTATGTATGTGTTTCGCTCCCTACATCAGGGCCGGCCGTGGAGGGGACCTCCTTGTCTTGCTTCCAGCGGTGGCGAGCCCTGATCCGTCGGGCTGGCGAGCTCCATGGTTTTGCATATGGCATCCATGGATGCGGTGTTCTCCTACCGAGGAGTGCCGCGGCTAGGGAGGTGGGCTTGCTGACGTTTTTTCCCCAATGGATTTCCGAGGTGGCATCCCAGGGTGTCTCGGCTAATGTTGCTCTTCGGTGCTGTCGGCGGATAATGTAGTCTTGGCTATGTTGTGGCATTCGGTTGCTCTGTGTCTTTTCACATTGCGGGCAAGTGTGCGTGCTTGCGAAGCTATCCAGGTGTAGACTCGGCTATGTGATTCCCTTCGATATCGCGGGCGGCATCGTTGTCGTGCCGTGGCCTTTCATGTACGGGTGGCAGCACATGTTCCCTTCCCGACATGGTCTCAATGGTGCGGCCTTTCAACCTTGTCTCGATTGTCGGTTTCCCTTCGACCACTCTTACGGCTCGCTGGTGTTCAGGCGTGGACTCAGTTGCATTGAGGTGACATGGTTTGGTCTTAGTTGAACGGAGCTCTTCGTCTGCGGTGGTGATGTTTCTCTCGCAATGTGCCTCCTGTTGGTTTGTCTCGTCAATCTTAGCGGCATTCTTGCTTGTGGTATGAGGAGTTTTTTTGTGCATTGAGTTTCTTATGTGCCGTACTTTCCCTTCCATAGCTTTGTGTTATCTCGCTAAAGTGGCGGACCAAGGTACTCCTCATCAAGGATCTACTCTGTGTCTTATATGAGTTTGTTATGTGTGTACGTCTTTTGGGTGGGTGTTTGGTATGCGCGGGTGGCTTTTTGGTTGTGTCTCTTTCTCTCATGTATCCTCCAGTGTTCCGGTTCACTTGAATCATATTTTGTAATAGGCTGCAAAGCCTTATAGGTAGCAAATGCATACAATTCAGGTGGAGGTTTGATGAAAATTAAGAAAAAGAACTGCAGAGTTCTTAACAGATACGTATATCAGAAAAATGGCTTCCGCAAAGTATTTATCGGATTTATGGACCTTTTTTGTTTTGCGAATCATCAGATTTTGATGGACTTAGTCACTGATCGCACCCGCTTCTCAAATGTCAAAATCACAACACAAGGAAGATAGCGTTCCCTTTTCATCGGAGAAAATATATTTTCATCACTTGGAAACTCTGTCTTTTTTTAGAGCACGTGCATGTCTATAGTTGTGGGCAGAACAACAATTTCGCGATCATGTTAAACCTTGTTGCTTATCGTAACAACGAACATACATCCGAAAAAAAAAAATAGAAAATTGCAAGAAGTCCAGACCGGCACTTCTCCAGCCTCCAAGGGACCGAGACCTCCTCAGCCTCATCGGGCATCCTCGTCCGAGCAAGCAGCAGGTAGCCGATCTTTCCGGTGCCGATCTGCGATGATGGCGTCCAAACCTATCTGCGCAACCTCGACGAGGCCCCAGAAAGCGGCGCCGACGAGCGCGGATCCGGCGGCGGCCTTGAGCCCCTTGCGCCTACGGTGGAGGCCTCTCATGCAGGCGAAGGCGACGATGTCGTTCCACGGGTCCTCCTTCCGGCGCGCGTAGTACATGGCCGATTCGACGGCGGAGAAGGCGACAAACAGGCCGGTCCAAGTCCCCGCGAGGCGGGGCGCGTTCGCGCGGACGGCCTGCGCGCCGCCGGCGAGGCGGCGACCGCTGGGCGAGCTGCCGAGGGCCTTGAGGAAGTGGAACACGGACCCGCCCGTGCCACCGAGGATGAAGCCGGCGCCCGCGTCAATCGGGATGCAGTCCGGGAACGGTATCCGCGCCGGCGCCTGCGGCCTCTGCGCGTGCAACCCTGGATCTCGGTGGGTCATCGGTCGCTAAGGTTGCTCCCCAGCCGGTCCGATGGCACGGGAGAGGTTTGCACGATTTGATCCCCTCTGCCGTATCGGCACGTGATCATATATTGGTTGGTATCCTGATACGAGTACAATACGGTGGGCGCTAGACGGCTAGAGTTCGAAATTCGAATGCGATACCAATAAAGACGTATACAGTACATGAATGAATATGTATATTTCAGGTCCATCCACAATCAGTTTAGCCCTATCTCAACCCATCTTATATCTGGTGGTGCCATCATCTCAGGGTGTGCATAAAAATCGTGAAACCGAAAGCCGAACCGAAGTCAAAACCGAAATCTCGGTTTTTTCTATTAACCGCTATTTTTTCGGTTTCCATTTATACTAATCGAATTAAATTTGGTAGAATTCGGTTTTTAGCCTCACCAACCGAACAAGACCGAATAGACCGAATTAAGTAACCTACCATCAATTTGTGCATAAACCGATCATTCCATAGAAGCCCAATTGCGTTTGATGTTTCAAAAATTGTTCATTCAATGTATGACTTTGGTCTTTGATATACTAGTTTTTTTTGAATATAGCGTGAAGCCTGCATAATAGAACACGTCGCTCGAAGTCTTAGCTATCCCTTTTAATCGCTCACGAGTGATGCACATGTACCACGAGTGCCGCAGCCTACCAAATAGCATCCCTCCATGATTGGTGCTCATTTGTCGATTTCTTGCGCAGTTGATGCTTTTTGTGTTGATATGTCAATCACTATTTGCTTTCTTCGGTGATGCCTACTATTTGTTCAAGTGAGTAGGTTCATTCGGTTTTAACCGAAAACCGAACCGAATTTGTCGGTTAACCGAATTTTCGGTTTCCTAAATTTTCATGCCAATTTCGGTTACTATTTTCTAAAACCGAATTTGTTCAAAAACCGCAAAAACCGAACCGAAATTTTGGTTAAAACCGAATGCCCACCCTGCCATCATCAAATCTAATCTTGATTCTTCTTGTCACCGGTATACCTGATACGAAGCTCATCGACAGTCTGTTTTATAAAACCACAGAAAAATAATGGTGTCATGTAGCAAAAAAAAATCCTTTTTATATAAAAAATCTATACCGTAGGGGATTCCCCTACGGTCATGCCCCTCAAAAAAAAAAAAAAAAAAATCCTTTCTATTTTGTTTGGGGAGAATAGACTTGTTGATTTTCAACCAAATGATGGGGTACGAGACGGGAATCCACTTAATGCATGGTGTCATTTCAGTGGAATTCTCAAATGAAATGACGCTTCAATTTCACGACGGCCAAACAGCTTGGTTTACAGAATCTCAAATGAATTCCGCGATTTCGGAATGAATCGTGCCAAACGACCTCTAATAGATTTATTGTTCAGTGCCAAGTGCAAATATGGAATCCAACCAATAGAGCAGCGGCTATCTATTTTAAACAGGACCTGCTCGGACTCAAATACGAGATCAGACGTTTATTCCGACTGAACTGGTACATTCAATCGTTCACTTCATCCATACATCAAACAGGCCAACCAATAGCTATATATAAAACGACAACCAGCCATTGTACCAGGCATAGCTAAGTTCGGTGGATCATAATTGGCGTGAAACACAGACTAAGGCATAGCCTAGTGGTGGGGCGGGGCTGATGCCTTCCCATCCACCCGAGTTCGAGTCCTCATGCTCGCAATTTCGGTGATATTGTGTAACTACCCCTTGCCCTGATGAGGATCAGGACGTGAGCAAACCCTAGAACAGATGCAGATCTCGGTGGAACACACAGAGAGAAAGGGGAAGAGAGGATAGCGCAAGCAACACGGCTTGTTCCAGTTCATTCATTCGATGCTTCCTTCGGTTACAACCTCCAGCTCATATAGGCTGGACACACACCCACGCCAACACCCGCAGGCCCCACCTGACAGGGACTCACGCCCACCCACTTGCGCCTTCGCACACATGACGTCGAAGGCGCCCCTTGACTTTACGTCTTGCTCGACTCTGCATCAGGTGTGACAGTCGCCCCCTCTTGAGACTGTGCTTGTCCCCAAGCACGGAAATCTGGAAAACGATCCTTGAGCACCGTGAGGTCCTCCCAAGTAGCAGCTGCAGCATCAATGTTGCTCCACTTGATTAAGCCTTGTGGAATGGCTGTTCCACCTTTCTTCACGAGCCTCCTTTCCAGAATAGCTTCAGGGAAAGTGTCAATGCTATCCAGCTTTGCGAATTTATCAATGTCATGGAACACAGGTGTGTGATCAGGAATAAACTCCTTGAGCTGGGAGACATGGAACACTGGATGAACCTCGCACTTCGGGGGTAATTGCAGACGATAGGCCCTTGTCCCAACTTTCTCCAAAATTTCATAGGGCCCGAAATATTTGAAAGCCAATTTCCGACAGGGCCGGTTCACCACGGAGGACTGAGCATGAGGTTGGAGTCGCAAATACACACTGTCTCCCACCGAGTACTCCTTATCTCTCCTGTTGCGATCTGCCTGTATTTTCATACGGTAAGTGCCGCTTCAGAATATCCATTTGTTCCTTGCGATCGCGTAGCATCAGGGCTGCCTGAGACAGATTGTCTTCTTCCATGACTGGCATCAGACCAAGATTTGGTTCACACCCGTACAGAGCCTTGAATGGAGAGGAGCCTATAGCTGAGTGATAAGTGGAATTATACCAAAACTCGGCAAGAGGTAGCCATTTACGCCAGAGAGTGGGTGTGTCATGGACATAGCAGCGTAAGAACATCTCAATGCACTGATTTACCCGCTCACTCTGACCATCTGTCTGGGGGTGGTATGCTGTTGTGAATTTCAGCTTAGTACCCATTGTTGAGAACAGCTCCTTCCACAGTTTACTAAGGAACACAGGATCTCTGTCAGATACTATGGACAATGGCACTCCGTGAAGTTTCACCACTGAATCCAGAAATGCCTGCGCTACACCATCAGCCTTGTATGGATGCTTGAGAGGTATCAGGTGGGCATATTTGGTTAGGTGATCCACCACAACCATGATCACATTTTTACCTGCAGACAAAGGAAGCCCCTCTACAAAGTCCATGGTCAGCTCCCGCCATATGCCTGTAGGGATGGGCAAGGGTTGTAAAAGACCGGCTGGCTTGCTGAGGCTGTGCTTGGCCTGTTGACATACTGAACATTGCTTCACAAAGTCCTCCACCCCTGTTTTCATGCCATGCCAGGAAAACAGCCGCTTAAGTCTGGTGTAGGTAGGTAGAACCCTAGAATGTCCTCCCACTGCAGTGCTATGAAAAGCATGGATAAGTTTTGTCTGCAAGGCTGAGTTCGCTCCTACCCATATCTTGCCATGCACTTTGATTAGCCCTTGTTGCAGTTCATATCCCTGATCATCTGGACTGTGAAGTGCCAGCTTCTGGAGCTTCTCCTGTGCTATTGGATCAGTAACATATGAGTTAATCACCTCCTGGAACCAGATTGGTCTCACCTCAGAGATGGCCTGCAGTTGGAACACTTGACCCACTCTGGACAGAGCATCAGCTGCAGAGTTTTCCGCTCCCTTTTTGTAGCTGATTTTAAATTGCAGACCCATCATGCGCGCCATTGCTTTGCGCTGCATCGGCGACTGGAGGGTCTGTTCATCCAGATATGTGAGGCTGTGGTGATCAGTTTTGATAAGGAATTCACCTCGTTGTAAGTATGGCCGCCACCTTTCTACTGCCATAATCAGAGCCAGGAACTCCTTCTCATAGATGGATAGGGACTTATGCTGTACACTTAATGGTTTGCTCAAGAATGCAATTGGGTGACCCTCCTGCATGAGTACTGCTCCAACCCCTGAATCGCAAGCGTCTGTTTCTACCACGAATTGCTTCTGAAAATCTGGTAGTGCCAGCACCGGTGTTGTTATCATTGCCTCTTTCAGTTTAAGGAACGCAGTCTCCACCTCCGGTGTCCAATAAAACTTGGCTTTATGCTTGAGTAAATTAGTGAGAGGGCGAGCCAGAATACCATATCCCTTCACAAATTTCCTGTAATATCCGGTAAGCCCCAAGAAACCTCTAAGTTCAGTCACATTAGTAGGTCGCGGCCACTCTTGCATGGCTTGAGTTTTTTTGGGATCAGTTGCTACTCCTTGTGCTGACACAATGTGACCTAGGTACTCAAGCTCAGTTTGTGCAAACGAACATTTCGAGGTTTTGACATAGAACTCATTGTCTTGCAGAATCTGGAGTACCGTTGCGAGATGCTGTGCATGGTCAGCTAAAGTTGGGCTGTAAATGAGGATGTCATCCATAAATACCAACACAAATTTCCTGAGACAAGGACTGAGGATAGAGTTCATGACACACTGAAATGTTGCCGGAGCATTCGACAATCCAAAAGGCATTACTCTGAACTGATAATGACCTTGATGTGTTTTGAAGGCAGTCTTTGCTTCATCCTCTGGTTTCATGCGAATTTGGTGGTAGCCGGAGCGAAGGTCTAACTTGGAGAAATATTTGGCACCAACCAATTCATCGAGCAGCTCATCAATGACCGGCATGGGAAATGTGTTTTTGATGGTGAGCTCATTCAGCCCGGCGAAGCGAACGGGCTCATGCTGGGCACAATTATGCCAGCTTTCAGCATGTTCCTGATTTGTCTTTCAATTTGATCCTTGTGGAGAGGGGAATATCTGTAAGGTCGCGCATTAACCGGCACTGCATTTGGTTGCAGAGCAATGGCATGGTCGTACTCCCTATGTGGCGGTAACTCTGAAGATTCTGCAAACACGGGCTCATATCGCTTGAGCACAGCTTGTATCTCAGCAGGGACTCCTTCGGCAGCTGCAAACACCATGTCTTGTGTCAACACTGCTACAGCCCACACGTCATTGCCTGCAGACCATTTCCACAACTGTTCGACTGGTACTTCTTGTAATGGACCTTGTTCTTTTGTTGGAATGCCATGTAGTGTGATCTCTTTGCCTCTGTGCTCGAACTTCAGGGTTTTGGTGACCCAACTGCACCTCATTTCTCCACATTGTTTAAGCCAATCGACTCCCAGAATAGCATCGTATGCACCTAGCGGAAGAACTCGCATGTCTGTTTCAAAGGTGTGTCCCTGAGCCCACCAAGATAACTGAGGAACCATGCGATCACATTGAAGTACATCCCCGCTGGCCACCTTCACAGAGACAGCAGGAATAGACACCGTTTCACAGTGCAGTCGCTGAACAAATTTATCACTGACGAAGGTGTTACTGCTGCCTGAATCCACCAATAAGAGCATGACTTGATTGTCCACTAATGCCCTTATCCTGATAGTGCCATCTCCCTGAGAACCTGCGATTGCGTTAAGAGACAATGAGAGCTCCTGAGAATTAGCAATGTCCTGCAGTTCCAGCAGCTCCAGAACTTCTTCAGCAATGTGCACAGGGGTGTCCAATTCCGTGGTCAGTGCATTGATCTCAGCTCTCTGGGCACACTTGTGAGTTGGACTATATTTTTCGCCACAATGGTAACATTCACCATTTGCCCGTCTCCATTCCCGAAGTTGTCTGTCTTTCCAAAGGGAGCCACCACCCAGTTTGACAGCTGCCTTAGCACTTTCCTGGCGCTGTGTCGGTTGCTCTGCTTTAGAGTGAGACAGAGATTTGTGTGCCCACGGTTTGCTCTTGGCTTGGAGATCTTGCTGCACATGTGCCAGCAGAATAGCTCTGTCCAACGACTCCGGGATTTGTGAAGCCACCGGTAGTCTGATCTCATTTTTCAGGCCCTTCAAGTATTGAGAGACGAAGAGAGTCTCATCATAATGTGGGTTGTGCCCGGAGATTTTGTACACTAACTCCTGGAATTTCAAACTGTACTCATCCACTGTCCCCGTTTGTTTCAGTTCCAACAGTTCGTCCATAAACATCCGGTGATCATGAACACCGAACTTAGCCTCAACCGCCGTAATGAAATCCGGCCAACCCTGAACTGTATGCTTCAATTTATAAGCCTGGTACCAATGAGCAGCATTTCCCTCCAAATGCATGGTTGCCGCCGTAAGCCACATAGTGGGGTGCACATTGCAAACTCTGAAGTAATCAAGGCATTTGTCGCGCCAAATGCGGGGAAACTCACCACTGAATGAGGGAAAATGGATTTTCAGTGGTACCTTGCCCTGGTACTCGCCTGAGCGTCCCGTCTCGCCGCCGCCTGTCGGACCGCCCGGATCCGGAGGCCGAGTTGC
This sequence comes from Lolium perenne, assembly GCF_019359855.2. Classification (NCBI taxonomy): domain Eukaryota; kingdom Viridiplantae; phylum Streptophyta; class Magnoliopsida; order Poales; family Poaceae; genus Lolium; species Lolium perenne. The sequence goes on from NC_067247.2 coordinate 68,105,875, forward strand.
CGAAGTGGAGGGTCGCGAACTCGCACCGATAGGCGCTCCTCGACTGCCTCCCGTCGCCACCGCCTTGCCAGGCGGGTGCCCCACGTGGACCTCATCATCCTCCCCCTCACTGTATAGGGGTCTGTTGTTGCCGAGCCGCGCCACCGCCTCCGCCGTGGCCGCCATGTGTTGGGCCAACGAATCCTGACGCTGCTCCACGGCATCCATCATGCGCGTGTGCTCCGAGACGGCGCGCGAGTGGAGATCCAACTGGGACGCCACCTGCTGGTACGCGGTGTCCAGCAGCCCCATCCGCGCGTCCAGAGAGCCCATCTGAGCATGGACGATGTCCAAGCTCTCTCGAATCGCCGCCAGCGCCGCCTCCGTGCGATCCCCTGCTTCTCCCATTGCCGCCAACACGAACTGGGTCTGCGGGGACGGTTTCGCGGGCGCCGTGGTGCTAGCCTTCGTAGATCGAGCGAACCAGTCTCGGGAATTACAGGATCTCGCTCGTCAATCGACCGAAATCGAAGAACAAGCAAAATCCACCCCTCCACCAGGCAATTTAACCGCTCAATCTCCGAAATCGCGGCTGCACTCCACCAGCGAATTCTCGGAACCGAACTGGAATCTGATACCACTGTAACTACCCCTTGCCCTGATGAGGATCAGGACGTGAGCTAACCCTAGAACAGATGCAGATCTCGGTGGAACACACAGAGAGAAAGGGGAAGAGAGGATAGCGCAAGCAACACGGCTTGTTCCAGTTCATTCATTCGATGCTTCCTTCGGTTACAACCTCCAGCTCATATAGGCTGGACACACACCCACGCCAACACCCGTAGGCCCCACCTGACAGGGACTCACGCCCACCCACTTGCGCCTTCGCACACATGACGTCGAAGGCGCCCCTTGACTTTACGTCTTGCTCGACTCTGCATCAGGTGTGACATGTTGTACCCCCCTCTATCAAAAATACCACGTGGCCCCTCCCACGTAGGAATCATAATTGGCGTGAAACTGAATACACATGCTCAAATATGCCCATAGTATTTCATCAAAAAATATAAGTCCATAGTATGCAAAGAGCACGGTAAATAACTCCCAAGGAATTCAGATGTATGCCACAAAACTGTTATTCACATGTAAAGGTCAAATCCATATCCGCGTCCATGCCTGAGCGATATTTGAACTTCAGTTAGGATGGTGAAGTAATCTTCACCCAGACAAGGAAATTCTAAACCAAAATTGCACCTTACCAAATCAAGTTTGGCAACCGAACATTTCAAACAGTTTGTATCCTGCATTCCTACTCCACACCCCAAATTTAACATCCTACCATTGATTTCCTTAAAGATTTTCTGTTATCCTACTCATATCATAACCCACAGCATTATTGGGCACAAAGGACTCAGTCATCAAACCAATGAACAATCAGATAGAGAAAAGTGGTATTCAAATTCAACAGTAAAAAAACCATATCTACAACGACATATCAGATGACAGAAGTTTTACCCAGAATAGGGAAATTGAGGCAAAATTTGCACTGTACAAATTTGGCAATCAGACAAGCTCATTTTTCTTTACAGCATCACTATTATCCACAATCACATGAGGTTGATGCATCAGGTCAGCGGAGCTTCCAGTCAAGTTCCTTTTGGCACCTTCTTTGATGTGCAAGAATTTCCCTGAACTGTTATATTTACAGTGCAAAAGGCAAACTAGTATTTCCATGAAGGACACTATGATACCGAACTATGCCTCCTTTCAGGATTCACGTGTGGATGTCCAATACTTCAGCAGATCTTCGTCAACCGCATGACTCTCGAGAGGTCCCTGCAGTATAACATTCCAAACGGTTGATTGAAAGAATTGGTTTTGGCGTCAATTTCAGTAATCTATGGACTAGAGTAAATCATGTTTGTAGAAGTATGAAGGCATAAAACTCACGTTGAGTACTTCTTGATGACATATTCTGCTGGGAGGAAATCATTCACTGCAACCTCATTGCTTTCACTCTTGTTGTCTGCCAAAACAGCAGAGTTCAATTGTCAGAATTCAGTTACTACAGTTCATGGACTGGCACATACAATTTTGTAAACGGAAGTGATATCACAGTTTTAGGAATGTACAATTTTCAAAGAAGCGACGAATCTCCTGAAGGCACTGGGGGACAAGTTCACTGATGTCTTCGATACCACGGTATTCAGGGTCATGAGCCCATACATCTATGATCTTATCATCTTTCTCACCCTAGTGACATCAAATGATTATGTAAATTCAGCAGAAGTTAGAAGCCACTTTTGTTATGGTACTCTAATTCATTCTCTACTTTTTGCAGAATTTGTCAAATCCCACGTAGAGCATCAAAGGGTCTTAAAATTGTTGTAGAGCAGAAGCAAATGAAGCCTACAATTCATATGCTTACTGACATGAAACAAAACAACTTCAATGTAATCAAGGGATGGAGAAAATTTAACCTGTTCAATCATAGGCATAAGACCAGTAGCACGTGCACGCAGGAAACAGACATGAGCAAGCAGTTCCTGTCCGGGAGAAAGAGAAGTGATGTTATATCAAAGCTTATATAATGTACACATATTTAGACCCTGCATCCATCACATACATGCATCAGGACAAGGACGTCCATGGGGTCATTGTCATCAACCAGTGTGCGTGGAATAAAGCCATAAGCAACTGAGTAAAGGACACGATCAACCTGAAACACAATCAAAACGTTCAAGCTCTCTTTTGTCAATGCAGAAACCAAGTAGAAAGTCCTTTATATTCCTGTGTGTTACTACTTACTAAGCAATCAACGGTTAGTGGCACATTATTAAGACATTCCCTTTATTAAATATTAATAGTTGAATAAAACTACTCAATTCATACCTAACACTGTTACTCAATAGTGTTTAAGTTCCCTTTTTTACATTCTGAACTAAGCAACAAGATTTCAGCGACGCCCTTCAGATGCACATGAAGACAAAAGATTCAGTGCTAGCTGACCTTGATAAGAACAGAAGCTTTGTCTTTATACAAATCATGCTTAACCTTCCCGACTCTAGTAATCTCAATCACCTGGCAATTGAAAAAACAAGTCTGTGTAACTTCAGTAATTCACTGCATATAACTTAATAACAATGCAGAAAGGTAAATGAACCCCAACTAGAAAATCTTGCTGATTTACACAATGTAACAGCTTATTGGTGCATATAAGAATATTAGTACACTTGAGACATGCCTGAATTAGTAGCAAGAAATGCAAACTCTAGATTGTCCGAGAAAGTTTCGATAGACCTGACCCTATATCTTTTTTACGGAATTAATACAACCATGCAAGTTTGAGAAGGAGGATTTCAAGACTTCCAAACCAGGAAGATAAATTTCAGTCCCTATGCACAATTTGGGGCTTAATACAAGATGAAGGTACAGCTCCAATCTGGTATCAATCAATTTGACCAGAACATCACTATTTCTAAAAGTGAACTATTTAAATGTAAACTTACACAGTTGGGACCAGCAGGAGCTCCAGGACCTGCATTGAAAAGAAAAAATAGTGGCCAGTAAGATTAATTTAAACCCAAACAGTTGTAGCACAGATATAAATTTTGTGCATGCTAAAATTTATAGAACATAACGGAATAACAAAACATTCAAAACCATATCTTAGCAAAGCATATAAATGCTATAATATCTTTCAACTGAGAGTGAACAATACCTAGCTTCAGGTCGTGCCATGGGTAAGCAGCAAGATTCTGGAATGCAGAAGAAAGGATCCGCTCATTTAGAGAAGCAGAGGGCACCCTTGAAACCTGGCAGATCTTTTTATCAGCTTCTCCATCCATGCCTATACAATACAAAAATCATCAGCAAGTTAATAGATTCTCTGTATCAAGGACACTGACAAGCATACATAAATGCTTCAATATAGACATGTTAAGAAAAGGCTCCAACCATAGGGCAATAACCATTACATAAGTACAAAAACTCATGCACCAAATTAAATTGTAAACGTCATCACTAGCAGGGTTTGTTTGTACCAATTCTATTTAGCGTATTACAATAAACGAACCAGCACATCTATTAGCATCACTATCGTTTGTATCGAAATAGGCAGAATCTGTGGCATCCAATCAAACAAATAATACTCTCTCCGATTCATATTAATTGACTTCAATATGGATGTATCTAGACACATTTTAGTTCTAGATACATCCATATTAGAGTCAATTAATATGAACCGGAGGGGTAAATTCTTTTACATCTACACACAAATATGTAACACAGAAAACGTGGCTCTGCATTCTCATTATTTAGCATGAGCTGCCTAATACTGAACATTAGCTCTTTTCCACAATAATAATATTAATTCTGTCATGTACATAATCACAAAAACTGTAAACAACAAAACAGTAGATTCAAATTTGCCCATCCAAAGTTGAATCCTGGTGTTGGCAACTATCCCTAAACTCAGTGCAGTTGTGTTCAAGAGTACACGATTTCCACTTCCTGGACATGGATCACTTTAGGCTCTATTGCCTGACAATTGACAATCATGTAATAGCAAACAAATTATCGACTTATTCAATACTACATATGATTACTACAACATACATGACCTGAAAGACAGATCTAACTCATCTAAGTAACTTCAGTGGCAGTCAACGAACTGAGAAGACCAGAGTGTTAAGCTTCATGCACTAGCCACTTGAACCAAAAGTCCGAACTTATGGAAAGGGCTAGGCAATCCACATATACACTTCACAACACCCCCACTCGCGTGTGACAGGAAGACGAGAAGACAAGTCAACACGTGTAGAGAGGCAAAGAGGCAGCGGCGGCGGCCGGGCGCGGGACGGCAGGGTGCCGGGGCGGGCGGCGGCTGCGGCTGCAAGAAGAGGGGGGAGAAGAGATAATTTTTAGAATAAATTATGAAAGCCAGGATTTGAACTCGAGACCTGGGGCTCTGATACCATGTTAAGCTTCATGCACTAGCCACTTGAACCAAAAGTCCGAACTTATGGAAAGGGCTAGGCAATCCACATATACACTTCACAACACAGAGAAAGTCCCTCATTCAGGGGCAACTGCAAAGTCACATAAAAAGGATAATATAAACTACACACTGGTTCTAAATTACTTCAAAAGAGCACTAGCAAGATATCAGCAAACAATACAAGTAGCAGGTGATGTTAATTGACTAGTATTGTACTAGTATTTGTTAAAGCTAGTGTGATCTTAGGACATATACTAAAATGGGAAGATGACTCTGCCCTAAATACTCCACATCAGACAAGATGAAAAACCTTCCCGTGAACAAATATCACATCTCTTCTAGAAATAGCAAACGGACCACAAGTTTAGATGGGATGAATAACAAATGAGGGTAAAATTACAATCATCTCAGAGGGGAAACTATCATCGCCAGGATTACAATTGGTGAAGATTAGAGGGTATCCGAACCTTTTTCTGCTCGAATCTCCATAGCCACATCCACCCCATGACCATGAGGAGGAGATATATCCCTGGTCTCGTGAAGTAGAGACTTCAGGCCCGCCTCGTTGATGGATATCTGCGCAAAAGATAAATCAGAACATCAATACATCAGAGTTCTTGAGAAGGAACTCTGCACATATACTAGTATTTGTAATATGGTGTCACTAATTCTGAGACGGCCGACTCCGCAGTCTGCACCGTCACCGCATGATCTCGCGACGACTCTGCCGGGGAAGCCAGGGCAACCCGGATGCCTCCGCCAAGCAACGGTTCCCTTGTCCCTGTGGACTGCAGCCGTAGATGCGGCGGTCGCGGTGGCTTGGGAGTGGAGATGGAGGTGGCAGCGGGTGCATAGAGACGCCGGGGTCGGGGCCGGCGGCGGCGGCGGTGTGGGTGGGGTGGGGGTTCAAGATTTCGACGGCGTGGTGAATTCCAAATTTGGAAGAAGGTAGGGGGCAAAGCGTAAAAACGAGAGACAGCCGGAGAGAGAAAAAACGACGGGAGCGGAAAACGGGCCGCCATGGCCAGAGCCAGACCCGCGGGGGACACGTACCCGAGGCGGAGCCGGAGGGAAGTCGCCGCTACGGCGGAGTAGGTAGCCGCCCGCGCTTGCTCCTACAACGAGCACCGTACCGGCGACGGCGATGACGAGGCGAAACCTTCGCCACCGGCCACCTTCTCCATCTTCATCGCGATGGTTTCCTCCGCCATCTTCTCCACCGCCTCCTCCTCCTCCACCACCACCACCGCCGCCGCCGCCGCCACTGCCACCGCCACCGCCACCGCCACCGCCAGGTCCGCCACCGCCATTCCCACCTCGCCTCCGGTAAACGTAATAGGCGGTCCCATCAGCCCCGACCACCAAAAGCACCACCAGCGTCATCTCACGCGCCCCAATCAACCTCCCAGGCGCATCCACGAGCTTTTTCCGTGGGTCGGTGGGCGCGGGCGTAGGCACAGGAACCCGCTCAGCTTTTTCCGTGGGTTTCCCGTATTTCTCCCAGAGGTCCTTCGTGCTCTTCCATGCCCTTGCTGCATCACCGAAGGTCGATCCCCGAGCTGCGGACTGCAGGAACCGACACAGTCGCTGGAAGGCGAGCTCCGCCATTAGAGGCTGATGGGAGAAGGGGAGGGAGAGGAAGGAGAAGGGGAAGGGATCGAGTTGCGAGGCGGTGAAAAGGCTACCGGCCGGGTCTCGGCGTGTTTTATAGGTCAGGTAGTTGCACGGAGGTCGGAGGGAGCTAGCCGTCTATGCGGAGGCCCGGCCGTGGCTTGGCGGAGAATGAACCTTCCAGAAACCTGAGGTTTAAGAGAAACGCCGATCATTTGGGAGGTGTACGTGGGCGCTAGGTGCCGGGCGGCCTTCCTCAAAACAGCCGGGGTCGCCTCACTCGTACCGTACAGCGCCCCGTGCATCCTCGTCCGTTCGGCGCCACGCGAGCAGGCCGGCCTCCAAGCTTTGCCTTCCTTAGCAAGAGCATGGTTCTCCCCATTCTCGCCCTCGAAGCAGTGGAAGTGGAACACCGACCTGGGCGACCCAGGCCCAACGGAGCTAGACAGCAACTCCTTCGTTCGCGGTAAAGCTCTACTAGACGAGCACGCCGCCACACGGGAGCGCATGCCCATGTTGTTCCAGTCGTATGCATCAGCTTCCAGCTTCTTCCCACATGTCGCGGCATGGCCACGGCCACCGAAGAGAGTGACAGCAACAGAGAGCTCCGAAGGCCAAAGCACCTGATCGGGAAGACCCTCTTGGCAATGTCGCCGTAAGGCGTAAGCCAGAGCAGAGGCGCTCATGCAGTCATGCCCATGACGGCATGACCTCGTACCTGAAGCCGTCCTCAGGGATCACATGGATGGTGAAGAAAGACGATCCCTCCATGGATGGCGTTCATCCACAGATGGCTCAAAGTCGAAATTGCAGGCCTCCATATCTCCGGGATCATATGTGTCGTCAGAGATACCCGACACCTTTGCAATGGCACACGAAACGTGGCCCTCGGCAGAAGTTTTGAACAAGACAGAGGTTGCCATGCACATCTCTTGGGTGACCAATGGTTGCTCGGTGGCATAGTAGATATGCCATTTATCTAGCCAGACTTCACTCGATCTACAATCACATAGACATTGCCAATGCCACCGGATTTCAGACCACCAAAGTAGCCGTTGAGGACACCAACTTTCTCAGAGAAGCTCCTGTGTTGAGCAGGCTGTGCACCGGAGAAGATGAGCATCCGACGCGAGCACTTCATAGCAGGAAGAGGCATGCACAGCTCTTCAGCAAGCTCAAGAATTCTTGGAATGGTGAGCAAGAGCATATGATAGTCCCACAGGTCTTGATCACAATCTTCTGATAGTAGATAAATAGGCTGGACTTGGAAAGCATGCATGTAGGAGTAGAAGGACTTGTTGGAGAGCTTGGAGCCTTGGACACAATGGTATGAAACGACAAATTCTTGTAAAAATCAGCGCGGCCGGTGAGGGTGCCAATTGCACAATGTGAATCTCCTATGAAATCAGTGCGGTGAGGTTGATTTCCCCGTTAATAGGATTATGAGTCTTGTATAAAACAGGAGAAATTCTTGTAAAAATATGTGTTGCATATTGGAACGTCCAGCAAACTCCTATGAATCTCCTATGGAACCATATTATTTGTGGTGTATTCTTTAAATATGGTAGTATATGAGTATTGAAATGATTTTGTTTGGACTTTTTCTTGACAAATTGTACCGATCTTCATATTTTCGATGGATCTAGTATTAATCTACTGTTAATCTTGAATGGAACATAGCAGATTTCATAATATGGAAAATATATGAATTATTGTGTATGATTTTGGACAGAAACTGGTATAAATTTGTATAAATACTATTGAATATTCTGTTGAAAATATTGTCTGAACTATTGAGTGAAACAAGGTCGTGCAAAAATATGTTTGAGATCTAGACTAGGAAGAAAGGGAAAAAAATGATGTCTGTCATGAGTCTGAAATGTGGATATAAAAAAGTTAGGGGGTGTTATGCAACATTGGTTGGACTTAAGAATTTTGTGGAGGGGCATTCTGAGAATTTTTTTGCAATTATCTTCAATAATTTAATGTTATAAATAGTCCCGGGGAACCTTCTTACATCAGGAGTTGCATTTCTCCTGATCGACGTGTTGTGCAACACCATGCCGGCGCCCTTCCCCCACAATACTGATGGGTGTGGTTGAGGTGGCGCTTGACTCCACACCTTGGCGAAGCGCCTCATGCTTCTTGACGTCCTAGCGGATGGCTGCCTCACGCTAAAATACATCATTGTTCCACATTTTCATACAAGAAGTAGCCTTGGGGGTAGAGTGATGCCTTATTTGCTTACAATGCCAATCAAAAAAACTGATCACCATGTTTCTTCTTTCTCTTTTTTTGAGTGTATGTATCATCGACGTCTTGGGATACCGTGTTGGTGCAGAGGCTGGATGTAATTAATATTGTCTCAATATTAATATATTCCTTTTATCAAAAAATCGCACAAAAACGATCTTGGGAGCATTAAGGACGTGTCACTTGTCTATATACCTCGTTTGAACGACCAACTCAATAGAGTTGTCCGACTATATCGACATACCTCCATCCTTATGTGCCTGAACTAGTCGATGAGTGAACGGTAGAACTTGGTCGGTTCGAAGAAATGCACTATATATATCATGGAAGCAATGGCGATAATGTACACTCCCGGAGACTTAAACCCAGCCAAAAAGCGCAACAACGGCGATCCCCAACACCTGGCCCTTTCATTCTCGTTTTACATACCAATTTGAGTTACCAAGTTAAGTTGCAGATTTTGAAACTTGGTGTCCAGCCTGAGTAACTTTGCGAATTTTGTCAATTCCACACACACACATACATGTATCCATTATCTCGGGGCTTGTTTTTTTTGGAATTTCCTAGAACCTTGATACGGATATTTTGCACCGTAAAAAATGTACTTTCCATTGTGTCTCTTTACTCCTCTCTTCCTATTGGCTTTCAAGCTAGGTTCAGATTCTAAAAAAAATTATGTACTTAGCCGCAGCAAGCAAAGCAACGCATCACCAAAAGCCATGTGCTCAACCAAAGTCGTTTCTCCAAAGAGATGCTTCAAACATAGGGCGACGTTGAGGGCGTCGCTACACCTGGGCATTCCTGGGGCCGGGTTTCAGGCCAGGCCTTAAAAGCCCGACGCTATATTCCTAGGCCTGAACCTGGCCCGTCCTGACCTTCGGGCTTACAAATCGGGTCCAAACCCGGTCCGAATAGAGAAAAGCCCAACCCGGCCTGACAAACTTGGCTCGAACTAAACCAAAATCGTGTTTTTTTCAAGCCGAGCTCGGCCCGGCCTAACGTTCAGGCTCCAAAATCTAGCTCGAACCCGGCCCAACATGCAAGCCCGACCCGGGCCGGGATTTTTTGGCCGGGCTGCCCATGCCCAACCGTAGGAGTCGCCATCACTCATCTGGTTTTGATCCAAAGAAAACCCCCGGGAATGCGGGAGGTTCTGACGCCCGAAGCGTGCTAGTTTTTTTTGTTGAGAAAAGCGTAGCATGCTAGTACATAGAGCCGCTAACGACAGCGATAAGGCCCACGCGGAAACACGATTGCACGTGACCAATGAGGTCGGCCTACTGATACGTCTCCGACGTATCGATAATTTCTTATGTTCCATGCCACATTATTGATGTTATCTACATGTTTTATGCACACTTTATGTCATATTCGTGCATTTTCTGGAACTAACCTATTAACAAGATGCCGAAGTGCCAGTTGCTGTTTTCTGCTGTTTTTGGTTTCAGAAATCCTAGTAAGGAAATATTCTCGGAATTGGACGAAATCAAAGCCCAGGGGCCTATTTTCTCACGAAGCTTCCAGAAGTCCGAAGGAGAGACGAAGAGGGGCCACGGAGGGGCCACACCATAGGGCGGCGCGGCCCCCCCCTTGGCCGCGCCGGCCTGTAGTGTGGGGCCCCCGTGCCGCCTCTTGACCTGCCCTTCCGCCTATAAAAAGTCTCCGTGACGAAACCCCCAGTACCGAGAGCCACGATACGGAAAACCTTCCAGAGACGCCGCCGCCGCCGATCCCATCTTGGGGGATCCAGGAGATCGCCTCCGGCACCCTGCCGGAGAGGGGAATCATCTCCCGGAGGACTCTACGCCGCCATGGTCGCCTCCGGTGTGATGTGTGAGTAGTCTACCCCTGGACTATGGGTCCATAGCAGTAGCTAGATGGTTGTCTTCTCCCCATTGTGCTATCATTGTCGGATCTTGTGAGCTGCCTAACATGATCAAGATCATCTATCTGTAATTCTATATGTTGCGTTTGTTGGGATCCGATGAATAGAGAATACTTGTTATGTTGATTATCAAAGTTATGCTTATGTGTTGTTTATGATCTTGCATGCTCTCCGTTACTAGTAGATGCTCTGGCCAAGTAGATGCTTGTAACTCCAAGAGGGAGTACTTATGCTCGATAGTGGGTTCATGCCTGCATTGACACAGGACGATGTGAGAAAGTTCTAAGGTTGTGTTGTCTTTGTTGCCACTAGGGATAAAACATTAGTGCTATGTTCAAGGATGTAGTCACTAGTTACATTACGCACCATACTTAATGCAATTGTCTGTTGTTAGCAACTTAATGTTGGAGGGGGTTCGGATGATAACTTTAAGGTGGACTTTTTAGGCATAGATGCAGTTGGATGACGGTCTATGTACTTTGTCGTAATGCCCAATTAAATCTCACTATACTCATCATGATATGTATGTGCATGGTCATGCTCTCTTTATTTGTCAATTGCCCAACTGTAATTTGTTCACCCAACATGCTGTTCTGTAGGATAACGTTGCATAGAAAACAAAAATTTTCCTACGGCGAACACGCAATCCAAGCCAAGATGCAATCTAGAAGACGGTAGCAACGAGGGGGTATCGAGTCTCACCCTTGAAGAGATTCCAAAGCCTACAAGATGAGGCTCTTGTTGCTGCGGTAGACGATCACTTGCCGCTTGCAAAAGCGCGTAGAAGATCTTGATCACGATCGGTTCCGGCGCCACGAACGGGCAGCACCTCCGTACTCGGTCACACGTTCGGTTGTTGATGAAGACGACGTCCACCTCCCGTTCCCGCGGGCAGCGGAAGTAGTAGCTCCTCTTGAATCCGACAGCACGACGGCGTGGTGTCGGTGGCGGTGAAGAAGTCCGGCGGAGCTTCGCTAAGCTACGCGGGAGATATGGAGGAGAGGGGGCGGCTAGGGTTTGGGAGGGGGTGGCCGGCCACTTCAATGGGGCGGCCAGCTTGTGGTCTTAGGGGGTGGCCGGCCCCCTCCCTTGGCCCCTCATTATATAGGTGGATCCCCAAGTGTTGGTGTCCAAGTCTTCGAATAAGACCCGAACCAAAAACCTTCCATAAGAGGGGGAAACCTAGCCCAACTAGGACTCCCACCAAAAGGTGGGATTTCCACCTCCCATGTGGGGGGTGGCCGGCCCCCTAAGGGGGAGTCCACTTGGGACTCCTCCCCACCTAGGGCTGGCCGGCCATGGAGGTGGAGTCCCATGTGGACTCCACCTTCCTTGGTGGTTTCTTCCGGACTTTTCTAGAACCTTCTAGAACCTTCCATAGAACCTTCCGCGACATTTTAATTCACATAAAATGACATCCTATATATGAATCTTATTCTCCGGACCATTCCGGAACTCCTCGTGATGTCCGGGATCTCATCCGGAACTCCGAACAAATATTCGAACTCCATTCCATATTCAAGTACTACCATTTCAACATCCAACTTTAAGTGTGTCACCCTACGGTTCGTGAATTATGCGGACATGGTTGAGTACTCACTCCGACCAATAACCAATAGCGGGATCTGGAGATCCATAATGGCTCCCACATATTCAACGATGACTTTAGTGATCGAATGAACCATTCACATACAATACCAATTCCCTTTGTCTCGCGATATTTTACTTGTCCGAGGTTTGATCTTCGGTATCACTCTATACCTTGTTCAACCTCGTCTCCTGACAAGTACTCTTTACTCGTACCGTGGTATGTGGTCTCTTATGAACTCATTCATATGCTTGCAAGACATTAGACGACATTCCACCGAGAGGGCCCAGAGTATATCTATCCGTCATCGGGATGGACAAATCCCACTGTTGATCCATATGCCTCAACTCATACTTTCCGGATACTTAATCCCACCTTTATAACCACCCATTTACGCAGTGGGGTTTGGTGTAATCAAAGTACCTTTCCGGTATAAGTGATTTACATGATCTCATGGTCATAAGGACTAGGTAACTATGTATCGAAAGCTTATAGCAAATAACTTAATGACGAGATCTTATGCTACGCTTAATTGGGTGTGTCCATTACATCATTCATATAATGACATAACCTTGTTATTAATAACATCCAATGTTCATGATCACGAAACCATGATCATCTATTAATCAACAAGCTAGTTATACAAGAGGCTTACTAGGGACTCTTTGTTGTTCACATAACACACATGTATCAATGTTTCGGTTAATACAATTATAGCATGGTATGTAAACATTATCATAAACACGAAGATATATTATAATAACCATTTTATTATTGCCTCTTGGGCATATCTCCAACAGTCTCCCACTTGCACTAGAGTCAATAATCTAGTTTACATTTGTAAAGATATAACACCTTGGTCTTCTGGTGTTTTATCATGTATTGCTCACGAGAGAGGTTTTTAGTCAACGGATCTGACAAGCTCAGAACCGTATGTATTTTGTAATTCATTTGCGTCTCAACGCATCACTCATTTCCAAATGAGTCAGCATTAAATAAGTTTGGTCTTCTGGTGGAACCTTAATTCCGCGGTCTGAAATATGTCACTAATATTGTCACACACAATATAGCTTCAAAGTTCTGACTCTGTCGGAAATACACCAAGTTCTCAAAGAACCTCTTGACTTAACATCCTTTGTCATTGTCAAAACAATGACATACTCTGCCTTCTTTTGTAGATTCCGTCACAATATTTAGAACTTTTCTAAATCTAGCATAGACAACTTCTAGCTCATTGTGCTACTTTTAAAACAACACTTAGTCTAATTTGAGATTGAAATTATATTTTATATATGACAAAACCAATATCGGTGTAACACCTTACAGCGATTTGTTTGTCATTTCTTCATACAAAAATATATATATCCTTAGTTCTTCTAAAGTACTCAAGGTTATTCTTACTGTCGTCCCATGATCATCTTATGAATCATTCCGGTATATGCTCATAACATTTTAGAGCACAAGATATCTGATTTTGTACATATTATTCGTGATCTAAAATCACTCATGTGTTTTTTACTCATCGAGTGTCAGATACACTCAAGTCTTGTTAAACCTTCACATGACAAGAACATTTTCTTAATATTTCTATATTGAACTATTTCAATATCCATTCTATGTACTTTGACTTAAACTTATTATGTGTTTCAATCTATCTTCATAGATCTTGACACTAAATATGTTTTAGTCCATATCCTTTCATTGAAGTTAATTTTCAATGAAACATTTTAATCAAGTATATAATTACATTATTTATAACCAACTATATGTCATCTACATAAAGTATTATAAATATGTCTCAGCGCTCCCACTTAATTTCTTGCAAATGCAAGCTTCTTCATCGTCTCTGATGAAATCAAAAAACTCTTTGACTATTTCATCTGGTGAAGATTCCTACTCCGCAATACTTACTTCATCCAATTGAAGTTCGTATACCTATCTAGTATTCCACAGACCAGCAAAACTCTTGGTTGTATCTTGTATACACCTTTAATACATACTTACGATAAGTAATGTATTTTGCCATCCTACTAGCATATCTCCTAAAAGAAATATGTAGTGATTACTAGAATAATCCACATAGACTATAAGCATTGCTACGGAAGATCTAATCTTATCGTAGTCAACTCTTTGAACTTTGTTGTAAACTATTTTTCAACAAGTCGAGCTTTCTTCAAGGATATTTCATCCAAGTCTATAGATCCATTTACTTTCAAAAAGTATTCATCTATTATGGATTTCAAGGCGCATGGCCATTTTAACGGAGTCAGGGCCCATCATAACTTCTTTGTTTGTAGTTGGTTTATCATTGTTCAAAATCAATCCTTTGTCCACAAATCATTTATTTGATCACAAAGTAAACCATACCTACAGTAGGTTCAATATGTACTTCGATCTCCATGGCTAAAACACTTTGTAGTCATGGGAGCCATGATCGTCGTGGCCGCTTCGAAACCAATTCCGATGCTGCGCTACTCGATCATTATGCTCAGGTTCATAAACCTTATCAAATTATATTGTCCTCCCACTCAAATACTTCACTAGAAACAATTTCTTGGAAATAAGAACATTGACAAACACTTTTGTCTTTGTCTTGTGGGAAGAATTCCCAATTAAATCTACGGGATAACCAACGAAGACATTCATCCGATTTTGGTTGTAAACTCTTAGACCAAAATTTAAAGAAAAGACTATTAGGGTTTATACCCATGTCATAACTTGTATGATGTCATTTCATCGGATCATGATGATGCTCTATTCAGTGTAAAAGCGGTAGTCACTAAAGCATAATCCACAAAAATATAATGGCATCAATATTTTATCTCATCATTGATCCAACAAGGTTTGGATACATATCTCGGATACTATATCATCATT
The DNA here is from genome assembly GCF_019359855.2 of Lolium perenne. Lineage (NCBI taxonomy): Eukaryota > Viridiplantae > Streptophyta > Magnoliopsida > Poales > Poaceae > Lolium > Lolium perenne. Next base: position 68,121,067 of record NC_067247.2, read on the forward strand.
ATGATACTCCAAGAAATGTGAGTTGTAGAATAATTTCATAACTCTCTTAGATGTTCGCTAAAACTCGTAATTTAAATATTTCCACCATGATCCAATCATAGATATTTGACTTTTCTATTACGTTGATTTCCACTTCATGTTGAAATTTATTTGAACCCATTCAAATGTTTCAAACTTCTTCCTTATCGAATATATCCATATATATACTCAATTCATTGTTGAAAGTTTTCATGAAGTAGAAGAATCTCCCGCACACAACTATGCTCAGTGAACCATATACATCATTATGTATTTTTCCACTAAGTTTGTTGCCCGTTCAACTCTTGGCCTATGAACGGTATTTTAATCATTCTCTTTAGAAAAGATTTGCAAGCGTCAAATGATTCAAAAATCAAATGACTCCAAAAATCCATTTGCATGGAGTTCCTTCATGCGTTCCTTTCTAACATGACCTAAATGGCGGTTCCACAAATAAGTGGAATTCAAATCATTTGCCTTATGGCATTTTAGCGTCGATTTTATGTATGTGTGTTTCACCATTAAGATTTATAATAACTTATCCATCGTACATGGAGTAATGTCATAATTTGAACAACTCATTGTTTTCATTTGACCAGAGCAAAATAACAATTATTAAGTTCTTTATTATAAATTCTAAGGGCTAGATAGAATGCCAACGACGAACATAATAACACTTTATTTTGTTCCAGACGTGCTTTTCTATCATATTCCTTGTCAGTCACTTAGGCCATTGTATTCTTGTATTGCGTTGTTTTGTATGACACTTCATACCAACCAATATGGTACTAATACCTTAGAATTTCATTGTGTGACTTAACTAGGAATACAACCATAACATGTATATCATTTATATACACCTGAGCTAGACTTTCTAGTCTTTTCTTTTCTTTTTGCCAAAATATCTTTTGCAGTTTCTCTTTTAGCTTTCCTCATTATTCAGAAAAACACTTCAACATTAATAACTTCTAGGTTTGTTGGTCAAACACCAATAACCTTGAGGTTCTTACTTTGAAGTTGATCATCATATGACAAGTGTTCCAGATTTCACTATTAGTAACTTTGTAATATGATGAACAATTTCACTCATAATTTTATCCATCATATCATGACGACTTTTCGAGACCATGTCTGTACATGCTAGGCTCGTAAAGTTTTAACCTTGGTATTTGCATGTGCAAATCTAGCTTGCACCCGTTTTATGCACACGTAGAATCTATCACACCCGGTCATCACGTGATGCTTCGAAACGACGAGTCTTAGTAACGGTGCATATTTAAGGATGGTCACTTCATGGATATGCGAATATCGTTAGTGCCCCAATAGTTGGAGGATTGTGACGCCTTGCGTCTTCAACCTTCGTACATTCCCATAAAACTTATGAGTTCATGTAGTCTCACCAAATTATATTCTATCATCTTGCAATAAGGTCTTAGATATCACATATATCTCATACCTTGATTATTTCTGAAAACTAAATTTTCAGCTCCTTACTTTTCAAACAGATTTGAACTTCAAGTTTCACGGAGACAAGATAACTTTAGGTACTAATTGAAACCATAGCTCTTTGAATCAACAATGTGAGGTTTACTAAAAGTTTGCAATAGGACTTAATTAATTCTTGATTCTTTAACAATACGGTACTAAACCGTAAAGTTTCTTGTCAGATTTTAACAGTATTTCTATCTCAATTATAAGACTAGCGCATAGAAGTAAACGGATGCCAATACTACAAAATTAATTCAAAATACTACTCAGACTATGTTTATGATAATTAGTTCATGTTTTAATCTAATTACTAATGAACTCCCACTTAATACAACATCCCTCATAGTTGTTAAGTGGTACACGATCCAAATCCACTACACCAAAACCGATCATCACGTGAGATGATGTAGCTTCAATGGTGAACATCAACATGTTGATCATATCATCCATATGACTCGTGTTCAACCTTTCGGTTTTCGTTGTCCCGAGGCCATGTCTGTACATGCTAGGCTCGTCAAGCAAACCCAAGTATTCCGCGTGTGCAACATGGCTTACACCCGTTGTATGTGAATCGTTGAATCTATCACATCCGATCATCACGAGATGCTTCGAAACGACGAACTATTACAACGGTGCATACGAGGGGAGAACACTTTATTATCTTGATATTAATGTGAGGGATCATCTTATAATGCTACCGTCGCGATCTAAGCAAAATAAGATGCATAAAGGATTAACATCACATGCAATTCATATGTGATATGATATGGCCCTTTTGTCTTTGCGCCTTTGATCTTCATCTCCAAAGCACGGACATGATCTCCATCATCAACGGGCATGATCTCCATCATTATCGGCGTAGCGTCAAGGTTCATGGCGCCGTCTTCATGGTTGTTCACCTCATGTAGCAACTATTACAACTACTTTGAAATACTACTCAACATGAAAATTAAAGACAACCATAAGGCTCCTGCCGGTTGCCACAATACAATAATGATCATCGTATACATATTCATCATCATATTATGGCCATATCACATCACCAAACCCTGCAAAAACAAGTTAGACGTCTCTAATTTGGTTTGCATATTTTACGTGGTTTAGGGTTTTCGTGTAAGATCTAATCTACCTACGAACATGAACCACAACGGTGATACTAGTGTTGTCAATAGAAGAGTAAGTTGAATCTTCACTATAGTAGGAGAGACAGACACACCATAAAGCCTCTTATGCAATACAAGTTGCATGTCGAACGAGGAACAAGTCTCATGAACGCGGTCATGTAAAGTTAGTCCGAGCCGCTTCATCCCACTATGCCACAAAGATGCAAAGTACTCAAACTAAAGATAACAAGAGCATCAACGCCCACAAACCATTGTGTTCTACTCGTGCAACCATCTATGCATAGACACGGCTCACGATACCACTTTGTAGGATAACGTTGCATAGAAAACAAAAATTTTCCTACGGCGAACACGCAATCCAAGCCAAGATGCAATCTAGAAGACGGTAGCAACGAGGGGGTATCGAGTCTCACCCTTGAAGAGATTCCAAAGCCTACAAGATGAGGCTCTTGTTGCTGCGGTAGACGATCACTTGCCGCTTGCAAAAGCGCGTAGAAGATCTTGATCACGATCGGTTCCGGCGCCACGAACGGGCAGCACCTCCGTACTCGGTCACACGTTCGGTTGTTGATGAAGACGACGTCCACCTCCCGTTCCAGCGGGCAGCGGAAGTAGTAGCTCCTCTTGAATCCGACAGCACGACGGCGTGGTGTCGGTGGCGGTGAAGAAGTCCGGCGGAGCTTCGCTAAGCTACGCGGGAGATATGGAGGAGAGGGGGCGGCTAGGGTTTGGGAGGGGGTGGCCGGCCACTTCAATGGGGCGGCCAGCTTGTGGTCTTAGGGGGTGGCCGGCCCCCTACCTTGGCCCCTCATTATATAGGTGGATCCCCAAGTGTTGGTGTCCAAGTCTTCGAATAAGACCCGAACCAAAAACCTTCCATAAGAGGGGGAAACCTAGCCCAACTAGGACTCCCACCAAAAGGTGGGATTTCCACCTCCCATGTGGGGGTGGCCGGCCCCCTAAGGGGGAGTCCACTTGGGACTCCTCCCCACCTAGGGCTGGCCGGCCATGGAGGTGGAGTCCCATGTGGACTCCACCTTCCTTGGTGGTTTCTTCCGGACTTTTCTAGAACCTTCCATAGAACCTTCCGCGACATTTTAATTCACATAAAATGACATCCTATATATGAATCTTATTCTCCGGACCATTCCGGAACTCCTCGTGATGTCCGGGATCTCATCCGGAACTCCGAACAAATATTCGAACTCCATTCCATATTCAAGTACTACCATTTCAACATCCAACTTTAAGTGTGTCACCCTACGGTTCGTGAATTATGCGGACATGGTTGAGTACTCACTCCGACCAATAACCAATAGCGGGATCTGGAGATCCATAATGGCTCCCACATATTCAACGATGACTTTAGTGATCGAATGAACCATTCACATACAATACCAATTCCCTTTGTCTCGCGATATTTTACTTGTCCGAGGTTTGATCTTCGGTATCACTCTATACCTTGTTCAACCTCGTCTCCTGACAAGTACTCTTTACTCGTACCGTGGTATGTGGTCTCTTATGAACTCATTCATATGCTTGCAAGACATTAGACGACATTCCACCGAGAGGGCCCAGAGTATATCTATCCGTCATCGGGATGGACAAATCCCACTGTTGATCCATATGCCTCAACTCATACTTTCCGGATACTTAATCCCACCTTTATAACCACCCATTTACGCAGTGGGGTTTGGTGTAATCAAAGTACCTTTCCGGTATAAGTGATTTACATGATCTCATGGTCATAAGGACTAGGTAACTATGTATCGAAAGCTTATAGCAAATAACTTAATGACGAGATCTTATGCTACGCTTAATTGGGTGTGTCCATTACATCATTCATATAATGACATAACCTTGTTATTAATAACATCCAATGTTCATGATCACGAAACCATGATCATCTATTAATCAACAAGCTAGTTATACAAGAGGCTTACTAGGGACTCTTTGTTGTTCACATAACACACATGTATCAATGTTTCGGTTAATACAATTATAGCATGGTATGTAAACATTATCATAAACACGAAGATATATTATAATAACCATTTTATTATTGCCTCTTGGGCATATCTCCAACATGTTCGTCTTATGGGAGAGACACCTCTAGTGAACTGTGGACCCCGGTCCAATTCTCTTTACTGAAATACAATCTACTGCAATACTGTTCTACTGTTTTCTGCAAACAATCATCTTCCACACAATACAGTTAACTCTTTGTTACAGCAAGCCGGTGAGATTGACAACCTCACTGTTTCGTTGGGGCAAAGTACTTTGGTTGTGTTGTGCAGGTTCCACGTTGGCGCCGGAATCCCTGGTGTTGCGCCGCACTACATCCCGCCGCCATCAACCTTCAACGTGCTTCTTGGCTCCTCCTGGTTCGATAAACCTTGGTTTCTTTCTGAGGGAAAACTTGCTGCTGTGCGCATCATACCTTCCTCTTGGGGTTGCCCAACGAACGTGTGAAATACACGCCATCAAGCTCTTTTTCTGGCGCCGTTGCCGGGGAGATCAAGACACGCTGCAAGGGGAGTCTCCACTTCTCAATCTCTTTACTTTGTTTTTGTCTTGCTTAGTTTTATTTACTACTTTGTTTGCTGCACTAAATCAAAACACAAAAAAATTAGTTGCTAGTTTTACTTTATTTGCTATCTTGTTTGCTATATCAAAAACACAAAAAATTAGTTACTTGTTTTACTTTACTTAATATCATGCATGTTTTTATTTCACTAGTTAAGCATAATGGAAAACAACAAAAATATGAGAGATCTTTATGAATTTTATCTTGAATTAGGACATGATGTGTTTGAAGAGAGAATTAAAAAACCCATGGAACTTTATATGCATGCTAATGGGAATGTTATTACTATGAATGCTTTGAACACCATTGTTGCTAATGCTATGGAAAATTCTAAGCTTGGGGAAGCTGGCTTTGATGAGAATGATCTTTTTAGTCCCCCAAGCATTGAGGAGAAAATTTTCTTTTATGATTACAATATGCCTCCTATATATGATGATAGCCACTTTGTTGAATTTGCTCCCACTACAACTAATAAAATTGATTATGCTTATGTGGAGAGTAATAATTTTATGCATGAGACTCATGATAAGAATGCTTTATGTGATAGTTATATTGTTGAGTTTGCTCATGATGCTACTGAAAGTTATTATGAGAGAGGAAAATATGGTTGTAGAAATTTTCATGTTACTAAAACACCTCTCTATGTGCTGAAATTTTTGAAGCTACACTTGTTTTATCTTTCTATGCTTGTTGCATTATGCTTCTTGAACTTGTTTATTTACAAGATTCCTCTTCATAGAAAGCATGTTAGACTTAAATGTGTTTTGAATTTGCCTCTTCAAGCTCTCTTTTGCTTCAAATACTATTTCTTGCGAGTGCATCATCAAAACTGCTGAGCCCATCTTAATGGCTATAAAGAAAGAACTTCTTGGGAGATAACCCATGTGTTATTTTACTACAGTACTTTGTTTTTATTTTGTGTCTTGGAAGTTGTTTACTACTGTAGCAACCTCTCCTTATCTTAGTTTTGTGTTTTGTTGTGCCAAGTTAAGCCGTTGATAGAAAAGTAAGTACTAGATTTAGATTACTGCACAGTTCCAGATTTCTTTGCTGTCACGAATCTGGGTCCACCTCCCTGTAGGTAACTCAGAAAATTAAGCCAATTTACGTGCATGATCCTCAGATATGTACGCAACTTTCATTCAATTTGAGCATTTTCATTTGAGCAAGTCTGGTGCCATTTTAAAATTCGTCAATACGAACTGTTCTGTTTTGACAGATTCTGCCTTTTATTTCGCATTGCCTCTTTCGCTATGTTGGATGAATTTCTTTGATCCACTAATGTCCAGTAGCATTATGCAATGTCCAGAAGTGTTAAGAATGATTGTGTCACCTCTGAATATGTCAATTTATATTGTGCACTAACCTTCTAATGAGTTGTTTCGAGTTTGGTGTGGAGGAAGTATTCAAGGATCAAGAGAGGAGTATGATGCAACATGATCAAGGAGAGTGAAAGCTCTAAGCTTGGGGATGCACCCGGTGGTTCACCCCTGCATATATCAAGAAGACTCAAGCGTCTAAGCTTGGGGATGCCCAAGGCATCCCCTTCTTCATCGACAACATTATCAGGTTCCTCCCCTGAAACTATATTTTTATTCTATCACATCTTATGTGCTTTTTCTTGGAGCGTCGGTTTGTTTTTGTTTTTTGTTTTGTTTGAATAAAATGGATCCTAGGATTCACTTTATGGGAGAGAGACACGCTCCGCTGTATCATATGGACAAGTATGTCCTTGGTTTCTACTCATAGTATTCATGGCGAAGTTTCTCCTTCGTTAAATTGTTATATGGTTGGAATTGGAAAATGATACATATAGTAATTGCTATAAATGTTTTGGGTAATGTGATACTTGGCAATTGTTGTGCTCATGATTAAGCTCTTGCATCATATGCTTTGCACCCATTAATGAAGAAATACATAGAGCATGCTAAAATTTGGTTTGCATATTTGGTTTCTCTAAGGTCTAGATAATTTCTAGTTTTGAGTTTGAACAACAAGGAAGACGGTGTAGAGTCTTATAATGTTTTCAATATGTCTTTTATGTGAGTTTTGCTGCACCGGTTCATCCTTGTGTTTGTTTCAAATAAGCCTTGCTAGCCTAAACCTTGTATCGAGAGGGAATACTTCTCATGCATCCAAAATACTTGAGCCAACCACTATGCCATTTGTGTCCACCATACCTACCTATACTACATGGTATTTTTCCGCCATTCCAAAGTAAATTGCTTGAGTGCTACCTTTAAAATTCCATCATTCACCTTTGCAATATATAGCTCATGGGACAAATAGCTTAAAAACTATTGTGGTATTGAATATGTAATTATGCACTTTATCTCTTATTAAGTTGCTTGTTGTGCGATAACCATGTTCACTGGGGACGCCATCAACTATTCATTGTTGAATTTCATGTGAGTTGCTATGCATGTCCGTCTTGTCTGAAGTAAGAGAGATCTACCACCATATGGTTAAGCATGCATATGTTAGAGAAGAACATTGGGCCGCTAACTAAAGCCATGATCCATGGTGGAAGTTTCAGTTTTGGACAACAATCCTCAAATCTCAAATGAGAAAATTATTAATTGTTGGTATATGCTTATGCATAAAAGAGGAGTCCATTATCTGTTGTCTATGTTGTCCCGGTATGGATGTCTAAGTTGAAGAATAATCAATAGCGAGAAATCCAATGCGAGCTTTCTCCTTAGACCTTTGTACAGGCGGCATAGAGGTACCCCTTTGTGACACTTGGTAAAAACAATGCATTGTGATGACCCGGTAGTCCAAGCTAATTAGGACAAGGTGCGGGCACTATTAGTACGCTATGCATGAGGCTTGCAACTTATAAGATATAATTTACATGATGCATATGCTTTATTACTACCGTTGACAAAATTGTTTCATGTTTTCAAAATCAAAGCTCTAGCACAAATATAGCAATCGATGCTTTTCCTCTATGGAGGACCATTCTTTTACTTTCAATGTTGAGTCAGTTCACCTATTTCTCTCCACCTCAAGAAGCAAACACTTGTGTGAACTGTGCATTGATTCCTACATATTTGCTTATTGCACTTATTATATTACTCTATGTTGACAATATCCATGAGATATACATGTTACAAGTTGAAAGCAACCGCTGAAACTTAATCTTCTTTTGTGTTGCTTCAATGCCTTTACTTTGAATTATTGCTTTATGAGTTAACTCTTATGCAAGACTATTTGATGCTTGTCTTGAAGTGCTATTCATGAAAAGTCTTTGCTTTATGATTCACTTGTTTACTCATGTCATATACATTGTTTCGATCGCTGCATTCACTACATATGCTTTACAAATAGTATGATCAAGATTATGATGGCATGTCACTCCAGAAATTATACGTATTTATCGTTTTACTGCTCGGGACGAGCAGAACTAAGCAGGGATGCTGATACGTCTCGACGTATCGATAATTTCTTATGTTCCATGCCACATTATTGATGTTATCTACATGTTTTATGCACACTTTATGTCATATTCGTGCATTTTACGGAACTAACCTATTAACAAGATGCCGAAGTGCCGATTCTTTGTTTTCTGCTGTTTTTGATTTCAGAAATCCTAGTAAGGAAATATTCTCGGAATTGGATGAAATCAAAGCCCAGGGGCCTATTTTCTCACGAAGCTTCCAGAAGTCCGAAGGAGAGACGAAGAGGGGCCACGGAGGGGCCACACCATAGGGCGGCGCGGCCCCCCTTGGCCGCGCCGGCACGTAGTGTGGGGCCCCCGTGCCGCCTCTTGACCTGCCCTTCCGCCTATAAAAAGTCTCCGTGACGAAACCCCCGATGCCGAGAGCCACGATACGGAAAACCTTCCCGGAGACGCCGCCGCCGCCGATCCCATCTCGGGGGATCCGGGAGATCGCCTCCGGCACCCTGCCGGAGAGGGGAATCATCTCCGGAGGACTCTACGCCGCCATGGTCGCCTCCGGTGTGATGTGTGAGTAGTCTACCCCTGGACTATGGGTCCATAGCGGTAGCTAGATGGTTGTCTTCTCCCCATTGTGCTATCATTGTCGGATCTTGTGAGCTGCCTAACATGATCAAGATCATCTATACGTAATTCTATATGTTGCGTTTGTTGGGATCCGATGAATAGAGAATACTTGTTATGTTGATTATCAAAGTTATGCTTATGTGTTGTTTATGATCTTGCATGCTCTCCGTTACTAGTAGATGCTCTGGCCAAGTAGATGCTTGTAACTCCAAGAGGGAGTACTTATGCTCGATAGTGGGTTCATGCATTGACACAGGACGGTGACGAAAGTTCTAAGGTTGTGTTGTCTGTTGCCACTAGGGATAAAACATTAGTGCTATGTTCAAGGATGTAGTCACTAGTTACATTACGCACCATACTTAATGCAATTGTCTGTTGTTAGCAACTTAATACTGGAGGGGGTTCGGATGATAACCTGAAGGTGGACTTTTTAGGCATAGATGCAGTTGGATGACGGTCTATGTACTTTGTCGTAATGCCCAATTAAATCTCACTATACTCATCATGATATGTATGTGCATGGTCATGCTCTCTTTATTTGTCAATTGCCCAACTGTAATTTGTTCACCCAACATGATGTTCGTCTTATGGGAGAGACACCTCTAGTGAACTGTGGACCCCGGTCCAATTCTCTTTACTGAAATACAATCTCTTGCAATCTTGTTCTCTTGTTTTACGCAAACAATCATCTTCCACACAATACGGTTAACTCTTTGTTACAGCAAGCCGGTGAGATTGACAACCTCACTGTTTCGTTGGGGCAAAGTACTTTGGTTGTGTTGTGCAGGTTCCACGTTGGCGCCGGAATCCCTGGTGTTGCGCCGCACTACATCCCGCCGCCATCAACCTTCAACGTGCTTCTTGGCTCCTCCTGGTTCGATAAACCTTGGTTTCTTTCTGAGGGAAAACTTGCTGCTGTGCGCATCATACCTTCCTCTTGGGGTTGCCCAACGAACGTGTGAAATACACGCCATCACCTACCACAAATGGGTCGCTGACGTAAAGCCAACATGGGCCACGGTTGTCCCAAATGTCCTTTACTGATATAGTGCAAACATATATCTACAATACTTCATTTCCAATAGAGGCCTATGTATAAGTGTAGCTGGAAATTGCTCTGTTGTCGATGGTTCCATGATCTTTATATACAGCCCAGCGACCTTCAGAAAAAAAACCTACCCCACTCTATCCCACATCTGAATGCTTCTTAGCGGCGAAGGGGGTCGTAGTGACGTAGTTGTTTCTCGTGTCATATTCCAACACGAGAGAATGGATCCTCCGTGCGAAGGCAGAATGATTTGTTGCCCTCCTCTCCTCTTCAGCTAAATCTGGTCTCGCCGCGTAGGAGGTGGACCGAGAGGCGAGAACAAAGAAGAAGCTCGTTGATTCGCGACCTCAACTCCCTTGTTAAGTGCCCATGATTTGTGGCATCAACTCCCTTGTCAAGGGCGCTACCATTTTAATTTTCAACTCCCTTCGCAAGGGCGCTATCCTCTTGGAATATGTTAAGTCGCGTAGGCTGCCCCCGACCCCTCCACATAGCACTTATCGATCAGACCCTGACCAAGAACGAAGCAGGGCGCGCCTATGTTTCTCTCCCTTCTCAAATCCTTCCACAAAATCCCCTAGATCTAAATCTTTCTTTGGTGGATTTCAGTCTCCATCTCTCCCCTTAGGTATTCTCCTTCCATCTCATGAAATTTATCCACAAATATTGTCGCATTGGCCCCTATTTTTTCTAGTATTGGTGAAACACTAGTTCATCCCAACTGTCGAAATTTATTTGGTCTTGTGGGATTTGTGTTAGGTTGCTAGTTAGAGTTCTGGTATGTGACTCTAATTTCGTGTTAATATTGTCATGTGTAGGTAGATCTTGGTATTTTTATTGTTGATGACTGGGTTTCTACGATCAACAACAGGGTTGGTGCAGTACTTGTAGCAGAAAATATTATTTATATAAGTTCGTCCCTGAGAAGTTTTGCAAATGGCAATAAACACAACCCCATAACTACTTTGTCAGGTGCAGCCACATTTGCACCCAAACCGTGGTTTAGAAATAGCCTATACTATAAATTGCTAAGATGGAAATAGTTTGAGAGTTTAAAATAACTAAAAGCAAAGTAAATAATAAAAGTAAACTAAACCAAGAGAGTATTGGGAGTGTGTTTGTGATATGGTTGAGGGGTTCTCAAGGAGTGTATGTTCCACCACTAGTATTGGTACTACTTATGATTAGGATGAACTATGTCTTTAGATATGTTATGTGTGGGGAGAGCTCCATAACAAGATGCGCCCAGAAAGCCATCCGTCATCACATCTCTAAATAAACTTTGCGGCTAGCCTTCTGCAAACCACATATTGACCATCGCAATTAAGGGTTTTACCCCCATGGTTATCGATATGAGATTAGTGAGTCCCTCCTTATCCCCCATCCATATGATAAAGTGTCATACGGTAATGTCACTTTTCGGTGTACACTCTAGCATACTTCAAAGGGTAATTCCCTCTCTTGTTCCGGAGGCAAATATTATGTGGTGCAATTCGCATAACATCAAGAGAGAGAACTAACACATAATCATTATACAAAGATGTAGATCATTTTTATTTCACATCATAGTATTACTAGGGTTTCTCCATATCTCTCCAAGAACAAAGGAACTACCCATACATGAAGGAGATCAACATCATAGAATTAATATGGATGGGATATGAGAGTACAACCGAATAAAAGTGAAGATCCACACTAAGGCTTGGATTACAACCAAGTAGACGAAGGGGATTGGCGTTGGAGACGTTAATGATGATCATGATGATGGAGATCGATGTGTTGCCCTTCAAGATCCTAGTCTCCTCCTACTCTTCTGTGTTGGTGGAGATGGTGTTGGCGCGGCGGCTGTGGAGACGACGGCAGGGCTCTGCTCCTAGGGTGTGGATGAATGATGCCTCTCCTTGGCTCCTCCCCTCTTTATATAGGCGCTCGAGGTCGGTTTCGCGAACCGACGGAGCTCGGGGCTGAATATGCCCATCGGGTCTTCACAAATGTTGTTCCGGTTGATGAAACGAAGCCAACGGAGCCCAGTACGGGTGGATGGTACAGACGTACTGATGGTTGCTAAACTCGCCGATGCTTTCGTATTTTGCTCGTCATTTCTTCATACGGATTCTGATTTGGGTGTTCTTTGGCTCGTTGAACTAGTATGGAAGAGGTCTACAACACCATGGACTTAGATCTTAAATATAAGATGTTTGGAAAATATCACTTTTCCCACACCTCATATGGCTAAGTCTGGTGCTTATAATTCTCCCATATTCTACCATCTTGGTCCCTTTTGCCTCCCTTTCTCCATGACTGTCGATAACACCTATATACATGTCAAAGACAAGGAAAACATAATAAAATCCTACTAAAACTACTAAATTTGCAAAGCTCGTATGAAAGTGAACAAGAAGTCGTAAGTATGCAAAATAGGCATAGGTGTAGCTAGGTGGAGTATGAAATGAGTGACAATATGAGTAATAGTATACTTAAAAATCTCAGTAAAAAGGTGCAAAATTTTGAGCTATCGATTGTCATTTTCAAATGCATAATATATTTATAGATTTAGTTCATTGTAGATCTAGTTAAACTTGTTGTAGATCTAGTTAATGATTTTGTAGATGTCACAATTGTTCGCTTATCTTAGTTTTAACACATTGTTGTGGGCATTTGGCTTGCTTATTGTTTGCTTAGCTTAGTTTTCAAATATCGTTCTTAGTAACTTTATTTTAAAATAGTTGTAGGTATGGCGTCGTCGGATCCGAAGGAGAAACCGAGGAATTGGAAGTATACCACTGACCTTTGGCTATCCAATTTTCCCAAAGGGATGGAACGGGCTCATTGCTGGTGCGGTGACCTTTGTGTCTCCAAGCGATGTGATGATTGGGATGACAAACACGGAAGGAGGTTTTAGATGTGTCCTAACTATGCACATGAAAAGTCCAAGCCAAGAAACTCATACGACTACCCACCGATACGTGTCTCCAGTTGTAATGAGTATTTCTCGAATACTTGACATTAATAATATTAAGTGTGTATTTGTAGTCTCCTCCACCTCTTTATCAATTCATGAAGTGGATAGATTTGGAGCAAGATAGATATCACAAGAAAGAGATCGCATATCAGGAGCAAAGGAACTGGAACTACACATTCCAGTTGATTCGTGGGGAGGAGCGAAAGAACAAATGAAGACTAGGCTTGAGAATAACGCTTGGAGAAAGTGAAAAGGGAGCAAGAAGAGAAGGATCTACGTGAGGCGGAACAGGAGAAAAGGAGAGAGATAGAGAGAGGCATCGTCATGCAATGGAAGATGTGGAAGCGGAAGAAGATACGACCAAGCAGAACGGTAAGTACCCCTGTTGGACTCAATAGAGTCATGTCTTGAACTTTAATTATTTAGAATTTGTTATTGTCAACTTTAAGGCTCAATGTCACCTATTTGATGAACTTTTTGGTGTCATGCACTTTGATGTTGTAAACCTTGAAGTTTGGATTTTTGTTATTATAAAATCTTAAAATCGGAAAATTTGTTGTCGTCAACCTTATGGATTTAAAGATGTTATATATTTGCGTTTGAATTATTATTGATCGTAATTTTTAGAGATCTTGCTGAGCTAGGCTTTGAACAGAGAAAAGGGTAGCACTGCACAGAATGCAGCTACCCTCTGACAACAACGGATTGTTTTCATAATTACCTATTGCAACCAATAGTATGTCCTTGAATTGTCCGGTCATAAAAGTGCCACCGGCCGATAGTGTTGACATGCCCTTACGGATTGCTCAAAATCCCAAAATGCACAACCAGATACTCGGACGGCACATTTGTAGTCTCTAGTTTTATGCCCAAAAGGCTCAACCGCATGATATACATCCTCGGGTTAGTAGCTGTCATCGCTCCCAACAACTAGGGGAGTCGGTTGTATGCATGTTCTCAATCACCATACATCATCTTAAATACGGCTTGCTTTGATTTCCATGCCTTCACATACTTCATCTCATAATCGAAATGTGAATTCACTGTATCAATGAATTGCTTGATCGTCATCGTTGGGAGTGTATTAATGTTATTGGAAAGTTTGTAAGCGATGAAATCGGATGATAACTTCTGGTGAACATCTTGCACTTTCGTGTCATCGAGATCCTTGCCCTCACACATGTGAGTTGAAACACAACTAGATATGTGCGATTGTGGCCCTCCTTTAAATGGTCTTGCACGCACAACCCATGGACACTGGCCATCCTCGCATCTAATCGTGTAACGCTTCTTCACGTCCGAGTGGTCCACCTTGTACGGTCGAAAATACTTAACCGCAAATTCCTTAATCCATATTTGAAATTAAGACAAGGTTTAAAACTTCACTCCTTATTCGATCACATACCTTTTGTGATTCATATCCCGCTTCGAACTTGGCCTTGCACAATGGTCTCACCACCATCTAGCATGGATTTATCCTCAAGACTAAGATCACGGAACAATGGTATCTGATGATCCCGGCCAACTACCTTCTTGAAAAATTCGAATTCTTTAGACGTGAACCCCTCTTCATCAAAATCCTCCTCAGGACCTTCGCGCTCTGATTCTGATGCATAGCGTCAGTTATAAGGGATGTCACGGTCCATGTCCTTTTTTTGAGGCCCGCACGGTAATTTTTAATTAATTAAAGAAAAGGAGTGCCATAGTCTTACAAGGTCCATTTCCTCTTACGGATAACATCATTGTCATTCAGATCACCCTCTGACTCGCCGCCCTCGTAGTCATCATTATCTTCTTCCATTGCTTCATAATGGCCATTACGAAATCAGGCTCGGTAGTTGGTTCATTTCTTGTTGGGTCATGACGTCATGAATCATCAGAGGAGGACTACTTGTTGAGTTGTCCACATATCGGGTTCAACAAATTGATCCCTTCCAAACAGGCTCCTACCATGAACATACGGGGAGGCACGCCGGTTCAAGTCCAAGTATGGGAGCGATGAAACCTTCTTTGTGGCAAATAACTCGAGAGCCTTGTCTTGTGATTCGGCAACTGCCTCCTTGTATGCACTCCATCTTTCCTCAGAGTTGAGCTTCATTGTCTTCCAATGGTTGTGCATACCAAAGGAAACATTAAACATTCCCTCCAATTCTATTTCATCGCTTGGGTTCATCCATTCCAACTCAATCCTCACTTTCTCCACAACCTCCACATAGTTGGGACTTGTTTCAAACACCATCACAACCTCCTCAGAGTCTAACTCGATATTGCCTTTCATGAACACGTCCTTTTGTCCACATAGTGAACACTCACAATTCCCACCATCTATAACCAAATTACCAATCGCATCAACTATATGTAATTCCATCATAACATATGCATTTCAACAAAAAATTGAGATGTAACTACTAATGAAAAGTTTGACACCTGATCCTAACCACTAAGCTTAACCCTAACTACATCTAGGTCACTAAATAGATCTAGGGATAACCCTAACCTACAAATCTTACATAGACATCATAAAAAACAACATTGGATTATAAAACAACAATAGATCATAGAATGGTGGTCAAATCCAATTCCTAGGGTTACCAAGATTAAATGGAACCAAAAATCATGAGTTCAATCGGACAAAATGAAGTGGATGGGGGGAACACCTCTTTACATCAAGGGGAGACCAAAATCCACCAAAGAAAGCTTCAGATCTGGAGGATTTGGGGGAAAGATTTGAGAAGGGAGTGATGGGCGTGCCCTGCTTAGTTCTTGATCGGGGTTTAAGTGGTAAGTGGAAGGTGGAGGGATTGGACGGTCCACGCGACTTAATATATTTTATTTAAAAGGGTAGCGCCTTGAAATTTAAAAGGGAAGCGCCCTTGCTAAAGAAATTGAGGTCGCAAATAGTGAGACCCCTACCACTCTTTCAGAAATTCAGCGCCGCCCCGAAGAACGCTGCACTGAAGAGGGTAACGCTCCAAGGAAATACGCTACTGAAAAGAGTCAGATTTTGAATATTTTTCAAAATAGGATAAAGATATGCTGAACTTTTGAAAAAAGATCAAATTTATGGAAATCGACCCTCATTCGCAATAAAAAGTATCTGCCGACGCGCGCCGATCGAAACGATAGCATGCTGGCAACCATGGTCACGCTCGATCAGGTGTAACTCGACCACCACTCCACGTGCACCTCTCGTCCTCACGTACGTGCCCGCTTCTCCTCCGCCGCGCCGCCTACGCAGCCCCGATAAAAGCTCAGCACAGGCCACAGCGCGCCGCCACTCGCTCATACAACAAGCCCAAAACAGAAGAAGTACGTTCTGTGCGCGAGCGACAGCAGAAGAACTAATCCGTCATGAGCCAGGGGCAGCCGAGGAGGCCCGAGGGCGATGCGGCCCTGCAGCAGCAAGACCGACCAATCAAGTACGGCGACGTGTTCGACGTCTCCGGCGACCTGGCGGCGCAGCCCGTGGCGCCCAGGGACGCCGCGCTGCTGCAGTCCGCCGAGGACACCGTGCAGGGGCTGGGACAGACCCAGAAGGGCGGTCCCGCGGCGGTCATGCAGTCCGCCGCCACCCTCAACGCGCGCGCCGGCCACGTGGGCCGCGCCCAGCTCTCCGGCCCAGTCGCCGACGCGGGGGTCGCCGTCACGGAGACCGAGTTCCCGAGCCACCGCGTCGTCACCGAGTCCGTCGCGGGCCAGGTCGTGGGACGGTTCGTCGCGCCCCCGCCCGTGGCGGCCAAGGAGCCGTCGGGCGCGCTGGAGCAGGACGCCGTGACCATCGGCCGCGCGCTGGAGGCCGCGGCGGCGGCCGGCGCGGGCGGAAAGGTGGTGGACCAGAGCGACGCGGCGGCCGTCCAGGCCGCCGAGATGCGCGCCACGGGGAAGAACCTCACCGTCCCGGGCGGCGTCGCCGCGGCAGCCCAAGCGGCTGCGGACCAGAACGAGCGTATCATGCGCGAGGAGGACAAGGTCAAGCTCCGGGATGTCCTCTCGGTGCGCTCGCTCCACCAAACTCTGCCGCTCATTGTGTTGCTATATACTCTTCATCTTGGTGATTTATCTGTTCATGATTCATCAATGACTCCATGGCAACCAGGATGCGAGGAGCAAGCTGCCGGCGGACAAGGGAGCGACAAGGGAGGACGCCGAGAGGGTCGTGTCGGCGGAGATAAGGAACAAGCTGAACATGGCGACAACCCCAGGCGGCGTGGCGGACGCGGTGACCACGGCGGCGCGGCTCAACCAGGAGCGCCCGTAGGCGTAGACGCGTAGCGCCCTCTCTCTATCTAGAGCTGCACAGCGAGCGAACGTCTGAGGGAGCAGAGCACGCAGCGGTTCTCTCGGTTTGTACGAATAAAATGGTGTCTACCCGTCTAGTCGTCTCTTCTCTGTAATATACGTGAAACCAGCAGTGGAAGCAATAACACGAGTGTTTTAGGCCAAGTTCATGCTCAAGAGTTACCATATCTCTGTGATCAAAGTCACCGGGGTAAAAGTTAGCTAACTCCACAACCTGTCAAAACGAAAAAATAAATCACGTGGTCTCAAAGCAGATATACATAGAAGCAACACCTCGTTAAATCTGTCATTGAAATCTTGTCGTAATAAATCCAAAACAGCAAACAAACAATCCACATCGTTGTTAACCCCAATCTCCTATCTTGGCTTCTTTGGATTCATATAAACATATTTATTTGGGAGTGGTGTTTTGGAACATGGGTGCATATGCTCCTATATTTCGAAATGGGAGCCGAATTGAATTTTCATATTTTGGAGCGGTGTTATACTCCTATATTTCAAAATACATCTTACATACATTTTAAAGTTTTTTAAAAATTAAAACTAAAAATTCGCACGTACATCTTCACGTCCTACGTGCTCACAAAGTCGTTTCATAAAAAATCGACTTATCATGTAACGTGTGTAAAAAAGACAAAATTCAGTACTAAAAATAATGCTTTTCACAGGATAAACTTTCTCTTTTTTATATAGACCACACAAAATATTGGTTTTTCGTGAAATTTGACGAACGCACGTATATTATGGAGATGTATATGTAGAATTTTTTGTCCAATTTTTTCGACATTTCGAAATATGATTTTTCGGTATAGGGAGCATACGCACCCGGGAGCCAAATTGAATTTCCGTATTTCATGTCGGCTACTGAAATGCCATACATCTCACAGAAATAATGTACTTTCTAAGCTTTTGCAACTCCTTATTTGATTCCACATCTGAAATAGTAGTATTTGTAATGTCTTTATCCCTTTTCCTGCAAGGTTTTTAATAGTTCATTTGTTGAAGCTAATATTACCATAATATGTAAATAAAATGCACATGGTGGCTATTTTTAATGATTTTTTTTGCGAAATTCCACCAATCTATTAAAAGACATCAACAGTAGTAGTACAGCGAAGCCCAAAAGTAATAGAAATTATAAATAGATCTTTGGATCACTAACGACGACTACAATCACTAGCATGAGCCGAAGCCGTCCTCGCCCCTCCATCGTTGGAGCCGGAAAAAACTTGTCGTAGTAGAACTTGTTCTAACAGACAGACGGGAACTCGTCGAGTTAAGGCCACAAACGACCAGCGCACCAGAGCATCAACCATCACCATTAATGATAACAAACGACCAGCGCACCAGAGCATCAACCATCACCATTAATGATAACCGTAGATTGAAGAGACTAATCTGAAAACACACAAACGAGCACGAAAAATGGCTAGATCATGTGAGATCCGCCGGACATACGATTCCACGCGCCCTCCAGCGGTGCTAGATGCACCACTAGAGCGAGGACAAAGCGGGGTAGATCTTATTCTGACTTCGGTAGGTAGGCGCCGCCTCAACATCACGAACAAGACACTGAAAATTGACTGAACAAAGAACGGAAAAACTCCCGCCAATGAGAGGCCGTGGTCCACCACACCTCCAAGACCCAAGGCCACCGGAAGCGAAGCGGACCAGCAGCGTCGCTAAACCACAAGTAGTTAATGTTGTCCCTAAATAAGTAGCAACATAAGCAATCGAAAACCACAAGCGTAGCTCGAGCTACACGTAGCTTGTACTTTTTTTTAAATGATTTTTTCAAAGTTTCAAAAAAAATGAAATTTAATCTACATAGTGATAATACCGCGTCTACAAATATGGAAAATTTCAATTCGTGGTACCTTACATTTGGGGCTGTGCAAAAATGACAAATTCTAATATTTATACTAGTGAACAGTGTAAGATTTCAAAATCTCTAAATCTGTCAGATTTGTTATTTTTGTGGAGCCTCAAATATAAGGTATCTCGTGTTAAAATTTTACATATTGGTATACCACATCATTGTCTACATCAACATTTTTTTGAAACATTAAAATCCAATTTTCGAATTTTGCAAAAAAAAAAAACGAGCTGCATGTAGCTTTGGCTACAAAAATCCGCTCCCCATAAGCAACAGACCAATCTGGATTGAATCTCCTTTTCTTTTTCTTCTTCCCAATCAGCATGTAAGGAAGGCTGATAAGGTTCACAAGTTACCT
The DNA here is from genome assembly GCF_019359855.2 of Lolium perenne. Lineage (NCBI taxonomy): Eukaryota > Viridiplantae > Streptophyta > Magnoliopsida > Poales > Poaceae > Lolium > Lolium perenne. The sequence goes on from NC_067247.2 coordinate 68,140,854, forward strand.
CCTATGATTCATATAATTTGTATAGGAATTATGTTGGATTTGGATTTTATGAAAATAATCCTACATAATTTGTTTGATTTATAGAAACTTATATATCTTCTATAGGAACTAATCCTACAGAAATCTTGTATTGTAAATCCTATAAAAAACATTAGGTTATATATACCTCATGAAAAAAAATTGCTACCATCAAACACACTTCATCTTTCCATGGGATACAAGTAGGCATGATATTTCAATCATAAGTTTTTTCCTATTCCTATATATTTTCTATCCTATGAATCAAAAGAGTTTAAATATTTTCTCCGTCATGTTAATTGGGGTGATAATCTGCGATTCTTTTTCTTTTAGCTGATTTTTTTTAGAAATACTCGGACCGTTGCGGAGGGGCTGTTGCTACAGCCGGCAGAGTAAAAGCTTTTCTGTTATGGCGAATGGATGTATATTCTCCATATGACGTTTGAGAAGGGCAACTCTTTTCGTCTTAGGGCATCTCCAGCGGCGCGACGCAAATGGTCGCTGAGCGACCGTTTTCGTCCGCCGTGACCGGAAATGTGTCTGGGCTCTGCTCCAGCGGGGCGACGCAAAGTGACCGGCCCGTCCGCGAAGACGCAAACCTGGCCCAAATATGCGCCAGGTTTGCGTCTCCGCGGAGGCTCGGCGGTCGCGGAAAATGTCCGCGTTGGGTACATCCAGGCCCGGTCGGCAGTGACTAGATAAGCAAAATATTTTTTCATTACTATTGATTGGCCAAAAGGACCATCTTTACAGAGATGGTTAGTCGAGTTAACCTAAAACTACAACGGCCGTATCTACTCGCCGTCGCGCGGCCTACACCGGCCTCGGTTACTCGCAGTCGCGCGCCCTACTACTGGCCGCCGGATGGGCCGGCGCCGTCGTCGAAGCGGGAGCGCTTCTTGCACTCCGCGCGGCGAACGGACATCTCGTCCTGCCGCCTGCGGCGTTCGAGGGCCTCGGCCAGGGAGCTGTCCCACAGGGCCGTCACCGTGTAACAACCCAAAAATTTCAAAACAAACAAAATGAATTTCCCTAGTTCCAAATTTTGGAACCAACAAAAACTTTTATTAAAATTAGCTTGATACATAGTGATCTTGCTTGATACTTGTGCTATTGCCATGTTTGCTTGTTATTAGTATTTGAAGTGAGCTAAAACCCTAAAGTGATCAAGTGAAGATCACCAACCCAATAAAACCAAGGAGAAAGAAATCAAATAAGAAGAACCTTAAACCCTAATCCTTTCCAGAATCCTTCTGGATCTATTTTGAGAAACCCAAAATAAAATAAAAGACCTATGGGAACTTATAACCCTAATAGGTAAATCTTGAACCCTATCTTTTTTAATTTTGCTAAATGGTGGTGAACCTTTGTGAACCCCACTAAACCCTAGACCTCACCCCTCTTTTCACCACTACTAGATAAATTGAAATAAAAAGAAATTAAATAAGAAAAAGGTATATGTGCCTATGGCTATTTTTATAAAACTTTACCCTAAGCTTTGCTACTTTGCTTAGAGGTTTGGAAAAAACCTTCACACACCTTACCTAGTACTTATCAAACCAAACCCAAGTGGTTTCCAAAGAATTTAAAAAGAAACTAAAAATGCCATAGAGGCATATGAGAGAAAAATGCAAATTTGTGAATTTGAGAAGTTTGACCCTAGGACTTGTTGTGAATGGTTGGATCACTTCCAAATACCATTTCAATACTCAACAACATCAATTGGGCCAAGAACACTCAAATCAAAAATCAATACAACATATGCATAGAAGCATATGAGACACATAGCCCTTTTCACCAAACCTTGACCTATGCTTTTCTACCTTGACCAAATGGTGTGAAACCTTCTCCAAACTTAATATAACCCTAAATTGACCCTAACCCATGTCCAAGTGAAGCAAGGTGAACCCTTTTCAAAAATAATAAAACTTAACACATCACCTCTTATGTGTTATGGCCAATTTTGCAAATCTTTGACCAAGACCTTTCGAAATGGATTCAATGGTTTGAAAATGTTTCAAAACCAATAAGAATCACTTTAGAGTCAACAAAAGTCAAAACAAATGGAGAGAAATCAATTGGTGAGAAAATCCCATTTTCACTCAAATACACATAGAGCCAAATTTGCAAATCTTCAAGCAAGGCCACCATGGCTTGATCTCTTGCTTGTAGAATACTTATATATGACAAACAAACACAATTGCATCAAAGAAACAAGGATCCAATCAAAGGAAATCTCAAAACCCTCTCACATATGATAATGGTCATATGCCACTTCTATAACTTCTTCCCTACTTTGCACCCCTGGCTTTGACCCTTCCCAAACCAAACTTGGTCAACTCTGACCATGTCATCCAAGACCATGTCAAGGTCAACAACTTTCATGTTGACCACCCCACCTCAGGTTGACCAGGTTGACCAGTATAGTGTTGCCAAGTGGAGACTTTGGATTAAAGAGAAGATCATCTCACTTTTGCCATTTTGCAATTCTTCACCAAATTGACCACCACCACCACATTTCCTTTTCTATGATTATATGGTTGAGACCCACCAAAGGAATTTTCAAATTTCGAAAACTTTTCTCTTTCGGGCATTACCACAAACACCTTGCAGGCAGGGTGTGGAATGTTGCCCATACCTCCATTTTACCTTGGACCAAGTCCAACTCTGGCCACCTCTGCACTTCTGGAGACCATCCCTACCCTGCAGCACCAGAGCCACCACTTGCCTGCCCTTGCTTTGGTCACCATGACCAAAAACCTAGACCATGCCGGCCTCTTGTCACCTCACCATGCTCACCCCTCTCCTCTCCCATCCAGGCCACATCAACATGTCCCCTAGCTTCCCCGACCCTCCCGATGTTGACCACCGCCCCCCGACCAAGACGCCGTCGGCATTGACCGGCCCGAGCCGTGCCCAGACGCGCCCAGCAACGTCCACGCGCGCCAGGACGCGCACGCTGGCCACCCTGGACGCGACAGGACGCCGCTGTGCCCCGTCGTGCTGACCTCCTCCCGTCCTCTCCCTCTCTCCTACGCACTCACCGTGGACCCTGCAACCTCCCAGACAACGCCATCTCGCCGCGGGAACCCTGTACGTGACACCACCGTCGACGACGTGCGCCGGTACCCGCGACAGAGACCGCACGCGCTCGTCCTCGTTTCTGCCTCTTTTTCATCGCCTTCAAGCCCCACGTCTCCGCCGTGACGTCGCCGAGCCAGGAGCGTCAGCGCCAGAGCCCCAGAACCGCTGTAGCACCATCACCATGACCACCACCGTCGCAGCACTTCGGCCACCTCCGGGCCGCTATAAAAGGAGACCTCCTCGTGCTTCACCCTCCACATCAAACTTGCTCTCCTTCCTCTCCTCAAGCTCCTCGACCTCACCTCTTGCTCGATTCACCACCATAGCCAGTCAATTTGATCACCGGAGCCGCGGAGGTGCTGAGAGGCTCGCCGTCGATTGCGTCCTCCTCAAGCTCCCCCTCGACCACCGTTCGACTCGCCGTCCTCGACAACTTCGAACGCCGCCGACGCCCAGTCTCGCCGGAGCTCTTCGACGATGAGGACAAACCTCAGCCGCCCGATCTCTTCTAATCCCACGGCCTCCATTAGCGTACCGCTTCGGCGTTTTTAAAACGCCCTGACAGTGGACCCCACTGTCAGGCGGCCCGCTCGCATCGCCAGCGTAGCTGGGCCGGCCCAATCTAGTTTCCCGCCCCCGTTTGAATTCAAACTGGTTTATTTCTTTTTCAGTTATTTTGCAATCTGATGCTAGTTTCAAAATTCAATAGATCAAAATCTACTGAGCAAAATTTCGACAAATTTTATATTTTTAGAAAGCTCATGAAAGGCCCCTTCCAACCCCACTGGATTCAAATCAAAATATGTTATAGAATTTGAATAGTAAAAATAACAAATCAGTAACTTTTCAAATTTCAAATAAATCTTAAAAATCAACCATAAACTATTTTGAGGTGGTTCCACCTCTCAAAAATCACATTTGATGTTGTCTAATTTATTATGTAATAAAATACTATAGTTGTTTCATATGATCATGGGCTAAACTCAAATAATGGCTATCTGGCCATTTCTAGCTCATTTAAACTTTTTCAAAAATAGTATTTAAATTGTATGAGAGTTTCCCTCTCATTTAAATCTTGTCTCAACTAATTCAACCTGAGGTAGATACCTTGGTTTGTTAAATCTCATATTGAATTAGTTGATGATGTTAAATCTTTACTTTGTGTTATTAAAATGCATGAGGTGCACCACCTCATTTAATTTATGTTCAAATTTAGGATTCAAATCTATGAGGTGTAGCACCTCATTTAAATCAGCTTACCAAGTGGCCTAAAGTAATGTGATGATCCTTTGGTTTGGTCTCATATATGCTCTCTTGAGGTTATTAATAGGAATTAAATAGCCTGAGGTATGGAACCTCATTTAAATCTTTTTCTTGAATGATAAGTGTGAAGAGGTTGACTTTGGTCAACCTAGGTCACATATTATGCATAAAAGAAATTAAATCTTAATAAGATAATGAGAGGAAATTTTTTTCCTAAATAAGAAAACAACACCTTTACCCACTTAATAGTAATGAGTGATGCTAGTTTACTTGTGTAAATTATATGAAGTGTTTCGCTTCATTTAAATCTTGTCCCAAGTATTTTCATATGAAGTTTGAACCCCTGGTCAAATACTCTCACATGAAATACTTGGAGATTTTAAATCATAATAGGCCTTATTAAATGGTATGAGGTATTCCTACCTCATTTAAATCATTTTCTCAAATGATGATGATGAATGGTTGACTTAGGTCAACATAAATTCATGTGTGATGATTTGAGAAATTAAATCTTAAAGAAGATTCAATGAGAGGAAATTATTCCTCAAGAACTATATGGAAACTATCTTGACATATAAAATAAGAGGAAATTATTTTTCCTCAAAGCAATACCACCAAGGGCACCAAATTGTATTAATAGTGTGAATAGAATAGTTTGTGTGAATATATGTGATGTTTGGAATAGCCAATGAATTGTTTGGTGATTGTATCCTCGTATTCGTTTATAGACGCTAGTACCGGAGACTATCAAGAAGAAGAGGTATTCTACCAAGAAGAAGGAGAAGAAGACCACTTTGATCAGTACACCACTCAAGGCAAGCTAACAATCTTGCATGCTATTTACCAATGCAAGCTAACATCCTTGCCAACCATATTATGGCCAGCAATTATTCTTGCAAGACTACCCAAGTGCAAAGCTCTACTAGAGCAAGGCACCCTCACCAATTTACTTTATGCCTATGAGCCTATCTCCCAGTTTTACTCTTACAAGTTTTTGTTTTTATTGATTTATAACTTGCTTTTATAGTTAACTTTGGTCTAGAGATAGAATACTACAAGAGTATCAAACTTAGCCTAGAAGGCTATAAGCTAGTTAGCACCCCTCATGATTAGTTGCTAGTGCTCGATATCAAAAGTGGCTACTCTAGATGGGAACTTGTGGATTGAAATGACTTTGAAAACCTTGGAATGATGAGTCATTCTATTGAAAGATTTTGAAGGTGAATGTGACTGGTGAATGACTTGGTGAATTTTACCAAAAACTGATGGTTGGGTTTGGATGCGATACCATTCCAATTTTGCAAGTACCCCCACAATACCTGATATGGGTAGGGCTTAACTAGAAGTTTATGTATCTTAGTATGGGTTCCCTCTAAACAAGCGTCATCGGGGTTATGCTGGAGGCTGCCTCTACAAAAGTGAAGTGATATGATATGACGTGAATATGAGGTGAATGTCCGGCCCAAGCCCTGTGCAGTTCCCGGGTTAACAGTTGGTTTTCACCGGGAGGCCAAGCTCATGGGGAGAGATGCCTATACTAGGATATGTAAGTGAAAGGTTATGGTTGGTAGTCCGCACACGGAGTGTGGTAAATCAGGGCCAGTTAACCCTGACGGATTATTGCAAATGTTGTGGCACAAGTGTACGACCTCTGCAGAGTGTAGATCTATTCGAATAGCCGCGTCCACGGTTATGGACGGTTGGAAAGGCCATACTGTTCCGTCATCAGACCATTTTCAAAATGTGACATGTGAAGGGTGACTTGAGTTTTGAACTTGAAAGGTGAATGGTGAACTTGACTTTGAATCACAACTGAGTTGTGGGAATGACACAAATGTTCCCACTTGAGTTAGTTGAGCAAATGAAGGTTTTTGATTTTTAAAATGTTTATGAAATAAAACTGGCTTTCTGCAAATGAAACTAGAGCTTAGCCTCCCCTTCTATAGTTGATAGTGTTTACCTTAGTATTAGTTTGCGAGTACTTTAAAGTACTCATGGCTTTGTCCCTGGCTATTCAAATGGCCAGACTATGAAGAGGAGTACCAGAACCCGGAAGAAGGACAGCAGGACGTCTACGACAACTAGGATCACTCCCGACGTCAACGATTGCTGTGGAACAGATGGACCGTGACCACTACTACTACGCTACTTCGCTTCCGCTATGTGTTTTGTATTTGATCAATAGATCATCAGCTATTGTAATGAGACTGGATCATGTGATCCCTTATTGTAAGACAAGTACGATGTTGTAATAAATGATGTGTTGTGATATTAATCTATTATGTCTCGCAAAAACAATATTCCTGGGATTGCGATGAATGGCATAATAGGCATCTGGACTTAAAAATCCGGGTGTTGACAAGTTGGTATCAGAGCCATTGTTGACCTTAGGAGACCCTAGTTAGAATGGACGTCTGAAAAACTTAGTTTCAAAACCAAAGAAGTGAATAATTGTGAAAAACTTATTCTCACCCTTATCCTTGAAATCTTTTTCGAAATGAGAAATTCATACTCTGCTTTCGTTGTAGCACTATCTAAAATTTTGCACACTTGACTACTTCTTTAATTCACTCCTCCTCTTTGCTCACAGATGAAGTACCAATGGGAGTCCTATAAGCTTGGATCCGGAGACGACAAAAGTTTCGAGAAGGAGTTGAAGCAACTGGTAGACTATCTAGGACACCCGTATCCCGAGTTCTTCGGAATACCCCTCAAGGCTCAGTTAGGAGAACCACCTCGGTGGGACGTTTCTACTGATCTACGAAGGAAGCTTGATGCCCCAGTATGGGAAACCATATGGTTTTCTGTAACGGGAAACACTTGGAAGGAAGGACTAGACAAAGCTATGCAAGAAGCAATTTCCCGTCTGTGTGGACAAAATGAGGACAAGATCAAGAACACTCGCTTCATCTACTACCCAAGACATGACTCCATGGGAAGACCGATGACCATGCCCCCACCACAACCAAAGATGAACCCCTATGCAGCGCCTCAGGACTTCAGGCAGTACAAAACCCGCAGGGATTTGGACAACGCCCTCGCCTCTCGCCAAGCACCTCACCCGTGAAGAAGAAGAATCCACCCTGAAGAATAGTATCACCCAAGCACTTAAGTAGGTGTGAGTTGTATCAGGATCCCCCCTTGTATCGTAGAACGATGAATGGTTCTTCAAACCAACGGTGTGTTAGCCTTGTAATGTATGATGCTTGGTATGAATGAAAAAGTGTTGTTGGTTTTTACCCCCGCAACACTACTCAAAATTTTCAATTTGTGAACTTTTAAAAATTTAACAAAACAAACCATAGAAATTTCCCTCTTATCTTATCATCTACCTCAATGTTCAGATGGCCCCACCAACCCGCAACACCACCCAGGATGCCATGATGCAACTGCTGCAGACGATGATGGCAGACCGAGAAGTCGAGAGAGCTGAACGCCAAGCCAACATTACCGCACTGCAACAGATAGCTCAGAACAACCAAGGCCATGGAAACCACGATCACCCTGGATCAAGGCTGAAGAACTTTCAGCACACCAACCCTCCGATGTTCAACAAGACTGAAGAACCCCTAGACGCTGATGACTGGCTCCAGACAATGGAGAACAACCTAGAAGTTGCGCAAGTTGAAGCCGCAGAGAAAGTGCTGTTTGCCACGCACTACTTAGCAGGACCAGCCAGAGCTTGGTGGACCAGCACCCGTGCCATGAATGCAGGACAGATGATGACCTGGGAAGACTTCAAGCTGAAATTTAGCAAGTACCATGTGCCCCAAGGACTGATCAAGAAGATGAGAGATGAGTTCCGTGAACTCAAACAAGGAAGGATGTCCGTGGTGGAATACCGCGACAGGTTTCTTACTCTGTCAAGGTACGCCCCGGATGAGACCGACACCAATGAGAAGAGAAAGGAAAGATTTCTGAACGGACTGCACGACGAGATGCAGACTGTGTTAGTGAACATTCCGTTCGCTGACTTAGAAGCCCTCGTGGACTCAGCCATACAGATGGAAGGAAAGCTGCATCAGGCCAATGAGAACCGCAAGCGCAGGATGATGAACCAGAATGGACCCCACCATAATCAGAAGTATCGCAACAACTCCTCTGGAGGATTCACCCCAAGATACAACAAGCCCCCTGCCCAGAATTATCGCCCCAACTACACCAACAACAACGGAGGACCCCCGAAGCCCGGAGGGAACAACAACAACAACAACCGCCCCAACAACAGCAACAACAATGGAAACAACAACAACCCCAATACTGCCCCAAGGACTGGAAGCAATGCTACCCCCGTCAACCCCAAAGACAAGTCCACCGTCAACTGCTACGAATGTGGAGTTGTGGGTCACTTTTCCAACGAGTGCCCCAAAAAGCTTGCCAGGATTGCCGCCAATACAGCAGCACCTGCTCAGCAACAACGCCGCTTTGCAGGAAGAAGGAACCAGAACAACCACAACGGCCGTCTCTACCACATGACTGCCACCGAAGCTCAGGAAGCACCCCAGACCATGCCAAGTATGTCTTCCTATTAAGAAAATACTCAATCTCTCTTAGGAACCTAACTTTTCTTAAAATCTCGGGACGAGATTTGTTTAAGGGGGAAGGGTTTGTAACAACCCAAAAATTTCAAAACAAACAAAATGAATTTCCCTAGTTCCAAATTTTGGAACCAACAAAAACTTTTATTAAAATTAGCTTGATACATAGTGATCTTGCTTGATACTTGTGCTATTGCCATGTTTGCTTGTTATTAGTATTTGAAGTGAGCTAAAACCCTAAAGTGATCAAGTGAAGATCACCAACCCAATAAAACCAAGGAGAAAGAAATCAAATAAGAAGAACCTTAAACCCTAATCCTTTCCAGAATCCTTCTGGATCTATTTTGAGAAACCCAAAATAAAATAAAAGACCTATGGGAACTTATAACCCTAATAGGTAAATCTTGAACCCTATCTTTTTTAATTTTGCTAAATGGTGGTGAACCTTTGTGAACCCCACTAAACCCTAGACCTCACCCCTCTTTTCACCACTACTAGATAAATTGAAATAAAAAGAAATTAAATAAGAAAAAGGTATATGTGCCTATGGCTATTTTTATAAAACTTTACCCTAAGCTTTGCTACTTTGCTTAGAGGTTTGGAAAAAACCTTCACACACCTTACCTAGTACTTATCAAACCAAACCCAAGTGGTTTCCAAAGAATTTAAAAAGAAACTAAAAATGCCATAGAGGCATATGAGAGAAAAATGCAAATTTGTGAATTTGAGAAGTTTGACCCTAGGACTTGTTGTGAATGGTTGGATCACTTCCAAATACCATTTCAATACTCAACAACATCAATTGGGCCAAGAACACTCAAATCAAAAATCAATACAACATATGCATAGAAGCATATGAGACACATAGCCCTTTTCACCAAACCTTGACCTATGCTTTTCTACCTTGACCAAATGGTGTGAAACCTTCTCCAAACTTAATATAACCCTAAATTGACCCTAACCCATGTCCAAGTGAAGCAAGGTGAACCCTTTTCAAAAATAATAAAACTTAACACATCACCTCTTATGTGTTATGGCCAATTTTGCAAATCTTTGACCAAGACCTTTCGAAATGGATTCAATGGTTTGAAAATGTTTCAAAACCAATAAGAATCACTTTAGAGTCAACAAAAGTCAAAACAAATGGAGAGAAATCAATTGGTGAGAAAATCCCATTTTCACTCAAATACACATAGAGCCAAATTTGCAAATCTTCAAGCAAGGCCACCATGGCTTGATCTCTTGCTTGTAGAATACTTATATATGACAAACAAACACAATTGCATCAAAGAAACAAGGATCCAATCAAAGGAAATCTCAAAACCCTCTCACATATGATAATGGTCATATGCCACTTCTATAACTTCTTCCCTACTTTGCACCCCTGGCTTTGACCCTTCCCAAACCAAACTTGGTCAACTCTGACCATGTCATCCAAGACCATGTCAAGGTCAACAACTTTCATGTTGACCACCCCACCTCAGGTTGACCAGGTTGACCAGTATAGTGTTGCCAAGTGGAGACTTTGGATTAAAGAGAAGATCATCTCACTTTTGCCATTTTGCAATTCTTCACCAAATTGACCACCACCACCACATTTCCTTTTCTATGATTATATGGTTGAGACCCACCAAAGGAATTTTCAAATTTCGAAAACTTTTCTCTTTCGGGCATTACCACAAACACCTTGCAGGCAGGGTGTGGAATGTTGCCCATACCTCCATTTTACCTTGGACCAAGTCCAACTCTGGCCACCTCTGCACTTCTGGAGACCATCCCTACCCTGCAGCACCAGAGCCACCACTTGCCTGCCCTTGCTTTGGTCACCATGACCAAAAACCTAGACCATGCCGGCCTCTTGTCACCTCACCATGCTCACCCCTCTCCTCTCCCATCCAGGCCACATCAACATGTCCCCTAGCTTCCCCTGACCCTCCTGATGTTGACCCTGCACGCCCCTGACCAAGACGCCGTCGGCATTGACCGGCCCGAGCCGTGCCCAGACGCGCCCAGCAACGTCCACGCGCGCCAGGACGCGCACGCTGGCCACCCTGGACGCGACAGGACGCCGCTGTGCCCCGTCGTGCTGACCTCCTCCCGTCCTCTCCCTCTCTCCTACGCACTCACCGTGGACCCTGCAACCTCCCAGACAACGCCATCTCGCCGCGGGAACCCTGTACGTGACACCACCGTCGACGACGTGCGCCGGTACCCGCGACAGAGACCGCACGCGCTCGTCCTCGTTTCTGCCTCTTTTTCATCGCCTTCAAGCCCCACGTCTCCGCCGTGACGTCGCCGAGCCAGGAGCGTCAGCGCCAGAGCCCCAGAACCGCTGTAGCACCATCACCATGACCACCACCGTCGCAGCACTTCGGCCACCTCCAGACGCTATAAAAGGAGACCTCCTCGTGCTTCACCCTCCACATCAAACTTGCTCTCCTTCCTCTCCTCAAGCTCCTCGACCTCACCTCTTGCTCGATTCACCACCATAGCCAGTCAATTTGATCACCGGAGCCGCGGAGGTGCTGAGAGGCTCGCCGTCGATTGCGTCCTCCTCAAGCTCCCCCTCGACCACCGTTCGACTCGCCGTCCTCGACAACTTCGAACGCCGCCGACGCCCAGTCTCGCCGGAGCTCTTCGACGATGAGGACAAACCTCAGCCGCCCGATCTCTTCTAATCCCACGGCCTCCATTAGCGTACCGCTTCGGCGTTTTTAAAACGCCCTGACAGTGGACCCCACTGTCAGGCGGCCCGCTCGCATCGCCAGCGTAGCTGGGCCGGCCCAATCTAGTTTCCCGCCCCCGTTTGAATTCAAACTGGTTTATTTCTTTTTCAGTTATTTTGCAATCTGATGCTAGTTTCAAAATTCAATAGATCAAAATCTACTGAGCAAAATTTCGACAAATTTTATATTTTTAGAAAGCTCATGAAAGGCCCCTTCCAACCCCACTGGATTCAAATCAAAATATGTTATAGAATTTGAATAGTAAAAATAACAAATCAGTAACTTTTCAAATTTCAAATAAATCTTAAAAATCAACCATAAACTATTTTGAGGTGGTTCCACCTCTCAAAAATCACATTTGATGTTGTCTAATTTATTATGTAATAAAATACTATAGTTGTTTCATATGATCATGGGCTAAACTCAAATAATGGCTATCTGGCCATTTCTAGCTCATTTAAACTTTTTCAAAAATAGTATTTAAATTGTATGAGAGTTTCCCTCTCATTTAAATCTTGTCTCAACTAATTCAACCTGAGGTAGATACCTTGGTTTGTTAAATCTCATATTGAATTAGTTGATGATGTTAAATCTTTACTTTGTGTTATTAAAATGCATGAGGTGCACCACCTCATTTAATTTATGTTCAAATTTAGGATTCAAATCTATGAGGTGTAGCACCTCATTTAAATCAGCTTACCAAGTGGCCTAAAGTAATGTGATGATCCTTTGGTTTGGTCTCATATATGCTCTCTTGAGGTTATTAATAGGAATTAAATAGCCTGAGGTATGGAACCTCATTTAAATCTTTTTCTTGAATGATAAGTGTGAAGAGGTTGACTTTGGTCAACCTAGGTCACATATTATGCATAAAAGAAATTAAATCTTAATAAGATAATGAGAGGAAATTTTTTTCCTAAATAAGAAAACAACACCTTTACCCACTTAATAGTAATGAGTGATGCTAGTTTACTTGTGTAAATTATATGAAGTGTTTCGCTTCATTTAAATCTTGTCCCAAGTATTTTCATATGAAGTTTGAACCCCTGGTCAAATACTCTCACATGAAATACTTGGAGATTTTAAATCATAATAGGCCTTATTAAATGGTATGAGGTATTCCTACCTCATTTAAATCATTTTCTCAAATGATGATGATGAATGGTTGACTTAGGTCAACATAAATTCATGTGTGATGATTTGAGAAATTAAATCTTAAAGAAGATTCAATGAGAGGAAATTATTCCTCAAGAACTATATGGAAACTATCTTGACATATAAAATAAGAGGAAATTATTTTTCCTCAAAGCAATACCACCAAGGGCACCAAATTGTATTAATAGTGTGAATAGAATAGTTTGTGTGAATATATGTGATGTTTGGAATAGCCAATGAATTGTTTGGTGATTGTATCCTCGTATTCGTTTATAGACGCTAGTACCGGAGACTATCAAGAAGAAGAGGTATTCTACCAAGAAGAAGGAGAAGAAGACCACTTTGATCAGTACACCACTCAAGGCAAGCTAACAATCTTGCATGCTATTTACCAATGCAAGCTAACATCCTTGCCAACCATATTATGGCCAGCAATTATTCTTGCAAGACTACCCAAGTGCAAAGCTCTACTAGAGCAAGGCACCCTCACCAATTTACTTTATGCCTATGAGCCTATCTCCCAGTTTTACTCTTACAAGTTTTTGTTTTTATTGATTTATAACTTGCTTTTATAGTTAACTTTGGTCTAGAGATAGAATACTACAAGAGTATCAAACTTAGCCTAGAAGGCTATAAGCTAGTTAGCACCCCTCATGATTAGTTGCTAGTGCTCGATATCAAAAGTGGCTACTCTAGATGGGAACTTGTGGATTGAAATGACTTTGAAAACCTTGGAATGATGAGTCATTCTATTGAAAGATTTTGAAGGTGAATGTGACTGGTGAATGACTTGGTGAATTTTACCAAAAACTGATGGTTGGGTTTGGATGCGATACCATTCCAATTTTGCAAGTACCCCCACAATACCTGATATGGGTAGGGCTTAACTAGAAGTTTATGTATCTTAGTATGGGTTCCCTCTAAACAAGCGTCATCGGGGTTATGCTGGAGGCTGCCTCTACAAAAGTGAAGTGATATGATATGACGTGAATATGAGGTGAATGTCCGGCCCAAGCCCTGTGCAGTTCCCGGGTTAACAGTTGGTTTTCACCGGGAGGCCAAGCTCATGGGGAGAGATGCCTATACTAGGATATGTAAGTGAAAGGTTATGGTTGGTAGTCCGCACACGGAGTGTGGTAAATCAGGGCCGATTAACCACGACGGATTATTGCAAATGTTGTGGCACAAGTGTACGACCTCTGCAGAGTGTAGATCTATTCGAATAGCCGCGTCCACGGTTATGGACGGTTGGAAAGGCCATACTGTTCCGTCATCAGACCATTTTCAAAATGTGACATGTGAAGGGTGACTTGAGTTTTGAACTTGAAAGGTGAATGGTGAACTTGACTTTGAATCACAACTGAGTTGTGGGAATGACACAAATGTTCCCACTTGAGTTAGTTGAGCAAATGAAGGTTTTTGATTTTTAAAATGTTTATGAAATAAAACTGGCTTTCTGCAAATGAAACTAGAGCTTAGCCTCCCCTTCTATAGTTGATAGTGTTTACCTTAGTATTAGTTTGCGAGTACTTTAAAGTACTCATGGCTTTGTCCCTGGCTATTCAAATGGCCAGACTATGAAGAGGAGTACCAGAACCCGGAAGAAGGACAGCAGGACGTCTACGACAACTAGGATCACTCCTGACGTCAACAGTTGCCTGTGGAACAGATGGACCGTGACCACTACTACTACGCTACTTCGCTTCCGCTATGTGTTTTGTATTTGATCAATAGATCATCAGCTATTGTAATGAGACTGGATCATGTGATCCCTTATTGTAAGACAAGTACGATGTTGTAATAAATGATGTGTTGTGATATTAATCTATTATGTCTCGCAAAAACAATATTCCTGGGATTGCGATGAATGGCATAATAGGCATCTGGACTTAAAAATCCGGGTGTTGACACACCGCCTGGACCGCCGCCGCCGCCCGGGCCTCCTCCTCCGCCGCCGCCGCGTCCTCCTCCGCCTGGACCGCCGCCTGGATCGCCACCACGTCGGCGACGAAGCGGGCCCTGTCCCTAGCCGCCACCGCCACAGCTTCGTCCATGGCGGCGATGGCGACCTCCAGCTCCCGGTTCTCCTGCTCGACCCGCGCGGGAGAACGGCCCCTACGCTGGAGCGAGTCCAGGTCGGAGCACATTAACCCCCTAGCCATGGCCGTCGCATAGCTGGCGGCTTCCTCCTCCGCCACCAAAGCCTGGCGGCGCTGGGCGTCCCCTGGACTCGAAGGACGCGAGCAGAACCCGCTGGTCACCGGCGAACTCGAAGCGCCTGGGCACGGGGGGGTCGTCGTCCGCGATGTCGTGGATGACGGCGTCGGCCAGAGGGGCCGCGAGGGCCGCCCGCGCCTCCGCGAGCTCGGCCCTGGCGTCGGCGAGCTCGGCCATGGCGTTGGCGATCTCCGCCCTGGTCGCCGCGAGGCGCCCTTCCGCGCGCTCTGCCGCCTCCGCCTCCGGGACCTCCGCCTCCGCCTCCGCGACCTCCAGGTCCAGCTGCTGGGCCTCAACGCCGGCGGCAGCTACCTCGTCCTCCTCCTCCTCCGGGTGGAGCTGGCGGCAAATGTCAACAACTTGCTCCCAACTCATGTGGTCCGCCATGGATGGATGGTAGTGTGAGGTGTGCCCGTCGCACCCGGCGGTGTCCACCGTATATAGCCACGGCGGGGCGGGAAACGGCGTTGGCGCGCAGGGTGTTTCCCGCGCGCGCGAAACACCGGCGAAACTTGCGAATGTATTGGGCGCGCGCGGGAACGATCGTCGTCGCGCGGGAACAGTTAATCGCCGGCGGCAGTCCTCGACGGGACGTAAAACGCCATTAGCGACCTTGACGCTGTCCCCGGATAAAATATGCGTCCGCACCGCTGGAGCTACCCCCGACGCAAACGGTCACCCTGGGCCACAACGCGTCCGCGGGCCGACGCAAACGGACATTTCGGACGTCCGAAATGCGTCGCGCCGCTGGGCATCTCCAGCGGCGCGACGCAAATGGACGCTGAGCGACAGTTTGCGTCCGCTTTGACCGAAAATGCGTCTGTCACCCTCTCCAGCGGCGCGACGCAAAGTTACCGGGCCGTCCGCGGAGACGCAAACCTGGCCCAAATATGTGGGCCAGGTTTGCGTCTCGGCGGACGCTGCGCGGACGCGCAAAGTGTCCGCTCGCGTCTCCACCAGGCCCGCCTGGTAGCGAGTCTGCACCGAGGGCACCGCTTCGGCGGTCAGTGCTTCCGCGTCTGCGCCGCAGCCTTCGCCATCAATGGCGCGGCTGCTGTTCTACGCGCGCACTGGCGGGCGGCGGCTCGGCTTTTGCGTCGCCTTCAATGACATCGTATCCCGCGCGTGGCCGCCCTTAAAATTCCACCGGCCGCGTCGCTCCTTCGCCCACACCACACCTCCACTCGCACCACCACCGCCGCAGCGCCATGGGGAAGAAAAACGACTTCGAGGCCTCCGGCAGCGGCACCAAGAAGATCCCGCTCCCCGTCACGATGGGGAGGCTCATGCACGGCAAATGGATGCCGTGCGACGACGCCTGGTCCGGCGTGCAGCTGCCTGGCGGCTGGCGGCTCAGCTGCCGCCGGTTGCCCATCCCTCCAGTACCTGCGCGCGAGCCTGATCGGACCGCGGAGATCCAGCGCAGGAGGCGGTATCTGCCGGCAGACCTCTGCGCCGATCCGGCGTACGCCATCGACTCGGAGCTTTGGCGTACGTACCTGTCCACGGAGACGGACAGGAGACGAAGGGCTGGCTTCATGGGCGACAGGGATTATCCCTTCGGCCCTGCACCGCCGTCTCGTCGTCAGCAGGCGCCGACGCGTCGTCAGCAGGCGTCGACGCGACGTCAGCTGACGCAGCACAACAACGCCGACGACCGCGAGGACGACGACGACGGAGCCTACGCCGCGTTCGACGACGACGACGACTACATCGAGGCGCTCGCGTCCCATAGCGAGGAGGTGAAGGACGACAGCGACGACTACGTCGCTGTCGTCTTCCACGAATGGCAGCAGGCCATGGCGGAGGGCCGGAACTTCGAGTTCCCGGAGAACATGACGGACGACGAGATGGCGAACTCCGAGTACGACGCGCCTGTGCAGCCGTCGCTGCCCCGCTACGCCACCGCCGTCATGCCGCCGGGCCTGTCGGCGGATGAAGCACTTCGATAGGCGCTCCTGGAGTCGGCGGCGCCTCCTCCACCGCCGCCAACGCCGCCACAGCCTTATCCCTGGGCGCCTCCTTCACCGCCGCCACAGCCTTATCCATGGGCGCCTCCTTCACCGCCGCCACAGCCTTATGTCTGGGCGCCTCAACCGCCGCCACAGCCGCAGCCCTGGGCGCCTCCACCGCCGCCACAGCCGCAGCCCTTGGGGCCTCCACCGCCGCCACAGCCGCAGCCTCCTCAACCTCGAGCACCGGCGGCGCGCCCGGCGTACGCTCCCCCGGATGGCTACTGGCCGTGGGTCATACCGGAGCTCATCGTGCTCGACAGCGAGGAGCAGCACAGTGACGATGAGCAGCAGTAGGCGTTTAGGTTTTTTTTATGTTTTAAGTATGTAAATTATGTTTCATGTTAAAAAAAATGATTCGTCCTAAAAATGTGTCGTGCCGCTGGAGCCACCCGACGCAAACGGACGCGCGGTCGATTTCGACCAAAAGGGCCGACGCAAACGGACGCGCGCACGGACGCTAAAACCGCCGGTGGAGATGCCCTTAATCATGAGTTGAATTGGCAAACCTTTTGTCTCGTTTCAGAAGAAACAAAAGGTATAACTTGAGGTTGTTTGTCTCTACATATGAAACATCTGCTCATCGCAGCAATGTGCAAACCGTATGACGGCAGTGTGGTCGCGCCGCTGCAAGGTCGGGAGGCGTCGGGCAGCGGGCTTGCAGCGGAGGAGAAGGGAGATGACGGAGCTCACCGTGTTCGAGCGTTTTGACGAGCGAAGGTTGGTGGCGTCGGTCTATACATTAGAAATACAAATAAACATGTGAAGTGAAACTATATGTAAGCTTGGAACAAAATAACACTCCGAAAATATATATCACCTCGCTATAGCAGTGATTAAAACCAAAGAACCATTATAATACCATAGTAAACAATAAACATGCACGACCAATTCATTTTTGAGAATCGGCCTCGGAATTTTATTCCGTAGATGGACATGCATTCCCATTGTACAAGCTCAAACACAAAACCAAGGGTGACGATCGGCCACTACATTTGCTGTTGAACTTCTTTTTAGAAGCGCTTGTTGTTCAACTTGGAGAGTAAATTAAGGTGGACAAATAAAAAAAAATCACTACGCTCTCCATCCTAAAAAAAAGGTTGTTTTACTTTTTTTAATATGTACTACCTACATTCCAAAGGTTAAGGCTTTTTTTTTTGAAACCAAGTAATGTTTGATCAAACTTTTAGAACAATCTATAAATAAATATAAGTAATATTTTGTAGATATCTTACGAAAATATATTTCATAATCTATTTAGTAATATTAATTTTATATTTCGCATGTTAATGATTTTTGGTAAAAGTTTAGTTAAATTTGACATAGTTTAACTTTCTAAAAATATTATAAGCCTTAAGTTTTGGGATGAAGATGTATTTTGGGTGTACAAATGTATTTTCCTAGTTAAAGAGTGTCTATATACTCTCTCCGTTTCACAAAATATGTCTTAATTAGAATTTGAACAAAGTTAAGACGGGGATGGAGGAAGTACCTCCGTATTTAGACAAAACTAAGCTGCTTTTTTTTTAAGTAGGAAGGGGTACAAGGGAGGAGAAAAATCACAAGATTTGAATCAGCCTCTCCTCGAAGAAAACATTAGGATGGCAGTTCAGGTCCGCACCCTATGCAAACAATAGCACTGGTTTATTGTTCTTCTACTCTCTCCATCGATAAAAGAATTTCAAGCATTTGTCCAAGTTCGGATGTATCTGTATGCTGAGGTAGTATGATTTAAAAAAGAACTGTTAAACACTATCTCAGTGCACATGCTTGTTTGTCCTTCTGAGATTGATACTGCAGTTTGATACAACGCTTCACACAAAGTACAGTACAACTCTTTTTTTTTTTTTGAACACTGGTTGGGTCCCGAAGGACCCAGAACTTCTATTGATTAAGCAACAGGGGCGGTACAAAGTTCAGATAAGGACTCAAAATAAAAGAAAATACAGACCAGTCCCTTGAGATGACAAGGAGGACCCTAAAATAAAAATTGTGATTACGATTGGGTCCAAGATGTTGCGTCGATGGAGAAACGTCCCGACCGTCGCCGGGGGGAGCTGGATCCTCTAACGTCCTGAAGTAAAGTTAGAGAAGAGCAATACTCTAACTTTGCTTCTTCAAAAAACATAGGTTTTAAGTCTAAACTGATTTAAATTAATCTGTATACAACAAATTTACGGTATATACTAACATTCCATACTTGCCATGAAAATAACGAGGTAAGAAATTTTAGTTTAGGAATTTGTGCTACAGTAATTACATACAGTAATTAGCTGCAAAACGCAATGCAACAGTACATGCTACAGTGCTCTGATTTTACTTCACAGTTTTACACTATCTTGCTACTGTAGCTGGGTGACTTGGCTTCAGCACGTTAGAGGAGCTGGTTCCTCGCCGGGGACGAACCACTTGGGACCGTCGGCACGCCAGCTCGCCAACTCCAGAAGAAGAGGAAGCCAGAATCCACATCGCAGCAGCACTGCCTCCCCGAAGGCATCACGCCGGGAGGAAGAGAAGATGCTTGCAAGCGCAAGCACATCAATCGGCCGCCTTTCGACCAGGGTCACCAACAAAGACGAGAAGACCACCCTTCGACCGCTGACTCTCGCCGGAATCAGCAGGCGGCGTAGCTCCAAAAAGGAGGCCGCCAATCGACCGCCAATCACCAAGGAACACAGCAGGCGGCGTCGCTTCAACGGCTCCGTCGATGAGAGTGAATTGCAACCAACAGGCCGCCTTTCGGCCAGAAGATTCACCGGGGAGGAGGAACACAGCCCCTCCACATAACGCCGGTGATGATTTGCACCAACCCAATCGGCAAGATCTGGAACTCCACCAAGAATCCTCCTCGTCCCCATCCCCACGATGGCGACAGAAGAAGAAGCAGAGCTGCTGATGATCCTCCAAATCAGGGACTCCACCCGATTTATTTGCCGAGCTTCCGCCCAAACCAGATCTGGCCGAAGCCGTCCTCCATGGACAGCAACCCAGAGATGAAGAAGGCCTTGTCCAAGCGCCGGGGGAGGACGCAGGAAGAAAGCTCGAGTCCAGCACAAGGCCGACACCAACTAGAAACTGTAGTCTAGACCTACTCCTACCACTAGTATTTACAGCTCCTTCCTTGCTCCGGCCGGCATCCCCGGCGAAGGAGAAGGGGGAGAGAAGCGAGGCTCTGAAGTCGACTCTCAAAACAGCAGCTCTATTCCTAAGTACAGTACAACTCGGGCTGCGTACTTTAGATCATAACTTAAAGTTACAGTAGCATCCTGCATTACTCTTCCCGTTTTTGAAACATCAAGTTATTCTTCTAATCATTACATTACTCTTCTCACCACAAAATCAAGACAGGCGAGTTGGAAGAATTACTGAAGCTCACAGATTGACAATATATGCAGTACAGAAATATTACTACCAAATGGAAATAGACAACGGAGTTTGAGTCAATGTCTATATTCACCATATGATGTGCAACTTGAGCTTGCTTGTCTCTACACACCAACAGTAAGAACCATGTTACAAAAAAAAACCTGATGAGCTCCCAGCAGCTATGTTTTCTAACAACAAATGCACAATTTCTTCCCAAGCTTACTCAGACCCAGAACATCTACAAGGGGGAAGGAGAATGCTTATGCTTCTTCTGTAAGCTGTAACAACTTTTACTCTTCCAACTTTCAATGAACATCTCTAAGAGGATTACA
Organism: Lolium perenne; assembly: GCF_019359855.2. Taxonomy (NCBI): domain Eukaryota; kingdom Viridiplantae; phylum Streptophyta; class Magnoliopsida; order Poales; family Poaceae; genus Lolium; species Lolium perenne. The sequence goes on from NC_067247.2 coordinate 68,161,565, forward strand.
CAGAATGCTCGTCGCAGCATCTAAACATCTGTCAGAATTATTGACGATACAATCATCACATATGCGAGGAAGAAAAACATGACGATCTGGATGAAGAACTTGGGGTTGTCTCTCAAGCTTGGGGCCGCCACCGATCTACTGCTTGAGAAAACATTTAATCCACTTATGGTCAGTGACAGGCAAGGACTGTGGGAAGACATACTTCAGCATCATTCTTACCTCGCGATGCGCTGTGAGAGCCGATTGAAGGGTAGGCTCTGAATGAAAACGACACCGGGTCCTGTGAGAGATGCTCTCAGCTGGTTGTCGCCCTGCATAAAATGATAATTCTCAGAGCAAGGAAACAAAGCAATTCTCAACACAAAGAACATAATGAAACAAATGTAGGCAAAGAAGAAGGATATACTAACCCCGAAGACTGCTCTTCTCAGTTGGGTAGGGTTCTTTAACTGAAAGTTGATGGTGGTTGTCATAGCCACAATACAACCAGCATCAACAGTAATTACCTCCCGGGGAGCAAGAATTTTCTGCATTACTAGCAAAGGCAGATAGCAAAACCTTACAAAGTTAAGAGGACCCGAGGTTGCAACAATTTTCGTGTGTAGAAAAAGAATGAGCATCACACAACAAGTTTCATGCTTGTGTGAAATAAATCGAGATTTGGTCTTAAGAAAATCTAGCTAGTAATGAATTAACAAAATGATGTGTAGGTACGACATATCAGATGCTGCGCTAGTACTCCTATGACAGAACATGCATATTTGAGTAAAAGGTAAAGTTCCACAAGTCATCTTTCAGGTTTCAGCAATATATCAAATCAACATGTCCGAGAGATTTACAGCTTGTAATATTAAACCCTAAAATATCCAGGTCCCATTTTCATGAACATAAATAGCATTGCAGTTTTAAATACTAACATCTACGTCCACAATCAACACTCGGATTGTAAGGGTGAAATAACTTGTACCTGCTCCACCGCCGACAAGGAAGACCATCCCTTGACCCCTAAGTTTGTGTTTGAGTATCATCTGCAGAAGAAAAATATGCATCTTTCATTTCTTAGCAAACAAGTTGCCCAGCAGTAGCATACAAAATCAAGAGAACCAACTTGCAGGACCCATATGATATCGTAATCAATAAGGTACCTCAATAACTACCATACCTCTGCGCCAATTTCAATGTTGCGCGGCCTCTGATCAAGTGTACTTGTGACTGACACGTCATTGACCGAGCAGAGAAAAGCATCTGCCTGCAATTTCGTACACTATGAGGTTCTTGTGACTGTTTTTCAAGCAAACGACAAACTTCAAGACAGCTTACCTGGCTAAGAAGTTCTCCACCAAAGTTCGCTAGATCTATCTGTGACAAAAGCAAGCAATTATGGTGAGACTATGATAAGAAGTTTGGCTGATAATACAGATAGTCTGCTACTTGAGATAACATGACCACTCAAATGAAATATACATATTTGCGAGTGTATCTATTGGTTTAACAAGATAACCTCTTGTGTAGCTTAGCAGATACATTCTTAAAGGCAGCATAACCAAATAGATTAAATGCAAGTTTGATGTCAATACCCCCTGTTACTACCAAGAACATCTTGTCGTTTCTGCTTAAGGACCGAAACTAAATGCAGGTGAGGTTAATTGGTAACTAAAAAGCTAGTAGCACAAGACGCCGTTTAATTTTTATTAATTAATCATAAATCATATTGCTCAGGAGTTCAATATGGGCAAACAAACAAGTGACATAACTTTTTTGGAAATGAAGGATTTGAATGCTTTTTAATAATGGGCAGATATGGTGATGTAGTTCGCATGATTAACCTATGGCTTTGCATTGAAAGTGAAGAAACAACTCAGCGCTAAGCTGTAAAAAATGGAAGGTAACGCTAAGACGTAAAGTTGTAAACTATATAATGACTTCACAGAGAAGAGATACTAACAGGCAGTATCCTCCCAGGGAATGGCGCAGAAATCCCAACATATCCATCATCAGGGCCAGGATTGAAGAAAACAGTGCTGGTTATACTTTTTCCAAACATCCACTGCCACACGCCTCCATCGTTTTCAGGTAAGTAATTATTGTCCATCTGGATGTTCCCGGACATGTAACACATTGTACCTGTAAAGTACAGCGATGAGAAGAGAAAGTACACACTAACAGCTTCTATGAGGATCACATGATTCCAAGAAAGTAAATACACGACGCGACAAATAGAGAGTAATTTTTCAAGATGGGTTTACAGTCAGAAGGCGCTACAGACCAAAACCGTAATAGACATGCCAATAGGTGGGCGTAAGATTAAGACAATTAGCAACAGGCGCTGATTCCTAATTTTGTGTCTGCCCAGCGCCTATCTCACCTAACCACGCGCCTAGGCAGACATAACCGCACGCATAGCACTGTCGCCTAGCGCCTAGGCACACTTGGCGCGCTTTTTAAAACCATGCAATGTAATCATAATTCATAATATTCAACTGACAGCATGGCAGTAAGTTATAGTTTCTGACAATTTATCATGAATACAATGCTAGCACATCCTACAAACTAAAATATTACTCAAGTACTCCCTCCGTTCTTTTTTAATTGACTCGAATTTAGAACAAGTTTGTACTAAATCCGAGTCAATTAAAAAGGAACGGAGGGAGTAGTATTCAGGATCAGAAGCAATTATAGTGGTTAAGCATGCAAGCCGCAAATATTTAAACTGGCAGTACAGAAACGAGTAGATCAAGTTACCAGGTTTCGCAGTCAACTTCTCCTGTGACTTCACCATCACCTAGAAAGCATTTCCCACAACCAGTCACAATTGATCACGACTCAATTCATCTGAAGATAGAACAGGAGAGCGAGAATTAAGCACCGGAAACTACCTGCAGGACCTGCACATCTCCGCCGGATATCTGAAACGCCGTCACAGATCCCTCTTGGCTCTGAAAGAATAACCAAGCAATTCAAAACTGAATCAGATCACGAGAGCTCCAATCGGGGAGAAAACAGTGCCACAGATCGTGTGGATCCATCCCCACGACCTCGAATCTAGACCTAGCATGTGCAGAATCGTGCGGGGGAGGGTTCAGATCGCACGGGGGAGGAGCACCGACCTGGTAGACATACGGCTGGAAGGGCGTTGAGAAGAAGGGCGCGGCCATGGCGGGCCGGAGCCTTCTGGAAGGTTCTAGAAGCGATCAGTGGGAGCCGACTGGGAGCGTCGTCTTCGGGATCAGCGGTGTTGCCATTTGACGAGCTCTCGATGTGCTGAGCCTGAGAGAATTTATTTATTTTTTTTCCTGTAATTTTGATTCCTACGTGGCGTTATCTGGCCGTCGGTTCTGCTCTGTGTGAAGAAACGAGAGAAGCGAGAGAGTGTGAAGTGAAAATGGATGATCTCATTGATGTACTGTTCAGGCCTTATATAGTATCTGAACAGGCATCTTTTACAATGTCGGTTACAGTACGCGTCCCTTCCGAACAGGCATAGCAACCCTTCGGAGAAGTTGGCGTTTGGACAACGCTAGAATAAGGCAAGCTGGCGCAGTTATTACTAACACAATCCTAACTGCTCACTTAGCCTAAATATGACGCTAACTTATTCCTAACACTCCCCCTTGGACAAACGCTGTCCATTATAATCTTGAGAGCTGGAATTCCCTTGTCTGATCTTGATGTTCTCCGATCTTGAAATCTTGAGAATCTTTGATCTTGTATAGTCTTATATCTTCCTAAATCCTGTGGGAAAATATAAGAAGAAAATATAGAAATTTTGATATACCATGGGTATATTATTGTCTCATTAAAACCTATATGAGCAATCCGTTGGAAAACTCATAAGAAAGAGAGTACAATATTTTTTTTTATTTATCAGTTGATAATTAATAAGTTCAGTTATAGGAGTTTTCTCCCCCTGAACTTTGCATTCATTTTCAATATTGTTCTATATAGAAATCATATGCATTTGAGTAATACAAATGCTATTATCTTGATAGATAATGGTAGATGATTCTGTTGAATCTGAACTACATAATATCCGTCTAGATATGATTGCGAACACATTATGTATTGAATAGACTCTGATGATAAAATCATCGGCATATACATAGGTCATGTAGAATCCAGGGAGGGATTTTCTTAACAACTAAATGTATGCAATCTTATCCGAGTATCCTTTTGAATAGGGAACTCTCATAGTCGATTGTACCACACAATCTTCGACTTTATTAATTCATGGAGTGACTTTTGAATTTTTTTTTTTACACAATATATGTTGTGATTGTTCTTGGACATTCATATAGATATCCAAGATGAGTGATCCATATGAGTATGAAATCACCGCGTCTATCAACTGCATGGATAGTTTATTTGAACTGCCAATAATATTGATATCGAAACGTAATTCCACTTATACCAAGAGGGTATGTTACATCATAATCGATGTCGGGTCTCTGCGTGAACCCTTTGTGCTACAAGCCTCGCTTTCTCACCACCTCATTGTTTTCGTTATGAACGAAAAATCACTTGTCTTCCAAGAGGGAAGATGACTATGAGGAGAGTCTATTACTGTGGTAAATACCTCTCTCTTGTTGAGCGAGTGCTATTCTTATTTAATTGCCTCCTTCTAGTTGAACCAATATATGAGTGCATGAGGCACTCTACCATGGATTTTGGTTCAGGGCCCTAAAGGTTTAGCAATCTAAGAATAAATATTTGTCGACAAATGTAGTCTTTATGTTATATGATTCTGTTGAATCAAGAAAAATTGTGGAAATAATATTTACATCTTTTTAACTCCGCGTGATTTCCCGTAACAATGGAGTCAAGGTGTTTCGATTTTCCAACATTTCAAATAGTGTGCACATTTATGTTGGGTTTGGATGATGAGCATCCATTATGTTTTATTCAACTTGAGGTTGAACTACATTTACTAGTTGAGGAGATAATTTCCTCTATTTCCGCGGATACATATGAGAACTCATTTCTCATGTGACCATGTTTCTCCCCCTAATGCTCTCATTTGGGGAGAATAGTGGTGGTACGAGATACTTCCACTATTTTATGGCACATTGCATGCATGCATAATGTAATTTCATGACGTCTTTGTCATAAGTAAATGTATGTGGCAAATTTGCAATGTGTTGCAAATATATTGAACTTTTTATGTTCAGTTTTTAAGTACGTGAATATGAGGACTGAATGTCTGATGGCATTTGTAATTTATCGGCATTCTTTGTGGTACGAATCTCCCCCTAATGCCGAAAATGTCCTTATATTAAGTGTAATCAGCATACGGGTTATAAGCTATTCTCCTGATAGGAGCTTGAGATATTCATGATTGACGGATAATAAATAAATAATAATATCTCACATAGATCCTATACGCTGGAGTGGTGATATTGGTAAGAACCAAAATATCGCAGATAGGAAATACTTGTTTCATTTCCACGTACTTACTGCAAGGGGAAGCAGTATGATATGCAGTTGGAATGATCTAGAATAGATCTGCGCATGTAAGACCGCAGGTCTACAACAAGATGTTGGTATATTAAGAATATGTATAAGTGGTCATTGTAATTTTAAGGTGAGAGAGCTTTAAAATTATTTTTCTCATGGCACATGTGGTGCACATAAAGTCTGATGACTTGAGATTTGCAACTTTTAAGTTGTGACCAACATAATTGTTAATAATTTTCTTATCATACCTATTCCAGGATGATCAAGGCAATCTTGCCAAGTCTTGAATTTATCAAGGTTTTGAAAATTATCTTGTAACATAAGGTACGGGTTTTATGTATGTATAACATAATCCGAATAAAGGTATAATCAGAACACAAGAGTGCATTCTGAACTACAATAATAGTACATATAGGGAGTATGAATATGGTTCTTTAGGAACCAATAATTGTTCTGTTATGCCTATTTACGGTCATAACATCGTCCTTACTCTTAGTAAGAGTTTGGAAATGTTTTGTTTCCCTTAAAAATGATAGTAGTGGTGGTACCACTCACTTAAATAGGATTTTTTTTATCGGATTGTTACCCGTAAATAAAATAGAATGTATAGAATATATATTTATTCATATTCACCAACATAGTATTTATGTTACAAATATCAAATATAAATACATTACAGTATTATGTCTGATTCACATAATACAATATACATAGTCTGATAGACTTTTTACATAGTCTGATAGACTTTATTCTACTTATTGTTATACAATATAACATTTTGTAGTAATTTAATGGCTAAATGACATCAAGTGTTTATGGAGTTTAATTGAGGTCTCCAAAAACATCTTGGGTGTAGTCCACAAGCATGTCTTCATCGAGGATGATATCGTCCTTTGGCTCGAATTCTTCAATAGAACTTTGAGATGGACCAACTTGAGAGTTGTCTTGTATGTCGTTGAAGTGAGCTTCAGCTTTGTTTCCATGAACTTGTTTGACTTCTTTGCCATACTTCATGTATAGTTCCACGAGGTGTTCGGGCATACTGCATTCATTAGTACGATGATTCGTACATCCACACCTTTGACAAGTTTGAGAGTTGTCATTTTGGTTATTTTTATTGAAATGACCATTCCCCTTAGATGGACCGTTGGTCTTTTGACCATTGTTCAGTTTCCACTTTCCCTTAAATTTTCGGAAGTTCCTTTTATGGTTTCCAAATTTACTAGTAAAATGAGCATTAGCATGTGCTTCAGGGATTGGCATGGCGCCCGTTGGGCGAGCATTGTGATTTTCCATGAGAAGTTCATCATGCTTCTCAGCCTGAAGTAATGTGTATATAATTTCAGAATACTTTGTGTATTTCTGTTGACGATACTGCTGTTGCAATATCCTCATCGAGGGGTGGAAAGTGCATAAGGTTTTCTCTATTAAGTCCTCGTCTGAAACTTGCTTATTGCAAAATCTCAGTTTGGAATTAATCTTATACCTTTAACGAGAATTATATGCAGCCACAGACTTAAAGTCCTGGAACCTTATGAGAGACCATTCTCTCTGGGCTTCCGGCAACATTACTGCTCTTTGTTGGTCATATCTCTCCTTTAGGGAGTTCCATAAAGCTAGTGGGTCCTCTTCCATCAGATATTCAGTTTTTAAATCAGGATGGAGGTGGTGCCTTATGAAATGCAATGCCACATACTTTACCACTTGTGGTATTTCTGGAGCATTTTCAGGGGGTGTGGCAATGCAAGGGCCAAGGTTACATCCAGTCAAATTTATTTTCATATCCATGGCCCATGATAAATAGTTACTTCCATCAACTTGTAGTTCTTCAAATTCTTTCTTATTGATGCCAGCCATTTTTCTGCATTTGTGACCATGTATTTTATTAATTTTACTTGATAGTAAAATTATTTTGGTAAACAACAATTTTGTTCTAGAGGAACAATTTTAAGCTGATGCTTTAGAAACAAATATGTGTAGATCTTCGAATTTCAAGTTAACACATTGTAGATAATCTCCATTTTATGGAGTACATCTCTCAGTACTAGGAAGCATAATCTGACGTATGTCGATGAGCGTAATCTAGTACCCTATGTTATACTTTGACTTCAATATATTTGGAAGAGCACTTTGGAGACAATCATTCATCGTAATGACAAATGAATATACCTCACAGTAATGGATAATCTGTATTTGTACAGTAGATGCCATTACCTTGTGATTCGCAAATATGATTCTAGATAGTCACTTCTTTTTTTTAGTCTCATATTTTATTAATGAGAATTTTGCACAAAATTGAATTTCAAATGCAAAAAAAAAAAAAAAATGAAATTGTTGTACCGAATAGACATGTTAGAATATGCTACAGGCACATATATAAATAACATGTCATATTTCATATTCGAGTAGACATGAGGTCTAGAATATAAATTTACTGTGCGACAGACGAACTGAGGTTCCTAAAGTACTACGCACGAATACGGATACGTGGCAGATATGGAGCTTTCCTAGATTAGAAGGACTACTCTACACAACGCCTAATAATTAGTAATTAATCAGCATGTTATTTATTAACATGAGCGTGGCATGTAAGGCCTTTGGCCCACAGCCTGTGTCGGCACCGCTTTGAAGCCTTGGACCAGCAGGTCAAAAGGAATCGAAGAGTGGATAACGCCCAGTTCGAGCATCTTCTTCTTCCACCGCTCCCCTGCTCCATGCGAGTGCCCACGGGCCACGGCCACAGGTAGTTCCATCAGCGGCGGCGGCAGGGACCATCCGCGGAGGATGACGCGCGCTTCCAGTGAGGGCGTCGGGAGTTGGGGTACCGGCTCGTCTTCCTCTTTCTCCGGCGCTGGGAGATTGAGGTCGGGGACGGGGAGAGCCCGAGGGGAGCGTGCGGGAGCCGCGGCGACTACCTCCTCCTTCTTCACCAGTGGCGGGTGCGCGTCCACGAGAGCCGCAGCCGACGACGAGGAGAACTCCGGCACATGCACTGGTTCATAGCCCGGCGGAGCGAAGTGCTGCATGTCCTCGTCGGATGGCGTCGGGGACGGGAGGCACGGTCCGAAGCCGTGGCGCATGCAATAGTACATCGTCGGAGGCGATGCCGGTGGTGGCGGTGGTGCCAGGAGTTCCTCGTCGCCGAAGTCGCGCTCGGGGTCGTCCACGAGCCAACCGGCGCTTGGTCCGCCCAGCAGCCACTCCATGGGCGGGACGGCGAACTCCGGCGGCACCGGAATCAGTTCGTCGGCGTCCGCGCTGATATTTGAGGCTGAGGCCTCGTCTTCATACACTGCGTCCACCACTTCTTCCGCGGCGACCTCCGGCGCTGCGACCTCCGGCGCGGCGACGACGGCCGGCTCTGCAGCGGCCACCGGGGTTTGTTCCCGGCGCACAATAGCCGTGGTGCTTGGCCCCGGTGCTCCAGGGGAGCGGTGGCACTGCAGCGGGCGGTTGTCGTGACGGTTGTGCTGCTGGGGCGCCCAGCGGTTGCCACGAACGGGGCGGCGGAGGCCACCGCCAAGGCCGAAGCGGCGACGGGACACCCAGCGGTTGCCGTGGTGGCGGCGGCGGAGGCCACCGTTCCACTCTGGGCGACGCTGATGGCGACGGTCAGAGTTCCAACGGCGAGCGGCAGCGCGAGTGAAAATCTGGCGAGAATAGTTGGAGCGACGGTATTCCCTAGCCACAAATTGAGCGAAGCCATCTTTACTCACCTTTCTCTGTTCTTCTACTATTGCCTATTGCTTTGGCAGAGACAAGTGCATGATAACGTGTGAAGAAACGAGAGAAGCGAGAGAGTGTGAAGTGAAAATGGATGATCTCATTGATGTACTGTTCAGGCCTTATATAGTATCTGAACAGGCATCTTTTACAATGTCGGTTACAGTACGCGTCCCTTCCGAACAGGCATAGCAACCCTTCGGAGAAGTTGGCGTTTGGACAACGCTAGAATAAGGCAACTGCTGGCAGTTATTACTAACACAATCCTAACTGCTCACTTAGCCTAAATATGACGCTAACTTATTCCTAACACTCTGAATGGTGAGTTGATGCGCGAAGCGGTTGCTTGCGTGGCTGGTCCACGTAGTCTTGCTGCGCGCGTGGCCGTGTCCTGTTGGCTGGTGCGCCTTGGTACGACGTGTCCCATGTATACAGCATGGAATCAGATACGTGGAGGACTACATGTCAATTTACCAAAGTGTTAATTAGACATGGTGACATACTCATAGTCGGGGATGTTTGTAAGTTACTTCCTCCTATAATTTGTTGTACTCTCTGTTCTTAAATAGAAGGTCACTCCCGGCCAAACGTAATGAGTATCATGGTTTGAAACTGTCGAGGATTGGGATCGGACTCGACAGTCGGAGAACTTTGCTTTCTAGTGAAGACATATCGACCTACCCTCCTCTTTCTTTCTGAAACGAAGATGAGGGATGACAAAGTCTGACGTTTCATGTGGTCGTTGGGCTATGTCGGCGCCTATGTTATTAGAGCGTTAGTTTGAGTGGGAATTTAGTCCTCTTTTGGTCAGCGCCAGTGACGGTGGATGTAAAACCGCATAATGCACGATGTATTGATGTTCACGTCAGAATGGAGAACACACCGAAGTGGCGAGCGACATATGTATATAGGGAACCGTGAAGAGAACTACGTCACGAATTTTTTGATTTTCTGAGTTTCCTGCGGGCTCAATGGACGACCTTGGACTGTTTGTGGCGACTTTAATGAGGTGGTGTCACATGATGAGTATTTTGGACCTGGTGTTCATACTGATCATCAGATTGGCTTGTTTAGGAATTGTTTGGAGATTTCTAAGCTGCAAGATATGGGTTTTACTGGTCCTAAAATGACATGAAGCAATCGGCAAGCAAATGGTGATCTTGTTCGTGTGAGACTAGACCGTGCAGTCTGCAACGGGGATTTCTCACAACTTTTTGATGATTATGTTGTTGAAAATATTATAACAACGTCATCAGATCATTATGCAGTTCAGGTGACTTTGGCACGCGATACACCCGATAGATCGAGCCCAATCCAGCGTGGCTTTCGGTTCGAGGCAATGTGGTTGCGGGCGCCTGATTACCGGGAGGCGATGGAGAGAGCCTGGCAGGATGGGGGAGATGGAGGTAATTCTCTCAGGTCGACGTGGTCGACACTGAAGTCCGTTGAGAGCTCCCTGCAGACTTGGAGCAAGCAGTCCTTTGGTGTTGTCCGCAAAAATATTCAAAAACTTGAGAGGAGGCTGAGGCACCTGCGGGAGGCTTGATACGTCCAATTTGCATCACTATTTTATATCATAATTTGCTGTTATTCATTGATATATTTCGTATTTGGAGACGATACTTATGTTATTTCATCTATTTTGCATGTTTCATGATTATTGGAGGATCGCGCACCGGAGTCAGGATTCTGCTGGAAAAAAGCGCCGTCAGAATGCAATATTTCGGAAGATCAACAATTGACGGAAATTATATGAAAATTCCTATTTTTCCAGAAGACGAAGGGAGCCAGAAGGGGGAGCCGAGGAGGGCCGCCGTGGGCCCACCTCACAGGCCGGCAGGCCAAGGCCTGGCTGCGCCGCGCCGCCTTGTGGGGAGGGGGCCCATAGCCCCTCTGGCCTCCTCTCCTTCGCGTATTTTCTTCGTCCCGAAAACCTAAGCTCGGGGGGGATAGTCGCGAAGAGTCACAGCCGCCTCTGCGAGGCGGAGAACACCAGAGAGAAAAGAGCTCTCCGGCAGGCTGAGATCCGCCGGGGAAATTCCCTCCCGGAGGGGGAAATCGACGCCATCGTCACCGTCATCAAGCTGGACATCATCTCCATCACCATCGTCATCATCTCCATCATCATCACCGCCGTCTCCACCACTGCACATCGTCACCGCTGTAACAATTTGGGTTGGATCTTGATTGTTTGATAGGGGAAACTCTCCCGGTATTGATTTCTACTTGTTATTGATGCTATTGAGTGAAACCATTAAACCAAGGTTTATGTTCAGATTGTTATTCATCATCATATCACCTCTAATCATGTTCCATATGATGTCTCGTGAGTAGTTCGTTTAGTTCTTGAGGACATGGGTGAAGTCTAAATGTTAGTAGTGAATTATGGTTGAGTAATATTCAATGTTATGATATTTAAGTTGTGGTGTTATTCTTCTAGTGGTGTCATGTGAACGTCGACTACATGATACTTCACCTTTATGGGCCTAGGGGAATATATCTTGTACTCGTTTGCCAATTGCGGGGTTGCCGGAGTGATAGAAACCTAAACCCCCATTGGTATATCGATGCAGGAGGGATAGCAGGATTTCAGAGTTTAAGGCTGTGGTTAGATTTATCTTAATTACTTTCTTGTAGTTGCGGATGCTTGCAAGGGGTATAATCACAAGTATGTATTAGTCCTAGGAAGGGTGGTGCATTAGCATAGGTTCACCCACACAGCACTTATCAAAACAATGAAGATTAATTAGCCATATGTAGCGAAAGCACTAGACTAAAATCCCGTGTGTCCTCAAGAACGTTTGGTCATTATAAGTAAACAAACCGGCTCGTCCTTTGTGCTAAAAAGGATTGGGCCACTCGCTGCAATTGTTACTCTCGCACTTTACTTACTCGTACTTTATTCATCTGCTACATCAAAACCCCCTGAATACTTTTCTGTGAGCATTTACAGTGAATCCTTCATCGAAACTGCTTGTCAACACCTTCTGCTCCTCGTTGGGATCGACATTCTTACTTATCGAAAATACTACGATACACCCCCTATACTTGTGGGTCATCAAGGCTCCTGTCTTAGACATTGGTGTTGCTGAGGAGCGATAAGTCGAACGACAATTGTGCGAACTATTTGAGCGGGAGGAGATTATGGCTCGACAACGCTCTCGTATTGGGTGGCCGCGCGAAGGGAATCGAAACACTGCTTTCTTTCATGCACGTGCCTCGGCGCGGCGACATGCAAACAAAATCAGATTCCTAAGGCGACCAGACAACTCAAAGTGTGACAAGAAAGATGATATTAAAGGTATGGTGCAATCGTTCTATGAGCACCTTTTTAAATCTGAACCTTGTTCTAGTCTTGATGCAGTTCTTGACTCCATTCCGATGAAAGTTATTTCTGATATGAATGAAGATCTTTGCAAACCTTATTCGGACAGTGAGATCAAGGCGGCTCTCTTCCAGATGGGTCCTACAAAAGCCCCCGGACCTGATGGATTCCCAGCACTTTTCTATCAGAATCATTGGGACTGTAAATGCTCACAGACAAGTATTCACTGCAAAGGTAGTGGATGAGGCGCCAGGTGAGGAAGAAATACCATACAAAATACCTATGAAAATTATTGAACGTGTAGTGGATAACCGTTATACAGGGGATGGAACTGTCCATCCAGGAGATCATTTACTGTTCTTACATGAATTATGCGGTTTATTCAAGTGTGCAGGTATTGCTATGGATGAAGTGAGGAAGAAATTATTCTCTATATCGCTGTCTGGTAAAGCGGCGCATTGGTATAAATTACTGGATAATGGGGATTCTCTTGAATGAAATGATATTGTGCCCCGGTTTTATTCTAAATTCTATCCTCCAAGTGAAATTCACAAGGATCGGAACCGCATATATAATTTTTGGCCTCATGATGGAGAGAGTATTGTCCAAGTGTGGGGGAGATTGAAGTCTTTAATGCTCAAATGCCCCATTCATGAGCTTCCTGGTAATATTATTATTGATAATTTCTATGCAAGACTTTCTTTTCAAGACAAGACCTTGCTGGATACTTCTTGTTCTGGATCATTTACACGCAACAAAGAAGAGTTTAAAAGGGACCTTCTTAATCGGATCCAGGAGAATACTGAAGGATGGGAGAACGACAAAGATAGAGAGTCAGGTATAAATTATGATTATAAATGCATTGAAGCTTTTATGGATACTGATAAATTTCGTAATATTAGTGCTACTTATGGTCTTGATTCTCAAGTCGTTGCAAATCTTTATAAAGCTTTTGCCTCTCATTATGAATTTCCTAAGAAGAATTTTGATAAGTATCATGAACCGTATAAAGATAAAATTGATTCATCTATAAATAAATGTGTTGTAGTTGAAACTGTTGATCATGTTATTCCTGAAGCTTATATTGAAAAAAATCCTTTCCCTCCTAAAATGAAGGAGTACTCTGTTATAAATAGTGCGGTTAATAAAAGTGAAAAGAAACCTATAGAACCTGAAGAACAAATAAAGGTTGAACCTGCTGTTGCAATAGTTAAAGATCTTGTGACTGAAAATGTGGAAGATGGTCATATTATTTTCTGTGAAGATGCTTCTAATATTGTTTCACATCCTAATAAGTCCAAGAAAACAAGTGTTCCTATGCTATCTGTTAGAATTGGCGATCATTGTTATTATGGTTTATGTGATATTGGTGCAAGTATTAGTGCTATAACTTATGAGCTTTACACGGAGATTATGCACGAAATTGGTTCTTGTGAACTTGAAGATATTGATGTGGTTATTCGGCTGGCTAATAGAGAAACTATCTCTCCAATTGGTATTGTTCGAGATGTGAAAGTTCTATGTGGTAAGATTAAATATCCTGCTGACTTTTTGGTACTTGGTTCTGCTGCTAGTAAATATTGTCCTATCATTTTTGGTAGACCTTTTCTAAATACTTGTGGAGCTGTTATAGATTGCAAGAAAGAGAAAATTTTGACTAAATTTGCTGGTGAATCTTATGAGTTTAACTTCTCTAAATTTGCCAAAACTCCTTATAAAGCTGATTCGCCTAATAATGATTTTAGAGTTGAACAGTGTGCATCTATTGCTCTTGCTCCTAATAATCCTTTGCAACAACATTTGGAGAATAGTGAGAGTGAAGTTTTTAGGGAAGAAAGAAATGAGCTTGATGAAATTTTCCTTCGTCAACCTATTCTTAAGCATGATTTACCGGTAGAAGATCTGGGTACAACACCACCACCAAAGGAAGATCCTATCTTTGATTTAAAACCATTGCCTGATAATCTTAAGTATGCTCATATTGATGATAAGAAAATATATCCTGTTATTATTAGTTCTAAGCTTTCAGAGTTTGAAGAGGAAAGGTTATTGGAAATACTGAAGAAACACCGAGGAGCTATTGGCTACACTCTTGATGACTTGAAGGGGATTTCTCCCTCTATTTTCCAACATGCCATTAATATGGAAGATGATGCAAAGCCTGTTGTTGAACATCAACGTCGTCTAATTCCTAAGATGAAGGATGTGGTAAGAAATGAGGTATTAAGACTTCTTGAAGCTGGTATTATATATCCTATTGCTGATAGTAGATGGGTTAGTCCTGTGCATTGTGTTCCTAAGAAAGGAGGAATGACTGTTGTGCCTAATGATAATGATGAGTTCATCCCTCAAAGAGTAGTTGTAGGGTATAGAATGTGCATTGATTATCGGAAAGTTAATAAGGTTACTAAGAAAGATCATTACCCTTTGCCTTTTATTGATCAAATGTTAGAAAGGTTATCCAAAAATACTCATTTTTGCTTTCTTGATGGTTATTAAGGTTTTCACAAATTCTTTGTTAAAACTAAGGATCAAGAGAAAACCACTTTCACTTGTCCCTATGGAACTTATGCTTATAGACGCATGCCTTTTGGTTTATGTAATGCTCCTGCTACTTTTCAAAGATGCATGTCTGCTATTTTTCATGGCTTTTGCGAGAATATTGTAGAGGTATTCATGGATGATTTTTCTGTCTATGGGAATTCTTTTGATAATTGCTTGCGAAATCTTGATAAAGTTTTGCAGAGATGTGAAGAAACTAACCTTGTTCTTAATTGGGAGAAATGCCACTTTATGGTTAATGAAGGAATTGTATTGGGACATAAAATTTCCGAGAGAGGTATTGAAGTTGATAGAGCTAAAGTTGAAGCAATTGAGAAGATGCCCTATCCTAGGGATGTTAAAGGTATTCGTAGTGTTCTTGGTCATGCTGGGTTTTATAGGAGATTTATTAAAGACTTCTCCAAGATTTCAAAGCCTCTTACTAATCTTCTTCAAAAAGATGTACCTTTTGTTTTCGATGATGATTGTAAGAAAGCTTTTGAAACTCTAAAGAAAGCCTTAACAACTGCTCCTATAGTTGAACCTCCAGATTGGAACTTACCATTTGAAATTATGTGTGATGCTAGTGATTTTGCTGTAGGCGCTGTTCTTGGACAGCGGGTTGATACGTCTCCGACGTATCGATAATTTCTTATGTTCCATGCCACATTATTGATGTTATCTACATGTTTTATGCACACTTTATGTCATATTCGTGCATTTTCTGGAACTAACCTATTAACAAGATGCCGAAGTGCCGATTCTTTGTTTCTGCTGTTTTTGGTTTCAGAAATCCTAGTAAGGAAATATTCTCGGAATTGGACGAAATCAACGCCCAGGGGCCTATTTTTCCACGAAGCTTCCAGAAGTCCGAAGACGAAACGAAGAGGGGCCACGAGGCAGCCAGAGCATAGGGCGGCGCGGCCCCTGCCCTGGCCGCGCGGCCCTATGGTCTAGGCCCCTCGCGCCGCCTCTTGACCTACCCTTCCGCCTACTTAAAGCCTCCGTGACGAAACCCCCAGTACCGAGAGCCACGATACGGAAAACCTTCCAGAGACGCCGCCAACGCCGATCCCATCTCGGGGGATCCAGGAGATCGCCTCCGGCACCCTGCCGGAGAGGGGATTCATCTCCCGGAGGACTCTACGCCGCCATGGTCGCCTCCGGTGTGATGTGTGAGTAGTCTACCCCTGGACTATGGGTCCATAGCAGTAGCTAGATGGTTGTCTTCTCCCCATTGTGCTATCATTGTCGGATCTTGTGAGCTGCCTAACATGATCAAGATCATCTATCTGTAATTCTATATGTTGCGTTTGTTGGGATCCGATGAATAGAGAATACTTGTTATGTTGATTATCAAAGTTATATCTACGTGTTGTTTATGATCTTGCATGCTTTCCGTTACTAGTAGATGCTCTGGCCAAGTAGATGCTTGTAACTCCAAGAGGGAGTACTTATGCTCGATAGTGGGTTCATGCTGCATTGACACAGGACGATGTGAGAAAGTTCTAAGGTTGTGTTGTCTTGTTGCCACTAGGGATAAAACATTGATGCTATGTCTAAGGATGTAGTTGTTGATTACATTACGCACCATACTTAATGCAATTGTCTGTTGCTTTGCAACTTAATACCTGGAGGGGTTCGGATGATAACTTTGAAGGTGGACTTTTTAGGCATAGATGCGGTTGGATGACGGTCTATGTACTTTGTCGTAATGCCCAATTAAATCTCACTATACTCATCATGATATGTATGTGCATGGTCATGCTCTCTTTATTTGTCAATTGCCCAACTGTAATTTGTTCACCCAACATGCTGTTTGTCTTATGGGAGAGACACATCTAGTGAACTGTGGACCCCGGTCCACTTCTCTTTCCTGACATACAATCTACAGCAATACTTGGTCTACTGTTTTCTGCAAACAATCCTCTTCCACACAAAACGGTTAATCCTTTGTTACAGACAAGCCGGTGAGATTGACAACCTCAACTTTGTTTCGTTGGGGCAAAGTACTTTGGTTGTGTTGTGCGGGTTCCACGTTGGCGCCGGAATCCCTGGTGTTGCGCCGCACTACATCCCGCCGCCATCAACCTTCAACGTGCTTCTTGACTCCTACTGGTTCGATAAACCTTGGTTTCTTCGAGGGAAACTTGCTGCTGTACGCATCACACCTTCCACTTGGGGTTCCCAACGAGCGTGTGCTTTACGCGTCATCAAGCTAAATTTAAGGCGCCGTTGCCGGGAGATCAAGACACGCTGCAAGGGGAGTCTCCACTTCTCAATCTCTTTACTTTGTTTTTGTCTTGCTTAGTTTTATTTACTACTTTGTTTGCTGCACTAAATCAAAATACAAAAAAATTAGTTGCTAGTTTTACTTTACTTGCTATCTTGTTTGCTATATCAAAAACACAAAAAAATTAGTTACTTGCATTTACTTTATCTAGTTTGTTTTATTTACTGTTGCTAAAATGGCCAACCCTGAAAATACTAAGTTGTGTGACTTCACAACCACAAATAATAATGATTTCTTATGCACACCTATTGCTCCACCTGCTACTACAGCAGAATTCTTTGAAATTAAACTGCTTTCTTGAATCTTGTTATGCGAGAGCAATTTTCTGGTGTTAGTTCTGATGATGCTGCTGCCCATCTTAATAATTTTGTTGAACTATGTGAAATGCAAAAATATAAAGATGTAGATGGTGATATTATTAAACTAAAATTGTTCCCTTTCTCATTAAGAGGAAGAGCTAAAGATTGGTTGCTATCTCTGCCTAAGAATAGTATTGATTCATGGACTAAATGCAAGGATGCTTTTATTGGTAGATATTATCCCCCTGCTAAAATTATATCTTTGAGGAGTAGCATAATGAATTTTAAACAATTAGATACTGAACATGTTGCTCAAGCTTGGGAAAGAATGAAATCTTTGGTTAAAAATTGCCCAACCCATGGACTGACTACTTGGATGATCATCCAAACCTTCTATGCAGGACTAAATTTTTCTTCACGGAATTTATTGGATTCAGCTGCTGGAGGTACCTTTATGTCCATCACTCTTGGTGAAGTAACAAAGCTTCTTGATAATATGATGATCAACTACTCTGAATGGCACACGGAAAGAGCTCCACAAGGTAAGAAGGTAAATTCTGTCGAAGAAACCTCTTCCTTGAGTGATAAGATTGATGCTATTATGTCTATGCTTGTGAATGATAGGACTAATATTGATCCTAATAATGTTCCATTAGCTTCATTGGTTGCACAAGAAGAACATGTTGATGTGAACTTCATTAAAAATAATAATTTCAACAACAATGCTTACCGGAACAATTCTAGTAACAACTATAGGCCATATCCTTATAATAATGGCAACGGCTATGGTAATTCTTATGGGAATTCTTACAACAATAATAAGAGTTCACCCCCTGGACTTGAAGCCATGCTTAAAGAATTTATTAGTACACAAACTGCTTTTAACAAATCTGTTGAAGAAAAGCTTGGGAAAATTGATATACTTACTTCTAAAGTCGATAGTCTTGCTGCTGATGTTGATCTTTTGAAATCGAAAGTTTTGCCTAATGAGAATCATCATAATAAAATTGGTACTACAGCAAATGCCATTCAAGTTAGAATTAATGAGAATATAAGATTAATGGCTGAACTGCGTGCTAGGTGGGATAGAGAAGAAAATGAAAAACTAGCTAAAGAGAAGAATGTAGCTAAAGTTTGGACTATTACCACCACTTGTAATGCTAATGCTACACATGTTGCTGCACCTCCTACTAATACTAATAAAAGAATTGGTGTTAGCAATGTTTCCACTTCTAATGCGAAGCGCGAGAAACTGCCTGAAACTGCTAAAACTGCTGAAACTGCCTGTGATAAAGCTGCTGAAATTTTTTCCAACATTGGGGATGATGATCCCATTGCTTTAGATTATAATGGTTTGAATTTTGATGATTGCCACATCTCTGAAGTTATAAAGTTCTTGCAAAAACTTGCTAAAAGTCCTAATGCTAGTGCTATAAATTTGGCCTTTACACATCATATTACAAATGCTCTCATAAAAGCTAGAGAAGAGAAACTAGAGCGTGAAGCCTCTATTCCTAAAAAGCTAGAGGATGGTTGGGAGCCTGATGTCTACGTTCCCCCTCCTTTCCTGTAGACAGTGTTGGGCCTCCAAGAGCAGAGGTTTGTAGAACAGCAGCAAGTTTTCCCTTAAGTGGATCACCCAAGGTTTATCGAACTCAGGGAGGAAGAGGTCAAAGATATCCCTCTCATGCAACCCTGCAACCACAAAGCAAGAAGTCTCTTGTGTCCCCAACACACCTAATAGGTGCACTAGTTCGGCGAAGAGATAGTGAAATACAGGTGGTATGAATAAGTATGAGCAGTAGCAACGGTGCCAGAAAATAGCTTGCTGGCGTGTAGTTGATGGTGGTAGTATTGCAGCAGTAGTAACACAGTAAAACAGTAAACAAGCAGCGATAGCAGTATTTAGGAACAAGGCCTAGGGATTACACTTTCACTAGTGGACACTCTCAACATTGATCACATAACAGAATAGATAAATGCATACTCTACACTTTTGTTGGATGATGAACGCATTGCGTAGGATTACACGAACCCTCAATGCCGGAGTTAACAAGCTCCACAATTTGTTCATATTTAAGTAACCTTATAGTGTAAGATAGATCAAAAGACTAAACCAAGTACTAACATAGCATGCACACTGTCACCTTCATGCATATGTAGGAGGAATAGATCACATCAATATTATCATAGCAATAGTTAACTTCGCAATCTACAAGAGATCATGATCATAGCATAAACCAAGTACTAACACGGTGCACACACTGTCACCTTTACACACGTGCAGGAGGAATAGAACTACTTTAATAACTTTGCTAGAGTAGCACATAGATAATAGTGATACAAAACTTATATGAATCTCAATCATGTAAAGCAGCTCATGAGATCATTGTATTGAGGTACATGGGAGAGAGATGAACCACATAGCTACAGCGGAGCCCTCAGCCTCGGAGGTGGATTACTCCCTCCTCATCATGGAAGCAGCGATGGCGGTGAAGATGGCGGTGAAGACGGCGATGGAGATGGCTCCGGGGGCAATTCCCCGTCCGGCGAGTGCCGGAACAGAGTTCTGTCCCCGAATTGGAGTTTCGCGATGGGGGCGGCGCCCCTGGCGTCGGGCGGGAGTTTCGGCAAGTGGTACTGCGTTGTTCGGTCGATAGGGGGGTTAGAGGCGAAGAGGCGGCGCGGGGGCACACAGGGCGCCACACCCTAGGCCGGCGCGGCCTAGGCCTGGCCAGCGCCGCCATGTGGTGTGGTGGCCCCTGGCCCCTCTCCGACTCTTCTTCGGTGTTACGGACGCTTCCGGGAAAAATAGGAGGTTTGGCGTTGATTTCGTCCAATTCCGAGAATATTGCCCGAACAGCCTTTACGGAACCAAAAACAGCAGAAAACAGAACGGCACTGTGGCATCTTGTTAATAGGTTAGTTCCGGAAAATGCATGAAAATGATATAAAGTGTGAACAAAACATGTTGGTATTGTCATAAAACAAGCATGGAACATCGGAAATTATAGATACGTTGGAGACGTATCGGCATCCCCAAGCTTAGTTCCTACTCGTCCTCGAGTAGGTAAACGATAAAAGATAATTTCTGAGGTGACATGCTACCAACATAATCTTAATCATACCATTGTAAAGCATATGAGATGAATGCAGCGATTCGAAACAATGTAAATGCAATGAGTAAACAAGTGAATCATATAGCAAAGACTTTTCATGAATAGTACTTTCGAGACAAGCATCAATAAGTCTTGCATAAGAGTTACTCATAAAGCAATAAATTCATAGTAGAGACATTGAAGCAACACAATGGAAGATTAAGTTTCAGCGGTTGCTTTCAACTTGTAACATGTATATCTCATGGATAGTTGTCAATGCAAAGCAATATAACAAATGCAATAAGCAAGTATATAAGAATCAATGCACAGTTCACACAAATGTTTGCTTCTTGAGGTGGAGAAAGATAGGTGAACTGACTCAACAATAAAAGTAAAAGAATGGTCCTTCAAAGAGGAAAGCATCGATTGCTATATTTGTGCTAGAGCTTTTATTTTGAAAACATGAAACAATTTTGTCAACGGTAGTAATAAAGCATATGTATCATGTAAATTATATCTTACAAGTTGCAAGCCTCATGCATAGTATACTAATAGTGCCCGCACCTTGTCCTAATTAGCTTGGACTACCGGATCATCACAATGCACATGTTTTAACCAAGTGTCACAAAGGGGTACCTCTATGCCGCTGTACAAAGGTCTAAGGAGAAAGCTCGCATTGGATTTCTCGCTATTGATTATTCTCAACTTAGACATCCATACCGGGACAACATAGACAACAGATAATGGACTCCTCTTTTATGCATAAGCATGTAACAACAATTAATAATTTTCTCATATGAGATTGAGGATATATGTCCAAAACTGAAACTTCCACCATGGATCATGGCTTTAGTTAGCGGCCCAATGTTCTTCTCTAACAATATGCATGCTTAACCATAGGGTGGTAGATCTCTCTTACTTCAGACAAGACGGACATGCATAGCAACTCACATGAAATTCAACAATGAATAGTTGATGGCGTCCCCAGTAAACACGGTTATCGCACAACAAGCAACTTAATAAGAGATAAAGTGCATAATTACATATTCAATACCACAATAGTTTTTAAGCTATTTGTCCCATGAGCTATATATTGCAAAGGTGAATGATGGAATTTTAAAGGTAGCACTCAAGCAATTTACTTTGGAATGGCGGAAAATACCATGTAGTAGGTAGGTATGGTGGACACAAATGGCATAGTGGTTGGCTCAAGTATTTTGGATGCATGAGAAGTATTCCCTCTCGATACAAGGTTTAGGCTAGCAAGGTTGTTTGAAGCAAACACAAGGATGAACCGGTGCAGCAAAACTCACATAAAAGTCATATTGAAAACATTATAAGACTCTACACCGTCTTCCTTGTTGTTCAAACTCAATACTAGAAATTATCTAGACCTTAGAGAAACCAAATATGCAAACCAAATTTTAGCATGCTCTATGTATTTCTTCATTAATGGGTGCAAAGCATATGATGCAAGAGATTAATCATGAGCACAACAATTGCCAAGTATCACATTACCCAAGACATTATAGCAATTACTACATGTATCATTTTCCAATTCCAACCATATAACAATTTAACGAAGAAGAAAACTTCGCCATGAATATTAAAAGCTAAGAACACTTGTGTTCATATGCAACAGCGGAGCGTGTCTCTCTCCCACACAAGCATGATGTAATCCAATTTATTCAAACACAAATAAAAATAAAAACATACAGACGCTCCAAGCAAAGCACATAAGATGTGATGGAATAAAAATATAGTTTCAGGGGAGGAACCTGATAATTTGTCGATGAAGAAGGGGATGCCTTGGGCATCCCCAAGCTTAGACGCTTGAGTCTTCTTGATATATGCAGGGGTGAACCACCGGGGTATCCCCAAGCTTAGAGCTTTCACTCTTCTTGATCATAGTATATCATCCTCCTTTCTTGACCCTTGAAAACTTCCTCCACACCAAACTCGAAACAACTCATTAGAGGGTTAGTGCACAATAAAAATTAACATATTCAGAGGTGACACAATCATTCTTAACACTTCTGGACATTGCATAATGCTACTGGACATTAGTGGATCAAAGAAATTCATCCAACATAGCAAAAGAGGCAATGCGAAATAAAAGGCAGAATCTGTCAAAACAGAACAGTTCGTATTGACGAATTTTAAAATGGCACCAGACTTGCTCAAATGAAAATGCTCAAATTGAATGAAAGTTGCGTACATATCTGAGGATCATGCACGTAAATTGGCTTAATTTTCTGAGTTACCTACAGGGAGGTGGACCCAGATTCGTGGCAGCAAAGAAATCTGGAACTGCGCAGTAATCCAAATCTAGTACTTACTTTTCTATCAACGGCTTTACTTGGCACAACAAAACACAAAACTAAGATAAGGAGAGGTTGCTACAGTAGTAAACAACTTCCAAGACACAAATTTAAAACAAAGTACTGTAGCAAAATAACACATGGGTTATCTCCCAAGAAGTTCTTTCCTTTATAGACATTAAGATGGGCTCAGCAGTTTTAATAATCCATTCGCGGGAAATAGTATTTGAAGCAAAAGAGAGCTTCAAGAGGCAAATTCAAAACAAATTTAAGTCTAACATGCTTCCTATGAAGAGGAATCTTGTACACAAATGAATTCATGAAGAACAAAGTAACAAGCATAAGAGGATAAAACACGAGTAACTTCAAGATTCTCAACATAAAGAGGGGAAACTTAATATTATTAAGATGCATATAACCATATTTCCCTCTCTCATAATAACTTTCAGTAGCATCATTGATGAAATCCACAATATACCCATCACTTAAAACATTCTTATCATGGTTCATATGCATAGAAGTATCATTAAATTTGGCATAAGAAGAGTTATTCTCATTAATAGTAATTGGAGCAAGATTATTATCAAGAATTTGAACATGGTAAACAAGTTGCCTATTAAGGGAATTGTTTTTGGTAATCCAATCATGACTATGACAAGTTTCATAAGGGTAGTTAGAACCTATATCATAGCATTCTTTATAATAATCATTAGAGATCGGAGGCATAGTGTCATCATAAGAAATAGAATAGTTATCCTTCACAATCGGTTTATCTGTGTCCACACCATTATTGTTATTAGAAGGAGATGTATCAAGAACATAATGACCAGTAGCTAAAGGATTTGCAAACACCTCTTCCCCAAGCTTAGAGCTTTCTATATCATTATGGGAGGAAGCATGGATAGCACTGACACTATGGCAATCATTATCATCATCATTTTCAGAATTAATTTCCCAGAGATTTGCAATATCAAAAGTAGTGTGCTCATTCAAATCATGATTGCTAATGTATGTAAAGGGCATAGGAAGATCATCGTATTCAGATTCATTATCACAATAATCATCAGGAGCAACATACTTACGGTTACCTATCGTTATCTCATATACGCGGGGATATGCTGTTACCTCTTTCTTTTTATTCCCCTTATTCTTCTTCTTCTTCTTCGTTCCCTTCTTCTTCTTCTCCTTCTCCTTTTCCTCGTTCCCTTCTTCAGGAGTGAGAGGCTTGAAGGGTGGCTTGTCCGCATAACCTGATTTACTTTCAGAAACAATAGAAGAAACTTGGGAGGATCCCTCCTTTTCATTAATTAGTTGAAAACACACAGCGGTCCTATCATATTTTGGCAAGGTGTCATCTTCTAAAATATTTTGTATGTAAGTATTTGTATGGCTATTATCAATGCAATAAGAAAAGCACCCATGCAGGACATCATCAATATCAAGATCACTCATATGTAACAAAGAGATTTTTCTCGACAGTTCTTCACACCCCAAGAATAGAGTAAGTTCATCATGCTGATTAGGAGTAATTTCATCATCACAATACAAATTTGCAGCACTCATTGGGTTCAAATTATCATTGGAGGAGCATTGAAAATTAAAATGACCCACTTCATGGCAAACTTCACAAATAAAAGGATAGAGGGCGCAAACTTTTTTACCAAGATCATCTAGAGTCCTAAACCACTTTCTAGTTTTTTCATTAGCATGATGGATACAATATTCATCTTTGATTTGATTAATTCCACAAGGTCTATGTATTCCACAAAAATTAACATGCTTATAGGAAATGGCATTCTTAGGAGTTTGAGCATGCTTATTGCAATAATTAACAACAATTTCATTCTTCATGCAAGCCTCTTTAAAAGGTTCATGATACTTATCAAAATTATTTTTAGGCAATTCAAAATGAGAAGCAAAGGCTTTATAAAGATTTGCAGCAACTTGAGAGTCAAGACCATAAGTAGCACTCATATTTCGAAATTTATCGGTATCCATAAAAGCTTCAATGCATTCATAATCATAATTTATACGACTCTTTACCTTTGTCGTTCTCCCATCCTTCAGCGTTGTCCTCAATCCGATCAAGAAGATCCTACCTAGCTTCAACCTCCTTGCTTGTGAAAGATCCCTCCGAACACGCGTCCAGATAGTCCTTGTGTTGTCCTGAAAGCCTCGCATAAAAATTATTAACAATAACATTACGGGGGAGCTCATGAATGGGACATTTGAGCATTAGTGACTTCAGTCTCCCCCACGCTTGAGAAATACTCTCTCCATCACGAGGATAAAAGTTATAAATATAATTCCTATCAATATGCACTTCATGAGGAGGATAAAATTTAGAATAAAAGAGAGATGCAATTTCCTCCCAACCAAGAGAATGTCTATTCTCCAACAATTTATACCAATGCGCCGCTTTACCAGGACAATGAAAACAGAGAATATCTTCTTCCTCACTTCATCCATAGAGATACCTGCACACTTGAATAACCCGCATAATTCGTGCAAAAACAGTAAATGATCTCTAGGATGGACAGTTCCATCCCCTTTATAGTGGTTGTCCATAACACATTCGATAATTTTCATAGGTATTTTATACGGAATACTTTCAGCAGGTGGATTTAAAATATCAGAAACATCATTAGAGTTATCGCATATGGGAGATAAAGCATTATCGTAGCAAAATATTTCTTCCAAAGCTGAGGAGCAAAAAAGATTATTCTTATATAAACTAGCTTCCCCAAGCTTAGACTTATCCATAGTATTAGCAGTAATTGCATTCATACTAATAACATCGCTACTAGCATGCAAATAAGGTTCCATAGGTTTTTTAATTTTCGCATCAAACAATTCTAAATCAGGAAAAAGATTAAAAAGCTCACCAATTTTTTTGTTGTTTTCCATTATGCCTAACTAGTGTAAACAAGAAACAAAAAGATGCAATTGCAGGATCTAAAGGAAATAGCTTCGAGCACAAACACAATGTCGCCAGAAAAAGTACTTTACACGGAACCGAAGTATGAGTGCCTTTTACCTTTCCTCCCGGCAACGGCGCCGAGAAAAGTGCTTGATGTCTACGTTCCCCCTCCTTTCTCAGGCAGTGTTGGGCCTCCAAGAGCAGAGGTTTGTAGAACAGCAGCAAGTTTTCCCTTAAGTGGATCACCCAAGGTTTATCGAACTCAGGGAGGAAGAGGTCAAAGATATCCCTCTCATGCAACCACTGCAACCACAAAGCAAGAAGTCTCTTGTGTCCCCAACACACCTAATAGGTGCACTAGTTCGGCGAAGAGATAGTGAAATACAGGTGGTATGAATAAGTATGAGCGGTAGCAACGGTGCCGAGAAAATAGCTTGCTGGCGTGTAGTTGATGGTGGTAGTATTGCAGCAGTAGTAACACAGTAAAACAGTAAACAAGCAGCGATAGCAGTATTTAGGAACAAGGCCTAGGGATTACACTTTCACTAGTGGACACTCTCAACATTGATCACATAACAGAATAGATAAATGCATACTCTACACTTTTGTTGGATGATGAACGCATTGCGTAGGATTACACGAACCCTCAATGCCGGAGTTAACAAGCTCCACAATTTGTTCATATTTAAGTAACCTTATAGTGTAAGATAGATCAAAAGACTAAACCAAGTACTAACATAGCATGCACACTGTCACCTTCATGCATATGTAGGAGGAATAGATCACATCAATATTATCATAGCAATAGTTAACTTCGCAATCTACAAGAGATCATGATCATAGCATAAACCAAGTACTAACACGGTGCACACACTGTCACCTTTACACACGTGCAGGAGGAATAGAACTACTTTAATAACTTTGCTAGAGTAGCACATAGATAATAGTGATACAAAACTCATATGAATCTCAATCATGTAAAGCAGCTCATGAGATCATTGTATTGAGGTACATGGGAGAGAGATGAACCACATAGCTACAGCGGAGCCCTCAGCCTCGGAGGTGGATTACTCCCTCCTCATCATGGAAGCAGCGATGGCGGTGAAGATGGCGGTGAAAACGGCGATGGAGATGGCTCCGGGGGCAATTCCCCGTCCGGCAGGGTGCCGGAACAGAGAGTTCTGTCCCCCGAATTGGAGTTTCGCGACGGTGGCGGCGCCCCTGGAGTCTTTCTGGAGTTTCGTCAATTGGTACTGCGTTTTTAGGTCGAAAGGGCTTTTATAGGCGAAGAGGCGGCGCAGGGGGGCACCTGGGGGCGCCACACCCTAGGCCGGCGCGGCCTAGGCCTGGCCCGCGCCGCCATGTGGTGTGGTGGCCCCCTGGCCCCTCTCCGACTCTTCTTCGGTGTTCTGGACGCTTCCGGGAAAAATAGGAGGTTTTTTTTTTTTTTTTTTGAGACCCCTCGATCTGTGTTACAGCTGTAGCATCTGAACTTATGCACTAACTCAACACCACACTCACACCACACACACGCACACCACTAGTGCACAAGCTAGACTCTAGAACTATACACACATCACACATAATTTGGGTGTCCCTAGGAGCTAGTAGTTGTGGTACATATGTGTGGAGGGGATTTTATTCTGGAGCAGAGCCCCCGGTGAGACACCAGAAAATCGTCCCTCATGGGAATCGATCTCGGGCGGGCAGGTTTGGCGTTGATTTCGTCCAATTCCGAGAATATTGCCCGAACAGCCTTTCTGGAACCAAAAACAGCAGAAAACAGGAACTGGCACTGTGGCATCTTGTTAATAGGTTAGTTCCAGAAAATGCATGAAAATGATATAAAGTGTGAACAAAACATGTTGGTATTATCATAAAACAAGCATGGAACATCGGAAATTATAGATACGTTGGAGACGTATCAGAGCCCATCATTAAGATGAAGGTTAAAGATTTTGATTGTAATGCTTTATGTGATCTTGGTGCAAGTATTTCCGTTATGCCTAAGAAAATTTATGATATGCTTGACTTGCCACCGCTGAAAAGTTGTTATTTGGATGTTAATCTTGCTGATCATTCTACAAAGAAACCTTTGGGTAAAGTTGATAATGTTCGCATTACCGTTAACAATAACCTTGTTCCCGTTGATTTTGTTGTCTTGGATATTGAATGCAATGCATCTTGTCCCATTATATTGGGAAGACCTTTTCTTCGAACTGTTGGTGCTATTATTGATATGAAGGAAGGTAATATAAAATATCAATTTCCTCTCAAGAAAGGTATGGAACACTTCCCTAGAAAGAGAATGAAGTTACCTTTTGATTCTATTATGAGAACAAATTATGATGTTGACACTTCGTCTCTTGATAATACTTGATACACACTTTCTGCGCCTAGCTGAAAGGCGTTAAAGAAAAGCGCTTATGGGAGACAACCCATGTTTTACCTACAGTACTTTGTTTTTATTTTGTGTCTTGGAAGTTGTTTACTACTGTAGCAACCTCTCCTTATCTTAGTTTTGTGTTTTGTTGTGCCAAGTTAAGCCGTTGATAGAAAAGTAAGTACTAGATTTGGATTACTGCGCAGTTCCAGATTTCTTTGCTGTCACGAATCTGGGTCTACCTCCCTGTAGGTAGCTCAGAAAATTAAGCCAATTTACGTGCATGATCCTCAGATATGTACGCAACTTTCATTCAATTTGAGCATTTACATTTGAGCAAGTCTGGTGCCATTTTAAAATTCGTCAATACGAGCTGTTCTGTTTTGACAGATTCTGCCTTTTATTTCGCATTGCCTCTTTTGCTATGTTGGATGAATTTCTTTGATCCACTAATGTCCAGTAGCATTATGCAATGTCCAGAAGTGTTAAGAATGATTGTGTCACCTCTGAATATGTTAATTTTTATTGTGCACTAACCCTCTAATGAGTTGTTTCGAGTTTGGTGTGGAGGAAGTTTTCAAGGATCAAGAGAGGAGTATGATGCAACATGATCAAGGAGAGTGAAAGCTCTAAGCTTGGGGATGCCCCGGTGGTTCACCCCTGCATATTCTAAGAAGACTCAAGCGTCTAAGCTTGGGGATGCCCAAGGCATCCCCTTCTTCATCGACAACATTATCAGGTTCCTCCCCTGAAACTATATTTTTATTCCATCACATCTTATGTGCTTTTTCTTGGAGCGTCGGTTTGTTTTTGTTTTTATTTTGTTTGAATAAAATGGATCCTAGCATTCACATTATGGGAGAGAGACACGCTCCGCTGTAGCATATGGACAAGTATGTCCTTGGTTTCTACTCATAGTATTCATGGCGAAGTTTCTCCTTCGTTAAATTGTTATATGGTTGGAATTGGAAAATGATACATGTAGTAATTGCTATTAATGTCTTGGGTAATGTGATACTTGGCAATTGTTGTGCTCATGATTAAGCTCTTGCATCATAAGCTTTGCACCTATTAATGAAGAAATACATAGAGCATGCTAAAATTTGGTTTGCATATTTGGTTTCTCTAAGGTCTAGATAATTTCTAGTATTGAGTTTGAACAACAAGGAAGACGGTGTAGAGTCTTATAATGTTTTCAATATGTCTTTTATGTGAGTTTTGCTGCACCGGTTCATCCTTGTGTTTGTTTCAAATAAGCCTTGCTAGCCTAAACCTTGTATCGAGAGGGAATACTTCTCATGCATCCAAAATACTTGAGCCAACCACTATGCCATTTATGTCCACCATACCTACCTACTACATGGTATTTTCCGCCATTCCAAAGTAAATTGCTTGAGTGCTACCTTTAAAATTCCATCATTCACCTTTGCAATATATAGCTCATGGGACAAATAGCTTAAAAACTATTGTGGTATTGAATATGTAATTATGCACTTTATCTCTTATTAAGTTGCTTGTTGTGCGATAACCATGTTCACCGGGACGCCATCAACTACTCATTGTTGAATTTCATGTGAGTTGCTATGCATGTCCGTCTTGTCTGAAGTAAGAGAGATCTACCACCTTATGGTTAAGCATGCATAATGTTAGAGAAGAACATTGGGCCGCTAACTAAAGCCATGATCCATGGTGGAAGTTTCAGTTTTGGACAAATATCCTCAATCTCAAATGAGAAAATTATTAATTGTTGTTACATGCTTATGCATAAAAGAGGAGTCCATTATCTGTTGTCTATGTTGTCCCGGTATGGATGTCTAAGTTGAAGAATAATCAATAGCGAGAAATCCAATGCGAGCTTTCTCCTTAGACCTTTGTACAGGCGGCATAGAGGTACCCCTTTGTGACACTTGGTAAAAACATGTGCATTGTGATGATCCGGTAGTCCAAGCTAATTAGGACAAGGTGCGGGCACTATTAGTACACTATGCATGAGGCTTGCAACTTATAAGATATAATTTACATGATGCATATGCTTTATTACTACCGTTGACAAAATTGTTTCATGTTTTCAAAATCAAAGCTCTAGCACAAATATAGCAATCGATGCTTTTCCTCTATGGAGGACAATTCTTTTACTTTCAATGTTGAGTCAGTTCACCTATTTCTCTCCACCTCAAGAAGCAAACACTTGTGTGAACTGTGCATTGATTCCTACATACTTGCTTATTGCACTTGTTATATTACTCTATGTTGACAATATCCATGAGATATACATGTTACAAGTTGAAAGCAACCGCTGAAACTTAATCTTCTTTTGTGTTGCTTCAATGCCTTTACTTTGAATTATTGCTTTATGAGTTAACTCTTATGCAAGACTTAATTGATGCTTGTCTTGAAGTGCTATTCATGAAAAGTCTTTGCTTTATGATTCACTTGTTTACTCATGTCATATACATTGTTTTGATCGCTGCATTCACTACATATGCTTTACAAATAGTATGATCAAGGTTATGATGGCATGTCACTCCAGAAATTATCTGTGTTATCGTTTTACCTGCTCGGGACGAGCAGAACTAAGCTTGGGGATGCTGATACGTCTCCGACGTATCGATAATTTCTTATGTTCCATGCCACATTATTGATGTTATCTACATGTTTTATGCACACTTTATGTCATATTCGTGCATTTTCTGGAACTAACCTATTAACAAGATGCCGAAGTGCCGATTCTTTGTTCTGCTGTTTTTGGTTTCAGAAATCCTAGTAAGGAAATATTCTCGGAATTGGACGAAATCAACGCCCAGGGGCCTATTTTTCCACGAAGCTTCCAGAAGTCCGAAGACGAAATGAAGAGGGGCCACGAGGCAGCCAGAGCATAGGGCGGCGCGGCCCCTGCCCTGGCCGCGCGGCCCTATGGTCTGGGCCCCTCGCGCCGCCTCTTGACCTACCCTTCCGCCTACTTAAAGCCTCCGTGACGAAACCCCCGCATCGAGAGCCACGATACGGAAAACCTTCCAGAGACGCCGCCAACGCCGATCCCATCTCGGGGGATCCAGGAGATCGCCTCCGGCACCCTGCCGGAGAGGGGATTCATCTCCCGGAGGACTCTACGCCGCCATGGTCGCCTCCGGTGTGATGTGTGAGTAGGCTACCCCTGGACTATGGGTCCATAGCAGTAGCTAGATGGTTGTCTTCTCCCCATTGTGCTATCATTGCCAGATCTTGTGAGCTGCCTAACATGATCAAGATCATCTATCTGTAATTCTATATGTTGCGTTTGTTGGGATCCGATGAATAGAGAATACTTGTTATGTTGATTATCAAAGTTATATCTACGTGTTGTTTATGATCTTGCATGCTTTCTGTTACTAGTAGATGCTCTGGCCAAGTAGATGCTTGTAACTCCAAGAGGGAGTACTTATGCTCGATAGTGGGTTCATGCCTGCATTGACACAGGACATGTGAGAAAGTTCTAAGGTTGTGTTGTCTTGTTGCCACTAGGGATAAAACATTGATGCTATGTCTAAGGATGTAGTTGTTGATTACATTACGCACCATACTTAATGCAATTGTCTGTTGCTTTGCAACTTAATACTGGAGGGGGTTCGGATGATAACCTGAAGGTGGACTTTTTAGGCATAGATGCAGTTGGATGACGGTCTATGTACTTTGTCGTAATGCCCAATTAAATCTCACTATACTCATCATGATATGTATGTGCATGGTCATGCTCTCTTTATTTGTCAATTGCCCAACTGTAATTTGTTCACCCAACATGCCGTTTGTCTTATGGGAGAGACACCTCTAGTGAACTGTGGACCCCGGTCCAATTCTCTTTACTGAAATACAATCTACTGCAATACTTGTTCTACTGTTTTCTGCAAACAATCATCTTCCACACAATACGGTTAATCCTTTGTTACAGCAAGCCGGTGAGATTGACAACCTCACTGTTTCGTTGGGGCAAAGTACTTTGGTTGTGTTGTGCAGGTTCCACGTTGGCGCCGGAATCCCTGGTGTTGCGCCGCACTACATCCCGCCGCCATCAACCTTCAACGTGCTTCTTGACTCCTACTGGTTTGATAAACCTTGGTTTCTTACTGAGGGAAACTTGCTGCTGTACGCATCACACCTTCCACTTGGGGTTCCCAACGAGCGTGTGCTTTACGCGTCATCACGGGTAGATAAAAAATTAAATGTTATTCATTATGCTAGTAAAACTCTTGATGCTGATCAAATAAATTATGCTACTACTGAAAAAGAATTGTTAGCTGTAGTCTTTGCTTGTGATAAGTTTAGATCTTATATTGTTGATTTAAAAGTTACAATTCGTACTGATCATGCTGCAATTAGATACCTTATGCAAAAGAAAGATGCTAAGCCAAGGCTTATTAGATGGGTACTTCTGTTGCAAGAATTTGATTTACATATTGTAGATAGGAAAGGTGCTGATAATCCTTTTGCTGATAATTTTTCTAGATTGGAAAATATTGCTTATGATCCTGTTCCTGTTAATGATAGTTTTCCAAATGAACAATTGGCTGTAATAAAGGTGAGCTCGCGAGATAGCCCTTGGTATGCTGATTATGCTAACTTTATTGTTTCCAAGTACTTGCCTCCAACCTTTTCAGCCCAGCAAAGGAGGAAATTCTTTTATGACTTGAGGCATTATTTCTGGGATGACCCACACTTATATAAAGAAGGAGTGGATGGTATTCTGCAAAGATGTGTTCCCGAATATGAACAACAAGAGATATTGAGTAAATGTCATGGTAGTGCTTATGGAGGACATCACGCCGGAGATAGAACCGCGCAAAAGGTTCTACAATCAGGTTTTTATTGGCCAACTCTCTTCAAAGATGCAAGGAAGTTTATTTTATCTTGTGATGAATGTCAAAGGGTTGGTAATATCTCCAGACGCAATGAAATGCCTATGAATTATACTCTTGTTATTGAACCGTTTGATTATTGGGGATTTGACTTCATGGGACCTTTTTCCTCTTCAGAAGGTAACACTCATATGCTTGTTGTTGTTGATTATGTTACTAAATGGGTGGAAGCCATACCTACAAAAAATGCTGATGGTGAGACCTCTTTAAGAATGCTTTTAGATATTATTTTTCCTCGATTTGGAGTTCCTAGATATATTATGACTGATGGAGGTTCTCATTTTATTCATGGTGGTTTTAGAAAAACTCTTGCTAAATATGGTATTAATCATAGACTAGTAAAACTGCCCATGCGTTGCATTGGGGTAAATAAAACTCAAACCTTTAGCGAATCATTTATGATTACACTTCTCATATGTGCCACCATCGACGAGATGATCATGCTTTCTCCTATTCATAACGAACATGATTACCTGTGACTTCCTCTTTTAGAACTATAGAAAAATTACCCGTGTGTCGCAACGAGGATGCATTGTGAAAATACTAACGGGTTGAATCTATTGAATGTTTTTAGCCCCTAGATAATTTTACCACTTTTACATGAAATCAATCTTTTTACGAGACAACTTTTTTTGATGAGGACGCGGCGACGGTTAAGGATAGGAATTGCTTTCTTGCCGTGTTACCGAAAAAAGGGATATATGTAGCCTGGGAGGCTGGGACTCTGCCATGGGCATCGTCCAAAATTTGGCCCGCACGAAGCAACTACTATTAGAAGCACCTATAACACATTATGTAAACTATAATTTAGAATTGATATCATAGTATCATACCAAGAAAAATAAATAAAACACAGTCAACTTGAATTACCACAACCCGAAACTGCTGACTGAACCTCACCTGATCAGATTGCATGATTCAATTTGTAGAACCGCTCTGCTGGGACTTGTCTACCGTCAGGCAACACACAACAAATCCATTAGCAGGCAGTCTATATATAGCATCAGCCTGTTTGCTGCAAATTTGCTTCCGAAGTTCATTTAAAGATGTGCAACAAAATCAATTACAAAATTGTGGGGTTGCATCCTAAGAGTATGTTAAACATAAGCAAGATGTTATAATCTACTCCCTCCGGTCCTTTTTAATTGATTCAAATTTAGTACAAAGTTATACTAAATCTGAGTCAATTAAAAAAGACCGGAGGGAGTAGGTCTGTAGTTTCGATCTTTGGCTGCGTAGCGACCATATCAGAGTTGCTGTTCAGGTTCTGTATTTGTTCAGATCGGCAAGCTCACAGTTAAACAGCGTGAGTTCAGTTTTGCATCGAGGCAGCTGTTTAGGTAGGACAAGATATAGGTTTGGTTGCTGATCGTGGTTTGCCGCACGTTTTGTTTGACTTTCACACTGTTGTATTATCCGGAGACCAGAGGATCTCATCCTCGATTTGCATAGCCACCATGTCACGTTCTCCTCCATTATTTATGTATGTACGTACTGCTGCTGATCTTGCTCCCGGTCCAGGCTCGCTTCCGCCACCACGTCCGGCGCATGACGCATGTTGCAGCCCGCCTCGCTCGATCTGATGTGCTTCCACTGCCGCGAAACACTCGACGTGGACCACGTTTGACGGACCAGCTGAGATCGAGGAAGTCGATCCATCCCTGTCAAACTACCGGTAAACTCTGCGTCACCACCATCCCACAGCGACACAAGCCCGTCCTAAAGGTCTGAAGACGCCGCCAGTGTCCATGGAAACCTCGCTGCTGCCACCGATTTGAAGCTCGAGCTATGGCAGGAAGATGAATTCCGTGCGTCTTCCTCCCTCCGTGACCCGGACGAGCGCACACTGACATGCCCAGAATCATAGTTCAGGCTCTAGCTAGACCTCGAGGATCAAGGTTGCCAATGCCCTTCTCCGTGAGCTTTCCTTCCATCTTTTCTTCAGATCGATCGGCCATGGCTGCATATCGTTTTGGGTGTACGGGAGGGCGATCTCTTGAGAAATTCAGAAGGGAAGGTCGGAATTGAAGAGCGGAACATGTGTTTTCCTCGTGGACCGATCTCTTCTGCTGGATCTCAGGTCGTGGTAGTAGTGGTGTCTATATATGGAACAGAGGGACTGGAGCTTACGGGTCGTGATCGGCCTGGACTTGCTTTCGCACGATGGAAAAAAGAATCAATCGACACCCTTCGACGTACGAACACGCGTCGTACCAAACCCACAACGGACCACCGAAACCATACGGACCGAACCGCGGAAACGCTTCTCCTTTTATTATTAGGTAGGTACTACGAAAAGTGCCCGTGCGTTGCGATGGGGAGAAAAAAAATCTACATATATATTTTGTTTCCTAGGTATGGTTGCATCATGGTGACGATCGCCGGTGGAGGTTATATCGTGTTGACCGTTGCTTGAAGCCACCTCCCCATTGACCTTTGGATCGTCCTTGTTTTCACCGATGGTCGGTCCAGCGACGACACCATAGCACGGTAGCTTCACGGCTGTAAAAAAGTATTTATTTTTATATTTTTCTCTATTTTCTATGTAAAAGAAGACCTAAATGTAATTTATCCGCTTTTTTACTCCAAGATCTTTACACTCCTAATCATCTTAGGTTCTAAATTAGGATCTCATCATTTAGTAAATAAGTATAAAAATACTGGTTGAAGATACGAACCAAATCTGATCCACATTTGTTTGATAATTTGTACATAAAAACGATTTTAACCTAATAAATTGGCTATAGCCAAATCTTCAACTGAACGATTTATGCGTCACTTGAGTTTCCTTAGCAACAGAGGACTTAAATGATTGGAATAAGCAAAACGATTTATGTGTCACTTGAGTTTACTAAGCAACAGAGTACTGAAATAAACCGATTTGGATCAAATCGCATTCAGAACAAAAGGTAAAGGGATCTATATCTATCACAAAAGATAAGGAAATGGCAAAGTTGTAGTAGCGTATAAAAGATAATCCACACATGCTACTACAACTTTGAAATTCAGAATAACATACCACGTATATATAATCAGACGAAGCAATGGGTCAGTGGCTAATTATCTCGTGATTTGGCTGAACAAAAACCTGTAATCCACTCTGTAGAAAAAAGCGTGCCAAACTGAATCATGTGCAGTGTACGGGAGCAGCAGAAAAATAGGTTGATGAATCAATCGATCCATCGTCGGCAGCCCATCGTTGGGGAGCTACCTGTCCGGACCTGGAGGCGGAACAGATCGGAGAGGCCGTCGGTGAGTAGGTCGGGAGGTTAGGAGGCTGGGGGCGAGCTCCTCTCTTTCTCTCCCCTTCTTTCCCCGTTCCAGATCGAGGCGCATCACACCAGCAACAAGGCAGTAGCATGGTCGTCGCTTCGTGCGATTCGGCAAGAAACCTGCGCCGGACGCCGGAGCTCGGGGTGGATACGTGCCTTGTCCTCTTACACAGTGGAGCCGAGGGGCATACCTGCAGAAAGATGAGAGGCCGCAGGAGTAATCGATATAACAGCGAGGAGGTCGCCGGGGACACTGCTACTTCGAACGGTGCATCCGTCCGCTCGGGATGCAGGGGATGAGGACGGCGCCTCTGGTTGATCTTGAGAGAGATGGAAGGTCACTTCCGGTCGGCGGGATCCACGCAGGAGGAGGAGGGCGTGAGGTCCGTGGCGGTTAGCGACGGCGGCGTTTTCTCTCTCGTTCGACGGATGTGAGAGGACGAAGGCCCAGTTCAGTTGGACGAAAGGTTATTTCACATAGGCGGTGGCATATGCTATAATTTCTGTAGAAAAACAGGGGTAAACAAAAAACGGACGAAAAAATTGGGGAGAAACCTTCCTTCCTTTATTAGTAGGTATAGAATTGCTTCCGCTTATCATCCTCAAACTAGTGGGCAAGTAGAATTATCAAATAGAGAGATTAAATCTATCTTGGAAAAGACTGTTAATAAAACTAGAAAGAATTGGGCTAGTAAATTGAAGGAAGCACTATGGGCTTATAGAACTGCTTATAAAAATCCCATGGGTATGTCACCTTATAAAATAGTTTATGGAAAAGCTTGTCATTTACCTTTAGAACTAGAGCACAAAGCTTATTGGGCTGTAAGAGAATTAAATAAAGATCCTAAACTAGCCGGTAAGAAGAGGTTGCTACAATTAAGTTCTCTAGATGAATGGAGAAGTGAAGCTTATGAAAATGCTAAACTCTTTAAAGAGAAAGTTAAGAAATGGCATGATAGAAGAATTATCAAAAGAGAATTTAATATTGGGGATAAAGTCCTATTGTATCGGTCTCGTCTCAGATTCTTTGCAGGGAAATTACTCTCGAAATGGGAAGGACCATATGTTGTTGAGGAGGTGTATCATTCAGGAGCAATTAAAATTAGCTCTCTCCAAGGCGATGCCACACAAGTGGTGAATGGACAAAGACTCAAGCATTATATCTCAGGTGATTCTTATAATGAAGATGTTGATGTTATTCGAGTGGAAACACCGGAGGCTTTTATCAAAGGTCAAATTGACAGTCCGCCAGAGTTCGACTTTGAATAGGTAACAGTACTGGTAATAAAAAGTTCGCGATTTACTTTCCGAACAATATTTTTGCTGTTTTTGGAAAATATGAAAAATTACAAGATCGAAACGGAGTGGAGGAGACGCACGAGGGCGTGCCCCCATAGGCCGACGCGGGCCCCAGCCTGGCCGCGCCGCCCTATGAGGTAGCCACCTCATCGCCTCTCTCCGATTCTGGTTCGACCTGGTACTTTCCTTTTGTCGTGAAAATTCCTGCTATATAATCCCCCGGACCCCTGGAGGTCCGTATATCGTTTTCTCGACGTGTTTTGTTTCGAGCTGTCGCCGGGATGCGCCGGATCTAGAGCCATCATGTCTTCGTCGGAAACTCCGAAGGACGGCTTCTGCGAGGACGTCGTCAACCTGTACATGAATGAGCTGAAGTTGCACCCCAAGGAGTTGCTGCTCGTTGATGGAGAGTTGCGGATCAAAGATGTCCAAGGTCCTAAAGGAGAAGGAAGCTTGGAAGACAGGATGGAGAAGCTAGAACAAGAGGTCTTCAACTACAAGAAGATGGCTGAGCGTGAAGTGGACATCTTCCACAAGATTGTGTCTGAACTTGTTGGGGCACACCAGAAGGAGACTGCAAGGCTCTGGGACGACATCCTCTCGCTTCACGACACCACCAACAAACTCCAAGCTCAACTCTATTACGTTCAGAATCAGAACTGTGAGTATGAAAACAGGTTTAAACACATAAGCTATGCTGCTAGTTTCAGGACTCCCGAGACCAAGATGTCGTTTGTTGATGGAGAGCCTCTTCCTTGGAAGTCTGATGATGGGAATTCATCACCACCACCGAAGGAGTAATTCATCATCGGTATTGGCATCCCCTTGGTTTGTTCCAAGCTTGGGGGAGTGCCGCGGTATCACATCATCACTACCTTTTACTTTTTACTATCAAGTAGTGTCATATCATGAGTAGGGAAGTTATCATATAAGATGGGTTGCAGTGTGGAAGTATCTCTCCTTTAGTTGGTTGTCTATGTATCCCTTGGTGTGAGTTATCGTTATGGAATATTAATGAGAAGTCTTATCATTTACATATTACATATCTTATTTTAGTTTGCAATCCCTATTATATGATTGATCTTGTTATTAGTATGGTATCACTTTGGGAGCATTGAGTTAATCTATTTGGTTTTGGCAAACTTAGCATTGGTCAATAGCAACAACACTTTGAGGTTTAATTAGAAAAGAGAAATACATGTAGTTGTTTCATTGTCTTCCTTTCTTGTTAGCTCATAGCTTATTATTCTGAAGTTAAAATTGTTTGTGCTTACAAGGAAGATGCATGATTGTTTCTATCACATGTATATTTGTTTGTTTCCCTCAACTCTTGTGCTTGCTAATTAACCTTGCTAGCCAAAAACCTGTACTGAGAAGGAATGCTTCTCGTGCATCCAAACCTTAACCCGAACCTATGCCATTTGTGTCCACCATAACTACCTACAACATGGTATTTCCTGCCATTCCAAGTAAATACTTCGTGTGCTACCTTTAAACAATTCAAAATTTACTACCTATTATTTGTGTCAATGTTTTATAGCTCATGAGGAAGTATGTGGTGTTTTATCTTTCAATCTTGTTGGGCAACTTTCACCAATGGACTAGTGGCTTCATCCACTTATCCAATAACTTTGCAAAAAGAGCTGGCAATGGGGTTCCCAGCCCCGATTAATTAACCTTCATAATTTTATAAATAGACACTCCTCCATGGTATGTGATTGTTGGAAGGCACCCGAGGATTCGGTTAGCCATGGCTTGAGAAAGCAAAGGAGGGGAGGAGTGTCACCTAAATAAAACTAAAATAAAAAGGCACTCCGTCATGGTATGAGATTGTTGGCAGGCACCCGAGGATTCGGTTAGCCATGGTTTGTGAAAGCAAAGGTTGGGAGGAGTGCCAACCTAAAATAAAATTTTATGGGAGCCGCTCTTCGAGAGTTTGTCTGGCGAGGGGGTTAGAGTACCCGCTACCAGTTGTTGACAACAACAAACACTTCTCAAAATGTTACTTTTACTCTCTTTATATGATTTCAAAACTGAAAAATCTCTAGCACATGATTTAATCCCTGCTTCCCTCTGCGAAGGGCCTGTCTTTTACTTTATGCTGAGTCAGTAAACCTATTTCCCTCCATCTTAAGCAAGCATTTGAGTTGTTGTGATTAAACCATCTATATTGTGATTTACTTCATCATATCTCTTACTCTTGTTTAGTACAAGTTTTATCCGAATGAATATAGCTTTGAAAGTTATCAATGATTATGAGGAGATTATTATGACTAGTTTAATACCCGTGCGTTGCTACGGTAGCTTAAATTTCGGTGCTCGCACCACATGTCCACCCAATACACATGAATGTTCATGTCTAAAACTTATTCTGAAAATACTATTAATCTTTCAATTCGTTAGAGTGCAATTGAAGACGTTTTGTAATGCCCCTTATTTTTGGATGTCGGCTAGAAGAAGGCCACGGTAGCTTAAATTTCGGTGCTCGCACCACATGCCCACCCAATACACATGAATGTTCATGTGTAAAACTTATTCTGAAAATATTAAGATTTCAATTCGTTAGAGTGCAATTGAAGACGTTCTGTAGTGCCCCTTATTATTTGGATGTCCGCTAGAAGAAGGCTGATAACACACTTAGTTTACTAATAAGGGTGCCTTGAAGATATCCTTTCTGGTATTGTTTATATATAGAGTGAGAGCAATGACTTGTAGAAGGGAAAAGAATCAATAATAAAATAGATGAAGGTTTGAAGCAGAAGAGCAACAGAGGACAAGAATTAGAAAAAAAAAGTACGAACCATAGCCCACTTGCTTCGTTTAGGAAAAAATAGATCTATTGATACCCCGTGTATTTTCAGAACCGTTTAAATTTCTTTTCTCGCACCACATGTGAACCCGATGCCTGTGGATGTTATGTGAAACTTATTATAAGTTCACGTCATGAATATAAACCACAGCTGCTTCGTATCTGATTGGCAAAACTATATTAATCAGCTATATAATTCAGCCATAATGACAATATATGCATAACAATGTGAACTATGTTTTATATGCAACATGAGTAATTAGTTACGGAGCACCTATCGATTTAGCCATGTTGACCAAATACATCGGTAGGCTATTTCATTAGTGCGATAGCAAGCATCACATGAGTCACTCTTCCTCTGAATTTAACTGAAACAATCTCTGTCGTCTCTCCCAATTCCTCTAAATGGCAGTCAAACTCTGCACTTTCTCTTAGCAGCACAACCTGCAGCAACACCATGCCATTGCCGGGCAGCAACCCTTCCCTACCCCTGCTCCTCTCCTTCCCCGCGCAGCCCAGCGCCGGCTTCAGCTTTTCCTTCTTTCGGCAGGTAAGATTATAGCTAGCGGCCCAAGTTTGGTACGATAAAACCGCTGATCAGTTATGTGTTTCCTGTTGGAGTACTGAGATGACGGCATCCTCACGCCGACAGACATCATCCATATCTCCATCTGAAATCACCTAAAGGTCACCCAGAATATCATGCACGTCCAGGTCGATACAATTTGGCCAATTTCTCTCGCTGGACATAAAGGTCACCCAGAATCTAGAACCAACCCACCCCTACCTGCACCGGGATCAACAAATCGCGTGATGGGCGACAACCGCAGGTGGTCGCCGGCGCTATTCGACGAGAAGGGCGACGAGGCATCGGTCACAGCCCACAGGCATGTGTCCGCCGTTGGTTAATTTTCA
The DNA here is from genome assembly GCF_019359855.2 of Lolium perenne. NCBI lineage: Eukaryota > Viridiplantae > Streptophyta > Magnoliopsida > Poales > Poaceae > Lolium > Lolium perenne. The sequence goes on from NC_067247.2 coordinate 68,203,103, forward strand.
ACCGATTACCAGGACGAACCTATAGGTCACTCGGGATGGGCCCAGCCTTTGTGTGCGTGCGTTTTTCTTTCCTATCTGCTCGGCGCTTGCGTTCGTGCGGTTATGGTTACGGTTTTATTTCCGATCGTGGGACGCACCGGTTTTTACTCGCGCAGCGATTAGGCAGTACGTACGGATACTGGGCCTACGATTTCCAGGAGACATCGGGCCTAGAGAATTTATTTTTGGCCCGTTTGTGACACCAGGCAGCCACCTATTGCAATTTAATAGTAAAGATTGAATATGCAAGTTGTGCCATATAAACTTTAACATGAGAGCGCTGCTCAATAGGTAAGTATAACCTGTTAATCGTTCTCTGACCAAGAGCGAAGTTTACCATCACCAATTATGATTTCTTATGCACCTTTATTTGTGATTACCTTCTACTTGTTTCAAGTTGAATTATATGAGGAAGTTGTTTACTAGAATGTCTTGTGTGAATGAATATGATGCTTCTTGTCCGTATTTTATTTATCGACTCTTCACTCCATAAACATGTGATCCTGTTTACCGAGTTCAGTTTCGCTTGGGGACAAGCGAAGTCTAAGCTTGGGGGGAGTTGATACGTCCAATTTGCATCACTATTTTATATCATAATTTGCTGTTATTCATTGATATATTTCGTATTTGGAGACGATACTTATGTTATTTCATCTATTTTGCATGTTTCATGATTATTGGAGGATCGCGCACCGGAGTCAGGATTCTGCTGGAAAAAAGCGCCGTCAGAATGCAATATTTCGGAAGATCAACAATTGACGGAAATTATATGAAAATTCCTATTTTTCCAGAAGACGAAGGGAGCCAGAAGGGGGAGCCGAGGAGGGCCACCGTGGGCCCACCTCACAGGCCGGCGCGGGCCAAGGCCTGGCCGCGCCGCCTTGTGGGGAGGGGGCCCACAGCCCCCTCTGGCCTCCTCTCCTTCGCGTATTTTCTTCGTCCCGAAAACCTAAGCTCGGGGGGGATAGTCGCGAAGAGTCACAGCCGCCTCTGCGAGGCGAAGAACACCAGAGAGAAAAGAGCTCTCCGGCAGGCTGAGATCCGCCGGGGAAATTCCCTCCCGGAGGGGGAAATCGATGCCATCGTCACCGTCATCAAGCTGGACATCATCTCCATCACCATCGTCATCATCTCCATCATCATCACCGCCATCTCCACCGCTGCACATCGTCACCGTTGTAACAATTTGGGTTGGATCTTGATTGTTTGATAGGGGAAACTCTCCCGGTATTGATTTCTACTTGTTATTGATGCTATTGAGTGAAACCATTGAACCAAGGTTTATGTTCAGATTGTTATTCATCATCATATCACCTCTGATCATGTTCCATATGATGTCTCGTGAGTAGTTCATTTAGTTCTTGAGGACATGGGTGAAGTCTAAATGTTAGTAGTGAATTATGGTTGAGTAATATTCAATGTTATGATATTTAAGTTGTGGTGTTATTCTTCTAGTGGTGTCATGTGAACGTCGACTACATGATACTTCACCTTTATGGGCCTAGGGGAATACATCTTGTACTCGTTTGCCAATTGCGGGGTTGCCGGATTGACAGAAACCTAAACCCCCGTTGGTATATCGATGCAGGAGGGATAGCAGGATCTCAGAGTTTAAGGCTGTGGTTAGATTTATCTTAATTACTTTCTTGTAGTTGCGGATGCTTTCAAGGGGTATAATCACAAGTATGTATAAGTCCTACGAAGGGCGGTGCATTAGCATAGGTTCACCCACACAACACTTATCAAAACAATGAAGATTAATTAGCCATATGTAGCGAAAGCACTAGACTAAAATCCCGTGTGTCCTCAAGAACGTTTGGTCATTATAAGTAAACAAACCGGCCCGTCCTTGATACGCGTACAACACGCGTCCGTTGGGAACCCCAAGAGGAAGGTGTGATGCGTACAGCGGCAAGTTTTCCCTCAGTATGAAACCAAGGTTTATCGAACCAGTAGGAGCCAAGAAGCACGTTGAAGGTTGATGGCTGCGGGATGTAGTGCGGCGCAACACCAGGGATTCCGGCGCCAACGTGGAACCTGCACAACACAACCAAAGTACTTTGCCCCAACGAAACAGTGAGGTTGTCAATCTCACCGGCTTGCTGTAACAAAGGATTAGATGTATAGTGTGGATGATGATTGTTTGCAGAAAACAGTAGAAACGATGTGCGATGAGATTGTATTTCAGTATAGAGAATTGGACCGGGGTCCACAGTTCACTAGAGGTGTCTCTCCCATAAGATAAACAGCATGTTGGGTGAACAAATTACAGTTGGGCAATTGACAAATAAAGAGGGCATGACCATGCACATACATATTATGATGAGTATTGTGAGATTTAATTGGGCATTACGACAAAGTACATAGACCGCTATCCAGCATGCATCTATGCCTAAAAAGTCCACCTTCAGGTTATCATCCGAACCCCCTCCAGTATTAAGTTGCTAACAACAGACAATTGCATTAAGCATTGTGCGTAATGTAATCAGTGACTACATCCTTGAACATAGCACCAATGTTTTATCCCTAGTGGCAACAGCACATCCATAACCTTAGAGGTTCTTGTCACCCCTCCAGATTCACGGAGACATGAACCCACTATCGAGCATAAATACTCCCTCTTGGAGTTACTAGCATCAACTTGGCCAGAGCATCTACTAATAACGGAGAGCATGCAAGATCATAAACAACACATAGACATAACTTTGATAATCAACATAACAAGTATTCTCTATTCATCGGATCCCAACAAACGCAACATATAGAATTACAGATAGATGATCTTGATCATGTTAGGCAGCTCACAAGATCCGACATTAAGCACAATGGGGAGAAGACAACCATCTAGCTACTGCTATGGACCCATAGTCCAGGGGTAGACTACTCACACATCACTCCGGAGGCGACCATGGCGGCGTAGAGTCCTCCGGGAGATGATTCCCCTCTCCGGCAGGGTGCCGGAGGCGATCTCCTGAATCCCCCGAGATGGGATTGGCGGCGGCGGCGTCTCTGGAAGGTTTTCCATATCGTGGCTCTCGATCTTGGGGGTTTCGCGACGGAGGCTTTAAGTAGGCGGAAGGGCAGGTCGGGAGGCGGCACGAGGGCCCCACACCACGAGCCGCGTGGCCAAGGGGGGCAGCGCCGCCTAGGGTGTGGCCACCTCGTGGCCCCACTTCGTCTCCTCTTCGGTCTTCTGGAAGCGTCGTGGCAAAATAGGACCCTGGGCGTTGATTTCGTCCACTTCCGAGAATATTTCGTGACTAGGATTTCTGACCCCAAAAACAGCAGAAAATGACAAGCGGCACTTCGGCATCTTGTTAATAGGTTAGTTCCAGAAAATGCACGAATATGACATAAAGTGTGCATAAAACATGTAGATATCATCAATAATGTGGCATGGAACATAAAAAATTATCGATACGTCGGAGACGTATCAGTCCTTTGTGCTAAAAAGGATTGGGCCACTCGCTGCAATTGTTACTCTCGCACTTTACTTACTCGTACTTTATTCATCTGCTACATCAAAACCCCCTGAATACTTTTCTGTGAGCATTTACAGTGAATCCTTCATCGAAACTGCTTGTCAACACCTTCTGCTCCTCGTTGGGATCGACATTCTTACTTATCGAAAATACTACGATACACCCCCTATACTTATGGGTCATCAAGGCTCCTGTCTTAGACATTGGTGTTGCTGAGGAGCGATAAGTCGAACGACAATTGTGCGAACTATTTGAGCGGGAGGAGATTATGGCTCGACAACGCTCTCGTATTGGGTGGCCGCGCGAAGGGAATCGAAACACTGCTTTCTTTCATGCACGTGCCTCGGCGCGGCGACGTGCAAACAAAATCAGATTCCTAAGGCGACCAGACAACTCAAAGTGTGACAAGAAAGATGATATTAAAGGTATGGTGCAATCGTTCTATGAGCACCTTTTTAAATCTGAACCTTGTTCTAGTCTTGATGCAGTTCTTGACTCCATTCCGATGAAAGTTATTTCTGATATGAATGAAGATCTTTGCAAACCTTATTCGGACAGTGAGATCAAGGCGGCTCTCTTCCAGATGGGTCCTACAAAAGCCCCCGGACCTGATGGATTCCCAGCACTTTTCTATCAGAATCATTGGGAATTTTTCGGTCAGAAATCTGCAGTGCAGTGAGAAGCTTTTTGGAAGGTGGTGAGATCCTGGAGGGTTTGTGTGACTCGATTATTGTTCTCATTCCCAAGGTGGCGAATCCGGAGCATCTAACTAGTTTTCGTCCAATAAATTTGTGCAAAGTGCTATACAAAATAGCTTCTAAAGTGTTGGCCAACAGGGTAAAGGTTATCTTACCGGATACCAGAATATCAGAGTGCATTTGTCCCTGGTCGACTCATTACAGATAATACATTGGTGGCGTATGAATGTTTACACATCATCCGTAAACAATAGTCCAAGCAACCTTTCTTTGCTATGAAAATTGACATGATGAAGGCGTGCAATCGGGTGGAGTGGACCTATCTACATGGATGTTTAGAGAAGCTTGGTTTTGCACCAGCCTGGATTGGCTCTGTGATGCGATGTGTCACGGCTGTGAGGTATGCGGTTCGAGTAAATGGTGAACTTACTATGCTGGTGATTCCCTCAAGAGGTATTCGACAAGGTGACCCAATCAGTACGTACTTATTTTTGCTATACACGGAGGGTTTATCATGTTTGTTAAATGCTGGTCAATGGATGGTACTTTTAGTGGTATCCGAAATGGGAGGAGTGGCCCAGCTATCTCCCTCCTGTTGTTTGCGGACGACAATATTTTCTTTGCAAAGAGTGATTCTGCTAGTGTGGAAACTTTGAAGGATACTTTGAACACTTACTGTTCTGGGTCGAGACAGAAGATTAACTTGCACAAATCCTCGGTGTTCTTTGGTTCCCATTGCAATGAACAAGTTAAAACAACAGTAATGACAAGACTTGGTGTTCAGCATGAAGCCCTTCAGGAGACTTATCTTGGCATGCCCACTCATGTGGGTCGATCTCCTCTGAGCACCTTTATGTTCTTGCCTGACCGTATGTGGAGAAGAGCTAATGGTTGGTCGGATAGACCATCATCTCGGGCAAGGAAAGAAGCCTTGTTGAAGGTTGTTGCCCAAGCTATTCCCACTCATGTGACAAATTGTTTTGAACTCCCTCTCGGCACGTGTGGTAGTATGAGGATCATGATCTCTGACACTTGGTGGGGAGTCGAAGATGGAAAAGAGAAAATGCACTAGAGATCTTGGGACTGGTTAACAATGCCTAAATCTCTTGGTGGAATGGGTTTTCGTGACATGGCTTTGTTCAACCAAGCAGTATTGGGAAAGCAAGCTTGGCGGCTGCTTATAGAACCAGACTCATTGTGTGCAAAGGTTCTGAAAGGGAGGTACTTCCCTAACAGCAGCTTCTGGTCGGCCTCTTGTCCAAGAACTGCATCTTACACCTGGAGAATTATTATTTTAGGGAAGGAGCTGCTGACCCAAGGCCTTCGATGGGGTGTGGGAGCTGGATACACTATTCAAATTCTTGAAGATGATCGGATCCCCAATACCCCAGCTTACATGGTTAATCAGCTTGAGGATATGATTAATCCGATAGTGGAGGCCCAAACTGTTGATACTCTGATCGATAGTGAGTCACACACATGGAATGAACATAGGTTGAGAGAAACCTTCCATGAGGGCATAATACAGAATATCTTGTCGGTGACGATTATCTCTCAGGGAGGAGATGACTACGCCTCATGGCCTCATACCAAGAATGGTCGTTACTCAGTCCGGTCCGCATACAACATGGCACGAGCGAATATATTCCATCGTGCCCAAAGTGGCCCTGGGAGGGGGTCGAGTTCACGGCTTGAAGAAGAAGAGAAGGGGTGGAAAAAGATCTGGGCAGTCCATGCGCCACAAAAGATGAAGATTGTCTTACGGAGGCTAGCCCATGATTGTCTTCCGACAGGCTATCAGCTTTGTCGGAGACACATTCCAGCATTTGTTTCCTACATTTTTTGTAACTGGATGGAGAAAGTTGAACACACCTTCCTTTTCTGTGATTATGCCGCTAAAGTGTGGGAGGGTATCAAAGAGTTATATGGTATCAACCTGTGTCGCCATTTCTTCAGAACTCCACTCAATGGTTATTTGATATTCTGATGTGATCCATTGATACTCAAGCAACAACTATAACCATAACAATCTGGCGCATCTGGGAGGCGAGAAACGGTGCAAGAAATTATGAAAGCTTTTTACATCCAAAGAGAACTGTTGAGAAGACGTGAGCCTATGTGGATATGGTACTCAAGCACTATGTCAATCGGCTCGTGTTGCTAGGTGTGGGTCATTACATCACCTCTAAGATGGACTCCACCGCCAGCCGACATTGTATTGATAAATTTTGATGCTGCCATCTTTGCGACTTCTCGACGGATGGGTGCGCGGTGATTTTGGATGATCAAGGACGGTGCTTATCAGGTTTCTATGAGGATCAGAATTAAGTCACCGCACCTGAACTTGCTGAATATTTGGCGATGAGGAGAGCGATTCAGTTTGCATAGGCAGAAGGCCACCAACGCATCATCTTGGCATCTGACTGTCTATCTATAGTTCAGAGGTTAGCTGACTCAGGTTTGGATTGGTCGATGCTGGCGTGCAGTTGACGTGGGAGTTAGAAATCTTTGTGGTGTAACTTTTCTTCAGGTCCCCGGCAACGGCGCCAGAAAACAGTCTTGATACGCGTACAGCACGCGACCGTTGGGAACCCCAAGAGGATGGTGTGATGCGTACAGCGGCAAGTTTTCCCTCAGTAAGAAACCAAGATTTATCGAACCAGTAGGAGCCAAGAAGCACGTTGAAGGTTGATGGCGGCGAGATGTAGTGCGGCGTAACACCAGGGATTCCGGCGCCAACGTGGAACCTGCACAACACAACCAAAGTACTTTGCCCCAACGAAACAGTGAGGTTGTCAATCTCACCGACTTGCTGTAACAAAGGATTAGATGTATAGTGTGGATGATGATTGTTTGCAGAAAACAGTAGAACAAGTATTGCAGTAGACTGTATTCGATTAAAAAAATGGACCGGGGTCCACAGTTCACTAGAGGCGTCTCTCCCATAAGATAAATAGCATGTTGGGTGAACAAATTACAGTTGGGCAATTGACAAATAAAGAGGGCATGACCATGCACATACATGATATGATGAGTATTGTGAGATTTAATTGGGCATTACGACAAAGTACATAGACCGCTATCCAGCATGCATCTATGCCTAAAAAGTCCACCTTCAGGTTATCATCCGAACCCCTTCCAGTATTAAGTTGAAAACAACAGACAATTGCATTAAGTATGGTGCGTAATGTAATCGACAACTACATCCTCGGACATAGCATCGATGTTTTATCCCTAGTGGCAACAGCACATCCACAACCTTAGAACTTTCTGTCACTGTCCCAGATTTAATGGAGGCATGAACCCACTATCGAGCATAAATACTCCCTCTTGGAGTTACTAGCAAAAACTTGGCCAGAGCTCTACTAATAACGGAGAGCATGCAAGATCATAAACAACACATAGGTAATAGATTGATAATAAACATAGCATAGTATTCTCTATCCATCGGATCCCAACAAACACAACATATAGCATTACAGATAGATGATCTTGATCATGTTAGGCAGCTCACAAGACCCGACAATGAAGCACAATTAGGAGAAGACGGCCATCTAGCTACTGCTATGGACCCATAGTCCAGGGGTGAACTACTCACTCATCACTCCGGAGGCGACCATGGCGGTGAAGAGTCCTCTGGGAGATGATTCCCCTCTCCGGCAGGGTGCCGGAGGCGATCTCCTGAATCCCCCGAGATGGGATTGGCGGCGGCGGCGTCTCTGGAAGGTTTTCCGTATCGTGGCTCTCGGTACTGGGGGTTTCGCGACGAAGGCTTTAAGTAGGCGGAGGAGATAGGTCAGGGGGCCACACGAGGGCCCCACACGACAGGCCGGCACGGCCAAGGGCCAGGCCGCGCCGCCCTGGTGTCTGGCCACCTCGTGGGCCCACTTCGTGACTCCTTCGGTCTTCTGGAAGCTTCGTGTGAAAATAGGCCCCTGGGCGTTGATTTCGTCCAATTCCGAGAATATTTCCTTACTAGGATTCCTGAAACCAAAAACAGCAGAAAACAGCAACTGGCTCTTCGGCATCTCGTTAATAGGTTAGTGCCGGAAAATGCATAAATATGACATAAAGTATGCATAAAACATGTAGATATCATCAATAATGTGGCATGGAACATAAGAAATTATCGATACGTCGGAGACGTATCAGCATCCCCAAGCTTAGTTCCTGCTCGTCCCGAGCAGGTAAACGATAACAAAGATAATTTCTGGAGTGACATGCCATCATAACCTTGATCATACTATTGTAAGCATATGTAATGAATGCAGCGATCAAAACAATGGTAAATGACATGAGTAAACAAATGAATCATATAGCAAAGACTTTTCATGAATAGTACTTTCAAGACAAGCATCAATAAGTCTTGCATAAGAGTTAACTCATAAAGCAATAATTCAAAGTAAAGGTATTGAAGCAACACAAAGGAAGATTAAGTTTCAGCGGTTACTTTCAACTTGTAATATGTATATCTCATGGATATTGTCAATGTAAAGTAATATAACAAGTGCAATATGCAAGTATGTAGGAATCAATGCACAGTTCACACAAGTGTTTGCTTCTTGAGGTGGAGAGAAATAGGTGAACTGACTCAACATAAAAGTAAAAGAAAGGCCCTACGCAGAGGGAAGCATTGATTGCTATATTTGTGCTAGAGCTTTGATTTTGAAAACATAAAAAGAGCATAAAAGTAAAATTTTGAGGGGTGTTTGTTGTTGTCAACGAATGGTAGTGGGCACTCTAACCCCCTTGCCAGACAAACCTTCAAAGAGCGGCTCCCATTTTATTTTATTTTTGTGTGGCACTCCTTCCAACCTTTCTTTCACAAACCATGGCTAACCGAATCCTCGGGTGCCTGCCAACAATCTCATACCATGAAGGAATGCCTCCTTATTTTAGTTTTATTTAGATGACACTCCTCCCCACCTTTGCTTTCTCAAGCCATGGCTAACCGAATCCTTCAGGTGCCGTCCAACAATCACATACCATGGAGGAGTGTCTATTTAGGTTAATTAATTTGGGACTGGGAATCCCGTTGCCAGCTCTTTTTGCAAAATTATTGGATAAGCGGATGAAGCCACTAGTCCATTGGTGAAAGTTGCCCAACAAGATTGAAAGATAAACACCACATACTTCCTCATGAGCTATAAAACATTGACACAAATCAGAGGTAATAAATTTTGAATTGTTTAAAGGTAGCACTCAATCAATTTACTTTGGAATGGCAGAGAAATACCATGTAGTAGGTAGGTATGGTGGACACAAATGGCATAGTGGTTGGCTCAAGGATTTTGGATGCATGAGAAGTATTCCCTCTCGATACAAGACTTAGGCTAGCAAGGCTATTTGAAACAAACACAAGTATGAAGCGGTGCAGCAAAACTCACATAAAAGACATATTGTAAACATTATAAGACTCTACACCGTCTTCCTTGTTGTTCAAACACTTACTAGAAATTATCTAGACCTTAGAAAGACCAATTATGCAAACCAAATTTTAGCAAGCTCTATGTATTTCTTCATTAATGGGTGCAAAGTATATGATGCAAAAGCTTAAACATGAGCACAACAATTGCCAAGTATCAAATTATTCAAGACATTTTACCAACTACTACATGTAGCATTTTCCGTTTCCAACCATATAACAATTTAACGAAGAAAATTCAACCTTCGCCATGAATACTATGAGTAAAGCCTAAGGACATATTTGGCCATATGCAACAGCAGAGCGTGTCTCTCTCCCACACAATGAAGGCTAGGATCCATTTTATTCAAACAAAACAAAAACAAAAACAAACAGACGCTCCAAGCAAAGTACATAAGATGTGATGGAATAAAAATATAGTTTCACTAGAGTAACCTGATAATGTTGTCGATGAAGAAGGGGATGCCTTGGGCATCCCCAAGCTTAGACGCTTGAGTCTTCTTAATATATGCAGAGGTGAACCACCGGGGCATCCCCAAGCTTAGAGCTTTCACTCTCCTTGATCATATTGTATCATCTCCCTCTCTTGATCCTTGAAAACTTCCTCCACACCAAACTCAAAACAACTCATTAGAGGGTTAGTGCACAATTAAAATTTACATGTTCAGAGGTGACATAATAATTCTTAACACTTCTGGACATTGCACAAAGCTATTGAAAGTTAATGGAATCGAAAAATCCATCAAGCATAGCAAAACAGGCAATGCAAAATAAAAGGCAGAATCTGTCAAAACAGAACAGTTCGTAAAGACGAATTTCTAAGAGGCACCAGACTTGCTCAAATGAAAATGCTCAATTTGAACTAAAGTTGCGTACATATCTGAGGATCACTCACGTAAATTGGCATAATTTTCTGAGTTACCTACAGAGGAATTAGGCCCAGATTCGTGACAGCAAAGAAATCTGTTTCTGCGCAGTAATCCAAATCTAGTATGAACCTTACTATCAAAGACTTTACTTGGCACAACAATGCACAAAACTAAGATAAGGAGAGGTTGCTACAGTAGTAACAACTTCCAAGACTCAAATATAAAATAAAAGTGTAGTAGTAAAATCATGGGTTGTCTCCCATAAGCGCTTTTCTTTAACGCATTTCAGCTAGGCGCGGAAAGTGTGTATCAAGTATTATCAAGAGACGAAGCATCAACATCATAATTTGTTCTAATGATAGAATCAAAAGGTAACTTCATTCTATTTCTAGGGAAGTGTTCCATACCTTTCTTGATAGGAAATTGATATTTAATATTACCTTCCTTCATATCAATGATAGCACCAATAGTTCGAAGAAAAGGTCTTCCCAATATAATAGGACAAGATGCATTGCATTCAATATCCAAGACAACAAAATCAACGGGGACAAGGTTATTGTTAACAGTAATGCGAACATTATCAACTCTCCCCAAAGGTTTCTTTGTAGAATTATCAGCAAGATTAACATCCAAATAACAATTTTTCAATGGTGGCAAGTCAAGCATGTTATAGATTTTCTTAGGCATAACGGAAATACTTGCACCAAGATCACATAAAGCATTACAATCAAAGTCATTGACCTTCATCTTAATGATGGGCTCCCAGCCATCCTCTAGCTTCCTAGGAATAGAAGCTTCGCGATTTAATTTCTCTTCTCTAGCTTTTATGAGAGCATTTGTAATATGTTTTGTGAAAGCCAAATTTATAGCACTAGCATTAGGACTCTTAGCAAGTTTTTGTAAGAACTTTATAACTTCAGAGATGTGGCAATCATCAAAATCCAAACCATTATAATCTAAAGCAATGGGATCATTATCCCCAATGTTGGAAAAAATTTCAGCGACTTTATCACGGGCGATTTCAGTTTTAGCAGTTTCAGGCAGTTTTTCGCTCTTTGCATTAGAAGTGGAAACATTGCTAACACCAATTCTTTTACCATTAATAGTAGGAGGTGCAGCAACATGTGGAGCATTAGCATTACTAGTGGTGGTAATAGTCCAAACTTTAGCTATATTATCTTCTTTAGCATTTTCTTCTTTTTCCCACCTAGCACGCAATTCGGCCATCAATCTTATATTCTCATTAATTCTAACTTGGATGGCATTTGCTGTAGTAACAATTTTATTATCTATATCCTCGGGTTTAGCAGCCATTTTATTAATTAAAGAAGATTGTGATGCAGACATGTATGAGATTCGGTTTTCAGCATTTGCAAGTTTAGTTTGCAACCCAGAGATCTCCATATTCAGATTTTCAAGTTGATTTCCTATATTCTTCAACAAGATAGATTGTTCATTCATAGTTTTAGTAAACAATTTATTTTTCTCATATTGTGATTGCATAAAGCTCTTGGTGGATCTTTCAATTTCTAACATCTTTTCCTCATTAGGTGAAGCATATCTACCATAAGAGTTACCATTAGCAGGATATGGCCTAGAATTATTATAATTGTTATTTTTAATGAAATTCACATCAACATGTTCTTTTTGAGCAACCAAAGAAGCTAACGGAACATTATTAGGATCAACATTTGTCCTACCATTCACAAGCATAGACATAATAGCATCAATCTTATCACTCAAGGAAGAGGTTTCTTCGACAGAATTTACCTTCTTACCTTGTGGAGCTCTTTCCGTGTGCCATTCAGAGTAATTAATCATCATGTTATCAAGAAGCTTTGTTGCATCGCCAAGAGTGATGGACATAAAGGTACCTCCAGCAGCTGAATCCAATAGGTTCCGCGAAGAAAAATTCAGTCCTGCATAAAAGGTTTGGATGATCATCCAAGTAGTCAGTCCATGGGTTGGGCAATTTTTAACCAAAGATTTCATTCTTTCCCATGCTTGGGCAACATGCTCATTATCCAATTGTTTAAAATTCATAATGCTACTTCTCAAAGATATAATTTTAGCAGGAGGATAATATCTACCAATAAAAGCATCCTTGCATTTAGTCCATGAATCAATACTATTCTTAGGCAGAGATAGCAACCAATCTTTAGCTCTTCCTCTTAGTGAGAAAGGAAACAATTTTAATTTTATAATGTCACCATCTACATCCTTATACTTTTGCATTTCACAAAGTTCAACAAAATTATTGAGATGGGCAGCAGCATCATCAGAACTAACACCAGAAAATTGCTCTCTCATAACAAGATTCAGTAAAGCAGGTTTAATTTTTCAAAGAATTCTGCTGTGGTAGCAGGTGGAGCAATAGGTGTGCATAAGAAATCATTATTATTTGTGGTTGTGAAGTCACACAACTTAGTATTTTCAAGAGTACCCATTTTAGCAAGAGTAAATAAAGCAAACTAGATAAAGTAAATGCAAGTAACTAATTTTTTTGTGTTTTTAATATAGCAAACAAGATAGCAAATAAAGTAAAACTAGCAACTAATTTTTTTGTATTTTGATTTAGTGCAACAAACAAAGTACTAAATAAAAGTAAAGCAAGACAAAAACAAAGTAAAGAGATTGGAAGTGGAGACTCCCCTTGCAGCGTGTCTTGATCTCCCCGGCAACGGCGCCAGAAAACAGTTGCTGGCGTGCAGTTGACGTGGGAGTTAGAAATCTTTGTGGTGTAACTTTTCTTCAGGTCCCCGGCAACGGCGCCAGAAAACAGTCTTGATACACGTACAGCACGCGACCGTTGGGAACCCCAAGAGGAAGGTGTGATGCGTACAGCGGCAAGTTTTCCCTCAGTAAGAAACCAAGGTTTATCGAACCAGTAGGAGCCAAGAAGCACGTTGAAGGTTGATGGCGGCGAGATGTAGTGCGGCGCAACACCAGGGATTCCGGCGCCAACGTGGAACCTGCACAACACAACCAAAGTACTTTTCCCCAACGAAACAGTGAGATTGTCAATCTCACCGGCTTGTTGTAACAAAGGATTAGATGTATAGTGTGGATGATGATTGTTTGCAAAAAACAGTAGAACAAGTATTGCAGTAGATTGTATTCGATTTAAAAAATGGACCGGGGTCCACAGTTCACTAGAGGCGTCTCTCCCATAAGATAAATAGCATGTTGGGTGAACAAATTACAGTTGGGCAATTGACAAATAAAGAGGGCATGACCATGCACATACATGATATGATGAGTATTGTGAGATTTAATTGGGCATTACGACAAAGTACATAGACCGCTATCCAGCATGCATCTATGCCTAAAAAGTCCACCTTCAGGTTATCATCCGAACCCCTTCCAGTATTAAGTTGAAAACAACAGACAATTGCATTAAGTATGGTGCGTAATGTAATCAACAACTACATCCTCGGACATAGCATCGATGTTTTATCCCTAGTGGCAACAGCACATCCACAACCTTAGAACTTTCTCATCCTTTGTCCTGCATTTAATGGAGGCATGAACCCACTATCGAGCATAAATACTCCCTCTTGGAGTTACTAGCAAAAACTTGGCCAGAGCCTCTACTAATAACGGAGAGCATGCAAGATCATAAACAACACATAGGTAATAGATTGATAATCAACATAGCATAGTATTCTCTATCCATTGGATCCCAACAAACACAACATATAGTATTACAGATAGATGATCTTGATCATGTTAGGCAGCTCACAAGACCCGACAATGAAGCACAATTAGGAGAAGACGACCATCTAGCTACTGCTATGGACCCATAGTCCAGGGGTGAACTACTCACTCATCACTCCGGAGGCGACCATGGCGGTGAAGAGTCCTCCGGGAGATGATTCCCCTCTCCGGCAGGGTGCCGGAGGCGATCTCCTGAATCCCCCGAGATGGGATTGGCGGCGGCATCGTCTCTGGAAGGTTTTCCGTATCGTGGCTCTCGGTACTGGGGGTTTCGCGACGAAGGCTTTAAGTAGGCGGAGGAGATAGGTCAGGGGGCCACACGAGGGCCCCACACGACAGGCCGACACGGCCAAGGGCCAGGCTGCGCCGCCCTGGTGTCTGGCCACCTCGTGGCCCCACTTCGTGACTCCTTCGGTCTTCTGGAAGCTTCGTGTGAAAATAGGGCCCTGGGCGTTGATTTCGTCCAATTCCGAGAATATTTCCTTACTAGGATTTCTGAAACCAAAAACAGCAGAAAACAGCAACTGGCTCTTCGGCATCTCGTTAATAGGTTAGTGCAGGAAAATGCATAAATATGACATAAAGTATGCATAAAACATGTAGATATCATCAATAATGTGGCATGGAACATAAGAAATTATCGATACGTCGGAGACATATCAGTCGACGCTGGGTGTGGTGGTTACAAACATCAAAAGAATTGGGCCTCCTTTTCTTCATGCATTTTTCGTCATATTCCTCGTGGTTTGAATGGTGCGGCACATCTGCTAGCTCCTTCCCGTGAGAACTCTGATTTTATGAGCTTCCATGATGTAATCCCGGATTTCATCCGGAAAACTCTATATACTGATGTTAAGTTATAAATAAAGAGCCGTACTTTCTCTCTAAAAAAAACAAGGTCACTATCAAAAATATAATTTTCATCTCTACAAGGTCACAATCTTTTTCGATAACTATTTTATACAATAGCGCGTATTAATATGAAGTTCGCATGCAAGTAATGCAACCATAGCGACAAAGACACCACATGCAACATGTTTCCCCATCCAATTTGCAACTCCCACGAGTTTTATGCTTCTGTTTGTTGTTTCTTTCGTGGTCGATGCCGCTGCCCTGAAAATTGCCAATTTAAGGATAAATATGGATTGCTTTTACGTCGAAATGGAATCATGGATGAAAGGATCGAGGCAAATGCATACGGTAATGGCCAAAAGCACCCCATGGTGTGTTTGGAACCCCCCCCGGACGTGACATGGAGGTATTCTCGGCCTCCAAGTGGCGTCCTACCTCCATCTTTGTTCCATAGTCTTTCTCTTTGATAAAATATGATGTGGCAAAAATTCCAGGTCCAACTAAGTTCGAGAAGTTTCCTACAAATAAAAAATACATGAAAACATGAATTCCTGCTTCGTTGAGTTATACATCAAATGAGCACTAGTGGACTTTGAAGCAGGTTTAAGCAAAGGAAGTTTGTGAAAGGCGCTAGCTCTCCCCCAATTTACTAAGTGTTCGCTGAAGTGGAGGGAAGCACTTTCTTATCTATCTTGAATGCAAATGCAATGGGCTCCTTCCATCATACTCGGTGTATACTGTCTACTTCATCTTATCATAGAATAACTGCAAGCCATAACATCTAATGGATATGGGAATCGGGCATTAACATTGGACGGTATCTGAGGAATAAGCATCGGCTAACTCTGTGCCAGCAGTCGCGGTAAGATAGAGGATGCAAGTGTTATCCGGAATGATTGGGCGTAAAGCGTCTGTAGGTGGCTGATACGTCTCCAACGTAGCGATAATTTTTTATGTTCCATGCCACTTTATTGATGATATCTACATGTTTTATGCATACTTTATGTCATATTTATGCATTTTCCGGCACTAAACTATTAACAAGATGTCGAAGAGCCAGTTGCTGTTTTCTGCCGTTTTTGGTTTTAGAAATCCTAGTAAGGAAATATTCTCGGAATTGGACGAAATCAGCGCCCAGGATCTTATTTTTCCACGAAGCTTCCAGAAGTCCGGGGAGGAAACGAAGTGGGGTGACGAGGCGCCCACACGCTAGGGCGGCGCGGCCCAGGCCCTGGCCGCGCCGGCCTGTTGTGTGGGGCCCTCGTGGCGCCCCCTGACCTATCTCCTCCGCCTACTTAAGCCTTCGTCGATAATAACTCCAGTACCGAGAGCCACGATACGGAAAACCTTCCAGAGACGCCACCGCCGCCAATCCCATCTCGGGGGATTCAGGAGATCGCCTCCGGCACCCTGCCGGAGAGGGGAATCATCTCCCGGAGGACTCTTCACCGCCATGGTCGCCTCCGGAGTGATGAGTGAGTAGTTCACCCCTGGACTATGGGTCCATAGCAGTAGCTAGATGGTCATCTTCTCCTAATTGTGCTATCATTGTTGGATCTTGTGAGCTGCCTAACATGATCAAGATCATCTATCTGTAATGCTATATGTTGTGTTTGTTGGGATCCGATGAATAAGTGAATGCTATGTTATGTTGATTATCAATATCATCTATGTGTTGTTTATGATCTTGCATGCTCTCCGTTGCTAGTAGAGGCTCTGGCCAAGTTGATACTTGTAACTCCAAGAGGGAGTATTTATGCTCGATAGTGGGTTCATGTCTCCATTAAATCTGGGGGAGTGACAGCAACCCCTAAGGTTGTGGATGTGTTGTTGCCACTAGGGATAAAACATCAATGCTATGTCTAAGGATATATTCGTTGATTACATTACGCACCATACTTAATGCAATTGTCTGTTGTTTGCAACTTAATACTCGAGGGGGTTCGGATGATAACCTGAAGGTGGACTTTTTAGGCATAGATGCATGCTGGATAGCGGTCTATGTACTTTGTCATAATGCCCAATTAAATCTCACAATACTCATCATAACATGTATGTGCATGGTCATGCCCTCTTTATTTTTCAATTGCCCAACTGTAATTTGTTCACCCAACATGCTTATTCTTATGGGAGAGACGCCTCTAGTGAACCGTGGACCCCGGTCAATTCTTAACATCAAATACAATCAACTGCAATACTCGTTCTACTGTTTTCTGCAAACATCATCATCCACACTATACATCTAATCCTTTGTTACAGCAAGCCGGTGAGATTGACAACCTCACTGTCACGTTGGGACAAAGTACTTTGGTTGTGTTGTGCAGGTTCCACGTTGGCGCCGGAATCCCTGGTGTTGCGCCGCACTACACTCCGCCGCCATCAACCTTCAACGTGCTTATTGACTCCTACTGGTTCGATAAACCTTGGTTTCTTACTGAGGGAAAACTTGCCGCTGTAGGCATCACACCTTCCTCTTTGGGGTTCCCAACGGACGTGTGCTGTACGCGTATCAAGCTCTTTTTCTGGCGCTGTTGCCGGGGAGATCAAGACACGCTGCAAGGGGAGTCTCCACTTCCAATCTCTTTACTTTGTTTTTGTCTTGCTTTATTTTATTTACTACTTTGTTTGCTGCACTAAAACAAAACACAAAAAAAATAGTTGCTAGTTTTACTTTACTTGCTATCTTGTTTGCTATATTAAAAACACAAAAAATTAGTTACTTGCATTTACTTTATCTAGTTTGCTTTATTTACTATTGCTAAAATGGGTACTTCTGAAAATACTAAGTTGTGTAACTTCACAACCACAAATAATAATGATTTCTTATGCACACCTATTGCTCCACCTGCTACTACAGCGGAATTCTTTGAAATTAAACCTGCTTTACTGAATCTTGTTATGAGAGAGCAATTTTCTGGTGTTAGTTCTGATGATGTTGCTGCCCATCTCAATAATTTTGTTGAACTATGTGAAATGCAAAAGTATAAGGATGTAGATGGTGACATTATAAAATTAAAATTGTTTCCTTTCTCATTAAGAGGAAGAGCTAAAGATTGGTTGCTATCTCTGCCTAAGAATAGTATTGATTCATGGACTAAATGCAAGGATGCTTTTATTGGTAGACATTATCCTCCTGCTAAAATTATATCTTTGAGAAGTAGCATAATGAATTTTAAACAATTGGATACTGAGCATGTTGCACAAGCATGGGAAAGAATGAAATCTTTGGTTAAAAATTGCCCAACCCATGGACTGACTACTTGGATGATCATCCAAACCTTTTATGCAGGACTGAATTTTTCTTCGCGGAACCTATTGGATTCAGCTGCTGGAGGTAATGTACATCACTCTAGGCGACGCAACAAAGCTTCTTGATAATATGATTAATTACTCTGAATGGCACACGGAAAGAGCTCCACAAGGTAAGAAGGTAAATTCTGTCGAAGAAACCTCTTCCTTGAGTGATAAGATTGATGCTATTATGTCTATGACAATGAATGGTAGGACAAATATTGATCCTAATAATGTTCCGTTAGCGTCATTGGTTGCCCAAGAAGAACATGTTGATGTAAACTTCATTAAAAATAATAATTTCAACAGCAATGCTTACCGGAACAATTATAGTAACAACTATAGGCCATATCCTTATAATAATGGCAACGGCTATGGTAATTCTTATGGGAATTCTTACAACAATAATAGGAATTCACCCCCTGGACTTGAAGCCATGCTTAAAGAATTTATTAGTACACAAACTGCTTTTAACAAATCTGTTGAAGAAAAGCTTGGGAAAATTGATATACTTGCTTCTAAAGTCGATAGTCTTGCTGCTGATGTTGATCTTTTGAAATCGAAAGTTATGCCTAATGAAAATAATGATATTAAGTCATTTTCTACAGCAAATGCCATCCAAGTTAGAATTAATGAGAATATAAGATTGATGGCAGAATTGCGTGCTAGGTGGGAAAAAGAAGATAATGCTAAAGAAGATAATATAGCTAAAGTTTGGACTATTACCACCACTAGTAATGCTAATGCTCCACATGTTGCTGCACCTCCTACTATTAATGGTAAAATAATTGGTGTTGGCAATGTTTCCACTTCTAATACAAAGCGTGAAAAACTGCCTGAAACTGCTAAAACTGTTGAAACTGCCTATGATAAAACTGCTGAAATTTTTTCCAACATTGTGGATAATGATCCCATTGCTTTAGATTATAATGGTTTGGATTTTGATGATTGTCACATCTCTGAAGTTATAAAGTTCTTACAAAAACTTGCTAAGAGTCCTAATGCTAGTGCTATAAATTTGGCTTTCACAAAACATATTACAAATGCTCTCATAAAAGCTAGAGAAGAGAAATTAAATCGCGAAACTTCTATTCCTAGGAAGTTAGAGGATGGTTGGGAGCCCATCATTAAGATGAAGGTCAATGACTTTGATTGTAATGCTTTATGTGATCTTGGTGCAAGTATTTCCGTTATGCCTAGAAAGATCTATAATATGCTTGACTTGCCACCATTGAAAAATTGTTATTTGGATGTTAATCTTGCTGATAATTCTACAAAGAAACCTTTGGGGAGAGTTGATAATGTTCGCATTACTGTTAACAATAACCTTGTCCCCGTTGATTTTGTTGTCTTGGATATTGAATGCAATGCATCTTGTCCCATTATATTGGGAAGACCTTTTCTTCGAACTGTTGGTGCTATTATTGATATGAAGGAAGGTAATATTAAATGTCAATTTCCTCTCAAGAAAGGTATGGAACACTTCCCTAGAAATAGAATGAAGTTATCTTTTGATTCTATCATTAGAACAAATTATGATGTTGATGCTTCGTCTCTTGATAATACTTGATACACACTTTCTGCGCCTAGCTGAAAGGCGTTAAAGAAAAGCGCTTATGGGAGACAACCCATGATTTTACTACTGCACTTTTATTTTATATTTGAGTCTTGGAAGTTGTTACTACTGTAGCAACCTCTCCTTATCTTAGTTTTGTTGCATTGTTGTGCCATGTAAAGTCTTTGATAGTAAGGTTCATACTAGATTTGGATTACTGCGCAGAAACAGATTTCTTGCTGTCACGAATCTGGGCCTAATTCTCTGTAGGTAACTCAGAAAATTATGCCAATTTACGTGAGTGATCCTCAGACATGTACGCAACTTTCATTCAATTTGAGAATTTTCATTTGAGCAAGTCTGGTGCCTCTTAGAAATTCGTCTTTACGGACTGTTCTGTTTTGATAGATTCTGCCTTTTATTTCGCATTGCCTGTTTTGCTATGCTTGATGGATTTTTTCTATTCTATTAACTTTCAGTAGCTTTGTGCAATGTACAGAAGTGTTAAGAATGATTATGTCACCTCTGAACATGTGAATTTTGATTGTGCACTAACCCTCTAATGAGTTGTTTTGAGTTTGGTGTGGAGGAAGTTTTCAAGGATAAAGAGAGGAAGATGATATGATATGATCAAGGAGAGTGAAAGCTCTAAGCTTGGGGATGCCCCGGTGGTTCACCCGTGCATATTTCAAGAATACTCAAGCGTCTAAGCTTGGGGATGCCCAAGGCATCCCCTTCTTCATCGACAACATTATCAGGTTCCTCTAGTGAAACTATATTTTTATTCCATCACATCTTATGTACTTTGCTTGGAGCGTCTGTTCGTTTTTGTTTTTGTTTTGTTTGAATAAAATGGATCCTAGCATTCATTGTGTGGGAGAGAGACACGCTCCGCTGTTGCATATGGACAAATATGTCCTTAGGCTTTACTCATAATGTTCATGGCGAAGGTTGAATCTGCTTCGTTAAATTGTTATATGGTTGGAAACGGGAAATGCTACATGTGGTAATTGGTATAATAACTTGAATAATGTGATACTTGGCAATTGTTGTGCTCATGTTTAAGCTCTTGCATCATATACTTTGCACCTATTAATGAAGAAATACATAGAGCTTGCTAAAATTTGGTTTGCATAATTGGTCTCTCTAAGGTCTAGATAATTTCTAGTAAGGGTCGAACAACAAGGAAGACGGTATAGAGTCTTATAATGCTTACAATATGTCTTTTATGTGAGTTTTGCTGTACCGCTTCATACTTGTGTTTGTTTCAAATAGCCTTGCTAGCCTAAGCCTTGTATCGAGAGGGAATACTTCTCATGCATCCAAAATCCTTGAGCCAACCACTATGCCATTTGTGTCCACCATACCTACCTACTACATGGTATTTCTCCGCCATTCCAAAGTAAATTGCTTGAGTGCTATCTTTAAACAATTCAAAATTTATCACCTCTGATTTGTGTCAATGTTTTATAGCTCATGAGGAAGTATGTGGTGTTTATCTTTCAATCTTGTTGGGCAACTTTCACCAATGGACTAGTGGCTTCATCCGCTTATCCAATAATTTTGCAAAAAGAGCTGGCAATGGGATTCCCAGTCCCAAATTAATTAACCTTCATAATGTTACAAAAATAGACACTCCTCAATGGTATGTGATTGTTGGACAGCACCCGAGGATTCGGTTAGCCATGGCTTGAGAAAGCAAAGGTGGGGAGGAGTGTCATCTAAATAAAACTAAAATAAAAAGGCTCTCCTTCATGGTATGAGATTGTTGGCAGGCACCCGAGGATTCGGTTAGCCATGGTTTGTGAAAGCAAGGTTGGAAGGAGTGCCACCCAAAAAAAAATGTCTAATGGGAGCCGCTCTTTGAAGGTTTGTCTGGCAAGGGGGTTAGAGTGCCCACTACCATTCGTTGACAACAACAAACACCTCTCAAAACTTTACTTTTATACTCTCTTTATGTTTTCAAAACCAAAGCTCTAGCACAAATATAGCAATCGATGCTTCCCTCTGCGAAGGGCCTTTCTTCAACTTTTATGTTGAGTCAGTTCACCTATTTCTCTCCATCTCAAGAAGCAAACACTTGTGTGAACTGTGCATTGATTCCTACATACTTGCATATTGCACTTATTATATTACTTTATGTTGACAATATCCATGAGATATACATGTTACAAGTTGAAAGCAACCGCTGAAACTTAATCTTCCTTTGTGTTGCTTCAATACCTTTACTTTGAAATTATTGCTTTATGAGT
This sequence comes from Lolium perenne, assembly GCF_019359855.2. Lineage (NCBI taxonomy): Eukaryota > Viridiplantae > Streptophyta > Magnoliopsida > Poales > Poaceae > Lolium > Lolium perenne. The sequence continues at coordinate 68,225,283 of NC_067247.2, forward strand.
TAACTCTTATGCAAGACTTATTGATGCTTGTCTTGAAAGTACTATTCATGAAAAGTCTTTGCTATATGATTCAGTTGTTTACTCATTACATTTACCATTGTCTTGGATCGCTGCATTCATCACATGTGCTTACAATAGTATGATCAAGATTATGATGGCATGTCACTTCAGAAATTATCTTTGTTATCGTTTACCTACTCGGGACGAGCAGGAACTAAGCTTGGGGATGCTGATACGTCTCCAACGTATCGATAATTTCTTATGTTCCATGACACTTTATTGATGATATCTACATGTTTTATGCATACTTTATGTCATATTTATGCATTTTCCAGCACTAACCTATTAACAAGATGCCGAAGAGCCAGTTGTTGTTTTCTGCTGTTTTTGGTTTCAGAAATCCTAGTAAGGAAATATTCTCGGAATTGGACGAAATCAACGCCCAGGATCTTATTTTTCCACGAAGCTTCCAGAAGTCCGGGGAGGAAACGAAGTGGGGCGACGAGGCGCCCACACGCTAGGGCGGCCCAGGCCCTGGCCACGCCGGCCTGTTGTGTGGGGCCCTCGTGGCGCCCCTGACCTATCTCCTCCGCCTACTTAAGCCTTCGTCGATAATAACTCCAGTACCGAGAGCCACGATACGGAAAACCTTCCAGAGACGCCGCCAATCCCATCTCGGGGGATTCAGGAGATTGCCTCCGGCACCCTGCCGGAGAGGGAAATCATCTCCCGGAGGACTCTTCACCGCCATGGTCGCCTCCGGAGTGATGAGTGAGTAGTTCACCCCTGGACTATGGGTCCATAGCAGTAGCTAGATGGTCGTCTTCTCCTAATTGTGCTATCATTGTTGGATCTTGTGAGCTGCCTAACATGATCAAGATCATCTATCTGTAATGCTATATGTTGTGTTTGTTGGGATCCGATGAATAAGTGAATGCTATGTTATGTTGATTATCAATATCATCTATGTGTTGTTTATGATCTTGCATGCTCTCCGTTGCTACTAGAGGCTCTGGCCAAGTTGATACTTGTAACTCCAAGAGGGAGTATTTATGCTCGATAGTGGGTTCATGTCTCCATTAAATCTGGGGGAGTGACAGCAACCCCTAAGGTTGTGGATGTGTTGTTGCCACTAGGGATAAAACATCAATGCTATGTCTAAGGATATATTCGTTGATTACATTACGCACCATACTTAATGCAATTGTCTGTTGTTTGCAACTTAATAGTGGAGGGGGTTCGGATGATAACCTGAAGGTGGACTTTTTAGGCATAGATGCATGCTGGATAGCGGTCTATGTACTTTGTCGTAATGCCCAATTAAATCTCACAATACTCGTCATAACATGTATGTGCATGGTCATGCCCTCTTTATTTTTCAATTGCCCAACTGTAATTTGTTCACCCAACATGCTTATTCTTATGGGAGAGACGCCTCTAGTGAACTGTGGACCCCGGTCTATTCTTAACATCAAATACAATCAACTGCAATACTCGTTCTACTGTTTTCTGCAGACATCATCATCCACACTATACATCTAATCCTTTGTTACAGCAAGCCGGTGAGATTGACAAACTCACTGTCACGTTGGGGAAAAGTACTTTGGTTGTGTTGTGCAGGTTCCACGTTGGCGCCGGAATCCCTGGTGTTGCGCCGCACTACACTCCGCCGCCATCAACCTTCAACGTGTTTCTTGACTCCTACTGGTTCGATAAACCTCGGTTTCTTACTGAGGGAAAACTTGCCGCTGTACGCATCACACCTTCCTCTTGGGGTTCCCAACGGACGCGTGTTGTACGCGTATCAGTGGCTTTTCAAGTCCGCCATCAAATCCCAGGGCTCAACCCCGGACAGGCGGTGGAAACTACCAAGCTGGAGTACGGTAGGGGCAGAGGGAGTTTCTGGTGGAGCGGTGAAATGCATTGAGACCGGAAAGAACACCAACGGCGAAAGCACTCTGCTGGGCCGACACTGACACATATCCCTTGACACATGCGACTCTCTCCACGTATCCCTTGACACATGGATGAAGAGTTGGTAGGCCAGGTCCATCAGGCATTGAATAGCCCATCTGGCCAACATTTACTCATGTCTCTTTTCACATATATACGGACACTATATTTACATAAGGTCAATAAGGTATCACGAGAGCACAATCGCTTCCATTGGGTTGCATTTCAATCTGACCCTAGGCATTTCATTTCCCTCCTTCCTTGAGCTCCTCGATCAACTTAGAAGTAAGAGTATTGAATCCACGATGGAGCTTGATTGTTAAAGGTTTCGTTGCCTCTTGTTACCTTCACTTAAATCTACTTGCAAGTTGTCATAAAGGTTTTTTGGGGATAGATCTTATCGTCCTCTTTCCAACAAAATTGGTTTCATCCCATTCGGAGTTCCCAATCTCTAGATATTGCATTTCTAGTATTGCCTCATTTATTTAAAAGGAAAATAAAAAAGGGTACTCAGTTTTGGGTCGAGCGGTACTACTGCTGGCAGTACCGGACCACTTCCACTCGACCTTCGTCACCCCTAGTTTCTTCGCGGTAGTGGAATGATGACCCACAAGTATAGGGGGTGTATCGTAGTATTTTCGATAAGTAAGAATGTCGATCCCAACGAGGAGAAGAAGGTGTTGACAAGCAGTTTTGATGAAGGATTCACTGTAAATGCTCACAGACAAGTATTCAGGGGTTTTTGATGTAGCAGTTGAATAAAGTACGAGTAAGTAAAATGCGAGAGTAATAATTGCAGCGAGTGGCCCAATCCTTTTTAGCACAAAGGACAAGCCGGTTTGTTTACTTATAATGACCAAACGTTCTTGAGGACACACGGGATTTTAGTCTAGTGCTTTCGCTACATATGGCTAATTAATCTTCATTGTTTTGATAAGTGTTGTGTGGGCGAACCTATGCTAATGAACCTAGGACTAATACATACTTGTGATTATACCCCTTGCAAGCATCCGCAACTACAAGAAAGTAATTAAGATAAATCTAACCACAGCCTTAAACTCTGAGATCCTGCTATCCCTCCTGCATCAATATACCAACGGGGGTTCAGGTTTCTGTCACTCCGGCAACCCCGCAATTGGCAAACGAGTACAAGATGCATTCCCCTAGGCCCATAAAGGTGAAGTATCATGTAGTCGACGTTCACATGACACCACTAGAAGAATAACACCACAACTTAAATATCATAACATTGAATATTACTCAACCATGGTTCACTACTAACAATTAGACTTCACCCATGTCCTCAAGAACTAAACGAACTACTCACGAGACATCATATGGAACATGATCAGAGGTGATATGATGATGAATAACAATCTAAACATAAACCTTGGTTCAACGGTTTCACTCAATAGCATCAATAATAAGTAGAAATCAACACCATGAGAGTTTCCCTATCAAACAATCAAGATCAAACCCAAATTGTTACAACGGTGACGATGTGCAGCGGTGGAGACGGCGGTGATGATGATGGAGATGATGACGATGGTGATGGAGATGATGTCCAGCTCGGTGACGGTGACGATGGCGTCGATTTCCCCCTCCGGGAGGGAATTTCCCCGGCGGATCTCAGCCTGCCGGAGAGCTCTTTTCTCTCTGGTGTTCTCCGCCCCGCAGAGGCAACTGTGTCTCTTCGCGATTGTTCCCCCGGAGCTTAGGTTTTTGGGACGAAGAAATACACGAAGGAGAGGAGGCCAGAGGGGGCTGTGGGCCCCCTCCTCACAGGGCGGCGCGGCCAGGGCAGGGCCCGCGCCGGCCTATGAGGTGGGCCCATGGCGGCCCTCCTCGGCTCCCCCTTCTGGCTCCCTTCGTCTTCTGGAAAAACAGGATTTTTCATATAAATTCCGTCAATTGTTGATCTTCCGAAATATTGCATTCTGACGGCGCTTTTTCCAGCAGAATCCTGACTCCGGTGCGCGATCCTCCAATAATCATGAAACATGCAAAATAGATGAAATAACATAAGTATCATCTCCAAATATGAAATATATCAATGAATAACATCAAATTATGATATAAAATAGTGATGCAAATTGGACGTATCAACCCCCCCAAGCTTAGACTTCGCTTGTCCCCAAGCGGAACTGAACTCGGTAAATAGGACCACATGTTTATGGAGTGAAGAGTCGATAAATAAAATACGGACAAGAAGCATCATATTCATTCACACAAGACATTCTAGTAAACAACTTCCTCATATAATTCAACTTGAAATAAGTATAAGGTAATCACAAATAAAGGTGCATAAGAAATCATAGTTGGTGATGGCAAACTTCGTTCTTGGTCAGAGAACAATTAACAGGTTATACTTATCTATTGAGCAGCGCTCTCATGTTAAAGTTTATATGGCACAACTTGCATACTCAATCATAATAATCTCCTCATAATCATTGATAACTTTCAAAGCTATATTCATTCGGATAAAACTTGTACTAAACAAGGAAGAGTAAGAGACATGATGAAGTAAATCACAATATAGATAGTTTGATCACAACAACTCAAATGCTTGCTTAAGGTGGAGGGAAATAGGTTTACTGACTCAACATAAAGTAAAAGACAGGCCCTTCGCAGAGGGAAGCAGGGATTAAATCATGTGCTAGAGCTTTTTCAATTTTGAAATCATATAAAGAGAGTAAAAGTAACATTTTGAGAGGTGTTTGTTGTTGTCAACGAATGGTAGCGGGTACTCTAACCCCCTTGCCAGACAAACTCTCGAAGAGCGGCTCCCATAAGATTTTATTTTAAGTTGGCACTCCTCCCAACCTTTGCTTTCACAAACCATGGCTAACCGAATCCTCGGGTGCCTACCAACAATCTCATACCATGAAGGAGTGCCTTTTTATTTAGTTTTATTTAGATGACACTCCTCCCCTCCTTTGCTTTCTCAAGCCATGGCTAACCGAATCCTCGGGTGCCTTCCAACAATCACATACCATGGAGGAGTGTCTATTTGTAAATTATGAAGGTTAATTAATCGGGACTGGGAACCCCATTGCCAGCTCTTTTTGCAAAGTTATTGGATAAGTGGATGAAGCCACTAGTCCATTGGTGAAAGTTGCCCAACAAGATTGAAAGATAAAACACCACATACTTCCTCATGAGCTATAAAACATTGACACAAATAAGAGATAGTAAATTTTGAATTGTTTAAAGGTAGCACACGAAGTATTTACTTGGAATGGCAGGAAATACCATCTAGTAGGTAGTTATGGTGGGCACAAATGGCATAGGTTCAGGTTAAGGTTTGGATGCACGAGAAGCATTCCTTCTCAGTACAGGTTTTTGGCTAGCAAGGTTAATTAGCAAGCACAAGAGTTGAGGGAAACAGACAAATATACATGTGATAGAAACAATCATGCATCTTCCTTGTAAGCACAAACAATTTTAACTTCAGAATAATAAGCTATGAGCTAACAAGAAAAGAAGACAATGAAACAACTACATGTATTTCTCTTTTCTACTTAAACCTCAAAGTGTTATTGCTATTGACCAATGCTAAGTTTGCCAAAACCAAATAGTTTTATTCAATGCTCCCAAAGTGACACCAATACTAATAACAAGATCAATCATATAATATGGATTGCAAACTAAAATAAGATGTGCAATATGTAAATGATAAGACTTCTCATTAATATTCCATAACGATAACTCACACCAAGGGATACATAGACAACCAACTAAAGGAGAGATACTTCCACACTGCAACCCATCTTATATGATAACTTCCCTACTCATGATATGACACTACTTGATAGTAAAAAGTAAAAGGTAGTGATGATGTGATACCGCGGCACTCCCCCAAGCTTGGAACAAACCAAGGGGATGCCAATACCGATGATGAATTACTCCTTCGGCGGTGGTGGTGATGAATTCTTGACAAGCTTCTCAACAAGCTCCTGAAGCTCATCAATCTTGTACATGAGGTTGCGGATCATCTCCGAATTGTGCTCGACGCGGTTAAGAAGTATGTCCGACGGCGAGTCCCAACTCTTGGAGTTATTTCCCCACTCTTCACCCTCAGGCTTCATCCTTCCTGCAGTGTTAGAACGATCTATATCCCAATTGCTAGGCAATGCTGCCTTGGGAGTCCTTTCAATTTGACTATTGAAAATTAGATTGCAGAAGGGATGGTAAGTGCCTGAAGAAGATGTCTTTGGAGCTAGGTAATGACGTGGAACCCTTCCTCCAGTGCGAATTCTTGCGCTCCTCTTTGCACTAAAAGGTTTATCCACCACCTTGATGCTTGCGATGGTAGCGCGCGGGTATGCGCACGAGTCTTCCTCCACTTCTTCTTCATCTTCTTCCTTGACGCTCTCGTCCACCTCTTTCCACTCGGGATCTTGAATATCTTCATCCGAAAGCCCCTTGCCCTTGTTCTTGGAGACCATGGTGCTTCTAGATTGAAAACAGATCCTGGGAGAAACAGCTCGAAATAAAACACGTCGAGAAAACGATATACGGGCCTCCAGGGGTCCGGGGGATTATATAGCAGGAATTTTTACTGCATAAGGAAAGTACCAGGTCTAACCAGAGTCGGAGAGGGGCGACGAGGCGGCCAGCTCATAGGGCGGCGCGGCCAGGCTGGGGCCCGCGCCAGCCTATGAGGGCATCACCTCGTGCGTCTCCTCCACTCCGTTTCGATCTCGTAATTTTTCATATTTTCCAAAAATAGCAAAAACATTGTTCGGAAAGTAAGTCGCGAACTTTTTATTACGTGTACTGTTACCTATTCAAAGTCAAGTTCTGGCGGACTGTCAATTTGACCTTTGATGAAAGCCTCCGGTGTTTCCACTCGAATAACATCAACATCTACATTATAAGAATCACCTGAGATATAATGCTTGAGTCTTTGTCCATTCACCACTTGTGTGGCATTGCCTTGGACATAGCTAATTTTAATTGCTCCTGAATGATACACCTCCTCAACGACATATGGTCCTTCCCATTTCGAGAGTAATTTCCCTGCGAAGAGTCTGAGACGAGACCGATACAATAGGACTTTATCCCCAATATTAAATTCTCTTTTGATAATTCTTCTATCATGCCATTTCTTTACTTTCTCTTTAAAGAGTTTAGCATTTTCATAAGCTTCACTTCTCCATTCATCTAGGGAACTCAATTGTAGCAATCTTTTCTTACCGGCTAGTTTAGGATCTTTATTTAGTTCTCTTACAGCCCAATAAGCTTTGTGCTCTAGTTCTAAAGGTAGATGACAAGCTTTTCCATAAACCATTTTATAAGGTGACATACCCATGGGATTTTTATAAGCAGTTCTATAAGCCCATAGTGCTTCCTTCAATTTACTAGCCCAATTCTTTCTAGTTTTATTAACAGTCTTTTCCAAGATAGATTTAATCTCTCTATTTGATAATTCTACTTGCCCACTAGTTTGAGGATGATAAGCGGAAGCAATTCTATGATTAATACCATATTTAGCAAGAGTTTTTCTAAAACCCCCATGAATAAAATGAGAACCTCCATCAGTCATAATATATCTAGGAACTCCAAATCTAGGAAAAATAATATCGAAAAGCATTCTTAAAGAGGTCTCACCATCAGCACTTTTTGTAGGTATGGCTTCCACCCATTTAGTAACATAATCAACAGCAACAATTATATGAGTGTTACCTTCTGAAGAGGGAAAAGGTCCCATGAAGTCAAATCCCCAACAATCAAACGGTTCAATAACAAGAGTATAACTCATAGGCATTTCATTGCGTCTGGAGATATTACCGACCCTTTGACATTCATCACAAGATAAAATAAACTTCCTTGCATCTTTGAAGAGAGTTGGCCAATAAAAACCTGATTGTAGAACCTTTTGCGCAGTTCTATCTCCGGCGTGATGTCCTCCATAAGAACTACTATGACATTTACTCAATATCTCTTGTTGTTCATATTCGGGAACACATCTTCGCAGAATACCATCCACTCCTTCTTTATATAAGTGTGGGTCATCCCAGAAATAATGCCTCAAGTCATAAAAGAGTTTCCTCCTTTGCTGAGCTGAAAAGGTTGGAGGCAAGTACTTGGAAACAATAAAGTTAGCATAATCAGCATACCAAGGACTGTCTCGCGAGCTCACCTTTATTACAGCCAATTGTTCATTTGGAAAACTATCATTAACAGGAACAGGATCATAAGCGATATTTTCCAATCTAGACAAATTATCAGCAACAGGATTATCAGCACCTTTCCTATCTACAATATGTAAATCAAATTCTTGCAACAGAAGCACCCATCTAATAAGCCTTGGCTTAGCATCTTTCTTTTGCATAAGGTATCTAATTGCAGCATGATCAGTATGAATTGTAACTTTTGAATCAACAATATAAGATCTAAACTTATCACAAGCAAAGACTACAGCTAACAATTCTTTTTCAGTAGTAGCATAATTTCTTTGAGCAGCATCAAGGGTTTTACTAGCATAATGAATAACATTCAATTTTTTATTTACTCGCTATCCAAGAACAGCGCCTACAACAAAATCACTAGGATCACACATAATTTCAAATGGTAAGTTCCAATCAGGAGGTTCAACTATAGGAGCAGTTGTTAAGGCTTTCTTTAGAGTTTCAAAAGCTTCCTTACAAGCATCATCAAAAACAAAAGGTACATCTTTTTGAAGAAGATTAGTAAGAGGCTTTGAAATCTTGGAAAAGTCTTTAATAAACCTCCTATAAAACCCAGCGTGACCAAGAACACTACGAATACCTTTAACATCCCTGGGGTAGGGCATCTTCTCAATTGCTTCAACTTTAGCTCTATCAACTTCGATACCTCTCTCGGAAATTTTATGTCCCAATACAATTCCTTCATTAACCATAAAGTGGCATTTCTCCCAATTAAGAACAAGGTTAGTTTCTTCACATCTCTGCAAAACTTTATCAAGGTTCCGCAAGCAATTATCAAAAGAATTCCCATAGACGGAAAAATCGTCCGTGAATACCTCTACAATACTCTCGCAAAAGCCATGAAAAATAGCAGACATGCATCTTTGAAAAGTAGCAGGAGCATTACATAAACCAAAAGGCATACGTCTATAAGCATAAGTTCCATAGGGACAAGTGAAAGTGGTTTTCTCTTGATCCTTAGTTTTAACAGCAATTTGTGAAAACCCAGAATAACCATCAAGAAAGCAAAAAATGAGTATTTTTGGATAACCTTTCTAACATTTGATCAATAAAAGGCAATGATCTTTCTTAGTAACCTTATTAAATTTTCGATAATCAATGCACATTCTATACCCTACAACCACTCTTTGAGGTATGAGCTCATCATTATCATTAGGCACAACAGTCATTCCTCCTTTCTTAGGAACACAATGCACATGACTAACCCATTTACTATCAGCAATAGGATATATAATACCAGCGTCAAGAAGTCTTAATACCTCATTTCTTACCACATCCTTCATCTTAGGAATTAGACGACGCTGATGTTCAACAACAGGCTTCGCATCATCTTCCATATTAATGGCATGTTGGCAAATAGAAGGAGAAATCCCCTTCAAGTCATCAAGAGTGTAGCCAATAGCACCTCGGTGTTTCTTCAATATTTCCAATAACCTTTCTTCTTCAAACTCTGAAAGCTTAGAACTAATAATAACATGATATATTTTATTATCATCAATATGAGCATATTTAAGATTATCAGGCAATAGTTTTAAATCAAAGACAGGATCTTCCTTTGGTGGTGGTGTTGTACCCAGATCTTCTACCGGTAAATCATGCTTAAGAATAGGTTGATGAAGGAAAATTTCATCAAGCTCATTTCTTTCTTCCCTAAAAACTTCACTCTCACTATTCTCCAAATGTTGCTGCAAAGGATTATTAGGAGCAAGAGAAATAGATGCACACTGTTCAACTCTAAAATCATTATTAGGCAAATCAGTTTTATAAGGAGTTTTGGCAAATTTAGAGAAGTTAAACTCATAAGATTCACCAGCAAATTTAGTCAAAATTTTCTCTTTCCTGCAATCTATAACAGCTCCACAAGTATTTAGAAAAGATCTACCAAAAATGATAGGACAATATTTACTAGCAGCAGAACCAAGTACCAAAAAGTCAGCAGGATATTTAATCTTACCACATAGAACTTCCACATCTCGAACAATACCAATTGGAGAGATAGTTTCTCTATTAGCCAGCCGAATAACCACATCAATATCTTCAAGTTCACAAGAACCAATTTCGTGCATAATCTCCGTGTAAAGCTCATAAGGAATAGCACTAATACTTGCACCAATATCACATAAACCATAATAACAATGATCACCAATTCTAACAGATAGCATAGGAACACTAGCTTTCCTAGACTTATTAGGATGTGAAACAATATTAGAAGCATCTTCACAGAAAATAATATGACCATCTTCCACATTTTCAGTCACAAGATCTTTAACTATTGCGACAGCAGGTTCAACCTTTATTTGTTCTTCAGGTTCTATAGGTTTCTTTTCACTTTTATGAACCGCACTATTTATAACAGAGTACTCCTTCATTTTAGCAGGGAAAGGAGTTTTTTCAATATAAGCTTCAGGAATAACATGATCAACAGTTTTAACTACAACACATTTATTTATAGATGAATCAATTTTATCTTTATACGGTTCATGATACTTATCAAAATTCTTCTTAGGCAACTCATAATGAGAGGCAAAAGCTTTATAAAGATTTGCAGCAACTTGAGAATCAAGACCATAAGTAGCACTCATATTACGAAATTTATCAGTATCCATAAAAGCTTCAATGCATTTATAATCATAATTTATACCTGATTCTCTGTCCTTGTAATTCTCCCATCCTTCAGTATTCTCCTGGATCCGATTAAGAAGGTCCCTTTTAAACTCTTCTTTGTTGCGTGTAAATGATCCAGAGCAAGAAGTATCCAGCAAGGTCTTGTCTTGAAAAGAAAGTCTTGCATAGAAATTATCAATAATAATATTACCAGGAAGCTCATGAATGGGGCATTTGAGCATTAAAAACTACAATCTCCCCCACGCTTGAGAAATACTCTCTCCATCATGAGGCCAAAAATTATATATGCGGTTCCGATCCTTATGAATTTCACTTGGAGGATAGAACTTAGAATAAAACCGGGGCACAATATCATTCCATTCAAGAGAATCCCCATTATCCAGTAATTTATACCAATGCGCCGCTTTACCAGACAACGATATAGAGAATAGTTTCTTCCTCACTTCATCCATAGCAATACCTGCACACTTGAATAAACCGCATAATTCATGTAAGAACAGTAAATGATCTCCTGGATGGACAGTTCCATCCCCTGTATAACGGTTATCCACTACACGTTCAATAATTTTCATAGGTATTTTGTATGGTATTTCTTCCTCACCTGGCGCCTCATCCACTACCTTTGCAGTAGTAGTAGATTTTCCAAATAAAAATTCTATAGAAGATCTCTCCGTAATGAATTATGGCAGCAGGCAGAAATAAAATCAGCACAAACAGTAAAAGTTTCCCTTACCAATAGCGCTTCACTCCCCGGCAACGGCGCCAGAAAATAGTCTTGATGACCCACAAGTATAGGGGGTGTATCGTAGTATTTTCGATAAGTAAGAATGTCGATCCCAACGAGGAGCAGAAGGTGTTGACAAGCAGTTTCGATGAAGGATTCACTGTAAATGCTCATAGACAAGTATTCAGGGGGTTTTGATGTAGCAGTTGAATAAAGTACGAGTAAGTAAAATGCGAGAGTAATAATTGCAGCGAGTGGCCCAATCCTTTTTAGCACAAAGGACAAGCCGGTTTGTTTACTTATAATGACCAAACGTTCTTGAGGACACACGAGATTTTAGTCTAGTGCTTTCGCTACATATGGCTAATTAATCTTCATTGTTTTGATAAGTGTTGTGTGGGTGAACCTATGCTAATGTACCACCCTTCTTAGGACTAATACATACTTGTGATTATACCCCTTGCAAGCATCCGCAACTACAAGAAAGTAATTAAGATAAATCTAACCACAACCTTAAACTCTGAGATCCTGCTATCCCTCCTGCATCGATATACCAATGGGGGTTCAGGTTTCTGTCACTCCGGCAACCCCGCAATTGGCAAAAGAGTACAAGATGCATTCCCCTAGGCCCATAAAGGTGAAGTATCATGTAGTCGACGTTCACATGACACCACTAGAAGAATAACACCATAACTTAAATATCATAACATTGAATATTACTCAACCATGTTTCACTACTAACAATTAGACTTCACCCATGTCCTCAAGAACTAAACGAACTACTCACGAGACATCATATGGAACATGATCAGAGGTGATATGATGATGAATAACAATCTGAACATAAACCTTGGTTCAACGGTTTCACTCAATAGCATCAATAACAAGTAGAAATCAACACCGGGAGAGTTTCCCTATCAAACAATCAAGATCAAACCCAAATTGTTACAGTGGTGATGATGTGCAGCGGTGGAGACGGCGGTGATGATGATGGAGATGATGACGATGGTGATAGAGATGATGTCCAGCTCGATGACGGCGACGATGGCGTCGATTTCCCCCTCCGGGAGGGAATTTCCCCGGCGGATCTCAGCCTGCCGGAGAGCTCTTTTCTCTCTGGTATTCTCCACCCCGCAGAGGCGGCTGTGTCTCTTCGCGACTGTTCCCCCGGAGCTTAGGTTTTTGGGACGAAGAAATACGCGAAGGAGAGGAGGCCAGAGGGGGCTGTGGGCCCCCTCCTCACAGGGCGGCGCGGCCAGGGCAGGGCCCGCGCCGGCCTATGAGGTGGGCCCATGGCGGCCCTCCTCGGCTCCCCCTTCTGGCTCCCTTCGTCTTCTGGAAAAATAGGATTTTTCATATAAATTCCGTCAATTGTTGATCTTCCAAAAAATTGCATTCTGACGGCGCTTTTTCCAGCAGAATCCTGACTCCGGTGCGCGATCCTCCAATAATCATGAAACATGCAAAATAGATGAAATAACATACGTATCATCTCCAAATATGAAATATATCAATGTATAACAGCAAATTATGATATAAAATAGTGATGCAAATTGGACGTATCATGGAACGGTAGCAGTCCAGTAGTACCGCCCCAATCAAATAATCGATAGTAGCGCCGGCCTTGCCGGTTCTACCGGGCCAGCCTAGTCCCACGCTCTGCTCTAGTCCGCCGCCGCTCGCGCTGCTGGGCCCAGCTCCTGCCTTAGATCGACCTGCCGCTGCGCGCACCTCTCTCTCGCACCCGCTTGCTCGCCTCACGACTGCTCGCAGGCCTCGCCTCGATCTCCTGCATGCACTGCCTTTGCTGCTCGTTCGCCTCGCGTTGATCACCCACTCGCGGGCTAGGAGGTATTACTGGCTGGTAGTACCGGCCCAAACCAGATCCCCCCGACAGGCAGAAAAATGGTGCCCCCCCTTTTTAAGCACCACTTTCTCTCTCTTATGGGTTACTACTTCTTCCCCACCAAGCTCTCCTCCACTGTTGCTATTTGAGAGCTCTCTCTCCCTCAAATCTCTCCATGATTCTTGCTCATGTTTGAGGAAAAGAGAGAGGAGATCTAGATCTATATTTGCACCGACAAAATCCCCCTCTTAGTGAAGGAATTCCTAGATCTAGATCTTGGAGAGACATTTGGTGTTCCCCTTCATATTTTGTTCTTCCTCTCTTATTCTCCCAATAGATTTAGTAGCTTTGTTGGAATTCGATAGTGAAGGATTGGATCATCTTTGTGGAGTTCTTGCCATTGCATTTGGTGCATCGGTTTGACTTCTCCGCGGTGATACGTGAAGGTGAAAGTTCGTGAGATATTCACTTCTGGAGCTTGTTCCCGAAGCTTTTTCCTCTCCGTATTTGGACCCTAGATGGTTTAGTGGTATTTTTGGTGTTCTTGGGGCATCCAATTAAGTTTGTGGAGATTTCTCAAGTGCAAGGCCTTTGTGGGGGTATTTTGGGAGCCTCCAGTTAAGTTGTGAAGATTGCCCCAAGCTTTGTGAGGGTTCGATGACCACCGTTAAGGTTCCATAGTGGATCAAGGTTTTCCCTTTTGGTGGGAAGGCTCGAGGAGAATACAGCGAGGCCTTCGTGGCGTTTGGAGTGCTTTGTCCTCCACACCGCTCCAACGGAGAGTGGCACTCGCAAGAGTGTGAACTTTGGGATATATGGTTGTCTCAACGTCACTTCGGTTATTCCTATACCCGAGCTCTTTACTTATGCACGTTACTTTGTGATAGTCTTCGTGCTTGAAGTTACATATCTTGCTATCACATAGTTGTTAGTCTTGCTTAGTGACATAGGCATCCCAATATATCCCCAATATGTCGCTGAAGATCTTAGCAAGTTTTTCTCTTGCCCTGGTGCTGATGAAGCGTGACGACGAAGTTTCTTCCTCTCCTGATTCGGTTGACGATGTATAGCTTGAAAAATCGGAATCGACCGCCGACGATCCCGACGAAATCGGAATTTCGACACGATACGATCCCTCTTTCTCGATGCGGAAGTGAAATCTTCCGAACGTCATCTCCATAGGCTCCTCCAGATACGCATATGCATCCAAACGGGAGGGTGGGTGAGGAACAAAATCGACAAGACCAGTTGCGATCTGTTTACCTCGATCCATTGCGTTGCTTGCGGTTGATGAAGTCGATGATCTTGAACGTGCCATCGAGATCGGATCCTTGACGCCTCTAGTCCCCACAGACGGCGCCAATTGACAAGGTATTAACTTGTCAATGCCTACGGGTTGTAGACTAGGGTTTAGTTGGAAGTAGAGGGCAAGTAGATCTCGAAGGTTTCAGCCGAAAAGTACTCGACGATTATGAAAACTAGGGTTTGAGAGACAATGATTCGATGCTTTCTATGTCCCTCGACTCCCCCTTATATAGGAGACGGAGCCGAGGGATTCGTATTGTACAAGTTACAGAGTCCGGGAAGGTTTCTAACTCATCCCGCAAGATTACAAATAATGCTTCCTATTACAATTCTAGCTTTCCTTAATAATATCTTGGGCTTCCGAATCTTCTTATTCTTCGGGTAGTAGGCCTTCAGTAAACCCCGGGTACTATCTTCGGCAGGCCCATTTGGCGCATCTTCAGTCCAAGATCCTATGGTGGGTTGAAGTCCTTGGCAAGAGCAAGGAAAGTCTTGGGTTCCGCTTTCTTCGGGAAGAAATAGGGGAACAGCCGTGACAATCCTGCGTCAGCCTGTTCAATGCCTTCGTGAGCTTCGGTTCCATTAAGCTCAAGGACAGAGAGCGTGTCAAGAAGAGGATCGTTGTCGGGATCTTCAAGCTCAAATTCTTGGTTTGTTTGACCTATCGCAGAAAATGTATGTTGGTCGACAGTAAGTAAAGAATAGCAAGTCTAAGAAAAATAGAATGGATCGACAAAATTACCAACAAAGCGCCGAATCTGCATGTTCAAGCGCTTGATGATGGACTTCTCACGAGTAGCCTGCGCGGCTTTGTGCTCGTTCAAAGCAGTTTCGGCATCATCAAGTCTTTTTTGCAGATCTTCGACACCAGCAGCTTCTGCCTTGGCCTTATCAGCCTCCGCTTTAGCTTTGCTAGCATCAAGTTCAGCCTTCTTGCGAGCCGCTTCACTTTGCTCTAATTTCTGAGCAAGCGTGTCGACAAGCTTGTTGGCTTCCGCAAGTTTTTCTGCCAAAATAGTTAAGAATCGTCAAAATTGCGACAAAACAAGAGCAAGAAGTTATAAACAAGGGCCAGCAAAGAATTATTACCTTCAGTCTTGCTGGCATACTCACGGTACCCAATAAATTGGGCACCAATGCGAATAAGCTCTTTGATCATAGGCTGTCAAAGAAGGACAAGGAAAGAAAATGTCGGTATGGGAAAAATATGATGGCATAAAGAAGCAAACAGAGGAAATATAGACAGTGACAAGGAAATTAAGAACTTACATCATCCAAGAGAGGGCTAGAGGAGCTACCCAATTGGGGGGTAGGCTCTGGGATTGTGTCAACCCTTGTCCTTTTTGGTGAAGGAACAAGGGGGCTTGAAGGAGTAGTAGGAGCACCGACGTTTTGTTGAGGAGGCGAGGATTCCTCTCCTTCGACTGGCGTCTCCGAAACAACAAGAGTATGTGACGTACTCGTTCGAGCAGCCACATCAACAGCTGGTACTTCTTCCTCATCATCACTGCGATTAAATATCGGCAGCATAAAAAGCAAGATAGACAAAAATCTTCGAGTACAAAAATAAAGGGAAATAAAAGGTGACTTACGAGCTGATGAGGGCCTCAAGGTATGGATCATAAGCTGCCTTCTGGCGTGAAGGAACAACTTCTTCGGCTTTGGAGGTGCCGGAATCTTCGACATCGTCCCTTTTCCTTTTGTTCCTTGGAGAAACAGCAGGAGGAGGAGATTGTGCCGATGCAGTACCTTCGGAGATAGCCTCCTTTTCAGAAGATCCCGCAGATTTTTGAGAATCTACGGGTTCATTCACAAAAGAGGGGGCATCTTGGTTGTCATCGGTGACAACGACCCTTTCTTCGACTTCTCCACCTTCAGGAAGGGGAGGAAGCGAGACAAGATTTGGATGGTTTTATGCAAAAAACAGGGGAAGATGTCAAAAAAGGAGTTACAACAACGATAACAAGGCAATAACAAATCAATCGACAGAGGTTACCTTGGGAAGCGCATTGGTGGCGCTATACGGTTTTACACGGCAAGAAGAAGGGACAGGATCTTTTTTGCTGAGGGAGGAGATTTTTCGGACAAGCTTCTCTAAGTCCTTGACCTCTAAATCCGCCGACAACCGATCTGCGTCCTTGTCACCAGCGTACTTCTAGAGAGGGAATTTGTGAGCCTGAAGAGGCTGCACTCTGGTTCTAAGAAAATATGCTGTGATCTGAATACCTGACAGCTCTTTGCCGCGAGTATTTTGCAACTCATGGATGCGAGTCATCAGGGCCTCTGTCGACATTTTTTCTTCCTCGGTAGCCTCTGCATCCCAGGAGCGGCGGCGAAGGATTTTCTCGGCACCATCGAAAGGAGGGATGTTGTCTTCAGCACATCCATGGTTCTCCTCCTGAATGTACAACCACTTCTTGCGCCACCCTTGAACTGAGTCAGGGAGTTTGACGTCGAAGTAATCGACTGTGGGGCGAACAGAAATAACAACGCCGCCTATATTGTAGGCGAAATTGGGAGAGCCATTACGGCGACAAAAGAAAATGCGCTTCCATAGCGCCCAGTTAGGCTGGACACCAAGGAAGGCCTCGCAAAGGGTGATGAAAATGGAGATATGGAGGATAGAATTGGGCGTGAGGTGGTGAAGTTGCAGACCATAAACAAAAAGCAGTCCGCGGAGGAAAGGATGAATGGGGGCGGAAAGACCGCAGATGAGATGGTCGACGAAACTTACCTGATACCCCATTGGAGGGGTTGGGTAGCTTTCTTCACTAGGGAAGCACAGCGCCTTCGGCTTCTTGCTGATCCCCAGCTTCTTCAAGAGGTTGATGTCCTGGGTGGAAATTTTGGACCTTTTCCACTCCGCGCTTCCCAGATCTACGGCAGACATTGATGATTCAGGCGTGCTGTGCTTGATCAAACGACGTGGTGGCATCAACAATGGCGCAA
This sequence comes from Lolium perenne, assembly GCF_019359855.2. NCBI lineage: Eukaryota > Viridiplantae > Streptophyta > Magnoliopsida > Poales > Poaceae > Lolium > Lolium perenne. The sequence goes on from NC_067247.2 coordinate 68,242,879, forward strand.
GAATGCAGCTTGGAGAAGATGAGCTTAGGGAGTTGTGGGGCGCAGGAGGAAGTTGTGCAGAGGAGAGCAGGAGAACAGCGCGAGCGGAAGTGCTCGAGGAAGAAGAAGGAGATCTTATATAGAGGTGCGGCGAAGCGGCGGACCGTTGAATGGAAAAATTGTGTGACAGGTGATAACCGCGTGGAATAGGGGTAAGAAAGTATTTTAACACTGGAGAAGTTACGGTACGTGCGCCAGGAAAAGCGGAGGACGTGTGTCCCCCACCTGCACGACGTGTCAAGATAATGGATAATTTGGGCCCGCAAGGCAGCGGGAGAAAACTTCTCGCGATTTTCGGACTCGCAATCGTGGCTATCGTCAGCAATAACGTCACCTTGGCAGAAGGAAAAGTTCGCCTCAACAGCTTCATAAAAAGGTGATATGGAAAATATTGGTGAGCCTTTGATCAAATACAAGTTTTTGACCAAATGCTGGGGGGCTACTTTGAAAAAATAAAAAGATCAAGAAAGACAAAATAGAAATGGCGAGAGCCTATGATCAAATACAAATATTTGCTCATAGCCTCGGGGGCTACTCCCATCGGGAGCGCTGTTCGCGCACCCGAGAAATTATAAAACTTCGGGAGAAAAAGAAAATATAGCAGCATAAGGCGTAGAGCCTACACCCAAGCACAAGTCCTTGGCTGTAGCCTCGGGGGCTACTCCCATCGGGAACGCTGTTCGCGTGCTCGATGAAATTATAAAAAGAAAGAAAGAAAGAATGAAAAGAAGAAAGATAGAAGAGCAAAAGAGTATATTTCGAGTTATAAATAACTCTGCATATACTCCCATTGGGAGAGCAATATAAGTCATCTTTGACTCAATAAAATGTGCCATTCCAATAGCCGAATAAGCACTCGACAATATATTCTCAGAACGCCAAAGTTGCGATCAATTTCTGAATGCCGCAAAACTTTGCGAAGGTAAGACCCCAGATCCGTTCTGTGAGGCGTGGCGCCGTCTCTGACGTCGGTTTGCTACTTTTATCCGTATCAACAGATACGAATAAAAATCCTAACGGGCGCGTTAGGTACCCGATAAATATGACTGGGACTCGACAGAATGGTAAGACCTTAAGCGGCACCTGTCGAAGTTTACACCAGTATCCCGAGATCATGTCCAGGGACGTGATCTTGAAGTAGGTTTTTGCGGATTGCCACTAGAGCAGTTAACTACTACCTGATCCGTCAGATGAACTAGCCCCAACTACCATTATCCTTGTACAAAATAGAAATTTATGTGAAGAAATATAGAAAAGTTTTAAGTTGTCAAGTAAAAATAAACAGTGGAGATTTTCCCTGACTCTAAGATTCAAGCAAAATCTCGGGGGCTACTGACATAGACATCCCAAATGGGCCTGCCGAAGATAGTACCCGGGGTTTACTGAAGGCCTACTACCCGAAGAATAAGAAGATTCGGAAGCCCAAGATATTATTAAGGAAAGCTAGAATTGTAATAGGAAGCATTATTTGTAATCTTGCGGGATGAGTTAGAAACCTTCCTAGACTCTGTAACTTGTACAATACGAATCCCTCGGCTCCGTCTCCTATATAAGGGGGAGTCGAGGGACAAAGAAAGCATCGAATCATTGTCTCTCAAACCCTAGTTTTCATAATCGTCGAGTACTTTTCGGCTGAAACCTTCGAGATCTACTTGCCCTCTACTTCCAACTAAACCCTAGTCTACAACCCGTAGGCATTGACAAGTTAATACCTTGTCACTTAGCATAAGTTATTAGTGTACATAAGTGAACCCTAGTTTTATAGGTTTTGTGCCTGACAAATTAAACACTAGTTTTATTCCGCATTTGTTAAGCCATATTCGTAAAAGTTCTAAACCGCCTCTTCACCCCCTCTAGGCGGCATCCGTGTCCTTTCACTCGGCTTCGGCGTTTATGCTCTCTGTACATACTAAGAGTGGAGTAGGAGGAGTTTGCCAGTGGGTGAGAGGTCGTATGGGGGGGGGGGGTTCCGGTGGAGTTAGGAGATGACCAGTAATTCCAAGAATCTACTTCACCAAAACCCATGCTAGAGCATCAGATCTGCTTCACCAACACCCGCTTCTCCGGAACTGTGGACGCTTCAACATATCCCACGTTCATCGCCGCTGGAACGCCTACCTGCCACCCACACCCTTTGGTCCCCGCCACAGCTTGGTAAGTACTCAGCCTCATTTCATCGTGGTGTTTCTTTAGTCATGTTTTGGACAGTTATTTTGCAGCTCCCCTTAGCCATTAACTATCTTCTCGCATAAAGTTGGTTTTAATAATGTACAAAATAATTATCTGGTTGCTACCATCTTGTTCTCTTAGTGTTCATCCACAAGTGGTTGGTTGTATACCCTGCAGTAGTTGCTACCTATTTTTTCCTGCCTGCTATTGTTGCACTGCCTGCATGATTCATGTTTTTTTTGTGAAATAACTTATATTACTCAGAAAAAATCAGGGATTACAATCTTGGTCACATAACATAGCTAAACCCTCAGGTCCAGAGTTAAACCATACTGCTGTATGAGACTTTTCTCTAGCATAGTTTGCAAGGAAGTGACTACTAGAATTCTGACCTCTTCTCACGTGAGTAATACAAGTTTGACGAACCTTTAGCAAGGTTTTTAGTTCCTCTATCAAAGAACTATAGGCTGATCTATCCATCTCTTCTTGATTCAAGACTTTCACTATCTCCAAACAGTCCACCTCTATATCAAGCGGCGAATTACACCAATGCAAAGCAAGTGATACACCTTCGAGCACTGCAAGAAGTTCAGCAACAAAAGGGTCTTTGCAATGTAATAGCTGACGACAAGCTGAGAAGATAATTTCTCCATTACTGTCCCTAGCCAACATTCCAGCACCAGCTTTCCCATTGGCATCGAAAGAACCATCCGTGTTTAGTTTGCACCATCTGGCAGCAGGCTTAGTCCAACACAAACTTTGTTGTAGAGTTTGTTCTGATTGACTATGGAACAACATCTCCTCTTTATCTAGGATAAACTTCCCTTTCGAAAGATCCTTCCCCGGGTGATTTTTTATCATTTGGATAGACTCAATATAACTGATAAGGAAGCGACGAGATGACTCAACTGGAGGTGGAACCTTATTATGTACTACCTCATTACGTACATGCCATGATCTCCATAAGGTCATCAAAACCTTTGCTCCAACATCATCAGACAGACTACTAAGGAGACTTAGCAGCCAATCAGTACCTGTGTGCTTCACTTCCTCTAGAGCAGGTAACTTCCAAGACTCAGCCATGCACCTCCATAATTGCTTCGCGAGGTTGCAGCGAAAAAATGGATGAAAGTTGTCCTCGGCGTGTATAGTTATGTTTGCGTGCATGTCTTATCTTCGTATTATACAAGACTAACTTGTTGATGTTATTATTTTCAAACGATCCATCATGCGAACTGCTATTAGAACCTCCAACATTAACAACAGTGAAGCTAGGGGAGGTTGAAATATGAGTTCTTTGTTGGTAATTATGGCAGTTTACTTATGTTATTATCTACAACTTGTATGTATTGTTCCTTTTGCCAAAGATTAGACTTAAAACCTTTGCTATAACTATGACATTCATACTTTACTGTGTTTTTGCTTATTTGAAATACTTTTCTTGGAGCAACTGTGCAACTGGTTTAAACTTGACATCTGATTATTCTTAATGCCAGTTTACTTTATGTTACCAGCTATATCCTAACTTTTGCCAGTGATGACTCATAATACGTGGTCATCACAATTATATTCACCCTCTACTCTATATCTAAATATCTGAAAAATTCTTAAGCCATGCAAAATAACATCTAGCTGGTTAGATCAACTATTTTCACTCTTTGAAACCAACTTACTTGTACTTGGTATTAAATGTGATACATAAACTCAGATTAAGAACAATGGAGTATGAGGGCAAGAGTTTGAACTACTATCTGAGCCTAAAGTGACATGCATGTTTAGCAGGAGTCGTGCATGCAAGAAAAGGACATGTAGTGAGCCTGTGACACAAGCTAATGTAGGTTTGTGCTTAGTACATATTTCATACATAAGCTTCTGTTTGTTTCTGCTACCTGCAATTATCTAGTATCTTCATCACGAAATACATATTTGCATAGTTCATTGTCCTTGCCCTTCTTTAGACAAACATACTTCTCGATCATGATGAAATGAAGGCACCATATGCCCATTGGCAATCCTTCTTCAATGTTAAAGTCCAGGAGGTACCTCCTCGTGTAGCTAACTGAAAAGTATCGAAACAAAAAAAATCATGAATATATCTGTTAGTTACTAGCTAGTTGCTATCTAAAAAATCAATAGGAAATTCCAAGTACCATTAACAATGACTAATGACTAGCTAATTACTTATCATTTTTCTTTTGCCAATGATAACATTTGACTTTGTCATCCGACAAACACACAAAGAATGTAAGGAACATCCTCACATACTCTCCTTCTAAGCCGCTTGAATTGTGACCTAATCATCTCCAGGTCATTGTCATAAAAGTAGTGGCACTCAAATATGGGAGAGAAAAATTATTGGAAGTGTTGCGGTATCTTCGAAAATGTTCCGAGGTGATCAAAAATAGTTATGGGATTTTTACAAAATTGTTTCAAAAAAAATTTGTGAGAGAAAAATAGAGCCTCTAGCTTTCGTTTGAAGTATGGGAGGAGAGTAAGGCTGACTTCTTTTGGGGTCATGCTTATCCATAAGCAGGCTTCTGAGTTGCGGTTTGGAGAAACCGTGGTGGAGAGAAACTCCAGAAGCTGTCCCGGAGACTTCTTCTGCGCTTCTACAAAGTTTTGCGGCCGCCATGGATGAACGTGCGTCGCCCGGAGTCCGGGACGGCCCTCCGAAGCTCGCCGGAGTGGGAGGTCTCGCGGATCTGAAGCGCAATGGAGTCCTACGTCGATTGGCGGCGTTGATGAGCCAGATGGTCGCCGGAATTGGCGCCGGCAACCACCGGAACGGCGGAGCTCGGCGGCTCACGGCTGTGGCGTATTACAGAGGGCAGAAGAAGGCGAGGGTGGTTCGTTCGAACCGTGCACTCACCCTCGAGCTCGTGGAGGGGTTGGTGAAGACGCAGGAGGTCCGACGTCGCCGACATGAACAGGGAACACGGTGGCCGAAGGCGGTGAGGAAGTGGGCGACGATCTCGATTTCCTCCGTCCCTGGCCAATTCCTTCAACCAATACAGTGGGAACGACGAGGCAGAGACGAGGGAGTGCTCATGCGGGCTCGAGAGGCAGCAGAAAGACAGATCGTCGGACTGCTCGAGCAGCGGCTGGGTGGTTGTATCAGGCGTGAGGAGAGCAGTGTACCGCTTCGGGACATACGGTGACATTTTTTGGTAAATTAGGAGTACCCATTGGATGGTTGAGCGGAGAAGCTCGGGAAGCTCTCAGAAACAGGTCCTGAGCAGTTTCTCCGTATAGACAGAAGTTGAGCTTGTCGGTGCAAATAAGCGAGACACAAGCCGGATTGTTCTTTTGGGCTTCAGCGGTTTGGCACCGAGAAGCAGCCTCAGAAGCCCAAAAGAAGTCAGCCTAAGAGGCCTGGAAGGATGTGCAAATATCAACCCTTCTAGGCTGGCCACATGGGCCTTCTTGAGGCCCATGTGGGTGGCCTCTCAAGGTCCCAAGGCCCACTAAAAGGCAACCCTTCGTGGTTGGCTGCATGGACTACCTCAGGGCCCATGTAGGTGGTGCCTAAGACCCTAAGGGGCCTCTCAGAGGCTGGCTAGGGCAGCCCACGTGGGAGGACGCCCTAGAGCTCCCTAGGCGTGGTGGGGGTTGGTAGGCATCCTAGGGTTTCCCCTATGGGTTGGTGGCCGATGGTGGGGGCGGCGGCTACCCCCTCCCCATCTACTTTCGTTGCGAACATGGTCCGCGCCTATATCGCCACATCGCGTGTCCTAGGTGTCACGCTTCCATTCGATGTCCGCCCCGCCTCCCTTGACACATGGGCGGTGAGATGGGAGACCAGGTCCAGCAACCGTTTGCACACCTAGGAGGTCAGCATTTTCTCGCCGTGTCCCTTTTCAGCCGTATACGGTATACCCAAGCTGTATGTACATATAAGGCCAGCCCTGGCGTGAGGGTGTAGATGTAGGGCAGCAAACAGGGTCTAAAAAAAAAAAGCAGCAAAGGGAGCACAGCCGCTTCCGTTGGGTTGCAGTTCCTGCTGCCCCCCTCCGTTCCGTTCCCCTCCTCCCTCAAGCCTCAAGCTCCCCGCTCCGTCTCCCTCCTCGCCGCTCGCCGGTAAGATCACCTGAGCCCCATCCTTCTTCCTCCTCCGCGTTGGATTTCCTAATCTCAGGTCCAGAATTTGATATTTCTCTTCCTCCTTGTGAAGTACATCCATCGACCCGAGCGACGGGAGAGGAGCGGTTTCGGTTTTTTTATCCTGTTCTTGGCTCCGGCGTTTATGCTCTCCGTACATAGAAGAGTGGAGTAGGAGGAGTTTGCCGGTGGGTTCCGGCGGAGTTTGGAGATGATCGGTAATAATTCCAAGAACCGGTTTAGCTCCGGCGGCAGCAATGGAGGCGGCGGCTCTAGGCCCCCCGGCAGGGAGTGCGTGATCTGGACGGAGGAGATGAACGAGTACCTCATTGACGCCCTGCTCCACCAGCAGGACGTCGGGAACAGGAGCGCTGAGGGCAGGTTCCTCACAGCCGCCTTCGAGAACGTCATCACCGGGGTTGGCGAGAGGTTCGGGGTGGGGATTGACCGCTCCAACATCAAGAACCGCCTCAAGCATGTCAAGGACATGTTCCATGAATGCGAGAACCTTTTCGATAAGCAGAGCGGGTTCAATTGGAACCCCGCCACCCGGAGGTTCCACGCCGACCCACAACTTTGGAAGGAATTCATCGAGGTACGTGTGGCACCAATCAAGCGTATATCTGCCGCGTCTTTGCGGAGCTGATGTAGATTATTTGCTTTCATATTGTAGAGGAAACCGGAAGCCAAGAAATGGATGACCAAGACGATTGACCATTACGATCGGCTATTAGAGTTATTTGGTAAGGATAGAGAGAGACCTCCGACCTTTGAGAGTCCAAAAGCAAAAACTCCCGCGAAAAAAAAGGCGCGAATAGAACCACCAAAGGAGATACCGCAACGTCAGCACACGTCATCAAATGGCTTGGAGTTAGCTATTGTCGAAAGTTCAAATCAAGTACTGAATGAAAGCGAGGTATCGATCCTTGAAGCTGAATAATTTATCAACAAAATAATGAATTATTATTTTCTTTATGATTGCTGATCAAACCAAGCTTAATAGGGTTGTTGGTTACAATTCCTACTTTCTTCACCTTTGATTTTAGGTCATCACTAGATTTGTGGTCTACCATGTTTTCTTAGGGCCATGACCTGCATGTCTTAATTTCAGTTAATATGGCAAGCTACACGTTACCAAACAATAACTGTGTCAAAGTTGGCTACAAACCAAGCAGGACTTGAATCTCGGCCTTTTGCTTGTTAGATGCTTATGCAAATACCAAAACATGAAAATTCAGTACCACAATAAGTTTATGTTTATTAAATTTAGGCGTGTCTTCTTTGCAAAATTAGTTGTTAATTTTTTCAACCGATTGACTCATGCGAGGTAGCTGTTTTAAACAGCTTGTCCGTATTATTTCTAAATATTTTGAATATACTTGGTAATTTAGATATCTCATATGGCTCTTTCTACCTGTGAATGAGTATAACTTCTATAATTCACCCTTTGCTCCTAGAAAATTAAATTTCACCTGGGTTAGTATCTATTCGATGGCAGTATTGTTCTGCAGGATGATACGCTTAGATAACCTTGAGGCCTTGAATAACAGCTTTACTTGCTTCAGTTGTACTAGTATTCATGGAGTGAGTGCTATAGTATTTCTCAACTTTCTGTGGGGAAAAAAGGACTATCGGTACTAAGAAATCCGAACCATTGTAACTAGGGCCCTACTGCTAAATAGAAAAATAAATCCTTTTCTCCATAGCAATGTATGTATTTCAAGCATATTTATTCACGTGATTTCCTGGGAAAATGTAATGGTGGGAAAGTATATCTCAGTGTCTTCTGAGTTCAGTAGCATTTGAGCTATGCATTGATGAGATTCTTGTTTCTTTCAGGTCCCTGATGTAACAGAAAAGAACAAACCTGAGGAGCTTTATTTATCAGAGTTGTGCAGAAGTGAGAATGGCCTTGTTGCAATACCTGTTCAGGCTAATTCATATGGTAAAGGTTTTCCCTATGCTCCTGAAAATTGGCCATGCCCTGGAGATGTATGGTATTGGAAAGTGGGAAGCAGATCAGCTCCAGGTGGGCATTGGATGGACAGGTAAATGCTTTATTCAAGGCCTCAGTAGGTTGGACCTGGAGTTCAATAGAATTGACCGTGCTAAAAGTACACAAATTAGTAGAGGGGATTTGTTTCTCTATTTCGCATTGGAACAACCAAGTTTATCAGTACTAGTGACTTATATTATGGAATTAAAACTGTTGCAGGTATCTTACACCGCCCCCGCGTTTTCGTGATGCTACTGGTAAAAAGACAACATTCACAAGTAAATTAAAAGTTGAGGAGTTTATTAAGACAGAATTTCCAGATGTTGACCCTAGCACATTCTTTTCTATGTTTATATGGAGAATTCCTTCTGGAGGAAGCAAGATTCAAGGAGGTTAGACCTCTCTGTTGCACCTTTTATGTTATTTATTTCTCATTTTGATGTGAAAGTGTATCCATTGGACAAGAGTATGGGTTGTGACATCTGTTAACTTGCTGCTGTTGTGAGTATTGAGATATATTCACAGTTTTGGGTGACAGCCAACCATAACAGCTGCTATAATGATTAATGATTGGCTAATGCTTATGTGCAAACATTTCATCATAGGCTTTTAGAATGCAACAAGAACAACTTACAAGTAATGTAGCATGTAGCATCTAATAATGGGTGATTCTGTAAATCTGTACATATTTTTACCTTTCTACTGGAGCCACTTATTCCATATTTGGGTCTCCTTAGTTTTTGCTTGTTCAACCACCTGTTTGACTTTTTTTGAAGAGATTAACATGGTAGCATTACTTGCCAAACATACATGTGGTGTGAGGATCTTCCATTCTCATTTCCCCTGTCTACTACATAACTTCCTTATTATGTTATTCAGTATTCACCTTGGTTCACATATTTGATTACCGCAATTGCATGTGAAATGACGAAGACAATGAGGGTCTCACTGGCACGCTGTCACTCATTCAACATCTGCAACTGCTATTATGCATTGAATCTCCTTATACAATTTTCTCTATTCCGAAGCCAATTAGCTGTCCTCTTATAAATTTGGCAGCGGTCCTTTTTAGATCTATCTGTTTTACCAAGTTTAATGTGCCCATATCCAATCAGGAATACCCCATATTGTATTTTCCATATCTTGTCAACATGTATATATATGCGCCAAGTAATGGTGTACGCGTGTTGTCCAACACGAATCGCAACGTACGCCATCCAACGGCATCAAACCTGTGGCTAGCTACCACCTCTCTATATATAGCTTATCTCTTCCCCAAATCCTAAGCCCTAGCCGCCAGTCCACTTCCTACCTCAGCATCCAGCCTACTCCTGCTGCCGATGCCTCCGTTTTCCTTTGTGCGGCCCAACCAATTGAGGCGGCGGTGCTCTCTGATCCTCCGCCCCGCGGAGAGCACTTTCGAGTCACCTGTCGCTCCCAACCTAAGTGCAGGTGAGCTTCATTCAATCGGTGTTTTCCCCCAACCTCAGATCTGGGTACCATCAGATCTGGATGGGGTACCATCAGATCTGGATGAGTGAGGAAGGCTCTAACCCTATCCTGTACAATTCACTGAAACCTTATGGTTTGAATGATTCATGCACCAATAACAAAAGTTTTAAGTCCCCTGGAGATATAGTCCACTTCTCATCTCTCAAAACCAGCTTTCTTCCTTTCTGCTCTTTTCATAATTTGTTGAAATAGATATTGCCTGTCACTTCCTGACTTACGCAAAGGAAATCAAATAATTTGTCCTCTTCCAAGACTTGCATTGAAACAGAGCATCTGCAGTAATCTTCTGCCATACTTTTCTTCATACCTGGCCCGGAGATTGCTTGAGGATATGTTTAGTACTGTAGTGACATCACACAAGGAAACAGATATATTTCAGAAGTACCATATATACCGCCTTTGCATATCTGTTGCTATTTCTATCTAGATTGTCCATCTTGTGCTGTTCTCTAACACCTTAATATCTCCAGGAACTCAGGAAGTGAGGGGCCTTGAACCTGAAAATGTCTTGGCGGATCCAGCTGGACCATGCAAGGTTCGGAATAAGTCCTGCAAACTTGAGAGAGAAGGATTTATTGAATCATCACCAGCAAAGGATTGCGACATCTGCTGCACAGTGCCCGACTTCTGTCGTGAATGCTGTTGCATTTTCTGCGGGAGGGTTGTTGACTACTCCTTTGGAGGTTATAGCTACATAAAGTGTGAGGCAGTTGTGGTTGAGAACTACATCTGTGGGCATGTTGGACACCTTGAGTGTGCTCTTAAAATTTTCATGGCTGGAACTATTGGAGGAGAGATTGGCCTGGATGTGCAATATTACTGCAGGCGCTGTGATAACAAAACCAACCTGATGATGCACGTGGAGGAACTCCTGGAGACATGTCAATCTCTTAAAACAAGGGATGAAATTGAGCCTATCCTGAATATGGGCTTATGCATCTTGCGTGGTGCAAGACAAGCACGAGCCAAAAGCTTGGAGAAATATATGGCATCAGCGATGGCGAAGGTGATGTGATGTACTTCATTAGCTCAGTAGGGTAGTTCTCATGGTTTGGTTAGTACTAGTACTCTGATTGGTGCTGATACTGCACTTGGTGTTCAACCTTGTTTTCAGTAGTTCGAGACTATGGGCTGACAGTCTATTGTTTAATGCAGATGAAGAGTGGGGCTGATCTTGCTGAAGTGTGGAAAATGGAAGACGGTGATGGATTGCCAATGCTGAGTGCAGGTAAACTTCTTGTTTAGTGCAACTAATAGTAGGAGATAATTAATATGAGGGCACAATGTTTTTGTGGGACTTCAGGTATCATCCCTAGTATGTCTCAACCTTGTTGTGATGGTTTGCACATTTGGTTTTCAATGTAATTCCAGTTAAACCGCAACTCTGTAGATTATGCAGAAATTTAGGATCATGATATTCAAACATGTCTGAACTTTGTCCTACACACACACACCATATTTTACAATGGGCAATTAATGTTATGGTAGCTTCTGTAAGTTGTAACTTGCAGAGTTTAGCCCCTTCTGTAGTACCTGTTCTTTCTTGCCTGCTGTAGAAATTATTAATCCTCACGTTTCTTGTAACCTAACAAATGTCAATAATGCTATGTGGACTGAACGTTGTAGGACTTAAAAGAACAGTTTGGATCACTAGTGTTCTATAATTTTTTGGTTCACATATTGCTTGTGCATAACTGGGTTCTTCTCTCTTATTGCTAATGCAGAAGAAAGTTCCCCACCTGCCACCGGTGTCCCACTGCTAGGGGTTGAGCCGTACCCATATCTAATTGATCCACAGGTTGATAATGAGTTGCAGAGAGCTGCCGAAAATGTTCCAGTTTTCATTACTGGTGATCACAATGTTGTGTCTCTCCAATTTGAGGATGAGATTGATCATTCCCTTAAAGAACTGAAGAGATCTCAGGAAGCAGAATTCAGGCTGGCAGAGCAGAAGCTTTATTCCCAGAAAGATTATGTCCTCAGTCTGTATCGGCAGCTTGACTCGGAGAGATCCGAGCTTGCAGATCCTGTGCCCTTGTCTGATACTTCAAGATACAGCGTGCTCCTGTCCAATATAATGAACCGTCTGGACAAGGTGAAGCGTGAGGAGGAAAAGCTCAAGGACATGCTGAAGGTTTCTAAGGGATTCGGGAAAACACCGGCAAACGTCAAGGAGCATTTTGGGTTACCTGCAGAATAGTTCGAAGTTGGACTATCTTGAACTTAGAACCCATAGTTTACCGTAAACTATACATAGCTATGTTGTTGTACTGTTGTATCTCCTGTTAAGGTGTTGCTCTCGCCAGGGCACACCATCAGTCTGCCCTAGGAACATCGGGTCCAGTATTTAGGAACAGTCGCTCCCATATATGGGAACAGTCGATCAGACATCTAAATTATCAGTTCAGACTATCAGCGTACATTCGGTGATCATTTTGCTGGTATTTTTTTATTTGTTCTATTATTTACCTGGCAGATAATACCATGTTACATGTTGCTGCTGACGTGACCGGGAGGTCAAGGCAATTTGGGAACCTGACAAAAGGGAGATGCATGGAGGCTATCTCAGTCTCTAGTTTGAGTTTAGGTGATATTTATCTTGGAATTGTAGTTATGTGGTAATGTTTAGATGCATCCCACCCGTGTACTGCAAAGTGGTAGAACTGGCTATAGTAATGCATTTGCTCAAAAAAACCACACTTATCTCACAGCCCAAACATACTAGAAAAGCTGTGTCATTTGCTAGCACTCTTCAAGTTTAGAAAGATTTTTGGTATACTTTTAGGCCGTGAAAGTTGCTAGCAAATGGATGTAGATGTTTAGGTCACATATAGAACAATGAAAAACATAATTGTAGGATTGTAAAACTTAGTACATTTTTCGCTGGAGGCATTTGGATCGGAGCGATACTCTGATACTCATATGGACCGTTTTGTGCTTCCTATCCCATAGAATTTTTTTAATATCTTATCTCTTGTTCAATCCAAGCCATTATTCTTGTATTGTTCCCGTGTATGCAAATCTCCGTTTCTCCTTTTTCTATAGATTTTTTTGCATTTCCGTATTCATATGCCATTCATTGTTTTCGTCTCAAATGGCCCTGGTAAATCAAGAAAACAGCGATAGAGCCGCAACAGGAGCCGAGTATGCAACAAAGATGTTTTGAACGAAAAATAGCTCACAAGGATCCATTGGAATTCCAATAGAACAGCAATCCACAGGGATTTTGGGGAAAACCCTTGTGTTCTAGCGGTTCCTGTCGGAATCTTGGGTACATGCCATTGCGCTTGTTGTGGTTTCTATCTGTTTTATTGTTGAATTTCTGTGATGGCCGGCATGTTTAAATATCTCTTTTCCGACACCTACTCGCCGCCGCAGTCGTTGTCAACCACCTCTTACATTTATCCCTTTTTTGCGAATAAGAGAGCTTCATTAATCAAATGTCAGGATTACAATCACTCGAAAGAGTGTCAGAAAGAAAACCTAGGTTGTAGTTTATCCACAGGCATCTTCTCCTATCCGACCTAGCTTGTTTAGCACATAAAGTGAGCTGCTTGATTGGCATCCCGGCCAATTAAAGAAATGCTAAAGTTAGAAAAAACTCTCGTAATCTCCAAGATTTTCTGACAAATAGGTTTAAGCTGGCAATCATCATTAAGCAATTGTACTACCTCACTGTAGTCGCGTTCAATGATAATCTGCTGATAGCCCATCTTCATGGCCAGTCTAGCTCCGTCTCGGATCGCCATAGCTTCCATCAACGATGCATTAGCCGAGTGTTCGCACCAGAGTGCCTGCACATTAACATCACATGATCATTTCTCACAACAAGTCCGGTGCTTCCTGACATAGTGTCCTTGATGAAGCAAGCATCAGTATTCATCTTCAACACACCCATTTGTGGAGGATGCCAGTGTGCTTTTGGTTTCAATGGTTTCTTTGGCTTATCCTTCCCTACCTGAGAGAGGTCAACTGTTGTTTGCATCACCTAGCTAACAAAATCAGTAACAGTTCGGCCTCCTTCACCATGTTTCCGAGTGTTACGCTCTTTCCATATAGATTAAAGCTATGGCTTCTTCCTTAATTTTAGGATTATCAGTCATGCACGCCTTGTGCTTGTCAAGTTAAAACTTGGAGTCATGGGAATGGGTGGGTGTGGCTGTCCTCCAGTGTTTGGGTTGGTAATCTGTGCTGAACAACATTAAACCTTTGTTATCTTCTAGCCGTGGGGCTATATTAATTTAAGGATGATTCTGCATTTTTCTCCTCCAGAAAAATTTCCCCTGGAATTCTACCGGATTATGCATTCCTAGTGGAAGTACTGTGATCTGGCAGTAGTCCGATCAAACAGCAGATAGCACGGATCATTACAACCAGGGAACACTGACTATCCAATCAATCTCACAGGAAATGAGATGAAGCTGAAGCTAAAGTAAAACCAACTCGCAGATCAAGTTGGGTTGGCCTGGATCCCGCCGGCGCCGCCATAGAAGCGTTTCTTGGCCAACTTGCGCCTCGCACGTTTCGCCACCGTCGAGCACCTTGACGCCAGCAGCTCCACCGTGGCCGGTAGCAGCCGTGTCCCTTCGAAGAGCACGCTCCTCTGGTACTCCAGCACCCACGTCTCTGGCTCCAGCTGCACCGCCCCCGCGCTCCGGCGCCGGTAGCTCCAGGAGCTGCCGTTGCTCGCCCTCACCGTCGGCCACACCTTCCCGTCGGACCACTGCAAGCACACCACACGGGGATTCAGATAGCTGCTAGTAGTAATTTGGGTATTGCATTGATCCCGGCATTTCTGTCGATTACCTCTGTGATCTTGCCGGAGAGGAGGGTGATGTGTCGCGCCGAGAGCGTGGACGGGAGGAGGCCGGAGGTGCGGAGCGGGCTCCCCCAGACGGTGACCTCCTCTGCCGCCGACTTGTACACGGCGCAGCGCCAGTGGAAGACGTGCTGGTCATTCTGCAGGAGGAAATTCTTGGCAATGAATAATTTGCCTCTGCAACAACCAGAAGCCAAACACCTGACGCGCAAGAACAGAGAGAACGGCGAAGAAAGAACCTGCTCGAGTCGCCACACGGAATCCTTGGAGCTGCAGTTGTGGATCCTCCCGGCGCCGACGAGCTGCCCGACCCCTCGCTCCACGGCGCGCAGCTTGTGCGCCAGACCGGCAGGCGCGAGGCGCGCCTCTAGGCCGACCCGCGCCACGGCCTCCGGCGACAGCTTCGGGCCGTACCCCCTCGCGGCGGCCTCCGGGACGAGCCCCGTGTCCACCCACAGCAGGAGCAGGAAGCCGAGAACCGTCAGCGCGTAGATCGCCCAGTCGGGCGGGGACGACGAGCCCCCGCCTTTCTTCGGGGTAGCTGCCTGGCCCTCGCGCGCGGCCTGCCACTGCCAGGGTCTCTTGGACTTTGCGGTGGAGCGCAACTGCGGCGGCGGGGTCCACGGCTCGGTGACCTCGGACCCGCCGCGTGCGAGGAAGAGCGGGCGTGAGCCGGGCCTCGTGTCCCTGGCGGCGGCGGCGAAGGAGCGGCGAGCGGAGGCGGCCTCGGGCGGGAGGAGGTCGCGCGTGGCGTTGATGCTGGCGAGGCAGATCTCGCAGGCGCAGTTGGCGTCCTTGCGGCAGCCCGGGTAGTAGCCCCCGCCGGCGTCGGCGCGCGCCCAGGGGACGGCGAAGGTGGGCGGCGGCGTGCGCGCGGCGGCGGGGTCGGGGTTGGAGGAGCAGGAGGAGGCGGTGGAGGCGGGCGAGACGGTGGTGGGGGTGGTGGAGGCCGTGTCCGGCCTCCTGGCCGCCGGCATCGCCTTCTCGGTCTCGTCCATGGATTGGATTGGATTGGGGCGGCGGCCGGGCGATCTGGGTGGAGTTATACGGGTAGGTAGAGGGAGGCGGCGGATGAGGATTGAGGAAGGAAACAGGGGTTCGAAATTTGAACCGGGGTGGAGAGGAGAGCACAACGGCATCCGCGAGTAACGGTCGTCGTAGAATAGAACCGAGTTTCTTTCTGCTTATTACTAATGTGGTACTGACAGGTAGGGCCTGTTGCTTCTTTCATGGCTTCTGAGTTGCCAACACATGGGACACTACGGAAGAGCAGAACAGTACTGTACCCCGAGCCAGAGAATAGTGAGCAAGTCCAACAGGGACCCTAAAGCACCCCCGATAGAAAATATAGGGGTGAGAGAGGGAAAAAGACGTCTCCAACAGCTCCCCTACCGACGCCCCCAGCAATCCGCCTCCCCTACCCAGACCCGCTTCTCCCCCTACACATCGGGGCGGTGGAGGCTCCCCCTATCGGCCGGCCCGACCAACCGCTGGCTCCCGGAAGCCTCCTCCCGCCACCACTCTTCCGACCAGGTACAGCTCCTCCCCGTTCTTCTTCAATTTCAATCGAAGTCGAGCACGGAATCCAGATCGGGGATGGTGAGCGGGGGTGGTTGGAAGAGGTGGGGAGGGTGGGGCGAGCTAGATAAGGAGGGGCGGCGGCGGTCACCCGCGGCGGGGCGAGCTGGGCGCTCGCAGGAGCGAGTCAGGCGGAGCCTGCAGGGGCTAGTCGGGCGCGGGGCAACGGCCGGGGAGAGGCCGGAGCCTGCAGCTGTGTCTCGCGCGCGCAATTGCTGTGCGATCTGTTTTAGCTATCTGCTCCTGCTTTGCTATGAAAATTGCTGCTCAATTGCTGCACAATTGTTTGTCAAATTGGTGTTAAATTGTGCCAATGTCTCAATTGATGAAGGTTAATTTGATGGCGGATCCATGTAATGTTGATTTGAGCTCAAGTTCAAAGAAAGGAAAAGAGTTTAGTGTGCATGCGGATGAGGCTACTCGGTCTAACAAAGATCAGAAAAAGACCTCTACTTCTACTCCTGGTTCGTCAGCTCCCAGTGCCAACACGAACATGTTTGAGGATGAAGCTATGGATCCCAACATAGAAATTACTGCTGTTTCGACAAGACCAATTGGTAGAAAGGCGGCAAAAGTGCAACAAGCTAAATTACTACATAGATGGCCTACGGTACTACGTAGGAGAGAGTGAACTTATTTGTCAAAATTATGAACTATTTACTGTGTTGTATGAATTATTCCCACAAATTAGTTGGTACTGCAGATTGTTTGTTGTCAAAATTATGAACTATTTACTGTGTTGTATGAATTATTCCCGCGAATTAGTTGGTACTGCAGATTGTTTGTTGTCAAAATTATGAACTATTTACTATGTATTGACAAAAGAAGCCGCATATATTATTTAGAAAAGATTACATTGACGTACATGATCATCTAACATAATTAAGCAAGATACATCACATATGTGATGAAACAAACTACACATTTCCTCGGATCTGCCATTGGTGCTCAACTAGGTCTGCTTGAAGCTGAGAGTGAACTTGGCTGTCTCGGATATCTCTATGAACCTGAAGAAACTGAGAAAAACTAGCTGAGTGTTGGTGAGAGATTGTCACCCTTTCACCCATATGCTCATAATTATAGTCTTCATGAGTGTGACGCTCGTTCTCAATAATCATATTATGCATGATGACACAAGCTGTCATGATATCTCCGAGTGTCTCTTGATCCCAAAATCTCGCTGGTCCACGAACAATGGCAAAACGAGCTTGAAGAACTCCAAAGGCTCTTTCAATATCCTTCCTAGCACCTTCCTGAGCTTGGGCGAATTCTTTCTTCTTTTGTACCATTGGATTTGGTATTGTCTTCACGAATGTTGCCCACTCTGGATATATACCATCTGCAAGGTAGTACCCCATTGTATAGTTGTGTCCATTTATGCTATAATACACTTCGGGTGCTTCACCTTCGGCTAGCTTTGCGAATACAGGGGAACGATGAAGAACATTAATGTCATTCAAAGATCCCGGTAAACCAAAGAAAGAATGCCAGATCCAAAGATCT
This sequence comes from Lolium perenne, assembly GCF_019359855.2. Lineage (NCBI taxonomy): Eukaryota > Viridiplantae > Streptophyta > Magnoliopsida > Poales > Poaceae > Lolium > Lolium perenne. Next base: position 68,260,593 of record NC_067247.2, read on the forward strand.
TGTGAAGCAACAGCTTCAAGAATGATTGTGGGCTCGTGAATATGACCCTGGAAATAGCCTTGATGTCCACTAGGGCAATTTTTCCACCTCCAGTGCATGCAATCTATGCTCCCTAGCATGCCTGGAAAACCCCTTTGCTCTCCAATAGCAAGTAACCTAGAAGTATCATCGGCATTTGGAGATCTGAGGTATTCATCACCAAAGATCTCAATTACAGCTCTCACAAACCTTCTAAGACTTTTTAAAGTGGTACTCTTCCCTAGCCGACAATAATCATCTGTGGCATCAGCTGATATTCCATAAGCAAGCATTCGAAATACCGCAGTGATCTTTTGCAAAGGATGCAATCCAAGAACACCGGCATTATTTTTTTTCTGCTTAAACCACCTATCATGGTGTTCGACAGCACCCGCTATGTGCAAAAACAAAGGTCGATGCATTCTAAACCTATAACAAAAAAAAGGAATGAGACCCATATCAACAAGACATGAAAATATGAACATTTGTAACAAGTGCATACCTTTGACGAAATAGCCTCGCTGGGTATCCAGTATCCTCTGCAAAGTAGTCTCTGTGGAGTCTAATGCAACCCTCCGCTCTCTCTCGGTTAATAACTAGGTGTCCCGGCACTGAACCGCGGTGGCGTGGAGCATTCAAGCGTTCTTGTTCTTGCTGAGCTACGACTGAAGCCATCACATAGAGTTCCTCATCGTCGTCGGACGATGACGAATCCTCCATGCACATTTGCACGGCCAAGCTACGACGGCGACTCATTTTGTTGTGGGAGAGGGTATCGAGAGATTGAGAGAATTGTGGAAGCAGAGGCAGATTCAACAATGTGTGAGAGGTGTGAGGGTTGAGTATGTATATATAGACCTGAAAAACTAGCCGTTGCAAATAACACCGATTGAAAAATAGCCGTTGAAAATAATACCGTTGGAAAACTAGCCGTTGGAAATATAGTCATTCGAATTACAACGGTTACAAAATTTACTATTTACAAAGTTAGTTACAAAATATTGTTTATATATATGTAAATGTAATATAGGGGAGATGACATAGGGGAGCTGTTGGAAGCTGATAAAATGTAGGGAGGGAATCTATTTAGGGGTGTCCCCTACATGATGATATAGGGAGGAAAATATAGGGGTCCTGTTGGACTTGCTCTTATGCAGGTGTTAATTGGCATGAAGAGGACAATTATGCTCATCTCAAAAGAAACGAAGTGGACAATTATGCTACTAGTACGAGTTCAGTTTATTTCTTCCATCTATTTTTTGTGACAGTAAAGTTTTTTTTTTATATCTTCAGCCTTTTCAACATAATATGCACCCAACCATAAGTTTTCTTAGCTTTTGCTTGCAATACTAAGAGTGTGTTTGGTTAAGCTGTGGATTCTAAAAAAAAGTTGTGGATACCATGTTGGGTCAACAAAATTAAAATTGTCATAATGATCCATACTTATAAATAATATGAATACAAAATGATGTCCTCATAGTTACAAAAGAGATACGTGTCACACAAAATGCATGGTTCACATAATAATGTTCTCCATCAACACTTGTATTATATTCCAGACTCGCCATAAGCAAAGCATCGGCAATCTTACTGAAAGAACATTTCCCGCCCTTTTGGGTTTTGTGTGTTTGATGTCAACACTAGGTATATATTTATGTGTGTTGATGTAGACAGGTACAAGTGTTCGGAATATATTTTTGCTCAGCGAGATGGTCTGCCAGTTCTGATGATCTGAAGGTCTTTTATCTCTGGCGGAAGTTCCGGCCCCAGCAGACGGAACTTCCGCCCTGGTATGTTCTGCAGAAGCCCTATCAGCGCAGTTTTCATTGCGGTTTTTGTTCCCTGGCCGGAAGTTCCGGCGCGAGTGGCCGGAAGTTCCGGTCAGCGGAACTTCCGCCCAACCTCCGGGCAAGTTCCGGAAATGTGGAATTGTGGCTCAGTATAGTCCTGTAAGGTTTTCGGGCAATTCCGGAACTTGGCCGGAACTTGGCCGGTCACCGGAAGTTCCGCCCTAGTTCCGCCCAATCTTTTGTTGACCAGGTCATCTGAGGAAGAATCTTCCTGGCGGAAGTTCCGGCTCCCCTGGCCGGTACTTCCGGTGCCAGCCGGAACTTCCGGCCATCCTGGCCGGAACTTCCGGTCTTACGAGAAATGGTCCAAACGGTCAGATCTGAGAGCTCCAATCATATAAATAGCTCTCTTCTCCAAAGGGACAAGTTGCTCAATCATTGCACAAGAAATCTGCCAAGCTTCACCACCATTAGAGCCACCTCAAGAAACACAAGATTTGCAAGATCTCCTTCCTCCCCCAACCAAAGCTCTTGATCTTTGGAGATTCGAAGGAGAAGCCATCGATCTACATCCTCACCGAAGCGATTTTCATTTCCCCCTCATTTGTTTGAGGGATCTCATGCTAGTGTTCCTATTTGGTTCCCTAGTTGATTTGTGTTGATGTGTTGTTGTTGATTGTTGTATTGTTACAGATTTGGGAGCCTCCAATTCGGTTGTGGATGTGTGCCCCAAGAACCTTGTAAAGGCCCGGTTTCCGCCTCGAGGAAATCCCTTAGTGGAAGTGGGCTAGGCCTTCGTGGCGTTGCTCACAGGAGATCTGAGTGAAGCCTTCGTGGCTGTTGGTTTGGCTTGCGTAGCAACCACACTCCTCCAAACGTAGACGTACCTTCTTGCAAAGGAAGGGAACTACGGGAATCATCTCCGTGTCATCGCGTGCTCCACTCTCGGTTACCTCTATCCCATTCTATCTCCTATATATTGTGTAGCTATATCTTGCTTAGTTGATAAGCTTGCCATATAGGTAAATTCACTTAGTTGCATATCTAGAGAATTTACCTTTGTGTCAAGCCTAAATTGAAAAAAAACTAAAAATTGGTTAGCACCTATTCACCCCCCCTCTAGGTGCGGCATACGATCCTTTAAATTGGTATCAGAGCCTCGGCTCTTATTTCGGGCTTAACCGCCTAAGAGTATGCCGGAAGATGGGGCGTCGGAAGAGGCCGGTAAGATGGTCACCATGGAGGACATCAATTCGTTGAGATCCTCCATGGACGCTCAAATGGAAAGCATGAGAAAAATGATTTCCGAGCTTTTGACTCCGGTCCTTCCTAAGGCTCCCACCGTAGAGGTAAAGGACACGGGTGTGTTAGAAGAGGGAGGTGCTTCGGCATTACCCTCCTCTACTAAACCCGTGGAAGGTGATAACTTAAACACTAACAAATCTCCCATTGCATCTCCTAGGGATACTAGTGGAGGTGAGAGCTACAATCGAGTAGCTCCACCTTTTCTATCTCCCGATATACCGGTTCCCCATCCCCATTTGAACATTCGGGGTGACCCACCTAAGTTTTCCGTTGAGAATTTCGATACTTGGCGATTTGAGTTTCGCTCTCATGTTTGCAGTGCCTCCAATGAACTTTGGAGAATCATCTTGGAAGGCTTCAACCCTTACAACCCCGACAAGTTGACTAGAAGAGAAGCGGTTGATAGTCAACTCAACAACACCGCCTTGCACATGATTCAAACTAGTGTGGGGACAAAGTATTTGCCTCGTGTTCGGAACTACACCACCGCCAAGGAAGCTTGGGAAGGCTTGGCCGCTAGTTGCATTGGAAGTGAGAGCACGAGAAGGAACAAGTATAATGCTCTTCGGAATCAAGCCGAAGGATTCATGAGGCTACCGGATGAAGATCATCAAGTCATGTATTCAAGACTTCTCATCGTTGCCGACTCCTTCCGGCTTATTGGTGCAACCCACATCAATGACTCTTGGATCAAGGAGAAGTACATTGAATGCATGATGCCGTGTGTACCCATTGATGTCAAGACCCTTGTTGGGAGAGAATGCTATTCCTCTCTCTCATCTCAAGATGCCGTGCACGAGATGCAAGCCCTCAAGGTGCTCGAGCAAAACTCTCATGATTCTCTCAATCGTGCCATTGGGATGTCAAAAGGGAACAATCTTGCCTTGACGGTCAACTCCGTTGAAGAAGTGATTCCTCAAGAATCTTATAGGGCATCTTGGAGCATGTCCTATCCGAAAGATTTGCAATGCCACTACCATGACCACATGGCCTTCCATGCAAAGTCGTTTTGGATTGATCCGTCCAAGGCCAAGGAAGACAACATCAAGAGAAACAACAAAAGTGGGTTCACTAGCTTTGGTCCAAAGACAAGATCATGCTACAATTGTGATGACAAGCGCCACTTCATTGCCGAATGCCCCTATGAGAATAGAGAGCTTCATAATGGGAGGTTCATTCCCAAGGACAAGAGCAAAGACACAAAGGGCAAATATTCAAAAGCCCCCAACAAGAAATTCTACAACAACAAGACCAAGAAGGGCAAGAGGCCCTCAAGAGTTGTGCTAGTAACAAAGGAAGAATATTCTTCCGATGAAGTGGGAAGCTCTAGTAGTGAGGAAGATGAAAAAAGCTCAAAGGAATTGGCCGCCATCGTCACCACCAACATTCCCTCTTCATCTCTCTTTGACTCTCCCAATGAGAATCTTCATATCAAGAATGCACATTGCTTCATGGCAAGGTCCTCCTTGGACACATCTATTGCGCTATCAACTCAAGAAGAGTATACCTCCGGAGATGATGATGTTGATGATGAAGAAGATGCAACCTCTAATGGATTGGTCGCTCTTGCCTCTCTCTCCACTAACTCTTCATCACCAAGTGAATCCCCCCAATGAGGTCATTCATGTGGAGGAAGAAAGTTGCCTCATGGCTAAATCCTCCGAGGTATCATCCTCTAACCCCTCTATGCCTAACATATCTAGTGATCTAGGGGTTGATGATGCTAGTCTAAAAGTGAAACAAGAAATGCTAGAGTTTGATGATTTCATTCTCAACCTACAAGGTAACACTAAAAAGCATGTTTCAAATCTCATGGTTCGTATAGCTCAACAAAGTGATATTCTTGAGAAAAAGGGTCAAATAGAGAGAGAAGATTCTCTTGAAATCCATGCTCTTAAAAATGCTCTTGAGGAAAGTCAAGAAACTATAGCTTCTCTTGAGGAGAGGCTAGAAACTCTTGAAGAGCCTCAAGATAAAATTAACAAGCTCACAAAAGCTAGAGATCTTGCTAGGGCTAAGTCTAAAGTGCTTAAAAAGGAAAAGGCCCAATTTGAGGTTGATCACGAGAAACTTGCAAAAGATCTAGATGAACTAGACAAAGCTCACAAAGCTTTGAAGAGTGAATACACTCTCTTATCCAAGTCTTATGAGCAACTTCAAATTAGGCTTGCCTCATATGATGTGCCTAGTTCCTCTACTCCTTCATGTGATCATGCAAATGTTATTGAGGAAAATGCTAGGTTGAAGGATGAACTTGCTAAGGCCTCCTCTCCCCAAAGTAAATTTTCGTTGGATGATCTCTTGAGTAAGCAAAGATCAAACAATGGGAAGGAGGGACTTGGTTATGGGGCCAAGGCAAAGAAGGCAAACAAGCAAAAGGTCAAGCCCGCACAAGAGAAGAAGAAAGATATCACTAATGGTGAAGCCCCTAAGGGCAAAACCATGAATGATGATGATGCGGGAAATGCTAACCCTCACTATGTTTTATTTAAAGATTATTATGGTGATGTTTATGCTAAATATGTTGGCCCATATGATGGTCATGTTGCTTGGTCTATTTGGGTCCCAAAGACCCTTGTTGCTAACAAAAGAGGACCCATTGCGAAATGGGTACCTAAATCCAAGAATTGATCTCATGTAGGACTATGCCGCCGGAGGGTCAAAATGGGTACTTGATAGTGGATGTACAAGTCATATGACCGGCGGCAAGAACCTCGTCAAGGAGTTGAGGCCCAATATAAATAATATCACCGTCTCCTTTGGCGATAATTCTACATCCGAGGTAATGGGTTTTGGCAAGGTTGTGGTTGCACACAACATTACTCTTGTGGATTTCATGCTTGTCAAAACCCTTGGTTACAATTTGCTTTCCATTTCCGCCCTTGGCAAGATGGGTTTCGCCGTCTTTATTGATAATGATATTGTGGTCCTCTTGTGGAGCAAGACTCTAAAAGTCGCTTTCGTTGGGTATCGCGAACATAACTTGTATGTGGTGGACTTTTCGGGGACCACCACTTCAAGTGCGATGTGCCTATTCGGAAAGGCGGATGTGGGTTGGTGATGCGTGTAGTTGACACGTCCGTTGGGAACCCCAAGAAGAAGGTGTGATGCGCACAGCGGCAAGTTTCCCTCAGTAAGAAACCAAGGTTTAATCGAACCAGTAGGAGTCAAGAAGCACGTTGAAGGTTGATGGCGGCGGGATGTAGTGCGGCGCAACACCAGAGATTCCGGCGCCAACGTGGAACCTGCACAACACAACCAAAGTACTTTGCCCCAACGAAACAGTGAGGTTGTCAATCTCACCGGCTTGCTGTAACAAAGGATTAACCGTATTGTGTGGAAGATGATTGTTTGCAGAAAACAGTAAAACAAGTATTGCAGTAGATTGTATGCGATGTAAAGAATAGGACCGGGGTCCACAGTTCACTAGAGGTGTCTCTCCCATAAGATAAACAACATGTTGGGTGAACAAATTACAGTTGGGCAATTGACAAATAGAGAGGGCATAACAATGCACATACATATTATGATGAGTACTGTGAGATTTAATTGGGCATTACGACAAAGTACATAGACCGCTATCCAGCATGCATCTATGCCTAAAAAGTCCACCTTCAGGTTATCATCCGAACCCCCTCCAGTATTAAGTTGCTAACAACAGACAATTGCATTAAGTATTGCGCGTAATGTAATCAGTGACTACATCCTCGAACATAGCACCAATGTTTTATCCCTAGTGGCAACAGCACATCCATAATCTTAGAGGTTTCTCTCACTCCCCCAGATTCACGGAGACATGAACCCACTATCGAGCATAAATACTCCCTCTTGGAGTTACTAGCATCAACTTGGCCAGAGCATCTACTAATAACGGAGAGCATGCAAGATCATAAACAACACATAGACATAACTTTGATAATCAACATAACAAGTATTCTCTATTCATCGGATCCCAACAAACGCAACATATAGAATTATAGATAGATGATCTTGATCATGTTAGGCAGCTCACAAGATCCAACAATGAAGCACAATGAGGAGAAGACAACCATCTAGCTACTGCTATGGACCCATAGTCCAGGGGTAGACTACTCACTCATCACTCCGGAGGCGACCATGGCGGTGAAGAGTCCTCCGGGAGATGAATCCCCTCTCCGGCAGGGTGCCGGAGGAGATCTCCAGAATCCCCCGAGATGGGATTGGCGGCGGCGGCGTCTCAGTAAGGTTTTCCGTATCGTGGCTCTCGGTACTGGGGGTTTCGCGACGGAGGCTATTTGTAGGCGGAAGGGCAGGTAAAGAGGCGGCACGAGGGGCCCACACCATAGGTCGGCGCGGCCAGGGCTTGGGCCGCGCCGCCCTGTGGTTTGGCCACCTCGTGGCCCCACTTCGGCTCCTCTTCGGTCTTCTGGAAGCTTCGTGGCAAAATAGGACCCTGGGCGTTGATTTCGTCCAGTTCCGAGAATATTTCGTTACTAGGATTTCTGGAACCAAAAATAGCGTAAAACAAAGAATCGGCTCTTCGGCATCTTGTTAATAGGTTAGTTCCAGAAAATGCACGAATATGACATAAAGTGTGCATAAAACATGTAGATATCATCAATAATGTGGCATGGAACACAAGAAATTATCGATACGTCGGAGACGTATCAGTTGGTTGTGGCATCGCCGCCTAGCCCATGTCAACATGAGGACTTTGCAAAGTCTTCACAAGGGGAACCATATTGTGGGACTAATGGAAAATGTTTCTTTTGCCAAAGATCGTGTTTGTAGGGCTTGTGTTGAAGGCAAAATGCATGACTCTCCGCATCCAAGCAAGACTATCATCTCTTCCAAGAGGATCTTGGAGCTCCTTCATGTGGATCTCTTTGGTCCCGTTACTCATGCAAGCCTTGGTGCGAAGAAACATTGCTTGGTGATTGTTGATGACTACTCAAGATACACTTGGGTCTACTTTCTCAAGACGAAAGATGAGACTCAACAAATATTCATTGACTTTGCTACCGAGGTGCAACGCCAACACAACCTCCTCATTATGGCAATAAGAAGTGACAACGGCTCCGAGTTCAAGAACTATACACTCAATGATTTTCTTAGTGATGAGGGGATACATCATCAATATTCCGCTGCTTACACCCCTCAACAAAATGGTGTTGCGGAGAGGAAGAACCGGACTCTTATGGATATGGCAAGATCTATGATGGCGGAGTATAAATCCCGCTATAACTTTTGGGCCGAAGCCATCTCCACCGCTTGCCACTCTTCTAACCGGCTCTATCTCCGCAAGGGATTGAACAAGACTCCATATGAAATACTCACCGGCAACAAGCCCAACATCTCATACTTCAAGGTGTTCGGTTGTAAGTGTTTCTACAAAATCAAAGGAGTTCGTTTGTCTAAATTTGCTCCTAAAGCTTTGGAGGGTATATTTGTTGGTTACGGTGCCGAATCTCACACTTATAGAGTCTTTGATGTATCCTCCAGGATTATCATTGAATCTTGTAGTGTGAAGTTCGAAGAAAATGATGGCTCCCAAGTGGGGCAAGTTGATGTATGTGCAGGTGATGAAATACCTCAAGATGCCATAGTAAGAATGGGTGTGGGATTTTTCCGCCCCATTGAGGGACACGGTGTGGCGTCTCGGGAAGGACTATGCTCTACCACGGTGGAGCCCTCATCTTCTCAACATCAACAAACCCCATCTCTTGAAGCAAATAATGCACCAACCCAAGAACAAGAACAAAACCCTCCCTCTTGTGTGCAAGATCAAGGACAAGATCAAGGACAAGATCAACCACGGATTCATGATGGATCCGATGAATATCCTTTCAACATTCTACTCTCACCGGATAATGTCCAAGATCAAGCACATGAGGATGAGCAACCTCAAGTAATTGAGGAAGCTCAAGTTGAAGGTCAAGACGGGGACCCAAATGATCAAGTTGATCAAGTGACACCTCCAAGGCCAAGAAGAACCAAGGAGGAGATCGAGACCCGTCGACTAGCAAGAAGAGAAAGGCAACTTGAGCGTCTTGGACACACACATGACAAGGTTCTTGGTGATGTAAGGGCAAAAGTTTCCACAAGAAGGCAATTGGCTAACTTTAGCAATCATCATGCTTATATCTCCTTAGTGGAACCCAAGAAAGTATTTGAAGCCCTTGAAGATTCGGATTGGTTGGAAGCTATGCACGAGGAACTCAACAACTTCAAGCGCAACAAAGTGTGGACCTTAGTAAAGAAGCCAAAGGAGTGCCGCAATGTGATAGGCACTAAATGGATTTTCAAGAACAAGCAAGATGAGTTTGGAAATGTTGTGAGGAACAAGGCAAGATTGGTGGCTCAAGGGTTCTCTCAAGTTGAGAGAATTGACTTTGGAGAAACCTATGCTCCCGTGGCTCGCCTTGAGTCCATCCGTATCCTTCTTGCTTATGCATCGCATCATAACTTTAAGTTACAACAAATGGATGTGAAAAGTGCATTTCTTAATGGTCCATTGCATGAAGAGGTTTATGTTAAGCAACCCCCGGGGTTTGAGGATCTCAACTTTCCTAACCATGTCTACAAGCTTGATAAAGCACTCTATGGTCTCAAACAAACTCCTAGAGCTTGGTACGGGCACCTTAAAGAATTGTTGGTAGACCGTGGATTTGATGTTGGGCTAATCGATCCCACTCTTTTTACTAAGAGGGTCAATGGGGAGCTTTTCGTTTGCCAATTATATGTTGATGATATTATCTTTGGTTCTACTAACAAAGCTTTCAATGATGAATTTTCAAAGCTTATGACCGATAGGTTTGAGATGTCTATGATGGGAGAGATGAAGTTCTTCCTTGGTTTTGAGATCAAGCAATTGAGAGAAGGAACCTTCATCAATCAAGCAAAATATCTCCAAGACATGCTCAAGAGGTTCAAGATGACCGAGTTGAAGGGTGTGGCCACTCCTATGGTCACCAAATGTCATCTTGCACTAGATCCCAATGGTAAAGAGGTGGATCAAAAGGTATATCGCTCCATGATTGGATCCTTGCTTTACCTTTGTGCATCTAGACCGGACATAGTGTTGAGTGTTGGTGTGTGTGCAAGGTATCAAGCTTCTCCTAAGGAGAGCCACATGATGGCTCTCAAAAGAATCTTTCGATATTTGGTTGATACCCCAAGATATGGTATTTGGTACCCCAAAGGCTCAAGTTTTATTCTCAATGGATATACCGATGCGGATTGGGAGGGTGACAAGGATGATAGGAAATCAACTTCCGGGGCTTGCCAATTCCTTGGTAGGTCCTTGGTGTGTTGGTCTTCTAAGAAGCAAAATTGCATATCTCTCTCCACCGCCGAAGCCGAATATGTTGCCGCCGCAAGTGGATGCACTCAATTGTTATGGATGAGGCAAACTTTAAAGGAATACGGTGTCATTTGTGACAAAGTGCCTCTATTATGTGACAATGAAATTGCCATCAAGATTGCCTACAATCCGGTGCAACATTCAAGAACGAAGCATATTGAGATCCGGAATCATTTCATAAGGGATCATGTTGCCCGTGGTGATATTGAGCTTATCTATGTTCCTACCAAAGATCAACTTGCCGATATATTCACGAAGCCTCTTGATGAAGCAAGGTTCTCTTATTTGAGGAATGAGCTAAATATCATTGATTCAAGGAGTATAGCTTGACCATCTTGCAAACACACCTTTGTCTCAAAACTTTATTTGGTTTAGATGTGGGCATGGAAATAGGGGGAGTGCGGTTTAAATTATTGAGCTATCCTTCCCCCCATAATGCCAACATTAAGAAATCATTCTCTTTATATCATATGTTGATATGTGAGCTTCAATGATGAGTATTGGTTTGGACCCAAGATATATCTTCGCGGTGCCATACCATAACACTCATATATGGTGGCCAAGGCCACCACACTCTTCTTTGTGAAGAGTTGGAGTTATTCGGATCTTCATTGAGTTTTATTGACATCTCTTTGTTTATGGGAAATCACTCATTTTTGGCCTTCATTTGCATTTTATGTGCGAAAATGAGTGATCATGTACCATCTCACAGTTTGGCTCATCTGTCCTAAGCCTATCTCATCTAAGCCATATCCTTTTCCTTCTCCGAGTACACCACATTCTCTGTCAAAAATCGTGTCTGGCCCTGTTTTCAGTCCGACCGGAAGTTCCGGCCGTTTCGACCGGAAGTTCCGGCCTGATCCTTCTGGCCAGCACCTGTCTGCTGTCGCTGTTCCTGTTGGTGAAAATTTGGGGGGGCCGGAAGTTCCGGCTCCTACGAGCGGAACTTCCGCCCTTACGATTTTTTCACTTATCTGTCCGGAGTCGGGGAGGGAGCAGTTTCTGCCTCCCACTTCAATCCATCCAAGATCTAGTCTCTCTCTCTCTCTCACCCGTAAGGCGACTGCAGCTTCCTCCGGCCGGATCTCTCTTCTCCAGCGACCCCCGCCGGATCGGCTCCATGGATCGTCATCTCCTCCATGGCTCCCCCCGGTTTGTGCCCTCTCCCTCTCTATGTGTGGGTAGACCTCACTAGATGAACAATAGGGCATACTCTAGGCAATGCTATGGTAGATCTTCTCTAGATGCCTTTCCTTGACTAGATCATGCATAGGATGTTGTTGTAATGCTGTTAGACGAACCATTGCCACAGATCTGGTGAGAAACTGTGCTGTTTTTCGAACAGCCGGATGTTCCGGCTCCAAAGGCCGGAACTTCCGCCCCGAGGCGGAACTTCCGCCAGTTCTCACCGGAACTTCCGGCCTGGCAAATTTTTCTGCTGTTACCCAATATCCTGTGCAGGCTCTGGTTTTTGGCTTCCTTGCTAGTGTGCACTCATTTATCACTCCTATCATGTTGATTCCATCCCAGGTCCTTCCAAGAAGAGGAACAAAGGTCCCGTGGACGAGATTGAGGAAGAACTTGATCAAACTAGGCCATCCAAGCTCACCGCTTGTCAGCAATCTTCTCAAAGGCAAAAGTCATCCGCTGTTCGTGGCAAGAATGTCCATGTATCCGTGAAGAACATGCTATATCTTGAGTACAAGGAGCTCCGTGACATGAACCCTTACCTCACCCCTCGGAACAATAGGGTTGGGGATAAGCGGTTTCACAACAAGACTCAAGAGGAGATTTTCTATGAGGTGTATGTGCCATTCAAGAAGGGGGTAGCCCCGCAACATGCCATTGACACCGGGAAGATGGCCGCTTCTAGGTACTTTGAAGAAGCCTATGCTATGTGTGGCGAGTTTGGGCTCTACCCCATTATGGAGCTCAACAAGGACTATGATGTCGGGTTGATTCATCAATTCTATGCCACCGTCCATTTTCAATCGGATGAAGCTAAAACCTTCCGGTGGATGTCTCATGAAAGGCTACTTGAGTCTAACTTGGCTAAGTTTGGAAGTGCTCTTGGATACCCTCGACTCCCGGGCATAGATGCAAATGGTTGGAGGTGCCATGATAGCTCCTTTGCTCAAACAAGAGAAGTCTTGGAGCCCCTCTACATCAAAGGTTGGGGTATTCCGGGCAAGAGTGCGGATCTTCTCCCAACTTGGGACATTATGCTTCGAGTCTACCGGGAAACCATTGGACCTAAGGGTGGCAACCTTGATGAGCTACATCTCTATGAAGTGGATCTAATGGCAAACTCTTTTGCTAAAAGGGGCACCGGTGAGAGGCTTGATGTGATGGACTACATCTATCATGAGATGTGGTCATGTGTGATGGAGAAGAAGCTTCCCGTGTTTGCCCCATACATTATGAAGCTCATTGAGGACACTTGGGTTAGTACTTATGAGAGCTCCCTCATTCACTCCATTCCCCTCAGTGTCACATCCCATGAAGTGAAGGTTTTGAGGACCAAGCGCCACAACTCTCCGATAGAAGATGTTACTCCCATGGATGAGAAGCCACCAAGCTGGGCTTCTAAGCTTGCTCTCCGCATGAGACAGATCTTTTGCCTCACCTCTGCAGTCAACCACCGTCAGTATCAGCAGCATGCAGAAGCCAAGAAGTCTCGGGTTCGTCAGAAGAGCATCATGAGGGCTCTTGCGGTGGATGTGTCCCCTCCCGGATCCGAGGAGTACATCACTCCGGAGGAGGAGTGGGTCTCTCAGTATGGCATGCCTCTCCCTCCAGATGGTCTTGAGATCGAGTCTCCCCCGCACACTCCTCCCTACCCCGGCGCTCCATCGAACCTCCCTCCCGGCTGGGCTAACGCCGAACCTTGGGACGTGTAGTTTCTCCTTTCCCTTTTTGGTGCCTTGGTGCCAAAGGGGGAGAGTGAGAACCTTATTAGGTTGCTCTCCGTTGGGTATTTGCATGGGGGAGTCACAAGCTCGTGTTGGCTTTGATTTTTATCGCTTGTGATTCCATTTATCTTGTGGTGTCGAACTGTGTCCTAGTTTATTTGGCTTGTAAACTCTATCTATGTGTATGGTAAACTCCGTATGTGAGTCTTCCATGGTTATCTATGTGTGCATGATCTTATTATTCATATGCTTATCACTATATTGTATTGTGCATGATCTTATTGCTAACCCATGGAAGACGGTTGCAAGATATAGGGGGAGCTTCTTTTGTACCAATGCTCATATCTAGGGGGAGCTCCTCTACATCTTGCACATTGTTGGTTTACATACTTCATTCGTTGCAAATACTTGTGTTGTCATCAAACACCAAAAAGGGGGAGATTGAAAGAACATTTCCCGCCCTTTTGGGTTTTGTGTGTTTGATGTCAACACTAGGTATATATTTATGTGTGTTGATGTAGACAGGTACAAGTGTTCGGAATATATTTTTGCTCAGCGAGATGGTCTGCCAGTTCTGATGATCTGAAGGTCTTTTATCTCTGGCGGAAGTTCCGGCCCCAGCAGGCGGAACTTCCGCCCTGGTATGTTCTGCAGAAGCCCTGTCAGCGCAGTTTTCATTGCGGTTTTTGTTCCCTGGCCGGAAGTTCCGGCGCGAGTGGCCGGAAGTTCCGGTCAGCGGAACTTCCACCCAACCTCCAGGCAAGTTCCGGAAATGTGGAATTGTGGCTCAGTATAGTCTTGTAAGGTTTTCGGGCAATTCCGGAACTTGGCCGGAACTTGGCCGGAACTTCCGGTCACCGGAAGTTCCGCCCTAGTTCCGCCCAATCTTTTGTTGACCAGGTCATCTGAGGAAGAATCTTCCTGGCGGAAGTTCCGGCTCCCCTGGCCGGTACTTCCGGTGCCAGCCGGAACTTCCGGCCATCCTGGCCGGAACTTCCGGTCTTACGAGAAATGGTCCAAACGGTCAGATCTGAGAGCTCCAATCATATAAATAGCTCTCTTCTCCAAAGGGACAAGTTGCTCAATCATTGCACAAGAAATCTGCCAAGCTTCACCACCATTAGAGCCACCTCAAGAAACACAAGATTTGCAAGATCTCCTTCCTCCCCCAACCAAAGCTCTTGATCTTTGGAGATTCGAAGGAGAAGCCATCGATCTACATCCTCACCGAAGCGATTTTCATTTCCCCCTCATTTGTTTGAGGGATCTCATGCTAGTGTTCCTATTTGGTTCCCTAGTTGATTTGTGTTGATGTGTTGTTGTTGATTGTTGTATTGTTACAGATTTGGGAGCCTCCAATTCGGTTGTGGATGTGTGCCCCAAGAACCTTGTAAAGGCCCGGTTTCCGCCTCGAGGAAATCCCTTAGTGGAAGTGGGCTAGGCCTTCGTGGCGTTGCTCACAGGAGATCTGAGTGAAGCCTTCGTGGCTGTTGGTTTGGCTTGCGTAGCAACCACACTCCTCCAAACGTAGACGTACCTTCTTGCAAAGGAAGGGAACTACGGGAATCATCTCCGTGTCATCGCGTGCTCCACTCTCGGTTACCTCTATCCCATTCTATCTCCTATATATTGTGTAGCTATATCTTGCTTAGTTGATAACCTTGCCATATAGGTAAATTCACTTAGTTGCATGATACGTCTCCGACGTATCGATAATTTCTTGTGTTCCATGCCACATTATTGATAATATCTACATGTTTTATGCACACTTTATGTCATATTCGTGCATTTTCTGGAACTAACCTATTAACAAGATGCCGAAGTGCCGATTCTTTGTTTCTGCTGTTTTTGGTTTCAGAAGTCCTAGTAAAGAAATATTCTCGGAATTGGACGAAATCAACGCCCAGGGTCCTATTTTGCCACGAAGCTTCCAGAAGACCGAAGAGGAGACGAAGTGGGGCCACGAGGTGGCCAGACTATAGGGCGGCGCGGCCCAAGCCCTGGCCGCGCCGACCTATAGTGTGGGCCCCTCGTGTGGCCCCCTGACCTGCCCTTCCGCCTACTTAAGGTCTCCGTCGCGAAAACCCTACCGAGTTCGACGAAACCCGCAAAAACCTTCCAGAGCCGCCGCCATCGCGAAGCCAAGATCTGGGGGACAGGAGTCTCTGTTCCGGCACGCCGCCGGGACGGGGAAGTGCCCCCGGAAGGCTTCTCCATCGACACCACCGCCATCTTCACCGCCATCGCTGCCTCCATGATGAGGAGGGAGTAATCCACCCCCGAGGCTGAGGGCTCCGTTGTAGCTATGTGGTTCATCTCTCTCCCATGTACCTCAATACAATAATCTCATGAGCTGCTTTACATGATTGAGATTCATATGAGTTTTGTATCACTATTCATCTATGTGCTACTCTAGTGATGTTATTAAAGTAGTTTTATTCCTCCTGCACGGTGTAATGGTGACAGTGTGTGCATCCGTGTTAGTACTTGGCGTATGCTATGATTATGATCTCTTGTAGATTATGAAGTTAACTATTGCTATGATGGTATTGATGTGATCTATGCCTCCTACATAGTGTGAAGGTGACAGTGTGCATGCTATGTTAGTACTTGGTTTAGTCGTGTTGATCTTTCATGCACTCTAGGGTTATTTAAATATGAACATTGAATTGTGGAGCTTGTTAACTCCGGCATTGAGGGTTCGTGTAATCCTACGCAATGTGTTCATCATCCAACAAGAGAGTGTAGAGTATGCATTTATCTATTCTGTTATGTGATCAATGTTGAGAGTGTCCACTAGTGAAAGTCTGATCCCTAGGCCTTGTTCCTAAATACTGCTATCGCTGCTTGTTTCTTGTTTCTTTGCGTTACTACTGCTGCGTTACTACTGCTTGTTTACTGTCCTGGGCAAAGCACTTTTCTGGTGCCGTTGCCACTGCTCATATATATTCATACCACCTGTATTTCACTATCTCTTCGCCGAACTAGTGCACCTATTAGGTGTGTTGGGGACACAAGAGACTTCTTGCTTTGTGGTTGCAGGGTTGCATGAGAGGGATATCTTTGACCTCTTCCTCCCTGAGTTCGATAAACCTTGGGTGATCCACTTAAGGGAAAACTTGCTGCTGTTCTACAAACCTCTGCTCTTGGAGGCCCAACACTGTCTACAGGAAAAGGAGGGGGGCGTAGACATCAAGCTATTTTCTGGCGCCGTTGCCGGGGAGGAAAGGTAAAAGGTACTCACACTCCGGATCTCGGCTACTAAGCTATTTTCCGGCGCCGTTGTAAGTACTCGAAGCTATTTCCTTTAGATCCTGCAATTGCAACTTTTTGTTTCTTGTTTACACTAGTTTGGCATAATGGACAAAAATGAGCTTCTTATTCTATTTCCTGATTTAAGACATGGATGGTTTGATGCGAAAGTTAAAAAACCTATGGAACATATTAGTATGAACGCTTTGAACACCATTGTTGCTAATGCTATGGAAAATTCTAAGCTTGGGGAAGCTGGCTTTGATGAGCATGATATTTTTAGTCCCCCAAGCATTGAGGAGAAAATTTACTTTGATGATACTTTGCCTCCTATATTTGATGATGAGAATAATAATGATAGCTACTTTGTTGAATTTGCTCCCACTACAACTAATAAAATTGATTATGCTTATGTGGAGAGTAATGATACTTTTATGCATGTGAATAAGAATGATTTATGTGATACTTATATTGTTGAGTTTGTTCATGATGCCTCTGAAAGTTATTATGAGAGAGGGAAACATGGTTATATGCATCTTAATAATATTAAGTTTCCCCTCTTTATGTTGAGAATCTTGAAGTTACTCGTGTTTTATCGTCTTATGCTTGTCACTTTGTTCTTCATGAATTTATTTGTGTACAAGATTCCTTTTCATAGGAAGCATGTTAGGCTTAAATTTGTTTTGAACTTGCTTCTTGATGCTCTCTTTTGCTTCAACTACTATTTCTTGCGAGTGCATCATTAAAACTGCTGAGCCCATCTTAACGGCTATAAAAAAGAACTTCTTGGGAGATAACCCATGTGTTATTTTGCTACAGTACTTTGTTTTATATTTGTGTCTTGGAAGTTGTTTACTACTGTAGCAACCTCTCCTTATCTTAGTTTTGTGTTTTGTTGTGCCAAGTAAAGTCGTTGATAGTAAGGTTCATACTAGATTTGGATTACTGCGCAGAAACGGATTTCTTTGCTGTCACGAATCTGGGCAAAATTCTCTGTAGGTAACTCAGAAAATTATGCCAATTTACGTGAGTGATCCTCAGATACGTACGCAACTTTCATTCAATTTGAGCATTTTCATTTGAGCAAGTCTGGTGCCCTTTTAAAATTCGTCTTTACGGACTGTTCTGTTTTGACAGATTCTGCCTTTTATTTCGCATTGCCTCTTTTGCTATGTGGGATGGATTTCTTTGTTCCATTAACTTCCAGTAGCTTTGGGCAATGTCCAGAAGTGTTAAGAATGATTGTGTCACCTCTGAACATGTGAGTTTTTGATTATGCACTAACCCTCTAATGAGTTTGTTTCAATTTTGGTGTGGAGGAAGTTTTCAAGGGTCAAGAGAGGAGGATGATATATTATGATCAAGGAGAGTGAAAGCTCTAAGCTTGGGGATGCCCCGGTGGTTCACCCCTGCATATTCTAAGAAGACTCAAGCGTCTAAGCTTGGGGATGCCCAAGGCATCCCCTTCTTCATCGACAACATTATCAGGTTCCTCCCCTGAAACTATATTTTTATTCGGTCACATCTTATGTACTTTACTTGGAGCGTCGGTTTGTTTTTGTTTTTGTTTTGTTTGAATAAACTAGCAAAGTGGCCCTCGCAAATGCGAGGGCACCAATTATATAATTTTTTTGAAAAATAATTTAATGGTTTTGTATATGTTCATATTATGTGCTCTCGTCGGTCTTTGAAAGATTGTTGTTTTGGACACTGGTTTAGTCTTCAGATTTTGCTTGGGCACCTTCTTTTAAAGTTTGTTAATAACCCTTTAGCACAAAATATCAAACAAATAAATGTAATCATATGTATACTAAAACTATGACTTGCTTGTATCCATTTGTTTTTCCCCTAAGGATCGTATTTATTGAAAAAAAAACTATTAGTTTATTCTATGTAATGTCTCCAAATGCAATAACCGGAGAAAGGAAAACAAACACATATGAATATAAGTGTAAGCGTGTAATATTATGTCTGGTGGTGTTCTCAAAAAACATGCCTCTGACTCGAATAATAACCATAAGTACCAAGCATATATACGTGCTAAGCATGCAGTCGATCTAAGCTATATATGTACTCAAAAGTATCACAAACCTATATTCTTCCAGATAAAACAATTCATTATCCCTGAAAATAATTGTTCAAATTTGCACATGTTAAAACATAGGTTTTATTTTTCGTTGTAAAAAAATAATGTTTATTAGAAAGCACGATACAATGAAGCCGCAAAAATGTATATGCACGATAACTTTATGACAGTTGAATAGAGACATACCTTTTTATGCCCTCGCAATGTGAAATTCACTGAATTTTATACTGTTGGAGAATTTCATATATCGATCAGTGCAAATAATCAAGCTCTTCATGGTTACGTGTTTTGTTAATCTTGCTAGCGACTATGAATTTGTGGTGTGAACCCACATTTAAGAGAGAAAGGACTGAACCACACTTTCGTGACAGTGAACTGAACTCAAATACCAAACCCCAAATCTGTTTTGTATAAAGGTTAAATCATGTGTGCAGAAAGGTTTTAAATAAACATAATTAGTTTGGTAAAATTAGAAAACATCTTAGGTACGGAGTGGCTGGCATCAGTAAGAAGTCCCATGTGAGTATATATGTTTCCTCCCCTTTGCTCCATTGAGGTACCCCTTATTACTTTGCAAGCCTCTTTCTGCAAAAATTCAGCTAATAAGCAAAGAAGCACTACAATTGGAACAGAAACTGTCAACTATAGTTGAATAAGATCATAAGTAACTTGAACACTGGTTACTCCTAACATGTTGCGGCTTATATGAGCTACTGCACTTTCTAAAATGAATATGAGAGCAAGGAAGAAAAATTGCAAATTGGCTGAATGAAGTGTAAAAAACAATCCTAGTGAGTAGCGGTGTTACCAAATATATAATGACTATGTTGTGAAAGACATTCAGGTTTTCTTGGAGCAGAGGCTTTATCTTCTTCTATCAATGAAATGGAACTTTGGCTACTCTCTTTAGCAAAGAAAACTAATCTTTTAACTATCCGAGGATAAAAATGTTATTCATCACACTGAACAGCATCGTCGGACCAAGGTCATATCAGACGCACTGCATGAAAGATTAGAGGCTAGATATGTAAAGAGAAACAATTTCTGCTGGACGATCATCTTTTTTAGATAATGGATATCTGTATGTCGCATTTGTAATATCAGAAAAAATTGAGAAGATATGCATATTCACACATAAAAATAAATATATGTTGTAACAGTTATCCAAGGTTCATAGTTAGCCATTGACAAACAATTTACCTCAGTTCACGACACTTATTATGGATAGAAGGGAGTAACTGTTTCACCCAATATTCCTTCATGTGAATACATGTAAATTTAGTCAAAGTTAAGACATGTTTCATGGGATGGAGGGAGTATAACTGTTGATTCTTGTAAATTATGAGTACAGTGGTTGTATTCTCCTCTTGTCTAGCATATTTTGGCAAACTTGTCCCGAAACCCTTTCTTAATTAAAAAATCCGTGCACATATCACATTAATATGATAAATAATAGAAACTTCACAGTAGAATAACTTGTGCCAGTGATTCTCCATTGCACACGGCCTAAGTTTTTCCATGGTGGCATATATATAGCTAAATGCAACAATCTGGAAGAAAATAAGAGAAGCCAGAATAAACTGAATTTCATGGTGGCATACACATAGTTGCAACAAAGACTATATATAGTATGGAGGTAAACCCTTTCAGCTGAAAGCCCTCCCTGGTTTTCATGCTGTCATGCTTACACACAGCTGTCACAAAGACTGAATTTCATGGTGGCATAGACATAGCTGTCGCAAATACTGAATTTCACAAGCACTACATGACTTTTTATTAGGAGGCAAACACGCCATGGTCATGGTGTCAGGCATACTCGCACACTTCACTGGAAGCTGCGGACATCCTTTCTACTTCTGTAGTATAATGCTTATTTCTTAGAGCAACGTACCTAATCCTCTTGATGTGTAGCCACAGGCCCCCATCTTCAACTCCAACGCTCTCCTCTCCTCTCTCCATTAATGTGAACTGATCTCCAGAATAACACCAATAAAATCAGCAAATAAACAGATTGCTTGTCCCAAAACTGAAGGCCCACACGTGGAAACTTTGAAGATCGATCGTACCTCGCAAGTACTTCTGGGCTGCATAACAATCAGAGCATAGGTAAGTCAGTTGTTTTAATCTGAAGATATTTTACAGTAAACTAATTTACATTTACTTATGCTTAGTCAAAGTAGGATAATACAAAAAAATGCTGGATAAAAATGTTTTATTATTGCATAACCCAACACTCTGGTTATATTAAGCAGTAGCATCACCAGTACTCCTATGTTCAGTTTGAGCTCATGATTTATAATTCCAGGAAACTTTAGGTTGTTTAGGAACTCTTCTGAATATAGAATCATCACTTCAATTTACAGCTTTGTGTACACTGTCAGACGTACGGTAAATTGTGTCCTCACCTTCTAGTTTGTCCATTACATATTCACTGATCTTGTTGACCATTTTTTTTGTTCGACATATGATTGCTTTCTTCCAAGAATTGATTGTCCCAAATTTGGATGGATACTTTCCACCATTGTAAGATTATTTTTTTACTAAAAATGACAAAAAAATAGCATGGAAAATGTTGGCAAGTACAAAAACATAATACACCATGAGTAAATTCGAGTATAGTCGTAGCATGTACGCTTGCTAGCAGAAATAAAAATAGGTCCTGCTGTGTAAATGCAAGTTAGCATCAGAGAACATACTTTTCACAGGACTGAGTTTCTCTGTAGGAGACATGTATTGACTTGTATCCATTTCAATAGCTCCACAGTAGGAGAACCTTTGATGCGACTTCTGTTGTCTGATCTTTTAGGATATCACAATGCTATAGTAACAAAGGTGAGGATGTGTTAGATTGAATCTGCAACTAAAAAAAAATATTATAAATATATATAAGTTAGAGCTCATTTTGCTTTATTCTTGAAACTTCGGAAAGGAGGCAAAGCCCCTGGCATTGAAACAACCTATTAATTATAAAGAGGTAGTAACATGCAGAAGCTGCATACCGAAACTGTATCAGAATTCAGAAGGCAAGTAGATTTTATCTGCATTAAACATTCTTATAAAAGAATAGCACATCCGAATATACTGATATGTTAAGAGCAAACCCTCAACTATTGAGTGCTCCTACTCAATATTCGATGCCAAATTAGTGCTGCAATGTTGCTCCCGATTATGCTCTAGCACGACAGAATCGGCATCACGTGTTAAGAGCTAAGAATTGTTTGTCAAATATCAGTTTGGCCAAACTCTTGCTTCTTGAGTTACGAAATAGGTTCAGCAGATCAGTCCAATTTATTTGTCTGCAACTGCTAGCAAGAAAGAAAAAAAAAAGTTTACTCATACTAATGTGCAATACACACTAATGTGCAAAAATACTTGGAGTAGCTGAGAAAATGAGTTTACTGCTAGAGCAGTGTTTCAGTCCAGATGGGTGGAGTATCAAAAATCTGAAGGCTAGAAATATCGCTGCAGATGAGAAAAAACATACGAACCTCGGTTATACACAATATGTACTGGTACAGGCTGAGCTAAACATCTCCAATAATATCCTTTGCAACCTAAAGAGTACATATGACGAATCAAAATCCAATGTTGCAGATTATCTTCTAATTCTTATTTATTCAACACGGAATAACTGTAACATAATGGAGACATGTATCTGCGAAATTATTTCTAGAATTTCATATGAGGGATCAAATTTGCTTTGTAAGTTTACCTTTCAGGGAGAGAAAAAAATAACTCAAAGAAGAACAGAAGGAGACATGTATTGACTTGTATCCATTTCAATAGCTCCACAGTAGGAGAACCTTTGATGCGACTTCTGTTGTCTGATCTTTTAGGATATCACAATGCTATAGTAACAAAGCTGAGGATGTGTTAGATTGAATCTGCAACTAAAAAAAAATATTATAAATATATATAAGTTAGAGCTCATTTTGCTTTATTCTTGAAACTTCGGAAAGGAGGCAAAGCCCCTGGCATTGAAACAACCTATTAATTATAAAGAGGTAGTAACATGCAGAAGCTGCATACCGAAACTGTATCAGAATTCAGAAGGCAAGTAGATTTTATCTGCATTAAACATTCTTATAAAAGAATAGCACATCCGAATATACTGATATGTTAAGAGCAAACCCTCAACTATTGAGTGCTCCTACTCAATATTCGATGCCAAATTAGTGCTGCAATGTTGCTCCCGATTATGCTCTAGCACGACAGAATCGGCATCACGTGTTAAGAGCTAAGAATTGTTTGTCAAATATCAGTTTGGCCAAACTCTTGCTTCTTGAGTTACGAAATAGGTTCAGCAGATCAGTCCAATTTATTTGTCTGCAACTGCTAGCAAGAAAGATAAAAAAAAAGTTTACTCATACTAATGTGCAATACACACTAATGTGCAAAAATACTTGGAGTAGCTGAGAAAATGAGTTTACTGCTAGAGCAGTGTTTCAGTCCAGATGGGTGGAGTATCAAAAATCTGAAGGCTAGAAATATCGCTGCAGATGAGAAAAAACATACGAACCTCGGTTATACACAATATGTACTGGTACAGGCTGAGCTAAACATCTCCAATAATATCCTTTGCAACCTAAAGAGTACATATGACGAATCAAAATCCAATGTTGCAGATTATCTTCTAATTCTTATTTATTCAACACGGAATAACTGTAACATAATGGAGACATGTATCTGCGAAATTATTTCTAGAATTTCATATGAGGGATCAAATTTGCTTTGTAAGTTTACCTTTCAGGGAGAGAAAAAAATAACTCAAAGAAGAACAGAAGGTGAAATAGACTTATCGCCATAACAACTTAGCACGCAAACCTCGCACTTGCATCCGAGCTTCCTTTTCTCCGCACTTTGTTGGTTCGTCTTGCTGAGATATACCGGAGTATGCAGCTGAACTGTAGTTGTCTCGAGTGAACAAAGAGGTAAAATAAGGCTATGGCGACCATGTACCCAAAGCAGGTTAGTTGAAGAGCCATAGTCTTGATTCCTGATATAATATGCCTTCTTCTCATTAATCGTGCTGCAGTAGACACCATAACGGTTTATCAAATCTACAGCGCAACAATTGAGCACGTGCACACTCCTGGCCGATTGCTGCCGTTTTCTGCTCATAACACGAACGTGACCTTCATGAGTGATGATATGTCATCAATGGTACGTTTTTGATTTTGGGAAACCCAATAAGAGGGAGAATCATCTAATTACCTAGAACCACCATGGCGTTGGGATTAGGAAGGGGACAAATCGATGGTAAGATGAAACCTCCAAAGCAGATCGAGCTAGCTAATCCTTCCTTCCGATCTGCACTGCGATCGATACTGACGTATGTCCTCCGCCGTCTGGACAGCCGATCCATCTTTCAACCTCCTACACTCCCCGTCACATGCCAGTAATCTATACCTGCCTGTAGGACTTGGTGGAGGATGCGGCCGGCCGGCCGGCCGTGGTAGGCAAGTAGAAGAGAAGAAGGGCGATCGCTATACTAATGTCATCGTGAAAACCTAGGGAACGTGAGGAGGTGTTCGGTCTATAAGGTCGGGTCGGGTCGTGCGTGATTATTTCTTAGGAGCATCCATCGGCTAATATTTGATAGTTGCTAGAGGACCCACCAGATTAACGGCTTGATGTTTCTAATTATTGTGGGATTTTCTAGCTAATTCTCTTTTTTCTGGTTAACCCTTAATGTACTTTTAATATATAATAGATGCCTGTATGGGAGAGAGACACGCTCCGCTGTTGCATATGGACAAGTATGCCCTTAGGCTTTACTCATAGTATTCATGGCGAAGTTTCTTCTTTGTTAAATTGTTATATGGTTGGAATTGGAAAATGATACATGTAGTAATTGCTAAAATGTCTTGGATAATGTGATACTTGGCAATTGTTGTGCTCATGTTTAAGCTCTTGCATCATATACTTTGCACCCATAATGAAGAAACACCTAGAGCTTGCTAATTTGGTTTGCATATTTGGTCTCTCTAAAGTCTAGATAATTTCTAGTATTGAGTTTTGAACAACAAGGAAGACGGTGTAGATTCTTATAATGTTTACAATATGTCTTTTATGTGAGTTTTGCTGCACCGGTTCATCCTTGTGTTTGTTTCAAATAACCTTGCTAGCCTAAGCCTTGTATCGAGAGGGAATACTTCTCATGCATCCAAAATCCTTGAGCCAACCACTATGCCATTTGTGTCCACCATACCTACCTACTACATGGTATTTCTCCGCCATTCCAAAGTAAATTGCTTGAGTGCTACCTTTAAATTTCCATCATTCGCCTTTGCAATATATAGCTCATGGGACAAAATAGCCTTAAAAACTATTGTGGTATTGAATATGTACTTATGCACTTTATCTCTTATTAAGTTGTTTGTTGTGCGATAACCATGTTCCTGGGGACGCCATCAACTCTTTGTTGAATATCATGTGAGTTGCTATGCATGTTCGTCTTGTCTGAAGTAAGGGCGGTTTTCACAACCAAATGGTTTGAGTATGCATACTGTTAGAGAAGAACATTGGGCCGCTAACTAAAGCCATGAATCATGGTGGAAGTTTCAGTTTGGACATAAAACCTCAATCTCTTATGAGAATATTAACTGTTATTGAATGCTTAAGCATTAAAAGAGGAGTCCATTATCTATTGTCTATGTTGTCCCGGTATGGGTGTCTAAGTTGAAGAATGATCAAAAGCGAGAAATCCAATGCGAACTTTCTCCTTAGACCCTTGTACAGGCGGCATAGAGGTACCCCTTTGTGACACTTGGTTGAAACATATGTTATGCAATGATGATCAGTGTTAACCCAAGCTAATTAGGACAAGGTGTGAGCACTATTAGTACACTATGCATGAGGCTTGCAACTTGTAAGATATAATTTACATGATACATATGCTTTATTACTACCGTTGACAAAATTGTTTCATGTTTTTAAAATAAAAGCTCTAGCACAAATATAGCAATCGATGCTTTCCTCTTTGAAGGACCTTTCTTTTACTTTTATGTTGAGTCAGTTCACCTATTTCTCTCCACCTCAAGAAGCAAACACTTGTGTGAACTGTGCATTGATTCTTACATACTTGCATATTGCACTTATTATATTACTCTATGTTGACGATTATCCATGAGATATACATGTTATAAGTTGAAAGCAACCGCTGAAACTTAATCTTCCTTTGTGTTGCTTCAATACTTTTACTTTGATTTATTGCTTTATGAGTTAACTCTTATGCAAGACTTATTGATGCTTGTCTTGAAGTGCTATTCATGAAAAGTCTTTGCTTTATGATTCACTTGTTTACTCATGTCATTACCATTGTTTTGATCGCTGCATTCATTACATATGTTTACAAATAGTATGATCAAGGTTATGATGGCATGTCACTCCAGAAATTATCTTTGTTATCGTTTTACCTGCTCGGGACGAGCAGAACTAAGCTTGGGGATGCTGATACGTCTCCAACGTATCGATAATTTCTTGTGTTCCATGCCACATTATTGATAATATCTACATGTTTTATGCACACTTTATGTCATATTCGTGCATTTTCTAGAACTAACCTATTAACAAGATGCCGAAGTGCCAGTTGCTGTTTTCTGCTGTTTTTGGTTTCAGAAATCCTAGTAAAGAAATATTCTCGGAATTGGACGAAATCAACGCCCAGGGTCCTATTTTGCCACGAAGCTTCCAGAAGACCGAAGAGGAGACGAAGTGGGGCCACGAGGTGGCCAGACTATAGGGCGGCGCGGCCCAAGCCCTGGCCGCGCCGACCTATAGTGTGGGCCCCTCGTGTGGCCCCCTGACCTGCCCTTCCGCCTACTTAAGGTCTCCGTCGCGAAAACCCTACCGAGTTCGACGAAACCCGCAAAAACCTTCCAGAGCCGCCGCCATCGCGAAGCCAAGATCTGGGGGACAGGAGTCTCTGTTCCGGCACGCCGCCGGGACGGGGAAGTGCCCCCGGAAGGCTTCTCCATCGACACCACCGCCATCTTCACCGCCATCGCTGCCTCCATGATGAGGAGGGAGTAATCCACCCCCGAGGCTGAGGGCTCCGCTGTAGCTATGTGGTTCATCTCTCTCCCATGTACCTCAATACAATAATCTCATGAGCTGCTTTACATGATTGAGATTCATATGAGTTTTGTATCACTATTCATCTATGTGCTACTCTAGTGATGTTATTAAAGTAGTTTTATTCCTCCTGCACGGTGTAATGGTGACAGTGTGTGCATCCGTGTTAGTACTTGGCGTATGCTATGATTATGATCTCTTGTAGATTATGAAGTTAACTATTGCTATGATGGTATTGATGTGATCTATGCCTCCTACATAGTGTGAAGGTGACAGTGTGCATGCTATGTTAGTACTTGGTTTAGTCGTGTTGATCTTTCATGCACTCTAGGGTTATTTAAATATGAACATTGAATTGTGGAGCTTGTTAACTCCGGCATTGAGGGTTCGTGTAATCCTACGCAATGTGTTCATCATCCAACAAGAGAGTGTAGAGTATGCATTTATCTATTCTGTTATGTGATCAATGTTGAGAGTGTCCACTAGTGAAAGTCTGATCCCTAGGCCTTGTTCCTAAATACTGCTATCGCTGCTTGTTTACTGTTTTACTGCGTTACTACTGCTGCGTTACTACTGCTTGTTTACTGTCCTGGGCAAAGCACTTTTCTGGTGCCGTTGCCACTGCTCATATATATTCATACTACCTGTATTTCACTATCTCTTCGCCGAACTAGTGCACCTATTAGGTGTGTTGGGGACACAAGAGACTTCTTGCTTTGTGGTTGCAGGGTTGCATGAGAGGGATATCTTTGACCTCTTCCTCCCTGAGTTCGATAAACCTTGGGTGATCCACTTAAGGGAAAACTTGCTGCTGTTCTACAAACCTCTGCTCTTGGAGGCCCAACACTGTCTACAGGAAAAGGAGGGGGGCGTAGACATCATTGCATATCTAGAGAATTTACCTTTGTGTCAAGCCTAAATTGAAAAAGAACTAAAAATTGGTTAGCACCTATTCACCCCCCTCTAGGTGCGGCATACGATCCTTTCACCTACTTCGAATGTCGCTCACGGGATCTTCGTTCTCCATTTCCGGGACGTCATCCCCTTGTGTTCGTGTTGTTGCACGTGCTGCTTCATGTACATAAACCTCATCTTCGTCACACCTATTAAACTCCTTATCACGCAATTTGCTATCACGGATAAAATTATGCAATGCTATGCAACTAGGATGATATGCTTCTGTGTACGAGGTAACAAACTCGGCATCGCCTTCGATATACGCCACTTTTGTTTCATGACTCCAAATGCACGCTCAATGGCATTGCCAAGAGATGAATGCAAAAAATTGAACATCTCATACTGTCCTTATGTTGCACATCCATGACAAAGACGAAGACACATGTTTTATGTTTTTTTATGTTTATAGAAATTATGGGTAAGAAGTGAGCCTAGCTGAATTGGTTAGGGAAGTGGATGTACAAACTCAGCCGCCCAAGTTCAAGTCTTGAGGGATGTGGATTTGGGTTCTTAAAAAAATTAACCATAGAGGTTTTCTCTGCCGTATTCCTTTCAAAGAAAATATATAGAAATTATGGGTGGACAGAAACTGAAACTAATTTTACAAACCGTGTAAACTGGTTGGTAATGAGCCAGTTCATTTTTTTTTGACCAACTCAAATCCAAACTTTTAGTCTAGTTAAAAAAATACCTATCACAAAACGGTGAAACCAGCCAACCGTATTTACCCACCCCTACGAGAAATGTTGCAAAATGTGTGAACAAACCACCACCAACTAAAAATTTATAAGTAGGAGAATTAAAGCCAACAAAGTTGCCAAGTTAAGTAAAATTGGAGCAAATACAAAAAGATGATGTAATCGGGTTAGCGTATCTCCAATAGATGATATAAAATAGGCTTAGAGCTCAAGTAACTATTTTTTTGGGCATTTTGGGCCCAAAATCGTGCTTCAGTAAGTGCCCTATGTGTATTTGGTGATACAAAATGGATTTGCCACTCGTGCTGCAAATCTAGGGTACGCCAAGGCCGCCACAAAATAAAAAGGCAGCCACGCGCAACCCAACCGCCTAGTTGATATGTCCACGCGTCCCTCCCACAGCCACCACTATTGCGCCGACACCGAATCCGGCAGCCATCGGCCCCGCTGCTTTGATTTCTCGCCCTATATATTTGAATGGCTAGCTATGTTACTTTTGGGCTGTTGAGCAAACTATAAATGATAATAACATATATATACGTAGCAAGCAGTCGACTCTACACCTTTCGTTTTTTGCTCCGACATACTCCCTCGAATCCAATGAATAAGACACCCACATTTTTCGTGTTTTATCTTTGACCAAAAATTAATCTATGTGTATAAATAATATTTGATATAAAATCGGTACCGTTAGAAAGTATTTTGCAATAAGATTCTAACAATGATAATTATATACAACTAATTCAATATATTTTTGTTTAATTTATTCGGTCAAAGTTCACCTAAAAATGTGGGCACCCCTTATTCATTTGAACTGAGGTAGTAGTGAGGTAGTAGCTTGAACTGCTGCCTTGAACGAGACATAAATATATCATGGCAGCCAACTACTCTTGGTGTTAGTGACCATGAACTCTACAAGATTCTTTAATGGTTTAAATAAAGACAACCACCGCAAACTGATGCTCAACGAAATGATGAAACAATCATACAACGGGTTATACAATTTCAATGGATATATTTCGTTTAACGAACGATAGTAAATTCATTTTCACTTATAAAACAAGAGAGCACTGAAATAGTTTAAAAAATTAGCATACTCGAGCGAGTTCAGAAGAACGGATTATACTTCCTTCGTCCCAAAAAGAATGTTGCAGAGTTATAGATACATTCAAATTTAGGCAAATCCGCGATATATTATTCTGAATGAGGGGGTATTAGCTATGGAAGATATGGATGTTGTCGAATGATAACAGTGTGCATGGCTGCCAAGGTTTAGTGATTCATATATTACGTAGGTTCCTGCGAAATTTAAAGAGTTTGTCCATTTGGGTTTAAAGTTGTCCGAGCGAGCTAATTATATCGGGTGGGCGATATTTGGTGCTCCCTCATGATCTATTTGGACCACGAGGAATGATTTAGTTTTCAACAACAAAGTTTTTACATGCCCTCTTAGAAATTTCTATAAAATGCTTAATTTTATTTCACATTGGACCAACATGTTGCTGTCGCAGCAGGAAGGTGACTATTGAAATATGTTGAAGAGTGTGAAGTTGATGTCAAGAAGTTTGCATCTTTTGGTGGGTCCTAGGCACGGATTTGGTTGATTAGTGATTTAGCTAAGTTTAGGTCCTAAACCCTAAACTGGAGGTTGGTCTCTTCTCTTGCTTTTGTTTTGGATGCTTGTTTTCGGTTTCTCTGCACAAAACTGGTATCCTCAGTGCGATCTTGAGTCCTTGACATTTGGTGCTTTCTACAAAAGCAGACCCGTGCCCCTTTCCTCTAGTAAAAATTCTGAGACATATATCATAAAATCCAAACTACTTCAACTCATGAATGGTAGCCAAAATCCTTGCATTTCGGTTGGGGCCCGTCATGAATGACCTTATTTCGGATGCTTAAAGCCCCTTCATCAAGAAAAGGAGCATACATGAAAGCCATAAGAGCAAGACACCGGACCTACTCTTCAAGCTTTATATCAAGAAGGCTTTTGATTCTATTCATTGGGTACATAATGGACCTTCTTCAATGCCGAAGCTTCTCAAGCCGTTTAGCAGTTGGATCCCGCCTTGCTCACTACCTCCTGTTTCACGCGTGTGTGCTTCTCCATTGTGCATGGTCGGGGACTCCGGCAAGGAAATCATCTCTATCACCACTCTTATTCGTTCTTGCCATTGACCTTCTCACCCAAATTCTAGGCATGGCCACTTGGCATGTTCTTCTTCACAAGCGTCGGGGCGAGGGAACTATCCTTAGGACAACTCTTTATGTGGATGATGTGATGGTCTTTGTTGCTCCTATTAATGAGGACATCCACAGCTTGGCAGCCATTCATGAGAGTTTTGGTGAGACCACCGGGTTATGCACAAACTTCCGAAAGAGCTCCGTTGTCCCTATAAGATGCGGAGGCATCAACCTTGAAGGCATTCCGGCATCACGTGCAACCTTTACCATGAAATACCTTCGGTTTCCTCTCTCGGTTTGGCGACTATAACGGGTGGATTTTAAACATTTTTAAGATAAATTTGCCGTGAAGCTCCCTTCTTGGAATGGCAAACTCATCACCATGGACGGCCGCACGGCTCTTGTTAACCTCACAAGACACCTAGTATCTCACCCCTCTTATCGTCTCGCCCGAGACCTTCAAGTTCATCAAAAAATCAAAAGATCTTTCGTATGGTCCGACCAAGGAAACCACTACCGGAGAAAAAAAAGCAAAGTTAATTGGGAAACGATTTGTCACCCCACAAAACTTGGAGGGCTTGGGGTCAAAAACTTGGACAAATTTTCCACGGCCCTTCGGTTTAGTTGGCCTTGGCTTGAGTGGAAGGCCTCCACAAAAATTTGGGTCGGATACAACAACCCTTGCTCCGAGAAGGACATGTATATATTCTACACCGCCACAACCATCACCGTTGGCAATGGGTGCAAGACACCATTTTGGAACGCTCCTTGGCTTGATGGAATCCGTTTGCCACATATTCGTTGAATGTAGATTCTCCTTCCGGCTTTGGAGCTACATTCAAGAATGGTTGCACATCCCCGAAGTCCAACCAAACCAATGGGGTGATTTTTCAATCGAGCTTTGGTGGCGCACCATGACGAGCAGCCACATGCCTAATTGTAAAACCATTGCCTCCCTCGTAATCCTTGTCACTTGGGAGATTTGGAACGAGCGTAACGCAAGGGTCTTCAACAACAAATATGGACGCCTCTAGTTATTTTAGATAGGATAAAAAGGGAAGCCCGCATGTGGTTTACCGTGGGAGCTAAGCATTTTGGGTCAAATCATGCCGGGAGAGTTCCTTGTTTGCATTTATTCGGTGCGGACTATCATGTCAAAACATTTATTCTCAATTAGTATATTGGGGCAAAGCTTTTGTCGCATTTTTTATAAAAAAAAGACTACTTCAACTGTTGATGACAGCACCATAAAATCTACTAGATTCTATAATGGTTTAAATAAAATCCTAAGACCGCATTTGATACCTCAACCAGTTGATAAGAAAACATAAAATGGGTTATACAATTTCTATGAATGTTTGATCAATGAACAATAACTATGAATGTTAGCTCTACGACTGGCTCATGAGCCTTGCGCAGCGGCATCGGCGGGAGGATCAGAAATTCAGGCTCCACGACTGGCAGTCACAGCCTTCATTTCAGATGCCCTCCAACCAATAGTTTCTACCACGCACACCCGATAACCCACAAGTCGCATCACGTCGCGTGGGATTGAGATGCCTGAGAGTGAGAACACCAAAAAAAAAACGTGGAGCTTCAGGCCAGCAGCACCAAACCAATGCCTCCTGCTCTCGTCGCTCTGCACACCGTCAGTTCATTTCAGAGAGGGCGTGAGTGACACCGGCCACTACTACACTACGTGGAATGTGTGTCGGCACCATTTTTACAAGTGTCATCGTCGAACATAATCTTTTCTGGATCCGTTGATCACCACGGAAAGCTTCTGCAATTTTCTAATTGTAGCGTAGCTGTATGAGACTCTGAACTGTCCTTGTCTCTGAGGCAAGGAGAGCTCCTCCTTTTGACTGAGAGAAGTAGTTTTCTTTCTTCGGGAATTTGACTGAAGTGGTTGAGCTTGAGCATGCATGATTCGATGGAGTAGAGATCCATGCTTACTAGTATATAGTTACTTTCCTCTGAAGGAAGCAAAGGCCCCGACTTGATTTTTCTTGTCTAAAAAAGATTAAGGATCAGGGTCTTTTTTTTTTTTTTTTTTTTTTTTTGCTATGCACCGTGCGTGTGCATAACGTGTTGTGCTAATCGATCCGGTATAGCCGGCGAAAAGCTAGCGCGTGTGCACTTTCTCCAGGACGCAAACAAAAATATTGAACAAAATATAAGATGTATGCAACACCTCTTGTCTTGTTGTGGCGGAAATCTGCGACAAGGCTAGCTGTTTCATCTTAGCTTTTGTTAAAACCTAGTCATGGTAAGAGCATTTCTAGTAGAGTCTGAAAAAGTTGAAACCGAAAACGTGGTATTCAGTCTTCCGAAAACGTGAGTTTGTTCTATTTTGGTAGTGGCGTAGAACAGAAATCGTAAAATACGAAATTAAAATTCTCGCGGGAGAATTCATCGATGAACACATATAGATGATAGTTCTAGCTCCGATTGAGCACGGAATTTTACATAATACGAACTAATAAGCTAAATTAAATACTATCCGCAGCGGCGCAAGCTAATTTTGCCCAAAATTAGGCCCCGGCGGCCTCTACGCACGGTGGCGGAGGTGGTGGCGGTGGAAGGCGAGGCGGCGGACACATGGAGCTCCTACTCCGCGTTGAGCTCGACGATCTCCAGCTTCACGCGGTAGACACGTTCTTCTCGGCGCGCCGCCTCGTTGTCCCGGGCTTGACGGACGGCGTCGGCCTCCTCGCGGCGCCAGCGGGCTCGGGCCTCCGCGTCGAATATGGCCTCCACCTGAGCGACGACCGCCGCCTCCTCCTCCTCGTCGTCGTGGACGTAGTCCCTGGCGGACAGGACCGTCCTCGCCGGGTGCGCGACAACATCACTCTTCGCCTCCTCCTCCTCGGATGAAGGGGGCGGCGCGAACCGCCGGAGGAGGACCCCTCGCCTCCGAGCGTGTACTTGGCGAGCTTCCCGGGGGCGTGAGCCCCCAGTTGGTCCACCGGCGGGCGGAGCTACCGCGGCTTGCCATGCGGAGCTACCGCGGCTTGCCATGCGGACCTCTACGGGTGGCGATGCGGCGGATGGGAGATGGCAATTGCTCGTCGGAGTTGGCATAGCGAGGCGGCGGAGCGGCGGCAGCGGCGGAGGGGAGTAGGGTTTGCCAACCGAACTCCCCTCCGCAGCCCCTTTTAATACGGGGCGTGCGGGGAGTTTCTCGGACCACTGAACTTATTTTACGGGCCAGCCCATCGATTCGGGCTCCGTTCTATGCCACATTCAGCCCGAACCTCTAAATCCGCTGAAAAAATTCGGTTCCGATGAAATTTACGGGCTCTGTTAGAGATGCTCTAAGGAGGTAGGGTAAGGGGAGGGTGGACAGTGTGCCTCTACACTCTACAACAAGTTTGTCTAATAGACTCCTAAAGACGAGAAATGACTTTGTCCCATGCATAGGATATTGATCCGTGCATAAAACCACTATATGCTTCGTTGCGAATCATCAC
Organism: Lolium perenne; assembly: GCF_019359855.2. NCBI lineage: Eukaryota > Viridiplantae > Streptophyta > Magnoliopsida > Poales > Poaceae > Lolium > Lolium perenne. Next base: position 68,294,683 of record NC_067247.2, read on the forward strand.
GTCTCAGTTATCCGAAACATAGCCAAACTTAATGAAACGTAGAAGCATGGATCTTAAAGCTGAAGACTGTGTGAATCCGATAGGGACCAAATGCGCATGAGTGCATGACCTCCCATGTACGGAACAATTGCTGCTCTCACCTGAAGACTCTTCTTGTCACAGGGTCATAGCTCACTGCCGGGTACCGGTGGCGAACATGGAGTCACTCACAGCCTCTCAGCCTAGATGACCTCACAAATCACAACATACCCCACGAGTCGCATCAGATCGGGATACGTGAGCGAACACCAAAAGGCCGTGACACTTCAGGGCTTTACCCAAACGTCTTGTGCTCAGTCCAAACGCGCTGTGCACACCGTCGGTTCACTTCACAAGTGAGCGAGCGACACCACCGGCCAGAACGTGTCGGCAACATTTTGTTTTACCTTGCCTTTTCCCTCATTCTCCATCTCGTCTAAGCAGCACCTTGGTTGTTTCCAAGTGTCCATGGCCGAACATATATTTTCTGGATCAGTCGATCATCTTGGACAGCTTCTGCAATTTTCTAATCGAAGTGTAGCTGTATCTGAAGTGTCGTTGTCTTTGTGATGCAAGGAGCTGAGCTCCTCCCTTTGACTGAGCCGGGCGGCCCGGTGGGCATGCATGATTCAGTGGAGTAGATCGAGATTTTCAGGGCTTGCTTTGCTCTGAAGAAAGCATATATATTGATCTCGACTTGACATTTTTTTTCCTAAAAAGGGATCAGGGTCATGATTTTCATGCCAGCCGCTCTGTGTCTATGCACATCGATCATCTAAAAATCATGACCATCCTGGGTGTTGCCCTGATTTGGTAGAGCCGACGAAACGCTAGCACGACTGCACGTGTCCACTTTCTCCAGGACGCAAAGGAAACTAAGTAGTAGCCTATGTTCACTCATAAGATGTTTTAGGTTTTTTTTCCGAAGATACATGTATTTGACAAGTTTTAGCTTGTAGTTTCACTCATTTTAATTTGTATCTAATTCACATTAAATATCTAAAGCATTTTATAATAGTGAACGGTAATAGGCAACAAGTGTCAAGCTAATTACATGCACGCACTACGAAAAAATCCAGCTTTACCGTGTCCCAAAAAGACACGACAAAGGCAGTTCGAAACACGGCAAAGTGTTCGCCGTGTCTCGGCGCACGGCAAAGGCCACATGACGAAAATCGGCACGCCAAAAAACCTTTGCCGTGTATTTTTTTATCTGCAACACGGCCAAGGGGTTTTCGTGTGCCTCTCTACCCAAAACACGGCAAAAAATAACTTGCCGTATGCAAGGTTTTTTTTTTTGTCTTTGGGTAGCATCAGACAAACTAGTAATACATGACAGATATACGACACTGGTAGTATCATCCTCTCTTGTCTCTTGAATTGAGTGGCTCACTTGCTCTCCGCAGGTGAGGTGAACACTGGTAGAGTGGTAGTATCATCCTCTCTTATTTCGGCACGTGCGTTGTGGGTGTGGATATAGCTAGCGGAAGATCTACAACCGCTCGGCAGCCCTGCCCAGTTCGATGATCAGAGGGATCGATCGAGGTCAAGAACAGCGCATCTGGATAACGACTGTCGGTTTCTTAACCAAATTCCTCATGTGGAAATTAAACTCTAGATTTTAAGGCCGTGTGCATACACCTTGTAACGTAATTAAGTTTAACATATTGGATCGATCAAAAGTTACATATTGAAGATAGAATCATAGAACCAAACACAAGAAGAGAGGTAGACACTAATTGTGTGCGTAGTTTCTGCCTCAACAAAATATACTACTGGAGTACGTACTGGTACTAGCTAGCGCGCGTACGTGCTTGTGTCGAGGCAAGGAAGACGTAGGCCGGAGCATCCTCATGACAAGAACCAAGCATTGAGCTTGGCATGCCGGTCGGCGGTCGCCAGCCGCCCGCGCACGTACGTCCTCCTGGGACCGGTCGATTAGAAACCGATCGACAGCGGCGCCGACGCCGACGTCGCTGCCACTGTCCGCCGCGACGAGGACGAGGTCAAGCTGGCCCGGGGCTTCCCAGATGCGGTGCGCCTGAGCATCTGGCACATGCCCTCGGCGACGCGCTCCGCCGGGTCGCCGCGCTTGAGCATGCGGCAGAAGGCCATGTGCGCGCGCACGGCCTCCTCCACGCCGACCGGCGCCGCTCGCTTGCTGCGTCCGGCCTCGTACTTGACGGACTCGGAGCACAGCCCGCAGAGCCACCGGCCGCCGAAGTAGTCCCTGACGCCGCCGATGTACTCGCCGGTGCACTCCTCCTCCAGCCCGCAGCACTCGCAGCTCACCACCGCTGACTCCACCGCCTCCATGTTCGATACAGGAGATCTATATCTTGGCTTGGGAGGCCAATTTGGAAGAGAAGCCGGTGGTTATGAAGAATTCGACGAGGAAGAAGAAGAAGTAGTATATGTGCTTTTCGTGGTGTGCTCTTCTTGTGCGTCAGTAGGTTCATTTATATGTCGTTCAGGGGTAGCTCTCGCTGTCGCGGCGACCGGGACCTGAGCGCAATGTTTCCTCGGAGAAATTTGTTTTGTCGCACGGAGTCGCGGCCCCTGCTCATCACCGGCCGGTCAGGTCCCATCAGGTGCCTGTTGCCATGTTCCGCTATACTCTGGGTGCTACCCGTTCCTCGCATAATTTAATTTCTGCCCTGACGAGAAGGGACAGAAGAACATTTCGCACCTCCAGCTAGCTAGGCAGCTGCTTGCCTGCTTCATATAGTCAAAGAGGCCCGATCGATCGCGCACTGCTCTCAGAATCTCGATCCATGAAGTGATGAGAGCCATATCGATCTCAGAGTAAATTCAGTGTACGATCAAATTTCCGCGTGCTTTTCTCTTTCGATAGACCGCACCTTAATTGGCATTTGGTGACTTTGCATATATAATTGTCACGTTTGGATTGACCTTGATTACTTCCAAGTCGGTGACTGCGCGCGGAAGAACTCATCTCTGCCCTAGATCACAGGACAGATCGGCAGCAACAGCCCAGCTACGTACACCTCTTAATTCCGTCATATACCCGTTCTTGCTTCTGCCAAATGCGCAAGTGGAACCAAATACGGAGTATATGAAACATGTAGTAGATAAACACGTTTCAGATTTAGCTTTTTGTCACACTTTTGGGCTTCCTCAGACGATAATTTTGTCACTCCATTCTTCTCCGTCGTCTTTTTTTTTTTTGCTCCAGCATGGGAGGAGACGAGCGGTGGCAACCGAGGGTATAGATTTTAAATTAATCCTACTAGATCCCTAAAATCTCCTCATCCTCTAAAAATTTGCGAAGTTTCATCGTGCTCCCCACCTACCGACACCGCCCACCTGACCATGCTATTACCATGTTTGTTCGTCTCCTTCTGTTGGACCACCGCCATATTCCTTCTCAACGACCAATTCTTGTCCATGACACTCCTCGTTGCCCCACATGAGCTTCCGACGTCCCACCGCCGTCATTGTCGCCGCCCTGCGTGATCTCACGATGCACTCTGTGCATTCCTATGGTGCATGAGGTGCAAATGAAAATGTGACTCCACCCGGACACAGCGATGCCTCAACTCGTCCTATGCGAGATCCCTTCTGCCTCATGCAGAGCTCCCGATGCCAGTTGTAGCCACTTATTTCCCAAGAGGAGCTATATGTGGGGCTCAATGCATCGTCTACATTCTTCTCTCCATGTTGATAGTCCTCGCCCAACCTTCTCTCCCATGTACCCTCAACACCTCTTCCGATGATGCTTCTGAATGTCAAGGGATATTTTGTACACATTGCAGATAATAAGAAAGCCAGTGAAAGACACTTCACACCTAAGAGAAGGCTTGGGTTTAGTGCATTCCATAAGGTATCAGCAACAATGCAAGTGATCACACATCGTATGGGGACTACTTGGGTAGGATCTAGGCTTACTTAGGGTATATGAGATCATTTTTTTCTTAATAAAATGACATGTTCAAATATTCTCAAAAAAATTGACAACATACATATGTTTACATATGGAACAGTAAAAATATACTATTTCAAATTTGACCTACATTTAGAGAGCCAAAAAATATAAATTTGGGAGGAATAGTGTGAACTACTATTCATTCAAAGATGACGAATTTATGTTTTATTTCTCTCTAAATATAGAATTAGTTTTGAGATGATTTTTTTTTGGAATTGTACATACAACTCATAGGTATGTCGTATAATTTCTATGATTTTTCCGCATTTTGTACATATATTTATTATAAGCTGTTGTTATGATCTCACCTAATGAACATATCCTATGTAAGTCTCCCCCCGGTATGTTATCCCTACTTATTACACTGATAAGTACATTTCGATTGGGGAAGCAACCATGACATCTGTTAGGAAGTTTGCATGGACTGTAATCAAGGTCTTCGAAATTGAGCATATTAAGCCACCCAATGTCGAGGACACAATAAGGCATGTGGCAATAGGTGAAGCAAGAGGGCAGCAAGGGATGCTTTAGAGCATTGACTACATTCATTGAGATGGAAGAACTTCTAAACCACATGGCATAGACAATACACTAGGTATCTTCATGATCCAACTATCATACTTGAAGCGGTGGGTTTTTACATTGCCACTTTGGCATGCCTGGCTCCCACAATGACACAATTCCACACATAGATCTCCTTTTTAGGATAGCAGTTGGTGATCCTCTCGCATGCAGCCTGACGGCCAATGTCCATGATTATGATGGATATTATCTAGTTGATCGCATATATTATGCATAACCAAAATTTATGAAGAAAATTCCAACACCTCGGAATGAAGGATCATGAGGATTTCCAAAAAGACATTGAACGAGCTTTTGATGCTTTTAAAGCTTGATTTGCAATTATGTGAGGTCACGCTCTCTTCTAGGACAAGAAGACCTTAGGAAAACATCACGATGAGATGTGATATCCTTCAAAAAATGATCATAGAGAGTGAGTGGGGCTAGGAGGTGGACTACAAGTATGACTATGTTGGCACCCATCTAACACCATGCAAGAACGTGGACCGGTGCACGCCAAACGTTTCTTGAGGTGCGCCAGATCAGACGATTAAAAAGTGAAAACACACGTTTAGGGTTTCGTGGATGGAGCAACGTGCTCCCCACCTCTTCTATTTATATACTTGGCAGGATTACAGTACAAGGCACATACGATACAAATACACACGTATGTGAACCGATCTCTTAACACTCCCCCTCAATCTAACCTACTACTACATACAAGGTTTAGATTGGTTCGAAATCGGTCTAGCATCTGCCGTGTTGCTGGCTTAGTGAAGATGTCAGCCAGCTGATCATTAGAAGAGATAAACCTTACCACCAAAGCGCCATCAGCCACCTGCTCCCGCACAAAATGGAAATCAATCTCAATGTACTTGGTCCTGACATGGAAGACTGGATTCGCCGTTAGGTAGGTAGCACCCAAATTATCACACCATAAAATCGAAGCGTGCCGCTGGGTAACACCAAGTTCTCGAAGCAATGAACTAACTCACATAGCTTCGGCTGCTCCATTTGCAAGAGCCTTATACTCTGCCTCAGTGTTGGATCTGGAAACCGTGGACTGCTTCTTCGAACTCCAAGAAATAAGGTTCGGACCCACGAACACTGCAAAACCACTCGTAGAGTGTCGATCATCAACATCTCCAGCCCAATCTGCATCAGTAAAAATACTAACACTCTGCTGCAGTGACCTCCTAATGCGAAGCCCTGTATCCAATGTTCCTTTGACATAACGAAGAATACGTTTTACAGCCTCCCAATGCACTTCAGTGGGTTGAGACAAGAACTGGCAAACCTTGTTGACAGCAAAGGATATATCCGGACGTGTGAGAGTCAAATACTGTAGACTTCCAACCACACTGCAATATCTGAAAGAGTCCTCTGGACCAAGAAGTGCACCAGTATCTCGAGCAAGCCGCTGATACGTCTCCGACGTATCGATAATTTCTTATGTTCCATGCCACATTATTGATGATATCTACATGTTTTATGCATACTTTATGTCATATTTATGCATTTTCCGGCACTAACCTATTAACGAAATGCCGAAGAGCCAGTTGCTGTTTTCTGCTATTTTTGGTTTCAGAAATCCTAGTAAGGAAATATTCTCGGAATTGGACGAAATCAACGCCCAGGGGCCTATTTTTCCACGAAGCTTCCAGAATACCGAAGATGATACGAAGTTGGGCCACGAGCTGGCGACACACTAGGGCGGCGCAGCCTGGCCCTTGGCCGCACCAGCCTGTTGTGTGGGGCCCTCGTGCGGCCCCCTGACCTATCTCCTCCGCCTACTTATAGTCTTCGTCGCGAAACCCCCAGTACCGAGAGCCACGATACGGAAAACCTTCCAGAGATGCCGCCGCCGCCAATCCCATCTCGGGGGATTCAGGAGATCGCCTCCGGCACCCTGCCGGAGAGGGGAATCATCTCCCGGAGGACTCTTCACCGCCATGGTCGCCTCCGGAGTGATGAGTGAGTAGTTCACCTCTGGACTATGGGTCCATAGCAGTAGCTAGATGGTCGCCTTCTCCTAATTGTGCTTCATTGTCGGATCTTGTGAGCTGCCTAACATGATCAAGATCATCTATCTGTAATGCTATATGTTGTGTTTGTTGGGATCCGATGGATAGAAAATACTATGCTATTTTGATTATCAATCTATTATCTATGTGTTGTTTATGATCTTGCATGCTCTCCGTTATTAGTAGAGGCTCTGGCCAAGTTTTTGCTAGTAACTCCAAGAGGGAGTATTTATGCTCGATAGTGGGTTCATGCCTCCATTAAATCTGGGACAGTGACAGAAAGTTCTAAGGTTGTGAATGTGCTGTTGCCACTAGGGATAAAACATCGATGCTATGTCCGAGGATGTAGTTATTGATTACATTACGCACCATACTTAATGCAATTTTCTGTTGTTTGCAACTTAATACTGGAAGGGGTTCGGATGATAACCCGAAGGAGGACTTTTTAGGCATAGATGCATGATGGATAGCGGTCTATGTACTTTGTCGTAATGCCCAATTAAATCTCACAATATTCATCATACCATGTATGTGCATTGTCATGCCCTCTCTATTTGTCAATTGCCCAACTGTAATTTGTTCACCCAACATGCTATTTATCTTATGGGAGAGACACCTCTAGTGAACTGTGGACCCCGGTCCATTATTTTAATCGAATACAATCTATTGCAATACTTGTTCTACTGTTTTCTGCAAACAATCATCATCCACACTATACATCTAATCCTTTGTTACAGCAAGCCGGTGAGATTGACAACCTCACTGTTTCGTTGGGGCAAAGTAATTTGGTTGTGTTGTGCAGGTTCCATGTTGGCGCCGGAATCCCTGGTGTTGCGCCGCACTACATCTCGCCGCCATCAACCTTCAACGTGCTTCTTGACTCCTACTGGTTCGATAAACCTTGGTTTCTTATTGAGGGAAAACTTGCCGCTGTACGCATCACACCTTCCTCTTGGGGTTCCCAACGGACGCGTGCTGTACGCGTATCAAGCAGATTTTCTGGCGCCGTTGCCGGGGAGATCAAGACACGCTGCAAGGGGAGTCTCCACATTCCAATCTCTTTACTTTGTTTTTGTCTTGCTTTATTTTATTTACTACTTTGTTTGCTGCACTAAATCAAAATACAAAAAAATTAGTTGCTAGTTTTACTTTATTTGCTATCTTATTTGCTATATTAAAAACACAAAAAAATTAGTTACTTGCATTTACTTTATCTAGTTTGCTTTATTTATTATTGCTAAAATGAGTAATCCTGAAGTTGAAGTTCGTTCGTTTAAGCAAAAAGGGGGAGAATGTTTAAAAGATGCTTGGTATAGAATTAGTGATGCCCATAATAGGTGCACTAAGAAACACTCCACCACTATCCTACACAGGAATTTTTATGTTGGTATCTCAAGCTGGAATAGGTATGTTCTTGATTGTCTCCCGGGAGGTAACTTCCTAGGGACTCCTGCTTTAGAAGCTAGTTGCATTATTGAGAATCTATTTGGAATACCACCTGATAATGAAGTTAAAATTGAAACCTCTCTTGAAGATGTCATGAAAAAGTTGGAAACCATAGAGCGAAACTTTCCAAGTATTGATACTACCTTGGGAGCATTACTTGATAGCACTGATAAACTTGATAAATCTCTAGGTGGAATTAATGAGAGAATCGCCATCTTAGAATCTTGTGCTATTCATGATAATCAAACCTAGAGGATTAGCGAACTTGAAGAGGCTATGGTAACATTGGGTTCAACCTTTTCATCTATAAAGTTTTGAGAGAAAGCTTATGTGGGTAAGGAGCAAAAGTTCATGTATGTCTCTAAGGTGCCTAAACCAAAAAGTTATTATAGGTCTAAAATTGATAAAGCTCTTAAAACCACTACAAATAAGGGAGCATCTAAGATCCCTAATGAGACAAATTGTGAAAATTATGATGTTGATGCTTCGTCTCTTGATAATACTTGATATACACTTTCTGCGCCTAGCTGAAAGGCGTTAAAGAAAAGCGCTTATGGGAGACAACCCATGTTTTTACTACAGTACTTTTATTTTATATTTGAGTCTTGGAAGTTGTTACTACTGTAGCAACCTCTCCTTATATTAGTTTTGTGCATTGTTGTGCCAAGTAAAGTCGTTGATAGTAAGGTTCATACTAGATTTGGATTACTGCGCAGAAACAGATTTCTTTGCTATCACGAATCTGGGCCTAATTCTCTGTAGGTAACTCAGAAAACTATGCCAATTTACGTGAGTGATCCTCAGATATGTACGCAACTTTCATTCAATTTGAGCATTTTCATTTGAGCAAGTCTGGTGCCTCAATAAAATTCGTCTTTACGAACTGTTCTGTTTTAACAGATTCTGCCTTTTATTTCGCATTGCCTGTTTTGCTATGCTTGATGGATTTTTCGATTCCATTAACTTTCAGTAGCTTTGTGCAATGTCCAGAAGTGTTAAGAATGAATGTGTCACCTCTGAACATGTAAATTTTGATTGTGCACTAACCCTCTAATGAGTTGTTTTGAGTTTGGTGTGGAGGAAGTTTTCAAGGATCAAGAGAGGGAGATGATACAATATGATCAAGGAGAGTGAAAGCTCTAAGATTGGGGATGCCCCGGTGGTTCACCCCTGCATATTTCAAGAAGACTCAAGCGTCTAAGCTTGGGGATGCCCAAGGCATCCCCTTCTTCATCGACAACATTATCAGGTTTCTCTAGTGAAACTATATTTTTATTCCATCACATCTTATGCACTTTGCTTGGAGCGTCGGTTTGTTTTTGTTTTTGTTTTGTTTGAATAAAATGGATCCTAGCATTCATTGTGTGGGAGAGAGACACGCTCCGCTGTTGCATATGGACAAATATGTCCTTAGGCTTTACTCATAATATTCATGGCGAAGGTTGAATCTTCTTCGCTAAATTGTTATATTGTTGGAAACGGGAAATGCTACATGTAGTAATTGCTAAAATGTCTTGGATAATGTGATACTTGGCAATTGTTGTGCTCATGTTTAAGCTCTTGCATCATATACTTTGCACCTATTAATGAAGAAGTACATAGAGCGTGCTAAAATTTGGTTTGCATAATTGGTCTCTCTAAGGTCTAGATAATTTCTAGTAAAGTGTTTCAACAACAAGGAAGATGGTGTAGAGTCTTATAATGTTTACAATATGTCTTTTATGTGAGTTTTGCTGCACTGCTTCATCCTTGTGTTTGTTTCAAATAACCTTGCTAGCCTAAGCCTTGTATCGAGAGGGAATACTTCTCATGCATCCAAAATCCTTGAGCCAACCACTATGCCATTTGTGTCCACCATACCTACCTACTACATGGTATTTCTCCGCCATTCCAAAGTAAATTGCTTGAGTGCTACCTTTAAACAATTCAAAATTTATCACCTCTGATTTGTGTCAATGTTTTATAGCTCATGAGGAAGTATGTGGTGTTTATCTTTCAATCTTGTTGGGCAACTTTCACCAATGGACTAGTGGCTTCATCCGCTTATCCAATAATTTTGCAAAAAGAGCTGGCAATGGGATTCCCGGTCCCAAATTAATTAACAAAAAAAATAGACACTCCTCCATGGTATGTGATTGTTGGACGGCACCCGAAGGATTCGGTTAGCCATGGCTTGAGAAAGCAAAGGTGGGGAGGAGTGTCATCATAATAAAACTATAATAAAAAGGCACTCCTTCATGGTATGAGATTGTTGGCAGGCACCCGAGGATTCGGTTAGCCATGGTTTGTGAAAGAAAGGTTGGAAGGAGTGCCACACAAAAATAAAAATAAAATGGGAGCCGCTCTTTCAAGGTTTGTCTGGCAAGGGGGTTAGAGTGCCCACTACCATTCGTTGACAATAACAAACACCTCTCAAAATTTTACTTTTATGCTCTCTATATGTTTTCAAAACCAAAACTCTAGCACAAATATAGCAATCAATGCTTCCCTCTGCGAAGGGCCTTTCTTTTACTTTTATGTTGAGTTAGTTCACCTATCTCTCTCCATCTCAAGAAGCAAACACTTGTGTGAACTGTGCATTGATTCCTACATACTTGCATATTGCACTTGTTATATTACTTTACATTGACAACTATCCATGAGATATACATGTTACAAGTTGAAAGCAACCGCTAAAACTTAATCCTCCTTTGTGTTGCTTCAATACCTTTACTTTGAATTATTGCTTTATGAGTTAACTCTTATGCAAGACTTATTGATGCTTGTCTTGAAGTACTATTCATGAAAAGTCTTTGCTATATGATTCATTTGTTTACTCATGTCATTTACCATTGTTTTGATCGTTGCATTCATTACATATGCTTACAATAGTATGATCAAGGTTATGATGGCATGTCACTCCAGAATTTATCTTTGTTATCGTTTACCTGCTCGGGACGAGCAGGAACTAAGCTTGGGGATGCTGATACGTCTCTGACGTATCGATAATTTCTTATGTTCCATGCCACATTATTGATGATATCTACATGTTTTATGCATACTTTATGTCATATTTATGCATTTTCCGGCACTAACCTATTAACGAGATGCCGAAGAGCCAGTTGCTGTTTTCTGCTGTTTTTGGTTTCAGAAATCCTAGTAAGGAAATATTCTTGGAATTGGACGAAATCAACGCCCAGGGGCCTATTTTTCCACGAAGCTTCCAGAAGACCGAAGATGATACGAAGTGGGGCCACGAGCTGGCGACACACTAGGGCGGCGCGGCCTGGCCCTTGGCCGCGCCGGCCTATTGTGTGGGGCCCTCGTGCGGCCCCCTGACCTATCTCCTCCGCCTACTTATAGCCTTCATCGCGAAACCCCCAGTACCGAGAGCCACGATACGGAAAACCTTCCAGAGACGCCGCCGCCGCCAATCCCATCTTGGGGGATTCAGGAGATCGCCTCCGGCACCCTGCCGGAGAGGGGAATCATCTCCCGGAGGACTCTTCACCGCCATGGTCGCCTCCGGAGTGATGAGTGAGTAGTTCACCCCTGGACTATGGGTCCATAGCAGTAGCTAGATGGTCGTCTTCTCCTAATTGTGCTTCATTGTCGGATCTTGTGAGCTGCCTAACATGATCAAGATCATCTATCTGTAATGCTATATGTTGTGTTTGTTGGGATCCGATGGATAGAGAATACTATGCTATGTTGATTATCAATCTATTATCTATGTGTTGTTTATGATCTTGCATGCTCTCCGTTATTAGTAGAGGCTCTGGCCAAGTTTTTGCTAGTAACTCCAAGAGGGAGTATTTATGCTCGATAGTGGGTTCATGCCTCCATTAAATCTGGGACAATGACAGAAAGTTCTAAGGTTGTGGATGTGCTATTGCCACTAGGGATAAAACATCGATGCTATGTCCGAGGATGTAGTTATTGATTACATTACGCACCATACTTAATGCAATTGTCTGTTGTTTGTAACTTAATACTGGAAGGGGTTCGGATGATAACCTGAAGGTGGACTTTTTAGGCATAGATGCATGTTGGATAGCGGTCTATGTACTTTATCGTAATGCCCAACTAAATCTCACAATATTCATCATACCATGTATGTGCATTGTCATGCCCTCTCTATTTGTCAATTGCCCAACTGTAATTTGTTCACCCAACATGCTATTTATCTTATGGGAGAGAGACCTCTAGTGAACTGTGGACCCCGGTCCATTCTTTTAATCGAATACAATCTACTGCAATACTTGTTCTACTGTTTTCTGCAAATAATCATCATCCACACTATACATCTAATCCTTTGTTACAGCAAGCCGGTGAGATTGACAACCTCACTGTTTCGTTGGGGCAAAGTACTTTGGTTGTGTTGTGCAGGTTCCATGTTGGCGCCGGAATCCCTGGTGTTGCGCCGCACTACATCTCGTCGCCATCAACCTTCAACGTGCTTCTTGGCTCCTACTGGTTCGATAAACCTTGGTTTCTTACTGAGGGAAAACTTGCCGCTGTACGCATCACACCTTCCTCTTGGGGTTCCCAACGGACACATGCTGTACGCGTATCAGCCGCTCAGTGGGCACCATCGGAGTGGAAGTGGGGCTACAATTCTCCATATTAACCCGATGCAACAAGTCTAGCGCATACTTGCGCTGCATAAGTTTCGCGCCCCCTGAATTGTACGACGCTTCCAATCCAAGGAAATATTCCAGAACTCCAAGATCCTTGATAGGAAAAGTGGCAGACAGAGAGCGAACAAGACCCTCCACAACAGCAGCAGTGGAACCAGCAATAACGATATCGTCAACATATACCAACATGAAAACTTGAACACCACGCTGATTGAAGATGAACAAGGATGTGTCATCCCTGGAAGGAAGAAACTCCAGCTGAAAAAGGCGAGTACTCAAACGAGCATACCAAGCACGAGGGGACTGCTTCAGACCATAAATAGCACGCTACAACTTGCACACATGAGAGGGGAAACGGACATCCTCAAAACCAGGGGGCTGCTGCATATAGACATCTTCTGTCAGAAAACCATGGAGAAAAGCATTACTGACGTCAACGTGACGAAGGGTCCAGCCTCGAGAAACTGCTAGAGAGAGAACCAAGCGAATGGTGGCTGGTTTGACAACATGACTGAAAGTATCACCATAGTCAATGTCGTGCTGTTGAGTGAACCCGCGAGCAACCAGGCGAGCTTTGTGCTTCTCAACTGAACCATCTGGACGGTGCTTGGTTTTGAACACCCACTTGCTGCCAACAATATTAGTGCCAGGTGGTCGAGGAACCAGAGTCCAGGTCTTCGTTTGAGCGAGAGCGGAGAATTCATCTGACATTGCGGCGCGCCACGCCGGTTCACGAAGGGCATCATGATGAGACACCGGCGCCGCAAAGAGGGCACGACGACGAGTATCGTACCGCACGGTGCCGTCGGTGTAGTGCTTCTCACGGCGAGTGTTGTCACGCAAGCGGGTGACCATGCCATGACCAGGCTGTGAGGGCGCCGGAGCAGGCTGCTCAGCGGACGGCCCACCAGGCGAGGGAGCTGAAGGCGGTGGCATGGGTGCGCCACACGCAGGCGATCCGGGAGGCGATGCATGCAACGAGGGAGCGCACGCCGAAGACGTGGCCGCATCCGTACCAGTGGAACCCGGAGGCGACGAGGCAGCATCCGCGCCGTTGGGACCCGACGGCGACGTGGTGGCATCCGGGTGGGACGCTGTTCCCGGGGCATGCACATGCACGTCCACAGCCGGCGGAGGAGGGACGTCGATCACAGCGGCATTCTGCACAGAAAGATCAACAGCTGGAGAGGACAGGTTAGTGCACAGGTAAGATAGGTCATATTGACGCACATGATCACTCATAGCCGGTTCAGTCACAGGGAAATTAATGGCTTCACGAAGAGTGGGAATATCAACCGTAACCCCGGGAGTGGCATAGGGAAACACGGATTCATCAAAGACAACGTCACGGGAGATGTAAATATGACCCGTGGATTTATCAAGGCACTTGTAGCCCTTGTGCATAGGACTATAGCCCAAGAAAACACACATCTTGGATCTAAACTCGAGTTTGTGAGCATTATACTTACGAAGACTTGGCCAACACGCGCAGCCAAAGATACGGAGAAACTCGTAATTGGGCTGAATTTTGAGAAGGCGAAAAAGTGGTGTTTCTTTGTTAAGAACATGTGTAGGCATGCGATTAATCAAGTAGCAAGCCGTCAGGAAGGCCTCATCCCAGAAGCGTAAAGGGAGAGAGGAATGGGCGAGCAAGGCAAGACCTGTCTCGACCAAATGACGGTGTTTGCGTTCAACAACGCCGTTTTGCTGGGAGGTATGAGGGCAGGAGACACGGTGTGAGACACCTGTGCACTGAAAATACTGATGTAGTTTATGATATTCACCGCCCCAATCGGATTGGATAGCTTTAATTTTGGCGTTCAATAGGAGCTCAACATGAGCCTGAAAAGCATAAAACACCCGCTCAACATCAGATTTATGTTTAAGGAGATAGATCCAGCAAAAATGAGAGTAGTCATCGATAAAGATAACATAGTATTTAAAACCACCGGAAGAAGCAATAGCAGGGCCCAAACATCAGAGTGTATAAGCTCAAGAGGCATAGTGGTAACACGATGAGACAAAATATATGATAGTTGATGACTTTTGGCACACTGACAAGCATCACAAACCAAATGAGGATGAGCGGAAGTACAGGATAAATCATGGTTCTTAACAATAGTGTGAACTACATTATTTGTGGGATGACCTAGACGCTGATGCCACTGAGATGATGAAGTCTTGGCACCGGAAAGAGCACGACGTGTGGACGATGAAGATGCACGGCTAAACTGAACGGGGTAGAGTCTGCCATGACTTCTACCGTGAAGCAGAATTCTCCAGGAGACCTTGTCCTTAACACACAAAAAAATATCGGTAAAATTCAACAAAGACATCATTGTTGCAGACAAGACGATAAACAGAGAGAAGATTCTGACTAATATGTGGGACATGAAGGATATTATTCAGTTTCTATTGTGAACCGGCTAAAGAAGAGTGACCAATGTGGGCAATAGACAAACCAGCACCGTTGGCCACCTGAACCTGATCCGTCCCGCCATAGCGCTCCTGCATGTGGAGACGCTGAAGATCATTCGTCAGATGATCCGTCGCCCTGGTGTCCATCATCCAGGGCGGAGAGCTGGTCGATGCCGAGTTGCCGGCACACTGCTGGTTGTTGCCGATGCGCTGCTGATTGTTGCCGCGCACGAAGTCGGGGTTGAAGCGATTCCAACAATCATCGGCGCTGTGCCCCCAATAGCCGCAGATCTGACACTGCGGGCGCTGACGCCGGCGTCCTCCGTTCTGGCTGCGGTTGCCACCGCCGCCGTTACCACCGTAATTGCCGCCAGTTGGGCGACCATTGCCGTTGCCGCCCGCAGGCGGTCCGTAGGGCTGGGCGTGGCCGCTTGCCGGCGACCCATAGCCGCCTCCACCGTTACCGCCGTAAGTCTGGCAGCCGCTGTTCCCCCCGCCGTAACCAGGCTGAGAGCCTCCGCCAGAGAAGGCGGGCGAGGGCGCGCGGGGCTGCCAGGGTGCACCACCACGAGCAGCAGCATTGGCGGACGAGGTCCACTCCTCGGTCTCAGCCAGCTGCAACAGCTGCATGCCCTCGTAGTTCAGGACCATGGAGTAGAACTCGGCGGCGGTCACCACCCTGGTGATCATGTTCAGGGACGCCGCGATCGGGTTGAAAGCGGAGCCGAGGCCGGTGAGCATGTAATCATTGATTTCCTCGTCGCGAAGAGGAGACCCAGCGGTGGCCATGGCGTCAGCCAGAGCCTGCACCTTGTGCATATACTCGCTTGCGGTCGCATCGCCCTTCTGCAGCCCCTGAATTTGGCGACGGAGATGTCTGACTCCAGCACGGCTCTGCGCGGAAAACATGGCATGGATCGCCGTCCATGCCGCGGCCGCCGTCTTGCAGCCGAGGAGCTGGCTCGCGATCTCCTCCGTCATGGAGGAGAGGAGCACGCCCAAGACCTTCTGGTCCTGAGTCCACCACGTACCATACGCGGGGTTGTCAACCTGCCGAGGAGCGTCGCCGGTGCCCTCGGTGGTGGTCTTGGCTGGCGCCGCCACCGTGCCGTCGAGGTAACCATGGAGCGAAGCCCCGAAGAGATTGGTGAGGGTAAGAGCACACCACAGAGCGAAGTTGTTGCGGTCGAGACGAATTTCGACGGTGGGAACCGTGGGAGCAGCCGTCATCGCGGGCGGAGAGACGACTGGGCCGATGACGGAGAGCTGCATCGATGCGCCAGAGGAACCCATCGGAGAGGGCGGCGGCGATGAGATCGCGATCGGGAGAAGGGAGACCCGTGCGGCGGCTGATGGCTCTGATACCAAGTGAAAACGCACGTTTAGGGTTTCGTGGATGGAGCAACGTGCTCCCCACCTCTTCTATTTATATACTTGGCAGGATTACGGTACAAGGCACATACGATACAAATACACACGTATGTGAACCGATCTCTTAACATAAAGACCACGGTTCACAAATATATCTTCACAAATATCTTGTTGAATATCCTTGGTAGATATGTGAGCTATAAACTTGTGGTGATTTTTCATGTTTATTGTTGTTTTATTTGATCATTTTCTGCATTTGGACCATATGTCATTTTGGAATTTTGAATTTTAAAATTATGGATTTGAAATTTCTACAATTATGTGATGTTGGTATGTGAAAGGTTTGAATTATATCAATGTGAAATTATAGTTGAAGTAATAAAGCTCGTAGATACACATATTAAGATAACTATGTAAGGGGGAATTATAAACATCGAGGGGATCTAGAAAACAATAAGGCTCCCGCGATACACCTCTAAAACCATTTCAGAGGAAACTCTGAAACCATTTTAGGGTATCCTCTAGAGTACCTCTTAGCGCATGTCTAAGAGCAGTCACTACCCAAGAGACTTAAGGGAACAATGATACAAAGTGTGGGCCAAAAGAATGACTAGAGGTAAACAAAAGCCAGTAGAGTAATTTGTGTTGATGTCGGTCATCGTGCCTCCAGAGGCATTGTCCGTAATATCATTGTCTTCTTTAATAACCCTTTCTTTCAAGCCCTTACGAGCAATACTTGTGTGTCAACCTGTCTAGATCGGAACGATGTTTGCACTTTTTCTTAAGTTACAAGCGATTGAGATATATACGGACCTGAAAAATAATCTTGGACAAAAAGAGAAATAGACAACCCAACATGGCAGCATGTCGTCATTTCTTCCATATTTATATTTGATCTTATTCTATAATCCTAAATTCCTGGTGATAATGTTCAGCTGATGTAACTCCTCCAAGACAACATGGTATGGTTCAAGGTTGACAGGCCCCACAACAGACTACAGGAGCAGCCAGAGTAAACGAGTGTCCACTGTCCAGCGAGTATTACCAGGTGCATGCAGCATGGCAGATCGTTCCATTGCATATTTGCATCCATCGCGATCGATGATCGATCTATCATACCGGGCCGGTTTCCCGTGTACTGTTAATGATATTTGTTCTCATCAGAAAAGCCGAAACATCGATGGATCGAGCGTCGGCAGGACGCGCATGCAGGTGTTGTCAAAATGGGTGCCGAGACTGTCTCCAGTATCTCATGCAATGCATGTATACTGTCTGTGTTACGTCGACATACTGGCGTGTCCAGTTTTTCGATCGCAGCATAGACACATGTGATTGACCTGCGCGAGACATACTGCATGGAGCAGCGTCGAACGAGATGCTTCTCTCGTCAGTAGGCACCTGATGAGAGAGTGTCCATGTCATGGCCGGCATGGTCGTGGACGGCGTTCCCGTGCGCGTCTCCGGCTGCCATTGGCCATCACCCGTGTGCCCTGTCATCCCTTATCGTCTCGCCCAGTTTGTATGGTCGAGCTTCTACCTACGTCCATTCAGCAACTCTCACTCAAGTCGTCCTAGATAGTGGATATCTTCTTCCTGTGGAAATTAATGGCTAACCAACGTACGTGGATTAAATAGAAGATACTTTTGTTTCTAAATATAACATAAAGGTTACGACATATTCAAATCATGGGCAGAGATTGAGTGATTTTGTGAAGCATAGTCTCACGGTGACTTCGCCTATGTGAATGCTCCCAAATTAAGAACCAGTGGGCACGATTGATCCAAATTATGTACTCAAAATTTAAACTGTTCGGAAAAATTGATAAAAAAATCCAAAATCACACACGTTCATTAAGTATTCAAGGAAATTTACTTTTCATTTGAATAAATGCATATGCTTCCCTGTGAGACAAATGATGCTCATAACATTTAAAAAAATCTGAAAATAAGGTTTCACATAGTCACACTAGCCACACACCCGGCCGAGAGAATCTTTGTTGAACACACTATGACCGGCGGCACATATGCTACTAGACAGGATGTTTAACCAGTACTTGGGCGCCTTCCAATAATTTAGGAAGAAAAACGGCAGCACGCTATATACATCAAACCAGAAGAACGGGTGATCACAATATTTTTGGCGGGGAACAATAAATCAGGTCAAAGCATCGAATAACAATCCACACTAGTGGAGAAGAGGCCTTTGGTCCCAAGCAAATGTCCCAGTGCTGAACCAAACCGGGTCCAATGGGGGCATTGGTCCCGGTTCGTTTCTGCCCAGGACGATCCCACCCGCTGGCGCCTGTCCTGTAGTGGCCTTTGGACCCGGTTTGTATTACAAACCGGGACTAAAGGGTCCACCGCAGGGCGCCGCAGGCCGTGTCAGTCGTGGGGAACCCTTTAGTCCCGGTTTGTAATACAAACCGGGTCCAAAGGCCCCGCCTCTGGCTATATAACCTTGCCCCTGCCCAAGTGTGAGCCACACTTGGCCATTTTTTTCATTAGAAGTTAATCCATCGGTTTGCAAGAAAAGTACACAATGTTCATGTTAGAATATAATTATCTCATATAAGGCCGACCTACAAACCTTAGTGGCTTTTACGCGGCAAAATTTCAAGTCAAAGTAAGTTAAAATTCAATGGAGTCAAAGAGTCAACAGCTAAAAGAAGAATATACAATATAGAAGTGAATATCAAAGGAATAATTCAAGAAAAAAGAACTAGTTTAGTTTGTAAGGAGTGTGCTATTCTGCTCAAAGCATGCACCCAAAGACGGTCACAACCCAGTTGAGTAGGGGTAGAACTCAAATGTCACAAATCTTTTTGAAATGAGAGCAAAACGTTCAAATATTTTGGATTAACAACAAAGTGTCCCACTCAAAATTTATTCATACTTATTGATTCCTATTTATGGCTAATACATCCTAATTACTACATGATTTCAGTTGTTTCATGCCTAAAGAACTATGTTTATATGGTATTTCTTTAATATAAAACAATCCACGTCGTTATTCTCATGTTATGCATGTTGTCTGGAGTTTCCAAACATCGCCTTTGTTTTTCACACTGGTAGAAAAATGGCCTTCCGTCCAGCCCCATTAGTCGCCAAAATATAGGAACCGCGACTAATGGGGTCTTTAGTCGCGGTTCGGGAGGCGAACCGCGACTAAAGAGCTGGGCCCAGCGCGCTCGCTGGCCAGCTGGTGGACGGGAGGGGCTTTAGTCGCGGTTGGCCAGGACAACCGCGACTAAAGGTCCTCAGGCCTGGCCCGAAGGCCTTTAGTCGCGGTTGGCCAGGCCAACCGGGACTAAAGGCCCATCCCTATAAAAGGGCCTCAGCTCACAGCACTTAGCCATTTGGTGCCAATTCTCTTCACAAGCTTCACAAGGGGGTGTAGGTTTGCTTTTGGTTCCTCTTATGCACACAAGGTGTTTGATAAAATGCCCCAAGGGCATGAAACAAACATGATATGAAGTGTTGGAGCCACACTTGAGCTTCCTCATTTATTTTTTCCTCCTCGATCGCGGTTAGCAACTTGAACCTTTCATGCATGTGTGTCATTGATAAAATATGCATGTGTGTAGTTCATTGTTTAATTTATATTGTTTGTAGCTAGTTAGTTTAACAAATGCATGATGGTTAATTATATATTTATATTATAATAATGCAGATGAATCGGCAATGGATGTACGGTAACCGACTCTCCGGCGAGTTCACTATGGGTTTGAAAGATTTCCTCGTAGTGGCTAATGCGAACAAGCAGGGGGGTTTTGTTATCTGTCCATGTGTTAACTGTAAGAATCAGAAGGGTTACTCTTCCTCAAGAGATGTTCACATGCACCTGCTTCGGCACGGTTTCATGCCAAGCTATAATTGTTGGACCAAGCATGGAGAAAGAGGGGTTATAATGGAAGAAGATGAAGAAGGGGATGATTTCATCGATGAAAGCTATCTTGCTCATTTCGGTGATACTTTCATGGAGGATGCTGAAGGTGAAGGGGAAGGTGAAGGGGAAGGTGAAGAAGAGGCACGTGATGAGCCCGTTGATGATCTTGGTCGGACCATTGCTGATGCACGGAGACGGCTTAAACTGAAAAGGAGAGGGAGAATTTGGATCGCATGTTAGAGGATCACAGAAAGGCGCTGTACCCCGGATGCGATGATGGTCTGAAAAAGCTGGGCTGCACACTGGATTTGTTGAAATGGAAGGCACAGGCAGGTGTAGAAAGCTAGGCATTTGAAAACTTGCTGAAAATGTTGAAGAATATGTTTCCAAAGAATAACGAGTTGCCTGCCAGTACGTACGAAGCAAAGAAGGTTGTCTGCCCTCTAGGTTTAGAGGTTCTGAAGATACATGCATGCATCAACGACTGCATCCTCTACCGCGGTGAATACGAGAATTTGAATGAATGCCCGGTATGCACTGCATTGCGTTATAAGATCAGAGGCGATGATCCTGGTGACGATGTTGAGGGCCAGAAACCCAGGAAGAGGGTTCCCGCCAAGGTGATGTGGTATGCTCCTATAATACCACGGTTGAAACGTCTGTTCAGGAACAAAGAGCATGCCAAGTTGTTGCGATGGCACAAAGAGGACCGTAAGTCGGACGGGGAGTTGAGACACCCCGCAGATGGAACGCAATGGAGAAAGATCGACAGAGAGTTCAAAGATTTTGCAGCTGACGCAAGGAACATTAGATTTGGTCTAAGTACAGATGGCATGAATTCTTTTGGCGAGCAGAGCTCCAGCCATAGCACCTGGCCCGTGACTCTATGCATCTACAACCTTCCTCCTTGGTTGTGCATGAAGCGGAAGTTCATTATGATGCCAGTGCTCATCCAAGGTCCGAAGCAACCCGGCAACGACATCGATGTGTACCTAAGGCCATTAGTTGATGAACTTTTACAGCTGTGGGGCAGACCTGGTGTCCGTGTGTGGGATGAGCATAAAGAAGAGGAATTTGACCTACGAGCATTGCTTTTCGTAACCATCAACGATTGGCCTGCTCTTAGTAACCTTTCGGGACTGTCAAATAAGGGATACAATGCATGCACGCACTGCTTACATGAGACTGAAAGTGTACATTTGCCAAATTGTAAGAAGAACGTGTACCTTGGGCATCGTCGATTTCTTCCGAAAATTCATCCAGTAAGAAAGAAAGGCAAGCATTACAACGGCAAGGCAGATCACCGGCCGAAGCCTGCGGAACGCACTGGTGCTGAGGTATTTGATATGGTCAAGGATTTGAAAGTCATCTTTGGAAAGGGTTCTGGCGGACAATCAGTTCCGAAGGGAGCTGACGGGCACGTAGCCATGTGGAAGAAGAAATCTATATTCTGGGAGCTAGAATATTGGAAAGTCCTAGAAGTCCGCTCTGCAATCGACGTGATGCACGTTACGAAGAATATTTGCGTGAACCTCTTAAGCTTCTTGGGCGTGTATGGGAAGACAAATGATACAAAGGAAGCACGGCAGGACCAGCAACGTTTGAAAGACCCTGATGACCGGCATCCGGAATGGTTTCAAGGTCGTGCCAGCTACGCTCTGACCAAAGAAGAGAAGGTCATCTTTTTTGAATGCCTGAGCAGTATGAAGGTCCCGTCTGGATTCTCGTCCAATATAAAGGGAATAATAAACATGGCGGAGAAAAAGTTCCAAAACCTGAAGTCTCACGACTGCCACGTGATTATGACGCAATTGCTTCCGATTGCTTTGAGGGGGCTCCTGCCGGAAAATGTTCGAGTAGCCATTGTGAAGCTATGTGCATTCCTCAATGCAATCTCTCAGAAGGTAATCAATCCAGAAGTTCTACCACGGTTACAGAATGATGTGATCCAATGTCTTGTCAGTTTCGAGTTGGTGTTCCCGCCATCCTTCTTCAATATTATGACGCACCTCCTGGTTCACCTAGTCGAAGAGATTTCCATTCTCGGTCCTGTATTTCTACACAATATGTTCCCCTTCGAGAGGTTCATGGGAATATTAAAGAAATATGTTCGTAACCGTGCTAGGCCAGAAGGAAGCATCGCCAAGGGCTATGGAAATGAGGAGGTAATTGAATTTTGTGTTGACTTTGTTCCTGACCTTAAGCCGATTGGTCTTCCTCGATCGCGGCACGAGGGGAGACCAAGTGGAAAAGGCACGATCGGAAGGAAATCAACGATATGTATGGACGGCCATTCTCTGACTGAAGCACACCACACAGTTCTGACCAATTCCAGCTTGGTGGCTCCGTACTTTGAGAAATACAAGAATATTTTACGCTCGGACAACCCTGGGAAGCCTGAATCCTGGATTAGGAAGGCCCACATGGAGACTTTCGACAGTTGGTTGAGAAAACATTTAATGAATGACGATCATGTTGTAGATCAGCTGTACATGTTGGCCAAGACACCATCTTCGACTATAACGACTTTCCAAGGGTACGAGATAAATGGGAATACAGTTTACACGATCACCCAAGATAAAAAGAGCACCAACCAAAACAGTGGTGTCCGCTTTGATGCAGCAACCGAGAATGGGCAAAAGGTCACATATTATGGTTACATAGAGGAGATATGGGAACTTGACTATGGACCCTCCTTTAAGGTCCCTTTGTTCCGGTGCAAATGGTTCAAGCTAACATGAGGTGGGGTAAAGGTGGACCAGCAATACGGAATGACAATGGTGGATTTCAACAATCTTGGTTACCTTGACGAACCATTCGTCCTAGCGAAAGATGTCGCTCAGGTTTTCTATGTGAAGGACATGAGTAGCAAACCGAGGAAACGGAAAGATAAGAAAACGATCAGTACATCATGCGATGATCCAAAGCGCCACATTGTTCTTTCAGGGAAAAGAAACATCGTGGGAGTGGAGGACAAGACAGACATGTGAGAAGATTATAATATGTTTGCTGAAATTCCGCCCTTCAAAGTGAACACCGACCCAAGCATTAAGTTAAATGATGAGGATGCTCCATGGATACGGCACAATCGTAAGCAAGCAGGGACACAAGGAAAGAAATGATGTGTAATAATTTATTGTACCAAACTTTGTTGAATGGATCATGTGAATTATATTACCCGTGATGTGTTTGGTGTCCATTTTCGAATGATTCGAGATACCACTGATGATACATGAAATTTGGAGTGATTTAGTCATACTCCTGCCTAGGCGTATAATATGCATACTCGTAGTCTTCATAGCCGCTACCGTTGTACTGGTAGTCGTCGCCTTCTAAGTTGCCGCCGTCATCGTCGCTGCTGTCGTCGCTGTCGTCGGGCGGCGCTCGTGGCTCGAACTGAGGGTAGCACAGGCGGGGGATATCGCCGGCCGTGATGTAGTCCATGACGCTCTGCAGAGTCCGGCCGTACCACCATAGCCGACGGCCGGCCTCGTGGAAGTTCCCAGGAAGCAGACCGTCCTCCTCATACCTGGCGAGCGCCCTCTCACGCCGATTGATGAAGAAGGCGTCCCAAGTATGCTGGTTATCGGGATGCCAGCGGGGATTCATCCGCTGCTCTGGCGTGAGGTCGAGGTAGTAGTGGTTCGTGATGGCTGCCCGGCGCGCAGTACCCTGAGGGACGGGAGGGACCGGCACGCCGCCGGCGCTTAGGCTCCAGCCGGCGGGGACGCGGTAGCCCGGTGGGCAAGGGTAGTTCGAGGCGCAAAGCTCCTCCACCTGCTGGTAGGTTAGAGTGGGTGCGGTGGAAGCCATGAGAGAGTGATGAGAGATTGTAGAGATGTGATAATGCTGGCCAAGCCGGGCTACATATATGTAGTGACAAATGGCGGGAAAAATGGGAGCGGGAAGACAGGAGGCAGGAAGAAAGTGGCGGGAAGAAAGATGCGGGAAGAAATTGGCGGGAAGAAACTGGCGGGAAGAAAGAGGCGGGAAAGAACTGGCGGGAAGACAGGCCGGGGAGAACTATTTGTATTTTTAACATTTTGAATTGAATTAGTTTTATTTTCTGATTTTTTGATATATTATTTGTATTTTTAACATTTTGAATTGAATTAGTTTTACTTTTCTTAATTTTTTGATATATTATTTGTATTTTTAACATTTTGAATTGAATTAGTTTTACTTTTCTTAATTTTTTGATATACTATTTGTATTTTTAACATTTTGAATTGAATTAGTTTTATTTTTTGATTTTTTTGATATATTATTTGTATTTTTAACATTTTGAATTGAATTAGTTTTACTTTTCTTAATTTTTTGATATATTATTTGTATTTTTAACATTTTGAATTGAATTAGCTTTACTTTTCTTAATTTTTTGATATACTATTTGTATTTTTAACAATTTGAAAAAAAAGTATTTTGAAAAATACCTTTAGTCGGGGTTGGCCTCCCCAACCGCGACTAAAGGGTTTTTTCCGCGGGAAACGAAATTCGGGCGAAAAACCCTTTAGTCGCGGTTGGGGTGGCCAACCCCTTTAGTCGCGGTTGGGGTGGCCAACCGCGACTAAAGGTACCCCTTTAGTCGCGGTTGGCGACCCCAACCGCAACTAAAGGGTCGCCCCTATAAAACCGCGTAGGCGCGAACGGCCGCGCCATTCTCTTCATCTCCGCCAGTTACAGAGACGATCCACGCCGCCGCGCCGCCGTCCGCCGCGCCCTCGACGCTGTGTCGCCGCCACGCCCTTGACGCCGTGTCGCCGCCGCGCTCGACGCCGTCCTCGCCGCACCCTCTCGCCGACCGCCGCCGCGCTTGCTCGTCGTCGTCACCACCGGCCCGGCCCCTCGCCGCCGCCGCGCTCTGCTCATACGTATGTGTTGCGCCCGCGCTCATCCCGCCGGCGCCGCTCTTCATTCCCTGGCGTCGGATCTTCCCGCCGGCCAGCCGCCGCGCCGCAGGCCGGCGCTCAGCTAGCTTCCCCGCTGGCGCCGCCGCCAGTATACGGGCGCGCGCGCCACACGCAGAGAGGGAGGGGCGCGCGCCACAGTACACGGGCGGTCGGCGCCCATCTCACAATTTTTTTGTTTTTTTTACTTAACAAAAATTGAAACTTAACAATAAGATTGTGTAAAAAAAACTAAAATTTGACTTGAAAAAACTAAAAAATCTCCCTCATTTCTTTTTTACTTAATAAAAATTGACTTAATAAAAAATGAACTAAAATTTTGACTTAATAAAAATTGACTTAATAAAAAATGAACTACAATTTTGACTTAATAAAAAATGAACTAAAATTTCACTTTGAAGATTTATGCTTTTTAGACTTTGTTTTATATTTGAACGGCGATGCCGTCAATGCGCCAACGCCAACGCCGTCAACGCGCCAACGCTACCTCTATTCATAAAAATGTAACGCCGTCAACGCTACCTCTATTCAATGCGCCAACGCCAACGCTACCTCTATTCAACGCGCCAACGCCAACGCCGTCAACGCGCCAACGCGAACGAGCTCGTCCTCGCCTCCCTCTTCCGCGACACCCTCTCCCACCCCTTCCTCGCCCCCTCCTTTTGCCACCGCCATTTCGCCACCGCCACCGGTCTCTCGGTCACTTTTAAAATAACTTAACAAAAGTTTGTCACTTTTAAAATAACAAAAATAACTTAACCACCGCGCGTATACGGAGGGGGGCAGCGCTCGTCGCCCCCTCCGTATACGCGCGGTGTTTTTTTGGGATCGAGAGGGGGCGGCGAGGGTTATGTGTCCTCGGCACCGCCACCGCCCTTTCGCCACCGCCCTTTCGCCACCGTGATACGTCTCCGACGTATCGATAATTTCTTATGTTCCATGCCACATTATTGATGATATCTACATGTTATATGCACATTTTATGTCATATTTATGCGTTTTCTGGAACTAACCTATTGACGAGATGCCGAAGGGCCAGTTGCTGTTTTCTGCTGTTTTTGGTTTCAGAAATCCTAGTAAAGAAATATTCTCGGAATTGGACGAAATCAACGCCCAGGTTCCTATTTTGCCCGGAAGCATCCAGAACACACGAGAACCGCCAGAGAGAGGGCACAGGCCCACCAAACCCTAGGCCGGCACGGCCAAGGGGGGGCCCGCGCCTCCCTATAGTGTGGTCGCCCCTTCGACCTCCTGACGCCGCCTCTTCGCCTATATAAAGCCCCTGGACCTAAAACCTCGATACGGAAAAGCCACGGTACGAGAAACCATCCAGAGCCGCCGCCATCGCGAAGCCAAGATCTAGGGGACAGGAGTCTCTGTTCCGGCACGCCGCCGGGACGGGGAAGTGCCCCCGGAAGGCTCCTCCATCGACACCACCGCCATCTTCATCAACGCTGCTGTCTCCCATGAGGAGGGAGTAGTTCTCCATCGAGGCTCGGGGCTGTACCGGTAGCTATGTGGTTAATCTCTCTCCTATGTACTTCAATACAATGATCTCATGAGCTGCCTTACATGATTGAGATTCACATGAGTTTTGTATCACAATTCATCTATGTGCTACTCTAGTGATGTTATTAAAGTACTCTATTCCTCCTCCATGATGTAATGTTGGCAGTGTGTGCATCATGAAGTACTTGGTTTATGCTATGATTGTGATCTCTTGTAGATTATGAAGTTAACTATTACTATGATGGTATTGATGCGATCTATTCCTCCTTTCATAGTGTGAAGGTTACGGTGTGCATGCTATGTTAGTACTTGGTTTGGTTGTGTTGATCTATCTTGCACTCTAAGGTTATTTAAATATGAATATTGAATTGTGGAGCTTGTTAACTCCGGCATTGAGGGTTCGTGTAATCCTACGCAATGGTGTTCATCATCCAACAAGAGTGTAGAGTATGCATTTATCTATTCTGTTATGTGATCAATGTTGAGAGTGTCCACTAGTGAAAGTATGATCCCTAGGCCTTGTTCCTAAATACTGCTATCGCTGCTTGTTTACTATTTTAATGCGTTACTACTGCTGCGTTACTACTGCTTGTTTACTGTCCTGGGCAAAGCACTTTTCTGGTGCCGTTGCTACTACTTATTTATACCACCTGTATTTCACTATCTCTTCGCCAAACTAGTGCACCTATTAGGTGTGTTGGGGACACAAGAGACTTCTTGCTTTGTGGTTGCAGGGTTGCATGAGAGGGATATCTTTGACCTCTTCCTCCCTGAGTTCGATAAACCTTGGGTGATCCACTTAAGGGAAAACTTGCTGCTGTTCCACAAACCTCTGCTCTTGGAGGCCCAACACTGTCTACAGGAAAAGGAGGGGGGCGTAGACATCAAGCTATTTTCTGGCGCCGTTGCCGGGGAGGAAAGGTAAAAGGCACTCATACTCCGGTTCCAGGTAACAGTACTTTTCTGGCGCCGTTGTGTTTGTGCTCGAAGCTATTTCCTTTAGATCCTGCAATTGCAACTTTTTGTTTCTTGTTTACACTAGTTTGGCATAATGGACAACAATGAGCTTCTTATTCTATTTCCTGATTTAAGACATGGATGGTTTGATCCGAAAATTAAATAACCCATGGAACATGTTAGCATGAACACATTGAACACCATTGTTGCTAATGATATGGAAAATTCTAAGCTTGGGGAAGCTGGTTTTGATGAGCATGATCTTTTTAGTCCCCCAAGCATTGAGGAGAAAATTTACTTTGATGATACTTTGCCTCCTATTTATGATGATTATAATGATAGTAGTCTTTTGGTACCACCTGTTATGGAGGATAAATTTGATTATGATTACAATATACCTCCTATATTTGATGATAGCTACTTTGTTGAATTTGCTCCCACTACAACTAATAAAATTGATTATGCTTATGTTGGGAGTAGTAATAATTTTATGCATGAGACTCATGATAAGAATGCTTTATGTGATAGTTATATTGTTGAGTTTCCTCATGTTGCTACTGAAAGTTATTATGAGAGAGGAAAATATGGTTGTAGAAATTTTCATGTTACTAAAACACCTCTCTATGTGCTGAAATTTTTGAAGCTACACTTGTTTTATCTTTCTATGCTTGTTGCATTATGCTTCTTGAACTTGTTTATTTACAAGATTCCTTTTCATAGGAAGCATGTTAGACTTAAATGTGTTTTGAATTTGCCTCTTGATGCTCTCTTTTGCTTCAAATACTATTTCTTGCGAGTGCATCATTAAAACTGCTGAGCCTATCTTAATGGCTAAAAAGAAAGAACTTCTTGGGAGATAACCCATGTGTTATTTTGCTACAGTACTTTGTTCTATATTTGTGTCTTGGAAGTTGTTTACTACTGTAGCAACCTCTACTTATCTTAGTTTTGTGTTTTGTTGTGCCAAGTAAAGTCGTTGATAGTAAGGTTCATACTAGATTTGGATTACTGCGCAGAAACAGATTTCTTTGCTGTCACGAATCTGGGCTGTTTTCTCTGTAGGTAACTCAGAAAATTATGCCAATTTACGTGAGTGATCCTCAGATATGTATGCAACTTTCAGTCAATTTGAGCATTTTCATTTGAGCAAGTCTGGTGCCCCAATAAAATTCGTTAATACGAACTGTTCTGTTTTTGACAGATTCTGCCTTTTATTTCGCATTGCCTCTTTTGCTATGTTGGATGAATTTCTTTGATCCATTAATGTCCAGTAGCTTTATGCAATGTCCAGAAGTGTTAAGAATGATTGTGTCACCTCTGAACATGTTAATTTTTATTGTCCACTAACCCTCTAATGAGTTGTTTCAAGTTTGGTGTGGAGGAAGTTTTCAAGGATCAAGAGAGGGAGATGATACAACATGATCAAGGAGAGTGAAAGCTCTAAGCTTGGGGATGCCCCGGTGGTTCACCCCTGCATATATCAAGAAGACTCAAGCGTCTGCATCCCCTTCTTCATCGACAACATTATCAGGTTCCTCCCCTGAAACTATATTTTTATTCCATCATATCTTATGTGCTTTTCTTGGAGCGTCGGTTTGTTTTTGTTTTTGTTTTGTTTGAATAAAATGGATCCTAGCATTCACTTTGTGGGAGAGAGACACGCTTCGCTGTAGCATATGGACAAGTATGTCCTTAGGCTCTACTCATAATATTCATGGCGAAGTTTCTTCTTCGTTAAATTGTTATATGGTTGGAATTGGAAAATGATACATGTAGTAATTGCTATAATGTCTTGGATAATGTGATACTTGGCAATTGTTGTGCTCATGTTTAAGCTCTTGCATCATATACTTTGCACCCATTAATGAAGAAATACATAGAGCATGCTAAAATTTGGTTTGCATATTTGGTCTCTCTAAGGTCTAGATAATTTCTAGTATTGAGTTTGAACAACAAGGAAGACGGTGTAGAGTCTTATAATGTTTACAATGTGTCTTTTATGTGAGTTTTGCTGCACCGGTTCATCCTTGTGTTTGTTTCAAATAACCTTGCTAGCCTAAACCTTGTATCGAGAGGGAATACTTCTCATGCATCCAAAATACTTGAGCCAACCACTATGCCATTTGTGTCCACCACACCTACCTACTACATGGTATTTCTCCGCCATTCCAAAGTAAATTGCTTGAGTGCTACCTTTAAATTTCTATTCTCCACCTTTACAATATATAGCTCATGGGACAAATAGCTTAAAAACTATTGTGGTATTGAATATGTACTTATGCACTTTATCTCTTATTAAGTTGCTCGTTGTGCGATAACCATGTTCACTGGGGACGCCATCAACTACTCTTTGTTGAATTTCATGTGAGTTGCTATGCATGTTCGTCTTGTCTGAAGTAAGAGCGATCTACCACCTTATGGTTAGAGCATGCATATTGTTAGAGAAGAACATTGGGCCGCTAACTAAAGCCATGATCCATGGTGGAAGTTTCAGTTTTGGACAATATCCTCAATCTCAAATGAGAAAAATAATTGTTGCTACATGCTTATGCATAAAAGAGGAGTCCATTATCTGTTATCTATGTTGTCCCGGTATGGATGTCTAAGTTGAGAATAATCAATAGCGAGAAATCCGATGCGAGCTTTCTCCTTAGACCTTTGTACAGGCGGCATAGAGGTACCCCTTTGTGACACTTGGTTAAAACATGTGCATTGCGATGATCCGGTAGTCCAAGCTAATTAGGACAAGGTGCGGGCACTATTAGTATACTATGCATGAGGCTTGCAACTTGTAAGATATAATTTGCATGATACATATGCTTTATTACTACCGTTGACAAAATTGTTTCTTGTTTTCAAAATCAAAGCTCTAGCACAAATATAGCAATCGATGCTTTTCCTCTATGGAGGACCATTCTTTTACTTTCCTTGTTGAGTCAGTTCACCTATTTCTCTCCACCTCAAGAAGCAAACACTTGTGTGAACTGTGCATTGATTCCTACATACTTGCATATTGCACTTATTATATTACTCTATGTTGACAATTATCCATGAGATATACATGTTATAAGTTGAAAGCAACCGCTGAAACTTAATCTTCCTTTGAGTTGCTTCAATGCTTTTACTTTGAATTATTGCTTTATGAGTTAACTCTTATGCAAGACTTATTGATGCTTGTCTTGAAGTACTATTCATGAAAAGTCTTTGCTATATGATTCACTTGTTTACTCATGTCATATACATTGTTTTGATCGCTGCATTCACTACATATGCTTTACAAATAGTATGATCAAGGTTATGATGGCATGTCACTCCAGAAATTATCTTTGTTATCGTTTACCTGCTCGGGACGAGCAGAAACTAAGCTTGGGGAAGCTGATATGTCTCCGACGTATCGATAATTTCTTATGTTCCATGCCACATTATTGATGATATCTACATGTTATATGCACATTTTATGTCATATTTATGCGTTTTCTGGAACTAACCTATTGACGAGATGCCGAAGGGCCAGTTGCTGTTTTCTGCTGTTTTTGGTTTCAGAAATCCTAGTAAAGAAATATTCTCGGAATTGGACGAAATCAACGCCCAGGTTCCTATTTTGCCCGGAAGCATCCAGAACACACGAGAACCGCCAGAGAGGGGGCACAGGCCCACCAAACCCTAGGCCGGCGCGGCCAAGGGGGGGCCCGCGCCCCCCTATAGTGTGGTCGCCCCTTCGACCTCCTGACGCCGCCTCTTCGCCTATATAAAGCCACTGGACCTAAAACCTCGATACGGAAAAGCCACGGTACGAGAAACCATCCAGAGCCGCCGCCATCGCGAAGCCAAGATCTGGGGGACAGGAGTCTCTGTTCCGGCACGCCGCCGGGACGGGGAAGTGCCCCCGGAAGGCTCCTCCATCGACACCACCGCCATCTTCATCAACGTTGCTGTCTCCCATGAGGAGGGAGTAGTTCTCCATCGAGGCTCGGGGCTGTACCGGTAGCTATGTGGTTAATCTCTCTCCTATGTACTTCAATACAATGATCTCATGAGCTGCCTTACATGATTGAGATTCACATGAGTTTTGTATCACAATTCATCTATGTGCTACTCTAGTGATGTTATTAAAGTACTCTATTCCTCCTCCATGATGTAATGTTGGCAATGTGTGCATCATGAAGTACTTGGTTTATGCTATGATTGTGATCTCTTGTAGATTATGAAGTTAACTATTACTATGATGGTATTGATGCGATCTATTCCTCCTTTCATAGTGTGAAGGTTACGGTGTGCATGCTATGTTAGTACTTGGTTTGGTTGTGTTGATCTATCTTGCACTCTAAGGTTATTTAAATATGAACATTGAATTGTGGAGCTTGTTAACTCCGGCATTGAGGGTTCGTGTAATCCTACGCAATGGTGTTCATCATCCAACAAGAGTGTAGAGTATGCATTTATCTATTCTGTTATGTGATCAATGTTGAGAGTGTCCACTAGTGAAAGTATGATCCCTAGGCCTTGTTCCTAAATACTGCTTGTTTACTATTTTAATGCGTTACTACTGCTGCGTTACTACTGCTTGTTTACTGTCCTGGGCAAAGCACTTTTCTGGTGCCGTTGCTACTACTTATTTATACCACCTGTATTTCACTATCTCTTCGCCGAACTAGTGCACCTATTAGGTGTGTTGGGGACACAAGAGACTTCTTGCTTTGTGGTTGCAGGGTTGCATGAGAGGGATATCTTTGACCTCTTCCTCCCTGAGTTCGATAAACCTTGGGTGATCCACTTAAGGGAAAACTTGCTGCTGTTCTACAAACCTCTGCTCTTGGAGGCCCAACACTGTCTACAGGAAAAGGAGGGGGGCGTAGACATCAAGCTATTTTCTTAGAAAATAGTCTTGATGACCCACAAGTATAGGGGGTGTATCGTAGTATTTTCGATAAGTAAGAATGTCGATCCCAACGAGGAGCAGAAGGTGTTGACAAGCAGTTTCGATGAAGGATTCCCTGTAAATGCTCACAGACAAGTATTCAGGGGGTTTTGATGTAACAGTTGAATAAAGTACGAGTAAGTAAAGTGCGAGAGTAACAATTGCAGCGAGTGGCCCAATCCTTTTTAGCACAAAGGACAAGCCGGTTTGTTTACTTATAATGACCAAACGTTCTCGAGGACACACGGGATTTTAGTCTAGTGCTTTCGCTACATATGGCTAAATAATCTTCATTGTTATGATAAGTGTTGTGTGGGTGAACCTATGCTAATGTACCGCCCTTCCTAGGACTAATACATACTTGTGATTATACCCCTTGCAAGCATCCGCAACTACAAGAAAGTAATTAAGAATAAATCTAATCACAGCCTTAAACTCTGAGATCCTGCTATCCCTCCTGCATCGATATACCAACGGGGGTTTAGGTTTCTATCACTCCGGCAACCCCGCAATCAGCAAACGAGTACAAGATGCATTCCCCTAGGCCCATAAAGGTGAAGTGTCATGTAGTCCACGTTCACATGACACCACTAGAAGAATAACACCACAACTTAAATATCATACCATTGAATATTACTCAACCATAGTTCACTACTAACAGTTAGACTTCACCCATGTCCTCAAGAACTAAACGAACTACTCACGAGACATCATATGGAACATGATCAGAGGTGATATGATGATGAATAACAATCTGAACATAAACTTGGTTCAATGGTTTCACTCAATAGCATCAACAACAAGTAGAAATCGATACCGGGAGAGTTTCCCCTATCAAACAATCAAGATCAAACCCAAATTGCTACGGCGGTGACGGTGTCCAGCAGTGGAGACGGCGGTGATGATGGTGGAGATGATGATGATGGTGATGGAGATGATGTCCAGCTCGATGACGGTGACGATGCCGTCGATTTCCCCCTCCGGGAGGGAATTTCCCCGGCGGATTCCTGCCCGCCGGAGAGCTCTTTTCTCTCTGGTGTTCTCCGCCCCGCAGAGGCGGCTGTAACTCTTCGTGAGGTACCCTCTGTGGCTTAGGTCTTCGGGACGAAGGGTTTCGCGAAGAAAAGGAGGCGAAAGGGGCTGTGGGGCCCCCACACCACATGGTGGCGCGGCCAGGCCATGGGCCGCGCCGGCCTGTGGTCTGGCCCCACCTTGGGCCTTCTCAGCTCCTCCTTCTGGCTTCCTTCGTCATCTTGAAAAATAGGATTTTTGGTATAATTTCCTTCCATAGTTGATCTTCCGAAATATTGCGTTCTGACGGTGCTTTTTCAAGCAGAATCCTGGCTCCGGTGCTTGATCCTCCAATAATGATGAAACATGCAAAATAGATGAAATAACATAAGTATTGTATCCAAATATGAAATATATCAATGAATAACAGCAAATTATGATATAAAATAGTGATGCAAATTGGACGTATCAACTCCCCCCAAGCTTAGACTTCGCTTGTCCCCAAGCGAAACTGAACTCGGTAAACAGGACCACATGTTTATGGAGTGAAGAGTCGATAAATAAAATACGGACAAGAAGCATCATATTCATTCACACAAGACATTATAGTAAACAACTTCCTCATATAACTCAACTTGAAACAAGTATAAGGTAATCACAAATAAAGGTGCATAAGAAATCATAGTTGGTGATGGCAAACTTCGTTCTTGGTCAGAGAACAACTAACAGATTATATTTATCTCATTGAGCAGCGCTCTCATGTTAAAGTTTATATGGCACAACTTGCATACTCAATCATAATAGTCTCCTTGTAATCATTGATAACTTGCAAAGTTATATTCATTCAGATAAAACTTGTACTAAACAAAAAAGAATAAAAGACATGATGAAGCAAATCACAATATAATGGTTTGATCACAACTACTCAAATGCTTGCTTGAGATGGAGGGAAATAGGTTTACTGACTCAACATAAAGTAAAAGACAGGCCCTTCGCAGAGGGAAGCAGGGATTAAATCATGTGCTAGAGCTTTTTAGTTTTGAAATCATATAAAGAGAATAAAAGTAACATTTTGAGAGGTGTTTGTTGTTGTCAACGACTGGTAGCGGGTACTCTAACCCCCTTGCCAGACAACCTTCAAAGAGCGGCTCCCATTTTATTTTCATTTTATGTGGCACTCCTTCCAACCTTTCTTTCACAAACCATGGCTAACCGAATCCTCGGGTGCCTGCCAACAATCTCATACCATGAAGGAGTGCCTTTTTATTTTGGTTTTATTATGATGATGACACTACCCCCAACCTTTGCTTACACAAGCCATGGCTAACCGAATCTTTCGGGTGTCGTCCATCAATCACATACCATGGAGGAGTGTCTATTTAGTTTAATTAATTTGGGACTGGGAATCCCATTGCCAGCTCTTTTTGCAAAATTATTGGATAAGCAGATGAAGCCACTAGTCCATTGGTGAAAGTTGCCCAACAAGATTGAAAGATAAAACACCACATACTTCCTCATGAGCTATGAAACATTGACACAAATAAGAGATAATAAGTTTTGAATTGTTTAAAGGTAGCACACGAAGTATTTACTTGGAATGGCAGAAAATACCATGTAGTAGGTAGGTATGGTGGACACAAATGACATAGGTTTGGGCTAAGGTTTGGATGTACGAGAAGTATTCCCTCTCAGTACAGGTTTTTGGCTAGCAAGGTTAATTAGCAAGCATAAGAGTTGAGGGAAACAAACAAATATACATGTGATAGAAACAATCATGCATCTTCCTTGTAAGCACAAACAATTTTAACTTCAGAATAATAAGCTATGAGCTAACAAGAAAGAAAGACAATGAAACAACTACATGTATTTCTCTTTTCTACTTAAACCTCAAAGTGTTGTTGCTATTGACCAATGCTAAGTTTGCCAAAACCAAATAGATTTATTCAATGCTCCCAAAGTGATACCAATACTAATGACAAGATAAATCATATAATAGAGATTGCAAACTAAAATAAGATGTGCAAAATGTAAATGATAAGACTTCTCATTAATATTCCATAACGATAACTCACACCAAGGGATACATAGACAACCAACTAAAGGAGAGATACTTCCAAACTGCAACCCATCTTATATGATAACTTCCCTACTCATGATATGACACTACTTGACAGTAAAAAGTAAAAGGTAGTGATGATGTGATACCGCGGCACTCCCCCAAGCTTGGAACAAACCAAGGGGATGCCAATACCGATGATGAATTACTCCTTCGGCGATGGTGGTGATGAATTCCTGACAAGCTTCTCAATAAGCTCCTGAAGCTCATCAATCTTGTATGTGAGATTGCGAATCATCTCCGAATTGTGCTCGACGCGGTTAAGAAGTCTGTCCGACGGCGAGTCCCAACTCTTGGAGTTATTTCCCCACTCTTCACCCTCAGGCTTCCTCCCTCCTGCAGTGTTAGAGCGATCTATATCCCAATGGCTAGGCAATGCTGCCTTTGGAGTCCCTTCAATTTGATTATTGAAAATTAGATTGTGGAAGGGATGGTGAATGCCTGATAGAGATGTTTTCGGAGCTAGGTAATGACGTGGAACCGCTCCTCCAGTGCGAATTCTTGCGCTCTTGTTTGCACTAAAAGGGTTGTCCACCACCTTGATGCTTGCGATGGTAGCACGCGGGTGTGCGCGCGAATCTTCCTCCACCTCTTCTTCATCCTCTTCCTTGACGTCCTTGTCCTCCTCTTTCCACCCAAGATCTCGATTATCTTCATCCGGAAACTCCTTGCCCTTGTTCTTGGAGACCATGGTGCTTCTAAACTGAAAACAGATCCTGGCAGAAACAGCTCGAAACAAAACACGTCGAGAAAACGATATACGGACCTCCAGGGGTCCGGGGGATTATATAGCAAAAATTTTCGCGACAAAAGGAAAGTACCAGATCGAACCAGAGTCGGAAAGGGGCGACGAGGTGGCCAGACCATAGGTCGGCGCGGGCCCAGGCCAGGCCGCGCCGGCCTATGGTGGCACGCCCTCGTGCGTCTTTTCCACTCCGTTTCGATCTCGTAATTTTTCATATTTTCCAAAAACGGCAAAAATATTGTTCGGAAGGTAAATTGCGTACTTTTCATTACCAGTACTGTTACCTATTCAAAGTCGAGTTCTGGCGGCCTGTCAATTTGCCCTTTGATGAAAGCCTCCGGTGTTTCCACTCGAATAATATCAACATCAACATTATAGGAATCACCTGAGATATAATGCTTGAGTCTTTGTCCATTCACCACTTGTGTGGCATTGCCTTGGAGAGAGCTAATTTTAATTGCTCCTGAACGATACACCTCCTCAACAACATACGGTCCTTCCCATTTCGAGAGTAATTTCCCTGCAAAGAATCTGAGACGAGACCGATACAATAGGACTTTATCCCCAATATTAAATTCTCTTTTGATAATCCTTCTATCATGCCATTTTTTAACTTTCTCTTTAAAGAGTTTAGCATTTTCATAAGCTTCACTTCTCCATTCATCTAGAGAACTCAATTGCAACAACCTCTTATTACCGGCAAGTTTAGGATCTTTATTTAATTCTCTAACTGCCCAATAAGCTTTGTGCTCTAGTTCTAAAGGTAAATGACAAGCTTTTCCGTAAACCATTTTATAAGGTGACATTCCCATGGGATTTTTATAAGCAGTTCTATAAGCCTATAGTGCATCCTTCAATTTACTAGTCCAATTCTTTCTAGTTTTATTAACAGTCTTTTGCAAGATAGATTTAATCTCTCTATTTGATAATTCTACTTGCCCACTAGTTTGAGGATGATAAGCGGAAGCAATTCTATGATTAATACCATATCTAGCAAGAGTTTTTCTAAAACCTCCATGAATAAAATGAGAACCTCCATCAGTCATAATATATCTAGGCACTCCAAATCTAGGAAAAATAATGTCTAAAAGCATTCTTAAAGAGGTCTCACCATCAGCATTTTTTGTAGGCATGGCTTCCACCCATTTAGTAACATAATCAACAGCAACAAGTATATGAGTGTTACCTTCTGAAGACGGAAAAGGTCCCATGAAGTCAAATCCCCAACAATCAAACGGTTCAATAACAAGAGTATAATTCATAGGCATTTCATTACGTCTGGAGATATTACCAACCCTTTGGCATTCATCACAAGATAAAATAAACTTTCTCGCATCCTTGAAGAGAGTTGGCCAATAAAAACCTGATTGTAGAACCTTTTGCGCGGTTCTTTCTCCGGCGTGATGTCCTCCATAAGCACTACCATGACATTTACTCAATATCTCTTGTTGTTCGGGAACACATCTTCGCATAATACCATCCACTCCTTCTTTATATAAGTGTGGGTCATCCCAGAAATAATGCCTCAAGTCATAAAAGAATTTCCTCCTTTGCTGAGCTGAAAAGGTTGGAGGCAAGTACTTGGAAACAATAAAGTTAGCATAATCAGCATACCAAGGACTGTCTCGCGAGCTCACCTTTATTACAGCCAATTGTTCATTTGGAAAACTATCATTAACGGGAACAGGATCATAAGCAATATTTTCCAATCTAGACAAATTATCAGCAACAGGATTATCAGCACCTTTCCTATCTACAATATGTAAATCAAATTCTTGCAAAAGAAGTACCCATCTAATAAGCCTCGGCTTAGCATCTTTCTTTGTCATAAGGTATCTAATTGCAGCATGATCAGTATGAATCGTAACTTTTGAATCAACAATATAAGATCTAAATTTATCACAAGCAAAGACTACAGCTAATAATTCTTTTTCAGTTGTAGCATAATTTCTTTGAGCAGCATCAAGAGTTTTACTAGCATAATGAATAACATTCAGTTTTTTATCTACTCGCTGTCCAAGAACAGCGCCTACAGCAAAATCACTAGCATCACACATAATTTCAAAAGGCAAATTCCAATCAGGAGGTTCAACTACAGGAGCAGTTGTTAAGGCTTTCTTTAGAGTTTCAAAAGCTTCCTTACAATCATCATCAAAAACAAAAGGTACATCTTTTTGAAGAAGATTAGTAAGAGGCTTTGAAATCTTGGAGAAATCTTTAATAAATCTCCTATAAAACCCAGCATGACCAAGAACACTACGAATACCTTTAACATCCCTCGGATAGGGCATCTTCTCAATTGCTTCAACTTTAGCTCTATCAACTTCAATACCTCTCTCGGAAATTTTATGTCCCAATACAATTCCTTCATTAACCATAAAGTGGCATTTCTCCCAATTAAGAACAAGGTTAGTTTCTTCACATCTCTGCAAAACTTTATCAAGGTTTCGCAAGCAACTATCAAAAGAATTCCCATAGACGGAAAAATCATCCATGAATACCTCTACAATACTCTCACAAAAACCATGAAAAATAGCAGACATGCATCTTTGAAAAGTAGCAGGAGCATTAAATAAACCAAAAGGCATACGTCTATAAGCATAAGTTCCATAGGGACAAGTAAAAGTGGTTTTCTCTTGATCTTTAGTTTTAACAACAATTTGTGAAAATCCAGAATAACCATCAAGAAAGCAAAAATGAGTATTTTTAGACAATCTTTCTAGCATTTGATCAATAAATGGTAAAGGGTAATGATCTTTCTTAGTAACTTTATTAACTTTTTGAAAATCAATGCACATTCTATACCCTACAACTACTCTTTGAGGGATGAGCTCATCATTATCATTAGGCACAACAGTCATTCCTCCTTTCTTGGGAATGCAATGCACAGGACTAACCCATCTACTATCAGCAATAGGATATATAATACCAGCTTCAAGAAGTCTTAATACCTCATTCCTTACCACTTCCTTCATCTTCGGAATTAGACGACGCTGATGTTCAACAACAGGCTTTGCATCATCTTCCATATTAATAGCATGTTGGCAAATAGAAGGAGAAATCCCCTTCAAATCATCAAGAGTGTAGCCAATAGCTCCTCGGTGTTTCTTCAATATTTCCAATAACCTTTCTTCCTCAATCTCTGAAAGCTTAGAACTAATAATAATAGGATATATTTTCTTATCATCAATATGAGCATATTTAAGATTATCAGGCAATGGTTTTAAATCAAAGACAGGATCTTCCTTTGGTGGCGGTGTTGTACCCAGATCTTCCACCGGTAAATCATGCTTAAGAATAGGTTGGCGAAGAAAAATTTCCTCAAGCTCATCTCTTTCTTTCCTAAAAACTTCACTCTCGCTATCCTCCAAATGTTGCTGCAAAGGATTATTAGGAACAAGAACAATAGATGCACACTGTTCCATTTTAAAATCATCACTAGGCAAATCAGCTTTATAAGGAGTTTTGGTAAATTTAGAGAAGTTAAACTCATAAGATTCACCAGCAAATTTAGTCAAAATTTTCTCTTTCTTGCAATCTATTATAGCTCCACAAGTATTTAGAAAAGGTCTACCAAAAATGATAGGACAATAATTACTAGCAGCAGAACCAAGTACCAAAAAGTAAGCAGGATATTTAATCTTACCGCATAAAACTTCCACATCTCGAACAATACCAATTGGAGAAATAGTTTCTCTATTAGCCAGCTGAAAAACCACATCAATATCTTCAAGTTCACAAGAATCAATTTCGTGCATAATCTCCGTGTAAAGCTCATAAGGAATAGCACTAACACTTGCACCAATATCACATAATCCATAATAGCAATGATCACCAATTCTAACAGATAGCATAGGAACACTAACTTGTTTGGGTTTATTAGGATGTGAAACAATATTAGAAGCATCTTCACAGAAAATAATATGACCATCCTCCACATTTTCAGTCACAAGATCTTTAACTATTGCAACAGCAGGTTCAACTTTTATTTGTTCTTCAGGTTCTACAGGTTTCTTTTCACTTTTATGAACCGCACTATTTATAACAGAGTACTCCTTCATTTTAGCAGGGAAAGGAGTGTTTTCAATATAAGCTTCAGGAATAACATGATCAGCAGTTTCAACTACAACGCATTTATTAATAGATGAATCAATTTTATCTTTATACGGTTCATGATACTTATCAAAATTCTTCTTTGGCAATTCATAATGAGAGGCAAAAGCTTTATAAAGATTTGCAGCAACTTGAGAATCAAGACCATATGTAGCACTCATATTACGAAATTTATCAGTATCCATAAAAGCTTCAATGCATTTATAATCATAAATTATACCTGATTCTCTATCCTTGTCGTTCTCCCATCCTTCAGTATTTTCTTGGATCCGATCAAGAAGATCCCTTTTAAACTCTTCTTTGTTGCGTGTAAATGATCCAGAACAAGAAGTATCCAGCAAGGTCTTGTCTTGAAAAGAAAGTCTTGCATAGAAATTATCAATAATAACATTACCAGCAAGCTCATGAATGGGGCATTTGAGCATTAAAGACTTCAATCTCCCCCAAGCTTGGGCAATACTCTCTCCATCATGAGGCCAAAAATTATATATGCGATTCCGATCCTTGTGAATTTCACTTGGAGGATAGAACTTAGAATAAAACCGGGGCACAATATCATTCCATTCAAGAGAATCCCCATTATCCAGTAATTTATACCAATGCGCCGCCTTACCAGACAGCGATATAGAGAATAGTTTCTTCCTCACTTCATCCACAGCAATACCTGCACACTTGAATAAACCGCATAATTCATGTAAGAACAATAAATGATCTCCAGGGTGGACAGTTCCA
The DNA here is from genome assembly GCF_019359855.2 of Lolium perenne. Taxonomy (NCBI): domain Eukaryota; kingdom Viridiplantae; phylum Streptophyta; class Magnoliopsida; order Poales; family Poaceae; genus Lolium; species Lolium perenne. The sequence continues at coordinate 68,335,980 of NC_067247.2, forward strand.
TCCCCTTCATAGCGGTTATCCATAACACGTTCAATAATTTTCATAGGTATTTTATATGGTATCACTTCCTCACCTGGCGCCTCATCCACTACCGTTGCAGTAGTAGTAGATTTCCCAAATAGAAATTGAAGAGAAGATCTCTCCATAATGACTTATAGCAGCAGTAGAAATAAAATCAGCACAAACAGTAAAGGTTTTCCTTACCAATTCCACTTACCAATAGCGCTTCACTCCCCGGCAACGGCGCCAGAAAATAGTCTTGATGACCCACAAGTATAGGGGGTGTATCGTAGTATTTTCGATAAGTAAGAATGTCGATCCCAACGAGGAGCAGAAGGTGTTGACAAGCAGTTTCGATGAAGGATTCCCTGTAAATGCTCACAGACAAGTATTCAGGGGGTTTTGATGTAACAGTTGAATAAAGTACGAGTAAGTAAAGTGCGAGAGTAACAATTGCAGCGAGTGGCCCAATCCTTTTTAGCACAAAGGACAAGCCGGTTTGTTTACTTATAATGACCAAACGTTCTCGAGGACACACGGGATTTTAGTCTAGTGCTTTCGCTACATATGACTAAATAATCTTCATTGTTATGATAAGTGTTGTGTGGGTGAACCTATGCTAATGTACCGCCCTTCCTAGGACTAATACATACTTGTGATTATACCCCTTGCAAGCATCCGCAACTACAAGAAAGTAATTAAGAATAAATCTAACCACAGCCTTAAACTCTGAGATCCTGCTATCCCTCCTGCATCGATATACCAACGGGGGTTTAGGTTTCTGTCACTCTGGCAACCCCGCAATCAGCAAACGAGTACAAGATGCATTCCCCTAGGCCCATAAAGGTGAAGTGTCATGTAGTCGACGTTCACATGACACCACTAGAAGAATAACACCACAACTTAAATATCATACCATTGAATATTACTCAACCATAGTTCACTACTAACAGTTAGACTTCACCCATGTCCTTAAGAACTAAACGAACTACTCACGAGACATCATATGGAACATGATCAGAGGTGATATGATGATGAATAATAATCTGAACATAAACTTGGTTCAATGGTTTCACTCAATAGCATCAACAACAAGTAGAAATCGATACCGGGAGAGTTTCCCCTATCAAACAATCAAGATCAAACCCAAATTGCTACGGCGGTGACGGTGTCCAGCGGTGGAGACGGCGGTGATGATGGTGGAGATGATGATGATGGTGATGGAGATGATGTCCAGCTCGATGACGGTGACGATGGCGTCGATTTCCCCCTCCGGGAGGGAATTTCCCCGGCGGATTCCTGCCCGCCGGAGAGCTCTTTTCTCTCTGGTGTTCTCCGCCCCGCAGAGGCGGCTGTAACTCTTCGTGAGGTACCCTCTGTGGCTTAGGTCTTCGGGACGAAGGGTTTCGCGAAGAAAAGGAGGCGAAAGGGACTGTGGGGCCCCCACACCACATGGTGGCGCGGCCAGGCCATGGGCCGCGCCGGCCTGTGGTCTGGCCCCACCTTGGGCCTTCTCAGCTCCTCCTTCTGGCTTCCTTCGTCATCTTGAAAAATAGGATTTTTGGTATAATTTCCTTCCACAGTTGATCTTCCAAAATATTGCGTTCTGACGGTGCTTTTTCAAGCAGAATCCTGGCTCCGGTGCTTGATCCTCCAATAATGATGAAACATGCAAAATAGATGAAATAACATAAGTATTGTATCCAAATATGAAATATATCAATGAATAACAGCAAATTATGATATAAAATAGTGATGCAAATTGGACGTATCACACCGCCACCGGTCTCTCGGTCACGCGGTCACTGCGTCCCCCCTCTCGCCTCCCTCGTCGCCCTCTCTCTTTATATGTAGAAGAGATGTGATAATGCATATACACAATTAATTTGTTTTGACTACATGTTTTCAGGACTGACATATGGCGGACGATAGAGCTGACCCGATTATGGAGAACTATGATCCGGACGCTGAAGACCATATGTTCGGCATCATAAACGGCGATATTCTATATGTGCCAACCGGACAAGAAGAAGATGATATCTCTTCTTATCTGAACCTTGACGGTGAAGATGAAGGGCGCCGTCAGCAAGATGATGCCGAAGAAACGTCGATAAACGACGATCTTCAATTGGAAGTAGCAACCACCTCCGGCGCCGAGGTATATATATATACATTGAGCCTCTGGTGATACAAACTAACTGATTTGAATAAATATGTGTGTACTAACGCGCGCGACTCTCTTTCTTATTTTAGCCCTCGGTCGGATCGTTGAAACAATCGAGTACGTCGTCAACTGCACCGGAGCCTCTGGTGGTCGAAATTACTGCACCGGAGCCTCCTCGCTACCCCGTGGACGATATAAAGGAGATGAAAGAATGTCATCTGTATTATCCTATCGGGAACATGTCCATGAAGGTAGCCATCGGCAGTGCTTTACCATGTTTACCTGGAGCACTCCACCACAACAACCCCATTCAAGATGGCTATGCTCGTGTCACGGTGGAGGACATAGTCCAAGGGTTTGAGGACCTGGACATTGACATTGCTACACCTGAAGGGGAGAGAAGACTGGGAGATGTCAAGCGCCAGTTCATTCTATGGTAAAAGAAGTTTATCAAGTTTCCAGGCGAGGCGCCAAGGACAACAAGTCCACCCCCCTACGGTGGTGGTGGTGGCGGTGGCGGTGGTGGTGGTGGTGCTTCACCTACACCTCCTTCACGTCAGCCGACGCCGCCCCCCAATTCACCTCCGGCGGGTAAGCAGCCGCCGCCCCCTAGTCCGCCCCGGGCGGGTAAGCAGACGCCGCCCCCCAATCCACCTCCGGCGAAGAAGCAGAAGCAGCAGTCCTGGAGTATTAACCCGGACCCTTATGTACCTAAGATAACAAAGGTACCGGAGCCATCACTGAAGCCTCTCCCCACGAGGCCTTGGGAACGTAGTGCCGAGGAAGTCGAGGCGGCCGCGACTGCTGAATATGAGAAATGGAAGGCGGACTGCAAGAATAAAAGAGAGCCCGAGCCCAAGCCAGTATTTTCTGATGAGCAAAAGAAGTGTGCTAAGTCATTTTTGAACACACCGTCCCAAGCCGCGAAGAATCTGCCTGACGACTATGCACGTGAACTTCGTAATCAGGCACGCATGTTCAAGGAGAAGAAAGAGGAGGCCGAGAAAGCGGAATTAGAAAGTAAAAAAAGCGGGAAACGAGTTGCCCAGCTCGGGGAACAAAGTAAACAATCGATTGCCCCGCTTATAGTGACAGCCGCCAGTCCGGATTCCCCCGATATCATAGAAGTTGCGGCAGCACAGGGATTGACTGTAACGAGTGCTAGAGAACAAGCGGCCAATTTAGGTATTACTCTTCGTGAACTGTTAGGCCTTGATGAGGCGCCAGTGAAGGAGGTAGTACTTACATATGTGAACAATGGGCCTCTCGTCGAGCCTGCGCAGGAAGAGGATCTACCTCCACAAATGAAAGGTCTGCTGAAATGGTACAAGGGTTACATAAAAAATAAAAACGCCAAAGAATATATTTATGCGGAAGTTGGATATGAGCATCACTTCAAACATTACTCTGTACAAATTCATCTGAGTGAATTGTTCCAGCTTTTCAATCTGCACGAGCTCGACAAATCTATCATCAATTGCTACGTTCTGTAAGTGATTTATTTCTTCCCCATCTCGTTCATATTGCCTGCACTATATATATATATATGTCCTAACTATATTGTTGTGTCCGCTATTATACATGCAGAATGAAGATTAAGGAATGCAAAGTAAGGAACATCCATGATGTTGGGTTCATTGACCCACACATCGTTAATGGATATACGTTACAGCATCACCCCGCCGACGTGGAGGCAGACCTGTGGCAGTTTCTTACAAAGCAGGAACTCAAAAGTGATATTCTATTTCCTTACCATTTTGGGTGAGTGTTTATGTCTTGAGCACATTCTCTTTTGTTTACTCCATGCATGGTATGTGGCCGGCTAATCGATGAGTTATGCATGACATACTGTGCATGTATCGTGTCCGCAGGTTCCACTGGATTCTGCTAGTAATTAAAGTTGACAAATCAGAATGTCTCGTCCACGACTCTCTGAATATGGATCCGGCGCTTTGGGCCGACATGAGAAAAATGATTCAAAAGTAATTGTTTTCATTCATTTGCGCTCTATATCGATCGGCCTATTTCGTTCATTTCCTAATTAAGCTTCAAGTAATTAACTAATAACTCTCTTGTTCATTTAATTTTCTTTGCCTCGTAGGGTTTGGAGACGGTTCTCAGATACAAAGGTCGGTGAATTCAAAAAAGAGCTACATTTCATGTGGCCAAAGGCTAAGAATGGTGGCGATATTCAGCCACCGGGGACCAATCTATGTGGATACTATGTCTGTGAGATGATCCGGAGATACACCTCTGAGCGCGTTCCGAGTGATACCAATGCTCAGAGGAATAACCTCCGGATGATGCTTAGTCCAGAAGCTCGCCTCCGACCACTTCAAGAGGAACTAGCTGGATGGTTCACGAGGGAAGTCCTCGATCCTAAAGGAGAACACCATTACGAGGACGTAGAACTATACATGCATTAAATTATGTATGGAAACTTGTTCAAACTTGTATATGGTCATCTGATGATATTGAATATATATTGTATATTCCTCTTGAATTCTTTTTGGTTCTAATTTCAAATTTGTTTGAAATTGTACATTCATATGCATGTATGTAGTACCATAGAATATGTGAAACTCCTTCAAAATTACAATAAAGCACAAAAGAAATAAAACAATACAAATTAAACAGAAAACATGTTTAGGGGGGGGGGGGGCAGGTTTAGGGGGAGCCTAAAACCCTAAACCCGCGGCGGCCTTTAGTCGCGGTTGGCTAGAAGAACCGCGACTAAAGGTCCTCCGCCCCGACGGCCGCCTGGCGCCCACGTGGACGGGCCTTTAGTCGCGGTTCTTAAGCAACCGCGACTAAAGGGGGGCCTTTAGTCGCGCTCCTTTGGTCGCGGTTGCGCAACCGCGACTAATGGCAGTTGCGAACCGCGACCAAAGACCCTTTTTCCACCAGTGTCACTTGGCATTCGTAAACCTCAACAACATTCAACGTAAAAAATGAATCTGCAAATGTCAGTTGAACCATGCTTTATCACTAAGAAAGTATCTTTGATTCATGCTGATATTACAATACCAAAGAGCAAATAAACAACCAACACCTCTGAAGTTCAGGAAAAAATAAACATGGCAGCTTGCATACAAGTAGAATAACAACAAACAATAAGGAAAATCCCTTCCAAGTCATGTACACAACACCATTATGTACAACAACACTTCACAAGTTCTCTATTGGGGGCTTGAGCTTGGACACTAAGATGTCAAGTCGGATCATAGTTCATTTTATCAATTATATTTTAAATTTTGGGGTTAAATTTTGTATTTGTACTAGAAATCATAAAATTATTTGCATATCTATTGGACACCCTGCTTCCATATATGTTGCAGAGTGGGCCACAAGACATTCATTCACCATGGAGACCAAGCATAAAAATGTGTCGAGAGAACTTCAACAACAGTGTAAAGATATTCTAGTATCAAAATTGTGATTTGGAGTTTGGACATGATGATACAAGGAAACCTTCTCCAAGGAGAAGCCAAACGGATTACATATTCAAAGATGGTGGTTATGCTTGTTGTTGTCTTTGAAAATATCCGGACAAAACATTTGAATTCAAATCAAGCGTCACAGGAAGTTCTGCCTTCCACTTGTAATTAAGCATGCACTACCTAACTCAGGCCGGTCGCCGCCGCTGACAGAGGATAGATCACGGGCGGACAGACAGGCCGGTCGACGCGCGGTGGTGCCCGGTGATAGGTGCCGCTGCCGCAGGACGCAACGAAGAAGAGGACCTGGCCACGGCGCGGGGCTTCCCGGACGCGGTGCGCCTAAGCATCTGGCACATGCCCTCGGCGACGCGCTCCGCGGGGCCAGCGCGCCTGAGCATGCGGCAGAAGGCCATGTGAGCGCGCACGGCCTCCTCCATGCCCGCCCGCTTGCGGCCGGCCTCGTACTTGACGGACTCGGAGCATAGCCCGCACAGCCACCGTCCGCCGAAGTAGGCTCTGACGCCGCCGATGTACTCGCCGGTGCACTCCTCCTCCAGCCCGCAGCAGTCGCAGCTCACCACGGCCGACGACTCCACCGCGTCCATGTTTAGCTACGAGTTGGACTGGTTAGCTCTGATCAATGCTCGATCAACCGATCTTTGCTTGTGAAGAATTTGATGAGTCCACTAGTAGAAAAACGCTCATCTATACCGGTTCGTAAGGGGCATTCGTACCGGTTTTTGAACCGGTATAAAAGATCCGGTACAAAAGGCCCCCCCCTTTCGTACCGGTTCCTTACGAACCGGTATTAATGGCGCCTCCACGTGGGAGCCCAGGAGAGCGCACGGCGAGGGAGCTTTGGTACCGGTTTGTATTACAAACCGGTACCAAAGGTTATCTGCCGCGGCAGAGAAAATGCAGAAATCTCTGCCGCGGCAGAGAATTCAGGGTTTAGGGTTTTAGGAGGGGTTTATGGGTATCGGAGCGTTTCGTATCACGTCGATACACCAGAAACGCGTTTGGGTTTACGTAGTACATGAAGATCAAGGTGATGCATATCAAGTTGGTGCATATAATATAACACACATGTAATTGCATATGTAGTACTCTTCGATGCATATATCAAGTCGATGCACCAGAATAAAGTAGTACATGCATGAAGATCGATCTTCATGCGTAGTGGTACTCTCCGAGGAATACTATCTATTACATGTACCATAGTGGTACACTCCGAGTCGAACTATAGATACACAAAGCAATCGAGGAGCGGGAGATCTTTATGCATAGTGGAACTCTCCGGATGGTGGTATGACTTCCCGAAGGAAAAATCCCGACAATTCCTCGCCAATTGCTTTGAAGCGCTCCTCGATTGAGATCTTCTCCCGCTTTCTTCTCAACTGTAAAAGAATAAGATACAAATGAATACATGAAACTCAGCACAACTTATGGTAACAAAATAAATTTGTGAATATTGTTTTCGTACCTCTTTATTTCTTTCATTATTCGCTCTCTCGCTGACAATTCTGTGGATGTACTCGCAAACATAGTATCCACATAGATCAGTCCCCTGTGGTTGTTTCGCGCATTTCTGTACAAGAATATAATTCAGTCAAACAATAATCAAGTATGATAAAGGTGTGTGGACCTAGGTAACTACTACTTACTTTGTTCGCACGCCATATCAGCTTCGGTGCCCATTGAAAGGACTGATCTTCCTTGATGAAAGTTTCCCATACGCTGCCCGACAAAAGAAAATGCACAAAAGAGTTATCAATCTGTTGATATCAGGAAATTCACAAAAAAACCGATAAGAATTTGAATTACCTTTTGAGCATAAGAAAACAAGACTTGTATAGTATAGGCTCTTTGGTTAGTGAGTCAAAGACTTCAACTTCTCCTTCGTACATTTTAATGACGATAAGAATAAAGTGAAACCTACGCAAGTTTAAATATGTAGTGTCATATATATAAGTCATCAGTTAATATTTTAACATATGGTGAGCAAAATAGAATGTGTTATAAGAGAGTAACACTCACTGGAAGTTGTAAGGCCAAAGTATTATCTTTTTGTCACGTTGTCGCTTCAAAAACCTTAGCAAAGTCTCCGGTGTATCCTTGTTATAGAGGGGTTCTTCTATGGTCCTGACATGCATTGTGTCCGGGTCAATGAACCCAATGTCCGTGATTTCATCCCTTTTGCATTCGAGCATCTTCGATCTGCATAACATAGCGCACAAAAGATTATAATTTGCAGATAATGAAGGAGCTTAGCTAAAGACTTCTCAAATTATATAAATAAATCACTTACAGACAATAGCAACTGATGATAGATTTGTCGAGGGCCCGAAGATTGTATAACTGGAAAAGGTCGCAGAAGTCAACGCTCACAGAGTATTCTTGGAAGTAGTGCTCTTCCTTAACTCGCACCATGATAGTCTCGATCCCTCCCTTTGTGGCAACTTGGTACCACGTATGCAAGTTACGCATTCTTGTTGGTAGCTTCCTGAGATTCTCGACCAAATCTTTCCCTTGAACATATTTATATTGTACTTCAGCTGAGGGGTAATCGGTGTATTGTCGAGAACTTTGAACGGCTTTCTCGTCATACACCACGAGATGGGGGGCCGATTGAACGGGTTGTTGTCCGAGCTGGTAGACTTGGTGTATCCCTTTTAACTCCTTGACACCCGATTGAACGGGTTTTGTCGCCTCGATCATGCTGTCATACGACCTTTCAATAGAACGCCTATAGTCAGATGGCGGCGATGGTACAGGGTCATATAGATTCTCAGCAGTACGCACAACTTTCATCGGATCTAGTGTCTTCTCGAAAGGTATCTCTGGCACTTTCGGTGCAAAAATTTTTCACCTCGGCTTGAACGGCTGCCTGGTTTTCCTCGGGAGTTTTTTCCCAAGGTAACTTCTCAATAGGCGGCAGTGGTTTCTCCTTTCTAGCTTTCTTCCTAGGCGGCGTACCGTTCCGCTTAACGGGCGCTGTCTTACACAGAGGATCTCGAGGTGGTGGACTCACGCTGGGGTCCCTCTCAGGTAGGTCTGGACTTGGCTGCTCATGTGTCCTCTCATGTGTAGGAGTCGATGGCATTTGCTGCTCATGTGTAGGAGTCGGTGGCCTTTGTAAAAGGACGACGTACTTCTTCGGCCATAGGGCGAAACCGTGCTTGACATCGGCCAGTGTCCTCTCATCTTCACCTCTAGGAATATCAAGCTCAAATTTTTCAAAACCCGAAACAACTTCATCCACCCCGACACGAACACAACCAGGTGGAATGGGCATATGATGGTGCATTGCTCCATCTTCACTTGGGTACACATAGCCGACCGCCACCTTAACGGACGCGGTCCTGATTAACATATGTAGCTCGCAATCTGTCTTCTCCGTGACATAATCAACGGGGTAGCTTCCTCCACATCCGTCAAGATGCGAGGAACCGACACTGCTTCTTCGCTGAGATGGGGCAGCACCGGCTTGTGGATCCTGTAGAAACAGCGGCTGATCAGGTGCCCTCTGATTTTTCTCAAGCGCCTCCACCCTATTTAACAATTCTGTTAACATGTCGGCGTCCTTCTTCTTCTTCCGCGAACGGCTTCTATAAGTGTCAGCGGACTCCGGGAATGCTTCCTTCATGGTGAGACCTGGGCGAGCTCGTACCCGTCCAACGTGTTCAGGATTCCCCAGAGCGAGTGTAAGCTCGTCATTCTCTCTATCGGGAATGTACTCTCCCTTTCTGACCTTATCAATTGCATCTATAAGCTTCGGTACGATTGCCTCAATCTTTTCCTTCCATTTTCCCTTCGCAACGATCAACCCTGTATTTGGGTCCAACCCTGCCCCATGCGCGAACAACCAGAACTTGGACCGTTCGGGCCAGTCCCATGTCTGTGGAGTGATTCCTGCGTCCATCAGTTTATTCTCAAACGCTGTCCACTTCGGAATGGCAGTCTTGTAGCCACCTGACCCCAAATGATGCCAAAGTTTCTTCTTTGCAGCATTTTTCGTATTTGTCTCCGATCGGGACACAAAAGTAGACGATTGCTTATACTCCTTAAATGCGGGCCAGTGATCTTTTATCTTCACTAGAGTATCATCGAAAACTGGATCTTCATTCTTATATTTATCCCATAAATTTTTCTTCCAGGTCTGGAATTGTATGGCCATCTTCTTCCATGTCCATTCCCTGACTTTATTCTTCTGGCCTTCCGTCATGTCTTCCGGTAGGCTGAATCGTGTCAGTAGAGTGTCCCAAAGAAAAGTTTTCATCGTGTCGTTGACATAACTAGCTCCAGTCCCCGCTTTCTTCGGCTTATTCCACTCTTGAATGCTGATCGGTACATGGTCCCTAACAAGAACTCCGGCTTGATTTGTAAATTTGCGGCAGAACTCTTTGGGATGCTCCGGTTCACCATTAGCCTTAAATGCCGTGAGGGCTAACCTGCCCTCGCCCTTTAACACTCTCGTCGGGCCTCGTTTTGTTTTAATAGACTTGCTCGATGATGCGGAAGGCTAAAAGAAAAAATTATTCGTTAATAGGTGCAATACAAATAAATGAATGCACCTAGGGATCGATGAACACAGACTAATTGATACATAGATATACACCTCGCCGGAGTTTGTGATGGACACTTCATTGTCTTTTCTAACTTGTTCAGACTCAAGTCCCTCGCCGAAATCATTCAGAAAGTCTTGGTACTCGTTGTCATCTCCATCGTCGGGTTCCGGACCACGGGCACTCTCATAGATCAATTGCTGCACCGCTTCTTCCCCCTCCTCATCTCGGACGAAGGTGCCGTCCTCCATACCTCAATGTCACTGCAAAATGAAGAAAGCAATTAATAGCATAATCATGTGAAATACAAACACATATGCCCTCCTTTTGAAATGAATATGCCAAACAAAAACACAAGCATGCCCTTAAGAAATCTTGCAGTTCATTTGCAGAGACAAAATCAACTTCGAAATTCACTGCTCAAATAATGTAGAATGGATGCGTTTTGGCAATATATGAACATTATGGATAACAACGAACACAACACTGGCGAGCTAATCCCGAAGTCTTTGCGAGTTCACATGTAACTACGAACACACAAATGGCACCCAAGTTCAGAGTTGAGCTACATACTAGTTGACCTCACCGACGACCTGCGCCTCTTCCGTGCCAAGCTCTCCCCCGGACGCCTCCTCAACCTATCCCCTCCCCCACCGGCGCCTCCTCCAGCACGCGAGACCTCTCCCATTGACCCATTGACCCAAGGTAGTCATCCTACTCAATACCCATTGACCCATTAGTCTTCATGGAAACGAAACAAGAGGAGGGCCGCGTGACGCTGCAGGTGGCCCCTCAGAAAACTCATCGTCTCGCTGACAAGATTCTTGCAGAGGACGACGCGTCGCTCGTGGCCACGGGTTCGTGTTTATAGGCAACCAACACTGAAGCCAAATCTCTTACTATCTCTGCCATACGTGCTATGCTCTCTGCTGCGCCCAGTGCACACTCCACACCACCTCGCTAGCTTGCTACCTCACCATCGCACAGCCATGGCAGCACCACCCCTCGCGTCACACCTGCTCGCTGTCGTCGTGTTCCTTGCGTGCTCCGTCGCCGGCCACACGGTACACGGTGCTCCCGAGCCTGCTGCCACCACGGCGGACTGCCACGCGCTGCTGTCCTTCAGGTCGCTCATCATGGGCGACCCCTCACGGGCCCTGGCGTCCTGGACAAGCACCACCACCACCGCAACCAACATCTCGTCCGCGCCACCACCGTGCCAATGGCGGGGCGTGTCGTGCGACATGAGGGGGAGCCGCCACGGCCGCAGACACCGGCAAGGCGACGTCTGACGCCGTGCTCGCGCTCGCCTGGCGCTCCGCGCCTGCCACCGAGGCCTGCCACTGGGTCGACGTCGTGCTCGCGCTCGCCTGGCCATTCCGTCGAGCACCTTGTGTGCGGCGTCGACCGGTGGTGTGCGGCGGCGTGGCGCGACGGCGGCGGCCTCCAGCGGTACTCCTTCACGGCGGCGTGGCTCGTAGCGGCGGCGGCCACGGTCTCGCGCGGTGGCGGCGCATCGGCGGCGGCCAATGGCGCCGAGAAGGGAGGGAGGCGACGGGGCGGGGCCAAGACATACTGCAGAGGCGCGGCGTGGCGACGGCGTGGTGCGCGACGGCGTGGACGACGGCGACGGCGTGGCGCGGCAGCGGCGAAGGCGTGGCGCGGCGGCGCGAGCGTGGTGCGCGACGGCGGCAAAAGGCGTGGCGCGGCGGCGCGGTCTCGTGTGCGTGTCGACGATGTGTTGGTTTGGGGGATTTTCCTGCGCGGCTAAGTGTAATTGAGGCGAACCCCTTTGGTACCGGTTGGTACCACCAACCGTCTGAAAGACCTTTCGTACCGGTTGGTGGTACCAACCGGTACCAAAGGTTTTTTTTGTGTTGTTTTTTCTTTTCTTGTTTTCTTTTCTTTTGATGTTTCTTTTCTATTTCTTTTTCTATTATGTTTCTTCTTTCTTTTTCTGTTTTTTCTGTTCTTTTTTCTTTTCTTGTATGTTTCTTTTCTGTTTCTTTTCTTTTTCTTTCTCGTTTCTTTTCTTTTTCTATTTTTTATTTTCTATTTCTTATTCTTTGTTTCTTTTTCTTTTCTTTTCTTTTTTCCTTTATGTTCATTTTTCTATTTCTTATTCTTGTTTCTTTTTTTCTTTTTCTTTTTCTTTTCTGTTTCTTTTTCTTTTCTTTTTCTTTTCTATTTCTTATTTTCTATTTCTTTTTCTATTTCTTATTTTCTATTTCTATTTCTTATTTTCTTTTTCTGTTTCTTTTTCTTTCGTTTCTTTTTCTTTTCTGTTTCTTTTTCTTTTCTGTTTCTTTTTCTTTTCTATTTCTTATTTTCTATTTCTTTTTCTATTTCTTATTTTCTATTTCTATTTCTTATTTTCTGTTTCTTTTTCTTTTTCTTTTCTGTTTCTTTTTCTTTTTCCTTTATGTTCATTTTCGCGTGGGAAAATTTCCCGCCACGATGCCGCGCGTGGGAGAAAAAAGGCGGGAAAGAAAGGGCCGGAATAAATTTTTATTACGATTGAACTCGAATTAAAAGTACATAGCTTAACTGAAAATTAAAGATACAGCCAGATTCTACTGTTGGAGTCATTCAGTCATACTCGTGCCTAGCCCTGTAGTAGTCGCCACTGTAGTCGTCGTAGTCACCGTCATCATCGTCGCTGGCATCGGGGTCGCGGTACTCAAACATCGGCGGGTGAGCACGCGTGGGCTGGGACTGAGGGTAGCGCAGGCGGGGGCCACGGTAGGCCATGACGCCCTGGAGAGTCCGGTCGCGCCACCACAGCCGACGGCCGGCCTCGTTGAAGTTCGAAGGAGGCGGGCCGCCCTCCTCGTGCCTGGCAAGCGCCCTCTCACGCCGATTGATGAAGAAGCTTTCCCAAGTCGGGCTGTAGTCGGGATGCCATCGGGGATTCCTCCGCTGCTCGGCGTGAGCTCGAAGTAGTAGTGGTTCGTGATGGCCATCTCGCGCGCCACACCTAGAGGGACTGGAGGGACCGGTACGCCTCCGACGCTTAGCAACCAGCCGGTCGGGACGCGGTAGCCCGGCGGACAGGGGTAGTTCGAGGCGCAAAGCGCCTCCGCCTCCCGGGGGGTGAGAGATACGATGGAAGCCATGGGAGAGAATGATGAGGTTTGCAGATATGAGTCTAGATGTGATATGTAAATGGTGGCCAAGTCTACATATATATAGTGAAAAAATGGCGGGAAGACAGAGGCGGGAACCGGTGGAAAGCGCGGGAAGAAAATAGGCGGGAAGACAGAGGCAAACCTTTAGTACCGGTTGGTGGGTGCAACCGGTACTAAAGCTGTCGGCAGGATAAGGACGCCCTGCTCGATGAGATAAAGTATGTAGCGCACGACGCCCTGTCGGTGGGATAAGGACGCGTGGGAAACATTTAGTACCGGCTGGTGGGTGCAACCGGTACTAAAGCTGTCGGCAGGATAAGGACGCCCTGCTCGAACCGGTGCTAAAGATGGGGGCTAAATCGAGGGGAGGCTTATCTGGTGTTTGCCTTATCGGGGGGGGTTTCATCGGGGGGGCGGGGCGCTATATATAGCCCCTCCGGTGAGAGTAGAGAGAACAAAGAGAGAAGATGCAACGACCAAGAAGGAAAGAGCCTCTCCGGCGGAGTTTCTCGAAGATGTCTTAGATGGACGGCCATCTTAGACATCTTCGGAAGCTCCGCCCGAGTAACTCTTCCCGCAAGCAAGTTAGGAGTCCCGCTCGCAAGCTGCTAGTATACACCCAACAAACAGAAGCTCTAGGGAGCTGGTATATAACCCGACGATGGCGACCTCGAAGGAAACAGCCTCTCCGGCGGAGTTTCTCGAAGATGTCTTAGATGGACGGCCGTCTTAGACAACTTCGGAAGCTCCGCCCGAGTAACTCTTCCCGCAAGCAAGCTAGGAGTCCCGCTCGCAAGCTGCTAGTATACACCCAACAAACAGAAGCTCTAGGGAGCTGGTATATAACCCGACGAGTTATGATCCTCGGGGAGCTGGTAAAAGTGATTTCCATATTGAGATACACAAGTTATGATCCCTATATCTAGCTAGTCTTCCGAGTTTTCTTCGTCTGTTTCCCTTTCTTCTGACTGCGACGCAACCATGGACAATCTTCATTATTTAAGATGATGCTTGGGTCAATTTTTACCTTGAAGGGTGGAATATCATCAAACTTATTATAATCTTCTGACATGTCTGTCTTGTCCTCTACTCCCACGATGTTTCTTTTTCCTGAAAGAACTATGTGCCACTTTGGCTCAACGTATGATGTGTCCTCTTGCCTTTCTTTTCTTTTTTTCGGTTTGCTAGACATGTCCTTCACATAAAAAACCTGAGCCACCTCACTGGCTAGGACGAATGGTTCGGTGTCGTACCCTAGATTCTTGAGATCCACTGTAGTCATTCCGTACCGCGGGTCTACCTGTACTCCGTCTTTCAGGTTGAACCATTTGCACCGGAACAAAGGGACCTTGAAATTAGGTCCATAGTCAAGTTCCCATATCTCCTCTATGTACCCATAATATGTGACCTTGTTCCCATTGTCATCTTTTGCATCAAAGCGGACACCACTGTTTTGGTTGGTGCTCTTTTTGTCTTGGGCGAACGTGTAAAATGTGTTCCCATTAATCTCGTACCCTTGAAAAGTCGATATAGTCGAAGATGGTTGCTTGGCCAACAAGTACAGCTGCTCGTCATCAGTGACATTCATGAGACGTGTTTGCAACCAACCGCCGAAAGTCTTCATGTGTTCTCCAGCAATCCAATCTTCACGTTGCTCCGGGTATTTAGAGCATAAGATATCCTTGTGTTCCTCTTTGTACGGAGCCACCAAGATGGAATTATGTAGAACTGTGTAGTGTGCTTGAGTGAAAGAATGTCCGTCCATACACGTTCTTGATTTCTTTCCTAGCGTGCCTTTTCCACGCAGTCTCCCCTCATAGCGCGATTCAGGAACACCGATCGGCTTAAGGTCAGGAATAAAGTCAACACAAAACTCAATGACCTCCTCTGTTCCATAGCCCTTGGAGATGCTTCCTTCTGGCCTAGCACGGTTATGAACGTACTTCTTTAAGACTCCCATGAATCTCTCAAAGGGGAACATGTTGTGTAGAAATACAGGACCGAGAACGCCAATCTCTTCGACCAGGTGAACTAGGAAGTGTGTCATAATATTGAAGAAGGATGGTGGGAACACCAACTCGAAGCTGACTAGACATTGGACCACATCCTTCTGTAAATTTTGTAGAGTAAGTGGATTGATCACCTTCTGAGAAATTGCATTGAGGAACGCACATAGCTTCACAATGGGTACTCGAACATTTTCCTGAAGAAGCCCCCTCAATGCAACCGGAAGTAATTGTGTCATAATCACGTGGCAGTCATGAGACTTTAGGTTTTGAAACTTTTTCTCCGACATGTTTATTATTCCCTTTATATTCGACGAGAAGCCAGACGGGACCTTGATGCTACTCAGGACTTCAAAAAAGATCTCCTTCTCCTCTTTGGTAAGAGCGTAGCTGGCAGGACCTTGATACTTCTCTGGATTCAGGTTGTTTCCTTCGTGGATACTTTGCTGGTCCTGCCGTGCATCCGGTGTATCTTTTGTCTTCCCATACACGCCCAAGAAGTTTAGCAGGTTCACGCAAATATTTTTCGTCACGTGCATCACGTCGATTGCAGAGTGAACCTCTAAGAATTTCCAGTAGGGTAGCTCCCAAAATATCGACTTCTTCTTCCACATGGGTACGTGTCCGTCAACATCATGCGGAACAGATTGTCCGCCGGGACCCTTTCCAAAGACCACTTTTAAATCCTTGACCATATCATATATAACTTCCCCAGTAGGGCGGGTAGGCTTCGTTCGGTTATCTGCCTCACCTCCGAAATGCTTTCCTCTCTTTCTTACGCGATGTTGTTTTGGAAGAAATCGACGATGCCCCAGGTACACATTCTTGTTTCCCAAATAATTACTGTCAGTCTCACCTAAATAGTGTGTGCATGCATTGTATCCCTTGTTTGACTGCCCTGAAATGTTACCAAGAGCAGGCCAATCATTGATGGTTACAAATAACAACGCTCGTAGGTTAAATTCCTTTTGTTCGTGCTCATCCCACACAGGTACACCTTCGTCACGCCACAACTCTAAAAGTTCTTCAACCAATGGCCTCAGGTACACATCAATGTCGTTGCCGGGTTGCTTCGGGCCCTGGATGAGCACTGGCATCATAATGAACTTCCGCTTCATGCACAACCAAGGAGGAAGGTTATAGATACATAGAGTCACTGGCCAGGTGCTATGACTGGAGCTCTGCTCCCCGAAAGGATTAAAGCCATCTGTACTTAGACCAAATCTTAAGTTCCTTGCGTCATCTGAAAATGACTTGAACTCTCTGTCGATTTTTCTCCACTGCGACCCGTCAGCGGGGTGTCTCAGCATCACATCTTTCTTACGGTCCTCTTTGTGCCATCGCAACAACTTGGCATGCTCTTTGTTCTGGAACAAACGTTTCAACCGTGGTATTATAGGAGCATACCACATCACCTTCGCAGGAACCCTCTTCCTGGGGTGGACTCACCCTCAACATCGCCAGGGTCATCTCGCCTGATCTTATACCTCAATGCACTACATACCGGGCATGCATTCAAATTCTCGTACTCCCCGCGGTAGAGGATGCAGTCATTGATGCATGCATGTATCTTCTGCACCTCTAATCTTAGAGGGCAGACAACCTTCTTTGCTTCGTACGTGCTAGAGGGCAACACGTTCTCCCCTGGAAGCATCTTCTTTATTATTTTCAGCAATTTTTCAAATCCCTTGTCAGAAGTACCATTCTCTGCCTTCCACTGCAGCAATTCCAGCGTGCTACCCAGCTTTTTCTGACCATTTTCGCAATTTGGGTACAACAGTTTGTTGTGATCCTCTAACATTTTCTCCAACTTCAACCTCTCCTTTTCATTTCCGCAGTTCATCTTCGCATCAAGAATGGCCCGACCCAAATCGTCATCCGGATCATCAAAAATTGGCTCATCGAAAATGGGCTCTTCTTCAGCTTCGTCTTCCCCCATTCTACTATCACTGTGTTCAGTGAATAAGGGATAGTTGTCACTATCCCCTTCTTCTTCATTGTCTTCCAATATAACCCCTCTTTCTCCGTGCTTGGTCCAACAATTATAGCTGGGCATGAAACCGTTCTCTAGCAGGTGGACGTGAAGGGTCTTCGAGGTAGAGTAATCCTTCATATTCTTACAGGAACTACATGGACAATACATGAAACCATTCGACCGCCTGTTTGCCTCAGCCACGTTGAGAAAATAATGCATGCCATTAATGAACTCGGGATGGCACCGGTCACCGTACATCCATTGTCGACTCATCTGCATTTTATATGTATATCAAAAATCATTCAGTACACAACATCGTGGATATATGAGTGACCAACTTAATTAATATTCAAGTTCATCACATAAAACTAATTTTTTTTTATAAAAAAGAAGAGGCTCACCGAGGTTGTACGGTGCCGGCTAGGGGACGACGCTAGCGATCGACGGCGGTGAGGACGGGGATGATACTAATTAAAACCTACAAAATATACCATAATTTCAGCTCAAATTGCATATAAAAAAATAAAATCCCTAACTTAGGCATTTCATCGAACACCTTGCTAGCACTAGAAAAATAGTACGAGTTAAAACTACCAAAGAAATGTGCTAAATTAGGAACGCCGGAAGGAAGGATGATATTGCTAACCCTTGGATAGATGTATGCCCTTAATCATGTTAAAATGGTGGAGAAAAAATAGATATTTTTTGGAGTGTGAGAGGTGCAAATTTTGTAGAAATGTGAGAGAGGAGAAAATAAGAGCAGGGCCAGGCTGTGCGCGCGATGTGAATAATATAGGGGCACCCTTTCGTACCGGTTCGTGTTAGGAACCGGTACCAAAGGTCCAGCCCATACCGGTTCGTAACACGAACCGGTACGAAAGCCCCTCACGAACCGGTACAAATGCTCCTTGCCCGACTGGGCACACAAACCGGTATAAAACCCCCCTTTACTACCGGTTCGTAATAGAACCGGTACGAAAGCTCCAGACGGTTGCCCCTTTTTCTACTAGTGGTCGTGTGTGTTTTTCTGCTGTGCTTTGGTTGTGCATCGGTTGGTTCATTTATATATTGTTCAGAAAGGCCAGGGCACCTTAGAGGAGTTAGAGCCCTCGCTGTCATGGCGAGCCGGACTTGAGCGTAATGTTTCCACGAAGAAAGTTGTTTTCTCACATGGAGCCACGTACGCGATGTGTTGCCCGTTGCTGGCTAGGCCGTTTACACTCTAGCTGGAGTATTTAATTTTCACCCAGGTTTTTGTATGCTGCTAATTGGTCATCTGTTAATTCAATTTGCCCTCATGGGAAGGGAACAGAAGAACATTTCGTCCAGCTAGCTGTTTCGTCTAATTTGCCATGATGGGGTAGACAATTTGGGCGCTTCCCTGGAACGAGCTGTCTATATATCAACCTCACAATAGATCTTTGTGGAAATATAATGAACAAATATGCTCACACTTCAATCTTCGAACCGACCATCTCCAATTGCTATTTTGTGACTTAATATATACTTCGTCCGTCTCCATTTATGTGGCGCACACTTATCACGATACATGTTTAACCATTAGTTTGACCAAGGAAACATGGGTTATATGTCACAAATGTTATAACATCGGATTCATATTCGAATAAACTTTCTGGTTCTAAATTTTATGACACATGACTCATATATTATTGGTTAAGTTAGTGGTCGAACTTAAACCACGAGAAATGAGGTTCCATGTAAATATGGACGGAGCTTGTATTATTAATCATGTTTGTATTGACCTTGAATATTTCCTTTGTGATCTGCGTGGAAGAATTGATATCCTGCCATAGATCACATGATAAATCGGTACCAGCTCGTTCCATGTACCATTCGTTGCTTCTGTTGATGCGCAAGTGGAAGCCAGTTAGCGGAACTTACAAACATACAAACATGTTTTGGTACTAGTCAACGAACCGAGTCTCCTTTTGTGCTTCATCGGTTGATTTCTTATCATATTTCTATTTTCTCCATCATGTTTTAATGACCTGCTGTTGGTGGAGGCGAGGCGGGCCGGAGACAAAGGGTTTATTGATGACGATTGGGAGTAGGGGTGAAAAAGGTTTGAACAATTTTTGTCTAGTTTGGAGGGAAAATTGAAATGAAGTCAACTTATAATTGTACTAGAAGGATGCGTCTGTGTGTGTACTACGCCACGGGCACACAAACATTGTAGGAACAAGAACATTTTATGCTAGCTTAGATGGGTTTTGGTAGTTGAGAAGAAATTGAGTCGTGGTGTGATATGTCGGGGTTGACCGCGGGACACGGGACAATAGAATGAGGGGGATTAGGAGATATCCGTTGGATCTGCGTTTTTAGATTTGCATTTTCCTACGTGCTAAAGTTTAGAAGAGGAACATCAGAAGATGAGTGAACGGACGACTACCAACTCAATTTTTATAAGTAGAAAAGGTGAATGGAAACATTACAAGAAATCCGACATCCCCGGACGAGCTGACATTGTCATGGAATAGCCCCACAAATATGCATTTGTGATGTTTTTCCACCGTCACATGCATCTTCCTGGAATGTGTATCATATATTTGTCGTTGTGACTATGCACACAAAAAGTGTCACGGAATATGGACATCGATGACGGTTTATACATCAACCACCTATTGGTGTTTCCGTGACGGCGGATAACGTCACATATTAGGTGGGAGTAGTACATTGTATACCATTTCTGGTGACGATATAATGTCACTATTTGATGCCACACCAGGACTTGGTAAACCGTCCCACAATTAGAAGCATCACAATTATTTGTTTTGGATTAAAGTGGCGTCACTAGCAATAAATTTATTTTCAAATTCAAACTAAAACAAATTATCAAATCAGGTTCAATTGATAGTTACTACCTCCATTTCATAAAACAAGGCATATAAATTTTATCAAAAATCAACATTATATATTCACTCAGTTAACAATGAAATTGCATTATATACTCAGTCGACAACCAAATCACATTATATATTCACTTCACAGCAAAATGATCCTTAACATCACAAATGGCACTCACTAAGAGAGATGCCAGTCTGCGTAGAGCGAATGACGACGAGATATATTTCTCCTTTTTTTCCACTTCATATCTTCATGTTCCTTATGTATTTTGGGTCGTAGTTCATAATCCCCGGTAAACTAATTATCAGTTAATTGTAATGATGATGAGCAGTTGATGTACTACTTCACAACGCCATGGTATGCTCGACAGGCCCTGCGATGTACTACTGGAGTTGCCCAGGTGCTTGCAAAGTCTGGTACCATCAGACATGCTGAACTATCGGTATGCTGGACCATCAGACATACTGACGTAGCACTGCAGATATTTCTAGCATGCATAACTGAGATATGTTGAATACTAGACGTGACGTTGTGTGTGTGTGACCAGGTGCAAGACGCGCATGGCAGATCCATCCACACCCCGATCGGTCCTCTCATACCCGATCGGTTGCTCGATACTCTACTGTTAATGATCTCCTGCTTTTGTCAAACATGCCATATAGCAGACCAAAAATCGGTCTAGTCGACAGGGCGTGTGTTTGAGAACTGGCTCAGGTGCATTCACGCATGCTACATATCATGGACTCATGAGTGAATCATGCCTGGGTTTCTCTTGGATACGTCGACAAACGTGTCGTGTCAACTCCCTCCCATCAGAGGATCGATCGACATTCGACAGGCGAGACATGCTGGGAAAGCAGTATCGAACGAGATGTTACTCTACCTAGTAGGCACCTGACGAGAGAGTCGATGTCGTGGCCTTGTTGGTACCTGTCGCCGGCATGGTCGTCGACGCCGTTCCCATGCATGTCTCCGGCCGCCATTGGCCGCCCCGGTATGCCCTGTCATCTCTCATCGTCTCGCACAGTTCTACAGTCGACCCTTTGTAGCTCCATTCAGTCAATGTCCTCTACTTCATATCTCCTTCTTTTCGATAAAAAAACATATATTAATATCATGAAGATACCAATTACACATAGTTTATGCAACAACGCATTACCCTAGTGGCATTACGAATGTATACAACAAGAAAAAAGAATTACAATAAAAAAATTCCCGCTGCAGAGATCACCACCTTAACAACACCAGAAGTTCAGCTTCTCCAAAAGCGACGCCTCCAAAAGGGAACAGCGCATAGATGAAATCGTCGCTTGATCATAGATGTTCGAGCATCTCCAGCCGCATCCCCATAGCGTCCCCCAAACGATGCCGGATCGAGCGTTTGGGGCACATGTTTCCTTCGTGCCGCGTTTGGGGGACGTCGCTCCCCAGCCACGTCCCCCAAACAAAATTGCAGATATTTAAAATTTAAAGCAAATTCATTTAAACTTGCTATATATTACATATATATTACATAGATTCGAAAGAAATTTGATAAAATTTAAACTAAACCCTGATATAGTAGTACTTGCAGCGGCCAGAGGTGTCATAGTACTGGTGGAAGTTGTACATGTCGTCGGTGATGACCTCCTGCTTGACTCGCTCGTCGGGCTCATCGACAGGCTCGTCCTTCACCACGCCGCTTGGCCCAGCCTCGCCATCATCGGTGAGGTCCACGAGCGGCTTCCCGGTGTCGCGGATGGACATGGCGATCGCCGCCTCGAGGTCGCCACTCTAGGCGTCCTAGTCGTTCAGCGACGCCAAGAACGCCACTCGCAAGCTATGGCAGTCCTCGGGGTCGTCGATGTTGCTGCTCGTACTCCGCCAGCAGCGTCGCCTTCCCGGATGCCTCATCGTCCTGCTCCTCCTTCACCTCCGACTTCGGGATGAGGAGGGCGCCGCCGCCGTGCCTTTGCTGTTGTCGGCTGCCGCTGCCGCTGCCGCCGCGCCTCGGATTGACGGGCGGCGTCGCGAACTCCGGCTCCTCCTTCACCTCGCGCTTGGGGACGGTGTAGGGCGCGGCGCGGTGCGACGAGGACGGCGTCGATCGCGTCGGCCCTAACGAGGAAGAGTTGGAGGAGGACGAGTACATCCTCCTCGGCTGCCAGTGTGCTGCAGGTGATGGTGGCGGCGAGGACGGCGTCTCCAACCTTGGAGCGCCGTTCTGGATGCCGTCGACGATGTTCTCAAGGGTGCACCCCGGAACGCCCCAGAAGAGGACGTGCCCGTCCTTGTTCCAGCTATTCCGTCGGCCGACGAGGCCGGCGGTGCTGTTCATCTCGATGTCGTGATGCGCCTGGAAGTAGGCGACCCACCAGGCGTCATTGCCGGTGGCCGCCCAGGTTGGATCGGCCCGCTCCTCGGCGGTGAGGTGAGACCGCTAGGCCCTGATCGTGTCCCTCCAACGCTCCGTGCCCGGCGACAGCAGCGGGACGCCTATGCCGTTGACGGCCATCCTCCACCCGCCGCCGCTTGGCAGACGCATGTCCTACGGGACAGGATATCCCGCGTCGTACAGCGCCCACGCCTCCGCCACGGTGAGGCTGCCGCGGCCGAAGCCGTTCGCCGCGGTGATCTTGCGGGAGGACAACGACATTGGCTAGGGAGGAGGAGATCTGGGAGCGGTGAGAGGTTAGAGCTGCGAGAGATTTGGATGGGAAGGAAGCATGGGCGCTCTTAATGTACAACGGCTGCAGGCGAAGCGGCTGCGGGGTGTTGGACGCAATAAACACCGGCGCGGATGGCCACGCGGCCATGCACGACGAGACGCGTCCCTGCGTCACCTGGGAAAGCTGGGACGCCATTAACGTCGCTTGACCAAAGGTAGGCGACGGGGTTTTCGGATTCCGACCCACTGACACGTCGGGCCTGCCAATCCCCGCCTCACATTTCGTTATGCCCGAAGCGTCCCCTGTGTAGAGGGGATGGGCTCGGGCGCCGGACACCGTATTGGGCCGCGCCGGACAAAAAAAAGGCTTTGGGGCACATGGCTGGAAACGTTGTTTTGTCCGGCGCGCCCCAAATCCCTTTTGGGGGACGCTTTGGGGGACGCGGCTGGAGATGCTCGTAGATTTTCACCTTGGAGAAAAGTCATCGCTTCCAAAAGCAATGTCTTCAACAAGGTCATTGTTAGGCACAACCAATTAAGACCGGACCTTTGATTTCCACCCTAGATGGTACGATTTTAAACTTCTCCTGTGACGTCGCCCCCACCTCCACCGCCACTGTTCCAAAACACAATTCACCAACCCAATTCACCTTCGCCGCAAAGAGTCGAATCCTCATTGCCAGTCCCCAAATCTCGGCTTCCATGACATTCTCTGCCACACGACTTCGCCATGGGAGAGAAAGCATCCCCATGACGGTAATGGCCAACAGAGCTTCCCAGCGCTCCCTCTCAAACCAAACGGTCGGAAAAACATGGGTGCGCTCGACTGAATTCCATCTGATCCAGCAAACTCTAGGCATGAATCGCACAATAGAGTACACTGGCGGAGCCTTCCGAAACACGACACGCCCACCAGATCGACGGGGACCTTTTACATATGAGATCTCTCTCCCAGATCAATTAAAGATAATAATGTGGATTTGATAGATGATGACTTAATTTTTGGATGATGGATTTTTTTCTTCATAAAACAAGAATTTGAGGCTAGCTGCGGAGTCTCTTGTAAAACGAGAAATATATGGAAGGTACTTTAAATCAAAGAAAATGAGAGCATATTCCTGGGTTCTAAGAAACAAAATAGAAAAGGAAAACTTCCAGATACAAAAGTATGACCATTTGCGAAAATCTCAAAAAAAACAAGAATGGTCTATGTAGCTGGTGTACTAATATTCTCCAGTTTTCTTACCATTCTCTCTCAAAAAAAGTTTTCTTACCACTTAAACGATCACAATTTTGTACTCCAAATTTGGCAAGTGTTCATGGTTGATATGGTACAAATGTCAACTGAACCTGCTTTATTACTAGTAGATCTACTGGAATAATAGTTGCTAATAGCTCTTGTTGTTACAATGCCATGAGCAAATAATCAAACATCTCTCATCTCCAAGGGGTCTCCTCTCGTCCCCGTGCAGCCACGCCGGGCTGCACCGGGGGGCTCCCTGCCGTCCTCCAAGAGGTCCCCTTGTCCAGCCACCCCCTCCTCATGTCGCTGCTCGAGATGTCGTTGGGCGAAGCCTAGGCGGCATTAATTTTGTACGAATTTGGAAAGTGTTCAAAATTTGCTTCGAGCTATCCAACTAGCAGACTCTGAATCAATTAGCTCACACACCATAGTTACCTCCGCACTATCCTTCCTAACCATTCGCTTTCATGTCTAGATCCAGGGGTCCTCCCAAACCGTATAGAGCTACCATCTCCGACGCGCTTGATTAAGCCCTTGCTTAATGGTTCTCTCCCATAAAGGATGGCATTCCAAATATGCGAGGAATTTCTTTTTCCTCCTTGCTGCCATGAAATCCCTATCATGAAAATATTTTCCTTCCAAAACTTTAGCACACAGAGCAAGTCTGGTTTAGTGATCATTGTATATTAACTATTGCAGCAATAGTTGCTATAGCTCTTACTGTTACAATACCATGAGCACATATACAAACATCACCACTTAAGTTCAACGAAAATAATTTGCAAAAATGGAAACTACGAATTGATGTGGCATGTGAAAACCTGAATTTTCGTATATACACAAAATCTTTAATTTTCTTATGCAAGTCGCTGATTTCACCATGTACCATTGTCCATAGTCACGTGGCCTAAGCCCACCCACCTTTTAGCCATACCATAACACAAACTCCTACATCCTACTTTCCTTAATTGGGCATCTGATACTACATTAACAACCTTTTAGCCATACCATACTTGCAAAAATGGAGTATATTTTGTTTGATTGTAGTTTCTAAACAAGCATTCCGCCCGATAATAACCTTGATATATGATCATGGTTCATATTGGGAGATGCATGGAGTGAACTTTAAGGAAAATACACGAGTGTGGCGCAACTATGGTTGGGACAAGTACCAAAATAGACAAGTAATATGTCTATATGTTTATAAGTATGATGGCA
This sequence comes from Lolium perenne, assembly GCF_019359855.2. NCBI lineage: Eukaryota > Viridiplantae > Streptophyta > Magnoliopsida > Poales > Poaceae > Lolium > Lolium perenne. The sequence goes on from NC_067247.2 coordinate 68,361,231, forward strand.
AAGGCTGAGGGAAATAACTGATCAAAATGATCCTTTCTAAACTGCATATTAGCAATTGTGCGACTCTTAAGCCCAAAAAATACAGAGTATAATGAATAGTAAGACAAGCAAACATGTGTTTAGATGCATGAACCGCCAAAAGATTATTTTTTTTCTGCGAATAGGACACTGGCATTAAAAGAAACATAGAACAGTACAAAACAGCCCAAGAAAAACAAAAATTACAACGAGATCCTTGAGAAGCCCTTCATTTTCAACCTCTAGACCAGATTTAAGCATACAAAATTATAAAAATAGCGTAGCCGATGCTTTTGTTTCAAGCAGAGTCTAGACAGAATATGTCAAGAGTTGGGTCTTTGCTCACAAAATATCAAAAATTTCTGTGAACAAAATCCAGGCAACAAATAAAGCCACACCACGAGGAAAACAAGAACCATTTAATTTATGTAAACTTCCACTAACAAATAAAGCGTCGATCTGCGGTCTGGAGGCGACGTACGACTCCTGAAACTACTCCAGCGGCGGTGTTGTGGGTCGGTGGCGGCTACACAGCTACAAAATCTAGGCATAGATGGCCCTAGGCGGGCTATTTATTGGATCAAGTGTTGGTAATAGCTCTTGCTGTTACAATACCATTATACCAATGAGCAAATAAACAGATAACACCAAAGAAGTTCGTAGAAGAATAAGCATGGTACATTGCCTTCCTAGTGCAATATAACAAAAATTAAACTATAAAGTAAACCCTTTCTATTGCTCTACACAAAACCATCTTGTTTCTACAAGAGCGATAAGACCTTCCATTCCATTGTTGCATGAAGTAGATCACTTTGTAAAGACGGAGCATCAGAAAGGGGTGAGACAACTTTAGACTACATGTAAGATGGCATACCAAAATTATTATTTGAAGATGATACGAGGGTGCTTCTCAAAGGGTAACATAACCATACAAGAACGAGGCGTCGAACGGATCAGGCAATGACAGATCATGCGTACGCTTCTTGTAATCTTTCAAAGTACTCGAAGAAAAGCTTTTGAATTCCAACCGAGCGTTGTGAGAAGCTCTGTCTTCCAGGCGTAGCAGCTTGTTTTGGTTAGCCTTCCATTTGTCGTTACAGCGGATAACGGTTCCGAATTCCATTACCTCCAGCACTTTGGCATTTAGAATAAAGAATCTGGCAAAGTCGGCTTCTACACCCCAGCCATAGTAGACCTTGAGTGCCACTTTTTTCAGGTGGAGCTCAAGGCATTCAGCTGGACCATCCGGCGAGGCATACCTCCGCACGCTATTCATCTTGTTCCGTGGGGGTAGCTCGTTTCCATTAAAAGGATGTTCAAACCTCCGTGGTTCTAACTAGAGAAAGAAAGAAGAGATGGTCTGATTAAATGCAGCAGCAAAAACAAGTTTGCAACGTGATATAGTATAGTTGATTAGGGCCAATCCGATGCTCGTTTTGACATACTAAAATCATGCTAGGAATTAAGAGCAAATACGAGTACTCACAACGATATATAGGCTCTCGAGGCAGGGGAAGCATATGAGGAAGTCAAGAACCGCATCTAAATCGGGACCAACATAATCAAGGGCCAAAACCTTCACGGTGCGCATTGTGCTTGTTAATCCAATCATTTCCTACAAGAAAATAATATGGAACATATTAAGAACAATAGACAGCATATGTATGTGATGGGCATAAAACTTGAAATTATTAAGACCGCGAGCTGCGACTACGCACCTGAAAAACTGTTGTTCCAAGGTGTAGCTGTACCATGCCAAGCGAACCCAATACCTCCAGTCTGGGAGCCGAGATGACCCGGATGATGGTAGAGCCATTATCCGGATCCAGTGGCAGCAATCTTTCAAGACAAGGGGCGTCCTCGACAACCAGCTCGTTGACATTGACGGTGCTATTATCGCCTTGTGGTTTCTCCCAACGAGCAAGGAAGCCGATGCTCTTGAGGGTCGGGGAGCTGATGCGGAGGCAGCCGACGCCGACATTCTTCTCCAGCAGAAGGATCTCCAGCGCGGGGCAGCCGGTGAGCACGGCGCGGAAGGTCTCCTCGGTCATGGTGACCCTGCGCAGGGTGAGCTGCTGGAGGCACGGGAAGTCCACGGCCAGGTTGGGCGGGAGACGGCACCAGGAGAACTTGGCAACTCGAAGCGCGGGCGCGTGGCGGAACACGGATGGTGGCAACGTGATGCGGGTGTAATCGTAGCTGTACGTGAGCTCCAGCTTCTGGAGGTGGGAGAGGACTCGGGGGCAGAGCCATAGGTCGATCCTGCCGTCGCTGGCGTCGTCGTCGGTGTAGTGGAAGCGGCGGGGTAGAGGACGGATGCGGCTGAGCGAGATGCGGCGAGCGGGGCCGGTGTGCGCGGAGAGGATGCTGGAGATGACCTTCTCGGAGAAGCCGCAGCCGAAGTCCCCGACGTCGAGGTAGAGCGGCGCGGCGCGCCAGATGGGACGCCACCGGCGGGAGAGCGCCTGCGTGCGGCCGCCTTCCCTTGTGGGTAGGAGAGAGACGATGGTGCCTAGCAACTCGTCGGAGAGGTTACTGATGAAATCGGCGCGATCGCCGCTACTCGATCGCGATGGTTCGTCGCCATCGCCGTAGATTCGCTTCTTGGAAGCCATTGTCTCATTGTCTGCCATTGGAGTCCTGCTTGTACACGTACTAGCTGGTTTGGAAGAGCGAGAGGGCAGCCCAAGTCTATTATTGGCCGGGCTTAAATTTACGTGGCACTGCTGGCTGGGTCCCACGGGAGAGCCATAAACCCTGTATATATCTTCCGTCTCCCGTCAATTTCGTCTTCTACAGATTTCATTGATGCTTAGTAATTGCTAACGTAGATTTGATAGATGCTAAAGCCACTCCGAGCTCGCTCCGCTTCGGTCCCTGCTGATTGCCGGCACCGCGGTGGAGGCTCGCGCTTGCGTGGACGTACCGAAGCGGCCATGCTCCCGATTGACCGGACTCCCTGCCTACCACGCCTGGCGCTAGTTTCGAATCGCCTCCCTTGGTACTTGATGCGGCCGGGAAACGAAATCGCACACGCTGGCTGCCTTTTAATTCGCCCAACGAACCAAAAAAAAAAAACCATAGCCGAGAAGGAACGTTGGTAGTTCACGATAAACTGTGCCGAGGCTGTCACGGATGCTTTCCCATTACCATGCACAATATTATTTCGATGGTGCCATGCTCTCCAGAGAAGAAAAATAATCCTGCAGCGCTCATCACTTCGTGTGCTTCCCAGAATATGGAGCAGCCACTCTTTCCCTGTCGTATAGAAAACGTCTTCAGGCGGGAGCTCCCAAATTTCACGGACCTCCTCTCGAAGGGCTCTTGCCAATGTACACCGTACGAGAGCGTGATGATCATCCTCTACCTCCATTCCGCAAATGGTGCAGGTTGGATCCACAGTTGAGATACGTCGGTGTAGGCCGGAGCGAACCGCCAGCGTACCCGTTGCGGCCCTCCAAGCAAAGACCCGGAGATTTTGAGGAACATTTGCTTTCCAAACTAGATTCCATATGCCTCGATTACCCAAAGGTTCCTTCTCGGCTATCCATTCTAAGCGTCCCTCTCGAGAGATCACAGGACCTGAGGGCTCCCCTGAGTTATCAGGGTGGGTGGCACCTGGAGAGGGGGCTTTTAAAGCTAATGTCGATGCAGGTTGGGATGCAGCTTCTAAAAATGCAGGGCTAGGTATTGTAAGATCACTTAGGTTCTGTGTTATTCACGGAATGGAGATTTATTCCGTATTGTGAAAGTGCGGAAGAGGCGGAAATGCTAGCAAGTTTGGAGGGGCTAAAACATCTTGTACGCCTTCATCGCTGGCCGGCAACCCTGGAGTCAGATTGCCTACGTGTTGTCCAAGCAATGAATAACCCAGCTACTGAACCATCCTCTTACTGGGCTCTCTGTCAAGAAGGGCGTGAGCTTCTGCGAGTCTACAATGATATAAAAATCGCCAAAGTAGATAGAGTTAGCAATGGGGTGGCGCATGTGTTGGCGCATTTAGGTATATCAGGTTTTAGTGGTGTCCTGTGTGATGCAGCCCCTGCCTGTGCGCGGGAGTTGATCGTGGATGATTGTAAGCACATTGTGTAATTTTCAGGGCAGCAAGTTTCTTTCGCACTCTTTTCCTTACCAGGGTACCTAAGGGGACTGGAAGGTTTTTAATGAGGCGGCTTGCTGCTCTTATTTATATAGATCATCCTTCAAAAAAAAAACCCATAGGTTCTAAGAAAGACAAAATACATTATAAAAGTGTACACTTTCAAAAAAAAAACTCACTCCGTCCACAAAAAAATATCTCAACTTTGTTAAAATATGCATGTATTTAGGTGTCTTCTAGAGCATCTCTAGGAGATGATGTATTTACTCGTAAAAAAGCAAATGCACATCACCAAAACATGCTGATATAAAATAATATACATCACATCATGAAAAACTTCTACCTACAATTGATCATGTATTTTAGCTAAGGTGATGTGAAATACATCACATCTGCACAAAATCCTTCTTCTTCTTCTTCTTCGACACATCAAACTTCAAATTGAACAATTGAAATTGAAACTGAAATGAAAATATTAGTAATTTAATTCAAACACGTGTAGTTCATAATATAGATTGAATATATCCAAACACGGCATTAATGTGATAAAAGCCTATAAGTCGACAACCACTTGAACCCTAACCTTCGACACTACGATAGATAGTTCGATCCTAAAACTGAAAGATAGATAAACATCGAAGATGACAGCCACTTGAACCCTAAACTTCGACACTACGATAGATAGTTCGATCGTAAAACTCGAAAGATAGATAAACATCGATGGTGGAGGGGGAGTTTGATCGTAGCCATCGTCGTCGGAGCTGTTGAGGTTGTTCTAGAAGTCCAAGTCTAACTCAAAAGACGAGCCCAACGAGAGGTCGATGGTAGAAGGGACATCCACGGTCGCCTTGCCGCAGCATCTTCCTCCTCCACCTCCTCCTCCTCCTCCTTCTTCGCATTCTCTATCACCACTAAGTACTCGGTCACAAAATGAACGAGCTCGGGGTCGCCATTGCCTCCTTGTCAGCCCCATGCGCCGTAATCTGCAAGCAGGCACAACGATTCTTCTTCTCCTGCTCGCGAGTGACCATGCGCACCTGCGCGAGAGGAACTCAGCCTTCTGAAGTTCATCTCGATGCGGCCGATCGAACGTCCACACTCCAAATCGTACGCGCGCGCAGCGAGCTACAGTGATGAGAATGTCGGCGATGAAACGGCTAGTTTCCGATGCCGCACGCAAAGGAAACCCGTCGAAGACCTTGGGCGGCGGCATTCCCAAGGTGGGCCGGCAATGATTCGGCCAGGATTCCACGCGAAGAAGCAGGGAAACCGTGTGTCAGTCTTTGGCGGCGACGCGGCGCCGAATCGGCAGAGACTCCGCGTGACGAGGCGTGGGAACCAGGCCTTCAGCGGCGACCAATCGGACGAGAAGAGGTGTGGGAACAACAGAGTGGTCTTCGGCGGCGGCGTGCGGGTTCGGACGCGCGGTCGGGGAGGATGAAGAGGCGCAGGGAAGATTCAGTGTGGCGGCTAAGGGTACACACCCGCGCTGGCTAAAATATATATCAAATATAGTTTTCTTCCACCTTAACAATAGCAACATGTTACGGTTCTAAAAATAACAATACCCATGGAGAAGACATGGGTCATGGGTAGTGGGTACTAATGCCAGCTGAACGATGTCAAACGCAATATTACAACCAATGAGCAAATAAACAAACAACACCAATTAAGTTCAGAATACAGAAAGCATAGCAGATGGCGTTCACGTACAGTATTACAGAAATTAAACTATAAAGGAATCCCCTTCAACATGTTCTACACAACACCATCACGTACTCTGGCCATTCCTTGAGCTGCTTTGGCATTGTCCTTTTATATTTGATTTTAGGGAAGCCACACGACCTTCCATTGTTGCATCACTTTGTATAGACAGAACATCGAAAGGGGTGAGACAACTTTATAGACTACATAAGTAAGATTTTGTTGTACCAAAATTGTTGTTTCAAGATAGTGTAAGGTCATACTTCTCAAAGGCTAACATATCCGTCGAAGAAGGAGGCGCCAAATGGATCAGGCATTGAAAGATCATGTGTATGCTTCTTGTAGTCTTTGAAACTAGTCAAAGAAAACCTTTTAAATTCGAACCGAGCATTGTGAGATGCTCTGTCTTCCAATTGTAGGTGCATGTTTTGATTAGCCCTCCATTTGTCGTCGTACTCTTCAACAAGTCCAAATTCCATCCGCTCTAGCACTCTCGCATTCAGAACAAAGAACCGAGCAAAATCAACTTCTATACCCCTGCCATAGTAGACCTTGAGGGCTACCTTCTTTAGATGGAGCTCAAGGCATTCAGTTGGATCATCTAGCGAGGCGTACTTGCGCATATTTTTCATTTTCTTCAGTAGGGGTAACTCGTTTTCATGATACGGATCTTGAAACCTCAGCGGGTGTAACTAGAAAAAGAAATAAGAAACAATATAAATACAATAGCAAAAAAGTTGGCGACGTGATAGTAGTTGACAATCAAATGTTGGTTTGACTTTATAAGCATGCTAGCAAGAAACAGATACAAGTACTCACAACGATATACAGGCTCTCCAAGCAGGGGAAGCACTTGAGGAAGTCGAGAACCGTGTCCAAATCAGGACCGACATGATCGAGAGCCAAAACCTTCACGGTGTGTATCGTGGTTGTCAAGCTGATAGCAACCATTTGCTGCAAAACATAACATGTTAAGAACAATAGCATGCACATGATAATAATGCGGGCAAAGGTAAAACTTGAAATTAAAGACCTGAAAAACTGTTGCTCCAAGTTGAAGGTTTGCTATGCCGTAACTGAGCGAACCCAATATCTGCAGTTTGGGTGCGCTGATGATCCGGATGATCGCTGAACCTTTTTTCTGATTCAGTGGCAGCAGCCTGTCTAGGCGAGGTGCGTCCTCGACAACGATCTCGTTGACGTCGTCAATGTCATCATGGCATTGCTGTTTCTCCCAAGGAGAGAGGAAGCCGATGCTCCTGAGAGTCGGGGAACTCACGCGGAGGCGGCCGACGCCGACATTCATCTCCAGCATAAGGCTCTCCAACGCGGGGCAGCCGGCGAGCATGGCGCGGAAGGTCTCGTCCGTCAAGGTGACCCTGTACAGTGTGAGCTGCTGGAGGTGCGGGAGATCCGCGGCAAGGTTGGGCGGTAGGCGGCAGCAGCCGAACCTGGCGACGCGGAGCGCAGGCGCGAGGCGGAACACAGAGGGCGGCAGCGTGGTGCGGCAGTGGTCGTAGCTGTAGGCGAGGTCCAGCTCCTGCAGGCTGGAGAGGTCCCGGGAGCGGAGCCACCCGTCGACCCTGCCGTCGCCGGCGTCGTCGTAGACCTCGCGGCGGTTGGCGTAGTCATAGTTTGTGGGGAGGGGGTAGAGTTTGGTGAGCAGGATGCGGCGGGCGGGGCCGGCGTGGGCGGAGAGGATGGCTGAGAAGACCTTCTCGGGGAATCCGCGGCCGTCGTCCCCGACGTCGAGGTTGAGCGGCGCGGCGCGCCAGATGGGGCGCCACCGGCGGGAGAGCGCCTGCGTGCGGCCGCCTTGCCTTGTGGGGAGCAGGGAGACGATGGTTCCTAGCACATCGTCCGGGAGGTTGCTGATGAAATCGGCGTGATCGCCGGTCCCCGAGCCCAACAGTTCACCGCCACCGTCGCCGTCGATTCGCGTCGCCATGGGGGGAGGTGCTTTACACCGACCTGGTCGGTGCCGAGCGACGCGCCGACCACCCCCCGGCCGTTGTTGGGCCGGCCCACGATACCTGCTGGTTGTTTTCAGTTCGGTGACGAGTCACACAGTCAGGAGTTCGATTCTCCTTGACAGCGAAATTTTCGATTCGTATATTTTTTCAGTTCGGTGACGAGCTAGAAAGTCACAAGTTCGATTCTCCCCGCCTGAATTTTTTTCAGTTCGTGGTTCTTTTGTAAAAAAAATGTACGAAACAGTTATAGAAAACAGAAAAAGTATTTTTCGTTAAATTCGGGATTAAATAGAGTCCCATTTTCTAGCTCCCCCTGGCTTCTAAAAAATAGAGTAGATAACTCAGAAAGTACATGAGTATATTCAAAAAAAAAGAGAACATGTTGTGTACAAAAAAAGAAAAACAAACTGTAAAGATCAAAGTAAGAAGCATTATTAGATCAAAGGTAACTTGTAAAATTCAGCTATCACAGACATTAAAAAAGTTAGAGGTAATTGGAAAATCTGTCTACTTGAAATGCCAAGTATACATAAGACAATTAAGCTACATAAGACAAATATCTATGGAAAATATGTTTATTACAAGGGAAAATTGTCTCGTGATGTCAAAATTTGATCATCTGATATACATGAAAGATAACTCAAATGGTGATAACCTCTCGCAAAGAACATATCAGTGCTTGTAACCTGACAAAGATGATCATCTGCATGCTTCTCTGGAAAGCTACATTTAAAAAGGATATTAGGAAAAAGTTAGAAAATTCCTGATGGTAAATGTTTGACAAACCTGAAGCAAGTCTACTATGTAGTACGGAACATGAAAAACTGAAGCATTAACAAAACATTTATAATAGTCAGTTGAACTGGAGGGCGAATTACTAAATGTATGAAGCTTCTTAAGCTGGAAACAGTGCTATAGTTATCGGCATCAAACGATTGATAGAAAAAGAAAACATAGTGGGATCTCGAAACAGAGCTACACTTTTATTCTTAGAAGCAGCAAAACGGATGTAGGAAATGTGGACTATGCGTTGTATTCTATGGACTGAACGCTAAGCGATAGATCATGTGCACGATGTGTTCCAGAGAAAAGAAACATAGTTGGATCTAATGCATATGAGATACCAATTCAGACAGACAAAAAGTAACTTGAAGGGACTTACAATTTCAAAATACATCATCTGTCTCCTTAAATTAAATTGCTAACTTAATCAATGAAGAAGATATGGAGCCTGTGAAGAAGAATAAACACACTTTACATAAAAAATGAATTCTCGTGCTTATAGAAATTGATATATTACTAAAAAATAACTATACTTACATGCTTCGCAATGAATTCTCTTGCTATTGGGACCTGTTGCTCATTAAATTTGTTTATCACTAGCTGGCATGAGACTTTTTCACGGATTGCTTGCAAGTCAACCTTTTGTTGAAAACAAAAAAAAAAGAATTCCAGATTTACTATTGTTTTTTCAGAAACAAATAGTACAAATTTATATTGGACAGAATAACTTACATTTGAGAATTGTTGTACTTCAACTCCATTGTAGCATCTCATATATTGGATCACAAAAATTCCAGAATCATACCTGTGCTCAAAAAACGAAAAAAAAATGGCAATGCCATGATAAGCTTATGTATAAAATAAATATTAAAGTATTGAATAAAAACAGAAGGGATTGTATTCACCTAAATTTTTGCTTTGGCACATGAACATACTTAACACTAAAATCATGTATGTTGAACTTGAAGCAACCAGGGTAACATTTGACAAATAGTTGTTTGAAATTGAATATCACAGTGTTAACTACTGTGGAGAACTTTCCTACTGAGGAATCAGGATTTAACACATCAAACGATTTATCAATGAAGTTGGCGACAATAAGTATCCACTCTTTCCCCATTGGACATGGAATGTGTACCTACATATATTAGATGTGAAAAGAAAATTAATTAACATATTATTATGAATTGAAGGATGGTTTCTCTCAATATATATTGAGGGTGAAAAAGCAAGAATGATAAAGAGAAATATACCAGCCCTGCGTTTTCCAATCTATAGCCAACATAATCTAGTGAGAAAATCCTTTTATATTCTGGATTAGAACAATCCAGATTTGGGTCCATGAGTAATTTCTGTGCGAAGTCAAAAAGGAAAAATGAATGGAAATTAAATTGCAAAACACGCTGAGCTTCTGTTGATATCATCCAGTAAATAAAAAAGGAAAAAATGTCATGTGGATAATATGATTTGGTAAAAAGATTATACAAACCGTGACTTCTTTTATGACGACATGCATTAGAATATCTTTCTCACCAAATTTTCCTTCTTTTCTACGATGAATCTGCTCAGTCGAAGTTAACATGCCATAGCAATCCATTACACAGGGGTGAATCCAACCACCTGTGTTCATAGATAACGCCAACGTTCTCTGGTCTACCCATACACTTTTAATTTCAAAAATTCTTGGGCTGACAAAATAAAAGAATATGTTTGTAAAACAACTATTTTTTGTACGAAGAATACATGTAACTCAGCAAAAATGAAAATTAGTTTACACATGAAGTTATTCGAACACATACCTGTTTTCACATTTTGAGCTTGTAAGTTTTGTGTAAAATTCATGCTCATATGCAGTGGCGAAAATAACTTGTTGAGGAGTTTGTACATGTTGCATTTTCATTGAGCTGCTAGGAATGAAAGGAGTTTTTAACTTGATACTACTTTGGCCTCCTAATATTTCTTGCCCACACTGATCAAGAACCATGTGTAATAGAGGGTCAATTGCTTTCAGTTTTGATCCTGGCTGTACAGTAAAAACAGTATGTAAGAAGAGTTGAACAAATCTGCTATTCAAAATGGAAAATGTAAATTGTACAAATGCATAAACACATACCGAGGAATAGGTATGACCAGACATGTTTGCATTGTCTTCTTCAAATAGATTGAAACAAGGAAAATTTCCTTTGTTTTCATCAGTAATTGAAGGAATTTTTTTCCCAAGAAGCCTTTCATTTAGAGAAAAAACGTATTTATCATCTCGAGCTTTTTTCTGGCCAATAGATTGCAAGTTACTTTGGGGTGTGACATTACCTATTTATGTTTGTATTATTAGTTAGTAATGCATTTTTGAATATAAATGTATAAGAATATGTATGGTGTTGTATATAAAAAAGAAATTTGAAGTCAATTACTTCTTTGGTTATTATCTGAGAAATTGTTCTCTGGCCTCCAATCTTCGTTCTTCATATTAAGAAGATTATTCATGTTCTCATCATTTCCTACACACACAAAAAAAAAGGAAAAAAAGAGTTAAATACAGTGATGTAGCACTATAATAAAAATACTAAAATTTAGTTAACCATCCATGGAAAAATGAAAAAGCGATAACAAATCTACCTTGAAATTGTTTTTCTTCACTTGGCAAGTAGAACTGAAAATCCTCAAGAGACAACTTACAGTCCTGTTTGTAACTTGTCCTTTGATTTTTTATTTCAAAAGATAGCTCTGTATGTATATGTAGAAAAGTAGATGTGGGTTAAAAAAAAATATTGTGTGTACTTCAAAGTCACAATGAACTAAAAAATTAATTAGGAATAAGTACTAGGAAATAAACAATCAGACAACAGGGGACAAAAAATAGATAGTAATGCCTAACCTTCTTTAATTTGTTTAAGGAATTCAGAGAACTGTACAGATGTATCAGTTGCACTGATCTTTGATGTCATGCCTTTCGGATGAAGTAGTCTTGATTCGAACTCAGGATACAAATTTGGTAGATCGAATCCATCAAATGGTTCTCGAATTGAACACCCTTCACTGAACTTATCTAGAATTTGATTTAACTCAATTCTTGAATTGTAGTTGCCTTGGGGGACATGAACTTTATGAAAAAAGAACATATTCTGGAAGAATTGGTCCATTTCTTCTTCTGAAACCTTTTTCTTCTGTTGGTATACAACCATTTCTGACTTGTTTTCTTCAGTTGTTGCATTCTTATTTGTTTGAGCAGAGAAAAGCAATTCGTTCCCCAAAAAAGGCTCAACTTCTTGGTTAATACTTGAAGATGAAACAAGTTGAATGTCGTCTATATATCCGTTAACAATTGGAATGTAGTTTTGAACATTTTTTAGGAAGAAATTGGAAACCAGAGATTGGAGCCTCTTCTTGTCCTTTATTTTTGAAAAAATATGAATGCATAAGTTGTATGAGATATGATAGTATGAACATTACAAAGTAAACAAAAAAGGAAAATCAGTAGCAATTAAAAATCATATGAATTTAGAGCTAACCTGAAATAAAGCAATTCTTTGAAACTTAAGTTCCATGTAATCTTTTATTTCTGAAGGCATTTCAATTTGCTGCTTACTTCCTTTGAATGGTGTAGATGTTATATGCTTTTTCTGCAAATTAAAAAGGAAAACAGTTAATTTAAAAAACAGTAATAATAAAAATAGAAAAATCAATAATACTTCCATTTTACTTTTACAGATAGTGTTCAGTTAGGATGAAACCATGTTTATTTAGAACATTATTACTTTGCACACAAAAAAATCATATAGTTAGTACTTACAGCAAGTCTACCAAATCCTTTGCTATGTCCTTGTTGAGAATCAAGAGCAATGTATGAGTTTACGACATGTGTTGTCCACAGTGGTAACCTTGGTACACTGTTGCCCAAGTTGAACTCTGAAGTTATTAGAAACTCGAAGTATGAAATCTACAGATAAAAAATAAATGAACAAGAACTTAGATAGATATTGAATGGATAAGAAAATATAGTATAATTAACATAAATTAAGAATTCTATTTAATTTACCACTAGTAGTATCTTGCAACCTCCAGATTCCAACTCTATGTTTTGCTTCTTCCTGAACAGGTATTTCTTGATAGATAGTAACAGGCAATCAAGTGTGAAAGAACACCAGTCTAGGCTTGGGATTGAAGAAATATCCTTCAAGTTGTGATAATATGCAGGGTTTGGAACTCCAGATGCATTTGGATCAATGAAAGCAGTAAGTAGTAAGAGCATGAAAATCACAGTGAAAGAATCTTCATTCAAATCAGTTGACAGCAAAGAACATAAATGTTCTACTATTGGAGATTTTGTTTTCACAATGTTCATAATGAAATCTGAGCATTCTTTTGATTGGTTTCTGACTACAGCTTTTGGACCAGCAGGGAATCCTAGTATCATGTGTGCCGAATGAGAACATAATGTGAAAGTGAACCCATCATCAAGCGACAAAGTTCCTGATGTTGTATCAAACTGGGAGATCAGCCATTCAAAAATGACTTGAACATTGCTAAAGCATGAGAAAATCAGAATAGAACCAAACCCAAGCTTCCTGATGATAATTTTTTTCGATTCAGGTAATGTTGACAAAGCTTCAAGAAATGATCTTGTGTATTCTGAATTTTGCCGCTGAAAATATGTTGAAATACGAAATTATACTCTTGCAGAATTAAAGTATAGAAAGAATTAAAATGCGAAACAGAGAATGAGAATAAATAGTAAGCAAATACCTTATATTTCTTGTTACTATTCGTTGAGATATCAGTGCAAAGTATTTCTTGACCCTCCCTTTTTTTATTATTAGTTGTTTCCATCTACGAAAAATCAGATGACAGTGATTAACAAAAAATAGTTGTTTACAGAAATTACATGTCTACATGGAGGCTGCACACACAAGCTTTGTTTTGCTGCTCCTAACTATGATAATTAAAATATGAATACCGTTGTTGAGCTACAAAGATTTTAGAGAAAAAATTTGTAACTGAGAGAGAGCAAGACCTTGCAGTGCCGGTCACGTTGCCAGTAGAAGAAAACAGGTACTCCCGGCCTCACATGTGGACACGAATCGTCAAAAGATTGCTGATGGACAGCTGCAGCAGTAGCACTACTAGGAGCAGTGGAAGAGGAACCTGAAAAGTAACATTGAAGGCAAAATTCAGTTTTAAAAAATAGAAAACAACAGTTTGTAAAAAAATTCAGAATGGAAGTACCAGTATGTAAAAAATGAAATGATTGACAAACGAAGACATGTAATCAACCGTGTTGGCATTTACTGGTTAGAAAATCGGTTCTCTACTGTCATCGGAAACATTAGTCACCTAGACTATTCTTTTACTAGGTTGTCTGCTTCCGATCATTCCACATTGAGAAAACTATTTGTTTAATACAACCATAAAAGGATTACAATTGTAGAATAATACTTACTAGGTTGCAGCTGCAAAGAATCTATCTGTAGCCAAACTAAAAATCGATTGAGAAGAATTCTTCTACTATATGTCTTCTACTAGCCAAACTAAAGCCTACATTCCAACAACAATTTTTTTTTACCAAACTAAAGCCTACTACGTGCAAACAAATATTTTCACAAACTCAAAACTAGCAAAGGATTCTTCCAAGCGTACCTACAGCAGCAAAAAACTCTTTAGTACCAACTAAACCTAAGGAGAATTCTTCAAGCCTACCTGCTTGCAGCTCGTACAAAGAGTCACTATCACTGCAAAATAAGCATATTCTTATTTGCTTCTAGACAATGAGCTAGACGGCAGCTATGTGTCTGGTGTAACGAACTGCATTTCCATCTTCAGTCGATCACAAACATATGATTGACAAACGCAGAGTAAAGAATGAGAAATTTGGAGAGAGAAAAAGAATGTTTACATGGATTTCTACAAAAGATGTTTTTCTGGTGCACAGCAAAATTTAGATTTACCGAAAATAGGCAACAAACAAAGAAAATTGTTCTGAAACATGTTTGATCCGTTCATGAGAACATCCATCTGCCTACCTAAAAAAACCTTTGAAAAAATAAATTCATTCGGATGGTTAGAAAAATGTATGTACCGTATTCGAACCTGTCCGTGATTTTTCTGGTAGAGATGGAGTGGTCTTGAAGATCTATTGCTCTAGATCTGGCTACAAGGATGAATCGCCATTAGGTTTCGCTGCAGGAATTTTCCCTCTTGCTGAAGTGTGGTAAGATTCAGGAGAGAATTTCGGAGGGATAGGGAGACCGCTAGATGGGGATTTTTTCTGAGATGTAGGTCGAGTGGAGGAAGAAGGGAAAGCTGGTGTCCAGAAGTATCACTTATGGCCCCACATGGAAGTGTCTGGGTACCACTATATTCTGCATTTTCTAAGTACTTGCAGGGTCTAAAATGCAAAAGTATCAACATATACTTGTCACGCACGAACATATCCAAATTAAAAAGAAAAACAAAACCGATTGGAGGACGAGCGGAGGAAGAAATTGGACACGAATTTCCGCCGGAGATCTGGAGGGGGCAAACTGATCTACTACACCGGAACCACACAGGATCTTCTTCATCCTCCTGCTGTCGGACGTGCCCTGCTCTTTCTTAATCCGTCGATCTTCATGATTCGGGTTAGATTTCTCCCTGTGTTTAATCTTCTTCTATTTTTTAGCTTGTAGTGTTGATAGAAAACATGAGTATTGGAAAATCAAAAGGACGATTTCTCTGCCAAACATTAACCTACACCCCTAAAAATTATGTCCATCAACCTTTTTCTTTCCCCCTGTTGTCAAGCTGAAACCCACATGAATTTCCCACCGAAGTTACCTATTTCTGTTCTTTCTCTTTTGATCGAAACTCCTCAATCTCGCCAGCTTTGTGCCGACATGCTTTCTTTCTCTTCTGAGTTTTGCTTCCTTGGTGATGCTCTCTACATGTATGGCCTGTAATTTTGTGCCAAGGTGACATTCCGAAAATGCATATGATTGTCTGGTACTAAGTGGCTAATATGTCTTCCTGTACTGATTCCATGCTCTGAAAATACTGTTATAAATTGTTGCAGAAAATGCAAAATAGTCACTTAAATGGAAAAATCATGTCTCATATATTCACTAGACACAGAATTGATCTCATATGCTTGTTCCTTAGCCTATCCATAATACTTTGTATTTTTCTTGTATTAGTTTACTTGCTTCTTTTAAAATAAAAACCAGGTACATTACTGAATGGGTAATCATACATGCACAACACACCTTCATTATTACTGCAGTTATACGAATTCCTTTCTAGTTGCTGCAGACACCTTTGGATTCTCATGCTGCTTGCTTCCATGATATAGCTTGCAGGTGATGTGTAGAAAAAATTCTCCCCTAGTATTTCACCTGCAAGTGCAATTGCAAGTGCAAAAAAAGAGAATCAGACATAATCATTAAAAAAAATGCTACTTATTTGAGAAAGCGCATGTCTTAGCTGAATAATTATATTTTGCAGGTTATCCAATGGAAAATCAACCAGTGAACCTAGAAATAGTGGAAAATGTTGATAAAGTTCAAGCAGCTATAAGTAATTTCAGAGAGAATCAGCGAAGAGTTAATGAAGAGAAGCAAAGAGAAAACCTACCGAACAGGTGTAGTTGACATTTTAATTATAAAAGAATCATTTTCCATTGCTGTGTTTCTTTAGTCTGAAATAACAATACATATGGTACTTGTAAAAACAGGTTAAATCAGGTAAAACCAAATGTACTGCTCTTGCACGTGCTATATGTTCAAGCAAGGTTCTGGAGTCTCATATTGCCAAGGTAAAAAACAATTTATTAATTGTCATTTGAGTGATTTTCCTAGTTTGTTATATTTAAAGTATATTGAAAAATGTAGAATGCAAAGTCTGCCGTTACTTCTTCAAAGGAAAAGAAAGATCAAGCTATGGCTGAATTTGATCAGTATGTCTTGTATGAAGAAATGAGAAAACATACAGAGGTGTGTTAAAAGTATAATGCACTTTATAAATTACTTCTATTATTTTAGCAACCAATAAATCATTTTAACTAAAGTACTAAATGCTATATATTGAATTTTCTCAGGGTTTGTCTGAAGTAATTGGAAGGAACAAAAGTTCCAATCATAATAATGTCCAAGATATCATGAACTCTGTAGCAGTTGCATCAACTAGTTCAGAGGTAACTATGTATTTGGGATACTTTTTTATCTGTACTTTTAAGCATTTGTAGGTCATGCATTCTGTCTATTTTTTTATAAAATCATGCTTACTTGTTTTTAGGAAAACATATCTGTAAAAAAATTCAGTTCCTTTTTATGTGCAGTAGGAATCTTCATTACAAAAATCCAGTATATGTATGAAGTAGTATTCTATAAGCACTTATTTTTTGCCTAGCTAAATGTCCTATCTGTTCAATCTGTTTTAATTTACCATGTACTGGACAGAACTTCCTTTGTTTACATAAAAAAAATTTGAAGCTAGTAGTTCTAACTATTATCTATGTTTTAATTTTCCTAAATGTATTTCCTCATTTATTTAGTCTGTGTTCCAAGAAGCATCATTTTAACGTGTTTGCCATTCAACAAAAAGCAATTAAAGTTATGAATTTACCATGTACTGGATAGAACTTCCTTGGTTTAATTTTCCTAAATGTATTTCCTCATTTCTTTATTCTGCGTTCCAATTAGCATCATATTAACGTGTTAAACATTATTGGCAGATACCTGATTCTGAACATAGTGGGGAGAATGCTTGTAATGATAATTCAGTTGTCCAACATGAAGATATTGAAACTGATTTGGATAAGGTATTTATCTGTTTCTGATTTCATTCGTAAAAATACCTTGCCTGTTTTTATGACTTTCCTTGATGTTTTATGACTTTCCTGTTTTTATTTTTAGGTCTTGGAGATTTTGGAAGAAGATGTTGAAGGTGGTAGTGAAGATATGAGTGATTCAGAAGATGATGTAGTCAACCCTAAGGAAGAATATTTATTTCCAACTCCTGAAGAAATAAGTAATGCAAAACCACCAGAAGTTGGTATGGTTTTCCCCAGTTTGGAACATGCAGTAAAGTTTGTCAACATTTACGGGAAGGTAGCTGGGTTTGCTGTCATAAAAGGAAGGAATTATAAAGCGAGAAAGATTACCTTAGAGTGCAACAAGGGTAGGAAAGACCGAACAAAGAATATAACTGAAAGGAAAAGGAAAAGGAATGTTCTAGCAAAAACGAATTGTCGTATGCATGTTAGAGTAAAACAAGTGCATACCACTTGGCAAATCATTTCATGCTCACTTGAGCACAACCATGAATTAGCACCTTCTCCTTCCCTGACAAAGTTTTTCTTGAGTCACAGACACATGACTGAGGAAGAAATTTTGCTATCTAAATTACTGCAAGAGATCAGGTTGAAGCCTCAACGGATTATGACTATATTCAGAAGATTGAAAGGTAGCTTTGGAAACATAAACTTTGGGAAAAAGAAGATGGACAACCTGAAGCAAGCTGAAAGGAAGTTGAAACGGAATACAGATATTGCATGTGCTCTAAATTACGTTGAAAAGATTCAGCTCGCCAAACCTGGCTTTTGTTGCAAGATGGAAGTTGATGGTGAAGGCATGGTCAGATCTTTATTTTGGACAGATGCAAAATCGAGAATGGATTACAAGCTATATGGTGATTTAATCTGTTTTGATACAACCTACAGTACTAACAAGTACAACATGCCTTTCGCCCCCATTATTGGAATCAATGGAAATGCGAAGACAATTGTTTTTGGTTGGGCTCTTCTAAAGGATCAGTCTGCAGATACTTTTGAATGGCTATTTGAAAGTTTTGTTGAAGTCATGGAAGGAAAGAAACCAAAGCTTATCTTGACTGATCAAGATGCTGCCATCCAAGCTGCAATTAGTAGAGTGTTCTGGGTTGCTTTTCATAGGTTTTGCATCTGGCACATCCTACAGAATCTGAAACAAAACACAAGTGCATACATGGCAGAGAGAGAAGGTATGGAAGATACAATAGTGAGCCTAATAATGGATTCACTTCACATCTTGGAGTTTGAAACTGGTTGGAAAAAGATGCTTCAGACTTACAACTGTGGTGACCATGAGCATCTGAAGAGGATGTGGGGAAGCAGGGCGAAGTTTGTTCCAGCCTATTTTAGAGGAAGTTTCTGCCCTTTTACACGCTCTACAGGGAGAAGTGAGA
The DNA here is from genome assembly GCF_019359855.2 of Lolium perenne. Taxonomy (NCBI): domain Eukaryota; kingdom Viridiplantae; phylum Streptophyta; class Magnoliopsida; order Poales; family Poaceae; genus Lolium; species Lolium perenne. Next base: position 68,379,999 of record NC_067247.2, read on the forward strand.
GCTTTAACTCAAATTTTAAAGATTATGTGCTGCGAAAAGATACAATTGAGAATTTCTTGAAGCAATACGAGATTTTCCAAGAGAATGTTGTGGAAATTGAGAATGAAGACCGTTTCCACTCCACTCAACAGGATCCCACTTTTTGGTGCCATCAGCCCATTGAGCGCCATGCAGCAAAAATATACACAAGAGGGATTTACTCGAAGTTTGTGACCGAGCTTCTTAATTCTACTGCTTTCGGTGTTACTGAAATTGTGAAGGACAAGTTGTATGAGTTGAAGAAGCTATTCAATTACAAGAAACCTGAGTATAGGAGAGACATCTTCACTGTTTGCGTTGATAGACAGAATCAAACATATGAATGTGAGTGCGCAAAGTTTGAGAAAGATGGGATTCTATGTTGCCACATTCTGAGACTGTTCACACAGTTTGATGTTGTGGAGATTCCAACTGAGTACATATTACCAAGATGGACAATAAAATATAGGGAAGATGAACTGCTATTACAGAAGAAGCAAAGTGTTGATGTGCATGGAGCTGAAACATCTGCTAGTACTTTGAGATATGCGATGCTTCTCAATAGTGTCAACGATGTGTGCGCTGATTTAAGCAAGGATGCAAATAAGAGCAAACAATTTATTGAAGAGGTTCATAAACTTCACAAAAGGTTGATGGCGGAAGATAATGCAGAACAGCAAACTGATGGCAACTCTGTCATCCTCAAAGACCCTCCAGTAATAAGAAAAGGTTCAGCACAAGTGAAGACTCCTATGAAGGAAGGATTAGTCCCTGTTGTAAGTAATGTAGACATTTGGTTGAATGGTGATGGTACTATATCTGAACCTGTTGAGAAAATTAGTTCAAAAATGAAGTCTGCAAAGAAGCGTAAGCAACTTAAAGAAGGTGAAGCATCTGCTTTGAAAGATCCTCCAGTATCTACTTCAATCTCAGTAAACAAAGGAGATCGACTGAAGCCTCAATCAGAAAAGAACTCCAGGAAGAAAAAGAAAAAAGCACCAGGCATATAGTTCATTCAGTGGTAACCTTTCATGATCAAACATTGCTTTTTATTTTATTAAATGTTTTTAATATTTGAATGCTGCATCAAAAATCTCATATAGACAATTGAATGTGAAGAATTTGTGGTCCATCTTTTGCTCAACAGGTTCTATGACCAAAAACCATTCTTGTTTTTCTGAAACTTTATGCCTGATTATAAAAGGACTCATATAATCACATATAAAAATATGCCTGGTTGTTCTTGTCTTATTTTTTGCAAGCTATTTGGTTGGACATTTAATCCTTAATTTTTTGAATGCTTCATAAAAAATCTCATATAGTCCATTGAATGGGAAGAATCTGTGGTCCATCTTTTGCACAACAGGTTCTATGACCAAAAAACATTCATGTTTTTCTGAAACTATATGCCTGGTGATAAAATGGCTCATATAATCTCATATAATATGCCTTGTTGTTTTTGGCTTTTATTTTGGTAATCTATAGCATATACATTTACTCCCTAAAAAATATGCATATTAATTCTTACTGATGTCCCTAATCTGATGTACTAGCTTTAACAATTTTAACATATAATTTATGTTAAAAAACAGTAACCTTTCACTATGTAAATTCTATGGTTCATTTTGCCTTGCAGGGATCTATTCCAGCAAACCTCACCAACATTGGTTTTCTCTAGGAACAACCTCACTGATGGTCTACGAAAAGAAGCAACTCTTCAATCTTGCCCATCTCATCGGCTTATAATTTGTCACATAAACAGCTCTCTGGGGATCTGCCTCCTTTTAGTTTATTTGACACTATCTCCTTTGTATCAGTGTCTGACAAAATCCTGGCCTGTGCGGTGTTCAAGATCAACTTTTCTTGTCCTGGTGTGTTGCCAAAACCAAATGTATTTAATACAGGAAGAGCCTGTACCTGGGGAGCTAAATCACAGGGAAAACATACTGTGCATCTCGGCCCTTGTTGCAAATGATACTCTCTAGTTAGTCTTATGTCATTTTGTTTTTTGATACGATTTGTTCCATGTATAGTTGATCCTGTGCAACATCTGACTTCTTCTGCTTTTGCTAGCAGCTTATATCCAAATGTTTATCATGCTTCAGATCAAAAAAATGTTCATCCCAGTAGTTCATGCAGCTACCCATTTGTTTTCATTTTATGATAATTGAAAATGTTTTCTTTTAGTTCTACATTGGTTTTGTTGAAAAATCAACCATTCCCACCCATTTTATGTATCTGACTTACTAATTATTGCGGAGGCAGTATGCCACCTAAAATGTGCTGACTTAGAAACTTGTATATGGAATGTTCATCATTGGTTAGATTAATCATGAAATCTGCCACCTTATATGCATAATACATTCGCAGACTATGTCTTTTTTTTGGAACAAACAATTAATGTGTTTTTATCAAAAGAAAAAATAATAGTGGAACTCTTATTTTTTTAATTCCAATGTTTTGTAAAACATGAACGGTTTATTATCGTGAAGACGGTTTTGTACAGAGAACATAAAATTGACCAATCTAGTTCCTTTAAAAAAAAGAAACAAAAAATGAATAGTTCTGTTGCCATTGAAATTATTTAACATAAAATTCGAGCACGAACAGATTATTTTACATGAACGTTTTTTGTACCTTCAATATGAATCATGAATGGAAACTTGTGGTGTTTGGATTTTTCCAATGAACGGATTCTTATGGTGAACGAATTAATGACTAAAAATCATGAATGGAATCTTGTGGTGTTTGTATTTTTCCCGTGAACGGATTCTTATGGTGAACAATAATCTTGTCATGAAGGATTTTTCCCATGAACGGATTCTTATGGTGAACAATAATCTTGTCATGAAGGATTTTCCTTCTTGAACGGATTCTATATCATGAACGGATTCTTATCATGAACGGATTCTTATCATGTCCAAGAAAAAAAATCATCAATGAAATGTTGTGGTGTTTGGATTTTTCCCAAGAACGGATTCTTATGGTGAACAATATTAATCTTGTCATGGAGGAAAAAACCTTTTTGAATAGATTCTATATCATGAACGGATTATTATCATGAACGGATTGTCTAAAGAAAAAAAAACATGAATGGAATCTTGTGGTGTTTGGATTTTTCCCATGAACTAATTATTATGGTGAATGAATTTTTCCATGAACAATAATCTTGTCATGAAGGATTTTTCCTTCTTGAACAGATTCTATATCATGAACGGATTATTATCATGAACTGATTATTATCATGTCTAAGAAAAAAAAACATGAATGGAATCTTGTGGTGTTTGGATTTTTCCTGTGAACGAATTCTTATGGTGAACAATAATCTTGTCATGATGGATTTTCCTTCTTGAACAAATTCTATATCATGAACGGATTTCTTATCATCTCTAAGAAAAAAAATCATGAATGGAAACTTGTGGTGTTTGGATTTTTCCAATGAACGAATTCTTATGGTGAACGAATTAATGACTAAAAATCATGAATGGAATCTTGTGGTGTTATGTATTTTTTCCGTGAACGGATTCTTATGGTGAACAATAATCTTGTCATGAAGGATTTTCCTTCTTGAACGGATTCTATATCATGAACGGATTCTTATCATGAACGGATTCTTATCATGTCTAAGAAAAAAAATCATCAATGAAATGTTGTGGTGTTTGGATTTTTCCCATGAACGGTTTCTTATGGTCAACAATATTAATCTTGTCATGGAGGAAAAAACCTTTTTGAACAGATTCTATATCATGAACGGATTATTATCATGTTGGGAGTGTTTATACTCTTGAAGAAAAAGTTTGCATGACCGAATGAATAAAAATCATGAATGGAACCTTGTGGTGTTTGATTTTTCCCGTGAACGTATTCTTATGGTGAACAATAATCTTGTCATGAACGGATTATTATCATGAACGGATCCTTATCATGTCTAAGAAAAAATATCCTTCATGAATGGAATCTTGTGGTGTTTGTATTTTTCCCGTGAACGGATTCTTATGGTGAACAATAATCTTGTCATGAAGGAAAGTTCTATATCATGAACAGATTTCTTATCATCTCTAAGTAAAAAAATCATGAATGTAAACTTGTGGTGTTTGGATTTTTCCCATGAACGGATTCTTATGGTGAACGAATTAATGACTAAAAATCATGAATGGAATCTTGTGGTGTTTTGTATTTTTTCCGTGAACGGATTTTTATGGTGAACAATAATCTTGTCATGAAGGATTTTCCTTCTTGAATGGATTCTATATCATGAACGGATTCTTATCATGAACGGATTCTTATCATGTCTAAGAAAAAAAAATCATCAATGAAATGTTGTGGTGTTTGGATTTTTCCCATGAACGGTTTCTTATGGTGAACAATATTAATCTTGTCATGGAGGAAAAAAACCTTTTTGAACAGATTCTATATCATGAACGGATTATTATCATGAACGGATTGCCTAAAGAAAAAAAAACATGAATGGAATCTTGTGGTGTTTGGATTTTTCCCATGAACGAATTATTATGGTGAATGAATTTTTTCATGAACAATAATCTTGTCATGAAGGATTTTTCCTTCTTGAACAGATTCTATATCATGAACGGATTATTATCATGAACGGATTCTTATCATGTCTAAGAAAAAAAAACATGAATGGAATCTTGTGGTGTTTGGATATTTCCCGTGAACGGATTCTTATGGTGAACAATAATCTTGTCATGAAGGATTTTCCTTCTTGAACGGATTCTATATCATGAACGGATTTCTTATCATCTCTAAGAAAAAAAATCATGAATGGAAACTTGTGGTGTTTGGATTTTTCCAATGAACGGATTCTTATGGTGAACGAATTAATGACTAAAAATCATGAATGGAATCTTGTGGTGTTTTGTATTTTTCCCGAGAACGGATTCTTATGGTGAACAATAATCTTGTCATGAAGGATTTTCCTTCTTGAACGGACTCTATATCATGAACGGATTCTTATCATGAACGGATTCTTATCATGTCTAAGAAAAAAATCATCAATGAAATGTTGTGGTGTTTGGATTTTTCCCAAGAACGGATTCTTATGGTGAACAATAATCTTGTCATGGAGGAAAAAACCTTTTTGAATAGATTCTATATCATGTACGGATTATTATCATGAACGGATTGTCTAAAGAAAAAAAAAACATGAATGGAATCTTGTGGTGTTTGGATTTTTCCCATGAACGAATTATTATGGTGAATGAATTTTTCCATGAACAATAATCTTGTCATGAAGGATTTTTCCTTCTTGAACAGATTCTATATCATGAACGGATTATTATCATGAACGGATTCTTATCATGTCTAAGAAAAAAAAAACATGAATGGAATCTTGTGGTGTTTGGATATTTCCAGTGAACGGATTCTTATGGTGAACAATAATCTTGTCATGATGGATTTTCCTTCTTGAACAAATTCTATATCATGAACGGATTTCTTATCATCTCTAAGAAAAAAAATCATGAATGGAAACTTGTGGTGTTTGGATTTTTCCAATGAACGAATTCTTATGGTGAACGAATTAATGACTAAAAATCATGAATGGAATCTTGTGGTGTTTTGTATTTTTCCCGTGAATGGATTCTTATGGTGAACAATAATCTTGTCATGAAGGATTTTCCTTCTTGAACGGATTCTATATCATGAACGGATTCTTATCATGAACGGATTCTTATCATGTCTAAGAAAAAAAAATCATCAATGAAATGTTGTGGTGTTTGGATTTTTCCCATGAACGGTTTCTTATGGTCAACAATATTAATCTTGTCATGGAGGAAAAAACCTTTTTGAACAGATTCTATATCATGAACGGATTATTATCATGTTCGGAGTGTTTATACTCTTGAAGAAAAAGTTTGCATGACCGAATGAATAAAAATCATGAATGGAACCTTGTGGTGTTTGATTTTTCCCGTGAACGTATTCTTATGGTGAACAATAATCTTGTCATGAACGGATTATTATCATGAACGGATCCTTATCATGTCTAAGAAAAAATATCCTTCATGAATGGAATCTTGTGGTGTTTGTATTTTTCCCGTGAACGGATTCTTATGGTGAACAATAATCTTGTCATGAAGGAAAGTTCTATATCATGAACGGATTTCTTATCATCTCTAAGTAAAAAAATCATGAATGTAAACTTGTGGTGTTTGGATTTTTCCCATGAACGGATTCTTATGGTGAACGAATTAATGACTAAAAATCATGAATGGAATCTTGTGGTGTTTTGTATTTTTTCCGTGAACGGATTTTTATGGTGAACAATAATCTTGTCATGAAGGATTTTCCTTCTTGAATGGATTCTATATCATGAACGGATTCTTATCATGAACGGATTCTTATCATGTCTAAGAAAAAAAATCATCAATGAAATGTTGTGGTGTTTGGATTTTCCCATGAACGGTTTCTTATGGTGAACAATATTAATCTTGTCATGGAGGAAAAAAACCTTTTTGAACAGATTCTATATCATGAACGGATTATTATCATGAACAGATTGCCTAAAGAAAAAAAACATGAATGGAATCTTGTGGTGTTTGGATTTTTCCCATGAACGAATTATTATGGTGAATGAATTTTTTCATGAACAATAATCTTGTCATGAAGGATTTTTCCTTCTTGAACAGATTCTATATCATGAACGGATTCTTATCATGTCTAAGAAAAAAAAACATGAATGGAATCTTGTGGTGTTTGGATATTTCCCGTGAACGGATTCTTATGGTGAACAATAATCTTGTCATGAAGGATTTTCCTTCTTGAACGGATTCTATATCATGAACGGATTTCTTATCATCTCTAAGAAAAAAAATCATGAATGGAAACTTGTGGTGTTTGGATTTTTCCAATGAACGGATTCTTATGGTGAACGAATTAATGACTAAAAATCATGAATGGAATCTTGTGGTGTTTTGTATTTTTCCCGTGAACGGATTCTTATGGTGAACAATAATCTTGTCATGAAGGATTTTCCTTCTTGAACGGACTCTATATCATGAACGGATACTTATCATGAACGGATTCTTATCATGTCTAAGAAAAAAATCATCAATGAAATGTTGTGGTGTTTGGATTTTTCCCATGAACGGATTCTTATGGTGAACAATAATCTTGTCATGGAGGAAAAAACCTTTTTGAATAGATTCTATATCATGAACGGATTATTATCATGAACGGATTGTCTAAAGAAAAAAAAAACATGAATGGAATCTTGTGGTGTTTGGATTTTTCCCATGAACGAATTATTATGGTGAATGAATTTTTCCATGAACAATAATCTTGTCATGAAGGATTTTTCCTTCTTGAACAGATTCTATATCATGAAACGGATTATTATCATGAACGGATTCTTATCATGTCTAAGAAAAAAAAACATGAATGGAATCTTGTTGTATTTGGATATTTCCAGTGAACGGATTCTTATGGTTAACAATAATCTTGTCATGAAGGATTTTCCTTCTTGAACGGATTCTATATCATGAACGGATTCTTATCATGAACGGATTCTTATCATGTCTAAGAAAAAAAATCATCAATGAAATGTTGTGGTGTTTGTATTTTTCCCATGAACGGATTCTTATGGTGAACAATAATTTTGTCATGGAGGAAAAAAACCTTTTTGAACAGATTCTATATCATGAACGGATTATTATCATGAACGAATTCCTTATCATGTCTAAAGAAAAAAAAACATGAATGGAATCATGTGGTGTTTGGATTTTTCCCATGAACGAATTATTATGGTGAATGAATTTTTCGATGAACAATAATCTTGTCATGAAGGATTTTTCCTTCTTGAACGGATTCTATATCATGAACGGATTATTATCATGAACGGTTTCTTATCATGTCTAAGAAAAAAAATCATCAATGAAATGTTGTGGTGTTTGGATTTTTCCCATGAACGGATTCTTATGGTGAACAATAATCTTGTCATGAAGAAAAAAACCTTTTTGAACAGATTCTATATCATGAACGGATTATTATCATGAACGGATTTCTTATCATGTCTAAAAGAAAAAAAAACATGAATGGAATCTTGTGGTGTTTGGATTTTTCCCGTGAACGGATTCTTATGGTGAACAATAATCTTGTCATGAAGGATTTTTCTTTTTGAACAAGTTTTATATCATGAACGGATTTCTTATCATCTCTAAGGAAAAAATCATGAATGGAAACTTGTGGTGTTTGGATTTTTCCAATGAACGGATTATTATAGATAACGAATTTTTTCCATGAAATGGATATTTGAATGAACAAAAATCTTGTCATGAAGGATTTTCCTTCTTGGACAGATTCTATATCATGAACGGATTATTATCATGTTTAAAAAAAATGAATGGAATCTTGTCGTGTTTGGAATTTTCCCATGAACTGAATATTATGGTGAACGATTTTTTTTAATGAAACTGATTATTTCCATGTAAAAAAATCTTTTCATTCAAGGATTTTTCTTCTTGAACAGATTCTATATCATGAACGGAGTTTTATCATGAATGAATTCTTATCATGTCTAAGAAAAAACTTTACATGAATAAAACCATAAAAAACAAAAAAAAGATTCCTCCAAATGAACAGGAATGTTATCGTGAACAAAAAAAATCCTTGAGCAATAAATTAAGAATGAATGATTATCCGTGGTGAAGAGAGCGAGCCGAAGCAATAAATTAAGAATGAAGGATTTTTTCTTCTCGGACAATTATGAAGCATGTTTCCATTGAAAAAACCATGACAGTATTCATGTTGGGAGTGTTTATACTCTTGAAGAAAAAGTTTGCATGACCGAATGAATAAAAATCATGAATGGAACCTTGTGGTGTTTGATTTTTCCAATGAACGGATTCTTATGGTGAACAATAATCTTGTCATGAACGGATTATTATCATGAACGGATTCTTATCATGTCTAAGAAAAAAATCATCAATGAAATGTTTTGTGTTTTGATTTTTCCCATGAACGGATTCTTATGGTGAACAATAATCTTGTCATGAAGGATTTTCATTCTTGAACAAAATTCTATATCATGAACGGATTATTATCATGAATGGATTATTATCATGTCTAAGAAAAAAAATCATGAATGGAATTTTGTGGTGTTTGGATTTTTCCCGTGAACGGATTCTTATGGTGAACAATAATCTTGTCATGAATGATTTTACTTCTTGAACAGATTCTCTTTCATGAACGGATTATTATCATGAACGGATTATTATCATGTCTAAGAAAAAAAATCATCAATGAAAAAATGTTGTGGTGTTTGGATATTTCCCGTGAACGGATTCTTATGGTGAACAATAATCTTGTCATGAAGGATTTTCCTTCTTGAACAAATTCTATATCATGAACGGATTATTATCATGAACGGATCCTTATCATGTCTAAGAAAAAAATCATGAATGGAATCTTGTGGTGTTTGTATTTTTCCCGTGAACGGATTCTTATGGTGAACAATAATCTTGTCCTGTGGTGTTTGTATTTTTTTTTAGACATGATAAACCTAAATTTATGGAGAGGCGTCGGTGGTGATGATGGCGATGATCTCCTCCAATTCCCCGTCCTGGCGGAGTGCCAGAACGGAGTTTCTGGTCCCGAGATGGAGTTTCGCGATGGTGGCGGCGTACTGGAAACCAGGAATGGAACCTTGTGGTGTTTGATTTTTCCAATGAACGGATTCTTATGGTGAACAATAATCTTGTCATGAAGGATTTTCCTTCTTGAACCGATTCTATATCATGAACGGATTTCATATCATGTCTAAAGAAACAAAAAACATGAATGGAATCTTGTGGTGTTTGGATTTTTCCAATGAACGGATTCTTATGGTGAATGAATTTTTCCATGAACAATAATCTTGTCATGAAGGATTTTTCCTTCTTGAACAGATTCTATATCATGAACGGATTATTTTTCGGACACATTTGGCATGGGCTAGAAACTTGTTCCGAGATGTTTTTGCTGCTATTGATCCAGATTTGGATGCTCAAGTGGAATTTGGAACATTCCAAAAAGTGGGAGATCCAACTACAAAGGAAACAGGCAGTCTGATACACATTGTTATGGTATCTTTGACCTCTCTTTTTTGATTTGACATGGGAAACAAAAACAGCTCCCATCCTTTCTTTGACTTTTTTTCTTTCTTTATATGGGAAATTCTCCCAAATGACAAATGAATAGGTGTGGAAGTTATAATTGTAAATAAACCACGATCGAATCTATGGAAGCATTTGTTTATACGTTCCTTTTAGTTTCTACTTTAGGGATAATATTTTTCGCTATCTTCTTCCGAGAACCAACTTTTATGTTAAATTGGGAAAATAAGTTTAGTGATGACAATGGTTTTTTGTCATTAAGTGACCATAACAAAATGCATTTAAAATGTATTTTCTCATGGACAATTGATTATTTTGACATGAACGATTTACTACATCTAACATTTAAAGAATTGTTTTGCAAAAACATGGTAGAGAAAAAAATAAAACCATTAGAATGAATTCTTAACATGCTTTCCAATTTGGGATAAAACCATTTGAATGATGTCTGGACCACTAAAAATTACACTCCACATAAAAAAACATAACAGAGAATCAGTAAATGTCATCACTGGACATGGCCCCCTCGACATGACCACATAAAAATTCTCTACATAGGCAAATGTAGAGAATCAGTAATAAAACTGATTGTACACACAGTCGGATTGTTATTGTTTTGTTACAATCTGTAAAATTTGTCTATGCCAAAAAAGTTTCCAATGAAATGTCATCACTGGACATGGCCCCCTCGATAGATATTGCATAGACTTTCATTTGAAGACCATCCCCAGTAAACTGGCGCTGCCCCTGCATTCAACATTAAGAAAAAAAAAATCAGAAAAAAGTATTCCATTGTATCCAAACATACGATGCATAAAAAAAATAATGAAACCGTCTACTGTTGTGTTAAAAAAATAAGCAGTCCTTAAAACATGAACACTATCATATTACTGAACACTATCATGTTCTAAAAAAATAAAAACATGGCATCTATTTTAGTGTGGTCTGTTGTCATTGACAACCCAGCGTTATTGCTTAGTTAGCTTTGAATAAAGAAAATCTTATTGCTTAATCCCTATACAGAGTTTTGCTTACTTAGCTTGGAATAAAGAAAATCAACCTTCCATTTGTCTAATCCCTATACAGACTTTTAGCCCTCAATAAATTGTCTGAGTTGGGAGTTAAAATCTAACGTTTTCGAAAATTCTGTAGTGTTGATCAGTTTATGCTTCTCGGCCATAAATTTATAGGTATTATGCTGCTTCACTAATATTGTTTCGTTCAACCTCTTCATAGTTCATACACTTCAGTTCAATTGTATTTAATCCTTTTAAGGAATTACTTTGTATCCAAAACATACGATAATTGAAAAAAAGAATTCATGACAGAACTAACCGCTAACGCTTCCTTTTCCTGGTTTTCTCAAAGTGTTGATTAGCAACCTTGTTCTGAATACAATAAAACATGTCATATGCTTTCAGCATCCTAAAGTGTGGAACAATTTCCTACAAAAAAAATCAGAAAACAGATAAGTGTTAGTTCCAAAAATTCATATTTAAAAAATGTATTGTAGCAGAATAAAAATTGATAAAAAAGAAAAAAGAGATTAGAAATCATATAAATTAGAAAATAAAAAGAAATATTTTAAATAGTTCCCCAACACAGGACTACAGAAGAAGAAAACATGCTGGAAAAAAGCTCAAGTGCGAACACACACCCTGAAGTTTTGGAAAAAGCCGGTTTCGACAAAATCAAAAGCTCAGCCTATAAAAAGTGAAGCTAGTTGCATTATTGAGCTACTCATCCTTTGTGAGCAAAAAATTCTATCCAGATAAACTGATCTAAGAAAACTCGGCTACTGAACTGAGGGAGCAAAACAAGAATCATTGTTAATGGTGGGCCCTCAGAATTACAAATTGGTCAGGATGAAAGAAGAAAAAGATCATAGAAACATACTTTCAATTACAAATTTGCAGGAGCATAATTGAATTTAATTTGACATATGATCATAAAAAAGACCTCCGACTCCTACTGGGCCTATATTACGCAAGAAAATTCCAAGAAAATGGAGGAAATGATGCATTCAAAAAGTTTGCCTATATACTGGAAAAAAGGAAGACTAAATGCTTGTACGTATAAAAACAGATTGTGTCTAATTAGGAAATGTGTTGGCGAACTATATAAAATATTTCTTTTTTATTCTAATTTATATAGGCAAACTATATAAAAGGAAGTTTGCGTCATAAGTTTATGTTTAAAAACTATTCTACTAAATGACAAATTGATAGAATAGGTGAACTTGTACTTTGGTGAAAGATTTCATAAATTTTCCATGCCAATTTTCCGCATAGAGCATCGTGTAGATTCCGCTTTCATACCTACAATAAAAAGTAAATGAATCAGGAAACTTAAAACAAATCTGGATTTGGAAGAAAAACATTATGGATACATGTGTAAGGACCAGGGGAATATGTAAGAAGAAGAAAACTCACATCAGTGCACTACAGGTGTAATTTGGGGACTTTGGTTTCTTGAACTTTTCAATATCCTTCCCAATAATATTGAGTTCTTTACAAACTGTATTCAGATTACATGCCTACATATGTAAAAAGAATGAATAGTAAATGGATAGTTAAAAATGACTTGGGAAAAAAATTATACATGGAAAAACATTTTTTAAAAATGGGAGGAAAATGTACCATATTCCTCATCAATTCCTCTTGGTTTTGTTTTGCTGTTGAAGAAGTAGGATCAAAGAAATTTATTGTCTCATAAAGTGGATTAACAGCTACCAGAACCCATTTTTTGGAATCAACTCTTGGGAAGTGCAACTGCATCATAATAATAAAAAAGAGGATTCAATAAAAGAGAATAGGTGAAATAATGTTCATATGAAAAGGAACATGTTCAAAGTTTTGGAAAAAGTTTATTACGATGTCCATTGTTGAAATGTCAAATCCTAAATAATTGGTGACCCATCTGAATTCTCTGATAACGAAATCCTTGTCAAATCCACTTGGATCTTGCATCAACATGTCCTGTGTTTGAGTAAAATAAATGGGTAGGTAAATGACTGAATACATATCAGATAGATGAATGAATGAAAAATAGCCTGGAAAAAAAAGTTGGGTTAGTAGCTCACAGTGAATTGAGGAGCAAACATGAACTTTTTCAGATATGGTTTCGACAATGCATCATATCTAGATTCGTCGTTGTAGATTTGAGCATACACTGACATAGTATCTCCATTTACATCACCATTGGCTTTAAATGAGTTGAAGAAATTGGTATATGTTACAGAGTAACGACCAATCTCGACTACAATTGGACTGTCAGATAGAAAACAAAATATGAAAAAACCAGAAAAAGAGAAGTTACTAGATTAAAGAGTAGTGACTTCTTCAGAAAACAACATGTAAGGTACAGTAAAAAAGAGAAAAAATAAATGGTAAAAACATGTATAGATAGACTTACGAAGGATTTGCTTTCTTGAATCTGTTCCTTGTCAGATGATCATTATGGAAAGATAGAATGTAGGAATCTATAATTATATCTGACATGACCTTCTCAGGAGATGTTGCTTTCGCAGCTCTCTTTTTCCTATTCCTCTTGTCGAAACTGCTATGATCGGTTTCAGTTGGAGGGAATAAGTTCAGAAAGTTGTTTGCATTCCCTATTGGAAAAAAATAAGAAAACATCAGATAAATTATAAAAACTAAAAATGTATAGATAATGAAAAAAGAACAAAAATGGATGTCTTATATAAAAATTGGGAAACCATTCATATTTAGAAAAAGTTACCTGCAGATGGTTCCACTGCTCTGATCACAGGAGGTTGGTTGGAAGACATGGAAAATCCTACTCCATCTCCAAATTGATTACTTGCAATGCCTGTGTGTTAAATTATTATTAGCATGCTGATATGCATCCTCTGACCATATATAAAAATATAGAAAATATGAATACTTACTACATACCTAGGGTGGACAGTACTGGAGTATGTGACAAGGTTTCTGAAACAAATCCTTCAGCTATCTCTTCTACTGAATAGCTATCAGAAACAAATCCTTCAGCTATCTCTTCTACTGAATAGCTATCAGAAACTTGAGCGTAAGAGATAGCTATGTTGAGTAATCCATCACCAATATCATGAATTCCTCCAATGTTCCTTGCTGTGAGCCCATTGTTTGAAGACATCTCAAAAAGGTCATATACGGGGAGAAACACATCTTGTATCATTATTTTAACACAGTAAAGTCATATACAGGGAGAAACACATCTTGTATCATTATTTTAACACAGTAAGAAAGTTTCTACATTAATACATTTGAACACACACTTGCAAAAACATAAAAAAAAGACTTGTAAAAAAGAAAATTGATGTTCTTAACTCTTAAGATGAAAAGAATCAAATAAGCATTGGAGAAAAAGTACCAATGAAAAATCCGTAAGCATAACAATTCATACCTTCATTATAGTTCTCACCAAGTCCAATTATATCTTGTTCAACAACTCTGTCGAAACTCCTAATCTGAGCAGAATCGGAATCAGCAGAATACAACCAATCTTCACCCTCAATGGTGTGAGACCCAAGACTATCAACTTCAACTTGTGGATCAGAGATATAAATCTGGCATGAACAAAAAAGATAAGCAACAAACGAATTAGGATTTCATTTTTTTGCAATAAGTAAATTAGGAACCTGTTATTTAAAAAAAAGAAAGATACAAAAAAAAGAAATGAGGACATACTGGTGTGCTGAACTGTAGGATAACGTTGCATAGAAAACAAAAATTTTCCTACCGCGAACACGCAATCCAAGCCAAGATGCAATCTAGAAGACGGTAGCAACGAGGGGGTATCGAGTCTCACCCTTGAAGAGATTCCAAAGCCTACAAGAGGAGGCTCTTGTTGCTGCGGTAGACGATCACTTGCCGCTTGCAAAAGCGCGTAGAAGATCTTGATCACGATCGGTTCCGGCGCCACGAACGGGCAGCACCTCCGTACTCGGTCACACGTTCGGTTGTTGATGAAGACGACGTCCACCTCCCCGTTCCAGCGGGCAGCGGAAGTAGTAGCTCCTCTTGAATCCGACAACACGACGGCGTGGTGTCGGTGGCGGTGTAGAAGTCCGGCGGAGCTTCGCTAAGCTACGCGGGCAATATGGAGTGGAGGAGCAAAGCTAGGGTTTGGGAGGGGGTGGCCGGCCACTCAAGGGGGGCGGCCAGCTTATGGTCTTGGGGGTGGCCGGCCCCCTCCCTTGGCCCCTCATTATATAGGTGGATCCCAAGTGTTGGTGTCCAAGTCTTCGAATAAGACCCGAAACCAAAACCTTCCATAAGAGGTGAAACCTAGCCCAACTAGGACTCCCACCCAAAGGGTGGGATTTCCACCTCCCATGTGGGGGGGTGGCCGGCCCCCTATGGTGGAGTCCACTTGGGACTCCACCCCCACTAGGGCTGGCCGGCCATGGAGGTGGAGTCCCTTGTGGACTCCACCTTCCTTGGTGGTTTCTTCCGGACTTTTCTAGAACCTTCTAGAACCTTCCATAGAACCTTCCGCGACATTTTATTTCACATAAAATGACATCCTATATATGAATCTTATTCTCCGGACCATTCCGGAACTCCTCGTGATGTCCGGGATCTCATCCGGGACTCCGAACAAATATTCGAACTCCTTTCCATATTTCAAGTGCTACCATTTCAACATCCAACTTTAAGTGTGTCACCCTACGGTTCGAGAACTATGCGGACATGGTTGAGTACTCTCTCCGACCAATAACCAATAGCGGGATCTGGAGATCCATAATGGCTCCCACATATTCAACGATGACTTTAGTGATCGAATGAACCATTCACATATATTACCAATTCCCTTTGTCTCGCGATATTTTACTTGTCCGAGGTTTGATCTTCGGTATCACTCTATACCTTGTTCAACCTCGTCTCCTGACAAGTACTCTTTACTCGTACCGTGGTATGTGGTCTCTTATGAACTCATTCATATGCTTGCAAGACATTAGACGACATTCCACCGAGAGGGCCCAGAGTATATCTATCCGTCATCGGGATGGACAAATCCCACTGTTGATCCATATGCCTCAACTCATACTTTCCGGATACTTAATCCCACCTTTATAGCCACCCATTTACGCAGTGGTGTTTGGTGTAATCAAAGTACCTTTCCGGTATAAGTGATTTACATGATCTCATGGTCATAAGGACTAGGTAACTATGTATCGAAAGCTTATAGCAAATAACTTAATGACGAGATCTTATGCTACGCTTAATTGGGTGTGTCCATTACATCATTCACACAATGACATAACCTTGTTATTAATAACATCCAATGTTCATGATTATGAAACTAATCATCCATTAATCAACAAGCTAGTTCAAGAGGCATACTAGGGACTTCTTGTTTGTCTACATATCACACATGTACTAATGTTTCGGTTAATACAATTCTAGCATGATATATAAACATTTATCATAAACATAAAGATATAAATAATAACCACTTTATTATTGCCTCTAGGGCATATCTCCAACATGAACATTGTGTCCTGAACATTGTGAACAACGTCTTCATCAATAGGTTCTACAAGATCTGCTGTAATATCATCAACCACTGCAACAACTGAATCAGGTTCCACTTGAACTGGAATAATTGCTAAGGCATCATTATATGGAGTAAGAGAGATGTCCCGATGCTGTATAAAAATATGAACTTAGTTAACAAGAGATGTTGAAAAAAAAAGGATGGGAACAAGGAAAATTGATTGGAAAAAAAATGATTCAACAACCAAACACGTACCGGTAGGACTCCATATGATTTTTCTGAGTTCATGTTACGGTCTGATTTCACTACATGAAGAAAGTCTTCATTCCTTATATGTGACATTCTAGGCAGATGATAATCAAGTGGACCAACGTTGCCTTCGAAATCAAGGAAATCCATGTATACAATCTAGAAAAACGACAACAAAAAGAAGAGGAGACATAAGAAGATTATAGTAAGCTATTTACAAATATTATTGAAAAACAAAAGAGATTACATAAAGATACAGAATGCAAAAATAGCACTTACTGCAATCAAAGGTAAACAGCCACCGATCCATAATATCTTGTTGGAATTACTTTGGTCTTGGAGAACCTTTGCTTTCCAAGAATTCATCTCATTCCACAGATTGTTCAGGCAGAGGGAGGCAAAATCAAGATTATATACTTCTTTGATGTCACTGTCTCTCAGAGAGAAGAGATATTTGGGGTTCACAAAGTTGTATGTTGAAGGGCACAAAACTGTTGTGATGAATAAAAGCAAGAAGCTCCTAATGAAAACAACCTCATTGTTAGAACCAAGCAACACAGATTCCACGTTCAGCACAGATATTTTCTTCTTCCCTTGGACGTACTGATTACATATCTCATCAACCTCTCTGTTTATTTCAGGATCGGAGCTTTCCAACAGAAATTGCTTGGTCCCAGCTGGAAAACCGAAAACCTTGTCTACCATTTCCTTGTTGAAGTGAATAGATTTGTTCTCGTGCTGAAAGTACTTCGATCCATCATTAGAAGTTTTGCTAACAAGCCACTCAAGAAGATGCATAGGGATCATTAAGTGATCGGGGAGCATAGCCAGATTATCCAAATGATACTTGGAAATGTAGGATCTCTGGATTGGATTGAATTTCTTCACTATTTTGATGAATCTGAGTGTAGAAAACCTAGATTGTATGCTAGGCTTGCATGGTGGAACAATATCAAGAACATTGACTACAAAAGAAAAAACAGAAACAAAAGAAGCAACAAAATATTAGCTAAAAAGTATAGAAAAAGCTGGTATGGACAATCAGGAAAAAGAGTCCTGGAATTACCAAAAAAAATATAGTTGCATAAATATTCTACATGTATTAAAGAAATCATTAAAAAGCAAAGTGTAATTTTCTCTACTGTAGGAGTATATAAATATGAACCATGCATCGTAAATGACTTACTACTTGAGCGAACTGAATCTAAGGAATAATCCTAAAAACAGAAGAAATGCACATGTGATTTCGTATGAACCAAACTAAATAATCATGGGTTGGTTTCAAAAAAATCGAACACGTATTCAACACGAACAACATGAAAAAACAGTAAGAGGTGTGGACGACCTGTTAAAATTAACATGGAAATTGGAATTTAACAAGTTATGTGAGCCCACTAAAACATAGAAAAACTTCGAAAAACAGGAGCTGATATAGTCAACACAAAGTTCAAAAAAGCAGAAAAAAATGCCATAGACTGCAAGTATACCAAGAAACCAAAACTACCCCAAAGAAGTTGGTGTTCCAGGTCTATATATTTTTCAAGAGATGAACAAAAACTATACCATACCATTCCCAACCATAGCATTTCATACAAAAATGTAGTCCTGATTCTAGAAAGTCATTCCTAAAAGAAAACTGCATCATGCTATATATACCCCATAGCAAAATCAATCTTCAACTAGAACATAACTCTAGAACATGATAGACCTAACCATAGCAAAATTCAAAATCAACAGCAGATCAAACCTATACGGATACCACAGGTGATGCTAAGGAAACTACCACGTGCACTAGAAACGGATTTGCATGGGTGCAAGATCTCGGATGCTGGCTGGCCACGCAAAGAAGTCTAAGAAAAAACTAGAAAAAGTACACATCCAGTGAAGCCCCCCGCTAGATTCATAACTCTAGAACCCTAAAACAGCACTAAAACATGGCTAAGCATCACCAAAATAGAACTAACATACGAAACCAACCACTAAAATCAACGTGATTTAGGCGAAAACGATGAAATCGGCAAGGAATCGGGATCTAACCTTCCGCCGCCATCGATGGGGACGACGAATCAGACCAACGAAGAACTCTTAGACGCGCGCAGGGGAGTGGCGGAGGAAGAAACCCATGAGCGGCCGGAGAAAGAACCAGAGGAAGAAGATGGGGTGCGGAAGCGGAGGGCTGCGGAAGCGGAAGAACCAGGTCGGAGCGGCGAAGCAGGAGGAAGGAGGTAACCCTGGTCGGAACGACGAAGCAGAAATGCGAAGCGAGTCCTATCTAAATGGGCCGGCCCAAAAACAACGAGGGGGTGGTCGGTGTGTCGTATACACCGACCTGGTCGGTGTATAGGATTTTCCCGCCATGGGAGTCTGCTCCGAGTTGCTTTGGAACAGCAAAGAGGGCTTTTGCCCAAGTCTATTGGGCCGGGCTTAAATTTACGTGGGTCCCACGAGAAAGGCAGCCATAAACCCTAGTAATCCCCACTCCGAGCTCCGCCCGCCTACCACCTCGGGCGCTAGATTCGAACCCGACCCCAAACCCAAGCTCGCTCCGGTTCGGTCCCTGCAGCTTGCCGCCATGGAGGACACCGCGGTCGAGGAGGCGGAGGTGAGCGGCGCGGCCGAGTTCGCGCCGGCGCTCGTCGCCGCCCACCCGTTCGGCCACTCCGTCGCCGTCGCCGTCGGGCCCGATCTCCGGGTGTTCGATCTCCAGTAAGCAATTGTTCTCCTTGCCCCCTCTAATATAACTACGGTATTCTTAGATTTCGGTGGAGATTGGGCGGTGATTTGAGACGAGCCTAGCTGCTTACCTTGGGAGTACTGAATTACTGATAGTAGTTCCGTGCCTCGCAACTGTGAAAAAACGGCCACTGATTTTTAGATGTGTATGTGTAACTAAAACTTTGCTGTTGACTTCTTTTTCTCAAAGCCTAGGCGCTTAGCTCTGTACTGTATAATGCTTATACTATTTCTCAGAGTGAAGCTTTGTTTTAGTGCATTTTTCATGATGATTTGTTTTGTGCATCCAGAGGTGGTTGTGCAGTCTCACTGACGGATGATTCTGGCGGCCCTGCTCATTCGGATGCTATCAGAGCTATAACGTTTGGTGCTGGTGGTGACTTGTTCGCGTCTGCGGGCGATGACAAGCTTGTGAAGGTCTGGAAGACCCGTTCGTGGCGCTGCATCCGCACTATGTAAGTGCTGCATTTATTTTCTCACTGTCGCTAACACGACATGGACACCACACATTGCACCCTTTATTTTGCACGTATTCAGTCTTGAAGTCATGTTCTGATATATGGTCTATGTTTGTATGAGTACCCACTCTTTATCTTTGATTAGCAGACTTTAAGCAAGCAATGAGCTTAGTGTTATATAAAGTGCAAATGTATATTATTGTGTTGTTTGTTGTTAATACTATTAATTTTAACGTGCATCTATATGATTTCATTTGCAATGTGTTTACTTCTGCAGAACTTCTGAAAAGAGGGTCAGTGCAGTTGCTTTTAGCAACGATGGCCTCTATGTTGCCTTTGCCGATAAATTTGGTGTAATTTGGTTAGTTACTCTGGGGGAAGATGATGAAGGGCAGGTGTCAGCTGATAGCAAACCTGTGTCAATTTTCGGTCACTACTGCAGTATTATTACTAGCATGGTATGAAAAATTGTTTACCCTAGATCACATCTGATTTATTTGTGGCTCCTATATTTTATTCTATTAATTATTAAACTGTTGGCATATCAACTGTCAAGAAAATGAAAAAAAAATGCAGTCTTTCACCGTGTCATGCTTCAGTGTTGTTTTTCAGTTCATGATCTGCTTACTTTTATCATTTATTTGGGAACGTAGAAATTCTCACCAGATGGACGGTTCATTGCCACTGCTGACCGGGACTTCAAAATCCGAGTATGTAACTTCTGTATTTTGCAGTAATTGTCTTGGTGGTTATAGCTCTCTGAGTTATTCATCTCATGGTTTTAAAGGCGCCAAGGCGTCCTAAGGCGAAGGGGGGCGCTCCGACGCTTAGGCGACGCCTAGGCGGACGCTTTGGACGCCTAGGCGCCTAAGGCGGGCGTTTTTCTAAGGCGGAGGGGGAGCGCTTGGACGCTTAGGCGTCCCTAAGGCGACGCCTAGGCGACGCCTTTAAAACCATGATTCATCTTACTCATGTAATTAATTATTTTGTAGGTTACGTCGTTCCCAAAAAACCCCATGAAAGGGGCTACCGAAATACAGAGCTTTTGCCTTGGACATACAGAGTATGTTCAGTTCATAGTGTCATATTTTTCTTTATTTTTTACGCCACTTCTTGCAATACCTACATGACTTTGAATTTTATATATCATGACCCCGGTTGATACTTGTTATAGCTTCATAGCTAAAAGTCACAACATAGTTGTTGATGTATTTGATAATTGAGGTGACTACTCATGCAGATTCGTTTCTTGCATTGCCTTCACACGCATTTCAGGAGGGTCGTGCTTTCTATTATCTGGAGGCGGTGATTCAACGGTGTGTAGATATTTATTTGGAATCTGACATGTTATTTCAATAAGCTTACTCAAATCCTCTTATGATGTTGGTTTCTTTATCTATTAAAGGTTAGGTTATGGGACCACATAAATGGCTGCCTCCTCGATACATATGACGTCAGAGACAATGTAAAAGCTGAAAGATTTGTCTCAAGCTTTATCTCAGTTCACAAAATTTGAAGTTCTTCTTTACTTAATTAGTTCTTAAAACTACTTGAAGGTGGGAGAACTCTCCGAGCCAAATGAATCCGAAGACAGCAATCTAGCCATTGGGAACATATGTCTGACAAATAATAACTCAATGGTTGCTGTAGCTATTCAAAGGTAAGCTTGAGTGATGGCATTTTTTCAACAAGTAATAAAGTTTATTTTCTTAGTAACACGGAGCTCTTCTGAAACCCCGCAGTTTGAATGGGCTGATGCTCTTAGCATGTGATCTTGTAGCAAAGAAGTTGTCTTTTCTAAAGGTAAATTTCTTTGGCAGCCATTTTTCATGTTCTTTAGGGCAACTGATTTGGATACAAAAGAATTAACAGAATCTTGTTTTAAAATGAGATTTCTCATACCATTTATTCTGCTGATAGTCTGATGCCGATCAATGTCTCCATGTTGATTTCTGGAAGGATTAGTGCCCACACTATTCACTTGCTAGGCCTTGGTTCCAGAATGGTTTTCATGCTAGTTCTAGGAAGCTAGCAGCGATAGTCGTAATATGTGTTTCCTTTATCTAATATTAATAAACCTTAGGAGCACGAGATACGCAAATAGAGATGTAGTTTTGCCTTTCTCCGTGTTGCTTGCCAGTGAATATTCAGGTGAATCCCTTAAACATACCGCCTCCTAATAATCTTGTAAAACAGTTTTATCTAAAAAGAGGCAGGTGATATGCTAATCGAAGAAAGCAAATCAAATCCAAAGGTAACCACGTTTTGGCTGGTGGTTGTGCATGACTATTGGCTAGTTCCTTTGCTGCACCTGACCATGAGACTGTGTGTTGCAGTCCTTTTACATAACAAATATTTGGAGCAGTTCTAGTAGACCTGCTAATTGGTAACTAGTCAGAGATACCGAAAGATTTTATACTTAAATAAGACGCCTTATGTCATCTTCATTCATCCTCGATCTGCTAATTGGTAATCTGGTTGTGTGGACCCTTGATGCTTGACAAGATCTTGACATATCATTGCTGGGTAGAGTGGGTGTGTTGTAGCATGTTGATGCATTAGTGAAATGCTCATCGTCGAAAAAACGAAATAAAGTGTCATGTTGCCTTGCAGCCTAATAATCTCTTATTGGTGGAATTGTTCAGAAGTTATTTAGTTATTTATTGCAATGTTGGCGAAACTTGAGCCTCTTGTTCGCTCGCAGGTGATTCGAACGGAGAAGAGCTACATTCCTACTAGCTTAGCTTCCAGATGCTGGGAGGGTCTTCTGTGGACTGTTATGGGTGCATCAAATATGCCTAACCAGTCTGCATCCCAGCTATTGACCCGTGTAAGAATCATCCCCCTGATCCAGAAAGATGTAGAAGCCTCGGCTGGTCATGACTTTGCGGCCCTTGACGACGCTGAAGTACCGCATGGCGAGAAACTTCTCTTGGCGCTGCAAGGCAGCCTCGACTCGTCAAAGCAAGAGGAGGTGCTGGCCGCGGTACTCGCCGCTCTGAAGGTCTCGATGCACAAGATGCTGGTGAAGAAGAACTACTCGGAGGAGCGCAGGGAGCAGAGGAAGAGGGGCAGGAACGACAAGAAGATCAAGAACTAGCTTTTGTTGGGCCTGAAACAGTACCAAATTACACAGGTCCTCGTTGTTGTGTTGTAGCATGAGAAACTGAGCGCGAGAAAGAAATGTATTGACAAGTTGTAAGAGTAGACCAGATTCAGCAAAATTTTCTTGTGACAAATTGTGCCGGGTGCTTAAGCTAACCGCTTCAGTCGAAATGCCGCGATGATGATAGATGTAATTTGGAGTATGTAGTTAGATGCGAATTAAATGCTATTGACCGAAGAATAATAATGATTTTCTGTCAGATAATCACGTGAATTGCAAACTTATCATACAAGTGGATTCAATCTACACCAAAGTCGCCGGTCCAAGACAATCAACTACACGCATCGCGATCATGTACTAATTAACAAAAGAGGCGAGTTCGTTTTCGGAACGCATCGAATTGCTGCGGCTCTTAATTAACTCTGATTGCTTCGCCGTCGTGATCTCGAGCCCTCGACTCGACTGAAGGCGTGGCTGGGAGGGCACGAGGAGAATCCGGCCTGCGCGTTGTCTCTTTGCCGTGACACGACCGCCGATATGACGGCGGCGGGGACAAGGCTCTTCTCTGTTCCTTTGCCCGGCGATGCAAAACAAAAGTTTCCGTGCAATCATCACCTTTCATCTCGGCGTGTACGAACCAGAGAGCGAGCGGCTGCCGCACATGTCGTGTCTTGCGTTCGAAGGGAGAATATTTCCTGGCTCCCCTCGTAGGTTTGTCGCCTACGCCTCGTCTGACATTCAAATGGCGGCGATTTACACAAGAATAACCCAAAAGTGAAAGAAAAGCACAGAATGACCCTCCGGCGAAACTATTTCACCAATCTAACCATTTTGTGTGGCGCCCCTCCCACGGGCGCCACACATGCCTATGTGGCTCCCCTCCTGCCGGCGCCACTGTCCCAGCCGACGTGGCCCCCTCGCCGCTGAGCTGGTGCGCCCATCCGACGTGGCAGCATGTGTGGCGCCCCTCCCAACGGCGCCACACATGCACTTGTAATTGCCCAAAACATACTGTGAGACAAATCCTTTGGGCCTTAGCCGTTTTGCGAGGCTCGATGTGTGGCGCCGATGCCACGGGCGCCACACTAGCCTGTGTGGCGCCGATGCCACGGGCGCCACACATAGAGGCTCGCGAAAACGGCTAAGGACTTATCGTCCGGAGCCCCTGGATGTTTTCGACCTAATAGTTCATATAAGTTGGCATGTGTGGCGCCGATGCCACGGGCGCCACACTAGCATTTGTGGCGCCAGTGGGAAGGGCGCCACACATTGACTTGTGTTAAAAACATGAAAAATCCTACCAAACTCCAACAGTTACGAGTACAACATTGGACACAACAAGTAGCAATTTCATGACATACACATATAACACTTCATAGGTCACATTGTAGCACGTAGATTCAAACAACAAGTAGCATTACAGACCATGGTTCGAAATGACATAGGGTTCACAAATCGATACTTATGAATATAGAGTTCACAACAACACGTAGCACATCCTAGTAGCGTCCTCGACGTGCCGTCCTCGCGGGCTGCTTCCGGACGGCCATCCTCTTCGTCCGCTGCCGTGGCTGTTGTTGTTGCTGCTCCTGCTGCTCCTGCTCCTCCTCCTGCTCCTCCTGCTCCTCCTCCTCCTCCTCATCTGAAGAGAACGGCTCGTCGTTCCTCATCCTCGACAAAGCTGATCTCCGCGGCGGCCCGTCATCCTCCTCAGTGACAACCTTCTTTCCTCGGTTGACATAATCTTCCGGAGTATACCGGTTTGGAGCCTTGCCCCTTGGCTTGAACTGGTAAGCTGACCGTGGGGCTTGCTTGGAGGTATGCTTTGGAAGTATGCCTTGACTCAGAATTAGGTCGTCCTCAGGAATCTTCACAAACATGAACACATGAGATTACAAAAGTTGAAATTAGTAAGAACATGTTTGACAGCAACAAAATAGTCCATACCTCCCGCTCTTCTGAAGAGGAAGATGTAGTGATTTCGCCTTCCCGGCAACCTAGCAAGCTGGCTAACCGCCGCATCTTTCGTGCAGTGTTCTGCGTCATGCCGTTAATGGTTACAAAGCCACCACATCATAGTACCGTACATTCAAAGTTGGTGATCATACCTTAATGAAATACCGCAACGGTCCGACAGGCTTTTCATCTCTCCCGCTCTGCTCCCACATAACCTCGCACTCCTCAGCTGTTTTTTGGATCTCCTCCCGCTGTGACAAACATAGCATACACAATTGAAGCGAGCACATGGCAATCTAGATGATGTACTAGTTAGTGAGAGAATCCATTACCACGAAGTTCAGCTCGGAAGCAATAGAAGTCGATCTCCCTCTGCGAGCAAAGGTGTCGTGCTGGCTTTGCCCAACCTCATCGAACTGGATGGGGTCGTCCAAGATCTCCTCAGGATACACGTGCTTAACTAACTCGATACGCGTGTTCTCATGGAACCACTCGAGGTAGTTGTTGAAAGCGGCGAAGTCGTGAGGCACAATCTGCTCAGGGCCAGCATTCCGTGCCGCTTCCAAACAGTGTTGGAACGCTGCGATGTGGCCGCTATGATGGACTGGCCAATTTGTGATCTTCCTCTGCCGCTGCCTATCAAGCCTGCAAGAATCAACAAGTTAGTTTGTACCTCTTCTATCAAGAATCTTCCATCGCATGATTCCAGAAGTTTACCTATGAAGCGCCTTGTCCGTGTCTTGCCACAGTGGTGGGCACTCCTGATACAGCCCAAACTGTCTCATCACTCTTTGCGGCTGGTGGTGTTCAACAAGCCACATGCATATGAGTGGGCAGCGCATACGCCAGAACCGCGCCTCCTCCGTGCACTTGTGGTTGAGGTCAGCCATCCCCGCGCCAATACGGTAGTAGCTACCATATGGCTCCCATTCCACCTGCAGCATACAAATATTTAGAACATGCCAGTAGAATCAATCAAAACTAGGATTGCAACTCCGCAGTGATCGGTTACCTGCTCAGCGGTAAGAGTGTCCAACTCCGCAGTGTACTGCCTGTACATAACCATTGGATCGCTCGTCATCTCTGAGACATTGTCCCAAAGGTATGCCCAAGTGGGCTCCCGATCAGGAAAGTGAGGGTGATGAGGCCATGGCCTCTCGGTGAGTGTCCTAGGCGGCCCAACTGATAGGCGGTCCCAGCTCCATACGGAAAGTAGGAGCATGCATCCACCAATACCGCCGCTCCCAGACCTGCGACAAGCTTCGTCCAACTGCGCACATAATACATTTGGTTAGTACTTTGTCTAGCACACTACTATAGGAAAATAGTACATAGAGCAAATCATCACCTGCCGGTAGAGGTAGGCAAGTGCCGCTGTTCCCCAACTCCACCGGTTATCCAACACCGTAAGCGCCTTCAGCCAACACCAATGGGCCAGCTCCCCCCCCCCCCACTGTCAGGAAAGAGAGTCCTCGAAATCATGTACCATAAGTACACGCGGGCGTACGTCCCCCGAGTGTCCTCGTCGGCCTCTTCCGGGCATTCTCCAAAGTTAGTCCTGATCCATTCGAAAGACGCGCCGGCGGGAGCTCTCTTCTTTGGTTCTGTTGGCAGCGGAGGAGCCCTGCCAATAAGGTCCTCCATCTGTCTCCGCCACCCATCAGAAGCTGTGTTCATACACAGTGGCTCGCCCTGAATAGGTAGTCCAAACATCATGGAAACATCAAGTGGAAGGTGTGAGTCTCCGGCCTCCACCGGTCGACAAGGGCGGTGAGTGCCGAGGGGTTCATGTGTGGCCCCCTGATGACCCACAAGTATAGGGGATCGCAACAGTCTTCGCGGGTAGTATAACCCAATTTATTGATTCGACACAAGGGGAGACAAAGAATACTTGGAGGCCTTAACAGCGGAGTTGTCAATTCAGCTGCACCTGGAAACAGACTTGCTCGCAAGAGTTTATCAGTAGTAACAGTTTTATAGCAGTAGCAGTAGTGAAATAACAGCAGCTGAGTAACAGAGACAGCAGTAGTGATTATAGTAAACAGCAGGATTAAAATACTGTAGGCACGGGGACGGATGACGGGCGTTGCATGGATAAGAGAAACTCATGTAACAATCATAGCAGGGCATTTGCAGATAATAATAAAACGGTGTCCAAGTACAAAGCAATCAATAGGCATGTGTTCCAATTATAGTCGTACGTGCTCGCAATGAGAAACTTGCACAACATCTTTTGTCCTACCAGCCGGTGGCAGCCGGGCCTCAAGGGAATCTACTGGATATTAAGGTACTCCTTTTAATAGAGTACCGGAGCAAAGCATTAACACTCCGTGAACACATGTGATCCTCACATCACTACCATCCCCTCCGGTTGTCCCGATTCTTGTCACTTCGGGGCCATTGGTTCCGGACAGCGACATGTGTATACAACTTGTAGGTAAGACCATAAACAATGAATATCATGATGAAATAATAACATATTCAGATCTGAGATCATGGCACTCGGGCCCGAGTGACAAGCATTAAGCATAACAAGTTGCAACAATATCATCAAAGTACCAATTACGGACACTAGGCACTATGCCCTAACAATCTTATGCTATTACATGACCAATCTCATCCAATCCCTACCATCCCCTTCGGCCTACAGCGGGGGAATTACTCACACATGGATGGGGGAAGCATGGCTGGTTGATGGAGAGGCGTCGGTGATGATGATGGCGATGATCTCTGATACGTCTCCGACGTATCGATAATTTCTTGTGTTCCATGCCACATTATTGATGTTATCTACATGTTTTATGCACACTTTATGTCATATTCGTGCATTTTCTGGAACTAACCTATTAACAAGATGCCGAAGTGCCAGTTCCTGTTTTCTGTTGTTTTTGGTTTCAGAAATCCTAGTAACGAAATATTCTCGGAATCGGACGAAATCAACGCCCAGGTTCCTATTTTGCCCGGAAGCATCCAGAACACACGAGAACCGCCAGAGAGGGGACACAGGCCCACCAAACCCTAGGCCGGCGCGGCCAGGGGGGGACCCGCGCCCCCCTATAGTGTGGGCCCCCCAGAAGTCCACCGACCTTGCCCTTCCGCCTATTTAAAGCCTCCGTCGCGAAAACCCTGATACGATCGACGAAACCCACAGAAACCTTCCAGAGCCGCCGCCATCGCGAAGCCAAGATCTGGGGGACAGGAGTCTCTGCTCCGGCACGCCGCCGGAACGGGGAAGTGCCCCCGGAAGGCTTCTCCATCGACACCACCGCCATCTTCATCACCGCTGCTGTCTCCCATGAGGAGGGAGTAGTTCTCCATCGAGGCTCGGGGCTGTACCGGTAGCTATGTGGTTCATCTCTCTCCTATGTACTTCAATACAATAATCTCATGAGCTGCCTTACATGATTGAGATTCATATGATGATGCTTGTAATCTAGATGTCGTTATGCTAGTCAAGTGAATTTTACTTATGTGATCTCCGGAGACTCCTTGTCCCACGTGTGTAAAGGTGACAGTGTGTGCACCGTGTGGGTCTCTTAGGCTATATTTCACAGAATACTTATTCACTGTTATGAATGGCATAGTGAAGTGCTTATTTATATCTCTTTATGATTGCAATATGTTTTGTATCACAATTTATCTATGTGCTACTCTAGCAATGTTATTAAAGTAGTTTTATTCCTCCTGCACGGTGTAATGGTGACAGTGTGTGCATCCGTGTTAGTACTTGGCGTAGGCTATGATTATGATCTCTTGTAGATTATGAAGTTAACTATTGCTATGATGGTATTGATGAGATCTATTCCTCCTTTCTTACCATGAAGGTGACAGTGTGCATGCTACGTTAGTACTTGGTTTAGTTGTATTGATCTATCTTACACTCTAAGGTTACTTAAATATGAACATTGAATTGTGGAGCTTGTTAACTCCGGTATTGAGGGTTCGTGTAATCCTACGCAATGTGTTCATCATCCAACAAGAGAGTGTAGAGTATGCATTTATCTATTCTGTTATGTGATCAAAGTTGAGAGTGTCCACTAGTGAAAGTCTAATCCCTAGGCCTTGTTCCTAAATACTGCTATCGCTGCTTGTTTACTGTTTTACTGCGTTACTACTGCTGCGTTACTACTGCTTGTTTACTGTCCTGGGCAAAGCACTTTTCTGGTTCCGTTGCTACTGCTTATTCATACCACCTGTATTTCACTATCTCTTCGCCGAACTAGTGCACCTATTAGGTGTGTTGGGGACACAAGAGACTTCTTGCTTTGTGGTTGCAGGGTTGCATGAGAGGGATATCTTTGACCTCTTCCTCCCTGAGTTCGATAAACCTTGGGTGATCCACTTAAGGGAAAACTTGCTGCTGTTCTACAAACCTCTGCTCTTGGAGGCCCAACACTGTCTACAGGAAAAGGAGGGGGCGTAGACATCAAGCTATTTTCTGGCGCCGTTGCCGGGGAGGAAAGGTAAAAGGTACTCACACTCCGGATCTCGGCTACTAAGCTATTTTCCGGCGCCGTAAGTACTCGAAGCTATTTCCTTTAGATCCTGCAATTGCATCTTTTTGTTTCTTGTTTACACTAGTTTGGCATAATGGACAAAAATGAGCTTCTTATTCTATTTCCTGATTTAAGACATGGATGGTTTGATCCGAAAATTAAAAAACCCATGGAACATATTAGCATGAACACATTGAATACCATTGTTGCTAATGATATGGAAAATTCTAAGCTTGGGGAAGCTGGTTTTGATGAGCATGATCTTTTTAGTCCCGCAAGCATTGAGGAGAAAATTTACTTTGATGATACTTTGCCTCCTATTTATGATGATTATAATGATAGTAGTCTTTTAGTACCACCTGTTATGGAGGATAAATTTGATTATGATTACAATATGCCTCCTATATTTAATGATGAGAATAATAATGATAGCTACTTTGTTGAATTTGCTCCCACTACAACTAATAAAATTGACTATGCTTATGTGGAGAGTAATAATTTTATGCATGAGACTCATGATAAGAATGCTTTATGTGATAGTTATATTGTTGAGTTTGCTCATGATGCTACTGAAAGTTATTATGAGAGAGGAAAATATGGTTGTAGAAATTTTCATGTTACTAAAATGCCTCTCTATGTGCTGAAATTTTTGAAACTACACTTGTTTTATCTCTCTATGCTTGTTGCATTATGCTTCTTGAACTTGTTTATTTACAAGATTCCTTTTCATAGGAAGCATGTTAGGCTTAAAGTTGTTTTTAATTTGCTTCTTGATGCTCTCTTTTGCTTCAAATACTATTTCTTGCGAGTGCATCATTAAAACTGCTGAGCCCATCTTAATGGCTATAAAGAAAGAACTTCTTGGGAGATAACCCATGTGTTATTTTGCTACAGTACTTTGTTTTATATTTGTGTCTTGGAAGTTGTTTACTACTGTAGCAACCTCTCCTTATCTTAGTTTTGTGTTTTGTTGTGCCAAGTGAAGCCTCTAATCGAAGGTTGATACTAGATTTGGATTTCTGCGCAGAAACAGATTTCTATCTGTCACGAATCTGGGCTGTTTTCTCTGTAGGTAACTCATAAAAATATGCCAATTTACGTGCGTGTTCCTCAGATATGTACGCAACTTTCATTAGTTTTGAGTTTTCTGATCTGAGCAACGGAAGTATTTATTAAAAATTCGTCTTTACGGACTGTTCTGTTTTGACAGATTCTGCCTTTTATTTCGCATTGCTTCTTTCGCTGTGTTGGGTGGATTTCTTTGTTCCATTACCTTCCAGTAGCTTTGAGCAATGTCCAGAAGTGTTAAGAATGATTGTGTCACCTCTGAACATGTGATTTTTTGATTATGTACTAACCGCTCTAATGAAGTTTATGAGAAGTTTGGTGTGAAGGAAGTTTTCAAGGGTCAAGAGAGGAGGATGATATACTATGATCAAGAAGAGTGAAAAGTCTAAGCTTGGGGATGCCCCGGTGGTTCACCCCTGCATATATCAAGAAGACTCAAGCGTCTAAGCTTGGGGATGCCCAAGGCATCCCCTTCTTCATCAACAAATTATCAGGTTCATTCTCTTGAAACTATATTTTTATTCGGTCACATCTTATGTGCTTTACTTGGAGCGTCTGTGTGCTTTTATTTTTATTTGTGTTTGAATAAATTGGATTACATCATGCTTGTGTGGGAGAGAGACACGCTCTGCTGGTTCGTATGAACACATGTGTTCTTAGCTTTTAATTTTCATGGCGAAGGTTGAAACTGCTTCGTTAAATTGTTATATGGTTGGAATTGGAAAATGATACATGTAGTAATTGCTATAATGTCTTGGATAATGTGATACTTGGCAATTGTTGTGCTCATGTTTAAGCTCTTGCATCATATGCTTTGCAACCATTAATGAAGAAATACATAGAGCATGCTAAAATTTGGTTTGCATATTTGGTCTCTCTAAGGTCTAGATAATTTCTAGTATTGAGTTTGAACAACAAGGAAGACGGTGTAGATTCTTATAATGTTTACAATATGTATTTTATGTGATTTTTGCTGCACCGGTTCATCCTTGTGTTTGTTTCAAATAACCTTGCTAGCCTAAACCTTGTATCGAGAGGGAATACTTCTCATGCATCCAAAATCCTTGAACCAACCACTATGCCATTTGTGTCCACCATACCTACCTACTACATGGTATTTTTCCGCCATTCCAAAGTAAATTGCTGGAGTGCTACCTTTAAATTTCCATTCTTCACCTTTACAATATATAGCTCATGGGACAAATAGCCTAAAAACTATTGTGGTATTGAATATGTACTTATGCACTTTATCTCTTATTAAGTTGCTCGTTGTGCGATAACCATGTTCACTGGGGACACCATCAACTATTCTTTGTTGAATTTCATGTGAGTTGCTATGCATGTTCGTCTTGTCTGAAGTAAGAGAGATCTACCACCTTATGGTTAAGCATGCATATTGTTAGAGAAGAACATTGGGCCGCTAACTAAAGCCATGATCCATGGTGGAAGTTTCAGTTTTGGACATATATCCTCAATCTCATATGAGAATAATAATTGTTGCCACATGCTTATGCATTAAATAGGACTCCATTATCTGTTGTCTATGTTGTCCTGGTATGGATGTCTAAGTTGAGAATAATCAATAGCGAGAAATCCGATGCGAGCTTTCTCCTTAGACCTTTGTACAGGCGGCATAGAGGTACCCCTTTGTGACACTTGGTTAAAACATGTGCATTGCGATGATCCCGGTAGTCCAAGCTAATTAGGACAAGGTGCGGGCACTATTAGTACACTATGCATGAGGCTTGCAACTTATAAGATATAATTTACATGATACATATGCTTTATTACTACCGTTGACAAAATTGTTTCATGTTTTCAAAATCAAAGCTCTAGCACAAATATAGCAATCGATGCTTTCCTCTATGGAGGACCATTCTTTTACTTTTATTGTTGAGTCAGTTCACCTATTTCTCTCCACCTCAAGAAGCAAACACTTGTGTGAACTGTGCATTGATTCCTACATACTTGCATATTGCACTTATTATATTACTCTATGTTGACAATATCCATGAGATATACATGTTATAAGTTGAAAGCAACCGTTGAAACTTAATCTTCCTTTGTGTTGCTTCAATACCTTTACTTTGATTTATTGCTTTATGAGTTAACTCTTATGCAAGACTTATTGATGCTTGTCTTTAAGTACTATTCATGAAAAGTCTTTGCTATATGATTCACTTGTTTACTCATGTCATGTACATTGTTTTGATCGCTGCATTCACTACATATGCTTTACAAATAGTATGATCAAGGTTATGATGGCATGTCACTCCAGAAATTATCTTTGTTATCGTTTTACCTGCTCGGGACGAGCAGAACTAAGCTTGGGGATGCTGATACGTCTCCGACGTATCGATAATTTCTTGTGTTCCATGCCACATTATTGATGTTATCTACATGTTTTATGCACACTTTATGTCATATTCGTGCATTTTCTGGAACTAACCTATTAACAAGATGCCGAAGTGCCAGTTCCTGTTTTCTGCTGTTTTTGGTTTCAGAAATCCTAGTAACGAAATATTCTCGGAATCGGACGAAATCAACGCCCAGGTTCCTATTTTGCCCGGAAGCATCCAGAACACACGAGAACCGCTAGAGAGGGGGCACAGGCCCACCAAACCCTAGGCCGGCACGGCCAGGGGGGACCCGCGCCCCCCTATAGTGTGGGCCCCCAGAAGTCCACCGACCTTGCCCTTCCGCCTATTTAAAGCCTCCGTCGCGAAAACCCTGATACGATCGACGAAACCCACAGAAACCTTCCAGAGCCGCCGCCATCGCGAAGCCAAGATCTGGGGGATAGGAGTCTCTGTTCCGGCACGCCGCCGGAATGGGGAAGTGCCCCCCGGAAGGCTTCTCCATCGACACCACCGCCATCTTCATCACCGCTGCTGTCTCCCATGAGGAGGGAGTAGTTCTCCATCGAGGCTTGGGGCTGTACCGGTAGCTATGTGGTTCATCTCTCTCCTATGTACTTCAATACAATAATCTCATGAGCTGCCTTACATGATTGAGATTCATATGATGATGCTTGTAATCTAGATGTCGTTATGCTAGTCAAGTGAATTTTACTTATGTGATCTCCGGAGACTCCTTGTCCCACGTGTGTAAAGGTGACAGTGTGTGCACCGTGTGGGTCTCTTAGGCTATATTTCACAGAATACTTATTCACTGTTATGAATGGCATAGTGAAGTGCTTATTTATATCTCTTTATGATTGCAATATGTTTTGTATCACAATTTATCTATGTGCTACTCTAGCAATGTTATTAAAGTAGTTTTATTCCTCCTGCACGGTGTAATGGTGACAGTGTGTGCATCCGTGTTAGTACTTGGCGTAGGCTATGATTATGATCTCTTGTAGATTATGAAGTTAACTATTGCTATGATGGTATTGATGAGATCTATTCCTCCTTTCTTAGCATGAAGGTGACAGTGTGCATGCTACGTTAGTACTTGGTTTAGTCGTATTGATCTATCTTACACTCTAAGGTTACTTAAATATGAACATTGAATTGTGGAGCTTGTTAACTCCGGCATTGAGGGTTCGTGTAATCCTACGCAATGTGTTCATCATCCAACAAGAGAGTGTAGAGTATGCATTTATCTATTCTGTTATGTGATCAAAGTTGAGAGTGTCCACTAGTGAAAGTCTAATCCCTAGGCCTTGTTCCTAAATACTGCTATCGCTGCTTGTTTACTGTTTTACTGCGTTACTACTGTTGCGTTACTACTGCTTGTTTACTGTCCTGGGCAAAGCACTTTTCTGGTGTCGTTGCTACTGCTTATTCATACCACCTGTATTTCACTATCTCTTCGCCGAACTAGTGCACCTATTAGGTGTGTTGGGGACACAAGAGACTTCTTGCTTTGTGGTTGCAGGGTTGCATGAGAGGGATATCTTTGACCTCTTCCTCCCTGAGTTCGATAAACCTTGGGTGATCCACTTAAGGGAAAACTTGCTGCTGTTCTACAAACCTCTGCTCTTGGAGGCCCAACACTATCTACAGGAAAAGGAGGGGGCGTAGACATCAATCTCCTCCAATTCCCCGTCCCGGCGGAGTGCCAGAACGGAGACTTCTGGCTCCCAAGACGGAGTTTCGTGATGTGGCGGCGTTCTGGAGGCTTTCTGGCGACTTCGACTTCTCCCCGTGCGTTTTTAGGTCGAAGGCAATATATAGTCCGAAGGAGGGCGTCGGAGGCCGGCCGAGGGGGCCACACCACAGGGCCGCGCGGGCCCCCCTGGGCCGCGCCGCCTTATGGTGTGGGGCCCTCGGGCCTCCACCTGACTTGTCCTTCTGGCTCCGTCGCATTGGGGAAAATAGGGTCTTCTCGCATAAATTCCGAGGATTTTCTGAAAGTTGGATTTCTGCAGAAAAACGAGACACTGTGAGCAGCTGCTGAAAACAGCGTTAGTTCGTGTTAGTTGCATCCAAAATACACAAATTAGAGGCAAAACAATAGCAAAAGTGTTCGGGAAAGTAGATACGTTTTGGACGTATCAACTCCCCCAAGCTTAGCTTATTGCTTGTCCTCAAGCAATTCAGTTAACAACTGAGCGATAAAAGAACTTTCACGAACACATTTGCTCATATGATGTATATATTCTCATGCTATGGATAACACTTAGGCAGTTCATAATGAGATGCATACAAATAAGATCATCTAACAGCTATGTCAATCATGGAGAGGTACCAACAATTAATAATAAGCATCATGAATCATGTCTATAAGCAGGATTGCAATGTTCATAAGAGAGTATGATAAAGTGGTATCTCGCTTGCCCGTATTTGATCGGCAAAACATAAATGCCTGTGCACCTCTCAAGTTCATAGAAATACTAGAAGTAGTGATTGTCAAAGATAAAAGCATCAAAGTTATACCACAATCAATCATATTTTGAGACAAGCATATTATACTAAGAATGACAGTTGTGCTCTCAAGATAGTGCTCAAAGAAAGAATGGAGACACAACATAAAAGTAAAAGATTGACCCTTCGCAGAGGGAAGCAGGGATTAACATGCGCTAGAGCTTTTCATTTTTAAAACAGGAGTAAAATTATTTTGAGAGGTGTTTGTTGTTGTCAACGAATGGTAATGGGTACACCAACTACCTCGCCAACCGGACTTCCAAGAGCGGCTCCCATGAATTATTTTTATGTTTATGTGGCACTCCTTCCAACCTTTCTTTCACAAACCATGGCTAACCGAATCCTCGGGTGCCTGCCAACAATCACATAACATGAAGGAGTGCCTTTTTATTTTAGTTTTATTATGATGACACTCCCCCCAACCTTTGCTTACACAAGCCATGGCTAACCGAATCCTTCGGGTGCCGTCCAACGATCACATACCATGGAGGAGTGTCTATTTAAGTTAATTAATTTGGGACTGGGAATCCCATTGCCAGCTCTTTTTGCAAAATTATTGGATAAGCGGATGTGCCACTAGTCCATAATGAAAGTCCGTCAAAAGTAAATGACAAGGTTGAAAGTTGAACACCACATACTTCCTCATGAGCTATGAAACATAAACACAAATTGAGAAATATTTTGAAGGTTTTAAAGGTAGCGCATGAGAATTTACTTGGAATGGTTTGAAATGCCATGCATAGGTATTTATGGTGGACACTTTGGAACAACTTGGTTTTCAGGTGTTTGGAAGCACGAGCAGCGTTCCCGCTCAGTACAAGTGAAGGCTAGCAAAAGACTAGGGAGCGACAAATCAAGAGAGCAGTAACTGTCATAATCATGCTTGCGGCAAAATAAATTAACGGAGACATAAAAGTGATACAAGAACTCTGAAGCAATATAAATCATCGAGGCTTAATTGACTTTTGTTCAGTCATATGCATGCGTGAGCATGTGCCAAGTCGATATAAATGAATTATTCAGAGGAGGATACCACAATGCCATACCTACTTATGAATAAAACAATGCAAGCAAACATCCATGACATGCTACTCATATTAATAAATTGGAGCTAAACATGAGAGATCATGAACTACTAGACTTTCTCAAATGACATATACCTCACATGAATCATCTAAGCATGCTCACATGGATGAGTATATGTACAAAAATGAAAACAAATAGAGTTCATACCAGCCTCTCACCACAATCCAATTGTCGTAGATCGTCATTATTGCCTTTCACTTGTGTAGCTTGGATAATATGAAATGAAAACCACGCTCCAGCCACCGAAGACCATTGAACTCAAAATGAACTTTACAAACCAAAGAAGAACAGCAAATATTTTTGGAGTTTTTTAATTGGAAACAAGAACAAAAGGAAACAAGCGAACAAAGCAAAATCTTTTTGGGTTTTTTTATAGCAAACTAGCAATAGCAAATAAAGCGAAACAAATGCAAGAAACCAAAGCAAACAAATGGTGAAGAGAAACAACAGAAATATTTTTGGTCTTTTTGTGTTTTAGGAAAGAAACAAAGCAAAAACAAGAAATAGCAAACTAGAAAAGTCACATAAACACAAAGCAGCACAAATTCGTCAAACTTGACAGCAGTACAGTACTCGATTTTTAAGAAATTCTTCCACTGCTCAAATCGAAAAGTGTTCAGCTAATGAAAGTTCGATAACAACCTGGGGAACATGCACAAAAATTGGCTTCGCAAAATACTGTTCTGGCTATTTTTGGGAATTTTTTCGGTAACAGTCCAGAATCTGTTTTCAGGCAGCACTTCCCCAAATATCATCTCCCTCTCATTAGAAAACCACTCAAACAAACTAAACAAGTATATACAAGTATCCAGCAATCATAATATGCAAAGAATGAGTGATGCCGGTATACCTCCCCCCAAGCTTAGGCTTTTGGCCTAAGTGGAGTTCAACCCCAGCGAGGGTCGCTGTTCCTCGTCGGTGGATAATGCATGGCGTAGTCGTAGTAAGGTTCCTGTGCAGAAGAAAAGCGTGGAGGCTCCGCATGCCCAAAATGTTGATGCGAGGAACTTGCTGCATCAGATGATGAGTCGAGGTGTTTCTCGACCTCCTCTGTGTTGCCTCTTGCATGATGGCCTCCTCCCTCTATGTGTGCATTCAGTGCACTTTCTGTGACTGACCAATCCTCCCTGGAATCAAGGTTAAATAGAACAGGTGCAGGCAATCTCACTAGTTTTTCAGTTTTCTTAGTTGTTCTCCAAGACTTCTTGTAAAATGTTATCTTGTAAGATAGGTTACCCAAATTAGATGAATCAGAAACAAATTCATGTCGGATCATAGAGACTATGTCAAGTTTTTCTATGGAAAGTTGAATATCAAGATGATGAGGTTCTACATTATGCAAAGCTAGTAAACGAGAGGCGATGAGACCCCCAAAAATTCCTCCTTTCTCACGGTTAGTAGCAAGTCTATAAGCTATCAATGCCCCCAAATTATAAGTCTTACTACCTTGCAGTGCAGCAGCTAGAAAAGCTAAATCCTGGATAGATAGTTTACCATCATTCCTTCTAGCAAGAACGCATTTAGTAATGAAATAAGCAAAGTAGCGGATAGCTGGGAGTTGAATGCTAGTGATTTTACCACCATCGTCTGAGAAACTCCTTCCATGACAAATCATCTCGAAGAGGCTTAAGAGCTCTCGCGGCGATCCCCTTATCTTCTCGCATGACCCCCATTGCGGTACTCTAATTGCTGTACAAAAATCATTGAATGGCAAGTTGACAGTTTTATTACAAATCTTATATTGAACCATGGGGTTAGATCGCGACCAATTGAACTTAAAATCCTGCACAACAGACATAGTCAATTTTGCATATTGGCATGGTTCTCCATCAACAAAATCACTCAACCCTGCACGAGAAATTAGATTCTGAACATCTTCCAGTATTCCTGCGCTTCTCATGAAATCCGTGCACGGGTAGTAAGAGGGGTATACTCCCTCTTCGCGGTTCACTCTCATGACTTGTTGCACCTCCAATTCTTGTTGGTTTAGTTGATATTTATTCCACTTCATTTTCTGAAATTTTTCAACAAACAATATAAAATTTGATTTGGTGACATATAATCAAGGGGAACTACTATAGGAACTTGCTAGAGTACTAATCATGCATCAAAACTAGTTTATACAACTTAGAACAAGCATGCAAGCTCACTAAACATGTTACCTACAACAGCAAAATATTCAAGATATACTCAACCAAACAAATTCTACTTGGATAGGCGGAGGAGTCACATACCGGAGAGCAAATGTGCCAAATTTCAGACAGAAATCTGGGCTGAGCAAAGAGATCGAAAAATCCTGAGCTCTTGAGCAAAAACGTGAGTGAGAGAAAGCTGGTGCGAGTTTTTTCGGGAGAGAGAAGAGTCTGGGAGAAAGAGATGAAGTAGTGGGGCAAGGAGGGGCCCACACCACAGGGTGGCGCGCCCCCCTCCTTGGCCGCGTCGTCTGGTGGTGTGGCACCCTGGGGTGCCCCACAGGTCATCCTCTGGTGCTCCCAGGTGCCTCTTCGAAAAATAGGACCAACGGTATAATTTTTGTGAATTTGTGAAAACTTTGAAAAATGCACATTTCTGGGTATTAAGTTTATTATTACTGGCCAGGAAAATTTTTGAAATCTCTAATTAACTAAGGAACTTTGCAAATCAAAAGTGCTACAGCAAATAAGACAAGTGGAGGAAGAAAGAAATGTTGTTTACCTCCTCTATGCATATAAAAAGTATTCGTTAACAAGGTTGATCAAGTCTTGCCACCAAATAAATTTTACATAGCATATGAAGAAATAAACCTCAAATCAATCATGTTACCTTGAATTGTATCGATATGGATCCAATCATAAGATTTTGATAACCTTCTTTAGGATCATATATAGGATAATCAATAGTTCCAATTTTGATAGTTCTCACATTAGAAATAGTATTGACTCCACATACTTTATCAATCCTCTTGGGGAAATAGACGGTATGCTCCTTATCATCAACATTGAAAGTAACCTTTCCTTTATTGCAATCAATAACAGCCCCTGCGGTGTTAAGAAAAGGTCTCCCAAGAATAATAGACATATTATCATCTTCAGGCATTTCCAACACAACAAAATCAGTTAATATCAAGCAGTTATTAGTAACTTGAACAGGAACATCCTCACATATACCAACAGGAATAGCAGTAGATTTATCAGCCATTTGCAAAGATATATCAGTAGGTATCAATTTATCTAAATAAAGTCTCTTATAAAGAGAAAAAGGCATAACACTAACACCAGCTCCCAAATCACATAGAGCAGTTTTAACATAATTATTCTTAATAGAACAAGGAATAGTAGGCATACCTGGGTCGCCCAACTTCTTTGGAACTTTGCCATTGAAAGAGTAATTAGCAAGCATAGTGGAAATCTCCTCATTGGGGATTTTCCTTTTGTTAGTAACAATATCTTTCATATACTTTGAATAAGGAGGCAATTTAATAGCATCAGTCAAAGGGATTTGCAAGAATAAAAGTTTCATCCAATCACAGAATTTATTATAGTGTTCTTCTTCCTTTGATTTTAGTTTCTTAGCAGGAAAGGGCATTTGCTTTTGTACCCAAGGTTCTCTTTCATTACCATGTTTCTTAGCAATAAAATCTTCTTTAGTATACTTTTTATTTTTATCATGCTTGTCATATTCATCTTCAACCTCTTCTTTATCAGAAGCATCATTCTTATCATTATCATTATCATTATTATGTTCATTACCACTTTCAGTTTCAGCATCAGAAATAGAAATACTATTAGGATCATTAACAGGTTCAGAGGATTCTACAACATTTTTATGTTTCTTCTTCTTTTTCTTCTTAGAAGGAGCACTAGGTTCAATGCGTTGAGAATCTTGTTCAATTCTTTGGGGATGCCCTTCAGGATATAGAGGATCCTGGGTAGAGACATCACCTCTAGTTGTTACTTCATAAGCATGTTTCTCTTTAGAATTATTTTTTAATAAGTCATTTTGCACTTTAGTGAGTTGATCAATTTGAGTTTGAATCATTTGAAAATGTTTAACAAGCATCTTAACATCATTGGAGGTTCTCTCCACAATATCATGCAAATTGCTAATAGCTTGAGAATTTTCCATTAGATGATTCTCTACTCTCATATTAAAATTTTCTTGCTTAACAATATAATTATCAAACTCATCTAAGCATTGCGCAGGAGGTTTTGAATACGGAATATCTTCCCTAGTAAAGCGTTGAAGGGAGTTTACCTCGATCATGGATGAAGGGGGAATTATCTCACATATATCTTCTATGGGAGGTAGATTCTTCACATCTTCGGATTTAATACATTTCTCCTTGAGAGACTTCTTGGCTTCCCTCATATCTTCATCATTCAATTCAATTAAACCCCTCTTCTTCAATATTGGCGTTGGAGTTGGTTCAGGTGTATTCCAATCATCATGATTCCGGCTTATTCTAGCCAATAATTCTTCAGCTTCGTCTGGAGTTCTTTTCCTGAAAACAGAACCAGCACAACTATCCAAATATGCTCTAGATTCAATGGTTAGTCCACTATAAAATATATCAAGTAGATCATTCTTTTCTAAATCATGTCCAGGTCGAGCTCTGATAAGAGAACAAAATCTTGCCCATGCCGCAGGCAATTTCTCTTCATCTCCCTGGTCAAACCTATAAATTCTCTGTAAAGCAGCATGTTGAGCACTAGCAGGAAAGTATTTCCGAAAGAAAACATCATGCAAATCAGCTGGACTTTTAATAGAACCAGGAGGCAAATTATTATACCAAGTTTTAGCATCATCCTTTAATGAGAAAGGAAAATTTTTAATGACAAAGTAAGTATGCATCTTGTCATCATCAGAAAACAAGCTACTCATAGAAGAAAGTTCGTTCATGTGTTCTACAGCACTTTCTTTTTCAGTACCACAAAAGGGTGCTTTCTCTACAATAGCTATATGAGATAGATCAAGAGAAAAATCATAATCTTTATCCTTAATGCATATAGGAGATGTGGCAAATTTAGGATCAGGAGATAGCTTATGTCTAACAGTATATTGTGTAAGAAACTTTTTAATATTTCTTGCATCAGCAGTAGCATTGCATCTATTAATTAAATCATCATTAAGCTCCACATAATCTTCATCAGGATCATCACTAGAATAATCAAGTTCAGGTGAACTAACAGGTGTAGTGGCATTTTCATTAGGAGTTTCAGCATTTTCAATTTGTCTAGACCTAGCAATTGTAGCATCTAGAAAGGATCCCAACGAACCACTATCATCAAGCACAGCAGAAACATTATCAATATTATGAGAGTTTTCAGATTCAGCAGACGTACCAGCTTGTGGCGGTGAAACAAGTTGACTTATCACAGATGGTGAATCAAGAGTAGCAGAGGTACTCAGAGTTGTACCTTTTCTTGTAGTGGATGATAATATGGCGACTTTAGAATCGCGAGCTTTACCCATGATGGAGAATTTGCAGCGAACAATATCAATCCAAGTGAACTTCCAAATAAAGCTATGCTCCCCGGCAACGGCGCCAGAAAACAGTCTTGATGACCCACAAGTATAGGGGATCGCAGCAGTCTTCGCGGGTAGTATAACCCAATTTATTGATTCGACACAAGGGGAGACAAAGAATACTTGGAGGCCTTAACAGCGGAGTTGTCAATTCAGCTGCACCAGGAAACAGACTTGCCCGCAAGAGTTTATCGATCAGAATAGTTTTATAGCAAAGAGCAGTAGTGAAATAACAGCAGCAGAGTAACAGAGACAGCAGTAGTGATTATAGTAAACAGCAGGATTAAAATACTGTAGGCACGGGGACGGATGACGGGCGTTGCATGGATAAGACAAACTCATGTAACAATCATAGCAGGGCATTTGCAGATAATAATAAAACGGTGTCCAAGTACAAAGCAATCAATAGGCATGTGTTCCAATTATAGTCGTACGTGCTCGCAATGAGAAACTTGCACAACATCTTTTGTCCCACCAGCCGGTGGCAGCCGGGCCTCAAGGGAATCTACTGGATATTAAGGTACTCCTTTTAATAGAGTACCGGAGCAAAGCATTAACACTCCGTGAACACATGTGATCCTCACATCACTACCATCCCCTCCGATTGTCCCGATTCTTGTCACTTCGGGGCCATTGGTTCCGGACAGCGACATGTGTATACAACTTGCAGGTAAGACCATAAACAATGAATATCATGATGAAATAATAACATGTTTAGATCTGAGATCATGGCACTCGAGCCCTAGTGACAAGCATTAAGCATAACAAGTTGCAACAATATCATCAAAGTACCAATTACGGACACTAGGCACTATGCCCTAACAATCTTATGCTATTACATGACCAATCTCATCCAATCCCTACCATCCCCTTCGGCCTACAGCGGGGGAATTACTCACACATGGATGGGGGAAGCATGGCTGGTTGATGGAGAGGCGTCGATGATGATGATGGCGATGATCTCCTCCAATTCCCCGTCCCGGCGGAGTGCCAGAACGGAGACTTCTGGCTCCCGAGACGGAGTTTCGCGATGTGGCGGCGTTCTGGAGGCTTTCTGGCGACTTCGACTTCTCCCCGTGCGTTTTTAGGTCGAAGGCAATATATAGTCCGAAGGAGGGCGTCGGAGGCCGGCCGAGGGGGCCACACCACAGGGCCGCGCGGGCCCCCCTGGGCCGCGCCGCCTTATGGTGTGGGGCCCTCGGGCCTCCACCTGACTTGTCCTTCTGGCTCCGTCAGTATTCTGGGAAAATAGGGTCTTCTGCATAAATTCCGAGGATTTTCCTAAAAGTTGGATTTCTGCACAAAAACGAGACACCAGAGCAGTTCTGCTGAAAACAGCGTTAGTCCGTGTTCGTTGCATCCAAAATACACAAATTAGAGGCAAAACAATAGCAAAAGTGTTCGGGAAAGTAGATACGTTTTGGACGTATCACCCCCCACGGCTTACAAGGGATATGAACAGCATAAGACCGGTAGGCCGGATGAACTCCGTGTACCTCTCGTCATACGGTATATCCGCTGTGCCATGGTAACGAATCTTCAAAGGGTGAAGATCCGTTCCCCTCTCCGTCATATGAACAGCCCGGTGCACCCTGTCGTACTCTTCATCCAGAAGCCACACCATCCTACATGTTTACACAACCATATTATGAGTCATTCCACTAACAAAAATGAGCAACACATACATGAGAGTTCATATCCAAATACATGAGAGTTCCATACATACACACATACATTCATATCTAGGGTTCCAACAAATATTTGGTTCAAATATGAGTTATTCCATCACAAATAGTAGACATTTCAAGACATACATACATA
The DNA here is from genome assembly GCF_019359855.2 of Lolium perenne. Lineage (NCBI taxonomy): Eukaryota > Viridiplantae > Streptophyta > Magnoliopsida > Poales > Poaceae > Lolium > Lolium perenne. The sequence goes on from NC_067247.2 coordinate 68,423,979, forward strand.
AAATTTGAACACATACATAGCCATTTTATATCTACATAGCCAAATCTAGGGTTCATATCCAAATCCACCAACATATCCAAATTTAGGGTTCATATCCAAATCCACTAACATATCTAGGGTTCCTACACATACACATTCAACACTTACATAGCCATTTCAACACATACATAGCCATTTCAACACATACATGTAAAATTTCATATCTAGGGTTCCAACAAATCTAGGGTTCATATCCAAATCCACCAACATATCCAAATCTTGCTAGGTTCAGAGCCAAATGCACTAACATATCAATGGTTCATATCTAAATCTACCAACATGAATTTCCATGTCTAGGGTTCATACCCAAATCTACCAAATCCACCAACAATAGTGGACGAATCAGAGGGAATCGAAGGGGGATACCTTGAGGAATGGAGGAGGAAGGACTTGGCCGGATAGATCTGACGATTCCTTGGTCGATTTGGTGGGGGGGCGAAGGGGAGGCGGGCGGCGGCGGTTGGGGAGGAGAAGCAGAGAGGAAGAGAAAGAAGAAAGAGAGGGTCGGGCTGGGCGCGGGCGCCACACTTAAGTGGATGTGTGGCGCCCGTGGCATCGGCGCCACACAGGCTAGTGTGGCGCCCGTGGCATCGGTGCCACACATCGAGCCTCGCAAAACGGCTAAGTCCCAGAGGATTTGTCTCACAGTATGTTTTGGGCAATTACAAGTGCATGTGTGGCGCCGTTGGGAGGGGCGCCACACATGCTGCCACGTCGGATGGGCGCACCAGCTCAGCGGCGAGGGGGCCACGTCGGCTGGGACAGTGGCGCCGGCAGGAGGGGAGCCACATGGGCATGTGTGGCGCCCGTGGGAGGGGCGCCACACAAAAGGGTTAGATTGGTGAAATAGTTTCGCCGGAGGGTTAGTCTGTGCTTTTCTTTCACTTTTGGGTTATTTTTGTGTAAATCGCCCCAAATGGCGTCGTGTACAAACCAAAACATATATATTGTACAGTTGCAACTTGCAATAAGGATGAAAATGACTACGGTATAAGTATGATAGAGCAATCTCGTACTTATACCCATATAGTTTTTTTTTGCGTTTAACTAGAGAGCTTTATTCAAACATAAGCGCTCGCTAGACAGTCAGCCAGAAGGCAGCTGAACAGAAAGCTAGGAGTCTCGTCCATCCAGCTCTCGGTCACATTCAGAGTGCTCGCATGCTTTGCACAAAGATGCGCCGGGTAGTTGGATGTCCTTATTACATGCTGAATATCAAAAGAAATAAACGACGAAGCTAGCTCTCCAATCTCTTCTAACAAAGGAGCCACAATAGATTGGGAATTGTGGCGAGTCTTCCAGAGGTTAACTACCTCCATACAGTCCGTCTCCATGATCACTCGTGAGATGCCACGAAGTCTGGCGAAGAGAACCCCTTCACGCAGCGCCATGCTCTCAACAATGAGAGGATCCGTGATCCCGAGAAGAGGCTTACTCCAAGCACCAATAAGGCAGCTGACTATGCAACCTGGACACGGCTGGCGCCCTCCTGATGCAGGTTGTGTCAAAATCAACACCGACGGCGCGATCAATTTTGCTATAGTTAGCGGGTGGAAATTATACCCATGCTCGTACATATGGGCATGACATTTTACCCATACTTATTGGATACCCAGCGGGTAGATAAAATAATACACAAGTTATTCACAATTCTATCTTGTTCGAGAGGCAATTTGACAAAAAAAAATCAACTATCTCAACTAAATAACAAGTAGTTGTGTATATGACAATTATCAAAAGTTAGAAATCACAATCTCATTCTCAGAACTCATAAGTCAACAAGTTATACTAGACAAGTCATATAACAAATTGGCAATTGATGATAATTGATGGCTGCTCCGCTGCATAGGTTGGAGCTTCACGAGTAAGGTTCACATAACAGCATAAACACGTATGATATAGGTGTACCCACGGGTAAGAGCATCTCCAGTCGCGTCCCCCAAAGGGATTTGGGGCGCGCCGGACAGAAAATGCGTTCCAGCCGCGTCCCCCAAAGCCCATTTTTGTCTGGCGCGCCCCGATACGGTGTCCGGCGCCCCGAGCCCGTCGCCGTCCCACAGGGAACGCACCGGGGACGCCGGACACAACGAAAAGCGAGACGGGGAGTGGCGGGACCGACCCGTCAGCGGCACAGGGAAAATTCGTCTCACACTCCCGCCAAATCCCGCCGCTCCCGCCAAATCGCGCCTATACCGCCGCGCATTTCAGGCCTCCCAAAACATATCCCGCCGCCGATTCATTTCTCCTATCCCGCCGATTTGTTTCTCCCTCCCGCCGTCCACCCGTCGGCGCTACCCACTCCACATGGCGCCGCCGACAGCCCCCAAAAAGATGGCGAAGGAAGCGGCCAAGAAGCCGCCGGGCAATGGGACGAAAGGGGCGACAGCGCCGTTCGCGAGGCCGCGGAAGGCGCCGGCTTTGAAGAAGAAGCCTGAAGGATGGACCGACGATCAATGGCAGCAAGATTGCTGATACGTCTCCGACGTATCGATAATTTCTTATGTTCCATGCCACATTATTGATGATATCTACATGTTTTATGCATACTTTATGTCATATTTATGCATTTTCTGGCACTAACCTATTAACGAGATGCCGAAGAGCCAGTTGTTGTTTTCTGCTGTTTTTGGTTTCAGAAATCCTAGTAAGGAAATATTCTCGGAATTGGACGAAATCAACGCCCAGGAGCCTATTTTCACACGAAGCTTCCAGAAGACCTAAGTGAAGACGAAGTGGGGCTACGGGGCGCCGCCACACTAGGGCGGCGCAGCCCAGGGGGGGGCCCGCGCGGCCCTAGCATGTGGGGCCCCCGTGATGCCTCCTGACCTGCCCTTCCGCCTACAAATAGCCTTCGTCGCGAATACCCCAGTACCGAGAGCCACGATACGGAAAACCTTCCAGAGACGCCGCCGCCACCAATCCCATCTCGGGGGATTCAGGAGGTCGCCTCCGGCACCCTGCCGGAGAGGGGAATCATCTCCCGGAGGACTCTTCACCGCCATGGTCGCCTCCGGAGTGATGTGTGAGTAGTTCACCCCTGGACTATGGGTCCATAGCAGTAGCTAGATGGTTGTCTTCTCCTCATTATGCTTCATTGTCGGGTCTTGTGAGCTGCCTAACATGATCAAGATCATCTATCTGTAATGCTACATGTTGTGTTTGTTGGGATCCGATGGATGGAGAATACTTGTTATGTTGATTATCAAAGTTATGTCTATGTGTTGTTTATGATCTTGCATGCTCTCCGTTACTAGTAGAGGCTTTGGCCAAGTTGATGCTTGTAACTCCAAGAGGGAGTATTTATGCTCGATAGTGGGTTCATGTCTCCATTGAATCTGGGGGAGTGACAGAAACCCCTAAGGTGTGGATGTGCTGTTGCCACTAGGGATAAAACATTGATGCTATGTCCGAGGATGTAGTTATTGATTACATTACGCACCATACTTAATGCAATTGTCTGTTGTTTTCAACTTTATACTAGAAGGGGTTCGGATGATAACCTGAAGGTGGACTTTTTAGGCATAGATGCATGCTGGATAGCGGTCTATGTACTTTGTCATAATGCCCAATTAAATCTCACTATACTCATCATATCATCTATGTGCATTGTCATGCCCTCTCTATTTGTCAATTGCCCAACTGTAATTTGTTCACCCAACATGCTATTTATCTTATGGGAGAGACACCTCTAGTGAACTATGGACCACGGTCCATTCTTTAACATCGAATACAATCTGCTGCAATACTCGTTCTACTGTTTTCTGCAAACAATCATCATCCACACTATACATCTAATCCTTTGTTACAGCAAGCCGGTGAGATTGACAACCTCACTGTTTCGTTGGGGCAAAGTACTTTGGTTGTGTTGTGCAGGTTCCACGTTGGCGCCGGAATCCCTGGTGTTGCGCCGCACTACATCTCGCCGCCATCAACCTTCAACGTGCTTCTTGACTCCTACTGGTTCGATAAACCTTAGTTTCTAACTGAGGGAAACTTACTGCTGTACGCATCACACCTTCCACTTGCGGTTCCCAACGGTCGCATGTTGTACGTGTGTCAAGCTAAATTTCTGGCGCCGTTGCCGGGGAGCATAGCTTTATTTGGAAGTTCACTTGGATTGATATTGTTCGCTGCAAATTCTCCATCATGGGTAAAACTCGCGATCCTAAAGTCGCCATATTACCATCCACTACAAGAAAAGGTACAACTCTGAGTACCTCTGCTACTCTTGATTCACTATCTGTGATAAGTCAACTTGTTTTACCGCCGCAAGCTTCACTTGCTGGTACTTCTGCTGAATCTGAAAACTCTCATAATATTGATAATGTTTCCGCTGTGCTTGATGATAGTGGTTCATTGAGATCCTTTCTAGATGCTACAATTGCTAGGTCTAGACAAATTGAAAATGCTAAAACTCCTAATGAAAATGCTACTACACCTGTTAATTCACCTGAACTTGATTATTCTAGTGATGGTCCTGATGAGGATTATGTGGAGCTTAATGATGATTTTATTAATAGATGCAATGCTACTGCTGATGCAAGAAAAATTAAAAAGTTTCTCACACAATATACTGTTAGACATAAGTTATCTCCTGATCCTAAATTTGCCACATCTCCTATATGCATTAAGGATAAAGATTATGATTTTTCTCTTGATCTATCTCATATAGCTATTGTAGAGAAAGCACCCTTTTGTGGTACTAAAAAAGAAAGTGTTGTAGAACACCTGATTGAACTTTCTTCTATGAGTAGCTTGTTTTCTGATGATGTCAAGATGCGTACTTACTTTGTCGCTAAAATTTTTCCTTTCTCATGAAAGGGTGATGCTAAAACTTGGTATAATAATTTGCCTCATGGTTCTATTAAAAGTCCAACTGATTTGCGTGATGTTTTCTTTCGGAAATACTTTCCTGCTAGTGCTCAACATGCTGCTTTACAGAAAATTTATAGCTTTGACCAGGAAGATGGAGAGAAATTGCCAGAAGCTTGGGCAAGATTTTGCTCACTTATCAGAGCTCGACCTGGACATGATTTGGAAAAGCATGATTTACTTGATATATTTTATAGTGGACTAACCGTTGAGTCTAGAGCATATTTGGATAGTTGTGCTGGTTGTGTTTTCAGGAAAAGAACTCCAGCATTTAAGCTGAAGAATTATTGGCTAAAATAGGCCGGAATCATGATGATTGGACTACACCTGAACCAACTCCAACGCCAATATTGAAGAAGAGGGGTTTAATTGAATTGAATGATGAAGATATGAGGGAAGCTAAGAAGTCTCTCAAGGAGAAAGGTATTAAATCCGAAGATGTGAAGAATCTACCTCCCATAGAAGATATATGTGAGATAATTCCCCCTTCATCCATGATTGAGGTAAACTCCCTTCAACGCTTTACTAGGGAAGATATTCCGTATTCAAAACCTCCTGCTCAATACTTAGATGAGTTTGATAATTATATTGTTAAGCAAGAAAATTTTAATATGAGAGTAGAGAATCATCTAATGGAAAATTCTCAAGCTATTAGCAATTTGCATGATATTGTGGAGAGAACCTCCAATGATGTTAAGATACTTGTTAAACATTTTCAAATGGTTCAAACTCAAATTGATCAACTCACTAAAGTGCAAAATGACTTGCTAAAAAATAATTCTAAAGAGAAACATGCTTATGAAGTAACAACTAGAGGTGGTGTCTCTACCCAGGATCCTCTATATCCTGAAGGGCATCCCAAAAGAATTGAACAAGATTCTCAACGCATTGAACCTAGTGCTCCTTCTAAGAAAAAGAAGAAGAAACATAAAAATGTTGTAGAATCCTCTGAACCTGTTAATGATCCTAATAGTATTTCTATTTCTGATGCTGAAACTGAAAGTGGTAATGAACATAATAATGATAATGATAATGATAAGAATGATGCTTCTGATAAAGAAGAGGTTGAAGATGAACCTGAAAAACATGCTAAAAATAAAAAGTATACTAAAGAAGATTTTATTGCTAAGAAACATGGTAATGAAAGGGAACCTTGGGTACAAAAGCAAATGCCTTTTCCTGCTAAGAAACTAAAATCAAAGGAAGAATAACACTATAATAAATTTTGTGATTGGATGAAACCTTTATTCTTGCAAATCCCTTTGACTGATGCTATTAAATTGCCTCCTTATTCAAAGTTTATGAAAGATATTGTTACTAACAAAAGGAAAATCCCCAATGAGGAGATTTCCACTATGCTTGCTAATTACTCTTTCAATGGCAAAGTGCCAAAGAAGTTGGGCGACCCAGGTATACCTACTATTCCTTGTTCTATTAAGAATAATTATGTTAAAACTGCTCTATGTGACTTGGGAGCTGGTGTTAGTGTTATGCCTTTTTCTCTTTATAAGAGGCTTTACTTAGATAAGTTGATACCTACTGATATATCTTTGCAAATGGCTGATAAATCTACTGCTATTCCTGTTGGTATATGTGAGGATGTTCCTGTTCAAGTTACTAATAATTGCTTGATATTAACTGATTTTGTTGTGTTGGAAATGCCTGAAGATGATAATATGTCTATTATTCTTGGGAGACCTTTTCTTAACACCGCAGGGGCTGTTATTGATTGCAATAAAGGAAAAGTTACTTTCAATGTTGATGATAAGGAGCATACCGTTTATTTCCCCAAGAGGATTGATAAAGTATGTGGAGTTAACACTATTTCTAATGTGAGAACTATCAAAGTTGGAACTATCGATTGTCCTATATATGAGCCTAAAGAAGGATATCAAAGTCTTATGATTGGATCCATATCAATACAATTCAAGGTAACATGATTGATTTGAGGTTTATTTCTTCATATGCTATGTAAAATTTATTTAGTGGCAAGCCTTGATCAACCTTGTTAACAAATACTTTTTATATGCATAGAGGAGGTAAACAACATTTCTTTCTTCCTCCATTTGCTTTACTTGCTGTAGCACTTTTGTTTTGCAAAGTTCCTTGGTGAATTAGAGATTTCAAAAAATTTCCTGTCCAGTAATAATAAACTTAATGCCCAAAAATGTGCATTTTTCAAAGTTTTCAAAAATTCACAAAAATTATACCGTTGGTCCTATTTTTCGAAAATGCACCTTGGAGCACCTGGGGATGACCAGTGGGGCACCCCACGGTGGCACCCCACAGGCCGGCGCGGCCAGCAAGGGGGGCGCCACCCTGGTGTGTGGGTCCCCCTTTGCCCCACTTTAGCATCTCTTCCTCCCAGACTCTTCTCTCTCCCGAAAAAATTGACACCAGCTTTCTCTCACTCGCGTTTTTGCTCAAGAGCTCAGGATTTTTCGATCTCTTTGCTCAGGCCAGATTTCTGTCTGAAATTTGGCACATTTGTTCTCCGGTATGTGACTCCTCCAATTATCCAAGTAGAATTTTGTTTGGTTGAGTATATCTTGAATATTAAATTGGCACATTTGCTCTCCGGTATGTGACTCCTCCGATTAAATTTTGTGATTGGATGAAACCTTTATTCTTGCAAATCCCTTTGACTGATGCTATTAAATTGCCTCCTTATTCAAAGTATATGAAAGATATTGTTACTAACAAAAGGAAAATCCCCAATGAGGAGATTTCCACTATGCTTGCTAATTACTCTTTCAATGGCAAAGTGCCAAAGAAGTTGGGCGACCCAGGTATACCTACTATTCCTTGTTCTATTAAGAATAATTATGTTAAAACTGCTCTATGTGACTTGGGAGCCGGTGTTAGTGTTATGCCTTTTTCTCTTTATAAGAGGCTTTACTTAGATAAGTTGATACCTACTGATATATCTTTGCAAATGGCTGATAAATCTACTGCTATTCCTGTTGGTATATGTGAGGATGTTCCTGTTCAAGTTACTAATAATTGCTTGATATTAACTGATTTTGTTGTGTTGGAAATGCCTGAAGATGATAATATATCTATTATTCTTGGGAGACCTTTTCTTAACACCGCAGGGGCTGTTATTGATTGCAATAAAGGAAAAGTTACTTTCAATGTTGATGATAAGGAGCATACCGTTTATTTCCCCAAGAGGATTGATAAAGTATGTGGAGTTAACACTATTTCTAATGTGAGAACTATCAAAGTTGGAACTATCGATTGTCCTATATATGAGCCTAAAGAAGGATATCAAAGTCTTATGATTGGATCCATATCAATACAATTCAAGGTAACATGATTGATTTGAGGTTTATTTCTTCATATGCTATGTAAAATTTATTTGGTGGCAAGACTTGATCAACCTTGTTAACAAATACTTTTTATATGCATAGAGGAGGTAAACAACATTTCTTTCTTCCTCCATTTGCTTTACTTGCTGTAGCACTTTTGTTTTGCAAAGTTCCTTGGTGAATTAGAGATTTCAAAAAATTTCCTGTCCAGAAATAATAAACTTAATGCCCAAAAATGTGCATTTTTCAAAGTTTTCAAAAATTCACAAAAATTATACCGTTGGTCCTATTTTTCGAAAATGCACCTTGGAGCACCTGGGGATGACCAGTGGGGCACCCCACGGTGGCACCCCACAGGCCGACGCGGCCAGCAAGGGGGGCGCCACCCTGGTGTGTGGGTCCCCCTTTGCCCCACTTTAGCATCTCTTCCTCCCAGACTCTTCTCTCTCCTGAAAAAATCGACACTAGCTTTCTCTCACTCGCGTTTTTGCTCAAGAGCTCAGGATTTTTCGATCTGTTTGCTCAGCCCAGATTTCTGTCTGAAATTTGGCACATTTGCTCTCCGGTATGTGACTCCTCCGATTATCCAATTAGAATTTTGTTTGGTTGAGTATATCTTGAATATTTTGCTGCTGTAGGTAACATGTTTAGTGAGCTTGCATGCTTGTTCTAAGTTGTATAAACTAGTTTTGATGCATGATTAGTACTTTAGCAAGTTCCTATAGTAGTTCCCCTTGATTATATGTCACCAAATCAAATTTTATATTGTTTGTTGAAAAATTTCAGAAAATGGAGTGGAATAGATATCAACTAAACCAACAAGAATTGGAGGTGCAACAAGTCATGAGAGTGAACCGCGAAGAGGGAGTATACCCCTCTTACTACCCGTGCACAGATTTCATGAGAAGTGCAGGAATATTGGAAGATGTTCAGAACCTAATTTCTCGTGCAGGGTTGAATGATTTTGTTGATGGAGAACCATGCCAATATGCAAAATTGACTATGTTTGTTGTGCAGGATTTTAAGTTCAATTGGTTGCAATCTAACCCCATGGTTCAGTATAAGATTTATAATAAAACTGTCAACTTGCCATTCAATGATTTTTGTACAGCAATTAGAGTACCGCAATGGGGATCGTGCGAGAAGATAAGGGGATCGCCGTGAGAGCTTTTAAGCCTCTTCGAGATGATTTGTCATGGAAGAAGTTTCTCAGAGGATGGTGGTAAAATCACTAGCATTCAACTCCCAGCTATCCGCTACTTTGCTTATTTCATTACTAAATGCGTTCTTGCTAGAAAGAATGGTAGTAAACTATCTATCCAGGATTTAGCTTTTCTAGCTGCTGCACTGCAAGGTAGTAAGACTTATAATTTGGGGGCATTGATAGCTTATAGACTTGCTACTAACCATGAGAAGGGCGGAATCTATGGAGGTCTCATCGCCTCTCGTTTACTAGCTTTGCATGGTGTAGAACCTCACCATCTTGATATTCGACTTTCCGTAGAAAGACTTGACATAGTCTCCATGATTAAACATGAATTTGTTTCTGATTCATCTAACTGGAGTAACCTGTCTTACAAGATAACATTTTACAAGAAGTCTTGGAGAACAACTAAGAAAATTGAAAAACTAGTAAGATTGCCTGCGCCTGTTCTATTTAACCTTGATTCCAGGGAGGATTGGTCAGTCACAGAAGGTGCACTGAATGCACACATAGAGGGAGGAGGCCATCATGCAAGAGACAACATGGAGGAGGCCGAGGAACACCTCGACTCGTCATCCGATGCAGCAAGTTCTTCACATCAACATTTTGGACAGGTGGAGCCTCCGCGCTTTTCTTCTGCACAGGGACCTTACTATGACTACGCCATGCATGATCCACCGGCGAGGAACAGCGACCCTCGCTGGGGTTGAACTCCACTTAGGCCAAAAGCCTAAGCTTGGGGGGGGGGGGTATACCGGCATCACTCATTCTTTGCATATTATGGTTGCTGGATACTTGTATATACTTGTTTAGTTTGTTTGAGTGGTTTTCTAATGAGAGGGAGATGATATTTGGGGAAGTGCTGCCTGAAAACAGATTCTGGACTGTTACCGAAAAAATTATCAAAAATAGCCAGAACGATATTTTGCGAAGCCAATTTTTGTGCATGTTCCCCAGATTGTTATATAACTTTCATTAGTTGAACACTTTTCGATTTGAGCAGTGGAAGAATTTCTTAAAAATCGAGTACTGTACTGCTGTCAAGTTTGACGAATTTCTGCTCCTTTGTGTTTATGTGACTTTTCTAGTTTGCCATTTTCTTGTTTTCGCTTTGTTTCTTTCCTAAAACACAAAAAGACCAAAAATATTTCTGTTGTTTCTCTTCACCATTTGTTTGTTTTGGTTTCTTGCATTTATTTTGCTTTATTTGCTGTCGTTGGTTTGCTATAAGAAAATCCAAAAAGATTTTGCTTTGTTTGCTTGTTTCCTTTTGTTCTTGTTTCCAATTCGAAAATACCAAAAATATTTGCTGTTCTTCTTTGGTTTGTAAAGTTCATTTTGAGTTCAATGGTTTTCGGTGGCTGAAGTGTGGTTTTCATTTCATATTATCCAAGCTACACAAGTGAAAGGCAATAATGACGATCTACGACAATTGGATTGTGGTGAGAGGCTGGTATGAACTCTATTTGTTTTCATTTTTGTACATATACTCATCCATGTGAGCATGCTTAGTTGGTTCATGTGAGGTATATGTCATTTAAGAAAGTCTAGTAGTTCATGATCTCTCATGTTTAGCTCCAATTTATTAATATGAGTAGCATGTTATGGATGTTTGCTTGCATTGTTTTATTCATAAGTAGTTATGACATTGTGGTATCCTCCTCTGAATAATTCATTTATATCGACTTGGCACATGCTCACGCATGCATATGACTGAACAAAAGACAAATTAAGCCTCGATGATTTACATTGCTTCAGAGTTCTTGTATCACTTTTATGCCTCCGTTAATTTATTTTGCCGCAAGCATGATTATGACAGTTACTACTCTCTTGATTTGTCGCTCCCCAGTCTATTGCTAGCCTTCACTTGTACTGAGCGGGAACGCTGCTCGTGCCTCCAAACACCTGAAAACCAAGTTGTTCCAAAGTGTCCACCATAAATACCTATGCATGGCATTTCAAACCATTCCAAGTAAATTCTCATGCGCTACCTTTAAAACCTTCAAAATGCTTCTCAATTTGTGTTAATGTTTCATAGCTCATGAGGAAGTATGTGGTGTTTAACTTTCAACCTTGTCATTTACTCTTGACGGACTTTCATTATGGACTAGTGGCACATCCGCTTATCCAATAATTTTGCAAAAAGAGCTGGCAATGGGATTCCCAGTCCCAAATTAATTAACCTAAATAGACACTCCTCCATGGTATGTGATTGTTGGACGGCACCCGAAGGATTCGGTTAGCCATGGCTTGTGTAAGCAAAGGTTTGTGGGGATGATACGTCTCCGACGTATCGATAATTTCTTATGTTCCATGCCACATTATTGATGATATCTACATGTTTTATGCATACTTTATGTCATATTTATGCATTTTCCGGCACTAACCTATTAACGAGATGCCGAAGAGCCAGTTGCTGTTTTCTGCTGTTTTTGATTTCAGAAATCCTAGTAAGGAAATATTCTCGGAATTGGACGAAATCAACGCCCAGGGGCCTATTTTGCCACGAAGCTTCCAGAAGACCGAAGGGAAGACGAAGTGGGGCCACGGGGCGCCGCCACACTAGGGCAGCGCGGCCCAGGGGGCCCCGCGCGGCCCTAGCGTGTGGGGCCCCCGTGTGGCCCCCTGACCTGCCCTTCCGCCTACATATAGTCTTCGTCGCGAAACCCCCAGTACCGAGAGTCACGATACGGAAAACCTTCCAGAGACGCCACCGCCGCCAATCCCATCTCGGGGGATTCAGGAGATCGCCTCCGGCACCCTGCCGGAGAGGGGAATAATCTCCCGGAGGACTCTTCACCGCCATGGTCGCCTCCGGAGTGATGAGTGAGTAGTTCACCCCTGGACTATGGGTCCATAGCAGTAGCTAGATGGTTGTCTTCTCCTAATTGTGCTTCATTGTTGGATCTTGTGAGCTGCCTAACATGATCAAGATCATCTATCTGTAATGCTATATGTTGTGTTTGTTGGGATCCGATGGATAGAGAATACTATGTTATGTTGATTATCAATCTATTACCTATGTGTTGTTTATGATCTTGCATGCTCTCCGTTATTAGTAGAGGCTCTGGCCAAGTTTTTACTCTTAACTCCAAGAGGGAGTATTTATGCTCGATAGTGGGTTCATGCCTCCATTAAATGCAGGATGATGACAGAAAGTTCTAAGGTTGTGGATGTGCTGTTGCCACTAGGGATAAAACATCGATGCTATGTCCGAGGATGTAGTTGTTGATTACATTACGCACCATACTTAATGCAATTGTCTGTTGTTTGCAACTTAATACTGGAAGGGGTTCGGATGATAACCTGAAGGTGGACTTTTTAGGCATAGATGCATGCTGGATAGCGGTCTATGTACTTTGTCGTAATGCCCAATTAAATCTCACTATACTCATCATATCATGTATGTGCATTGTCATGCCCTCTCTATTTATCAATTGCCCAATTGTAATTTGTTCACCCAACATGCTATTTATCTTATGGGAGAGACACCTCTAGTGAACTATGGACCCCAGTCCATTCTTTTTAATCGAATACAATCTACTGCAATACTTGTTCTACTGTTCTCTGCAAACAATCATCATCCACACTATACATCTAATCCTTTGTTACAGCAAGCCGGTGAGATTGACAACCTCACTGTTTCGTTGGGGCAAAGTACTTTGGTTGTGTTGTGCAGGTTCCACGTTGGCGCCGGAATCCCTGGTGTTGCGCCGCACTACATCTCGCCGCCATCAACCTTCAACGTGCTTCTTGGCTCCTACTGGTTCGATAAACCTTGGTTTCTTACTGAGGGAAAACTTGCCGCTGTACGCATCACACCTTCCTCTTGGGGTTCCCAACGGACGCGTGCTGTACGCGTATCAAGCAGATTTTCTGGCGCCGTTGCCGGGGAGATCAAGACACGCTGCAAGGGGAGTCTCCACATCCCAATCTCTTTACTTTGTTTTTGTCTTGCTTTATTTTATTTACTACTTTGTTTGCTGCATTATATCAAAACACAAAAAAATTAGTTGCTAGTTTTACTTTATTTGTTATCTTGTTTGCTATATTAAAAACACACAAAAATTAGTTACTTGCATTTACTTTATCTAGTTTGCTTTATTTACTCTTGCTAAAATAGGTACTCCTGAAAATACTAAGTTGTGTGACTTCACAACCACAAATAATAATAATTTCTTATGCACACCTATTGCTCCACCTGCTACTACAGCAGAATTCTTTGAAATTAAACCTGCTTTACTGAATCTTGTTATGCGAGAGCAATTTTCTGGTGTTAGTTCTGATGATGCTGCTGCCCATCTCAATAATTTTGTTGAATTATGTGAAATGCAAAAGTATAAAGATGTAGATGGTGACATAATAAAATTAAAATTGTTCCCTTTCTCATTAAGAGGAAGAGCTAAAGATTGGTTGCTATCTCTGCCTAAGAATAGTATTGATTCATGGACTAAATGCAAGGATGCTTTTATTGGTAGATATTATCCCCCTGCTAAAATTATATCTTTGAGGAGTAGCATAATGAATTTTAAACAATTGGATAATGAGCATGTTGCACAAGCATGGGAAAGAATGAAATCTTTGGTTAAAAATTGCCCAACCCATGGACTGAGTACTTGGATGATCATGCAAACCTTTTATGCAGGACTAAATTTTTCTTCGCAGAACCTATTGGATTCAGCTGCTGGAGGTACCTTTATGTCCATCACTCTAGGCGAAGCAACAAAGCTTCTTGATAATATGATGATTAATTACTCTCAATGGCACACGGAAAGAGCTCCACAAGGTAAGAAGGTAAATTCTGTCAAAGAAACCTCTTCCTTGAGTGATAAGATTGATGCTATTATGTCTATGCTTGTGAATGGTAGGACAAATGTTGATCCTAATAATTTTCCGTTAGCTTCATTGGTTGCTCAAGAAGAACATGTTGATGTAAACTACATTAAAAATAACAATTTCAACAACAATGCTTACCGGAACAATTCTAGTAACAACTATAGGCCATATCCTTATAATAATGGCAACGGCTATGGTAATTCTTATGGGAATTCTTACAACAATAATAGGAACACACCCCCTGGACTTGAAGCTATGCTTAAAGAATTTATTAGTACACAAACTGCTTTTAACAAATCTATTGAAGAAAAGCTTGGGAAAATTGATATACTTGCTTCTAAAGTCGATAGTCTTGCTGCTGATGTTGATCTTTTGAAATCGAAAGTTATACCTAATGAGAATCATAATAATAAGATTGTTACTACAGCAAATGCCATCCAAGTTATAATTAATGAGAATATAAGATTGATGGCCGAATTGCGTGCTAGGTGGGAAAGAGAAGAAAATGAAAAAGAAGATAATATAGCTAAAGTTTGGACTATTACCACCACTAGCAATGCTAATGCTCCACATGTTGATGCACCTCGTACTATTAATGGTAAAATAATTGGTGTTAGCAATGTTTCCACTTCTAATGCAAAGCGAGAAAAACTGCCTGAAACTGCTAAAACTGCTGAAACTGCCTGTGATAAAACTGCTGAAATTTTTTCCAACATTGGGGATGATGATCCCATTGCTTTAGATCATAATGGTTTAGATTTTGATGATTGCCATATCTCTGAAGTTATAAAGTTTTTACAAAAACTTGCTAAGAGTCCTAATGCTAGTGCTATAAATTTGGCTTTCACGAAACATATTACAAATGCTCTCATAAAAGCTAGAGAACAGAAACTAGAACGCGAAGCTTCTATTCCTAGGAAGCTAGAGGATGGTTGGGAGCCTATCATTAAGATGAAGGTCAATGATTTTGATTGTAATGCTTTATGTGATCTTGGTGCAAGTATTTCCGTTATGCCTAAGAAAATCTATAATATGCTTGACTTGCCACCATTGAAAAATCGTTATTTGGATGTTAATCTTGCTGATAATTCTACAAAGAAACCTTTGGGGAGAGTTGATAATGTTCGCATTACCGTTAACAATAACCTTGTCCCCGTTGATTTTGTTGTCTTGGATATTGAATGCAATGCATCTTGTCCCATTATATTGGGAAGACCTTTTCTTCGAACTGTTGGTGCTATCATTGATATGAAGGAAGGTAATATTAAATATCAATTTCCTCTCAAGAAAGGTATGGAACACTTCCCTAGAAAGAGAATGAAGTTACCTTTTGATTCTATCATTAGAACAAATTATGATGTTGACACTTCGTCTCTTGATAATACTTGATATACACTTTCTGCGCCTAGCTGAAAGACGTTAAAGAAAAGCGCTTATGGGAGACAACCCATGTTTTTACTACAGTACTTTTATTTTATATTTGAGTCTTGGAAGTTGTTACTACTGTAGCAATCTCTCCTTATCTTAGTTTTGTGCATTGTTGTGCCAAGTAAAGTCGTTGATAGTAAGGTTCATACTAGATTTGGATTACTGCGCAGAAACAGATTTCTTCGCTGTCACGAATCTGAGCCTAATTCTCTGTAGGTAACTCAGAAAATTATGCCAATTTACGTGAGTGATCCTCAGATATGTACGCAACTTTCATTCAATTTGAGCATTTTCATTTGAGCAAGTCTGGTGCCTCTTAGAAATTCGTCTTTACGAACTGTTCTGTTTTGATAGACTCTGCCTTTTATTTCGCATTGCCTGTTTTGCTATGCTTGATGGATTTTTCGATTCCATTAACTTTTAGTAGATTTGTGCAATGTCCAGAAGTGTTAAGAATGATTATGTCACCTCTGAACATGTAAATTTCAATTGTGCACTAACCCTCTAATGAGTTGTTTTGAGTTTGGTGTGGAGGAAGTTTTCAAGGATCAAGAGAGGGAGATGATACAATATGATCAAGGAGAGTGAAAGCTCTAAGCTTGGGGATGCCCCGGTGGTTCACCTCTGCATATATCAAGAAGACTCAAGCGTCTAAGCTTGGGGATGCCCAAGGCATCCCCTTCTTCATCGACAACATTATCAGGTTCTCTAGTGAAACTATATTTTTATTCCATCACATCTTATGTACTTTGCTTGGAGCGTCGGTTTGTTTTTGTTTTTGTTTTGTTTGAATAAAATGGATCCTAGCATTCATTGTGTGGGAGAGAGACACGCTCCGCTGTTGCATATGGACAAATATGTCCTTAGGCTTTACTCATAATATTCAAGGCGAAGGTTGAATCTTCTTCGTTAAATTGTTATATGGTTGGAATCGGAAAATGATACATGTAGTAATTGCTAAAATGTCTTGGGTAATGTGATACTTGGCAATTGTTGTGCTCATGTTTAAGCTCTTGCATCATATACTTTGCACCTATTAATGAAGAAATACATAGAGCTTGCTAAAATTTGGTTTGCATATTTGGTCTCTCTAAGGTCTAGATAATTTCTAGTATTGGATTTGAACAACAAGGAAGACGGTGTAGAGTCTTATAATGTTTACAATATGTCTTTTATGTGAGTTTTTCTGCACCGGTTCATCCTTGTGTTTGTTTCAAATAACCTTGCTAGCCTAAGCCTTGTATCGAGAGGGAATACTTCTCATGCATCCAAAATCCTTGAGCCAACCACTATGCCATTTGTGTCCACCATACCTACCTACTACATGGTATTTCTCCGCCATTCCAAAGTAAATTGCTTGAGTGCTACCTTTAAAATTTCCATTCCTTTACCTTTGCAATATATAGCTCATGGGACAAATAGCATAAAAACTATTGTGGTATTGAATATGTACTTATGCACTTTATCTCTTATTAAGTTGCTTGTTGTGCGATAACCATGTTCCTGGGGACGCCATCAACTACTCTTTGTTGAATATCATGTGAGTTGCTATGCATGTCCATCTTGTCTGAAGTAAGGGAGATTTACTGCTAGAATGGTTAGAGCATGCATAATGTTAGAGAAGAACATCGGGCCGCCAACTAAAGCCATGATCCATGGTGGAAGTTTCAGTTTTGGACAGATATCCTCAATCTCATATGAGAAAATTAATTGTTGCTAAATGCTTATGCATAAAAGAGGAGTCCATTATCTGTTGTCTATGTTGTCCCGGTATGGATGTCTAAGTTGAGAATAATCAATAGCGAGAAATCCGATGCGAGCTTTCTCCTTAGACCTTTGTACAGGCGGCATAGAGGTACCCCTTTGTGACACTTGGTTAAAACATATGTATTGCGATGATAATCCAGGTAATCCGAGCTAATTAGGACAAGGTGCGGGCACTATTAGTATACTATGCATGAGGCTTGCAACTTGTAGGATATAATTTACATAACACATATGCTTTATTACTACCGTTGACAAAATTGTTTCTTGTTTTCAAAATCAAAGCTCTAGCACAAATATAGCAATCGATGCTTTCCTCTATGGAGGACCATTCTTTTACTTTTATTGTTGAGTCAGTTCACCTATTTCTCTCCACCTCAAGAAGCAAACACTTGTGTGAACTGTGCATTGATTCCTACATACTTGCATATTGCACTTATTATATTACTCTATGTTGACAATATCCATGAGATATACATGTTATAAGTTGAAAGCAACCGCTGAAACTTAATCTTCCTTTGTGTTGCTTCAATACCTCTACTATGAATTATTGCTTTATGAGTTAACTCTTATGCAAGACTTATTGATGCTTGTCTTGAAGTACTATTCATGAAAAGTCTTTGCTATATGATTCATTTGTTTACTCATGTCATTTACATTGTTTTGATCGCTTCATTCATTACATATGCTTACAATAGTATGATCAAGGTTATGATGGCATGTCACTCCAGAAATTATCTTTGTTATCGTTTACTGCCTCGACGAGCAGAAACTAAGCTTGGGGATGCTGATACGTCTCCGACGTATCGATAATTTCTTATGTTCCATGCCACATTATTGATGATATGTACATATTTTATGCATACTTTATGTCATATTTATGCATTTTCTGGCACTAACCTATTAACGAGATGCCGATGAGCCAGTTGCTGTTTTCTGCTGTTTTTGGTTTCAGAAATCCTAGCAAGGAAATATTCTTGGAATTGGACGAAATCAACGCCCAGGGGCCTATTTTGCCACGAAGCTTCCAGAAGACCGAAGGGAAGACGAAGTGGGGCCACGGGGCGCCGCCACACTAGGGCGGCGCGGCCCAGGGGGGCCCGCGCGGCCCTAGCGTGTGGGGCCCCCGTGTGCCCCCCTGACCTGCCCTTCCACCTACATATAGTCTTCGTCGCGAAAATCCCCAGTACCGAGAGCCACGATATAGAAAACCTTCCAGAGACGCCGCGCCGCCAATCCCATCTCGGGGGATTCAGGAGATCGCCTCCGGCACCCTGCCGGAGAGGGGAATCATCTCCCGGAGGACTCTTCACCGCCATGGTCTCCTCCGGAGTGATGAGTGAGTAGTTCACCCCTGGACTATGGGTCCATAGCAGTAGCTAGATGGTTGTCTTCTCCTAATTGTGCTTCATTGTTGGATCTTGTGAGCTGCCTAACATGATCAAGATCATCTATCTGTAATGTTATATGTTGTGTTTGTTGGGATCCGATGGATAGAGAATACTATGTTATGTTGATTATCAATCTATTACCTATGTGTTGTTTATGATCTTGCATGCTCTCCATTATTAGTAGAGGCTCTGGCCAAGTTTTTACTCTTAACTCCAAGAGGGAGTATTTATGCTCGATAGTGGGTTCATGCCTCCATTAAACTGGGACAATGATGTAAAGTTCTAAGGTTGTGGATGTGCTGTTGCCACTAGGGATAAAACATCGATGCTATATCCGAGGATGTAGTTGTTGATTACATTACGCACCATACTTAATGCAATTGTCTGTTGTTTGCAACTTAATACTGGAAGGGGTTCGGATGATAACCTGAAGGTGGACTTTTTAGGCATAGATGCATGCTGGATAGCGGTCTATGTACTTTGTCGTAATGCCCAATTAAATCTCACTATACTCATCATATCATGTATGTGCATTGTCATGCCCTCTCTATTTGTCAATTGCCCAACTGTAATTTGTTCACCCAACATGCTATTTATCTTATGGGAGAGACACCTCTAGTGAACTGTGGACCCCGGTCCATTCTTTTGAATCGAATACAATCTACTGCAATACTTGTTCTACTGTTCTCTGCAAACAATCATCATCCACACTATACATCTAATCCTTTGTTACAGCAAGCCGGTGAGATTGACAACCTCACTGTTTCGTTGGGGCAAAGTACTTTGGTTGTGTTGTGCAGGTTCCACGTTGGCGCCGGAATCCCTGGTGTTGCGCCGCACTACATCTCGCCGCCATCAACCTTCAACGTGCTTCTTGGCTCCTACTGGTTCGATAAACCTTGGTTTCTTACTGAGGGAAAACTTGCCGCTGTACGCATCACACCTTCCTCTTGGGGTTCCCAACGGACGCGTGCTGTACGCGTATCAGGGGAGTGTCATCATAATAAAACTAAAATAAAAAGGCACTCCTTCAGGGTATGAGATTGTTGGCAGGCACCCGAGGATTCGGTTAGCCATGGTTTGTGAAAGAAAGGTTGGAAGGAGTGCCATATAAACACAAAAATAATTCATGGGAGCCGCTCTTGGAAGTCCGGTTGGCGAGGTAGTTGGTGTACCCATTACTATTCGTTGACAACAACAAACACCTCTCAAAATAATTTTACTCCTGTTTTAAAAATGAAAAGCTCTAGCGCATGTTAATCCCTGCTTCCCTCTGCGAAGGGTCAATCTTTTACTTTTATGTTGTGTCTCCATTCTTTCTTTGAGCACTATCTTGAGAGCACAACTATCATTCTTAGTATAATATGCTTGTCCCAAAATATGATTGATTGCGGTATAACTTTGATGCTTTTATCTTTGACAATCACTATTTCTAGTCTTTCTATGAACTTCAGAGGTGTCTGAGCATTTATGTTTTGCTGATCAAATATGGGCAAGCGAGATACCACTTTATCATACTCTTTTATGAACATTGCAATCCTGCTTATAGACATGATTCATGATGCTTATTATTAATTGTTGGTACCTCTCCATGATTGACATAGCTGTTAGATGATCTTATTTGCATGCATCTTGTTATGAACTTCCTGAGTGTTAGCCATAGCATGAGAATATATACATCATATGAGCAAATGTGTTCGTGAAAGTTCTTTTATCGCATCAGTTGTTAACTGAATTGCTTAAGGACAAGCAATAAGCTAAGCTTGGGGGGAGTTGATACGTCCAAAACGTATCTACTTTCCCGAACACTTTTGCTATTGTTTTGCCTCTAATTTGTGTATTTTGGATGCAACTAACACAGACTAACGCTGTTTCCAGCAGAACTGTTCTGGTGTCTCGTTTTTGTGCAGTAATCCAATTTTCAGGAAAATCCTCGGAATTTATGCGAAAGGTCCTATTTTTCCAGAAGACTCACGGAGCCAGAAGGGCAAGTCAGGTGGAGGCCCGAGGGCCCCACACCCTAGGGCGGCGCGGCCCAGGAGGGGGGCGCGCGGCCCTAGCGTGTGGCCCCCTCGGCCGGCCTCCGACGCCCTCCTCTGGACTACTTAAAGGGTTCAATCTAAAAATCGCGACCAAGAAGTCGAAGTCGCCAGAAACCCTCCAGAACGCCGCCACATCGCGAAACTCCGTCTCGGGAGCCAGAAGTCTCCGTTCTGGCACTCCACCGGGACGGGGAATTGGAGGAGATCATCTTCATCATCATCACCGACTCCTCTTCATCAACCAGCCATGTTTCCCCCATCCATGTGTGAGTAATTCCCCCGCTGTAGGCCGAAGGGGATGGTAGGGATTGGATGAGATTGGTCATGTAATAGCATAAGATTGTTAGGGCATAGTGCCTAGTGTCCGTAATTGGTACTTTGATGATATTGTTGCAACTTGTTATTCTTAATGCTTGTCACTAGGGCCCGAGTGCCATGATCTCAGATCTGAACATGTTATTGTTTCATCATGATATTCATTGTTTTATGATCTTACCTGCAAGTTGTATACACATGTCGCTGTCCGGAACCCGAGGCCCCGAAGTGACAGAAATTGGGACAACCGGAGGGGATGGTAGTGATGTGAGGATCACATGTGTTCACGGAGTGTTAATGCTTTGCTCTGGTACTCTATTAAAAGGAGTACCTTAATATCCAGTAGATTCCCTTGAGGCCCGGCTGCCACCGGCTGGTAGGACAAAAGATGGTGTGCAAGTTTCTCATTGCGAGCACGTACGACTATATATGGAACACATGCCTATTGATTGCTTTGTACTTGGACACCGTTTTATTATTATCTGCAAATGCCCTGCTATGATTGTTACATGAGTTTCTCTCATCCATGCAACGCCCGTTATCCGTCCCCGTGCCTACAGTATTTTAATCCTGCTGTTTACTAAAATCACTACTGCTGTCTCTCGTTACTCGTCGTCGTTATTTCACTATCGCATCGCTGTAAAACTGCTACTACTGATAAACTCTTGCGAGCAAGTCTGTTTCCAGGTGCATCTGAATTGACAACTCCGCTGTTAAGGCTTTCAAGTATTCTTTGTCTCCCCTTGTGTCGAATCAATAAATTGGGATTTACTTCCCGCGAAGACTGCTGCGATCCCCTCTACTTGTGGGTTATCAAGACTGTTTTCTAGCTTAGTTTCTGCTCGTCCCGAGCAGGTAAACGATAACAAAGATAATTTCTGGAGTGACATGCCATCATAACCTTGATCATACTATTGTAAGCATATGTAATGAATGCAACGATCCAAACAATGTAAATGACATGAGTAAACAAATGATTCATATAGCAAAGACTTTTCATGAATAGTACTTGAAGACAAGCATCAATAAGTCTTGCATAAGAGTTAACTCATAAAGCAATAATTCATAGTAGAGGTATTGAAGCAACACAAAGGAAGATTAAGTTTCAGCGGTTGCTTTCAACTTATAACATGTATATCTCATGGATATTTGTCAATGTAAAGTAATATAACAAGTGCAATATGCAAGTATGTAGGAATCAATGCACAGTTCACACAAGTGTTTGCTTCTTGAGGTAGAGAGAGATAGGTGAACTGAGTCAACAATAAAAGTAAAAGAAAGGCCCTTCGCAGAGGGAAGCATCGATTGCTATATTTGTGCTAGAGCTTTGATTTTGAAAACAAGAAACAATTTTGTCAACGGTAGTAATAAAGCATATGTGTCATGTAAATTATATCCTACAAGTTGCAAGCCTCATGCATAGTATACTAATAGTGCCCGCACCTTGTCCTAATTAGCTCGGATTACCTGGATTATCATCGCAATACATATGTTTTAACCAAGTGTCACAAAGGGGTACCTCTATGCCGCCTGTACAAAGGTCCAAGGAGAAAGCTCGCATCGGATTTCTCGCTATTGATTATTCTCAACTTAGACATCCATACCGGGACAACATAGACAACAGATAATGGACTCCTCTTTTATGCATAAGCATTCAACAACAATTAATTTTCTCATATAAGATTGAGGATATTTGTCCAAAACTGAAACTTCCACCATGGATCATGGCTTTAGTTAGCGGCCCAATGTTCTTCTCTAACATTATGCATGCTCTAACCATTCTAGCGGTAAATCTCCCTTACTTCAGACAAGACGGACATGCATAGCAACTCACATGATATTCAACAAAGAGTAGTTGATGGCGTCCCCAGGAACATGGTTATCGCACAACAAGCAACTTAATAAGAGATAAAGTGCATAAGTACATATTCAATACCACAATAGTTTTTAGGCAATTTGTCCCATGAGCTATATATTGCAAAGGTAGAGAATATAAATTTTAAAGGTAGCACTCATGCAATTTACTTTGGAATGGCGGAGAAATACCATGTAGTAGCTAGGTATGGTGGACTGATACGCGTACAGCACGCGTCCGTTGGGAACCCCAAGAGGAAGGTGTGATGCGTACAGCGGCAAGTTTTCCCTCAGTATAAAACCAAGGTTTATCGAACCAGTAGGAGCCAAGAAGCACGTTGAAGGTTGATGGCGGCGAGATGTAGTGCGGCGCAACACCAGGGATTCCGGCGCCAACGTGGAACCTGCACAACACAAACCAAGTACTTTGCCCCAACGAAACAGCGAGGTTGTCAATCTCACCGGCTTGCTGTAACAAAGGATTAGATGTAGAGTGTGGAAGATGATTGTTTGCAGAAAACAGTAGAACAATATTGCAGTAGATTGTATTTCAGTAAAGAGAATTGGACCGAGGTCCACAGTTCACTAGAGGTGTCTCTCCCATAAGATAAACAGCATGTTGGGTGAACAAATTACAGTTGGGCAATTGACAAATAAAGAGGGCATGACCATGCACATACATATTATGATGAGTATAGTGAGATTTAATTGGGCATTACGACAAAGTACATAGACCGCTATCCAGCATGCATCTATGCCTAAAAAGTCCACCTTCAGGTTATCATCCGAACCCCCTCCAGTATTAAGTTGCTAACAACAGACAATTGCATTAAGTATTGCGCGTAATGTAATCAG
This sequence comes from Lolium perenne, assembly GCF_019359855.2. Taxonomy (NCBI): domain Eukaryota; kingdom Viridiplantae; phylum Streptophyta; class Magnoliopsida; order Poales; family Poaceae; genus Lolium; species Lolium perenne. The sequence goes on from NC_067247.2 coordinate 68,447,890, forward strand.
TAACTACATCCTCGAACATAGCACCAATGTTTTATCCCTAGTGGCAACAGCACATCCATAATCTTAGAGGTTTCTGTCACTCCCCTAGATTCACGGAGACATGAACCCACTATCGAGCATAAATACTCCCTCTTGGAGTTACAAGCATCTACTTGGCCAGAGCATCTACTAGTAACGGAGAGCATGCAAGATCATAAACAACACATAGATATAAATTTGATAATCAACATAACAAGTATTCTCTATTCATTGGATCCCAACAAACACAACATATAGAATTACAGATAGATGATCTTGATCATGTTCGGCAGCTCACAAGACCCGACAATTAAGCACAATGGGGAGAAGACAACCATCTAGCTACTGCTATGGACCCATAGTCCAGGGATAGACTACTCACACATCACTCCGGAGGCGACCATGGCGGCGTAGAGTCCTCCGGGAGATGATTCCCCTCTCCGGCAGGGTGCCGGAGGCGATCTCCTGAATCCCCCGAGATGGGATTGGCGGCGGCGGCGTCTCTGGAAGGTTTTCCGTATCGTGGCTCTCGGTACTGGGGGTTTCGTGACGAAGGCTATTTGTAGGTGGAAGGGCAGGTCGAGGGGTGTTACGAGGGGCCCACACCACAGGTCGGCGCGGCCAGGGCTTGGGCCGTGCCGCCCTATGGTTTGGCCACCTCGTGGCCCCACTTCGTCTCCTCTTCGGTCTTCTGGAAGCTTCGTGGCAAAATAGGACCCTGGGCGTTGATTTCGTCCAATTCCGAGAATATTTCCTTACTAGGATTTCTGAAACCAAAAACAGCAGAAAACAGCAACTGGCACTTCGGCATCTTGTTAATAGGTTAGTTCCAGAAAATGCACGAATATGACATAAAGTGTGCATAAAACATGTAGATATCATCAATAATGTGGCATGGAACATAAGAAATTATCGATATGTCGGAGACGTATCAGCATCCCCAAGCTTAGTTCCTGCTCGTCCCGAGCAGGTGAACGATAAACAAAGATAATTTCTGGAGTGACATGCCATCATAACCTTGATCATACTATTTGTAAGCATATGTAGTGAATGCAGCGATCAAAACAATGTATATGACATGAGTAAACAAGTGAATCATATAGCAAAGACTTTTCATGAATAGTACTTCAAGACAAGCATCAATAAGTCTTGCATAAGAGTTAACTCATAAAGCAATAATTCAAAGTAAAGGCATTGAAGCAACACATAGGAAGATTAAGTTTCAGCAGTTGCTTTCAACTTGTAACATGTATATCTCATGGATATTGTCAACATAGAGTAATATAATAAGTGCAATATGCAAGTATGTAGGAATCAATGCACAGTTCACACAAGTGTTTGCTTCTTGAGGTGGAGAGAAATAGGTGAACTGACTCAACATAAAAGTAAAAGAATGGTCCTTCAAAGAGGAAAAGCATCGATTGCTATATTTGTGCTAGAGCTTTGATTTTGAAAACAAGAAACAATTTTGTCAACGGTAGTAATAAAGCATATGTATCATGTAAATTATATCTTACAAGTTGCAAGCCTCATGCATAGTATACTAATAGTGCCCGCACCTTGTCCTAATTAGCTTGGACTACCGGGATCATCGCAATGCACATGTTTTAACCAAGTGTCACAAAGGGGTACCTCTATGCCGCCTGTAAAAAGGTCTAAGGAGAAAGCTCGCATCGGATTTCTCGCTATTGATTATTCTCAACTTAGACATCCATACCGGGACAACATAGACAACAGATAATGGACTCCTCTTTTATGCATAAGCATGTAGCAACAATTAATTTTCTCATATGAGATTGAGGATATTTGTCCAAAACTGAAACTTCCACCATGGATCATGGCTTTAGTTAGCGGCCCAATGTTCTTCTCTAACAATATGCATGCTCTAACCATAAGGTGGTAGATCTCCCTTACTTCAGACAAGACGAACATGCATAGCAACTCACATGATATTCAACAAAGAGTAGTTGATGGCGTCCCCAGTGAACATGGTTATCGCACAACAAGCAACTTAATAAGAGATAAAGTGCATAAGTACATATTCAATACCACAATAGTTTTTAAGCTATTTGTCCCATGAGCTATATATTGTAAAGGTGGAGAATGGAAATTTAAAGGTAGCACTCAAGCAATTTACTTTGGAATGGAGGAGAAATACCATGTAGTAGGTAGGTTTGGTGGACACAAATGGCATAGTGGTTGGCTCAAGTATTCTGGATGCATGAGAAGTATTCCCTCTCGATACAAGGTTTAGGCTAGCAAGGCTATTTGAAACAAACACAAGGATGAAGCGGTGCAACAAAACTCACATAAAAGACATATTGAAAACATTATAAGACTCTACACCGTCTTCCTTGTTGTTCAAACTCAATACTAGAAATTATCTAGACCTTAGAGAGACCAAATATGCAAACCAAATTTTAGCATGCTCTATGTATTTCTTGATTAATGGGTGCAAAGTATATGATGCAAGAGCTTAAACATGAGAACAACAATTGCCAAGTATCACATTATCCAAGACATTATAGCAATTTACTACATGTATCATTTTCCAATTCCAACCATATAACAATTTAACGAAGAAGAAACTTCGCCATGAATATTATGAGTAGAGCCTAAGGACATACTTGTCCATATGCTACAGCGGAGCGTGTCTCTCTCCCACACAACGAATGCTAGGATCCATTTTATTCAAACAAAACAAAAACAAAAACAAACCGACGCTCCAAGAAAAGCACATAAGATGTGATGGAATAAAAATATAGTTTCAGGGGAGGAACCTGATAATGTTGTTGATGAAGAAGGGGATGCCTTGGGTATCCCCAAGCTTAGACGCTTGAGTATTCTTGATATATGCAGGGGTGAACCACCGGGGCATCCCCAAGTTTAGAGCTTTCACTCTCCTTGATCATGTTGTATCATCTCCCTCTCTTGATCCTTGAAAACTTCCTCCACACCAAACTTAGAACAACTCATTAGAGGGTTAGTGCACAATCAAAATATACATGTTCAGAGGTGACATAATCATTCTTAACACTTCTGGACATTGCACAAAGCTACTGAAAGTCAGTGGAATCGAAATATCCATCGAACATAACAAAACTGGCAATGCGAAATAAAAGGCAGAATCTGTTAAAAATAGAACAGTTCGTATTGACGAATTTTATTGAGGCACCATACTTGCTCAAATGAAAATGCTCAAATTGAATGAAAGTTGCGTACATATCTGAGGATTACTCACGTAAATTGGCATAATTTTCTGAGTTACCTACAGAGAATTTTGCCCAGATTCGTGACAGCAAAGAAATCTGTTTCTGCGCAGTAATCCAAATCTAGTATGAACTTTACTATCAACGACTTTACTTGGCACAATGATACGTCTCCGACGTATCGATAATTTCTTATGTTCCATGCCACATTATTGATGATATCTACATGTTATATGCACATTTTATGTCATATTTATGCGTTTTCTGGAACTAACCTATTGACGAGATGCCGAAGGGCCAGTTGCTGTTTTCTGCTGTTTTTGGTTTCAGAAATCCTAGTAACAAAATATTCTCGGAATCGGACGAAATCAACGCCCAGGTTCCTATTTTGCCCGGAAGCATCCAGAACACACGAGAACCGCCAGAGAGGGGGCACTGGGCCCCCAGACCATAGGCCGGCGCGGCCCAGGCCCTGGCCGCGCCGCCCTATAGTGTCGGCGCCCCTTCGACCTTCTTGTTGGAGATATGCCCAAGAGGCAATAATAAAGTGGTTATTATAATATCTTTGTGTTTATGATAAATGTTTATATACCATGCTATAATTGTATTAACCGAAACATTGATACATGTGTGTTATGTAAACAACAAGGAGTCCCTAGTAAGCCTCTTGTATAACTAGCTTGTTGATTAATAGATGATCATGGTTTCATGATCATGAACATTGGATGTTATTAATAACAAGGTTGTGTCATTAGTTGAATGATATAATGGACACACACCCAAATGAGCGTAGCATAAGATCAAGTCATCAAGTTCATTTGCTATAAGCTTTCAATACATAGTTGTCTTAATCCTTCGACCATGAGATCATGTAAATCACTTACACCGAAAGGGTACTTTGATTACATCAAACGTCATTGCGTAAATGGGTGACAATAAAGATGGGATTAAGTATTTGGAAAGTGTGAGTTGAGGCATATGGATCAACAGTGGGATTTGTCCATCCTGATGACGGATAGATATACTCTGGGCCCTCTCGGTGGAATGTCATCTGATTAGCTTGCAAGCATATGAATAGTTCATAAGAGATCACATACCACGGTACGAGTAAAGAGTACTTGTCGGTAACGAGGTTGAACAAGGTATGGAGATACCGATGATCAAACCTCGGACAAGTAAAATATCGCGAGACAAAGGGAATTGACATCGTATGTAAATGGTTCAATCGATCACTAAGTCATCGTTGAATATGTGGGAGCCATTATGGATCTCCAGATCCCGCTATTGGTTACTGCTCGGAGAGGAGTCTCGACCATGTCTGCATAGTTCGCGAACCGTAGGGTGACGCGCTTAAGGTTCGATGTCGCATAAGTAGATTTGAATATGGTATGGAGACGAAGTTTGTTCGGAGTCTCGGATGTGATCCAGGATGTCACGAGGAGGTCCGGAATAGTCCGGAGAATAAGATTCATATAAGGGAAGTTGATTTTTGGGTTTCGGAAATGTTCGGGATTTTTCCGGTGGTTGACTGGAAGGTTCTAGAAGGTTCCGGAGGGGTCCTCCATGGGGCCCACGACCTAGGAGGCCTAGCATGGGCCGAGGGGATGCTCCCTGGCCTAATGGGCCAGGGGCACATGGCCCCCAAGGCCCAGGCCGGCCAACCCCCTAGGGTTTCCTAGGGGGGGATCAACTTGGGGGAGGGGAAAGCCCTCTCCCCCCTCTTGGCCGCCGCCCCCCCTAACCCTAGATGGGAAAGGGGGCCACCTTGGCTGGCTGCCCCCCTATATAAAGAGGGGAGGGGGTGGCCGGCCACACCCCCCATCCATTGCCTCCTCCTCTGGCCGCCTCTCCCTCCACCATACGCTGCTCCGGCTTAGGCGAAGCCCTGCAGTTTTTCTTCCTCCTCTACCACCACCATGCCGTCGTGCTGCTGGAATTTGGAGGAGATCTACCACACCTCCGCTGCCCGCTGGAACGGGAGAGGAAGGAGCTTCATCGACACCGTACGCGCGACCGAGTACGGAAGTGCTGCCGGATTGCAGCACCGGGGACGATCGTCTACACCAACAACGAGATTAATCTCGTAGGCTTTGGAATCTTCGAGGGTTAGTCTCATCTCCATCTCGTTGCTTCGATCTTGTAGATTAGATCTTGGGTGTTCGATAGATTAGATCTTGGATTTATTCGTTTTGCGGTAGGAAAATTTTTGTTTTCTATGCTACGAACCCCATCAGTGGTATCAGAGCCATGTCTATGCATAGATCTGTTGCACGAGTAGAACACAATGGTTTGTGGGCGGTGATGCTCTTGTTGCTTTAGTTTGTGTACTTTGCTTCTTGCGGGATGGTGGGATGAAGCGGCCCGGGCTAACTTTACATGACCGTGTCTCATGAGACTTGCTCCACGCTTGACATGCAACTTGTATTGCATAAGTGGCTTTGCGGGTGTCTGTCTCTCCCACCATAGTGAAGATTGTAATTTACACTTCTATTGTCAACACTAGTATCACCGTTGTGGTTCATGTTCGTAGGTAGATTGGATCTTACTCGAAAACCCTAAACCACGTAAAATATGCAAACCAAATTAGAGGCGTCTAACTTGTTTTTGCAGGGTTTGGTGATGTAATATGGCCATGATGTGATGATGATTATATTTGATGTATGAGATGTTCATTATTGTATTATGGCAACCAGCAGGAGCCTAATGGTTGTCTTTAATTTTGTTAAAGACCTGCGTGTCTATTCATCATGTAATAGCTTTATTTCAAGTAGTTGTTATAGTAGCTATAAGTGATGGACAACCATGAAGCGGCGCCACTGACCTTGACGCCATGCTGGTGATGATGGAGATCATGTCCGTGCTTTGGAGATGGAGATCAAAAGCACAAAGAAGAAAGGCCATATCATATCACACATTATGAATTGCATGTGATGTTAATCCTTTTATGCATCTTATTTTGCTTAGATCGCGACGGTAGCATTATAAGATGATCCCTCTCACTAAATATCAAGATAATAAAGTGTTCATCCTTAGTATGCACCGTTGCTAAGACTTGTCGTTTCGAAGCATCTCGTGATGATCGGGTGTGATAGACTCTACATGTGCATACAACGGGTGCAAGCCAGATTTGCACACGCGAATACTAAGGTTGCCTTGACGAGCCTAGCATGTACAGACATGGTCTCGGAACACGGGATACCGAAAGGTAGAGCATGAGTCATATGAATGATATGATGAACACTTTGAGTGTTCGCCTTTGAAGCTACATCTTTTCTCGTGAAGATCGGACTTGGTGTAGTGGATTTGGTTCGTGTAATCACTAAGACAATGCGAGGGATGTTGTTTTAAGTGGGAGTTCACCTAGTTAATTTCAGAATTAAAATTGAACTCAATTTATCATAAACTTAGTCTAAACTCTTTGCAAATATGTTGTAGATCATGGCGCCCCCCTCCATCAATTTTAACCAGTTCCTAGAGAAAGAAAAGCTTAAGGGCAATGGCACCAACTTCACTGACTGGTTCCGTCATGTGAGGATTTTCCTCACTGGTGGAAACCTGCAATTTGTGCTCGAAGCACCGCTAGGTCCCCCACCACCTCCTGCAGTGTCCGAGGACATAAAGAATGTTTATGAGACTCGGGCAACTCGGTACTCCGAAGTTCAGTGTGCCATCTTGTGCAGCTTAGAGGCAGAGCTCCAAAAGCGTTTTGAGCACCACGACCCCTGTGAGATGATGCGTGAGCTCAAACTTATCTTTGAGACTCATGCGGCCGTGGAGAGCTATGAGGCCTCGAAGCAGTTCTTTACCTGCATGATGGAAGAAGGCAGCTCCGTTAGTGAGCACATGCTCGTCATGTCCGGGCATGCGAAGAAGCTCAATGACTTGGGGATGATGATCCCTAACCAGCTGGGTATTCATCGTGTCCTTCAATCACTGCCACCAAGTTACAAGAACTTCGTGATGAACTACAACATGCAGAACATGAATAAGGATTTACCTGAAATCTTTTCCATGCTGAAATCTGCTGAAGTAGAGATTAAGAAGGAGAACCAAGTGTTGATGGTCAACAAGACCACCAGTTTCAAAAAGCAAGGCAAGCCTAACAAGGGTAACTTCAAGAAGGGCGGCAAGAAAGTTGCACCGCATCCTGAGAAGCCTAAGGCTGGTCCTAAACCTGAGACTGTGTGCTATTACTGCCAGGGGAAGGGGCACTGGAAGCGCAATTGCCCCAAATACTTGGCCGATCTGAAGAGCGGCCACGTCAAAAAGAAAGGTATATTTGATATACATGTTATTGATGTCTATCTTACTGGTTCTCGTAGTAGTGCACAGGTATTTGATATCGGTTCGGTTGCTCACATTTGTAACTCGAAACAGAACTGCGGAATAGACGAAGCCTGGCAAGAGACGAGGTGACGATGCGCGTTGGAAATGGATCCAAAGTCGATGTGATCGCTGTCGGCACGCTCCCTCTACATCTACCTTCGGGATTAGTTTTAAACCTTAATAATTGTTATTTGGTACCTGCGTTGAGCATGAACATTATATCTGGATCTTGTTTAATGCAAGACGGTTATTCGTTTAAGTCTGAGAATAATGGTTGTTCGATTTATATGAGTAATGTCTTTTATGGCCATGCACCTGAGATGAATGGTTTATTCTTGTTAAATCTCGATAGTAGTGATACACATGTTCATAACATTAATGCTAAGCGAATGAAAATGAATGATAATTCTACTTATATGTGGCATTGTCGTCTTGGTCATATTGGAGTGAAGCGCATGAAGAAACTCCATTCCGATGGACTTCTTGAGTCACTTGACTTTGAGTCACTTGACAGATGCGAAGCATGTCTAATGGGAAAAATGACTAAGACTCCATTTTATGGTACAATGGAGCGAGCTACAGACTTATTGGAAATCATACATACCGATGTGTGCGGACCAATGAGTGTAGCATCGCGCGGTGGTTATCGTTATGTTCTAACCTTCACGGATGATCTGAGTAGATATGGATATATTTACTTTATGAAACATAAGTCCGAGACTTTTGAGAAGTTCAAGGAATTTCAAAGTGGAGTAGAAAATCAACGTAACAAGAAGATTAAGTTTCTGCGTTCTGATCGCGGAGGCGAATATCTGAGTTATGAGTTTGGCATGCATTTAAAGAAATGCGGAATACTTTCACAGTTGACACCGCCGGGAACACCACAGCGTAATGGTGTGTCCGAACGTCGTAATCGAACTCTGTTAGATATGGTTCGGTCTATGATGTCTCTTACCGATTTGCCGTTATCGTTTTGGGGTTATGCATTAGAGACAGCCGCATTCACTTTAAATAGGGCACCATCTAAATCCGTTGAAACGACACCGTATGAACTATGGTTTGGAAACAAACCTAAGCTGTCGTTCCTTAAAGTTTGGGGTTGCGAAGCTTATGTAAAGAAGTTCTGACCTGACAAGCTAGAACCCAAAGCGGAGAAATGCGTCTTCATAGGATACCCTAAAGAAACAATTGGGTACACTTTCTATCACAGATCCGAAGGCAAAATCTTTGTTGCCAAGAACGGATCCTTTCTTGAGAAGGAGTTTCTCACTAAAGAAGTGACTGGAAGGAAAGTAGAACTCGACGAGGTTAATGAACCTTCTCTCATAGATCAGAGTAGCGCAGTGCCGGAAGAAATTCCTGCACAGCCTGCACCGATAGGAGAGGAAGCGAATGATGATGATCATGAAACTTCGAACGAGGAAGCTCATGAACCTCGCAGATCGATGAGGGAACGTACCACTCCTGATTGGTATGATCCCTGTCTGAATGTCATGATTGTGGACAACAATGATGAGGACCCTGCGACGTATGAAGAAGCAATGATGAGCCCAGATTCCAACAAATGGCAAGAAGCCATGAAATCCGAAATGGGATCCATGTATGATAACAAAGTATGGACTTTGGTAGACTTACCTGATAGCCGCAAGGCTGTCGAGAATAAATGGATCTTTAAGAGAAAACAGATGTCGATGGTAATATTACTGTCTATAAAGCTCGACTTGTCGCAAAGGGTTTCCGACAAATTCAAGGAGTTGACTACGATGAGACTTTCTCACCTGTAGCGAAGCTAAAGTCTGTGAGGATTTTGTTAGCAATAGCTGCATTTTTCGATTATGAAATCTGGCAGATGGATGTCAAAACGGCGTTCCTTAATGGTGATATTGAGGAAGAGTTGTATATGGTACAACCCAAAGGTTTTGTTGATCCTGAAAATGCTGACAAGGTATGCAAACTTCAGCGTTCCATTTATGGACTGAAGCAAGCATCCCGGAGTTGGAATCTACGCTTTGATAGAGTGATCAAAGACTTCGGTTTTATACGGACTCATGGTGAGGCCTGTATTTACAAGAAAGTGAGTGGGAGCTCTGTAGCGTTCCTGATATTATATGTAGATGACATATTATTGATTGGGAATGATATAGAACTATTAAGCAGTGTTAAAGGTTATTTGAATAAATGTTTTTCAATGAAAGACCTTGGTGAAGCAGCATACATTTTAGGCATCAAGATTTATAGAGATAGATCAAGACGCCTAATAGGCCTTTCACAGAGTACATACTTGGACAAGATTCTAAAGAAGTTTAGAATGGATGAAAGCAAGAAGGGGTTCTTGCCTATGTTGCCAGGTAAGGTCTTGAGTAAGACTCAAGGTCCAGCTACAAGAAGAAAGAGAGAGGATGAGCAAGATCCCCTATGCTTCGGCAGTAGGGCTCTCTCATGTATGCCATGCTGTGTACTAGACCGGATATCGCACATGCTGTTAGTTTGACCAGCGAGATATCAAAGTGATCCAGGAATGGAACACTGGACAGCGGTCAAGAATATCCTGAAGTACTTGAAAAGGACTAAGGATATGTTTCTTTGTTATGGCGGTGACCAAGAGCTCGTTGTAACTAGTTACACCGATGCAAGTTGGAACACCGATCCTGATGACTCTAAGTCACAGTCTGGGTACGTGTTTATATTGAATGGTGCGGCGATGGCTGGAGCAGTTCCAAGCAGTGCACGGTGGCGAAATCTTCAACAGAATCTGAATATATAGCGGCTTCAGAGGCTTCATCGGAAGCGGTATGGATGAAGAGGTTCATTGTTGAGCTTGGTGTGGTTCCTAGTGCATTGGACCCGTTAGTCATTTATTGTGACAACACGGGTGCCATCGCCAATGCAAAGGAACCAAGGTCACACAAGAAGCTGAAGCATATCAAGCTGCGTTTTCATTCGATTCACGAGTACATCGAAGATGGTGAAGTAGAGATTTGCAAAGTACACACGGATCTGAATGTTGCAGATCCGTTGACTAAAGCTCTCCCAAGGGCAAAGCATGACCAACACCAGAATGCCATGGGTGTTAGGTACCTTACAATGTAATCTAGATTATTGACTCTAGTGCAAGTGGGAGACTGTTGGAGATATGCCCAAGAGGCAATAATAAAGTGGTTATTATAATATCTTTGTGTTTATGATAAATGTTTATATACCATGCTATAATTGTATTAACCGAAACATTGATACATGTGTGTTATGTAAACAACAAGGAGTCCCTAGTAAGCCTCTTGTATAACTAGCTTGTTGATTAATAGATGATCATGGTTTCATGATCATGAACATTGGATGTTATTAATAACAAGGTTGTGTCATTAGTTGAATGATATAATGGACACACACCCAAATGAGCGTAGCATAAGATCAAGTCATCAAGTTCATTTGCTATAAGCTTTCAATACATAGTTGTCTTAATCCTTCGACCATGAGATCATGTAAATCACTTACACCGAAAGGGTACTTTGATTACATCAAACGTCATTGCGTAAATGGGTGACAATAAAGATGGGATTAAGTATTTGGAAAGTGTGAGTTGAGGCATATGGATCAACAGTGGGATTTGTCCATCCTGATGACGGATAGATATACTCTGGGCCCTCTCGGTGGAATGTCATCTGATTAGCTTGCAAGCATATGAATAGTTCATAAGAGATCACATACCACGGTACGAGTAAAGAGTACTTGTCGGTAACGAGGTTGAACAAGGTATGGAGATACCGATGATCAAACCTCGGACAAGTAAAATATCGCGAGACAAAGGGAATTGACATCGTATGTAAATGGTTCAATCGATCACTAAGTCATCGTTGAATATGTGGGAGCCATTATGGATCTCCAGATCCCGCTATTGGTTACTGCTCGGAGAGGAGTCTCGACCATGTCTGCATAGTTCGCGAACCGTAGGGTGACGCGCTTAAGGTTCGATGTCGCATAAGTAGATTTGAATATGGTATGGAGACAAAGTTTGTTCGGAGTCTCGGATGTGATCCAGGATGTCACGAGGAGGTCCGAAATAGTCCGGAGAATAAGATTCATATAAGGGAAGTTGATTTCTGGGTTTCGGAAATGTTCGGGATTTTTCCGGTGGTTGACTGGAAGGTTCTAGAAGGTTCCGGAGGGGTCCTCCATGGGGCCCACGACCTAGGAGGCCTAGCATGGGCCGAGGGGATGCTCCCTGGCCTAATGGGCCAGGGGCACATGGCCCCCAAGGCCCAGGCCGGCCAACCCCCTAGGGTTTCCTAGGGGGGGATCAACTTGGGGGAGGGGAAAGCCCTCTCCCCCCTCTTGGCCGCCGCCCCCCCCTAACCCTAGATGGGAAAGGGGGCCACCTTGGCCGGCTGCCCCCCTATATAAAGAGGGGAGGGGGTGGCCGGCCACACCCCCCATCCATTGCCTCCTCCTCTGGCCGCCTCTCCCTCCACCATACGCTGCTCCGGCTTAGGCGAAGCCCTGCAGTTTTTCTTCCTCCTCTACCACCACCACACCGTCGTGCTGCTGGAATTTGGAGGAGATCTACCACACCTCCGCTGCCCGCTGGAACGGGAGAGGAAGGAGCTTCATCGACACCGTACGCGCGACCGAGTACGGAAGTGCTGCCGGATTGCAGCACCGGGGACGATCGTCTACACCAACAACGAGATTAATCTCGTAGGCTTTGGAATCTTCGAGGGTTAGTCTCATCTCCATCTCGTTGCTTCGATCTTGTAGATTAGATCTTGGGTGTTCCATAGATTAGATCTTGGATTTATTCGTTTTGCGGTAGGAAAATTTTTGTTTTCTATGCTACGAACCCCATCACTTCTGACGCCGCCTCTTCGCCTATATAAAGCCCCTGGACCTAAAACCTCGATACGAAAAAACCACGGTACGAGAAACCTTCCAGAGCCGCCGCCATCGCGAAGCCAAGATCTGGTGGACAGGAGTCTCTGTTCCGGCACGCCGCCGGGACGGGGAAGTGCCCCCGGAAGGCTCCTCCATCGACACCACCACCATCTCCATCACCGCTGCTGTCTCCCATGAGGAGGGAGTAGTTCTCCATCGAGGCTCGGGGCTGTACCGGTAGCTATGTGGTTCATCTCTCTCCTATGTACTTCAATACAATAATCTCATGAGCTGCCTTACATGATTGAGATTCATATGATGATGCTTGTAATCTAGATGTCGTTATGCTAGTCAAGTGAATTTTACTTATGTGATCTCCGGAGACTCCTTGTCCCACGTGTGTAAAGGTGACAGTGTGTGCACCGTGTGGGTCTCTTAGGCTATATTTCACAGAATACTTATTCACTGTTATGAATGGCATAGTGAAGTGCTTATTTATATCTCTTTATGATTGCAATGTGTTTTGTATCACAATTTATCTATGTGCTACTCTAGTGATGTTATTAAAGTAGTTTTATTCCTCCTGCACGGTGTAATGGTGACAGTGTGTGCATCCGTGTTAGTACTTGGCGTATGCTATGATCATGATCTCTTGTAGATTATGAAGTTAACTATTGCTATGATAGTATTGATGTGATCTATTCCTCCTTTCTTAGCATGAAGGTGACAGTGTGCATGCTACGTTAGTACTTGGTTTAGTTGTGTTGATCTATCTTACACTCTAAGGTTATTTAAATATGAACATTGAATTGTGGAGCTTGTTAACTCCGGCATTGAGGGTTCGTGTAATCCTACGCAATGTGTTCATCATCCAACAAGAGAGTGTAGAGTATGCATTTATCTATTCTGTTATGTGATCAAAGTTGAGAGTGTACACTAGTGAAAGTCTAATCCCTAGGCCTTGTTCCTAAATACTGCTATTGCTGCTTGTTTACTGTTTTACTGCGTTACTACTGCTGCGTTACTACTGCTTGTTTACTGTCCTGGGCAAAGCACTTTTCTGGTGCCGTTGCTACTACTTATTTATACCACCTGTATTTCACAATCTCTTCGCCGAACTAGTGCACCTATTAGGTGTGTTGGGGACACAAGAGACTTCTTGCTTTGTGGTTGCATGGTTGCATGAGAGGGATATCTTTGACCTCTTCCTCCCTGAGTTCGATAAACCTTGGGTGATCCACTTAAGGGAAAACTTGCTGCTGTTCTACAAACCTCTGCTCTTGGAGGCCCAACACTGTCTACAGGAAAAGGAGGGGGGCGTAGACATCAAGCTATTTTCTGGCGCCGTTGCCGGGGAGGAAAGGTAAAAGGTGCTCACACTCCGGATCTCGGCTACTAAGCTATTTTCCGGCGCATTGTAAGTACTCGAAGCTATTTCCTTTAGATCCTGCAATTGCATCTTTTTGTTTCTTGTTTACACTAGTTTGGCATAATGGACAAGAATGAGCTTCTTATTCTATTTCCTGATTTAAAACATGGATTGTTTGATGCGAAAATTAAAAAACCTATGGAATCTTATTTGCATGCTGGTAGTAATATTAGTATGAACGCTTTGAACACCATTGTTGCTAATAATATAGAAAGTTCTAAGCTTGGGGAAGCTGGTTTTCATGATCTTTTTAGTCCCCCAAGCATTGAGGAGAAAATTTTCTTTGATGATACTTTGCCTCCTATTTATGATGATTATAATGATAGTGGTCTTTTGGTGCCACCTACTATGGAGAGTAAATTTTGTTGTGATTATACTATGCCTCCTACACTTGATGAGAATAATAATGATAGCTACTTTGTTGAATTTGCTCCCACTACAACTAATAAAATTGATTATGCTTATGTGGAGAGTAATAATTTTATGCATGAGACTCATGATAAGAATGCTTTATATGATAGTTATATTGTTGAGTTTGCTCATGATGCTACTGGATATTATTATGAGAGAGGAAAATATGGTTGTAGAAATTTTCATGTTACTAAAACACCTCTCTATGTGCTGAAATTTTTACCGTAAGGATTACGATCGCAACGACCTCTAATTAAGAGTGGGTTCTCTTGTGTCCTGGTCCTTTCCAAAAAGAGCATAAGTATGAAGCTTCAATAAACATTGTTGTCATATGAAATTTTACTCATAGACAAAAGATTATTAATGGCATCAAGAGCATGAATGACACGAATTAGATTTAATGGTTTGGACGGTAGAGTAGGGAGAATTGCATGAACAATAGTATGAGTACACACATGTCCCATTTGCCGCATGAACCTTTTTAGTATCGTGGTTAGGGTTTCCTCGTAGTCAGCTTGTCAAGCTCATGGGTGATGCGATAAGCAGCACCCGAGTCCACGCACCACACGGTTCGACATACAACTACTGGCCACCTTTAGCGCCTTAGGCGGCAACCATAACCATTGGTATTTTCCACTCCGTGTCGTTGTTGTCATTACCGATGCCAAGGTATTGAATAGTTTTTTTTTAGATGAGGTATTGAATAGTTGTAGCATCGCGAAGGCGTGTGTCTTGTCATGCCACATAACTGTGAGATGACCTGCGACTTCTTGTTGTTGCCGAAGGTGACCGATGAAGAGGGCGGCATCTTGGTTTGTGGCGCATAGCCCATATGGGGTAGGTGTAGCTCCTGGAGGTAGGATGGTCTAATACCGCCACCGTACGCAGCGATGATAACGACGTGAGGTCCTTCATAGGCCGTTGTAGGATAGCAGGTATCAGTTTTAGCATGAAGCATAGAGATGCGGTGCTCCGTTGATGCAACTGCGCGAACAAATCGTGGATCAACATGATAGGGGTGCGAGGACAAGGACATACACAAGATACATTCCTCATTAGGAAAAGGTATTCTAATGTTCTTCAGTAAGTCGGAGAGGGACTTCATCTCTCTCACCCAAAGCATTGCAGCTATATATAACATAAAACAAACTAGTAAATAAACATTAGCAGTTTTGGATCTCTCCCCTCAGCCGCCGCCTCCAGTTTCTTCTCCTCCATAGATTGGTTCCCCCTCCTCCGGTCGGCTTCGCCGGCGTCGGGAGGAGTGGGGAACCTGATCTATGTGTGGAGTTTCGAATAAAAGTATTGTTTTCATTAGATTATGTTAGGATTTTGGTAGCCGTCTTCTTGTTGGTTTCCCCTCAATGGAGATGGCATCGTCTGCAATAAGTGATCTTCGGTTTTTCGTTCGGTGACGAGATCTTCTTCCCAGCGTCAATGGTGGTGCTGAACAATCACAATTTTCTAGGTATGGGTCTTCGGATCTTGCTTCGCTAGATCGATTTTGGATCTTTTGTCGTTGTTGCCGCGAGGAGGATTATCCTCGCAGTTTTTGTCCCGGTTGCTACGTCCTCGACAATGGTGATTCGTACTCTCGCTCTCAATTGACAATGACAAAGCTAGTCGGTTATTATTTCCTGACATACTGGTGTTGGTACTCTTGCCGATGTTGTATGGCTGCTTTAATGGTTGCGTGCGTGCACGCAGCCTTGGCATGGCGGCTCAAAAAAATATGGGAGAACTTTCTGTTGGGATTCGTAGCATAGAAAACAAAAAAATTCCTACCGCGAGAACGCAATCCAAGCCAAGATGCAATCTAGAAGATGGTAGCAACGAGGGGATAAACGAGACTAACCCTTGAAGAGTTCCAAAGCCTACGAGAGGAGGCTCTCGTTGTTGCAGAAGATGATCACTTGCCGCTTTCAAAAGCGCGTAGAAGATCTTGACATTGCCACAATCGGGCAGCACCTCCGTACTCGGTCACACGTTCGGTGTTGATGAAGATGACGTCTTTCTCCCCGTTCCAGCGGGCAGCGGAAGTAGTAGCTCCTCCTTGAATCCCGGCAGCACGACGGTGTGGTGGCGGTGTTGATGGAGATCTCCGGCGGAGCTTCGCTAAGCGATTGCGGGAGAGGTGGAGGAGGTGGGGCGGCTAGGGTTTGGGAGAGGGAGTGGCCGGCCTCTATGGGGTGCGACCAAGGTGGTGGCTTTGGTGTAGCCGGCCCCCTCCCCTTGCTCCTCATTATATAGGTGGAACCCCCAAGTGTTGGACTACAAGTCTTCGAATAAGACCCCAACCTAAAACCTTTCATGTGTAGGGAAGCTACCCAAGGTGGGATTCCCACTTGAGGTGGGACTCCCACCCTTCCATGAGGGGGGGTGGCCGGCCCCCTTGGTGGAGTCCACCTGGGACTCCACCCCTCAAGGGTTGGCCGGCCAAGCTTGGTGGAGTCCCTCCGGGACTCCGCCTTCCATAGTGATTTCTTCCGGACTTTTCTAGAACCTTCTAGAACCTTCCATAAATGCACCGGATCATTTTCAAACTTATAAAATGACTTCCTATATATGAATCTTATTCTCCGGACCATTCAGGAACTCCTCGTGATGTCCTGGATCACATCCGAGACTCCGAACAAATCTTCGAACTCCATTCCATATTCAATATCTACTAATATGACATCAAACCTTAAGTGTGTCACCCTACGGTTCGCGAACTATGTGGACATGGTTGAGAACTCTCTCCGACCAATAACCAATAGCGGGATCTGGAGATCCATAATAGCTCCCACATATTCAACGATGACTTAGTGATCGAATGAACCATTCACATACGATACCGATTCCCTTTGTCACACGATATTTTACTTGTCCGAGGTTTGATCATCGGTATCTCTATACCTTGTTCAACCTCATCTCCTGACAAGTACTATTTACTCGTACCGTGGTATGTGGTCTCTTATGAACCATTCATATGCTTGCAAGCTAATATCGACAACATTCCACCGAGAGGGCCCAGAGTATATCTATCCGTCATCGGGATGGACAAATCCCACTGTTGATCCATATGCCTCAACTCATACTTTCCGGATACTTAATCCCACCTTTATAAACACCCATTTACGTAGTGGCATCTTGTTGTGCACATGGAGTCTTCTGAGTGGAAACTGCTACATATTGCTCGACACGAACATAATGATGGCCTATGGAGTACTTTTGCGGACCAACTCAAGAACTAGACCTGAAACACAGTTATGCTTACATCAAGTAAGGTGGTTGCGGTTATGGAGTAACACATTTGAATGTACGATTGATCTAGTAGGTGATTCAGAGACCTAATCAGCAGATCACACACGAATCAACACTTTATTTAATATAGAACTGAGGGATTTACTCACCTGAGAATGGCGGCGGCTGATGCCAATCTCTAAGCACTTAGAGGTGTCATCCCGCCAGCAAGCGAGACCACCACCGGTCAAGCACGCGGCAACCATTGGAGGGTTAGGGAAACTATGCCTGCAGCTGCAGAGGGACGTAGTCAGGGAGGACATCAGAGTAGCAGCTCAAGCATGCGACCAACAACACGCGCTCCTTTTCTGAATGGGCACAAGCATGATCAATTATACATATACAGATTCATGCCATTAATAAAATAGCAACAAGAAATAACACCACCAGGCCATGAGGGCCATGATTTAGAGCACCACAGAGGTGGTTGCAAGATAGAAGGAGCCATTAACCGCGCCTTCTATAACGGTACCATTGACCTCGGCCGTATTAACCGCGCCTTCCTCGTCCTTCTCCCTAAGGTGGATGCCGCCACCCACCCGTCTCAATTTCGTCCCATCTCGCTCCAAAACTGCGTCATGAAGGCTATCACCAAGGTCCTCACCACCAGGCTTCAGGCGGCTATCCAAACCTTGGTGGACGCGGACCAAACGGGGTTCCTTTCTGGACGTCGTATCTCTGAGAATATTGTCTATGCAGCCGACCTCCTTCGCTGCTGCCATTCGCGCAAAGTGATACGTCTCCGACGTATCGATAATTTCTTATGTTCCATGCCACATTATTGATGATATCTACATGTTTTATGCATACTTTATGTCATATTTATGCATTTTCCGGCACTAACCTATTAACGAGATGCCGAAGAGCTAGTTGTTGTTTTCTGCTGTTTTTGGTTTCAGAAATCCTAGTAAGGAAATATTCTCGGAATTGGACGAAATCAACGCCCAGGGGCCTATTTTTCCATGAAGCTTCCAGAAGACCGGAGGACTTACGAAGTGGGGCCACGAGGCGCCGCCACAACAGGGCGGCGCGGCCCAGGCCTTGGCCGCGCGGCCCTGGTGTGTGGGGCCCTCGTGTGGCCCCCTGACCTGCCCTCGTGTGGCGATGCTATCCATATCGAACGACTCTGCCGAGCCTGTGGAGCCGAGCGAAACGGAGATGACGTCCACCCCGTCGGCGATGGCCTCGTCAAATTTGTTTTGAATTTGCCTCTGGATGCTCTCTTTCGCTTCAACAACTGTTTCTTATGAGTGCATCATTAAAACTGCTGAGCCCATCTTAATGGCTATAAAGAAAGAACTTCTTGGGAGATAACCCATGTGTTATTTTGCTACAGTACTTTGTTTTATATTTGTGTTTTGGAAGTTGTTTACTACTGTAGCAACCTCTCCTTATCTTAGTTTTGTGTTTTGTTGTGCCAAGTGAAGCCTCTAATCGAAGGTTGATACTAGATTTGGATTTCTGCGCAGAAACAGATTTCTATATGTCACGAATCTGGGCTGTTTTCTCTGTAGGTAACTCAGAAAAAATATGCCAATTTACGTGCGTGTTCCTCAGATATGTACGCAACTTTCATTAGTTTTGAGTTTTCTGATCTGAGCAACGGAAGTATTTATTAAAAATTCGTCTTTACGGACTGTTCTGTTTTGACAGATTCTGCCTTTTATTTCGCATTGCTTCTTTCGCTGTGTTGGGTGGATTTCTTTGTTCCATTACCTTCCAGTGGCTTTGAGCAATGTCCAGAAGTGCTAAGAATAATTGTGTCACCTCTGAACATGTGAGTTTTTGATTATGTACTAACCCCTCTAATGAAGTTTATGAGAAGTTTGGTGTGAAGCAAGTTTTCAAGGGTCAAGAGAGGAGGATGATATACTATGATCAAGAAGAGTGAAAGCTCTAAGCTTGGGGATGCCCCGGTGGTTCACCCCTGCATATTTCAAGAAGACTCAAGCATCTAAGCTTGGGGATGCCCAAGGCATCCCCTTCTTCATCGACAAATTATCAGGTTCCTTCTCTTGAAACTATATTTTTATTCGGTCACATCTTATGTACTTTACTTGGAGCGTCTGTTTGTTTTTGTTTTTGTTTTTGTTTGAATAAATGCTTGTGTGGGAGAGAGACACGCTCCGCTTGTTCATATGAACACATGTGTTCTTAGCTTTTAATTTTCATGGCGAAGGTTGAAACTTCTTCGTTAAATTGTTATATGGTTGGAATTGGAAAATGATACATGTAGTAATTGCTATAATGTCTTGGATAATGTGATACTTGGCAATTGTTGTGCTCATGTTTAAGCTCTTGCATCATATACTTTGCACCTATTAATGAAGAAATACATAGAGCATGCTAAAATTTGGTTTGCATAATTGGTCTCTCTAAGGTCTAGATAATTTCTAGTATTGAGTTTGAACAACAAGGAAGACGGTGTAGAGTCTTATAATGTTTACAATATGTCTTTTATGTAAGTTTTGCTGCACCGCTTCATCCTTGTGTTTGTTTCAAATAGCCTTGCTAGCCTAAACCTTGTATCGAGAGGGAATACTTCTCATGCATCCAAATACTTGAGCCAACCACTATGCCATTTGTGTCCACCATACCTACCTACTACATGGTATTTCTCCGCCATTCCAAAGTAAATTGCTTGAGTGCTACCTTTAAATTTCCATTCTTCACCTTTACAATATATAGCTCATGGGACAAATAGCCTAAAAAATATTGTGGTATTGAATATGTACTTATGCACTTTATCTCTTATTAAGTTGCTCGTTGTGCGATAACCATGTTCCTGGGGACGCCATCAACTACTCTATGTTGAATTTCATGTGAGTTGCTATGCATGTTCGTCTTGTCTGAAGTAAGGGCGATCTACCACCTTATGGTTAGAGCGTGCATATTGTTAGAGAAGAACATTGGGCCGCTAACTAAAGCCATGATCCATGGTGGAAGTTTCAGTTTTGGACATATATCCTCAATCTCATATGAGAAAATTAATTTTTGCTACATTCTTATGCATAAAAGAGGAGTCCATTATCTGTTGTCTATGTTGTCCCGGTATGGATGTCTAAGTTGAGAATAATCAATAGCGAGAAATCCGATGCGAGATTTCTCCTTAGATCTTTGTACAGGCGGCATAGAGGTACCCCTTTGTGACACTTGGTTAAAACATGTGCATTGCGATGATCCCGGTAGTCCAAGCTAATTAGGACAAGGTGCGGGCACTATTAGTATACTATGCATGAGGCTTGCAACTTGTAAGATATAATTTACATGATACATATGCTTTATTACTACCGTTGACAAAATTGTTTCTTGTTTTCAAAATCAAAGCTCTAGCACAAATATAGCAATCAATGCTTTCCTATTTGAAGGACCATTCTTTTACTTTTATGTTGAGTCAGTTCACCTATTTCTCTCCACCTCAAGAAACAAACACTTGTGTGAACTGTGCATTGATTCCTACATATTTGCATATTGCATTTGTTATATTACTCTATGTTGACAATATCCATGAGATATACATGTTATAAGTTGAAAGCAACCGCTGAAACTTCATCTTCCTTTGTGTTGCTTCAATGCATTTACTATGGATTATTGCTTTATGAGTTAACTCTTATGCAAGACTTATTGATGCTTGTCTTGACGTACTATTCATGAAAAGTCTTTGCTATATGATTCACTTGTTTACTCATGTCATATACATTGTTTTGATCGCTGCATTCACTACATATGCTTACAAATAGTATGATCAAGGTTATGATGGCATGTCACTCCAGAAATTATCTTTGTTATCGTTTACCTGCTCGGGACGAGCAGAAACTAAGCTTGGGGATGCTGATACGTCTCCGACGTATCGATAATTTCTTATGTTCCATGCCACATTATTGATGATATCTACATGTTATATGCACATTTTATGTCATATTTATGCGTTTTCTGGAACTAACCTGTTGACGAGATGCCGAAGGGCCAGTTGCTGTTTTCTGCTGTTTTTGGTTTCAGAAATCCTAGTAACGAAATATTCTCGGAATCGGACGAAATCAACGCCCAGGTTCCTATTTTGCCCGGAAGCATCCAGAACACACGAGAACCGCCAGAGAGGGGGCACTGGGCCCCCAGACCATAGGCCGGCGCGGCCCAGGCCCTGGCCGCGCCGCCCTATAGTTTCGGCGCCCCTTCGACCTTCTGACGCCGCCTCTTCGCCTATATAAAGCCCCTGGACCTAAAACCTCGATACGAAAAAACCACGGTACGAGAAACCTTCCAGAGCCGCCGCCATCGCGAAGCCAAGATCTGGGGGACAGGAGTCTCTGTTCCGGCACGCCGCCAGGACGGGGAAGTGCCCCCGGAAGGCTCCTCCATCGACACCACCGCCATCTCCATCACCGCTGCTGTCTCCCATGAGGAGGGAGTAGTTCTCCATCGAGGCTCGGGGCTGTACCGGTAGCTATGTGGTTCATCTCTCTCCTATGTACTTCAATACAATAATCTCATGAGCTGCCTTACATGATTGAGATTCATATGATGATGCTTGTAATCTAGATGTCGTTATGCTAGTCAAGTGAATTTTACTTATGTGATCTCCGGAGACTCCTTGTCCCACGTGTGTAAAGGTGACAGTGTGTGCACCGTGTGGGTCTCTTAGGCTATATTTCACAGAATACTTATTCACTGTTATGAATGGCATAGTGAAGTGCTTATTTATATCTCTTTATGATTGCAATGTGTTTTGTATCACAATTTATCTATGTGCTACTCTAGTGATGTTATTAAAGTAGTTTTATTCCTCCTGCACGGTGTAATGGTGACAGTGTGTGCATCCGTGTTAGTACTTGGCGTATGCTATGATCATGATCTCTTGTAGATTATGAAGTTAACTATTGCTATGATAGTATTGATGTGATCTATTCCTCCTTTCTTAGCATGAAGGTGACAGTGTGCATGCTACGTTAGTACTTGGTTTAGTTGTATTGATCTATCTTACACTCTAAGGTTATTTAAATATGAACATTGAATTGTGGAGCTTGTTAACTCCGGCATTGAGGGTTCGTGTAATCCTACGCAATGTGTTCATCATCCAACAAGAGAGTGTAGAGTATGCATTTATCTATTCTGTTATGTGATCAAAGTTGAGAGTGTCCACTAGTGAAAGTCTAATCCCTAGGCCTTGTTCCTAAATACTGCTATTGCTGCTTGTTTACTGTTTTACTGCGTTACTACTGTTGCGTTACTACTGCTTGTTTACTGTCCTGGGCAAAGCACTTTTCTGGTGCCGTTGCTACTACTTATTTATACCACCTGTATTTCACTATCTCTTCGCCGAACTAGTGCACCTATTAGGTGTGTTGGGGACACAAGAGACTTCTTGCTTTGTGGTTGCATGGTTGCATGAGAGGGATATCTTTGACCTCTTCCTCCCTGAGTTCGATAAACCTTGGGTGATCAACTTAAGGGAAAACTTGCTGCTGTTCTACAAACCTCTGCTCTTGGAGGCCCAACACTGTCTACAGGAAAAGGAGGGGGTGTAGACATCACACAACAAAACACAAAACTAAGATAAGGAGAGGTTGCTACAGTAGTAAACAACTTCCAAGACACAAAATAAAAACAAAGTACTGTAGTAAAAACATGGGTTGTCTCCCATAAGCGCTTTTCTTTAACGCCTTTCAGCTAGGCGCAGAAAGTGTGTATCAAGTGTTATCAAATGGTGGTGCATCTACAGCGGGGTTTGGAGTTTTCTCAGCCAAGCATAGTATATTGGATACATAAGTTTTAGCATCTCCCTTTTCATTAGTCTTAGGCTTGCTACTCTCATCAAACAAATTTTCAGGAACAAGCCAAGCATAGTTATTTTCTAGTGCATCATTCATCGCTAGGAGCTTACATGGTATTGGTGCTTTGATCTCCCCACCATCATTAATATTATTGGTGTACTTTATTCTATCCATATCCATTTTTTCAAGGAGACTAACAAAATTGGTGTGAGAACCAAGCATATTATATTTAGCAAAGACCTTTCTAGCCTCCCTTGCTAGACCACCAAATTCTCTAAGAAGGGTTTCTAAGACAAAATCTTTCTTTTCCCCCTCTTCCATATCACCGAGTGTAAGAAACATGTGTTGAATTATAGGATTGAGATTAACAAATTTAGTTTCCAACATGCGAACTAGAGCAGCGGCAGCAATTTCATAAGTAGGAGCAAGATCTACCAAGTGTCTATCTTCAAAATCGTCAACAGTACTAACATGGTTGAAGAATTCTTCTATATTATTTCTCCCAACTATAGACCCGCGTCCTACCGGCATGTTTTTTACGGTAAAATTAAAAGGAAACATAATGAAATAAGTAAAGTAAATACAAGTAACTAATTTTTTTGTGTTTTTGATATAGAGTGCAAGATAGTAAATAGAGTAAAACTAGCAACTAATTTTTTTGTATTTTGATTTAGTGCAGCAAACAAAGTAGTAAATAAAACTAAGCAAGACAAAAACAAAGTAAAGAGATTGGGATCTGGAGACTCCCCTTGCAGCGTGTCTTGATCTCCCCGGCAACGGCGCCAGAAAAAGAGCTTGATACGCGTACAGCACGCGTCCGTTGGGAACCCCAAGAGGAAGGTGTGATGCGTACATCGGCAAGTTTTCCCTCAGTATGAAACCAAGGTTTATCGAACCAGTAGGAGCCAAGAAGCACGTTGAAGGTTGATGGCGGCGAGATGTAGTGCGGCGCAACACCAGGGATTCCGGCGCCAACGTGGAACCTGCACAACACAAACCAAGTACTTTGCCCCAACGAAACAGCGAGGTTGTCAATCTCACCGGCTTGCTGTAACAAAGGATTAGATGTATAGTGTGGAAGATGATTGTTTGCAGAAAACAGTAGAACAGTATTGCAGTAGATTGTATTTCAGTAAAGAGAATTGGACCGGGGTCCACAGTTCACTAGAGGTGTCTCTCCCATAAGATAAACAGCATGTTGGGTGAACAAATTACAGTTAGGCAATTGACAAATAAAGAGGGCATGACCATGCACATACATATTATGATGAGTATAGTGAGATTTAATTGGGCATTACGACAAAGTACATAGACCGCTATCCAGCATGCATCTATGCCTAAAAAGTCCACCTTCAGGTTATCATCCGAACCCCCTCCAGTATTAAGTTGCTAACAACAGACAATTGCATTACATATTGCGCGCAATGTAATCAGTAACTACATCCTCGAACATAGCACCAATGTTTTATCCCTAGTGGTAACAGCACATCCATAATCTTAGAGGTTTCTGTCACTCCCCCAGATTCACGGAGACATGAACCCACTATCGAGCATAAATACTCCCTCTTGGAGTTACAAGCATCTACTTGGCCAGAGCATCTACTAGTAACGGAGAGCATGCAAGATCATAAACAACACATAGATATAAATTTGATAATCAACATAACAAGTATTCTCTATTCATCGGATCCCAACAAACACAACATATAGAATTACAGATAGATGATCTTGATCATGTTCGGCAGCTCACAAGACCCGACAATTCAGCACAATGGGGAGAAGACAACCATCTAGCTACTGCTATGGACCCATAGTCCAGGGGTAGACTACTCACACATCACTCCGGAGGCGACCATGGCGGCGTAGATTCCTCCGGGAGATGATTCCCCTCTCTGGCAGGGTGCCGGAGGCGATCTCCTGAATCCCCCGAGATGGGATTGGCGGCGGCGGCGTCTCTGGAAGGTTTTCCGTATCGTGGCTCTCGGTACTGGGGGTTTCGTGACGAAGGCTATTTGTAGGCGGAAGGGCAGGTCGAGGGGCGTTACGAGGGGCCCACACCACAGGTCGGCGCGGCCAGGGCTTGGGCCGCGCCGCCCTATGGTTTGGCCACCTCGTGGCCCCACTTCGTCTCCTCTTCGGTCTTCTGGAAGCTTCGTGGCAAAATAGGACCCTGGGCGTTGATTTCGTCCAATTCCGAGAATATTTCCTTACTAGGATTTCTGAAACCAAAAACAGCAGAAACAAAGAATCGGCACTTCGGCATCTTGTTAATAGGTTAGTTCCAGAAAATGCACGAATATGACATAAAGTGTGCATAAAACATGTAGATATCATCAATAATGTGGCATGGAACATAAGAAATTATCGATACGTCGGAGACGTATCATGGACACAAATGGCATAGTGGTTGGCTCAAGGATTTTGGATGCATGAGAAGTATTCCCTCTCGATAC
This sequence comes from Lolium perenne, assembly GCF_019359855.2. Taxonomy (NCBI): domain Eukaryota; kingdom Viridiplantae; phylum Streptophyta; class Magnoliopsida; order Poales; family Poaceae; genus Lolium; species Lolium perenne. The sequence goes on from NC_067247.2 coordinate 68,473,658, forward strand.
AAGGCTTAGGCTAGCAAGGCTATTTGAAACAAATACAAGGATGAAGCGGTGCAGCAAAACTCACATAAAAGACATATTGTAAACATTATAAGACTCTACACCGTCTTCCTTGTTGTTCAAATTCAATACTAGAAATTATCTAGACCTTAGAGAGACCAATTATGCAAACCAAATTTTAGCAAGCTCTATGTATTTCTTCATTAATAGGTGCAAAGTATATGATGAAAGAGCTTAAACATGAGCACAACAATTGCCAAGTATCACATTATCCAAGACATTTTAGCAATTACTACATGTATCATTTTCCGATTCCAACCATATAACAAATTAACGAAGAAGATTCAACCTTCGCCATGAATATTATGAGTAAAGCCTAAGGACATATTTGTCCATATGCAACAGCGGAGCGTGTCTCTCTCCCACACAAAGAATGCTAGGATCCATTTTATTCAAACAAAACAAAAACAAAAACAAATCGACGCTCCAAGCAAAGTGCATAAGATGTGATGGAATAAAAATGTAGTTTCACTAGAGGAACCTGATAATGTTGTCGATGAAGAAGGGGATGCCTTGGGCATCCCCAAGCTTAGACACTTGAGTCTTCTTGATATATGCAGGGGTGAACCACCGGGGCATCCCCAATCTTAGAGCTTTCACTCTCCTTGATCATGTTGTATCATCTCCCTCTCTTGATCCTTGAAAACTTCCTCCACACCAAACTCAAAACAACTCATTAGTGGGTTAGTGCACAATTAAAATTTACATGTTCAGAGGTGACATAATCATTCTTAATACTTATGGACATTGCACAAAGGTACTGAAAGTCAATGGCATCGAAAAATCCATCAAGCATAGCAAAACAGGCAATGCGAAATAAAAGGCAGAATCTGTCAAAACAGAACAGTTCGTAAAGACGAATTTTATTGTGACTTGCTCAAATGAAAATTCTCAAATTTAATGAAAGTTGCGTACATATCTGAGGATCACTCACGTAAATTGGCATAATTTTCTGAGTTACCTACAGAGAATTAGGCCCAGATTCGTGACAGCAAAGAAATCTGTTTCTGCGCAGTAATCCAAATCTAGTATGAACCTTGCTATCAACGACTTTACTTGGCACAACAATGCACAAAACTAAGATAAGGAGAGGTTGCTACAGTAGTAACAACTTCCAATACTCAAATATAAAATAAAAGTACTGTAGAAAAAACATGGGTTGTCTCCCATAAGCGCTTTTCTTTAACGCCTTTCAGCTAGGCGCAGAAAGTGTATATCAAGTATTATCAAGAGACGAAGTGTCAACATCATAATTTGTTCTAATAATAGAATCAAAAGGTAACTTCATTCTCTTTCTAGGGAAGTGTTCCATACCTTTCTTGAGAGGAAATTGATATTTAATATTACCTTCCTTCATATCAATGATAGCACCAACAGTTCGAAGAAAAGGTCTTCCCAATATAATGGGACAAGATGCATTGCATTCAATATCCAAGACAACAAAATCAACGGGGACAAGGTTATTGTTAACGGTAATGCGAACATTATCAACTCTCCCCAAAGGTTTCTTTGTAGAGTTATCAGCAAGATTAACATCCAAATAACAATTTTTCAATGGTGGCAAGTCAAGCATATTATAGATTTTCTTAGGCATAACGGAAATACTTGCACCAAGATCACATAAAGCATTACAATCAAAGTCATTGACCTTCATCTTAATGATGGGCTCCCAACCATCCTCTAGCTTCCTAGGAATAGAAGCTTCGCGTTCTAGTTTCTCTTCTCTAGCTTTTATGAGCATTTGTAATATGTTTCGTGAAAGCCAAATTTATAGCACTAGCATTAGGACTCTTAGCAAGTTTTTGTAAGAACTTTATAACTTCAGAGATATGACAATCATCAAAATCCAAACCATTATAATCTAAAGCAATGGTATCATTATCCCCAATGTCGGAAAAAATTTCAGCAGTTTTATCACAGGCAGTTTCAGCAGTTTTAGCAGTTTCAGGCAGTTTTTCGCGCTTTGCATTAGAAGTGGAAACATTGCCAACACCAATTCTTTTACCATTATTAGTAGGAGGTGCAGCAACATGTGGAGCATTAGCATTGCTAGTGGTGGTAATAGTCCAAACTTTAGCTATATTATCTTCTTTTTCATTTTCTTCTCTTTCCCACCTAGCACGCAATTCAGCCATCAATCTTATATTCTCATTAATTCTAACTTGGATGGCATTTGCCATAGTAACAATTTTATTATTATGATTTTCATGAGGCATAACTTTCGATTTCAAAAGATCAACATCAGCAGCAAGACTATCGACTTTAGAAGCAAGTATATCAATTTTCCCAAGCTTTTCTTTAACAGATTTGTTAAAAGCAGTTTGTGTACTAATAAATTCTTTAAGCATGGCTTCAAGTCCAGGGGGTGTGTTCCTATTGTTGTTGTAAGAATTGCCATAAGAATTACCATAGTCGTTTCCATTATTATAAGGATATGGCCTAAAGTTGTTACTAGAATTGTTCCGGTAAGCATTGTTGTTGAAATTATTATTTTTAATGTAGTTTACATCAACATGTTCTTCTTGAGCAACCAATGAAGCTAACGAAACATTATTAGGATCAATATTTGTCCTATCATTCACAAGCATAGACATAATAGCATCAATCTTATCACTCAAGGAAGAGGTTTCTTCGACATAATTTACCTTCTTACCTTGTGGAGCTCTTTCCATGTGCCATTCAGAGTAATTAATCATCATATTATCAAGAAGTTTTGTTGCTTCACCAAGAGTGATGGACATAAAATTACCTCTAGCAGCTGAATCCAATAGGTTCCGCGAAGAAAAATTCAGTCCTGCATAAAAGGTTTGGATGATCATCCAAGTAGTCAGTCCATGGGTTGGGCAATTTTTAACCAAAGATTTCATTCTTTCCCATGCTTGTGCAACATGCTCAGTATCCAATTGTTTAAAATTCATTATGCTACTCCTCAAATATATAATTTTAGCAGGGGGATAATATCTACCAATAAAAGCATCCTTGCATTTAGTCCATGAATCAATACTATTCTTAGGCAGAGATAGCAACCAATCTTTAGCTCTTCATCTTAATGAGAAAGGGAACAATTTTAATATTATTATGTCACCATCTACATCTTTATACTTTTGCATTTCACATAATTCAACAAAATTATTAAGATGGACAGCAGCATCATCAGAACTAACACCAGAAAATTGCTCTCGCATAACAAGATTTAGTAAAGCAGGTTTAATTTCAAAGAATTCTGCTGTAGTAGCAGGTGGAGCAATAGGTGTGCATAAGAAATCATTATTATTTGTGGTTGTGAAGTCACACAACTTAGTATTTTCAGGAGTACCCATTTTAGCAATCGTAAATAAAGCAAACTAGATAAAGTAAATGCAAGTAACTATTTTTTTTGTGTTTTAATATAGCAAACAAGATAGCAAATAAAGTAAAACTAGCAACTAATTTTTTTGTATTTTGATTTAATGCAGCAAACAAAGTAGTAAATAAAATAAAGCAAGACAAAAACAAAGTAAAGAGATTGGGATGTGGAGACTCCCCTTGCAGCGTGTCTTGATCTCCCCGGCAACGGCACCAGAAAAAAGTCTTGATAACCCACAAGTATAGGGGATCGCAGCAGTCTTCGCGGGAAGTAAATCCCAATTTATTGATTCGACACAAGGGGAGACAAAGAATACTTGAAAGCCTTAACAGCGGAGTTGTCAATTCAGCTGCACCTGGAAACAGACTTGCTCGCAAGAGTTTATCAGTAGTAACAGTTTTATAGCAGTAGCAGTAGTGAAATAACAGCAGCAGAGTAACAGAGACAGCAGTAGTGATTTTAGTAAATAGCAGGATTAAAATACTGTAGGCACGGGGACGGATAACGGGCGTTGCATGGATGAGAGAAACTCATGTAACAATCATAGTAGGGCATTTGCAGATAATAATAAAACGGTGTCCAAGTACAAATCAATCAATAGGCATGTGTTCCATATATAGTCGTACGTGCTCGCAATGAGAAACTAGCACAACATCTTTTGTCCTACCAGCCGGTGGCAGCCGGGCCTCAAGGGAATCTACTGGATATTAAGGTACTCCTTTTAATATATAGAGTACCGGAGCAAAGCATTAACACTCTGTGAACACATGTGATCCTCACATCACTACCATCCCCTCCGGTTGTCCCAATTTCTATCACTTCGGGGCCTCGGGTTCCGGACAGCGACATGTGTATACAACTTGCAGGTAAGATCATAAAATAATGAATATCATGATGAAATAATAACATGTTTAGATCTGAGATCATGGCACTCGGGCCCTAGTGACAAGCATTAAGCATAACAAGTTGCAACAATATCATCAAAGTACCAATTACGGACACTAGGCACTATGCTCTAACAATCTTATGCTATTACATGACCAATCTCATCCAATCCCTACCATCCCCTTCGGCCTACAGCGGGGGAATTACTCATACATGGATGGGGGAAACATGGCTGGTTGATGAAGAGGCGTCGATGATGATGATGGCGATGATCTCCTCCAATTCCCCGTCCCGGCGGAGTGCCAGAACGGAGACTTCTGGCTCCCGAGACGGAGTTTCGCGATGTGGCGGCGTTCTGGAGGGTTTCTGGCGACTTCGACTTATTGGTCGCGATTTTTAGATCGAACCCTTTAAGTAGTCCAGAGGAGGGCGTCGGAGGCCGGCCGAGGGGGCCACACGCTAGGGCCGCGCGCCCCCCTCCTGGGCCGTGCCGCCCTAGGGTGTGTGGGGCCCTCGGGCCTCCACCTGACTTGCCCTTCTGGCTCCGTGAGTCTTCTGGAAAAATAGGACCTTTCGCATAAATTCCGAGGATTTTCCTGAAAATTGGATTTCTGCACAAAAACGAGACACCAGAACAGTTCTGCTGGAAACAGCGTTAGTCCGTGTTAGTTGCATCCAAAATACATAAATTAGAGGCAAAACAATAGCAAAAGTGTTCGGGAAAGTAGATACGTTTTGGACGTATCAATTGCCTGCGCCGGAAGCTATCGACGGCGGAGCGGAAAGGACGGAGGGCGGCGGAGCTGGAGAAGAAGGCTCTGGCGGCGTGCCAGCACCAGCACATACTGGCCGGGTGTATCGCCGCCACCAACGCGAGCCCATATAGTACGAACGTGCCGGTGTACGTTCCGGGAGTCTTCTCTCCGTCGTCATCCGCCTTCTACAACGACGGCCCCTCCGGCACTCCCGGGTGCGTGACGCCTAACTCCGCACTACCAGGATGCGCTGCCGCACGGCGGCTTCAACCCCAACAACCTCTACTCCCCGGCGTACGAGCAGCGCGAGCCAAGACCCGGTCCGGACGGCGGCCCTTTCACCGGCCGCAGGGGTCCGCTCGAATACGACGGCGCCGGTGCTGAGGAGGACGACGGGGTTGAGGAGGAGGACGACGAGGAAGAGGACGGGGTGGAGGACGACGAGGAGGACGACGATGAGGACGAAGAGGGCGGCGAGGAAGAGGACGACGAGGGTGCCGGTGACGATGATCTCGTGGAGGTAGACGCGGACGGCGTGAGGACGAAGAAGAAGAAGAAGAAGGCGTCGGGCACACGAGGCCCGAAGTGGACGCCTCTGGAAGATCTTTGTCTGTGCGAGTCGTGGGCGACGGTGAGCCATGACTCCATCATCGGCGCCAACCAAAAAAGCGGGAAGTATTGGGCGAGGATCAAGGCCGAGTTCGATGAGCGCAAGCTCATCAACAGCGACTACAAGAAAGTGCCAATGAAGAGGAGCCAGAAGGCAATGTCGACGCGATGGGCCATCATCCAGGCGTCGGTGAACTCCTTCCATGGGTACCATCAGGACTTAGAGACCAGAGGCGACAGCGGCGCCGATGTCGCCCAACTGGTACGACTCTTTCTTCCATAATCCGTAGCGCCTACATTGTGTTCGATGAAATGACTCTGCTTCCTTTGGTTAGTTTGATAGGGCCATGGAATTGTCCTCGAGGAACTCGGAAGGTCACAAGTCTTTCGTGCTCATGCATTGCTATGGCAAGCTCAAAATGAATGAGAAATGGAGGTTGACGCGCTTGTCGCTGTCCAAGGGGAAGGACGCCATTGATCTGGACGCGCCGCTAGCAACTTCGACAGGGCGTCCTACTGGCAACAAGGCTGCCAAGGCCGCCTTGGCCGACGCTGCGTCGTCTGAGAAGACGCAGGCGTCGATCACGAAATGCCTCGCCGACGTCTCCTCGACCTTTATCTCCCGCGACAAGAAGGCCGACCAAAGGTGGGCCGAGCTGCTCAAGAGGCAAGAGGAGAAGCTGGAGCTCAAGAAACGCAGGGACGACATGTCCCTGCTGAGAACGTCGACAGAGGGAATGTCTCCCCGGACGCGAGCGGCGCACAACTTCTTCAAAGGCCAGATCCTCGACGACATCGAAGCCAAAATGGCGGCGGCGGACGCGGCGGCCCTGGTAGCGGCATCGGCGGTAGCGGCAGCGCAGCAAGAGCAGGCTGACGCGTCTTCTACTGCTACACCTGCGTCGGCCTCTGCGTTGGCGACGGAGCAGACGCACCATGCACAGCAATAGGCAGATCGCGACGAGGTCATCATGCTCGACGGGCCTGCGTCGACTCAGGATACGACGCCGTCGCCCAACCCCTTCCCCTTCTTCTAATTTGCATGCACCTCCGGTCTGTAATATGATCGCGCGCCCAGTACTTTGATCGATCGCCGCTACTCTGATCGCGACGAATCGGCGGGAACGATCTCTTTTGAATGCATCTATTTGAATTTTTGATTGGGGGCGGCGTTTGGGGGACGCGGCTGGGGAGCGACGTCCCCCAAAGGCGACACGAACAAAACACGTCCCCCAAACGCTCGATCCGGCGCGGTTTAGGGGACGGTTTGGGGGACGCGACTGGAGATGCTCTAAAGGATATACATAACGGGTAGGGTCCAAAAACTACCTATGGATACAAAAGTGTGTCCATGCCTTGCCCATACGGGTACAGGACCTGGATAGCCCTGTTTATAGGTTCTCTAGATCGTCAATTTGATCTACTCCTATATACTACCTCCATCTCAAGGTTTAAGGCCTATTTTTTTAGAAAGTCAAACTATGTTAAGTTTGACTAAGTTTTTATAAAAAAATATTAACATGTGAAATACAAAATTAATTTATTAGATAGATAATAAAATATATTTTACAAGTTTTAGGGTGATTGGCATTTTTAATAACCGTCCATCTGCCTTGATCTAACGGTGGTAATTAAACGGAACCAAACTGACGGAACCAAAATTGCGGGACCGAAACCAAATTCTGTAGGACCGGAACTTTAAATATATTTTGCGAACACTATAAAAGACAAACGTCCTTTTAAGCGGTCAAATCATCTGATGAGACTACACAAATCTTAAAGCAACAAATAAATGATCATATTTGCACATCTTAAAATCACCGTCCAATTCTCACAAAATCTAAATCAACCTCACGATCCTATCTCTCTCACTCTCACAACCTCTCTCTCTCTCTATCACGGCGACGGAGGGGGGTCTCTCCCGGCCAGGGCTGGCCCCCGGGATCCAAGGGGCCCCCAACTAGACAGCTTGTTATATCATGTGTATGTCGGAAGGAGCTCATGTCGCACAGTCGCAATGGCAACGCCATTAGAGCAGATCGAAGCTCGAGAGCTTTTTCGCGTACGACTGGGAGAGACGGATCTATGCTTCTCCTTCTAGCTGGGCTGGGTCGTGCGCCCCTTTTTTCCTTCAGTGTGCTTGGGCCTTTTCACTTTAAACGTTATGTGAGGATTATTAAGTCTGTGGGAAAGGACGAAGATATTTCATTGCCATGAACGAATATTATATTATGTGTGTTTTTCTTTCAAAATTATAATGTGCTTGCCATGAGCAAATAATGGTTGTCGTCGATGATTATGAGTTTTTTTAAATTATGATAGTTCGGTCCTTGTTTATAAATGAATTACTACGCCAAAGCAGTCCAGCACTCTTGGTAGCTATTGTCTTCAAGAAAACTGAGAACAATAAACAACACTCTTGGTAGCTACTGTCTTCTTGATAAATGAAAATGCAGTACTAATGTGATTATGTCCTTCAAAGAAATATTACGTGTTTTTGAAATTTATCATAGTTCGGTACAAGTTATAGCATGAGCTACCATGCCATCTTCTGTAAATTCAGTACAAGTTATAGCACGACCTAATAGTAATTTAACATCTAGCAACTCTGAGAGATGAACCGCAAGCTACCACATTGCCACTGTCAAAGACGAAGCCCCATTATCGGTCATCGTCTGACACGATGATTCCCTGTGGGTGTGAATCACCGCCGGCATCCTCTGCGTCATTGTAAATCCGTTTCAGCGTCTGCACCATTTCACCCATAAAAGGCCGTTGCGATGGATCGTTGACAGCGAAGCAAGTAGCCACTGTTGAGAACATTGACGGTGATGCAGAGCTCACCAAGCTAGTTGAAATTGATCTGCCATCCTTTCGCAAATGAACCATGCTGTGCCAATGCACCGACAGACCCGAGAATTTACCAGAGCAGCTAGCTGGGTCATAATCTGAGCATACGAAGTGGCGTACAGATATTAGGTAGTACCCAGCGACAAAGAGAAGTTAGCAAATCACATGATTAAATCGTACAACCAAATTCAAAAAGGCGCGGCATACTTAATAAAACATTTGGCAGCTAGAGTTTCAGACATTTGTGAAAGCACACAAACCTACATTAAATAGGAACTGTCTGTCTAATGACAGAGCAAACTAAATCCATCTGAAAGTAATCTGGAAGCTTGCCCTCTCAAGTTATGATGGACCGTAGTATACGTAACAACTCAGCTTTCAACCTAAACATCTGAAAGTAATCCGGAAGCTTCCCTCCCAAGTTGATGTGTCTAATAAAATGCAGTAACAATTTGAACATGAAGAACATAGAGATATAGGCAGCTCAGATGAGTCACATAAGATGAATCATTCAGACTTATTCGCAAAAAAAAAAAAATCATTCAGACTTGAAATATACAAAGTGACTCCGGAAAATGCAATAGCAACTTGAAGATGAAGAATGCATACTTCAGATTCTTTCTGCATATATCGCCAGTCAATGCATAATTTAGTAAGCTGAAGTAGTGCAAAGGACTAAAACTTTCGAGAATTTTAGGCCATAGCATACAAAAATTGAAACATGTGCAAGAACGTAATATGGCAGTGCTAGTGCATAGCTGTGATGCAGATTCAAACTTAATGAAAACTAGATTGAACCAACTAAAATGACAAATATCTGCTCTACCCCGTTCGCTGTTTGCTCTGACGAGCAATGTGATTATAACATAAACAAATTATTTTTCTATAGTTAGTTCACTGAATGTTGTCCGCATCCTTCGTGATTAAGCTACAAGCAGTATTGGCTAGAGAGAAACCTTGCTATGTGTAAAAATAAGTCAGAGATGTGAACAAGTAAACTTCATGGCTACTAAAATGTTTTATTTGAGCCGGTGAGTAAAATGAAAACTGATATATCTTTAAGAAGTTGTAGTACAAACAAACATTATGCTATGATGATACAATGGATGTCCAAGTACAGTTGCACAACTCAGGGAGTATCCATAGACATTACGAGTTGAGCAATATACATAAAAATAGACAACTGCTGCGTAGCATCAACAAGCAACAACGGTCTCAGACTCTAGCTCCAGCCTTCAATTCATATGTCCGCAAGAATCAAGAGAAGAAATATTCAACTATCTACAATTTTCAGAATATAATCGAGCTCCTAAGTAAATTCACATTCTAACTAAATCTCCAGGCAACGAAAAGAAAAACAAACATGATGGCACTTTGTGTTCAAATCTTAGTGTTGTAGTTTTTTTTTTTTTTGAAAAGGGATAAACCCGGCTTCTGCATCGTGATGATGCACACAGCCTTTTATTAACATCCAGCATATTTTGTTCAGAAGTACTTATTACATCTCAAGGTTCGCTTAAAGTTGATACAAAAATCAACCAGCGAAAAAAGGAAAACAGCACAAAGTGACTAAGCATCCTCTAGTCGACTAATATGCTGCCAGCCAGCCCGGCACAAGATATCCTGAGCGACCATCTGGAGCCGTGTGCAATATGCTAGTCGTGATGCAGTATTATTTTTTATGAATCGAAGCTTACGGACGGCCACAAAAGCGATTGAAGGAGGCAACATGGACTCGTTAGGTAGGGGTTGGATGCTCCCAGCGATCCCAGCGACGCTCCAGCAGTCCAGCCGATTCCCGCTACGGAGGGGACGGGTCCGTGAATCTCCAAGCGATCCCCGCGATAGAGGGAGGGGGCGGCGGCGGCTCGCGGCTGGGATGGACATGCCAGGGCCCCGTGACGGGTGGAGGAGCGGCGGCTCGCGGCCGCGACGGAGGAGAGGGGGGGGGGTTCGACGGAGAGGCCGGGGCCGTGAGTCCCCGCGATGGGCCGACGGGCTGCGACGGAGGAGAGGGGGTGGCGACGGAGAGGTCGGGGCCGTGATCCCACGCGACGGGGGGAGGGGCGGCGGCTGCGGCTGCCGGGCGGCGTCGGCGGCGGCTGCGGCGGGCGCTCGTGGGAAGCGAGCAGAATCCGCTTCCGTGCTCTCTTTCTATCGGGGATTCCTTTCAATCGGATCTTGATTTTGATATGACTCTGATTTTTTTTCTATTTAGAACGCTGATTAAAACGTCCGTTTATAATTGTTGTTGCATTATAGAACTTACAAGAAATTTATCACAGATTTAATCAACGGTCACGAAAAATTAGATTAGACGGAACCAATATCCGATTAGACGGAACCAAAGTTCCATGCCAATCACCGTAAAAGAGCTCAATATATTTTCATGTGCTATCTACAAAATATCTTATTTATTGATAGATTATTCTAAAAATTTGGTCAAACTTTACTTGCTTTGAATTTTCGAATAAAATATAAGCTTTAAGCCTTGGGATGGAGGTAGTATATAATATAGAGATTTTACAACACAAAAACTATACCATTAAAAAATATAACATCTGAAGTTTTTAATGATATTCTTTTGTAATGTAAAACTCGTACTATGTTGATCGTCTTCAACGATCAGAGGATACGCGTAGGACTTATAAGCGTTGAGCGCGGCGCATGTTTGGCTCCCTAGGTATCTTTATTATTTTTGGTTTCTTTATATACTACTATAGATGATATATCAATATATCAGTAGTCTTTTCTGCAAACAAACTAAGAAAGACAACATATAAGTGTGATCATTTATGTCTACAATGTTTTCATATCATGTGAAGTACACGTCTACTCTCCCTCCATTCACATATAAGCGTGTGTTTAGCCTTATCTTAACATCATTAAACTTGACCAACGTCTTAGTGAAAAAGTACCACCATTTATAACACTATATCAGTGCATTCAGCTTAAAATGCAGATTCACAATATACTGATCAGATGTCATGTATGTTTTAAGTTATATATATTGGGGCTTGTTTGATTCAAAGTAGTGATATAAAAAAGTTGTAAGATTTTCATCCTTAGAAAAATTTCCTTATAAATGCAAGGATTTTTTTTATAAAATCGTATTGCACTATGTTTTAAAGATAAATTTCCATCCACCCAAACCTCATGTTACAATTTCTTTGTTTTTCTTGTGAGTCTAACAATAATTGAAAAAAATATGTAGATTTCAAATCATGTATGCTTCCACCGCACATGACACTTTAATCTTGCTGTTTTCTATTCATGTGTTCTAAGAATCCTGCATATAAAACAAACTCTAATTTAATGTCATCGTATGTCGTTACTTTTTATAAAAAAGATTATCAAATGTGTTTTTTTACTTAACGAAAAGCTACATGTACACCTATTTGATGGAGTATGCGTCGTGGACTCGTGGTGTGTGACCGATGTGGTTGTTTGCGTCCTGTACGAAAAATTCATTTAATGTTCAAACGGGACGTGGCGGGGTATTAAGCATGGACAAGGGAAGTTCTTCCGTGGACGTAAAATTGGATCGTTAAGAAATCATTTCGCGGGCCAGAGTACGATTGGTGCCGATCAAGGGCTCGCAGCGAATTTATTCCTACTACCTAAAAACCCTATCCAGTTGGTGATTACGGAAAGATGCAAAGAGGGACACGGTCGATGAGATGAGACTGATGAGAGTTCTCCACGACGAAGCCTAAAATTCCCCACGGGCCACGAATGGTCAAACGATCATCATGTATGATGGCTGCCTTTGTGCTCGGGCATTTCTCTTCCCTTTTGAGAGATGTAAACAATGTTATCATCCTCTTTAACCCAGCCGACGCTCAAGCCCTCGCTAGTTGCATGTGTCGTAGGAAACGGTTCTTCGGATCATCCGACGCTCGCATGTCTGTCCTGGTTCTTCCGTTGCAGAGCAGAGCGATGTGAAGAGGAGATTTGGGCTAGTTCTGTCGTGTACCTCTGCTCTCTGTCAGCCGTCCGATAAGACACCAACGCTTGATGATCGAAAAACGGGAAGCACAACTAGGATCACGAAATTCCACCTGATAGGAGTACTACTGTCTGTTAGATAAGATTCTGACTGCAGTTCATTAGTTGATTATGAAGCGCCGCCAGTGCAGCAACCTCCTACTCAACTCAAGCTAGCCCCTTTTTTTTCCTCTGCGTGGATCACCACATGGAGCTAGTAGTTTAATCAGACCTTTGTAATTAACCAAGAAAGATTCCTACTTTCTCCGTTGGCTCAGCTTTGTTCAAATATTCATGTATTTACACACTAAAAATAGCTCATTTCCCCCTCTCCCCTCTCTCGTTCTGCTACAGTAGTTGCGCGCCTCCTCAAAGAAACCGGGCCGACCCAAAGCCAATCTCGCCGGCGCCGCCGGTCGAGATGGGTGGAGGGGAGGCGCCGGAGTACATAGACTAGCTAGGAGTAGTGGCTTTATGCCAGTAGGGGGCTTGATGCCCAGTAGTGCGAGTGGTGGAGGAGATCTGCCCGCCTGGATCTCGTCCGATCTAGGGTTCTTCCTCCTCTCTATGCTTCTACGGTGGTCGGAGGTGGGAGTAGAGAGGAAGACAGCCACTCAGCTCAATAAGGAAGTGGCGGCGAACCACCTTCTGCAGATCGACTGCGGCCGGAGGCGTTTTTCCCTGGCCGGCCTCGGCGGCGAGGGGGGAAAAGCGTACCTGCTTGCGACCAATGGCGTCATCGAGCTCCTAGCCGGCCATGGAGGCGAGGAGGATCACAATTGCGCTAGATCTTCGTCGATTGCTGCAGAGTGGCCTTATCTGCGCTGCTTCTGGTGCTGCGGCAGAGGCTGCTCCTCTTGGTCGGCCGTGGAGGCGAGAGAGAGGACAGCGAAGACGACGCTGCTGCGCACTGGAGGCGGTGCCGTATCTACATCAACTATCCCTGGTGGTCTCTCTTCAAGCGCAAACACGCAGCTGCCGCCATGGCCGCTGTGATCTGCAGCCAACGCGACAGCTAGTTCTCTGCCACCAAGTCGGAGGCAACTCCCTGTCCCCACTGGAGCTCGACGCCTGCTTGTAGCCAAGGGATTCGTTCCCGACGGCGAGCGGGTTGCCAGTGGGGGTGGGTTCTCGCCGGACGGAAGAGTTCGAGCTCCTTCTCTCCTTTCCTTGGCGGCAACGCTTCGAGGATGCCGGCGAGCGACGACGGTGCCGCTCCAGGACCTGATTGCTTTTCCATATTTTTTCTGGGGTGTTCTTTGTAAAGTTACAAGCCTTATCCTCTAATATTAGGTTCTTTAGGGCGAGTTCTGCTAGGGGCATGTATGCATATTGTACCCGTCTCCTGTTTCTTTAATATATTACCACCTCCTATTTTTTAAAAAAAATACACACTAAAACAGTAAAACGTGTCTAGATAAAATTAGGTCAAGTAATTTAACACATAATGGATATCTTCCATTCTCATATATTTAATATACTTTCTCCGTCCTAAAACTAGTTGATTAAATTTATCTAGATACGATTATATCTAGACATGTTTTTGGTAAGTAGATACATCTATACTAGAAAAAGTTGAGCTAATTATTAGGACAGAGAGTATTTCATTTCTAAATTTAAATATATCTATGCCACCGTGGTGATAAAATAATAGCGTTGTCGCAATGACATGTCATGCTGTCACTGCGCAGTTCGTGCATGTGCAGATCGATTCTTCAACTTGCAAGTGTATCTTCATTCTTCAGGCAGCGTTTGTGTCAGCTTGTCTGCAAGCGTGCCAAGAAGCACAGGTTAGGTTCAGGTATCCCCCCTCGCTGTCTTTCACCCCTCTAATTTGGCAGTGTTGGAAAGAGAGAGGAGGTAGAGAGTAGAGACGTTTGGTGTGTGGTGACGCTGTTGTTATCAGTAGAAGTTTTTTCACAGTTGAGACGAGTTTTCCTTCTTTTCGGGATCTGGCTATGCCATAGACGAAGATAGAGACACAACGCTAGTCATTCCCGGCAGCGCTAACCGATTCTCAGCTCGAATAATTGGGCTGGCTTCACTAGCTAATGCTAAACAAATATCAACCTGTCTGCCATTGACGGCAAGGCAGCGCCGGCCGGCGTGCAAGTGCAGCCGTGCGGAGGACGAGACGAACAACCGTTGGCGGCGTGGATGCAGAATTCCAATTGTTTATTCCCAAGAGGACATTTGTTATTTTAGGGCCAGATTCTTCTGACAGAGCGGCAATGTGTAAGTATATGGCGAACATAAACCATAAAATATGCTAATTGGAGCATTATTCGTAGATCACAAGATCAAGATCAACTGTAGAGACATTTTCTTGAAATAAAAATTACTGTAAATTTTACGCAGCAACTGGTCGTAAGCTATCTATTCTACATGGGATCTCACCTGAATTGCCCCCATCTTACCTCAGGGAGTTGTTAATGTGCCTTAGATGATTTACAACTTTAGATCGTGCCGTTGGTGACTACAATGAACTATCCATGTGGCTAAGATCCCTCACGGCCTAGACAAGACGATGTACCACTGAGCTAATAGTCGATCGTGCGAGCCTCCCAAAGAACAATAATCTCACAAGCTTGGTCACCCCAAAAGAAAGAAGACTTCCACAAACAAATTTATTTTAGACATAACTGCCTTGTTTTGGGTTTGAAGAAGTGTAAACGCAAAATACCTGGTAACTATAAGCATTAGATCTCCATGAAACGAGATGATCTAGCCGCACCTTTCAATATGGCTATCTTGTTACGACTTCAAGCCGGTTGCAAGCTTACACTTAGGTGTCCTGCTCCTTACGATTAAGTGACTTCAAACATGGCCAATTCCTATAGTGTGACATGGAGTGTGTACGAGGCTCGGTAACGATTCATAGCAGTATGGGTGTTATTAGTGATTCACGCTTCATGCAAGCTGAGTGCTGCAACTTGGAATCTAAACTAAGGACGGGCTCTTAGAATTAGCTCACCCTCGAGTGATCACGACCGTTTGTCATGCCATTGTGGTACATGTCCTAGCCATTGTAGCTCCTATAGTGTGACTCTCACAAGATCGTGACCCTTCACCCAACAAGCTATAGCATTGCACGGGTCGAGTTGCACACCACCTAGTATCTATCGTTTAATGCTAGGATTACTATAGCTAGGGTATCTAATCTCATTTGCTCCAATAAATTTCGTGTCTCGGTGTCAGTGTCAGCCTAGCATAGTTCTTTCGTCGTTGGTGTTCTTTTTCCTATCGCAAAGCATTTCATTGCTCCCCCAGAAATTTCCTCCCCTATCATAGTTGAGCTTTGTAGTTTCAACCTTGCGACAAACGTTGCTACAAAATAGTAATAAACCAGTTTCAAGAACATTGCCACAAGTGCATTGCCATCGGATCTCATTTCCACATGGGCTTGTTTCACATACATTTCAATGTTCAGGGTGGCACCCTTAGTACCTTGCCGTTGGTGTTGGTGTTGGAACCGGTGCCTGACCAAGATGGAGGAATTGTTATTCCTACACAACGTAGATTCTGCCACCGTCTCGCTACTTCCAGTGGCGAAGACAGCAAGATGAACCTCTGGGTTAGTCTCATTGCATATCAAGGCCATTAAATATATATTATTACCTATAAATTCAATGGGTTATAATGAAAAAGTTATGGGATCAGTTGCCCAACTTGAAAACCTAGCAAGCCCCGTGAGAGGTTAGCTCGAGTTGGTGGCTGTCCCTCTACGGAATAAGAATTTGCCATGTGTGCTAGTGCCTATGGATCTTTTCCTTTTTTGAAAACCTGGCCCTAGCCAAACTCTTTGCACTTTGCATGAATTGTTTGGTTCATGAATTGTTATTCCACGGCGCCGATGCCGCAACCGTCTCGCTACCGCTAGTGGTGAAGACAGCGGCATGAACCACTGGGTTAGTCTCACTGCGTATCGAGGCCATTACGTAAATATATACTAACTATAAATTTAAAGGGTTATAGTGTGAAAAGTTATGGGATCTACGGCCCACTTGAAAACCTATCCCTAGGGAGAATGACTAGATAGTCAGGTGGTTAGCTTGAGTTGGTGGCTTCCCCGCATCTCTATGGGATAATAATTCGCCCTGTGTGCTAGTGTGCTAGTACCTATATGATTTTTTTTTCTTTAAGGAAAGCCTGGCCCTAGCCATGGAAAGGGCAAAAATAGTTCAAGAGACCGTTTGATTCATGATTCCAAGACACAAGCAAGGATAGTAAAACAGTAAGTCATAATTTACATACATTTGAGTTCTACGTGACATTGCTTTCAGCGAAGTTTGTTTGGGCGCACCACATGAATAACATCGGATTTTTACCACGAGGTTATTTTAGATGGAAAGTTTCTTATAGAACATACAGTGCAGCGTGGAATTCATAGAAACAATTCTTGTGGTTTCACTAGTACGAATCAAACAACCTAGCTACTTCAGATTTTTCCTAATCCAGTTCTCTAAAATATGATGAAATCCCTTTGAAATCAGAAACACCCCCTAAAGAAAACAAAAAAACAGCGAGGAGCCGCGATTCCTCAAACACTCCGACGCCTAGAATGCCATCATCAAAGGTGGGAGAAGCAGCAAAGCTACGCAGAGTTATCCAAAGGTGAAATGACATGACTCTGCTAGTTTTGTCCGTATAACGACAATTTCAACGCCGTAGATTAGTTTAAACTGGGTTGATTAGGTGCGCCCGGTTAATGTCTTATCTCTTGCGACTAAAATGTGACCCACACGCTTCATAAAATACCACTGACCCACGTACACAGACTCTCTCTCTGTACATCATCATTAGCCCCCAAAATCAGATGGGTCAGACGCCACATTATGGCGCCAATTGCCGTCGTTTTCCGACGTGGCGGGAGGTGAGCACTTGGAAAGGCTGCCGCGGCACGCATGGTGTGCCGGGTGCCGACGGTGGAGAATGGAAAAAAAGACATAGAGAGGAGGAAGAGAAGCAAACAAATCCAAACCGGCCAAGGAACGGAAAGGAAACGGTCTGACGGCAAGACGATACAATTGCAACGCGCTTCGTCGTCGCTGTCTGTCTGAGGATTTATTTCATCTTTCTTCTTCTGGCCTTATGTGTTTTTATAGCAGTGGTCTGGTTCAAACATAGACAATTCACCTACAACGAGTTGTTAGCATAAAGCCACCACTTTTAAGTATTTTTTTTATTTGTATACAAAATTCATGTCCCTTAGACAGAAATTTATCACATTTTACCTAGGTTTTTCTCATAAAACACAAAACTCGCTCTAAACGTGAATTAGTTCTGATAGTCCGGGCCCAACCACCCGAGCTCATGGCTCCGGCGAGCAGAGGAGATGGGCGGCGAGGGACCTTGATGTCTTCTACTCCAACGTCGGCGTTGAGCACGTCGTCGCCTTCTCCAACGACGGTGACGTCTTTTGGACATGGTCAGGGCTCCTAGGTCGTCCAAGCCAGGAGCACGGGGATACGGGTCGGGCGTCGACGGTGGTCTAGCCGGTGTGGAGGGGCTGGCTGCTAGCAGGGATGCCCGATGGCGCTGGAAGGAGGCGGGATTGGTCGGTGTGCCAGAGGGGCAGCCACCCTCGGCCATGTGGTAGGCGAGGACGAATGCGGATAAGAGATATTGACTTTTTGATATTTTTAGGTTTTTTCATTGTGCTGGCATTTGGGATCCTGTCCACCGTAGGAAATTACTGCCACGCCAGGCTTACAGGTGAGGCCAAACTGTCAGGATCTTTGTCAATTCATGTTTAGAGCGAGTTTGGTGTTTTATAGTAAAATCTGAAAGATTTCTTTCCGTGAAGCGAAAAACAGCAGCAAGATATGTATTTTGTCTGAAAAGTGGTTGTTTTATGCTAACGACCCTAGAAGGCTGCGATTTCTGCTCGCATTTCTCACACACATGAGAACAATGAGATAAAATGGACCAATCATCTGAACACTTATTTCAATTTTCGGATGTTGAATCTAGTTTATAGTAGCAGTGGATGATGGTCAATCATTGAATCTAGGCGACCGGGCACCGGCGAATTGGCCGGACGCCGGTGCACCTCCCAAAGGTCGACAGCAAATCTACCTGCCATTCAGCACCCTTGCGCTGGGCCGATGGAATCTGTCGCTGTGTGCATAGCGCTGAACTGGTACGGTTCGTCGTCACACACACGCGCCCAAATTACAAAACTTGTGAAAACCGAAAACGACTGGAAAATTAACAAAAGAAAATTTGATAAGTAAACTAAAGATAAGGACCCGCGGTTTTGGAAGCGAGCACACACAATGACATCACTCGAGTGTGAGAGAGAAGCAGCTGAGAGCTGAGAGCCCTTCTTTAAGATCACGACCCGTTGGCCGTTGCCCGATCCCACACCCCTCTCTTCCTCTCTGGTCTTCCTCTCGCCCGGCGGTTTGTGCCTAGTGGTGTGCCCTGGCACTCAAGAGAGCAAACCTTAGGTACTAACTGAGCAGCAAAACCCCCCCCCCCCCCCCCCCCCCCTGTTTCTTTGCTCTCTTCTGCGAGCTGATCCGTGGTTCTTCTCGATCACAAGCATCATCAGGAGTTTGGGAACTGAATTGTTGCGTCTGTGTGCCTGCCGAGCAATACCCTGCGTCTATTCTCGAGATGTTTCTGAGGTCCAAGGTCCAGGAGATGATCCTGAGGAGGAGGTCCAGATCGATGAGCGGCGCGCAGCACGCCGGCAACCCGTCGACGGCTCCGTGCCTGGACACCGGCTACAAGGCTCATGCGCCGTCGTTCGCGTCGCCGAGGCTGCTGCATTCGGCGTCCCTCCCGGCCGGCAGCTGCGCCACGGCCGGCGCCGGGAGCCCCATGCGGCACTCCGACGCGATGGCCTACTCAATGAGCCCAACCTCCGTGCTCGTCGCGTCGGCGGCCTTCGGGGTGGCCGGCGCCGATCGTGGCGGCGGCAGCGGTAGTAGCAGCAGCAAGCGCCGGCCCTGGTGCCACGGCTGCGCGGGCACGCACGGGCTCGCCGACGCGCTCGACTGCGCCCACGATGGCCAGGAGCGGAGGAGGAGCATCCTCGCGGGGCGCGTCAAGGCGCAGGCGCCGGCTCTTGTAAGGTCCCGCTCCCTCGACCGTCGCGTGGAGTTCGGGGTCAAGAACAAGAGCTCCTGGCTGCCGCTGCGCGCCGGCAGCCGTACGGAACAGGAAGAGGCCACGTCGGCGCAAGAGGAGACAGAGATGGAGCCGTCGTCGGAGGACTACACCTGCGTCATCTCGCGAGGGCCGAACCCGAGGACGGTGCACATCTTCGGCGACCGCGTCGTCGAGGGCGACCACCGGGAGAGCTCGGCGTGGCACATAAACCTACCTGTGGAGATACCGGCTTCTTAAGCTTGAGCTTGTGAATAAAACAGTTTTTAGGGCTCAGGAGCAATATTAGGTATGCTCTTGAAAACGAGAGAGGATTTACGGTTTTTTTTAATGGTAGTAACATGATGTTCAAAAATAATCTTACACATGTTCTTACATTTGTGGAAAGTTTTGGTAAAATTGACGTTCAAATTAGGATGCCAAAAAAAAAACAAATTTGAAGATGTATCTTGTAATAATAAGAGCTCATTTGAATCATAGAAAAAGGAAAATCATAGTTCGTAGTAAAAGCGATTGAAATGTCATGCCTACTTGAATCCGATGGGAAGATGAAATGTATTTAATTATAGCAAAGGGATTTTTCAACAGGTATGACCTAATTCTTAGTTGGGAGAGATTTTGAGTGGTTTACATTGTGAGCTTTTCTACTCCCACTAAAGGTGTGAGAAGAGAAGAAGCCCTAGTGTACTTCCCCTCCTCCACCGCCTCTCGTCTTTTCCTGTATGTTGACTCGGATGTTGTTTGCGCCCCACTACCAGCACTATATTAACGCCGACGTGAACCCTGATTGGTACACCGCAAGAGATTACATGTCTCCATAATCTAGCTCCGCCGCTCGGATCTTCCACGTCCTTTCTTGTAGCGTACACCGAAGCATGAGAGAGTAAGCCTCTAGAACCCCGTCTCTCGTAGACCTGTAAGGGTGGGAGGCGATCATGTTTTTAGGGAGCGCTCTAGCGCGACTACTGGCAGCACGACGATGTCCAACGTCCACTACATCTCTATGTCTTCTATCTGTCAAATCTAGCTAGAGTTTATAGTTTACCGTTTTGAATAGATGTGATCATCTTGATATGATTTATTCATCTATTATGTTAGTCTTTATGATAATTTTAATTACTGTTTCTATAGTCATGCTTTGTCTACTAGTTATTTCACTGCTAGAAATCGCAAATAGCCCTAGGGCTGCATACCCTAGGTGAAAAGGGAAAACCTCTAGGGAAGCCAATCCCCTAGGGTATACTCTAAGGAAACATCCGAGAGTCATATTGGTGGATTAAATTATACGATCATTCGCTTATATATTCAACAATTAGAAGGCATCGTTGATGTTATGTACCATCAGAATTTGAGATAGCGGAAGGAAGAAATGTATTGCCAGATTGTAACACTATAGATTCAGCAACCATTTTTCTTCTTGTATCAGGCTGTGCCATGGAGGCTGCTTAGAGCATCTCCAGTCGCGTCCCCCAAAGCGTCCCCCAAAGGGATTTGGGGCGCGCCGGACAAAAAAAGCGTTCCAGCCGCGTCCCCCAAAGCCCATTTTTGTCCGGCGCGGCCCGATACGGTGTCCGGCGCCCCGAGCCCGTCCCCGTCCCACGGGGGACGCTCCGGGGACGCCGGACACAACGAAAAGCGAGGCGAACCGACGCGGGGCCGACCCGTCAGCGGCACAGGAAAAATTCGTCTCACACTCCCGCCAAATCCCGCCGCTCCCGCCAAATCGCGCCTATACCCCGCGCACAGGCCTCCCAAAACATATCCCGCCGCCGATTCATTTCTCCTATCCCGCCGATTTCTTTCTCCCTCCCGCCGTCCACCCGCCGCCGCTACCCTCTCTACATGGCGCCGCCGACAGCCCCCAAAAAGATGGCGAAGAAAGCGGCCAAGAAGCCGCCGGGCAATGGGACGAAAGGGGCGACAACGCCGTTCGCGAAGCCGCGGAAGGCGCCGGCTGCAAAGAAGAAGCCTGAAGGATGGACCGACGATCAATGGCAGCAAGATTGCCTGCGCCGGAAGCTATCGACGGCGGAGCGGAAAGGACAGAGGGCGGCGGAGCTGGAGAAGAAGGCTCAGGCGGTGCGCCAACACGTAATGGCCGGGTGTATCGCCGCCACCAACGCGAGCCCATGGAGTACCTCCGTGCCGGTGTACGTTCCGGGAGTGATCTCTCCGTCGCAAGCCGCCTTCTACAACGACGGCCCCTCCGCCACTCCCGGGTGCGTGACGCCTAACTTGTCGCCGCACTACCAGGATGCGCTGCCGCACGGCGGCTTCAACCCCAACAACCTCTACTCCCCGGCGTACGAGCAGCGCGAGCCAGGACCCGGTCCGGACGGCGACCCTTTCACCGGCCGCAGGGGTCCGCTCGAATACGACGGCGCCGGTGCTGAGGAGGACGACGGGGTTGAGGTGGAGGACGACGAGGAAGAGGACGGGGTGGAGGACGACGAGGAGGACGAAGAGGGCGGCGAGGAAGAGGACGACGAGGGTGCCGGTGACGATGATCTCGTGGAGGTAGACGCGGACGGCGTGAGGACGAAGAAGAAGAAGAAGAAGAAGAAGAAGAAGAAGAAGAAGGCATCGGGCACACGAGGCCCGAAGTGGACGGTTCTGGAAGATCTTTGTCTGTGCGAGTCGTGGGCGACGGTGAGCCATGACTCCATCATCGGCGCCAACCAGAAAAGCGGGAAGTATTGGGCGACATGTCCCTGCTGAGAACGTCGACAGAGGGAATGTCTCCCCGGACGCGAGCGGCGCACAACTTCTTCAAAGGCCAGATCCTCGACGACATCGAAGCCAAAATGGCGGCGGCGGACGCGGCGGCCCTGGCCGCGGCATCGGCGGCAGCGGCAGCGCAGCAAGAGCAGGCTGACGCGTCTTCTACTGCTACACCTGCGTCGGCCTCTGCGTCGGCGACGGAGCAGACGCACCATGCACAGCAACAGGCAGATCGCGACGATGTCACCGTGCTCGACGGGCCGGCGTCGACTCAGGATACGACGCCGTCTCCCAACCCCTTCCCCTTCTTCTAATTTGCATGCACCACCGGTCTGTAATATGATCGCGCGCCCAGTACTTTGATCGATCGCCGCTACTCTGATCGCGACGAATCGGCGGGAACGATCTCTTTTGAATGCATCTACTTGAATTTCTGATTGGGGGCGGCGTTTGGGGGACGCGGCTGGGAGCGACGTCCCCCAAACGCGGCACGAATGAAACACGTCCCCCAAACGCTCGATCCGGCGCGGTTTGGGGGACGGTTTGGGGGACGCGACTGGAGATGCTCTTAAGGCAATCTGCTTCAGTCGAAATGCCGCAATGTTTGTTATTTTGAAGTTCATAAACTGTTGTGAGCTGCGACTTAAATGTTCTTGACCAAAGAATAATATTGTAATGTAATTATGTCAGAAAACGCGAGCTTATCATAACATACAAATCCGGTTCAACCTACACCAAAAGTCGCCGGTCCAAGATAATCAATTGCACGTATCGCAACCGTGTATATAATAATTAACAATCAGATGAGTTCGTTTTCGCAACGCATCAAACTGCTGCGGCTCTTAGGCCCCGTTCGGTATGGAGGAAAACTGCAGGATTTTCGAAGGAATACTGTTCACGCAGGAATTTTTTCCTTACTACCATTCGGGATGCAGGAAACATCTACAGTTTTCCAAAGGAAAATCTCATCTACAGTGGCAATTTCACGGGATTGAAAACATGCGCCCAGACCCCATGTTTTGGTGGAAGACCGAGGCAAGGTGCTGTGAATCAAATTAAAAAATGCCACCGTGTTTGCCTCGATGAGGTAGGAGCCATTCAGTCCAATAAAAAACTGAACAACCTGGTTGCGACCAAATAAACTACTGCTGAATGTACTATTCACACAAGCTGAAATAGTACGGACTCTTGATTGCTTCACCGTCGTGATCTCGAGTGACCGATGGATCGTTGGAGGGCGTGAGAGGAATCCGGGCCTGGCCGTTGTCTCTTTGCCGTGACACGACCGCCGATATGACGGCGGCGTGGACAAGGCTCTTCTCTGTTCCTCTGCTCAGCGACGCCAAATCAAAAGTTTCCGTGCAATCATCACCTTTCATCTCAGCGTGTACGAGCGGCTGCCGCACATGTCGTGTCTTGCGATCGAAGCGAGAATATTTCCTGGCTCAGCTCGCAGGTTTGTCGCCTACGCATCATCTGGCATCCACGGGTGGTGTCATGTACAAACCAATGCATGCATATATTGTACAGTTGCAACTTGCACTATATGAATAGCTTTGTCGCAGGATCTTTTGTGCAGGACAGACATTTTTTAAATTTTTGGATCAAACTATGCAGATGTATAATACACAACATAATATATATCTCAGATTATTTTGCATTTTTTGAAAATTCAGAACTGTGACATCTGACAATGGGGTGTTGCTGCAACTAGTTGCAATTTATAGTTTTCTCGTGCACATAAGAAGCTTCGCCCGACTTCGCTGATGGAGCTGTGAGAAAGGGGGTGTCTTCAGCTCCCACCGTCGTGAGATTATCCAAGGCTTTAATTGTAATTTTAAAACTCTTTGTATTAAATAAGTGTTACAACTTTATCCGGATATGACTATCACACTTAATTCAGAATGAATATAGCAGAAACTCAATTCGGCCCTCGGATGCGTATGATCCCTCTAAAAAAAGTATTTCGAAGTGTCAAAAAAATATGACATTAAAATTTACATATACATCTTCATAATATATGTGTGTTCGCCAACTTTCGCAAAAAACGATATTTTGTACTCTATGTAAAAAAAAGAAAATTTTATCTTGTGATAAGCCTTTGTTTTAGCACCGCATTTTGTATTTTTTACACACGCCACACGACAAGTCGATTTTTCTTGTAACGACTTTGGGAGCACATGAAGATGTATGTGCAGATTTTTTGTTTTAAATTTTTTGACATTTCAAAATGTGTCTAACATGCATTTCAAAATAAAGGGAACATATGCTCCCATGTGCCAAAACATCACTCCTTGAATATAGTATTTTTTGAAAAAAAAATGTACTGCTATGAATAGTTATCAACATATTAGTGTACTTCTTCGGAGAAGAGTGAGACGAACAATAGTACTTGAGAAATTTACATTTGGTACACGCGTACTCAACAGTATTTGTATATGCCCTTCGTCGACATATAAGTTTAATTTAGTCTTCCCTTAAGTCAACCATTATTAAACTTGACCAAAATTCTACTCCAAATCAGCAACACAAAATTGTACTAGAAAAATATCAACATTTGTAACACTAAATTAGTATCATTAGATTCATCTTATATTGTACTACCTTCTTTCCATATTAGTTGTCGTAGCTTTGATATATCTATAAAATGTATCTAGAATCTAGACACATCCAAACCAACAACAAGTATTATGGAACGAAGGGAGTAGTTTCATACTCTCTCCCTCGGTTGATGCAACAAAAAAATTAAATAAGCGAACGTACACACTAAAGTACATCTAGACACATGATATTTGTGTTGAATCTGAACAAAACCGTGTCAACTAATTTAGAGCGAAGATGTCAATATTTTATTATTTTCGTAAAAGTTGATCAAACTTCAAAAAAATATATTTTAAACGAAAGCTAAAGTTACATTTATTCACGAATGGATTGTCATGGTGTGTGAGTGTGATGTGCCTGTTTGCGTCCTATACCAAAAAAACATTTAATAATGTTCAAACGGGACGTGGCGAAGTATTAAGCATGGACATGACAACTTCTTCCGTGAACGTAAATCGCTAAGAATTAATTACCCGGGGCCAGAGTACGACGGGTGCCAATCAAGGGAACCTGCCTACCTAAGAACCCTATCCAGATGGCTATATTACGGAAAGATGCAAAGGGGAACACGGTTGATGAGATGGATAAGAGTTCTCCACAAGAAAGCCTAAAATTCCCACGGATGGTCAAACCATCATCATGCTGATTGCTGCTTTTGTGCTCCGGGCATTTCTAGTTTTTTCTTCTTTTTTTTTTCAAGATGTAAACAATATTATATCCTCTTTAATCTGGCCGATTCCGAAGCTCTCTAGTTGCATGTGTGTTAGAAACGATTATTTGGATCTAGGGTGTCAAGTGGGATCCCATCTAAGTCCCACTTGTAGTGAATTTTGTTTTTTAGTGTAAATTTTAAAACTAAATTATAATTTTTTAAAATTATCTAAATTTAAACTAGAAAATAAAATAATATAATATAAATGAAATCCCGGTGGGATCCCACCTTGACACCTTATTCGGATCGTGAACTTCGCTTGCATGTCTTGGTTCTTCCGTTGCATGTGCAAGGATTTTGGGCGAGTTTTGTCATGTAGTCCTAGTCTCCACTATCCGTCCGATCGGAAACCGGTGGATGATCGAGGACGAGAAAAACTTATAGAAAATCCACTATCAGATATAGCATGCCGTAGTACTCTTTCTGTTTTAGATGAACTAATAATTAATTAAGCGCCGTCACTGGAACAACGGCCTACTCAACTGATCAAGCTCTTCTTTTTTCCTTGCGTGTATCACACATGGAGCTAGTTTAATCTGGCCTCGCCCAGCTGTTCTTTCTCTATTCAACTGTTCAGCATGTCGTTTTTGTCCCTTCTCTAATCAACCGATAAATAATTTCATACTCGTTGTCATATATCCAATCCCACGGTCGTGTCCTTGGTGACAAAAAATATGTTCAGAGTGACCTGTCATGTTGTCACTGCACTGTTCGTGTATGTGCAGATCGTTCCTGCAACTTGCAAGAGTATATCTTCATTTTATTCCTCAAGCCGCGTTTGCGTCAGCCAGTGCGCAAGTGCACCGAGAAGAACAAGTTAGGTTCAGGCATCCCTCCCTCCCTATCTATCGTCCCTCGGAGAACGGTTCGCTCGGCTCGCTCTCGCCCCCGCGCGGGCGAGAGGGATCCAACCCTAGCGCCGCCGCCCGCCCTTCCTTCTCCTCCCCTCCCCTCCGCCGCCGCCCGCGCGTGCTGCCGAGCGTTGCTCGTGCGGTGCCGCCGGCGGCGGCCGGCCATTTCGCGCGCGTGGCAAGGAGGCGCGGCGCTCGGCGCCCGCGGCGGTGTCCCTAGGCTAGGTGCTGGTCCGGCGCGGCCGGGTGGCTCTCGAGGCGGAGGTGCTGCTCCTTGGCGGCGGGGCAGCAAGGTGGCTTGACGGCAGATGGCCGGTCGCTGGCGGGCGGCTGGCCGCGCCCTCCCGGCCCAGATCTGGGCCCTCTGGGCCCCATCTGGGTTGGGGTGGGCGGCCTCAGGCCCGGGTGGTGCTCCCTGGAGGTGGACGTGGGGCGTCGACGGGATGGGTGGTGGCGGCGTTGCTCGCCGACCAGCTGCAGCGTGGCGGCGGAAACTTTACGGGCCAAGCGGGCCTGGCCGGGCCAGTAGGGTCTCGGTGTGTTTCTGTTGGCACGTCCGGGAAATCACTCAGCATACTATATTCATTGTGTCAGCTAGTGGTTTTCTTGCAAAAATAAATCCTCGAAAAAGGAAGATGACCTATGAAACCATAGCAGATATAAGAAGACCACAGTTGGTATCAGAAGATCACAGATGGTATAGGATCAATACTGCGAGATAAAGTAGAAGATGTCCCGACCAATTGGTCAAAACCTATAATTGAGTACACTTTTAGATAACAAATAGCCACAAGTAGTTCATCATTTGATTATTTGTAACAAGAAGTTGTGAACAAATAAAATCTTTTCAGCCAAATAGTTATGACCTACAAACATTTAGTAGAAGGATTCACATTGGATGTCCACAATTGAGTGGATACACCACAGATATTCTTCGCGAGATCTTACAAGAGTACAACCCATAAGCTAGACCTATACCAATATTCTAACCATGGGTCCAATGGTTGGAAGGAAAGGAGTTGAAGACCATAAGAAAACTCCAAGGGGTAGAGTAAAGATTGAGTAGGATGTACAATGACTCAATACTTCGAGAAAAGATAGATGATGAAGGTCTGAACTGAAAGGAAGTTCGATCTTATTTTCATCAGATTATCGAACATTACTTTTAGAAGGATGTCAGACCAGAAGCCGAGGTCTATACCTCGAGGAAGTAAGAAGTGGACTATAACTTGAGAAAGTGAGTAGTATTTACTCAGAAGTACGAAAGCTCAAGTAAGTCAAGCATAAAGAAGTTGGACGAAGAAAATACCGCAGGCTCAATAAAGCTCAAGATGACCAAAGACCGAAGAAGTTTGACATACCAGAACTAAATACTATTTGAAAGATTCCTTTCATGGAACCTAAAGAACCCAAAATAGTTATAGGTATCAACCATAATCCACGATTGGACAGACTAAATGAGTCTAATCCATTCTTAGGGAAATAAACCATCAAAACCATTTCCATGGTAAGTAACTTACGAAGTACCATTATTGCAGTTCTGGTAGTAAGGGAAAACAAAGACCTATTTTACCAATTAGGAGTATGTTATCAAATTAGCCTTCAGTTAAGACTAGCAGCACCAGAAGAAGTACCAATTATTGAATCTTCAATGAGAAAGGAAACAAGATTATGATATAGAAATCATGAAATTGAAAGAAGAAGCCATGGTTCAGAGACATAACCTATTGGATTCCCGGAAGAATCTGGACAAGGGATATATTCAAATATATCCAGCAAGATCACCACGGAGTTCGAGAAAAGAAGTAGTCTGCACAAGTCAGATCCACACTCCGGAAACGTGAGAGAGTTTAAACTTCGAGGACGAAGTTCAGTTTAAGGGGTAGAGACTGTAATATCCCAGGATTTGGGGTTACAAAAATAGAGGAAACAGATGTGTGCATTGCATTCATGCATAGAAAATCCGGGGAATTTTCGCTCTTTAAAAGTAAAACAGTCACAGCAACTGAAGTTTCACTTGACCTTGGTGGAATTGAAGTAGCTCATCAAGTCAAGCGCTATAAACCTCAATGTGACCTTTGCCAAAACCTTGTTTTGGGTAGATATAATTTGATCTAAGGGGTTAGATCAAATTGAATCAAAACTAACACAATAGCACTTTAATCAATGATCAATTGCTTGATCTTATAAAAGATCATAACATGGTAATCCTTACCATAACATATGAACGTCTATTCAATTACAAATCAAGTAACAATAAAATGGAGAAACTATTCTAGACTTATCTTTTCCATGTCTTAAACAAATCTATGTTCCTACCATGAATCTCATGGTATTCATTTTACTTCATTCTTGGAATCATGACAAGGAGATCAACCCTAGGAATATATATTATTGTCTATTCCAAATTATTATACATCAAACCTAGAGAGGTGAGAGTTCTATATTATTAGAGAAGCAATGACAAACTTTGAGCTAAACCTTAGATATATATCCATGTATTCAAATCATCATCTTTAAGAGAAACCCTAGGATATTATTCAAGACATTCCCTAGAGAGAGAAACCATTTATGTTAAACATAGATATTGATGATCACATCATTCTCTATGGACCCTAACCTTAGGTTAGTATTGAAGTCCTTCCCAAATGAGAGAGACCACTCATATCAATCTTAGCTTTACCTATTTAAGAATCAAGGACAATCTTTGAACTAAAGTATTAGGAGATAAACCATTTCATCTTGGAGTGGTGAGATAATCTAGGATCAAATGGAATAAAACTATACCCATGAATGGTGAAGTAAAGTAGAGATTAATTCAACTAAGTATCTAGGTGGAGACTCAACCCTTTCATACCTAATGAAATCTTGTGAATACACCACAAATCCTAGGATAATCCATTCCTATATGAGAGAGCTCAAGCCATGGTGTTACACTCAAGTTAGTTGAGGCAACACTTGGATTTGAGGGAGAGAACTATCCATATACCCAGATGATTATATCATCATTCCCTGGAAAGAACCCTAAGTAATATCTCAGGCATTCTCCTGGGATATAAACTATTGAGGCAACCATAATAGTCCCATCCAAGAAGGTAAATTAGAAGTACTATACCCTAGTTGATCAAGACAATGCTTGATCATGGAAGTGAGAAACCCATTTCATGAGAGATACCTTAGGAAGCCAAATCTTGATCATTATAAATTGAGTAATGATCATAAACCTTAGAACTTGAGGTAAAAGATATTAAGGAAGAGTTGATCATGTCTAATCCATGATCAAACCTTGGAGATATTGATACGTCTCCAACGTATCTATAATTTCTTATGTTCCATGCTAGTTTTATGACAATACCTACATGTTTTGCTCACACTTTATATCATTTTTATGCATTTTCCGGGACTAACCTATTAACAAGATGCCAAAGCGCCAGTTCCTGTTTTCTGCTGTTTTTGGTTTCAGAAATTCTACACAGGAAATATTCTCGGAATTGGACGAAACAAAAGCCCACGACCCTATTTTCCATGGAGTGTTCCAGAAGTCCGAGGGAGAGACGAAGAGGAGCCACGAGGCGGTGATGCGTGCAGTTGACACACGTCCGTTGGGAACCCCAAGAGGAAGGTGTGATGCATACAGTAGCAAGTTTTCCCTCAGTAAGAAACCAAGGTTATCGAACCAGTAGGAGTCAAGGAACACGTGAAGGTTGTTGGTGACGGAGTGTAGTGCGGCGCAACACCAGGGATTCCGGCGCCAAGGTGGAACCTGCACAACACAATCAAAGTACTTTGCCCCAACGTAACAGTGAGGTTGTCAATCTCACCGGCTTGCTGAAAACAAAGGATTAACCGTATAGTGTGGAAGATGATGTTTGTTTGCAAAGAACAGTAAAGAACAAGTATTGCAGTAGATTGTATTTCAGATGTAAAGAATGGACCAGGGTCCACAGTTCACTAGTGGTGTCTCTCCCATAAGATAAATAGCATGTTGGGTGAACAAATTACAGTTGGGCAATTGACAAATAAAGAAGGCATAACAATGCACATACATATATCATGATGAGTACTATGAGATTTAATCAGGGCATTACGACAAAGTACATAGACCGCTATCCAGCATGCATCTATGCCTAAAAAGTCCACTTTCAGGTTATCATCCGAACCCCTTCCAGTATTAAGTTGCAAACAACAGACAATTGCATTAAGTATGGTGCGTAATGTAATCAACACAAATATCCTTAGACAAAGCATTGATGTTTTATCCCTAGTGGCAACAGCACATCCACAACCTTAGAACTTTCTCACACACGTCCTGCATTCAATGGAGGCATGAACCCACTATCGAGCATAAATACTCCCTCTTGGAGTTACAAGTATCAACTTGGCCAGAGCCTCTACTAGCAACGGAGAGCATGCAAGAACATAAACAACATATATGATAGATTGATAATCAACTTGACATAGTATTCCATATTCATCGGATCCCAACAAACACAACATGTCGCATTACAAATAGATGATCTTGATCATGATAGGCAACTCACAAGATCTAACATGATAGCACAATGAGGAGAAGACAACCATCTAGCTACTGCTATGGACCCATAGTCCAGGGGTGAACTACTCACACATCAATCCGGAGGCGATCATGGCGATGAAGAGACCTCCGGGAGATGATTCCCCTCTCCGGCAGGGTGCCGGAGGTGATCTCCTGAATCCCCCGAGATGGGATTGGCGGCGGCTGCGTCTCTGGAAGGTTTTCCGTATCGTGGCTCTCGGTACAGGGGGTTTCGCGACGAAGGCTTTAAGTAGGCGAAAGGGTAGGGTTGGAGGCGGCGCGAGGGACCCACACCATAGGGCGGCGCAGGCCCCACCCAGGCCGCGCAGCCCTGTGGTGTCGGCGCCTCGTCGCCCCACTTCGTAACCCTTTCGGTCTTCTGGAAGCTTCGTGGAAATATAAGACCCTGGGCGTTGATTTCGTCCAATTCCGAGAATATTTCCTTTGTAGGATTTCTGAAACCAAAAACAGCAGAAAACAGCAACTGGCTCTTCGGCATCTCGTCAATAGGTTAGTGCCGGAAAATGCATAATAATGACATAAAGTGTGTATAAAACATGTGAGTATCATTATAAAAGTAGCATGGAACATAAGAAATTATGGATACGTTTGAGACGTATCAGGCGGCCACACCATAGGGGGGCGCGGCCCCACCTCTGGCCGCGCCGCCATATGGGGTGGGCCCTTCGGGACTCCACCGAGGCCGCCCTTCCACCTATATATTCTCCCAGATGCGAATACCCTAAAGGCACCGGTCTTCCTCCACGAAAAGTTACGTAGCCGCCGCCATCGCGAAGCCAAGTTCGGGGGACAGAAGTCTCTGTTCCGGCACGCCGCCGGGACGGGGAAGTGCCCCCGAAATCCATCTCCATCGACTCCATCGCCATCTTCATCGCCGCTGCTGACTCCCATGATGAGGAGGGAGTAGTTCTCCCCCGAGGCTGAGGGCTCTACCGGTAGCTATGTGGTTCATCTCTCTCTCCCTTGGTGTGATCTTTATGTGATCATGAGCTTTGTAATCTAGTTGAATATGTAGATGTTACTCTTGTCTATTATGCACTCTAGAGGTTACTTTAATATGAACTCCGGAGTCACTCTCCACGGTGTGATGGTGACAGTGTGCGCATCGTGTGTGATTCCTTTATGACGTTATGGAGCTTGTTTACTCCGCTTGAGGTGTGCTTTTGTAGCCCTACACAATGAATGGTGTTTGTCATCCAACAAGAGAGTGTTTGAGAGTAGCATTTATTTATTCAATTATGTGATCATTGTTGAGAGTGTCCACTAGTGAAAGTATGATCCCTAGGCCTTGTTTCTAAGCATTGAAACACCGCTTCCAACAAGTTCTGCTACATGTTCGCTTGCTGTCATTTTTATTTCAGATTGTAATTACTACTTATAATCATCCATATTACTTGTATTTCACTATCTCTTCGCCGAACTAGTGCACCTATACATCTGACAAGTGTATTAGGTGTGTTGGGGACACAAGAGACTTCTTGTATCTTAATTGCAGGGTTGCTTGAGAGGGATATCTTTGACCTCTACCTCCCTGAGTTCGATAAACCTTGGGTGATTCACTTAAGGGAAACTTGCTGCTGTTCTACAAACCTCTGCTGTTGGAGGCCCAACACTGTCTACAAGAATAGAAGCACACGTAGACATCAAGCTATTTTTTGGCGCCGTTGCCGGGGAGGTAAGGTAAAAGGTATTCACATCCTCCGACTACAAAGCTATTTCCTAGCACTGTTGCCGGTGTGTGAGTGCTCGAAGCTATTTCCTTTAGATTCTGCAATTATATCTTTTTGTTTCTTGTTTTTATTTCACTAGTTAGGATTAATGGAAAACAACAAAAATATTAGAGATCTTTATAGTATTTATCTTGAGTTAGGACATGAGGTGTTTGAAGAGAAAATTAAAAAACCTATGGAACTTTATATGCATGCTAATGGCAGTGTTATTAGTATGAATGCTTTGAACACCATTGTTGCTAATGCTATGGAAAATTCTAAGCTTGGGGAAGCTGGTTTTGAGGAGCATGATATTTTTAGTCCCCCAAGCATGGAGGAGAAAATTGACTTTGATGATACTTTACCTCCTATATATGATGATTACAATGATGACTATCATATCTTCAGTCCACCTACTATTGAGGAGAAAATTAATTATGATTACAATATGCCTCCTATATATGATGATTATGGTGATGAGAATAATAATGATAGCTATCTTATTGAATTTGCTCCCACTACAATTAATAGTAATGACTATGCTTATGTGGAGAGTAATAATTTTATGCATGTAGCTCATGATAAGAATGTTTCATGTGATAGTTATATTGTGGATTTCATCAATGATGCTACTGAAAGTTATTATGAGAGAGGGAAACATGGTTATGTGCATCTTAATAATATTAAGTTTCCCCTCTTTATGTTGAGAATCTTGAAGTTGCGCTTGTGTTGTCTTTCCATGCTTGTTGCTTTGTGCTTTCAGTACTTGTTCCCGTACAAGATTCCTTTTCATAGGAAGTGGGATAGACTTAAAAGTGTTTCTTATTTTCTTTTGATGCTCTCTTTTGCTTCAACTCTTATTTATTGCGAGAGCATCATTAAAATTACTGAGCCCATCTTAATGGCTATAAAGAAAGCACTTCTTGGGAGATAACCCATGTTTTTATTTTGCTACTGTTTTGTTGTGGCTTGGAAGTTGTGACTACTGTAGCAACCTCTCCTTATCATGTTTATTTCGTTTTTGTGCCAAGTAAAGTCTTTGATAGAAAGTTGATACTAGATTTGGATTTCTGCGCAGGAACAGATTTTTAGCTGTCACGAATTTGAGTTGATCTCTCTGTAGGAACTCGTAAAATCCTGGAAAAAAAATCATGCGTGATCCTCAGATATCTACGCAACTTTCGTTCAACTGGAGCTTTTCCATCTGAGCATGTTAAGTGCCTCGAAAAAATTCGTCTTTATGGACTGTTCTGTTTTGACAGATTCTGCATTTTATTTCGCATTGCCTCTTTTACTGTGTTTGAGTGGATTTCTTTACTCCATCAAATTTCAGTAGCCTTGGGTGATGTCCAGAAGTGTTGGGAATGATTGTGTCCTCGCTGAACATGTGAATTTTTGATTATGCACTAACCCTCTAATGAGATTGCTTTGAGTTTGGTGTGAAGGAAGTTTTCAAGGATCAAGAGAGGAGGATGATATAATATGATCAAGAAGAGTGAAAAGTCTAAGCTTGGGGATGCCCCCGTGGTTCATCCCTGCATATTTCAAGAAGACTCAAGCGTCTAAGCTTGGGGATGCCCAAGGCATCCCCTTCTTCATCAATAACTTATCAGGTCACCTCTAGTGAAACTATATTTTAATTCCATCACATCTTATGTACTTTACTTGGAGCGTCTGTGTGCTTTTATTTTCGTTTTGTTATCTTAGTTCTCTGAATAAATTGGATCCTATCTTGTTTGGGAGAGAGACATGCTCCGCTTTTTCATTTGAATACTCCTATTCTTCACTTATATTTTTGAGTATTCAGTTTTCGCACTGTGTAGCTTCTAGCTCTTGGTTTTCATGTATCTCTTGTTCAGAGCTATTAGTTATTTTATAGAAAAGTACTCTCTTACTTCACTTATGTTTGTTTTGAGAGTTTCTTGCTATTTGGTTGGAAACAGAAAATGCTTCATGTGGTAGTTGGTATATTGTCTTGAATAATTTGATGCTTGGCAATTGTTTTGAGCTCTCAAAGTAGATCATGTTTAAGCTCTTGCATCATGTAGTTTAAATCTATTAGTGGAGAACTACTGTAGAGCTTGTTGAAATTTGGTTTGCATGATTGGTCTCTCTAAGGTCTAGATATTTTCTGGTAAAAGTGTTTGAACAACAAGGAAGACAGTGTAGAGTCTTATAATGCTTGCAATATGTTCTTATGTAAGTTTTGTTGTACCAGTTTATATTTGTGTTTGCTTCAAACAACCTTGCTAGCCAAAGCCTTGTACTGAGAGGGAATGCTTCTCGTGCATCCAAAACCTTGAGCCAAAACCTATGCCATTTGTGTCCACCATAACTACCTACTATGTGGTATTTTTTCTGACATTCCAAGTAAATACTTCATGTGCTACCTTTAAACAATTCAAAAGTTATTATCTCTTATTTGTGTCAATGTTTTATAGCTCATGAGGAAGTATGTGGTGTTTTATCTTTCAATCTTGTTGGGCAGACTTTCACCAATGGACTAGTGGCACATCCGCTTATCCAATAATTTTGCAAAAAGAGCTGGCAACGGGGTTCCCAGCCCCAATTAATTAACCTTCATTAATAATTCTCTTCACATGTTTTGCCCTGATTCATCAGTAAGCAACTTAATTTTGCAAATAGACACTCCTCCATGGTATGTGAAATGTTGGAAGGCACCCGAGGATTCGGTTAGCCATGGCTTGTGAGGTTGGGAGGAGTGTCATCCATAAATAAAACTAAATTACATGTGTAAACAAAAGAGAAGAGGGATGATCTACCTTGCTGGTAGAGATAACGTCCTTCATGGGAGCTGCTCTTTGAAAGTCCGTTTGACAAGGGGGTTAGAGTGCCCACTACCATTCGTTGACAACAACAAACACCTCTCAAAACTTTATTTTTAGGGATTTCTATTTTCGTGCCCTCAGGTCCTTAGTTGTGCTCAGTTTTCCCCAGCTCGTTAGTTTTTCCTCAGTTTTCCCCTCCCTCTAGTTTGAAACCCCTCGCAGACGCTCGGACGGGAGGGTTGCCGTCAGGTCAGAGGCCTTACCGTTACCGTTAATCTGACGGGTGGGGCTGCACAGAGGGCAGTTCCTCTCTGACCCGTCTCGTGCTGACAAATGGGGCCGCTCTATTGGGCTGCCGCAGCCAATGACCAGTGGGGTCATCTATTTTTCAGGAAAAGTCATATATTGCCGCTCTGAGGGGCTGCCGCAGCCAATGACCAGTGGGGTCGTCTATTTTTCAGGAAAAGACATATATTTGCCGCTCTGTGGGGCTGCCGCGGCCAATGACCAGTGGGGTCGTCTATTTATTTATAGAAAATCATATATTGCCGCTCTGTGGGGCCTCCGCAGCCAATGACCGCTGGGGTTGTCTATTTATTTAGAGAATATAATATATAGCAGCTACGTGGGCCGCCTCAGCCCATGGCAGGTGACTATTTTCGTAGCTTAATTTAAAGTGACTCTTATGCTAAACATTGTGCATAATATATAGAAAAAATAGCTAGATCTCTAAATATATAGAAAATAGCTAGATCTCTAAAGGGGATGGATGCATGGCTTCACGTCGTCGTCACTTTCATCGTCAGTATCTTCGTCGTCTGAGTAGTAGTACTTCCTGCACATTGTTCCGTCGAACACCTTCACTGTGAGCACATCATCGCCTTCATATTTGAAGTGTACGTAGCAGCCGAAATCCACACCGTGCGCGATGGCGAAATTCTCCCAGCCCTTGTCGAGATACATCCGGCCTTGTCCGTCAAATAGGACCTCCACGGTCCAGAGACGAGGACCGCAGTCAGCTGCTCGCAGATACACCTTAGCTGGCTCCTGGCCGTCAAGATAGTCCGCAAACTTTTTTGGGAGTGCCTGCAAAGAGATCGAGCGCCGATCATTTGAAATTAAAGGTTTTTTAGAACATGCCCATAATTAATCACATGCATGATATATGTGGGAACGCATACGTACCTTCTTGACCAAAGGGTCTTCATAGATGACGATGAAGAACTCCTCTATGATCAATGGCAGTGTTAACGACGGTGGTGGTGGCAATGATGATGATCCACCACCCCGGCCGCCCTTTCCCCTTCCCCTTCCCCTTCCCCTTCCGTTCCGCGTCCGAGACGTGGAAGCCATGGCAATGGATGATCAAGTGTATGTGAACGAAGAAGAGAGAGGCAGAACCTATTGACACAAGGGATGGCCGTTGTGGGTGTTTATAAGGGAGAGATGACCGTTGTAGGGGTTTACACAATAAATTAAGGAGGAGGTGACCGTTGTGGGGGTTTACACAATAATTTAAGGAGGAGATGACCGTTGTGGGGGTATATATCTCAACAAAAAAGTAATGCGGACTATCTTGACGGAAATGGAACTTCGTGATATAGTTTATCATTTTACCGTGAAAAGTAATGCCTAAAAGAAATGGTAATTCGTGATAGTTTATCATTTACCGTAATGGCTACAACAAATCGTTGATGGTTTATCATTTTTTGCGTGAAAAGTAATGGCTACAAGAAATGGGTGATGGTGTATCATTTTTTGCGTGAAAAGTAATGGCTACAACAAAATCGGTGATGGTTTATCGTTTTTTGCGTGAAAAGTAATGGCTACAAGAAATGGGTGATGGTGTATCATTTTTTGCGTGAAAAGTAATGGCTACAACAAAATCGGTGATGGTTTATCATTTTTTGCATGAAAAGTAATGGCTACAAGAAATGGGTGATGGTGTATCATTTTTTTTGCGTGAAAAGTAATGGCTACAACAAAATCGGTGATGGTTTATCGTTTTTTGCGTGAAAAGTAATGGCTACAAGAAATGGGTGATGGTGTATCATTTTTTGCGTGAAAAGTAATGGCTACAACAAAATCGGTGATGGTTTATCGTTTTTTGCGTGAAAAGTAATGGCTACAAGAAATGGGTGATGGTGTATCATTTTTTGCGTGAAAAGTAATGGCTACAACAAAATCGGTGATGGTTTATCGTTTTTTGCGTGAAAAGTAATGGCTACACAAAATGGGTGATGGTGTATCATTTTTTTGCGTGAAAAGTAATGGCTACAACAAATCGGTGATGGTTTATCATTTTTTGCGTGAAAAGTAATGCCTAAAAAGAGTTTATAATTTAGCTCGTGAAAAATAATGCAGAAAACCAAACTTTGCGTGAAGCTAACCGACGACAGAGAGAGAGAGAGAGAGGGTGGTGGCCCCGACCAGAGAGAGAGATAGGGGTTATCCTGCCCGTTAGATCATACGATCAACGATCGGCGGGCACGATCCGCGTGACATGGGCTAGACCAATCAGGGCAATGTTGGGCGTCTGTGAGAGTTTGTGAAGGGAGAGGGCAAAACTGAGTAGTATCAAGAAACCAAGGGCAAGTGAGTAGTAAAGAGACTAAGGGATTCAAATATGAGATTTAAAAAATGGAAAATGCGTGTTTTGTACAATGAAACCCATCTTGGCCTACCTCAAACTATTTGCAATACAAATCTACATAAGTGTGAAAATTATGGCCTCATTCAGACAAAGTATGTTTTGGGGAAAGCTGTTTTGGGTAGGGCTTATTATGGAAAACCATGCACCTTCATAGCTACTAGGTGATTTGAGAAGTGGCAATTTGTGGTGAAAATTGATTTATCTATGATTTATCTATGATTTGAGAAGTGGCAATTTGTGGTAAAGACTCCATGAGTAAGTGCCACTCTTTTTCGGAATTTTTTGCACATTAAATAACTCATTTAACTAGTTAATCCCATTTGTTGACTCTCTGTTGACCAGCCACTTGAGGGTAAAACTGAGTATATTACACTAGCCAGTATTAGCACTCAAGGAGAAAACTGAGCACACAAAAAATGCTAGTATATGACTCGGGGGTATACCTGAGTATATCTAAATTTTCAGGGTTAGATCCGAGGACGCGTGTTGCGGTGCAGAAGTGCAAGACGTGCCATTGTTGACGCGTGTCACGGTGCAGACGTGCAAATAGTGGACGCGTAGGACGCGGGTCGCATTTAGGACGCGTAAGCCCCTCCCTCCCTCTGCACACAGTCGTTTCATTCTCGCTCACGCACGAAACCACCCCTCTCACGTCCCATCAACTTCTCCAAATCGAAAAAACCCCAACCGCCGTACGCACGCTACCCTGCCGGCGATGGAGAAGAAGAATGCGCCGGCGGCCGTCGCCTCCGAGCCCGTCGCCTCCGCGCCCGTTGATGTCTACTTCCCCCTCCTTTTCCTGTAGACAGTGTTGGGCCTCCAAGAGCAGAGGTTTGTAGAACAGCAGCAAGTTTTCCCTTAAGTGGATCACCCAAGGTTTATCGAACTCAGGGAGGAAGAGGTCAAAGATATCCCTCTCATGCAACCCTGCAACCACAAAGCAAGAAGTCTCTTGTGTCCCCAACACACCTAATAGGTGCACTAGTTCGGCGAAGAGATAGTGAAATACAGGTGGTATGAATATATATGAGCAGTAGTAACGGTGCCAGAAAATAGCTTGCTGGCGTGTAGTTGATGGTGGTAGTATTGCAGCAGTAGTAACACAGTGAAACAGTAAACAAGCAGTAGTAACGCAGCAGTATTTAGGAACAAGGCCTAGAGATTACACTTTCACTAGTGGACACTCTCAACATTGATCACATAACATAATAGATAAATGCATACTCTACACTTTTGTTGGATGATGAACGCATTGCGTAGGATTACACGAACCCTCAATGCCGGAGTTAACAAGCTCCACAATTTGTTCATATTTAAGTAACCTTATAGTGTAAGATAGATCAAAAGACTAAACCAAGTACTAACATAGCATGCACACTGTCACCTTCATGCATATGTAGGAGGAATAGATCACATCAATATTATCATAGCAATAGTTAACTTCGCAATCTACAAGAGATCATGATCATAGCATAAACCAAGTACTAACACGGTGCACACACTGTCACCTTTACACACGTGCAGGAGGAATAGAACTACTTTAATAACTTTGCTAGAGTAGCACATAGATAAATTGTGATACAAACTCATATGAATCTCAATCATGTAAAGCAGCTCATGAGATTATTGTATTGAGGTACATAGGAGAGAGATGAACCACATAGCTACCGGTACAGCCCCGAGCCTCGATGGAGAACTACTCCCTCCTCATGGGAGCAGCAGCGGTGATGAAGATGGCGGTGGAGATGGCAGCGGTGTCGATGGAGAAGCCTTCCGGGGGCACTTCCCCGCTCCGGCAGCGTGCCGGAACAGAGACTCCTGTCCCCCAGATCTTGGCCTCGCGATGGCGGCGGCTCTGGAAGGTTTCTGTGGTTTTCGTCGTACGTATCAGGGTTTTCGATCCAGGGGCTTTAAATAGGCGAAGAGGCGGCGCAGGAGGGTCGAAGGGGCGACGACACCATAGGGCGGCGCGGACAGGGCCTGGGCCGCACCGGCCTATGGTCTGGGGGCCCAGTGCCCCCCCTCTGGTCCTTCCCGGGTGTTCTGGATGCTTCCGGTGAAAATAGGAACTTGGGCGTTGATTTCGTCCGATTCCGAGAATATTTCGTTACTAGGATTTCTGAAACCAAAAACAGCAGAAAACAGGAACTGGCACTTCGGCATCTTGTTAATAGGTTAGTTCCAGAAAATGCACGAATATGACATAAAGTGTGCATAAAACATGTAGATAACATCAATAATGTGGCATGGAACATAAGAAATTATCGATACGTCAGAGACGTATCACCCGTCGCCTCCGAGCCCGTTGCCGCCGAGCCCGTCGCCGCCGAGCCCATCGCCGCCGAGCGCGCCGCCGCCGAGCGCGTCGCCTTCTCCGAGGGCGGCGCATCCAAGCGCGGCGCCTCCGTGAACCGGGGCCTCTCTCTCGGCTGATGGACCACTTCACAAGATCGGCCAATGCCATCGCGGCGAACGAGGAGTACGCCGACACCTACTCGCTATGAGGCAAGTGCGTAGAAATTGGCGCTCAGGTTTGCCTGAGCCCGACGTGCACCTGGACGAATGGATCATGCTACACCACGCCCTTCCACGCGTCGCTGAGTTCACCTTCCTCCAACTCGGCACATCACGCTACGTCACCATAGATCTATCGGAAGTTCATACAAGGTTCAAATTCCTCCATATCTACCTTTTTATTTTCAATCTTAAACACATCTTAGTGCTGAATGTTATCTTCATCAATATATTTTAGATACTACTTCGTCGGCTTTTGCCGTGGTGTCATCGTGCTTGCCCAGAAGAACCCGCCGCACAAGATACGGCTGCTGAACCCACTCACAAAGAAATCGAACACTATGTTTGAGGCGCAGATGCCATCTGTTTTTCTGAAATCAGTCGCTGTTATCAAATCCCCGACTATGATCTTCGTTGCCGCCAATTACCCGTCGGAAATTGGTTGGGTCGATGAGAGCACTCCAACTAAGGATATAAATGAAGATTGGGGAGAAGGAAGATTTTCGATCAAGAACCATTGTCTGCGTTGCATTACCCCGTTCAATGGTGAACCGTATGCGATAGTCGCGGACAATTTTGAGATCGGAAGAATAGTGTGCACCAATGTACTGACAGCCACGCGAGCACTGTCAAGATGGAGACACTAATTTCATTTCCAGAACTTGGACGTCAGAAGTTCTACCTTGTGAAGTCGGATGGTGATCTGCTGCTTGTGTTGTTGGTCAGCGAGGCTTTGGCGGGCAAACCATTGGTGTACCGTGTGGACACTCAGAGCCGCTCTCTCCATCCGGTCAGTAACATTGGCAGTAATGCCTTCTTCGTGAATTATATCCGGTGTATCTCCATCGATACCAGAGTGTACCCGACACTTCGACCTGGCAGCATCTACTACGCGGATTTGGGTTATATCAGAGAGTACTCTCATGATACAAAGGCCTGGGATGAGTGGCCAGTACGTGTGGATAGAATAGGAAGCTACGGTATGAGTAATGAACACAGGCCATACCGTTTGGAGGATGTATTGGCCGCACACTGCAGACGGAAGGAGTTCAATGAATATTTCCTTGGGGAAATGCACGAATGGAGCGACGAAGAAATATATGAGGAGGAATGAAGAACAAATTCATTCATCCTAATCTTCTTGTTGTCCATACATTGCGTGCGTCTTGTATATTTTTCAGCTTAGTTTGTCGTGAACATTAACAACGTTATTGCCTGCTTTTGGCTGCTGTATGCAGTTTATGTATTATACTTAGTTTTGTGATTATGCTGTTGTGAATTTATCATATACTAGCTTCTAGATTTGCTACTAGATTTGCTGCCATATTGGGCAGAAAACGAGGGCCAAAAGGCATAAATAACCCCAGAGATTTGCTACTAGATTTGCTGCCATATTGAAGAAAGACAGAAATAGAAGCTTCTCTAGATTTGATACTAATTTGGTGAAAAAGACAGAGAGAGAAAGAGGGGAAAAGGTGCTCTTAAAAATGCCAATTTGGGCCGAGAGAGACAAAACACAGCTCCTGCTCACGTGCAACCAAACGCTTCTCGTCATGTCCCACGCGGTCCCTTTCTACCAGCCCCACGCGACGCGGCCCCACACGACGCGGCCCCACAGACGACGCGGCGCAACACGTCAGCACAGAACGTCCAAATAAACGGATTCCTTCCGTCTGAGCTCCTTCTGCGGGTCTTCAGACAAAGGCTAGGGTAAAACTGAGGAAAAACTAAGGGGCTGGGGAAAACTGAGTACAACTAAGGACCCGAGGGCACGAAAATAGAAAGCCCTTATTTTTATGCTCTCTTTATGATTTCAAAACTTGAAAAGCTCTAGCACATGATTTAATCCCTGCTTCCCTCTGCGAAGGGTCTTTCTTTTACTTTATGTTGAGTCAGTTTACCTACTTCTTTCTATCTTAGAAGCAAACACTTGTGTCAACTGTGTGCATTGATTCTTACATGCTTGCTTATTGCACTCATCATATTACTTTGTGTTGACAATTATCCATGAGATATACATATTGAAAGTTGAAAGCAATTGCTGAAACTTAAATCTTCCTTTGTGTTGCTTCAAAACCGCTTATTAAGAATCTATTGCTTTATGAGTTAACTCTTATGCAAGACTTTTTGATGCTTGTCTTGAAAGTACTATTCATGAAAAGTTTTGCTATATGATTCAGTTGTTTAGTCATTATCTTTTTGTTAGCAAACTATAGACCATTTCTTTGAGTCACTTCATTCACCTCATATGCTTTACAATAGTATTGATCAAAATTATGTTGGTAGCATGTCACTCCAGAAATTATTCTTTTTATTGTTTACCTACTCGAGGGCGAGTAGGAACTAAGCTTGGGGATGCTTGATACGTCTCCAACGTATCTATAATTTCTTATGTTCCATGCTAGTTTTATGACAATACCTACATGTTTTGCTCACACTTTATATCATTTTTATGCATTTTCCGGGACTAACCTATTAACAAGATGCCGAAGCGCCAGTTCCTATTTTCTCCTGTTTTTGGTTTCAGAAATTCTACACAGGAAATATTCTCGGAATTGGACGAAACAAAAGCCCACGGCCCTATTTTCCACGGAGTGTTCCAGAAGTCCGAGGGAGAGACGAAGAGGAGCCACGAGACGGCCACACCATAGGGGGGCGCGGCCCCACCTCTGGCCACGCCGCCATATGGGATGGGCCCCTCGGGACTCCTGATGTCTATGCACACTTCTATTCCTGTAGACAGTGTTGGGCCTCTGATGTCTACGCACGCTTCTATTCCTGTAGACAGTGTTGGGCCTCCAAGAGCAGAGGTTTGTAGAACAGCAACAAGTTTCCCTTAAGTGGATCACCCAAGGTTTATCGAACTCAGGGAGGAAGAGGTCAAAGATATCCCTCTCAAGCAACCCTGCAATCATGATACAAGAAGTCTCTTGTGTCCCCAACACACCTAATACACTTGTCAGATGTATAGGTGCACTAGTTCGGCGAAGAGATAGTGAAATACAAGTGGTATGAATGAATATGAGCAGTAGTAACGGTGCTAGAAAAGTGCTTGCTGGCGTGCAGTTGATGGTAGTAATATTGCAGGAAGTAAAGATGCAGTAAAACAGTAAACAAGCGGTGTTTGCAGTATTGGAAACAAGGCCTAGGGA
Source organism: Lolium perenne (assembly GCF_019359855.2). Lineage (NCBI taxonomy): Eukaryota > Viridiplantae > Streptophyta > Magnoliopsida > Poales > Poaceae > Lolium > Lolium perenne. The sequence continues at coordinate 68,517,541 of NC_067247.2, forward strand.
TCATACTTTCACTAGTGGACACTCTCAACATTGATCACATAACAAAATAAATAGATAAATGCTATACTCTACACTCTCTTGTTGGATGATGAACACCACTAATTGTGTAGGATTACACGAACCCTCAATGCTGGAGTTAACAAGCTCCACAATATTCGATATTCATGTTTAAATAACCTTAGAGTGCACGATAGATCAACACAACTAAACCAAGTACTAACATAGCATGCACACTGTCACCATCACACTATGAAGGAGGCATAGATCACATCAATACTATCATAGCAATAGTTAACTTCATAATCTACAAGAGATCACAATCATAACCTACGCCAAGTACTACACGATGCACACACTGTCACCATTACACCATGCAGGAGGAATAGACTACTTTAATAACATCACTAGAGTAGCACATAGATGAATAGTGATACAAAACACATTGCAATCATAAAGGGATATAAATAAGCACTTCACTATGCTATTCATAACAGTGAATAAGTATTCTGTGAAATATAGCCTAAGAGACCCACACGGTGCACACACTGTCACCTTTACACACGTGGGACAAGGAGTCTCCGGAGATCACATAAGTAAAATCCACTTGACTAGCATAATGACATCTAGATTACAAGCATCATCATATGAATCTCAATCATGTAAGGCAGCTCATGAGATTATTGTATTGAAGTACATAGGAGAGAGATTAACCACATAGCTACCGGTACAGCCCTTAGCCTCGATGGAGAACTACTCCCTCCACATGGGAGACAGCAGCGTTGATGAAGATGGCGGTGGTGTCGATGGAGAAGCCTTCCGGGGGCACTTCCCCGTCCTGGTGGCTTGCCGGAACAGAGACTCCTGTCCCCCAGATCTTGGCTTCGCGATGGCGGCGGCTCTGGAAGGTTTCTCGTACCGTGGTTTTTCCGTATCGAGGTTTTGGGTCGAGGAGGCTTAAATAGGCAAAGAGGTAGAGTCGGAGGGGGTCTGGGGCCACCACACAATAGGGCGGCGTGGCCAGGGCCTGGGCCGCGCCGGCCTGGCGTGTGGCCCCCCCAGGGCTCCCCTCTGGCGGCTCTCGGGTGTTCTGGAAGCTTCGTGGAAAAATAGGATGCTGGGCATTGATTTCGTCCGATTCCGAGAATATTTCCTTACTAGGATTTCTGAAACCAAAAACAGCAGAAAACAGCAACTGGCCCTTCGGCATCTCGTCAATAGGTTAGTTCCGGAAAATGCATAATAACGACATATAATGTGTATAAAACATGTGAGTATCATCATAAAAGTAGCATGGAACATAAGAAATTATAGATACGTTTGGGACGTATCAAGCATCCCCAAGCTTAGTTCCTACTCGCCCTCGAGTAGGTAAACGATAACAAAGATAATTTCTAAAGTCACATGCTATCATAATCTTGATCAATACTATTGTAAAGCACATGAGATGAATGCAGCGATTCGAAGCAATGGTAAAGACAATGAGTAAACAACTGAACCATATAACAAAGACTTTTCATGAATAGTACTTTCAAGACAAGCATCAATAAGACTTGCATAAGAGTTAACTCATAAAGCAATAGATTCAAAGTAGAAGGCATTGAAGCAACACAAAGGATGATTAAGTTTCAGCAATTGCTTTCAACTTGTAACATGTATATCTCATGGATAGTTGTCAACATAAAGCAATATAACAAGTGCAATAGGTAAACATGTAAGAATCGATGCACACAGTTGACACAAGTGTTTGCTTCTAAGATAGAAAGAATAGGTAAACCGACTCAACATAAAGTAAAAGAAAGGCCCTTCGCAGAGGGAAGCAGGGATTAAATCATGTGCTAGAGCTTTTTAAGTTTTGAAATCATATAGAGAGCATAAAAGTAAAGTTTTGAGAGGTGTTTGTTGTTGTCAACGAATGGTAGCGGGTACTCTAACTACCTCGTCAACTAGACTTTCAAGAGCGGCTCCCATGAAGGACGTTATCTCTACTAGCAAGGTAGATCATCCCTCTTCTCTTTTGTTTACACATGTACTTTAGTTTCATTTATATATTTTTTATTTTTTAGATGACACTCCTCCCAACCTTTGCTTTCTCAAGCCATGGCTAACCGAATCCTCGGGTGCCTTCCAACATTTCACATACCATGGAGAAGTGTCTATTTGCAAAATTAAGTTGCTTACTGATAGATCAGAGCAAAACATGTGAAGAGAATTATTAATGAAAGTTAATTAATTGGGGCTGGGAACCCCATTGCCAGCTCTTTTTGCAAAGTTATTGGATAAGCGGATGAGCCACTAGTCCATTGTGAAAGTTTGTCAAAAGTAAATGACAAGATTGAAAGATAAACACCACATACTTCCTCATGAGATATAAAACATTGACACAAATAAGAGATAATAGCTTTTGAATTGTTTAAAGGTAGCACATGAAGTATTTGCTTGAAATGGCAGAGAAATACCATGTAGTAGGTAGGTATGGTGGACACAAATGGCATAGTTTTTGGCTCAAGGATTTGGATGCACGAGAAGAATTCCTCTCAATACAAGGCTAGGCTAGCAAGGTCGTTTGAAGCAAACTCAAGTATAAAACGGTGCAGCAAGACTCACATATGAACATATTGTAAGCATTATAAGACTTTACATCGTCTTCCTTGTTGTTCAAACACCTTAACCAGAAAATATCTAAACTCTAGAGACCAATCATGCAAACCAAATTTTAACAAGCTCTATGTAGTTCTTCATTAATGCGTACAAAGTACATGATGCAAGAGCTTAAACATGATCTATATGAGCACAATAATTGCCAAGTATCAAATTATTCAAGACATTATACCATTTACCACATGCAGCATTTTCTGTTTCCAACCAAATAGCAATGAACGAAGCAGTTTCAACCTTCACCATGAACATTAAAAGCTAAGAACACATGTGTTCATACGAACCAGCGGAGCGTGTCTCTCTTCCACACAAGCATTTATTCAAACAAAAACACAAACAAAAGCACACAGACGCTCCAAGTAAAGTACATAAGATGTGACCGAATAAAAATATAGTTTCAAGAGAAGGAACCTGATAAGTTGTTGATGAAGAAGGGGATGCCTTGGGCATCCCCAAGCTTAGATGCTTGGGTCTTCTTGAAATATGCAGGGATGAACCACCGGGGCATCCCCAAGCTTAGACTTTTCACTCTTCTTGATCATAGTATATCATCCTCCTCTCTTGACCCTTGAAAACTTCCTCCACACCAAACTCGAAACAAACTCATTAGAGGGTTAGTGCATAATAAAAATTCACATGTTCAGAGGTGACACAATCATTCTTAACACTTCTGGACATTTCCCAAAGCTACTGGAAGTCAATGCAACAAAGGAATCCATCCCACATAACAAAAGAGGCAATGCGAAATAAAAGGCAGAATCTGTCAAAACAGAACAGTCCGTAAAGACGAATTTTATTGAGGCACCAGACTTGCTCAAATGAAAATGCTCAAATTGAATGAAAGTTGCGTACATATCTGTGGATCACTCACGTAAATTGGCATAATTTTCTGAGTTACCTACAGAGAATTAGTCCCAGATTCGTGACAGCAAGAAATCTGTTTCTGCGCAGTAATCCAAATCTAGTATTGACTTTACTATCAAAGACTTTACTTGGCACAACAATGCAACAAAATTAAGATAAGGAGAGGTTGCTACAGTAGTAACAACTTCCAAGACACAAATACAAAATAAAAGTACTGTAACAAAATAAACACATGGGTTATCTCCCAAGAAGTTCTTTATTTATAGCCATTAAGATGGGCTCAGCAGTTTTAATGATGCACTCGCAAGAAATAGTAGTTGAAGCAAAAGACAGCATCAATAGGCAAATTCAAAACAAATTTAAGTCTAACATGCTTCCTATGCATAGGAGTTTTGTAAATAAACAAGTTCATGAAGAAAAAAGTAACAAGCATAGGAAGATAGAACAAGTGTAGCTTCAAAAATTTCAGCACATAGAGAGGTGTTTTAGTAACATGAAAATTTCTACAACCATATTTTCCTCTCTCATAATAACTTTCAGTAGCAACATGAGCAAACTCAACAATATAACTATCACATAAAGCATTCTTATCATGAGTCTCATGCATAAAATTATTACTCTCCACATAGGCATAATCAATTTTATTAGTTGTAGTGGGAGCAAATTCAACAAAGTAGCTATCATTATTATTCTCATCATCAAATATAGGAGACATATTGTAATCATAATCAAATTTATTCTCCATAACAGGCGGCACCAAAAGACCACTATCATTATAATCATCATAAATAGGAGGCATATCATAATCAACATAAACTTTCTCCTCAATACCCGGAGGACTAAAGAGATCATTTTCATCAAAACCGACCTCCCCAAGCTTAAATTCTTCCATAGCATTAGCAACAATGGTGTTCAAAGCATTCATACTAATAACATTCCCATTAGCATGCATAATTTCCATGGGTTTTTTAATTTTCTCTTCAAACACATCATGTCCTAATTCAAGATAAAGTTCATAAAGATCTCTCATTTTGTTGTTGTCTTCCATTAAGCCTTACTAGTGTAAAACAAGAGACAAAAAGATGCAATTGCAAGATCTAAAGGAAATAGCTTCGAACACACACACAACGGCAACAGAAAAGTACTCAGTTACCTGGGACCGGAGTATGAGTGCCTTTTACCTTTCCTCCCCGGCAACGGCGCCAGAAAAGTGCTTGATGTCTACGCACGCTTCTATTCCTGTAGACAGTGTTGGGCCTCCAAGAGCAGAGGTTTGTAGAACAGCAACAAGTTTCCCTTAAGTGGATCACCCAAGGTTTATCGAACTCAGGGAGGAAGAGGTCAAAGATATCCCTCTCAAGCAACCCTGCAATCACGATACAAGAAGTCTCTTGTGTCCCCAACACACCTAATACACTTGTCAGATGTATAGGTGCACTAGTTCGGCGAAGAGATAGTGAAATACAAGTGGTATGAATGAATATGAGCTGTAGTAACGGTGCTAGAAAAGTGCTTGCTGGCGTGCAGTTGATAGTAGTAATATTGCAGGAAGTAAAGATGCAGTAAAACAGTAAACAAGCGGTGTTTGCAGTATTGGAAACAAGGCCTAGGGATCATACTTTCACTAGTGGACACTCTCAACATTGATCACATAACAGAATAAATAGATAAATGCTATACTCTACACTCTCTTGTTGGATGATGAACACCACTAATTGTGTAGGATTACACGAACCCTCAATGCCGGAGTTAACAAGCTCCACAATATTCGATATTCATGTTTAAATAACCTTAGAGTGCACGATAGATCAACACAACTAAACCAAGTACTAACATAGCATGCACACTGTCACCATCACACTATGAAGGAGGCATAGATCACATCAATACTATCATAGCAATAGTTAACTTCATAATCTACAAGAGATCACAATCATAACCTACGCCAAGTACTACACGATGCACACACTATCACCATTACACCGTGCAGGAGGAATAGACTACTTTAATAACATCACTAGAGTAGCACATAGATGAATAGTGATACAAAACACATTGCAATCATAAAGGGATATAAATAAGCACTTCACTATGCTATTCATAACAGTGAATAAGTATTCTGTGAAATATAGCCTAAGAGACCCACACGGTGCACACACTGTCACCTTTACACACGTGGGACAAGGAGTCTCCGAAGATCACATAAGTAAAATCCACTTGACTAGCATAATGACATCTAGATTACAAGCATCATCATATGAATCTCAATCATGTAAGGCAGCTCATGAGATTATTGTATTGAAGTACATAGGAGAGAGATTAACCACATAGCTACCGGTACAGCCCTTAGCCTCGATGGAGAACTACTCCCTCCTCATGGGAGATAGCAGCATTGATGAAGATGGCGGTGGTGTCGATGGAGAAGCCTTCCGGGGGCACTTCCCCGTCCCGGCGGCGTGCCGGAATAGAGACTCCTGTCCCCCAGATCTTGGCTTCGCGATGGCGGCGGCTCTGGAAGGTTTCTCGTACCGTGGTTTTTCCGTATCGAGGTTTTAGGTTGAGGAGGCTTAAATAGGCGAAGAGGCGGAGTCGGAGGGGGTCTGGGGCCACCACACAATAGGGCGGCGCGGCTAGGGCCTGAGCCGCGCCGGCCTGGCGTGTGGCCCCCCCAGGGCTCCCCTCTGGCGGCTGTCGGGTGTTCTGGAAGCTTATTGGAAAAATAGGATGCTGGGCATTGATTTCGTCCGATTCCGAGAATATTTCCTTACTAGGATTTCTGAAACCAAAAACAGCAGAAAACAGCAACTGGCCCTTCGGCATCTCGTCAATAGGTTAGTTCCGGAAAATGCATAATAACGACATATAATGTGTATAAAACATGTGAGTATCATCATAAAAGTAGCATGGAACATAAGAAATTATAGATACGTTTGGGACGTATCAGCCTCCAAGAGCAGAGGTTTGTAGAACAGCAGCAAGTTTCCCTTAAGTGGATCACCCAAGGTTTATCGAACTCGGGGAGGTAGAGGTCAAAGATATCCCTCTCAAGCAACCCTGCAATTAAGATACAAGAAGTCTCTTGTGTCCCCAACACACCAAATACACTTGTCAGATGTATAGGTGCACTAGTTCGGCGAAGAGATATTAAAACGCAGGTGGTATAGATGGTGGTAAACGGTAATTGCGATCTGAAGTAAATATTGCAGGAAGTAAAGATGCAGTAAAACAGTAAATAAGCGATGTTTGCAGTATTTGGAAACAAGGCCTAGGGATCCTACTTTCACTAGTGGCCACTCTCAACATTGCAATCATAATTGAATATAAATATAAGCACTTCATCATACTACTCTCATGTTGGATAAAGAACTCAAATTCATTGGGCAAGTGTGCAAAAGCACACCTCAAAGGCGTATTCCCAAGTACTAATAAACACCCCACACTGTCACCGTGAGCATTCATAGGAGGTACTAACACACCACAATTCATAAGGGAGTTACACACGGCGCACACACTGTCACCATTACACCGAGGTCACAGTAACTCTGAAGTTTAGATAATAAAACACTTGAATAGCATATGACATCTAGATTGCAAAGCCTATGATCACATAGATGAACAAATAAGTGCTACTCTCAAACACTCTCTTGTTGGATAACAAACACCATTCATTGTGTAGGGCTACAAGAGCACACCTAAGGCCGGAGTAAACAAGCTGCACAACATCCGGAGTTCATATTAAAGTAACCTCTAGAGTGCATAATAGACAAGAGTAACATCTACATATTCATAAAGATCACACCATGGGAGAGAGAGATGAACCACATAGCTACTGGTAGAGCCCTCAGCCTCGGGGGAGAACTACTCCCTCCTCATCATGGGAGACAACAACGGCGATGAAGATGGCAGTGGAGTCGATGGAGATGACTCTGGGGGCAATTCCCCGTCCCGGCGGCGTGCCGGAACAGAGATTCTGTCCCCCGAAACTTGTCTTCGCGATGGCGGCGGCTACGGAACTCTTCGTGGAATAGGACTTCGTGTTTTAGGGTTTTCGCGACGGAGAGTATATATAGGCTAAGGGGCGATGTCGGTGGAGTCTCGAGGGGCCCACACCCTAGGGGGCGCGCCTTCCCTCCTGGCCGCGCCGCCAGGTGGTGTGGCCACCTCGTGGGCCCTCTCCGTCTCTCCTTCGGTGTTCTGGAACCTTCTCGGTAAAATAGGAGGTTTGGCTTTTGTTTCGTCGAATTCCGAGAATATTGCCCGAACAGCTTTTCTGGAACCAAAAACAGCAGAAAACAGGAACTGACACTTCGGCATCTTGTTAATAGGTTAGTCCCGGAAAATGCATAAAAACATTATAAAGTGTGAGCAAAACATGTAGGTATTGTCATAAAACTAGCATGGAACATCAGAAATTATAGATACGTTGGAGACGTATCAAGCATCCCCAAGCTTAGTTCCTACTCGCCCTCGAGTAGGTAAACGATAAAAAGAATAATTTTTGAAGTGACATGATACCAACATAATCTTGATCATACTATTGTAAAGCATATGAGATGAATGAAGTGACTCAAGGCAATGATCTATAGCTTGCTAACAAATAGATAACATATAGCAAAACTTTTCATGAATAGTACTTTCAAGACAAGCATCAAAAAGTCTTGCATAAGAGTTAACTCATAAAGCAATAAATTCTTAATAAGAGGTTTGAAGCAACACAAAGGATGATTAAGTTTCAGCAATTGCTTTCAACTTGTAACATGTATATCTCATGGATAGTTGTCAATACAAAGTAATATGATGAGTGCAAATAAGCAACTATGTAAGAATCAATGCACACAGTTGACACAAGTGTTTGCTTCTAAGATAGAAGGAAGTAGGTAAACTGACTCAACATAAAGCAAAAGAAAGGCCCTTCGCAGAGGGAAGCAGGGATTACTCATGTGCTAGAGCTTTTTATTTTGAAAACATGGAAACAATTGTGTCAACGGTAGTAATAATTCATATGTGTTATGCATAAAACCTCCTATAAGTTGCAAGCCTCATGCATCGAATACCAATAGTGCCCGCACCTTGTCCTAATTAGCTCGGACTTCCATGGATTATCATTGCATCACATATGTTTCAACCAAGTGTCACAAAGGGGTACCTCTATGCCACCTGTACAAAGGTCCAAGGAGATAGATCGCATTTGATTTCTCAGTTTTGATAGATCTCAACTTGAGGACATCATACCGGGACAACATAGAAAACAGATAATGGACTCCTCTTTTTAATGCTTAAGCATTCAACAACAGATAATATTCTCATAAGAGATTGAGGATTAATGTCCAAACTAAAACTTCCACCATGATACATGGCTTTGGTTGGCGGCCCAATGTTCTTCTCTAACAATATGCATACTCAAACCATTTAATCATGATAAATCACCCTTACTTCAGACAAGACGAACATGCATAGCAACTCACATGATATTCAACAAAGGTGTAAAAGTTGATGGCGTCCCCAGAAACATGGTTACCGCTCAACAAGCAACTTATAAGAAATAAGATACATAAGCAACATATTCAATACCACAATAGTTTTTAAGCTATTTTCCCATGAGCTATGTATTGCAAAGATAAGGAATGAAATTTTAAAGGTAGCACACAAGAAATTTACTTTGGAATGGCAGAGAAATACCGCATAGTAGGTAGTTATGGTGGACACAAATGGCATGAGTTTTGGCTCAAGGTTTTTGGATGCATGAGAAGCATTTCCTCTCAGTACAAGGCTTGGGCTAGCAAGGTTGTTTGAAGCAACACAAGTATGAACCGGTACAGCAAAACTTACATAAGAACATATTGCAAGCATTATAAGACTCTACACTGTCTTCCTTGTTGCTCAAACACTTTTACCAGAAAATATCTAGACCTTAGAGAGATCAATCATGCAATCCAAATTTCAACAAGCTCTACGATAGTTCTCCACTAATAGGTTTAAACTACATGATGCAAGAGCTTAAACATGATCTACTATGAGAGCTCAAAACAATTGCCAAGTATCAAATTATTCAAGATAATATATCAATTACCACATGAAGCATTTTCTGTTCCCAACCAAATAGCAATAAGTGAAGCGATCAACTTTCGCCATTGAACATTGAAAGTAAAAGCGAAGAACACTAGTGTTCATATGAAAAAGCGGAGCGTGTCTCTCTCCCACACAAACATGGTATGATGGTGCCCACTTTATTGAAAATAAAATACACAACAGAAAATAAAGACGCTCCAAGAATAACACATAGTATATGAAGCAATAAAAATATAGTGAACAGAAACAGGACCTGATATTTTTATTGATGAAGAAGGGGATGCCCATATTTTTATTGATGAAGAAGGGGATGCCTTGGGCATCCCCAAGCTTTGACGCTTGTACTTCTTGAATATATCTTGGGGTGACATGGGCATCCCCAAGCTTGAGCTTTTGTCCATTCTTCATCTCATCTCATCATTCTTCTTTCCTACACTTGAAAACTTCCTTCATACAAAACTCATCACAAATCTCATTAGCAGCGTTAGTGCAATGATAATATTAATCAAATCTACAAAGTTTAGTATGACATATGAAAAGCATTTTAACAAGCATTAGCTACTGTAGCACAACTTCAATAAGGTTCTTTTATCAAGAGAACTCAAAAAGTTGGGCAAAAGGATGCAAATGCAAAACAGTGCAATAATATGTCAAAACAGAACAGTTCGTAAAAAATGATTTTTGAAAAATAGTTACGCTGCGTAACTCGAAAAACTCTGAACTAATGAAAGTTAGATAAATACCTGGGGAAAATGCTCGTAAATTGGCAGCTCAAACTTACGTTCTGGTGATTTTTGACGATTTTTCTCGTGACGAACCAGAAACAGTAAACAAGATTGCAAATCTCCCAAATACCACTTTCTTACCATTAGAGGCAATTTTTGGCACAAAAACAAAACAAACATGATAAGGAGAGGTTGCTACAGTAATAACAATTTCCAAGACACAACAAAATAGTAGCAAAATAAAAAACAACATGGGTTATCTCCCAAGAAGTGCTTTCTTTATAGCCATTAAGATGGGCTCAGTAATTTTAATGATGCTCGCGCAAGAAATAAGAGTTGAACCAAAAGAGAGCATCAAAAGCAAATAAGAAACAATTTTAAGTCTAACCCACTTCCTATGAAAAGGAATCTTGTAAATAAACAAGTCATGTAAGCATAATGCAACAAGCATAGAAAGACAACACAAGCGCAACTTCAAGATTCTCAACATAAAGAGGGGAAACTTAATATTATTAAGATGCATATAACCATGTTTCCCTCTCTCATAATAACTTTCAGTAGCATCATGAACAAACTCAACAATATAACTATCACATAAAACATTCTTATTCACATGCATAAAAGTATCATTACTCTCCACATAAGCATAATCAATTTTGTTAGTAATAGTGGGAGTAAAACTATCACAACCATCATTGTAATTATCATAAATTGCAGGCATGGTATAATCATAATAAACTTTATCCTCCATAGTAGGTGGCACCAAAATACCACTATCATTATAATCATCATAAATGGGATGCAAAGTATCATCAAAGAAAATTTTCTCCTCAAAACTTGGAGGACTAAAAATATCATGCTCCTCAAAACCAGCTTCCCCAAGCTTAAATTCTTCGATAGCATTAGCAATAATAGTATTCAAAGGGTTCATGCTAATAACATTGCTACAACTATTTTGCAAACAAAGTTCCATGGGTTTTTTAATTCTCTCTTCAAACACATCATGTCCTAACTCAAGATAAATACTATAAAGATCTCTAATATTTTTGTTGTTTTCCATTAAGCCTAACTAGTGAAATAAAAACAAGAAACAAAAAGATATAATTGCAGAATCTAAAGGAAATAGCTTCGAGCACTCACACACCGGCAACAGTGCTAGGAAATAGCTTAGTAGTCGGAGGATGTGAATACCTTTTACCTTACCTCCCCGGCAACGGCGCCAGAAAATAGCTTGATGTCTACGCACGCTTCTATTCCTGTAGACAGTGTTGGGCCTCCAAGAGCAGAGGTTTGTAGAACAGCAGCAAGTTTCCCTTAAGTGGATCACCCAAGGTTTATCAAACTCAGGGAGGTAGAGGTCAAAGATATCCCTCTCAAGTAACCCTGCAATTAAGATACAAGAAGTCTCTTGTGTCCCCAACACACCAAATACACTTGTCAGATGTATAGGTGCACTAGTTCGGCGAAGAGATATTAAAACACAGGTGGTATAGATGGTGGTAAACGGTAATTGCGATCTGAAGTAAATATTGCAGGAAGTAAAGATGCAGTAAAACAGTAAATAAGCGATGTTTGCAGTATTTGGAAACAAGGCCTAGGGATCCTACTTTCACCAGTGGCCACTCTCAACATTGCAATCATAATTGAATATAAATATAAGCACTTCATCATACTACTCTCATGTTGGATAAAGAACTCAAATTCATTGGGCAAGTGTGCAAAAGCACACCTCAAAGGCGTATTCCCAAGTACTAATAAACACCCCACACTGTCACCGTGAGCATTCGTAGGAGGTACTAACACACCACAATTCATAAGGGAGTTACACACGGCGCACACACTGTCACCATTACACCGAGGTCACAGTAACTCTGAAGTTCACATAATAAAACACTTGAATAGCATATGACACCTAGATTGCAAAGCCTATGATCACATAGATGAACAAATAAGTGCTACTCTCAAACACTCTCTTGTTGGATAACAAACACCATTCATTGTGTAGGGCTACAAGAGCACACCTCAAGCCGGAGTAAACAAGCTCCACAACATCTGGAGTTCATATTAAAGTAACCTCTAGAGTGCATAATAGACAAGAGTAACATCTACATATTCATAAAGATCACACCATGGGAGAGAGAGATGAACCACATAGCTACCGGTAGAGCCCTCAGCCTCGGGGGAGAACTACTCCCTCCTCATCATGGGAGACAGCAACGGCGATGAAGATGGCGGTGGAGTCGATGGAGATGACTCCGGGGGCAATTCCCCGTCCCGGCGGCGTGCCGGAACAGAGATTCTGTCCCCCGAAACTTGTCTTCGCGATGGCGGCGGCTACGGAACTCTTCGTGGAATATGACTTCGTGTTTTAGGGTTTTCGCGACGGAGAGTATATATAGGCGAAGGGGCGATGTCGGTGGAGTCCCGAGGGGCCCACACCCTAGGGGGCGCGCCCTCCTCCTGGTCGCGCCGCCAGGTGGTGTGGCCACCTCGTGGGCCCTCTCCGTCTCTCCTTCGGTGTTCTTGAACCGTCTCGGTAAAATAGGAGGTTTGGCTTTTGTTTCGTCGAATTCCGAGAATATTGCCCGAACAGCTTTTCTGGAACCAAAAATAGCAGAAAACAGGAACTGGCACTTCGGCATCTTGTTAATAGGTTAGTCCTGGAAAATGCATAAAAACATTATAAAGTGTGAGCAAAACATGTAGGTATTGTCATAAAACTAGCATGGAACATCCGAAATTATAGATACGTTGGAGACGTATCAACTCCACCGAGGCCGCCCTTCCGCCTATATATTCTCCCAGATGCGAATACCCTAAAGGCACCGGTCTTCCTCCACGAAAAGTTACGTAGCCGCCGCCATCGCGAAGCCATGTTCGGGGGGCAGAAGTCTCTGTTCCGGCACGCCGCCGGGACGGGGAAGTGCCCCCGGAATCCATCTCCATCGACTCCATCGCCATCTTCATCGCCGCTGCTGACTCCCATGATGAGGAGGGAGTAGTTCTCCCCCGAGGCTGAGGGCTCTACCGGTAGCTATGTGGTTCATCTCTCTCTCCCATGGTGTGATCTTTATGTGATCATGATCTTTGTAATCTAGTTGAATATGTAGATGTTACTCTTGTCTATTATGCACTCTAGAGGTTTCTTTAATATGAACTCCGGAGTCACTCTCCACGGTGTGATGGTGACAGTGTGCGCATCGTGTGTGATTCCTTTATGACGTTGTGGAGCTTGTTTACTCCGCTTGAGGTGTGCTTTTGTAGCCCTACACAATGAATGGTGTTTGTCATCCAACAAGAGAGTGTTTGAGAGTAGCATTTATTTATTCAATTATGTGATCATTGTTGAGAGTGTCCACTAGTGAAAGTATGATCCCTAGGCCTTGTTTCTAAGCATTGAAACACCGCTTCCAACAAGTTCTGCTACATGTTCGCTTGCTGCCATTTTTATTTCAGATTGCAATTACTACTTATAATCATCCATATTACTTGTATTTCACTATCTCTTCGTCGAACTAGTGCACCTATACATCTGACAAGTGTATTAGGTGTGTTGGGGACACAAGAGACTTCTTGTATCTTAATTGCAGGGTTGCTTGAGAGGGATATCTTTGACCTCTACCTCCCTGAGTTCGATAAACCTTGGGTGATTCACTTAAGGGAAACTTGCTGCTGTTCTACAAACCACTGCTCTTGGAGGCCCAACACTGTCTACAAGAATAGAAGCACACGTAGACATCAGATATCCAATTACCAGTTAAACCCTAGTGGTTAAGCAGATATTATCCAGCACATAAAATCATAGGGGAACTACTAGCAACCCTAAAACCATTTCCAATATATTAATTGGAGAAACAACTGAATAGAAACAACCCTTGTATGGTTCAGCCCCTATATCAATCCAAATGATCTTGGATTGAATCATCCTATGAGTAGTGAGGAAGAGCAACCCTAGCCAAAGTAATGTGGTGTTAAATCCCATATAGAACCTATCTCTATGTCTCCAACTAACTTGTGAATTATTTGATGATCACAAGTAAAACCCTAACCTATATCCCAATATTAGTTTGTGCATCAGCTGGGTGATCACAACTATAAACCTAGTTCACATTTGAGTTCCAAACCAAATTCCATTAGGTGAATATCATTAGAACCCTATAATTGTTCACAAACTAAATCTTATGCTTCAATTACTAAACCTAAGATTAACCTAGTGACAAGGTATTGACTTGTCAATGCCTACAGATTGTAGACTAGGGTTTCGTTAGATGTAGAGGGCAAGTAGATCTCGATGGTTTCAGCCGAAAAGTACTCGACGATGTAAAAACTAGGGTTTGAGAGACAATGATTCGATGCTTTCTGCGTCCCTCGACTCCCCCTTATATAGGAGGTGGAGCCGAGGGTTTCGTATTGTACAAGTTTACAGAGTCCGGGTAGGTTTCTAACTCCTCCCGCAAGATTACAAATAATGCTTCCTATTACAACTCTAGCTTTCCTTAACAATATCTTGGGCTTCCGAACCTTCTTATTCTTCGGGTATTGGGCCTTCAGTAAACCCCGGGTACCATCATCGGCAGGCCCATTGGGGATGCCTATGTCAGTAGCCCCCGAGATTTTGCTTGAATCGTAGAGTCAGGGAAAATCTCCACTGTTTATTTTTACTCGACAATTCAAAAACCTTTCTATATTTCTTCACATAAGTTTTTATATTGTGCAGGGATAATGGTAGTTGGGGCTAGTTCATCTGACGGATCAGGTACTAGTTAACTGCTCTAGTGGCAATCCGCAAAAACCTACTTCAAAATCACGTCCCTGGACATGATCTCGGGATACTGGTGCGAACTTCGACAGGTGCCGCTTAAGGTCTTACCATTCTGTCGAGTCCCAGTTATATTTATCGGGTACCTAACGCGTCCGTTAGGATTTTTCTTCGTATCTGTTGATACGGATAAAAGTAGCAAACCGACGTCAGAGACGGCGCCACGCCTCACAGAACGGATCTGGGGTCTTACCTTCGCAAAGTTCTGCGGCATTCAGAAATTGATCGCAACTTTGGCATTCTGAGAATATATTGTCGAGTGCTTATTCGGCTGTTGGAATGGCACATTTTATTGAGTCAAAGATGACTTATATTTTGCTCCCGATGGGAGTATATGCAGAGTTATTTAGAACTCGAAATATACTCTTTGGCTCTTCTATCCTTCTTCTTTGTATTCTTTCTTTTTCTTTCTCTCCTCTTTTTTTCTTGTTTTTTATGTTTTCATCGGGCACGCGAACAGCGTTCCCGATGGGAGTAGCCCCCGAGGCTACAGCCAAGGCTTGTGCTTGGTTGTAGGCTCCATGCTTTATGCCGCTATATTTTTTCTCTCCCGAAGATTTATAATTTCTCGGGTGCGCGAACAGCGCTCCCGATGGGAGTAGCCCCCGAGGCTATGATCAAATAGTTGTATTTGGTCATAGGCTCACGCCATTTCTATCTTGTCTTTCTGGATCTTTTTCTTCTTTCCAAAGTAGCCCCCAAGCATTTGATCAAAAACTTGTATTTGATCAAAGGCTCAGCATTATTTTTCCATGTCGCCTTTTATGAAGCTGTTGAGTCGAACTTTTCCTTCTGCCAAGGTGACGTTATTGCTGACGATAGCCACGATTGCTAGTCAAAAAATTTCGAGAAGTCTTCTCTCGCTGCCTTACGGGCCCAATTGATCCACTATCTTGACACGTCGTGCAAGTGGGGGACACACGTCCTCCGCTTTTTCTGGCGCACGTACCGTAATTTCTTTAATGTTGAATTACTTTTTTACCCTCATGTCCATGTGTCTACTATCTGCCACACATTTTTCTTATCCAACGGTCCGTCGCTTGACCGCACCTGTATATAAGATCTTCTTCTTCCTCCTCGAGCACTTCCGCTCGCGCCGTTCTCCTGCTCTCATCTGCAAATTTGCTCCTGCGACTCACAACCACCTAAGCTCCTCGTTTCCAAGCTGCAAACCCTGCGCCATTGTTAATGCCTCCGCGTCGATTGACAAGGCACAACACGCCGGAGTCCTCCATGGCCGCCGTGGATCTGGGGACGGCGGAGTGGGAAAGATCGATGATTTCCACCCAAGACATCAACATGCTGAAGAAACTGGGGATCAGCAAGAAGCCCAAAGCTCTGTGCTTCCCCAGCGAGGAGAGCTACCCAACCCCTCCAATGGGGTACCGGGTAAGTTTTGTCGACCACCTCATCTGCGGTCTTTCCGCCCCCATTCATCCTTTTCTCCGCGGGCTGCTTTTTATCTACGGTCTGCAACTCCACCACCTCACGCCAAACTCAATTCTTCATATCTCCATCTTCATCACTCTTTGCGAGGCCTTCCTTGGCGTCCAGCCTAACTGGGCGCTATGGAAGCGCATTTTTTTCTGTCGCCGCAATGGCTCTCCCAATGTCGCCTATAATATAGGCAGCGTTGTAATTTCTGTTCATCCCACTGTCGACTACTTCGACGTCAAACTCCCTGACTCAGTTCAAGGATGGCGCAAGAAGTGGCTATACATTCAGGAAGAAAACCATGGATGTGCTGAGGACAACATCCCTCCTTTTGATGGCGCCGAAAAAATCCTTCGCCGCCGCTCCTGGGACGCAGAGGCTACCGAAGAAGAAAAGGCGTCGACAGAAACCTTGATGGCTCGTATCCACGAGTTGCAAAATACTCGCAGCAAAGAGTTGTCGGGTATCCAAATCACGGCTTATTTTCTTAGGACTAGAGTGCAGCCGCTTCAGGCTCGTAAAAATCCTCTCTGGAAGTATGCTGGTGACGAGGACGTAGATCGGCTGTCGGTGGATTTGGAGGTCAAGGATTTAGAAAAGCTTGTCCGAAAAATCTCTTCTCTCAGCAAAAAAGATTCTGTCCCTTCGTCATGTCGTGTAAAACCGTACAACGCCACCAATGTGCTTCCCGAGGTAATTTTTGTCGGTTGATTTGTTATTGCCTTGCTATTTTCCTATAATTCCTTTTTATTGACATCTTCCCCTGTTTTATATAGAACCATCCAAATCCTGTCTCGCTTCCTCCCCTCCCTGAAGATGGAGAAGTCGAGGAAAGGGCCGTTGTTACCGACGATAACCAAGATGCCCCCTCTTTTGTGAATGAACCCGCAGATTCTCGGAAATCTGCGGGATCTGTCGAAAAGGAAGCTGCCTCTGAAGGCACTGCATCGGCACAATCTCCTCCTCCTGCTGTTTCTCCAAGGAACAAAAGGAAGAGGAATGATGTCGAAGATTCCGGCACCTCCAAAGCCGAAGAAGTTGATCCTTCACGTCATAAGGCAACTTATGATCCATATCTCGAATCCCTCGTCAGCTCGTGAGTCACTTTTATTTCCCCTTATTTCTGTACTCGAAGTTTTTTTTGTCTTATCTCGTTTTTTATACTGTCGATTTTTAATCACAGTGATGATGAGGAAGAAACACCAACTCTTGACGTGGCTCCTCGAACGAGCACGTCACATACTTTAACTGTTTCGGAGACGCCAGTTGAGGGAGAAGAATCCTCGCCTCCTCAACAAAACGTCGTCACCACCACTCCTCCTTCAAGCCCTCTTGCTCCTTCACCCAAAAGGACAAGGGTTGAAACGATGATGGAGCCTGCCCCTCAGTTGGGCAGCTCTTCTAATCCGCTCTTAGATGATGTAAGTTTTTTGACTCTCTTACCTGTACCTATATTTCCTCTGTTTGCTTTTTTATGCCTTCATATTTTTCTCGGACCGATATTTTCTTTCTTTGTTCATCTTTGACAGCCCATGATCAAAGAGCTTGTTCGTATCGGATCCCAATTTATTGGGTACCGTGAATATGCCAGCAGGATTGAAGGTAATAACTTTTTTGCTGTCATTGTTTCTGACTTCTTGCTCCTGTTTTTGTCGCAATTTTGACTTTTCTTTTCTATTTTGACAGAGAAACTTGCAGAGGCTAACAAGCTTGCCGATGATCTTGCTCAGAAACTGGAGCGAAGTGAAGCAGCCCGCAAGAAAGCCGAATCAGATGCTGTTCAAGCTAGAGCAGAGGCTGACAAAGCCAAGACTGATGCCGCTGGTGTCGAAGATCTTAGGAAGAGACTTCATGATGCCGAGACTTCTCTGAGTGAGCATATAGCTGCACAATCTGCTCGCGAGGAAGCGGTCCTTAAGCGCATAAGGACGCAAAATCGTCGCTTTGTCAGTAAGTATCTGAACCACTTCATATCCCTTGAACTTTCTTTCTTTCGCTCGTTTATTGATCATTAAGTTTTTATTTTGACAGATAGAACATGTCAAGAATTTGAACTTGAAGACCCCGACAATGATCCTCTTCTTGACGCCGTTTCGTTCCTTGAATTTCATGGAACAGAAGCACGCGAGGGCATTGATCAAGCTAAAGCAGGGTTGTCGCGACTCTTCCCCTACTTCTTCCCGAAGAAAGAGGAACCCACAACTTTCCTTGCTCTGGCTAAGTGCTTTAATCCACCAGAAGATCTTGGGCTGAAGATGCGCCAGGAAAATATGAAGGTCGCTGTTGAAAACACTGTTGCCTTGGTTGCTGATAGTCAGCAAACTATCGACTGGGCGAAAGTAGGCGACACGGAGCAGATAGAACAGCAAAAATGGCGATCGCTGATCAAGGCGGCAAAGCCCAATACGAAGAAAATCTTGTCCTATCTCGGGATCAAGCCATCTTCGACTCCTAGCTCATCAAAGCCGGAGGTCTAGTTGAATGCCCCTTTGCTTTTTTCTTTTTAGCTTATCTCCTTCTTTTGGCACTACTGCCATAGTGTTCTTGGCGATGACTGCTTCAGTAGGTCTCTAGAGGTCCTTCTTTTGTAATAGACGTGTATATATTATGGGAATGAATGGAAATCTATCTTTGCTCAATGATTGATGTCGAAATTTCTCTTTTTTCCAGTTAATTTTTGACAACTATACATCAACTCCTGGTCCTTCCGAGGTTTTTCCTTCGCCTCCTTCGAAGAAAACCCCTGTCGCTGTTAATTTTGTCGAAGATTCTGCGAGTAAGACTTCGGCAGAAGATTTGAAAGAGCTTCAACAACAGCTCCAGTCTGTGAAGAAGCAATCACTTATGCTTATGGAACAATCTCGGAAATCCTCTGAGAGGGAAAAAGTAGCACTCCGACAAGCTCAAGATGCTATAATCGAGAAAGATGCCGCCGTTGCTGAAGCTGCTGCAGCTATGTCTCGAGAAAATTTCATGCTTCAACTGCTAACAGATGCTAGCTTGGATATGGCAGGTATGCTTCGGTATCTTTGTCACACTTTATCTTCCTTTTTTACTTGTCTTCTTGTTGCCCGCTGATTTTATCGAAATAGGTGCCTTTTTGGATGCTACTACGGAAGATGAACGTGTTGAAGCTCGTTCTAATGCTCTTCTGAGGCTTGCACGTGATCATGGTTCAAATTTTTGGGGCACACCTGAACGGACTCGCCAAATCGTCAGATTTCAAGATCGTGCTCTTCAGGTCCACGATTTTCTCGACTTTTGCACGAGGACCTTGTCTTTAGTTTACGGGACCATGTTTCCACGTAACAAGATGCCAGAGACGCTTCCCGCTCTGATGGAACAATTTCGGGATGCTCCTCGAATCCATGGATTTGTGCAGGCCTAATTAGCTGCTGGCGCGAGGTTCGCCATGATTATGATAAAAATCTGCTATCCGAAATTAGATATGAGTCAAATTGTTCTGAAATGTCTGGCGAAGATGGCGAAGAGAAAAAGGAACTTCGGCAAATATGATGACGTTGTGACTCCTATTGCCGAAGATATGATGGATGAACTTCTTCGACTGGACGCTGAATTCTTCGTAAAAGGCAGTTATGCGGAACATAGTACTCGCACTATAAATAATGAACGGCGGACGATAGATAATATACTGAGTAGCTCTTGAAGTTTTGTTGCTCCAAGGATTATATCTTGTGTGTAGGAAACATAATCTATATTGTAAAGTTACTATTTTTCTGTTTTTCAGTGCCAAGCCCCCGGGCGTTTTGACGGCGATATTTTTCTCTTGTTATAATGCAAGGTTGTCCCAGGGCAAGATAATTTATATTTGTACACTAGTTTTGCGGGTACGAACCCTGAGCTTTTCTGTTGATTGCTATTTTGCGACATAGTTTTATTTGGCGAGGTACTTTATACCAAAGCGAGATATATATATTGTATCTTCTGGGTAAGAGCCCCCGAGCCTGTCGAAGAGATATATAATTCCACTATCTTTATTATATTGCAGCACCGCGAGCCCGCCTCATTAAAAACCTTTCCCGGCCCCACTCGGTGCCCCGAAAAAGGAAAAGAGTGCGTATGAAAACTCGCGAGCGTTTCAGTACATTGTATGTTTACACAGGAGACTATATTTCGGCATCTAGGCGTAGAAGCGCCTGAGCTGTGCCACGTTCCAAGGATTTGGCTCAGCAATCCCCGTCTTCTTGTCCTTGAGTCTGTATGCTCCTCCTTCGATTACCTCTGTGACTATGTAAGGTCCAAGCCATGGTGACTCGAGTTTTTCATGACTTTTTTGATTTAGTCGCAAAACCAAGTCGCCAACTTGGAAAGATCTCGGTCGCAGTCGTCGACTATGGTAATTTTTCAGGTCCTGTTGATACTTGGCAACCCGTGACAGGACTTCATCTCGAGCTTCATCAAGTGCGTCGACATCATCTTCTAAGGCTTTTCTCGAAGTTTCTTCATCGTATTCTGTAACTCTTGGAGCATCATGTTCTATTTCTATCGGCAATACTGCTTCAGCTCCGTGGACCAGGAAAAACGGCGTCTCCTGCGTTGCCGTGTTTGGTGTTGTTCGAATACTCCACAGCACACTTGGCAGCTCCTCTGGCCAAGTATGTCGAGCTTTTTCCAATGGTCCCAACAAGCGCTTCTTGATACCATTGCAGATAATGCCGTTGGCCTTCTCCACTTGACCATTGGTCTGTGGATGTGCGACAGACGCAAAACTCAGTTTGATGCCTACTTCTGCACAATATGCTTTGAACTCCTTAGAAGTAAAGTTACTGCCGTTGTCTGTGACGATGCTGTGAGGTACTCCAAATCGAAAAACGATGCTTTTCACAAACTTGATTGCTGATGCGCCGCCCGGTGAATTTATCGGCTTTGCTTCTATCCATTTAGTAAATTTGTCGACAGCAACGAGCATATACTCATATCCACCTGGCGAAGCTTTGTGTAGTTTTCCCACCATATCGAGACCCCACTGAGCAAAGAGCCAAGACAATGGGATTGGCATCAAGTCTGCTGCCGGAGAATGAGGTTTGGCAGCGAATCTTTGACACGCGTCGCAAGTTCGCACTATTTCCTTCGCGTCCTCAATTGCTGTTAACCAATAAAATCCCGCTCTGAAGACTTTGGCCGCAATAGTGCGGCTGCTTGCATGGTGCCCGCATATTCCTTCGTGTACATCTTTCAGGATGATCCGTCCTTCTTCGGGTGTGACACATCTCTGTAGCACGCCCGAGATACTTCGCTTATACAACTCCCGTTTTACCACAGTAAAAGCTTTAGATCGCCTAATGATTCGCCTTGCTTCAACTGGATCGTCGGGTATTGTTTTCCTTAGGATGTATGATATGTATGCCTGCATCCATGGAATTTGTACTATCATGACTAGCTCCTGTTCCTCTTCTTCTTCTTCCAGTGATTTTTTGGTGACATCCGAAGGTTTCTCTTCCTTCTCCTTCTTCTTTGTTTTCATTGGCTTTGTTGATCTCTCACTTATTTCTTCCCAAAACACGCCTAAAGGGATCGCGAGACATTGTGACCCGATGTTTGCAAGGACATCGGCTTCATCATTGCTCAATCTGCTGATGTGTTTGACCTCGCATCCATCAAACAATTTTTCCAGCTCATTATACAGCTCCTTGTATGCTATCATGCTCTCATTGACTGCATCACATTGGTTCATAACTTGCTGTGCTACCAACTGTGAGTCGCCGAAAATTTTCAGTCGGGTTGCACCGCAAGCCTTTGCCATCTTCATCCCGTGTATGAGAGCTTCATATTCTGCTTCATTGTTAGATGCGTTTGGGAACGTCATCCGCAAGACATACTTCAGCTTGTCGCCTTCAGGTGATACCAATATCACGCCTGCTCCAGCGCCTTCTAAACTTTTAGACCCGTCAAAGTTAATAGTCCAGGTTCTCGATATATCTGGAGGTCCCGTATTTTGTAGCTCCATCCACTCTGCGATAAAATCCGGTAGGACCTGCGATTTTATTGCCTTTCTTTTTTCATACGTGATGTCCCGAGGAGAAATTTCTATTCCCCAAAGGGAGACACGACCCGTAGCTTCTGGGTTGTTCAATATATTTGACAGAGGAGCTTCATTGACCACTATTATCGGGTGTGCCGAAAAATACTGTCGCAATTTTCTTGCTGTCGTAAATACTCCATACGCCAGTTTCTGGTACTGAGGGTACCGCTGTTTTGACGGCGATAGTACTTCACTGATGAAATATACTAGCCTCTGAACTCCATGGAGCTTTCCTTCTTCCTCTCTTTCGACTACCAAAACCGTGCTGACCACTTGGGGTGTGGCTGCAATATATAGTAGGAGAGGTTCTTTCTCTTTAGGCGCTACCAAAATTGGTGGTGTCGAAATTGTGCGCTTGAGGTTCTCGAAGGCCCTATCTGCTTCCTCGTTCCATTGAAATTTCTCCCCTTGTTTGATCAATGCGTAGAATGGCAGCGCCTTTTCTCCTAGCCTGGCGACGAATCTGCTTAAAGCTGCGACTCGCCCCGTCAGCTGTTGTATTTCTTTCAACTTTGTTGGCTTCCTCATAGTTACGATGGCCTGTATTTTTTCGGGATTAGCTTCGATCCCTCTTGCTGATACTAAGAATCCAAGAAGTTCTCCCGCAGGAACGCCAAAGGAGCATTTTGTCGGGTTCAACTTGAGGCAAAACTTGTCAAGGTTGTCGAAGGTTTCCTTCAAATCTTCGATCAGTGTTGACCCCTTCTTTGATGTTATCACGACATCGTCGATGTAGACTTGTACATTTTTCCCAATCTGTGTTGCAAGGCACTTCTGCATCATCCGCTGATATGTTGCTCCCGCGTTTTTCAAACCAAAGGGCATTGTTTTGTAACAAAACACGCCGTAAGGTGTTATGAACGCTGTTTTGGCCTCATCGTCTTCTTTTAATCTGATCTGGTTATAACCAGAATATGCATCCAAGAAGGAAAGACGATCACATCCTGCCGTGGAGTCGATGATTTGATCGATCCTTGGGAGGGGAAAGTGATCCTTAGGACAATGTTTATTGAGACACGTAAAGTCAACGCACATGCGAAGGACTTTCGTGTGTTTCTTCGGCACCATCACTGGGTTAGCTACCCATGTGGCTTCTGTAGATATCTCTTTGATAAAACCAGCATACTTAAGTCGATCTATTTCTGATAGCATAGCTTTGCGGTTTGGTTCCGAAAAATGCCGCAAGGGTTGTTTGATTGGTCTCGCGAGAGGATCCAAGTTGAGGTGGTGCTCGGCAAGTTCCCTGGGTACTCCTGGCATGTCAGCTGGACACCATGCGAAGATTTTCCAGTGCTCACGGAGGAACTTGACGAGCGCGCTTTCCTATGCGAGGTCCATATTTGTTGCAATGGACGTCGTTTTCTTCGGGTCCGTCGGGTGGATTTGCACTTCTTTTGAGTCCTTCGCTGTGTTAAAGGTTGGTTCCCTGAGCGGCCTCCCTGTGTCTGGCAAAACATCATAATCAGTTTGTCTTGGCGCCATATATTCTGCTTGCATCCCGAAGGTTTCTGACACTTGATGAAAATCTCTGTCGCATTTGTCAGCTAACGCAAAGCTTCCTTTGACTGTGATTGGTCCTTTGGGTCCAGGTAACCTCCACAGTAAATACGTATAATGAGGTACCGCCATAAACCTAGCATACGCTGGTCGTCCTAACAAAGCATGATATTGCGATGGGAAATCCACAACTTCAAACTCCAATTTCTCTATCCTGTAATTTTCTCGGGTCCCAAACTGAACGTCAAGATTAATCTTGCCCAACGGATAACTTGGTTTCTCTGGCGTGATCCCGTGAAAACGCGTGTCAGTTGGTGCTAGATTTGCTAGGGATATGTTCATCTTCCTTAGTGTATCTGCGTACATAAGGTTTAAGCTGCTGCCGCCATCTATGAAAACTCTTGACACGTCGAAGCCAGCAATTACTGCGGGTAAAATAAGTGCGGATTGCCCAGGTCGAGGAACCTGCTGCGGGTGATCCGCAATTGTGAAGCCGATATCCTGTCCCGACCAATTTAGGTAGTCGACTGTTGGTGGAGGCATCTTTTCTGCCATGAATACTTGCCGCGAAATTACTTTCTGCGCCCTGTTAGATGGCCTAGCTTTCTGAATCATCAAGACTGCGCCATTAGAATTAGGATCAACATACGGAGGTGGTTGTGGTGCTGCCGCTATTCTGAGCTGGTGCCGATTCTCGTCTGTAATCGCGGGAGGAGGTGGGAGATGTATCTCGCTCCTTGGTCCCTGGTGGTTTCTATTCATTGCTTGGGTATTTGCAATTCCTGCGGCTCGCAACATTGCCTGAAAGTTGCGGCAGTCTTTTTGGAGATGTCCTGACTGTCTCTTTCCGTTGCTATCGAGAAAAAAGTGCATCTGACACGGTCCGTTCATCATCTCCTCGGGGGACACATAGGGTCTTTGAAACCTTGGTCCACTATTTTGCCTGTGACCGCGAGAATCACCTGTATTGTCGCCTTGTTGTTCATTACTTCTTTGGTAGTCCTCTCGACTATTTCCTCCAGGATTTCCTCGGAAGCCAGCCGATATGTGGCCGGGAGCGTCGTTGTTGTAGAACTGGCGGGAAAATCGCCTTCTATTTTGAAAATTTCGACCGCGGTCCTCTTCTGGCGACCTGTGTCGCTTGTTATATATTGCGTCTTCTCCATCTGCCCACTTGTTGGCTATCTCCATCAGTGCTGATATTGTCTTGGGGTTGGTTCTCCCTAAGTCCTCGACGAAATCTCCCTGTCGGATTCCTGCCACGAACGCGTCTATTGCTCTCTCGTCAGATATGTCTTCTGCCGATTTTTTAATAATGTTCCACCTCTGTATATATTTTCTCATCGACTCGTCGTGTTTCTGTCGGCACGCCCTCAACTCTTCCAATGACGCAGGTTTCTTGCAGGTGGATCGGAAGTTTCTCACGAAAATATCTTCAAAACTATCCCAGCTGTCAATGGAACCTGGGGAAAGTTTCTTTATCCAAGATCTCGCGGCACCACTCAGGTGGACTTGGATACTTTGCATGGCTGTTGCTCTGGTTCCTCCTACCAGCTTCACCATCTCGAGATAATCAACGAGCCAATCCTCGGGATCCTGCAGACCGTCGAATTTTTTGAAATTCTCGGGTAACTTAAACCCTTTTGGTACTCGAGTTTTTCGGACTCGTCTCGTAAAGCACGGAAGCCCGCACAGATCTTCATCGGCAACTTCTGGTGAATGTCGGTGTTCTCTTCTTTCTTGCCACACTCTGTCTACCCTTGCTTGAGCCGCCGTATCTCTTGCCCCACTTGTTCTTGGTGGATCTTGTACTGCAGCAGTAGGTCGTGGACTATTTTGCCTTGCAGTTCCTTCGGGAGGTGTAGCTGTGAATGCTGTTCCCATGACTCCAACTCCAGCCATTGCCATATTGAACAATGCTTCTCTCGGGTCTCCGGGGGGTGGTCTGGATGCGAGGATGTAAGCTTGCGTTGCCATGTATCCTGCTTCTGGCGTTTTCGGGATAATATTTCCCCTTGTATCAATCGACATGAAAGACATGTCGAGATTTTGAATTATGTTGCCTCTCTCTGCTTCAGGTATATTTTGCAGCCGAGATATTGCCCTCCTCCGAGCTTCTCTGTGACTATCTCCCGAAGTTCCTGATTGTCGACTGAGCTCTGCTCGACGCCTGCTTGACGCGGATGCTGCCTCTTTTCTTCTATTCAGGGATGCTGTTTCTTTTTCCAACTCCCTACTCACACGAGCAAGTCTATATTGATAGGCTTGTAATTCCTCGGCAGTAGCTGTGGTGGTCATTGGTTCTGAACCATCCATGGCTCTTGCAGCCCTATCCCACGCTGCTTGCGGGAGTTGGACTCTTTCGCGAGGTGAGGTCCCGACATATTTGGTGCCTAAGCCTCTTCTGAGATCAGCGGGATCGACGTATGGGTTTCCCAAATCATCGAAAGCCTCTGACGTCTCTGGTTCTGCTCGGCTTGCCTCTTCAATTGCATACACTTGATGATATTTTGAGTATTGATTTTTGTCGGGATTGGTGACACCATCATAAAGATTGGTGAAGACCTTTCCGATGGCAGCAGATTTGTCGATGAAGCTGTCGACGCTGTCGGAGTCGCTGCTTATAAAGGAGTCCGCAGTCGACCCGAAGGATCTGTCGCTGAAGATCTTGACGAACTTTTCGCTTGCCTTGGTGTCGATGAAACGTGGCGACGAAAACTCTTCATCACTTGTCGAAAAGTCAGAATCGATCGCTGAAAATTTCGACGAGATCGGAACTTCGAGACGATAAGATCCTTCCTTGTTGACGCTGAATCGGAATTCTCCGAACTTCATAACGATGGGCTCCTCCAGATACGCACATGCATCCAAACGGGAGGGCGGGTGAGGAATAAAATCGACTAGATCAGTTTTTTCCTGTTTACCTCGATCCATCGCATTGCTTGCTACCGACGAAGTCGACGATTCTGGACGTGCCATCGAGATCAGCTCCTTGCAACCTCTAGATCCCACAGACGGCGCCAATTGACAAGGTATTGACTTGTCAATGCCTACAGATTGTAGACTAGGGTTTCGTTAGATGTAGAGGGCAAGTAGATCTCGAAGGTTTCAGCCGAAAAGTACTCGACGATGTAAAAATTAGGGTTTGAGAGACAATGATTCGATGCTTTCTGCGTCCCTCGACTCCCCCTTATATAGGAGGTGGAGCCGAGGGTTTCGTATTGTACAAGTTTACAGAGTCCGGGTAGGTTTCTAACTCCTCCCGCAAGATTACAAATAATGCTTCCTATTACAACTCTAGCTTTCCTTAACAATATCTTGGGCTTCCGAACCTTCTTATTCTTCGGGTAGTGGGCCTTCAGTAAACCCCGGGTACCATCATCGGCAGGCCCATTGGGGATGCCTATGTCACATAGTGCTAAGTCCTATAATTAAAACCCATAGGTGGTGATCAACCACTTGTCATAAACCAAAACCAAACCATGATAAGAGTATTATTCACTATAAGTATTCCAAGGTGTTGTTAAAGATATAATAATAGTGCTACCCTTGAAATAGGATTACAATAAACCTTACAAAACCTTAGTAAAGGAGTGTTCACATAAAATCATATGTAAGGGACTCAATTCTCAATTAAGAGATCAAGTCCTAATGATACCTTCTAAAGCACTTGGAGTATAATTATTAACTCTACCATTCCAAAAGGGAGTGGTATTCCAAATGAAAAAGGAAATTAAAATGAATACTTAAATTCTTGCCTGTTTGAAAATTGCAATAAGGCTCACATATATGTTTGTTCAGCAACAATGGAGTAATACATTTATCCTTTTAATAGTCCTAATGAAATTCAAATATTCAAAATACCTGCATGGTATTACATGAGTTAAATTTGAATTAAAATAGAATTATAAAACAGAATTAAATGAAATAGAAAAGAGAAAATAGAAAAGGACTTACCTGGACCTCACCAGGCCGCAGCAGCCCAACTGGGGAGCCCAGCAGCAGCCCATAACCAGCCCACCTAGCAGCCCAGTACCCCTTCGTTGAAATATCAACGAGAGGAGGTCGTCCTCTCATCCCCTTCTCCCGCATGGTCGACAGCACGAAGCCGTGCTCGGCTTCGTCTCGGCGTTGGCAGCCTCTCCTCGACCGTCGGCGTGACGAGGCGCGTTTTGGCTCCGTATAAAAGCCCGCGACGAACCCTAGCCCCCGAGTTTCTTCCTCCTCTGCCTAATTTTCTTCCTAGATGAAACCCTAACCAGCCCGGCCATCGACCATCACCGTCGATAGGGGAAGCCCAGACCCCGCCGCGACCACCATCATCTCCGCCGTCCTCGACATGCTCTCGGTGCAAAAGGAATCGGGTCGGGGCGAGCTGTAGCCTCACCATCGAGCTCGTCCTCTCCGACACCGGCACCGACAAATTCCGGCGAATGAGCCCTCCCCTCGCCTCGCCGACAAGCCCGTCGTGTTCAGGGTGAGTCCCTGAACCTCCTGCGCATCCTAGCCCTCTCGTTCGTGCCCTACATCGCCATTGCAACGATCACCTGCGAGCGCCGCCGCTCGGTCTCGCCGTCGAGCTTGCTCCGGCGACCATTAGGAGGCGGCGCTGCCACCAGTAAGTTCCCTGCGATGCGCTGGTTCGATTGAGACCGGTTACTCACCCGCGCGTGGCCGGAATCGTCGTCGCCGGCGACGTCTGCCCGCCGGCCACCGTGTCCTTTGTCACGTCTCCAATTTTGACCCAGTCAACCGCCAACGTGGCAGTTGACATGGCCAAGGCCCACCTATCAGTGACTGAGAGTAGAATAGCCGGGTAGGTTTAGTAATTCCGTTTAAATTTCAAATTTCATTAATATCTGAAACTTTGCAAGTTTATCAAAAATTCATTTTAACTCGGACAAATATAAATGAGATATCAAAATTAATATAAAAATAAAATCTATCCAATAAAAATATAATACGAAATTTTTATTTTTAATAAAAAATTAATTATTTAATACTTATTAATTAAGCCTTTTCTTTTATTCTTAATTGAATTAAAAATTCAATAATTAGGAAAACTTTCCAAATTCAATAAAAACCAGTAAATAAATAAACAAAACATTAAAATTAATTTTCTTTATTATCTTATTAAATCCTTATTAGAAGGATTTAAACCCTAAATAATAATTACCTTGATTATTAATTCTTTAAAAATAGTAAAATGCCAAATTCAATCTTATGTTTATTTTAAAGTGATTAATAACTTCAGCCTTATAATAAAGTTATTAACCTAAGAATTAAATGGTAATTAGGAAACCCTAATTCCTTATTTATTGATATTACAACCTTATCATTTCATGTGAATTCTAAAACCCTAATACCATTAGGAACTCTAGCTCCATTACTTCATATGAACCCTAATTGGCTTCTAAACCTAAACCCTAGGTTAGAACATGTGATCATGATACTCTGTTTTGATTCATAGAACCATAATTAGCAATTAAATACTTGCCATACCACATAAAATATAGGAGTCCTATTATCAATAATTTGGTATTCCATGTCTGCATACCAATCCAACCTAGTTGATCAAGTAGGATCAACCAATTCTAACCCTAGCTCCTATCCTTAGAGATATCAACCTTAATTAACCATGTTTAGCATCACACCATTGTGATGAACCCTAATAGTAACCATGATTGATGTTTACCTTACATACCATACTCCACTAAACCCTACTAGTGTGAAATACTTATGAACCATCCTATTTAGGAACCAACCATTCTCTACTTAGAGATCCAATAGCTAATCCAAGACAACCTCAACCTTAATTGTAATACTTCTTCTTACTCAAGTAATATGTTCTTCAAAAGTTATTCTTTTGAAGTAAATAAAGAATCATCATCAACCCTGCTTATAAGGACCTATAAACCCTAGCTAGCTATCACCAACAAGATGAACCAACCTTGATAGCAACCTTGTATAAATAATTGCTTAGGATGCCTAGGCTTAACTCAACCTTACAAGCCCTAGGTGTTGATGAATCCAACATTGTTGGGATCCATCTAATACTTACTCCAGAAACTACTTAGAACCATAATAAATTATAGAAAACCACAAACCCAATTATCATACTTGTTCTTCAAAAAGTTATTCTTTTGAAGAATATAACAAGTAATTATTAACCATGCCATATAGTACTAAAATTGACAACTGTTCTTTACATATTAACATTAGGGATTTCTATTTTCGTGCCCCTGTCTCCTTAGTTGTGCTCAGTTTTCCCCAGCCCCTTAGTTTTTCCTCAGTTTTCCCCAAGACCTTGTCTGAAACCCGCAGAAGGAGCTCGGACGGAAGGAATCCCGTTTAGTTGACGTTGGTTGGTGCTAGCAAGTGGGGCCGCTGTTGGTGCCCCGCAGTGGACACGTCTTCACTTATCCAGATCATCGTGGGACCCACAACTTGTTGATAACCCACAAGTATAGGGGATCGCAGCAGTCTTCGCGGGTAGTAAAACCGAATTTATTGATTCGACACAAGGGGAGACAAAGAATACTTGAAAGCCTTAACAACGGAGTTGTCAATTCAGCTGCACCTGGAAACAGACTTGCTCGCAAGAGTTTATCAGTAGTAACAGTTTTATAGCAGTAGCAGTAGTGAAATAACAACAGCATAGTAACAGAGACAGCAGTAGTGATTATAGTAAACAGCAGGATTAAAATACTGCAGGCACGGGGACGGATAACGGGCGTTGCATGGATGAGAGAAACTCATGTAACAATCAAGCAGGGCATTTGCAGATAATAAT
Organism: Lolium perenne; assembly: GCF_019359855.2. NCBI lineage: Eukaryota > Viridiplantae > Streptophyta > Magnoliopsida > Poales > Poaceae > Lolium > Lolium perenne. The sequence goes on from NC_067247.2 coordinate 68,548,440, forward strand.
AAAACGGTGTCTAAGTACAAAGCAATCAATAGGCATGTGTTCCAATTATAGTCGTACGTGCTCGCAATGAGAAACTTGCACAACATCTTTTGTCCTACCAGCCGGTGGCAGCCGGGCCTCAAGGAAATCTACTGGATATTAAGGTACTCCTTTTAATAGAGTACCGGAGCAAAGCATTAACACTCTGTGAACACATGTGATCCTCACATCACTACCATCCCCTCCGGTTGTCCCGATTTCTGTCACTTCGGGGCCATTGGTTCCGGACAGCGACATGTGTATACAACTTGCAGGTAAGACCATAAACAATGAATATCATGATGAAATAATAACATGTTCAGATCTGAGATCATGGCACTCGGGCCCTAGTGACAAGCATTAAGCATAACAAGTTGCAACAATATCATCAAAGTACAAATTACGGACACTAGGCACTATGCCCTAACAATCTTATACTATTACATGACCAATCTCATCCAATCCCTACCATCCCCTTCAGCCTACAGCGGGGCAATTACTCACACATGGATGGGGGAAACATGGCTGGTCGATGGAGAGGCGTCGGTGGTGATGGTGGCGATGATCTCCTCCAATTCCCCGTCCCGGCGGAGTGCCAGAACGGAGACTTCTGGCTCCCGAGACGGAGTTTCACGATGTGGCGGCGTTCTGGAGGGTTTCTGGCGACTTCGACTTCTCCCCGTGCGTTTTTAGGTCGAAGGCAGTAAGTAGTCCGAAAGAGGGCGTCGGGGGCCAGCCGAGGCTGCCACACACTAGGGCCGCGCGGGCCCCTCCTGGGCCGCGCCGGCCTAGTGTGTGGGGCCCTCGTGCCCCCACCTGGCTTGCCCTTCTAGCTCCGCCAATATTCTGGGAAAATAGGACCTTCTGCATAAATTCCGAGGATTTTCCTGAAAGTTGGATTTCTGCACAAAAACGAGACACCAGAACAGTTCTGCTGAAAACAGCGTTAGTCCGTGTTAGTTGCATCCAAAATACACAAATTAGAGGCAAAACAATAGCAAAATTGTTCGGGAAAGTAGATACGTTTTGGACGTATCAACTCCCCCAAGCTTAGCTTATTGCTTGTCCTCAAGCAATTCAGTTAACAACTGAGCGATAAAAGAACTTTCACGAACACATTTGTTCATATGATGTAAATATTCTCATGCTGTGGCTAACACTTAGGCAGTTCATAATAAGATACATGCAAATAAGATCATCTAATAGCTATGTCAATCATGGAAAGGTACCAACAATTAATAATAAGCATCATGAATCATGTATATAAGCAGAATTGCAATGTTCATAAAAGAGTATGATAGAGTGGTATCTCGCTTGCCCATATTTGATCAGCAAAACATAAATGCTCAGGCACCTCTGAAGTTTATAGAAAGACTAGAAATAGTGATTGTCAAAGATAAAAGCATCAAAGTTATACCACAATCAATCATATTTTGAGACAAGCATATTATACTAAGAATGACAGTTGTGCTCTCAAGAAAGTGCTCAAAGAAAGGATGGAGACACAACATAAAAGTAAAAGATTGACCCTTCGCAGAGGGAAGCAGGGATTAACATGCGCTAGATCTTTTCATTTTTAAAACAGGAGTAAAATTGTTTTGAGAGGTGTTTGTTGTTGTCAACGAATGGTAATGGGTACACCAACTACCTCGCCAACCGGACTTCCAAGAGCGGCTCCCATGAAGGATGTTATCTCCACCAGCAAGGTAGATCATCCCTCTTCTCTTTTGTTCACACACGTATTTTAGTTTTATTATGAGTGACACTCCCCCCAACCTTTGCCTTACACAAGCCATGGCTAACCGAATCCTCGGGTGCCTTCCATCAATCACATACCATGGAGGAGTGTCTATTTGCAAAATTAAGTTGCTTACTGATGGATCAGAGCAAAACATGTGAAGAGAATTATTAATGAAGTTTGATTAATCGGGGCTGGGAACCCCATTGCCAGCTCTTTTTGCAAAATTATTGGATAAGCAGATGTGCCACTAGTCCATAATGAAAGTCCGTCAAGAGTAAATGACAAGGTTGAAGGTTAAACACCACATACTTCCTCATGAGCTATGAAACATTAACACAAATTGAGAAACATTTTGAAGGTTTTAAAGGTAGCGCATGAGAATTTACTTGGAATGGTTTGAAATGCCATGCATAGGTATTTATGGTGGACACTTTGGAACAACTTGGTTTTCAGGGGTTTGGAAGCACGAGCAGTGTTCTCGCTCAGTACAAGTGAAGGCTAGCAAAAGACTAGGGAGCGACAAATCAAGAGAGCAGTAACTGTTATAATCATGCTTGCGGCAAAATAAATTAACTGAGGCATAAGAGTGATACAAAAAAAACTCTGAAGCAATGTAAATCATCGAGGCTTAATTGACTTTTGTTCAGTCATATGCATGCGTGAGCATGTGCCAAGTTAATTCAAACGAATTATTCAGAGGAGGATACCACAATATCATACCTATCTATGAATAAAACAATGCAAGCAAACATCCATGACATGTTACTCATATTAATAAATTGGAGCTAAACATGAGAGATCATGAACTACTAGACTTCCTTAAATGACATATACCTCACATGAAACAACTAAGCATGCTCACATGGATGAGTATATGTACAAAAATGAAAACAAATAGAGTTCATACCAGCCTCTCACCACAATCAGATTGTCGAATATCGTCATTATTGCCTTTCACTTGTGTAGCTTGGATAATATGAAATGAAAACCACGCTCCAGCCACCGAAGACCATTGAACTCATAAAGAACTTTACAAAACCAAAGAAGAACAACAAATATTTTTGGTGTTTTCGAATTTGGACACAAGAACAAAAGGAAACAAGCAAACAAAGCAAAATCTTTTTGGGTTTTCTTATAGCATACTAGCAATAGCAAATAAAGCAAGACAAATGCAAGAAACCAAGATAAACAAATGGTGAAGAGAAACAACAGAAATATTTTTGGTATTTTTGTGTTTTAGGAAAGAAACAAAGCAAGAACAAGAAAATGAAAACTAAAAGAAACACAGAAAAGCAGGATGGCAGAAATCTGCCAAAACCTGATAGCAGTACAAAAATCGATTTTTACAAAAATCTTCCGCTGCTCAGCTCTAAAAGTGTTCAACTAATGAAAGTTAGATAACAACCTGGGGAACATGCACAAAAATTGGCAGCTCAAAATAACGTTCTGGCTGTGCGCACGAATTTTTTTAGTAACAGTCCAGAATCTGTTTTCAGGCAGCACTTCCCCAAATATCATCTCCCTCTCATTAGAAAACCACTCAAAGAAACTAAACAAGTATGTACAAGTATCCAGCAACCATAATATGCAAAGAATGAGTGATGCCGGTATACCTCCCCCCAAGCTTAGGCTTTTGGCCTAAGTGGAGATCAACCCCATGGTGCCCATGAAGAAGCACCCGGATACGTGACGGTGTAGTCGTAGGAGGGCTCGGCGTCCTCGGAGTCATGCTGCTGGTGGAAGCCTTGTATCTTCAATTGCTCATCCACCTCCTCCTTAGTGCGCGACCATGGTTTCCTGTCAATACTGAACAAATCTGGCTGCGGCAAAAGGATTTCCCTCTCTTCCCCGTCAGCAAACAATATTCTATAGACAATCTTATCTAAACTAGAGTCGGTTGTAACAAATTGATGACTCTTCATAGCAGTAATATCGAGCCTCATAGGAGCTATTTTTACATCATTAGGGTCAATAGGAAGCTCTAAATATGCTAAAACGCACGAAGCAATAATTCCTCCAAATATAGGCCCCTTGTTAGACAAGCGGCGAGCAACAAGAGCACCAAGATGATAAGGCGTGTCCCCAGTGAGTGCAGCAATTAAGAAACCAAGGTGATAGCTAGATATGTTGCTAGTATTCTCCCTACCAAGAATGCTAGTACCAATGTAATAAGCAAAATACTTAATGGCGGGGAGTTGAATGTTTCTTATCTTGCCACGCTGAATGGTGCGACAATCATCATTGGTGATCCCTCGATAGAGCTCCAACAATTCCCTTGGGTTGTCCTCGATCTTCCTTGCTGTACCTATAGGGACAATACCCAATGCAGCACAAAAGTTTTCCAACTTCATAGTAATAGGTTTATCATAGATCTTGAATGAAACTGTCGGGTGAAAGTGCTTATTGTTGAACTTGAAGCTCTCCACAAAGATTTTAGTGAGCGTGTAGTATTGCTCACTCTCATCTCCCACATAGGTGGTTAAGCCTGCCTTACCGACAAGGGTCAAGAAATCATCCAACAAACCTGCATTTCTCAAAAAGTCATAACATGGGAAAGATGAAGCGTTAGGGACTCCATTGTCCTCCTCGGGTGTGAAGCTTGGTGCGATGAGATCCTCATTATAGGATGGCCTGCATCGGGTGGATGACCTAGAGGGCCTCCCCGAGCTTGTTGTCTCCCCTTGGAACACTTCTCCAAAGTTAAAGTTGTCCATCCCCCTTTTCTGAAATTTTTCAACAAACAATATAAAATTTGATTTGGTGACATATAATCGAGAGAAACTACCATAGGAACTTTCTAGAGTACTAAACATGCATCAAAACTAGTTTATACATCTTAGAACAAGCATGCAAGCTCACTAAACATGTTACCTACAGCAGCAAAATATTCAAGATATACTCCACCAAACAAAATTCTACTTGGATAGTCGGAGGAGTCACATACCGAAGAGTAAATGTGCCAAATTTCAGACAGAAATCTGGGCTAAACAAAGAGATCGAGAAATCTGGAGTTCTTGAGCAAAAATGCGAGTGAGAGGAACCTGGTGCGAGTTTTTTCGGGAGAGAGAAGAGAGTGGGCGAAAGAGATGCTAAAGTGGGGTAAAGGGGGACCCACACACCAGGGTGGCGCGCCCCCCTTGCTGGCCGCGCCGGCCTATGGGGTGCCACCCTGGGGTGCCCCACTGGTCATCCCCAGGTGCTCCCAGGTGCCTCGTCGAAAAATAGGACCAACGGTATAATTTTTTTGAATTTTTGAAAACTTTGAAAAATGCACATTTCTGGGTATTAAGTTTATTATTACTGGCCAGGAAATTTTTTGAAATCTCTAATTAACTAAGGAACTTTGCAAAATAAAAGTGCTACAGCAACTAGAGCAAATGGAGGAAGAAAGAGATGTTGTTTACCTTCTCTATGCATATAAAAAGTATTTGTTAACAAGGTTGATCAAGTCTTGCCACCAAATAAATTTTACATAGCATAAGAAGAAATAAACCTCAAATCAATCATGTTACCTTGAATTGTATTGATATGGATCCAATCATAAGAGTTTGATATTCTTCTTTAGGCTCATATATAGGACAATCAATAGTTCCACTTTGATAGTTCTCACATTAGAAATTGTATTAACTCCACACGCTTTCTCAATCCTCTTGGGAAAATAAACGGTATGCTCCCTATCATCAACATTGAAAGTAACATTTCCTTTATTGCAATCAATAACAGCCCCTGCGGTGTTAAGAAAAGGTCTCCCAAGAATAATAGACATATTATCATCTTCAGGCATTTCCAACACAACAAAATCAGTTAATATCAAGCAGTTATTAGTAACTTGAACAGGAACATCCTCACATATACCAACAGGAATAGCAGTAGATTTATCAGCCATTTGCAAAGATATATCAGTAGGTATCAACTTATCTAAGTAAAGTCTCTTATAAAGAGAGAAAGGCATAACACTAACACCGGCTCCCAAGTCACATAGAGCAGTCTTAACATAATTATTCTTAATAGAACAAGGAATAGTAGGTATACCTGGGTCGCCCAACTTCTTTGGAACTTTTCCATTGAAAGAGTAATTAGCAAGCATAGTGGAAATTTCCTCATTGGGGATTTTCCTTTTGTTAGTAACAATATCTTTCATATACTTTGAATAAGGAGGCAATTTAATAGCATCAGTCAAAGGGATTTGCAAGAATAAAGGTTTCATCCAATCACAAAATTTATTATAGTGTTCTTCTTCCTTTGATTTTAGTTTCTTAGCAGGAAAAGGCATTTGCTTTTGCACCCAAGGTTTCCTTTCATTACCATGTTTCTTAGCAATAAAATCTTCTTTAGTATACTTTTTATTTTTATCTCGCTTTTCAGGTTCATCTTCAACTCCTTCTTTATCAGAAACATCATTCTTATCATTACCATTATTATTATCATGTTCATTACCACTTTCAGTTTCAGCATCGGAAATAGAAATACTATTAGGATCATTAACAGGTTCAGAGGATTCTACAACATTTTTATGTTTCTTCTTCTTTTTCTTAGAAGGAGCACTAGGTTCAATGCATTGAGAATCTTGTTCAATTCTTTTGGGATGCCCTTCAGGACATAGAGGATCCTGGGTAGAGACACCACCTCTAGTTGTTACTTCATAAGCATGTTTCTCTTTAGAATTATTTTGTAATAAGTCATTTTGCACTTTAGTAAGCTGATCAATTTGAGTTTGAACCATTTGAAAATGTTTAACAAGCATCTTAACATCATTGGAGGCTCTCTCCACAATATCATGCAAATTGCTAATAGCTTGAGAATTTTCCATTAGATGATTCTCTACTCTCATATTAAAATTTTCTTGCTTAACAATATAATTATCAAACTCATCTAAGCATTGCGCAGGAGGTTTTGAATACGGAATATCTTCCCTAGTAAAGCGCTGAAGGGAATTTACCTCAATCATGGATGAAGGGGGAATTATCTCACATATATCTTCTATGGGAGGCAGATTCTTCACATCTTCAGATTTAATACCTTTCTCCTTGAGAGACTTCTTGGCTTCCCTCATATCTTCATCATTCAATTTAATTAAACCCCTCTTCTTCAATATTGGCGTTGGAATTGGTTCAGGCGTAGTCCAATCATCATGATTCCGGCCTATTTCAGCCAATAATTCTTCAGCTTCGTCTGGAGTTCTTTTCCTGAAAACACAACCAGCACAACTATCCAAATATGCCCTAGACTCAATGGTTAGTCCACTATAAAATATATCAAGTAAATCATTCTTTTCTAAATCATGTCCAGGTCGAGCTCTGATAAGAGAACAAAATCTTGCCCAAGCCTCAGGCAATTTCTCTTCATCTCCCTGGTCAAATCTATAAATTCTCTGTAAAGCAACATGTTGAGCACTAGCAGGAAAGTATTTTCGAAAGAAAACATCACGCAAATCAGTTGGACTTTTAATAGAACCAGGAGGCAAATTATTATACCAAGTTTTAGCATCATCCTTTAATGAGAAAGGAAAAAGTTTAGCGACAAAATAAGTACGCATCTTGACATCATCAGAAAACAAGCTACTCATAGAAGAAAGTTCAATCATGTGTTCTACAGCACTTTCTTTTTCAGTACCACAAAAGGGTGCTTTCTTTACAATAGCTATATGAGATAGATCAAGAGAAAAATCATAATCTTTATCCTTAATGCATATAGGAGATGTGGCAAATTTGGGATCAGGAGATAACTTATGTCTAACAGTATATTGTGTGAGAAACTTTTTAATTTTACTTGCATCAGCAGTAGCATTGCATCTATTAATAAGATCATCATTAAGCTCCACATAATCTTCATCAGGATCATCACTAGAATAATCAAGTTTAGGTGAATTAACAGGTGTAGTAGCATCAGGAGTTTCAGCATTTTCAATTTGTCTAGACCTAGCAATTGTAGCATCTAGAAAGGATCCCAATGAACCACTATCATCAAGCACAGCAGAAACATTATCAATATTATGAGAGTTTTCAGATTCAGCAGAAGTACCAGCAAGTGAAGCATGTGGCGGTGAAACAAGTTTATCAATCACAGATGGTGAATCAAGAGCAGTAGAGGTACTCAGAGTTGCACCTTTTCTTGTAGTGGATGGTAATATGGCGACTTTAGGATCGCGAGTTTTACCCATGATGGAGAATTTGCAGCGAACAATATCAATCCAAGTGAACTTCCAAATAAAGCTATGCTCCCCGGCAACGGCGCCAGAAAACAGTCTTGATAACCCACAAGTACAGGGGATCGCAGCAGTCTTCGCGGGTAGTAAAACCCAATTTATTGATTCAACACAAGGGGAGACAAAGAATACTTGAAAGCCTTAACAACGGAGTTGTCAATTCAGCTGCACCTGGAAACAGACTTGCTCGCAAGAGTTTATCAGTAGGAACAGTTTTATAGCAGTAGCAGTAGTGAAATAACAGCAGCAGAGTAACAGAGACAGCAGTAGTGATTATAGTAAACAGCAGGATTAAAATACTGTAGGCACGGGGACGGATAACGGGCGTTGCATGGATGAGAGAAACTCATGTAACAATCAAGCAGGGCATTTGCAGATAATAATAAAACGGTGTCTAAGTACAAAGCAATCAATAGGCATGTGTTCCAATTATAGTCGTACGTGCTCGCAATGAGAAACTTGCACAACATCTTTTGTCCTACCAGCCGGTGGCAGCCGGGCCTCAAGGGAATCTACTGGTGACAAGGTATTAACTTGTCAATGCCTACAGATTGTAGACTAGGGTTTCGTTAGATGTAGAGGGCAAGTAGATCTCGAAGGTTTCAGCCGAAAAGTACTCGACGATGTAAAAACTAGGGTTTGAGAGACAATGATTCGATCCTTTCTGCGTCCCTCGACTCCCCCTTATATAGGAGGCGGAGCCGAGGGTTTCGTATTGTACAAGTTACAGAGTCCGGGTAGGTTTCTAACTCCTCCCGCAAGATTACAAATAATGCTTCCTATTACAACTTCTAGCTTTCCTTAACAATATCTTGGGCTTCCGAACCTTCTTATTCTTTGGGTAGTGGGCCTTCAGTAAACCCCGGGTACCATCATCGGCAGGCCCATTGGGGATGCCTATGTCAGTAGCCCCCGAGATTTTGCTTGAATCGTAGAGTCAGGGAAAATCTCCACTGTTTATTTTTACTCGACAATTCAAAAACCTTTCTATATTTTTTCACATAAGTTTCTATATTGTGTAGGGATAATGGTAGTTGGGGCTAGTTCATCTGACAGATCAGGTACTAGTTAACTGCTCTAGTGGTAATCCGCAAAAACCTACTTCAAAATCACGTCCCTGGACATGATCTCGGGATACTGGTGCAAACTTCGACAGGTGCCGCTTAAGGTCTTACCATTCTGTCGAGTCCCAGTTATATTTATCGGGTACCTAACGCGTCCGTTAGGATTTTTCTTCGTATCTGTTGATACGGATAAAAGTAGCAAACCGACGTCAGAGACGGCGCCACGCCTCACAGAACGGATCTGGGGTCTTACCTTCGCAAAGTTTTGCGGCATTCAGAAATTAATCGCAACTTTGGCATTCTGAGAATATATTGTCGAGTGCTTATTCGGCTGTTGGAATGGCACATTTTATTGAGTCAAAGATGACTTATATTGCTTTCCCGATGGAAGTATATGCAGAGTTACGTATAACTCGAAATATACTCTGTTGCTCTTTTGTCTTTCTTCTTTATGATTTCATCGGGCACGCGAACAGCGTTCCCGATGGGAGTAGCCCCCGAGGCTACAGCCAAGGACTTGTGCTTGGTTGTAGGCTCCACGCCTTATGCCGCTATATTTTCTTTCTCTCCCGAAGTTTTATAATTTCTCGGGTGCGCGAACAGCGCTCCCGATGGGAGTAGCCCCCGAGCATTTTGATCAAAAACTTGTATTTGATCAAAGGCTCAGCATTATTTTCCATGTCGCCTTTTATGGAGCTGTTGAGTCGAATTTTTCCTTCTGCCAAGGTGACGTTATTGCTGACGATAGCCACGATTGCTAGTCAGAAATTTTCGAGAAGTCTTCTCCCACTGCCTTGCGGGCCCAATTGATCCACTATCTTGACACGTCGTGCAAGTGGGGGACACACGTCCTCCGCTTTTTCTGGCGCACGTACCGTAATTTTAATGTTGAATTACTTTTTTACCCTCGTGTTCATGTGGCTACCATCTACCACACATTTTTCTTATCCAACGGTCCGCCGCTTGACCGCACCTTTATATAAGATCTTCTTCTTCCTCCTCGAGCACTTCCGCTCGCGCCGTTCTCCTGCTCTCATCTGCAAATTTGCTCCTGCGACCCACAACCACCTAAGCTCCTCGTTTCCAAGCTGCAAACCCTGCGCCATTGTTGATGCCTCCGCGTCGATTGACAAGGCACAACACGCCGGAGTCCTCCATGGCCGCCGTGGATCTGGGGACGGCGGAGTGGGAAAGATCGAAGATTTCCACCCAAGACATCAACATGCTGAAGAAACTGGGGATCAGCAAGAAGCCCAAAGCTCTGTGCTTCCCCAGTGAGGAGAGCTACCCAACCCCTCCAATGGGGTACCGGGTAAGTTTTGTCGACCACCTCATCCGCGGTCTTTCCGCCCCCATTCATCCTTTTCTCCGCGGACTGCTCTTTATCTATGGTTTGCAACTCCACCACCTCACGCCAAATTCAATCCTCCATATCTCCATTTTCATCACCCTCTGCGAGGCCTTCCTTGGCGTCCAGCCTAACTGGGCGTTATGGAAGCGCATTTTCTTCTGCCGCCGTAATGGCTCGCCCAATGTCGCCTATAATATAGGCGGCGTTGTAATTTCTGTTCGGCCCACTATCGACTACTTCGACGTCAAACTTCCTGACTCAGTTCAAGGGTGGCGCAAGAAATGGCTGTATATTCAGGAGGAGAACCACGGATGTGCTGAAGATAACATCCCTCCTTTTGATGGCGCCGAAAAAATCCTTCGCCGCCGCTCCTGGGACGCAGAGGCTACCGAAGAAGAAAAGGCGTCGACAGAAACCTTGATGGCTCGTATCCACGAGTTGCAAAATACTCGCGGCAAAGTGCTGTCGGGTATCCAAATCACGGCTTATTTTCTTAGGACTAGAGTGCAGCCGCTTCAGGCTCGTAAAAATCCTCTCTGGAAGTATGCTGGTGACGAGGACGTAGATCGGCTGTCGGTGGATTTGGAGGTCAAGGATTTAGAAAAGCTTGTCCGAAAAATCTCTTCTCGCAGCAAAAAAGATTCTGTCCCTTCGTCCTGTCGTGTAAAACCGTACAGCGCCACCAATGCGCTTCCCGAGGTAATTTTTGTCGGTTGATTTGTTATTGCCTTGCTATTTTCCTGTAATTCCTTTTTATTGACATCTTCCCCTGTTTTATATAGAACCATCCAAATCCTGTCTCGCTTCCTCCCCTTCCTGAAGATGGAGAAGTCGAGGAAAGGGCCGTTGTTACCGATGACAACCAAGATGCCCCCTCTTTTGTGAATGAACCCGCAGATTCTCGGAAATCTGCGGGATCTGTCGGAAAGGAAGCTGCCTCTGAAGGCACTGCATCGGCACAATCTCCTCCTCCTGCTGTTTCTCCAAGGAACAAAAGGAAGAGGAATGATGTCGAAGATTCCGGCACCTCCAAAGCCGAAGAAGTTGATCCTTCACGTCAGAAGGCAACTTATGATCCATATCTCGAATCCCTCGTCAGCTCGTGAGTCACTTTTATTTCCCCTTATTTCTGTACTCAAAGTTTTTTGTCTTATCTTGCTTTTTATGCTGTCGATTTTTAATCACAGTGATGATGAGGAAGAAACACCAACTCTTGACGTGGCTCCTCGAACGAGCACGTCACATACTTTAATTATTTCGGAGACGCCAGTTGAGGGAGAAGAATCCTCGCCTCCTCAACAAAACATCGTCACCACCACTCCTCCTTCAAGCCCTCTTGCTCCTTCACCCAAAAGGACAAGGGTTGAAACGATGATGGAGCCTGCCCCTCAGTTGGGCAGCTCTTCTAATCCGCTCTTAGATGATGTGAGTTTTTTGACTTTCTTACCAGTACCTATATTTCCTCTGTTTGCTTTTTTATGCCTTCATATTTTTCTCGTACCGATGTTTTCTTTCTTTGTTCTTCTTTGACAGCCCATGATCAAAGAGCTTGTTCGTATCGGATCCCAATTTATTGGGTACCGTGAATATGCCAGCAGGATTGAAGGTAATAACTTTTTTGCTATCATTGTTTCTGACTTCTTGCTCCTGTTTTTGTCGCAATTTTGACTTTTCTTTTCTATTTTGACAGAGAAACTTGCAGAGGCCAACAAGCTTGCCGACGATCTTGCTCAGAAACTGGAGCAAAGTGAAGCGGCCCGCAAGAAAGCCGAATCAGATGCTGTTCAAGCTAGAGCAGAGGCTGACAAAGCCAAGGCGATCTTGTCGCTGGTGTCGAAGATCTTAGGAAGAGACTTCATGATGCCGAGACTTCGCTGAGTGAGCATATAGCTGCACAATCTGCTCGCGAGGAAGCGGTCCTTAAGCGCATAAGGACGCAAAATCATCGCTTTGTCAGTAAGTATCTGAACCACTTCATATCCCTTGAACTTTCTTTCTTTCGCTCGTTTATTGATCATTAAGTTTTTATCTTGACAGATAGAACATGTCAAGAATTTGAACTTGAAGACCCCGACAATGATCCTCTTCTTGACGCCGTTTCGTTCCTTGAATTTCATGGAACAGAAGCACGCGAGGGCATTGATCAAGCTAAAGCAGGGTTGTCGCGACTCTTCCCCTACTTCTTCCCGAAGAAAGAGGAACCCGCAACTTTCCTTGCTCTGGCTAAGTCCTTTAATCCACCAGAAGATCTTGGGCTGAAGATGCGCCAGGAAAATATGAAGGTTGCTGTTGAAAACACTGTTGCCTTGGTTGCTGATAGTCAGCAAACTATCGACTGGGCGAAAGTAGGCGACACGGAGCAGATAGAACAGCCAAAATGGCGATCGCAGATCAAGGCGGCAAAGCCCAGTACGAAGAAAATCTTGTCCTATCTCGGGATCAAGCCATCTTCGACTCCTAGCTCATCAAAGCCGGAGGTCTAGTTGAATGCCCCTTTGCTTTTTTCTTTTTAGCTTATCTCCTTCTTTTGGCACTGTTGCCATAGTGTTCTTGGTGATGACTGCTTCAGTAGGTCTCTAGAGGTCCTTCTTTTGTAATAGACATGTATATATTATGGGAATGAATGGAAATCTATCTTTGCTCAATGATTGATGTCGAAATTTCTCTTTTTTTCAGTTAATTTTTGACAACTATACGTCAACTCCTGGTCCTTCCGAGGTTTTTCCTTCGCCTCCTTCGAAGAAAACCCCTGTCGCTGTTAATTTTGTCGAAGATTCTGCGAGTAAGACTTCGGCAGAAGATTTGAAAGAGCTTCAACAACAGCTCCAGTCTGTGAAGAAGCAATCACTTATGCTTATGGAACAATCTCGGAAATCCTCTGAGAGGGAAAAAGTAGCACTCCGACAAGCTCAAGATGCTGTAATCGAGAAAGATGCCGCCATTGCTGAAGCTGCTGCAGCTACGTCTCGAGAAAATTTCATGCTTCAGCTGCTAACAGATGCTAGCTTGGATATGGCAGGTATGCTTCGGTATCTTTGTCACACTTTATCTTTCTTTTTTACTTGTCTTCTTGTTGCCCGCTGATTTTATCGAAATAGGTGCCTTTTTGAATGCTGAACGAACTCGCCAAATCGTCAGATTTCAAGATCGTGCTCTTCAGGTCCGCGATTTTCTTGACTTTTGCACGAGGACCTTGTCTTTAGTTTACGGGACCATGTTTCCACGTAATAAGATGCCGGAGACGCTTCCCGCTCTGATGGAACAATTTCGAGATGCTCCTCGAATCCATGGATTTGTGCGAGCCCAATTAGCTGCTGGCGCGAGGTTCGCCATGATTATGATAAAAATCTGCTGTCCGAAATTAGATATGAGTCAAATTGTTCCGAAATGTCTGGCGAAGATGGCGAAGAGAAAAAGGAACTTCGGCAAATATGATGATGTTGTGACTCCTGTTGCCGAAGATATGATGGATGAACTTCTTCGACTGGACGCTGAATTCTTCATAAAAGGCAGTTATGCGGAACATAGTACTCGCGCTATAAATAATGAACGGCTGACGATAGATAATATACTGGGTAGCTCTTGAAGTTTTGTTGCTCCAAGGATTGTATCTTGTGTGTAGTAAACATAATCTATATTGTAAAGTTACTATTTTTCTGTTTTTCAGTGCCAAGCCCCCGGGCGTTTTGATGGCGATATTTTTCTCTTGTTATAATGCGAGGTTGTCCCAGGGCAAGATAATTTATATTTGTACACTATTTTTGCGGGTGCGAACCCTGAGCTTTTCTGTTGATTGCTATTTTGCGACGTAGTTTTATTTGGCGAGGTACTTTATACCAAAGCGAGATATATATATTGTATCTTCTGGGTAAGAGCCCCCGAGCCTGTCGAAAAGATATATAATTCCACTATCTTTATTATATTGCAGCACCGCGAGCCCGCCTCATTAAAAACCTTTCCCGGCCCCACTCGGTGCCCCGAAAAAGGAAAAGAGTGTGTATGAAAACTCGCGAGCGTTTCAGTACATTGTATGTTTACATAGGAGACTATATTTCGGCATCTAGGCGTAGAAGCGCCTGAGCTGTGCCACGTTCCAAGGATTTGGCTCAGCAATCCCCGTCTTCTTGTCCTTGAGTCTGTATGCTCCTCCTTCGATTACCTCTGTGACTATGTAAGGTCCAAGCCATGGTGATTCAAGTTTTTCATGACTTTTTTGATTTAGTCGCAAAACCAAGTCGCCAACTTGGAAAGACCTCGGTCGCAGTCGTCGACTATGGTAATTTTTCAGGTCCTGTTGATACTTGGCAACTCGTGACAGGACTTCATCTCGAGCTTCATCAAGTGCGTCGACATCATCTTCTAAGGCTTTTCTCGAAGTTTCTTCATCGTATTCTGTAACTCTTGGAGCATCATGTTCTATTTCTATCGGCAATACTGCTTCAGCTCCGCGGACCAGAAAAAACGGTGTCTCCTGCGTCGCCGTGTTTGGTGTTGTTCGAATACTCCACAACACACTTGGCAGCTCCTCTGGCCAAGTATGTCGAGCTTTTTCTAATGGTCCCAACAAGCGCTTCTTGATACCATTGCAGATAATGCCATTGGCCTTCTCGACTTGACCATTGGTCTGTGGATGTGCGACAGACGCAAAACTCAGTTTGATGCCTACTTCTGCACAATATGCTTTGAACTCCTTGGAAGTAAAGTTACTGACGTTGTCTGTGACGATGCTGTGAGGTACTCCAAATCGAAAGACGATGCTTTTCACAAACTTGATTGCTGACGCGCCGTCCGGTGAATTTATCGGCTTTGCTTCTATCCATTTAGTAAATTTGTCGACAGCAACGAGCATATACTCACATCCACCTGGCGAAGCTTTGTGTAGTTTTCCCACCATATCGAGACCCCACTGAGCAAAGGGCCAAGACAATGGGATTGGCATCAATTCTGCTGCCGGAGAATGAGGTTTGGCGGCGAATCTTTGACACGCGTCGCAAGTTCGCACTATTTCCTTCGCGTCCTCAATTGCTGTTAACCAATAAAATCCCGCTCTGAAGACTTTGGCCGTGATAGCGCGGCTGCTTGCGTGGTGCCCGCATATTCCTTCGTGTACATCTTTCAGGATGATCTGTCCTTCTTCGGGTGTGACACATCTCTGTAGCACACCTGAGATACTTCGCTTATACAACTCCCCTTTTACTACAGTAAAAGCTTTAGATCGCCTAATTATTCGCCTTGCTTCAACTGGATCGTCGGGTATTGTTTTCCTTAGGATGTATGATATGTATGCCTGCATCCATGGAATTTGCACCATCATGACTAGCTCCTGTTCCTCTTCTTCTTCTTCCAGTGATTTTTTGGTGACGTCTGAAGGTTTCTCTTCCTTCTCCTTCTTCTTTGTTTTCATTGGCTTTGTTGATCTCTCACTTATTTCTTCCCAAAACACGCCTGAAGGGATCGCGAGACATTGTGACCCGATGTTTGCAAGGACATCGGCTTCATCATTTCTCAATCTGCTGATGTGGTTGACCTCGCATCCATCAAACAATTTTTCCAGCTCATTATACATCTCCTTGTATGCTATCATGCTCTCATTGACTGCATCACATTGGTTCATAACTTGCTGTGCTACCAACTGTGAGTCGCCGAAAATTTTCAGTCGGGTTGCACCGCAAGCCTTTGCCATCTTCATCCCGTGTATGAGAGCTTCATATTCTGCTTCATTGTTAGACGCGTTTGGGAACGTCATCCGCAAGACATACTTCAGCTTGTCGCCTTCAGGTGATATCAATATCACGCCTGCTCCAGCGCCTTCTAACCTTTTAGACCCGTCGAAGTTCATAGTCCAGGTTCTCGATAAATCTGGAGGTCCCGTATTTTGTAGCTCCATCCACTCTGCGATAAAATCCGGTAGGACCTGCGATTTTATTGCCTTTCTTTTTTCATACGTGATGTCCCGAGGAGAAAGTTCTATTCCCCAAAGGGAGACACGACCCGTAGCTTCTGGGTTGTTCAATATATTTGACAGAGGAGCTTCATTGACCACTATTATCGGGTGCGCCGAAAAATAGTGTCGCAATTTTCTTGCTGTCGTAAATACTCCATACGCCAGTTTCTGGTACTGAGGGTACCGCTGTTTTGACGGCGACAGTACTTCACTGATGAAATATACTGGCCTCTGAACTCCATGGAGCTTTCCTTCTTCCTCTCTCTCGACTACCAAAACCGTGCTAACCACTTGGGGTGTGGCTGCAATATATAGTAGGAGAGGTTCTTTCTCTTTAGGCGCTACCAAAATTGGTGGTGTCGAAATTGTCCGCTTGAGGTTCTCGAAAGCCCTATCTGCTTCCTCGTTCCATTGAAATTTCTCCCCTTGTTTGATCAATGCGTAGAATGGCAGCGCCTTTTCTCCTAGCCTGGCGACGAATCTGCTTAAAGCTGCGACTCGCCCCGTCAGCTGTTGTATTTCTTTCAACTTTGTTGGCTTCCTCATAGTTACGATGGCCTGTATTTTTTCGGGATTAGCTTCGATCCCTCTTGCTGATACTAAGAATCCAAGAAGTTCTCCCGCAGGGACGCCAAAGGAGCACTTTGTCGGGTTCAACTTGAGGCAAAACTTGTCAAGGTTGTCGAAGGTTTCCTTCAAATCTTCAATCAGTGTTGACCCCTTCT
The DNA here is from genome assembly GCF_019359855.2 of Lolium perenne. Classification (NCBI taxonomy): domain Eukaryota; kingdom Viridiplantae; phylum Streptophyta; class Magnoliopsida; order Poales; family Poaceae; genus Lolium; species Lolium perenne. Next base: position 68,565,488 of record NC_067247.2, read on the forward strand.
TTGATGTTATCACGACATCGTCGATGTAGACTTGTACATTTTTCCCAATCTGTGTTGCAAGGCATTTCTGCATCATCCGCTGATATGTTGCTCCCGCGTTTTTCAAACCAAAGGGCATTGTTTTGTAACAAAACACGCCGTAAGGTGTTATGAACGCTGTTTTGGCCTCATCATCTTCTTTTAGTCTGATCTGGTTATAACCAGAGTATGCATCCAAGAAGGAAAGACGTTCATATCCTGCCGTGGAGTCGATGATTTGATCGATCCTTGGGAGGGGAAAGTGATCCTTAGGACAATGTTTATTGAGACACGTAAAGTCGACGCACATGCGAAGGACTTTCGTGTGTTTCTTCGGCACCATCACTGGGTTAGCTACCCATGTGGCTTCTGTAGATATCTCTTTGATAAAACTAGCATCATTAAGTCGATCTATTACTAGATTTCTTTGATAGAAAAGTAAGTACTAGATTTGGATTACTGCGCAGTTCCAGATTTCTTTGCTGTCACGAATCTGGGTCTACCTCCCTGTAGGAAGCTCAGAAAATTAAGCCAATTTACGTGCATGATCCTCAGATATGTACGCAACTTTCATTCAATTTGAGTATTTTCATTTGAGCAAGTCTGGTGGCCTAATAAAATTCGTCAATACGAACTGTTCTGTTTTGACAGATTCTGCCTTTTATTTCGCATTGCCTCTTTTGCTATGTTGGATGAATTTCTTTGATCCATTAATGTCCAGTAGCTTTATGCAATGTCCAGAAGTGTTAAGGATGATTGTGTCACCTCTGAATATGTTAATTTTTATTGTCGCTAACCCTCTAATGAGTTGTTCTAAGTTTGGTGTGGAGGAAGTTTTCAAGGATCAAGAGAGGAGTATGATGCAACATGATCAAGGAGAGTGAAAGCTCTAAGCTTGGGGATGCCCCGGTGGTTCACCCCTGCATATATCAAGAAGACTCAAGCGTCTAAGCTTGGGGATGCCCAAAGCATCCCCTTCTTCATCGACAACATTATCAGGTTCCTCCCCTGAAACTATATTTTTATTCCATCACATCTTATGTGCTTTGCTTGGAGCGTCGGTTTGTTTTTTGTTTTTTGTTTTTTGTTTTGTTTGAATAAAATGGATCCTAGCATTCACTTTATGGGAGAGAGACACGCTCCGCTGTAGCATATGGACAAGTATGTCCTTAGTTTCTACTCATAGTATTCATGGCGAAGTTTCTTCTTCGTTAAATTGTTATATGGTTGGAATTGGAAAATGATACATGTAGTAAGTGCTATAAATGTCTTGGGTAATGTGATACTTGGCAATTGTTGTGCTCATGTTTAAGCTCTTGCATCATATGCTTTGCACCCATTAATGAAGAAATACATAGAGCATGCAAAAATTTGGTTTGCATATTTGGTCTCTCTAAGGTCTAGATAATTTCTAGTATTGAGTTTGAACAACAATGAAGATGGTGTAGAGTCTTATAATGTTTTCAATATGTCTTTTATGTGAGTTTTGCTGCACCGGTTCATCCTTGTGTTTGTTTCAAATAAGCCTTGCTAGCCTAAACCTTGTATCGAGAGGGAATACTTCTCATGCATCCAAAATACTTGAGCCAACCACTATGCCATTTGTGTCCACCATACCTACCTACTACATGGTATTTTCCGCCATTCCAAAGTAAATTGCTTGAGTGCTACCTTTAAAATTCCATCATTCACCTTTGCAATATATAGCTCATGGGACAAATAGCTTAAAAACTATTGTGGTATTGAATATGTAATTATGCACTTTATCTCTTATTAAGTTGCTTGTTGTGCGATAACCATGTTCACTGGGGACGCCATCAACTACTCTTTGTTGAATTTCATGTGAGTTGCTATGCATGTTCGTCTTGTCTGAAGTAAGAGAGATCTACCACCTTATGGTTAAGCATGCATATTGTTAGAGAAGAACATTGGGCCGCTAACTAAAGCCATGATCCATGGTGGAAGTTTCAGTTTTGGACAAATATCCTCAATCTCATATGAGAAAATTATTAATTGTTGTTACATGCTTATGCATAAAAGAGGAGTCCATTATTTGTTGTCTATGTTGTCCCGGTATGGATGTCTAAGTTGAGAATAATCAATAGCGAGAAATCCAATGCGAGCTTTCTCCTTAGACCTTTGTACAGGCGGCATAGAGGTACCCCTTTGTGACACTTGGTTAAAACATGTGCATTGTGATGATCCGGTAGTCCAAGCTAATTAGGACAAGGTGCGGGCACTATTAGTATACTATGCATGAGGCTTGCAACTTATAAGATATAATTTACATGATACATATGCTTTATTACTACCGTTGACAAAATTGTTTCATGTTTTCAAAATCAAAGCTCTAGCACAAATATAGCAATCGATGCTTTTCCTCTATGGAGGATCATTCTTTTACTTTCAATGTTGAGTCAGTTCACCTATTTCTCTCCACCTCAAGAAGCAAACACTTGTGTGAACTGTGCATTGATTCCTACATATTTTCTTATTGCACTTATTATATTGCTCTATGTTGACAATATCCATGAGATATACATGTTACAAGTTGAAAGCAACCGCTGAAACTTAATCTTCCTTTGTGTTGCTTCAATGCTTTTACTATGAATTATTGCTATATGAGTTAACTCTTATGCGAGACTTATTGATGCTTGTCTTGAAGTGCTATTCATGAAAAGTCTTTGCTATATGATTCACTTGTTTACTCATGTCATATACATTGTTTTGATCGCTGCATTCACTACATATGCTTTACAAATAGTATGATCAAGGTTATGATGGCATGTCACTCCAGAAATTATCTGTGTTATCATTTTACCTGCTCGGGACGAGCAGAACTAAGCTTGGGGATGCTGATACGTCTCCAACGTATCGATAATTTCTTATGTTCCATGCCACATTATTGATGTTATCTACATGTTTTATGCACACTTTATGTCATATTCGTGCATTTTCTGGAACTAACCTATTAACAAGATGCCGAAGTGCCGATTCTTTGTTTTCTGCTGTTTTTGGTTTCAGAAATCCTAGTAACGAAATATTCTCGGAATTGGACGAAATCAACGCCCAGGGTCCTATTTTGCCACGAAGCTTCCAGAAGTCCGAAGAGGAGACGAAGAGGGGCCACGAGGGGGCCACACCCTAGGGCGGCGCGGCCCCCCCTTGGCCACGCGGCCCTGTGGTGTGGGGCCCTCGTGCCGCCTCCTGACCTGCCCTTCCGCCTACTTAAAGCCTCCGTCGCGAAACCCCCAGTACCGAGAGCCACGATAAGGAAAACCTTCCAGAGACGCCGCCGCCGCCGATCCCATCTCGGGGGATCCAGGAGATCGCCTCCGGCACCCTGCCGAGAGGGGAATCATCTCTGGAGGACTCTACGCCGCCATGGTCGCCTCCGGAGTGATGTGTGAGTAGTCTACCCCTGGACTATGGGTCCATAGCAGTAGCTAGATGGTTGTCTTCTCCCCATTGTGCTATCATTGTCGGATCTTGTGAGCTGCCTAACATGATCAAGATCATCTATACGTAATTCTATATGTTGCGTTTGTTGGGATCCGATGAATAGAGAATACTTGTTATGTTGATTATCAAAGTTATATCTATGTGTTGTTTATGATCTTGCATGCTCTCCGTTACTAGTAGATGCTCTGGCCAAGTAGATGCTTGTAACTCCAAGAGGGAGTATTTATGCTCGATAGTGGGTTCATGCCTGCATTGACACCGGACGGTGACAGAAAGTTCTAAGGTTGTGTTGTGCTGTTGCCACTAGGGATAAAACATTGATGCTATGTCTAAGGATGTAGTTGTTGATTACATTATGCACCATACTTAATGCAATTGTCTGTTGCTTTGCAACTTAATACTGGAGGGGTTCGGATGATAACTTTGAAGGTGGACTTTTTAGGCATAGATGCGGTTGGATGGCGGTCTATGTACTTTGTCGTAATGCCCAATTAAATCTCACTATACTCATCATGATATGTATGTGCATGGTCATGCCCTCTTTATTTGTCAATTGCCCAACTGTAATTTGTTCACCCAACATGCTGTTTATCTTATGGGAGAGACACCTCTAGTGAACTGTGGACCCCGGTCCAATTCTCTATCTTGAAATACAATCTACGCAATCTTGTTCTCTTGTTTTACGCAAACAATCATCTTCCACACAATACGGTTAATCCTTTGTTACAGCAAGCCGGTGAGATTGACAACCTCAACTTGTTTCGTTGGGGCAAAGTACTTTGGTTGTGTTGTGCAGGTTCCACGTTGGCGCCGGAATCCCTGGTGTTGCGCCGCATTACATCCCGCCGCCATCAACCTTCAACGTGCTTCTTGGCTCCTCCTGGTTCGATAAACCTTGGTTTCTTTCTGAGGGAAAACTTGCTGCTGTGCGCATCATACCTTCCTCTTGGGGTTCCCAACGAACGTGTGAGTTACACGCCATCAAGCTCTTTTAGGCGCCGTTGCCGGGAACTGAAGAAAAGTTACACCACAAAGATTTCTAACTCCCACGTCAATCGCACGCGCCAGCTCTTTTCTCTCGGCGCCGTTGTCGGGGAGATCAAGACACGCTGCAAGGGGAGTCTCCACTTCTCAATCTCTTTACTTTGTTTTTGTCTTGCTTAGTTTTATTTACTACTTTGTTTGCTGCACTAAATCAAAATACAAAAAATTAGTTGCTAGTTTTACTTTATTTGCTATCTTGTTTGCTATATCAAAAACACAAAAAAATTAGTTACTTGCATTTACTTTATCTAGTTTGCTTTATTTACTGTTGCTAAAATGGCCAACCCTGAAAATACTAAGTTATGTGACTTCACAACCACAAATAATAATGATTTCTTATGCACACCTATTGCTCCACCTGCTACTACAAAGAGAATTCTTTGAAATTAAACCTGCTTCTTGAATCTTGTTATGCGAGAGCAATTTTCTGGTGTTAGTTCTGATGATGCTGCTGCCCATCTTAATAATTTTGTTGAACTATGTGAAATGCAAAAATATAAAGATGTAGATGGTGACATTATAAAATTAAAATTGTTCCCTTTCTCATTAAGAGGAAGAGCTAAAGATTGGTTGCTATCTCTGCCTAAGAATAGTATTGATTCATGGACTAAATGCAAGGATGCTTTTATTGGTAGATATTATCCCCCTGCTAAAATTATATCTTTGAGGAGTAGCATAATGAATTTTAAACAATTAGATACTGAACATGTTGCTCAAGCTTGGGAAAGAATGAAATCTCTGGTTAAAAATTGCCCAACCCATGGACTGACTACTTGGATGATCATCCAAACCTTCTATGCAGGACTAAATTTTTCTTCGCGGAATTTATTGGATTCAGCTGCTGGAGGTACCTTTATGTCCATCACTCTTGGTGAAGCAACAAAGCTTCTTGATAATATGATGATCAATTACTCTGAATGGCACACGGAAAGAGCTCCACAAGGTAAGAAGGTAAATTCTGTCGAAGAAACCTCTTCCTTGAGTGATAAGATTGATGCTATTATGTCTATGCTTGTGAATGGTAGGCCTAATGTTAATCCTAATAATGTTCCGTTAGCGTCATTGGTAGCTCAAAAAGAATATGTTGATGTGAATTTCATTAAAAATAACAATCACAATGATTCTAGGCCATACCCTGCTAATGGTAACTCTTATGGTAGATATGTTTCACCTAATGAAGAAAAGATGCTAGAAATTGAAAGATCCACCAAGAGCTTTATGCAATCACAATATGAGCAAAATAAATTGTTTACTAAAACCATGAATGAGCAATCTACCTTGTTGAAGAATATAGGGAATCAACTTGAAAATCTGAATAGGGAGATCTCGGGGTTGCAAACTAAACTTGCTAATGCTGAAAACCGAATCTCATACATGTCTGCATCGCAATCTTCTTTAATTAATAAAATGGCTGCTAAACCTGAGAATTTAGATGATAAAATTGTTACTACAGCAAATGCCATCCAAGTTAGAATTAATGAGAATATAAGATTAATGGCTGAACTGCGTGCTAGGTGGGATAGAGAAGAAAATGAAAAACTAGCTAAAGAGAAGAATGTAGCTAAAGTTTGGACTATTACCACCACTTGTAATGCTAATGCTACACATGTTGCTGCACCTCCTACTATTACTAATAAAAGAATTGGTGTTAGCAATGTTTCCACTTCTAATGCAAAGCGCGAGAAACTGCCTGAAATCGCTAAAGCTGAAAGCGCTGTGATAAAACTGCTGAAATTTTTTCCAACATTGGGGATGATGATCCCATTGCTTTAGATTATAATGGTTTGAATTTTGATGATTGCCACATCTCTGAAGTTATAAAGTTCTTGCAAAAACTTGCTAAAAGTCCTAATGCTAGTGCTATAAATTTGGCTTTCACGCAACATATTACAAATGCTCTCATAAAAGCTAGAGAAGAGAAACTAGAGCGCGAAGCCTCTATTCCTAAAAAGCTAGAGGATGGTTGGGAGCCCATCATTAAGATGAAGGTTAAAGATTTTGATTGTAATGCTTTATGTGATCTTGGTGCAAGTATTTCCGTTATGCCTAAGAAAATTTATAATATGCTTGACTTGCCACCGCTGAAAAATTGTTATTTGGATGTTAATCTTGCTGATCATTCTACAAAGAAACCTTTGGGGAAAGTTGATAATGTTCGCATTACCGTTAACAATAACCTTGTCCCCGTTGATTTTGTTGTCTTGGATATTGAATGCAATGCATCTTGTCCCATTATATTGGGAAGACCTTTTCTTCGAACTGTTGGTGCTATCATTGATATGAAGGAAGGTAATATAAAATATCAATTTCCTCTCAAGAAAGGTATGGAACACTTCCCTAGAAAGAGAATGAAGTTACCTTTTGATTCTATTATGAGAACAAATTATGATGTTGACACTTCGTCTCTTGATAATACTTGATACACACTTTCTGCGCCTAGCTGAAAGGCGTTAAAGAAAAGCGCTTGTGGGAGACAACCCATGTTTTTACCTACAGTACTTTGTTTTTATTTTGTGTCTTGGAAGTTGTTTACTACTGTAGCAACCTCTCCTTATCTTAGTTTAGTGTTTTGTTGTGCCAAGTAAAGTCTTTGATAGAAAAGTAAGTACTAGATTTGGATTACTGCGCAGTTCCAGATTTCTTTGCTGTCACGAATCTGGGTCTACCTCCCTGTAGGAAGCTCAGAAAATTAATCCAATTTACGTGCATGATCCTCAGATATGTACGCAACTTTCATTCAATTTGAGAATTTTCATTTGAGCAAGTCTGGTGGCCTAATAAAATTCGTCAATACGAACTGTTCTGTTTTGACAGATTCTGCCTTTTATTTCGCATTGCCTCTTTTGCTATGTTGGATGAATTTCTTTGATCCATTAATGTCCAGTAGCTTTATGCAATGTCCGGAAGTGTTAAGGATGATTGTGTCACCTCTGAATATGTTAATTTTTATTGTCGCTAACCCTCTAATGAGTTGTTCTAAGTTTGGTGTGGAGGAAGTTTTCAAGGATCAAGAGAGGAGTATGATGCAACATGATCAAGGAGAGTGAAAGCTCTAAGCTTGGGGATGCCCCGGTGGTTCACCCCTGCATATATCAAGAAGACTCAAGCGTCTAAGCTTGGGGATGCCCAAGGCATCCCCTTCTTCATCGACAACATTATCAGGTTCCTCCCCTGAAACTATATTTTTATTCCATCACATCTTATGTGCTTTGCTTGGAGCGTCGGTTTGTTTTTTGTTTTTTGTTTTGTTTGAATAAAATGGATCCTAGCATTCACTTTATGGGAGAGAGACACGCTCCGCTGTAGCATAAGGACAAGTATGTCCTTAGTTTCTACTCATAGTATTCATGGCGAAGTTTCTTCTTCGTTAAATTGTTATATGGTTGGAATTGGAAAATGATACATGTAGTAAGTGCTATAAATGTCTTGGGTAATGTGATACTTGGCAATTGTTGTGCTCATGTTTAAGCTCTTGCATCATATGCTTTGCACCCATTAATGAAGAAATACATAGAGCATGCAAAAATTTGGTTTGCATATTTGGTCTCTCTAAGGTCTAGATAATTTCTAGTATTGAGTTTGAACAACAATGAAGATGGTGTAGAGTCTTATAATGTTTTCAATATGTCTTTTATGTGAGTTTTGCTGCACCGGTTCATCCTTGTGTTTGTTTCAAATAAGCCTTGCTAGCCTAAACCTTGTATCGAGAGGGAATACTTCTCATGCATCCAAAATACTTGAGCCAACCACTATGCCATTTGTGTCCACCATACCTACCTACTACATGGTATTTTCCGCCATTCCAAAGTAAATTGCTTGAGTGCTACCTTTAAAATTCCATCATTCACCTTTGCAATATATAGCTCATGGGACAAATAGCTTAAAAACTATTGTGGTATTGAATATGTAATTATGCACTTTATCTCTTATTAAGTTGCTTGTTGTGCGATAACCATGTTCACTGGGGACGCCATCAACTACTCTTTGTTGAATTTCATGTGAGTTGCTATGCATGTTCGTCTTGTCTGAAGTAAGAGAGATCTACCACCTTATGGTTAAGCATGCATATTGTTAGAGAAGAACATTGGGCCGCTAACTAAAGCCATGATCCATGGTGGAAGTTTCAGTTTTGGACAAATATCCTCAATCTCATATGAGAAAATTATTAATTGTTGTTACATGCTTATGCATAAAAGAGGAGTCCATTATCTGTTGTCTATGTTGTCCCGGTATGGATGTCTAAGTTGAGAATAATCAATAGCGAGAAATCCAATGCGAGCTTTCTCCTTAGACCTTTGTACAGGCGGCATAGAGGTACCCCTTTGTGACACTTGGTTAAAACATGTGCATTGTGATGATCCGGTAGTCCAAGCTAATTAGGACAAGGTGCGGGCACTATTAGTATACTATGCATGAGGCTTGCAACTTATAAGATATAATTTACATGATACATATGCTTTATTACTACCGTTGACAAAATTGTTTCATGTTTTCAAAATCAAAGCTCTAGCACAAATATAGCAATCGATGATTTTCCTCTATGGAGGATCATTCTTTTACTTTCAATGTTGAGTCAGTTCACCTATTTCTCTCCACCTCAAGAAGCAAACACTTGTGTGAACTGTGCATTGATTCCTACATATTTGCTTATTGCACTTATTATATTGCTCTATGTTGACAATATCCATGAGATATACATGTTACAAGTTGAAAGCAACCGCTGAAACTTAATCTTCCTTTGTGTTGCTTCAATGCTTTTACTATGAATTATTGCTATATGAGTTAACTCTTATGCGAGACTTATTGATGCTTGTCTTGAAGTGCTATTCATGAAAAGTCTTTGCTATATGATTCACTTGTTTACTCATGTCATATACATTGTTTTGATCGCTGCATTCACTACATATGCTTTACAAATAGTATGATCAAGGTTATGATGGCATGTCACTCCAGAAATTATATGTGTTATCGTTTTACCTGCTCGGGACGAGCAGAACTAAGCTTGGGGATGCTGATACGTCTCCGACGTATCGATAATTTCTTATGTTCCATGCCACATTATTGATGTTATCTACATGTTTTATGCACACTTTATGTCATATTCGTGCATTTTCTGGAACTAACCTATTAACAAGATGCCGAAGTGCCAGTTGCTGTTTTCTGCTGTTTTTGGTTTCAGAAATCCTAGTAACGAAATATTCTCGGAATCGGACGAAATCAACGCCCAGGGTCCTATTTTGCCACGAAGCTTCCAGAAGTCCGAAGAGGAGACGAAGAGGGGCCACGAGGGGGCCACACCCTAGGGCAGCGCGGCCCCCCCCCTTGGCCGCGCGGCCCTGTGGTGTGGGGCCCTCGTGCCGCCTCCTGACCTGCCCTTCCGCCTACTTAAAGCCTCCGTCGCGAAACCCCCAGTACCGAGAGCCACGATAAGGAAAACCTTCCAGAGACGCCGCCGCCGCCGATCCCATCTCGGGGGATCCAGGAGATCGCCTCCGGCACCCTGCCGGAGAGGGGAATCATCTCCCGGAGGACTCTACGCCGCCATGGTCGCCTCCGGAGTGATGTGTGAGTAGTCTACCCCTGGACTATGGGTCCATAGCAGTAGCTAGATGGTTGTCTTCTCCCCATTGTGCTATCATTGTCGGATCTTGTGAGCTGCCTAACATGATCAAGATCATCTATCTGTAATTCTATATGTTGCGTTTGTTGGGATCCGATGAATAGAGAATACTTGTTATGTTGATTATCAAAGTTATATCTATGTGTTGTTTATGATCTTGCATGCTCTCCGTTACTAGTAGATGCTCTGGCCAAGTAGATGCTTGTAACTCCAAGAGGGAGTATTTATGCTCGATAGTGGGTTCATGCCTGCATTGACACACAGGACGATGACAGAAAGTTCTAAGGTTGTGTTGTCTTGTTGCCACTAGGGATAAAACATTGATGCTATGTCTAAGGATGTAGATGTTGTTTACACTACGCACCATACTTAATGCATTTGTCTGGTGCTTTGCAACTTAATACTGGAGGTTCGGATGATAACCTGAAGGTGGACTTTTTAGGCATAGATGCAGTTGGATGGCGGTCTATGTACTTTGTCGTAATGCCCAATTAAATCTCACTATACTCATCATGATATGTATGTGCATGGTCATGCCCTCTTTATTTGTCAATTGCCCAACTGTAATTTGTTCACCCAACATGCTGTTTATCTTATGGGAGAGACACCTCTAGTGAACTGTGGACCCCGGTCCAATTCTCTATACTGAAATACAATCTCTTGCAATCTTGTTCTCTGTTTTCTGCAAACAATCATCTTCCACACAATACGGTTAATCCTTTGTTACAGCAAGCCGGTGAGATTGACAACCTCACTGTTTTGTTGGGGCAAAGTACTTTGGTTGTGTTGTGCAGGTTCCACGTTGGCGCCGGAATCCCTGGTGTTGCGCCGCATTACATCCCGCCGCCATCAACCTTCAACGTGCTTCTTGGCTCCTCCTGGTTCGATAAACCTTGGTTTCTTTCTGAGGGAAAACTTGCTGCTGTGCGCATCATACCTTCCTCTTGGGGTTCCCAACGAACGTGTGAGTTACACGCCATCAAGGTGGTGCTCGGCAAGTTCCCTGGGTACTCCTGGCATGTCAGCTGGACACCATGCGAAGATTTTCCAGTGCTCACGGAGGAACTTGACGAGCGCGCTTTCCTATGCGAGGTCCATATTTGTTGCAATGGACGTCGTTTTCTTCGTGTCCGTCGGGTGGATTTGCACTTCTTTTGAGTCCTTCGCTGTGTTAAAGGTTGGTTCCCTGAGCGGCCTCCCTGTGTCTGGCAAAACATCATAATCAGTTTGCCTTGGTGCCATATATTCTGCTTGCATCCCGAAGGTTTCTGACAGTTGATGAAAATCTCTGTCGCATTTGTCAGCTAACGCAAAGCTTCCTTTGACTGTGATTGGTCCTTTGGGTCCAGGTAACCTCCACAGTAAATACGTATAATGAGGTACCGCCATAAACCTAGCATACGCTGGTCGTCCCAACAAAGCATGATATTGCGACGGGAAATCCACAACTTCAAACTCCAATTTCTCTATCCTGTAATTTTCTCGGGTCCCAAACTGAACGCCGAGATTAATCTTGCCCAACGGATAACTTGGTTTCTCTGGCGTGATCCCGTGAAAACGTGTGTCAGTTGGTGCTAGATTTGCTAGGGATATGTTCATCTTCCTTAGTGTATCTGCGTACATAAGGTTTAAGCTGCTGCCGCCATCTATGAAAACTCTCGACACGTCGAAGCCAGCAATTACTGCAGGTAAAATTAGTGCGGATTGCCTAGGTCGAGGAACCTGCTGCGGGTGATCCGCAATTGTGAAGCCGATATCCTGTCCCGACCAATTTAGGTAGTCGACTGTTGGTGGAGGCATCTTTTCTGCCATGAATACTTGCCGCGAAATTACTTTCTGCGCCCTGTTAGATGGCCTAGCTTTCTGAATCATCAAGACTGCGCCATTAGAATTAGGATCAACATACGGAGGTGGTTGTGGTGCTGCCGCTATTCTGAGCTGGTGCCGATTCTCGTCTGTAATCGCGGGAGGAGGTGGGAGATGTATCTCGCTCCTTGGTCCCTGGTGATTTCTATTCATTGCTTGGGTATTTGCAATTCCTGCGGCTCGCAACATTGCCTGAAAGTTGCGGCAGTCTTTTTGGAGATGTCCTGACTGTCTCTTTCCGTTGCTATCGAGAAAAAAGTGCATCTGACATGGTCCGTTCATCATCTCCTCGGGGGACACATAGGGTCTTTGAAACCTTGGTCCACTATTTTGCCTGTGACCGTGAGAATCACCTCTATTGTCGCCTTGTTGTTCATTACTTCTTTGGTAGTCATCTCGACTATTTCCTCCAGGATTTCCTCGGAAGCCAGCCGATATGTGGCCGGGAGCGTCGTTGTTGTAGAACTGGCGGGAAAATCGCCTTCTATTTTGAAAATTTCGACCGCGGTCCTCTTCTGGCGACCTGTGTCGCTTGTTATATATTGCGTCTTCTCCATCTGCCCATTTGTTGGCTATCTCCATCAGTGCCGATATTGTCTTGGGGTTGGTTCTCCCTAAGTCCTCGACAAAATCTCCCCGTCGGATTCCTGCCACGAACGCGTCTATTGCTCTCTCGTCAGATATATCTTCTGCCGAGTTTTTAATAATGTTCCACCTCTGTATATATTTTCTCATCGACTCGTCGTGTTTCTGTCGGCACGCCCTCAACTCTTCCAATGACGCAGGTTTCTTGCAGGTGGATCGGAAGTTTCTCACGAAAATATCTTCAAAACTATCCCAGCTGTCGATGGAACCTGGGGAAAGTTTCTTTATCCAAGATCTCGCGGCACCACTCAGGTGGACTTGGATACTTTGCATGGCTGTTGCTCTGGTTCCTCCTACCAACTTCACCATCTCGAGATAATCAACGAGCCAATCCTCGGGATCCTGCAGACCGTCGAATTTTTTGAAATTCTCGGGTAACTTAAACCCTTTTGGTACTCGAGTTTTTCGGACTCGTCTCGTAAAGCACGGAAGCCCGCACAGATCTTCATCGGCAACTTCTGGTGAATGCCGATGTTCTCTTCTTTCTTGCCGCGCTCTGTCTACCCTTGCTTGAGCCGCCGTATCTCTTGCCCCACTTGTTCTTGGTGGATCTTGCACTGCAGCAGTAGGTCGTGGACTATTTTGCCTTGCAGTTCCTTCGGGAGGTGTAGCTGTGAATGCTGTTCCCATGACTCCAACTCCAGCCATTGCCATATTGAACAATGCTTCTCTCGGGTCTCTGGGGGGTGGTCTGGACGCGAGGATGTAAGCTTGCGTTGCCATGTATCCTGCTGCTGGCGTTTTCGGGATGATATTTCCCCTTGTATCAATCGACATGAAAGACATGTCGAGATTTTGAATTATGTTTCCTCTCTCTGCTTCAGGTATATTTTGCAGCCGAGATATTGCCCTCCTCCGAGCTTCTCTGTGACTATCTCCCGAAGTTCCTGATTGTCGACTGAGCTCTGCTCGACGCCTGCTTGACGCGGATGCTGCCTCTTTTCTTCTATTCAGGGATGCTGTTTCTTTTTCCAACTCCCTACTCACACGAGCAAGTCTATATTGATAGGCTTGTAATTCCTCGGCAGTAGCTGTGGTGGTCATTGGTTCTGAACCATCCATGGCTCTTGTAGCCCTATCCCACGCTGCTTGCGGGAGTTGGACTCTTTCGCGAGGTGAGGTCCCGACATATTTGGTGCCTAAGCCTCTTCTGAGATCAGCGGGATCGACGTATGGGTTTCCCAAATCATCGAAAGCCTCTGACGTCTCTAGTTCTGCTCGGCTTGCCTCTTCAATTGCATATACTTGATGATATTTTGAGTATTGATTTTTGTCGGGATTGGTGACACCATCATAAAGATTGGTGAAGACCTTTCCGATGGCAGCGGATTTGTCGATGAAGCTGTCGACGCTGTCGGAGTCGCTGCTTATAAAGGAGTCCGCAGTCAACCCGAAGGATGTGTCGCTGAAGATCTTGACGAACTTTTCGCTTGTCTTGGTGTCGATGAAACGTGGCGACGAAAACTCTTCATCACTTGTCGAAAAGTTAGAATCGATCGCTGAAAATTTCGACGAAATCGGAACTTCGAGACGATAAGATCCTTCCTTGTTGACGCTGAATCGGAATTCTCCGAACTTCATAACGATGGGCTCCTCCAGATATGCACATGCATCCAAACGGGAGGGCGGGTGAGGAATAAAATCGACTAGATCAGTTTTTTCCTGTTTACCTCGATCCATCGCATTGCTTGCTACCGACGAAGTCGACGATTCTGGACGTGCCATCGAGATCAGCTCCTTGCAACCTCTAGACCCCACAGACGGCGCCAATTGACAAGGTATTAACTTGTCAATGCCTACAGATTGTAGACTAGGGTTTCGTTAGATGTAGAGGGCAAGTAGATCTCGAAGGTTCAGCCGAAAAGTACTCGACGATGTAAAAACTAGGGTTTGAGAGACAATGATTCGATCCTTTCTGCGTCCCTCGACTCCCCCTTATATAGGAGGCGGAGCCGAGGGTTTCGTATTGTACAAGTTACAGAGTCTGGGTAGGTTTCTAACTCCTCCCGCAAGATTACAAATAATGCTTCCTATTACAACTTCTAGCTTTCCTTAACAATATCTTGGGCTTCCGAACCTTCTTATTCTTCGGGTAGTGGGCCTTCAGTAAACCCCGGGTACCATCATCGGCAGGCCCATTGGGGATGCCTATGTCAACTGGATATTAAGGTACTCCTTTTAATAGAGTACCGGAGCAAAGCATTAACACTCCGTGAACACATGTGATCCTCACATCACTACCATCCCCTCCGGTTGTCCCGATTTCTGTCACTTCGAGGGCATTGGTTCTGGACAGCGACATGTGTATACAACTTGCAGGTAAGACCATAAACAATGAATATCATGATGAAATAATAACATGTTCAGATCTGAGATCATGGCACTCGGGCCCTAGTGACAAGCATTAAGCATAACAAGTTGCAACAATATCATCAAAGTACCAATTACGGACACTAGGCACTATGCCCTAACAATCTTATACTATTACATGACCAATCTCATCCAATCCCTACCATCTCCTTCAGCCTACAGCGGGGGAATTACTCACACATGGATGGGGGAAACATGGCTGGTCGATGGAGAGACGTCGGTGGTGATGGTGGCGATGATCTCCTCCAATTCCCCGTCCCGGTGGAGTGCCAGAACGGAGACTTCTGGCTCCCGAGACGGAGTTTCGCGATGTGGCGGCGTTCTGGAGGGTTTCTGGCGACTTCGACTTCTCCCCGTGCGTTTTTAGGTCGAAGGCAATAAGTAGTCCAAAAGAGGGCGTCGGGGGCCAGCCGAGGCCGCCACACACTAGGGCCGCGCGGGCCCCTCCTGGGCCGCGCCGGCCTAGTGTGTGGGGCCCTCGTGCCCCCACCTGGCTTGCCCTTCTGGCTCCGCCAATATTCTGGGAAAATAGGACCTTCTGCATAAATTCCGAGGATTTTCCTGAAAGTTGGATTTCTGCACAAAAATGAGACACCAGAACAGTTCTGCTGAAAACAGCGTTAGTCCGTGTTAGTTGCATCCAAAATACACAAATTAGAGGCAAAACAATAGCAAAAGTGTTCGGGAAAGAAGATACGTTTTGGACGTATCACTTGTCCACGTTAGTGCGCCGAACCCACAGCTTACCCAGGTGACCGTTGCAAAATGGGAGCCCGAGCCAGCCCGTGCCCGTGCCATTGCTTCCCCTTTCTTTCCCCGCGCCCCATTGTTCTTCTTCTCCGCCAGCGGCAGCCCTTCTCCGACAGGTGGGTGATGTCTAGTTTCTCTTCGACCTCCCGTTCTTCATGGCCGCAGTATGGACCCGTGCCTTTGACAAGATGCCCTGATTGCCCACGCCAGGAGCCTCTGAAGCGGTCGATCTGTAAGACGGACGAGAATGGCAACCGTGGACGTGAGTTCCTTGCATGCGAGAGCTTGCCATATAGAGAGGGGGATAAGGTTAGATCTCGCTCCAATTTCTCTGTTTTCTCTCGATTTTCTTGCTATTCCCTCGAATTTGGGATTTAGGGTTCCTGTTGTTGTTTTCAGATCCTGAAGGAATGCAGGCATTTCGAGTGGATCGATGTGTACGTTCGGAGGCTTCAATTGCAGGAATCAATTGGCGCTATTGGGGAGCGCAATTTGGGAGGGGGGACTTGATGTAGAGAAGGCGGCGGAGAGAGGAGCCGTTCCGATTATGCCTAATGCTCCCAATGTAGGACTGGAGGAAGTGAAGGGAGAACTGAAGAAAATGAACAAGCAGTTAAGGCAGCTGATCGAGTTGAAGAAGCAAGCTAATCTGATGGCTGGTTGTTTTTTCTGTTGTATAATTGCGATCAGATTCTTATCATTGCTCACCAGGCGCTAGAAGTTGTTACAAGGGATACCTTGTTACAAATTCATTATGCAGTTACATGTACTTGTAGTTGTTTTCATAGTTAGTGTGTGCATTCACCGAAATTACCAACTATATTGGAATGCTAAAAAAAGTTGATAATTATACCACTTTTGGGCCGTTTCAAATTACTAAAACGCCAAAACTATATGGGATCCCCTAAAAGAAAAAGGAAAGCGAAAGATAGTTGATAATTGTTAGAGGGGTGACAATAATGCATTCACCGAAATCCGCAAATATGTATGCCTCATGTTTATACCGAAATTATTGGGCCGTTTCAAATTACCGAAACTATATGCCAAAACTATATCCCCTAAAAGAAAAAGGAAAGCGAAAGATGGTTGATAATTGTTAGAGGGGTGACAATAACGCATTCACCGAAATCCGCAAATATGTATGCCTCATGTTTATACCGAAATTATACCACTTTTGGGCCGTTTCAAATTACCGAAACTATATGCCAAAACTATATCCCCTAAAAGAAAAAGGAAAGCGAAAGATGGTTGATAATTGTTAGAGCGGTGACAATAATGCATTCACCGAAATCCGCAAATATGTATGCCTCATGTTTATAC
This sequence comes from Lolium perenne, assembly GCF_019359855.2. NCBI lineage: Eukaryota > Viridiplantae > Streptophyta > Magnoliopsida > Poales > Poaceae > Lolium > Lolium perenne. The sequence continues at coordinate 68,582,583 of NC_067247.2, forward strand.
CGAAATTATACCACTTTTGGGCCGTTTCAAATTACCGAAACTATATGCCAAAACTATATCCCCTAAAAGAAAAAGGAAAGCGAAAGATAGTTGATAATTGTTAGAGGGGTGACAATAATGCATCCACCGACAGAGAGAGAGAGGGGTGGCCACGAAGAGAGAGAGAGGGGTGGCCACGAAGAGACGGGAAGGGGTATACTGCCCGTTAGATCAGTTGATCAACGGTTCGTGGAGTCGATCCGTGTGACAACGGCTCAACCAATCAGGATAAGTTTGGGCTTCTGAGAGCATTTGTGACAGAACTTGAGGGCAAAACTGAGTAGTACTAACAATCCAAGGGCACATAAATAGTAAATAGACTAAGGGATTCAAACAAAAAGAATTACAAAATGAAAAATGCGTGTTTTCTACAATATAATTCATATTGGGCTACATCAAATTATTTGCAATTCAAATATACATGAGTGTGACAATTATGTCATCATTTAGACAAACTATGTTTTTGGGGAAGATGTTTTGCAAAGGGGTTTGAGTGGAAAACCATGCATCTTCATAGCTACACTAGTGATTCTGAGAAGTGGCAATTTGTGGTAAAACTTGATTTATATATGTTTGTTAAGGTTTTCTTGGTGGCAGATTGCGTAGGAAGACTCCATGAGTAGGTGCCACTATGTTTTTATTTTTTTGATTTTTTTTGCGCATGAAATGACTCAATTAGATATGTTAATCTCATTTGTTGACTCTCTGTTGACTAGCTACTTGAGGGTAAAACTGAGTATATTGCACTTGCCAGTCTAAGTACTCGAGGGGAAAACTGAGTACAGATAAAATTTCTGTATAAGGCCCAAGGTTATAACTGAGTACACCTAACGTCCCAGGGTTAGACTCGTGTCGCGGTGCACGCTGCAGCCGTGCATAGCGGACGCGTGTTGCGGTACACGCCACCTTCGTCTTTATAGAGCCCTTTTCCTCTCCCTCGACGCACTTTCTCACTGCAACCGCCTCTCCTGTCCCATCATCTTCTCCACAACCGAAGAAAAAACCCCGAAGAAAACCGCCGGCGATGGAGAAGAATGAGATGCCCATTGTCGGAGCATCAGCCGCCGGCGCATCGGCCGCTGCCCCCGTCCGAGGCCCTGTCGCTGCTTCCAACGTAGCATGGCGCATCGCCCGCCGGCGCATCGGCCGCCGCCACCGTCCGTGCCCTGGGCCGCTTGGGACCCGTACGAACCAGCGCCGTACGTCGCACCGGAGAACCCCTACGACACCAGCATCGTCGACGACGAGCCGGAGGTAACCCTTTGCTCCCTTGTTCTTATCCCATTTCAATCCTTTTGTGTTAGATCTAGCGTTATTAGGGTTCGTCTGTTCCTAGTTCAATCCATTTGTGTTAGATCTAGCGTTATTAGGGTGCGTTTGTTCCCTAGTTCAATCCATTTGTGATTTGCTTTTGTTTAAGATTTGTGCCGATGATGATGAATATTTGGGCACAAATTGATTCAGGGTTTGGTCAGTAAACAATTGGTGTGTACAAATTTGTTGTGCATGATTTGTGGTTTGCTGACTCAAATCCTGGATATAAGTGTGTCCAATGTAACTGAGGCTACCTCTTTTTTTCGAGCCCATATTATCATGCGTGATCTTTGTTCACTCTCTGTTCCATCATCGTTGCAATTGACTCCGTGTTTTTTGCACGATCTTTGGTGCTACGTGACAGGTGCGGAGCGGCGACGTCGGCAGCGATGACGAGTCCTTCCACACCAAGACTCGTCACGTCCTCAGGAGGCTGCAGTCCGGCCATTACGATGGCCCCTTTGCTCGAGGCATTTACAAGTGCCCCTTCTGCAACAGGAAGCTCCGCGCCACCGACTTCAACTGCCTGGTGAACCATGCTGAATCCATTGGCAGATGCGGCGCTAGAGTTGAAACGACGGTGAACGTGCATGCGTTCATGGCCAAACACAAAGCACTTGGGATTCACCTGCGCAACCTCCAGGCGAGTCACAGGCGCAACCTGGAGGCGTTGAACATGCCTACTGCACTCTCTGTATGTGACTGCTCTATCTGTAGAGCAGCTTAAATTCATGTAAAATGTAGCTTATGTTGTAGGGTTCTATCGGTACTACTGTTGGATCTGTCGTGAACATATCTATGCTATGTTGGCTGCTGTATGCAGCTTATCCTATATTTTTCTGGATTTGTGCCCTAGATTTCCTACCTGATTGGGTAAAAACGAAGGCATAAAGAAATGAATGTCGTTAAAAAACAGAAGGAGAAGCTGCTCTAGATTTGCTACCAATTTGGGCTATCAAATATGAATGAGATCGAGCGAGAGAGAGGAAAAAGGTACATTGAAAACTGCTAATCTGGGCGAAAGAGACAGAAACCACTCGTGCCCACGTCCCGGACCCACACGGCTCCACACGCTACAGCCCCACATGCTACGACCCCACACGCTACAGCCACACACGCTACGGCCACACAAACATGGTCTCGTCCTGTCCCACGCGGTTCCTTCCTACCAGCCCCACACGGCGCGGCCCCACAAACGACACGACCCCACTCGTCAGCACGGAACGGTCAACTTAACGGAATCCTGCCGTCCGAGCTGCTTCTGCTCCTTCTGCGGGTTTCAGACAAAGGCTAGGGTAAAACTGAGGAAAACTAAGGAGCTGGGGAAAACTGAGCACAACTAAGGACCCGAGGGCACAGAAATAGAAATCCCTTAACATTATGCCAGTTATCATTCCTTATGTGCTCAATTAATTACTATGCTTTATTATATAACTTGTAAATGATACCAAGTGCTGGCGTGTGGGAGTTAGAAATCCCTGGGTGTAACAGCGCCAGTGGTAGCTCCTTGTGACGGTAAAGCACACGTACGTTGGGAACCCCAAGAGGAAGGTATGATGAGCACAGCAACAAGTTTTCCCTCAGTAAGAAACCAAGGTTTATCGAACCAGTAGGAGATGAAGGCCACGTGAAGGTTGTTGGTGAAGGAGTGTAGTGCGGCGCAACACCAGTGATTCTGGCGCCAACGTGGAACCTGCACAACACAATCAAACTACTTTGCCCCAACTTAACTGTGAGGTTGTCAATCTCACCGGCTTGCTGAAAATAAAGGATTAAACGTATGGTGTGTGGAATTATGTTTGCTTGCAGAAAACAAAAGAGAACAATGATTGCAGTAGATTGTATTTCAGATGTAAAAGAATGGACCGGGGTCAACAGTTCACTAGTGGTGTCTCTCCAATAAGATAAATAGCAAGTTGGGTGAACAAATTACAGTTGGGCAATTGACAAATAGAGAAGCATATACATATCATGATGACTACTATGAGATTTACTTAGGGCATTACGACAAAGAACATAGACCGCCATCCAGCATGCATCTATGCCTAAAAAGTCCACCTTCAGGTTAGCATCCGCACCCCTTCCAGTATTAAGTTGCAAACAACAGACAATTGCATTAAGTACTGTGCGTAATGTAAACAATACAAATATACTTAGACAAAGCATTGATGTTTTATCCCTAGTGGCAACATCACATCCACAACCTTAGGGGTTGCTGTCACTCCCCCAGATTCAATGGAGACATGAACCCACTATCTAGCATAAATACTCCCTCTTGGAGTCATAAGTATCAACTTGGCCAGAGCCTCTACTAGCAACGGAGAGCATGCAAGATCATAAACAACACATATATGATAGATCAATAATCAACTTGACATAGTATTCCATATTCATCGGATCCCAACAAACACAACATGTAGCATTACAAATAGATGATCTTGATCATGATTGGCAGCTCACAAGATCTAAACATGATAGCACAAGAGGAGAAGACAACCATCTAGCTACTGCTATGGACCCGTAGTCCAAGGAGGAACTACTCACGCATCAGTTCGGAGGCGGGCATGGTGATGTAGAGCCCTCCGGTGATGATTCCCCTCTCCGGCAGGGTGCCGGAGGCGATCTTCTGAACCCCCGAGGAAGGGTTGACGGCGGCGGCGTCTCTGGAACTATTCTCGTATCGTGGCTCTCAGTGATAGGGTTTTCGCGATGGAAGGAATAAATAGGCGAAGGGGCAGAGTCGGGGGACGCCCGAGGGGCCCACCCCATATGGCGGCGCGGCCAGGGGTGGGGCCGCGCCCCCCTATGGTGTGGCCACCTCGTGGCCCCTCTTCGTCTCCTCTTCGGTGTTCTGGAAGACTCCGTGGAAAATAAGACCGTGGGCTTTTGTTTCGTCCAATTCCGAGAATATCCGTAAACTAATTTTTCTGAAATCAAAAACAGCAGAAAACAGGAACTGGCACTGCGGCATTTTGTTAATAGGTTAGTCCCGGAAAATGCATAAAAATGATACAAAGTATGACTAAAACATGTAGGTATTGTCATAAAACAAGCATGGAACATAAGAAATTATAGATACGTTGGAGACGTATCAAGCATCCCCAAGCTTAGTTCCTACTCGCCCTCGAGTAGGTAAACGATAAAAAGAATAATTTCTGAAGTGACATGCTACCAACATAATCTTGATCAATACTATTGTAAAACATATGAGATGAATGAAGTGACTCAAAGCAATGGTATATAGTTTTGCTAACAAAAAGATAATTACTAAACAACTGAATCATATAGCAAAAACTTTTCATGAATAGTACTTTCAAGACAAGCATAAAAAAGTCTTGCATAAGAGTTAACTCATAAAGCAATAGATTCTTAATAAGAAGTTTTGAAGCAACACAAAGGAAGATTTAAGTTTCAGCAATTGCTTTCAACTTTCAACATGTATATCTCATGGATAATTGTCAACACAAAGTAATATAATAAGTGCAATAAGTAAACATGTAAGAATAGGTGCACACAGTTGACACAAGTGTTTGCTTCTATGATAGAAAGAAGTAGATAAACTGACTCAACATAAAGTAAAAGAAAGGCCATTCGCAGAGGGAAGCAGGGATTACTCATGTGCTAGAGCTTTTTATTTTGAAAACATGGAAACAATTGTGTCAACGGTAGTAATAATTCATATGGGTTATGCATAAAACTTCCTATAAGTTGCAAGCCTCATGCATCGAATACTAATAGTGCCGGCACCTTGTCCTAATTAGCTCGGATTTCCATGGATTATCATTGCATTACATATATTTCAACCAAGTGTCACAAAGGGGTACCTCTATGCCACCTGTACAAAGGTCCAAGGAGATAAATCGCATTTGATTTCTCGATTTTGATAGATCTCAACTTGAGGACATCCATACCGGGACAACATAGAAAGCAGATAATGGACTCCTCTTTTATGCTTTAAGCATTCAACAACAGATAATATTCTCATAAGAGATTTGAGGATTAATGTCCAAGCTGAAACTTCCACCATGATACATGGCTTTGGTTGGCGGCCCAATGTTCTTCTCTAACAATATGCATACTCAAACCATTTAACTCATGAGAAATCTCCCTTACTTCAGACAAGACGAACATGCATAGCAACTCACATGATATTCAACAAAGGTGTGACAGGTTGATGGCGTCCCCAGAAACATGGTTACCGCTCAACAAGCAACTTATAAGAACTAAGATACATAAGCGACATATTCATTACCACAATAGTTTTTAGGCTACTTTCCCATGAGCTATGTATTGCAAAGACAAGGAATGATTTTTTTTAAAGGTAACACACAAGCAATTTACTTTGGAATGGCAGAAAAATACCACATAGTAGGTAGTTATGGTGGACACAAATGGCATAGGTTTTGGCTCAAGGTTTTGGATGCACGAGAAGCATTCTCTCTCAGTACAAGGCTTTGGCTAGCAAGGTTGTTTGAAGCAAACACAAGTATAAACCGGTACAACAAAACTTACATAAGAACATATTGCAAGCATTATAAGACTCTACACTGTCTTCCTTGTTGTTCAAACACTTTTACCAGAAAATATCTAGACCTTACAGAGACTAATCATGCAATCCAAATTTCAACAAGCTCTACGGTAGTTCTCCACTAATAGATTTAAACTACATGATGCAAGAGCTTAAACATGATCTACTTGAGAGCTCAAAACAATTGCCAAGTATCAAATTATTCAAGACAATATACCAATTACCACATGAAGCATTTTCTGTTTCCAACAAAATAACAATAAGTATAAGTGTTGCGGCTTTCAGCTTTCACCATGAACATGAATTCAGAACACAAGTGTTCAAATGAAAAAGCGGAGCGTGACTCTCTCCCACACAAGGATTGCTAGGATCCGATTTTATTCAAACATAAACAAAAATAAAAACAAACAGACGCTCCAAATAAAGCACATAAGATGTGACGGAATTAAAATATAGTTTCACTAGAGGTGACCTGATAAGTTGTTGATGAAGAAGGGGATGCCTTGAGCATCCCCAAGCTTAGACGCTTGAGTCTTCTTGAAATATGCAGGGATGAACCACGGGGGAATCCCCAAGCTTGGAATTTTCACTCTTCTTGATCATATCATATCATCCTCCTCTCTTGATCCTTGAAAACTTCCTTCACACTAGACTCAAAGCAATCTCATTAGAGGGTTAGTGCATAATAAAAAATTCACATGTTCAGCAAGGACACAATCATTCCCAACACTCCTGGATATTACCCAAGGCTACTGAAATTTAATGGAGCAAAGAAATCTACTCAACACAGTAAAAGAGGCAATGCGAAATAAAAGGCAGAATCTGTCAAAACAGAACAGTCCGTAAAGATGAATTTTTCGAGGCACTTAACATGCTCAGATGGAAAAGCTCCAGTTGAATCAAAGTTGCGTACATATCTGAGGATCACGCATGAATTTTTTCAGAATTTTACGAGTTTCGTAAAGAGAGATCAACTCAAATTCCTGACAGCTAAAAATCTGTTTCTGCGCAGAAATCCAAATCTAGTATCAACTTTTCTATCAAAGACTTTACTTGGCACAACAATGCAGTAAAATAAAGATACAAAGGTATTTCTACAGTAGTAACAAGCGCCTTGACTCAAATATAAAACAAAAATTGCATAAATAAAATAATGGGTTGTTTCCCATAAGCGCTTTTCTTTAACGCCTTTCAGCTAGGCGCAGATCAAGTATCATCAAGACAAGAAGCATTAACATTATTACCAGGGGCTTTACGCCTAACCTTCTTACTCTTATTCTTACTCTTTGGTCTAGGGAATACATGACCGCATCCGGGTGTAGAGGTAAAATTTAGAGTACCTTTTCCCACATCTATGGTTGCTCCCAAGAGTTTCACCAGGAATCTTCCAAGTGTGATTTGTCCTGTCCCTACACATTCAATAACGAGATAATCAGTGGATACTGTTCTTCCAAGAAAGGTTGTGAACACACCTTCAGCTATCCCCTTAGGAATTATAACAGAATTATCAGTAAGAGTTATTCTTTCTCCACCTTCAATAAGTCCCCAAAGTGTCAAAGATTCATAAATACTTTTAGGCATAAGGCAAAACTCAGACATAATATCACAATGGGCATAAAAAGTTTCACCACAAATAGCAACCTTAATAGTAGGGACCCACATTGAAGGTTCAAAGCTTACTGGAACATAATTATAATATTCACGAATTTGGTTATACCCTTCTTTTAAACAAGATACATTTGTCTCGAGAGTGTTTAATCTATTATGAATGCTAGCAAGAGATGAATCAAAGTTATTAGCTGAGCTAGATGATGCAACCAATTTTTTTATGGCATTAAAAGCTTGATCCCCATCGCAGTGAAGGAAATCTCCTCCTACTACAGCATCCAAAGCATATCTATAGCGAACAATAAGCCCAAAATAAAAGTTACTAAGAAGCAAGCTTAGAGTCATTTTAGGTTCAGTTTTACCATAAGAATCAAAAATTCTAGACCAAGCTTCTTTAAAACTCTCTTCATCCCCTTGTTTAAAAGTAAAGATCAATTCCTCAGGTGACAGAGTAATAAGTACATGACTAGACATGATATCAAAATAAATTAAATGCAAGTAACTAATTTTTTTGTGTTTTTGATATAAAGAAAGCAAACAAAACAGAAAATAAAATAAAATAAAGCAAGACAATAAACAAAGTAAAGAGATTGGGTGTGAGAGACTCCCCTTGCAGCGTGTCTTGATCTCCCCGGCAACGGCGCCAGAAAAGTAGCTGCTGGCGTGTGGGAGTTAGAAATCCCTGGGGTGTAACAGCGCCAGTGGTAGCTCCTTGTGACGGTAATGCACACGTCCGTTGGGAACCCCAAGAGGAAGGTATGATGAGCACAACAGCAAGTTTTCCCTCAGTAAGAAACCAAGGTTTATCGAACCAGTACGAGATGAAGGCCACGTGAAGGTTGTTGGTGAAGGAGTGTAGTGCGGCGCAACACCAGTGATTCCGGCGCCAACGTGGAACCTGCACAACACAATCAAACTACTTTGCCCCAACTTAACAGTGAGGTTGTCAATCTCACCGGCTTGCTGAAAACAAAGGATTAAACGTATGGTGTGGAGAATTATGTTTGCTTGCAGAAAACAAAAGAGAACAATAATTGTAGTAGATTGTATTTCAGATGTAAAAGAATGGACCGGGGGTCCACAGTTCACTAGTGGTGTCTCTCCAGTAAGATAAATAGCAAGTTGGGTGAACAAATTACAGTTGGCAATTGACAAATAGAGAAGCATATACATATCATGATGACTACTATGAGATTTACTTAGGGTATTACGACAAAGAACATATACCGCCATCCAGCATGCATATATGCCTAAAAAGTCCACCTTCAGGTTAGCATCCGCACCCCTTCCAGTATTAAGTTGCAAACAACAAACAATTGCATTAAGTACTGTGCGTAATGTAAACAATACAAATATCCTTAGACAAAGCATTGATGTTTTATCCCTAGTGGCAACAGCACATCCACAACCTTAGGGGTTGCTGTCACTCCTCCAGATTCAATGGAGACATGAACCCACTATCTAGCATAAATACTCCCTCTTGGAGTCACAAGTATCAACTTGGCCAGAGCCTCTACTAGCAACGGAGAGCATGCAAGATCATAAACAACACATATATGATAGATCAATAATCAACTTGACATAGTATTCCATATTCATCGGATCCCAACAAACACAACATGTAGCATTACAAATAGATGATCTTGATCATGATATGCAGCTCACAAGATCTAAACATGATAGCACAAGAGGAGAAGACAACCATCTAGCTACTGCTATGGACCCGTAGTCCAAGGAGGAACTACTCACGCATCAGTCCGGAGGCGGGCATGGTGATGTAGAGCCCTCCGGTGATGATTCCCCTCTCCGGCAGGGTGCCGGAGGCGATCTTCTGAACCCCCCGAGGTAGGGTTGACAGCGGCGGCGTCTCTGGAACTATTCTCGTATCGTGGCTCTCGGTGATAGGGTTTTCGCGATGGAAGGAATAAATAGGCGAAGGGGCAGAGTCGGGGGACGCCCGAGGGGCCCACCCCATATGGCGGCGTGGCCAGGGGTGGGGCCGCGCCCCCCTATGGTGTGGTCGCCTCGTGGCCCCTCTTCGTCTCCTCTTCGGTGTTCTGGAAGACTCCGTGGAAAATAAGACCGTGGGCTTTTGTTTCGTCCAATTCCGATAATATCCGTAAACTAACTTTTCTGAAATCAAAAACAGCAGAAAACAGGAACTAGCACTGCGGCATCTTGTTAATAGGTTAGTCCCGGAAAATGCATAAAAATGATATAAAGTATGACTAAAACATGTAGGTATTGTCATAAAACAAGCATGGAACATAAGAAATTATAGATACATTGGAGACGTATCACCAAGTAATCAAACCTTAATGAGAACCTTGTTTGTGAATCACTCTAAAAATGCAACACCCCCGAAACTAATCATTACAACTCACTAATCCTAAATCATCGGGGTTAGGTCACGCTTAGAGCGATTGCATCTCATACTTATGCATTATTGCATCCTTGCCAATCTTTTAAACATCGTCCTTACCGGACGATGATGCTATTTCAGAATTTGGAGTTATTGCGTATCGAAAACCTTGCCTGCATAATCTTGCAGTCAAGAAAGGCAAGTTCATCGCTTGCTCATGTCATTTGAGTTTTTTTACCAAATTACTTGCAAAGTACTATACTTATCACTCTTGCATGAAAATCAAAAGTGTTATTTTCATAACTATGAATATGACTATGTGGTGGGCAATGGAACCATGGTATGTGTTGATATGGTGGAGGTTCCATTGCAAGGGTTTATATCCATCTAGGATTAAACAACAAATGTCGTCCAGTGATTCTTGTGCCGTAAAACTCGTGTTAACCATAAGATCTGGAGTGGGACGGAGTAGTCCAATGTACTTCCACCTCTCGTTCATCAACGGATGCGCTTACCGTAGACACTTGATCCAGATAAGGACAAGCGGTGGGGTGGGGATCCCATTCTAATTCCCCACGGTAATGCGGTCTATGATGGGTTGCATCTACCGGCGAAGGAGTTTATGGTAGTTAGCCCAGAACTGTCGTCGTGGTCGGGGGCTATCCTTAATTGGTGTAAACGCACCGGCGAGGACCCAGGGTCGGGGATTGCAACAAAGGGTGGGTGTTCGAGGTAGCGGAGGAGTATAATTGGCTAAGCCCTTATACCGGGCCTCACACCAAAGGAAGTGTGAACGGATAACGTGCTCGGTTGGCACCAAGGTTAAGATCTCTTATGGGTAAAGCAACACACCTCTGCAGAGTGTAATGAATCGTGACCTGTCACTCCCTGTTCCGGGTTTTGGAACTGCGAACGCTGCCGGAAAGGAACTCCATGAAGTTGTAGTAAACCGGTGAAGGCTGACGGACATAGTTCTTCTGAATAAAACCAACCTTTTGAAAAAGTGATTATGAAAACCTGCATTGGTATTAGACTTTCTGGTCTAATACCGTAGCTAGTGCATTAAACACCTCTTTTCTATAATGAACTTGTTGAGTACGCTCGTACTCATCCCACTCTTAAATTCCCTGCTTAGATATGGAGGCATCGAAGGAGGATCTACAGTGCAACTCGAAGACTAAGGAGTCAACAACTGCTTCATGGGACAGACCTGTCAGAAGAGTCCGATACCACATCCAACAAGAAGAAAATCTAGATTAGCAATAGAAAGGAACTAGTTTCCTAAACCTAGCTCCTATTTACTAGAATCTATTCATAGCCTCTATAGCTAGTTAAATACTCTACAGATAGAGTTCGTGATAGTATTAGACTACGAGTCGTTCTTCTGGAGTTTATTTGCAGATTTACCTCATTGTAAAGTAGGAGGCTGTGCTGATCTTATGTAACAAAGTCTGTATGTAATTCTATAGACATACCTTGGACCCGCATATGTTTCTGTTGTACCACTCTGAGCGATGTAACACTAGTGGAACGGTGTTTCATTGGTGTTATGTCAGACTTGCATACTACACCATGCAGTGGTATGTCGGGTCACCACAGTTCTACCCTATCCTCTCCACATACGGGGGAAACTCTAGGACGAGTCCGGGCAGCAGCGGCGACATCGTCGCCTCCTTGTTGAAGGTGTTGCTTCGTATGCGATGACTCGATGTGCTAGGAAGCGGTGGGACTTCCCGGAGGGCGCAGCGATTGCGGGCTATCTTCGTTTTCGTCAATCTATCGGTGTCGGCATTATTTTCTTTTATATTTTCTCTCTCTTCATCGTTCTTGTCCATTTCTAATAACCAATAAAGTTCATATTCATTCTGATATATTCAATCCCACGTTTGTGCCTTGGTGACAGAAAAAAAGAAGTTCAGATAGAACTGTCACCTTGTCACTGTACTGTTCGTGCATGTGGGACGACGGCTGCAACTTGCAAGCGTGTCTTCATTCTTCAGGCAGCGTTTGCGTCAGCCACTCTGCAAGTGTACCAGGACGGACAGGTTAGGTTCAGGTGCTCCTCTCTCCCTTTTTCACCCCCTCTAATTTGGCAGTGCCTGCCGTGCCCCCGTGCCACGGAGGGAGAGACGCTTCTGGTGCGGAGACGGTTACGGTGCACCGCAGTTCGAACAAGTGTTTCTTACGACTGATGAAATGACCAAGCGGGTTCATTTTGATCTGTCTGGACAGAGGACACAAATTACTTAACCCAGCGATTCGATGCAAAGAATACAGATTTGCGGATCTATACTTTTCATGCTCAAATTTCATTTGGAAGTGCGTCTGCATGGACACGGCGGCGCTTATATGTACTTTCGCGTCTGCCCCTGGTCTACCTGGCAGCGACCGAATGGCCGCCTCACCTTCTGTGTGCATGAATTGACAGGCAGCATTGGCGAAATGAATCGGCCATGCCTTTATTTTTGTATTTGTCTATGCCATAGACGCAGTTACGCACGAGAGGGGTTACACGTGCGGCATAGGGAGCGGTGGCTTGCCATATGGGAGCATATGCTCCTTTTATTTTAAAATGCATCTTAAATACATTTTGAAACATTAAAAAAGTTAAAATAAAAATCGCGCGTAGATCTTCACATGCTACCAGCCACAAAGTTGTTTCATGAAAAATCAACTTGTCGTGTGGCGTGTGTAAAAAAGACATAATTTGGTGTTTAAAATAAATCTTTAACAACATAAATTTTCTCATTTTTTACATAGACGACATAAAGTATTGGGTTTTCTTGAAACTTGACAAACACACAGATATTGCGAACATGTATATGTATAATTTTTTACAAAAAAATTCAACACTTCAAATTATATTTTTTTAAGAATAGAGGAAGAATATGCATCCGAGAGGCAAATTAAATTTCCCTCATATTTGCTGCTCCTATACATTGGCTGTCGAGGTCAGTAGAAAAGAAGTCATAAAACCACTCGCTAGCAGGCCAAGGTTGCAGCAATGGCGAGCGACCCGACAGAAAACTGCGTGCCCGATCCCTTTCGGCTCCATCACTCACCCGTCAAGCTGTCACGGTACATATAAAACTAATACCAGTACTACTACTTCTATGGAGGAAATATTATGCTGTGTACGGCAACGCTATTCAATTCAGAGCTCCAATTATTGAGTACTACCAACATGGCTGCCATTTCCGGCAAGGCGCAAGCTGCAGAGCGGCAGAGGGAGGCGTGGGCGTGAGCGCCGGCCGGCCGGCGTGCAGGTACAGCCGTGCAGAGGACGAAACGAACGACCGTTGGCTACGGAGTGGATGCATGCAGGATTTCTATATATGTTTATTTTTTTAAAATTTCGATACTGAATATGCAAGGAATAACATAGTACATTACGACTTTGCTAATTAGCAGGTAATTGACTCTCAATTCGGCATCGTTCAAATGTCACCATGTTCTTTAATCACTGCATCACCTTACCAATATTAATTATCAAAATCTAACATATACCGCATTCGCAAAAAAAAAGGAAAATCTAACAGATACCGAACTGAAATCAGCTCGGTGGTACTATCTAATAACGCAACATAAAGGTGCCTTGTTGGAAATAAAAAAGCTCAAACAAAAACCTAGATAACAACATGGAAATGTTTGTCTTCGCTAGAGCACACCACCGGATCTGCTACGGAGGATTTGGGACAAAAAAAACTTCTTTGAACGACCATAGGTGAGGTGGTCGGCGACCCTCCATGAAAATAATAATCGAAAATTTGCAACATCACCACAACTTGAAATCAGATCGACGCCATGAGTTGACAAAAGATGGCAAGGACCAAGGACGGAGCTAGGAATTTCGGGTTGGCGGGGCCATGAAGGCTAACAATGCAACATTATGCATATCAGAAAACAAACATTGCAACATATACTTCTTTTTATAACATAGGGGATTATACATGCACATACAAAATCATGGGGGAGCCATGGTCCGTGCTAGCCCCCCCCCCCCCCCCCAGCACCGATGAGGAGCATGAGGCGGCTTCCGAAGCCTTTACCGATGCGCGAGGGAAGATGTCGATGCAATTTGAAAACATGGCACTAGCCATGGGATGGGCATAACGTCCTATGGTCCCTTTTATCCGCATGCCAACACGCATAATTGATAATATACATGAGTTTACATTTGAATTCTACAAACTATGCTCGCACTAAAGTTTGCTTGGTTGCACCACAAGATAAACAAAGAATGTTTCTAGAAGATCTACTACACGAAAATTTTCATATAAAATGTTCTGGGAATGAACCCTTGCAAAATCTTCCGCGGATTCAAGCCTACAAATCGACCCATTAAAAAAATATTAATCCAACCCTCTAAACTATATAAAAATCCTTCCAATCAAAAAGAGCCATAAACTTCAAAACCAGCGAGGAGCCGCGATTCCGCGGGCACCCCGACGCCTAGACTGGCAAATTAAGGCAGAGTTATCCAAAGGTGACATGACAGGACGCTGTTATTTTTGTCTAACTTCAGTTTCAACGATGTGGATTAGTTTAAACTGGCTTGATTAGGTGCGCGCAGTTACTGTCTTACTTATCTCTTGCGAGTAATGTGACCCACACGCTTCACATAAAGGGGAAAAAACGATGACCCACGCACACAGACTCTCTGTACAACATCATTAGCCCCCAAAATCAGGTGGGTCAGACGCCACATTATGACGCCAATTTCCGTCGTTTTCTGATGCGGCGCTGTGAAAGGCTGCTGCGGCACGCATGGTGCGAGCGAGTCGACGGTCGAGAAGAGCGAGAAGCGAATAAACCCAAGCATGAACGGAAAGGAAACGGTAGGACAATACAATTGCAATGCTTGTTCGTCTTTGTCAAAGGCTTTATTTCATCTTCCTTCTTCTGGCCGTATATGCTTTTAGAGCAATTTCAAGAGCTTGCCTATATTTTAGGTAGCTAAACTGGTTATGGGTATAGGAGAGATAGGATTTGGGTAACAGATTTGTTCCCCTCCTTACCCATATTTTGGGTTTTTTTTTTTGACAAATCTTACACCTATAGCAAAATTAATTTCCTGTCTAACCTTTTCGTAAAACTATTTTAGAATCTGGCCCATGAGTTCAGCGCCATCCAGAATGGAGCCAAAATTGTGCAGGTCCACGCCAAGGAAAAGTAGCACAAAAGCCCTCTTGGCAGTTTGGCGCCGACCTCGCTTCGTCGTGTAGCATTAGCGCCTACCTGCACAACTCTGGCTCTATTCTCGGTGCCGCTGAACCAAGGGGTCAAATACCTAAATAGTTCTGCAAGGGTTTGGGAAAGAAGCTAGTTTTGCCTATAGATTAGATTTGTTAAAAAAATACCCACTCCATATTATATTAGTTGTCGCTGATCTAGATGTATCAAGACACATTTTATAAATAGATAAATCTAAATCTACAATAACAAATATGGAACGATAGGCAATATCATATATTTTCAGTATCCAAAAAGTGGAATGCCCATTTGTGCTTCTAGTCTAGTTCTATTAATGCATATTCAAATCGAGTCACTATAATTAATTCAAATCGACATAAATAAAATCTTAAAAAATAAGAAATAACTAGTACTCCCTCTTTATATATAAGGCTTTTATGTATTTCAAGTGAAAACTTTGACTAATAATTTGACCACCAATAAGTTACATCATATAAAAAAAATATTGTTAGAAACATCTTTCGCATGGGTATACAATGGCATACTTTTGATGGCATATAACTCATATTGTATCGCTTAAATTATTAGCCAAAGTTCTACCTCTCAAAATACATAATGGCCTTATATATAAAAATGGAGGGAGTGCATCATCGTTCAAACACACTTCCGATGCATGAGATCACAAAGTTTTCGAAACCAAAATCTTCTTTAGTCCGTCGATGAGTCTCCACATCTCTAATTTCATGGTTAATTTGAAGGAAGTGCTCGATGCAGTCCAACTGCCTATGGTGATTCATCGCCCTTCCTAGGAACACATAGAGGTGTTCAAAATCTTGGCATGCACATTCTCAACAATCATGTTTTTCAGTTTCACGCGAGTTGTCATGATCTTCCAAAGAGTTTTTTTCTCAAGCCACACCAGTGAACCGGAGGAAGACTGCCATTTTAGCAAAGTTCTTTAAAAAGAGTTCCTAAGGCTGATTAGGGTTGCAAGCGGGCATCCCACGTAAGCCCACAAAAACATTATATCTAGTTAAAATACACTAATTATTCAAAAGAGTTACAACTAGCTTAACCAATTTCAACTATGGAGCGGGTGCATAGGGTGCCGCTTGGCAACCCTAAGGCCAATGCATGTAAGATATGAAAATAAATGAAGGAAATGGTCCAATCATCTACTCCTTCCATTCCATATTAGTTATAGATACATCTAAATCAGCAACAACTAATATTGTTGTAGATACATCTAAATCAGTGTCGGGTATTGAATCACGGCTATGAGTTTTTATGTAGGTAGGGCTTGTTGTCACGATTTGATGGGCTAAGAAACTAATGCACACAAAATGTATATATGTTGAGGCCCTAGGGAAATAGCCCTAGCAACAACCCTACGTCATGGTGTAGATATATAATCAAGAGTGATCGTGTGCTCAAGTGTGAGGCAGCTAGAGAATGAAGATCGCTCGTTGATGTTCCTCCTTTCCAAAGGAGGTGCAGCGATGCAATTTGCTAGAAATATGGTGGATATGTTTGATACGTTGCAAACGTATCTATAATTTTTAATGATCCATGTTTCTTTTACACCAATTGGTATATGTTTTGTTTACACTTTATGGCACTTTTGTGCATTTTCCGGCACTAGCCTATTGACAAGATGCCACACTGTCAGTTCCCTGTTTTCTGCTGTTTTTGTATTTCAGAAAAATTGTACAGGAAATATTCTCGGAATTAGACGAAACAAAAGCCAAAGTTTCTATTTTCCGGAGTGAAGACGGAGTCCACAGCAGAGACGGAGGAGGGCCACAGGGTGGCCAGACATACCCTAGGTGCGGCCTGGACCTGGCCCGCGCTAGGGGTGGTCTGGGGCCACCAGGCCTCCACCGACCTCGCCCTTCCGCCTATATAAAGCTCCCAACATTGATCACATAACAGAATAAATAAATAGATGCTAGACTCTACACCCTCTTGTTGGATGATGAACACCACTAACTGTGTAGGATTACACGAACCCTCAATGCCGGAGTTAACAAGCTCCACAAAATTCAATGTTCATATTTAAATAACCTTAGAATGCAAGATAGATCAACACAATTACACCGAGAACTAACATAGCATGCACACTGTCACCATCACACTATGAAGGAGGCATAGATCACATCAATACTATCATAGTAATAATTAACTCCATAACCTACAAGAGATTATGATCATAGACTACGCCAAGTACTACACGATGCACACACTGTCACCATTACACCATGCAGGAGGAATAAACTACTTTAATAACATCACTAGAGTAGCACATAGATAATATTCAACTAGATCACATAAAGAGAGAGATGAACCACATAGCTACAGCGGAGTGATGACGCGTAAAGCACACGCTCGTTGGGAACCCCAAGTGGAAGGTGTGATGCGTACAGCAGCAAGTTTCCCTCAGTAAGAAACCAAGGTTTATCGAACCAGTAGGAGCCAAGAAGCACGTTGAAGGTTGATGGCGGCGGGATGTAGTGCGGCGCAACACCAGGGATTCCGGCGCCAACGTGGAACCTGCACAACACAACCAAAGTACTTTGCCCCAACGAAACAGTGAGGTTGTCAATCTCACCGGCTTGCTGTAACAAAGGATTAACCGTATTGTGTGGAAGATGATTGTTTGCGTAAAACAAGAGAACAAGATTGCAAGAGATTGTATTTCAGTAAAGAGAATTGGACCGGGGTCCACAGTTCACTAGAGGTGTCTCTCCCATAAGACAAACAGCATGTTGGGTGAACAAATTACAGTTGGGCAATTGACAAATAAAGAGAGCATGACCATGCACATACATATCATGATGAGTATAGTGAGATTTAATTGGGCATTACGACAAAGTACATAGACCGCCATCCAACTGCATCTATGCCTAAAAAGTCCACCTTCAGGTTATCATCCGAACCCCCTCCAGTATTAAGTTGCAAAGCAACAGACAATTGCATTAAGTATGGTGCGTAATGTAATCAACAACTACATCCTTAGACATAGCATCAATGTTTTATCCCTAGTGGCAACAGCACAACACAACCTTAGAACTTTCTCATCCGTCCCAGTGTCAATGCAGGCATGAACCCACTATCGAGCATAAATACTCCCTCTTGGAGTTACAAGCATCTACTTGGCCAGAGCATCTACTAGTAACGGAGAGCATGCAAGATCATAAAGAACACATAGATATAACTTTGATAATCAACATAACAAGTATTCTCTATTCATCGGATCCCAACAAACGCAACATATAGAATTACAGATAGATGATCTTGATCATGTTAGGCAGCTCACAAGATCCGACAATGATAGCACAATGGGGAGAAGACAACCATCTAGCTACTGCTATGGACCCATAGTCCAGGGGTAGACTACTCACACATCACACCGGAGGTGACCATGGCGGCGTAGAGTCCTCCGGGAGATGATTCCCCTCTCCGGCAGGGTGCCGGAGGCGATCTCCTGGATCCCCCGAGATGGGATCGGCGTTGGCGGCGTCTCTGGAAGGTTTTCCGTATCGTGGCTCTCTGTACTGGGGGTTTCGTCACGGAGGCTTTAAGTAGGCGGAAGGGCAAGTCAGGAGGGGGCACAGGGGCCCCACACCATAGGCCGGCGCGGCCAGGGGGGGGCCGCGCCGCCCTAGGGTTTGGGCACCCTGTGGCCCTACTTCGTTTCGTATTCGGTCTTCTGGAAGCTTCGTGGAAAAATAGGCCCCTGGGCGTTGATTTCGTCCAATTCCGAGAATATTTCCTTACTAGGATTTCTGAAACCAAAAACAGCAGAAACAAAGAATCGGCACTTCGGCATCTTGTTAATAGGTTAGTTCCAGAAAATGCACGAATATGACATAAAGTGTGCATAAAACATGTAGATAACATCAATAATGTGGCATGGAACATAAGAAATTATCGATACGTCGGAGACGTATCACGGAGCCCTCAGCCCCGGGGGTGAATTACTCCCTCCTCATCATGGAGACAGCGATGGCGGTGAAAATGGCGGTGGAGACGGCGGTGGAGATGACTCGGGGGGCAATTCCCCGTCCCGACAGGGCGCCGGAACAGAGACTTCTGTCCCCCGAATTGGAGTTTCGTGATGGCGGCGGTTCTGGAAGGTTTTCTCTGGTTTCGTCGAACGGGGTCGAGGTTTCAGGTCAGGGACGACTAAATAGGCGAAGAGGCGGAGTCGGAGGGGCCACAGGGGACCCACACACTAGGGGGGCGCCCCCCCCCCCCTTGGGCCGCGCCGCCCAGTGGGGTGGGGCCCCCCTGGCTCCCCTCTGGCCTTTCTCTGGTGCTCTGGAAGCTTCCGGGAATTATAAGATCTTCGGTGTTGATTTCGTCTGATTCCGAAAATATTTTCTTACTAGGATTTCTGAAACCAAAAACAGCAGAAAACAGCAACTGGCCTTTCGGCATCTCGTCAATAGGTTAGTTCCAGAAAACGCATAAATATGACATATAATGTGTATAAAACATGTAGATATCATCAATAATGTGGCATGGAACATAAGAAATTATCGATACGTCGGAGACGTATCAGCATCCCCAAGCTTAGTTCCTGCTCGTCCCGAGCAGGTAAACGATAACAAAGATAATTTCTGGAGTGACATGCCATCATAACCTTGATCATACTATTGTAAGCATATGTAATGAATGCAGCGATCAAAACAATGGTAATGACATGAGTAAACAACTGAATCATAAAGCAAAGACTTTTCATGAATAGTACTTCAAGACAAGCATCAATAAGTCTTGCATAAGAGTTAACTCATAAAGCAATAATTCAAAGTAAAAGGTATTGAAGCAACATAAAGGAAGATTAAGTTTCAGCGGTTGCTTTCAACTTGTAACATGTATATCTCATGGATAATTGTCAACATAGAGTAATATAACAAATGCAATATGCAAGTATGTAGGAATCAATGCACAGTTCACACAAGTGTTTGCTTCTTGAGATGGAGAGAAATAGGTGAACTGACTCAACATAAAAGGTAAAAGAATGGTCCTTCAAAGAGGAAAGCATCGATTGCTATATTTGTGCTAGAGCTTTTATTTTGAAAACATGAAACAATTTTGTCAACGGTAGTAATAAAGCATATGTATCATGTAAATTATATCTTACAAGTTGCAAGCCTCATGCATAGTATACTAATAGTGCCCGCACCTCGTCCTAATTAGCTCGGATTACCAGGATTATCATCTCAATACACATGTTTTAACCAAGTGTCACAAAGGGGTACCTCTATGCCGGCTGTACAAAGGTCTAAGGAGAAAGCTCGCATTTGGATTTCTCGCTTTTGATTATTCTCAACTTAGACATCCATACCGGGACAACATAGACAACAGATAATGGACTCATATTTAATGCATAAGCATGTAGCAACAATTAATGTTCTCATATGAGATTGAGGATATATGTCCAAAACTGAAACTTCCACCATGGATCATGGCTTTAGTTAGCGGCCCAATGTTCTTCTCTAACATTATGCATGCTCTAACCATTAAATGAGTGGTAAATCTCCCTTACTTCAGACAAGACGGACATGCATAGCAACTCACATGATATTCAACAAAGATTTGATGGCGTCCCCAGAAACATGGTTATCGCACAACAAACAACTTAATAAGAGATAAAGTGCATAAGTACATATTCAATACCACAATAGTTTTTAAGCTATTTGTCCCATGAGCTATATATTGCAAAGGCGAATGATGGAAATTTAAAGGTAGCACTCAAGCAATTTACTTTGGAATGGCGGAGAAATACCATGTAGTAGATAGGTATGGTGGACACAAATGGCATAGTAGTTGGCTCAAGGATTTTGGATGCATGAGAAGTATTCCCTCTCGATACAAGGTTTAGGCTAGCAAGGTTATTTGAAACAAACACAAGGATGAACCGGTGCAGCAAAACTCACATAAAAGACATATTGTAAACATTATAAGACTCTACACCGTCTTCCTTGTTGTTCAAAACTCAATACTAGAAATTAGCTAGACTTTAGAGAGACCAAATATGCAAACCAAATTTTAGCAAGCTCTATGTATTTCTTCATTAATGGGTGCAAACTATATGATGGAAGAGCTTAAACATGAGCACAACAATTGCCAAGTATCAAATTATTCAAGACATTTTAGAATTACTACATGTAGCATTTCCCGATTCCAACCATATAACAATTTAACGAAGAAGATTCAACCTTCGCCATGAACATTAAAAGCTAAGAACACATGTGTTCATACGAAACAGCGGAGCGTGTCTCTCTCCCACACAAGCATGATGGATCATATTTTATTCAAACAAAAACAAAAACAAAAGCACACAGACGCTCCAAGTAAAGTACATAAGATGTGACTGAATAAAAATATAGTTTCAAGAGAAGAAACCTGATAAGTTGTCGATGAAGAAGGGGATGCCTTGGGCATCCCCAAGCTTAGATGCTTGAGTCTTCTTGAAATATGCAGGGATGAACCACCGGGGCATCCCCAAGCTTAGAGCTTTCACTCTCCTTGATCGTAGTATATCATCCTCCTCTCTTGACCCTTGAAAACTTCCTCCACACCAAACTCGAAACAAACTCATTAGAGGGTTAGTGCATAATCAAAAATTCACATGTTCAGTGGTGACACAATCATTCTTAGCACTTCTGGACATTGCACAAAGCTACTGGACATTAATGGAACAAAGAAATTCATCCAACATAGCAAAAGAGGCAATGCGAAATAAAAGGCAGAATCTGTCAAAACAGAACAGTCCGTAAAGACGAATTTTATTGAGGCACCAGACTTGCTCAGATGAAAATGCCCACATTGAATGAAAGTTGCGTACATATCTGAGGATCACTCACGTAAATTGTCATAATTTTCTGAGTTACCTACAGAGAATTAGGCCCAGATTCGTGACAGCAAGAAATCTGTTTCTGCGCAGTAATCCAAATCTAGTATCAACCTTTCTATCAAAGACTTTACTTGGCACAACAATGCAATAAAATAAGATAAGGAGAGGTTGCTACAGTAGTAAACAACTTCCAAGACTCAAATACAAAATAAAAGTACTGTAGCAAAATAAACACATGGGTTATCTCCCTAGAAGTTCTTTCTTTATAGCCATTAAGATGGGCTCAACAGTTTTAATGGTGCAATCGCAAGAAATGGTATTTGAAGCAAAAGAGAGCATCAAGAGGCAAATTCAAAACAAATTTAAGCCTAACATGCTTCCTATGAAAAGGAATCTTGTACACAAATGAATTCATGAAGAACAAAGTGACAAGCATAAGAGGATAAAACACGAGTAACTTCAAGATTCTCAACATAAAGAGGGGAACTTAATATTATTAAGATGCATATACCCATGTTTCCCTCTCTCATAATAACTTTCAGTAGCATCATTGATGAAATCCACAATATACCCATCACTTAAAACATTCTTATCATGGTTCATATGCATAGAAGTACAATTAATTTTGGCATAAGAAGAATTCTTCCCATTAATAGTAATTGGAGCAGGATTATTATCAAGAATTTGAACATGGTAAACAAGTTGCATATTAAGGGAATTGTTTTTGGTAATCCAGTCATAACTATGACAAGTTTCATAAGGATAGTTATAACCTATATCATAGCATTCTTTATAATAATCATTAAAGGTCGGAGGCACAGTGTCATCATAAGAAATAGAATAGTTATCTTTCACAGTCGGTTTATCTGTGACCATACCATCATTGTTATTAGAAGGAGATGTATCAAACACATAATGATCAGTAGAAAAAGGATTTTCAAACACCTCTTCCCCAAGCTTAGAGCTTTCTATATCATTATGGGAGGAAGCATGGATAGCACTGATATTATGGCAATTATTATCATCATCATTTTCAGAATTAGTTTCCCTGAGATTTGCAATATCAAAAGTAGTGTGCTCATTCAAATCATGATCACTAATGTATGTAAAGGGCATAGGAAGATCATTGTATTCAGATTCATTATCATAATAATCATTAGGAGCAACATACTTACGGTTACCTAGCGTTATCTCAATCACGCGGGGATATGCCGTTACCTCTTTCTCTTTATTCTCCTTCTTCTCCTCGTTCCCTTTTTTAGGAGGAAGAGGCTTGAAGGGTGGCTTGTCCGCATAACCTGATTTACTTTCAGAAACAATAGAAGAAACTTGGGAGGACTCCTCCTTTTCATTAATTAGTTCAAAACACACAGCGGTCCTATCATATTTTGGCAAGGTGTCATCTTCTAAAATATTTTGTATGTAAGTATTTGTATGGCTATTATCAATGCAATCAGAAAAACACCCATGCAGGACATCATCAATATCAAGATCATTAATATCTAACAAAGAAATTTTCCTTGATAACTCTTCACACCACAAAAATAAAGTGAGTTCATCATGCTGATTAGGAGTAATTTCATCATCACAATACAAATTTGCAGCACTCATTGGGTTCAAATTATCATTGGTGGAGCATTGAAAATTAAAATGACCCACTTCATGGCAAACTTCACAAATAAAAGGATAGAGGGCACAAACTTTTTTACCAAGATCATCTAGAGCCCTAGCCCACTTTCTAGTTTTTTCATTAATATGATGGATACAATATTCATCTTTGATTTGATTAATTCCACAAGGTCTATGCATTCCACAAAAATTAACATGCTTATAGGAAATAGCATTCTTAGGAGTTTGAGCATGCTTATTGCAATCATTAACAACAATTTCATCCTTCATGCAAGCCTCTTTAAAAGGTTCATGATACTTATCAAAATTCTTTTTAGGCAATTCAAAATGAGAAGCAAAGGCTTTATAAAGATTTGCAGCAACTTGAGAGTCAAGACCATAAGTAGCACTCATATCTCAAAATTTATCAGTATCCATAAAAGCTTCAATGCATTCATAATCATAATTTATACCTGACTCTTCACCTTTGTTGTTCTCCCATCCTTCAGCATTCTCCTCAATCCGATCAAGAAGATCCCACCTAGCTTCAATCTCCTTGCTTGTGAAAGATCCCTCTGAACAGGCATCCAGATAGTCCTTGTGTTGTCCTGAAAGCCTCGCATAAAAATTGTTAACAATAACATTACGGGGGAGCTCATGAATGGGACATTTGAGCATTAGTGACTTCAATCTCCCCCATGCTTGAGAAATACTCTCTCCATCACGAGGATAAAAGTTATAAATATAATTCCTATC
The DNA here is from genome assembly GCF_019359855.2 of Lolium perenne. Lineage (NCBI taxonomy): Eukaryota > Viridiplantae > Streptophyta > Magnoliopsida > Poales > Poaceae > Lolium > Lolium perenne. The sequence continues at coordinate 68,606,853 of NC_067247.2, forward strand.
AATATGCACTTCATGAGGAGGATAAAATTTAGAATAAAAGAGAGGTACAATTTCCTCCCAACCAAGAGAATGACTATTCTTCAACAATTTATACCAATGCGCCGCTTTACCAGACAGCGAAAAAGAGAATAGCTTCTTCCTCACTTCATCCATAGAGATACCTGCACACTTGAATAACCCGCATAATCCATGCAAAAACAATAAATGATCTCCAGGATGGACAGTTCCATCCCCTTCATAGCGGTTATCAATAACACGTTCAATAATTTTCATGGGTATCTTGAATGCAGTACTTGCAGTTGGTGGACAAGCATCATTAGAGTTATCGCATATGGGAGATAAAGCATTATCAGAACAAATTTTCTCCCCTAAAGATGGGAAACTAAAAAGATCACAAAAACTAGCTTCCCCAAGCTTAGACTTATCCATAGCATTAGCAGTGATTGCGTTCATACTAATAACATTGCTACTAGCATGCAATTGAGGCTCCATAGGTTCTTTAATTTTCGCATCACACAATTCATGTCTTAACTTAGGAAATAAATTAAAAAGCTCATAGTTGTATTCCATTATGCCTTACTAGTGTAAAACAAGAAACAAAAAGATGCAATTGCAGGATCTAAAGGAAATAGCTTCGAGTACTTACAACGGCGAAAATAGCTTAGTAGCCGAGATCCGGAGTGTGAGTACCTTTTACCTTTCCTCCTCGGCAACGGCGCCAGAAAATAGCTTGATGTCTACGGGTGCTTCTATTCTTGTAGACAGTGTTGGGCCTCCAAGAGCAGAGGTTTGTAGAACAGCAACAAGTTTCCCTTAAGTGGATCACCCAAGGTTTATCGAACTCAGGGAGGAAGAGGTCAAAGATATCCCTCTCATGCAACCCTGCAACCACAAAGCAAGAAGTCTCTTGTGTCCCCAACACACCTAATAGGTGCACTAGTTCGGCGAAGAGATAGTGAGATGCAAGTAATATGGATGAGTATGAGTGGTAATAGCAATCTGAATAAAATATGGCAGCGAGTAAACATGCAACAAAACAGTAAACAAACGGAGATTCGATGCTTGGAAGCAAGGCCCAGGGATCCTGCTTTCACTAGTGGACACTCTCAACAATGATCACATAATAGAACCACTCTACACCCTCTTGTTGGATGATGAACACCACTAACTGTGTAGGATTACACGAACCCTCAATGCCGGAGTTAACAAGCTCCACAATATTCAATGTTCATATTTAAATAACCTTAGAGTGCAAGATAGATCAACACAATTACACCGAGAACTAACATAGCATGCACACTGTCACCATCACACTATGAAGGAGGCATAGATCACATCAATACTATCATAGTAATAATTAACTCCATAACCTACAAGAGATTATGATCATAGACTACGCCAAGTACTACACGATGCGCACACTGTCACCATTACACCATGCAGGAGGAATAAACTACTTTAATAACATCACTAGAGTAGCACATAGATAATATTCAACTAGATCACATAAAGAGAGAGATGAACCACATAGCTACAGCGGAGCCCTCAGCCCCGGGGGTGAATTACTCCCTCCTCATCATGGAGACAGCGATGGCGGTGAAGATGGTGGTGGAGACGGCGGTGGAGATGACTCCGGGGGCAATTCCCCGTCCCAGCAGGGCGCCGGAACAGAGACTTCTGTCCCCCGAATTGGAGTTTCGTGATGGCGGCGGTTCTGGAAGGTTTTCTCTGGTTTCGTCGAACGGGGTCGAGGTTTTAGGTCAGGGACGACTAAATAGGCGAAGAGGCGGAGTCGGAGGGGCCACAGGGGACCCACACACTAGGGGGGCGCGCCCCCCCTTGCGCCGCGCCGCCCTGTGGGGTGGGGCCCCCCTGGCTCCCCTCTGGCCTTTCTCCGGTGCTCTGGAAGCTTCCGGGAATTATAAGATCTTCGGTGTTGATTTCGTCCGATTCCGAAAATATTTCCTTACTAGGATTTCTGAAACCAAAAACAGCAGAAAACAGCAACTGGCCTTTCGGCATCTCGTCAATAGGTTAGTTCCAAAAAACGCATAAATATGACATATAATGTGTATAAAACATGTAGATATCATCAATAATGTGGCATGGAACATAAGAAATTATCGATACGTCGGAGACATATCAGATCCCTAGGCCTTGTTCCTAAATACTGCTATCGCTGCTTGTTTACTGTTTTATTGCATCTTTACTTCCTGCAATATTACTACCATCAACTGCACGCCAGCAAGCACTTTTCTGGCGCCGTTACTGCTGCTCATATTCATTCATACCACTTGTATTTCACTATCTCTTCGCCGAACTAGTGCACCTATTAGGTGTGTTGGGGACACAAGAGACTTCTTGCTTTGTGGTTGCAGGGTTGCATGAGAGGGATATCTTTGTCCTCTTCCTCCCTGAGTTCGATAAACCTTGGGTGATCCACTTAAGGGAAACTTGCTGCTGTTCTACAAACCTCTGCTCTTGGAGGCCCAACACTGTCTACAAGAATAGAAGCACCCGTAGACATCAGTGACCTAAGAAGGAGATCAACCAGAAGCTAGGAGGTGAAGGGCTGTGATCATAGCAACCATTCAAAAGCACTGCATCACTATCAAAATATTTTTAATCTTGTCTGTTCTTCTGTAGCAGTAGTTTGGGTTGATAGCCGAGGCTATCCACCTTTTTATTTGGTTTTGTTGCCTTCATAATGATGTAATTATACTATGTATATCTCTTTATATAAAATATAAAAATTGTAGTGGGATTTTCCCACTGTTTTACCCTAAAAAATATTTCTTTCTAGGAGCTGGAACAAGGTATACCAAGTTCCTGGAGAGGATCCAGTGGATCCAATCCATCTTTTATGCATGACACAGGTCATGGGATTGAGCAGATGCTCAAGGGGTGATCATCACTTGGTATTTACGAAGGATCACTGACAAAAGAGGAAACTACTAGAGCTAGAACCATCCAGATACAATTTCTATGCACAAGTATCAAGCACACATGCACAGATAGCACCAGTAGATGATTTACCAGGAATAGTAGTTACCAAGAATCACTCAGTGAAACCCTAGGTAATTAACCATCAGAAAATCCTAGAATTTATTCACAAGCAAGCATAATGGCTTTCATATTAATTATGATTCCCTATTGTGCAAGCAAAGATGAGTAGCCAACAAGATCTAGCCAATTGTGTGAGCAACCAGTAAGTAGCAGTGCTACTGAGGTCACAACAAACACAAATCCATCCAATAGAACCAAATCAACAAGTCATCACTATCCAGTAACGGATTCAGACTTCATTCATTTCCAAATGAATCATGGAAATACAAATCATGCTTAGCAAGTCAATTAATCAACACTGCATAAGCAGTTCATCATTTATTAATCCATCCAGGCATGATAAATACATACCTAATCCATGCATTAATCATACAGAAGCATCACTGTGTGATAGCAACAACAAGCTATGCATCAATTTAGCAAAAGAGATTCACCAGTAACCAATCACCAGCATTTAATTGAGCAAATGGATCAATTAGATCAAGCCAAGCAAAACAAAGAGTCTAGCCCTCAGTATCTACTGATCCAATGGATCATTGGATCATATAGGAGGCACAGAAGCACCTCACAAGCATTACAAGTGCTACAGTAATAGCATAGCATGACAGTAAGCACCACCAGCAAGCAAATGCATAGCAATATACACAAGCAAGCAAATAACACCAGTAAGCCTATGTAACATGTTGAGCACGGCACAGCAAGGCATGGCATGGCAGAAGCCAAGGAAAAGGGAAACAATGGCCATGTACAGCAAGCAGCATACATCTGGCCAGTAACCAGAGATGGTTTAGTGGCCAAGGCTTGCAGAGAGGGGGCATAGAATGCATAGACAACAACAGCAGCAAGCCTTGTGATCCTTGGATCATCAGAAGCCTGGGAGCAAGAGGAGGAAGAAGTACAGTAGCATGGAGGCGCACAGACATGGTGAGGAGAAGGAGGAGGACCAACAGAACTTACCAACGTCTGGAAGCAAGGGCCATGGCATGGCGAGGCAGTGCCCGCGCGGCCACGTCCATTGCAAATCCAGGGAGGACGCCGGTGTTACGCCGACGAGCTCCACGGACAGCACAGCAACATGGTGATGACGGCACAGGTGCTACCGAGGCAACACCCACGCCAGGACAAACCCATGGCAGTGCTAGCGTTAACGGCAAGGTTCACCGCTTTCTAGAGATCGCCAATCATCGGAGGCGATTCTCCGCGAGATCCAATAGGGTCGCGATCTGATAGAGGAGGAAGAGATCAGCTAAACCGTGCGGATGGATCGATAGATCGTCGCACGGTGGTTCAGGCAGTGCCGGCAGCGAGGTCAGGGGCGGCCGGAGTTGGACGGAGCGTGGCGGCAGCCATGGCGATGACGCTACCGCCTCGCGGTCGCCAGAGCAGCTAGGGTTAGGTCACGAGAGAGAGAGAGAGAGCGAGAGAGGTAAGTGGGTGGGCCGACTAGGTCGGAACCCACCGAGGGGGGGTTTGGCTTGGTCAAATGGGCCGACCCAAACATGCCAGTTATTTAGTTTAGATGGGCCAGGGTTATTTTGGTAATTTCAACATTTAAAATAGCTCTGAATTTTACAAAATTCCAAACAAATTATTTAAACCTCTAAAAATCCAAGAAAAATAAGATTCATGAATAATAAATTATTCTTAACAAGAATAAAATAAGAAATGGAATTTACTATACAATTCCAAAATTTGTAATTTTTGAATTCAAATTTAAACTTTAAATTTTAAATTATCATTTTCCTTGGATTTAAAAATCAAGGAAATTTTAAAAATGAATTCAAATAATTATTATTCAAATAATTATTATTCAAATAATTAAAAAGAAATTCAATTATTGCAAGTAATTTCTTTGAACTTAAGATTTTTCCAAAAGGGGAAAATTCTTATTAATCCAAAATTCATTAATTCTTTCAAAATTAGGAAAACCCTAATTTTCAAATTCCTTATTTTAAATAAATATTTTCCAAAGGAAAATATCAACTATTTTTCCATTCTCAAGGTATTTGAAACAATTCTAAATTACCGCCGAAGGCATAAATACTTAACTCAACCTTAAATGGTAATAATCATGACGGGGTAAGGGATTCAACATGAAATAACACGACCATTCATGCATCATTTGGATCTTATAACATTGTCTTTACCGGACAATGATGCTTCTTTACAGAACCCGAGGTCCAGGTTCCATCCAACGCATCGAACTGCACTATCTTGCAGTCACCAGACAAGTTCACTCTTGCTCATGCCATATTGATTATGTTCTATCAATTTACTCGCAAAGCTATATACTTATCACTCCTGCATTGAAAATGAAATATTACTTTTTCAATTATGAATATGACTATGTGGCTGGCAATGGAATCATGGTATGTGTTGATGGTGGAGGTTCCGTTGCACTGGTTCTACTCATCTAGGACTAATAACAAATATCATCCAGTGATTCTAGCACAGTACATTACGCGTTAATCATAAGATCTATAATGGCTCTAGGGAAGTCAGCTGTATCTTTTCCCTCTCGCATATCAACGGACTATTAATAAGGGTTGCCTGGATCGGTCTATCTTTTGGTAAAGGTGAGGACGATGGTCCGTAACGGTCTACCATCAGATATAGGGGAGGGCAGACTTATTAAAAGTCTATGAAGGATTTTAAGGGTTGTCCGGGTCGGTCTATCTATGTGTATAGGATATGGCATACTAATTGTTCGGCACGGTCTACCGTAATGGTATAGGGGAGAACAAATGCCTAGGTCGGTCTCTCCATAGATAAAGGGCAGGACAGACTTACAAAAGGGTGGGTCTGCGGGGTCGCGGAGAAGGCAGTGATTGGCTTGGTTCTTATGCCGGGCCTCACACCAAGGAAGTGTGGACGGGAAAGTTCGCCCGGTTGGCAACAAGGATAAGTTCTCTTATGGGAAAAGTAACGCACCTCTGCAGAGTGTATTAAATTGTGGCTTGTCACTCCCAGTTTCGGGAAGGGAACTATGTACGCGGCAGGAAAGGAACTCCATGAAATTCGGGTCAACCTGTGAAGGCTGACGGGCATAGTTTTTAATATAAAATTAACCTTTTGAAGAAATGTTTGCGAAACATGCATTAATCTGAGACTTTCTTGTCAAAGGTCGTAGCTAGAGCATCAAACACCTTTTCCCCTTTTGAACTTGTTGAGTACCTCTGTACTCACTTTCTTTCGACACACTTGCTAGACTGTGACCATGAAGAGGAAGCCAATACTGGAGGACTTGAAGGGGACTACGAATTGTTCTACGAAGAACCTGATCTGACCGGAGGAGTAGAAGGTGTGGACTATGGGATAGTCTACGGAGCTGATGACAATGAGGTGGAGGGCTAGGATTCTACCCTAGTCAACTTAGAGTCGAGCAGCGTAATGGTATACTTAAATAAGTTGCTGAGCTCAGTTTAAACTTTATGTTGAGTTGTAATCATATCATAATAGTATCTTAAGGTGTTCTCATCGGACCTGTGAGAATACCAACTTGTTAGGATCATGTATGTAATATAATCTGGAGTGTTATGACCTGCAATGTTTATGTTGTACCACTCTGAGGGATGTGATAATTGTGAAGAAGTCCCTTCACGAGGATCATATTAACGACTTGTATACTACAACATGCAGTGGTATGCGGGTCACCGCATCCTTGTGATGGGACGAGAGAGAGGCTTTGTCCTTCACCACGCCTGGCCGGAGTGGTTGTACCGCGGTACCCTCCCGTTATTGTGCATAACATCATATGATGATGTTGGGGGTCGATAGGAATGACTACCCGAGCTAATTGTTCGGGAGGTGACCACTGAGGTCAATGATACGCGTACAGCACGCGTCCGTTGGGAACCCCAAGAGGAAGGTGTGATGCGTACAGCGGCAAGTTTTCCCTCAGTATGAAACCAAGGTTTATCGAACCAGTAGGAGCCAAGAAGCACGTTGAAGGTTGATGGCGGCGGGATGTAGTGCGGCGCAACACCAGAGATTCCGGCGCCAACGTGGAACCTGCACAACACAACCAAAGTACTTTGCCCCAACGAAACAGTGAGGTTGTCAATCTCACCGGCTTGCTGTAACAAAGGATTAGATGTATAGTGTGGATGATGATTGTTTGCGTAAAACAAGAAACAAGATTGCAAGAGATTGTATTTCAGTATAGAGAATTGGACCGGGGTCCACAGTTCACTAGAGGTGTCTCTCCCATAAGATAAACAGCATGTTGGGTGAACAAATTACAGTTGGGCAATTGACAAATAAAGAGGGCATGACCATGCACATACATATTATGATGAGTATTGTGAGATTTAATTGGGCATTACGACAAAGTACATAGACCGCTATCCAGCATGCATCTATGCCTAAAAAGTCCACCTTCAGGTTATCATCCGAACCCCTCCGCATTAAGTTGCTAACAACAGACAATTGCATTAAGTATTGCGCGTAATGTAATTAGTAACTACGTCCTCGAACATAGCACCAATGTTTTATCCCTAGTGGCAACAAAGACATCCATAATCTTAGAGATTTGTCACTTCCCGCATTCACGTAGACATGAACCCACTATCGAGCATAAATACTCCCTCTTGGAGTTACAAGCATCTACTTGGCCAGAGCATCTACTAGTAACGGAGAGCATGCAAGATCATAAACAACACATAGACATAACTTTGATAATCAACATAACAAGTATTCTCTATTCATCGGATCCCAACAAACGCAAGATATAGAATTACAGATAGATGATCTTGATCATGTTATGCAGCTCACAAGACCCGACAATGAAGCACAATGGGGAGAAGACAACCATCTAGCTACTGCTATGGACCCATAGTCCAGGGGTAGACTACTCACACATCACTCCGGAGGCGACCATGGCGGCGTAGAGTCCTCCGGGAGATGAATCCCCTCTCCGGCAGGGTGCCGGAGGCGATCTCCTGAATCCCCCGAGATGGGATTGGCGGCGGCGGCGTCTCAGTAAGGTTTTCCGTATCGTGGCTCTCGGTACTGGGGGTTTCGCGACGGAGGCTTTAAGTAGGCGGAAGGGCAGGTCAGGGGGCCACACGAGGGCCCCACACCACAGGTCGGCGCGGCCAAGGGCCTGGCCGCGCCGCCCTAGGGTTTGGCCACCTCGTGGCCCCACTTCGTCTCCTCTTCGGTCTTCTGGAAGCTTCGTGGCAAAATAGGACCCTGGGCGTTGATTTCGTCCAATTCCGAGAATATTTCGTTACTAGGATTTCTGAAACCAAAAACAGCAGAAACAAAGAATCGGCACTTCGGCATCTTGTTAATAGGTTAGTTCCGTAAAATGCACGAATATGACAAAAAGTATGCATACACCCGGTAGATATCATCAAGACTGTGGCAGGGAACATAAGAAATTATCGATACGTCAGAGACGTATCAGCATCCCCAAGCTTAGTTCTGCTCGTCCCGAGCAGGTAAAACGATAACAAAGATAATTTCTGGAGTGACATGCCATCATAACCTTGATCATACTATTTGTAAAGCATATGTAGTGAATGCAGCGATCAAAACAATGTATATGACATGAGTAAACAAGTGAATCATAAAGCAAAGACTTTTCATGAATAGCACTTCAAGACAAGCATCAATAAGTCTTGCATAAGAGTTAACTCATAAAGCAATAAATCAAAGTAAAGGTATTGAAGCAACACAAAGGAAGATTAAGTTTCAGCGGTTGCTTTCAACTTATAACATGTATATCTCATGGATATTGTCAACATAGAGTAATATAATAAGTGCAATATGCAAGTATGTAGGAATCAATGCACAGTTCACACAAGTGTTTGCTTCTTGAGGTGGAGAGAAATAGGTGAACTGACTCAACAATGAAAGTAAAAGAATGGTCCTCCATAGAGGAAAAGCATCGATTGCTATATTTGTGCTAGAGCTTTGATTTTGAAAACATGAAACAATTTTGTCAACGGTAGTAATAAAGCATATGTGTCATGTAAATTATATCTTACAAGTTGCAAGCCTCATGCATAGTATACTAATAGTGCCCGCACCTTGTCCTAATTAGCTTGGACTACCGGGATCATCGCAATGCACATGTTTTAACCAAGTGTCACAAAGGGGTACCTCTATGCCGCCTGTACAAAGGTCTAAGGAGAAAGCTCGCATTGGATTTCTCGCTATTGATTATTCTCAACTTAGACATCCATACCGGGACAACATAGACAACAGATAATGGACTCCTCTTTTATGCATAAGCATGTAGCAACAATTAATTTTCTCATTTGAGATTGAGGATATATGTCCAAAACTGAAACTTCCACCATGGATCATGGCTTTAGTTAGCGGCCCAATGTTCTTCTCTAACAATATGCATGCTTAACCATAAGGTGGTAGATCTCTCTTACTTCAGACAAGACAGACATGCATAGCAACTCACATGATATTCAACAAAGAATAGTTGATGGCGTCCCCAGAAACATGGTTATCGCACAACAAGCAACTTAATAAGAGATAAAGTGCATAAGTACATATTCAATACCACAATAGTTTTTAAGCTATTTGCCCCATGAGCTATATATTGTAAAGGCGAATGATGGAATTTTAAAGGTAGCACTCAAGCAATTTACTTTGGAATGGCGGAGAAATACCATGTAGTAGGTAGGTATGGTGGACACAAATAGCATAGTGGTTGGCTCAAGTATTTTGGATGCATGAGAAGTATTCCCTCTCGATACAAGGTTTAGGCTAGCAAGGTTATTTGAAAAAAACACAAGGATGAACCGGTGCAGCAAAACTCACATAAAAGACATATTGTAAACATTATAAGAATCTACACCGTCTTCCTTGTTGTTCAAAACTCAATACTAGAAATTATCTAGACTTTAGAGAGACCAAATATGCAAACCAAATTAGCAAGCTCTAGGTGTTTCTTCATTAATGGGTGCAAAGTGTATGATGCAAGAGCTTAAACATGAGCACAAAAATTGCCAAGTATCACATTATCCAAGACATTATAGCAATTACTACATGTATCATTTTCCAATTCCAACCATATAACAATTTAACGAAGAAGAAACTTCGCCATGAATACTATGAGTAGAAACTAAGGACATACTTGTCCATATGCTACAGCGGAGCGTGTCTCTTTCCCACAAAGTGAATGCTAGGATCCATTTTATTCAAACAAAACAAAAAACAAAAACAAACCGACGCTCCAAGCAAAGCACATAAGATGTGATGGAATAAAAATATAGTTTCAGGGGAGGAACCTGATAATGTTGTCGATGAAGAAGGGGATGCCTTGGGCATCCCCAAGCTTAGACGCTTGAGTCTTCTTAGAATATGCAGGGGTGAACCACCGGGGCATCCCCAAGCTTAGCGCTTTCACTCTCCTTGATCATGTTGCATCATACTCCTCTCTTGATCCTTGAAAACTTCCTCCACACCAAACTTAGAATAACTCATTAGAGGGTTAGTGCACAATAAAAATTAACATGTTCAGAGGTGACATAATCATTCTTAACACTTCTGGATATTGCATAAAGCTACTGAACATTAATGGATCAAAGAAATTCATCGAACATAGCAAAAGAGGCAATGCGAAATAAAAGGCAGAATCTGTCAAAACAGAACAGTTCGTAAAGACGAATTTTAAAATGGCACCAGACTTGCTCAAATGAAAATGCCCATATTGAATGAAAGTTGCGTACATATCTGAGGATCACTCACGTAAATTGGCATAATTTTCTGAGTTACCTACAGAGAATTTTGCCCAGATTCGTGACAGCAAAGAAATCTGAAACTGCGCAGTAATCCAAATCTAGTATGAACTTTACTATCAAAGACTTTACTTGGCACAACAAAACACTAAACTAAGATAAGGAGAGGTTGCTACAGTAGTAAACAACTTCCAAGACACAAAATAAAAACAAAGTACTGTAGTAAAAACCATGGGTTGTCTCCCATAAGCGCTTTTCTTTAACGCCTTTCAGCTAGGCGCAGAAAGTGTGTATCAAGTATTATCAAGAGACGAAGTGTCAACATCATAATTTGTTCTAATAATAGAATCAAAAGGTAACTTTATTCTCTTTCTAGGGAAGTGTTCCATACCTTTCTTGAGAGGAAATTGATATTTAATATTACCTTCCTTCATATCAATGATAGCACCAACAGTTCGAAGAAAAGGTCTTCCCAATATAATGGGACAAGATGCATTGCATTCAATATCCAAGACAACAAAATCAACGGGGACAAGGTTATTGTTAACGGTAATGCGAACATTATCAACTTTCCCCAAAGGTTTCTTTGTAGAATGATCAGCAAGATTAACATCCAAATAACAATTTTTCAGCGGTGGCAAGTCAAGCATATTATAAATTTTCTTAGGCATAACAGAAATACTTGCACCAAGATCACATAAAGCATTACAATCAAAATCTTTAACCTTCATCTTAATGATGGGCTCCCAACCATCCTCTAGCTTTCTAGGAATAGAGGCTTCGCGCTCTAGTTTCTCTTCTCTAGCTTTTATAAGAGCATTTGTAATATGTTGCGTGAAAGCCAAATTTATAGCACTAGCATTAGGACTTTTAGCAAGTTTTTGCAAGAACTTTATAACTTCAGAGATGTGGCAATCATCAAAATTTAAACCATTATAATCTAAAGCAATGGGATCATCATCCCCAATGTTGGAAAAAATTTCAGCAGTTTTATCACAGGCAGTTTCAACAGTTTTAGCAGCTTTGAGCTTTTTCGTGCTTTGCATTAGAAGTGGAAACATTGCTAACACCAATTCTTTTATTAATAATAGTAGGAGGTGCAGCAACATGTGTAGCATTAGCATTACTAGTGGTGGTAATAGTCCAAACTTTAACTACATTCTTCTCTTTAGCTAGTTTTTCATTTTCTTCTCTATCCCACCTAACACGCAATTCAGCCATTAATCTTATATTCTCATTAATTCTAACTTGTATGGCATTTGCTGTAGTAACAATTTTATTATGATGATTCTCATTAGGCAAAACATTTGATTTCAAAAGATCAACATCAGCAGCAAGACTATCGACTTTAGAAGCAAGTATATCAATTTTCCCAAGCTTTTCTTCAACAGATTTGTTAAAAGCAGTTTGTGTACTAATAAATTCTTTAAGCATGGCTTCAAGTCCAGGGGGTGAATTCCTATTATTGTTGTAAGAATTCCCATAAGAATTACCATAGCCGTTGCCATTATTATAAAGATATGGCCTATAGTTGTTACTAGAATTGTTCCGGTAAGCATTGTTGTTGAAATTATTATTTTTAATGAAGTTTACATCAACATGTTCTTCTTGGGCAACCAATGAAGCTAACGGAACATTATTAGGATCAACATTAGTCCTATCATTCACAAGCATAAACATAATAGCATCAATCTTATCACTCAAGGAAGAGGTTTCTTCGACAGAATTTACCTTCTTACCTTGTGGAGCTCTTTCCGTGTGCCATTCAGAGTAATTGATCATCATATTATCAAGAAGCTTTGTTGCTTCACCAAGAGTGATGGACATAAAGGTACCTCCAGCAGCTGAATCCAATAGGTTCCGCGAAGAAAAATTCAGTCCTGCATAAAAGGTTTGGATGATCATCCAAGTAGTCAGTCCATGTGTTGGGCAATTTTTAACCAGAGATTTCATTCTTTCCCAAGCTTGAGCAACATGTTCAGTATCTAATTGTTTAAAATTCATTATGCTACTCCTCAAAGATATAATTTTAGCAGGGGGATAATATCTACCAATAAAAGCATCCTTGCATTTAGTCCATGAATCAATACTATTCTTAGGCAGAGATAGCAACCAATCTTTAGCTCTTCCTCTTAATGAGAAAGGGAACAATTTTAATTTTATAATGTCACCATCTACATCTTTATATTTTTGCATCTCACACAATTCAACAAAATTATTAAGATGGGCAGCAGCATCATCAGAACTAACACCAGAAAATTGCTCTCGCATAACAAGATTCAGTAAAGCAGGTTTAATTTCAAAGAATTCTGCTGTAGTAGCAGGTGGAGCAATAGGTGTGCACAAGAAATCATTATTATTTGTGGTTGTGAAGTCACACAACTTAGTATTTTCAGGAGTACCCATTTTAGCAACAGTAAATAAAGCAAACTAGATAAAGTAAATGCAAGTAACTAATTTTTTTGTGTTTTTGATATAGCAAACAAGATAGCAAATAAAGTAAAACTAGCAACTAATTTTTTTGTATTTTGATATAGTGCAGCAAACAAAGTAGTAAATAAAATAAAGCAAGACAAAAACAAAGTAAAGAGATTGGGATGTGGAGACTCCCCTTGCAGCGTGTCTTGATCTCCCCGGCAACGGCGCCAGAAAAAGTGCTTCATACGCGTACAGCACGCGTCCGTTGGGAACCCCAAGAGGAAGGTGTGATGCGTACAGCGGCAAGTTTTCCCTCAGTATGAAACCAAGGTTTATCGAACCAGTAGGAGCCAAGAAGCACGTTGAAGGTTGATGGCGGCGGGATGTAGTGCGGCGCAACACCAGAGATTCCGGCGCCAACGTGGAACCTGCACAACACAACCAAAGTACTTTGCCCCAACGAAACAAAGGAGGTTGTCAATCTCACCGGCTTGGCTGTAACAAAGGATTAGATGTATAGTGTGGATGATGATTGTTTGCAGAAAACAAGAAAAACAGTATTGCAAGAGATTGTATTTCAAGATAGAGAATTGGACCGGGGTCCACAGTTCACTAGAGGTGTCTCTCCCATAAGATAAACAGCATGTTGGGTGAACAAATTACAGTTGGGCAATTGACAAATAAAGAGGGCATGACCATGCACATACATATTATGATGAGTATTGTGAGATTTAATTGGGCATTACGACAAAGTACATAGACCGCTATCCAAAGATGCATCTATGCCTAAAAAGTCCACCTTCAAAGTTATCATCCGAACCCTCCAAAGATTAAGTTGCTAACAACAGACAATTGCATTAAGTATTGCGCGTAATGTAATTAGTAACTACGTCCTCGAACATAGCACCAATGTTTTATCCCTAGTGGCAACAACACATCCATAATCTTAGAGATTTCTGTCACTTCCCCAGATTCACGGAGACATGAACCCACTATCGAGCATAAATACTCCCTCTTGGAGTTACAAGCATCTACTTGGCCAGAGCATCTACTAGTAACGGAGAGCATGCAAGATCATAAACAACACATAGACATAACTTTGATAATCAACATAACAAGTATTCTCTATTCATCGGATCCCAACAAACGCAACATATAGAATTACAGATAGATGATCTTGATCATGTTATGCAGCTCACAAGACCCGACAATGAAGCACAATGGGGAGAAGACAACCATCTAGCTACTGCTATGGACCCATAGTCCAGGGGTAGACTACTCACACATCACTCCGGAGGCGACCATGGCGGCGTAGAGTCCTCCGGGAGATGAATCCCCTCTCCGGCAGGGTGCCGGAGGCGATCTCCTGAATCCCCCGAGATGGGATTGGCGGCGGCGGCGTCTCAGTAAGGTTTTCCGTATCGTGGCTCTCGGTACTGGGGGTTTCGCGACGGAGGCTTTAAGTAGGCGGAAGGGCAGGTTAGGGGGCCACACGAGGGCCCCACACCACAGGTCGGCGCGGCCAAGGGCCTGGCCGCGCCGCCCTAGGGTTTGGCCACCTCGTGGCCCCACTTCGTCTCCTCTTCGGTCTTCTGGAAGCTTCGTGGCAAAATAGGACCCTGGGCGTTGATTTCGTCCAATTCCGAGAATATTTCGTTACTAGGATTTCTGAAACCAAAAACAGCAGAAAACAGCAACTAGCACTTCGGCATCTTGTTAATAGGTTAGTTCCAGAAAATGCACGAATATGACATAAAGTGTGCATAAAACATGTAGATATCATCAATAATGTGGCATGGAACATAAGAAATTATCGATACGTCGGAGACGTATCAGTCAACAACCTATGTTCCCTCGCAGTGACATTAGCAAGGTCGTGTCCCGCTGGTACGGATCTAAGAAGCCATCCTGTCAGGGAGGAATTTAGTCTATGGGTGGCCCCATAGATGCGGCTTAGACGTGAAGCTGTATCCTGTGATCAACCCACCGAATGGGAGACTCAACTGGTTGATACTGCTAGTGACATAGGCATCCCCAATGGGCCTGCCGAAGATAGTACCCTGGGTTTACTGAAGGCCCATGATGTCTACGGGTGCTTCTATTCTTGTAGACAGTGTTGGGCCTCCAAGAGCAGAGGTTTATAGAACAACAGCAAGTTTCCCTTAAGTGGATCACCCAAGGTTTATCGAACTCAGGGAGGAAGAGGTCAAAGATATCCCTCTCATGCAACCCTGCAACCACAAAGCAAGAAGTCTCTTGTGTCCCCAACACACCTAATAGGTGCACTAGCTCGGCGAAGAGATAGTGAAATACAAGTGGTATGAATGAATATGAGCAGTAGCAACGGCGCCAGAAAAGTGCTTGCTGGCGTGCAGTTGATGGTAGTAATATTGCAGGAAGTATAGATGCAGTAAAACAGTAAACAAGCAGCGATAGCAGTATTTAGGAACAAGGCCTAGGGATCATACTTTCACTAGTGGACACTCTCAACATTGATCACATAACAGAATAAATAAATAGATGCTAGACTCTACACCCTCTTGTTGGATGATGAACACCACTAACTGTGTAGGATTACACGAACCCTCAATGCCGGAGTTAACAAGCTCCACAATATTCAATGTTCATATTTAAATAACCTTAGAGTGCATAACAGATCAACATAACCAAACCAAGTACTAACATAGCATGCACACTGTCACCTTCACACTACGAAAGGAGGAATAGATCACATCAATACTATCATAGCAATAGTTAACTTCATAATCTACAAGAGATCACAATCATAGCCTACGCCAAGTACTACACGATGCACACACTGTCACCATTACACCGTGCAGGAGGAATAAACTACTTTAATAACATCACTAGAGTAGCACACAGATAAATTGTGATACAAAACACATTGCAATCATAAAGGGATATAAATAAGCACTTCACTATGCCATTCATAACAGTGAATAAGTATTCTGTGAAATATAGCCTAAGAGACCCACACGGTGCACACACTGTCACCTTTACACACGTGGGACAAGGAGTCTCCGGAGATCACATAAGTAAAACCCACTTGACTAGCATAATGACATCTAGATTACAAGCATCATCATATGAATCTCAATCATGTAAGGCAGCTCATGAGATTATTGTATTGAAGCACATAGGAGAGAGATTAACCACATAGCTACCGGTACAGCCCCAAGCCTCGATGGAGAACTACTCCCTCCTCATGGGAGACAGCAGCATTGATGAAGATGGCGGTGGTGTCGATGGAGAAGCCTTCCGGGGGCACTTCCCCGTCCCGACGGCGTGCCGGAACAGAGACTCCTGTCCCCCAGATCTTGGCTTCGCGATGGCGGCGGCTCTGGAAGGTTTTCTCTGGTTTCATCGAACGTGGTAGGGTTTTCGCGACGGAGACCTTAAGTAGGCGGAAGGGCAGCCTCGGAGGGGGCCTGGTGGGCCCACACACTAGGGGGCGCGGCCCCCCCTCTGGCCGCGCCAGGGTGTTGTGTGGGGCCCCCAGGGCTCCCCTCTGGCGGCTCTCGGGTGTTCTGGAAGCTTCATGCAATCCTAAGATGTTGGGCGTTGATTTCGTCCGATTCCGAGAATATTTCCTTACTAGGATGTCTGAAACCAAAAACAGCAGAAACAAAGAATCGGCCCTTCGGCATCTCGTCAATAGGTTAGTTCCGGAAAACGCATAAATATGACATATAATGTGTATAAAACATGTAGATATCATCAATAATGTGGCATGGAACATAAGAAATTATCGATACGTCGGAGACGTATCAGCCCATAACTCGAAGAATAAGGAGATTCG
Source organism: Lolium perenne (assembly GCF_019359855.2). Lineage (NCBI taxonomy): Eukaryota > Viridiplantae > Streptophyta > Magnoliopsida > Poales > Poaceae > Lolium > Lolium perenne. Next base: position 68,623,860 of record NC_067247.2, read on the forward strand.
GAAGCCCAAGTTATTATTAAGGAAAGATAAATTTGTATTATGAAATATCACTTGTAATCTTGCGGGACGGGTTGGAAACCCTCCCGGAGTTTGTAACTTGTGTATTACGAAACCCTCGGCTCCGCCTCCTATATGAGGGGGAGTCGAGGGACAAAGAGATGATCGATTCATTGTTCATGCAACCCTAGTTTTCATAATCGTCGAGTACTTTTCGGCTGAAACCTTCGAGATCTACTTGCCCTCTACTTCCGACTAAAACCCTAGCCTACAATCTGTAGGCATTGATAAGTTAATCCCTTGTCAATTGGCGCCGTCTGTGGGGATTAGAGGTGTCAAGGATCTGATCTCGATGGCACGTTCAAGATCATCGATTTCATCGGTAGCAAGCAACGCCATGGACAGAGGTAAACATATCGAAACAGATCGAAACTGGTCTCGTTGAAGGAGTTATGTCGTAGAGGTAATAATAAAGTGTTATTACCTATCTCCATTTTTTATGATTTAAGTTTGTTTTCTTATGTTATGACTGCTACGTGTCTTGAATATGAGGTTCAAAGCAAAACTCGTAAGAACTTGTGAAGAAACAAACAGAGAAGTGTTCCTAGTCCCGCCTCTAGGACTAGCTCATGTGTTGTTTGGTGATCATAGGCATGGTTAGCTGCAACAAAGATACCCACAACAATAAGAGTACATTGGTAGGAAGAACAATGGTACTGAACTGATCCGGTTAATATTGATATACTATGAGATGTTATGCCTTGTTAATAGTAGTGTCTTAAGTGTTATCTTATGAAACAAGTCATTAGACGTTGAGAATATCAACTAATATTCACTCCGTAAGATATGTATTTGCTTCCATTAGAAGTCTACTGTAATTGGATATTAGAAAGGCGGCACTCATATATGTTGAAAAGAATGTTTGATGACTTGTTGATTCAAGATTGTGAATTGCTCCTACGGAATAAAGGAAGAGGGTCCTGTCTCGGTACTACTATGTCATCAAATAGTATGGCAAGACACTTTTGTAATGTGAATTACAAGGACATCTTAATACGATACGAGAAAGGGAATGAAACCGGATCGAGGTTGACGGGTATAGTGATCAAGAGTTGAATCACAAGGATACATAAAGTCGGATATTCATAATATCGCGGAGCAATGGGATTGATACTAAAGATATCATGAAGGTTACCCGTGCACACATGGGAGCGCATATGGATGTCACGATCCCGCTATTAATTATTGATCCGAAAGAGTTTTGGAGTCATGACTGTGAGTAATCGAACCTACTTGGGTCACATGCTAAATGTTCTCCGGTCTGAATAGTACTTGACGCGTTTATTATATATGGTATGTGGTTGAGAGAATGTCTAGAATAGTTTCGGCGACATCGAAATAGTTTTGGTGGAGTAGTCATTTCGGTATTATCGACATGGCTCCGGAGGGCGGAGGCACATCAGAATTGATCTGACACTAAATACGAGAGAGAAACATTATCGGGAGTGTTTCGGTATCTTTGGAATGTTCTGAAGTGATCGAAGTAATTTGGGAATTTTACGAAATTGTTTCGGGAAATTCTGGGAGGGAAAATTATGAAGGTGTCAGCGAAGGCCCCTCATATTCGTAGACAGTTGAGCGGTCAAAATCGTTTGCGAAAGTTTGCCCCATCACACATGATTTCTGAAAACCGTGTGCGTCGTAGAGGCGCATCGCGCACCCTTGCATTGTGATGGTAATATTTATATTTCAGCGCCGCTGTGTGAAGGCTTATTTTGTACTAGTGATGGGCGTTCTCGCAAAAGAAAGGAAATGGACCAATCATCAGATCTTTTATTTTTTAGACCAATTCATCTGATCTTTTATTTTCAGATTTCTGTTGAATCTTGTTTATAGTACTACGAAGGGATCAATGATTGAATCTTGGCGACCGGGCACCGGCGAATTGGCCGGACGCCGGTGCACCTCCCATAGGTCGACAGCAAATCCACCTGCCATTCAGCACCCTAGCGCTCGGCCGATGGAATCTGCATAGCGCTAATCGGGTACGGTTCGTCATCACCCACACGCGCCCAAATTACAGAACCCGACGCCGTGGCCAGTGAAAACCGAAAACGATCGGGAAAATTATAATTTTTGATAAGTAAAACTGACGATAAGGACGTGCGGTTTTGGAGGCGAGCACACAGTGACATCACCCGAGAGAGCAGCTGGGAGCCCTTCTTTAAGATCACCACCCGCCCCCCGTTGCCCTCTCCCACACCCCTCTTCGTCTTCTTCTCGCCCGGCGGTTTGTGCCCAGTGGTGTGCCCTCACACTCAAGAGCGAACCGTAGGTAATAATTGAGCAGCAATTCCCTTGTTTCTTTGCTCTGTTCTCGGAGCTGCTCGATCGGTGGTTCTTCCCGAGATTCAGGGACTGAATTGTTCTCTTCTGTGTGCGTGCGTGCAGAAGAGCAAAGCTTCCTTCTTGCGATGTTTCTGAGGTCCAAGTTCCAGGAGATGATCCTGAGGAGGAGGTCCAGATCGATGAGCGGCGCGCAGCACGCCGGCGACCCGTCCCCGCCGTCGCCGAGGCTGCTGCACTCGGCGTCCCTCCCCGCCGGCAGCTGCGCCACGGCCGGGAGCCCCCAGCGCGACTCCTACTCCATGAGCCCGACCTCCGTGCTCGACGCCTCCGCATCCTTCGGCTCGCCCGCCGCCGGCGCCGACGTGGGCAGCGGCAGCATAAGCAAGCGCCGGCCTTGGTGCGACGGGTGCGCGGGCCCGCACGGGCTCGCCGACGCGCTCGACTGCGCGCACGACGGGCGGGAGCGGAGGCGGAGCATCCTCGCGGGCCGCGTCAAGGCGCAGGCGCCGGCCCTGGTCCGGTCCAGCTCCCTCGACCGCCGCGTCGAGTTCGGGGTCAAGAACAAGAGCTCCTGGCTGCCGCTGCGCGCCGGCGGCCGCGCGGCGCACAAGGAGGAGGCCGCGCCCGCGCCGGACGAGGTGGAGATGGAGCCGTCGTCCGAGGACTACACCTGCGTCATCTCCCGCGGGCCCAACCCGAGGACGGTGCACATCTTCGGAGACCGCGTTGTGGAGGACGACCACCGCGAGACCTCCCCGCGCCAGATAGCAAACCTGCCGCCGGCGACGACTCGTGGAGACAGAGGCTTCTTGAGCCTATGATGCCATCCATAGCAACTTGATGATCCATGCTTTTGCTTCGGTCGGTAAAGTACTGCTAAGTCTCGGTGATGCTGCCAATCTTGTCGATTTCTTCTTCTTTATTATTAGTTCTTCAATCTTGATGGGATGATCAAGTAGACGCTTCTTGGATCAGACGACGATCATTATTACATAGGCTTCTTGCTTGGTCACATGATCAAACAGAGATGGGTTTTGTCTGTAATAGAAATTCTTTCCTCCAGATGAGCACATGTTTGTACTACCAGAGTTCTTGTGAGATCCGAACATGTAAATTAGCTGCTGAATTGAAATGAACTACTAGAAGTATGAAAGATTTACTGAATTCCTTGGTTTGCATTTCTACTACTACTTCCAGAACTTCTGATCAAAGAATTTTTCCAAAACTGGGTTCTTGGTTTGCTTTGCTACTACTGCTTCCAGAACTTCTGATCAAGAAGAATCTGAGAACATTTTCCCATGAAGCTAGTTGCAATCAAGCTAGCAAGCTAGGCGATTCTACTCTGCAAGATGATGAAAGATGCACTGAATTGCTTGGTTTGCATTTCTACTACTACTTCCAGAACTTCTGATAAAAAAAAAAATCCAGAACTGAGTTCTTGGTCTACTTTGCAACTGCTTCCAGAACTTCTGATCAAGAATCTGGAAGAACATTTTCCAACGAAGCTAGTTGCAATCAAGCTAGCAAGCTAGGCTATTCTACTCTGCAAGATGATGAAAGATGCACTGAATTCCTTGGTTTGCATTTCTAGCACTACTTCTAGAACTTCTAATCAAAGAATTTTCCAGAACTGAGTTCTTGGTCTGCTTTGCAACTGCTTCCAGAACTTCTGATCAAGAATCTGGAAGAACATTTTCCAATGAAGCTAGTTGCAATCAAGCTAGCAAGCTAGCTCGGCTACTCTACTCTGCAAGATGCTGCATCTCCACCAATAATTGGTGGTTTCTAGCAGCAGTGTCACAGAAAAGAGAGCCCCAAATGATTGATGTCCCCTGGGCAGGCCACTTGAAGGGTGCCTTGTCCTAGTCAGGGGCCCGGATTTGGCAAACGGTTGCAGCGACCCACTGTGTGCGGTGGGCCAGGTGCCCCCTCGTCTCATCTGATCCGATCGATCTCGAGCGAGGATGGACTTGGTGCTTCAGCTTCTTTTTCGTGACCACGATGGCCTTGATGCCCACTCTCTCAACCTTTTCTTCTTTTTTCTTTCCTTCTTTTTTCTTTCTGGTGATCAATGCACAATGCTATCAGCTGATGTGAACTGTGGTGGGTATCAGAGGGGTTTTCAATCCACTTTCTCGCGGGGCAGATCAAGAGGACCAGCAAAATCTGCTGTTTTATGATGAGCAACTGGACAGGGATTCTGGAGGAATTTAAGCTTCAGCTTCTGCTAGAATTTTCTTTGCGGAAATGTTGACTAGCTCATGTGTTTGTGGTTTGGATGGTGATCTGTTGATCATGGAGTGGTTGTTTCTTGGTAGCAAGACAATACAGTTTTACATGTGTTCACCGGAAACAGATTTTACTTGGTGCAATGAAGTTGTGCTGGTGTTCATGAGAAACATTTTTACTCGCTGTAAATACGAAGCATGAACTACATCATCAAACGAAACAAGTGTAGACGCTGCAACTGGGCAGAACCACATCTCTAGTCCAAATGAAACCCGATCTTTTACTTTTCACGAAATGCAAAAAACAGAACTTATCAAAATTCTAAGCTTGCTCTAAGCTCCAACATATTTACAGACCTGCAAGGGTACATGGATGATGCATACACATTCCTCTAGCAGCTTGCTGAGGCAAGGAATGAATGTCTCCAGGTTGAACAAGCATCTGACCTAATAGTCTGAGTGAATACAACATCAACATCTCACCTCAGAGCATCCATATATGCCTTGCCAAATCTCAGCTAAACCTGACAAGACAAAAATGAAGTCCCATACGAAGACACCAACTGCGGATAAAATTTAGCATATGCAGGCTACTTGCTTAGTTTCGAGAAAGCATCTAACCAATAAGCTCAGTACCATTTTCCTCGACGTTTACCAAGCTTTACTATCTTGGGTTACACACATCAACTAATTAGCCACCACAAGAAATGACAACCCGTAGGTGAACCAGCAAATGCACATGATAACACCTACAGAATCTTGAATTCTTTTTGCTGAAGACTTGCAATCCATCCGTTTTACCAGTAACAGATAGATGGCAGGGGAATCCCCTAAAGACATATGACAAAAGAAAGTGGGTGAACATGACATGCTGTCAGTTTTGATATTCACAACTGATTAGACTCTAACTAAGTCATTTACATGCAAACTAGCGTTCTCAAGAATACCGGTAAACAAGCACTAACATGCTGAAGTCAAGCTCGCCGCATCCTGGACTGGACGACCAAAGGAACCGCAGATCTCAAGCCCAGATATGAATATGATTCTTGTCAGCGGTGGCAAGAGGTCCATACCCGGACCATGCGCTTGAAACAACCGGTAACGAATGATGGCCCTCTAGGATGGCCAGCGGCTGCGGCGCATCCTTCTCATCCTTCGGCTTCGGCCATATGTAAACAGACCCATCAGAAGAGCCAGCCGCAATGCATTTCTCATCTGGGCTTATACAAGGTCTGCCCCAGCTGCCAATCACTCTGTTACCTGGGGCCCTGAGTGTTCCAGAATCCTCCACTAACACTGTTGGCATCCTAACATCAAAAAGCTTATGCACGTTCTCTCTTCCACTTGAAAGAACATAAGTTTTGCTCCGAGATACACAGACCGACGTGACATCAGTATGAGCACCCACTGTTGTGGCTGAGGATTTTCCAGTGCGGATATCATGGAACTGAAGGCTTCCATTCCTATGACCTGAGCAAATGGTATCGCCATGGATGAAAACTAGCGAGTTGGGGTTGCTTGCTGACATTATGGTGCTTTTACAGAAGCCAGTCTGGAGATCCCAAATCTTGATAGTACGGTCACTGGATGAACTCGCAATAACCAAGCTTTTCACCCAGCTTGCATCTACAGAAGAAACACTTTTTGTGTGACCAGTCAGAGTGTGACGAGGACGCCCCCCATTAGCTTCCCATACGAACAGCTTGTTAGAGCTACACGCGGCAATTACAAACTTGTTATCATTGGTCACAGCAAGATCATTGACAGACCCCAAGCAACCCTGTAGGGTGGAGCTCAAAGCACCAGTATGTGCAGACCATATCTTGACAGTTTGATCCTGGCCACCACTGATTAGCATGTCTGTGTTATTCTGGAATATTATAGATCCACACCCACCCTCATGAGCACGGATGGTGATTCTGGGTGCAGATGGGATTGGTGTTTCAATGATGTCAATGTACCCTGCTTCGGATCGACGAATGATGCCATCAGCTTCTTGTTCTGCATGGTGTTGCATTCCACCAGCGCCAAGCCCAGCTGCCTTTAGCTTTAAGACCATCTCCTCATACATCGCATTGGCCTGAACAATTTTATCCACAGCATGTAAAGCAACAGTTTTTTGGTCATACACACTAATACTACGACCACAATTATTGATTTAAAACATACTACATAAATAATATATCTCTGACAGCTAAACAACCATAACTCCATAAGCAACTTGGTTCTTCTATTTCCACTCTTGTTCCAGGAGTGAAAGAGTTTGAACATTACATACAATTCAGAAAAGGGTCGACCTTCCCGGACCACTTGTCCAGTTTGAAATGATCAAGGGGCAAATATTTGAGGACTGCTACTGTAAAACAGTAATTTACAAGGAGCACCAAGGTTATTGTGTAAACTTATAAATCTGAAGCATTTTAACAATAAAAATTGACATATAATGGGAAGCGAAACATAGTACGCCAAGTGTCTTGTGTTAGTATCATGGTAAGCTTGCTGGTATTTGAACTTTCTAATTGCAGATCCACTGAGAATTCGTAAGGAAATATGAATTGCTAATAGGTGACAACAATTTTATGTACTGCATTAGTGAGACTACCAGGTGCTAGAAGGCAAAGCTTAATGCTTAAACAGTTCTCAATTTGTATTACCTTATATACTGGAAAGGTGAAACCTTAGCAATAAAAAGAGACAACAGGGTACCTCGTTAAGCTTCTCTGCCTCCACCATCTTCGCTTGCATCAGCCGCTCGACGAGCTGCGTGTTCTCATTCTCCACACCTTTCAGTTTCGCTAGCGCCTGCTCAAGCTCAGCTTTAGCCGCCTGGTGCTCCTGAATTAGAAGCTCTAAAGCATTCGTCTTTTCTTCAAGCGATTGCTTTAGCTGTACGTTTTCTTCGCTGCAAAAGTCCCATACGAACATCAACGGCAATGTTCTCCACCACGGCCACACTCAATAAACAGCACCACAAACTATCCACCACATTCAGTACCTAGTCTGCCCAAGTTCGCTCTGCAAAGTCGGAATGAGCGCCTCCTTCTCCTTGAGCAGCGCTTTCAACGCTTTCAGCTCTTCTATCAAGGTAACCAGCTGCTCGGACGAACGGGAATGCGCCTTGTAGAGATGTTGCAGCTCCAACTCGTACTTCTCCGCCTTTTCTTTCCACTCCAAGGCCTACAGAAGGGGGGTCAGAAAACCAATCGCTACACAAAGAAGACACCACAGAGGTTCCACATACAGTACATGAATTAGTACAACTTTTTTGGTGGATTGCTAAGCTAAATTATTCGGCATTTTGGTTACTCCGTATTTAGCAACAGTCGGATGGAGAAATAATAACAAGCTTCACGCAGCCGACTCCACCGGCATTCCTTTTCAGACCCTACATGGACTCCATATGGCTCGAATGCGTGTTCACTAGTTATGCCAAAGTGTCTCGATTCGATCGAAGCTCGCAAGATCAGTAATAAGGGGAGACTAGGGAGATTGGTGGTTTACCTGGGCGGCGAAGGGGCGATTGAGCGCCTCGATGGCGGGGCGGTGGGCATCCACCTCCACGGCATCCCGCCGCCGCAGCTTCCGCGTGACCCTCCCGATCGCCGCCATGGCGGCCTTGGCATCCGCCATCGTCCTGCACCACCACCAACAACAACGACTAAATCACTAACCCTCGAGCAGAACTACGAAGGGAGCGCGGATTAGCTCCTTCGCTCGAAGAAACCTCAAAGCGTGGATTACTCCGGCGGCGGCGGCGGAGGTCGCGTGTCCCCGGCGGCGTGGCGTCGCGGGGAGGGCGACTTGGGTTGAGACGAGGAAGAAAGAGAAGAGGAACGAGACCCAAATTGGCTGGCGTCCGGGCCCGATTGGATATGGATTGGAGCTGGACTTGGGCCGAGTCTGATACGTGTTGGGCTTGGGCCCAAGCGAATTGGGCCCATTTCAAGAGCGAGTTGGGCCGAGATGTGGATGGGAATGGAATATTCCGGCCTTGGCGACCACGCGACGAGAGTCGAGAGGCATCTCCGCCACCCACGCCGCCTCGCTTCCCGGCGAAAGCCACGGCCGCCGCCTCCGCCGTTCCTTTCCTTTCCTCCACGCCGCGTGCTCCGCAAGCAAGCGCATTGGCGACCTTCCCCTCCCCCCTCTGCATCGCCGCCCGGGCTTGAGCTGGTGCGTCGGTCGCCATCTGAATCGTGCCATCGAGGGGACACGGACGGAAGGAAGGAAGCGGGCGGCTCGCGATGGCGGCTGCCGCGATCCTGCGCCGGAGGGCGCTCCCGTCGTCGTGCCTCCATGGTCAGTGCCCGCTTTCACTTATGGCCTGTTTGTTTCCTGTGCGTGCCTGTTTCCTGGCGTTTCATGAGCTGCAGTGTGTGTCCCGCGCGCACCTGCACGGTGTGTGTTCGGCGGAATGCCAAAAGCCAGGCGCGCGGTATGCGGCATTAGTGGTGTCGCCGATCAGTATCCATTTTAAGTTCAACCTCATTCTGCACGTTTGATCGGAGAAGGAGCAGTCGAGTCGGGGGAATGGGCTCCAATTGTTTGGGAAAATGAAAGAAATGGAGATACTAATTGTGGCTGTTGTGCTGATGAATAGACTACAAGTCTATAGCTATGGATTTACCTTTTTGTAGAGTACTGCCTTGGCTCCAGAATAGTTAAGGTTCTAGAAATTGTCCAACCAGACCTCTTTAACTTTGACCATTAATGTATCAAAGATTACCGAGGTTGTTCAAATGAATAATAATATTATTGCTTCATTATATCTTTCATCGAAAAAAAATTCAGGCTATGTAATCTTTTGTTTTCCTTATCAACATATTCATTTAGAAAATAATGTTTGTAGTTGCATCCTCGAGTCCGTGTCCGTATCTTAAAATGTCATTTATCTTGGAAGGGGGGAGTATAACCTTGTGTTCATATGGTAGTTACTGTTCGACGCACTGAGAACAATTCTATTTGGGGTGAACATGTCATCTACGGAAAGGCTGGAAGCCTGATTTATTGGGATTCAAACAATCTTACTCACTTCTGTAAACACGTTCAACTCCTAGTGCTATCGGTCGCACATGCAGCTTCTCCGCAGGCTTCTCCCCACCATGTTAGGTAGAAACACATAGTCAGATAGATGGCGCTTGCGGCTGTGCTTTAGTCACTTGCATTGTGATTGCTGATGTGGACTGTTATTTTGTATACTTACCTGCAATATGCTTTATTTAAGGTGTCAATAACTTTGGTTGGTTGGTCCATTGTACAGCTCTCCTTTTGCTAAGAATATTGGGTAACACTTTTCGTGTACAGATGTTTACATTCGCTGCCTTCTCTCCTATTCTGATCTACATTCCTCGGTCAATTCTGCCAATTTGAGATTTTGGAGGGGCTGCCACAACTCTGGGAAGATTGATTTGACCGATATGACGTAAGAAATCATTTTTTATTTCTAATCACCTAATATCTGTTTCCTCTACATATTCTTGAGGGATTCCGTTTAAAACAGTTGTCCTGTGCGGGATGCTGGTATTCCACATTATTCGTGTTCTAGTTTAAATGTGACAAATGTTGACACAACAGTGTTGCACATGTTATTTTAGTTTCAATTGTTTTCCTTAAGCAATCGCCATACCGAAGTGCATTGTAAGTCTTCAAAAGATTAGTTATGTGCCAAAATATTCTGTAAAATGCTCTTTGCTTTCTCATTTTCCACACAATAAAGACTTGATTAAGTTCTGTGCTATCTTGAATAACAGCCATCCTCATTTGTGGTACCCGAATGCCCGAGAAAAGAAGCGTAAGGTATTTTTACATGTTGGTCCTACAAACAGTGGGAAAACACATAATGCTCTCAAGCGATTAGAAGCAAGCTCTTCAGGTACTATTTTGATCAACCCAGTGAAACTGAAAGAGCATAAAGTTTTAATGACTGCTCTGAGTCCTAACCAAAGGCTGTAGGCGTGTACTGTGGACCTCTAAGATTGTTAGCGCGGGAGGTAGCAAAAAGATTGAACGAAGCTAGTGTCCCTTGTAACTTGACGACTGGACAAGAAAGGGAAGAAATTGAAGGTGCAAAGCATAACTCAGTGACGGTTGAGATGGCTGATGTGACAACTGAGTATCAGTGCGCTGTTATTGATGAAATTCAGGTATGTGAAGTGATCCACGTTTGCAGACTTGCTAGGAAGATGTATATTCATATTATTATTTTTTAAAGAAATGTCAATTTATATTACAGATAGACTTATCGAGCTAAATTTGTTTTTTACTAAACCATCCTACGAACCAATATATTCAACTGTTTATGAAGTATATTGTTTGGAATGATCCTCATAATTCTCATTTCATTTGCTTTGACTTAGTAGATGGTTGGCTGTAGAACAAGGGGTTTTTCATTCACACGTGCACTTCTGGGGCTTTGTTCAGATGAGCTTCATGTTTGTGGTGACCCAGCTGCTGTTCCTATTATTCAGCGATTGCTTGAAGCTACTGGTGATGTGATTACGGTAATTTAACCAAAACACACTTAATTTCTGATGATCATTGACATAGTATGTACCTTCTGCTACACATGATAGTTGTCAAATCAAATTGTATTAATGCTGCCAGTTATTTTCCTCTGCCGGGATAACGCACTAATTATATGAAACTGGATTTATTCACATGGACAGAGAACTGAGTCCTTCGTACAAGAGGAATAGAGACAGTGTAGCACTCCGCATATGTAGGATGAAACATTAGCAAACATCATGTTCGCATTTTTAAATTTATCCCAGTTCAGATAGTGATTTTGGTAGAACCAACTGCTCTACCCGCCCTAGGGCGTAGCTTGTAGGGGAAGGAGGGAGAGACGTGCGGGCGAGGCGGCGGACGCCGGCGGCAGGGCGCCGTCGTGCGCGGGCTGGAGAGGAGGAGCGGCGGCTAGGGTTAGGAGACCGACTCCTCAGGGAGTCGGCAATAATGAATATTATTATTGCTTGATTGTTTGCCTCGTTACAACCAGTATATAAAGAGCTAAAACCCTAAACTGATAATGGGATAAGCCCCTAATTGGGCCCACGGTTGGGCCCCCTCCTCACGTAACTAAGACCGGTCATAACAGATTTTTTTATAACTTATCATGTAGTACTTTCATACATATTTTCATGCGATGAAATCATGTAAATCATGGATAACAACACCAGTCTATCTTGGGCCTTTGCCCAGGATATGCTTTGTGTCCTGTTACTGGTGTTGTACCACGGATATTTTCCGAACTTATCCCTATTGTATCATAAGTTATGCTTTGGCACATACCACTTTTAAGCCTTTTTCCTGAAATTTAACGTGCAAGTGTGCAACCTTGCTGTAACAAGTAGTAACACTAATTTAGGACCTCTAAAATGAGAATTTTAGAAATTTGTCCTGCCCATCATGCTGGGCAGTACTTATTTTCAGGTTAATTCTACTGACATGTTGGGTCTATGTTGCCGACCAGGTTCAATATTATGAGCGACTATCTCCTTTAGTTCCTCTGAAGACTACACTTGGATCTTTCTCTAACATCAAGGAAGGGGATTGCATGGTAACGTTCTCACGGCATGAGATATATAAGCTTAAGGTTGGTATTCTTCAACGTATTATTGTAGCCATGCTTAGTTATTTGGGGAGCATACAATTATTATTTATCTGATTTGTTCGACATTTCCAAAAGAGTAAAACTACAGGCTCACACAAAAAATACTGAGAAAGTCTCGCTAGTTTGGGGAAAAATATCAGAAACTTGAATGTCAACTTTATTCAGCCTATCAGCCCAACTGGATCTCAGCATGTAAATTTGGAAATTAATAGACCCTTGTGTCCACCGGACTGTGGTCTCTTTGGCCTCTGGTAGCCGGAGGCAGCCTTCCCCCAAGAAGGAATTCCTCTTCGCCTCCTCCACCGAAACCCTTTACCTATTTGCTCTCTGTTGGCCTCCTCCGCCCCCTTCTCCATTCTTCTGGCACTGTTCCATACGAACGTGATTCCTTCTGCTGGAAACGCAAGGGTGGTTCGCTGCACCTTGTTGGCTATCCAGACAGAGAAGGAAGGGACAATTGCGATTTGTAATGGGTTTTTATGATAAATTTTGTGCTGTGGGGCTATTGTCTCACAGTTACAGGCCAAAAACAATTGCAATAGCAATGATAATTATGTTACAGGATAGATAGTCCCATTGATAACAGATTACCTGCCCACCTATTTTTCACAAATGCAATTTGATGAAACCTGTTTTTCTAGTTACCAATATCCAAAGTTCCAAACAACTTTTAGTTTTTCATAATACATTCTGATTGAGTATTCCAAAGAATTTTAAGCAGTAAAAATAAAAATGCAAACCCATGGCCTACTCAAAAGAAGAAACAAATAAGCCAGGGCCCCCAGTACTCCAGTGATAGAATCGCTACTACTGTCAAAAAAAGGATTTTTGTCCAGTGATTCTGCACTTCCTAGCCTAACCCAAGGAGAATTTGATGCTCATGGGGACGCTACTACTTACCATTGTTAGTTATACCCATGGTATGTGGCTACGTGCCCAGATACATGACAATGTTTTTCTTTTGAATAAAGAATACACGACACCGACGCATCATTATGTTGTTTTGCGGGCTAGATAAAGTGAAATCTGAAGTTTCATTCTTACACCGTGAATTTTGTCACATGCAGAAAAAAGTTGAAATGGCGGGAAAGCATCTTTGTTCTGTAGTCTATGGCTCTTTGCCGCCAGAAACTCGAACGAAACAGGTAATCTTTTTGCATTTGGTATTTCCTAGTATTGATATATACCTCATTGTCAATCATGTGTGACCTCATATAATAAGAAGTAAGGTGAAATGTCACACTTTCCATTTGAACATGCTGATATGCATACCAGCACACCTAGCTGAATATGGATTGAAAAATAAATATGTTATGTGATAGTTGAGTCACAACCATCTGAACCATAAAGCATTTTTACAATTATGTAACATGTATTATTAATGCTCCTTTAGATGCTTTGGAATTGAGCGTACTGTTCAATGTTAGGAAGATGGACTTTGAGTTACTATATTGTTTCTTTTTACCTGTTACGTTTTAAATCAGCACCCCTTTTTTCTGTTTGTATAATTTGTTGATGCAACACGCCCATAACTCTTAGCCAGAACTAACAGATTAGGAGTTTTGGCCGTATGCACTAAATTCATTTGTTTGTTTGTCATACTTTATTTGTGACAACGACATGATTGTTTGGATAAATTTTGTTAATCTGTTCCCTAAGCTTGCAGGCGACAATGTTCAATGATGAATCCAGTCACCTTAATGTGCTAGTCGCTAGCGATGCTATTGGAATGGGTCTTAATCTGAACATTTCTAGAATTATTTTCTCTACACTGAAGAAGTTTGATGGTGTCTGCACCAGGGAACTGACTGTGCCTGAGATCAAACAGATTGCTGGTATTATATTTGCTTCTTAATTGTTTTATCCCTAGCAAGTCTTTCTTCCGCTTATTGCACAGGCCTCTTGAGTCTTGAGGTGCAAGCTGAGCAAGTTCTGTGTCTCTCTTTTTTTTATGTAGGCAGAGCTGGGAGATATGGTTCTAAATTCCCAGTTGGCGAAGTTACGTGTCTAGATACTGAAGATCTCCCATTACTACATTCATCTCTGAAGTCACCTTCCCCCATTATAGAGGTAGTATCCACCCATTACTGTGCAACATATTGATTCCACCTGTTATATGATGAAACTTTCAGAAGCTCTGTATGAGTCACAGTTAGAAAAGCTAACCACAGATACTGCATTGTTTCATCTGCAGCGTGCTGGACTTTTTCCCACATTCGATTTATTGTCTGTGTATTCACGATTGCAGGGAACCGTCTTTTTGCACCCTATATTGGTAAGCTAAACATACCATATTTCTTGGTATTGAAATGCATTCATACTTTTATAACAGGTTAAGTGTCAATCGCATAGCTAAATATTATAGTAAGTCATAGTTCAATGATGATAGCAATTTGTTGTGCTATTTTGGATGGCACGGTAAGTTACGATGATATTGTGTAGCTATCAGAATATTCTAGCACTTGAGCTTCAAATTTTGGTTATTGTGGTTAGTGCGATCAACTATGCAGTCATATACAATTACTTCTATTTTATTTTGAGGTATATTGTTTTATTTGTTTGGACTTCATCTTGGCATTGCTTGCTTACAGATCACAACAAATGAAAGTAGAGTTTACTTTTTCTCTGTCACCTCTTGTTCAATAATGTCTGCCTTCCTATTAAATATATCTCAATGCTGTGTGCCTATATGCAGCTATTTCCCCGGTTAGGACTCAGGAATATGTTTTAACATTTTTCCGTTCTGCTGCAGGAACGTTTCTTGGAAAAGGCTAAACTGTCTCCAGATTATTTTATTGCTGATTGTGAAGACATGCTGGTATTTTATTTAATTGAATAATACATTTTTTTCTATGTTTGATCAAATGATATACAAGTTTACGTCTGGAAAATGAAAATAATTTCACGTGGGTGGAAAGTCAGACTGTGTGACCTGCCTCTTTTAAAAAAGGCAACAACTTAGCATTTATATATAAATCAATACTGCGAGATATAGTGACCTGTCTCACGTTTCTTCCTCCCACTGTTAACAGAAAGTTGCTGTTATTGTTGATGAATTGCCTCTTGGGTTGTACGATAAATACCTCTTTTGTCAAAGGTGATTTACTATGATACTAGATCAATCTATCTCTGTGTTATCATAAGACATTTTCTACATTCTCTCTGTTCTATGTCTGTTGTCAGTTCTCCGGTATCCTGACCACTTTCTGACACTTCATTGCAGTCCGGTAGATGTGAATGATGATATATCTACTCAAGGATTAACTCAGGCAAACATTGCTACCCCAATACTGTTAATTTCTATGTTTCTTGGGGAATTATGAAACAGTTGCACTGATTTTTTTTCGAGATGCAGTTTGCAGAAAACTATGCAAAGAAAGGCATTGTTCGACTTAAAGAAATATTTACACCTGGAACACTGCGGGTGCCTAAAACACACAATCAACTCAAGGAGCTTGAATCAGTTCACAAGGTTATTATATCTTTCGTTTCTCTAGTATAAATTATGTCAAAAGAGAATACTTGTAACTTGCCAGTCAATATCAACACTGCTATATAACTTGTCAGGGTTCTTCTGAACATGAATTAGTTTGTTCTTAAAGTTCATATTGTGCAAAGGCAGTAAACATGTGTTTGTGTGCATTGTCAGCTGCCTTCTATTCTGCATTCATACAAACCTTTTCGTGCTAATCTTAATGAAGTGGATTATCCCATAAGGTCCTAAGAAAGAGACATTACAATTAATGCACAAAAGGTTATTAAGGGAGTTTGCTGGTGGGTTGTTACTAGTATGATGTAATTACTGACCAGGATGCATTTAGCAGTTAGTATAGACTATCTTAGAGCCAACCACTTATAATTGATTCGAGTGCTGAGCCTAGAACTCCTTAGGAGATTATACTTCTCAAAACAATGGTGGATCCATAATTTAAAAGTTAGAGGAGGGACCCCTCATTTTTTTGTATAAAAGAAGCTAGTTGGTTGATATACGCCCCCTGTAGAGATTGGACCCCACTGCTCCGAAGCGTTGGACAATGCCCCCGCCACTGAGCTAGTACTCAGTTCTCTTGGATCCATAAATTCGTTTATTCTCTTGCATTGGGTCTTTGTGCATATAAGATACGGAGTACGCTTTTTTTTGTAAAAAGATTGGGCGACACTTCTGTTTCAGCCAACCATTTACTTCTGAAGAGTTTGCAGCAAGATTAATTATGTAGCTTCCATCTCGGTACACCATTTTCTTGAGACTAGTTCAGAAATGACATTAACGCATTTGTGATCGCTTCAGGTCCTAGAGTTGTATGTGTGGTTGAGCTACAGATTTGATGACTCTTTCCCAGATCGTGAACTGGCGGACTCCCAAAAGTCAATCTGCAGCATGTGAGCTCCATATAGAATTTATTTGTTTTCATCATTTTGTTCGTAAATAAATACTCTGGAGATCTAACTGGTAATGTCAGGTTGATAGAAGAATATCTTGAGAGGTCAGGATGGCAGCAACCAGGGCAAAGAAGGGCTTCGCCTAGTCTACGGAAATTAAGCCAAGAATATGATGCACCACAATTGTATGATATATCTCCTCCATAAATTTCAGATGTTATTTGCATTCGAAGAGGGGAAGTACTATGCTAGAAAAGTCCTTAGCTAATGAAGCCAGGTTTCTCAGCCTACTGAAGTTCTTACGAATCTGCACTTAACTCTGATCCCCCTTTTTAGATAAATATGGATGCTTAAAAACAGAACCTATCATGCATCTTTTACAAGCACATGTACTTAGCCATTCTGTTGATATTTTTCCCTTCACTGTTTTGCTTTGTGTTCGGTGGGAGGATGTACTCACTGACTTGACATAAACAGCGAGTTCTAGAGGCCTTTAAAAGTTTAGGGGTCATTACAATATGTTTTGCATGTCCTTCTCTTGCTTTCTGCCTCTAATGCAAGTTCTAGAAGGCACTTTTGCTAAACTCTCATGTCTTTTTACATCCACAAGAAAATGCTGTTACATAAGACCAGTATTTTAATATCATTTGCTTTCCTTTTTCTTAGAACAGTTTCTTTATGTGTCCTTCAAAAAACGTTGGAGTAACCATTTTGAGGTTAATGAACAGGAGCAAGTATTTTCCAGAAATTGATGCAAGATCAAAATAGAGGCTGGTACAACAAAAGGCGCATCAGCACATTCAGTCAATGTTTTGAGCAAACCTCCAGAGCATGCATCTGACCCTTCCTATTGGATACATGGTAAATGACAAGCAGTGATAATAACACTTCTGGGTGGCAGAGGATCTGTTTGGGCTCACATTTCACCGTGGTCATTGAAGTTGACCTGAAGCTTTCACCGTGGTCGTTGAAGTTGTCCTGAAGCTTTCACCGTGGTCATTGAAGTTGACCTGAATTACTCAGTGTGGCAGCACATAACATCTTTCATCCATCAGATTTTATAATTATTCTTTCAGTAGCACCTCATGTACCTAATACGAATGGAACTGTACATTGCAAGGCAAATCCTTTTTCCCAAGCAAGTTGGAACTGTACATTACAAAGTAAACAAAAAATGAGATGCAAGCGTGAAGAACCATTTGTCTTATTGCACGGCACTAACTTATTATATGCAAATTAGATAATCTGCATGTGTGTCTTGAATCTAGAGACAGCGTGGTTGTAACTTGTGTGGGATCAGAAAGACGTGAATGTCTCAGGGAATGGGTAAATATGTTGGCAGAACAGTTTATACGAAGTCTGAATGTTGTTCCATTGGTAGCTACACATATTATGATGTATACTTGTCCAGTTGCTTCTCTGTGAACAATCTACAGGGCTTGTGAAAGACATTGTCTCTTCTTTACAACGAAACTTTCACATTATATTTATATTGCTGATGTTGATGAAAATGTAGGTAGGGAGAAACAATGTTGTTGGTAGGGGTTCGATATATGTCCTTACTTTTTTCAATGTTCAAGAAATCGTTAATCTTAACTTATCGGTCAGCCTTAAAATGGAGATTAATCGCTTATCGGCCGATTAATCGATTTTATCGGTCGCCCATTTATCGACTTATTTTTTGTAAATCCTAATTTCCAGCACTAAATTTTCTATAATATGGTATGTCAAAACAATATTGGAGTATTGAGTAGAAGAATTACCTCGATTATTTGCATTTGAATCAATAAAAATAGAAAATTTGAGCTAATGCACAATTCTACAAGACCCATAGGACGAAAATATCGACAGCCATACCGAATTTCAGTGAAATTTCATTGACAACCGGCCAAAATATCGGTCACCAGAGTGAAAATCAGACGAAATATCAGCTCCCAGACAGAAAATCGGCCGATATATCGGTGCAACGATAAAAATTAGCCGATATGCTGAAATCTTATCGGTTACCACCCGATTCACGATAAATCGGGCGATAAATCGGTATCTCGGCCGATTCCTCGAACATTGCTTTTTTTCCTCGAACATGTTTTTGGGTATAATTTTATGCCGGAAGAACATTGGTATGTGCCAAAATTAACAAAGCTGAATCCAAACAAACTGCAAAGCTAGGTTAACAAGCGTGAAACGAAAACCTGAGTTAATATATAAAACAAAGGCAAACAAAAGAACCAAAAGAGATTTTGCCATATACTGCCAAAAGAAAAGGTCAACATGGGGGTCTTGCATGTTGAGGCACTCTCCTTGGGACATTGGCCCCTGTCAATTTCCATTGCACTGCCTCCAGCAGAAATGTCAATGTGAGGCCCTGGCAATCTGGAGCTCCCAATCAAACACGCAAGAATTGTGGTGCCGCCAGATGGTGAGGGTGATGAGTGAGTCAGTGAGTGAAGCCTCTTTGCGTTGGCGCCCATGCGCTCTGCCACTGTGTCCAGCCACCTGCGGAAGAGTCATCTCGTCAGATCCAGAAACCAAACTTGGCGGGCGAACACACATTCAGTTAACATGTGATATTGATTCCATGGAGGCATCACAGACAGAGGAGCATGGCGTTAGGTGCTGCAGCCCGTGCCAACCTGCCCGCCATCCAACAACCAAACATCGATCTGCCCCGACGAGTCAAGAGAAGATTTTGCACTTCAACAGCGCACAGCAATCCCAGCTCTGCCTCACAGAGGGGCAGCTCGACTGTCCCTGAGAAGAGCGTCTCATATGCAGATTTTGCCTGCACATTAAGGGCAGCGGCAAGCAGTCCTGCTCCGGCACTGAGCGAAAAGAAAGGTTCAGCATGCTCACCGCCACCAGGGCCGCTCAATAGCAGGATAATGACAACTGTGTTTCATGAACGGTTCGTTTCCATTTGTTCTAAGATTCATGACCACAAGTGTTTTGACAGTACAGAATCAATTTTGTGCAGCAGCAGCAGCATCCTTGCTCAAATAAGAGGAACCAGTGTGCTTCGCAGCAGCTGCCTGCACAATAAGAAGTTGAACCTTTTTCTTTGCTGAATGCAGATTCCCCTTATCAAGCTTCTCCATCACAAGATCAAATGTTTCTTGCTTCGGCGTAAATCCCTTCAGCACCATCTCCTCCAGAAACAGGCAAGACTGAGCAGGCTTCCCGTTTCGGCATAGCCAACTTACCAACAAGGTATAAGTGCTGAAATCAGGGGTGATGTCCTTTTTGAACATGTGGCATACCAGGAACAGAAGTATCTTCATCCATTGTTTTTTACAGCACAGCTTCAGCAATGGGGTGTATGTCTTTATGTCAGGCTTGCATGAATGAACCTCCATCTTAACCAGCAGCTTCAGGGCATTCTCTGCCTGAGAGTGGTCACAGGCAGCAGAAATCAAGGTGTTGAAGGTAGCGACGTTGGGGGGAACCCCAGTTCTGCACATCTCATCAACCATAGAGTTTGCATCCTCCAGTCTCCCTGCTCTGCCGAGTATATAAATGAGAGAGTTGTAGAAGGAAGCATCTGGGGCACAGCCATCCCTCTTCACCTTGTCAAATACATCCAAAGCTTCTTGCGTTCTTCCGGCCTTCCCTAGTGCGTGCATCACAATCGTGTATGTGATAACATTTGGAGGGCATCCACTGGTGCGCATCGTGTTTAAGATGGCGTAAACAGTCTGAAAATCTTTCTCCATGCAGTATGCTTCTATTAGGCTGGTGTATGTTATGACCGAAGGACTGAAGCCATGCTCCTCCATCTCCTTCATCGCATCACGAGCTTCGTTCAGCATCCGTGCCTTGCACCACCCATGGACCATCGTGTTGAAGCTACCCTCGTCGGGAGGTACCGTGCCCCTCAGCTCTTGGAACACGCCTCTTGCACGCTTCACGCTCCTCTCCTTGCACAAAGTGTCCAGGAGCACATTCATGGCCTTGGTGTCCTTCACAACACCAAACCGGTCCATCTTATTGAAAGCTTCTATGGCCTCGGTCCACCGGCTAGCCCCAGCAAGCCTCCTCATCACCTTTGTCATGGTTGCCAACGACACCAAACCCCCAGTCTCGTCCATCTGACTGACCAAGCCCCACATCAAATCAAACTGTTTGAACTTCCCCAGTACGTCAACCATCAGGTCGTACGAATCAGCAGCGTGGCAGTACCCTTCCTGAGCGCCTGCCCACATGAAGAACCCGAAGGCCGCCACCCAGTCGCTGCCAAACCTCCTCAGAATCTTGTCGACCATGCGGCCTGACACCCTGACGGGGCAGCAGTCCATGGCTATCACAATGGCCTCCGGAGACGCAAAGCGAGAGCTCAGGATCCTGCTCACCTCGTCGACGTCAGCCTCGAACTCGGCGTCCTCGTGGGAGGCGGGGGTCGAGCAGCCGGGGAGGATCGACAGCGGTCTCGAGCTGCCTCCGTGACTACGTTCCTCCACGGAAGCGTAGGTGATCGGGAGCACAAAGTCGTCGGTGTCGTTGTCGTCATCGATAGAGGCGACGTCCTTCTTTGGGTTCCTGAACCAGTCGGGCAGCCCGAAGCCTGCGGTGCAGAAGCATGACGCTGCGTGGTTGCCTTTAGGTGGCCGGTGCTTACGCGTCGGTGACAGGATAACCTGGCTGCACCGGCGCATTCTTCAGCTTGGAAGCCAGAACAGGCAAATCGTCGAGCACCTTGTCCGTGCGGCCACGCAGTACCGTGCTCTGCCACGAGAGCAGTGAAGGACCCACCGTCGGTGCTAATCGTGTCTCGGGCACGGGCTGCACGGGCTCCGGGCGGTGGACATATGGGATCCCACCGCCGTGGAGTAGGGGGAGCTTGGCGGCGACCCCCCGGGTGGCTGCGGCTGGGAAGGGAGGACTTGAGCGGGGGGAGGAGTCGTGAGTAGGCTGTGGTGGGCTGGTAGCCTAGACGCGGCGGGTGGGTGACTACGCAGCAGGTTCGGCGTGGTCTAGTCTCGCCGCTCTTGCGGCCGGCGGCGCAGGCTTGCAGTAGAGCACCCCGAGCAACACGAGCAACTTTGTTGCTTGAAGCCACGCGCCCGCCCTCCATCGCCCGAAGAGTTCTTTTAAATTCGACCCATTTAGAAGTAAGTCTTCTTTTTTTAAATTGCTTGTTTTTTTTGTAAAATCTTAATAAATTTGATGTTACAAGTCTGTGGTTTGACATGAAAATCAATTATCTGCGCTTGACTTTAGATGATTATAAGATTGTGTACTGGAAAAAGATGGGCTCGAAAACCTCGAAGATTTGTATGTTTCTTTTAAATTTTATTTTATAACCGTTGGAACAGCTCATGTATCTCTAGCATGTACTATTCGATAAAGATATCATGATATTGATGGTCAATAAAATCTGTATTGTGAAGTAAAAAATTGTTCACGTGTTGAAAATTTTGTTCTCACATGTTCATATCTATCTATTTAAATGTGCATATATATCTTACTACATTTGTCTAAAATATAAGACATGTTTGACTTTTATGGTCAACAACATGCAACTTTAACTAAAATTTCAGTTGTAATATACCTATAAAATTAGTATAGTGATATACTCAATGTCAATATTTCACAAGACAAATGCAGCCATACCATTTGTAGAATTATTAAACTTTAGTAAATATTTGAGGTCAAAGTCATGCATCAAACACTGTCACATCTTATATGTTGGGACATGGGGAGTAATAAAAGTTCATGAGTTGGAAAGTTGTTTCTATATGTGATTAAATAATATTCAAATAACATTCAAGTGTATTTATAGAAATGTTCATGTGTCTCTAAATAAATATTCATACGTAAAATTAAAAATATTCATACATAAAATAAAAATTATTCAAAGTACAAACATGTAGTGAAAGAAGAATGACAGGAAAACAGGTGAAAAAAATCAAGAAAACCCACAAAAAACATCAGAAAAAAGATAAACTTAAAAACTGCACGGGAAAACAGCTAACCAAAGAAAATCTGATGAAACCAGAGTAAACCACACAATCACAAGAAAACCATTCTAACAAGAAAAAAAAAGGAAACTGCTACGTAGCTTAAGAGGGCCACGCCCATGGAAAAACTTACCTAAGTTTGGCTCTACCCCTTCGTCTCTCACGACAGGAGGCCGAGGCAACACCTCCACCGCCCCATATCTCCGCTGGCATGAGAGTTGGTCTCCTCTCCCTCCGCTTGCCGTTCTCACGGCGCGAGGGAGGGGGCCTCACTCCTCCGTTATGGTGGTGGTGGGAGCGATGGTTGGGCGAATAAATCTGCCTCGAGTCTACTCCCACGCCAGCATCGACCTTCACGGCAGCGTATTGGAGTTGATGGCATCGAGTGCTTGTCGATTCTTCAGATCGGCAGCTTGGTCTTCTAGCATTTCTTCAGATCTGGCGAGATATATTTCTCGATGTGTCGTTGGCGTTCGTCGTTATGCACGGTGATGATGGGTGTCGTGCGAGGTGGATGCTCTAGATTAAAGATTTTTGTTTGGAGGTGGTGGATTTATCTTTATTCGTCGATTTCATCGATGGAATGAGGCAGATCTTGGTCCAAGGTAGCACAAGGATGTCCCCCGGTCGACGTGCCAACATGTGCCTCGCTGCTTGCAGCGGGCCTGTTCATTGACTCAAAAAGCCTCGTTGATGATGGTGTTTTTTTTTAGATCTGGCAACGGTGGAGGCTTGGCGCATCTTCCAATACACGTCTAGGCGGTGCTAGAGTTTGGCGATGGTCGCTAGCTTCAGTGAGTGCAGGAAACTCCAGGGATAGTTTTCTGCAAATTTTTCAGGAAGCTTATTTGATACATCTCAAATGTATCTACTTTTTCAAGCACTTTGCTCAAAGGTTTGCTCCCGAATCTCACCATACTTGGATAAAAACTGCTGAATCTGACGTTGTTTTTAGCAAAGTCTCGTTTCTGTCAGTTTTCGCAGGAAATAAAATCGGAGAAAAATACCAGGGGAGTTTTTCATCAAAATAGAGGGCCTGGAGCTTTGGATCACAAGAGGGGAGTCACGAGGCTCAAAAGGGACTAGGTGGCGCGCCCAATACCTTAGGGTGCGCCACCCAGGTCCTTTTGGCCCTCGGTTCTCGCCTCGCTTCCCCTTTCTTGTGGTGCCTTATATACCCTAAAACCTACCCTGCCAGAGGGAAGAGACGTTTCGCGAAACAGAGCGCCGCCGAGACCACGATCTTCATTTTGGGAGCCAGATTGTTCATGCTCTCCACCCCGGAGAGATGGATTTCAAAGGCATCTTCTTCATCATCACCGTCACCAGTGTCATCGTCAACCACCATGGACTCACTCTCCATCGCCATGAGTGAGTAGTTCTGTATAGGCCTAAGAGGTGGATGGGGTTTAGATGTTATTGATCATGTAATCATCCATATGTATCGAGATTTGAGGTGTTTGTCTAAAGATATTCTTGTATGAGTGTTGGTACAACTTTGATATGTCTAATGATTGTTACTATGGCCCAAGTGACATGATTTCAGTACTTGATGACGTTGGGACTCTGATGGCTCCCAAGTGCAGGAGATTGATACGCGTACAACACGCGTCCGTTGGGAACCCCAAGAGGAAGGTGTGATGCGTACAGCGGCAAGTTTTCCCTCAGTAAGAAACCAAGGTTTATCGAACCAGTAGGAGCCAAGAAGCACGTTGAAGGTTTATGGCGGCGGAGTGTAGTGCGGCGCAACACCAGGAATTCTGGCGCCAACGTGGAACCTGCACAACACAACCAAATTACTTTGCCCCAACGTGACAGTGAGGTTGTCAATCTCACCGGCTTGCTGTAACAAAGGATTAGATGTATAGTGTGGATGATGATGTTTGCAGAAAACAGTAAGAACGAGTATTGCGGTAGATTGTATTCGATGTAAAAGAATGGACCGGGGTCCACAGTTCACTAGTGGTGTCTCTCCCATAAGAAATAGCATGTTGGGTAAACAAATTACAGTTGGGCAATTGACAAATAAAGATGGCATGACAATGCACATACATATTATGATGAGTAGTGTGCAATTCAATTGGGCATTACGACAAAGTACATAGACCGCTATCCAGCATGCATCTATGACTAAAAAGTCCACCTTCAGGTTATCATCCGAACCCCTTCCAGTATTAAGTTGCAAACAACAGACAATTGCATTAAGTATGGTGCGTAATGTAATCAACACAAATATCCTTAGACATAGCATTGATGTTTTATCCCTAGTGGCAACAGCACATCCACAACCTTAGAACTTTCTGTCACTGTCCCAGATTTAATGGAGGCATGAACCCACTATCGAGCATAAATACTCCCTCTTGGAGTTACAAGTAATGACTTGGTCAGAGTCTCTACTAACAACGGAGAGCATGCAAGATCATAAACAACACATAGATGATAGATTGATAATCAACATAACATAGCATTCAATATTCATCGGATCCCAACAAACGCAACATGTAGCATTACAAATAGATGATCTTGATCATGTTAGGCAGCTCACAAGATCCGACAATGATAGCACAATGAGGAGAAGACAGCCATCTAGCTACTGCTATGGACCCATAGTCCAGGGGTGAACTACTCACACATCACTCCGGAGGCGACCATGGCGGTGAAGAGTCCTCCGGGAGATGATTCCCCTCTCCGGCAGGGTGCCGGAGGCGATCTCCTGAATCCCCCGAGATGGGATTGGCGGCGGCGGCGTCTCTGGAAGGTTTTCCGTATTGTGGCTCTCGGTACTGGAGTTATTATCGACGAAGGCTTATGTAGACGGAAGGGTAGGTCAGGGGGCGACGCGAGGGGCCCACACAACAGGGCCGCGCGGCCATGGGGTGGGCCGCGCCGCCCTGGCGTGTCGCCGCCTCGTCGCCCCACTTCGTTTCCCTTTCGGACTTCTGGAAGCTTCGTGGAAAAATAAGATCCTGGACGTTGATTTCGTCCAATTCCGAGAATATTTCCTTACTAGGATTTCTGAAACCAAAAATAGCAGAAAACAGCAACTGGCTCTTCGGCATCTCGTTAATAGGTTAGTGCTGGAAAATGCATAAATATGACATAAAGTATGTATAAAACATGTGTGTATCATCATAAAACAAGCATGGAACATAAGAAATTATCGATACGTTGGAGACGTATCAGCATCCCCAAGCTTAGTTCCTACTCGTCCCGAGTAGGTAAACGATAACAAAGATAATTCTGAAGTGACATGCTATCATAATCTTGATCAATACTATTGTAAGCACATGTAATGAATGCAGCGATTCGAAGCAATGGTAAAGACAATGAGTAAACAATTGAATCATATAACAAAGACTTTTCATGAATAGTACTTTCAAGACAAGCATCAATAAGTCTTGCATAAGAGTTAACTCATAAAGCAATAGATTCAAAGTAAAGGCATTGAAGCAACACAAAGGAAGATTTAAGTTTCAGCAGTTGCTTTCAACTTGTAACATGTATATCTCATGGATATTGTCAACATAAAGTAATATAATAAGTGCAATAAGCAAGTATGTAGGAATCAATGCACAGTTAACACAAGTGTTTGCTTCTTAAGATGGAAGGAAGTAGGTAAACTGACTCAACATGAAAGTAAAAGAAGGGCCCTTCGAAAAGGGAAGCATTGATTGCTATATTTGTGCTAGAGCTTTTATTTTAAAAACAAGAAACAATTTTGTCAACGGTAGTAATAAAGCATATGTATTATGTATAAGATATCCTACAAGTTGCAAGCCTCATGCATAGATTACCAATAGTGCCCGCACCTTATCCTAATTAGCTCGGATTTACATGGATTATCATCGCAATACATATGTTTTAACCAAGTATCACAAAGGGGTACCTCTATGCCGCATGTACAAAGGTCTAAGGAGAAAGCTCGCATTGGATTTCTCGCTTTTGATTATTCTCAACTTAGACATCCATACCGGGACAACATAGACAACAGAAAATGGACTCCTCTTTAATGCATAAGCATTCAACAACAAATAATATTCTCATAAAAGATTGAGGATTGTTGTCCAAAACTGAAACTTCCACCATGGATCATGGCTTTAGTTAGCGGCCCAATGTTCTTCTCTAACAATATGCATACTCAAACCATTCAACTCAAGATAAATCACCCTTACTTCAGACAAGACGAACATGCATAGCAACTCACATGATATTCAACAAGGATAGTTGATGGCGTCCCCAGGAACATGGTTATCACTCAACAAGCAACTTAATAAGAAATAAGATACATAAGTACATATTCAATACCACAATAGTTTTTAAGCTATTTTTCCCATGAGCTATATATTGCAAAGACAAAGGATAGAAATTTAAAGGTAGCACTCAAGCAATTTACTTTGGAATGGCAGAGAAATACCATGTAGTAGGTAAGTATGGTGGACACAAATGTCATAATTTTTGGCTCAAGGATTTGGATGCACGAGAAGTAATCCCTCTCAATACAAGGCTTAGGCTAGCAAGGTTATTTGAAGCAAACACAAGTATGAACCGGTACAGCAAAACTCACATAAAAACATATTGCAAGCATTATAAGACTCTACACTGTCTTCCTTGTTGTTCAAACCCTTACTAGAAAATATCTAGACCTTAGAGAGACCAATCATGCAAACCAAATTTTAGCAAGCTCTATGTATTTCTTCACTAATAGGTGCAAAGTATATGATGCAAGAGCTTAAAAATGATCCATATGAGCACAACAATTGCCAAGTATCACATTATTAAAAACATTATACCAATTACCACATGTAGCATTTCCCGCTTCCAACAATATAACAATTAACGAAGCAGTTTCAACCTTCGCCATGAACATTATGAGTAAAGCTAAGGACATATTTGTCCATATGCAACAGCGGAGCGTGTCTCTCTCCCACACAATGAATGCTAGGATCCAACTTTATTCAAACAAAACAAAACAAAAACATACAGACGCTCCAAGTAAAGCACATAAGATGTGATGGAATAAAAATGTAGTTTCACTAGAGGAACCTGATAATGTTGTCGATGAAGAAGGGGATGCCTTGGGCATCCCCAAGCTTAGATGCTTGAGTCTTCTTGAAATATGCAGGGATGAACCACCGGGGCATCCCCAAGCTTAGAGCTTTCACTCTCCTTGATCATATTGTATCATCCTCCTCTCTTGATCCTTGAAAACTTCCTCCACACAAAACTCAAAACAAACTCATTAGAGGGTTAGTGCATAATCAAAATTCACATGTTCAGAGGTGACATAATCATTTTTAACACTTCTGGACATTGCACAAAGCTACTGAAAGTTAATGGAATAAAGAAATCCATCAAACATAGCAAAACAGGCAATGCGAAATAAAAGGCAGAATCTGTCAAAACAGAACAGTCCGTAAAGACGAATTTTTTAGGTGCACCAGACTTGCTCAAATGAAAATTCTCAAATTGAATTAAAGTTGCGTACATATCTGAGGATTACTCACGTAAATTGGCAGATTTTTCTGAGTTACCTACAGAGACTACTGCTCAAATTTGTGACAGCAAGAAATCTGTTTCTGCGCAGTAATCCAAATCTAGTATGAACCTTACTATCAAAGACTTTACTTGGCACAACAATGCAATAAAATAAAGATAAGGATAGGTTGCTACAGTAGTAAAAACTTCCAAGACTCAAATATAAAACAAAGTTGCAGAAGTAAAATCATGGGTTGTCTCCCATAAGCGCTTTTCTTTAACGCCTTTCAGCTAGGCGCAGAAAGTGTGTATCAAGTGTTATCAAAACATGAAGCATTAATATCATTACCAGGGGCGTTGGGAGTTTCCTCAACAATGCATTGTATCTTGTAAGTTTCAGAGGCTCCCTTTTCATTAGTCTTAGGCTTGCTATTCTCATCAAACAAATTTTCAGGGACAAGACAAGCATAGTTATTTTATAGAGCTTCATGCATTCCTAGGAGCTTACTAGGTATTGGTGCTTTAATCTCCCCACCATCATTAACATTATTAGTGTACCTTATTCTATCCATGTCCATCTTTTCAAGTGTTTTCTTAAAATCAGTGAACAAACCAAGCCTCTTATGCTTAATGAAAACTTTTCTAGCTTCTTTAGCTACCTCTTCAAATTCTCTAACAAGGACTTTTAAAACAAAATCTCTCTTTTCTCCCATCTCCATATCAGAAAGTGTAAGAAACATATGTTGTATTATGGGATTGAGATTAATAAATCAAGTTTCTAACATGTGTACCAAACAGGCAGAGGCACTTTCATAAGTAGGGACAGTTTTTACCAAGGGTATATCTTCAAAATCTTCATCCATGCTAACATGGGTGAAAAATTCTTCTATATTATCTCTTACAATGATAGACCCTTGTCATACCGGTATATCTTTCAGAGTAAACCTAGGAGGAAACATGATGAAATAAGTAAAGTAAATGCAAGTAACTAATTTTTTTGTGTTTTTAATATGGAGAACGCAGACAAGATAGTAAATAAAGTAAAGCTAGTAACTATTTTTTTTGTATTTTGATATAATGCAGCAAACAAAGAAGTAAATAAAATAAAGCAAGACAAAAACAAAGTAAAGAGATTGGAAGTGGAGACTCCCCTTGCAGCGTGTCTTGATCTCCCCGGCAACGGCGCCAGAAAAAGAGCTTGATACGCTGATGTCTACTGATACGTCTCCGACGTATCGATAATTTCTTATGTTCCATGCCACATTATTGATGATATCTACATGTTTTATGCATAATTTATGTCGTTTTTATGCTTTTTCCGGAACTAACCTATTGACGAGATGCCGAAGTGCCAGTTCATGTTTTCTGCTGTTTTTGGTTTCAGAAATCCTAGTAAGGAAATATTCTCGGAATTGGACGAAATCAACGCCCAGCATCTTAGAATCCCCGGAAGCTTCCAGAACACCCGAGAGCCGCCAGAGAGGGGCCACAGGGGGCCCACACATGGGGCTGGCGCGGCCAGGCTAGGGCCCGCGCCCCCTGTTGTGTGGCGGCTCCGTACCCCCTCCGACGCCGCCTCTTCGCCTATTTAAGCCTCCTCGACCTAAATCTTCGATACGAAAAAGCCACGGTACGAGAAACCTTCCAGAGCCGCCGCCATCGCGAAGCCAAGATCTGGGGGACAGGAGTCTCTGTTCCGGCACGCCGCTGGGACGGGGAAGTGCCCCCGGAAGGCTTCTCCATCGACACCGCTGCCATCTCCACCGCCATCTTCATCAACGCTGCTGTCTCCCATGAGGAGGGAGTAGTTCTCCATCGAGGCTAAGGGCTGTACCGGTAGCTATGTGGTTCATCTCTCTCCCTATGTACTTCAATACAATAATCTCATGAGCTGCCTTACATGATTGAGATTCATATGATGATGCGTGTAATCTAGATGTCATTATGCTAGTCAAGTGGATTTTACTTATGTGATCTCCGGAGACTCCTTGTCCCACGTGTGTAAAGGTGACAGTGTGTGCACCGTGTGGGTCTCTTAGGCTATATTTCACAGAATACTTATTCACTGTTATGAAGAGCATAGTGAAGTGCTTATTTATATCTCTTTATGATTGCAATGTGTTTTGTATCACAATTTATTTGTGTGCTACTCTAGTGATGTTATTAAAGTAGTTTATTCCTCCTGCACGGTGTAATGGTGACAGTGTGTGCATCGTGTAGTACTTGGCGTAGGCTATGATTGTGATCTCTTGTAGATTATGAAGTTAACTATTGCTATGATGGTATTGATGTGATATATGCCTCCTTTCGTAGCGTGAAGGTGACAGTGTGCATGCTATGTTAGTACTTGGTTTGGTTATGTTGATCTGTCGTGCACTCTAAGGTTATTTAAATATGAACATCGAATATTGTGGAGCTTGTTAACTCCGGCATTGAGGGTTCGTGTAATCCTACACAGTTAGTGGTGTTCATCATCCAACAAGAGAGTGTAGAGTCTAGCATCTATTTATTTATTCTGTTATGTGATCAATGTTGAGAGTGTCCACTAGTGAAAGTATAATCCCTAGGCCTTGTTCCTAAATATCCGCTATCGCTGCTTGTTTATCGTTCTATCGCATCTGTCTTGTCCGTAATATTACCACCATCAACCACACGCCAGTCCTGGACAGCAAAGCACTTTTAAGCTGGCGCAGTTACTCGCTCATACTTATTCATACCACCTGTATTTCACTATCTCTTCGCTGAACTAGTGCACCTATTAGGTGTGTTGGGGACACAAGAGACTTCTTGCTTTGTGGTTGCAGGGTTGCATGAGAGGGATATCTTTGACCTCTTCCTCCCTGAGTTCGATAAACCTTGGGCGATCCACTTAAGGGAAAACTTGCTGCTGTTCTACAAACCTCTGCTCTTGGAGGCCCAACACTGTCTACAGGAAAGAAAGCGTGAGTAGATGATGTCTACGGGTGCTTCTATTCTTGTAGACAGTGTTGGGCCTCCAAGAGCAGAGGTTTGTAGAACAGCAGCAAGTTTCCCTTAAGTGGATCACCCAAGGTTTATCGATCTCAGGGAGGAAGAGGTCAAAGATATCCCTCTCATGCAACCCTGCAACCACAAAGCAAGAAGTCTCTTGTGTCCCCAACACACCTAATACACTTGTCAGATGTATAGGTGCACTAGTTCGGCGAAGAGATAGTGAAATACAGGTGGTATGAATGTATATGAGCAGTAGTAACGGCACCAGAAAATAGCTTGATGCTACGACTGGCGTGTGGTTGATGGTGGTAATATTGCAGGCAGTAAAGATGCAGTAAAACAGTAAACAAGCGATGATTTCAGTATTTGGGAACAAGGCCTAGGGATCATATTTTCACTAGTGGACACTCTCAACATTGATCACATAACAGAATAGATAAATGCTATACTCTACACTCTCTTGTTGGATGATGAACACCACTAATTGTGTAGGATTACACGAACTCTCAATGCCGGAGTTAACAAGCTCCACAATATTCGATATTCATATTTAAATAACCTTAGAGTGCATGATAGATCATTGCAATTACACCAAGTACTAACATAGCATGCACACTGTCACCATCACACTATGAAGGAGGCATAGATCACATCAATACTATCATAGCAATAATTAACTTCATAATCTACAAGAGATCATAATCATAACCTACGCCAAGTACTACACGATGCACACACTGTCACCATTACACCGTGCAGGAGGAATAGACTACTTTAATAACATCAATAGAGTAGCACATAGATGAATTGTGATACAAAACACATTGCAATCATAAAGGGATATAAATAAGCACTTCACTATGCTATTCATAACAGTGAATAAGTATTCTGTGAAATATAGCCTAAGAGACCCACATGGTGCACACACTGTTACCTTTACACACGTGGGACAAGGAGTCTCCGGAGATCACATAAGTAAAATTCACTTGACTAGCATAACGACATCTAGATTACAAGCATCATCATATGGATCTCAATCATGTAAGGCAACTCATGAGATCATTGTATTGAAGTACATAGGGAGAGAGATTAACCACATAGCTACCGGTACAACCCTTAGCCTCGATGGAGAACTACTCCCTCCTCATGGGAGACATCAGCGGTGATGAAGATGGCGGTGGAGATGGCAGCGGTGTCGATGGAGAAGCCTTCCGGGGCCACTTCCCCGTCCCGGCGGCGTGCCGGAACAGAGATTCCTGTCCCCCAGATCTTGGCTTCGCGATGGCGGCGGCTCTGGAAGGTTTCTTGTACCGTGGCTTTTCCGTATCGAAGATTTAGGTCAGGGACCTTTATATAGGCGAAGAGGCGGAGTCGGAGGGCTGACGAGGCGACGACACCATAGGGGGGCGCGGCCCACCCCCTGGCCACGCCAGCCTGTCATCTGGGGCCCACAGGGCCCTCCTCTGGTGGCTCTCGGGTGTTCTGGAAGCTTCATGCAATTCTAAGATGCTGGGCGTTGATTTCGTCCAATTCCGAGAATATTTCCTTACTAGGATTTCTGAAACCAAAAACAGCAGAAAACAGGAACTGGCACTTCGGCATCTCGTCAATAGGTTAGTTCCGGAAAACGCATAAAATCATCATAAAGTGTGAACAAAACATGTAGGTATTGTCATAAAACAAGCATGGAACATAAGAAATTATCGATACGTCAGAGACGTATCATACGCGTATAGCACGCGTCCGTTGGGAACCCCAAGAGGAAGGTGTGATGCGTGCATCGGCAAGTTTTCCCTCAGTAAGAAACCAAGGTTTATCGAACCAGTAGGAGCCAAGAAGCACGTTGAAGGTTGATGGCGGCGGAGTGTAGTGCGGCGCAACACCAGGAATTCCGGCGCCAACGTGGAACCTGCACAACACGACCAAATTACTTTGCCCCAACATGACAGTGAGGTTGTCAATCTCACCGGCTTGCTGTAACAAAGGATTAGATGTATAGTGTGGATGATGATGTTTGCAGAAAACAGTAAGAACGAGTATTGCGGTAGATTGTATTCGATGTAAAAGAATGGACCGGGGTCCACAGTTCACTAGTGGTGTCTCTCCCATAAGAAATAGCATGTTGGGTGAACAAATTACAGTTGGGCAATTGACAAATAAAGATGGCATGACAATGCACATACATATTATGATGAGTAGTGTGCAATTCAATTGGGCATTACGACAAAGTACATAGACCGCTATCCAGCATGCATCTATGCCTAAAAAGTCCACCTTCAGGTTATCATCCGAACCCCTTCCAATATTAAGTTGCAAACAACAGACAATTGCATTAAGTATGGTGCGTAATGTAATCAACACAAATATCCTTAGACATAGCATTGATGTTTTATCCCTAGTGGCAACAGCACATCCACAACCTTAGAACTTTCTCGTCTTGTCCTGCAGTTAATGGAGGCATGAACCCACTATCGAGCATAAATACTCCCTCTTGGAGTTACAAGTAATGACTTGGCCAGAGCCTCTACTAACAACGGAGAGCATGCAAGATCATAAACAACACATAGATGATAGATTGATAATCAACATAACATAGCATTCAATATTGATCGGATCCCAACAAACGCAACATGTAGCATTACAAATAGATGATCTTGATCATGTTAGGCAGCTCACAAGATCCGACAATGATAGCACAATGAGGAGAAGACAACCATCTAGCTACTGCTATGGACCCATAGTCCAGGGGTGAACTACTCACACATCACTCCGGAGGCGACCATGGCGGTGAAGAGTCCTCCGGGAGATGATTCCCCTCTCCGGCAGGGTGCCGGAGGCGATCTCCTGAATCCCTCGAGATGGGATTGGCGGCGGCGGCGTCTCTGGAAGGTTTTCCGTATCGTGGCTCTCTGTACTGGAGTTATTATCGATGAAGGCTTATGTAGGCGGAAGGGTAGGTCAGGGGGCGACGCGAGGGGCCCACACAACAGGGCCGCGCGGCCAGGGGGTGGGCCGCGCCGCCCTGGCGTGTCGCCGCCTCGTCGCCCCACTTCGTTTCCCTTTCGGACTTCTGGAAGCTTCGTGAAAAAATAAGATCCTGGGCGTTGATTTCGTCCAATTCCGAGAATATTTCCTTACTAGGATTTCTGAAACCAAAAACAGCAGAAACAAAGAATCGGCTCTTCGGCATCTCATTAATAGGTTAGTGCCGGAAAATGCATAAATATGACATAAAGTATGTATAAAACATGTGTGTATCATCATAAAACAAGCATGGAACATAAGAAATTATCGATACGTTGGAGACGTATCAGAGATCAATTGTAGTACTTTTCAATAAAGATAGGTTGTCGAACCCACGAGGAGATGGAGGTATTGGTTAGAAAAATAACAAGAAAGCAGTAATAATAAAGTAACGGTTTTGGTGTTTTGGGTATATAGTTTGCAATAAAAATAAAATGCGCAAAGTAAATAGCAAGTAAGTAAATTCTCTTGATGAGATAAAAGCCCAATCCTCTATGCAACAAGAGGACGAGCTCAAGTGTGTGTGCTTATGTGAGACTAAAGTTCCCGAGGACGGCATGGATTCACTAGCATCTGAGTTTTGGACAACATGGTAAATATCTTGTAAAGCTTTATTCAATTAGGGGCGGAGCCTTAGTTAGGTGGAGCCATAAGCATGTGCAAATACACCCTTAATGATGGGTCCTAAAGCCATTTTTATGTGCAAGTATAGAAAATATTAAGACATAAATGTCCCATCATAGCCATAAGATTTAGGATCCCCGACATAGACTCCTCTAATTCAACCCATAGTGTTGGAAGACGATTTCTGCCATTGCAACCCCTCCAACACTAATGCATTACATCAAAGTGCAGCCCTATGAGACCATATAGGTGAAATAATATGCAGTCGATGTTCACATAAAACCATCATAGAACTGTTGGAGATATGCCCAAGAGGTAATAATAAAGTAGTTATTGTTATATATTAGTGTTCATGATAAATGTTTACACCCCATGCTATAATTGTATTAACCGAAAACATTAATACATGTGTGTTATGTAAACAACCAGAGTCCCTAGTAACCTTCTCGTTTAACTAGCTTGTTGATTAATAGATGATCATGGTTTCCTGATCATGAACATTGGATGTTATTGATGTCTACGCCCCCCTCCTTTTCCTGTAGACAGTGTTGGGCCTCCAAGAGCAGAGGTTTGTAGAACAGCAGCAAGTTTCCCCTTAAGTGGATCACCCAAGGTTTATCGAACTCAGGGAGGAAGAGGTCAAAGATATCCCTCTCATGCAACCCTGCAACCACAAAGCAAGAAGTCTCTTGTGTCCCCAACACACCTAATAGGTGCACTAGTTCGGCGAAGAGATAGTGAAATACAGGTGGTATGAATATATAGTAGCAACGGCACGGCACCAGAAAAGTGCTTTGCCCAGGACAGTAAACAAACAGTAGTAACGCAGCAGTAGTAACGCAGTAAAACAGTAAACAAGTAGCGATAGCAGTATTTAGGAACAAGGCCTAGGGATCAGACT
Organism: Lolium perenne; assembly: GCF_019359855.2. Lineage (NCBI taxonomy): Eukaryota > Viridiplantae > Streptophyta > Magnoliopsida > Poales > Poaceae > Lolium > Lolium perenne. The sequence goes on from NC_067247.2 coordinate 68,659,377, forward strand.
TTCACTAGTGGACACTCTCAACATTGATCACATAACAGAATAGATAAATGCATACTATACACTCTTGTTGGATGATGAACACATTGCGTAGGATTACACGAACCCTCAATGCCGGAGTTAACAAGCTCCACAATTCAATGTTCATATTTAAATAACCTTAGAGTGCATGAAAGATCAATATAACTAAACCAAGTACTAACATAGTATGCACACTGTCACCTTCACACTATGTAGGAGGAATAGATCACATCAATACCATCATAGCAATAGTTAACTTCATAATCTACAAGAGATCATAATCATAGCATACGCCAAGTACTAACACGGATGCACACACTGTCACCATTACACCATGCAGGAGGAATAAAACTACTTTAATAACATCACTAGAGTAGCACATAGATGAATAGTGATACAAAACTCATATGAATCTCAATCATGTAAAGCAGCTCATGAGATTATTGTATTGAGGTACATGGGAGAGAGATGAACCACATAGCTACAGCAGAGCCCTCAGCCTCGGGGGTGGATTACTCCCTCCTCATCATGGAGGCAGCGATGGCGGTGAAGACGGCGGTGGAGATGGCTCCGGGGGCAATTCCCCGTCCCGGCAGGGTGCCGGAACAGCGACTTCTGTCCCCCGAATTGGACTTTCGCGATGGCGGCGGCTCTGGATGGTTTTCTCTGTTTCCGTCGAACTGGTCGATGTTTTTAGGTTAGGGACGAATATATAGGCGGAGAGGCGGCGCAAGGAGGCGGCTGGGGCCCCCACACCATAGGCTGGCGCGGCCAGGGGGCCACCCGCGCTGCCTTATGGTGTGGGCCCCCTGCTGCCCGCCTCCGACTCTCCTTCGGTGTTCCGGAAGCTTCCGGGAATTCTAAGACTTTCGGTGTTGATTTCGTCCGATTCCGAAAATATTTCCTTACTAGGATTTCTGAAACCAAAAACAGCGAAAACGACAAAGAATCGGCCTTTCGGCATCTCGTCAATAGGTTAGTTCCGGAAAACGCATAAAAATGATATAAAGTGTGAACAAAGCATGTTGGTATTGTCATAAAACAAGCATGGAACATCAGAAATTATAGATACGTTGGAGACATATCAGCATCCCCAAGCTTAGTTCCTACTCGTCCTCGAGTAGGTAAACGATAAAAGATAATTTCTGAGGTGACATGCTACCAACATAATCTTAATCATACCATTGTAAAGCTTATAAGATGAATGCAGCGATTCGAAACAATGTAAATGCAATGAGTAAACAATTGAATCATATAGCAAAGACTTTTCATGAATAGTACTTTCAAGACAAGCATCAATAAGTCTTGCATAAGAGTTACTCATAAAGCAATAAATTCTTAGTAAAAGGTATTGAAGCAACACAATGGAAGATTAAGTTTCATTGGTTGCTTTCAACTTGTAACATGTATATCTTATGGATAGTTGTCAATGCAAAGCAATATAACAAGTGCAATAAGCAAGTATGTAAGAATCAATGCACAGTTAACACAAGTGTTCGCTTCTTGAGATGGAGAGAAATAGGTGAACTGACTCAACATAAAAGTAAAAGAAAGGTCCTTCAAAGAGGAAAGCATCGATTGCTATATTTGTGCTAGAGCTTTGATTTTGAAAACAAGAAACAATTTTGTCAACGGTAGTAATAAAGCATATGTATCATGTAAATTATATCTTACAAGTTGCAAGCCTCATGCATAGTATACTAATAGTGCCCGCACCTTGTCCTAATTAGCTTGGACTACCGGGATCATTGCAATGCACATGTTTTAACCAAGTGTCGCAATGGGATACCTCTATGCCGCCTGTACAAAGGTCTAAGGAGAAAGCTCGCATTGGATTTCTCGCTATTGATTATTCTCAACTTAGACATCCATACCGGGACAACATAGACAACAGATAATGGACTCCTCTTTTATGCATAAGCATGTAACAACAATTAATTATCTCATTTGAGATTGAGGATATTGTCCAAAACTGAAACTTCCACCATGGATCATGGCTTTAGTTAGCGGCCCAATGTTCTTCTCTAATAATATGCATGCTCTAACCATACGGTGGTAGATCTCTCTTACTTCAGACAAGACGAACATGCATAGCAACTCACATGAAATTCAACAAAAGGTAGTTGATGGCGTCCCCAGTGAACATGGTTATCGCACAACGAGCAACTTAATAAGAGATAAAGTGCATAAGTACATATTCAATACCACAATAGTTTTTAAGCTATTTGTCCCATGAGCTATATATTGTAAAGGCGAATGATGGAAATTTAAAGGTAGCACTCAAGCAATTTACTTTGGAATGGCGGAGAAATACCATGTAGTAGGTAGGTATGGTGGACACAAATGGCATAGTGGTTGGCTCAAGGATTTTGGATGCATGAGAGGTAATCCCTCTCGATACAAGGCTTAGGCTAGCAAGGTTGTTTGAAGCAAACACAAGCATAAACTAGTACATCAAAACTTACATAAAAGACATATTACAAGCATTATAAGACTATACATCGTCTTCCTTGTTGTTCAAACACCTCACTAGAAAATATCTAGACTCTAGAGAAACCACTCATGCAATCCAAATTTTAACAAGCTCTATGTATTTCTTCACTAATAGGTGCAAAGTATATGATGCAAGAGCTTAAACAAGAGCACAACAATTGCCAAGTATCAAGTTATTCAAGACATCATACCAATTACTACATGTAGCATTTTCCGTTTCCAACCATATAACAATTAATGAAGCAGTTTCAACCTTCGCCATGAACATTAAAAGCTAAGAACACATGTGTTCATATGAACCAGCGGAGCGTGTCTCTCTCCCACACAAGCATTTATTAAAACAAAAACAAAAATGAAAACAACAGACGCTCCAAGTAAAGTACATAAGATGTGGCCGAATCTCTACTATTAAAAGCAAACTGGTGAATGCCTGGTGTCACATTTTCAGGATGGACAATAATACCCCCACGTCACAAAGAAAACTCAACTAACAACCATTAGGCGTGGATAACACATTGGCCGGATCCTACACATTCTCAACAACTTTTCAACACGTCCGGATCACACAGCATTTCAACAAACTTCCATTAGGCGTGGATAACACATTGGCCGGATCAGATCCTACACATTCTCAACAACTTTTCAAAAAACCGGATCCTACACATTCTCAACAGCATTTCAACAAACTGGCCGGATCCTACACATTCTCAACAACATTTCAAAAAACATCCCGCCACTGCCGGCCACCAACGTCCAGTATTGACCAAAGTCTGCATCGCCTTCTCCAAAGACCCTGACATAACACTGACCAAAGTCTTCATCGCCTTCTCCAAAGACGCTGCCGGCCACCGTCTTCATCGTTCAAAGGGACCTTGGCCGCCACTGCCTCGCATAAGGAGCCGTCGCTATAACCTCGATTGTCTTCATCGCCCTGACCAAAGTCTTCATCGCCTTCTCCAAAGACGCTGCCGGCCACCGTCTTCATCGAGCAAGGGGACCTTGTCTTCATCGCCCTGACCAAAGTCGCTGCTGGCCACCGTCTTCGTCACTGACGGCCATCATCTTCATCAAAGCAAGGAGAACTTCATCGGATCGGTTCCGTCATCGGTAAATAATGATCAGCCTGGAATCAACTTATAAAATTTGCAGGAGCAAGTTGCTCATGATCAAACAAACGTACAGAGTGTACACATGTAGAGGCGCAGCATTATTTAAGTTATGCAATCAGGTCATATATTTGCTGTTCCAGAAAAGCAAGATGAGATGTGCAACATGGTGTGTACGTGTACACATCAGGTCACTGGTGCTTTCATTTTGTTGCATATTTTAAATGTACAGGCTTGATACGGTCCAACTTCAATCTACCTTTGCAATGCCCTCACACCTCTCTACATCATCAGAATCACACCTTTTGTCAAGCTCACACCTCTCTATATCATCACAAATCATAAGCCCACACAAGCAGTAACAGAAAAGAAAATCGTACTAAGTCAAGTGAATGATTTAAGCACGGAAGATTATTTACACATTAGGGAAATATTTTAAACTCACTTTGCACTCATAAATTTCATGAGAAAATCTGAGAAAATAATCTTGTGTAGAAATAAAAATTAACTGCAACTAAAACGCACGTGCCAAAAATAAGACCATCGGCTTGTTAAAGTTCTGCCCTATCAAATTGTAGAAAAGAAAACGCCTTACCTTTCTTGGAGAAATTTCTGTGTGTGATCTTTGACGCAAATTGGCCTTGCTGTCTCATGAACCTGACCGCAAATAATTCAAGTACAAACAAATAAGTAGACTGCACATTTAATAAGAGAACACAACGGAGTTTTCCTGGTTTTCAAGTTCTGACCTCATCAGTTCTGACAAGTATTTAGGGCCGGATAGAGTAGTAGAATTCCCTGTGACAAACGACATGTCAGTGAGCAAATAAGTTAAATGCCCATGAATTAAACTTCCCAAGGGCTGTAACTATAAGCACTACCGCTGAACTCTAACATCATGCAAAGGCTTATTAAGGCTTTCCATGTTATACAAAGGGATTTTTTTTCTGTATCATTTTGGCTCAACAAAAGATGAAGAGAATTGCCCAGGCCTGATTGTTATGAGCATTGCATGCGGTGACCAGGGACAAGGCCCTCCATGGTCACGAGGGCAAGCCTCGTTACCCCTACTGAAACGGTGAAACCCTAATTCTGTTGTCATCTACTTCCACCTTCACCCAACGTCTGAGCTCACAGCATGTGAAGGGAAATTTATATAGGGGTGCTACTGCTAATCAGGGCATCCTTGTTTCAAATCCTAATGTATATGTAAACTATTAATGCCAGCATCTAGCCTAGACTGAGTTGGATAAGCCCGCGTTCAGTTTGGTCCGAATACAAAATTTAGGTTCTAGCTCATGACAATCACCTCAATTCACCACCTGAAAATGAAGTGCTGTGTGGTTGCATGTCATGTTGTAAAAGAGCTAATTTGTACATCCACGAATCTGCCACTGCATTCTACTCACCCATCTCAATCATTGTGTCATATAACTCCTTCAGGCTTTGTCAGCTTAAGGCATAGAATGGATATTTTCTAGAGCATATGCATTCATGATATTTTTTAGGATTTTGCCATCTAAGAAACATAGGGAAAAACAACCAAAACTTGACTAAGCATTAAGATAAGCTCGCTGGTGTTCGCCGTGGGAGCTACTAAAATATCATCATCAAATACCTAAATGGCTCCGATTTAGAAATCCCAGGCTGGTCTTATCCTCCATGCACAGTAATATTTGATTTCCATAGTAATGCACTGGTTAGATAATTTATTCACTATTTCGTGGATACATTTTCATTGTTCAGGCCCTGATTTTAATTCATGACCTATTTAGATTTTTGTTGCATGCCAATTGGGGTTCAGAACAACTACTGGCTGCAAATATGGTTACTTTCCAAAGTTCAATAAAAACAAGAAAGGGCCTGCAAAACAGATTCCCACGAAAATTGCTAACAGATTTCAGGAATAACTAACTAACAAATCCAAACAACAATAAAAACAAGAAAGGGCCTGCAAAACAGATTCCCACGAAAATTGCTAACAGATTTCAGGAATAACTAACTAACAAATCCAAACAACCCTACAATATTTTCTCCCGAGACCTAAACATATCTCTGTTTCCGTACGAACCTTTTTCTCTCAAGCGACGAATCCTCCAGGCAGCTAGCAATCGCCCACCGGCATCAAGGTACTCCCTCTTCCCCTCTCCACCGGCGTCGATTACCACGCGCGCACCGCACACAATCGAGTCAGCAACGCCGATAATCAGAAGGAGATCCATGGCAGCCGCGGCAAGAAGGAGAGAGCCGCGGGGATGCACCACGGCGAGCCGGTCCAGGTTGGGGCGGACGCGGCGGAGTAGGGGCCGCCTGCGGCCAATGACGATGTGGCTCGGCGCCGGAGGCGGGGCGGCCTGCAGCCGGAACCTTGCCGCGGGAGAGGTGGGGCACTAGGTCTTGCGCGAGGTGGGCGGCGAGGTCGGGCGCGGCGGACGCGGCGGGAGAGGCGAGGAGGTGCAGCGCGAGGGCGCATAGGTGGTGGGCGGCGGGTGCGGCGGTGGAAGGGGAGAGGTCCTTGTGGAGCTGGTGGGTGGCGAGGGGGAGGAGGGAGAGCGAGGCCGGGGAGAGGGAGAGGGAGGCGGCGAGGTAGGCGAGGCGCTTGTGCGGGAGGTGCGGCGAGGCGAGGAGCTCGATGGCCGGGAAGGCGAGCGGGTGGGCGGCGACGGGGGCGAAGTGGAGGGAGGAGAGGTAGGTGAGCTTCTGGAGAGCGGTGGCCTTGGTGGCCGCGTCCGGGGCGCGGATCTCGCGGTGGATCGCGGAGAGCGCGCGGGCGACGGCCGACGACTCGCCGGCGGCGGACTGGTCGGCGCGGAGGGACTTGACGAGGTGCTTCTCCCTGTACGAGATGCTTTTTCCCCCCTGCTCGGTGGGGTGATATAAGGCATTTTCCCCTTTTGCCTTGTTCACGACATGTAACATGTATATAGCCACGTTACGAGATGCTTTTCTCTCCTTTTTTTTAATCCATCCAGTACTGTAGTTAAGCAACCTCGCTTATTGATGTTCTGCTGTTCAGTAACAGGTAGGCTCCAGGATAACAAGCGATCATGTCTACAAATTTTCTCAAATCAATTATGTTTTGACTGTTTTCAGATCGCAAATATTCATCTCTTACAATGTGTATTAACTATTGTAGATCATGGACGGAACTGAGGCAGATACTACAAATGCTTTGAATGAACCTATCGACATAGGTTCAGATACAATGTTGGTGGAAGAGACGAGTTTTACCGAATCAACCAAGGTGATTTTGATTATATTTTTCTGAACACATGTTCCTAGATAAAAAGATCTTTATAATTAATTTCGTTTTTGCAGGTCATGGACAATATAAAAATGGATGTTGATGTTAAAGAAGCCATCACCAAAAGCCTCGAGGCTACCTTGATGAAAGGGACCCTAGACTCACCGACTCTTTCAAATCCAAAGGAGTCATGTCATAATAAACCAAAAAAAGAAAACACAAACATTATCTCAAAAGGTACTTAGTTCCGCCCTTTCCTTTTTGCTATATTACTTTTTATGTAATTAATGTGGCACACTTATATATCTTGCCAGACTATGTCTGCACCGCGGAAGATTTTGTCGTCATTGAATCAATAATGTCTGCACCTAAAAATACCAACTTTGTGGAGATCGGTGATGCATCGCTATCTAATGACCATTTAAAGTGTCTTACATGTGATGACGGATTTCTGCCCGATGATGTAAGTCAACAAGAAATCACTATTTACACAATATGTGTCTATTTTTAATTTAAATGTATTTTATGTGTTCAATTGTAGGTGATAAATGCCTACATATATTGCATGCGTGCATGTGATCATCTGCTTAACAGAGCTGGCGATAAGGTATATATGGATAAAACATACGTCTCCAATATGCTGAAGAAAGACGTAAAAATATATCGTCATATCGTAGAGCAGGCATATATTTATCTAAAGCATGATATGGTCAGAACTAAATCCCTACCTATGCATCTCATTTATTATATTTTTAACATGTGTATACCTACTTATGTAATATTTTATTTTAGATCTTCCTACCGATAAATATCAGTAAGACTCACTGGTATTTAGCGGTCATCAATGCGAAGAAACGCTTGATACAAGTATTAGACTCACTTGGTCCTGGAATGGGTAGAACTGACCTCACGTTTATGGTAAGTTATTTGATTATGATCTCCTCTTGACATTTTACTTTTTCCTCGGTGTTTAATATCTTTTTTCCTCATATAACAGCTCCGAGGACTTGAGAAGCACTTAAAGACTGCATCCCAAAGAAGGGGATTTGACAAAGGTGAAAAGTGGCACGATCTCGATGTCACGACATGGCCAATAGTAGAGCATATCCGAAAACCAGTGCAGACTGATGGGTATGTTGAATCTCTTGAACTTTCGAATGTGAAAATTACGGTGATACAAAAGTAATGTATTTAAAGGTGTGTTTGGATAGTAGTTAAATTAGACCTTACCATTGAGTAACGGATCGTGGAGAAGCTCAGGCACTTCTTTTTTGGTGTATCAGCTCTATGTCTCTTCTATATGGGTACTAACGTAATTTTTTGTTTTTCTAGGTCGTGTGGTGCACGGTAGTTCAGTGACATGAGATAGAAAAAAATATTAACTAAGCAGTTGAGCTACCATGAACCTATGCAAAAAAAAAGTTATTAATCCTCTGATCAAGTAGGTCTGAAAACTCTAAATTGTTTACAAAAAATGTGCGGTTTGCCAGTCTGGAGGATTGGGTAGGTCGAATGATATTTTAGCATCCTCCATTGGTACCAGTAGCATGAAGTATACCGAAAATCTTTCTAGATTAATGATTGTTTTAATATTTTTATGTTGATTTGTCTAGATATAATTCTACTATAACATTTGCTAATTTTGTAGCGCATCGTGCGGGTTGTTCATGTTAAACTTTATGGAATATTGGACAGGCGATATGCTTTCTGACTGCATCACTCAGGTATTATTTTTGTTTAGAGACTGTTAGTAGTATCTTGCATCTTAAATTATTAATTTACAATATCAATGTTTCTTACTACTTTGTAGGAGGATATGAAAGCATTCCGAAGAAAATTAATTGCCATATTGCATGATTCGGAACTAAACAAAATAAGAGGCAGTCCAATATATAATCAATCTAAAGATCAAGAAAATGGATCCGACTCTGATATTACGGAATTGCCAAGCCTAGGTAAAGAACACCAAGGAGATGTAGCCAAAGAAAATATCCAGCTTCCTATTTGCACCTTGTCCACCAAACCACATGAGTTTGTTGACGAGATATGCAAATACATCATGTCCATTGACGATGCAACATGTTTAAAGTAAGCCTCATAAGATATTGATCAAGGGTCGGTACATATTATTATCATATCATTATTCTTATCAATTATTTTGCAGAAAAGAATGGGTGCGAAGCTCCACACCTTATCCACTAGGATTAACTCTAAAGCAAATTCAGGACATACTCAGGATGGACCAGCCAATGGACAAGGATTGTTTCAACATGGCTGTGCGCATAGTGGCATGTGATGAGATACAATTTTTTATAGAGCCTCCCGTGCACAACATGGACTTGAGATTTTGTGTAAGTTATTATAATCGCATATTTATTGTCACTGTTATGGTTCTAAACCTTTTTTTCATTTCAGTCGGCGATACTCCATGGTAGAAAACATCCACTTTGGCTTGTTAAGCCAGATATTAAGGAGTTGGCAACATTTTTTCATAGCTGGCCTGGGATAGACCATAATATATCATCATGCAACATGGTAAGTTAGTCTCTTTTCCATTATTAACATGATTTATGTGTTTTAATGCTCACCACTTGCAGATTCTTTTACCACACGCATTTCTTGGCCACTTCATCTTGTTCACCATCGACAAACATGAGTGTCGTGTATGTATTTTAGACCCATGTTCTGAAACTCTATCAGAAGAGAGGTACCAACTAAAATTACAAAGATGTTCATTCTATCTAAATGATGCTCTTGAGATAGCGCAACCTGGCTGGAATTCCGATATTTATTTCTGGCCACGTAAATATCCTCACAATATCCCAATACCAACAAGCCCCGACAGGTGATTTTTCTCAGTTATCTTTACAAGCAGCTTATTTTATCGTCATTCTAATGACCAAGATAATGATATGTTCCATTTATTTGCAGAAAATTGTTTGGATACTTAGTATTTAGTTTTATGCTTTCATGGGATGGTAAAAGATTTGTTCATCCAGTTTGCAGCGTGAGTACTCTATGTTCACAATCTTATATTTTTTGTGGGAAGAAAACTTCATGTTAACATGATATACCAATTGTGCAGGATGGTTACGAGGTAAGGAAAAAGTTTTTGATACACATACTCAAGTATCTGGCTAATGAAGTTGAAGACAACATTCCTGAGATCGTGCGAGAATACCTTAGACGCGTCAACGGACCATGGCTTTAATAAATAGTGTATTCAGACATTTCTCTTCTATAAAATAAATTGTGCGAAGTGGATCTTTAAATATTTTAAGTATTAAATATTTATTTTATATACTTTAATATTTGCATGCATTATTTACACGTTTATGCATTTGACACTATGTTAAAGGGCCGTGGCGAAGCACGGGCATTCTACTAGTAAAAATATAGTTTCAAGAGAAGGAACCTGATAATTTGTCGATGAAGAAGGGGATGCCTTGGGCATCCCCAAGCTTAGACGCTTGAGTCTTCTTGATATATGCAGGGGTGAACCACCGGGGCATCCCCAAGCTTAGAGCTTTCACTCTCCTTGATCATGTTGTATCATCTCCCTCTCTTGATCCTTGAAAACTTCCTCCACACCAAACTCAAAACAACTCATTAGAGGGTTAGTGCACAATCAAAATATATATGTTCAGAGGTGACATAATCATTCTTAACACTTCTGGACATTGCACAAAGCTACTGAAAGTCAATGGAATCGAAAAATCCATCGAGCATATCAAAACAGGCAATGCGAAATAAAAGGCAAAATCTGTCAAAACAGAACAGTTCGTAAAGACGAATTTTATTGAGGCACCAGACTTGCTCAAATGAAAATGCTCAAATTGAATGAAAGTTGCGTACATATCTGAGGATCACTCACGTAAATTGGCATAATTTTCTGAGTTACCTACAGAGAATTTTGCCCAGATTCGTGACAGCAAAGAAATCTGTTTCTGCGCAGTAATCCAAATCTAGTATGAACTTTTCTATCAACGACTTTACTTGGCACAACAAAACACAAAACTAAGATAAGGAGAGGTTGCTATAGTAGTAAACAACTTCCAAGACACAAATATAAAACAAAGTACTGTAGCAAAATAACACATGGGTTATCTCCCAAGAAGTTCTTTCTTTATAGCCATTAAGATGGGCTCAGCAGTTTTAATGATCCACTCGCAAGAAATAGTACTTGAAGCAAAAGAGAGCTTCAAGAGGCAAATTCAAAACACATTTAAGTCTAACATGCTTCCTATGAAGAGGAATCTTGTACACAAATGAATTCATGAAGAACAAAGTGACAAGCATAAGAGGATAAAACACGAGTAACTTCAAGATTCTCAACATAAAGAGGGGAAACTTAATATTATTAAGATGCATATAACCATACTTCCCTCTCTCATAATAACTTTCAGTAGCATCATTGATGAAATCCACAATATACCCATCACTTAAAACATTCTTATCATGGTTCATATGCATAGAAGTATCATTAATTTTGGCATAAGAAGAGTTCTTCTCATTAATAGTAATTGGAGCAAGATTATTATCAAGAATTTGAACATGGTAAACAAGTTGCATATTAAAAGAATTGTTTTTGGTAATCCAATCATGACTATGACAAGTTTCATAAGGGTAGTTATAACCTATATCATAGCATTCTTTATAATAATCATCAAAGATCGGAGGCACAGTGTCATCATAAGAAATAGAATAGTTATCTTTCACAGTCGGTTTATCTATGACCATACCATCGTTGTTATTAGAAGGAGATGTATCAAACACATAATGATCAGTAGCAAAAGGATTTTCAAACACCTCTTCCCCAAGCTTAGAGCTTTCTATATCATTATGGGAGGAAGCATGGATAGCACTGACACTATGGCAATTATTATCATCATCATTTTCAGAATTAGTTTCCCAGAGATTTGTAATATCAAAAGTAGTGTGCTCATTCAAATCATGATCTCTAATGTATGTAAAGGGCATAGGAAGATCATCATATTTAGATTCATTATCACAATAATCATTAGGAGCAACATACTTACGGTTACTTAGCGTTATCTCATTCATGCGGGGATACGCCGTTACCTCTTTCTTTTTATTCTCCTTCTTCTTCTTCTTCTCTTCCTTCTCCTCATTTCCTTCTTTAGGAGGAAGAGGCTTGAAGGGTGGCTTGTCCGCATAACCTGATTTACTTTTAGAAACAATAGAAGAAACTTGGGAGGATTCCTCCTTTTCATTAATTAGTTCAAAACACATGGTGGTCCTATCATATTTTGGCAAGGTGTCATCTTCTAAAATATTTTGTATGTAAGTATTTGTATGGCTATTATCAATGCAATAAGAAAAACACCCATGCAGGACATCATCAATATCAAGATCACTCATATGTAACAAAGAGATTTTTCTCGACAGTTCTTCACACCCCAAAAATAAAGTAAGTTCATCATGCTGATTAGGAGTAATTTCATCATCACAATACAAATTTGCAGCACTCATTGGGTTCAAATTATCATCGGAGGAGCATTGAAAATTAAAATGACCCACTTCATGGCAAACTTCACAAATAAAAGGATAGAGGGCACAAACTTTTTTACCAAGATCATCTAGAGCCCTAAACCACTTTCTAGTTTTTTCATTAATATGATGGATGCAATATTCATCTTTGACTTGATTAATTCCACAAGGTCTATGCATTCCACAAAAATTAACATGCTTATAAGAAATAGCATTCTTAGGAGTTTGAGCATGCTTATTGCAATAATTAACAACAATTTGATTCTTCATGCAAGCCTCTTTAAAAGGCTCATGATACTTATCAAAATTCTTTTTAGGCAATTCAAAATGAGAAGCAAAGGCTTTATAAAGATTTGCAGCAACTTGAGAGTCAAGACCATAAGTAGCACTCATATTTCGAAATTTATCGGTATCCATAAAAGCTTCAATGCATTCATAATCATAATTTATACCTGACTCTTTACCTTTGTCGTTCTCCCATCCTTCAGCATTCTCCTCAATCCGATCAAGAAGATCCCACCTAGCTTCAACCTCCTTGCTTGTGAAAGATCCCTCCGAACAGGCATCCAGATAGTCCTTGTGTTGTCCTAAAAGTCTCGCATAAAAATTGTTAACAATAACATTACGGGGGAGCTCATGAATGGGACATTTGAGCATTAGTGACTTTAGTCTCCCCCACGCTTGAGAAATACTCTCTCCATCACGAGGATAAAAGTTATAAATATAATTCCTATCAATATGCACTTCATGAGGAGGATAAAATTTAGAATAAAACCGGGGCACAATATCATTCCATTCAAGAGAATCCCCATTATCCAGTAATTTATACCAATGCGCCGCTTTACCAGACAGCGATATAGAGAATAGTTTCTTCCTCACTTCATCCATAGCAATACCTGCACACTTGAATAAACCGCATAATTCATGCAAGAACAATAAATGATCTCCAGGGTGGACAGTTCCATCCCTTGTATAACGGTTATCCATAACGCGTTCAATAATTTTCATAGGTATTTTATACGGAATACTTTCAGCAGGTGGATTTAAAATATCAGAAGCATCATTAGAGTTATCGCATATGGGAGATAAAGCATTATCAGAGTGAAATAGTTCTTCCAAAGCTGAGGAGCAAAAAAGATTATTTTTATATAAACTAGCTTCCCCAAGCTTAGACTTATCCATAGTATTAGCAACAATGGTGTTCAAAGTATTCATGCTAACATGTTCCATGGGTTTTTTAATTTTCGGATCAAACCATCCATGTCTTAAATCTGGAAATAAAGTAAGAAGCTTATTGTTGTCCATTATGCCTAACTAGTGTAAACAAGAAACAAAAAGATGCAATTGCAGGATCTAAAGGAAATAGCTTCGAGTACTTACAACGGCGAAAATAGCTTGGTAGCCAAGATCCGGAGTGTGAGTACCTTTTACCTTTCCTCCCCGGCAACGGCGCCAGAAAATAGCTTGATGTCTACGCCCCCCTCCTTTTCCTGTAGACAGTGTTGGGCCTCCAAGAGCAGAGGTTTGTAGAACAGCAGCAAGTTTTCCCTTAAGTGGATCACCCAAGGTTTATCGAACTCAGGGAGGAAGAGGTCAAAGATATCCCTCTCATGCAACCCTGCAACCACAAAGCAAGAAGTCTCTTGTGTCCCCAACACACCTAATAGGTGCACTAGTTCGGCGAAGAGATAGTGAAATACAGGTGGTATGAATATATAGTAGCAACGGCACGGCACCAGAAAAGTGCTTTGCCCAGGACAGTAAACAAACAGTAGTAACGCAGCAGTAGTAACGCAGTAAAACAGTAAACAAGTAGCGATAGCAGTATTTAGGAACAAGGCCTAGGGATCAGACTTTCACTAGTGGACACTCTCAACATTGATCACATAACAGAATAGATAAATGCATACTCTACACTCTTGTTGGATGATGAACACATTGCGTAGGATTACACGAACCCTCAATGCCGGAGTTAACAAGCTCCACAATTCAATGTTCATATTTAAATAACCTTAGAGTGCATGAAAGATCAATATAACTAAACCAAGTACTAACATAGTATGCACACTGTCACCTTCACACTATGTAGGAGGAATAGATCACATCAATACCATCATAGCAATAGTTAACTTCATAATCTACAAGAGATCATAATCATAGCATACGCCAAGTACTAACACGGATGCACACACTGTCACCATTACACCGTGCAGGAGGAATAAAACTACTTTAATAACATCACTAGAGTAGCACATAGATGAATAGTGATACAAAACTCATATGAATCTCAATCATGTAAAGCAGCTCATGAGATTATTGTATTGAGGTACATGGGAGAGAGATGAACCACATAGCTACAGCAGAGCCCTCAGCCTCGGGGGTGGATTACTCCCTCCTCATCATGGAGGCAGCGTTGGCGGTGAAGATGGCGGTGAAGACGGCGGTGGAGATGGCTCCGGGGGCAATTCCCCGTCCCGGCAGGGTGCCGAAACAGCGACTTCTGTCCCCCGAATTGGACTTTCGCGATGGCGGCGGCTCTGGATGGTTTTCTCTGTTTCCGTCGAACTGGTCGATGTTTTTAGGTCAGGGACGAATATATAGGCGGAGAGGCGGCGCAAGGAGGCGGCTGGGGCCCCCACACCATAGGCTGGCGCGGCCAGGGGGCCACCCGCGCCGCCTTATGGTGTGGGCCCCCTGCTGCCCGCCTCCGACTCTCCTTCGGTGTTCCGGAAGCTTCCGGGAATTCTAAGACTTTCGGTGTTGATTTCGTCCGATTCCGAAAATATTTCCTTACTAGGATTTCTGAAACCAAAAACAGCAGAAAACAAAGAATCGGCCTTTCGGCATCTCGTCAATAGGTTAGTTCCGGAAAACGCATAAAAATGATATAAAGTGTGAACAAAACATGTTGGTATTGTCATAAAACAAGCATGGAACATCAGAAATTATAGATACGTTGGAGACGTATCAGTTATTAATAACAAGATCATATCATTAGGTGAATGATGTGATGGACACACGCCCATAGTAACTATATCATAATATTAAGTCATTAAGTTCAACTTGCTTTAAGCTTTCGATACATAGTAACCTAGTCCGTCGACCATGAGATCATGTAAATCACTTACACTGGATGGGCCCTTTGATTACATGAAACGCCACTGCGTAAATGTGTGGTTATAAAGATGGGATTAAGTATTCGGAAAGTATAAGTTAAGGCATATGGATCAAGAGTGGGATTTGTCCATCTTGATGAAGGATAGATACACTCTGGGCCCTCTCGGTGGAGTGTCGTCTAATTGGCTTGCAAGCATGTGACAAGATCACAAGAGATGACATATCATGATACGAGTAAATAGTACTTATCGGTAACGAGGTTGAACTAGGTATAGAGATACTGATGATCGAACCTCGGATAAGAAAAGTATCGCGCGACAAAGGGAATTGGTATCGTATGTTAATGGTTCAATCGATCACTAAGTCATCGCTGAATGTGTGGGAGCCATTATGGATCTCCAGATCCCGCTATTGGTTATTGATCGGAGAGGAGTCTCGATCATGTCTGCATAGTTCACGAACCGTAGGGTGACACACTTAAGGTTCGATGTTGTTTAAGTAGATATGGAATATGATATGGAGACCGAATGTTGTTCGGAGTCTCGGATAAGATCCAGGACATTACGAGGAGGTCCGGAATGGTCCGAAGAATAAGATTCATATAAGGGAAGTCACCTTCCAAGGTTCGGAAAAATGTCAGTATTTTGACCGAAGCTTCTAGAAAGTTCTAGTGGGCCACCAGTGGGCCCACCACCTTGGGAGGGGCCACATGGGCCAAAGAGGTGTTGCCTAGCCTCAATGGGCTGGGCGCACCATGCCAACCAGCCCAACCCCAAGCAAGCTTAAGGGACAAGTTTCCCATAGCTTAAGGGACAAATTTCCCAAGACTTAAGGGGTAAGTTTCCCCGAAACTTGAGGGTCAAATTTGCCCTCTTTTGTGGGCCGGCCCAAGGAGGAAAAGTAAGGGCCAAGGCATCCCATGGCTTCTCTCTCCCCTATATAAAGAGGGGAGGGGTAAGGGTGCTAAAAAAATAGGCTTGAACGAAGAAACCCTAGCTGCCATCCTCTCTCTATCCTTGCTTCTGTACCGGCTTGGCGAAGCCCTGCGGGAAATCTTCTCCACCACCACCACCATGTCGTCGTGCTGTTGGGATTCTGAGAAGGATCTACTACATCCGCTGCCTGCTGGAACGGAGAGAGGACGTCTTCATCGACACCGTACGTGTGACCGAGTACGGAGGTGCTGCCCGCTTGCAGCACTAGAAAGGACTACATCTCGAACTTGAGTTCAGCAAGAGTACAACTACATCATCCACGAGATTTGATCTTGTTAACACTTAGGATCTTCGAGGGTACATCTCTTATCTATCTCGTTGCTCAAATCTGGTAGATAAGATCTTGGTGGTATTTGTTCTTGCGGTAGAATTTTTTGTTTTCTATGCTACAAACCCCATCAGTGGTATCAGAGCCACGTCTATGCATAGATCTGTTGCACAAGTAGTACACAATGGTTTTGTGGACGTTGATGCTTTTGTTGTAATTTGCTTTTCGTGTACTTTGCATCTTGCGGGGTCGTGGGATGAAGCGGCTGATACGTCCAAAACGTATCTACTTTTCCGAACACTTTTGCTATTGTTTTGCCTCTAATTTGTGTATTTTGGATGCAACTAACACGGACTAACGCTGTTTTCAGCAGAACTGCTCTGGTGTCTCGTTTTTGTGCAGAAATCCAACTTTCAGGAAAATCCTCGGAATTTATGCAAAAGGCCCTATTTTCCCAGAATACTGACGGAGCCAGAAGGACAAGTTAGGTGGAGGCCCGAGGGCCCCACACCATAGGCCGGCGCGGCCCAGGAGGGGCCCGCGCGGCCCTGTGGTGTGGCCCCCTCGGCCGGCCTCCGACGCCCTCCTTCGGACTATATATTGCCTTCGACCTAAAAACGCACGGGGAGAAGTCGAAGTCGCCAGAAAGCCTCCAGAACGCCGCCACATCGCGAAACTCCATCGCGGGAGCCAGAAGTCTCCGTTCTGGCACTCCGCCGGGACGGGGAATTGGAGGAGATCATCGCCATCATCACCGCCAACGCCTCTCCATCAACCAGCCATGCTTCCCCCATCCATGTGTGAGTAATTCCCCCGCTGTAGGCTGAAGGGGATGGTAGGGATTGGATGAGATTGGTCATGTAATAGCATAAGATTGTTAGGGCATAGTGCCTACTGTCCGTAATTGGTACTTTGATGATATTGTTGCAACTTGTTATGCTTAATGCTTGTCACTAGGGCCCGAGTGCCATGATCTGAGATCTGAACATGTTATTGTTTCATCATGATATTCATTGTTTATGGTCTTACCTGCAAGTTGTATACACATGTCGCTGTCCGGAACCGATGGCCCCGAAGTGACAGAAATCGGGACAACCGGAGGGGATGGTAGTGATGTGAGGATCACGTGTGTTCACGGAGTGTCAATGCTTTGCTCCGGTACTCTATTAAAAGGAGTACCTTAATATCCAGTAGATTCCCTTGAGGCCCGGCTGCCACCGGCTGGTAGGACAAAAGATGTTGTGCAAGTTTCTCATTGCGAGCACGTACGACTATAATTGGAACACATGCCTATTGATTGCTTTGTACTTGGACACCGTTTTATTATTATCTGCAAATGCCCTGCTATGATTGTTACATGAGTTTCTCTCATCCATGCAACGCCCGTCATCCGTCCCCTTGCCTACAGTATTTTAATCCTGCTATTTACTAAAATCACTACTGCTGTCTTTGTTACTCTGCTGCTGTTATTTCACTATCGCATCGCTATAAAGCTGTTATTATCGATAAACTCTTGCGAGCAAGTCTGTTTCCAGGTGCAGCTGAATTGACAACTCCGCTGTTAAGGCTTCCAAGTGTTCTTTGTCTCCCCTTGTGTCGAATCAATAAATTGGGTTATACTACCCGCGAAGACTGCTGCGATCCCCTATACTTGTGGGTCATCAAGACTGTTTTCTGGCGCCGTTGCCGGGGAGCATAGCTTTATTTGGAAGTTCACTTGGATTGATATTGTTCGCTGCAAATTCTCCATCATGGGTAAAGCTCGCGATTCTAAAGTCGCCATATTACCATCCACTACAAGAAAAGGTACAACTCTGAGTACCTCTGCTACACTTGATTCACCATCTGTGATAAGTCAACTTGTTTCACCGCCACAAGCTGGTACATCTGCTGAATCTGAAAACTCTCATAATATTGATAATGTTTCTGTTGTGCTTGATGATAGTGGTTCATTGGGATCCTTTCTAGATGCTACAATTGCTAGGTCTAGACAAATTGAAAATGCTGAAACTCCTAATGAAAATGCCACTACACCTGTTGGTTCACCTGAACTTGATTATTCTAGTGATGATCCTGATGAAGATTATGTGGAGCTTAATGATGATTTTATTGATAAATGCAATTCTATTACTGATGCAAGAAACATTAAAAAGTTTCTCGCACAATATACTGTTAGACATAAGCTATCTCCTGATCCTGAATTTGCCACATCTCCTATATGCATTAAGGATAAAGATTATGATTTTTCTCTTGATCTATCTCATATAGCTATTGTAGAGAAAGCACCCTTTTGTGGTACTGAAAAAGAAAGTGCTGTAGAACACATGAATGAACTTTCTTCTATGAGTAGCTTGTTTCTGATGATATCAAGATGCGTACTTACTTTGTCATTAAAATTTTTCCTTTCTCATTAAAGGATGATGCTAAAACTTGGTATAATAATTTGCCTCCTGGTTCTATTAAAAGTCCATCTGATTTGCGTGATGTTTTCTTTCGAAAATACTTTCCTGCTAGTGCTCAACATGCTGCTTTACAGAGAATTTACAGATTTGATCAGGGAGATGAAGAGAAATTGCCTGCGGCATGGGCAAGATTTTGTTCTCTTATCAGAGCTCGACCTGGACATGATTTAGAAAAAAATGATTTACTTGATATATTTTATAGTGGACTAACCATTGAATCTAGAGCATATTTGGATAGTTGTGCCGGTTGTGTTTTCAGGAAAAGAACTCCAGACGAAGCTGAAGAATTATTGGCTAGAATAAGCCGGAATCATGATGATTGGAATACACCTGAACCAACTCCAACGCCAACATTGAAGAAGAGGGGTTTAGTTGAATTGAATGATGATGATATGCGGGAAGCTAAGAAGTCTCTCAAGGAGAAAGGTATTAAATCCGAAGATGTGAAGAATCTACCTCCCATAGAAGATATATGTGAGATAATTCCCCCTTCATCCATGATTGAGGTAAACTCCCTTCAACGCTTTACTAGGGAAGATATTCTGTATTCAAAACCTCCTGCTCAATGCTTAGATGAGTTTGATAATTATATTGTTAAGCAAGAAAATTTTAATATGAGAGTAGAGAATCATCTAATGGAAAATTCTCAAGCTATTAGCAATTTGCATGATATTGTGGAGAGAACCTCCAATGATGTTAAGATGCTTGTTAAACATTTTCAAATGATTCAAACTCAAATTGATCAACTCACTAAAGTGCAAAATGACTTGCTAAATAATAATTCTAAAGAGAAACATGCTTATGAAGTAACAACTAGAGGTGGTGTCTCTACCCAGGATCCTCTATATCCTGAAGGGCATCCCAAAAGAATTGAACAAGATTCTCAACGAATTGAACCTAGTGCTCCTTCTAAGAAGAAAAAGAAGAAGAAACATAAAAATGTTGTAGAATCCTCTGAACCTGCTAATGATCCTAATAGTATTTCTATTTCCGATGCTGAAACTGAAAGTGGTAATGAACATGATAATGATAATGATAAGAATGATGCTTCTGATAAAGAAGAGGTAGAAGATGAACCTGAAAAGCATGCTAAAAATAAAAAGTATACTAAAGAAGATTTTATTGCTAAGAAACATGGTAATGAAAGAGAACCTTGGGTGCAAAAGCAAATGCCTTTTCCTGCTAAGAAACTAAAATCAAAGGAAGAAGAACACTATAATAAATTTTGTGATTGGATGAAACCTTTATTCTTGCAAATCCCTTTAACTGATGCTATTAAATTGCCTCCTTATTCAAAGTATATGAAAGATATTGTTACTAACAAAAGGAAAATCCCCAATGAGGAAATTTCCACTATGCTTGCTAATTACTCTTTCAATGGCAAGGTTCCGAAGAAATTGGGCGACCCAGGTATACCTAATATTCCTTGTTCTATTAAGAATAATTATGTTAAAACTGCTCTATGTGACTTGGGAGCCGGTGTTAGTGTTATGCCTTTTTCTCTTTATAAGAGACTTTACTTAGATAAGTTGATACCTACTGATATATCTTTGCAAATGGCTGATAAATCTACTGCTATTCCTGTTGGTATATGTGAGGATGTTCCTGTTCAAGTTACTAATAACTGTTTGATATTAACTGATTTTGTTGTGTTGGAAATGCCTGAAGATGATAATATGTCTATTATTCTTGGGAGACCTTTTCTTAACACCGCAGGGGCTGTTATTGATTGCAATAAAGGAAAGGTTACCTTCAATGTTGATGATAAGGAGCATACCGTTTATTTCCCCAAGAAGATTGATAAAGTATGTGGAGTCAATACTATTTCTAATGTGAGAACTATCAAAATTGGAACTATTGATTGTCCTATATATGAGCCTAAAGAAGGTTATCAAAATCTTATAATTGGATCCATATCAATACAATTCAAGGTAACATGATTGATTTGAGGTTTATTTCTTCATATGCTATGTAAAATTTATTCGGTGGCAAGACTTGATCAACGTTGTTAACGAATACCTTTTATATGCATAGAGGAGGTAAACAACATTTCTTTCTTTCTCCACTTGTTTTATTTGCTGTAGCGCTTTTGATTTGCAAAGTTCCTTAGTTAATTAGAGATTTCAAAAAATTTCCTGGCCAGTAATAATAAACTTAATACCCAGAAATGTGCATTTTTCAAAGTTTTCAAAAATTCACAAAAATTATACCGTTGGTCCTATTTTTCGAAGAGGCACCTGGGAGCACCAGAGGATGACCTGTGGGGCACCCCAGGGTGCCACACCACCAGCCGGCGCGGCCAAGGAGGGGGGCGCGCCACCCTGTGGTGTGGGCCCCTCCTTGCCCCACTACTTCATCTCTTTCTCCCAGAATCTTCTCTCTCCCAAAAAAACTCGCACCAGCTTTCTCTCACTCGCGTTTTTGCTCAAGAGCTCAGGATTTTTCGATCTCTTTGCTCAGCCCAGATTTCTGTCTGAAATTTGGCACATTTGCTCTCCGGTATGTGACTCCTCCGATTATCCAAGTAGAATTTTGTTTGGTTAAGTATATCTTGAATATTTTGCTGCTGTAGGTAACATGTTTAGTGAGCTTGCATGCTTGTTCTAAGTTGTATAAACTAGTTTTGATGCATGATTAGCACTCTAGCAAGTTCTTATAGTAGTTCCCCTTGATTATATGTCACCAAATCAAATTTTATATTGTTTGTTGAAAAATTTCAGAAAATGGAATGGAATAGATATCAACTAAACCAACAAGAATTGGAGGTGCAACAAGTCATGAGAGTGAACCGTGAAGAGGGAGTATACCCCTCTTACTACCCGTGCACAGATTTCATGAGAAGCGCAGGAATATTGGAAGATGTTCAGAGTCTAATTTCTCGTGCAGGGTTGAATGATTTTGTTGATGGAGAACCATGACAATATGCAAAATTGACTATGTCAGTTGTGCAGGACTTTAAGTTCAATTGGTCGCGATCTAACCCCATGGTTCAGTATAAGATTTATAATAAAACTGTCAACTTGCCATTCAATGATTTTTGTACAGCAATTAGAGTACCGCAATGGGGATCATGCGAGAAGATAAGGGGATCGCCGCGAGAGCTCTTAAGCCTCTTCGAGATGATTTGTTATGGAAGGAGTTTCTCAGAGGATGGTGGTAAAATCACTAGCATTCAACTCCCAGCTATCCGCTACTTTTCTTATTTCATTACTAAATGCGTTCTTGCTAGAAAGAGTGGTGGTAAACTATCTATCCAGGATTTAGCTTTTCTAGCTGCTGCACTGCAAGGTAGTAAGACTTATAATTTGGGAGCATTGATAGCTTATAGACTTGCTACTAACCGTGAGAAAGGTGGAATTTGTGGAGGTCTCATCGCCTCTCGTTTACTAGCTTTGCATAATGTAGAACCTCATCATCTTGATATTCAACTTTCCATAGAAAAACTTGATATAGTCTCTATGATTAAACATGAATTTGTTTCTGATTCATCTAATTTGGGTAACCTGTTCTACAAGATGACATTTTATAAGAAAGTTTGGAGAATAACTAAGAAAACTGAAAAACTAGTAAGATTGCCTGCGCCTGTTCTATTTAACCTTGATTCCAGGGAGGATTGGTCAGTCACAGAAGGTGCACTGAATGCACTCATAGAGGGAGGAGACCATCATGCAAGAGACAACACGAAGGAGGCCGAGGAACACCTCGACTCATCATCCGATGCAGCAAGTTCCTCGCATCATCATGTTGGGCATGTGGAGCCTCCACGCTTTTCTTCTGCACAGGAACCTTACTATGATTACGCCATGCATTATCCGCCGGCGAGGAACAGCGACCCTCGTTGGGGTTGAACTCCACTTAGGCCAAAAGCCTAAGCTTGGGGGGAGGTATACCGGCATCACTCATTCTTTGCATATTATGGTTGCTGGATACTTGTACATACTTGTTTAGTTTGTTTGAGTGGTTTTCTAATGAGAGGGAGATGATATTTGGGGAAGTGCTGCCTGAAAACAGATTCTGGACTGTTACCGAAAAAATTCTCAAAAATAGCCAGAACAGTATTTTGCGAAGCCAATTTTTGTTATCTAACTTTCATTAGTTGAACACTTTTCGATTTGAGCATTGGAAGAATTTATTAAAAATCGGGTACTGTACTGCTATCAAGTTTGACGAATTTCTGCTGCTTTGTGTTTATGTGACTTTTCTAGTTTGCCGTTTCTTGTTTTTGCTTTGTTTCCTTCCCAAAACACAAAAATACCAAAAATATTTCTGTTGTTTCTCTTCATCATTTGTTTGCTTTGGTTTCTTGCATTTGTTTCGCTTTATTTGGTATTGCTAGTCTGCTATAAGAAAACCCAAAAAGATTTTGCTTTGTTTGCTTGTTTCCTTTTGTTCTTGTTTCTAATTCGAAAACACCAAAAATATTTGCTGTTCTTCTTTGGTTTGTAAAGTTCATCATGAGTTCAATGGTCTTCAGTGGCTGGAGCGTGGTTTTCATTTCATATTATCCAAGCTACACAAGTGAAAGGCAATAATGACGATCTACGACAATTGGATTGTGGTGAGAGGCTGGTATGAACTCTATTTGTTTTCATTTTTGTACATATACTCATCCATGTGAGCATGCTTAGTTGGTTCATGTGAGGTATATGTCATTTGAGAAAGTCTAGTAGTTCATGATCTCTCATGTTTAGCTCCAATTTATTAATATGAGTAGCATGTCATGGATGTTTGCTTGCATTGTTTTATTCATAAGTAGGTATGGCATTGTGGTATCCTCCTCTGAATAATTCATTTATATCGACTTGGCACATGCTCACGCATGCATATGAATGAACCAAAGTCAATTAAGCCTCGATGATTTATATTGCTTCAGAGTTCTTGTATCACTTTTATGCCTCCGTTAATTTATTTTGCCGCAAGCATGATTATGACAGTTACTGCTCTCTTGATTTGTCGCTCCCCAGTCTATTGCTAGCCTTCACTTGTACTGAGCGGGAACGCTGCTCGTGCTTCCAAACACCTGAAAACCAAGTTGTTCCAAAGTGTCCACCATAAATACCTATGCATGGCATTTCAAACCATTCCAAGTAAATTCTCATGCGCTACCTTTAAAACCTTCAAAATGCTTCTCAATTTGTGTTAATGTTTCATAGCTCATGAGGAAGTATGTGGTGTTTAGCTTTCAACCTTGTCATTTACTTTTGACGGACTCTCATATGGACTAGTGGCACATCCGCTTATCCAATAATTTTGCAAAAAGAGCTGGCAATGGGATTCCCAGTCCCGAATTAATTAATCTAAATAGACACTCCTCCATGGTATGTGATTGTTGGACGGCACCCAAAGGATTCGGTTAGCCATGGCTTGTGTAAGCAAAGGTTGGGGGAGTGTCATCATAATAAAACTAAAATAAAAAGGCACTCCTTCATGGTATGGGATTGTTGGCAGGCACCCGAGGATTCGGTTAGCCATGGTTTGTGTAAGAAAGGTTGGAAGGAGTGCCACATAAACATGCAAATAATTCATGGGAGCCGCTCTTGGAAGTCCGGTTGGCGAGGTAGTTGGTGTACCCATTACCATTCGTTGACAACAACAAACACCTCTCAAAATAATTTTACTCCTGTTTTAAAAATGAAAAGCTCTAGCGCATGTTAATCCCTGCTTCCCTCTGCGAAGGGTCAATCTTTTACTTTTGTGTTGTGTCTCCATTCTTTCTTTGAGCACTATCTTGAGAGCACAACTGTCATTCTTAGTATAATATGCTTGTCTCAAAATATGATTGATTGAGGTATAACTTTGATGCTTTTATCTTTGACAATCACTACTTCTAGTCTTTCTATGAACTCCAGAGGTGCCTGGGCATTTATGTTTTGCCGATCAAATACGGGCAAGCGAGATACCACTTTATCATACTCTCTTATGAACATTGCAATCCTGCTTATATACATGATTCATGATGCTTATTATTAACTGTTGGTACCTCTCCATGATTGACATAGCTGTTAGATGATCTTATTTGCATGTATCTCATTATGAACTGCTTAAGTATTAGCCATAGCATGAGAATATATACATCATATGAGCAAATGTGTTCGTGAAAGTTCTTTTATCGCTCAGTTGTTAACTGAATTGCTTGAGGACAAGCAATAAGCTAAGCTTGGGGGGAGTTGATACGTCCAAAACGTATCTACTTTCCCGAACACTTTTGCTATTGTTTTGCCTCTAATTTGTGTATTTTGGATGCAACTAACACGGACTAACGCTGTTTTCAGCAGAACTGCTCTGGTGTCTCGTTTTTGTGCAGAAATCCAACTTTCAGGAAAATCCTCGGAATTTATGCAAAAGGCCCTATTTTCCCAGAATACTGACGGAGCCAGAAGGACAAGTCAGGTGGAGGCCCGAGGGCCCCACACCATAGGCCGGCGCGGCCTAGGAGGGGCCCGCGCGGCCCTGTGGTGTGGCCCCCTCGGCCGGCCTCCGACGCCCTCCTTCGGACTATATATTGCCTTCGACCTAAAAACGCACGGGGAGAAGTCGAAGTCGCCAGAAAGCCTCCAGAACGCCGCCACATCGCGAAACTCCGTCGCGGGAGCCAGAAGTCTCCGTTCTGGCACTCCGCCGGGACGGGGAATTGGAGGAGATCATCGCCATCATCACCGCCAACGCCTCTCCATCAACCAGCCATGCTTCCCCCATCCATGTGTGAGTAATTCCCCCGCTGTAGGCTGAAGGGGATGGTAGGGATTGGATGAGGTTGGTCATGTGATAGCATAAGATTGTTAGGGCATAGTGCCTAGTGTCCGTAATTGGTACTTTGATGATATTGTTGCAACTTGTTATGCTTAATGCTTGTCACTAGGGCCCGAGTGCCATGATCTGAGATCTGAACATGTTATTGTTTCATCATGATATTCATTGTTTATGGTCTTACCTGCAAGTTGTATACACATGTCGCTGTCCGGAACCGATGGCCCCGAAGTGACAGAAATCGGGACAACCGGAGGGGATGGTAGTGATGTGAGGATCACGTGTGTTCACGGAGTGTTAATTCTTTGCTCCGATACTCTATTAAAAGGAGTACCTTAATATCCAGTAGATTCCCTTGAGGCCCGGCTGCCACTGGCTGGTAGGACAAAAGATGTTGTGCAAGTTTCTCATTGCGAGCACGTACGACTATAATTGGAACACATGCCTATTGATTGCTTTGTACTTGGACACCGTTTTATTATTATCTGCAAATGCCCTGCTATGATTGTTACATGAGTTTCTCTCATCCATGCAACGCCCGTCATCCGTCCCCGTGCCTACAGTATTTTAATCCTGCTGTTTACTAAAATCACTACTACTGTCTTTGTTACTCAGCTGCTGTTATTTCACTACTGCTACTGCTATAAAACTGTTACTACTGATAAACTCTTGCGAGCAAGTCTGTTTCCAGGTGCAGCTGAATTGACAACTCCGCTGTTAAGGCTTCCAAGTGTTCTTTGTCTCCCCTTGTGTCGAATCAATAAATTGGGTTATACTACCCGCGAAGACTGCTGCGATCCCCTATACTTGTGGGTCATCAGCGGCCCGGGCTAATCTTACATGACCACGTTCATGATACTTGCTCCACGCTTGAATGCAACTTGTATTGCATAAGTGGCTTTGTGGGTGGCAGTTTCTCACATCATAGTTGAGATCCAATTTATAATCTACACTTGACAACACTTGTATCAGCGTTGTGGTTCTTGTTCGTAGGTAGATCGGATCTTACTCGAAAGCCCCAAACCACGTAAAACATGCAAACACTTTTTAGAGGCGTCTAACTTATTTTTGCAGGGGCATGTGATGTGATATGGTCAATATGTGATTATGTTTATATTTGATGTAAGAGATGATCCTTATTGTAATATGGCAATCGGCAGGAGCCTAATGTTGTCTTTAAATTTATTAAGACATGTGTGTCTATTCACCATGTAATAGCTTTATTTCATTACTATGAGTTAGTAGTTGTGATGGTTGCTATGGATGGTGGACAACCATGAAGCGGCGCCATGGACCTTGGCGCAATGCTGGTAATGATGGAGATCATGCTCATGTGCTTTGAAGATGGATATCAAACGCACAAGCCGAAAAGGCCATATCATATCACATTATCCATGCATGTGATGTTAATCCTTTTACGCATCTTATTTTGCTTAGGTCGCGACGATAGGATTATAAGATGATCCCTCACATTAATATCAAGATAATAAAGTGTTCTCCCCTCGTATGCACCGTTACTAAAGTTTGTCGTTTTGAAGCATCTCGTGATGATCGGATGTGATAGATTCTACGTTCACATATAACGGGTGTAAGCCATGTTACACACGCGGAAATACTTGGGTTTGCTTGACGAGCCTAGCCTGTATAGACATGGCCTCGGAACACAGGAAATCAAAAGATTGAACACGAGTCATATGGATGATATGA
The DNA here is from genome assembly GCF_019359855.2 of Lolium perenne. Lineage (NCBI taxonomy): Eukaryota > Viridiplantae > Streptophyta > Magnoliopsida > Poales > Poaceae > Lolium > Lolium perenne. The sequence goes on from NC_067247.2 coordinate 68,687,045, forward strand.
TCAACATGTTGATATTCACCATTGAAGCTACATCATTTCACGTGATGATCGGACTTGGTGTAGTGAATTTGGATCGTGTGCCACTTAACAACTATGAGGGATGTTGAATTAAGTGGGAGTTCATTAGTAATTAGATTAAAACTTGAACTAATTATCCTGAACATAGTCTGAATTGTATTTTGAATTAATTTTGTAGAATTGTCATCCGTTATCTACCATGCGCTAGTCTTGTAATTGAGATAGAAACACTGTTAAATTTGACAAGTAACTTTACGGACTGGTACTGTTTTGTTAAAGAATCAAGAATTGATTAAGTCCTATTGCAATTTTTGGTAATCCTCAAATTGCTGAACCAGCTAGGGCTGGCCAAAAACACACCTAAATGGGCCTTCCTCCACTTATATGGCCTCTTAAAATCCTCTAAAATACCTAATCCAAAAATACATGGGCCTAGCCCATTAAATAAGGTGACGCAGCACCAAAAATAACTCTTTGGATGAATTTTATGATTGGGTAAATTGTATAATTCATCCAAGCAACGTTGCTTCACTATGATGGCTTCAATGTTCTGAAATCCTCGCTTGCAATGCCATTCTGAATCCTTGCAGGCCTGCTGCCATCTCCATGCAAGTTCCTAATCCAATTTGGCGTCCATGATAGATCCATTCCTAAATAATATAAATACATTTGATTGAGGCATCATCATATTCTCATATATATCAGGAAGGATTCCTAGTAACGAATATACCTGAGATGTGGTTGTATGAGTATTGGTTGTATCTATCATAGAGATTTCCTCATCAGGTGGGCCCACCACCTCGGGAGGGGCCACATGGGCCAAAGAGGTGTTGCCTAGCCTCAATGGTCTGGGCGCACCACGTCAACCAGCCCAACCCCAAGCAAGCTTAAGGGACAAGTTTCCCATAGCTTAAGGGACAAGTTCCCCAAGACTTAAGGGGTAAGTTTCCCCGAAACTTGAGGGTCAACTTTCCCCTCTTTTGTGGGCCGGCCCAAGGAGGAAAAGTAAGGGCCAAGGCATCCCATGGCTGCTCTCTCCCCTATATAAAGAGGGGAGGGGCAAGGGTGCTAAAATAGGCTTGAGCGAAGAAACCCTAGCCGCCATCCTCTCTTTGTCCTTGCTCCTGTACCGGCTTGGCAAAGCCCTGTTGGAAATCTTCTCCACCACCACCACCACGCTGTCGTGATGTTGGGATTCCGAGAAGGATCTACTACATCCGCTCCCCGCTGGAACGGGGAGAGGACGTCTTCATCGACACCGTACGTGTGACCGAGTACGGAGGTGCTACCCGCTTGCAGCACTAGAAAGGTCTACATCTCGAACTTGAGTTCGGCAAGAGTACGACTACATCATCCACGAGATTTGATCTTGTTAACACTTTGGATCTTCGAGGGTACGTTTCTTATCTATCTCGTTGCTCAGATATGGTAGATAAGATCTTGGTGGTATTTGTTCTTACGGTATAAATTTTTGTTTTCTATGCTACGAACCCCATCAAAAACAACATAAAAGATAGAAAATTTGACCAAATACTTATTGCACATCATATAGAATCATAGCCAGATCATCATATGCCCTCGGGAACTTGGGGAACTACTCACACATGACAAACATGATATAGACCAACGACATAATGGTTCCAACGTAATCTGAATATATAATCTCCCCACCAAATAATGATAAAGTACCAATCACGAACATGCGATAGTTGTTCGTCATCAGGCCCAACATCAAGGCTGATTGTGGATATATTCATGTTACTTGCAACGTCTGATTAACATAATTTGTCGTTGCGTGTAAATGACATTTGGGTCCTTTTACATTTTCACAATAGTCAACTCCTCTTCTCTTGTGGCACCGCCTGTACCCTATCTCTCCCGTCCCCTCCCATCTCCCTCTTTCCCCGAACTTCACACGGACCACCAATGTCCTAGTAGCTTGCCAGCCACTACCCATTCCACCACTCACTGCATAAGCCTTGCCTTTTTATCCTTTAAATGTCTAATCCCCAACTGGTGCCTTCATCTTGCAACTCCACTCACGTGCCGCATGTAAAACCTAGTGCCACTCTAGCATACGGCTGTTGAGGTAGCGCAACACCGGTGCCATTCATCATTGTTGTGCTGACCGACGATGGAGGATGACCTCACCATCCTGCCTATCTCCGTTCCAGCTTCGACGAGCAAGCCACGACTGGTCCTGTTGGCATGTGGGGAAGGCCATGGATGCCGGGAGGAGCGACGAGGAGAATTTTGCCTCGCAAATATATATCCTTCCATGTTTCATCTTCTGATGGTTCGCTTGACTTTCAGGTGGATAGATAGATAAAGATTTTGTTCATCTTTAAAATATTAGATATGCAATTATTTCATGTTTTTTGGGTGAAGGGAGCATATGCACCTGGTAGCCGAATGGAATTCCGCTGCACGCGACACATCTCACTACTAGCTTATTATTACCACTCTTTTATACTAGGTATGCAAATGTTGTTTGCATTGTGTAGTTTGAACATTCTTCACCAACATTCAGTTCATTACTCCCTATTTATTTAGGGCCATGAGCTAGAGCTAGGATTCCCCCTTGGGTTAGACCGATGTTAATTCCAGCCTAGGACTCCACGGAGAGGGAGGCCCAACTAGACTGGAGGGTTCAGCCGGGCTTGGAAGGATTCTGGCTAGCTAGGACTACTGATTCCAGCCTAGGTACGTTCGTTGCAACTTCTACTTGGGTGTGGCTACCCAAGGGGTCAAGGAAAATTTTGCTAGGGTTTCCAGCTTCTCACGTAGACGTGTGTCGCCACCGTTGCACTGCCAGATCTATGCGCCTCACTCCGCCACTTGCATCTCTCACCCATTCCTTCATGCATGTGGTGAGCACGGAGCACCAACAGGGAAAGCAACAACCAGGACATCAAGTAGGTGGGCAACCAGGTCGGCAAGCTGGCGGCGGATAGGTGAGCACGGAGACATTGAACCCGTGATATAAAAACCATCAGACCGATACAATAAATATGAAACTATATTGCACGGGGCTTCAGTCCCCCTCCTCGCATGGCTTCTTCTATGCGCTTCAGGCAGCGTCCTCACCACCATCTTAGCCCTGCCAGGCTAGCCGCCATCAACATTAACAACTCGGCCGCACTTCGAGACTCGTTGCATCAGTAAATGCGTTGCCATCGTTTTAAATTTATGATATTTACTCGACTTGGCGATGTTTTCTGATATAGAGTTTGATCGGTTCGAGCGTAACTCCATGCACACTTGCGCGAGAAGAGTAGTTGAGCAAGTATTGTTCAAGATTCAGATTGTTCAACTTCTACAAAACTGTAAGTTTACTTTAGTGTGGCAGACATGGGTGGACCAATACGTACCTGGGACCGGTAAATACCTAACAACTATTTCCCCCATTTCATTTACTATTGGTCCAGTCTTAACTAGATCAAGCCCTTCTCCTTCGCGAGCCACTCTTCTTTGAGATCCCCGTCCACACCCAACTAGCCGCACATCACCACCGGCTTCAACATTTGTCGTATCCACACGAAAAACACATTTTAAATAGGTTAAACATTTTATTATTATTTTTAATTTTTTTCGAACAAAGGAGCTTTATTAGTTACCCATTTTTAATATGCAAATGCACAATTCAATCATCTATCGTTTCTAGGCCCTATTCTTCACGATGTTGCATACCATCTCTTCTATCTTAGTACAAACCCAAAGGCATCATCAGGTAACTGTGTCTAGGTGGCATTAAAGCCAAATATCATGCCCAACATCAAGGCCGACAAGTACATGAGTTGTACTAATACATGTTTCCTATGGGTTTCTAAGATGACATGTTCCTCACTTTATCACATCTTTCATCTTATTCACTACAACATATTAAGCCAATTGCATTTTTTGCTAATTCTTATTTTCGTGGTGGGGGGGGGGGGGCAATAGCCCTCTCCCTTTGGAGCCACCCTTTGGATCCATGGAGATATTGAACCCGTGATACAAAAATCATTAGACCAATACAATAAATATGAAAATATACTGCACCAGGGCATCAATCCCCCTCCACGCGTTGCTTCTCCAGTCCACTTGAGACTCGTGGTTACGATCATTGCAGTCGCGACTGGCCTCACCACCATCGGCATGGACATCTCAGTCACACTTCGAGGTTCCTTATGTTCACTAGTGGATGCACTACAATTTAAAATTTCTGATATTTACTCGACTTGGTGATGCTTTCTGATATAGAGCTCGATCAGTTCGAGCATATATAACTCCATCCACCATTGTGCGACAAGAGTAGTTGAGCAATAATGTTCATTGTTGAAATTCTACAAAACTGCAAGTTCGGTTGATTGTGGATATATTCACGTTACTTGCAACGTCTGGTGAACAATATTTGTCGCTGCGTGTAAATGACATGTGGGTCCTTTTGACAATAGTCAGATGCTCTTCGCTTGTGGCACCGCTTGTGGCACTGATACGTCTCAAACGTATCTATAATTTATTATGTTCCATGCTACTTTTATGACAATACTCACATGTTTTATACATACTTTACATCATTATTATGCATTTTCCGGCACTAACCTATTGACAAGATGCCGAAGCGCAGTTCCTGTTTTCTCTTGTTTTTGGTTTCAGAAATCCTACAAAGGAAATATTCTCAGAATTGGACGAAATCAACGCCAGGGTCTTATTTTTCCACGGAGCTTCCATAAGACCGAAGAGCATACGACGAGGTGGTCAGACCACAGGGCGGCGCGGCCAAGGAGGGACCCGCGCCGACCTGTGGTGTGGGCCCCTCGTGCGCCTCCCGACTCCGCCCTTCCGCCTACTTAAACTCTCCGTCGCGAAAACCCTATTACCGAGAGCCACGATACGGAAAAAGTTCCAGAGACGCCGCCGCCGCCAATCCCATCTCGGGGGATTCAGGAGATCGCCTCCGACACCCTGCCGGAGAGGGGAATCATCTCCCGGAGGACTCTACATCACCATGATCGCCTCCGGACTGATGTGTGAGTAGTTCATCCTTGGACTATGGGTCCATAGCAGTAGCTAGATGGTTGTCTTCTCCTCATTGTGCTATCATGTTAGATCTTGTGAGCTGCCTATCATGATCAAGATCATCTATTTGTAATGCTACATGTTGTGTTTGTTGGGATCCGATGAATATGGAATACTATGTCAAGTTGATTATCAATCTATCATATATGTGTTGTTTATGATCTTGCATGCTCTCCGTTGCTAGTAGAGGCTCTGGCCAAGTTGATACGTGTGACTCCAAGAGGGAGTATTTATGCTCGATAGTGGGTTCATGCCTCCATTGAATCTGGGACAGTGACAGAAAGTTCTAAGGTTACGGATGTGCTATTGCCACTAGGGATAAAACATCAATGCTTTGTCTAAGGATATTTGTGTTGATTACATTACGCACCATACTTAATGCAATTGTCTGTTGTTTGCAACTTAATACTGGAAGGGGTGCGGATGCTAACCCGAAGGTGGACTTTTTGGGCATAGATGCATGCTGGATAGCGGTCTATGTACTTTGTCGTAATGCCCTAAGTAAATCTCATAGTAGTCATCATGATATGTATGTGCATTGTTATGCCCTCTCTATTTGTCAATTGCCCAACTGTAATTTGTTCACCCAACATGCTATTTCTTATTGGAGAGACACCACTAGTGAGCTGTAGACCCCGGTCCATTCTTTTACATCTGAATACAATCTACTGCAATCATTGTTCTCTGTTGCTCTTCGCAAACAAACATCATTTTCCACACCATACATTTAATCCTTTGTTTACAGCAAGCCGGTGAGATTGACAACCTCACTGTTAAGTTGGGGCAAAGTATTTTGATTGCGTTGTGCAGGTTCCACGTTGGCGCCGGAATCCCTGGTGTTGCGCCGCACTACACTCCGTCACCAACAACCTTCACGTGGCCCTTGACTCCTACTGGTTCGATAACCTTGGTTTCTTACTGAGGGAAAACTTGCTGCTGTACGCATCACACCTTCCTCTTGGGGTTCCCAACGGACGTGTGCTTCACGCGTTATCAGGCACCACTTGTACCCTCTCTCCATCTCTTGTCCCCTCCCATCTCCCTCTCTCCCACAGCTTCGCCGCTGACCACCAACGTCCTAGTAGCTCGCCAGCCACTACCCATTCCACCACTCGATGCAGAAGCCTCCCCAGTTTATCCCAGATCAAATCCCCAACTGTTGCCTTCATCCTGCAACTCCACTCACGCCGCCGCATGTAAAACCTAGCGCCACTCCTGCATACGATTATCGACCACGAACCACCACGACCTTGTGCAACTTCTATTGCTCCTCCCAGAACCGTGCCGATAGCGCAACACCGGTGCCACTCCTCATCGTTGTGCTGACCGGCGATGGAGGACAACCTCACCATCCTGCCTATCTCCGGACAAGCTTCGACGAGCGAGCCACGACTAGTCCTGTTGGCATGTGGGGAAGGTCATGGACGCCGAGAGGAGTAACGAGGAGAATTTTTCCTCGCAAATATATATCCTTCTATGTTTCATCTTTTGATGGTTTGCCTGACTTTCAGGTGACGTGGGCATTACCCTTCGAGTAACCAGCGTTGCCCTATCCGGTATTGACTAATTGGAGGCCCATGAAGATACCTGAAGGCGTGATGGGCCTCTAGGTCGGCGCACTAGAAGATTCCTTGACGTGCAAGACAAGGGAGCGAACAAACAAGGAAAGATTGGATCTAAACTACTGTAAATCTAGTCGTGTTCGGTTAGACCCCTTGAGACCCGGCCTCCTATATAAAGGCTAGGAGAGGGGCTGCCGAGGGACACGATCAATCTTAGCAATCTTAGCCAGGAAAAGCTTAGAGCTAGGTAACCCTAGCAATAGCAATCTCGACTAGATCTCAGCCGAACTATTTGGCACCCCATTGTAACCCATTGTCTTCATAATCAAAGAACAGACAGGCAGGACGTAAGGGTTTTACCTCATCGAGGGCCCCAAACCTGGGTAAATTGCTCTCCCCGCTTGTCTGAAAACCGATGTCTCGAGTCAGCCAACAGGATTCCGTCAACCCTAAGCCCCTATCGGAGGGCATTGGCGAGGAGTACCCTCGACAATTGGCGCCGTCTGTGGGAACCCTGTCGGCGCAAGATCGGGCATCGGCTGAACCCGTCATGTCATCAGTAGCTTCATCAGCACCATCATCGCCTCATCTGGGAAGCCCGATCCGTTTTGGCTCCTACGAATTCACCCCGCACAGCGAATCATCCCGCTCGACCTTCTCTGGTCTACAAGGCAACATGGAGATGGCTTTCGGGAGCGTCCACTACAACGTCAACTCAGAAGGAATTCTTCGGTTGCTGGAATCCCCTATCTCCAGATCGACGAGTCCAAGCGCATCGTCGACACCCGACCTCTCGGCTGGCCTGACAAGCCCGTCGAGTCCGTCCGCGCCATCGACTCCTCGTTCGGTATCTTCCATGTCGGTTGGATCTGATGACCCCGTGCCCTCGGAGCTGACCTCGTATTACTGCATGAACTGCGACACCAGGCATGGACTAGGGTCAAGCGACACGCCATTCATCTGCAACGCCTACTATTCATCGGGAGAGGACAGCATCGGCAGCGTCGCCCGAGGAGACACCCGAAGAGTGGCGCCCCTCCAAGTTTACGTCGCTAACAGGGGAGACGGAGATCGCACCCCCCGATCCAGCAGGCGGGCTAGTTTTGAGAATAGCGCCAGCAATGACAATAGCGACCACACAATTACGGAAGAGGAGTGGGCGGCGGCCAAGGCAGCCGCACTCAACAACACACCGCTTTCGGCGGGAACCACGGTTGGCACACTCAATGCTTACCGCTCCATATTGGAGAAAAATCGGGAGCGCCTGTCTAAGGAGCAAGCCACCCTCGAGAAACTCCTATCTGCGGCAGACCGATCCAGCGAGCAACGAAGGGGCTCGCAGGGGAGTGCCTCTCGAAGTACCCACGGAGGAGGCAAGCATCGATCGAGACTGTCCAAGCTTTCAGAGGATGATGCAAGGGAGATAACATCAAACCTGACCAAGTCTTTTATAACCACGGACACCGCGGGCATGCCACGGCCAAAAACCGTTGCGGGAGCAACAGCCAACCTCGCAGCATACCTCATTAACCAGCGTCCCGAAGGATCCATGGCTCAGGCCCACCGTGGCGCTTTGGAAAGTCTTGCGATACTAGGACATAATCTAGTTCCACCGAAAGAGAAGACCCTGCAGGCCAGCGGGTCAAAGCATCGCACAAAAGCCGCTCGGGACGAAATCACACAGAGCAGGATCGACAAAGCAAGGCGGCGACGCGCCATCAGAGAAGAACTTGAGAGTGATTCTTCGGACGAGACCCAGGAGAACGACGGCGAGCTTAGAGGAGCCGATTGTTTGAGCTACAAAATTCGGGAGGCGATGCCACCCAAGAAGTTCAAACCTACACCTACTGACGCCGCCAAATATGATGGACAGCAGGAGCCAAGATCCTGGATAGAGGACTATCTGCAGACAGTAATTCTGCAAAAAAGGAATCAGATAGCAGCAATGCAATGCCTGCAGCTTTACCTAAAGGACTCAACACGAGCCTGGCTCAGAGGGCTGCCGAAGGGTTCCATCAAGTCATGGGATGACCTAGTAGAAGCTTTTGTCGCTAACTTTCAAGCAACCTACAAAAGGCCCGTCGGGATCGAGGAGTTACGGCACTGTCAGCAAAAGCAGAAGGAGTTGATGCGCGCATATATCGGGAGGTTCACCAAACTCCTGAATGCTGCGGAAGACGTATCTGTCGACAGAGCAATCGACGCTTTTAGTGATGGCATCCGACGTGAAAGCTATATAGAAGAACTTGGGCGCAAGAAGCCGAAAACCATAACCAAGTTGATGGAAATCGCCAACAGTTGGGCCGATGGTGAAGACAACGTCCGAAAGCCACGACAGCGCAGTGACGACGAAGAGGATGACCAGCCGAAGCATGATTCGGGTGGTCGAAGGGATCGGAACAAGAGAAGGAAGAACCGCAGTTACGATGACAATAACTTGGTGGCCGCAGGTTACTCTGATCGGCAGGATGATCGGTACGACAACAGGCGAGACGATCGGCAGGACGGTAATCGGAACGACTCTGGGAACCGTGGCAACTATAAACCACGACCACAGAGAACTCCCGAATTACCTTACGCTGAACAGATCAACGCCCCTTGCTACCTGCATTCATATACCGATTCAAAAGATGGTAAAGTAAAGTCTAGCCACCTGCTCAGGGACTGTCGGCAGTTCCTCGATATGCATAAACTCATCCAGCAGGCAGGCCAGCAACAGCTACCACCACCACCGCCACCCCCATCACAACATCAAGTCCAGCAAGCTCAACCTCATCAACCCAGCGAGGCGTTTCCACCACCACGTGGGCAAATGAGTATGATCCACAGGACAGGCGTTTCAAGGAGAGAGATGAAGAAGCTCACCCGAGAAATTAACCTGGCAGAAAGTGTTATGGCGAACATTCCTGAATATGTCGAGTGGTCATCTCAGAAAATCACGTTCAGTCGAATGGACCACCAGATGACTATACCAAAACCAGGGCACGCCGCCCTAGTGGTCGAAGCACAGATAGGAGGGTTCAAGATGAGCAAAGTCTTTATGGATGGAGGAAGTGGACTCAACCTGATATTCCTTGACACAATTCAAAGTATGGGGATCACCATGAGAATGTTGGAAGACTCAGACACCCGCTTCCATGGGATACTCCCTACTTCGCCAGCACATTCTCTAGGCAAAGCATACCTGAACGTCATCTTCGGCAAACCCGACAATTTCAGGAAGGAAAAGATCAAGTTTGAAGTCGTGAACTGGGAATCACAGTACCACGCCATACTCGGGAGACCAGCTTACGCCAAGTTCATGGCTGTGCCGCACTATGCATACCTAGAGCTGAAGATGCCAGGGAACAATGGGACAAACATCACAGTCTACGGAAGCTTCTCGCGCTCGGACAATTGTGATCGTGACTTTCAAAGGATTGCTGCAAAATTTGGGCCACGGCGAGAGACTGTCGACCCCCCGCCCAAGTTGACGATACAAGAAATCAAGGAGGAAAAACTCGACAGGGAAATCAAGAAGAAGCCAGCTCCCAAAGCCCCAGCAGCAATAGCATTGGCGGAAAAAGTTTCGGCAGAAGATGTAGGAGGTGGCATGATGTTAACAATCGCTGCCCAGGCATCTGGCGAAATCAACAGCCAAGAAAGAACCACCAAAGATGATTTAAGAAATCGGAAGATGCTTCTGAAGAAGAGAAGAACCCCTTCCTTGATAAAACACTCCCTTAGTTTTTAAATTTTTCCCTTTACTTTATACAGGGCCTCTTGTTTTCGCCCTCTAGTTTCGTATTTACCCTATCAATAAGCACTTAAGTTTCGATTCTTGTTAAAGTATTGTAGTAATCTAAAGCGTCTATGACCGTGCTGCCGCCAAGTAACGACGTAACGTAACGCACGGCAGAAGATAGCGCCCAGGGCAAAAGCCTCTACAAGCACTGCAAAGAAGAATAAGGACATTAATCCTCCCCTCTGCTTCAGATGCCTCTACGAGTGCCGTATGAAGCAAGAGTTTGGAAAACTTACACACAACCCACGCTCGATATTTCACTTATGGAAATATCAGAGAGCAACGGGCTCATCGGCAGAATCATTACACCTGAAATATTTGGGAATGACTGTCGAAATTTACAATCGGTTGAAAGCAAAGTTGCGCATACAACAGGTTTAGCAAAACCTGCAACACGAGCTGATCACTCATAATGATTTGCTGACCAACTAGTACACATACATCCAACGGGCAATTAAGCTTTGCTCCCTTGAATATTTGCCAACGGCATGGTAAAAGTACATATTCATGTATTAACCAGATAAAAAAGTTTCGGCTCAACAATCCTAACACTTGGATGGACTAGCCAATACAATTTACAAAAGTAACTTTACACCTTCACCCTTGCGGAGTTTCCCTTTCCTCAGGTACCTTTGACTCCTCCTCAAGTCTGTCGACAATTATATGGGCAGGTGCTAAAACCTTCGGGTACAACTCTTCAAAATCACCAGTTGCATTGGCGATAGATAACAAGCAAGCTGAAGGATAACAAGCAAGCACAAGGGCAAGTGTACACTTGGCCCCTGCAAAAACTTGAGATCTTACTAGCTCCCGAACCTTCTTGGCATTTCCAAACTCAGACATCAAAGTCAAAAGAGTAGGGGGAACTGCATTTAAAGGAAACATCGTCTTCCAAACTACCATCATAGCCTTATAGCACTTGTCGAAGAACTAGTGGACCTGTTGCACTCGATCCTGAAATTTGACGACAGCCGAGGCCTTCGAGTGTTCCCGCCAGAAAATCTCTTCGGATGAGGAAAGCTGAGTCAAAGCATGCACTCGCTCGTGTATCCGCTTGTTCTCTTCCGCGTGGTTCAAAGCTATGACTGGCAAAAGAATCAGTAAAGACTTAGACAAGAAGTTGCTAGCAAACAGGCAAAAGGATCAGGAAACTTACAGTTTAAACTTTCGGTAGCCTTATGCAGCTCGCTAAGAATGTACCGCTCCACGTCGGCTGCAATCTCGCTCTTTTTATTGATGATGGCAGCTAATGCATAAGTGTTGCGTAAGTCCTTTTCCATCTGCGTGATCCGGTCCTTCATACGCTGGATCCGATCACTTTCAGGAAGGGCACCCGACGAGTCGTCAACAAACGAGGGCACTAGGAAGACCTGCAGGAAATACCGTTATAAAAGGATGATGGATATGGTACAGCCGAAAATCCAAAATAACTCCCATCGGGAGAAGTGCAAGAAAGTGATATCATAACAAAAGTATACTAACAACACTGCTAGCACGGAGTTTATTACAAGCATAAGTTTTGCGGCAGAACAATGTTTCGCATCAGCTCAAGGCACAAGTTTGTTACAAGAATCAAGGGAGTTGGGTCTGAGTCGATAAACTGGGTCCAGCCGACGACTTCCTTGATGAAACCAGTTCAAGGAGCTGACGGGCACAAGTAAGAGCAGACGCCTTAAAGGTGCTCAAATCAACAAGCTGCCCGTCTCGCTCTTTCGGAAGCCCCTTAGTCATTTCCTCGATGTCACCCTTAAAGCCGTAACCCATCATAAGCTGGAAGGCAAGGACAGCACCAAAAGTGTGCGATGTACGCTTGAATACCTCGATGACCTCCTTGGTGTCAACCGCAAAGGTATCGATCAGCTGTCCCAAGGTCTTCTTTTGCTTGATCTTGGGGAAGATCATCGAGTGCATCCGCGCCAGGGCACCCTTCCCCTTCACAAGAAGCTCTTGTGTAAGCTGGTGAGAAGCAAGAATCGTTGATACAGCATTCGCTGGGGAGTTATTTGGAACTCTCTCCAGGGCATCGACAGGGATGTTCGCCGCCTCTGCAGTAAAAAGGAAGAAACAAATTCAGTCATTGACAAAAAGTTTGAATCCATAAGTACGTCATTCGACAGAAGTATGTTAGAAATTACCAAGCAAGGCCAAATAAGACTGACGAAGGACTTCATCCTTTTCGGCTGCCCGAACCTCAGCCACCAGCCTGGATGCTTCCTCCTCCTTCAGCTTCTCTTTCAGCCTGACCAGTTCCTCCTTCAGAGAATCAATCTCTTGGCGAGCCGCAGCAGCTATCTTGACTGCGCCATCCAATTTCGAGGAAGAAGATTCGACTTCCTCTTGCAGCCGAGCTTTGTCAGCTTCTAGAGAAGTGAATCGGGAGGCGAAAACCTCCAGAGAAGAAATAACGCCTCACAGGTCCTTAAGGGAGAAAGAAAAAACAATTAAACAAGGCACGCACCAAGAAATCTGTATTGCAATCAGAAGAGGACTTACAGAAAAAGGAGTCGCGGTGGCAACAGTTGGAGAAACATCCTTCCCTTTGGAAAGGGAAGAAGCAGTCGATGCTTGAGCCATGGGGGCAGCCTTAGGAGCCGAAGCTTCGGAAGCCACCACGACCAGCGAGGCAGCATCAGATTTGGCCTTTTTAGGCGGAGGCTCGATAAAGCCCTCGTTGTTGCAAAGGTGAATGGTTGACTATGATTATAAAAGGGGTGTGAAAAGTAAAAAAGGCAAAGTATAACTTTTAGAAAAGGACTACTTACATGTCGAAGAGATCATCTTCATCGGCAAAGCCGCCGGTTGATCTCTTCGCGGGAGAAGCTCTGGCCCCTTCCGCAGCTGCATCAACAAAAGTATCACGATCAGTGTCGACGTTACGCACTGATCCATCTGCGACACAAGTGTTATCGGCTGAGGAGGGAAGGTCAGTGTGGGCAACTTCGAGATCCATCGGATCATTATATTCATCCTCTAGACCTGTTTGCTCGGTGGTGTGAAAATCTACGGGGATTGAGGAGCCTCTCCCCTCAGAAGTATCATCCGGTGAATCACGTGTATTTTCAGAAGCCATGAGGATCTGGCGAAGAAAAATGACAAGTAAGAACATAGGTAATTATGTCGACCAAGAAAAAGGCATAGTAGAGATGTGAAGAAAGAAAAATACCCCTGATGGTGGATGATCAACGTCGAGGGGAGCATAAGAAGAGGTCAACGGAATCGAATCTTCCTGGTTAAAAGAAGTAAGGCGACGGACTTCATCAAGCAACTCCTTTTCTGATAGATCAGCAGCATTAATCATGGTTACATCCTTTGGACCTGAGTACAACCACATTGGGTGACCTCTAGCCATGACTGGCTGGACTCGGCGCTTCAGGAATACTGCTGCCACCTCTGTACCAATCATAGTTTGGCCGTCGGCCTCTTTGATTCGAAGGAATTTGGCAAATAATTCTTCGGCTCAAGCCCTTTCGTCGGCTGAGAGAATATTCTTCCAAGAGTTCTTGGGCTTGGCTTCAGAAACATCAGCATAGCAAGGGAGCCGACACTCGGGTGACGAAGAGTCCTTGACGTAAAACCATTTCAGCCTCCATCCTTGCACGGACTCTCTCATTGGGAAATTAAAGTAATTGACCTCTGAGCGAGCGACAAAACCTACTCCTCCAGTAACAAAGTACCCATTACTACTGCTGTATCTCTTCACATAAAAGATCTTCTTCCATAGCCCAAAATGAGGTTCAATCCCCAGAAACGCCTCGCAAAGGGTGATGAACACAGCAACATGGAGGATTGAGTTGGGGGTAAGTTTGAAAGATCGAGATGTCGCCTAGAGGGGGGGGGGGTGAATAGGCAATTACAAACTCTTGCGGATTTGACTTGTAAGAATGCGGAATTAAACTATCGTTTAGTTTACAAGCACAAACCCTAAATATGCTAAGCTCAACTAAGTGTAACAATAGCAACTAGAGCTAAGCAAGATAGGCACAAGATATATGTAGCACAAGTGATAGCAAGATATATGTACTTCAAGCACGATGGCTATCACAAGGAAAGAGAGCTCGGGTATAGAAATAACCGAGGCACGCGGAGACGAGGATGTATTCCCGTGTTCCCTTGCTTTGCAACAAGGTACGTCACGTTTGGAGGAGTGGAGGTCCCATGAAGGATTCCCCGTGCCACGAAGGCTCACCCTATTCTCCGAACCACACCCATGAAGGATAATGGCCCTTTCCTTATGGTTAGCTTTTCCTCCGCTCCGGAGATGGCAAGCTCCACAACCACTTCACAAGCTCCACGAAGGAGAAGCCCGGGCCCCTTCACAATCTTCCACGAAGAGATCACCGGGACACCAACCAAGCCAACTAGGAGGTCACCCTCCAAGAGTAACAAGCTCACGGTCTCTCACTCGAACAAATCGTGGTGGAGAGCTCAACACTATGCAATGATGCAAAGCAAGAACACCGGAGGTGTTCAAGTCCTTCACACTCAAATCTCACCAAAGCAACGAATGCTAGGATGAGATTGGAGAGGAAGAACAAGGGGGAAAGTCAACCAAAGACTCCAAGATCTAGATCCCAAGAGATTCCCTCACTTAGAGAAGAAACGGTTTGGTGGAAGTGTAGATCTAGATCTCCTCTCTCAAATCCTCAAATATGAGCAAGAACGGTTGGAGGAATCAAGGGAGAGAGCAACTTCTTCAAATGCAACAATGGAGGTGAGAGAAAGGGGAAGAAGTTATTGTCTCAAGGTAGGAGAAAGGTATTTATAGTGGGGGAAGAAGAAATAACCGTTGGGGAAGAAACGGGGTGAAAAACGCATAAAAAGCGACTAAAAAAGGTGCCCAGCCGGTCAGCAGGCCGGCCGACCGGATCCTGGGCCGGAGAGGTCGGTGGCCTGTCCGGTCGGACCGGCCCACCGACCGGGCGCGGTGGTTAGCGCGCTGGGCGGCGGAAAGCCTTAGGCCGCGGGGAAGAGGCCAGGCCGCGTGGGCCTCGGCGCGTGGAGGTGGCCCGGTGCGGAGCCTGGCCGGACCAGAGGTGCACTGGGCTCGCCAACTTCGGACAGGGGCGAGGCCGGTCGGGCCGGGGCGGCTTGAGGCCCGGTTGGTGGAGATGCGGCCCGGTCAGCCATCCGGCCGGACCGGAGATGCACTGGGCTGGCCGGCGCGTGGGCCGGTGGCCGCCCGGTCCGGTTGGCGCCCGGTTCGGACCGGGTGGGCCGGCGAGCGGCCCGGCAGGCCGGGCGGCAACCGGGGCCTTCCCTTTTTTTTTCTTTTCTTTTTCTTTTTCTTCTTTTACCTTTTCTTTAATAACTATTGCTCCCGAACTCCGATTGACATGAAACAAATTCCGTTGGAAAGATAATAACAAATGCCATCCAATAGAAAGTGCAAACTCAAGAAATTGTAGGAGGGGATTTTATCATGAATATAAAAGGGTAGAACCTTATATCATGAATAACCGGTAAAATCGCCCAACCTCGAAAACGCAATAGAAGATGCATGCGAACTCCGTTTTCGATGAACTTGGGCTTGTTGTAAAGCTAGCAACAAGCTCAAGAACCTCACATAGAGAAACACCAAGAAGCAATAAGGATATGCAAAGTATGCAAAGGATTGAGCTCCCTAAGATGATGTGATCAAGTTACCCAACCGAAAGCCCCTCTTAGTAGTGCGGCTATCTATCCTATAATCCGGTCTCCCAACATCCACCTTGAGACCGGTAAAAGGAAAACCTAGCAAGGCCATACCTTTGCCTTGCGCATCCCGCTTGATCTTGATGATAAACCTTCAAGCTTCACTCAAGCCGGAATACCTCACTTGACCAATGTTGCTTCGTGAAGACTCACAAATGCTCCCCCATACACTATGATGGGAAAGCTCCATTGATACACATCTTCACTAGTCCATTATCATCAAATGGACGGTAAGCTTCAAGTATTTGATTCACTTGAGACGCTCATCTTGAACTTGCCCAACTCAACCTTGTATCTTCACATACTCACATAAGATAGAGCATGGCTAATATTGAGTTCCACATAAGAACTCCATCTTCATTTCTTCTTATTGATCATATCACATATATATATCTTCATATCGATGATCTTGATGCCAATACACAAGATATACCTTTATCTTCATGGCATCCATACTTGAATCCAACACATGGAGAGCAAGTAGTACCTATGGAATATTCCTTCATATAAACTCAATGAAAACATTAGTCCATAGGGGTTGTCATTGATTACCAAAACCACACATAGGGGCAATGTACCCTTACAATCTCCCCCATTTTGGTAATTGATGACAACCACAATAAGAGGGTTTATATAATGAATATTAGTGACAAGTACGCAACTTATCCGAGAATAAGTTGTATACAAGAGGTTGTATTTGATATGGTCAAGTAACACAAAGCTACTAGCCCATATCAAAACCGGCTCTACTCACACAACTACAACAAATTCAATGAATGTGAGTAGAACCAATATATATAGAGAAAACTCCCCCACAATGTATGCACGTGTGATGAACATGAATTAATTGCATACATTGTCAAGATTAACCTTTGGGATAGTTTCCACTATATATATACAACCATGCAAGACATATAAATATGGAATGCATGAGAGGCAAAACACTTAAGCACAAACCAAACTTAAGTATAAAACCATTCCCTTAAACCCTCTAAACTTCTCCCCCATTGGCATCGATTGTCAAAATGGGTGAAAAATTTAGAAGGCCAATATAATGTGAGTTCCTCCCCAAAGTGTGCACTTCTCATAATTTGAGTGGAATCAAGTGCACATATCCAATGATGAATACTTGAAGGAAGTCAAACTATATTGAGGATCAAAGATTGCATAAAGATAACATGGTGAAGTGAGCTTCAACAAATAAAGCAAGCAATCAAAGATCCACTTGGACAAACAAAGATATCATGATAAGAGAGATATAGTGCTCTAAAAATAAGAAAGCTCCCCAAGGTTCGTGCACAATTTATAATGTTTGTATTTGAATACAATATGCACAAACATGGAATCCTTACTCCCTATATATATCATTTAGAACACAACAAAGATAAAGAGAATATGCTTATCAAGAACAACTTGAGTCCAACAATTATGAGATATGAGTGCATGAAGAGAAACAAATAAACTAAGCACTCATAAATCTTCTTTACCAATAACACTAAAATCAAAAGGATAAGAAGATAGTTGGCAAAGAACAAGGATATCAAGGTGATGGATTAACGCTCTTATGTATATGAGTTTCTAAAGTGGACAAAGTGATCCATAAAGAAACATGCACACACAAGAGGTTAACAAAAATAGATAAGACAAGATATCCAAGATGAAGTCATAAAATATACCAAAGGATGTTTGCTTAAGAAGCATATATAGCCTATGGCTCCAATTTTCACTTATGGTATATATGAATGAACTTCAACCAAGTTAAACCTCAAAAACATCACAACTAACAATAAGGGAAGTAGAGCTAGTTGGAGTGTTTTGAGAAAGGCAACAAGTATCATAAATATGGATTTATTTCGCAATTTCATCAATATTGCACATAAGAGCTCTTTGAGGAATTGATATGCAATAAATTGCTAGAGGGCATATTTGGGTAGGTGAATCATAAACATGATGTATATATATTCCCAACATATGCATCTTCTCAATTTACTCAAATGTACAATAAAAAGTTTTACTTTTAAAAATGAGTTTTCAAGGACAACATTTTTTTTTTGAAATAAATAACTTCATGCCAAGATACAACCTACAAGAGGTTGGATGCTATATGAGAATGCATGAATAGGATACTTGTTACCGAGATAGCAATGGCTTGATGTAGTAGATAAGAGTTCATCGATCATCCTAGCTTGACTCCAATTCTCATATGGTGACAACACCTTCCTTATAGATGAGACAAGCCTCCATTGCATCTCCAATGTACCTAAAACAATATTCAAGTACATCTTGGTCCCCAAACTTATTGGGTCCAACATGGTTAGACTAACCACAATATATAGGACACACTCCATATAAACATGTGCATATTTAGATGAAGTTTGAATTTCATGCACATCTTAGCCATTTAGGATTTGATGGAGTATATCCTACATAATGGATCAAAAGAAAGCAAGCATGCTACAAGTATAAACAAATTACATATAAGCATGCACCAAAACTTTAAAGATCCAAGAAAGATATACTTTGGACAAAACACCAAAAGAATTAAATAAGGTATAGAGGTGTTACAGAACAAATTTGTTGTCCAAATTATATCTAAGAAGCAAATCTCAAAAGATTTGTTCAACAAAGTTCAACAAATGAACTAAGAAGAAACCATTGAGCATAGAGAATGAAATAAAGCAAACATGCTCAAAGATTTATCTCATTCAAGCTAGTGAAATATGTAAGAAGGAATGAGATAGCAAACTCCCCAAAAGAGCAAGGTTCGAACGAATAAACCAAACCCACTACACTTTTCACAATGGCACAATGTACCGTAAGAAAAAAAAAGGTATGTATTCCAAAACAACCACTTGATATGAATCAAGGGGTTTTATCAAAAGATTTTTCAAAAAGGAACAAGGAAGACATATGGGAGCAACAAAGATTTCTTGGAAATAAAATAAGGAAGTAAGAAACAATCCAAGGTGAAGATGATCCAAAAAATTAACCACATACAAGGTTATCAATTGTCAAAGACAATGAGTATATTGGAAATAATTTCCGGTGGAGTATTGACAATGATAGTAAGGATCAACTTCACAATAAAAGGCATAGGATAAGTATATAGAATTATGCACTATGCACGGATGAAGATTCTTGATAACTTCAACTAGTCACACAATCACGCACGGCAATGATTAGAATAACTTGAAGCAAACGGTGTCCCAAATAAGATATAGAGATATGTATTTGAGGAAAAACTGCACCAAGAATTTCATATTCAAACATGCCACCTAGGAACAAGATAATTAAGAGCATCAACTCTAAGTGGCATAACCTCACATGTTCACATTTTCTAGGCTTGTGATATGCACAAAACATATTACTCCCCCATAATGTGATAAAACATTTCTTCTAAATAAGAGGCAATCTAAAATTCAACTAGAGATGATTAATGGATATTTAGAATTTGAATTTCTCATGAGTATGGCACACCACATAGTGACTAGATAATCTTGCAATATCAATACTAAGTGGTGGTACCCATGTACACACATTTTAAAGGAAGAGAGATGCACAAAGCATATCACTCCCCCAAAATGGGATGTTCCATTAATCACTTCAAAGAGAGTCAAATAAGATATCATCAAGATGCATTAGGCTCAAAACAATACACAAGTATATGATGAGTCAAACAAGCATACTTGAATACACAAGATAGGCAAGTAAGACACAACACATACATACACATATTTGGTACAAAACCAAACATGCAAAGGGGCAAGTAACTTACAATAAACATGAAGAGTTGAAGTATAAGTTACCGCAAAGAGGAACATTGGATATAAGATATAGATGATAATCCATACGACTTGGCTTGGTAAAAATATAATATATGAAGATCCCTTAATTCTTCGTGAAGTAGCCAAGTCTCCAATGCCCTCCACTTGTACCTATTGATCAAGTTTGAGATTGTTGGTCCCCAACCAAGTTGGGTCCTAAGAGGTTAGTCACAATAGGCTTGGCAACCCAAATGGTTCTTTTCTTGAAACCACTTTGAGTTCCAACAAACTTGGCAAACACATTGCCATCCTTATCCTTCCCTAGAGAATAATCATCATCAACAATTATAGGGTTAGATAAGGTACCACCTAAGCAAGAAGAAGCAAAGTGCCCCTTCTCACGGCATAAGTAGCAAGTGTTCCCCTTTCTCTTCTTTATTGATTTCTTCTCTTGGGAAACAATATCTTGATTCTTCTTGGGAAGTGGCCTATCTTCAACTTGAGGTCTAGCATGAGCTTGACCTTTACCTTGTGGCCGTTTCCCTTGTTGTTTCTCACTCAAGTGCTTCTTCTTTTTCTTCAATGGGCATGATCTAACATGATGCCCTTCAACCTTGCACTTGAAGCAAACCAACTTGACCGGATCATCGACTTTATCTTGGCCCTTCTTCTTGTTGCTCTTGCTCTTGGACTTGTTCTTGTTATTGGAGTTGAATCCAAGTCCACTCTTGTCATTGGGGGATTGTTGCACACTTAGCATCTTGTCAAGTGCGGATTTCCCTTCATGACGCTTTTCCAAATCTTTCTTCAAAGAAAGGACTTGGGCCTCGAGCTCTTTGATTTCCTCTACATGGTTAGTAGAAATACAAGTACTAGAGGAAGTGGAAGCTTCATTGTTAGAGCAACAAGGCAAAGCAAGTAATCCAACACAAGGTGTATCACTAGTTTGACTAGATGGATTACAAGAACTAGCACATGGCAATATAGCATTTGTAGTAGAGATTGTGCTAACATCCATATGAGGCTCACAAGATGTTACCTTAGTGATACTTGCCTCATGAGCTAACTTTAGCCCATCATAGGAAATTAGAAGATCATCACGAGAGCTTGAGAGCTTTTTATGACTTTCTTCCAATTCCCTATAATTGCTAGTTAGCAACTCAAGTTGAGCCCTTAGCTCAACATTCTCCTTTAAGGTCGATGCTTCACAAGAATTAGAGTTAGTAGCACAAGCATCATCAATAGATTTTTCATTTTCAAGCTCATAGGATTCAATTTTTTGTGTAAGCATAAAATTAGTATGCTTCTCATCTTTTAGCTCATGCTTGAGGAGAGTGAATCTCATTTCCCCATTTTCAACATGGGACTCCAACTCCACTATGGTTTCCTTATATTTATACAAGGTATCCATAGAGTGTTCGAGATTAGCACGAGCTTCTTTATTACCACGAATAGAAGCATACACCATTGCCATATTATGCACCAAGGTATTATATTCTTCATCATTATCATCATCATCATCATTCTCATCATTAGAGGACGTGTTAGGAGTCAAAGTAGGAGATACCTTTGATCCATATGCCATAAGGCACATGTGCATACCGGAGGATGAAGATGAAGATATTCTTGAATCCTCATTTGAAATCATGTCTTGATCCATAGAGTGTTCGGTTTCCTCTACATTGTTAGTCAACAAACAACTAGAGGAAATATAAGCATTTTGATTATGGGAGCAAGACAAGGTAAGCATATCTTCATGAGATCTATGTAAGCAATTTACACATGATATGCAAGGACTATCAACACAAGCATGTAGGTCATTTTCAATGCTAGATGTGTTTAAGTCCAAAGAGGAAGCATTACAATGGGATAGAGATGAAGAATCATCACTATTGAGCACAATATCAACATTGCAATTTTCCTCACCACTCACCATATCATTACCTCGTGTCTTGCTGCACGTTGGTGAAGTGAAAGAAGATGATAACTCATCACGACCGGAGGTGGAAGCAACTTGGAGCTCTTCATGATGTGAAGGGGAAGAGAGCTCCTCGGAATCACCACCGACCAATTGAGAAGTGGATCCACCAAACATTTCCTTAAGCTTGATCCACATCTCATGAGACGATTTTCGCTTTATATATATCAAGAACCTACGAAAATCGGGTCTCAAAGAGAATAAAAGCTCATTAGATACTTGAGCTTCAAGATGTAAGTTTTTCTCATCCTCTAAAGATAGATTTTGAGAATCCATCGGAGGAGAAAAACCGACATCTAGAAATTGCTCTATATGTGGACACAAGGTCCGAAGCTTACAAAGCAAGCAATTTCTCCACAAAAGATAATTTGTGCCATTAAAGACAATTGTGTCATTGTGCACTATACTAGCCGACATCTTTACTCTCAAGGCGGTGAAGCCTTAAACAATGAGAGACCTTGCTCTGATACCAATTGAAAGATCGAGATGTCGCCTAGAGGGGGGGGGGGTGAATAGGCAATTACAAACTCTTGCGGATTTGACTTGTAAGAATGCGGAATTAAACTATCGTTTAGTTTACAAGCACAAACCCTAAATATGCTAAGCTCAACTAAGTGTAACAATAGCAACTAGAGCTAAGCAAGATAGGCACAAGATATATGTAGCACAAGTGATAGCAAGATATATGTACTTCAAGCACGATGGCTATCACAAGCAAAGAGAGCTCGGGTATAGAAATAACCGAGGCACGCGGAGACGAGGATGTATTCCCGTGTTCCCTTGCTTTGCAACAAGGTACGTCACGTTTGGAGGAGTGGAGGTCCCACGAAGGATTCCCCGCGCCACGAAGGCTCACCCTATTCTCCGAACCACACCCATGAAGGATAATGGCCCTTTCCTTATGGTTAGCTTTTCCTCCGCTCCGGAGATGGCAAGCTCCACAACCACTTCACAAGCTCCACGAAGGAGAAGCCCGGGCCCCTTCACAATCTTCCACGAAGAGATCACCGGGATACCAACCAAGCCAACTAGGAGGTCACCCTCCAAGAGTAACAAGCTCACGGTCTCTCACTCGAACAAATCGTGGTGGAGAGCTCAACACTATGCAATGATGCAAAGCAAGAACACCGGAGGTGTTCAAGTCCTTCACACTCAAATCTCACCAAAGCAACGAATGCTAGGATGAGATTGGAGAGGAAGAACAAGGGGGAAAGTCAACCAAAGACTCCAAGATCTAGATCCCAAGAGATTCCCTCACTTAGAGAAGAAACGGTTTGGTGGAAGTGTAGATCTAGATCTCCTCTCTCAAATCCTCAAATATGAGCAAGAACGGTTAGAGGATTCAAGGGAGAGAGCAACTTCTTCAAATGCAACAATGGAGGTGAGAGAAAGGGGAAGAAGTTATTGTCTCAAGGTAGGAGAAAGGTATTTATAGTGGGGGAAGAAGAAATAACCGTTGGGGAAGAAACGGGGTGAAAAACGCATAAAAAACGACTAAAAAAGGTGCCCAGCCGGTCAGCAGGCCGGCCGACCGGATCCTGGGCCGGAGAGGCCGGTGGCCTATCCGGTCGGACCGGCCCACCGACCGGGCGCGGTGGTTAGCGCGCTGGGTGATACGCGTACAGCACGCGTCCGTTGGGAACCCCAAGAGGAAGGTGTGATGCGTACAGCGGCAAGTTTTCCCTCAGTATGAAACCAAGGTTTATCGAACCAGTAGGAGCCAAGAAGCACGTTGAAGGTTGATGGCGGCGGGATGTAGTGCGGCGCAACACCAGAGATTCCGGTGCCAACGTGGAACCTGCACAACACAACCAAAGTACTTTGCCCCAACGAAACAGCGAGGTTGTCAATCTCACCGGCTTGCTGTAACAAAGGATTAGATGTATAGTGTGGATGATGATTGTTTGCGAAAATGAGAACAAGATTGCAAGAGATTGTATTTCAGTATAGAGAATTGGACCGAGGTCCACAGTTCACTAGAGGTGTCTCTCCCATAAGATAAACAACATGTTGGGTGAACAAATTGCAGTTGGGCAATTGACAAATAAAGAGGGCATGACCATGCACATACATATTATGATGAGTATTGTGAGATTTAATTGGGCATTACGACAAAGTACATAGACCGCTATCCAGCATGCATCTATGCCTAAAAAGTCCACCTTCAGGTTATCATCCGAACCCCCTCCAGTATTAAGTTGCTAACAACAGACAATTGCATTAAGTATTGCGCGTAATGTAATCAGTAACTACGTCCTCGAACATAGCACCAATGTTTTATCCCTAGTGGCAACAGCACATCCATAATCTTAGAGATTTCTGTCACTTCCCCAGATTCACGGAGACATGAACCCACTATCGAGCATAAATACTCCCTCTTGGAGTTACAAGCATCTACTTGGTCAGAGCATCTACTAGTAACGGAGAGCATGCAAGATCATAAACAACACATAGACATAACTTTGATAATCAACATAACAAGTATTCTCTATTCATCGGATCCCAACAAACGCAACATATAGAATTACAGATAGATGATCTTGATCATGTTAGGCAGCTCACAAGATCCGACAATTAAGCACAATGGGGAGAAGACAACCATCTAGCTACTGCTATGGACCCATAGTCCAGGGGTAGACTACTCACACATCACTCCGGAGGCGACCATGGCGGCGTAGAGTCCTCCGGGAGATGATTCCCCTCTCCGGCAGGGTGCCGGAGGCGATCTCCTGAATCCCCCGAGATGGGATTGGCGGTGGCGGCGTCTCAGTAAGGTTTTCCGTATCGTGGCTCTCGGTACTGGGGGTTTCGCGACGGAGGCTTTAAGTAGGCGGAAGGGCAGGTCAGGGGGCCACACGAGGGGCCCACACCATAGGTCGGCGCGGCCAGGGCTTGGGCCACGCCGCCCTATGGTGTCGCCACCTTGTGGCCCCACTTCGTCTTCTCTTCGGTCTTCTGGAAGCTTCGTGGCAAAATAGGACCCTGGGCGTTGATTTCGTCCAATTCCGAGAATATTTCGTTACTAGGATTTACGAAACCAAAAAGCAGAAACAAAGAATCGGCACTTCGGCATCTTGTTAATAGGTTAGTTCCAGAAAATGCACGAATATGACATAAAGTGTGCATAAAACATGTAGATATCATCAATAATGTGGCATGGAACATAAGAAATTATCGATACGTCGGAGACGTATCAGCATCCCCAAGCTTAGTTCTGCTCGTCCCGAGCAGGTAAAACGATAACAAAGATAATTTCTGGAGTGACATGCCATCATAACCTTGATCATACTATTTGTAAAGCATATGTAGTGAATGCAACGATCAAAAGAATGTATATGACATGAGTAAACAAGTGAATCATATAGCAAAGACTTTTCATGAATAGTACTTCAAGACAAGCATCAATAAGTCTTGCATAAGAGTTAACTCATAAAGCAATAATTCATAGTAAAAGTATTGAAGCAACACAAAGGAAGATTAAGTTTCAGCGGTTGCTTTCAACTTATAACATGTATATCTCATGGATATTGTCAACATAGAGTAATATAATAAGTGCAATATGCAAGTATGTAGGAATCAATGCACAGTTCACACAAGTGTTTGCTTCTTGAGGTGGAGAGAAATAGGTGAACTGACTCAACAAAAAGGTAAAAGAATGGTCCTCCATAGAGGAAAAGCATCGATTGCTGTATTTGTGCTAGAGCTTTTATTTTGAAAACATGAAACAATTTTGTCAACGGTAGTAATAAAGCATATGTATCATGTAAATTATATCTTACAAGTTGCAAGCCTCATGCATAGTATACTAATAGTGCCCGCACCTTGTCCTAATTAGCTTGGACTACCGGATCATCGCAATGCACATGTTTTAACCAAGTGTCACAAAGGGGTACCTCTATGCCGCCTGTACAAAGGTCTAAGGAGAAAGCTCGCATTGGATTTCTCGCTATTGATTATTCTCAACTTAGACATCCATACCGGGACAACATAGACAATAGATAATGGACTCCTCTTTTATGCATAAGCATGTGGCAACAATTAATTTTCTCATATGAGATTGAGGATATTGTCCAAAACTGAAACTTCCACCATGGATCATGGCTTTAGTTAGCGGCCCAATGTTCTTCTCTAACAATATGCATGCTTAACCATAAGGTGGTAGATCTCTCTTACTTCAGACAAGACGAACATGCATAGCAACTCACATGAAATTCAACAAAGAGTAGTTGATGGCGTCCCCAGTGAACATGGTTATCGCACAACAAGCAACTTAATAAGAGATAAAGTGCATAAGTACATATTCAATACCACAATAGTTTTTAAGCTATTTGTCCCATGAGCTATATATTGCAAAGGTGAATGATGGAATTTTAAAGGTAGCACTCAAGCAATTTACTTTGGAATGGCGGAGAAATACCATGTAGTGGGTAGGTATGGTGGACACAAATGGCATAGTGGTTGGCTCAAGGATTTTGGATGCATGAGAAGTATTCCCTCTCGATACAAGGTTTAGGCTAGCAAGGCTATTTGAAACAAACACAAGGATGAACCGGTGCAGCAAAACTCACATAAAAGACATATTGAAAACATTATAAGACTCTACACCGTCTTCCTTGTTGTTCAAACTCAATTCTAGAAATTATCTAGACCTTAGAGAGACCAAATATGCAAACCAAATTTTAGCATGCTCTATGTATTTCTTCATTAATGGGGGCAAAGTATATGATGCAAGAGCTTAAACATGAGCACACCAATTGCCAAGTATCACATTATCCAAGACATTATAGCAATTTACTACATGTATCATTTTCCAATTCCAACCATATAACAATTTAACGAAGAAGAAACTTCGCCATGAATACTATGAGTAGAGCCTAAGGACATACTTGTCCATATGCTACAGCGGAGCGTGTCTCTCTCCCACAAAGTGAATGCTAGGATCCATTTTATTCAAACAAAACAAAAACAAAAACAAACCGACGCTCCAAGAAAAGCACATAAGATGTGATGGAATAAAAATATAGTTTCAGGGGAGGAACCTGATAATGTTGTCGATGAAGAAGGGGATGCCTTGGGCATCCCCAAGCTTAGACGCTTGAGTCTTCTTAGAATATGCAGGGGTGAACCACCGGGGCATCCCCAAGCTTAGAGCTTTCACTCTCCTTGATCATATTGTATCACCTCCCTCTCTTGATCCTTGAAAACTTCCTCCACACCAAACTTAGAACAACTCATTAGAGGATTAGTGGACAATAAAAATTAACATGTTAAGAGGTGACATAATCATTCTTAACACTTCTGGACATTGCATAAAGCTACTGGACATTAATGGATCAAAGAAATTCATCCAACATAGCAAAAGAGGCAATGCGAAATAAAAGGCAGAATCTGTCAAAACAGAACAGTTCGTATTGACGGATTTTATCGAGGCACCAGACTTTCTCAAATGAAAATGCTCAAATTGAATGAAAGTTGCGTACATATCTGAGGATCACTCACGTAAATTGGCATAATTTTCTGAGTTACCTACAGAGAATTTTGCCTAGATTCGTGACAGCAAAGAAATCTGTTTCTGCGCAGTAATCCAAATCTAGTATGAACTTTACTATCAACGACTTTACTTGGCACAACAAAACACTAAACTAAGATAAGGAGAGGTTGCTACAGTAGTAAACAACTTCCAAGACACAAAATAAAAACAAAGTACTGTAGTAAAAACCATGGGTTGTCTCCCATAAGCGCTTTTCTTTAACGCCTTTCAGCTAGGCGCAGAAAGTGTGTATCAAGTATTATCAAGAGACGAAGTGTCAACAATAGAATCAAAAGGTAACTTCATTCTCTTTCTAGGGAAGTGTTCCATACCTTTCTTGAGAGGAAATTGATATTTTATATTACCTTCCTTCATATCAATGATAGCACCAACAGTTCGAAGAAAAGGTCTTCCCAATATAATGGGACAAGATGCATTGCATTCAATATCCAAGACAACAAAATCAACGGGGACAAGGTTATTGTTAACGGTAATGCAAACATTATCAACTTTCCCCAAAGGTTTCTTTGTAGAATTACCAGCAAGATTAACATCCAAATAACAATTTTTCAGCGGTGGCAAGTCAAGCATATTATAAATTTTCTTAGGCATAACAGAAATACTTGCACCAAGATCACATAAGGCATTACAATCAAAATCTTTAACCTTCATCTTAATGATGGGCTCCCAACCATCCTCTAGCTTTCTAGTAATAGAGGCTTCGCGCTCTAGTTTCTCTTCTCTAGCTTTTATGAGAGCATTTGTAATATGTTGCGTGAAAGCCAAATTTATAGCACTAGCATTAGGACTTTTAGCAAGTTTTTGCAAGAACTTTATAACTTCAGAGATGTGGCAATCATCAAAATTCAAACCATTATAATCTAAAGCAATGGGATCATCATCCCCAATATTTGAAAAAATTTCAGCAGTTTTATCACAGCGATTTAATGATTTAGCAGTTTCAGGCAGTTTCTCGCGCTTTGCATTAGAAGTGGAAATATTGCTAACACCAATTCTTTTATTATTAATAGTAGGAGGTGCAGCAACATGTGAAGAATCAACATTACTTGTGGTGGTAATAGTCCAAACTTTAGCTACATTCTTCTCTTTAGCTAGTTTTTCATTTTCTTCTCTATCCCACCTAGCACGCAGTTCAGCCATTAATCTTATATTCTCATTAATTCTAACTTGGATGGCATTTGCTGTAGTAACAATTTTATTTTCAATATCCCTATTAGGCATAACTTTCGATTTCAAAAGATCAACATCAGAGGCAAGACTATCAACTTTAGAAGCAAGTATATCAATTTTCCCAAGCTTTTCTTCAACAGATTTGTTAAAGGCAGTTTGTGTACTAATAAATTCTTTAAGCATGGCTTCAAGTTCAGAGGGTGTGTTCCTATTATTGTTGTAAGAATTCCCATAAGAATTACCATAGCCGTTGCCATTATTATAAGGATATGGCCTATAGTTGTTACTAGAATTGTTCCGGTAAGCATTGTTGTTGAAATTATTATTTTTAATGAAGTTTACATCAACATGTTCTTCTTGGGCAACCAATGAAGCTAACGGAACATTATTAGGATCAATATTAGTCCTATCATTCACAAGCATAGATATAATAGCATCAATCTTATTACTCAAGGAAGAGGTTTCTTCGACAGAATTTACCTTCTTACCTTGTGGAGCTCTTTCCGTGTGCCATTCAGAGTTATTGATCATCATATTATCAAGAAGCTTTGTTGCTTCACCAAGAGTGATGGACATAAAGGTTCCTCCAGCAGCTGAATCCAATAAATTCCGCGAAGAAAAATTTAGTCCTGCATAGAAGGTTTGGATGATCATCCAAGTAGTCAGTCCATGGGTTGGGCAATTTTTAACCAGAGATTTCATTCTTTCCCATGCTTGTGCAACATGCTCAGTATCTAATTGTTTAAAATTCATTATGCTACTCCTCAAAGATATAATTTTAGCAGGGGGATAATATCTACCAATAAAAGTATCCTTGCATTTAGTCCATGAATCAATACTATTCTTAGGCAGAGATAGCAACCAATCTTTAGCTCTTCCTCTTAATGAGAAAGGGAACAATTTTAATTTTATAATGTCACCATCTACATCTTTATACTTTTGCATTTCACATAGTTCAACAAAATTATTAAGATGGGCAGCAGCATCATCAGAACTAACACCAGAAAATTGCTCTCGCATAACAAGATTTAGTAAAGCAGGTTTAATTTCAAAGAATTTTGCTGTAGTAGCGGGTGGAGCAATAGGTGTGCATAAGAAATCATTATTATTTGTGGTTGTGAAGTCACACAACTTAGTATTTTCAGGGGTGGCCATTTTAGCAGTAGTAAATAAAGCAAACTAGATAAAGTAAATGCGAGTAACTAATTTTTTTGTGTTTTTGATATAGCAAACAAGATAGCAATTAAAGTAAAACTAGCAACTAATTTTTTTGTGTTTTGATTTAGTGCAGCAAACAAAGTAGTAAATAAAACTAAGCAAGACAAAAACAAAGTAAAGAGATTGGGAAGTGGAGACTCCCCTTGCAGCGTGTCTTGATCTCCCCGGCAACGGCGCCAGAAAAAGAGCTTGATACGCATACAACACGCGTCCGTTGGGAACCCCAAGAGGAAGGTGTGATGCGTACAGCGGCAAGTTTTCCCTCAGTATGAAACCAAGGTTTATCGAACCAGTAGGAGCCAAGAAGCACGTTGAAGGTTGATGGCGGCGGGATGTAGTGCGGCGCAACACCAGAGATTCCGGCGCCAACGTGGAACCTGCACAACACAACCAAAGTACTTTGCCCCAACGAAACAACGAGGTTGTCAATCTCACCGGCTTGCTGTAACAAAGGATTAGATGTATAGTGTGGATGATGATTGTTTGCAGAAAACAGTAGAACAGTATTGCAGTAGATTGTATTTCAGTATAGAGAATTGGACCGGGGTCCACAGTTCACTAGAGGTGTCTCTCCCATAAGATAAACAACATGTTGGGTGAACAAATTACAGTTGGGCAATTGACAAATAAAGAGGGCATGACCATGCACATACATATTATGATGAGTATTGTGAGATTTAATTGGGCATTACGACAAAGTACATAGACCGCTATCCAGCATGCATCTATGCCTAAAAAGTCCACCTTCAGGTTATCATCCGAACCCCCTCCAGTATTAAGTTGCTAACAACAGACAATTGCATTAAGTATTGCGCGTAATGTAATCAGTAACTACGTCCTCGAACATAGCACCAATGTTTTATCCCTAGTGGCAACAGCACATCCATAATCTTAGAGATTTCTGTCACTTCCCCAGATTCACGGAGACATGAACCCACTATCGAGCATAAATACTCCCTCTTGGAGTTACAAGCATCTACTTGGCCAGAGCATCTACTAGTAACGGAGAGCATGCAAGATCATAAACAACACATAGACATAACTTTGATAATCAACATAACAAGTATTCTCTATTCATCGGATCCCAACAAACGCAACATATAGAATTACAGATAGATGGTCTTGATCATGTTAGGCAGCTCACAAGATCCGACAATTAAGCACAATGGGGAGAAGACAACCATCTAGCTACTGCTATGGACCCATAGTCCAGGGGTAGACTACTCACACATCACTCCGGAGGCGACCATGGCGGCATAGAGTCCTCCGGGAGATGATTCCCCTCTCCGGCAGGGTGCCGGAGGCGATCTCCTGAATCCCCCGAGATGGGATTGGCGGCGGCGGCGTCTCAGTAAGGTTTTCCGTATCGTGGCTCTCGGTACTGGGGGTTTCGCGACGGAGGCTTTAAGTAGGCGGAAGGGCAGGTCAGGGGGCCACACGAGGGGCCCACACCATAGGTCGGCACGGCCAGGGCTTGGGTCGCGCCGCCCTATGGTGTCGCCACCTCGTGGCCCCACTTCGTCTTCTCTTCGGTCTTCTGGAAGCTTCGTGGAAAAATAGGACCCTGGACGTTGATTTCGTCCAATTCCGAGAATATTTCGTTACTAGGATTTCTGAAACCAAAAACAGCAGAAAACAACAACTGACACTTCGGCATCTTGTTAATAGGTTAGTTCCAGAAAATGCACGAATATGACATAAAGTGTGCATAAAACATGTAGATATCATCAATAATGTGGCATGGAACATAAGAAATTATCGATACGTCGGAGACGTATCACTGGGCGGCGGAAAGCCTTAGGCCGCGCGGGGAAGAGGCCAGGGCGCGTGGGCCTCGGCGCGTGGAGGCGGCCCGGTGCGGAGCCTGGCTGGACCGGAGGTGCAGCTGGGCCTGCCAGCTTCGGACAGGGGGCGAGGCCGGTCGGGCCGGGGCGGCTTGATGCCCGATTGGTGGAGATGCGGCCCGGTCAGCCATCGGCCGGACCGGAGATGCACTGGCTGGCCGGCGCGTGGGCCGGTGGCCGCCCGGTCCGGTTGGCGCCCGGTTCGGACCGGGTGGGCCGGCGAGCGGCCCGGCAGGCCGGGCGGCAACCGGGGCCTTCCCTTTTTTTTTCTTTTCTTTTTCTTTTTCTTCTTTTACCTTTTCTTTAATAATTATTGCTCCCGAACTCCGATTGACATGAAACAAATTCCGTTGGAAAGATAATAACAAATGACATCCAATAGAAAGTGCAAACTCAAGAAATTGTAGGAGGGGATTTTATCATGAATATAAAAGGGTAGAACCTTATATCATGAATAACCGGTAAAATCGCCCAACCTCGAAAACGCAATAGAAGATGCATGCGAACTCCGTTTTCGATGAACTTGGGCTTGTTGTAAAGCTAGCAGCAAGCTCAAGAACCTCACATAGAGAAACACCAAGAAGCAATAAGGATATGCAAAGTATGCAAAGTATTGAGCTCCCTAAGACGATGTGATCAAGTTACCCAACCGAAAGCCCCTCTTAGTAGTGCGGCTATCTATCCTATAATCCGGTCTCCCAACATCCACCTTGATACAGGTAAAAGGAAAACCTAGCAAGGCCATACATTTGCCTTGCGCATCCCGCTTGATCTTGATGATAAACCTTCAAGCTTCACTCAAGCCGGAATACCTCACTTGACCAATGTTGCTTCGTGAAGACTCACAAATGCTCCCCCATACACTATGATGGGAAAGCTCCATTGATACACATCTTCACTAGTCCATTATCATCAAATGGACGGCAAGCTTCAAGTATGTGATTCACTTGAGACGCTCATCTTGAACTTGCCCAACTCAACCTTGTATCTTCACATACTCACATAAGATAGAGCATGGCTAATATTGAGTTCCACATAAGAACTCCATCTTCATTTCTTCTTATTGATCATATCACATATATATATCTTCATACCGATGATCTTGATGCCAATACACAAGATATACCTTTATCTTCATGGCATCCATACTTGAATCCAACACATGGAGAGCAAGTAGTACCTATGGAATATTCCTTCATATAAACTCAATGAAAACATTAGTCCATAGGGGTTGTCATTGATTACCAAAACCACACATAGGGGCAATGTACCCTTACAAAGTTGCCATAATTGGATTTCGTGCGTCCGCAAGAGATGGAGGAGGAATCCGTGAGTGGGGAGCGAAAGGCCTCGGTGAAGGAAAGATAAGAACATCACAGTAAATCCAGCAGGAGGATCAGGCCGAGAAATCGCACCTGGAAGGATCACATCTCCCGCATCGGAGGATATCAATCCTAGGCTTCGGGATCTCTTCTCGTCACGCTTGGTGACGGTTGATGCTACCCAGTCCCAAGGTTTGACCATTGAGCTTGGCGGTGCTGGCGGCGCCGGAGCTGGGGGAGGGGCGCCCGGAGCGCTCCCCTTCGGAAGAGAAGAGGAGGACTTGGCGGCGGCACCTCCGCTGGTGGAGCTAGTAGCGGCGGCAGGATTCTTCTTCTTCACCATTGTGGGATCTGAGGAAGATTGGAAAAGCTGTGGTGGCGGCGCGACAATGACGAAGGAAGGAAGAAGGGGGAGAATGAGGAGATACTGCGGAACTGTGGAGAAGATTTGGAATTTTTCGCCCTTTGGAGATTTTGAGGAGAAGTTAAGAGCTAAGTAAGCACGTGGCGCTTGAGGAAGGGGAGGAACCGGCGGCCCACTATGCCCACGATTGCGCGAAAATCGAGGAGCCACCTCGATCGTTACGCGTATAGTGGTCAAGCCCTAAAAAAACTGATTGCACAGAGCTAGGGCAAGCCCGTCATGTCAGGACCCGTCAGATCAGCTCGCAGCAGTTACACGTCATCAATGACGTCATAAAAAAAACTAGAGGCACTCGAAGGAAACATGAAAAGTCATCGGATGAAGGACTTGAGTCTACGCATGGATTACAAGCATCCGAACCTAGACTCGGGGGCTACTCCCATCGGGAGCACTGACGTGCACCCGATAAAGAGAAGGCTCGACAGAATAAGCGGTCGAAGGAAGAAGGTTTGAGTCTGTACCCAGACTCGATAATTACTCCCATCGGGAGGACGTGGTGCACACCCGTTAAAAAGTTTTTTGCACTCCAGGATCATGCCCGGGGACTTGATTCTGTGTAGGGTAACGTTGTTTTGCCATCGGCAGTTAACCAACAAAAGTTGGGCACGTTACTCATTATCCTTTGCGTAAAGAAAGTATATCGGATGACCTATGAAGATCCGTGAAAAATTCGGCAGAGGAAAGTATTCGAGTAGAACAACTTGAGTCTACGCACGGATTGCAAGCATCCGTACCTAGACTCGGGGGCTACTCCCATCGGGAGCGCTGACGCGCACCCGATAAAAGAAGGTGAAGCAGATTCAAGATGAACAAGGACAATGAAGGAGAAGAATATCAAGAGAAGACGTGCATTAAGTCTCTACCCGAATTATCTTCGGCTAGACACTCGGGGGCTACTGACGTGGGCATTACCCTTCGAGTAACCAGTGTTGCCCTATCCGGTATTGACTAATTGGAGGCCCATGAAGATACCTGAAGGCGTGATGGGCCTCTAGGTCGGCGCACTAGAAGATTCCTTGACGTGCAAGACAAGGGAGCGAACAAACAAGGAAAGATTGGATCTAAACTACTGTAAATCTAGTCGTATTCGGTTATACCCCTTGAGACCCGGCCTCCTATATAAAGGCTAGGAGAGGGGCTACCGAAGGACACGATCAATCTTAGCAATCTTAGCCAGGAAAAGCTTAGAGCTAGGTAACCCTAGCAATAGCAATCTCGACTAGATCTCAGCCGAACTATTCGGCACCCCATTGTAACCCATTGTCTTCATAATCAAAGAACAGACAGGCAGGACGTAAGGGTTTTACCTCATCGAGGGCCCCGAACCTGGGTAAATTGCTCTCCCCGCTTGTCTGAAAACCGATGTCTCGAGTCAGCCAACAGGATTCCGTCAACCCTAAGCCCCTATCGGAGGGCATTGGCGAGGAGTACCCTCGACATCAGGTGGATAGATAAATATAGATTTTGTTCATCTTTAAAATATTAAATATGCCAATTATTTTATGTTTTTTGGTGAAGGGAGCATATGCACATGGTAGGCGAATTGAATTTTCGCTACACGCGCCACATCTCACTACTAGCTTATTATTATTTCTCTTTTATACCATGTACGAAAATGTTGTTTGCATTGTGTAGTTTGAACATTCTTCACCAACATCGGTTCATTACCCTATTTATTTAGGGCCATGAGCTAGAGCTAGAATTTCCCTCGTGGACCGGCCAGCGATTAGACCGATGTTAATTCCAGCCTAGGACTCTACGGAGAGGGAGGCTCAACTGGGCTGGAGGGTTTGGTCGGGCTTGGAAGGATTTTGTCTAGCGGGGACCTGGTGATTCCAGCCCACGTACATTCGATGCAACTTCTACTTGGGCGTGGCTACCCAAGGGTCAAGGAAACTTTTGCTAGGGTTTCCAGCTTCTCACGCAGACGTGTGTCGCCACTGTTTCACTGCCAAATCTATGTGCCTCGCTCCGCCACTTGCCTCTCTCACACATTCCTTCATGATGTGGTGAGCACGAAGCACCAGCAGGGAAGCAGCAACCATGACATCAAGTAGGCGGGCAACCAGGTCGGCAAGCTGGCGGCGGATAGGTGAGCACGAATACATTGAACCCGTGATATAAAAATCATTAGATCAATACAATAAATATGAAACTATATTGCACTGGGCTTCAGTCCCCCTACTCAGATGGCTTCTTCTATCCACTTGAGGTAGCGTCCTCATCACCATCTCAGCCACTGCCAGGCTGGCCGCCATCAATGTTGACAGCTCAACTATACTTCGAGACTCCTCGTATCCAGCAGCAAATGCGCTGCCATCGTTTCAAATTTATGATATTTACTCGACTTGGTTATGTTATCTGATATAGAGTTTGATCAGTTCGAGCGTAACTCCATGCACATTTGTGCGAGAAGAGTAGTTGAGCAAGTATTGTTCAAGATTCAGATTGTTCAAATTCTACAAAACTGTAAGTTTACTTGATTGTGCCAGACATGGGTGGACCAACAAGTACCTAGGACCGGAAAATACTTGACATGTTGGATCATCTATTTCCCCCTTTTCATTACTATTGGTCTGCCATCTTAACTAGATCAAGCCCTTCTCCTTCGCGAGCCACTCTTCTTTGAGATCCCCGTCGACACCGAACTAACCCCACATCGCCACCGGCTTCAACATTTGTCGTATCCACACGAAAAACACATTTTAAACAGGTTAAACATTTTTTTTTTGCGAACCAAGGAGCTTTATTAGTTACTCATGACTATTACAATCTTTCTCAGGAATAGTAGCTAAAAATTGTGGTATATAGTTTAACCACCTGCATCTCCTTCTCACACTAGAAACTTAGGGTGTGTTTGGTAGCCCGGGTCAATTGAGAATTACTTTCTCTCTTCATACATGATGACCCTAGCTAAGTTGAGCTAGGATGAGATGTTGTTTGGTGGCACATGTATGAGATAAGATAAGATGTTGTTTGGTAGCACATGTATCACATGAGATGGTAAGGACATCACGGCAATTGATTTCAGCACTAATTCAATATTTAAACTAAGTTAATACTATATCTATATAAAATACACACTAAATCCATATTATATAAAATTCACACTGGTTTACTATTATGTATTTATACACAGCATTTCTACAAACAGGGACATTTTTGCAAAAAGGTCCTTGGAAAAAGTATAGCAAAAGCAATCGGGTCCAAAATCGGATCTGGAGGAGGCCCTGCCGGCGCGGCGTCGGCCCCGCCGGCGCGACGACGGAACTGGCGGCGCGAGGCGGCTCTGCTGGGCAGTTGTGGCGGCGCGGCGTCGGCTCTACCGGCGAGAGGCGGCTCTGCTTGGCGGCGCGAGGAGGCCCTGTTGGGCGGCGCGAGGAGGCTCTTCCGGCGGCGAGGCTCGGTCTTGGCGGGAGGGGAAGCGCGGATGCGGCGGCCAGTGGACGGAAGGCGCGGCGCCGGCGTCAGTCAACGCTCGGGAGGCACGGGAGGCGCGGCGGCCAGCGCTCACGAGAGATGTGCGGAGAGAAAATGGCATCTTTTTTTTTCGGGGATGGAAGTCTGGGCCTCTGCGAGGTGTGCGGGTGGGCAATTTTGCGGGATGCACTCAGCCAAGCTGAGTTGTCAAGCTCGATTTGAGCTTCACAACCGGACCTGGCTGAGGAGCCTTTTCCGTATGAGGTGGGATAGTTGAGATGGATTGACACGGGCTAACAAACACATGTTTGTCCATAAATCTCTGTTGAGATGAGAGTTTCTGAGTTGGCCCACGCTACCAAACACACCCTTACTAGCTATGCTACGAGCTGCTAGAGACGCAAGCCTACTCAGGTGAGATATTTACACGTTCGAACATTATCTGAAGAAAAGACATATAGGTGGCAACACAGTCACTTTCCCATGAAACCATATATACCCACATAAAACATGTAGACGCACTTCCTATCTCTTTTCCCATTTAATTAAAAAATGTGCTTTTCATAGCGAGAGCATCTGGTACTGCAAGGTACTAATGCGCATTCGATTTTTTTCTGTTGGACGCGGTCGCCCGCACATTTTGGCGTGAACGTTGTTTCCCGCGATGGAGATAATGATCCCGCCCATAATTTCCGATCCGCGCCGGAACGCATCCCGCCCGTCCACCCAAAGCCGCGCCAACCGCCTCGTACCCCTCCACGTCACCGATCCGCGGCACCAGCCCCGCAACCAATCAGCGCCGACCGCCTCACCACTATAAATCCACCGCCCCCGTCTCCTCCTTTCCCCACCACAACCCAAATTCCCCAATCTTCCTCCTCGCACACGCAACCCCAAATCCGATCCCCACCACCGCCACCAGCTCCCATGGCGCCCAAGGCCGAGAAGAAGCCGGCGGCGAAGAAGCCGGTCGAGGACGAACCAGCGTCTGACCCGGCCGCGAAGGCGCCGGCCGCGAAGAAGCCCAAGGCGGGGAAGAGCCTGCCGGCGGGCAAGACCGCCGCCAAGGACGGCGTCGACAAGAAGTCCAAGAAGAAGGCCAAGAAGAGCGTGGAGACGTACAAGATCTACATCTTCAAGGTGCTCAAGCAGGTCCACCCCGACATCGGCATCTCCTCCAAGGCCATGTCCATCATGAACTCCTTCATCAACGACATCTTCGAGAAGCTCGCCGGCGAGTCGGCCAAGCTCGCGCGCTACAACAAGAAGCCCACCATCACCTCCCGCGAGATCCAGACCTCGGTGCGCCTCGTCCTCCCCGGGGAGCTCGCCAAGCACGCCGTGTCTGAGGGCACCAAGGCCGTCACCAAGTTCACCTCCTCCTAGGTGCGCCGCCCCCTTGCGCTGCCTGGTGGTCGATGGCTGCTGCTTGTCGTTTCTCGGAAGTCTCGCTTGTCTATGGTAGTATTAGTAGTTATAGCGATCTATGGATGTCTGTAAGAAGAAAAACCGTGTTGCTGCTTTTGCCTGTTGGATCTGAATAGTACCTGCGCTATATTGTTCGGTGCACCTACAATGTTGTGGTTACGGTCAATGAATCTATGCTGCGTATATGATTATGGACGGTTTGTCTGCTCGTGGTTGCAAGATGATGTTTCTGTTCTGATGATGCTTCCAGGGGATTTGTAGTGGCAATGTTCTGTTTCTGCTATTGGATACATCTCTGTTCGCGTTATGACCTGCAATGATTTCTTGAATTTTGTTCTGCACCTGTTATAGCCATATAGGCCTTGGCTGAAATTTCTGACCTGATACAGTTGTCTGTTGGTTATGCTATTGCTAAGGTTGCATTTCCTGATCACTTTTATGTTTAGGATGCTCACAATACAATTTGCTATTCTATTTCAGTTTTTTACCCAGATAATTAACAGTATAGTTGTGCATGTTCGTTTTGCTCAATACAAGATAGGTCCTGTTTAAGAAATTTCTGCCCCCAACTATACAATATAGGTCTATTGTTTGAATGGTTGTGGTAGCAAGACGATGTTTCTGTTCTGCTGCTTCCTGGAGATTTGCACTAGCAATGTTTAGTTTCTGCTATTATATGCGACTTGTGCGGTTGTTATGAATCCGCCATGATTTGGATCATTCTCGACATATTCTCGAATTTTCTTCTGCACCTGTTCTAGCTTATACTATACATGCAGTTGAAATTTCTGACCTGATGCAATCGTCTGTTGGTGCTATTATCCATCCTGATTAGGCTATTGCTAAGGTTGCAGTTCCTGTTGAGACCTTCATTTTTAGGATGCTCACAATATGATGTTCTATCATATTTCCATTTTAAATAATACTACATTTTACTCGGATAACAGTGTCGCTGCACATGTTGATTTGGCTCAATACAGTATAGACGTTCTTTATGAAATTTGGATGAAAGCGTTTTGCTCACAATACAACATAGATCTTGTTTGAGTCAAGCTTGTCAGTTTTTAGTTTATGTTATGAATGGATGGATGATCCTTAGTGTGTAGTCGTGGTTACAAGAGTGTTATGTGCAGGTGCTTTCGCCAGTGGATCTCATTGCATGACGCGTTTCTGCAATTATATGGGACTTCCGTGTACTGCTCTGGTCTTGCAACCAATGCCTGATGGTTGGATCATTTTGTCTATCTCAACCTTCCGCACCTGATCTTAATTTTGTGTAGGTAGTCTGCAAGGTTGAGGCTTGAGGCTACTTTCTTAGTCTATTGTTAAGATACATTTTCCTGTTAAGATGTTCTGCTGCTTTGACCTGCAGATGATAATTGTTAGTGTTACATTTCTGCGGATGATAGGTTTGCCGCTCCTCATGGTACTGGTAGATGGCCGCTGCTAATCGCTTCTGAGAGCCTGGGTTGTCTAGAACCACTGCTGGTAGTATTAGTAGTTGTAGTGATCTATGGATGATGGTTTGTAAGAAGTAAATCTCCCGTGCTGCTTTTTCCTGTTGGATCTGTAATAGTAGTACTTTGCTCTATTGTTCAGTACACGTGCAATGCTCTTGTTAAGGTTAATGAATCTCCTATGCTTATATGATTCTGTGTATAGTGCTGGTGCACCTGACCTTGTTCCTTCCTCTTAATCTTTTGTTCTTGGTTGCTCCATGTAAATTATATAAATTAGTTACAACCGAATCAATTGGTATTCATACTGGGCAATAATTAATTCTTTAGGTACCATGGATGGTCTGTCTGGTCGTGGTAGCTAGAGTAATGTTCCGTTTCTGCATTCATTTCTGGTCATGTATTATGAATCTGTCATGATTTGGATCATTCTGGACAAGTTCTTGAATTTTATTCTACACTGTTCTAGCCATGTATGCCTTAGCTGAAACTTCTGACCTGATGCATTAGTCTTTGGTGCTAGTATCAATCCAAATTTCTTAAGTAAGACCTATATTGTATTGAGCAAAATGAACCATGTGGTGGTTGCGTGCTACCTTTTCTGGTTATATTTTCTTTGTTGATTTATCTGAATTATATGAACTGGTTTGCATCTGTATTAGCAGGTCTTATATGCATCGAACTGGACAGTATACATCTG
This sequence comes from Lolium perenne, assembly GCF_019359855.2. Classification (NCBI taxonomy): domain Eukaryota; kingdom Viridiplantae; phylum Streptophyta; class Magnoliopsida; order Poales; family Poaceae; genus Lolium; species Lolium perenne. The sequence continues at coordinate 68,727,437 of NC_067247.2, forward strand.
TATCAATAGGTCTTATATGCATCAAACTGAACAGTATTTATCTGTGACTTTGCTCTACTGCTGCGACAGGAGGTTAAAGTTCAGTTGTGCTTAACAAATGTCCAATGCTGATGATTTTGTGGACCCATGTGGTTGTGCGCCTGGGCATGATACTTCCTTCTAATTCTCATTGTTATATGGCTTATATGATTATGTGAATCCATGTGAATCATATACTCCCTCTGATCCATAGGGATGTATCTAGATGCATCCATATTAGTGACAAGTAATACGGATCGGATGGAGTAGTAGTTATCATCTGAATCAATATGAACTGGTCATTATTTAGTGTTTGGGTATTGATGGATTTATGTTTTGTTGTGGCTGTAAGAGATTGTCCTGTGCTGCTGGTTTGTCTTTCGGATCAGAATGTTTAGTTGTGCATTTCTGCTAGTATTATATCTGGTCTTGTTATGTATCTCTGATGGTTGGATTATTTTATGGATCTTTGGTCTGTACATGTTTGTGAATTTTGTAGAAGTAGACAGCAAGAACCATGTAGGCCTTAGCTGAAAGTGTCTAACATGATGCAAACAGCTGTTGAGTAGCATCATTTTTCCATAGAATATTGCTAAGATTGTATTTACTGCTCAGACCTCTTTCATGTTTAAAGATTACATGTTCTCCTTGCAGTAGAATGAATTGTATTTCCAGTTTAAAGATTACATGTTCTCCTTGCTCATGTTCATTCTTACCACTGGCATTGCTTATATGTTAGTGGACTAATTGCATGCGGCCAACTGTATGGGTTACTGGCTTACTGCTAGTTACCTAGTTATCTAAAAACTGTACGGCTTACTGTGCAGCAGTGTGGGCGTACATTTGAAAACATTCCAGTTTGATGTTTATTTGTTGATTTTGAATGCCTTGCATATGTAGGATTGTATTTCCTGTCGTGATCTTTTCCATGTTTAAGGAACTACAATTATGTTCTATTTCCAGTGTAAGTTATGATGATTTTGCTCAGACTGTCTGAACAAAATCCTGACTCAGACAAGAGTATTGCTGTGCATGTTCATTCTTGCCACTGGCAGCACTGAGGTGTTAGTGGACCAGTTGCTATGTAGCCAACTGTATGGCCTATAATTACCTGCACTAGCTCAGACATAGAATGGAAAACCCTTCAGCTTGATGTTTGATTTTGCATACACACATAGAAATAAAATAACCTCCGTATTCACTAACATAACATACCAATGCTGCCAGTGGCAAGTATGAACATGCATAGCTGTATTTTTCTCCGAGACAGCAAATAAAACAGCCTGTGTATTGCAGGTCTTGTTTTAGTATGTTTGGGATCAGAATGATGCATTCCTGATGTATAATATCGGAATAGAATGCAGTAGCATCTGTATCCAGTGTAACTTGACTATCAGCTCTTGCAAATACAGTACATGAGACAATCTTGCTGGAAGTAATCATCGTACATGACAATCACTCTCTGCTGAGTGACATACAGATCAAGGTCTGTGTCGAGTAACAGCAAAAGGACGGCAAATCTTCCTTTTATGTAGAGCTCCAAGTCCAGACCCGTTAAAACGTATGCGTGCCCTGTGTTGGTTTTCCTTGGTAGACACGCTGTAGAGTTTCAATTCTGCATCAAGCTTGGACATGGTGACTGCTATTTCAGTTCGTTTGTACTGTACTTGCATGAAGCATGTGCGTAGCATGCCGTCTGCAATTTTTTGAGATGAGAAAAGGCTCGGGAAAGTTGTATAGTAAAAGTGGAAAGTACTCTATACTAGTATGCAATGTCCTCCATTAATGCAAACTCATGTATACCTCAGATCCCGCTGTATACCAAAAGAAAAAAGAAAGGCAGCATCGCAGATGGAGTAGTAATGGGCCATTGCCATCCAAATCCCACTTCCACCAGAAATAGGCCCATAGCGCGACCCAGCACCGTCCTCCCACGGCTGCACAGGCACGCTCTCGTTTAGTACCACCTCGCCAGCGGGAGAGCATCGCCTGGGAGAGCCGGCTATATAATAGGCGCCCGGTGCTACGTCCAACTCACTTACCTGGACGGGGTCTACGGCCGATCATGAAGGGCCGTGGCCTAGATCAATGGCCCACATTGCACTTGGTGGGTGCGTTGGTCTACCATCTCCCCAAGTGGGAGAGTGGACGTCGTAATTTGTGGTAGAGGGGGTACGCGTCCGCGCGGCCCCTGCCAATGTTTTGAAATTAAATTTTGGTCCTTTATCGAGCTTGCCTGCCAAATACGTGGGGGTCTGGTGGCCATCTTGTAATTAAGTAGAATCTGAATGATTTGTACTCTGAATTTTCCCAGTTCAGTTACAATCTACATAGTCCGTGTTTATGGTCCGGGCATTAGACATAGGAATCAACTGAAATATCTGCTGGGAGGTGCATGGTTTATCGGAGGAAATTGCAGCTTCCACCAGGTTCAGTTCAAACTTTTGCAGTCTCCACTAAGTCTACATCTAATCAGTTGCAACCTAGTCTAATACTCATTTTATCAGCCTTTTGCAGTCTCCATCAGGTCTACATCTAATCAGTTGCAACCTAGTCTAAATACTCATTTTATCAGCCTTAATAGCTAAACTGACAAGTCGGTCCCACACAGATAGGCCTGTTTTTTTTTATCAAGTATCGCACCTCCCCATGTGTTGTGTCCACTTTAGGCATAAACAAAAGGCGCTTAGGGCATCTCTAGGGGGCCGACCCATCTAGTCCAAACGTGTGATTTGGTCCGCGCACGCTCCGGTGGGCCGATCCGTCCGCGTCAGCACATCCGTTCTCAAATTTGGGAAATCGATGGGTCGAGGCGGACATCGCGCGTGTCCTCTCACGCGTGCCGCGAGCCCGCATGGAAATGACCCGACGCAGAAAGGTGACCAGTGGCAGCAGCCACACCATCAAAGCCACCGTTGACCAGTGCCGTCGCCGCCTAAACTTCTGCCTGCGTGCATTGACGCCACTGGCACCGGGATGCTGCGCGTGCATTGATGTTGGCCCGATGGCGCTGACATCGATGCACGTGGTCAGGTCTACTTAAGTTGGCCTTGCACTCGGTGGCCGCACCACTTCTCTAGCCAGATCCCAATCCGCAGCCCGCCGCCGGAGATGAAGCTGCCGAGCTAGATGAAGAAGGGCGACTTCCTCCATCGCAGCGTTATGAGCCAGTGTACCAGCGACCGGATTTCTGGCGTTCCTTCCTCTCCTAGGAGCATGAGGTGCGCTGCACTATCCACGACAAGCGGGACTTCATGCCCGGGGAGCGCCCCCCACCCCCTAGACAGTGAGAATGAGGACGATGAGGAAGAGAGCGACGGCGAGGACGTGGACGTGGACGAGGGTTCCCCCGCCCTTCGTCGACCTCATCTCCGATGATGAAGAAGACGAGTACGATTGAATTAGGCTTTAGGGTTTAGTTTTCAACTATGTATGTTATGTTCGAATTAAATGAAATTTCTACCAATTTTTCACGCGCTTTTTTTAAAACTCTCAAGTGCAAATTTCGAGTGTTTGAAAATAAAGCGGTACTTGTAGCTTTTGCTTCGATTTTAAGTTTCTCCACTGTTGTGGTCATATTCTATTTTATATATCGCTGTTAATATTTATTGTCTCCTAAATAACACTCTTATATTGCTGCGCCATTTCTAATTTTTTTTGGCACGCACTTGACTAAAATAGCTTTCCATTGTAATTTTATTGCTAGGTTAGCTGTTAACATGGTATTAGACTGGACTGCAAAGGATTAGATGTAGATCTGGTGCAATGTGCAAATTTTCTGTCCATGTGGTGATATGTGCAACGGTTCGAGTTGAGCCTGGTGGAGAGTGCAATTCCCTCTGGTTTATCACTTTGGTGCGTAGGTGCAGAGATAGTCGTTTTCCCGTCCGATCTCCATTCTCCGCCGTCGCCGCAGCGCGGTGATGCAGTGAGAAGCTCTGCTTCTCCCCCACTTCATATTTGCTAATGAAGCCTTTCCGGGGGTTCCCCTTGGCCTGAGTGACCCTTCTTGCTCCTCCGCAGCATCGACACCCACTACCTGTTCGACGGAATGCCTCGCCGGGGCAAGACCGCGAAAGAGTCCACGGGGAGCTTCGAAGACCGGCTCAGCGCCCTCCCGGACGACTTGCTGCATCACACGCTCGGTTTCCTCGAGGCGAGGGAGGCCGTGCGGACGTGCGTGCTCTCCCGGCGCTGGCGACACCTCTGGAGGCCCATCCCCCGCCTCCGCATCACCAACATCGATGCGTTCCGGAGCGTCGAGAAGCTGAACGAGTTCGTGTGCAAACTGTTTATGCTCCGCGATGCCGGCTCCGTCCTCGACGAGTGCGAGCTCGACCTCCGTGGGTTCTTGCAGCTGGACGACTTATGGGTCCACCTCTGGATCCGGCGCGTTTTGGCGTGCCGTGCTCGAGTGCTGCGACTCGATATTTACACCAACCTGCCCACCTCTTCGGAAGAGCCGCTCGTCCAACTGGCGAACCTGCCTCTCCTCTCCCACCACCTGGTGCGATTAGAGCTCCATGGCGTCTTTCTGAAAGAAGGCTTCCTTGATTTCTCGAGCTGCCCGGTGTTGGAGGATCTAAAGATCGCTGATTGTGTCCTGCATACTGTCAAGATCTTATCCCAGTCCTCGAAGCATATGAGCATCATGGGCTGCCAGTTTCTCTGGGATATGCGCCCACCTCGTATTTCTGCTCCAAGTCTTGTTTCACTGCAACTACATGGTTCTAACATGATTCCAGTTCTTGAAAGCATGCCATTCTTAGAAACCGCGTCTGTCAATCTTTGCCAAAAATATGAGGAATTCTGCGATTTCTGTGATGGCGGCAGCCTTGAGGCTGAAAAATGTGATTGTGGCATGTCTGAGTTGTACTGGGATAATGGTCGTAAACGTGGTTTCTCTGTGTTTCTCGAAGGTTTATCCAGCGCTACCTGTCTGGAACTGATAGCTTCCCCTGAAATGGTAAGCTCTTATTAGTTCCTTTCAGCTTGCATGTCAAATTTCATACCCATTCCACTATCATTCCATCCTGTACGGCGAATTAAGTTTAAGCTTTCTTACTTATTTGCACCTTGCACAGATTATATTCACAAGAGATCTGCAATGCTGCCCTCCATTTAGTAAGCTAAGATCTTTGTTTCTCAATGACTGGTGTTTGGTTTTTGACCTCCAAATACTACTGTTCTTTCTCCATCACACACCAGTTCTAGAGAAACTCACTCTTCAACTTTGTAAGGTATGTATATGTCCTACTAGTAATTATGATGTGTATTGCCTTTATAAACTACTAGCAAAAGTGCCCGTGCGTTGCACCGGGAGAAAGAAATATATTTCACGGATAGTACAGCATCAGCTCTTTGCGCCCGCCGCCAATAACTGCCTCCCCGGTTGACCTCTCTTGCCTCTTCCATGTCAAGGAATTCCCGTTTAATTATGGCCATCACATAGGGCCATGTTCCTTTCTGTCACATCTATCCCGCTCCCGTTTGATGTAAGGCTTCGGTGTGGTTCATCAGCGTCGGCCCTTCCTTCCCTTCCCTTAGAGTCATGTCTGTTCAGGCGGTCTCTCTTTGCATAGCTGGTTCAGGCTTGCACTCTACACCTTCCATGGGTTGTAGTAGAATCTTTCATTGAGTAGTTTTGCCAACGGTGCTAATTCTTGTTGGTTTCCCAGGCGTGTACGTATATAAACAGGCCGGACTCGATTTTAAATAGCGAGGTGGGACTATTTATTTGATTAAGAAAACTACGCGTGGCACCCCTGCTTGCTTTGGACCTGCCGCAGCTTGTCCCAAGGATGAAGGATCCCATGTCCAGCGCGCAGGCCGCAACGCCAAGTCGCTCGTACAGTATGAACAAAGCCGGCCCACAGCGATCGCTGGCTCAAGGAACGACGCTCGCAGCGAGCCAGCGATGGGACCTACGGAACAAGCTAACCCGAACGTCTTTGCTAAAAAAAACAATCCGAACGAACCGTTTTCACAAAAGCTCTAAAAAAAGGAAAAAAGAGAAGATAATCTTTGCTCTGCCTGTGCAAGGAGCCAGCGGAACCCGCATCTGAAATTGGCATCCCGATCCGAAAACTGAATCCCACCATCGTAGCGCTCCGCGCCGCCGGTTGTTCACGTTATGGCGCTCAGCGCTCGGCGCCGCTCGCTGTCCCAGCTCTGATGCTTGGGCTCGTCGGCCGCGTCGTCCTTGTTCGGCGGCTGCTGCAGCACGCATTTGGCCAGTCAACGCATGCCTCACTGCGCGTGTATCCCCTGCACGAGACACCGCCATGGACTGACTGTGACACGCCGCCGGAGCAGGTACCTACTTTCACCGGTCGCGACCATCCACTCCGTCGGTGGGGATCACTTGCTCGAGATCTTCCTCCTCCCCTGTCCCCTCCGTCACGACGTTCGTCCGTGCTGCATCGCGATGCTCGTCCGCACCACCCTCACCTGAAGAGCGTGGGGCCTCGTCGTGGCCTACTCACCGTTCTTCCGCAGCCGCTCCAGAGCAAAGCAGCGGCGAGGTAGTAGCCGGCCACGGGACGATGTGGGGAGGGTGACCATTGACCAAGGCACTGGAGATGCTTGAGCGAACGGAGCCGGTAGCATCTAATCGGGAGTAGGAGCATATGAATCCAATTCTACGGAGAGAAATTTGGTAGCGTGAAGTTAGGAATTGGGGATCATCGAGTGGAGGAGGGGATTGTTCGGGAAGAAGAAGCCGGAGGAAACAAAACAAACGAACCGGTGTGGCATATGGCCGTATTATGCGATTTGGTGGGAGGGCAAATCCGTCCAAAAAAAAAGTTGGACGAAAATTTTGGCAGAAACCTTAGCTCCTTTATTATTACTAGGACAATACCCGTGCGTTGCTACGGTACGGTTGACTATGAGTCCAACACATGTATTTAGATAAATAATTGGTATTTTGTATTATGGAATTCAAATGATGGCGGAAACTCATATACATATCCATGCATGCCAAGATATTTCATCTGAATTTAATCACGCTCACGCTTGATATCATTGTTCGAAATATCTGCAACTAATTGTCTTTGCTCTTGGTATTGGAACTACATGGACGTCACCGATTTGGACAATATGCCCCATCTAAAAAATTCTGATTAGGAGGGGCCGCTGTGTCGGTCTATCGTTTTTTCATAATCAGCATCTTTTGATTAACGTCTTCATTTTTCTATCTTAAATTGGGTTAAAAAAATTATAAATCATCCTTTTGGTCTGGCTCAGGGCCCTTGAGAGCCCAATAGTGCATTGGCGCCAGAAGCAGACCGAAGGATGGATGATTTCCTAAAACGTAAAATCAAAATCATCTATTTTGATCATCAACAAATTTAACTTGAACAAATGAAAATAGTCAAGTGAAGTTTTAAAATTCATCCATTTTGATTATCAACAAAACACTGATACATATACTGAAGCTGAGCAATTGCTGACATTTGTTGATTGGCTAGATCAGTATACTGACTAAATTAACAATAATATTTGGTACCACCATGAGACATTACTGACCAAGTCAACGTGTTGTAAAATGCAGTGTGATGAGACAGGCAACTACCAAACAATTATTACTACTCCATGTCCACAAGGGCAAAGAACTGAAAGACAAGGGCTTGTTTCAGAGGATTTCAGAGAGGCGACACGTTAACAGTAACAATCTTGTTGTCTGTCAGTTTCTCTAACCATATCTCACCAAAGCAGCAGTCAACGATTTCGGCAGACCGCACATCCGCAGTATGAAATAGCAGCAACGCAGCTGCAGCCCAAAATTCAGAGCGAAAAGTTATCTGTCTTTCCCATCAAGATGCTCCATAGCCTTCTCCATGGAAGAACCAAATGACCTGCACGCCCGTCCCACCGTGATGCGTCCCACCGTGATGCGGCCAGCTTGGAGCTCCGCTTCTACTGGTCCTTCCTCTCTCCTCGTCGGCCTCCTCCCATCCCTCTCCTCTCGCCCCAGCGTCTCTCTTCCAAAGCAGCAGCATCAAGGCCGTGCTCGCCAGCTACCGCACCCACGCTCTCCCTGGCAACCAACCTCCTCCTCTCCTCGGCGGACATCCCATCTGCATCCCCCTCTCCCTCCATTCAACTCCTCCACCGGGTGCAGCGCGGGGAGCAGATGCAAGATGGGAATCGGGAGCACCTCCACAGGCGGTAGATGAAGGCGACACGGTGAGGTCCTGCGAGGGCCGGCGAGAGGCCGACCAGTAGGTGCGGCGGCGCAGGGGATTTTGATGGAGGAGGCGATTGGAGATGGAGACCGACGGGAGAGACTCTCTGTTTTCTTTTTTCTCACGGGTTAACCGGTACGTGGCCTGTGGCATTTTTGCTGTATTATGCGATTTGGTGGGAGGGCAAAACGGTCCCAAAAAAAACGTTGACGAAACTTTTTGGCAGAAACCTTAGCTCCTTTATTATTAGGTATAGATAGGTATAGATATGAAGCATGATCAATCACCTAAAATATTTATTTGGCACAGGAACCCAGATCCACCATGAAAATAGGAGGGAGTTCGATGGAACAATCACTTAAACTGAAGCAACTAAAGATAGTCGTAGTTAAATGTCAAATGATCGATGACCGGGTTTATAATATTACGAAGATCTTAAGTTCTTGCAGCATATCCCTTGCAAAAATTAATATCCAAAAGCTTTAGTACGTATTTTTTCACTGTATTCTGCTATGTAATTATATGAAAGCACAGATTACTGTTTCTTTCCTGCAGAAGTACAGTTATACAATGGAAAACTTCTAACTCGGAGTTCTCTCTATCGTGGGCTTTCAGGGTGTGTTATAATTGCCGGGCAAGAGGCGCACCGTTTATCACTGTGGATCCGAGTTCTCTCATTGGTGCTGGCGCACGGAGAGTAGAGTGAAGTGGTGATGCAGAGAGAAGTTGATGAGTAGTATCAATCTTGCTTAGGCTATTGCTAGGTCCTGTTGAGATCTCTTTCATATTTAAGGAATAAACTTCCAGTTTAAGGAACAGTCATTGTGCTCAGACTAATTCATTCCTGCCATGTTCATTCTTGCCATATTTGCAGAACTAATATTAGTGGACTAGTTGTATGGCTTGGTGTTAAAGTCACCTGCATTGCAGCAATTCAGTTGTAAAATGGAAAACCTTTCAGCTTGATGTTTATCTCTTGATTTTGGATGCCTTGTTTTGCATGCATCTTGTGTATTGCAGGTCTTGTTTTGCATGCATCTTGTGTATTGCAGGTCTTGTTGTACTGGTATGTTTGGGACCAGAAATTTCCATTTTCTTGCACAATTAACACCTACTCCGATGTAACTTACTACCAGCTCTTGCAAATACATGGAGACCATCTTGCTGGTAGTAATCGTCCTACACGATAAATCATTGTCTGTGTTGAGTGACATACAGACCAATGCCTGTGTTGAGTCGCACACAGAAGGAAAGGCAAAATAGGGCTGGTATTGAAATGGATCGTAATGATTTTGTGGTATTACTGTTTTTCCAGCGCTGCATGGCCAAGCTTTTTTTTCAGCAGAGCTAAACCTGTTAAACATATGCATGTTTTCTGTTGGTTTTCATTGCTAAATTCGCTGAGAGTTGCTAATCTGGATCAAGCTTGGACATGGTGATTCTACTCCAGTTTCTTTGTGCTTACAGTTGCAGGCTTGCAGGAAGCATTGGAATTTTCGGTAGGAATCGAAGGGTGCTACCCAATTCCAATTTCTAATTGGATGTACAACCTATGAAATTGGATGATTTGTTAAGTTTGGACAACACTTGTATATATGTAAAAAAATAGCATGTGTATATTAAAATGTATATATACTACCTCCATTTCTAGATATAAGCCATATAGTTTTTTGAGAATTTTTTCAGAATATAAGGCGTATTGTGTTGCACCACTTGCATGGTCAATATTTTTAGGGATTTAATTACGTTTTCTTATCTTATGCAAGTCCTCTAGTAGCTCACGCCATTTTTCTAGGGTTAATCCTGCCCAAACAAGATGTAATTTATATGAGTATTATTTAGCACAATTACTATTTTGTTTTGCAATCTATTATAAGTTTATTGTAGCCCTAAGATGTTGGCACAATATTATATATGCACATTTAGAAGCCAAAATTGTAAAACAATATTTTGTATTGTTTCTGACCAGGGCCAGTGGGAGACGAGAGCGACCCCTAGCTCGTCCCCGCGGGCGAGTCAGGTGCGAAACCTAACCCCTACTTCATCCCGACCCCCTCTGCCCCCTCCTCCATCGGCGGCGGCGGGAGCTGTCGGGCAAAGCCCGCGCGGTGCCGTCGACGGCGGGCATCTCTACCTCCCGCCCGTTCGTCGGGAGACACGGGTGAACCCAATGGCGGCGGCGGGAGCCCCTCGGCTGTCCGGCGACTGAGCTAGGGAAGGCGGCAATGATGCTGGGATGCCCGTGACGGTGTTGGGCAGCTAGAGTTGGCACCGTGGCGGCGCGGGTCTGCCGGCCCAGATCTGGGCCCCTCGGGCTTGCTAGGGCTGCCGGGCCTTGGCCGTTCTGATCACCTGCACCTGGGTGCGGTCACCCACCTCCTCGTCCGTCCTCCTTGGCTCCGAGCGCAGGGTTTCTATTGCTCTGGCCGGGTTGAGCTGAGACCAACACCATCTTGGCGTGGCGGCTCGAGGCGCCCGTGCAGCGCTGCCGGGTGGGTGGGCGGTTTGTTGTGGGTATACTTCATGGGTGTACCATCGACAGTGCCTAGATCCGGCAAGCCCGGGTGGCCCACAGACAGTGATGTGGCATGTGGCCCATCGGGTGGCCCAGTTGCTGTAGATCATGAAGGATGAAGTTCAGCCCAGGGTAGGGAAGCCGGATCCCAACCGACCTTCGGAGGAGGCCGGATCCGTGAAGGCCCATGAGGGACCCGGATCCAGTACGACGTAGATGGAAGGCGGATCCTTAACGTACATGGCAAGATATTGTATCGTAGTTAGGCAACCTGTAATCCGGCTAGGACTCTCCATGTAAACCCTAGATCCGTGCGCCTATATAAGCCGGATCCCGGGAGCCCTAGAGGCACAACCACAACTCATTGTAACAACGCGAAAGCACCCAGATAATTCCAGACAAGCAGCAGTAGGCCTTGCCATCGTGCAGGTGTTCCGAAACTGGGTAAATCGCGTACCACCGCCCCGTGTGCACTCCGCCCTATGGCCCCTACTTCTTCTCCCCCTCGTGAGGATCCCTCCTCTGAGGTACCGTCGAATAGGCAACGACAGCGGTGCTGGGTTGCCGGCAATGCTTCTCTGAGGTAGATGCGCAAAGACCTGCCGGAGAGTCCTCCCATGGCGGCACCTATACCGCTTGCGGCTTGGTGATACCCCTCTCAGGCGACTTGTCCCTTTGTGGGCATGGCTGCCTCCGATCTGGCGCGCTGGACATGCTGCCGACGGGATGCCCTGGCAAGGCTAGTGCTTTGAGTGGAAAGGTCAGCGCGTGAGCTCTAGGCGAAGAGCGAACAATGCTTGCGATGGTGAGGTACCATGCTCCGGGCGAAAGCCCTACCTTTCGGGGGCGGTGACGACGATGCCTGAGGGCATCGTTTCCTCTATGGCATCATCAAGGAGTTCCAAGACCTCCCCTGCCCAGGGTCTCGGGTTTTGGGTGTAAACCTCAGATTTGGCATGCTAAATTGGGCAACGGCGACGTCTTTGACGTCGTTCCCCCATGGAGGCGTCATCTTGGGAAGTAGATTTCGGGCTGTAATTCTTCCTCGGGATCTCTGTGTTGGCCACGTTTTTTTAGATGAGAAGGGCCTCGCCCCGGTTCCATTGCATGAAACCACACCACAAACATCCAAGTTTTACGGACACACACACCACACACCCCATGGGAACTCAAAACACCTACCGACCCCATCAAAAAATATCAAAAATGTTTATTCCCGACCATCAAGTGACTACCATACACAACTCCTTTTCTTTTTTTTCTGCAGCGACATGGAAGCTAAACTCTATTAAGATCTTGAAGTGCTCCCTATCACCCACCAGCATCAAGGCATTGGCCGCCGGAGTCCTCGATAGATCAGGAGCTGTAATCTTGATACCTTCTCCCTCAGAGCAGCATTGGTTCATCGACTCCACTTCAGCAGATGTCATCATCTTCTTCACCGGAATCAGCCAGGATCCGGCCACAACAGTGGTGGTGGAGCATGAGCTAAGGACTCCAAGGAAATCACCTACATCCTCTTATTTTGTTTTTCCACTCCTTGTACAGAATGCTGCATTGAGCAAGGAAGTAGGCCATCTTCCGCCAGATGACCTGTAAACCCATCCATGGGGTACGATTAAAGCATAGATCATTCCTGATGAGCCATATAACCTATAAGACTGCAACATCGATCATATTGAGTATTTTATGATTTTTATTCTGCTCCCAGAAAGCAGCCAAGGATTCTATTGAAACCTGGGAAGATCCTAACCTAGTCACATGCAAAATATCTTTCCAGATAGCTCTAGCAACTATACACTCAAAAAATAGATGTGTACTTGTTTCATGCTCAGTACAAAAGACACAGGCAGATCATCCACATTTTGTCTCTTAACTAGATTATCCCTAGTGAGAATCCTATTATGAGACAACAACCATAAGAAGAAGTGATTTTTTGGTGGTACTTTAATTTTCCACACATTTTGTATATAAAAAGTCAAATCCCCCTAAAATTGACCATTGCATATTGGGATTTTGCACTATATAAGCCATTTGACTCAAGCTTCCATATGAGATTATCACCATCTTCACTAATCTGATTGGTCTGTGCAATTTGCAATATCTCATACCATAACAGCGTCCGCCTGTGATCAAAGCATCTTCTAAAGGTCACTTTAAGTTGTAACCCATACCACAACTCAGCAATAGTGTCATTCCAGGAAGTAAATTTCCCAGTATTAGATTGCAAGACTGGAAGACCCAAACCAGTGGTCCTCCCAGAACTTGATCTTCTTACCATTCCCCACTTTCTATTGGTACACAAGCAGCTTTAGCTTCCCAAACAACTCCTTTCCCAAATGGTAAGACACCCAATGAGGAGCAGGAGAAAATGTTTGGATTGTTGACATTATATTTATAATCTATCACTTGTTTCCAAAGTTTGTTATCATCTAGCTGGTATCTTTTAATCCACGAAGCAAGGAGGCACATATTCATTTCAGCTAAGCTTGGAATGCCTAGTCCCCAAACTTCTTTTTTTGTGACACTAAACCCTAATTTTCTAAGTGATAATTATAGTGTCCCTTATAATTATCCCACAGACAATTGGCCATCTGTGAGTTAATCAAGGCTATTGCCCATTTGGGGAATTTTATAACACTCAACAAATATAAATGGATACTAGCAAGGACACTTCTAACCAGTTCTAGCTTGGCAACATGGCTAAGAAGTTTTCCTCTCCAACCAGCAGCCTTTTTTAAAAGTTTATCAATTATGGGCTGTAAATCTTATTTTCTCAGCTTCTTGTGGTGTAAAGGAACACCCAGATATTTCAAAGGAAACACCCCTGGTTTACAACTTAAAGTTTGAGAGACCACTTGTGGGTCCTGTGTTGGCCACATATGAGGCATCTTGCGATGCAAGTGGCGCACCGGCCTAGTGGTATCGCGGTGGCTTGCAGTACGAGAATCTTCCTCGGACTGCGCGAGCAAGTCTCTGGATAAGCAGTGCTGGGATGACCTCTGTGCTTGATGGCAGTCTGCGGAAGACTGCACGCTTGCACGCCCGTGGAGGTTGCTGGGAGGTAGGCACTGCCGCACTGCGCCAACGGCATCCCTGGATTTGGGCTGAGATCGGAGCAGCAATGCTCCCAGCTGAGTCCTGGTGGGCTCGCAGGATCTGGGTGGTACGCCTCTTGGCTACGACTGACAGGTTCTTGGTAATTTCGATGATGCACAAACACTGCGACTTTTATCAGCATGGGTTGGTGGAGCTCACTCTGTTGCAGTCTTAGAGGAGCACTCGATGAATTTCGCCCTTTTGTCGTAGTCTCGTTTTGAATGTCGGGTGTGTTGGTGTCCCGGCTTTATCTTAGGCTTGTAATGTAAACTTCTTTTCCTATCTATGAATCGAAACGCAATTGGTTCTCAGCAAGTTATTTGCACCGATGTAAGTGCATCTTCAGCCGCGTCCCCTAAAGCATCCTCCAAAGGTTTTTGGGGCGCGTCGGATATTTTTCGTTCCCAGTGGCGCCCAAAAGGCCCTTTCCGTCCGGCGCGGCCAATACGGTGTCCGGCGCCCCGAGCCCGTCCCCGGTCCACATGGGATGCTTCGGGCACGCCAGACAAAGCGAGAAATGAGGTGGGGAGTGGTGGGCCCGACGCATCATTGACACATAGTCTAAAACCCGTCGCTTACCTCTGGTCAAGCGACGTTAATGGCGCATAGCTTTCCCAGGCAACGCAGTGAAGCTTCTCGTCGTGCATGGCCGCGTGGCCATCCGCACCGGCGTTTATTGCGGCCAACGCCCCGCTGCAGCTTCGCCTGTCGCCGCTGTACAATAAAGAGCGCCCCTCCTTGCTCTCGCCACGTTCCCCATTCCAATCTTTCCGCACCTCCTTCCTTCCTCTCGCCTCAGCGCCAATGTCGTCCTCCCGCAAGAACATCCTCGCGGCGAACGGCTTTGGGCGCGGCAGCCTCACGGTGGCAGAGGCGTGATTGTTGTACCGTGCGCGGTACCGTGTCCCACCGGACATGAGCCTGCCAAGCAGCGGTCCGTCAACGGGATCGGCGTCCCGCCGCCGCCGCTGCCGGGAACCGATCGCTGGAGGGACACGATCAGCACCCAGCGCGCTTGCCTCAACGCCGAGGAGCGCGCCGATCCCACCTGGCCCCTGATACGTCTCCGACGTATCGATAATTTCTTATGTTCCATGCCACATTATTGATGATATCTACATGTTTTATGCACACTTTATGTCATATTCGTGCATTTTCTGGAACTAACCTATTAACAAGATGCCGAAGTGCCAGTGGCTGTTTTCTGCTGTTTTTGGTTTCAGAAATCCTAGTAACGAAATATTCTCGGAATTGGACGAAATCAACGCCCAGGGTCCTATTTTGCCACGAAGCTTCCAGAAGACCGAAGGGGAGTCGAAGTGGGGCCACGAGGCGCCGCCACACTAGGACGGCGCGGCCTAGGTCTTGGCCGCGCCAGCCTGGCGTGTGGGGCCCTCGTGTGGCCCCCCGCGTTGCCCGTCTTGTCTGAAGCAAGAGAGATCTACCACTTTAATATCATGTGAGTTGCTATGCATGTCCGTCTTGTCTGAAGCAAGAGAGATCTACCACTTTAATGGTTGGAGCATGCATATTGTTAGAGAAGAACATTGGGCCGCTAACTAAAGCCATGAATCATGGTGGAAGTTTCAGTTTTGGACATATATCCTCAATCTCATATGAGAATAATAATTGTTGCCACATGCTTATGCATTAAAGAGGAGTCCATTATCTGTTGTCCATGTTGTCCCGGTATGGATGTCTAAGTTGAGAATAATCAAAAGCGAGAAATCCAAAATGCGAGCTTTCTCCTTAGACCTTTGTACAGGCGGCATGGAGGTACCCCATTGTGACACTTGGTTAAAACATGTGTATTGCAATGATCCGGTAGTCCAAGCTAATTAGGACAAGGTGTGGGCACTATTAGTATACTATGCATGAGGCTTGCAACTTGTAAGATATAATTTACATAACTCATATGCTTTATTACTACCGTTGACAAAATTGTTTCATGTTTTCAAAATAAAAGCTCTAGCACAAATATAGCAATCGATGCTTTCCTCTTTGAAGGACCATTCTTTTTACTTTTATGTTGGGTCAGTTCACCTATTTCTCTCCACCTCAAGAAGCAAACACTTGTGTGAACTGTGCATTGATTCTTACATACTTGCATATTGCACTTGTTATATTACTCTATGTTGACAATTATCCATGAGATATACATGTTATAAGTTGAAAGCAACCGCTGAAACTTAATCTTCCTTTGTGTTGCTTCAATACCTTTACTTTGATTTATTGCTTTATGAGTTAACTCTTATACAAGACTTATTGATGCTTGTCTTGAAGTACTATTCATGAAAAGTCTTTGCTTTATGATTCACTTGTTTACTCATGTCATTACCATTGTTTTGATCGCTGCATTCATTACATATGTTTACAAATAGTATGATCAAGGTTATGATGGCATGTCACTTCAGAAATTATCTTTGTTATCGTTTTACCTGCTCGGGACGAGCAGAACTAAGCTTGGGGATGCTGATACGTCTCCGACGTATCGATAATTTCTTATGTTCCATGCCACATTATTGATGATATCTACATGTTTTATGCACACTTTATGTCATATTCGTGCATTTTCTGGAACTAACCTATTAACAAGATGCCGAAGTGCCAGTTGCTGTTTTCTGCTGTTTTTGGTTTCAGAAATCCTAGTAACGAAATATTCTCGGAATTGGACGAAATCAACGCCCAGGGTCCTATTTTGCCATGAAGCTTCCAGAAGACCGAAGGGGAGTCGAAGTGGGGCCACGAGGCGCCGCCACACTAGGGCGGCGCGGCCTAGGTCTTGGCCGCGCCAGCCTGGCGTGTGGGGCCCTCGTGTGGCCCCCGCGTTGCCCTTCCGCCTACTTAAAGCCTCCGTCGCGAAACCCCCAGTACCGAGAGCCACGATACGGAAAACCTTACTGAGACGCCGCCGCCGCCAATCCCATCTCGGGGGATTCTGGAGATCTCCTCCGGCACCCTGCCGAGAGGGGATTCATCTCCCGGAGGACTCTTCACCGCCATGGTCGCCTCCGGAGTGATGAGTGAGTAGTTCACCCCTGGACTATGGGTCCATAGCAGTAGCTAGATGGTTGTCTTCTCCTCATTGTGCTTCATTGTTGGATCTTGTGAGCTGCCTAACATGATCAAGATCATCTATCTGTAATACTATATGTTGTGTTTGTCGGGATCCGATGGATAGAGAATACTATGCTATGATAATTATCAAGTTATTACCTATGTGTTGTTTATGATCTTGCATGCTCTCCGTTATTAGTAGAGGCTCTGGCCAAGTTTTTGCTCTTAACTCCAAGAGGGAGTATTTATGCTCGATAGTGGGTTCATGCCTCCATTGAATCTGGGACAGTGCCAGAAGGTTCTAAGGTTGTGGATGTGCTGTTGCCACTAGGGATAAAACATTGATGCTATGTCTAAGGATGTAGTTATTGATTACATTACGCACCATACTTAATGCAATTGTCTGTTGTTTTGCAACTTAATACTGGAAGGGGTTCGGATGATAACCTGAAGGTGGACTTTTTAGGCATAGATGCATGCTGGATAGCGGTCTATGTACTTTGTCGTAATGCCCAATTAAATCTCACTATATTTATCATGTCATGTATGTGCATTGTTATGCCCTCTCTATTTGTCAATTGCCCGACTGTAATTTGTTCACCCAACATGCTTTTATCTTATGGGAGAGACACCTCTAGTGAACTGTGGACCCCGGTCCTATTCTTTACATCGCATACAAATCTGCTGCAATACTTGTTTTACTGTTTTCTGCAAACAATCATCTTCCACACAATACGGTTAATCCTTTGTTACAGCAAGCCGGTGAGATTGACAACCTCGCTGTTTCGTTGGGGCAAAGTACTTTGGTTGTGTTGTGCAGGTTCCACGTTGGCGCCGGATCTCTGGTGTTGCGCCGCACTACATCCCGCCGCCATCAACCTTCAACGTGCTTCTTGGCTCCTCCTGGTTCGATAAACCTTGGTTTCTTTCTGAGGGAAAACTTGCTGCTGTGCGCATCATACCTTCCTCTTGGGGTTCCCAATGAACGTGTGAGTTACACGCCATCAAGCTCTTTTTCTGGCGCCGTTGCCGGGGAGATCAAGACACGCTGCAAGGGGAGTCTCCACTTCCCAATCTCTTTACTTTATTTTTGTCTTGCTTTATTTTATTTACTACTTTGTTTGCTGCATTATATCAAAATACAAAAAAAAGGTAGTTGCTAGCTTTACTTTATTTACTGCCTTGCACTCTATATCAAAAACACAAATAAATTAGTTACTTGCATTTACTTTATCTAGTTTGCTTTATTTACTACTGCTAAAATGAGTAATCCTGAAGTTGAAGTTCGTTCGTTTAAGCAACAAGGGGGAGAATGTTTAAAAGATGCTTGGTATAGAATTAGTGATGCCCATAATAGGTGCACTAAGAAACACTCCACCACTATCCTACTCAGGAATTTTTATGTTGGTATCTCTAGCTGGAATAGGTATGTTCTTGATTGTCTCGCGGGAGGTAACTTCCTAGGCGCCCCTGCTTTAGAAGCTAGTTACATTATTGAGAGTTTATTTGGAATACCACCTGTTAATGAAGTTAAAATTGAAGCCTCTCTTGAAAATGTCATGGAAAAGTTGGAAACCATAGAGCAAAACCTTCCAATTATTGATACTACTTTGAAAGCATTACTTGATAGCACTGATAAACTTGATAAATCTCTAGGTGGAATTAATGAGAGAATCGCCATCTTAGAATCTTGTGCTATTCATGATAATCAAACCCAAAGGATTAGTGAACTAGAAGAGGCTATGGGAACATTGGGTTCAACCTTTTCATCTATAAAGTTTAGAGAGAAAGTTTATGTGGGAAAGGAGCAAAGGTTCATGTATATCTCTAAAGGGGCTAAACCAAAAAGCTATTATAGGCCCAAAATCGATAAAGCTCTTAAAACCACTATAGATAAGGGAGCATCTAAGATACCCAATGGGATAAATTGTGAAAATAATGTTGATGCTTCATCTCTTGATAATACTTGATATACACTTTCTGCGCCTAGCTGAAAGGCGTTAAAGAAAAGCGCTTATGGGAGACTACCCATGTTTTTATTACAGTATTTTTGTTTTATATTTGAGTCTTGGAAGTTGTTTACTACTGTAGCAACCTCTCCTTATCTTAGTTTTATGTTTTTTTGTGCCAAGTAAAGTCTTTGATAGTAAAGTTCATACTAGATTTGGATTACTGCGCAGAAACAGATTTCTTTGCTGTCACGAATCTGGGCCTAATTCTCTGTAGGTAACTCAGAAAATTATGCCAATTTACGTGAGTGATCCTCAGATATGTACGCAACTTTCATTCAATTTGGGAATTTTCATTTGAGCAAGTCTGGTGCCTCAATAAAATCCATCTTTACGGACTGTTCTGTTTTGACAGATTCTGCCTTTTATTTCACATTGCCTCTTTTGCTATGTTGGATGAATTTCTTTGATCCATGAATGTCCAGTAGCTTTATGCAATGTCTAGAAGTGTTAAGAATGATTGTGTCACCTCTGAACATGTTAATTTTTATAGTCCACTAACCCTCTAATGAGTTGTTTCGAGTTTGGTGTGGAGGAAGTTTTCAAGGATCAATAGAGGAGTATGATGCAATATGATCAAGGAGAGTGAAAGCTCTAAGCTTGGGGATGCCCCGGTGGTTCACCCCTGCATATTCTAAGAAGACTCAAGTGTCTAAGCTTGGGATGCCCAAGGCATCCCCTTCTTCATCGACAACATTATCAGGTTCCTCCCCTGAAACTATATTTTTATTCCGTCACATCTTATGTACTTTGCTTGGAGCGTCTGTTTGTTTTTGTTTTTGTTTTTGTTTGAATAAAATGGATCCTAGCATTCACTGTATGGGAGAGAGACACGCTCCGCTGTTGCATATGGACAAGTATATCCTTAGGCTTTACTCATAGTATTCATGGCGAAGTTTCTTCTTCGTTAAATTGTTATATGGTTGGAATTGGAAAATGCTACATGTAGTAATTCTAAAATGTCTTGAATAATTTGATACTTGGCAATTGTTGTGCTCATGTTTAAGCTCTTGCATCATATACTTTGCACCCATTAATGAAGAAACACCTAGAGCTTGCTAATTTGGTTTGCATATTTGGTTTCTCTAAAGTCTAGATAATTTCTAGTATTGAGTTTGAACAACAAGGAAGACGGTGTAGAGTCTTATAATGTTTATAATATGTCTTTTATGTGAGTTTTGCTGCACCGTTCATCCTTGTGTTTGTTTCAAATAAACCTTGCTAGCCTAAACCTTGTATCGAGAGGGAATACTTCTCATGCATCCAAAATCCTTGAGCCAACCACTATGCCATTTGTGTCCACCATACCTACCTACTACATGGTATTTCTCCGCCATTCCAAAGTAAATTGCTTGAGTGCTACCTTTAAAATTCCATCATTCGCCTTTACAATATATAGCTCATGGGACAAATAGCTTAAAAACTATTGTGGTATTGAATATGTACTTATGCACTTTATCTCTTATTAAGTTGCTTGTTGTGCGATAACCATGTTTCTGGGGACGCCATCAACTACTCTTTGTTGAATATCATGTGAGTTGCTATGCATGTCCGTCTTGTCTGAAGCAAGAGAGATCTACCACTTTAATGGTTGGAGCATGCATATTGTTAGAGAAGAACATTGGGCCGCTAACTAAAGCCATGAATCATGGTGGAAGTTTCAGTTTTGGACATATATCCTCAATCTCATATGAGAATAATAATTGTTGCCACATGCTTATGCATTAAAGAGGAGTCCATTATCTGTTGTCCATGTTGTCCCGGTATGGATGTCTAAGTTGAGAATAATCAAAAGCGAGAAATCCAAAATGCGAGCTTTCTCCTTAGACCTTTGTACATGCGGCATGGAGGTACCCCATTGTGACACTTGGTTAAAACATGTGTATTGCAATGATCCGGTAGTCCAAGCTAATTAGGACAAGGTGCGGGCACTATTAGTATACTATGCATGAGGCTTGCAACTTGTAAGATATAATTTACATAACTCATATGCTTTATTACTACCGTTGACAAAATTGTTTCATGTTTTCAAAATAAAAGCTCTAGCACAAATATAGCAATCGATGCTTTCCTCTTTGAAGGACCATTCTTTTTACTTTTATGTTGGGTCAGTTCACCTATTTCTCTCCACCTCAAGAAGCAAACACTTGTGTGAACTGTGCATTGATTCTTACATACTTGCATATTGCACTTGTTATATTACTCTATGTTGACAATTATCCATGAGATATACATGTTATAAGTTGAAAGCAACCGCTGAAACTTAATCTTCCTTTGTGTTGCTTCAATACCTTTACTTTGATTTATTGCTTTATGAGTTAACTCTTATACAAGACTTATTGATGCTTGTCTTGAAGTACTATTCATGAAAAGTCTTTGCTTTATGATTCACTTGTTTACTCATGTCATTACCATTGTTTTGATCGCTGCATTCATTACATATGTTTACAAATAGTATGATCAAGGTTATGATGGCATGTCACTTGAAATTATCTTTGTTATCGTTTTACTCGCTCGGGACGAGCGAGAACTAAGCTTGGGGATGCTTGATACGTCTCCGACGTATCGATAATTTCTTATGTTCCATGCCACATTATTGATGATATCTACATGTTTTATGCACACTTTATGTCATATTCGTGCATTTTACGGAACTAACCTATTAACAAGATGCCGAAGTGCCGATTCTTTGTTTCTATTGCTTTTGGTTTCAGAAATCCTAGTAACGAAATATTCTCGGAATTGGACGAAATCAACGCCCAGGGTCCTATTTTGCCACGAAGCTTCCAGAAGACCGAAGGGGAGTCGAAGTGGGCCACGAGGCGCCGCCACACTAGGGCGGCGCGGCCTAGGTCTTGGCCGCGCCAGCCTGGCGTGTGGGGCCCTCGTGTGGCCCCCCGCGTTGCCCTTCCGCCTACTTAAAGCCTCCGTCGCGAAACCCCCAGTACCGAGAGCCACGATACGGAAAACCTTCGAGACGCGCCGCCGCCAATCCCATCTCGGGGGATTCTGGAGATCTCCTCCGGCACCCTGCCGGAGAGGGGATTCATCTCCCGGAGGACTCTTCACCGCCATGGTCGCCTCCGGAGTGATGAGTGAGTAGTTCACCCCTGGACTATGGGTCCATAGCAGTAGCTAGATGGTTGTCTTCTCCTCATTGTGCTTCATTGTTGGATCTTGTGAGCTGCCTAACATGATCAAGATCATCTATCTGTAATACTATATGTTGTGTTTGTCGGGATCCGATGGATAGAGAATACTATGCTATGATAATTATCAAGTTATTACCTATGTGTTGTTTATGATCTTGCATGCTCTCCGTTATTAGTAGAGGCTCTGGCCAAGTTTTTGCTCTTAACTCCAAGAGGGAGTATTTATGCTCGATAGTGGGTTCATGCCTCCATTGAATATGGGACAGTGCCAGAAGGTTCTAAGGTTGTGGATGTGCTGTTGCCACTAGGGATAAAACATTGATGCTATGTCTAAGGATGTAGTTATTGATTACATTACGCACCATACTTAATGCAATTGTCTGTTGTTTTGCAACTTAATACTGGAAGGGGTTCGGATGATAACCTGAAGGTGGACTTTTTAGGCATAGATGCATGCTGGATAGCGGTCTATGTACTTTGTCGTAATGCCCAATTAAATCTCACTATATTTATCATGTCATGTATGTGCATTGTTATGCCCTCTCTATTTGTCAATTGCCCGACTGTAATTTGTTCACCCAACATGCTTTTATCTTATGGGAGAGACACCTCTAGTGAACTGTGGACCCCGGTCCTATTCTTTACATCGCATACAAATCTGCTGCAATACTTGTTTCTTGTTTTTACGCAAACAATCATCTTCCACACAATACGGTTAATCCTTTGTTACAGCAAGCCGGTGAGATTGACAACCTCGCTGTTTCGTTGGGGCAAAGTACTTTGGTTGTGTTGTGCAGGATCCACGTTGGCGCCGGAATCTCTGGTGTTGCGCCGCACTACATCCCGCCGCCATCAACCTTCAACGTGCTTCTTGGCTCCTCCTGGTTCGATAAACCTTGGTTTCTTTCTGAGGGAAAACTTGCTGCTGTGCGCATCATACCTTCCTCTTGGGGTTCCCAACGAACGTGTGAGTTACACGCCATCAGCCCCCACCGACAACGATGACTGGTGGGCAGAATTCTTCCAGGCGCAGTACGACGCCGACATGAACATCACCGATGACCTCGTCGGTCGGAGGAACACATGGAACAAGGAGGGGCGCATCCTTTTCTGGGGCGTTCCCGGGCGCACCCTCTGGGCCGTCATCGACGGCATCCACTGGGGCGCGACAAGGTTTGAGATGCCAGCTTCTCCGCCGCATCTCCTCCAGCCGCAGCGCGCTGACAATCGAGGAGGACGTACTCGTCCTCCTCGAACTATTCTTCCTTGGGGCCGGTGCGATCGATGCCTTCCTCGCACCGTGCCACACCGTACAACGTGCCGAAGAGCAAGGTGAAGGAGGAGCCCGAGTACGCGACGCCGCCCGCGATTCGGAGGCGCGGCGGCAACAACATCAACATCCGCGAACCAGCGCAACAGCAGTAGAGGCGCGCCGGCGGCACCCTCCTCATTTCGATGTCGAGGTGAAGAAAGAGCAGGACAACGAGGAAGCCGTGAAGGCCGCGTTGATGGTGGAGTACGAGCGGCGGCAACGCCTCATCGCCAGCAGCAACGACCCCGAGGACTGCCCAGGATTGCACGCGGTGTACATGACATCGTTGAACGACAAGGACGCCTTGAGGGGCGACCTCGACGCGGAGATCACCATGTCCATCCGCGACGCTGGGATGCCGCTCGTCGACCTCACCAACGACGGTGAAGCTGAGCCCAGCGGCACCGTGAAGAATGAGCCCATCGACGAGCGCGGTAAGGAGGACGTCGTTGATGATGGCATGTACAACTTCCACCAGTACTACGACCCCTCTAGCCGCTGCAAGTACTACTAGATTAGGATTTAGGTTTAAATTTCATCGAATTTCGTTCAAATCTATGTAATATATAGCAAATTTGAATGAATTTGTTTTCGATTAAAATTTAAAAATCTCAATTTCTGTTTGGGGGACGTGGTTAGGTAGCTACGTCCTTAAACCAGGCATGAAGAAAAAACATCCCAAAACGCTAAAGGCCGTTTGGGGATGCTTTGGAGGACACGATTCGAGATGCTCTAATTCTCTGATATACTAGAATTCAGTGTATCATTCAAATCATAAAGCGGAGGGGTGGTGGTGGCGGCTATCGGTGACGATACGTAACGCCGGGAACCCTAGCATTCGGTGGTGCAAGCATAATGTCATACTCCGCCGATCAGATCAAAAAATATTAGACACACATGATCAGATAAAAAAATATGGGACTGCTAAACAACAGCTAGCTGTATTTCAATTCGTCCACACACGTTTTCATGTACGTTCGTTTGTCTTCGTGATTCGTGCGAAGTCCTCCCGCACGTCCTCTCTTTTCTTGTCGAGCTTGCGGGTGTCGGGCTAGCCAGACGCATGATCCGAGCCTGTTATGTATGTTGGGCGCCCATTATTGCCCGAGTCTGTCTTTTTGAAATATTTGTGGGCCTGGCTCTGTGTCTTTATCCGTTGGTCGTAGAAAAGTCTCGAGGGACAGAGAGGGAACCGGGTGGTGGAAGAGAGGAGCGGCGCCTCCCATTGCTGTGTAGCGACTCGAGCCCTGTCGTATGCGTATGGCGAGATCCAGAGACGGCGGAGGAAGGACTGTCCGCCGGCGATGGTATGATTATGCGCTGCTCGTCTTTTCTCTGTTGTCTCGTCGCAAATTTTGGAGGGTCGAGGTGATGAGGGGTTCTTGATTTCCTGCGTTCGCTCGGAGGTGGAGGCCAGACGGAGATATCATTAGGAGAGCTGGAGTTCGTCGGATGAGAGTTCTAGCTCCCCGGGGGAGGTTTGCTATGTGTTAGGTGTCTAGGTGTATTTTTGGAGCGATTTGAGTAGGGGGCGGTAGATCCCCTGTTTTTCTATCTGAGCGATCCATGTCTGTTCGTGCAGATTCGAATGGGGACCTCCTCCCTGTATGGTTAATTTGGTAGTTGGGCATACGAGTTAGCTGTTAGATGCTCTCTAATTTTTTATTTTGCTTTCGTGAATTATCCTTCATAATTTAGTCAGATGTGTTAGTTGATTCGAATTCAGTGAGCAGTGTTTCTCATGGTCTTTATTTATGTAAATAATGCCGTTTTTTGAATTGCACGTTTTGCAGCTTCTTTTTGACAGAACCCCTAAGTGTGAATCAATGTGGGGCAGAATGTTTATTGTCCATGTTTTCATGTTTATGTATGTATGTATGTATGTATGTATGTATGTATGCATGTATGTACGTACGTACGTATGTACGTATGTACGCATGTACGTACGTACGTATGTATGTATGTACGTACGTATGTACGTATGTACGTACTTATGTATGTATGTATGTATGTATGTATGTACATATGTACGTATGTATATATGTAGGTATGTAGGTATGTACGTATGTACGTATGTCCATATGTACGTATGTTCTGATGTATGCAAATGTGTGCACCATTTTTTTTGTTAGTTCGGTACTGTTATTATGGACACCGTCTCTATGTTATGCTATTGTTAGTATTGGGCTTCCAACTGTCCTGGTCTCATTTTTATGATATTTAGTTGGATTGTTCATTTCCAGAGACATGATGAGCTTGTAGTTTTTGTGGTAAATTTTTGATATCCAGGCACACCATCTTTTTTATATATAATGATCATGGTGTAGATTTGTTTTGGATTTTTCCATAATATAGTTGCTCTGCAAATTGCATGAGAGTTTGGCTGCCAAGGATTTATATCAGTTTCGAGCCCAATGGTAACTAGTTTTGGGAGAGTAGCTAGTCAATGTACCGTAGGGGTTTATCTATGGTGTTTTACCCTTTTTGTAAATAGAGGATTTGTGTTTTTTTAACACACTCAAATGCATATGCAGGTCTTCCCACGCTATATCTGATCTTGGCATTTATCATTCTGATGTTGGGAATAGTGAAGGAGACAGCAGATCTAACGGCAATGATGTCAGCTTTTTGGTATGTACAATTTATCATCTATTTTGTACCTTCTTCTTTGATTTGTTTTTGGTTGTTCGCCGATTTTTTGTATATGATATGTGTGTTGTGGAGGATCTGGAATTCAAAATAATAGACACAGTCTTAGATGATGCATTGTTTGGGTTCTTTAGGAAGCAAGTATGTTTCCGTATCCCGTCGCATGCATGTATTCTGTTCTTGCTTGGTCTAGCTATCCTTTTATTTCCAGAGACATGATGCATAGAAAGCTAAACGAAAACACTAAATACCAGCGGTAATAGCTATTTTGCGTTCTTCCTCTTCCTATAGTCTTGACTGCCCTTTTCATTCTTCTTTTCTTAATTTATGCTGAGTCATTCTTAGTCTTCAATATTAAGTTTTAGTATTCTGCTATTATCTTTAGTTTTCTATTCCGTAGTCTCTCTATTTCTTCATTCTTCATTTCTATTCTTTGTCATTCTCATATTCTCCTTGACGGCATGTAATACTCTTTCTTTAGTTTCATTGCCATTTTTGTGTTCTTAGTCCTCAATCTTAATTCATTTTTTTTTTAATTTTCAGTTTTCCAGTCTTTCTTAACTTAATATCATAGTTAATTCAGTTTTTTTCTTTCCATTTTCATCAGTCTTTTTTTATTCAGTGA
Organism: Lolium perenne; assembly: GCF_019359855.2. NCBI lineage: Eukaryota > Viridiplantae > Streptophyta > Magnoliopsida > Poales > Poaceae > Lolium > Lolium perenne. Next base: position 68,754,062 of record NC_067247.2, read on the forward strand.
ATATTGTTCTTCTTTATTCTTTTAGTTTTCATCCTCGGGCTTTCTTTCACTATATTCCTTTTTGTTCATTTGGTGTTCATTCTTCAGTCTTTCACTTCAGCCTTCTCATTCTTTCTTGATTTTCTCATTCTTGTTCTTCATGTGTTGTTCTTCAGATTTTATTGTTTATTAGTTTGTCTTTCTTTGTTCCTTAGTTTAGTTAAATGTTTCATTCTTTATTAGTGTTCTCATTTTTTGTTCTTTAGAGTGTAGTGTTGTTCTCATTATTGTGGTCTTGTTTGCCTGTAATCCTCATCTGGTAGCCACTATTTTCTTCGGCTTCTCCTCTCATTTTTCATTTCATTACTTTCTTCACATTTCATATGTCTGTGCACTTCCGTTTTGTGTCTTCTCTTCATTGTCTTTCTTCATTCTATATTTCAAGAATAGTTGTGCCTGTCATTTCTCTAGTGTTTCTTAACTTAGTGTCATAGTTGATTTAGTTTTGTCATTCCATTTTTTCCAGTCTATTTTTATTTAGTGATCATTGTCATTCTTAACTTAAGATCAGAGCTGATTCAGTTTTTTCAGTACATTTTATTCAGTCAACAGAATTTTCGTTTTCCTGTGAATGGATTGAGTCTATAGTTCTTTGATATTCTTTCAGGAAACTAGTCACTGTATGTTGCTCCCACACCCTTTTTGAAGATGATTTTGTGCCCTTACTTCATGTTAACAACCTGATGGGCAATGTGTTTGATGTTGTTGATGTCGATGGAACAGAGTATAGGTTTCATTTGATGAAACGTGCCAACAAGACTCGTATCTATGGACTTGGTTACGAGGAGTTCATCAGTAAATATGGAACGACTGCTGGTGTTAGGATTAGGATTCTGCTGATAACGCTCCCCAATCTTTTGGTATTGTTGCAGAAGGTCCCACATGTATCCAAAAGGAAAGGATGCAAGGTACTCGCTTTTTCATTCATAATCTCTATCTTTTAATACTATCTTCTGTATACTTTATGCCCACCTAGTAGTCACGCAAATGACGAAGTTTTTGTCATGTTCTTGTTTCATCGTTCTTTGTCCTTTTGTGCATGTGCTGATTCATGTATTCAATTGGACATCGATTTCAAGATGATTCAACAGTTGTTGTTTGCCCAAATGATCTAAATCTTACCGAGGCACAATCAGGGAGGATGAATGATTGTATTGGCGAGCGCGGGCTGGGTATGGGAGTTGTACTCATCTTGTTCCACATGGAAGAAGATGGTTATGAAAGGCAAAAGAAATCCAGATTTAATTCAGGGTATACGAAGATGGTTATGTGAAGGTCTCGTTTGATGCTCTCTAGAGTCTCGTTTGGTGGCAGACCTCATAATTTCAGACTAGGTTAGTTTGTTTTTACAGTATGTGTTCGTCCTTCAGTAATCATAATTTCAGACTAGCTATGGTGAATGAGACCAAGTGCTGCAAAAATTGTCTCAAGACTTTCGTAATGTGTCCTAAAACAAATGGTATCAGAAGACTACCCCTTCTGTGTACTATGCGGTCTCTTGTTGTATTCGGTTTACATGCGTGGCAGATTCATTTTTCATGTGGGGTACTAAAAGAAAGTGGAGGTGAAGATGATTTTGGCAGGGAGTTTTTTGATGGACTGATATGGAGAGAAGCTGACGGCAATTCTGCTTTGAGGTCAGCATATATTCCCCTTTGGCCTTCTTCTTCGTCCACCATGGTCTCTTTTGGTCCGATTCTCCCAGGTTCCCTAGGTCTTCTTTTGGTCTTCCAATATTGTTTTCTTCCTTTCGAAGGTTTGTATCTGTGAAGCGTTTGAAGCGTGTGTGTTTGTTTGGGCTGCACACACGGTGTTGTAAAGTTAGAGTGGCCCAACAACTCAGGAAGACCTTAGTTGTTTTATTTTCTGCGTAGTTGGCCACATGCTCTGTATTGGATGATATTGTTATTGGGTCTAGTGTTTTTATTCTGGTCCACCCAGAATGAGGCTTAAAGCCCTGTTTCACGTGACACAAGCACCGCACGGACACAATGAATACCATTACATAAAGACCAACCTTCACGAAGGAAAATGCTGGCTCCCGCAACATCTGAACGGTTGACACGTGGCGGACTGTCAACGCGAGCACGCGCGTGAACGCGACCCGCACCCGTGTGTACTAGTCCCCGCGAGCATAGGTACAGGCGTGCAGCCTCACGTACTCGTCCCCGCGTACACTGCCCCGCGCGTATGTATTCGTCCCAGCGTGCGTACATATGCAGCCTCATGTACTCGTGCCCCACGCGCGTATCCGCTACCTGGCGTACTCGTGTCCGGGCGCGTACGTACTCAATCCCGTGTGCGGTACAAATGTCAATAGCTAGCTAGCTACCCTCACCAGAATCGATCGATTGAAGCTAGGGAAATTCAATTCGGCTCCCGGGTGCGTATGCTCCCTCTACCAAAAAAACATATTTCGAAATGTCAAAAAATTTGGATAAAAAATTCTACATGTACATCTCCATAATGTATGTGCATTCGCTAAGTTTCACGAAAAACCAATATTTTTTGTGGTCTATGTAAAAAGGAGAAACTTTATCTTGTGAAAAGCATTATTTTTAGCACTGAATTTTGTCTTTTTTACACACGTCACATGATAAGTCGATTTTTATGAAACGACTTTGTGAGCGCGTAGCACGTGAAGATGTACGTACAAATTTTTTGTTTCAATTTTTTTGAAATTTAAAATATTCATAACATGCATTTCAAAATAAAGGGAGCATATGCACCCATGTTCCAAAACACCAGGGAAATTGATCAACTAGCTTATTTCACATGCATACTAAATTACAACTAGCTTATTTCACATGCATACTAAGTTACAACTACTGAAAGCTGAAATACAAACAACTAGGCTCAGTGAAAATTCCGAGTACATACAACATAAGTACCTTACAATACACGAGTACAGTTATGTACAATACACGAGTACAGCTGCGAACAACAGACGAGTACAGTTGCACACACGGGGCGAGTACAAGTACAGTCGCGCACACGAGGAGGTACAGTCGCGCACACGAGCAGGTACAGTCACGCACAACACACGAGTACAGTTGAACACACGAGCGAGTACAGGTACAATCACGTACACGAGCAGGTACAAACGCACATACGAGCAGGTACAGTCGTGAACACGAACAAGTACATGTACATAAATACAGTGGCGCACACGAGCAAGTCTGATCAGCGCGTAAATCTGATCTGATCCACTTTACGGCGAAGTCTGATTTGCGAGTAAAGGGAAAAATTGCACCAAATACACTAAAAACATGAGTACTTATCAGTTGAAACACGAGTACAGTTAGGTACACACCACATGTATAATCATAATATTATTGGAAGTACGAAAAAAAGTATCTCCAAACCTATCAACATGGGATCTAGTTTTGAAGATCTCGACGCGAGGATCTCAAAAGCGAAAACGGTTCGCAATTTGGACTTACGGTTCTCAAGATTTTTCATTTTGAAAAAAATGAATCTAGAAAAAAAGGGAAAAACTGACACAACAACACAGTCTTCTCTCTCCTTCCCCATCCCCACCTTGCTTCCCCTTGCGACACGTGGCGAGCAGGGAGATCACTTCCCACGAATTTTCTGGCACCACAGCGCACCACTTGTTGCGTGCGGAGCGAGTTGCCTTCCCTTCGCGAAGGTCGGCCTTTTTTTAACGATTTCGATGAATGATGTGGACACGATTGATTGGTCGAAAAAAGTGACTGTAGACCAATTGAAAATCAGCTAGATGTGAATTAGACAGTTCCGAAAAATATTACTCAGATAGGATCGATGAATTCCTGTTTAGGGGCCAATTCCGTCCTTTTCACTTGGGCCTATGTATCTTGGGCTATTGGGGTGGGCTAAATGTGTGAATCGCCAAGCAGGAGGCACCCGGTTTAACACTGAGGACGCACTAAAAAAAGGTTTGTCACTGCGGATCTCCCCTCTCCGATCTCTCTTCGTCGCCGGCCAGTCTGCCAGATAGTAGTAAGCTAAAGAGATGATGCAGTGAGAACCAGTTAATTTTTCTAACGAAAACTGCTGACCACACCTTTTCCCTCGCGTTTCTCATATCTCTTTGTTCTCCTCCGCAGCATCGACACCCGGTACCTGTTCGACTGAATGTCTCGCCGGAGCAAGACCGCGAAAGTGTCCACGGGAAGCTTCGAAGACCGGCTCAGCGCCCTCCCGGACGACTTGCTGCATCACACGCTCGGTTTCATCGAAGCGGGGGATGCGGTGCGGACGTGCGTGCTCTCCCGGCGCTGGCGACACCTCTGGAGGCCAATCCCTTGCCTCCGCATCACCGACATCGAGGCGTTCCGTAGCGTCGAGAAGCTCATCAGGTTCGTGGATCAGCTGCTCCTGCTCCGTGACGCAGGCTCCGTCCTCGACGAGTGTGAGCTCGACCTTCGTGGGCTTCTGCGGCTGGACAATGGGCTCGTCGACCTCTGGATGCGACGAGTTTTGGCATGCAATGCCACGGTGCTCCGAGTCCATCTCTACGCTAATCTGCCAGCCTCTCAGGAAGAACCGCTCGTCATATTGGACGACCAGCCTTTCCTCTCCGAACACCTGGTGCGATTAGAGCTCAGTGGCGTCTATCTGGAAGAAAGACTGTTTGATTTCTCGAGCTGCCCTGCGTTGGAGGATCTGAAGATCGCTGATTGTGTCCTCCATACTGATAAGATATTCTCCCGATCCTCGAAACATATTAGCATCAGGGGTTGTCAGTTTGTCTGGGATATGTACCCAACTCAGCTTTCTGCTCCAAATCTTGTTTCACTGCAACTACATGACTGTACCATGATTCCAATTCTTGAAAGCATGCCAGCATTAGAAACCGCATCATTCAATCTTGGCCACGTATATGAGGAATACTGTGATATCTGTGATAATGGCCTTGAACTTGAAAAATGTGGGTGTGGGATGATCGTGACTTACTGGGATGATGATAATGACCGTAAACGTGATTTCTCTGTGTTTCTTGGAGGTCTGTCCAGCGCTACATGTCTGGAATTGATAGCTTCCCCTAAAATGGTATGTTTCTACTAGTTGCTTTCAGCTTGCATGATCACATTTCATACCCATCATTTCATCTTGTACGGCAGATTAAGCTTAAACCATTCTTACTTTGTTGCACTTTGCACAGGTTACATTCAGAAGGGATCTGCGGTGCTGCCCTACATTTAATAAGCTAAGATCTTTGTTACTCAAGGACTGGTGTTTGGTCGCTGACTACCAAATACTACTGTACTTTCTCCATCACACACCAGTTCTAGAGAAACTCACTCTTCAACTTTCTAAGGTATATACATGTTCTACTAGCAATTACGATGTGTATTTCTTTATAAACTATATGATGCATGATCAATCTTACAAAGTATTTTATTCGCCGCAGGAACCCAAATCAGGCATAGAATTGGAAGGCAGCAGCTCAATGGAGCAGTCACTTACACTGATGCAACTTAAGATAGTCGAAGTTAAATGTCATATTATTGATGAGCGGGTTCATAATATTTCAAAGATCTTGAGTTCCTGCAGCATCTCCCTTGCGAAGATTATTATCCAAAAGCTTTAATTAGTACGCACAGCTTCAGTGTATCCTGCTGTGTACTTAAATGAAAGCAAGCGATGAAAAACTATCATAACAACTTTTTGATTAGTATCCGTGTTGCTTCTTTTGCCTACGAATCTGAACTAGCTCTGGTGGTGCATTATGTTTTTGCGATGGTTGGATCATTTTGTTGATCTCTACTGCTCTGCTCCTGTTCTTGAATTTTGTATGAGTAGTCTGCAAGAATCAAAATACAGGCCTTGTCTGAAGTGTCTAACCTGTCGCAATTGGCTATTGAGTAGTACCAATCTTGCCTAAGCTATTGCGAAGATCGTATTTCCTGTTTAAGCATTTCCAGTTTATGGAACATGCGTTTTGCTCAGATCAGTATAGTTGCTCATGTTCATTCTTTCCATTGACAACACCGATATACTAGTGGACTGGTTGCCATGGAGTATTTTATTTTTGCAAATACATGCCATGTAGCCAGCTGTTAATTATCTGCGCTGCAGCAATGCACGCAGACTAGAAAACCTTCAAACTTGATGTTCATCTCTTGAATTTGAATGCCTTATTTTGCATGCATTGAAACAGAAACAACATGTGTATTGTAGGTCTTGCTGTAATATGTTTGGGATCATAAAATTTTCATTTTCTTATACACAGTTAATACCTGCTGCTTGCTAGAAACGGGTTGCAGGTGGGATGTGTATCGTATCGGAATGTCATATAATTGATGACCAGGTTCATTGTATTACGAAGATTTTGAGTTCCCCTTGCGGAAATTAATATAAAAAAGCTTTAGTTTCACTGTCTTCTGCTCTATACTTATATGAAAGCAAACAATGAAAACCTGTCATAAGTTCGTTCGAATGTAGAATTTCCATCACATTATAATAAACTTATTTTGTGTAAGTGGATCCAATTATTTGACAAAACTATGTCCAATTGTCTGATTGAATTTCTTTTCCCTCGTGTGGAACTTTGGATAAATGTGAGCAGATGAGCCACCTTATATGGTTTATGTACTTAAAGTTATATCGTTTCTTTGTATGAACTTTTACAGCTACTATGATAAGCACCACACGTTGAGTTGTGAGTGGTATCATAGGTACTATGCTAGTACCACATATTGAGTTGATATATATAATGCAAGAGTGACCGACCCATTTGCGTTGCTGGATTTGCTATGCAGTATATAATCATAATTTTGTTTTTCAATTTATTACATATTTATATTAGCCCTAGGATCAAATAAGAAGAAAGTACATACTTTTGAAGATTTTATTGAGAGAAACTTTTTAAAGATTTATGACAACTTGAAAAATAAACCGCAACTTCTTATTGGGTCGCATTTGCAGCGGCCCATTAAGCCACCCTATCAGTTTCAGGCGGCGGGAGCAATCGGAGCTCCCGTTTATCACTGAGCAGCAGAGGTACTGAGGTAGCCGTCCTCTTCGTCCGACCTCTCTTTTCCGCCGGCGCGCCGTGCCAGAGTAAGCTGAGGTGGTGATGCAGTGAGAAGCTCTGTTTCTCTCTCCCGTTCTTTCTTCTTCTTCTAACGAAATCTTCCCACCACACCTTTCCCCTTGCGTGACCAACAGCAACATCAACACCCGCTACGTGTTCGACGCAATGTCTTGCCGGTGCAAAACCGCGAAAGCGTCGACGACGGGCTGCGAAGACCGCCTCAGCGCTCTCCCGGACGCCCTACTGCATCATGTGATTGGGTTCCTCGAGGCGGCGGAGGCCGTGCGGACGTGCGTGCTCGCCCGTCGCTGGCGCCACCTCTGGAGGCTCATCCCTCGCCTCCGTGTCACCGACGTTGAGGCATTCCGGAGCGTCAAGAAGCTGAAATGCTTCGTGGACAAGCTGTTTCTCCTCCGTGACACCAGCTTCGTCCTCGACGAGTGCGAGCTTGATCTTCGCGGGCTCTTGCGGCTGGACGACACGCTCGTCGACCTCTGGATCCGGCGCGTTCTGGCATGCCATGTCCGGATTCTGCAGGTCCATATCTACACTAATCTGCCCACAAATCAGGGCGAGCCGCTCGTCAAACTGGTCGACCAGCCTCTCATTTCCCAGCACCTCGTGCGAGTAGAGCTCGGCGGTGTCTATTTGGAAGAAAGATTTCTTGATTTCTCGAGCTGCCCGGCATTGGAGGGTCTGAAGTTCGCTGATTGTGTCCTCAGTACTGATAGGATTTCATCCCCCCAATCCTTGAAGCATCTTAGCATCATGGGCTGTCAGTTCCTCTGGCGAGATATTCCAACTCATATCTTTGCCCCAAGTCTTATTACACTACAACTACGTGATTGCCTCTCTATGATTCCGATTCTTGAAAGCATGCCATTATTAGAAACTGCATCTGTCAATCTTGGCCATGGATACGAGGAATACTGTGAGTACTGTGATAACGGTGGCCTTGAAGAGTATGAATGTGATTGTTGCATGTCTGAGATGTACCGGGATAATGACCGTATACTTGATTTCTCTGTGGTTTTTGAAGGTCTGTCCAACGCTACATGTCTGGAGTTGATAACTTCCCGTGAAATGGTATGAATGTACTAGTTCCTTTAAGCTGCATGCTCAAGTTTCATACGCATTCCATTATCATTCCATCTTGTACGTCCAATAAAGTTTAAGCTGCTCTTAATGATTTGTACTTTGCACAGATTATATTCAAAAGAGATCTGCGATGCTGCCCTACATTTAGTAGGCTAAGATCTTTGTCACTCATTGACTGGTGTTTGGTTGCTGACTTCAAGATACTACTGCACTTTCTGCATCACACACCAGTTCTAGAGAAACTCACACTTCAACTTTGTAAGGTATACATATGTTTACTAGTAATTATGATGTGTATTCCTTGATAAACTATATGATGCATGCTAAATTTATAAAGTATTTTATTTGGTGCAGGAACCCAAATGGGGCATAAAATTGAAAGCCAACAATTTTATGGAGCGATCACTTGCAATGAGGCAACTTAAGATAGTCGAAGTTAAATGTCATATTATTGATGACCGGGTTCATCGTCTTACGAAGATCTTGAGTTCCTGCAGCATATCCCTTGCGGAAATTAATATAAAAAAGCTTTAGTAAGTACTGTTTCACTGTATTCTGCTCTGTACTTATATGAAAGCAAGCAATGAAAACCTGTCATAAGTTCGTTCCAAGGTAGAATTTCCAGCACATTATGACAAACTTATTTTGTGCAAGAGGATCGTTTGCATGAAGCACAATTATTCGACAAAATTACTTCCAATTGTTTGATTGAGTTTCTTTTCCCTTGTGTGGAACTTTGGATAAATATGAGCATATGAGCCACCTTATATGTTTTATGTACTTGAGTTATAGCCTTGCTTAGGATGTACTTTTACAACTACTATGATAAGCACCACATATTGAGTTCTGAGTCGTATCATAGGTACTATGCTAGTACCACGTATTGGCTACGCAATGGTCACTTACCCATTTTCGTTGCTGGAGTATAGTTAATTTTTTTTTCGATTTATTATATATTTATATTAGCCCTAAGATGTTGGCAGAATATTTATGTGCACATTTAGAAGCCAAAATCGCAAAACAATATTTTGCATTGTTTCTCAGCCAATTATTTACAGTTTTACACAGATGTAATCACTGCTATATTAGAATTCAATATGCCATTCAAAACATAGAGATATTGTAGTCTGTATGTAACTTTGGAAGAAACATTATTGTATTCCAGTGGAAATCTGTCTATTAACTGTTTAGGTTATCGATAAAGATGTGTATGCAGCAATATAAAATTGCAGGCATTGTGTATTTTGTTCTTTTGATCTTCACAGAAAACCGTAGTCTCGTAGGTACTACATTTTACTTTCCCTCTTCCACCTCTATTTTATCTGTTGCTCTTGATATAAAATTACAAGATTTTAATCTAAATACCGACAAAGAAAAAAGGAGCACAAGGCCATCATGATGCTTAGCGGAAGGGGCCAAGGATCCCAAGTTGATGTCTATTGTCCGGTACTCCGGTTTACCATCTGGGTGGAAAAGTGATCGGAAGTAGCTTGTGCTGCATGAGCACTAGCTACTTGGCGACGCCATAGTTACCGGGGCTAGGGTTTTCGCCAGAGTAACCGGTTTTCACGGGGAGACTGCAGATCATCTCCTGCTCCTTCTCGGCTGACGTCTGGAGGTTGGTCTCAGTTAGGTTCGACATCCCTGCCCCCCTGCCAGGCTCCCACTCCCTGGAAATTGGAAGGAGAGAAATAGCAGAATCTTCCACTCTATTGCCGCTTCTCCTCGCGCAACAGGGGAAGCTGTCTTGGTCCTTGGAACGGTAACTTGGAGAAAAGGTCAGGATAGCTCAGTTGGTTGAGCAGAGGACTGAAAACCCTCGTGTCACCAGTTCAAATCTGGTTCCTGGCAGAGAAAAAAAAAGATCTACCGAATAGGTATTGATACAAATACCTCGAGATGGGTTGGGATACATATTCATTAATAATATAAATAGAGTATGATTTATTCATCTAAGTGGATAAGTCTATAATAAAGAATAAAGAAGCACTTCTTTTTATAGAGCTAGATCAGAGTAGATGGCAGTGGCTAAATTCAGCTTCACTGTCACCTTTGTTCTTGGTTTTTGACCTTGTTGTTGGTTCGAACCCCCTTTCTTCTTAGTTTTAATCTTGTTTTTACTCCTCTTAATTAATGAAAGCAGCTCCGCTGCATTTCGTCAAAAGAAGGACCAAAAGTTGAGAGGACTCAAAGAATGTTGAGTACCTACCTGATGCCATGCGTGCACAAAGATTTCGTTGGTAGGCAAGCTAGTAACCAAAAAATCATCTAAACTAGCGCAGATAACCGGAGTTTCCAAGCAAGCAAATTACAATCTGACCTCACCCACACCCAAAAGAGAAACAAAAAATCATCGATGAGATCGGCATGCCGCGGACACAAGGACGACAGAGTTACTTGAAGCCGAAGCAGGAGCATCCCTGGCCGATGTGGTCGGGGACGGCGGGCGTCATGCTCTTCCCCTTGGTGGTATCGATCTTCTCCAGCAGCGCCACCACCTCGCTCATCTCCGGCCTGCGGTCGGGGTCGGCGTGCCAGCAGCGTGCCATGATCTCCGACAGCTCCTTGGGGCAGCACCGCGGGATGTCCGGCCTGATCCCCAGCTTCACCACGTGGTATGAGATGTCAGCGATGCTGTAGTTGGCGTACGCCAGGGTGCAGCAGTAGATCTCCCACAGGACCACGCCGAAGCTGTAGACGTCACACTTGTGGTCGTAGGGGAGGCCCTCTAGCACCTCCGGGGCCATGTACCCCAGCGTGCCCGTCTGCCCTGTCATGTTGCATTCGTCCTGAGCCTCCACACGGGCGACACCGAAGTCAGCGATCTTCACAGTCTTCTTCCGGTCCAGAAGCATGTTCTCCGCCTTCACGTCGCGGTGCACAATCTTCTTCGAGTGCAGATAGCTCAGCCCCCTCGCCATGTCCAGGGCGAGCTGGACCACCTTCTTGTAGGGAAGCTTTTTGTCGCGGTGCTGGAACAGGAGGGTCTTCAAGGTGCCGCCGTGCTGGTACTCCACCACCACAACACAACACCGCTGGCCTGGCGCTCCGCCGCCGCCCTTCTTCGCCGGGACCTTCAGCTGGGACGTCCCCATGGACGCGCCCACGAACTGCAAACACATAGAAAAAACGCACCAAATTAACGAATGCAGTTCATATTAGTCATTTTTTACCGAGCACTATCCGCCAGTGATGCAGTAGTAATGTATAATCACGTACAGTACCTTGGTGACATTTGGGTGATCAAGCTTCTGCCAGACGGCCACCTCCTTCTCGAAGGCTTCCCGGTGCTTTGTCTCCTGACCTTCCTGACCCCAGTCCAACACCTTCACTGCATCATACGAAATAAAATGAGCAAATCGTAATGCATATGTAAACTTTTTCGTCTTGTCAACCTGCTGATACATATTATCAGTACTTTTTTAGACAAAATATCATAAACATAGTAGCAGTATTTAGCTTAGTTGATGTGTCAGTAATAATTGAACCAGGCCTAGGGCATCATGATCAAGTTAGGTAGGGAAACAGAGAAATGCATATGTAAACTTTTTCGTCTTGTCAACCTGTTGATGCATAGTATCAGTACTTTTTTAGACAAAAGATCATAAACATAGTTTCAGTATTTAGCTTAGTTGCTGTGTCAGTCATAACTGAACCAGGCCTAGGGCATCATGAATTCATGATCAAGTTAGGTAGAGAAACCGAGAAATAAATACCTCCAGACAATACTGAAATCACTAAAATTTACCAAATCAAATTTCTACATGCCCCAGCCACCGTCTTGGGTGCCCGAGGCCTTGTCTCAAACCCCGGCTAGTAGCAACATAAAAACTATGAAACATGATTCGTCTATTTATAGTATATTCTTTCCACTCCCAAAGACACTATGATTCAACAGATTGTTTAGGAGTTAGGAGTAGTATGTTTAAATGTTTGCGAGCTACGTGAACTCTTTGATCTGTATTCTGTCAACAGTTTATAGAAAAACATTGTGGGAATATTTTTGTAGTTTTACTACGATGTAATCAGACATCATGTTAGTTCTTTGCGGTTTAAGGAATGATGTTGCAATTCTATATTTTATTATTTTTCGAATCATGCAAATCAACTGAGGACCTATAAACAGTCTTGGTTTCCATAACAGACACAATATAAGAAATATGAAAAAGGTTCTTATGATCCAATGGCTTCTAATGTGTCTTATCCAAGTTCTATGGCTAGCTTTCTCACTAATAAATTGCGTAATGGTTTTGAAAGCAAACAATAAAATAAAATGTGTAAAGAAAAATACTCCATCCCTCCCATAATATAAGAGGTTATTACAAACGTGTCTGGCGATATCGATTCTACCCCTCAAAAACAGGAAAGAATGTTATTAGCCCGGTGTAACTACTACTCTAATCCACATTGTTATCATGAGTATTTTCATCCCAAAATATCCACAAATCAGTGCCTTGGTCACCGCGAATGGAAAAGTAAACCTAAAAATGGAACATAAGAAGTATTTTTTATATATATTTGAAGCATATGGATTGAAATAACAACTGCCACATAGCTGCCAAGTCATAGGGACAAAAAGGTCACCAAAATTTTCTTACGTTGTCATCATTCACATGACAAAAATGGCATCGGACCATGTTTACCGACATATGTATCTTCCTTATTGCCTTCTGATTTGGATGTATATTCGGTACATAAAACTCATTCACACGTGGACTGGTGTCTATGCAGTGACATAAAAGGTAGTACATGGAATTACTATGCCAGGCTATCGATCTCTCTATCCCACCAACTTACATATGCCCTTCATCCTCCAGCACCACCAACTACCGCTATATTATCAGCCCATGTGCCATACCTCACTTGTGTCACCGAGATCTCCTTAATATATCCTCCTACATCTCAAACCTTTGGCCTCTGGCATAGCTACTTGTCGACTATGGTGCCATCCGACCATAAGCGCTACAACCCGGTAAAAATGTTCACCTATTTAGCACGACTTTTTCCAAATTCGATGATGACGTCTTAGAATGTGTGTGATAAAACCTTTTGTTTTTTACTTTTGAATATTGGTCTATAAGACCTTATTTTGATCTATAAAGCTTAAAATTTGATCTGTAGATCTGTACGAGGAACACCTCTATATAGCTTCATAATAGTTTCATATATTTGCACGGACATATTCAATAACGGTCAATGTGGCACGTCTAAAATGTGTCCAAACCTAAAACGTCATGTATGTTGAAGACATCAAGTATTATAATCGTGCTTGACTTTCAAGCTCAATTGCCAATACTGATGGTTTGGTAAGCCAATATTTTGCAATATCAAACTCGTCAACATTTGGCAAGCTTGGCTAGTAATTGGCAAGTTGACAGCTATTGCCATGCCAAACTTTGGCAAAACGACTTTTATTCTGAACTAATTGTCTCAACTGGTTGGGGAGAGACAGACAACGTGCAATGGGCGTGGCAATGATGTGACCTCGCCCAATCAAATCATTAGCCAAAAGAAGCTGGCTCCCTGCTAAATTTATCATGGGTTGGCAAGATGACCTTCGATCGGTAAAAAAGAGAATCGCATGGCGCGGATGGCAAAGCATAATTCATCTGGAACGGATACCAGCGCATAATTCATCTTGGACATATATACAGAATTTCGTACAGAATTAGATATACATACAGGCGAGGTGTCACGGTTGTGGTTTTACTGACCTGCAACGTCTTCGCCGTCGTAGGTGCCGCGGTAGACGACCCCGAAGGTGCCGCTGGCGACCTGCTTGTCGATGTCGAGCTTGGCGAGGTCGATCTCCCACTCGAGGAGCTCCCCCGGCGAGGCGCCGCGCTGGTGATCCAGCCACACCCTGGAGCGCGACTTCTCCAGCTGCTCGTCCAGCTTGGTGAGGTCGAGCGTGTCCGCCCTGACGTAGCCCTCGCCGTCGGCGGCCTTCATGTCGCCGCTGCCGAAGCTGCGGCTGCCGCTGGCCCCGGCGCCGCTGCTGCTACCGGTCGTCGTCGTCAGGGAATTCATCCGATCGACCGATCAGCCGATCGTGTGTGAAGAAGTACTCTTCCTCAACTCCGATTCCCCCACTTTCAGGCAAAGAACTCTGTTTTCTCGCTAAAACCAAATCTCAGAGGAGAAACGCGCGGCCGCGATGCATCTGCAGCGGAAATATCGGGAGGAGATATGCCGGATCGTCCTATATCCATCCATGGGATATATACGAGGAATTCAAGCCCGCATGACGCCCGATCGCCTTGGAATGTGATGTAATATGATGCTCAGCCGACCAAGAGAAAAAAACAGATGGAAACAAAGAACCGGAAACAACAAAGGAATCAAACACGCGAGTGGGGCAAGAAAACGACGCAAGCGGAAGAAATCAACCAGACGAGATGGAAAGGGAAAACGACTTGTTCTTCCAAGGAAGATCTAGCTATTAGCCGAAACGAAAAGACGAAGAAGGAGGAGGAGGCTAATTGGATTAGCCTCTCCTCTTAGATCAGACGACGAGGAAACCTTACGCTAAACAGAACCGGCCAGCCCGCTTTTGAGATCTCTATTTTTAGGGTGGAAAGCGCGTCGATGGTAGTTAATTGGGGGAATGTTTCCTTTTCTCTTTTAGAGGCGAATAATCAGCGGATGGCTGACCTGAAGAGGGAAAGATAGAGACAGAGTCAGAGGGGAGGAAGAAGAGGCAAAACAGGAGATGTCAGTTTACCTGCTGCCAACAATTCAGGAGGAGGCTGGCCGTTGACTCTTGCTTAATTTTTGGAAACACAGTTGTGCGCCAAGGTGCACGGCCCGCTTTCTCAACATTCTATATGCCCTAATTGCTTGTGTTTTTTTTTTCTTAGATGATGGACGAAATATAGAGTTATGATGCTGCGACATCATTAGTTTTGGGCTAGGCCCATGTAATTTTCACAGGATTTAAGTCAGCCACTTTTTAGAGTCCGTATTGAAGGGGGAAAGGCCTTCTAGGGTTTGGTTTGGCCACCATACGTATGGCTGGCCGAAACCCCACATTTTCCTCCTTTAAATACCTCCATAGCCGTCATGTTTAGACTTGGATTTTGATTAGATTAAAAGTTAGCCATTGCTACAACTCTCGTGTACTTCTTTTGAGACCAACGCCCAGAACAAGACCGACTATTCGTAATCCCACCTTATTCAATAAAGCTTTCATCTATATCCGCAATATTCTGATTGCATCATTAGTTCTTACTTGTTCTCGATTTCAGATAGGAATTAAGACCCTCGCTGGTCAGGCTGATCGTGCATCCGCAAGATCAGTAACTCCCGGAGATTGTCCTAGTGATTGCATTGGCGCACAAGCTTTACACGTGTAGTCGGATCGTCAAGCACGAACTCCACCAACAAATCGACGTTATCTTCGTCTCATCGAAAGATCGGACACCTTTGCCCTATCAAAGGGATCCAAGCTTTTAGACCTCTCGTAAAATTCCTATGTGTCGATGACAACTACAATATGTACTTAATCTCTATAGAAACTAGATGATACACCGCGCGTTGCTGCGGGAATTAATTGTAATAAGTTTGGATGATATTTTGTTTAAAAGGTCAATTTTGAAAATAGAATAAAATGAAGGAAGAAAACAAATGATATAATATGAGAACTCGAAAAGGAAATAGTTATTGGTAATTCTATTTGATAATTATATCGTGACAAAATATTTATTGAATATAAGTAGCATGACACATGGTAAGTTTACTTAGAGGTTTTTGGGTGGGTGACTTCTTCATGTACTCGAAGATGTATTTGGCAACCTTGAATGGGTATTTCTCGGGAAGCTTTGTGGTGTTGTGTTTGCGTGGAACTGTGCTTTTGAAAGTGATACACATAGGCAGTTTGCATTATTCTTCATCTCTGAAATAGCTTCCATATACTTATTGTGAGTTTCTCTGGCTGAATGAGCTGATGAGGGTGGCAGAGTAATTGTTTGGTGCATCAGTTTGAATCCTGAAGAAAATGGTTGTGTAGTGTTAAATAAGGTAAGCGCGAAGCTGAAAAATCAAATAAAACTTGATGTACCCGTATTGTTGCCTTCCAGCGGATTGTCCATGTATTTCCAATGGAAAGAAGTCTGCAAAAAATGATGATGAATTTGTAGGGGCACAATGTTTGGGGTGATATTATATAGGTGTTGTGCAGTTATGAAAAAAAGTATGAAAGTGTTTTAATGATTATTATAATGAATGTGTAGAAACTGACAATAGCATGAAAGTAGTAACTATTCAAGTTGTTACTTTAGGTATTCACATCGTGCATGCGTGTACGATCTCACGGATTCTTTTAGAACAACAATGAGAAGGAAGAATAAGAGGACACTTGAGTATATTGCAAACATATGGTATTGTACTATAGAATATGATCAATGAAGTGATCTGAGAGCCTGATATCCTTCTTTTAAAAAATTGCAAGCCAGCACAGGAAGATAATATATTTCGATGATTATTAATTTTCCTAGCCATGAGATGCATACGCCCTTGACAGATTTGGATGAAAAGATGGATGAAGAAACCATGTTCTGTACGTATAAATCTGACACTTGATTGTTTGGATAAAGTTTTTAAAAAGCAAAGGCAACAACGCATGCAAAGAATATGTACCAGCAGGACTCCGTGAATATGGGCATATTCAGCATGGAAGGACCAGCACCGGCTGTTTTTGTGTTCAAGTGGTTCAGCAGCTGAGGAATTAAAAAGTGCACTGTTATGAAATCATGTATCTGCAGGAAGTTGGGTGAAGCAAACAATAATAAAAAATTAGAAATAAAACTGATATAGAAAGGATATAAATAAATTAGATTCAGAAAGCATGTTTCTCCAGTACTAGTAAGCTTGCACGTGCAATGCACGTTTTAAATTTAAATTTTATAATGCATGTCACAAATTCAAAATTTGAATATGCATAGCTTACAAATGTCAATCCACATATTTCCTATCATGCATGTGCAATGATTAGGATTGGAGAAACCACTTTGAATAGACCACATGCAGTGCATGTCTCAAATTTAAAATTTAAATCATGTCTCAATTTCTAATTTTGAATATGCAAAGCTTACAAATGTTAATCCACATAATATTTCTTATCATGTGTGTGCAATGATTTGGATAGGAGCAGCCATTTTGAATAGACAAGTGCACAACTTGGATTTGACACAATATTAAAAAAAACACCACTCTATTTTAACACAATCAATCTCGACAAATATCGCCTCTACGATCCCAACTACTGCAGACCTTTGAAAAGGTTCCCCTCATCATCTTCAACAATGCAGATTTCCAAACCAAAGGAAACCCCACAAAACAACATGTGCATCTCCACTTTTTGTCACATTGAATACCTCACCGGCAAAATCACCACAGTTAGGTTTTAGGAGTCAGCAGCTCTCGTCGTAGTTTTGTAAGTTCAGCCTGACCAAAGAAATAACTCTTAATTACATTGAAACATTCTCCAAAAATAGTACTCCATCCATCCCACACTTATGCCTAGATACATTTAAATTTAAATTTAGATAACTCTAAGACATCCATTGCGGGATAGAGGGAGTACTAAGAGCTTAACATATGGAGATTCCCATAATTATCAAATCAAACTCTTTACAGCAACAATTGAACCATCACGTGAAAAAACCGAAGCATACTTCTGGGGATCTTGTTGATCTGTAGCTAAGAGGAGGTATCAGGTACTGCAGAATGGAATTAAAAAATCAATAACATGTCATATAGGAAAGCATGAACATAAACTGTGAGCATATTTAACCATCAGATCAAGCACCATAGGGGTAAAAGAAGACATATCATGTTTGCTGCAAGGCAAATAGATTACCAAAATGAACTGGGACATCGTTACTCAATTAGTAAGAACAAAGAAGCACACTTAACTTCACAGGAAATGAAAAATAAACAAACGATATAACCGTATTAGATTTCCAGCATCACCAATGCATCACCAATAGACACAAAACAAGATTTTAGAACTTGCCATTACCAAACATGGCATAATACACACACATGTCATATCACCCATAATAATGTATTGATGTTAACTTAAACAACAAATGATAATTGGAAAGAGGAAGGACAAGGTTCCTGTTTAAACCAGACATTACTGTCAATATCAGGCTAAGCAACAAAAATTGTAAGACAATTCATACAATTTCCCATAAATCAATTATGTTCTTCCTTGACAGATGGCTGAAAAGAGGAACTTACGTATTCAGCTGGACAATTGGCTGAATTTGCTAGACAATTCTGAATTTGGATAGTCCAAAACTCGTAATACAGTACCAACTTCCTCACTAAAATTCAAAGGAGCAAGCAACTCCCGCCGTACTTTTGTAAGTTTAGTCCGACCAAAGAAATGAATCTTAACTACAGTGAAACATTCTCTACAATTAGTATTCTCTCCGTCCCAGATTGTGGATAGTCTAAAAAATAGTATATTGAAATGAAGGGATATGAGCTTCAAATCACCTTCAGAAGAGCAAGAATGTGCAATGGATTTGTTCTTCTGCCCCTTCGACATCTTCCAAGTAAAAGTGAAGTAAAGAACATAAAGCACAAGGTTCAGACATTAATAAATCTGCATTTGATTAAGTATTTGAAATGTTTATGTTCATTTTTTAAGTTCTTCAAGAGGAGCCTGACATGATTGCTATAATACTAACACTCAGTTTCTCACTACTTCAGAACAATTTTCATTAGTGTCAAGTAGTAATACCTGTTAGAGTTATAATTATGTGTACTTATGTTGGCTTTTGGCTTTCTACATTCTATCCTTCGGACTACCACATATACACCAGATATGTTTGATTAATTAGTCCTTTGCACCAGATAACTGACATCAAAATGTGACACACATTGAAAGAAGATAGCAGCATACAATGTCCGCCTTTCAGAAAAGCATGAAACACATACCGTGCAAGAATCCCAAGTGAGACAATCTCTAATCTGTAGTCTGATTTATTATCATTTAGAGCAGGATTCAAAATTGGATAACACAGCAGTCTCTAATATGTAGTCTGAGGGTAACACAGCAGTAATATCTCTCAGATGACTCACGAATTACCAACTTTGTAAATATATCTTGAGTTGGTGGTACGGGTTGTGCAAAATAATTAAGAAGCTCGACAGACACTAAAAGTCATAAAATCCCAGCCATCACACACAATGCATGCTCAGCAGATTATTTACTTCTGTGTAGCAGAAAGATGATAGGAATGGAAATATGGAAACCCTTTCCAACTCAGACTCAAGCCGTAGACATATGCTGAAAAAACTACCACTCACCTTTAGCTCCGCTTGAATAAAGTATTGCCACGGCATTGACATGGCCATAAACCTCATTGCCTCCTGCGCTTTATCAGAACTGGGAATACTACATTCAGCATCATGCAACCTGGTTTTCTCAATTGACAGTGGTTCGTAATTAAAGCAAGACCCACATACCCCAAGATCATCGACGAAGGTTTTCTCAATTGACAGTGAAATAGATGCTAAGATGTCATTCCTGTATTAAAATTTCGTTTCTCGGAGCCTTCAGATACTAACTTCTCACGAGCACTACAATATATAGCTGAATCAAATAGGCAACGTACCTTCAGCGGACACCGGTGGCAAGGTCGCAGGTGGCGCCAGACCAGAGTTCAGCTAAAGATTTTTCTTGTCGCGGTACCATCTTTTGTTGGCATTTCATGTCCATAGACGATATTATGTAAAGAACATTTGTAGCTAAAAAAAACTATGTCTAACAACAATAGTAAGATGGGGATAGAGTGCTTACTCACCTCATCTGATGAGGCCGGCGGGCATCAATAGACGGTACTCAGCGGTGGAGGTCATCGCTCTTGGAGTGCAGAAGGAGAGGACACGGGCTGCAGCTCGCCCACGGTGTTGAAGAGGAGCACCTACCTTATGAAGCTGTCAAAATATGAACTTTTTTATACCCACCAGCACGTCAGATTGCTAGGAAAAAATAACAACTCTACTGCCATTCAGCCTTGCAATACATGTGATACATCCAAAAGCATCAACTCGAGATGATCCGGCAACGGCTCCCTTAGTCTCCTCAATCTATAGTATTTTCCAGAAAAGAAACCAGAGGATTAGATCACAATAAGAGAGCGGCACAGGAGTAGACAAATATTCATTGTGAACTAAAAATGAACTTATGGATCAAGACAAAGAACTTTCAGAAAAAAGGAAAACAACAGAAAAGAGGAAATGACTATGCTACAAAAGCTTTATGGATGGACATCCACGAGTTCCATCCAAATAGAAGACAAATATTCATTGCTAATACAGAAGTCAATTGGTACATCAAGTTGAACATCCACGTTCCATCCAAATATAGAAGACAACACACATGTACAGATACATACCTGAATTTATGGATGATGTAGTTCAAAAAGTGTCAAGTAAGTACTACTATACATGTGGAGTTGTGTCATGGTTAATTTACAATACTGAGTAAGAACTCATATTTTTCTGTGGTGCCCCAGACACAAGTATACACTGCAAAGTGCATAAATATATTTCTACTAAATAGAAAACGTGTGTGCGTGGATTGGGTACTGATTGCAGCATGGCAAACGTAAAATAAGATGCTAGTGCATGATTCCGTAATCAAAGTTGCTACTTGTAGATCGAAGTATACTCACGATGCTATAGGACCGCATTGCTTGATTCCTTCGACCTAATCCATCAAGATGTCTGGCCTCTGCAAATCACCCGCGGTGGATTTTGCATCTCATGCGTGGGGAAACGGTGGCATTGTTGCTTCCGTCCTAGGTGCGGGATAATAGCCGCAGCGGCGCATAGAGGCGTCGGGCACGGAGGCGGGCACACAGACCGTGGCGCTGGAGTGCAGCCATGGAGGCGGGCTCCCCGCCCCGAGCGTGGGCGGCTGGTGTGCGGGCGTGGGTTCAGGGTGCAAGCGGCAGCGGTCCGTCTGCGGCGCCGCAGTTTGGGCCCAGTTAACCACATACGCGAGCTCCCACAGAAAATGAATAAAAAAACGGCGTATGCAGGCCGGCCCGTGATACGTCTCCAACGTATCCATAATTTCTGATGTTCCATGCTTGTTTTATTACAATACTTACATGTTTTGCTTGCACTTTACAATGTTTTTATGCGTTTTCCGGAACTAACCTATTAACAAGATGCCACAGTGTCAGTTCCTGTTTTCTGCTGTTTTTGGTTCCAGAAAGGCTGTTCAGGCAATATTCTCGGAATTGGACGAAATCAACGCCAAACCTCCTATTTTTCCCGGAAGGCTCCAGAACACCGAAGAAGAGTCGGAGAGGGGCCAGAGGGCCACCACACCATAAGGCGGCGCGGCCTGGCCTGGGCCCGCGCCAGCCTATGGTGAGGAGCCCCCAGGCACCCTCCTGCGCCGCCTCTTCGCCTATAAAACCCCTTTCGACCTAAAAACACAGTACAAATTGACGAAACTCCAGAAAGACTCCAGGGGCGCCGCCACCGTCGCGAAACTCCAATTCGGGGGACAGAAGTCTCTGTTCCGGCACCCTGCCGGGACGGGGAAGTACCCCCGGAAGCCATCTCCATCAACGCCACCGCCTCCATCATGCTCCGTGAGTAGTTCCCCCATGGACTACGGGTTCTAGCAGTAGCTAGTCGGTATTCTCTCCTCCATGTACTTCAATACAATGATCTCATGAGCTGCCTTACATGATTGAGATTCATCTGATGTAATCGGTGTTGTGTTTATTGGGATCCGATGGATGATACATTATGATTAGTCTATCTATAAAGTTTGTGAAGTTATTGTTGCTGCAATCTTGTTATGCTTAATTGTTATGCTTAATGCTTGTCACTAGGGCCCGAGTGGCATGATCTTAGATTTGAGCTCTATACTTATTGCTTAGATTGTATCTACAAGTTGTATGCACATGTCACTGTCCGGAACCAAAGGCCCCGAAGTGACAAGAATCGGGACAACCGGAGGGGATGGCGGTGATGTGAGGGACACATGTTTTCACGGAGTGTTAATGCTTTGCTCCGGTACTCTATTAAAAGGAGTACCTTAATATCCAGTAGATTCCCTTGAGGCCCGGCTGCCACCGGCTGGTAGGACAAAAGATGTTGTACAAGTTTCTCATTGCGAGCACGTATGACTATAATTGGAAAACATGCCTACATAATTAATGAATTGATGTTCTGTCTTAATGCTTGATTCCTATCAATTGCCCAACTGTAATTTGTTTACCCAACACTTGTTACTTGTTATTGGAGAGTTACCACTAGTGTAGATCGCTGGGAACCCCGGTCCATCTTTCATCATCATATACTCGTTCTATATGTCATTGGAAGTAGTATCAACTATTTTCTGGTGCCATTGCTCTCATATTGCTATTACCACTGCTGTGTTACTGTTACTATTGCTCTCATATTACTGCTACTTTCACATCACCCCTGTTTCTAGTGCTTTTCCAGGTGCAGCTGAATTGACAACTCAGTTGTTAAGGCTTATAAGTATTCTTTACCTCCCCTTGTGTCGAATCAATAAATTTGGGTTTTACTTTCCTCGAAGACTGCTGCGATCCCCTATACTTGTGGGTTATCAAGACTGTTTTCTGGCGCCCTTGCCGGGGAGGCATAGCTCTTGTAACACCCCAACTTTTGCAACCTTGATTAATTGTCCTTAATGCAAAAATCAGGGCGAACAAAAACTTTTTCTAAGGACTAATTAGATGAATTGCCTTGATCTGTCTGTTAAGATGAATGACTTTGATCTGTAGGTAGATGTATTGTCTTGTTTTGCTTGTTGAGTTTTGTCTTGAGCTTTTTCAAAGAACAACACCTCTAGTGGTTAGACAAACAACTCACCTAATAAAACACATTTGAGACTTAGGAAAAATTGTTTTCCTTTTTACTACATCAAACACTTCTCCTCATGGCAACATGAGTGTGCCATCTTGATTTTTCTCTTGGTGGTACAAGATAGCTCAATCATCCTTAATTCATAACTTGGGATCATCTACCCCTAGCTACATCCCTCTCTTATACCCACTCATCCTTGTTGGTTTTGAGGCCATGTCGACCATCTGTGTTGACAGGCTTAAAATGTCCAGACTTTGGCAGTTAATCTCTAAGCAACCACAACTGTTATTGGTGATCTCAGTGCCTGGATCCCTTCTATGCAACACCCTCTTCAACCTCCACGTCTTGCCTGTCTCAGTCAATCCTTGCAGCTCATATATTCAACTTGATCTTATACCCTATCCCGTGTTTCATCACTAGATCACTTCTTCCTCTTTTGCTTCTTGTTTTTATTTTAATCCAAGTTTAATCTTCACAAAACCAAGAGTGGGAATGATGGGTACATTTTGTAGCCACCATCTACCCTTGAGAACACTTCTCCCTAAGTTAGTTTTCTCTCTCAAAAATCCTATTGATTTTCCTTCTCTAGATTTGATCACAAAACTACTTCTAGTTTTACTAAATCTTTTCAAGATATTTCTTCAAGGAAAACAAGGAACTGAAATGGGTTTTGTTTTTCATCCCACTTCTACCAAGTACTGATCTCTAAAACATTATTTTCTATCTTGCTTTCTTTTTAGCAAAAGGCTTGTTTATGATACCTATACCATTTCTTGTTTTCCCTCTTGCTTATTTTTTTTTTACATTGGAGAAAAACTCTACTTTACTAGAGAAAGTAGGTAGAATATTTTGAACCCCTATGTTCCAACTAGTTTTATCTCAACACTTTCAAATTTCACCCCACTTGAGTTCATTCCCAATTGTCCCTAGACAATTGAGGTGTTTCAAATACTTTTCCAATAAGTTCTATTTCAAATGACAACTCTTGCACATCTTGTGTACATCTCTGATCTACCCCATAATGTTCCTTCATCCTCCAATTCTTGATCAAATGGATGATCATTTGATACTTTCAAACCACTCCCAATTGACCTCTTATTTGTAGAACAATTTATATTCTTTTCCATCATCACCTTGACCTCATGAATTCATAATTTATGTCACCATATTCATCATTGTGGGTATATGGTTACTTCTCTCATCATCTCTCTTAACCTTGCCCTATCATTGACTAAACCACCATCACCATCCCATCTACCTTGACATGCTCATGCATTGTTGCATGTGGCCAACCCCAATCTTTCAATTTTGAATTCAAATAAAAACTTTTATTCATCAACTATACCTTGGGAACCATCTTCATCATAAGTTGGTCTCAACCAAAGTGGTGGAGATTATTCTCATGGCACATGTCACCTTCATACTCCTTTTTATCTATATGTATATACTCCTATTTTTATCTTTATCAAAGTCACTCATTGACATTATCTTCTCAACATCATGCCTTGGTCTATGCACATGAATGTTGTGCACCTCTCTCATTGTTCACTTGTGTTTGGCAAGAAAATGGAGCCGGCCATTGTGTTGGCATGACAAATTCGGCCAGCTATTGTGCTCCTCACTTTCTTCTCTTGAAAGCTTTGCCTCCCAACTACTCCAACAATTAAATGGGCAGCCACCCACCTTAGCCAATCAAAATGGAGGCAGCCACCCATCCTCCCTCTATATAAGAGCTTGGCCGGCCACCTCCTCCCCTTTGCTTCATTTCTTCTCACTCTCCACTTTCTCACACTCTCCTCCTGCCCTCCACCACGAAATGGTGCTGCCCCTTGCTCCCATGGCCGGCCATGGCCATGGAAACCACTCCAAGATGAAGCTCCCTCCTCCCTCAAGCTCATCCTCACCATGAGAGCATCTCTCTCACTCTCTTCTCCCCTAATCTTTGATGAATCCAGCTCCCTTTCTCTTTTCCCCTCTCATAAGATTGGATCTTGATGCAGGTGCATGTTGGTCCAAGCATGGAGAAGGTTGAGCAATCCTCAGATCTGAAACTCTTGACCCAATTTCGTCCAAAACCTTGCAGTAATTTCTGCTATCTTGCTGTTTCAGATTCTGATACGATGTTGTAAAATCCGTCAAATCTTGTGTGCAGATCCAAATCGAGTGATTCAAAGTTCCGCAGATAGGTATTGAAAAGATCAACTTGGCGTTGATCTCATCCTCAAATTCGTTATGGATTTTGCATGGTAAATAAAGTTCTGCAAACATGTAGAATCACTGTTTGTTAGATTTCTTCCGTTTTACAAAACCTTTTTGAGCAAACTCAACTGTGGGTGAAAGCCCTCTTCAGTACCTTCAGTTTGGCGTTGGTTTCACTTCGATTGACCTCCTGAAACTGAAATGGTTTGCAGATCAAGATCTGGTCAGATCTGACTTTGTCGAATTAAACCAGGAGCTTGGAAACTAATTTTTGAATTAAACCAACTGGGTAAGAACCACCTAGTCAATGCCTTTCAGATGCAGCAGACCTCATATTTGTTTGATCTGTGTATGATTTGTGGTGAATTAAACTTGTTCTGTGTGTTCTGCAGACATGGCTGTTAGCTTTTAATTCATCAAAAATCCAATTTTGAACCTAATTGAGTGATTCCAATTCTGTAGGATTACTGAATGTTTTCTTAATCATCTCAAACAAGTTTTAAACCTTTATCTGTTCTGCAACTCCATAGTTCAAGCAAATGGTGAAAACATGCAGTAAACTTGTCAATCCATTTGTGGGAGTTTCAGAAACAATTTGAACCCAAATCCAATCGTGTACGCTTCTCTATTTAATTACCTTTCCAATGCGTGTGGCCTCATATTTTTAGGATTTTTCTACGATTTATGGCTTACAGATCTTGTTTTCTGTACAGTCAGATTCAAAGAAATTCCTAAAATTGTAGGTTTAATATTTTTGGGTGTTTCCAATTGGGTTAGTCTTGTATTAGTACTGGCTATCTAGGAAAAATATTATTAGTCTCTGATCATATATATTTGTTACTGTTAGTAATGTATATGTGTGACATGCATTGTTGAAGCAAAACTTTTCGGTTTATTCAAAACCCTTGACCAACTCTTTTTAGTAGAGATGGGCAACCTTTGTTTTATGCTTGCAAAACAAAACCTCTGCAACTCAACTTTAGCCCTATTGTTTTTCTTAAGTTTTAAAATGATGTGGGATATGGTTTGCTTCCTATTTTGGATGTAGGATTATGTGAACAACTTAATTTAGGAAAACTGTTTTCTACATTTCCAAAAATGTTTGAAAATGTTTTGTGAATGTATTTGATATCAAACTAATGCTCTTGTCCTCTTTATGATGTTATCTACCAGGGGATGTTTGGGTTATACCATGGTGATAACCGAGAGAGGCAATTGCTAAGTTGTGATACTCTCATACCTTTACTAGGTAGATAAAATGGGTTCTCTTTAAGTTGTTTGTGGTATCTATAAGTCCTTTGTATGGTAGCTCTTTATTGAATGGTTAAATTATGGTTGTTGTAGGTTTGTTTTGTTGGTGCAATGTGATTGATTGTGTTCCTTTTATATTTTCCGGCGATAGATGCGAACAATTCCGGAGAAGAAGAAGAAGTGGAATCGGACGAGGATTTTATTTATGTTGTTGGGATTCTTATATTGATGGAGTAGAAAAAGTACAGGGACAAATAAGCCAAGGCAAGCCATTTTTTGATCTCTTGCTATTTATCCTTCTTGTTGTGCTCATTGCTTCATTATATACTTGGTTCCTTGTATCATGTGTGATTTTTGGTCCTCTACTCTATGCATACTTATTCCCAAAGTATGTTGAACCCCTTGTTGATGCTTTGCATACTTGCTCCCAATTATGTGAATCCCCTTGTTGATGTTATGCATGCTTACCCTAAGCATGTATTCCCCCTTGACCATATCCATGTTGTCATCTTCTTAGTGGTATGATGATTAACATCATGACCCCTCTTTGAATCATCTTAATTATGTTGTCCCTATACATGCTTATCCTAAGTATGTATGATCCCCTTAACACGTCAATTATCATCCCCTTAGTGGTATGATGGCTAGCATCATGTCATTGTGACTCTTAGTTCCTTCATAAAACTATAGGTTGGGAACCCCTTTGGAAAAATACCTTGTTGAAAAGAATTTTTGAAAACCTTGGGTGAGTTGGACTTACCCAAGTGTGTGTTTATGAAAGGAAGGGATCTTGGCAAAGATGGTTGGAAAGAAAATCTTGTTTTCGAAAACTTTGGCGTCTAAGTATTCACCCGTGACAATTAACCCGCGCAACCACATTACCCTGGAGTGGGACGGGGCTTAGCTCGTAGTTTGTTCTTCTTAACATGGGACACCGCACAACTATATAAGGGTAAGGTTACCCCTGAATCCGGATTGTCGTTGGTGGAGACAATAGTATAACGGGAGGCCTTCGGGGCTGACCCGTCCGGAAGACACTATGGGTCTCCTGGCTTGGCGGTGGATCCACGCTCAAAGTGAGGTGAGATGCCACGGTGCCGGGAGGTACATACTCCATAGGGTAGGATCCCGTGCTAAGATGAATAGGCGAAAGGCTATGTCCGAGTTTTTGTCATGGCATAGTTGATATGCGGGGATGATGCCCACATGATGAACTCGCGGATCTTGTGGGGAAAGTGTGCAAACTCTGCAGAGTCAAATCTATTTGAATAGCCGTGTCCGCGGTCATGGACGGTTGGAATGGCTGTTGCTTAGCCTAAAGAGTTTTGTTTTATGAAAGTGTTTGACAAAGGAAAGGAAGGAACTTGTTTTCGGAGTACCGGGAAGGTACGGGAAAATTGTGATGACCATATGGAGATGGTCGGAAAGGAAATAAACTGGGTTACCCCCATCCTAGTGTTTTATGTTGTAGAACTCTTTTGAAGTATCTTCTTTAACAAAGATATAGAGATGTCATAGAACACTCCTAAGTATCCCCTTCGACCGAGAAGTTGGGATACTATCTCCACCAAAGAAATTACATCTCTCCTAGATGCTATATTCACAAGAGAAACTGATTCTCTTATGCATGCTATATCCACAAGAGAAACTACTCTTCCTCTCTTGTCTCTTTAGTTAGCTCTTGTTAGTATCTTCTTGATGGTTTGCGAGTACAATTCCAAATGTACTCACGGCTTTGTCCCTGGCTATTTACTTGGCCAGACTTGGAGGAACACGACGGATGAAGAAGGAGTTGGCAACGTCTATGCGTGCTAGGAACGTCTTCCCAGTCAGTTGCCTGTAGGGTTATGGCAGATGACTTGGGTACTGCGCTGCTGAAGTGATGATGCTACTCTGATGATTAGATTAGGCCCTTCGAGGCTATCTTGGTAAGCATTGGTCATGTGACCATGTTGTAATTTTCTTATTCCGATTTGTAATGGATGGTGTAATTTGATATCAGTTCGGTTATGTGTTCACGGCACACTGATCATGGGAACGTGAACTGTATACATAACAGGGTATTTCGGACAGCTAGTCCGGGGTCCCCACAGAGCTGGTATCACAGTCTTGGTCTTTAGGTCTGAAAAACACTCTTGGTGTGATAAACCAGCGTAGGAAGCCCCTCTAAGACGTTTTCACAGTCATCTACCTCGCCGATAAAATGCTTACTGCTAGCTAAGTGGATAAGTTAACCCTGTTAACCATCGATTCTCAACCGTCAGAGAAACTGACCAGACCCCTATCTACGCCAACTACTTTCAAGATCAGCTGAAGCATCTCCACTAAGCCGAGAAGACAGAAGACCCTACCTTCAAGAGTGACTGCACCTCTGCAAGAAGACATGCATACTAACTTTGTCTAACCTTGGAGTACAATCGCGCTACCCTCGAGGATATCTTCTTGAAACCACCCCCTAACACACCGTCTAACCAGCTGAGAGAAAAATAGCGCCAACGCCTACATCACATGGTTCATCTGGTCCTCATCAAGTGAAGCTCATGAAGATACTCCAAGACTCAAGACTTTAGGCGTAGTTTACCCGCTAACTTCTTAGCTGTTACTGAAGTCAGCACCGACCCTCAAGCTGAAGATTGTCTTCAACGACCCCTGTTGCTGCTTCATATGGGTACCAACCAGGCGTTTCATCGACTTACTAACTCACTGCGCGTCCCCTATGGTTTAGCTAACACTGTGAGTGCCTCTTGAAGTGGTGGTCTGCACGTCGCCCCCGAAGATTCTTCAACTAAACAAGGAAGATCGACGACTTCTTCAGAAGCCCCCGACAGGACCGCAAGGCAGAAGCTCTAAGTTTTTCCGAAAGTCCGATGAAAAATCTTAAGGGTGGAAGACTTCGTCTTCCATTAAAACTTTAAGCTAACACTAAAAAGTTTTCAACCCCGCTAAGGCACCATTGGAGTGCACTAAATTTTCTGAAGTCGTGAGCTCCACTAGGGTCGTTAAGAAGCTACATGTCTAACATCTGCACGGAGTAGTCAACCTCTTCATGAAGCTCGCCATCGGCAGGAATCCATCATGTCTCTCAGAAGCTGAAGTTGCGACCCTCTCCACAACGGCGCGCCAACAGAAGAATGGAGTCTAACTTTCGTTAAGCTTTACAACCCCTCTAGTTCTACGCTCGGTAATCTCGGGACGAGATTATTTTAAGGGTGGAAGATCTGTAACACCCCAACTTTTGCAACCTTGATTAATTGTCCTTAATGCAAAAATCAGGGGGAACAAAAACTTTTTCTAAGGACTAATTAGATGAATTGCCTTGATCTGTCTGTTAAGATGAATGACTTTGATCTGTAGGTAGATGTATTGTCTTGTTTTGCTTGTTGAGTTTTGTCTTGAGCTTTTTCAAAGAACAACACCTCTAGTGGTTAGACAAACAACTCACCTAATAAAACACATTTGAGACTTAGGAAAAATTGTTTTCCTTTTTACTACATCAAACACTTCTCCTCATGGCAACATGAGTGTGCCATCTTGATTTTTCTCTTGGTGGTACAAGATAGCTCAATCATCCTTAATTCATAACTTGGGATCATCTACCCCTAGCTACATCCCTCTCTTATACCCACTCATCTTTGTTGGTTTTGAGGCCATGTCGACCATCTGTGTTGACAGGCTTAAAATGTCCAGACTTTGGCAGTTAATCTCTAAGCAACCACAACTGTTATTGGTGATCTCAGTGCCTGGATCCCATCTATGCAACACCCTCTTCAACCTCCACGTCTTGCCTGTCTCAGTCAATCCTTGCAGCTCATATATTCAACTTGATCTTATACCCTATCCCGTGTTTCATCACTAGATCACTTCTTCCTCTTTTGCTTCTTGTTTTTATTTTAATCCAAGTTTAATCTTCACAAAACCAAGAGTGGGAATGATGGGTACATTTTGTAGCCACCATCTACCCTTGAGAACACTTCTCCCTAAGTTAGTTTTCTCTCTCAAAAATCCTATTGATTTTCCTTCTCTAGATTTGATCACAAAACTACTTCTAGTTTTACTAAATCTTTTCAAGATATTTCTTCAAGGAAAACAAGGAACTGAAATGGGTTTTGTTTTTCATCCCACTTCTACCAAGTACTGATCTCTAAAACATTATTTTCTATCTTGCTTTCTTTTTAGCAAAAGGCTTGTTTATGATACCTATACCATTTCTTGTTTTCCCTCTTGCTTATTTTTTTTTACATTGGAGAAAAACTCTACTTTACTAGAGAAAGTAGGTAGAATATTTTGAACCCCTATGTTCCAACTAGTTTTATCTCAACACTTTCAAATTTCACCCCACTTGAGTTCATTCCCAATTGTCCCTAGACAATTGAGGTGTTTCAAATACTTTTCCAATAAGTTCTATTTCAAATGACAACTCTTGCACATCTTGTGTACATCTCTGATCTACCCCATAATGTTCCTTCATCCTCCAATTCTTGATCAAATGGATGATCATTTGATACTTTCAAACCACTCCCAATTGACCTCTTATTTGTAGAACAATTTATATTCTTTTCCATCATCACCTTGACCTCATGAATTCATAATTTATGTCACCATATTCATCATTGTGGGTATATGGTTACTTCTCTCATCATCTCTCTTAACCTTGCCCTATCATTGACTAAACCACCATCACCATCCCATCTACCTTGACATGCTCATGCATTGTTGCATGTGGCCAACCCCAATCTTTCAATTTTGAATTCAAATAAAAACTTTTATTCATCAACTATACCTTGGGAACCATCTTCATCATAAGTTGGTCTCAACCAAAGTGGTGGAGATTATTCTCATGGCACATGTCACCTTCATACTCCTTTTTATCTATATGTATATACTCCTATTTTTATCTTTATCAAAGTCACTCATTGACATTATCTTCTCAACATCATGCCTTGGTCTCTGCACATGAATGTTGTGCACCTCTCTCATTGTTCACTTGTGTTTGGCAAGAAAATGGAGCCGGCCATTGTGTTGGCATGACAAATTCGGCCAGCTATTGTGCTCCTCACTTTCTTCTCTTGAAAGCTTTGCCTCCCAACTACTCCAACAATTAAATGGGCAGCCACCCACCTTAGCCAATCAAAATGGAGGCAGCCACCCATCCTCCCTCTATATAAGAGCTTGGCCGGCCACCTCCTCCCCTTTGCTTCATTTCTTCTCACTCTCCACTTTCTCACACTCTCCTCCTGCCCTCCACCACGAAATGGTGCTGCCCCTTGCTCCCATGGCCGGCCATGGCCATGGAAACCACTCCAAGATGAAGCTCCCTCCTCCCTCAAGCTCATCCTCACCATGAGAGCA
Source organism: Lolium perenne (assembly GCF_019359855.2). Taxonomy (NCBI): domain Eukaryota; kingdom Viridiplantae; phylum Streptophyta; class Magnoliopsida; order Poales; family Poaceae; genus Lolium; species Lolium perenne. The sequence goes on from NC_067247.2 coordinate 68,785,896, forward strand.
TCTCTCTCACTCTCTTCTCCCCTAATCTTTGATGAATCCAGCTCCCTTTCTCTTTTCCCCTCTCATAAGATTGGATCTTGATGCAGGTGCATGTTGGTCCAAGCATGGAGAAGGTTGAGCAATCCTCAGATCTGAAACTCTTGACCCAATTTCGTCCAAAACCTTGCAGTAATTTCTGCTATCTTGCTGTTTCAGATTCTGGTACGATGTTGTAAAATCCGTCAAATCTTGTGTGCAGATCCAAATCGAGTGATTCAAAGTTCCGCAGATAGGTATTGAAAAGATCTACAACTTGGCATTGATCTCATCCTCAAATTCGTTATGGATTTTGCATGGTAAATAAAGTTCTGCAAACATACAGAATCACTGTTTGTTAGATTTCTTCCGTTTTACAAAACCTTTTTGAGCAAACTCAACTGTGGGTGAAAGCCCTCTTCAGTACCTTCAGTTTGGCGTTGGTTTCACTTCGATTGACCTCCTGAAACTGAAATGGTTTGCAGATCAAGATCTGGTCAGATCTGACTTTGTCGAATTAAACCAGGAGCTTGGAAACTAATTTTTGAATTAAACCAACTGGGTAAGAACCACCTAGTCAATGCCTTTCAGATGCAGCAGACCTCATATTTTTTTGATCTGTGTATGATTTGTGGTGAATTAAACTTGTTCTGTGTGTTCTGCAGACATGGCTGTTAGCTTTTAATTCATCAAAAATCCAATTTTGAACCTAATTGAGTGATTCCAATTCTGTAGGATTACTGAATGTTTTCTTAATCATCTCAAACAATTTTTAAACCTTTATCTGTTCTGCAACTCCATAGTTCAAGCAAATGGTGAAAACATGCAGTAAACTTGTCAATCCATTTGTGGGAGTTTCAGAAACAATTTGAACCCAAATCCAATTATGTACGCTTCTCTATTTAATTACCTTTCCAATGCGTATGGCCTCATATTTTTAGGATTTTTCTACGATTTATGGCTTACAGATCTTGTTTTCTGTACAGTCAGATTCAAAGAAATTCCTAAAATTGTAGGTTTAATATTTTTGGGTGTTTCCAATTGGGTTAGTCTTGTATTAGTACTGGCTATCTAGGAAAAATATTATTAGTCTCTGATCATATATATTTGTTACTGTTAGTAATGTATATGTGTGACATGCATTGTTGAAGCAAAACTTTTCGGTTTATTCAAAACCCTTGACCAACTCTTTTTAGTAGAGATGGGCAACCTTTGTTTTATGCTTGCAAAACAAAACCTCTGCAACTCAACTTTAGCCCTATTGTTTTTCTTAAGTTTTAAAATGATGTGGGATATGGTTTGCTTCCTATTTTGGATGTAGGATTATGTGAACAACTTAATTTAGGAAAACTGTTTTCTACATTTCCAAAAATGTTTGAAAATGTTTTGTGAATGTATTTGATATCAAACTAATGCTCTTATCCTCTTTATGATGTTATCTACCAGGGGATGTTTGGGTTATACCATGGTGATAACCGAGAGAGGCAATTGCTAAGTTGTGATACTCTCATACCTTTACTAGGTAGATAAAATGGGTTCTCTTTAAGTTGTTTGTGGTATCTATAAGTCCTTTGTATGGTAGCTCTTTATTGAATGGTTAAATTATGGTTGTTGTAGGTTTGTTTTGTTGGTGCAATGTGATTGATTGTGTTCCTTTTATATTTTCCGGCGATAGATGCGAACAATTCCGGAGAAGAAGAAGTGGAATCGGACGAGGATTTTATTTATGTTGTTGGGATTCTTATATTGATGGAGTAGAAAAAGTACAGGGACAAATAAGCCAAGGCAAGCCATTTTTTGATCTCTTGCTATTTATCCTTCTTGTTGTGCTCATTGCTTCATTATATACTTGGTTCCTTGTATCATGTGTGATTTTTGGTCCTCTACTCTATGCATACTTATTCCCAAAGTATGTTGAACCCCTTGTTGATGCTTTGCATACTTGCTCCCAATTATGTGAATCCCCTTGTTGATGTTATGCATGCTTACCCTAAGCATGTATGCCCCCTTGACCATATCCATGTTGTCATCTTCTTAGTGGTATGATGATTAACATCATGACCCCTCTTTGAATCATCTTAATTATGTTGTCCCTATACATGCTTATCCTAAGTATGTATGATCCCCTTAACACGTCAATTATCATCCCCTTAGTGGTATGATGGCTAGCATCATGTCATTGTGACTCTTAGTTCCTTCATAAAACTATAGGTTGGGAACCCCCTTGGAAAAATACCTTGTTGAAAAGAATTTTTGAAAACCTTGGGTGAGTTGGACTTACCCAAGTGTGTGTTTATGAAAGGAAGGGATCTTGGCAAAGATGGTTGGAAAGAAAATCTTGTTTTCGAAAACTTTGGCGTCTAAGTATTCACCCGTGACAATTAACCCGCGCAACCACATTACCCTGGAGTGGGACGGGGCTTAGCTCGTAGTTTGTTCTTCTTAACATGGGACACCGCACAACTATATAAGGGTAAGGTTACCCCTGAATCCGGATTGTCGTTGGTGGAGACAATAGTATAACGGGAGGCCTTCGGGGCTGACCCGTCCGGAAGACACTATGGGTCTCCTGGCTTGGCGGTGGATCCACGCTCAAAGTGAGGTGAGATGCCACGGTGCCGGGGAGGTACATACTCCATAGGGTAGGATCCCGTGCTAAGATGAATAGGCGAAAGGCTATGTCCGAGTTTTTGTCATGGCATAGTTGATATGCGGGGATGATGCCCACATGATGAACTCGCGGATCTTGTGGGGAAAGTGTGCAAACTCTGCAGAGTCAAATCTATTCGAATAGCCGTGTCCGCGGTCATGGACGGTTGGAATGGCTGTTGCTTAGCCTAAAGAGTTTTGTTTTATGAAAGTGTTTGACAAAGGAAAGGAAGGAACTTGTTTTCGGAGTACCGGGAAGGTACGGGAAAATTGTGATGACCATATGGAGATGGTCGGAAAGGAAATAAACTGGGTTACCCCCATCCTAGTGTTTTATGTTGTAGAACTCTTTTGAAGTATCTTCTTTAACAAAGATATAGAGATGTCATAGAACACTCCTAAGTATCCCCTTCGACCGAGAAGTTGGGATACTATCTCCACCAAAGAAATTACATCTCTCCTAGATGCTATATTCACAAGAGAAACTGATTCTCTTATGCATGCTATATCCACAAGAGAAACTACTCTTCCTCTCTTGTCTCTTTAGTTAGCTCTTGTTAGTATCTTCTTGATGGTTTGCGAGTACAATTCCAAATGTACTCACGGCTTTGTCCCTGGCTATTTACTTGGCCAGACTTGGAGGAACACGACGGATGAAGAAGGAGTTGGCAACGTCTATGCGTGCTAGGAACGTCTTCCCAGTCAGTTGCCTGTAGGGTTATGGCAGATGACTTGGGTACTGCGCTGCTGAAGTGATGATGCTACTCTGATGATTAGATTAGGCCCTTCGAGGCTATCTTGTAAAGATGGGTCATGTGACTTTATTGTAATTTTTCTTATTCCGTTTTGTAAAGGATGATGTAATTTGATATCAGTTCGGTTATGTGTTCACGACACACTGATCATGGGAACGTGAACTGTATACATAACAGGGTATTTCGGACAGCTAGTCCGGGGTCCCCACAGCTCTACTCATAAGTTCACCTGGGGAGTACACTCTACCTCTCTCTCTGTTTTATTTTATTTTGTTTTGCTTAGTTTACTTTTTTCTAGTTTACTTGTGCTTAGTTTATTTCTGTCTAGTTTTATTTTGCCTAGTTTACTTTTGCTTAGTTTGTTTTTGTCTTGTTTTACTTTTCTCATATATCCAAAAATCCATAAAAATTTGAAAAATCTAAAAATTAAAAACTGCTGTTATGGGAGAACCAACAACCTACTTGGAGCTTATAGAATGTTATAATAATTATAGAAAATCAAGAGCTGGTGAAGTAATGAGTGCTATGATAGAAAAAGTGAATACAATTGCTAAAATCTTGCTTAAGCATGCATGATATAAACTGTTGCTCTCAACAGGATACTAAACATCTTAAATTTCAATGTGGCTTTAGTGAGGAATTTTTAATTAAGAACTATAATCGGAATTGCTATATTCATTATGGGTTCGAAGAGGTAGAACAATTTGTCGTATTTATGGGAGCTTCTGAGATCGAATCCTTCATGGTTGAGAATTATGAAACTTGTGTTGTTTGTAAGGACCTTAAAGATTATGTCTCTTCTATCCTTAATTGTTGCATAGAATGCTTCAGTGATAATCCTTATATCATTGATTATAAAGAGAGACTCATTAATGCACAAGAATGCACTCACAACTTGCAGGAACCTGTGGAAGAAGAAATTGATGAACCTGAAAACTCATTGGATGAAAAAGAGGAGGAGAGCGACGAACAAAAGGAGGAAGAATGGATTAGCTACCCATGCCAACCTTCTAATGAGAGTAACTCTTTATCTCCTACACTATTTGATTGTCCTCCATGCTTACCGAAAGAGGTTGAATGTTATGTTCATGTGGATTCTCTTGAAATATTCCCTATGAGTAATACTTGTGAGAATAATTATGCTACTGTTATTTATGATAATTCATGCTACTTTGATAAATCTTATGATAATGCTTTGTTTGTGCCTGATGTCGAAATGCATGGTACTAAAGAATTTTGCTTAGCAAATGTTTATGATAAATCTTTAGATGATGGTCCTATGTTACTTGATAATATTAATTGTACTACTAATGAAAATGGGATTGGAGAGTTCTTGACTTTATCTATGAGTCCCATATCTCTTGAGATTGATCAATCATCTTGTTATATTATTGATAAAAGTGAGTTTGAAAGTTTTAATTCCACTATTTTTGAGCTTGATAAAAATTATATGTTTGTGGAGCATGAAAAGTATGCTGCATGTGATAGTTATATTGTTGAGTTTATTCATGAAGCTACTGAAAATTATTATGAGAGAGGAAAATATGGCTGTAGAAATTTGCATGGTACTAAAACACCTCTCTATATGCTTAAAATTTTGAAGTTACTCTTGTTTTATCTTCTTATGCTTGTCACTTTGTTCTTCATGAATTTATTTGTGTACAAGATTCCTTTGCATAGGAAGCATGTTAGGCTTAAATGTGTTTTGAATTTGCCTCTTGATGCTCTCTTTTGCTTCAAACACTATTTCTTGCGAGTGCATCCTTAAAACTGCTGAGCCCATCTTAATGGCTATAAAGAAAGCAACTTCTTGGGAGATAACCCATGTGTTATTTTGCCACAGTACTTTGTTTTATATTTGTGTCTTAGAAGTTGTTTACTACTGTAGCGACCTCTCCTTATCTTAGTTTTGTGTATTGTTGTGCCAAGTGAAGCCTCTAATCGAAGGTTGATACTAGATTTGGATTTCTGCGCAGAAACAGATTTCTATCTGTCACGAATCTGGGCTGTTTTCTCTGTAGGTAACTCAGAAAAATATGCCAATTTACGTGCGTGTTCCTCAGATATGTACGCAACTTTCATTAGTTTTGAGTTTTCTGATTTGAGCAACGGAAGTATTTCTTTAAAATTCGTCTTTACTGGCTGTTCTGTTTTGGCAGATTCTGTCTCTGTTTTTTGCATTGTCTCTTGTGGACTTTAAGCAAGGCTTTCTACACGTGGAGAGCTGTAGCTAATGTTTTATTGAGTTCTTGCAATGTGTCACTACAGGACCAAGGTGGATTCAAATTTTTTGAGTACTAACCCCTCTAATGAAGTTTATGAGAAGTTTGGTGTGAAGGAAGTTTTCAAGGGTCAAGAGAGAAGGATGATATATGATCAAGAAGAGTGAAAAGTCTAATCTTGGGGATGCCCCCGTGGTTCATCCCTGCATATTTCAAGAAGACTCAAGCGTCTAAGCTTGGGGATGCCCAAGGCATCCCCTTCTTCATCAACTTATCAGTTTTCTTCTATTGAAACTATATTTTTATTCGGTCACATCATATGTGCTTTACTTGGAGCGTCTGTGTGTTTATTTTCGTTTTGTTTGTGTTTGAATAAATTCGTATCCTAGCAATCCTTGTTTGGGAGAGAGACACGCTCCGCTTTTTCATATGAACACTTGTTCTTCGTTTTACTTTTAATGTTCAATGATAAAAGTTGGAAGCTACGGCACTTATTATTATTTGGTTGGAAACAGAAAATGCCTCATAATGTTTTGGATAATTTGACACTTGGCAATTGTTTTGAGCTCTCAAGTAGATCATGATTAAGTTTTTTCATGTAGTTTAAACCTATTAGTGGAGAACTACTATAGAGCTTGTTAAAATTGGTTTGCATGATTGGTCTCTCTTAAGGTCTAGATATTTTCTGGTAAAAGTGTTCGAGCAACAAGGAAGACAGTGTAGAGTATTATAATGCCTGCAATATGTTGTTATGTGAGTTTTGCTGTACCGGTTCATACTTGTGTTTGCTTCAAACAACCTTGCTAGCCCAAAGCCTTGTACTGAGAGGAAATGCTTCTCGTGCATCCAAAACCTTGAGCCAAAACCTATGCCATTTGTGTCCACCATACCTACCTACTATGTGGTATTTCTCCGCCATTCCAAAGTAAATTGCTTGAGTGCTACCTTTAAATTTCTATCCTCTACCTTTACAATATATAGCTCATGGGACAAATAGCCTAAAAACTATTGTGGTATTGAATATGTACTTATGCACTTTATCTCTTATTAAGTTGCTTGTTGTGCGATAACCATGTTCCTGGGGACGCCATCAACTACTCTTTGTTGAATATCATGTGAGTTGCTATGCATGTTCGTCTTGTCTGAAGTAAGGGAGATTTACCACCAAAATGGTTAGAGCATTGCATATTGTTAGAGAAGAACATTGGGCCGCTAACTAAAGCCATGATCCATGGTGGAAGTTTCAGTTTTGGACAAATATCCTCAATCTCATATGAGAAAATTATTTGTTGTTGAATGCTTATGCATAAAAGAGGAGTCCATTATCTGTTGTCTATGTTGTCCCGGTATGGATGTCTAAGTTGAGAATAATCAATAGCGAGAAATCCGATGCGAGCTTTCTCCTTAGACCTTTGTACAGGCGGCATAGAGGTACCCCTTTGTGACACTTGGTTAAAACATGTGCATTGCGATGATAATCTAGGTAATCCAAGCTAATTAGGACAAGGTGCGGGCACTATTAGTATACTATGCATGAGGCTTGCAACTTGTAAGATATAATTTACATAACACATATGCTTTATTACTACCGTTGACAAAATTGTTTCTTGTTTTCAAAATCAAAGCTCTAGCACAAATATAACAATCGATGCTTTCCTCTTTGAAGGGCCTTTCTTCTACTTTTATGTTGAGTCAGTTTACCTACTTCCTTCCATCTTAGAAGCAAACACTTGTGTTAACTGTGCATTGATTCTTACATACTTGCTTATTTGCATTCATCATATTACTTTATGTTGACAATATCCATGAGATATGCATGTTGAAAGTTGAAAGCAACCGCTGAAACTTATATCTTCCTTTGTGTTGCTTCGATGCCTTTACTTTGAATCTATTGCTTTATGAGTTAACTCTTGTGCAAGACTTTTGATGCTTGTCTTGAAAGTACTCTTCATGAAAAGTTTTGCTATATGTTATCTATTTGTTAGCAACTATAGATCATTGCCTTGAGTCACTTCATTCATTTCATATGCTTTGTAATAGTATGATCAAGGTTATGTAAGTAGCATGTCACTACAGAAATTATTCTTTTTATCGTTTACCTGCTCGGGACGAGTAGAAACTAAGCTTGGGGATGCTGATACGTCTCCAACGTATCCATAATTTCTGATGTTCCATGCTTGTTTTATTACAATACTTACATGTTTTGCTTGCACTTTACAATGTTTTTATGCGTTTTCCGGAACTAACCTATTAACAAGATGCCACAGTGCCAGTTCCTGTTTTCTGCTGTTTTTGGTTCCAGAAAGGCTGTTCGGGCAATATTCTCAGAATTGGACGAAATCAACGCCAAACGTCCTATTTTTCCCGGAAGGCTCCAGAACACCGAAGAAGAGTCGGAGAGGGGCCAGAGGGCCACCACACCATAAGGCGGCGCGGCCTGGCCTGGGCCCGCGCCAGCCTATGGTGAGGAGCCCCCAGGCACCCTCCTGCGTCGCCTCTTCGCCTATAAAACCCCTTTCGACCTAAAAACACAGTACGAATTGATGAAACTCCAGAAAGACTCCAGGGGCGCCGCCACCGTCGCGAAACTCCAATTCGGGGGACAGAAGTCTCTGTTCCGGCACCCTGCCGGGACGGGGAAGTGCCCCCGGAAGCCATCTCCATCAACGCCACCGCCTCCATCATGCTCCGTGAGTAGTTCCCCCATGGACTACGGGTTCTAGCAGTAGCTAGTTGATACGTCTCCGACGTATCGATAATTTCTTATGTTCCATGCCACATTATTGATGATATCTACATGTCTTATGCACATTTTATGTCATATTCGTGCATTTTCTGGAACTAACCTATTAACAAGATGCCGAAGTGCCAGTTGTTGTTTTCTGCTGTTTTTGGTTTCAGAAATCCTAGTAACGAAATATTCTCGGAATCGGACGAAATCAACGCCCAGGTTCCTATTTTGCCCGGAAGCATCCAGAACACACGAGAACCGCCAGAGAGGGGGCACAGGGGCCCACGTCCCCCTATAGTGTGGTCGCCCCTTCGACCTCCTGACGCCGCCTCTTCGCCTATATAAAGCCCCTGGACCTAAAACCTCGATACGAAAAAGCCACGGTACGAGAAACCTTCCAGAGCCGCCGCCATCGCGAAGCCAAGATCTGGGGGACAGGAGTCTCTGTTCCGGCACGCCGCCGGGACGGGGAAGTGCCCCCGGAAGGCTCCTCCATCGACACCACCACCATCTCCATCAACGCTGCTGTCGCCCATGAGGAGGGAGTAGTTCTCCATCGAGGCTCGGGGCTGTACCGGTAGCTATGTGGTTCATCTCTCTCCTATGTACTTCAATACAATAATCTCATGAGCTGCCTTACATGATTGAGATTCATATGATGATGCTTGTAATCTAGATGTCGTTATGCTAGTCAAGTGAATTTTACTTATGTGATCTCCGGAGACTCCTTGTCCCACGTGTGTAAAGGTGACAGTGTGTGCACCGTGTGGGTCTCTTAGGCTATATTTCACAGAATACTTATTCACTGTTATGAATGGCATAGTGAAGTGCTTATTTATATCTCTTTATGATTGCAATGTGTTTTGTATCACAATTTATCTATGTGCTACTCTAGTGATGTTATTAAAGTAGTTTTATTCCTCCTGCACGGTGTAATGGTGACAGTGTGTGCATCCGTGTTAGTACTTGGCGTAGGCTATGATTGTAATCTCTTGTAGATTATGAAGTTAACTATTGCTATGATAGTATTGATTGATCTATGCCTCCTTTCTTAGCATGAAGGTGATAGTGTGCATGCTACGTTAGTACTTGGTTTAGTTGTGTTGATCTATCTTACACTCTAAGGTTATTTAAATATGAACATTGAATTGTGGAGCTTGTTAACTCCGGCATTGAGGGTTCGTGTAATCCTACGCAATGTGTTCATCATCCAACAAGAGTGTAGAGTATGCATTTATCTATTCTGTTATGTGATCAATGTTGAGAGCGTCCACTAGTGAAAGTCTGATCCCTAGGCCTTGTTCCTAAATACTGCTATCGCTGCTTGTTTACTGTTCTACTGCGTTACTACTGCTGCGTTACTACTGCTTGTTTACTGTCCTGGGCAAAGCACTTTTCTGGTGCCGTTGCTACTGCTTATATATATTCATACCACCTGTATCTCACTATCTCTTCGCCAAACTAGTGCACCTATTAGGTGTGTTGGGGACACAAGAGACTTCTTGCTTTGTGGTTGCAGGGTTGCATGAGAGGGATATCTTTGACCTCTTCTTCCCTGAGTTCGATAAACCTTGGGTGATCCACTTAAGGGAAACTTGCTGCTGTCCTACAAACCTCTGCTCTTGGAGGCCCAACACTGTCTACAGGAAAAGGAGGGGGGCGTAGACATCAAGCTATTTTCTGGCGCCGTTGCCGGGGAGGAAAGGTAAAAGGTACTCACACTCCGGACCTCGGCTACCAAGCTATTTTCCGGCGCCGTTGTAAGTACTCGAAGCTATTTCCTTTAGATCCTGCAATTGCATCTTTTTGTTTCTTGTTTACACTAGTTTGGCATAATGGACAAAAATGAGCTTCTTATTCTATTTCCTGATTTAAGACATGGATGGTTTGATGCGAAAATTAAAAAACCTATGGAACATATTAGTATGAACGCTTTGAACACCATTGTTGCTAATGATATGGAAAATTCTAAGCTTGGGGAAGCTGATTTTGATGAGCATGATCTTTTTAGTCCCCCAAGCATTGAGGAGGAAATTTTCTTTGATGATACTTTGCCTCCTATTTATGATGATTATAATGATAGTGGTCTTTTGGTGCCACCTACTATGGAGAGTAAATTTTGTTGTGATTATACTATGCCTCCTACACTTGATGAGAATAATAATGATAGCTACTTTGTTGAATTTGCTCCCACTACAACTAATAAAATTGACTATGCTCATGTGGAGAGTAATAATTTTATGTATGAGACTCATGATAAGAATGCTTTATGTGATAGTTATATTGTTGAGTTTGCTCATGACACTACTGAAAGCTATTATGAGAGAGGAAAATATGGTTGTAGAAATTTTCATGTTACTAAAATGCCTCTCTATGTGCTGAAATTTTTGAAGCTGCACTTGTTTCATCTTTCTATGCTTGTTGCATTATGCTTCATGAACTTGTTTACTTACAAGATTCCTTTTCATAGGAAGCATGTTAGACTTAAATGTGTTTTGAATTTGCCTCTTGATGCTCTCTTTTTGCTTCAAATACTATTTCTTGCGAGTGCATCATTAAAACTGCAGAGCCCATCTTAATGGCTATAAAGAAAGAACTTCTTGGGAGATAACCCATGTGTTATTTTGCTACAGTACTTTGTTTTTATTTTGTGTCTTGGAAGTTGTTTACTACTGTAGCAACCTCTCATTATCTTAGTTTTGTGCTTTATTGTGCCAAGTAAAGTCGTTGATAGTAAAGTTCATACTAGATTTGGATTACTGCGCAGAAACAGATTTCTTTGCTGTCACGAATCTGGGCAAAATTCTCTGTAGGTAACTCAGAAATTTATGCCAATTTACGTGAGTGATCCTCAGATATGTACGCAACTTTCATTCAATTTTAGCATTTTCATTTGAGCAAGTCTGGTGCCTCGATAAAATTCGTCTTTACGGACTGTTCTGTTTTGACAGATTCTGCCTTTTATTTCGCATTGCCTCTTTTGCTATGTTGGATGAATTTCTTTGATCCATTAATATCCAGTAGCTTTATGCAATGTCCAGAAGTGTTAAGAATGATTGTGTCACCTCTGAACATGTTAATTTTTATTGTCCACTAACCCTCTAATGAGTTGTTCTAAGTTTGGTGTGGAGGAAGTTTTCAAGGATCAAGAGAGGAGTATGATGCAATATGATCAAGGAGAGTGAAAGCTCTAAGCTTGGGGATGCCCCGGTGGTTCACCCCTGCATATTTCAAGAAGACTCAAGCGTCTAAGCTTGGGGATGCCCAAGGCATCCCCTTCTTCATCGACAACATTATCAGGTTCCTCCCCTGAAACTATATTTTTATTCCATCACATCTTATGTGCTTTTCTTGGAGCGTCGGTTTGTTTTTGTTTGAATAAAATGGATCCTAGCATTCACTTTGTGGGAGAGAGACACGCTCCGCTGTAGCATGTGGACAAGTATGTCCTTAGGCTCTACTCATAGTATTCATGGCGAAGTTTCTTCTTCGTTAAATTGTTATATGGTTGGAATTGGAAAATGATACATGTAGTAAATTGCTAAAATGTCTTGGATAATGTGATACTTGGCAATTGTTGTGCTCATGTTTAAGCTCTTGCATCATATACTTTGCACCCATTAATGAAGAAATACATAGAGCATGCTAAAATTTGGTTTGCATATTTGGTCTCTCTAAGGTCTAGATAATTTCTAGTATTGAGTTTGAACAACAAGGAAGACGGTGTAGAGTCTTATAATGTTTACAATATGTCTTTTATGTGAGTTTTGCTGCACCGGTTCATCCTTGTGTTTGTTTCAAATAGCCTTGCTAGCCTAAACCTTGTATCGAGAGGGAATACTTCTCATGCATCCAAAATACTTGAGCCAACCACTCTGCCATTTGTGTCCACCATACCTACCTACTACATGGTATTTCTCCGCCATTCCAAAGTAAATTGCTTGAGTGCTACCTTTAAATTTCTATTCTCCACCTTTACAATATATAGCTCATGGGACAAATAGCTTAAAAACTATTGTGGTATTGAATATGTACTTATGCACTTTATCTCTTATTAAGTTGCTTGTTGTGCGATAACCATGTTTCTGGGGACGCCATCAACTACTCTTTGTTGAATTTCATGTGAGTTGCTATGCATGTTCGTCTTGTCTGAAGTAAGAGAGATCTACCACCTTATGGTTAAGCATGCATATTGTTAGAGAAGAACATTGGGCCGCTAACTAAAGCCATGATTCATGGTGGAAGTTTCAGTTTTGGACAATATCCTCAATCTCATATGAGAAAATTAATTGTTGCCACATGCTTATGCATAAAAGAGGAGTCCATTATCTGTTGTCTATGTTGTCCCGGTATGGATGTCTAAGTTGAGAATAATCAATAGCGAGAAATCCAATGCGAGCTTTCTCCTTAGACCTTTGTACAGGCGGCATAGAGGTACCCCTTTGTGACACTTGGTTAAAACATGTGCATTGCGATGATCCGGTAGTCCAAGCTAATTAGGACAAGGTGCGGGCACTATTAGTATACTATGCATGAGGCTTGCAACTTGTAAGATATAATTTACATGATACATATGCTTTATTACTACCATTGACAAAATTGTTTCTTGTTTTCAAAATCAAAGCTCTAGCACAAATATAGCAATCGATGCTTTCCTCTTTGAAGGACCATTTTTTTACTTATATTGTTGAGTCAGTTCACCTATTTCTCTCCACCTCAAGAAGTAAACACTTGTGTGAACTGTGCATTGATTCCTACATACTTGCATATTGCACTTATTATATTACTCTATGTTGACAATATCCATGAGATATACATGTTACAAGTTGAAAGCAACCGCTGAAACTTAATCTTCCATTGTGTTGCTTCAATGCCTTTACTTTGAATTATTGCTTTATGAGTTAAATCTTATGCAAGACTTATTGATGCTTGTCTTGAAGTACTATTCATGAAAAGTCTTTGCTATATGATTCACTTGTTTACTCATGTCATATACATTGTTTTGATCGCTGCATTCACTACATATGCTTTACAAATAGTATGATCAAGGTTATGATGGCATGTCACTCCAGAAATTATCTTTGTTATCGTTTTACCTGCTCGGGACGAGCAGAACTAAGCTTGGGGATGCTGATACGTCTCTGACGTATCGATAATTTCTTATGTTCCATGCCACATTATTGATGATATCTACATGTCTTATGCACATTTTATGTCATATTCGTGCATTTTCTGGAACTAACCTATTAACAAGATGCCGAAGTGCCAGTTGCTGTTTTTTGCTATTTTTGGTTTCAGAAATCCTAGTAACGAAATATTCTCGGAATCGGACGAAATCAACGCCCAGGTTCCTATTTTGCCCGGAAGCATCCAGAACACACGAGAACCGCCAGAGAGGGGGCTGATACGTCCAATTTGCATCACTATTTTATATCATAATTTGCTGTTATTCATTGATATATTTCATATTGGGACACAATACTTATGTTATTTCATCTATTTTGCATGTTTCATCATTGTTGGAGGATCAAGCACCGGAGCCAGGATTCTGCTGGAAAAAGCACCGTCAGAACGCAATATTTCGGAAGATCAGCTGTGGAAGAAAATTATACCAAAAATCCTATTTTTCAAGATGACGAAGGAAGCCAGAAGGAGGAGCCAGGAGGACCCAGGGTGGGCCCACACCCTAGGGCGGCGCGGCCCATGGCCTGGCCGCGCCGCCATGTGGTGTGGGGGGCCCACAGCCCCTTTCGCCTCCTTTTCTTCGCGAAATCCTTCGTCCCGAAAACCTAAGCCACAGAGGGTACCTCGCGAAGAGTTACAGCCGCCTCTGCGGGGCGGAGAACACCAGAGAGAAAAGAGCTCTCCAGCGGGGAGGAATCCGCCGGGGAAATTCCCTCCGGGAGGGGGAAATCGACGCCATCGTCACCGTCATCGAGCTGGACATCATCTCCATCACCATCATCATCATCTCCACCATCATCACCGCCGTCTCCACCACTGGACACCGTCACCGCCGTAGCAATTTGGGTTTGATCTTGATTGTTTGATAGGGGAAACTCTCCCGGTATCGATCTCTACTTGTTGTTGATGCTATTGAGTGAAACCATTGAACCAAGTTTATGTTCAGATTGTTATTCATCATCATATCACCTCTGATCATGTTCCATATGATGTCTCGTGAGTAGTTCGTTTAGTTCTTGAGGACATGGGTGAAGTCTAAATGTTAGTAGTGAACTATGGTTGAGTAATATTCAATGGTATGATATTTAAGTTGTGGTGTTATTCTTCTAGTGGTGTCATGTGAACGTCGACTACATGACACTTCACCATTTATGGGCCTAGGGGAATGCATCTTGTATTCGTTTGCCAATTGCGGGGTTGCCGGAGTGACAGAAACCTAAACCCCCGTTGGTATATCGATGCAGGAGGGATAGCAGGATCTCGAGTTTAAGGCTGTGGTTAGATTTATTCTTAATTACTTTCTTGTAGTTGCGGATGCTTGCAAGGGGTATAATCACAAGTATGTATTAGTCCTAGGAAGGGCGGTACATTAGCATAGGTTCACCCACACAACACTTATCATAACAATGAAGATTATTTAGCCGTATGTAGCGAAAGCACTAGACTAAAATCCCATGTGTCCTCGAGAACGTTTGGTCATTATAAGTAAACAAACCGGCTTGTCCTTTGTGCTAAAAAGGATTGGGCCACTCGCTGCAATTGTTACTCTCGCACTTTACTTACTCGTACTTTATTCAACTGTTACATCAAAACCCCCCGAATACTTGTCTGTGAGCATTTACAGGGAATCCTTCATCGAAACTGCTTGTCAACACCTTCTGCTCCTCGTTGGGATCGACATTCTTACTTATCGAAAATACTACGATACACCCCCTATACTTGTGGGTCATCAAGACTATTTTCTCGGCGCCTTTGCCGGGAGTGAAGCGCTATTGGTAAGTGGAATTGGTAAGGAAAACCTTTCTTGTTTGTGCTGATTTTATTTCTTTCTGCTATAAGTCATTATGGAGAGATCTTCTCTTCAATTTTTATTTGGGAAATCTACTACTACTGCAACGGTAGTGGATGAGGCGCCAGGTGAGGAAGTGATACCATATAAAATACCTATGAAAATTATTGAACGTGTTATGGATAACCGCTATGAAGGGGATGAAACTGTCCATCCTGGTGATCATTTACTGTTTTTGCATGAATTATGCGGGTTATTCAAATGTGCAGGTATTGCTATGGATGAAGTGAGGAAGAAACTATTCTCTCTATCGCTGTCTGGTAAGGCGGCGCATTGGTATAAATTCTTGGATAATGGGGATTCTCTTGAATGGAATGATATTGTGCCCTGGTTTTATTCTAAGTTCTATCCTCCAAGTGAAATTCATAAGGATCGGAATCGCATATATAATTTTTGGCCTCATGATGGAGAGAGTATTGCCCAAGCCTGGGGGAGATTGAAGTCTTTAATGCTCAAATGCCCCATTCATGAGCTTAGGGTAATGTTATTATTGATAATTTCTATGCAAGACTTTCTTTTCAAGACAAGACCTTGCTGGATACTTCTTGTTCTGGATCATTTACACGCAACAAAGAAGAGTTTAAAAGGGACCTTCTTGATCGGATCCAAGAAAATACTGAAGGTTGGGAGAACGACAAGGATAGAGAATCAGGTATAATTTATGATTATAAATGCATTGAAGCTTTTATGGATACGGATAAATTTCGTAATATGAGTGCTACATATGGTCTTGATTCTCAAGTTCTTGTAAATCTTTATAAAGCTTTTGCCTCTCATTATGAATTGCCAAAGAAGAATTTTGATAAGTATCATGAACCGTATAAAGATAAAATTGATTCATCTATTAATAAATGCGTTGTAGTTGAAACTGCTTATAATGTGATTCAAGAAGATTATATTGAAAAAACTCCTTTCCACTGCTAAAATGAAGGAGTACTCTGTTATAAATAGTGCGGTTCATAAAAGTGAAAAGAAACCTGTAGAACCTGAAGAACAAATAAAAGTTGAACCTGCTGTTGCAATAGTTAAAGATCTTGTGACTGAAAATGTGGAGGATGGTCATATTATTTTCTGTGAAGATGCTTCTAATATTGTTTCACATCCTAATAAACCCAAACAAGCTAGTGTTCCTATGCTATCTGTTAGAATTGGTGATCATTCCTATTATGGATTATGTGATATTGGTGCAAGTGTTAGTGCTATTCCTTATGAGCTTTACACGGAGATTATGCACGAAATTGATTCTTGTGAACTTGAAGATATTGATGTGGTTATTCAGCTGGCTAATAGAGAAACTATTTCTCCAATTGGTATTGTTCGAGATGTGGAAGTTTTATGCGGTAAGATTAAATATCCTGCTGACTTTTTGGTACTTGGTTCTGCTGCTAGTGATTATTGTCCTATTATTTTTGGTAGACCTTTTCTAAATACTTGTGGAGCTATTATAGATTGCAAGAAAGAGAAAATTTTGACTAAATTTGCTGGTGAATCTTATGAGTTTAACTTCTCTAAATTTACTAAAACTCCTTATAAAGCTGATTTGCCTAGTAATGATTTTAAAATGGAGCAATGTGCATCTATTGTTCTTGTTCCTAATAATCCTTTGCAGCAACATTTGGAGGATAGCGAGAGTGAAGTTTTTAGGAAAGAAAGAGATGACCTTGAGGAAATTTTTCTTCGCCAACCTATTCTCAAGCATGATTTACCGGTGGAAGATTTGGGTACAACACCGCCACCAAAGGAAGATCCTGTTATTGATTTAAAGCCTTTGCCTGATAATCTTAAATATGCTCATATTGATGATAAGAAAATATATCCTGTTATTATTAGTTCTAAGCTTTCAGAGTTTGAAGAAGAAAGGTTATTGGAAATATTGAAGAAGCACCGAGGCGCTATTGGCTACACTCTTGATGATTTGAAAGGGATTTCTCCTTCTATTTGCCAACATGCTATTAATATGGAAGATGATGCAAAGCCTGTTGTTGAACATCAGCGTCGTCTAATTCCGAAGATGAAGGAAGTGGTAAGGAATGAGGTATTAAGACTTCTTGAAGCTGGTATTATATATCCTATTGCTGATAGTAGATGGGTTAGTCCTGTGCATTGCGTTCCCAAGAAAGGAGGAATGAGTGTTGTGCCTAATGATAATGATGAGCTCATCCCTCAAAGAGTAGTTGTAGGGTATAGAATGTGCATTGATTTTCGAAAAGTTAATAAAGTTACTAAGAAAGATCATTACCCTTTACCATTTATTGATCAAATGCTAGAAAGATTGTCTAAAAATACTCATTTTTGTTTTCTTGATGGTTAATCTGGGTTTTCACAAATTGCTGTTAAAGCTAAAGATCAAGAGAAAACCACCTTTACTTGTCCCTATGGAACTTATGCTTATAGACGTATGCCTTTTGGTTTATGTAATGCTCCTGCTACTTTTCAAAGATGCATGTCTGCTATTTTTCATGGTTTTTGTGAAAGTATTGTAGAGGTATTCATGGATGATTTTTTCTCTGCCTATGGGAATTCTTTTGATAGTTGCTTGCGAAACCTTGATAAAGTTTTGCAGAGATGTGAAGAAACTAACCTTGTTCTTAATTGGGAGAAATGCCACTTTATGGTTAATGAAGGAATTGTATTGGGACATAAAATTTCTGAGAGAGGTATTGAAGTTGATAGAGCTAAAGTTGAAGCAATTGAGAAGATGCCCTATCCGAGGGATGTTAAAGGTATTCGTAGTGTTCTTGGTCATGCTGGGTTTTATAGGAGATTTATTAAAGATTTCTCCAAGATTTCAAAGCCTCTTACTAATCTTCTTCAAAAAGACGTACCTTTTGTTTTTGAAGATGATTGTAAGGAAGCTTTTGAAACTCTTAAGAAAGCCTTAACAACTGCTCCTATAGTTGAACCTCCTGATTGGAACTTACCCTTTGAGATTATGTGTGATGCTAGTGATTTTGCTGTAGGCGCTGTCCTTGGACAGCGAGTAGATAAAAAACTGAATGTTATTCATTATGCTAGTAAAACTCTTGATGCTGCTCAAAGAAATTATGCTACGACTGAAAAAGAATTATTAGCTGTAGTTTTTGCTTGTGATAAATTTAGATCTTATATTGTTGATTCAAAAGTTACTATTCATACTGATCATGCTGCAATTAGATATCTTATGACAAAGAAAGATGCTAAGCCGAGACTTATTAGATGGGTACTTCTGTTGCAAGAATTTGATTTACATATTGTAGATAGGAAAGGTGCTGATAATCCTGTTGCTGATAATTTGTCTAGATTGGAAAATATTGCTTATGATCCTGTTCCTGTTAATGATAGTTTTCCAAATGAACAATTGGCTGTAATAAAGGTGAGCTCGCGAGACAGTCCTTGGTATGCTGATTATGCTAACTTTATTGTTTCCAAGTACTTGCCTCCAACCTTTTCAGCTCAGCAAAGGAGGAAATTCTTTTATGACTTGAGGCATTATTTCTGGGATGACCCACACTTATATAAAGAAGGAGTGGATGGTATTATGCGAAGATGTGTTCCCGAATATGAACAACAAGAGATATTGAGTAAATGTCATGGTAGTGCTTATGGAGGACATCACGCCGGAGAAAGAACCGCGCAGAAGGTTTTACAATCAGATTTTTATTGGCCAACTCTCTTCAAGGATGCGAGAAAGTTTATTTTATCTTGCGATGAATGCCAACGGGTTGGTAATATCTCCAGACGTAATGAAATGCCTATGAATTATACTCTTGTTATTGAACCGTTTGATTGTTGGGGATTTGACTTCATGGGACCTTTTCCCTCTTCAGAAGGTAACACTCATATACTTGTTGCTGTTGATTATGTTACTAAATGGGTGGAAGCCATACCTACAAAAAGTGCTGATGGTGAGACCTCTTTAAGAATGCTTTTAGATATTATTTTTCCTAGATTTGGAGTGCCTAGATATATTATGACTGATGGAGGTTCTCATTTTATTCATGGAGGTTTTAGAAAAACTCTTGCTAAGTATGGTATTAATCATAGAATTGCTTCCGCTTATCATCCTCAAACTAGTGGTCAAGTAGAATTATCAAATAGAGAGATTAAATCTATTTTGGGAAAGACTGTTAATAAAACTAGAAAAAATTGGGCTAGTAAATTGAAGGATGCACTATGGGCTTATAGAACTGCTTATAAAAATCCCATGGGAATGTCACCTTATAAAATGGTTTATGGGAAAGCTTGTCATTTACCTTTAGAACTAGAGCACAAAGCTTATTGGGCTGTTAGAGAATTAAATAAAGATCCTAAACTTGCCGGTGATAAGAGGTTGTTGCAATTAAGTTCTCTAGATGAATGGAGAAGTGAAGCTTATGAAAATGCTAAACTCTTTAAAGAGAAAGTTAAAAAATGGCATGATAGAAGGATTATTAAAAGAGAATTTAATATTGGGGATAAAGTCCTATTGTATCGGTCTCGTCTCAGATTCTTTGCAGGGAAATTACTCTCGAAATGGGAAGGACCGTATGTTGTCGAGGAGGTGTATCGTTCAGGAGCAATCAAAATTAGCTCTCTCCAAGGCAATGCTACGCAAGTGGTGAATGGACAAAGACTCAAGCATTATATCTCGGGTGATTCTTATAATGTTGATGTTGATATTATTCAAGTGGAAACACCGGAGGCTTTCATAAAAGGGCAAATTGACAGTCCGCCAGAACTCGACTTTGAATAGGTAACAGTACTGGTAATGAAAAGTACGCAATTTACTTTCCGAACAATATTTTCGCTGTTTTTGGAAAATATGAAAAATTACGAGTTCGAAACGGATTGGAAAGGACGCACGAGGGGGCGCCACCATAGGCCGGCGCGGCCAAGCCTGGGCCCGCGCCGCCCTATGGTTTGGCCGCCTCATCGCCCCTTTCCGACTCTGGTTCGATCTGGTACTTTCCGTTTGTCGTGAAAATTTTTGCTATATAATCCCCCGGACCCCTGGAGGTCCGTATATCGTGTTCTCGACGTGTTTTGTTTCGAGCTGTTTCTGCCAGGATTTGCTTCGGATCTAGAGCCATCATGTCTTCGTCGGAAACTCCGAAGGACAGCTCCTGCAAGGATGTTGGCAACCTGTACATGGAGGAGCTGAGGATGCACCCCAAGGAGTTGCTGCTTGTTGAAGGAGGACTGCGGGTCAAGGATGTCCAGGGTCCTAAAGGAGAAGGAAGCTTGGAAGACAGGATGGAGAAGCTAGAACAAGAGGTTTTCAAATACAAGAAGATGGCTGAGCGTGAGGTGGATATCTTCCACAGGATTGTGTCTGAACTCATTGCTGAACATGAGAAGGAAACTGCAAAGCTTTGGAGCGACATCCTCTCACTTCACGACACCACCAACAAACTCCAAGCACAACTCTATGACGTTCAGAATCAGAACTGTGAGTATGAAAACAGGTTTAAATACATAAGCCGTGCTGCTAGTTTCAGGATTCCCGAGACCAAGATGTCGTTTCTTGATGGAGAGCCTCTTCCTTGGAAGTTTGATGACGGGAATTCATCACCACCATCGCCGAAGGAGTAATTCATCATCGGTATTGGCATCCCCTTGGTTTGTTCCAAGCTTGGGGGAGTGCCGCGGTATCACATTATCACTACCTTTTACTTTTTATTGTCAAGTAGTGTCATATCATGAGTAGGAAAGTTATCATATAAGATGGGTTGCAGTTTGGAAATATCTCTCTTTTAGTTGGTTATCTATGTATCCCTTGGTGTGAGTTATCGTTATGGAGTATTAATGAGAAGTCTTATCATTTACATATTGCACATCTTATTTTAGTTTGCAATCTCTATCATATGATTTACCTTGTTGTTAGTATTGGTATCACTTTGGGAGCATTGAATAAATCTATTTGGTTTTGGCAAACTTAGCATTGGTCAATAGCAACAACACTTTGAGGTTTAAGTAGAAAAGAGAAATACATGTAGATGTTTCACTGTCTTTCTTTCTTGTTAGCTCATAGCTTATTATTCTGAAGTTAAAATTGTTTGTGCTTACAAGGAAGATGCATGATTGTTTCTATCACATGTATATTTGTTTGTTTCCCTCGACTCTTATGCTTGCTAATTAACCTTGCTAGCCAAAGACACTGTCTTGAGAGGGATTACTTCTCGTGCATCCAAACCTTAACCCAAACCTATGTCATTTGTGTCCACCATACCTACCTACTACATGGTATTTTCTGCCATTCCAAGTAAATACTTCATGTGCTACCTTTAAACAATTCAAAACTTAGTATCTCTTATTTGTGTCAATGTTTCATAGCTCATGAGGAAGTATGTGGTGTTTTATCTTTCAATCTTGTTGGGCAACTTTCACCAATGGACTAGTGGCTTCATCCGCTTATCCAATAATTTTGCAAAAAGAGCTGGCAATGGGATTCCCAGTCCCAAATTAATTAAACTAAATAGACACTCCTCCATGGTATGTGATTGATGGACGGCACCCGAAGGATTCGGTTAGCCATGGCTTGTGTAAGCAAAGGTTGGGGGGAGTGTCATCATCATAATAAAACTAAAATAAAAAGGGCACTCCTTCATGGTATGAGATTGTTGGCAGGCACCCGAGGATTCAGTTAGCCATGGTTTGTGAAAGAAAAGGTTGGAAGGAGTGCCACACAAAATAAAAATAATATGGGAGCCGCTCTTTGAAGGTTGTTTGGCAAGGGGGTTAGAGTACCCGCTACCAGTCGTTGACAACAACAAACACCTCTCAAAATGTTACTTTTATTCTCTTTATATGATTGCAAAACTGAAAAAGCTCTAGCACATGATTTAATCCCTGCTTCCCTCTGCGAAGGGCCTGTCTTTTACTTTATGTTGAGTCAGTAAACCTATTTCCCTCCATCTCAAGCAAGCATTTGAGTAGTTGTGATCAAACCATTATATTGTGATTTGCTTCATCATGTCTTTTATTCTTCTTTGTTTAGTTCAAGTTTTATCTGAATGAATATAGCTTTGCAAGTTATCAATGATCATGAGGAGACCATTATGATTGAGTATGCAAGTTGTGCCTTATAAACTTTAACATGAGAGCGCTGCTCAATGAGATAAATATAATCTGTTAATTGTTCTCTGACCAAGAACGAAGTTTGCCATCACCAATTATGATTTCTTATGCACCTTTACTTGTGATTACCTTATACTTGTTTCAAGTTGAGTTATATGAGGAAGTTGTTTACTATAATGTCTTGTGCGAATGAATATGATGCTTCTTGTCCGTATTTTATTTATCGACTCTTCACTCCATAAACATGTGGTCTGTTCTTGAGTTCGGTCTCGCTTGGGGACAAGCGAAGTCTAAGCTTGGGGGGAGTTGATACGTCCAATTTGCATCACTATTTTATATCATAATTTGCTGTTATTCATTGATATATTTCATATTGGGACACAATACTTATGTTATTTCATCTATTTTGCATGTTTCATCATTGTTGGAGGATCAAGCACCGGAGCCAGGATTCTGCTGGAAAAAGCACCGTCAGAACGCAATATTTCGGAAGATCAGCTGTGGAAGGAAATTATACCAAAAATCCTATTTTTCAAGATGACGAAGGAAGCCAGAAGGAGGAGCCAGGAGGACCCAGGGTGGGCCCACACCCTAGGGCGGCGCGGCCCATGGCCTGGCCGCGCCGCCATCTGGTGTGTGGGGCCCACAGCCCCTTTCGCCTCCTTTTCTTCGTGAAATCCTTCGTCCCGAAAACCTAAGCCACAGAGGGTACCTCGCGAAGAGTTACAGCCGCCTCTGCGGGGCGGAGAACACCAGAGAGAAAAGAGCTCTCCGGCGGGCAGGAATCCGCCGGGGAAATTCCCTCCGGGAGGGGGAAATCGACGCCATCGTCACCGTCATCGAGCTGGACATCATCTCCATCACCATCATCATCATCTCCACCATCATCACCGCCGTCTCCACCACTGGACACCGTCACCGCCGTAGCAATTTGGGTTTGATCTTGATTGTTTGATAGGGGAAACTCTCCCGGTATCGATCTCTACTTGTTGTTGATGCTATTGAGTGAAACCATTGAACCAAGTTTATGTTCAGATTGTGATTCATCATCATATCACCTCTGATCATGTTCCATATGATGTCTCGTGAGTAGTTCGTTTAGTTCTTGAGGACATGGGTGAAGTCTAAATGTTAGTAGTGAACTATGGTTGAGTAATATTCAATGGTATGATATTTAAGTTGTGGTGTTATTCTTCTAGTGGTGTCATGTGAACGTCGACTACATGACACTTCACCATTTATGGGCCTAGGGGAATGCATCTTGTATTCGTTTGCCAATTGCGGGGTTGCCGGAGTGACAGAAACCTAAACCCCCGTTGGTATATCGATGCAGGAGGGATAGCAGGATCTCAGAGTTTAAGGCTGTGGTTAGATTTATTCTTAATTACTTTCTTGTAGTTGCGGATGCTTGCAAGGGGTATAATCACAAGTATGTATTAGTCCTAGGAAGGGCGGTACATTAGCATAGGTTCACCCACACAACACTTATCATAACAATGAAGATTATTTAGCCGTATGTAGCGAAAGCACTAGACTAAAATCCCATGTGTCCTCGAGAACGTTTGGTCATTATAAGTAAACAAACCGGCTTGTCCTTTGTGCTAAAAAGGATTGGGCCACTCGCTGCAATTGTTACTCTCGCACTTTACTTACTCGTACTTTATTCAACTGTTACATCAAAACCCCCCGAATACTTGTCTGTGAGCATTTACAGGGAATCCTTCATCGAAACTGCTTGTCAACACCTTCTGCTCCTCGTTGGGATCGACATTCTTACTTATCGAAAATACTACGATACACCCCCTATACTTGTGGGTCATCAGGGGCACAGGGGCCCGCTCCCCCCTATAGTGTGGTCGCCCCTTCGACCTCCTGACGCCGCCTCTTCGCCTATATAAAGCCCCTGGACCTAAAACCTCGATACGAAAAAGCCACGGTACGAGAAACCTTCCAGAGCCGCCGCCATCGCGAAGCCAAGATCTGGGGGACAGGAGTCTCTGTTCCGGCACGCCGCCGGGACGGGGAAGTGCCCCCGGAAGGCTCCTCCATCGACACCACCGCCATCTCCATCAACGCTGCTGTCTCCCATGAGGAGGGAGTAGTTCTCCATCGAGGCTCGGGGCTGTACCGGTAGCGATGTGGTTCATCTCTCTCCTATGTACTTATATACAATAATCTCATGAGCTGCCTTACATGATTGAGATTCATATGATGATGCTTGTAATCTAGATGTCTGATACGTCTCCGACGTATCGATAATTTCTTATGTTCCATGCCACATTATTGATGTTATCTACATGTTTTATGCACACTTTATGTCATATTCGTGCATTTTCTGGAACTAACCTATTAACAAGATGCCGAAGTGCCGATTCTTTGTTTCTGCTGTTTTTGGTTTCAGAAATCCTAGTAACGAAATATTCTCGGAATTGGACGAAATCAACGCCCAGGGTCCTATTTTGCCACGAAGCTTCCAGAAGTCCGAAGAGGAGACGAAGAGGGGCCACACCCTAGGGCGGCGCGGCCCCCCCCCCTTGGCCGCGCGGCCCTGTGGTGTGGGGCCCTCGTGCCGCCTCCTGACCTGCCCTTCCGCCTACTTAAAGCCTCCGTTGCGAAACCCCCAGTACCGAGAGCCACGATACGGAAAACCTTCCAGAGATGCCTCCGCTGCCGATCCCATCTCGGGGGATCCAGGAGATCGCCTCCGGCACCCTGCCGGAGAGGGGAATCATCTCCCGGAGGACTCTACGCCGCCATGGTCGCCTCCGGAGTGATGTGTGAGTAGTCTACCCCTGGACTATGGGTCCATAGCAGTAGCTAGATGGTTGTCTTCTCCCCATTGTGCTTCATTGTCGGATCTTGTGAGCTGCCTAACATGATCAAGATCATCTATCTGTAATTCTATATGTTGCGTTTGTTGGGATCCGATGAATAGAGAATACTTGTTATGTTGATTATCAAAGTTATGTCTATGTGTTGTTTATGATCTTGCATGCTCTCCGTTACTAGTAGATGCTCTGGCCAAGTAGATGCTTGTAACTCCAAGAGGGAGTATTTATGCTCGATAGTGGGTTCATGCCTCCATTGATATCTCGGGACAAAGTGTGACAGAAAGTTCTAAGGTTGTGGATGTCTGTTGCCACTAGGGATAAAACATTAGTGCTATGTTCAAGGATGTAGTTACTAGTTACATTACGCGCAATACTTAATGCAATTGTCTGTTGTTAGCAACTTAATACTGGAGGGGTTCGGATGATAACTTTGAAGGTGGACTTTTTAGGCATAGATGCATGCTTGGATGGCGGTCTATGTACTTTGTCGTAATGCCCAATTAAATCTCACTATACTCATCATAATATGTATGTGCATGGTCATGCCCTCTTTATTTGTCAATTGCCCAACTGTAATTTGTTCACCCAACATGATGTTTATCTTATGGGAGAGACACCTCTAGTGAACTGTGGACCCCGGTCCAATTCTCTATCTTGAAATACAATCATCTGCAATACTGTTCTCTTGTTTTACGCAAACAATCATCTTCCACACAATACGGTTAATCCTTTGTTACAGCAAGCCGGTGAGATTGACAACCTCACTTTGTTTCGTTGGGGCAAAGTACTTTGGTTGTGTTGTGCGGGTTCCACGTTGGCGCCGGAATCCCTGGTGTTGCGCCGCACTACATCCCGCCGCCATCAACCTTCAACGTGCTTCTTGGCTCCTCCTGGTTCGATAAACCTTGGTTTCTTTACGAGGGAAAACTTGCTGCCGTGCGCATCATACCTTCCTCTTGGGGTTCCCAACGAACGTGTGAGTTACACGCCATCAAGCTCTTTTTAAGGCGCCGTTGTGTGAGATCAAGACACGCTGCAAGGGGAGTCTCCACTTCTCAATCTCTTTACTTTGTTTTTGTCTTGCTTAGTTTTATTTACTACTTTGTTTGCTGCACTAAATCAAAATACAAAAAAATTAGTTGCTAGTTTTACTTTATTTGCTATCTTGTTTGCTATATCAAAAACACAAAAAAATTAGTTACTTGCATTTACTTTATCTAGTTTGCTTTATTTACTGTTGCTAAAATGGCCAACCCTGAAAATACTAAGTTGTGTGACTTCACAACCACAAATAATAATGATTTCTTATGCACACCTATTGCTCCACCTGCTACTACAGCAGAATTCTTTGAAATTAAACTCGCTTTCTTGAATCTTGTTATGCGAGAGCAATTTTCTGGTGTTAGTTCTGATGATGCTGCTGCCCATCTTAATAATTTTGTTGAACTATGTGAAATGCAAAAGTATAAAGATGTAGATGGTGACATTATAAAATTAAAATTGTTCCCTTTCTCATTAAGAGGAAGAGCTAAAGATTGGTTGCTATCTCTGCCTAAGAATAGTATTGATTCATGGACTAAATGCAAGGATGCTTTTATTGGTAGATATTATCCCCCTGCTAAAATTATATCTTTGAGGAGTAGCATAATGAATTTTAAACAATTAGATACTGAACATGTTGCTCAAGCTTGGGAAAGAATGAAATCTCTGGTTAAAAATTGCCCAACCCATGGACTGACTACTTGGATGATCATCCAAACCTTCTATGCAGGACTAAATTTTTCTTCGCGGAATTTATTGGATTCAGCTGCTGGAGGTACCTTTATGTCCATCACTCTTGGTGAAGCAACAAAGCTTCTTGATAGTATGATGATCAACTACTCTGAATGGCACACGGAAAGAGCTCCACAAGGTAAGAAGGTAAATTCTGTCGAAGAAACCTCTTCCTTGAGTGATAAGATTGATGCTATTATGTCTATGCTTGTGAATGATAGGACAAATGTTGATCCTAATAATGTTCCGTTAGCTTCATTGGTTGCACAAGAAGAACATGTTGATGTAAACTTCATTAAAAATAATAATTTCAACAACAATGCTTACCGGAACAATTCTAGTAATAACTATAGGCCATATCCTTATAATAATGGCAACGGCTATGGTAATTCTTATGGGAATTCTTACAACAATAATAGGAGTGCACCCCCTGGACTTGAAGCCATGCTTAAAAAAATTATTAGTACACAAACTGCTTTTAACAAATCTGTTGAAGAAAAGCTTGGGAAAACTGATATACTTGCTTCTAAAGTTGATAGTCTTGCTGCTGATGTTGATCTTTTGAAATCGAAAGTTATGCCTAATAAGAATCATCATAATAAAATTGTTACTACAGCAAATGCCATCCAAGTTAGAATTAATGAGAATATAAGATTGATGGCTGAACTGCGTGCTAGGTGGGATAGAGAAGAAAATGAAAAACTAGCTAAAGAGAAGAATGTAGCTAAAGTTTGGACTATTACCACCACTAGTAATGCTAATGCTACACATGTTGCTGCACCTCCTACTATTAATAATAAAAGAATTGGTGTTAGCAATGTTTCCACTTCTAATGCAAAGCGCGAGAAACTGCTCGAAATCGCTAAAGCTGAAACTCGTGATAAAACTGCTGAAATTTTTTCCAACATTGGGGATGATGATCCCATTGCTTTAGATTATAATGGATTGAATTTTGATGATTGCCACATCTCTGAAGTTATAAAGTTCTTGCAAAAACTTGCTAAAAGTCCTAATGCTAGTGCTATAAATTTGGCTTTCACACAACATATTACAAATGCTCTCATAAAAGCTAGAGAAGAGAAACTAGAGCGCGAAGCCTCTATTCCTAGAAAGCTAGAGGATGGTTGGGAGCCCATCATTAAGATGAAGGTTAAAGATTTTGATTGTAATGCTTTATGTGATCTTGGTGCAAGTATTTCTGTTATGCGTAAGAAAATTTATAATATGCTTGACTTGCCACCGCTGAAAAATTGTTATTTGGATGTTAATCTTGCTGATCATTCTACAAAGAAACCTTTGGGGAAAGTTGATAATGTTCGCATTACCGTTAACAATAACCTTGTCCCCGTTGATTTTGTTGTCTTGGATATTGAATGCAATGCATCTTGTCCCATTATATTGGGAAGACCTTTTCTTCGAACTGTTGGTGCTATCATTGATATGAAGGAAGGTAATATAAAATATCAATTTCCTCTCAAGAAAGGTATGGAACACTTCCCTAGAAAGAGAATGAAGTTACCTTTTGATTCTATTATGAGAACAAATTATGATGTTGACACTTCGTCTCTTGATAATACTTGATACACACTTTCTGCGCCTAGCTGAAAGGCGTTAAAGAAAAGCGCTTATGGGAGACAACCCATGTTTTTACCTACAGTACTTTGTTTTTATTTTGTGTCTTGGAAGTTGTTTACTACTGTAGCAACCTCTCCTTATCTTAGTTTAGTGTTTTATTGTGCCAAGTAAAGTCGTTGATAGAAAAGTTCATACTAGATTTGGATTACTGCGCAGAAACAGATTTCTTTGCTGTCACGAATCTGGGATGTTTTCCCTGTAGGTAACTCAGAAAATTATGCCAATTTACCTGAGTGATCCTCAGATATGTACGCAACTTTCATTCAATTTGAGAATTTTCATTTGAGCAAGTCTGGTGCCTTGATAAAATTCGTCAATACGAACTGTTCTGTTTTGACAGATTCTGCCTTTTATTTCGCATTGCCTCTTTTGCTATGTTGGATGAATTTCTTTAATCCATTAATGTCCAGTAGCTTTATGCAATGTCCAGAAGTGTTAATAATGATTGTGTCACCTCTGAACATGTTAATTTTTATTGTCGCTAACCCTCTAATGAGTTGTTCTAAGTTTGGTGTGGAGGAAGTTTTCAAGGATCAAGAGAGGAGTATGATGCAACATGATCAAGGAGAGTGAAAGCTCTAAGCTTGGGGATGCCCCGGTGGTTCAACCCTGCATATACTAAGAAGACTCAAGCGTCTAAGCTTGGGGATGCCCAAGGCATTCCCTTCTTCATCGACAACATTATCAGGTTCCTCCCCTGAAACTATATTTTTATTCCATCACATCTTATGTGCTTTGCTTGGAGCGTCGGTTTGTTTTTGTTTTTGTTTTGTTTGAATAAAATGGATCCTAGCATTCACTTTATGGGAGAGAGACACGCTCCGCTGTAGCATATGGACAAGTATGTCCTTAGTTTCTACTCATAGTATTCATGGCGAAGTTTCTTCTTCGTTAAATTGTTATATGGTTGGAATTGGAAAATGATACATGTAGTAATTGCTATTAATGTCTTGGGTAATGTGATACTTGGCAATTGTTGTGCTCATGTTTAAGCTCTTGCATCATATACTTTGCACCCATTAATGAAGAAATACATAGAGCATGCTAAAATTTGGTTTGCATATTTGGTTTCTCTAAGGTCTAGATAATTTCTAGTATTGAGTTTGAACAACAAGGAAGACGGTGTAGAGTCTTATAATGTTTACAATATGTCTTTTATGTGAGTTTTGCTGCACCGGTTCATCCTTGTGTTTGTTTCAAATAAGCCTTGCTAGCCTAAACCTTGTATCGAGAGGGAATACTTCTCATGCATCCAAAATACTTGAGCCAACCACTATGCCATTTGTGTCCACCATACCTACCTACTAAATGGTATTTCCCGCCATTCCAAAGTAAATTGCTTGAGTGCTACCTTTAAAATTCCATCATTCACCTTTGCAATATATAGCTCATGGGACAAATAGCTTAAAAACTATTGTGGTATTGAATATGTAATTATGCACTTTATCTCTTATTAAGTTGCTTGTTGTGCGATAACCATGTTTACTGGGGACGCCATCAACTACTCTTTGTTGAATTTCATGTGAGTTGCTATGCATGTTCGTCTTGTCTGAAGTAAGAGAGATCTACCACCTTATGGTTAAGCATGCATATTGTTAGAGAAGAACATTGGGCCGCTAACTAAAGCCATGATCCATGGTGGAAGTTTCAGTTTTGGACAAATATCCTCAATCTCATATGAGAAAATTATTAATTGTTGTTACATGCTTATGCATAAAAGAGGAGTCCATTATCTGTTGTCTATGTTGTCCCGGTATGGATGTCTAAGTTGAGAATAATCAATAGCGAGAAATCCAATGCGAGCTTTCTCCTTAGACCTTTGTACAGGCGGCATAGAGGTACCCCTTTGTGACACTTGGTTAAAACATGTGCATTGCGATGATCCGGTAGTCCAAGCTAATTAGGACAAGGTGCGGGCACTATTAGTACACTATGCATGAGGCTTGCAACTTGTAAGATATAATTTACATGATACATATGCTTTATTACTACCGTTGACAAAATTGTTTCATGTTTTCAAAATCAAAGCTCTAGCACAAATATAGCAATCGATGCTTTTCCTCTATGGAGGACCATTCTTTTACTTTCAATGTTGAGTCAGTTCACCTATTTCTCTCCACCTCAAGAAGCAAACACTTGTGTGAACTGTGCATTGATTCCTACATATTTGCTTATTGCACTTATTATATTACTCTATGTTGACAATATCCATGAGATATACATGTTACAAGTTGAAAGCAACCGCTGAAACTTAATCTTCCTTTGTGTTGCTTCAATACCTTTACTTTGAATTATTGCTTTATGAGTTAACTCTTATGCAAGACTTATTGATGCTTGTCTTGAAGTGCTATTCATGAAAAGTCTTTGCTTTATGATTCACTTGTTTACTCATGTCATATACATTGTTTTGATCGCTGCATTCACTACATATGCTTTACAAATAGTATGATCAAGGTTATGATGGCATGTCACTCCAGAAATTATCTGTGTTATCGTTTTACCTGCTCGGGACGAGCAGAACTAAGCTTGGGGATGCTGATACGTCTCCGACGTATCGATAATTTCTTATGTTCCATGCCACATTATTGATGTTATCTACATGTTTTATGCACACTTTATGTCATATTCGTGCATTTTCTGGAACTAACCTATTAACAAGATGCCGAAGTGCCGATTCTTGTTTTTCTCTGTTTTTGGTTTCAGAAATCCTAGTAACGAAATATTCTCGGAATTGGATGAAATCAACGCCCAGGGTCCTATTTTGCCACGAAGCTTCCAGAAGTCCGAAGAGGAGACGAAGAGGGGCCACGAGGGGGCCACACCCTAGGGCGGCGCGGCCCCCCCCCTTGGCCGCGCGGCCCTGTGGTGTGGGGCCCTCGTGCCGCCTCCTGACCTGCCCTTCCGCCTACTTAAAGCCTCCGTTGCGAAACCCCCAGTACCGAGAGCCACGATACGGAAAACCTTCCAGAGACGCCGCCGCCGCCGATCCCATCTCGGGGGATCCAGGAGATCGCCTCCGGCACCCTGCCGGAGAGGGGAATCATCTCCCGGAGGACTCTACGCCGCCATGGTCGCCTCCGGAGTGATGTGTGAGTAGTCTACCCCTGGACTATGGGTCCATAGCAGTAGCTAGATGGTTGTCTTCTCCCCATTGTGCTTCATTGTCGGATCTTGTGAGCTGCCTAACATGATCAAGATCATCTATCGGTAATTCTATATGTTGCGTTTGTTGGGATCCGATGAATAGAGAATACTTGTTATGTTGATTATCAAAGTTATGTCTATGTGTTGTTTATGATCTTGCATGCTCTCCGTTACTAGTAGATGCTCTGGCCAAGTAGATGCTTGTAACTCCAAGAGGGAGTATTTATGCTCGATAGTGGGTTCATGCCTCCATTGATATCTGGGACAGTGACAGAAAGTTCTAAGGTTGTGGATGTGCTGTTGCCACTAGGGATAAAACATTAGTGCTATGTTCAAGGATGTAGTTACTAGTTACATTACGCGCAATACTTAATGCAATTGTCTGTTGTTAGCAACTTAATACTGGAGGGGGTTCGGATGATAACCTGAAGGTGGACTTTTTTAGGCATAGATGCATGCTGGATGGCGGTCTATGTACTTTGTCGTAATGCCCAATTAAATCTCACTATACTCATCATAATATGTATGTGCATGGTCATGCCCTCTTTATTTGTCAATTGCCCAACTGTAATTTGTTCACCCAACATGTTGTTTATCTTATGGGAGAGACACCTCTAGTGAACTGTGGACTGATACGTCTCCGACGTATCGATAATTTCTTATGTTCCATGCCACATTATTGATGTTATCTACATGTTTTATGCACACTTTTTGTCATATTCGTGCATTTTCTGGAACTAACCTATTAACAAGATGCCGAAGTGCAAGTTCCTGTTTTCTGCTATTTTTGGTTTCAGAAATCCTAGTAACGAAATATTCTCGGAATCGGACGAAATCAACGCCCAAGTTCCTATTTTCACCGGAAGCATCCAGAACACACGAGAACCGCCAGAGAAGGGGGACAGGGCCACCAAACCACACCCCGGCGCGGCCAGGGGGGGCGCCCCCCTATGGTTTGGGCAGCCCGTGGCCCCTCCGACTCCGATTCTTCGCCTATTTAAGCCGTCGTGACCTAAAACTTCGATACCAATTGACGAAACTCCAGAAAGACTCCAGGGGCGCCGCCGCCATCGCGAAACTCCAATTCTGGGGGACAGGAGTCTCTGTTCCGGCACGCCGCCGGGACGGGGAAGTGCCCCCGGAAGGCTTCTCCATCGACACCGCTGCCATCTCCACCGCCATCTTCATCACCGCTGCTGCTCCCATGAGGAGGGAGTAGTTCTCCATCGAGGCTCGGGGCTGTACCGGTAGCTATGTGGTTAATCTCTCTCCTATGTACTTCAATACAATGATCTCATGAGCTGCTTTACATGATTGAGATCCATATGATGAGCTTTGTATCGCTACTAGTTGTGTGCTACTCATGTGATGTTATTAAAGTAATCTATTCCTCCTGCATGGTGTAAAGGTGACTAGTGTGTGCACCATGTGGTTCTTGTCGTAGGCTATGATCATGATCTCTTGTAGATTGTGGAGTTAATTATCATTATGATAGTATTGATGTGATCTATTCCTCCTTCATAGTGTAATGTGGGCAGTGTGTGCACTATGTTAGTTCTTGGTTTATTTTGCAATGATCTATTATGCTCTAAGGTTATTTAAATATGAACATTATTGTGGAGCTTGTTAACTCCGGCATTGAGGGTTCGTGTAATCCTACGCAATGTGTTCATCATCCAACAAAAGAGTGTATGTAGCACATATGAGAAAGAGTTATTTATTATGCGATCAATGTTGAGAGTGTCCACTAGTGAAAGTATAATCCCTTGGCCTTGTTCCTAAATACTGCTATCGCTGCTTGTTTACTGTTTTACTGTGTTACTACTGCTGCAATACTACCACCATCAACTACACGCCAGCAAGCTAATTTCTGGCACCGTTACTACTGCTCATATATATTCATACCACCTGTATTTCACTATCTCTTCGCCGAACTAGTGCACCTATTTGGTGTGTTGGGGACACAAGAGACTTCTTGCTTTGTGGTTGCAGGGTTGCATGAGAGGGATATCTTTGACCTCTTCCTCCCTGAGTTCGATAAACCTTGGGTGATCCACTTAAGGGAAAACTTGCTGCTGTTCTACAAACCTCTGCTCTTGGAGGCCCAACACTGTCTACAGGAAAGGAGGGGGAACGTAGACATCAAGCTATTTTCTGGCGCCGTTGCCGGGGAGGAAAGGTAAAAGGTACTCACACTCCGGATCTCGGCTACTAAGCTATTTTCCGGCGCCGTAAGTACTCAAAGCTATTTCCTTTAGATCCTGCAATTGCATCTTTTTGTTTCTTGTTTACACTAGTTTGGCATAATGGACAAGAATGAGCTTCTTATGCTGTTTCCTGATTTAAAACATGGATTGTTTGATGCGAAAATTAAAAAACCTATGGAATCTTATTTGCATGCTGGTAGTAATATTAGTATGAACGCTTTGAACACCATTGTTGATAATGATATAGAAAGTTCTAAGCTTGGGGAAGCTGGTTTTCATGATCTTTTTAGTCCCCCAAGCATTGAGGAGAAAATTTTCTTTGATGATACTTTGCCTCCCATATATGATGATTATAATGATAGTAGACTTTTGTTGCCACCTACTATGGAGAGTAAATTTGATTATGCTTACAATATGCCTCCTATATTTGATGATGAGAATAATAATGATAGCTACTTTGTTGAATTTGCTCCCACTACAACTAATAAAATTGATTATGCTTATGTGGAGAGTAATAATTTTATGCATGAGACTCATGATAAGAATGCTTTATGTGATGGTTATATTGTTGAGTTTGCTCATGTTGCTACTGAAAGTTATTATGAGAGAGGAAAATATGGTTGTAGAAATTTTCATGTTACTAAAATGCCTCTCTATGTGCTGAAATTTTTCAAGCTATACTTGTTTTATCTTCCTATGCTTGTTACTTTACTCTTCATGAACTTGTTTATTTACAAGATTCCAATGCATAGGAAGCATGTTAGACTTAAATGTGTTTTGAATTTGCCTCTGGATGCTCTCTTTCGCTTCAATTACTATTTCTTATGAGTGCATCATTAAAACTGCTGAGCCCATCTTAATGGCTATAAAGAAAGAACTTCTTGGGAGATAACCCATGTGTTATTTTGCTACAGTACTTTGTTTTATATTTGTGTCTTGGAAGTTGTTTACTACTGTAGCAACCTCTCCTTATCTTAGTTTTGTGTTTTGTTGTGCCAAGTGAAGCCTCTAATCGAAGGTTGATACTAGATTTGGATTTCTGCGCAGAAACATATTTCTATCTGTCACGAATCTGGGCTGTTTTCTCTGTAGAAAAATCAGAAAAATATGCCAATTTACGTGCGTGTTCCTCAGATATGTACGCAACTTTCATTAGTTTTAAGTTTTCTGATCTGAGCAACGGAAGTATTTATAAAAAATTCGTCTTTACGGACTGTTCTGTTTTGACAGATTCTGCCTTTTATTTCGCATTGCTTCTTTCGCTGTGTTGGGTGGATTTCTTTGTTCCATTACCTTCCAGTAGCTTTGAGCAATGTCCAGAAGTGTTAAGAATGATTGTGTCACCTCTGAACATGTGAGTTTTTGATTATGTACTAACCCCTCTAATGAAGTTTATTAGAAGTTTGGTGTGAAGGAAGTTTTCAAGGGTCAAGAGAGGAGGATGATATACTATGATCAAGAAGAGTGAAAAGTCTAAGCTTGGGGATGCCCCGGTGGTTCATCCCTGCATATTTCAAGAATACTCAAGCATCTAAGCTTGGGGATGCCCAAGGCATCCCCTTCTTCATCGACAACATTATCAGGTTCCTCCCCTGAAACTATATTTTTATTCCATCACATCTTATGTGCTTTGCTTGGAGCATCGGTTTGTTTTTGTTTTTTGTTTTGTTTGAATAAAATGGATCCTAGCATTCATTGTGTGGGAGAGAGACACGCTCCGCTGTAGCATATGGACAAGTATGTCCTTAGGCTCTACTCATAGTATTCATGGCGAAGTTTCTTCTTCGTTAAATTGTTATATGGTTGGAATTGGAAAATGATACATGTAGTAATTGCTATAAATGTCTTGGGTAATGTGATACTTGGCAATTTTTGTGCTCATGTTTAAGCTCTTGCATCATATACTTTGCACCCATTAATGAAGAAATACATAGAGCTTGCTAAAATTTGGTTTGCATAATTGGTCTCTCTAAGGTCTAGATAATTTGTAGTATTGAGTTTGAACAACAAGGAAGACGGTGTAGAGTCTTATAATGTTTACAATATGTCTTTTATGTGAGTTTTGCTGCACCGGTTCATCCTTGTGTTTGTTTCAAATAACCTTGCTAGCCTAAACCTTGTATCGAGAGGGAATACTTCTCATGCATCCAAAATCCTTGAGCCAACCACTATGCCATTTGTGTCCACCATACCTACCTACTACATGGTATTTCCTGCCATTCCAAAGTAAATTGCTTGAGTGCTACCTTTAAACAAATTCAAAATTTATCACCTCTGATTTGTGTCAATGTTTTATAGCTCATGAGGAAGTATGTGGTGTTTATCTTTCAATCTTGTTGGGCAACTTTCACCAACTTTCACTAGTGGCTTCATCCGCTTATCCAATAATTTGCAAAAAGAGCTGGCAATGGGATTCCCAGTCCCAAATTAATTAACAAAAATAGACACTCCTCCATGGTATGTGATTGTTGGACGGCACCCGAAGGATTCGGTTAGCCATGGCTTGTGTAAGCAAAGGTTGGGAGGAGTGTCATCATAATAAAACTAAAATAAAAAGGCACTCCTTCATGGTATGAGATTGTTGGCAGGCACCCGAGGATTCGGTTAGCCATGGTTTGTGAAAGAAAGGTTGGAAGGAGTGCCACCCAAAAATTAAATAAAATGGGAGCCGCTCTTTGAAGGTTTGTCTGGCAAGGGGGTTAGAGTACCCGCTACCATTCGTTGACAACAACATACACCTCTCAAAACTTTATTTTTATGCTCTCTTTATGTTTTCAAAATAGAAGCTCTAGCACAAATATAGCAATCGATGCTTTTCCTCTATGGAGGACCATTCTTTTACTTTTATGTTGAGTCAGTTCACCTATTTCTCTCCATCTCAAGAAGCAAACACTTGTGTGAACTGTGCATTGATTCCTACATACTTGCATATTGCACTTATTATATTACTCTATGTTGACAATATCCATGAGATATACATGTTACAAGTTGAAAGCAACCGCTGAAACTTAATCTTCCTTTGTGTTGCTTCAATACCTTTACTTTGAATTATTGCTTTATGAGTTAACTCTTATGCAAGACTTATTGATGCTTGTCTTGAAGTGCTATTCATGAAAAGTCTTTGCTTTATGATTCAGTTGTTTACTCATGTCATATACATTGTTTTGATCGCTGCATTCACTACATATGCTTTACAAATAGTATGATCAAGATTATGATGGCATGTCACTCCAGAAATTATCTGTGTTATCGTTTTACCTGCTCGGGACGAGCAGAACTAAGCTTGGGGATGCTGATACGTCTCCGACGTATCGATAATTTCTTATGTTCCATGCCACATTATTGATGTTATCTACATGTTTTATGCACACTTTATGTCATATTCGTGCATTTTACGGAACTAACCTATTAACAAGATGCCGAAGTGCAGTTCTGTTTCTGCTTGTTTTTGGTTTCGAAATCCTAGTAACGAAATATTCTCGGAATCGGACGAAATCAACGCCCAAGTTCCTATTTTCACCGGAAGCATCCAGAACACACGAGAACCGCCAGAGAAGGGGGACAGGGCCACCAAACCACACCCCGGCGCGGCCAGGGGGGGCCGCGCCCCCCCTATGGTTTGGGCAGCCCGTGGCCCCTCCGACTCCGATTCTTCGCCTATTTAAGCCGTCGTGACCTAAAACTTCGATACCAATTGACGAAACTCCAGAAAGACTCCAGGGGCGCCGCCGCCATCGCGAAACTCCAATTCTGGGGGACAGGAGTCTCTGTTCCGGCACGCCGCCGGGACGGGGAAGTGCCCCCGGAAGGCTTCTCCATCGACACCGTTGCCATCTCCACCGCCATCTTCATCACCGCTGCTGCTCCCATGAGGAGGGAGTAGTTCTCCATCGAGGCTCGGGGCTGTACCGGTAGCTATGTGGTTAATCTCTCTCCTATGTACTTCAATACAATGATCTCATGAGCTGCTTTACATGATTGAGATCCATATGATGAGCTTTGTATCGCTACTAGTTGTGTGCTACTCATGTGATGTTATTAAAGTAATCTATTCCTCCTGCATGGTGTAAAGGTGACTAGTGTGTGCACCATGTGGTTCTTGTCGTAGGCTATGATCATGATCTCTTGTAGATTGTGGAGTTAATTATCATTATGATAGTATTGATGTGATCTATTCCTCCTTCATAGTGTAATGTGGGCAGTGTGTGCACTATGTTAGTTCTTGGTTTATTTTGCAATGATCTATTATGCTCTAAGGTTATTTAAATATGAACATTATTGTGGAGCTTGTTAACTCCGGCATTGAGGGTTCGTGTAATCCTACGCAATGTGTTCATCATCCAACAAAAGAGTGTATGTAGCACATATGAGAAAGAGTTATTTATTATGCGATCAATGTTGAGAGTGTCCACTAGTGAAAGTATAATCCCTTGGCCTTGTTCCTAAATACTGCTATCGCTGCTTGTTTCTTGTTTCTTGTGTTACTACTGCTGCAATACTACCACCATCAACTACACGCCACCAAGCTATTTTTACGGCACCGTTACTCTTGCTCATATATATTCATACCACCTGTATTTCACTATCTCTTCGCCGAACTAGTGCACCTATTTGGTGTGTTGGGGACACAAGAGACTTCTTGCTTTGTGGTTGCAGGGTTGCATGAGAGGGATATCTTTGACCTCTTCCTCCCTGAGTTCGATAAACCTTGGGTGATCCACTTAAGGGAAAACTTGCTGCTGTTCTACAAACCTCTGCTCTTGGAGGCCCAACACTGTCTACAGGAAAGGAGGGGGAACGTAGACATCATGGACCCCGGTCCAATTCTCTATACTGAAATACAATCTACTGCAATACTGTTCTACTGTTTTCTGCAAACAATCATCTTCCACACAATACGGTTAATCCTTTGTTACAGCAAGCCGGTGAGATTGACAACCTCACTGTTTCGTTGGGGCAAAGTACTTTGGTTGTGTTGTGCAGGTTCCACGTTGGCGCCGGAATCCCTGGTGTTGCGCCGCACTACATCCCGCCGCCATCAACCTTCAACGTGCTTCTTGGCTCCTCCTGGTTCGATAAACCTTGGTTTCTTTCTGAGGGAAAACTTGCTGCTGTGCGCATCATACCTTCCTCTTGGGGTTCCCAACGAACGTGTGAGTTACACGCCATCAATGTCGTTATGCTAGTCAAGTGAATTTTACTTATGTGATCTCCGGAGACTCCTTGTCCCACGTGTGTAAAGGTGATAGTGTGTGCACCGTGTGGGTCTCTTAGGCTATATTTCACATAATACTTATTCACTGTTATGAATGGCATAGTGAAGTGCTTATTTATATCTCTTTATGATTGCAATGTGTTTTGTATCACAATTTATCTATGTGCTACTCTAGTGATGTTATTAAAGTAGTTTTATTCCTCCTGCACGGTGTAATGGTGACAGTGTGTGCATCCGTGTTAGTACTTGGCGTAGGCTATGATTGTAATCTCTTGTAGATTATGAAGTTAACTATTGCTATGATAGTATTGATTGATCTATGCCTCCTTTCTTAGCATGAAGGTGACAGTGTGCATGCTACGTTAGTACTTGGTTTAGTTGTGTTGATCTATCTTACACTCTAAGGTTATTTAAATATGAACATTGAATTGTGGAGCTTGTTAACTCCGGCATTGAGGGTTCGTGTAATCCTACGCAATGTGTTCATCATCCAACAAGAGTGTAGAGTATGCATTTATCTATTCTGTTATGTGATCAATGTTGAGAGTGTCCACTAGTGAAAGTCTGATCCCTAGGCCTTGTTCCTAAATATCGCTATCATTGCTTGTTTCTTGTTCTCTTTGCGTTACTACGCTTGTTTCTTGTCTGGGCAAAGCACTTTTCTGGTACCGTTGCTACTTCTTATATATATTCATACCACCTGTATCTCACTATCTCTTCGCCGAACTAGTGCACCTATTAGGTGTGTTGGGGACACAAGAGACTTCTTGCTTTGTGGTTGCAGGGTTGCATGAGAGGGATATCTTTGACCTCTTCTTCCCTGAGTTCGATAAACCTTGGGTGATCCACTTAAGGGAAACTTGCTGCTGTCCTACAAACCTCTGCTCTTGGAGCCCCAACACTGTCTACAGGAAAAGGAGGGGGGGGCGTAGACATCACTAGTCGGTATTCTCTCCTCCATGTACTTCAATACAATGATCTCATGAGCTGCCTTACATGATTGAGATTCATCTGATGTAATCGGTGTTGTGTTTGTTGGGATCCGATGGATGATACATTATGATTAGTCTATCTATAAAGTTTGTGAAGTTATTGTTGCCGCAATCTTGTTATGCTTAATGCTTGTCACTAGGGCCCGCGTGGCATGATCTTAGATTTGAGCTCTATACTTATTGCTTAGATTGTATCTACAAGTTGTATGCACATGTCACTGTCCGGAACCAAAGGCCCCGAAGTGACAAGAATCGGGACAACCGGAGGGGATGGCGGTGATGTGAGGGACACATGTTTTCACGGAGTGTTAATGTTTTGCTCCGGTACTCTATTAAAAGGAGTACCTTAATATCCAGTAGATTCCCTTGAGGCCCGGCTGCCACCGGCTGGTAGGACAAAAGATGTTGTACAAGTTTCTCATTGCGAGCACGTATGACTATAATTGGAAAACATGCCTACATAATTAATGAATTGATGTTCTGTCTTAATGCTTGATTCCTATCAATTGCCCAACTGTAATTTGTTTACCCAACACTTGTTACTTGTTATTGGAGAGTTACCACTAGTGTAGATCGCTGGGAACCCCGGTCCATGTTTCATCATCATATACTCGTTCTATATGTCATTGGAAGTAGTATCAACTATTTTCTGGTGCCATTGCTCTCATATTGCTATTACCGCT
Source organism: Lolium perenne (assembly GCF_019359855.2). Taxonomy (NCBI): domain Eukaryota; kingdom Viridiplantae; phylum Streptophyta; class Magnoliopsida; order Poales; family Poaceae; genus Lolium; species Lolium perenne. Next base: position 68,826,816 of record NC_067247.2, read on the forward strand.
GCTGTGTTACTGTTACTATTGCTCTCATATTACTGCTACTTTCACATCACCCCTGTTGCTAGTGCTTTTCCAGGTGCAGCTGAATTGACAACTCAGTTGTTAAGGCTTATAAGTATTCTTTACCTCCCCTTGTGTCAAATCAATAAATTTGGGTTTTACTTCCCTCGAAGACTGCTGCGATCCCCTATACTTGTGGGTTATCAGCCCGCAGTCGCCGCGATGCGCCGCAAGAAGCACTCGGACCAGCCGACCAGGGCGGCGGCGGAGGAACGAAGCTCTTCATCTGCTTCACTTCCCGCCCCTCCATCACCTACTCGGGCCTGCGCACCTTCGTCTCCTCCAAGGCCTTCAGCCCCGGCCGCGGCGGCGCTGAGAAGGCACCGGCGTCGCGCCCGTCGCTCAGCCGGCAGCTGCGCACCAGCGGGAGCCTCAAGGGGACCCAGGATGCCAGTCCGCTGAACATCTGCTCGCCCTTGCGCGAGCGCCCGCGCTCCGCCGCCGGAGACAAGAAGAATCGGCAAGCCCCGGCCGACGGGAGTTGGATCTGCGGCGCGGCCATGGCCAAATGCCTCCTGGCGATACATGAGGATCTAGGAGAAGAGGTCGGGAAGGGCTCCGCCGTCGGGCCGGCGGACGATGCCAGGAGGTCGGAGGTGGGCATCGTGATGCAGGGGTGGGACATGGAGGACGACAAGGAGTATCGCCAACATGGGCATGGTCGTCAGCGTCTGCATCTTTCCCAGGAACGCCCCCAGGCCAAGCTGTATACGCGGCGCGCGCGGCACCGCAAAATAAGGCCAATCATACGCGGCATACCGCGTAATGACTGCGGCAGGTGCGGCGCATACGCGGGCTACGGCGGAGCGTCCCGCTTGCACCGTGAGCGTGGGTGCAGAGGGCGGCGGCCGCTCGTGGGCGGCGGCGTGGATCGTGGAGGCAAAGACGGGTGCGAGGAGACCGAAATTAGTGGAGTCAGTTTTGATTGGATTGGGGTGGAGATCGCGGATCTGACCGAGCAGTGGCGCCGCCTCTAACGGGAGGAGAGGTGGGGAGATTGAAGAGATCGCGTCCGTATGATGCAAGTGAATAGACGGTCTCGATTCGATTTTCCAACAGCACTTCGTGCCTTTATAAGTAGTAGAGATACTTATCTAACATGAGGGGATTTGGATGAACAAAACAAAAAATAGAAAGGAGCAAGATTTCCTTATTTCTGTAGCTCTAATTTAGACTCTAACCATGCTAAATCCCACATGCTACTGATGCCCTATTGCTGATAAAGCCATGGTAATTCCAGATCTTAGATGGGAACTGATGGGATGAAACATAAAAGCTTAAGCACGTGAAAGTTAAGCACATGAATGTAAGACATTACAAAAAGGAGTTGTCAGTGTCCAAATAGAGCTGTCAGTATGATATGCAATGACGAAGGACCGAGAACAACTGCTTCGTTGTTCAAGACGTTGCCTACCTGAGGAAGTAAAAATCCGTGAATCATCTGATCTGCTAGTGCCAACGGAGGAAAGAAACAGAAGAGTGCCTCACCAGCTGCAACACCAGAACTCACCTGTACTTGAGGGAGATGGGATGGTGAAGGTGGAAGTGAGAGCTTAAATAGGGAAAATCTGAGAGAACTCGATGTCTGCTGCCATCAATTTCCGTTTCTCGTGGAGATCTAGGGGGAGAGGAAGAGAATGCGTGCATGGCGACATTGATGGTGAAGAGGGAGTGGGAGGCGTTAATGGTGCTAGGCGGCAGGGCGAGATCCGTTCGGTGTATGTACATGTAATGGAGAAGACGAATAGTGCTCAGCTGGTCCATCACATCTTTTTGGATCTGCCTGGTTCATCCTGTGAGAATGAAGGAGAGAAGTGGCCTGACCAACGATTGGGCTGGACGTGGGCCAAGTGTAGTCTGCAACGTGGGATTGCAATTCAATGGACGAAATTTAATAGGTGATGTGGCTTCACCAGATTTCAGCTTGCAAACATTAAATGCATTTTAGTGAGAATGAACTTTATAAATATTATAGATTTTCTGCGTTTTTCCTTTGGTGCAACCAAACGATGTCTGCACTAATTCCTACGTTCTTCATTCCCTAGGATGTCATGACATACTATTCTTGCCATTTCCCTATTCTTACGTTTTTTTAATCATTTGAATCAAACAAGCCCTTAGGCAAAGTTCCTTTGTGGTATGAAGGGAGTATTTATGTTTTCGGTTGTCTCGGTAAATGCACTATATTTTTTAGATACACAAGAACATTTTCTTTGAAGTTTGTGAATGTTTAATATAATATACATACACATTTTACTAATATTTCATATATTTTATATTCTTTTTTTTGCGGGAAGAGGAGAGATATATTAAAGCCTCGATCTTACAGACAAGTCCAGAAACAGAAGAAAATTACAAATGAGCCCTCTGGACCCGTTGTTGATGATGACGGCCTCGATGCCGCCGGTGGCGCGCCGCCGCCGCCGTGCTCCTTGATGGCATGGAAAATAATTCTTTTGATGCTGAAGGTAGAGCAGGTACAACAATGGTACTAAGAGATTCTAATGGAGTGGTAATTTTCTCAGCTTACCGGTCACTACTCAACTGCAACGAAGCATCGGAAGCCGAAATCAGGGCCATCATGGAGGATATGTCTCTTGCTCTGGAATGGTCGACGACCCAGACTAATTGTGCGGTTGCATTGGCGACTCTAAAGGAACCAAGGAAGAATAGGTTTTAGTATAGCCATCTGATCGACGAAGTGAAGCGTTTTACGAGTCTTCGAGATTTTAGCCTCATGAAAATTGTATGTGAACAAAATAGGGTTGCAAATTGTTTGGCTAGTAAAGGTAGATCTAGAGGTAGTACCACTTGTTGGCTACACCAAATTCCTGACTGTATTTCACACCTAGATTGATTTTCCCGAAAAAGTACACTTTATTGAAACCCACTAATATTGTATGGTAGATAGACGAATAAATGAATTTCAAACATATGTAGACATTTCTTTCGAAATTCCTATGAATCAAACATGCCCTAAATTTGTATGGTTTTTAAGGGATCTGATCGGTGAATCGAATAAAAAAACTGTGTAAAAAAGACGGTTATTTTACACTTTTTGACGATTTAAATCTGGTAGAGACCTGGAGCGGAAGGGAGGCACTCAGGGCATCTCCAACGGGGTGACACATTTCAGCGTCCGAAAATGTCCGCACGCGTTTGTTTGCGTCGGCCGAAATGGTCGACCGCGCGTCCGTTTGCGTCGTGGGTGGCTCCAGCGACACGACGTATTTTTTGCTTGAATTTCCAAATTTTATAACATGAAGACATAATTTACATAGTTGAACACATGGAAATAAACCCTACGCCTGCGCGTACTGCTTCTCCTCGTCGCTGTCGAGCACGATGAGCTTCGGTACCGTCCACGGCCAGTTGGGAACCGGCGGAACGTACGACGCGCGCCCCGGTGATGTTGGAGGTGGAGGCGCCTAGGGATGTGGCTGTGGCGGAGGTGGAGGCGCCCATGGCTGTGGCGGACGCGCCCATGGCTGTGGCGGACGCGCCCAGGGTTGTGGCTGTGGCGGAGGTGCCTAGGGATGTGGCTATGGCGAAGGCGCCCAGGGCTGTGGCTGCGGTGGAGACGCCCAGGGATATGGTGGCGGTTGAGGAGCCCAGGGGTTGTACGGCGGTGGTTGTGGCATGGCCGAGTTCTGTAGCGCCAGTCGTAGGGCTTCATCCTCCGACAGGCCCGGCGGCATGAAGCCGGTGGCGTACCGGGGCAGCGGCGGCTGCACAAGTCGGTCGTTCTCGGAGACGAGGACGCCGAGCTTCGCGATCTCGCCGTCCGTCATGTTCTCCGGGTACTCAAACTCGCGACCCTCCGCCATGGCCAACTGCCATTCCTGGAAGACGACCGCGACGTAGTCGTCGCTGTCGTCCTTGACCTCCTCGTTGTGGTACGCCAACGCCTCGATGTAGTTGTCGTCGTCGTATTGTGCACGTGTCGGCGCCTGGTGCGCACGCGTCGGTGCCTGCTGTCTTCGAGGACGAGGCGGCGGTGGACGGTCGAAGGGAAAGTCCCTGTCGCCCATGAATAGGGGTGGTCGCATATATTATTATCAATTGGCACGAATAAATGTTCAATAATATAAACAGAAATGTAACGCTAGAGAAGTTTATGAATATTCAACAATATCACATCTCCCACATATCAAAAAATCTAAAGACTGGGACAGTCTTATGTAAAATTCGGCCAGTTCGGTTTATTCGGTTACTTAGAATAAAATGACCGAATTGACCAAACTTAATTCGGTCTATAAAATTTTCTACCCAATATTTTATCGGTCATTTCGTTCTCGATCTTTTCGGGTTCGGTCTCGGTCTTTTCGGTGTTGGTCTTTGGTCATCGGTTTTTTTGCCCACAGTGACCCATGAAGCCGGCCCTCCTCCTCCGACCCCTCTCGGGCACGAGATACGTGCGCCAGCTGTCGGAGTCGATGGCGTACGCCGGGGCGCGAAGGTCCGGCGGCAGGTACCGCCTCCTTCGCCGGATCTCGGTGGTCCTATCTGGCTCGCGCGTAGGCATGGGAGGGACGGGCACCCGGCGGTAGCTGAGCCGCTAGCCGTCTGGCAGGTGCACGTCCCTCCAGGCGTGGCACGGCGTCCAGTTCGCTTGCATCAGCCTCCCCACGCTGACGGGCAGTGGCACCTTGCCCGGCCGCTCCTCCTTGTTGGTGTCGCTGCTAGACATCTCGAAGTCGTTCTTCTTCTTCCCCATGGGGCTGCGGCGGTGGTGGTGCGAGTGGAGGTGTGGGCGATGGAGGAACGATGCCGGTGGACTTTTAAGGCCGGCCGCGCGCGGGAAACGATGCTATTGAAGGAGGCGCAGAAGCCCAGCCGCCGCCCGCTAGTGCGCGTGCAGAAGAGGCAGTCGGTGAAAGCTGCGGCGCAGACGCGGAAGCGATGGCCGCGAAAGCGATGCCCTCAATACAGGCTCGCTGCCAGGCGGACCGGTGGAGACGCGAGCGGACACTTTGCGCGTCCGTGCAGCGTCCACCGCGACGCATTCCAGGCGCAAATATGCGTCGGGTTTGCGTCATCGCGCAAATATGCGTCGGGTTTGTGTCATCGCGGACAACCCTGTTACGATATGTTGCGCTGCTGAAGGTGGTACCACACATATTTTTCGGCTTGACGAAGGCAAAACGGTGGCTCACGTCCCGCGGCTTGAGATGCCCTCACGCGGTCACGCCGATACGGAACTCGGAAAGATTCTGTGGAGAGGAGCAGAATGCAGGACGCATGCTCGTAGAACTTTTCCCAATTTCTGCCAAAATACATGATACTCACCATTACGCAGGCCTCCAAATCGAATCCCTTTCCGATCCAACATTTCCCCACCCACTTCCGCCTGCCTCCCACCATGGATTGCGCCGGCGGTTCGTCGTCGCCGGCGCACTCCAGCATTCACGGCCGCGGCAGGAAGGAGTCTTCCGTCGTCGTCCTCCACCAGGGCTCGGGCCGGTGGTTTGTCGCTGCCGCCCGCATTCACCGCCGCTAGAGGAGGGAGCGCGACCTCCTAGGCGGCGGCAATGCGGCGCTTCCGCCCCCGCTCCCCTTCTCTCTATGACCCCGTCCCCTCACCCGGCTATCAGCTGCTGGACGAATTCAAGGATCGTCTGTGCTCGGAGACGCTCAGTCCGGAGCTTGCGCACCAACTGTTCGGCAAATTGCTTCGTCAACCCGTCAAGGTACCAGAACGCGCGCTCAACGGCTTTTTCGCCGCCCTCGCGCGTGCCCCGCCCTCCATCGCCTGCCCCGATGGCCCTGCCCTCGCCATCGCTCTCTTCAAACAAATGGCCGAAGCAGGCCAACGTCCAGTGACCGCACCCACCATTCACACATACAACATACTGATTGATTGCTGCCACCGTGCGCTCCGCTCGGGCCTAGGGCCTGCCTTCTTCGGGCACCTCCTCAAGACAGGCATCACCGCGGACGTCATCACTTTCAACAATTTATTCAAGTGCCTCGGTGACATGAAGAGGACGGAGGAGGCTCTGGACGTGCTGCTGCACAGGATGCCTAACGATCTGCCTGATGTCATATCCTACTCAATAATTCTCAAGAGCTTCTGTGATGATGGGAAGAGCCAGCGTGCGCTTGACCTGCTCCGGATGATGAGAAAAAAAGGATCTAACCACTCTCCCAACGTGGTTTCGTACAACACGGTAATTGGTGGCTTCTTGAAGGAGGGTGAAATAAGCAAAGCTTTGGATCTATTCCATGACATGAGACAGCAGGGGGTTGTGCCTGATGTGGTGACATATAATTCCATTATTGATGGGCAGTGCAAAGCAAGAGCAATGGACAAGGCAGAGGGGTTCCTTCGGCAAATGGTCGATAATGGTGTTCGGCTGAATACCGTGACATATAATAGCCTGATCCATGGATATTCCACTTCGGGCCAGTTGGAAGAAGTCGCTAGGTTGTTAGAAGAAATGAAAACTCAAGGTATCATGTGGGACGTTTTTACTTGCAACTCATTCATGGACTATCTTTGCAAGACCGGAAGAATCAAAGAAGCTGCAGAATTATTTTATTCCATGGCTGAGAAGGGCCATAAACCTAATGCTGTCTCATACAACACGGTAATTCATGGCTTCTTGAAGGAGGGTGAAATAAGCAAAGCTTTGGATCTATTCCGTGAAATGATACAGCAGGGGGTTGTGCCTGATGTGGTGACATATAGTTCCATTATTGATGGGTTGTGCAAAGCAAGCGAAATTGATGAGGCAAAGGTGGCCCTTCGGCAAATGGTCGATAATGGTGTTCGGCCGAATACCGTGACATATAACTCCATTATTGATGGGCTGTGCAAAGCAAGAGCAATGGACAAGGCAGAGGGTGTCCTTCCGCAAATGGTCGATAATGGTGTTCGGCCGAATACCGTGACATATAATAGCCTGATCCATGGATATTCCACTTCGGGCCAGTTGGAAGAAGTCGCTAGGTTGTTGGAAGAAATGAAAACTCAAGGTATCATGTGGGACGTTTTTACTTGCAACTCATTCATGGACTATCTTTGCAAGACCGGAAGAATCAAAGAAGCTGCAGAATTATTTTATTCCATGGCTGAGAAGGGCCATAAACCCGATGTTGTCTCATACGGGATTATTCTTCATGGTTATGCTACAGAAGGATCCCTTGTTGATATGAATGATTTTCGTGAGCAGATGGTACGAGACGGAGTTGTACCCAGTCTCAGTGTTTACAACATACTGATTGGTGCATATGCTAAGTGCGGAAAGATGGACACAGCAATGCTTGTCTTCGAAGATATGTTGAAGCATGGTGTGAACCCTGATCAGGTCACATATTTAATTGTGATAGCTGCATTTTGCAGAATGGGCAGGATGGATGATGCCATGGACAAATTCAGTGAGATGATTGATATGGGAGTACCACATGACAGTAATGTTTATGAGTGCATGATCAAGGGTTACTTTAGACAAGATGATTTGGTGCAAGCCAACAAATTGTTTACCGAAATGAAGAACAAGGGTATTCGTCAAAGGCCGTAGAAGGGTAATGAAAGAAGACACAATATGTTTGACTTGGTTATTGGTACTGGTATGGCCTGATCCTGTTACACAAATTTCAATGACCTGTGGTATTACCTGGCGCCGCGCTAGTGTTATTACTCAGCACTTGTTACTTAGCATGGTTATGCTCTCATATCTTGTAGTTGGATAGGTTTCTCTAGTTGCTCTGATATCTCATTTGGTATGAAGCCAAATGTGCTGTTATTCTGGTTTCTCTTGTACTTGAATTCGAGAAGTGTGAATTTGTTCGTTTCTGTTTACTTGTAGTTGGATAGGTTGTCTAGTTCGAATTTTCTTTAGGCACATAGTGGTCTGGCTGATTAGGTGTTGCATTTATGATTTCTGTGTCCAAGAGTGCTTCATACTTCATATATGATGGACAACAAGGGCTTTGGGTGAGCCTTGCTATGTTTGATAAGTGAAGGTATTGTCGTCTTCCAAGGACAGAGAGATTTTATTAGCTGGGTGCTTACTGGTAGCATCGTGATGTGAGGAATATACTAAATGTATCATTTTAGTTTAAGCTAGCCATACTTTCCTCGTGTGTTTACACGAGATATGTAATATCCTGGGCACTGAGCAAAGCATGTAAGCTGCGTCCAATGACCAGGCCAATGGTTTAGATGACAACTTCACCAACAAACTGAAGAAGAGGACAAAAGGTATGAGGAATATACCATTTGAGCTATGCATTGGACAATTTTGTTCTTTTCTTTGTAATTTATCTCTTCATTTTCCCATCTATGTATGGAAAAGAAATGAGAGATAAATATATTCTCCAAATTGAAGTTCACTTTGTCACCGGGCAAACCATTTTTGTTGGCACCTGTTTTTTCTTTCACATTTCCTAAATATCTTTCCAGAGCTTTCATTTTCCCCAGATATAATGTGTTACATCCAGTGACAAAATTAAATACATAAGTACATTTTAGCAGCCAAATTACGGGAAATTCTGTCCCTTAAATCATGAACATCATTTTTCGATAAAGAAATCATGAACATCATATCCTTTGAATTACCAGATACGACGAGTAATGTTATCAAAAGGAGAATCTCTATAGGCTGAGATTGATGATATCTAATCTGGTGGAGGTCTAGGCATTCAAATCAAATCAATGTGTACAACACCTATACTACACATTAAGTATCAGAAAATGATCCCACTCTCACTGTAGGAGTTACAACACCTTAATGATTAACAGGCTATTTCAGCCTAGTTATAATCGAGTAGTCTATCCCAGCCGCAGCTGGGTTAGCATACTGGCAGATTAAAAGGCTACTTCAGCCTAGTTTAGTAATTGTAATCATTTAATGAATCTTCAAGCCATGGTGTGGGTCTTGCCAACTATTTGCACTGCAGCTCTGCAATGGCTTTGAACTCCATGTCAGCTCTTGGATAGCAGCAGGAAAGATCACTACAGACTTCCTCTTGCTCATGTGCAGGTATGGGAAGTCCTCTGTGGTCGATTAACGAATTTCTCCATCTTATCTGGCCTTATTGGGAGTTCTTAGTTTGGTAGTGCAGTCGAATGGAACTGCAAAAAGCTCTGATTGCAATATTAGGATGTTTATTATTTATTATGTAGCTGCGGGCACAAGGGAGTAAAAGCTGCCAAACTGAATAAGGAAAAATGAAAGGAATTGTGATAGATGAGGTAGCTATTATCTGCTTTATTCGGCTAGATACATCCAAATTTAGGGCATGTTTGATTCATAGGAATTTCAAAGGAAATTTGTGGGATTGTTATCCATGGGAATTTTTCCCATAGTGACCATTTGATTTGAAGGAATGGACCCTCCAAAACTCCTATGTATTGCTTTCCTATACTACAGTCAATGCATAAGTTGATTCTTTCAATCTAAATGAATTGAAGAAGAGACATCAATATATGGAGTCACTTGATTATCAGTTGATTACATTTGCCACAATAGTATTAGGAAATTCTATGTCAACCTCGACACTAACCCGTAAGATAACGCAAAATATAAGATAATTTATATGGTAAGGAGTAATTTACTACTGCTTGAGAATCATAGCAGAACCAAATACTGTAGAAGGTTAAGTATGAAAAAATGAAAAGGTTCTTGTGTAGTGTACAGTAATGCAAGCTGCACTTTCGCGCGTTGCTGCGGATCTTAGGGATGATTTTAGAATGAGCACCTTATGAAAATAGTGCTCTTATACGTATATATACTTTTAGGAACTGCGAGCATATTTCTATTTACTTATATTTAGTTGCTCTATTCATTCAAGTCTTGATTCACAACCGGCTAACTCTTTTTTGCACATATGTTTGAAGAGAATTTGCTCTTGATGTGAAGAATTTTTCAGTCTCAACCTGTGGAGTACCATCAAATCTTCATGTTGTTATCGGTTGCCAGTTCACGTTCATTGTTGGAGAAAAATAAGTAGGAAAAAAAAATGAAAACTAACTCAGTTATGGACTGGTGCTACTAAGTCCCGCAAGAAAAACATCAATGTCAACCTTCGTCTCAAGAAACATCCACGTTGACATTTCGGTCTTGGTAGAATGTTTGACATGGAGAACATGTAAGAGCTCATCACAGTCGCTACCCAATAATGATGTTGACGGTTTGGTCCTCTGGGGATCAAGCGTTGAGCTTTGCCGCGGCATATACTACGACAATTTCAGCTATAGAATCTACATGTACCATCGAGCAAGAGGAAAATTCGTATATATTGCAGTTAAAGTACCAACACAACGTTAAATACACACAAACAAACTATCATTAAATCTAATAGGATCTTATAAAGAAGAAAAGTTTCAGGGAGATATCAAACATTTACATAACAAGTTGGCAATATTCCATAGGAAGATCTTTCTGGATTGGTTGTTCTGCATAACATTACATAAGTTGATTCTTTCAATCTAAATGAATCAAGAAGAGACATCAATATATGGAGTCACTTAATTATCAGTTGATTACATTTGCCACAATAGTATTAGGAAATTCTATGTCAACCTCGACACTAACCCGTAAGATAACGCAAAATATAAGATAATTTATATGGTAAGGAGTAATTTACTACTGCTTGAGAATCATAGCAGAACCAAAGACTGTAGAAGATTAAGTATGAAAAAATGGAAAGGTTCTTGTGTAGTGTACAGTAATGCAAGCTGCACTTTCGAGTATTATCTAATTTTTCCACAGTAAACCGATGTATTCGCTGGAATACCAAACATACTACATTGTCGCAATTCATACATGAAAGAAGGAATTGGGTTCTGCTCATGCTTGTCTGATCCTTGGGGAGCTTTTTCTTATTTCTCTATGATGCTAGAGTGCCCAAACCGCCTGTAGGGCTCAAGATGAAGCCACACCAATTTACAATAATCCATTGACTATGTGCAGGTGAGCTCACATGAATATTTCACCATTGAAAGAGGCAGCACACCCGGCACTTAATTAAAATTTTATTTTCCAATCTCACATGGTTATGATGAATTCATCTTTCAATAAACTGCTAGACTAACATCACAAATACACCTGAGACGATGGGCACTATTGCAGGCGAGTTCCAATAGATTTTGGCTGACCATCCTCTACTCTAGCCACACTGAGCAATGCTGCAAATCAAATATGGTTAACAGTTAAAACAATTAAAGAGGACTGTTGAAAGGAGAGCAAACTGGGAATCTAATTTTAGGAGATCGTTGGGCACCACTTACCTTCACTCCCCGTTCCTCATAGACATGTGATGCCACTGTTATATTAGCAGACTTCACATGCCACCATAGGAGGAGATGTAGGATCAGCGCCGACTTGCCTATGCCCCCTTAATGGGTATCTTCATCGTGGTCTAGGCCACACTAATGTCACGAACCTCCTGCTCCGCACCTAGCCAGACAGAGTCGATTTCAACTGCACGCTAGAGTAGAGCAGCAAAATGGTGAAGACAAAGAACCCGACCAGCGGGAGATGCTTCAGCACGGCTTGCTCAACTTCATGTGACTGGTGCTCCCAGGCTCCCAGCATCTGTGAAGGTTCTGAATCGGGAAATGATTTATACACAATGGAAAGGTGAAATGATAGGAGGCAACATAATTGATTGCAGTTGTAATATTAGAATTTGAAATCCAAAGGCCATGCGTTTTCTGGCTGCTACTCTTGCCTCCACACATACTAAGAGCAAGTACAATAAATCCTAATCAGCTGACTACAATGATTAAAATAATATATTTGTGTCTAGTTGGAGGAGAGAGAGAGAAAAGAGAGAATGTAAGTGGACTCTTATGCAAGAGCAAGCTCTAGCACGTGCTCCTAGTCAAGTTGTGTGAATGAAAAATGGGTCATCCATTGAAAAAATATTACATTTTTATAGCCAACTATTGTAATTATTGGCTACATATTGGCTATAGATGACATGTCATCTTGCTTATAGGCAACAACCGGCTTTGCCATTGGAGTTGCACTAATGAGGACAATTAAATGTCTGGTGGGAAAGCCAGGAAGTAGCACTTAATACTCCGTAGAAGACCACATGACTGGGAAACATTCAGCTTGTGGAGAATTTTTTTATCTGGGGCCACTAGGGATCGGAACCCGATGGCTGCCATTCTATCGGACTGCTCTGTTGCCATACGATTCAAACTGATCACCGATCCCTCAACGACATGCATGTGTGGGCCTGGCAGCTTTGATTACTTTCCCTAAACTGATTCCAATAAAAAACAGCCAAATCTAACCAAAACAATCCCGTAATTTTAGGAAATAATTATAAGAAATAATGAATTGCCTCTGACTAGTAAATGTGAGAAATGAATTGGTACGTTTTTCTTAGACTACTCAGGCTGCTCATAGTGGGGAGTAACATAAGGTGGTGTCATGCATAAGTTACTAGTCCATGTTACTACTTTCATAGTGGAAAGTAACTTAGAGAAGGTATCATGCAAAGTCTCATTTATTGGTTTGTAGACTCATTTTATCTTGGGGTGTGTGATGTTATGGTAACATAGCTAGTTACCACCTCCCTCTCATTCTTCATTTATTGCTATACCATGTCACCAAAACACATTGAAATGTGTGATGTTACTACCTAAGTTACTCCCACTATGAGCAGTCTCATAGTGGGAGTAACTTCACTAGTAACTAAGTGTCCAACTCAGCAAATTTGCTTATGTGGCAGTGAGTTAATGAGGAGAGAGGAGGATGGAGTAACATAGCTAGTTACTGTAACATCACACTTCTCAAGATACAATGAGTCTATAAGCTAATTAATGAAGACATATATGATACTACATTGATGTTACTAACCACTATGAAGGTAGTAACATAGAGTTAGTAACATGTGCATGTTACTACTCTATGTTACTTCCCACTATGACTAGTCTTAGTCACAACAGCATATTTTTGTCATTGTGTGCCACAGAAGCATTGCTTTCCAGTAACAGAAGCATTTGTTTCCAACTGGTAAATTTTCTTGTAATTCAACTTAACTTTGCTTCCTACCAAGAATGTGTTGCTTCTAGTAGCCGGCGAGATTGCTTCCAAGACTAGAAAATATGCAACAATTATTCATCTGTACCAACATGCAACCAACAAAGAGTATAATTTGCTGACAACGATAATAGTGTTGCTTCCAATGTAACAAAATTTATTTCAATCAACATTGCTTACAAAAGATCTTATAATTTGCCTCCGAAGGAAAAAAAGTATTTTCTATTATCAATACTTCCTATTTAGGATGCAATTTGCTTCCACTAAATCAAAATTTGCTTCTGTATACAATAAGAATCTGTTGCCAGAGGGTTTGTACTATCTGGCACAATGCCCGCCATTCACCTCTCATGGCGATGACACATGCACAAGGGACACACCTACAAGATCATTGAAGCAAGCACGCCTGGCTTGTAGATCGATATGTTTGAGAACAACATTAACAGGAAATATCAGAGGCTCATCGACGGCGACCTCATGACACCATCGGTAATCATTCATGCCTCCTGGTAAGAACCTGTTAGTGAAGGGTACCGGGGCACTATGGGAATCACACCGGTATTGATTCCGGCGGCATGAGAAGTCGCGTGTCTCAGCGGCGGTGCTTCAAACCTGATACATTGGCCAACATAATCTTTACCTCGACATGCTCATCGTCAATGTCGTTTGAGCCTGCAGGTAGCAACCATTGGAAAAAGGTTACATGTAATATGTGGTGACTTGAATCATGTTCAGCATATGAGAAATGTAGGAAGCATGGGGCAATGTTTAAAATGCAATGATATTGACAATTTAAATAAGAAAAATGCAAAAAAAAATGGTTGAAGCATGGTTCTATTTTTGCAAACTACCATGAAAAAATACATACATGCTTTGGAAGCATCAATTTTATGCTATTCAACATAACTAGTACGACGTAAAAGCTTCGAACCCTGAAAAGTCATAACTTGTAGCACAAGGGCAATATTGATATGAAAATGATAAGAACAAATCAAGGAGGAAGAAGCATGGTTATATGCCCCAAACTTTCTAAGCGCAAGAGAAACATGTAATATTCACAGTAAGCATGGATATTTCAAAGCAAGAGATTATCTCGGCATAAATCATATATATTGGAAGCATTGAAAACTGAAACTGGAAGAAAGGAATTAGTACTATTTCATATAACCAATCTATATTGAAATCATAGATATTTCGGAGTACAGTGCTATCTCAGTATACTCATCTATGCTGGAAACAACGTGTGATGCTTGTTGGAAGCATGGAAACACAGAAGTAGCAAATTGTAGCATATTGAAATCTTAGTAAAGCAGACAAAACTTAAAATTATAATATAGCAATGGTTGGTTCCAATTTGTCTGTATATGTACCAAACTTCCTAATCATCGGTGTATAATTTTTGAAAAACCTGATGCTCTTTCCTGCCTCCACCCCGCGCTCCCTAGGGTTAGGCTTCCGCGCCGCCGCCCCCAGGCGCGCCCCCTCCCTCCACCCTCCCCCTCGCCGCCGCCGGAGGACCCGCCGGGCAAAGCCTTGGTGGTGACGGTGGCGGCGGGGGCCTCTCCCCCGGGCGGCGGCTCCCCTTCCTCGCGGCTGCGACGGCGTTCTTCGGTGGGGATTCGGCGGCGGCGTGGTGGCGCGGCCCTCCCCGGCGAGTTCGGAGCCTCGGTGGTGACGAGGGGATCAACCCCCTCCGGTGGGATGGCCCTGCAGCGGCGCCGGCAGCCTCGGGTCCGTTGGTGGCCATGGCCATGGCCAGGGCGGGGCTGAGGCGGTTGCTGCAGCGGCGTGGCGGCGCTAGCTGCTGCTGCCGGGCGCCATGGTGGTGTCGCGGTGCAGGCTAGTTGGCCGAGGCCCCGGCGTCGGATGCGGGATTGGGTCCCCGATCTGGCCGGCGGCTGTTGCCGGTGGTGGGCACAACCCTCGCCACCGTCGATGTTCCTCTTCTCTGGGTGGTGGTGGCTAAAGCCGGCGACTTTCATCCTCATCCCCTATCTGCTCCAACTGCATCGGGGTTGCGGTGTATGGCCGGGCGAAAGTCCTTCTCGGCGGTGGCCGATGCTGATCACGGCGACGCCTGCGGGCGCCGTTACCTTGCTGAATGCGTGGTCGTAGCCTTCACCGTGCCTTCCTTTACCTCTGATGCCAGGGGAAACCCTAGGTCCGGTTCACCGAACCAGGCGGTGGCGGCGCCAAGGTGTCGTTATCTTCTTGAAGACGTCGTCCAGGCCATCGAGGAGGGACCGATGCGGCTTTTGGAGTTTGGGGTTGGTGATGTGCTGCAGGTGGTGGCCGCGGCCCAAGGCTTGCGCTTCCGGGGCGCAATGTACGACATGGCAGGTGCTTCGTTCGATGTCTTCCCCAAGTCCGTCAAGACCCTGCCTTCTTCTCGCCGACTCCTCTAGGCGCATGAGGGGAGGTACGTTGGTCTGGGTTACCTTGGAGTCGAGGTCGAGTCGGTGTTTGCTTGGTTCGTGACGCGGTCCTGAAGCCTTGTGCTCCTCTTCTCGCCATTCGTGGCAGAATGTTGGGCAAGAAGAGTCGTTTATCATCGGGTGTGTTGAGGGTGTGTTGTTTGCCGCTTGGCGTTGTATCGTGGAGTGGAGTTGTAGCCTTCTTGGCTTTGTACCGGCCGTCTTGGCCTTTCTTCTATGTGATTGATAAACGTTCTCGAATTTTTATTTTTTTTGAAAAACCTGGTAAACACAAAGCAAGAATATAGATCTCGCACAGCACAACAAGCAATACATGGAAGCAGAAAAAAATTATCTTGTGACCACATATCGGTATATGAACTGGCTAATAAATTAGATTACACAAATCCAATGGTAGAGGACTACAAGGAGTTGACGTTCAGAAATTTCAGAAATAGGCACGCACGGGGAGGGGACGTAGGTGAGTTGCTATTACGTACCTTTTCCCAGATCGTGTAGTCGTTGAAGGGGATCCAGATGGTGACCCTGAACGGTGGACGCAGCCTACACCCGTGGCATCGGCCGCATTGCAGATTAGCCGACGGCCGGTCAATAATGCCCCGATGACGTCTCCCCGCGGCGGAGCGTCATGCATGCCGCCGGCGCACGAGATAGACAAGGGATGGGCGGTGGACTCGACCTGGATGGGAGGAAGCAGAGCTGAGGGGAGAGGGGCTAGGCGGGGAAGCATGGCGACAGCGGCGCATACCGATTTGGGGTAGTAGATTTGGGAGGCTTTAGGAGGAGGGAGGTGATAACTGACCACAAATTCCGGAATTTCGGTCGGTAAACATGCGTGGTTAACGGGTAAAAAAAGTACTCAACCAGACCGTTCGATGGAAACGTTATGGATGTCGTTGGAGAGGTCCGACAAATCGTTTCCCATCGGACTGCGATGGATAGTGTTTACTTTTTTTTTATAAGAGAAACGCTTTAGTTTTTTCCCAGAGATATACTTTGAACCATATGCGATGGGAAGAGGCTTCCAACGACAGACAATTAGAGACCATATATCTGAAATCCGACGGACATAAATAATTAGGGTGATGTGGCTGCACCAGATTTTAGCTTGCAAACATTAAATGCTTTTTAGTGGGAATGAATTTTATAGATACTAGATGCTACCCCGCACCGTTGCGGCGGGAACTTTAGTCATGAACACATGATATCATATAATCCATAGATGAAATAACGCAGTATACACGGTACACGAAGGTGTGAAATATGTTATTAAAGTTTCAAAATATAGTGAAATGAAATACAGGACTTGTACGATTTGTAGTTCTATTACTGCTAATTTATTCGCAAACATAATAACATTGTTATGATGTGCAAGTGGCATGCGTACATATATAATAAGAAATTATGTATTTATAAGAGCAAATGTAATATTGGAAGAAGGGAATGGAAATACACTGCAAATATAAAACGTCCTATTTCCTGACACATGGAGTGCATACTTTTCCTAATCTGCAGATGTTCTTTTTCTTTCATTTAACAGGTTGGAAAATGACAAACACATAAAACTTATAAGTTTTGTTGTGCTATTAACTGTGAGAAGTGTAGATTAACATTAGAGGGCGAAGTGCATCGGGGATGTTCTGATTGTTTAGGAATGATGGTACACAGAGCAGTAGAGCACGGAGCTGAAATATTTTCATTTTAGTCAAATGATCGATGGTACCATAGCTATGAATAAAAGTCTAACCACGGGACTTCCGAGCCACCTGAAAATTGGTTCCAAGGATGGTACAGAGTATAAATTATTGTCATCTCCATTTAGTGACCAGCATGACGGGGACCAAATAATTAGCCATGGCTTTGTAACGACTGATAAGCTGATTGCATTGTTACACAACACATGTTGTGGCCATCTCTGCAATCCGAATAAATCAGGAAATTCAGCTGCTTGTTTCTTTATCACGAGGATGGAATCCCCCACAAAACAGAAGGGCATGATCAACGAATTAAACGGCAAAAGGGTGGAAAAAATTAGTACTGTAAATATTTTCTCACCTAATTTTCGATCAATCAAAATATGAGACAACAAATTTCACCACCTTTTTGTCCGTTATTACCATCTCGGTGGATTCAACATATAGCTGACCCGATCTTGTGATTTCTCAAGAACAACTCTGCTCGTTGATCGGGTTCTATCTGCCTCCACCAGAACTCATTGCAATCGCCGATCAAGCCATCTACCTCATTTCTGATCAGACTCCTTACTCCACCGATCTTGAGCGCGGTTGCCCCCGTCGTCTTGCTATGCCTTCCATGAAACATAGCAGAACTTGGTTCTCATCGATGTGACAGAGAAGGTGGGGTGAGGAAAGAAGATAGTTGTATGAGAAGTGGCGCGTACATCCAACTGATACACAACCTAGCACAAGGCAGAGCAAGGTATTTATAAGGCAGAAACGTCTGCTTGTATGCCTTTACCATTTTTTGCGTATTTCTCGCGAGAGATCGTGGAGGAGATGAAGAGGTTCTGGAGACATACAGTAGATAGAGATAATTCCTCACGCTGGAAATTAAGGAGGAGGGCCAACAGGATTAGGAATTAAAGCCCTGAATTGGTAACAATTTTCATCATTAATTAGGAAGGATTCAATAGGAAGACCAATCCTCTTTTGCCTTCAGCGCTAAATTTTTTCTTGCATGGTTTGGAAGGGGAAATGACGGTAGTAGTACATGGCTACATGAGTCATGTAGATGATGACGTGGAAGAATTGCTTAGGTGGCAGGTTATGATTGCTCAGTGATGCTTGATGAGATGGATACCTTGCATGTGCAGGAAAATGGGATCACATATTAAGAATAGAAAAATAGAAGATTAACGTTAGTTGAAAGATAAAAATCAACAAAAGAAAGTGAAGATCGATGAAAAATTCTCATAAAAAGTGTCAATATTTGAAGTTGTGAACCTCGTTCTTCTTATAGCCACAATGTTCAAGATAATGAAGGAAAAAACATATGTCAACCCTTCGGCTTACCCCTACCTAAACAAACAAGGCCTCCATGATGATGGGAGAAAAAGGAAATGTATTGGCCAGCAAGCTTGCCTCCAATTCCGACTCAAACATATAAGAAGAGACATAGCAAAAAAAATTATGCACAACCCAAACCCAAATAAATATATTGATATCCGAAATACCCAAACCAACAAAATATAAATACATTTGGTATTTGATGTCTAAAATACGTCCGACATATTTAATATCCGAATCAAAGTGCGTATGCTGTCTAGTCGGCCTCATTAGACTTCATCTACATGATTCATGTTTATAGTGGGCAAAACTCGGATCAGGTCGAACCTGAAAAAGCCCGAATGGAACGTAGGCCCGAGTCCAACCCCATTGTTGAGCCTAGAAATCAGGTTCAATCCCAGCCCAAAGCATGGAAAAGCTTGGCCAGGCCGAGCAGCCCGGAACAAATCCTACCCAAATCACACATTCGGAGGTCCAATCTTGGTCCGACCATTGAGCTCAAAATTCAGGCCCAAACCCAATCCAATGGGTGATCTTGGCCCGGTCCAGAATTTTCAGGCTGAGCTAGGTCGGGCCTCCGGACTGGCTGCCCATTCCTAGTAAATGGTACGGATAATTTTCGCTCCGTATCCATTTTTAGGCTATGGTATGCATTTTTTGAAATTCCGTCGGATCGGATATGGATGTTGATCGGATATGGATGTTGATGTGGATAGTGATCAAGCAGATATTTAGCGAATATGGTATTCATACTATCTGACGGATAATGATTATTCGCCACTTTTTGCGGATTATTTAAGGTACACAAAGAGGATAATTCGATAAAATTAGCCCAATCCTAAATATTCAGACAATATAGTTAGTTCATCAGCTAAACTATGTATGTTGCACGCAATTTGATTTGTCGTACGGAACAAGTGTGCACATTTAACGGAACAAGTGTGCACATTTAGCTACAGTCTATAACTATAAATGTATTTTACATAAAAAAAACATGCTTCTATTTTTATGTGTATATTTGCTTAATAATCCGATTCCGATCCGGATTCGAATCCGTCTCATATCCGTAATTCGGTATAATCCGCATCCAACTATTATCCGCTATGATAAAGGATATCCGATCCGACCCTTACATCCCTACCAGCACACTACACACGCTACGTTGTTCCGGCTCGCTGGGCTACTCGACAACACGCGCAAGCGAAGGTAAGATGGATGTCACGAGAAAGAGCTGCAACAGAGCCAGCTAGCTAGCATGCCGGTTTCATTTGATCCAACAGTCTTGGCGAAGTACAACTTACATGTAAAGCAAGAAGATCATCGTGTTGGTTGGGTTAATCGCCGCGAGGACAACATGCCCAATGTAAGATACAGAACAGAGCAGTGGCAGACGCAAGAGCTAGAACAGAGAGCCAGCTCGATTTCATTTCATCCAACAATCTTGGCAAAGCACAAATTACATATAGCAAACTATGTAAAGCAAGTCAAAAATTAATATATTAATTTACAAGATCAGTGGCAGCAGCGGCACGAACACAAGCAAAGCACATCGCAATGGCAGGGAAAGGTAGATGTCTACGCTAAGCAGGACCGCAGGACACTTCAGGAATCGGCCGCCCTGAATAGCGTGAGGAGGGAGAGGAAGAGGTTGATGACGTCGAGGTAGAGCGCGACCGCCGCCCAGACGTACTCGTCGTAGGAGTAGCGCTTGATGAGGTTGTCGGTGTCGTAAATGATGTAGCCGCAGAAGATGAGCGCCGCCAGGCCGCCGTAGACCATGAGGGAGATGCGGCCGAGCGGGAAGAAGAGCTGGATGAGCGCGAAGACCATGAGGATCATGATGGCGGCGAAGAGGAAGGGGCCGAGGAAGTTGAAGTCGTGGCCGCGCCTGGCCGCCCAGAACGTGTACGCCGTGAGGCTGACCACCACCACCGCCGTGAGGATGGCCGACTCCAGGATCACCTCCCCCTTGGTGAAGGCGCAGGTGAGCCCCACGGCGAAGCTGATGGCCACCGTGAAGAGGCCCAGCAGCAGCAGGTTCACCGGGTGGCGCTGGTAGTAGTAGTACAGAGGACACAGCACTGCAGTTTGAATGAAAACGCAGAGAGACAGAGGAAATGTTAACTGACGGTCCAAGAAAGAAAACAGAGGAGAACGATCTTGAGTATGCGCGCGCGCGCGCGTGATGCACGTACCGATGAACGGGAGGATGATGAGGAAGATGTAGAGGCCGAAGCCGCCGGGGGAGGAGACGAAGAAGAGCGCGACGGGGCGCACGAAGACGACGACGGACGCGACGGCGATGGTGAGCAGCATCTGGATGGAGAGGATGGTGTACACCTTGCGGACGAACGCCCAACGCAGCTGCGGGCTCTCCAGCATCATCGGGTAGAGTGGCCGGGCCTCAAACCCCGCCTCCGTGTCTGCCGGGCCGCCCCACTGGGGGCCCTTGGGCGGCGGCCGGAGATACATCTTCGATCGAACTGTCCCTGAGATCTCTCTACTCTGCTCTAGACGGTGGTCGGAAATGGCTCGCTCGGCGGCTCGAAGGATGCACGTGTCGTACTTTGGGTCCTCGGTGCGGCGGTGAGGTGAGAGTGCTCGCGTGGGCGGAGAGTTTTAAGGAGAAGGGATCAGGGAACAGAGGGAGGATGGCGCGAGAGAGGGAGTGAAGATTCAGGAGGCTTCTCGGCGGTTGGCGACTCGCGGGGGCGGTTCTGGGTGGCTGACGCGTGGGCCCGGGATCGGGTGACTCATGTGGTGCCGTCTCGAGGGAGGACAATTTGTGCCGCTTGTTAGTACGTGCGTTTTACCAGAAGATGCGTTGCCTTTGCTTAGTGACAAGGGTTATCCATGAATTGCCTCCTTCGAGCGCTTACCTGCCTTTTGATTCGAAGTATGCGCGTCGCGTCCTATTTAATAGGTCTGGTCTAGAAACTAGAAATCGAACTTTTCATCGAGCAAAAGTTGTGCTGCTATCGTCCTATCGTCAGTCCTACAATCTTCTACGGTAATCTCTGATGGAAAATCGTATCGCATTAGCTCCTGTAAATCGTGCAATTATTCGCAGTCGAGTTCTTGCTAAGAAAATTCTATAGTTGAGTTGTTGCACTTTTTTTTAGGATACTTCTTAAACATCAGGCAGTACGTCTCTGCTTCTATTTTATAGGCCGATTTTTTTATTTCCTTACTTCAATCCGCCATTCCTTGATCTAGGCCAGAAATTCATTTTTAGACCTCGAGCTACAAGTAACTCGCTTTTCTTCAAAAATTTAAAAAACTCATTTGACAGCTGAAAACTTACAATAAAATCCCTAGCTCAAATAAACTTACAGTAAAATTCTAGATGTAGATAATGATGGAATCAACAAACATGCAAAATCTGAATCCAAAATACCTTATATTCTGGTTTTACAAACAATGAAAAAATATTACATATTATGGAGGACTGAAATTTGCACCGTTCACTAATTTAGATGTCCTATTTTATCTTTTTTGCAGCCCAAATTATAGGATATTTCGAGTTTAGATTTTTTCGAGTTTATAAGTACATTATTTTCGACATCTAATCTTTTTTAAAACTTTGAAATAATTCAAAATTGAGGACGTGAGATTTAAATTACCCTCATGTGCATCATTTATTGTTCATTTCTCTAGAAAGAAGAACAAGGCTAACAGAGACAAAAATAATCACCTTAAAAGAGAACTCCTTTCGGGTTGGAGTCCCCATTGCAAAGAAGAGTTAATCTTTATTTAGGTCGAGCTAAACGACTTAAAATAAAGCATTTCTTGGGAGGCAACCCATGGTAAATAGTATGGAAGAGCAAGTTTTTAGTTTTCTTTTTTGTTCTTATTGTTAATAAAAGTGTTCAAAGTTTGAGCAAAGGGGAGGAGAAGAACATGGTCATCATCTCTCTAATAATATTCACTGAAAATAATTACTATACTAGTGTTGCAAATACTATCATTTTTATGTACCAAAACTGACATAAACAAGTCCACAAAGAAATTTTGAAGAAAACAAATCATCAAGTAATCACAAACGTTTTAACGATCACTCCTATGGCTAGCCATGGTCGTACCAAAATGATGAGCCAACTCAAAAAAAATTGTCGCAAAAAGAGACATTTCAATGACCGCCGGTACGGCCAGGCGTAACCGTACTATGCGAACGTACCAGTTCAGCAGAAAATCAATCATGGGAACAACAATCTTAATGAGCATACTCATCATCACCCCAACCTAAGATCCAGTTATGAATAATATAGCAACCAAGAACCAACTTGACTTAAGCGTCGTAAGTGTGAAAGAGTGTCTGGTCAAGGACCTAAAACCTATTCTTCAAAGCAGTAAAAGCCCTCTCAATGGTGACTCTAAGGCTTGAATGTCTCAGATTGAACAACTCTTTCACATTCCGCGATCTGCTATTTGCACTTAACTCTTTGAGGTGGTACCTTTCCATGGCTTGAACAATGATGAATCTTGCACTTTCTTCTTGCAAGACTCTGAGATGATTGGCCATCTTCTTCGTCAATGTCCCTTCTCTCGGAGCATTTGGATCGAAGTCTTGAGGGGTTTGGACTGCCCCTCTTTTGCACTTACTTCGGTGGATTGTCTTATCGAGTGGTGGCGGAAGGTGATTGACACTTGGTTGACCAAGCTGCAATCTCGAATGCGTTCCCTCTTCCTCTTAGTGCTTAGGTCGATTTGGATCGAGTGGAACAATAGGATTTTCAAAAAGAGTCAAATACGGAAGCACTTCTTCTTGATGCCATTGTAGGGGAGGTGGAAAGTTGAAATTAGTGGGTTTCTTGTGAGGGGTGTAATTTGAGGGTTTTTTCCTTGCTTGTCTTATGTGTTGGATCATTGTATTTGACTCTTCCCCTATCTACGAAAAAGGCTGCATGCTTATGCGTTTTTGAAAGAAAAAAAGTGAATGCAAAGAGTTTAATGTACAAATGTGGATGATGAGCAAAGAAAACCTTGGAATTTTGCAGTTGTTATGTGAGAAGGCTAATCAGATCGAGTTTACAGTTGTATGATCTGGTCTGATCATTGATTACGGTGTATTCTATTTTCTTTTACTCTACTTGCATGTTTAGTAGTACCTTTGTTATGCCATGTGCTGCAATTAATGGAAAGATCAACCTCAACGGTTAATTGCATGAAGTAATGCTATGCGATTTTTTGGAAATAGAGCTCATCAGAGTTTGAACATATTCTAAATGCATGTGAATTTTTTGTGCATTAAATTTACATGTGAATTTTTTGTGCATTAAATTTACATGTGAATTTTTTGTGCATTAAATTTACTTGTGCGACAAGTGAATACTCGTGCTGTGAGAACCATGACAACGCACGGATATTCAATTAGTGTTCATAATATATTTTTTTTATCAAAAAACACTACGGAAAAATCTAAATTATAACTCATGTCAGGTAACAAATCAAATGTAATCAACAAACTAAGCTAATCTTCAGTTAAGCAAGAATTAAGTAAATTTTTACTATGGCCAATCTTCAACGTGAATAAATCTGAGTCTCATACAATGTTGACCAAACTCCAGCAATAGCAACAACACTAGCATTCACGATGTCATAAAAAAGGAGAACAACAGGTACATTTCACCAACGCATCACAACAGGATACATCAAATTTTGATGATCAAAATCATTTGAAGGCGTCACCAGCAAACTAAAATGAAAACATAGCGAAACCATTAACACCAGCAGTGTTTATTAGGCTGGATCCTACTTGGCTTTGGCCCCTGTTTCCACCTTGGTCCCAGCCACCACCTCGGCGCCGTACCGGAGCACCTCGTCGTCGCGGCAGATCCTGGCCGTCGTCTCCGCGGGGAGCGTCACCACCACGTCCCTCGCCGCGTCTCCCTCGGCGGCCGGCAAGACGATCACGATGCCCTCGCCGACCGCCCCGGCGACGCGGCAGGCCACGCGCGCGGGCGGCTCACCGGCCACGAACTCGGCGCCGTACAAGGGCAGGTGATCCAGCGCCATGCAGGTGAGCTCCGGCCCGTACATCTGGAAGGGCTCGCCGCCGTCGGCCTGCCGTGCGTGCAGCCACTCCACGGCGGCCCACAGCTCCTCCTCTGGCACGGTGGCCACGCGGCGGTCCAGCGCGGCCGCCACGGCCGACAGCCCCGAGGACAGGTCGGCACTCGCGCGCGTGAAGTGGACGGCGCTGCCGTAGTACCCCGTCGGTAGCGGCGCATGCATCTTCTTGCGGAAGTCGAGCGCGAGCGTGAGATCCTTCTCGTTCTCCTCGGTGGTGCTGGCGCCGGCGACGCGGAGCCAGAAGAGCGCGGCCAGCGCCGCGAAAGGGGTGGTTTCGGGCGCGAGGGAGGACAGCAGCGCGCGCATCGCGTCCGCGGGGAAGTGGAACGTGGCGGACGACATGGAGTCGGCGGCGTCGGCCCTAGGCGGAGCGGAGGTGGACTTGGCGGCGAGCATTGGCGGCGCTGGAGGCGGCGTGGCGGCCGGGGACACGGCGAAGGACGGCGAGTGGAGGAAGGGCGAGTAGGGGCTGGTGCTCCGGCGGTGAGCGGCGGCCCAGCAGTGGAAGAAGAGCGCGGCCGCCGTGGGGTCGTTGTGGAGGTGCGTGCAGCTCAGGCCCAGCGCGTACGACTTGTCAGTGAACTCCGTCAGCTGCATTACGATACACACAGGTCGGACCGCAGGCATGTGATACATTGAATTGCAATGAGAAAATTTACGGACAATTAAATTTTCTGAGCTGCCCTGCTGTACAATACTGCAAGCCTGCCTTCAACATGACAACTGCTCCACTAGCAATGAAGTGAATCAAATGCACTGTGCTATGCATGCTGTAGCAATTGAATTTAGATCTCGACTATGTTTATGTCGATGGTCAAGCCAAGCTAAACAGTTAACATGATACTACTTGATAATATAGTTTCACAAACTGAAGTAGTGAGGAGAAGCATTAGAGAGAACTACAATTAGAAATGAGTGAGAGCATTAGCCACCTGGACGTAGAAGGGCGACCAGATGTAGGGCTCGGACCCCATCTGCTCGAAGTAGGCGAGGTCCATCTCGTCGTCGGCGGAGGCCGTGGCGAGCCACTCGTCGAGCGTGACGGCGGCCCTGGCGTCCACCATGCGCACGCCGGCGTCGTTGCACTTGACGATCCACCCGGACCCGGGCGCGTCGCCTTCGCCGCGGGTGAGCCGGCCGACCATGGTCGGGTAGAGCGAGAGCACCTCGGAGAGCGACTCCTTGAGCGGGTCCCGGTCGACGCCCGGCGCGGCGCGGCAGTAGAGCACCAGGTGCACGGCGTGGCGCTCCATGGCGTTGTCCAGCGCCGAGAGCGTGTGCGTCTTGCCGGGGCGCACCGGCGTGACCGACGCCGCCGTGGACTTGGCGTACCGCGTCACGCGGCTTCCTGGCCCCGTCGCCATGCCCGCCGCCGTCGCCATCGCCGTCGGCATGGTCTCCGGTCGCCGCGCGCTCACACAAGAGGAAATTAGAGGAGTGTGCTTGGGAGACGAGTGAGATTTTGTCGTGCAGGGGATGGGGGACTGGAGGGAGCGCATCGCATAAGTAGACCGCGGAAGTTAATATGGCGGGAAAGGGTTGGCGGGGTTTAGCTGCTGGTTGTTGAGCGCACATTACTGGCTTTTAAATCACAGCAGACGTGGCGCGGCGTCATTGGAGGACAGGCGCTCGTGAAGTGTCTGGTTAGTTGGTTGGTGGGTGTGCCTGGATCATGGAGGTGGCGTCATGGGCTCACGGCGTCTCCGACCATCATGCAGCGATCTGCAACTCTGAATCTGCACTCAAAATAACGAGCACAATCCAGGCAAGATATGAACCAAACAGCAAATTAACAGCATTGCATCTTCTACCCACACAGGTCAGCATAGTTTCAGCACGCTGTTACACTGTGAAGGCTGAGCCAGCTTTCGTGTGCGATCGTCATCTCTGAAATACGATAGCTTGCTGAGTATGTGGAACCACCTCTAAGGCGTGTTTGGTAGCCTGAATGCAATGGGTCTCCCTACATGTCGCGAACGGGCCATAGGCCATGACACGCGGGTCGTTTGCTAGCCTGTGCGGACTTTTGCGCGCCGGAGAAGGAAGCCATGCCCTATCGTTTGGTTGCCCGTTTCCAGCCCAACTTGCACGCAGGAAAACAGGAATCAGCTGTTTGGTTGCTCAAATCATAGTTTCATATCCTTACCATCATTCAAACATAATTCAAATAGGGTGAGATTACCATGCCATAGTATGTTACATACGATCAGACACCACTAAGAAAAGAAGATCCTCACGATCACCACGATGAGGAAGGCGATGATGTAATCCTTGTTGAGCTTGTACTTCCTCCGGCGGCAACTGTGCTAATGGCACTGCCTCATCGATGGCATGATCTTCCAGTAGCTCCTCTTCCAGTAAGGTGATGTACTCTTGTTGTGCCTCCTCCAATGTTTCATACCCTCGGTAGTTGTTGTTGGAGTAGTGTTGTCGTCAGAAACCCACCGGCGGGCAGCGACGGGCAACACCGTAGAGCCGGGAACAACCTAGAGCTGCGGCTGGCTGAGGTCCCTCCGAGCGACGGCCCGCAAAGCCTTCTGGTCACACGTCCGATGCTGATGCAAGGGCGTGCCACCTGACCTATACCTGGTCAGGAAGGTGATGGAGATGCCTCGCTTAGTTTCCTGCATGGCATACACGTAAACATTAAATACGAGCCTCGATCGGCTCTCAGGTTATCCTGTGAATCGGCTCAGGGAGCCGATCCACCCATGATTCGTACGAGGTGCACGAATATATGGTGGTCCTGCTTGATCAAGATAAAGCTAATGAGATCTACGACGATTTAGGGTTTTCACCGCATAATCGGATCATCCTACTCACGGTTGGGCCTCGCGGCCACGCACGGTGATCGTAAGCCGATCCTAAACAAGGCCTAAAAACCAACACAAGGTTGATCCCCGGAACATCCTGTTTAGGGCCAGCGAACGACACCCTACGTGCCGCTGGATCCTCCACCCCTTTGTAAGGCCTAACTATTGCAGATATTAAACTAATCCTTGTAGAACAAGGAGCAATCGTAACGGATCAGATCTACTAAACAATGATCAAGCGGGGTGCCGCCCCCACACCTAAGATAGGTGTGAGGGCGGCTAGACATGCAAGGGTTGCACTACGATAGCATGTTACGCGAAGAACTATGCTAACCCTAACACATCTATGATAACTACGCTGCTCGCCATCAACAAGGCTTCGATACGAGCAACGCATGAACAACATGGAG
This sequence comes from Lolium perenne, assembly GCF_019359855.2. NCBI lineage: Eukaryota > Viridiplantae > Streptophyta > Magnoliopsida > Poales > Poaceae > Lolium > Lolium perenne. The sequence continues at coordinate 68,854,633 of NC_067247.2, forward strand.
CTTGTCTTTGCCTAGATCGCAAGATGCGATCTAGGCAGCATGTTGCTTACCGATAGAAACCCTCGAGACGAAGGAGTTGGCGATGCGCCGAGATTGATTTGTTGGTTGAACGTTGGTTGTTGTTTATTCCATAAACCCTAGATACATATTTATAGTCCAGCGGACTTTCTAATTTAGGCGTGCACCTAACCGTGCACGGGTAAACTCTATCTAAGATACGATCTATTATATTACAGATATATGGGCAATCTAGCCCAACTTTGCATATAAGGCCGATCTACGTATTTTCTTCGTATATAATCTTCAAGCCCATCTTGATCGTGGCCCACCTCTGACTTGGTCAAATTCTGGTGATAACACATGCCCCCCTGGTTTTGGAATTATCAATTCCAAAATCACTCCGTTTTTTCTTCGTCGGGTCATGTCATGGCGAGCGAGAACCGTCGCGGCATTCTTCATCATGATGCCTGTCTTCTCAACTATTCCGCGTGATTTGACCGTTGTCTTTGGGTACCGCCTCCTCGGAAACTGCTGTGGCATTGAATTTTTTACCATAGCCCCTTTATTTAACCGCTCTGAGCAGTTTGCCACTTCATCATCCTGCTCTGTTCTGGCCATCGGCACCCAAAAAACCCCCAATCTCCCATAGCCATGTCTTCCTCTTCCTCCTCTTCCTCGTCGATCCTTTATGACTCCTCCCCCTCCCGCGAGCCGACGCCGGAGTGGGGCTCGTTGGCGGCACACGACATTCTCGCCCCGACGACGTGGGACAAGGAGGAACACGATTCCTCCATCTGGTCTGAGGATGACAAATCCCTGACCGACGGAGAGGGCGACCTTCAATTCCTCGTCGAAGGGGAAGAAGAGGCGGAGAGCGAAGACGACCGCTTCTCCTGGGACGATTTCACCTCTTCCGAGGAAGAGGCGGAGGAGGAGGGCGACGACGACGACTCCCTTGAAGGTTACCCACCAGCGAAGCGCCTCCGCACCTGGTGGGACGACGACAGCGAGGACGACGATGAGGAAGATGAAGCCCCCATAGAAGGCTACGGAAGCTCCGATGAGGAGCCTCTCAGCAGCTGCGCCGGAGGCAGCGACGACGAGGGCAGCAACGGCCCCTAGATTAGGGATCAGTAGTAGTAGTTGGCTTTTGCCCTCTTCTCCCTTGAGCCATCGGCTCTTTCTTTGTAAGGAATCCCCCTATTAATGAAGAAAAATCCCTTAATTAATGTCGCTTCCTTGTTAACCTTGCCGATTGTCGAATGGCACTGTCGTACAGGGAGCCGATAGCAGAACATCGGCTCATATTGCTATCCGAGGCCAAGCTGTTGCCTAAACACCTCAACAGGCCTAATTCTCGCCCAAACCATCAGATTGAATCCCTCAGCAACCATTAGGAGATTCGTCTCTCATATCATGATTTCTGGCTTGAACCGATCCCGTTAACTTGCTAATCTGAGCTTATTCCTCTAGAGTCGATATCAGTGTATCGGCTTTGTTTTTCTGAAGTCGATGCCCGTGCATCGGCTGCATTTGCATACTGTTATCTCCATACGTTTTCTCAAGTCGATGTCTGCGCACCGGCTGTGATTTTTTTCTTTTTTTTTTTCTCTGGCCGATTTTTAGATCGGCCCCCACATCTTACTGCCCATCGTCCCACATGCTTGGGAAATATTTCTTGAGGTGTTGACCATTGACAGCCACTGGGAACTTTTCGCCGCTCAACTCTTCCAGCATGTATGCATTACCCTTCAAGGCCTGGATAACTTTGTACGGACCGTGCCAATTAGGAGACCATTTGCCATATGCCTTGTCCCTGGTTTCTAATGGCAACACAGCTTCCCATACTAGATCACCAACTTGGAACTCCTTTGGTCTAACCTTTTTATTGTAGGCACGAGCCACCCTGGCTTTGTTTTCCTTAATCTTCTCCAACGACCAAAGCCTAAGCTCTGTTGCGTCCTCAATAGTGTCGCTCATCAAAGCTGCATATTCTTCAGCTGCCAAATCATTCTGAAACGTGACGCGTCTTGATCCAGCCGTAATTTCCCAAGGCAATACGGCTTCCTGTCCATAGACGAGCTGGTACGGCGAAGTCTTTATAGCTCCATGGCACGACATGCGGTAGGCCCATAATGCTTCTGACAACTTCTCATGCCAATCCCTAGGGTTCTCGTCAATTTTCCTCTTGATCAGCTTGATTAGACTCTGATTGGACGCTTCAGCCTGTCCATTAGCTTGAGCATAGTATGGGGATGAGCGGATCAGTTTAATCCCCATGTCATCGCAGAACGTCCTGAATTCTTTAGAAACAAAGACCGAACCTCCATCGGTCGTGATCGTTTGGGGAATTCCGAACCTATGAATGACGTGTTCTTTCACAAATTTGATCACATCTTCCGATTTCACCTTCTTCATAGGGACGGCTTCCACCCACTTGGTGAAGTAATCTGTGATGACCAAAATCCATTCGTGTTTTTTGCTCGACGCCGGATGGATTTTGCCGATCATATCCATGCCCCACCCCCGAAACGGCCAAGGCTTGATGATGGGGTTCATCGCTGATGCTGGTACCATCTGAATCTTCCCGAACATCTGACACGCTTGGCACCCCTTGTAATAATTGAAGCAATCTTCAACCATGGTGGGCCAATAAAACCCTGATCGTCTGATCAACCACTTCATCTTATGAGCCGACTGATGCGTTCCACAGGCTCCTTCATGTACCTCATGTAAGAGCCGATTAGACTCAGTCGGTCCCAGGCACTTGAGTAGCAACCCTTCCAACGTCCTGTAGAACATGTCGTCTCCTAAAAGGACATACTTCATGGCTTTGTATCTTATCCGTTTAGGTGCCCCCCGAGCCGAATCTTTTAAATAATTGAAGATTTCGGCTCTCCAATCATCCTGTTCCAGGAATTGTATCTGAACTTCTGATCCGTCAGCTGTATCTGAAAGTGCTTGGAGCCCCCATGTGTGGTTTTGGTAATTAATGACAATCCCTATGGACTAATGTTTGCATTGAGTTATATTTGTAGGAGTTGTCCATAGGCAATGCTTGAACCATATGTTGGCTTCAAGGTTGCAATAAGAAGAAATTGATGAAGGATATCAAGTGTCAAGTATGTCTTGAAGATGAAGATGAAGTGAGCCCTCAAGTTACTTCAAGACATCAACATGATGAAGAATGAAGAAATGAAGTGCAAGTTCAAGATGAGCCATCTCGAAGAGATCCTTTGCTTGAGTCTTGCCATCCATATGGTGATCATGGATATGTGAAGATGCGCCGAAGAAGAAGTTCTCCCATGGTGGATTATGGGGGAGCAATCCACATGGTGGTCATGGTTATGTGAAGATGCGCCGAAGAAGAAGCTCTCCCATGGTGGATTATGGGGGAGCAATCCACAAGACTTCGTCAAGCAAGCACAAGCAAGAAAGGCGTTCCATCTTGTTGAGGTCAAGATCGTCGTCATCGAGCTCAAGTGGAATGCGCAAGTATAAGGTTTGCTCTTGATAGGGTTTGTTTCTCACCGGTCTCATAGTGTAGTTGGAGACCGGTTTATAGTTTAGTTGCCGTACTATCAAGAGGGCTCTCGAGTGAGTAACTCGATCGTATCGTTCGGAGAGAGCTCAAACCTTTGCATCCTTGCATCATCTTTCTTGGTTGTTATTTGGACCTTATCCATGTGATGTTTTAGAGCTTGTGCTTATTCTCATGACAAGCTCTAGTTCATCGAAAACGGATTTCGCATAGATCACTTATTGCGTTTTCGAGTTTGGTTCATCATCTTTCTTGGTTTTATTTGTATCTTATCCATGTGATGTTTTAGAGCTTGTGCTTATTCTCATGACAAGCTCTAGTTCATTGAGAATGGTTTTTTGCATGGGCAACTTGTTGCATTTTCGAGATTGGAGGTTTTACCGGTATGTCTTTTTTAGATAGGTCAAACCTTTCATCATTTGTTTCTATCCTAACTTGTTGGACTATGATGGTTTCCTGCATGATCTTGTAGAGCTTGTTCCTAGCTTCAAAACAAGCCCAAGATCATCAAAATCGAGTCCGGATGCTAGTTTTAGTTTTGGTGTTTCTGCGGTTTTGCCAGGCCGGATTTTTCGAAATATCCGGGCCGGATTATCCGGCCGGATATTTCGGAAATATCCGGCCCCCGAAATCGGCTAAGGACCGGAAGAAAAGCAGCTACGGATGGGGGCCGGATTTTTGGCCGGATTTTGTCCAGGTTTTGTCCCTGAGGCCGGATAATCCGGCCCCCGGATAATCCGGCCCTTACTTAGGCCGGATTATCCGGCCCTGGTTTTGCCCAAACGGCTCGATTTTCTTGGGGGGTATAAATACCCCCCTTCTTCCTCCTTGGGCTGGTGCTTCTCTCACTCTCTCTCTCCTCCATTGTTGAACTAGAGAAGCTTGCACTATCTCTCAATCCCTCCATGATTCTTGCCCCCATTTGAGGGAAAAGAGAGAGGAGATCTAGATCTACTTTTCTACCAATCAAATCCATCTCTTTGTGAGTGGAATCCTCTAGATCTTGATCTTGGTGTTCTTTGTGAATTCCTTTGTTCTTCCTCTCTTATTCCCCCAATAGCTTTTGTAGCTTTGTTGGAATTTGAGAGAGAAGGACTTGAGCATCTTTGTGGTGTTCTTGCCATTGCATTTGGTGCATCGGTTTGAGTTCTCCACGGTGATTCGTGGAGGTGAAAGCAAGGAAGTTGTTACTCTTGGGTTCTTGGAACCCTAGACGGATTCTAGGCCTTTGTGGCGATTTGTTGGGAGCCTCCAATTAAGTTGTGGATGTGTGCCCCAATCTTTGTGTAAGGCCCGGTTTCCGCCTCGAAGGAAATCCCTTAGTGGAACCGTGACCTAGGCCTTTGTGGCGAGGGTCACCGGAGATTTAGGTGAGGCGCCTTCGTGGCGTTCGGTGTGTGGTGTGAGTACCGCATCTTGGGGTGAGGCCTTTGTGGCGTTGGTGTGCATCGAGCAACCACACCTCAAGGTGAGCCTCTTGTGGCGTTCGGGAGCACTAAGCAACCGCACCTCTCCACCGGAGATTAGCACTCGCAAGAGTGTGAACTCCGGGATAAATCATCGTCTCCCGCGTGCCTCGGTTATCTCTATACCCGAGCTCTTTACTTATGCACCTTACCTTGTGATAGCCATCGTGCTTGAAGTTATATATATCTTGCTATCACATACTTGCTTGTATTGCTTAGCATAAGTTGTTGGTGCACATAGGTGAACTCTTGCTTAGAATAAGTTGTTGGTGCACATAGGTGAACCATAGTATATATGCTTTGGGCTTGACAAAGTAAACGCTAGTTTTATTCCGCATTAGTTAAGCCCATCTCGTAAAAGTTTTAAATCGCCTATTCACCCCCCCCTCTAGGCGACATCCGTGTCCTTTCAATTGGTATCAGAGCAAGGTCTCTCATTCTTAGGCTTCACCGCCTTGAGAGTAAAGATGTCGGTTAGGGGATTAGATCACAATAACTTGTTTATATTTGATGGCACAAATTATGATCTATGGAAAATTTATGTGCTTAATATTTTGCGGGGTATTTCCCCGAACATGGAGCGATTTCTTGACATGGGTTTTTCTTCTCCTAAGGATCCCCAAAATTTATCTTATGAGGAGAAGAAAAACTCTTGTCTCGATGCTCTTGCTTCTCATGTGTTTTCCATTGTTGTGAGCAATGTAGTTACTTCTTCAATCATGCCTTTTGGGAGCGCTCATGAATTATGGACAAAACTTCGAGATAAATATGATGTGTCCAATATCATTGAGGATGATTGTATTGCTTCCACTTCCGGCCGTGATGAGTTCTCATCTTCATCCACTTCACCAAAGTGTTTCAAGACACAAGGTAATGATATGGTGAGTGGTGATGGAAATTGCAATGTTGGTATTGAGCTTACTATTGATGATCCTTCATCTATATCTCATTGCAATGGTTCATCTTTGGACTTAAACACATCTAGCACTAGAAATGATTTACATTCTTGTGTTGATAGTCCTTGCATATCATGTGTAAGTTGCTTGAAAAATCTAATGATGATATGCTTGCATTGTCTTGTGGCCATGATAAAAATGATTCTATTTCCTCTAGTTGTTGTGTGTCTAACAATGTAGAGGAAACCAAAGATTCTATTGGTCAAGACAAGATCTTGAAAGGAGCCTCAAGTAACTCCTCATCTTTATTTCACGGTCCTCATATATGCCTTATGGCCAAGGGTTCCACGGTACCTCCTACCATGGAACCTAATATGTCTCGTGGTGATAAGAATGAGGATGAATATGAAGAAGAGGATTGGGTTGTCTCTCTACGCGATAAGGGTAAGAGTGTATTCAAGATTATTTGCAAAGATAAAATTGCTAGCACTCACTTCTTTGAAATCTTGACTACCGCTATTGAGAGCCAAAAACTTATTTGGATGCATGAGAACACCATTGATAAAAAGGGTGCTCTTGAACGAGAGTATGCCGATGATGTAGCATCTTTAAAGAATGAACTTGAAGAAGAACAAACCATCAAGGAAGCTCTTGAGGAGACCTTTGCTCTAGAATTGTCTAGAGAAAAGGAAAACCATGATAGAGCTCTTGAGATGGCAAATGAACTAAAGCTAAAAAATGATAAGCTTGTGTTTGTTAATTCTAAACTCCTTGAGGATTTTGAGCAACTCAAAAAGGGCTCAAGGGTCATTGAGAGTACGCTCACCAAACTCACCGAGTCGCATGAGCAACTTAAAGCTTCTTATCTAAAAGTGCATGCCAACTTGCCTTCTCCTATTGCTATTGATAATGATGCTTGTGCTACTAACTCTACTTCTTGTGAAGCATCTACCTTGAAGGAGAATGTTGAGCTAAGGGCTCAACTTGATTTGCTAACTAGCAATTATGGGAAATTGGAAGAAAATCATGGAAAGCTTGCTAGCTCCCATGAGGATCTTCTAGCCTCTCATGATAGGCTAAAGTTAGCTCATGAGGCTATCATATCTAAGGCAACACCTTGTGAGCCTCATGTGGGTACTAGCACTACTACTCAAAATGTTATATTGCCATGTGCTAGTCCTAGTAATTCATCCACTCATAATATTGCTAAATCTTGTGATGAATTATCTTCCTTGCCTTCTTGCTCTAACAATGAAGGTTCTACTTCCTCTAGTACTTGTGTTGTTACTAACCATGTAGAGGAAATCAAAGAGCTCAAGGCTCAAGTCACTTCTTTGAAGAATGACTTGGTAAAGAGTCATGAAGGGAAATGCAAACTTGACACGATGTTAAGTGTGCAACAATCCCCCAATGACAAGAGTGGACTTGGATTCAAATCCAACAACAAGAACAAGTCCAACAACAACAACAACAACAAGAAGAAGGGCCAAGTACAAGTCAAAGACCCGGCCAAGATTGTTTGCTTCAAGTGCAAAATTGAAGGGCACCATGTTAGATCTTGCCCTTTGAAGAAGAAGCAAAAAGGGAAGCGGCCTCAAGCTCAAACTCATATTCAACCTCAAGTTGAAGAAATTCCACTTCCCAAGAAGAATCGAGCCAATGCTCCCATTGTGGAGAAATCTAGTGAGAAGAAGGAGAGGAAAAGAACTTGCTACATATGCCGTGAGAAGGGCCACATCTCCTCTTTTTGCACTATTGGTACCTCATCCAACTCTATCTCCATTGATGATGTTTATTCTCTTCGTAAGGATGAGGGTGGCAATGTGTTTGCCAAATATGTTGGTGCTCAAAGTGGTGTCAAGAAAAGAACCATTTGGGTTGCCAAGCCTATTGTGACTAACCTCTTAGGACCCAACTTAGTTGGGGACCAACAATCCAAAACTTGATCAATAGGTGCTTGTTGGTGGGCATTGGAGACTTGGTTACATCATGAAGAATTAAGGGATCTTCATCACTTATCTTATCTCAAGCCAAGTCTTTTGGTTATCTTACTTCTATCATACACCCAATGTTCCTCCTTGCGGTAACATGTGCTCAACTCTTTTATATTGAAAGTTACTCGCCCCTTTGCATGTGTTAGTTTTGTTCCTAACATATGTTTGTATATGTTGTGCATCCTACTAGTTTTTCTTGAGAAATCAAGTCTATGTATGTTAGGTTGCACACCATGTATTTGTGTGTGTGTTGGAGCCTCTTTGCATCTTGTTGTATCCTATATGGCTCTTATGAGCGATTAATGGACAATCCCATTTTGGGGGAGTGACATTCCTTTGGGAATTTCATGATCCTAACAATGTGTGTACATGAGGAATACCACTTAGAATTGATATTGCAAGATTATCTAGTCTCTATGTGGTATGTCATCTTCATGAGAAATTCAAATTCTAATGTCCATTAATATCTCTACTTGGATCTTATTTGCCTCTTGTGAAAATAAATTCCTTATCACATTATGGGGGAGTAATAAGCTTTGTGCATATTACAAGCCTAGAAAATGTGAACATTTGAGGTTGTGTCACATAGAATTGATACCGTAATTTATCTCTCCTATGTGGCATGTTTGCTCAAACAAGCTCCAATTTGCTTAAATGGCTTCATTGCTAATATCTTTGTGGATCTTATTTGTGAAAGTTTTTCTTGGCATGGTTTTTCACAACGTGTCCATCAATACATTTTTGGAAAACCATGTGCTTCAAGTCATACTATTAATTGCTTTGCATGTTGGTATGAATACTATTAATTGCTTCGCATGTTGGTATGAATACTATTAATTGCCTTGCATGTTGGTATGACTAAATGAAGCTATCAAGAAACTATCTTTGCATGATGGTTAACTCTTATCTTTTACCATATGCTTTGTTCGTTGTAAATATGATCTTATGTATACTTACAAACTACCACCGGAAATATTTCCTAATACCTCTTGTCCTAGGACAATTGGTAATCAATTATGAGGTAGATATTTATTGATCATATCTACATTGGCTCTTGTGTTTAAATTGCCTTATTTATTGCCATGAATTTGTTGTGCTTTGACTCCCATGTGTCTTCCTTGCATCTTATGGATCTTGTGTTTAAATTGCCTTATTTATTGCCATGAATTTGTTGTGCTTTGACTCCCATGTGTTCTTTTTTCTATTCAAACTTTCTTAGCTTTTTTTAGTAGATATAGGTAGTGTGATGATCCTAGTTGTGTGCATTTTGTATCCATATTCTAAATCCTAGATAATGCACTAATCTTGGGGGAGCTCTCCTATATTTGTTATATAAACTTCTCTTGATCTTTATCAAAAATTTGGTTTTGGGAGTCATAAATTTTCTTTTGGTACTGTGTGCCATCATAAAAAGTGTCGAGGGTTTGGTTTATTTGTTGGAACCTTGCTCTCTTGGGAGTTGGTTATCTCATTCCTTTGTGCTTAGGTTTAATTAGCTTCTTATAATGAGATAAGTCTTTGGAGTCAATCTTGTGTTGATTTGATTCTTTGATATAATTTGGACAACCATTGTCTCTTGGTTTATTTGGTGTTTTGTCCAAATTGTATCTTCCTTTGGTTCTTGAAAGTATTGTGCATGCATATTTAATATATGTATATCTTATGGCATGTGTCACTTTCTTTGATCCAATATATAGGGTAAACTCCATCAAATCCTAATTTGGCTAAGATGTGCATGAAATTCAATTTCATATCTATATGCACATAGAATTGTGGAGTTTGTCCTATATGTTGTAGTGTGTCTAACTACTTCGGACCCAATTAGTTTGGGGACCATTTTGTACTTACCTTTGTGTTAGGTACAATGGATATGCATTGAATGCTTGTCTCACTCTTGGAAAGAAGTGGTGACTCAATGGTAACGTGAGGCAAGCTAGGATGATCAACGAACACATATCTACTACATCCACACCAATGCTATCTTGGTAACAAGTATCTTCTCATGCATACTTTTCTTGTATCCAACCTTATGGTTGCATCTTGGCATGAATCTCTTGATTTGCAAATGTTGTGCTTCTTGCAAAAGTCTTAATGAAACCTCTTTATTGTGAATGTGAGTAATTTGAGATGAGTGCATTTGTTGGGAAGTATTTTAAATCATGCTCATGATTCATCCATCCCAACTATGCCTATCTAGCAATTTTGTTGCATATCAATTCCTCAAGGCTCTCACATGTGCAATATAGATGAAAGTGCAAATTTAGTTACTTCTTTTGGTATCCCCGTTTGTGATACTTGTTGCCTTTCTCAAATGCATCCCAACTATCTTCTATCCCTTGTTGATATTTGTGATGTATTTTAGTTGTTTGTGGTTGAAGTTCATGAATGTACAATAAGATAATATTGAGCCTTTGGCCATGCTATTAAGCAAAAATCTTATTGGTATATTGCATGACTTCGTCTTGGATATCATGCTATTTTTCTTGTGTATCTATTTGGTGTGTGCATGTTTCTTTGTGGATAAATATCTTTGTGATATTGTCCACTTAGAGAAACTTATACACATAAGAGATGATACATCTCCATTTGATATCTTATTTATTTGTTGCATGTTGATTGGTCATGCTAAGAAATATAATTCATTGAAGACTATGATGATGCTTTTGCTCATCAATATAATATTATTATAATATGCTTTATCATGCCTTTCACATATCCTCTTGGTTGAGCCTTTTATTATGGTGCCTCTTACTTATTGCTCAACTATTTGTTTGTTGCAAGTGTTAAGCTTATTTCTCTATCTATGATCTATTCCAAATGTTTGTGTTTTAAATGGTAATGAGGGAGTGAGGATTCCATGTTATGCATATTGTATTCAAAGACAACATTTTAATTTATGCATGTACCTTGGGGAGCTTCCTCATTTGATTTAGAGCACTATCTTGTGGTGATCATTAGAGTTTGATTCACTTGGTATATTTTGTTTTTGAATGATATTATGGGAGTGATGATTCCATGTTTGTGCACTTTATACTCCAATACAAATTGTATAGTTTTGTGCACAAACCTTGGGGAGCTTCCTCATATTATTTAGAGCAATCTTCTTGATCTTATCATAATATCTATCTTTCTTTTTGATATCTTCTTTGTGGTTCATTTGGTTGCTTGCTTCATTTGTTGAAGCGTCTTGACTTTGTTATCTTTTTGCAATTGTTGATCCTATCTATGGTGTGATTCCTTCCGAATATTCGTAATTGGATATGTGCATTTGATTCCACTCAAATTATGAGAAATGCACACGCTATGGAGGAACTCTCACTATATTAGCCTTCTAAATTTTTCACCCATTTCGGCAATTGGTGCCAATGGGGGAGAAGTTTGGAGGGTTTAAGGGAATTTGGTTATGTCTTTGCTTTGTGCTTAAGCATGTGCCTTCATTGCATTGCATCTTGTTGCTTTGCATAGTTGAATCTTTAGAGGAAACTCCACTAGGCTTTGAATGCCAATATATGCAATGAAAGTCAAGATCATTCACACATGCATATATTATGGGGGAGTTTGCTCTATAGATCCAACTTATTTGTTACTTAAATTCCTTATATAAACCCTCTCAAAGAGATTGTCATCAATTACCAAAATGGGGGAGATTGAAAGTGCTTGGAGCCCCCATGTGTGGTTTTGGTAATTAATGACAATCCCTATGGACTAATGTTTGCATTGAGTTATATTTGTAGGAGTTGTCCATAGGCAATGCTTGAACCATATGTTGGCTTCAAGGTTGCAATAAGAAGAAATTGATGAAGGATATCAAGTGTCAAGTATGTCTTGAAGATGAAGATGAAGTGAGCCCTCAAGTTACTTCAAGACATCAACATGATGAAGAATGAAGAAATGAAGTGCAAGTTCAAGATGAGCCATCTCGAAGAGATCCTTTGCTTGAGTCTTGCCATCCATATGGTGATCATGGATATGTGAAGATGCGCCGAAGAAGAAGTTCTCCCATGGTGGATTATGGGGGAGCAATCCACATGGTGGTCATGGTTATGTGAAGATGCGCCGAAGAAGAAGCTCTCCCATGGTGGATTATGGGGGAGCAATCCACAAGACTTCGTCAAGCAAGCACAAGCAAGAAAGGCGTTCCATCTTGTTGAGGTCAAGATCGTCGTCATCGAGCTCAAGTGGAATGCGCAAGTATAAGGTTTGCTCTTGATAGGGTTTGTTTCTCACCGGTCTCATAGTGTAGTTGGAGACCGGTTTATAGTTTAGTTGCCGTACTATCAAGAGGGCTCTCGAGTGAGTAACTCGATCGTATCGTTCGGAGAGAGCTCAAACCTTTGCATCCTTGCATCATCTTTCTTGGTTGTTATTTGGACCTTATCCATGTGATGTTTTAGAGCTTGTGCTTATTCTCATGACAAGCTCTAGTTCATCGAAAACGGATTTCGCATAGATCACTTATTGCGTTTTCGAGTTTGGTTCATCATCTTTCTTGGTTTTATTTGTATCTTATCCATGTGATGTTTTAGAGCTTGTGCTTATTCTCATGACAAGCTCTAGTTCATTGAGAATGGTTTTTTGCATGGGCAACTTGTTGCATTTTCGAGATTGGAGGTTTTACCGGTATGTCTTTTTTAGATAGGTCAAACCTTTCATCATTTGTTTCTATCCTAACTTGTTGGACTATGATGGTTTCCTGCATGATCTTGTAGAGCTTGTTCCTAGCTTCAAAACAAGCCCAAGATCATCAAAATCGGAGTCCGGATGCTAGTTTTAGTTTTGGTGTTTCTGCAGTTTTGCTGTGCCGGATTTTTCGAAATATCCGGGCCGGATTATCCGGGCCGGATATTTCGGGAAATATCCGGCCCCGAAATCGGCTAAGGATCGGAAGAAAAGCAGCTCTGGATGGGGGCCGGATTTTTGGCCGGATTTTGTCCAGGTTTTGTCCCTGAGGCCGGATAATCCGGCCCCCGGATAATCCGGCCCTTACTTAGGCCGGATTATCCGGCCCTGGTTTTGCCCAAACGGCTCGATTTTCTTGGGGGGTATAAATACCCCCCTTCTTCCTCCTTGGGCTGGTGCTTCTCTCACTCTCTCTCTCCTCCATTGTTGAACTAGAGAAGCTTGCACTATCTCTCAATCCCTCCATGATTCTTGCCCCCATTTGAGGGAAAAGAGAGAGGAGATCTAGATCTACTTTTCTACCAATCAAATCCATCTCTTTGTGAGTGGAATCCTCTAGATCTTGATCTTGGTGTTCTTTGTGAATTCCTTTGTTCTTCCTCTCTTATTCCCCCAATAGCTTTTGTAGCTTTGTTGGAATTTGAGAGAGAAGGACTTGAGCATCTTTGTGGTGTTCTTGCCATTGCATTTGGTGCATCGGTTTGAGTTCTCCACGGTGATTCGTGGAGGTGAAAGCAAGGAAGTTGTTACTCTTGGGTTCTTGGAACCCTAGACGGATTCTAGGCCTTTGTGGCGATTTGTTGGGAGCCTCCAATTAAGTTGTGGATGTGTGCCCCAATCTTTGTGTAAGGCCCGGTTTCCGCCTCGAAGGAAATCCCTTAGTGGAACCGTGACCTAGGCCTTTGTGGCGAGGGTCACCGGAGATTTAGGTGAGGCGCCTTCGTGGCGTTCGGTGTGTGGTGTGAGTACCGCATCTTGGGGTGAGGCCTTTGTGGCGTTGGTGTGCATCGAGCAACCACACCTCAAGGTGAGCCTCTTGTGGCGTTCGGGAGCACTAAGCAACCGCACCTCTCCACCGGAGATTAGCACTCGCAAGAGTGTGAACTCCGGGATAAATCATCGTCTCCCGCGTGCCTCGGTTATCTCTATACCCGAGCTCTTTACTTATGCACCTTACCTTGTGATAGCCATCGTGCTTGAAGTTATATATATCTTGCTATCACATACTTGCTTGTATTGCTTAGCATAAGTTGTTGGTGCACATAGGTGAACTCTTGCTTAGAATAAGTTGTTGGTGCACATAGGTGAACCATAGTATATATGCTTTGGGCTTGACAAAGTAAACGCTAGTTTTATTCCGCATTAGTTAAGCCCATCTCGTAAAAGTTTTAAATCGCCTATTCACCCCCCCCTCTAGGCGACATCCGTGTCCTTTCAGTATCTATGTAGCCTGACGCCATTTGTGCGAGATTGTTGGCCTCAGCATTTTGGGATCTTGGGACCCAATTAAAGTTGATGTATCGAAACTGTGTCATCAACTCACGGCATTCCACCCAATATGGGAAGAGCGATTCACTTTCGCACTTATATTCATCCGTGAGCTGGTTAATCACCAACTTTGAGTCTCCAAAAAGCTCTACTGCTTCAGCTCCGGCTTCCAATAGCAACTCCATTCCCTTACGTATTGCCTCATATTCTGCTACGTTGTTGGTGCAAGGGGTAGATAATCTGATGGAGAAGGAGTATTCTGCCCCCCGAGGCGACACGAGCAGAATGCCGATGCCACAACCATCGTCACAAACCGATCCATCGAAGAACATAGCCCATGCACGTATAGATAGTGCTGCTATATTGGTACCGATCCGTTCAGCGATAAGATCGGCCAACGCTTGTCCCTTGACTGCTTTCGCAGGCTGATACCGGAGATCAAATTCTGACAACGCAAACATCCACTTACCAAGTCGGCCTTTCAAAACAGGGGCCGACAACATGTGCTTGACAACATCCGACTTGCATATGACGATGATCTCTGCCGTCAAAAGGATGTGATGAAGCTTGGTGCAGGTAAAGAACAGGCAGAGGCAAAGTTTCTCGACCTCAGGATATCTTGTCTCCGTGTCCAGCATCCTTCTGCTGAGGTAGAAAACGACCTTCTCAACGCCATCGTAGAGTTGCACCACCACCGAAGCGATGGACGTGTTAGCTACTGACAAGTAGATGTAGAACGGCTTTGTCTTCTTGAGGCGGAACTAGCACGAGCGGCGTCGTCGGATACCGCTTAATCTCATCAAACGCTTTGTTCTTTGTTACGCCCCCGATGAAACTCGTCATCAGATTTAGTCTTCACCAGCGCCATGAACGGCTCGATTCGTCCTGACAGGTTAGAGATGAATCGTCGGACAAAATTGATTTTGCCGATGAGGCGTTGGAGCTCCTTTTTCGTGGTCGGCGGCTGCATGGTACGCACCGCCTCCTGACTTTTCAGGCCGATCTCAATTCCCCGTTCATGAACCAGAAAACCCAGGAATTGACCAGCCGTCACGCCAAAAGCGCACTTCTTCGGATTCATTCTCAGCCCGAATTTCCGAGTTCGGTCCAGGACGCGCCGTAGATCGTCCAAGTGTCCCTCCATGGAGACTGATTTGACTACCACGTCGTCGATATAGATCTCCACCAACTTGCCGATCAGATCATGAAATATATAATTCATGGCTCGTTGGTACGTTGCACCAGCATTCTTCAACCCAAAGGTCATGACCACGTACTCGAACAAGCCTACTGCCCCTGGTACCCTGAATGCGGTCTTGTGTATATCTTAGGAGCCATGAAAATCTGGTTATAACCGGCGTTGCCATCCATGAAGCTCAACACCTTGTGGCCAGCAGCGGCGTTTATCAACGTTTACGCCACGGGCATTGGATATTCGTCCTTTGGAGTGGCTCTGTTAAGATCTCGGAAATCGATGGCCACGCGCCATCGGCCGTCCTTCTTTTCCACAGAACGATGCGGAGATCCACTCAGCATACTGCATGGCCTGATGAATCCGGCGGCCAACATTTTCTCGATCTCTTTCTTGACTTCTTCCGAGAATTTCGGCCCTCATCGACGTGCTCTTTGTTGGAACGGCCGAAATCCTTTCTTAAGGGGGAGCCGATGCTCAATGATGCTCTGTCCAACCCAGGCATCTCCGTGTAATCCCATGCAAAGCAGTCTGGGTATTCTTTTAACAGAGCTATCATCTGTCCCCTGAGCTGTGGATCTAGCTTCTTGCTGATAAAAGTCGGTCGCGGCTTATCCCCAGGACCAATGTCGACTTCCTCCAGCTCGTCGGCCGATGTAAACCCATACCCTAGCTTTCCGTCCCTGTGAGGTCGACGCCATATACCGGGAGAGCGGGTGGTACGGATGATACGGGCCGATCGCTAGAATCGGCTTCCATCTTGATCATCACCGGGATCTTTCGGCGGTGTCGGAGCCGATCGCGTGGAGCAGCTTCTTCCTTATCTTCGCTATGAGAGCGGTTGCCCTCGCCTCTATCCTCATCGGGGGTGCCCCGGTTCTATCATGTTGATGTTGAACGAGTATTCTGGTTGGCACCTCCCGGGGTGAGTGTCGTTAACCACTGTCAACGGCGCACGACGGTGAATTAGGCACTTTCCGGTGCCGCCGATGTGAATGACGACGGTGGACGGGACTGAAGTGGCACTTTTCCTCGGTAGGTCCCGAGAGCTGGTTCTAATAGCGAGTGCTGATTCTTCATGACCTCCTTGATCATCCGAACGGCGACATGCTCCGGAGTATTCACCGAGGCTCTCGAGAATGGCGATGCAACGAGTGAGTCACCATGCCACTAATCTCCTGGCGCACGGCCTGGTGCGTTCCTCCGACGGGACGAGATAGGTCCACTCCATCGAGTGCGCCTTCCGGTGAGAACCCCTTCCACACGACGCCATGTGAACGGGTTCGGTGATATGAGCCGATGAGGTCGGCTTCGAGGATGACTTTGATCTCGTCATACTTCTTCTTGAGCTCGTCCGTCCGATCCTCGTACGTGACTGGCGTGCCGTCCGCCATCTCAGATGTAGATGGCGATGTGGTTGATGTGGAAGCTTGTCCCACCGGGCGTGCCAGAATGTGTTGTCGTCAGAAACCCACCGGCGGGCAGCGACGGGCAACACCGTAGAGCCGGGAACAACCTAGAGCTGCGGCTGGTGAGGTCCCTCCGAGCGACGGCCCGCAAAGCCTTACGGTCACACGTCCGATGCTGATGCAAGGGCGTGCCACCTGACCTATACCTGGTCGGGAAGGTGATGGAGATGCCTCGCTTAGTTTCCTGCATGGCATACACGTAAACATTAAATACGAGCCTCGATCGGCTCTCGGGTTATCACGTGAATCGGCTCGGGGAGCCGATCCACCCATGATTCGTACGAGGTGCACGAATATATGGTGGTCCTGCTTGATCAAGATAAAGCTAATGAGATCTACGACGATTTAGGGTTTTCACCGCATAATCGGATCATCCTACTCACGGTTGGGCCTCGCGGCCACGCACGGTGATCGTAAGCCGATCCTAAACAAGGCCTAAAAACCAACACAAGGTTGATCCCCGGAACATCCTGTTTAGGGCCAGCGAACGACACCCTACGTGCCGCTGGATCCTCCACCCCTTTGTAAGGCCTAACTATTGCAGATATTAAACTAATCCTTGTAGAACAAGGAGCAATCGTAACGGATCAGATCTACTAAACAATGATCAAGCGGGGTGCCGCCCCCACACCTAAGATAGGTGTGAGGGCGGCTAGACATGCAAGGGTTGCACTACGATAGCATGTTACGCGAAGAACTATGCTAACCCTAACACATCTATGATAACTACGCTGCTCGCCATCAACAAGGCTTCAGTACGAGCAACGCATGAACAACGTGGAGCTTGTGCTGCCTAGATCGCAAGATGCGATCTAGGCAGCATGTTGCTTACCGATAGAAACCCTCGAGACGAAGGAGTTGGCGATGCGCCGAGATTGATTTGTTGGTTGAACGTTGGTTGTTGTTTATTCCATAAACCCTAGATACATATTTATAGTCCAGCGGACTTTCTAATTTAGGCGTGCACCTAACCGTGCACGGGTAAAACTCTATCTAAGATACGATCTATTATATTACAGATATATGGGCAATCTAGCCCAACTTTGCATATAAGGCCGATCTACGTATTTTCTTCGTATATAATCTTCAAGCCCATCTTGATCGTGGCCCACCTCTGACTTGGTCAAATTCTGGTGATAACAAGTAGCCACTGACCTAATCTTGACACACCTTCCATGAGCTGTAGATTCCTCGAACCCGTCCGTGGAACACCACATACCACTAGCACGACATAAGAAAAACAAGTAATCGATCACAACCATGAAGCAATTCAGAAAAGAGCAATAGAACAACACAAGTGTTGACAGCAAACGATAAACTAAGAGGGGCATGCATGATCATTCCAAAAGTGGATCACAATTTCATCCTACACTACCATGATGTCATCCTACCATCACAACAAAAGTGGGTGTGATCCTAACACCGTAAGTTCACCATCACATGAGGGGTTAGTATATAGCACCTCATCATAGTTACAAAAGGGGGCCATCAAAGGTAAAAGGGGGCGTGAGGTTTAGGGATCTTAAGCTATTCAATTTGGTTTTGTTGGGCAAACATGGTTAGAGGTTCATGTCCAACCCAAATACCCTTTGTTCCCGAGTTCTCAAGGGTAGATATTATCCAGATAACGAGTTTTTGCATGCAATAGTTCCTAACAGAGTTTCTGCTACTTGGAGAGAAATAGTTGCATGAAGAGATGTGCTCCAACTGGAGCTTATTAAGCGTGTTGGTGTTGGTTCCTCAATTTCTATTTTGGAATGATAAATGGATCCCTAGGATTTAGTCGATGCAGCCATCAGCGCAGCTTGGAGAGGAAGATGAAAAGGAGAACCTTAATACAGTAGCTGAACTTTTTGATCTTGATACAGGCTGCTAGCATATTGATATGATCAGAAGAAACTTCATTGCACCAGAAGGAGATGCGATTCTTAATATTCCATTAAGGCGGGATGGTAGTGAGCAATTCTGGGCATGGTCTCTTGGAACTACACTGTAAAATCAGCGTATCGAGCTCTAATGAGTCGTAACGAGCGTGCTGCTCTAGACGAAGGGACGGGAAGCAGTTGTGGTCTATCCTGTGAAAATTAAATGTTATGCCAAAAGTTCGTATTTTCTAGTGGAGGGTACTTCGTGCTATCCTACCTATTGAATATACCTTGAAGCATAGACATATTACTCCAATTGGCAGGTGCAAAATCTATCTTGCGGAAGATGAAGACTTGTTGCATGCACTCATTAAGTGCGAGCATGCACGGAGGTTCTGGGAGGAAGCTTAGTTCTGGATGAAGTTTGTGCTACCAAATTTTCATCCTTATACATGGTCATGGGACATAACTAGTGATCCAAGGTTTTCTCATTCAGATCGAGCAAAGATAATTATTGTAATGTGGGCGATCTAGAATTCTCGAAATAGTTGGACACATGATAAGGGGAGTTTTGACTCTTTTTAGTTAGTGCAAATGGCCAAAGAAGCTCTCGCTTTCCTTCAAATCCCAAAGAAAGATGCAGTGACCTTACCTGGCTACGGATGTCTACCACCAGTCGGCAATAAGATCAACATTAATATAGATTGTGGTATGTCGATGGAAGCTCGCAAGGGAGGAGCAGGGGGTGTTGCGCGTTCATCTTCGACTTTCCTTGAAGCGTGGAGTAAACCTCATCCAGGTATCACTGATCCTCTTATCGCCGAAGCTTTAGCACTACGAGATGGTGTTATTTTTGCCATGCTGCAAGGTTATCCTGATATGGAGACCGACTGTCTTTTTTGTTTTTGAACAAGGGACGCTAATCTCTGGAACACCTACCAATTCGCAATGCATCCGAACGACGGATCTAAACACGCGCACGCAGCATCATTTCTTCTTTAACGGAATCCATGCAGCACATTTTATTTCCGCAAACCCGCAACCATCCAAACCATGCATGCGGTGATACCGCCACGAAGCTAACAATCTCCGGGCGATACGCATGCATGGATCAGTTTGTGTCCATGTAAAGCCCGCGCGCAGCTCTCCAGCCCCAGTGATTAACTCGTGAAATCTCCTCCGCACAGCGCAGTTGCCTGGTCTACTCCAACCTCCATGGCGGCCGCCGCGGGTTTGGGCGACGGCGACGGCGACGGCGGGAGGCGGCCGCTGCGGGTGTTCTTCCTGCCCTTCTTCGCGCGAGGGCACCTCATCCCGATGACCGACCTGGCTTGCCGCATGGCGGCGACGCGGCCGGCGGAGGTGGAGGCCACGATGGTGGTGACGCCGGCCAACGCGGCTCTGATCGCCACCACGGTCACGCGCGCCACGGCCTCAGGGCACGCGGTGCGCCTGCTCCAATACCCGTTCCCGGGCGTGGGCCTGGCGAGCGGGGTGGAGTGCCTCGGCGCCGCACCGGCGCATGACGCCTGGCGGGTGCACCACGCCGTAGACCTGGCACAGCCGATCCACGAGGAGCTGCTCCGGGAGCACCGCCCCGACGCCATCGTCGCTGACGCACCCTTCTGGCGGACCACGGACATCGCCGCGGAGATCGGCGTCCCGCGCCTCACGTTCCACCCCGTCGGCGTCTTCCCGCAGCTCGCCATGAACAAGCTCGCCCCCCTCCGCCCCGACATCGTCCGGGCCGGCGGCGCCGCGGGTCCAACGGTGACCGTACCAGGGATGCCCGGGGGAAAGGAGATCGCCATCCCGGCGTCGGAGCTCCCGGAGTTCCTCGTCCAGGAAGACCACCTCGCCATGTCGTGGGACCGGATCAAGGCGGGCCAGCTCGCCGGCTTTGGCGTCATCGTCAACACCTTCGCGGCCCTTGAAAAGCCGTACTGCGACGAGTTCAGCCGCGTAGACGCTCGCCGCGCGTACTTCGTCGGCCCAGTCGGCTCGCCGTCGCACTCAACCGTGGACCGCGGCGGCGACGGTGACGTCGAATGCCTGCGGTGGCTGTCAATGAAGCCGAGTCGGTCGGTGGTGTTCGTGTGCTTCGGGAGCTGGGCCCACTTCTCGGTGCGCCAGGTCCGGGAGCTCGCGCTGGGGCTAGAGGCGTCGAACCAGACCTTCCTGTGGGTGGTCCGCTCTGGCGACTCCGACGCGCCGGAGGGGTGGGAGCAGCGTGTCGCCGGCCGCGGCATGGTCGTTCGCGGGTGGGCGCCACAGCTGGCGGTACTGGCGCACCCGTCGGTGGGCGCGTTCTTGACCCACTGCGGCTGGAACTCACTGCTGGAGGCCGCGTCGGCCGGCGTGCCGGTGCTGACGTGGCCGCTGGTGTTCGAGCAGTTCATCAACGAACGGCTGGTCACCGAAGTGGCGGCGTTCGGGACGAGGGTGTGGGATGGAGGCAAGCGCAGTGTGAGGGCGGAGGACGCGGACATCGTGCCGGCAGAGGCGATCGCTCGGGCGGTGGCCGAGTTCATGGAGAGCGGAGAGCGTCGGGAGAAGATGAGGGCAAGGGCAGAGGAGTTGGCCGAGAACGCGCGTGCGGCGGTCAGCGACGGCGGGTCGTCGTGGCACGATTTACGCCGCTTGATCGACGATCTGACTGAGGCTAAGGCCTCAAGAGTTCCCTGCGACGAGGACCCATAGCATCGCGCTTCAGTTAACCCCATGTGTAATTTCAAACTCATAGATTTCTTCTCGTGATTTGATCCGTCTGATTTCATGGTTTTGCGAAATTTATGAAGAACTTGTCTTAGCCAGTGGGTGTGTCCCAATCTATTTTTCTTATACTCCTTCCGTTCCATCAAAAATCTCTCAACTTTGTTAGAATTTAGATGTATCTAGACACACATCAACTTTAATAAAATTGAGATGTTTTTTGTGTGATGAGGGGAGTATGTAAATGACACATATTTGTTTGTACATACATACAAATGACGTATTTTATGGAGGAATGAGATTCTGGCGTGCATATTTGTATGGATTGGATCTACACTATTCCTTGCATCGCGATTCATACTGCTAAAAATCATTAGGTTTTATCATGTTTCAAATATTGCATACGAATTAAAACTGGACAAACAGAATAATTATGTGCACGGTAGAGAAACCAATCTCATGCTTTATGTAGTTGACAATTGACCTCTGATCCAACATACTTCCTCCGTCCCATAAGGCCTCGTTCGGTTCGTATGGAACCAATCCGCCTAGGAATCCACCCACGCGGGGGTTTGGGTGAACCCCAATCATCACCCTGATCCCAACTCACCCCTCTATCCATATTCCCTGCTTCTAATTATCAATCGGTTAATCCCTGCCCGGTCGTACCACAAGCAGCAGCAGGCAGCACATGCATGGCATGCGGTGTAGCAACAAGCTCCAGGCAGGTGAAGGAGGAGAGGCCCTAACGGCCGGCACCGGAGGCGGGGAAGGGAGAGAAGCCGGAGATCTGGAGGCTCCGGGTCGAGCGGCTTGTCTTCGGTCCGGGCTCCATGGCGGCGCAACGTTGAGGAAGGGAGACGAGACTAGAGGAGTGCCTCTCTCTCCAGTTTGTTCCGCGGCGGCCGTTGTCCCGTAGCCATCGCCAGCGAGGGTCCCTCAGTTCAAGTCGCCGCCGCCGCTGTCGCGAGGACGAAGCCTCGATTCAGTTCTCCTTTTTCTCCCCGTGTCGATTCGGGATTCTGTCCACGGGTGCGACCGAGATTTTTTTAAACCCGGTGGAATAGGAGGGTTTGGGGGGAAATTGGGCGGGGTGGAATCCCGACAGGGATTAACCGAACACATTACTAGACTGGACCGGGATTAAAGCCCGGCAGGTCCGATCCCGGCTGACCCACGGGGTTCGCGCACCGATCCCGGCCGGGTTGGGACCAAACGAACGAAGCCTAAAGGTTGTATGTTGGATCAGAGGAGGGAAAAAACTCAGAAGCCAACGAGGTCTAAACCACACTGGAGGCCACCGGAGGCAAGCTTTGTAAAGATAAATGCTGATACTAGTTTTGGTGGATGGCAACCAGATCGGGCGGTAAGGGCATCTCCAACCGGCCGACCCAAACGGACGCGCTGGCCATCCGTTTTGGGCCATTTGCGTGGCCGTCCGGACACGCGGACAACGTCCCGCGTCCGCGTGTCCGTTTGGGTCGCACGCGGCGCCCAACGCGGCGACCCAAAGAGACGCCACGTGGTTCGTCTTCGTTGCGCGGCGCTGCGCCATGGCAGGCCTCGACGGGACAGCCATGGTGGGCGGTGGAACGCGCGGGAAAGATCCCGCGCGCACCAAGGTCGACGAGGAGGACCTCGCGCTGGCGAATATCAACGCCGCCATCGAGGAGCGTCTCGCTGATCTCACGCGCGTGACGAAGGAGCACGAGGCCACCTGGCGGGCCGGCCGCCGCCGACTAGGCGACCTCCTCGGCCAGAAGAACGAGCTGATCGCTATGCGAGCAGCTCGTCACCTCATCCAGATGCCCTCGCCCGAGCGGCGCGCCCGGGAGGATGCTGCGTCGGCGGAGCGCGGCCGGCAAGAGCGCATGCGCCGGCGGCAGGAGAACCACGAGGCCCAGGCCCCCGCTCGCGCCCGCCTGGAGGCGCGCACCGCTGTGGAACGCGCCGCCCTGCAGGAGCTTGAGGTATGCGGGAAGCGGATGGTTCCGCCGCAGGAGGCGGAGCGCGAGCGCGCCCGAGGTGCGCGGGCGGAAAGGAGGAGGATGAAGGCCTCCGCCGAAGCCGCCGCCGCCGCCGCGCCACCTAGCTGGTAAGCTGGAGTGGAATCCTCACGCGTACAGGCCGCCCGCGTCGAGTGAAATCCACGGCCCCGACGGCGAGTCGGCGAGGAGACGCCGGCGAGGCCGCCGGCCCCGTACGTAGTAGGATAGAAGTAGTAATTAAAAAAAATTATAATGAGTTCTTTCTAATGAAAACAAATATTTATGTCTATGACACGCGGGCCAGGGGCGGACAAGGGGCGGACGCGAGCGACCAGCCTTTC
Source organism: Lolium perenne (assembly GCF_019359855.2). Lineage (NCBI taxonomy): Eukaryota > Viridiplantae > Streptophyta > Magnoliopsida > Poales > Poaceae > Lolium > Lolium perenne. Next base: position 68,878,265 of record NC_067247.2, read on the forward strand.
GCGTCCGCGGCCACGCAAACCCGGCCCAGATTTGAGCCGGGTTTGCGTCGTTCCGGACGCCGCGGCCATCCGTTTTAGGGATGGGTCCGCGTGCTGGACCGGGTTTTTGTCCGTCTGGACCCATCCGGACGCGCGGGCGCGGGATGGGTCGCCCCGTTGGAGATGCCCTAATGGCTTAGTGGTGTGTGACCAAGCAGAAGTTCTTCCACTGGCCAATGCTTCGTCCTGTCCGCACCCACGACTAGTGATGCAGTTGGGATACACTAGAGTTATCATCGAGAGTGATGCAAAAGAGAAATAATTAAAATCTGTGACGGAGAGGAGCAAACTAGGTCGGAATTGCTACCAATATGTCATGAGATCAAGAGAGCTTTACCTAGCTTAAGTATTGTTTTTGTTGTGCGGGAAGCTAGTCAAACCGCTCATTGTGCTAAGCAGGCTAGGTATGATAGGAAAAGGTGCTTGTGGATAAACTATAATGATTTTATCTTTAAAGAATTGATTCCTAGTCTATACAGAGCCAGTAAAGGATGAACTGCATCTCCTTATTCACAAGGCCAAGAGGAAGTCTTATGCAGGGTTTGGGTAGAAAATTTTGTATAATTCTGTAGGATCTTTTCTTCTAGCTTTTTCTTTTTTGTTCCGGTGCTTTTCTCTAGCACTGTTTGTACATTCTTTATTTTAATAAAATATAAAAATATGCAGTGAGGAAACTCACTGTTCAGCTTCAAAAAAAAACTCTTCGGAGTGATTGTAATCACATTCGTTAATCAATAAAGCTCTCTTAAGTCACAAAAATAAGAATAATTGAGATGAATATAAATACATGCATGGAAAATCACATGTTACATGTATCGGGTTATTTTCTATACATTGTACAACTTTCGTTCGGAAATAAGTGCATCAACTTTATCTAGATACAGTCTTCATAATTGTACCTAAACATAAATTACATGCATCACAACAAGTAGAACTTCAATTTTGGTGGAGGTTACTTGGTGTTTACAAAAAATATCATTATCTATATTTACTAAATATGTGATATTTTACCTATCTATACATTTGCAGTTGATAGAATAATAAATTAATGGGACCTGAATTCAAAATAGACGATGTTGGTTCACTTATTTCTGAACGGAGAGAGTAGGTGTGACTATCAAATTAAATAAGCTAACTAGATCAGCATCATGAATATGATTCATATATCCACAACCACGGCAAATTAAACAAGAATTGTGTATACACAAATGAACATCACGCAGATTTGGCTCGGATCAAGTCCTGAGTGTGTTGCACAGGCACTTGTTGAAGAGTCCCTTGTAATTCTTTCTGATTAATAAAGGTCTGGTTTTACCCTGAAAAAAATGCTGACGTAATTAAATATGTACTCTTTTACTTCAATCAATTGTTTATAATCCATTACGATTTAAGAGAAAATGAAATTGTTAGAGATATATTAGGTAGCATTAGATGTCACGGGATTTGTATAGGATTTGTCATTCATCTCCTGCATTATCTCTAGGAGAGCTTCTTAGCTTCCAAATATTGTACCCAATATATACTCACCCATGAGGCGTAATACATTATCCAACATATTCCGCCAATCTCTCCTATTTGTATCATTCCACATGGTATCAAAGCGGCGCCGATCCTAACCTAGCCGCCGCCCAAGCTTCCGCGCCACTCCCGGGGAGGTCGATCTCCATGATCTACTCCGGGGGCTACGCAACGCGTATGAGGGTTCGTCCGCCGATCCGTTGATCCGCTGTCCTCAAATCTTTTTTTTTCCAATCTGCAGATTGGTTTTCTTTTGCTCCGCCGGTCGCTCGACCGGTGTTATCTTTTTGGTTTACCGATCATAGATCGGATTGAGTCGCCCATCGCCGTCGTCCACCTACGCCTCTACTCTAACCTCGGCGTCGACTGTACCGGCCATCTTCATCAACCGCGCGGCATGCCCTCACACGTCACACATGGGACGCCTACGTGCAACGCAGCAGGTTGTCTTGTCTGTGCGGTCTCCATCGCTGGTCCGTCTTCGCCGTCATCGCCCGTGACATCACAGACAACGTCGCCAACGACTCCGATCTGCGGCGCGTAGTCCACGCCATGGCACGTGTAGCGCCGTCGTCGGTCTGATCAACCGACCCCGCACACGTCTACGCCAAGCACATCCCCGAGCACGCTCCTACCACCGATCGAGCATCGGGTTGCCGTTGCGTCGCCCCTTCGCATCGAAGCACCGCCGCCTTTGGTCCACGCTGCTAGCCAACGACGCGCCTTCCGAGACATGTACGTCGCTGGTGGCGTCCCGCCGCTGCACCGACTCGTGCCCTGCAGCTACGCCGGCCGCTCGGGCCGTGACGTCACCGCACGCGATCACCTTCGCCGTCCCCCGCGCATTGACGTCCGAGGCTACCACAACGCCGCCCCTTCGGCGCGGGTCGCCTCCGTCCGCGCATGGTCTTCGTCACGTCGCTGGGTCTTCCTCGCCTACTTCGTGTACCACCGCGCCTCCACCCCAGGTCGCCGCAGGGCTCGTCAACCACTCCAGGGGACTCGTCGACCACCGCAACGCCCGTCTAGGCATCCATCATGACCACCCCAGGTCATCGCTGGGTTAGCCGCATTCTACTTCTTCGTACACTACAGCTTCGCCGCCAGCGTCCTTGCCTCTTCCCCGACTACGCCACCTTCTCCTCTACTCTGACACCCATCGCCGAGACCTCCTCTGCTAGTCTACTCCGACATGGCGTGCACTTTGTATAGTTCCCTGCCCCCGCATGCCCGGTACTGGCAACACCGGCACGTGCCTTCTTCCCCTACGCGTCCTCGGGACTAGCAAGCTCGGACCGGCGCCTCGTCTTCATCGACTTCGTCTTTGCGTACTCGGTTCTGGCAAAACCGGAGTATGCCTTCTTCCCCGGCGTGCGCCTAGTTCTGGCAAAACTAGGGCAACACCTTGTCCTCGACGGCTCGGACTTCATCGACTTCGGCATCGACAACCTCCACGACTTCCTCGACGCGTCTCCGTCACTCTCCTCGCGCACTACGCGCTTGCGGCTTTATGTGCGGCTACATCGACACCGGCACCCGCCCACGACATCGACCACGGCAATCCCTCGCGCGACTCCCTCGACCAAGGTTGCAACACCCACGCTTTCGGCTACATCGACATCGGCACAAAGGGCTACCACCTAACCTGCGCCTCACCAGCTTCCTCTACAGTCACAGCAACTGCGATGCTACTCCGTCAACGATGCTCTTTGGCTTATCTCCGGTCTGTCGTCCACAACGTTCTGTTGTTCATGTCGCTACCTGTCGTCGTGGTGAATAGACAGATGCCATGGGATGGCTTAAGTTGGGGGCGAATGTGTGCTAGAGGATTCGGGGGAGGGTTTGGTTAACAAGGAGTAAGGATTTTGGAAAGAAACTGGTATGTATTCCTTAACTTGGCCCTTGGCCAGAGGTAGAAGATGTACAGTACACGATCTCTCTACAGGCGATGTTCTGATGGAACCTCCCGCGCAGGGGTGTGCCCCCTCTCCTTATATAGGGGAGAGACAAGGCAAGAAACCCTAATAGAATCTTGGATGAGCTAAGCTACTTTATAAAGCTATTTTGGCCCTACTGGCACCGGTTATGACTTTAAACAGGGAGTGGTGACGTCCTCCGGTATCTTTAGCGTCATCATCTTGCTTTGGCACCAGGGCTTCGTTTAAAGCTGATGTGCTTTGCTCATCATTATCCTTTAGTCCTTGATGGAATCTTTGACCAACGTGCTGACAGGCTATAGTACACCCTGATACCGGTTTGCCGGTACCTTTGCCTCTGGCTCCGGTTCCTTTGCACTTAGCCACACAGCTTCTTAGAGCCAGTACTCCGGTATACCCCTCTGGGGATACCGGTTTGTACAACTCCAGTTAGGTGAACTTAACTTAGATACCGGATCACTCTGCGATCCGGCTTACCATTACCAAAATATGGTGAACTTGCCATACTCTTGGCCTACCGGGGGGCCATTGTAATAACCCAGAACGTAGGATCAACGAAGGGTAGATTTAGAAATGGGATGTGCATTTCATCGCAAAACGGGGGAAATTTTCGCGCCTTATTGCAACTAAACCTAAGAGGGATCGAGGTTCTCTCTCATTTTGCACTTAGGGTTAGGCAATGTGAGTTGGGGAAATTTCGACATGATCTCTTTTGTAACTTGTTACTTTGGGAAATATTTGCATTTGATAAGTGTTAAACAGTTAACTATAAACATCACACCATATAAACAATGAATTTAAAATTCAAACCTAAGATATAAATTCAAATCACTTTGAATTTCAAAGTGAATATCAAATAATATTTTATCAAGAATATAAACATTACATAATACAAAGCTCATAAACCAAAACTTGAGCTTTATTGATATACAACACAATTACAAAGTCTTTACAATATTCTTGATACAAGAATTGAGATATAATGAACAGAATAAAAGAAAAGGAAAGTTACAAGTTTAATTCTAAACTAAACCTAAACTAAGTGTCTTGAGGATGATCTTCTGGCCATAGTATAATTTAAACCTGCAAAATAACACAGAGAACAAGAACTAGCCAGAATACAAGTGTTAGCAAGATTCAATTTAGGCAGTTAGCAGAAATAACACAAAGTTCAGTTTGGACAGTGAAACTGTCACAGCACACTTGTGCTTGTCCAAAATCCTGGACAGCACCAGATAAACATAGGCAGACCGGCACTGAGCAAGCCACAGGGGCTCAAGTTTCACCATATGAAGGCTGTTGCTAGGCAAGCAACAGCAAGGCAAGGCAAGGGGTGAGTCATAAAGTAAATGAGCCTGTGTGTCATGGCCAGGGAAGAAGTAGAGGCCATATAAATAGCACACAAACCCTAGAACCATGACAGTCGATCAGAATTGCAAATCACCAGGTAAGGGTGAAGCAAGAACAAGCACGATTCATCCAAGTTCATAACCAAGAACGAGAAACCAACACAACCAACTTAGCCACCAGGAATCATGGTGACACGAGAAGATCAACCGAGAACTGGAGGTGAAGGGCTGTGAACAGAAACCCCAAGTCTGCATCAACCAAATATTTCACACTAGGAGCTGGAACAAGGTATACCAAGTTTCTGGACAGATCCAATGGATTTGATCCATCACATATGCATGAAATAAGCATGGGAATGAGCGGATGCTCATATGGGTAGATCATCACTTGGTTTTCACCAAGGATTACTGCCAGTCAAAAGCTACTAAAAATAGAAAGCATCTAGATACAGATCTTGTACACAGAAACTAGCACATATGCACAGGTGCACACACTAGCCAGATTAGATGCACAGATAGCACCGGTAGATGGCAAGGATTAGCAGCTAAGACTACACAGTAAATCCTAAGCTATGAACCATCAGTAACCCTAGATTTTCATCAGGCCAGCATATTGGCATTCATATCTAGTATGTTTCCCAAATATGCAAGCAAAGGTTGAGTAGCCACAAGATCCAACTAACTAAGTGAGCAACCAATCAGTAGCAAGGCTACTGAGGTCACATCACACTTAGCATCAATTAAAAGGAAGCCAAACCTAGCACATCATTATCCAGGAATGGATTCAGGTTCAATTGCTTGCTAAACACTCATGAATAGCCAAATCATTTGCAAGCAAGTCATTTAAATCATTCTTGCATAAGCGAGTTCATCATAATTTAATTAATACAAGCATGAATTTATCACAGATCCATGCTTAGCACCTGATAACATGCTATTAAGCAACACGGTTTAATCATCGCACCATAGCCATCGGAGCAAGTCCGGTAGCTTAAGTAAATGACATAGTGATGCTTGAGCATCAGCATCACAAGGAAATTGAATCACTTAGCCACAGTATTAATCAGTAAGCCATCACTGACATTGAATTGATCAAATGGATCAATTATAGCAAGCCAAGCTACACAGGGAAGTTAGCCAACAAGCAAGGAATGATCCAATGGATCATTGGCTTGCATAGATAGCACTGAAGCAGATCACAAGCACCACTGGCACACACACAAGTGTCACTGATGCATCACAAATACACCTAGACAAGCAAGTATGATATCCCAGTAAGAATAAGCAAGCCACAATCAAGCATAGCATGGCATAGCAAGCTTTTGAGCAAGCACAGCAGAGCATGGCAAGTACAGAGCATGCTAGGAGCAGCAGAGAAGCAAGCACAGCATAAATAGCAAGCAAATCGACATGTGCTAGTACCAGTAAATGGTAATTGGGCCATGAGCTTGCAGTAGACAGAAGCACAGGAAGATTGCGCAGCAATAGCATGGCTCTGCGTGATCACAGGACCACCAGAGAGCAACAGCGCATGAGGAGGAAGAAGAACAGTAACAAGGGGAGGCGCACAGATATGGAGAAGAGGAAGAGGAAGTGCAGCAACTTACTTGCGCCTGGAAGCAGAAGCTAGGGCATGGCGAGGCAGTGCTCGCGCGACCCTAACAGCTGCAAGTCCAGGGTAGGCGCCGACGTTACGCCGGCGAACCCAAACACGAACCAACATCACTGTAGCAAGCACCTGAGGCGACGACACGAGTACTGCGAGCAGCACCCGTGCCAGGTCAACCCCAGGAGCGCACCCATCGTCGGCGACGACGAGCGCTCGCCGGAGTTCGTCGAGGCGATTCTTCCCGAGATCCAGATCGGAGGCGATTCGCCAGGAGAGGAAGAGAAGGGGAAAACTACGCGGACAGATCGATAGATCTGCACGCGGCGGTTCTAGTTCGGTAGGTGGCTACGGCGGAGGAGCACGGCGATGGCCGGAGCGAGGCGGCGGCCATGGCGGCGACGCCATCGCCAGAGCGTCGCGAGAGGTTAGGATTAGAGGTGGACGAGAGAGAGAGAGGGCCGAGTGAGTGAGAGAGGGGTGGGCTGTTCGGCGCCACCGAGCCGCTATGGGGCAAGCCTTAGTGGGCTGTCCCATGGGCTTAGGTTATTGGGCTGGGCCCAATAAGGTCCAGGGGGGTATTTTAGTCTTTTAACATTTAATAAAAAGCCAAAACTTTACCAAATTTTAATAAATCAAATACAACTCTAAAAATCCATTAAAAAATTGGATTAATGAATGAAAAATAAACCTTAACAAGAATAAAATATGAAATGGAATTTATGAAACAAATTCAAAATTATGAATTTTCAGAATTTAAATAATAACTTGGAATTTTAAACTATTATTTCCTTGTATTTAAAAATTCAAGGAAAAATCTCAAATAAGTTCAAATACTTATTTTCAAACATTTCAAAATGAAATTCTAATATTCCAAGTCATTTCTATTGAAAAGGGTATTTTTCCAAGAAAAATACTATATCCCTTTTTATTCCAAAAACTATAAAGGTAACTCTATAATTTCAAATTATTTTTGGAATGACTAAGGAAATCATCAAGTAAAATAGTTTTACTTTGAATTGTTATACTTTGTGTGAATTACAATGATTAATACTTTTAAATCAATTGTAAATTACTGTCGAAGACATAAATCTTAAACGCAACCCTAAATTGATATAACTCAGCGGGGTAAAGGGATCCAACATAAAATAATACATCCATGATTGCATTATTTGGATTTTATAACATTGTCCTTACCGGACAATGATGCTTCTTCTGAACCGAGGTCCAGGTTCCATCAAGCGCATTGAACCGCACTATCTCGCAGTCCACAGGCAAGTTCACCCTTGCTCATGTCAACTTGAGTATTTTCTACTACTTTAATGCAAAGCTATATACTTATCATTCCTGCATCGCAAATAAAATGTTACTTTCCAACTATGAATATGACTATGTGGCTGGCAATGGAACCATGGTATGTGTTGATATGGTGGAGGTTCCATTGCAATGGGTTATATCACCCTAGGATTAATTACCAATGCCGTCCAGTGATTCTAGCGTCGTAAAATCGCGTTGACCATGAGATCTATAATGGCTTTGGGGAAGCCAGCCGTATCTTTTCCCTTCTGCACGCCAACGGATTGGTAGAGCCGGCGGGGTGTTGGAGGCACTGCCGTAGGTTGGGATAGCCTTTTAAATCCCCATCCATTAGTGATGATGGCTCTACGATCTATGAAGGATTGTCCGGAGTACACCGTGAGTAAAGCCGTATTATCGGGGGAAGTCTACTGGGGGTGTACGGTTGGACAAAAGGGTGGGTTTGCAGTCGCGGAGAAGGCGGTGTGGGCTTGGATCTTTATACCTGGCCTCACACCAAAGGAAGTGTGAACGGGGGCAAGTCCCTGCGGATGGCAAAAAGGGTGAGATCTCTTGTGGGAAAAGTAACGCACCTCTGCAGAGTGTATCAAATTGTGGTTGTCACTCCTTGTTCCGGGAAGGGAACTGAACAGCGGCAGAAAGGAACTCCACGAAGTTCTAGTCAACTTTGTGAAGACTGATGGGCATAGTTTTCATAATAAAAGCAACCTTTTGAAGAAATGATTGCAAAACATGCATTGACCTGAGATTTCCTGATCAATGGTCGTAGCTAGTGCATCAAACACTTTTTACTCTTTTAGAACTTGCTGAGTACCCCTATACTCACTTTCTTTCGACACCCTTGCTAGACTGTGATCCGGAAGTGGAGGCCATCAACGATGGAGCACCAGAAGGAAGTTACGAGCTGGTCTACGAAGAACCTGATCTTACCGGCGGAGTGGAAGGAGTAGACTATGGGATAGTCTATGGATCAGATGACACGGAGGTGGAGGAGTAGTGACATACCCTAGCATCATAGAGCCGAGCAACGTAGAACTTACCTAAATAAGTTGTTGAGCTCTCTTTATATTTGTTATGAGTTGTAATCGTACTTAAGTAGTATCTTAGGGTGTTCTCATAGGACCTGTGAGAATACCAACTTGTTAAGACAATGTTTGTAATAAAGTATGGAGTGTTATGACCTGCAATGTTTGTTGTACCACTACGGGGATATGGCAAATTGTGAAGAAGTCCCTTCGCAAAGATCATATCAACGACTTGTATACTACAACATGCAGCGGTATGCTGGGTCACCGCAGCTGGTATCAGAGCAAATGTTGCGACCTTAGGTTGGAAAAACCTAGTATAGGAAAGAAACCTGTAGGAGTCTAGTAGAAATAGTAAAGGATTCTCTAGAAATATGGTGATTATTCACTTGAGAATAGCAAAACCATATATTTTAGTGCGATAATTCTTTATTATAGCTATTATGATGCATTATCACTACTAATATTCTGCTTTTGTATACAGCCATAATGGCGAACACTTTTCCTAAGAGGACTTTGAGGAAGGTTGAGGGATGGCTTGGTGATTATGATGGACCAATAACGGCTCTCTGTGTGGGATCTTGAAGGAACTTCATTGTGATCCACGGATACACGTTATCAAGTATACCTACTATGATGGGGAAATCCTAGCCAAGTGCGAGTATCGGTCCAACTACCGGAAAAAGCTGCGATGAGTCGTATAATGCCATACGGAGAAGCCAAAACTATCACCACAGCCTACCACATGGGCCTATTCAAGGCAATCCTTGAGATAAGGCGGCATAAGTCGATGAATCGCTATGTTCGAGTTTTCTCATATACCTCATGCCGAGGAAGATGAGGATCCCACTACTGAATCATTTGGTGTTAGCACACGAAGTCCTGAAGGCTGCAGACACGGCACATGGATAGCTGTAAGTCTTTATTGACCACGATGTACCTTTTACACATGAAGATGAGAGGTGAGATTGACCACATGCTAGCTGAGTTCACGGACCCTGATAAAGTCCAAACTCGGATGCGTGATTTGAGGGCACAACCACAACATACTACACCTTTCTTTAGCCTAGACAGCTATGTAGATTTGAGTGACCAGTTATCCCATAAAGATCCACTCACACCCAACTTTGTTCCACATTATCCACATGTGTCAGCATCATATGAGTCTGGATATGGGGGAGATGATTCCAGGAACCTAAACTGCTCGGAGTCACCAATCGAGAATTCGACTGGTTGGCGTTTCGGGGAACCATTTGGAGATGAAGGAGAACCCATCACTTGTGAGTTAGAGGATGAAGGATGCGCGGTTAACCAGAATGTTAACCAAAGCTTTGGGCACGAAGAGAAAGACACCAACTCCATTTCTTTAGATTTGGAGATGGGGTTACCCAAAACATCCCAGTACGTCGTAGGTGAGAGTTCTGGAACCAAGAAAAAGAAGAAGAAGAAGATGAGGGGTCAAGTGAATAGGAATCCTCCATGGATGACAGGAGAAGATGAGTTGTATCCCACTGGGGATATATATGAGTCTTTATCTAGTTACTTTGGCATGACAGATCTCTGTCTCGGCACTTCGTCCGATTCAGACTACATACCTACGGGAAGAACCTTCATTCCGGACGGTGTTCGGAGGACAAACCGTTGTACCGGATGGACCCCAGGGATGTACGCGGAGGCGAGCTATGATGACGAGGAGTAGAGCTCCGAGGAAGAATAAAGTAATCTAGGTGGTATTGTAATAGAGCGTATTTTAAATTCCCGTTGGCTTGGGCTTTGAGCCAAATAAGTGGTTTATATATACCACATGTAATATAAGTTTGTGAGTGTGTTATGTATTATACAAAGTATATGCATAATAAATGTTTGTTTTGTATTTGCTTCTTGATTTCATTGTGTGACTAGTTCTGGGCATTGAGTTGAGCTCAGAAAGCATTTGCATGGTGTAATTATGAGTAATCGCTCTTTGTTACAGGACTAGGGGGAAATGGCATTAGTAGAAACCGAAGAGGCTCGCAGAGAGCGGGAAGCAAGAGAAAAAGAGGAGGCAGATGCAGCAGCTAGAGCAGAGAATGCACCACCACCACCACCACACCCAATGATGCACCCAGACTTCCAACAGTATATGAGGTCAATGGAGGAAGATAGGAGGCGTTACCAGGAAAGCCAGAGCAAGAACATGCAAGATTTCTTTACCCACGTCATCAATGATAGGGGTAATGAAGGCAAGGGAGTAACTCTATCGGACTTCCAAAATGCAAGACCACTACCCTTTACATCAGCTCCAGAACCAATGGACGCTGAAGATTGGCTTATGGATACGGAAAGGAAGCTGAAAACCGTTGGTTGCAACGATGAGGAGAAGATCAGATATACCACTTATCTGTTGTCAGGACCAGCAGCGTCATGGTGGGAGAATCTTGTAGCAAGACACCCTCGATAAGGTGTTCACACAGGGAGGAGTTCAAGAAGAAGTTCCGGGATGCTCATGTTCGGACGATGTGGTGGAGCTGAAGAAGAGGGAATTTGACGAACTACGACAGAATACTGCACCCATCATGCAGTATGTTCGGGATTTCAACAGGTTATCCAGGTATGCACCTGAGGATGTAGATACAGAGGAGAAGCGGAAGAAGCGGTTCATGAAAGGCATGAATCCATACATGAAGATGCAACTAAGGTTGGCACGGACTGCCGAATTCCAGGAACTGATTGACTCGGCAATCACTTTCGAGGATGATTACTGGCAAGTCCAAGAGGATAGGAGGAAGAGGGCTCGTATAGAGCCAAGGAAGTACCCAATCAGTAAACCAACACCTGATCGGAGTTTCAAACCCCGATACAGACCTACTACTGGTAATCAATACAACCGGGGAGGTCAGAATCAGAATCCAATCAGCCAAATCATCTGCAACAATTGTGGCCTAAAGGGTCATTTGCAGAAGGATTGTCAGAAACCCAGAATCATTTGTTATGGTTGTGGGAAGGAAGGACACATCAAGCCGGAGTGTCCAAACAAGGCGTCTTGGAGCGGACAGAGCTCTGGAGGACGAGGTGGAAACAACAACAACAACAACAACAATCGCAACAACAACAACAACAACAACAACAACCGCAACTACAACTACAACAACAAGAGGGGAAAGCCTTATGGAAAGCTGAATTGCACATCTTTGGAACAAGCGGAAGAGTCGGATCAAACAGTCTTAGGTACGCTAAGCATTCTTACTCATCCTGGCAAAGTATTATTTGATACTGGAGCAACCACATCATTTCTTGCATTGGAGTTTGTGGAAAAATTCGGGCTTAGATGTTCTAATTTAGAAACCCCTATAACTGTTCTATCCGCGGGGGGGACGATCTTAGTAACCCACGTGAAAGAAGCACAAGTCCTAACCATATGTGACTGTGTGTATTTCGCGGACCTATTCATCATACCCATGAAGGACATATCAGTCATCCTAGGGATGGATTGGTTGACAGAAAATGGAGCGGTGATTAACTGTGGAGACAAAACAGTATCACTTCGCAACTCCATCGGAGGTCGAATAGTATTCCAAGGAGATAAGTACAGTGAGTTGGAGATTGGATTGGAACTCAATAGTATGAAGGAGGTGAGAATTGAAGATATTCCTGTAGTGAATGAGTTTAAGGATGTATTTCCTAAGGAACTACCGGGAATGCCACCCGATAGAGAGATAGAATTCACAATCGACCTGATTCCAAGCACAGCACCAATAGCACAACCACCATATAAGATGGGGCCAAAGGAATTAGTGGAACTGAAAGCTCAGATTGATGAGTTAGAACAGAAGGGATTCATTCAAGAAAGTGTGTCACCATGGGGTACACCAGTTATTTTTGTGGATAAAAGAGATGGAGGAAAGAGAATGTGTGGAGATTACAGAAATTTGAACAATGTAACTATCAAGAACAAGTATCCTTTACCTAGAATCCAAGACCTTTTTGATCAAGTTCAAGGAGCGGGAGTCTTCTCGAAGATAGATTTAAGGTCAGGATACCATCAAATCAAGATCAAGAAGGAGGATGTACCAAAAACAGCGTTCGTATCAAGGTATGGACACCATGAATACTTGGTTGTACCATTTGGACTAACAAATGCACCAGCAATTTTCATGAATTTGATGAACAAGATATTCATGAAGTACTTGGACAAGTTTGTGATAGTGTTCATAGATGATATTCTAATCTATTCCAAAGATAAAGAAGAACATGCCAAGCATTTGAAGATAGTTCTGCAAACTTTGAGGGAACATCAGCTATATGCGAAGTTTAGCAAGTGCAAATTTTGGTTAGATAGTGTTGAATTTCTTGGACATGTCATAACCAAAGAAGGCATAGCGGTGAATCCAAGCAAGGTTCAGTCCGTATTGGAATGGAAATCACCTAAAAATGCTAAGGAGATACGAGGATTTCTTGGTATGGCAGGCTATTATCGGAGATTCATAGAGGGATTTTCGAAGATTGCAGGACCAATGACCAAATTACTCAAGAAAAATACTCCATTTGTGTGGACAGATGAGTGTGAAGCCAGCTTCCAAACACTCAAAGATAAGTTAACCATAGCACCGGTGTTAGCAGTTCCTGAACCTGGAAAGGATTACACGGTGTATTGTGATGCTTCCAAGAATGGACTTGGATGTGTTCTTATGCAAGATCGGAAGGTAATAGCTTATGGATCAAGACAGTTGAAACCCCATGAACACAACTACCCAGTACATGATCTAGAGTTAGCGGCAGTTGTGTATGCTCTGAAGAGTTGGAGACAATTTCTATATGGATCCAAGTGTGAGTTATACACCGATCACAAAAGTTCGAAATATTTCTTCACTCAGAAGGAATTAAACATGAGGCAGAAGAGATGGTTAGAGTTGATTAAGGATTACGACCTTAAGATCAACTATACACCAGGCAAAGCTAATGTAGTAGCAGATGCCCTAAGTAGGAAGAGTACGAAGAATCAACCTACGGAATGGGAGATTCCAAAGGAACTTCGGAAAGAGCTAGAGGAGGCTCATATTTTGTTTATTCAAGGTGATGATAAGGGAAGTATAGCAACCATGAGGATTATGGATGAGATGTATTCAGATTTGAAATATGAGATTATCCGGAAGCAAGCGGATGATTCGTTCATACAAGAGGAAATCAAGAGGATTGGTGAAGGAAGACCATCGGAATTCCATCTAGGGGATTTTGATTCATTATACTTCCAGAAAAGGATCTGTGTACCAGATGATCCAGAAGTGAAGTCAATCATATTAAAGGAAGCACATGAAACCCCTTATTCCATACATCCAGGAAGTACTAAGATGTATATGGATTTGAAGGAGATGTTCTGGTGGAACAACATGAAAAGAGAAATAGCACAATATGTCTCGGAATGTCATACATGTCAACGAGTGAAGGCAGAACATCAGAGTCCTGCGGGATTACTCAAACCACTAGAGATACCGGAATGGAAATGGGATGAAATCGGAATGGATTTTGTTACTGGTCTACCAATGACTAGTAAGAAGAAGGATATGATATGGGTAATAGTGTACAGACTTACCAAGAGTGCTCATTTCATAGCCGTAAACACAAAAGATACTGCAGAAAAGCTTGTTGATATATATGTGAAGGAGATTGTGAGTAAGCATGGAGTACCAAAGAAGATAGTCTCAGATAGAGGTTCAATTTTCACATCGGCATTCTGGAAACGACTACAAGAAGCTTTGGGATCCAAATTGGATTTCAAGACAAAGATATCATCCACAAACCGGAGGACAAACCGAAAGAACCAATCAGATACTTGAGGACATGCTTAGAGCCTGTGCTCTGAACTTTGGAGGCTCATGGGAGGACCATTTACCTTTAGCGGAGTTCTCATATAACAATAGTTATCAGAGTAGCATCCAGATGGCACCGTACGAAGCATTGTACGGAAGAAAGTGTCGATCACCAATTTGTTGGTTTGAAACCGGAGAAAACAAGGAGTTTACACCGGACTACATCAAGGAGAGACAAGAAGTCATCGAGGTGATCCGGGATAGACTCAAAATAGCTCAGAGTCGTCAGAAGAGTTACGCCGACTTAAAGAGAAGAGATTGGGAACCGAAAGTGGGAGACATGGTTTATTTAAAGGTTAGCCCAATGAAAGGACTTAAGAGGTTCGGAGTGAAAGGAAAGTTAAGTCCTCGATATATTGGACCATTTAAGATACTCAGTCAGAATCGAGGAACATCTTTTGAGTTGGAGTTACCGGCACAATTAAGTCAAGTTCATAATGTGTTTCATATTTCACAACTCAGGAAGTGTTTGAAGGCACCGGATGATCCCATCACATATGAAGAAATAGAATTGCAATCTGACCTAACTTATGTGGAAAGACCGGAAAAGATCTTAGAAGTACAATGGAAGAAGTTAAGAAACAGAGCAATCAAATACTGCAAAGTTCAATGGCAACATCATCCTGAGCGAGAAGCAACTTGGGAGACGGAAGAAGAATTGAGGAAGTCGTACCCCGAGATGTTTAGGTACCAATCTTAACTTCGGGACGAAGTTTCTGTTAAGGGGGAGAGGCTGTAATAACCCAGAACATAGGATCAACGAAGGGTAGATTTAGAAAGGGATTTCTAGTTTCGTGCCCCTGGTTCGTTAGTTGTACTCAGTTTTCCCCAGCCTCTTAACTTTTCCTCAGTTTTCCCCTCCCTCTAGTTTGAAACCCCTTTCAGAGGCTCGGACGGGAGGGTTGCCGTCTGTTCAGAGGCCTTCCGTTACCGGTGACGGCTAGGGAGCCGCGGTGGTTTTGACTTGACCGTTGCTTTCGAAATGTGTTGACTATTGAGTGGAAGAGCTGACCCAAAGCTTTCCCCTCTGTCCGAGACTGGAGGAGCTCACACACCGCCCCTCCGCCGCCACGCCATCCTGCCCACCTACCTTATGGCGTCGTCCGCCGCCGAGCCGGCCCTGCCCCCACCACCACCCCCGGGCTCCGCCTCCACCAGATCTGGATCTACCCCTGTCCTCTTTGTAATTCCGTCTGGTGTGCAGACTATTCCCGCCAGCCGTGGAGAAGATTGGGAATCGGAGGGATCTAACGCATGGATTCCATCTGGGTAAGCATCGTCTGCCTATCCCATGTGAATTAACAGTAGGCAGTTTTTGAGCGCCAATCGTTGTTGCTCAACTAATCGCGTTGCTTTTCGAATAGGATGGATCCAGTCACGGCTTTTCGGCTGGTGGTTAGGCTGGATTCTAGCTTTACGCGTGATTCTAAACGCTGTAAGACTGGGTTTTACTTCCCTGCGGTGGTTGCAACCACCATCTCGTTAAGGGATTTCAAAGCTAACATCTACGATAACTACACCTGGAGCTCTCTCGATGCAGTTCATTTCGAATATTTCAACAGCTCGGAGGGAAGATTTGTTCCACTAATTTCCGAAGACGATCTGGGATTTGTTTTTTGCTTTGAATGCTTCTTGCCGGTTCGGTAAAATTCGTATCCATGTGGACAGGGGCCAGGCATCATACGAGTGTTGGGGCATCATCGGGTGGTCGGGCATCATGTCTCTCTCTGCTGCTTGCCTCGCTAATAGTGTGCGTCGTGGCGCTCCTTGTAGGTCCACGAGCACCATCTGTCCTCAGGTGCTAGTGGTAGCGGATCGTTCGTACGGTCGATGTGGAGGACGATGCGAGACATTGAGGATCAGCCTCCTCAAGATGATGAGGATGAGTTGATGTTTCTGAATTGGTAGATCGATGCGGTAAGGGTGCAATGGAGGATCAATACATGGAAGATATGGCTTTTGGTGCCAGATTTGATGACACTGATGATGAAGAGAAGAATGAGAATGATGACAGCCTCGTTTTAGCCGATTACGAAGGTGAAGACTTGCCAACAATTGAGTGGAACAGGGAGAATCCCCAGCTTGTAGAAGGCACCGTGTTTCAAACGATGATGGACTGCCGTAATGCAATTACTACATATCACATTCTCACTAAGAATAATTTTGAGGTTATTAAAAGTGAGCCAGGTAGGTTCACAATTAAATGCCCATACCCAAGGTGTAGGTTTAGGCTGCATGCATCCACAATGCGCAGAAGCAGCTTGGTTCAGGTACTACGCCAACCAGTTGTGTATTTAGATTACGGTGTAAAATTTGTTATCTATTACTGACATCCCTTATCATACACATGCAGCTCTAGGAAGCATCTGTTTCATTTGGATGTGTTGTATAAACAAAAACCTGGGGTGAAGGAGTACTTGGATGAACATCATGGTAGGGTGTGGTCAAGAAGCTAATTCAATGAAATTTGCAAGGTAGACTATGTAACAAGTAACCTTGCGGAGAGTTTCAATTCAAAGGTCAGGTCATTGAAAGGGCTTATGCTGTGGCAAATATTTGATAAGATTAGGCAGATGATCATGATAAAGATCGATCTGCGTCAAAGAATTGCATCCACAAATTATGTTGGCCATCTCATGATCCCATCTTTGATTAAGTCTTTGCATGCCAGGGCAAAACAATTGAGGATGCAATGCGTCAGAAAAGGAATGGAGGCTGAGGTAACCTACACTGACAAAGAAAACAGGCAGTGGAGGTATCCAGTGAGTTTGGTTGATAGGACATGCCATTGTAGGGGATGGCAGATCCGTGGGATACCCTGCATACACGCATTGTTTTTCATGAGTGTTATAGGGGGTGAAGATGGTGAAGTTGATCAAGATGTGTCGAGTATTTCTCTGTTGCCAAATTTAGGGCTGCATATGCTATGAATGTTCCTACCTTGTTGGGAAAAGACCAATGGATGAAAGTCGATCCGGGCTTCAAACCGTACTCTCCAAGATTGACTAGACCGGCGAGGTAGGCCGAGGAAGAATAGGATCGAGCTAGTGCAGAGGGTGGTGCACCAATTCGAAAACGTAAGTGCAAACGTTGTGGAATCCCTGGACACATTGCTAGGCTTTGTAAAAATGGAGTTGACCCGGCTTTTGGAATGGAAGATCAAAGGGAGCGAGAAAATGCAGAGGAGAATGAAGCAGCAATTCAACTTGAGATTGAAGCAGCAGTTCAACATGAGGTGATTGAAGCAGCAAATGCAGAGGATATTGAAGCAGCAGTTCAACATGAGGAGATTGAAGCAGCAAATGCAGAGGAGATTGAAGCAGCAGTTCAACATGAGGAGATTGAAGCAGCAAATGCAGAGGAGATTGAAGCAACGAGTTCAACATGAGGAGATTGAAGCAGCAAATGCGAGAGGAGATTGAAGCAGCAATTGAACATGAGGAGATTGAACCGATGGATCGAGAGCAGAGGGAACAGATGGATGTAGAATGGCTTCAACCGATGAGTCTAGAGGAGAGGGAATGATAGTCGAGAATGCCTCGAAAGTAGTAAGGCCATGATAGAAGCTAACTTCGAAGAGTACATGGCGAAGAAAAAGCACAAGCTTTGCGAAGAAGAAGAAGAACAAGAAAGAGGGCAAAAGGAAGGTAGACACGGTAATATCCCTGGTAGGGTTACCCTGAGTAAGATGGTGGCCCCGCGAGTCACACCAGGAGCAAGAGAAAGATTTTATTACGAACAACTAATTTGAATTTGTATGAACAATTTGTATTGTGGTTCCCTTTGTATTAGGGATCCCTTTGTGTTGAACAATTTGTATTGGGGATGCCTTTGTGTTGAACAATTTGAATTTGTATGAACAATTTGTATTGTGGTTCCCTTTGTATTGGGGATCCCTTTGTGTTGAACAATTTGAATTTGTATGAACAATTTGTATGCCACATTTAAGCCACATTTATCATTTTAGGGTTTTAGGGTTTTAGGGTTTTAGGGTTCAATTCAAAATAATTCAAAACATGGTGGAACCTTCCCATGGAGCCTTGTTATGTTACCTACAACCTAGAGAAATAATAATGGAAAAGGAAATATAGAGATATGAAGTTTTTATGCCAAAAGCTTCGAAACCACTTCCTAGTCCATGAGCTACTAGATATGAAGATGCAGGGCTTTCTGCTCAATACACCTCCCAAATACCCACTATGCTTACAAACTTTGTCCAAATGAGTCCAAATTCGTCACACTTGTGTATCTTTGAGTTGCAAACAATATCTAGTCGGCCAAAATGTAATATATTGTTCAAATAACACAATTTTACAATTTTTATGCCAAAAGCTTCAATTTCCCTTAGTCCGTTTATTATTTGGGTGTCCCTGTTTTACTTAGTGTTACTCAGTTTTCCCCCTCCGGGCCCACTTGTTTTACTCAGTCATACTCAGTTTTGCCCTTCCGATAAACATTTCCTCACTTTTCCCCCTCTTAGTTCTACTCAGTTTTCCTAACTTGTACTCACTGGCTGATCTCTGATTGGTCGAGATGTATGTCACATGGATCTTGGTTAGTTGAAAGCTCAACGAACACTTGCACCGTTCGATCATTTATGATCGGACGGCCTGTATCTCTCTCTCTACCACGATGGACGCATACGGAGACAAGAGCAGAGCACATACCTACCAACCCTGGCAGTCGCATATTCCAGTCGCATCCTCCTCTCTCGTATTTCCTCTCTTACTACGGCGGATCTAACCGTGCGTGCGGCGGCGCGGATCTAACTGTGCGTGCGGCGGCGTGCGGCGGCGCGGATCTAACCGTGCGTGCGGCGGCGTGCGGCGGCGCGGATCTAACCGTGCGTGCGGCGGCGTGCGGCGGCGCGGATCTAACCGTGCGTGCGCTTGTTGCTGCCAAAACCCACCGGCGGGCAGCGACGGGCAACACCGTAGAGCCGGGAACAACCTAGGGCTGCGGCTGGCCGAGGTCCCTCCGAGCGACGGCCCGCAAAGCCTCTGGTACACACGTCCGATGCTGATGCAAGGGCGTGCCACCTGACCTATACCTGGTCAGGAAGGTGATGGAGATGCCTCGCTTAGTTTCCTGCATGGCATACACGTAAGCATTAAATACGAGCCTCGATCGGCTCTCAGGTTATCCTGTGAATCGGCTCAAGGAGCCGATCCACCCATGATTCGTACGAGGTGCACGAATATATGGTGGTCCTGCTTGATCAAGATAAAGCTAATGAGATCTACGACGATTTAGGGTTTTCACCGCATAATCGGATCATCCTACTCACGATTGGGCCTCGCGGCCACGCACGGTGATCGTAAGCCGATCCTAGGTAGGGCCTAAAAACCAACACGAGGTTGATCCCCGGAACATCCTGCCTAGGACTAACGAACGACACCCTACGTACCGCTGGATCCTCCAACCCTTTGTAAGGCCTAACTATTGCAGATATTAAACTAATCCTTGATGAACAAGGAGCAACCGTAACGGATCGGATCTACTAAATAATGATCAAGCGGGGTGCCGCCCCTACACCTAAGATAGGTGTAAGGGCGGCTAGATATGCAAGGGTTGCACTACGATAGCATGTTACGCGAAGAACTATGCTAACCCTAACACATCTATGATAACTACGTTGCTCGCCATCAAAAAGGCTTCAGTACGAGCAACGCATGAACAACATAAAGCTTATGCTGCCTAGATCGCAAGATGCGATCTAGGCAGCATGATGCTTACCGGTAGAAACCCTCGAGACGAAGGAGTTGGCGATGCGCCGAGATTGATTTGGTTGGTTGAACGTTAGTTGTTGTTTATTCCATAAACCCTAGATACATATTTATAGTCCAGGGGACTTTCTAACGTGGGAATAATCCCAACCGTGCACGAGGCCAATTCTAACTAAAACGACACGTAATCTACTATGTTACAGATACACGGGCCAACTAGCCCATATTTGCATATAAAGGCTGATCCACATATTTCTTCCATGTATATCCTTCAAATCCATCTTGATCGCGGCCCACCTCTGACTCGGTCAAATTCTGGTGATAACACATGCCCCCCTGGTTTTGGAATTGGTAATTCCAAAATCACTCTGCTTTTCCTTCGTTGGGTCATGTCGTGGCAGAACCGTTGCAGTATCCGTCATCATGATGCCTTGCCTTCTCAACTTCTCCGCGTGACCTGGCAGTTTTTTTTTTCCTTTAGGCACCACTTCCTCGGAAACTGCTGTGGCATTGAATTTCCACTATATCCCCTTTTATTTAACCGCTCCGCACAGTTTATTTCCGCATCTTCTTCGCATTAGCACTTCAAAAGCCCTCCTGCGCCACCATGTCTTCCTCCTCCTCTGCTTCATCGGATCTTTCCACCCAGTCCTCTTCCTCCCGCGAGCCGACGCCAGAGCCAAACCCGGCGGAGGTCCACGCAGCCAACACCCGCCGCGCCATTGAGGCCGGGGAGGAGTCTAGCCATGACTTCTCCATCTGGTCGGAGGACGACAAGTCCCTGACCGACGGGGAAAGCGACCTCTGCTTCCTCGCCGGCGGGGAAACGGAGGAGGAGAGCGACGACGATCGCTTCTCCTGCGACTTCACCTCTCCCGAAGAGGAGGAGGAGGAAGAAGAGGAGGAGGAGGACGACACCTCCTCCGACGAGCCACCGGCCAAGCGGTTCTGCCCCTGGCCGGGCAACCTCAGCGACTTCGACAGCGACGACGATGACGCTGACGAAGAGGACGAGGACAATGAGGGCCCGGTCGGCGGCCATTGGAGCGACGACGAGCCCGCCGGGAGCAGCGCCGACAGCGGCGACGACGGCGACGACGAGGGCAGCGACGGCCCGTAGATAGGACCTCTAGTATAGGACCAGTTGCAGTAGATGGGGCAATGTATCCCCTAGTACTTCCTTTTGAGAGCAATCAGCTCTTTATGTAAGAAATCTCGCCTATCAATGAAGAACCTTTCCCAATTTGATTTTGCCGATTTCCTTTGAGCTTAATTTAGCCGATTTCCTCTCCTACTGACCTTGCCGATTTGTCCCCTTTGCCAATGCATAATGAGCCGATAGCAATGCATCGGTCCTTTAAAATTTACCCTTCCATTCTTCAACTGATGATTTTGAAATCTGGTTGATAATGTAGAATCTTCAGGGAAGCCTTTGAATTCTTCCAACCAAACCTAATGGTCTTTTTAACACTCATCATTTTGTGAAGAAGGTTGCGATGAAAGATCAGCCGATGGTACCCCAATCGGCTCTTAAACAGAGCATCCACCAGGCCCGCTGCCCCCCGAGCCTTACTCGACGCGAGAATGTCAGAGAGGATGCACCAAAGCCGATCACCTTTCCTCCTTAGAAAGCCGATATACCCCTTCTGTCAACACGGCTGAATTAGTACCAAAGGTTGAGAATCCTCGACAAGAAGGTTCAGGAACCCGGATCGGCTCAAAGCAGCTGAAGAAGTTCTCATTGTTTTACCCCCGCGAAGAAGCAGAGGGTCCCACAGCTGAACTGGATTTGGTGGAGATCCGGTAAACCTCGTATAATTGCACTAGAGTCGATGGCTGCGCATCGGCTTCGTTTCTTAGTTCTAAAGTCGATGCCCTTGCATCGGCTGTAAAAAAATTTTTACTGGCCGATTTTTTCCTATCGGCCCCAATATTTCACTGCACACATGTTCTGCACACATGTTCTCCTGCACCTGTTCCCATGTTCATCGTGTTTAGGTGCCCCCCGAGCCGAATCTGTCAGGGAATGGCAGATATCGGCTCTGTAATTCGCACATCAGCTCCGATAGGATCAAGGACAAACACAAGCAGATCATGTGGTGAGGATAATTTTGGCCGATTACTGGGATCGGCCACCATAATGATTGAAGCGCTGACTGAAGGTTCTGTAATGTCCCTTCATAGAATTTTGGGGCCGATCACAAGGATCAGCCTCGTCACGTTTGCTCATCACTTTGCTTCAGCTACATGGTCAGGCCAGTGGATAAAACCAGCTTAACCCTTCCATTCGTCACGTCGATGCGCTCGCAGTCATCCAAATTGATACCTGAGAGGGGTTCTTGGCCTTCTGCTTCCCATGCGTTCATGCCAGCCGTTGAAATTTCGGCTGAGTCATCGGCCTGGACGACCTCTACCTCATCTCCATCCCACTGTATTATGCATTGGTGCATCGTGGAGGGAATGCGGCCGATTGGCGTGGATCCAATCTCTTCCTAGCGGAACAAAGCATAAGTGCTCGTGCTATCGACGATGAAGAACGTTGTAGGGATAGTTTTCCTTCCTATGGTCGGATCCACGTTCGTAACACCTTGTGCGTCGACGCTTGGCCGTTGAAATCGCTCAATGTCACGTTGGTCTTGATTAGATCCGAGCTAGAGCGTCCCGACGTAGCATAGAGTACGGCATGATGTTGATCGCCGCTCCGGTGTCCACCAGACATCTTATTTACAGTGCCTCCCATCGATATAACCTCGCAAGTACAGTGGCCTTCGGATGTCTCGTAGCTCCTTTCTCGTGGCTTCTCAAAGATAACCGGCCGTGGGCCGCGATCAAGTTGTGCCACGGTGCCTCGTCTAATCCTGGAGCACCTTTGAACTCCGAAGGAGGATGAACACCATGTTTGTGCCGCCGATGTTTCATCATCGGCTTTCCTTTGCTTGGGGCGCCACTCCATTTTCGTGGACGACCCTCTTCGTCCAGGTGGTTCGCTGAACTTTCGCAGCCGGATCAGGTCGTGCCTTCCTTAGCGTATGCAAGTATAACCTTTCGGCTTCCTCCAGGCCGCGCAATCGCTGAACCCTGCGCTTTTGGGAACGGCTGAGTCCATCAGGGCACCACCTTGGACGGTGGTACCTGTCTTCTTCTTCTTGTCCCTCGTCTTCTGAATCCTCGTGATCTTCCCATCGAGGGGACTCAGCGCGTTTACTTTGTGGCGGGAGAGGCCCTAAGCGCCTGAACACAGACACGTTGGCTGCCTCCTTCTTCTTCTGGTTGCATTCTGGGCAATTGCCGATTGTGGGCAATCGGCTCATTCCTGAATCCCGGCGATGTACGAAGAAAGGGCGGTCCGGTGCTGTCGTTGTCGTCTTGCTCCCTTGATTTTTCTTTGGCACGGCGCTCGTGCTCCTCCTCATCGCGATCATGCCGACGATATCTTCTGGCTTCTCTAGCCAGACGATCTCTTTCATCATCATCGCTGGATCGTCGGCGTTGGTCATACTGACTCACATACTTGTTGAGGAGGTGATCAGAGGGGTCGCCGATATCTTATGTTCTTCACTTCTCCTCTCGTGACGTAGCGCTTGCCATCATGACGGAGCCGATCGCGTGGAGCGGCCTCCTCGTGTCCTTGCTACGAGAGCAGCTGCCCTCGTCTCCATCTTTGCCGAGTGGTGCCTGTGTCCTACCATGTTGATGTCGAACGAGGACCCCGTCGGCAACCTTCAGGGTAAGTGCATTCTACCATGTTAACGGCGGGGAAGGGTTGGGTGTCGACCTTCATGGCGTACTGGTTGAAAATCAGACGCCCTTTTTCTATCGCCGCTTGGATGTGCTGACGCCACACCCTGCAGTCGTTGGTGGCATGGGAGAGCGAGTTATGCCATTTGCAATATGGCTTTCCGTTCAGCTCTTGTGCCGTGGGGAATTTGAGACCTTCAGGAATCGTCAACTGCTTCTCCTTGAGCAGGAGGTCGAAGATTTGCTCAGTCTTGGTCACGTCAAAATCAAACCCCCTGGGCGGGCCTGGTGGCTTTACCCATTTGCGGGACACGGGGTTCCCCCGAGTCCATTCAGCCACTGCTACCTCTTGATCTCCCGCAAACTTCGTCTTCCTCTCGCATCGACCAGGACTACGCACGCTTGAATTTGTCCCGCATGTCCGGTGGCGCTGTTCATATGCCGACGCTTTCTGAACCATGTGCGCCGGTGAGGGATAGTCCGCTTGGGAGGCCATGTCCTTGAGCGGTGTTGCAAGGCCCGCTATCCGCCAACTCGATCGCTTCCTTTTCGGTTATACGAACCGAATAACATCGGTTCCTAAGATTCCCGAAGCGCTGGATGTATTCTCGTCACGGTTTCTCCACGCTTCGACGTAATTGTGCTAGATCGGCAATGCCGGACTCGGAAGCCTACGAATGGTACTGCATATGGAACTGTTCTTCCAACTGCTTCCAAGTCCGGATCGAGTCCGGTGGCAACGAGGTGTACCACCCGAAAGCCGATCCCGTGAGGGACTGTGAGAAGAGCCTCACGCGTAGTTGATCCGACACTGAGGCCGGTCCTAGTTGTGCCAAATATCGGCCTACGTGCTCGATGGAGCTGGAACCATCTGATCCACTGAATTTGGAGAAATCGGGGAGCCGATATTTAGGTGGTAGCGGGATCATCTCGTAGTCGTCGAGTACGGCTTGGAATAGCCGATTGCCCTCCTTTTCGGCACCATGCCGAACTGATCTCTCGCATGGTACCGATCGATCCGTCGTGCCGGCTGCAGGAGTCGAACTACGAAGATTCGCCGGGGTGGCGTACTTAGCCAGCCATGTTTGCTTTTCCAGCTCGAGCCAACCGCAGGAGCTGAGCTCCGGAGGTTCGTCGGGGTGGCGTACTTGGTTAGCCACGTCTCGCTTCTCAAGATCTGTTGCCGACGTCCCTCCCGTTTTCCCGTAAGTCCCCGATGTTGTGGCCTGGTTTGTGAGCGCCCGATATCGCAACCGGCACATACGTGCACGTGTACCCGTGAGGGATCTCCTTAGGCGCCTCAAGCAAGAACCGGTAGTCACTAGGGTCACCACCGATCTTGTAGACGACGAATGCCGGTGAAGTCGGCACTTCGGTGCTGCCAACGCAAATGGCAGCGGTGGACGGGACTGGAGTGGCAATTCTCCTTGATGCGTCCCGAGAGCTGGTCCTGACGGCGAGTACTGGTGCCTCATGATCTCCTGGATCACGCGAAGAGCGACACGCTCCAACGTGTTTACCAGGTTTTCAGAGTGGCGGTGTAGCGAGTGAGCCACCAAGTAGTTGATCTCCTGCCGCAGGGACCTGGTGCGTTCTTCTGACGGGGTAGAGAGGTCTATCCCATCGAGTGCACCATTAGGCGAGAACCCCTTCCACCTGATGCCATGTGAACGGGTTCTGTGGAAAGAGCCGATGAGGTCGGCTTCGAGGATGACTTTGATCTCGTCATACTTCTTCTTGAGCTCGTCGGTCAGATCCTCGTACGTGATCAAGTGGCGTGCCGTCGCCATCTCGATGTAGATGGCGATGTGGTTGATGTGGAAGCTTGTCCCACCGGGCGTGCCAGAATGTGTTGCTGCCAAAACCCACCGGCGGGCAGCGACGGGCAACACCGTAGAGCCGGGAACAACCTAGGGCTGCGGCTGGCCGAGGTCCCTCCGAGCGACGGCCCGCAAAGCCTCTGGTACACACGTCCGATGCTGATGCAAGGGCGTGCCACCTGACCTATACCTGGTCAGGAAGGTGATGGAGATGCCTCGCTTAGTTTCCTGCATGGCATACACGTAAACATTAAATACGAGCCTCGATCGGCTCTCAGGTTATCCTGTGAATCGGCTCAAGGAGCCGATCCACCCATGATTCGTACGAGGTGCACGAATATATGGTGGTCCTGCTTGATCAAGATAAAGCTAATTGGATCTACGACGATTTAGGGTTTTCACCGCATAATCGGATCATCCTACTCAGGATTGGGCCTCGCGGCCACGCACGGTGATCGTAAGCCGATCCTAGGTAGGGCCTAAAAACCAACACGAGGTTGATCCCCGGAACATCCTGCCTAGGACTAACGAACGACACCCTACGTGCCGCTGGATCCTCCAACCCTTTGTAAGGCCTAACTATTGCAGATATTAAACTAATCCTTGATGAACAAGGAGCAACCGTAACGGATCGGATCTACTAAATAATGATCAAGCGGGGTGCCGCCCCTACACCTAAGATAGGTGTAAGGGCGGCTAGATATGCAAGGGTTGCACTACGATAGCATGTTACGCGAAGAACTATGCTAACCCTAACACATCTATGATAACTACGTTGCTCGCCATCAAAAAGGCTTCAGTACGAGCAACGCATGAACAACATAAAGCTTATGCTGCCTAGATCGCAAGATGCGATCTAGGCAGCATGATGCTTACCGGTAGAAACCCTCGAGACGAAGGAGTTGGCGATGCGCCGAGATTGATTTGGTTGGTTGAACGTTGGTTGTTGTTTATTCCATAAACCCTAGATACATATTTATAGTCCAGGGGACTTTCTAACGTGGGAATAATCCCAACCGTGCACGAGGCCAATTCTAACTAAAACGACACGTAATCTACTATGTTACAGATACACGGACCAACTAGCCCATATTTGCATATAAAGGCCGATCCACATATTTCTTCCATGTATATCCTTCAAATCCATCTTGATCGCGGCCCACCTCTGACTCGGTCAAATTCTGGTGATAACAGCGCTGTGGATCTAAGAGTGCCGGTGAGGATCTAACCGTCAAAAATAGTTGAAATGTCTCTCTCTGTCTCTCTCTGTCTCTAACCGGTGAGGATTCTATTCTCAGATCTGTTGAATGATGAAGAACACCAAGACGGCGGCCGTGCCGACAGTGGTCATCGATGCCACGAACATTGAAGCCATCGCCTACAACATCGCTTCGACGGCGCAGACCCAGCCTTCAATGTCGGAGCCTGTTGATGTCTCACTTCCGGTGCCGAGAGTGCGAATCGATGCCCAGACGATTGAAGCCATCGTCTACAACCGCGCTGCAAAGCCGCCGATCCAGCCCTCCGCAGATCCGTCGCTGATGAAGTACACCAAGACAGCGGCGGTTCCGACACTGGTCATCGATGCCACGAACATTGAAGCCATCGCCGATAACATCGCTTCAACGTTTGATGGCGCAGATGACCGTGTTCGACGCCGCAAATTGGGATAAATCATGATAAATTTGTATTTTTCAATTTCCAAATGGGATAAAATTGTTCGAACTACTACCTCCGTCTCAAAAAAAGCTTCTCCACGTTCTTGATGTGTCCATGTACATCCGTATGTATGATTTGAATTCTATCCCAACTTGATTGGGAAGATATTGATATGTATTTGATCCGGAGGCTGGTACATGCTTTCACTTTTGGGATCCCTTCACTTTTATAAAATGTTCATGCATTCTAAAATTATCGTGCGCATTACTTAGCACAAGTAGGAAATTGTACACCAAAATACAGTGCTTAGAGCCACAACAAAATACAGTGGTTAGAGCCATCTCTTGAATAACAATTCTATACTAAATCGTCTACCGAACCACATAACCGCTAGGACAGGGATGACACCTAATAAACCGCACGAGATGAATCTACTTTTCTCCTCTCCCATCACTTTAAGTTCATGTTCTAGATTTTCTACCACTTGATCAAATACGGCAAGATCTGTCTCAACTCTCAACTTCTCCTTGCGAATAAGCTACGAATTCTTCTTTTCTTCCTCCACAATACGCTTCAGCTCGAATATCATCAGGTTTTTACGGGCCAATTCATCACCTAAATTGGCCACCTTCTCCTCCAAATCCATCCTCTGGCTACACCACCGGGTTGATTCATCTTGGTATGCAATGTACCATGGATCATCGGCTTGTTCGGCTAACTGTAACAATAATGGAAAAAAGAACAACCGAAATCACCCCAACGAGGCCATGGCGGAACTTCAAATTCAACGGTAGTACAGAGAGCTGAAGCTAGATACCCGCACTTCCGACGAGGTAGGAGAAGTAGAACGTGGCCACGACATGATCGAATCCCCACCCTCGCCGGTGTACCCGCTACGACCGGACATTGAGGACTATTTCGCACTGCAAACTCCAATAAATTACGGGAACCGAATCGATTAGGGGGCGGGGAGGCGAAGCGGAGGTCTTACCAAGCTATACCAATTGGTGCGCGGAACAAATCGCGGTCGTCGTGGGCGGCGGATCCGCTTGCGGCGGACTTTCTGCGGTGGGTACAATGCGTGCGGACGAAACAAGTCTTTGGAGCCGTGGTTGACGTGCAGCGCCGCGATTCGTCCGACGCCGCCGGGGGACAGAGCCGGCGGCGCGACGAGGCGCCGGCGATGGCTGCTCCGTCCGACGGTGGGGAACGAGCTACCAGCGGTTCTCCGGTCTAGCTTAAGAATAATTAATTAGCGAACTTGTTGCTTCTCTCTATGATATTCTCTAAAGACATATATCAGAGCGGCAATATGTGAGTTTTCCTGAAAAATAGACGACCCACTGGTCATTGGCTGCGGCAGCCCCACAGAGCGGCAATATATGATTTTTTCTCTCTAAATAAGTAGACGATCCCACTGGTCATTGGCTGCGGCAGCCACACAGAGCGACAATATGTGTCTTTTCCTGAAAAATAGACGACCCCACTGGTCATTGGCTGCAGAGGCCCCACAGAGCGGCAATATATGATTTTCTCTAAATAAATAGACGACCCCACTGGTCATTGGCTGCGGCAGCCCCACAGAGCGGCAATATATGTCTTTTCCTGAAAAATAGACGACCCCACTGGTCATTGGCTGCGGAGGCCCCACAGAGCGGCAATATATGAGCTTCTCTAAATAAATTGACGACCCCAGTGGTCATTGGCTGCGGCAGCCCCACAGAGCGGCAATATATGTCTTTTCCTGAAAAATAGACGACCCCACTGGTCATTGGCTGCGGCAGCCCTATAGAGCGGCCCCATTTGTCATTGGCAGCACCGCGTATAAAATCATGAAATAAAACGGCCCACACGTCAGCGATAGATGGATGGCTGCTCCGACGTGTCTCCTGACCCTACCCGTCAGCACGAGACGGCCAGGGAGGAGCTGCCCCTGTGCGGCCCCACCCGGTCAGACTAACGGTCAAGGCCTCTGACCTGACGGCTACCGGCCGTTCCAGCACTTGTGCGTGTTTCAAACTAGAGGAGGGGAAAACTGAGGAAAAACTAAGGGACTGGGGAAAACTGAGTACAACTAACGAACCAGGGGCACGAAAATAGAAATCCCATTTAGAAATGGGATGTGCATTTCATCGCAAAACGGGGGAAATATTCGCGCCTTATTGCAACTAAACCTAAGAGGGATCGAGGTTCTCTCTCATTTTGCACTTAGGGTTAGGCAATGTGAGTTGGGGAAATTTCGACATGATCTCTTTTGTAACTTGTTACTTTGGGGAATATTTGCATTTGATAAGTGTTAAACAGTTAACTATAAACATCACACCATATAAACAATGAATTTAAAATTCAAACCTAAGATATAAATTCAAATCACTTTGAATTTCAAAGTGAATATCAAATAATATTTTATCAAGAATATAAACATTACATAATACAAAGCTCATAAACCAAAACTTGAGCTTTATTGATATACAACACAATTACAAAGTCTTTACAATATTCTTGATACAAGAATTGAGATATAATGAACAGAATAAAAGAAAAGGAAAGTTACAAGTTTAATTCTAAACTAAACCTAAACTAAGTGTCTTGAGGATGATCTTCTGGCCATAGTATAATTTAAACCTGCAAAATAACACAGAGAACAAGAACTAGCCAGAATACAAGTGTTAGCAAGATTCAGTTTAGGCAGTTAGCAGAAATAACACAAAGTTCAGTTTGGACAGTGAAATCACACAAAGACACTTGTGCTTGTCCAAAATCCCGGACAAGCACCAGATAAACATAGGCAGATTCAAAGACCGAGCAAGCCACAGGGGCTCAAGTTTCACCATATGAAGGCTGTTGCTAGGCAAGCAACAGCAAGGCAAGGCAAGGGGTGAGTCATAAAGTAAATGAGCCTGTGTGTCATGGCCAGGGAAGAAGTAGAGGCCATATAAATAGCACACAAACCCTAGAACCATGACAGTCGATCAGAATTGCAAATCACCAGGTAAGGGTGAAGCAAGAACAAGCACAGTTCATCCAGTTCATAACCAAGAACAGAAACCAACACAACCAACTTAGCCACCAGGAATCATGGTGACACGAGAAGATCAACCGTAACTGGAGGTGAAGGGTGTGAACAGAAACCCCAAGTCTGCATCAACCAAATATTTCACACCAGGAGGCTGGAACAAGGTATACCAAGTTCCTGGACAGATCCAATGGATTTGATCCATCACATATGCATGAAATAAGCATGGGAATGAGCAGATGCTCATATGGGTAGATCATCACTTGGTTTTCACCAAGGATTACTGCCAGTCAAAAGCTACTAAAAATAGAAAGCATCTAGATACATATCTTGTACACAGAAACTAGCACATATGCACAGGTGCACACACTAGCCAGATTAGATGCACAGATAGCACCAGTAGATGGCAAGGATTAGCAGCTAAGACTACACAGTAAATCCTAAGCTATGAACCATCAGTAACCCTAGATTTTCATCAGGCCAGCATATTGGCATTCATATCTAGTATGATTCCCAAATATGCAAGCAAAGGTTGAGTAGCCACAAGATCCAACTAACTAAGTGAGCAACCAATCAGTAGCAAGGCTACTGAGGTCACATCACACTTAGCATCAATTAAAAGGAAGCCAAACCTAGCACATCATTATCCAGGAATGGATTCAGGTTCAATTGCTTGCTAAACACTCATGAATAGCCAAATCATTTGCAAGCAAGTCATTTAAATCATTACCGCATAAGCAGTTCATCATAATTTAATTAATACAAGCATGAATTTATCACAGATCCATGCTTAGCACTGACAGTAACATGCTATTAAGCAACACAGTTTAATCACTGCACCATAGCCACTAGAGCAAGTCCAGTAGCTTAAGTAAGCAACAGCATAGTGATGCTTGAGCATCAGCATCACAAGGAAATTGAATCACTTAGCCACAGTATTAATCAGTAAGTCATCACTGACATTGAATTGATCAAATGGATCAATTATAGCAAGCCAAGCTACACAGGGAAGTTAGCCAACAAGCAAGGAATGATCCAATGGATCATTGGCTTGCATAGATAGCACTGAAGCAGATCACAGGCACCACTGGCACACACACAAGTGTCACTGATGCATCACAAATACACCTAGACAAGCAAGTATGATATCCCAGTAAGAATAAGCAAGCCACAATCAAGCATAGCATGGCATAACAAGCTTTTGAGCAAGCACAGCAGAGCATGGCAAGTACAGAGCATGCTAGGAGCAGCAGAGAAGCAAGCACAGCATAAATAGCAAGCAAATCGACATGTGCTAGTACCAGTAAATGGTAATTGGGCCATGAGCTTGCAGTAGACAGAAGCACAGGAAGATTGCGCAGCAATAGCATGGCTCCGCGTGATCACAGGACCACCAGAGAGCAACAACGCATGAGGAGGAAGAAGAACAGTAACAAGGGGAGGCGCACAGATATGGAGAAGAGGAAGAGGAAGTGCAGCAACTTACTTGCGCCTGGAAGCAGAAGCTAGGGCATGGCGAGGCAGTGCTCGCGCGACCCTAACAGCTGCAAGTCCAGGGTAGGCGCCGACGTTACGCCGGCGAACCCAAACACGAACCAACATCACCGTAGCAAGCACCTGAGGCGACGACACGAGTACTGCGAGCAGCACCCGCGCCAGGTCAACCCCAGGAGCGCACCCATCGTCGGTGAGGACGAGCGCTCGCCGGAGTTCGTCGAGGCGATTCTTCCCGAGATCCAGATCGGAGGCGATTCGCCAGGAGAGGAAGAGAAGGGGAAAACTACGTGGACAGATCGATAGATCTGCACGCGGCGGTTCTAGTTCGGTAGGTGGCTACGGCGGAGGAGCACAGCGATGGCCGGAGCGAGGCGGCGGCCATGGCGGCGACGCCATCGCCAGAGCGTCGCGAGAGGTTAGGGTTAGAGGTGGACGAGAGAGAGAGAGGGCCGAGTGAGTGAGAGAGGGGTGGGCCGTTCGGCGCCACCGAGCCGCTATGGGGCAAGCCTTAGTGGGCTGTCCCATGGGCTTAGGTTATTGGGCTGGGCCCAATAAGGTCCAGGGGGGTATTTTAGTCTTTTAACATTTAATAAAAAGCCAAAACTTTACCAAATTTTAATAAATCAAATACAACTCTAAAAATCCATTAAAAAATTGGATTAATGAATGAAAAATAAACCTTAACAAGAATAAAATATGAAATGGAATTTATGAAACAAATTCAAAATTATGAATTTTCAGAATTTAAATAATAACTTGGAATTTTAAACTATTATTTCCTTGTATTTAAAAATTCAAGGAAAAATCTCAAATAAGTTCAAATACTTATTTTCAAACATTTCAAAATGAAATTCTAATATTCCAAGTCATTTCTATTGAAAAGGGTATTTTTCCAAGAAAAATACTATATCCCTTTTTATTCCAAAAACTATAAAGGTAACTCTATAATTTCAAATTATTTTTGGAATGACTAAGGAAATCATCAAGTAAAATAGTTTTACTTTGAATTGTTATACTTTGTGTGAATTACAATGATTAATACTTTCAAATCAATTGTAAATTACTGTCGAAGACATAAATCTTAAACGCAACCCTAAATTGATATAACTCAGCGGGGTAAAGGGATCCAACATAAAATAATACATCCATGATTGCATTATTTGGATTTTATAACATTGTCCTTAGGACAATGATGCTTCTCTGAGAACCCGAGGTCCAGGTTCCATCAACTGCATTGAACTGCACTATCTCGCAGTCCACAGGCAAGTTCACCCTTGCTCATGTCAACTTGAGTATTTTCTACTACTTTAATGCAAAGCTATATACTTATCATTCCTGCATCGCAAATAAAATGTTACTTTCCAACTATGAATATGACTATGTGGCTGGTAATGGAACCATGGTATGTGTTGATATGGTGGAGGTTCCATTGCAATGGGTTATATCACCCTAGGATTAATTACCAATGCCGTCCAGTGATTCTAGCGCCGTACAAATCGCGTTGACCATGAGATCTATAATGGCTCTGGGGAAGCCAGCCGTATCTTTTCCCTTCTGCACGCCAACGGATTGGTAGAGCCGGCGGGGTGTTGGAGGCACTGCCGTAGGTTGGGATAGCCTTTTAAATCCCCATCCATTAGTGATGATGGCTCTACGATCTATGAAGGATTGTCCGGAGTACACCGTGAGTAAAGCCATATTATCGGGGGAAGTCTACTGGGGGTGTACGGTTGGACAAAAGGGTGGGTTTGCAGTCGCGGAGAAGGCGGTGTGGGCTTGGATCTTTATACCTGGCCTCACACCAAAGGAAGTGTGAACGGGGGCAAGTCCCTGCGGATGGCAAAAAGGGTGAGATCTCTTGTGGGAAAAGTAACGCACCTCTGCAGAGTGTATCAAATTGTGGTTGTCACTCCTTGTTCCGGGAAGGGAACTGCGAACGCGGCAGGAAAGGAACTCCACGAAGTTCTAGTCAACCTGTGAAGACTGACGGGCATAGTTTTCATAATAAAAGCAACCTTTTGAAGAAATGATTGCAAAACATGCATTGACCTGAGATTTCCTGATCAATGGTCGTAGCTAGTGCATCAAACACTTTTTACTCTTTTAGAACTTGCTGAGTACCCCTGTACTCACTTTCTTTCGACATCCTTGCTAGACTGTGATCCGGAAGTGGAGGCCATCAACGATGGAGCACCAGAAGGAAGTTACGAGCTGGTCTACGAAGAACCTGATCTTACCGGCGGAGTGGAAGGAGTAGACTATGGGATAGTCTATGGATCAGATGACACGGAGGTGGAGGAGTAGTGACATACCCTAGCATCATAGAGCCGAGCAACGTAGAACTTACCTAAATAAGTTGTTGAGCTCTCTTTATATTTGTTATGAGTTGTAATCGTACTTAAGTAGTATCTTAGGGTGTTCTCATAGGACCTGTGAGAATACCAACTTGTTAAGACAATGTTTGTAATAAAGTATGGAGTGTTATGACCTGCAATGTTTCTGTTGTACCACTCTGAGGGATATGGAAAATTGTGAAGAAGTCCCTTCGCAAAGATCATATCAACGACTTGTATACTACAACATGCAGTGGTATGCTGGGTCACCGCAGCCATCCCCCCGACATCAGTCCCCGAAGCTAGGAATAATTGAGCAGCTTGGGGAGGAGGAAGAAGGGGGGTATAAATACCCCCTTCCAAAATCCAGCCGTTGGCACATTTCGGGGGCCGTATAATCCGGTGTAAGTGAGGGCCGGAAAATCTGCCCCCCTGGAAAATCCTGCCTCAGGGGATTTCTGGGCAAATGTCCAGCCTCCATCCAAGGGGTTACTGAGCCACATCGCCAAAAGTCCTTAGCCGATTTTGGGGGGGGGGGGGGGGGCGAATATTTTGCAAATATCCAGCCTGGAGAATATCAGCCTGCTTCTTTTTATATTGTTTTTCCACACAAAACAACCATATATATACACATATATATTCTCTGCACAATCTCATCAAACATTAGAGTATCACATATATTGTCATGAAACATTCAAAACATAAACGGAGAGATGTTCTTTCAACTAACCACTCGCGGGAGGTTTTATCATGACCCCCATCACCCATTACCTTTTCTCGAGTCTGTTGAAAAGGGGGCCACAACCTTGGTTTTATTTTCCTATGCCATGTATGCCATGCTTTAATTACTGTTGCCTTCAGGTGTTTACCTCATGTTGCCTTCGGGTGTTTACTTCCTGTTGCCTACGGGTGTTTATATTATGTATTGTACATTGCAGGACGTTTAGCAAAGCGTGTGGTTTTCACGCCTAGCCGCCGGCGCAAACCCTGAGTCCGCCTCGGAGTTCGGCCGATTTTTTTCACGGGTTGCTTAGTGGGGTGCCCCCTAGAGTTTCTTGCAGAACTAGGAACGGTCTTATCGTGATATCTTTCCTTCGTCTGGTTGGAGGATAGAGCGTGCGTGTATGGGAACAGTAGTGCACCCCTGTAGGGTAAATCTTTTCGGAAAGCTGTGTCCGCGATTATGGACGACTTGGAGCTGTTTTAACTCGATCATAGAACAACTTACACCTAATAGCCATTGTTAATAAACCTGCTAATAACTTGCGTAGTAAGTTAGCATTACTTCAACGGTTACAAAATAAAATTGTCAAATGTGTGTGTGCCTTTGCTAGTACTTCTTCGCGAAGGGGGATCACATCGGCAGGGGATTGTTTGCACAATATAGAACTGTTAGCTTATGCGCTCTCTCATCTTCTCTGATAGACGATTGTTGTAGCATGTCTCTATAAGTTAGTTCCTGCTTTGCTGCCGCTAAACTCCACATATAGCCGGGCAAAGTTTATACAGCCCACCGGTGAGCACAGTCGGTCTAGTCTCGCAAGTACGTTCCATCGATACTTACGCTCGTTTTTCTTTCTCTTTTTCCGGAAACCGTTGTTCGACAAACATGTACGGCAGATGTTGATCAGTACGCTAGAGGATACTTCATTGAGTTCACGGACGACGACCTCGTCGAGTAGCAGGATCACTCCTAGGCAGTAGCATGTGGCTTGTTGGTTATGGACCCGTCTGGTTATTTATGGACTCTTAGTTCGATTTGGATCTTGTCTGTACCCAGACTTTTTTCTTCAGCTATGTATGATGTACTGCTGGGACATGTTGTCTGTTGAGTGTCATTTGGATCTTGCTCAGTAGAGCTTTGCTATATAAACATTATTTCCATATTTTATGTCGTAGTTGTTTATGCTGTGATATTATCTCGGTATTCCACCCTTGTACCCTGTGCACCATGCGTGTATGTTTGAAGTGCACAGAAAGGTGAAGCACCCAAGCCTAGGAAACTAACCGTGAGCCTATGAGGTCGGTGTTGCGTGTATGAGCGTGTCGAGCTTTGCTTGGCCTACCCATAAGCTTGGGAATGTGAGGCGACCTGGCGGTCCCTTGTAGTGACCTCATACACAGAAACCCCCTCATACCTGCGCGCTCTTGGTTTCTCTACTCTTGGGGCTTACAATTGAGCATTGTCTCATCCTCTCTTTGGTTGTTTCGAGTCGCCACCACTGCATGTCGAGGACTATGTTGTCGTTGTGGTGACCTTGATCTGCGGTTTCCTACTTGCCTTGGACTGTTACGACGTGTAGATCTTGCGGGTTCCGGGGCAATCTCTCTGCCAGCTATCGCTGCCCCCATAACACCGATACCCGTCATTGCAGTTTGATAGAAAGATGCATGGGGATCACTAGGAGGTGGCCTGGTTGCCATCATATATGCATGTGTTGCCATGTAAGCTGCTTCTCGCGTCTTTGGTGTTATATTTCCTCTCGAATATATCAACAAGAAGGATGTGTCGAGATCTTGGACCAAATGCTTTCCTCGCTGATCTTCGGGTATGTGTGCCATTCGAGATCGTGTTCTTCCTCCAGGTGCCCTGTTGTTGTTTGCTGAATTCCTCGAGTGTGCACTCAGGTTGGCCCGACGTTCGCTGGATGCGTCAGCTCCAGCCTTTCTTGCGTCTAACTTATCTTGCATTTTCTCCAATTCGCGTCTTGTGCGACTGAGTTTATATTGATATGCCATAAGCTCTGCTGCTGCTACTTGCATCGTCATTGGTTCTGCATCGCTTATTGCCCTTGCAGCTCTGTCCCATGCAGCTTGGGGGAGTTGCACTTGCTCTCTTGGTTCACGTCCTTGATATTTACTTCCTGGTCCTCTGGTGAGATCCGAGGGATCGACGAAGGGATTTCCCAACGAGTCAAAAGCCTCTGACTACGCATCTTCGTCTGTTTGGCGACCCGACACTGTGATCACGCATATATGGTGATGGCTGGAGTCTGCCTATCCTCGAACTCGTGGTTCCGAGTCACCGAGTTTCCTCCCTGCGGTGCCGAGTATGGCATCTGTATGTCACAAACGGGATAGGTGACACCATCATATAGATCGGTGAGGACCTCCTCGTTGTCGATGAAGTGTTTGTTGCTGAAGTCGAAGTTGATGAAGTTGTCGGAGTCGTTGCTCCACAATGGGTTGTTTTCGACGGTTGACCCGAAATTTAACCCGCCGAATAGATCGACGAGTTTACCGCTCTCAGCGGGCTTGGTGATGCATGGCGGCGATGTCTCCTCATCACCCGAATCGTTTGATCATGTAGACGATCCGGAAGACTCCTGGCTGGCCGCTGACGGTCCCAAATAAATTGGGGCCGAAAAACAGTGTGCTCCTTCTCTCCCGACGAGAAAGCGAAAGCTTCCGAACGTCATGTCTATCGCTTCTCCCAGATTAGCGTGTGCAGACAAACAAGCGGGAGGGTGAGGAACAAAATCGATAGGGCCAGATTGGATCTATTTACCTCCTTCCATCGCGTTGCTTGCTGCCGACGATGATGATGATGTCATCGAGATCAGGACCTTGCTGCCTCAAATCCCCACGGTCGGCGCCAATTGACGAGGGTTTAGTTCGTCAATGCCTACGGATCGTAGACTTAGGGTTTCTTGGAATATGAGGGCAAGTAGATCTCGAAAGTTGTTGATGCGGCCTAAGGCCACGTGGGTTGCCCGATCTCACGAATTGACCGAGGAAAACGCGGGGGAGAGGAAGAACACGAAGAACACGGCGAAGAACATGATGAACACACGCGAACGCACGCAACACAACCCGATACAATTCCGGTTTACTCCCGATAGCCCGAACCACTATCCCGATAGAATCTCTCAAGGGAGAGACACATGGTAGAATCCCCGAGAGGAAGATCGGTATACGATCGGTGGAATCACACGAGTGAGAGACCGGTGGTAGAATCACAAGTGTGAGAGACTAATCATATAAGGAGTGCCTTGTACAATAGATTTTGATAATCTAAGGAGGGGGTTACCCTAATCCCAAAGGGATGGTGGAGACATGAGCCTAATTCTCTCAAGTTCATTCCTAACCTAATGAAGGGGGAGGTGGGGGCCTATATATAGGGAGCCACTAAGGAGGGGTAGTTTAGGCATACAAAGAGCATAGTGGGGTGGTTTATATTATGAGCTTCGCAGTGGGAACGGCGGTGTCAGCGTAGGCATGGCGACAGTGTCGTCTTCCTCCGGCGTCGAGCAGGGTGTCAGTGTCGGCCACTCCATGGCGGTGGTGCCAGCCTTCCTAGACGCGTCTCCTTCTTCCGTCTCCTCTTCCATGCTTTCGTGACGTCGGACTTGAGCGTAGTTCTTGATGATGACCATGATGCGGATAAGACCGAAGGTCGCCCCGTATCAGTTGTCAAACGAACAAAGGCGCCTAACTCGAAAGTTTACAGTAATTGGTGGGTTGATGAATAATCGATCCCTCTTTCGGCTCTTGGCCTCGCCTTTATATAGGAGGCGAAGCCAAGGCTTTCTGTGTCGTACAAGAAGTCATACATCGGGTCGGTTTGGACCTTTCCATATACTATTACATATATTTCCTATATTGACTAAGTCTCTTCAAGCCGCACGTTCTGATATTCGTGAGCCTTCGATTCTTCAGGTCCAGGGGCCTTGATCTCCTTCGACACTAAAAATATAAACCAGAGACATATATATGACATGTCCATTAGGCATAGCTATGTTAGTAGCCCCCGAGATTTTATTTGAGTCGTAGAATTGAGTAAAATCTCCATCCTTCATCTACTGTCACATCGCAATATCGCCATATATGCCACCGATGCCGTTAGATTAGCACAACATGTAGTTCCATCGTCGTAGTGTTATTTTCAGGCAGAAGGGGCAAACAGAGGAGTCGTGGCTCTAATAACGCTTCGGCTACCCTTAATCGTCTCCGGGTAATTGACGTGGAACAAATATCGTGTGGTTGCAACACTTTTGACTCCGGTGTCGCCGCTGCCTCATACTTGTAGATATACCATGTAGTTCCATAGTTTTAGTTTCTTTGAAACGAAGGAGAAAGAGAGAAATCGAGATTCCTAATAACACCTCGACAACCCAAGATCGTTTCAGGGTAACGTGGAACAAATAACGTTTGTGATTTTCCAAAACAACAAGTTTGGGGTTTTGACAATTCTGTCTCAATTTTGATCCTTCTCCACGCCTCTACTGTCACATCACAATATCACCATTCTTGGTGTTAACATTTATTCTCACACCATTCTTTCTGGTCGTCGTCCCTCTTTCCTCTCTATTTTTTTTTCCTTTGAGGAGGTGACTTTTGTTCTTTATTTTAAATTTGACTATTCTTCTCTATAACACAACGAGAGAGATGTATACTTCATTGAATAGCTTCGAACGAAGGACCATGCACTCTTGGTTTCTTAAGAATCAACATGTAGTTGGATGGTTAGGAGGACAGTAGCACCCGTAGCTCACCAGGGACCAAATCTTATGTTTGACTATTTGGTGTCTCATAAAGACGAAATATTCTTTCAGTGGGAGGCAACGTTCCCGTCAATAGTGAGACGCCTGTGGTTACTTCGTCAATCCCAAGACTTGCTGGATGAGTGTATCAGTTTTGTATGTGCTCATAGGGATGAGATGTATTTCCATCCATAGGGATGAGTGTATGTAGATATTTAGGAATGTTTTCGAGAGAGAAAACCTTGGTGTCTTGAAGATAGAGGAAAAAGAACTCTTGTTCATCTAGTCTGTTATTGTAACTTTTGATTTCAACCTTTTAAAACCTTAATGAAAGAAGATGGGGCTGGCTGGCTACTAGCTAGCTAGGTCTCGTTTTCAACCCTCGCTCGCTCGCCCGGCCCGCACCTTTCCTCTCTTCCTCCTCACCGCATTCGCATCTCCGGATCCCCTCCCCCGCCGCGCCGCCATTCCCGCCGCCTCGATCTCGCCCCTCCTGATTCAACGAGGAATGCCGCTAGGACGCGAGCTGCCACGCGGCTAATCTCCTCTCACGCCGCTGGGAGCCCTCTCTCTCTCGCCGACCTAGAGGGATCCCGTCGCGGCTGCACCACCCCCTCGTCCCCATCTCCCCTGGTAGTAGAGCCACCACCAGCATCCCCGTTCTTCTAGGGTTTGCTCGGGGGACGCCCTCCCCGATCTCCTCGTCCCCGCTCGCCTCTTCCTCCTCACGCTCGCCCGCCCGCCCGCTTCGTCTGGCCCCACGGCGGCAAGAGGGTCTTCGTCACCGGCAACTTCACCAGGTTCGCTGTTTATCCCTCCCCCATCCCGACCTATCATACCCCCTCTGATTACTGACTGCCATTCTACCTGCTAAGTTGGACAGAACTTGTCTACCATGGCAAAATAAAACGCAAGACATCAGTCAAAATCATGAATCGAGCGCAAATTGTAACAGTCCAAAAAAACCCCACTCCCCCCCGCCTGATGCACCTGACGCTAGTCACACTAGTGTGATCGGGAAAAAGGTATTAGAGCTAACACTTACCCCAGCGACAGTGAGAGACACACTTTGATGAATCATTCCGGGGTAGGGTGTTTGGGCAGAAGCGTATGATGTGGGGGGCGTCATACTAACCTAATGAGAACTCAAAGCAGGTAGAGACCTAGCTGCAACAGATAGAGACTGTGCACCGGCATGCCCACAATCTGCGGAGGGCAGTGGGGTTTAAACTAATCCCTGGATAACAAAAGGCCCATACCTCAAAAAACCAGTGGCCTGCAGTGCGGGCGGTGGGATCGAGCCAGCGGGAAAGCGACGTCCTGGTGAGATGGAACGGGAACGTCGCCGATGACGCGCGTGAGCGGCGGAGAAAGGGGGTGGCGGAGGGGACGGGACTGAGACGCGGGCGGAGCTACGACACGGCGGCAGCTCTAGGCTAGGGTACAGATTTTACAGGATTCGGGAATGAGCGATGGGGAACGAGTGTTCGGTTTTCTTTTTCTTCTTCTTTCTTTTCGTTATTCGGTGACCGATAGCCACGTCCTCCAAACTTTCCCCAAAGTTCCTCCTTCATTTCTCTCGTCGCGCCTCCTTTCGTCCTCTCGCCACGTTCCAATGTCATCCTCACGCAAGAGTATCCTCGCCGCGAACGACTTCGAACGCGGCAGCCTCACGGTGTCGGAGGCGTGGTCGATGTACCACGCGCGGTACCCCGTCCCGCCGGACATGCGCCTGCCAAGCAGCGGCGGCTGGAGGCTGGCCGTCAAAGGGATCGGCGCCCCGCCGCCGACGCCGGGCACCGATCGTTGGAGGGAGGCGATTAGAGCC
The DNA here is from genome assembly GCF_019359855.2 of Lolium perenne. Classification (NCBI taxonomy): domain Eukaryota; kingdom Viridiplantae; phylum Streptophyta; class Magnoliopsida; order Poales; family Poaceae; genus Lolium; species Lolium perenne. The sequence goes on from NC_067247.2 coordinate 68,920,002, forward strand.
CAGCGCGCGCGCCTCAGAGCCGAGGAGAGGGCCGATCCCACCTAGGCCACCACCGGACTGGTGGGCGAACTTCTTCCAGGCGCATTACAACGCCAACATGAACAGCACCGACGGCCTCGTCGGCCGGAGGAACACGTGGAACAAGGAGGGGCGCGTCCGTTTCTGGGGTGTTCCCGTGCGCACCCTCCCGAACATCGTCGACGGCATCCACAACGGCGCTCCAAGGCTGGAGATGCCACCTTCCCCGCCACCATCTCCTCGGGCTTCGGCGCGCTGGCAGCCGAGGAGGACGTACTCGTCCTCCTCGAACTCTTCTTCCTCGGGGATGGCGCGGTCGATGCCTTCTTCCCGTGCGCTCGATTCATGATTTTGACTAATGTCTTGCGTTTTATTCTGCCATGGTAGACAAGGTCTGTCCAACTTAGCAGGCTGAATTGTTGCTCAAGAGTAGTTTACTTGTAGGCGATGTTCTAATGTGTGGCAACGAGACATGGACCATGCTATTGTTTTGGATCATCTACTCTACTGTCATGCTTAGCAAGTGTAGGCGTTTCAAGTGCCAAGTCTAATTTGTTTTGTTCTAGTAGGTGATCAAGTTTCTGATTACCTTTGGCCCTTCGGAAATCAATTGATTGCCCACTACTGAGAATTTCGAGCACATTCGACGACAAATCCTCATTCCTATGAAATGTCACTGCTTAGTAGATTTTTCTACAAGCGGCCTCCCGATGGATTACTGGAGTTCATTGACAGGATCTACGGTAAGCTTGTGAAGGATTATTGGTTTGTTCATTTTTACACTGGTGACCTCATTTGTTTATTTTCTATACCAATTGATTTTGTACCTCGCCATGTTGTGCAGTTTTTGATTCATGCTTCTGCACTGAAGTTTTGCCGCATGGAATGTACCCTGTCTATTTGAATGGGATCATTACAGAGTTGCATGAAGAACACACAGAGTCTTCTTTTCTGGCGATTAACTTCAGAGATGGGGATAAGAGAAGCCAGCTTGCTGATATCCTACATGAATACGAAATTCCAGTAATTGACTACCCGCGTCATTTTGAAGGCTGCCCAGTGCTCCCTCTATCTCTTATCCACCATTTCCTTCGTGTCTGTGAACACTGGCTATCTACTGGGAACAGCCAAAATATTATACTGCTCCACTGTGAGAGAGGGGGCTGGCCATCATTGGCATTTCTGTTATCTTGTTTCCTTATTTTCAAGAAGTTGCACGGCGCAGAACATAAAACTCTAGACATTGTTTATCGTGAGGCGCCTAAAGGGTTCCTGCAGCTTTTTTCTGCACTCAACCCAATGCCCTCTCAGCTCCGATATATGCAATATGTAGCCAGAAGAAACATTTCTCCAGAGTGGCCTCCATTGGAGCGGGCACTCTCTTTGGATTGTCTGATTCTCCGAGCCATTCCAAATTTCGATTCTGATAATGGATGCAGGCCATTGGTCCGCATTTTCGGTCGAAATCTTCTTGGCAAGAATGCTAGCATGACCGACATGATTTTTTCAATGCCTAAGAAGAAGTCCTTGCGCCACTATCGGCAGGTATGTGATAAATGTAATTGAATGCAATCTTGATTTCTTTTTTGATCTTGCATTAATCTGCATTGTTTTCATGCAGGAGGACTGTGACGTGATAAAAATTGATATCCAGTGTCCGGTCCAGGGAGATGTTGTTCTGGAGTGTGTGCATCTTGATCTTGATCCAGAAAAGGAAGTTATGATGTTCCGGATAATGTTCAATACTGCTTTTATTCGTTCAAATGTACTGATGCTGAATAGTGATGATGTTGATATACTATGGGGTTCAAAAGATCGATACCCGAGGAGTTTTAGAGCAGAGGTAAGAGCGATGCACCTACTCTTTGAAATTTTCTAGGGTAAGAAATCAATTACTGATGCATATTTGGAAGTACAGGTGCTGTTTTGTGAAATTGGAGGCATCTCTCCTCCAAGGGCTCCAACAGCAACATTGAATGGTGATATGAAAGGTGGTTTACCAATTGAAGCCTTTTCAGCTGTTCAAGAACTCTTCAATGGCGTTGAATGGATGGAAAGCAGTGACAATGCTGCCTTTTGGTTGCTCAAAGAATTCTCAGCAAACTCGCTCCAAGATAAATTTCAAAAACTAATACTGAGCGACATGAAAGAGCTCTCAAAGTTCCAAGCTAAAGTTGGTCTGCAGATGCCACTGATGTCCCCACTAGATTCTGATGAAGAAAAATATTCCGTGGCTTCTGATTCTGTTTCTTCAACTGATTATGAGAAGGATCGTGCTCTAACCACTGAAGATTCTGAATCTATCGGTACATTGATCGTGCTCTTACTCAAGTCATTTTCCATGTTAACCTTTATTGCTGTGTTCAATAATTTGTGCAATGCGCTTTAAGAACACTTGCTTCTGTTTCTGTGCTTGATGATGCTCCCTGTTATCTCTTTTTTTCTTGAGCACGTGCCTAATTGCTCCACATTCTCTCTCTGGTATCTTTATTAGAGTCTGATTCATAACCATCACAATTTGTGCAGCTACTTCCTCAGTGAACGCTTCATCTCCATCTCCTCCACGTGGCCGATCTTCTAGCCTTTCAACTGAACAAAGCCTGCTGCCAGCAGAATTACAGCAGGAGTTACCAAGTACCAGGCAGCTGCCGCAATCATCAGCAGAAAATGGAGATAAACGTGTAATATCTGCACTGGTGCCACCACCAGCCACCGCAAATGGAAGCGAACCTGTTTTCTTGGCACCGCCGCCGTCACCACCACCACCACCACCACCACCACCACCACCACCACCAAGTGGCAGCAAACCTGTTTTCTCGCCACCGCCGCCGCCGCCACCACCGCCACCACCAAGTGGCAGCAAACCTGCTTTCTCACCGTCGCCGCCACCACCGCCACCACCACCGCCACCACCAAGTGGCAGCAAACCTGCTTTCTCACCGCCGCCGCCACCACCACCACTACCTCAGAGTAGCAACTTATCTTCTCCACAGCTTCCACCTGCTCCACCTCCGCCACCCCTACCAAATTCTCGAACAGGAACACTTATATCTGCACCGGCACCGCAGCCACAGCAAAATGTTCTTTTTCATCCAGTACCACCACCTCCATCCCAAGCTAACGGAATAGCTAAGAAATGCCCTCCGCCTCCTCCACCCCCACCCCGCCCCCCTCCCTCTTCTAACAGAGCACCTACAACTGCTGCTGGCACTCTGTCCAAAGGACCACCTCCTCCACCCCCACCTCCACCTCCACCTGGTGCTCATTGCCCACCGCCACCTCCACCTCCACCTGGTGCTCATTGCCCACCGCCACCTCCACCTCCACCTCCACCGTTGCCAGCAGGCGCTATTCAAAGAACTCCAGCGCCACCACCTCCTCCCCTGATGACAGGGAAGAAAGCTCCTGCACCGCCACCCCCACCACCTCAAGCACCAAAACCTCCTGAAACTGTACCCCCTCCAAGCTCAAAGATCTCAAACGCACCTGCACCACCCCCATTATTGGGAAGGGGAAGAGCAGCAACTGGATCAGGAAAAGGTCGTGGCATTGGATTGGCGCATCAAAGTAACCCCCCAAAGAAAGCTTCCTTAAAGCCTTTGCACTGGGTGAAAGTTACACGCGCAATGCAAGGAAGTCTCTGGGCGGATGCACAGAATCAAGGAAGTCAGGCTAGGTAACTGATATGCTGTTAATTTTTAATGATTTAATTAATTTTTGATGTTTTTACATCATTGATACCGCTAGGTGATACAAAAATATGGCAGTCATTGTTTATGGACTATCATGCTGCTTTCCCCCCTAACTATATGAACTTGATTGGTGCATCTGTTCTCTCATGCTAAATTTTGTTATTTAAACCTTGGTCTGGAATTCCTTTTCCTTGTTTAACATGTGGACAGTCTCTGCATTGAAACTTTATTTACTCGTGCACTATTTTGCAGGGCTCCTGACATTGATTTATCTGAGTTGGAGACCTTGTTCTCCACTGCTGTTGCAACCAATGCAAGTGAGAAAGGAGGAACAAAGCGTGCCTCAGCTGTTAGCAAGCCAGAAATTGTTCACCTGGTATGGAAACTTTCACTTTCTTAATGTACTGATTTGCTGTAGAGTACTCGGAAGTTTTTGCCCTTTCATTCTTGTGCTTTTACCTTAAACACTTGAATTCTCTCAAAGTTGTTTCAGTAACCTTGTTATTTGTTTTTTCATGATATGTTATTGAGCTCCGAGTCTCGGATTTGTCAAACCATTCTTCTTCATTAGAACCATTGCATGATAATACGATTTACATGATTACTGCTCTTTTTTAAGTCTATCTATCTATATATTTATTTTTTCCTTGCATGTGCTCAACTGAGTGACATTGCATCTGTGTGTTGTATTATCCATTTAAAGTTTGAAAATATGGTTTTCATATGTACGGTACTCTATGCTGCAATCAATTTCCTTATAAAGTGTCATTTAAATAGTTTTTCTTTCTTATTCTCGCCAGTATACTGGTTTCACGTTTTGACATCTTCAGTCATTTGCAGTCAACATAATTCTATTCTTTATATGTTAATAGACTAGCATGGTGATTATTCTGTCAGGTGATGAACTAATTGTTCCTGCTACTTGTATTACAGGTTGATATGAGAAGAGCAAATAATTGTGAGATCATGCTTACGAAAATCAAAATGCCCCTTCCTGATATGATTGTGAGTATCCTTTGTAGGTTAACTACTCTGTGACAAAAAAAGGAGGCACGTTGATTTTTTTCCTGTGGAATAGTTTCTGAATATCTAAAGCATGTATTCATATTATTTTGCATTTTTTTCCGTTCTGCTCTTTATATGTTAATAGATTCTGTGGCGTACACATGTTTTGCTAACATCTTCCACACACTAAGCATGAAAAATTCTTAAAAGCACAAAATTAGATGCTATAACTCGTATTGTTTAATCTCCACGCATACAGTGTTATAACCTTTGGGCTGCCTAAGACTACAGAATCTTTTTACACTCTTCTGGTAAAGTAAAACCACTGTATATGATTATTGTATGTGCAAGTTACTGATGATCTGTGTTGGATTTCTCGATCCTTGTTTTTTATCTTCTAGGCAATTTATCACTTTGATGACACTATTATTCTACTCAAATGATGCTGTTAACAACTGTCTGTCAGCCTGCTACTTTGTTATGTGCTCCTATGTAATTTTCTTCTGTAAATGGTTGTTCTCGCAGAGGGCGATCTTGGCTTTAGATACTTCTGTTCTTGATAATGACCAAGTGGAGAATCTCATTAAGTTTTGCCCTACAAATGAAGAAATCGAGATGTTGAAGGTACTTCTGAATTATGATAGCTATTTTTGCATTTCATGATATGTAAATTAGACTTTGAGTTAGCATCTCATGCTGTTTTGTTCTAAATTGTTATTGTTTTTGTCCGTGCGCTCAGAACTATAACGGCAACAAAGAAATGCTTGGAAAATGTGAACAGGTTTGTTTAATATTTTGGTTGCATATATAGTGCTCCATTTTGAATATTGATGGAAGCATAAACTCTGCTGCAGTTTTTCCTGGAGCTAATGAAAGTTCCCCGCGTGGAGTCCAAACTAAGAGTTTTTGCTTTCAGAATTGCATTCACGACACAGGTCCGCTGTCCTCCTTCCAGTTAATTTACTGGGATTATCTCAGTTTCTCTATGAATTGCAGTTTGTAATTGTGATGTCTTACCTTTTGTCAGACGGATGAGCTAAGAACTAATTTAACCACCATAAATGATGCAACAAAAGAGGTGCAACATCGTATATCTCATCTTGGGTAAATTTTGTACATATATATTCTCATACACTGACTTGTCTTAATTTTTCACTTCATGCAGGTGAAAGAGTCTCTGAAGTTACGGCAGATAATGCAGACCATTCTCACATTAGGGAATGCATTGAATCAAGGAACAGCTCGAGGTATCAAATGATTGTAGAAAATTAGCATTTGTCTGATAGTTTGTCTGATATGGTGATGGGTTGAACAGGTTCTGCTGTTGGCTTCAGATTAGACAGTCTTCTTAAACTATCGGATACTCGAGCTAGGAACAATAAGATGACACTAATGCATTATTTATGCAAGGTATGCGCTTGGTGTAAAGTGTTAATTAACTTAATAGTTTTGTATACTAAAATTCCCTGATCAATCTTCATTGCTGGCCATACCTCGCAATAATTCAATGCTGGTTTGGATTTAATATCTTACTGCAGTCAGTGAACTGTGCCACTTCTGATGGACTTATGGTACATAATCATGTTGTCCTAGTGCAGAACAGTAATTTACCTGAGCCCTTAGTGTTGAGAATCATGTATAGGAAGAGAGACCACTTTTCAATCTAAACTGTGTCAGAAAGTCATTTTCAACCCTGAACACTAAAATTGAAGAATTGCAACCCTGAACCATTGAAATACACGATGGCTTTTGGTGCCGATTGCTGTAGTGTGCTTGATATTATCTTCCACGGGTCAGCTCTGGGTTTGTTCGCTCAGATCAAGCAAACAATTATAGGGTGCTCTGAAGGCCAATTATCAGTCTGTCACCAGGATATGTTTCAACCTGGTGGCTTGCCTTCTTCATTATTGGTGAATTACTGGTTTGTTGAGGGAGCATCTGATTGGTTCAGTTTTTCTCAAAAGCAGACCCATCTGATATTTGATCCGAGCTTAGAATTAGAACAAGTCTGCTTCAGGCACCTCAATACCTTTCCTGGATATTTAATCTTGAGCTGCCTTCATTTGAGAATAATACCCTATATAAATTACAATCCCAGGTTAGGTAGGTGAGAGGTCGATGGCGTAGATGGTAATTGATAGCTTCCACAGGAGATGTTAGTTGGATGTGAACTATTGTTGTATAGATGCAATTAATGGTATGATTGCAGATAGGTAAGCATGTGAATGATATTATGAACTGTTGATGCATATGCCACCTAGGTTCACTTACATGTTTTGAGGCGCTCTCATGCACTATTTTTCAAGTTAGCTGTGTACGAGGAATAGATGCACTACTTGAGTCTTGGTTTGAATGTGATCAGTTTGGTAGGCCTCATAATGTGATGCTTGGGCCGTTTAATACTATAAGCACATTTTAAGAATTCCGTCAGCTCTCAGTAGCTATTGCAAGCTTGTTGAACTTAGCTTATCTTTCTTTATTACATGCTAGCTTCTCGCTGAAAAGTTGCCTGAGCTTCTTGATTTTGACAAAGACTTGATTCATCTGGAAGCAGCTTCTAAGGTAATGCAGATGGATTGATCTGTTAATAGCAATTCTGGGTGATCATCGAGCTACTCACCAAAGATGTTTCTCTGTGATTGCATTTGTTAATCCCCCCCAGATCCAGTTGAAGTTGCTTGCTGAAGAAATGCAAGCAATAAACAAAGGTCTTGAGAAGGTCGAGCAAGAATTAGCTGCTTCAGTGAATGATGGTGCAATATCTATTGGCTTCCGTAAGGTAAGAATACCTTTTGTCTACTTTTCACAGTTGTTGGATGTTGGGCATATTTGTTCTGTTTACGATTAGTCCACTGCTTAAGGAGCTTATAATTTTACTCATTCAGGACAAGAAATGGCATATATAACTTAAACAGACCAAATTATTGAATTAGCTGCCCCCTGATATTCATTGAGGACTTACTATGTTTTAGTTTTTCTCTGATTTGTAATTTTACATACTATAGTAGACAGCAGGATAAGTGCATACTTTTTAGTACCATTCATTAATCACTTGTATAACGGAATGTAAATAAGTACACAGCCTGACATGCATTTGCACCTTTTCTTTCACAAATGTATTGCTCAGAACAATCATGAATGTACAAGAGTAGATTGACTTACGGAAATATTCTGCTACCTACCGAACACAATTGTTACACCATTTGGGAAACCGTCGGCGTGCACTTTTGTGATCCAGCACAGCAATAACGCCGTGTACAGTCCGAACTCTGGACTCGATAGGAGTAGTGATGTTGCGGGACCCTTAACTCTAAAGCAAGAATACCTGCTGAGACTTTGCAAGTGAGCAAAACAAATGGTGATTCTTTTACGAGTGAACTAAGATCAGTTGCTTTTACAGGCATTGAAAAGCTTTCTTGACTCAGCAGAAGCTGTGGTTAGGTCCCTCATTTCCTTGTATGCAGAAGTGGTGAGGCCCTGCTCTGAAGTTATATTTTTTTGTTCGCGCCTTGTGTTTGTGAAAGATTTCAATTACATCTGTTTTGCAGGGAAGAAATGCTGATTCCCTAGCTCAGTATTTTGGTGAAGATCCAGCCCGCTGCCCTTTTGAGCAAGGTTTTGTGTGACCTTTATAAAATTTTGCAGCTTTACTAGGCCATTGTTCTCTTAATTATATGCACAGATGTAACTCATCCGATGACGAAGTTTTTGATTGCACTAGCACAGTTAAAAAAACTTCAAAATGTTATCTCTTGCCCCTTGAGGAAGTTTCGCTCCAAACAGTCATTTACCGGAATATATATTTATTGGGAATGATCTATCAAGTGGCATTTTCTTTCATTTTAGTTCCATTACGAGTTGAATCTATTGTTTGACTGATATGAACTCAGTTTTTTTTAGCATAGCTGTATTTACTTGGGGATCTTTCCTTGATGATTTCTTGCTCTTTCTATTTTCAGTTACATCGATTTTGGTTATATTTGTGAATATGTTCAAGAAATCACGTGATGAAAATACTCGAAATGCGGAAGCTGAAAAAAAGAAATTGGAAAAGGCGGCCATAAAATGATTGGAGTGAGGATATATCTACGCCAATATTCCATCACCGTGCGGTCGGACCATGTTTGGTCCCACTGAACAGCTGCAGCAGAATCGACGTGCAGGCTGCTTTTTGATGCTCAATACAGTATATATGCAGAGGTGTAATGTCAGAAGGCTCGCTGGGTGAGCATCATCCACTAAAATGGTAATGTCTTTAACTGCATTCCCTGTTTGAGCTATTATTAGGTTGGATGTTCACCAGTAATCAAGTAGTAGTGTTATACTACCGATATGGTGACTGGTCCGAATGAACTTTGTGTTCCAGAAATCATGTATCTTGATAAATAGCTATTCTGATAAATAGTTACTGGTTTCAGTTTTCATGCTTATTTTCTTAATAAAAATATATGCAGGTTGCTCTCAGATTACAAGCTATGGAACTTTTTGTGATAAGTCACCAGCAGGGATGAGAGGTCTTCATGCCGCTGTAGTGTTGTTGTACATATAGCAGTTGCCGATATATAGCTGTCTTGTATGTACATAAAGTTAGCGCAAGTGGAAACAAAAGCAAAATGCATCGTTGTAAAATTCTCTTGTATTATCAACAGCCCCATTTTCTCATACAATGTACTGTGCATTTAGGCAATTCTTGTACCCTCCTGAGGGTGGTTTCTGGTGAAATAGGGTTCAATTTATCAATAAAAAATATCTAGAAAATGTTTACCAATACTTGATTTTACTCTACTCACCGATATAACACTCGGTAAGGCACCTGAGTTGCAACTGAGATGGTTCAAGGAAACACGCAGAGAAGGCCTTGGAGACCAGAGTGGATGCAATTACAACATTCTATTGCAAACATGGTACATTTTCCTTAGGTACTACTTCAGACTAACGTGGTATGTTTATTTGATTATTTGTTCATTCATTCACCAAATAACTATTTCTTTTGGACAGGCCCATCCAGTCAGACTCGACAGCCATTTCCTGACGTTCTGCTATTCATGTCCGTGACATGCCGAGGAAGGTGAAGATGAACCGGACGTAGTCGTATCGGTGCGGTAGAGGTGGCGCATCATGGCGATCTTCTGCTCGTCCCAGAAAAATTTGAAGCAAATTTGAAGCGTGGCCTCTGATGTTGCCCTTTTCAAGTCTCGGAGCTCCTGAAAAATCAAAAATACTAATAGAAGGTGTTTTCTGCTATACAGAGTTAATATTAGAGGAGAGGAGATTGTTTAGAAAATCCCAAAAACAATATAAAACATGGAAATAATATTATATAAGATGTAAATATGTGAGAATATGTATGAATGAGTTTTAAAGTTCATGTATGCATTTTACATGCATCAACATCCCCATGCTAAATCCATGCTCGTCCTCGAGCATATATGTGATAAAACTAACATGGAATTTAGAGTTTATTGCATTGCTTTTATATCAATATCATGCAAAGTTTCATTAAGCATTTTGGTGTATCAATGGAACTGGAAGGTAAAGGGAGACCCCCACTTAGATGAAGAGAAGGAAGCATGTTCAGCTGGCCCGGTGCAAGCTGTGGCACCGGCTGGCTCGGCAACCACCGGCTGTGGCACCAGTGCTAGCCGGGCAAATTCCAGGGAGCTTGCTCAGCTGGCCCGGTGCCTGGTGACATAGGCATCCCAAATGGGCCTGCCGAAGATGGTACCCGGGGTTTACTGGAGGCCCAATACCCGAAGAATAAGAAGATTCGGGAGCCCAAGATTTACTAAGGAAAGATAGAGTTGTAATAGGAAGTGTTGTTTGTAATCTGGCGGGACGAGTTAGAAACCGTCCCGGACTCTGTAAACTTGTATAGCACGAATCCCTCGGCTTCACCTCATATATAAGGGGGAGTCGAGGGACAAAAGAAAAAACCCGAATCATTGTCTGCAAATCCTAGTTTTCACAATCGTCGAGTACTTTTCGGCTGAAACCTTCGAGATCTACTTACCCTCTACTTCTAACTAAACCCTAGCCTACAATCCATAGGCATTGACAAGTTAATCCCTTGTCAATTGGCGCCGTCTGTGGGAATTAGAGGCGTAAGGAGCTGATCTCGATGGCACGCTCAAGATCTTCGACATCGTCAACCGCAAGCAACACAATGGATCGAGGTAAACAGATCGCTACTGGTCTTGTCGATTTTGTTCCTCACCCACCCTCCCGTTTGGATGCATATGCGTATCTGGCGGAGCCCATGGAGATGACGTTCGGAAGGTTCCACTTTCGCGTCGAGAAGGAAGGATCGTATCGTGTCGAAATTCCGATTTCGTCGGGATCATCAGTGGCCGATTCCGATTTTTCAAGCTATGCATCGTCAAACGAGTCAGGAGAAGAAGAAACCTCGGCTACACGCTACGTCAGTATCAGAGCAAGAGAGAAACTCGCCAAGATCTTCAACGACATATCGTTTGAGTCATCTGCGGACTCGTATATAAGCGATGGCTCAAGCGATGTCGACGATCATGACTTCATCGACAAATCTCTCACGGTGGGCAAGGTCTTCATCAATCTCAACGATGATGTCACCAAACCCAACATAGATCCGAGTACAAGGTATCATCAGATTTACGCCATTGAAGGTCAAGAGGAGACATTCGAGGCTTTCGACGGTTTGGGAAATCCATACGTCGATCCCTCCAATCTGCGACAAGGCTTGGGCAACAAATACGTCGGGCCAGAGCCGCGAGATAGAGTTCAACTTTCACAAGCAGCGTGGGACAGAGCTGCGAGAGCTATGAACGGCACAGAACCAATGGCTACCACAGCCACACCAGAAGAATTGCAAGCATATCAATATAGGCTCGCACGAGCTGCCAGGGAATTGGAAAAACAGACATTGAGTTGAACAGGAGAAAGGAGGCAGCTTACGCATCCGGCGGGAGAAGGGCAGATCTAAGTCGACAATCTAGAACTACGGGTGACAGCCATCGGGAGGCGCGGAACAGAGCAAGATCAAGGCTGCAACACATACCCGAGGCAGAAAGAGAACACTTGGTTCAAAACCTCGACATGTCCTTTTTGTCGATAGATACAACAGGAAACATCATCCCTAAGACACCAGAGGCTGGGTATATGGCGACACATGCTTTTATCCTTGCATCTAAACCACCTCCGGGTGACCCAAGGGAAACAACGTACAATATGGCGGTAGCAGGAGTTGGAGCTATGGGGACAGCGTTTATATCAACGCCTCCGAAGGAGTGGCAAGGCAAAATAGTCCGCGACCCGCAAAGAAGACAACGGCGGCAGCACCTGAAGGGCCAAGTGGAGCAAGAGACACAGCAGCACAAGCAAGAGTCGACAGAGCGCGGCAAAACAGAAGGGATCATCGGCAATCCCCAGAACTCAACGACGAAGATATGTGCGGCTTACCATGCTTCACGAGGAGAGTCCGAAAACGCGAGTCCCCTCGGGATTCAAGTTACCCGATAATTTCAAGAAATTCGACGGCCTTCAAGATCCGGAGGATTGGCTAGTCGACTATCCGGAGACGGTGAAGCCGACGGGAGGAACTAGGGCAACAGCCATGCAAAGCATCCAGGTGCACCCGAGTGGTGCCGCACGATCATGGATAAAGAAACTCGCTCCGGGATCCATCGACAGTGGGAAAGTTTCGAGGACGTGTTCGTCAAGAACTTCAGATCCACGTGCAAAAAACCCGCATCGTTAGAGGAGTTGAGAGCGTGTCGACAAAAGCCAGATGAGCCAATGAGAAAGTACATCCAGAGATGGAATATCATCAAAAACTCGGCAGAAAACATATCTGACGAAAGAGCAATAGATGCGTTTGTCGCAGGAGTCAGGCGTGGAGACTTTGTCGAGGATTTGGGAAGGACCAATCCAAGGACAGTATCCGCGTTAATGGAGATAGCAAATAAATGGGCAGATGGAGAAGACGCTGTCCACAACAAACGACACAGGTCGCCAGAGGAGGACCGTGGTCGAAACTATCAACCGAGGCGAAGATTTCCTCGGACGTATCAGAACTACGACGCTCCAGGACAAATTTCGGCAGGTTTTCGGACAAATACAGGAGGCAATAGAGATGATTACCAGAGAAGCAGTGAACAACGAGGTGATAATAGGGATGATTCACGCAACAGGCAAAATAGTGGGCCGAGGTTTCCAAGACCTTTCGTGTCCCCCGAGGAAATGCTGAACGGACCGTGCCAGATGCACTTCTTCCTCGACAAAGAACGGGAAAAGACAGTCAGGGCACTGCAGAAAGACTGTCGAAATTTTCAGGCAATGTTCGGATACGCGAGAAAATGCTCACGCTCGAGCAGCACAGAGAAACCCTCGGGAGCCTAGGAGCGAGATTCATCTACCGCCACCTCCCGCGATTACAGAGGACAATCGACACCAGCTAAGAATAGCGGCAGCACTCGCACCACCACCCTATGTTGATCCTAACTCCAACGGAGCAGTGTTGATGATTCGAAGGGAAGGCCGTCCAATAGAGCTCAAAAAGTAATCTCACGACAGGTGTTTATGGCAGAGAAAATGCCTCCACCAACAGTTGAGTACCTTAATTGGTCGGGACAAGATATCGGCTTCACAATAGCAGATCATCCGCAGCAAGTTCCTCGACCAGGGTCAGCACTTATTCTCGGCCAGCTATCGCAGGATTTGATGTCTCTCGAGTGTTCATAGACGGCGGCAAGAGCTTGAACCTCATGTATGCAGATACATTGAGGAAGATGAACATATCCTTAGCAAACTTGAAACCAACAGACACAAGGTTCCACGGCATCACACCAGAGAAACCAAGTTATCCATTGGGAAAAATCAATCTCGATGTTCAATTTGGGACCCGAGAAAATTATAGAATCGAGAAGCTCGAATTTGAAGTCGTGGATTTTCCATCACAATACCACGCTCTGTTGGGACGACCAGCATATGCTAGATTTATGGCAGTACCACACTATACATACCTGTTGTGGAGGTTGCCGGACCAAGAGGACCAATCACAGTCAAGGGAAGCTTTGCCTTAGCCGATAAGTGCGACAAGGATTTTCACAGGTTGGCAGAAACTTTCGGGATGCAAGCCGAGTACTTGGCGTCAAAAAGCATGACTGATTACGACGTACTGCCAGACGTTGGAAGGCCAAATAAAGAATCAACTTTCAACACAGAGAAAAATTCTAAGGAGGTGCAGATTCACCCGACGGATCCAAAAAAGACGACATCTATCGCAAACGATATGGATATCGCATAGGAAAGCGCGCTCGTCAAGTTCCTCCGTGAGAACTGGAAAATCTTTGCATGGTGTCCAGGTGACATGCCAGGAGTACCAGGGAACTTGCCGAGCACCACCTAAATTTGGATCCAACAGCGAAACCAATCAGACAACCTTTGCGGCGTTTTTCGGAACCAAACCGCAAAGCCATGCTTTCAGAAATAAATCGACTCGAAGAAGCTGGTTTTATCAGAGAAATATCTACAGAAGCCACATGGGTAGCTAACCCAGTGATGGTGCCGAAGAAAAACACGACAGTCCTTCGCATGTGCGTCGACTTTACGTGTCTCAATAAACATTGTCCTAAGGATCACTTTCCCCTCCCAAGGATCGATCAAATTATCGACTCCACGGCAGGTTGCGAACGTCTTTCCTTCTTGGATGCATACTCTGGTTATAACCAGATCAGATTAAAAGAAGATGATGAAGCCAAGACAGCGTTTATTACACCTTACGGCGTGTTTTGCTACAAGACAATGCCCTTTGGTCTAAAAATGCGGGAGCAACATATCAGAGGATGATGCAGAAGTGTTTAGCAACACAGATCGGGAAAAACGTGCAAGTATACATCGATGATGTCGTCATAACATCAAAAAAGGGGACAACGTTGATCGAGGATCTCAAAGAAACTTTTGACAACCTCGACAAATTCTGCCTCAAGCTGAACCCGACGAAGTGTTCTTTTGGCGTCCCAGGAGAACTTACGGGGTTTCTAGTTTCGGCAAGAGGGATTGCAGCAAAGCCCGACAAAATACAAGCCATAGTAACAATGAGAAAGCCAACAAAGTTGAAAGAAATACAGCAGCTAAGCGGGCGAGTCGCAGCTTTGAGCAGGTTCGTCGCCGGGTTAGGAGAAAAAGCGTTACCATTTTATGCGCTGATAAAACAAGGAGATAAATTCCGGTGGAACGAAGAGGCCGACAGGTGAGCTTTCGAGGATCTGAAGCGAAAAATCTCGACACCACCAATCCTGGTGGCTCCAAAGGAAAAGGAACCTCTCCTGCTATATATTGCAGCCACGCCCCAAGTGGTTAGCACGGTATTAGTTGTCGAAAGAGAAGAAGAAGGGAAAATCCATGGAGTGCAGCGGCGGTATACTTCGTGAGCGAAGTCTTGTCACCTTCAAAACAAAGGTACCCTCAGTACCAAAAACTAGCATATGGAGTGTTCACGACAGCACGAAAATTGCGCCACTATTTTTCGGCACACCCGATCATAGTGGTCAATGAAGCTCCCTTATCAAATATCTTGAATAACCCGAAGCTACGGGTCGTGTCTCCCTTTGGGGAATAGAACTTTCCCTCGGGACATCACGTATGAAAAGAAAAGCAATAAAGTCGCAAATACTGCGGACTTCATCGCGAGAATGGATGGAGTTGCAAAATACGGGACCTCCAGATTTATCGAGAACTTGGACCATGAACTTTGATGGGTCCAAGAGACTAGAAGGAGCTGGCGCAGGAGTAGTACTCATATCACCTGAAGGAGACAAATTGAAGTACATCCTCCGGATGACGTTCCTTAACGCTTCTAACAATGAAGCAGAATATGAGGCTCTTATACACGGGATGAAGATGGCGAAAGCATGCGGAGCAACTCGATTAAAAATCTTTGGCGACTCACGAGTTGGTGGCTCGGCAAGTTATGAACCAATGTGATGCAATCAATGATAGCATGATGGCATACAAGGAGGTGTACAACGAGCTTGAGAAGTTATTCGATGGATGCGAAGTAAATCATATTAGCAGGTTGAGCAACGACGAAGCCGACGTTCTTGCAAACATCGGGTCACGGTGCCTTCCGGTCCCGCCAGGTGTATTACGGGAAGAGATAACAGAGAGATCCACTAAGCCAACAAAGTCAAAAAAGAAGGAGAAGAAACCCTCGGGAGCTGCCAAGGAAAAGCAAGAGGACGAAGAAGAGGATCAGGACTTGGTCATGGTGATACGGATACCGTGGATGCAGCCGTACATATCATACATCATGAGGAAAGAAATACCCGATGATCCGGTTGAAGCAAGGCGAGTAATTCGACGCTCCAAAGCTTTTACGGTGGTCAAGGGAGAATTGTATAAGCGAAGTATTTCAGGCGTTTTGCAAAGGTGCGTTACACCCGAAGAAGGAAGAATAATCTGAAGGATGTACACGAAGGAATATGTGGCCACCACGCAAGTAGTCGAGCTATCGCAGCCAAGGTTTTTCGGGCAGGATTCTCTTGGTTGACAGCAATCGAGGACGCCAAGGACATAGTAAGAACTTGCGACGCATGTCAAAGGTTCGCCGCAAAACCTCACTCTCCAGCGAGAGCTAGCACCAATACCATTGTCTTGGCCCTTTGCTCAATGGGGACTTGATATGGTGGGTAAGTTACACAAATCCTGGCCAGGAGGAAAGGAGTACATGCTAGTAGGCTGTCGATAAGTTTACAAAGTGGATAGAAGCGAAGCCGATAAATTCACCGAGATGGAGCATCCGCGATAAAATTCGTAAAAGGCCTCGTCTTCAGATTTGGAGTGCCCCACAGCATCGTCACAGACAACGGCAGCAACTTCACATCCCATGAATTCAAAGATTATTGCGAAGAGGTGGGTATTAAGCTGAACTTTGCGTCGATCTCACATCCTCAAACCAATGGGCAAGTCGAGAAAGCCAATGGCATCATCTGCAATGGTATTAAGAAACGCTTGTTAGGACCACTGGAAAAAGCTCGACATACCTGGCCAGAAGAACTACCAAGCGTGTTGTGGAGCATCCGAACAACACCAAACACAGCAACGCAGAAACTCCGTTTTCCTGGTTCATGGAGCGAGAGGCGGTACTACCAATCGAGATAGAGCACAACTCTCCACGTGTCGCTGAATATGATGAAGAAACGTCGAGAAGAGTGCTAGAAGACGACGTCGACGCACTTGATGAAGCTCGAGATGAAGTATTATCTCGGGTAACCAAATATCAACGGGACTTGAAGAATTACCACGGTCGACGTTTGCGGCCAAGATCTTTTCAGGTGGGAGACCTAGTTCTTCGGCTCACGCAAAAAAGTCATGAAAAACTCGAGTCACCATGGCTTGGCCCTTACATTGTCACGGAAGTAATTGGAGGAGGAGCATACAGAATAAAGGACAAGAAGACAGGGGTGGAGGAGCCAAACCCCTGGAACGTGGCGCAACTTAGGCGTTTTACGCCTAGAGTCAAAATATAGTCTTTGTAAAGCTTCAATGTCTTGAAACGCCCGCGAGTTTTCAGACGCACTCTTTTCCTTTTTCGGGGCACCGAGTGGGGCCGGAGAAGGTTTTTAATGAGGCGGGCTCGCGGTGCTGCAATATAATAAAGATAGTGACAATATAACTTTTCTTCCTTATCGACATGACCAAAGTCTTCGCTCCGACGAATTTCAATATAGTTCATCGACAAAAGGAAAAACTTGCCTTGGTATTCAAATACCTCGTGAGTCAACAAAAATACAAAATAGTGCTCAATAAAAAGCTTGGGGGCTCATATTCGCCTTAAATATATAAATGCCTTGGTTCAAAACCTCGCAAGTATACAAATATAGTAAAGAGTCACCGAAACACTCGGGGCTAAACAAACAGAGAAATATAATGATTGCTTTACAATATAGTCATGGATTACAAAGAAGAAATATCTACAAGAAGAAACTAACTAGTCTTGATTCAATATGTCATCAAGAGTAACCCTGTTTTCCTCGGGAGCAGCACCAAGAAAATCGGCATAATGGCCATCGGCAAAAAAGTCGGCATCCATCCGAAGTAGGTCCTCAATCATTTCTTCGGCTATAGGCGTAACCTTCGTGTTAATCCTGTCAACACCAACTCTCCGCCGTTTTACTTTTTGGTGAACCTTCTCGACAACTTTGGGTAAGGTCAAGCTTCGAGTGGCAGATTTGGAGCATGATAAGAGCAAATACGGCACCAGCTACTAGTTGAGCTTTGACAAAATCATGGATACTGCGAGCATCCTTGAACCTTTCCATCAATTCAGGAAGAGTTTTTGGTTGGACGTTGCGAGGAAACATGGAGTTGTAAACCATGGACAAGGTCTTGGTACAGAAGTCGAGGAAATCGCGAGTTTGAGAGGCGCGATCTTGAAATCGACAATTTGGCGGGTCCTTTCCGGGGTAGCCCAAAACAAAGAACCATGGTCCAAGGAGAGATTAACAAGGAGGGTTGTCCTAGCATTCACCCTCTCTTCCTCGGCAGCGACATCGGTAAAGGCACCTATCAAAACAAAAAAGCGGAAACCTTCAAAGAAACAATAGTATGCAAATAAAGGATATCAGCGGATGAAACAGGCATACCCGACATATACTGCTGGCTTCATTCATTAATTCGAGCATGAAATTTTCTCGAATAGTCGCCTTTTCAGCCTCGGAAGCAGCAATTTCCTTAGCAGCTACGGCCTCGCGAGCTTGTTGAAGAGCAATTTTTCGGCTTCAGATGACTTACGAGATTGCTCCATCATCACAAGTGTTTGCTTCTTCGCATACTGAAGTTGTTGCGAAGTTCATCCAGTTCTTGCGACATGGTATCGTCGACCGGAGCGGGATCTCCAAAAGCTTTCCTCGCGCGGGAAGAAGAAGGCGAAACATTGGAAGGAGCAGAAGATGGAGTATAGTTATCAAATATCAACTGAAAAATAAACAAGACAACATCAAATAACAAGCAAAGATAGAAGTCTTCATTAATCTCTTGGAATAATTACAAGGGCATTACCGGGGAGTTCAGAACGTACGTGTCGCCAAATGACTACTTTGGCGACGAAGCAAAAAAAACAGAAGAAAAACAGAGGCATGCAACTAGACCTCCGGCCTCGAGGAGCTAGGAGTTGAAGCTGGCTTGATCCCAGATACGCCAATATCTTCTTCGTGTTGGGCTTGGCCGCCTTGATCAGCGACCTCCATCTTGTTGCTCTATCTCGACCGGTGTCGCCAACCTTCATCCAATCAAGCGTACGTTGGCTGTCCGCAACCGGGGCAACGGTACTCTCGACAGCAACCTTCATATTCTCTGACGCATCTTCAATCCCAGGTCTTCCGAAGCATTAAACATCTTGGCGAGGTTAAGGAAAGTTGCGGGTTCTTCTTTCTTCGGGAAGAAATAAGGGAACAACGCTGACAATCCTGCATTAGCATTTGCCACGCCTTCACGAATTTCGCGCCCGTGAAACTCCAGAAGAGAAAGTGCGTCAAGGAGAGGATCGTTGACAGGATTATCCAGATCAAAATCCTGGTTTGTTTGGGCTGCCACACGAGACAAGACATCAGTCAACAACCAAGAAACAGGAAGTGCGGTAAAATAAAAGGGATTGATAATATTACTCGAGTACGTCGACTTTGCGACTTCAAACGCTTGAGGATTCCTTCGTCACGAGAAGCTTGTGCAGCTTTGTGCTCATCCAAGGCAGTCGCATCCTCAAGTTTCTTCTGCAGTTCCTCGACACCAGCAGCTTTCGCCTTAGCTTCATCAGCTTCGACCTTGGCTTTGCTAGCAGCGAGTTCAGCTTTCTTGCGAGCCGCCTCACTTTGCTCAAGTTTTTGAGCCAGTGCGTCGGCGCGTTCGTTAGCCTCTGCAAGTTTCTCTGTCGAGATATGGAAAAAAGAGAGAAGAAAGATCAAAAAATCGCGGCAAGTAACAGGAGTGACAAATTAAGGAAAAACGACAAGTATGAAAGTCGTTACCTTCGGCTCTATTAGCATATTCACGGTACCCAATAAATTGGGAACCGATGCGGAGAAGATCCTTGATCATAGGCTGTTCAACGTGAACACAGTAAGAGAAACATCGGCATAAAAAAAAAAAAAAAAAAAAAGATGTGAAGAAACAAAATAAAGAAAATATAGATGTCGACAAACTTACATCATCTAGGAGAGGGGGCGACGAACCGCCCAACCGAGGGGCAGGATCAACAATATTTTCAATCCGTGCCCTTTTTGGTAAAGGGGCACGGGGCTCGAAAGGAGTAGATGTATCAACATTTCTTGAGGAGGCGACGATTCCTCCCCTTCAACTGGTTTTTCTGAAATAACTAAAGTATGTGACGTGCTCGTTCGAGCAGCCACATCTAAAGTTGGTGTTTCTTCATCATCACTGTGACAAAATAGTGGCAGCATAAAAGCAAGGCAAAATAAAATTCTTCAAATAAAAAAGGAAAAGAGCAAGGAACCTACGAGTGATGATACTCTCGATGTATGGATCATAAGCTGCTTTTCGAGGTGCGGGAAGCGGTTTCTTCGGGTTTCGAGGTCCCGGAATCTTCGGCATTGCTCCTTTTCCTTTTGCTCTTCGGAGAAACAGCAGGAGGAGGAGATTGTGCTGATGTTGTATCTTCAGAGGCAGCATCCTTCTCAGTAGATCCCGCAGATTTTCGAGAATCTGCGGGTTCATTCACAAAAGAGGGGGTCTCTGGTTGACATCATCGACAACGGCTCTTTCTTCGACCTCTCCATCCTCAGGAAGAGGAGGAAGGGAAGCCATAGTAGGATGATTCTACAAAGAAATAGTGACAAAAGAGAATAAGTGAGATACCACTGCAAATAAGATACGAGGAACAGTTCAAAACAAGATAAAACTTCGAGAAGAGAAAATACCTCGGGAAGAGGATTGGAAGCCTTTGTATGGTTCCACTCGACGGGAGGAGGGAATAGGATCCTTCTTGCCTAATCGAGAAATTCTTCGAACCAATTTTTCCAAGTCCTTTACAGAAAGATCTTGGAGATTCTGTTGGCGTCATTTTCACCGAATACGTCCAAAGGGGATTTTTGCGAGCTGAAGAGGCTGCACTTTAATCCTAAGGAAGTAGGCGATAATTTGAACACCAGATAGCTCTTTGCCTCGAGTGTTTTGAAGATGACGGATACGAGCCATGAGCGCCTCTGTCGCTTTTTTCTCTTCTTCGAAGCTTCGGCATCCCAGAACGGCGACGCTGAATCACGGCACTTCCGTCGAAAGGAACTATGTTGTGCTCCACAGAATTGGCGCTTTCTTCGTGGATGTAGAGCCACTTTTTGCGCCATCCTTGGACAGAATCAGGAAACTTGACGTCGAAATAATCGACATCAGTTCGAACACAGATAACAACGCCACCTATGTTATAAGTGACGTTGTGGGAGCCATTACGGCGGAGGCAGAAAATGCGCTTCCACAGAGCCCAATTGGGAGTGATTCCGAGGAAGCATTCGCAAAGTGTGATAAAAATAGAAATGTGAAGGATGGAATTGGGAGTCAAGCGGGTGCAGTTGAATCCCATAAACAAAAAGAAGGCCGCGGAGGAAATCGTGGATTGGGGTTGAAAGGCCGCGGATCGGGTGATCAACAAAACTAACCCGATACTCCATTGGAGGCTTGGGGTAGCTTTCTTCGCTAGGAAAGCGGATGGCGTCCTCCTTCGTCATGAGGCCGAGCCTCTTCAGCGTGTTGATGTCTTGATTGGAGATTTTGGATCTCTCCCACTCAAGATCCTCGGCGGCCATCTTGGATTCCGGCGTCTTGTGGCGAGTCGAGACGCGTGCGTGGTGGCATCAACGGCGGTGGGCAGAGCAATGTATGTGCGTACGGAAGATTGGAGAGAGTTGGGCGCGGGGAAGTTTTGCGAAGAGGAACAGGTGAGCGGCGCAAGTGAGGGGATGAACGAAGGTTGAAGAAGGGTTTATATAAGATTCGGGTGAAGCGGTGTGCCGTTGGATGAAGAAATCGTGTGGTGAGGATGGATCTTCTAGACACAAGGGCAAAAGAGTATTTTAATCTGAAATAGGCGTTACCGTACGTGCGCCGGGAAAAGCGGAGGACGTGTGTCCACTACTTGCACGACGTGTCAACGTAGTCGAAGCAATGGACCCACAGGCAGAAAAATCACGACTATTCGAGGAGGATGAAGTAAATTTGATTAAGGGAAGTATGTCGACAAGAAAAACGGCGACGTAAAGAATTATTCAATACCTCGGGAACCTTTGGTCAAATACAAGTTTTTGCCCAAATGCTCGGGGGCTACTTCAGAAAAAGTAAATTTTCGAGTATGATAAATATAGAAATTGCGGGAGCCTACAACCAAGCACAAGTCCTTGGCTGTAGCCTCGGGGGCTACTCCCATCAAGAACGCTGTTCGCGCACCCGAGAGATAAAAAAAAAGAGAGAAGAAGAAAGAGATCATATTGGGAAGTAATGAAAATATAGCGACAAGGTGGACTAAAATGTTGAGCCTACAACCAAGCACAAGTTCTTGGTTGTAGCCTCGTGGGCTACTCCCATCGGGAACGCTGTTCGCGTGCCCGATGAAATTAACAAAAATAGAAAAACAAGTGAGTATATTTCGAGTTATAATTAACTCTACATATACTCCCATCGGAAGAACAATATAAGTCATATATGACTTCGATAAAATGTGCCATTCCAACAGCCGGAAAAGCACTCGACAATATATTCTCAGAACGCCGAAGTTGCGATCAATTTCTGAATGCCGCAAATTTGCGAAGGTAAGACCCCAGATCCGTTCTGCTGGGCGTGGCATCGCCAAAGACTGCGCTCTGCTACTTTTATCCGTATCAACAGATACGAAGAAAAATCCTAACGGACGCGTTAGGTACCCGATAAATTTGACTGGGACTCGACAGAATGGTAAGACCTTAAGCGGCACCTGTCGACGTTACACGATATCCGAGATCATGTCCGGGGACGTGATTTTGAAGTAGGTTTTTGCGGATTGCCACTAGAGCAGTTAACTAGTACCTGATCCGTCAGATGAACTAGCCCCAATTACCAGTATCCCTGTACAATATAGAATTTTATGTGAAGAAATATAAAAGGTTAAAGCTTTTGAGTAAAAATAAACAATGGAGATTTTCCCTGACTCTACGATTCAAGCAAAATCTCGGGGGCTACTGACATAGGCATCCCAAATGGGCCTGCCGAAGATGGTACCCGGGGTTTACTGGAGGCCCAATACCCGAAGAATAAGAAGATTCGGGAGCCCAAGATTTACTAAGGAAAGATAGAGTTGTAATAGGAAGTGTTGTTTGTAATCTGGCGGGACGAGTTAGAAACCGTCCCGGACTCTGTAAACTTGTATAGCACGAATCCCTCGGCTTCACCTCATATATAAGGGGGAGTCGAGGGACAAAAGAAAAAACCCGAATCATTGTCTGCAAATCCTAGTTTTCACAATCGTCGAGTACTTTTCGGCTGAAACCTTCGAGATCTACTTACCCTCTACTTCTAACTAAACCCTAGCCTACAATCCATAGGCATTGACAAGTTAATCCCTTGTCACCTGGCCTGGCGGCCACCGGCTGTGGCACCGGTGCCAACCGGGCACATTCTAGGGAGCATGTCAGCTCGCCTGGTGCCAGCCCGGCAGCTGCCGGCTGGTTCGGCAAGACCGGATGCCACACCGGCTGGTCCGGCGCCTGGCCTGGCAGGCCGGCCTCTTCGACCAGATGCTGAGCTGGACACCCTCCAACGGCTCGATTTCGAGCTGAAGTATAAATACCCCTTCACCTGCCTCAGAACAGCTAGTCACTACACTACACTATATTCTGTTATTGAGCTCTTTCTCTCATACTCCTTTATTGCAAGCACCAAAAGCTTCAGATCTCCCTCCTCCTCCACCCAAACTCAAATCCCTCCGGGGAAAAGCTAGAGGAGGTCTTGATCTACAGTCTCACCGAGCCAAATCTTGTTCCCCCTTGTATTCTTCAAGTTACATGTTCTCTAGGGTTTCTTGGGAACCCTAGGTGGGCAGAATCGTCCGGAAGCATCCGGCTGTGGATTTGCTCCTGACAAGATTGTGAAGGTTCGGAGGCTGCCTCAAAGTCTACCACAAGTGAAAGGGCTATTCCTTCGTGGGATAGGCTTGGAGAAGAAGGTGAGGCTTCGTGGCGTTGGGAAATCCTTCGTGGGATCCCCACATCTCCAAACATGACGTACCTTCTTGCAAAGGAAGGGAACACGAGAATACATCTTCGTCTTCGCGTGCTTTCGGTTATCTCTAACCGAACTCTTTACTTGTGTTATCTAATCTGTGAGATCCTTCATGCTTGAGTTACTTGCATTATCATCTAGGTTGCCTCACCTAGTTTGTACTAGGTTCACACTTATATTCCGCAAAGCCTAATACTACAAAGAAAGAATTAAAATTTGTAGAAACCTATTCACCCCCTCTAGGTTTACCATCTCTGAACTTTCAATTGGTATCAGAGCCTGGACTCTTTTAAGGGCCTTACAACCTTAAGAGTGAGATGGATAAACTATTCAAGGGTTTGGATGAAAATGCTAGCCTTTCGGTTAAGGAGATGAAATCCAGATTCTTAGCATATGAAGGTGAGAAAAAGAAAAAAGAGGATGATCTCCATAACCGAATGGAAGAAATGAACGCCATGATTAAGAATCTAAGTAGTGGGACTTCGATCTAGTGGGGTTACTATCCCTATAGAGTCCTACAACCAAGTTAATCATGACTATCCTAAAAACACTCCACCCATGCCTCGTATAAACCATAGTGGGAATGTTCCCCATTTTGATGGAACTCACTTTTCATTTTGGAAATCGTCTATGGAGTCTCATATTCGCAGCTGCAGTGTGGAGATGTGGGAGATCATTATTGACGGATACCTGTTATCACCAGATTTTGGACAAATCCAGAGGTGGGCCGTAAGAGAGATGGGCTTGGAAGACTACACGTGGAAGATCTCTGAAGCGGCCTTGCACGGAGAATTTGGGCTAGTTTGCCCGTGTATCTTTAATTATAGTAGACTATGTTTTAGATCAAGATTAGAGTTTGTATCGTGCACGGTGGGATATTCCCACGTTAGAAAGTCCGCTGGACTATAAATATGTATCTAGGGTTTATGGAATAAACAACAACACAACGTTCACCCCAAAACAAACCAATCTCGGCGCATCGCCAACTCCTTCGTCTCGAGGGTTTCAATCAGGTAAGCGACATGCTGCCTAGATCGCATCTTGCGATCTAGGCAGCACGAGCTCCACGTTGTTCATGCGTTGCCCGTACTGAAGCGTCTTTGATGGCGGGCAACGTAGTTATCATAGATGTGTTAGGGTTAGCATAGTTCTCCGTATAACATGCTTACGTAGTGCAACCCTTGCATGTCTAGCCGCCCTCACACCTATCTCAGGTGTGGGGGCGGCACCCTGCTTGTTCATTATTTAGTAGATTTGATCCGTTACGATTGCTCCTTGCTCTGCAAGGATTAGTTTAATATCTGCAATAGTTAGGCCTTACAAAGGGGGGGGAGGATCCAGCGGCACGTAGGGTGGCGTTCGCAAGTCCTAAACAGGATGTTCCGAGGATCAACGCCATGTTGGTTTTTTGGCCTTGTTTAGGATCGGCTTACGAGCACCGTGCGTGGCCGCGAGGCCCAACCTGGAGTAGGATGATCCGATTATGCGGTGAAAACCCTAAATCGTCGTAGATCTCATTAGCTTTATTTTGATCAAGCAGGATCACCAAGTATTCGTGCACCCCGTACGAATCATGGGTGGATCGGCTCCTTGAGCCGATTCACGAGATAACCCGAGAGCCGATCGAGGCTCTTATTTAATGTTTACGTGTATGCCATGCGGGAACTAAGCGAGGCATCCCCATCACCTTCACGACCAGGTATAGGTCGGTGGCACGCCTGCACTTCGCATCGCCGCGTGTGACCGAGAAGAGCATTGCGGGCCGTCGCTCGGAGGGTCTCGGCCAGCCGCAGCTCTAGGCTCTTCCGGCTCTGCTTGTGTTGACAAAGCCGCTGCCCGCCGGTGGGTTTTGGCGATCAACACATTACGCACGCCGGTGGGACAATCATCTACATCAACCACATCGCCATCTACATACGAGATGGCGGCGAGATTGCACGCCGATCACCTACGAGGAGTTACCTGCCGAGCTCAAGAAGAAATACGACGAGATCAAGGTCACCCTCGAAGCCGACCTCATCGGCTCTTTCGAGAGAACCCGTACCCATGGCATCGGATGGAAGGGATTCTCACCACAAGGTGCACTCGATGGGATAGATCTCGCCCCGTCGGAGGAACGCACCGAGGGCCTACGGCAGGAGATCAACTACTTGGTGGCTCACTCGCTACACCGCCACTCGAAAACTTGGTCAACGTGTTGGAGCGTCTCGCTACGCGCGTGATCCAGAGATCATGAGCCACCGGTACTCGCCGTCGGGACCAGCTCTCGGGACGCATCAAGGAGAGTTGCCACTCCGATCCCGTCCACCGCTGCCATATGCGTTGGCGGCACCCGGCTGAAGTGCCGGCTACACCGGCATTCGTCGTCTACAAGATCGGTGGTGACCCTAGTGACTACCGGTTCTTGGCTGAGGCGCCTAAGGAGATCCCTCAAGGATACGCGTGCACGTATGTGCGGTTGTGGCAAGCGGCCACTCTCAAACCAGGCCACAACGTCAAGGACTCCGGCGCAAACAGGAGGAACGTCGGCAACGAGCTTGAGAAGCGCACGTGGCTAACTAAGTACGCCACCCCGACGAAACTCCGAGCCCAGCTCCTGCGGTTGGCTCGAGAGCTGGAAAAGCAAACATGGCTGGCTAAGGACGCCACCCCGGCGCATCTTCGTAGTACATCTCCTGCGACCGGCCTGACGGCGGATCAGATCAGTACCATGAGAGACCAGTTCGGCATGGTGCCGAAAAGAAGGGCAATCGGCTATTCCAAGCCGTGCCCGACGAGTACGAGATGATCCCGCTGCCACCTAAATATCGGCTCCCCGACTTCTCCAAATTCGGTGGATCGGATGGCTCCAGCTCCATCGAGCACATCGGCCGATATTTGGCGCAACTAGGACCGGCTTCGGTGTCGGATCAGCTACGCGTGAGGCTCTTTTCACGGTCCCTCACGGGATCGGCTTTTGGATGGTATACCTCTTTGCCAGCAAACTCCATCCAGTCTTGGAAGCAATTGGAAGAACAGTTCCATATGCAATACCATTCAGAAGCTTCCGAGTCTAGCATTGCCGATCTAGCACAACTACGTCAGAAGCGCGGAGAAACGGTGACAGAGTACATCCAGCGCTTCAGGAATCTTAGGAACCGATGTTATTCGGTTCGTATAACTGAAAAGGAAGCAGTCGAGTTGGCAGTAGCTGGCCTTCCAACACAGCTCAAGGACATGGCCTCCCAAGCAGATTATCCCTCGCTGGCGCACATGGTTCAGAAACTATCAGCATATGAACAGCGCCACCCAGACCTGTACCAAGACAAGTTCAAGCGTGCAGTAGTCATGGTCGATACAGAGGAAGGTGAAGTGCCTGCGGGAGACCAAGAAGTAGCAGTGGCTGAGTGGACTCGGGGAGGAACCCCCGTGTCCTGTAAATGGGTAAAGCCACCAGGGCCGCCCAGGGGATTTGATTTTGACGTGACCAAGACTGAACAAATCTTCGACCTCCTGCTCAAGGAGAAACAGTTGACGATTCCTGAAGGTCTCAAGTTCCCCACGGCGCAAGAGCTAAACGGAAAGCCGTGCTGCAAATTCCACAACTCGCTTTCCCATGCCACCAACGACTGCAGGGTGTGGCGTCAGCACATCCAAGCGGCGATAGAGAAGGGGCGTTTAATTTTCAACCAGTACGCCATGAAGGTAGACACCCAGCCCTTCCCCGCCGTTAACATGGTAGAAGTCATCTACCCTGAGGGTTGCCAGCCAGGTCCCACGTTCAGCATCAACATGGTAGGACTTGGGAACCACTCTGGCAAAGATGGAGATGAGGGCAGCTGCTCTCATAGCAAGGACACAGAGGAGGCCGCTCCACGCGATCGGCTCTATCATGATGGCAAGCGCTACGTCACAGAGGGAGAAGTGAAGAACATAAGATATCAACGACCTCTCTCTGATCACCTCCTCAACAAATATGTGAGTCAGTATGACCAACGCCGACGGTCCAACTATGATGATGAAGGAGATCGTCTGGCTAGAGAAGCCAGAAGACATCGTCGGCAGGATCGCGATGAGGAGGAGCACGAGCGCCGTGCCACAGACAAGTCAAGGGAGCAAGATGACAACGCCAGACACTGGGACTGCCCTTTCTTCAGACACTGCTGGGATTCAGGAATGAGCCGATTGCCCACAATCGGCAATTGCCCAGAATGCAACAAGAAGGAGGCAGCCAACGTGTCTGTGTTTGAGCGCTTAGGGCCTCTCCCACCACCAAGCAAACGCGCTGAGTCACTTCGTTGGGCAGATCTTGAGGATTCCGAAGACGAGGGACTAGAAGAAGAAGAAGACAGGTACCACCGTCCAAGGTGGTGCCCTGACGGACTCAGCAATTCACAAAAACGCAGGGTTCAGCGGTTGCGCGGCCTGGAGGAAGCCGAAAGGTTATACTTGCACACGCTAAGGAAGGCACGGCCTGATCTGGCTGCAAAGATTCAGCGAGCCCTGGATGAGGAGGGTCGTCCACGGAGAATGGAGTGGCGTCCCAAGCAAAAGAAAGCCGATGATGAAACATCGGCTGGCACAAACATGGTGCTTGTCTTGCCGACAGAGCTTAGTGCTCCACGATTATACGATGCACTAAAGGTGGATGACAGCAGGCGCATCAAGTCAGAGGTTGGGTTGGTTTTATCCAGCCTAACCGAGTAGCAAGATTAAAACAATGAGCAAACCGGGTGAGGCTGATCCTTGTGATCGGCCCCAAAAAATTTATGGAGGAACATTACAAAACCTTCATCGAACAAGCAATGTGGAGGCCGATTCCAGCAATCGGCTAAAATTATCTTCTGCACATATTCTGTTTGTGGTCAGCAACGATCTACTGGGCAGCGGCCACGTCGGCAGATGAAAGTCAGCATGCATCTTTGCGAAGCCGACGTACAAGTGCAGTGCCCTGACTAACCATGAAAGCCGATATCTGCAGTCATTTGGCAGATTCGGCTCGGGGGGCATATAGTCAGATGAACATGTGCAGGTAACACGTGCAGACTTGCGTGCAGTGGAATATTGGGGGCCGATTCATTCTAAGAAATCGGCCAAATAAAAAAAAAACAACAAAAAAAAAGGGTTTAGCCGATGCAGATACGTGGCCATCGACTCAAGAGGAACAGCTGTTATGAGCAGAAAGGGTCAATGGAGCAGGAAGTGAGTCACGAAGAGAGATTCTAATGGAAGAGCTCCTCAGTTGAGTGCCTTGGTGACTTCGGTTTTCTCTTCAACAACCTCTGGTTTCCTTTTGCGAGTAATGTGCAGATCAGGTTAAGGATGGGTTGCATCAGATCCACCACAGGGAAGGAGCCGATCTGACCTACAAGGCGCGAAGTAGACTGAAAAAGCCCGGGGGGCAGCTCACCCTGAAGGTTCTCTGCTCTGGAGAGCCGATTTTGCTGAAATTGGCTGGTTCCGCATCATGACTTGGGAACCGATGGCGACACATTTGGTTAGTTCACTGGTATGCTCGCCTTGATAGAGGCTCGGGGGGCAACTGATGGCACAGAACTTCCGTTCTTAAGAAGCCGATTGAGATTTCATCGGGCTGAAAAACCCAGTGGTATCGACTTCAGGAGCAAGTCGTGTCGGCAGTGGTTCTGGGGCTCTCGTGAGAACGTCGATCTGCCTAGTTGTCCGCCAGAGCTCAAAGGGATGGGACATTGAGATACCGGTGCGTTGTCATCAGCTCGTTGGGCATTGGCTAAGTAACGATCGGCGGGGTCAGCAGAAGAGGGAATCGGCTCAATTAAACTCCTAAGAAATCGGCAAAATCAAATTGGGGAAAAGTTCTTCATTAATAAACCAGATTTCTTACATAGAAGAGCTGATTGCTCTCAAAAGGGAGTACTAAGGGGATGCATTGCCCCGGCTACTGTTGCTGATCCTATTCTAGAGGTCCTATTCTACGGGCTGTCACTGCCCTCGTCGTCACCATCATCAGCGCTGTCGGCGCTGCTCCCGGCAAGTTCGTCATCGCTGCTGTAGCGGCCGCCGGCAGGACCTTTGTTGTCCTCGTCCTCCACGTCGTCGTCGTCGTCGTCGCTATCATAATCACTGAGGTTCCCTGACCAGGGGCAATGGCGCTTGGCCGGCGGTTCGTCGGAGGGGCTGTCGTCGTCATCCTCCTCATCCCCTTCCTCCTCCTTCACCTCGGAGGAGGTAAAGTCATCCCAGGAGAAGCGATCGTCATCGCTCTCCTCCTCCGATTCCCCGTTGGCGAGGAAGCGGAGGTCGCTCTCCCCGTCCGTCGAGGACTGGTCGTCCTCGGACCAGATGGAGAAGTCATGGTCTGACTCCTCCCCGGCCTCAATGGCGCGGCGAGTGTTGGCCGCATAAACCTCTTGTGGGCTCGGTGCTGGCATCGGCTCGGGAGAAGAGGACTCGAAGGAAAGTCCCGACGAGGCAGAGGAAGAAGAAGACATGATGCGCAGAAGGGTTTTTTGGGGTGCCGATGGCTAGAACAGAGGAAGGAGATAAAGATAACTAATCAGTCGGCACGGTTAAATAATGAGAAACCTGGTGGGAATTACTGCCATTACAGTTTCCGAAGGGGTAATGTCAGAGCTGTCAAATTTTGCAGAGAAGCTGAGAGGACAGGGCATAATGATGACGAATGCTGCAAATGGCTCTGATCTGCCACGACATGACCCTTCGAAAGGAAAGCATAATGATTTTGGAAATGTTATTTCCAAAACCAGGGGGGCATGTGTTATCACCAGATTTTGGACAAATCCAGAGGTGGGCCGTAAGAGAGATGGGCTTGGAAGACTACACGTGGAAGATCTCTGAAGCGGCCTTGCACGGAGAATTTGGGCTAGTTTGCCCGTGTATCTTTAATTATAGTAGACTATGTTTTAGATCAAGATTAGAGTTTGTATCGTGCACGGTGGGATATTCCCACGTTAGAAAGTCCGCTGGACTATAAATATGTATCTAGGGTTTATGGAATAAACAACAACACAACGTTCACCCCAAAACAAACCAATCTCGGCGCATCGCCAACTCCTTCGTCTCGAGGGTTTCAATCAGGTAAGCGACATGCTGCCTAGATCGCATCTTGCGATCTAGGCAGCACGAGCTCCACGTTGTTCATGCGTTGCCCGTACTGAAGCGTCTTTGATGGCGGGCAACGTAGTTATCATAGATGTGTTAGGGTTAGCATAGTTCTCCGTATAACATGCTTACGTAGTGCAACCCTTGCATGTCTAGCCGCCCTCACACCTATCTCAGGTGTGGGGGCGGCACCCTGCTTGTTCATTATTTAGTAGATTTGATCCGTTACGATTGCTCCTTGCTCTGCAAGGATTAGTTTAATATCTGCAATAGTTAGGCCTTACAAAGGGGGGGAGGATCCAGCGGCACGTAGGGTGGCGTTCGCAAGTCCTAAACAGGATGTTCCGAGGATCAACGCCATGTTGGTTTTTTGGCCTTGTTTAGGATCGGCTTACGAGCACCGTGCGTGGCCGCGAGGCCCAACCTGGAGTAGGATGATCCGATTATGCGGTGAAAACCCTAAATCGTCGTAGATCTCATTAGCTTTATTTTGATCAAGCAGGATCACCAAGTATTCGTGCACCCCGTACGAATCATGGGTGGATCGGCTCCTTGAGCCGATTCACAGGATAACCTGAGAGCCGATCGAGGCTCTTATTTAATGTTTACGTGTATGCCATGCAGGAACTAAGCGAGGCATCCCCATCACCTTCCTGACCAGGTATAGGTCAGGTGGCACGCCCTTGCACTTCGCATCGCCGCGTGTGACCAGAAGAGCATTGCGGGCCGTCGCTCGGAGGGGTCTCAGCCAGCCGCAGCTCTAGGCTCTTCCCGGCTCTACACTGTGTTGACAGGCCGCTGCCCGCCGGTGGGTTTTGGCAGTCAACAATACCGGAAGCCACAAGATCCCACCAGGTTGACCTCCACCGAATTCTACAACCGTCAACTCAATGCTTCTGCATGGGACAAGATTAGAAGTGGCATCAACCGCAAGCTGCTTGACCAAGTCAATGGCATTGATTCAGCTAAAGAGCTTTGGGATAGGATTGTAGTACTCCAAGAGGGAACCAATCTTATTCAAAAGTCTCTTTATGAGTCAGCCAAGACTGAGGCTACCATGTTCATGATAAAGGATGGAGAATCTATTGTTGATGCCTATGGAAGACTTGGAGCTCTTCGAGTGAAAGTCAAGGGCCTTGGATGTGAGAAATACAATGATGGCTTTGAGATGAATGAAGAGTTCATAAAGTTCAAGATTATTGCCATGATTGTTGTCAAAGCAAAGTACACCAACCTAGCCCTCAATCTGCGAATCCTCACCAACCAAGCAGATCTATCCGCAGATGATCTTGTGTCCTATGTGGCTGCCAATGACAATATGGACAAGGAAGGAGAAAGACTCATGGTGATGAACCGTGCTGATGGTTCCTCTCACAATCTTGCCTTGAAGGCCAGGGCAGTCCAAGGAAGGGAGGAAAGCTATGAGATTGCGGAAGAAGAAGAGATGACTTCAACCAGTGACATTGGCACAAATTTTGCTTTGTTTGTCAAGAAGTACAAGAAGAAGTTTTTTGGGGGGATGGCCCCCGGTAGGCCAAAGGCCTGGCAAACTTGCCCTGTTTTATCTATCAAGATACCAGATTAAATATTAATCCGGGTGACCAAGTTAAGCTGGTTAATGCTAAGTGAAAGTGTACCGGTATCCCAGGAGGGGTATACCGGAATGCGGTAAACCTGAGAGAGGCTGGAGTATCGGCATGAGCTCAACTGTAGCATGTCGGCATTCTGGTCAAAGATTCCATAAGGACTAGAGGACAAGGATGAGCGAAGCACATCAGATTTAATCGAAGCTCTGAAGCCAAAGCAGAAGGTGACGTAAAAGGTACCGGACGAGGTCATCGCTCCCTGATTAAAGACAGAACCGGTGTCATCAAGACCAAAGAAGCTTTATAAAGTAGCTTAGCTCATCAAAGATGCCATTGGGGTTCCTTTCATTGTAAGCCACCCTATCCCCTATATAAGGAGAGTGGGCACACCCCTGTGCGGGAGGGATCACTAGATAGAAGTTGGCTCGCACAACTTGTAGGACAGGATCTTGTACTTCGTACGTTCTTCAACCTCTGGCCAAGGGCCAAGTTCATCAACCTATACCGGAAATTCTTCCCAAATCCTTCCCCTTGTTACCAAAACTCTCCCCCGAATCCTCTAGCGCACATTCGGCCCCAACTTAAGCCATCCCATGGCATCTGTTTGTTCACCACGATGACAGTTGGCGCCCACCGTGGGGCCAGCAGCTGCGCTTGCTGGAGTTTACATTCGGGCGGACCTCCTCACCGTCTCCGGCGAGCGCGTGGTCTCTGGCCTCGTCTACCGCCTCGGCTCGCTGGACTTCATCAACGACAACGCGGGTTGCTTCGCCAACAGCGGCCGCGACCCGCAAAACGGCCGCATCATCGAGTTCGGCAGCCACCGCGTCTACCTTGGCACCGTCAAGGAGCGCCAGTACCCCTCGCCAGTGCTGGTGGCGCCTGATCCGCCAAGGTATTCACCAACTCGCGGACCGCGCTCCGACCGCGTCGCCGATAGCGTGGAGGTGCTGATGGCTGGCGCGGCAGCCGCCGGCAAAGAGGCTGCGGCAGAAGGTGTTGGGCAGACCAAGTCCATGCGCACGGCAAAGCCGCCCACCGAGCGCGACGAGGTTTTCGCCGGAACATCTACAACGCCACCGGAGACACCTCTCCAAGCGGCCATGAGCGTGTTGGCTATGCCCATCGCGCAGAACATCGATCCCACCGCAGCTCAAGCCGAACTGGAGGCGCAGCGACAGAAGTTGCTCTCCGGCGGAGCGGACATCATCAAGGCCCAACGGGAGCTCAACCTAACCCTACGTGAGTACAATGATGCCCATGGATTTGCTTCCGTTAGTGCTAAACCTGCTAGGGTAGCGGAAAACCGGCTTAGAGGCCGCAACCTAGATCAGGATTTTCGCCGGGAGGTTCTTGCCAGAAAAAGCACGTCGGTATCTTTGAGCCTGGTAGAAAAACCTAAGTACAGCAGTCCGGATAAAACGATAAAAGCTGCTAGGGATGCAGTAGAGATGTGTGAATCGCTTTCTGGCGAGGCTTTAGCAAAACAACAGGATCGAGTAAGAGAATTGCTTGATCAAATTGAGGCACAAAATGCTGAGCTTGCTAGAATTAACAAAGCAGCGGCGTCGAAATCGGTACGTTCGGCAAAGAATGCCGGAAGCAAGTCGCATGGGCAGGCATGATGGCGTGTATTTCACACGTTCGTTGGGCAACCCCAAGAGGAAGGTATGATGCGCACAGCAGCAAGTTTTCCCTCAGAAAGAAACCAAGGTTTATCGAACCAGGAGGAGCCAAGAAGCACGTTGAAGGTTGATGGCGGCGGGATGTAGTGCGGCGCAACACCAGGGATTCCGGCGCCAACGTGGAACCTGCACAACACAACCAAAGTACTTTGCCCCAACGAAACAGTGAGGTTGTCAATCTCACCGGCTTGCTGTAACAAAGGATTAACCGTATTGTGTGGAAGATGATTGTTTGCAGAAAACAGTAGAACAAGTATTGCAAAGAGATTGTATTTCAGTAAAGAGAATTGGACCGGGGTCCACAGTTCACTAGAGGTGTCTCTCCCATAAGACGAACAGCATGTTGGGTGAACAAATTACAGTTGGGCAATTGACAAATAAAGAGAGCATGACCATGCACATACATATCATGATGAGTATAGTGAGATTTAATTGGGCATTACGACAAAGTACATAGACCGCCATCCAACTGCATCTATGCCTAAAAAGTCCACCTTCAAAGTTATCATCCGAACCCCTCCGGTATTAAGTTGCTAACAACGAGACAATTGCATTAAGTATGGTGCGTAATGTAACTAGTGACTACATCCTTGAACATAGCACTAATGTTTTATCCCTAGTGGCAACAAAGCACAACACAACCTTAGAACTTTCTCATCATTGTCCCAGTGTCAATGCAGGCATGAACCCACTATCGAGCATAAGTACTCCCTCTTGGAGTTACAAGCATCTACTTGGCCAGAGCATCTACTAGTAACGGAAAGCATGCAAGATCATAAACAACACATAGATATAACTTTGATAATCAACATAACAAGTATTCTCTATTCATCGGATCCCAACAAACGCAACATATAGAATTACAGATAGATGATCTTGATCATGTTAGGCAGCTCACAAGATCCGACAATGATAGCACAATGGGGAGAAGACAACCATCTAGCTACTGCTATGGACCCATAGTCCAGGGGAAGACTACTCACACATCACACCGGAGTCGATCAAGTCTGCGTATAGTCCTCCGGGAGATGATTCCCCTCTCCGGCAGGGAGCCGGAGGCGATCTCTCGGATCCCCCGAGATGGGATCGGCAGCGGCGGCGTTCTCTCGGGAAGGTTTTCCGTATCGTGGTTCTCAGACCGGGGTTTTCGTCACGGAGACTTTTATAGGCGAAAGGGCAGGTCAAGAGGCGGCACGGGGCCCCACACCAAAGGGCCGCGCGGCCAAGGGGGGCCGCGCCGCCTAGGGTGTGGCCCCTCCGTGGCCCCTCTTCGTCTCTCCTTCGGACTTACGGAAGCTTCGTGAGAAAATAGGCCCCCGGGCTTTGATTTCGTCCAATTCCGAGAATATTTCCTTACTAGGATTTCTGAAACCAAAAACAACAGAAAACAAAGAATCGGCACTTCGGCATCTTGTTAATAGGTTAGTTCCAGAAAATGCCACGAATATGACATAAAGTGTGCATAAAACATGTAGATAACATCAATAATGTGGCATGGAACATAAGAAATTATCGATATGTCGGAGACGTATCAGCATCCCCAAGCTTAGTTCTGCTCGTCCCGAGCAGGTAAAACGATAACACAGATAATTTCTGGAGTGACATGCCATCATAATCTTGATCATACTATTTGTAAAGCATATGAGCTGAGATCAAATCATTCAAAGCAAGTATCTATATTGACATAAGAGATGATAATGCAAGAGTTAGACAAGCTAAAAGTTTTCATGAACTATTGCTTTAAAGACATGCAACCGTACAAAGTTCATTAAAGATGTATTAAGTATTCAGCATAGAAGTTCTATCCTTCATTCCAGGCATCAAGTAAATTTTCACAACATAAGAAGGATTCAGTCAAGTAAACATAAACATGAACATCATGAATCAACTGTTTCGAAGTCTACTCAACCGGTGAGCGCAAGCATTTGGTATTAGCACCAGGATGTTATGGCATAAAGAACGTTAATGGGGGTTTGGAAGGCCAAATGGAAGAAAGGCTTGCAAAGCTGTAAATGACCATTAGACAAGAGGAAACCTTATGATCGAAGCTATGCAAGGAGTAGTGATTGCCATGCAACGGATGCACATAGAGCTATATGTGTGTGAAAGCTCTCCAATGGAACTAGTGGGGGTGCATCCAACTTGGTTGCTCACGAAGACCTAGAGCACTTTTGAGGAGGCTCATCATTGGAATATACAACCCAAGTTCTATAGTGTAAATTCCCCACATAGTTATACTAGTAAAACATGAAAACTCTCTCATATGAATGTAGGTGCTGAACATGAGCACAAATGATGACTATGAATAATGCTGGTGCTAAAACATGAGCACAAGTGTGGATAAAAGATAGTAATGCTGCCCCCTTTTTCTTTATTCTCTTTTTTTCTTTTTTTCTCTTTTTTTTTCTTTTTCTTTTTTCTTTCTTTTCATTTTTTCTTTCTTCTCTTTTTCTTTTCTTTTTGATGGCCTCCACGGCTCTTTCCATTTTTAGGGGCAACATCCTAATATGACAACACACTTTTTGGTACAAATAACTCATAATGAATGAAACATGATTTATGAAACTGTATGCCTCTGCCAGTGTAGCAGGATGTGCAATGATCTAGCGTAACATGGGTAAACCACACATCAGCTGTATATGATCATGCAAAGCAATATATAAATAATAAATGACAACATGGCATGTAATGTAAAAATGGATGTTGCATGGCAATATATCTCGGAACAGCTATGGAAATGCTGTGGTAGGTAGGTATGGTGGTTGTTTTGAGGAGATGTATGGGCTTATGTGTAGGAGAACAAGAGAAAGTTCTCCCACGGGTTTGGATGTACCGGCGAAGGATGCACAATTCTCAATGTGAGCAAAAGGCAATGCACAGTACCGAAGAGGCTAGCAAATTTGGATGGTGGAAGTGCCAAAAACCGTAGCTTAACATTAGTCAAAAAGAACTCACAAGCTTATTGCAAACAACTAGCAGGTTCATCATTAAGAGCATGATTAAAATTTACTCCAAGGAGGGCCGTTCACGGTGGCACAAGTACCCCGCTAGCTCCCTCGACCTTCAGCACAACTTAGTTATTACGATGAACTCTCAGACATGGAAAGCTATCAAGTCCAACTACGCCTTCAACTATTTAAATAGAGTTTGTAGTACGGCACAAGCTTAAAGACAACAATCCACTACTAATTTTAACTCATTTATCCAGCAAGCCTTACCATCTAAATATCTCAAAACATTTGCAAAGAATCAAGTTATCAAAGCTCAATGTTCTACAAGTATTTTATTATACACTACCACATGCAACATTTCCCGTTTCCAACCATACAACAATTTAACGAAGAAGAAACTTTGCCATGAATACTATGAGTAGAAACCAAGGACATATTTGTCCATATGCTACAGCGGAGCGTGTCTCTCTCCCATAAAGTGAATGCTAGGATCCATTTTATTCAAACAAAACAAAAAACAAAAACAAACCGACGCTCCAAGAAAAAGCACATAAGATGTGATGGAATAAAAATATAGTTTCAGGGAGGAACCTGATAATGTTGTCGATGAAGAAGGGGATGCCTTGGGCATCCCCAAGCTTAGACGCTTGAGTCTTCTTGATATATGCAGGGGTGAACCACCGGGTGCATCCCCAAGCTTAGAGCTTTCACTCTCCTTGATCATGTTGCATCATACTCCTCTCTTGATCCTTGAAAACTTCCTCCACACCAAACTCGAAACAACTCATTAGAGGGTTAGTGCACATTATAAATTGACATATTCAGAGGTGACACAATCATTCTTAACACTTCTGGACATTGCATAATGCTACTGGACATTAGTGGATCAAAGAAATTCATCCAACATAGCGAAAGAGGCAATGCGAAATAAAAGGCAGAATCTGTCAAAACAGAACAGTTCGTATTGACGAATTTTAAAATGGCACCAGACTTGCTCAAATGAAAATGCTCAAATTGAATGAAAGTTGCGTACATATCTGAGGATCATGCACGTAAATTGGCTTAATTTTCTGAGTTACCTACAGGGAGGTGGACCCAGATTCGTGACAGCAAAGAAATCTGGAACTGTGCAGTAATCCAAATCTAGTACTTACTTTTCTATCAACGGCTTAACTTGGCACAACAAAACACAAAACTAAGATAAGGAGAGGTTGCTACAGTAGTAAACAACTTCCAAGACACAAAATAAAAACAAAGTACTGTAGGTAAAAACATGGGTTGTCTCCCATAAGCGCTTTTCTTTAACGCCTTTCAGCTAGGCGCAGTAAAGTGTGTATCAAGTATTATCGAGAGATGAAGTGTCAACATCATAATTTGTTCTCATAATAGAATCAAAAGGTACCTTCATTCTCTTTCTAGGGAAGTGTTCCATACCTTTCTTGAGAGGAAATTGATATTTTATATTACCTTCCTTCATATCAATGATAGCACCAACAGTTCGAAGAAAAGGTCTTCCCAATATAATGGGGCAAGATGCATTGTATTCAATATCCAAGACAACAAAATCAACGGGAACCAGGTTATTGTTAATGGTAATGCGAACATTATCAACTTTACCCAAAGGTTTCTTTGTAGAATGATCAGCAAGATTAACATCCAAATAACAATTTTTCAGCGGTGGCAAGTCAAGCATATTATAAATTTTCTTAGGCATAACAGAGATACTTGCACCAAGATCACATAAAGCATTACAATCAAAATCTTTAATCTTCATCTTAATGATGGGCTCCCAACCATCCTCTAACTTTTTAGGAATAGAGGCTTCACGCTCTAGTTTCTCTTCTCTAGCTTTTATGAGAGCATTTGTAATATGATGCGTGAAAGCCAAATTTATAGCACTAGCATTAGGACTTTTAGCAAGTTTTTGCAAGAACTTTATAACTTCAGAGATGTGGCAATCATCAAAATTCAAACCATTATAATCTAAAGCAATGGGATCATCATCCCCAATGTTGGAAAAAATTTCAGCAGCTTTATCACGTGCAGTTTCAATGTAGTTTTAGCGATTTCGGAGCAGTTTTTCGCGCTTTGCATTCGAGGTGGAAACATTGCTAACACCAATTCTTTTATTAGTATGAGTAGGAGGTGCAGCAACATGTGTAGCATTAGCATTACTAGTGGTGGTAATAGTCCAAACTTTAGCTATATTCTTCTCTTTAGCTAGTTTTTCATTTTCTTCTCTATCCCACCTAGCACGCAGCTCAGCCATTAATCTTATATTCTCATTAATTCTAACTTGAATGGCATTTGCTGTAGTAGTAATTTTATTATGATGATTCTCATTAGGCAAAACTTTTGATTTCAAAAGATCAACATCAGCAGCAAGACTATCGACTTTAGAAGCAAGTATATCAATTTTCCCAAGCTTTTCTTCAACAGATTTGTTAAAAGCAGTTTGTGTACTAATAAATTCCTTAAGCATGGCTTCAAGTCCAGGGGTGAACTCCTATTATTGTTGTAAGAATTCCCATAAGAATTACCATAGCCGTTGCCATTATTATAAGGATATGGCCTATAGTTGTTACTAGAATTGTTCCGGTAAGCATTGTTGTTGAAATTATTATTTTTAATGAAGTTTACATCAACATGTTCTTCTTGTGCAACCAATGAAGCTAATGGAACATTATTAGGATCAATATTAGTCCTATCATTCACAAGCATAGACATAATAGCATCAATCTTATCACTCAAGGAAGAGGTTTCTTCGATGAATTTACCTTCTTACCTTGTGGAGCTCTTTCCGTGTGCCATTCAGAGTAATTGATCATCATATTATCAAGAAGCTTTGTTGCTTCACCAAGAGTGATGGACATAAAGGTACCTCCAGCAGCTGAATCCAATAAATTCCGTGAAGAAAAATTTAGTCCTGCATAGAAGGTTTGGATGATCATCCAAGTAGTCAGTCCATGGGTTGGGCAATTTTTAACCAGAGATTTCATTCTTTCCCAAGCTTGAGCAACATGTTCAGTATCTAATTGTTTAAAATTCATTATGCTACTCCTCAAAGATATAATTTTAGCAGGGGGATAATATCTACCAATAAAAGCATCCTTGCATTTAGTCCATGAATCGATACTATTCTTAGGCAGAGATAGCAACCAATCTTTAGCTCTTCCTCTTAATGAGAAAGGGAACAATTTTAGTTTAATAATATCACCATCTACATCTTTATATTTTTGCATTTCACATAGTTCAACAAAATTATTAAGATGGGCAGCAGCATCATCGTAACTAACACCAGAAAATTGCTCTCGCATAACAAGATTCGATAAAGCAGGTTTAATTTCAAAGAATTCTGCTGTAGTAGCAGGTGGAGCAATAGGTGTGCATAAGAAATCATTATTATTTGTGGTTGTGAAGTCACACAACTTAGTGTTTTCAGCGTTGGCCATTTTAGCAACAGTAAATAAAGCAAACTAGATAAAGTAAATGCAAGTAAACTAATTTTTTTGTGTTTTTGATATAGCAAACAAGATAGCAAGTAAAGTAAAACTAGCAACTAATTTTTTTGTATTTTGATTTAGTGCAGCAAACAAAGTAGTAAATAAAACTAAGCAAGACAAAAACAAAGTAAAGAGATTGAGAAGTGGAGACTCCCCTTGCAGCGTGTCTTGATCTCCCCGGCAACGGCGCCGGAAAATATGCTTGATGGCGTGTATTTCACACGTTCGTTGGGCAACCCCAAGAGGAAGGTATGATGCGCACAGCAGCAAGTTTTCCCTCGTAAAGAAACCAAGGTTTATCGAACCAGGAGGAGCCAAGAAGCACGTTGAAGGTTGATGGCGGCGGGATGTAGTGCGGCGCAACACCAGGGATTCCGGCGCCAACGTGGAACCTGCACAACACAACCAAAGTACTTTGCCCCAACGAAACAGTGATGTTGTCAATCTCACCGGCTTGCTGTAACAAAGGATTAACCGTATTGTGTGGAAGATGATTGTTTGCAGAAAACAGTAGAACAAGTATTGCAGTAGATTGTATTTCAGGAAAGAGAATTGGACCGG
The DNA here is from genome assembly GCF_019359855.2 of Lolium perenne. NCBI lineage: Eukaryota > Viridiplantae > Streptophyta > Magnoliopsida > Poales > Poaceae > Lolium > Lolium perenne. The sequence goes on from NC_067247.2 coordinate 68,961,316, forward strand.
GGTCCACAGTTCACTAGAGGTGTCTCTCCCATAAGACGAACAGCATGTTGGGTGAACAAATTACAGTTGGGCAATTGACAAATAAAGAGAGCATGACCATGCACATACATATCATGATGAGTATAGTGAGATTTAATTGGGCATTACGACAAAGTACATAGACCGCCATCCAACTCGCATCTATGCCTAAAAAGTCCACCTTCAAAGTTATCATCCGAACCCCCTCCGGTATTAAGTTGCTAACAACGAGACAATTGCATTAAGTATGGTGCGTAATGTAACTAGTGACTACATCCTTGAACATAGCACTAATGTTTTATCCCTAGTGGCAACAAAGACAACACAACCTTAGAACTTTCTCATCCGTCCTGGTGTCAATGCAGGCATGAACCCACTATCGAGCATAAGTACTCCCTCTTGGAGTTACAAGCATCTACTTGGCCAGAGCATCTACTAGTAACGGAAAGCATGCAAGATCATAAACAACACATAGATATAACTTTGATAATCAACATAACAAGTATTCTCTATTCATCGGATCCAAACAAACGCAACATATAGAATTACAGATAGATGATCTTGATCATGTTAGGCAGCTCACAAGATCCGACAATGATAGCACAATGGGGAGAAGACAACCATCTAGCTACTGCTATGGACCCATAGTCCAGGGGTAGACTACTCACACATCACACCGGAGGCGACCATGGCGGCGTAGAGTCCTCCGGGAGATGATTCCCCTCTCCGGCAGGGTGCCGGAGGCGATCTCCTGGATCCCCCGAGATGGGATCGGCGGCGGCGGCGTCTCCGGGAAGGTTTTCCGTATCGTGGTTCTCAGATCGGGGTTTCGTCACGGAGACTTTTTATAGGCGAAAGGGCAGGTCAAGAGGCGGCACGGGGGCCCCACACCACAGGGCCGCGCGGCCAAGGGGGGGCCGCGCCGCCCTAGGGTGTGGCCCCTCCGTGGCCCCTCTTCGTCTCTCCTTCGGACTTCTGGAAGCTTCGTGAGAAAATAGGCCCCTGGGCTTTGATTTCGTCCAATTCCGAGAATATTTCCTTACTAGGATTTCTGAAACCAAAAACAGCAGAAAACAAAGAATCGGCACTTCGGCATCTTGTTAATAGGTTAGTTCCAGAAAATGCACGAATATGACATAAAGTGTGCATAAAACATGTAGATAACATCAATAATGTGGCATGGAACATAAGAAATTATCGATACGTCGGAGACGTATCAAGGCATCATCCCCCATCCCGACAGAAGAAGAGAAAAATATGCGAATGCGCAGCAGATGACTGTGTATGATCCGATTCTGGCCGGAAAACAACAAGCCGGGCAACACGATGCCGGTAGAAAAAGCCAAGGGGCAGCTCGCGGTTATGCCGGAAATGGATACGCCAGAAACGCTTATGCCGGAAAAGGTGAAACCGGGCAAAATTAACGAGCGACAAGAGCAGCTTATGCTGAGGAGGAAATGCCTCCACCAAGGTACCAACAGGGAAAGGCCGCGGTACCGGAACGTTACGATGAAGCTGATTCCGGAATGGAAAGGATCGGAGCTTGCCGGAACCCGTTGGGAGAACGTGTTGGAGAAAGATGCCTGCCAGACCGGGATGCGAGGCACAGGCTGGACAAGGTGTATTTATCCGAGATAATCGAAGCCGAGGGTCCTCCAGGTCCGCAGTGCTTTGGCCCGCGGATCATGAGGGAAGAACCACCGGTACGCAACTTCCATTTGCCCCGTGACACAAAAACATACGATGGAACCACGAAGCCGAAAGATTGGCTTGCGGACTATGTGACCGCAGTGTACGTTGCTGGTGGCGGAGGAACCGCAACAGGCGGAGGAAACCGGCGCTGGGCTGTGAGAATCATACCGTCCTTCCTGGTAGGATCGACACGTATTTGGCTTAACAACTTGCCAAAGGGGAGCATAAATGGTTGGCTCGATTTTGAGGAAGCTTTTGTGAGCAACTTCAGCGGCACATACCGCAGGCCAAAAGAACCCCAGAAGCTCGCCTTGTGCCAACAACGCGATAACAAAACAGACCGGGATTACTTAACCCGGTGGAACTCCACAAGGAACTCATGTGAAGGAGTGATAGAAGCACAAGCTATTGCTTGGTTCAACAACGACTGCCGGAGAGGTTCACCGTTGTGGCAAAAGCTACAAAGAAACATGCCAACCACTTTGACTGAAATGATTCGAGTGGCGGATAGTTACGCGTTGGGAGATCCGATGCAGCCGACGGTTCAAGCTCAGCCGGTGCAAAGGAGCCAACCACGCCAAGATCAATACCGGAACAACTACCACAACAAAAGAAGGGAAGACTTTCCAGATCAGAGGTATGGAATGCAACAAGTGGACGCAGTGCAGGACAATTCCGGCGCTGGCGAAAGCCAAAGACAGAAAACCGGATTGCAGCCGTGGGCGGGTCAAAAATAGCAATGGGTTGAGAAAAAGCCGTGGCAAGATCAGGAAAAGTACACCATGGAATCCGCCATGGATCAGCCATGCCGCTGGCACACGCCGAATCCGGCAAGACCGGCAAACCACTTAACGAAATATTGCTCCTGGACCAAGAGGTTGATGGAGAAGGGCATGATGAAAGATGCCAGAGACCAAGGTTTCGAGAGACTGCCACCACCACCACCGCTTACCGGAGCAAATGCGCAACCGGTGCATGCTCAGCCAAATTGGCCGCATCAGCCGCAAGAAGTTCATCCGGTGGCACAAGGTATTAACCAAGCCCCACCACCGGCACCTTTGGGCTGGAACGTTTACCATGACCCGGATATGTGCTACGTTGTGTTCGTAACAGAGCCAAGAGACCGGCAAAGTGTGCATCTCTGTTCCATGGAAGTGAACGCGGTGATACCGGCAGTACCAAAATACATGCTATGGTCAGATCAGGAACTGACTTGGTCGTTCAAAGATCATCCTAAGGTGATGCCTAACCCGGGCGGATAAGCTCTGGTGGTGGACCCAATCATGCATGGCCATCGTCGCGAGTCCGGTTTAGCAAGGTGCTGGTGGACAATGGGAGCAACATAAACATCATGTACCGGCACACCATGCAAAAGCTTGGCATAACGCCAAACATGCTGGAGCCAACACACACCACTTTCCATGGAATCATTCCGGGACTGTCCTGTTCGCCGATAGGCAAGGTCCGGGTGGATGTGTTGTTCGGAGGGCGTGAAAATTGTCGCGTTGAAAACATCTTGTTCAAGGTGGTTGACCTAGACAGCCCCTACCATGCGCTGCTTGGGAGACCGGCACTGGCAAAATTCATGGCCTCCACTCACACTGCGTATCTCAAGATGAAGATGTCGGCACCCAGGGGACCCTTAACTGTGGTTGGAAACTACAAGGTGTCGCTCGAAACCGCGTCCGCCGGATCAAATCTGGCCGAGTCGCTGGTGATAGCGGAAGAAAAAAGAAGAATGCAAACCGCAGTTGCGCTGGCTCAATCTTCCCAGCTTAACTTAGCGGCAATGAGTGGCAACTTGGGCACACCGGCTTTCAAGCCAACCAAGGAGACAAAGGACATCGTGCTGGATCCGGCTTACCCAGAGCGCACCGTTCGTATCGGTGCCGGCCTGAGTGAGGCATAGGAAAGCGCGCTCGTCAACTTCCTCCGTGAGAATCGAAACATCTTCGCCAACCGGGACATTGAGCTCACTCATGTGGGAACAATGTACCAATTGGCGGACATTTTCACTAAGCCTTTGATGAAGCCCGGTTTGTGAACTTGAGAGGAGAACTTGGTATTCTTGATCCTAAAAACTTAGATTGAACAATTTCTTGCACTACATTCTTGATTTTAACTTGCTATCTAAATTGGTTGTGCATCACATATGAGGATAGTCATCTTACCATTCCTTGGTAGGATGCATACCTATGTGTGCAACATAAATAGACCCAATGTCAAAATATGGACCCAAGCATGTCTCTTCGCGGTCTCATGACATTCGTGCTTTAACATAGGGGGAGTAATCCCCCGCCACTCATTAGCCTCACTTTCACTAAGTGCTTTCATCCCGTGAGGCTAACTAATCCTATTGCAAAATTCTTTTGTTCCAAAAGGTTTGTGACTCTTGATATATTTCGAATCATGCCCATTGTTGCTATTTACATCTTGTTTGGATTTCACTCCAATGGGTATGCCTAGAAAAACATGTATTCCTACCATGTGTCTATGCTCCTCTTTTCCATCTCTATCCATCTCTGTTGTACATGTCATCTTGTGAATCTACACCAAAATTTTTAATAAAAAGGGGGGCTGCAGACATTGCCCGGCGCACGGCCCGGCGCTACCGGCTCTGGCGCCAGCCCACCCGGCGCACAACCCGGTCCGCGGGCTCACATGCCGGCCGACGAGCAGTTAAGAGGGGATGAAAGATACCCCTTGGGGTTTCTTCCTCATTCTTCCCCTCAACCACCCTGCTGCCATGAACGCCTCCCTGCCTCTCCCTCATCTCCTAGGGCATTCCACGACTAGAACCTCCCCATACACCATTCCCCTCATAGATCAGGACCTTTGGAGGTTCTCCACCAAAGGATTTGGTCTCTCTCAAGGTTCTCTTGGAGATCTTGGGATTTTGCTCTTCAAGCCCTCCATTGAAGTTTTTTGTTCTTGGTCCATTGATCAAGGAGAGCAATGTCTTCGGGTAATTCATCTCCTCCCCTCCCTATGTATTGGATCCCCTTGTCTATTGCTCCACATTTGAGTATCTAGGGTTAGGGTTAGGTTTAGTACCTTGTGCCATTAGAATGCCATACACCTCACCTCATGGTGTTCACTCTATCTTAGTTATCATATGTGTACACATACATGAGATGTTGTATGAGATTGTTGCAAAAATCTGAATTTTTATTGGCCATATCATGTCCCGGTCTCCGGCCCGGTGTCCCGGCTCACACGCCGACTGGCTCGAGTCGCCCGACAGACCGCCTGGTTCGGTCTACAGCCCGGTTCTGCCGGCCGATTCGCCAGCTCAACCAGATTTTTCGCAATTTCATCAAACTTGTATACATGTGATCTTTTTGGCATCTTTTCTCCCGATGACATGTACACTTACCCCACTGCTATTCCCCTTATTTGCTTATTCACAAGTGATTCTAGTTATGGCAACCGTGGTGTTGCTAAGAGGGGCAAGACTGAGAAACCCTCGGGGTGCCGTACTAGCACCCGTGTGCTTGGCAAGCCAGGACAGACCAGTGCTCGGCCCAGTGGCAGGAACAAGTCAACATGAAAGAGGAATAAAGGAAAAGATATAGCTCAAGATGACGATCTTGTGGAGTAGGAGCCACAAGAAAATACTGCTACAATTCACATTGCTGCCTGGAGGAGATTTCGAGAGTCCAATCCTTATCATTTCAAGGAACGCACCTATACCGGTGGTGACAAGGAATTATGGACTAAGACTCAGACTTGTTTCTGGGATCATTTCTACAACTCTCCAGATCATATGAGGAATGGCACTTTTGTGCAGCATAGGGCTATCAACAAGGAAGAGCTCCTCATGTTCAGTGCCACTGATTATCTCTTTGTGGTTGATACCCTGCAAAAGATGGGTCTGCTTAACCTTGTGTGCCTGAAGCCTGGCAAATCTGTCACTACCGGGGAGTATTGCCCGGTCCTTGTTCGTCAGTTTCACTGCACAGTTTACTTTCATGATGATGATGCTTGCACTATGACCTGGATGTCCGGGAAGGAACAGTATTCGTGCAACTACACTGACTTTTGTGCAACAATGGGATTTGAGGGTATCTCTGCTTCCGGCTTTCAGATTCGCTTTGAGGAACCATTTAGTCACGGTCATATTGCATTATGTTATCCTCCAGAGCCTTCTCATGCTCCTCCACAGATCTCAGGGATGTATTACTCTTACAAAGTCCTAGCCAAGATGTTCCGTGAGAGTCTGATCAGCAAGTCTGGAGATTCTAGTGACTGCCGTGCCTATCATCTCAATCTCATGTACTATTGTCACCCTAAGAACGTCCAAAAGATTGATGGCTATGACTTTCTCTATAATGATCCGAGACATTCTATTCGCAATCGCATGACTCCAAACTTTGCTCAGTTCATTCAGCAGCTTGTTGACTTTGTTGTGCCTCCTCCTGGCATTAAGAGAGCCCAAGTGATCAAGATGGAACCTTTCAAGTTTCCAATCCGTGGACACAAACCTGAGATTCCAGACTTGATGCCTTCCGAGCGAAGGACCAAGGAAAGGCATGATTCGGCTGCTAGTTCCAGCTCTTCTATGCGCCCCAAGCGGGGTGCAACCCGCTTTCTTGTAAATCTGTGGCAAATGTGCAAGAATACAAATGGTGCGGCTCATCGAAGTCTGTCTCTAAATCAAGAAACTAGGAGGCGCCAGAATGCATTCATGGCCAAAAGAAACCACCTTGTTCCTCCTGATGGTCCTGAGATGGAGCCAGTAACTGCTCCAAACTGGGAGATGCCTGCCATTGAAGATGCAATGCTCCAGAACTTTGACTTCTCTCTGTTTGCTCCCAGTGGTTCTTCCCGTGCTGCTCCTCCCTCCAGGACTCGCTTTAGGACTGCTCCTGCTGCTGCTTCTGGGTCTGGTTCTGGTGAGCCTAGTGATGATGATGAAGATGGCGAGGAAGACGATGAGGATTCCCCAGCTGATGATGACGAGTTCTATTGATCGGGGATGTTCGCATCCCTGCTCTCTTTTGCCTTCTTAGTGTTCCGATGCCAAAGGGGGAGAAGAGAGTAGAGTCTAGGATTACGGGATCTCTGGGTGTTGAGGTTTGCACAAGCCATTGCTACTTTATTTGATTCTTATTTGGCTTGTGCTATTTGCTATTTGCTTGCTTTAATTTCCGGAACCATTTGCTACTTTAATAATTTGTTTGTGGACAAGTTATTGCATGCTTAATCTCTATGTTGGATGATTATTCTTGATGTTTATGTCTTGTTATATACTTGTCTATACCATGCTTACTTCCTAAAGATATTGGGAGAGCTTCTCATATATTTTACAAATTGTGCACTTTGCATTCAAACGCAAATTCTCCAAGTGCATACATTATGGGGGAGCTATCTTAATATCTTAGATGGAATCAAGGTTTTTAAGCTTATCATAATATCTATGTGTGACTCTAGCTCAGTTTGTCATCGTATACCAACAAGAGGGAGATCGTAAGGGTATTTTACCCTTATCCATTATTTTGGTAACAATGACACCGTAGCTAGAGTATTGGACTAATGCTTGCCTACAAGTTTATTACCAGGGTTTTATTTCATCAAGCATTTTGGTGTATCAATGGAATTGGAACGTAAATGGAGACCCCCCACTTAGATGAAGAGAAGGAAGCATGTTCATCTGGCCCTGTGCCTGGCCCGGCACCGCTGGCTGTGGCACCGGATGGCCCGGCAACCACCGGCTGTGGCACCAGTGCCAGCCATGCACATTCCAGGGAGCTTGCTCAGTTGGCCCGGTACCTGGACCGGCGGCCACCAGCCGTGGCACCGGTGCCAACCGGGCACATTATAGGGAGCATGTCAGCTCGCCTGGTGCCAGCCTGGCGTGTGGCCCGGCAGCTGCCGGCTGGTCCGGTGTCTGGCCCGACAGGACCGGATGCCACACCGGCTGGTCCGGCGCCTGGCTCGGCAGCCCGGCCTCTTCAACCAGATGCTGAGCTGGACACCCTCCAACGGTTGGATTTCGAGCTGAAGTATAAATACCCCTTCACCTACCTCAGAACAGCTAGGCACTACACTATATTCTGTTATTGAGCTCTCTCTCTCTCATACTCCATTATTGCAAGCACCAAAAGCTTCAGGTCTCCCTCCTCCTCCACCCAAACTCAAATCCCTCCGGGGAAAAGCTAGAGGAGGTCTTGAACTAGAGACTCACCGAGCCAAATCTTGTTCCCCCCTTGTATTCTTCAAGTTACATGTTCTCTAGGGTTTCTTGGGAACCCTAGGTGGGCAGAATCGTCCGGAAGCATCCGGCTGTGGATTTGCTCCTGACAAGATTGTGAAGGTTCGGAGGCTGCCTCAAAGTCTACCACAAGTGAAAGGGCTATTCCTTCGTGGGATAGGCTTGGAGAAGAAGGTGAGGCTTCGTGGTGTTGGGAAATCCTTCGTGGGATCCCCACATCTCCAAACATGACGTACCTTCTTGCAAAGGAAGGGAACACGAGAATACATCTTCGTCTTCGCGTGCTTTCGGTTATCTCTAACCGAACTCTTTACTTGTGTTATCTAATCTGTGAGATCCTTCATGCTTGAGTTACTTGCATTATCATCTAGGTTGCCTCACCTAGTTTGTACTAGGTTCACACTTATATTCCGCAAAGCCTAATACTACAAAGAAAGAATTAAAATTTGTAGAAACCTATTCACCCCCTCTAGGTTTACCATCTCTGAACTTTCAATTGGTATCAGAGCCTGGACTCTTTTAAGGGCCTTACAACCTTAAGAGTGAGATGGATAAACTATTCAAGGGTTTGGATGAAAATGCTAGCCTTTCGGTTAAGGAGATGAAATCCAGATTCTTAGCATATGAAGGTGAGAAAAAGAAAAAGGAGGATGATCTCCATAACCGAATGGAAGAAATGAACGCCATGATTAAGAATCTAAGTAGTGGGACTTCGATCTAGTGGGGTTACTATCCCTATAGAGTCCTACAACCAAGTTAATCATGACTATCCTAAAAACACTTCACCCATGCCTCATATAAACCATAGTGGGAATGTTCCCCATTTTGATGGAACTCACTTTTCATTTTGGAAATCGTCTATGGAGTCTCATATTCGCAGCTGCAGTGTGGAGATGTGGGAGATCATTATTGACGGATACCGGAAGCCACAAGATCCCACCAGGTTGACCTCCACCGAATTCTACAACCGTCAACTCAATGCTTCTGCATGGGACAAGATTAGAAGTGGCATCAACCGCAAGCTGCTTGACCAAGTCAATGGCATTGATTCAGCTAAAGAGCTTTGGGATAGGATTGTAGTACTCCAAGAGGGAACCAATCTTATTCAAAAGTCTCTTTATGAGTCAGCCAAGACTGAGGCTACCATGTTCATGATAAAGGATGGAGAATCTGTTGTTGATGCCTATGGAAGACTTGGAGCTCTTCGAGTGAAAGTCAAGGGCCTTGGATGTGAGAAATACAATGATGGCTTTGAGATGAATGAAGAGTTCATAAAGTTCAAGATTATTGCCATGATTGTTGTCAAAGCAAAGTACACCAACCTAGCCCTCAATCTGCGAATCCTCACCAACCAAGCAGATCTATCCGCAGATGATCTTGTGTCCTATGTGGCTGCCAATGACAACATGGACAAGGAAGGAGAAAGACTCATGGTGATGAACCGTGCTGATGGTTCCTCTCACAATCTTGCCTTGAAGGCCAGGGCAGTCCAAGGAAGGGAGGAAAGCTATGAGATTGCGGAAGAAGAAGAGATGACTTCAACCAGTGACATTGGCACAAATTTTGCTTTGTTTGTCAAGAAGTACAAGAAGAAGTTTTTTGGGGGGATGGCCCCCGGTAGGCCAAAGGCCTGGCAAACTTGCCCTGTTTTATCTATCAAGATACCAGATTAAATATTAATCCGGGTGACCAAGTTAAGCTGGTTAATGCTAAGTGAAAGTGTACCGGTATCCTAGGAGGGGTATACCGGAATGCGGTAAACCTGAGAGAGGCTGGAGTATCGGCATGAGCTCAACTGTAGCATGTCGGCATTCTGGTCAAAGATTCCATAAGGACTAGAGGACAAGGATGAGCGAAGCACATCAGATTTAATCGAAGCTCTGAAGCCAAAGCAGAAGGTGACGTAAAAGGTACCGGACGAGGTCATCGCTCCCTGATTAAAGACAGAACCGGTGTCATCAAGACCAAAGAAGCTTTATAAAGTAGCTTAGCTCATCAAAGATGCCATTGGGGTTCCTTTCATTGTAAGCCACCCTATCCCCTATATAAGGAGAGTGGGCACACCCCTGTGCGGGAGGGATCACTAGATAGAAGTTGGCTCGCACAACTTGTAGGACAGGATCTTGTACTTCGTACGTTCTTCAACCTCTGGCCAAGGGCCAAGTTCATCAACCTATACCGGAAATTCTTCCCAAATCCTTCCCCTTGTTACCAAAACTCTCCCCCGAATCCTCTAGCGCACATTCGGCCCCAACTTAAGCCATCCCATGGCATCTGTTTGTTCACCACGATGACAGTTGGCGCCCACCATGGGGCCAGCAGCTGCGCTTGCTGGAGTTTACATTCGGGCGGACCTCCTCACCGTCTCCGGCGAGCGCGTGGTCTCTGGCCTCGTCTACCGCCTCGGCTCGCTGGACTTCATCAACGACAACGCGGGTTGCTTCGCCAACAGCGGCCGCGACCCGCAAAACGGCCGCATCATCGAGTTCGGCAGCCACCGCGTCTACCTTGGCACCGTCAAGGAGCGCCAGTACCCCTCGCCAGTGCTGGTGGCGCCTGATCCGCCAAGGTCTTCACCAACTCGCGGACCACGCTCCGACCGCGTCGCCGATAGCGTGGAGGTGCTGATGGCTGGCGCGGCAGCCGCCGGCAAAGAGGCTGCGGCAGAAGGTGTTGGGCAGACCAAGTCCATGCGCACGGCAAAGCCGCCCACCGAGCGCGACGAGGTTTTCGCCGGAACATCTACAACGCCACCGGAGACACCTCTCCAAGCGGCCATGAGCGTGTTGGCTATGCCCATCGCGCAGAACATCGATCCCACCGCAGCTCAAGCCGAACTGGAGGCGCAGCGACAGAAGTTGCTCTCCGGCGGAGCGGACATCATCAAGGCCCAACGGGAGCTCAACCTAACCCTACGTGAGTACAATGATGCCCATGGATTTGCTTCCGCAACCTAGATCAGGATTTTCGCCGGGAGGTTCTTGCCAGAAAAAGCACGTCGGTATCTTTGAGCCTGGTAGAAAAACCTAAGTACAGCAGTCCGGATAAAACGATAAAAGCTGCTAGGGATGCAGTAGAGATGTGTGAATCGCTTTCTGGCGAGGCTTTAGCAAAACAACAGGATCGAGTAAGAGAATTGCTTGATCAAATTGAGGCACAAAATGCTGAGCTTGCTAGAATTAACAAAGCAGCGGCGTCGAAATCGGTACGTTCGGCAAAGAATGCCGGAAGCAAGTCGCATGGGCAGGCATCATCCCCCATCCCGACAGAAGAAGAGAAAAATATGCGAATGCGCAGCAGATGACTGTGTATGATCCGATTCTGGCCGGAAAACAACAAGCCGGGCAACACGATGCCGGTAGAAAAAGCCAAGGGTTAGTTCTCATCTATCTCGTTGCTCTTGTCTCATAGATCTTGGCTTTTTCCATAGATTGGATCTTGGATTTATTCGTTTATGCGGTAGAAAATTTTGTTTTCTATACAACGAACTCTACATGTGCATCACGGTATGCCCCTCCATCCTCTGCCCGGGCTTCGACTTCTTTCTTCCCGGCCTTGAACGTCCGCGGCGCGGCCTCTTCCTCTTCTCCACCTCGGCGTCAAGCATGTTCTGAAGGGACGCGATGATCAGTAAATGCTCTCGAATGTCTTCATCGAAGGCTTGATCGTCCTCCAACAGTCGGACAAGCATCTCGTCGTCCCTATCCATGTCTAAAGTAAAATAAATTGTTAAAATTCAGCCACGACAGAGGATGCAACAAACATCAACCTATCGCTCCTACCTGACAAGGCATCGAACACCTTCTGTGCGCGAAGGTGGGGCAGATTTGACGGTGCGTTCTGCGACGCGTTGGTGAAGCGGCGGCATCGAAAAGGCCGGCGAGAGAGCTAGCCGCCACGACGATGCCTAACTCAGAAGATATTTGCTGTTGAAACGGCTGGCAAATCGACTAGCGGCGGAGGGTTAGAAGGCGCGACGAGAAATAAAAAGCGGGAACCAACCGTTGTGGATGTGGTCACCGACAGGTGGGAGCCCGCCTCGCTTTTCGTTGTGTCCGGCGTGCTTGGAGCGTCCCCTCTGGACCGGGGACGGGCTCGGGGCGCCGGACACTGTATTGGGCCGCGCCGGACGAAAGGAGGCTTTGGGGGACGCGACTGGGAAGGAAAAAATGTCTGGCGCGCCCCAAATACCTTTGGGGGACGCGGCTGGAGATGCTCTTACAGCGAGATAGGGAGCTAGAATGGGAGAGCCGCTGGTGGAGGTGTCGCTGACGCTGAATTAGGAAGTTTGGCCCACATTGGAGTAGGAGGTGTCGCCCACATTGGGGATGCCATGGATTCCATACGAACAACGAAGGAGGGCAGTGAGTGATGAACAAAGTGGCGACTGACATGTCTCAGCATGGGGTGGGGAACCCCAGTGGCGGATGAGCAGTTTGCTGGCTGTTGCATGGCGCTCCCGCACTGGTCTCCGCCCCGACATGGAGGTTCAACGCCTGGTGGGGGATCGAATCTACCTAGCCGCGGGATTGGGCAGCTGAGGCATGTAAAAATGCATACATGAATTTTGTAGTTTATTATGTTAAAACCCTTATTATTTAGCAACTTTATTATATTTGTTCGAACTAACCTATTAATAGTGGAAAAAGTGCAAAATTTCTTGTTTTATACTTTGATGTGTAGCAAATACATGAATATGGAAGAAAGTCCCTCATTGTGGTAAGATTTGGAGTTTCCTAAAATATGTCGATGCAAAATTGTTTTCAACGATTTTCACAAATAGACATGAAGATGAAGTTGGATGGAAAAATGTTGAATTATAAAGTTAATGAAAATTTTACGACAACGATGTTTGATATAAAATCCGTCCAAAATGGACTCCGAATGTGACCTATAGAGCCCAATTACTGCGAAGTTCAAAAGCAGTTTCTGGAATCCTAATGTTTGTGACGTGATTAACTCAAACTCTTGTCATATTTGATGTATTCGGTCAAGCCAAGACTTTATGGGCTCATAGAGGATAGAGGCGAGTCCTAGGAAGGTTTCAGAGATGCCCAAAAGCCCTTGGATTAAAGCTGCATCCATCCCGTGGCCCAGATTGCATCTCTATATATTGAAGGGAGACCCTATTTTTGGAGGGAACCATTGTGACGAAAATCCTCTCTTTTGGCAGCCCTCAAGAAGTGGGAGGATCTCCTCCACACAAGCATGAAGTTCAAGGAATAAAAGGGGGCAAGGGTCGCTGCCCCCAAGGGCAGGCGCCGCCCATAGGGAGCCGTCGACGCCTCCCTACTGATGTGACCACCTCTCCCCCCGGGAAGGCACCTTATATCCTCGCGGGGCCAAACCGTGGGAAGGTTTGGCCTGGCGCACTAGCTTCCATGCGCCACGAGTATATATTGTCTCACTTTAAAATTTCTAATTTTTTTACTTAGCTGTGGCGCACCACGTATAGGTGCGTTGCGAGTACAAGATATACATGTGGCGCACAAGTATATGGTGCGCCATGGCTAAGGATGGTCAGACCTTCCAGCCAGATCAGGGAATAGGCGTGGCGCGTTAGTATTAAAGGTGCGCCACTGATAGTTGAATAGGCGTGGCGCACCACTTCCTAGTGCACCACGGGCGACAACTATATAACCGTGGCGTACCATCTTCTTGAAGCGCCACAGATAACATATCTATCTAGTAGTTGTTCTTTTTAGGCACTAATCTTGTTTATACTTTGAAATATTTGAATCGGGTCTTGTTGAATGATAATAATTTGTATGATGCACCAGCAATACTATTTTTATTGGGCTTGTAGTGCTCTTCCATATCATGTGTAATTTTTCTTATACAACTAGTACTTCCTCTTGACGATATTGGACATTGCCTAGCGAACTCTGCCTCCATTTGTCTCTCCCTTGTGGTGGAACCGGAGGTTATGCACTGGCAAACCCTAGCTCTCTTGGTGCCCCTCCCCCTTCCCACCGATGGTTGGAAGTTTCTCTTGTCCCTATGTTGTGAGGTCCCTTGCTCTGGTGTTCTTCGGGTGGGAGGTTAGGGCCGAGGTGAAAGCCCCAGATCGGTAATGCCAACGATAGGGGTAGACAACTGAGGGCGTTGTGTCCTCCATGGAGGCATCTTCACACTCCTAAATGTTGCCTCCCCTCTGGAACCAGGGGACACCCTTAGTCGAGTTTGCCCGTGGAATTCCTGAAGCTGCTCTGGAGATATGGCCACTGCCCAAGGCGTGGTCTTCTAGGGCGCTACGCATGTCATTATAGGCGCTAGCTAGAAGACGTCCGAGCATTACTATTTACTTGTGGACTCTCCTATGTCGCTTGGATGGAGGGTATATTTGTGTGAGATTTGGGCTCAGGGTCGTTGTATGCAAGAATCAAGGTTTAAAATAGCGCGCTATTTCTCCGCCAATACCACGCAATAGCATATTTAGAGGGTCTACGCTAAATTTTAGTAATTTTGCTCGCTATGGCGCTATTTGTGAAATAGCATGATATATCGTGCTAAAACTTCTTAGATTTAGCGCGCTATTTTTTCAATCTAAGTTGCTTTCACTTTTTCGTGGTGATGAACTATAATATGTTGGTTCCTTTTCTAGATTAGAACTTAATATCGCTAATGCTGATGATTCTTAATAAAGAATTTGTATTATGATGTTAGCCTTCTGAAAAATTACAGATCTATTTGTTGTATGTGGTTATGTATGTATGATTCAGTCATTTTTTGGACTAAATATCCAACTTTCTTAGCGAAATCTTTATTTTTAGACTATATTTAATTTTTTTTCAAAACACTATTTGAAATATAGCACGAAATTAGCACGATATAGCGTCCATAGTGTTTGAAGGAGGCCAACGCTATTTCATTTAGCACGCTATTTTAAACCTTAGCAAGAATGCATGCGCGCTACATCAGTCGCGACGCTACCTAGATGCCCTATGTTCCTCTTCCTCACTATAGTGGCTAGATGTTGTCAAAGTATAGCAGGTCTGAGCATAAGAAAGATCCTTGTTCCAGTAAAAGATAATGTATTGGCCGCTTGGGCTTCACCTTTTCAATGTATTCTAGTACTATATATCTGATCTAAATTAATTATCGTAGGTTCAGTGAATGTAGAAAGATCGTGATAACATTTTTTCTAAATTTGTGATAATTAATTTAGAAGGAAGGGAGCAGTTTTTTTAAAGGTAATCGCTCGTTCACAACGGGTGAAAAACATAACTACCCGTCCGCCTGCTCGCGCCGTCGGATCCACGGTCGCAGGAAATCCCCGCCGTCCGCTGAGTTTACGGCTCACACGTACGCTCCCGCGAGCCCCACCAGGCCACCACATCATGAACGGAACACACGGAAAAAAATGCCGAGAAAACAAAACTGAACCCCGCGACCTCGTCGACCATGCCCATGGCGACCGCCGTCCTCCTCCGGCTCGCGCCGCTGCCGCTGTCGCTGCGCCCCAGCCCTCGAGCGCTCAGCTCCCCAAGGCCCGCTCTCCTCCTTCCCCTCTGCCGCCACCGCGGCCGCGCCGCGGGCGCCATCAGGGCCCCCGGCGACGGGCTCGCCCACCAGACCACCGTGTACACGGGCGTGTACGGGCCCTGGTCCGTGGACGACGCGGACGTGCGCGAGGTGCTGCTGTACCGTGCCGGGCTCGTCACCGCCGCGGCCGCCTTCCTGGTCGCCTCCTCGGGGGCGTTCCTGCCGACGGGGAACCCCGCCGGCGACGCCGTCCGACAGGGCGCCGACCTGCTCTACGCCGCTGGGGCCGCGGGGCTCGGGCTGTCCCTCGTGCTGATACACATCTACGTCACCCCCATCAAGCGGTTCCTCCAGGCGCTGTGGGCCGTGGGAGTGCTCGGGTCCGTCGGGACCTACGCCCTCGCCGCGCAGCCGCTCCACGAGGGGCTCGTCCGGTACGTGCTCGAGCACCCGGGCGCCATGTGGTTCGTCGGGCCCACCTTCGCCGCGCTCACTGGCCTCGTCTTCAAGGAAGGTACAGTGTTTCTGCCGTTCCTGTCTGTGTGATGATGAATGAACATTGGGATTGATTGGCTCATCTTTGATTGATTCATTCTACTGCTTACTTGAGCTGATTTGATCAGTAGCAGAGATCTCTGTATTGCTCACAAGATGAATTCTGACTGATTAGTTCACTGGATATCGAGTAGTTTCCATGTGTGAAATGTATCTGACAACAAATGTACTGACAGGACTCTGCTATGGAAAATTGGAGGCTGGTATCCTGACCTTTGTTATCCCCATCCTTCTCCTCGGTCACCTGGTAAATTAAAAGTCTCGGGTGTAGCACTTCAGCTTAATCACACCAGGCTGGATACAGTGATCAACCTGTATTTTCTTACACTTGTTTTCTGAACATATGCAGTCTGGGTTGATGGACGATGGAGCAAAATTGGGCCTCTTGGGAGTGTGGATGGCACTCTTCACCGTGTTCGCCGCGAGGAAATTCCAGCAGCCCATTAAGGTATAATATTAATTGCCTTTCAGTGAGAAGTGTTTTATCATCATTTGTGGCTATTAAGAAATTCTTGGTCGAAATTTACAATAATGTTCTGCTGTGTTGCTGGCAATGAAGGACGACATCGGCGACAAGTCTGTTTTCATGTTCAACGCACTTCCTGAAGAAGAAAAGAAAGCTCTACTGCAGAAGCTCGAGGCACCAGCCGAGCAGAAGTTAGAATAGCAGATATCGATCGGGCACAATGACGATAGCTACTTGATGGACCTCCGGATCAGTGCCTCCATGAAGACAAAGGAAAATTTTGCTACTGTGTGCAAACTAAGAGGAACTTGAATAGCTGTAGTAAGCACAAAGTTGATTGCTAGTCACGAGCTGGCAGATGTATGTAGTGTAACAGATGTATATGGTAGTTCTGGATGCTACGCCGATAAATAGATGAGAATGCTGTAATTGTGATCTAGCTGCAAATCTTTTTCTGGTCGTGCATGACCAACTCTGGGTGTGAATTTTTAGAATGAGAGGCTACAGCTTGCATCTCTCAAACTGGGACACTTTGTTGAAATATCACTGCCGCAACACCATAAATTTGCATATTTTCAGTGAAACATGGGTTCCCAGTTGTGGCTGTTCCTTATGTGGTTGTGCAGTTTGTAGGCTTAGCATACTTGCCCGAGGTGGCCTTTGCTGCTACATTACTTAAATATGTTTTGCCAAATTGGAATCAGATCATGCTGAGGTTCAGTGTGCACACATGAGTTTATTTTTTACAATCTCTACTAACTTTCACATATTCAGATTTTGGGTTATCCTTCAAATGCTAACACAAGCATTTTATAACGGTCAGGTCACAAAAGGACAGGGGTGATGTACACAATATTGAAGAACTCAAGTTGTAAGGATTTTTCAGGTATGATTACACCCTCAAAGCAGGCTTTTAAATTGCATGTTGCTTCTAGGTCGTCTATTTTCTCAATTCCTCGATGTGCAGCCAATGATTTTGCCTAGATATAGGTGTAAAGATAGCAGAATCTTACGTCCACATCAGCCATTCGGTGATGTGCTTAGCTGATAGGCATGTCACAAGCCACAAGTGCTATTTTTCCTGTCAGATATTAGCTTCATTCTTCATTTGGTTGCCTATACATTGCCAGCTTTACTAACTTCCTCGAAATAGGCTTTCGTCCCGCTATATTAATATAGCAACCAACCGATACAATAAACACGCTGGGGCCACAACACAACCAAAGCCCAAAAGAACAAAAGAGAAAGAAAAAAGAAAACAATGCCAACACCGGCAGCTCGACAAGAACAAAGACGACTCACCACCGCTGGGCCCTCCGGAGAATTCCACCATAATCCAAGCACGCCGAAGCGCCGCATATCAGGAAACACCTTCAACAAGGAAAGCGACGACAACGCCGCTGCTGCCCGGACTGGTCCTAGGGTTTCCCTCGATACGCGGAAGGGATTGGGGAAGAGGGACAACCGACGCCCTTCAGGAAGGTAGGGCGACACCCGCAGGCGTCACCGCGTCGGTGTCGGACATGCAGACCAGGATTTCTCCCGCCCACCAAACACACAAACCCGGACGATTCGACGTGCTCCACCTGACGTGCCACCCAACAGCATACGCCACCGCGGTCTTGAAGTCATCCTCGCCATCTCGCTGTAGTCACCGGAGCAGGGCCTAGATGTGATATGATCCGGTCAGAAATGATATGATCCCAAGCTAAGATGTGCTCCCGAGCGTTTGCTTTCTCTTACAGTATGTTCACTTGGTGGTGTAGATGCATCCTGTCATGCCATGCAGCTTCAGAGTGTGAGGAGTCACCCGATGAATGCTTCCTTTGACACGGTCATGTTTGTTGCTACACTGGCCAGCGTTGGCAATGCGGTGATATTGTGGACATTCGTACTAGGAATATTCTCTTTATTTTGGTTTCTATTCCTAAAATGTTTGTATAGTGTCATTATTTTTCATTTTCTTTGTTATGCTTCCCTGTTATTAATATATTGTGTAATGCTTCTTGGTGGGATAAACCTATCGGTGCAAGTTCATCATAATCCATCTTTTCAAAAAAAAAATTCCTTTTCGCTAAGAAACCAGAATTCAATATCCATATGCTTGGAGCCTTTGCATTTCCAACTTTTTCAGTTGGTGCCTTAATCTCCGAAATGATATTGCGTGCAGTAAATTCCTCCTGGAAATTGTCCAATTAAACGGTACATACCAGGTTTAGTAAATAGAAAGTCTTAAAAAGGAAGCACGATATGTAATAACCATGATACCTGATATAACAGTATTGTCTTTATGTCTTCCACTTAACTCCGACTTTTTTTTAGCTAAGTGTTATACCTAGATCAAATCCCTACATCTCAAAAAAAAGATCAAATCCCTACATCTCAAAAAAAAAGATCAAATCCCTAGGTATATATGCAGTCAGCAGGCCTTGTGACAACATGATGTAGACGGCGCGACGAAGCGCGCATTTCTATCTAGTATCTAATATGATAGCACTCATCCTGAGACGTATTGTCGTATTGGTCCCAAAGCTTCTTCGTAACAAAGCGGGCGCCCACCGCATTTGCGTGAATCAATTATATCACCACTAATCACGAAAATAACTCAACTAGTCGAGGCGGGCCGGTCACGAAATCTTAGAGAAGAGGAAAAGATATAGCAGCATGGGTCTGGCACCACTTGGGTTTCATGCTTGTCCCTATTGTTCTCAAGTATACCACGGCAAATCACAAACATAGATAGATAACAGAGGTAGCAGAAGGCCTGATCACGAAAATACATCGAAGAGGAAACCATCAATGTGGCACCATGTGGTTCTCGCACTTTTGTTCCTTGCTCAACAGCTGGTTCTTAGACTAGCTTCAATGGAGATATCATAAGTAATATCATGCATGCCATGTTGGTAAAAATATGATGTAGTGCATCAATTAATGAGGTGAGAGAGGAGAGTAGTATCATAATATGATATCATAGCACGTAAAACTAGAAAACTTAGTGACAAACACATCATGTACTCCCTCCGTCCCAGTTCGCAAGGCAAAGTTCTAAAAAATATTTGTCCCAAAATGCCTCACCTCCTAGGCACATTTGCATTTAATGTGGGAGTAAAATAGATTCATTATTGCATGCAAAAGACTCCTCTTTTCGTATCCCACCAATTAAAGGGTAGAAAATAAAGTTCTTTTTAATTTCCCAATTAATTGCAGCACCGATGTTAACGTTTTTACGTGGAAATTTAGAGCCAATAAAAATTCACCTTGGGCCAAGATATTTGAAAACTTTGCCTTGCGAACTGGGACGGAGGGAGTACACAAATTTGCATTGAAATTCTGCAAAACATTACTCCCTCCGTCTCAGGCACACACGTAGTTTAAAAAATTACTTTGATCATTATTTTGGTCAATAAAATATGAAATATATGTCACAAAAATTATATCATTGGAAAGATTTTTTGCATACGAATCTAATGATATAGATTTTGTAGACATAAAATTTATATTTTAATCAATGGTCAAAGTTTGTCTTGAGCTACGTGCGTGCCTGTTAAACCGAGATGGAGGTAGTATATATGATGATACTATGATCTATACCTAATAATAAAGGGAGGATTGTTTCCTTGGTCCAACACTTTTTTGGACCGATTTACCCTCTCACTAAACCGCAAATTAAGAACATGCCACCCCCAAGTGAAAAAAAAACGTAATTCGATTGTTTCTGGTTCGTTTTGCTCATGGGCCCAAACAAAAAGAAGAGTCCACTTCCTAGGTCGGTTGGTACAGGAAGGAAAGCGAAGAGAGAGATATTTGCAATATTCACTTCCTGATCGAGGAGGACTCTGTTTGTACCACGATCTCTAGATATAAATTGGTACCATCGCACGGAGCAAGCCGGCCACAAACATAATAACGTGGTACTATCATCAATCGATCGTCGCGCGATGTCGCAATACGCCATCATCGAGTTCAACTCTGCTGCCGAGGTTGTCGCTGCCACCAACGCCATCGTCCAGATCGATCTCGTCGCTGGCTCGCTGGATGCTGCCGCAAACAACGTTAACCGCAGATATGACTAATTTCCCTTATCCGTCCGTCTTCGCCCATCGTACAACACTGCTGGAAAATTTCAAGATTGAGCCAGTTGATTGATGCGTCTCTGATCCGGACCGAACAACATTATGTTTCTATGAGCTGTCATGGCGTCCAGGTCTTGGGAGATATCAAGACCGATAAGATCGATTAATTACATCTCAGCCCGTGACAGCTGAGGTGGTCAGGAGCTTCAGTGCGTAGTCCGCTCGATCGGCTATGGACAAAGGTGAGCTATGGCCGCTCGATCGGCTGAGCTTAGTTAAAGGCTGGCTCAATGAAAGAGCTACATGCATGCTCTTGGTTCGTGATCATCGCTGATATGATGGGTTCATTAAGTGGAGGTGGCTGCAATTGTGATGCGGAACAGCTTAGACGCGGAGATAAAAGCTATGTGATGTGTTGGAACAGCCTGGTGACGCTGCTTGATCACGTCGGCGAAGCACGAGGTGACGAGGACGTCGAGTGCGCTGTCATGCCGCTCCACGCAGTTTGATCCCCGACGATGTAGAGACTGGAGGAGGCAGGTTCCACCACGGCGGCGCCTCTTTTCTCCAAGACTTCCTAGCAGAGAAGGCGGCCGAGGTGATGCACATGGCCTCCACTGCCGGCACCGATCGGGGGTGTGGCTGCTGCCACCGGATCGAGACGGCGCCACGCCTACAACTGTGCCTAGCTAGCGAGCTCTCAAGGTCGCTGTCTTTGTGGATCGGCATCACCTTCGTCCTGTGATTTTGGCAGAGATCACTCGGAAGCATGGTGTAGGGTGTAAGACGATTTTTTGTTTCGTACCGTATATCTCTGTAGTCTATAGAGCACTTCAAAGTTCTAATGATCGCGTCTAGGCACTAGCTGCGTGAAGTGACTCCACTGTGTTCGATCGAGAGCCTTTGCCGTGGACCGTTCGAGGTTCTCAAGGAGGCAATCAGGCAGGATCAACTTCACTGGCTGATCAAAGTAATACACCAGGTGCAGTGTCTGCTTGACTGTCCAATGCACAAATTCGGTTGCTTTGCGTATAGTCTCGCGTACTAATCGGTTGCTCTGCAAAGTGCACACTGGAGCTGCCCCCTGAATTAGCCTTGCGCTAGGGCTGTCACTTGCTCCTGATCACCTCAGTTGCGGAGGATAGATTATCCACGACACTGCTAAATCACCCGCTAAAGCTTCCATGATTTACCTTCAAAGCTAATTGGATTGCATATGGCCTGATCTCAGAGTTTGCACCGATGGTAAAGGAAAACAACACATCTTTGCAGACATGAGCTCCAAAACATATACTATGCATCTGGATTTTGCAGTTTGGAAGAAACCATAGACGGGATGGACAAAAATTTAAATCAGCAGTTGATTTGTTCATGTCACTGGACATGCTGGTAGTGGTGGATGTCTCTGCCTGCTTAGTGCTTAACCTGGAGGGATGCGCTGGCCCGGCCTAAAGAATCTGAATTGGCTGCGACTATTCATGGCCTCTATGCAGTCGAGTTAGAGGCTGTCCGTGCTGCTTCTTCATGTGAAGAACTAAATATATTTCTGAATGTACTGTTACGAGTCTTTAGGTATGCGTCCCAACAAAATGTTGCTTTCCTTCTTAACCCCTATGCAGTTTTTTTTTCACATTGTTCTTTTGAAGAGTCTAAATTCTTACCCTATGGATAATTATTTATTGGCTAGCTCAATTACATATTGCTTTCCGGTTAGATGTGCCAATTTCTCAATGACGTTTATTGCTATAATTTTTTTTGAACTATAGATAAAAATATAGTATTGTAATAGTGTTGCTCATTTGAACTCAATTCCTTCATTTTTTTAATCATCGACCTTTGTTCCATGACACCAAGGGTAGATCAGATACGGTATGTTACCACCATTATAACAAGTTCGCGATATTATAAGTCGATAAAGCAACGGTTTCGCATAATCATATTCTCAGGATTACTCATGTTTGCCATGAATAGAAAAAACGTGACCACCTTCATCAATGGTGGAACATATGAAAAGTGCAATCACAAATGATCGCCCGAGCGATTGTGTTTTATGTTTTCTCGCAACGACGGCGTTTTTCCTAAGATTATCATAAACTAAGATCACGCTGCATACTAGTGTGTGATACTTTCCATCGCGATCACTAGTACTGTTTGAAATGCAGGAACATGTAAGACATAGGAACTGAGTTTGGTTAAAAGAATTTGCTTCATTAACAGTGGATAGAAAGGTTGCAGTTTGTGGTGGGATTGTATGGCCTTGGTTTGGTGTCCCGTCCCTCTCAACTGAGTAAATTCCATAGCGGCATCGTAGACCACATATCTGCTTTGCTCGGTGTCCTTTTCAGCTCTGCTCGGGCGGCGGAAATATCTGGGGCGCGCGCATGCGATATGTACCACACAGGTGTCCAATGGGCGCGGCACGTCGGCAGCCACCGTTTAAGCGAGCGCCCGCCTATATATGAGGAGCAGGAGAATCAGAGCGCCGAGGAATGCTGAGCGGTTTGTGGTGTGTTCCTCAACGAGAGAGAGCGGCCGAGAGGGGAACGCCGGCGAGCGGCACCCGCTGTGCATCAGGCAGCCAACACCGCGGCGCTGCTTCACGTCCCGGAGCGCGTGCGTCACGTGCCGGCCGGCAAGGCTAAGGAGGAGATGTGAGCTGCGCGCGCAAGGGGGGGCACGACTTGTATGAGATGTGGGCATAGCGTGCGATGGTAGGATCCAGCAATCTGGACCGTTAGATGTGGAACATGTGGTACAGATCGGATTATTGGATCTGGTGGAACATTTTTGTATACAAGCCCCCGTTATCCTCTCTATTTCTGCATCTTCCTGTACCATCACGTTTTAGTCGACCCTGTTCCCACATCAGCGAAGCCGGCGGCGATGGCGGCGGCTCCAGATGTTGTATCAATCCATCCCCACCTGGTCCCGATGTGTATTGAGGAAGACAGCTCCATCACCCCTTCTCTCATGTGGCGACAATGGCGTCCTAGCGATGGTGGCTACAGGGCGTCAAGCCAACTTGGTCCGCCCCTAGATCTTGCTGGTAGATCCTCTTCCCCGCGCAACAAGATCCCGATCCACATCCGCACGGCTGCGAGATAGACTTTTCAGGTACTTTTATTTCGGATTGGATGATCTAGATATTGTTCTAATTTTCGATATTTGATCCCACATTGATGGCATTATGTTGTAGACTGGGTGGAGGACTATCTGGAGAAACAAAGAAACCCACCTCCCCTCGCAGATCAAGCCTGGAAAATGGAAATGTTAGTGGGTTGGCTTTGCCATTCAAGAAATATGAAAACTTCAGCCCACAGGGTCACACGACGACAAGGAAATTAGCCATAGCATACATGGATCAGCATCACAGGTTAATGGTGCATGCTCCTAGGAAGGGTCATCACAAGAAAATAAGGAAAGCCGCAGCTTACTCCAATCGTCAGCACATAAACATGAAGAATACTGTTGTCCTGAAAACTTGATATTGCACAGTAAGTGTGTTCTTCCTTTGCTAACAGAAAACCTGAAAATTGCTCACACAAAGGTTGTGTGGTGGTTCTGGTATCTTACTAAGCTTATCTTTGTGTCTTCTTGTTTTATAGAAGGTGATGATATGATGGGATTCACCTGCTGGAGAGGTGCACACAAGTAAGAGGATTTTGCACCATAGGGCTCAGAACAATATGCTTAAGGATTTATATTTATTAATTGCAACTTGCAGATTATGGGGTTGAGACCAGAGCAAGGAAGCGGATGAGGCAAGAGTCCGCAGCTGGGACACGGCGAAGCGGAAGAAGGGTGGAGGCTTAAAGAAATCTCTACAGAAGAAGAGGAGTGCAGAGCAGGAGGCCCGGCATCGTATTCACACTTGCATCTCTAGTGTATCATGACATTTTGTTTATCCAGATGTATGTGATCTTGTATTAGATGATTGGCTGAAATTTAGCTATATACGCAAACAGTAAAGTCTTCTTGTGAGCAAAAGCGAGTTCTGTATGCATGTCACTGATTGTAGTTACAAAATCAGAGAAGCAGTTTACTAGTTTGTGAGATGGACCAGTAGGCCAGCTGAGATGGGCATTCCACACTTCATTGCATTTTCAGCATTCAGATACTGAACCGTGAATGTGCTTCAACACTAAGATGTATGAGAGATTGATGTAATGCTTCCCAACAGAAACTGAATGTTTCATCTATCTATGGAAATAAAAGACTGAACATTCTGAGAAGAAGTGGTACATTCAAAATATTAGATAATTAATCTATGTACTCTTTTCTGTGTCCCCACTACTAACATTTAAATCCATACCAGCTAATGAATAACAGTGAAATTCATAAGTGAATTTAGAACATATGTGCTGACGAGTTACTATGCCCATTGAACCAGTTTTTCAGCTCACTACATAGTATACAGAGCTCCCAACAACATGAGATGTCAAGCGATGAACAATCCAACACTAGCTTATATACAGTGATTTAAGGACCTTGAAAAGATAAAACATTTTTATTTTTTCTTCGGACATTTACGGCTGTCATGTAGCACAAGTTCTTTGCATGTGCCGCAAACGCGTGGCACCCGTACAGTAACACCTAATTTTTTCTTTGGCTGTGCCTTCTTTTCCTTGTCTCGATGGCCCTTAATTCTCGAGCATGTGCCTCTTGCGTCGATATTGGTAGGTGTTAGGATATCAACTTGGGTAGGGAAGGAGCTACCAACAAATGATTCTTGTTCTTGTTGTGAAGTATGAGCTACAGCAAGCGTAGACTGGGAAATAGTTGATTCCAAATCACACAGACCCGAATGGAGCAAGTCCAGTCCTCCACTTGAGTTTTTCGCATGTCGGATGAGATCTTCGAATTTGTTCCGTGCTACCGAGATCTTTCGTCTTGTTTCCATGTCAACATAGTCAATGGGATTATCATCAAGTGGATTTCCATCTCCATCATAGACAATGTCTCTATAGGAAAAAACAAGTTAGAACGTGAACAGTCTTAAATCAATCAAATATTCACTATAGGTATGGAATTAAAATTACCTTTTGCACATCTTCTCCCATCTTTTGAGTATATAAAAATTTGGAAGTTCATTTATCTTTGCTCCCCTCAGGACACGTATGACATGGCGGCACACAATTCCCTTGTTCTCAAAAAGCATACACGAACATTTGGTTATCATGGTTGTTGTTTGTAAATTAACTTCTCTTACCTTGTTATTTTGACCTTGCGCCTTTTATTTGAAGCATTTTTATCCAAGTAGTCAACAGTATGAGTATCTTTTGTGGAACGGTATCCCTCCCTTGCGCATAAGAAACGCTTCCAGTGAATTACATTGTTCACCATCCTTTGTGACCCAAGACGGACACCAAATCCCACGTGGTGTGCATAGTTCTTGTAAAATGCCTCTACAGAAGCAATGTCATCAAATCTCATGCCTACTATTGGTTTTATTGCCTCGTCGCACACTGGTTTATGCAATGAGCCCTGGAAAGATGAATAAGTCAACACAGCTTTCATAGTTACGAAGATCGAGCACACATATGCATGTAAGCTCTCTGTGTCAAACATGCCAAATGATTCTAGAGATTTACATTCATCGTGGTTTTCGGGTAATAGCACTTGTTTCTTCAATTTGAGAAAATATAGTTATGAGATCTCATGTGCTCATGCCAAACGTAAACACTCAAAAGCCACTGACCACTATAAAGTGTAGATTTGAATTGTGCAAAAAAGCATACAATCAGCAGTACACTTACATCTTGCGAAAAGCATTGTCTCTTCTTGGGTGTAGAGAATTCACTAAGAGGAAGCATCCTAGAATTAATCTCTGAAAAAGAGTTGGCATCACTTAATTCTGTCATTCCCAAGCTATTGACTGAGTCTGCAAAATAAATAAAAGACTGAGCTGAAGCACACATGATTATTATGAAGAACCAGAAATATTGGCACTATTGACACCAAAAAACTTACCTGAGATAGTTGGTACGGTACGCGGATTGGCCGGGCATGCAAGGATTGGTGATGGTGAGGTTGCACTGGTCCCCTCCATTTAGAAGAACAATTCTGCATTAGTTTCATATCAGTAACAGGACAGTAAAATCCAATGAATTCTTTTTCTCTTTTCCTATCGTGAGTACAAAACAAGACACATGCCAAGAACCGGATCATGTCTAAAGGTAATGCATTCATATTAGAGAAGGTTCCTGGACCACTTAACTGACCGTATTACATACCATAAAGCATCAAAATCAGATTAAAAATAAGTTGATTTCACTACATGGTGGAAAACTAGGAAGAAATACATGGTGCCATAAAAGAAGATTCCTGCCATCGGTGTATACACTTCGCGTCCTAATTATTGCATGGTAATTTAGGTGAATTAACATGTTCTTCTACAGAAACCTAGAAGTGAAGAAAAATAGAAGAACATAGGCATATCTGAATATTTCTCATACCAAAGAGCATAATGTAATGCAGCAAAGTTTTCTCTTCATTTCATTATCAGAACTGGTATAAAAATAGTTACAAATATTACTCCCTCCATTTGTATTTAATTGACCTTAATTAGAACCACTGCTACTTCATTTGTGATGTGTCCATGCGTCAGTTAAAACCGAACAGAGGTAGTAGTTACTACTGTGAGTGAAAACGACAGAACGCAAAACTGTGTAGTTTCCTTTTGAATCCTTGTCGGAGAATGTAAAATATTAGTAGCAGGGCCCAAATTAGATAAGGAACTCAACAGATTTCAGGAAAAAGCACAACGAACCGTGGGCGATTTTGTGGCACCGTCCCAAGCTCGCTTTACGAGCTGCAGCCACCGTCGCTAGGCCTCCATTGCCGCCGCACGAGAGAGGGGAAGAAGGAAGGAATGTCGTTGTCTCCGTCGGTACACGCCGGCACAGGATGGGGAACGGCGGAACGCCACTACCGCCGTCGGCTTCGCCTGGACTGGAGGTGGATTTGGGAACTAGGGCTGAACAGAGCGCGTGGGGATGGAAGGATACATTACCAAAATATGGAGTAGAACGGGGTGTTTGATGCAAAAATGTTCCACCAGATCTAAAAGCCCGATCTGTGCCACAGATTTCACATCAAATGGTCCAGAATACCCGATCCTTCGATCGCACGTTATGCCCAGATCTCATACAAGTGCCCCCCCGCAAGGGGTGATCACGACGAGATGGCCAGGACGTACGCGTGCAGCGGCGTTGCCGGGGGTCGCTCGTCGGCGCGCGCAAGAGAAATCCATGGTGATGCCGCTCACGTTCCAGGCCTCCGCTGGCGCGCCCTCGGGCTTTCGCAGGTAAACACAGAGAAAGGCCGCACGCACGGGCCAGATTTTGGTCCTTTCATGTTCCGGGCGGACGGCCCAGACCTCCCCGCCGGGCCGCGGCCGTACGTTCTTCTCCGTCGCCTCTCCAATCTCCATGCGTCCCGTGCTGCCTGCAACAAAGAGACAGGGCGACCCACGCCGTATAAACAACTGCGCGCTCGACCGCGCTGACGTGCCTACGTCGTCGCGGCGACAGCGAGACCGCCGACCTCCCCGAAAATATCTCACGGCCGCCGCCCACGACGCCACGTCGTCCATGCCTCCGGCGCCGCAGCAACCAGACTGACGACACCGCACCACAGACCTTGCCCTGTAGCAGCAAAAGTACTCCTCCGGCGCACGCCCGCCCGCGTAGAAAAAGACAGCCTCCTCAGCTCCGGCGGCGCCACGCGGCCTCCACCAAAATATCCCACGCCGCAGCGGCATCACAGCACGCCCGAGCGGCCACGCGCCCAGCCAACTTGGCGCGCTTTCCGCTCGTAGTCGGCGGTCAATGGCCGTGGAGCCTACCCCGTACCGCTATCCCCGCCCACGGATTGGCGGAAAGCGACGGAGCAAGCGGGCAATAAGATAAGCGGCAACTTGTGCGACGCTTCCAGAACCCTCCTCCCCCTCCGGCCCTTCCAGAACTCTCCCCTGGCCACGTCACCGCATCGATAATAAGATAAACCATGGAGGCGAAGATATTTCCAATCCTTCCATCGCAGAAGCGTCTGGAAACTTCGGAATTGGAAGCCCGGGTGGGTGGGTGCGCGCGTGGGGGCCGAGCTCTATAAATGGGCGGCCACCGCGTGCTCGCCCGCTCAACCACCTCAAACAAGTACGAGCGGAAAAGCTCTGTACTTTGCCGTCCTTCTCCTCCATCCATGGTCCGGTCTTGTAAGGAATGTGCTCTCTGTACTATCTCTACTCTGCCGTTTCCTGAATTGGTTCAGCAGCATTGCCAATTCGTCAATTTTGGGGAAGTTTACTTAACTGCAGCTCCATTTCTTCAGAAAATCGCCTTTTCCCCTTCATCTTGCAACGATCTCTGTTAGCCTCTGATTGCTGTTTGATTCAGAAAAGGTCATTTGCCGGTTTGATTATCTGGAGGGCGATGTTTTTGGCGAAGATCGCCCTCCACTAATTTGGCCGCTTCTTGATTAATCTTTCTGGACTTCTTCTTTTTCCCTGGTCCGACTAGCGGCGATGTGCAGGCCGTAATCCCCTGTCTCCCAATACTCCATTGTCTTTGTCTTTCGTTTCACCATGGATCCGTTCAAGTTCAACGGCATCGTGAAAGAGGAGGAATTCGAGTACTTCGCGGGCGCCGCACCTGATGGCTATCCGCCATCCTCTTGGGCCGCCGCGGATGGCTATCCGCCGTCCTCTTGGGCTGCCATCGGCGCCGCAGCGGATGGCTCCTCGTGGGACGGCGCCGGCGCCCTGGCGGAGCTGCCACGGCCGATGGACGGGCTCGGCGAGGCCGGCCCGACGCCGTTCCTGAACAAGACGTACGAGGTGGTGGACGACCACAGCACGGACACCGTCATCTCCTGGGGCGTCGCCGGGAACAGCTTCGTGGTGTGGGACGCGCAAGCCTTCTCCACGGTGCTCCTCCCGCGCTACTTCAAGCACAGCAATTTCTCCAGCTTCGTCCGCCAGCTCAACACCTATGTAAGCCCTCGCCAATTCGGCCGGTCGTTTAGTGCGAATTGAACCTGATGTGCTATATATCTTCGCATTGTTGCAGGGGTTCCGGAAGGTTGATCCGGACAGGTGGGAGTTCGCGGCGGAGGGGTTCCTGCGGGGGCAGAAGGAGCTGCTGAAGACGATCAGGCGTCGGCGGCCGCAGTCGAGCACGCCTGCGCAGCAGCAGCACCACCAGCAGGGGACGGGGCCGGGGCCGTGCCTGGAGGTGGGGCAGTTCGGGCACGAGGGCGAGGTGCACCGCCTGCAGCGCGACAAGGGCATCCTGATCGCGGAGGTGGTGAAGCTGCGGCAGCAACAACAGGCGACGCGGGAGGTGATGGAGGCCATGGAGGCGCGTCTCGCGTCCACTGAGCAGAAGCAGCAGCAGATGACGGTGTTCCTGGCGCGGGCGATGAAGAGCCCGAGCTTCCTCAAGATGCTCGTGGACCGGCAGGACCAGCAGGCGCGGAGGAGGGAGCTCCAGGACGCGCTCTCCAAGAAGCGCCGCCGGCCCCCGATCGAGTACATCCTGCCTCATCAAAACGGCGAGACCGGTAGTGGCAGTGGCAGCTACAGCCCCGCAGCGGCGCACGGGTACAGCCCCGGGCTCGCGGACGGCGCAGCGCTAGCGAACGGTGGCGAGGGCGTGCGCGCGGACGGAGGTGATGGAGGCGGGGAAGACACGGAGAGCTTCTGGATGGAGCTGCTGAGCCTGGGCCTGGAGGAGAAGCAGAGAGAAGCTGGGGGAGGTGGGGACGCTGAGGTGGACGACGACGTGGACGATGAGGTGGACGTTCTGGTGCAGAGCCTATACCACCTCAACCCAAACCGGACCCACAACCCTGAGTGAGAGGAGGAAGGTTCGAGAAGTTTCCAATTGGAGGTGGAGGAGGTAGGGTAGGAGGAGGAGCAAGAAGCGTTGGTACTGGTAGTGCTCCATTCCATGCGTTGGTTTCCTTTGTTCATTTTCTAGTAGTAGCACCTGACATCTTGTCGGGGCCCGCCTGCATGCGCAAGTTGCCGAAAACAGAAAGGGCCTTGCCTGTCTGGCCAAAGCCGTCGTGAAATAATGCTTCGAGATGCTTACTGAATTTAGTACTCCCAGTGTACGTAGATCCTGATTCTTAATTTGGTGCACCAATAGCAGCTCGACAAGGCCATCTATAGCGGGTCGACTCAAATCAGCAATCTACATTGTTTATTTTTGCCTGTTTGGATCGGCCCTGCCTGGACAATGCGCATAGCGGCGTGACCTATTCGCGTAGTGGATAAAAAATGACGTGAAGTTTAAGAAAATGAGTAAAAATTTGATAAAAATTTCATTGATTCAACATAATCTGATTCAACATAATTTGGTTGTCATTTGTCTACGAGGCAAACCAACAGGTAACAAATCAGGTCAAAAAATGGTTACAAATCGCGCTACCTACATTAGCATGCGCTCAACGGAACTACCGATCATGCAAGATGATCTGATTACTGTCTCTATTTGTTTTTACGAGTACTTTTTTAGCTGGTATTGAGCACTATCTTTTTATTAAGCTGGGATATGAGGTACTGTACATGAGGGTATATTTAAGTTCATATGTAAACATGCCAGAAACAACCAGCACTAAATTCCGAAAGAAACTACAATGCATTGGCAAGAATGTTTTGCATGACGATAACAAAGGAGGACGTCCTTCGCGGCCTCCTCCGATTCATATTAGTTGCCTCTAATATAGATATATCTAGATATATCCTTTGTCGCTACAAGGTTTTTCATCGATGCTAGCATCCGAGATGGACATGTAGCTTTGTCCGTGTGCAAGGATACCAAAGTCTTAGGCGAGATTCGATTTACTTTGGGTCGTTGTCCTCTTCCCGCAAGAGTCTCTAGATAGCCGAAGTGAAGAGGCAATTATTGCATAAGTGGCGGCCGATTTAGGAGCGGAGAAGCACTACGGCAGATTGGTTGTGAGTGTTGGACAGTAACTACTAGCATGATTAATTCCAAAATATTAAGCATGACGACAGTAACTACTAACATGTGAAACTCGAACATACTAGATGCATTAATCAACATGAATAGTAGCATGGCAAACGGTACAATATCCATCGCTAAACAGATCGAGATATGTCGCACGTATCGATCTGGTGGAGATGGCGGTGTAGCAGATGACGTCGCAGCAGTAACGTTGTTGATGACAACATTGTTGACGACGGGAACGATAGGTCGAACTAGACGGCGTTGAAGACGACGGTAGGCAGCACCGCCCGACTTGGACGGAAGGCGACTCGTGATGAAGAACTTGAGCAATCGTGCAGTGCGCTTCTCAAAAATCTAATTCGCCCTCTCCTGTACAGGATCGCAAAAGCGAGCGGTTCCGGAGACCTGCTCTCCCGTTCACCGGTGCACGCCGACGGGCGGGATGGAGTAGGCTACGATGGCGGCGCAAGCAGAGAGAGGTGGAAACCCTAACTCGTGTATATGGTGTGTTTCTTCGGTAGCCGGGCAAGAGATTATATAGGCTCGAGAAACCCTAGGCAACGTGGGCCACGCCCACGTCGCACGAACGTTTCGATTCGGTTAAAGATAGCCCATGATCCGGGAGCGACCCGAACCGACTAACTGCGACACGTCCGTCTAGAACTCTGTTCGTTTTCCTGAACTGCAAAAAGAAAGGAAAATCTCGGCTCGAGGCTCAATCCACTCACCACGATCACGACGCGTCGTGTCGAGCGAGCGAGGAGGAGGAGTGCGCTTGTACCACTCCTATTCTCACTCACTTACTAGTGGTGGAACAACCCACCTTATAAGGTGGTCTAACTTCCTCCTAACTTTCCATGTGGGACTAAACTTTCCACATCTTGTCACTCCCTAGTGAGCTGCCACCAACTTGGGCTCAAACTTACATGGCTACCACTAAGTGGGCTTTGAGATTTATAGGGAAATCTTAAATCTAGTATGGGCCACTAAATGTGGGCTCAATATTTCAACAATCTCCCACCAGATCTCAAATACTCATTTAGAGATTTACCAATACTCGTTGCTTGTTTATATACCAGTGTTTTAGCAGAGACTGTTAAGTTGAACTTCCGCCTAGAATCTTAAGCTACATCCATTCACACTTGAACAATGGACTAAGCCTTGAATTGCAAGTTTTACGTGACAATGGTTTCACTCAAAGTTATAACCAGTACATGGCTGCCAGTAGCCTACCCCGCAGGTGAAGCATATGCGTCATACTTCTTGGTCTCTTCATGAGTTTACTATAGATCACTCAAATCTCATAGATTGCGACGTTTAACAATCGGACTCATATAGGTGTGTTATTTCAAGAATGCTCTGTAGGACAGCATCTTTGCTAAAATAGCCAACATAAACACATTAAGGCTTGTTGCCAACCTGCCTTATAGCAATTGAGAGTTGTTCATCTTCACATAGAGATGGTTACATAATACTCTCATCAATTAAATCACTAGTTTGTTCTTCCTAGGTCCTAATTCACAGGATCTCCGATCACAAAGGTTGGGTTACCACTATGGTGTAACATCAACGGGTCTCAAACCCATTGATACGTCCAAAACGTATCTACTTTCCCGAACACTTTTGCTATTGTTTTGCCTCTAATTTGTGTATTTTGGATGCAACTAACACGGACTAACGCTGTTTTCAGCAGAACTGCTCTGGTGTCTCGTTTTTGTGCAGAAATCCAACTTTCGGGAAAAACCTCGGAATTTATGCAGAAGGCCCTATTTTCCCAGGAAACTAACGGAGCCAGAAGGGCAATTGAAGTGGAGGCCCGAGGGCCCCACACCATGGGGCGGCGCGGCCCAGGGGGGGCCCGCGCGGCCCTGTGGTGTGGCCCCCTCGGCCGGCCTCCGACGCCCTCCTTCGGACTATTTATCGGCCTCGACCTAAAAACGCCAGGAGAGAAGTCGAAGTCGCCAGAAACCCTCCAGAACGCCGCCACATCGCGAAACTCCGTCGCGGGAGCCAGAAGTCTCCGTTTCGGCACTCACGCCGGACGGGGAATTGGAGGAGATCATCACCGCCATCACCGCCAACGCCTCTACATCAACCAGCCATGTTTCCCCCATCCATGTGTGAGTAATTCCCCCGCTGTAGGCCGAAGGGGATGGTAGGGATTGGATGAGATTGGTCATGTAATAGCATAAGATTGTTAGGGCATAGTGCCTAGTGTCCGTTATTGGTACTTTGATGATATTGTTGCAACTTGTTATGCTTAATGCTTGTCACTAGGGCCCGAGTGCCATGATCTCAGATCTGAACATGTTATTGCTTCATCAAGATAATCATTGTTTATGGTCTTACCTATAAGTTGTATACACATGTCGCTGTCCAGGAACCGATGGCCCCGAAGTGACAGTAAATCGGGACAACCGGAGGGGATGGTAGCGATGTGAGGATCACATGTGTTCACGGAGTGTTAATGCTTTGCTCCGGTACTTTATTAAAAGGAGTACCTTAATATCCAGTAGTTTCCCTTGAGGCCCGGCTGCCACCGCTGGTAGGACAAAAGATGTTGTGCAAGTTTCTCATTGCGAGCACGCACGACTATATATGGAACACATGCCTATTGATTGCTTTGTACTTGGACACCGTTTTATTATTATCTGCAAATGCCCTGCTATGATTGTTACATGAGTTTCTCTCATCCATGCAACGCCCGTCATCCGTCCCCGTGCCTACGGTATTTTAATCTTGCTGTTTACTATAATCACTACTGTTTGTCTCATTATTACTCTGCTTTGTTATTTCACTACTGCTACGGCTATAAAGCTGTTACTCTTGATAAACTCTTGCGAGCAAGTCTGTTTCCAGGTGCAACTGAATTGACAACTCCGTTGTTAAGGCTTCCAAGTGTTCTTTGTCTCCCCTTGTGTCGAATCAATAAATTGGGTTTTACTTCCCTCGAAGACTCGTTGCGATCCCCTATACTTGTGGGTCATCAAGACTATTTTCCGGCGCCGTTGCCGGGGAGCATAGCTTTATTTGGAAGTTCACTTGGATTAATATTGTTCGCTGCAAATTCTCCATCATGGGTAAACCTCGCGATACTAAGATCGCCATATTACCATCCACTACAAGAAAAGGTACAATTGAATACCTCCGCTGCACTTGATTCACCATCTCGTGATTGATAAACTTGTTTCACCGTCACATGCTTCGCATGTGGGTACATCTGCTGAATCTGAACACTCTCATAATATTGATAATGCTTCTCTGTGCTTGATGATAGTGGTTCATTGGGATCTTTTCTAGATGCTACAATTGCTAGGTCTAGACAAATTGAAAATACTGAAACTCCTAATGCTACTACACCGTTAGTTCACCCGAACTTGGTTATTTTAGTGATGATCCTGAGGAAGATTATGTGGAGCTTAATGATGATTTTATTGAAAAATGCAATGCTACTACTGATGCAAGAAAAATTAAAAAGTTGCTTGCGTAACATGCTTTATTAGATATAAACTGTCTCCTGATCCTAAGTTTGCCACATCTCCCATAAACATTAAGGATAAAGATTATGATTTTTCTCTTGATCTATCTCATATAGCTATTGTTGAGAAAACACCCTTTTGTGGTACTGAAAAAGAAAGTGCTGTTGAACACATGACTGAGTTATCTACTCTTAGTAGCTTGTTTTCTGATGATGTTAAGATGCGTACTTACTTTGTTGCTAAAATATTTCCATTCTCATTAAAGGATGACGCTAAAACTTGGTATAATAATTTGCCACCAAATTCTATTAAAAGTCCGAAAGAATTGCTTGATGTTTTCTTCCGCAAATACTTTCTGCTAGTGCTCAACATATTGCTTTGCAGAGAATTTATAATTTTAATCGGGAAGATGAAGAGAAATTGCACGAGGCTTGGTCGAGATTCTCGCTCTCTTATTAGAGCTCGGCCTGAGCATGATCTGGAAAAGCATGATTTACTTGATATATTTTATAGTGGACTAACCATTGAGTCTAGGGCATACCTGGATAGTTGTGCTGGTTGTGTTTTCGGGAAAAGAACTCCGGATGACTATTTGAAGAATTATTGGCTAAAATAAGCCGGAATCATGATGAATGGACTACGCCTGAACCAACTCCAACTCCAATATTGAAGAAGAGGGGTTTAATTGAATTAAATGATGAAGATATGAGGGAAGCCAAGAAGTCTCTCAAGGAGAAAGGTATTAAATCTAAAGATGTGAAGAATCTACCTCCTATTGAAGATATATGTGAGATAATTCCCCCTTCATCCATGATTGAGGTAAATTCCCTTCAACGCTTTACTAGGGAGGATATTCCGTATTCAAAGCCTCCTGCACAATGCTTAGATGAGTTTGATAATTATATTGTTAAGCAAGAAAATTTTAATATGAGAGTAGAGAATCATTTAATGGAAAATTCTCAAGCTATTAGTGAATTGCATGATATTGTGGAGAGAACCTCCAATGATGTTAAGATGCTTGTTAAACATTTTCAAATGATTCAAACTCAAATTGATCAACTTACTAAAGTGCAAAATGACTTGTTAGGGAATAATTCTAAAGAGAAACATGCTTATGAAGTAACAACTAGAGGTGGTGTCTCTACCCAGGATCCTCTATATCCTGAAGGGCATCCCAAAAGAATTGAACAAGATTCTCAACGCATTGAACCTAGTGCTCATTCTAGGAAGAAAAAGAAGAAGAAACATAAAAATGTTGTAGAATCCTCTGAACCTGTTAATGATCCTAATAGTATTTCTATTTCTGATGCTGAAACTGAAAGTGGTAATGAACATGATAATGATAATGATAATGATAAGAATGATACTCCTGATAAAGAAGAGGTTGAAGAAGAACCTGAAAAGCATGCTAAACATAAAAAGTACACTAAAGAAGACTTTATTGCTGAGAAACATGGTAATGAAAGAGAACCTTGGGTGCAAAAGCAAATGCCTTTTCCTGCTAAGAAACTAAAATCAAAGGAAGAAGAACACTATAATAAATTTTGCGATTGGATGAAACCTTTATTCTTGCAAATCCCTTTGACTGATGCGATTAAATTGCCTCCTTATTCAAAGTATATGAAAGATATTGTTACTAACAAAAGGAAAATCCCCATTGAGGAAATTTCCACTATGCTTGCTAATTACTCTTTCAATGGCAAAATTCCAAAGAAGTTGGGCGACCCAGGTATACCTACTATTCCTTGTTCTATCAAGAATAATTATGTTAAAACTGCTCTATGTGACTTGGGAGCAGGTGTTAGTGTTATGCCTTTTTCTCTTTACAAGAGACTTTACTTAGATAAGTTGATACCTACTGATATATCTTTGCAAATGGCTGATAAATCTACTGCTATTCCTGTTGGTATATGTGAAAATGTTCCTGTTCAAGTTACTACTAACTGCTTGATATTAACTGATTTTGTTGTGTTGGAAATGCCTGAAGATGATAATATGTCTATTATTCTTGGGAGACCTTTTCTTAACACCGCAGGGGCTGTTATTGATTGCAATAAAGGAAAGGTTACTTTCAATGTTGATGATAGGGAGCATACCGTTTATTTTCCCAAGAGGATCGAGAAAGCGTGTGGAGTTAATACTATTTCTAATGTGAGAACTATCAAAGTGGGAACTATTGATTGTCCTATATATGAGCCTAAGGAAGAATATCAAACTCTCGTGATTGGATCCATATCAATACAATTCAAGGTAACATGATTGATTTGAGGTTTATTTCTTCTTATGCTATGTAAAATTTATTTAGTGGCAAGACTTGATCAACCTTGTTAACGAATACTTTTTATATGCATAGAGAGGGTAAACAACATCTCTTTCTTCCTCCACTTGCTCTAGTTGCTGTAGCATTTTTAATTTGCAAAGTTCTTGAGTTATTCGAAGATTTCAAAAAAAAATTTCCTGGCCAGTAATAATAAACTAAATACCCAGAAATGTGCGTTTTTCAAAGTTTTCAAAAATTCACAAAAATTATACCGTTGGTCCTATTTTTCCACGAGGCACCTGGGAGCACCAGAGGATGACCTGTGGGGCACCAGAGGGCGCCGGACCACGTGCCGGCGCGGCCAAGGAGGTGGCCGCGCCACCATGTGGTGTGGGTCCCCTCTGCCCCACTTTGCCATCTCTTCCTCCCAGACTCTTCTCTCTCCCGAAAAAATCGACACCAAGTTCCTCTCACTGCGTTTTTGCTCCGTGAGCTCCGCATTTTTCGATCTCTTTGCTCAGCCCAGATTTACGTACGAAATTTGGCACATTTGCTCTTCGGTATGTGACTCCTCCACCCATCCAAGTAGAATTTCGTTTGGTTGAGTATATCTTGAATATTTTGCTGCTGTAGGTAACATGTTTAGTGAGCTTGCATGCTTGTTCTAAGTGGTAGAAACTAGTTTTGATGCATGATTAGTACTCTAACAAGTTCCTATGGTAGTTTCCCTCAATTATTTGTCACCAAATCAAATTTCTATATTGGTTGTTGAAATTTCAGAAAATGGAGTGGAATAGATATCACTTGAACCAGCAAGAATTGGAAGTCCAACAAGTTATGATGGTCAATCGTGAAGACGGAGTATACCCCTCTTACTACCCGTGCGCGGATTTCATGAGAAGCGCGGGGATATTTGAAGATGTTCAAACTCTAATTTCTCGTGCAGGGCTGAGTGACTTTGTTGAAGGAGAGCCAAGACAATATGTGAAATTAACTATGTCTTTTGTGCAAGACTTCAAGTTCAATTGGTCGCGATCTAACCCCACGGTCCAGTATAAAATTTACAATAAAGCTGTCAACTTGCCATTTAGTGCTTTTTGTGCAGCAATTAGAGTACCGCAATGGGGATCATGTGAGAAGATAAAGGGATCGCCGCAAGAACTCTCGGATCTCTACAAGATGATTTGCGATGGAAGGAGTTTCTCAGGTGAAAGTGGTAAAATCACTAGTATTCAGCTCCCGGCTATCCGCTACTTTGCCTATTTTATTACCAAGTGCGTTCTCGCTAAAAGGATTGGTGGTAAACTTTCTATCCCGGATTTGGCTTTTCTAGCTGCAGCACTGCAAAATAGTAGGTCTTATAATTTGGGGGCATTAATAGCTTATAGACTTGCTACTAACCGCGAGAAAGGTGGAATTTGTGGAGGTCTCATCGCCTCTCGTTTACTAGCTTTTCATAATGTAGAACCTCATCATTTTGATATTCCGTTCCCCATAGAAAAACTTGACATAGCCTCTATGATTAAACATGAATTTGTTTCAGATTCCTCCAACTTGGGTAACCTGTATTATAAGATGATGTTTTATAAGAAAGTTTGGAGAATAACTAAGAAAACTGAGAAACTAGTAAGATTGCCTGCGCCTGTTTTGTCTAACCTTGATTCCAGGGGAGATTGGTCGGTCACAGAGGGTGCACTAGATGCACACATAGAGAGAGGAGGTCAACATGCAAGAGACGACACGGAGGTCGAGGAGCACCTCGACTCATCATCCGATGCAGCAAGTTCCTCGCATCAACACGGTGGATATGCGGAGCCTCCACGCTTTTCTTCTGCGCAGGAGCTTTACTATGACTACTCCATGGACTACCCACCGGCGAGGAACAACGACCCTCGTTGGGGTTAAACTCCACTTAGGCCAAAAGCCTAAGCTTGGGGGGAGGTATACCGGCATCACTCATTCTTTGCATATTATGGTTGCTGGATACTTGTACATACTTGTTTTGTTCGTTTGAGTGGTTTTCTAATGAGAGGAGGATGATATTTGGGGAAATGCTGCCTGAAAACAGATTCTGGAACGTTACTGTAAAAATCGTCAAAAATAGCCAGAGCGTCATTTTGAGCTGCAAATTTTTGTGCAGGTTCCCCAGGTTGTTATCTAACTTTCATTAGTTGAACACTTTTCGATCTGAGCAACGTAAGATTTTTGTAAAATTCGATTTCTGTACTGCTGTCAGGTTTTGGCAGATTTCTGCCATCTCGCTTTTCTGTGTTTCTTTTAGTTTGCTATTTCTTGTTTTTGCTTTGTTTCTTCCCTAAAACACAAAAAGACCAAAAATATTTCTGTTGTTTCTCCTCACCATTTGTTTGCTTTGGTTTCTTGCATTTGTTTCACTTTATTTGCTATTGCTAGTTTGCTATAAGAAAACCCAAAAAGATTTTGCCTTGTTTGTTTGTTTCCTTTTGTTCTTGTTCTCAAATTCGAAAACACCAAAAATATTTGCTGTTCTTCTTTGGTTTGTAAAGTTCTTTATGAGTTCAATGGTCTTCGGTGGCTGGAGCGTGGTTTTCATTTCATATTATCCAAGCTACACAAGTGAAAAGGCAATAATGATGATCTACGACAATTGGATTGTGGTGAGAGGCTGGTATGAACTCTATTTGTTTTCATTTTTGTACATATACTCATCCATGTGAGCATGCTTAGTTGGTTCATGTGAGGTATATGTTATTTGAGAAAGTCTAGTAGTTCATGATCTCTCATGTTTAGCACCAATCTATTAATATGAGTAGCATGTCATGGATGTTTGCTTGCATTGTTTTATTCATAAGTAAGTATGGCATTGTGGTATCCTCCTCTGAATAATTCATTCATATCGACTTGGCACATGCTCACGCATGCATATGACTGAACAAAAAGTCAATTAAGCCTCGATGATCTATATTGCTTCAGAGTTCTTGTATCACTTTTATGCCTCCGTTAATTTATTTTGCCGCAAGCATGATTATGACGATTCTTTGCTCTCTTGATTTGTCGCTCCCTAGTCTATTGCTAGCCTTCACTTGTACTGAGCGGGAACACTGCTCGTGCTTCCAAACACCTGAAAACCAAGTTGTTCCAAAGTGTCCACCATAAATACCTATGCATGGCATTTCAAACCATTCCAAGTAAATTCTCATGCGCTACCTTTAAAACCTTCAAAATGCTTCTCAATTTGTGTTTATGTTTCATAGCTCATGAGGAAGTATGTGGTGTTTAGCTTTCAACCTTGTCATTTACTTTTGACGGACTCTCATATGGACTAGTGGCACATCCGCTTATCCAATAATTTTGCAAAAAGAGATGGCAATGGGATTCCCAGTCCCGAATTAATTAACTTAAATAGACACTCCTCCATGGTTTGTGATTGTTGGACGGCACCCGAAGGATTCGGTTAGCCATGGCTTGTGTAAGCAAAGGTTGGGGGGAGTGTCATCATCATAATAAAACTAAAATAAAAGGGCACTCCTTCATGGTATGAGATTGTTGGCAGGCACCCGAGGATTCGGTTAGCCATGGTTTGTGAAAGAAAGGTTGGAAGGAGTGCCAAATAAATATGCAATAATTCATGGGAGCCGCTCTTGAAAGTCCGGTTGGCGAGGTAGTTAGTGTACCCATTACCATTCGTTGACAACAACAAACACCTCTCAAAATAATTTTACTCCTGTCTTTATAAAAATGAAAAGCTCTAGCGCATGTTAATCCCTCGCTTCCCTCTCGAAGGGTCAATCTTTACTTTTATGTTGTGTCTCCATTATTTCTTTGAGCACTATCTTGAGAGCACAACTGTCATTCTTAGTACAATATGCTTGTCTCAAAATATGATTGATTGTGGTATAACTTTGATGCATTTATCTTTTGACAATCACTACTTCTAGTCTTTCTATGAACTCCAGAGGTGCCCGGGCATTTATGTTTTGCCAATCAAATACAGGCAAGCGAGATACCACTTTATCATACTCTCTTATGAACATTGCAATCTTGCTTATATACATGATTCATGATGCTTCTTATTAATTGTTGGTACCTCTCCATGATTGACATAGCTGTTAGATGATCTTATTTGCATGTATCTCATTATGAATTGCTTAAGTATTAGCTATTGCATGAGAATATATACATCATATGAGCAAATGTGTTCGTGAAAGTTCTTTTATCGCTCAGTTGTTAACTGAATTGCTTGAGGACAAGCAATAAGCTAAGCTTGGGGGGAGTTGATACGTCCAAAACGTATCTACTTTCCCGAACACTTTTGCTATTGTTTTGCCTCTAATTTGTGTATTTTGGATGCAACTAACACGGACTAACGCTGTTTTCAGCAGAACTGCTCTGGTGTCTCGTTTTTGTGCAGAAATCCAACTTTCGGGAAAAACCTCGGAATTTATGCAGAAGGCCCTATTTTCCCAGGAAACTAACGGAGCCAGAAGGGCAATTGAAGTGGAGGCCCGAGGGCCCCACACCATGGGGCGGCGCGGCCCAGGGGGGGCCCGCGCGGCCCTGTGGTGTGGCCCCCTCGGCCGGCCTCCGACGCCCTCCTTCGGACTATTTATCGGCCTCGACCTAAAAACGCCAG
Organism: Lolium perenne; assembly: GCF_019359855.2. Taxonomy (NCBI): domain Eukaryota; kingdom Viridiplantae; phylum Streptophyta; class Magnoliopsida; order Poales; family Poaceae; genus Lolium; species Lolium perenne. The sequence continues at coordinate 69,003,146 of NC_067247.2, forward strand.
GAGAGAAGTCGAAGTCGCCAGAAACCCTCCAGAACGCCGCCACATCGCGAAACTCCGTCGCGGGAGCCAGAAGTCTCCGTTCTGGCACTCCGCCGGGACGGGGAATTGGAGGAGATCATCACCGCCATCACCGCCAACGCCTCTACATCAACCAGCCATGTTTCCCCCATCCATGTGTGAGTAATTCCCCCGCTGTAGGCCGAAGGGGATGGTAGGGATTGGATGAGATTGGTCATGTAATAGCATAAGATTGTTAGGGCATAGTGCCTAGTGTCCGTTATTGGTACTTTGATGATATTGTTGCAACTTGTTATGCTTAATGCTTGTCACTAGGGCCCGAGTGCCATGATCTCAGATCTGAACATGTTATTGCTTCATCAAGATAATCATTGTTTATGGTCTTACCTATAAGTTGTATACACATGTCGCTGTCCAGAACCGATGGCCCCGAAGTGACAGAAATCGGGACAACCGGAGGGGATGGTAGCGATGTGAGGATCACATGTGTTCACGGAGTGTTAATGCTTTGCTCCGGTACTTTATTAAAAGGAGTACCTTAATATCCAGTAGTTTCCCTTGAGGCCCGGCTGCCACCGGCTGGTAGGACAAAAGATGTTGTGCAAGTTTCTCATTGCGAGCACGCACGACTATATATGGAACACATGCCTATTGATTGCTTTGTACTTGGACACCGTTTTATTATTATCTGCAAATGCCCTGCTATGATTGTTACATGAGTTTCTCTCATCCATGCAACGCCCGTCATCCGTCCCCGTGCCTACAGTATTTTAATCTTGCTGTTTACTATAATCACTACTGCTGTCTCTGTTACTCTGCTGTTGTTATTTCACTACTGCTACTGCTATAAAACTGTTACTACTGATAAACTCTTGCGAGCAAGTCTGTTTCCAGGTGCAACTGAATTGACAACTCCGTTGTTAAGGCTTCCAAGTGTTCTTTGTCTCCCCTTGTGTCGAATCAATAAATTGGGTTTTACTTCCCTCGAAGACTGTTGCGATCCCCTATACTTGTGGGTCATCACCCATCTCCCTCGGTGCACTTTCTATCACATTACGTGATAGTCCCTTTATAAAAGGATCTGTCAGGTGTTTGTCCGTTTGAATATATGTAACAGTTATTACTCCGGAGTTTCGCAATTTCCTGACAGACTTCAAACGTCTCTTGACGTGTCTTGATGACTTCGCGTTATCCTTAGAATTGTTCACTTTTACAATTACAGTTTGATTGTCACAATTCAAAAGGATTGCCGGAACAGGTTTCTCAACCACAGGCAAGTCCATCAAGAGCTCACGCAACCATTCTGATTCAACAGTGGTTGTGTCTAAAGCAGTAAGTTCTGCTTCCATAGTTGACCTCGTCAATATGGTTTGCTTGCAAGGTCTCCATGACACTGCGCCACCTCCAAAGGTAAATACATATCCACTAGTGACTAGAGATCAGCTACATCAGAGATCCAATTTGAATCACTATATCCTGCAAGCATAGTTGGGTGTCCTAAATAGTGAATCTCATAACTCATTGTACCACATAGGTAGCGCATGACCCTATCAAGTGCATGCCAATGATCAGTACCCAGGTTTGACATGAACCTACTCAACTTGCTAACAACAAAAGAGATGTCAGGTCTAGTCGCGCTCGCTGAGTACATGAGTGAGCCAACGAAGAATATCTCAATTGATGTATGGCAATCCTCCGGTTCTTGCGTAATATCACACTGGGATCATAAGGTGTTGCAGAAGACTTTCTATCAATATAGCCGAACCGGCTCAAGATCTTCTCAACATAATGATTACGTTAAAGTAATCCCACTCTCATTCTTAATCAGCTTGATGTTCAAAATCACATCAGCTTCTTCCAGATCTTTCATATCAAAGCTCTTTGACAAGAAAGACTTGACCTCGTGTATTACTTTCATGTTTGTACCAAAGATCAGAATATCATCCACATACAAACATAGTGTAACAACTTCGCCCCATTATGGCGATAGTAAACGCACTTGTCAGCCTCGTTAACAACAAAGCCTATAGAAGTTAAAGTTCTGTCAAACTTCTCATGCCATCGCTTAGGTGCTTGTTTTAGGCCATATAAAGATTTCAACAACTTGCACACCTTTCTTTCTTCACCTTTTACTACAAACCCATCAGGCTGATCCATATAAATTTCCTCTTCCATCTCTCCATTAAGGAAAACACTCGAATGGTGGTAAGTCTAGCGACAGGTGAATAGCTGTCGAAGTAATCTTCGCCTTCTCTCTGTGTGTAGCCTTTTGCTACAAGCCGCGCCGTGTACTTCTCAATAGTACCATCATGCCTTAGCTTCTTCTTGAACACCCATTTGCAGCCTACAGGCTTGCATCCATGGGGTCGTTCTGACAGCTCCCAAGTTCCATTAGAAAGAATCGAGTCCATCTCATTATGGACAACTTCTTTTCAGTCATCTGCATCCGGAGATGCATATGCCTCTGCAATGGACATGGGAGTATCATCCACAAGGTACACAATGAAATCATCACCAAAGGATTTTTCAATCCTCCGTCTCTTGCTCCGTTTAGGAGCTTCATTGTCATCCTTCTCAGTAACATTCTCATATGATTGTTCAAAATACTCATTAGATGGCGGTGACTGTTAGCTATGCATATCTTTCATAGGAAATATATTCTCAAAAAATGTTGCATCACGAGATTCCATAATAGTATCAACATGCATATCAGGTACCTCGGATTGAACTACTAAATATCAATAGCCTACACTCCGCGGAGCATAACCTAGAAAGATACAATCCACTATCTTTAGTCCGAGTTTGCGCTTCTTAGTAATTGGAATATTGACTTTGCCAAACATCCCCATGTGCGCAAATACGAAAGTGATGGTTTTCTCCCAGCCCACTCCTCGTAAGGGGTTTTATCTTTATTCTTGTTAGGAAATCTATTCAGGACATGACATGAAGTCAATAAAGCCTCCCCCCACCATGCCTTTGATAAACCAGCAGTGGCTAACATGGAATTCACCAAGTCAGTCAGCGTGCGGTTTTTCCTCTCGGTAACCCCGTTTGATTGGGGCGAATAGGGAGGCGTCCTCTCATGAATAATGCCATGTTCCTCACATAATTCATCAAAGATTTTAGGAAAATATTCACCACCATGATTTGAACGAAGATGCTTGATCTTTATCTCTAGTTGATTTTCAACTTTGGTCTTATAAATTTTAAAGTAGTCTAAAGCTTCATATTTAGTTCGCAAAAAATAAACAAATCTAGTCGCATCAGCAATCAATGTCATGAAATATCTCTTTCCACCTTTTGTCAACACACCATTCATCTCGCATAGATCAGAATGTATGAGTTCTAGAGGTGCCACGTTTCTCTCCTCGGCCGCCTTGTGAGGCTTTCGAGGTTGCTTTGATTGCATACAACTATGGCACTTAGAACCTTTGGCAATGGTAAAATTCGGAATTAAACTCAAACTAGATAGCCGAGACATTAAACCAAAATTAATGTGACATAAAGAGAATGCCAAACACTGGTATCATCACTAACATTGCCACAAATATGGTTCACAGACTTATTACTGAAATCAGAAAGCGAAAAGCAGACAAGCCTCCACGCTCATAGCCTTTACCAATAAATTGTCCAAACTTGGAAAAACTACTTTATTCGATTCTAAAACAACCTTAAACCCATCTCTCCATAGAAGGGAGCCGCTAACGAGATTCTTGTTCATAGTAGGGACATGATGCATGTTCCTCAGCTGCACGATCTTCCCCGAAGTGAACTTCAGATCTACCGTGCCAACACCACGAACAGAAGCATGTGACCCATTCCCCATCAAGACGGACGAATCTCTAGCGACCTTGTAAGAAGTGAACATGGATATGTTAGCACACACATGAACATTAGCACTTGTATCAATCCACCAACATAGAGATTGAAATACTGAAAGAACATTAAAGAGATTATCGTACCCATCAGCATTGCTAGCGGTCACCATGTTGACTTGCCTCGCCTTTTTCTTGCGGTCTGCCCTCTCTGGACAGTCCTTAGAAAAGTGGCCAGTCCCTCCACCGGTAAAGCAGCTTAGATATGCTTTATTTATCATCTTCTTCTTCTTGAAGGTTGTAGTCTTCATAGGCTTATTGAAGGAGGCCTTGTTCCCCTTGTTCTTGTTGTAGGGTTTCTTCTGCACCATGTTGCCACTAGACTGACCCTCTCCTTTCTCAGTAGTATCCTTAGCCCGAGCTTTCTCCTCAACATCAAGAGCCACTATCAGATTTTCAACTGATATCTCTTGTCTCTTGTGTTTGAGAGTGATGTCTACGTTCCCCCTCTTTTCCTGTAGACAGTGTTGGGCCTCCAAGAGCAGAGGTTTGTAGAACAGCAGCAAGTTTTCCCTTAAGTGGATCACCCAAGGTTTATCGAACTCAGGGAGGAAGAGGTCAAAGATATCCCTCTCATGCAACCCTGCAACCACAAAGCAAGAAGTCTCTTGTGTCCCCAACACACCTAATAGGTGCACTAGTTCGGCGAAGAGATAGTGAAATACAGGTGGTATGAATAAGTATGAGCAGTAGCAACGGTGCCAGAAAATAGCTTGCTGGCGTGTAGTTGATGGTGGTAGTATTGCAGCAGTAGTAACACAGTGAAACAGTAAACAAGCAGTAGTAACGCAGCAGTATTTAGGAACAAGGCCTAGGGATTACACTTTCACTAGTGGACACTCTCAACATTGATCACATAACAGAATAGATAAATGCATACTCTACACTTTTGTTGGATGATGAACGCATTGCTTAGGATTACACGAACCCTCAATGCCGGAGTTAACAAGCTCCACAATTTGTTCATATTTAAGTAACCTTATAGTGTAAGATAGATCAACAGACTAAACCAAGTACTAACATAGCATGCACACTGTCACCTTCATGCATATGTAAGAGGAATAGATCACATCAATATTATCATAGCAATAGTTAACTTCGCAATCTACAAGAGATCATGATCATAGCATAAACCAAGTACTAACACGGTGCACACACTGTCACCTTTACACACGTGTAGGAGGAATAGAACTACTTTAATAACTTTGCTAGAGTAGCACATAGATAAATTGTGATACAAACTCATATGAATCTCAATCATGTAAAGCAGCTCATGAGATTATTGTATTGAGGTACATGGGAGAGAGATGAACCACATAGCTACAGCGAAGCCCTCAGCCTCAGGGGTGGATTACTCCCTCCTCATCATGGAGGCAGCGATGGCGGTGAAGATGGCGGTGAAGACGGCGGTGGAGATGGCTCCGGGGGCAATTCCCCGTCCCGGCAGGGTGCCGAAACAGAGTTCTGTCCCCCTGATGGCGTGTATTTCACACGTTCGTTGGGCAACCCCAAGAGGAAGGTATGATGCGCACAGCAGCAAGTTTTCCCTCAGAAAGAAACCAAGGTTTATCGAACCAGGAGGAGCCAAGAAGCACGTTGAAGGTTGATGGCGGCGGGATGTAGTGCGGCGCAACACCAGGGATTCCGGCGCCAACGTGGAACCTGCACAACACAACCAAAGTACTTTGCCCCAACGAAACAGTGAGGTTGTCAATCTCACCGGCTTGCTGTAACAAAGGATTAACCGTATTGTGTGGAAGATGATTGTTTGCGTAAAACAAGAGAACAAGTATTGCAAGAGATTGTATTTCAGTAAAGAGAATTGGACCGGGGTCCACAGTTCACTAGAGGTGTCTCTCCCATAAGACGAACAGCATGTTGGGTGAACAAATTACAGTTGGGCAATTGACAAATAAAGAGAGCATGACCATGCACATACATATCATGATGAGTATAGTGAGATTTAATTGGGCATTACGACAAAGTACATAGACCGCCATCCAACTGCATCTATGCCTAAAAAGTCCACCTTCAGGTTATCATCCGAACCCCCTCCAGTATTAAGTTGCAAAGCAACAGACAATTGCATTAAGTATGGTGCGTAATGTAATCAACAACTACATCCTTAGATATAGCATCAATGTTTTATCCCTAGTGGCAACAAAGACAACACAACCTTAGAACTTTTCACATCCTGTCCCGGTGTCAATGCAGGCATGAACCCACTATCGAGCATAAGTACTCCCTCTTGGAGTTACAAGCATCTACTTGGCCAGAGCATCTACTAGTAACGGAGAGCATGCAAGATCATAAACAACACATAGCATAACTTTGATAATCAACATAACAAGTATTCTCTATTCATCGGATCCCAACAAACGCAACATATAGAATTACAGATAGATGATCTTGATCATGTTAGGCAGCTCACAAGATCCGACAATGATAGCACAATGGGGAGAAGACAACCATCTAGCTACTGCTATGGACCCATAGTCCAGGGGTAGACTACTCACACATCACACCGGAGGCGACCATGGCGGCGTAGAGTCCTCCGGGAGATGATTCCCCTCTCCGGCAGGGTGCCGGAGGCGATCTCCTGGATCCCCGAGATGGGATCGGCGGCGGCGGCGTCTGGAAGGTTTTCCGTATCGTGGTTCTCGGTACGGGGCCTGTCGTCACGGAGACTTTTTATAGGCGAAAGGGTAGGTCAAGAGGCGGCACGGGGGCCCCACACCACAGGGCCGCGCGGCCAAGGGGGGGGCTGCGCCGCCCTAGGGTGTGGCCCCTCCGTGGCCCCTCTTCGTCTCTCCTTCGGACTTCCGGGAAGCTTCGTGAGAAAATAGGCCCCTGGGCTTTGATTTCGTCCAATTCCGAGAATATTTCCTTACTAGGATTTCTGAAACCAAAAACAGCAGAAACAAAGAATCGGCACTTCGGCATCTTGTTAATAGGTTAGTTCCGGAAAATGCACGAATATGACATAAAGTGTGCATAAAACATGTAGATAACATCAATAATGTTGCATGGAACATAAGAAATTATCGATACGTCGGAGACGTATCAGCATCCCCAAGCTTCGTACTGCTCGTCCCGAGCGGTAAAACGATAACACGAGATAATTTCTGGAGTGACATGCCATCATAATCTTGATCATACTATTTGTAAAGCATATGTAGTGAATGCAGCGATCAAAACAATGTATATGACATGAGTAAACAAGTGAATCATATAGCAAAGACTTTTCATGAATAGCACTTCAAGACAAGCATCAATAAGTCTTGCATAAGAGTTAACTCATAAAGCAATAATTCAAAGTAAAGGCATTGAAGCAACACAAAAGAAGATTAAGTTTCAGCGGTTGCTTTCAACTTGTAACATGTATATCTCATGGATATTGTCAACATAGAGTAATATAATAAGTGCAATAAGCAAGTATGTAGGAATCAATGCACAGTTCACACAAGTGTTTGCTTCTTGAGGTGGAGAGAAATAGGTGAACTGACTCAACATTGAAAGTAAAAGAATGGTCCTCCATAGAGGAAAAACATCGATTGCTATATTTGTGCTAGAGCTTTGATTTTGAAAACATGAAACAATTTTGTCAACGGTAGTAATAAAGCATATGCATCATGTAAATTATATCTTATAAGTTGCAAGCCTCATGCATAGCGTACTAATAGTGCCCGCACCTTGTCCTAATTAGCTTGGACTACCGGATCATCACAATGCATTGTTTTTACCAAGTGTCACAAAGGGGTACCTCTATGCCTCCTGTACAAAGGTCTAAGGAGAAAGCTCGCATTGGATTTCTCGCTATTGATTATTCTTCGACTTAGACATCCATACCGGGACAACATAGACAACAGATAATGGACTCCTCTTTTATGCATAAGCATATAACAACAATTAATAATTTTCTCATTTGAGATTTGAGGATTGTTGTCCAAAACTGAAACTTCCACCATGGAGCATGGCTTTAGTTAGCGGCCCAATGTTCTTCTCTAACATATGCATGCTTAACCATATGGTGGTAGATCTCTCTTACTTCAGACAAGACGGACATGCATAGCAACTCACATGAAATTCAACAATGAATAGTTGATGGCGTCCCCAGTGAACATGGTTATCGCACAACAAGCAACTTAATAAGAGATAAAGTGCATAATTACATATTCAATACCACAATAGTTTTTAAGCTATTTGTCCCATGAGCTATATATTGCAAAGGTGAATGATGGAATTTTAAAGGTAGCACTCAAGCAATTTACTTTGGAATGGCGGAAAATACCATGTAGTAGGTAGGTATGGTGGACACAAATGGCATAGTGGTTGGCTCAAGTATTTTGGATGCATGAGAAGTATTCCCTCTCGATACAAGGTTTAGGTTAGCAAGGCTTATTTGAAACAAACACATGGATGAACCGGTGCAGCAAAACTCACATAAAAGACATATTGAAAACATTATAAGACTCTACACCGTCTTCCTTGTTGTTCAAACTCAATACTAGAAATTATCTAGACCTTAGAGAAACCAAATATGCAAACCAAATTTTAGCATGCTCTATGTATTTCTTCATTAATGGGTGCAAAGCATATGATGCAAGAGCTTAATCATGAGCACAACAATTGCCAAGTATCACATTACCCAAGACATTTATAGCAATTACTACATGTATCATTTTCCAATTCCAACCATATAACAATTTAACGAAGGAGAAACTTCGCCATGAATACTATGAGTAGAAACCAAGGACATACTTGTCCATATGCTACAGCGGAGCGTGTCTCTCTCCCATAAAGTGAATGCTAGGATCCATTTTATTCAAACAAAACAAAAAACAAAAACAAACCGACGCTCCAAGAAAAAGCACATAAGATGTGATGGAATAAAAATATAGTTTCAGGGGAGGAACCTGATAATGTTGTCGATGAAGAAGGGGATGCCTTGGGCATCCCCAAGCTTAGACGCTTGAGTCTTCTTGATATATGCAGGGGTGAACCACCGGGTGCATCTCCAAGCTTAGAGCTTTCACTCTCCTTGATCATGTTGCATCATACTCCTCTCTTGATCCTTGAAAACTTCCTCCACACCAAACTCGAAACAACTCATTAGAGGGTTAGTGCACATTATAAATTGACATATTCAGAGGTGACACAATCATTCTTAACACTTCTGGACATTGCATAATGCTACTGGACATTAGTGGATCAAAGAAATTCATCCAACATAGCGAAAGAGGCAATGCGAAATAAAAGGCAGAATCTGTCAAAACAGAACAGTTCGTATTGACGAATTTTAAAATGGCACCAGACTTGCTCAAATGAAAATGCTCAAATTGAATGAAAGTTGCGTACATATCTGAGGATCATGCACGTAAATTGGCTTAATTTTCTGAGTTACCTACAGGGAGGTGGACCCAGATTCGTGACAGCAAAGAAATCTGGAACTGTGCAGTAATCCAAATCTAGTACTTACTTTTCTATCAACGGCTTAACTTGGCACAACAAAACACAAAACTAAGATAAGGAGAGGTTGCTACAGTAGTAAACAACTTTCAAGACACAAAATAAAAACAAAGTACTGTAGTAAAATAACACATGGGTTATCTCCCAAGAAGTTCTTTCTTTATAGCCATTAAGATGGGCTCAGCAGTTTTAATGATGCACTCGCAAGAAATAGTATTTGAAGCAAAAGAGAGCATCAAGAGGCAAATTCAAAACACATTTAAGTCTAACATGCTTCCTATGCAAAGGAATCTTGTAAATAAACAAGTTCATGAAGAGCAAAGTGACAAGCATAGGAAGATAAAACAAGTGCAGCTTCAAAAATTTCAGCACATAGAGAGGCATTTTAGTAACATGAAAATTTCTACAACCATTTTTTCCTCTCTCATCATAACTTTCAGTAGCATCATGAGCAAACTCAACAATATAACTATCACATAAAGCATTCTTATCATGAGTCTCATGCATAAAATTATTACTCTCCACATAAGCATAATCAATTTTATTAGTTGTAGTGGGAGCAAATTCAACAAAATGGCCATCATCATATATAGGAGGCATATTGTAATCATAAAAGAAAATTTTCTCCTCAATGCTTGGGGGACTAAAAAGATCATGCTCATCAAAGCCAGCTTCCCCAAGCTTAGAATTTTCCATAGCATTAGCAACAATGGTGTTCAAAGCATTCATAGTAATAGCATTCCCATTAGCATGCATATAAAGTTCCATGGGTTTTTTAATTCTCTCTTCAAACACATCATGTCCTAATTCAAGATAAAGTTCATAAAGATCTCTCATATTTTTGTTGTTTTCCATTATGCTTAACTAGTGAAATAAAAACATGCATGATATTAAGTAAAGTAAAACAAGTAACTAAATTATTTGTGTTTTTGATATAGCAAACAAGATAGCAAATAAAGTAAAACTAGCAACTAATTTTTTTGTATTTTGATTTAGTGCAGCAAACAAAGTAGTAAATAAAACTAAGCAAGACAAAAACAAAGTAAAGAGATTGAGAAGTGGAGACTCCCCTTGCAGCGTGTCTTGATCTCCACGGCAACGGCGCCAGAAAATATGCTTGATGGCGTGTATTTCACACGTTCGTTGGGCAACCCCAAGAGGAAGGTATGATGCGCACAGCAGCAAGTTTTCCCTCAGAAAGAAACCAAGGTTTATCGAACCAGGAGGAGCCAAGAAGCACGTTGAAGGTTGATGGCGGCGGGATGTAGTGCGGCGCAACACCAGGGATTCCGGCGCCAATGTGGAACCTGCACAACACAACCAAAGTACTTTGCCCCAACGAAACAATGAGGTTGTTAATCTCACCGGCTTGCTGTAACAAAGGATTAACCGTATTGTGTGGAAGATGATTGTTTGCAGAAAACAGTAGAACAGTATTGCAGTAGATTGTATTTCAGTAAAGAGAATTGGACCGGGGTCCACAGTTCACTAGAGGTGTCTCTCCCATAAGACGAACAGCATGTTGGGTGAACAAATTACAGTTGGGCAATTGACAAATAAAGAGAGCATGACCATGCACATACATATCATGATGAGTATAGTGAGATTTAATTAGGCATTACGACAAAGTACATAGACCGCCATCCAACTGCATCTATGCCTAAAAAGTCCACCTTCAGGTTATCATCCGAACCCCCTCCAGTATTAAGTTGCAAAGCAACAGACACTGGCAATAAGTATGGTGCGTAATGTAATCAACACCTACATCCTTATATATAGCATCAATGTTTTATCCCTAGTGGCAACAAGACAACACAACCTTAGAACTTTCATCACACGTCCCTGTGTCAATGCAGGCATGAACCCACTATCGAGCATAAGTACTCCCTCTTGGAGTTACAAGCATCTACTTGGCCAGAGCATCTACTAGTAACGGAGAGCATGCAAGATCATAAACAACACATAGCATAACTTTGATAATCAACATAACAAGTATTCTCTATTCATCGGATCCCAACAAACGCAACATATAGAATTACAGATAGATGATCTTGATCATGTTAGGCAGCTCACAAGATCCGACAATGATAGCACAATGGGGAGAAGACAACCATCTAGCTATCGCTATGGACCCATAGTCCAGGGGTAGACTACTCACACATCACACCGGAGGCGACCATGGCGGCGTAGAGTCCTCCGGGAGATGATTCCCCTCTCCGCAGGGTGCCGGAGGCGATCTCCGGATCCCCGAGATGGGATCGGCGGCGGCGGCGTCTCTCGGAAGGTTTTCCGTATCGTGGTTCTCAGATGCTGGGGTTTTCGTCACGGAGACTTTTTATAGGCGAAAGGGTAGGTCAAGAGGCGGCACGGGGGCCCCCCACCACACGGGCCGCGCGGCCAAGGGGGGCCGCGCCGCCCTAGGGTGTGGCCCCTCCGTGGCCCCTCTTCGTCTCTCCTTCGGACTTCTGGAAGCTTCGTGAGAAAATAGGCCCCTGGGCTTTGATTTCGTCCAATTCCGAGAATATTTCCTTACTAGGATTTCTGAAACCAAAAAAAGCAGAAACAAAGAATCGGCACTTCGGCATCTTGTTAATAGGTTAGTTCCAGAAAATGCACGAATATGACATAAAGTGTGCATAAAACATGTAGATAACATCAATAATGTGGCATGGAACATAAGAAATTATCGATACGTCGGAGACGTATCACCCCCGAATTGGAGTTTCGCGATGGCGGCGGCGCCCCTGGAGTCTTTCTGGAGTTTCGTCAATTGGTGTCGAAGTTTTAGGTCACGACGGCTTAAATAGGCGAAGAATCGGAGTCGGAGGGGCCACGGGCTGCCCAAACCATAGGGGGGCGCGCCCCCCCCGTGGGCCGCGCCGCCCTAGGGTGTGGGGCCCCCCTGGCACCCCTCTGACCTTTCTCCGGTGCTCTGGAAGCTTCGCGTATTTCTAAGACTTTCGGCGTTGATTTCGTCCGATTCCGAAAATATTTCCTTACTAGGATTTCTGAAACCAAAAATAGCAGAAAACAGCAACTGGCCTCTCGGCATCTCGTCAATAGGTTAGTTCCGGAAAACGCATAAAAATGATATAAAGTGTGAACAAAACATGTTGGTATTGTCATAAAACAAGCATGGAACATCGGAAATTATAGATACGTTGGAGACGTATCAGCATCCCCAAGCTTAGTTCCTACTCGTCCTCGAGTAGGTAAACGATAAAAGATAATTTCTGAGGTGACATGCTACCAACATAATCTTAATCATACCATTGTAAAGCATATGAGATGAATGCAGCGATTCGAAACAATGTAAATGCAATGAGTAAACAATTGAATCATATAGCAAAGACTTTTCATGAATAGTACTTTCGAGACAAGCATCAATAAGTCTTGCATAAGAGTTACTCATAAAGCAATAAATTCATAGTAGAGACATTGAAGCAACACAATGGAAGATTAAGTTTCAGCGGTTGCTTTCAACTTGTAACATGTATATCTCATGGATAGTTGTCAATGCAGAGCAATATAACAAATGCAATAAGCAAGTATGTAAGAATCAATGCACAGTTCACACAAATGTTTGCTTCTTGAGGTAGAGAGAGATAGATGAACTGACTCAACAATAAAAGTAAAAGAATGGTCCTTCAAAGAGGAAAGCATCGATTGCTATATTTGTGCTAGAGCTTTTATTTTGAAAACATGAAACAATTTTGTCAACGGTAGTAATAAAGCATATGTATCATGTAAATTATATCTTACAAGTTGCAAGCCTCATGCATAGTATACTAATAGTGTCCGCACCTTGTCCTAATTAGCTTGGACTACCAGATCATCACAATGCACATGTTTTAACCAAGTGTCACAAAGGGGTACCTCTATGCCGCCTGTACAAAGGTCTAAGGAGAAAGCTCGCATTGGATTTCTCGCTATTGATTATTCTCAACTTAGACATCCATACCGGGACAACATAGACAACAGATAATGGACTCCTCTTTTATGCATAAGCATGTAACAACAATTAATAATTTTCTCATATGAGATTGAGGATGTATGTCCAAAACTGAAACTTCCACCATGGATCATGGCTTTAGTTAGCGGCCCAATGTTCTTCTCTAACAATATGCATGCTTAATCATAGGGTGGTAGATCGCTCTTACTTCAGACAAGACGAACATGCATAGCAACTCACATGAAATTCAACAAAGAGTAGTTGATGGCGTCCCCAGTGAACATGGTTATCGCACAACAAGCAACTTAATAAGAGATAAAGTACATAATTACATATTCAATACCACAATAGTTTTTAAGCTATTTGTCCCATGAGCTATATACTGCAAAGGTGAATGATGGAATTTTAAAGGTAGCACTCAAGCAATTTACTTTGGAATGGCGGAGAAATACCATGTAGTAGGTAGGTATGGTGGACACAAATGGCATAGTGTTGTTTGGCTCAAGGATTTGGATGCATGAGAAGTATTCCCTCTCGATACAAGGTTTAGGCTAGCAAGGTTGTTTGAAGCAAACACAAGCACGAACTAGTACAGCAAAACTCACATAAAAGACATATTATAAGCATTATAAAACTATACATCGTCTTCCTTGTTGTTCAAACATCTTACTAGAAAATATCTAGACTCTAGAGAAACCACTCATGCAAACCAAATTTTAACAAGCTCTATGTATTTCTTCACTAATAGGTGCAAGGTATATGATGCAAGAGCTTAAACAAGAGCACAACAATTGCCAAATATCAAGTTATTCAAGACATCATACCAATTACTACATGTAGCATTTTCCGTTTCCAACCATATAACAATTAACGAAGCAGTTTCAACCTTCGCCATGAATATTAAAAGCTAAGAACACATGTGTTCATACGAACCAGCGGAGCGTGTCTCTCTCCCACACAAGCATTTATTCAAACAAAAACAAAAACAAGAAACATACAGACGCTCCAAGTAAAGTACATAAGATGTGACCGAATAAAAATATAGTTTCAAGAGAAGGAACATGATAATTTGTCGATGAAGAAGGGGATGCCTTGGGCATCCCCAAGCTTAGACGCTTGAGTCTTCTTGAAATATGCAGGGATGAACCACCGGGGCATCCCCAAGCTTAGAGCTTTCACTCTTCTTGATCATAGTATATCATCCTCCTCTCTTGACCCTTGAAAACTTCCTTCACACCAAACTTCTCATAAACTTCATTAGAGGGGTTAGTACATAATCAAAAACTCACATGTTCAGAGGTGACACAATCATTCTTAACACTTCTGGACATTGCTCAAAGCTACTAGAATTTAATGGAACAAAGAAATCCATCCCACATAGCAAAAGAGGCAATGCGAAATAAAAGGCAGAATCTGTCAAAACAGAACAATCCGTAAAGACGAATTTCTAATAAATACTTCCGTTGCTCAAATCAGAAAACTCAAAACTAATGAAAGTTGCGTACATATCTGGGGAACACGCACGTAAATTGGCATATTTTTCTGATTTTTCTACAGAGAGAAAATCCCAGATTGGTGAAAGATAGAAATCTGTTTCTGCGCAGAAATCCAAATCTAGTATCAACCTTCGATTAGAGGCTTCACTTGGCACAACAAAACACAAAACTAAGATAAGGAGAGGTTGCTACAGTAGTAAACAACTTCCAAGACACAAAATAAATACAAATTACTGTAGCAAAATAACACATGGGTTATCTCCCAAGAAGTTCTTTCTTTATAGCCATTAAGATGGGCTCAGCAGTTTTGGTGATGCACCCACAAGAAATAGTATTTGAAGCAAAAGAGAGCTTCAAGAGGCAAATTCAAAACACATTTAAGTCTAACATGCTTCCTATGAAGAGGAATCTTGTACACAAATGAATTCATGAGGAACAAAGTGACAAGCATAAGAGGATAAAACACGAGTAACTTCAAGATTCTCAACATAAAGAGGGGAAACTCAATATTATTAAGATGCATACGACCATATTTCCCTCTCTCATAATAACTTTCAGTAGCATCATTGATGAAATCCACAATATACCCATCACTTAAAACATTCTTATCATGGTTCATATGCATAGAAGTATCATTAATTTTGGCATAAGAAGAGTTATTCTCATTAATAGTAATTGGAGCAAGATTATTATCAAGAATTTGAACATGGTAAACAAGTTGCATATTAAAAGAATTGTTTTTGGTAATCCAATCATGACTATGACAAGTTTCATAAGGGTAGTTATAACTTATATCATAGCATTCTTTATAATAATCATCAAAGATCGGAGGCACAGTGTCATCATAAGAAATAGAATAGTTATCTTTCACAGTCGGTTTATCTATGACCATACCATCGTTGTTATTAGAAGGAGGTGTATCAAACACATAATGATCAGTAGCAAATGGATTTTCAAACACCTCTTCCCCAAGCTTACAGCTTTCTATATTATTATGGGAGGAAGCATGGATAGCACTGACACTATGGCAATTATTATCATCATTTTCAGAATTAGTTTCCCAGAGATTTGCAATATCAAAAGTAGTGTGCTCATTCAAATCATGATCGCTAATGTATGTAAAGGGCATAGGAAGATCATCATATTTAGATTCATTATCACAATAATCATTAGGAGCAACATACTTACGGTTACTTAGCGTTATCTCATTCACGCGGGGATACGCCGTTACCTCTTTCTTTTTATTCTCCTTTTTCTTCTTCTTCTTCTTCTCTTCCTTCTCCTCATTTCCTTCTTTAGGAGGAAGAGGCTTGAAGGGTAGCTTGTCCGCATAACCTGATTTACTTTCAGAAACAATAGAAGAAACTTGGAAGGATTCCTCCTTTTCATTAATTAGTTCAAAACACATGGCTGTCCTATCATATTTTGGCAAGGTGTCATCTTCTAAAATATTTTGTATGTAAGTATTTGTATGGCTATTATCAATGCAATAAGAAAAACACCCATGCAGGACATCATCAATATCAAGATCACTCATATGTAACAAAGAGACTTTTCTCGACAGTTCTTCACACCCCAAAAATAAAGTAAGTTCATCATGCTGATTAGGAGTAATTTCATCATCACAATACAAATTTGCAGCACTCATTGGGTTCAAATTATCATTAGAGGAGCATTGAAAATTAAAATGACCCACTTCATGGCAAACTTCACAAATAAAAGGATAGAGGGCACAAACTTTTTTACCAAGATCATCTAGAGCCCTAAACCACTTTCTAGTTTTTTCATTAATATGATGGATGCAATATTCATCTTTGACTTGATTAATTCCACAAGGTCTATGCATTCCACAAAAATTAACATGCTTATAGGAAATAGCACTCTTAGGAGTTTGAGCATGCTTATGGCAATAATTAACAACAATTTCATTCTTCATGCAAGCCTCTTTAAAATGTTCATGATACTTATCAAAATTCTTCCTAGGCAATTCAAAATGAGAAGCAAAGGCTTTATAAAGATTTGCAGCAACTTGAGAGTCAAGACCATAAGTAGCACTCATATTTCGAAATTTATCGGTATCCATAAAAGCTTCAATGCATTCATAATCATAATTTATACCTGACTCTTTACCTTTGTCGTTCTCCCATCCTTCAGCGTTGTCCTCAATCTGATTAAGAAGATCCCACCTAGCTTCAACCTCCTTGCTTGTGAAAGATCCCTCCGAACACGCGTCCAGATAGTCCTTGTGTTGTCCTGAAAGCCTCGCATAAAAATTGTTAACAATAACATTACGGGGGAGCTCATGAATGGGACATTTGAGCATTAGTGACTTCAGTCTCCCCCACGCTTGAGAAATACTCTCTCCATCACGAGGATAAAAGTTATAAATATAATTCCTATCAATATGCACTTCATGAGGAGGATAAAATTTAGAATAAAAGAGAGATGCAATTTCCTCCCAACCAAGAGAATGTCTATTCTCCAACAATTTATACCAATGCGCCGCTTTACAATACACCGAAACAGAGAATAGCTTATTCCACACTTCAACCATAGAGATACCTGCACACTTGAATAACCCGCATAATTCGTGCAAAAACAAGAGAATGATCTCTAGGATGGACAGTTCCATCCCCTTTATAGTGGTTGTCCATAACACGTTCAATAATTTTCATAGGTATTTTATACGGAATACTTTCAGCAGGTGGAATTAAAATATCAGAAGCATCATTAGAATCATCGCATATGGGAGATAAAGCATTATCAGAGCAAAATATTTCTTCCAAAGCTGAGGAGCAAAAAAGATTATCTTTATATAAACTAGCTTCCCCAAGCTTAGACTTTTCCATAGTATTAGCAGTAATTGCATTCATGCTAATAACATCACTACTAGCATGCAAATAAGGTTCCATAGGTTTTTTAATTTTTGCATCAAACAATTCTAAATCAGGAAAAAGACTAAAAAGCTCACCAATTTTTTTGTTGTTTTCCATTATGCCTAACTAGTGTAAACAAGAAACAAAAAGTTGCAATTGCAGGATCTAAAGGAAATAGCTTCGAGTACTTACAATGGCGGAAAATAGCTTGGTAGCCGAGGTCCGGAGTGTGAGTACCTTTTACCTTTCCTCCCCGGCAACGGCGCCAGAAAATAGCTTGATGTCTACGTTCCCCCTCCTTTCCTGTAGACAGTGTTGGGCCTCCAAGAGCAGAGGTTTGTAGAACAGCAGCAAGTTTTCCCTTAAGTGGATCACCCAAGGTTTATCGAACTCAGGGAGGAAGAGGTCAAAGATATCCCTCTCATGCAACCCTGCAACCACAAAGCAAGAAGTCTCTTGTGTCCCCAACACACCTAATAGGTGCACTAGTTCGGCGAAGAGATAGTGAAATACAGGTGGTATGAATAAGTATGAGCAGTAGCAACGGTGCCAGAAAATAGCTTGCTGGCGTGTAGTTGATGGTGGTAGTATTGCAGCAGTAGTAACACAGTGAAACAGTAAACAAGCAAGAGTAACGCAGCGGTATTTAGGAACAAGGCCTAGGGATTACACTTTCACTAGTGGACACTCTCAACATTGATCACATAACAGAATAGATAAATGCATACTCTACACTTTTGTTGGATGATGAACGCATTGCGTAGGATTACACGAACCCTCAATGCCGGAGTTAACAAGCTCCACAATTTGTTCATATTTAAGTAACCTTATAGTGTAAGATAGATCAACAGACTAAACCAAGTACTAACATAGCATGCACACTGTCACCTTCATGCATATGTAGGTGGAATAGATCACATCAATATTATCATAGCAATAGTTAACTTCGCAATCTACAAGAGATCATGATCATAGCATAAACCAAGTACTAACACGGTGCACACACTGTCACCTTTACACACGTGTAGGAGGAATAGAACTACTTTAATAACTTTGCTAGAGTAGCACATAGATAAATTGTGATACAAACTCATATGAATCTCAATCATGTAAAGCAGCTCATGAGATTATTGTATTGAGGTACATGGGAGAGAGATGAACCACATAGCTACAGCGAAGCCCTCAGCCTCAGGGGTGGATTACTCCCTCCTCATCATGGAGGCAGCGATGGCGGTGAAGATGGCGGTGAAGACGGCGGTGGAGATGGCTCCGGGGGCAATTCCCCGTCCCGGCAGGGTGCCGAAACAGAGTTCTGTCCCCCGAATTGGAGTTTCGCGATGGCGGCGGCGCCCCTGGAGTCTTTCTGGAGTTTCGTCAATTGGTGTCGAAGTTTTAGGTCACGACGGCTTAAATAGGCGAAGAATCGGAGTCGGAGGGGCCACGGGCTGCCCAAACCATAGGGGGGCGCGCCCCCCCCTTGGGCCGCGCCGCCCTAGGGTGTGGGGCCCCCCTGGCACCCCTCTGACCTTTCTCCGGTGCTCTGGAAGCTTCGCATATTTCTAAGACTTTCGGCGTTGATTTCGTCCGATTCCGAAAATATTTCCTTACTAGGATTTCTGAAACCAAAAACAGTAGAAAACAGCAACTGGCCTCTCGGCATCTCGTCAATAGGTTAGTTCCGGAAAACGCATAAAAATGATATAAAGTGTGAACAAAACATGTTGGTATTGTCATAAAACAAGCATGGAACATCGGAAATTATAGATACGTTGGAGACGTATCAGAGAGTTGTGGCAAAGTTCCTCCATGAAGGGGGAAACTTGGTAGTAATGTATCCAGCCACAAACTTGTCAAGTAAGGCACACTTAAGGAGTTTAAGCTCTTTCGCAATGCACTGTATCTCATGAGCTTGTTCGACTACTGAACGGTTGTTCACCATCCTGATGTCATGGAAGCTCTCCATGATGTACAGTTCACTGCCAGTATCGGTTGCACCGAATTTAGCATTTAGTGCATCCCAGAGCTCTTTACTGTCTACTATGTGCATGTACACATCACATAGACGATCAGCAAGAATACTCAGAACGCATCCGACGAAGAGAGTATTGTCTTCCTTGAACTTTTTCTGATCTTGGTCAGATATAGTTCCTTCAAGTAATCCATTACTAACTTCGAACACTTTCATATGAGTAAGCCGGAGCGTGGCTTTAATCTGCCACCTCTTAAAATGCACACCGATAAAATTATCCGGCCTCAGTGCATCAGCAAAACCAGCCATTGTTAACTCAGTAAATTTCCTACAATTAGGTTTTTGGATTGTTGAACAATTAGGCACAATTTCCATGATTAATTCCACATTATTAAGCATGACGGCAGTAACTACTAACATGTGAAACTCGAACATACTAGATGCATTAATCAACATGAATAGTAGCAGGGCAAATGGTACAACATCCATCGCTAAACAGATCGAGATATGTCACACGTACCGATCTGGTGGAGGTGGCGGTGGCGGTGTAGCAGATGATGTCGCAGCAGTAACGTTGTTGATGACAATGTTGTTGACGACGGGAACGACAGGTCGAAGTAGACGGCGTTGAAGACGATGGTAGGCAGCACCGCTCGACTTGGACGGAAGGCGACCCGTGATGAAGAACTTGAGCAGTCGCGCAGAGCGCTTCCCAAAAACCTAATTCGCCCTCTCCCGGACAGGATCACAAAGACGAGCGTTTCCAGAGACCTGATTCGCCGGTGCACGCCAGCGGGCGGGATGGAGTAGGCTATGATGGCGGCGCAAGCAGAGAGAGGTGGAAACCCTAACTCGTGTATATGGTTTGTTTTTGCGGTAGCCGGGCAAGATATTATATAGGCTCAGGAAACCGTAGGCAACGTGGGCCACGCCCACATCGCATGAACGTTTCGAGTCGGTTACATATAGCCCACGATCTGAGAGCGACCCGAACCGACTAACTGTGACGCGTCCGTCTAGAACTCTGTTCGTTTTACTGAACTACAAAAAGAAAGGAAAGTCTCGGCTCGAGGCTCAATCCACTCACCACGATCGCGACGCGCGTCATGACGTGTCGTGTCGAGTCGAGCAAGCGAGGAGGATGAGGAGCGCGCATGTACCACTCCTATTCTCACGCACTTAATAGTGGTGGAACAACCCACCTTATAAGGTGGTCTAACTTCCTCCCACTTTCCATGTGAGACTAAACTTCCTGCCTCTTGCCACTACCTAGTGAGCTGCCACCAACTTGGGTTCAAACTCACATGGCTGCCACTAAGTGGGCTTTGACATTTATAGAGAAATCTGAAATCTAGTATGGGCCACTAAATGTGGGCCCAATATTTCAACAGTGAGGCCAGCGTTTTATAGCCAACATGTCAACAATCGGGATCTTTCCATGAAGGGCAAGCCAAGCGAAGATCTTGAATTTAGGTTCTGAGTGTTCTATCCAAATCTTCTTAGCATCGATCTTGGCGTGGCTGCTGATATGTCGCAAACGTATCTATAATTTTTGATGATCCATGCTTGTTTTACACAAAATCATATATGTTTTGCTCACACTTCGTTGCACTTTTATACATTTTCCGGCACTAATCTATTAACAAGATGCCACAGTGCT
Organism: Lolium perenne; assembly: GCF_019359855.2. Lineage (NCBI taxonomy): Eukaryota > Viridiplantae > Streptophyta > Magnoliopsida > Poales > Poaceae > Lolium > Lolium perenne. The sequence continues at coordinate 69,024,461 of NC_067247.2, forward strand.
AGTTCCATGTTTTCTGTTGTTTTGTATTTTAAAAAGTTGTACATGAAATATTCTCGGAAGTGGACGAAACAAAACTTGAAGTCAATATTTTTCCGTAACGAAGACATGGTCTAGTGGGGGGGCGAAGAACAGGCGCAGGGCGACCAAACCATGCCTTGGCGTGGCCAGGCCTGGGCCTGCGCCAAGGGGTGGTGTGGGCCACCCTGGCCTCCACCGACCTCGCCCTTCCGCCTATTTATTCACGATCTCGGGAAAACCTAAACACCCGAGCCTCCATCCACGAAAAGTTCCGTCGTGGCCTCCATCGCAGACCCTAGCTCGGGAGGGTTCTGAAGCTCTTCCCGGCACCCTGCCGAAGGGGGAGATCATCGCGGGAGGCCTCAACATCTCCATGCCCGCCTCCGAAGTGATGCGTGAGCAGTTCATCCCTGGACTATGGGTCCATAGCAGTATCTAGATGGTTGTGTTGTGTTTGCTGGGATACGATGAATATTGAATACTATGCTGAGATCGATTATATATACTTGTCATATGTTATTTGTGATCTTGCATGCTCTCCGTTGCTAGTAGTTGCTCTGGCCAAGTAAATGCTTGTGACTTCAAGAGGGGGTATTTATGCTCGATAGTAGGTTCATTCCTCTAGTTTTCTGGAAGAGTGACAATAACTTCTAAGATTGTAGATGTGATGTTGCTACTAGGGAGAAAACAACAATATTTTATCCAAGGGTAATTATATTGTTTACTTTACACACATTTTGCTTAATGCGATAATCTGTTGCTTGCAACTTAATATTGGAAGGGGTTCAGACGATAACCGGAAGGTGGATTATTAGTCATAGACACAGTTGGATTACGGTCTATGTATTATGATGTAATGCCCAAACGAATTTCATAGTAATCATCTTGTCATGTATGGTCTTTATTCTGTCAATTGCCCAGCTGTAATTTGTTCACCCAACATTATTTATCTTTATGGAGAGACACCTCTAGTGAACTGTGGACCTCCGTCATTTCTTTTACACTGATAAATTCATCTGTTGCAATCCTGTTCTGTTTACTTTCTATGAGATTGACAACCTCACTGTAAGTTGGGGCAAAGTATTTTGGTTGTGTTGTGTGCAGGTTCCACGTTGTTGCTGACGCCGGTAGTGCGCCCTGCAACAAGTCAGCTAGTAACACCTTCAGAAATCAGGTCTTTCTCCTACTGGTCAATTAAACCGTGGTTTCTTACTGGGTGAAACTTGCTGATGTGCTCATCATACCTTCCTCTTGGGGTTCCCCAATAGTGTGAATTCTACGCTACGATAAGCACCATAAGCTATCCAGGAACTGGTAAGCAGAACCTGCGATGTAAGATCCATCCGAGTTTAGAGCCCATATAATGGTGTCCGCCTGATCAGGAGTGGGGCATGTGGCCGCAATAGTGTGCCAGATTGGATGTGCATGGATAATCTAGCGCTACAACGGATCCGGTTACCATCCTTCAACTCTTCGGGAATGGTGTGCGTTTTCAAGGAGGCAACCTTGAAGACATGTGCGTCGTGGCACATGTGCCAGCAGTGGACGCATGGACGTGCCAAGAGGGGAAGTTCCTAGTTTGGGGTTGATCGACAGGGACAACGATCTTCTAAGGGGGGATGAGTGTGACATCTTGGCCCATGGCTCAATAGGATTGATATGATACTCATATATACAAGTTGCACATTTTTTTCCGGAAGCTCATCCGCAAATAACTCTAAGGTTAAGCGTGCATGCTTGGCCCAGAGCAATTTGACGAAGGGTGACCGATCGGGAAGTCATTCCTAGGTGCGCACGAGTGAGGACAATGTGCGCAGGAAAGACTAGTGTTGGTCTGTGGGACCAGTCTAGATATCCTACAGAACTACCGAGGGTAACAGGCCCGGCTGGGGTGTTACATGAAGAGGATGGGGAATAAGGGATCCCTTTGTTGGAGATCATATAGATTGCTAGAAGAGGCGTGTAACATCCCAGAATTAGAGGCTACAAAAAAGAGGGGAAACATATGTTTGCATTGCATTCATGCATAGAAAATTTGGAGAATTTTCGCACTTTTAGCCAAAACTTGTCGCAGTAACTTCACTTGAGTTGATGAAATTTAAGTATATCATCAAGTCAAGCGCTATAAACTTCAATGTGAGTTTTGTTAAAACGTTGTTTTGGGTAGCTATGAATTGATCTATGGGTTAGATCAAATGAAACTAGAACTATATATTACAACAACACCTTAAGTGAGGATCAAATACCAGATCTTCTAAAGGCTCATAACATGGTATTCCTTGCAAGATGCTTATTCAACTATAAATCAAAAGATAAGAAAAGGGAGAAACTATTCTTGACCCTTATTTTCCATGTCTTCAACCAGACAACAAAACGGCTGTGTGCATCCTGGTTATGCAGAGGCTGGATCTAATTGCTTCTAAAAGTAATAAAGCATCCTTTATCGAAAAAATGCTCCTATGAGCCAAGGTGCATTTCCTCTAGCCCCCGCCATTGCTTATATCTCTATATTGTCTATATATTTATACCTCTACCTCTACCCCCCTTGGATTCCTGAACAGACGTACAATACTAGTATTCTTACCATGATCTTCATGGTATATCTGCCACTAAATTCTTGAATTCATGATAATAACACCAACATAGCTCCTCTTATCAAACCTTGGTAATTCCAAACGTGTATATCCAAATCTATCTTCACCAAGCCTCGGAGAAGGGAGATAACAATGCATCTATTCATATAATCACATCACCATCTCTTGAGTAGAACCCTAGGCTATAACTCAAGTCCTTGTTGAGTGAGAGAGGTCATTTATACTAGCCATAGCCATGTCTGTTCAAGGGGGTACAAGAAAAGTGCTTTACTCTAATTGTTTGAGTAAACACTTGATCTTGGAGGTGACAACCATATTACATTAGTGATACCTTAGAAAGATAAACCCTTGATCATCACAAAGTAGGAATTGATCCTAAAAACCTAAGAACTAGGAATGATTGTTATAAAAGAGGAGGATAATAAAGAGAAGTTAGTGAGGGATAAGTTGGTCATGTCTATTGCATGATCTCTAGATATAGAAGTACAAATTAACCCCTAGTGTGATAAGCACATATCCTCCATCACATCACATCAGAGGGAGACTACTAGTAAGCAACCCTATCCCATTTAGTAGAAAAGCTATTACATTCCATTAAAATTTTGCCTACCTAAACAGCTATATCAATCATAAGCATATTTTGAAGTAATCGTCCCATCCATAGTGATGAAGAACAAACCCTAGTCTATCCTTAACATCTCTAGTTAATGCAATGTCCTTTAATACTTATAAACCCTAGATCACATCTTCATTTCACGTATGCTTCAATTTGTGAACATAAGAAAACCACTAGTAATAAACCCTTTACTCAAATCTTAATGGTATGCTCAATCACTTGTCTTTGAAATTAAGGACAAGCCCATGAACCAAGTGAACAAATTAATAATATCAAACCAACCAAGCTTCCGTTTTAAGAAAGTAATATTAAAAAAGTTGGAATAAACTAAAATAGTTTTGAAATCCTTAAAAATAATTAGGCACATGAAATAATGTCCATGAGGTCACATTCTCCGATAAGAAACCAAGTTATAAGTTTAACTTTTGGCAATTAGTTATTTGCAAAGAAATACATAATTAATCTTACATATCACTAGGTAATCATGCAAGTACTTAGAAAATATTGTGAACCCTAAAACAAAGTGAATGAAAATAATCTCTTTTAGCATCCCTAAATTAAGTCCTAAGAACCTCTTATCCACAAATATGTCAATACACCTATAAATTTCTTAGTATACCACAACAGTTCAAGTAATAATTTTGGTACAAATCCAGAAGTTTCACACATTCCAAATACTCCAAAACGGACTTGAATTCAATTAAGAAATAAAAACAAAAAATAGAAAAGAATAAGAAATTAGAAAAAGAGAGATGGAATCCATCCAGCAGGCCCACCAACAGTCCAAGGAACAACCTATCACTAGCACCACACCAGCTCAGCCCAGCCATATACCATTTCGGTACAAAAGTAGAAGGCAAACGCCCTCGTCTTCTTCCCCGTGAACGACAACGAGGTGCAGCTTGTTGGCCACGCCCTCGCCGACGAGATTCGTCCGCGTCCTGCTCACGCGGAGGGTTGTAGTAATCTCGAAGTCATCAGCGTTCTCACTTATTCATTGGTGCTAAGATTCGCGCCCAAACAACCCTCACCATCGCTGACGCATCAGCTCCATCTCCAATGTCATGCCATCGATGGAGATCTTACCTAGACCTATAAACATACAAGCAGCTCCGCCACAAAACCCTAGTGGCTGGAACCTTATCCAGAACCTCTCTCAATCTCTATATCTCTCGCAGACGTCTCGAGCGCGCGTTCATTACGTCGCCATTCATGGAAGTCACCCCGGAGTCCGTGGAGGGGGTGAGGAGAAGCGTCACTCAGTGTACATCATCTGGAAGGTGTCCAGCGCCAAGGGAAGATTGGAATCGAGCTAATTTGGCCATTCCCCTTCGTCGGTGATCGTTGGAGAAGTGGACGATTTGCTCGTCTCCGACCACCTGAAGCCTCGCCAAGCATCATGTGTTCTCTCTGGTGAGCTCGCGCATCTCCAGCACCCACTAGCTTTTCCTCGTACTGTAGGTAGGCCATTTTAAGTAGGTCGCAGGAGAGGGCCACTGCAGAGGTGCTTACCGGAGTAGTTCTAGTGACCATATCGAGGGGGCACCACCACAGTTAGGTTTAGAATCGAGAAGCGGTTCAAAAGCACTTCTTTGCGCATATTTTGGTGCTCTCAAGCGCCGTCTCCATCGATCACCAGAGTGTTCTCCAGCGAGATGACATGGCCAGTAGGGCCCACATACCAGTTTGACCTGGTCAGCCTCTAACGTGGCAGTCAACGTGGCCAGGACCCACATGTCCGTGCGTGTAGCTAGGATGTGAATCGGGTACACATAGTTTTCCCTATTTATTTAAAATTCCAAAAAATTCAATATTTTAATTTATATTAAATCCAATTCAAGTAAAAAATACAAATAAGATATCAAAATGATTAGAAAAGTAAACTCTTACCATTAATTTGTACAAGCAAGCACTCAGCGGTGTCAAAGTATCACGTGATATGGATCCATAGTGACGAGAAATATTAAGGGATCCTTTGATTCATTGGACTTGTATAGAAATTATGTTCAATTTGGATCATACGGGAATATATTCTATACAAGTTGTTTGATCCATAGGAACATATTCTATAAGAACTAATTGATACGTCTCCGACGTATCGATAATTTCTTATGTTCCATGCCACATTATTGATGATATCTACATGTTTTATGCATACTTTATGTCATATTTATGCATTTTCCGGCACTAACCTATTAACGAGATGCCGAAGAGCCAGTTGCTGTTTTCTGTTGTTTTTGGTTTCAGAAATCCTAGTAAGGAAATATTCTCGGAATTGGACGAAATCAACGCCCAGGGGCCTATTTTGCCATGACGCTTCCAGAAGTCCGAGGTAGAGACGAAGTGGGGCCACGGGGCGCCGCCACACTAGGGCCCGCGCGGCCCTAGCGTGTGGGCCCCCCGTCAGCCCTCCGACTCCGCCCTTCCGCCTACTTATAGCCTTCGTCGCGAAACCCCCAGTACCGAGAGCCACGATACGGAAAACCTTCCAGAGACGCCGCCGCCGCCAATCCCATCTCGAGGGATTCAGGAGATCGCCTCCGGCACCCTGCCGGAGAGGGGAATCATCTCCTGGAGGACTCTTCACCGCCATGGTCGCCTCCGGAGTGATGAGTGATTAGTTCACCCCTGGACTATGGGTCCATAGCAGTAGCTAGATGGTCGTCTTCTCCTCATTATGCTTCATTGTCTGATCTTGTGAGCTGCCTAACATGATCAAAATCATCTATCTGTAATATTATATGTTGTGTTTGTTGGGATCCGATGGATAGAGAATACTATGCTATGTTGATTATCAATCTATTATCTATGTGTTGTTTATGATCTTGCATGCTCTCCGTTATTAGTAGAGGCTCTGGCCAAGTTTTTACTCTTAACTCCAAGAGGGAGTATTTATGCTCGATAGTGGGTTCATGCCTCCATTAAACTGCAGGACGATGTGAGAAAGTTCTAAGGTTGTGGATGTGCTGTTGTCACTAGGGATAAAACATTGATGCTATGTCCGAGGATGTAGTTATTAATTACATTACGCACCATACTTAATGCAATTGTCTGTTGTTTTCAACTTAATACTGGAAGGGGTTCGGATGATAACCTGAAGGTGGACTTTTTAGGCATAGATGCATGCTGGATAGCGGTCTATGTACTTTGTCGTAATGCCCAATTAAATTTCACAATATTCATCATATCATGTATGTGCATTGTCATGCCCTCTCTATTTGTCAATTGCCCAACTGTAATTTGTTCACCCAACATGCTATTTATCTTATGGGAGAGACACCTCTAGTGAACTGTGGACCCTGGTCCATTCTTTTACATCAAATACAATCTACTGCAATACTTGTTCTACTGTTTTCTGCAAACAATCATCATCCACACTATATATCTAATCCTTTGTTACAGCAAGCCGGTGAGATTGACAACCTCACTGTTTCGTTGGGGCAAAGTACTTTGGTGTGTTGTGCAGGTTCCACGTTGGCGCCGGAATCCCTGGTGTTGCGCCGCACTACATCTCGCCGCCATCAACCTTCAACGTGCTTCTTGACTCCTACTGGTTCGATAAACCTTGGTTTCTAACTGAGGGAAACTTACTGTTATACGCATCACACCTTCCACTTGGGGTTCCCAACGGTCGCGTGCTGTACGCGTGTCACTAATCCTATAGGAATGGAGTGCAAATCATATAGGGAAAAGCATCTCTTCGTTGTGCTATGAAAGCCTTTAGAGATAGAAAAATTGTGTATTTAGATTAATTATAATCCATCCTTCTTAGCGGATATCCTGTATAAGGATTTATAATCCGGCAGTTTGATTGAAGAATCTCTTTGATTCGCAAAAAAGAAAAGCATCTCTTAATTTGGTATTCAATGATTTTTCTTTTAAAAATAGTACTATCTTTGGCCTGAAATACCTTTTGCGGCCATAGTACTACACATATTTTTTTATAGAATTCCTAAATATATCTTACAAGTTATCAAATTGGCCTGCAGGCTCAACTCCGTCGTTCGTCGTTCGCCAACTGTTGTCCGCCGCTCGGCTCGCCGTCGAATGGCTCCCGCAGGGTCGCCCCACCGGACTCTGCTCGCTGTCGAAGGGCTCCAGTGTGGACCCGCCCCTCCACTTCTACTACGGGCTCCTTGTGAATTGGGGATTTATATTTATATTTTTCTACAACCCAAATTTATTATGCAGTTTACATGTACCTGCCACTGTCACGTACATGTATTTCTTTAGTTTGTAAGAGTCCATGTTCAACACTACGTACTATTTTAATTTGAAAAGGTAATTCACTATTAATCATTTGTAGAAGACTTGCATACCACATATGTCATAGATCCGTATGTATATGGTAATTGGCAGGGGACTCTTCACAGCCCAGAAATACCTTGACACGTTAGTCCAAACAAATTGTTAAAATGCTTTTAGCATATTTTTTAAAAACTTTCACCCGAGGGGAAAGACTTCCCACCTGAATATGTTTCTTCAAAAGAACATTACAAGATCAGGCTCTTGTCCACCCATAAGGGTTGACATTGGAGCATTGGACTAACGTGTTGAGCTTGCTTGTTTTCCTGTTGAGGTTGCCATCGAGCAACTCCATTATGTCCCATGAGCATATACGGACATGGAGTTATTTTGTACCTGTTAGGCCAAATAATTTTTACGCATTAACTTTTAAATCTCAACTGTCAAAATTAGTAGCTAATGGTTAAAACATATTTAGTCTACGTGAAAGCATGTGTGGTGCCTCTATTTTAGTCCCCCTATTATGCTTTTCATATATAATAGATAGATAGATGTATATATTTGTTTTTTCGGAAATAGGGTCTATTCTGTTAATCAAAAGGAGTCTTAGTTGTGGAAATTCAATTCGGCTCTTAGGTGCATATGCTTCCTCTACCAAAAATTATATTTTGAAATATCGAAAAATTTGACACAAAATTGTACATGTACATCTCCACAATATACACGTGTTCGTCATGTTTCGTGAGAAACCAATATTTTTGTGGTCTATGTAGAAAAGAGAAAAATTATCTTCTAAAAAGCTTTATCTCTAGTATTGAGATTTGTCTTTTTTATACACGTCACATGAAAAGTCGAATTTTCATGAAACGATTTTGTAAGCACGTATCACGTGAAGATGTACATGCATTTTTCGTTAAAATGTAAAATATGTGTAGCATGCATTTCTTCTCAAAATAGAAAGAGCATATGCTCCCATGTGCCAAAACCTAGCTACAACAAAAATACATATTTCAAAGAATAGAATTGAAATTGGGGTCTAGAATATGATATTTTTTATTCTTTGAAATGTCTAGAATATGATATTTTTATTCTTGGATTGGTGTCTAGAATATGATATTTCAAATTGTCTAAAAATTTCAAAAATAAATTCAGGGTGTACTTCCACATATTCTATGCCTGCACACAAAGTATCACGAAAAAATATTAATTTCTGCGGCCTGTGCAAAAAAGACAATTTTTTATGCTCTAATAAAAGTTTTTTACGAGACATTTTTTTACATAAGCCACATTAAATATTTTTTCCCTCAAAACTTTCATCAGGTAATATAGGATGTTCAGATGCAGATTGATGAGGTGTTTTATTCGATTTTTAAAATATGTTTTAAAATAAATTTAAATTTTACTTTTCTTAATAGATGTATCTACATCTACGAGCCAAAACGCCTCGTTCCCAATATAGACTGCTATTCATGCTAGAGGGTTGTACATGCGCTGAGCTAATGAGATGCAAATGCAATTAATGGCGATGGAGAAGGCACCATTGGAGTGAACCTTTTTCCTCCACAAAGGGATATTATATTGGTTCCCCACATATCAGGGCTGCAACTTGCACTAAACAGCTGTTATATTTTTCAATATTTACCTGGATCGATGTAGACGGAGTTGTATAAACATAGAACAATTCCCTCCAACATGAGAGGTGCAATGCAACGGGCAGTAGCTCTTCGACCTCACCGGTGTCGGCAGCTCTCTACTCCAGTGCTTTGTAGCCGCTGACTAAAATGACGGAGGTGAGAGGAGGACTGGAAGCTCGCCGGGTATCGTTTTCTGAGTTGAGAGGAGCGAAGTTGTGGTCGACATTTGCAGCAGTGCCAGGCACGAAGACGATCGCCCATTTGCAGGAGTGAAGCACCTATGCGTCACCATTCCGCAGCTTCATCATTGCCTCGTCAGGAATCTGGATCGCCCACTGGGAGTACTAAATTGAGTAAGCATCTCGAAGCATCTCGAACCATTATTCCACCACGCCTGCCCAGAGCGGGAGTAAATTACGCAAATCTACCACAATTGAGGTAGTGGTCATAAGTCAGTACCATTCTTGGAAATTTTTGCTAAAAACTACCACTTCAGAGGTAATCAATAACAGATAGCGCAAATACAAGTCTGATAGTGTTTTAAGGGCCGAGGGCCCACTGTCAGGTCGAACGGCCGTTTCCTCTCGTCAGGTACCGAAGCGCTGGTAGCCCACTGTCAGTCGCGGGCGTCGGTGTCGTGGGCGCGGAGCGCCGGAGAGGAGGATGCCGGACACAGCTGCCACGGCGCCCGCGTCCATCACGGCGGCGCGGCCCTCCACGCAGCCCCCCACGTTATAGACGACCATGAGCGCCAGGGTGTTGGGCAGGGGAAGTGAGGAGCTCGGGAGCGGCGGCGCGGTTCTCCTCAGCAAGCGCGAGCCCGAAGAGCGCGCCCGCCGCCCGAGCAACGGAGCACCTCGACGATGCGCATCTTGTTGGCCAGCTCGAGGGAGAGGTTCACCAGCGCGGCGGTCGCGTCGACGCGAGCGGGGGCGTGGCGCGGGGATTAGATTTCCGTTAGCAAAACATGGCCGTTGTTGCGTGTGGTGGAGTCGGAGGGCTTCTGCGGGCGACGCTGCGATGCGGGCGGCCAGGAGACGCTGAAGAGAAGGTGTGGTCGACCGTGCAGGTGCGGGGCGTCGTGGCCCGTAGCTTTTGTTGACGCCGAGGGCGACGCCGCCGCACGCGGACGCGGGCGCAGCTTTGCCCGGAAGACGGACGGGGGCGCGCAGCCGACGAGGCGAGCTGGTACTTGGCGCTGGTGCTGTTTCCCGCTCGCGCGAGTTCGTCATGCCGCCGCCTACTTCCTTTACTAGTTGGTGCGCGCGCGTGCTTGCTCATTTGCCGCTGCCGCTAATGCGCTGCTTAGGTGATGCTGCTTGCGTGCATGCCCATGGCGCGCCGCTCGCCCGTTGCTGCATGTTGCATGCTATTTGCGTGGGTGTCGCTGCTTGCTGCTCGTGCGTGCTGCTGCGGCCGCTGCTGCAAGCGCATGAGGCGCCGAAGTTGGAGGTGGGGCCGGTCCTGCGCCGGACAGGGATGGTGCGGCCCTTGCCGGTGGGCGCGCGGTGATTTCCTCTGTGCCGAGCCCGACGGCGCGCGCGGACCTGGCCGGCGGCCCCATGCGAACCAGGCTGACGACGCGCGCGGACCTGGCGGCGGCGCGAGGGAACTGGCCGGCGACGTGCGAATAACCAGCCAGCGGAGCTCAGGGAACTCGCCGGCGGCGTGCAGAGCGCGCGCCGCTGCTCCGTGCTCTCCCGCGTGGCCTCCCGTAGCACCTTGTTGTCCTCCCGTAGCGGCGCCGCCACCTTGCTGTCCTCGTCCTCCAACGGGTCAACTGCCACCTCCGCCACCACGGGCTTCGTGGTCACTGCATCCTCCGTAACAGCTCCTGCAACTAACGGATAGAAAACGGCCGTTGGCCTGACGGTGGGTCCTCATGGCTTAAAAGGCTCTCAGACTTGTATTTGCGCTATCTGTTATTGATTACCTCTGAAGTGGTAGTTTTTAGCAAAAATTTCCAAGAATGGTACTGACTTGTGACTACTGACTCAATTATGGTAGATTTGTGTAATTTACTCCCAGAGCGGCAAGCCCCTTTCTTCTTTGGGCAACTTGCGGCATGCAGGCGGGCCCCGACAAGATGTCAGGTGCTGCTACTAGAAAAAGAACAAAGGAAACCAACACATGGGGCGCTTCGCCAATTGGAAACTTCTCGAACCATCTCCTTCCACTCCGGTTCGTGAGGCCGGTTTGGGCTGAGCTGGTTCATGCTCCTCCGCCTACCCTACCTTCTCCAGGCGAAAGCTTCTGGAACCTTCTCACCTCACTCGTGGTTGTGGGGCCGGTTCGGGTTTTTTTTTTTTTTTTTTTTTTTTTTTTTGAACAGGGAAGGGTCCCAAAGGACCCAGAAGCTGCATTAATTATACTCGGTGGCAATACATTTTACAAGGAGGACCTCAAAGAAATCTAAAAATAAAATCGAGTCCTCAACTTTTACAACCAAGACCCTTACAATAAGATCAGAAAAGCAATCGGGTCCATCGCCACCTTCCTCGCGTCGATTCTTCCAGTCGCGGCCAGCAACTACATCGCCGGGGACGAGACCACTTGGGATGAAGCAACCGAAGAGCGCCGCGCTGCTGGAGAAGAAGGGCCTCCACATTGGCACGCCGGCCGGGAGGTTGGTGATGAGTTGACGCCGGCAAACGATCCGAAGATCAGCCGCACACGTCAGAGCTCGGAGCAGCCGCCTTTCGGCCATAAGAGTCGACGGCAGGACGGCTGGAGGCCGTCGAAACGCCGCCGAGGATGTGCTCCAGAATAGTGCAGCAGCCGAACTTCCCCATCTTGCAGATCTCCTACAAGCTGCTCTCTGCCTCCCTCCTTCTCCATCTCCACGATGGCAAGAAAAGAAAAAAGCACCTGCACCAGCACATCCACCTCATCGTCCACGTCGTCGTCCACCTCCGCACTTCCTCCGCCCCCAGTCTCTCTCTGCTTCTCCTCTAGGCCCAGGCTCAGAAGCTCCATCCAGAACCGCTCCGTGTCTTCGCCGCCACCGTTTGCACGCCCTCTCTCGCCTCCGTCCGCTCTCACCGCGCCGTCGGCGAGCCCGGGGTTGTAGCCGTGCATCGCTGCGGGGCTATAGCTGGCGCTGCTGCTGTTAGTCGCGCCGTTGCGTGGCGGGAGGTACTCGATTGGGGGGCGGGGGCGCTTCTTGGAGAGCGCGTCCTGCAGCTCCCTGCGCCGCGCCTGCCGGTCCTGCCGGTCAACGAGCATCTGGAGGAAGCTCGGGCTCTTCATGGCGCGGGCTAGGAACACCGTCATCTGCTGCTGCTTCTGCTCCGTGGAGGCGAGGCGCGCCTCCATGACCTCCATCAGCTCCCGCGTCGCCTGCTGCTCCTGCCGCAGCTTGACCACCTCCGCGATCAGGATACCCTTGTCACGCAGCAGGCGCTGCACCTCGCCCTCGTGCCCGAACTGCCCCACCTCCAGGCACGGCCCCGCCCCTTGCTCTCGCTGCTGCAGCAGCGCGGGCGGCGCGCTCGACTGCGGGCGCCGCCGCCTGATCGTCTTCAGCAGCTCCTTCTGGCCCCGCAGGAACCCCTCCGCCGCGAACTCCCACCTGTCCGGGTCAACCTTTCTGAACCCCTGCAATGATGCAAGGATACCACATCAGGCTCAGCTCGCATTTGCTACCGATCAGACGTCGTTAGGCGTACGTAGGTGTTGAGCTGGCGGACGAAGCTGGAGAAGTTGCTGTGCTTGAAGTAGCGCGGGAGGAGCACGGTGGAGAAGGCCTGCGCGTCCCAGACCACGAAGCTGTTCCCGGCGACGCCCCACGAGATTATTGTGTCCGTGCTGTGGTCGTCCACCACCTCGTACGTCTTGTTGAGGAACGGGGTCGGGCCGGCCTCGCCGAGGCCGTCCATCGGCCGGGGCAGCTCCACCATGGCACCTGCGGCGCCATCCCACGAGGACGGGGAAGAGCCATCCGCGGCGGCCCAAGTGGACGGCGGATAGCCATCCGCTGCGGCGCCGGTGAAGTACTCGAATTCCTCCTCTTTCACAATGCCGTTGAACTTGAACGGATCCATGAGGAAACAAAGACAGAGACAATGTAGTAATGGAAGATTGGGGATTACTCCCTGCAGGTCGCCGCTAGTCGGACCAGGGGAAAATTGGGGTGCAGAAAGAATCAAGAACTGGGCAAATTAGTGGGGGGCGATCTTCACTAAACAAAACTCGCCCTCCAGATAATCAGAACCTGACCTTTTCTGAATCAAATAGCAATCAGAGGCTAAAAAGGACGAAGGGGAAAAGGCAGCTTTGTGAAGAAATGGAGCAGTAGCAAAGCAAACTCGTTAGAAATTGGCGAATTGGCAATACTGCTAGGCCAATTTAGGACATCAGAGAATAGAGGTAGAGAGATTGATTGAAGAGGAATGGATTAGGGATGAAAAGATAAGGGAGTATTACTAGGTTAGGAGAGCAGACCATGGATGCGGAGAGAAAGGCAGGAGAAAGTACAGAGAGCTCCTATCCCTTTCGCTCTGTACTGCTTCGTACTTGAGGCGGGCAAAAGCTCGCCGCCCATTTATACAGGTCGCCCCCCACGTACCGGCTTCCGACTCCGAAGTTTCCAGACGTTTCGGCAATGGAAGGATTGGAAGAATCCTCGCCTCCACGACGGCTTATCTTATTTTGCGGTGACGTGGCGGGCGATGGTTCTGGAAGGCCCGGAGCGGGAGGGGTTCTGGAAGCGTCGCACAAGTTGCCGCTTATCTTATTGCCTTGGGCTTTGTCGCTTTCCGCCAACCAGTGGGCGGCGGGCTCCATTGACCGCCGACGGCGAGCGGAAAGCGCGCCAAGTTGGCTGGCCGCGTGGCCCCTGCGCACAGTGGCCGTGGTCTCGTGGGATATTTTCGGGGAGGTCGGCGGTGGCGCTGCCTGAGCTGAGGATGGAGGGGATATTTTCGGCCGGGGAGGTCGGCAGGCTCGCCGTGTGGCGCTGCCTGAGCTCGACACCGAAGGTGGAGTTGTTTGTGCGGCATGGGGGAACTTTTCGCTGCGGAGCAAGGTTTGTGCGGTGAGCTTTGTCTGTTTGTTGCAGCACCGGAGGCATGGGGAGAGGCGAGAGAGAGACCACGGAGAACGTGCGCCGGGGAAGGCTGGGCCAGGTCCGAGCCGCCGGCCCAAAATTTGCGAGAGACGGCGGCCCGTACGGCCATTCTTCTTTACCTGACAGAGCTGCCAAGGCCACGAGCGTGCGTGCGTGCGCGCGCGGGGTCGCGGCTCTCTTGCGCGCGCCGACGAGCGGCACCGCGCGTCGCCGCTGCACGCAATCTCGCTGCGATCACGCGTCGCCCGCGCCTCCCGCGTCCCGCCGCCCTCCCCTGGCCTTTCCGGCAGGCACCCACGCGCGCCGAGGCCATCCGCCCATACGGTGGCGCTTGAACGTGCAGCGGCGCCGTGCTGGCTGGCGGCTGCCCGGCGCGCGGGCGCCCCGGTGTGCAATGCTCAGATGGCTGCCGGCAAACAATGGATGCTGATCTGCCGCTCGCCGGTGTTTCCCTCTCCGCTTACTCTCATGCTCCTGGACGATGTGCGTTTCCCTCTCCGCTTACCCAGGAGGAACACACCTACTAGCTCTCCCCAAAGCGCTCACCATTGCTCGCCTCTCTGCTTTTCCTCGCCGTCCTTTATACAGAGCCGCTCAAGCGGTGGTGGGTGCCGACGTGCCGTGGCCGCTGGACACCTGTGTGGTGCATATGCCATCGCCCCAGATATTTTCGACGGAGCTAGAAGCGGAAAGGAGCGCCGAGCAACATCTCTGGGCTATGTTGGCGCTATCGAATTAATTGAGAGGCCCAAACCAAGGGCCACATGAGATCATGAGAAACTGTCCAATTGATATCTTGCAACGTTTTTATCCATTCAACAGAGGTATGGAAATTGATATAATAGTAGTAAAAAAAGGATGTGTCCAACACAAAACTTCGAGATCAGTAATTCATTGTTGAATAACTTTCTAGTGGTTGTAGGATGTAAACGGATTGGATCGGATCGAATTTGCCTTTACCATATCCTATACCATGTTTTCTCAACAGATTCGGAACAGGTCAAATACTGACCTGTTGCAAATTCGAATTCGGGAATGTGGATTCAGAACGGAAATGGGGCGAATCGGGACGGAAAGAAAATTAATTGGATATATTTAGGTCAGCAAATCATACAATCAAGAATGATGTTAAAGCAAGTTTAACAAATCACGCATAAAATAAATAATGTAATACGTTAGTATAAATAAATATAGGGAAAATCTACCGGTAAGCGCCGCATGCTAGCCCTCTCGTGCGGCGGGCTTCGTGATTAGAAAAAAAGTGCATCTTGTCCTTAGGGCATCTCCAACGGGCCGACGCATTTTCGATGTCCGAAATGTCCGACTGTGTCCGTTTGTTTCGGCCCGCGGACGCCATTTAGCCCAAGGCGACCGTTTGCGTCGGGTACCTCCAACGGTGCGGACATATTTTTTAACGGAGACAGCGTCAAGGATGTTAATGGCGTTTTACGTCCCGTCGAGGACTGCCGCCGGCGATTAACTGTTCCCGCGCGATGACGGTCGTTCCCGCGCGTGCCCAATAAATTGGCAAGTTTCACCGGCATTTCGCGCGCGCGTGAAACGACCTGCGCGGCAACACCGTTCCCCGCCTCGCCGTGGCTATATATGCTGGACACCGACGGGGGTGACGGGCACACCTCAAGCTAAACCCTAGCATCCATCCATGGCCAAACGCAACCTTAGTTGGGAACAGGTAGTTCAGATGTGCCGCCACGTCCACCCGGAGGAGGACGAGGAGCTAGTCGCCGTCGGCGTTCAGACCGAGCAGCTGGACCTGGAGGCGGCGGCGGCGGAGACGTAGGTTGCGTAGGCGGCAGAGCGCGCGGAAGGGCGCCTCGCGGCGACCAGGGCGGAGATCGCCCACGCTAGAGGCGAGCTCGCCCACGCCAGGGCGCTCGCGGAGGCGCGGGCGGCGATGGCGGCCCCTCCGGCGGCCCCACCAGCGGACGCCGTCATCCACGACATCGCCGACGACGACGCCCCGTACCCGGCCGCTTTGAGTGCGCCAGCGACCGGTTCGTTCTGCTCGCGTCCTTCGAGACCCTGGCTTGGGACGCCCTGTGCCGTCAAGCTTGGTTGGCGGAGGAGGAAGCCCACATCTATGCGATCGCCATGACTCGGGGATACATGTGCTCCGACCTGGACTCACTCCAATGGAGGGGCCCTTATCCCACGCGGGTCGAGCAGGAGAACCGGTAGCTGGTGGGCGCCATCGCCGCCAGGGACGAAGCGGTGGCGGAGGCGGCTAGGCACAGGGCCCGCTTCCACGTCCAGCTGGCGGGGTTGCAGGCGGCGGCCCAGGCAAACGAGGCGGCGGCGGTGGCGGAGGCGCGGGCGGCGATGGCGGAGGCGACGGCTGACATAGGCATCCCCAATGGGTCTGCCGAAGATAGTACCCAGGGTTTACTGAAAGCCCACGACTCGAAGAATAAGAAGAATCGGAAGCCCAAGTTGTTATTAAGGAAAGCTAGAGTTGTATTAGGAGATGATGTTTGTAATCTTGCGGGATGAGTTAGAAACCTTCCCGGAATCTGTAACTTGTACAATACGAATCCCTCGGCTCCACCTCCTATATAAGGGGGAGTCGAGGGACAAAGAAAGCATCGAATCTACTGTCAACACAACCCTAGTTTTATATTCGTCGAGTACTTTTCGGCTGAAACCTTCGAGATCTACTTGCCCTCTACATCTAGCTAAACCCTAGTCTACAATCCGTAGGCATTGACAAGTTGATACCTTGTCAATTGGCGCCGTCTGTGGGATTTAGAGGCGACAAGGAGCTGATCTCGATGGCACGTTCAAAATCATCGACTTCATCGGTGGCAAGCAACATCATGGATAGAGGTAAACAGATCGAAACTGGTCTAGTTGATTTTATACCTCACCCGCCCTCCCGTTTGGATGCATATGCGTATCTGGAGGAGCCCATGAAGATGACGTTTGGAAAGTTCCACTTCCGCGTCGAGAAAGAAGGAGCGTATCATCTCGAAGTTCCGATCTCGTCGGGATTATCGGCGGTTGGTCCTGACTCCTCAAACTCAATATCATCAATCGAGTCAAGCGACGAGGAGATTTCGTCGCCACGCTTCATCGGCAGCAGGGAAAGCGAAAAACTCGCCAAGATCTTCAGCGACATGTCCTTCGAGTCATCCGCGGACTCCTATATAAGCGATGATTCGAGCGACACCGATAGCTTCGACTTCATCGACAAATCCATCTCTATTGGGAAGGTCTTCACCAATCTCTATGATAGTGTCACCAAACCAAGCAAAGTGAAAACTCCAAAATATCACCAAGTTTATGCCATTGGAGAAGCAAGTCGCGATCAAGAGGAAACATTAGAGGCTTTCGACGATTTGGGAAACCCCTATGTCGATCCCTTAGATCTAAGGAGAGGTTTGGGCACTAAATATGTTGGGCCCACACCACGTGTCAGAGTTCAACTTCCACAAGCAGCATGGGATAGAGCTGCGAAAGCTTTGGATGGCTCTGAACCAATGGAGACAACTGCCACGGTAGAAGAACTGCAAGCATATCAATATAGGCTCGCCAGAGAAAGAAGGGAATTAGAAAAACAGACAGCTGCTCTTAATAGAAGAAAGGAAGCAGCTTCCGCGTCAAGCAGGCGAAGAGCAGAGTTAAGTCGACAGTCAGGAACTTCGGGAGATAGTTACAGAGAAGCTCGGAGGAGAGCAAGATCTCGGCTGCAAAATATACCGGAGGCTGAAAGAGAAACTTTAATCCAAAACCTCGACATGTCCTTTATGTCAATCGACACGAGGGGGAATATTATCCCAAAAACACCAGAAGCAGGGTACATGGCGACACAAGCTTACATCCTGGCGTCCAGACCACCTCCCGGAGATCCAAGAGAAGCGTTGTATAACATGGCCATGGCAGGATGTGGCGCCATGGGAGCAGCGTTTGCAGCTACACCTCCCGAAGGAACTGCAAGGCAAAATAGTCCGAGACCTACCGTAGCAGTACAAGACCCACCGAGAGCGAGTGGAGCCAGAGACACGATGACTCAGGCCAGAGTGGATAGAGCGCGACAAGAAAGAAGGGAACGTCGGCATTCACCAGAACTTGCTGAAGAAGATATGTGTGGACTCCCGTGTTTTACACGACGGGTCCGAAAAACTAGAGTTCCATCAGGATTCAAGCTACCCGATAGTTTCAAGAAATTCGACGGCCTGCAAGATCCCGAGGATTGGCTAGTCGATTACCTTGAGACAGTGAAATTAATAGGCGGAACAAGAGCAACAGCCATGCAGAGCATTCAAATACATCTGAGCGGAGCCGCCAGATCATGGATAAAGAAGCTTCCCCCAGGCTCCATCGACAGCTGGGAAAGTTTTGAGGATGTGTTCATCAAAAATTTCTGGTCAACCTGCAAGAAACCTGCGACACTAGAGGAGCTGAGGTCATGTCGACAAAAGCATGATGAATCAATGAGAAAATACATCCAGAGATGGAACATCATCAAAAACTCGGCAGAAAATATATCTGACGAGAGAGTGATAGATGCGTTTGTAGCAGGAGTTCGACGAGGAGATTTCGTGGAGGACTTGGGAAGGACAAACCCAAGGACAGTATCAGCATTAATGGAAATAGCAAACAGATGGGCAGATGGTGAAGATGCAGTACATAACAAGCGACATAGGTCCCCAGAGGAGGACCGCAGTCGAAATTTTCAAAATAGACGCCGATTTCCTCGACAATTCTCAAATTACGACGCACCCGGCCAAATATCGGCTGGTTTTCGAGGAAACAATGGAGGAAACAATAGAGATGATTACCAAAGAAGTAATGTTCAGCAAGGCGACAATAGAGATAACAGGCAAAATAGCGGATCAAGGTTCCAGAGATCTTTCGTAACTCCCGAAGATATGATGAACGGGCCATGCCAGATGCATTTTTATCTCGACAACAATGGGAAAAGGCAATCAGAACATCTACAGAAAGACTGCCGCAATTTCCAAGCAATGCTACGGGTCGCAGGGATGGCTAATGCTCACGCAGCAAATAGAAACCCCCAAGGGCCCAGGAGCGAGATCCACTTGCCACCCCCTCCCGCGATCATGGACGAAAATCGACATCAGCTCAGAATAGCGGCAGCACCACAACCACCTCCATATGTCGATCCGAACAATAATGGTGCGGTCTCGATGATTCAAAAAGCTAGGCCATCTAATAGGGCTCAGAAGGTAATCTCGCGGCAAGTGTTTATGGCAGAAAAGATGCCTCCACCAACGGTTGAGTACCTAAATTGGTCAGGGCAAGACATCGGCTTCACAATAGCGGATCACCCGCAGCAAGTTCCTCGACCAGGGCAATCAGCACTTATCTTACCAGCAGTAATTGCAGGATTCGACGTATCTCGAGTATTTATAGATGGAGGCAGCAGCCTAAACCTCATGTACACAGATACACTAAGGAAGATGAACATCTCCTTAGCAAATTTGAAACCAACCGACACACGTTTCCACGGCATCACACCAGAGAAGCCAAGTTACCCATTGGGGAAGATCAATCTCGACGTTCAGTTTGGGACCCGAGAAAATTACAGGATAGAAAGGTTGGAATTCGAAGTTGTCGATTTCCCGTCGCAGTATCACGCTTTGTTGGGACGCCCAGCGTATGCCAGGTTTATGGCGGTGCCACACTACACATACCTGCTTTGGAGGTTGCCTGGGCCCAAGGGGCCAATCACAGTCAAAGGAAGCTTCGCGTTAGCCGATAAATGTGACAAGGATTTTCATCGAATATCAGAAACTTTCGGGATGCAAGCGGAGTATGCAGCGTCAAGGCTCGTGACTGATTATGATGTGCTGCCAGATGTAGGGAGACCCAACAAGGAGTCAACTTTCAATACCGCAAAAGATTCTAAGGAAGTGCAGATTCACCCGACAGATCCGAAGAAAACGACGTCCATCGCAACAAACATGGACCTCGCATAGGAAAGCGCGCTCGTCGAGTTCCTCCGTGAGCACTGGAAAATCTTCGCATGGTGTCTAGCTGATATGCCAGGAGTACCCAGGGAACTTGTCGAGCACCACCTAAACTTGGATCCAATAGCGCGAACAATCAAACAACCTTTGCGACGTTTTTCGGAACCAAACCGCAAAGCCATGTTGTCAGAAATTGATCGACTCAGAGAAGCTGGTTTCATTAAAGAGATATCTACAGAGGCCACCTGGGTAGCTAACCCAGTGATGGTGCCGAAGAAACATACGAAAGTCCTTCGCATGTGTGTCGACTTTACGTGCCTCAATAAACATTGTCCAAAGGATCACTTTCCCCTCCCAAGGATCGATCAAATCATCGACTCCACGGCAGGATGTGAACGTCTTTCCTTCTTGGACGCATATTCTGGTTACAACCAGATCAGATTAAAAGAAGATGACGAAGCCAAGACAGCGTTCATCACACCGTATGGCGTATTTTGTTACAGAACAATGCCTTTCGGGTTGAAAAACGCGGGTGCAACATATCAACGGATGATGCAGAAGTGCTTAGCAACACAAATTGGGAAAAATGTACAAGTGTACATCGACGACGTCGTCATCACATCAAAAAAGGGGACAACATTAATCGAGGACTTGAAGGAAACTTTCGACAACCTCGACAAATTTTGTCTCAAGTTGAACCCGACGAAATGTTCTTTCGGCGTCCCTGCAGGAGAACTTCTCGGGTTCCTAGTTTCAGCGAGAGGGATTGAAGCAAATCCCGAAAAAATCCAAGCTATCGTAACAATGAGGAAGCCGACAAAGTTGAAGGAAATACAGCAGTTAACTGGGCGAGTCGCAGCTTTAAGCAGATTCGTCGCCAGGCTGGGAGAAAAGGCGCTACCGTTCTACGCCTTAATCAAACAAGGAGAGAAGTTCCAGTGGAACGAAGAGGCAGATAGGGCCTTCGAGGACCTCAAACGGAAAATCTCGACACCACCAATTTTAGTGGCGCCAAAAGAGAAAGAACCACTCCTGTTATATATTGCGGCTACACCTCAGGTGGTCAGCACGGCGCTAGTTGTCGAAAGAGAAGAAGAAGGAAAACTCCATGGAGTACAGAGGCCAGTATATTTCATTAGTGAAGTATTATCGCCTTCAAAACAGAGGTACCCGCAGTACCAAAAGCTAGCATATGGAGTATTCACAACCGCAAGAAAACTGCGGCACTATTTTTCGGCGCATCCGATAATAGTGGTCAATGAGGCGCCTTTATCCAACATACTCAATAATCCAGAAGCTACAGGCCGTGTCTCCCTTTGGGGAATTGAACTTTCTCCTCGGGACATCACGTATGAAAAAAGAAAGGCAATAAAGTCACAAATTTTACCAGACTTTATCGCAGAGTGGATGGAGTTACAAAACACAGGACCTCCGGATTTATCGAGAACCTGGACTATGAACTTCGACGGGTCCAAAAGGTTAGAAGGAGCTGGAGCAGGGGTGATACTCATATCACCTGAAGGCGACAAATTGAAATATGTTCTGCGGATGACGTTCCCAAACGCATCTAATAATGAGGCAGAATACGAAGCCCTTATACATGGGATGAAGATGGCGAAAGCCTGTGGCGCAACTCGACTAAAAATATTTGGCGATTCACAATTGGTGGCTCAGCAAGTCATGAACCAATGTGATGCGGTCAATGATAGCATGATGGCGTACAAAGAGATGTATAATGAGCTGGAGAAGCTGTTTGATGGATGCGAGGTAAACCACATCAGCAGGCTGAGTAATGATGAAGCCGACGTTCTTGCAAACATCGGGTCACAATGCCTCGCAATCCCGCCAGGCGTATTCTGGGAGGAGATAACAGAGAGATCCACAAAGCCGAAGAAATCAACAAAGAAGGAGAAGAACGAGAAACCCTCGGGGGCTGCGAAACAAGCATTGGAAGAAGAAGAAGAAGAGGAACAGGATCTAGTACTGATGGTGCAAATCCCATGGATGCAAGCGTACATATCATATATCCTAAGGAAAACAATACCTGACGATCCAGTTGAAGCAAGGCGAGTTATCAGACGATCCAAAGCTTTCACAGTGGTTAAAGGGGAGTTGTACAAACGAAGTATTTCGGGTGTGTTACAAAGGTGCGTCACACCCGAAGAAGGAAGGATAATCCTAAAGGATGTACACGAAGGAGTGTGTGGCCATCACGCAAGTAGTCGAGCTATCGCGGCCAAGGTTTTTCGAGCTGGATTTTACTGGTTAACAGCAACCGAGGACGCAAAGGAGATAGTGCGAACTTGTGATGCGTGCCAGAGATTTGCCGCAAAACCCCACTCTCCGGCGGCGGAATTGATGCCTATACCCTTATCTTGGCCCTTTGCTCAGTGGGGTCTCGACATGGTGGGAAAGTTACACAAAGCCTCGCCAGGAGGATACGAGTATATGCTCGTCGCGGTAGACAAATTTACCAAGTGGATAGAAGCAAAGCCGATAAATTCACCGGATGCAGCGTCAGCAATAAAATTCGTGAAGGGCATCGTTTTTCGGTTTGGAGTACCTCATAGCATCGTCACGGACAACGGCAGTAACTTCACATCCAAGGAATTCAAAGCATACTGTGCAGAGGTAGGCATCAAATTGCACTTCGCGTCAGTTGCACATCCTCAAACCAATGGTCAAGTCGAGAAAGCCAACGGTATCATCTGCAATGGCATCAAGAAGCGTTTGTTAGGGTCACTGGAAAAAGCTCGACACACTTGGCCAGAAGAGCTGCCGAGCGTGTTATGGAGCATCCGAACAACGCCAAATACAGCGACACAGGAGACCCCATTTTTCCTGGTCCATGGGGCAGAGGCAGTGCTGCCGATAGAAATAGAGCACGACTCTCCCAGAGTCACGGAGTACAATGAAGAAGTCTCCAGGTGACAAGGTATCAATTTGTCAATGCCTATGGATTGTAGGCTAGGGTTTAGTTGGAAGTAGAGGGCAAGTAGATCTCGAAGGTTTCAGCCGAAAAGTACTCGACGATTATGAAAACTTGGGTTTGTAAACAATGATTCGATGATCTCTGCGTCCCTCGACTCCACCTTATATAGGAGGCGGAACCGAGGGATTCGTGCTGTACAAGCTACAAAGTCCGGGAAGGTTTCTAACTCATCCCGCAAGATTACAAATAAGACTTTCTATTACTACTCTAACTTTCCTTAATACTATCTTGGGCTTCCGAATCTTCTTATTCTTCGGGTAGTGGGCCTTCAGTAAACCCCGGGTACTATCTTCGGCAGGCCCATTTGGGATGCCTATGTCAGTAGCCCCCGAGATTTTGCTTAAATCGTAGGGTCAAGAAAAATCTCCACTGTTTATTTTTAATCGACAGCTTCGAATTTTCTATACTTCTTCTCATAAACACCTATATTGTACAGGGATAATGGTAGTTGGGGCTAGTTCATCTGACGGATCAGGTACTAGTTAACTGCTCTAGTGGCAATCCGCAAAAACCTACTTCAAGATCACGTCCCTGGACATGACCTCGGGATACCGGTGTAAACTTCGACAGGTGCCGCTTAAGGTCTTACCATTCTGTCGAGTCCCAGTAAAATTTATCGGGTACCTAACGCGTCCGTTAGGATTTTTCTTCGTATCTGTTGATACGGATAAAAGTAGCAGAGCGCAGTCTTCGGCGATGCCACGCCCAGCAGAACGGATCTGGGGTCTTATCTTCGCAAATTTGCGGCATTCAGAAATTGATCGCAACTTTGGCGTTCTGAGAATATATTGTCGAGTGCTTTTTCGGCTGTTGGAATAGCACATTTTATCGAGTCAAAGATGACTTATATTGCCCTCCCGATGGGAGTATATGTAGAGTTAATTATAACTCGAAATATACTCTTTTGCTCTTCTATCTTTCTTTTTCTCTTTCTTTCATTCTTTTTTATAATTTCATCGGGCACGCGAGCAGCGTTCCCGATGGGAGTAGCCCCCGAGGCTACAGCCAAGGACTTATACTTGGGTGTAGGCTCCACGCCTTATGCCGCTATATTTTCTTTTATCTCCCGAAGTTTTATAATTTCTCGGGTGCGCGAACAGCGCTCCCGATGGGAGTAGCCCCCGAGGCTATGAACAAATATTTGTATTTGGTCATAGGCTCACGCCATTTCCATCTTGTCCTTCTGGATCTTTTCCTTTTTTCCAAAGTAACCCCCGAGCATTTGATCAAAAACTTGTATTTTATCAAAGGCTCAGCATTATTTTTCCGTGACGCCTTTTATGAAGCTGTGGAGTCGAATTTTTTCTTCTGCCAAGATGACGTTGTTGCTGACGATAGCCACGATTGCTAGTCAAAAATTTGCGACAAGTCTTTTCTCGCTGTCATGCGGGCCCAATTAATCCACTATCTTGACACGTCATGCAAGTGGGGGACACACGTCCTCCGCTTTTTCTGGCGCACGCACCGTAACTTCCCCAACGTTGAATTACTCTTTTACCCTTGTTGCCACGTGGCTATCATCTGTCACACATTTTCCTTATCCAACGGTTCGTCGTTTCACCGCACCCCTATATAAGTTCGTCTTCTTCCTCCTTGAGCACTTCCGCTCGCGCCGTCCTCCTTCTCTCATCTGCAAATTCCTCCTGCGATCCACAGCTTCCTAAACTCCTCGCCTCCAAGCTGCAAACCCTGCGCCATTGTTGATGCCACCTCGTCGATTGACAAGGCACAGCACGCCGGAGTCCTCCATGGCCGCCGTGGATCTTGGGGCGGCGGAGTGGGAAAGATCGAAGATTTCCACTCAAGACATCAACATGCTCAAGAAGCTGGGGATCAGCAAGAAACCCAAGGCACTGTGCTTCCCCAGTGAGGAAAGCTACCCAACCCCTCCAATGGGGTACCGGGTAAGTTTTGTCGACCACCTCATCCGCGGTCTTTCCGCCCCCATTCATCCTTTTCTCCGTGGACTTCTTTTTATCTACGGTCTGCAACTCCACCACCTCACGCCAAATTCAATCCTCCATATCTCCATTTTCATCACTCTGTGCGAGGCCTTCCTCGGCGTCCAGCCTAACTGGGCGCTATGGAAGCGCATTTTCTTCTGCCGCCGTAATGGCTCGCCCAATGTCGCCTATAATATAGGCGGCGTTGTGATTTCTGTTCGGCCCACTGTCGACTACTTCGACGTCAAGCTTCCTGACTCAGTTCAAGGATGGCGCAAGAAGTGGTTGTACATTCAGGAGGAGAACCATGGATGTGCGGAGGACAACATCCCTCCTTTTGATGGCGCCGAGAAAATCTTTCGCCGCCGCTCCTGGGACGCGGAGGCCACCGAAGAAGAAAGGGCGTCAACAGAAACCTTGATGGCTCGTATCCACGAGTTGCAAAATACTCGCGGCAAAGAGTTATCGGGTGTCCAAATCACTGCATACTTTCTTAGGACTAGAGTGCAGCCGCTTCAGGCTCGCAAATATCCTCTATGGAAATATGCTGGCGACGAGGATGTAGATCGGCTGTCGGTGAATTTGGAGGTCAAGGATTTAGAAAAACTTGTCTGAAAAATCTCGTCTCTCAGCAAAAAAGATGCTGTCCCTTCTTCTTGCCGTGTGACACCATTCAGCGCCGCCAATCCACTTCCCAAGGTAACCTTTGTCTATTGTCTTGTTGTTGCTTTGCTATCTTTTTTTTATATATAACTTCTTTTCTGATGTCTCTCCCTGTTTTATTTTGTACAGAATCATCCAGACCTTGTCTCGCTTCCTCCTCTTCCTGAAGGTGGAGAGGTCGAAGAAAGGGCCATTGTCACTGATGATAATCAAGAAGCTCCGTCTTTTGTGAATGAACCCGTGGATTCTCGAAAATCTGCGGGATCTTCCGAAGGCACTGCGTCGGCACTATCTCCTCCTCCTGCTGTTTCTCCAAAAGGCAAAAGGAAAAGGAATGATGCCGAAGATTCCGGCACTTCCAAAGCCGAAGAAGTTAATCCTTCACGTCAGAAGGCAACTTATGATCCTTATCTTGAATCCCTCGTCAGCTCGTAAGTCATTTTTATTTCTCCTTATTTCTGTACTCGAAATTTTTGTCTTATCTTGCTTTTTATGCTGTCGATTTTTAATCACAGCGATGATGAGGAAGAAGTACCAACTTTTGACGTGGCTCCTCGGACGAGCACGTCACATACTTTACTTGCCTCGGAGACGCTAGTTGAGGGAGAAGAATCCTCGCCTCCTCAACAAAACATCGTCACCACTACTCCACCTTCAAGCCCCCTTGCTCCTTCACCAAAAAGGACAAGGATTGAAACGATCATTAAGCTTGCCCCTCAATTGGGTAGCTCTTCTACTCCGCTCTTGGATGATGTAAGTTTTTTTTAATTTTCTTGCCAATATCTATATTTCCTCTATTTGCTTTTTTTTTACGCCTTCATTCTTTTTCCATACCGATGTTTCTCTTTCTTTGTTCTTCTTTGACAGCCCATGATCAAAGAGCTTATTCGCATCGGATCCCAATTCATTGGGTACCGTGAGTATGCCAGCAAAACTGAAGGTAATAACTTTTTTGCTGTCGTTGTTTCTGACTTCTTGCTCCTGTTTTTTGTCGCAATTTTGACCTTTCTTTTCTATTTCGACAGAGAAACTTGCAGAGGCCAACAAGCTTGCCGACTCTCTTGCTCAAAAACTGGAGCAAAGTGAAGCGGCCCGCAAGAAAGCCGAACTTGTTGGTAGCGAAGCCAAAGCAGAGGCTAATGAAGCCAAGGCAAAAGCTGCTAGTGTCGAAGAACTGCAGAAGAGACTTGAAGATACTGAAACTGCTTTAAACGAGCACAAAGCCGCACAGGCTACTCGTGAAAAGGGGATCCTCAAGCGCCTGAATTCGCAAAATCGGCGCTTCAAAGGTAATGTTATCGATCCCTTCTATTTTTTATAGGACCTGCTTTTTCTTGCTTTTGACCAACGTTTATTTCCTGTTGCAGGCCAAACAAACCAAGAGTTTGATCTGGAGAATCCCGACAATGATCCTCTCCTTGACGCACTTTCTTATCTGGAGTTTCATGGATCCGAAATTTGTGAAGGCGTGGTGAATGCTAACGCAGGATTGTCGAAGCTATTCCCCTACTTCTTCCCGAAGAAAGAGGAGCCCAAGACTTTCCTTGCCCTTGCCCAGAGCTTCAATCCATCAGAGGACCTTGGACTGAAAATGCGCCAGGAGAACATGAAGATTGCTGTCGAGAGCACTGTTGCCTTGGTCGCTGACAGCCAACAAACTATTGACTGGATGAAGGTTGGCGACATCGAGCAGATAGAGCAAACAAAATGGCGGTCTTTGATCAAGGCAGCCAAGGCCAATACGAAGAAAATCCTGGCCTATCTCGGGATCAAGCCATCTTCAACTCCTAGCTCATCGAGGCCGGAGGTCTAGTTGCATGCCTCTTTTTTTTCTTTGCTTTCTCTCTCTCTTTTGTCCTTGTCGCCAATTTAGCTGTGGCGACAATTATCCTGGTAGTCCTTTTGGAGAACTTCATTTGTAATGTCTATGTAAATTTTTCTAGAAATCAATGAAATTCCTTCTGGCACTATCATTGATCCTGTCGCTTTCTTTTCCAGTTAATATTTGATAACTATTCGACCAATCCTAGCTCCGCCGATGCTTCACCTGCTTCTTCCTTCTCGAAGAAAATACTAGTCGATGATAATCCCCTCGAAGGTTCTTCAAGCAAACATTTGCCGGAAGATTTGCAAGAACTTCAACAACAACTTCAATCCATGAAGAAACAGACTCTGGCAATGATGGAACAATCTCGAAAAGCATCTGAAGGAGAGAAAATTGCTCTTCAATAGGCAAAGGAGGCCATCGCTGCGAAGGATGCTGCTATTGCTGAGGCTGCTGAAACTTCTTCTCGCGAGAATTATATGCTTCAGCTAATGACTGATGCTAGTTTGGATATGACAGGTATGTTTCCTGCTCATGACCGTGTTGGATGTTGTTCTTTTTTATTCGTTCCTTGATATTTTGTTTGCTGTGCCAGGCTCTTTTCTGGATACTGCTGCCGAAGACCAACGTGTTGAAGCTCGAACCGCTGTTTTGCTGAGACTGGCTGTGCAACATGGGTCTAACTTTTGGGTTACTCCTGAGCGTACTCGCCAAATCGTTAGATTTCAAGATCGCGCGGCTCAGGTCCGTGAGTTCCTTGACTTCTGTACGAAAACTTTATTCTTAGTTTATGGGACCATGTTCCCTCGGAATAAGATGCCAGAGACCCTTCCAGCTTTAATGGAAAAATTTCGAGATGCTCCTCGAATCCATGGTTTTGTGCGGGCTCAACTTTCTGCTGGCGCTAGATTTGCCATGATGATGATAAAGATTTGTCATCCAAAATTGCCCATAGATCAAATTGTTCCTACTTGCCTGGCAAAAATGGCAAAGAAAAAGAGAAATATGGGCAAGATTGATGATTTGGTTACTCCTGTTGCCGAAGATATGATGGATGAACTTCTTCGGATGGATTCTGAGTTCTTCGTGAAGGGAAGCTATGCTGAGCATAGTACTCGTCCTTCTACTGAGCGAATAACCATAGACCATGTGCTAGGTTTCCCTTGAATACTTTTTCCTCTTCTTGCTGTATTTCCATCATTGATACATTCTTGTGTATTTGTAAACACAATCTATATTGTAAAGCTGTTAACTCTGTATGTTTCCTATTTTAAACCACCGAGCCCCCGAGCCTTTGGCTGGAGTCTATACTGTTTCGAAGATTTTCCCTTCTGTTGTAATAAGACATCGGATTGCAAGCCCTCAAGTATCTTAATGTCGAAGTTCTATATTTTTGTTGCGAGGTTCTTGGACCAAAGCAATAAGATTTTTGACGTGTACACTATATTTATAATTGTTAGCTTCTGAGCTTCGTCGAGTGCATCCATATCATCCTCCCGAGCTTTTTGTGATGTTTCTTCGTCATACTCTGTTACTCTTGGAGAATCATGCTCTATTTCAATTGGTAATACCGCTTCGGCTCCGTGGACGAGAAAAAACGGAGTTTCTTGTGTCGCCGTATTTGGTGTTGTTCGGATGCTCCACAAAACACTTGGCAATTCCTCTGGCCAAGTATGTCGAGCTTTTTCAAGTGGCCCTAGCAGGCGCTTCTTGAGGCCGTTGCAGATGATACCATTGGCTTTCTCGACTTGTCCGTTAGTTTGCGGGTGCCCAACTGACGCAAAGTGCAATTTAATGCCTACTTCTGCGCAGTATTCCTTGAATTCCTTGGATGTGAAGTTTGAACCATTATCTGTAACAATGCTATGAGGCACGCCAAACCGAAAAACGAGGCCTTTCACAAACTTTATTGCCGACGCTGCATCTGGTGAATTTATTGGCTTCGCTTCTACCCACTTGGTGAATTTGTCGACAGCGACCAGCAAGTACTCATACCCTCCAGGCGAAGCTTTGTGCAACTTGCCCACCATATCGAGTCCCCATTGGGCAAAGGGCCATGACAATGGTATTGGTGTTAGTTCTGCCGCTGGAGAGTGAGGTTTTGCGGCAAACCTTTGACACGCGTCGCAGGTTCGTACTATTTCCTTGGCATCCTTGGTTGCTGTCAACCAATAGAATCCTGCCCGAAAAACCTTGGCTGCAATAGCTCGACTACTTGCGTGGTGGCCACATATTCCTTCGTGTACATCCTTCAGAATTATTCTTCCTTCTTCGGGTGTGACACACCTTTGCAGGACGCCTGAAATACTTCGCTTGTATAATTCCCCTTTGATCACCGTGAAAACTTTGGATCGTCGAATAACTCGCCTTGCCTCAACTGGATCGTCGGGTATTTCTTTCCTGAGGATGTATAATATATATGCTTGCATCCAAGGAATTTCTACCATCATCACAAGCTCTTGGTCCCCTTCGTCCTCCGTGGTTTCTTTGAGGGGCGCCGAAGTTTTCTCTTCCTTTGCTTTTTCCTGCACCTTTTTCGGCTTCGTGGATCTCTCCGCTATTTCTTCCCAAAATACTCCTGGTGGGATTGGGAGGCACTGCGACCCGATGTTTGCGAGAACGTCGGCTTCATCATTGCTCAATCTGCTGATGTGATTTACCTCGCATCCATCAAACTGCTTCTCGAGCTCATTGTACACCTCCTTGTATGCCATCATGCTATCATTGACTGCATCACATTGGTTCATAACTTGCTGAGCCACCAATTGTGAGTCGCCAAAGATTTTTAATCGAGTTGCACCGCAAGCTTTCGCCATCTTCATCCCGTGTATGAGGGCTTCATATTCTGCTTCATTGTTAGATGCGTTAGGGAACGTCATCCGAAGGACGTATTTCAACTTGTCGCCTTCAGGTGATATAAGTACTACTCCTGCGCCAGCTCCTTCTACTCTCTTGGACCCATCGAAGTTCATGGTCCAAGTTCTCGACAAATCTGGGGGTCCCGTGTTTTGTAGCTCCATCCACTCTGCAATGAAATGCAGCGAGAACTTGCGACTTGATTACCTTTCTTTTTTCATACGTGATGTCCCGAGGGGAAAGTTCTATTCCCCAAAGGGAGACACGCCCTGTAGCTTCTGGATTGTTCAGTATATTTGAAAGAGGTGCTTCGTTGACTACTATTATCGGGTGTGCCGAAAAATAGTGGCGCAACTTCCTTGCCGTTGCAATTACTCCATATGCTAGTTTCTGGTACTGCGGGTACCGCTGTTTGGAAGGCGATAAACTTCACTGATGAAATATACTGGCCTTTGCACTCCATGGAGTTTTCCTTCTTCTTCTCTTTCAGCAACTAGCACGGTGCTAACCACATGGGGCGTGGCTGCAATATATAGCAGGAGAGGTTCCTTTTCCTTCGGCGCCACCAAAATTGGTGGTGTCGAGATTGTGCGCTTCAAATCCTCGAAAGCTCTGTCGGCCTCTTCGTTCCACTGGAATTTCTCTCCTTGCTTTATCAGAGCGTAAAATGGTAACGCTTTTTCTCCCAGCCTGGCGATGAATCTGCTCAAAGCTGCGACTCGCCCAGTTAGCTGCTGTATTTCTTTCAACTTTGTTGGCTTCCTCATTGTTACGATAGCTTGTATTTTGTCGGGATTTGCTTCAATCCCTCTTGCTGAAACTAGAAACCCCAGAAGTTCTCCTGCTGGGACGCCAAAAGAACACTTCGTCGGGTTCAGCTTGAGGCAGAATTTGTCGAGGTTGTCAAAGGTTTCCTTGAGATCCTCGATCAGCGTTGCCCCCTTTTTTGATGTTATGACGACATCGTCAATGTATACTTGTGCGTTTTTCCCAATTTGTGTCGCCAAACACTTCTGCATCATCCTCTGATATGTTGCTCCCGCGTTTTTCAGACCAAATGGCATTGTTCTGTAGCAAAACACGCCATAAGGTGTGATGAACGCTGTCTTTACTTCATCTTCTTCTTTCAATCTGATCTGGTTGTAACCAGAATATGCGTCCAGGAAGGAAAGACGTTCACATCCAGCCGTGGAGTCGATAATTTGATCGATCCTCGGGAGGGGAAAGTGATCCTTTGGACAATGTTTATTGAGACACGTAAAGTCGACGCACATGCGAAGGACCTTAGTGTTTTTCTTCGGCACCATCACAGGATTTGCTACCCATGTGGCTTCTGTGTGCAACTCCTTGATAAAACCAGCTTCTCGTAGTCGATCGATTTCTGACAGTATGGCCTTGCGGTTTGGTTCCGAAAAACGCCGCAAAGGTTGTTTGATTGGTCTCGCTAGTGGATCCAAGTTTAGGTGGTGCTCGGCAAGTTCCCTGGGTACTCCTGGCATGTCAGCTGGACACCATGCGAAGATTTTCCAGTTCTCACGGAGGAACTCAACAAGCGCGCTTTCCTATGCGAGGTCCATGTCGTTTGCGATGGACGTCGTCTTTTTCGGGTCTGTCGGGTGAATCTGCACCTCTTTAGAATTTTTCTCGGTGTTGAAAGTTGATTCTTTATTTGGCCTTCCAACGTCTGGCAGCACGTCGTAGTCAGTCATACTCCTTGACGTCAGATACTCAGCTTGCATCCCGAAAGTTTCTGATATCCGATGAAAATCCTTATCGCACTTATCGGCTAAGGCGAAGCTTCCTTTGACTGTGATTGGTCCCTTAGGTCCAGGCATCCTCCACAACAGGTATGTATAATGTGGTACCGCCATAAATCTAGCATATGCTGGTCGTCCCAACAGAGCGTGGTACTGCGACGGAAAATCCACAACTTCAAATTCCAGCTTTTCGATTCTATAATTCTCTCGGGTTCCGAACTGAACGTCGAGATTAATCTTCCCCAATGGATAACTTGGTTTCTCCGGTGTGATACCATGGAACCTCGTGTCTGTTGGCTTCAAGTTTGCTAGGGATATGTTCATCTTCCTCAATGTATCTGCATACATAAGGTTTAAGCTGCTGTCGCCATCTATGAACACTCGAGAGACATCAAATCCTGCAATAACTGCTGGTAAGATAAGTGCTGACTGCCCTGGTCGAGGAACTTGCTGCGGATGATCTGCTATGGTGAAGCCAATATCTTGCCCTGACCAATTAAGATACTCGACTGTTGGTGGAGGCATTTTTTCTGCCATGAACACCTGTCGTGAGATTACTTTCTGAGCTCTATTGGATGGCCTTCCCTTCTGAATCATCGACACCGCTCCGTTGGAGTTAGGATCAACGTAAGGTGGTGGTGGAGGTGCTGCCGCTATTCTGAGCTGATGTCGATTGTCTTCTGTGATCGCGGGGGGAGGTGGCAAGTGAATCTCGCTCCTGGGTTCTCGAGGATTTCTCTGTGCTGCCCGAGCGTTAGCGTGCTCTGCCCACCTTAACATTGCCTGGAAATTGCGACAATCTTTCTGCAGGTGTCCTGACTGTCTTTTTCCGTTGCTGTCGAGGAAAAAGTGCATCTGACACGGTCCATTCATCATCTCTTCGGGAGACACGAAAGGCCTCGGGAACCTAGGCCCGCTATTTTGCCTGTTGTTTCGAGAATCGTCTCTAATATCGCCTCGCTGCTCATTGCTTCTCTGATAATCATCTCTGTTGTTTCCTCCTGTGTTTGCCCGAAAACCTGCCGAAATTTGTCCTGGGGCATCATAGTTCGGGTACTGCCGAGGAAATCGTCGCCTCGGTTGATAATTTCGACTACGGTCCTCCTCTGGCGACCTGTGCCGTTTGTTGTGGACATCATCTTCTCCATCTGCCCATCTGTTTGCTATTTCCATTAACGCGGATACTGTCTTTGGGTTGGTCCTTCCCAAGTCTTCGACAAAATCTCCACGCCTGATTCCTGCGACAAACGCATCTATCGCTCTCTCGTCAGATATATTTTCTGCCGAGTTTTTGATGATGTTCCACCTTTGGATATATTTTCTCATTGGCTCGTTCGGCTTTTGTCGACATGCTCTCAACTTCTCCAACGACGCAGGTTTTTTGCATGTGGACCGGAAGTTCTTGACGAACACGTCCTCGAAGCTTTCCCAGCTGTCGATAGATCCTGGAGGAAGTTTCTTTATCCAAGATCGTGCGGCTCCACTCAAATGCACCTGGATGCTTTGCATAGCTGTTGCCCTGGTTCCTCCTGTGAGCTTCACCGTCTCGAGATAATCAACTAGCCAGTCCTCTGGATCTTGAAGGCCGTCGAATTTCTTGAAGTTGTCAGGTAACTTGAATCCTGAAGGGACTCGAGTTTTTCGGACTCTCCTCGTGAAGCACGGCAAGCCACACATATCCTCGTCGTTAAGCTCTGGGGATTGCCGATGTTCCCTTCTGCTTTGCCGCGCTCTGTCGACCCTTGCTTGTGCTGCCGTGTCTCTTGCTCCACTTGGTCCTTCAGGGGCTGCCGCTGCTGCTGCTGCAGGTCGTGGACTATTTTGCCTTGCTGCTCCTTCGGGAGGCGTTGATACAAACGTTGTCCCCATAGCTCCAACTCCTGCTATCGCCATATTGTATAATGTTTCCCTTGGATCTCCTGGAGGTGGTTTAGATGCGAGGATAAAAGCATGTGTCGCCATATACCCAGCCTCTGGTGTCTTAGGGATGATGTTTCCTCTTGTATCTATCGACATAAAGGACATGTCGAGGTTTTGGACCAAGTGCTCTCTTTCTGCTTCGGGTATGTGTTGTAACCTTGATCTTGCTCTGTTCCGAGCCTCTCTGTGGCTAGCACCCGAAGTTCTAGATTGTCGACTCAGCTCTGCTCTTCTCCTGCTGGATGCAGAAGCTGCCTCCTTTCTTCTGTTTAACTCAGCTGTCTGTTTTTCCAATTCTCTTGCAGCTCGTGCGAGCCTATATTGATATGCTTGCAATTCCTCTGGCGTGGCTATGGTGGCCATTGGTTCTGAGCCGTCCATAGCTCTCGCGGCTCTATCCCACGCTGCTTGCGGGAGTTGAACTCTGTGTCGCGGCTGTGGCCCGACGTACTTATTGCCCAGGCCTCATCGCAGATCGGAGGGATCGACGTATGGATTTCCCAGATCGTCGAAAGCCTCAGATGTTTCCTCTTGGTCATTGCTTGGCTCTCCAATGACATAAATCTGATGATATTTTGTGTTCAGATCTATGTTGGGTTTGGTGACACCATCATTGAGATTGGTGAAGACCTTGCCCACTGTAGTAGATTTGTCGATGAAGTCGTAACTGTCGACACTGCTTGAGCCATCGCTTATATATGAGTCCGCAGATGACTCAAACGACATGCCGCTGAAGATCTTGGCGAGTTTCTCTCTTACCCTGGTGCTGACGTAGCGTGTCGACGAAGTTTCTTCTTGTCCTGATTCGGTTGACGATGTATAGCTTGAAAAATTGAAATCGACCGCTGACGATCCCGACGAAATCGAAATTTCGACACGATACGATCCTTCCTTCTCGACGCGAAAGCGAAACCTTCCGAACGTCATCTCCATAGGCTCCGCCAGATACGCATATGCATCCAAACGGGAGGGTGGGTGAGGAACAAAATCGACAGGACCAGCAGCGATCTGTTTACCTCGATCCATTGCATTGCTTGCGGTTGATGATGTCGAAGATCTTGAACGTGCCATCGAGATCAGATCCTTACGCCTCTAGTTCCCACAGACGGCGCCAATTGACAAGGTATCAACTTGTCAATGCCTATGGATTGTAGGCTAGGGTTTATTTGGAAGTAGAGGGCAAGTAGATCTCGAAGGTTTCAGCCGAAAAGTACTCGACGATTATGAAAACTTGGGTTTGTAAACAATGATTCGATGATCTCTGCGTCCCTCGACTCCACCTTATATAGGAGGCGGAACCGAGGGATTCGTGCTGTACAAGTTACAAAGTCCGGGAAGGTTTCTAACTCATCCCGCAAGATTACAAATAAGACTTTCTATTACAACTCTAACTTTCCTTAATACTATCTTGGGCTTCCGAATCTTCTTATTCTTCGGGTAGTGGGCCTTCAGTAAACCCCGGGTACTATCTTCGGCAGGCCCATTTGGGATGCCTATGTCACCAGGAAAGCATTGGAAGACGACGTTGATGCACTCGACGAAGCTCGAGACGAAGTATTATCAAGGGTAGCGAAATATCAGCAGGACCTGAAAAACTACCACAGTCGACGATTACGACCAAGATCCTTTCAGGTGGGAGACCTAGTCTTACGACTCAACCAAGAGCGTACTGAAAAACTTGAGTCGCCATGGCTTGGCCCTTACATCGTCACAGAAGTCATCGAAGGAGGAGCGTACAGGATCAAGGACAAGAAGACAGGAAATCTCGAGAAGAACCCCTGGAACGTGGCACAGCTAAGGCGTTTTTACGCTTAGTGTCGAAATATAGTCCTCCTTGTAAAAATACAATGTACTGAAACACCCGCGAGTTTTCAGACGCACTCTTTTCCTTTTTCGGGGCACCGAGTGGGGCCGGGAAAGGTTTTTAATGAGGCGGGCTCGCGGGGCTGCAATGAAATAAAGATAGTGGAAATATATATCTTTTCTTTGACACGATCAGGGGCTTACGCCTCGAAGCTAAAATATAGATGAATTTAGCTGATAAAATTATTTCGCCTTGGTACCAAATACCTCGCCAGATAAAGCAAAGATACAAAATAGCAGTCAAAACATAGCAAAATACTCGAGGTCTAGCACCCGCAAATATAGTTTGGTCGCCTTGGTTTAAAAACCTCGCATACACGATAAAAATACACCTCTGAAAATACTGGGGGCTAGATGAAGAAAAATAAATATATTCTTTGGCTTTACAATATAGAATATGTTTACAACATGCAAGATGCAATTCCTGAGAAAGTTAGATAAGTTACAAGGAAAAATATCAATCCCTACCCAATATGCTATCTATGGACAACCCTTTGTTATTTGCAGCAGTCGTCGTATGTTCGGCATAACTTCCTTTGACAAAGAATTCAGAATCCATCCGAAGAAGCTCGTCCATCATTTCCTCGGCTACAGGAGTTACAATATCATTGATCTTGTCAATGTTCCTTTTCCTCTTCGACTGCTTAGCCAGGCACTTGGAGACAATCGTCGTCAGGTCTAATTTTCGGTAGCAGATCTGTATCATAATCATGGCGAATCTTGCTCCAGCAGACAGTTGAGCTCGCACAAAGTTATGGATACGAGGAGCATCCCGAAATTTTTCTATGAGACCAAGAAGAGTATCGGGTGCCTCGTTCCGAGGAAACATTGTCTTGTACACCAGGGACAAGGTCCTAGTGCAGAAATCAAGGAATTCCCGAACCTGACAGGCACGGTCCTGAAACCTAACAATATGTCGGGTACGTTCTGGAGTGGCCCAGAAAAGATACCCATGGTCAAGAGAAAGATTAACGAGGAGATTGGTCCTTGTGTTCACCCTCTCGTCTTCAGCAGCAGTATCAAGGAAAGAACCTATTTGGCGATGGCATAGGAATTTCAGAGAAAAGAATAAACAAGAAGACAGAGGAAGTTTTGATTTGGGAAAGCATACCTGGCATATCTGTACTGGCTTCATTCATCAAATCTAGCATTAAATTCTCTCGAGCGGCTGCCTTTTCAGCCTCAGAAACGACGGCTTCCTTAGCAGCTATGGCTTCTCGAGCTTGCTAGAGCGCAAATTCCTTTTTTTCGGATGCCTTGCGAGCTTGCTCCATCATCACAAGTGTTTGCTTCTTCGCATATTGAAGTTGTCGACGAAGTTCTTTCAATTCTTGAGCTAAATTTTTACTCGAGGAATTGATGCGTGCAATTAACACACGTCCGTTGGGAACCCCAAGAGGAAGGTGTGATGCAGACAGTAGCAAGTTTTCCCTCAGAAAGAAACCAAGGTTTATCGAACCAGGAGGAGCCAAGAAGCACGTTGAAGGTTGATGGCGGCGAAGTATAGTGCGGCGCAACACCAGGGATTCCGGCGCCAACGTGGAACCTGCACAACACAACCAAAGTACTTTGCCCCAACGAAACAGTGAGGTTGTCAATCTCACCGGCTTGCTGTAACAAAGGATTAGATGTATAGTGTGGATGATGATTGTTTGCAGAAAATAGTAAAGAACAAATATTGCAGTAGATTGTATTCGATGTAAAGAATAGGACCGGGGTCCACAGTTCACTAGAGGTGTCTCTCCCATAAGATAAATAACATGTTGGGTGAACAAATTACAGTCGGGCAATTGACAAATAGAGAGGGCATGACAATGCACATACATGATATGATAAGTATAGTGAGATTTAATTGGGCATTACGACAAAGTACATAGACCGCTATCCAGCATGCATCTATGCCTAAAAAGTCCACCTTCAGGTTATCATCCGAACCCCTTCCAGTATTAAGTTGCAAACAACAGACAATTGCATTAAGTATGGTGCGTAATGTAATCAATAACTACATCCTCGGACATAGCATCAATGTTTTATCCCTAGTGGCAACAGCACATCCACAACCTTAGAACTTTCTGTCACTGTCCCAGATTTAATGGAGGCATGAACGCACTATCGAGCATAAATACTCCCTCTTGGAGTTAAGAGCAAAAACTTGGCTAGAGCCTCTACTAATAACGGAGAGCATGCAAGATCATAAACAACACATAGGTAATAGATTGATAATCAACATAACATAGTATTCTCTATCCATCGGATCCCGACAAACACAACATATAGCATTACAGATAGATGATCTTGATCATGTTAGGCAGCTCACAAGATCCAACAATGAAGCACATAAGGAGAAGACGACCATCTAGCTACTGCTATGAACCCATAGTCCAGGGGTGAACTACTCACTCATCACTCCGGAGGCGACCATGGCGGTGAAGAGTCCTCCGGGAGATGATTCCCCTCTCCGGCAGGGTGCCGGAGGCGATCTCCTGAATCCCCCGAGATGGGATTGGCGGCGGCGGCGTCTCAGTAAGGTTTTCCGTATCGTGGCTCTCGGTACTGGGGGTTTCGCGACGGAGGCTTTAAGTAGGCGGAAGGGCAGGTCAAAGGGCGTCACGGGGACCCCACACAACAGGGCCGCGCGGGCCCTATGCTGGCCGCGCCGCCCTAGTGTGGCGGCGCCCCGTGGCCCCACTTCGTCTCCCCTCCAGTCTTCTGGAAGCTTCGTGCAAAAATAGGACCCTGGGCGTTGATTTCGTCCAATTCCGAGAATATTTCCTTTGTAGGATTTCTGAAACCAAAAACAGCAGAAAACAGCAACTGGCTCTTCGGCATCTTGTTAATAGGTTAGTGCCGGAAAATGCATAAATATGACATAAAGTATGCATAAAACATGTAGATATCATCAATAATGTGGCATGGAACATAAGAAATTATCGATACGTCGGAGACGTATCAGCATCCCCAAGCTTAGTTCCTGCTCGTCCCGAGCAGGTAAACGATAACAAAGATAATTTCTGGAGTGACATGCCATCATAACCTTGATCATACTATTGTAAGCATATGTAATGAATGCAGCGATCAAAACAATGGTAATGACATGAGTAAACAAATGAATCATAAAGCAAAGACTTTTCATGAATAGTACTTCAAGACAAGCATCAATAAGTCTTGCATAAGAGTTAACTCATAAAGCAATAAATCAAAGTAAAGGTATTGAAGCAACACAAAGGAAGATTAAGTTTCAGCGGTTTCTTTCAACTTATAACATGTATATCTCATGGATAGTGTCAATGTAAAGTAATATAACAAGTGCAATATGCAAGTATGTAGGAATCAATGCACAGTTCACACAAGTGTTTGCTTCTTGAGGTGGAGAGAAATAGGTGAACTGACTCAACATAAAAGTAAAAGAAAGGTCCTTCAAAGAGGAAAGCATCGATTGCTATATTTGTGCTAGAGCTTTTATTTTGAAAACAAGAAACAATTTTGTCAACTGTAGTAATAAAGCATATGTATCATGTAAATTATATCTTACAAGTTGCAAGCCTCATGCATAGTATACTAGTAGTGCCCGCACCTTGTCCTAATTAGCTTGGATTAACACAG
This sequence comes from Lolium perenne, assembly GCF_019359855.2. Lineage (NCBI taxonomy): Eukaryota > Viridiplantae > Streptophyta > Magnoliopsida > Poales > Poaceae > Lolium > Lolium perenne. Next base: position 69,064,009 of record NC_067247.2, read on the forward strand.
ATTATCATTGCATGACATATGTTTCAACCAAGTGTCACAAAGGGGTACCTCTATGCCGCCTGTACAAGGGTCTAAGGAGAAAGTTTACATTGGATTTCTCGCTTTTGATCATTCTTCAACTTAGACACCCATACCGGGACAACATAGACAACAGATAATGGACTCCCCTTTTAATGCTTAAGCATTCAACAACAGATAATATTCTCATAAGAGATTGAGGTTTTATGTCCAAACTGAAACTTCCACCATGATTCATGGCTTTAGTTAGCGGCCCAATGTTCTTCTCTAACAGTATGCATACTCAAACCATTTGATTGTGAAAACCGCCCTTACTTCAGACAAGACAAACATGCATAGCAACTCACATGATATTCAACAAAGAGTTGATGGCGTCCCCAGGAGCATGGTTATCGCACAACAAGCAACTTAATAAGAGATAAAGTGCATAAGTACATATTCAATACCACAATAGTTTTTAAGGCTATTTTGTCCCATGAGCTATATATTGCAAAGGTGAATGATGGAAATTTAAAGGTAGCACTCAAGCAATTTACTTTGAAATGGCGGAGAAATACCATGTAGTAGGTAGGTATGGTGGACACAAATGGCATAATGGTTGGCTCAAGGATTTTGGATGCATGAGAAGTATTCCCTCTCGATACAAGGTTTAGGCTAGCAAGGTTATTTGAAACAAACACAAGGATGAATCGGTGCAGCAAAACTCACATAAAAGACATATTGTAAACATTATAAGACTCTACACTGTCTTCCTTGTTGTTCAAAACTCAATACTAGAAATTATCTAGACTTTAGAGGGACCAAATATGCAAACCAAATTTTAGCAAGCTCTATGTATTTCTTCATTAATGGGTGCAAAGTATATGATGCAAGAGCTTAAACATGAGCACAACAATTGCCAAGTATCAAATTATTCAAGACATTTTAGAATTACTACATGTAGCATTTCCCGATTCCAACCATATAACAATTTAACGAAGAAGATTCAACCTTCGCCAAGAATACTATGAGTAAAGCCTAAGGACATATTTGTCCATATGCAACAGCGGAGCGTGTCTCTCTCCCACACAATGAATGCTAGGATCCATTTTATTCAAACAAAAACAAAAACAAAAACAAAAACAAACCGACGCTCCAAGCAAAGCACATAAGATGTGATAGAATAAAAATATAGTTTCAGGGGAGGAACCTGATAATGTTGTCGATGAAGAAGGGGATGCCTTGGGCATCCCCAAGCTTAGACGCTTGAGTCTTCTTAAAATATGCAGGGGTGAACCACCGGGGCATCCCCAAGCTTAGAGCTTTCACTCTCCTTGATCATATTGCATCATTTCCCTCTCTTGATCCTTGAAAACTTCCTCCACACCAAACTCGAAACAACTCATTAGAGGGTTGGTGCACAATAAAAATTTACATGTTCAGAGGTGACATAATCATTCTTAACACTTCTGGACATTGCACAAAGCTACTGGACATTAATGGATCAAATAAATTCATCCAACATAGCAAAAGAGGCAATGCGAAATAAAAGGCAGAATCTGTCAAAACAGAACAGTTCGTAAAGACAAATTTTAAAGTGGCACCAGACTTGCTCAAATGAAAATGCTCAAATTGAATGAAAGTTGCGTACATATCTGAGGATCACTCACGTAAATTGGCATAATTTTCTGAGTTACCTACAGATAATTAGGCCCAGATTCGTGACAGCAAAGAAATCTGTTTCTGCGCAGTAATCCAAATCTAGTATGAACCTTACTATCAACGACTTTACTTGGCACAACAATGCACAAAACTAAGATAAGGAGATGTTGCTACAGTAGTAAACAACTTCCAAGACTCAAATATAAAATAACAGTACTGTAGTAAAAACATGGGTTGTCTCCCATAAGCGCTTTTCGTTAACGCCTTTCAGCTAGGCGCAGAAAGTGTGAATCAAGTGTTATCAAGAGATGAAGCATCAACATCATAATTTGTTCTAATAATAGAATCAAAAGGTAACTTCATTCTCTTTCTAGGGAAGTGTTCCATACCTCTCTTGAGAGGAAATTGATATTTAATATTACCTTCCTTCATATCAATGATAGCTCCAACAGTTCGAAGAAAAGGTCTTCCCAATATAATGGGACAAGATGCATTGCATTCAATATCCAAGACAACAAAATCAACGGGGACAAGGTTATTGTTAACGGTAATGCGAACATTATCAACTCTCCCCAAAGGTTTCTTTGTAGCATTATCAACAAGATTAACATCCAAATAACAGTTTTTCAATGGTGGCAAGTCAAGCATATCATAAATTTTCTTAGGCATAACAGAAATACTTGCACCAAGATCACATAAAGCATTACAATCAAAATCATTGACCCTCATCTTAATGATAGGCTCCCAACCATCCTCTAGCTTTCTAGGAATAGAAGTTTCAAGTTTTAGTTTCTCTTCTCTAGCTTTTATGAGAGCATTTGTAATATGTTTTGTAAAGGCCAAATTTATAGCACTAGCATTGGGAGTTTTAGCAAGCTTTTGTAAGAACTTTATAACTTCAGAGATGTGGCAATCATCAAAGTCTAAACCATTATGATCTACAGCAATGGGATCATCATCCCCAATGTTGGAAAAAAATTCAGCAGTTTTATCACAGGCAGTTTCAGCAGTTTTAGCAGTTTCCGGTAGTTTTGCAGGCTTTGCATTAGAAGTAGAAACATTGCCAACACCAATTCTTTCACCATTATTAGTAGGAGGTGCAGAAACATGTGGAGCATTAACATTACTTGTGGTGGTAATAGTCCAAACTTTAGCTACATTATTCTCTTTAGCAAGTTTTTCATTTTCTTCTCTTTCCCACCTAGCATGCAATTCAGCCATTAATCTTATATTCTCATTAATTCTAACTTGGATGGCATTTGCTGTAGTAACAATTTTATTTTCAATATCCTTATTAGGCATAACTTTCAATTTCAAAAGATCAACATCAGAGGCAAGACTATCAACCTTAGAAGCAAGAATATCAATTTTATTGAGCTTTTCCTCAACAGATTTGTTAAAAGCAGTTTGTGTACTAATAAATTCTTTAAGCATAGCTTCAAGTCCAGGGGGTGTGTTCCTATTATTGTTGTAAGAATTCCCATAAGAATTACCATAACCGTTACCATTATTATAAGGATATGGCCTATAGTTATTACTAGAATTGTTCCGATAAGCATTGTTGTTGAAATTATTATTTTTAATGAAGTTTACATCAACATGTTCTTCTTGAGCAACCAATGAAGCTAACGGAACATTATTAGGATCAACATTAGTCCTATCATTCACAAGCATAGACATAATAGCATCAATCTTATCACTCAAGGAAGAGGTTTCTTCGACAGAGTTTACCTTCTTACCTTGTGGAGCTCTTTCCGTGTGCCATTCAGAGTAATTAATCATCATGTTATCAAGAAGCTTTGTTGCTTCACCAAGAGTGATGGACATAAAGGTACCTCCAGCAGCTGAATCCAATAGGTTCCGTGAAGAAAAGTTCAGTCCTGCATAAAAGGTTTGGATGATCATCCAAGTAGTCAGTCCATGGGTTGGGCAATTCTTTACCAAAGATTTCATTCTCTCCCATGCTTGAGCAACATGTTCATTATCTAATTGTTTAAAATTCATTATGCTACTCCTCAAAGATATAATTTTAGTGGGAGGATAATATCTACCAATAAAAGCATCCTTACATTTAGTCCGTGAATCAATACTATTTCTAGGCAGAGATAGCAACCAATCTTTAGCTCTTCCTCTTAATGAGAAGGGAAACAATTTTAATTTTATAATCTCACCATCTACATCCTTATACTTTTGCATTTCACATAATTCAACAAAATTATTAAGATGGGCAGCAGCATCATCAGAACTAACACCAGAAAATTGCTTTCGCATAACAAGATTCAGTAAAGCAGGTTTAATTTCAAAGAATTCAGCTGTAGTAGCAGGTGGAGCAATAGGTGTGCATAAGAAATCATTATTATTTGTGGTTGTGAAGTCACACAACTTAGTATTTTCAGGAGTATTCATTTTAACAATAGTAAATAAAGCAAACTAGATAAAGTAAATGCAAGTAACTAATTTTTTTTGTGTTTTTGATATAGAGAACAAGACAGTAAATAAAGTAAAACTAGCAACTAATTTTTTTGTGTTTTGATATAATGCAGCAAACAAAGTAGTAAATAAAGTAAAGCAAGACAAAAACAAAATAAAGAGATTGGATTGTGGAGACTCCCCTTGCAGCGTGTCTTGATCTCCCCGGCAACGGCGCCAGAAAATGTGCTTGATGCGTGCAATTAACACACGTCCGTTGGGAACCCCAAGAGGAAGGTGTGATGCAGACAGTAGCAAGTTTTCCCTCAGAAAGAAACCAAGGTTTATCGAACCAGGAGGAGCCAAGAAGCACGTTGAAGGTTGATGGCGGCGAAGTATAGTGCGGCGCAACACCACGGATTCCGGCGCCAACGTGGAACCTGCACAACACAACCAAAGTACTTTGCCCCAACGAAACAGTGAGGTTGTCAATCTCACCGGCTTGCTGTAACAAAGGATTAGATGTATAGTGTGGATGATGATTGTTTGCAGAAAATAGTAAAGAACAAATATTGCAGTAGATTGTATTCGATGTAAAGAATAGGACCGGGGTCCACAGTTCACTAGAGGTGTCTCTCCCATAAGATAAATAGCATGTTGGGTGAACAAATTACAGTCGGGCAATTGACAAATAGAGAGGGCATGACAATGCACATACATGATATGATAAGTATAGTGAGATTTAATTGGGCATTACGACAAAGTACATAGACCGCTATCCAGCATGCATCTATGCCTAAAAAGTCCACCTTCAGGTTATCATCCGAACCCCTTCCAGTATTAAGTTGCAAACAACAGACAATTGCATTAAGTATGGTGCGTAATGTAATCAATAACTACATCCTCGGACATAGCATCAATGTTTTATCCCTAGTGGCAACAGCACATCCACAACCTTAGAACTTTCTGTCACTGTCCCAGATTTAATGGAGGCATGAACCCACTATCGAGCATAAATACTCCCTCTTGGTGTTAAGAGCAAAAACTTGGCCAGAGCCTCTACTAATAACGGAGAGCATGCAAGATCATAAACAACACATAGGTAATAGATTGATAATCAACATAACATAGTATTCTCTATCCATCGGATCCCGACAAACACAACATATAGCATTACAGATAGATGATCTTGATCATGTTAGGCAGCTCACAAGATCCAACAATGAAGCACATAAGGAGAAGACGACCATCTAGCTACTGCTATGGACCCATAGTCCAGGGGTGAACTACTCACTCATCACTCCGGAGGCGACCATGGCGGTGAAGAGTCCTCCGGGAGATGATTCCCCTCTCCGGCAGGGTGTCGGAGGCGATCTCCTGAATCCCCCGAGATGGGATTGGCGGCGGCGGCGTCTCAGTAAGGTTTTCCGTATCGTGGCTCTCGGTACTGGGGGTTTCGCGACGGAGGCTTTAAGTAGGCGGAAGGGCAGGTCAAAGGGCGTCACGGGGGCCCCACACAACAGGGCCGCGCGGGCCCTATGCTGGCCGCGCCGCCCTAGTGTGGCGACGCCCCGTGGCCCCACTTCGTCTCCCCTCCGGTCTTCTGGAAGCTTCGTGCAAAAATAGGACCCTGGGCGTTGATTTCGTCCAATTCCGAGAATATTTCCTTTGTAGGATTTCTGAAACCAAAAACAGCAGAAAACATCAAGTGGCTCTTCGGCCTCTTGTTAATAGGTTAGTGCCGGAAAATGCATAAATATGACATAAAGTATGCATAAAACATGTAGATATCATCAATAATGTGGCATGGAACATAAGAAATTATCGATACGTCGAAGACGTATCAGGAATCTTCACCAAGTTCAGTATCAAAACACACTTTCTTCGAGTGAGAAGAGGCAGGGAAAACATCGGAAGGACGAGGAGTTGCAGAATAGTTGTCAAAAATCAACTGAAAATAGAAAAATTCTTCGACATCAATCATCCAGCAAGTACAAATTTCCATTAAATCTCAAAGTATGTACATTGCTATTACAAAAGAAAGGTCACTACTGGACTACTGAGGCGGTTGTCGCCGAAACTACTAAGGCGACAGCATCAAAAGATAGAACTAAAAAAAAACAAGAGGACAGGATGGTCTACTTGACCTCCGGCTTGGATGCACTTGGAGCAGGTACTGGTTTCACACCAAGGAAGGAAAGGATTGGTCTGGCGGAAGGCTTGGCAGCTTTAATTAGAGATTGCCATTTCTTCGTCTCCATCTCCCCTATGTCGCCAACCTTGGCCCAGTCAACGTTTTGCTGACTATTAGCGATCAGCGCGATGGTGCCCTCAACACCAATCTTCAGACCTTCTTGGCGAAGTTTTAGCCCAAGATCTTCCGGCTCATTGAAGGCTTAATTTGGCGAGATCAACAAAAGTAATGGGGGCCTCTTTCTTTGGGAAGAAGTAGGGAAAAAGCTTCGACAGACCTGCCTCAACGTTTTCAATGTTGTCGCCTGCTTCATCCCCATGAATCTCAAGAAGGGTCAGCGCATCAAGAAGATCGTCGCCCTCAGGACCCTCAACTTCGTACTCCTGATGAGTTCTCCCTAAAAACAAGCAAAGAGTATCTTATAAATAAAGAACGCGGGGAAAATGTGAAGTAACCCGAGGAAATACACAAGGATTCTGGCACTTACTGACAAAACGTCGACACTGCGACTCAAAGCGAGAGAGGATCTCTGCTTCTCGAGCTGATTGCTGAGATATATTCTCGCTCAAGGAAGTTTCTGCGTCATGAAGCCTCTTTCGAAGATCTTCAATGGTGGCAGCCTCTTTTTCAGCTTTCTTGCGGGCTCTTTCGCTCTGCTCTAACTTAGCAGCAAGAGCGTTAGCACGCTTATTGGCTTCCGCAAGTTGTCCTGACAAAATACGCGACAATTAAATGTTATGACAAAAGTAGTAGAGTGAATACAACAAAGGAAATGGATAAAGATAGTACCTTCCAGTTTCGTGCTATGATCACGATACCCGACAAATTGGGTACCAAGACGGATAAATTCCTTCATTAAAGGCTGAAAGGAGGACCAAAGGAAAAATAAGTCAATATAGCTAGTCTGGAGTCGACAGCATATCGTAAAAATCAAAGCAGCGATAAAAACTCTGAAAGGCTCGGCACGTGAGCAAAAAAGAGAAGATTGAAACACTTACATCATTTAATGAACGTGTCGAAGAGTCACCAGGGAATATGATGGTTTCCTTGGATGGCTCAACCCTTGCCCTCTTTGGCGAAGAGGCACGGGGGCTCGCAGGTGGAGTCGAATGCTCGACGTTTTGTTGAGGAGGCGAAGTTTCCTCCCCATCACGCTGAGTTTCGGACACAACTAAAGTACGCGACGTGCTCGTTCGAGCAGCCGCGTCAGTAGGTTGTTCCTCTTCCTCGTCATCACTACAATGAAAATGGCGGCAGTATAAGAAGCAAGATAGACAAAAAACGTCAAAACAAGTAAGTAAAGAGTAAAAAGTAATTTACGAGCTGACGAGGGCATCGGTATATGGATTGAAAGCTGCTTTCCCATCTGAAGGCTCAGCTTCTTCGGCTTTGGAGGTGCCGGAATCTTTGACTTCATCCCTTTTTCTCTTCATCCTTGGAGAAGCGTGAGGAAGAGAGTGTGTCGAGGCAGTGGCTTCTGACTCAGCGGAAGCCGCGGATTTGTGGGAACCCGCGACTTCAGTGGCATGGCGCGAGGTACCTTGGTTGCCATCGTCGACAACGGTACGGTCCTCAACTTCTCCACCTTCAGGAAGAGGAGGAAGAGAAACAAGGACAGGGTGGTCCTGAGAAAAAAGGGGAAAGAACGTCGACAAAAAGGTGTTAACAAGATAGTAGTCGACAAATAATAAACTCGAGGAGGCAATATAGCAATTAAAAGAGGAAAATTACCTCGGGAAGGGGATTGGCGCTACTATATGGCGCAATACGGCAAGAACTTGGAACTGAATCTTTCTTGTTGAGCGATGAGATTTTACGGATAAGCTTTTCAAAATCCTTCAAAGGAAGATCTTTCGAGAGCCTATCGACATCTTTTTCACCAGCGTACTTCCAGAAGGGGTTTTTGCGAGCTTGAAGAGGCTGCACCCTAGTCCTAAGGAAATAAGCGGTAATCTCAATACCCGAAAGTTCCTTGCCGCGGGTGTTTTGTAGCTCGTGGATGCGAGTCATCAACGACTCTGTCGCCAACTTCTCAGCATCAGTAGCTTCAGCATCCCAAGAATGGCGGCGAAGGATTTTGGCTTCTCCGTCAAACGGGGCGATGTTTTCTTCCACTGGATTAGAGCTTTCTTCATGGATGTACAGCCACTTCTTCCGCCAACCTTCGACGGAGTCGGGAAATTTGACGTCGAAATACTCGACAACAGAACAAACACAGATAACAACGCCGCCAATGTTATAGGTGACGTTGTGAGAGCCATTACGGCGGATACAGAAGATGCGCTTCCACAGAGCCCAATTGGGTTGGACCCCGAGGAAGCATTCACATAGTGTGATAAAAATCGAGATGTGGAGGATGAAATTGGGCGTCAGATGATGTAGCTGAAGCCCATAGACAAAAAGGAGACCACGGAGAAACTCGTGGATTGGAGGAGAAAGACCTCGGATGAGGTGGTCAACGAAACTAACCCGATAGTCGATTGGAGGTTTCGGGTAGCTTTCCTCCTTGGGGAATTGGAGCGAGTCCTCCTTCTTGTTGAATCCCATCTTCCTCAGCTAGTTGATGTCTTGGGCAGAAATCTTGGATCTCTCCCACTCAGCGCTTCTCAGATCGGTTGTCGTCATCTTCGACTCCGGCGTGCTATGCCTAGTCAAACGAACGCGTGGCGGCATCAATGGACTTGGCGGCGAAGGGTGTGAGAATGGTTGAGCGCTTGAAGCAAGGGAAGCAATGGAGGATTTGCAGAGGAGGAGTAGAGATGCGGCGCGAGCGAAAGTGCTGAAGGAGGAAGACGATGGCTTTATGTAGTGGAGTGGCGAGTCGACGCAACCGTTGGATGGAAAAATTATGATGCAGATGGCAAACACGTGGACAAGGGGTAAAAATGGATTTTTACTAAGAAGTGAACGGACAGGCGATACAGTATGAGTGCCAGAAAAAGCGGAGGACGTGTGTCCCCCACTTGCACGACGTGTCAATTGGATAGGAAAATTGGACCCACAAGGCAGAGAGAGAAGCGGTTCTCGCACATTCCCGATACAGTAATCGTGGCTATCGTAAGCAATGATGTCACCTTGACAAGAGGAATTTTCGACAAAGACGCATGACAAAAAAAAAATTCGACAGCAAAAGATTATTGATTATTTTGGGAGCCTTTGATCAAATACAAGTTTTTGCCCAAATGCTCGGGGGCTACTTTGAAACAAATGAAAAGTTTGAGAAAGACAAAATAGATATGGTGTGAGCCTATGATCAAATACAAATTATTTGCTCATAGCCTCGGGGGCTACTCCCATCGGGAGCGCTGTTCGCGCACCCGAGAGATTTGAAAATTTTGGAAGAGAAAGAAAATATAGCGGCATAAAATGTGGAGCCTACAACCAGGCACAAGTCCTTGGCTGTAGCCTCGGGGGCTACTCCCATCGGGAACGCTGTTCGCGTGCCCGATGAAATTATAAAAAAAAAGAGAGAGAAGCAAGATAGAAGAACAAGAGAGTATATTTCGAGTTAAAGTAACTCTACATATACTCTGTAGGATAACGTAGCATAGAAAACAAAAAAATTCCTACCGCGAACACGAAATCCAGGCCAAGATGCAATCTAGAAGACGGTAGCAACGAGGGGATTATCGAGTCTCACCCTTGAAGAGATTCCAAAGCCTACAAGATGAGGCTCTTGTTGCTGCGGTAGGCGTTCACTTGCCGCTTGCAAAAGCGCGTAGAAGATCTTGATCACGGCGCCACGAACGGGCAGCACCTCCGTACTTGGTCACACGTTCGGTTGTTGATGAAGACGACGTCCACCTCCCCGTTCCAGCGGGCAGCGGAAGTAGTAGCTCCTCTTGAATCCGACAGCACGACGGCGTGGTGTCGGTGGCGGTGGAGAATCCCGGCGGAGCTTCGCTAAGCGTGCGGGGAAGAAGGAGGAGTGGGGCGGCTAGGGTTTGGGGAGAGGGGGGCGCCGGCCATCTAGGGGTGCGGCCACCTTGTGGTGTTTGGGTGGCCGGCCCCCTCCCCTTGGCCCCTCATTATATAGGTGGAAGCCCCAAGTGTTGGACTACAAGTCTCCGAATAAGACCCGAACCCAAAACCTTCCATGTGATAGGGAAACCTACCCAAGGTGGGAATCCCACTTGGGGTGGGATTCCCCCCTTCCATGTGGGGGGTGGCCGGCCCCCTTAGGGGAGTCCACTTGGGACTCCTCCCCCTTAGGGTTGGCCGGCCATGGGAGGTGGAGTCCCTCCGGGACTCCGCCTCCTTAGTGGTTTCTTCCGAACTTTTCTAGAACCTTCTAGAACCTTCCGGATCATTTTAAATCACATAAAATGACTTCATATATATGAATCTTATTCTCCGGACCATTCCGGAACTCCTCGTGATGTCCGGGATATCATCCGGGACTCCGAACAAATATTCGAACTCCATTCCATATTCAAGTTCTACCATTTCAACATCCAACTTTAAGTGTGTCACCCTACGGTTCGCGAACTATGCGGACATGGTTGAGTACTCACTCCGACCAATAACCAATAGCGGGATCTGGAGATCCATAATGGCTCCCACATATTCAACGATGACTTAGTGATTGAACGAACCATTTACATACGATACAAATTCCCTTTGTCACGCGATATTTTACTTGTCCGAGGTTTGATCATCGGTATCACTCTATACCTTGTTCAACCTCGTCTCCTGACAAGTACTCTTTACTAAATCTTGTGGTATGTGGTCTCTTATGAACTTATTCATATGCTTGCAAGACATTAGACGACATTCCACCGAGAGGGCCCAGAGTATATCTATCCGTCATCGGGATGGACAAATCCCACTGTTGATCCATATACCTCAACTCATACTTTCCAGATACTTAATCCCACCTTTATAACCACCCATTTACGCAGTGGCATTTGATGTAATCAAAGTACCTTTCCGGCATAAGTGATTTACATGATCTCATGGTCATAAGGACTAGGTAACTATGTATCGAAAGCTTATAGCAAATAACTTAATGACGTGATCTTATGCTACGCTTAATTGGGTGTGTCCATTATATCATTCATACAATGATATAACCTTGTCATTAATAACATCCAATGTTCATGATTATGAAACTAATCATCTACTAATCAACAAGCTAGTTAAGAGGCTTACTAGGGACTCATTTGTTTGTTTACATAACACACATGTATCAATGTTTCGGTTAATACAATTATAGCATGGTATATAAACATTTATCATAAACATAAAGATATATAATAACCACTTTTATTATTGCCTCTTGGGCATATCTCCAACAGTCTCCCACTTGCACTAGAGTCAATAATCTAGATTACATTGTAAGGTACCTAACACCCATGGCATTCTGGTGTTGGTCATGCTTTGCCCTAGGGAGAGCTTTAGTCAACGGATCTGCTACATTCAGATCAGTGTGTACTTTGCAAATCTTTACTTCTCCATCTTCGATGTACTCGCGAATCGAATGATAACGCAGCTTGATATGCTTCAGCCTCTTGTGTGACCTTGGTTCTTGTGCATTGGCGATGGCACCCATATTGTCACAGTAGATGACTAGTGGGTCCAATGCACTAGGAACCACACCGAGCTCTACAATGAACCTCTTCATCCATACCACTTCTGATGAAGCCTCTGAAGCCGCTATGTACTCCGATTCTGTTGAGGATTTCGCCACCGTGCACTGCTTCGAGCTTGCCCAGCTTACTGCAGCACCATTCAATATAAACACGTACCCGTGACCGTGACTTAGAGTCATCAGGATCAGTGTTCCAACTTGCATCGGTGTAACTTGTTACAACGAGCTCTTGGTCACCTCCATAACAAAGAAACATATCCTTAGTTCTTTTCAAGTACTTTAGGATATTCTTGACCGCTGTCCAGTGTTCCATTCCTGGATCACTTTGATATCTGCTAGTCAAACTAACAGCATGTGCTATATCCGGTCTTGTACATAGCATGGCATACATGATAGAGCCTACTGCCGAGGCATAGGGGATTTGACTCATCCTTTCTCTTTCTTCTGCCGTAGCCGGACCTTGAGTCTTACTCAAGACCTTGCCTGGTAACATAGGTAAGAATCCTTTCTTACTTTCATCCATTCTAAACTTCTTTAGAATCTTGTCCAGGTATGTACTCTGTGATAGCCCTATTAGACGTCTTGATCTATCTCTATAAATCTTGATGCCTAATATATACGATGCTTCACCAAGGTCTTTCATTGAAAAACTATTATTCAAATAACCCTTTACACTGCTTAATAGTTCTATATCATTTCCAATCAATAATATGTCATCTACATATAATATCAGGAATGCTACAGAGCTCCCACTCACTTTCTTGTAAATACATGCCTCTCCATGACACTGTATAAACCCGAAGTCTTTGATCACCTTATCAAAGCGTCGGTTCCAACTTCTCGATGCTTGCTTCAGTCCTTAGATTGAACGCTGAAGCTTGCATACTTTGTCAGCATTTTTAGGATCGACAAAACCTTTGGGTTGTACCATATACAACTCTTCCTCAATGTCTCCATTAAGGAACGCCATTTTGACATCCATCTGCCAAATCTCATAATCGAAAAATGCAGCTATTGCTAACAAAATCCTCACAGATTTTAGCTTCGCTACAGGTGAGAAAGTCTCATCATAGTCAACACCTTGAATTTGTCGGAAACCCTTTGCGACAAGTCGAGCTTTATAGACAGTAATATTACCATCAGCATCTGTTTTTCTCTTGAAGATCCATTTATTCTCGACAGCCTTTCGGCTATCAGGTAAGTCTACCAAAGTCCATACTTTGTTATCATACATGGATCCCATTTCGGATTTCATGGCTTCTTGCCATTTGTTGGAATCTGGGCTCATCATCGCTTCTTCATATGTCGCAGGGTCTTCATCATTGTTGTCCACAATCATGACATTTAGACAAGGATCATACCAATCAGGAGTGGCACGTTCCCTTGTCGATCTGCGAGGTTCAGTAGCTATCTCATTTGAAGTTTCATGATCATTATCATTAGCTTCCTCTGTTGCCGGTGTAGGTGGCACAGGAACATCTTCCGGTACTGCGCTACTCTGATCAACGAGCAAAGATTCTTCAATCTCATCGAGTTCTACTTTTCTTCCAGTCACTTCTTTAGTGAGAAATTCTTTCTCAAGAAAGGTTCCGTTCTTAGCAACAAAGATCTTGCCTTCGGATCTGTGATAGAAAGTGTACCCTATAGTTTCCTTAGGGTATCCTATGAAGACGCATTTCTCCGCTTTGGGTTCTAGCTTGTCCGGTTGTAACTTTTTTACATAGGCTTCGCAACCCCAAACTTTAAGGAACGACAGCTTAGGTTTCTTATTAAACCATAATTCATACGGCGTCGTTTCAACGGATTTTGATGGTGCTCTATTTAAAGTGAATGCGGCTGTCTCTAATGCATAACTCCAAAATGATAACGGCAAATCAGTAAGAGACATCATAGAACGAACCATATCTAAGAGAGTTCGATTACGACGTTCGGACACACCGTTTCGTTGTGGTGTTCCCGGCGGTGTCAATTGTGAAAGTATTCCGCATTTCTTTAAATGCATGCCAAACTCATAACTCAGATATTCACCTCCACGATCAGATCGTAGAAATTTAATCTTCTTGTTACGTTGATTTTCTACTTCACTTTGGAATTCCTTAAACTTCTCAAAAGTTTCGGATTTATGTTTCATGAAATAGATATACCCATATCTACTCAGATCATCTGTGAAGGTTAGAACATAACGATAACCACCGCGCGATGCTACACTCATTGGTCCGCACACATCGGTATGTATGATTTCCAATAAGTCAGTAGCTCGCTCCATAATACCAGAGAATGGAGTCTTAGTCATTTTTCCCATTAGACATGCTTCGCATCTATCAAGTGACTCAAAGTCAAGTGATTCAAGTAATCCATCGGTATGGAGTTTCTTCATGCGTTTCACTCCAATATGACCAAGACGACAGTGCCACATATAAGTAGAATTATCATTCAATTTAATTCGCTTAGCATCAATGTTATGTATATGTGTATCACTACTATCGAGATCTAACAGAAATAAGCCATTCTTTTCAGGTGCTCGACCATAAAAGATATTATTCATAAAAATAGAACAACCATTATTCTCAGACTTGAATGAATAACCGTCTTGCATTAAACAAGATCCAGATATAATGTTCATGCTCAACGCGGGTACAAAATAACAATTATTGAGGCTTAAAACTAATCCCGAAGGTAGATGTAGAGGAAGTGTGCCGACAGCGATCACATCGACTTTGGATCCATTTCCAACGCGCATGGTCACTTCATCCTTTAGTAGTCTTCGTTTATTCTTTAGTTCCTGTTTCGAGTTATGAATATGAGCAACCGAACCAGTATCAAATACCCAGGTACTAGTACGAGAACCAGTAAGATAAACATCTATAACATGTATATCATATATACCTTCTTTCTTCTTCTTGACAAGGCCGCTCTTCAGATCCGCCAAATACTTGGAGCAATTACGCTTCCAGTGTCCCTTCTCCTTGCAGTAATAACACTCAGCATCAGGCTTAGGGCCAGTCTTAGGTTTCACAGGAGGCGTGGCAGCTTTCTTGCCACTCTTCTTGTTCGTGCCTTTAGACTTGCCCTGTTTCTTGAAACTGGTGGTCTTGTTGACCATCAACACTTGGTGCTCTTTCTTGATCTCAATCTCAGCAGATTTCAGCATGGAGAAGAGTTCAGGTAACTCTTTGTTCATGTTCTGCATATTGTAGTTCATCACAAAGTTCTTGTAACTAGGTGGCAGTGATTGAAGGAGACGATTAATCCCCAGTCTGTTAGGAATCACTATTCCCAAGTCACTGAGTTTCTTCGCATGCCCGGTCATGGCGAGCATGTGCTCACTAACGGAGCTACCTTCTTCCATCATGCAACTGAAGAAGTGTTTCGATGCTTCATAGCATTCCACGGCCGCATTAGTCTCAAAGATAGTTTTCAACTCATTGACTAACTCATGTGGATCGTGGTGCTCAAAACGTTTTTGAAGATCGGCTTCCAGACTGCATAAGATGGCACACTGAACTTGAGAGTACCGAGTTTTCCGAGTCGCGTAAACATTCTTTACTTCATCGGTTTCAGTTTCTGCAGGAGGGTCACCTAGCGGTGCATCAAGCACATATTGCAGATTTCCGCCATTGAGGAAGATCCTCACATGAAGGAACCAGTCGGTGAAGTTGCTACCGTTGCTCTTAAGCTTTTCTTTCTCTAGGAACTGGTTAAAATTGATTGGGGACGCCATATCTACAACATATTTGCAATAGTTTAGACTAAGTTTATGACAAATTGAGTTCAAATTTTAATTCAATATAATTAAAAAACTAGGTGAACTCCCACTCAAAACATTATCCCTCGCATTGTCTTAGTGATCACACGAACCAAATCCACCACACCAAGTCCGATCATCACGAGACAAGATGTAACTTCAATGGCGAACACTCAAAGTGTTCATCATAGCAATCATATGATTCATGCTCTACCTTTCGGTATCACGTGTTCCGAGACCATGTCTGTACATGCTAGGCTCGTCAAGGCCACCTTAGTATCCGCATGTGCAAAACTGTCTTGCACCCGTTGTATGCACTTGTTGAATCTATCACACCCGATCATCACGAGATGCTTCGAAACGACAAGTCTTGGCAACGGTGCTACTAAGGATGAACACTTTATTATCTTGATATTTTAGTGAGAGGGATCATCTTATAATGCTACCGTCGCAATCTAAGGAAAATAGGATGCATAAAAGGATTAACATCACATGCAGTTCATATGTGATATGATATGGCCCTTTTGTCTTTGCGCCTTTGATCTTCATCTCCAAAGCACGGACATGATCTCCATCATCAACGGGCATGATCTCCATCATCGTCGGCGAAGCACCAAGGTCAATGGCGCCATCTTCATGATTGTCCTCCATGTAGCAACTATTACAACTACTTTGAAATACTACTCAACATGAAATTTAAAGACAACCGTAAGGCTCCTGCCGGTTGTCACAATACAATAATGATCATCTCATACATAGTCATCATCACATTATGGCCATATCACATCACCAAACCCTGCAAAAACAAGTTAGACGTTCTCTAATTTGGTTTGCATATTTTACGTGGTTTAGTGTTTTCGAGTAACATCCAATCTACCTACGAACATGAACCACAACGGTGATACTAGTGTTGTCAATAGAAGAGTAAATTGAATCTTCACTATAGTAGGAGAGACAGACATCCGCAAAGCCACTTATGCAATACAAGTTGCATGTCGAGCGTGGAGCAAATCTCATGAACGCGGTCATGTAAAGTTAGCCCGAGCCGCTTCATCCCACTATGCCACAAAGATGCAAAGTACTCAAACTAAAGACAACAAAAGCATCAACGCCCACAAAACCATTGTGTTCTACTCGTGCAACCATCTATGCATAGACATGGCTCTGATACCACTGTAGGATAACGTAGCATAGAAAACAAAAAAATTCCTACCGTGAACACGAAATCCAAGCCAAGATGCAATCTAGAAGACGGTAGCAACGAGGGGATTATCGAGTCTCACCCTTGAAGAGATTCCAAAGCCTACAAGATGAGGCTCTTGTTGCTGCGGTAGACGTTCACTTGCCGCTTGCAAAAGCGCGTAGAAGATCTTGATCACGGCGCCACGAACGGGCAGCACCTCCGTACTTGGTCACACGTTCGGTTGTTGATGAAGACGACGTCCACCTCCCCGTTCCAGCGGGCAGCGGAAGTAGTAGCTCCTCTTGAATCCGACAGCACGACGGCGTGGTGTCGGTGGCGGTGGAGAATCCCGGCGGAGCTTCGCTAAGCGTGCGGGGAAGAAGGAGGAGTGGGGCGGCTAGGGTTTGGGGAAAGGGGGGCGCCGGCCATCTAGGGGTGCGGCCACCTTGTGGTGTTTGGGTGGCCGGCCCCCTCCCCTTGGCCCCTCATTATATAGGTGGAAGCCCCAAGTGTTGGACTAAAAGTCTCCGAATAAGACCCGAACCCAAAACCTTCCATGTGATAGGGAAACCTACCCAAGGTGGGAATCCCACTTGGGGTGGGATTCCCCCCTTCCATGTGGGGGGTGGCCGGCCCCCTTAGGGGAGTCCACTTGGGACTCCTCCCCCTTAGGGTTGGCCGGCCATGGGAGGTGGAGTCCCTCCGGGACTCCGCCTTCCTTAGTGGTTTCTTCCGGACTTTTCTAGAACCTTCTAGAACCTTCCATAGAACCTTCCGGATCATTTTAAATCACATAAAATGACTTCCTATATATGAATCTTATTCTCCGGACCATTCCGGAACTCCTCGTGATGTCCGGGATCTCATCCTGGACTACGAACAAAACTTCGAACTCCATTCCATATTCAAGTTCTACCATTTCAACATCCAACTTTAAGTGTGTCACCCTACGGTTCGCGAACTATGCGGACATGGTTGAGTACTCACTCCGACCAATAACCAATAGCGGGATCTGGAGATCCATAATGGCTCCCACATATTCAACGATGACTTAGTGATCGAATGAACCATTTACATACGATACCAATTCCCTTTGTCACGCGATATTTTACTTGTCCGAGGTTTGATCATCGGTATCACTCTATACCTTGTTCAACCTCGTCTCCTGAAAAGTACTCTTTACTCGTACCGTGGTATGTGGTCTCTTATGAACTTATTCATATGCTTGCAAGACATTAGACGACATTCCACCGAGAGGGCCCAGAGTATATCTATCCGTCATCGGGATGGACAAATCCCACTGTTGATCCATATGCCTCAACTCATACTTTCCAGATACTTAATCCCACCTTTATAACCACCCATTTACGCAGTGGCGTTTGATGTAATCAAAGTACCTTTCCGGCATAAGTGATTTACATGATCTCATGGTCATAAGGACTAGGTAACTATGTATCGAAAGCTTATAGCAAATAACTTAATGACGTGATCTTATGCTACGCTTAATTGGGTGTGTCCATTATATCATTCATACAATGATATAACCTTGTCATTAATAACATCCAATGTTCATGATTATGAAACTAATCATCTATTAATCAACAAGCTAGTTAAGAGGCTTACTAGGGACTCATTTGTTTGTTTACATAACACACATGTATCAATGTTTCGGTTAATACAATTATAGCATGGTATATAAATGTTATCACCAGAATTTGACCGAGTCAGAGGTGGGCCGCGATCAAGATGGGCTTAAAGATTATACATGGAAGAATATACGTGATTCGGCCTTATGTGCAACGTTTGGGCTAGTGTGCCCATGTATCTGTAATATAGTAGATCGCATCTTAGATTAAAAGATAGAGTTTGTCTCGTGCACGGTGGGGATTATTCCCACGTTAGAAAGTCCCCTGGACTATAAATATGTATCTAGGGTTTATGAAATAAACAACAACCATCGTTCAACACAAATCAATCTCGGCGCATCGCCAACTCCTTCGTCTCGAGGGTTTCTTCCGGTAAGCATCATGCTGCCTAGATCGCATCTTGCGATCTAGGCAGCATAAGCTTATTTCGTTGTTCATGCATTGCTCGTACTGAAGCCTTTTTGATGGCGAGCAACGTAGTTATCTTAGATGTGTTAGGGTTAGCATTGTTCTTCGTATCATATGCTGTCGTAGTGCAACCCTTATACATCTAGCCGCCCTTACACCTATCTTAGGTGTAGGGGCGGCACCCCGCTTGATCATTATTTAGTAGATCCGATCCGTTACGGTTGCTCCTTGTTCTTCAAGGATTAGTTTAATATCTGCAATAGTTAGGCCTTACAAAGGGTTGGAGGATCCAGCGACGCGTAGGGTGTAGTTTGCTAGCCCTAGACAGGATGTTCCGGGGATCAACCTCGTGTTGGTTTTTAGGCCTTGTCTAGGATCGGCTTACGATCACCGTACGTGACCACGAGGCCCAATCGTGAGTAGGATGATCCGATTATGCGGTGAAAACCCTAAATCGTCGTAGATCGTTTTAGCTTTATCTTGATCAAGCAGGACCACCATATATTCGTACACCTCGTACGAATCATGGGTGGATCGGCTCTGTTGTGGGTATACTTCATGGGTGTACCATCGACAGTGCCTAGATCCGGCAAGCCCGGGTGGCCCATAGATGGTGATGTGGCGTGTGGCCCGTCGGGCAGCCCAGTTGCTGTTGATCCTAAAGGATGAAGTCCAGCCCAGGATAGGGAAGCCGGATCCCAGCCGACCATCGGAGGAAGTCGGATCCGTGAAGGTACATGTGGAACCCGGATCCATGGAGGCCCAGGAGTAACCCGGATCCATGGAGGCCCAGGAGTAACCCGGATCCATGGAGGCCCAGGAGTAACCCGGATCCATGGAGGCTCAGGAGTAACCCGGATCCATGGAGACCCAGGAGTAACCCGGATCCATGGAGGCCGAGGAGTAACCCGGATCCATGGAGGCCCAGGAGTAACCCGGATCCATGGAGGCCCATGTGGAACCCGGATCCAGTACGACGTAGGGAGGAAGGCAGATCCTTGACGTACACGGCAAGACCTTGTACCGTAGTTAGGCAACCTGTAATCCGGCTAGGACTCTCCATGTAAACCCTAGATCCGTGCGCCTTTATAAGCCGGATCCTGGGAGCCCTAGAGGCACGTTCACGTTCACGTTCACGTGCACGTTCAGAACAACCACAACTCATTGTAACAACGCGAAAGCGCCCAGATAATTCCAGACAAGCAGCAGTAGGCCCTGTCATCGTGCAGGTGTTCCGAAGCTGGGTAACTCGCGTACCACCGTCCCGTGTGCACTCCGCCCTATGGCCCCTACTTCTTCTCCCCCTCGTGAGGATCCCTCCTCCGAGGTACCGTCGATTAGGCTACGACAGTTGGCGCCCACCGTGGGGCCAGCGGCGTCTGGAGGCCGGAACCGGGCGGGTTCCACATCTTCATCAGCGAAACCGTTGATTTCAACGGAAACGCACTGGTAAGTAATGTAGCTACGACCGCCGCCGAGCAGGACGCAGCTGCAAAGATCCGATCCGAGTCGCTGGAGCTTTCCACAGAAGAATCCGCCTTAGACCCGGAAATTTCAAGGTCTGGTTTTGGTTGCCGGATCCGCGCCTACGTTTTTGGTAGTCGGATCCGCACCTATGTTTCTGGTTGCCGGATCCGCGCCTACGTTTTTGGTAGTCGGATCCGCACCTATGTTTTTGGTTGCCGGATCCGCGCCTACGTTTTTGGTAGTCGGATCCGCACCTATGTTTTTGGCAGCCGGATCCGCACCTAATTTTGGGTAGTCGGATCCGCACCTATATTTTGTAGCCGGATCCATACCAAAATTTTGGTAGGTGGATCCGCACCTAAATTTTTGGAAGTCGGATCCACACCTAAATTTTGGTAGGTGGATCCGCACCGACAGGACCACTGTGACAATCAATCTTGCACCGGCTCGACGGAACGCCGAAGAAAAACCACCACGACCGACGTTGATTCCGCTCCAAACAGCTAAGTCCCTATTTATATTTCATATTTTAAAATTTTATGATCATGAGATTAAGATTGGTTCACTCATATCTTGAGTCTTTTACCGCTTTCGCTGTTGGTCATACCTTTCCCACGATTTGCCTTGCGCTCGTGAAAAACTTTGTACTGTTTTTGCCGCTTAAGGCTCCAGTACGCTGCAAAATTTCCGCCTTCGGGCGTTAGCTTGAGTTTTCTGGCCTACACGTTTTCTGTTGTTTTATGTGTGGATTCCTTAGTAGTGACATCTCGGTACTTAAAGCCGGCCTCTGTTTTTGAGGTTCTTGATTGTTTCGCTATTAAGCGCTATCGCCTCAGCAGATGTTCTGTGTTTAAAGTTTGCCGTCTCGCGAAAAGTCAAGCATATAAACCAGAAGAACGGATAAACCAGCACTTGCTTAAAACATATAAATTACATTAACTGTTCAAGATAGTCGAGTTGTTTCCGCCTTGACAGTTTTATGTTGTTCAACTGCTGCATAGTTTCAGCTTTAAAACATTTGTTCAAAGGCCGTTTTTGTTCCGCCTTACATTTGTTCGTTGAACATGATCAAAGAAACAATTTAATACAAATATGTTTTTATGTTTATGTATCAGGTACATGACACTTGGACGTACAACAGTCTCCCGAGGTTAGGCGGATCCATGGCGTGCACAGCTGGAAAAGCAACTTGAGTCTTGATTCCGCTATGCTTTGCCGGAACCAACCCTCGGGGGCTGCGGTTTGATCTTAGGTGAAAAGTGTGTTTCCTTTCGGGTATCAGTGCTGGAAATTTCCGCCTAGATGCT
Organism: Lolium perenne; assembly: GCF_019359855.2. Taxonomy (NCBI): domain Eukaryota; kingdom Viridiplantae; phylum Streptophyta; class Magnoliopsida; order Poales; family Poaceae; genus Lolium; species Lolium perenne. Next base: position 69,085,617 of record NC_067247.2, read on the forward strand.
TGGGATTTACGCTATTCCTAAGTCACATATAAAGATAAAGCTACTCTAAGAGCACCAAGCCGGATTTTCAAGTAAATTCACCTTGGCGCTCGGGGGCTACATCGATGAAGTTCTCTGAGTAACAAGCCGGAAAATTTCCACCTTGACGCTTGGGGGCTAAGTTTCTGAGCATCGAGTCTCCTTGGAGCAAGCCGGCTCAACGCTCGGGGACTAACTAGCCGGATTCGCACCTATATATTTGGTAGCCGGATCCGCAATTATATTTTGGTAGCCGGATCCGCACCTATATATTTGGTAGCCGGATCTGCAACTAATTTTTGGTAGCCGGATCCGCACCTAATTTTTGGTAGTCGGATCCGCACCTCAACTTACCGCTCAAATCACGTGAAAATGGCGCCAAGATAGGCGGAACCGTTTGAATCTTTTAAGGTTCCGGGTAACGGCGTGAAGATAAGCAAATTCTTGTCCGCAAGCAGGGGAGTAACCCGGAGACATGTTCTCAGACCGTCGATGAATGAAGTCCCGCAGGATGAGGGTTTTTTCCGACTGAAAGTTGGGAAAGAAGAAAATATGAAGTTAGAGCTCTTCAAGTTTCTCCGCGTTACCAATATTGCCGGAGACCATGATGGACTAGTGAGGCGGAAACAGCAGGTGAAACTCGGAGAACTCTGGGGGCTACTGTTGTGGGTATACTTCATGGGTGTACCATCGACAGTGCCTAGATCCGGCAAGCCCGGGTGGCCCATAGATGGTGATGTGGCGTGTGGCCCGTCGGGCAGCCCAGTTGCTGTTGATCCTAAAGGATGAAGTCCAGCCCAGGATAGGGAAGCCGGATCCCAGCCGACCATCGGAGGAAGTCGGATCCGTGAAGGTACATGTGGAACCCGGATCCATGGAGGCCCAGGAGTAACCCGGATCCATGGAGGCCCAGGAGTAACCCGGATCCATGGAGGCCCAGGAGTAACCCGGATCCATGGAGGCTCAGGAGTAACCCGGATCCATGGAGGCCCAGGAGTAACCCGGATCCATGGAGGCCGAGGAGTAACCCGGATCCATGGAGGCCCAGGAGTAACCCGGATCCATGGAGGCCCATGTGGAACCCGGATCCAGTACGACGTAGGGAGGAAGGCAGATCCTTGACGTACACGGCAAGACCTTGTACCGTAGTTAGGCAACCTGTAATCCGGCTAGGACTCTCCATGTAAACCCTAGATCCGTGCGCCTTTATAAGCCGGATCCTGGGAGCCCTAGAGGCACGTTCACGTTCACGTTCACGTGCACGTTCAGAACAACCACAACTCATTGTAACAACGCGAAAGCGCCCAGATAATTCCAGACAAGCAGCAGTAGGCCCTGTCATCGTGCAGGTGTTCCGAAGCTGGGTAACTCGCGTACCACCGTCCCGTGTGCACTCCGCCCTATGGCCCCTACTTCTTCTCCCCCTCGTGAGGATCCCTCCTCCGAGGTACCGTCGATTAGGCAACGACAGGCTCTTTGAGCCGATTCACAGGATAACCTGAGAGCCGATCGAGGCTCGTATTTAATGTTTACGTGTATGCCATGCAGGAAACTAAGCGAGGCATCTCCATCACCTTCCTGACCAGGTATAGGTCAGGTGGCACGCCCTTGCACCAGCATCGGACGTGCGTACCAGAGGCTTTGCGGGCCGTCGCTCGGAGGGACCAGGGCCAGCCGCAGCCCTAAGTTGTTCCCGGCTCTACTGTGTTGCCCGTCGCTGCTCGCCAGTGGGTTTCTGACCGCAACACATTCTGGCACGCCCGGTGGGACCATCTTCGACATCAACCACCTCGCCATCTACATCTGAGATGGCGGACGGCACCCCAGTCACGTACGAGGATCTGACCGACGAGCTCAAGAAGAAGTATGACGAGGTCAAAGCAATCCTCGAAGCCGACCTCATCGGCTCTTTTCACAGAACCCGTTCACATGGCATCAGGTGGAAGGGGTTCTCGCCTGATGGTGCGCTCGATGGAATAGACCTGTCTGCCCCGTCAGAAGAGCGCACCAGGTCCCTGCGTCAGGAGATTAACTACATGGTGGCTCACTCGCTGCACCGCCACTCTGAGAACCTGGTGAACACTTTGGAGCGTGTCGCTCTTCGGGTGATCCAGGAGATCATGAGGCACCAGTACTCTCCGTCAGGACCAGATCTCGGGACACACCAATGAGAGATGCCACTCCAGTCCCGTCCACCGCTGCCATTTGCGTTGGCAGCACCAGAAGTGCCGAATTCACCGGCATTCATCGTCTACAAGATCGGCGGTGACCCTAGTGACTGCCAGTTCTTGCATGAGGCACCTAAGGAGATCCCTCACGGGTACATGTGCACGTACGTGCCAGACTGCGGTAACTGGGCGCTCACAAACCAGGCCGCGACAGCAGGGACTTCTGGAAGAGCAGGAGGAACGTCAGCGACAGATCTTGAGAAGCAGACGTGGCTAGCTAAATATGCCACCCCGACGAACCTCCAGAGCTCAGCTCCTGCAGTTGGCTCAGAGCTGGAAAAGCAAGCATGGCTGGCTAAGTACGCCACCCCGGCGAATCTTCAGAGTTCGACTCCTGCAGCCAGCACCGCGGATCAGATCAGCACGATCCTGAGGGACCAGTTCGGCATGGTGTCGAAAAGGAGGACAATCGGCTATTCCAAGCCGTACCCCGATGAATACGAGTTGGTCCCGCTACCACCCAAGTATCGGCTCCCCGACTTCTCCAAGTTCAGTGGATCAGATGGTTCCAGCTCCATCGAGCATGTGAGCCGATATTTGGCACAGCTAGGAACGGCCTCAGCGTCGGATCCACTACGCGTGAGGTTCTTCGCACAGTCCCTCACGGGATCGGCTTTCGGGTGGTACACTTCGTTGCCACCGGACTCGATCCGGACTTGGAAGCAGTTGGAAGAACAGTTCCACATGCAGTTTCACTCAGAAGCTTCCGAGGCCGGCATTGCCGATCTAGCTCAAATACGTCAGAAGCGTGGAGAAACCGTGGCGGAATACATCCAGCGCTTCAGAAATCTGAGGAACCGATGTTATTCGGCTCGTGTGACTGAAAAAGAAGCAGTCGAGTTGGCAGTGGTGGGCCTTGCCTCACAAATCAAAGATATGGCCTCCCAAGCAGACTACCCTTCACTAGCGCACATGGTTCAGAAACTGTCAGCATATGAACAGCGCCACCCGGACTTGTACCAGGACAAATTCAAGCGTGCGGTAGTCCTGGTTGAGGCGGATGAAGACGAAGGCTCTGCGGGAGATCAAGAGGTAGCAGTGGCTGAATGGACTCGGGGGGCAAACCCCGTGTCCTGCAAATGGGTAAAGCCACCAGGTCCGCCCAGAGGGTTCGATTTTGACGTGACCAAAACTGAGCAAATCTTCGACCTCTTACTCAAGGAGAAGCAGTTGAAGATACCCGAAGGCCTCAAAATCCCCACGGTACAGGAGCTGAACGGAAAGCCATACTGCAAATGGCATAACTCGGTCTCCCATGCCACCAACGACTGCAGGGTGTGGCGTCAGCAGATCCAAATGGCGATAGAACAAGGACGTCTGATTTTCAATCAGTACGCCATGAAGGTCGACACTCACCCCTTTCCCGCCGTTAACATGGTGGAGTGCACTTACCCTGAAGGTTGCCAGCCAGGATCCTCGTTCAGCATCAACATGGTAGGACCTGGACACCACGCTGGCAAGGATGGAGACGAGGCCAGCTGCTCTCGTAGCAAGGACACAGAGGAAGCCGCTCCACGCGATCGGCTCCGTCACGACGGCGAGCGCTACGTCACAGAGGGAGAAGTGAGGAACATAAGATATCAGCGACCTCTCTCTGATCACCTCCTCAATAAATATGTGAGTCAATATAGCCAACGCCGACGATCCAGCGACGATGATGAAAGAGATCGTCTGGATAGAGAAGCCAGAAGACATCGTCGGCATGATCGCGATGAGGAGGAGTACGAGCGTCGTGCCAAGGAAAAGCCAAGGGAACCAGACGACGAGGATAGGCACTGGGACTGCCCCTTCTTCAGACACTGCTGGGATTCAGGAATGAGCCGATTGCCTACAATCGGCAATTGCCCAGAATGTAACCAGAAGAAGAAGGAGGCAGCCAACGCGTCCGTGTTCCAACGCTTAGGGCCTCTCCCACCTCGAAGCAAACACGCTGAGTCCCCTCGCATGGAAGATCTCGAGGATTTCGAAGACGAGGGAGAAGAAGAAGACAGGTACCACCGACCAAGGTGGTGCCCTGATGGACTCAGCCGTTCCCAAAAGCGTAGGGTTCAGCGATTGCGCGGCTTGGAGGAAGCCGAAAGGTTATACCTGCACACGCTAAGAAAGGCGCGGCCTGATCTGGCCGCGAAAATTCAGCGAACCCTGGACGAAGAGGGTCGACCACGGAAGATGGTGTGGCGCCCCAAGCAAAGGAAAGCCGATGATGAGACATCGGCCGGCACAAACATGGTGCTCGTCCTTCCGACGGAGCTTAGTGCTCCAGGATTACACGAGGCACCCAATTTGGACGACTGCGAGCGCATCGACGTGATGAAGGGCAGGGTTAGGCTGGTCTTATCCACTGGCCTGACCGTGTAGCAAGAGCAAACCGATGAGCAAATGTGGCGAGGCCGATCCTTGGGATCGGCCCCCAAAGGTATATGAAGGAAAGGCACAACGCCTTCATTGAACACTTCGATCAATATGGAGGCCGATTCCAGCAATCGGCCAAAATTATCCTCACCACATGTTCTGCTTGTATGCAACGTCGATCTACTGGGCAGCGGTTTACGTCGGCTGATGAGTCAGGGAAAATCAACATTGTTCCTACCGAAGCCGACGTGCAAATACGGTGCCTTGGCTAAATTACAGAGCCGATATCTGCAGTTCCCTGACAGATTCGGCTCGGGGGGCACCTAATCAGATGAACATGTGCAGATGAACACGTGTGCAGTAAAACATTGGGGGCCGATTAGAAAAAATCGGCCAGTAAAAAAAAATCAGCATCACGATATACAGCCGATGCAAGGGCATTGACTTTAGAACTAAGAGACAAAGCCGATGCACAACCATCGACTCTAGTATAACTACGCAGGATCTACTGGCTATGTGTTCAAAGCGCGGATCTTCACCAAGTCCAGTTCAGCTGTGGGGCCTTCTGCTTCCTCGAGGGAGTAAAACAATGAGAGCTTCCTCAGCTGCCTTGAGCCGATTCTGGTGCCTGAACCTTCTTGCCGAGGATTTTCAACCCTTTGTGCTAGTTCAGCAATGCTGTCAGAGGAAATATATCGGCTTTCGAGGGAAGAAAGGTGATCGGCTTTGGTGCATCCTCACCGATATTCTCGCCTTGAGTAAGGCTCGGGGGGCAGCAGGCCTGGTAGATGCTCTGTTTTAGAAGCCGATTGAGGCGTCATCGGCTGAATCCTTCATTGCAACCTCCTTCAAAAATGGTGAGTTCATGCAGAAGAAGATCGTTGGGCCTGGTCGGAAGAGTTTAAAGCCTCTCCTGAAGACTTCACATTATCCACCAGATCTCAAGGTCATCAGTTGAAGAATTGAAGGATGGATTTTAAAGGACCGATGCGTTGCTATCGGCTCATTACGCATTGGCTAAGGGGACAAATCGGCTAAATCAGCATAAAGGACATCAGCAAAATCAAAGGAAGTTTTTCATTGATAATAAGATTTCTTACAAAGAGAAGCCGATGGTTCAACAAAAAGGAACAGATTACTACTGCTGATCCTATGCTAGTAGGTCCCTACTCTAAGGGCTGTTGCTGTCTTCGCCGTCGCTGGGGTAGCCGCCGTCATTGCTGCTGTCGGCGAGTTCCTCGTTGCTGCTACTGTGACCTTCAGCGGAGGCTTCTTCCTCGTCATCGTCATCGTCCTCATCTGACCAAGCCCAGCCACGGATCCGCTTTGGCGGCGGTTCGTCGGAGGAGGTGTCGTCCTCCTGTTCCTTCTTCGTGTCGGAGGAGATGTCTTCGTCTTCGTCATCCTCTTCTTCTTCTTTGGTGATGGAGGTGAATTTACCTCGGAAGGGAGGGTCGTCGTCGTCGCTCTCCGCCTCCAGTGCTCCGTCAATCAGGAACCGGAGGTCATCCTCCCCGTCAGTTAGGGGCATGGCCCCATCTGACCAGACGAGGTCCTCGCCCTCTGGCACGAAATCGAAGTCCCACTCCCGCTCGTCCCAATGCTTGGGAGCGCGCCGGTTGTACGCCTCCATCTGGTTGTGCCCTGGAATCGACTTGCTTGAGGAAGAGGATTGGAGAGAAACGGAAGAGGAGGAAGAAGACGACATGGCTATGGAAGGAGAGGGTTTTTTGGCTAACGGCTAATTTGGAGCAGAGGGATGAAGAGGTGAACTGTTCGATGCTTTAAATAAAAGGGGATGGAATAGAGATTTATTGCTCGAGCAGTTTCCGAGGAGGTGGAGCCAAAATTGTCAAATCGTGCAGAGAAGTTGAGAAGGCAAGTCCTCATGATGAAGAATACTGCGACGGTTCTGTTCTGCCACGACATGACCCGACGAAGAAAAAGCAGAGTGATTTTGGAATTATCAATTCCAAAACCAGGGGGGCATGTGTTATCACCAGAATTTGACCGAGTCAGAGGTGGGCCGCGATCAAGATGGGCTTAAAGATTATACATGGAAGAATATACGTGATTCGGCCTTATGTGCAACGTTTGGGCTAGTGTGCCCATGTATCTGTAATATAGTAGATCGCATCTTAGATTAAAAGATAGAGTTTGTCTCGTGCACGGTGGGGATTATTCCCACGTTAGAAAGTCCCCTGGACTATAAATATGTATCTAGGGTTTATGAAATAAACAACAACCATCGTTCAACACAAATCAATCTCGGCGCATCGCCAACTCCTTCGTCTCGAGGGTTTCTTCCGGTAAGCATCATGCTGCCTAGATCGCATCTTGCGATCTAGGCAGCATAAGCTTATTTCGGTGTTCATGCGTTGCTCGTACTGAAGCCTTTTTGATGGCGAGCAACGTAGTTATCTTAGATGTGTTAGGGTTAGCATTGTTCTTCGTATCATATGCTGTCGTAGTGCAACCCTTATACATCTAGCCGCCCTTACACCTATCTTAGGTGTAGGGGCGGCACCCCGCTTGATCATTATTTAGTAGATCCGATCCGTTACGGTTGCTCCTTGTTCTTCAAGGATTAGTTTAATATCTGCAATAGTTAGGCCTTACAAAGGGTTGGAGGATCCAGCGACGCGTAGGGTGTAGTTTGCTAGCCCTAGACAGATTGTTCCGGGGATCAACCTCGTGTTGGTTTTTAGGCCTTGTCTAGGATCGGCTTACGATCACCGTACGTGACCGCGAGGCCCAATCGTGAGTAGGATGATCCGATTATGCAGTGAAAACCCTAAATCGTCGTAGATCGTTTTAGCTTTATCTTGATCAAGCAGGACCACCATATATTCGTACACCTCGTACGAATCATGGGTGGATCGGCTCTTTGAGCCGATTCACAGGATAACCTGAGAGCCGATCGAGGCTCGTATTTAATGTTTACGTGTATGCCATGCAGGAAACTAAGCGAGGCATCTCCATCACCTTCCCGACTGTATAGGTCAGGTGGCACGCCCTTGCACCAGCATCGGACGTGCGTACCAGAGGCTTTGCGGGCCGTCGCTCGGAGGGACCAGGGCCAGCCGCAGCCCTAAGTTGTTCCCGGCTCTACTGTGTTGCCCGTCGCTGCTCGCCAGTGGGTTTCTGACCGCAACAATAAACATTTATCATAAACATAAAGATATATAATAACCACTTTTATTATTGCCTCTTGGGCATATCTCCAACATACTCCCATCGGGAAAGCAATATAAGTCATCCGTTGACTCAATAAAATGTGCCATTCCAACAGCCGAATAAGCACTCGACAATATATTCTCAGAACGCCAAAGTTGCGAACAATTTCTGAATGCCGCAAAACTTTGCGAAGGTAAGACCCCAGATCCGTTCTGAGTGGCGTGGCGCCGTCTCTGACGTCGGTTTGCTACTTTTATCCGTATCAACAGATACGAAGAAAAATCCTAACGGACGCGTTAGGTACCCGATAAAATATGACTGGGACTCGACAGAATGGTAAGACCTTAAGCGGCACCTGTCGAAGTTTACACCAGTATCCCGAGATCATGTCCGGGGACGTGATCTTGAAGTAGGTTTTTGCGGATTGCCACTAGAGCAGTTAACTAGTACCTGATCCGTCAGATGAACTAGCCCCAATCACCATTATCCCTGTACAATATAGAAATTCGTATGAAGAAATATAGAGAAGTTTAAAGTTATAGAGTAAATATAAACAGTGGAGATTTTCCCTGATTCTGCGATTCAAGCAAAATCTCGGGGGCTACTGACATAGGCATCCCCAATGGGCCTGCCGAAGATAGTACCCAGGGTTTACTGAAAGCCCACGACTCGAAGAATAAGAAGAATCGGAAGCCCAAGTTGTTATTAAGGAAAGCTAGAGTTGTATTAGGAGATGATGTTTGTAATCTTGCGGGATGAGTTAGAAACCTTCCCGGAATCTGTAACTTGTACAATACGAATCCCTCGGCTCCACCTCCTATATAAGGGGGAGTCGAGGGACAAAGAAAGCATCGAATCTACTGTCAACACAACCCTAGTTTTATATTCGTCGAGTACTTTTCGGCTGAAACCTTCGAGATCTACTTGCCCTCTACATCTAGCTAAACCCTAGTCTACAATCCGTAGGCATTGACAAGTTGATACCTTGTCAACGGCGGCCCAGGCGGCAACGGCGGAGGTGGAGGCCAACTCTATGGCCAGGACAATCCTGTGGGACTCCTCCCTGGCCGAGGCCCTCGAACGCCGCAGGCGGGACGAGGTGACAAATCTGCGGCGTGCGCAGCGTGCGGAGTGCGCGAGGCGCTTCGACGACGGCGCCGGGCCCTCTGGCAGCCAGTAGTAGGCCGCGCGGCGAGTAACCGATGCCGTGGTGGTAGGCCGCGCGACGGCGAGTAGACTCGGGGGTTACTCCCATCGGGAGCGCATGACGCGCACCCGATAAAAACTACTGAAGATGAAGGAAAACGAACTCGAAGGTTTCAGGAGATCCAGGATTGAGCCCGAGGACTTGATCTTGAGTAAAGTAACGTTGTTTTGTTATCGACAGTTAACCAACATCGATTTATTGAGTAAGACTGGGCACATTACTTCTATCCCTTATGTACTATCATATTAAATGGCTTCACCGAAAGTTTTAGAAGACCCGATATATAAAAAGATATCGGATGATGATGGCAATTCAGAAATTATCTGCATCAGAATCTTCGAGTAGTATAAGTTGAGTCTACGCACGGTTGCAAGCATCCGTCCCTAGACTCGGGGGGCTACTCCCATCGGGAGCGCTGGACGCGCACCCGATAATCAAGCAGTTTCAACTCCAAAATGATGAAGAAGGATCAAGTCTTTTCAACAACTATGGACATTCGGATGAAGGCAATTATAGTCCCTACCCGAAGCTTTACTTCTGCCAGTCACTCGAGGGCTGCTGATGTGGGCAGTACTCTTGGGAACCAACATTAGACTACCTCCTCCAGCCCAACTAGGGGCCCATGAAGATTGCCCAACAACTAAGGTGGGCCTACACTTCAATTCCAGTGAAGGAGACTCACCCGAAGAAGAATTCTTGATGAATAAGGCATGAAGACGATATCACTACAAGAAAAGTTTTCATAGCCGACGAAGTTGAAGTCGCGTCGTGGTTGCCGATGCACCATGGTCGACGATTTTTGATCTCTCCGTGGTGCATGTCAAAACTTTTTTTTCTCATTTTTGAGGCCACCTAGCCCGACGAAAACGTCAAAAACGTCGTGTATGGTGGCCCGGGACGTGGTGCATGATGAATTCTCGGGTGCGCCGGCAGAGTCAACGCAAATCCGCACCGTCCAGGGATGTAGGGCCTAGATGGCAGCCTCTCTTGCATTGTTTTTTCTCGATCGCGCCATCTCGTTCAACGCTCTCCGATCAAGCCGTTTACGATGCAGCATCATGGGTCCCGCATGTCAAGAAATCGCACTCTCTATGAACATAAGCCTGCGTTTGCTGAACATCAAGAGGGACGAATTACTGTGGACTTGTTGGCTGGTCTGAAGTCTGATGAGGAGCGTCGACGGTTCTTGATCGCCAACACCGCCTAGTTCAGGCTTGACGCTTGAGTAGGTTCTGCCTCCCTCATGTAGCTTGATCGATGTCTCTGCATTTTTAACTGTCATAAAATTTGTAATTTTCTTCAGCATCTATACAAGACAGGTATTGATCAAAGGTGTGATATCCTCAACAAAATGGTCACCGTCGCTGGTTGGCACTGTTTCTTTTGATGCATCAATCTTCTTCGCTTCAAATCGGATGGATAGTGGCGTTGTTATCCGAGACCATAATAGTGCATGTTTGGCTACGTGTAGGGAACACTTTGAGGGGATCACATCGTCGGAGCTAGCTGAGGCTATGGCGGATAGGCAGACCATATGCTTTGCTAAATCTGATGGTTTTGAGAAAGTTTTTGTTTAATCAGACTACTCTCAGTTATTCAGCGTGTCAACTCTTCAACTACTGATCGTTCTATTAATGGCCCATTCATTGAAGACATCAATAAGCCGATAAAGTCATTTATGTCTTGCTCTTTCAAACATATTTATCGAGGAGCAAATGTTGCTTCTCACTTCGTTGGCTCATTTATGTGAATTTTCTTCTAAATGTGTGTCATGACTTCGGAGTGTCTCCGTGAGATCATTTGTAATGACATTACGGGACTGTTTGGTTGGCGCTGTCGCCAGCTGTACCAAAACATGATACGCCAATTATTTGGCGCAGATTTTGCCCGCCCAGCAGTTGGCGAAAAAATTGAACGCGTAACCAAAATTTTGGCATGGATCTAGAAATTTGACATCCAACCAAACGAGCACCCACGCGCATGGTTAACGCCGAAATTTTCGCTGGGCAGTACCGGGCTATAATCCAAACGACCCTACGGTTATGTGATTAATAAAGCACACGTTTCTTTCAAAAAAAATTGTAATATTTGCTGAAGAGTCATTCTGACTCCTTTCGAATGCTGTTTGGGTATTTCTGGCTCCATTTCTAATAAAAATGGGGCTGGTTGCTTTAGCCCCCTGTTTTTCTATAAAAAAAATCTTTGAATGGATGCTAATGACGAACTGTTGCCAATTGGTTTGCCTCATTGACAACCATGCAACTTTAACTCGAGTGGATTTACCTGTTGAGGCCCTTGACTAAAAATACTTATGAAATTAGGTTGACTGCTTGCGTAGTTGCGTTTAAATAAATATAACTGCCGTGCTTGGATGCAGTTCATGGGACCGGTTCGGGTTGAGATGGTACAGGCTCTGCACCAGCTCGTCCACCTCATCGTCCTCGGCGTCTCCTCCGCCCCTGCTCCTCTATGCTTCTCCTTCAGGCCCATGGCCATGTTCAGCAGCTCCATCCAGAAGCTCTCTGTGTCTTCGCCGCCGCCACGGCCGTCCGCGCTCACCGCACCGTCCGCGAGCCCGGGGCTGTAGCCTTACACCGCTGCGGGGCTGTAGCTGGCGCTGCTGCTGGTCTCGCCGTTGCGTGCGGGGACGCATTCGATTTGGGGGCGGTGGCGCTTCTTGGAGAGCGCGTCCTGGAGCTCCCTCCGCCGCTCCTGCCGGTCCACGAGCAGCTGCAGGAAGCTCGCGCTGTTCATTGCAAGGACCAGGAACACCGTCATCTGCTGCTGCTTCTGCTCCGTGGAGGAGATGCGCGCCTCTATGATCTCCATCAGCTCCCGCGCAGGGCCGGCCCATAGATTTCGAGGGCCCTAGGGCAACACGGCACCAAAGGCCCCTTCTTTACAGTGTCGAAGCTTTTTAGGGCAGGGGGCCATGGCCCCCTACTATGGAGAATTCCTTAAAGATATATATTTATGCTATTTTTACATTTTATTCACAATTTAAGTACGATTGGTGTTCTTGGCACCCCTAACAATCTCCGTCATGTTCCGCCATTTGGTTACGCATAATTTAAAAAAATATTATTAGTATTCCACAAGAGAAATATTCGGGTAATGCAATAACAAACTAAATAATATTTACATTTGAAAGATCCATAGTCTTTGAAATCTCAGTAAAGATATTGAAACTATTTATTTTTATTGTTCAATAAAATTATATATCATTATTCTTATTTTTACCATAGCTACATATATATATATATATATATATATAGGACATATTTATACTACACCCGGGTGTAGTTACACCCACGCGTGTTTCTCATAATCTAGAGAGTATCTATCATACCGAACGGTATGAATATGTAGTATGAAGTATATAAAACTATTTTGGAAGTATATATACTACTTTGTAGGCAGTATGTACATTTTTTTACGTAGACTCATTTTTTACGTATACATATGCATGTATTTCGGATATATAGTGCAAACTATGGGCTCACTTGCATTTTTTTCACCAAATTTGGTTTGGAGTATCTTAGATATAGTATACGAACATACTCAAACCGATAAAGTATCGTATATACTTCCGTACGGAAGTATATAGATATGGGTGTAACTACACCCAGGGGTTGGAAGTATTTATCCTATATATATATATATATATATATATATATATATATATATATATATATATATCTAAAATTAATCGGAGAAAATTTATGAGAGTCGGTGTTGTGGTTCATATTTGGAAAGGCTAGAAGAAATAATGTCACCAGGAAAAATTATTTAGAAGTATTGAATTATTTTTGTAAAAGGAGTCAGAGTAGAGGTATGATTGGATCTTTTGTATTTTCTAGAATTATTCTAAGCCCTGTGGCCTAAAGAGTAATTGTTGATTCTTCTGGTATTAGGAATCAGAGTAGAGAAGCGGTATGCTACATCATAAAACATCTATATATTCTAGAATTATTTTAAATTATACAACCCAAAAAGTATATATATAAGTGTATTAAATATGCAAACAAATCTTGGGCCAGGGCCCCTAGCTCCTGGAGGCCCGGGGCGAGCGCCCCTCTGCCCGCGCTATGGGCCGGCCCTGTCCCGCGTCGCCTGCTGCTCCTGCCGCAGCTTCAGAAAAAAGTCCACATAACCCCCATAAGTTTTGGGTTAGGGACACTAACCCCCCTAACTATTAAGTGGGGCAAAACACCCCCCTAACTATCCAAAACCGGACACTAAACCCCCCTGGCTGCTAATTCTGGTTTTGCAGGTGGTTTTGCGCCACGCTGGCAGGTTTTTTGCCACGCTGGACTTACCTGGTCGAGCCGCACCACAAATTCTCGAGCCGCACCGCACCTGGCAATAACTGATGCGATCAGAATCCCGCGACGTGCGGAAAAACCTGGTGAGATCGGCACAGACTTGACGAGGAGGATCTGCACCCAGACTTGACGAGGACGATCGGCACCCAGACCGGACGAGGACGATCGGCACCCAGACAGCGATCAAACCTGCTGACGACGATCGCCACCCAGACGGCGACCTCCCTGACGTGCGGAAAGGAGCAGCGGCGGAACGGCGGTTGCTCCCGACGACGCCGACGACGTGACGAGGTGAGATCGCCACCGCGATGCGCCATCGGCGCTCTTCCTTGTCCATCATCCTCAACCTTCTTCTGTCCCGGTCCCGTACAGGTACGTCTTCATCTCGGAGACAGCGGCGGAGGAGGACCAGAACGACGGCAGAGGACCATCACGACGGAGGTGGAAGCAGTAATTTTTCGACGAGCAGGTTAGATCCAGTTATCACCTGGCGATGCTTCTGTAACCATCAGCGCTATTTGGTTTACCCCTCTGAAAATCTGCACATGCCGGAAACAAACAGAGGTCATACTACATTATTCAGGCAAAATGAAATAAAGTGATCATTGAATTACTGCATAGTTACACTGAAAGTTATGTGGATCACCCATGTCAGTACGTGTTGATTTTGGAAACTGTGGCCAGTTAGAGCCAGTAAAGACTTCGATAATATAATTAGCAAACTGACATAATGGAGCAGAACTCTCTGACATAATCAGCTGACTTGAGATATATGCTGCCAAGTACTACATCATCTTGCATGATATAATGTAACAGAACTGACATAATTAGGAAACTGACATAATTCACCTGACTTGAGATATATGCTGGCAAGTACTAAACCAATCTTGCATGATATAATGTAGCAGAACTCTCTGTAAAGCTGTCATAAAACAGGAACCTCAAATTAGCATGGCCATTAAGTAGTGAGTGGTAGTTGCTAACCTGGTTTGCATGTGAACCAACTTGCATAAGCTTGAGAACACCATCATGATAATTTGTATTTGGCGTTAAAAAAGTCTGACTTTTTTAAGATAATTTCAGTTCAGTTCAGTTACATGTGCAATTTAGTTTTAATTGACAAAATTGTGATATTTTGTATAGGATGGACCATCTTGCTGTTCGATTCCATCTTCGTGGTAAATTGGAGTATGATGGGAAGGAGTGGAACTATATTGGTGGAAGGATTGGCCATTCAACAGTGGAAGTTTTAGACCTGTCAATTGAAGCCCTGAAGTTGCATTTGCTAGAATTTTTGGTAATATCTGATGAGGATTTGGAGGATACGACTCTGAGTTGGAGACTGATTGATAATGAAAGAAATTCGAGATGCATGTGCAGGCTTGATGATGACAGTAATGTGAAGAATATGGTTAAGCATGTGACAAGAGTTGCAGGTGGGTTTGTTGAGATATTTGCAGTAAGTCCAGAAAGACACAGAGTTGCTAGTTCAGATGAGGAGGAAGAAGCAATGGTAATAGAGGAGAAAGAAGAGCAGCAATGTCAGCATCAGCGAGAAGTAGTGACAGAGCATCAAGGTCGGGATGAGGAACAAGTTCTGACACAGTAGCAACTTGAGATAATTCAGATTAAGATGGAGCATGAACACCAAGTTGAGTATGAGCAACAAGAAGGGAGACAAATTGAGCATCTAGATGAGCAATTTCTGCAGACATTTGTTCCAAATATAGCAAGAAAAATGCCAGTTGTGAGGGCACCATTGCATGTGCAGGACAAAGGCAAAGAAATTGAAATTGACAGTGCAGATGGAGGAGATGATGCCGAGGACAGATCAGATAGTGAGTATGATGATGTGCTCGAAGCAGATAGTGGAGACAGTAGTGCTGATGATGATGAGGCACTACTTTACAGGAAGTATGCACAAGAATTGAAACAGAGTGTCAGAAGGCAAATGCTTGGAGAGGATAGGGCTAAAGTGAAAGAAGATTTTATTATTCCAGAGAATATTAAAGAAGCACAAGAAGAGGGTAGTGACTGCTTTTACAGTGATGACAATCTTTCATTTGATGAGGACAGTGATGGAGAAGTGAAAACAAGTAGGACAAAACACAGAGTATATGATCAGACTGCTGAAGTGAAAGAGTTTGAGGTTGGGCAATGCTTCACTGACAGTAGAGAGTTCAAGCAAGCACTTGTCAATTATGGATTAAAAGAGCACCATCATTTGAGATTTACTAAGGATGAGAGGACTAGAGTTCTTGCCAAATGCAGTTGGGTGAGTTGTCCATGGTCCATATACGGCTCACTTGTACCCAGTAGGTCACAGTGGTTCAGAGTCAGTAGGTACCACAATGTGCACAAATGTGTACAAAGGAGGAACAATAAGCTTGTTACTAGCACAGTAATTGCAGAGAAGTATTTCAGAGAAATTAAGGATAATCCTGGATGGAGGATTAAGAACATGCAGGAAGCAGTGCTAGAAGATTTGCTTGCTGATGTTAGTGCATCAAAGTGCAAAAGAGCTAAAAGAATTGTTATGGAGAGACTTGTTGAACACACAAGTGGTGAATATGCTAGAGTGTATGACTACCACATGGAATTGGTGAGAAGCAACCCTGGAAGCACAGTTGCTGTCACCTTGAACCCTGATGTCACTGACAAGCCTGTATTTGAAAGAATATATGTTTGTTTGGAAGGTTGCAAAACGGGTTTCCTTGCTGGCTGTAGAAGAGTAGTAGGCCTTGATGGGTGTTTTCTGAAGGGTCCAGTAAGTGGACAGATCCTATGTGCTATTGGAAGAGATCCTAACAACCAAATGTATCCAATTGCATGGGCTACAGCTGAAGGGGAAAACTACGACAATTGGTACTGGTTTTTATCACTACTTCAGAAAGACATACAAATGAATAACCAAGGCGGTGGATGGGTTGTCATATCTGATCAGCAAAAGGGCCTTATCAAGGCAGTGAACGAGATTATCCCAAGTGCGGAACATAGAATGTGTGCCAGACACATCTATGCAAATTGGAGAAAGGAGCACCGAGATAAGGTTTTCCAGAAATTGTTT
Source organism: Lolium perenne (assembly GCF_019359855.2). Lineage (NCBI taxonomy): Eukaryota > Viridiplantae > Streptophyta > Magnoliopsida > Poales > Poaceae > Lolium > Lolium perenne. The sequence goes on from NC_067247.2 coordinate 69,101,991, forward strand.
TGGGCTTGTGCTAAATCAAGTGACAACATTCAGTTCAACTACAACAGGGCTAAGCTAGCTGAGAAAACAGAAGCTGGTGCAAAAGATATGATGAAGACTGCTCCTGAACATTGGTGTCGAGCCAATTTTAGGATTGGTTCCTTCTGCGATTCTGTTGACAACAATATGTGTGAGTCCTTCAATAATTCAATCATGAGAGCTAGATTTTATCCTGTTATCACCTCCATGGATATCATGAGGAGAAAGGTCATGGTTCGAATTGCAGAAAATAAGCACAAGTCGCAAGGATGGGTTGGTACAATCTGTCCCAACATATTCAAGAAACTCAAGCTTAATATCAAAAGATCCAATGTTTGCCAGGTTTTATACAATGGGGATGAAGGATTTGAGGTTCAAGAAGGGACTTGGAGAAGGTTTACCGTCAACTTGGAGAAAAGAACTTGCAGCTGCAGATATTGGGATCTATCTGGGTTGCCTTGTCCCCATGCTATCAGTGCTATTTACTGTCTGGGAAAAGAGGTAGATGAGTACATTGCCCCATGTTACAAGATTGACGTGTATGACCAGGTGTATAGCCATGTGCTGCAACCCGTAGAGGGCAAAGAGAAATGGCCATTAGCTCCAAATCCTAGGCCTTTTCCACCACAGAAAAAGAAAATGCCAGGACGGCCACAGACAGAGAGGAGAAGAGAAGAGCAAGAGAAACCAAAGGGTGACAAATTATCTAGGAAAGGTTGCATAATAAAATGCTCAGCATGTGGAGGTTTAAATCATAACAAAAGAAAGTGCACAAGCAACCCAGATGTTGTTAGGGAGCATGCACAGCAGAAAAAGAAAGCGAAGTGTGATAGGAGAAAACAAGCAAGAGTTGCAGCAAAGGTGTGTAAAAATTATAACTCTATTTCCTACTGTCTAAATACTTTTATCCATCCATGTATGACCTCTGCTATGTCTAAATTATTTCATGTAGGATGATTCATCTAGTTCCCAACAGCAACCTCAAGAGAAAGAAAGGCATGTATTGTACTATGAGAAGCCTGTACGCAAAAGAAGTAAAGGTACTGCACCTGCCGAGCAACATGGTCCTGCGCCAAAGACCTATACTGCCCAACCTCATGGTCCTCCGCCAAACTCCTCTTCTGCCCAACCTCATGGTCCTGTCAATAGGCCATTCATTCCTCCAAAGAAGAAGCAAGAACCACCATCTAATCAACCATCAAGTGAAGCATCAGCAAGTCAGTCATCTAGTCAACCAAAAGTAGCAGCAAGACAGACAATTCCCATGAGTGATGTTGTGACAGAAGCAGTGCCAAAGGAAGGGAGATTAAAATGGTACTTAACGGGGAACAACAAAGGATAAGAGAATTTTGGGCCATTTTTTTTAATCCGGCATAGGATGTTTATCTCAAATATTTTCACAGATTTCTGTTTTACTTTGTTGGTTTGTTCACAAACAGTACCATGGTTCAAGTACATTGTGTGTCCCAGATTTTTCTTCACAAACAGTACAATGGTTCAACTACATTTGGTGTCCCAGATAATTTTGTGTGCCAGAAAAAACCTGCAGGTACAAACACAAATATATGACATGCAGTACACAAACTGAACATAACTACACAACAAAATCATGTGATAACAGATAAGACTTCAGTGGATAAGAAGCACCAAAATGCATGACAACTGCAAATAATTACAACATAAATGCAGAAATAACTCTATGTACTGTTTTAACTTGATGACATGTACAAGTACAACCATGCAGGCATTTGTACAACTTAAACCAGGATAATCCAAATGAAAATGACAAAACAACATTGAAGTGAAGCATACAGTTTCTATTACCTCCATTACACATTACCTCATGTTTGACTACACTGTATTGGCCTATACATCCCAGATCAGAGATGAGAAAATGTATATTTCTACTTTGAACAGGAATCATAAGAATACTTAGTTTGTCCGTTGAATTCCGTCAGCAAAGAAGCATAAAATGGATTTTTAAAGGCCAGAGAAGGCGCAGTTATAACGTTCTCTCAATATGTTTCAACTGATTTTGTATCACATTTGTAAAGCAGCTTGTCATGAACAGCTCCTAACCAGAAACACTCATATACCCAGTCTTAGTAAAGCAGCTTGTCATGATGAGCTCCTAACCAGAAACACAGATTTAAATGAGCATGTAATAAACACGACAGAGGACACGAGGAACATACAGTGAAATTATGCCGGCGGCGACCATATTTGGGCGGCGCCGCCTACTAGCCTCTGTAACCTGTATTGAACAAGTGATAGAACAATAACATACTACTTATAAATAAGCACAGGTGTTTCTATTTCATGCATAAGAGTAGAAACTGAAGACATGTATAAATTGAAACTACTTGCTTTATATTTCATCATACCATAACTACTGCATTACAGAGCTACTGCATCTCCATCTAGCTACTGCATCTCCAAAAGATTACTGCTTTACATAGCTACTGCATTGCTAGCAAACTATAATTTTGGCTACTGCATCTCCAATAGGTTAACTAACATAGCTACTGCATGTCCATCTAGCACTACATCTGTACAACAGAAACTACATCAAAAGCTAGCACTAGACATGTACTGCTCATTTTCTCCAAAAGCATACTTGTCCATCATCTTCTCGGATTCGACATGGACTTCTTCTTCTTCTGCATCTACAATTAGCTACCACTAGCAGGGGGGTTCCATGCAATCGGCACCCCAAGCGGAGCAGCTCCGTGCTCCATCGATTTCATCAACAATCGAGCCATTTCGATCTTCGAAATGTACCTCAAACCAACCTCTGGAACATCTGCATACTTGCAAACCTCAATTATCTCGGACGTGTGCTCCGGTTCACCGCCGGCCTTGGCAGCACCGGCTCTGTATGCAGCAATGATATGCAGTGGCATCTCCACCAAATGGCGCACCTTGAACTCGGAATCCCAGCGGATGAGAAGCTCCATACCTTTGCGCCTGCACGCCACCCCCAGACGCTTCATATCAGCCATGGACCTAGGAGCAAACACCTCCTGCTGCTCCACCCCCGCCATATCCATCAGAGCCGCCGCCGCTTCCTCCTCCTCTTGCCCTTCTTTGGTACACGACGACGGCTGCAGGTACAGGCGACGAACAACCTCCATCACGGCGATGCTGTCGTAGAGGCCGACGGGCTGCTGTGGCGACGAAGGAGACGACGGCGCGGGCTGCTGTGGCGACGAAGCAGACGACGGGGAGGGCTGCTGTGGCGACGAAGGAGATGATGTGCCGGCGGCTGCTGTGGCGACGAATCGGAGAAGACGATATCCGCCGGCCTGCTGTGGCGACGAATCGGCCGCCGATGTGCCGCCGGGCTGCTGCAGCGACGAATTGGACAGAGCCGCCGGGCTGATGCAGCGACGAATCGCCGGCCGCCGTGGCCGAATCGGCCAACGACGCCCACGAATAGACGACGCGGTGGCGGATTCGCCGACGAGGTGGACGACTGTTGCCGCCGGCGACTGGAGGAAGAACGCGGGGAAGGAGAGCGGGGACGAGGTCAACGCGAGTGGAGGAAGAGTGCGGCTCCACTGCGGCTCGACCAGGTAAGGTGCGGTGCGGTGCGGCTCGACCAGGTAAGGTGCGGTGCGGTGCGGTAAGGTCCAGCGTGGCAAAAAACCTGCCAGCGTGGCGCAAAACCACCTGCAAAACCAGAATTAGCAGCCAGGGGGGTTTAGTGTCCGGTTTTGGATAGTTAGGGGGGTGTTTTGCCCCACTTAATAGTTAGGGGGGGTTAGTGTTCCTAACCCTAAATAATATTTACATTTGAAAGATCCATGGTCTTTGAAATCTCAGTAAAGATATTGAAACTATTTATTTCTATTGTTCAATAAAATTATATATCATTATTCTTATTTTTACCATAGCTACATATATATATATATATATATATATATATATATATATATATATATATATATCTAAAATTAATCGGAGAAAATTTATGAGAGTCGGTGTTGTGGTTCATATTTGGAAAGGCTAGAAGAAATAATGTCACCAGGAAAAATTATTTAGAAGTATTAAATTATTTTTGTAAAAGGAGTCATAGTAGAGGTATGATTGGATCTTTTGTATTTTCTAGAATTATTCTAAGCCCTGTGGCCTAAAGAGTAATTGTTGATTCTTCTGGTATTAGGAATCAGAGTAGAGAAGCGGTATGCTACATCATAAAACATCTATATATTCTAGAATTATTTTAAATTATACAACCCAAAAAGTATATATATAAGTGTAATAATATGCAAACAAATCTTGGGCCAGGGCCCCTAGCTCCTGGAGGCCCGGGGCGAGCGCCGCTCTGCCCGCGCTATGGGCCGGCCCTGTCCCGCGTCGCCTGCTGCTCCTGCCGCAGCTTCACAACCTCCGCGAGCAGGATGCTCTTGTCGCGCTGCAAACGGTGCGCCTCGCCCTCGTGACCCAACTGCCCGTCCTCCTCCTGCTGCTGCTGCTGCTGCGTGGGCGGCGTGCTCGACTGCGGCCGCCGACGCCTGATCGTCTTCAGCAGCTCTTTCTTGCCCCGCAGGAACCCCTCCGCCGCGAACTCCCACCTGTCCGGATCAACCTTCCTGAACCCCTGCAACCTCGATGCAAGCACATCAGGTTCAATTTGCGTTTGTTACCCGTCAGACGTCATTAGGCTTATTTACATAGGTGTTGAGCTGGCGGACGAAGCTGGAGAAGTTGCTGTGCTTGAAATAGCGCGGGAGGAGAATGGTGGAGAAGGCCTGCGCGTCCCACGCCATGAAGCTGTTCCCGGCGAAGCCCCAGGAGATGACGGTGTCCGTGCTGTGGTCGTCCACCACCTCGTACGTCTTGTTGAGGAACGGCGTCGGGCCGGCCTCGCCGAGGCTGTCCATCGGCCGGGGCATCTCCGGCAGGGCGCCGGCGCCGCCCCACGACGATGGCGAATAGTCATCAGCGGCGGCGCCGGCCCAAGACGACGGCGAATAGCCATCCGCTGCAGCTCCGGATAAGTTCTCGAATTCCTCCTCTTTCACAATGCCGTTGAACCTGAATGGATCCATGGCGATACAAAGACAGATACAAATGCAAAAGCGAACAAATAGAAAATCCTCAGAATCAAGCCCGTAAATGGCCTTTCCTGAATCAGATACAGAAGAGAGTTTCCTGAAGCAATTCGGATGCTAACTAACCCATCAATTATCGTCGGAAGATGAAGGGGAAAAGAGTGTTGTTGTGAAGAAGTGGAGCAGCAGAGAAGTGATCTTGTCCAAAATTGCCGAATTGGCAATACTGCTGGACCAATTTAGGAGATGCGAAAGTACAGGGAGAGAGATGGATTGAATAGTGAAGGATTAGGGACCATGGAGGCGGCGAAAGTACAGACTACAGAGCCCTATCCCTTTCACTCGTACTTGGAGCGGGCCAGCACGCGGTCGTCGCCCATTTATACAGCTCGCCCCCAGCTTCCGATTCCGATTCTGAAGTTTCCAGACGGTTCTGGAAATGGAAGGATTGGAACCATCTTCTCCTCCACGACGGAATATCTTATTAGCGGTGATGTGGCGGAGGGCGCGTTCGTCCGGATGGGGAGGAGGGTTCTGGAAGCGTCGCACAAGTTGCGGCTTATCTTATTGCCGCTGGCTCTGTCGCGTTCTCTCAACCTGCGGGCCATTGACCGCCGACGTCGCGCGGTAAGCTCGCCAAGTTGGCTGGACGCGTGGCGCGCACAGTGGCCGCTGTCGGGCGGGATATTTTCGGGGAGGCCGGCGGTGTCGCCGTGCGGCGCTGCCTGAGCTGAGGAGGGAGGGGATATTTTCGGGAGGTCGGGCGTTCTCGTTGCGCCGCCTGAGCTCGACACGGAGCGTGGAGTTGTTTATGCGGCATGGGGGCACTTTTTGCTACAGAGCCAAGGTCTGTGCGGTGTGCTTTGTCAGTTTGCTGCAGCGCCGGAGGCATGGAGAGGCCGCCCACGGACGGAGGACGTGCGCCGGGAAGCCTGGGCCAGCTCCGAGGCGTCGGCCCAAAATGTGCAAGAAACCATGGCCCGTACGGCCACACGGCCACTCTTGTTCACCTGCGGGCTGCCAAGGCCACGACCGGTTCCTTGCGAGCGGCACCGCGCAACGCCGCCACACACAGTCCTCGCACTGATCACGCGTCGCGCGCGGCTTCCTTGCCGGACGGCACCCACGCGCGCCGAAGCCATCCGCTGATACGGTGGCGCGCCGCCGTGCTGGCTGGCTGCTGCCCAGCGGATGCTCCCGGTATGCGATTCTTAGATGGCAGCCGGCAAACTCTCCGATTTCTCTCGTGGGCGTTCCCGCTCGCTCAGTGCTCCTCGCCGGTGCTCCCGCTCCGATTTCACAATTGTGTGGGAAACACCCCGGAGGAACACACGATTGGCTGCTAGCTCTCACCAACTGCTCCGCATTGTTCGGCGCTCTGCTTATCCTCGCCGTCCTTTATACACAGCCACTCAAGCGGTGGCGGGTGCCGAGTGCCGTGGCCGCTGGACACCTGTGTGGTGCATATGCCGTGCAACCCAGATATTTTCGACGGAGCGAAGCCGGAAAGGGACACCGATAGAGCGACATTTTTTTGCAAAACATTTTTTTTCAGCAATTTCACAATTAATATGCGATTTTAAAATTTTACAAATTGTGACTCTGTCGGTCGGATAGCCACCAATCGGGAGACCGGTTGGCTGCCGACCATGCCGGCCATTTGGGTTACATCCATGTACATGTTGTGCCTTTTGTGTTGGCTGCCCAAGCTTCATATCTAGTTGGTTAACAGTTAGCCCAACATTTGAAGTTTTTAAAATCGTATATTATTTGTAAAATTGATCAAAAAAAATATTATTTAAAAAAACGCCACCAATCAAGCACATCTCTGGGCTATGGTGGATGCTGGGGGTATAAAATTTAGGGCATCTCCAGCAGGCCGACGCCAAATGGACGCTAAAAGTGACTGCATTCATCCATTTATGTCGGTTCAAATGGCCGAATTCGACTGCGCGTTTGTTTGCATCTGGAGTGTCCCAGCGTAAAGAAATTAAAATTTTCCATTGAATTGAAAAATATAATTTACATAGGGAATAAACAAAAATAAAAACCTAAAACTAAAAAGTCCATGAAGCGCCTGCTAACCTAGCCTACTCCTCTTCCTCATCGGTGACGACGATCTCCGGGATCGCCCACGGCCAGTTGTCAGCCGGCAGAGCATACGTCGGTGTTATCGGTGGTGGAGGTGGAGGTGGAGCGGACAATGCAGCCCACATATTGAACGGTGGAGGTGGAGGATGCGTCGGGTGCGGGGCCGAGTTCTGGAGCGCCCGTTCGAGGGCCTCATTATCATATCCGTGAGGTATGCTGGCATGATCTCGGTGGCGTACCAGGGCATCTGCGGAGGTGCCTGAGGCAACTCCAACACGAAGATGCCGAGCCTCGCGATCTCGTCGTCGGTCATCGTTTCTGGCAGCTGGAAATCTCGGCCCTCCTCCATGGACGTTTGCTAGTCGTGGAAGATGCTGCCGACGAAGTCATTGTTGTCGTCCTTGGCCTCCTTGTTGTGGTAGGCCAACGTGGCGTCCTCCTGGGGAGGCGCAGGAGGGGACGGCTGCCATGCTTGACAAGGCGCATCATGGCGTGCGGGCGGTGGAGGTAAGACCAAACGGGTAGTGCCGATCATCGAGGAATCCCGCCTTCTTTCTCGGATCCGTCTCGAATTGGCGTAAGCTGAGCCATCAATCAGAGTCGGTGGCGTACGCAGGGTCGGCGCGAAGGTCCGATGACAGGTACATCCGACTGCGCCGAATCTCCATGATCACGCGGAGGCACGAGCGGGACACACACCGACGGTGGCTGAGCCGTCATCAACCACCAGGCAGGTGCACGTCCTGCCAATTGCCGCACGACATCCAGTTATCGTGCATCAGCCGCGTCATGTCGACGGCGGCTGGCACCCTGTACGGTCGCGCCTCCTTCTTCACGCCGCTGCCGAGTGCATCTAAGACATTCTTCTTCCCATGGTGACGCGACGAAGCGCGGTGGTGGTTGTGCGAGTGGAGGTGGCGGTGGTAGGGAGGTGTGGGCGATAGTAGGGACAATGGCAGTCGCCTTTTAAAGGCCCGGGGTGCGCGGGAGACGATGCCATTAATGGTGGCGCCAGAAGGCCAGCCGCTGCCCACCACTCATGGCGCGCTGCAACATAGACGCGTAAGCGAAGATCGCCGAGATGTGGCCGAAACAGACCTCGCGCCCGCTGCCAAGCAGGAACGTGGTGGTAGGATGTGGTCACGCGGCGCGACCGTGCAACGTCCACTCAGACCCATCCAAGGCACGAATTGAAGCCGCGTTTTCGTCTCGACGAATAGCCCGATCGCTGTATGTTGGGATGCTAGACTGAGATGCATATGCATATTTCAACCGTTCGGTTGTAAACGATCGTTTTGTGTATGTCTGCGTATATTTTTTTTAAGAATTCGACCGCTCTTTATTGATTAATCACAGTGTTCAAAGGAATACAAAAACCTTCTCGGGGTTGTAATAACCATTTCACGCCGTTGGATGCTCTACTTTCATACCTGAACGATGCCATCTCGATCAGGGCCGCCGTTTGATCATACTATATTCCACAGAGTATGGCCGCTACATACTACAGATCACCTTCAAGCAGTCTGATGCTACCTCGCATACCTTGTTCAGATTCAAGTCTTGGACAAGTGCGAGCATGTTTGCCTCTTTTTTTTTTTAAGAACTCATGTTTGCCTATATTTGCGTCACACCGTTAAAGATGACCTTAATTCAAAGGGCCCAACGAAGGGCCACATATGAGCCCATGATAAACCCGCAAACATGCAAAGCTTCCTCTCTCTATTCAACGGGGCTGTCGAAAATAAAACTTTTTCTAGACAGAGAAATCACATTCTTTTTGGGTCGTTACTGGAACCAAAGGTATGTCCCATTCTGTTCCGATCTTCCATAATAAGTGTTTTTCGATTTATAGCATTTCCTATGGAATTTTTCTTCAGAAGCTCTTTGATTCAAACAACCATATCTTAGAAAATATATCTCGTAAGAACATTGTAGTGTAGATTTCATAAGAAAATAGCATGATGTTAGACCGGACACAGGCGTTCTGGATCATAAGAGTATATGCTCATAATTTTTAAAATTAGTGTTATACGCATTTTAAAATTTCAAAAAAATCTAATAAAAAATGTCCTATGTACAACTTGATGCTCTATGTGCTCGCAAAGTCGTTTCGACAAAAAATATATATTTTATGTATCATGTGTAAAAAATGACAAAATTCAGTGCTTAAAATAAGCTGTTTAGGAGACATTTCCTTATCTTTTTACAGAGGACACAAAAAAATATTGGTGCATATAAAATATCGAGATGTATGCGCGGAATTATTGTTCAGAATTTTTTTTAACATTTTAAAATGTTATTTCAGATACCAAGAGTATATGCACCGTAGATCAAAAGTGGATTTCCCGATGTTAGACCTCATTTAAAAAATATTATTTGGGATGTAGTATAGTAGATTTTTTCCCTAAAAGATCTAGCTTTATCAAACCTTGGGAAACACTTGTTGATGATTAAGTAACGTCTATAGGACATGCTAGTTTATTTTATCTTACGTTTACCGGACTTTCCAGTTTCTATCTTGGATTGTGTCGATGGATGAAGATAGATCAGGAATGAAGTTTCACCTGCAACTATACATACATATGGGATGGAGATAAAGTTAAGCATACTCATGTGTAAATGATCTGACATAGATAGGATTTCTGGGAAGCATATTTGTAAATACAATAGCCCATGTGAGCCACATGCATATCATATATTCTCTTGGTCCAACTGTTACACCACGAAGAACCAGGCTATAAACGATTATTAAGTGAAATACATACCAAAGCATTAAGATATATAGATGATGTTGTTCTTCCCAAGTATATCGCATAACGAATATTGTACTCCTCTTGTTGTCACTGGGTTTCATGCGTAGACGCTATTTATCACACATCTCACCTCGAACCTTGATCAATCCTCGGGGTCATGGGTGTCTGACAATTCCTCGGTTTGTGGTAAGAGACAATGATACGAATAAAAAACTCCTATGTAATCACCGCACAATACTCCCATGTAATTAGATGCACATAGTTGCTGCGAGGCTAATCCTCAACCTGCAACATGTGAGGATTACTCACTCATAATAACAATATCAATGAAAGAAAAAATTGTAGAATTACTTAGATAAATACCAAATATTCTTACAAGGTCGCTAATCGCGAGGAGATCTCAATTACAAGCTATGACTATGACTGTGAGATGGGATGGAGATGATGAACTATGGTGCAGGCAAAGCGGTGGATCTTCCTCTGGGTGTATTTTCTGATGCAATCCGAGAATGACAATTCTCTGTGCGGCGGCTGGAGTCTCGAAATATATATGTGTCTTTACAAAAGTTGCTCCGTTTGACTAGGAGAAGGGCGATGCCATATGGTACGGGTCGACGGTACAGACGAGCCCTGCTCGTACCAAAGCTCGTTAACACTTTTGGACGCGTATCTTCGACCCCAATTAACTTGTGAGTATTAGCAACTTCTGATTTTTCCCTTTTTGCTCCATATTTCGCCATAAAAATGTGATTTCATGTATCACACCAATTAAAATAAGGACTTGTACGTCTTTGTAATAATTAGTCATTAATGGCAAGGCTAGAGAGATATTCATCAATTTCTGGACTTAATATACGATTTAAACGCGGATAAAGATGGTTATTTTCACAACCATCATTGTGAAATACCTTGTGGTGTGGGAAGATAATGAATTACCACTAGAATTACCCCGATACTTTTGTGACGTATAATATATAACAAACCAATGCATAGATATCATAAACATGCTTCCATAATATGACATACTATAAAGTATCAACACAATGATAAATTCGTAACATGTATCATCTCATACCACAATATCCACCATACAAATAACATAGATATCATTGTAATCATGTAATGAAGCTCATACGGGCTAGAACAATGATCATACATAGAGAGACCGGATCAAGTTCCCCTCTCATGGCGGAGAGCGATGAGGAGGCGTTCGTGAAGGAGAAGAGATGACCAGAGGCAATTGCAAAAGCGGTTCACCCTCCAATCTTCCGCTGATGGCAGACAACATGCTCTTTGTTTCGTGAGATCGCGATCGGGGCCCTTTATAGATGTTTTTATGCCAAGACGAAGAGATCGATGTAAAGACGGACAACATGGGACGCTCGAGGCTTCAGGTAGGCCCCATGGCGCGACGAGGGTATCTACCCGTGCCATGGGCCTCATCTCGAGCCTCTAGCCTCTCCACGTGAGGTCCAAGTGCTCCAGGTCCTGGTTTCGGCAAAAAACTCCAGTCGAAAAAAACCAGGGCCTTTTGAGCTCTCAAATATCCGTGAAATTCAAAAACACGAAAATAGGTTATAATTAAAATAAAAGGGATTTTATAGGAAAATCCCAAAATCATTCTAAATCATGATTATAACTACTTATATAAATCAATAATGATGAAATATGGCATAATATACTGCAACGAACATGTATACATTTTACATGCATCAGATACGTGATGGATGATGCCTCATCGACTTGTTTTAATAAATAACGTATTGGATTTCGTGGCAATAGTATGCGTTAGTCTTGTCTTTGTTTATCGAGTGTCTCATTGCCCATGTTTCTGAGGCGTGAATTGGAGATGTCTCAATCACTTGGATTGGGATGTCACACTACCTCACTCTCCCTCCCATGATTCTTGATCCCATTTGGTGGAAAAGAGAAAAGAGATCTAGAAGTACAATTCCACCAATCAAAATGTCCTCTTTGTGACGGAATCCATTAGATCTAGATCTTAGAGAAATGTGGTATTCTTCTCTTGTGTTCCTCCCATGGATTTTGTAGCTTTCGTGGAATCTAGAAGTGAAGAACTTGCAATTGCGTTTGGTGCATATGTTTGAGTTCTCCAAGATGATACACTCTCCCCGTGCCCAACTACATTCTTGGAGTAATTTGGCATTTTTTTGCAACTGATTGTACTTATCACCCGTGTTCAACAATGTTGAAATTACTCACAACCACTCATATATGTCTGTACCATCTTCCTTCACACTTGTTTTTGGTATGGATCTAAAAAAACTTTAGTTATGCACTATGGCTTCTGGTGTCGACGTAAGACTTGGAAAAAAATCGAGACAATGATCAATGTGGGCAACTGTTCGGGGGCACCAAGCCACCAAGCATGAGCCCGCACAATATCGAAGCTCGCTGGCACCGACAAAAATGTCAATAACGTAAAAAATAAGCCACACATATAATCATTATTTTTTAAAAAGTTCAAATTAGTTAAAAGTTTCGCAAGTTTCAGCACGATGGAGAATATCTCGAGAAAACTAAAAAGCTCATGGATATTTCAGAATCAGGTTCTACCTCTCATGCTGAGGTAACCAATATTAGTCAAACCTTGTTTGAACCAAATTTCTGTAGTTTTCTATTCTTATATGATGATTCAAAAAGATTGCATTCTAATAATCCTTGGAATCAACAGGCCATAGAAATACAATCTTATCTGGGAGCATTTTGGCAAATTCCACTAGTTCCTAAGATTGACGTCAGTGACGTACGCATTGGTACGTATCTTCGGTCTCTTTACGTAATCATATCGAGGGGCCATGGACCGCCAGCTCAACCAAGCCACGTACGCGTCGGGGCCGGCAGCCAGCCACTCGCACTCACACGGCCACGTCGCCCAGACTCCATGTTGGCATGTTGCACTATTACGCAATCTGCGAGGTCCTTTACTGCAAAAACCACGCAACATCTTGCTTCCCCGTGTCCAATCTCGCCTCGTGACTTCTTCTCGCCTTCCCCAACACCGGAGACCGGAGCTCGCCGTCTCGCCGTCCCCTCCCCGTCCACCCCAGCCCTAGACCAGGGTCGCCGGTGCTTTCAGGCAGGGTCGTCTGCCGAGCTCAGGCACCGACCGGCGGGCCATGGCGAGGTGGCGGCCGGCGACGCTGCTTGTCGCGGCGCTGGCGCTGGCGGCGGCGTGCGCGGGGTGGCGCGCGGAGGCGCTGTCGGTGACGGTCACCGACACCGAGTGCATCCACGAGTTCGTGCCCTACGAGGGCGACTCCGTCACGGGGAACTTCGTCGTCGTCGACCACGACATCTTCTGGAGCTCCGACCACCCCGGCATCGACCTCACGGTACGGTACCCCGGCCGATCCCCCGCCTCCCTCCTCTCGGCTCACCTTCTATCTCCCCGCTTGATCGCGGCACGCGGGTCTGGATTTAGCGGGGTTTATGGGCTGGTTTAGTCGGGATCTGGGGGATCGAATCGGGGATCAAGTGGATTTGGCACCTCCTTGTGTGATCTGCGTGCGGCTTGTCGTGCTTCGTCGGGGGGGGGGGGGGGGGGAATACCTGCGGCGATTTGGTGATCTCGATCAGTAACGTTCACGATTTGGATTACTTTTAGCGACCAGCTTTAGTTACTTCCTCCTGTTGATTGTTCTCTGGGTCAATTCTGCCGTGCTCTGATTCAAAGCACGGATCTTTAGGGGGAGTTTTGGTGGATTGCCGTGCCCTTTCTATCAGTTGCTTGGTATGTGCGTATATACAAAATTTGCCAGAGCGAACTACAGATCATTCAGGCTGGATGGTTGAGGTGTGGAGCAATTGACTCACAGATGCTAATTTAAGTGTCGTTCTATTACTACTTTTTGATTTGGCTGTTCAAGTTGAGCAAATATTTTATTAATCCTTTCACACCTGTAGTGGCGTAGAGAAGTCATTTAAGATGATGTACCTTTCCAATAACGATAAGTTCTTCCTTAGTAACTTGAGTCACAGTTAAAGGATCAGTTCTCAACTTATATTCTCTTAGATTAGAAGTAGCATCTGAACATTTATTCTGTAAAGCGACCGTCTTAGTTATGATTAGGCTTTGTTCCAGTGGATGCTTTCTTCATCTCGTGTATAAGGTGTGGTAAGGCTGGACATTTGGGGTTAATCGATCTCGGAAGAAACGGCAGCAGTGGGGAAGGGTCCTAAGGGTTGCTTCCTATCGCCCTGGGATGCTACTTAAGCATCCTATCGCCCTGTTTAAAAACTTACGTTCAAACAACTTGTTCTGTAGCTGAGGGGGAAGTTGGATTTCATTTTCATTTTTGTGTAAGATCAAAAGAAAGAGGTGTCATATTGTTCTTGAGGTTTAAATTTAGCAAATTAGAAGCCTATTTGTGCAGTGCTATTAGCCGTAAGTAATTCCTTGGAATTATCAGTAGAAAGAAACCAGTATATTTCTTGTTTTGAACTTAACGTGTATATTTTCCATCCTACTTGGTGGGGGGTAATGCTAAATCAATTGATCTTGTACTACTGCTAATCACGGTGTCCACTCTTTTAGATGATTTATGAGGCAAATGAAACACCTAATTGTTTTTGCTCGACTTCAATACTAGCATTAGCATATGGAAACAGTTGACTTCATGGCAATTCCTTTGGATGGTTTAGCCCATGCGTTGAGAAATGGTGGTTTGTTTTACGCATGTGTATACTCCCTCCCTTCCTATATGAATAAGGCGCATGTGCTTTAAAAGATTTAACTTTGACCAAGAATGTTCAAGCTTATGATGATTATTTGATAGAAAATTGTATCACTAGAATTTTTTTTTTTCAATACGAATCTAGCAGTACCGATTTTGTGTAAGATAATTGAGATATAGTTGCTCAAATTTTTGGGAACCGCGTGCGCCTTATTCATTGGAATAGAAGTGCTCCTTTCGATCCATAATAAGTGTCGGGGGTTTAGTACAATTTTATTATGGATCGTAGTGAGTAGTACTTTGTTTGTTTTTCCTGATGCCCAACCATTGCTGTTGGCTTACTTGGAAATATTTGAGTCCATCTTACTTTGTGTATTACAGTCCGATTTTCTTACTTTGGCTGGTCATTTTGGTTTTCCCATATTAAGCCTTATTTATTTCTTAATTATTCCATTTAAAGACTTCTAGTCCTAGGGTTTAGGGTTTAGTTTGTTGATATCCATATTAGTAAAGCTAATTTGGCAATGGTTACACCTGGTATGCCCACTTGTGAAATATTGCAGTGTAAGTCTGTATTTTACGGTTAGTACTGAAATATGTTGTGTTCACTTAACCAGTGATCCATCAACTGTCTTTCTGATGTTCTATACTCTTCTTCATCGATGTAGGTAACTTCACCAGGTGGTAACACTGTACATTCAATGAAGGGAAAGTCTGGTGACAAATTTGAGTTTAAAGCTCCAAGGGGTGGAATGTACAAGTTTTGCTTCCACAATCCTTACGGGGCACCTGAAACGGTTTCTTTCTACATTCATGTTGGGCACATACCCAATGAGCACAATCTGGCGAAAGATGGTCAGTGTACTGATCGTGTCCCTTAAAATTTCAGCAGCTGCCTATTCCTTAATTTTTTTTTGTTTGTATGTCTTGAGGAACAATCAATTCAATTGTATTATGTGATCTTAGGCTCACCAGTTCATCAAGATATCTGTTCCCAACTTCCATTCCTTCACTTTTTAACACTTATTTGTTCCTCTTCCAGAGCACTTGGATCCTATCAATGTGAAAATTGCAGAGCTTAAGGAAGCATTAGAATCTGTCACTGCTGAGCAGAAGTACCTAAAAGCACGCGAGGCTCGTCACCGGCACAGTAAGCTTCATGAAATTTTTTTTCTGTAAATGTTCTCTACTAATTTCATCCTTCTCGTATGGCCCTGTTAACTACAAGTAGAGAATATTATGTCCGGTGCACTTACTCTGATCCACCCATTCCCCATGTGTTATGGACTGGTAGATACTAGATGGAACCGCAAGAGGCATGTTGGTATCTTGATGGCAGCCATGCCTCAAGGGCAGGGATAAACTCACAAAGGACACTGGGGTTAGATTGGTGCATTCTCCGCTTAATGGAAAAAGTCTCAAGGGAACCTCTTTTTATAGAGCTAGGAGACTCCTAAAGACAGTGATATATCCCTAAAGCTAGCAACTAATCAGAATGTGCCTACCAGGCCCTTTGGCTTGGTGCTGCCATGTACATCGTGTTTTGAAACAACTGAGCATACCTTCATTCCATTTTCAGTACTAAGCTATGGAGTTCTGTTTTGCTGTAGCCATTATAGAGCTTGCTCCATGTAATGGATTCTGCTTTACTTTCATCCTCCATTTTTCCAAATCACTTGACTGATGTTGTGAGGGAACGGTCCGTGAAAATGAAAGGAAAAAACACCAGAACTCGTGGAAATGCACTAAATACTGTTTGAAACACTTACATATCCACAGTTTCTTCATTTGCAGTTTAAGCTTCCTTTTCTCCAGTTATGCTCCCTCGTACGATTAGAATCTTGTCCTTTTTTCCCTGCTTCGTAGCAGTGTGTTGTTCAGTTGGGATAGGGGCACATGATCTTGCATAGGGGAAAATATTCAACCTTATTTTGTTTCACCTGCCTATCTCAATTCTTTATTTTAGTTTGAAAGAACACCCAAGTGTCGAATGAGATATCAGGTACTTCATCTGTTTCTAAATATAAGACGTTTTTGCAGTTCACTTTGAGCTGCCAAAACATCTTATATATAGGAACAGAGGTAGTACTTTACTATTTAAACCATCCAAGCTGCTAAGTACACTCTCCATTACCCTTTTGTTGATTTTCACATTTTTCTTATCTTTGTCTAATTTTGTAATATGTTCTTCATGAAAAACTGAATCCAGCAAATGAGAGCACCAGAAGACGTGTCATGTTCTACACGATCGCGGAGTACCTAGCTTTCATGGCTGCTAGCGCGTTGCAAGTGGTCTACATCCGGCGCCTGTTCAGTAAAAACGTGGGGTACAACAGGGTCTAGGACACCAGACTTCTTGAAGGCAGCAGCAGATGTTCGCAACAGGGAAATATTTTCTGTCATATTGTAGCTTTTCACCCTCTTTTTTGGTGTTAGTCTAAAGATGCTGTTTTAATTTATCACCATGTACCTTACCTTTAGCAACTATTGTGAAATGTGAAGCGCAATTGTTGTGTAAACATAGATACATAATTAATCTTCAGAGTGTTGATGTCAAGGAGAAAAAAAAAAAGGGCGGCAAGAGATATAAATTTTTATAACATATAACTAATGCCAACTTGATCAAATTTGCTACCTAGGGGTACACGTACGCCTAATAAGCTGTGAGAGAGGGAGTAGATTATATCGCCAAAATGACAAAAAAAATCATATAACTTCTGCAAAGCAGCAAAAAAAAAAAAGTGGACAACGACAAAGATGTAGCAAGTCATACATCTCTAACAGGCATAATCGACGTTCACTTTCGTTGTATTGTAGTTGAAGGTGGAGATTTACAAAGGCAGTAGCTTCTATATACATGTATTGACAAATGGTACACAATCTAAGCACATGCAGAGATTTGATTTTGGTGTACATTCACATGCCTGGACATCAAGAAAGCATTTCATTCCTGGCTGTGGGTCACGATGAGTCCTGTGAACCGAAGATCTTTGTACGGTATATAGGCATCACTTCATTACACTTTTGGCCACTGTGGACTAACTACCTGCAAAGTAAGATACCTGGTCAAAACAGTGAGGATTTGATTTATTTCTACAGGTTTGCAAAGCCCGAGAGTGCAGCTACAAACCTCTAATGTACTGAAAACTAATTGCATCCGACTTGCCACCACTGATGGCTCCTCGGAACTTCCCATGACAGCCATTTGTTCCAGCTGCAATGTTTTCACTGGCAGCCTGTGAGCAGTTTTCACCCACATTCAACGTGATCAGGATCATAAGATACAAAGGGAGAAAAGAGATAGAACAAAATGCTAACAGAGAAAACCTTTCGTACCATGCCATGCCTTTTGTATAGTACGCGTTTGCTATCAGGGCACAGAATCCTTTCCACTGGTCCAACAGATCATCCGACACTGGTGGGGAAGTAGACCACCTGATGATTGTTGGCTGTGGTGTGCACAGTATTGTAATGAACACTATACTCAGCCACAGAATGCATTCCTTCACCTACAGTACATGAAATCATCATTGAGACAAATGGAATGGAAACACTGAATATCATATCAAGGGGGGTGTTTACATGCAAACAAGTCCTCAACTGGGCTGAGTTTCATATCTTGCTAATATGATTTAGTGGATTCCATCTATGGATAATTATTAACAAACTAATAAGAAAGTAAAGACGTGGGGGGATGGGAAAGACCTAAGCAAAACTCGTCTACTTGAGTGTAAATACTACAGAGCAGCCAATAGTTTCAATGAAAAACATTTGAAGATAAAAGATAGTTTTAAACTGAAGCATACTAATTCAGATTTGAGAATGTGCTAACCTCGAAAGAACGGACTTTGAAGCTCAAGCTTGTTCCTCCTCCATAAGACCGCAGGCCTTCAATCTCGACACCAGAAGCTTTGATATCCATAAGTTCCATTCTAATCCCCTCTTCTGTACAGCCTAGGGCATATGCTTGCACTCCAGCATTAACAAATCCCTAGTAACATCAAAAGGCGATGTAATGATTGTAGAAAGAAGTTATGTCAAGAAGACCAGTGAAAAATCTCAACAAGAATCAATACTTTTATGTTATCTCCACCTCCTCGATCAATGACATTCTTATACTGCTTGAATAAGCTAGTTGCTATATTACGCGATGAACGGAACTCCTCGTCTGATGAAGCATTAACATGAAATCGGTGCTGCACACAGCACAATGGTTAATAAATAGACAAAGAACCAAACAGATAGTGATCAAGAATTCATCAAATGGAAGGTCTTGTCTTTATCACAGAGTATACCATACCAGCCAATGCCTTGTAGTTCTCTCGTTTAAGCTTCTGTGAAGATAATGACTGACTCTCGCAAAGTTAACTCTGAAGCTAGGAACAAAGTGTGGCTTCTGTACATGATGACCTTCAAAGGAACTACAAACCGCATGGCAACCTAAGAAGTTGTTAAATTGACCAGCAGCGTTTTTTGGGCACGGTTTCAGTTCAGGGTAAGCACCGGGCCTGACAAACAGAACGGGTCCATGTAGCGCCGGCATGGCTGGATGCTCATCAATCTGCTGCGAGCTGCTCAAGCATTTCTCCAACAGCGGGAGAGTATTTCAGAGGCCGCGGGCAACTCACTCTACAACAGAGAATGCTTTGATCAGACACACAGAAGGACAAAGGGATCCAGCGATATCATAGGAATTGCCACTGAAGATTGCTATTACTGACAGAAAACTTATCTTCTGTCCTTCTAATACATTTCTAACATAAAGCTGAATGTTTACAAAAAAATCGTGGTATTTTCATGTTAATCTGGTGACTGGTGTAGCACACAGTGGTTGCTTATATAACCAAAATGGACGGTGCACATCGAGTTCTTAAACCAGTAGATCATCATCCATGAATGAACTGGGCCATTTTCCAACTTCCAAGAACCCAGCCTAGTAGAAAGTTCCGGGAAGCCTGAAACTTCACATGCACAAAGCTGAAGATTCTACCCCCCAAAAATGTTATTCTCTGCCCCAAAAATCCTAACCCAAAACAACCAACAAAATAAGATTCTCCAAAAGCAACCTAATCCCTTGCTAAGCATACAAGATTGGATAGACTATCACCACTGGATTCAACCGAAATTAACACAAGTACAGAAGAACCAACGGGGTTAGGCGGGCAAATTTACCACCGGAAGAGGCGAGGAGCGGCCGGAAGCTGGCGGGGAATCCACAGGAGGACGGAGAAGAGGATGATGTGTGGCAGAGAGGTGAAAATGCATATACCGTGGAGGGGTTAGTGGTTAAAAGAAAACAGCGGTGGAAATGTGAAGAGAAGGGTGGGGAAATTCAGGGGCCACAACAAAAGACGACTGGCCAGGCGAGCGGCGACGTGGACCCCGCGGAGAGCAGCCGTCGTCGGCCCATCGCTCTCGGTGAATCTGCTGTTAATGGGCCCCGTTGGTACCCTGGAAATGGTGCGTGTGCTCTCTTCGTCTAGAAAAAAAAAATGTAACTGTGCTTTCCAACAGAAAAGGAGAAAATACCATCAGCCACAACCATTTTGCTTTCGAATTAAGGAAACAAGGTATTCAACTTTCCATTTCACAGTAGAAGATGATAAGAGTAACATAATCCTCTCCAGTTGCATCAAGCCTTCATACAGAAGGAATAAAAGGTTTTATCTCACGCCCAATTAGGTGCTCCATGCCTTAAACTTGCACTGATCTTGACAGTCATGTTATGTGATACAAGTCTACTGAATTTCTATTCAATTTGTAGTAGCTTATCCATTGATTTGACTGTCTAGACTGACACTGGAGTAAAGATTTGATTTATCAATACAGGTTTGTGCAAATTGTAGAAGAAATTTAAAAGAAAAAACTAAGAAGTCGTTTGGTATCCATCATTTGTCCCTGGAATTTTGAAATTCATTTTGGAATTCCACGGGTGGTTGCCACAGAATTGGACCGTTATTTCATTTAGGAAATCCAGCAAAATGATGACATGGGTAAACACGATTCCGAACTGAGACCTGTCATTCAGTTTCTCTATGGAAGCCATTTACAAATTTAATATTAAATTATGCTGTCATTTGCAATTCCTGTGGCAACCAAACAAGTGTCCATTTCCAGAATTATAATGTAAATAAAATAAATACATGTATTCATTTTATTTACATTATAATTCTATTCATTTCAAAATGTTACAAATGAAATAAAAGCCTGGCTTCCAAACGACTTCTAAGTGCAAAATCGTTGCACTGTCAACAAAATATATGTGGTGCACGACTAAGACAACCAGGTAGACCCCTGGGAATCCAGGGTTATACACTAAACAAAGATGAAAAGAAAGTGTTCATGGAACTAAACCAAGGGCCAAAATAAGTATAAAATTAAATGTGCATTTTTTTTTAAAACTGGAACGAGCACCGCGGACAGATGACAAACAATAACAAAGTGCCGATGCATCAGTATTACGAGCTCAAACTGGTGTTCATACATGCTTAGCACAAGGATCCAATTCCAACCAAGTTAAGGTAGAGCAGAGCATGTCTGCTGTAACTAAACCATACAGATACGATAAAATCAGCTAGTAGCACCAATATAGAGATCACTAAATAACATGGAATGCTATTTCCCGGGAAATCGAAGAATGCTGAAGCGTAGACGAATCTCCTTGAACTCCCGATGCAGCAGCCCCTGATTGACCCACATCACACCGCCCAAGTACGGCATATTTCCGAAATCATTGGGGACCGAAGAGCCCAACATATGCTTCCTGTGTCACTGCTTGTTCCTGGTTGTGCTCTCAAATGCAGGATTAGGACCTGATGCCGAGAGGATGGACACGTACACAGGCCTCGCATCTGTCGGGCCGGGCCGGGCCTCGGGCCGGCCCGAGGTAAGCCCGACGCAAAAATTTCGGCCCAAGCCTGGCCCGGCCCGACCAAATACCCACCAAGCCCGTCAGGCCATCGGGCCGCGGGCCGGGCCGTAGTGTTAAAGTGCATTTTCGGGCTACCCAGGCCCGGCCCGGCCCGCCAGTCGGGCCAACATTTTTCGGCCAATGCCCGAGTTTTTTGGGCCAGGCTTCGGGCCGGGCCTCGGGCCGGGCTGCCCATGGCCAGGTATACGTGCCCTGATGCACACGAGGCCAACGCTATACTGAGCCGGCGAGCTCTTGTCCACGGCCAGGAGAAACACGGCACTATCCTCCTCTGCGACCAACAGGCAGCGGTGCTGCTTGCCCGCTGGCCTGACGAAAGGGTAACTCTTGTCGTAGTTTATCTTTTGCACGGGCCAGACTTCTCCGCGAAGTGGTGCAGGAGAATCATCGGGGAGCCCTTGACGTGACACTCGGAGCAGTAGCAGGGCTCCACCAGCTTGTTTTGCTCCACAGTAGATCTGCAACGCATTTCCACGCACCTCACCACCTGAGTAACTGTGGAGAAAATGCAGTCATGGAAATAGGAAGACATCCTTTCAGAAATAACCAAACTGGTCCGGACTCCGAAACACATTACAGGATAAAAATAGAGATTACTTATATCAATTCTCAGTGAAATTACTCAGCCCACCTTTTTGAAAATCAAATAGAAACCACACCGAGTTGCAGATCCAACCAAAAAAATAGCAGACAGATTCCTTAATCGAGTATTATCCATAATAAATCATAGAAGACTAACTGTAAACAAAAGTAAAGAATAGAAATGATGGACAACTAAACCAGGTCCAGTTACAACAAACTAGGTAAATTATACTGTCAATTTAAAGATCCATCCACAAAGGAATTAAAACATTGTCCAAACGATTACCAAAAGTTAGAGCATGCGCATACAACGACTTCGGCAAAAGTTTACAAGGATATTTGAGAACACATCATCTTTGTCTATACCAGAAAAGCAGAAATTTCTAAGATTTAGAGTAACAACCAGAATAGTCTTTTCATTTCTTCATTTTAAGGATGAATGGGATAATAAGAAGCTATAAAAATGCTGACTGTCAACTTACGTTCAGAAGGCCTCTTAGTCCTCTGGATATGCTGAAGATGCATGCCATAGGCTTTCAAGATCCTAGAAATTGCTTCAACCCTCTTATCGAACTCTTCATAAACAACTTCAGCTACCCTAAGTTTCTTAGATGGAAAAGACTGCCCATGTTGATTGTAGCTCCCTTCTGATTCCACCCAGTTGACAGGCATCTGGACATATAGTCATATACCTGACCAATTTGAACTGTGAGCTTCTCTAGAACAGGTGCTTGTTGGAGAAAGAATACTAATGGATGAAGATCAGGCTCCACACACCATCCATTAAGTAACAAAGTCTTTAAGTTGCTAAATGGCGAGCAACACATCAAATCCCTTTCGAAAAGAAACTAGCAAAATGGAAATGAAGTAGGAATAGCTCAAGGTTAATGTATGAGCAGGCCTGAGCATACCAAAATATTGCAAATTAAGAAATAATTGGGGCACCAATAAATCATTAACCAGAACAATAATTCAGTAATTTATCTACATGTCCATTCATGCACCACTGTCACAAAATAAGGGTTGTTTCTAAACTTTCCCGTCTCTAAGGCAATAACTTAGGGCATCTCCAACGGGACGATGCAAAACGGACGTCTAAATTGTCCGTGCGCGTTCGTTTATGTCGGCCGAAATGGTCGAAACTCGAAACTGACCGCGCGTCCGTTTGCGCTGGGGACTGCCCGCAGCGGCACGACATAACTTTTTTTGGGTTCGCATTGTTTCAACATTAAACATAATTTACATAGTGATAAAAGGAAAATATAAAATATAAAAACTAAAAGGCGCATGTTGACAAGGTATCAACTTGTCAATGCCTATGGATTGTAGGCTAGGGTTTAGTTAGAAGTAGAGGGCAAGTAGATCTCGAAGGTTTCAGCCGAAAAGTACTCGACGATTATGAAAACTAGGGTTTGTAAACAATGATTCGATGTCTTCCTCGTCCCTCGACTCCCCCTTTATATAGGAGGCGGAGCCGAGGGATTCGTGTTGTACAAGTTACAGAGTCCGGGATGGTTTCTAACTCATCCCGCAAGATTACAAATAACGCTTCCTATTACAACTCTAGCTTTCCTTAATAATATATTGGGCTTCCGAATCTTCTTATTCTTCGGGTAGTGGGCCTTCAGTAAACCCCGGGTACTATCTTCGGCAGGCCCATTTGGGATGCCTATGTCAGTAGCCCCCGAGATTTTGCTTGAATCGTAGGGTCAAGGAAAATCTCCACTGTTTATTTTTATTCGACAGCTTTGACTTTTCTATATTTTTCCTCATAAACATCTATATTGTACAGGGATAATGGTAGTTGGGGCTAGTTCATCTGACGGATCAGGTACTAGTTAACTGCTCTAGTGGCAATCCGCAAAAACCTACTTCAAGATCACGTCCCTGGACATGATCTCGGGGTACCGGTGTAAACTTCGACAGGAGCCGCTTAAGGTCTTACCATTCTGTCGAGTCCCAGTAAAGTTTATCGGGTACCTAACGCGTCCGTTAGGATTTTTCTTCGTATCTGTTGATACGGATAAAAATGTGACGCAGTCTTCGGCAATGCCACGCCAATGAGAACGGATGCGAGGGTCTTACCTTCGCAAATTTGCGGCATTCAGAAATTGATCGCAACTTTGGCGTTCTGAGAATATATTGTCGAGTGCTTTTTCGGCTGTTGGAATGGCACATTTTATCGAGTCAAAGATGACTTATACTGCTCTCCCGATGGGAGTATATGTAGAGTTAATTATAACTCGAAATATACTCTTTTGCTCTTCTATCTTTCTTTTTCTCTTTCTTTTCTTTCTTCTTTATAATTTCATCGGGCACGCTAGCAGCGTTCCCGATGGGAGTAGCCCCCGAGGCTACAGCCAAGGACTTGTTCTTGGTTGTAGGCTCCACGCCTCATGCCGCTATATTCTCTTTTTATCTCCCGAAGTTTTATAATTCCTCGGGTGCGCGAACAGCGCTCCCGATGGGAGTAGCCCCCGAGGCTATGAAAAAATATTTGTATTTGGTCATAGGCTCACGCCATTTCTATTTTGTCTGTCTAGATCTTTTTTCCTTTTTTCCAAAGTAGCCCCCGAGTATTTGGTCAGAAACTTGTATTTGATCAAAGGCTCAGCATTATTTTTCCATGTCGCCTTTTATGAAGTTGTGTAGTCGAATTTTTCCTTCTGCCAAGGTGACGTTATTGCTGACGATAGCCACGATTGCTAGTCAGAATTTTGCGACAAGTCTGTTCGCGCTGCCATGCGGGCTCAATTGATCCACTTTCTTGACACGTCGTGCAGGTGGGGGACACACGTCCTCCGCTTTTTCGGGCACACGCACCGTAACTTCCCCAACGTTAAGTTACTTTTTTACCCTTGTTGCCACGTGGCTATCATCTGTCACACATATTCCTTATCCAACGGTTCGTCGCATCTGCAAATTTCCTCCTGCGATCCACAATCTCCTAAGCTCCTCGCTTCCAAGCTGCAAACCCTGCGCCATTGTTGATGCCACCGCGCCAATTGACAAGGCACAGTACGCCGGAATCCTCCATGGCCGCCGTGGATCTTGGAGCGGCGGAGTGGGAAAGATCCAAAATTTCCACTCAAGACGTCAACATGCTGAAGAAACTTGGGATCAGCAAGAAACCCAAGGCATTGTGCTTCCCCAGTGAGGAGAGCTACCCAACCCCTCCAATGGGGTACCGGGTAAGTTTTGTCGACCACCTCATCCGCGGTCTTTCCGCCCCTATTCATCCTTTTCTCCGCGGACTGCTCTTTGTCTATGGTTTGCAACTCCACCACCTTACGCCAAATTCAATCCTCCACATCTCCATTTTCATCACTTTGTGCGAGGCCTTCCTTGGCGTCCAGCCTAACTGGGCGCTATGGAAGCGCATTTTCTTCTGCCGCCGTAATGGCTCGCCCAATGTCGCCTATAATATAGGCGGCGTTGTAATTTCTGTTCGGCCCACTGTCGACTACTTCGACGTCAAGCTTCCTGACTCAGTTCAAGGATGGCGCAAGAAGTGGTTGTACATTCAGGAGGAGAACCATGGATGTGCGGAGGACAACATCCCTCCTTTTGATGGCGCCGAGAAAATCTTTCGCCGCCGCTCATGGGACGCGGAGGCCACCGAAGAAGAAAGGGCGTCGACAGAAACCTTGATGGCTCGTATCCATGAGTTGCAAAATACTCGCGGCAAAGAATTATCGGGTATTCAAATCACTGCATACTTTCTTAGGACTAGGGTGCAGCCGCTTCAGGCTCGCAAACATCCTCTCTGGAAATATGCCGGCGACAAGGACGTAGATCGGCTGTCGGTGAATTTGGAGGTCAAGGATTTAGAAAGACTTGTCCGAAAAATTTCATCTCTCAGCAAAAAAGATGCTGTTCCTTCTTCTTGTCGTGTGACGCCATTCAGCGCCGCCAATCCACTTCCCGAGGTAATCTTTGTCTATTGTTTTGTTGTTGCTTTGCTATCTTTTTTGTAACTTTATTTCTGATATCGCTCCCTGTTTTATTTTGCACGGAATCATCCAGACCTTGTCTCGCTTCCTCCTCTCCCTGAAGGTGGAGAAGTCGAAGAAAGGGCCATTGTCACCGATGACAATCAGGAAGCTCCATCTTTTGTGAATGAACCCGTGGATTCTCGAAAATCTGCGGGTTCTTCCGAAGGTACTGCGTCGGCACAATCTCCTCCTCCCGCTGTCTCCCCGAAAGGCAAAAGGAAAAGGAAAGATGTCAAAGATTTCGGCACTTCCAAAGCCGAAGAAGTTGATCCTTCACATCAGAAGGCAGCTTACGATCCTTATCTTGAATCCCTCGTCAGCTCGTAAGTTATTTTTACTTCTCCTTATTTCTGTACTCGAAATGTTTGTCTTGTCTTGCTTTTTATGCTGTCGATTTTTAATCACAGCGATGATGAGGAAGAAGTACCAACTGTTGACGTGGCTCCTCGGACGAGCACGTCACATACTTTACTTGCCTCGGATACGCTAGTTGAAGGGGAAGAATCCTCGCCTCCTCAACGAAACGTCGTCACCACTACTCCGCCATCAAGCCCCCTTGCTCCTTCACCAAAAAGGACAAGGATTGAAACGATCATTGAGCCTGCCCCTCAATTGGGTAGCTCTTCTACTCTGCTCTTGGATGATGTAAGTTTTTGAATTTTCTTGCCAATATCTATATTTCCTCTATTTTGCTTTTTCATGCCGTCACTCTTTTTTTTATACCATTGTTTCTCTTTCTTTGTTCTTCTTTGACAGCCCATGATCAAAGAGCTTATCCGCATCGGATCCCAATTCATTGGGTATCGTGAGTATGCCAGCAGAACTGAAGGTAATAACTTTTTTTGCTGTCGTTGTTTCTGACTTTTTGCTCCTGTCGTTTGTCGCAATTTTTGACCTTTCTTTTTTATTTCGACAGAGAAACTTGCAGAGGCCAACAAACGTGCCGACGCACTTGCTCAAAAACTGGAGCAAAGTGAAGCGGCCCGCAAGAAAGCCGAACTTGTTGCTAGCGAAGCCAAAGCAGAGGCTGATGAAGCCAAAGCAAAAGCTGCTAGTGTCGAGGAACTGCAGAAGAAACTTGAAGATGCTGAAACTGCTTTAAACAAGCACAAAGCCGCACAGGCCACTCGTGAGCAGGGGATCCTCAAGCGCCTGAAATCGCAAAATCGACGCATTCAAGGTAATGTTATCGATCCCTTCTATTTTTTATGGGACCTGCTTTTTTCTTGCTTTTGACCGGCGTTGATTCCCTGTTGCAGGTCAAACAAACCAAGAGTTTGAGCTAGAGGATCCTGACAATGATCCTCTCCTGGACACACTTTCTTATTTGGAGCTTCATGGATCCGAAATTCGTGAAGGCGTGATGAATGCTGACGCAGGATTGTCGAAGTTATTCCCCTACTTCTTCCCGAAGAAAGAGGAGCCCAAGACTTTCCTTGCCCTTGCTCAGAGCTTCAATCCATCAGAGGATCTTGGGCTAAAAATGCGCCAGGAGAACATGAAGATTGCTGTCGAGAGCACTGTTGCCTTGGTCGCTGATAGCCAGCAAACTGTTGACTGGATGAAGGTTGGCGACACCGAGCAGATAGAGCAATCAAAATGGCGGTCTTTGATCAAGGCAGCCAAACCCAATACGAAGAAAATTCTGGCCTATCTCGGGATCAAACCATCTTCAACTCCTAGCTCGTCGAGGCCGGAGGTCTAGTTGCATGCCTCTTTGTTTTTTGTTTTCTCTGTCTCTTTTGCCCTTGTCGCCAATTTAGCTGTGGCGACAATTATCCTGGTAGTTCTTTTTGGAGAAACTTCTTTTGTAATGTCTATGTAAATTTTTCTAGAAATTAATGAAATTCCTTCTGGCACTATCATTGATCCTGGCGCTTTCTTTTCCAGTTAATATTTGATAACTATTCGAACAATCCTTGCTCTGTCGATGCTTCACCTGCTTCTTCCTTCTCGAAGAAAATGATAGTTGATAACGACCCCCTGGAAGGTTCTTCGAGCAAACATTTCTCGGAGGATTTGCAAGAACTTCGACAACAACTTCAGTCCATGAAGAAACAAACTCTGGCAATGATGGAACAGTCTCGAAAAGCATCCGAACAAGAAAAACTTGCTCTCCAATAAGCCAAAGAAGCTGTGGCTGCCAAGGATACTGCTGTATTGGAAGCAAAGGGAGCCACTACCCGAGAAAATAGCATGCTCGAGCTAATGTTGGAGGCTAGCACAGATATGTTAGGTATGTTTTTCCAACCTCGCAATGCCTCCTCTTTATTTTGCTGTGCCCCCCTTCAAATTTCTTGCCTTGTCGTTTAATAGGCTCGGTTCTTGATGCTGCCGCCGAAGATCGAAGAGTGAACGAGAGAACAAATCTTCTCGTCAATCTTTCCCTTAACCATGGCTGTTTATTCTGGGCCTCCCCTGAACGAACCCAGCAAATTGTCAGGTTTCAAGATCGTGCTTGCCAAGTGCGCGAATTTCTCAATTTTTACACGACAACATTAACCCTTGTTTACAAGACTTTGTTTCCTCGAAATGAAGTTCCCAAAACTCTTCCTGAACTGCTGGAGGTATTCAGAGATGCTCCCCGCATTCATAATTTTGTGCGAGCTCAATTAACTGCTGGAGCGAGGTTCGCCATGATTATGATAAATATTTGCCATCCAAAATTAGACCTGACGAAGATTGTTGCTGATTGCCTGGCCAAGAAATCGCGGCGAAAAAATGATATTGACTCAATCAATGAGATGGTAACTCCTGTGGCCGAGTCGATGATAGATGAGCTTCTTCGGATGGACTCAGAATTCTTCGTCAAGGGGTCCTATGCTGAGCATAAAACAACCAGAGGTTTGTCCATAGATAGTATTTTAGGCTTTGACTGATTTGTACTATACTGGACAACATTATGTCTGTATCTTTTTGATTTCCGAAGAAAATTGTTGTATATTGTAAAGTGCTCTATATTGTTGGAGCCCCCGAGCTTTCTGGCTAAAGTTTGCACTGTTTTTTCCATCTCGAAGACTTTTCTTCTTGCCGTAAGGAGATATCTTTATTTTTGCACCGAATAGGTTGCAAGCCTCTATCGAAGTTCTATATTTTTGTTGCGAGGTTTCTTGGACCAGAGCAATAAGATTTTTGACGTGTACACTGTATTTATAATTTTGTTAGCTTCCGATATTTGGCGAGGTATTTAGTGTACCAAGGCGAAATATTTTGGTAAGTCTAATATGTCTATATTGTACATATTTTGAAACTTGAAGGCGTTGAGCCCCCGAGCGTGTCGAAGAATAAGAAATATCTCTCCACTATCTTTATTATATTGCAGCACCGCGAGCCCGCCTCATTAAAAACCTTTCCGGCCCCACTCGGTGCCCCGAAAAGGAAAAGAGTGCGTCTGAAAACTCGCGGGCGTTTCAGTACATTGTATTTTTACAGAGAAGGACTATATTTCGACTCTAAGCGTAGAACCGCCTGAGCTGTGCTACGTTCCAGGGGTTTTTCTCGGGAGCCCCTGTCTTCTTGTCCTTGATCCTGTATGCGCCTCCGTCGATGACTTCCGTGACCACGTAAGGCCCCAACCATGGTGATTCGAGCTTCTCAGTACTTTTTTGATTTAACCGCAGGACCAAATCCCCAACTTGAAAAGATCTTGGTCTTAACCGTCGACTGTGGTAGTTTTTGAGGTCTTGCTGGTATTTGGTGACTCGTGAAAGTACTTCATCGCGAGCTTCGTCGAGTGCGTCCATATCATCCTCCCGAGCTTTTTGTGATGTTTCTTCGTCATACTCTGTTACCCTTGGAGAATCATGCTCTATTTTAATTGGTAGTACTGCTTCGGCTCCATGGACGAGAAAAAACGGAGTTTCTTGTGTCGCCGTATTTGGTGTTGTTCGGATGCTCCACAAAACACTTGGCAGTTCCTCTGGCCAAGTATGTCGAGCTTTTTCAAGCGGTCCTAGCAGGCGCTTTTTGAGGCCGTTGCAGATGATACCATTGGCTTTCTCGACTTGTCCGTTAGTTTGCGGGTGCCCAACTGACGCAAAGTGCAATTTAATGCCTACTTCTGCGCAGTATTCCTTGAATTCCTTGGATGTGAAGTTTGAACCATTATCTGTGACAATGCTATGAGGCACCCCAAACCGAAAAACGAGGCCTTTCACAAACTTTATTGCCGACGCTGCATCTGGTGAATTTATTGGCTTCGCTTCTACCCACTTAGTGAATTTGTCGACAGCGACCAGCAAGTACTCATATCCTCCTGGCGAAGCTTTGTGCAACTTGCCCACCATATCGAGTCCCCATTGGGCAAAGGGCCACGACAATGGTATTGGTGTTAATTCCGCCGCTGGAGAGTGAGGTTTGGCAGCGAATCTTTTACACGCGTCGCAAGTTCTTACTATTTCTTTGGCATCCTCAATTGCTGTCAACCAATAGAATCCTGCTCGAAAAACTTTGGCTGCAATAGCTCGACTACTTGCGTGGTGGCCACATATTCCTTCGTGTACATCCTTCAGAATTATTCTTCCTTCTTCGGGTGTGACACACCTTTGCAGGACACCTGAAATACTTCGCTTGTATAATTCCCCTTTGATCACTGTGAAAGCTTTGGATCGTCGAATAACTCGCCTTGCTTAAACTGGATCGTCGGGTATTTCTTTCCTGAGGATGTATGATATATATGCTTGCATCCAAGGAATTTGTACCATCATCACAAGCTCTTGGTCCTCTTCATCCTCCGCGGTTTCTTTGAGAGGCGTCGAAGTTTTCTCTTCTTTTGCTTTTTTCTGCACCTTTTTTGGCTTCGTGGATCTCTCTGCTATTTCTTCCCAAAATACTCCTGGCGGGATTGGGAGGCACTGCGACCCGATATTTGCGAGAATGTCGGCTTCATCATTACTCAACCTACTGATGTGATTTACCTCGCATCCATCAAACAGCTTCTCTAGCTCATTGTACACCTCCTTGTATGCCACCATGCTGTCGTTGACTGCGTCACATTGGTTCATAACTTGCTGAGCCACCAATTGTGAGTCGCCAAAGATTTTTAGTCGAGTTGCACCGCAAGCTTTCGCGATCTTCATCCCGTGTATGAGGGCTTCATATTCTGCTTCATTGTTGGATGCGTTAGGGAACGTCATCTGAATGACGTATTTCAGCTTGTCGCCTTCAGGTGATATAAGTACTACTCCTGCGCCGGCTCCTTCTACTCTTTTGGACCCATCGAAGTTCATGGTCCAAGTTCTCGATAAATCTGGGGGTCCTGTGTTTTGTAGCTCCATCCATTCTGCAATGAAATCCGGCAGAACTTGCGACTTGATTGCCTTTCTTTTTTCATACGTGATGTCCCGAGGGGAAAGTTCTATTCCCCAAAGGGAGACACGTCCTGTAGCTTCTGGATTGTTCAGTATATTTGAAAGAGGTGCTTCGTTGACTACTATTATCGGGTGTGCCGAAAAATAGTGGCGCAACTTCCTTGCCGTTGCAATTACTCCATATGCTAGTTTTTGGTACTGCGGGTACCGCTGTTTGGAAGGCGATAGAACTTCACTGATGAAATATACTGGCCTTTGCACTCCATGGAGTTTTCCTTCTTCTTCTCTTTCAACGACTAGCACCGTGCTAACCACTTGGGGCGTGGCTGCAATATACAGCAGGAGAGGTTCCTTTTCCTTCGGCGCCACCAAGATTGGTGGTGTCGAGATTGTGCGCTTTAAATCCTCGAAAGCTCTGTCGGCTTCTTCGTTCCACTGGAATTTCTCTCCTTTCTTTATCAGAGCGTAAAATGGTAACGCTTTTTCTCCCAACCTGGCGACGAATCTGCTCAAAGCTGCGACTCGCCCAGTTAGTTGCTGTATTTCTTTCAACTTTGTTGGCTTCCTCATTGTTACGATAGCTTGTATTTTGTCGGGGTTTGCTTCAATTCCTCTTGCTGAAACTAGAAACCCCAGAAGTTCTCCTGCTGGGACGCCAAAAGAACACTTCGTCGGGTTCAGCTTGAGGCAGAATTTGTTGAGGTTGTCAAAGGTTTCCTTGAGATCCTCGATCAGTGTTGCCCCCTTTTTTGACGTTATGACGACATCGTCGATGTATACTTGCACGTTTTTCCCAATCTGTGTTGCCAAACACTTCTGCATCATCCTCTGATATGTTGCTCCCGCGTTTTTTAAACCAAAAGGCATTGTTCTGTAGCAAAACACGCCGTAAGGTGTTATGAACGCTGTTTTGGCCTCATCGTCTTCTTTTAGTCTGATCTGGTTATAACCAGAGTATGCATCCAAGAAGGAAAGACGTTCACAGCCTGCCGTGGAGTCGATGATTTGATCGATCCTTGGGAGGGGAAAGTGATCCTTAGGACAATGTTTATTGAGACACGTAAAGTCGACGCACATGCGAAGGACTGTTGTGTGTTTCTTCGGCACCATCACTGGGTTAGCTACCCATGTGGCTTCTGTAGATATCTCTTTGATAAAACCAGCATCCTTAAGTCGATCTATTTCTGATAGCATAGCTTTGCGGTTTGGTTCCGAAAAACGCCGCAAGGGTTGTTTGATTGGTCTCGCGAGAGGATTCAAGTTGAGGTGGTGCTCGACAAGTTCCCTGGGTACTCCTGGCATGTCAGCTGGACACCATGCGAAGATTTTCCAGTTCTCACGGAGGAACTCGACGAGCGCGCTTTCCTATGCGAGGTCCATGTCGTTTGCGATGGACGTCGTCTTTTTCGGGTCTGTCGGGTGAATCTGCACCTCCTTAGAATTTTTCTCGGTGTTGAAAGTTGATTCTTTGTTTGGCCTTCCAACGTCTGGCAGCACGTCGTAGTCAGTCATACTCCTTGACGCCAGATATTCAGCTTGCATCCCGAAAGTTTCTGATATCCGGTGAAAATCCTTATCGCACTTATCGGCTAAGGCGAAGCTTCCTTTAACTGTGATTGGTCCCTTTGGTCCAGGCAATCTCCACAACAGGTATGTATAATGTGGCACCGCCATAAATCTAGCATATGCTGGTCTTCCCAACAGAGCGTGGTATTGCGACGGAAAATTCACGACTTCAAATTCCAGTCTCTCGATTCTATAATTCTCTCGGGTTCCAAACTGAACGTCGAGATTGATCTTCCCCAATGGATAACTTGGTTTCTCCGGTGTGATACCGTGGAACCTTGTGTCTGTTGGCTTCAAGTTTGCTAGGGATATGTTCATCTTCCTCAATGTGTCTGCATACATAAGGTTTAAGCTGCTGCCGCCGTCTATGAACACTCGAGAGACATCAAATCCCACAATAACTGCTGGTAAAATAAGTGCTGACTGCCCTGGTCGAGAAACTTGCTGCGGATGATCTGCTATGGTGAAGCCAATATCTTGCCCTGACCAATTAAGATACTCGACTGTTGGTGGAGGCATTTTTTCTGCCATAAACACCTGTCGTGAGATTACTTTCTGAGCTCTATTGGATGGCCTTCCCTTCTGAATCATTGACACCGCTCCGTTGGAGTTAGGATCAACATAAGGTGGTGGTGGAGGTGCTGCCGCTATTCTGAGCTGGTGTCGATTGTCGTCTGTAATCGCGGGGTAGGTGGTAAGTGAATCTCGCTCCTAGGTTCTCGAGGATTTCTCTATGCTGCCCGAGCGTTAGCGTGCTCTGCCCACTTTAGCATTGCCTGGAAATTGCGACAATCTTTCTGCAGATGTCCTGACTGTCTTTTTCCGTTGCTGTCGAGGAAAAAATGCACCTGACACGGCCCATTCATCATCTCTTCAGGAGACACGAAAGGCCTCGGGAACCTAGGCCCGCTATTTTGCCTGTTATTTCGAGAATCATCCCTATTATCGCCTCGCTGCTCATTGCTTCTCTGATAATCATCTCTGTTGTTTTCTCCTGTGTTTGCCCGAAAACCTGCCGAAATTTGTCCTGGAGCGTCATAGTTCGGGTACCGCCGAGGAAATCGTCGCCTCGGTTGATAATTTCGACCACGGTCCTCCTCTGGCGACCTGTGCCGTTTGTTATGGACAGCATCTTCTCCATCTGCCCATCTGTTTGCTATTTCCATTAACGCGGATACTGTCTTTGGGTTGGTCCTTCCCAAGTCCTCGACGAAATCTCCACGCCTGATTCCTGCGACAAACGCATCTATCGCTCTCTCGTCAGATATATTTTCTGCCGAGTTTTTGATGATGTTCCACCTTTGGATATATTTTCTCATTGGCTCATCTGGCTTTTGTCGACATGCTCTCAACTCCTCTAACGACGCAGGTTTTTTGCATGTGGACCGGAAGTTCTTGACGAACACATCCTCGAAGCTTTCCCAGCTGTCGATAGATCTTGGAGGAAGTTTCTTTATCCAAGATCGTGCGGCTCCACTTAAATGCACCTGGATGCTTTGCATAGCTGTTGCCCTGGTTCCTCCTGTGAGCTTCACCGTCTCGAGATAATCAACTAGCCAGTCCTCTGGATCCTGAAGGCCGTCGAATTTCTTGAAGTTGTCAGGTAACTTGAATCCTGAAGGGACTCGAGTTTTTCGGACTCTCCTCGTGAAGCACGACAAGCCACACATATCCTCGTCGTTAAGCTCTGGGGATTGCCGATGTTCCCTTCTGCTTTGCCGCGCTCTGTCGACCCTTGCTTGTGCTGCCGTGTCTCTTGCTCCACTTGGTCCTTCAGGGGTTGCCGCTGCTGCTGCTGCAGGTCGTGGACTATTTTGCCTTGCTGCTCCTTCGGGAGGCGTTGATACAAACGCTGTCCCCATAGCTCCAACTCCTGCTATCGCCATATTGTATAGTGTTTCCCTTGGATCTCCTGGAGGTGGTTTAGATGTGAGGATAAAAGCATGTGTCGCCATATACCCAGCCTCTGGTGTCTTAGGGATGATGTTTCCTCTTGTATCTATCGACATAAAGGGCATGTCGAGGTTTTGTACCAAGTGCTCTCTTTCTGCTTCGGGTATGTGTTGTAACCTCGATCTTGCTCTGTTCCGAGCCTCCCTGTGGCTATCACCCGAAGTTCTAGATTGTCGACTCAAATCTGCCCTTCTCCTGCTGGATGCAGAAGCTGCCTCCTTTCTTCTGTTTAACTCAGCTGTCTGTTTTTCCAATTCTCTTGCAGCTCGTGCGAGCCTATATTGATATGCTTGCAATTCCTCTGGCGTGGCTGTGGTGGCCATTGGTTCTGAGCCATCCATAGCTCTCGCGGCTCTGTCCCACGCTGCTAGCGGGAGTTGAATTCTGTGTCGCGGCTGTGGCCCGACGTACTTATTGCCCAGGCCTCGTCGCAGATCGGAGGGATCGACGTATGGATTTCCCAGATCGTCGAAAGCCTCAGATGTTTCCTCTTGATCATTATTTGGCTCTTCAATGGCGTAAATCTGATGATATTTTGTATTCAGATCTATGTTGGGTTTGGTGACACCATCGTCGAGATTGATGAAGACCTTGCCCACTGTAATAGATTTGTCGATGAAGCCGTAACTATCGACACTGCTTGAGCCATCGCTTATATATGAGTCCGCAGATGACTCAAACGACATGTCGCTGAAGATCTTGGCGAGTTTCTCTCTTGCCCTGGTGCTGACGTAGCGTGTCGACGAAGTTTCTTCTTCGCCTGATTCGGTTGACGATGTATAGCTTGAAAAATCGGAATCGACCGCCGACGATCCCGACGAAATCGGAATTTCGACACGATACGATCCTTCCTTCTCGACGCGAAAGCGAAACCTTCCGAACGTCATCTCCATAGGCTCCTCCAGATACGCATATGCATCCAAACGGGAGGGTGGGCGAGGAACAAAATCGACAGGACCAGCAGCGATCTGTTTACCTCGATCCATTTCGTTGCTTGCGGTTGATGATGTCGAAGATCTTGAACGTGCCATCGAGATCAGATCCTTACGCCTCTAGTTCCCACAGACGGCGCCAATTGACAAGGTATCAACTTGTCAATGCCTATGGATTGTAGGCTAGGGTTTAGTTAGAAGTAGAGGGCAAGTAGATCTCGAAGGTTTCAGCCGAAAAGTACTCGATGATTATGAAAACTAGGGTTTGTAAACAATGATTCGATGCCTTCCTCGTCCCTCGACTCCCCCTTTATATTGGAGGCGGAGCCGAGGGATTC
The DNA here is from genome assembly GCF_019359855.2 of Lolium perenne. NCBI lineage: Eukaryota > Viridiplantae > Streptophyta > Magnoliopsida > Poales > Poaceae > Lolium > Lolium perenne. The sequence continues at coordinate 69,138,213 of NC_067247.2, forward strand.
GTGTTGTACAAGTTACAGAGTCCGGGATGGTTTCTAACTCATCCCGCAAGATTACAAATAACGCTTCCTATTACAACTCTAGCTTTCCTTAATAATATCTTGGGCTTCCGAATCTTCTTATTCTTCGGGTAGTGGGCCTTCAGTAAACCTCGGGTACTATCTTCGGCAGGCCCATTTGGGATGCCTATGTCACATGTACCGCCTGCTACCCTAGCCCAGCCGGTGTCGCCGGTGGAGCAGCCCACGGGTTGAACGCCGGTGGAGGAGTTGGAGCACCCCAGGGGCTGAACGACGGATGTGGAGGCGGTGGCGGTGCGGGGCCGAGTTCTACAACACATGTTGTAGGGCCTCTTCCTCCGTGATACCAGACGACATGATGTCGATGGCGTACCGGGGCAGCGGCGGATGCACCGGTCGATCCACCTGCGAGACGAGAACGTCGAGTCTCTCGATCTCCTTGTCGGTCATGGTCATCGGGAAGTCGAACTTCCGGCCCTCCGCCATGGCCGCGGAAGCGATGCGCTCGAAACAGGTCGCTGCTAAGCGAGCCCGTGGGAAAAGCGCGAGGACACTATGCACCGGACCGCTGGACCTGGATAGAGAGAAGAGCGCGGATTTGCATACGTGGGCGGTAGTGGGTTGGGCAAATCTCCACGAGGGTAATAAACATGCTCTTTATTGTTTCTAATCGCGGTTACTCTGTTGATCTATCTTCCATTTCTCCCTTACTTTTTTGATTTAATCCTGATAACACAACTAGTACGTACTTGAGACAAAATGAGAGGCCCTATCTATTTGGGGGCACCCCTACCGTATGGGACTGGCGGATATTTTATGGTTTCTTTTGAATGGAATACGGTAGGAAACCTACAGTGATTTTGTTTTTTAAATAATAAGAACCTAAATTTGTGTCCCTTGGGACTTGAACCTGAGTGGCTAGGTTGTACATCCACTTACCTAACCAAGTGAGCTAGGCTCACTTCTTTATATTTTATGATTTGTCACACTTCTTTAAAATGTCTATTATTTGCTACATAATCACTATATATCAGTGACACAGAAAATAACAAATGATAGAAGTGTCCGCACCTTGCAAATCTAATCTTTCTTGTGGCAGTCAATACCACATATATTAGTGAAAAATAGTACATGGTAGAGATACACAAGCTGTCTCCAACGATTACAAAGTAAAGTATAAAAGATACTTGCAAATCTCGAGGTCTTCATTTTTTTCTTCTTCCAGGATAAAATCTTGTACTCTCGTGAAGACAACCAAAGATAGATAACAAACCGTAAACATGTAAATAACAACGAAGATTCTCTCATAATTTTAATTTGACCCGCAATATCAAGGTTGCGTGCAGGCGCGCGATCATTAAAGTAGTCAATCAACATCGGCAAGAGTTCCAACATGCGGTTCGACCGGTGTTAGGGCATGGGGGCCAAGAAGGTGGAGTGAAGGCGAAGGTTGTGGTGAGGAAGAAGAAGACCAAGGGGGTGAGGAAGAAGACCAACGTGGTAGGCCCACCCTTGTCTCCCTTCGGGCGTCGACGTCATGATGGATGCAATCTAAAGGTGTATATGATGCCCCCCATAGGGGGCCTCACAGGCTTTTGGATTTTGGGCCGTTCGATCGAGCTAATGTGGCGCGATCTCGGCCGACCGTTCGTCCAGGGCGCTGAGGCCCTCCCGCAGACCCACTTTTTATCCATGGATCCTGTGAAAGCCCTCCCGGCCCAGTCTCGCGTCGCACGAGTATAAAACTGACAACCCGCGGTGAAAACCCTAACTGGACCCGCACCCCTCCGCGTCTCCTCTTCGTCGTTCTCCTCGCGAGAGGCGGCGGCGTCTCCGCCTCGCTCCTCCGCTTCAGCTCGAGTTCTCCTCCTCAGCCCCCGTCCTAAAATGAGAATCTCACGAAGGAAACCCTAGCCCCCAGGCCTCAATCCCTCCCGTGCTTGTGCTCCCCAATTCCCTCCTCAGGCGGCTCAGTTCCGGCTCCCTGGCCGCCGCCCGCCCTTCTCCTCCTCCCTGCCCGACCCATCTCGCCTCTTCTTCTCCCTCACCAACCCCAAACGACAACCCCCTCTTCCATGTTCTTCCCCTTTCCTCGTCACCCACCTCCTGGTTGTCTCCATGGCTGAAGCTGGGAGAGGAAAAGGGCAGAAGGACACCATGGATGAGGAGGTGGAGCACGATATGAAGGAGCACGCGGGAAGATGGCGACCGGCACAGGGATGCTTGGTATTGGCCAGAAGCACGGTCCCCTGGTGGCGCTGCTGCTGCTGCTCTTCAACCCTCTTACCACATCTCCATCCACCAACTGCCAGGTTCCTCTCTCTTCTTATATGTCTTTGTTTGTGTGGATCCCCTTATTTCTGCAGTAGATAGACATGGTACGAGGCCTTCTTATCACCTGTTAGTTTATTTTTATTTTTGCTTGCTTTGCAGCACAATATGACTCTTCTCAAGAACCGATTTGTCTTCCTAGAGTAGATCGAGATCAACAACATGTAAGGATTCATCCCTCTGTTGGAGTTTGTTTCATTTCTCATGAGTGATGTAAAAATGACGTGATGGTATGTAGATCAAGTCACTTGAATGACATATACAATAATCATGGGGTTTGTCACATTTTGCTAGACTATTTCGATCCCATCACGGCTATTGTGGTGCCTAACATTATCTCCTTGTGGACCAAGGCAGCGGAACAATCCTAGGAGGTCTCTTGCTGACTTAACTTTCATCTGTTTGAGAACGAGGTACAGTTCACCAAGCCCTCTATGGGTTATGCTACTTTTTCATTATACTTGTGTTAATGTGATGCCCAACAAATTGTCATTTTTTACATAGAGGAACGCATGTGCATTAGCACTGTGAAGAAATGAATGTCAGCATAAATGAACAGGTTTACTGAACGAATGTTGGTGTGAAGGCTGATACATGTAACTTCTTTGCTGCAGGACCTCAGAAGTAACGACGGTGTGTTAAGCCGCACTGTAAGTGTCAGTTCAAAGCAGTGAACCTGGGTGCCATGTCAGATTTGGTGAACTTGCATTCTCTTTTGTTCGAATGCATTGCATCTTCGATAGCTGCAAAGCATCAGGTTAGTTTATCGTAGTTATACATTTTGTTCTCTGTTAAAGATGAAGTTTTTTCATACTCCTGAGTTAATTGAGTAGTATACTCATCCATTATTGATTTTACTCTTGGCAGTTACAATACTGAAACTTGATCGTGCCATTTCAGATATGCTTGCTTATGGTTCATATGATGGTAGTTTGACGGTTTGCCAGTTTTCTGACCCACCATTGTTCTTCAAAAATTAATAGGACATTATAAAGATATCACAGGTTAGATTTAGTTATGTGTTGAAATGTATTTTTGTGAATCAACCTTTATTTTGTCACAAACTATTTGACTTCAGGCACTAGGAAAACTGAAATCTACACCTAGGTTACTAAACGGATATGGGTTTGTGTTAGCTAGAAAAGTTCGTAAGACTTGATTTTTTTTGATATTTTATGCTTTTCGCACATGTAAATGGACCGCGATCAACTTAAGTTGCACTTCACTGTCTATGCCTTTAAATTGGTTGATCCAGAATTATATGAAGTTATTGGTAATGGCCTTTCAGTCCACCAATGTTGTTGCATTGGATCTGAGGGTGTAATGATGGTCTGCCCATTCTCTCATTTACTCTCCTTTGATTTTATGTGTGTGATCCGACTTTGAGCTCTGATGGATGTGGGCGATATGCTTGATATTGCTTATGGATATTACCACATGTAAATAAGTAATAATCTATTTGTGAGTCGGGTGGTTAGATAAACCTCTATATTCCAAACTTGAAGTTCTCAGTGAACATAAATATAGTTTTTTGGTTGACGATGATGCATTGTACAAATTTATATTTGAAGTTTCTATTAATGGTCGAAGCACATTTTGAATCTGCTAGACCATTGCAGTGTTCTAACGGAAAGAATTTATATTACAAAATGTAGTTCTTGATTTATATGTGTATATTGTTTCTTAAGACTGAATTTTGTATTTCTATTACAAAATGTAATTCTTTGTACTGAATTATGTATTTTGTTGGGATGTACAAGAGTTGTCTGGTAATGTTTTTTTCCTCTGATTTCTTCCTCCCAACCAATTTTTGTGGGCAACTGGGCACATTATATAAGGTGTTCTATCCTGTAGTTAGAATGTTTCTGCTATTTATCCTTCTAGACTGAACTTACTTAGTTTGTTGATGCAAATTAAATTTAGCATTACAGTAGGCCAGAAAAATAGGCAACTAACCTATGTTTTAGTGCTTATTCATGTGCATCCTTCATAATCGGGTTCTTGAATTAATCTTCTAATCTTTTCTATGTTGTGGCTCTGTTTTGGATTTTCAGGTGCTAAACAATATTTGCCCAGTCTAGGGATGTCGAATGTCCCATTTGGTGGTTACAACTGTTGAAAGATCATGTCTACTACGTGCAAGTGCAGAGAGACAAAACCACAGTAAGTTTCTATTCTCTTTATGTTATTTCCCTAGGATTATTGCTTCTTTTTTTACCCAGGTTTGATGTTTCTCATCTTCTTTATTTATGGTATATCCAACACATATCTATCTGCAAGGCAGTCTTAACCATTGTAAGTGTCTATCCATGTACCAACTATTAACTTGCAAGATTATCTACTATATGCACACAACGAATGTTGATGCAGTATGCCTACTCATGCATGTCCATGTTAGGAGTGGTACACGCCGTCCGAATCGATACATGTGTTTCAGTGGCTACTGCATGCATCATTTCTACACCATTTTTTGTTGATCTATTTGGAATACAGTAGTATCTCCTCTAGAATAATTTATATTGCTGGTTCTTTCTCGGGGCATGCTTAGTACACAGGTAGATTACCGTCACTGCATGATTCAACTGCATTAATCTACTGTGACCTACTCCCAAATTGCTCGTGTTGTTTGTTCTGAGTACTTTGACAGTACTGAAAAATTGCATATTTATCATGCTGCACTTCAAAACATTGGCACATATCTTTTGTCTGCATTTTACTGTCTGTCTGCATCTATGTTTGAATTCAACACCCGCTGGTTTTTTTTCTACCAACAAGATTTGAGTATGATATTTGCAGGAAGCAAGTAAATGCATTGTACAAGTTCTCTTCGTTCAGCTTCGTATGCGCCTTTTTCAGTGGTTCTATACTGCTGGAGATAACTGTTGATTTAAGAGCTTCACTACATTAGTCCTTCGAGCTTTATAAGAACAGGTTAGATCATAGTATACGTCTCATATACTCCTTGCCTACTCCTTATTGTCTATAGGAGAATTTCTATCTTCGCCTAAATATCTAAAAGTAAAGTTGGCTGTGGTGTACTTCTTATATACTCCTTAATTTTAGGGGCATTTTTCTGCAGAAGTGTAGTGTAATGCAGCTGTAAATTGCATGTTTTCTACTGGTCGTGTAGTACCATGCTTCATGCTTGTTGTTCTGTTCTCCTCTGAGCTGTGATGATTCATGTTTGAGTAGCTGAAAAGTGAGGTAATTGTTTAGTGAACAAGCAAAAATTCTTGATGTAGGAGTACTTGATGTACGAGTGTTATAATTTCTCTTTGTAGTTGTTGGAGTAGTGTTGTAGTATTCAGTTATATTGTTATTTACTCCAACAGTACACTGAATTATTCTTGATTTCTGGGAGTAGATGAAGTGAAGTGGAAATTAAGATCTGCTGCATTGTTTGCTTCTTCTTCTTCCTCTAAATTCTGACCTTATTCAGTAGGTGGGCTGAAGTTAATATCAGGAACAACCATTCTTCAGGTGGCATTCCAGCAACGATATTGATAGAGGAGCGAGCATCTTCTTCAGGTGGTAATGCTTGTGGTAGCATCCCTTATTTCCAGCTGGAGAAAAGCTTATCTCATTTGATAGTGTCAACTGTATTTAGCTGGATCATACCATTCTCCGTTGTGTGTGACAGGCGTATTATTCTTTTAGTCGTCTTCAGAAATCTATTTTGTATGAATGCATCTCAATTAAACATGTGCCATTTCTTGGACAAAATCTGCTATATGTGTTGTTCCAGAATATAAAACTATTGGGAGATATTTTAGATTTCGAGTCAAGGCTAACATACTGTACTCCCCTAAACACGCATTAAACATTTCTTTCTAGAATACGCGCATTAAGCAAAATTAACCCACCAATCATATGAGTTCTTGCTTGATTATTCATACAAATCTGGTCACTTGGTGGCAGTACCATCTGATTAGCTCCGGTGTTTGTTTAATTGTCACAATCTACCATCAACCAGAGTTATAGATGGTTTCCTGAGTACATTAAGATGGATTAAAAATCCTTGGCTGGAAAATCAGATGTTTGTGACGTGACATGATGCTTGAATTGAGAATTAGAGATGTTTTTGAGGTGTGACATGATGCCTGAATTCTTCCCATGTCTGTCTGTCCGTGTGATGCAGGGGCGAGGTGGCATTCTGCAGCGACGAGTGCAGTGAGCAGCAGGTCCACCGCACACAGCAAGGTTGCATTCACCCACTCCAGGCATGCTCGCTGTCTCCCTCGAACTCTACAACCTAGGGTCCAGGTGAGTGCTCTTATAATTTCTTGGCATTTTTAGTTCTCTTTCTTGACTGGGTTTTACTTGCTCCCATTGTCAGCCTTACATGTTGGTTTCGAGTAGTTCTATGTTGTTAAAATTACAGGAATAACTTTGTGTGTTATTACGCAAAAGGCTTTATGCACAGGTTCTATTTCTATGTGAACGAAACCATGCTCATAGTCAACCGTCAATAGATAGCGTGTATTGTTCAGGTTTCCACTCCACCTAATCATTCAATTTTTGTAAATTGATAGTGAGCACAGATGCACGCTTGCTGGACATTATTTCTTCCAGGTGTTTTTCCATCTGATGTAGATTACTTCTTCCATGTCCCGATCTATAATGCTGCAGCCTGACTATTATGTTTCTGTATTAGATTTGTTGTCTGAAGATTCAACGGATGACGGCCAGTTTGTGGAAGGTTCAGTAACACAATACAATACTCCTATGTTGTTATGTACCACTAATTAGCTGCTAAACATTGGTTGCTCGTGCTACCGCTATCCTTACGCAAGTACATAGTCATTATTGAGATATATTTTGTGTTTTCTACTAAACTTTAACTAACATAATAGTGCAAGTACTTGTTATGATGATCCCACGTGTTCCTCAAGACTGAGCTCAATTGAGATCCATCATTGCTGCAAGTGGTATTTTACTTGAGCTACAATCTGATGATGCTCCAGCTGCGCAGGTCGTCGGTGCGGGACGACCACCTCGGGCCTGGCACGGTGTGGTTGCCAGGCGCCATGGCATGGCGTGTTCAGCGGTGGCTTGGCAGACATTGCTGTGGTGGTGTGCACCTTGGAGGGTGGCACTCCGTTCGCCGGGTGGTGCGAGCCGACAATTGTGGTTTGCCTTGTGACCTGGCTTGCTGGAGCCCGATCTGGGCCACCACGTACATTGTGCATGCCCCTCTTAGAAATTGGCACTTCATCTTAGAGATCTAATTCCCTCTTATTTACTTGTTCCCAGTTAGTTAAAGAAATAAAGTTTGTGATTTGAAGTATATTAAATGATTGTTGTGATTTGAAAAGCAAGCGTTATGTTGTGAACCGGCAGGTCTATGCTGCTTGCTTATAATAGATTTTCGTACATGATCAATATAGTGATCTACAAAGCTGTGTATTGCTGAGGGACGGGGCGTGTGCCAAGGATCATGTATTTCTTTTGTGATGATGATTGACCAGGTTCTGCAACAGTCCATGTGTGCTACTTATGTGGTGTTGCTTTCTTTTTTTTCCATTCCTTCGTGCTCGATTATTTCTATTCTTTCTAGCAAAGGCCTAACTATTCCTAAAATTTTCTCATTCCTATGAACCTCCAGTTTATGGTTGTGGCTTAGTTACCTAGAAAAGTGCTATCTAATAGGTAGCTATGAACCTATGGCATTATATACTTATGAGAAACAGATTGTGATTTTTGTTAGTCAAATCTTACACACGTATGCATCTGGTTTCAATATACCACACCCAATGCTTAGTCTGTGTTGAACTTCACGAGCTAAGGACTTTGAAATTGGTAATTCAAATTTTCATATATTATCATTTCCCATCTAATTTTAATCATCGTATAAGTTGGTGCGAATTCTACGGGGTCGTGCGCCAAGGCGCACATCTAAATCTAGTACATGTTAGATGGGGGCACTCAACGGATGAATCCAATATGCCGACAAGCTCAGCATGCACCGCGCATTGTGCGCAGTATGGGCGTGGCCCAGGCTAGCAATTTTTCTTTTCTTTTCTTTGTTTCTATTTTCATTCCTATTTCATTTATTATTATCTATTTTTTCTTTCCTATTTATTTTCAAAATTCAAAACAAATTTAGATTCAAAAATATTTAAATTTTAAAAATGTTTAGATTAAAAAGTTATTCAAAATTTGAATTTTGTGAGTGTTCCTAAAAAATCAAAATTGTAAAATGTTCATATTAAAAAAAAGGTGCAGATTTGAAACTTCTCAATTTCAAAAAATGTTAAAATTTGAAAATAAATTTTGAGTTTTAAAATGTTTAATTTGGAATATACATTTTTTAAAAAAATAAAAATAAAAATGTCCATATTTTAGGAAATATTCAAATTTTCAAAAAATATCAAATTTTGGAAAACACAAAAAAGAATAGAAGCAACAAGAAAGAAAAACAAAAAAAAGAAGGAAAAAAGGACACTGGCTGGCCCAGCATACACGCCCGGGGTTTGCGGTGGGTCGTATACACTGACTAGGTCAGCATATAGGACCCTTGGTGGAGAGGTGCATCTCAAATTTTTTTCTTTGTTTCTCCATGAGATATTCTTTGCATGGAGAAAGTAATCCATGTGATGGAGAGTGAAAATGGCTAGAATTGTCCCATTTTTGAAACTTCAACATAAAATGAACCAAATTTGTAAAAAAATTCACATTCCACCGCAAGAGGGGCTTGGAGAGGATTAGGAACTGAAAAGAGATGTGACTAAGCACCACCGAAACTGGATCAGACGACGGTGGTATCGATCGAGCTAGTTTATCCACCGCCTTTTTGACCGATGCCTTCGTGCATGTGCAATAATGCTAGCTCCACCACATGCAGCAAAGACATCCGCGCGCGCTGCCGCTCGGGTCAAACACTCGCGAACGTGACGAGCTAGGTGCTGCGCAATGCATGGAGCACCATTATTTTTTTAGTACGAGTACTCAGTATTTCTATTCGATCAAGCAAACAAACAAACACTTGGTGACAAGGTTATGTTATTGCTCCATTTGCTCGATCCACCTGGTGATGCCACACCTTTACAACCTCTCCACTACTGTCCAGTCGTCCGTGCCATCATCGGATTGTGGTGGTCAGTACGATTGTGCTTCAAGTCATGCATGCACACACGCATTTATTTAAATTCCTCACTTAAAAGATCTTTATGGGACAAACTAATACTCCCTCAGTCTTAAAATGTAAGGCGTCTAATGATTAGTCAAAAGTCAATGTTTTTTAAATTTTACCAAGTTATACACAAAAAATATGAATATTTACAATACTGAATTAACATGAATAGATTCACCATAAAGTATATTTTCTTAATATGTCCATTCGATATTGTAGATGTAAATATATTGTTCTAAATATTTAGTCAAAGTTAGTAAAATTTGACTTTTTATCAATCCTTAGACGCCTTACATTTTGGAACGGAGGGAGTAGTAGTTTAATGGTTTTGCTAAATCTTAATCGAGCTTAATTTTTAGACCTCGTGAGTTGCCTCACGATATGTGTTCGTCGTGAGTTGCAACTAACCAAAAGTGCTCCAGATCGTTGGATTGTCATTCTCACTACTCATTAGGTTGCAACATAGATTGCAGCTAAGAAAATAGTCTGAACCGTTAGATTGATTCGTGATTCGAGCCAGTTATAAGTTGCAACGTAAGATGCAAAATTTTCGATGCTGTCACCTGACTGAAAATAAGTCACTCTTAGCTAAGTTTCATGGGAAATGATATGCTTGATTTTGGATAAAACATTGTTCTCAAGAATTTTGCAGGCGATAAAAATCTCTGTTCCGCAAGACGGAAATAAATCGCACGACGCTCTTCTATTACTAGCAGAAGTAGTTGTGGAATTTTCCACATGTTTTGAGAGTAACAAGCCAAACAGTGAACTGGTGGTTGGTTTAAAAACAGTGTTTATCTTTTTCTACATCACGGGCGCACATGCTTTTGACGAGTTCTTAAAAGGGCAAAATCCGCTGGGACAAATCATGGGGAATCGACCATCGAAGCAACTAGCCGACCTCTGGTCTGCCATGACGTGGAGAGCGAAATTGCAATCCATCGGGAGACTCTTGCCCGTCGAGGTACTCGTCCCGAGCTGCCTGGGAGTGCACAGCTCAATTTGACACGGCTCAATCGGCCACATTGTGAGTGTCGTCAGTCACGCGAAGGAGTGCACAGTGCGCACGCGGTCAGTCAGTCGTGGCCGCACCTGGATCCCTCTTTCTTCGATGGCTGATTGGATAGCGAATAGTTCCAAGCCCTAGATCGTTCCTTCACTATGGTATGACAGGCATGTAAACTGTACGCGCAGGGCAGACATTAGTCTCCAGGGTTCCGAGCGGGTCTGTTTTTATGTATCCTGACGCCTTCCGGTCCCAACATTGGCCGCTTTATTTAAGGTCAAATAGCTCACAGTAAACGTAGGATCAACAAGGAGGGGTCACCTAGCTGGACTTTGAGAATTGGGTTCTAGCATATGGATACTACCAAGCATAATATCAAATAAGTAGAGAAGAAAGGAAGACCGTCGGTGTATATAAAGAAGAAGATAATTAAGAGGCTAGAGCAAGGCCAACAACCAGTGCGATAGAAATCACAGAGAAATCTAGTGACACCATGAATTTATAAATGAATGTGGATTTGTTGTGGGGCTATACCACCGACCTCATGCCGAGGATTCAATAAAACATCTAGACTGATATAAAAAAAGCTTGACAGGCAGATCCATTGGATTTCAGCCGTTTCACCATGTCAATTTGACGGTCAAGATCGATCCAATGTTGAATAGCAAACGTGTAAGGCTGCCTAATTCCTTACGCTAATTGAGCCCCCGTAACCTCCTCTTTTCCCACAACCACGATCCACGGTCCACTTCCTTCCTGGAATAATGCCGATGTGGATTTTTTGTGGGGCTATACCACCCCGTCTACATGCCGCCGGATCCCATAAAACATATTACTCATGTGTGCAGCCTGGCGCCCCTTGAATGCTGCATCGTCTGGCCGATTGCTCGAGTTATTTCCCATGGCCTCTATGTTTTGTGTATTCCATGTCTCCATGACCGCTTCCTACTACCCAGTTAATTACTGCCTCCATTCCAAGGCTTAAGCCTTTTTTTTTTGAAAAAATCAAAGCAAGTAAAGTTTGACCAATTTTTTAGAATAATCTATCAGTAAATATGATATTTTGTAGATAGCACATAAAAATATATTTCATTATCTATCTAATAATATTAATTTTGTATTTCACATGTTAATGATTTTTGTATCTATCAATAAATATGCGACCACAACACATATTTAAATATGTCTTCAATCTTCATTGAAAAACTAGACGTGAGCAATATTTGACGACCCAATTGACTTCAATTCAGCACGAATGAATTATAAGAGGCGTGGAAGTACCTATGCATATACATGGTTAGATTTTTTAAAAAGAAACTGTCCTCTTGTATGAGAAAATTAGTCCGTTGGTCCATCATCTCACTTATCTTCTTCTTGTTTTCTTTTTACTCAAAGTCGTACATGGTGAATACATACATATTCATCAAGAAAAAAAGTTTCTCAATTCTATCACCATGTCGCATTGTAGTTATGATTCTTTAAACGAGTCCACAACTCCATATACAATTCTCCATATACAATTGTTTGTTTGGGGCGTTTGGAATGAATGAAATGGCCGCACCAAGATCTTTCGGAAGCATGCAAATTAATGGACCTTAAAACTTGTTACAGAAATTCAAGAATTCGCAAACCCTACAACGATTTCTTCAGCATGATATGACAGGAAATTGTACGCAGACTCGCAGAGGGCACATGGTAGTCTCGACGGTTCGCCACGGGTCTGTTTTCATGTATCCTGACACCTTCCAATCCCAACATTGGCTGTGTTATTTAAAGTCAAATAGCTTATAGTACTAAGTCAGAGCAAACATAGGATCAACAAGGAAGGGGCACTTATCTGGAACTTAGAGAATTGAGTTCTAGCATGTAAATACTATCAAGCATAGTAGCAAGTAAGTAGAAAAGAAAGGAAAGTCGGTGTATATAAAGAGGAAGATAATTAAGAGGCTAGAGCACGGCCCAACAATCAGTGCGATAAAAATCACACACTAGAAATGCAGGGACATCATGAATTTATAAATGAGTGTGGATGTGTTGTCGCTCGGGGGCAAAGGAAGGTCGATGTATATAGTAGCATATTGTCCGTGCTTCGCTATGGAACCACATTAACTAATTCAATGCATGACTTTTTAAAAGGATGACCAAATATTTGTGTCGGTGCAACTGCTCTATTAAAGTTGCACCAGAATGCATGATAATTTTTTAGAAGTGTAATGTGGTTAAAAACAAATAACACTGAAGCAATTATTTCAAAAATTCTTTGGCGCTTATTTTCTTTCAGAAGAAGTTTTTTTTTGAAACGAGGCAAAAGACTTTCCATTTTCATTAATAAAGTAAAAGTACAGAAATTGGCCAGTTTATTAGCGGGAAACCGGCCGAAAACCGAAACAAGTGCCTCGGCGACCGTCATGGAGCACGACCGCTGCGGGGACACAGAGCCACCCTGGCAACCCACACAAGATACACAGGCCACCGAAGCGAGAAGTCGTCGCGGTTGACCTTCAACGTCATCGCCATCACTCTTCAGCGACTCCGGCTTCACCAAAGAACCAACCACCAAGACCTCGCCGAAGTGGCACCGTGTAGCTCAAGCCGGCCAACGCCAAACAAGCGGCTCCTCGTGAAGCAACATGCATCTCTGAATCTGATGACGAGCTCTAAAGAGGATAAGATCATCTCTAGCAGAGCCCGTAAAAACGAGAACTGAAAAAGTGGAGTTCCGTTCACCGAACTCGCGTATTCGGATCGTAAAATGGCTAGACAGAACAGAGCCCGTAAACCAAAACAGTAATTCTGTTTTACAGTTTTTGTTTACGGGCTCTGTTTTGCGCCAGCAGCTTTCGAACCAGTAAAAACATGGTTTATGATTTTTTTTTGCATATGATCAAACAAACGAAACAAAAAATGCAAACAATTCATGCATAGTTCATACTGCAGACATCAAATGACACAATCAAAGCAAACAGACATCAAATGACACAATCAAAGCAAACAGTTCATAGTTCCCCATCTCCACTCATCGCCGGTATCAAACCGAGGTTGGCCCGTCGTCAGCACCATCGCCACCACCTCCTGGAGTCACATCGCCACCACTAGTTGCCTCTTGATGAGCTAGTCTTCTTCTTGCCGTGATCTCTGCCGAGGCCTCCTTCCACCACTCCAGTTGTTGCTCATTCATGTCCTTGGTGTTCATCATCATGATCTCCCTCTCTTCGGCCAAAAGTTGCTTCATTGCTTTGGCCTTCTTCACATTGATCCTCATGTCCTCCAACTTGGCCTTGTTCCTTGCTTCCTCTCGGCTGGCTTCAAGCTTTGCAAGGCTCACCTCCTTCTTCGTCTCGATGATGACAAGCTTGGTCTCCAAAGTCTTGGACGCTATCACCTCCTTCGACTTCATCATTTGACCAAACTTGTCCCTCAACAATGCAGCCTCCCCCTCGAGGCTGAGCCTTTCCTTCGCCTTCTTGTTCCCCTTCGGCTTGTCAGCGTTTCGGCCCTCCTTCTCGTCCTCGATGTCGTCGAGCGCAACCATTGCAGCTTTCTTCGGTGCTACTTCTTCATCCCTCAATTTCCACTTGGGGAGGTGCTGAAGCACATCAAAGCAATGATGCATGGTGAAGCTCTTGTGCTTGCTGACGGTCATGTCTCTGTACCTCGCATCGGCAATGCGGTCCTACATTTGCAAAAGAAACCAAGAAATCGTCAATATGTCACCAAAGCTAAACTACAATTATACAAACCAAATATGCACTCACATATTCGTCGACAGTTGCACCGCTAGGAGGATTGGGTCATCGTAGCTCAAATGAAGACTCCCGACGAATCATAGTAGCTCCGACTCCACAACAAGTGAAGCACAAGACGAAGAAGCTCAGACGCGCACCGAAGCCAACGTCTTGACGCTACCAGACCATCGCTCAACACCGCCATCGTTGCCACACAAGCTACCACACGGACCTCACACATCGCCGACCATCCGCCGTGATGCCGTACAAGTCCAGCCTCAGGAAAGCACGCTAGGGAAACAAAGTCTTCAAGACGACGCCCCCAAGAGGGAAGCGACGTGGATCGACGCCGTCGTCCGGCCCTACGCAGCGTGGCCTAGGGTTTCAACCAAAAACTATGCCCCGGGAGCGGAGGAGGTCGAGCGCTCCATGACGGGCCCCAACTCCCCAAGAGGATAGCGACATCCGCAGCTGCCGCACCGTCAACTTTCGCTCGGAGCAGCCGAACCTCCGTACTCCCACGTTATCGAACGGAGATGAGGGAGACCCACAACGCCGCCAGCCTACGAACCACTGGTCCAAGCACCTCCCGCGCGGCGATTATGCCACACCACGTAGGACCATCAACCTCACCGCCGGCAGGAGCCAACGGGCCAGATCTTTCAGAACCAGATTATTTTCAAGAATAGTGTTTAATCTTTTGTCGTATCACGGGCACACATGTCTTTGACGAGTTTTACATGAAAAAATCCACTGGGACAAAATCATGGTGAATCGGCCATCGAAGCAACTAGCCGACCTCTAGTATGCCATGACGTCGAGTGCAAAACTGCAAATCCACTAGGAGATACCTGCCCGGTGAGAACTAAAATTAAGTTGGTTCCCGCGCCGTGAGTGCTCAATTGGCCACTTCCCGAGCGCCGTTAGTCACGCGAACCGGTCTTCCAGATCGAACGAGTGCGCACGCGGTCAGTTGGTCGTGGCCGCGCATCTTCCCTGCACCGGTCGCCGCCATCCTATCCGCAAATTCCGTATGTATAGTAGTACTTTGACCCGATACGAGCCGGTTCACCAGGCCCGGTTTTGCTCTCCATAATCCCAATTGACCTTACCTTTTCTTTTCCATGGATCCAATTGACTTTACTTTGGCACGAGCGAATTATACTGTTATCTTCCCGTTGTTTAGTTTCTCAATTCTATAACACGCAAAAAAAAAAATCTCAGTTCTATATCACCATGCCGCACGTACCATTCTCATTCTTTATTTTTTCTAAGAATACATCATGGAAAGATGTATAATCATATAGAAGGGTGTTAAAGAAGTCACAGTTGTGCTGTGGGCAGCTTCCCACACAAGCCTACTCTCCATGCTGTCATGGTAAAGAAAAACAAAGAACATGCCACGGAAGAGCTTGGCTAGCCGCCACCTATCGAACTCCCCTCGCATTTTGTCCCTAATGGTGAATTGCGATGCCACCGCGCCGTTGAAGACCACGTCGTTCCGGTGCATAAAACTTTGTGGCTGGGTCAAACTCCGTGTGAAAGCCATGCAACGGCTATGGTCGGTGCTGATGGCGACGACAGCTTCGGGCCTCGTATTTATTCTTGTGTGCGTTATTCTAGAGTGTCCCGGCCGACGCAAGTGTTTTCAAATTGTCCCGGTGAAAACCAAAGCTCCATCTAGAATAGGCTGGTGATGGACACATCACTACCTTGTTGGAGGAGTTGCCTTGGAGATCTTGGGCCTTACCACCTTGTGGTTCGACGGGTTCACGGCGGGTTGGCCAATGGCTCCGTGGTTTACGTTAGTGGACACTGGGCTGGCGGTCATATGGGTCTTGGTCGTGGCCTCACATGGAGCTTGGGTGGCAACTTAGCAACAATCTATGTGGGCTACGAGTTTGTCGACCTGACTAGTTTGTCTTTGGCTAATGCAGGGGTCAAGCTTGGGTGGCGACTTGAAAATCTAGTCTTTTGTGTATCCCTTTGATTAGGTTTTCAAAAAAAATGATACAATAATCATGGGAAGGCTAATTAGGACCGAGTTTATTAGAACTAGCTTATCCCCATATGAGAGAAGTTTACCAGTCCAACTTGTGAGTTCTCTCACGAAACGATCTTGTGCCGGCTTCCATCCCCCATTGTTTGATCTTCTAAAATGAATGGATATGCCCAATAATGTAATAGGGAATTATCCCCCTCTAAAATATGTCTCCCAGGTATAAACTCTGCTTGTGTTGGTCTAACTTCTAAATATGCAACCTTTGTTACACGATCAGTGCTAAATTTTGAAAAAAAATTGAAGCTTACATTCAGCAAGAAAATTGGTCTCTACTGCTGATCTGAGCATCATTTTCCATTTAAGGAAGTAAGATGATAGTACCACAATTAACTTTAAACAGAGCCCCCCTTGTTGGAAATTTTCAAACAACTTCATGAGGCCATGTTCAATATTCCCCAAAAAAATTATAAAAACTTCGTAGGGGTCTCATCTAGGCCCGACGTCTTATTTTTCTCCACGTGCATACTAGCTTCGTGCACCTCGTTTTCTACAAAGGGAGTTGTGAGGATACTATTTCCCTCATCCGACAATGAAGGAACATCAGCAAATTCGTTTTCCACCAAAGAAAAGCTTCTTTGGACCTGTGCCCCAAATTAATAGTCGCTTCCAGAAAGCTCCCATGTAATTCTTTAAATTTTCTTGGACTATAATTGTATCCTAGTTGTACTCGAAGCGAAAGATCTTATTTCTAATATATTTATAATTGGTAATTAGCTGAAAGTATTTTGCATTCTTTCGCTCCTTCAATGTGTTTCACCTTAGCTCGTCGAGCTCATTTAGTTTTTTCGGAGCATCTTCAGTCGCGTTCCCCGAAACGTCCCCTAAAGTTTTTTAGGGCGCGCTTGACATTTTATCGTTCCCAGTCGTGCGCCCCAAAGGCTCTTTGCGCCCGGTGATGCCCTATACGATGTCCAGTGTCCCGAGCCCATTCCCGCTCCACAGGGAACACTACGGGGACACCGGCCAAAGCGAGAAGCGAGGCGGGGAGTTGCGGGCCGACACATCATTGACACACAAACTGAAAGATCGAGATGTCGCCTAGAGGGGGGGGGGTGAATAGGCAATTACAAACTCTTGCGGATTTGTCTTGTAAGAATGCGGAATTAAACTAACGTTTAGTTTACAAGCACAAACCCTAAATATGCTAAGCTCAACTAAGTATAACAATGGCAACTAGAGCTAAGCAAGATAGGCACAAGATATATGTAGCACAAGGCTAAGCAAGATAGGCATAAGATATATGTAGCACAAGTGATAGCAAGATATATATATATATATACTTCAAGCACGATGGCTATCACAAGGAAAGAGAGCTCGGGTATAGAGATAACCGAGACACGCGGAGACGAGGATGTATTCCCGTGTTCCCTTGCTTTGCAACAAGGTACGTCACGTTTGGAGGAGTGGAGGTCCCACGAAGGATTCCCCGCGCCACGAAGGCTCACCCTATTCTCCGAACCACACCCACGAAGGATAATGGCCCTTTCCTTATGGTTAGCTTTTCCTCCGCTCCGGAGATGGCAAGCTCCACAACCACTTCACAAGCTCCACGAAGGAGAAGCCCGGGCCTCTTCACAATCTTCTTGAAGAGATCACCGGAGCATCAATCACCAAGCCATCTAGGAGGTCACCCTCCAAGAGTAACAAGCTCACGGTCTCTCACTCGAACAAATCGTGGTGGAGAGCTCAACACTATGCAATGATGCAAAGCAAGAACACCGGTGGTGTTCAAATCCTTCACACTCAAATCCCACCAAAGCAACAAATGCTAGGATGAGATTGGAGAGGAAGAACAAGGGGGAAAGTCAACAAAAGACTCCAAGATCTAGATCCCAAGAGATTCCCTCACTTAGAGAAGAAACGGTTTGGTGGAAGTGTAGATCTAGATCTCCTCTCTCAAATCCTCAAATATGAGCAAGATTGATTGGAGGAATCAAGGGAGAGAGAGAGTTCTTCAAATAGCAACAATGGAGGTGAGAGAGAGTGAAGAACTTATTGTCTAAAGGTGGAAGAAGACCTATTTATAGTCCAAGAAGAGAAATAACCGTTGGGGGAAAAACCAAGAGAAAAACGCATTAAAAAGGAAGAAAAACGGGCAGAACGGAGCCCCCGGCGGCCCGGCCGGCTGACCGGACCAGCAACGGACAGGCCGGTCTGCGCAGGCCGGCCCAGCCGGAGCGATGACCGGGCGGGGCGCATGGGCCGCGTGGAGGCGCCAGGCCCAGGCGGGCGAGCTGGCGCGTGGACCGCGCGTGGGCGGCGCGTAAGGCTAGGGGCGCTCGGTCGGAGCAGGCCCCGGTCGGGCGGGGAGGTGGCCGGGCGGCCCGGTAGCAGCCGGCGCCTGGGCCGGAGTGGGGCGGCGGCCCGGTTATGGTCCTGGTCGGACCGGAGGGCTGGCTGGGCTGCCCGGCTGTTGGGCCGGTGGCCGCCCGGTCGACCGGGTGGGCCGGCATGCGGTCCGGCAGGCCGGGCGGCAACCGGCCGCCTCCCCCTTTTTTCTTTTTCCTTTTCTTTTCTCTTTTACCTTTTCTTTAATAACTATTGCTCCCGAACTCCGATTAACATGAAACCAATTTTGTTGGAAAGATAACGACGAATACTATCCAATAGAAAGTGCAAACTCAAGAACCTGTAGGAGGGGATTTTATCATGAATATAAAAGGGTAGAACCTTATATCATGAATACCCGGTAAAATCACCCAACCTCGAAAACGCAATAGAAGATGCATGCGAACTCCGTTTTCGATGAACTTGGGCTTGTTGTAAAGCTAGCAACAAGCTCAAGAACCTCACATAGAGAAACACCAAGAAACAATAAGGATATGCAAAGTATGCAAAGGATTGAGCTCCCTAAGACGATGTGATCAAGTTACTCAACCGAAAGCCCCTCTTAATAGTGCGGCTATCTATCCTATAATCCGGTCTCCCAACATCCACCTTGAGACCGGTAAAAGGAAAACCTAGCAATGCCATACCTTTGCCTTGCGCATCCCGCTCGATCTTGATGATAACTCTTCAAGCTTCACTCAAGCCGGAATGCCTCATTTGATCATCGTCGCTTCGTGAAGACTCACAAATGCTCCCCCATACACCATGATGGGAAAGCTCTATTGATGCACATCTTCACATGTCCATCATCACCAAATGGACGGCAAGCTTCAAGTATGTGATCCACTCAAGATGCTCAACTTGAACTTGCCCAACTCAACCTTGTATCTTCTCATACTCACTTAAGATAGAGCATGGCTAATATTGAGTTCCACATAAGAACTCCATCTTCATTTCTTCTTCTTGATCATATCACATATATATCTTCATACCGATGATCTTGATGCCAATACACAAGGTATACCTTTATCTTCATGGCATCCATACTTGAATCCAACACATGGAGAGCAAGTAGATCCTATGGAATATTCCTTCATATAAACTCAATGAAAACATTAGTCCATAGGGGTTGTCATTGATTACCAAAACCACACATAGGGGCAATATACCCTTACAATCTCCCCCATTTTGGTAATTGATGACAACCACAATAAGAGGGTTTATATAATGAATATTAGTGACAAGTACGCAACTTATCCGAGAATAAGTTGTATACAAGAGGTTGTATTTGATATGGTCAAGTAACACAAAGCTACTAGCCCATATCAAAACCGGCTCTACTCACACAACTACAACAAATGCAATGGATGTGAGTAGAACCAATATATATAGAGGAAACTCCCCCACAATGTATGCACGTGTGATGAACATGAATTCATTGCATATATTGTCAAGATTAACCTTTGGGATAGTTTCCACTATATATATACAACCATGCAAGACATATAAATATGGAATGCATGAGAGGCAAAACACTTAAGCACAAACCAAACTTAAGTATAAAACCATTCCCTTAAACCCTCTAAACTTCTCCCCCATTGGCATCGATTGTCAAAATGGGTGAAAAATTTAGAAGGCCAATATAATGTGAGTTCCTCCCCAAAGTGTGCACTTCACATAATTTGAGTGAAATCAAGTGCACATATCCAATGATGAATACTTGAAGGAAGTCAAACTATATTGAGGATCAAAGATTGCATAAAGATAACATGGTGAAGTGAGCTTCAACAAATAAAGCAAGCAATCAAAGATCCAATTGGACAAACAAAGATATCATGATAAGAGAAATATAGTGCTCTAAAAATAAGAAAGCTCCCCAAGGTTCGTGCACAATTTATCATGTTTGCATTTGAATACAATATGCACAAACATGGAATCCTCACTCCCTATATATCATTTAGAACACAACTAGGATAAAGAGAGTATGCTTATCAAGAACAACTTTAATCCAACAATTACGAGATATGAGTGCATGAAGAGAATAAATAAACCAATCACTCATAAGTTTTCTTTACCAACCCACTAAAAACAAAAGGGGTAAAAGATGGTCGGCAAAGATCAAGAATATCAAGGTGATGGATTAACACTCTTATGTATATAAGTTTCTAAAGTGGACAAAGTGATCCATAAAGAAACATGCACACACAAGAGGTTAACAAAATAGATAAAAACAAGATATCCAATATGAAGTCATAAAATATACCAAAGGATGTTTGCTTAAGAAGCATATATAGCCTATGGCTCCAATTTTCACTTATGGTATATATGAATGAACTTCAACTAAGTTAAACCTCAAAAACATTACAACTAACAATAAAGGAAGTAGGGCTAGTTGGAGTGTTTTGAGAAAGGCAACAAGTATCACAAATACGGATTTATTTCACAAATTCATCAATATTGCACACAAGAGCTCTTTGAGGAATTGATACGCAATAAATTGCTAGAGGGCATATTTGTGATAGGTGAATCATAAAATATGATATATATATATAACCTATCATATGCATCTTCTCAAATTACTCAAATGTTCAATAAGAAGTTTTACTTTAAATGGGTTTTTCAAGAACCGCAATATTTTCGAAATAAATAATTTCATGCCAAGATACAACCTACAAGAGGTTGGATGCTATATGAGAGTGCATGAATAAGATACTTGTTACCGAGATGGCAATGGCTTGATGTAGTAGATAAGAGTTCATCGATCATCCTAGCTTGACTCCAATCCTCATATGGTGACAACACCTTCCTTATAGATGAGACAAGCCTCCATTGCATCTCCAATGTACCTAAAACATCATTCAAGTACATCTTGGTCCCCAAACTTATTGGGTCCAACATGGTTAGACTAACCACAATATATAGGACACACTCCATATAAACATGTGCATATTTAGATGAAGTTTGAATTTCATGCACATCTTAGCCATTTAGGATTTGATGGAGTATATCCTACATAATGGATCAAAAGAAGGCAAGCATACTACAAGTATAAACAAATTACATATAAGCATGCACCAAAACCTTTAACAATCCAAGAAGGATATACTTTGGACAAAACACCAAAAGAATTAGATAAGGCATAGAGGTGCCACAAAACAAATTTGTTGTCCAAGTTATATCTAAGAAGCAAATCACAAAAGATTTGTTCAACAAAGTTCAACAAGTGAACTAAGAAGAAACCATTGAGCATAGAGGATGAAATAAAGCAAACATGCTCAAAGATTTATCTCATTCAAGCTAATAAAATATGCAAGAAGGAATGAGATAGCAAACTCCCAAAAGAGCAAGGTTCGAACAAATAAACCAAACCCTCACTTTTCACAATGGCACAATGTACCGTAAGGAAAAGGTATGTATTCCAAAATAAACACTTGATATGAATCAAGAGGATTTATCAAAAGATTTTTCAAAGGGACAAGGAAGACATATGGGAACAATAAAGATTTCTTGGAAATAAAATAAGGAAGTAAGAAGCAATCCAAGGTGAAGATGATCCATGAATTCAACCACATACAAGGTTATCAATTGTCAAAGACAATGAGTATATTGGAAATAATTTCCGGTGGTGAAATTATAATGATAGTAAGGATCAACTTCACAATAAAAGGCATAGGATAAGTATATCGAATTAAGCACTATGCACGGATTAAGATTCTTGATAGCTTCAACTAGTCAAACAATCACGCACGGCAATGATTAGAATAACTTGAAGCAAACGGTGTCCCAAATAAGATATAGAGATATGTATTTGAGGAAAAACCGTACCAAGAATTTCTTAATCAAACAAGAGTCCATAAGATGAGCCAATAAAAGCTTTTTAATAGAAGTGGAGCTTGTTTGAGCAAACATGCCACCTAGGAACAAGAATAATTAAGAGCATCAACTCTAAGTGGCATAACCTCATATGTTCACATTTTCTAGGCTTGTGATATGTACAAAACATATTACTCCCCCATAATGTGATAAAACATTTCTTCTAAATAAGAGGCAACTAAAATTCAACTAGAGATGATTAATGGATATTTAGAATTTGAATTTCTCATGAGTATGGAACACCACATAGTGACTAGATAATCTTGCAATATCAATACTAAGTGGTGGTACCCATGTACACACATTTTAAAGAAAGAGAGATGCACAAAGCATATCACTCCCCCAAAATGGGATGTTCCATTAATCACTTCAAGAGAGCCAAATAAGATATCATCAAGATGCATTAGGCTCAAGGCAATACACAAGTATATGGTGAGTCAAACAAACATACTTGAATACACAAATAAGCAAGTAAGACACAACACATACATACACATATTTGGTACAAAACCAAACATGCAAAGGGGCAAGTAACTTACAATAAATATGATGAGTTGAAGTATAAGTTACCGCAAAAGAGGAACATTGGATATAAGATATAGATGATAATCCATATGACTTGGCTTGGTCAAAATATAATATATGAAGATCCCTTAATTCTTCATGAAGTAGCCAAGTCTCCAATGACCTCCTCATGTACCTATTGATCAAGTTTGAGATTGTTGGTCCCCAACCAAGTTGGGTCCTAGGAGGTTAGTCACAATAGGCTTGGCAACCCAAATGGTTCTTTTCTTGAAACCACTTTGAGTTCCAACAAACTTGGCAAACACATTGCCATCCTTATCCTTCCCTAGAGAATAATCATTATCAACAATTATAGGGTTAGATAAGGTACCACCTAAGCAAGAAGAAGCAAAGTGCCCCTTCTCACGGCATAAGTAGCAAGTGTTCCCCTTTCTCTTCTTTATTGATTTCTTCTCTTGGGGAACAATATCTTGATTCTTCTTGGGAAGTGGCCTATCTTCAACTTGAGGTCGAGCATGAGCTTGACCTTTACCTTGTGGCCGTTTCCTTGTTGTTTCTCACTCAAGTGCTTCTTCTTCTTCTTCAATGGGCATGATCTAACATGATGCCCTTCAACCTTGCACTTGAAACAAACCAACTTGGCCGAATCCTTGACTTTGTCTTGGCCCTTCTTCTTGTTGCTCTTGCTCTTGGACTTATTCTTGTTATTGGAGTTGAATCCAAGTCCACTCTTGTCATTGGGGGATTGTTGCACACTTAGCATCTTGTCAAGTGCGGATTTCCCTTCATGACGCTTTTCCAAGTCTTTCTTCAAAGAAAGGACTTGGGCCTCGAGCTCTTTTATTTCCTCTACATGGTTAGTAGAAATACAAGTACTAGAGGAAGTAGAAGCTTCATTGTTAGAGCAACAAGGCAAAGTGAGTAATCCAACACAAGGTGTATCACTAGTTTGACTAGATAGATTACAAGGACTAGCACATGAAGATATAGCATTTGTAGTAGAGATTGTGCTAATGTCCATATGAGGCTCACAAGATGTTACCTTAGTGATACTAGCCTCATGAGCTAACTTTAGCCCATCATAGGAAATTAGAAGTTCATCATGAGAGCTTGAGAGCTTTTTATGACTTTCTTCCAATTCCCTATAATTGCTAGTTAGCAACTCAAGTTGAGCCCTTAGCTCAACATTCTCCTTTAAGGTCGATGCTTCACAAGAATTAGAGTTAGTAGCACAAGCATCAACAATAGTTTTCTCATTTTCATGCATATAGGATTCAACTTTTTGTGTAAGCATGAAATTAGCATGTTTCTCATCTTTTAGCTCATGCTTGAGGAGAGTGAATCTCATTTCCTCATTTTCAACATGGGATTCCAACTTCACTATGGTTTCCTTATATTTATTCAAGATATCCATAGAGTATTCGAGATTAGCACGAGCTTCTTTATTACCATGAAGAGAAGCATATATCATTGCCATATTATGCACCAAGGTATTATATTCTTCATCATTATCATCATCATCACTCTCATCATTAGAGGAAGTGTTAGGAGTCAAAGTAGGGGATACCTTTGATCCATTTGCCATAAGGCACATGTGCATATCGGAGAATGAAGATGAAGATATTCTTGAA
The DNA here is from genome assembly GCF_019359855.2 of Lolium perenne. Lineage (NCBI taxonomy): Eukaryota > Viridiplantae > Streptophyta > Magnoliopsida > Poales > Poaceae > Lolium > Lolium perenne. The sequence continues at coordinate 69,162,844 of NC_067247.2, forward strand.
TCCTCATTTGAAATCATGTCTTGATCCATAGAGTGTTCGGTTTCCTCTACAATGTTAGTCAACAAGCAACTAGAGGAAATAGAAACATTTTGATTATGGGAGCAAGACAAGGCAAGCATATCCTCATGAGATCTATGTAAGCAATTTACACATGATATGCAAGGACTATCAACACAAGCATGTAGATTATTTTCAATGCAAGATGTGTTTAAGTCCAAAGAGGAAACATTGCAATGAGATAGAGATGAAGAGTCATCACTATTGAGCACAATATCAACATTGCAATTTCCCTCACCACTCACCATATCATTACCTTGTGTCTTGCAACACGTTGGTGAAGTGGAAGAAGATGATATATCATCACGACCGGAGGTGGAAGCAACTTGGAGCTCTTCATGATGTGAAGGGGAAGAGAGCTCCTCGGAGTCACCACCGACCAATTTAGAAGTGGATCCACCAAACATTTCCTTAAGCTTGATCCACATCTCATGAGACGATTTTCTCTTTATATATATCAAGAACCTACGAAAATCGGGTCTCAAGGAGAATAAAAGCTCATTAGATACTTGAGCTTCAAGATGTAAGTTTTTCTCATCCTCTAAAGATAGATTTTGAGAATCCATCGGAGGAGAAAAACCAACATCTAGAAATTGCTCTATATGTGGACACAAGGTCCGAAGATTACAAAGCAAGCAATTTCGCCACAAAAGATAATTTGTGCCATTAAATACAATTGTGTCATTGTGCACTATACTAGCCGACATCTTTACTCTCAAGGCGGTGAAGCCTTAAACAAGGAGAGACCTTGCTACGATACCAATTGAAAGATCGAGATGTCGCCTAGAGGGGGGGATGAATAGGCAATTACAAACTCTTGCGGATTTGTCTTGTAAGAATGCGGAATTAAACTAACGTTTAGTTTACAAGCACAAACCCTAAATATGCTAAGCTCAACTAAGTATAACAATGGCAACTAGAGCTAAGCAAGATAGGCACAAGATATATGTAGCACAAGGCTAAGCAAGATAGGCATAAGATATATGTAGCACAAGTGATAGCAAGATATATATATATATATACTTCAAGCACGATGGCTATCACAAGGAAAGAGAGCTCGGGTATAGAGATAACCGAGACACGCGGAGACGAGGATGTATTCCCGTGTTCCCTTGCTTTGCAACAAGGTACGTCACGTTTGGAGGAGTGGAGGTCCCACGAAGGATTCCCCGCGCCACGAAGGCTCACCCTATTCTCCGAACCACACCCACGAAGGATAATGGCCCTTTCCTTATGGTTAGCTTTTCCTCCGCTCCGGAGATGGCAAGCTCCACAACCACTTCACAAGCTCCACGAAGGAGAAGCCCGGGCCTCTTCACAATCTTCTTGAAGAGATCACCGGAGCATCAATCACCAAGCCATCTAGGAGGTCACCCTCCAAGAGTAACAAGCTCACGGTCTCTCACTCGAACAAATCGTGGTGGAGAGCTCAACACTATGCAATGATGCAAAGCAAGAACACCGGTGGTGTTCAAATCCTTCACACTCAAATCCCACCAAAGCAACAAATGCTAGGATGAGATTGGAGAGGAAGAACAAGGGGGAAAGTCAACAAAAGACTCCAAGATCTAGATCCCAAGAGATTCCCTCACTTAGAGAAGAAACGGTTTGGTGGAAGTGTAGATCTAGATCTCCTCTCTCAAATCCTCAAATATGAGCAAGATTGATTGGAGGAATCAAGGGAGAGAGAGAGTTCTTCAAATAGCAACAATGGAGGTGAGAGAGAGTGAAGAACTTATTGTCTAAAGGTGGAAGAAGACCTATTTATAGTCCAAGAAGAGAAATAACCGTTGGGGGAAAAACCAAGAGAAAAACGCATTAAAAAGGAAGAAAAACGGGCAGAAACGGAGCCCCAGCCGGCGGCCCAGCCGGCTGACCGGACCAGCAGCCGGACAGGCCGGTCTGCAGGCCGGCCCAGCCGGAGCAGTGACCGGGCGGGGCGCATGGGCCGCGTGGAGGCGCCAGGCCCAGGCGGGGCGAGCTGGCCGCGTGGACCGCGCGTGGGCGGCGCGTAAGGCTAGGGGCGCTCGGTCGGAGCAGGCCGGTCGGGCCGGGGAGGTGGCCGGCGGCCCGGTAGCAGCCGGCGCTGGGCCGGAGTGGGCGGCGGCCCGGTTATGGTCCGGTCGGACCGGAGGGCTGGCTGGGCTGCCCGGCTGTTGGGCCGGTGGCCGCCCGGTCGACCGGGTGGGCCGGCATGCGGTCCGGCAGGCCGGGCGGCAACCGGCCGCCTCCCCCCTTTTTTTCTTTTTCCTTTTCTTTTTCTCTTTTACCTTTTCTTTAATAACTATTGCTCCCGAACTCCGATTAACATGAAACCAATTTTGTTGGAAAGATAACGACGAATACTATCCAATAGAAAGTGCAAACTCAAGAACCTGTAGGAGGGGATTTTATCATGAATATAAAAGGGTAGAACCTTATATCATGAATACCCGGTAAAATCACCCAACCTCGAAAACGCAATAGAAGATGCATGCGAACTCCGTTTTCGATGAACTTGGGCTTGTTGTAAAGCTAGCAACAAGCTCAAGAACCTCACATAGAGAAACACCAAGAAACAATAAGGATATGCAAAGTATGCAAAGGATTGAGCTCCCTAAGACGATGTGATCAAGTTACTCAACCGAAAGCCCCTCTTAATAGTGCGGCTATCTATCCTATAATCCGGTCTCCCAACATCCACCTTGAGACCGGTAAAAGGAAAACCTAGCAATGCCATACCTTTGCCTTGCGCATCCCGCTCGATCTTGATGATAACTCTTCAAGCTTCACTCAAGCCGGAATGCCTCATTTGATCATCGTCGCTTCGTGAAGACTCACAAATGCTCCCCCATACACCATGATGGGAAAGCTCTATTGATGCACATCTTCACATGTCCATCATCACCAAATGGACGGCAAGCTTCAAGTATGTGATCCACTCAAGATGCTCAACTTGAACTTGCCCAACTCAACCTTGTATCTTCTCATACTCACTTAAGATAGAGCATGGCTAATATTGAGTTCCACATAAGAACTCCATCTTCATTTCTTCTTCTTGATCATATCACATATATATCTTCATACCGATGATCTTGATGCCAATACACAAGGTATACCTTTATCTTCATGGCATCCATACTTGAATCCAACACATGGAGAGCAAGTAGATCCTATGGAATATTCCTTCATATAAACTCAATGAAAACATTAGTCCATAGGGGTTGTCATTGATTACCAAAACCACACATAGGGGCAATATACCCTTACACAAACAAGTTTGGGGGGCACGTTTGGAGAACGCGACTGAGCAGCGACACCTCCAAACACGACACGAAGAAATAGTGTTCTCAAACGATAAATCTGCAGCGTGGTTTGAGGGACGCTTTGGGGGACGCAACTGGAGATGCTCTCATCACCCCATAACGCGGAGACTTCCTCTTGAGCATCTCTCATTACGTGAAGCGTCCAAAGGTGTAGTTTCAGCTTTAATATCTAAATTAACAATGACTAGTTGAATGCCAGTGCGTTGCTACGGTTATCTACATATTTTTTTGTAGTTGCACACATCAAGTAGGTTGTTTTCTTTGCCCTATCGCTCCGTTTCCACGACGCATCAAGTTTATTTTCTTGCCACACGAAAATCAAATTCGGCTCATTGGTGCATATGAACCCATTGTCTCAAATGACATTTCAAAATCCAAAATGATTCTGACATTCTATGTCCTCACACAAGTTTCTGGAGAAAAGAACTTTTTTTGTGTCTCGTTTAAAAAAGATAAATTTTGATAGTTCATCTTTCCTCTTAGTTGAACATTTTGTTTTGCTTTTCCACAAGCCACATAAAGTATTATTTTTTCTATAACTTAGTGTACAACCATAGAATGTCCGGATGTACACACACAAAAAATCCACATTTTTACATGTTAATTATTTTTACGAATTTCTCATAATAGGTCCACACGTATCTGGGAGTCAAAACACCACCTCCCTAGCCACACAAGTAGATATGACTTATGTGAAAATTCACTTTTGAAGAAACGATAGCAAATATAGAAACATTGACATTGCACTTTCTTGAAAGTGTATTTCCATAAAACATATAATTGGGCATCGTGCATAGACAGCTATGACCGAAGTATTTCTTTTTCATTAACTAAGATCTACTCCCTATCTATCTTTCAATATTTCAGAACAACGTCACGTTTATTGGTTATGCATAAATTTATATATTCCCCCGGGTGGGTTCAGTTGTGTAATACTTCAATCGTTTTCTATCTTTTCCAACAACATTTTCTCATGGCCCATCTTAGTGCTAGAATTTATAAAGAAATGCAAATAGAAGAAAAAAAAGAACAGTTGAACAATGAGATAGTTTACCAAAAAATCTCAAATTCTCTACATAAAAGAAATAATGATTGACACAACATAACTTATATGTGAAGTTGATTTGATGTCACCGGATCAATGGCTTTTTGATTTATCTTCAAGCTTCATTAAACATAGTTCTATAGGCTCAGGAAGTGATTTGCAAACATGTGAAGCATACATCTATTGTATATGGGCATATGGCTCACCCAAAATTCCAAAAAGCATTTCATATAAAGTCTGGATTCTCTTAATCTCTTCAGACTCATACATAATTGCAAACATGTGAAGCATACATCTATCGTATATGAATGAATCACCCAAAAAAACATATCATATAAAGTCTGGATTCTCTTAATCTATTCAAAATCATCCATAATGCATGAACTCTGGCACCCAATTTCCTTAGCAGAATAAATCTTTGCTCCTAGTCCTCTTCTTTGTGGAGCATCTTGAATACAAAATTGCCAAAAGTCAAATCTCGTCCATCAAGCTCGGGGTTCTCTCATCGCATGGAGGATGATGACTGTCGACCCAACAATGCAGAGAACACAACTTAGAACGCCCACCCACAACTTGTCATTCACCATGAAATGCCCTGGAACAGCTATGCCAAGGAAATTCATCATAGAAGCACGCACACACACATATCGGAAAGAATCAGAACAATCAAATAGAAAACTTTACGCAAAATTAAAAGTCGGCCATGGTACCTGACTGTAATGCTGAGTGAGCCGAGCGGACGGCTGGTGCAAACATGTTAGCCACGAAATTGGCCGTCTCGCCAACAAGCACGTTACAATTTTGCTGAAACATTTTAGTTCAATTCTCATATGATTACGAGGAACAAATGAATTCCAAGACGATCACGGAGCTCTCCGACACCTGCAGTTTTTAGAAGACATGGATGTTCCATCATTAGATACACATACTGAATCGACCGAACTGAGCATAGAGTCAGGTGGGACGCGAGAGACGTGCGTTGACCTGCTCCTTTTTTCTTAACGATGAAGTTACCTCGACTTAGGCGAGGAGCACGCCCTTAAGGTTGGCGGAGAAGAGGTCGCCGCGTGCGTCCTTCACCATGAAGCTCACCACGTGGCGACAAGCAGCCGACACATTTGAGTCGTATCCCTAGGTTTCCCTATGTTTGAATTTGGAGGAGCTCTTCCTTGAACTGCTATCTCCGGTAGGCTAGGGTCGAGTTTGCCTTTAACCATGTGGCACGCAGACAGGAGGGGTGGCCGTGTTGGGGTTCTGAACTTGACGAGGGGAGGTGTCGGGATCCATCCGATAGACATGAAGGGGGAATGTGAAAACTCCCAATCTCGGTCGGCGAGTTGCCGATCCATGCGACAAAGAGGAAAGAGAGGCAGGGACATTACCAGAAAAAATGATGAGAAGATTAATCTCAAACCTTGGAGAACCACGTCAAATGTCTAGAGACTCCTGTGGATGATGATTATCTGCACAACATCAGTATAGTTTTATTAGAACGTCCTTGGACATGGTTATGTTTAAATTACATCTCCTTCTCAGTAATTAAAAGAATAACACGACAAAATTAGATTTGGGTCAGTATCAACCGAAGTAAAATCAGTGAACAAAAAAGCATTTTTTTGTTAACAACCAATCAGAAAGATGAATCAAATACTACATCCGGTCATATTTATCGACACGCGGCATGACATACGTATACGCTATATCTAATCAGTCTAGAGGGAGTAGTTTAGAAGGAAATAACGTACCTTACCTCAAGTGGTACCTGTACGTAGTACTTCTTTGGATGACTTGCCTTGTTTTCTATTCATACCACGGTCCAAGGAATTGCAGAATAGTTCTGCCATATGCATCTCGAGCATCAACAGATGTTACTGATCTTTTCAATCTTTGCTGTTGGTTGGCTCTGCCAAACTCATGTGGCAGCCCACCTCGCCGGAGCTGCGGCTACGCATGTTGCCCTTGGCACTTCGAAAAAGACCTTCTTCGACGGGAGTGTAGACCATGTCATCCTTTGGCCGCCCGCGCCCTTGTTTTTGTACCGACTAAACGTAGTGGTTTCAAGCAATGCATTCACGTAAAAAAAAAATCTGAAATTTGCATCTACAGATTAAAATCATCAAATCAGAAAGCCAACCTGACAAATTCCTACATGAGATCATTATCCAGCGTCCCGGAGCAAGTATGACAAGAGCCAGCGAGGGGTAGACTTGGAGTTGAGCACTTGATCTTCTAGACGTAGAGGAGATTTAGGCTGGGAAGAAGGCGGCAGTGGTTGGAAAGGTCTTGATTGTTTGCCATCTATTAACAATATCAGTGATTGGTGTTTTGCTGTAGACTTTCCATGTATTATTACCGATTGGCGATCCCTAATTAGTTGTGGGGATTCTCTGATCATGACCATTCCTTGATTGTGGCGATTTCTTGTTTACTTCCTTATCAGATGTACGGTGTTGATTATTATTTGTGGATGTATGGACGGCCTGGATGCTCCTGATATTTGACATCAAACATTTTTGATGACGTACCAACTCGAATATAATAGTAAAGATATCGAGAATAATACATGCTACTTTTGTTCCTTGTCCATCCCCTTAGAAAGATGCGGAGGTGGCGTATCTTGTTCTGCCAAACCTCCGTATGAGTATCTCCATGTGGATTGGAAGCCCATTCTTTGACCACCATGTCATAGAAGCCTTCTTGGCATAACCATGATAATTCAAAAGAAAATATAGTCTTAATTTCCGATGAACTTGTTCAACCCAGTCAATAAGTAGCAGTGTGTGATCCAAGCCAGCTTTCCTGTGACCCAAGCCAGCTTTCATGAGAGCCCTCACGCTCGCGAATGGAAAAGTTTACTCCCAAGACACACTAGCCAAAATTCTATCTAGTTTTCCATATATAAGATTTTCTTTTGTGTTGGCCCATGTGAATTGGCTACCAGACAAGGGTAGAACTTTTAAGTCTAGACTCTCGATGATTGCATTAAAAATAAAGGGTCATCTACCATCGACCCGCACGTTTGGGACCTGGCAACGGGCGAGGCTGAAATCATGTGCATTGAACCGTGCTATGCGATTAGCACTTAATATAGCAGCTAGTTAATACATGTGATTTACGTTTCCTATACGAGCCAGATACAGAAAGGAATACTTTGCTGGGTTCCATGCACTGTCAGTACTTACTCATTCGGCATTAATATGTGTCCTTGCAAATTGATGGATGTACATGAGTCAATGCCAATATCGTGTGTACGGGGCACAGGCAGGTGTGGACATAACTCATTTGTTAAGCACAACAGTTTAAGGTTAGCAACATTCCCAAAAATTATGATTTATACTGTTCTAAATTGAACATATTGTGTTAACGATGCAGATAGTCAAAATGTGACACTATAATTTTTTTCTTTGAATTAAATTAGGAGTAGTGTCAACACCCACCATATGAATTTGCAAACAATCTCCATGTATCAGGTCGCCCGGCAAATTAAGTTGGATTACTTCCTTAACTACACATAGTCAAAATGATTAGTTTGAAACACAAATTCTTAAACACACTTTCTTTTATCAATGGTACAGATAGAAAAAAATCCAAATCAAACATATTTTACTAGTGGTGCAAATAGTAAAAAGTTAGTTTGGACTAATCTAAAATGAACATTTTTGTACTAATGGTACAGCTGGTAAAAAATGTGATTTTATACTAGTTCAAATCAAGTATTTTGTACTACCTAGTGGTTCCTGTTATAACAATAGAAGTTGCTGAATTGATTCTCAGCTTTGCACGCGAGGAAAAAAGTTGATCGAAATATCAGGCTGGATTACTGGAAAGGATTACTTGCAAGACAGCATTATGATTAGCACATTACACATGTAAACTAGGGGTTATGATCTGACAGCATTTCTCGAGACGGAAGCATTCGACAAAACTTATAAAATGCGTAATAGACTAATTATAACTTTGAATAGTCAAACTGAGACCAAGTATAGAACATTACACGGGAACATCATGAGAAAGTAAAGGGATTGGAGGGGATGCAGACGGGTATATCCTACTGAGAGGAGAAACAGACTAAACAACTAAAAAAGTTGCAGACAATCTCCATGTACAGGTCGCCCGGCGTTCCCGCTCGCGTTGGTACTTCAGCCACTCCACGGTGTTCCGTGGCCGCACCCGCGTCTGCGGCCGGCGGTCCTCGTGCCAATCACCACAACCGGTCGCCGGCGTTCCCGCGCCCGCGCCCGGTGTTCCCGCTGCCGGCGGTCCTTGAGCCACTCCACGGCGTTCTCGTGGCCGCGGCCGGCGGTCCTCGAGCCAATCACCGCGACCGGTCGCCGGTATTCCCGCGGCCGTGCCCAGTGTTCCCGCTACCGGCGCCCACGAAGACGCCGCCGGGGAGCAAATCCGTCTTCCCCGTGGCCAGCCTCCTCGTGACCAGCCTATCTTCCCCCATCCTCCATGTGGCCGTCCTCTTGGAGCTGCTCCGAATAGAATCACAGGAGAATGACCCACGGGAGGAAGATTTGGGGGGAGAGCAGGACTGCAGGAGGAAGATGGGCTGAGGATTTAATGCGAATATTTTTGTTTTGACAGAAGGATTTAATGTGAATTAATATGATGCATGGATGAGTAGACGAATACACATCATATACCTGCCAGGCTGCCACAAATACATCTGCTGTAAAAAGACGCTGTGCTCTTCCACTGGCTACGTTTTCATCCTCGCCCGTACCCGGGTTCCGTTAGCTATTTTCGCATCTACCATCTAGCATAAAATCCTTGACAGTTATCTTGAGATTGGTATGGCAGGCATGTAAGTTGTATGCACACTGCAGACTAAAGTCTCCATGGCTTCTTCTGACTCTATTTTTGTGTATCCTGATACCTTACAATCCCAACATTGGCTATCTTATTTAAAGTCTAATAGCTCACAGTTCTAACTCATAGCAATCAACAAGGAGGGGGCACATAGCTGGACTTTAGATAATTGGGTTCTAGCCTGTTGATACTATCAAGCATAGCAAGTAAGTAGAGAAGAAAGGAAGGTTGGTATATATATATATGAAGATGAAGACAATTAAGATGCAGAGTACGACCCAACAACCAGTGCGATACAAACACACAAGGAAATGCAATGACATCACGAATTTACAAATATTTGTTAAATTTCCACCAAAAAAACTACAGTTGAGGAGTATTTGACGATAGTTTTGTATCTTGGAACTCAGGATCACGAATTCGATTGCAAAGAAGCACACACATTGTAGTTACATATCACTAATTCTGACCGATATATTACTTAGGAGAAATGAACAGATCAAATATGCAATTACATCAAATTTTCCAGCATGAGCAAAAGTGTGTACATACATAAGGCGACTTTGTAGCCTCGACAATGATATTACTTGTGGAGCTAGCCTCCTCTTTAGCTGCCTCTACCAATAAATCATGTTCAAGTTGGACGCCAATTGTTAATACTCCTATCGATTCTAATTATTTATCGCAGTTTTAGATAAAATGTATGCTCTAAATATTTGTCGCAGTTTTAAATAAAATATAAACTAAAATATGTTTAAATTTATTGAGCATGTGATAAGTATTTATGGCTGGATGGAGTTCTGAACAACAACCCAGCGTTGCTACATGTGTGTATACAAGGTATAATGGAAAGGTGGTCAAGTTCTGAGACGATGATTTTGCTTGTCCTGTCATTTAAGCAACTAGCAAAGATCGGCGCGGCGGCACGCCACGCCAGGCTCACTGATGGAAATTTTGGTGAAAATACATAATACACTATTTAAATTATAATATGTATAATAAGCCGGATTACCTAAAACGAATGGGCTAGCTAGGGCTTCTATGGTGTCAAAATACAGTGGTTTTACCTTTGGTCCATGTAAATTGAGTGGGCCACAATTTATTCATATTTACATACCGTGTCATTGTATTTCTGTTCTTCAAATGAATACTAATGATAAATACATCATCGTATTTCTGTTCTTCAAATGGATACTAACGTATAAATACATCATTCTGCTAGTAGCTTTTATTTCCTTGCGTGTAATTCTTTACTAAATCATGTTCAGGCTAAGAGATTACATGAAATGTTAAATCACACTAAAAGACGACTGGCCAGGCGAGCAGCGACGTGGACCCCGCAGAGAGCAGCCGTTGTCGGGCCCTTTGCTCTCGGTGAATCTGCTGTTGATGGGGCCCGTTGGTACCCTGGAAATGTTCGTGTGCTCTCTTCCTCTAGAAAAAAATGTACCCGTGCTTCTCAACAGAAAAGGAGAAAATACCATGAACCACAACCATTTTGCTTTCGAATTAAGGAACCAAGGTATCCAACTTTCCATTTCACAGTAGAAGATGATAAGAGTAACATAATCCTCTCCAGTTGCATCAAGCCTTCAAACAGAAGGAATAAAAGGTTTTGTCTCACGCCCAATTAGGTGCTCCATGCCTTAAACTTGCACTGATCTTGACAGTCATGTTATGTGATACAAGTCCACTGAATTTCTATTCAATTTGTAGTAGCTTATCCATTGGTTTGACTGGAGATTGGAGGTATGAAAATTTAAGTGTCTGGACTGACTCTGGAGTAAAGATTTGATTTATCAATACAGGTTTGTGCAACTTGTAGAAGAAATTTAAAAGAAAAAAACTAAGTGCAAAATCGTTGCACTGCCAACAAGATAGTGCACGACTAAGACAATCACGTAGACCCCTCGGAATCCAGGATTATACACTAAACAGAGATGAAAAGAAAGTGTTGATGGAACAAAACTAAGGGCCAAAATAAGTATAAAATTAAATGTGCAAAAAAAATTTAACTGGAACGAGCACCGCGGACAGATGACAAACAATAACAAAGTGCCGGTGCATCATACAGTATTACGAGCTCAAACTGGTGTTCATACATGCTTAGCACAAGGATCCAATTCCAACCAAGGTAGAGCAGAGCATGCCTGCTGTAACTAAACCATACAGATACGATAAAATCAGCTAGTAGCACCAATATAGAGATCACTAAATAACATGGAATGCTATTTCCCGGGAAATCGAAGAATGCTGAAGCGCAGACGAATCTCCTTGAACTCCCGATGCAGCAGCCCCTGATAGACCCACATCACACCGCCCAAGTACGGCATATTTCCGAAATCATTGGGGACCGAAGATCCCAACATATGCTTCCTGTGTGACTGCTTGTTCCTGGTTGTGCCCTCAAAGGCAGGATCAGGACCTGATGCCGAGAGGACGGACACGTACACAGGCCTCTGCATCGCTTTCCCCCCTGATGCACACGAGGCCGACGCTATACTGAGCCGGCGAGCTCTTGTCCACGGCCAGGAGAAACACGGCACTATCCTCCTCTGCGACCAACAGGCAGCGGTGTTGCTTGCCCGCTGGCCTGACGAAAGGGTAACTCTTGTCGTAGTTTATCTTTTGCACGGGCCAGGAATTCGGGCCAGACTTCTCCGCGAAGTGGTGCAGGAGCATCATCGGGGAGCCCTTGACGTGACACTCCGAGCAGTAGCAGGGCTCCACCAGCTTGTTTTGCTCCACAGTAGATCTGCAACGCATTTCCACGCACCTCACCACCTGAGTAACTGTGGAGAAAATGCAGTCATGGAAATAGGAAGACATCCTTTCAGAAATAACAAAACTGGTCCGGACTTCGGAACACATTACAGGATAAAAATAGAGATTACTTATATCAATTCTCAGTGAAATTACTCAGCCCACCTTTTTGAAAATCAAATAGAAACCACACCGAGTTGCAGATCCAACCAAAAAAATAGCAGACAGATTCCTTAATCGAGTATTATCCATAATAAATCATAGAAGACTAACTGTAAACAAAAGTAAAGAATAGAAATGATGGACAACTAAACCAGGTCCAGTTACAACAAACTAGGTAAATTATACTGTACTGTCAATTTAAAGATCCATTCACAAAGGAATTAAAACATTGCCCAAATGATTACCAAAAGTTAGAGCATGCGCATACAACGACTTCGGCAAAAGTTTACACGGATATTTGAGAACACATCATCTTTGTCTATACCAGAAAAACAGAAATTTCTAAGATTAGAGTAACAACCAGAATGGTCATTTCATTTCTTCATTTTAAGGATGAATGGGATAACAAGAAGCTATAAAAATGCTGACTGTCACTTACGTTCAGAAGGCCTCTTAGTCTGCTGGATATGCTGAAGATGCATGCTATAGGCTTTCAAGATCCTAGAAATTGCTTCAACCCTCTTATCGAACTCTTCATAAACAACTTCAGCTACGTTAAGTTTCTTAGATGGAAAAGAGTGCCCATGTTGATTGTAGCTCCCTTCTGATTCCACCCAGTTGACAGGCATCTGGATCAACCATGACAGTTACCAAAATTAAAAACATTGTGAACTGTAACTTCAAATCAGGGCAACAATAATTAGAATGATAGAACATATAGTCATATACCTGACCAATTTGAAGTGTGAGCTTCTGTAGAACAGGTGCTTGTTGGAGAAAGAATACTAGTGGATGAAGATCAGACACCACACACCATCCATTAAGTAATAAAGTCTTTAAGTTGCTAAATGTCGAGCAACACATCAAATCCCTTTCGAAAAGAAACTAGGAAAATGGAAATGAAGTAGGAATAGCTCAAGGTTAATGTATGAGCAGGCGTGAGCATACCAAAATATGCAAATTAAGAAATAATTGGGGCACCAATAAATCATTAACCAGAACAATAATTGTAATTTATCTGCATGTCCATTCATGCACCACTGTCGCAAAATAAGGGTTGTTTCAAAACTTTCAGTCTCTAAGGCAATAACTTAGGGCATCTTCAATGGGGCGAAGCAAAACAGACGTCCAAATTATCCGCGCGCGTCCGTTTACGTCGGCCAAAATGGTCGAAACTGACCGCGCGTCCGTTTGCGCTGGGGTCTGCCCCCAGCGGCACGAACACAATTTTTTTTGGGTTCGCATTGTTTCAACATTAAACATAATTTACATAGAGATAAAAGGAAAATATAAAATATAAAAACTAAAAGGCACATGTACCGCCTGCTACCCTAGCCTACTCCTCGTCGTCGTCGAGCACGACGAAGTCCGGTATCTGCCACGGCCAGTTGGCAACTGGCGGAACATACACCGGTGTCGCCGGTGGTGGAGGTGGAGCAGCAGCCCACGGGTTGAACGCCGGTGGAGGAGTTGGAGCACCCCTAGGGCTGAACGACGAATGTGGAGGCGGCGGTGGGTACGGGGCCGAGTTCTACAACGCATGTTGTAGGGCCTCTTCCTCTGTGAGACCAGACGGCATGATGTGGCGTACCGGGGCAGCAGTGGCTGCACCGGTCGATCCACCTGCGAGACGAGAACGCCGAGCCTCTCGATCTCCTCATCGGTCATGGTCGCCGGGACGTCGAACTTCCGGCCCTCCGCCATGGCCATGGAAGCGATGCGCTCGAAACAGGTCGTTGCCAAGCGGGCTCGTGGGAAAAGAGCGAGGACACTATACATCGGGCCGCTGGACCTGGGTAGAGAGAAGAGCGCAGATTTCTAGACGTGGGCGGTAGTGGGTTGGGCAAATCTCCACGAGGGTAATAAATGGGCTCTTTATTGCGTCTAATCGCGGTTACTCTGTTGATTTATCTTCCATTTCTCCCTTACTTTCTTGATTTAATCCTGATAACACAACTAGTACTTGAGACAAAATGAGAGGCCCTATCTATTTGGGGGCACCCCTACCGTATGGGACTGGTGGGATATTTTAAGATTCGCCACACTTCTTTAAAGTGTCTATTATTTGCCACATAATCACTGTCAGTGACACATAAAATGACAAATGATAGAAGTGTCCTGTAAACAGTCGCGCCTTGCAAACCTAATCTTTGTTCTGGCAGTCAATACCACATATATTAGTGAAAAATAGTACATAGTAGAGATACACGAGCTATCTCCAACGATTACAAAGTAAAGTATAAAATATACTTGCAAATCCTCGAGGTTTTCATTTTTTTTCTTCTTCCAGGATAAAATCTTGTACTCTTGTGAAAAAAGCCAAAGATAGATAACAATCCGTAAATATGTAAATACCAAAGAAGGTTCTCTCATAATTTTAATTTGACCCGCAATATCAAGGTTGCGTGCAGACGCGCAATCATTAAAGTAGTCAATCAACATCGGCAAGAGTTCCAACATGCGGTTCTACCGGTGTTAGGGCACGGGGGCCAACAAGGTGGAGTGAAGGCGAAGGTTGTGGTGAGGAAGAAGAAGACCAAGGGGGTGAGGAAGAAGACACAGACGTGGCAGGCCCACCCTTGTCTCCCTTCAGGCGTCGACGTCATGATGGATGCAATACACGTTAGATAGGGGTACTCAACGGGTGAATCCAATATGCCAACAAGCTCAGCGTGCACCGCGCATTGTGCGCTATGGGCGCGGCCCAGGCTAGCAATTTTTCTTTTCTTTTCTATGTTTGTATTTCATTCCTATTTCCTTTTTTCTTATCTATTTTTTCTTTTCTATTTATTTTTAAAATTCAAAACAAATTTAGATTCAAAAAATATTTAAATTTTAAAAATGTTTAGATTCAAAAGTTATTCAAATTTTGAATTTTGTGAGTGTTTCTAAAAAATCAAAATTGTAAAATGTTCATATTCAAAAAAATGTGCATATTTGAAACTTCTCAATTACAAAAAAATGCTAAAATTTAAAATTAAATTTTAATTTAAAAAATGTTTATTTTGGAATATATATTTTTAAAAATCAAAATTAAAAAGTCCATATTTTAGGAAATATTCAAATTTTCAAAAAAAAATCAAATTTAGAAAAACACAAAAAAATAGAAGCAACAAGAAAGAAAAACAAAAAAAGAAGGAAAAAGGGCACTAGCCCAGCATACACGCCCATGGTTTGCGGCGGGTCGTATACAATGAGTAGGTCAGCATATAGGACCCTTGGTGGAGAGGTGCATCTCATTTTTTTCTTTATGTCTCCATGAGATATTCTTTGCATGGAGAAAGATCCATGTGATGGAGAGTGAACATAGCTACAATTTTCCCATTTTTTGAAACTTCAACATAAAATGAACCAAATTTGTAGAAAAATCATATTCCAACTTCTTGCACATTACATGGTGCCATGGGTAGGGCGCCATGTTTGCATGATGTCGTGATTTGTTGCAATTCCGTGCCATGCAAGACCATGTCGTTCTACCCATGGGGCCATGCAAAGAAGTTAAATAATAAAATTTTACTGGTTTATTTTGTTCGGAAGTTTTAGGGTAGAATCAATTCTATCCATTTTCCCATCATATAACTATTCTTTGTAAGATGACGGTATTTGTGATATAAAATGGCCACATGTTACGGCTCATCGACAGAAGACTGTAGAGCAGAGTTAGACAAAAAAAAAAAAGAGGAAAGGTAAGACAAATAAATACATGCAAGAGGGGCCTGGAGAGGATTAGGAACTGAAACGAGATGTGACTAAGCACCACCGAAACTGGATCAGACGACGGTGGTATCGATCGAGCTAGTTTATCCACCGCCTTTTTGACCGATGCCTTCGTGCATGTGCAATAATGCTCGCTCCACCACATGCAGCAAAGACATCCGCGCGCGCTGCCGCTCGAGTCAAACACTCGCGAACGTGACGAGCTAGGTGCTGCGCAATGCATGGAGCACCATTTTTTTTTAGTACGAGTACTCCGTATTTCTATTCGATCAAGCAAACAAACAAACACTTGGTGACAAGGTTATGTTATTGCTCCATTTGCTCGATCCTCCTGGTGATGCCACAGCTTTACAACCCCTCCACTACTGTCCAGTCGTCCGTGCCATCATCGGATTGTGGTGGTCAGTACGATTGTGCTTCAAGTCATGCATGCACACACGCATTTATTTAAATTTCTCACTTAAAAGATCTTCATGGGACAAACTAATAGTATTTTAATGGTTTTGCTAAATCTTAATTGAGCTTAATTTTTAGACCTCGTGAGTTGCCTCGCGATGTGTGTTCGTCATGAGTTGCAACTAACCAAAAGTGCTCCAGATCGTTGGATTGTCATTCTCACTACTCATTAGGTTGCAACATAGATTGCAGCTAAGAAAATAGCTAGTCCGAACCCGTTAGATTGATTCGTGATTCGAGCCAGTTATAAGTTACAACGTAAGATGCAATTTTTTCGTAAATAAGTCACCTGACTGAAAATAAGTCACTCTTAGCTAAGTTTCATGGGAAATGATATGCTTGATTTTGGATAAAAAATTGTTTTCAAGAATTTTGCAGGCGATAAAAATCTCTGTTCCGCAAGACGGAAATAAATCGCACGACGCTCTTCTATTACTAGCAGAAGTTGTTGTGGAATTTTCCACATGTTTTGAGAGTAACAAGCCAATCGGTGAACTGGTGGTTGGTTTTACAGAAAAGGCAATCACTTGGCCTGCTTTATAAAGAAAACACAATATATTGGGATCACCCGTTATTACAGACACACACACCACCAAACAACCAGCCACAAAAAACTGGTGGTTGGTTTAAAAACATTGTTTATCTTTTTCTGCATCACGGGCGCACATGCTTTTGACGAGTTTTTAAAAGGGCAAAATCCGCTGGGACAAAATCATGGGGAATCGACCATCGAAGCAATTAGCCGACCTCTGGTCTGCCATGACGTGGAGAGTGAAATTGCAATCCATTGGGAGACTCTTGCCCGTCGAGGTACTCGTCCCGAGCTGCTTGGGAGTGCACAGCTCAATTTGACACGGCTCATCAATCGGCGACATTGCGAGTGTCGTCAGTCACGCAGGAGTGCCCAGTGCGCACGCGGTCAGTCAGTCGTGGCCGCACCTGGATCCCTCAGTATGGTATGACAGGCATGTAAACTGTACGCGCAGGGCAGACACTAGTCTCCAGGGTTCTGAGCGGGTCTGTTTTTATGTATCCTGACGCCTTCCAATCCCAGCATTGGCCGCCTTATTTAAGGTCAAATAGCTCACAGTAAACGTAGGATCAACAAGGAGGGGCCACCTAGCTGGACTTTGAGAATTGGGTTATAGCATATGGATACTACCAAGCATAGTAGCAAATAAGTAGAGAAGAAAGGAAGGTCGTCGGTGTATATAAAGAAGAAGATAATTAAGAGGCTAGACCAAGGCCCAACAACCAGTGCGATAGAAATCACAGAGAAACCTAGTGACACCATGAATTTATAAATGAATGTGGATTTGTTGTGGGGCTATACCACCCCGCCTCATG
The DNA here is from genome assembly GCF_019359855.2 of Lolium perenne. NCBI lineage: Eukaryota > Viridiplantae > Streptophyta > Magnoliopsida > Poales > Poaceae > Lolium > Lolium perenne. The sequence goes on from NC_067247.2 coordinate 69,180,511, forward strand.
GTGTCGGATTCAATAAAACACATTAGGCCCTGTTCGGCGGTGGTGTTCTTTTGAGTTTTGGAGTGTATTAACCCCCAGGATTGTGGTGAAACCACTTGCTTCACCCAAAACACTCCATCCAGCCCCAATCCCATTCCACGTCAATCCCCTTGCCGAGTTATACTGTTCAGCATGCAAGGATAATACACTTGTTTTCTCTTCAATAAAAATATAATTTTTATACAGGACTTTCAGCCACGGTAAGTGCATACTTCTTGTTGATGCATTACACTAACTCACAAGCCAGATCGGATCAGTATAAAACCAGAGGCTGCTGGCCAATAATACACACTTCACAATCAATTGTTAGTATAGGACCAGATCTTAAGTTTACTAAAACCTGACTGCTGGCGTTAAAAGAAGCAGAAGCAGTAATACTCCCTCCGTTGCAAAAAGAACTGCGCATGCTCTATTTAAATTCGGTTTAACGGATAAACCAACACAGATCCTAATCATGACAAAGTACGCTTGATTCAAGATTCAGTATTCCATGATCACCATATGTGATTCAACGTAGCTTTTAAAGATCCAATGTTTAATAGCACCACATGAACAAACACGTTTCAAAATCAACATGCAACAATTCTCATCATCCAAAATACAATAATTTCACAGACATATTACTGATAAATAGAAATTGGTCAGAGGTATTCCAACTCAGTCATACAACCATAATTTCAATGTTTAGTCATGTAACTAGCAATGGATGATAAACAACAAACAGTGCACAACAAGTGCAAATTGCCGATCTCCAAGCCATCACATAGAATGTGAAGTGCCCTGCCAGCAGCCTTGACATTAGCAACCTTATCCTAAAACAAGAACAACATAAGTAGTTGTTAAAACAAAATAACCCATTCATAGTGCACAATTTTAATATGCCTAGAAACAAGAATGACTATCTAGCCATAATAAGTAGAGAATTATGCATATGAAACAGAACAGGGTCCATCCTAAAACATCGTACACAGATCATTAGGCAGTAGTAATGGCCCCACATATTAATAAATGGTTCCAAAAAATACCATGAGACTATGAGAGGTCTGTACAAAAATAAGGCAAGCAATATTGAAGTTAAGAGCAATGTTTCACATGAAGAATAGGATCTGAAGCACATCATATGTCCTTTAGAAAAATAAGACAAGCAATATTCAAGGCGTACCTAGCTGACTTTTAATCCAAGCCAGAGCACTTTCATCTTTCTCCGCAACAGCATTGATGAAAATCTCGCAATTTTTGGCACATTTGAAGATACCATATATAGCATTTGACTTTTATATCCAGTGTGACCCCTTCCAAGTTTCTCAACTCTGTCATGCATCTAGTAGTTGAGAACTCCGGTGTATCCTCCTTGTTTTTTTTCTTTGATGTCAACAAATCTCTTCATGAGACAAACATTGTTTTATTCATGAGACAATTAGGGAGCATAAATTAGATTTTGTTGTTTTTATGGAGACAGGGCGAGCTAATTTTTCAGCGCCGTTTCTTAGGCGTTTATCTGGGGGTTTGGATTACATGTGGTATTGTTTACCCCCCCATGGTCGATCTGGAGGTATTCTAGTTGGGGTTAATGTGGAAACTATCTCTATCCAAAGAGTGGAGACGGGAGATTTTTGTGTCAAACTTTTTGTCAAGTCTAAGTTTGACGGTTTTGAGTGGATCCTTATTGGCGTGTATGGGGCAGCCCAGGATGCACTTAAACCTGAGTTTCTTTCTGAACTTGTCCGAATTTGTGATGTTGAGACTCTACCAATGTTGGTTGGTGGAGATTTTAATATCATTCGCAGACAAGAAGAGAAGAATAATGATAATTTTAAAGCTCATTGGCCGTTTTTGTTTAATGCAATCATAGAAAGTCTAGATCTTAGAGAAATAGAGCTTTCGGGTAGATAGTACACTTGGGCCAGTAGAAGAGAAAATCCCACTTATGAGAAGTTGGATCGCGTTCTAGCTAATGTTGAATGGGAACAAAAATTTCCGCTTGTTTCAGTGCGTGCTCTGACGCGCTCGGGGTCGGATCATACACCTCTTCTCCTCGATTCTGGAGACCCTGCACACCTTGGTAATAAAAATAACTTTTCATTTGAGCTATCTTGGATGCGCCAAGATGGTTTCTTTGATTTAGTAAAGACTGAATGGAATCTTATTCAGTCCGGAAAGAATCCTGTCGAAAGATGGCAAAATAAGATGCGCCACTTGCGACAGTTCTTGAGAGGGTGGGCAAAAAACCTGGCTGGTGCATATAAGAAGGAAAAAGAGAGGCTTATCCTTCTTATAGATGAGCTAGATTTGAAAGCGGAAACGATTCCTCTTAATGATGCCGAGAGGGCAGCAAAGAAAAAAGCGGACGCGGATCTTGCGAAACTACGGCGTGACGAGGAGTCTAAGTGGGCTCAACGTGCCAAAGTTAAGCATATTCAGGAAGGTGGAAATAACACTAAGTATTTTCATCTTATTGCAAATGGAAAACATCGAAAAAAGAAAATTTTTCAGCTTGAGCAAGATGAGGGCACAATAGTAGGTCAGGAGAACCTAAAGGTCTTCATCACCGAATACTACAAGAGGTTATTCGGGGCTCCTGAACCTTGCGATTTTATCTTAAGAGAAGATGTCACGCATGATATTCCACAAATCTCCGATGAGGAAAAAGTCATCCTCACATCGCCCTTTACGGAAGGGGAGGTGTGGGAGGCAATTTCTCAAATGGAACATAATAAAGCACCGGGGCCCGACGGTTTTCCAGCGGAGTTTTATCAAAAGTTTTGGGACGTTATTAAATCAGATTTGATGGCTTTATTCGCTCAGCTTCAGGATGGAGATTTGCCTCTATTCAAGCTGAACTTTGGCGTTATTACTCTTCTCCCCAAAAAAGAGGATGCTAGTAGAATTGAGCAATACAGGCCCATCTGTTTGCTTAATGTTAGTTTCAAATTTTTTACGAAAGTCGGTACTAATAGGGCAATGGTGGTTGCTCATAAGGTCATTTGACCTACGCAATCTGCCTTCATACCTGGGAGAAACATACTCGAAGGGGTAGTCGTTCTCCATGAAACCATCCATGAAATTCATAGGAAAAAAATGGATGGATTTATTTTTAAAATAGATTTCGAAAAGGCGTATGATAAGGTTAAATGGTCTTTTCTTCAACAAGCCTTACGTATGAAGGGTTTCCCGCCAAAGTGGTGTGAATGGGTTGCACGCTTTGTTCAGGGAGGGAGTGTAGGTATTAAAGTCAATGGCGATATTGGACACTATTTTCAAACCTTGAAGGGCCTTCGGCAGGGTGACCCTATGTCACCTATTTTGTTCAATATCGTGGCTGACATGTTGGCCGTTCTCATAGCTAGAGCTAAAGAGGACGGTCAAATCAGAGGGTTGGTACCTCACCTTGTGGAGGGTGGGATATCGGTTCTTCAATACGCGGATGACACTATTTTATTTATGGAACATGACTTAGAAAAATCCATAAACATGAAGTTAAATCTTTCTTTCTTTGAACAATTATCCGGTTTAAAGATAAACTATCATAAGAGCGAAATTTATTGCTTTGGTAAGGCTAAGGAGGTAGAGCATGATTATCGAACAATATTTGGTCGTGAGGTAGGGTCTTTACCTTTTAAATATCTCGGCATACCCATCCATTATCGGAGGTTGCTGAATAAAGAATGGAAGCCTGTCGAGGATCGCTTCGAGAGGAAGCTGGCGTCATGGTTAGGAAAGATGCTTTCCTATGGTGACCGCCTTGTCCTGATTAATTCTGTTCTAACTAGCCTTCCGATGTTCCTTTTATCTTTTTTTGAGATACCCAAAGGGGTAAGAAAAAGATTGGATTTCTATAGGTCTCGCTTTTTCTGGCAAAGTGATGACATAAAAAAGAAATATAGATTAACTAAATGGAACATTATTTGTAGACCGAAAGATCAAGGGGGTCTTGGTATTGAGGTACTCGACATAAAGAATAGATGTTTACTTAGCAAATGGTTATTTAAACTTCTTTCTGAAAAAGGCGTGTGGCGGGAGCTGCTGCAAAAAAAGTACCTACGAGGTAAAACGCTCTCACAAGTGCAAGCCAAACCCGCCGACTCTCCTTTTTGGAAGGGGATTATGGGGGTGAAAGATGAATTCTTTCATCGAGGATCATTTATCGTAGGAGATGGTAACAGTACTCGATTTTGGGAAGATGTTTGGCTAGGTGATACTCCTCTTTCTGAACAATATCCATCTCTATATAATATTACTCGATCTAAGAATGTCTTAGTATCAAACGTTATGTCTTATGCACCTCTGAATATAGGATTTACTCGTGCACTCACACATGATAAATGGGAGACTTGGATTGTTTTAGTCCGTAGACTTATGGATGTATCTCTTAGTAATGAACCGGATAAGTTCAAATGGCGCTTAAACACTTCTGGAATTTTTTCGGTAAAGTCCATGTATGCCGATTTCTTGAATGGGCATACAGTTTTCCTGAAAAAATATATTTGGAGGATAAAGGTACCACTGAAGATTAAGATTTTCATGTGGTTCTTGTATAAGAAGGTGCTATTAACCAAGGATAACCTTGCAAAAAGACGGTGGAATGGGTGTACGGATTGTGTTTTTTGTGGATATAAAGAAACAATTGATCATTTGTTTATTTCCTGTTCGTTCTCTCGTCTTGTTTGGAGGGTGGTTCATTTCACTTTTAATATTCCTCCCCCCGCTAATATTACTAACCTGTTTGGCAATTGGTTAAATGGGATTGGTAAAAAAACTAAGGCGCTCATTCGAGTAGGGGTTTGTGCTTTAGTTTGGGCGATCTGGAATTGCCGTAATGATGTTGTTTTTAACAGGGTTTCAAAACCAAACTTCTTACAGGTTATTCACAGGGCTGCTTCATCAATTCACATGTGGTCCTACCTTCTTCCCACGGAGCAGTGGGAACCTTTGGATACTGGATGCAATCGGCTGATGGCGGTTGTACGGGCTATCTTCAGCCAGGGTGGTTGGCTGCATACTAAACGTATCCATGATGCATAAGCGAGCCATGTTTTTCTTATTTCGTTGGCTGATCTTTATATCAACCCTTGGTGATCCATGAGTTGTAAACCTTGATATTTGATACTCGTGTTGCTATTAATAAGTGAAAAGCCGTGTGCATCGTTTCGATCCAGAGGCTGGGGCTATGCTCCCATTTCTAAAAAAAAAAAAAAATCTCTTCATCACTCCTCCTGAAGCATCTCCACTACTTTGCTTGGACTTCTTAGTTCTTCACTTGGGCTTCTTAGGAATCTTCAGCTTCTCTTTTGCAACACCAACACCACTTTGAATCATCTCTTTCAGAAGTCACAACTTGATCCAAAATTTGCAAATCCTCATCTACAGGAACCGCTTTCTCTAGCTCTCTTTCATCATCATGCTCACCATCATGGCCTATAGTTGTGATTCCCTCCTCACCTCTATCTGATGGCTCGGCCATAGATGTGAAGTTGAGGTTTCCCTCCCCAATTTGACCAATAAAAAATGTGAGTAACCAAACAATTGTCGATCTCCAAGCCATCACAGGTGATTGTCAAGATGATTGAACTTACTTTCATAGAGTGATCCAAGCATGCAAATCATAGAGAGGGAAGTATCCATTTTTCTGAACTTCTTAATTATTTTGCCAAATGACTGCAACAATAAGATAAATGAAGAGATCTCATAAATGAATGTCATCTATAATATCAAAATTGGATAAATTAAGAGATCTCATAAATGAGTTCTGGTACTAGTATTTAACAACTCGTGCACTATGATGTGTCTAGGCTACATCGTCAAGCGATTACTGGAGTTTGGCCAGCAACCTGGTAAATTTAAATAAACTAGGTACTGTGGATGAAATGACGAAACTTGGAGATTTAATTTAGAAAGGATTATATATAAAGTACAATGTCATCAGATGTAGACATATATACAAGATTTGGTGATAATCAAACAATTTACAATTTCTAAGTTATCCCAAAGGTGTTGATCTGCTTGTATCATGCATCATTTCTCATCCCACCCGACGCCACTATGTTTCCTTGCACCCCTCAACATCCAATAGTACTTCTTGAGATCCTTTTTCTTTGTCCTGGATTTGAGATTTTGTGAACTGCACGTGCTTGTGCCGGGAGTTGAAGCTTTTAACCATCATATTCCGTGTTTCGCTGCTCCACCAATTTTGGCCTCTATGGTAAGGATTGTTGTGCTCTTGGAGTAGCCCCACCAGAAACTATCAAGGAGTTAAGAAAGACAACAAATGAGTTTAGAAATAGATTAAACAATCACATATTTATTACTTAATCAGCTACACAATCAACACTCAAGTTAATACGCTAGCTACTACTTCTCTAACTACTACTAGAAACCATGCGCTCAACATGTTTCACAGCTAACCATGATGACTTAACCTTGGACATTCTTTAACTACTACTAGCAACCATGCAACACATCTTTCTCCTTGTTACAGAAATTAACCTTGGATGGTACTAATAAACCATGCTACACATTCGAGTCTCCTTGTACCGAAATTAACCGTGGATGGTACTAATAAACAGGGACCATAGCACAGGCAAGCCACACAAAATATTATCCTAATATCATATATATCACAACTAAACAGAGAAGATATTATGTAGCACAACTAAACAAAGAAGATATTATGTAGCACAACTAAACAGAGAAGATTATTATGCATGGAAATGTAGTAGCCCAAGATTCAGACATCAAACTTATCCAAACATCACTGTATAACACCGACTTGTAAATGCAATGTAATTAGTAAGTACCTTTTGGAAATGGTTTTTTGACCTTATTCAAACTGTACTACAAAGATCCTATCGCATAGAGCGGTGAACCATGTATTCTCATTAAAAATAGCTCATTAGTCTCATAGATATTTGGAATTACATGGAAAACATTACAAATCGTTCATTATTCTCACATATACATTTGGAGTTACATGGAAAACATTACAAATAGTTCATTATTCTCACATATACATCTAAAATTACATGGAAAACATAAATAGTTGGTTGTCACATATACAAATAGCTCATTAGTACCAAAGGTACACTATTATAGCAAACAACTAAGAAAACAACTAGCTACTCTTGCTGTTGTTGGTAATCCAGCCACATTTGTCACACAATTTGGTCCCTTAGGTTGTTTCCCTGGATGTTGCTCTCTAGAAAATTGTTCTCTTGTAGGTTGTGACCATCATTGGGTAGGTTTACATAGGTTCTTGGGTCTATGTTATCCTCCTCCTCATTGTCCAACCATTCTTCATCTCCATCATGCATTTTAATGATGTTGTGGATGATCGCTGCAACTACTGGAATCTTCACTTGATTCTCTAATTGATGAAAGCATGCAACATTGAGAATAGGAAAATGCTTCTTCAATATACCCAAGAGCCTTTCCACATGGTTAATCATGATTGCACGATGAAGATTGAACAACTCCCTATGTTTTTGTGCCCACCAAAGACAATGTCCCCACTCCTTCAAGTGATACCGAACACCTCGGTACAGTGCAAGAAAGAACTGGTTGTTCGCATAACCACCATCTACAAGATAAAATTTTCCCGGTGGTACTTGGAAACCCTTGAGCATGGCACATCTGAAAACTCTCTCGTCGGTGGCAGAACCCTCCCAACCACATGAGATAAATGTTACATTCATGTTGAAGTCGCACGCAAACATTACGTTTTGGCTAAGGGAGCCTTTCCTATTCCTCCATGGTGCTTGACTTTCAGAAGTAAGAGACACGGGCACATGGGACCCATCTATTGCACCTATGCAATTCTACAATGAAATGGAATGGAAGTGACTTTTTATAAATTATAAAGAAGTAGGAAAGAGAAGACATTTTGAAGTTTTAAAATAATATGGTGATACGTGCATTTTGCATCATCATTATTGCTACATATAGAGTTATTTTTCATTGTTATTTGCCTTCATACATTGTTATTTATGCATTTTTAGATGATTTCCGTGAATTTCCTACAAAGTCCCTTCATTGGTACTTAATTCCTGGGAGGTAGAAAACCTCTTTTTTCGTACTTTATTTGTTTCAGGACTTTCTGGATCGCAAAAATTCGAGGGAAAAATACATGATCAGTTTTTTACCCGAAGGAAGGCCGTGAGCGAAAGAAACAAGCGAGAAGGGCCACGAGGTGCAAACAAGCACAGGTGGCGCGTCCCAACTTCCTGGCCGAGCCACCTACAGTCGTTCGCACCTCGGACATCGTTTCGGGCCCCCTTTTATCCTAGACGCTCTGGTTCACCAAAAAACCTAAGCTATATTTTTTCCGAGATTTATTGAGGCGGCGGTGGAGGCGGAAGTCCTCTCCACTAGTAGGAAAACCCTTATAGGCGAAGCTTAGTTCTGTGGCGCACCGTTAAAAATGCGCCACAGAAAATTATTTTGTGGCGCACCAGGCAAGGTGCGCCACAGAAATAGCTTAATTTTGTGGCGCACCATGGAACACTGCGCCACAAAAACTTTGTGGGGCCCACACCCTGTCACGCCCAATCATTGGTTTCACTTTTTCTACGGCGCACTGCACTTGGTGCGCCACAGAAATAACGTTTTCTGTGGCGCACTGGCTTAGGTGCGCCACAAAAATTACGTGTTCTGTGGCGCACTGGCCTCGGTGCGTGATACGTCTCCGACGTATCGATAATTTCTTGTGTTCCATGCCACATTATTGATGATATCTACATGTTTTATGCACACTTGATGTCATATTCGTGCATTTTCTGCAACTAACCTATTAACAAGATGCCGAAGTGCCAGTTGCTGTTTTCTGTTGTTTCTGGTTTCAGAAATCCTAGTAAAGAAATATTCTCGGAATTGGACGAAATCAACGCCCAGGGTCCTATTTTGCCACGAAGCTTCCAGAAGACCGAAGAGGAGACGAAGTGGGGCCACGAGGTGGCCAAACCATAGGGTGGCGCGGCCCAGGCCTTGGCCGCGCCGACCTATAGTGTGGGCCCCTCGTGTGGCCCCCTGACCTGCCCTTCCGCCTACAAATAGCCTCCGTCGCGAAACCCCCAGTACCGAGAGCCACGATACGGAAAACCTTACTGAGGCGCCGCCGCCGCCAATCCCATCTCGGGGGATTCTGGAGATCTCCTCCGGCACCCTGCCGGAGAGGGGATTCATCTCCCGGAGGACTCTTCACCGCCATGGTCGCCTCCGGAGTGATGAGTGAGTAGTTCACCCCTGGACTATGGGTCCATATCAGTAGCTAGATGGTTGTCTTCTCCTCATTGTGCTTCATTGTTGGATCTTGTGAGCTGCCTAACATGATCAAGATCATCTATCTGTAATACTATATGTTGTGTTTGTCGGGATCCGATGGATAGAGAATACTATGTTATGTTAATTATCAAGTTATTACCTATGTGTTGTTTATGATCTTGCATGCTCTCCGTTATTAGTAGAGGCTCTGGCCAAGTTTTTGCTCTTAACTCCAAGAGGGAGTATTTATGCTCGATAGTGGGTTCATGCCTCCATTGAATCTGGGACAGTGACAGAAAGTTCTAAGGTTGTGGATGTGCTGTTGCTACTAGGGATAAAACATTGATGCTATGTCTAAGGATGTAGTTATTGATTACATTACGCACCATACTTAATGCAATTGTCTGTTGTTTTGCAACTTAATACTGGAAGGGGTTCGGATGATAACCTGAAGGTGGACTTTTTAGGCATAGATGAATGCTGGATAGCGGTCTATGTACTTTGTCGTAATGCCCAATTAAATCTCACTATATTTATCATGACATGTATGTGCATTGTTATGCCCTCTCTATTTGTCAATTGCCCGACTGTAATTTGTTCACCCAACATGCTTTTATCTTATGGGAGAGACACCTCTAGTGAACTGTGGACCCCGGTCCTATTCTTTACATCGCATACAATCTACTGCAATACTTGTTTTACTGTTTTCTTGCAAACAATCATCTTCCACACAATACGGTTAATCCTTTGTTACAGCAAGCCGGTGAGATTGACAACCTCACTGTTTCGTTGGGGCAAAGTACTTTGGTTGTGTTGTGCAGGTTCCACGTTGGCGCCGGAATCTCTGGTGTTGCGCCGCACTACATCCCGCCGCCATCAACCTTCAACGTGCTTCTTGACTCCTACTGGTTCGATTAAACCTTGGTTTCTTACTGAGGGAAACTTGCCGCTGTGCGCATCACACCTTCCTCTTGGGGTTCCCAACGGATGTGTCAACTACACGCATCAAGCAAATTTCTGGCGCCGTTGCCGGGGAGATCAAGACACGCTGCAAGGGGAGTCTCCACTTCCCAATCTCTTTACTTTGTTTTTGTCTTGCTTTATTTTATTTATTACTTTGTTTGCTGCATTATATCAAAACACAAAAAATTAGTTGCTAGCTTTACTTTATTTACTGCCTTGTTCTCTATATCAAAAACACAAAAAAATTAGTTACTTGCATTTACTTTATCTAGTTTGCTTTATTTACTGTTGCTAAAATGAATACTCCTGAAAACACTAAGTTGTGTGATTTCACAACCACAAATAATAATGATTTCTTATGCACACCTATTGCTCCACCTGCTACTACAGCAGAATTCTTTGAAATTAAACCTGCTTTACTGAATCTTGTTATGCGAGAGCAATTTTCTGGTGTTAGTTCTGATGATGCTGCTGCCCATCTCAATAATTTTGTTGAACTATGTGAGATGCAAAAATATAAAGATGTAGATGGTGACATTATAAAATTAAAATTGTTTCCTTTCTCATTAAGAGGAAGAGCTAAAGATTGGTTGCTATCTCTGCCTAAGAATAGTATTGATTCCTGGACTAAATGCAAGGATGCTTTTATTGGTAGATATTATCCCCCTGCTAAAATTATATCTTTGAGAAGTAGCATAATGAATTTTAAACAATTAGATACTGAACATGTTGCACAAGCATGGAAAGAATGAAATCTTTGGTTAAAAATTGCCCAACACATGGACTGACTACTTGGATGATCATCCAAACCTTCTATGCAGGACTAAATTTTTCTTCGCTGAATTTATTGGATTCAGCTGCTGGAGGTACCTTTATGTCCATCACTTTGGGGGCAGCTACAAAGCTTCTTGATAATATGATGATTAATTACTCTGAATGGCACACGGAAAGAGCTCCACAAGGTAAGAAGGTAAATTCTGTTGAAGAATCCTCTTCCTTGAATGATAAGATTGATGCTATTATGTCTATGCTTGTGAATGATAGGACTAATGTTGATCCTAATAATGTTCTGTTAGCTTCATTGGTTGCCCAAGAAGAACATGTTGATGTAAACTTCATTAAAAATAATAATTTCAACAACAATGCTTATCGGAACAATTCTAGTAATAACTATAGGCCATATCCTTATAATAATGGTAACGGTTATGCTAATTCTTATGGGAATTCTTACAATAATAATAGGAACACACCCCCTGGACTTGAAGCTATGCTTAAAGAATTTATTAGTACATAAACTGCCTTTAACAAATCTGTTGAGGAAAAACTCAATAAAATTGATATTCTCGCTTCTAAGGTTGATAGTCTTGCCTCTGATGTTGATCTTTTGAAATCGAAAGTTATGCCTAATAGGGATATTGAAAATAAAATTGTTACTACAGCAAATGCCATCCAAGTTAGAATTAATGAGAATATAAGATTAATGGCTGAATTGCGTGCTAGGTGGGATAGAGAAGAAAATGAAAAACTAGCTAAAGAGAAAAATGTAGCTAAAGTTTGGACTATTACCACCACAAGTAATGTTGATTCCTCACATGTTGCTGCACCTCCTACTATCAATGGTAAAATAATTGGTGTTGGTAATGTTTCTACTCCTAGTGCAAAGCGTACAAAACTGCCTGAAATTGCTAAAACTGCTGAAATTGCTTGTGATAAAACTGCTGAAATTTTTTCCAACCTTGGGGATGATGATCCCATTGCTGTAGCTCATAATGATTTAGATTTTGATGATTGCCACATCTCTGAAGTTATAAAGTTCTTACAAAAACTTGCTAAGAGTCCCAATGCTAGCGCTGTAAACTTGGCTTTCACAAAACATATTACAAATGCTCTCATAAAAGCTAGAGAAGAGAAACTAAAACTTGAAACTTCTATTCCTAGAAAGCTAGAGGATGGTTGGGAACCCATCATTAAAATGAGGGTTGATGATTTTGATTGTAATGCTTTATGTGATCTTGGTGCAAGTATTTCTGTTATGCCTAAGAAAGTCTATGATATGCTTGACTTGCCACCATTGAAAAATTGTTATTTGGATGTTAATCTCGCTGATAATGCTAAAAAGAAACCTTTGGGGAGAGTTGATAATGTTCATATTATGGTTAACAATAACCTTGTCCCCGTTGATTTTGTTGTCTTGGATATTGAATGCAATGCATCCTGCCCCATTATATTGGGAAGACCTTTTCTTCGAACCATTGGTGCTACTATTGATATGAAGGAAGGTAATATTAAATATCAATTTCTTCTCAAGAAAGGTATGGAACACTTCCCTAGAAAGAGAATGAAGTTACCTTATGATTCTATTATTAGAACAAATTATGATGTTGATGCTTCGTCGCTTGATGTTACTTGATTTACACTTTCTGCGCCTAGCTGAAAGGCGTTAAAGAAAAGCGCTTATGGGAGACAACCCATGTTTTTACTACAGTATTTTTGTTTTATATTTGAGTCTTGGAAGTTGTTTAATACTGTAGCAACCTCTCCTTATCATAGTTTTGTGTTTTGTTGTGCCAAGTAAAGTCTTTGATAGTAAAGTTCATACTAGATTTGGATTACTGCGCAGTTTCTGATTTCTTTGCTGTCACGAATTTCGACCTGCCTCCCTGTAGGTAGCTCAGAAAATTAAGCCAATTTTTGTGCGTGATCCTCAGATATGTACGCAACTTTCATTCAATTTGGGCATTTTCATTTGAGCAAGTCTGGTGCCTCAATAAAATCCATCTTTACGGACTGTTCTGTTTTGACAGATTCTGCCTTTTATTTCGCATTGCCTCTTTTGCTATGTTGGATGAATTTCTTTGATCCATTAATGTCCAGTAGCTTTATGCAATGTCCAGAAGTGTTAAAAATGATTGTGTCACCTCTGAACATGTTAATTTTTATTGTCCACTAACCCTCTAATGAGTTGTTTCGAGTTTGGTGTGGAGGAAGTTTTCAAGGATCAAGAGAGGAGTATGATGCAATATGATCAAGGAGAGTGAAAGCTCTAAGCTTGGGGATGCCCCGGTGGTTCACCCCTGCATATTCTAAGAAGACTCAAGCATCTAAGCTTGGGGATGCCCAAGGCATCCCCTTCTTCATCGACAACATTATCAGGTTCCTCCCCTGAAACTATATTTTTATTCCGTCACATCTTATGTGCTTTGCTTGGAGCGTCGGTTTGTTTTTGTTTTTGTTTTTGTTTGAATAAATGGATCCTAGCATTCACTGTATGGGAGAGAGACACGCTCTGCTGTAGCATATGGACAAGTATGTCCTTAGGCTTTACTCATAGTATTCATGGCGAAGTTTCTTCTTCGTTGAATTGTTATATGGTTGGAATTGGAAAATGCTACATGTAGTAATTCTAAAATGTCTTGAATAATTTGATACTTGGCAATTGTTGTGCTCATGTTTAAGCTCTTGCATCATATACTTTGCACCCATTAATGAAGAAACACCTAGAGCTTGCTAATTTGGTTTGCATATTTGGTTTCTCTAAAGTCTAGATAATTTCTAGTATTGAGTTTTGAACAACAAGGAAGACGGTGTAGATTCTTATAATGTTTACAATATGTCTTTTATGTGAGTTTTGCTGCACCGCTTCATCCTTGTGTTTGTTTCAAATAACCTTGCTAGCCTAAACCTTGTATCGAGAGGGAATACTTCTCATGCATCCAAAATCCTTGAGCCAACCACTATGCCATTTGTGTCCACCATACCTACCTACTACATGGTATTTCTCCGCCATTCCAAAGTAAATTTCTTGAGTGCTACCTTTAAAATTCCATCATTCACCTTTGCAATATATAGCTCATGGGACAAATAGCTTAAAAACTATTGTGGTATTGAATATGTACTTATGCACTTTATCTCTTATTAAGTTGCTTGTTGTGCGATAACCATGTTTGCGGGACGCCATCAACTATTCTTTGTTGAATATCATGTGAGTTGCTATGCATGTCCGTCTTGTCTGAAGTAAGAGAGATCTACCACCTTAATGGTTGGAGCATACATATTGTTAGAGAAGAACATTGGGCCGCTAACTAAAGCCATGATTCATGGTGGAAGTTTCAGTTTTGGACATATATCCTCAATCTCATATGAGAATAATAATTGTTGCCACATGCTTATGCATTAAAGAGGAGTCCATTATCTGTTGTCCATGTTGTCCCGGTATGGATGTCTAAGTTGAGAATAATCAAAAGCGAGAAATCCAAAATGCGAGCTTTCTCCTTAGACCTTTGTACAGGCGGCATGGAGGTACCCCATTGTGACACTTGGTTAAAACATGTGTATTGCGATGATCCGGTAGTCCAAGCTAATTAGGACAAGGTGCGGGCACTATTAGTATACTATGCATGAGGCTTGCAACTTGTAAGATATAATTTACATAACTCATATGCTTTATTACTACCGTTGACAAAATTGTTTCATGTTTTCAAAATAAAAGCTCTAGCACAAATATAGCAATCGATGCTTTCCTCTTTGAAGGACCATTCTTTTTACTTTTATGTTGAGTCAGTTCACCTATCTCTCTCCACCTCAAGAAGCAAACACTTGTGTGAACTGTGCATTGATTCCTACATACTTGCATATTGCACTTATTATATTACTCTATGTTGACAATTATCCATGAGATATACATGTTACAAGTTGAGAGCAACCGCTGAAACTTAATCTTCCTTTGTGTTGCTTCAATACCTTTACTTTGATTTATTGCTTTATGAGTTAACTCTTATGCAAGACTTATTGATGCTTGTCTTGAAGTACTATTCATGAAAAGTCTTTGCTTTATGATTCACTTGTTTACTCATGTCATTACCATTGTTTTGATCGCTGCATTCATTACATATGTTTACAAATAGTATGATCAAGGTTATGATGGCATATCACTCCAGAAATTATCTTTGTTATCATTTTACCTGCTCGGGACGAGCAGAACAAAGCTTGGGGATGCTGATACGTCTCCGACGTATCGATAATTTCTTGTGTTCCATGCCACATTATTGATGATATCTACATGTTTTATGCACACTTTATGTCATATTCGTGCATTTTCTGGAACTAACCTATTAACAAGATGTCGAAGTGCCAGTTGCTATTTTCTGCTGTTTTTGGTTTCAGAAATCCTAGTAAAGAAATATTCTCGGAATTGGACGAAATCAATGCCCAGTGTCCTATTTTGCCACGAAGCTTCCAGAAGACCGAAGAGGAGACGAAGTGGGGCCACGAGGTGGCCAAACCATAGGGCGGCGCGGCCCAGGCCTTGGCCGCGCCGACCTATAGTGTGGGCCCCTCGTGTGGCCCCCTGACCTGCCCTTCCGCCTACAAATAGCCTCCGTCGCGAAACCCCCAGTACCGAGAGCCACGATACGGAAAACCTTACTGAGGCGCCGCCGCCGCCAATCCCATCTCGGGGGATTCTGGAGATCTCCTCCGGCACCCTGCCGGAGAGGGGATTCATCTCCCGGAGGACTCTTCACCGCCATGGTCGCCTCCGGAGTGATGAGTGAGTAGTTCACCCCTAGACTATGGGTCCATAGCAGTAGCTAGATGGTTGTCTTCTCCTCATTGTGCTTCATTGTTGGATCTTGTGAGCTGCCTAACATGATCAAGATCATCTATCTGTAATACTATATGTTGTGTTTGTCGGGATCCGATGGATAGAGAATACTATGTTATGTTAATTATCAAGTTATTACCTATGTGTTGTTTATGATCTTGCATGCTCTCCGTTATTAGTAGAGGCTCTGGCCAAGTTTTTGCTCTTAACTCCAAGAGGGAGTATTTATGCTCGATAGTGGGTTCATGCCTCCATTGAATGCAGGACGATGTGAGAAAGTTCTAAGGTTGTGGATGTGCTGTTGCTACTAGGGATAAAACATTGATGCTATGTCTAAGGATGTAGTTATTGATTACATTACGCACCATACTTAATGCAATTGTCTGTTGTTTTGCAACTTAATACTGGAAGGGGTTCGGATGATAACCTGAAGGTGGACTTTTTAGGCATAGATGCATGCTGGATAGCGGTCTATGTACTTTGTCGTAATGCCCAATTAAATCTCACTATATTTATCATGACATGTATGTGCATTGTTATGCCCTCTCTATTTGTCAATTGCCCGACTGTAATTTGTTCACCCAACATGCTTTTATCTTATGGGAGAGACACCTCTAGTGAACTGTGGACCCCGGTCCTATTCTTTACATCGCATACAATCTACTGCAATACTTGTTTTACTGTTTTCTTGCAAACAATCATCTTCCACACAATACGGTTAATCCTTTGTTACAGCAAGCCGGTGAGATTGACAACCTCACTGTTTCGTTGGGGCAAAGTACTTTGGTTGTGTTGTGCAGGTTCCACGTTGGCGCCGGAATCTCTGGTATTGCGCCGCACTACATCCCGCCGCCATCAACCTTCAACGTGCTTCTTGACTCCTACTGGTTCGATTAAACCTTGGTTTCTTACTGAGGGAAACTTGCCGCTGTGCGCATCACACCTTCCTCTTGGGGTTCCCAACGGACGTGTCAACTACACGCATCAGTGCGCCACAGAAATAACGTGTCCTATATCATGGCCGTACCCCTCCCTCGCCCGTATACCACTCTCTCCCCCTCTCCCCTCTCCCCGCGCCGCCGCCTTCCATGGCGAGTGCTGCCGTCGCCGCCACCTTCCTCCGCGAGGGCCGCATGCCGCCACGCTCCACCCATCCCCGCCACCAGCAGCACAAGCCGCTGCGGCGTGGAGGAGGAGGGGCCGGTGCGGCGTCAAGGTGGAGGAGCCGCCGCCGCGTCAAGGTGGAGGAGCCGCCGTGACCTCCACCCCTGTCGTCGTCGTCGGTGAGCTCCTCCACAACTGTCGTCGTCGTCGGTGAGCTCCCTCCCCTCCCCTCCCTCTTCCTCTCCCGCGCGAGCACAAAGTGCTCGATGAAATGCTGCTGTGATTTTCTGCTGCTGTTGTGCTCGATGAAATGCTGTTGTGCTCCCCTTTTCTTATTCTGTATAACTTGGCTAATTACATGGATTGAATTATGATCCCATTGATGCCATTTATCTGGTATGTGCACATGGATTGAATTATGATCCCATTGCTTGCAGTTGTTTCCTGTCAAGCACTGCATGAAAGCCTTGATTAAGTGCTTTACTGAAGCTTTGGCTTTAGTGAAGTGTCATGTGCAGGTCATGCTGCTATTGCTTGATTAATTGGTGCTATGCTTGTTACTGATGGAGCTATAGTTGATTAATTGGTGCTATGCTTGTTACTGATGCTGCTATATTGCTTGATTAATTGGTGCTATGCTTGTTACTGATGCTGCTATATTGCTTGATTAATTGGTGCTATGCTTGGTACTAAATTGGTGCTATGCTTGGTACTAAATGGACATGCTATATGAACACCAGCTACTAGCAGTGACATGCTATATTGGCTCTATATATATCTGCTCCAAAGGTTCCATTTGGAGCCTGGATTGCTAGTGGTTATTGTCAACTTATATCACTTGCTATGCCTGTGTGGCTTACTAGATCATATGTACCTGTTGTTTGTGGAGGTTTACTGCCACTTGTTATTGATGAACCATGTGATGGTAATGATTCAATTTAATTCAATGATGTTAATTTGATTTCCATCCTTTGTTCGAAATAAATCCATGTCTGAACCTGTACAAGGTAATGAAGATTTGCTCACTTGGTATTGCTTGCTAGTTGGACATTTGGTTGGTTTTGATGCTACTGGTTCATTTAAATGCATGAAATGCTACTATGGTATGCTACTGTGGTATCCTTGTGAAGAAAATGATGGATTCTTGTGAGCTTATGGTATGCTACTATGCTACTATGGTATCCTTGTGAAGATTTACTTGATGGATTCTTGTGAGCTTATGGTATGCTACTATAGAGATATTCACATTAGGGAATCATGTAAATGAATGCCACTGTGGTATCGTTTTCTTGTTGGCTTTGATGAAAATAGAGATATCCACAGTAGGGGATCATGTAAATGAATGCCACTGTGGTATCCTTTGAAGAAAAAGGACTGTTTCTGATGGTTTTAAAAGGCTAGGTGGTGCTAGGTGATTCAGTTGGCTACCAAGACTTGTCTCATCTGGTTAGCTGGGATATGCTATGTGTTGTTGCTTGTTTAGGCATATCTATCACTTACTGGATTTACTGGTTCTTGATTTGGCCTCTCTTTTGCCAGCATCACTTGGTCTATATACCAAGTGATGAATAATCCCTTTGGAGCATTGATACGTCTCCGACGTATCGATAATTTCTTATGTTCCATGCCACATTATTGATGTTATCTACATGTTTTATGCACACTTTATGTCATATTCGTGCATTTTCTGGAACTAACCTATTAACAAGATGCCGAAGTGCCGATTCTTGTTTTCTGCTGTTTTTGGTTTCAGAAATCCTAGTAAGGAAATATTCTCGGAATTGGACGAAATCAAAGCCCAGGGGCCTATTTTCTCACGAAGCTTCCAGAAGTCCGAAGGAGAGACGAAGAGGGGCCACGGAGGGGCCACACCCTAGGGCGGCGCGGCCCCCCCCTTGGCCGCGCGGCCCTGTGGTGTGGGGCCCCCGTGCCGCCTCTTGACATGTCCTTCCGCCTACAAATAGCCTCCGTGACGAAACCCCCAGTACCGAGAACCACGATACGGAAAACCTTCCAGAGACGCCGCCGCCGCCGATCCCATCTCGGGGGATCCAGGAGATCACCTCCGGCACCCTGCCGGAGAGGGGAATCATCTCCCGGAGGACTCTACGCCGCCATGGTCGCCTCCGGTGTGATGTGTGAGTAGTCTACCCCTGGACTATGGGTCCATAGCAGTAGCTAGATGGTTGTCTTCTCCCCATTGTATTATCATTGTCGGATCTTGTGAGCTGCCTAACATGATCAAGATCATCTATCTGTAATTCTATGTGTTGCGTTTGTTGGGATCCGATGAATAGAGAATACTTGTTATGTTGATTATCAAAGCTATGCTTATGTGTTGTTTATGATCTTGCATGCTTTCCGTTACTAGTAGATGCTCTGGCCAAGTAGATGCTTGTAACTCCAAGAGGGAGTACTTATGCTCGATAGTGGGTTCATGCCTGCATTGACACCTGGTACAGTGACAGAAAGTTCTAAGGTTGTGTTGTGCTGTTGCCACTAGGGATAAAACATTGATGCTATGTCTAAGGATGTAGTTGTTGATTACATTACGCACCATACTTAATGCAATTGTCTGTTGCTTTGCAACTTAATACTGGAGGGGGTTCGGATGATAACCTGAAGGTGGACTTTTTAGGCATAGATGCAGTTGGATGGCGGTCTATGTACTTTGTCGTAATGCCCAATTAAATCTCACTATACTCATCATGATATGTATGTGCATGGTCATGCTCTCTTTATTTGTCAATTGCCCAACTGTAATTTGTTCACCCAACATGCTGTTCGTCTTATGGGAGAGACACCTCTAGTGAACTGTGGACCCCGGTCCAATTCTCTTTACTGAAATACAATCTACTGTAATACTGTTCTACTGTTTTCTGCAAACAATCATCCTCCACACAATACGGTTAATCCTTTGTTACAGCAAGCCGGTGAGATTGACAACCTCACTGTTTCGTTGGGGCAAAGTACTTTGGTTGTGTTGTGCAGGTTCCACGTTGGCGCCGGAATCCCTAGTGTTGCGCCGCACTACATCCCGCCGCCATCAACCTTCAACGTGCTTCTTGGCTCCTCCTGGTTCGATAAACCTTGGTTTCTTTCTGAGGGAAAACTTGCTGCTGTGCGCATCATACCTTCCTCTTGGGGTTGCCCAACGAACGTGTGAAATACACGCCATCAAGCATATTTTCTGGCGCCGTTGCCGGGGAGAACAAGACACGCTGCAAGGGGAGTCTCCACTTCTCAATCTCTTTACTTTGTTTTTGTCTTGCTTAGTTTTATTTACTACTTTGTTTGCTGCACTAAATCAAAATACAAAAAAATTAGTTGCTAGTTTTACTTTATTTGCTATCTTGTTTGCTATATCTAAAACACAAAAAAATTAGTTTACTTGCATTTACTTTATCTAGTTTGCTTTATTTACTGTTGCTAAAATGGCCAACGCTGAAAATACTAAGTTGTGTGACTTCACAACCACAAATAATAATGATTTCTTATGCACACCTATTGCTCCACCTGCTACTACAGCAGAATTCTTTGAAATTAAACCTGCTTTACTGAATCTTGTTATGCGAGAGCAATTTTCTGGTGTTAGTTCTGATGATGCTGCTGCCCATCTTAATAATTTTGTTGAACTATGTGAAATGCAAAAATATAAAGATGTAGATGGTGACATTATAAAATTAAAATTGTTCCCTTTCTCATTAAGAGGAAGAGCTAAAGATTGGTTGCTATCTCTGCCTAAGAATAGTATTGATTCATGGACTAAATGCAAGGATGCTTTTATTGGTAGATATTATCCCCCTGCTAAAATTATATCTTTGAGGAGTAGCATAATGAATTTTAAACAACTAGATACTGAACATGTTGCTCAAGCTTGGGAAAGAATGAAATCTCTGGTTAAAAATTGCCCAACCCATTGACTGACTACTTGGATGATCATCCAAACCTTCTATGTAGGACTAAATTTTTCTTCACGGAATTTATTGGATTCAGCTGCTGGAGGTACCTTTTTGTCCATCACTCTTGGTGAAGCAACAAAGCTTCTTGATAATATGATGATCAACTACTCTGAATGGCACACGGAAAGAGCTCCACAAGGTAAGAAGGTAAATTCTGTCGAAGAAACCTCTTCCTTGAGTGATAAGATTGATGCTATTATGTCTATGCTTGTGAATGATAGGACTAATATTGATCCTAATAATGTTCCATTAGCTTCATTGGTTGCACAAGAAGAACATGTTGATGTAAACTTCATTAAAAATAATAATTTCAACAACAATGCTTACAGGAACAATTCTAGTAACAACTATAGGCCATATCCTTATAATAATGGCAACGGCTATGGTAATTCTTATGGGAATTCTTACAACAATAATAGGAGTTCACCCCCTGGACTTGAAGCCATGCTTAAAGAATTTATTAGTACACAAACTGCTTTTAACAAATCTGTTGAAGAAAAGCTTGGGAAAATTGATATACTTGCTTCTAAAGTCGATAGTCTTGCTGCTGATGTTGATCTTTTGAAATCAAAAGTTTTGCCTAATGAGAATCATCATAATAAAATTACTACTACAGCAAATGCCATTCAAGTTAGAATTAATGAGAATATAAGATTAATGGCTGAACTGCGTGCTAGGTGGGATAGAGAAGAAAATGAAAAACTAGCTAAAGAGAAGAATATAGCTAAAGTTTGGACTATTACCACCACTAGTAATGCTAATGCTACACATGTTGCTGCACCTCCTACTCATACTAATAAAAGAATTGGTGTTAGCAATGTTTCCACTTCGAATGCAAAGCGCGAAAAACTGCTGAAAGCGCTAAAGCTTGAAATCGCTCGTGATAAAGTCGCTGAAATTTTTCCAACATTAGGTATGATGATCCCATTGCTTTAGATTATAATGGTTTGAATTTTGATGATTGCCACATCTCTGAAGTTATAAAGTTCTTGCAAAAACTTGCTAAAAGTCCTAATGCTAGTGCTATAAATTTGGCTTTCACGCATCATATTACAAATGCTCTCATAAAAGCTAGAGAAGAGAAACTAGAGCGTGAAGCCTCTATTCCTAAAAAGTTAGAGGATGGTTGGGAGCCCATCATTAAGATGAAGATTAAAGATTTTGATTGTAATGCTTTATGTGATCTTGGTGCAAGTATCTCTGTTATGCCTAAGAAAATTTATAATATGCTTGACTTGCCACCGCTGAAAAATTGTTATTTGGATGTTAATCTTGCTGATCATTCTACAAAGAAACCTTTGGGTAAAGTTGATAATGTTCGCATTACCATTAACAATAACCTGGTTCCCGTTGATTTTGTTGTCTTGGATATTGAATACAATGCATCTTGCCCCATTATATTGGGAAGACCTTTTCTTCGAATCGTTGGTGCTATCATTGATATGAAGGAAGGTAATATAAAATATCAATTTCCTCTCAAGAAAGGTATGGAACACTTCCCTAGAAAGAGAATGAAGGTACCTTTTGATTCTATTATGAGAACAAATTATGATGTTGACACTTCATCTCTCGATAATACTTGATACACACTTTCTGCGCCTAGCTGAAAGGCGTTAAAGAAAAGCGCTTATGGGAGACAACCCATGTGTTTTTACCTACAGTACTTTGTTTTTATTTTGTGTCTTGGAAGTTGTTTACTACTGTAGCAACCTCTCCTTATCTTAGTTTTGTGTTTTGTTGTGCCAAGTTAAGCCGTTGATAGAAAAGTAAGTACTAGATTTGGATTACTGCACAGTTCCAGATTTCTTTGCTGTCACGAATCTGGGTCCACCTCCCTGTAGGTAACTCAGAAAATTAAGCCAATTTACGTGCATGATCCTCAGATATGTACGCAACTTTCATTCAATTTGAGCATTTTCATTTGAGCAAGTCTGGTGCCATTTTAAAATTCGTCAATACGAACTGTTCTGTTTTGACAGATTCTGCCTTTTATTTCGCATTGCCTCTTTCGCTATGTTGGATGAATTTCTTTGATCCACTAATGTCCAGTAGCATTATGCAATGTCCAGAAGTATTAAGAATGATTGTGTCACCTCTGAATATGTCAATTTATAATGTGCACTAACCCTCTAATGAGTTGTTTCGAGTTTGGTGTGGAGGAAGTTTTCAAGGATCAAGAGAGGAGTATGATGCGACATGATCAAGGAGAGTGAAAGCTCTAAGCTTGGGGATGCACCCGGTGGTTCACCCCTGCATATATCAAGAAGACTCAAGCGTCTAAGCTTGGGGATGCCCAGGGCATCCCCTTCTTCATCGACAACATTATCAGGTTCCTCCCCTGAAACTATATTTTTATTCCATCACATCTTATGTGCTTTTTCTTGGAGCGTCGGTTTGTTTTTGTTTTTTGTTTTGTTTGAATAAAATGGATCCTAGCATTCACTTTATGGGAGAGAGACACGCTCCGCTGTAGCATATGGACAAGTATGTCCTTAGGCTTTACTCATAATATTCATGGCAAAGTTTCTTCTTCGTTAAATTGTTGTATGGTTGGAAACGGGAAATGTTGCATGTGGTAGTGTATAATAAAATACTTGTAGAACATTGAGCTTTGATAACTTGATTCTTTGCAAATGTTTTGAGATATTTAGATGGTAAGGCTTGCTGGATAAATGAGTTAAAATTAGTAGTGGATTGTTGTCTTTAAGCTTGTGCCGTACTACAAACTCTATTTAAATAGTTGAAGGCGTAGTTGGACTTGATAGCTTTCCATGTCTGAGAGTTCATCGTAATAACTAAGTTGTGCTGAAGGTCGAGGGAGCTAGCGGGGTACTTGTGCCACCGTGAACGGCCCTCCTTGGAGTAAATTTTAATCATGCTCTTAATGATGAACCTGCTAGTTGTTTGCAATAAGCTTGTGAGTTCTTTTTGACTAATGTTAAGCTACGGTTTTTGGCACTTCCACCATCCAAATTTGCTAGCCTCTTCGGTACTGTGCATTGCCTTTTGCTCACATTGAGAATTGTGCATACTTCGCCGGTACATCCAAACCCGTGGGAGAACTTTCTCTTGTTCTCCTACACATAAGCCCATACATCTCCTCAAAACAACCACCATACCTACCTACCACAGCATTTCCATAGCTGTTCCGAGATATATTGCCATGCAACATCCATTTTTACATTACATGCCATGTTGTCATTTATTATTTATATATTGCTTTGCATGATCATATACAGCTGATGTGTGGTTTACCCATGTTACGCTAGATCATTGCACATCCTGCTACACTGGCAGAGGCATACAGTTTCATACATCATGTTTCATTCATTATGAGTTATTTGTACCAAAAAGTGTGTTGTCATATTAGGATGTTGCCCCTAAATATGGAAAGAGCCGTGGAGGCCATCAAAAAGAAAAGAAAAAGAGAAGAAAGAAAAAAATGAAAAGAAAGGAAAAAAGAAAAAGAAAAAAAAGGGAAAAAAGAAAAAAAAGAGAATAAAGAAAAAGGGGGCAGCATTACTATCTTTTATCCACACTTGTGCTCATGTTTTAGCACCAGCATTATTCATAGTCATCATTTGTGCTCATGTTCAGCACCTACATTCATATGAGAGAGTTTTCATGTTTTACTAGTATAACTATGTGGGGAATTTACACTATAGAACTTGGGTTGTATATTCCAATGATGAGCCTCCTCAAAAGTGCTCTAGGTCTTCGTGAGCAACCAAGTTGGATGCACCCCCACTAGTTCCATTGGAGAGCTTTCATACACATATAGCTCTATGTGCATCCGTTGCATGGCAATCACTACTCCTTGCATAGCTTCGATCATAAGGTTTCCTCTTGTCTAATGGTCATTTACAGCTTTGCAAGCCTTTCTTCCATTTGGCCTTCCAAACCCCCATTAACGTTCTTTATGCCATAACATCCTGGTGCTAATACCAAATGCTTGCGCTCACCGGTTGAGTAGACTTCGAAACAGTTGATTCATGATGTTCATGTTTATGTTTACTTGACTGAATCCTTCTTATGTCGTGAAAATTTACTTGATGCTTGGAATGAAGGATAGAACTTCTATGCTGAATACTTAATACATCTTTAATGAACTTTGTACGGTTGCATGTCTTTAAAGCAATAGTTCATGAAAACTTTTAGCTTGTCTAACTCTTGCATTATCATCTCTTATGTCAATATAGATACTTGCTTTGAATGATTTGATCTCAGCTCATATGCTTTACAAATAGTATGATCAAGATTATGATGGCATGTCACTCCAGAAATTATCTGTGTTATCGTTTTACCTGCTCGGGACGAGCAGAACTAAGCTTGGGGATGCTGATACGTCTCCGACGTATCGATAATTTCTTATGTTCCATGCCACATTATTGATGTTATCTACATGTTTTATGCACACTTTATGTCATATTCGTGCATTTTCTGGAACTAACCTATTAACAAGATGCCAAAGTGCCGATTCTTTGTTTTCTTTCATGTTTTTGGTTTCAGAAATCCTAGTAAGGAAATATTCTCGGAATTGGACGAAATCAAAGCCCAGGGGCCTATTTTCTCACGAAGCTTCCAGAAGTCCGAAGGAGAGACGAAGAGGGGCCACGGAGGGGCCACACCCTAGGGCGGCGCGGCCCCCCCCTTGGCCGCGCGGCCCTGTGGTGTGGGGCCCCCGTGCCGCCTCTTGACATGTCCTTCCGCCTACAAATAGCCTCCGTGACGAAACCCCCAGTACCGAGAACCACGATACGGAAAACCTTCCAGAGACGCCGCCGCCGCCGATCCCATCTCGGGGGATCCAGGAGATCGCCTCCGGCACCCTGCCGGAGAGGGGAATCATCTCCCGGAGGACTCTACGCCGCCATGGTCGCCTCCGGTGTGATGTGTGAGTAGTCTACCCCTGGACTATGGGTCCATAGCAGTAGCTAGATGGTTGTCTTCTCCCCATTGTACTATCATTGTCGGATCTTGTGAGCTGCCTAACATGATCAAGATCATCTATCTGTAATTCTATGTGTTGCGTTTGTTGGGATCCGATGAATAGAGAATACTTGTTATGTTCATTATCAAAGCTATGCTTATGTGTTGTTTATGATCTTGCATGCTTTCCGTTACTAGTAGATGCTCTGGCCAAGTAGATGCTTGTAACTCCAAGAGGGAGTACTTATGCTCGATAGTGGGTTCATGCCTGCATTGACACCTGGGACAGTGACAGAAAGTTCTAAGGTTGTGTTGTGCTGTTGCCACTAGGGATAAAACATTGATGCTATGTCTAAGGATGTAGTTGTTGATTACATTACGCACCATACTTAATGCAATTGTCTGTTGCTTTGCAACTTAATACTGGAGGGGGTTCGGATGATAACCTGAAGGTGGACTTTTTAGGCATAGATGCAGTTGGATGGCGGTCTATGTACTTTGTCGTAATGCCCAATTAAATCTCACTATACTCATCATGATATGTATGTGCATGGTCATGCTCTCTTTATTTGTCAATTGCCCAACTGTAATTTGTTCACCCAACATGTTGTTCGTCTTATGGGAGAGACACCTCTAGTGAACTGTGGACCCCGGTCCAATTCTCTTTACTGAAATACAATCTACTGCAATACTTTGTTCTCTTGTTTTCTGCAAACAATCATCTTCCACACAATACGGTTAATCCTTTGTTACAGCAAGCCGGTGAGATTGACAACCTCACTGTTTCGTTGGGGCAAAGTACTTTGGTTGTGTTGTGCAGGTTCCACGTTGGCGCCGGAATCCCTGGTGTTGCGCCGCACTACATCCCGCCGCCATCAACCTTCAACGTGCTTCTTGGCTCCTCCTGGTTCGATAAACCTTGGTTTCTTTCTGAGGGAAAACTTGCTACTGTGCGCATCATACCTTCCTCTTGGGGTTGCCCAACGAACGTGTGAAATACACGCCATCAAGCATCTGCTCCATGCATGCTATGTGTGTTTGAGCATCTTGACTTATGTCACCATGGTTGCTGGTTTGTTGGTGTTTTTGTACTTGCCGATGATTAGATGGTTGGTCGATCACTCGTACACTCGGGGGTGGAGCAAGTGAGCCTGGTGTGATGGCACAAATATCAATATTTTGTGCATCCTACCTGGCCTCACTTACTCCATCCCTGGATGTTAATATTTGTTTCGACCAACAAAGTATGAGGCATTCCATTTAGTTCATACTAGCTACTTCTTAATTGCATTGGCCTTTCTTCCATTTTAGTGCCGATGATTAAATTGTTTGGTCACTTGTACACTCTGGGGTGGGGCCAGTGAGCCTGGTGCGATGGCACAAATATCAATCTCTTGTGCATTCTACCTGGCCTCACTGACCCCATCCCGGAATATTAATATTTCTTTCGACCAACAAAGTATGAGGCATATGATATCTAGTTGAGATACCACTTGGCTCTTTCTTCCGTTTTAGTGCCGATGATTAGAATGTTTGGTCACCTATACGCCGCAATATACTTTGTAGACGGGCCCCCCTGATGACCCACAAGTATAGGGGGTGTATCGTAGTATCTTCGATAAGTAAGAATGTTGATCCCAACGAGGAGCAGAAGGTGTTGACAAGCAGTTTCGATGAAGGATTCACTGTAAATGCTCACAGACAAGTATTCAGGGGGTTTTGATGTAACAGATGAATAAAGTACGAGTAAGTAAAGTGCGAGAGTAACAATTGCAGCGAGTGGCCCAATCCTTTTTAGCACAAAGGACAAGCCGGTTTGTTTACTTATAATGACCAAACGTTCTTGAGGACACACGGGAATTTAGTCTAGTGCTTTCGCTTCATACAGCTGATTAATCTTCATTGTTTTGATAAGTGTTGTGTGGGTGAACCTATGCTAATGTACCGCCCTTCCTAGGACTAATACATACTTGTGATTATACCCCTTGCAAGCATCCGCAACTACAAGAAAGTAATTAAGATAAATCTAACCACAGCCTTAAACTCTGAGATCCTGCTATCCCTCCTGCATCGATATACCAACGGGGGCTCAGGTTTCTGTCACTCCGGCAACCCCGCAATTGGCAAACGAGTACAAGATGCATTCCCCTAGGCCCATAAAGGTGAAGTGTCGTGTAGTCGACGTTCACATGACACCACTAGAAGAATAACACCACAACTTAAATATCATAACATTGAATATTACTCAACCATACTTCACTACTAACATTTAGACTTCACCCATGTCCTCAAGAACTAAACGAACTACTCATGAGACATCATATGGAACATGATCAGAGGTGATATGATGATGAATAACAATCTGAACATAAACCTTGGTTCAACGGTTTCACTCAATAGCATCAATAACAAGTAGAAATCAACACAGGGAGAGTTTCCCCTATCAAACAATCAAGATCCAACCCGAATTGTTACAGCGGTGACGAGGTGCAGCGGTGGAGATGGCGGTGATGATGATGGAGATGATGACGATGGTGATGGAGATGATGTCCAGCTCGATGACGGTGACGATGGCGTCGATTTCCCCCTCCGGGAGGGAATTTCCCCGGCGGATTCCTGCCCGCCGGAGAGCTCTTTTCTCTCTGGTGTTCTCCGCCCCGCAGAGGCGGATGTGACTCCTCGCGACGTACCCCTAGAGCTTAGGTTTTCGGGACGAAGGCGTACGCGAAGAAAAGGAGGCGAGAGAGGGCTGTGGGCCCCCTCCTCACAGGGCGGCGCGGCCGGGCCTTGGGCCGCGCCGGCCTATGAGGTGGGCCCACCTTGGGTCCCCTCGGCTCCCCCTTCTGGCTCCCTTCGTCTTCTGGAAAAATAGGATTTTTCATATAATTTCCGTCAACTGTTGATCTTCCGAAATATTGCATTCTGCCGGCGCTTTTTCCAGCAGAATCCTGACTCCGGTGCGCGATCCTCCAATAATCATGAAACATGCAAAATAGATGAAATAACATAAGTATTATCTCCAAATACGAAATATATCAATGAATAACAGCAAATTATGATATAAAATAGTGATGCAAATTGGACGTATCAACTCCCCCCAAGCTTAGACTTCGCTTGTCCCCAAGCGAAACTAAGCTCAGTAAACAAGACCACATGTTTATGGAGTGAAGAGTCGATAAATAAAATACGGACAAGAAGCATCATATTAATTCACACAAGATATATTAGTGAACAACTTCATTATATAATTCAACTTGAAACAAGTAAAAGGAAATCACAAGTAAAGGTGCATAGGAAATCATAGTTGGTGATGGCAAACTTTGTTCTTGGTCAAAGAACAGTTAACAGATTATATTTATCTATCGAGCGAAGCTCTTATATTTAAAGCTTATATAGCACAACTTGCATACTCAATCATAATAATCTCCTCATAATCATTGATAATCTTCAAGGCTATATTCATCAGATAAAACTTGTACTAAACAAGGAAGAATAAAAGGCATGATTAAATATATCACAATATAGATGGTTGGATCACAATAACTCAAATGCTTGCTTAAGATGGAGGGAAATAGGATTTACTGACTCAACATAAAGTAAAAGATACGCCCTTCACAGAGGGAAGCAGGGATTAAATCATGTGCTAGAGCTTTTCAAGTTTTGAAATCATATAGAAAGCATAAAAGTAAAGTTTTGAGGGGTGTTTGTTGTTGTCAACGACTGGTAGCGGGTACTCTAACCCCCTTGTCAGACAAACTCTCAAAGAGCGGCTCCCATAAAGTTTTCTTTTTGGTTGACACTCCTTCCAACCTTTGCTTTCACAAACCATGGCTAACCGAATCCTCGGGTGCCTGCCAACGATCTCATACCATGAAGGAGTGTCTTTTTATTTTAGTTTTATTTAGATGACACTCCTCCCCACCTTTGCTTTCTCAAGCCATGGCTAACCGAATCCTCGGGTTCCGTCCAATCAATCACATGCCATGGAGGAGTGTCTATTTGTAAAATTACGAAAGTTAATTAATTTGGGACTGGGAACCCCATTGCCAGCTCTTTTTGCAAAGTTATTGGATAAGTGGATGAAGCCACTAGTCCATTTGGTGAAAGTTGGCCAACAAGATTGAAAGATAAACACCACATACTTCCTCATGAGCTATAAAACATTGACACAAATAAAGAGTAATAAAGTTTTGAATTGTTTAAAGGTAGCACATGAAGTATTTACTTGGAATGGCAGGAAATACCATGTAGTAGGTAGATATGGTGGACACAAATGGCATAGGTTTGGGTTCAGGTTTGGATGCACGAGAAGCATTCCCTCTCAGTACAGGTCTTTGGCTAGCAAGGTTGATTAGCAAGCATAAGAGTTGAGGAAAACAAACAAATATACATGTGATAGAAACAATCATGCATCTTACTTGTAAGCACAAACAATTTTAACTTCAGAATACTAAGCTAAGAACTAACAAGAAAGATAATAATATATCTACATGTATTTCCTCTTTTCTACTTAAAACTCAAAGTGTTGTTGCTATTGACCAATGCTAAGTTTGCCAAAACCAAATAGATTTACTCAATACTCCCAAAGTGGTACCAATACTAAAATCAAGATCAATCATATAATAGAAATTGCAAACTAAAATAAGGTGTGCAATATGTAAATGATAAGACTTCTCATTAATATTTCATAACGATAACTCACCCCAAGGGATACATAGACAAACTAAAGGAGAGATACTTCCACACTGCAACCCATCTTATATGATAACTTCCCTACTCATGATATGACACTACTTGATAGTAAAAAGTAAAAGGTAGTGATGATGTGATACCGCGGCAGGGGATCGAAAGAAAAAGGCAAGTGACCAAATATGAGGTGCCAAAAAAAATCCAAGAAAAGAAAGTTTTATAGTACATAGAGGATGACATGCGGGTCCCATTTAGCAGCAGCGGTATCACCGTTTGAGAGGCGGCAGGGGATCGAAAAAAAAAGGCAAGTGACCAAATATGAGGTGCCAAAAAAAATCCAAGAAAAGAAAGTTGATTGCACATAGAGGATGACATGCGGGTCCCATTTAGCAGCAGCGGTCTCAACGTTTCCAAGGCGGCAAGGGATCAAAAGAAAAAGGAAGTAGCCAGAAATCAGGGGGTCAAAAAAAATCCAAGAATAGAAAGAATTTTGGTTCATAGAGGATGACATGCGGGACCCATGATCCTGCATCGTAAACGGCTCGATCGGAGAACGTTGAACGAGATGGCGCGATCGAGAAAAAAAACAATGCCAGAGAGGCTGCCATCTGGGCCCTACATCCCTCGGCGGTGCGGATTTGCGTTGACTCGGCCGGCGAACCCGAGATTTCGAGATGCACCACGTCCCGGGCCACCATACGCGACGTTTTGGCCGCTTTCGTCGGGCTAGGTGGCCTCAAAAACGAGAAAAAAAAGTTTTGACATGCACCACGGAGGGACCCAAAATCGTCGGCCATGGTACACCAGCAACCACGGCGCGACTTCAACTTCGTCGGCCATGGCAACTTTTCTTGTAGTGTAGGTAGGTATGGTGGACACAAATGGCATAGGTTTGGGCTAAGGTTTGGATGCACGAGAAGTATTCCCTCTCAGTACAGGTTTTTGGCTAGCAAGGTTAATTAGCAAGCATAAGAGTTGAGGGAAACAAACAAATATACATGTGATAGAAACAATCATGCATCTTCCTTGTAAGCACAAACAATTTTAACTTCAGAATAATAAGCTATGAGCTAACAAGAAAGAAAGACAATGAAACAACTACATGTATTTCTCTTTTCTACTTAAAACTCAAAGTGTTGTTGCTATTGACCAATGCTAAGTTTGCCAAAACCAAATAGATTTACTCAATACTCCCAAAGTGGTACCAATACTAAAATCAAGATCAATCATATAATAGAAATTGCAAACTAAAATAAGGTGTGCAATATGTAAATGATAAGACTTCTCATTAATATTTCATAACGATAACTCACCCCAAGGGATACATAGACAAACTAAAGGAGAGATACTTCCACACTGCAACCCATCTTATATGATAACTTCCCTACTCATGATATGACACTACTTGATAGTAAAAAGTAAAAGGTAGTGATGATGTGATACCGCGGCACTCCCCCAAGCTTGGAACAAACCAAGGGGATGCCAATACCGATGATGAATTACTCCTTTGGCGATGGTGGTGATGAATTCCTCCTGCGCTTCTTACAGATCTCCTTCAGCTTCATCTTCTCAGCTTAGCAATTCTGCACTAAGACTCGAAGAGATTCATTGTTATCTGAAGTTGGCGGTGGCGACCTTGTGATGGGTATCGAGTAATATTCCAGCATTCTACGGAGTCGGTAATTTTCCTCCTGGAGTATCTCCACTTCTCTTCTTAGTGCCCGATATTGACCACAAAACTCATCAGTAGTCCGTAAAGCTTCTTCCTTCGAAGGCCCTTTGCCCTTGTTGTCGGAGGCCATGGTGATCTAGATCAAAGACAGATCCTGGCAGAAACAGCTCAAAACAAAACACGTCGAGAAAACGATATACGGACCTCCAGGGGTCCGGGGGATTATATAGCAGGAATTTTCGCAACAAACGGAAAGTACCAGATCAAACCAGAGTCGGAAAGAGGCGACGAGGGGGCCAGCTCACAGGGCGGCGCGGCCAGGCTGGGGCCCGCGCCGGCCTGTGGGGGCACGCCCTCGTGCGTCTCTTTCACTCCGTTTCGATCTCGTAATTTTTCATATTTTCCAAAAACAGCAAAAACATTGTTCGGAAAGTAAATCGCGAACTTTTTATTACCTGTGCTGTTACCTATTCAAAGTCGAGTTCTGGCGGACTGTCAATTTGACCTTTGATGAAAGCCTCCGGTGTTTCCACTCGAATAACATCAACATCTACATTATAAGAATCACCTGAGATATAATGCTTGAGTCTTTGTCCATTCACCACTTGCGTGGCATTGCCTTGGAGAGAACTAATTTTAATTGCTCCTGAACGATACACCTCCTCAACAACATATGGTCCTTCCCATTTCGAGAGTAATTTCCCTGCAAAGAATCTGAGACGAGACCGATACAATAGGACTTTATCCCCAATATTAAACTCTCTTTTGATAATCCTTCTATCATGCCATTTCTTAACTTTCTCTTTAAAGAGTTTAGCATTTTCATAAGCTTCACTTCTCCATTCATCTAGAGAACTTAATTGCAACAACCTCTTATCACCGGCTAGTTTAGGATCTTTGTTTAGTTCTCTAACAGCCCAATAAGCTTTGTGCTCTAATTCTAAAGGTAAATGACAAGCTTTTCCATAAACCATTTTATAAGGCGACATACCCATAGGATTTTTATAAGCAGTTCTATAAGCCCATAGTGCTTCCTTCAATTTACTAGCCCAATTCTTTCTAGTTTTATTAACAGTCTTTTGCAAGATAGATTTAATTTCTCTATTTGATAGTTCTACTTGCCCACTAGTTTGAGGATGATAAGCGGAAGCAATTCTATGATTAATACCATATTTAGCAAGAGTTTTTCTAAAACCACCATGAATAAAATGAGAACCTCCATCTGTCATAATATATCTAGGAACTCCAAATCTAGGAAAAATAATGTCTAAAAGCATTCTTAAAGAGGTCTCACCATCAGCACTTTTTGTAGGAATGGCTTCCACCCATTTAGTAACATAATCAACAGCAACAAGTATATGAGTGTTACCTTCTGAAGAGGGAAAAGGTCCCATGAAGTCAAACCCCCAACAATCAAACGGTTCAATAACAAGAGTATAATTCATAGGCATTTCATTGCGTCTGGAGATATTACCAACCCTTTGACATTCATCACAAGATAAAATAAACTTCCTTGCATCTTTGAAGAGAGTTGGCCAATAAAAACCTGATTGTAGAACCTTTTGCGCGGTTCTATCTCCGGCGTGATGTCCTCCATAAGCACTACCATGACATTTACTCAATATCTCTTGTTGTTCATATTCAGGAACACATCTTCGCATAATACCATCCACTCCTTCTTTATATAAGTGTGGGTCATCCCAAAAATAATGCCTCAAGTCATAAAAAAATTTCCTCCTTTGCTGAGCTGAAAAGGTTGGAGGCAAGTACTTGGAAACAATAAAGTTAGCATAATCAGCATACCAAGGACTGTCTCGCGAACTCACCTTTATTACAGCCAATTGTTCATTTGGAAAACTATCATTAACGGGAACAGGATCATAAGCAATATTTTCCAATCTAGACAAATTATCAGCGACAGGATTATCAGCACCTTTCCTATCTACAATATGTAAATCAAATTCTTGCAAAAGAAGTACCCATCTAATAAGCCTTGGCTTAGCATCTTTCTTTGTCATAAGGTATCTAATTGCATCATGATCAGTATGAATAGTAACTTTTGAATCAACGATATAAGATCTAAACTTATCACAAGCAAAGACTACAGCTAACAATTCTTTTTCAGTAGTAGCATAATTTCTTTGAGCAGCATCAAGAGTTTTACTAGCATAATGAATAACATTCAATTTTTTTTCTACTCGCTGTCCAAGAACAGCGCCTACAGCAAAATCACTAGCATCACACATAA
The DNA here is from genome assembly GCF_019359855.2 of Lolium perenne. Lineage (NCBI taxonomy): Eukaryota > Viridiplantae > Streptophyta > Magnoliopsida > Poales > Poaceae > Lolium > Lolium perenne. The sequence goes on from NC_067247.2 coordinate 69,214,971, forward strand.
TTTCAAATGGTAAGTTCCAATCAGGAGGTTCAACTATAGGGGCAGTTGTTAAGGCTTTCTTTAGAGTTTCAAAAGCTTCCTTACAATCATCATCAAAAACAAAAGGTACATCTTTTTGAAGAAGATTAGTAAGAGGCTTTGAAATCTTAGAGAAGTCTTTAATAAATCTCCTATAAAACCCAACATGACCAAGAACACTACGAATACCTTTAACATCCCTTGGATAGGGCATCTTCTCAATGGCTTCAACTTTAGCTCTATCAACTTCAATACCTCTCTCGGAAATTTTATGTCCCAATACAATCCCTTCATTAGCCATAAAGTGGCATTTCTCCCAATTAAGAACAAGGTTAGTTTCTTCACATCTCTGCAAAACTTTATCAAGGTTCCGCAAGCAACTATCAAAAGAATTCCCATAGACAGAAAAATCATCCATGAATACCTCTACAATACTCTCACAAAAGCCATGAAAAATAGCAGACATGCATCTTTGAAAAGTAGCAGGAGCATTACATAAACCAAAAGGCATACGCCTATAAGCATAAGTTCCATAGGGACAAGTGAAAGTGGTTTTTTGTTGATATTTAGTTTTAACAGCAATTTGTGGAAACCCAGAATAACCATCAAGAAAGCAAAAATGAGTATTTTTAGATAACCTTTCTAACATTTGATCAATAAATGGTAAAGGGTAATGATCTTTCTTAGTAACCTTATTAACTTTTCGATAATCAAGGCACATTCTATAACCTACAACTACTCTTTGAGGTATGAGCTCATCATTATCATTAGGCACAACAGTCATTCCTCCTTTCTTAGGAACACAATGCACAGGACTAACCCATCTACTATCAGCAATAGGATATATAATACCAGCTTCAAGGAGTCTTAATACCTCATTTCTTATCACATCCTTCATCTTAGGAATTAGACGACGCTGAGGTTCAACAACAGGCTTCGCATCATCTTCCATATTAATGGCGTGTTGGCAAATAGAGGGAGAAATCCCCTTCAAGTCATCAAGAGTGTAGCCAATAGCACCTCGGTGTTTCTTCAATATCTCCAATAACCTTTCTTCTTCAAACTCTGAAAGCTTAGAACTAATAATAACAGGATATATTTTCTTATCATCAATATGAGCATATTTAAGATTATCAGGCAATGGTTTTAAATCAAAGACAGGATCTTCCTTTGGTGGTGGTGTTGTACCCAGATCTTCCACCGGTAAATCATGCTTAAGAATAGGTTGATGAAGGAAAATTTCATCAAGCTCATCTCTTTCTTCCCTAAAAACTTCACTCTCACTATTCTCCAAATGTTGCTGCAAAGGATTACTAGGAGCAAGAGCAATAGATGCACACTGTTCAACTTTAAAATCACTATTAGGCGAATCAATTTTATAAGGAGTTTTGGTACATTTAGAGAAGTTGAACTCATAAGATTCACCAGCAAATTTAGTCAAAATTTTCTCTTTCTTACAATCTATAATAGCTCCACAAGTATTTAGAAAAGGTCTACCAAAAATGATAGGACAATATTTACTAGCAGCAGAACCAAGTACCAAAAAGTCAGCAGGATATTTAATCTTACCACATAGAACTTCCACATCTCGAATAATACCAATAGGAGAGATAGTTTCTCTATTAGCCAGCCGAATAACCACATCAATATCTTCAAGTTCACAAGAACCAATTTCGTGCATAATCTCCATGTAAAGCTCATAAGGAATAGCACTAATACTTGCACCAATATCACATAAACCATAATAACAATGATCACCAATTCTAACAGATAGCATAGGAACACTAGCTTTCCTAGACTTATTAAGATGCGAAACAATATTAGAGGCATCTTCACAGAAAATAATATGACCATCCTCCACATTTTCAGTCACAAGATCTTTAACAATTGCAACAGCAGGTTCAACTTTTATTTGTTCTTCAGGTTCTATAGGTTTCTTTTCACTTTTATGAACCGCACTATGTATAACAGAGTACTCCTTCATTTTAGCAGGGAAAGGAGTTTTTTCAATATAAGCTTCAGGAATAACATGATCAACAGTTTCAACTACAACACATTTATTTATAGATGAATCAATTTTATCTTTATACGGTTCATGATACTTATCAAAGTTCTTCTTAGGCAATTCATAATGAGAAGCAAAAGTTTTATAAAGATTTGCAGCAACTTGAGAATCAAGACCATAAGTAGCACTCATATTACGAAATTTATCAGTATCCATAAAAGCTTCAATGCATTTATAATCATAATTTATACCTGATTCTCTATCCTTGTCGTTCTCCCATCCTTCAGTATTTTCTTGGATCCGATTAAGAAGGTCCCTTTTAAATTCTTCCTTATTGCGTGTAAATGATCCAGAACAAGAAGTATCCAGCAAGGTCTTGTCTTGAAAAGAAAGTCTTGCATAGAAATTATCAATAATAATATTACCAGGAAGCTCATGAATGGGGCATTTGAGCATTAAAGACTTCAATCTCCCCCACGCTTGGGCAATACTCTCTCCTTCATGAGGCCAAAAATTATATATGCGATTCCGATCTTTGTGAATCTCACTTGGAGGATAGAACTTAGAATAAAACCGGGCACAATATCATTCCATTCAAGAGAATCCCCATTATCCAAGAATTTATACCAATGCGCCGCTTTACCGGACAGCGATACAGAGAATAGTTTCTTCCTCACTTCATCCATAGCAATACCTGCACACTTGAATAAACCGCATAATTCATGTAAGAACAAGAAATGATCTCCAGTGGTGGACAGTTCCATCCTCGTATAACGGTTACCCACTACACGTTCAATAATTTTCATAGGTATTTTGTATGGTATTTCTTCCTTACTCCGGCGCCTCATCCACTACCTTTGCAGTAGTAGTAGATTTCCCAAATAAACACTCAAGAGAAGATCTCTCCATAATGAGTTATAGCAAAGAAAGTAAATAAAATCAGCACAAACAGTAGAAATTTCCCTTACCAATTCCACTTACCAATAGCGCTTCACTCCCCGGCAACGGCGCCAGAAAATAGTCTTGATGACCCACAAGTATAGGGGGTGTATCGTAGTATCTTCGATAAGTAAGAATGTCGATCCCAACGAGGAGCAGAAGGTGTTGACAAGCAGTTTCGATGAAGGATTTACTGTAAATGCTCACAGACAAGTATTCAGGGGGTTTTGATGTAACAGATGAATAAAGTACGAGTAAGTAAAGTGCGAGAGTAACAATTGCAGCGAGTGGCCCAATCCTTTTTAGCACAAAGGACAAGCCGGTTTGTTTACTTATAATGACCAAACGTTCTTGAGGACACACGGGAATTTAGTCTAGTGCTTTCGCTTCATACAGCTGATTAATCTTCATTGTTTTGATAAGTGTTGTGTGGGTGAACCTATGCTAATGTACCGCCCTTCCTAGGACTAATACATACTTGTGATTATACCCCTTGCAAGCATCCGCAACTATAAGAAAGTAATTAAGATAAATCTAACCACAGCCTTAAACTCTGAGATCCTGCTATCCCTCCTGCATCGATATACCAACGGGGGCTCAGGTTTCTGTCACTCTGGCAACCCCGCAATTGGCAAACGAGTACAAGATGCATTCCCCTAGGCCCATAAAGGTGAAGTGTCGTATAGTCGACGTTCACACGACACCACTAGAAGAATAACACCACAACTTAAATATCATAACATTGAATATTACTCAACCATACTTCACTACTAACATTTAGACTTCACCCATGTCCTCAAGAACTAAACGAACTACTCATGAGACATCATATGGAACATGATCAGAGGTGATATGATGATGAATAACAATCTGAACATAAACCTTGGTTCAACGGTTTCACTCAATAGCATCAATAACAAGTAGAAATCAACACAGGGAGAGTTTTCCCTATCAAACAATCAAGATCCAACCCGAATTGTTACAGCGGTGACGAGGTGCAGCGGTGGAGATGGCGGTGATGATGATGGAGATGATGACGATGGTGATGGAGATGATGTCCAGCTCGATGACGGTGACGATGGCGTCGATTTCCCCCTCCGGGAGGGAATTTGCCCGGCAGATTCCTGCCCGCCGGAGAGCTCTTTTCTCTCTGGTGTTCTCCGCCCCGCAGAGGCGGCTGTGACTCCTCGCGACGTACCCCTGGAGCTTAGGTTTTCGGGACGAAGGCGTACGCGAAGAAAAGGAGGCGAGAGAGGGCTGTGGGCCCCCTCCTCACAGGGCGGCGCGGCCAGGCCTTGGGCCGCGCCGGCCTATGAGGTGGGCCCACCTAGGGTCCCCTCGGCTCCCCCTTCTGGCTCACTTCGTCTTCTGGAAAAATAGGATTTTTCATATAATTTCCGTCAACTGTTGATCTTCCGAAATATTGCATTCTGACGGCGCTTTTTCCAGCAGAATCCTGACTCCGGTGCGCGATCCTCCAATAATCATGAAACATGCAAAATAGATGAAATAACATAAGTATTATCTCCAAATACGAAATATATCAATGAATAACAGCAAATTATGATATAAAATAGTGATGCAAATTGGACGTATCACCCCCTTTCCCCGGCCGCCGTTCCGTGAACGAGTCTTTGACGAGACAACAACGCCGACCTGCCTCTCCGGTGCATCACCACTTTTCTTCTCTCGTCGTTCAGTACGTGAACGAGTCCTTAATGCAAAGACGGTGTCAGCCTCCCTAGCATCATGCCGACCCCTGTTGCCGTGCTTCAGGCCGTGTCTCAGGCGCCCTGCACTCTTCGCCTTTTTGCCCGGTGAACGAATAGACTAATCGTTGGAATAAGGAAGCCGATGACGGCCGATCGCAATTTAATCTTGCGACCGGCCGTCATCGGTTTCCTTATTCCAACGATCAGTCTATTGGTTCACCGGGCAAGAAGGCGAACAAAGGCAGGCGCGGGACACACACCGCCTCAAGCGGCAACACGGCCCGGCATAATGCTGGGCAGGCCGGCACGGTCTTTGCATCAAGGACTCGTTCACTGGACGGCGAGGGACTGCCGTGGTTACCGCGCCGAGAGGCAGATCGGCGTCGTTGTGTCGTCAAGCGCCCGTTCACTAACGGCGGCCGGGAAAGGGGGCTCTTCGCAAAGTATCTTTGCGGTGTATACTGCAACTATGGTTTACGACCATAGTATTTGTGTTGACCAACAATGTATGAGGCACTTATTCCATTTTGTCATTCCATTTGCTTTGAGATTTTCAAAATGCCGATGATTAAAATGTTTGGTCACCGTACACTCGGGGGCGGCGTAAGTGAGCCTGGTAAGATAGCACAAATATCAATCTCTTGTGCATCGGACTTGGTCTCACTTACACCGTCCCTGAATGTTAATATTTGTGTTGACCAACAATGTATGAGGCATTTATTCCATTTCTCTTGTGCATCGGACTTGTTGGTCTCACTTTCTTCCATTTTCATCATAGTAGGAACTGGATGAAGGACCCCGATGCAAGCGAGCCTGGTGGGTAGAGATGAGGGAGCAAAGGAGGAACCGGATGAAGACTACTTTGTATCTCAAAATTGTGAATTTTGTATGAATTAAGAGTTGTATGCAAAACATTTGACACTTAATTGCCACTATATATGTATCTCGATCGGGCTCTAAGTAATGTGATGATGATGTCTATGTTATATCTGTGCAATGTACATGATATTTATATTATATCTGAATGTTGCTGTATATAACCTGTATATCTGTATATTGCTGTCTATAAACTGCATGCGTATAGCAGGCAGCACAAAATCGTGTATAATACAAGCAAATTCTGTGGCGCACTGAAAACCAATTCTGTGGCGCACGCTTTCTCGTGGCGCACCTAAGAACACGTGCGCCACGAAACCTAATTACGTGGCGCATGGGAAGGTGCGCCACAGAAACCTTATTTTTGTGGCGACGTTTCTGTGGCGCACCTCCCATGCGCCACAGAATCCATTTTTGGTGCGCCACTGATGAGGCTTTTCCTACTAGTGCTCCTACTTCAGGAGAGGGCAGATCCTGCTGCACCGGTGCCTCCGGTGAACGGGAAAGCGACGCCATGGAGATCCCCACTCCTCCTTGGCTTGGGAGGAGGCATCTCAATCAACATCTCCACCAGCACCATCATCATCATCATCTCCATCTACGAGATCGACGTTATCCCCCTCATAGTTTGTGTTGAATTGAACCCCGGATATTGTTTTTAGTGTTGTTGCATGTTTGTGATTGGTACTTTGTCATTATTTGGTGGGGAGATTATATATTCAGATTGTGTTGGAACCATTATGCCTCTAGTTAATATTATTTTTGTCACTTGTGAGTAGTTCCCCACGTTCCTAAGGGCATAGGATGAAATGGCTATGATTCTATATGATGTGCAATGAGTATTTGGTCAAGTTTTCTATCTTTTATGTTGTTCTATGATGGTTGTATACGAACGTCGACTGCATATTACTTCACCTATATGGGCTCATAGGGCTGCACTTTCATGTAATGCATTAGTGTTGGAGGGGTCGGAATGATAGAAACCGTATTCCAACACTATGGGTTGCATTAGTGGGGTTTATGTCGGGGACCCTAAATCTTATGGCTATGATGGGACATTTATGTCTTAATGATTCCTATACTTGCACATGAAAATAGCTCTAGGTCCCTTTTTTTTACAGTTCTACCGTAGGGAAAACCTCTATGGTGTAATTTTTATATTAATAGAACGGCACGGGACCAACATTGTACATATAATTACATGGTGACACAAAGCAAAGGTAAAAGGAGGAACCAAGCTAATTTACAGAAAGAGCCAACAACCAATTGACGAGATTTTGAACCGAAGTTGTTCTAACTCTGAACTGCTCTAGGACCCATCATAAGGGGTGTATTTGCACATGCATGGCGGCCGTCGACACCTTGACTGGTTCCCGTAGTGAGACCATGGCCACTCCCTGGCGGAAAGATTTCCGCTTTGTGCCTTTTCCGAGATGGTTAGTCGGGCAGCGTCATCATAAAATCATGATAAGCCCCTCTCCGCTCTATCCCCGCTCTTGTAATGCGTCTGGCACAATGAGATGACTCGTGGACTTGTGTGTTTAGCGTGGACTTGTGTGTTTAGCGAATCTCCATGGAGAAGATCAAAACCACACCAACAAACACAAAATGACTAAATTCCAATAAACGGTTCTCATCATTGCTGATGGTTCTCTAGTGTGCTGATCCTTCGAGGTCTTAGCACGACGACTTCCCATCTTTATACTATGACAAGTTCTACCACGGAAAACTTTGTCCGACTCTGGTAAGGACGAGGTGAGGATAGTGGTGTACCTTTGGCTCGCTCGAGTGAATGTAGACATGTTATAGTTCTCGTCTCGTCGCTAGGTGATCCAAGGACATATTTGTTATCTTTATTAGTTATGAGGTTCTTTGTCTTTGTATAGTTGTTGATGATTCTCAAATTTTTCGAAATGGAGAAATAGCTTTGGGCTTTGCATCCTCCCGACCCGTAACTCCTCCCGACCCTCCGTCGCTCTCGCCAAGGGCGGCCTGGGGCGACCCTCCTCCCCTAACCCTAGTGCCGCCAGGGCCTCTCCTCCCCCGCGCCGCCACCGGACGAAGCTGCCGGGCAAAGCCCGGGCGGCCGACAGTGGCGGCGGGCGGTTCTCACGGCTCCCTCGTGTCCTAGGCGGTCGATCGGGGCGGGACCTGGTGGGCGCTGCCCTATGTGCGGTTCTCCGGGCGTATGGCGTTGCGGCCCGGCGAGCGGCGCTGGGTGCCTCCGGCGGCGAGCCTCGCCGGCGGTGGAGGTATTGGTTGGGGCGGGCTGGATGGGGTCAAACCCTAGGTCCTCTCCTCCTTGCCTTCTCCGTGGTGTCGGCGGCCGGCGGTGGAGGGCTGGCTATGGGGCTGCGACGTTACCCCGACGGGTGCAGCGTCTCCGGACTACGTGTCTCCGGCCGGCAACTTTGGCCAGCCTAGGATGGTCGCCGACGTGGGGGCCCGACCTGAATAAAGGCGGTGGTCCTAGGGTCTCTCTTGGGCGAAGATGAAGATCTGTCGGAGGCCTGCCCTTCATGATCTGGCTAGAGTGTTGAGTTCCGGAAGGCGCCGCCGGCGAGTGTAACAGTGCTCTTATTGCCTGGAGTTTGCTGGATCGGTGGTATTCGGTCGTGCGTGCCCATGCTTTTATTCCGACCGTTTGGTTTTGGAGGGTGCTGCGTGAAGCTCTTTTCTGTGTTGACACCAAGTGACAGCTAATCCATGGTGAAGCCAGAAGAAGAGAATATCATGAAGGCCGGATTTGGAGGACTAGCTAATGGAGGTTCAAGCCTTTGCGCTGTTGAGGGGCTTGCTTGGTGTTTCGAGCTTTGCAACAGTGGTGTGAAAGTGGGGGCGGTAGCACTTGTGAAGTTTGTAGTCTTACCTTTCATGGTGAAACCCAAGGTCTGACCTTAACTGGTTGTGCCTGGCAATGTCCTTGTTGAAGGCATTGTTTTGAGAGCGGAGGCCATTTTCAGGGTGAAAACCTAAGATCTTTGATCGGGCGACGACAACGCTGGTGCACTGTTCCCTTCTTGGAAGAGTTGCTTTTGAAGAGTCTAAATTTCAGGTGTTGTATTGGTGGTGGATGTATTACTGTTGCAAAGGCTCGGATACTGTAGCGGGACTTTTATTTCTTAGTTTTCTTTTTCTCTTTTTTGGTTGTGTGCATCCGTAATGTTATTAGGACATTGCGTTGTTGCAGAGGCTGGGTGTAATCGGTATCTTGTGATATTAATATATTCCCTTTATAAAAAAAAAGCTTTGGACTTTGCATAAAAGCGATGCATATGGCTTTTATTTAAATGATTATCAAATATATTATTACAAAGAAGAAAGATAAAAGTAAAACAAAACAAATTTATGAAAGCTATGTGAACATCTTTCACTAGGCAGGTGAAGCTGAAGCCGCTGAGCCGCAGAGGGAGTCACGAGTCAGTGGGGCGATCTAGGCCTCTTGGATCGGCCAAGTAGATCCTGACTTGTCATTAGGCTGTCTCGCTTGCCCTCCATGACTTTCGGTTCCGTCCTAGACTTCCCGGGGCACTTTTCGCGTTATCCTTTCCCCACTAGCTAGTGATCGATCGAGGATGCTGGATACATAAACGGCTAAGCTAACAGCTCCACTTGACACTTGTGTCGAGGGTGTGTGGGACCCAGCTAGCACGATCGAAGTGGTGATGAATGAATTCAACGACCAACATGATGTGAAACGGTGTCATGTAGCAGATGTAGTGTCACAGTGTACTTGGACTGTAAACATGTTCCGTTTAGAGCATCTCCACCGGCCCGCCCCATAGTGGGCCCACGAAAATAGGCTCACATCGGCGCGTCATAAAATAGTGCCGGCGCTTTTTCCGAGCCCAATAGAAGCGCCGGTAACCCCGTGCCGGCCCTTCGCGAAGGACGTGAATCGGGCGCGTCGGCGCCTCGCGGCACGAAAAAATTTGGGCGTGGGAGCCGCTTGTCGGTGACGCCAGGGCGCCGCGCGGGAGATTTACCGCCACGACGCCGGGCTAGAAACTCTCCCGCCACGACGCCACACGGGAAACTCTCCCACCACGACGGCACGCGGGAGGTTTCCCGCCTCGCCGCCGATCTATATTATCCCTCTTCGCCCGCCTCATTGGCGCAAAAATCTAAACCCTAAAGTACCACAATGTTCGATGCGTGGGAGGAGGCGTGCTAGAGGCGGCCGTAGAAGTCGTGGAGGAGGACCCACAACTCGTAGAGTACGAGGCGTCGGAGGAGGCGGCGCTAGCGGCGACCGTAGATGAATATGAGGGGCCACCGCTGGAGGCCGGGCGGCGTCATCGGGAGGTGGAGCGGCAGCGCTGGTGGGAGGTGCGCCAGCAGCAGGGTGGGAGCATCTTGCGTTGCGGCGGTTGATGCGGGAGAAGCAACAACGTCAGGATGAAGTCTACAAGCGGCAACGTTTGGCGGAGATGCAGCTGTGGCTACGGATGCAGGAGGTGGAGCACCGTCGGCGGCGGGAGGAGCTGGAGCCGCAACTGCGTCAGGAGGCGGTGGTCGCGGATAGGGCCGCCTACTTGATGTTCGTGGCAGAGAGAGCAGCGGGGGATCGACGACGGAGGAGCAGCGGGCGATCGTCCATCTCCATAGAGCCGGGTGGCAAGTAGGTAGTAGGCTAGAGATAAGCAGGTTTCACATGTCATCCGGGGTCGAGGAGTGAATACTATTTTACTCGGATTTGCCCCAAAGCATTATTCATTCCCCAATCCTGAATGACATGAAAATAAAACTACAAAAAAATGTTTAGTTTGTCTAAAAAAAACTCCTATCGGGGCTGCCGGTTTGGGGCCACCGGTGTAGGAACAGCACCCCCAAATAAAGGATGCAATGCCCCCCCCCCCCCCCCACACACACACACACAATACGACAGTGCCGACGTGCCCCTGCCGACGACTATTTGGGGAGCGTCGGTGGAGATGCTCTTAGAACACTAGCTCTTGTGAGAGTTTAACAGTGTCTGTGTATGATTTGTGTGATCCAAATGTCACTAATTTGTGTACTAATTGACGATGTATCTATTAATTGATTAATAAAGCTCACAGTGGATTCGTGAGAGAGAGAGGGGCGGTAAAAAACCAATGTAGGTTTGTTCCCTCGCTAGCGACGCTGTCGGTCCACCCCGCCTCCATTGCCCTTGTGGCCTTGGAGGCGTCGTAGACCACAGACTCTCGCCGGCGGGAGGTTTCAGTTCTTCGTTTAATTTTTAAGGTTTTGCAATATCTTGTTCAGAACAGTGAGGCAACGGTTACATTGTCAGAATAAGGTTCTCCCTGCTCTATCCTTATTCCGGCGGTGCGCATAGCACCCATGCAAGGCGTTTGGAGTTGTCTTTCAAGAGGATCTTCTGAGATCCAGTCGGCGTTAATGTTAGTTGTTATGGTTACAAGTCTGCTAATTTTGATCTATGGTTCTTGTCTTTGACGATGGTTGTTGCTCTGGTGCGCTAATTGTTCATTGTACACTAATTTTTGTGCACATAAGAAAGTTCAAGATTACTCTTTTATAAATAGTGGAGATGAGTATATTTATGAGCATTTGCGTTTGTTTCGAAAAAAGAGAGCACTCTGATCTACCATGACGGCATGACGTTGATTGCAAAACTGCAAATCAATTGGGAAATAGTGTTTAATCTTTCGTCGTATAAGGGGCACACATGCCTTTGACGAGTTTTACATGGCAAAATCCACTGAGACAAAATCATGGTGAATCGACAAACGAAGCAACTAGCCGACCTCTGGTATGCCATGACGTCGAGTGCAAAACGGCAAATCCACTGGGAGATGGCTGCCCGGCGAGGACTAAAATTAAGTTGGTACTCGTCGACGTCAGTCGTCACTAGCTGCGTATCGTACGTGCGCCCAGCTCAATTTGACACGGCTGGATCAGCCACTACGCGAGCGCCGTCAGTCGCGCGAACTGGTCATCATCAAACGTGTGCGCACGTGGTCAGTCGGTCGTGGCCGCTTCGGTCGGTGCCATCTATCCGAGACGAGCCGGTCCACCAGGCCAGGTTTTGCTCCCAGTAAATCCCAACTGGACCCAATTAGTTGGCTTCACTTCGGTACGAACCAATTATACAATGCGTGCGATGTACAATGTGCATACATCCTTGCTTACATTTTTTTCTGAAACTAACCTAGTATTGTGTGAGAAACTTGATCCACGGCCTGGTTGTTTAGTTTCTCACTTCTATCACCATGGCGCACAACTACTCTGATTGTTGACGAGCCTGTCACAGGCTTGGGCGACCAACACCCCCAGTACTCGATCTCCATCACGGGCGTCGCCGGGCTAGACGTGGACGACGTCGCGGGTGACCGCCACCCGACGCTATCCCCAGTGTTCAACCTCCCCCTCCGCATCAGCAACACCAGGGACGAGTGTCAGGCGTGCGTCCTGGAGCTCTCGACGGCGTCAGTGTCCTACGGGGACGCATTCCTCGGCAAGGGCTCCGTGGGAATATCGGGAGGAATCCAACGAACGAACGGGCCAGGATGTGTCTAACTCAGCGCACCAGCTCTGGCGACGAGGCAGGCGACTGGGAGGTCGTCGCGCCTCTTCGCCGCCGCCGCCGCAAGTCTCGCGCCCTTGGGGGACGCCTAGACGCTGCCGCCCGCGCCTCGCCGACGGGGAGTAGGTTCCCCCCCTTGACCACCGCGGTGTGGCCACCGCGCCCGCTGGCTCTGGAGGTTTCCTCCGATCTGGAGCGAGATCTGGTCGAGGACGTGGACGACGAAGAGGGCTCTTCGTCCTCCTCTATCTGCCTAGGAAGCTTCTTCGACCTGTTGTGGACCGCCGTGGGGCTGGCGGCTCCCGCGCCACCGCTGTCCCGCCCCGATCTTGGTTGCACATCACCACCGCCGCCGCTTCTGGGGGAGCGTGACTTCCCGCCGCTGCCATCCTAGGGGATGCCACGGGCTGGGCCCTCGCCTGCACGTCCTGCTCAGCGGGACCCTGAGATCCTGGGCGATGCGTCCTTCCGTGTTGGGGATCTGGCGATTCCCCTGCCACCGACAGGGACGTCGCCATCGGAGCCCGCGCCACCGCCGCTGGTCGGGAGCTTGGAGCTTCATCTGGGGAAGAAACCCTAGCGGGCCTTCATGGGCCAAGGGGGCCAGGAGGCCTGCTGGGCCGCCCGTGGTGGGCTTCTCCCACACAGGCTGCCTCAGGGGCACGGTGGACTCAACGGCTCCGCCGACGGATCTGTTACACGTGGCCTCTCCTTTGATCCAAGGGCCATCTGCGGAGGCTTTTTCGGATAATCCCAATTCTACCCCTCTGCAATGGGTTCTTAAGTGGTGGTGGCTCCCCCCGGGAACCCTAGATCTCACACTTGCCTTCCCCGCTCCTTCGTGAGACGTGCGCCGCAACCTCGCTTCCGCAAAAACCCTAACCCTAGCCAACGACCCCGACCGCCCCCTCCCCGCTCTCTCCCCGATGGACCGAAGCTCGTTCTACGGGAAGCGCTCCTACGAGGATAGCCAAGGGGGCTACCATCGTAACCGTGACCAATACCTCAGACAGAAGCTGGATCGGGAACATGAAGAACAGGGCCGACATCAGAGGTCCCGCGATCGCGAAGGGGATCGTGCGGGCAGCTCCTCCTGGCGCCACGAAGGAGACCGCTATCAGCAGGAACTCCATCCTCCTCCCCCACATGGGCCACGAGTGCGCGACCCAGGCAGGGCCCCGAACAAACGTTCCCTTCGCCAACAACGCTAGCCACAAGGCTCGGGACCTCCTGCGTAGATCACGGACGCCTCTGCCTCTGGGGTGGCGGGGCCGGCCAATCCTGATGCAGCTCACATTACTTGCTACAACTGCGGCAAGCAGGGACACGTCCAGGCGGACTGCACCGAGGAATCCTTATGTGTCAACTGTAAGAAATCGGGGCACCTCTCGGCGATGTGCGCTACACTCTCCAGGGCCTTGGCCCCCTTCTGGGCAGGCTACGGGGGCGGCCGCCATGGGTTCCTGTGCTGCGAGGTTCCTTGGGAAGAACTCCAACAGCCAACGGCCAACTCCGCCACAGTGATCATCGAACAAGGGAGCTTGACGGCTGAAGAAGTAGAAGAGGATTCAAGGACTTGGTGGATGAAAATTGGGACTAGCAAGTCCACCAGATTAGCGCTTCGGACTTTGCTGTGGTATTCCCATCCAAGGAGAGCTTAAGGATTGCCATCCGCGGGGGAGGCCTTACCCTTCCAACCAGTGAACTCAAAGCCATCATCACCATGCAGGTTGGGGACCCTCTGGCGACGGAGACCCTGGTGGAGACGTGGGTTCGCCTTATCGGCGTTCCTCCACCACTGCGACATGCCGACCGTCTCCTGCTTAGCACGAGAGAACTGGGCCGCCCAATTGAAGTTGATACGGATTCTCTTGCGCACCCTTCTGCCCCCATCCGCATGTCCGTGGGTTGCCAGGCCCCGGTACAGATACAAGACTCCATCACCCTGTTTGTTAACATGCAAGGCTACCGCATCAGAATCGAACGTGAAGCGCCAGCTGCTGGTGAGTCGCCGCCTCATGTCCCACCTCCGGCCCCAGCTAAAGGAGGAGATGATGACAAGGATGAAGATAATGAAGAAACAGATGAGGATCAGTGGGATGGTCGCAGGGGCCTGATACGTCCAAAACGTATCTACTTTCCCGAACACTTTTGCTATTGTTTTGCCTCTAATTTGTGTATTTTGGATGCAACTAACACGGACTAACGCTGTTTTCAGCAGAACTGCTCTGGTGTCTCGTTTTTGTGCAGAAATCCAACTTTCGGGAAAAACCTCGGAATTTATGCAGAAGGCCCTATTTTCCCAGGAAACTAACGGAGCCAGAAGGGCAATTGAAGTGGAGGCCCGAGGGCCCCACACCATGGGGCGGCGCGGCCCAGGGGGGGCCCGCGCGGCCCTGTGGTGTGGCCCCCTCGGCCGGCCTCTGACGCCCTCCTTCGGACTACTTATTCGCCTCGACCTAAAAACGCCAGGAGAGAGGTCGAAGTCGCCAGAAACCCTCCAGAACGCCGCCACATCGCGAAACTCCGTCGCGGGAGCCAGAAGTCTCCGTTCTGGCACTCCGCCGGGACGGGGAATTGGAGGAGATCATCACCGCCATCACCGCCAACGCCTCTACATCAACCAGCCATGTTTCCCCCATCCATGTGTGAGTAATTCCCCCGCTGTAGGCCGAAGGGGATGGTAGGGATTGGATGAGATTGGTCATGTAATAGCATAAGATTGTTAGGGCATAGTGCCTAGTGTCCGTAGTTGGTACTTTGATGATATTGTTGCAACTTGTTATGCTTAATGCTTGTCACTAGGGCCCGAGTGCCATGATCTCAGATCTGAACATGTTATTGTTTCATGAAGATAATCATTGTTTATGGTCTTATCTATAAGTTGTATACACATGTCGCTGTCCGGAACCGATGGCCCCGAAGTGACAGAAATCGGGACAACCGGAGGGAATGGTAGCGATGTGAGGATCACATGTGTTCACGGAGTGTTAATGCTTTGCTCCGGTACTCTATTAAAAGGAGTACCTTAATATCCAGTAGTTTCCCTTGAGGCCCGGCTGCCACCGGCTGGTAGGACAAAAGATGTTGTGCAAGTTTCTCATTGCGAGCACGCACGACTATATATGGAACACATGCCTATTGATTGCTTTGTACTTGGACACCGTTTTATTATTATCTGCAAATGCCCTGCTATGATTGTTACATGAGTTTCTCTCATCCATGCAACGCCCGTCATCCGTCCCCGTGCCTACAATATTTTAATCCTCGCTGTTTACTAAAATCACTAATGCTGTCTCGTTACTCTGCTGCTTTGTTATTTCACTCATCGCTCTGCTATAAACCTGTTACTATCGATAAACCCTTGCGAGCAAGTCTGTTTCCAGGTGCAACTGAATTGACAACTCCGTTGTTAAGGCTTCCAAGTGTTCTTTGTCTCCCCTTGTGTCGAATCAATAAATTGGGTTTTACTTCCCTCGAAGACTGTTGCGATCCCCTATACTTGTGGGTCATCAAGACTATTTTCTGGCGCCGTTGCCGGGGAGCATAGCTTTATTTGGAAGTTCACTTGGATTAATATTGTTCGCTGCAAATTCTCCATCATGGGTAAACCTCGCGATACTAAGATCGCCATATTACCATCCACTACAAGAAAAGGTACAATTCTGAATACCTCCGCTGCACTTGATTCACCATCTGTGATTGATAAACTTGTTTCACCGTCACATGCTTCGCATGTGGGTACATCTGCTGAATCTGAACACTCTCATAATATTGATAATGCTTCTGCTGTGCTTGATGATAGTGGTTCATTGGGATCTTTTCTAGATGCTACAATTGCTAGGTCTAGACAAATTGAAAATACTGAAACTCCTAATGCTACTACACCTGTTAGTTCACCTGAACTTGGTTATTTTAGTGATGATCCTGAGGAAGATTATGTGGAGCTTAATGATGATTTTATTGAAAAATGCAATGCTACTACTGATGCAAGAAAAATTAAAAAGTTGCTTGCAGAACATACTGTTAGATATAAACTGTCTCCTGATCCTAAATTTGCCACATCTCCTATAAACATTAGGGATAAAGATTATGATTTTTCTCTTGATCTATCTCATATAGCTATTGTTGAGAAAACACCTTTCGTGGTATCTTGAAAAAGAAAGTGCTGTTGAACACATGACTGAGTTATCTACTTTGAGTAGCTTGTTTTCTGATGATGTTAAGAAGCGTACTTACTTTGTTGCTAAAATATTTCCATTCTCATTAAAGGATGACGCTAAAACTTGGTATAATAGTTTGCCACCTAGTTCTATTAAAAGTCCAAAAGAATTGCTTGCTGTTTTCTTTCGGAAATATTTTCCTGCTAGTGCTCAACATGCTGCTTTGCAAAGAGTTTATAGTTTTGATCAGGGAGATGAAGAGAAATTGCCTGAGGCTTGGGCAAGATTTTGCTCTCTTATTAGAGCTCTGCCTGACCATGACTTAGAAAAGCATGAATTACTTGATATATTTTATAGTGGACTAACCATTGATTCTAGGGCATACCTGGATAGTTGTGCTGGTTGTGTTTTCAGGAAAAGAACTCAGGGCAATGACGAAGAATTATTGGCTAAAATAGGCCGGAATTATGATGATTGGAATACGCCTGAACCAACTCTAACGCCAATAGTGAAGAAGAGGGGTTTAATTAAATTGAATGATGAAGATATGAGGGAAGCCAAGAAGTCTTTCAAGGAGAAAGGTATTAAATCTGAAGATGTGAAGAATCTACCTCCTATAGAAGATATATGTGAGATAATTCCCCCTTCACCCATAATTGAGGTAAACTCCCTTCAACGCTTTACTAGGGAAGATATTCCGTATTCGAAACCTCCTGCACAATGCTTAGATGAGTTTGATAATTATATTGTTAAGCAAGAAAATTTTAATATGAGAGTAGAGAATCATTTAATGGAAAATTCTCAAGCTATTAGTGAATTGCTTGGTATTGTGGAGAGAACCTCCAATGATGTTAAGATGCTTGTTAAACATTTTCAAATGATTCAAACTCAAATTGATCAACTCACTAAAGTGCAAAATGACTTGTTAGGGAATAATTCTAAAGAGAAACATGCTTATGAAGTAACAACTAGAGGTGGTGTCTCTACCCAGGATCCTCTATATCCTGAAGGGCATCCCAAAAGAATTGAACAAGATTCTCAACGCATTGAACCTAGTGCTCATTCTAGGAAGAAAAAGAAGAAGAAACATAAAAATGTTGTAGAATCCTCTGAACCTGTTAATGATCCTAATAGTATTTCTATTTCTGATGCTGAAACTGAAAGTGGTAATGAACATGATAATGATAAGAATCATACTCCTGATAAAGAAGAGGTTGAAGAAGAACCTGAAAAGCATGCTAAAAATAAAAAGTACACTAAAGAAGATTTTATTGCTGAGAAACATGGTAATGAAAGAGAACCTTGGGTGCAAAAGCAAATGCCTTTTCCTGCTAAGAAACTAAAATCAAAGGAAGAAGAACACTATAATAAATTTTGCGATTGGATGAAACCTTTATTCTTGCAAATCCCTTTGACTGATGCTATTAAATTGCCTCCTTATTCAAAGTATATGAAAGATATTGTTACTAACAAAAGGAAAATCCCCAATGAGGAAATTTCCACTATGCTTGCTAATTACTCTTTCAATGGCAAAATTCCAAAGAAGTTGGGCGACCCAGGTATACCTACTATTCCTTGTTCTATCAAGAATAATTATGTTAAAACTGCTCTATGTGACTTGGGAGCCGGTGTTAGTGTTATGCCTTTTTCTCTTTATAAGAGACTTTACTTAGATAAGTTGATACCTACTGATATATCTTTGCAAATGGCTGATAAATCTATCGCTATTCCTGTTGGTATATGTGAGAATGTTCCTGTTCAAGTTACTACTAACTGCTTGATATTAACTGATTTTGTTGTGTTGGAAATGCCTGAAGATGATAATATGTCTATTATTCTTGGGAGACCTTTTCTTAACACCGCAGGGGCTGTTATTGATTGCAACAAAGGAAAGGTTACTTTCAATGTTGATGATAGGGAGCATACCGTTTATTTTCCCAAGAGGATTGAGAAGGCATGTGGAGTTAATACTATTTCTAATGTGAGAACTATCAAAGTGGGAACTATTGATTGTCCTATATATGAGCCTAAGGAAGAATATCAAACTCTCGTGATTGGATCCATATCAATACAATTCAAGGTAACATGATTGATTTGAGGTTTATTTCTTCTTATGCTATGAAAAGGTTATTTGGTGACAAGACTTGATCAACCTTGTTAACGGATACTTTTTATATGCATAGAGGAGGTAAACAACATATCTTTCTTCCTCCACTTGCTCTAGTTGCTGTAGCACTTTTAATTTGCAAAGTTCTTTAGTTATTTGAAGATTTTGAAATTTTTCCTGGCCAGTAATAATAAACTAAATACCCAGAAATGTGCGTTTTTCAAAGTTTTCAAAAATTCACAAAAATTATACCGTTGGTCTTATTTTTCGACGAGGCACCTGGGAGTGCCAGAGGATGACCTGTGGGGCACCAGAGGGCGCCACACCACTGGCCGGCGCGGCCAAGGAGGTGGCCGCGCCACCATGTGGTGTGGGCTCCCCTCTGCCCCACCTTGTCATCTCTTTCGCCCAGAACAGTCTCTCTCCCGAAAAAACTCGTACCAAGTTCATCTCTCTCGCATTTTTGCTCCAGAGCTCCAGATTTTTCGATCTCTTTGCTCAGCCCAGATTTCTGTCTGAAATTTGGCACATTTGCTCTTCGGTATGTGACTCCTCCACCCATCCAAGTAGAATTTCATTTGGTTGAGTATATCTTGAATATTTTGCTGCTGTAGGTAACATGTTTAGTGAGCTTGCATGCTTGTTCTAAGTGGTAGAAACTAGTTTTGATGCATGATTAGTACTCTAGCAAGTTCCTATTGTAGTTTCCCTCAATTATATGTCACCAAATCAAATTTTTTATGTCATTTGTTGAAAATTTCAGAGAAGCTATGAAGAAGTTTAGCTTTGGAGAGTTGTTTAAGAAGGGGACAACCAGCACCGGGAGGCCTTCTAGGGCCGCCACCCGGATTAGGCAATCATACAATGAAGACATCCTCGCGCCTGGCTTCGCGCCCGAAGAGGACCACGGTCCCCCTAATGCTTCTACTTTTCCGTGTTATGATTTTCTAAGGAATGCAGGGATACTGGAGGATTTCTTAACCCTTGTTAACAGGGCAGGGTTAACCACTTATATGGGCGATGAAAGGGAGCAATACTACTTGCTCACCAAAATCTTCGTCGAGAGTTTCCAGTTCAACAACAAACAATATGAGCCAACGGTTGCATTCAGAATCTATGGTAAGACTGTGACTATGCCGTTGAAGGATTTTTGTTGTGCCTTGGACATTGCCCCTGTAGGTACAGCAAGTAGGATTGATGACAACCCCCGGGACTTGCTGGAGCTCTACCGAGGGATCACCGAGGATGATTGTCGCACCATCCAGCGGGGCAAGATAAGGAACATCCAACTTCCCGCCATTAAGTATTTCGCATACTACATTGCTACTAGCATTCTTGGTAGGGAGAACACTAGTAATATCTCTAGTTACCATCTTGCTTTCTTGCATATTGCACTTACTGGTCAAACCTCCTATCACCTCGGTGCTCTTATTGCTCGCCGCCTGACTACCAGGGGGCCTATTTTTGGAGGAACTATCGCATTGCGTGTTTTAACATATCTTAATCTTCCTCTTGATCCTAATGATGTGCCATTGGCCCCTAGGAGACTCGATATTACTGCTATGAAGAGTCATCATTTTGTTACCACTGACTCTACTTTAGATAATATGGTGTATAGAATGTTGTTTTCTGACGGGGAGGAGAAGGAAATCCCTCTTCCCCAACCTGGTTTGTTAAGTATTGACAGGCAATCATGGTCGTGCACCAAGGAGGAGGTGGATGAACATATGAAGATACAAGAATTCCACCAGCAACATGACTCCGAGGATGTCGGGACCTCCTACAACCACACCGTCACATATCCGGGTGCTTCTTCTAGCACATACCCGGAATACGACCCATCTTCTTCGTATTACGGAGACACTACTTCATGGGATCGATGGGATTGAACTCCACTTAGGCCAAAAGCCTAAGCTTGGGGGGAGGTATACCAGCGTCACTCATTCTTTGCATATTATGATTGCTGGATACTTGTACATACTTGTTTTGTTCGCTTGAGTGGTTTTCTAATGAGAGGAAGATGATATTTGGGGAAGTGCTGCCTGAAAACAGATTCTGGAACGTTACTGTAAAAATCGTCAAAAATAGCCAGAGCGTCATTTTAAGTTGCCAATTTTTGTGCAGGTTCCCCAGGTTATTATCTAACTTTCATTAGTTGAACACTTTTCGATCTGAGCAACGTAAGATTTTTGTTAAAATCGATTTCTGTACTGCTGACAGGTTTTGGCAGATTTCTGTCATCCTGCTTTTCTGTGTTTCTTTTAGTTTGCTATTTCTTGTTTTTGCTTTGTTTCCTTCCCAAAACACAAAAAGACCAAAAATATTTCTGTTATTTCTCTTCACCATTTGTTTGCTTTGGTTTCTTGCATTTGTTTCACTTTATTTGCTATTGCTAGTTTGCTATAAGAAAACCCAAAAAGATTTTGCTTTGTTTGTTTGTTTCCTCTTGTTCTTGTTTCTAATTTGAAAACACCAAAAATATTTGCTGTTCTTGTCTGGTTTGTAAAGTTCTTTATGAGTTCAATGGTCTTCGGTGGCTGGAGCGTGGTTTTCATTTCATATTATCCAAGCTGCACAAGTGAAAAGGCAATAATGACGATCTACGACAATCTGATTGTGGTGAGAGGCTGGTATGAACTCTATTTGTTTTCATTTTTGTACATATACTCATCCATATGAGCATGCTTAGTTGGTTCATGTGAGGTATATGTTATTTAAGAAAGGCTAGTAGTTTATGATCTCTCATGTTTAGCTCCAATCTATTAATATGAGTAGCATGTCATGGATGTTTGCTTGCATTGTTTTATTCATAAGTAAGTATGGCATTGTGGTATCCTCCTCTGAATAATTCATTTATATCGACTTGGCACATGCTCACGCATGCATATGACTGAACAAAAAGTCAATTAAGCCTCGATGATCTATATTGCTTCAGAGTTCTTGTATCACTTTTATGCCTCCGTTAATTTATTTTGCCGCAAGCATGATTATGACAGTTACTGCTCTCTTGATTTGTCGCTCCCTAGTCTATTGCTAGCCTTCACTTGTACTGAGCGGGAACGCTGCTCGTGCTTCCAAACACATGAAAACCAAGTTATTCCAGAGTGTCCACCATAAATACCTATGCATGGCATTTCAAACCATTCCAAGTAAATTCTCATGTGCTACCTTTAAAACCTTCAAAATGCTTCTCAATTTGTGTTTATGTTTCATAGCTCATGAGGAAGTATGTGGTGTTTAGCTTTCAACCTTGTCATTTACTTTTGACGGACTCTCATATGGACTAGTGGCTACATCCGCTTATCCAATAATTTTGCAAAAAGAGCTGGCAATGGGATTCCCAGTCCCGAATTAATTAACTTAAATAGACACTCCTCCATGGTTTGTGATTGTTGGACGGCACCCGAAGGATTCGGTTAGCCATGGCTTGTGTAAGCAAAGGTTGGGGGGAGTGTCATCATCATAATAAAACTAAAATAAAAAGGCACTCCTTCATGGTATGAGATTGTTGGCAGGCACCCGAGGATTCGGTTAGCCATGGTTTGTGAAAGAAAGGTTGGAAGGAGTGCCAAATAAATATGCAATAATTCATGGGAGCCGCTCTTGAAAGTCCGGTTGGCGAGGTAGTTAGTGTACCCATTACCATTCGTTGACAACAACAAACACCTCTCAAAATAATTTTACTCCTGTCTTTATAAAAATGAAAAGCTCTAGCGCATGTTAATCCCTGCTTCCCTCTGCGAAGGGTCAATCTTTTACTTTTATGTTGTGTCTCCATTATTTCTTTGAGCACTATCTTGAGAGCACAACTGTCATTCTTAGTATAATATGCTTGTCTCAAAATATGATTGATTGTGGTATAACTTTGATGCATTTATCTTTTGACAATCACTACTTCTAGTCTTTCTATGAACTCCAGAGGTGCCCGGGCATTTATGTTTTGCCAATCAAATACAGGCAAGCGAGATACCACTTTATCATACTCTCTTATGAACATCGCAATCCTGCTTATATACATGATTCATGATGCTTATTATCAATTGTTGGTACCTCTTCATGATTGACATAGCTGTTAGATGATCTTATTTGCATGTATCTCATTATGAACTGTTTAAGTATTAGCCATTGCATGAGAATATATACATCATATGAGCAAATGTGTTCGTGAAAGTTCTTTTATCGCTCAGTTGTTAACTGAATTGCTTGAGGACAAGCAATAAGCTAAGCTTGGGGGGAGTTGATACGTCCAAAACGTATCTACTTTCCCGAACACTTTTGCTATTGTTTTGCCTCTAATTTGTGTATTTTGGATGCAACTAACACGGACTAACGCTGTTTTCAGCAGAACTGCTATGGTGTCTCGTTTTTGTGCAGAAATCCAACTTTCGGGAAAAACCTCGGAATTTATGCAGAAGGCCCTATTTTCCAGGAAACTAACGGAGCCAGAAGGGCAATTGAAGTGGAGGCCCGAGGGCCCCACACCATGGGGCGGCGCGGCCCAGGGGGGCCCGCGCGGCCCTGTGGTGTGGCCCCCTCGGCCGGCCTCTGACGCCCTCCTTCGGACTAC
The DNA here is from genome assembly GCF_019359855.2 of Lolium perenne. Classification (NCBI taxonomy): domain Eukaryota; kingdom Viridiplantae; phylum Streptophyta; class Magnoliopsida; order Poales; family Poaceae; genus Lolium; species Lolium perenne. The sequence goes on from NC_067247.2 coordinate 69,237,887, forward strand.
TTATTCGCCTCGACCTAAAAACGCCAGGAGAGAGGTCGAAGTCGCCAGAAACCCTCCAGAACGCCGCCACATCGCGAAACTCCGTCGCGGGAGCCAGAAGTCTCCGTTCTGGCACTCCGCCGGGACGGGGAATTGGAGGAGATCATCACCGCCATCACCGCCAACGCCTCTACATCAACCAGCCATGTTTCCCCCATCCATGTGTGAGTAATTCCCCCGCTGTAGGCCGAAGGGGATGGTAGGGATTGGATGAGATTGGTCATGTAATAGCATAAGATTGTTAGGGCATAGTGCCTAGTGTCCGTAGTTGGTACTTTGATGATATTGTTGCAACTTGTTATGCTTAATGCTTGTCACTAGGGCCCGAGTGCCATGATCTCAGATCTGAACATGTTATTGTTTCATGAAGATAATCATTGTTTATGGTCTTATCTATAAGTTGTATACACATGTCGCTGTCCGGAACCGATGGCCCCGAAGTGACAGAAATCGGGACAACCGGAGGGAATGGTAGCGATGTGAGGATCACATGTGTTCACGGAGTGTTAATGCTTTGCTCCGGTACTCTATTAAAAAGAGTACCTTAATATCCAGTAGTTTCCCTTGAGGCCCGGCTGCCACCGGCTGGTAGGACAAAAGATGTTGTGCAAGTTTCTCATTGCGAGCACGCACGACTATATATGGAACACATGCCTATTGATTGCTTTGTACTTGGACACCGTTTTATTATTATCTGCAAATGCCCTGCTATGATTGTTACATGAGTTTCTCTCATCCATGCAACGCCCGTCATCCGTCCCCGTGCCTACAGTATTTTAATCCTGCTGTTTACTAAAATCACTACTGCTGTCTCTGTTACTCTGCTGCTGTTATTTCACTACTGCTACTGCTATAAACATGTTACTACTGATAAACCCTTGCGAGCAAGTCTGTTTCCAGGTGCAACTGAATTGACAACTCCGTTGTTAAGGCTTCCAAGTGTTCTTTGTCTCCCCTTGTGTCGAATCAATAAATTGGGTTTTACTTCCCTCGAAGACTGTTGCGATCCCCTATACTTGTGGGTCATCAGGGCCGACACCGCAAGAATGACAAAGAAGCTGCATCAGCCCCGGCGGGAGGGGTCGGGGCCCAGGGCGTAAGTCTGTGGCCCGGGAGCCTATTGCGTCGAAGACTCAGACACCAGCCCTGCTACCAACCGCCAGACGCAATCTCCGGTTCAGCTGCCCGCCTCAGTCTTCTCTCAGTATGGCTCTAACCTTAGAGAAGCAGGGGATATATTCCCGCTGATGGCCAAGATTATGCACAACGCAGTTGAACAGCCGCTACCGCAGACGCCCTCTGATTCCATTGACACTGACACCCTCCAGGCCTCCTTTTCTATCATCTGTGACACGCCGGATGACCCATTAGAGGCGGGGCAAAGCGACCCTACACCTGGCAAAGCAATGCAGATGTCTCAAGCTAACAGGGAAGCAGCAGGACTCGACTGTACTCCAACACAGGCAACCAACGATCGGCTCCTCAGCGACAGTGAGAAGAGGAGCAAAAGCAACCATGATAGGCCCTCGCGCCGATTGATATTGGAGGCAGCTGAAGCAGCCAAATCGGTCTTGGCAGACGCAGTCGAGGGGGTGGACCAGAACTCGCCTGTGGGCAATACTCTGTTGCACCAGGCTTCAGCTATCTCGCGCCACCCCACGATACGCCAGGTCCTCCTCGAAGACTCTCCTATCCCGGCGATGGGCGCTACGGTGGCTCGTGCGCCTCGTTCCAAGGCCGTCCCTGCTCAAGCTGAACGCAAGAGTGCCCGTGGCAAGGGTCTCACTGACGGCCCAATCCTGGAGCGCACAATCCGCCTCACCACCGGCAGGAACGCGACGACCAAACCAGTGGCGGACAAGGCTGCATCAACCTCGTCTCCATCTCCGCGGATTCTAGGTACGTCCTCTCTTGCCGAGTTTACCGCCTTTCAAGACTCTTCTGTCAAACATCTCTTGCATGTGGCGAAAGATAGCTGCATCTTGTTCAAATCGGCCGACAAGTCCCCAGCACAGCTAGTTGCTCTACTCCAAGCTAAGGAACTTGCACTATCAGAGCTAGCCGCTGCCAGGAAAAAGGTTGAAGAAGACGATATTAAGCGCAAGGAAGAAGAAGAACTGAAGGGTAACCCATCTGCAGAGGCGACTGCTTCTCCCTTGCGAGAGAGTCCAAGGGGGACTCCCTCGGCAAGGAAAGAGAAAGCCAGACGTTCTCCTATCAGAACGAAGCGGACTAGAGTGGTAGCCAGACCAACCCCCTTGGGCTCACGCCCACTCACCCGCCAAGCACGGGCACAACAGCAGTTGCCCCAATGAGGTTCCTCTTTTGGAATATCTGAGGGTTCGGCAGGAAGGGGCGCCGAACTCTCCTCAAGGATTACTTGCGCCTCCACCGTATTGATGTTGTGCTGCTTCAAGAAACCATCAAGCAGGACTTCTCCGACGCTGAGCTCAGAAGTCTAGAAATTGGGGATAAATTCTTCTGGGACTGGCTACCTGCTGCGGGCCAATCGGGAGGGGTGCTCATTGGGGTTCGTGATAGCATGTTTGAGGTGAGCACGATCAGCAGAGGCCATTTCTTCCTTAGTGTTGCGGTTCTTCATAGGGTGTCGAACCGCACACTGGATATCATCGGAGTTTATGGTCCGGCGGATCACGGCCGCTCAAGGGATTTCCTTCATGAAATCTCTGACAAGATTACTGCCTCTACCAGGCCTCTGCTGCTGGGAGGTGTGATACGCGTACAACACGCGTTCGTTGGGAACCCCAAGAGGAAGGTGTGATGCATACAGCGGCAAGTTTTTCCTCAGTAAGAAACCAAGGTTTATTGAACCAGTAGGAGCCAAGAAGCACGTTGAAGGTTGATGGCGGCGGAGTGTAGTGCGGCGCAACACCAGGGATTCCGGCGCCAACGTGGAACCTGCACAACACAACCAAAGTACTTTGTCCCAACGTAACAGTGAGGTTGTCAATCTCACCGGCTTGCTGTAACAAAGGATTAGATATACAGTATGGATGATGAAGTTTGCAGAGAACAGTAGAACGAGTATTGCAGTAGATTGTATTCGATGTAAAATAATGGACCGGGGTCCACAATTCACTAGAGGTGTCTCTCCCATAAGAATAAGCATGTTGGGTGAACAAATTACAGTTGGGCAATTGACAAATAAAGAGGGCATGACCATGCACATACATGTTATGATGAGTATTGTGAGATTTAATTGGGCATTACGACAAAGTACATAGACCGCTATCCAGCATGCATCTATGCCTAAAAAGTCCACCTTCAGGTTATCATCCGAACCCCCTCCAGTATTAAGTTGCAAACAATAGACAATTGCATTAAGTATGGTGCGTAATGTAATCAACAAATATATCCTTAGACATAGCATTGATGTTTTATCCCTAGTGGCAATAGCACATTGATACGTCTCCGACGTATCGATAATTTCTTATGTTCCATGCCACATTATTGATGTTATCTACATGTTTTATGCACACTTTATGTCATATTCGTGCATTTTCTGGAACTAACCTATTAACAAGATGCCGAAGTGCCCGATTCTTTGTTTTCTGCTGTTTTTGGTTTCAGAAATCCTAGTAAGGAAATATTCTCGGAATTGGACGAAATCAACGCCCAGGGGCCTATTTTTCCACGAAGCTTCCAGAAGTCCGAAGACGAAACGAAGAGGGGCCACGAGGCAGCCAGAGCATAGGGCGGCGCGGCCCCTGCCCTGGCCGCGCCGGCCTATGGTCCGGGCCCCTCGCGCCGCCTCTTGACCTACCCTTCCGCCTACTTAAAGCCTCCGTGACGAAACCCCCAGTACCGAGAGCCACGATACGGAAAACCTTCCAGAGACGCCGCCAACGCCGATCCCATCTCGGGGGATCCAGGAGATCGCCTCCGGCACCCTGCCGGAGAGGGGAATCATCTCCCGGAGGACTCTACGCCGCCATGGTCGCCTCCGGTGTGATGTGTGAGTAGTCTACCCCTGGACTATGGGTCCATAGCAGTAGCTAGATGGTTGTCTTCTCCCCATTGTGCTATCATTGTCGGATCTTGTGAGCTGCCTAACATGATCAAGATCATCTATCTGTAATTCTATATGTTGCGTTTGTTGGGATCCGATGAATAGAGAATACTTGTTATGTTGATTATCAAAGCTATGTCCATGTGTTGTTTATGATCTTGCATGCTCTCCGTTATTAGTAGATGCTCTGGCCAAGTTGATGCTAGTAACTCCAAGAGGGAGTATTTATGCTCGATAGTGGGTTCATGTCTCCGTGAATCTGGAGGGGTGACAAGAACCTCTAAGGTTATGGATGTGCTGTTGCCACTAGGGATAAAACATTGGTGCTATGTTCAAGGATGTAGTCACTAGTTACATTACGCGCAATACTTAATGCAATTGTCTGTTGTTAGCAACTTAATCTTTGGAGGGGTTCGGATGATAACCTGAAGGTGGACTTTTTAGGCATAGATGCATGCTGGATGGCGGTCTATGTACTTTGTCGTAATGCCCAATTAAATCTCACTATACTCATCATGATATGTATGTGCATGGTCATGCTCTCTTTATTTGTCAATTGCCCAACTGTAATTTGTTCACCCAACATGCTGTTTGTCTTATGGGAGAGACACCTCTAGTGAACTGTGGACCCCGGTCCAATTCTCTTTACTGAAATACAATCTCTTGTAATCTGTTTTTCTTGTTTCTCGCAAACAATCATCTTCCACACAATACGGTTAATCCTTTGTTACAGCAAGCCGGTGAGATTGACAACCTCACTGTTTCGTTGGGGCAAAGTACTTTGGTTGTGTTGTGCAGGTTCCACGTTGGCGCCGGAATCCCTGGTGTTGCGCCGCACTACATCCCGCCGCCATCAACCTTCAACGTGCTTCTTGGCTCCTCCTGGTTCGATAAACCTTGGTTTCTTTCTGAGGGAAAACTTGCTGCTGTGCGCATCATACCTTCCTCTTGGGGTTCCCAACGAACGTGTGAGTTACACGCCATCACACATCCACAACCTTAGAGGTTTCTGTCACTCCCCCAGATTTAATGGAGACATGAACCCACTATCGAGCATAAATACTCCCTCTTGGAGTTACAAGCAAAAACTTGGCCAGAGCTTCTACTAGTAACAGAGAGCATGCAAGATCATAAACAACACATAGATAGATTGATAATCAACATAGCATAATATTCCATATTCATCAGATCCCAACAAACACAGCATGTAGCATTACAGATAGATGATCTTGATCATGTTAGGCAGCTCACAAGATCCAACAATGATAGCACAATTAGGAGAAGACGACCATCTAGCTACTGCTATGGACCCATAGTCTAGGGGTGAATGATACGTCTCCGACGTATCGATAATTTCTTATGTTCCATGCCACATTATTGATGTTATCTACATGTTTTATGCACACTTTATGTCATATTCGTGCATTTTCTGGAACTAACCTATTAACAAGATGCCGAAGTGCCGATTCTGTTTTCTGCTGTTTTTGGTTTCAGAAATCCTAGTAAGGAAATATTCTCGGAATTGGACGAAATCAACGCCCAGGGGCCTATTTTTCCACGAAGCTTCCAGAAGTCCGAAGATGAAACGAAGAGGGGCCACGGGGTGGCCAAACCCTAGGGCGGCGCGGCCCCACCCCTGGCCGCGCCGGCCTGTGGTTTGGGCCCCTCGCGCCGCCTCTTGACCTACCCTTCCGCCTACTTAAAGCCTCCGTGACGAAACCCCCAGTACGGAGAGCCACGATACGGAAAACCTTCCAGAGACACCGCCAACGCCGATCCCATCTCGGGGGATCCAGGAGATCGCCTCCGGCACCCTGCCGGAGAGGGGAATCATCTCCAGGAGGACTCTACGCCGCCATGGTCGCCTCCGGTGTGATGTGTGAGTAGTCTACCCCTGGACTATGGGTCCATAGCAGTAGCTAGATGGTTGTCTTCTCCCCATTGTGCTATCATTGTCGGATCTTGTGAGCTGCCTAACATGATCAAGATCATCTATCTGTAATTCTATATGTTGCGTTTGTTGGGATCCGATGAATAGAGAATACTTGTTATGTTGATTATCAAAGTTATATCTATGTGTTGTTTATGATCTTGCATGCTTTCCGTTACTAGTAGATGCTCTGGCCAAGTAGATGCTTGTAACTCCAAGAGGGAGTACTTATGCTCGATAGTGGGTTCATGCCTGCATTGACACACAGGACAAAGGATGAGAAAGTTCTAAGGTTGTGTTGTGCTGTTGCCACTAGGGATAAAACATTGATGCTATGTCTAAGGATGTAGTTGTTGATTACATTACGCACCATACTTAATGCAATTGTCTGTTGCTTTGCAACTTAATACGGAGGGTTCGGATGATAACTCGAAGGTGGACTTTTTAGGCATAGATGCAGTTGGATGGCGGTCTATGTACTTTGTCGTAATGCCCAATTAAATCTCACTATACTCATCATGATATGTATGTGCATGGTCATGCCCTCTTTATTTGTCAATTGCCCAACTGTAATTTGTTCACCCAACATGCTGTTTGTCTTATGGGAGAGACACCTCTAGTGAACTGTGGACCCCGGTCCAATTCTCTTTACTGAAATACAATCTACTGCAATACTTGTTCTACTGTTTTCTGCAAACAATCATCTTCCACACTATACATCTAATCCTTTGTTACAGCAAGCCGGTGAGATTGACAACCTCACTGTTTCGTTGGGGCAAAGTACTTTGGTTGTGTTGTGCAGGTTCCACGTTGGCGCCGGAATCCCTGGTGTTGCGCCGCACTACATCCCGCCGCCATCAACCTTCAACGTGCTTCTTGGCTCCTCCTGGTTCGATAAACCTTGGTTTCTTTCTGAGGGAAAACTTGCTGCTGTGCGCATCATACCTTCCTCTTGGGGTTCCCAACGAACGTGTGAGTTACACGCCATCAAGCATATTTTCTGGCGCCGTTGCCGGGGAGATCAAGACACGCTGCAAGGGGAGTCTCCACTTCTCAATCTCTTTACTTTGTTTTTGTCTTGCTTAGTTTTATTTACTACTTTGTTTGCTGCACTAAATCAAAATACAAAAAAATTAGTTGCTAGTTTTACTTTACTTGCTATCTTGTTTGCTATATCAAAAACACAAAAAAAATTAGTTTACTTGCATTTACTTTATCTAGTTTGCTTTATTTACTGTTGCTAAAATGGCCAACCCTGAAAATACTAAGTTGTGTGACTTCACAACCACAAATAATAATGATTTCTTATGCACACCTATTGCTCCACCTGCTACTACAGCAGAATTCTTTGAAATTAAACCTGCTTTCTTGAATCTTGTTATGCGAGAGCAATTTTCAGTGTTAGTTCTGATGATGCTGCTGCCCATCTTAATAATTTTGTTGAACTATGTGAAATGCAAAAATATAAAGATGTAGATGGTGATATTATTAAACTAAAATTGTTCCCTTTCTCATTAAGAGGAAGAGCTAAAGATTGGTTGCTATCTCTGCCTAAGAATAGTATTGATTCATGGACTAAATGCAAGGATGCTTTTATTGGTAGATATTATCCCCCTGCTAAAATTATATCTTTGAGGAGTAGCATAATGAATTTTAAACAATTAGATACTGAACATGTTGCTCAAGCTTTGGAAAGAATGAAATCTCTGGTTAAAAATTGCCCAACCCATGGACTGACTACTTGGATGATCATCCAAACCTTCTATGCAGGACTAAATTTTTCTTCACGGAATTTATTGGATTCAGCTGCTGGAGGTACCTTTTTGTCCATCACTCTTGGTGAAGCAACAAAGCTTCTTGATAATATGATGATCAACTACTCTGAATGGCACACGGAAAGAGCCCCACAAGGTAAGAAGGTAAATTCTGTCGAAGAAACCTCTTCCTTGAGTGATAAGATTGATGCTATTATGTCTATGCTTGTGAATGATAGGACTAATATTGATCCTAATAATGTTCCATTAGCTTCATTGGTTGCACAAGAAGAACATGTTGATGTAAACTTCATTAAAAATAATAATTTCAACAACAATGCTTACCGGAACAATTCTAGTAACAACTATAGGCCATATCCTTATAATAATGGCAACGGCTATAGTAATTCTTATGGGAATTCTTACAATAATAATAGGAACACACCCCCTGGACTTGAAGCCATGCTTAAAGAATTTATTAGTACACAAACTGCTTTTAACAAATCTGTTGAAGAAAAGCTTGGGAAAATTGATATACTTGCTTCTAAAGTCGATAGTCTTGCTGCTGATGTTGATCTTTTGAAATCGAAAGTTATGCCTAATGAGAATCATCATAATAAAATTGTTACTACAGCAAATGCCATTCAAGTTAGAATTAATGAGAATATAAGATTAATGGCTGAACTGCGTGCTAGGTGGGATAGAGAAGAAAATGAAAAACTAGCTAAAGAGAAGAATGTAGCTAAAGTTTGGACTATTACCACCACTAGTAATGCTAATGCTACACATGTTGCTGCACCTCCTACTAATACTAATAAAAGAATTGGTGTTAGCAATGTTTCCACTTCTAATGCAAAGCGCGAGAAACTGCCCAAACTGCTAAAACTATTTGAAACCGCTTGTGATAAAGCTGCTGAAATTTTTTCCAACATTGGGGATGATGATCCCATTGCTTTAGATTATAATGGTTTGAATTTTGATGATTGCCACATCTCTGAAGTTATAAAGTTCTTGCAAAAACTTGCTAAAAGTCCTAATGCTAGTGCTATAAATTTGGCTTTCACGCATCATATTACAAATGCTCTCATAAAAGCTAGAGAAGAGAAACTAGAGCGCGAAGCCTCTATTCCTAAAAAGCTAGAGGATGGTTTGGAGCCCATCATTAAGATGAAGGTTAAAGATTTTGATTGTAATGCTTTATGTGATCTTGGTGCAAGTATTTCTGTTATGCCTAAGAAAATTTATGATATGCTTGACTTGCCACCGCTGAAAAATTGTTATTTGGATGTTAATCTTGCTGATCAATCTACAAAGAAACCTTTGGGTAAAGTTGATAATGTTCGTATTACCGTTAACAATAACCTTGTCCCCGTTGATTTTGTTGTCTTGGATATTGAATGCAATGCATCTTGTCCCATTATATTGGGAAGACCTTTTCTTCGAACTGTTGGTGCTATCATTGATATGAAGGAAGGTAATATAAAATATCAATTTCCTCTCAAGAAAGGTATGGAACACTTCCCTAGAAAGAGAATGAAGTTACCTTTTGATTCTATTATGAGAACAAATTATGATGTTGACACACCGTCTCTCGATAATACTTGATACACACTTTCGGCGCCTAGCTGAAAGGCGTTAAAGAAAAGCGCTTATGAGAGACAACCCATGTTTTTACCTACAGTACTTTGTTTTTATTTTGTGTCTTGGAAGTTGTTTACTACTGTAGCAACCTCTCCTTATCTTAGTTTTGTGTTTTTTTGTGCCAAGTAAAGCCGTTGATAGAAAAGTAAGTACTAGATTTGGATTACTGCACAGTTCCAGATTTCTTTGCTGTCACGAATCTGGGTCTACCTCCCTGTAGGTAGCTCAGAAAATTAAGCCAATTTACGTACATGATCCTCAGATATGTACGCAACTTTAATTCAATTTGAGCATTTTTATTTGAGCAAGTCTGGTGCCGTTTTAAAATTCGTCAATACGAACTGTTCTGTTTTGACAGATTCTGCCTTTTATTTCGCATTGCCTCTTTTGCTATGATGGATGAATTTCTTTGATCCACTAATGTCCAGTAGCATTATGCAATGTCCAGAAGTGTTAAAAATGATTGTGTCACCTCTGAATATGTTAATTTTTATTGTGCACTAACCCTCTAATGAGTTGTTTCGAGTTTGGTGTGGAGGAAGTTTTCAAGGATCAAGAGAGGAGTATGATCATAGTTTTAAAAACCGGACCTATGACCGAACCGGTAAGGCTATCGGTTCAGGTTTTTACCGGTCGGACCACTGGTTCATCGGTTTATTGTCTGGTTTTTTAAGATATAGAGTAGTATATTTTACTTATAAATACTGCAGTAAATAAATAATCATGTATACAAATATATTTTAGACTTGCAAATTTTTATAATAATTCATAAAGTAGTCACCAACTTACCAACTTTGCCATGTCTAATACAGCCAAGCACCTAACACACGCTCGTGTAATTCATTTTTTGCATTCAGCAATGCTAAAAGGCAACAAATCTAGCGTACAGAACATGCACGTAGGCCATGCGGCGTAAAAAAGCAAAGCCCCAATCGTGTGATCTATGTATAAAACAAACTGCTATCTTCTCTAGTCATCAAACAATTGTAGGTCAATTGGTCTGGGCGGGTGTCAGCTCTGCTGGAGGTTACAGGATCGAATCCTATCTCATGCATTTAATTTTTCACGCGAACTTATGCTTCTACTGGTTGGACCGGCGATTCAGTACTCCCGGTTTTCTTCCAAAACCGCCTGTTGAGCCGCGGTTCGTCCGGTTTTCACTGGGTCAGGTGCGCGAGCGGTCTAGTGCGCCAAAAAGACCAGTGCAGGGCCTGGTTCCGGTTTTTCCGGTTCAACCGGCGGTCCGGTCCGGTTTTTAAAATTATGAGTATGATGCAACATGATCAAGGAGAGTGAAAGCTCTAAGCTTGGGGATGCCCCGGTGGTTCACCCCTGCATATTCTAAGAAGACTCAAGCGTCTAAGCTTGGGGATGCCCAAGGCATCCCCTTCTTCATCGACAACATTATCAGGTTCCTCCCCTGAAACTATATTTTTATTCCATCACATCTTATGTGCTTTTTCTTGGAGCGTCGGTTTGTTTTTGTTTTTGTTTTGTTTGAATAAAATGGATCCTAGCATTCACTTTATGGGAGAGAGACACGCTCCGCTGTAGCATATGGACAAGTATGTCCTTGGCTTCTACTCATAGTATTCATGGCGAAGTTTCTCCTTCGTTAAATTGTTATATGGTTGGAATTGGAAAATGATACATGTAGTAATTGCTATAAATGTCTTGGGTAATGTGATACTTGGCAATTGTTGTGCTCATGATTAAGCTCTTGCATCATATGCTTTGCACCCATTAATGAAGAAATACATAGAGCATGCTAAAATTTGGTTTGTATATTTGGTTTCTCTAAGGTCTAGATAATTTCTAGTATTGAGTTTGAACAACAAGGAAGACGGTGTAGAGTCTTATAATGTTTTCAATATGTCTTTTATGTGAGTTTTGCTACACCGGTTCATCCTTGTGTTTGTTTCAAATAAACCTTGCTAGCCTAAACCTTGTATCGAGAGGGAATACTTCTCATGCATCCAAAATACTTGAGCCAACCACTATGCCATTTGTGTCCACCATACCTACCTACTACATGGTATTTTCCGCCATTCCAAAGTAAATTGCTTGAGTGCTACCTTTAAAATTCCATCATTCACCTTTGCAATATATAGCTCATGGGACAAATAGCTTAAAAACTATTGTGGTATTGAATATGTAATTATGCGCTTTATCTCTTATTAAGTTGCTTGTTGTGCGATAACCATGTTCACTGGGGACGCCATCAACTATTCATTGTTGAATTTCATGTGAGTTGCTATGCATGTCCGTCTTGTCTGAAGTAAGAGAGATCTACCACCCTATGGTTAAGCATGCATATTGTTAGAGAAGAACATTGGGCCGCTAACTAAAGCCATGATCCATGGTGGAAGTTTCAGTTTTGGACATATATCCTCAAATCTCAAATGAGAAAATTATTAATTGTTGTTATATGCTTATGCATAAAAGAGGAGTCCATTATCTGTTGTCTATGTTGTCCCGGTATGGATGTCTAAGTTGAAGAATAATCAATAGCGAGAAATCCAATGCGAGCTTTCTCCTTAGACCTTTGTACAGGCGGCATAGAGGTACCCCTTTGTGACACTTGGTTAAAACAGTGCATTGTGATGATCCGGTAGTCCAAGCTAATTAGGACAAGGTGCGGGCACTATTAGTACACTATGCATGAGGCTTGCAACTTATAAGATATAATTTACATGATGCATATGCTTTATTACTACCGTTGACAAAATTGTTTCATGTTTTCAAAATCAAAGCTCTAGCACAAATATAGCAATCGATGCTTTTCCTCTATGGAGGACCATTCTTTTACTTTCAATGTTGAGTCAGTTCACCTATTTCTCTCCACCTCAAGAAGCAAACACTTGTGTGAACTGTGCATTGATTCCTACATACTTGCTTATTGCACTTATTATACTACTCTATGTTGACAATATCCATGAGATATACATGTTACAAGTTGAAAGCAACCGCTGAAACTTAATCTTCTTTTGTGTTGCTTCAATGCTTTTACTTTGAATTATTGCTTTATGAGTTAACTCTTATGCAAGACTTATTAATGCTTGTCTTGAAGTGCTATTCATGAAAAGTCTTTGCTTTATGACTCACTTGTTTACTCATGTCATATACATTGTTTTGATCGCTGCATTCACTACATATGCTTTACAAATAGTATGATCAAGATTATGATGGCATGTCACTCCAGAAATTATACGTGTTATCGTTTTACTGCTCGGGACGAGCAGAACTAAGCAGGGATGCTGATACGTCTCCGACGTATCGATAATTTCTTATGTTCCATGCCACATTATTGATGTTATCTACATGTTTTATGCACACTTTATGTCATATTCGTGCATTTTACGGAACTAACCTATTAACAAGATGCCGAAGTGCCGATTCTTTGTTTCTGCTGTTTTTGGTTTCAGAAATCCTAGTAAGGAAATATTCTCGGAATTGGACGAAATCAACGCCCAGGGGCCTATTTTTCCACGAAGCTTCCAGAAGTCCGAAGATGAAACGAAGAGGGGCCACGGGGTGGCCAAACCCTAGGGCGGCGCGGCCCCACCCCTGGCCGCGCCGGCCTGTGGTTTGGGCCCCTCGCGCCGCCTCTTGACCTACCCTTCCGCCTACTTAAAGCCTCCGTGACGAAACCCCCAGTACGGAGAGCCACGATACGGAAAACCTTCCAGAGACGCCGCCAACGCCGATCCCATCTCGGGGGATCCAGGAGATCGCCTCCGGCACCCCGCCGGAGAGGGGAATCATCTCCCGGAGGACTCTACGCCGCCATGGTCGCCTCCGGTGTGATGTGTGAGTAGTCTACCCCTGGACTATGGGTCCATAGCAGTAGCTAGATGGTTGTCTTCTCCCCATTGTGCTATCATTGTCGGATCTTGTGAGCTGCCTAACATGATCAAGATCATCTATCTGTAATTCTATATGTTGCGTTTGTTGGGATCCGATGAATAGAGAATACTTGTTATGTTGATTATCAAAGTTATATCTATGTGTTGTTTATGATCTTGCATGCTTTCCGTTACTAGTAGATGCTCTGGCCAAGTAGATGCTTGTAACTCCAAGAGGGAGTACTTATGCTCGATAGTGGGTTCATGCCTGCATTGACACAGGACGGTGTGAGAAAGTTCTAAGGTTGTGTTGTCTTGTTGCCACTAGGGATAAAACATTGATGCTATGTCTAAGGATGTAGTTGTTGATTACATTACGCACCATACTTAATGCAATTGTACATTGCTTTGCAACTTAATACTTTGGAGGGGTTCGGATGATAACCTGAAGGTGGACTTTTTAGGCATAGATGCAGTTGGATGGCGGTCTATGTACTTTGTCGTAATGCCCAATTAAATCTCACTATACTCATCATGATATGTATGTGCATGGTCATGCCCTCTTTATTTGTCAATTGCCCAACTGTAATTTGTTCACCCAACATGCTGTTTGTCTTATGGGAGAGACACCTCTAGAGAACTGTGGACCCCGGTCCAATTCTCTTTACTGAAATACAATCTACTGCAATACTTGTTCTACTGTTTTCTGCAAACAATCATCTTCCACACTATACATCTAATCCTTTGTTACAGCAAGCCGGTGAGATTGACAACCTCACTGTTTCGTTGGGGCAAAGTACTTTGGTTGTGTTGTGCAGGTTCCACGTTGGCGCCGGAATCCCTGGTGTTGCGCCGCACTACATCCCGCCGCCATCAACCTTCAACGTGCTTCTTGGCTCCTCCTGGTTCGATAAACCTTGGTTTCTTTCTGAGGGAAAACTTGCTGCTGTGCGCATCATACCTTCCTCTTGGGGTTCCCAACGAACGTGTGAGTTACACGCCATCAGTGAACTACTCACACATCACTCCGGAGGCGACCATGGCGGTGAAGAGTCCTCCGGGAGATGATTCCCCTCTCCGGCAGGGTGCCGGAGGCGATTTCCTGAATCCCCCGAGATGGGATTGGCGGCGGCAGCGTCTCTGGAAGGTTTTCCATATCGTGGCTCTCGGTACTGGAGTTATTATCGACGAAGGCTTAAGTAGGCGGAAGGGTAGGTCAGGGGGCGCCACGAGGGGCCCACACCACAGGCCGGCGTGGCCAGGGCTTGGGCCGCGCCGCCCTGGTGTGTCGTCGCCTCGTCGCCCCACTTCGTATCTCCCCCGGTGTTCTGGAAGCTTCGTGGAAAAATAAGATCCTGGGCGTTGATTTCATACAATTCCGAGAATATTTTCTTACTAGGATTTCTGAAACCAAAAACAGCAGAAAACAACAACTGGCTCTTCGTCATCTTGTTAATAGGTTAGTGCCGGAAAATGCATAAATATGACATAAAGTATGCATAAAACATGTAGGTATCATCAATAAAGTAGCATGGAACATAAGAAATTATCGATACGTTGGAGACGTATCAGCATCCCCAAGCTTAGTTCCTACTCGTCCCGAGTAGGTAAACGATAACAAAGATAATTTCTGAAGTGACATGCCATCATAATCTTGATCATACTATTGTAAGCACATGTAATGAATGCAGCGATTCGATGCAATGTTAATGCAATGAGTAAACAATTGAATCATATAGCAAAGACTTTTCATAAATAGTACTTTCAAGACAAGCATCAATAAGTCTTGCATAAGAGTTAACTCGTAAAGCAATAAATTCAAAGTAAAGGTATTGAAGCAACACAAAGGAAGATTAAGTTTTAGCGGTTGCTTTCAACTTGTAACATGTATATCTCATGGATATTGTCAACATAAAGTAATATAATAAGTGCAATATGCAAGTATGTAGGAATCAATGCACAGTTAACACAAGTGTTTGCTTCTTGAGATGGGAGAAAATAGGTGAACTGACTCAGCATAAAAGTAGAGGAATTGCCCTTCGCAGAGGGAAGCATTGATTTCTATGTTTGTGCTAGAGCTTTGGTTTTGAAAACAAGAAACAATTTTGTCAACGATAGTAATAAAGCATATGTATCATGTAAATTATATCCTACAAGTTGCAAGCCTCATGCATAGTATACCAATAGTGCCCGCACCTTGTCCTAATTAGCTCGTATTACCTGGATTATCATCGCAATACATATGTTTTAACCAAGTGTCACAAAGGGGTACCTCTATGCCGCCTGTACAAAGGTCTAAGGAGAAAGCTCGCATTGGATTTCTCGCTTTTGATTATTCTCAACTTAGACATCCATACCGGGACAACATAGACAACAGATAATGGACTCCTCTTTAATGCATAAGCATTTAGCAACAATTAATATTCTCATATGAGATTGAGGATATTTGTCCAAAACTGAAACTTCCACCATGGATCATGGCTTTAGTTAGCGGCCCAATGTTCTTCTCTAACAATATGCATGCTCTAACCATTCAACTCATGGTAAATTGCCCTTACTTCAGACAAGATGGACATGCATAGCAACTAACATGATATTCAACAAAGCGTTGATGGCATCCCCAGGAACATGGTTATCGCACAACAAGCAACTTAATAAGAGATAAGATGCATAAGTACATATTCAATACCACAATAGTTTTTAGGCTATTTTTCCCATGAGCTATATATTGCAAAGATGAAGAATGGAAATTTTAAAGGTAGCACTCAAGCAATTTACTTTGGAATGGCGGAGAAATACCATGTAGTAGATAGGTATGATGGACACAAATGGCATAGTGTTTGGCTCAAGGATTTTGGATGCATGAGAAGTATTCCCTCTCGATACAAGGTTTAGGCTAGCAAGGTTGTGTAAAGCAAACACAAGTATGAACCGGTGCAGCAAAACTCACATAAAAGACATATTGTAAACATTATAAGATTCTACACCGTCTTCCTTGTTGTTCGATCCTTACTAGAAATTATCTAGACCTTAGAGAGACCAATTATGCAAACCAAATTTTAGCAGGCTCTATGTATTTCTTCATTAATAGGTGCAAGGTATATGATGCAAGAGCTTAAACATGAGCACAACAATTGCCAAGTATCACATTATTGAAGACATTTTACCAATTACTACATGTAGCATTTCCCGTTTCTAACCATATAACAATTTAACGAAGCAGTTTCAACCTTCGCCATGAATATTATGAGTAAAGCCTAAGGACATATTTGTCCATATGCAACAGCGGAGCGTGTCTCTCTCCCACACAATGAATGCTAGGATCCAACTTTATTCGAACAAAAAAAAACAAAAACAAACAGACGCTCCAAGCAAAGGACATAAGATGTGATGGAATAAAAATATAGTTTCACTAGAGGAACCTGATAATATTGTCGATGAAGAAGGGGATGCCCAAGGCATACCCAAGCTTAGACGCTTGAGTCTTCTTGAAATATGCAGGGGTGAACCACCGGGGCATCCCCAAGCTTAGAGCTTTCACTCTCCTTGATCATATTGTATCATCCTCCTCTCTTGATCCTTGAAAACTTCCTCCACACCAAACTCAAAACAACTCATTAGAGGGTTAGTGCATAATCAAAATTCACATGTTCAGAGGTGAAATAATCATTTTTAACACTTCTGGACATTGCACAAAGCTACTGAAAGTTAATGGAATAGAAAAATCCATCAAGCATAGCAAAACTGGCAATGCGAAATAAAAGGCAGAATCTGTCAAAACAGAACAGTTCGTAAAGATGAATTTCTAAGAGGCACCAGACTTGCTCAAATGAAAATGCTCAAATTTAATGAAAGTTGCGTACATATCTGAGGATCACTCACGTAAATTTTCAGAATTTTCTGAGTTACCTATAGAGAATTCTGCCCAGATTCGTGACAGCAAGAAATCTGTTTCTGCGCAGTAATCCAAATCTAGTATGAACCTTACTATCAAAGACTTTACTTGGCACAACAATGCAACAAAACTAAGATAAGGAGAGGTTGCTACAGTAGTAACAACTTCCAAGACTCAAATATAAAACAAAGGTGCAGTAGTAAAATCATGGGTTGTCTCCCATAAGCGCTTTTCTTTAACGCCTTTCAGCTAGGCGCAGAAAGTGTGTATCAAGTATTATCAAGAGACGAAGCATCAACATAATAATTTGTTCTAATGATAGAATCAAAAGGTAACTTCATTCTCTTTCTAGGGAAGTGTTCCATACCTTTCTTGAGAGGAAATTGATATTTAATATTACCTTCCTTCATGTCAATAATAGCACCAACAGTTCGAAGAAAAGGTCTTCCCAATATAATGGGACAAGATGCATTGCATTCAATATCCAAGACAACAAAATCAACGGGGACAAGGTTATTGTTAACGGTAATGCGAACATTATCAACTCTCCCCAAAGGTTTCTTTGTAGAATTATCAGCAAGATTAACATCCAAATAACAAATTTTCAATGGTGGCAAGTCAAGCATATTATAGATTTTTCTAGGCATAACAGAAATACTTGCACCAAGATCACATAAAGCATTACAATCAAATTCATTGACCTTCATCTTAATGATGGGCTCCCAACCATCCTCTAGCTTACTAGGAATAGAAGCTTCACGTTCTAATTTCTCTTCTCTAGCTTTTATGAGAGCATTTGTAATATGTTTTGTAAAGGCCAAATTTATAGCACTAGCATTGGGACTCTTAGAAAGTTTTTGTAAGAACTTTATAACTTCATAGATGTGGCAATCATCAAAATCTAAAACATTATAATCTAAAGCAATGGGATCATTGTCCCTAATGTTGGAAAAAATTTCAGCAGTTTTATCACAAGCAGTTTCAGCAGTTTTAGCAGTTTCAGGCAGTTTTTCAGGCTTTGCATTAGAAGTAGAAACATTGCCAACACCAACTATTTTACCATTAATAGTAGGAGGTGCAGCAACATGTGGAGCATTAGCATTACTAGTGGTGGTAATAGTCCAAACTTTAGCTATATTATCTTCTTTAGCATTTTCTTCTTTTTCCCACCTAGCACGCAACTCGGCCATCAATCTTATATTCTCATTAATTCTAACTTGGATGGCGTTTGCTGTAGCAAATGACTTAATATCATTATTTTCATTAGGCATAACTTTCGATTTCAAAAGATCAACATCAGCAGCATGACTATCGACTTTAGAAGCAAGTATATCAATTTTTCCAAGCTTTTCTTCAACAAATTTGTTAAAAGCAGTTTGTGTACTAATAAATTCTTTAAGCATAGCTTCAAGTCCAGGGGGTGTATTCCTATTATTGTTGTAAGAATTCACATAAGAATTACCATAACCGTTACCATTATTATAGGGATATGGCCTATAGTTGTTACTAGAATTGTTCCGATAAGCGTTGTTGTTGAAACTATTATTTTTAATGAAGTTCACATCAACATGTTCTTCTTGAGCAACCAATGAAGCTAACGGAACATTATTAGGATCAACATTAGATCTACCATTCACAAGCATAGACATAATAGCATCAATCTTATCACTCAAGGAAGAGGTTTCTTCGACAGAATTTACCTTCTTACCTTGTGGAGCTCTTTCCGTCTGCCATTCAGAGTAATTAATCATTATATTATCAAGAAGCTTTGTTGCGTCGCCTAGAGTGATGGACATAAAGGTACCTGATACGCGTACAGCACGCGACCGTTGGGAACCCCAAGAGAAAGGTGTGATGCGTACAGCGGCAAGTTTTCTCTCAGTAAGAAACCGAGGTTTATCGAACCAGTAGGAGCCAAGAAGCACGTTGAAGGTTGATGGCGGCGAGATGTAGTGCAGCGCAACACCAGGGATTCCGGCGCCAACGTGGAACCTGCACAACACAACCAAAGTACTTTGCCCCAACGAAACAGTGAGGTTGTCAATCTCACCGGCTTGCTGTAACAAAGGATTAGATGTATAATGTGGATGATGATTGTTTGCAGAAAACAGTAGAACAAGTATTGCAGTAGATTGTATTCGATGTAAAAGAATGGACCGGGGTCCACAGTTCACTAGAGGCGTCTCTCCGATAAGAATAAGCATGTTGGGTGAACAAATTACAGTTGGGCAATTGACAAATAAAGAGGGCATGACCATGCACATACATGATATGATGAGTATAGTGAGATTTAATTGGGCATTACGACAAAGTACATAGACCGCTATCCAGCATGCATCTATGCCTAAAAAGTCCACCTTCAGGTTATCATCCGAATCCCTTCCAGTATTAAGTTGCAAACAACAGACAATTGCATTAAGTATGGTGCGTAATGTAATCAATAACTACATCCTCGGACATAGCATCGATGTTTTATCCCTAGTGGGAACAGCACATCCACAACCTTAGAACTTTCTGTCACTGTCCCAGATTTAATGGAGGCATGAACCCACTATCGAGCATAAATACTCCCTCTTGGAGTTACTAGCAAAAACTTGGCCAGAGCCCCTACTAATAACGGAGAGCATGCAAGATCATAAACAACACATAGATATAAATTGATAATCAACATAACATAGTATTCTCTATCCATCGGATCCCAACAAACACAACATGTAGCATTACAGATAGATGATCTTGATCATGTTAGGCAGCTCACAAGACCCGACAATGAAGCACAATTAGGAGAAGACGACCATCTAGCTACTGCTATGGACCCATAGTCCAGGGGTGAACTACTCACACATCACTCCGGAGGCGACCATGGCGGTGAAGAGTCCTCCGGGAGATGATTCCCCTCTCCGGCAGGGTGCCGGAGGCGATCTCCTGAATCCCCCGAGATGGGATTGGCGGCGGTGGCGTCTCTGGAATGTTTTCCGTATCGTGGCTCTCGGTACTGGGGCTATTGTCGACGAAGACTTAAGTAGGCGGAAGGGCAGGACAGGAGGCGTCACGGGGGCCCCACACGCTAGGGCCGCACGGGCCCCCCTGGGCCACGCTGCCCTAGTGTGGCGGCGCCCCGTGGCCCCACTTCGTCTCTCCCTCGGACTTCTGGAAGCTTCGTGGCAAAATAGGCCCCTGGTCGTTGATTTCGTCCAATTCTGAGAATATTTCCTTACTAGGATTTCTGAAACCAAAAACAACAGAAAACAGCAACTGACTCTTCGGCATCTCGTTAATAGGTTAGTGCCGGAAAATGCATAAATATGACATAAAGTATGCATAAAACATGTAGATATCATCAATAATGTGGCATGGAACATAAGAAATTATCGATACATCGGAAACGTATCAGCATCCCCAAGCTTAGTTCCTGCTCGTCCCGAGTAGGTAAACGATAACAAAGATAATTTCTGGAGTGACATGCCATCATAACCTTGATCATACTATTGTAAGCATATGTAATGAATGCAGCGATTCGAAACAATGGTAAATGACATGAGTAAATAAATGAATCATAAAGCAAAGACTTTTCATGAATAGTACTTTCAAGACAAGCATCAATAAGTCTTGCATAAGAGTTAACTCATAAAGCAATAATTCAAAGTAAAGGTATTGAAGCAACACAAAGGAAGATTAAGTTTCAGCGGTTGCTTTCAACTTGTAACATGTATATCTCATGGATATTGTCAATGTAAAGTAATATAACAAGTGCAATATGCAAGTATGTAAGAATCAATGCACAGTTCACACAAGTGTTTGCTTCTTGAGATGGAGAGAAATAGGTGAACTGACTCAGCATAAAAGTAAAAGAAAGGCCCTTCGCAGAGGGAAGCATTGATTGCTATATTTGTGCTAGAGCTTTGGTTTTGAAAACAAGAAACAATTTTGTCAACGGTAGTAATAAAGCATATGTATCATGTAAATTATATCCTACAAGTTGCAAGCCTCATGCATAGTATACTAATAGTGCCCGCACCTTGTCCTAATTAGCTCGGATTACATGGATTATCACCGCAATACATATGTTTTAACCAAGTGTCACAAAGGGGTACCTCTATGCCGCCTGTACAAAGGTCTAAGGAGAAAGCTCGCATTGGATTTCTCGCTTTTGATTATTCTCAACTTAGACATCCATACCGGGATAACATAGATAACAGATAATGGACTCCTCTTTAATGCATAAGCATTTAACAACAATTAATTTTCTCATATGAGATTGAGGATATTTGTCCAAAACTGAAACTTCCACCATGGATCATGGCTTTAGTTAGCGGCCCAATGTTCTTCTCTAACAATATGCATGCTCTAACCATTCTAGTGGTAAATCTCCCTTAATTCAGACAAGACGGACATGCATAGCAACTCACATGATATTCAACAAAGAGTAGTTGATGGCGTCCCCAGGAACATGGTTATCGCACAACAAGCAACTTAATAAGAGATAAAGTGCATAAGTACATATTCAATACCACAATAGTTTTTAGGCTATTTGTCCCATGAGCTATATATTGCAAAGGTAGAGGATAGAAATTTTAAAGGTAGCACTCAAGCAATTTACTTTGGAATGGCGAAGAAATACCATGTAGTAGGTAGGTATGGTGGACACAAATGGCATAGTGGTTGGCTCAAGGATTTTGGATGAATGAGAAGTATTCCCTCTCGATACAAGGTTTAGGCTAGCAAGGTTATTTGAAACAAACACAAGGATGAACCGGTGCAGCAAAACTCACATAAAAGACATATTGTAAACATTATAAGACTCTACACCGTCTTCCTTGTTGTTCAAACTCTTTACTAAAAATTATCTAGACCTTAGAGAGACCAATTATGCAAACCAAATTTTAGCAAGCTCTATGTATTTCTTCACTAATAGGTGCAAAGTATATGATGCAAGAGCTTAAGCATGAGCACAACAATTGCCAAGTATCACATTATCCAAGATATTTTACCAATTACTACATGTATCATTTTCCGTTTCCAACCATATAACAATTTAACGAAGAAGATTCAACCTTCGCCATGAATACTATGAGTAAAGCCTAAGGACATATTTGTCCATATGCAACAGCAGAGCGTGTCTCTCTCCCACACAAAGAATTCTAGGATCCATTTTATTCAAACAAAACAAAAACAAAAACAAACCGACGCCCCAAGCAAAGTGCATAAGATGTGACGGAATAAAAATATAGTTTCACTAGAGGAACCTGATAATGTTGTCGATGAAGAAGGGGATGCCTTGGGCATCCCCAAGCTTAGATGCTTGAGTCTTCTTGAAATATGTAGGGGTGAACCACCGGGGCATCCCCAAGCTTAGAGCTTTCACTCTCCTTGATCATATTGTATCATCCTCCTCTCTTGATCCTTGAAAACTTCCCCCACACCAAACTCAAAACAACTCATTAGAGGGTTAGTGCACAAATAAAATTCACATATTCAGAGGTGACATAATCATTCTTAACACTTCTGGACATTTCACAAAGCTACTGAAAGTTAATGGAATCGAAAAATCCATCAAGCATAGCAAAACAGGCAATGCGAAATAAAAGGCAGAATCTGTCAAAACAGAACAGTTCGTAAAGATGAATTTCTAAGAGGCACCAGACTTGCTCAAATGAAAATTATCAAATTGAATGAAAGTTGCGTACATATCTGAGGATCACTCACGTAAATTGGCATAATTTTATGATTTACCTACAGAGAATTAGACCCAGATTCGTGACAGCAAAGAAATCTGTTTCTGCGCAGTAATCCAAATCTAGTATGAACCTTACTATCAACGACTTTACTTGGCACAACAATGCAACAAAATAAGATAAGGAGAGGTTGCTACAGTAGTAACAACTTCCAAGACTCAAATATAAAATAAAATTGCAGTAGTAAAATCATGGGTTGTCTCCCATAAGCGCTTTTCTTTAACGCCTTTCAGCTAGGCGCATAAAGTGTGTATCAAGTATTATCAAGAGATGATGCATCTACAGCGGGTTTGGAGTTTTCTCCACCATGCATTGTATTTTGGATACATAAGTTTCAGAGGCTCCCTTTTCATTAATCTTGGGCTTGCTACTCTCATCAAACAAATTTTCAGGAACAAGCCAAGCATAGTTATCATCTAGAGCTTCATGCATTGCTAGGAGCTTACAAGGTATTGGTGCTTTAATCTCCCCACCATCATTAACATTATTAGTGTACTTAATTCTATCCATATCCATCTTTTCAAGTGTTCTTTTAAAATCGGTGATCATACCAAGCCTCTCATGCTTACTAAAAACTTTTCTAGCTTCTTTGGCTATATCCTCAAATTCTCGCACTAGGACTTTTAGAACAAAATCTCTCTTCTCTCCCCTCTCCATATCAGAAAGTGTAAGGAACATGTGTTGTATCATGGGGTTAAGTCTAATAAATCTAGCTTCCATCATGCGTACCAAACAAGCAGAGGCATCTTCATAGGTAGGGACAGCTTTTGCCAGGGGTATATCTTTAAGATCTTCGTGCATACTAATATGAGTGAAAAATTCTTCTATATTATCTCTTCCAATTATAGACCCTTGTCCTACCGGTATATCTTTTACAGTAAAATTAAAAGGAAACATGATGAAATAAGTAAATGCGAGTAACTAATTTTTTTGTGTTTTTAATATAGAGATTGCAAACAAGACAGTAAATAAAGTAAAGCTAGCAACTAATTTTTTGTGTTTTGATTTAATGCAGCAAACAAAGAAGTAAATAAAATAAAGCAAGACAAAAACAAAGTAAAGAGATTGGAGGTGGAGACTCCCCTTGCAGCGTGTCTTGATCTCCCCGGCAACGGCGCCAGAAAACAGTCTTGATACGCGTACAGCACGCGACCGTTGGGAACCCCAAGAGGAAGGTGTGATGCGTACAACGGCAAGTTTTCCCTCGGTAAGAAACCAAGGTTTATCGAACCAGTAGGAGCCAAGAAGCACGTTGAAGGTTGATGGCGGCGAGATGTAGTGCGGCGCAACACCAGGGATTCCGGCGCCAACGTGGAACCTGCACAACACAACCAAAGTACTTTGCCCCAACGAAACAGTGAGGTTGTCAATCTCACCGGCTTGCTGTAACAAAGGATTAGATGTATAGTGTGGATGATGATTGTTTACAGAAAACAGTAGAACAAGTATTGCAGTAGATTGTATTCGATGTAAAAGAATGGACCGGGGTCCACAGTTCACTAGAGGCGTCTCTCCGATAAGAATAAGCATGTTGGGTGAACAAATTACAGTTGGGCAATTGACAAATAAAGAGGGCATGACCATGCACATACATGATATGATGAGTATAGTGAGATTTAATTGGGCATTACGACAAAGTACATAGACCGCTATCCAGCATGCATCTATGCCTAAAAAGTCCACCTTCGGGTTATCATCCGAACCCCTTCCAGTATTAAGTTGCAAACAACAGACAATTGCATTAAGTATGGTGCGTAATGTAATCAATAACTACATCCTCGGACATAGCATCGATGTTTTATCCCTAGTGGGAACATCACATCCACAACCTTAGAACTTTCTGTCACTGTCCCAGATTTAATGGAGGAATGAACCCACTATCGAGCATAAATACTCCCTCTTGGAGTTACTAGCAAAAACTTGGCCAGAGCCCCTACTAATAACGGAGAGCATGCAAGATCATAAACAACACATAGATATAAATTGATAATCAACATAACATAGTATTCTCTATCCATCGGATCCCAACAAACACAACATGTAGCATTACGGATAGATGATCTTGATCATGTTAGGCAGCTCACAAGACCCGACAATGAAGCACAATTAGGAGAAGACGACCATCTAGCTACTGCTATGGACCCATAGTCCGGGGGTGAACTACTCACTCATCACTCCGGAGGCGACCATGGCGGTGAAGAGTCCTCCGGGAGATGATTCCCCTCTCCGGCAGGGTGCCGGAGGCGATCTCCTGAATCCCCCGAGATGGGATTGGCGGCGGCGGCGTCTCTGGAAGGTTTTCCCTATCGTGGCTCTTGGTACTGGGGCTATTGTCGACGAAGACTTAAGTAGGCGGAAGGGCAGGTCAGGAGGCGTCACGGGGGCCCCACACGCTAGGGCCGCGCGGGCCCCTCCTGGGCCGCGCCGCCCTAGTGTGGCGGCGCCCCGTGGCCCCACTTCGTCTCTCCCTCGGACTTCTGGAAGCTTCGTGGCAAAATAGGCCCCTGGGCATTGATTTCGTCCAATTCCGAGAATATTTCCTTACTAGGATTTCTGAAACCAAAAACAGCAGAAACAAAGAATCGGCTCTTCGGCATCTCGTTAATAGGTTAGTGCCGGAAAATGCATAAATATGACATAAAGTATGCATAAAACATGTAGATATCATCAATAATGTGGCATGGAACATAAGAAATTATCGATACGTCGGAGACGTATCAGTACCTTGATACGTCCAAAACGTATCTACTTTCCCGAACACTTTTGCTATTGTTTTGCCTCTAATTTGTGTATTTTGGATGCAACTAACACGGACTAACGCTGTTTTCAGCAGAACTGCTCTGGTGTCTCGTTTTTGTGCAGAAATCCAACTTTCGGGAAAATCCTCGGAATTTATGCAGAAGGCCCTATTTTCCCAGAATAATGACGGAGCCAGGAGGACAATTAAGGTGGAGGCCCGAGGGCCCCACACCATAGGGCGGCGCGGCCCAGGGGGGGCCCGCGTGGCCCTGTGGTGTGGCCCCCTCGGCCGGCCTCCGACGCCCTCCTTCGGACTATTTATCGGCCTCGACCTAAAAACGCACGAAGAGAAGTCGAAGTCGCCAGAAACCCTCCAGAACGCCGCCACATCGCGAAACTCCGTCGCGGGAGCCAGAAGTCTCCATTCTGGCACTCCGCCGGGACGGGGAATTGGAGGAGATCATCGCCATCATCACCGCCAACGCCTCTACATCAACCAGCCATGTTTCCCCCATCCATGTGTGAGTAATTCCCCCGCTGTAGGCCGAAGGGGATGGTAGGGATTGGATGAGATTGGTCATGTAATAGCATAAGATTGTTAGGGCATAGTGCCTAGTGTCCGTAATTGGTACTTTGATGATATTGTTGCAACTTGTTATGCTTAATGCTTGTCACTCGGGCCCGAGTGCCATGATCTCAGATCTGAACATGTTATTGCTTCATCAAGATATTCATTGTTTATGGTCTTACCTATAAGTTGTATACACATGTCGCTGTCCGGAACCGATGGCCCCGAAGTGACAGAAATCGGGACAACCGGAGTTGATGGTAGCGATGTGAGGATCACATGTGTTCACGGAGTGTTAATGCTTTGCTCCGGTACTCTATTAAAAGGAGTACCTTAATATCCAGTAGTTTCCCTTGAGGCCCGGCTGCCACCGGCTGGTAGGACAAAAGATGTTGTGCAAGTTTCTCATTGCGAGCACGCACGACTATATATGGAACACATGCCTATTGATTGCTTTGTACTTGGACACCGTTTTATTATTATCTGCAAATGCCCTGCTATGATTGTTACATGAGTTTCTCTCATCCATGCAACGCCCGTCATCCGTCCCCGTGCCTACAGTATTTTAATCCTGCTGTTTACTAAAATCACTACTGCTGTCTCTGTTACTCTGTTTCTTTGTTATTTCACTCATCTTGCTATAAAACTGTTACCGATAAACTCTTGCGAGCAAGTCTGTTTCCAGGTGCAGCTGAATTGACAACTCCGCGGTTAAGGCTTCCAAGTGTTCTTTGTCTCCCCTTGTGTCGAATCAATAAATTGGGTTCTACTTCCCTCGAAGACTGTTGCGATCCCCTATACTTGTGGGTCATCAAGACTATTTTCTGGCGCCGTTGCCGGGGAGCATAGCTTTATTTGGAAGTTCACTTGGATTAATATTGTTCGCTGCAAATTCTCCATCATGGGTAAACCTCACGATACTAAGATCGCCATATTACCATCCACTACAAGAAAAGGTACAATTACGAATACCTCTGCTTTGCTCTTGATTCACCATACGTGATTGATAAACTTGTTTCACCGCCGCATGCTTCACATGCGGGTACTTCTGCTGAATCTGAAAACTCTCATAATATTGATAATATTTCTGCTGTGCTTGATGATAGTGGTTCATTGGGATCCTTTCTAGATGCTACAATTGCTAGGTCTAGACAAATTGAAAATACTGAAACTCCTAATGCTACTACACCTGTTAGTTCACCTGAACTTGATTATTTTAGTGATGATCCTGATGAAGATTATGTGGAGCTTAATGATGATTTTATTGAAAAATGCAATGCTACTACTGATGCAAGAAAAATTAAAAAGTTGCTTGCGAACATGCTTTATTAGATATAAAGCTGTCTCCTGATCCTAAGTTTGCCACATCTCCTATAAACATTAAGGATAAAGATTATGATTTTTCTCTTGATCTATCTCATATAGCTATTGTTGAGAAAACACCCTTTTGTGGTACTGAAAAAGAAAGTGCTGTTGAACACATGACTGAGTTATCTCCATTCTCATTAGCTTGTTTTCTGATGATGTCAAGATGCGTACTTACTTTGTTGCTAAAATCTTTCCATTCTCATTAAAGGATGACGCTAAAACTTGGTATAATAATTTGCCACCTAATTCTATTAGAAGTCCAAAAGAATTGCTTGATGTTTTCTTCCGCAAATACTTTCCTGCTAGTGCTCAGCATATTGCTTTGCAGAGAATTTATAATTTTGACCAGGGAGATGAAGAGAAATTGCCTGAGGCTTGGGCGAGATTTTGCTCTCTTATTAGAGCTCAGCCTGACCATGATTTGGAAAAGCATGATTTACTTGATATATTTTATAGTGGACTAACCATTGAGTCTAGGGCATACCTGGATAGTTGTGCTGGTTGTGTTTTCAGGAAAAGAACTCCAGACGACGCTGAAGAATTATTGGCTAAAATAAGCCGGAATCATGATGATTGGAGTACACCTGAACCAACTCCAACGCCAATATTGAAGAAGAGGGGTCTAATTAAATTGAATGATGAAGATATGAGGGAAGCCAAGAAGTCTCTCAAGGAGAAAGGTATTAAATCTGAAGATGTGAAGAATCTACCTCCTATAGAAGATATATGTGAGATAATTCCCCCTTCATCCATGATTGAGGTAAACTCCCTTCAACGCTTTACTAGGGAAGATATTCCGTATTCGAAACCTCCTGCACAATGCTTAGATGAGTTTGATAATTATATTGTTAAGCAAGAAAATTTTAATATGAGAGTAGAGAATCATTTAATGGAAAATTCTCGAGCTATTAGTGAATTGCATGATATTGTAGAGAGAACCTCCAATGATGTTAAGATGCTTGTTAAACATTTTCATATGATTCAAACGCAAATTGATCAACTCACTAAAGTGCAAAATGACTTGTTAGGGAATAATTCTAAAGAGAAACATGCTTATGAAGTAACAACTAGAGGTGGTGTCTCTACCCAGGATCCTCTATATCCTGAAGGGCATCCCAAAAGAATTGAACAAGATTCTCAACACATTGAACCTAGTGCTCATTCTAGGAAGAAAAAGAAGAAGAAACATAAAAATGTTGTAGAATCCTCTGAACCTGTTAATGATCCTAATAGTATTTCTATTTCTGATGCTGAAACTGAAAGTGGTAATGATAATGATAATGATAAGGATGATACTCCTGATAAAGAAGAGATTTAAGAAGAACCTGAAAAGCATGCTAAAAATAAAAAGTATACTAAAGAAGACTTTATTGCTGAGAAACATGGTAATGAAAGAGAACCTTGGGTGCAAAAGCAAATGCCTTTTCCTGCTAAGAAATTAAAATCAAAGGAAGAAGAACACTATAATAAATTTTGTGATTGGATGAAACCTTTATTCTTGCAAATCCCTTTGACTGATGCTATTAAATTGCCTCCTTATTCAAATTATATGAAAGATATTGTTACTAACAAAAGGAAAATCCCCAATGAGGAAATTTCCACTATGCTTGCTAATTACTCTTTCCATGGCAAAATTCCAAAGAAGTTGGGCGACCCAGGTATACCTACTATTCCTTGTTCTATTAAGAATAATTATGTTAAAACTGCTCTATGTGACTTGGGAGCCGGTGTTAGTGTTATGCCTTTTTCTCTTTATAAGAGACTTTACTTAGACAAGTTGATACCTACTGATATATCTTTGCAAATGGCTGATAAATCTACTGCTATTCCTGTTGGTATATGTGAGAATGTTCCTGTTCAAGTTACTACTAACTGCTTGATATTAACTGATTTTGTTGTGTTGGAAATGCCGGAAGATGATAATATGTCTATTATTCTTGGGAGACCTTTTCTTAACACCGCAGGGGCTGTTATTGATTGCAATAAAGGAAAGGTTACTTTCAATGTTGATGATAGGGAGCATACCGTTTATTTTCCCAAGAGGATTGAGAAAGCGTGTGGAGTTAATACTATTTCTAATGTGAGAACTATCAAAGTGGGAACTATTGATTGTCCTATATATGAGCCTAAGGAAGAATATCAAACTCTCGTGATTGGATCCATATCAATACAATTCAAGGTAACATGATTGATTTGAGGTTTATTTCTTCTTATGCTATGAAAAAGTTATTTGGTGACAAGACTTGATCAACCTTGTTAACGAATACTTTTTATATGCATAGAGGAGGTAAACAACATATCTTTCTTCCTCCACTTGCTCTAGTTGCTGTAGCACTTTTAATTTGCAAAGTTCCTTAGCTAATTGAAGATTTCAAAATTTTTCCTGGCCAGTAATAATAAACTAAATACCCAGAAATGTGCATTTTTCAAAGTTTTCAAAAATTCACAAAAATTATACCATTGGTCCTATTTTTCGACGAGGCACCTGGGAGCACCAGAGGATGACCTGTGGGGCACCAGAGGGCGCCAAACCACAGGCCGGCGCGGCCAAGGAGGTGGCCGCGCCACCATGTGGTGTGGGCCCCTCCTTGCCCCACTCTGCCATCTCTTCCTCCCAGCACCTTCTCTCTCCCGAAAAAACTCGTACCAAGTTCCTCTCACTCGCGTTTTTGCTCCAGAG
The DNA here is from genome assembly GCF_019359855.2 of Lolium perenne. NCBI lineage: Eukaryota > Viridiplantae > Streptophyta > Magnoliopsida > Poales > Poaceae > Lolium > Lolium perenne. The sequence continues at coordinate 69,268,111 of NC_067247.2, forward strand.
CTCCAGATTTCTCGATCTCTTTGTTCAGCCCAGATTTCTTGCTGAAATTTGGCACATTTGCTCTTTGGTATGTGACTCCTCCACCCATCCAAGTAGAATTTTGTTTGGTTGAGTATATCTTGAATATTTTGCTGCTGTAGGTAACATGTTTAGTGAGCTTACATGCTTGTTCTAAGTGGTAGAAACTAGTTTTGATGCATGATTAGTACTCTAGTAAGTTCCTATGGTAGTTTTCCTCAATTATATGTCACCAAATCAAATTTTTATATTGTTTGTTGAAATTTCAGAAAATGGAGTGGAATAGATATCACTTGAACCAGCAAGAATTGGAAGTCCAACAAGTTATGAGAGTCAATCGTGAAGAGGGAGTATACCCCTCTTATTACCCGTGCGCGGATTTCATGAGAAGTGCGGGAATACTTGAAGATGTTCAAAGTCTAATTTCTCGTGCAGGGCTGAGTGACTTTGTTGAAGGAGAGCCAAGACAATATGTAAAATTAACTATGTCTTTTGTGCAGGACTTCAAGTTCAATTGGTCGCGATCTAACCCCACGGTCCAGTATAAAATTTACAATAAAGCTGTCAACTTGCCATTTAGTGTTTTTTGTGCAGCAATTAGAGTACCGCAATGGGGGTCATGCGAGAAGATAAGGGGATCGCCACAAGAACTCTTGGACCTCTTCACGATGATTTGCGATGGAAGAAGTTTCTCAGGGGATAGTGGTAAAATCACTAGTATTCAGCTCCCGGCTATCCGCTACTTTGCCTATTTTATTACCAAATGCGTTCTTGCTAAAAAGATTGGTGGTAAACTTTCTATCCCGGATCTGGCTTTTCTAGCTGCGGCACTGCAAAATAGTAAGACTTATAATTTGGGGGCATTGATAGCTTATAGACTTGCTACTAACCGTGAGAAAGGTGGAATTTGTGGAGGTCTCATCGCCTCTCGTTTACTAGCTTTTCATAATGTAGAACCTCATCATTTTGATATTCCGTTCCCCATAGAAAAACTTGACATAGCCTCTATGATTAAACATGAATTTGTTTCAGATTCCTCCAACTTGGGTAACCTATATTACAAGATGATATTTTATAAGAAAGTTTGGAGAATAACTAAGAAAACTGAGAAACTAGTAAGATTGCCTGCGCCTGTTCTGTCTAACCTTGATTCCAGGGGAGATTGGTCGGTCACAGAAGGTGCACTGGATGCACACATAGAGAGAGGAGGCCAACATGCAAGAGATGACACGGAGGTCGAGGAGCACCTCGACTCATCATCCGATGCAGCAAGTTCCTCGCATCAACATGGTGGATATGCGGAGCCTCCACGCTTTTCTTCTGCACAGGAGCTTTACTATGACTACTCCATGAATTACCCACCGGCGAGGAACAACGACCCTCGTTGGGGTTGAACTCCACTTAGGCCAAAAGCCTAAGCTTGGGGGGAGGTATACCGGCATCACTCATTCTTTGCATATTATGGTTGCTGGATACTTGTACATACTTGTTTTGTTCGTTTGAGTGGTTTTCTAATGAGAGGAAGATGATATTTGGGGAAGTGCTGCCTGAAAACAGATTCTGGACTGTTACTAGAAAAATTCATACGCACAGCCAGAGCGTTATTTTGAGCTGCCAATTTTTGTGCAGGTTCCCCAGGTTGTTATCTAACTTTCATTAGTTGAACACTTTTCGAGCTGAGCAACATAAGATTTTTGTAAAAATCGATTTCTGTACTGCTGTCAGGTTTTGGCAGATTTCTGCCATCTCGCTTTTCTGTGTTTCTTTTAGTTTGCTATTTCTTGTTTTTGCTTTGTTTCTTCCCCAAAACACAAAAAGACCAAAAACATTTCTGTTGTTTCTCTTCACCATTTGTTTGCTTTGGTTTCTTGCATTTGTTTCACTTTATTTGCTATTGCTAGTTTGCTATAAGAAAACCCAAAAAGATTTTGCTTTGTTTGTTTGTTTCCTTTTGTTCTTGTTCTCAAATTCGAAAACACCAAAAATATTTGCTGTTCTTCTTTGGTTTGTAAAGTTCTTTATGAGTTCAATGGTCTTCGGTGGCTGGAGCGTGGTTTTCATTTCATATTATCCAAGCTACACAAGTGAAAAGGCAATAATGATGATCTACGACAATTGGATTGTGGTGAGAGGCTGGTATGAACTCTATTTGTTTTCATTTTTGTACATATACTCATCCATGTGAGCATGCTTAGTTGGTTCATGTGAGGTATATGTTATTTGAGAAAGTCTAGTAGTTCATGATCTCTCATGTTTAGCACCAATCTATTAATATGAGTAGCATGTCATGGATGTTTGCTTGCATTGTTTTATTCATAAGTAAGTATGGCATTATGGTATCCTCCTCTGAATAATTCATTCATATCGACTTGGCACATGCTCACGCATGCATATGACTGAACAAAAAGTCAATTAAGCCTCGATGATCTATATTGCTTCAGAGTTCTTGTATCACTTTTATGCCTCCGTTAATTTATTTTGCCGCAAGCATGATTATGACGATTCTTGCTCTCTTGATTTGTCGCTCCCTAGTCTATTGCTAGCCTTCACTTGTACTGAGCGGGAACGCTGCTCGTGCTTCCAAACACCTGAAAACCAAGTTGTTCCAAAAGTGTCCACCATAAATACCTATGCATGGCATTTCAAACCATTCCAAGTAAATTCTCATGCGCTACCTTTAAAACCTTCAAAATGCTTCTCAATTTGTGTTTATGTTTCATAGCTCATGAGGAAGTATGTGGTGTTTAGCTTTCAACCTTGTCATTTACTTTTGACGGATTCTCATATGGACTAGTGGCACATCCGCTTATCCAATAATTTTGCAAAAAGAGCTGGCAATGGGATTCCCAGTCCCGAATTAATTAACTTAAATAGACACTCCTCCATGGTTTGTGATTGTTGGACGGCACCCGAAGGATTCGGTTAGCCATGGCTTGTGTAAGCAAAGGTTGGGGGGAGTGTCATCATCATAATAAAACTAAAATAAAAAGGCACTCCTTCATGGTATGAGATTGTTGGCAGGCACCCGAGGATTCGGTTAGCCATGGTTTGTGTAAGAAGGGTTGGAAGGAGTGCCAAATAAATATGCAATAATTCATGGGAGCCACTCTTGAAAGTCCGGTTGGCGAGGTAGTTAGTGTACCCATTACCATTCGTTGACAACAACAAACACCTCTCAAAATAATTTTACTCCTGATTTATAAAAATGAAAAGCTCTAGCGCATGTTAATCCCTGCTTCCCTCTGCGAAGGGTCAATCTTTTACTTTTATGTTGTGTCTCCATTATTTCTTTGAGCACTATCTTGAGAGCACAACTGTCATTCTTAGTATAATATGCTTGTCTCAAAATATGATTGATTGTGGTATAACTTTGATGCATTTATCTTTTGACAATCACTACTTCTAGTCTTTCTATGAACTCCAGAGGTGCCCGGGCATTTATGTTTTGCCAATCAAATACAGGCAAGCGAGATACCACTTTATCATACTCTCTTATGAACATTGCAATCCTTCTTATATACATGATTCATGATGCTCACTATTAATTGTTGGTACCTCTCCATGATTGACATGGCTGTTAGATGATCTTATTTGCATGTGTCTCATTATGAATTGCTTAAGTATTAGCCATAGCATGAGAATATATACATCATATGAGCAAATATGTTCGTGAAAGTTCTTTTATCGCTCAGTTGTTAACTGAATTGCTTGAGGACAAGCAATAAGCTAAGCTTGGGGGGAGTTGATACGTCCAAAACGTATCTACTTTCCCGAGCACTTTTGCTATTGTTTTGCCTCTAATTTGTGTATTTTGGATGCAACTAACACGGACTAACGCTGTTTTCAGCAGAACTGCTCTGGTGTCTCGTTTTTGTGCAGAAATCCAACTTTCGGGAAAATCCTCGAAATTTATGCAGAAGGCCCTATTTTCCCAGAATAATGACGGAGCCAGGAGGACAATTAAGGTGGAGGCCCGAGGGCCCCACACCATAGGGCGGCGCGGCCCAGGGGGGCCCGCGCGGCCCTGTGGTGTGGCCCCCTCGGCCGGCCTCCGACGCCCTCCTTCGGACTATTTATCGGCCTCGACCTAAAAATGCACGAAGAGAAGTCGAAGTCGCCAGAAACCCTCCAGAACGCCGCCACATCGCGAAACTCCGTCGCGGGAGCCAGAAGTCTCCGTTCTGGCACTCCGCCGGGACGGGGAATTGGAGGAGATCATCGCCATCATCACCGCCAACGCCTCTACATCAACCAGCCATGTTTCCCCCATCCATGTGTGAGTAATTCCCCCGCTGTAGGCCGAAGGGGATGGTAGGGATTGGATGAGATTGGTCATGTAATAGCATAAGATTGTTAGGGCATAGTGCCTAGTGTCCGTAATTGGTACTTTGATGATATTGTTGCAACTTGTTATGCTTAATGCTTGTCACTAGGGCCCGAGTGCCATGATCTCAGATCTGAACATGTTATTGCTTCATCAAGATATTCATTGTTTATGGTCTTACCTATAAGTTGTATACACATGTCGCTGTCTGGAACCGATGGCCCCGAAGTGACAGAAATCGGGACAACCGGAGGGGATGGTAGCGATGTGAGGATCACATGTGTTCACGGAGTGTTAATGCTTTGCTCCGGTACTCTATTAAAAGGAGTACCTTAATATCCAGTAGTTTCCCTTGAGGCCCGGCTGCCACCGGCTGGTAGGACAAAAGATGTTGTGCAAGTTTCTCATTGCGAGCACGCACGACTATATATGGAACACATGCCTATTGATTGCTTTGTACTTGGACACCGTTTTATTATTATCTGCAAATGCCCTGCTATGATTGTTACATGAGTTTCTCTCATCCATGCAACGCCCGTCATCCGTCCCCGTGCCTACAGTATTTTAATCCTGCTGTTTACTAAAATCACTACTGCTGTCTCTGTTACTCTATTTCATTGTTATTTCACTCTGCTCTTGCTATAAAGCATTACCTCTTGATAAACTCTTGCGAGCAAGTCTGTTTCCAGGTGCAGCTGAATTGACAACTCCGCTGTTAAGGCTTCCAAGTGTTCTTTGTCTCCCCTTGTGTCGAATCAATAAATTGGGTTCTACTTCCCTCGAAGACTGTTGCGATCCCCTATACTTGTGGGTCATCATACCTCTAGCAGCTGAATCCAATAAGTTCCGCGAAGAAAAATTCAGTCCTGCATAAAAGGTTTGGATGATCATCCAAGTAGTCAGTCCATGGGTTGGGCAGTTTTTAACCAAAGATTTCATTCTTTCCCATGCTTGGGCAACATGCTCATTATCTAATTGTTTAAAATTCATTATGCTACTTCTCAAAGATATAATTTTAGCAGGAGGATAATATCTACCAATAAAAGCATCCTTGCATTTAGTCCATGAATCAATACTATTCTTAGGCAGAGATAGCAACCAATCTTTAGCTCTTCCTCTTAATGAGAAAGGAAACAATTTTAGTTTTATAATGTCACCATCTACATCCTTATACTTTTGCATTTCACATAGTTCAACAATATTATTAAGATGGGCAGCAGCATCATCAGAACTAACACCAGAAAATTGCTCTCTCATAATAAGATTCAGTAAAGCAGGTTTAATTTCAAAGAATTCTGCTGTAGTAGCAGGTGGAGCAATAGGTGTGCATAAGAAATCATTATTATTTGTGGTTGTGAAGTCACACAACTTAGTATTTTCAGGAGTACCCATTTTAGCAATAGTAAATAAAGCAAACTAGATAAAGTAAATGCAAGTAACTAATTTTTTTGTGTTTTTAATATGGAGAATGCAAACAAGACAGTAAATAAAGTAAAGCTAGCAACTAATTTTTTTGTGTTTTGATATAATGCAGCAAACAAAGTAGTAAATAAAATAAAGCAAGACAAAAAAACAAAGTAAAGAGATTGGTGGTGGAGACTCCCCTTGCAACGTGTCTTGATCTCCCCGGCAACGGCGCCAGAAAACAGTCTTGATACACGTACATCACGCGTTCGTTGGGAACCCCAAGAGGAAGGTGTGATGCGTACAGCGGCAAGTTTTCCCTCAGTAAGAAACCAAGGTTTATCGAACCAGTAGGATCCAAGAAGCACGTTGAAGGTTGATGGCGGTGGAGTGTAGTGCGGCGCAACACCAGGGATTCCGGCGCCAACGTGGAACCTGCACAACACAACCAAAGTACTTTGTCCCAACGTAACAGTGAGGTTGTCAATCTCACCGGCTTGCTGATACGTCTCCGACGTATCGATAATTTCTTATGTTCCATGCCACATTATTGATGATATCTACATGTTTTATGCATACTTTATGTCATATTTATGCGTTTTCCGGAACTAACCTATTGACGAGATGCCGAAGTGCCAGTTCCTGTTTTCTGCTGTTTTTGGTTTCAGAAATCCTAGTAAGGAAATATTCTCGGAATTGGACAAAATCAACGCCCAGCATCTTAGAATCCCCGGAAGCATCCAGAACACCCGAGAGCCGCCAGAGGGGGGCCACAGGGGCCCCAGATGACAGGGTGGCGCGGCCAGGGCCTGGGCCGCGCCCCCCTATTGTGTCATCGCCTCGTTGACCTTCTGACGCCGCCTCTTCGCCTATAAGAAGCCCCTCGACCTAAAACCTCGATACGGAAAAGCCACGGTACGAGAAACCTTCCAGAGCCGCCGCCATCGCGAAGCCAAGATCTGGGGGACAGGAGTCTCTGTTCCGGCACGCCGCCGGGACGGGGAAGTGCCCCCGGAAGGCTTCTCCATCGACACCGCTGCCATCTCCACCGCCATCTTCATCAACGCTGTTGTCTCCCATGAGGAGGGAGTAGTTCTCCATCGAGGCTCGGGGCTGTACCGGTAGCTATGTGGTTAATCTCTCTCCTATGTACTTCAATACAATGATCTCATGAGCTGCCTTACATGATTGAGATTCATATGAGTTTTGTATCACTATTCATCTATGTGCTACTCTAGTGATGTTATTAAAGTACTCTATTCCTCCTGCATGGTGTAAAGGTGGCAGTGTGTGCATCATGTAGTACTTGGCGTAGTTTATGATTGTGATCTCTTGTAGATTATGAAGTTAACTATTACTATGATGGTATTGATGTGATCTATTTGGTTATGTTGATCTATCTTGCACTCTAAGGTTATTTAAACATGAATATTGAATATTGTGGAGCTTGTTAACTCCGGCATTGAGGGTTCGTGTAATCCTACACAATTAGTGGTGTTCATCATCCAACAAGAGGGTGTAGAGTCTAGCATCTATCTATTTATTATGTTAAGTGATCAATGTTGAGAGTGTCCACTAGTGAAAGTATGATCCCTAGGCCTTGTTCCTAAATACTGCTATCGCTGCTTGTTTACTGTTCTACTGCATCTGTATTGTCTGCGATATTACCACCATCAACCACACGCCAGTCCTGGACAGCAAAGCACTTTTCTGGTGCTGTTGCTACTGCTCATACTTATTCATACCACCTGTATTTCACTATCTCTTCGCCGAACTAGTGCACCTATTAGGTGTGTTGGGGACACAAGAGACTTCTTGCTTTGTGGTTGCAGGGTTGCATGAGGGATATCTTTGACCTCTTCCTCCCTGAGATCGATAAACCTTGGGTGATCCACTTAAGGGAAACTTGTTGATGTTCTACAAACCTCTGCTCTTGGAGGCCCAACACTGTCTACAAGAATAGAAGCTCCCGTAGACATCACTTGCTGTAACAAAGGATTAGATGTATAGTGTGGATGATGAAGTTTGCAGAGAACAGTAGAACGAGTATTGCAGTAGATTGTATTCGATGTAAAAGAATGGACCGGGCTCCACAGTTCACTAGAGGTGTCTCTCCCATAAGAATAAGCATGTTGGGTGAACAAATTACAGTTGGGCAATTGACAAATAAAGAGGGCATGACCATGCACATACATGTTATGATGAGTATTGTGAGATTTAATTGGGCATTACGACAAAGTACATAGACCGCTATCCAGCATGCATCTATGCCTAAAAAGTCCACCTTCAGGTTATCATCCAAACCCCCTCCAGTATTAAGTTGCAAACAACAGACAATTGCATTAAGTATGGTGCGTAATGTAATCAACAAATATATCCTTAGACATAGCATTGATGTTTTATCCCTAGTGGCAACAGCGCATCCACAACCTTAGAGGTTTCTGTCACTCCCCCAGATTTAATGGAGACATGAACCCACTATCGAGCATAAATACTCCCTCTTGGAGTTACAAGCAAAAACTTGGCCAGAGCCTCTACTAGTAACAGAGAGCATGCAAGATCATAAACAACACATAGATAGATTGATAATCAACATAGCATAGTATTTCATATTCATCAGATCCCAACAAACACAACATGTAGCATTACAGATAGATGATCTTGATCATGTTAGGCAGCTCACAAGATCCAACAATGATAGCACAATTAGGAGAAGCCAACCATCTAGCTACTGCTATGGACCCATAGTCCAGGGGTGAACTACTCACACATCACTCCGGAGGCGACCATGGCGGTGAAGAGTCCTCCGGGAGATGATTCCCCTCTCCGGCAGGGTGCCGGAGGCGATCTCCTGAATCCCCCGAGATGGGATTGGCGGCGGCGGCGTCTCTGGAAGGTTTTCCGTATCGTGGCTCTCGGTACCGGAGTTATTATCGATGAAGGCTTAAGTAGGCGGAAGGGTAGGTCAGGGGGCGCCATGAGGGGCCCACACCATAGGCCGGTGCGGCCAGGGCTTGGGCCGCGCCGCCCTGGTGTGTCGTCGCCTCGTCGCCCCACTTCGTATCTCCCCCGGTGTTCTGGAAGCTTCGTGGAAAAATAAGATCCTGGGCGTTGATTTCGTCCAATTCCGAGAATATTTCCTTACTAGGATTTCTGAAACCAAAAACAACGAAAACGACAAGCGGCTCTTCGGCATCTTGTTAATAGGTTAGTGCCGGAAAATGCATAAATATGACATAAAGTATGCATAAAACATGTAGGTATCATCAATAAAGTAGCATGGAACATAAGAAATTATCGATACGTTGGAGACGTATCAAGGTGACTTCAACCTCATTCATGTTGTGGAAGACAAAAACAATACCAACCTGAACTGGCCGTTGATCGTCCTTTTCAAAGACAACATTGCAAGATGGGGCCTTAGAGAAATCCCTCGCACTGGGGCGAGATTCACTTGGACAAACCACCAACTAAACCCACTCCGCTCAGCTCTCGACAGAGTGTTCGTCTCTCCTTCTTTCGAAGCAATCTTCCCCCTGTGCTCGCTCGCGGCAGAAACAAGTCTGGGCTCTGAACATACTCCTTTGCTTTTTTATACAGGGGAAGGGTTCCCTACACGTAGCAACCGTTTCTTCTTCGAGTCTTCCTGGCTGGAACCGCCGGAGTTCAAACCGCTAGTTCACACAACTTGGGAAACGCTTAGCAACAAAGTTGGAGGCAGAGACGTCCTTGATTGGTGGAATTTCATGAGCGCGGGGCTCAGACAACACCTTAGAGGTTGGAGTCACAACCTGGGGTGGGACTCCAAAGAAACAAAAACGGCGCTGCTCGCTCAGATCACCAACTTGTACTTACAGGCCGATGCCGCGGGCCTCGACAAAGAGGGGTGGGCCGCGAGATACCACCTTGAAGAACAGCTTCTCCACCTCTATAGGGTATAGGAGGAATACTGAAACAAAGAGGGAGAACTCAATGGACCCTCCAAGGCGATGCAAACACAGCCTACTTTCATGCTATTGCGAATGGGCGTCGGCGTAAGTGCCACATCTCGATGCTTAATACAATCCAAGGGCCAATCACGGATTAGAGATTGATCCAGCAACATATCTATGACTTCTATCGTGATCTTCTGGGCACCACTGCAACAAGGGGTTGCGGGTTGGCCCCAGATACCTGGGGTAGTCGACAAAGGGTCTCGCAGGAGGAGAACGATCTGCTGGCTCTTACTTTCTTGGAGGAAGAATGGGATGGCATAGTCAAGGACATGATAACTAACACTGCACCCGGGCCGGATGGTCTGCCCGTTATTTTCTTTAAGACCTTCTGGCCTCTGGTCAAGCGAGGAATCCTACACATTCTCAACGACTTTGTGCTGGGGTGCATCGACATTGCTCGCCTTAACTTTGGAATCCTCTCTCTCATACCCAAGGTCCCGGGAGCGGACCAAATCACCCAATTCAGACCTATTGCGCTAATAAATGTCATCTTCAAGATTGTTGCCAAGGCGTGCGCTTATCTCCTGGATCCGGTGGCCAATAGAATCATCAGCGCAAACCATACTGCATTCATTAAAGGCAGAAACATCCTTGATGGCCCTCTAGCGCTCATAGAAATCATTCACGAGTTCAAAGCCAAGAAATTAGGAGGGATCCTTCTTAAGCTTGAATTCGAGAAAGCCTACGGCCGGGTAAATCGGTATTTCCTGGCGGAGGTGCTCATAGCTGAAGGTTTTGAACAAGGATACATCCACCGTATTTCTCAACTAGTTGTTGGTGGCCAGACCGCGATCTCTATCAACAGAGTTATTGGTCCGTTCTTCAGGAACAAGCGAGGGGTGCGTCAAGGGGACCCACTTTCTCCGATTCTGTTCAATTTCATTGGTGAAGCCCTTTCCGCAATTCTTTCTGCTGCCGGAAGGGCCGGACACATTCATGGGGTCGTTCCACATTTAATTCCAGGGGGAATTTCACACCTACAATACGCCGACGACACCCTTATCCTTATCCAAAACACAGATGAAGACATTGCAAACCTAAAGTTCCTCCTCATGTGCTTTGAGGACATGTCCGGACTGAAGATAAACTATCATAAGAGCGAAGTAATCATCATGGGTCAACAGAGACATGAACATAACAGAATTGCCAACAAACTGAACTGCAAGTTGGGGGCCTTCCCCTTTATCTACTTAGGACTCCCTATTTCAGACTGGAAGCTGACGCTTCAACAATGGTTATTCCTTGTGAGAAAACTAGCAATCAAAGTTGAACCGTGGCTTGGGAAACTGCTATCCTCAGGTGGACGGCTCATACTCACCAACGCCTTCCTTGACAACCTTCCTATGTTTGCGATAGGACTCTTCCTCTTGCATGATGGGATTCACGCAAGGTTTGACTCCCACCGCTCCAAGTTTTATTGGGAAGGAGCGGGCCCGAAACGCAAATATCACATGGTCAATTGGCCTACCGTTTGTCGCCCAAAAGAAGTTGGGGGTCTTGGACTCCTCAATACCAAGAAAATGAACCTCGCTCTCCTCCTCAAATGGGTGTGGAGGATTTATCAGGAGGAAGATAGCATCTGGGCCAAACTGATCAGAGCCAAATACCCAGACGCCGATGACATCTTCAGTGGCTCGGGACAAGGAGGCTCGCAGTTCTGGAAGAGCTTGCACAGAGTGAAACATCTATTCAAGGTAGGGGCTAAACACCTGGTGAGTGACGGGGCTCGCACCAGTTTCTGGTAAGATTGGTGGATTGACACAATGCCCCTTAAGGACAAATTCCTTCTTCTATTTGCTATTTGTGATAATGAGGCGATATTGGTTGCCTTGGCCCTTCGAGGGGAAGGACTAGGTATCCGGTTTCGTCGATCCTTGGATCATGAAGGGAACATTCAATGGAGGGAGATGGGCGCCTTAGTCGACGCTGTCCAGCTAAGTCAGGGTAAAGATCAGGTGCGTTGGCACCTGGAGAACTCTGGAAATTTCTCGGTTAAGTCTCTTTACTTCAAGTTTTCGCAAGGGGCGACGGTTGCGCACTTCAAAGACATGTGGGAGGCCAAGGTGCCGCTTAAGATCAAAATTTTCTCCTGGCAACTGGCCCTGGATAAACTCCCCTCTAACCTGCAAATCGCAACTCGCCACAGCCCGTCTCTGGGAGGTTGTGCGCTCTGCGGTGATTCCGAGGATGCCGCTCATATTTTTTTTCTCCTGCTCTATGGTACAATTCGCCTGGGCAGTGCTGCGCCAGCTCCTTGGGTGCAATTGGAGACCAGCTAACTTTCCACAGTTTCATGCTATTCTCGCTAGTTTCACGGGTTTTACTCGCCATATCCTCTGGGCCCTTTTTCTAGCCCAATCTTGGGCACTCTGGACGATCCGCAACAAGCTAACCATCGAGAGAAAAGTGATTTCACACCCGCTGACATTATCTTTAAAATTGTCATCTTTTTGCAGCTCTGGAGGCCCAAGTTCAAGGACAGGGAAAGGGAAGGTCTAAGTTGGATGGAGCGAGAGTTAAGGGAGTTGTACGCGTCCATGAAGCCAAGAGACTGAAGGCCCTGCAGGACTGATCCCTTGGTCGCCAAGCTACAATCCGTCGCGATGGCTTTTGGCGATGGGCGCCACCTCCTTATGCTTGTCAGCACTTGTTGCTTGTTTTAATTTTACCTTCCTTTTTGGCGAAGCTGTATGCCGCAGCAATGTTGTACTCGTAAACCTCTGTGATACCTGGGCTTTATTAAGTTAAAGTCGGAAAATAAAGTTGCCTTCTATCTAAAAAAAAACTACTCTGATTGTTTGGTTTTCTTGTTTCGGCAAACCACCAAGAGGATTCCTCATTCTTCCGTGGTTGTTCGGATAGCGAAAAGATCCAGGCCAACTGGGATGGCATGCATGTAAACTTTATGCATGTGGCAGACACTAGTCTCCCTGTTTCATGTGGGTTTGTTTTTCTGTATCCTGACACCTACCAATCCTAACACTGGCTATCTTATTTGAACTCAAATAGCTCACAATTCTAGATCATAGCAAACATAGGATAACACAACTACACAAGGAGAGTGCACCTAGCTGGACTTTCGAGAATTGGGTTCTAGCATGTGATATTATCAAGTACTAAGTAGAGAAGAAAGGATGGTCGGATATATAAAGAGGAGGACAATTAAGATGCTGGAGCACGGCCACAACAACCACCAGTGCAATAAAAGTCACAAGGAAATGCACTCACAACATGAATTTATAAATACACTTAAATCTCCTATACATGAGCAATATTTTACAATCCAACTGACTTTACTTCGGCACAAAAGAACTATTTGAGGCGTGTGACGTATCCTATACATACATGCTTGCTTAGATTTTTTGAAACTAGCCTCTTTGTATGAGAATAAGGATGGCAATGTGTAGAGCAATACCATGCCCATACCCGTATAGTCAGCGGACAGAAAATTTACCCATACCCGTACCCATGGTGACGAGGGTTCACCTCGGCAATATCCATGAATATGGACTTAGGGTTCGGGAAAAAGAGGTGTGTCGGTGAACTCATCGGCTTATCGGGCAAACAAGGCGATCTGACGGTATATTGATTGTGGAACAAAACTAGGGTTACATCAATGATTCGATGATCCCTCCCGCTGGCTCCTCCTAGCCTTTATATAGGAGGCTAGGTCTGAGAGTCCAGTTCGGATCGGTTTACAATAATTATGACTATGTCGGTTCCCTATATGGGCCTTTCCTTATATGATTATTCTAGTTCTTGCTCTTAGGTTGCTTCCAGGCCTTAAAACTTCATGGGCTTATCCCGAATATGCACCAGAGGTAACCCATGTCGCACGGGTATAAAACTCTACCCATACCCATATCCGACGGATACCCATACTCATCAGGTACCGAACGGGTAGATCAAATAGTGCACAAATTATTCACAATTTTGATTTCATCGATAACATATTTGATAAAAATCAACTCAACAACACTTAGTTGAGTATATGACAATTATCAAACTTTTGAACTCACAATCACAACTCATAAGTCAACAAGATTAGACGAGTCACACAACATATTGATCATTAATGACAACTTAACAAATGTTCACAAACTCAATAATTTAGCTATTTAGATGCATAGGCCCACATATCAGTATAAATGGACAGGGTATGGGTTTACTCATGGGTACAAGACTATGTCCATGCCCTACCCGTGACATAAGGGGTAAGGTATAAGTACTACCTATGGGTATAAAAGTGTGCTCATACCCTGTCCATACAGCAACAACAACAACATTGCAACGCCCGAACGCAATGCTCTAGAACGACAAGGCTGTTAACCTGGAGAGTGACTCCCCCATTGCCCTTGTATTCATTCATCAACCAACCGATGCTACTAGCTTCTCATGTCATAACATTCGTCAGTCGACACTAGGCGCTACCTAACTAGCTACTCATATATAGCAAGAGACATAACCAAGCTTCTACCAATAATAGTGTGCATGATCGGTGTTGCTTGGAGTGGAGTAGGTACTGATCGATGCAAAGTACTAATGGTCGGTGAGCTTTGTTTTGGCTAGATAGCTTTGTTTGGTCTACACTAGGAAATGTTTCACTAGACAAGCATAACTATTGAAGTAAACTTTAGTCAAAAGCTTTGCCATGCTCTTTCAATAATCAAAGGAGTAGTTATTAACGCTATGTGAACATCTTTCGCTAGGCAGGTGAAGCCAGAGAGGCTGAGGACGGCACGAGTCGGTGCGGCGTCTGGGGTCGGCCGAGCTGAACCTGACTTGTCATTAGGCTGTCACACTTTATGTTCCTTGACTTCCTCTTCTGTCCTAGACTTCCCCTGCCAGTTTTCACCTGATCCTCAGCTAGCTAGTGATGGATCGAGGATGCTGGACAGGTAAACGGCTAGCTAATGGCACCACTTGACACTTGTGTTGCGGGAGTGTGGGACCCGGCGAGCACGACCAAAACGGTGATGGATTCAACGACCCTTGTCTAACTCAAAACAGGGACCAATGTAATGTGTAGCGGTGGGCAAGGCAGCGGATCCAGTGTCGCACTGTGCTTGGACTGTAACCATGCATGGCCAGTTTAAAACTATTTTGCAAGAGTTTAACTGGTTATGTGCGAGGTTCATGCGTTACAAAATCTCGCTCACTTACGTAACTAAGCACTTTCTGATAGACCTTAGAGAAAATATGATTTCCTGAAAAAAAAAATCCTTCGGCTGCGGTTTTGTGAAACTGAGCCCAATAATTTAGGTTTCGTGAAATTTGCTATAAAAATCATGCATGTCGAGAATGTAAAGGATTGTTTGTGCCAAATCTAAAAAAATACCTATACAATAACCTATATTTAAGTTCATTTGAAAACAAAAGTATTGTCTTGTGATTAATTTGCATAAGCAATGACTTCTGCTTTAATTACCACAACTCACAAATTTCGTATCCGTGTACCAATTCCATGTGGGTGTGCTCATTCTAGATGCATGGAAATATTGTATTTTTTGTAGAAAATGTGAAAAATTTCAATTTTTGGGGGAAAGTGTTGGATACACCAAATTCATATATACATCTTTGGAGAGTATGAGTTTATTTAGTCCCGGGCTCCATGAAGCCCAGATTTTCCAAAAGTAAAACCACATTTAGATGACCATGATTTTGAAAAACCACATATGTATGTACATAGTTTCGTACAGATGTAAAATTGTATTGCTTAGTTAAGTATGGATCGAAAAGAATAATAAACTACGATATGTTTGGTTTGGCATAAGCATTGTTTTCAAGATTTTTTGTAGGAGATAGTAAATCTTTGTTTCATCGGGATGCAGTGATTACAATGGTGAAGACCGCGGGACGGTTCTTGGTTTCGTCGAGTATTTGAGTGGCTATTTTGTGTTCCATTTGAAACTTTTTTGGCCGAATTTAATCAAGATTTTCGCATCCGTTTGCTCGTTTCAAAATTCCTTCGAGGAGTAGTTTCATCTCACCGCCGTGCCAAACTTTTGTGTTCATAGTTTCCATATTTACATTCGTATACGAGTACATCTACATCTTCATAGTACATTGTACGAAGTTGTAGATCTACTCATTTATGAAAGTCGAAACCGAAAACCTTGAACACGAAAGAAGTGTGAAATGGTGAGTTGATGCTACTCCCCGAAAGAAATTTAAAATGGCCAACCGGGTGCTAAAAGTTGACAAAATTCGTCCAAAAAAGGTTCGAATAGGAACACGAACCCGAGTTTGAAACACTCGACGAAACGACGAACCGATCACAAGAATAGAATCACAAGTTCACAACGTCAAGGCACATCTTTTTCATGTAGATCTTATCTCGAATCGATGAATGGTTAGGCAGATTAGAGGTGATTATGATTGAAATAGTTTAGTTAACCACAATTTTTCTCAACATACAACGTGCCAATCGAACTGTCTCTCATCCCTCAAGCCGAGACCAAGTGAAATTTCTAGCATCCAATCATAGTGCCAAAGCTGATTCAAGCGACGTTTCTACTTGTACGGTAGTTGCCGAAACAAGTTGCACGTGAGGGCACGAAACGAAAAAACCGCTACGAGCAACCAATCAGGAACGCACATAGTGAATAAATCCACGCCCTACAGGAGTTGTGCAAGCTGGTATGACATGAACTAGATTTAGATGTGCGCCTTGGCGCACGATCCCGTGGAGCTCGTGCCAATATTCAATTCATATAATAGTTATAAAAGTATCAGCCAATATGATAATACTTTTCTTAGATTTTAAGCATGCCTTGGCGCACGGTTCCTGATTTTCGTATTGAAATTCCAAATAAGTCAAACTGATTAGATTCCAGGCGTAATATTATGATTATTAGATCGCGTAATAATATGATGCGATGGTGTAATGAGGAAACGGTCGATACAAAGGACTACGAACACTACAAAATCCGACATCAATTTATACATATCCCTCGACACATTTCAAAATGATAAACACCTTTCAATTGGTATCGCCTTGGCGGACAATCCCGTGAAATTCACACAGATTTACACTTTGTATAACGTAGAAAAAAAGGTGTTGACATGATTCTTAGGTTCTACAAAATGAAGTCGATATGATAAAATTAGAATAAAGCATGCAAAATAACGAATCTTTTGCAACACTCGATGGTTCTATCAAGAGCAACATCAGTGCGAAAGAAACAACAAAAGCAACTCTACATAAGCTGCCTATGGGACAATATTAAGCATAGGCCAAACCATGTCACTTCAATAGTTTCTTCGGATTTCGAGTCTAAAACTCTTTATGTTCACCTGTGTGATGCAAACATGGCTACAGATCTATAAATCGCCAATTGGGCTACAACTTGAATGGTGTGTTGCTTGGGCAGCCTTTCGTCAGTTCATGAAGCAGAGAATAGGGACACAACCTGAATCCTTTCATCCTTTCAAAGGGTTACAACTTGAATCAGCTCTTTCGTTAGTCCACCAATATATGCCTCTAATTAAACATTTGATTAGATCCTATTCATTGATTTGCGGAAGTACGGATACCCGACCATAAAAGAATAGAGATGAGGTGCACATTGACAATTTCAAGCGAACCTTAATTCGGGATATCAGCTAAAGCTGTTTGCAATATTGCGACAACATTGCCCATACACACATGAAGAACTACCAATCTGGAATAAACCAATGAGTGAGAAAACTTTCATGGATATTACAGAGACTCATGAATGGAGTCAAGAGTTTATCCAGGTTTGTACCACCTTGGGATCAGCAACAGCTCCCAGGACATAAACATCACCGACCACCTTGGGCATAGGTAGGAATGGGATGGCAAATGACACTATGAAGCAGCCAACCGCAACAAATGAATACAGGAAGAGTAGACAGATAATACCATGTGGTATGGCAGGAATAAAATGAAAACAACCAAACCAACACAACATGAAAAATACCCATAGGGCACACCCTTATTAGAAACAGAACATGCAAACATCTAGGTAAACAAAAAGAACAGGGGTGGGGGAAAGGCAAACACACGACTTCGGTGGCAACTCCATCTGGAACACACAAAGGCGGAGCTGAATTTCTAACGCGAATGTACACAAGGGCATGGCGAAAAAATTACTGCTTAGGAGAAGAGAGCATATGCAAACGATGTGAAATAAAAATTATTTCGAGTTATAAAGAAAAGGCTCAAGTCTAACGGTTGTAGTAATAGCCATGATTAAACAGTCTTCCACACTTTAAGAGGTTGGCATCAACTATTCAAAAGCAAGTGAAAACCTATCATAAGCAAAAACAGGTGCATCATGTGCATATCTGTCAAAAAGATAGAACTCATTGATTAAAAGACATTTGTAGACTAAACGATTACTTGCTCTCTACGGTAGATTTAGTTCTTACCAGCTACTTGCTATAGATACTAAGCGTGCCCAATTGATAATGCTACATTGATTTTAGTGCTTTATACGCAACAATATTCAAAAGCACTCCAGTACCTATAAACAGATTCATCATATTTATATAGGTTAGTAATTTATATTTACTATAAAACACAACAAAAAAACTCACATGGTTAATTTTCTTGCTGCTTGATCTAGAAAAAGCTCATCTGTGTCATACATAATTTCATCGTCGAGCACTCTTTCAACGATATTAAGGTTCGGACCGATAATAAGCGGGGAAACGATCATCTTCACTAAGTCAGATTTTGACTGCAAATAAACCACCATATGGAAAATGATTGCAAATTGATGCATTTCTTGATATGCAAGATAAGAGAAAAAATTCCTTAAATATATGGTGTATCAAAGTGTTTAAATATGCAGCAATTTGAACTTTATCAAGTTGCTACTATCAAATCTACAGTTTCATATCAAGAAATTATGTTTGCATGATTCTTCAAAGGTAATAACATGTTTCTTATGGACATGATCCGACAATGTATCATGGAGTGATATTATCAAGCATAAGATAGAATATTCATTAGTATGATACTACGGTAGTCTCATTATTATGATAAATTTAAATTTCCCTTGTCACCGCATCTAAAAAGATATCTAAAAAAATATAAACTCTTGTCCGAGCCCATGGCAATGAACGACAAATGAGGTAGCATTTCAAATCGGAGCACCTTTATGTAACATTTGTAGAAGTACGTGATAGCAAGCATTACCTCTGGAATGACAACATGAAAGGAGGCCAGAGGAAGAATGGAGAGCTGAGATAGATGTTCCCCACCGATCATAAACCTCTATAAAATGTGCCTAGAAGAAGCTGAATGATTGCGATGATAGACCCTACAAGAAATATTCGCAAAGAGATTTCTCATAAAATCAATCAGTAGCAAAGCTTACTTTACAGTATTTACACACCATGGTCTAGAAATAACTATTTAAATACCATTTTCGTCTCTTAGATTTTGTTTTGAACAATTAAAAGTGGGTAGTAAAATTAGTAGGACAGCTGAGTCATTTAAGAACATTCATGGCGTGTATCTCGGAACCTACCTAGAAATCCAACATATATTGGAAAGCAGTGACCACAAACTTTTACATAAACTACCTTAAGCTCTGATCCATTGTTCTTTCACCCGCAACATAAATCCAATGACGTCCGGAACTAAGAATGTAAATACATGCTGCAGAGAACTATTTAAGGATTTATACATTGTATATGAAAGGAATATACTAAACATGCGAGATGGTAAAAAATGGGACCATAATGTTGTGTTCCAAGAAAAATACTATTTACGGTGTGGAAATAATAAGTATTAATTAAAAGGGGTAACGTGTATACATTTATGTGAAAGAAATCAAACAATATTAGAAGCAACTGAAAATTATTGCAGAAACCAAAATGTATGATTCTTGTACTATATTTCATAAAAGGAGAAACGCCTCAAGTGTGATATACCTAAATTATGTTTACCTTGTATTGTATAGATCAGACCTTTAATATACCCCTCTTTCCTCTCTGCCATGAATCGCCAAGTTCCCCTCCCCCCAATTCAAGAATTTTTGATACTGAATCTAAATGACTTCAACCCCGAAATTAAAGGACACATGATGTTCCTGGCCAAGGTAGCCCATTTCAGTCATGAGCTAACCAGCTAATGACATGTATTGATCATCTTGCATTGTTAAAGATGGAAATAACAAACAACCAGATTATCTATACAAATAACACATTGGTATGGATGTGCCTAAGCTGGAAAACCACCAAAACAGAGGTGAAGAAGCTGCGAAACGGGATTTCATAAGGCTATGCCTAAACGAAAACATCAGCTAATCCTGCATGATATTGACAAAGGCAAAAATAAAAGGCCTGAATATATATAGGAATTGGTAAAAAAATTAACAATTTAGTTGCGGTGTAAATCCATATGTAAGACCACATTTTATCATCTTCTTACTCTTTTACCCTAAACCCTTCCGTGATGAACAAATCAACGAGACAAACATGCAAGCTGAACCTGCAGAGTGGAAAATAAAGGAAAGAGATGAGAGAAAATGGATGCGGCCAGATAATGTTTCCCTTCTACAATACTGCAGAAGTCGAGGTACTTAAACATAGAGTTTCTTGTGGCAGTACCACAACGGTCAAGTAGTTGGGTTTTGCATCTATGGGAAGTATCCTCATAATTGATTATTCTCTCCCGAATTACAATTCGATATTCATATCTCGGTTACATCGGTGTCTTCCCATTTAAAGGTTTCATGTTATCGACCATATAAGTGGTCAAATACGCAACTTCATACATACATTTGAGTTAAGGGCTTTTTCATTATACTTGCAAGAAATTCATGTGAGCTAATCAGTGAAGAATCACTAACGGATCGAACAAGGCGACATAACGGGGCGTTCTAAAAGGAAAGTAGATGACCAGATTCTCCTGCAATCGCCTAGTGTCTATGACATGACACAAAAGCCTTGTTAGATTAACTACAAGCGACAAAATAGAGTAATTTTTGACAGATCAAACAAGCGAGTAAAAAGTTAACTCTCACTTCTCTTATCACTTAGCGTCTCAATTCTCAAGAAGCTGTGACCTATTATACACTTGGATCACAAACACAAAGTAAGGCCAGGATGACCGCATTAACACCCGGTGTTAACTATAGTACCAACATTTACTGTTTCAAGAATCAAGAAACGGATGAATACCTGGATCTTCAAAAGTCGACCGATCTACAGTTTTGGATCCTGCAAAGGAAATCAATTCTCTCTGTTCCTAACAAAAAAAAAACTCTCACCATTATACAATTGAAGCCCTAACCAGACAATTTACAGCACCACAATCAGATCCTAGTGTCGTGGTGCACCAGCGCAAACAGGGAGAGGATTAACTCGAATCGAGGACGGGGAGACGGGAGAGGGCCTTACGGGCAGTATGACTTGGAGAAGATCACGACGTCGCGTGCTTTGACGGTGGATTTGACGAAGGAGGCCGGCACGGACGCCGACGCCGATGCGAAGGCCGCGAAGGCGATGAACGCGGCGGCCGCCGCTGCCATCCCGAACCTCCGGACCATCGACATCGTGTTCCGCCGCCATCCCGAACCTCCGGACCGTCGACATCGTGTTCCGCCGCCACACACAAGTTCCTGCCCAGCCGAGCCGCTCCTCCCATAGCGGGAAAAAGAGGTGTGTCGGTGAACTCATCGGCTTATCGGGCAAACAAGGCGATACGACGGTATATTGATTGTGGAACAAAACTAGGGTTACATCAATGATTCGATGATCCCTCCCGCTGGCTCCTCCTAGCCTTTATATAGGAGGCTAGGTGCGAGAGTCCAGATTCGGATCGGTTTACAATAATTATGACTATGTCGGTTCCCTATATGGGCCTTTCCTTATATGATTATTCTAGTTCTTGCTCTTAGGTTGCTTCCAGGCCTTAAAACTTCATGGGCTTATCCCGAATATGCACCAGAGGTAACCCATGTCGCACGGGTATAAAACTCTACCCATACCCATATCCGACGGATACCCATACTCATCAGGTACCGAACGGGTAGATCAAAGAGTGCACAAATTATTCACAATTTTGATTTCATCGATAACATATTTGATAAAAATCAACTCAACAACACTTAATTGAGTATATGACAATTATCAAACTTTTGAACTCACAATCACAACTCATAAGTCAACAAGATTAGACGAGTCACACAACATATTGATCATTAATGACAACTTAACAAATGTTCACAAACTCAATAATTTAGCTATTTAGATGCATAGGCCCACATATCAGTATAAATGGACAGGGTATGGGTTTACTCATGGGTACAAGACTATGTCCATGCCCTACCCGTGACATAAGGGGTAAGGTATAAGTACTACCTATGGGTATAAAAGTGTGCTCATACCACTGTCCATACGGCAACAACAACAACATTGCAACGCCCGAACGCAATGCTCTAGAACGACAAGGCTGTTAACACGAGAGTGACTCCCCCATTGCCCTTGTATTCATTCATCAACCAACCGATGCTACTAGCTTCTCATGTCATAACATTCGTCAGTCGACACTAGGCGCTACCTAACTAGCTACTCATATATAGCAAGAGACATAACCAAGCTTCTACCAATAATAGTGTGCATGATCGGTGTTGCTTGGAGTGGAGTAGGTCTTGATCGATGCAAAGTACTAATGGTCGGTGAGCTTTGTTTTGGCTAGATAGCTTTGTTTGGTCTACACTAGGAAATGTTTCACTAGACAAGCATAAGCTGTTGAAGTAAACTTTAGTCAAAAGCTTTGCCATGCTCTTTCAATAATCAAAGGAGTAGTTATTAACGCTATGTGAACATCTTTCGCTAGGCAGGTGAAGCCAGAGAGGCTGAGGACGGCACGAGTCGGTGCGGCGTCTGGGGTCGGCCGAGCTGAACCTGACTTGTCATTAGGCTGTCACACTTTATGTTCCTTGACTTCCTCTTCTGTCCTAGACTTCCCTGCCAGTTTTCACCTGATCCTCGGCTAGCTAGTGATGGATCGAGGATGCTGGACAGGTAAACGGCTAGCTAATGGCACCACTTGACACTTGTGTTGCGGGAGTGTGGGACCCGGCGAGCACGACCAAAACGGTGATGGATTCAACGACCCTTGTCTAACTCAAAACAGGGACCAATGTAATGTGTAGCGGTGGGCAAGGCAGCGGATCCGGTGTCGCACGCGTGCTTGGTTTGTAACCATGCATGGCCAGTTTAAAACTATTTTGCAAGAGTTTAACTGGTTATGTGCGAGGTTCATGCGTTACAAAATCTCGCTCACTTACGTAACTAAGCACTTTCTGATAGACCTTAGAGAAAATATGATTTCCTGAAAAAAAAAATCCTTCGGCTGCGGTTTTGTGAAACTGAGCCCAATAATTTAGGTTTCGTGAAATTTGCTATAAAAATCATGCATGTCGAGAATGTAAAGGATTGTTTGTGCCAAATCTAAAAAAATACCTATACAATAACCTATATTTAAGTTCATTTGAAAACAAAAGTATTGTCTTGTGATTAATTTGCATAAGCAATGACTTCTGCTTTAATTACCACAACTCACAAATTTCGTATCCGTGTACCAATTCCATGTGGGTGTGCTCATTCTAGATGCATGGAAATATTGTATTTTTGTAGAAAATGTGAAAAATTTCAATTTTTGGGGGAAAGTGTTGGATACACCAAATTCATATATACATCTTTGGAGAGTATGAGTTTATTTAGTCCCGGGCTCCATGAAGCCCAGATTTTCCAAAAGTAAAACCACATTTAGATGACCATGATTTTGAAAAACCACATATGTATGTACATAGTTTCGTACAGATGTAAAATTGTATTGCTTAGTTAAGTATGGATCGAAAAGAATAATAAACTACGATATGTTTGGTTTGGCATAAGCATTGTTTTCAAGATTTTTTGTAGGAGATAGTAAATCTTTGTTTCATCGGGATGCAGTGATTACAATGGTGAAGACCGCGGGACGGTTCTTGGTTTCGTCGAGTATTTGAGTGGCTATTTTGTGTTCCATTTGAAACTTTTTTGGCCGAATTTAATCAAGATTTTCGCATCCGTTTGCTCGTTTCAAAATTCCTTCGAGGAGTAGTTTCATCTCACCGCCGTGCCAAACTTTTGTGTTCATAGTTTCCATATTTACATTCGTATACGAGTACATCTACATCTTCATAGTACATTGTACGAAGTTGTAGATCTACTCATTTATGAAAGTCGAAACCGAAAACCTTGAACACGAAAGAAGTGTGAAATGGTGAGCTGATGCTACTCCCCGAAAGAAATTTAAAATGGCCAACCGGGTGCTAAAAGTTGACAAAATTCGTCCAAAAAAGGTTCGAATAGGAACACGAACCCGAGTTTGAAACACTTTCGACGAAACGACGAACCGATCACAAGAATAGAATCACAAGTTCACAACGTCAAGGCACATCTTTTTCATGTAGATCTTATCTCGAATCGATGAATGGTTAGGCAGATTAGAGGTGATTATGATTGAAATAGTTTAGTTAACCACAATTTTTCTCAACATACAACGTGCCAATCGAACTGTCTCTCATCCCTCAAGCCGAGACCAAGTGAAATTTCTAGCATCCAATCATAGTGCCAAAGCTGATTCAAGCGACGTTTCTACTTGTACGGTAGTTGCCGAAACAAGTTGCACGTGAGGGCACGAAACGAAAAAACCGCTACGAGCAACCAATCAGGAACGCACATAGTGAATAAATCCACGCCCTACAGGAGTTGTGCAAGCTGGTATGACATGAACTAGATTTAGATGTGCGCCTTGGCGCACGATCCCGTGGAGCTCGTGCCAATATTCAATTCATATAATAGTTATAAAAGTATCAGCCAATATGATAATACTTTTCTTAGATTTTAAGCATGCCTTGGCGCACGGTTCCTGATTTTCGTATTGAAATTCCAAATAAGTCAAACTGATTAGATTCCAGGCGTAATATTATGATTATTAGATCGCGTAATAATATGATGCGATGGTGTAATGAGGAAACGGTCGATACAAAGGACTACGAACACTACAAAATCCGACATCAATTTATACATATCCCTCGACACATTTCAAAATGATAAACACCTTTCAATTGGTATCGCCTTGGCGGACAATCCCGTGAAATTCACACAGATTTACACTTTGTATAACGTAGAAAAAAAGGTGTTGACATGATTCTTAGGTTCTACAAAATGAAGTCGATATGATAAAATTAGAATAAAGCATGCAAAATAACGAATCTTTTGCAACACTCGATGGTTCTATCAAGAGCAACATCAGTGCGAAAGAAACAACAAAAGCAACTCTACATAAGCTGCCTATGGGACAATATTAAGCATAGGCCAAACCATGTCACTTCAATAGTTTCTTCGGATTTCAGAGTCTAAAACTCTTTATGTTCACCTGTGTGATGCAAACATGGCTACAGATCTATAAATCGCCAATTGGGCTACAACTTGAATGGTGTGTTGCTTGGGCAGCCTTTCGTCAGTTCATGAAGCAGAGAATAGGGACACAACCTGAATCCTTTCATCCTTTCAAAGGGTTACAACTTGAATCAGCTCTTTCGTTAGTCCACCAATATATGCCTCTAATTAAACATTTGATTAGATCCTATTCATTGATTTGCGGAAGTACGGATACCCGACCATAAAAGAATAGAGATGAGGTGCACATTGACAATTTCAAGCGAACCTTAATTCGGGATATCAGCTAAACTGTTTGCAATATTGCTGACAACATTGCCCATACACACATGAAGAACTACCAATCTGGAATAAACCAATGAGTGAGAAAACTTTCATGGATATTACAGACTCATGAATGGAGTCAAGAGTTTATCCAGGTTTGTACCACCTTGGGATCAGCAACAGCTCCCAGGACATAAACATCACCGACCACCTTGGGCATAGGTAGGAATGGGATGGCAAATGACACTATGAAGCAGCCAACCGCAACAAATGAATACAGGAAGAGTAGACAGATAATACCATGTGGTATGGCAGGAATAAAATGAAAACAACCAAACCAACACAACATGAAAAATACCCATAGGGCACACCCTTATTAGAAACAGAACATGCAAACATCTAGGTAAACAAAAAGAACAGGGTGGGGGAAAGGCAAACACCTGACTTCAGTGGCAACTCCATCTGGAACACACAAAGGCGGAGCTGAATTTCTAACGCGAATGTACACAAGGGCATGGCGAAAAAATTACTGCTTAGGAGAAGAGAGCATATGCAAACGATGTGAAATAAAAATTATTTCGAGTTATAAAGAAAAGGCTCAAGTCTAACAGTTGTAGTAATAGCCATGATTAAACAGTCTTCCACACTTTAAGAGGTTGGCATCAACTATTCAAAAGCAAGTGAAAACCTATCATAAGCAAAAACAGGTGCATCATGTGCATATCTGTCAAAAAGATAGAACTCATTGATTAAAAGACATTTGTAGACTAAACAGTACTTGCTCTCTACGGTAGATTTAGTTCTTACCAGCTACTGCTATAGATACTAACTGTGCCCAATTGATAATGCTACATTGATTTTAGTGCTTTATCTGCAACAATATTCAAAAGCAAGCCAGTACCTATAAACAGATGCATCATATTTATATAGGTTAGTAATTAATATTTACTATAAAACACACCAAAAAAACTCACATGGTTAATTTTCTTGCTGCTTGATCTAGAAAAAGCTCATCTGTGTCATACATAATTTCATCGTCGAGCACTCTTTCACTGATATTAAGGTTCAGACCGATAATAAGCGGGGAAACGATCATCTTCACTAAGTCAGATTTTGACCTGCAAATAAACCACCATATGGAAAATGATTGCAAATTGATGCATTTACTGATATGCAAGATAAGAGAAAAAAATTCCTTAAATATATGGTGTATCAAAGTGTTTAAATATGCAGCAATTTGAACTTTATCAAGTTGCTACTATCAAATCTACAGTTTCATATCAAGAAATTATGTTTGCATGATTCTTCAAAGGTAATAACATGTTTCTTATGGACATGATCCGACAATGTATCATGGAGTGATATTATCAAGCATAAGATAGAATATTCATTAGTATGATACTCTGGTAGTCTCATTATTATGATAAATTTAAATTTCCCTTGTCACCGCATCTAAAAAGATATCTAAAAAAATATAAACTCTTGTCCGAGCCCATGGCAATGAACGACAAATGAGGTAGCATTTCAAATCGAACCTTGTAACAGCATTTGTAGAAGTACGTGATAGCAAGCATTACCTCTGGAATGACAACATGAAAGGAGGCCAGAGGAAGAATGGAGAGCTGAGATAGATGTTCCCCACCGATCATAAACCTCTATAAAATGTGCCTAGAAGAAGCCTGAATGATTACTGATGATAGACCCTACAAGAAATATTCGCAAAGAGATTTCTCATAAAATCAATCAGTAGCAAAGCTTACTTTACAGTATTTACACACCATGGTCTAGAAATAACTATTTAAATACCATTTTCGTCTCTTAGATTTTGTTTTGAACAATTAAAAGTGGGTAGTAAAATTAGTAGGACAGCTGAGTCATTTAAGAACATTCATGGCGTGTATCTCGGAACCTACCTAGAAATCCAACATATATTGGAAACAGTGACCACAAACTTTTACATAAACTACCTTAAGCTCTGATCCATTGTTCTTTCACCCGCAACATAAATCCAATGACGTCCGGAACTAAGAATGTAAATACATGCTGCAGAGAACTATTTAAGGATTTATACATTGTATATGAAAGGAATATACTAAACATGCAGATGGTAAAAAATGGGACCATAATGTTGTGTTCCAAGAAAAATACTATTTACGGTGTGGAAATAATAAGTATTAATTAAAAGGGGTAACGTGTACTTCTGTTTATGTGAAAGAAATCAAACAATATTAGAAGCAACTGAAAATTATTGCAGAAACCAAAATGTATGATTACTGTACTATATTTCATAAAAGGAGAAACGCCTCAAGTGTGATATACCTAAATTATGTTTACCTTGTATTGTATAGATCAGACCTTTAATATACCCCTCTTTCCTCTCTGCCATGAATCGCCAAGTTCCCCTCCCCCCAATTCAAGAATTTTTGATACTGAATCTAAATGACTTCAACCCCAGAAATTAAAGGACACATGATGTTCCTGGCCAAGGTAGCCCATTTCAGTCATGAGCTAACCAGCTAATGACATGTATTGATCATCTTGCATTGTTAAAGATGGAAATAACAAACAACCAGATTATCTATACAAATAACACATTGGTATGGATGTGCCTAAACTGGAAAACCACCAAAACAGAGGTGAAGAACTGCAGCGAAACGGGATTTCATAAGGCTATGCCTAAACGAAAACATCAGCTAATCCTGCACTGATATTGACAAAGGCAAAAATAAAAGGCCTGAATATATATAGGAATTGGTAAAAAAAAATTAACAATTTAGTTGCAGTGTAAATCCATATGTAAGACCACATTTTATCATCTTCTTACTCTTTTACCCTAAACCCTTCCGTGATGAACAAATCAGCAGACAAACATGCAACTGAACCTGCAGAGTGGAAAATAAAGGAAAGAGATGAGAGAAAATGGATGCAGCCGATAATGTTTCCCTTCTACAATACCTGCAGAAGTCGAGGTACTTAAACATAGAGTTTCTTGTGGCAGTACCACAACAGTCAAGTAGTTGGGTTTTGCATCTATGGGAAGTATCCTCATAATTGATTATTCTCTCCCAGAATTACAATTCGATATTCATATCTCAGTTACATCAGTGTCTTCCCATTTAAAGGTTTCATGTTATCTGACCATATAAGTGGTCAAATACGCAACTTCATACATACATTTGAGTTAAGGGCTTTTTCATTATACTTGCAAGAAATTCATGTGAGCTAATCAGACTGAAGAATCACTAACAGATCGAACAAGCTGACATAACAGGGCGTTCTAAAAGGAAAGTAGATGACCAGATTCTCCTGCAATCGCCTAGTGTCTATGACATGACACAAAAGCCTTGTTAGATTAACTACAACTGACAAAATAGAGTAATTTTTGACAGATCAAACAAGCAGAGTAAAAAGTTAACTCTCACTTCTCTTATCACTTAGCGTCTCAATTCTCAAGAACTGTGACCTATTATACACTTGGATCACAAACACAAAGTAAGGCCAGATGACCGCATTAACACCCAGTGTTAACTATAGTACCAACATTTACTGTTTCAAGAATCAAGAAACGGATGAATACCTGGATCTTCAAAAGTCGACCGATCTACAGTTTTGGATCCTGCAAAGGAAATCAATTCTCTCTGTTCCTAACAAAAAAAAAACTCTCACCATTATACAATTGAAGCCCTAACCAGACAATTTACAGCACCACAATCAGATCCTAGTGTCGTGGTGCACCAGCGCAAACAGGGAGAGGATTAACTCGAATCGAGGACTGAGGGGAGACGGGAGAGGGCCTTACGGGCAGTATGACTTGGAGAAGATCACGACGTCGCGTGCTTTGACGGTGGATTTGACGAAGGAGGCCGGCCTGGACGCCGACGCCGATGCGAAGGCCGCGAAGGCGATGAACGCGGCGGCCGCCGCTGCCATCCCGAACCTCCGGACCATCGACATCGTGTTCCGCCGCCATCCCGAACCTCCGGACCGTCGACATCGTGTTCCGCCGCCACACACAAGTTCCTGCCCAGCCGAGCCGCTCCTCCCATAGCGGGAAAAAGAGGTGTGTCGGTGAACTCATCGGCTTATCGGGCAAACAAGGCGATCTGACGGTATATTGATTGTGGAACAAAACTAGGGTTACATCAATGATTCGATGATCCCTCCCGCTGGCTCCTCCTAGCCTTTATATAGGAGGCTAGGTCTGAGAGTCCAGTTCGGATCGGTTTACAATAATTATGACTATGTCGGTTCCCTATATGGGCCTTTCCTTATATGATTATTCTAGTTCTTGCTCTTAGGTTGCTTCCAGGCCTTAAAACTTCATGGGCTTATCCCGAATATGCACCAGAGGTAACCCATGTCGCACGGGTATAAAACTCTACCCATACCCATATCCGACGGATACCCATACTCATCAGGTACCGAACGGGTAGATCAAATAGTGCACAAATTATTCACAATTTTGATTTCATCGATAACATATTTGATAAAAATCAACTCAACAACACTTAATTGAGTATATGACAATTATCAAACTTTTGAACTCACAATCACAACTCATAAGTCAACAAGATTAGACGAGTCACACAACATATTGATCATTAATGACAACTTAACAAATGTTCACAAACTCAATAATTTAGCTATTTAGATGCATAGGCCCACATATCAGTATAAATGGACAGGGTATGGGTTTACTCATGGGTACAAGACTATGTCCATGCCCTACCCGTGACATAAGGGGTAAGGTATAAGTACTACCTATGGGTATAAAAGTGTGCTCATACCCTGTCCATACAGCAACAACAACAACATTGCAACGCCCGAACGCAATGCTCTAGAACGACAAGGCTGTTAACCTGGAGAGTGACTCCCCCATTGCCCTTGTATTCATTCATCAACCAACCGATGCTACTAGCTTCTCATGTCATAACATTCGTCAGTCGACACTAGGCGCTACCTAACTAGCTACTCATATATAGCAAGAGACATAACCAAGCTTCTACCAATAATAGTGTGCATGATCGGTGTTGCTTGGAGTGGAGTAGGTACTGATCGATGCAAAGTACTAATGGTCGGTGAGCTTTGTTTTGGCTAGATAGCTTTGTTTGGTCTACACTAGGAAATGTTTCACTAGACAAGCATAACTGTTGAAGTAAACTTTAGTCAAAAGCTTTGCCATGCTCTTTCAATAATCAAAGGAGTAGTTATTAACGCTATGTGAACATCTTTCGCTAGGCAGGTGAAGCCAGAGAGGCTGAGGACGGCACGAGTCGGTGCGGCGTCTGGGGTCGGCCGAGCTGAACCTGACTTGTCATTAGGCTGTCACACTTTATGTTCCTTGACTTCCTCTTCTGTCCTAGACTTCCCCTGCCAGTTTTCACCTGATCCTCAGCTAGCTAGTGATGGATCGAGGATGCTGGACAGGTAAACGGCTAGCTAATGGCACCACTTGACACTTGTGTTGCGGGAGTGTGGGACCCGGCGAGCACGACCAAAACGGTGATGGATTCAACGACCCTTGTCTAACTCAAAACAGGGACCAATGTAATGTGTAGCGGTGGGCAAGGCAGCGGATCCAGTGTCGCACTGTGCTTGGACTGTAACCATGCATGGCCAGTTTAAAACTATTTTGCAAGAGTTTAACTGGTTATGTGCGAGGTTCATGCGTTACAAAATCTCGCTCACTTACGTAACTAAGCACTTTCTGATAGACCTTAGAGAAAATATGATTTCCTGAAAAAAAAAATCCTTCGGCTGCGGTTTTGTGAAACTGAGCCCAATAATTTAGGTTTCGTGAAATTTGCTATAAAAATCATGCATGTCGAGAATGTAAAGGATTGTTTGTGCCAAATCTAAAAAAATACCTATACAATAACCTATATTTAAGTTCATTTGAAAACAAAAGTATTGTCTTGTGATTAATTTGCATAAGCAATGACTTCTGCTTTAATTACCACAACTCACAAATTTCGTATCCGTGTACCAATTCCATGTGGGTGTGCTCATTCTAGATGCATGGAAATATTGTATTTTTTGTAGAAAATGTGAAAAATTTCAATTTTTGGGGGAAAGTGTTGGATACACCAAATTCATATATACATCTTTGGAGAGTATGAGTTTATTTAGTCCCGGGCTCCATGAAGCCCAGATTTTCCAAAAGTAAAACCACATTTAGATGACCATGATTTTGAAAAACCACATATGTATGTACATAGTTTCGTACAGATGTAAAATTGTATTGCTTAGTTAAGTATGGATCGAAAAGAATAATAAACTACGATATGTTTGGTTTGGCATAAGCATTGTTTTCAAGATTTTTTGTAGGAGATAGTAAATCTTTGTTTCATCGGGATGCAGTGATTACAATGGTGAAGACCGCGGGACGGTTCTTGGTTTCGTCGAGTATTTGAGTGGCTATTTTGTGTTCCATTTGAAACTTTTTTGGCCGAATTTAATCAAGATTTTCGCATCCGTTTGCTCGTTTCAAAATTCCTTCGAGGAGTAGTTTCATCTCACCGCCGTGCCAAACTTTTGTGTTCATAGTTTCCATATTTACATTCGTATACGAGTACATCTACATCTTCATAGTACATTGTACGAAGTTGTAGATCTACTCATTTATGAAAGTCGAAACCGAAAACCTTGAACACGAAAGAAGTGTGAAATGGTGAGCTGATGCTACTCCCCGAAAGAAATTTAAAATGGCCAACCGGGTGCTAAAAGTTGACAAAATTCGTCCAAAAAAGGTTCGAATAGGAACACGAACCCGAGTTTGAAACACTCGACGAAACGACGAACCGATCACAAGAATAGAATCACAAGTTCACAACGTCAAGGCACATCTTTTTCATGTAGATCTTATGTCGAATCGATGAATGGTTAGGCAGATTAGAGGTGATTATGATTGAAATAGTTTAGTTAACCATAATTTTTCTCAACATACAACGTGCCAATCGAACTGTCTCTCATCCCTCAAGCCGAGACCAAGTGAAATTTCTAGCATCCAATCATAGTGCCAAAGCTGATTCAAGCGACGTTTCTACTTGTACGGTAGTTGCCGAAACAAGTTGCACGTGAGGGCACGAAACGAAAAAACCGCTACGAGCAACCAATCAGGAACGCACATAGTGAATAAATCCACGCCCTACAGGAGTTGTGCAAGCTGGTATGACATGAATGTAAACTGTATGCATCGGGCGGAAAGAAGTCTCTGCATTTATTTTTCCATCTGTTTTCTTCAATCCCGATACCTTCCAATTCCAACACTGGCTGCCTTCCTAGAAGTCAAATAGCTCACGATTCTAGCTTATAGCAAATCTAGGATTAACAAGGAGGGGGCACCTAGCTGAAATTTGGAGAACTGAATTCTAGCCCATAGATACTATCAAGCGTAGCAAGTAAGTACAGAGAAGAAGGGAATGCCGGTGTATATGAAGATGATGGTAATTAAGACCCTAGAGCACGACCCAACAACCCGTGCAATAAAAAACACAAACAAATACACTGACAGCATGATCCTACGGTACGCTCGGTTTTAGGTAAGCATTGCTTTCTATAGTTTTTGCAGGAGATGAAAATCTCAGTTCTGCGGGACGGAGAAAAATCACACGGTGCTCTTCTTCTATTAGCAGATTCAAGCAGTAGATCTTTCCTCATGTTTCGAGAGCGACACGAACGGGGAACGGGTGTTGGTTTTGTTTAAAGAATAAAAATAGTGTTATGCTTTCTTGCTTCGCGGGCGCACATGCTTTTGACGAGTTTAAAATGGCGAAATCCACTCGGACAAATGATGGTGAATCGAGCAACGAAGCAACTGGCTAGCCGACCTCTAGTTTGCTATGATATCTGGCCAAGATTAAAGAAGCTTTTGTTTTAATCCGATTAACACGAGCTGCGTGACCGACCTCGGTTGGTATACTGGTCACGGGCTGCGTTGGCGAGCGCCGGTCCTCCAAATCGAACGAGTGCGATGTGCGCATGCAGTCAGTCGGTCGTGGCCGATTCGGTCACTGCCGTCCTATCCGTAAATTCCGTATAGGAGTGCCCTGACCCGAGACGAGAGGCGGTCCGCCAGGCCAGGTTTTGCTCTGACAGAATGAGTGCTCCTCCATCTTACATAAAATTTGTCTGAAATTTGATAAAATTTAGATATATACACATATAGTGTCTAGATATAACTAAATTTTAACAAATCTCTAATATATTTTGTGAGATGAAGGAAGTACTTTTTTTTTCATGGACCCAATTAATTTTACTTCGGATCGAACAAATTGTGCGGTAGTATCGCTTTCCTTTGATTATTGAGGTTGACTGTTTGGAGATTGTCAAAGTTCTACAGAATGCAAAAGTAGATCGCTCAGTCTATGCTTCCCTAGTAGAAGAGATCAAAGTTTTGATGAAGTCTCGTCAGACTAGTATTACTCATGTGAAAAGATATCAAAATACTTGTAGTTATTTTTTGGCTAATTCTGCTAGAACTCATCCTTGTACGGGCAGTATGGCTTTCCTCTGGTCCTGAGGGGTTAACAAGTCTATGCCATACAAAATGTAATCCTTGATATCTTTGAGTAATACAAGTCCATTCGTAAAAAAAAAATATACGAGACGTTCGACATAAGTACGTGTGCATACATACTTGCTGGAAAACTAATTAAAAATGGCCTCTTGTACGATAAGCTTGACCCATGGTTTGTTATCTTCTTGTTGTTTAGTTTCTCTATTCTACCATCATGCCGAACAAAAATTATTCTTTTGATTCTTTAAACATCCATATATGGTGCTTCTTTTGGGGCGTTTGGAATGAAATAAACGGAGCACCAACATCTTTCAGAAGCGCGCAAAGTGTTATAATCGAGATGCACAATAAACGAAGAACGAAAAGTAAAACACTGCAGGGGACACGAGATTTTAACGTAGAAAACCCTTGCAACACACAAGGGAAAAACCACGGGCGCCAGCCAGCAAAACTTCACTATTTCGGTGATGTTTACAAACGCCGTGGGTGTACAATGATGCGATAAAACCCTAGCGGCGGCTTACAGGGAATACATATAGACGGTGGCAACGATCCGTACCGCGGGGGCTGCCGCCCCCCGCACCCCCCGCAGGTCAGAAGTTAGCCTCCCTTTAGTATATATGAATTTGGATCACAATATAACAAACTCCACCTTGAGACAAATTCCTTGTACCATGAACTTCAACAATCACCTGAATCAACAAAGAAAACACTTGCTGGCGCCAATAGCCACTTGGGCTAAACAGTTATACCAACCAAGCTTGAGCAAAGCTCAAACTTGGACACATGGACATGCTTAGTCATCATATCAGCAGGATTATCATGAGTACTAATCTTGCATACCTTCACTTTACCTTTTGCAACCACATCTCTGATTGAGTGGTACTTAATATCAATGTGCTTTGTCCTCTCATGGAACATCTGATCTTTAGTAAGATAAATAGCACTTTTATCCTTTGAACAACTTAATGCAAGAATTATCTCCACAAAGCTCAGCATATAAACCTTTCAGCCAAACAGCCTCTTTACCTGCCTCAGCAATAGCCATGTACTCAGCCTCAGTAGTAGATTGTGCAACAGCATCCTGCAAAGTAGCCTTCCAGCTAACAGCACATCCACCAGCAGTAAACACATAACCTGTGAGGGACCTTCTGTGGTGACCCG
Source organism: Lolium perenne (assembly GCF_019359855.2). Classification (NCBI taxonomy): domain Eukaryota; kingdom Viridiplantae; phylum Streptophyta; class Magnoliopsida; order Poales; family Poaceae; genus Lolium; species Lolium perenne. The sequence continues at coordinate 69,303,227 of NC_067247.2, forward strand.
GCATACCACTGCATGGTGTAGTATGCAAGTCTGATATAACACCAATGAAACACCGTTCCACGAGTATTATATCGCTCAGAGTGGTACAACAGAAACATATGCGGGTCCAAGGCATGTCTATAGAATTACAACATCGACTCTGTTACATAAGATCATCACAGCCTCCTACTTTACAATGAGGTAAATCTGCAAATAAACTCCAAAAGAACGACTCGTATTCTAATCCTATCACGAACTCTATTTGTAGAGTATTTACCTAGCTATAGAGGCTAAGAATAGATTCTGGCTAAATAGGAGCTAGGTTGAGGAAGCTAGTTCCCTTCTTTGGCTAAACTAGGTTTTCTCCTTGTTGGATGTGGTATCTGGCTCCTCTGACAGGGTCTTGTCTCTTGAAGTAGTTGTTGACTCCTCGGCCTTCGAGTTGCACTGTAGATCCTCCTCCGATGCCTCCATATCTAAGCAGGGGATTTAAGAGTGGGATGAGTACGAGCGTACTCAACAAGTTCATTATAGGAAAGAGGTGTTTAATGCACTAGCTACGGCATTAGACCAGAAAGTCTAATACCAATGCAGGTTTTCATAATCATTTCTTCAAAAGGTTACTTTTATTCAGAAGAACTATGTCCGTCGGCCTTCACCGGTTTACTAGAACTTCATGGAGCTCCTTTCCGGCCGCGTTCGCAGTTCCATATCCCGGAACAGGGAGTGACAGGTCACGGTTCTTTACACTCTGCAGAGGTGTGTTGCTTTACCCATAAGAGATCTTAACCTTGGTGCCAACCGGGTGATCTTCCCGTCCACACTTCCTATGGTGTGAGGCCCGGTATAAGGTCATAGCCAATCATATTCCTCCGCTACCTCGCACACCCACCCTTTGTTGCAAACCCCGACCCTGGGTCCTCGTCGGTCCACTTACACCATTTAAGGACGGACCCCGACCACGACAACAGTCTGAGATCAAACCAAACTCCTTCGCCGGTAGCTGCAACCCATCATAGACCACATTACCGTGGGGACTTAGAATGGGTTCCCCACCCACAAGTTGTTCCGCAAGCCGCAACCGCTACGGTATGCACAGCATAACCGTGGGAACTTAGAATGGGTTCCCCACCCACAAGTTGCTCCGCAAGATACAACTGCTACGGTAAGCGCATCCGTTGATGTACAAGAGGTGGAAATACGATTGACTAGTCCGTCCCATTTCAGTTCTTATGGTTAACACGGTTATTACGGCACAAGAATCACTGGCGACATTTGTTTTTTAATCCTAGATGGATATAAACCCTTGCAATGGAACCTCCACCATATCAACACAATCCATGGTTCCATTGCCCACCACATAGTCATATTCATAGTTATGAAAATAGTGGTTTTGGTTTTTATGCAATAGTGATAATCATAGTACTTTGCAAGTAATTTGATAGAAATACACAAATGACATGAGCAAGTGATGAACTTGCCTTTCTTGACTGCAAGATTATGCAGGCAAGGTCTTCGATACGCAATAACTCCAAATTCTGAAATAGCATCATCGTCCGGTAAGGACGATGTTTAAAAGATTGGCAAAGATGCAATAATGCATAAGTATGAGATGCAATCTCTCTAAGCGTGGTCTAACCTTGATGATTTAGGATCAGTGAGTTGTAATGATTAGTTCAGGGTGTGTTGCACTTTTAGAGTGATTCACAAACAAGGTTCTTATTCAGGGTCGTGTTGTGTTAAAATCATAAGCAAGTGGTAAAATGCATAGTAACAATCATACACACCAGGAAATAGTAGTTGTATGATAAGTAAAGAGCAGTTTTCAATTTTTAGTCCTATAATGCATGGTTGATGATTATTTAGTATGTAAGTCAAAGGAATAACTTTTGAAGAACATGTTCTTTAATAAAGAACAAGTATGATAATTAGACTGGTGGGGTTCTATGGTTAACTATGGTTTCATCTAGTTCCTGAAGTTAGTATTAGATGGATCACAACCTAGTTGTATTTATCAGCTACTAGGCTTGTGTTGTTGAATTAAGCCTAAACATCTTAATTACCAATAGTTGCTATCAAGGTGGTATACATTGTTGGTGATAGCTGGCTAGGGTTTATAGGTCCTTATAAGCAGGGTTGATGATGATTCTTTATTTACTTCAAAAGAATAACTTTTGAAGAACATACTTCTTAAATAATAAGAAGTATAACAATTAGGGTTTAGGTGGTCTAGGTTTTACTGTTGGTTCTATTTAAGTAAAGAATGAGTGGCTCCTAAATGGAATGGTGGATAAGTATCCAACACTAGTAGGGTTTAGTGGAATATGGTATGTGATACAGAATAGCAAGTATAGTTGCTATTATGGTTCATCACAAGGATGTGATGATAAGCATGGTTAATTAAGGATGGTGGTTTTTGGTAATGGAATCTAGGGTTTCCACTTGGTTGGCCCTACTGGATTATTTAGGTCTAATGAAGATGAACACATGAGATGCTAGTTAGTAGTGATAGGATTTCCCATATTTTATGTGGATTCTAACTAGTATTAAACAATTAAATTTTTATTAAAAATAAAAATTTCATATTATATTTTTATTAAATAGAATTTACTTTTATAAGAATTTTGATGTCTTATTTTTATTTTTCTGAGTTAATATGATTTTTCTATAATTAAATGAAGTTGCAGTAATTTTCTGGATTTAAATCTAAACAGGAAATGACTAAAGCTACACAGACATGACACCCACACAGTCCATGACTGGTGGGCCGTGTCCACGCTGGCGGCCACGTGGTGCCGACGTGGCAACCAAGTGCCTCACCGGCGACCAGAGGTGGACGTCGTCGGCGATTCCGGCCACCCGCGAGGGCGTGCGTGTGCTGGTTAGAAAGAGGACGCCGAGGCGATCCCAGTGGTGGTGACGCCGCCGCCAAATGGTCGCCGGAGCTCGACCGGCGGCGAGGCCGAGCGGCAGAGCTCATGGGCCAACGTCGCGGGATGTGCTTCGGAACGTAATCGAGCGAGATACGCATGCGAGGGGAATCAGTGGCTCACCAGGAGCACGCAGGGCTTGACGGCGAGGCGAGGGGATGGCTAGTTCGCCGGAATTAGTCGGTACCGGCATCGGAGAAGACGAGCTCGCCGGCGGCGCTATGGGTCGCCCCTGCTCGATTCCTTTTGCGAGCAGAGCAAGTCGAGGGTGGCGGTGTCGATGGAACCAACGGCGGTTCCAGGGGAAGCTCCAAACGGCGGCGATGGTCGACGGCCGGTCGACTAGGGTTTCGGGATTGGGCGGAATTGGAGCAGAGAGAGAGGGAAACGGAGCTAGGGTTTCATCCAGGCCTTTTATACGACGCCTGGGCGCGTGCCTCGTCATGGCTTCGGTCGAGGAGAAGGCGCCAGCGCGAGGGAGAAGCTGGCCACGGCGTCTCGCTGGCCTCCAGACGTGAAGAGGATGAGGACGAGTTCCTCTGTTTTATTTTTCTGCCGAAGGGGTATGGTGGGCTGGTTGGGCCGTGCTGGGCTGAGAAGGTGGGCTTCTGGTGGGCGGTGGTGCTGGGCTGCGGTGGCCTGGCAGGTAAGCCTCTTTTCTCTCTTATTTTCTGTTTATTTATTTTCTGTTTTCTATTTCATTGATTTAATTACTGTTTTGAATTCAACCATATTTTGTAATTTTGATTGATTGAATTCCAGTAATGTTCATTCCAGGCACTTAAAGATTATTGTTGTGTATTAATGATATTAATATGTACTAAAACATTGGTTCCTTATTTACTATGGTTATCTGGATTTACATATTCCTATGGACATGAATTTGAATATCATTTTGAAAGTATTCAAATTGTTTTCCAATGATATTTTTCTCACTTGTGCATAATTTTATGTGAGCACTTGCTTGTTAAGGTTTTGTAGATTTGATTATAACCATATTTCAAAGGTGGTACTAGGATTAGATTTATTAACACCTTGAAGTACCTAGAGTAGATGTTACTCTAATCAGGGTTTGGTCTTGGTTATCATGCTAAGTGGTTGATCATCACTTATGGGTGTTAATTATAAAATATAGCACAAGGTTAATCTTAGGTTCATAATTGAAACCTAAGATATAGTTTGTGAGCAATTTCTAAGGTTCTTATGAGATTCACCTAATGGCAATTGGTTTGAATCTCATCTATGGCCTGGTTAGTATTATGATCACCATAGTGATACACAAACTAGGGTTGAGGTTTAATTCTAGATTGTGAGATGAGATGGCACCATATTGCATGTGCTAGGGTTAATCTTCCATAACCATGATGAAATGGTTACTTGCTTAATAGTTCATGTGCTCCTTCAATTTCTAAGGACTTGGGAATTGGTTTTATCTGATTCCAGTGGACTTCTATTATTATCCTCAATTACTCATTAAAGTAAGTACAGTGGTTATAGTTCTTTTTATAGTTAACTTTGGTCATATGGATATATGGTTTCTCACCATATAAAGTATAGTGTTTAACTCTAAGGTTTTCTTGGGTTCCTTAATTTAGGAAATGTAGATATGGTAGTATTCTAATTGTGAGCACCAAGTGGTTCACAAGTAAAGGTTGGGATATAAGTCTAGGGTTACTTACTAATGATTTCCCCATGATTTCATGTGGTGAATGATATCTACTTATCCTATTAGGGTTTATCTTATCCTTACATATCTCAAGAGCATGATCATGGTTAGACATGATCAACTTGTTCTTGATATCATTTCCTCAAGTTCTTAGGTTTTATGATCATCATTCAATTTATAATGTTCAAGGTTGGGCTTCCTAAAGTATTTCTAATGGAATGGTTTTCACTTCCATGTTCAAGTGTTGTCTTGATTAACTAAACATAATATCTCCCTTATAGTTTCTTGGGTGGACATGGCTATGGTTGTCTCTATAGGTTATATCCCAGGAAAATGCCTGAGATATTACTTAGGGTTCTACTTAATTAATGATGATATAATCATCTGGGTATATGGATAGTTCTCTCCCTCACATTCAAGTATTGGCTCAACTACTTGAGTGTAACACCATAGCTTAGGCTCTCTTATAAAGGAATGTTTATTCTAGGGTTTATGGTGTACTCACAATATTCATTTAGGTAGCTAAGCTAAGGATTCAATTTTCTAACTTAATTGGATTAGTCCTATCCTTATTTCACTAATTCATGGATATGATATTATTCCATGTGATATTAGATTATCTCACCACTCCAAGGGGAATGGTTTACAACCTAATACTTTAGTTCAAAGGTTGTCCTTTGTTCTTAATTAGGTAAAGCTAAGAGTGGTATGAATGGTCTCTCTCATTTGGAAGGACTTCAATACTAACCTAAGGTTAGGCTCCATAGATAATGAGGTAGTCACCAATATCTATGGTTAACATAAATGGATTCTCTCTCTAGGGAAGGTCTTGAATAATATCCTAGGGTTCCTCTTAAAGATGATGTTTTGAATACTTGGATGCATATCCAAGGTTTAACTCAAGGTTTTTAATGCTTCTCTAATAATTATAATAGAACTCTCACCTCTCTAGGTTTGATTCTTAACTATTTGGAATAGAGAAGAATATATATTTCTAGAGTTGGTTTCCAAATAGATGTATGTTCATATGTTATGGTAAGGATTACCATATTATAATCTTTTATAAGATCAAGTAATTGATCATTGAGTAAAGTGTGGTTGTGTTGATTATCAGTTCCATTTGATCTAACCCCTTGGTTCAAACTATCTCTACCCAAAGCAAGGTTTTAGCAAAGTCACATTGAGGTTTATAGCGCTTGACTTGATGAGCTACTTCAATTCCACCAAGGTCAAGTGAAACTTCGATTCTTGGATTTGTTTTACTTTAAAGCGCGAAAATTCCCCAGATTTTCTATGCATGAATGCAATGCACACATATGTTTCCTCTATTTTTGTAACCCCATTACCTGGGATATTACAGTCTCTACCCCTTAAACTAAACTTCGTCCTCGAAGTTTGAACTCCCTCACGTTTCCGAAGTGTGGATCTGACTTGTGCAGTCTACGACTTTTCTCGAACTCCGTGGTGATCTCACTGGATATAATTGAATATATCCCTTGTCCAGATTCTTCCTGGAATCCATTAATGTTTGACATCAAACAACTATTACTTCCTTTACTTCCATGATTTCCTCCAATATTATAAGCTTGTTTCCTTTCTCATTGAATATTCAATGATTGGGACTTCTTCTTGTCCTAATAATCTGAATTGGGGACTAATTGGTTAACATACTCCTTATTTAATAAAATAGGTCTTTGTTTTCCCTTACTACCAAAACTGCAATAATGGTACTTAGTAAGGTATTTACCATGGAAATGGTTTTGATTGTTTATTTTCCTAAGAATGGATTAGACTCATTTAGTCCATCCAATCATGGTTTATAATTGATACCTATAACTAATTTTGGGGTATTTAGGTTCCATGAAAGGAATCATTCTATTAGTCTTTAGTTTTGGTATAGTCAATATCCTTCGGTCTTTAGCCTTCTCAAGCTGTATTTGGTCTATGGTATTTTCTTCGTCCAACTTCTTTATGCTTGACTTACTTGAGCTTTCGTACTTCTGAGTAAATATTACTCACTTTCTCAAGTTATAGTCCACTTTTTACTTCCTCGAGGTATAAACCTCGGCTTCTGGTCTGACATCCATCTGAAAGTAATGTTCAACAATCTTATGAAAATAAGATCAAACTTTCTCTCAGTTCAGACATTCTGCTTCTATCAAGCTTAAAGTATTGAGTCATTGTACATCCAACTCAATCTTTACTCTACCCCTTAGAGTTTTATTATGCTCTTTGATACGTCTCCGACGTATCGATAATTTCTTATGTTCCATGCCACATTATTGATGTTATTGATGGCGTGTAACTCACACGTTCGTTGGGAACCCCAAGAGGAAGGTATGATGCGCACAGCAGCAAGTTTTCCCTCATAAAGAAACCAAGGTTTATCGAACCAGGAGGAGCCAAGAAGCACGTTGAAGGTTGATGGCGGCGGGATGTAGTGCGGCGCAACACCAGGGATTCCGGCACCAACGTGGAACCTGCACAACACAACCAAAGTACTTTGCCCCAACGAAACAGTGAGGTTGTCAATCTCACCGGCTTGCTGTAACAAAGGATTAACCGTATTGTGTGGAAGATGATTGTTTGCAGAAAACAGTAGAACAAGTATTGCAGTAGATTGTATTTCAGTAAAGAGAATTGGACCGGGGTCCACAGTTCACTAGAGGTGTCTCTCCCATAAGACAAACAGCATGTTGGGTGAACAAATTACAGTTGGGCAATTGACAAATAAAGAGGGCATGACCATGCACATACATATCATGATGAGTATAGTGAGATTTAATTGGGCATTACGACAAAGTACATAGACCGCCATCCAACTGCATCTATGCCTAAAAAGTCCACCTTCAGGTTATCATCCGAACCCCCTCCAGTATTAAGTTGCAAAGCAACAGACAATTGCATTAAGTATGGTGCGTAATGTAATCAACAACTACATCCTTAGACATAGCATCAATGTTTTATCCCTAGTGGCAACAGCACAACACAACCTTAGAACTTTCACATCCTTTGTCCCGGTGTCAATGCGAGGCATGAACCCACTATCGAGCATAAGTACTCCCTCTTGGAGTTACAAGCATCTACTTGGCCAGAGCATCTACTAGTAACGGAAAGCATGCAAGATCATAAACAACACGTAGATATAACTTTGATAATCAACATAACAAGTATTCTCTATTCATCGGATCCCAACAAACGCAACATATAGAATTACGGATAGATGATCTTGATCATGTTAGGCAGCTCACAAGATCCGACAATGATAGCACAATGGGGAGAAGACAACCATCTAGCTACTGCTATGGACCCATAGTCCAGGGGTAGACTACTCACACATCACACCGGAGGCGACCATGGCGGCGTAGAGTCCTCCGGGGAGATGATTCCCCTCTCCGGCGGGGTGCGGAGGCGATCTCTCTGGATCCCCCGAGATGGGATCGGCGTTGGCGGCGTCTGGAAGGTTTTCCGTATCGTGGCTCTCGGTACTGGGGGTTTCGTCACGGAGGCTTTAAGTAGGCGGAAGGGTAAGTCAAGAGGCGGCACGGGGGGCCCAAACCATAGGCCGGCGCGGCCAGGGGTGGGGCCGCGCCGCCCTAGGGTTTGGCCACCCCGTGGCCCCTCTTCGTTTCGTCTTCGGACGTCTGGAAGCTTCGTGGAAAAATAGGCCCCTGGGCTTTGATTTCGTCCAATTCCGAGAATATTTCCTTACTAGGATTTCTGAAACCAAAAACAGCAGAAAACGACAATCGGCACTTCGGCATCTTGTTAATAGGTTAGTTCCAGAAAATGCACGAATATGACATAAAGTGTGCATAAAACATGTAGATAACATCAATAATGTGGCATGGAACATAAGAAATTATCGATACGTCGGAGACGTATCAGCATCCCCAAGCTTAGTTCTGCTCGTCCCAGCAGGTAAAACGATAACACGAGATAATTTACGGAGTGACATGTCATCATAATCTTGATCATACTATTTGTAAAGCATATGTAGTGAATGCAGCGATCAAAACAATGTATATGACATGAGTAAACAAGTGAATCATATAGCAAAGACTTTTCATGAATAGCACTTCAAGACAAGCATCAATAAGTCTTGCATAAGAGTTAACTCATAAAGCAATAATTCAAAGTAAAGGCATTGAAGCAACACAAAAGAAGATTAAGTTTCAGCGGTTGCTTTCAACTTGTAACATGTATATCTCATGGATATTGTCAACATAGAGTAGTATAATAAGTGCAATAAGCAAGTATGTAGGAATCAATGCATAGTTCACACAAGTGTTTGCTTCTTGAGATGGAGAGAAATAGGTGAACTGACTCAACATTGAAAGTAAAAGAATGATCCTCCATAGAGGAAAAGCATCGATTGCTATATTTGTGCTAGAGCTTTGATTTTGAAAACATGAAACAATTTTGTCAACGGTAGTAATAAAGCATATGCATCATGTAAATTATATCTTACAAGTTGCAAGCCTCATGCATAGTGTACTAATAGTGCCCGCACCTTGTCCTAATTAGCTTGGACTACCGGATCATCACAATGCACTGTTTTAACCAAGTGTCACAAAGGGGTACCTCTATGCCGCATGTACAAAGGTCTAAGGAGAAAGCTCGCATTGGATTTCTCGCTATTGATTATTCTTCAACTTATACATCCATACCGGGACAACATAGACAACAGATAATGGACTCCTCTTTTATGCATAAGCATGTAACAACAATTAATAATTTTCTCATTTGAGATTGAGGATATATGTCCAAAACTGAAACTTCCACCATGGATCATGGCTTTAGTTAGCGGCCCAATGTTCTTCTCTAACATATGCATGCTTAACCATAAGGTGGTAGATCTCTCTTACTTCAGACAAGACGGACATGCATAGCAACTCACATGAAATTCAACAATGAATAGTTGATGGCGTCCCCAGTGATCATGGTTATCGCACAACAAGCAACTTAATAAGAGATAAAGTGCATAATTACATATTCAATACCACAATAGTTTTTAAGCTATTTGTCCCATGAGCTATATATTGCAAAGGTGAATGATGGAATTTTAAAGGTAGCACTCAAGCAATTTACTTTGGAATGGCGGAAAATACCATGTAGTAGGTAGGTATGGTGGACACAAATGGCATAGTGGTTGGCTCAAGTATTTTGGATGCATGAGAAGTATTCCCTCTCGATACAAGGTTTAGGCTAGCAAGGCTTATTTGAAACAAACACAAGGATGAACCGGTGCAGCAAAACTCACATAAAAGACATATTGAAAACATTATAAGACTCTACACCGTCTTCCTTGTTGTTCAAACTCAATACTAGAAATTTTCTAGACCTTAGAGAAACCAAATATGCAAACCAAATTTTAGCATGCTCTATGTATTTCTTCATTAATGGGTGCAAAGCATATGATGCAAGAGCTTAATCATGAGCACAACAATTGCCAAGTATCACATTACCCAAGACATTTATAGCAATTACTACATGTATCATTTTCCAATTCCAACCATATAACAATTTAACGAAGTAGAAACTTCGCCATGAATACTATGAGTAGAAACCAAGGACATACTTGTCCATATGCTACAGCGGAGCGTGTCTCTCTCCCATAAAGTGAATGCTAGGATCCATTTTATTCAAACAAAACAAAAAACAAAAACAAACCGACGCTCCAAGCAAAGCACATAAGATGTGATGGAATAAAAATATAGTTTCAGGGGAGGAACCTGATAATGTTGTCGATGAAGAAGGGGATGCCTTGGGCATCCCCAAGCTTAGACGCTTGAGTCTTCTTGATATATGCAGGGGTGAACCACCGGGGCATCCCCAAGGTTAGAGCTTTCACTCTCCTTGATCATGTTGCATCATACTCCTCTCTTGATCCTTGAAAACTTCCTCCACACCAAACTCGAAACAACTCATTAGAGGGTTAGTGCACAATAAAAATTAACATATTCAGAGGTGACACAATCATTCTTAACACTTCTGGACATTGCATAATGCTACTGGACATTAGTGGATCAAAGAAATTCATCCAACATAGCAAAAGAGGCAATGCGAAATAAAAGGCAGAATCTGTCAAAACAGAACAGTTCGTATTGACGAATTTTAAAATGGCACCAGACTTGCTCAAATGAAAATGCTCAAATTGAATGAAAGTTGCGTACATATCTGAGGATCATGCAAGTAAATTGGCTTAATTTTCTGAGCTACCTACAGGGAGGTGGACCCAGATTCGTGACAGCAAAGAAATCTGGAACTGCGCAGTAATCCAAATCTAGTACTTACTTTACTATCAAAGACTTTACTTGGCACAACAAAACACTAAACTAAGATAAGGAGAGGTTGCTACAGTAGTAAACAACTTCCAAGACTCAAAATAAAAACAAAGTACTGTAGGTAAAAACATGGGTTGTCTCCCATAAGCGCTTTTCTTTAATGCCTTTCAGCTAGGCGCAGAAAGTGTGTATCAAGTATTATCGAGAGACGAAGTGTCAACATCATAATTTGTTCTCATAATAGAATCAAAAGGTAACTTCATTCTCTTTCTAGGGAAGTGTTTCATACCTTTCTTGAGAGGAAATTGATATTTTATATTCCCTTCCTTCATATCAATAATAGCACCAACAGTTCGAAGAAAAGGTCTTCCCAATATAATGGGACAAGATGCATTGCATTCAATATCCAAGACAACAAAATCAACGGGGACAAGGTTATTGTTAACGGTAATGCGAACATTATCAACTTTACCCAAAGGTTTCTTTGTAGAATGATCAGCAAGATTAACATCCAAATAACAATTTTTCAGCGGTGGCAAGTCAAGCATATCATAAATTTTCTTAGGCATAACAGAAATACTTGCACCAAAGATCACATAAAGCATTACAATCAAAATCTTTAACCTTCATCTTAACGATGGGCTCCCAACCATCCTCTAGCTTTCTAGGAATAGAGGCTTCGCGCTCTAGTTTCTCTTCTCTAGCTTTTATGAGAGCATTTGTAATATGATGCGTGAAAGCCAAATTTATAGCACTAGCATTAGGACTTTTAGCAAGTTTTTGCAAGAATTTTATAACTTCAGAGATGTGGCAATCATCAAAATTCAAACCATTATAATCTAAAGCAATGGGATCATCATCCCCAATGTTGGAAAAAATTTCAGCAGCTTCATCACAGGCGATTTAATGATTTTAGCGATTTGTGAGTTTCTCGCGCTTTGCATTAGAAGTGGAAACATTGCTAACACCAATTCTTTTATTAGTATTAGTAGGAGGTGCAGCAACATGTGTAGCATTAACATTACAAGTGGTAGTAATAGTCCAAACTTTAGCTATATTCTTCTCTTTAGCTAGTTTTTCATTTTCTTCTCTATCCCACCTAGCACGCAGTTCAGCCATTAATCTTATATTCTCATTAATTCTAACTTGGATGGCATTTGCTGTAGTAACAATCTTATTATGATGATTCTCATTAGGCATAACTTTTGATTTCAAAAGATCAACATCAGCAGCAAGACTATCAACTTTAGAAGCAAGTATATCAATTTTCCCAAGCTTTTCTTCAACAGATTTGTTAAAAGCAGTTTGTGTACTAATAAATTCTTTAAGCATGGCTTCAAGTCCAGGGGGTGTGTTCCTATTATTATTGTAAGAATTCCCATAAGAATTACCATAGCCGTTGCCATTATTATAAGGATATGGCCTATAGTTGTTACTAGAATTGTTCCGGTAAGCATTGTTGTTGAAATTATTATTTTTAATGAAGTTTACATCAACATGTTCTTCTTGTGCAACCAATGAAGCTAGCGGAACATTATTAGGATCAATATTAGTCCTATCATTCACAAGCATAGACATAATAGCATCAATCTTATCACTCAAGGAAGAGGTTTCTTCGACAGAATTTACCTTCTTACCTTGTGGAGCTCTTTCCGTGTGCCATTCATAGTAGTTGATCATCATATTATCAAGAAGCTTTGTTGCTTCACCAAGAGTGATCTACATAAAGGTACCTCCAGCAGCTGAATCCAATAAATTCCGTGAAGAAAAATTTAGTCCTGCATAGAAGGTTTGGATGATCATCCAAGTAGTCAGTCCATGGGTTGGGCAATTTTTAACCAGAGATTTCATTCTTTCCCAATCTTGAGAAACATGTTCAGTATCTAATTGTTTAAAATTCATTATGCTACTCCTCAAAGATATAATTTTAGCAGGGGGATAATATCTACCAATAAAAGCATCCTTGCATTTAGTCCATGAATCAATACTATTCTTAGGCAGAGATAGCAACCAATCTTTAGCTCTTCCTCTTAATGAGAAAGGGAACAATTTTAGTTTAATAATATCACCATCTACATCTTTATATTTTTGCATTTCACATAGTTCAACAAAATTATTAAGATGGGCAGCAGCATCATCAGAACTAACACCAGAAAATTGCTCTCGCATAACAAGATTCAGTAAAGCAGGCTTAATTTCAAAGAATTCTGCTGTAGTAGCAGGTGGAGCAATAGGTGTGCATAAGAAATCATTATTATTTGTGGTTGTGAAGTCACACAACTTAGTATTTTCAGGGTTGGCCATTTTAGCAACAGAAAATAAAGCAAACTAGATAAAGTAAATGCAAGTAACTAATTTTTTTGTGTTTTTGATATAGAAAACAAGATAGCAAATAAAGTAAAACTAGCAACTACTTTTTTTGTATTTTGATTTAGTGCAGCAAACAAAGTAGTAAATAAAACTAAGCAAGACAAAAACAAAGTAAAGAGATTGAGAAGTGGAGACTCCCCTTGCAGCGTGTCTTGATCTCCGAGCAACGGCGCGAGAAAAAGAGCTTGATGGCGTGTAACTCACACGTTCGTTGGGAACCCCAAGAGGAAGGTATGATGCGCACAGCAGCAAGTTTTCCCTCAGAAAGAAACCAAGGTTTATCGAACCAGGAGGAGCCAAGAAGCACGTTGAAGGTTGATGGCGGCGGGATGTAGTGCGGCGCAACACCAGGGATTCCGGCGCCAACGTGGAACCTGCACAACACAACCAAAGTACTTTGCCCCAACGAAACAGGGAGGTTGTCAATCTCACCGGCTTGCTGTAACAAAGGATTAGCCGTATTGTGTGGAAGATGATTGTTTGCAGAAAACAGTAGAACAAGTATTGCAGTAGATTGTATTTCAGTAAAGAGAATTGGACCGGGGTCCACAGTTCACTAGAGGTGTCTCTCCCATAAGACAAACAGCATGTTGGGTGAACAAATTACAGTTGGGCAATTGACAAATAAAGAGGGCATGACCATGCACATACATATCATGATGAGTATAGTGAGATTTAATTGGGCATTACGACAAAGTACATAGACCGCCATCCAACTGCATCTATGCCTAAAAAGTCCACCTTCAGGTTATCATCCGAACCCCCTCCAGTATTAAGTTGCAAAGCAACAGACAATTGCATTAAGTATGGTGCGTAATGTAATCAACAACTACATCCTTAGACATAGCATCAATGTTTTATCCCTAGTGGCAACGACACAACACAACCTTAGAACTTTCTGTCCTTTGTCCCGGTGTCAATGCAGGCATGAACCCACTATCGAGCATAAGTACTCCCTCTTGGAGTTACAAGCATCTACTTGGCCAGAGCATCTACTAGTAACGGAAAGCATGCAAGATCATAAACAACACGTAGATATAACTTTGATAATCAACATAACAAGTATTCTCTATTCATCGAATCCCAACAAACACAACATATAGAATTACAGATAGATGATCTTGATCATGTTAGGCAGCTCACAAGATCCGACAATGATAGCACAATGGGGAGAAGACAACCATCTAGCTACTGCTATGGACCCATAGTCCAGGGGTAGACTACTCACACATCACACCGGAGGCGACCATGGCGGCGTAGAGTCCTCCGGGAGATGATTCCCCTCTCCGGCAGGGTGCCGGAGGCGATCTCTGGATCCCCGAGATGGGATCGGCGTTGGCGGCGTCTGCGGAAGGTTTTCCGTATCGTGGCTCTCGTGCGGGGTTTCGTCACGGAGGCTTTAAGTAGGCGGAAGGGTAAGTCAAGAGGCGACACGGGGGGCCCAAACCATAGGCCGGCGCGGCCAGGGGTGGGGCCGCGCCGCCCTAGGGTTTGGCCACCCCGTGGCCCCTCTTCGTTTCGTCTTCGGACTTCTGGAAGCTTCGTGGAAAAATAGGCCCCTGGGCTTTGATTTCGTCCAATTCCGAGAATATTTCCTTACTAGGATTTACGAAACCAAAAACAGCAGAAAACAGCAAGCGGCACTTCGGCATCTTGTTAATAGGTTAGTTCCAGAAAATGCACGAATACGACATAAAGTATGCATAAAACATGTAGATAACATCAATAATGTGGCATGGAACATAAGAAATTATCGATACGTCGGAGACGTATCAGTTATCTACATGTTTTATGCACACTTTATGTCATATTCGTGCATTTTCTGGAACTAACCTATTAACAAGATGCCGAAGTGCCGATTCTTGTTTCTGCTGTTTTGGTTTTAGAAATCCTAGTAAGGAAATATTCTCGGAATTGGACGAAATCAACGCCGAGGCCTATTTTGCCACGAAGCTTCCGAAGTCCGAAGACGAAACGAAGTGGGGCCACAGGGTGCCCAAACCCTAGGGCGGCGCGGCCCCCTGGCCGCGCCGGCCTATGGTGTGGGGCCCCGTGCCCCCTCACGACTTGCCCTTCCGCCTACTTAAAGCCTCCGTGACGAAACCCCGCACCGAGAGCCACGATACGGAAAACCTTCCGAGACGCCGCCAACGCCGATCCCATCTCGGGGATCCAGAGATCGCCTCCGGCACCCTGCCGGAGAGGGGAATCATCTCCCGGAGGACTCTACGCCGCCATGGTCGCCTCCGGTGTGATGTGTGAGTAGTCTACCCCTGGACTATGGGTCCATAGCAGTAGCTAGATGGTTGTCTTCTCCCCATTGTGCTATCATTGTCGGATCTTGTGAGCTGCCTAACATGATCAAGATCATCTATCTGTAATTCTATATGTTGCGTTTGTTGGGATCCGATGAATAGAGAATACTTGTTATGTTGATTATCAAAGTTATATCTACGTGTTGTTTATGATCTTGCATGCTTTCCGTTACTAGTAGATGCTCTGGCCAAGTAGATGCTTGTAACTCCAAGAGGGAGTACTTATGCTCGATAGTGGGTTCATGCCTGCATGGACACCTGGGACAAAGGATGAAAGTTCTAAGGTTGTGTTGTGCTGTTGCCACTAGGGATAAAACATTGATGCTATGTCTAAGGATGTAGTTGTTGATTACATTACGCACCATACTTAATGCAATTGTCTCTGTTGCTTTGCAACTTAATACTGGAGGGGGTTCGGATGATAACCTGAAGGTGGACTTTTTAGGCATAGATGCAGTTGGATGGCGGTCTATGTACTTTGTCGTAATGCCCAATTAAATCTCACTATACTCATCATGATATGTATGTGCATGGTCATGCTCTCTTTATTTGTCAATTGCCCAAGCGTAATTTGTTCACCCAACATGCTGTTTATCTTATGGGAGAGACACCTCTAGTGAACTGTGGACCCCGGTCCAATTCTCTTTCTTGAAATACAATCTCTTGCAATACTTGTTCTACTGTTTTCTGCAAACAATCATCTTCCACACAATACGGTTAATCCTTTGTTACAGCAAGCGGTGAGATTGACAACCTCACTGTTTCGTTGGGGCAAAGTACTTTGGTTGTGTTGTGCAGGTTCCACGTTGGCGCCGAATCCTCGGTGTTGCGCCGCACTACATCCCGCCGCCATCAACCTTCAACGTGCTTCTTGGCTCCTCCTGTTCGATAAACCTTGGTTTCTTTCGAGGAAAACTTGCTGCTGTGCGCATCATACCTTCCTCTTGGGGTTCCCAACGAACGTGTGAGTTACACGCCATCAAGCTCTTTTTCTCGCCGTTGCGGGGAGATCAAGACACGCCGCAAGGAGTCTCCACTTCTCAATCTCTTTACTTTGTTTTTGTCTTGCTTAGTTTTATTTACTACTTTGTTTGCTGCACTAAATCAAAATACAAAAATTAGTTACTTGTTTTACTTTATAATATCATGCATGTTTTTATTACACTAGTTTGGCATAATGGACAAGAATGATCTTCTTATTCTATTTCCTGATTTAAAACATGGATTGTTTGATGCGAAAATTAAAAAACCTATGGAATCTTATTTGCGTGCTGGTAGTAATATTAGTATGAACGCTTTGAACACCATTGTTGATAATAATATAGAAAGTTCTAAGCTTGGGGAAGCTGGTTTTCATGATCTTTTTATTCCCCCAAGCATTGAGGAGAAAATTTACTTTGATGATACTTTGCCTCCTATTTATGATAATGATATTGGTCTTTTAGTACCGCCTTTTATGGAGGATAAATTTGATTATGATTACAATATGCCTCCTATATTTGATAATGAGAATAATAATGATAGCTACTTTGTTGAATTTGCTCCCACTACAACTAATAAAATTGATTATGCTTATGTGGAGAGTAATGATACTTTTATGCATGTGAATAAGAATGCTTTATGTGATACTTATATTGTTGAGTTTGTTCATGATGCCTCTGAAAATTATTATGAGAGAGGAAAATATGGTTGTAGAAATTTTCATGTTACTAAAATGCCTCTCTATGTGCTGAAATTTTTGAAGCTACACTTGTTTTATCTTCCTGATCTTGTCATTTTTATCTTCATGAATTTATTTGTGTACAAGGTTCCTTTTCATAGGAAGCATGTTAGACTTAAATGTGTTTTGGATTTGCTTCTTGATGCTCTCTTTTGCTTCAAATACTATTTCTTGCTAGTGCATCATTAAAACTGCTGAGCCCATCTTAATGGCTATAAAGAAAGAACTTCTTGGGAGATAACCCATGTGTTATTTTGCTACAGTACTTTGTTTTTATTTTGTGTCTTGGAAGTTGTTTACTACTGTAGCAACCTCTCCTTATCTTAGTTTTGTGTTTTGTTGTGCCAAGTAAAGCCGTTGATAGAAAAGTAAGTACTAGATTTGGATTACTGCACAGTTCCAGATTTCTTTGCTGTCACGAATCTGGGTCTACCTACCTGTAGGTAGCTCAGAAAATTAAGCCAATTTACGTGCATGATCCTCAGATATGTACGCAACTTTCATTCAATTTGAGCATTTTCATTTGAGCAAGTCTGGTGCCATTTTAAAATTCGTCAATACGAACTATTCTGTTTTGACAGATTCTGCCTTTTATTTCGCATTGCCTCTTTTGCTATGTTGGATGAATTTCTTTGATCCACTAATGTCCAGTAGCATTATGCAATGTCCAGAAGTGTTAAGAATGATTGTGTCACCTCTGAATATGTTAATTTTTATTGTGCACTAACCCTCTAATAAGTTGTTTCGAGTTTGGTGTGGAGGAAGTTTTCAAGGATCAAGAGAGGAGTATGATGCAACATGATCAAGGAGAGTGAAAGCTCTAAGCTTGGGGATGCCCCGATGGTTCACCCCTGCATATATCAAGAAGACTCAAGCGTCTAAGCTTGGGGATGCCCAAGGAATCCCCTTCTTCATCGACAACATTATCAGGTTCCTCCCCTGAAACTATATTTTTATTCCATCACATCTTATGTGCTTTTTCTTGGAGCGTCGGTTTGTTTTTGTTTTTTGTTTTGTTTGAATAAAATGGATCCTAGCATTCACCTTATGGGAGAGAGACACGCTCCGCTGTAGCATATGGACAAGTATGTCCTTGGTTTCTACTCATAGTATTCATGACGAAGTTTCTCCTTCGTTAAATTGTTATATGGTTGGAATTGGAAAATGATACATGTAGTAATTGCTATAAATGTCTTGGGTAATGTGATACTTGGCAATTGTTGTGCTCATGATTAAGCTCTTGCATCATATGCTTTGCACCTATTAATGAAGAAATACATAGAGCATGCTATAATTTGGTTTACATATTTGGTTTCTCTAAGGTCTAGATAATTTCTAGTATTGAGTTTGAACAACAAGGAAGACGGTGTAGAGTCTTATAATGTTTTCAATATGTCTTTTATGTGAGTTTTGCTGCACCGGTTCATCCTTGTGTTTGTTTCAAATAAGCCTTGCTAGCCTAAACCTTGTATCGAGAGGGAATACTTCTCATGCATCCAAAATACTTGAGCCAACCACTATGCCATTTGTGTCCACCATACCTACCTACTACATGGTATTTTCCGCCATTCCAAAGTAAATTGCTTGAGTGCTACCTTTAAAATTCCATCATTCACCTTTGCAATATATAGCTCATGGGACAAATAGCTTAAAAACTATTGTGGTATTGAATATGTAATTATGCACTTTATCTCTTATTAAGTTGCTTGTTGTGCGATAACCATGTTCACTGGGGACGCCATCAACTACTCTTTGTTGAATTTCATGTGAGTTGCTATGCATGTCCGTCTTGTCTGAAGTAAGAGAGATCTACCACCTTATGGTTAAGCATGCATATTGTTAGAGAAGAACATTGGGCCGCTAACTAAAGCCATGATCCATGGTGGAAGTTTCAGTTTTGGACATATATCCTCAATCTCAAATGAGAAAATTATTAATTGTTGTTACATGCTTATGCATAAAAGAGGAGTCCATTATCTGTTGTCTATGTTGTCCCGGTATGGATGTCTAAGTTGAGAATAATCAATAGCGAGAAATCCAAATGCGAGCTTTCTCCTTAGACCTTTGTACAGGCGGCATAGAGGTACCCCTTTGTGACACTTGGTCAAAACATGTGCATTGTGATGATCCGGTAGTCCAAGCTAATTAGGACAAGGTGCGGGCACTATTAGTACACTATGCATGAGGCTTGCAACTTATAAGATATAATTTACATGATACATATGCTTTATTACTACCGTTGACAAAATTGTTTCATGTTTTCAAAATCAAAGCTCTAGCACAAATATAGCAATCGATGCTTTTCCTCTATGGAGGACTATTCCTTTACTTTCAATGTTGAGTCAGTTCACCTATTTCTCTCCACCTCAAGAAGCAAACACTTGTGTGAACTATGCATTGATTCCTACATATTTGCTTATTGCACTTATTATATTACTCTATGTTGACAATATCCATGAGATATACATGTTACAAGTTGAAAGCAACCGCTGAAACTTAATCTTCTTTTGTGTTGCTTCAATGCTTTTACTTTGAATTATTGCTTTATGAGTTAACTCTTATGCAAGACTTATTGATGCTTGTCTTGAAGTGATATTCATGAAAAGTCTTTGCTTTATGATTCACTTGTTTACTCATGTCATATACATTGTTTTGATCGCTGCATTCACTACATATGCTTTACAAATAGTATGATCAAGATTATGATGGCATGTCACTCCAGAAATTATCTGTGTTATCGTTTTACCTGCTCGGGACGAGCAGAACTAAGCTTGGGGATGCTGATACGTCTCCGACGTATCGATAATTTCTTATGTTCCATGCCACATTATTTATGTTATCTACATGTTTTATGCACACTTTATGTCATATTCGTGCATTTTCTGGAACTAACCTATTAACAAGATGCCGAAGTGCCGATTCTTTGTTTTCTGCTGTTTTTGGTTTCAGAAATCCTAATAAGGAAATATTCTCGGAATTGGACGAAATCAACGCCCAGGGGCCTATTTTGCCACGAAGCTTCCAGAAGTCCGAAGACGAAACGAAGTGGGGCCACAGGGTGCCCAAACCCTAGGGCGGCGCCCCCCCTGGCCGCGCCGGCCTATGGTGTGGGGCCCCTGTGCCCCCTCCTGACTTGCCCTTCCGCCTACTTAAAGCCTCTGTGACGAAACCCCCAGTACCGAGAGCCACGATACGGAAAACCTTCCAGAGACGCCGCCAACGCCGATCCCATCTCGGGGGATCCAGGAGATCGCCTCCGGCACCCTGCCGGAGAGGGGAATCATCTCCCCGGAGGACTCTACGCCGCCATGGTCGCCTCCGATGTGATGTGTGAGTAGTCTACCCCTGGACTATGGGTCCATAGCAGTAGCTAGATGGTTGTCTTCTCCCCATTGTGCTATCATTGTCGGATCTTGTGAGCTGCCTAACATGATCAAGATCATCTATCTGTAATTCTATATGTTGCGTTTGTTGGGATCCGATGAATAGAGAATACTTGTTATGTTGATTATCAAAGTTATATCTACGTGTTGTTTATGATCTTGCATGCTTTCCGTTACTAGTAGATGCTCTGGCCAAGTAGATGCTTGTAACTCCAAGAGGGAGTACTTATGCTCGATAGTGGGTTCATGCCTGCATTGACACAGGACGATGTGAGAAAGTTCTAAGGTTGTGTTGTGCTGTTGCCACTAGGGATAAAACATTGATGCTATGTCTAAGGATGTAGTTGTTGATTACATTGCGCACCATACTTAATGCAATTGTCTGTTGCTTTGCAACTTAATACTGGAGGGGGTTCGGATGATAACCTGAAGGTGGACTTTTTAGGCATAGATGCAGTTGGATGGCGGTCTATGTACTTTGTCGTAATGCCCAATTAAATCTCACTATACTCATCATGATATGTATGTGCATGGTCATGCTCTCTTTATTTGTCAATTGCCCAACTGTAATTTGTTCACCCAACATGCTGTTTATCTTATGGGAGAGACACCTCTAGTGAACTGTGGACCCCGGTCCAATTCTCTTTACTGAAATACAATCTACTGCAATACTTGTTCTACTGTTTTCTGCAAACAATCATCTTCCACACAATACGGTTAATCCTTTGTTACAGCAAGCCGGTGAGATTGACAACCTCACTGTTTCGTTGGGGCAAAGTACTTTGGTTGTGTTGTGCAGGTTCCATGTTGGCGCCGGAATCCCTGGTGTTGCGCCGCACTACATCCCGCCGCCATCAACCTTCAACGTGCTTCTTGGCTCCTCCTGGTTCGATAAACCTTGGTTTCTTTCTGAGGGAAAACTTGCTGCTGTGCGCATCATACCTTCCTCTTGGGGTTCCCAACGAACGTGTGAGTTACACGCCATCACTCTTCAACTCCTTTTCTTCCAACTATTGGACTTATGATTAGAATATTGGTCTAGATCTAGCTTATGGTTTGTACTTTCAATTATGGCCTGGTTTGTATTATTCTAAGGTCTTGTGAAGAATCCTTGTGGTGTATCCACTCAATTTGTGGACATCCAAGGTTAATCCTTCGACTAAATGATTATAGGTCATTGTTATTCGGTTGACAAAATTATTTGTTCATAACTTCTTGGTTCAATTAATCCAATGGTGGACTACTTGATACCAATTGTGATTATTCATTATCAAAAAAAATGGACTCTATTGTAGGTGCTGATCAACTGGATGAGACATCCTCTACTTTATCTCGTAGTATTGATCCTATACCACAACTGTGGTCTTGTGATACCAATTATGGTCTTCTTATATCTGCTATGGTTTCATATATCATTTTTCTTCATTCAGGGTTTATTTTGCAAGAAAACCACTAGCTAACACTATGAATATAGTATTCTGAGTGATTTCCCATGCATTTCCTCTTCTATATTGACTATGGATCTGCTTGAGCTTCACCAGAATCAGTATATTTCTCACCTTCATGCTTCTTTCGTACTAAAGTACTCCTCTGTTGAGGTAAAGCATGAGTTTTGATTGGTACATCCTTCTAAATATTGTGGTTGCTTTCTCACAACTTTGTTTCCTTTATCTGACGAACCTTCATCTTGTCTTCAGAATCTTCCAGAATTCGTCACTTCCTCACACGAATACCATTACCCTCTAGATCTATAGCATCAAGTAAGGACTTGATATTGCAACATGCATTTGCATATCAATGTCAAACTTCATGTATGGATCTAGTCAAACAATGAAAATCCAATAGAATCCAAGAAGATTCAGCTTTGTGCTTATAATACACACCATCATAAGCCTGAATATACTAGTTGAGTAGGACATCTCTAAACATCAGGCTGAGATGTGTAGTATATAACACCACGTAATATAGGTTTATATCGTGATACTTAGCACATAAATTTGGCATTCTACTATTTGTCTTGACATTTACCTGAATTGCACAATTGCAATGAGATAAACTTGAATCAAAGTGGTCTGGAATAGTTAAGGTTAACCTAATTTTCTCTGGAAGTACTACTTAACTTCCATTTTGTTGAGGACTATCTCATATCACTCATAGTTATCACTTACTATCAATTGTTTCACAAGTTTAGATAATTTACTTACCCTATTACTTGTCTGGGTCTACATCTTCTATTAGGATATCATAATTATCTTCATCACTTGATATTACTTCTAGTGCAGGTCTGAGTAATTCTTATTTAACTATAACATGTGTTGGTACACATCTTCCAATAGGATATCTTCCTTATGGTTGTATCCTCTCTTTGGACTACCATGTATTGTATACCAACTGTGATCTACTCATCTATTGTTTTAATGACTTAATGGTATACTGCATATTTGGAATTAGCTGACTAACTTTACTTTATCTTGGTAAGAAATGTTGACTCAAGTGTGTCAGGATTATTCTCAAGTGAATATCCATCTCAAGTCAATAAGAATTATTTGGTTTACCTAGGACAACTTCCTATAGACACTAACCTTCCTATTGGTCTCCTTTAAAGGGTTTTAATCCTAGGGTCAAAGCATTTGCTCTGATACCAACTGTGGTGACCCGGCATACCACTGCATGGTGTAGTATGCAAGTCTGATATAACACCAATGAAACACCGTTCCACGAGTATTATATCGCTCAGAGTGGTACAACAGAAACATATGCGGGTCCAAGGCATGTCTATAGAATTACAACATCGACTCTGTTACATAAGATCATCACAGCCTCCTACTTTACAATGAGGTAAATCTGCAAATAAACTCCAAAAGAACGACTCGTATTCTAATCCTATCACGAACTCTATTTGTAGAGTATTTACCTAGCTATAGAGGCTAAGAATAGATTCTGGCTAAATAGGAGCTAGGTTGAGGAAGCTAGTTCCCTTCTTTGGCTAAACTAGGTTTTATCCTTGTTGGATGTGGTATCTGGCTCCTCTGACAGGGTCTTGTCTCTTGAAGTAGTTGTTGACTCCTCGGCCTTCGAGTTGCACTGTAGATCCTCCTCCGATGCCTCCATATCTAAGCAGGGGATTTAAGAGTGGGATGAGTACGAGCGTACTCAACAAGTTCATTATAGGAAAGAGGTGTTTAATGCACTAGCTACGGCATTAGACCAGAAAGTCTAATACCAATGCAGGTTTTCATAATCATTTCTTCAAAAGGGTACTTTTATTCAGAAGAACTATGTCCGTCAGCCTTCACCGGTTTACTAGAACTTCATGGAGCTCCTTTCCGGCCGCGTTCGCAGTTCCATATCCCGGAACAGGGAGTGACAGGTCACGGTTCTTTACACTCTGCAGAGGTGTGTTGCTTTACCCATAAGAGATCTTAACCTTGGTGCCAACCGGGTGATCTTCCCGTCCACACTTCCTATGGTGTGAGGCCCGGTATAAGGTCATAGCCAATCATATTCCTCCGCTACCTCGCACACCCACCCTTTGTTGCAAACCCCGACCCTGGGTCCTCGTCGGTCCACTTACACCATTTAAGGACGGACCCCGACCACGACAACGATGCAGGATCGAACCAAACTCCTTCGCCGGTAGCTGCAACCCATCATAGACCACATTACCGTGGGGACTTAGAATGGGTTCCCCACCCACAAGTTGTTCCGCAAGCCGCAACCGCTACGGTATGCACAGCATAACCGTGGGGACTTAGAATGGGTTCCCCACCCACAAGTTGCTCCGCAAGATACAACTGCTACGGTAAGCGCATCCGTTGATGTACAAGAGGTGGAAATACGATTGACTAGTCCGTCCCATTTCAGATCTTATGGTTAACACGGTTATTACGGCACAAGAATCACTGGCGACATTTGTTTTTTTAATCCTAGATGGATATAAACCCTTGCAATGGAACCTCCACCATATCAACACAATCCATGGTTCCATTGCCCACCACATAGTCATATTCATAGTTATGAAAATAGTGGTTTTGGTTTTTATGCAATAGTGATAATCATAGTACTTTGCAAGTAATTTGATAGAAATACACAAATGACATGAGCAAGTGATGAACTTGCCTTTCTTGGCTGCAAGATTATGCAGGCAAGGTCTTCGAATGTTTAAAAGATTGGCAAAGATGCAATAATGCATAAGTATGAGATGCAATCGCTCTAAGCGTGGTCTAACCTTGATGATTTAGGATCAGTGAGTTGTAATGATTAGTTCAGGGTGTGTTGCACTTTTAGAGTGATTCACAAACAAGGTTCTTATTCAGGGTCGTGTTGTGTTAAAATCATAAGCAAGTGGTAAAATGCATAGTAACAATCATACACACCAGGAAATAGTAGTTGTATGATAAGTAAAGAGCAGTTGTCAATTTTTAGTCCTATAATGCATGGTTGATGATTATTTAGTATATAAGTCAAAGGAATAACTTTTGAAGAACATGTTCTTTAATAAAGAACAAGTATGATAATTAGACTGGTGGGGTTCTATGGTTGACTATGGTTTCATCTAGTTCCTGAAGTTAGTATTAGATGGATCACAACCTAGTTGTATTTATTAGCTACTAGGCTTGTGTTGTTGAATTAAGCCTAAACATCTTAATTACCAATAGTTGCTATCAAGGTGGTATACATTGTTGGTGATAGCTGGCTAGGGTTTATAGGTCCTTATAAGCAGGGTTGATGATGATTCTTTATTTACTTCAAAAGAATAACTTTTGAAGAACATACTTCTTAAATAATAAGAAGTATAACAATTAGGGTTTAGGTGGTCTAGGTTTTACTGTTGGTTCTATTTAAGTAAAGAATGAGTGGCTCCTAAATGGAATGGTGGATAAGTATCCAACACTAGTAGGGTTTAGTGGAATATGGTATGTGATACAGAATAGCAAGTATAGTTGCTATTATGGTTCATCACAAGGATGTGATGATAAGCATGGTTAATTAAGGATGGTGGTTTTTGGTAATGGAATCTAGGGTTTCCACTTGGTTGGCCCTACTGGATTATTTAGGTCTAATGAAGATGAACACATGGGATGCTAGTTAGTAGTGATAGGATTTCCCATATTTTATGTGGATTCTAACTAGTATTAAACAATTAAATTTTTATTAAAAATAAAAATTTCATATTATATTTTTATTAAATAGAATTTACTTTTATAAGAATTTTGATGTCTTATTTTTATTTTTCTGAGTTAATATGATTTTTCTATAATTAAATGAAGTTGCAGTAATTTTCTGGATTTAAATCTAAACAGGAAATGACTAAAGCTACACAGACATGACACCCACACAGTCCATGACTGGTGGGCCGTGTCCACGCTGGCGGCCATGTGGTGCCGACGTGGCAACCAAGTGCCTCACCGGCGACCAGAGGTGGACGTCGCCGGCGATTCCGGCCACCCGCGAGGGCGTGCGTGTGCTGGTTAGAAAGAGGACGCCGAGGCGATCCCAGTGGTGGTGACGCCGCCGCCAAATGGTCGCCGGAGCTCGGCCGGCGGCGAGGCCGAGCGGCAGAGCTCACGGGCCAACGTCGCGGGATGTGCTTCGGAACGTAATCGAGCGAGATACGCATGCGAGGGGAATCACTGGCTCACCAGGAGCACGCAGGGCTTGACGGCGAGGCGAGGGGATGGCTAGTTCGCCAGAATTAGTCGGTACCGGCATCGGAGAAGACGAGCTTGCCGGCGGCGCTATGGGTCGCCCCTGCTCGATTCCTTTTGCGGGCAGAGCAAGTCGAGGGTGGCGGTGTCGATGGAACCAACGACGGTTCCAAGGGAAGCTCCAAACGGCGGCGATGGTCGACGGCCGGTCGACTAGGGTTTCGGGATTGGGCGGAATTGGAGCAGAGAGAGAGGGAAACGGAGCTAGGGTTTCATCCAGGCCTTTTATACGACGCCTGGGCGCGTGCCTCGTCATGGCTTCGGTCGAGGAGAAGGCGCCAGCGCGAGGGAGAAGCTGGCCACGGCGTCTCGCTGGCCTCCAGACGTGAAGAGGATGAGGACGAGTTCCTCTGTTTTATTTTTCTGCCGAAGGGGTATGGTGGGCTGGTTGGGCCGTGCTGGGCTGAGAAGGTGGGCTTCTGGTGGGCGGTGGTGCTGGGCTGCGGTGGCCTGGCAGGTAAGCCTCTTTTCTCTCTTATTTTCTGTTTATTTATTTTCTGTTTTCTATGTCATTGATTTAATTACTGTTTTGAATTCAACCATATTTTGTAATTTTGATTGATTGAATTCCAGTAATGTTCATTCCAGGCACTTAAAGATTATTGTTGTGTATTAATGATATTAATATGTACTAAAACATTGGTTCCTTATTTACTATGGTTATCTGGATTTACATATTCCTATGGACATGAATTTGAATATCATTTTGAAAGTATTCAAATTGTTTTCCAATGATATTTTTCTCACTTGTGCATAATTTTATGTGAGCACTTGCTTGTTAAGGTTTTGTAGATTTGATTATAACCATATTTCAAAGGTGGTACTAGGATTAGATTTATTAACACCTTGAAGTACCTAGAGTAGATGTTACTCTAATCAGGGTTTGGTCTTGGTTATCATGCTAAGTGGTTGATCATCACTTATGGGTGTTAATTATAAAATATAGCACAAGGTTAATCTTAGGTTCATAATTGAAACCTAAGATATAGTTTGTGAGCAATTTCTAAGGTTCTTATGAGATTCACCTAATGGCAATTGGTTTGAATCTCATCTATGGCCTGGTTAGTATTATGATCACCATAGTGATACACAAACTAGGGTTGAGGTTTAATTCTAGATTGTGAGATGAGATGGCACCATATTGCATGTGCTAGGGTTAATCTTCCATAACCATGATGAAATGGTTACTTGCTTAATAGTTCATGTGCTCCTTCAATTTCTAAGGACTTGGGAATTGGTTTTATCTGATTCCAGTGGACTTCTATTATTATCCTCAATTACTCATCAAAGTAAGTACAGTGGTTATAGTTCTTTTTATAGTTAACTTTGGTCATATGGATATATGGTTTCTCACCATATAAAGTATAGTGTTTAACTCTAAGGTTTTCTTGGGTTCCTTAATTTAGGAAATGTAGATATGGTAGTATTCTAATTGTGAGCACCAAGTGGTTCACAAGTAAAGGTTGGGATATAAGTCTAGGGTTACTTAGTAATGATTTCCCCATGATTTCATGTGGTGAATGATATCTACTTATCCTATTAGGGTTTATCTTATCCTTACATATCTCAAGAGCATGATCATGGTTAGACATGATCAACTTGTTCTTGATATCATTTCCTCAAGTTCTTAGGTTTTATGATCATCATTCAATTTATAATGTTCAAGGTTGGGCTTCCTAAAGTATTTCTAATGGAATGGTTTTCACTTCCATGTTCAAGTGTTGTCTTGATTAACTAAACATAATATCTCCCTTATAGTTTCTTGGGTGGACATGGCTATGGTTGTCTCTATAGGTTATATCCCAGGAAAATGCCTGAGATATTACTTAGGGTTCTACTTAATTAATGATGATATAATCATCTGGGTATATGGATAGTTCTCTCCCTCACATTCAAGTATTGGCTCAACTACTTGAGTGTAACACCATAGCTTAGGCTCTCTTATAAAGGAATGTTTATTCTAGGGTTTATGGTGTACTCACAATATTCATTTAGGTAGCTAAGCTAAGGATTCAATTGTCTAACTTAATTGGATTAGTCCTATCCTTATTTCACTAATTCATGGATATGATATTATTCCATGTGATATTAGATTATCTCACCACTCCAAGGGGAATGGTTTACAACCTAATACTTTAGTTCAAAGGTTGTCCTTTGTTCTTAATTAGGTAAAGCTAAGAGTGGTATGAATGGTCTCTCTCATTTGGAAGGACTTCAATACTAACCTAAGGTTAGGCTCCATAGATAATGAGGTAGTCACCAATATCTATGGTTAACATAAATGGATTCTCTCTCTAGGGAAGGTCTTGAATAATATCCTAGGGTTCCTCTTAAAGATGATGTTTTGAATACTTGGATGCATATCCAAGGTTTAACTCAAGGTTTGTAATGCTTCTCTAATAATTACAATAGAACTCTCACCTCTCTAGGTTTGATTCTTAACTATTTGGAATAGAGAAGAATATATATTTCTAGAGTTGGTTTCCAAATAGATGTATGTTCATATGTTATGGTAAGGATTACCATATTATAATCTTTTATAAGATCAAGTAATTGATCATTGAGTAAAGTGTGGTTGTGTTGATTATCAGTTCCATTTGATCTAACCCCTTGGTTCAAACTATCTCTACCCAAAGCAAGGTTTTAGCAAAGTCACATTGAGGTTTATAGCGCTTGACTTGATGAGCTACTTCAATTCCACCAAGGTCAAGTGAAACTTCAGTTACTGTGACTGTTTTACTTTAAAGCGTGAAAATTCCCCAGATTTTCTATGCATGAATGCAATGCACACATCTGTTTCCTCTATTTTTGTAACCCCATTACCTGGGATATTACACCTTCTCTTATCCAAATCGCCAGCATAATCTGAATCCACATATCCGGCGAGCCCCTCACCAATCCTGCCAAACCTCAAGCAAGCTTTTGATGTGCCGCGAAGGTACCTGAAAATCCACTGAACAGCTTTCCAATGTTCTTTACCAGGATTAGCCATGTATCGACTGACCAAACTCATAGCATATGACAGATCAGGACGTGAACAAACCATGGCATACATCAAGGAACCAACAGCACTAGAATAGGGAACTCGAGACATGTACTCAATATCATCTTCAGAGCTAGGACATTGCAAAGCTGACAACTTGAAATGAGAAGCAATAGGAGTAGTAACTGACTTCGCATCATGCATATTAAAACGATGAAGAACTTTCTCAATGTACTTTTCCTGACTAAGAAACAACAAACTAGACTTTCTGTCCCTTTTAATTTCCATGCCTAGTATTTTCTTAGCAGGACCAAGATCCTTCATCTCAAACTCACTACTTAATTGATTCTTTAAAATAGTGATCTCTTTCATGCTCTTGGCAGCAATCAACATATCATCAACATATAGCAGCAAATAAATAGGTGATCCTTTAACAAACTTGATATACACACAACTACCATACTGAGATCTCTCAAAACCATGTGTAAGCATAAATGAATCAAACCTTTTATACCAGCATGCGTGGCGATCAAGCTGCACCATAAAGGGACCTTTTTAATTTGCAAACAAGATCCTCCTTACCAGGCACAACATAACCTTCAGGTTGGTCCATATATATCTCCTCCTCCAACTCACCATGCAGAAAAGCAGTCTTTACATCTAGCTGTTCAAGCTCAAGATCATGCATAGCAACAATACCAAAGAAAGCACGAATAGAACTATGCTTCACAACCGGGGAGAATACATCATTATAATCAACACCTGGAATTTGACTGAAACCTTTTGCTACTAACCTCGCCTTAAACCGTGGAGGCTCATTAGGAGACAAACCTTCCTTTCTTTTAAATATCCACTTGCAGCGAACAGCCTTCTTTTGTTTAGGCAAGTGCACAACATCCCATGTGCCATTCTTCTCAAGCGATTGCATCTCTTCTTGCATCGCACCTACCCACTTCTCTTTATCAACCGAAGCAATGGCTTCAGTATATGTAGCTGGTTCAATATCATGCTCCACCTGTTCAGCACAACTCAAAGCATAATCAACAATATCACATTCTTGAATTAATCGGGTAGGAGGTGTAATATTTCTCTTAGGGCGGTCAGCAGCAATAGACCATCCTTGTCGCTGAACAAAAGGTGGTGAAGGTGGAACATCATTATCATCATTGTTGGTTTCAGGAACCACATTTTCGTTCTCCTTTGCGTGCTCCACCTACACGCCAATTTTGTGCTGCTCATCATCAGAAACATCAGGAGAATCAATAACATCAGAAATATCAGTAGATGGACTATCATTAAACATGACCGCCTCATTAAAAACGACATTCCTGCTCAACACAATTTTCTTAGTTTCAGGATTCCATAATCTATATGCCTTAACTCCTGAACCATAACCAAGGAAGATGCACTTAACAGCCCTTGGCTCCAACTTTCCATTATCAACATGAGCGTAAGCAGTGCAACCAAAAACTCTCAAATCTGAATAATCAGCAGGCGAACCAGACCATACCTCAATTGGAGTTTTCTTATCAAGTGGAACAGAAGGTGACCTGTTGATGAGATAATATGCGGTGGAGGCTGCTTCAGCCCAAAAACCTCTATGCATCTTTGCATTAGACAACATGCAGCGAGCCCTCGAAATAATGGTCCTGTTCATGCGTTCAGCCACGCCATTCTGTTGAGGGGTGTACGGAATGGTATGATGTCTTACCATCCCATCATTGCTGCAAAACTCATCAAATTCATTTGAACAAAATTACATACCATTGTCAGTACGGAGTATCTTAACCTTCTTTTCAGTTTGAGTTTCTACCATAACTTTCCACTTCTTAAAAGCATTAAAAACATCAGATTTATGTTTCAGGAAATATGTCCACACTTTCCTTGAGTAATCATCAATAATAGTAAGCATGTAATTAGCACCACCATTAGAAGTTCTACGGGACGGACCCCAAACATTAGCGTGTACATAATCTAAAATGCCTTTGGTGGTATGAACGGAAGCATTAAATTTTACTCTTTTATGCTTACCAAAGATGCAGTGCTCACAGAACTCAAGATTACCTAAATCGCAGCCATCAATTAGCTCTCTCTTTGCCAATTCTGCCATGCCAAGCTCACTCATATGTCCAAGACTCTTATGCCAAAGGTTAGTCTTACTAGTTTCATCAGAACTAACAGCAGCAGCAATACCAGGCAAAGTGCTACCTCTAAGGACATATAATTTCGCAGAATTCATATCACCAATCATAATAATGAGAGAACCTGATGATACCTTCAAAAGTTTGTTCCCACCTTTGTACTTGTACCCGTCACAATCAAGGGTACTCAAAGAGATCAAATTCCTCGCCATGGAGGGTATGTGTTTCACTCCTGTCAACGTGCGTGTCATCCCATCATGGGTCTTGATCTCAAGAACCAATGCCAACAATCTTGCCTTGGTTGTCATTCCCCACACGCACAAAATCTCCACTCTGCACAGACTCATAAGAACTGAACCAATCTTTGTTACAGCAAATATGAAACGAACATGCAGTATCAAGAATCCATTCATCATCACGTGAAACACATGCAGCCAAGACAGCTAAGCAATCTCCATCAGAACTATCACTACCAGCAACAACAACAGCCTCACCCTTACCGGTGACAATGGCAGCCTTACCATTACCATCATTATTTTTCGGTTGGTAAGTTCCGTTCCTTTTCTCCTTGTTCTGCAGCTTCCAACAATCATCAATATTGTGGTTAGATTTCTTACAATACCTGCAGAACTTGTCACGTCCTTTGGACTTTGAGCGACCTCTGTCGCCCTTGCTCTTATCTCTGTTGTTGTGGTAGTAGTTATCTCGCTGCTCAGGCCTGCCACGGACCTCTAATGCCTCCGCCTTGGAGGACGAACTTTCAGCCTGCACCATAGATTTCATTTTCTCCTTTTGTTGGAGAGCATCATAAACTTCCGCGAGAGTTAGTTTGTCGCGGCTTAATAATATGGTGTCACGAAAATTACTGAAAGAATTAGGCAGCGAGCATAAAAGAAGAAGACCTAAATCCTCATCCTCATACTTAACTTCTATAGACTGCAAATCATAAACAATCTCTTTCCAGGAAGATAGGTGATTCATTACCGAACCTCCCTCTTGCAACTTATGCGAGAACAGCTTCATCTTCACGTGCAGTCTGCCCGTGAGATCCTTGGACAAACATATCTCCTCTAGTTTGACCCATAACTCGGCGGTGGTTTTCTCCTGCAGCACTTCCTGCAGAATACTATTGGACAGATGGAGTTGAATCAACGATAAAGCCTTACGGTCTTTCCGCTTCTCCGCATCGGTCCAGGTATCCTTCGCTTTCTCGCCGAAAGCATCGATCGCTTCATCCAGATCTGAAGATTGGGCGAGAATCGCCCTCATCTTCACTTGCCACAAAGCAAATCTCGTGGTGTAGTCCAGCTGCGGTAGATCGAACTTCAGTGACGACATCTTGTAAACCCTAGATCCAAAGAACACGGGCTCTGATACCACTTGCTATAATCGAGATGCACAATAAATGAAGAACGAAAAGTAAAACACTGCAGGGGACACGAGATTTTAACGTGGAAAACCCTTGCAACACACAAGGGAAAAACCACGGGCGCCAGCCAGCAAAACTTCACTATTTCGATGATGTTTACAAACGCCGTGGGTGTACAATGATGCGATAAAACCCTAGCGGCGGCTTACAGGGAATATATATAGACGGTGGCAACGATCCGTACCGCGGGGGGCTGCCGCCCCCGCGCCCCCCGCAGGTCAGAAGTTAGCCTCCCTTTAGTATATGAATTTGGATCACAAATAACACAAAGGGACGTCAAAACTTGTTGCAAGCATCACAGGTTTCGTAACCCACCATGAGGATCCCTCTTTGTTCTAAGGTTCTTTGGATGGCTAATAACTCCAGGGCACAGAGCGTTTGATTAAGTTGGTATGGCAGCCATGTAAAATATATGCTTAGGGCTGATAGAAGTCTCGACCATTTCTCCTCGGTTTGTTTTTATGTATCCTGATACCCTCCAATCCAAAACACTGGCTATCTTATTTAAAATCAAATAGCTCAAAGTTATATCTAATGTAAAACCTATGATCAACATGGAGGGAGCACCTAGCTGGACTTTGGAGAATTTTGTTCTAGCCCCTGGATACCATCAATCATGTCAAGTAAGTAGAGAAGAAAAGAAGGCCGGTGTATATAAAGAGGAAGACAATTAAGAGGCTAGAGCACGGCCCAATAACCAGTGCGATAAAAACACAAGAAAATGCACTAACTTAATGAGATTAGAAATATCTCTTTAAATCTCCGCTGAATAAGTACACGTGAGCAATATTTGATGATCCAATTGACTTTACTATGGCACGAACGTATGTATACATGCTTACTTCAAATTTTTTAAACGAACCTTGTTGTACGAGAAACTTGATCCGCGGTCTGTGTTATCTTTTTGTTGTTTTTCTAGGGGTGAATACATGCATATTCATCAACAAAACGTTCCTCAATCATATCACCAAGCCACACAACTATTCCTGGTTCCTTAGACATTTATAAGGGCTCCTTTGATTCATAGGACATGAAAATTATAGAAATAGGAAAAGCATAGAATTGAGATGTCATAGATAGTTGAATCAGGTAGGAAGATGAGTTGTGTTTAATTGTGCCAAAGAAAATTTTCCATGAGGTATGACCTGATGTTTTATTTCTATACGATTTGCACTACAAGATTCCTACAGGATTCATATAGGGTATATCCATATGAATCAAACAACTAGTGTAGGAAAAATTCCCATATGATCTAAATCCTACATAATTTCTGTACGAATCCTATGAATCAAAGAGGTCCTAATAGTTTGTTTTAGGCGTTTGAATTTTGGGATAAACAGAAGCGCACAGATGTTTCGAAACAGAAAAAGGGACCCTGGAATTTTTGTGAAGATCAAAGCTCTCACAAACCACTGCGAGGATTCCTTATTCTCGTGAGGGGTGTAGTTATTAGATTAGATAACTGGTCCCCATGTCCCGTGTTTCTCTTTTCAGCATTTCTAACTCGTCAAATGGATTCTCGTTTCACACGACTAGGTGCATTGCTTCATTATTGAAACTATTCCTTGTCTTCGTCTAGGCTTACAAGACATAACAACTTCCACGCCCCAGAACATCTGTTCAAGCTGGTATAACAGACCTGCACAAGGTAGGCAGAAGTCTCTATGGTTTTATCTGGTCCTATTTTTCTTTATTCTGATATCTTGTAATCCCAACACTAGCTACCTTGTTTGAAATCAAATCGCTCATAGTTGTGACTCACAAAAAACCTAGGATAAAAAAGGAGGGGGCACCTAGCTGGACTGAGAATTGGGTTCTATCCTGTGGATACTATTAAGCATAGCAAGTAAGTAATGATAAAAGAAATGACAGTGCATATAAAGAGGAAGACAACTAAGATGCTAGAACGCAGCCCAACAACCAGTGCAATAAAAAACACAAAGAAATGTGGTGACATCACAAGTTTTTAAGCATCTCTTAAATCTCCACTGAAATGGAACTGGAGATCCCAAACAATCGATGTATGAGAAACTTTACTTCGGTACACAAACGAATTATATGAGCAGTGTATCGTATGTATGCATACATGCTTGGTTATATTTAAAATGACCTCTTTGTATGAGAAACTTGATCCATGGTATGTTATCTTCTTGTTGTTCTTCTCAAAGTCGTACATGGTGAATGCATACACATTCACCAACAAAAAGTCCTTGAATTCCACCATGTCACACAACTATTACCGATTCTTTAAACATCCAGTGTGGTTTGTTTGGGGCATTTGGATTTTGGAATGAAAAGGAGCACCAAGATCTTTCGAAAGCAGGCAAAAGGAACTCAAAATTTGTTGCAAAGATCAAAGGCTTTCGCAAACCACAGTCAGGATTTCTCTTTCTTGTGGGGGCGTAGCTATCAGATTTAAACACCTGGTCCCCATGTTATACGCAAAATCTTTTCGGTATTTCTAACTCGTCAAATAGATTCTTACTCCACACACCTAGGTGGATTGATTCATTATTGAAGCTATCCCCTGCCTTCATCTAAGCTTACAAGACAACAACTTCAACATCCCAGACTTGTATGACAGACATGTAAACTATCTGCACTGGACGGACATAAGTCTCTGCGTTTTCTTTTTATCCTGTTTTTATGTATCCTAATACCTTCCAATCCCAACATTTTCTACCTTGTTTGAAATCAAATAGCTTATAGTTCTAACTCATAGCAAACCTTGGATCAACAAGCTAGGAGGGGACACCTAGCTGAACTTTGGAGAACTGGGTTCTAGTCCGTGGATACTATCAAGCATAGCAAGTAAGTAAAGAAGGAAGGAAGGGCGGTGTATATAAAGAGAAAAACAATTAAGACGCTAGAGCACGTCCCAACAACCAGTGCTATAAAATACACAAGGAAATGCACCGACATCGTGAATTTACAAATATTTATTAGATATCCGCTGAAAAACTACAAGTGAGCAATAATCCAGACAGTTCTATTTTGGGACCAAGGATCGCAATTTTCGGTTCAAAGGAACACATACATTGTACTCGTTACATATCACTCATTCTGACTGCTTTATTTCTTGGGGAAAATGATCAGAATAAATAAGCTACTCTTTAGCTGCCTCTGCTAACAAATCTTATACAATCTATGAGTAAAATTTATACCAATATAAACAAAAAAGGGGAGGGGCTGCTGGGCTGGGACCATAAAGCGCAGATTTCACTTTGTAACCTGGGCCATGATGTTACTTATGGAGCTAGCTTTCTCTTTAGCTGCCCCTGCTAACAAATCTTATACAAGCTAGTCGGACGCGAATTGTTAATACTCCCCCTAGCCCTGAATACTTGTTGTGACTTTAGATAAAATGCAGGCTTTAAATACTTGTTGCAGCTTTAGGTAAAGCGATTTGCTAAGTAGTTTGTGCTCAGTCAAGTCCTACACCATTTAATTGCATCATGATTCATATCTATGAGTTATAACTTGAGTTGCTTTCAGTTGCAAGTGAAGTTGTAAATTAGATTCTTTCAGTTGCATGTGATGATGCAACTGAGAAAAAATATCCGGACGTTAGATTTGTCTCATGATTCGTGTTTGCTATCAGTTGCAACTCATGTTACAACCATTGGCGAAGGACGGAAATAATCTGTGGTGGGGCGACTAAACTCTTAGAAACTAATGCAAAAAAAAGTAGTAATAAGACATTAGTGATATATATGATTGTAACACAATCACTTGAAAAATATAAAAAAAAATTATTTGATTATAATTAGAACCTACAGATATATAAAATTGTCATCTAATTGACAAATCTTTACTATTTAAAAAAACTTTTAAAATTCTATCGACTAAGAGTTTTGAGTATCTCTCGTTCGATACACAACTCGGTCTTGATGATTTTTATCGTCGGGAAATATATTTTGGTTGTTATCGTCCCCGCCGGTAAAAGCAAAGCCAATTCATCGAGCCGATAATGTCATCGGACGAACCATGATGTGCCTTTCAAATATCACGAAATCTTTAAAGCCATTAATTCTCCATGTATGAATAACAAATAGCCCAATGTTAGTATATAATAATGTTCATGATAAATCTATGTAAGTCAAGCAATCTTATTCATGTTGAACCTACAAAAGTGAGTCTATATTTCTTATACCTAATTCGTGTTTTGGTTCTAAGCCGGTTTTAAGCAGTGTTCACTATAAAACAAGCATAACTTTTTCGTACGAAGTTTGCCTTTTTGTTGGCCACTTAAATTGTTCAGAAACACACGTATATCTAAATGTAGTTACCAAAAATCAAGGTAGGCTAGCTGCCATGCCTTGCACTAAGGAAGTTCCAAACCCCTAGTTACAACTAAAATTTGATAACATCATCTAACTGAGAATGAAGCTAGTTCCGAGTTGACTGAGAAATAGTCACACGCTTAGGTAAAGCGTCGGCCAAAATGTATCTAAGTTTATTGAATATGTGATAATGGTTTTAAATAGCCGGCTATAGCCTAGCTATAGCCCGGCTATAGCCTCTCAAGAGACCTGCCGCTGCGGCTATGCGCCCTTTGTAGGCTAAATGAGAAAAAACCGCTAATAACCGGCTATAGCCTAATTTAGCCCATGTTTAGCCTCTAATTTAGCCGCTAAACCTTCTGTATTTTGAATTTATCTTCTCTTTTATTTTTTATTTCTTGTTTTCCGAATTGGCGTTCAGTATAATTAGATAAAGCTTGTGAGTTGAATATCTGAATACTTGTTTGCTTTGAATAGTTAAATAAGTTGTATCATGAATCGTATTTGAGTCATAGTTTTCCTCTTCTTGAAAAAAAGGCTAAATGAAATAGCCCGCTATAACTCGGCTATAGCCTTTTATAGCCCCTAAAAATATTGCGGCTAAATGAAATAGCCTGTTATTTTAAACTATGATTTTAAGGGCTAGATGGAGTAGTGCAACGTGGAGTTCTGAATAGCAGTACAGCGCAGGTTCTGGAGTTTTTCTTGTACATGTGTATATATACAAGGTATACTGTCTGAGTACATGTGTGTAGGCAGCCCTGTAGCCTGTAGGTGTACATATGCAGCTAGCGGCGCGCTTTTCTTTCGCTGACATCGACGGCCTATCCACCCACCCACCGATCGATGATCATGTATGTCATGTGCTAATCGATCACACGCAGATGCATGAACACCAGGTACGAATTTGGTACGGATCGCGTATGTATGCATGATGCACCGGATTGTTTAGTTCGTTTGGTGACCACCCGTAGCTAGGGATCCTCTTGTCCATAACTGGACCAATCACGCCGCCGACCGGCGTAACTTCTTGCCGGGAGTGGCCGAGCATGTCACGAGCGCGCGCAGTGCGGCGGCGCGCCGGCACCGGACACGGACTGTGCGTGCACGCACGTACTCACGCACCGGACAAGTGGTGCTCCGGAGTAGCTAAGTTCTCGTGAATCGTGATAGATTATTGGTTAAGGTTTCTTCATTCTTCAGAGGAAAAAAGAACCAAGAAATGTTCCTAATTAGATGTACTCCTACACGACGACCAGTCGAGCGACACATATTCCATCATCAACTGGAGACCTGGAGTAGTATACTTTGCATTGTAAACTAAACAAAAACATCTATCAAGTTGATGTCATTTACTACATGTATATTTGCCACGCATGGCTAGATCACACACGCACGATGGGTTCAAACGACGATGGATTGCTTCAAGAGACGTCTCTTTGATCGATCTGGACATGTCACGGTGAAGGGTGACCCGGTGCGCATGCGCATGCATGTGGACCTGGAGCCATGGACCGTGTCAAAACAGAGCAAGAAGATTACAGTTTCGCCTATGAATACAGAATACCCTGTTGGATCGCGGTCGTGATCGATCGATCTAGCGTGTGCTTCCACGATATTTTTTCTGTGCGAATCGTGCATTCGTGCTCCCGCGAGATATTTGAGTACTACTAGGTAGGAACCTGCATCGACCGATCGATCGATAAGACGATCAGCGCGCATTCGCGCATCGCTTGGTTTCACACGGTTTTAAATGGACATGCCACGAAAACTACAAATGGAGGCCAAACTACATGTAGTTTTTTAGTTTAAAAAAATCGAAAAATATATTTTGCATAGTTTTTAAAAAATCGAAAAAAATCTGGATGTATCTACAAAATATCATATTTGTTCATAAATTCTTCTAAAAGTTTGATCAAACTTTACTTCGTTTGACTTTCTGAATAAATTATAGGCCTTAAGTCTTGGGATAGAGATAGTACAAACGTGCAAATTTTACTGTAAATTTCTTTGTATTCTTAGTATAGTAAATAGTGCACATTTCAAGACAATAACCTGTTATATTTTATTATTTTTATGTAGCCTTGAATATAAAGAATTTACATTAAGATATTGCACGCTTATATGATACAGTATTCGTTATCTTTAAAACTTTATAATATAATTTTTGAATTTTAAAATAAAAGGCTACAAATAGCGCGGCCTCCATTGTGCAGTCTTAGGAGCTAAGTATTTTGAAACTGGTTGGTGTACAAAAATGGTTTAAAACATGTAACAAGCTAATTAAGCAGGTTTATTTCAAAAGTGAAACTCGTCATTGCTGATCTTTCTTAATGTGTACTATGTATTAATCCACATTTTATTTGGTTTTTTCTGTAGGCACTTTCTTTCTAAGAAAGTTGAAACCGTGTAGTAACTTCTCCGGCACTGCAAAATTATTGCCACCACGTGAACATTCTTTACTACCGACTCTCTAGTCTATATACGGCGTCGTGCTTTAGATCCAGGACGCCCATCAACACGCTCACCCGCGCTGCACACGCATAAATCATGACACTTAGTACTTAATCCAGGTTTGTTTGCACAAAAAAGGGCGTTAACACAGGGAACAACACTGTAGTGGTCTGATTACGTACAGTTCACTCCCCGTAGAGAAAACGATTACATTTTGGTTAGGGTTGCAAAGTGGACATCCCGTAAACTCGTATGTAGATACGTTACGAGCTGTGCTAATCACCTGCAGGTTGACTGACTGTTAGAACACATGCATGCGAGTTTCTTGCGGGCTCCTGCTCCTAGTCCTAAGTTTGCTCGTGCTAAACTATATAGTCATAAGAGCAAGTACAATAAAATCTAATCAGCTAACTATAAGGATTAAAATAGTATATTATTGCTTAGTTGGAGGAGAGAGAAGAAAAATGGGCTCTTATGCAAGAGTTACCTCTAGCACATGCTCCTAGTCATTTTGTAAGAGTGAAAAGTGGTATACATTAATAAAGTACTATATTTTTATAGCTCACTATTGTATATGTTGACTTTAAATTAGCTATAGATGACATGGCACTTGGCTTATAGCCAACAACTAGCTACACTATTGGAATTGATCTAAAAGTGAATGAAGCTTAGGATTCAACTAAAAATTATGGTTACATATATTAATTACTGTATCAAACCCATCTGTAGAGTCCGATGCAAGCTATTTATTTCCAGCTAGTCATCTGAGATCCCAAGTGCGTTCAACGGGTCTAAAAAGACAAATTGGCAAGAATATGTTTACACTGTACTACCTCCGATTCAAGGAATAAGACATCCTTGTTTTACGTGCTTTTCGTTTGACTAAAAATTACTTCAAATGTATAAAGATTATTTATATGAAATTAACATCATTAGAAAGTGTTTTTCAATACGAATCCAACGATACTAATATAAGTAAGATTTTATTGCTCAATTTTTATGATCAAAGTTCGCCTTGGAATACGTGTGCGCCTTATTCCTTAGGACGGAGGTACTATCAGTTTACGGCCTGGGCCAACTGAACATGTTTAAGGGAACCAAATTATGCTGTATAATCT
The DNA here is from genome assembly GCF_019359855.2 of Lolium perenne. Lineage (NCBI taxonomy): Eukaryota > Viridiplantae > Streptophyta > Magnoliopsida > Poales > Poaceae > Lolium > Lolium perenne. The sequence goes on from NC_067247.2 coordinate 69,343,993, forward strand.
GATAATGGCTAGAAAATTGTGGAACCAAATACCTCCAAAAGATAACCGGAAAGATGTGAGGAACTGAGAATACGATTACATAGTTTTTGGTCAACCAAGAAAAGAAACACGCAAGTGCGAGCACATGGACGACATTACAAAATTTACCAGTTGGGCAAGTAGACGGGCGCCGCTCCGACCCGGTCTCCCTCCACCGCGCGCCGAAGACCACCGCCGGCTGCTGCTAGCCAGGTGTAATTAACAAGCTAAACCGAGACAAAGACTAGTCTTTAGCTCCCAGCTTAATTTGAATCCCAGCGAGCGGTGTCGCTCCGTCAGCTGCCGCTGGGCGCTAGCCTTTGTCTCCACGCCTGCTACCGTCACTCGCCGGAATCACGCTCTTTCCGAAGAAACAGAACGCAAGTGCGCCTGCCTCGCGATTCGGGATTCGGAGCGTCGCGCCGGATAAGATTTGGTGGGGCCGGGCCGGGAGCGCTGTGTGTGGGTGGTGGACCCGGATTTTGGATGGTGCCCAAGGAGAGGCCCGCACGTCTGCTCCCGAGCCGCCACGTGGACCGGGTCGTCCGGCGTGGCCCCGGCCGGCCGCTTTTGCTGTTGCGGGGAAAACCCGCTTCCGGCTCATGATGGGCCTGTGGAAACTGCTGAAAAGAAAAGAGCATTTGAGATTAGGAAGGTTTTACTACGTACTATACTGGTGATAGCCCTGTCATGAGCTATATAGAAATATGTATTTTTTTTGCATTATTAAATAATGCATGAACTGTAGCCATACCCATACGGCCGTACATTATGTGCGCGTATCTATCTAGATTTACATCACATTTATGGGCATTAACATCTGTCCGTATATTTCCAATGGGACGCCTACATCGCAATCTATTATACTAGGCAATTTATTTATATATGACAGTATATCCTAAAAAAAGTAAATATGGTAGTAAAAGATATCATACATTTATATATGATAAAAGATATCGTATATTAATGGTGTTATCTTTTCTAAATATATTTTAATTAATGCCCTAGCTAAGCTAGGGTCTAGGCTCAGCTTGACGAGCCGAGCCTAAAAGTTAGCCCGATGGCTGGGCTGGGCTCGGATCCAATTTCGACCCGAGGACTCACCAGAAAGCCCAAAGAAACACTAAATACAATAAATCCAACATTTTTTTTACCAAAAACACAAGCTGTGTAATATGCAAGAAAAAAAATAGCGCGCTATAAGAAAATAGCGTCGGCCGAAAAATATGCTATTAGCGTGCTAATAGCGCGCTATAGCACGCTATAGCGCCGAAATGATGTAGTGTGGGCTGTCTAAAAACGCTATAGCGTGCTATTAGCGCCGCAATAGCGCGCTATTTTTTTCCATGGTAATATGTCAAAAAGTACTCAAACCAATATGGAGAAGCTATTTGGTCACTTCCTTACAGCCCATCCCGAGCTTGAAATTTTTTAGGTCGAGGTTAATTTTAAAGCTCAACTTGAAAATGCCAGACTTGTGGAATGCCCATGTCTATCCCCAACCATCATAATCTTTCTTTCTATATCTAACGAGATGATCATGTTGCTCGTGCATGGAAATTCAACATCCGGTGATCTCATCGTATCCTATTTGTCATTAGATGTTTTTTTTTAACATTGTCATCAGATGTGATCTCCCCTTTAACAAAGATGTTATAACCATTGGGTCAAAATACAACAACGCCTAATTGAGCAATACCATACAACCATTAACATCTTGTTCTCTTTATATGACGTACTGCCCTGAGCAATATTGTACCCGCCCGAAATAGCCTGTCATGAGCTATAGAGAAAATATTCTATATTGTTCAACTCTATTAATGCGTGACCTGTAGCCATACGAGCGTATCTATCTGGATTTACACGATAGATTATGGGTGTTAACATCTTTCTATACTTTTAATGAAGCACATTTATTCAAAATTACAACCGTCCCTATCTATTATAGGCGATTTATGTATATATGGTAAAAGATATTGTGCATTAATGGGGTTTTCTTTTCTAAATATTCCGAATTAATGCCCCACCTAGGCCAAGGTGTGGGCTCCGCTTATCGAGCCGAGCCTAAAACTTTGATAGATGGCTGGGCTGGCCTGGGTGGGCTTGGCTCCAGTTTTCTACATGAAGCCTAACCCGAAAAGCCCAAAAAACACTAAATTGTCAAAACCATGACAGATGTATTTGTAATACACCAAAAATTACTGAAACTAACATGGAGAATCTATTTGTTCAAATGTTTCGAGCTAGTTACAAGCTTGCCATTTTTTGGTCAGGGTTTTAAAACCCAACTTGAAAATGACTGGCATGGGGAATGCCCATATATCTACCCCCACCCATCATTGTCTTTCTTTCTATTTCTAACAAGATGATCATGTTATGAGTACAGGGAAATTCAACATCTATTGATCTCGTTGTATCATATTGACACGTAATGTGAGCCCCCATACAAGACGTTATTTATACAATATTGCATTATATCTGTCCACTAATAGTGAGTGTCAAACAATATCTTTCGCCCCGGAAACGCACACTCCTTGCTCCCGCATAAGTGTTTCAGCTTGTGCCATCCACCGTCAAAAATCCAACTTGCCATTCCTACCAACCCACCTCTTATTTGGACCTCCAGCACAAACAACCACCGCAGAATTGTCGTCCTTCTTCCTCGCCATCTCGCCAACATCTCTCTGACGCCCCGATTCGCTCGAATCATGATCCAACTGTCTCCTCTTGCCACAAATGGCGCCATGGCCCCTCCACCATCCGCGAGCATCTAGTGTAGATCTAGTGTTTGCCGAGATGGCAAACATGTAAAAAGTTGGGTCACAGTCTTCCCCGATCTAGGATCTGGTGATATGGCGAACATGTGTGAGGGCTTAGCACAGATCCATATATCTAGAGTCGATAGAATTGGCTGATCAGCCATCCCATCAGCTAGAGCAGCCGCCAACGCGCGTTATACAGTGGGCAGAAATCCCACAAGATCTGCACGAAGAAGCCATCTTAGGCACTATCACTTGTTGTTTGCTCATGTTTTGATTTCAGGTGTTCGCCACTCTTTGACGGAGATTGTGGATCCATACTGGTTGGTTTGCGCATGCCTTGATCTATAGTCTATGGATCCGATGTGGTCGACGAAGATGGTAGGGCAGGCACAAAACAACCATTTTATGGTTTCCTTTTCTCCGTCAGTAGTAACGGGCCCTAAATTCAAAACCTAGGCAACATCAAGCCATAGTGCCTAAAATCTCGCATCCGTCTAGTTCGTTGCGGCCTCTTAACCACTTGGTTTCTCTGTCTACGCCGGCAAAAGGTATTTCATTCTTCCCCGTCTTTTTTCTCTCTCTTCCGCTAGGGCTATCTATGTTTTTTTTTGAAAGCTCTATGTTTTATTTACAGTTCACTGACTGTGTAATATTATTTTTATGTGCGCCGAACAATGAAAAGAACTAAGTTATGAGTTGAATAATCTAGGAAAATCTTGGTAGAAAAGGCACCAACATGCTGCCTAGCAATTTCCTCTTTTTAGTGCATTTTAGTGCACTAGTCTAATTTCCACACCCACCAAACACGAGGTTGGCACCCTCACAGTGCACGTCAGGCAGAAGTCGCATGGATTAAAGTAAAACACAGACAAAGTCAGAGAGGGTTAGCAGTGGTTAACGATGTTACCTGCAGTTTTTTCTATGTTTGTAGTATTTTGTTTTAGACAAGAAAAGTGATAATCGTTGCGGAAGCAAGCAAGCAACGACCAGACCAAACAGAGAAGACACGGTCGCAATACAAAAACTTCACACAAGAAAGGGGCGAGGAGGAAGAAGAGAGAGAGAGAGAGAGAACAAGGAAAGAAAAAAGGGGAAAGAAAATAGAGGAAAGAAAGAGCAAACAAAAATAGGAGCCGGAGGCAGGAGAGGCGACGAGAGGAGGCGGAGAGGGAGCAGGCTCGCACGCAGCAGGCCACCAAGGGGGAAGAACAATAGCGAGAGAGAGAGAAAAAAAATCATTTCTTGGAGGCGAGCGAGGGGGGAGGGCGGGATCGGCGTCGGAATTCCGGCGAATCGGCGGGATCCGGCCGGGATCTGCGCGGCGGATGAGGGGCCGGCACAATGAAATGGTCCACATTGCTCAGTAAGGTCGTCTTCGCTGGCCAGCCGCCGCCGCCGCCGCCGCCCGCCCCGGCGTCCCCGCTCAGCCAGCACAGCGACCACGCCGACGCCGCCACCCCGCGCCTCAGCTCCGCATCCACCAGCGGGGGCAGCGGGCCCGCCGACGAAGCCGCCGGACCCTTCGACGGCTACTCGCCCTCCTCCGCCGCAACCAGGTGGGTCCCACGCCGCCCGAATCGAATATACCGCCGCCCGCCCCCTTGTCCTGCCCACGCGATCCTGCCCGCGTTCGTTTTCCCGGCCGGGCAATGGCGATCGGATTTGGATTCAGGGAGCTTTCGATCGGGGGATGCTTGTTTCCCCCCCTTCATCTCTCCACGCGTTTCCCTCTCCTTCTCTGGAGATTTAGTTGGTAGATGCGGGATTGGGCATTAGATTACCGTTTTCTACCCCGCGGATTGATTCACCTAATCACGTTCCTAGCTCAAGCTTACGGTATATCAGCTGCTGCAGCTTTTTTTTCGTTCCTTTGGTTTTGTCTTGCCCATGATGTTGAGCTGGGATGGGGGTTGTAAGAACCGTTAGCTGCACGGTCAATTCATGGGTTCCAATACGTCTCTAGTCTATCACCATGCCAGTTTGTCCCATTCGTTTCAGTAGAGAAAACTTGGAATGTTTTAGTTCTTGTTACGATTGAGGCCAGCTCCATAGACTGGAATGTTCACATTACCTATGCCACCTACTATGTTCTGGGATTAAGATGGTGAGAATTGTCTTGCTAGAGTTATGCTCGTGTTTCCACTGGAAAGAAGCTTCAACTATTAGATCGATACATTCCAACAGGATGGTTAGCATTCTCTGTGACCCCTTCTAGATCATGCTCAGTTAGTATTAGCGTGAGAATTTCTAATGAAGGCTGCTATGAATTACCACTGGGTAACCTGTTGGTAAAGGGTGAATAGTCTGATTACTATAACATCAGGACCTTTTGTTGAGATACTGTCCGACTGGTGTCAGAGGTTTGTGCAGTTTAGATTTACCTGTTAGATATAATAGTTCTCTCTTTTACCTTTTAGATTTGCCTTTAACCTCTGCAGGTAATTGATGTCTGTATGATTCTGATGCATGAATTCTACCTTAGAGCAGTGAAAGAAGCAATGCAGTCCTTCATTTGAAATATTGTTGAGGAATTTGGTTCTGCTGCTTGAAATGAATAATTATCTTTTTTCTGCAAAAGATATATGGGTTGTACTACATACTGCCATTCTTAGTAATTCTTCCTCTTGTAACCGCAGGGGAAAAAATGAACTGGAGTCAGACTTCAGAAGGTTCTGGGAAGAATTCCGCTCTTCCAGCTCTGAAAAGGTATCTTGCTTCTTCCATTTTGTCACCATGAGGCTACAACATCTTGCTAGTTTCTTACCCTAACACTTGTTTTTTTTATTTCTCTGCGCAGGAGAAAGAAAGGGCCTTAAATTTGGCAGTAGATGTCTTCTGTAGACTAGTGAAGCAGCAGTCTAGTGTAGCTCAATTAGTTGCGAAGTATGACTTTCTATACTTTCAGATTCTATTTCACATTGCTTTGTTGTTAACGAGCTTTCTCTATGCAAGAATTCTCAGTGCATATCTTTTTATTGATAGCCTTTCTCATGATTGCTACAGGTTAGTAGAAGCACATGTTTTTGCTTTCGTTATTGGAAGGGCTTTTGTTACTGATGTGGAGAAGCTAAGAATCCACAGCAAAGGAAGATCGTTGCATGTTGATGATGTCATTGGCTTCTTTTCTGAGATCACAGAGGTTTGTCTTCATTATGTTTATATGGTGCATTTTCCAGACTTCAGGTGACCATACACTCTCACAACTTGTTTCCATGATCCAGCTTGGCATATGTCCAGGTTCAAACTTGTTATATGCAGTCGAAGTTCTCGTGACAGAGGTTTGTGCAGTTCCTTTTGTTAAGATACTGAGATACTGTTCTGTTTTCCATTTGTATTTTATTTCTTGCGATTGTGTGTTCATATGGTGTTCAGTTTGATACTGACTGGTATTGCAGTCCGCGTAAGGCTTTAATAGCTAATGCTAGGTGGTAGAAATTTCGTTGCAGTTTGTTGTTGACACGAATATCATCACATGTGTCATACCAAGTCAGTTAAACTTTATAATCCTAGCAGCTACTGATAATTTGTCTATTTCCCTTTGCAATGCTGTTTTTAGCAGAAAATTGGATTGTTACTTTGTCTATCTGCCAGTGCACTGTCCGAACTATTGGGTGGGGGGTTGAAAATGATTCTAAGTTTGAAGTAAAAGGAAGCTCATCCCTGTTACTGCAAACATTGTGAAAACAATGCTTTATACTGTTGTACTGTATGGCGCCACTTCATTATTTTGCCAATGTTTTTCTTTTCTAATATTTGCCAGTGGATGTTTTGAAGGGCGTCATATTGCTAAACAATAAGTAACCAAGCTTAATGTTTGGTATTATATCGCTGTTCCAGTACAATCGCATAGATTAATGTAACAAAAACAACAATTCTAGTTTCCAGTTTTAACTTCTACAGTGTATTCAAAATTGTAGCATGAATTAAATAGTATGAAAGAAGAGGCTTATCTTTCTGATAAAAAAAACTTAGCTGGAATAAGGTCTTCCAAAGCTGAGGTCTGGTATTTCAAATTTATAATAAAACAGCATGTGCCAAATGCTCAGAGCAACTTGCATTTCATGTTTAATTTCTTTGTTGCAGACTATTGATAAGCAGCCTTTGTTGGACTCTGGTATTTTGTGCTGCCTGATATATATCCTCAATTCCCTATTGAGTCCTGATGAATCCTGCAAAAAATCCTTACCCGTTGGGAGAGAAGGATCAACAAGTGAGAAGAATAAAGATTGGGGTCCTATGCAATCTCGCCGGCTTGAGGTAATTCCCATAGACAGAGGACTTCCTTTGCAAGATTTCGTAGTTGTGGACTTATGCTGGGGCTAAATCATAGCTTGTTAACTTGTATTGCTGTACTTTGGGTATTGTCCTCTTGAATGTTCATAAGGTCATTACAAGTCCTTTGCTTTATGTTTAAAAACGTGATATGATTATCCAATTTATTACTTTCATTTTTCATCTTCAATTTTGGTTTGGACTTCATTTCTTGTTCTTATTCTATGAAGATCGAGGGAAGTGTGGTGCATATAATGAAGGCACTAGCGAGCCATTCATCTGCTGCACCAAGTTTAGTTGAAGATGATGCTCTACAGCTTCTATTCCACATGGTTGCAAATGGTTCAGTGTCTGTATTTTCTCAGTTCAGGGAGGGTCTTGTTCCTCTCCACACAATTCAGCTTCATCGCCATGCGATGCAGGCAAGTCGATATGATGCAGCATTATCTATAGATTTTCCTCTCAGATGACATGTTACTAAATGTAAATTCACAACCAAACAGGTTCTTGGTCTTCTTCTCGCAAATGACAATGGGACTTCTGCAAAGTACATAAGGAAGCATCAGTTGGTACTTTCTTTATCTCTTCAAAGTGGATGGAAGTATTCCAATTTTGTTGTTCCGTCGTTGTGGACTAGTTCATTTTAAATGGCTCATTGCCACCAAATACCATGTAAAAAAGTGTCCTCAGTCATTTAGTCCTGATTTAAACTATATATCTCTAGCTGAAACCTGCTGTTTTGTACTGATATTTCATGGCAAATGATAGAACTCTTCAAGAATACAATACTTTACTGAAGCATCTACAATAGATAATTACATTTTTTGGTGTATGCGTGTGCATGCATTGTTACATTTATTCTTTTGCAGATATTCCTGATTAGTCTATTGACACATTATTGATTATGCCTTTTAGATTAAAGTGCTCCTTATGGCCGTGAAAGATTTCAAACCTCAAAGTGGTGATGCTGCTTACACCATGGGCATTGTGGATTTGTTACTGGAATGCGTTGAGCTATCCTACAGGCCTGGTAAATCAATAGACTTTTTTACCATTCCCACGTGTCTCTTCCAATAATAGAATAGATGGGTTGATTCAAAATTCTCTTTACAAAATGTTCAGTTTTGCTGCGCGCTAATATTGCGACTTTCCGTTGAAATTGCAGAGGCTGGATCTATTAGGCTCAGGGAAGACATACATAATGCTCATGGTTACCAGTTCCTTGTCCAGTTTGCTCTTACACTATGCAGCTTACACAAAATTCAGGCTCAGCAATCATTGACCATAGTATCCGAAGAGGATGGATCAGATCCATCCCACAGATTAGAACAAGATAGATTTCCATGTGACCTTTCACCTCAACTGTCCCGGTTGCTTGATGTTCTTGTAAATTTGTCGCAAACTGGACCCTCTGAAGATTTTGTTGGTAAAAGTATGAAATCTTCTCATGGGAAGGGAACAGGTCACAGCAGAAGCCGGACTCCATCAGCTGAGAAGTTTTCAGACGATGTTTTGGAAATTAGTAGTCCCAAGGTAAAAGATCTTGAAGCTATTCAGATGCTACAGGACATTTTTCTGAAGGCAGACAACTTGGAAGTACAAGCTGAAGTTCTCAATAGAATGTTCAAGATTTTCTCGAGCCATCTTGAAAACTACAAGCTGTGTCAACAACTGCGAACTGTCCCACTTTTCATCCTAAATATGGGCGGTTTCCCTGCAGCACTTCAAGAGGTCATCTTAAAAATTCTAGAATATGCAGTTACTGTTGTAAACTGCATTCCGGAGCAGGAATTGTTATCACTCTGCTGCTTATTGCAGCAACCAATTTCAACCAGTCTTAAGCATACAGTACTCTCTTTCTTCATAAAGCTCCTCTCCTTTGATCAGCAGTACAAAAAAGTTCTCAGGGAAGTTGGAGTTCTGGGAGCATTGTTAGATGACTTGAAACAAAACAAGCTTTTCTCTGGAGACGAGCAGCAAAGCAAGATCTTTTACTCTCCAGAGATTAAGCCTAACACAGATGATTTTCAGAAAACTGTGGACAACAAAGACTCCATTCTTTCACCGAAGTTAATGGCTTCTGGTTCCACAAAATTTCCCATGTTTGATCATGAAGGTACAATTACTGTTGCCTGGGATTGCCTTTTTTATCTGCTGAAGAGAGCCGAGACTAACCAGCAATCGTTCCGATCTTCCAACGGAGTCAACACCATTCTTCCTTTCTTGGTATCTGAAAGCCACAGATCTGGCGTGCTACGGCTATTGTCATGCCTGATAATTGAAGATTCTCTTCAGGTTTGTGCTCTTGCCTTTTTTTTCTCCATCTGAATCGTTTTATTTTAGGGTCCTAAGTTTTTTTGGCTTAAGGGGAGCACACACACACAAGTTTTAAGTGCCTTTGCTTACCACGTGACTTGTTTGTTTCAACTGTGTGCTATATAAGTGAACTCTAGCAGCATGCCAGGTGAACTGTGATTTCTTTAACATGTGAAAACTTGCTCTTTTCAGGCTCATCCAGAAGAAATAGGATCACTGATTGAAATCTTGAAGAGTGGGATGGTATCAACCTCACTGGGTTCTCAGTGCAAGCTTGACAATGATGCAAAGTGTGATACATTCGGTGCTTTGTGGCGTATTCTTGGGGCAAACAGTTCAGCACAAAGAATTTTCGGAGAAGCCACTGGTTTTTCTCTGCTACTTACAACACTTCATAGTTTCCAGAATGAAGGTGAAAATGAGGAGTCTGAACCATCCTTGTTTACTCACATGAAGATCTTTGGTTTTCTGATGCGAGCTATGACAGCTGCCGTATGCAACAATCCTGTTAATAGGATAAGGCTGCACACAATCCTGTCGTCGCACACTTTCTATGATCTTCTCTCTGAGTCTGGGTTGCTTTGTGTGGACTGTGAAAAACAAGTTATCATACTTTTGCTCGAGCTTGCACTTGAGATTGTTCTTCCTCCCACCAGCAACCTGCAGGTAGAGAGCATCTCATCTGAAACTTCAGAGGACGAGCCAGGTTTCTTATCTGCGACCTCGTTTGGACTTCCAAGGCTTGATGGGGAACGAGCCTATAATGCCAGTGCAGTTGTCGTATTGATCCGATCCTTGCTAACATTTACACCTAAAGTTCAACTGGAGTTGCTGAGATTTATTGAGAAGCTAGCAAATGCTGGTCCCTTCAACCAGGAGAATTTAACTTCTGTTGGTATGGACATAAGTTCTTGTTACCCTTTCTTTTCTTGTAACTCTGGTTGATGAGAGTCCCCTTATGTTTCTATTGCCCTTTTTGGTATGCAGGTTGTGTTGGTCTTTTACTTGAGACAATCAACCCATTTTTGGAGGGTTCGTCTCCTATTCTCAATCATGCTTTGAGAATTGTTGAAGTGCTAGGTGCCTACAGGTCAGTTATACTACGTGAAATTCCATTGCTGATCTCGTTGCACTAGCTCTTGTCCTTTGATTTTGTCTTACATTTTGTTTTGTTTCAGGTTGTCTTCTTCTGAACTAAGACTTCTTGTGAGATATATACTTCAGCTGAAAGTTAAGCGTTCAGGTCATCTTTTTGTTAATATGATGGACAAGCTAATTCAAATGGAAGATGTCAGACAAGGAGATATATCTCTAGCCCCTTTCATTGAGATGGACATGAGCAAAGCAGGCCATGCATCCATTCAGGTGTCATTAGGAGAAAGGACATGGCCACCTGTTTCTGGATACTCTTTCGTTTGTTGGTTCCAGTTTAGGAACTTCTTTAAAAGCCATTCTAAGGAAACAGAAAAAACATTAAAAGGGGCTTATGGTAAAAGGAGTGGACAAGTTTTGCGCATCTTTTCTGTGGGTACAGTGGATGATGCGAACACGTTTTATGCAGAACTTTATCTCAATGACAATGGTGTTTTTACTATTGCCACAAGCAATTCGAGTTCATTGTCATTTCCTGGTATTGAAATGGGAGAGGGGAAATGGCATCATCTTGCAGTTGTTCATAGCAAACCAAATGCATTAGCTGGCCTGTTTCAAGCAAGTGTAGCTAGCATTTACCTTGATGGAAAGCTGAGGCACACTGGCAAGCTTGGATACTCGCCATCCCCCTTTGGTAAATCTTTGCAAGTAACACTCGGTACACCTGCTATCCGTGGCAAAGTTTCTGACCTATCATGGCAGCTCCGCTGTTGTTACCTTTTTGAGGAAGTCTTGACACCAGGGAGCATTTGTTTCATGTATATTCTTGGACAAGGTTACAGGGGATTGTTCCAGGACAGTGATCTTCTGAGATTTGTCCCTAACCGAGCCTGTGGTGGGGAGGTAATGGCGATTCTTGATTCATTAGAAGTGGAAGTAGCTGTACCATCAAGCAGCCAGCGCATTGATAGCTCAATGAAGCAAGGGAGTTTTAGACTTGAGAGCAGTGGAATTGTATGGGATATGGAAAGGTTAAGAAATCTCTCCTTGCAATTGTCTGGGAGGAAGCTAATATTTGCATTTGATGGAACATCTTCAGATGCTTTTCGTGCATCCGGGACTCTTTCCTTGCTGAACCTTGTTGATCCAACTTCTGCTGCTGCATCCCCAATAGGAGGTGCGTGAACTTCCAATTATTTAATTTGTGTTTTATCTTTGTCATTTCGTTGGAGTATGTCAATATTGAAATAGCGCTTCACATTGACAGGTATACCACGATATGGACGTCTAAGTGGTGATGTTTACGTGTGTAATCAATGCACAATTGGTGACACTGTTCAAACTGTCGGAGGAATGCCTGTTGTGCTTGCTCTTGTTGAGGCTGCCGAAACTAGGGATATGTTGCATATGGCACTGGAATTGCTTGCATTATCTCTTCAGCAGAGCCATCAAAATGTGAAAGACATGCAGGCCTTGAGGGGCTACCATCTTCTTGCTCTTTTCCTGCACAGGAGAATGTCATTATTTGATATGCAATCTCTTGATATCTTCTTCCGGATCGCTGCCTGTGAGGCTTCATTTCCTGAGCCACAGAAATCAAATATAAAACGAACATCGAGCTATGCATCTGGAATCTCACCAGAGGCCAGTCTTGATGAACTTAGCCTACTCAAGTTTGGTGATGATGTGTCTTCTGGTGGATCACATGGAGATCTAGATGATTTTTCAGCTCAAAAAGATTCATTTAGCCATCTGTCCGAGCTTGAAAATGCTGACTTAGCTGGTGAGACTTCTGAGTTCATAGTCTTGTCAAATGCCGATATGGTTGAGCATGTTCTCTTGGACTGGACTATATGGGTTGGTGCTCCTATATCAGTACAAATAACTCTTCTTGGGTTTCTTGAGAGGATGGTATCAATGCATTGGTTTAGGAGCCACAATCTCACAATATTGCGTCGGATTAATCTTGTGCAGCATCTTCTTGTTACTTTACAACGTGGTGACGTTGAAATTCCTGTGTTAGAGAAGCTAGTTGTGCTGCTTGGTGTCATCTTGGAGGATGGTTTTCTTGCTTCTGAGTTGGAGCTCGTTGTAAGATTCATAATCATGACATTTGATCCTCCAGAACTTACGCCAAACCGCCAGATTGTCCGGGAAGCTATGGGAAAGCATATTATCGTGAGGAATATGTTACTGGAAATGCTCATTGATCTACAAGTAACAATAAATGCTGAAGAGTTGCTGGAGCAATGGCATAAAGTTGTTTCATCTAGATTGGTCACATATTTCCTTGATGAAGCTGTGCATCCGACAAGTATGAGATGGATCACGACTCTATTAGGAGTTTGCCTTACATCATCTACTACATTTGCTCTGAAATTTCGTACAAGTGGCGGTTTCCAAGGGTTGAATCATGTGCTTCCAAGCTTTTATGATTCTCCTGAAATATATTATATAATATTCTGTTTGGTTTTTGGGAAGCCTGTTTATCCTCGAGTACCGGAGGTCCGCATGCTTGATTTTCATGCTCTTATGCCAAGTGATGGAAACTATGGAGAACTGAAGTTTGTGGATCTATTGGATACTGTTATCGAAATGGCAAAAGCTACATTTGATTCATTTATTATGAAGTCTATGCTTGCACACCAGAATAACAATCTTTCACACCTTAATGGCACCTTGGTTGCGGATCTTGTGGAAGCAACATCGGACATGGGAGGAGATCTTCAAGGAGAAGCTCTGATGCATAAGACATATGCCGCAAGATTAATGGGTGGTGAAGCAGCAGCACCTGCTGTTGCTACTTCAATATTGCGGTTCATGGTTGATCTGGCAAAGACGTGCCCACCATTCTCTGCTGTTTGCAGGCGGCATGAATTCCTAGAAAGTTGTGTTGACCTATATTTCTCATGTGCAAGGTTGGTATGATGTGCATATATCAAGTTACCTGGTGTCCTGGATGTTCAAACTGACCTTCCTTTTGTTGTACAGGTCCCATTGTGCACTGAAGATGGCAAAAGATCTAACAACTGCAACAACAGATGAGAAGAATATGAATGATGATGACAATGAAAGTTCAAAAGATACCTTCTCATGTTTGCCACAGAATCAGGAACAATCTGCAAAAACTTTAAGTGTTGCAAGTTTTCCTCAGGAGCATAAAAGTACCAGCTCAGGAAGCACTGACGTGCAGAACTCTTCTGATAATGGTGAAGTAAAAGCAGATAGCTCTCCCAATGAGGAGCTCAACCCTAAGATTATCAATGGGGAAGCAAACCAAGCGTTTCAGAATGCTCATGATAAAGGACAGTTATCAGCTGTGAGATCAAATGGCATCGGTGATTCTCACCAACTAGCTGATTCGCCCAGCTCGGTCTCTATGATTAACACTGGATCCCCTGTTTTATCTGAGAGATCGACTCACAAAGCAGCAAGCACCCCTACTGCGTCTCCCATGGCCCCATTCACTTCTTGGGCTGGTAGCTCAGGATCATATACTGATGGTAGACACCTAACAGCCTCTCCTTCCATGTCTTCAACTATATCTGCGATGGACCTTGATTCATCTCCTGATCTGAAGACAAGCATTCATGGATCACCTGCAGTGAACACATTCTTCCCAATCAGTTCCAAGCTTCTGCTTGACATAGATGATTTAGGTTATGGGGGTGGCCCTTGCTCTGCTGGAGCCACTGCCATCCTTGATTTCATTGCTCAAATCCTCGCTGATATTATCTCCGAACAGTTGAAAGCAACACTCTTTATTGAGAGCATTCTTGAGTCTGTGCCTCTGTTTGTAGATGTTGATTCTGCTTTGGTTTTTCAAGGCTTGTGTCTAAGCAGACTGATGAACTTCCTTGAAAGAAAACTCTTGCTTGATGACGACGAAGATGGGAAGAAACTTGACAAGAGCCGCTGGTCTGTCAACTTGGAACCACTTTGCTGGCTGATTGTTGATCGTGTATACATTGGCTGCTTTCCAACCCCACTCGGTGTACTGCGAACTCTAGAATTCTTGATGTCCATGTTACAGCTTGCCAATCAAGACGGCCGTATTGAAGACGCAGTACCTTCAGGTAAAGGTATTTTATCCATTGCTCGAGGTACCAGGCAACTTGATCCCTACATCCATGCCATATTGAAGAACACAAACCGGATGATAATGTACTGTTTCCTGCCAACATTCCTAAAGAATCTCGGGGAAGATGACCTGCTGGCAAATCTGGATTTCCTAACGGAAACAGGGAGAAATTTAGCTTCTAAACCTCCCCAGGAAGATTATGCTGTTGATATTTGCACCATTCTTCAGCTTTTGATTGCCAACAAGAGATTGGTTCTTTGCCCAAGCAATGTTGATACTGATCTGATGTGCTGTTTCTGCATAAATCTGATGGCACTTCTTCGTGACAAGAGATTAAGTGCTCAAAACTTAGCGGTGGATTTACTTAAATACCTGGTAGTGCACCGGCGTCCATCTCTCGAGGACCTGCTAGTTTGTAAGCCTAACCAGGGGCAACAAACGGACATCCTGCATGGAGGGCTTGACAAATTACTGACTGGGAGTACATCAATGTTTTTTGAGTGGCTTCAGAATTCTCAGCAAACAATTAGTAAAGTGCTAGATCAGTGTGCTTTGATAATGTGGGTTCAATACATTACTGGCTCAGCAAAATTTCCTGGTGTCAGAATAAAAGGCATGGATGTCAGGCGCAAGAAAGAGATGGGACGGAAATCACGTGAAATTGTAAAATTAGATGCAAGGTTCTGGGAACAGATAAATGAACGGAGATATAATCTTGATTTGGTCCGTGATGTGATGTCCACAGAGCTAAGAGCAATTCGTCAAGACAAATATGGGTGGATATTGCATGGAGAAAGTGAGTGGCAGAGTCAAGTTCAACAGCTTGTACATGAAAGAGGTATTTTCCCCATTCGCCAAGTATCCACAGAACCTGCATGGCAGCTATGTGCAGTTGAAGGACCATACAGAATGCGGAAGAAACTTGAGAACTCCAAATTTAAGTTAGATACTATTCAGAATGTTCTAACCAGCAGTCTTGGGTTTGATGATGTTACTGCGGCCAAGAAAGAGGATGGAGACATGTTGATGACATCTGGGTCAGATACAATGTCGGGATTGAATCTTTTGACCTATGAAACTGAGCAGAGGGAACTTGATGCTGCTGATTTCACTTCTTTCAAAGAGGACGATGACATATTCAAAGGAGGAAGCACAATGTCACCTCCAGTTGGCTGGACTGATGATAAAAGCAGCATTAATGAGCAGAGTCTTCACTCTGCGAATGATTTCGGAGCAAAATCAAGTTCTTTTTCTTATCACATGTCAGAGAGTGCCCAAGGTAAATCTGAGTTTAATTCACCAAGACAACCACCTTCAGTTAAAGGTACTGATACAAGAACCTCAGAGGATAAATCGGAAAAGGAGTTGCTTGACAATGGAGAATATCTCATCAGACCTTATCTGGAACCTTCTGAAAAGATTAGGCATAAATACAATTGTGAACGTGTTGCTGGTCTTGACAAGCACGACGGGATATTTCTAATTGGGGAGCTTTGCTTATATATCATCGAGAACTTTTACATTGATGATTCCAATTGCATTTGCGAAAAGGGTGATCAAGATGAGCTCTCTGTCATCGATCAGGCTTTAGGTGTGAAAAAGGATATAATGGGAAGCATTGATTCCCAGCAGAAATCACCTGCACCATGGGGTGCAACTGCAAATATTTCACTTGGTGGCAGAGCATGGGCATACAATGGAGGTGCTTGGGGTAAGGAAAAACTTTGCAGTAGCAGTAACCTGCCTCATCCATGGCACATGTGGAAGCTTGACAGTGTCCATGAGCTCCTGAAACGTGACTACCAGCTTCGTCCTGTTGCAATCGAGATTTTCAGTATGGATGGATGCAATGAGCTTTTAGTTTTCCACAAAAAGGAGAGGGAGGAAGTTTTCAAAATTCTGATTGGCATGAACCTCCCGCGGAATAGCATGTTTGTATTCTTAATCCTTTGCAGTTACATACACACATTTAATTCGTTGCACAATTGCTTATTTGATCACTTCATAGTTCTTACTAGGTAGTACAACTGAAATTAGTTACAAACAACGAAGTAGGGGTCTGTACAAAAAAGAATCATTGTAGCTATAGTGGCATGAAAGGTCATAGGTCAGTTCATATCCTCCTCCTGGGGAAGTGGCACCCATGTTTCAGCATTTTAGTTTTTTTTTTCTGTGATTTCAGTATTTAGGCCTGTAGGTTAGAAACCATCTTGGAATTGATGCCCAGAAAAATGGTCACTACCGGTTCCTGTGTTTCCTTGGTTAGCATGGTAGGTTTAATAACTTTTCAAACACGATTGGGCTGGGAACTGGCTAGTATTTTTTACCAAATATTGATATATATCGAATTATTTTTTTAGTAGCATAATAAATAGTATTCTTGGTAACATAACATGACAAGTGGGCCTATGCGGTCAAAACCTGTCAGGCAGCTGTAAAACCATGTAAATTTGCAAGATCTGGGTCCTTGATTGGGAACTCTTGGTATAGCAGTCACAGAGTTCCAAATGTTCTTATTGCCTCTGTTGGATACAGGTTGTGATTAAAAGCGTAAATTTGTAGATAGATGTGCATTTCAGGCTGCATGATATAAATATGAAAGACTTTGTTAATTCACCAGAGCTTTTTGGCTATCTATTTACCTAATACATGGTTTCTTATAATAGCTCGGGAAACAGTCAAAGGATTTTAGCTTAAGTTGTATAATTTAGCATTTTAATGCTTTCAGTTATCACTCTTACTTACCATTAGGATGTTTGAGTACAGGAACTTGATAATAATACACAAAAACATGACTTTTTGCAGGTTGGATACGACAATATCAGCTTCTTCTAAACAGGACAGTGGTGAGGGGAGCCGTCTTTTCAAAATCATGGCAAAGTCGTTCTCCAAACGGTGGCAAAGTGGAGAAATTTCCAACTTCCAGTATCTGATGCATTTAAATACACTTGCTGGTCGAGGGTATAGTGACCTTACACAGTACCCAGTATTTCCATGGGTTCTTGCAGATTACAACAGTGATACCTTAGATCTGACAAACCCGCAGACGTTTCGTAAGCTTGATAAACCAATGGGATGTCAAACAGAGGGAGGAGAAGAGGAATTCCGCAAGAGGTTTGTCTATTTAACACCCATTTGTTTCTTTTTTAATTGAGAACCCCCTACTGTCTTCAGTGTTTCTAAACATCTAACACAATTGAATAATCTCTCGCGGTCCTTTCAGATATGATAGCTGGGATGATCCTGATGTACCAAAGTTCCATTATGGTTCTCATTATTCAAGTGCTGGGATTGTCCTTTTCTATCTCTTAAGGCTTCCTCCCTTCAGCATGGAAAACCAGAAATTGCAGGGTGGACAATTTGACCATGCAGACCGGTTATTCAATAGTGTGAGAGATACATGGTCAAGCGCTGCTGGTAAGAGCAACACATCAGATGTGAAGGAACTCATTCCGGAGTTCTATTATTTGCCTGAGTTTTTGGAAAACCGATTTAATCTGGACCTGGGGGAAAAACAATCAGGAGAGAAGGTATACTTCCACATAAGTGAAATATTTTTGTGCTGGGTGTACTGATAATGCCCTAACCAAATTTCATCTTTGTTGCAGGTCGGTGATGTTGTTTTGCCACCTTGGGCTAAAGGTAGCACCCGAGAATTCATTAGGAAACACCGGGAAGCCCTGGAATCAGACTTCGTATCTGAGAATCTGCATCACTGGATTGATCTTATTTTTGGATATAAGCAGAGAGGAAAGGTATATATCTTCTCAGATCTCTGCAATTTCTGTTTCCTCTTGGCCCTAATAATGTTGCCACTTCCATCAGTGTGACAACAGAACACAAATACGTTTATGGTTAAATCAGGCATATCGTCTCTGTTATAGGAAAGCTGGATAAATTTTTTGTTTACCATGGAACCTGAGATGTAATTTTGACCATTGATTTCAATTGTGTTATGCGGCCATATTGGTAGAGAACTTATTTTGTATTTGCAAACAGTAACCTGTTATGTGAACTGAGGGAGTGATTTGTAATCTGAAACAGGGTGTTCCATATTTCACTTTCTGACTGTTAGTCCTGTTGACTAGCTGGATTTCTAATGGTATTTTCTTTTGTGTATGGCAGGCAGCTGAAGATGCCGTCAATGTTTTCTATCACTACACATATGAAGGCAATGTTGATATAGATGCGGTATCAGATCCTACAATGAAGGCTTCGATACTGGCACAGATCAATCATTTCGGACAGACCCCCAAACAGTTATTCCAAAAAGCCCATCCACAGCGACGGACCGATAGGAAAGTTCCTCCTCATCCTCTACGCTACAGCGCTTATCTTACACACCAAGAAATTCGAAAAACTGCATCAGCAGTGTCCCAGATTGTGAGCTACAATGATAAGATCCTAATTGCTGCAGCAAACAGCCTGCTCAAACCAGTAACTTATAATGAGTACATCTCATGGGGATTTCCTGACCGCAGTTTGAGAATATTGACCTATGATCAGGATAGACTTCAATCAACACATGAGAACCTTCATGGTGGTAGTCAGATACAGTGCACTGGAGTGAGCCATGATGGCAACATTCTCACCACAGGTGGTGATGACGGAGTAGTCGCGGTATGGAGATTTGTCAAAGATGGCATTCGTCGTCTCTTGAGAATGGAGAAAGCCCTGTGTGCTCACACGGCCAAAATAACATGTGTCTATGTCAGCCAGCCTTACTCGTTAATTGTCTCAGGCTCTGATGACTGTTCCGTCATCTTGTGGGACCTGACAAGCCTTGTATTTGTGAAGCAGCTACCTAAGTTCCCAGCATCAGTGTCTGCGTTGCATGTAAACAACCTCACTGGTGAGATTCTGACTGGTGCCGGTGTTCTTTTTGCTGTTTGGACCGTTAACGGAGACTGTCTTGCTGTGGTGAACACCTCTCAGCTTCCTTCTGATCTCATCTTGTCAGTGGCGAGCACCACACACTCAGACTGGCAGGATACAAACTGGTATGTGACAGGTCACCAAAGTGGTGCTGTCAAGGTATGGAAGATGGTTCACTGCACGTCTGATGAAGCAGCAGACAGCAAAAACAAATCGCCGACAACCACCTTTGGAGGGCCGGGCCTGAATGGCCAGACACTGGAATACAGGCTACTCCTTCAGAAGGTTCTCAAGTCACACAAGCACCCGGTCACTGCCCTTTGTCTAACACCCGACCTGAAGCAGCTTCTGAGCGGGGATGCCAGTGGTCGCTTGTTTTCATGGTCACTGAAAGATGACAGCTTTAAGGGTTCATAGCAATAGAGAAATCAGGATTCACCTGCACATATCGAAAGCAATTGATTAGATTATATCTGGTAAACTGACAAGCATCTGCTTGTGCTGACAACAAGAGCACAGGGTTGGGCTCGGCTTGCAGAAACGTGCCATATGGAGACCCCTCTCGACGTGCAGGCCATTGGATGATGTAAGGCCAAATACAACTGAAACATATTGAAAGGGGGAAGAAGCGAATGAGGCGATCGAGGCATTGTTGTGCTGACAATATAATCTTATACTGTGCATTATGTGCTGGTTCTACCTCCTGCTCTTGTATTTTTTTCAGGAGAAAGAGTTCCATGGGGGTAGAGGCCAGTGTTTGTAAAGTGTGTATAGGATGTTTTGGTAGGGGATGGTTGCTGGTTGGGTTGGACGATGATGTTGTATTGTCACTATGCTTTTGTTTGGGGATGGATGCAAGGGAAGTGGTGTTAGGTTCTTTTTTTCTTTAGTTTTTCTTTTTATCCCCCAAGAAGTGGTGTTGTTCATTCATT
Source organism: Lolium perenne (assembly GCF_019359855.2). Classification (NCBI taxonomy): domain Eukaryota; kingdom Viridiplantae; phylum Streptophyta; class Magnoliopsida; order Poales; family Poaceae; genus Lolium; species Lolium perenne. The sequence goes on from NC_067247.2 coordinate 69,364,341, forward strand.
GACTAGGTGTAATTTGAGCACCCTTCTGTTCACTTGAGATCATTGCACATACATGCAAGAGATTTTGTCCGCCAAAGTGATGCACCTATCTCCTCCGTCCATAAAAAGATGTTGGAGATTTGTCTAAATTTTGATTTATAGTGCCTCCATCCATAAAAATGGTGGAGATTTGTCTAAATTTGGATGTATATATAACTTTAGACAAATCTCCGACATCTTTTTATTAATAGAGGTAATATATAACTTTTCTTTTTCTCCACCATAGGTTAAAACCATAGTTTTAAAAACCGGACCGGTTGTCGAAACGGCGAGGCTCTCAGTTCACGGTTTACTGGTCCAACCGCTGGTTCACTCGGTTCAATAGTTGGACCGGTAATTAAAATCAAATATTATTTCTAGTTTCATAATAGAAAAATACCTCAAGTAGGATAACTTTCATGTTACAATCAGCAAAGTTTCATATTACCATGGCTCGAATCCTAGCGCCTGCACCTTTCTTTTACCACTTCGCGAGCTTAGATTTCTTCTAACCGGTTGGACCAACGTCTGGTTTACTTTGGTTCGAGTGAAAACCGGCGGTTCGACCACCAATTTCCCGGTTCGCTTCCTTGTGCGATCCAGTGCGCCTAACAGACCAGTGGAGGCGACAGTTTCGGTTTTTTCCGGTCGAACCGTCCGCACAACCATCGTGCGCTGGTTGGAAGCCTGATATGGTCTCGATAACTTCGGGATCTCGATCGGGAAGTTTTGTCTTGTCCATGACGATGGAATGGAAGCCAACGAACGAGAGCCTCCGGGTAAAAGCAAAAGATGAAAGACCACGTCCTGTTCTTGTTATAAGCGTTGTAATAATGCAAAAAAAAAAATGCTTGCAAAATGTGTGCGCTACTTTCACATATAACCATGTTAAGCCTTGTAACGCAACCATGCTTGTATATAATTTTGAGACGTCAATGTCCAGCATTGGCCTTTCCTGACAAACTTCATGTGCCTCAGCGCTGGCGCCTTTCTTTTTGATACCCACTCACCGAATGACACGAATAGTTCAGTTCAAATAAAAACGACATGAATTGATCAAATCGAAAAGGAAATAGATAAGATCACCTGTCAAACATACACAAAGTTCCAGATTTTGTGCTGTGACTACTATAACACCCCTTCACTTATTTCATAGTCATCTAGCGCTGCCACTACTACATCACGTCTCAGTTCGTGGTACCAAGTATCAACCGATAGGATACCACATGATGTTCACTTCAACTTGATCATCATCAACTTCTCTTTTGTGGCTCATAATTTCACGAGTGAATTCTAGAATGAATTTTAAATTCTTGTCCTGCTCTTCTTGACTATCGCTTGTGATTACTGCCAGGTCCACTTCTATGTTGAGTTCGAGCTGCAAACGAGAAGGCACAGCAACCTTACACGGCCTCAACAGAAGAATGGATGTGGAGCCTGAGGGAAAGGACAAGCTGCTCCCTCGTTCACAACTGAAGAGGTGTACGCTTTTGTTCCTATAGTCAGTGGCACTTGCCTTGATCTTACCATAAATGGCACGGCTTCTAGAACCAATTTCTTTCAACTTTAACTTCACCTCAACTTTGGCCTCAATAGCAGAGGGAATCACCAAGTATGTGATCTCCAACTTGCGGCTAGGGCCTGCACAGATGGTTTGTGTGTATTCCTCAATTTCTTCGTCGTCATCAACAACCCACGCATCTGTGATGGGAGGACCAGACTCGTTGTCGGTATAAACTTCCAAGCCGAAGGAAGTATAAGCCATGAGAATTTCACGGGGTCCAATAGGCACCAAATCGACCATTCCTTCCTGCAAATGCAAGTATAGATGCGAAGGGTTTGAATTTATTACAATATGTAGCAGTATGTACGAGGCATAAAGCATATAGTAGATATATAATATAAAGTAGCTAGTATATACCTCTTGTACTTCCCCCTCAGGCTGCACATAGATGTACCGAGAATGCTGCCAGTCATAGCCAATGATTTTGCAGATAGGGAAGTCTGCACAAATGGCCAACAATTGCACCGCACGTTGGCCAAATGGTTGAATATGTGGTACACTATCATCATTGCTGTCCTCAGGGCCACTGCCGCCATCCTCAGGGCCACTACCGCCATCCTCAGCGCCATCCCGGCCATCCTCAGGGCCATCCCCGCCATCCTCAGGGCCATCCCCGCCATTCTCCGGGAGAGCGGTGGCATCATCCTCGCCTCTTTCACCATCCTCGTTGGCAGTGTGAAGAACCCATCCATCAAACTTCAGTTTGGCCCCATACATGTTCCAATCCCACACTTTACCCATCAGCTGATTGGTGTCATCCTTCCAGCGGAAAAAAGAACAGAGATTACCAAATAGGATATGTCACCACAGAATGCCATCAATCACCAAAAAATGTTTTGGGACTGGCAATAGCTAGCATATCTAGTGTACAAACAATAATATGGAAAAAAAAAAACCAATCTTACCTGTTTTACTTCTCCATCCCATAAACAGTGAACAGCAACAAAACCAATCACACCAGGCAGGGCAAGTGCAACAAATATACCTGGAATCAAAAGGCAGAAATGCATATTATGTGCTGACCAACACAGCAACTGCTCGAATATGCAGAATTGCATACAGTAGTTAATACAAGAGGCAGTTCAAACTTCAAAATATAATTTGTTTTCGGTGGTGCATTCTGTCTCGTCCCCTTGGGCCACAAACATTTATTGGTCATATTGGCAACAACAAAAGAGTGCATGGATCCCATACGGAGCAACCGAGCAAGTAAAACAACCAAACAAGTAGGGTGCATCTGAACAAGATAAAATTCCAAAGATGTCCACTCTAGTACAAGTACTAGTACTAAGAAAATGCTGATAATTACTATTTTGCTCTCTTACCAACAAGAGAAAGAGCAGCAATGATACAAGAACTTTGTTAAGGTCTCACTATAAATACAGGCGACTGTGCCAACTGAAGTTGACACGCATAAGTCATAGTAAAGCTGATGTTACCTTTCATCAGGAAACATCTATTACCATTGCAAGTTTCAGGAGAACTATCCCAAAATGTAATAATAACAAACAAAAGAACTACCATTCTATTATGTTACTAACCAGGTATTACAGTGTCAGCACTGGTAAGCAAGGAGGATCGCCACGCAGCACCTGCAATTGGGAACTGTGCATAACCAGTGCAGAGTCAGATTAGTTGAATTATTAAACTAAAAGGAACTCACCAACAATGTTATTACTAAAAGTTCACTGAGATCTACGACATCTATTAGAGCATAAATAGATTTAGCCACCCTGACAATAATTGAAGTGAACACCACCCAGAAAATGTCACGCATCAAAAGTCCAGGCTAAAGATGCAAAAGGAAGCAATGTATTTACACATCAATATGAAATTCAGAGGATGATTTGGTAACTAATGCGTGGAAATAAAATCAGTGGATCAATTCCACTTTCAGCCAGAACTGATAAAATTGACATTTCATTTACACATCATCATCAAATTCAGAGAATGATTTGGTAACTAATTGCATGTAAATAAAATCAGTGGATCAATTCAGCTTTCAGCCAGAGCTGATAAAACGAACATAACAAATGTTACTGGTAATACAGGCAAAATGAAAGGATTCAACTTCATTAGAATAGTAATAAACAATACAAATTCCAAATTATGATATTCTTGATATAGAGTAATCACAGAAAGTAAATGCAAGTGAAAATACATTCGTGAAATGCAAAGAAATAGAATTGGAATATGATACAATCGCATTAGGGAAGATATGAATTTGAAATCCTTAACATTAGAGCAAGCAGTACAATGAGTTTCATTGAATAGATAAGAGCTAGTTCTTTTATTTGACAATTTTTAAAATAAATCCAACCCAAAAATATGATTGATTCAAACTAATATTACCTTACAAGATACATTTGTAGGAAAAAAATGATTGCACAGAGGTGAAAAGACACATTTGTGACAGACAATGAAGTTTTTTTCGAAGTTCCACAAGAAAATATAAACATACAAGTTTAAAGGAAAAAAACTGAGTAAACCCATACCGGGAGGATAGTAAGAGTCTTAAGCGGTCCCAGAGATAGCATCTCGACCCCCTGCAAAAAAATAACAGTGTTAGATTACAGATTGGAGGGGGAACAAATCAAATTTGGGAAGGTTTTGGCCCATAATTCTTAGAAATACACAATATTACTAAAAACACTAACCTGGATATGGGAAGAAATTCCCAAAACATTGTTTGCTAGACAATATTTCTTAGCAGCATACCACATGCGAAAGTAAAATCCAGGAATTGAAGCTAAAACCCGTGACTTGACGAAGTCTACTGAAACTGCTGAAATCAGATATGCATGAATTTAAAATTTATTCAAAATATTTGTAAATGAAGGCAGCTGGCACCAAACTAGCATAAGGATGAACCCTTCATATCTTTGATTTGAGTTAACACAAATCCAAATACTGTATTGACACCATAACATGAATAGTAATCAAAATCTTGTAATATACTAAATTCTCGGCATTACAACGAAAATTGAAGTTTTCATGTCCCTAAGGAAGTCAACAAGAAAGTATTTCCACACCACTTAACTGTCCATAAAATGTTGAAAATCTGACTTAGCTTTGGTATTTGACATGCTACTTGTTAGGACCTTCCTAACATTGGCCAGCCTTCTGAACTGCCATCAAGCCCAGCCCATGTGGCAACCTGCCTGGAACTACAAGTTACATATACAACAGGAGGGACAAAGCCAAGTTGGATCACGAACACAGGTGATGGCGGCTTCTCCCTTCCCACCTCGGCTCTGCTGCCCCTTTCTCCTTGTTGTTCATCTTGTATCTAAAAATATCCTCCAAATTTTTGTAGAATTGTTAGATTGGGTGTTCTGAGATTTGGCTGCTAACATCTGGTGTCATGCTAACATCTGGTATTACAGCCAGCCATCACCTTCCCTAAATTTTGTTGCAATTTTTTTCCACCCACACTTCCGCCATGAATCCGAGCTCAAGGCGTACCTCGATGAGTGGAAGGCATGGTTTTAAAGGCGGCTAGGCGTCCCAAGGCGATGGGGGTGCGCCTGGACGCATAGGCGCTCAAGGCGCGTTGCAAGGCGACGCCTTCGGTCGACGCGAAACGAAGGAAAGGGCTCCGGCCCAGTTTACTCAAAGGGCAAAAAAGAATTATCTCCGGCCCAACTGGCCCAACGAGACGGGGCTGGACGAGCAAATACGTGCATCTCAATGTTAGAGTACGTCATAGGCCTGGGCCCGTTAGTCTTATGGTTTGCTTAGGGGTCAAGTAAGCCTTGCTTGGGAGTCAAGTAAACCTCTCTATATATGGAGAGGAGTTGTATCAATCTAATCAAGCAAGAATTAAGAAGGAAATCCCTTCCCTCTTGCCGTGCGTGCGGCGGGTCCGGGAAGGACGGGCGCGGAGGGTCCCCGGCGGTGGTGTAGACGGGGGAAGGCGCCGGTGCGGCCGAGTAGACGGGCGGGGGTTCCGTCGCGGTCACCCACGCCGGAAGTCGGGAGGGTGACGGCGAAAACTGTACCCGCTGGATGGGCACGCCCTGGGGCAGCGAGGCGGGGCCCGCGCTGGGGGCCGGCTGCCATGACGCCCACGGCGGCGGCGGCGGTGCGGCCGGGGCGGAGCAGGCGCGCCCTGGCCGGTTAGGGCTGCCGGCGCGGCCGGGTAGGCGGCGAGGCGGCGGATGCCCTGGACGGCGGTGGCGAGGTCGCGGATGGCCGTCGAGAGCTCTTGCTGCGAGAGGAGGGCGGCGCGGCGACATCTGCCAGGGGCGTCGCGGCGCCCGTGAAGGGCGGCGGAAGGTGCGCGGCGGCGGAGGAGGCCGGCGGCGTCTCGGAGGCGGCGGCGGTGGTGGCGGTGGGCTGGCTCGAAGACATGATCGTAGAGGTCTCTGATACCAAATTGGTAAGATCTGAGATCCTACCAGGCCGGTTACGTAGATTGTAGGGGTGGAAGTGTGCTGGACGAGGGAGAGGAAGGCGGCGGTGAGGCTGCAGGCTGCTGCGCGCGGCCTCCTAGTGCGTCGGCGTGTGCGGGAGATGCGTGATCTGCAGCTCCTCCAAGTTGCGCTTCGTTGCGCAAGGGACCTCGATCTCGTCCGCTGCGTTGGGGATCTTGGGCGTGCGGTTTCCCCCACGGGCGGCGAACATGTTGTTTTTCCCGCGGGCAGCGACCTCAAAGTCTGCGCCACCGACAGTCATCCGGCGGGGAGAAGGCATGGTGTCACCGATAGGAGCGCACCGCGTAGCACCACTGCATTCCGCCGCCGGCCGCCGCGCGGGCTCCTTTTGTCCCGCTGGTTTCCATGGGATCCAGGTGGTTGTACAGGTGCACGTCCGACGGGCGGATGGTGTCCACTTTATGTTCAGGGGTCAACAATAAAGCGTCCCAGCAGGTTGAGAGTAATAAAACAAGCCGAGATGTAAAAGGCTTGTTTTTAGGTATTAGGGTTGTGTTGCGTCGAGTCATGGTTTGTTTAGGTTGCAGCTCGAGGACGAGCTGCATGTCCAGGTGGGGTGTAGTGTTAGAGTACGTCATGGGCCTGGGCCCGTTAGTCTTATGGTTTGCTTAGGGGTCAAGTAAGCTTTGCTTGGGAGTCAAGTAAACCTCTCTATATATGGAGAGGAGATGTATCAATCTAATCAAGCAAGAATTAAGAAGGAAATCCCTTCCCTCTTGCCCGGCCGTGGGCAAAAGGCCCCCGGCCGGCCTTCTCGCGCCCTCGCAGCCCTCTCTCTCCCTCCCAAACCCTAGCAGCCACATAACACTCAACCTCGGCCTCTCTGTCCCCGCAGCTGCTGTTGCCGTCGGAGGAGGCCATCCGAGATGGGGCAAGGAGGAGGAGGAGGCCGGGCGGAGAGGCAGCCACCGCGGCGCCCGGCGGTGCTGCAGACTCCTAGGACGCCCGGAAGGAGATGACCGGAAGCTTGGCCGGAGGAGGAGGAGATCTGGCGGAGGAGGAGCTGGCCGCCGGAGAAGAGAGAGCTCCTCTCTCTCTCTCAATCCACTCGATTTAGGTCACGGTGTGTTCCCCTCCTTCTCTCCTCTCTTTACCCTCTCAATTTCTCTCCAATTTGGCCCCAATTTCACTTTTCCCGCCGCCAGCTCTCTTTCCCGCTCCCCCATCTGCCGGCCTCCCCAACGCGAGCAGAGCATCCAGATTCTTGCAAAGCGTCCATTTTTGCGCCTAGGAGACGCCATTGGACGCCTCAGAGACGCCTTTGGACGCCTTGGTCAGAAATCAAAGGCGACGCCGACGCCTTGCCCTCCTGGAACGCTTTCGGACGCTTAAGCGTCGTCTAAGCGACGCCTTTAAAACCATGGTGGAAGGCCGAACACAAGCATATGTACGACGAGATGATTGGTACTCTTCACCGACCACTGACCAAATTCGGTGCATTGGACTGCGACAACTCCACCCCCGCTGACGACTCCACCAGCGGCGCCACCGGGCCTGTGCAGGCGAGCTCTAGCATGACCGAAATCATATTTGCATCGGTGGGGCTCGCCGAACCGCCGCCTCCGCCCCCACCACCACGCAACTCATGCTCACCGCTGCGGTTCCCATCGACATCAACATCGTGATGCATCATGTTCGGCTGAATGCGCGACCCAAGCCATCATTGCGTCGGAAGGGACGGCGCCCGACCCCGAGAAGGACACCTCCTTCCCAATCACCGGTGTCACCATTGTGGTGCTGCTCCAGGATGGTGTTTCCGAGCTCATGGTGGAGGCAGGGGCGCTCCACTGCTCATCATCACCAAACACTACCAGCCTGGATACCTAGGTTCCAAAGGTGGCCGCACTCAAGTGCTTCAAGCCAGAGAAGGCCACCACGGCACCACCTCAACTATTGGTGTCACCACGATGGCTCAGGGAGGAGTTACCACGGCGCATGCAACCTACTCGACATATTGCCCGGTCCGGCAGCCAAAGGCGACTCCATGGCTAGTTACATCCTCACTGACAACTCCAACTGAGTACACCAACCAGGAGCTCTTCAGGCTGAGCCCAGGTCGACGCATCACAAGTAGGGTACTAGTACATTGGTCCATGCCCTGGCCTTCATTCATGGTGCTGGTCACTTGCGTATACTTCTCAAGGGTTCAGACGCCTACATTCTCTTTCAAGGAAACAAGCTTGCAGACGGATCCTATGTTCTGCATGAAGTTGTTGACACTTCGCGTATGGTTATTTGCACTTTGGGGCTGCTAAAAATCTCAGAGCTCTTGATTGTTGTGATCGGACTATCCTACTGCAAGGGTGGTCTTAAGAATCCAGAAGAGGTTGCGCAGAAGAGATAGACGTATCCCAACCGCTATTGCTCTCGCGTAAAGACTTTTTTTTTACGCGACACGAAAAAATGACTACGAATTCCCCTTTTTGTTTGTGAATCCCTGTTTGTATCCTTTGAGCGCACGCCTATAAGTAGCGATCAAATCAAGGGTGCCGAACTTTGGGGCTGCTAAAAATCTCGGGGCTCTTGATTGTTGTGATCGGGCCATTCTCCTGTCAAGTGGGTTTCCTTGTGTCAGCAATTTCTGGATGACTTGGGACATCAGCTTGCTGTCCTGTTCCATAATAATTTTCAGCTGCCATGAGAGAAGTGATAACTGCAGTTTGTTTATTCTGTCAACTTGAGAAAGAGGCGCAACTATCAGGGAATGCAGCTGGACATGTACAACATATTATGTTGCAGTCGGACCGAGCTAGAATCAATCAGTTTCTTACACAGCCTCGGGAGTATTTGTTCTTGTGCCAACAGCCAAAGCCCCCCTTGGTCGACCATAATGGACAGAGAAGTTGAGTAAGGAGGAGGAATGGACACTGGATTCACTCTTTTTTGCCAGAGCACTAGCAGACCATTGATGCAAGCTTCCGGAATACCACATGACAATAAGAAAATGGAATTATGTATGGCAGCCAGGGACTTACTGATACTTACTGATACTTACTGATATCTACTGTCAACTCAAGATGCTGATGAAAAACGCAGTCACAAGGAAGAACCGCAGAGTTCGGATGCAGCGCACAAGAGCACCATGGGACCCTGGTGTTTCTACATGGTGTCGGTGGTTGCCTCCCTGCGACAACCAAAGCACCATTACAAGGAGGGATGCATATGCCAGCGGTGTATCGACACAAGGATCTTTGATTGCCATTGTCATGGGACCCTGGACGTGCAGCTACACCTTGCTGCCAAGGAACATTTGATGCGCTAGCTGCAACCATCTGGGATCAAGGACTACTAGGGACACAGCTGCGCTACTCCAAGTCTCCAACGAATCCGACTACACCAACGGACATCGCCTCCAATGGGATATTTGTTGGTTCTTAGTGGTGTTGGCTTGGGGACAAGCCGCTTTTCAAGGAGGGAGGGATGTTAGGACCCTTCCTAACGTGGGTCGGCCTTCTGAACTGACATCCAAGCCCAGCCAATGTGGCAACCAGCCTGGGACTACAAGCTACATATATAACAGGAGGGACAACGCACAAACGATGCAAGTTGGATCACGAAGTGGTGACGGTGGCTTCTCCCTTCCCACCTCGGCTCTGCTCCCCTTTCTCCTTCTTACTTTTCATCTTGTATCTGAAGATATCCTCCAAATTTTTCTAGTAATTGTTAGATTGGGTGTACTGAGATTTGGCTGCTAAAACTACTTCTGCAAACTTTGGCACACAGCCACACTTCCATATTGAGAAATACTAGCCATTCCACAGTGAAGTGGGGAGGGGGGGAAGCAATGAGTAGCCTACCAAAAAAACAATGCTTAAAGATGATTAGATTCATTATAGCGTGCTATATATATCAATCAATCTACTTTTTTTTCACCATATTTTTGCTCCAGCTACAGTATCCTCAAGATAAAATCAATAGTGCTCTAGAATAGTACTGAAAAAACACAGATGCATATGCATATAACGAGGTCAGCAGAATTGGATCCAAAAGTGTTAGCACATCTAAATGAGTAGGAAGATACCGTGGATAAGTGGAGTCCACGATACAGCATCCTTATAATTACATTCTTTGGTAAGAAAATGTTTTATAGAAGGAGGTAGCATGACACTACATAAGAACATGCAAGAAGTCTTAAGTTCACAGGTACAATCCTAAGTACTCGATGCCAAAAAAAAGTGTTCTTGGACTTACAGGAGAGCATCAATCACATGGATGGAGCAAGCTATGAATGCAGGAATGATCAAGTCCTTGGAAAAAAACTTGAACAGAAGGAACACTGACAAAAGTACAGCACGTTCTTTGGACATCATCGTCTCATGCATAGTAATAGACAAAAAAATAAGGAAAAATCGGTTCTTTAGCAATTAATAACGAGGTGAGCCGAAGGACAGGCAGCGGCAATGGCGGGACGAAAGAGAGAGGTGCACGCCCGAGGGGTTGGGTATCTGAGACGGCGATGGGCCTAATCCGACCTCGCGGTGGGAGGTGACGATGAGGAAAAGCGAAGCGAGGAAGGGGGGGTTCGGACCTGGCGGCAGTGGACAGGTGGAGGGTCGGCGGCGTGGAGACTGAGGGTCGGCAGCGTCGACTGGTGCCGATGACGACCCGAGGGCGCCGCCGTTCGGCAGTAAGACCGGGAGGACAGAAGAACAATATGCAGCAGTATGAAGGCCCGCTCCTGCAAGCGTCGATCTAGAATAATTACAATCAATTTCCCACGCTTGCTCGAAATCAGGGAAGATGATCGTTTGGAATCAAGACTTGCGCGAAATCAAAGGAAGGGGACCATTTGAAGTTAACTTGGCTCGAAATCAAGGGATATACGAAGAAATACCTGGGATCCTGATGGAGGAATAGTTGAAACTTGCAGCCTCCCCAAATTGCAAGAACCCTAGCTCGTCCCTACCTTGACCGCCTCCCCCGACCACCTCTGGGCTTTTGAGTGCTGGGCTGCGAACGGGGTCGCGCGCGAGTTAGGCTTTCCGTTTAATAATACTACATGTGTTCGCGACGTGTTCCATCGTATCTGTAGGTCGGTAGGCCTACTTATTTTTAGAATTTCTATCTGTCCTACTTCGAAAGTGAAAGCAAGTACTCCCTACTAGTAAGTACACCTCTATTTGTTGGGCTCCCTACACCGAAATCCTGGCAATAGGCTGAATTCAAACGGAACATGGCGAAATTCATACAAACATAGCCTAAATTTAGAGATATTTTACATCTATAGGCGAGTTTGTACGTATATAGGACGAATTCGTAATATATTTCAATTCGGCTAGGGGAAAATATAAATTAAACATTAAACACGCAATTCTACATGTCGAAATGGCGGTAGAACGCCGTGTAGTCGTCGTCGCCGTCCTCGCCGTCGTCCTTGGGCGGCGTGGCCGACGCCTGTTGGCTGCTGCTCTGGCCGGGGTGTCCCCAACGGCTAGAACCCTGGCAAGGGTCACCGCGGCGTGGCGGCGACGGCGACGGCCGATACCATTCGCCGTCGCTGATGTCCTCCAGCTTGATGACTGGGGCGGTGCGTGGCAGCTTCCTCCAACAGTCATTGTTGCTGCTCCGCTTCCTCCCTCTCCAACTCTTGCCTGGACCAGGCGAGAGCCGCGTCCATGGGCAGGGGGTGTTGTCGGCGGGGATGAGGTCGTTCAGCAACCTCGCAATCGCCTCACGGATCGCGGCCTCCTCGGCGGATGCGGCCTCCCTCTTTGTCGTGCGATTCCCCCACATGATTGAGACGGGGCACGTCCCTCGCGGATGACGATGGCGACGGCACTGCGTCCTCGGTTGCTCGGCCTTCACGGGGCGCAGGCCGCTCCTCGGCGTCGCAGGAGGAGCCAATCTAGACGACCTCGTCGCCGATCGAGACGCTGAGCCCGATGACGACGACGAGGGAGCCATACGTCGTGGCATCCAGGAGCTCCCGTGTCGTCGCGACACGGAGAGCACCAGCCTCGGCGACGGCATTTGCGGCACGGGGTAGTTGCCGCCCTCGAGGTGCGTGAGGATGACCTCCAGCGTGCGGCCCGGCGCGCTCCACCAACGACGGCGTCCTGCGGCGTTGTTGCGCGCGAGAGGGGGAGGAGGGCCATCTGTAAGGGTATTTTACTCTTATCCATTATTTTGGTAACAATGCCACCGTGCTAGGGTATTTGGCCTAATACATGTCTATAAGGTTAATCTCAGGTATTAGCCAAAGAGGCATAAATGGTGTATCAATGGAACAAGAAGGCTAAAGGAGACCCCCCACTTCGACAACAAACAAGAAGGGCTCTTCAGCACCTAGCCGGCCAGGGGCCCGGTCAGACCGGCCCTGGCACTGGCCAGCCCAGCGCAGACCGGCCCCTGGGTTGATGACAGTCGGAGGATGTACTGTAAGTAACAGAGACCTCCCGGCCCGGTGGACGGTCCGGTTTGGACCGGACCAATCCGGTCAGGAGCCCGGTCGGACCGGGCTATGGAGCCCGGTCGGACCGGGCTATGGGCCGGGCGCCCCAGCGCCAACCGGATCTTTCGCTGATGACATCCGGGAGCATTACTGCAAGACAAAGCCCTGCCCCGGTCAAGATCCGGTCCCAGCTCAGGATTGGACCGGCTGGCCCGGTCCCTGGCCCGGTCTGACCGGACTCTGTGCTGGCCGGCCCGGTCCCAGGCCCGGTTGACCGGGTTCCTCGAGGAAGTTGCTGAGGTGGCAAGTCATCAACGACCATATTTCAAGTGACACTATATATACCTCTTCTCCTACCTCTGAAGGGGTAGGCACTACACTACAAGTTGTTCTTGAGCTCTCTCTCACATACTCCATTGTTAGAAACACCAAAAGCCTCAGATCTACCTCCTCCTCCACCCAAACTCAAATCCCTCCGGGGAAAAGATAGAGGAGGCCCCGATCTACTGTTCTACCAAGCCAAATCTCATTCCCCTTGTATTCATCAAGAAACTTGCGCTCTAGGGTTCCTTGGAATCCCTAGGTGGGCAAGAGAGGTCCGGAAGCATCCGGGCTGTGGATTTGCTCGTGACAAGATTGTGAAGGTTTGGAGGCTACCTCAAAGTCTACCACAAGTGAGTGAGCTATTCCTTCGTGGTATAGGCTACGGAGAATAGGGTGAGCCTTCGTGGCGTTGGGGAATCCTTCGTGGGACCTCCACCCCTCCAAACGTGACGTACCTTCTTGCAAAGGAAGGGAACACGAGAATACACCCTCGTCTCCGCGTGCTATCGGTTATCTCTAACCGAACTCCTTACTTGTGATATAACTGCCTGTGAGAGTCTTCGTGCTCGACAAGGATGGCAATTTTATCCATGGATCCGGGTAACCACTGATATTCGGCCCAGCGGGCATGGGTATGGAGGGAAGATTATGTCCATGGATTTCATGGGACGGATATCCGTTAAGTCATGGGGTGGGCATGGGTAGAGGTTTTGCTCCATGGATATCCAACAGATATCCATCTAGCATGTGGGACCTACATGTTAGTGAGACATGAGATTTTTCCTAGGCCTAGATGCCCCTCTCTTGAGGGTAAAATCACCAAAGACCCACTAAGTCTAACATGTAACCCCCGATTATCACTTATTTCATGGCATCCCCTCTCACTCCCTCACACGCTGCCAGGGCGGGCTTGGCCAGCGACCCTCCCTACCACCTCTCCGGTAGACCGGCTCTCCTTCGCTTAGAATACGCGCAGGTGGGTTGTGGGCTTGATCTCATCCCGTCGTCCTTCCTCCCCATCCTATTCATTGCCCACATAATTATTGTTTAAATGCTATAGAAAATACTATGAAAATCTGCCAAAATGTTACTGTTATGCTCAAATACTATTACGTTAATGTACATAGTGTGTACACACATGGATATCCGGATATCCGACGGATTTGGATTTGGAGCGACATCTAGACCCATGGATACTTTTGTGGGCAGGGCAGAGCAAGGTTGATGGATTTGGGCATGGATCTGGTTTCCATATATCTTTCCAAACCCGCTCCATTGCCAAGTTACTTGTATCCTCATATAGGTTATCTCACCTAGTTTGCATTAGGCTCACATTTGTATTCCGCAAAGCCTTATATTGCAAAGAGAGAATTAAAATCTGTAGAAACCTATTCACCCCCCTCTAGGTTTACCATCTCTGAACTTTCAATTGGTATCAGAGCCTGGACTCTTTTTAAGGGCCTCACAGCCTTAAGAGTGAGATGGATAAACTATTCGAGGGTCTGGATGAAGATTTTACCCTTTCAGTTAAGGAGATGAAATCCAGATTCTCGGCATATGATGCTGAGAAAAAGTTAAAGGAGGATGAAGTCCAAAGCCAAATGGCACAAATGACTGTCATGCTTAAGAACCTAACTAGTGGAACCTCTAGTGGGACTTCGGTTCCTCTAGAAGGTTTCCATCAAGTCAACCATGACTATCCCAAAAACACTTCACCCATGCCTCATTAGTTAATAGTAAAACTCACCTAGCTAGGACCCCTCACAGCGATTTGAAGTTTGGAGCCGTCCGATATACTCACCCAACGGTTCAGGTCATCTTAACCCGTCGCTAGCGAAGCGCTTATACTAATCGTCAAAAGTGTGAGGGCTGCTACTCTACAGAACTACCTGCGCGGTTTCTCCTTCGTCGGGCCTCGTACTGAATTCCGTAATTCTTCGACGGCCCAGGCCCAGTTCCGCTTTCTCTCCTCCGTGGGCAGATTACACTTTGTCCATGCGTGCGGCTGCCCTCCTCATGGCCACAGAACTGCAAACCCTAGCGGTGGCCTGGTTCATTCAACAGTCGACACCACGATGAAACCCCTTGTCCGTCCTCGCTCGTCCAGCACTATCCGTTTCTACCTCTGACGTCGGCCAGGTCCCCGCAGAAGTTAATCACCAGCCACAGAGACCAGCATGGTTTCACTGCTCCGCGGCGACGACCGCATCCCACGGCCGCCAGCGAGCATATTGTCTGTCTGGCTCAACACCCAGGTGAATCATTTGTCAGCAAATTTATCGTTTTCATCTTAGATCTGTATCTCACCGAAACTCTGTATTCTCCTCAGATTTCTGTTGCAAGTTTTTCCATGTGTTGTGACAGCGTGCCCATCTGGAGGGCCGCCAGGCGATGACCACAATGCAATACCCTCATGTATAGCTTGTGCCTACAAGAGATCATTTTCTCACTTCAGCATCAGAGTGAGGAGCATCTCGAGACCCCCAATAAATTTTTACAAGTTATGGCAATTAAAAAGAATATAACAGCATGGACCTAGCAAGTGAATGGGAATATGGGATTAACAATTAGGATTGGCCGAGCTCCCCCCGTGCCGCACCCCAGGCGGCACCGGGGGCAAAAATCCCGCACCACCCCCCGTCCTCCTCCTCGGCCACCCTCCGCCGCCGCTGCTGCCGGCCTTTGCGCCGCGGTGGCGGCGGCCCCCCGCTACCAAATGGTGCCGGGGGTGGCTCCCTCTCTTCGTGGCATCGCGGGCGGCCGCCGGATCTGGCTGGGGCGGAGATGGTGGCTCGCCGGCGCTAGGACGCCGGAGCGGCGGCTCCGGGACCGTGGGGTGGTGGATCCGGGGCAGGTGAGCCCCGATCTGATGGCGAGGCGGGCCGTGGCGGCAGCCTGACGGATCTGGCGGCACTCGGGCCGTGTGGGCGACAGGGCAGCGACGCGCGCGGTTCCCGGCCGGCGTGCGGTGCGGGGATGGCAGGGGTTTTGGTGTGCGGTGCTGTGATGGCCGAGGCGCGCGGCGTGCTGTCCTGGTGGTGCAGCGGGGCGGGGTGTGGCAGCGCGCGCACAGGTCCAAGTGCGTGGCTGCGGGGGTGGTCTGCGGGGCGGCGGCCCGGTTTGTGCCATGGGTGGCTTGGCGGCCGTTGTGGCTGCGTGGGCGGCATGGCGGCTGGACCGGGAAGCTCGTGCTGCTGCGGCCGACGGCTCGGCCTTGGACCCCTGTGTTGGCGTCCGTTGAAGCCCCCTCTCTATGGCGGTTGGCGACCCCCGCGGAGCTCTTCTCGGTGAGCTTGGTCGTCAGTAATGGTGCGACTCGGCTCTTCAACCCCGCGCGGTGCGGGTGGTGGTAGCGGAGCTCGCAAAGCTCCTTGGTCTGGTCTTGGTGGTGGTGGTGGCTTGTGTGCGGCGGTGGCGCCGCTTCTGCACATGAGGTGTGTCTTCGGAGTGCAGGCTGGCAGCGTTTTCGGTCTTCGTCTCGCTGTTCGGCTGCGTGAGGGTGTGGTGGCTCGTTTGCTCCGGGCGAAAGCCTGACCGCGCGGCGTCTGTGGATGTCGCTG
Organism: Lolium perenne; assembly: GCF_019359855.2. Lineage (NCBI taxonomy): Eukaryota > Viridiplantae > Streptophyta > Magnoliopsida > Poales > Poaceae > Lolium > Lolium perenne. The sequence continues at coordinate 69,380,634 of NC_067247.2, forward strand.
TCCTTATTGGGGGGCGGTCGTGGAGCTCTACGGCCTTCGCTGCCTCGGGTTCATGTCTTCGGGTGAAAGCCTAGATCCCGCGGGATCGGATGACAGCGTCGATTCTTCATCGTGCCCCCTCTTGAGGGCGTCGTCTTGAAGTTGGTGATCCCCTTCGCGCCCTCCGGTGGCCTCGGCACACATGTCATCTTGGTTGGCAGGTGGTCAACTGGAGATGCGGGTGTTCCGGGTGGAGGCTTGAGAGGCAACGACGATGGTGGTGGCCAAGGTTTGCTTGTGGCAAGTTCATGTTAGTCGGCTCCGTTCCGGCGTGTTCGAATGTCTTCGTGGTGGTCTTTTCTTGCTGTGAAGTCGAAGCCACCCTCGGGCGGTGTACGATGACCTGTGAGGGGCGACCCGATGAAGGTCCTATTCGGTGCTTGTCTTGCGCATCTCCTCTCCGAGGCTCGTCTTCAGAAGCGGAGCTGCCGGTCTCTTCCCGAAGAGCCATCTGTTTGGCATAGGCCGGCTTGAGCTTCTTAGCTTTTGTGGGTAGCCAGGGTGTGGCTGGGTGTGCCTTGTGGCAGTGTGTGTGGTTGTGGGTGTGCTCTGGCACAGTTGTTGTTGTTGATTTTTGCCTGATTTTCTCCTAAAAACCGGGCACCTTCTGCTTAATTAATGGATGAGGCAAAACTTTTGCCTCCATTTAAAAAAATTTAGTATTTTATACTTTTTCTGAAGCTGATGCAAAATTGATACTGGAAATCCGTTTAAGAGATGGTGTTGATGAATTAATATCATAGCATTTTCATGATATAGGTTTATAATCTATTATTTGGTGAAACCGGCCTATAAGCTATGTGTGGAAATTGAGAAGAGGTAGCGTTGGGAAGATTCTGGCAGTAGTACAATGATTGTAGGAAATCTAAATTCTTCTGAGGATAATTCTAGAAGAGAGTCTGTCATTACCATGTCCAAATAAGATTAAGATGTTTATGTGGCGTATTGCTCATAATTTCCTAGAGTTGCGGAATAATTTGGGAAGAAGAGGTGTTAAGGGAGTTGTTGGAGGAGGTGCGGGTGCTGGTTCTCGCAACCTGGTAGTATTGGTGGAATAATAGAAACAAGATGCTGGAAGGAGAATTTATGGAGTTGTTTTGCAAGAAAATGAAACAGATTCATATTGCAGTGGAAAGATGGATACCACCTAAGGATGGTTTCCTGCTGATCGATAAATACTGATGCAGCTTATGCCCATGGAGAAAATGAAGATGGGTGGGGTATAATCGTTTGGGATCAAGCATCAATGGGGAATACTCATTACTGCATCTGAAGGTAGATCAGATGGTATATCAGATGCATATAATGCAGAGCTTTATGCAATAATAAATGCAATAGATTTGGCAGTGCATATTGGATCTATAAGGGCAATCTTTGAAACAAATTCACTTCTTGCTTTGGCACTAAATTTTCGAGACTCCGTCTTCTCCCTTGGCGGTACCTTTGGATGATTTGAAGCTTCAGTTAAGTATCTGGTTTTCTTATCTTATAGTAATATGTAAGCTGCGCATGAGGTTGCCAAGCTAGGTAAATTGTGTAATGCAGAGGAGTCTGTAATCTGGGTGAATGATGTACCGGCACATGTCCGAAGTTGTGGTGGGCGATTTGCCCCTGGTTTCATAATAAAGATTTAGGCTTTCTTAAAAAAAATCATAGGATTGTTAATAGATTGCCTCCTTGTTGGCTATTCTCACTTAGTGTTGTTTAGCTTTTTTGTTTTTAGAGTTGAACTCTTTGGATCTAACTGAATTGTACTACTTGGAAGTTATGCAATGGACATAGATCCATGTATATATACATCTGATCGTCGCCGTGCGGAACTCAGAGGTGAAAAGGTTTATATTTCCTCTGTTTCGTGAATCATAATTATGGCTGCCCATTTATCTACTCCCACCGCAAGTAGGTTGACCCAACTTAAATTCAGCAAAGAGTTTGCTTTTTCAATATATTCAGGCAAGGCCATAATTGAAAAGATACTCATGCTATATATTTACTTGTATATTTTGTTTAACCTTTTTGAGAAAGTGTGTTCTTTTCTTTTATTTGATTACAATATAGTGTATTATTGCTTGTATAACTATATGAAATCCATCAAATATGGTTTGTTTCTATGATTCCAGATCACCAGTAGCAATGTGTGATAATTATACCAACTCTACATGTTTTCAGGGTCATCCTACAAAAAGCTCTGATGAGCATTACTAATTAAGTACAATTTATCACAAATATGCTGCTTTGTATGGATTTCCGTGATTTTTTTTATGCTTGCCTGTGTTGTTGACAAAGTATGTTTAATTGAACACTATATGCACTATACCTTACATAGACATGCTGCTAGGCATATATATGTTTCTATTTCATATGGATTTCAGAAACAATGTTAATAGTTATACCGTTGGGTTCATGCTCCTTATGTATAAATATTGTACGATCTTATAGTTTACTTTATTGTTCAACACAGTTTACGTCAATCCTCTCACTATGAATTTTAACTTCAATTAATTTGCGCCAATTCTCTTTCTCTGTGATTTTTTGCAGGCATTCAACACAGTTTGGTGTATCTGAATGATTTACCACCAGTTAGCTGGAGGACTTAGTTTAGACTCATATTTTCTCATAGCGTTTGTTGCTTCATGTGTACCAAGTTACCAACGGATTCATTTCTCTCACTCCTGCATATTTTATTTTATCTTAAGGTTTCTTATTTTTTCTTTAGATGCTAGACTGAAATTTCTTTTTGCTACTACGATGATGTATGTTTATGATGCCATTTACTGACGATGCAATAGAAGGAGGGATCAACAACTGAATATTGTTATGCTAAAACACTTCTTGGTGCTGTGTGCTCCAATTAGATAGTTTTGTAAGAGATGCAAACTGTACTTGATTCATAATGACAATATCAACCTTAGCTTCTGCTAGGCATGTCCGCTTATTGTTTTAAGTTTGAGTTGTTTCCATTTATTTCCATCGAAGGCCTAAATACTTCTAAATTTCAGTTAGGCCTTCCCTTATGTTACATTTCAGATTTTGACTTCGTAATTCGGCTTTCCCTCTTAGACCATTATTTATTGAACTTTTTGTCCAATATATTATATCGTCTCTTCTAATTGCACTAAAACTACTTATGTGTGCTGATTTTTTTTTACATTCCATGTTAGCAGGTTGATCAGTTATTTTCTTGGTACTATTGAAATAGCAATGAGATTCATGGATAACGTTGAGCTTTGAGTGAACAAGCCTCAAGGTGTGTGCACATTTTGGAAATTTTATTAAGCCTGACTGTTCTGTCAGATCTTCTGAAGCATCTTCAAATTTTATTATTACCACTTTCAGGCAATTTTCCTTATTTCAGTTACGGATATGTAAGCTTCCACGAATAGCGAGTGAAGAGTTTACTCCGCATCATAGAAATTTTCATGTAGCATACTCACTTGTTTGAGTTTAGTTACATAAATCGATGTGCATGCCAGCTTTAGCAACTTAATCCATCATAATACTGATATGCATATTGTTTCTTTCAATTGGACAATAACGATTGCTGTTTATTTAACCATTTGAACAAGTTTTAGCATATTATCCCACAAAAGCTGAATCATCCCAAAGGAGTTGGCTAAATGTATTAATTCCATTTATCAGTGAAAGCTTAAGTATAATCCATGGTGATCTCCACACAAATTAATATTACTTCCAAACTTACAGCTACGATGCACCCACTAACAGATTCAGGGCGCGCACCCTTTGGGGTGGTACTCTATTTGATAAGATAGGTTCACCTTCTGTATGTTGGAAATGGCTCCTACGTCATGAAAGGGATTATACTTTTTTCAGTCATGTATGCCAAAGATCAAGTTTATAATATATGCAACTCTCTTCTTTTCTAAAAAATCGTATGTACGACTTTAGAAACTTCTTCCCACTTGGTAATTTGTAAGTGGTTATGCTTTAAATCTGAGCTTATCTTGGTGGTTTGTTTTCCCAAAATTATTTTACAGAATTATTCACAAAAATACAGAGTACAGTTTGTACTCCCCTCTTCATGTCTACTTTGGCTCATGTGAGATATACGGTGGGCTGCCACCACATAATTTCATTTCAAACTCATTAAAGTTCCAGTATTCAATAATTAACCAATATATTTTGAAATTCATGCAAATTTAACTCCATGTTTCATGTCTATATATTTATATAATTCTCTACAATTCTACCGTGAAAATGGACGGGCGCAGCAACGCGCGCTTTTCATGGTCTAGTATAAACCATAGTGGATTAGTGGGAGTGTTCCCCATTTTGATGGAACTCAATTTCCTTTTTGGAAATCTTCTATGTTTCTACTAGTGTCTCCGTCCATTCTGCAGTGAGATGCACAATCATCTGCCTCTATGTTCATGACGCCTTTGCCGGTCCCATATAAATTGGGCCGAGTCGACATGTGTTTGAGGAAGAGGTCGTCAGGTGAAAAAAAATAAGTGGAATGAATCTTCCTCCCTCGCACCCACTTGTAATCAACCCATCACTTAATATAATGTAGAAGATGCAAACGGTTCCAATTTCGGATCAAGAACAACTATTTCGTTAAAAAAAGGTTGGATACATGAGAAAGCCAAGACAATATTTCCTTATAATCACAGCATCTTCGGTTACAATGAATTACAGGGAGTGATTAGGGGAGATTTGACAGGATTGTGTCTCATCCGAATATGCCTTATAATGACAGCATATTCGGTTACATGAAAGGCAAGACAATATTTCCTAACCAATGAATTCGCCTTGTCACTTGATTGCATGTTGCAACATCTGCACATTATCCATCTGCCTAGCGTGCTGGTTTGGATGCTAGGCGAGCCATGAAGAAGGTGGTCCAATCAATCTCCATGCAGACGACGCCTGTAGCGATCAAGCTAGAAGACATGGTGTCCAGCTCTTGCATCGTCCCAGTTTGGAGATTGGCAACGTAGCCGTGGCGCTGTGCGAGCTTGATGAGCAGCTTCCCGTTGCCGCACCTCTGTCCCAGCCAGATGCATGGAGGCTGCTGCCCCAGGAATGGTTTCAGGTCGATCACCCCGGTGCGCGGCCAGTCTTGTCCACGGCGTGTCGCTGGTTGCGTCCAGATCTCCACCATCTGGAGGTCCGCGTCGTATAAGCAAAGCGACAAGAGCTTTCCATCGATGGTGGTAGCAAGGCGGCTTTGGCCACGCCGGGCGACGTTGAGATTGGTGGTACCGGCGCCATGGGGGCACGAGCTGATGGGGCTCCTGAGCTTGGTTGAGGAGACGCGGCCGGTGTCGGCGTCGACGTGAAGGATGTGGAAGGTGGAGGACGCACAAAAGAGCCAGTTCGCCCTTCCCTGGCACACGACGGCATCGCTGTGCATGAGGGAGCCCACCGCTTCCCTGCATCGGTGCAAGGTAGGCGCGTTCCAGCTCGGCTGGCCAGCCACGAAGGTGTGGAGGCCGTAGCCCCTCTCGTCGTGACCTTCGATCATTAGCACTTTGAAAGATTGCCGGCAGTCCGCACTTCTCAGAACGGCGTGGCCCCTCTCAAGAAAAAAAGAAAGAACGGCGTGGCCCTTGCAGTATGTATACCGTTTGAAAGGGGGTATCACGTCGCATGTGCCGGCGAGCAGACTGCACACGGCCAGCTGAACGCCATCGATCTTCTCGGCCCCGGGGCTCTGGTTGATGAGACTTAACAGGACGAGGCCGTCGTGCGACGCCAGCGGCCACACGTAGTCGGCGGGGAGGCTGCCGACGTCGGAGACGAAAGAGCTGAGCAAGCGGTCGCCGGCCGAGCTCGGAGTCGGACCCGGGAGGAAGGAGGCCTCGTCTCCGCGGTTCAACTTCTTGGGGGCGAATGTGCCAAGGAGGGAGTACGCGGTGTCCGGCCAGCGGCGGCGGAGGAAGGAGCGGTCGGCTACCAGGGCGTGCCACCGCCTGCAGGTGGCGGCGCAGCGGAGGAGCGCGGGCACTTCCGGCACGCGCGCGAGGATCTCCAGGATGGCGTTATCGGGGAGCGTTTCCGCGGCCATCGTCTCCTTCTTCTTTTCGTTTCTCTTGTCAACTGACGGTAGGTATCAGGTATGCATGCCCTTGCTTGCTTATATAGACTCGCGCACAAACACGTACCAACACGAATCCGAGCCTAACTTGACTAACTTACCTAGTCAAACACGTACCAAGTACCAACACGAGTCCGACCCTAACTTGGCATGGCGCAGGGCACGGGAACAGGCGCCTCTCCGCCAGAACGCGCCATGTACGTACATAGCTCCTCCAACCGCGGTGAGTACGAGTCAAACCTCTGCAAGCCCTGATGTTTGGATAAGGTATACCTCTATGGCGACTGGCGTGATGCCGATTCTAGAACCTTCTTTGCCTCCTTCCCCCTCCGATCCCGTCTCTCTCTCCTCCTCCCCCATGCCTCCTTCCTTCACCAGTGACCCTCTCCTCTCCTTCGCATCCTCAGTTTTTCCCCTGCCCCGTCCCACTCTCTCCCCATGTGCTTCCTCTCCAATTCCATCTCATAATCCTGAGCGACCTAAGGAACCCAAGCCATCCGACCAGAGCAAGCAAGATTCAGTTGTTTTCCAACCAATCTCTAGGCAACCAACCGAATTTCCCCTCCGGCTATGGCCTCATCCCGTGTTCCAAAGATTTTCGTCAGTAAGGGCACTCAATCAGCTTTGTTGCTGGGAGGGTTCCAACATCTATAGGCCTCGATCTGAGCTCCCTCAGGACGAGCAAGTGGTGGAGGGAGATCTTTGGGAGAGAACAAGAACGCCCATGGCTGGGCACCAGCGTTCCTTCCATTGTCGCCATGGTGGGGGAAGCCGACCTCCTGACTCTGCTTTAGATTCCTGCCAAACGCCTGCAAGAAGAGGAGGTTATGAAGTCTTTACCAATGGGAAGCAGCAACATGGTTCTACTACAGGAGATCGTCACATGATACAGCAAGCAGTTCGATGGGGAAGCGGCGTCAGCCTGCAAGGTGCCATGAAGATGATCGGATGGAATTGTCAAGGTAAGGGCAAGAATCTTCATAGTTCTAGTAAAATGGGGTACCTTGCCAATTTGATGTCGTCAACAAGAGCACAGCTAATTTTTGTGTCTGAAACTAGATCTTCTAAATGCACCTCAGTACAGCTTAATAATCACTTTAACATTGCTGATAGTTATGTTGTACCTTCTAATGGCCTTTCGGGTGGTCTTTGGCTTCTGTGGACCGATGAAGTTCAAGTTGATGTCAAGTTCTCTAATCATCATGTTATTTTAGCCATGGTTATAAATATAGCTACTAGAATTGAGTTTGCGCTGGTTTGTATTTATGGAGATCCTCATCATCGCCAGACTAGGGTTAGGAATGGGAGGCCTCCCAAAAGTCGGGGCAGCGTATGGCCAACCTGCTGGTCAGACCCTCGGCGTAGCGTTGCCGTCGGCGTAGCAAGGTCTACGATGGTAGCTCTCGGTATATCTTTGGTCCTAGGCGTAGACAGGGCTACGCCGACGGCCACCCTCGGCGTAGGCCATTTTTCAAATTTGACTAATTTTGTAAAAATCATAACTAATTCATAGATGTCAGAAAAATGCGTATAAGGTATCAAAATATTCAGAAAAATATCCTCTATCCGTTTATATCAAAATCATGCATATTTGAATCATGTACATTACCATGTTAACATAGTAACAATTCAAACACTTTCTTATATGTCCTCGGGTTCCATTTTGGCCAGATGGCAATTTAAATGAAGTCAGAAAATCCCGCAGAGCCGCATGGCATCATTTTATGTGTCCTAGTAACCACTCCAAAGACGAAATTGGGATACGGCAATTATTTTGGAAAATCCTTCACGAACAGGGCTATCAAGTCCGGAGTTCTATGACTTTTAGGGGAAATGAGTAGGAAACGGCTCGTGACACCGCATAGTTTGTCGAAACGAGGCCATATTTGGCACGTGCGTGGTCCCTGGGATGGGTAGCAAGGCCCCGGGAGCGGATTTCCAGTCCGACCCATGGACGATGGTTTTTTCATTTTCGGGGTGCCAAAACAGGTTTTTTTTTGTGAAGCAGCTACATGGGCGCATTTTAGTATTGCGCGAGGCCTCCGCTTAGTGGTAGGACACCGCCTTCGTACCACATATCACATGCCATATGCATGTGCGCGCTAGATATCTTGGAATCCATGTGGCTTCCTGCGGTGTCCCGCCGAATCCACTGGAAACTGACCGGATTTGAACTAGGGCTACACTTTCTGTCGCTCAATAAATTCCGGGAAAAATGTTTTTAGGTCTACGACACATCACTTTATGTGCTAAATGTTTTCCATTTAGCGCGATGGTGAACGGGTGCACCTGCGCGCCCGGTACGGCATATCGCATCTTCGTGGGGGCCCGTTTTGGCCGAATGGCACTTTAAACGAAGTCAGAAAATCCCGCGGAGCCGCATTGTGCATTTTATGTGTCCTAGTTGTAACATCCCAACTTTTCAATAAAGAAGAAAGAGAGAGTTCCAAAAACCCAAATTTGAGAACCAACAAAAACTTTTTGTCATCATATAGTGCTATGCATATAGACCACTTTGTTTATTTACTTAAGTGTGCAATTGGCCATGATATGTTCTTGTGTGATTACACTTACACCCAAACCCTAACTTTAATCTTTGGATCATCCAAATACAAGGAAAAAGAAATTATAAAAGAAATTATAAAATTCTTCTCAACACACACATATGGCTTATGCCATTTTTGCAAATTCTTAACTTAGACCACTTTGGCTTGCACCATTGGTTGTAAATGGTTACTAAACACTTTTAAACACTTTTGGGATCAAAGAAACTCAAATCAAATCAAAATCAAATTCAAATTCCAAGTTACATGCAATATGGTCACTTGTGACAATTTTAATCTGGTACCTACTTTGAGCCCTGTTATTTAGAGATTTCTCTTCTAGACTTTGCCAAATCTTTGCACCTCATCCAAGACAACACCAAGGTGAACAACTTTGCCCAAAACCATCACCCCAAATTCTTTCCCTATTTCAAATGGTGATCAACCAAAGTTGAGACTTTGTTGCATATGGAAGATCATATGCATTTTGTGATTTTGCAAACAAACTCCATTTTGACCACCACCACCACCATTCTATTGCAAATCATTTATGATTCAAATCCACCAAATTTCATCCAAAAATTCCAAAGTTGACCTCTTGCGGCCAATTCATCAAACAGGTTGTGTGCAATCATCTGCCAACTCCATACCTTGCAATATCCAGTGGACCAAGGCCTCAACCATCGACCCTATGTCATCACCAGACCCTCCTTGCATCCAGAAGACAAAGCCATGCAGTGGAGAGGCACTGGAGCGACGTTGTTGGCCAGGACAATGCCATGCCGTGGCATGACACCACCTCACCATGCCATCCCTCTCTCCTTGCGGCGGAGGAAGGAGCGGTCGGCCACCAGGGCGTGCTGTAAGATCAGGTAGATTTGAGACTACTCGGATGATCGAGTTTGGTTTATTTCATATGTATATATAGGAGGATTACATGAGGTATTGGAACCGGACTCTATGTCCAACACAACGTGTTGCACACGTTGTTTAATACCCTCCCTTAATCACAACTCACTAAGTTGAGATTATGTCTAAACTCTAAGAAATTTCTAACAGGGAGTGGCTTTGTGAAGCCATCTGCAACCTGATCCTTAGAAGGAACAAATCTAACTTCTAGTTGCTTTTTCAACACTCGTTCTCGAACAAAGTGAAAATCTATCTCAATGTGCTTGGCTCTGGCGTGAAACACTGGATTTGCTGACAAGTATGTAGCACCAAGATTGTCACACCACAATACTGGTGTCGTGTCTGTCGAAGCTTCACTCCCAATTCCTTGAGAAGAGACTGTACCCATATCATTTCTGCAGTTGCATTGGCCACTGACTTGTACTCAGCTTCTATACTTGATCTAGAGACTGTATCATGTTTCTTTGCACTCCAAGAAATCAGATTACGGCCATAGAAAACTGCAAAACCTCCAGTAGAACGGCGGTCATCAACACAGCCGGCCCAGTCAGCATCAGACAAAGCACTAACAAGTGTGGATGAGGATCTCATAAAAGTAAGTCCAATGCGCAGAGTACTTTTAACATATCTTAGAATTCTCTTGGCAGCAGTCCAATGAACAGTAGTAGGTGCATGAAGATACTGACAGACCTTATTCACTGCATAAGAAATATCTGGCCTTGTAAGAGTTAAGTACTGCAGAGCACCAACCATACTCCTGTAACTTGTAATATCTTCAGGACCAAGCAAGCTACCTTCATGTGCGGTTATTTTCTCTGATGAAGATGAGGGTGTAGGACATCCAGTGCAGTCCTTCATACCAACCCGGGCTAAAATATCCTGAGCATACTTGGCTTGATTCAGGACTATACCATCATCAACTTTGTGTACTTCCATACCCAAGAAGTAATGAAGATCACCTAGGTCTTTTAATGCAAAATCCTTGCTTAAATCTCGAAGAAGAGCATCTGTTGCTTGCTGAGAAGAACTAGCCACAATGATATCATCAACATAGATAAGCATGAAAATAGTAACCCCAGACTTGCGGTATATAAACAAAGAAGTGTCAGACTTAGATGATTGAAAACCAAGTGACACCAACTTCGAACTCAACCTGGAGTACCAAGCACGTGGAGCTTGTTTCAGTCCATACAGTGCTTTGTCAAGTTTGCAGACATAGTTTGTTTTCCCCCTGTCTTCATAACCAGGTGGATGTCTCATATAGACTTCCTCTTCCAGAACACCATGAAGAAACACATTCTTGACATCAAGCTGTCGCAAAGTCCAACCCCGAGAGACTGAGATGGCTAGAACAAGTCTGACAGTTGCTATCTTGACCACTGGACTGAAAGTGTCCTCATAGTCAATGCCATAACGTTGTTTTAACCCTTTGGCCACTAGACGAGCTTTGTATCTATCAATAGAGCCATCAGCTTTATGCTTGATTTTGTATATCCACCTGCAGTCAACAACATTCTTTGCAGTATGAGAGGGAACCAAGTGCCATGTCTTGTTCTTTATTAAGGCAGAATACTCCTCATCCATGGCATGATGCCAATTTGGGTCACTGAGAGCTTGCTGCAAGGTACGTGGCTCATCAGTAACAGTGGACATGCCCCAGCGAACGGTACCATCATGATATTGTTTGGGACGTTTGATGCCTCAAGACGCCCGTGTAACAGGACGATGAGCTGCAGGCTGAGGCACAGGAGAGGCCGGAGCAGAGGATCCGGAGGAGCCGGCGGATCCTGTCGCAGCAGAGGAGGCAGCAGAGCTGGCCCCGCCACTGGCCACAGGCGATCCAGGGACCCCCTATGTGTCCGAAGACGCGGCGGGCGTGGAGCCACGTGCACGCCCAGGCGCAGAGGATCCCGCGGCACGGCCAGACAGGTGGGCAGGCGAGGCAGGGCGCGCGGACGCCGACGCGGCGGGAGATCCCGAGGCGTGGGCGGGAGTGTCGGGCGCCTGATCGAATGGAGGCGGGGATCCCGAGGAAGATTCGGTCAGAAAATCGTCTTCGGGATTGCTGCCGCTATCGTTTTGTGAGGAGGTTTCAGGGGAGGCTGGTGGACTATTTGGAGCACCATTTTGCCTCAAATTTTCTGCAGCATGTCGTGACAGATCCTGCACAACAAGAGGAGCACTAGGGGAATGATACGTCTCCGACGTATCGATAATTTCTTATGTTCCATGCCACATTATTGATGATATCTACATGTTTTATACATACTTTATGTCATTATTATGCGTTTTCCGGAACTAACCTATTGACGAGATGCCGAAGGGCCAGTTGCTGTTTTCTGCTGTTTTTGGTTTCAGAAATCCTAGTAAGGAAATATTCTCGGAATCGGACGAAATCAACGCCCAGCATCTTAGAATCTCCGGAAGCATCCAGAACACCCGAGAGTCGCCAGAGTGGACCCACAGGGGGCCCACACATGGTGGCGGCGCGGCCAAGAAGCCAAGCGCGCCACCCTAGGGTGTGGTGGCCCCAGGCCCCCTCCGACTCTGCCCTTCCGCCTATTTAAAGCCTCCGTCGCGAAAACCCTACAACGATCGACGAAACCCGCAAAAACCTTCCAGAGCCGCCGCCATCGCGAAGCCAAGATCTGGGGGACAGGAGTCTCTGTTCCGGCACGCCGCCGGGACGGGGAAGTGCCCCCGGAAGGCTTCTCCATCGACACCACCGCCATCTTCATCAACGCTGTTGTCTCCCATGAGGAGGGAGTAGTTCTCCATCGAGGCTAAGGGCTGTACCGGTAGCTATGTGGTTCATCTCTCTCTATGTACTTCAATACAATAATCTCATGAGCTGCCTTACATGATTGAGATTCATATGATGATGCTTGTAATCTAGATGTCGTTATGCTAGTCAAGTGAATTTTACTTATGTGATCTCCGGAGACTCCTTGTCCCACGTGTGTAAAGGTGACAGTGTGTGCACCGTGTGGGTCTCTTAGGCTATATTTCAAAGAATACTTATTCACTGTTATGGATAGCATAGTGAAGTGCTTATTTATATCCCTTTATGATTGCAATATGTTTTGTATCACTATTCATCTGTGTGCTACTCTAGTGATGTTATTAAAGTACTCTATTCCTCCTTCATGATGTAATGGTGACAGTGTGTGCATCATGTAGTACTTGGCGTAGTTTATGATTATGATCTCTTGTAGATTATGAAGTTAACTATTACTATGATGGTATTAATGTGATCTATTCCTCCTCTCATAGTATGAAGGTGACAGTGTGCATGCTATGTTAGTACTTGGTATAGTTGTGTTGATCTATCATGCACTCTAAGGTTATTTAAACATGAATATCGAATATTGTGGAGCTTGTTAACTCCGGCATTGAGGTGCTCTTGTAGCCCTACGCAATTGGTGTTCATCATCCAACAATAGAGTGTAGAGTGGTTTTATTATGTGATCAATGTTGAGAGTGTCCACTAGTGAAAGTACGATCCCTAGGCCTTGTTCCTAAATACTGCTATCGCTGCTTGTTTACTGTTTTACTGCGTTACTACTGCTGCGTTACTACTGCTTGTTTACTGTCCTGGGCAAAGCACTTTTCTGGTGCCGTTGCTACTGCTTATTTACACCACCTGTATTTCACTATCTCTTCGCCGAACTAGTGCACCTATTAGGTGTGTTGGGGACACAAGAGACTTCTTGCTTTGTGGTTGCAGGGTTGCATGAGAGGGATATCTTTGACCTCTTCCTCCCTGAGTTCGATAAACCTTGGGTGATCCACTTAAGGGAAAACTTGCTGCTGTTCTACAAACCTCTGCTCTTGGAGGCCCAACACTGTCTACAGGAAAAGGAGGGGGCGTAGACATCAAGCTATTTTCTGGCGCCGTTGCCGGGGAGGAAAGGTAAAAGGCACTCATACTTCGGTTCCAGGTAAGATGCTTTTCTGGCGCCATTGTGTTTGTGCTCGAAGCTATTTCCTTTAGATCCTGCAATTGCATCTTTTTGTTTCTTGTTTACACTAGTAAGGCATAATGGAAAACAACAAAAATATGAGAGATCTTTATGAACTTTATCTTGAATTAGGACATGATGTGTTTGAAGAGAGAATTAAAAAACCCATGGAACTTTATATGCATGCTAATGGGAATGTTATTAATATGAATGCTTTGAACACTATTGTTGCTAATGCTATGGAAAATTCTAAGCTTGGGGAAGCTGGTTTTGATGAGCATGATCTTTTTAGTCCCCCGGGCATTGAGGAGAAAATTTACTTTGATGATACTTTGCCTCCTATTTATGATGATTATAATGATATTGGTCTTTTGTTACCACCTGTTATGGAGGATAAATTTGATTATGATTACAATATACCTCCTATATATGATAGCTACTTTGTTGAATTTGCTCCCGCTATTACTAATAAAATTGATTATGCTTATGTGGAGAGTAATAATTTTATGCATGAGACTCATGATAAGAATGCTGTATGTGATAGTTATATTGTTGAATTTGCTCATGATGCTACTGGACATTATTATGAGAGAGGAAAATATGGTTGTAGAAATTTTCATGTTACTAAAACACCTCTCTATGTGCTGAAATTTTTGAAGCTACACTTGTTTTATCTTTCTATGCTTGTTGCATTATGCTTCTTGAACTTGTTTATTTACAAGATTCCTTTTCATAGGAAGCATGTTAGACTTAAATGTGTTTTGAATTTGCCTCTGGATGCTCTCTTTCGCTTCAACTACTATTTCTTATGAGTGCATCATTAAAACTGCTGAGCCCATCTTGATGGCTATAAAGAAAGAACTTCTTGGGAGATAACCCATGTGTTTATTTTGCTACAGTACTTTGTTTTATATTTGTGTCTTGGAAGTTGTTTACTACTGTAGCAACCTCTCCTTATCTTAGTTTTGTGTTTTGTTGTGCCAAGTGAAGCCTCTAATCGAAGGTTGGCACTAGATTTGGATTTCTGCGCAGAAACAGATTTCTATCTGTCACGAATCTGGGCTGTTTTCTCTGTAGGTAACTCAGAAAAATATGCCAATTTACGTGCGTGTTCCTCAGATATGTACGCAACTTTCATTAGTTTTGAGTTTTCTGATTTGAGCAACGGAAGTATTTATTAAAAATTCGTCTTTACGGACTGTTCTGTTTTGACAGATTTTGCCTTTTATTTCGCATTGCTTCTTTCGCTGTGTTGGGTGGATTTCTTTGTTCCATTACCTTCCAGTAGCTTTGAGCAATGTCCAGAAGTGTTAAGAATGATTGTGTCACCTCTGAACATGTGAGTTTTTGATTATGTACTAACCCCTCTAATGAAGTTTATGAGAAGTTTGGTGTGAAGGAAGTTTTCAAGGGTCAAGAGAGGAGGATGATATACTATGATCAAGAAGAGTGAAAAGTCTAAGCTTGGGATGCCCCGGTGGTTCATCCCTGCATATTTCAAGAAGACTCAAGCATCTAAGCTTGGGGATGCCCAAGGCATCCCCTTCTTCATCGACAAAATTATCAGGTTCCTTCTCTTGAAACTATATTTTTATTCGGTCACATCTTATGTGCTTTACTTGGAGCGTCTGTTTGTTTTTATTTTTGGTTTTGTTTGAATAAATGCTTGTGTGGGAGAGAGACACGCTCCGCTGGTTCATATGAACACATGTGTTCTTAGCTTTTAATTTTCATGGCGAAGGTTGAAACTGCTTCGTTAATTGTTATATGGTTGGAATTGGAAAATGCTACATGTAGTAATTGGTAAAATGTCTTGGATAATGTGATACTTGGCAATTGTTGTGCTCATGTTTAAGCTCTTGCATCATATACTTTGCACCTATTAATGAAGAAATACATAGAGCTTGCTAAAATTTGGTTTGCATAATTGGTCTCTCTAAGGTCTAGATAATTTCTAGTATTGAGTTTGAACAACAAGGAAGACGGTGTAAAGTCTTATAATGTTTACAATATGTCTTTTATGTGAGTTTTGCTGCACCGGTTCATCCTTGTGTTTGTTTCAAATAACCTTGCTAGCCTAAACCTTGTATCGAGAGGGAATACTTCTCATGCATCCAAAATCTTTGAGC
This sequence comes from Lolium perenne, assembly GCF_019359855.2. Lineage (NCBI taxonomy): Eukaryota > Viridiplantae > Streptophyta > Magnoliopsida > Poales > Poaceae > Lolium > Lolium perenne. The sequence goes on from NC_067247.2 coordinate 69,396,274, forward strand.
CAACCACTATGCCATTTGTGTCCACCATACCTACCTACTACATGGTATTTCCTGCCATTCCAAGTAAATTGCTTCATGTGCTACCTTTAAACCTTCAAAATGCTTCTCAATTTGTGTTAATGTTTTATAGCTCATGAGGAAGTATGTGGTGTTTATCTTTCAACCTTGTCATTTACTCTTGACAGACTTTCATAATGGACTAGTGGCACATCCGCTTATCCAATAATTTTGCAAAAAGAGCTGGCAATGGGGTTCCCAGCTCCGATTAATCAAACTTCATTAATAATTCTCTTCACATGTTTTGCTCTGATTCATCAGTAAGCAACTTAATTTTGCAAATAGACACTCCTTCATTGTATGTGAATGTTGGAAGGCACCCGAGGATTCAGTTAGCCATGGCTTGTGTAAGCAAAAGGTTGGGAGGAGTGTCATCAATAATGAAACTAAAATACATGTGTAAACAAAAGAGAAGAGGGATGATCTACCTTGCTGGTAGAGATAACGTCCTTCATGGGAGCCGCTCTTGAAAGTCTGGTTGATAAGGTAGTTAGAGTACCCATTACCATTCGTTGACAACAACAGACACCTCTCAAAACTTTACTTTTATGCTCCCTATATGATTTTAAAACTTGAAAAGCTCTAGCACATGATTTATCCCTGCTTCCCTCTGCGAAGGGCCATTCTTTTACTTTTATGTTGAGTCAGTTCACCTATTTCTCTCTACCTCAAGAAGCAAACACTTGTGTGAACTGTGCATTGATTCCTACATACTTGCATATTGCACTTATTATATTACTTTGCATTGACAACTATCCATGAGATATACATGTTACAAGTTGAAAGCAACCGCTGAAACTTAATCTTCTTTTGTGTTGCTTCAATACCTTTACTTTGAGATTATTGCTTTATGAGTTAACTCTTATGCAAGACTTATTGATGCTTGTTGATGTCTACGCCCCCTCCTTTTCCTGTAGACAGTGTTGGGCCTCCAAGAGCAGAGGTTTGTAGAACAGCAGCAAGTTTTCCCTTAAGTGGATCACCCAAGGTTTATCGAACTCAGGGAGGAAGAGGTCAAAGATATCCCTCTCATGCAACCCTGCAACCACAAAGCAAGAAGTCTCTTGTGTCCCCAACACACCTAATAGGTGCACTAGTTCGGCGAAGAGATAGTGAAATACAGGTGGTATGAATAAATAGTAGCAGTAGCAACGGCACCAGAAAAGTGCTTTGCCCAGGACAGTAAACAAGCAGTAGTAACGCAAAGAAACAAGAAACAAGCAGCGATAGCGATAGCAGTATTTAGGAACAAGGCCTAGGGATCATACTTTCACTAGTGGACACTCTCAACATTGATCACATAACAGAATAGATAAATGCATACTCTACACTCTCTTGTTGGATGATGAACACATTGCGTAGGATTACACGAACCCTCAATGCCGGAGTTAACAAGCTCCACAATTCAATGTTCATATTTAAATAACCTTAGAGTGCACGAAAGATCAACACGACTAAACCAAGTACTAACATAGCATGCACACTGTCACCTTCACACTATGTAGGAGGAATAGATCACATCAATACCATCATAGCAATAGTTAACTTCATAATCTACAAGAGATCATAATCATAGCCTACGCCAAGTACTAACACGGATGCACACACTGTCACCATTACACCGTGCAGGAGGAATAAAACTACTTTAATAACATCACTAGAGTAGCATGCAGATAAATTGTGATACAAAACACATTGCAATCATAAAGAGATATAAATAAGCACTTCACTATGCTCTTCATAACAGTGAATAAGTATTCTGTGAAATATAGCCTAAGAGACCCACACGGTGCACACACTGTCACCTTTACACACGTGGGACAAGGAGTCTCCGGAGATCACATAAGTAAAATTCACTTGACTAGCATAACGACATCTAGATTACAAGCATCATCATATGAATCTCAATCATGTAAGGCAGCTCATGAGATTATTGTATTGAAGTACATAGGAGAGAGATGAACCACATAGCTACCGGTACAGCCCCGAGACTCGATGGAGAACTACTCCCTCATGGGAGACAGCAGCGGTGATGAAGATGGCGGTGGTGTCGATGGAGAAGCCTTCCGGGGGCACTTCCCCGTCCCGGCAGCGTGCCGGAACAGAGACTCCTGTCCCCCAGATCTTGGCTTCGCGATGGTGGCGGCTCTGGAAGGTTTTTGCGGGTTTCGTCGAGCGTGATAGGGTTTTCGCGACGGAGGCTTTAAATAGGCGGAAGGGCAGCCTCGGAGGGGGCCTGGGGCCACCACACCATAGGGCGGCGCGGCCCCCCCTCTGGCCGCACCGGGGTGGCGTGTGGGGCCCCCGGGGCTTCCCTCTGGCGGCTCTCGGGTGTTCTAGAAGGTTCCAGGAAAAATAGGGACCTGGGCGTTGATTTCGTCCAATTCCGAGAATATTTCCTTACTAGGATTTCTGAAACCAAAAACAGCAGAAAACAGGAACTGGCACTGCGGCATCTCGTCAATAGGTTAGTTCCAGAAAATGCATAAATATGACATAAAGTATGTATAAAACATGTAGATATCATCAATAATGTGGCATGGAACATAAGAAATTATCGATACGTCGGAGACGTATCAGCATCCCCAAGCTTAGTTCCTGCTCGTCCCGAGCAGGTAAACGATAACAAAGATAATTTCTGGAGTGACATGCCATCATAACCTTGATCATAATATTGTAAGCATATGTAATGAATGTAGCAATCAAAACAATGGTAAATGACATGAGTAAACAATTGAATCATAAAACAAAGACTTTTCATGAATAGTACTTTCAAGACAAGCATCAATAAGTCTTGCATAAGAGTTAACTCATAAAGCAATAATTCAAAGTAAAGGCATTGAAGCAACACAATGGAAGATTAAGTTTCAGCGGTTGCTTTCAACTCGTAACATCTATATCTCATGGATAGTTGTCAATGCAAAGCAATATAACAAGTGCAATATGCAAGTATGTAAGAATCAATGCACAGTTCACACAAGTGTTTGCTTCTTGAAGTGGAGAGAAATAGGTGAACTGACTCAACATAAAAGTAAAAGAAAGGCCCTTCGCAGAGGGAAGCAGGGATTAAATCATGTGCTAGAGCTTTTTAAGTTTTAAAATCATATAGAGAGCATAAAAGTAAAATTTTGAGAGGTGTTTGTTGTTGTCAACGAATGGTAGTGGGTACTCTAACTACCTTATCAACCAGACTTTCAAGAGCGGCTCCCATGAAGGACGTTATCTCTACCAGCAAGGTAGATCATCCCTCTTCTCTTTTGTTTACACATGTATTTTAGTTTCATTATTGATGACACTCCTCCCAACCTTTTGCTTACACAAGCCATGGCTAACCGAATCTCGGGTGCCTTCCAACATTCACATACCATGAAGGAGTGTCTATTTGCAAAATTAAGTTGCTTACTGATGAATCAGAGCAAAACATGTGAAGAGAATTATTAATGCAAGTTGTAATTAATTGGAGCTGGGAACCCCATTGCCAGCTCTTTTTGCAAAATTATTGGATAAGCGGATGAAGCCACTAGTCCATTGTGAAAGTCTGTCAAAAGTAAATGACAAGATCGAAAGATAAAACACCACATACTTCCTCATGAGCTATAAAACATTGACACAAATTAAGAAGCATTTTGAATTGTTTAAAGGTAGCACATGAAGCAATTTACTTGGAATGGCAGGAAATACCATGTAGTAGGTAGGTATGGTGGACACAAATGGCATAGTGGTTGGCTCAAGGATTTTGGATGCATGAGAAGTATTCCCTCTCGATACAAGGTTTAGGCTAGCAAGGTTATTTGAAACAAACACAAGGATGAACCGGTACAACAAAACTCACATAAAAGACATATTGTAAACATTATAAGACTTTACACCGTCTTCCTTGTTGTTCAAACTCAATACTAGAAATTATCTAGACCTTAGAGAGACCAATTATGCAAACCAAATTTTAGCAAGCTCTATGTATTTCTTCATTAATAGGTGCAAAGTATATGATGCAAGAGCTTAAACATGAGCACAACAATTTCCAAGTATCACATTATCCAAGACATTTTAGCAATTACTACATGTATCATTTTCAAATTCCAACCATATAACAATTTTACGAAGAAGAAACTTTCGCCATGAATACTAAAAGTAAAGCTAAGAACACATGTGTTCATATGCAACAGCGGAGCGTGTCTCTCTCCCACACAGGCATTTATTCAAACAAAACAAAAATGAAAACAAAAGCACACAAACGCTCCAAGTAAAGTACATAAGATGTGATGGAATAAAAATATAGTTTCAGGGGAGAAACCTGATAATGTTGTCGATAAAGAAGGGGATGCCTTGGGCATCCCCAAGCTTAGACGCTTGAGTCTTCTTGATATATGCAGGGGTGAACCACCGGGGCATCCCCAAGCTTAGAGCTTTAACTCTCCTTGATCATATTGCATCATACTCCTCCCTTGATCCTTGAAAACTTCCTCCACACCAAACTCGAAACAACTCATTAGAGGTTAGTGGACAATAAAAATTAACATGTTCAGAGGTGACACAATCATTCTTAACACTTCTGGACATTGCACAAAGCTACTGCAAGTCAATGGAACAAAGAAATCCATCTAACATAGCAAAACAGGCAATGCAAAATAAAAGGCAGAATCTGTCAAAACAGAACAGTTCGTAAAGACGAATTTTTAACAGGCACCAAACTTGCTCAGATGAGAAAACTTAAAACTAATGAAAGTTGCGTACATATCTGAGGATCACTCACGTAAATTGGCATAATTTTCTGAGTTACCTACAGAGAATTTTACCCAGATTCGTGACAGCAAAGAAAACTGTTTCTGCGCAGTAATCCAAATCTAGTATCTTACTTCTATTAGAGACTTTACTTGGCACAACAAAACACAAAACTAAGATAAGGAGAGGTTGCTACAGTAGTAACAACTTCCAAAACACAAATATAAAACAAAATTACTGTAGTAAAATAAACACATGGGTTATCTCCCAAGAAGTGCTTTCTTTATAGCCATTAAGATGGGCTCAGCAGTTTTAATGATGCACTCGCAAGAAATAGTAGTTGACGCAAAAGAGAGCATCAAAAAGCAAATTTAAAAAAAATTTAAGCCTAACATGCTTCCTATGCATAGGAATTTTGTAAATAAACAAGTTCAAGAAGCATAATGCAACAAGCATAGAAAGATAAAACAAGTGCAGCTTCAAGATTTTCAGCAAAAAGAGAGGTGTTTTAGTAACATGAAAATTTCTACAACCATATTTTCCTCTCTCATAATAATGTCCTGTAGCATCATGAGCAAACTCAACAATATAACTATCACATAAAGCATTCTTATCATGAGTCTCATGCATAAAATTATTACTACCCACATAAGCATAGTCAATTTTATTAGTTGTAGTGGGAGCAAATTCAACAAAGTAGCTATCATCAAATATAGGAGGCATATTGTAATCATAATCAAATTTATCCTCCATAACAGGTGGTAACAAAAGACTACTATCATTATAATCATCATAAATAGGAGGCAAAGTATCATCAAAGTAAATTTTCTCCTCCATGCTTGCGGGACTAAAAAGATCATGCTCATCAAAGCCAGCTTCCCCAAGCTTAGAATTTTCCATATCATTAGCAACAATGGTGTTCAAAGTATTCATGCTAACATGTTCCATGGGTTTTTTAATTTTCGGATCAAACCATCCATGTCTTAAATCAGGAAATAGAATAAGAAGCTCATTGTTGTCCATTATGCCAAACTAGTCTAAACAAGAAACAAAAAGATGCAATTGCAGGATCTAAAGGAAATAGCTTCGAGCACAAACACAATGGCGCGAAAGAAATCATTACACGGAACCGAAGTATGAGTGCCTTTTACCTTTCCTCCCCGACAACGGCGCCAGAAAATAGCTTGACGCGTAGTTGACGAGGGAGGAAAAGTGCTTAGTTGCCGGGCTTGCCAATGTGTGAGTGCCGTTTACCTTCCCTCCCCGGCAACGGCGCCAGAAAATAGCTTGATGTCTACGCCCCATCCTTTTCCTGTAGACAGTGTTGGGCCTCCAAGAGCAGAGGTTTGTAGAACAGCAGCAAGTTTTCCCTTAAGTGGATCACCCAAGGTTTATCGAACTCAGGGAGGAAGAGGTCAAAGATATCCCTCTCATGCAACCCTGCAACCACAAAGCAAGAAGTCTCTTGTGTCCCCAACACACCTAATAGGTGCACTAGTTCGGCGAAGAGATAGTGAAATACAGGTGGTATGAATAAATAGTAGCAGTAGCAACGGCACCAGAAAAGTGCTTTGCCGGGACAAGATAAACAAGCGTAGTAACGCAGCAGTAGTAACGATAAAACGGTAAAACAAGCAGCGATAGCGAAGATTTAGGAACAAGGCCTAGGGATCATACTTTCACTAGTGGACACTCTCAACATTGATCACATAACAGAATAGATAAATGCATACTCTACACTCTCTTGTTGGATGATGAACACATTGCGTAGGATTACACGAACCCTCAATGCCGGAGTTAACAAGCTCCACAATTCAATGTTCATATTTAAATAACCTTAGAGTGCACGAAAGATCAACACGACTAAACCAAGTACTAACATAGCATGCACACTGTCACCTTCACACTATGTAGGAGGAATAGATCACATCAATACCATCATAGCAATAGTTAACTTCATAATCTACAAGAGATCATAATCATAGCCTACGCCAAGTACTAACACGGATGCACACACTGTCACCATTACACCGTGCAGGAGGAATAAAACTACTTTAATAACATCACTAGAGTAGCATGCAGATAAATTGTGATACAAAACACATTGCAATCATAAAGAGATATAAATAAGCACTTCACTATGCTCTTCATAACAGTGAACAAGTATTCTGTGAAATATAGCCTAAGAGACCCACACGGTGCACACACTGTCACCTTTACACACGTGGGACAAGGAGTCTCCGGAGATCACATAAGTAAAATTCACTTGACTAGCATAACGACATCTAGATTACAAGCATCATCATATGAATCTCAATCATGTAAGGCAGCTCATGAGATTATTGTATTGAAGTACATAGGAGAGAGATGAACCACATAGCTACCGGTACAGCCCCGAGCCTCGATGGAGAACTACTCCCTCATGGGAGACAGCAGCGGTGATGAAGATGGCGGTGGTGTCGATGGAGAAGCCTTCCGAGGGCACTTCCCCATCCCGGCAGCGTGCCGGAACAGAGACTCCTGTCCCCCAGATCTTGGCTTCGCGATGGCGGCGGCTCTGGAAGGTTTTTGCGGGTTTCGTCGAGCGTGATAGGGTTTTCGCGACGGAGGCTTTAAATAGGCGGAAGGGCAGCCTCGGAGGGGGCCTGGGGCCACCACACCATAGGGCGGCGCGGCCCCCCCTCTGGCCGCGCCAGGGTGGCGTGTGGGGCCCCCAGGGCTTCCCTCTGGTGGCTCTCGGGTGTTCTGGAAGGTTCCGGAAAAAATAGGGACCTGGGCGTTGATTTCGTCCAATTCCGAGAATATTTCCTTACTAGGATTTCTGAAACCAAAAACAGCAGAAAACAGGAACTGGCACTGCGGCATCTCGTCAATAGGTTAGTTCCAGAAAATGCATAAATGTGACATAAAGTATGTATAAAACATGTAGATATCATCAATAATGTGGCATGGAACATAAGAAATTATCGATACGTCGGAGACGTATCACTTGTCTTGAAGTACTATTCATGAAAAGTCTTTGCTATATGATTCATTTGTTTACTCATGTCATTTACATTGTTTTGATCGCTGCATTCATTACATGTGCTTACAATAGTATGATCAAAGTTATGATGGCATGTCACTCCAGAAATTATCTTTGTTATCGTTTACCTGCTCGGGACGAGCAGGAACTAAGCTTGGGGATGCTGATACGTCTCCGACGTATCGATAATTTCTTATGTTCCATGCCACATTATTGATGATATCTACATGTTTTATACATACTTTATGTCATTATTATGTGTTTTTCGGAACTAACCTATTGACGAGATGCCGAAGGGCCCGTTGCTGTTTTCTGCTGTTTTTGGTTTCAGAAATCCTAGTAAGGAAATATTCTCGGAATCGGACGAAATCAACGCCCAGCATCTTAGAATCTCCGGAAGCATCCAGAACACCCGAGAGTCGCCAGAGTGGACCCACAGGGGGCCCACACATGGTGGCGGCGCGGCCAAGAAGCCAGGCGCGCCGCCCTAGGGTGTGGTGGCCCCAGGCCCCCTCCGACTCTGCCCTTCCGCCTATTTAAAGCCTCCATCGCGAAAACCCTACAACGATCGACGAAACCCGCAAAAACCTTCCAGAGCCGCCGCCATCGCGAAGCCAAGATCTGGGGGACAGGAGTCTCTGTTCCGGCACGCTGCCGGGACGGGGAAGTGCCCCCGGAAGGCTTCTCCATCGACACCACCGCCATCTTCATCAACGCTGTTGTCTCCCATGAGGAGGGAGTAGTTCTCCATCGAGGCTAAGGGCTGTACCGGTAGCTATGTGGTTCATCTCTCTCCTATGTACTTCAATACAATAATCTCATGAGCTGCCTTACATGATTGAGATTCATATGATGATGCTTGTAATCTAGATATCGTTATGCTAGTCAAGTGAATTTTACTTATGTGATCTCCGGAGACTCCTTGTCCCACGTGTGTAAAGGTGACAGTGTGTGAACCGTGTGGGTCTCTTAGGCTATATTTCACAGAATACTTATTCACTGTTATGGATAGCATAGTGAAGTGCTTATTTATATCCCTTTATGATTGCAATATGTTTTGTATCACTATTCATCTGTGTGCTACTCTAGTGATGTTATTAAAGTACTCTATTCCTCCTTCATGATGTAATGGTGACAGTGTGTGCATCATGTAGTACTTGGCGTAGTTTATGATTATGATCTCTTGTAGATTATGAAGTTAACTATTACTATGATGGTATTAATGTGATCTATTCCTCCTCTCATAGTATGAAGGTGACAGTGTGCATGCTATGTTAGTACTTGGTATAGTTGTGTTGATCTATCATGCACTCTAAGGTTATTTAAACATGAATATCGAATATTGTGGAGCTTGTTAACTCCGGCATTGAGGTGCTCTTGTAGCCCTACGCAATTGGTGTTCATCATCCAACAATAGAGTGTAGAGTGGTTTTATTATGTGATCAATGTTGAGAGTGTCCACTAGTGAAAGTACGATCCCTAGGCCTTGTTCCTAAATACTGCTATCGCATCTTGTTTACTGTTTTACTGCGTTACTACTGCTGCGTTACTACTGCTTGTTTACTGTCCTGGGCAAAGCACTTTTCTGGTGCCGTTGCTACTGCTTATTTACACCACCTGTATTTCACTATCTCTTCGCCGAACTAGTGCACCTATTAGGTGTGTTGGGGACACAAGAGACTTCTTGCTTTGTGGTTGCAGTGTTGCATGAGAGGGATATCTTTGACCTCTTCCTCCCTGAGTTCGATAAACCTTGGGTGATCCACTTAAGGGAAAACTTGCTGCTGTTCTACAAACCTCTGCTCTTGGAGGCCCAACACTGTCTACAGGAAAAGGAGGGGGGCGTAGACATCAGGGAACCATGAGTAGCAGTCAAATTAGTCACAAGTAAATCATCAATAGTAGCATCCCTAGAATCAGAATTTAAAAGAGATGAATCAAGGAGTAGAATTTCTTGTCTAAGACGGGCTCCTGCATTTGGATGAAGACTTTGGAACGGAAACACAGATTCATCAAAGACAACATCGCGAGATATGTAAACTCGTCCAGAGGAGACTTCTAGACACTTGACCCCTTGATGTTTTGGGCTATATCCCAAGAAAACACACTGAGTGGAGCGGAAAGCAAGCTTGCGTTTGTTGTAAGGGCGCAAGTTGGGCCAGCAAGCACATCCAAACACACGTAAGGACTTATAGTTGGGTTTAGTGCCTAGGAGACGATGAACTGGTGTTTCATTGTTGATAGTTTTGCTGGGAAGCATGTTTATGAGATATGTGGCAGTGAGGAAAGCTTCATCCCAAAATTTGAGAGGCATATGAGCAGTGGCAAGGAGAGCGAGGCCTACTTCAACAATATGCCTATGTTTTCTTTCTGCAGAGCCATTTTGCTGATGTGCATGAGGGCAAGAGACAAGGTGAGAGATGCCTTGTGTCTGAAAGAAGGAGTTTAATTTTTCATATTCACCCCCCCCGTCAGACTGAACTGTGAGGATTTTGCGGTCTAGTTTCCTTTCTACTAATTTCTGGAAGTTGACAAAAGCACCAAGAGCATCAGATTTTCGTTTGAGCAAGTATATCCAGGTAAATTTACTGTAATCATCAATAAAACTAATATAGTATTCATGACGACCAACAGAGGTGGGAGCAGGACCCCATACATCAGAGAAAACTAATTGTAGGGGTTCAGAGGAAACACTAGTGGACACTGGATATGGTAACTGATGACTGATGACCCACAAGTATAGGGGGTGTATCGTAGTATCTTCGATAAGTAAGAATGTCGATCCCAACGAGGAGCAGAAGGTGTTGACAAGCAGTTTCGATGAAGGATTCACTGTAAATGCTCACAGACAAGTATTCAGGGGGTTTTAATGTAACAGATGAATAAAGTACGAATAAGTAAAGTGCGAGAGTAACAATTGCAGCGAGTGGCCCAATCCTTTTTAGCACAAAGGACAAGCCGGTTTGTTTACTTATAATGACCAAACGTTCCTGAGGACACACGGGATTTTAGTCTAGTGCTTTCGCTACATACGGCTAATTAATCTTCATTGTTTTGATAAGTGTTGTGTGGGTGAACCTATGCTAATGTACCGCCCTTCCTAGGACTAATACAAACTTGTGATTATACCCCTTGCAAGCATCCGCAACTACAAGAAAGTAATTAAGAATAAATCTAACCACAGCCTTAAACTCTGAGATCCTGCTATCCCTCCTGCATCGATATACCAACGGGGGTTTAGGTTTCTGTCACTCCGGCAACCCCGCAATTAGCAAACGAATACAAGATGCATTCCCCTAGGCCCATGAAGGTGAATTGTCATGTAGTCGACGTTCACATGACACCACTAGAAGAATAACACCACACCTTAAATATCATAACATTGAATATTACTCAACCATGGTTCACTACTAACATTTAGACTTCACCCATGTCCTCAAGAACTAAACGAACTACTCACGAGACATCATATGGAACATGATCAGAGGTGATATGATGATGAATAACAATCTGAACATAAATCTTGGTTCAACGGTTTCACTCAATAGCATCAACAACAAGTAGAAATCAATACCGGGAGAGTTTCCCCTATCAAACAATCAAGATCAAACCCAAATTGCTACGGCGGTGACGATGTGCAGCGGTGGAGACGACGGTGATGATGGTGGAGATGATGGTGATGGTGATGGAGATGATGTCCAGCTCGATGGCGGTGACGATGGCGTCGATTTCCCCCTCCGGGAGGGAATTTCCCCGGCGGATCTCAGCCGCCGGAGAGCTCTTTTCTCTCTGGTGTTCTCTGCCCCGCAGCGGCGGCTGTAACTCTTCGCGAGGTACCCTCTGTGGCTTAGGTCTTTGGGACGAAGGATTTCGCGAAGAAAAGGAGGCGAGAGGGGCTGTGGGGCCCCCTCCTCACCAGGTGGCGCGGCCAGGCCATGGGCCGCGCCGGCCTATGGTCTGGGCCCACCTTGGGTCCCCTCGGCTCCCCCTTCTGACTTCCTTCGTCATCTGGGAAAATAGGATTTTTGGTATAATTTTCTTCCACAGTTGATCTTCGAAATATTGCGTTCTGACGGTGCTTTTTCCAGCAGAATCCTGGCTCCGGTGCTCGATCCTCCAATAATCATGAAACATGCAAAATAGATGAAATAACATAAGTATTATGTCCAAACATGAAATATATCAATGAATAACAGCAAATTATGATATAAAATAGTGATGCAAATTGGACGTATAAACCCCCCCCCCCCCCCCCCAAGCTTAGACTTCGCTTGTCCCCAAGCGAAACTGAACTCGGTAAACAGGACCACATGTTTATGGAGTGAAGAGTCGATAAATAAAATACGGGCAAGAAGCATCATATTCATTCACACAAATCATTCTAGTAAACAACTTCCTCATATAATTCAACTTGAAACAAGTATAAGGTAATCACAAATAAAGGTGCATAAGAAATCATAGTTGGTGATGGCAAACTTCGTTCTTGGTCAGAGAACAGTTAACAGGTTATACTTATCTATTGAGCAGCACTCTTATGTTAAAGCTTATGGTAAACTTGCATACTCAATCATAATGATCATTGATAACTTGCAAAGTGATGTCTACTTCCCCCTCCTTTTCCTTTAGACAGTGTTGGGCCTCCAAGAGCAGAGGTTTGTAGAACAGCAGCAAGTTTTCCCTTAAGTGGATCACCCAAGGTTTATCGAACTCAGGGAGGAAGAGGTCAAAGATATCCCTCTCATGCAACCCTGCAACCACAAAGCAAGAAGTCTCTTGTGTCCCCAACACACCTAATAGGTGCACTAGTTCGGCGAAGAGATAGTGAAATACAGGTGGTATGAATATATATGAGCAAGAGTAACGGTGCCGTAAAAATAGCTTGCTGGCGTGTAGTTGATGGTGGTAGTATTGCAGCGGTAGTAACACAAGAAAACGATAAACAAGCAGTAGTAACGCAGCAGTATTTAGGAACAAGGCCTAGGGATTAGACTTTCACTAGTGGACACTCTCAACATTGATCACATAACAGAATAGATAAATGCATACTCTACACTTTTGTTGGATGATGAACGCATTGCGTAGGATTACACGAACCCTCAATGCCGGAGTTAACAAGCTCCACAATTTGTTCATATTTAAGTAACCTTATAGTGTAAGATAGATCAAAAGACTAAACCAAGTACTAACATAGCATGCACACTGTCACCTTCATGCATATGTAGGAGGAATAGATCACATCAATATTATCATAGCAATAGTTAACTTCGCATTCTACAAGAGATCATGATCATATCATAAACCAAGTACTAACACGGTGCACACACTGTCACCTTTACACACGTGCAGGAGGAATAAAACTACTTTAATAACATTGCTAGAGTAGCACATAGATAAATTGTGATACAAACTCATATGAATCTCAATCATGTAAAGCAGCTCATGAGATTATTGTATTGAGGTACATGGGAGAGAGATGAACCACATAGCTACCGGTACAGCCCCGAGCCTCGATGGAGAACTACTCCCTCCTCATGGGAGCAGCAACGGTGATGATGATGGCGGTGTAGATGGCAGCGGTGTCGATGGAGAAGCCTTCCGGGGGCACTTCCCCGCTCCGGCAGGGTGCTGGAACAGAGACTCCTGTCCCCCAGATCTTGGCTTCGCGATGGCGGCGGCTCTGGAAGGTTTCTGTGGGTTTCGTCGAACGCCTCAGGGTTTTCGATCCAGGGGCTTTATATAGGCGAAGAGGCGGCGCAGGAGGGTCGAAGGGGTGCCCACACCATAGGGTGGCGCGGGCCCCCCCTGGCCGCGCCGCCATGTGGTTTGGTGGGCCTGTGCCCCCTCCCTGGTGGCTCTCGGGTGTTCTGGATGCTTCCGGTGAAAATAGGAACCTGGGCGTCGATTTCGTCCGATTCCGAGAATATTTCGTTACTAGGATTTCTGAAACCAAAAACAGCAGAAAACAGGAACTGGCACTTCGGCATCTTGTTAATAGGTTAGTTCCAGAAAATGCACGAATATGACATAAAGTGTGCATAAAACATGTAGATAACATCAATAATGTGGCATGGAACATAAGAAATTATCGATACGTCGGAGACGTATCAGCATCCCCAAGCTTAGTTCTGCTCGTCCCGAGCAGGTAAAACGATAACACAGATAATTTCTGGAGTGACATGCCATCATAACCTTGATCATACTATTTGTAAAGCATATGTAGTGAATGCAGCGATCAAAACAATGGTAATGACATGAGTAAACAATTGAATCATAAAGCAAAGACTTTACATGAATAGTACATCAAGACAAGCATCAATAAGTCTTGCATAAGAGTTAACTCATAAAGCAATAATTCAAAGTAAAGACATTGAAGCAACACAAAGGAAGATTAAGTTTCAGCGGTTGCTTTCAACTTATAACATGTATATCTCATGGATAGTTGTCAATGCAAAGCAATATAACAAGTGCAATATGCAAATATGTAGGAATCAATGCACAGTTCACACAAGTGTTTGCTTCTTGAGGTGGAGAGAAATAGGTGAACTGACTCAACAATGAAAGTAAAAGAATGGTCCTTCAAAGAGGAAAGCATCGATTGCTATATTTGTGCTAGAGCTTTGATTTTGAAAACATGAAACAATTTTGTCAACGGTAGTAATAAAGCATATGTATCATGTAAATTATATCTTACAAGTTGCAAGCCTCATGCATAGTATACTAATAGTGCCCGCACCTTGTCCTAATTAGCTTGGACTACCGGATCATCACAATGCACATGTTTTAACCAAGTGTCACAATGGGGTACCTCTATGCCGCCTGTACAAAGGTCTAAGGAGAAAGCTCGCATTGGATTTCTCGCTATTGATTATTCTCAACTTAGACATCCATACCGGGACAACATAGACAACAGATAGTGGACTCCTCTTTTATGCATAAGCATGTAACAACAATTAATAGTTTTCTCATTTGAGATTGAGAATATATGTCCAAAACTGAAACTTCCACCATGGATCATGGCTTTAGTTAGCGGCCCAATGTTCTTCTCTAACAATATGCATGCTTAACCATAAGGTGGTAGATCGCTCTTACTTCAGACAAGACGAACATGCATAGCAACTCACATGAAATTCAACAACGAATAGTTGATGGCGTCCCCAGTAAACATGGTTATCGCACAACAAGCAACTTAATAAGAGATAAAGTGCATAATTACATATTCAATACCACAATAGTTTTTAAGCTATTTGTCCCATGAGCTATATATTGTAAGGCGAATGATGGAATTTTAAAGGTAGCACTCAAGCAATTTACTTTGGAATGGCGGAGAAATACCATGTAGTAGGTAGGTATGGTGGACACAAATGGCATAGTGGTTGGCTCAAGTATTTTGGATGCATGAGAAGTATTCCCTCTCGATACAAGGTTTAGGCTAGCAAGGCTTATTTGAAACAAACACAAGGATGAACTGGTGCAGCAAAACTCACATAAAAGACATATTATAAACATTATAAGACTCTACACCGTCTTCCTTGTTGTTCAAACTCAATACTAGAAATTATCTAGACCTTAGAGAGACCAAATATGCAAACCAAATTTTAGCATGCTCTATGTATTTCTTCATTAGTAGGTGCAAAGTATATGATGCAAGAGCTTAAACATGAGCACAACAATTGCCAAGTATCACATTACCCAAGACATTATAGCAATTACTACATGTATCATTTTCCAATTCCAACCATATAACAATTTAACGAAGAAGAAACTTCGCCATGAATACTATGGGTAAAGCCTAAGGACATATTTGTCCATATGCTACAGCGGAGCGTGTCTCTCTCCCACACAAGCATGATGTAATCCAATTTATTCAAACACAAACAAAAATAAAAAACATACAGACGCTCCAAGTAAAGTGCATAAGATGTGACGGAATAAAAATATAGTTTCAGGGGAGGAACCTGATAATGTTGTCGATGAAGAAGGGGATGCCTTGGGCATCCCCAAGCTTAGACGCTTGAGTCTTCTTGATATATGCAGGGGTGAACCACCGGGGCATCCCCAAGCTTAGACTTTTCACTATTCTTGATCATAGTATATCATCCTCCTCTCTTGACCCTTGAAAACTTCCTCCACACCAAACTCGAAACAACTCATTAGAGGGTTAGTGCACAATAAAAATTAACATGTTCAGAGGTGACACAATCATTCTTAACACTTCTGGACATTGCATAAAGCTACTGGACATTAATGGATCAAAGAAATGCATCCAACATAGCAAAAGAGGCAATGCAAAATAAAAGGCAGAATCTGTCAAAACAGAACAGTTCTTATTGACGAATTTTAAAATGGCACCAGACTTGCTCAAATGAAAATGCTCAAATTGAATGAAAGTTGCGTACATATCTGAGGATCACTCACGTAAATTGGCATAATTTTCTGAGTTACCTACAGAGAATTAGGCCCAGATGCGTGACAGCAAGAAAACAGTTTCTTTGCAGTAATCCAAATCTAGTATTGACTTTACTATCAAAGACTTTACTTGGCACAACAAAACACAAAACTAAGATAAGGAGAGGTTGCTACAGTAGTAAACAACTTCCAAGACACAAATATAAAATAAAATACTGTAGCAAAATAACACATGGGTTATCTCCCAAGAAGTTCTTTCTTTATAGCCATTAAGATGGGCTCAGCAGTTTTAATGATGCACTTGCAAGAAATAGTATTTGAAGCAAAAGAGAGCATCAAGAAGCAAATCCAAAACATATTTAAGTCTAACATGCTTCCTATGCATAGGAATCTTGTAAATAAACAAGTTCATGAAGAGCAAAGTAACAAGCATAGGAAGATAAAACAAGTGTAGTTTCAAAAATTTCAGCACATAGAGAGGTATTTTAATAACATGAAAATTTCTACAACCATATTTTCCTCTCTCATAATAACTTTCAGTAGCAACATGAGCAAACTCAACAATATAACTATCACATAAAGCATTCTTATCATGAGTCTCATGCATAAAATTATTACTCTCCACATAAGCATAATCAATTTTATTAGTTGCAGTGGGAGCAAATTCACCAAAGTAGCTATCATTATTATTCTCATCAAGTGTTGGAGGCATAGTATAATCACAACAAAATTTACTCTCCATAGTAGGTGGAACCAAAAGACCAATATCATTATAATCATCATAAATAGGAGGCAAAGTATCATCAAAGTAAATTTTCTCCTCAATGCTTGGGGGACTAAAAAGATCATGCTCATCGAAACCAGCTTCCCCAAGCTTAGAATTTTCCATATCATTAGCAACAATGGTGTTCAAAGTGTTCATACTAATATGTTCCATGGTTTTTTTAATTTTCGGATCAAACCATCCATGTCTTAAATCAGGAAATAGAGTAAAAAGCTCATTGTTGTCCATTATGCCTTACTAGTGTAAACAAGAAACAAAAAGTTGCAATTGCAGGATCTAAAGGAAATAGCTTTGAGTACTTACGGCGCCGGAAAATAGCTTGGTAGCCGAGGTCCGGAGTGTGAGTACCTTTTACCTTTCCTCCCCGGCAACGGCGCCAGAAAATACTTGATGCTGTCCAGGACTGGCGCGTGGTTGACGAGGGAGGAAATCCCGTTGTGTAGCTTTCTGGTCCCCGGCAACGGCGCCAGAAAATAGCTTGATGTCTACTTCCCCCTCCTTTTCCTGTAGACAGTGTTGGGCCTCCAAGAGCAGAGGTTTGTAGAACAGCAGCAAGTTTTCCCTTAAGTGGATCACCCAAGGTTTATCGAACTCAGGGAGGAAGAGGTCAAAGATATCCCTCTCATGCAACCCTGCAACCACAAAGCAAGAAGTCTCTTGTGTCCCCAACACACCTAATAGGTGCACTAGTTCGGCGAAGAGATAGTGAAATACAGGTGGTATGAATATATATGAGCGGTAGCAACGGTGCCGTAAAAATAGCTTGTGGCGTGTAGTTGATGGTGGTAGTATTGCAGCAGTAGTAACACAAGAAAACAAAGAAACAAGCAGTAGTAACGCAGCAGTATTTAGGAACAAGGCCTAGGGATTAGACTTTCACTAGTGGACACTCTTAACATTGATCACATAACAGAATAGATAAATGCATACTCTACACTTTTGTTGGATGATGAACGCATTGCGTAGGATTACACGAACCCTCAATGCCGGAGTTAACAAGCTCCACAATTTGTTCATATTTAAGTAACCTTATAGTGTAAGATAGATCAAAAGACTAAACCAAGTACTAACATAGCATGCACACTGTCACCTTCATGCATATGTAGGAGGAATAGATCACATCAATATTATCATAGCAATAGTTAACTTCACAATCTACAAGAGATCATGATCATAGCATAAACCAAGTACTAACACGGTGCACACACTGTCACCTTTACACACGTGCAGGAGGAATAAAACTACTTTAATAACATTGCTAGAGTAGCACATAGATAAATTGTGATACAAACTCATATGAATCTCAATCATGTAAAGCAGCTCATGAGATTATTGTATTGAGGTACATGGGAGAGAGATGAACCACATAGCTACCGGTACAGCCCCGAGCCTCGATGGAGAACTACTCCCTCCTCATGGGAGCAGCAACGGTGATGATGATGGCGGTGTAGATGGCAGCGGTGTCGATGGAGAAGCCTTCCGGGGGCACTTCCCCGCTCCGGCAGGGTGCCGGAACAGAGACTCCTGTCCCCCAGATCTTGGCTTCGCGATGGCGGCGGCTCTGGAAGGTTTCTGTGGGTTTCGTCGAACGCCTCAGGGTTTTCGATCCAGGGGCTTTATATAGGCGAAGAGGCGGCGCAGGAGGGTCGAAGGGGTGCCCACACCATAGGGTGGCGTGGGCCCCCCTGGCCGCGCCGCCATGTGGTTTGGTGGGCCTGTGCCCCCTCCCTGGTGGCTCTCGGGTGTTCTGGATGCTTCCGGTGAAAATAGGAACCTGGGCGTTGATTTCGTCCGATTCCGAGAATATTTCGTTACTAGGATTTCTGAAACCAAAAACAGCAGAAAACAGGAACTGGCACTTCGGCATCTTGTTAATAGGTTAGTTCCAGAAAATGCACGAATATGACATAAAGTGTGCATAAAACATGTAGATAACATCAATAATGTGGCATGGAACATAAGAAATTATCGATACGTCGGAGACGTATCACAAAGCTATGTTCATTCAGATAAAACTTGTACTAAACAAGGAAGAATAAAAGATATGATGAAGCAAATCACAATATAATGGTTTGATCACAACAACTCAAATGCTTGCTTGAGATGGAGGGAAAATAGGTTTACTGACTCAACATAAAGTAAAAGACAGGCCCTTCGCAGAGGGAAGTAGGGATTAAATCATGTGCTAGAGCTTTTTCAGTTTTGAAATCATATAAAGAGAATAAAAGTAAAGTTTTGAGAGGTGTTTGTTGTTGTCAACGACTGGTAGCGGGTACTCTAACCCCCTTGCCAAACAGACCTCCAAAGAGCGGCTCCCATAAAGGACGTTATCTCTACCAGCAAGGTAAATCATCCCTCTTCTCTTTTGTTTACACATGTACTTTAGTTTATTTAAGGATGACACTCCCCCCAACCTTTGCTTACACAAGCCATGGCTAACCGAATCCTCGGGTGCCTTCCAACAATCTCATACCATGGAGGAGTGTCTATTGCAAAATTAAGTTGCTTACTGATGAATCAGAGCAAAACATGTGAGGAGAATTATTAATGAAAGTTGATTAATTGGGGCTGGGGACCCCGTTGCCAGCTCTTTTTGCAAAACTATATGATAAGTGGATGAAGCCACTAGTCCATTAGTGGAAGCTGCTTAACAAGACTGAAAGATAAAACACCACATACTTCCTCATGAGCTATAAAACATTGACACAAATAAGGAGTAATAAATTTTGAATTGTTTAAAGGTAGCACATGAAGTATTTACTTGGAATGGCAGAAAATACCATGTAGTAGGTAGATATGGTGGACACAAATGGCATAGGTTTGGGTTCAGGTTTGGACGTACGAGAAGCATTCCCTCTCAGTACAGGTCTTTGGCTAGCAAGGTTAATTAGCAAGCATAAGAGTTGAGGGAAACAAACAAATATACATGTGATAGACATAATCATGCATCTTTATTGCAAGCACAAACAATTTTAACTTCAGAATAATAAGCTATGAACTAACAAGAAAGGAAGACAATGAAACAACTATATGTATATTTCTTTTCTACTTAAACCTCAAAGTGTTGTTGCTATTGACCAATGCTAAGTTTGCCAAAACCAAATAGATTTATTCGATGCTCCCAACGTGGTACCAATACTAAAATCAAGATCAATCATATAATAGAATTGCAAACTAAAATAAGGTGTGCAATATGTAAATGATAAGACTTCTCATTAATATTTCATAATGATAACTCACACCAAGGGATACATAGACAAACTAAAGGAGAGATACTTCCACACTGCAACCCATCTTATATGATAACTTCCCTACTCATGATATGACACTACTTGATAGTAAAAAGTAAAAAGGTAGTGATGAAGTGATACCGCGGCACTCCCCCAAGCTTGGAACAAACCAAGGGGATGCCAATACCGATGATGAATTACTCCTTTGGCGACGGTGGTGATGAATTCCCAACAAGCTTCTCCACAAGCTCCTGAAGCTCATCAATCTTGTACATGAGGTTGCGGATCATCTCCGAATTGTGCTCGACGCGATTAAGAAGTATGTCCGACGGCGAGTCCCAATTCTTGGAGTTATTTCCCCACCCTTCAGCTTCAGGCTTCGTCCTTCCTGCAGTGTTAGAACGATCTATATCCCAATTGCTAGGCAATGCTGCCTTGGGAGTCCTTTCAATTTGATTATTGTAGATTAGATTGCGGAAGGGATGGTAAGTGCCTGAAGAAGATGTCTTTGGAGCTAGGTAATGACGTGGAACTCCTCCTCCGGTGCTAATCCGTGCACTCTTCTTGGCGTTGAACGGGTTTGACACCACTCCGATGCTTGCAATGATGGTGCGCGGGCGTACTCGCGGAACTTCTTCGACTTCCTCATCATCCTCCTTGACTTCTTCCTTCAACTCGGGGTCTTGGATACCTTCCTCCGAAGGCTCCTTGTCCTTGTTGTTGGAGACCATGGTGCTCCTAGATTGAAAATAGATCCTGGCAGAAATAGCTCAAAGCAAAACACGTCGAGAAAACGATATACGGACCTCCAGGGGTCCGGGGGATTATATAGCAAAAATTTTCACGACAAAAGGAAAGTACCAGGTCGAACCAGAGTCGGAAAGGGGCGACGAGGCGGCCAGCTCATAGGGCGGCGTGGGCCACAGCCAGGCCGCGCCGGCCTATGGGGGCACGCCCTCGTGCGTCTCCTCCACTCCGTTTCGGTCTCGTAATTTTTCATATTTTCCAAAAACAGCAAAAATATTGTTCGGAAAGTAAATTGCGAACTTTTCATTACCAGTACTGTTACCTATTCAAAGTCGAGTTCTGGCGGACTGTCAATTTGTCCTTTGATGAAAGCCTCCGGTGTTTCCACTCGAATAATATCAACATCAACATTATAAGAATCACCTGAGATATAATGCTTGAGTCTTTGTCCATTCACCACTTGTGTGGCATTGCCTTGGAGAGAGCTAATTTTTATTGCTCCTGAACGATACACCTCCTCAACAACATATGGTCCTTCCCATTTCGAGAGCAATTTCCCTGCAAAGAATCTGAGACGAGACCGATACAATAGGACTTTATCCCCAATATTAAATTCTCTTTTGATAATCCTTCTATCATGCCATTTTTTAACTTTCTCTTTAAAGAGTTTAGCATTTTCATAAGCTTCACTTCTCCATTCATCTAGGGAACTCAATTGCAGCAACCTCTTATTACCAGCTTGTTTAGGATCTTTATTTAATTCTCTAACAGCCCAATAAGCTTTGTGCTCTAGTTCTAAAGGTAAATGACAAGCTTTTCCATAAACCATTTTATAAGGTGACATTCCCATGGGATTTTTATAAGCAGTTCTATAAGCCCATAGTGCTTCCTTCAATTTACTAGCCCAATTCTTTCTAGTTTTATTAACGGTCTTTTGCAAGATAGATTTAATTTCTCTATTTGATAGTTCTACTTGCCCACTAGTTTGAGGATGATAAGCAGAAGCAATTCTATGATTAATGCCATATTTAGCAAGAGTTTTTCTAAAACCACCATGAATAAAATGAGAACCTCCATCAGTCATAATATATCTAGGAACTCCAAATCGAGGAAAAATAATATCTAAAAGCATTCTTAAAGAGGTCTCACCATCAGCACTTTTTGTAGGTATGGCTTCCACCCATTTAGTAACATAATCAACAACAACAAGTATATGAGTGTTACCTTGTGAAGAGGGAAAAGGTCCCATGAAGTCAAATCCCCAACAGTCGAACGGTTCAATAACAAGAGTATAATTCATAGGCATTTCATTGCGTCTGGAGATATTACCAACCCTTTGGCATTCATCACAAGATAAAATAAACGTCCTTGCATCTTTGAAGAGAGTTGGCCAATAAAAACCTGATTGTAGAACCTTTTGCGCGGTTCTATCTCCGGCGTGATGTCCTCCATAAGCACTCCCATGACATTTACTCAATATCTCCTGATGTTCATATTCGGGAACACATCTTCGCAGAATACCATCCACTCCTTCTTTATATAAGTGTGGGTCATCCCAGAAATAATGCCTCAAGTCATAAAAGAATTTTCTCCTTTGCTGAGCTGAAAAGGTCGGAGGCAAGTACTTGGAAACAATAAAGTTAGCATAATCAGCATACCAAGGACTGTCTTGCGAGCTCACCTTTATTACAGCCAATTGTTCATTTGGAAAACTATCATTAACAGGAACAGGATCATAAGCAATATTTTCCAATCTAAACAAATTATCAGCAACAGGATTATCAGCACCTTTCCTATCTACAATATGTAAATCAAATTCTTGCAACAAAAGTACCCATCTAATAAGCCTTGGCTTAGCATCTTTCTTTTGCGTAAGGTATCTGATTGCAGCATGATCAGTATGAATAGTAACTTTTGAATCAACAATATAAGATCTAAACTTATCACAAGCAAAGACTACAGCTAACAATTCTTTTTCAGTAGTAGCATAATTTCTTTGAGCAGCATCAAGAGTTTTACTAGCATAATGAATAACATTCAATTTTTTGTTTACTCGCTGTCCAAGAACAGCGCCTACAGCAAAATCACTAGCATCACACATAATTTCGAATGGTAAGTTCCAATCAGGAGGTTCAACTATAGGAGCAGTTGTTAAGGCTTTCTTTAGAGCTTCAAAAGCTTCCTTACAATCATCATCAAAAACAAAAGGTACATCTTTTTGAAGAAGATTAGTAAGAGGCTTTGAAATCTTAGAGAAGTCTTTAATAAATCTCCTATAAAACCCAGCATGACCAAGAACACTACGAATACCTTTAACTATCAACTTTAGCTCTATCAACTTCAATACCTCTCTCGGAAATTTTATGTCCCAATACAATTCCTTCATTAACCATAAAGTGGCATTTCTCCCAATTAAGAACAAGGTTAGTTTCTTCACATCTCTGCAAAACTTTATCAAGGTTCTGCAAACAATTATCAAAAGAATTCCCATAGACAGAAAAATCATCCATGAATACCTCTACAATACTCTCGCAAAATCCATGAAAAATAGCAGACATGCATCTTTGAAAAGTAGCAGGAGCATTACATAAACCAAAAGGCATACGTCTATAAGCATAGGTTCCATAGGGACAAGTGAAAGTGGTTTTCTCTTGATCCTTAGTTTTAACAGCAATTTGTGAAAACCCAGAATAACCATCAAGAAAGCAAAAATGAGTATTTTTGGATAACCTTTCTAACATTTGATCAATAAAAGGCAAAGGATAATGATCTTTCTTGGTAACTTTGTTAACTTTACGAAAATCAATGCACATTCTATAACCTACAACTACTCTTTGAGGTATGAGCTCATCATTATCATTAGGCACAACAGTCATTCCTCCTTTCTTAGGAACACAATGCACAGGACTAACCCATCTACTATCAGCAATAGGATATATAATACCAGCTTCAAGAAGTCGTAATACCTCATTTCTTACCACATCCTTCATCTTAGGAATTAGACGACGCTGAGGTTCAACAACAGGCTTCGCATCATCTTCCATATTAATGGCGTGTTGGCAAATAGAGGGAGAAATCCCCTTCAAGTCATCAAGAGTGTAGCCAATAGCACCTCGGTGTTTCTTCAATATTTCCAATAGCCTTTCTTCTTCAAACTCTGTAAGCTTAGAACTAATAATAACAGGATATATTTTCTTATCATCAATATGAGCATATTTAAGATTATCAGGCAAAGGTTTTAAATCAAAGACAGGATCTTCCGTTGGTGGCGGTGTTGTACCCAGATCTTCCACCGGTAAATCATGCTTAAGAATAGGTTGGCGAAGAAAAATTTCCTCAAGCTCATCTCTTTCTTTCCTAAAAACTTCACTCTCGCTATTCTCCAAATGTTGCTGCAAAGGATTATTAGGAACAAGAACAATAGATGCACACTTTTCAAATTTAAAATCATCATTAGGCAAATCAGCTTTATAAGGAGTTTTGGTAAATTTAGAGAAGTTAAACTCATAAGATTCACCAGCAAATTTAGTCAAAATTTTCTCTTTCTTGCAATCTATAATAGCTCCACAAGTATTTAGAAAAGGTCTACCAAAAATGATAGGACAATAATCACTAGCAATGAGAACCAAGTACCAAAAAGTCGGCAGGGATATTTAATCTTACCACATAGAACTTCCACATCTCGAACAATACCAATTGGAGAAATAGTTTCTCTATTAGCCAGCTGAATAACCACATCAATATCTTCAAGTTCACAAGAATCAATTTCGTGCATAATCTCCGTGTAAAGCTCATAAGGAATAGCACTAACACTTGCACCAATATCACATAAACCATAATAGCAATGATCACCAATTCTAACAGATAGCATAGGAACACTAACTTGTTTAGGTTTATTAGGATGTGAAACAATATTAGAAGCATCTTCACAGAAAATAATATGACCATCTTCCACATTTTCAGTCACAAGATCTTTAACTATTGCAACAACAGGTTCAACTTTTATTTGTTCTTCAGGTTCTATAGGTTTCTTTTCACTTTTATGAACCGCACTATTTATAACAGAGTACTCCTTCATTTTAGCAGGGAAAGGAGTTTTTTCAATATAAGCTTCAGGAATAACATGATCAACAGTTTCAACTACAACGCATTTATTAATAGATGAATCAATTTTATCTTTATACGGTTCATGATACTTATCAAAATTCTTCTTAGGCAATTCATAATGAGAGGCAAAAGCTTTATAAAGATTGGCAGCAACTTGAGAATCAAGACCATAAGTAGCACTCATATTACGAAATTTATCAGTATCCATAAAAGTTTCAATGCATTTGTAATCATAATTTATACCTGATTCTCTTTCTTTGTCGATTTCCCATCCTTCAGTATTTTCCTGGATCCGATTAAGAAGGTCCCTTTTAAACTCTTCCTTATTGCGCGTGAATGATCCAGAACAAGAAGTATTCAGCAAGGTCTTGTCTTGAAAGAAAGTCTTGCATAGAAATTATCAATAATAACATTACCAGGAAGCTCATGAATGGGGCATTTGAGCATTAAAGACTTCAATCTCCCCCACGCTTGGGCAATACTCTCTCCATCATGAGGCCAAAAATTATATATGCGGTTTCGATCCTTATGAATTTCACTTGGAGGATAGAACTTAGAATAAAACCGGGGCACAATATCATTCCATTCAAGAGAATCCCCATTATCCAGTAATTTATACCAATGCGCCGCTTTACCAGACAGCGATATAGAGAATAGTTTCTTCCTCACTTCATCCATAGCAATACCTGCACACTTGAATAAACTGCATAATTCATGTAAGAACAGTAAATGATCTCCAGGGTGAACAGTTACATCCCCTGTATAACGGTTATCGACTACACGTTCAATAATTTTCATAGGTATTTTGTATGGTATCTCTTCCTCACCTGGCGCCTTATCCACTACCTTTGCAGTAGTAGTAGATTTCCCAAATAAACACTCAAGAGAAGATCTCTCCATAATGAATTATGGCAGCGAGCGAGAAATAAAATCAGCACAAACAGTAGAAATTTCCCTTACCAATTCCACTTACCAATAGCGCTTCACTCCCCGGCAACGGCGCCAGAAAATAGTCTTGATGACCCACAAGTATAGGGGGTGTATCGTAGTATCTTCGATAAGTAAGAATGTCGATCCCAACGAGGAGCAGAAGGTGTTGACAAGCAGTTTCGATGAAGTATTCACTGTAAATGCTCACAGACAAGTATTCAGGGGGTTTTAATGTAACAGATGAATAAAGTACGAATAAGTAAAGTGCGAGAGTAACAATTGCAGCGAGTGGCCCAATCCTTTTTAGCACAAAGGACAAGCCGGTTTGTTTACTTATAATGACCAAACGTTCCTGAGGACACACGGGATTTTAGTCTAGTGCTTTCGCTACATACGGCTAATTAATCTTCATTGTTTTGATAAGTGTTGTGTGGGTGAACCTATGCTAATGTACCGCCCTTCCTAGGACTAATACAAACTTGTGATTATACCCCTTGCAAGCATTCGCAACTACAAGAAAGTAATTAAGAATAAATCTAACCACAGCCTTAAACTCTGAGATCCTGCTATCCCTCCTGCATCGATATACCAATGGGGGTTTAGGTTTCTGTCACTCCGGCAACCCCGCAATTAGCAAACGAATACAAGATGCATTCCCCTAGGCCCATGAAGGTGAAGTGTCATGTAGTCGACGTTCACATGATACCACTAGAAGAATAACACCACAACTTAAATATCATAACATTGAATATTACTCAACCATGGTTCACTACTAACATTTAGACTTCACCCATGTCCTCAAGAACTAAACGAACTACTCACGAGACATCATATGGAACATGATCAGAGGTGATATGATGATGAATAACAATCTGAACATAAACCTTGGTTCAACGGTTTCACTCAATAGCATCAACAACAAGTAGAAATCAATACCGGGAGAGTTTCCCCTATCAAACAATCAAGATCAAACCCAAATTGCTACGGCGGTGACGATGTGCAGCGGTGGAGACGGCGGTGATGATGGTGGAGATGATGGTGATGGTGATGGAGATGATGTCCAGCTCGATGGCGGTGACGATGGCGTCGATTTCCCCCCTCCGGGAGGGAATTTCCCCGGCGGATCTCAGCCGCCGGAGAGCTCTTTTCTCTCTGGTGTTCTCCACCCCGCAGAGGCGGCTGTAACTCTTCGCGAGGTACCCTATGTGGCTTAGGTCTTCGGGACGAAGGATTTCGCGAAGAAAAGGAGGCGAGAGGGGCTGTGGGGCCCCCTCCTCACCAGGTGGCGCGGCCAGGCCATGGGCCGCGCCGGCACGTGGTGCAGGCCCACCTTGGGTCCCCTCGGCTCCCCCTTCTGGCTTCCTTCGTCATCTGGGAAAATAGGATTTTTGGTATAATTTCCTTCCACAGTTGATCTTCCGAAATATTGCGTTCTGACGGTGCTTTTTCCAGCAGAATCCTGGCTCCGGTGCTCGATCCTCCAATAATCATGAAACATGCAAAATAGATGAAATAACATAAGTATTATGTCCAAACATGAAATATATCAATGAATAACAGCAAATTATGATATAAAATAGTGATGCAAATTGGACGTATCAATGACTTTTTGCTTTCTGACATGAGTCACAAATCGACTCAATGTGAGAATCCCTAACAAAAGGAAGCTTATTCTGTCTAATAATAAACCTAACAGTAGTAAAAGATGGGTGACCTAGTCGACTATGCCACTTGTTGTTGGACGGCTTGGAAGCAAGGAACACATGCTTGGATGATGATGGTGACACCAATGAAGAGATGAAGGGATAGAGCCCTCCAACACACCTCCCTCTACGAAGAATTGCCCTGGTGACCTGATCCTTAATCAAGAAAAAGAAAGGGTGAAACTCTATGAAGACCTTATTATCATATGTGAACCTATGAACAGAGAGGAGGTTTTTGGTGGCATTGGGAACACATAAAATATCACGAAGTTGAAAATTCTGATTAGGAGTGCTAACTACTAAATGACCAACATGTGAAATTTGCATACCTTGCCCACTGGCCGTGTTGACCCTGTCATGTCCTTTGTAGTGATCACGGACCGTCAGGTTGTTCAGCTCGCTGGTGATGTGGTTGGTGGCACCAGTGTCGGAATACCAATTTGTGTCGACGCCGTAGGAGGCAATATGGGCCTCCTTGTCGTCATCAGAGTCGTCATCCTCATCTTGCCACCGGTACCAGCAGTCCTTGGCTTTGTGTCCTTCGCGATTGCAGATTTGACATGTGACGTCCACCCACGGTGTCGTGCGACGACGCCCGCGACCACGGCCCCGGCCGCCTCCAGGTGGTGCACGCCCACCGCCACGGCCATAAGAGGGGGCGCGATCATCGCGACGTTCTGGGCGCCGATCATCGCGGCGATCACCGCGGTCACCGCGGTCACCGCGGTTCTGGTTGGGACGACGGCGGCGTTGGCGTTGAGCAGCGTTGGCGGAGGTCTCAAAGTCAGGATCAGAGGACCTGCGCAACATCTCCTGGCGGTTATCATAGGCGTCAATCTGAGCGTACAGGTGGCTGAGGGAAATCGGCGAAGTCTGGACGCCGAGAGCCGCCACCAGAGCGTTGTGGGAGCCACCAAGGCCTGCAAGGACGAAGGACACATGTTCCCTTGTCGAGACGGGACAACCAGCCATAGCTAGCTCATCGACAAACCCTTGCATCTTTGTCAGGTACGTCGCAGTGGTCATGTTCAGTTTCTTGGTGTTTGCCAGAGAGGTGCGCAGATTGGTAATCTTGGCTTCACTCTGTGAGACAAACATCTCTTCCAGGGCTTGCCATACACCGGCGGCATGCTCGATCCGATGGACGTGAGGAAGGACCTCATGGGAGAGCGACTGGAGAAGGTAACTCAGGACAATCTGGTCCTGCGCAATCCAGTTATCATATGCAGGATTGGGCACCATCTTGGGGGCTTCAGCAGCACCGTCCTTGTCCGATGTGACGGTGAGTTCTTCCGGCGGGGCAGCAACCGCGCCGGTGAGGTAACCAAGCAGATGGGCGCCACGGATGGCGGGCAGAACCTGGGCGCGCCAGCCCGGGAAGTTGGCCCGGGTGAGCTTGTCAGATGGCGGCGTCCCGAGAGCGATGGTGGCGCTGTTCGACGAGGTCGCCATGGAGTCGACGAGGTGACGGAGGGCGACGGTCGAAGCGATCTAGGGTTTGTTTCGGCGATCAGCGTGTCGGCAGAAGAGGCCGGCCTGATACCATGTAAGATCAGGTAGATTTGAGACTACTCGGATGACCGAGTTTGGTTTATTTCATATGTATATATAGGAGGATTACATGAGGTATTGGAACCGGACTCTATGTCCAACACAACGTGTTGCACACGTTGTTTAATACGTGCCACCGCCTGCAGGTGGTAGCGCAGCGGAGGAGCGCGGGCGCTTCCGGCACGCGCGCGAGGATCTCGAGGATGGCGTCATCGGGGAGCGTTTCCGCGGCCATCGTCTTCTTCTTCTTTTCGTTTCTCTTGTCAACTCACGGTATGCACTCATTGCCGCCCCCTTTAAGTCCGGCTGAGTCGACATGTGCTTGGGGAAGAGCTCGTTGGGTTAAAGAAACTAATTCAAATAAAATGTTGGGTTCTTCTACTTGTCGATATAACGATTTAAAGTGTGTTGTGACAAGAGAATAAAAAATATATGGATGCACAATCATCTGCTTCTACATTCGTAACGACTTTGCCGGTCCCATTTAAATTCGGTAGAGCTGACATGTGTTTGAGGAAGAGGTCGTCGGGTGACAAAATAAGTGGAATGAATCTTCCTCCCTCGCACCCGCTTGTAATCAACCCATCACTTAATATAATGTAGAAGATGCAAACGGTTCCAAGTTCGGATCAAGAACAACTACTTTTCGTTATAATCACAGCATCTTCGGTTACAATGAATTACAGGGAGTGATTAGGGGAGATTTGACAGGATTGTGTCTCATCCGAATATGTCTTATAATTAATGACAACATATTCAGTTACAGGAAAGGCAAGAAAAAATTTCCTAACAGCCTGGACATGAATTCGCCTTGTCACTTGATTGCAAGTTGCAACATCTGCACATTAGTCATCTGCCTAGCGTGCTGGTTTGGATGCTAGGCGAGCCATGAAGAAGGTGGTCCAATCAATCTCCATGCAGACGGCGCCTTTAGCGATCAAGCTCGAAGACATGGTGTCCAGCTCTTGCATCGTCCCAGTTTGGAGATTGGTAACGTAGCCGTGGCGCTGTGCGAGCTTGATGAGCAGCTTCCCGTTGCCGCACCTCTGTCCCAGCCAGATGCATGGAGGCTGCTGCCCCAGGAATGGTTTCAGGTCGATCACCCCGGTGCGCGGCCAGTCTTGTCCACGGCGTGTCGCTGGTTGCGTCCAGATCTCCACCATCTGGAGGTCCGCGTCGTATAAGCAAAGCGACAAGAGCTTTCCATCGATGGTGGTAGCAAGGCGGCTTTGGCCACGCCGGGCGACGTTGAGATTGGTGGTACCGGCGCCATGGGGGCACGAGCTGATGGGGCTCCTGAGCTTGGTTGAGGAGACGCTGTCGTTGTCAAACTGAACTCACACACGCTCTCGCTCTCTCTCAGATCACGATCGAACACGAAGATCACAAGGGAGTTTTTGTGCTGCGTCAGTCTTGCAGCTTTTCTGTCTTCCTTAACCACTTAAAAAGGGAATTACAACTGAAAGCGAAAAACCAGCTCAAGAGCGAGGCTAACGGACGTGCCATCCCACGTCCTCCCGGTCTGAGCGGTAGCACCGTCACAGGCGTGATGATCATGCCATCCCACGATCCACTTGTGACGGCTAGCATCTAACAGAAAGAAACAAACCAACTAATAGGACCAAATCGCAAACAGGCTCACGATCCAGTCCCTATCTTATTTCCTACGGGATACAAGTTAACTGACAGAGTTCAGACTATCGTTGACAACAGCGAGAACAGCTTCAGTTAACTGAAGATGCAAAGTGACAGAGGACATATGTGGAGGATTAATCCAACAGACGCGGCCGGTGTCGGCGTCGACGTGAAGGATGTGGAAGGTGGAGGACGCACAAAAGAGCCAGTTCGCCCTTCCCTGGCACACGACGGCATCGCTGTGCATGAGGGAGCCCACTGCTTCCCTGCATCGGTGCAAGGTAGGCGCGTTCCAGCTCGGCTGGCCAGCCACGAAGGTGTGGAGGCCGTAGCCCCTCTCGTCGTGACCTTCGATCATTAGCACTTTGAAAGATTGCCGGCAGTCCGCACTTCTCAGAACGGCGTGGCCCTTGCAGTATGTATACCGTTTGAAAGGGGGTATCACGTCGCATGTGCCGGCGAGCAGACTGCACACGGCCAGCTGAACGCCATCGATCTTCTCGGCCCCGGGGCTCTGGTTGATGAGACTTAACAGGACGAGGCCGTCGTGCGACGCCAGCGGCCACACGTAGTCGGCGGGGAGGCTGCCGACGTCGGAGACGAAAGAGCTGAGCAAGCGGTCGCCGGCCGAGCTCGGAGTCGGACCCGGGAGGAAGGAGGCCTCGTCTCCGCGGTTCAACTTCTTGGGGGCGAATGTGCCAAGGAGGGAGTACGCGGTGTCCGGCCAGCGGCGGCGGAGGAAGGAGCGGTCGGCTACCAGGGCGTGCCACCGCCTGCAGGTGGCGGCGCAGCGGAGGAGCGCGGGCACTTCCGGCACGCGCGCGAGGATCTCCAGGATGGCGTTATCGGGGAGCGTTTCCGCGGCCATCGTCTCCTTCTTCTTTTCGTTTCTCTTGTCAACTGACGGTAGGTATTAGGTATGCATGCCCTTGCTTGCTTATATAGACTCGCGCACAAACACGTACCAACACGAATCCGAGCCTAACTTGACTAACTTACCTAGTCAAACACGTACCAAGTACCAACACGAGTCCGACCCTAACTTGGCATGGCGCAGGGCACGGGAACAGGCGCCTCTCCGCCAGAACGCGCCATGTACGTACATAGCTCCTCCAACCGCGGTGAGTACGAGTCAAACCTCTGCAAGCCCTGATGTTTGGATAAGGTATACCTCTATGGCGACTGGCGTGATGCCGATTCTAGAACCTTCTTTGCCTCCTTCCCCCTCCGATCCCGTCTCTCTCTCCTCCTCCCCCATGCCTCCTTCCTTCACCAGTGACCCTCTCCTCTCCTTCGCATCCTCAGTTTTTTCCCTGCCCCGTCCCACTCTCTCCCCATGTGCTTCCTCTCCAATTCCATCTCATAATCCTGAGCGACCTAAGGAACCCAAGCCATCCGACCAGAGCAAGCAAGATTCAGTTGTTTTCCAACCAATCTCTAGGCAACTAACCGAATTTCCCCTCCGGCTATGGCCTCATCCCGTGTTCCAAAGATTTTCGTCAGTAAGGGCACTCAATCAGCTTTGTTGCTGGGAGGGTTCCAACATCTATAGGCCTCGATCTGAGCTCCCTCAGGACGAGCAAGTGGTGGAGGGAGGTCTTTGGGAGAGAACAAGAACGCCCATGGCTGGGCACCAGCGTTCCTTCCATTGTCGCCATGGTGGGGGAAGCCGACCTCCTGACTCTGCTTTAGATTCCTGCCAAACGCCTGCAAGAAGAGGAGGTTATGAAGTCTTTACCAATGGGAAGCAGCAACATGGTTCTACTACAGGAGATCGTCACATGATACAGCAAGCAGTTCGATGGGGAAGCGGCGTCAGCCTGCAAGGTGCCATGAAGATGATCGGATGGAATTGTCAAGGTAAGGGCAAGAATCTTCATAGTTCTAGTAAAATGGGGTACCTTGCCAATTTGATGTCGTCAACAGGAGCACAGCTAATTTTTGTGTCTGAAACTAGATCTTCTAAATGCACCTCAGTACAGCTTAATAATCACTTTAACATTGCTGATAGTTATGTTGTACCTTCTAATGGCCTTTCGGGTGGTCTTTGGCTTCTGTGGACCGATGAAGTTCAAGTTGATGTCAAGTTCTCTAATCATCATGTTATTTTAGCCATGGTTATAAATATAGCTACCATCATGTTCTCCAACCGCGGTGAGTACGGTAGTCAGTAGGAATGGGAGGCCTCCCAAAAGTCGGGGCAGCGTATGGCCAACCTGCTGGTCAGACCCTCGGCGTAGCGTTGCCGTCGGCGTAGCAAGGTCTACGATGGTAGCTCTCGGTATATCTTTGGCCCTAGGCGTAGACAGGGCTACGCCGACGGCCACCCTCGGCGTAGGCCATTTTTCAAATTTGACTAATTTTGTAAAAATCATAACTAATTCATAGATGTCAGAAAAATACGTATAAGGTATCAAAATATTCAGAAAAATATCCTCTATCCGTTTATATCAAAATCATGCATATTTGAATCATGTACATTACCATGTTAACATAGTAACAATTCAAACACTTTCTTATATGTCCTCGGGTTCCGTTTTGGCCAGATGGCAATTTAAATGAAGTCAGAAAATCCCGCAGAGCCGCATGGCGTCATTTTATGTGTCCTAGTAACCACTCCAAAGACGAAATTGGGATACGGCAATTATTTTGGAAAATCCTTCATGAACAGGGCTATCAAGTCCGGAGTTCTATGATTTTTAGGGGAAATAAGTAGGAAACGGCTCGTGACACCGCATAGTTTGTCGAAACGAGGCCATATTTGGCACGTGCGTGGTCCCTGGGATGGGAAGCAAGGCCCCGGGAGCGGATTTCCAGTCCGACCCATGGACGATGGTTTTTTCATTTTCGGGGTGCCAAAACAGGTTTTTTTTTTGTGAAGCAGCTACATGGGCGCATTTTAGTATTGCGCGAGGCCTCCGCTTAGTGGTAGGACACTGCCTTCGTACCACATATCACATGCCATATGCATGTGCGCGCTAGATATCTTGGAATCCATGTGGCTTCCTGCGTTGTCCCGCCGAATCCACTGGAAACTGACCGGATTTGAACTAGGGCTACACTTTCTGTCGCTCAATAAATTCCGGGAAAAATGTTTTTAGGTCTACGACACATCACTTTATGTGCTAAATGTTTTCCATTTAGCGCGATGGTTAACGGGTGCACCTGCGCGCCCGGTACGGCATATCGCATCTTCGTGGGCGCCCGTTTTGGCCGAATGGCACTTTAAACGAAGTCAGAAAATCCCGCGGAGCCGCATTGTGCATTTTATGTGTCCTAGTTGTAACATCCCAACTTTTCAATAAAGAAGAAAGAGAGAGTTCCAAAAACCCAAATTTGAGAACCAACAAAAACTTTTTCTCATCATATAGTGCTATGCATATAGATCACTTTGTTTATTTACTTAAGTGTGCAATTGGCCATGATATGTTCTTGTGTGATTACACTTACACCCAAACCCTAACTTTAATCTTTGGATCATCCAAATACAAGGAAAAAGAAATTATAAAAGAAATTATAAAATTCTTCTCAACACACACATATGGCTTATGCCATTTTTGCAAATTCTTAACTTAGACCACTTTGGCTTGCACCATTGGTTGTAAATGGTTACTAAACACTTTTAAACACTTTTGGGATCAAAGAAACTCAAATCAAATCAAAATCAAATTCAAATTCCAAGTTACATGCAATATGGTCACTTGTGACAATTTTAATCTGGTACCTACTTTGAGCCCTGTTATTTAGAGATTTCTCTTCTAGACTTTGCCAAATCTTTGCACCTCATCCAAGACAACATCAAGGTGAACAACTTTGCCCAAAACCATCACCCCAAATTCTTTCCCTATTTCAAATGGTGATCAACCAAAGTTGAGACTTTGTTGCATATGGAAGATCATATGCATTTTGTGATTTTGCAAACAAACTCCATTTTGACCACCACCACCACCATTCTATTGCAAATCATTTATGATTCAAATCCACCAAATTTCATCCAAAAATTCCAAAGTTGACCTCTTGCGGCCAATTCATCAAACAGGTTGTGTGCAATCATCTGCCAACTCCATACCTTGCAATATCCAGTGGACCAAGGCCTCAACCATCGACCCTATGTCATCACCAGACCCTCCTTGCATCCAGAAGACAAAGCCATGCAGTGGAGAGGCACTGGAGCGACGTTGTTGGCCAGGACAATGCCATGCCGTGGCATGACACCACCTCACCATGCCATCCCTCTCTCCTTGCGGCGGAGGAAGGAGCGGTCGGCCACCATGGCGTGCTGTAAGATCAGGTAGATTTGAGACTACTCGGATGACCGAGTTTGGTTTATTTCATATGTATATATAGAAGGATTACATGAGGTATTGGAACCGGACTCTATGTCCAACACAACGTGTTGCACACGTTGTTTAATACCCTCCCTTAATCACAACTCACTAAGTTGAGATTATGTCTAAACTCTAAGAAATTTCTAACAGGGAGTGGCTTTGTGAAGCCATCTGCAACCTGATCCTTAGAAGGAACAAATCTAACTTCTAGTTGCTTTTTCAACACTTGTTCTCGAACAAAGTGAAAATCTATATCAATGTGCTTGGCTCTGGCGTGAAACAATGGATTTGCTGACAAGTATGTAGCACCAAGAATGTCACACCACAATATTGGTGTCTGTCGAAGCTTCACTCCCAATTCCTTGAGAAGAGACTGTACCCATATCATTTCTGCAGTTGCATTGGCCACTGACTTGTACTCAGCTTCTGTACTTGATCTAGAGACTGTAGCCTGTTTCTTTGCACTCCAAGAAATCAGATTACAGCCATAGAAAACTGCAAAACCTCCAGTAGAACGGCGGTCATCAACACAGCCGGCCCAGTCAGCATCAGAGAAAGCACTAACAAGTGTGGATGAGGATCTCATAAAAGTAAGTCCAATGCGCAGAGTACTTTTAACATATCTCAGAATTCTCTTGGCAGCAGTCCAATGAACAGTAGTAGGTGCATGAAGATACTGACAGACCTTATTCACTACATAAGAAATATCTGGCCTTGTAAGAGTTAAGTACTGCAGAGCACCAACCATACTCCTGTAACTTGTAATATCTTCAGGACCAAGCAAGCTACCTTCATGTGCGGTTATTTTCTCTGATGAAGATGAGGGTGTAGGACATCCAGTGCAGTCCTTCATACCAACCCAGGCTAAAATATCCTGAGCATACTTGGCTTGATTCAGGACTATACCATCATCAACTTTGTGTACTTCCATACCCAAGAAGTAATGAAGATCACCTAGGTCTTTTAATGCAAAATCCTTGCTTAAATCTCGAAGAAGAGCATCTGTTGCTTGCTGAGAAGAACTAGCCACAATGATATCATCAACATAGATAAGCATGAAAATAGTAACCCCAGACTTGCGGTATATAAACAAAGAAGTGTCAGACTTAGATGATTGAAAACCAAGTGACACCAACTTCGAACTCAACCTGGAGTACCAAGCACGTGGAGCTTGTTTCAGTCCATACAGTGCTTTGTCAAGTTTGCAGACATAGTTTGTTTTCCCCCTGTCTTCATAACCAGGTGGATGTCTCATATAGACTTCCTCTTCCAGAACACCATGAAGAAACACATTCTTGACATCAAGCTGTCGCAAAGTCCAACCCCGAGAGACTGAGATGGCTAGAACAAGTATGACAGTTGCTATCTTGACCACTGGACTGAAAGTGTCCTCATAGTCAATGCCATAATGTTGTTTGAACCCTTTGGCCACTAGACGAGCTTTGTATCTATCAATAGAGCCATCAGCTTTATGCTTGATTTTTTATATCCACCTGCAGTCAACAACATTCTTTGCAGTATGAGAGGGAACCAAGTGCCATGTCTTGTTCTTTATTAAGGCAGAATACTCCTCATCCATGGCATGATGCCAATTTGGGTCACTGAGAGCTTGCTGCAAGGTACGTGGCTCATCAGTAACAGCGGACATGCCCCAGCGAACGGTACCATCATGATATTGTTTGGGACGTTTGATGCCTCAAGACGCCCGTGTAACAGGACGACGAGCTGCAGGCTGAGGCACAGGAGAGGCCGGAGCAGAGGATCCGGAGGAGCCGGCGGATCCTGTCGCGGCAGAGGAGGCAGCAGAGCTGGCCCCGCCACTGGCCACAGGCGATCCAGGGACCCCCTATGTGTCTGAAGACGCGGCGGGCGTGGAGCCACGTGCACGCCCAGGCGCAGAGGATCCCGCGGCACGGCCAGACAGGTGGGCAGGCGAGGCAGGGCGCGCGGACGCCGACGCGGCGGGAGATCCCGAGGCGTGGGCGGGAGTGTCGGGCGCCTGATCGAATGGAGGCGGGGATCCCGAGGAAGATTCGGTCAGAAAATCGTCTTCGGGATTGCTGCCGCTGTCGTTTTGTGAGGAGGTTTCAGGGGAGGCTGGTGGACTATTTGGAGCACCATTTTGCCTCAATTTTTCTGAAGCATGTCGTGACAGATCCTACACAACAAGAGGAGCACTAGGGGAACCATGAGTAGCAGGCAAATTAGTCACAAGTAAATCATCAATAGTAGCATCCCTAGAATCAGAATTTAAAAGAGATGAATCAAGGAGTAGAATTTCTTGTCTAAGATGGGCTCCTGCATTTGGATGAAGACTTTGGAACGGAAACACAGATTCATCGAAGACAACATCGCGAGATATGTAAACTCGTCCAGAGGAGACTTCTAGACACTTGACCCCTTTAGGTTTTGGGCTATATCCCAAGAAAACACACTGAGTGGAGCGGAAAGCAAGCTTGCGTTTGTTGTAAGGGCGCAAGTTGGGCCAGCAAGCACAGCCAAACACACGTAAGGACTTATAGTTGGGTTTAGTGCCTAGGAGACGATGAACTGGTGTTTCATTGTTGATAGTTTTGCTGGGAAGCATGTTTATGAGATATGTGGCAGTGAGGAAAGCTTCATCCCAAAATTTGAGAGGCATATGAGCAGTGGCAAGGAGAGCGAGGCCTACTTCAACAATATGCCTATGTTTTCTTTCTGCAGAGCCATTTTGCTGATGTGCATGAGGGCAAGAGACAAGGTGAGAGATGCCTTGTGTCTGAAAGAAGGAGTTTAATTTTTCATATTCACCCCCCCCCCCCCCCCCCGTCAGACTGAACTGTGAGGATTTTGCGGTCTAGTTTCCTTTCTACTAATTTCTGGAAGTTGACAAAAGCACCAAGAGCATCAGATTTTCGTTTGAGCAAGTATATCCAGGTAAATTTACTGTAATCATCAATAAAACTAATATAGTATTCATGACGACCATCAGAGGTGGGAGCAGGACCCCATACATCAGAGAAAACTAATTGTAGGGGTTCAGAGGAAACACTAGTGGACACTGGATATGGTAACTGATGACTGATGACCCACAAGTATAGGGGGTGTATCGTAGTATCTTCGATAAGTAAGAATGTCGATCCCAACGATGAGCAGAAGGTGTTGACAAGCAGTTTCGATGAAGGATTCACTGTAAATGCTCACAGACAAGTATTCAGGGGGTTTTAATGTAACAGATGAATAAAGTACGAATAAGTAAAGTGCGAGAGTAACAATTGCAGCGAGTGGCCCAATCCTTTTTAGCACAAAGGACAAGCCGGTTTGTTTACTTATAATGACCAAACGTTCCTGAGGACACACGGGATTTTAGTCTAGTGCTTTCGCTACATACGGCTAATTAATCTTCATTGTTTTGATAAGTGTTGTGTGGGTGAACCTATGCTAATGTACCGCCCTTCCTAGGACTAATACAAACTTGTGATTATACCCCTTGCAAGCATCCGCAACTACAAGAAAGTAATTAAGAATAAATCTAACCACAGCCTTAAACTCTGAGATCCTGCTATCCCTCCCCGCATCGATATACCAACGGGGTTTAGGTTTCTGTCACTCCGGCAACCCCGCAATTAGCAAACGAATACAAGATGCATTCCCCTAGGCCCATGAAGGTGAAGTGTCATGTAGTCGACGTTCACATGACACCACTAGAAGAATAACACCACAACTTAAATATCATAACATTGAATATTACTCAACCATGGTTCACTACTAACATTTAGACTTCACCCATGTCCTCAAGAACTAAACGAACTACTCACGAGACATCATATGGAACATGATCAGAGGTGATATGATGATGAATAACAATCTGAACATAAACCTTGGTTCAACGGTTTCACTCAATAGCATCAACAACAAGTAGAAATCAATACCGGGAGAGTTTCCCCTATCAAACAATCAAGATCAAACCCAAATTGCTACGGCGGTGACGATGTGCAGCGGTGGAGACGGCGGTGATGATGGTGGAGATGATGGTGATGGTGATGGAGATGATGTCCAGCTCGATGGCGGTGACGATGGCGTCGATTTCCCCCTCCGGGAGGGAATTTCCCCGGCGGATCTCAGCCGCCGGAGAGCTCTTTTCTCTCTGGTGTTCTCCGCCCCGCAGAGGCGGCTGTAACTCTTCGCGAGGTACCCTCTGTGGCTTAGGTCTTCGGGACGAAGGATTTCGCGAAGAAAAGGAGGCGAGAGGGGCTGTGGGGCCCCCTCCTCACCAGGTGGCGCGGCCAGGCCATGGGCCGCGCCGGCCTGTGGTCTGGGCCCACCTTGGGTCCCCTCGGCTCCCCTTCGGCTTCCTTCGTCATCCGGGAAAATAGGATTTTTGGTATAATTTCCTTCCACAGTTGATCTTCCGAAATATTGCGTTACGACGGTGCTTTTTCCAGCGAGAATCCACGGCTCCGGTGCTCGATCCTCCAATAATCATGAAACATGCAAAATAGATGAAATAACATAAGTATTATGTCCAAACATGAAATATATCAATGAATAACAGCAAATTATGATATAAAATAGTGATGCAAATTGGACGTATCAACTCCCCCCAAGCTTAGACTTCGCTTGTCCCCAAGCGAAACTGAACTCGGTAAACAGGACCACATGTTTATGGAGTGAAGAGTCGATAAATAAAATACGGGCAAGAAGCATCATATTCATTCACACAAATCATTCTAGTAAACAACTTCCTCATATAATTCAACTTGAAACAAGTATAAGGTAATCACAAATAAAGGTGCATAAGAAATCATAGTTGGTGATGGCAAACTTCGTTCTTGGTCAGAGAACAGTTAACAGATTATACTTATCTATTGAGCAGCACTCTTATGTTAAAGCTTATGGTAAACTTGCATACTCAATCATAATGATCATTGATAACTTGCAAAGCTATATTCATTCAGATAAAACTTGTACTAAACAAGGAAGAATAAAAGATATGATGAAGCAAATCACAATATAATGGTTTGATCACAACAACTCAAATGCTTGCTTGAGATGGAGGGAAAATAGGTTTACTGACTCAACATAAAGTAAAAGACAGGCCCTTCGCAGAGGGAAGTAGGGATTAAATCATGTGCTAGAGCTTTTTCAGTTTTGAAATCATATAAAGAGAATAAAAGTAAAGTTTTGAGAGGTGTTTGTTGTTGTCAACGACTGGTAGCGGGTACTCTAACCCCCTTGCCAAACAGACCTCCAAAGAGCGGCTCCCATGAAGGACGTTATCTCTACCAGCAAGGTAAATCATCCCTCTTCTCTTTTGTTTACACATGTACTTTAGTTTATTTAAGGATGACACTCCCCCCAACCTTTGCTTACACAAGCCATGGCTAACCGAATCCTCGGGTGCCTTCCAACAATCTCATACCATGGAGGAGTGTCTATTGCAAAATTAAGTTGCTTACTGATGAATCAGAGCAAAACATGTGAAGAGAATTATTAATGAAAGTTGATTAATTGGGGCCGGGGACCCCGTTGCCAGCTCTTTTTGCAAAACTATAGGATAAGTGGATGAAGCCACTAGTCCATTAGTGGAAGCTGCTTAACAAGACTGAAAGATAAAACACCACATACTTCCTCATGATCTATAAAACATTGACACAAATAAGGAGTAATAAATTTTGAATTGTTTAAAGGTAGCACATGAAGTATTTACTTGGAATGGCAGAAAATACCATGTAGTAGGTAGATATGGTGGACACAAATGGCATAGGTTTGGGTTCAGGTTTGGACGTACGAGAAGCATTCCCTCTCAGTACAGGTCTTTGGCTAGCAAGGTTAATTAGCAAGCATAAGAGTTGAGGGAAACAAACAAATATACATGTGATAGACATAATCATGCATCTTTCTTGCAAGCACAAACAATTTTAACTTCAGAATAATAAGCTATGAACTAACAAGAAAGGAAGACAATGAAGCAACTATATGTATATTTCTTTTCTACTTAAACCTCAAAGTGTTGTTGCTATTGACCAATGCTAAGTTTGCCAAAACCAAATAGATTTATTCGATGCTCCCAAAGTGGTACCAATACTAAAATCAAGATCAATCATATAATAGAATTGCAAACTAAAATAAGGTGTGCAATATGTAAATGATAAGACTTCTCATTAATATTTCATAACGATAACTCACACCAAGGGATACATAGACAAACTAAAGGAGAGATACTTCCACACTGCAACCCATCTTATATGATAAATTCCCTACTCATGATATGACACTACTTGATAGTAAAAAGTAAAAAGGTAGTGATGAAGTGATACCGCGGCACTCCCCCAAGCTTGGAACAAACCAAGGGGATGCCAATACCGATGATGAATTACTCCTTTGGCGACGGTGGTGATGAATTCCCAACAAGCTTCTCCCCAAGCTCCTGAAGCTCATCAATCTTGTACATGAGGTTGCGGATCATCTCCGAATTGTGCTCGACGCGATTAAGAAGTATGTCCGACGGCGAGTCCCAATTCTTGGAGTTATTTCCCCACCCTTCAGCTTCAGGCTTCGTCCTTCCTGCAGTGTTAGAACGATCTATATCCCAATTGCTAGGCAATGCTGCCTTGGGAGTCCTTTCAATTTGATTATTGTAGATTAGATTGCGGAAGGGATGGTAAGTGCCTGAAGAAGATGTCTTTGGAGCTAGGTAATGACGTGGAACTCCTCCTCCGGTGCTAATCCGTGCACTCTTCTTGGCGTTGAACGGGTTTGACACCACTCCGATGCTTGCAATGGTGGTGCGCGGGCGTACTCGCGGAACTTCTTCGACTTCCTCATCATACTCCTTGACTCGGGGTCTTGGATACCTTCCTCCGAAGGCTCCTTGTCCTTGTTGTTGGAGACCATGGTGCTCCTAGATTGAAAATAGATCCTGGCAGAAACAGCTCAAAGCAAAACACGTCGAGAAAACGATATACGGACCTCCAGGGGTCCGGGGGATTATATAGCAAAAATTTTCACGACAAAAGGAAAGTACCAGGTCGAACCAGAGTCGGAAAGGGGCGACGAGGCGGCCAGCTCATAGGGCGGCGCGGGCCACAGCCAGGCCGCGCCGGCCTATGGGGGCACGCCCTCGTGCGTCTCCTCCACTCCGTTTCGGTCTCGTAATTTTTCATATTTTCCAAAAACAGCAAAAATATTGTTCGGAAAGTAAATTGCGAACTTTTCATTACCATACCTGTTACCTATTCAAAGTCGAGTTCTGGCGGACTGTCAATTTGTCCTTTGATGAAAGCCTCCGGTGTTTCCACTCGAATAATATCAACATCAACATTATAAGAATCACCTGAGATATAATGCTTGAGTCTTTGTCCATTCACCACTTGTGTGGCATTGCCTTAGAGAGAGCTAATTTTTATTGCTCCTGAACGATACACCTCCTCAACAACATATGGTCCTTCCCATTTCGAGAGCAATTTCCCTGCAAAGAATCTGAGACGAGACCGATACAATAGGACTTTATCCCCAATATTAAATTCTCTTTTGATAATCCTTCTATCATGCCATTTTTTAATTTTCTCTTTAAAGAGTTTAGCATTTTCATAAGCTTCACTTCTCCATTCATCTAGGGAACTCAATTGCAGCAACCTCTTATTACCAGCTAGTTTAGGATCTTTATTTAATTCTCTAACAGCCCAATAAGCTTTGTGCTCTAGTTCTAAAGATAAATGACAAGCTTTTCCATAAACCATTTTATAAGGTGACATTCCCATGGGATTTTTATAAGCAGTTCTATAAGCCCATAGTGCTTCCTTCAATTTACTAGCCCAATTCTTTCTAGTTTTATTAACGGTCTTTTGCAAGATAGATTTAATTTCTCTATTTGATAGTTCTACTTGCCCACTAGTTTGAGGATGATAAGCAGAAGCAATTCTATGATTAATGCCATATTTAGCAAGAGTTTTTCTAAAACCACCATGAATAAAATGAGAACCTCCATCAGTCATAATATATCTAGGAACTCCAAATCGAGAAAAAATAATATCTAAAAGCATTCTTAAAGAGGTCTCACCATCAGCACTTTTTGTAGGTATGGCTTCCACCCATTTAGTAACATAATCAACAGCAACAAGTATATGAGTGTTACCTTCTGAAGAGGGAAAAGGTCCCATGAAGTCAAATCCCCAACAGTCGAACGGTTCAATAACAAGAGTATAATTCATAGGCATTTCATTGCGTCTGGAGATATTACCAACCCTTTGGCATTCATCACAAGATAAAATAAACTTCCTTGCATCTTTGAAGAGAGTTGGCCAATAAAAACCTGATTGTAGAACCTTTTGCGCGGTTCTATCTCCGGCGTGATGTCCTCCATAAGCACTCCCATGACATTTACTCAATATCTCCTGCTGTTCATATTCGGGAACACATCTTCGCAGAATACCATCCACTCCTTCTTTATATAAGTGTGGGTCATCCCAGAAATAATGCCTCAAGTCATAAAAGAATTTCCTCCTTTCTTTGAGCTGAAAAGGTCGGAGGCAAGTACTTGGAAACAATAAAGTTAGCATAATCAGCATACCAAGGACTGTCTTGCGAGCTCACCTTTATTACAGCCAATTGTTCATTTGGAAAACTATCATTAACAGGAACAGGATCATAAGCAATATTTTCCAATCTAGACAAATTATCAGCAACAGGATTATCAGCACCTTTCCTATCTACAATATGTAAATCAAATTCTTGCAACAAAAGTACCCATCTAATAAGCCTTGGCTTAGCATCTTTCTTTTGCATAAGGTATCTGATTGCAGCATGATCAGTATGAATAGTAACTTTTGAATCAACAATATAAGATCTAAACTTATCACAAGCAAAGACTACAGCTAACAATTCTTTTTCAGTAGTAGCATAATTTCTTTGAGCAGCATCAAGAGTTTTACTAGCATAATGAATAACATTCAATTTTTTATTTACTCGTTGTCCAAGAACAGCGCCTACAGCAAAATCACTAGCATCACACATAATTTCGAATGGTAAGTTCCAATCAGGAGGTTCAACTATAGGAGCAGTTGTTAAGGCTTTCTTTAGAGCTTCAAAAGCTTCCTTACAATCATCATCAAAAACAAAAGGTACATCTTTTTGAAGAAGATTAGTAAGAGGCTTTGAAATCTTAGAGAAGTCTTTAATAAACCTCCTATAAAACCCAGCATGACCAAGAACACTACGAATACCTTTAACATCCCTAGGATAGGACATCTTCTCTATTGCTT
Organism: Lolium perenne; assembly: GCF_019359855.2. Lineage (NCBI taxonomy): Eukaryota > Viridiplantae > Streptophyta > Magnoliopsida > Poales > Poaceae > Lolium > Lolium perenne. Next base: position 69,440,741 of record NC_067247.2, read on the forward strand.
CAACTTTAGCTCTATCAACTTCAATACCTCTCTCGGAAATTTTATGTCCCAATACAATTCCTTCATTAACCATAAAGTGGCATTTCTCCCAATTAAGAACAAGGTTAGTTTCTTCACATCTCTGCAAAACTTTATCAAGGTTCTGCAAACAATTATCAAAAGAATTCCCATAGACAGAAAAATCATCCATGAATACCTCTACAATACTCTCGCAAAAGCCATGAAAAATAGCAGACATGCATCTTTGAAAAGTAGCAGGAGCATTACATAAACCAAAAGGCATACGTCTATAAGCATAGGTTCCATAGGGACAAGTGAAAGTGGTTTTCTCTTGATCCTTAGTTTTAACAGCAATTTGTGAAAACCCAGAATAACCATCAAGAAAGCAAAAATGAGTATTTTTGGATAACCTTTCTAACATTTGATCAATAAAAGGCAAAGGATAATGATCTTTCTTGGTAACTTTATTAACTTAACGAAAATCAATGCACAATCTATAACCTACAACTACTCGTTGAGGTATGAGCTCATCATTATCATTAGGCACAACAGTCATTCCTCCTTTCTTAGGAACATAATGCACAGGACTAACCCATCTACTATCAGCAATAGGATATATAATACCAGCTTCAAGAAGTCGTAATACCTCATTTCTTACCACATCCTTCATCTTAAGAATTAGACGACGCTGAGGTTCAACAACAGGCTTCGCATCATCTTCCATATTAATGGCGTGTTGGCAAATAGAGGGAGAAATCCCCTTCAAGTGATCAAGAGTGTAGCCAATAGCACCTCGGTGTTTCTTCAATATTTCCAATAGCCTTTCTTCTTCAAACTCTGTAAGCTTAGAACTAATAATAACAGGATATATTTTCTTATCATCAATATGAGCATATTTAAGATTATCAGGCAAAGGTTTTAAATAAAAGACAGGATCTTCCTTTGATGGCGGTGTTGTACCCAGATATTCCACCGGTAAATCATGCTTAAGAATAGGTTGGCGAAGAAAAATTTCCTCAAGCTCATCTCTTTCTTTCCTAAAAACTTCACTCTCGCTATTCTCCAAATGTTGCTGCAAAGGATTATTAGGAACAAGAACAATAGATGCACACTTTTCAAATTTAAAATCATCATTAGGCAAATCAGCTTTATAAGGAGTTTTGGTAAATTTAGAGAAGTTAAACTCATAAGATTCACCAGCAAATTTAGTCAAAATTTTCTCTTTCTTGCAATCTATAATAGCTCCACAAGTATTTAGAAAAGGTCTACCAAAAATGATAGGACAATAATCACTAGCAGCAGAACCAAGTACCAAAAAGTCGGCAGGATATTTAATCTTACCACATAGAACTTCCACATCTCGAACAATACCAATTGGAGAAATAGTTTCTCTATTAGCCAGCTGAATAACCACATCAATATCTTCAAGTTCACAAGAATCAATTTCGTGCATAATCTCCGTGTAAAGCTCATAAGGAATAGCACTAACACTTGCACCAATATCACATAAACCATAATAGCAATGATCACCAATTCTAACAGATAGCATAGGAACACTAACTTGTTTGGGTTTATTAGGATGTGAAACAATATTAGAAGCATCTTCACAGAAAATAATATGACCATCCTCCACATTTTCAGTCACAAGATCTTTAACTATTGCAACAACAGGTTCAACTTTTATTTGTTCTTCAGGTTCTATAGGTTTCTTTTCACTTTTATGAACCGCACTATTTATAACAGAGTACTCCTTCATTTTAGCAGGGAAAGGAGTTTTTCCAATATAAGCTTCAGGAATAACATGATCAACAGTTTCAACAACAACGCATTTATTAATAGATGAATCAATTTTATCTTTATACGGTTCATGATACTTATCAAAATTCTTCTTAGGCAATTCATAATGAGAGGCAAAAGCTTTATAAAGATTGGCAGCAACTTGAGAATCAAGACCATAAGTAGCACTCATATTACGAAATTTATCAGTATCCATAAAAGCTTCAATGCATTTGTAATCATAATTTATACCTGATTCTCTTTCTTTGTCGATTTCCCATCCTTCAGTATTTTCCTGGATCCGATTAAGAAGGTCCCTTTTAAACTCTTCCTTATTGCGCGTGAATGATCCAGAACAAGAAGTATCCAGCAAGGTCTTGTCTTCAAAAGAAAGTCTTGCATAGAAATTATCAATAATAACATTACGAGGAAGCTCATGAATGGGGCATTTGAGCATTAAAGACTTCAATCTCCCCCACGCTTGGGCTATACTCTCTCCATCATGAGGCCAAAAATTATATATGCGGTTCCGATCCTTATGAATTTCACTTGGAGGATAGAACTTAGAATAAAACCGGGGCACAATATCATTCCATTCAAGAGAATCCCCATTATCCAAAGAATTTATACCAATGCGCCGCTTTACCAGACAGCGATATAGAGAATAGTTTCTTCCTCACTTTATCCATAGCAATACCTGCACACTTGAATAAACCGCATAATTCATGTAAGAACAGTAAATGATCTCCAGGGTGAACAGTTCCATCCCCTGTATAACGGTTATCGACTACACGTTCAATAATTTTCATAGGTATTTTGTATGGTATCTCTTCCTCACCTGGCGCCTTATCCACTACCTTTGCAGTAGTAGTAGATTTCCCAAATAAACACTCAAGAGAAGATCTCTCCATAATGAATTATGGCAAAGAAAGAAATAAAATCAGCACAAACAGTAGAAATTTCCCTTACCAATTCCACTTACCAATAGCGCTTCACTCCCCGGCAACGGTGCCAGAAAATAGTCTTGATGACCCACAAGTATAGGGGGTGTATCGTAGTATCTTCGATAAGTAAGAATGTCGATCCCAACGAGGAGCAGAAGGTGTTGACAAGCAGTTTCGATGAAGGATTCACTGTAAATGCTCACAGACAAGTATTCAGGGGGTTTTAATGTAACAGATGAATAAAGTACGAATAAGTAAAGTGCGAGAGTAACAATTGCAGCGAGTGGCCCAATCCTTTTTAGCACAAAGGACAAGCCGGTTTATTTACTTATAATGACCAAACGTTCCTGAGGACACACGGGATTTTAGTCTAGTGCTTTCGCTACATACGGCTAATTAATCTTCATTGTTTTGATAAGTGTTGTGTGGGTGAACCTATGCTAATGTACCGCCCTTCCTAGGACTAATACAAACTTGTGATTATACCCCTTGCAAGCATCCGCAACTACAAGAAAGTAATTAAGAATAAATCTAACCACAGCCTTAAACTCTGAGATCCTGCTATCCCTCCTGCATCGATATACCAACGGGGGTTTAGGTTTCTGTCACTCCGACAACCCCGCAATTAGCAAACGAATACAAGATGCATTCCCCTAGGCCCATGAAGGTGAAGTGTCATGTAGTCGACGTTCACATGACACCACTAGAAGAATAACACCACAACTTAAATATCATAACATTGAATATTACTCAACCATGGTTCACTACTAACATTTAGACTTCACCCATGTCCTCAAGAACTAAACGAACTACTCACGAGACATCATATGGAACATGATCAGAGGTGATATGATGATGAATAACAATCTGAACATAAACCTTGGTTCAACGGTTTCACTCAATAGCATCAACAACAAGTAGAAATCAATACCGGGAGAGTTTCCCCTATCAAACAATCAAGATCAAACCCAAATTGCTACGGCGGTGACGATGTGCAGCGGTGGAGACGGCGGTGATGATGGTGGAGATGATGGTGATGGTGATGGAGATGATGTCCAGCTCGATGGCGGTGACGATGGCGTCGATTTCCCCCTCCGGGAGGGAATTTTCCCGGCGGATCTCAGCCGCCGGAGATCTCTTTTCTCTCTGGTGTTCTCCGCCCCGCAGAGGCAGCTGTAACTCTTCGCGAGGTATCCTCTGTGGCTTAGGTCTTCGGGACGAAGGATTTCGCGAAGAAAAGGAGGCGAGAGGGGCTGTGGGGCCCCCTCCTCACCAGGTGGCGCGGCCAGGCCATGGGCCGCGCCGGCCTGTGGTCTGGGCCCACCTTGGGTCCCCTCGGCTCCCCCTTCTGGCTTCCTTCGTCATCTGGAAAAATAGGATTTTTGGTATAATTTCCTTCCACAGTTGATCTTCCGAAATACTGCGTTCTGACGGTGCTTTTTCCAGCAGAATCCTGGCTGCGGTGCTCGATCCTCCAATAATCATGAAACATGCAAAATAGATGAAATAACATAAGTATTATGTCCAAACATGAAATATATCAATGAATAACAGCAAATTATGATATAAAATAGTGATGCAAATTGGACGTATCAATGACTTTTTGCTTTCTGACATGAGTCACAAATCGACTCAATGTGAGAATCCCTAACAAAAGGAAGCTTATTCTATCTAATAATAAACCTAACAGTAGTAAAAGATGGGTGACCTAGTCGACTATGCCACTTGTTGTTGGACGGCTTGGAAGCAAGGAACGCATGCTTGGATGATGATGGTGACACCAATGAAGAGATGAAGGGATAGAGCCCTCCAACACACCTCCCTCTATGAAGAATTGCCCTGGTGACCTGATCCTTAATCAAGAAAAAGAAAGGGTGAAACTCTATGAAGACCTTATTATCATATGTGAACCTATGAACTGAGAGGAGGTTTTTGGTGGCATTGGGAACACATAAAATATCACGAAGTTGAAAATTCTGATTAGGAGTGCTAACTACTAAATGACCAACATGTGAAATTTGCATACCTTGCCCACTGGCCGTGTTGACCCTGTCATGTCCTTTGTAGTGATCACGGACCGTCAGGTTGTTCAGCTCGCTGGTGATGTGGTTGGTGGCACCAGTGTCAGAATACCAATTTGTGTCGACGCCGTAGGAGGCAATATGGGCCTCCTTGTCGTCATCAGAGTCGTCATCCTCATCTTGCCACCGGTACCAGCAGTCATTGGCTTTGTGTCCTTCGCGATTGCAGATTTGACATGTGACGTCCACCCACGGTGTCGTGCGACGACGCCCGCGACCACGGCCCCGGCCGCCTCCAGGTGGTGCACGCCCACCGCCACGGCCATAAGAGGGGGCGCGATCATCGCGACGTTCTGGGCGCTGATCATCGCGGCGATCACCGCGGTCACCGCGGTTCTGGTTGGGACGACGGCGGCGTTGGCGTTGAGCAGCGTTGGCGGAGGTCTCAAAGTCAGGATCAGAGGACCTGCGCAACATCTCCTGGCGGTTATCATAGGCGTCAATCTGAGCGTACAGGTGGCTGAGGGAAATCGGCGAAGTCTGGACGCCGAGAGCCGCCACCAGAGCGTTGTAGGAGCCACCAAGGCCCGCAAGGACGAAGGACACATGTTCCCTTGTCGAGACGGGACAACCAGCCATAGCTAGCTCATCGACAAACCCTTGCATCTTTGTCAGGTACGTCGCGGTGGTCATGTTCAGTTTCTTGGTGTTTGCCAGAGAGGTGCGCAGATTGGTAATCTTGGCTTCACTCTGTGAGACAAACATCTCTTCCAGGGCTTGCCATACACCGGCGGCATGCTCGATCCGATGAACGTGAGGAAGGACCTCATGGGAGAGCGACTGGAGAAGGTAACTCAGGACAATCTGGTCCTGCGCAATCCAGTTATCATATGCAGGATTGGGCACCATCTTGGGGGCTTCAGCAGCACCGTCCTTGTCCGATGTGACGGCGAGTTCTTCCGGCGGGGCAGCAACCGCGCTGGTGAGGTAACCAAGCAGACGGGCGCCACAGATGGCGGGCAGAACCTGGGCGCGCCAGCCCGGGAAGTTGGCCCGGGTGAGCTTGTCAGATGGCGGCGTCCCGAGAGCGATGGTGGCGCTGTTCGACGAGGTCGCCATGGAGTCGACGAGGCGACGGAGGGCGACGGTCGAAGCGATCTAGGGTTTGTTTCGGCGATCAGCGTGTCGGCAGAAGAGGCCGGCTTGATACCATGTAAGATCAGGTAGATTTGAGACTACTCGGATGACCGAGTTTGGTTTATTTCATATGTATATATAGGAGGATTACATGAGGTATTGGAACCGGACTCTATGTCCAACACAACGTGTTGCACACGTTGTTTAATACGTGCCACCGCCTGCAGGTGGTAGCGCAGCGGAGGAGCGCGGGCGCTTCCGGCACGCGCGCGAGGATCTCGAGGATGGCGTCATCGGGGAGCGTTTCCGCGGCCATCGTCTTCTTCTTCTTTTCGTTTCTCTTGTCAACTCACGGTATGCACTCATTGCCGCCCCCTTTAAGTCCGGCTGAGTCGACATGTGCTTGGGGAAGAGCTCGTTGGGTTAAAGAAACTAATTCAAATAAAATGTTGGGTTCTTCTACTTGTCGATATAACGATTTAAAGTGTGTTGTGACAAGAGAATAAAAAATATATGGATGCACAATCATCTGCTTCTACATTCGTAACGACTTTGCCGGTCCCATTTAAATTCGGTAGAGCTGACATGTGTTTGAGGAAGAGGTCGTCGGGTGACAAAATAAGTGGAATGAATCTTCCTCCCTCGCACCCGCTTGTAATCAACCCATCACTTAATATAATGTAGAAGATGCAAACGGTTCCAAGTTCGGATCAAGAACAACTACTTTTCGTTATAATCACAGCATCTTCGGTTACAATGAATTACAGGGAGTGATTAGGGGAGATTTGACAGGATTGTGTCTCATCCGAATATGTCTTATAATTAATGACAACATATTCAGTTACAGGAAAGGCAAGAAAAAATTTCCTAACAGCCTGGACATGAATTCGCCTTGTCACTTGATTGCAAGTTGCAACATCTGCACATTAGTCATCTGCCTAGCGTGCTGGTTTGGATGCTAGGCGAGCCATGAAGAAGGTGGTCCAATCAATCTCCATGCAGACGGCGCCTTTAGCGATCAAGCTCGAAGACATGGTGTCCAGCTCTTGCATCGTCCCAGTTTGGAGATTGGTAACGTAGCCGTGGCGCTGTGCGAGCTTGATGAGCAGCTTCCCGTTGCCGCACCTCTGTCCCAGCCAGATGCATGGAGGCTGCTGCCCCAGGAATGGTTTCAGGTCGATCACCCCGGTGCGCGGCCAGTCTTGTCCACGGCGTGTCGCTGGTTGCGTCCAGATCTCCACCATCTGGAGGTCCGCGTCGTATAAGCAAAGCGACAAGAGCTTTCCATCGATGGTGGTAGCAAGGCGGCTTTGGCCACGCCGGGCGACGTTGAGATTGGTGGTACCGGCGCCATGGGGGCACGAGCTGATGGGGCTCCTGAGCTTGGTTGAGGAGACGCTGTCGTTGTCAAACTGAACTCACACACGCTCTCGCTCTCTCTCAGATCACGATCGAACACGAAGATCACAAGGGAGTTTTTGTGCTGCGTCAGTCTTGCAGCTTTTCTGTCTTCCTTAACCACTTAAAAAGGGAATTACAACTGAAAGCGAAAAACCAGCTCAAGAGCGAGGCTAACGGACGTGCCATCCCACGTCCTCCCGGTCTGAGCGGTAGCACCGTCACAGGCGTGATGATCATGCCATCCCACGATCCACTTGTGACGGCTAGCATCTAACAGAAAGAAACAAACCAACTAATAGGACCAAATCGCAAACAGGCTCACGATCCAGTCCCTATCTTATTTCCTACGGGATACAAGTTAACTGACAGAGTTCAGACTATCGTTGACAACAGCGAGAACAGCTTCAGTTAACTGAAGATGCAAAGTGACAGAGGACATATGTGGAGGATTAATCCAACACTTCACCCCCTTAATCCTGCACCTTGATGACACCAAGCATGCGTCGCAGCTCAAAGAACCGCGCGAATCCCAGTGCCTTGGTCAAAATGTCGGCCAGCTGCTCCTCTGTGCGCACATGATCGACGTCCACCTTCCCTTCCTCAACATGTGACCTGATGAGATGAAATCTGGTATCAATGTGCTTACTCCGATCATGATGCACGGGGTTCTTGCACAGAGCGATTGCAGCTTTGTTGTCCACCAGAAGCTTGAATTTGGCAGGTGTGCATCCGATCAAGTCTCCAATGAGTCGACCAAGCCACACCCCCTGACATGACGCATCTGATGCCGCCATGTATTCTGCTTCACAGGATGATTTAGCTACCGCCTTCTGCTTCTGTGAGCTCCAAGACACAATGTTGCCTCCAAGGAAGAAGATGATTCCTGATGTGCTCTTGCGGTCATTTACATCACCAGCGTGATCACTGTCACTGTAACCCAAAAGCACTGGCACTCCTTCTCCCTTTCTGAAACTGCAACCCAGAGACAGTGTTCCTTGCACATACCTCAATATCTGTTTGACTGTAGCCCAGTGAGTTGCTGTAGGGTTCTCCATGAACCTGCTCGCTACTCCCACTGACAGAGCAATGTCCGGCCTGGTATTTACCAGGTATCTGAGGCTGCCAATAACACTCCTATACAGTGTCTTGTCTGCTGCACCGCTGCCATCTTCCTTCTTTAGCTGCAGACGACATTCCATTGGGGTTTTGCTGCTGTTGCAATTGCTCAGCCCAGCAACCTCAAGGATTTTTTCGGCGTAGCTCTTTTGGCACAGAGTAATCTGCCCATTTTCTTGGGTGACTTCAATACCTAGATAATAGGAGAGAAGTCCTAGGTCACTCATCTTGAACAGTTGCTGCATCTGCTTCTTGAATGCTGCAATGTCCTTCACGTCAGTGCCGGTGATGATTAAGTCATCGACATACACCCCCACAAGCAGGTAAGAATTGCTGTCCCCTCGCCGATACACTGCGTGTTCCATTGGACAGCGAGTGAATCCGAGAGAAACCAGAGAGGTATCCAGTTTTGAATACCAAGCTCGTGGTGCCTGACGCAGCCCGTACAATGCCTTCTTCAGCTTCAGTACTGCACTTTCCTTGCCGGCGATGACATATCCCGGCGGCTGGCTCACGTACACCTCTTCACCGAGCACGCCATTGAGGAACGCACTTTTCACGTCCATGTGGTGTACTTCCCAGCCGGAGTGAGCTGCGAGAGCGAGCAGGAGACGCACGGTCTCCATCCTGGCCACCGGTGCATAGACCTCCTCGAAGTCCACCCCCTGCCGCTGAGCATAGCCCTTTGCGACGAGGCGTGCCTTGTGCTTCACTATGACGCCGGCGGGGTCGCGTTTGACCTTGTACACCCACTTGAGGCCAATTGCCTTGTGGTTGTGCGGGAGTGTCGACAGCTCCCACGTGGCGTTCTCCTTGATGGACGCCATCTCCTCATCCATGGCATTTCGCCATGCCTCGTCGCCGATGGCCTCATCAACTGTACGAGGCTCCTCCGTAGTGAGCAGACACTGCTGACTCGCTTCCATGACAGCCTTGTCCTCCGTGTCACCATAGATGCACGAGAGGCGACGGTACCGTATGGGCGCGCCGTCGTCGTCGAGGGTGTCGTCGTCGGCGAGCGGCGTGGCCCAGCGGATGCCAGCCGGTGTCTCAGAAGCTGACGATGACTCGGCCTCGTTGTTGTTGAGGCTAGGAGGTGAAGACGTGGGCCTGATCGGAATCGTGGACGAACTTGACGTAGCTGGTGTACCGAGCACCGGTGTCGTTGGACGCACGACAGATGCACGTACAGCTCCAGCGCCTGAGTCCAGCTCCAGAGTGCCATCTTCCAGAGTGTATGTGATGGTGAACGAGGCATGTGGCTCAGCAGCCACACTCGCCTCCTCCCATGACCAAGGCCTAGATTCTTCAAAGACGATGTCACGGGATGCCTGCAGTTTATCAGCTGACGGATCATATACACGATAGCACTTTGAGCTCTCCTCATAGCCAATGAATACCATCATGGTTGAGCGATCAGTCAGTTTGTTGATGCCGGGGCCGATCCTCTTGACATGCGCCACACAGCCAAACACACGCATATGATGCACGCTCGGCTTCTTGCCATGCCACTGTTCGTACGGCGTGACGCCGTCGAGGGCACGCGTTGGAGAACGGTTCAGTATGTAGACCGCGGTGCGCACTGCTTCACCCCAAAACCGCGACGGCACGTGCATACTCTTCAACAGACAGCGCGCCATCTCCACAACAGTTTGATTCCGTCTTTCGACGACGCCATTCTGCTGAGGGGAGTAGGGGGCTGTTGTGAAGTGCCTGATGCCGCTCGTGTCGCATAGCTGACGGAAGTCACCAGAATTGAACTCCCCTCCACGGTCCGACCGAAACGCGCGGAGCCGACAGTCGCCGACGGCTTCTGCTGCAGCTTTGATCTTGCAGAAGGTTCGGTATGCGTCGCTCTTGGCTTTGATGACTTCCAGCCACATGTAGCGGCTGAAATCATCGACGACGAGCAAGAAGTAGTTGTTCCCGCCCGGCGTCGTTGGAGTGGTGGGGCCGCAGAGGTCGGTGTGGACGAGCTCGAGCCCTCGCTGTGCTCGGTATGGGGATGCAGCGGGGAACGGCGAGCGATGTTGCTTGCCGAGCGCGCACCCGTCGCAATATTCTTCGACGCGCTTGACCTCTGGCATACCACGCACCATGTCCCGCCTGGACAGAGTGTGCAAGGCACGGAAGTGCAAGTGGCCGAACCTGGCATGCCATCTCCATGACATGTCTTCAGTCTTGGACAGGAGACACACCGGGGCGTCGTGTGTGAGGACGCCGGTGTACAGGCGGTTGCCGGTGCGCTTCACTCGCGCCAGCAGTTTGCGCACTGGATCGTGAATCGTCATGATGCCGTCCGTGATCCCGATCTTGTACCCTCCCTCGTCAAGCTGTCCCACGGAGATGATGTTACTCCTGAGACTGGGAATGTAGTACACATCGGCGAGCACGCGCTGGTCACCGGACTGTCCGCGGAAGACGACGGAGCCTTTGCCGCAGATGCTGACGACCGATCCGTCCCCAAACCTCACGATGCCGTGCACCGTTTCATCCAGGGACGAGAATACGAACTTCTGCCCTGTCGTATGGCTGCTCGCGCCTGTGTCGAAATACCACAAGCCATCAGTCCTAGATGCATGAATTACCTTTTCTTCATTCAGGTATACTGCCTGCGGCGCCACGGCCACCGTCTCGGTGACCACGGCCATCATCATCACAGGCGCCTGATGCTCCTCAGCCTGAACCAGATTGGCCTGCTGCTCGCGATCCCGCTTGGCTTTGCGGCATTCTTTCGCCCAGTGGCCGGCTTTTCCGCAGTAGCGGCAATTTCCTTTGCGCCGCTCGCCGTTACCGGCGGCAGTGCCACCGCCGCCACCTCCGCCGTTGCCGGAGGAGCCGGTGTCATGAGGCTTGGACTTGTGCGCGGGCTTGCCGCTGCTGCCGCTGCCGGGCGCGCTCTGGCGTTGTCGAGCCGCCCACTCCTCCTCCGTGAGCAGGAGCTTCCCGACGCCATCGCCGACGTCGTCGAGATCGTAGCTCTCCTCGGCCGTGATCAGACGGCCGGTCACCTCCTCGATCGTGAGTGTCCGCAGATCGACGGTCTGCTCGATGGCCATCACCATCGGGCGGTACTTTTTCGGCACCACCCGCAGGTATTTGAGCACCGCACGGTACTCCTCAACCGGATCGCCAAGGAGCTCGAGGTCGTTGATGATGGCGGTGAGTCGGATCGAAAAATCCTCGATCGACTCGTTGGGCTTGAACCGGAGTTCTTCCCACTCGCGCCGCCTGGTCTGCGCCTTCGCCTCGCGGACGCGCTCGCAGCCCAAACGCATGGTTTTGATGGTTTCCCATGCGGTCTTGGCGCAATCCTTCACGGCGAGGGTCCGCACCAGCTCCGGTGGCACTGCCCTTAGCAGCGCGGCCAGGGCCGCTCGATCATCGCCGTCCTCGTCTGCGCCATACTCGATGATGTCCCAGAGGTGCGCGGCTTGCAGTTGCACGCGCATCACCATCGCCCACTCTGCATAGTTGGAGCGGGTCAGAGTGGGGTACTGCGCGTTGCCGGAGCTTTCGCGCACCACGCGCTCGCGCACGACGACCTCACGTCCGCGCACCAAGCTGCGTCCTCGCCGGCGAGTGGGCGACACGGAGGGACGGCGTTTATCCGCCGGCGGCGTGGAGCCGCTCCCCTCGACGTGTGCCGCTTTGGCCTTCTCCGACGGTGTCTTCGACATCCGGCCTGATACCAAATGTCGTTGTCAAACTGAACTCACACACGCTCTCGCTCTCTCTTAGATCACGATCGAACACGAAGATCACAACGGAGTTTTTGTGCTGCGTCAGTCTTGCAGCTTTTCTGTCTTCCTTAACCACTTAAAAAGGGAATTACAACTGAAAGCGAAAAACCAGCTCAAGAGCGAGGCTAACGGACGTGCCATCCCACGTCCTCCCGGTCTGAGCGGTAGCACCGTCACAGGCGTGATGATCATGCCATCCCACGATCCACTTGTGACGGCTAGCATCTAACAGAAAGAAACAAACCAACTAATAGGACCAAATCGCAAACAGGCTCACGATCCAGTCCCTATCTTATTTCCTACGGGATACAAGTTAACTGACAGAGTTCAGACTATCGTTGACAACAGCGAGAACAGCTTGATTAATCGAAGATGCAAAGTGACAGAGGACATATGTGGAGGATTAATCCAACAGACGCGGCCGGTGTCGGCGTCGACGTGAAGGATGTGGAAGGTGGAGGACGCACAAAAGAGCCAGTTCGCCCTTCCCTGGCACACGACGGCATCGCTGTGCATGAGGGAGCCCACCGCTTCCCTGCATCGGTGCAAGGTAGGCGCGTTCCAGCTCGGCTGGCCAGCCACGAAGGTGTGGAGGCCGTAGCCCCTCTCGTCGTGACCTTCGATCATTAGCACTTTGAAAGATTGCCGGCAGTCCGCACTTCTCAGAACGGCGTGGCCCCTCTCAAGAAAAAAAGAAAGAACGGCGTGGCCCTTGCAGTATGTATACCGTTTGAAAGGGGGTATCACGTCGCATGTGCCGGCGAGCAGACTGCACACGGCCAGCTGAACGCCATCGATCTTCTCGGCCCCGGGGCTCTGGTTGATGAGACTTAACAGGACGAGGCCGTCGTGCGACGCCAGCGGCCACACGTAGTCGGCGGGGAGGCTGCCGACGTCGGAGACGAAAGAGCTGAGCAAGCGGTCGCCGGCCGAGCTCGGAGTCGGACCCGGGAGGAAGGAGGCCTCGTCTCCGCGGTTCAACTTCTTGGGGGCGAATGTGCCAAGGAGGGAGTACGCGGTGTCCGGCCAGCGGCGGCGGAGGAAGGAGCGGTCGGCTACCAGGGCGTGCCACCGCCTGCAGGTGGCGGCGCAGCGGAGGAGCGCGGGCACTTCCGGCACGCGCGCGAGGATCTCCAGGATGGCGTTATCGGGGAGCGTTTCCGCGGCCATCGTCTCCTTCTTCTTTTCGTTTCTCTTGTCAACTGACGGTAGGTATCAGGTATGCATGCCCTTGCTTGCTTATATAGACTCGCGCACAAACACGTACCAACACGAATCCGAGCCTAACTTGACTAACTTACCTAGTCAAACACGTACCAAGTACCAACACGAGTCCGACCCTAACTTGGCATGGCGCAGGGCACGGGAACAGGCGCCTCTCCGCCGAACGCGCCATGTACGTACATAGCTCCTCCAACCGCGGTGAGTACGAGTCAAACCTCTGCAAGCCCTGATGTTTGGATAAGGTATACCTCTATGGCGACTGGCGTGATGCCGATTCTAGAACCTTCTTTGCCTCCTTCCCCCTCCGATCCCGTCTCTCTCTCCTCCTCCCCCATGCCTCCTTCCTTCACCAGTGACCCTCTCCTCTCCTTCGCATCCTCAGTTTTTCCCCTGCCCCGTCCCACTCTCTCCCCATGTGCTTCCTCTCCAATTCCATCTCATAATCCTGAGCGACCTAAGGAACCCAAGCCATCCGACCAGAGCAAGCAAGATTCAGTTGTTTTCCAACCAATCTCTAGGCAACCAACCGAATTTCCCCTCCGGCTATGGCCTCATCCCGTGTTCCAAAGATTTTCGTCAGTAAGGGCACTCAATCAGCTTTGTTGCTGGGAGGGTTCCAACATCTATAGGCCTCGATCTGAGCTCCCTCAGGACGAGCAAGTGGTGGAGGGAGGTCTTTGGGAGAGAACAAGAACGCCCATGGCTGGGCACCAGCGTTCCTTCCATTGTCGCCATGGTGGGGGAAGCCGACCTCCTGACTCTGCTTTAGATTCCTGCCAAACGCCTGCAAGAAGAGGAGGTTATGAAGTCTTTACCAATGGGAAGCAGCAACATGGTTCTACTACAGGAGATCGTCACATGATACAGCAAGCAGTTCGATGGGGAAGCGGCGTCAGCCTGCAAGGTGCCATGAAGATGATCGGATGGAATTGTCAAGGTAAGGGCAAGAATCTTCATAGTTCTAGTAAAATGGGGTACCTTGCCAATTTGATGTCGTCAACAGGAGCACAGCTAATTTTTGTGTCTGAAACTAGATCTTCTAAATGCACCTCAGTACAGCTTAATAATCACTTTAACATTGCTGATAGTTATGTTGTACCTTCTAATGGCCTTTCGGGTGGTCTTTGGCTTCTGTGGACCGATGAAGTTCAAGTTGATGTCAAGTTCTCTAATCATCATGTTATTTTAGCCATGGTTATAAATATAGCTACTAGAATTGAGTTTGCGCTGGTTTGTATTTATGGAGATCCTCATCATCGCCAGACTAGGGTTATCTGGAACCATATTTTCAATTTTGTGCATGACAATCTGGGAAAGCCAGGAGTTTGTATAGGAGATTTCAATGACATCATGTGTGATCAGGACACCACCTCTGCTAATATAAATCACTACCGTATGCGTACTTTTAATGGTTATGTTAAGGAATGTGGTTTTCTTGATCTTGGTTTCAGCGGTCCTGCTTATACTTGGACAAACAAGCGTTTCTCTTCTACTCCTGTTTTTGAAAGACTTGACAGTTGTCTTGCTAACACCGAATGGTGTGAATTGTATCCGAATACAAATGTTTTTAATCTTCCTATCATGTTTGGAGATCATGCTCCTATTCTTCTGCTAACTGAATCTCAATACCGCAGACCGAAGCTAAAGTTTAAGTTTGAGAATTGGTGGACTATGGAAGAAGATTTCCAAAATGTTGCAAAAACTGCTTGGGATTTGTCTGCTAATAAACCTTTCCATTCTAGAACGACTAATCTTGCAGGTACTCTAAAGAAATGGTGCAAGAAGAAAAAGCCGATTCAACATCAGCTTGACACGCTACAACAACAAATCAACTCCATCCAGATGCAACCTATACAAGAGCAAGATCATGCTCTCGAGGTAAAACTTATAGCTCAATATGAAGAAAACATGACAAAACTTACTGAATTCTACAGGCAACGAGCAAAAAAACATTGGGCAACTCAAGGAGACAGGAACACTTCTTTTTTTCATAATGCCGTTCAAAAGCGCAAGAGATGAAATCGTATTGTATCCATTAAAGATGCTCGTGGAAATAATATTTTTGATCCTGAAGACATTGCACATGAATTTGTTAATTATTTCAAAAATATTTTCCACTCCTCTTTTACTAACAATGGCAGTCCGTTCTTGAATACCTCTCATACCCAAGATGCGCAGGATTTTACAAACTCGATTCCGGACAAGCAAGAAGTTTGGCAAATTCTCAAAGCCATGAGAAAGAATGCTTCCCCGGGACCCAATGGTTTCAATGTGGGGTTTTACATCTCGGCCTGGAGTTGGATTGGAGAAGACGTTACTAATCTCGTAAGAAATTTCTACATCACGGGTATCCTTCCTCCTCGTCTAAATGAAACTCAAATTGCACTCATTCCAAAAAAGTTGGTTTGCTATGTTCCTTCGGACTTCAGACCCATCAGCCTTTGTAACGTGGTTTACAAAATAATTGCTAAATCCTTGGCGAATAGGTTGAAATCTCACTTACCAGATTACATTCATCCCTCACAACAAGCTTTTATCGAAGTTAGGCGTATTAGTAATAATATCATTGTAGCTCAAGAAATCACCCACTCCTTCTCTCTTAATTCTTGGGATGGTACTGATTTCATGGTAAAAATAGATTTAGCCAAAGCTTTTGACAGATTAGAATGGAATTTCATTGTGTCTGCCCTTGCACGTAAAGGGTTCCATGAGCATTTCATAAATTTAATCTATGCATGCATTTCTTCTCCAACGTTTTCAGTTATTATTAACGGCCAATCCTTTGCCCATTTCAAAAGTACCAGAGGCATAAGGCAAGGATGTCCATTGTCTCCTTCTCTTTTTGTCCTTGCCGTAAATGAGCTTTCTATCGCACTACAGGATGCACTTGAGGCAAATCACCTCACTGGTATTTCACTTGGACCGAATTGTCCTCCTATTCATTCGCTTATGTTCGCAGATGATCTTTTGGTATGTGGAAAAGCTAATGAGCAGGAAGCAAATGCCATATCCCATGTCTTGCAACAATTTTGTCATCAATCAGGTCAGCTTCCAAATTGGAACAAATCAGGTATAATATTTAGTAAAAAAGTTAACTTGCAGGTTAGACAAGGCATCAAGCAAATTTTCCCAGTCCCGGACATTGACAACAACACCATACATTTGGGACACCCTCTCATTCTTCCAGCGAAAGACAGATCAAGGGCTTACAACTTCGTCTACGACAAATTCAAATCAAAACTAAGTGCCTACAAAGCTAATAGATTGTCACACGCAGCAAGACTAACCCTCATAAAAGCTGTCTTTTCCTCAGTCCCAGTCTACTATATGTCAAATATTCTCTTCTCAAAGAAATTCTTAACAAAACTCACAGCTATTATTAGGAATTTCTGGTGGACAGGTATCAAGGAGGAGCAAACTACAAGAAACCTGTGTCTTAGGGCATGGGCGGATATTTGTGTTGAAAAGAAAATAGGAGGAATTGGTGTTAGAAATATGCAAGCTATAAATCAAGGACTGATTCTTTCTGCAGCCTGGAGATTAGCAAAGGAACCACAAAGCCACTTGGCACTCATACTTAAGGCAAAGTATCACAGTGACACATCCATTTGGAGAGCAAAAACGAAAATTGCAAAATCTGCTTTTTGGACAGCCATTCTCAAGGTGAGACCTCTCTTAATTTCAGTATCGTTCAATCAGATTGTGGATGTCAGTAGTTCTATTTGGAGTGCCCCGTGGTTCTCCATGTGGCAACATATATATGATAATCTTATAATTCAGCCAGGCCTCTTTGTTTATCCTGCCACAGTTAAGGACCTTTGGATTCCGAACCAGAAAAAATGGAATGACTGCTACTGCTATTCTTGAGACTCCCATTATTAATTCTGAAGGCAAAGATACTCTTGTTTGGAAACTAACTCCTTCAGGTGTATGTTCTTCCAAAAGTGCATATAAGCATTGTTTTAATAATCTTGCTTTGCCTGCTAATCAGAGACCAAAAGTTGTACCTCCACATATTGTCAACCTTCTCAATCAGGTATGGCAAGAGAAGCAAATGGCGCCGAGGGTCCAGACTTTTGCTTGGCGACTACTGCGTCGAGCCCTACCCATAGGTAAGAGAGCTAGCAAATTTTCGAAGCACATCAAAGAAGATTGTAGCAGGTGTGGTGGTGTGGAAGATGAGATGCATATGCTCTTTCTTTGTGCTTTTTCGAAAGCGGCCTGGTTTTCCGCTCCTTGGTTTATCCGAACTGAGATTCTAGCTGAAAACCATCGCTCGGTCTCCCAGATGATCCAGGCTTTACTCTCTTCTGGCCATCCACAAATTAATATTTCTACTTTATATACCTTCTTGTGGTGTCTTTGGAAGGCGAGGAATGATGTACTTTTTAACAAAAGAAATACTAATCCTCTTCAAGTTTATCATGCAACTAATGCAATATTGCAGGGATTGAAACTCGAGGACAATGATTTCAAACAGGGTAGTCGACGTGTCGTTTTGGTGGAACAGGGCTTGGAGCCACAACGGGACCCTTTTTCTCTTGCAGGTAATATCATCTGTTGTGATGCTGCCTGGAAGAGTGCGGACAATCAAGAACCTACTCCTGCGGGCATAGACATTGTCATTCAAACCCAGAATAACCAACATTGCCAGCAGATACATTTAGCTGCCTTATCTCCGGCAGCTCATTCTCCTCTTCAGGCAGAAGCTTTTGGATTGCTGCTTGACGAGGGATCACCTCGCCAATGCCTACCTATTGTAGACTTGGGTTTCGGGAGAGAGCGACGATGGAGATTCCGGGGACGAGATTAGGCACACGATGTACCCAGCTTCGGGTCCCCTCGGTGGAGGATCCCTACGTGCTGCTAGCAATCCAGTATAAGACCATAAGTATGTTTACAGGGTGCCGCCGTAGCGGAGCTATGCTGTCTATATTCTGTCTATCTGTTCTCCCTCCTATTTCGGGTGCCCTGGCTAGCTTTATATATGCAACCAGCCTAGGGTTTTACAAGAGTCCTAGTCGACTACTTCTTCGGGTTGCCTTGTTGTGCCTTCTCCATATTGGGCCGAGCCGATCCAGGTATACTAATAATGGGTATCCGAAGGGTATGCCCATGTCAGTAGCCCCCGAGTTTATAGGGAAGTCAAAGACTTGCGTAGAAACTCCAAGCATAACCATCTCCGAAGTTGAAGAAATACAAGGCGAGGTCCATGTCGTAGATCATGTGTAGCGTAGATGATGTCGACGATTCTTGAAATTATCGGGTGCGCGGCAGCGCTCCCGATGGGAGTAGCCCCCGAGTCTATGGGCAAGTGCTTGCACTTGGGCATAGACTCAAGTTGTACTACTCGATGAAGAACTTAACTATATTTCTGGAGGACTTGATGAAATCCATGTGCTCCCGATGGGAGTAGGCTCCACTCGAGTCGTAGAATCGAGTTGAGTCTACAAACCTTGATTGTCGTAGATGCTGTCGAAGTTATCTTTCTATCGGGTGCGCGACCAGCGCTCCCGATGGGAGTAGCCCCCGAGGCTACAGCCAAGTGTTTGCACTTGGGTGTAGGCTCAACTTGCTTGTAATTGACTCCACATTTTTTCATTTTTCTTGTATCTTATCGGGAGGGTGAACAATACTCTCGATAAGAGTAGACGCCGAGCCTATGAGCAGATGCTTGCACCTAGGCATAGGCTCAAGTTGTACTACTCGATAAACAACTTGGCGCAGCCCCTCTTTTTATCGAATCCAGGCCGTTGCTATTTTTATTTGACATCGATATCTATAGTGTACAGGGATAATGGTAATTGGGGCTAGTTCATCTGACGGATTAGGTACTAGTTAACTGCTCTAGTGGCAATCCGCAAAAACCTACTTCAAGATCACGTCCCTGGACATGATCCCGGGATACTGGTGTTAACTCGACAGGTGCCGCTTAAGGTCTTACCATTCTGTCGAGTCCCAGTCATGTTTTATCGGGTACCTAACGCGTCCGTTAGGATTTTTCTTCGTATCTGTTGATACGGATAAAAGTAGCGAACCGACGTCAGAGACGGTGCCACGCCGCTCGGAACGGATCCGGGGTCTTGCCTTCGCAGAGTTTTGCGGCATTCAGAGATTATTCGCGACTTTTAGCGCTCTGAGAATATTTTGTCGAGTGCTTTGTTTGGCTGATGCAATGACCCATTTTGCGGGTTCTTCTATATTTTTCTCGGGCGTGATGAGACAGCCGAATATATTGGATTCTTCTATATTGTCGGGTTCATCACCGATGCTCTTGCTCGGAAGAGTATGACGAGTCAATGGACCCGAAGATTTGTCCATCACTTTTTTTTTGGTTCCTCCTTGATGATAATTTCGTCGAGTTCCTCCTTCAGAAAAATTTCTTCGGGTCCTCTTTGAGGACAATTCTTCGGGTTCTCCTTGAAGATAATTCTTCGGGACCTCCTTGAGGATAATTCTTCGGGACCTTCTTGAAGATAATTCTTCGGGACCTGTTCTTTCTTAAGACAATTTCGTCGAGTTCTCCCTTTGGACAATTTCGTTAGGTTCTCTCTTGTAGACAATTTCGTCGGCTTTCTCCTGCACAAATAAACAAACTTTTTCTATCTTTCCCTTGACTCTCTTTTTCGCATGCGGTGTCAGATGCTTAGATTCGATGATATGTAAAGTGAATATATGCCGCGCAGCCCCCGAGTATCGGGTGCGGCGAAAGTAAACGATAATCAACTTTGTGCAAAATAAAAGAACACTTAGCTTTTTGGACACGACGAAGTCGATGCGCGATGAGGTCTTCGAGTGCAGCGAAAAAACCGAGCCGAAGTAGAAACCATAAAATAATGAAAGTAGATGTCACCAAATTATTGATGGAGAAATAGCCGAGCCCCTAAGCGCTAATGAGGTGATATCATGATTGTTGCTTAGATGTTGTGTCGCAGTTCCGACCCGAGGCGAAGTCATGGTCGAGCCCCCGAGTGTTTAGCCATGATGTCGAAAGAAGTTGACGGAGTTGCGACGTCATATAAGGTGAAGCCATTTAAGATGAAGCCATTGTCAATGATATAATATGAGTCCATGAAGATGAATGAAGTATTTGAGATGAATCCATATTGAAGATTACGCCAGTAAATATGAAGCATATATTGAAGATGAATCCGCCGATATCGTAGAGGATGAATCCATTAACCCGAAAAATCCAGTAATAACCATAGAAGATGAATTCGCCGATATCATAGAGGATGAATCCATTGATCCGAATAAAATAGTTCCAGTAATAATCATAGAAGATTAATCTATTGAACCGAAGAATCCAATAATATAGAAGATGAATCCGCCGAAGAAAATAAATCCAGTAATAATCCTCGATGATAAATCCAGTGACCCGAAACGCCTCGGGTAATGTTGTATAAGAGTAAGCCGGTAATATTCATATAGATGAATCTTATAAGATGAATCAAATAACCGAGTATATTTGTGGTAACGAAGTAATGGCGCGGCCCCGGATGTCGGGTAAATTTGCTGTAATGATGCAATGTTGCAGCCCCCAAGTATTCGGGTGTGGCGAAAAATGAATAATAATTGACTATTGGAAGATGAACACTTAGCTTTATTGTTGGATGCGGCGAGGTCGAGGTGGAAGTAGGTCGTCCGGAAGATGGAGTCGACGAAGCGGATGTACTTGATGCAGCGGAGCCGTGCGTCATTTAGCCGAAAATATTTGATACGGTGGAAGTAGTCGGCATAGAGGAGAGAATCGTCGAGTTCGCGGTGGGCGAGCCCCCTAGCATGCGACTGTACGCGGCAAAGTCGTCGAAACTTGTTTCGATCTGTAGTTATATTACGGCGCAAAAACTGTGCGTAAATAATAGTACGAGCCGTAGAATATTTGACAAAATTAATTTTGCGTAATTGGAAATATATCACCTGGTTTTTATATCAGATGGCGAAGTCGAATTTTATTCGGCTAACGGCCCGACTCGCTATCTTTGGTATCCGATGTTTTCAGGCTTTTTACATATCGTCGGCACCTTGCATGCCAGATTCAATGGCCAAGAGCTCCACATATGATCCATCCTTTCAGTGCAGTCTGCAAACCGTTTGGCCATGTTCCTGGATCAATCCTCCAAATAACAGATACATGTAACATGTACGCATGGGTCAGATTAAAATAAAAATTGTTAATCAACAAGCTTCTTTAATGAAGAGAGATAGAGAGATGTTAAATCATAGGCACGCTATGCTGCTTGGCGTGAAGGGCATGTCAGATGCGTGACGCGATGCGACGCGATGGTTGCTGCTGTCCTTGGCTTGTCGTTCCTTGATTTACCTTGGGAGCTTGACCGGCGGCTAACTGCTACCTATTAAAGTGAAGAACCAACACGAGTAGTCAAGCTGAATTTACGTGAAACCGACGATTTTTGTCGAGGCCTCCACGAAGTGGTCGCCATAGTTGATGATGACGCTGCCGACTAGATGTGATCCAGATGTTGTCGATAATGAGAGATCCCGCCCGGATCACAAAATCCAGTCGCCGCGATTTCCCACGGACGGCGCCAATTGACGAGGGATCACCTCGCCAATGCCTACCTATTGTAGACTTGGGTTTCGGGAGAGAGCGACGATGGAGATTCCGGGGACGAGATTAGGCACACGATGTACCCAGCTTCGGGTCCCCTCGGTGGAGGATCCCTACGTGCTGCTAGCAATCCAGTATAAGACCATAAGTAAGTTTACAGGGTGCCGCCGTAGCGGAGCTATGTTGTCTATATTCTGTCTATCTGTTCTCCCTCCTATTTCGGGTGCCCTGGCTAGCTTTATATATGCAACCAGCCTAGGGTTTTACAAGAGTCCTAGTCGACTACTTTTTCGGGTTGCCTTGTTGGGCCTTCTCCATATTGGTCCGAGCCGATCCAGGTATACTAATAATGGGTATCCGAAGGGTATGCCCATGTCACTGCTAGCCGCCAAATTAGCAGATCTTCTACACATTGAAGAACCACAATTCTTCACAGATTGCTCCACACTAGAATCAGCAACAAAAGCTACCTCAGTTCTCAATGCTCCAGGACATTGGGTCATCAGACCCATTTTGGCTGATATTCTAGCAACATATGCCTTTCATCCAAGCAGAGTAGCCCATATAACCAGATGTTTCAATTTCAAGGCTCATCATCAAGCTAGACTAGGTCTCAGACTTCAATCTACTTCTCTAGCATTTAGATGTCTCTCCTCCATCAAAACACAATGTTTCTGCAGAGATGTACTCTCTATGGCTAGTGTGAATCCTTTCACACTTCTATCTGTAAAATGTTGCTGAGATAAATAAAATCTTCTGATGTTTTCAAAAAAAAAAAAACCGCGGTGAGTACGGTCAGTAGGAATGGGAGGCCTCCCAAAAGTCGGGGCAGCGTATGGCCAACCTGCTGGTCAGACCCTCGCCGTAGCGTTGCCGTCGGCGTAGCAAGTCTACGATGGTAGCCCTCGGTATATCTTTGGTCCTAGGCGTAGACAGGGCTACGCCGACGGCCACCCTCGGCGTAGGCCATTTTTCAAATTTGACTAATTTTGTAAAAATCTTAACTAATTCATATGATGTCAGAAAAATGCGTATAAGGTATCAAAATATTTCGAAAAACATCCTCTATCCGTTTATATCAAAATCATGCATATTTGAATCATGTACAGTACCATGTTAACATAGTAACAATTCAAACACTTTCTTATATGTCCTCGATCGGGTTCCGTTTTGGCCAGATGGCAATTTAAATGAAGTCAGAAAATCCCGCAGAGCCGCATGGCGTCATTTTATGTGTCCTAGTAACCACTCCAAAGACGAAATTGGGATACGGCAATTATTTTGGAAAATCCTTCACGAACGGGGCTATCAAGTCCGGAGTTCTATGACTTTTAGGGGAAATGAGTAGGAAACGGCTCGTGACACTGCATAGTTTGTCGAAACGAGGCCATATTTGGCATGTGCGTGGTCCCTGGGATGGGAAGCAAGGCCCCGGGAGCGGATTTCCAGTCCGACCCATGTACGATGGTTTTTTCATTTTCGGGGTGCCAAAACAGGTTTTTTTTTGTGAAGCAGCTACATGGGCGCATTCTAGTATTGCGCGAGGCCTCCTCTTAGTGGTAGGACACCGCCTTCGTACCACATATCACATGCCATATGCATGTGCGCGCTAGATATCTTGGAATCCATGTGGCTTCCTGCGGTGTCCCGCCGAATCCACTGGAAACTGACCGGATTTGAACTAGGGCTACACTTTCTGTCGCTCAATAAATTCCGGGAAAAATGTTTTTAGGTCTACGACACATCACTTTATGTGCTAAATGTTTTCCATTTAGCGTGATGGTGAACGGGTGCACCTGCGCACCCGGTACGGCATATCGCATCTTTGTGGGGGCCCGTTTTGGCCAGATGGCACTTTAAACGAAGTCAGAAAATCCCGCGGAGCTGCATTGTGCATTTTATGTGTCCTAGTAATCACTCCAAAAGTCGGGATTAGGATACGGCAATTATTTTGGAAAACCCTTCACAAACAGGGCTATCACGTCCGGAGTTCTATGGATTTTAGGGCAAATGAGTAGGAACGGCCTGTGACACCGCATAGTTTGTTGAAATGAGGCCATATTTGGCACGTGCGTGGTCCCTGGGATGAGAAGCAAGGCTCCAGGAGCGGATTTCCAATCCGACCCATGGGCGATGGTTTTTCATTTTCGGGGTGCCAAAACAGGATTTTTTGTGAAGCAGCTACATGGGGCACATTTTAGTATTGCGTGAGACCTCCGCGTAGTGGTAGGACACCGCCTTCGCACCACATATCACATGCCATATGAGCACCCTAGCTATCTGGGAATCCATGTGGCTTCCTGCGGTGTCCCGCTGAATCAGCTGGAAATTGATCGGATTTAAACTCGGTCTACACTTTCCTTCGCTCAATAAATTCCGGGAAAATCTTTTTAGGTTTACGACACATCACTTTGTCTACTAAATATTTTCCGTTTAGCGCGATGGTGAACGAGTGCAACAGCGCGCCCGGTACGGCCATACTGCATCTCCGTGGGGGCCCGTTTTAGCCAGATGGCAATTTAAACGAAGTCGGAAAATCCCGCGGAGCCGCATGGCGTCATTTTATTTGTCCTAGTAACCACTCCAAAAATCGGAATTAGGATACGGCAATTATTTTGGAAACCCTTCACAAACAGGGTTATCACGTTGATACGTCCAAAACGTATCCACTTTCCCGAACACTTTTGCTATTGTTTTGCCTCTAATTTGTGTACTTTGGATACAACTAACACGGATTAACGATGTTTTCAGCAGAATTGCCCTGGTGTCTTATTTTTGTGCAGAAAAACAACTTTCAGGAAAATTCCCGGAAATAATTGCAATGGGCCTATTTTCACAGAAGACTTACGGAGCCAGAAGACGAGACGGAGGGGGGCCACGAGGCGCCCACACCACCTGGCGGCGCGGTGGGCCCCTGGGCCGCGCCGCCTGATACGTCTCCGACGTATCGATAATTTCTTATGTTCCATGCTTGTTTTATGACAATACTTACATGTTTTGTTCACACTTTATGTCATTATTATGCATTTTCCGGAACTAACCTATTGACGAGATGCCGAAGTGCCAGTTCCTGTTTTCTGCTGTTTTTGGTTTCAGAAATCCTAGTAAGGAAATATTCTCGGAATTGGACGAAATCAACGCCCAGCATCTTAGAATTCCACGAAGCTTCCAGAACACCCGAGAGTCACCAGAGGAGGGCCCTGTGGGCCCCACACATGTAGGCGGCGCGGCCAAGGGGTGGGCCGCGCCCCCCTATTGTGTCGTCGCCTCGTCAGCCCTCCGACTCCGCCTCTTCGCCTATTTAAAGGTCCCTGACCTAAAACTTCGATACGAATAAGCCACGGTACGAGAAACCTTCCAGAGCCGCCGCCATCGCGAAGCCAAGATCTGGGGGACAGGAGTCTCTGTTCCGGCACGCCGCCGGGACGGGGAAGTGCCCCCGGAAGGCTTCTCCATCGACACCACCGCCATCTCCATCAACGCTGCTGTCTCCCATGAGGAGGGAGTAGTTCTCCATCGAGACTAAGGGCTGTACCGGTAGCTATGTGGTTAATCTCTCTCCTATGTACTTCAATACAATGATCTCATGAGCTGCCTTACATGATTGAGATTCATATGAGTTTTGTATCACTATTCATCTATGTGCTACTCTAGTGAAGTTATTAAAGTACTCTATTCCTCCTCCATGATGTAATGGTGACAGTGTGTGCATCATGTAGTACTTGGCGTAGTTTATGATTGTGATCTCTTATAGATTATGAAGTTAACTATTACTATGATGGTATTAATGTGATCTATTCCTCCTTTCATAGTATCAAGGTGACAGTGTGCATGCTATGTTAGTACTTGGTATAATTGTGTTGATCTATCATGCACTCTAAGGTTATTTAAATATGAATATCGAATGTTGTGGAGCTTGTTAACTCCGGCATTGAGGTGCTCTTGTAGCCCTACACAATTAGTGGTGTTCATCATCCAACAAGAGAGTGTAGAGTGGTTTTATTATGTGATCAATGTTGAGAGTGTCCACTAGTGAAAGTATGATCCCTAGGCCTTGTTTCCAAATACTGCAATCGTCGCTTGTTTACTGTTTTACTGCATCTCTACTTCCTGCAATATCTCCCACATCAACTGCACGCCAGCAAGCACTTTTCTGGTGCCGTTACTACTGCTCATATACATTCATACCACCTGTATTTCACTATCTCTTCGCCGAACTAGTGCACCCATACATCTGACAAGTGTATTAGGTGTGTTGGGGACACAAGAGACTTCTTGTATCGTGATTGCAGGGTTGCTTGAGAGGGATATCTTTGACCTCTTTCTCCCTGAGTTCGATAAACCTTGGGTGATCTACTTAAGGGAAACTTGCTGCTGTTCTACAAATCTCTGCTCTCGGAGGCCCAACATTGTCTACAGGAATAGAAGCGCGCGTAGACATCAAGCTATTTTCTGGCGCCGTTGCCGGGGACCAGAAAGCTACACAACAGGGATTTCCTCCCTCGTCAACCACGCGCCAGACCTGGACAACAAGCACTTTTCTGGCGCCGTTGCCGGGGAGGAAAGGTAAAAGGAACTCACACTCCGGTCCCAGGTAACCAAACACTTTTCTGGTACCGTTGTAAGTGCTCGAAGCTATTTCCTTTAGATCCTGCAATTGCATCTTTTTGTTTCTTCTTTACACTAGTTAGGCATAATGGACAACAATGAGCTTCTTATTCTATTTCCTCATTTAAGACATGGATGGTTTAATGCGGAAATTAAAAAACCTATGGAACCTTATTTGCATGCTAGTAGTAATGATATTAGTATGAACGCTTTGAACACCATTGTTGCTAATGATATGGAAAATTCTAAGCTTGGGGAAGCTGGTTTTGATGAGCATGATATTTTTAGTCCCCCAAGCATTGAGGAGAAAATTTACTTTGATGATACTTTGCCTCCTATTTATGATGATTATAATGATAGTAGTATTTTGGTGCCACCTACTATGGAGGATAAATTTGATTATGATTACAATATGCCTCCTATATTTGATGATAGCTACTTTGTTGAATTTGCTCCCACTACAATTAATAAGAATGACTATGCTTATGTTGGGAGTAGTAATACTTTTATGCATGAGACTGATGATAAGAATGCTTTATGTGATAGTTATATTGTTGAGTTTGCTCATGATACTACTGGATATTATTATGAGAGAGGAAAATATGGTTGTAGAAGTTTTCCTGTTACTAAAACACCTCTCTATATGCTTAAAAGCTTGAAGTTGCACTTGTCTAGTCTTTTTATGCTTGTTGCATTATGCCTACATAACTTATTTATTTACAAGATTCCCTTTCATAGGAAGCATGTTAGGCTTAAATTTGTTTTGAATTTGCCTCTTGATGCTCTCTTTTGCTTCAAATACTATTTCTTGCGAGTGCATCATTAAAACTGCTGAGCCCATCTTAATGGCTATAAAGAAAGAACTTCTTGAGAGATAACCCATGTGTTTATTTTGCTACAGTTCTTTTGTTTTATATTTGTGTCTTGGAAGTTGTTACTACTGTAGCAACCTCTCCTTATCTTTATTTTATTGCATTGTTGTGCCAAGTAAAGTCTCTAATCAAAAGTTCATACTAGATTTGGATTACTGCGCAGAAACAGATTTCTTGCTGTCACGAATTTGGGTAAACTTCACTGTAGGTAACTCAGCAAATTATGCCAATTTACGTGCGTGATCCTCAGATATGTACGCAACTTTCATTAGTTTTGAGTTTTCTCATTTGAGCAAGTCTGGTGCCCCGGAAAAATGCGTCTTTACGGACTGTTCTGTTTTGACAAATTCTGCCTTTTATTTCGCACTGCCTCTTTTGCTGTGTTGGATGGATTTCTTTGTTCCATTAACTTCCAGTAGCTTTGTGCAATGTCCAGAAGTGTTAAAAATAATTGTGTCACCTCTGAACATGTGAGTTTTTGATTATGCACTAACCCTCTAATGAGTTTGTTTCGAGTTTGGTGTGGAGGAAGTTTTCAAGGGTCAAGAGAGGAGGATGATATAATACGATCAAGAAGAGTGAAAAGTCTAAGCTTGGGGATGCCCCCATGGTTCATGCCTGCATATTTCAAGAAGACTCAAGCGTCTAAGCTTGGGGATGCCCAAGGCATCCCCTTCTTCATCAACAACTTATCAGGTCACTTCTCTTGAAACTATATTTTTATTCGGTCACATCTTATGTACTTTACTTGGAGCGTCTGTTTGTTTCTATTTTTGTTTTTGTTTGAATAAATGCATGCTTGTCTGGGAGAGAGACACGCTCCACTGGTTCATATGAACATATATGTTCTTAGCTTTTAATGTTCATGGCGAAGGTTGAAACTGCTTCGTTCATTGTTATATGGTTGGAAACAGAAAATGCTACATGTGGTAAATGGTATAATGTCTTGAATAATTTGATACTTGGCAATTGTTGTGCTCATGATTAAGCTCTTGCATCATATACTTTGTACCTATTAGTGAAGAAACACTGTAGAGCTTGTTAAAATTTGGTTTGCCTGACTGGTCTCTCTAGAGTCTAAATATTTTCTAGTAAGGTGTTTGAACAACAAGGAAGACAGTATAGAGTCTTATAATGCTTGTAATATGCTCTTATGCAAGTTTTGCTCTACCGGTTCATACTTGTGTTTGCTTCAAATAACCTTGCTAGCCTAAGCCTTGTACTGAGAGGGAATACTTCTCGTACATCCAAAATCCTTGAGCCAAAAACTATGCCATTTGTGTCCACCATACCTACCTACTACATGGTATTTTCTGCCATTCCAAGTAAATACTTCGTGTGCTACCTTTAAACAATTCAAAATGCTTCTTAATTTGTGTCAATGTTTTATAGCTCATGAGGAAGTATGTGGTGTTTTATCTTTCAATCTTGTTGGGCAACTTTCACCAATGGACTAGTGGCTTCATCCGCTTATCCAATAATTTTGCAAAGAGAGCTGGCAATGGGGTTCCCAGCCCCCAATTAATTAACTTCATTAATAATTCTCTTCACATGTTTTGCTCTGATTCATCAGTAAGCAACTTAATTTTGCAAATAGACACTCCTCCATGGTATGAGATTGTTGGAAGGCACCCGAGGATTCGGTTAGCCATGGCTTGTGTAAGCAAAGGTTGGGAGGAGTGTCACCCATAAATAAAAACTAAAGTACATGTGTAAACAAAAGAGAAGAGGGATGATCTGCCTTGCTGGTAGAGATAACGTCCTGCATGGGAGCCGCTCTTTGAAAGTCTGTCTGGCAAGGGGTTAGAGTACCCACTACCATTCGTTGACAACAACAAACACCTCTCAAAATTTTACTTTTATGCTCTCTATATGATTTTAAAACTTGAAAAGCTCTAGCACATGATTTATCCCTGCTTCCCTCTGCGAAGGGCCATTCTTTTACTTTTATGTTGAGTCAGTTTACCTACTTCCTTCCATCTTAGAAGCAAACACTTGTGTTAACTGTGCATTGATTCCTACATACTTGCATATTGCACTTGTTATATTACTTTATGTTGACAACTATCCATGAGATATACATGTTACAAGTTGAAAGCAACCGCTGAAACTTAATCTTCCTTTGTGTTGCTCCAATGCTTTACTTTGAAAATATTGCTTTATGAGTTAACTCTTATGCAAGACTTATTAATGCTTGTCTTGAAAGTACTATTCATGAAAAGTCTTTGCTATATGATTCAGTTGTTTAATCATTGTCTTTACCATTGCTTTGAATCGCTGCATTCATCTTATATACTTTGCAATAGTATGATTAAGATTATGTTGGTAGCATGTCACTTCAGAAATTATCTTTGTTATCGTTTACCTACTCGGGACGAGTAGGAACTAAGCTTGGGGATGCTGATACGTCTCCGACGTATCGATAATTTCTTATGTTCCATGCTTGTTTTATGACAATACTTACATGTTTTGTTCACACTTTATGTCATTATTATGCATTTTCCGGAACTAACCTATTGACGAGATGCCGAAGTGCCAGTTCTTGTTTTCTGCTGTTTTTGGTTTCAGAAATCCTAGTAAGGAAATATTCTCGGAATTGGACGAAATCAACGCCCACATCTTAGAATTCCACGAAGCTTCCAGAACACCCGAGAGTCACCAGAGGAGGGCCCTGTGGGCCCCACACATGTAGGCGGCGCGGCCAAGGGGTGGGCCGTGCCCCCCCTATTGTGTCGTCGCCTCGTCAGCCCTCCAACTCTGCATCTTCGCCTATTTAAAGGTACCTGACCTAAAACTTCGATACGAATAAGCCACGGTACGAGAAACCTTCCAGAGCCGCCGCCATCGCGAAGCCAAGATCTGGGGGACAGGAGTCTCTGTTCCGGCACGCCACCGGGACGGGGAAGTGCCCCCGGAAGGCTTCTCCATCGACACCACCGCCATCTCCATCAACGCTGTTGTCTCCCATGAGGAGGGAGTAGTTCTCCATCGAGGCTAAGGGTTGTACCGGTAGCTATGTGGTTAATCTCTCTCCTATGTACTTCAATACAATGATCTCATGAGCTGCCTTACATGATTGAGATTCATATGAGTTTTGTATCACTATTCATCTATGTCCTACTCTAGTGATGTTATTAAAGTACTCTATTCCTCCTCCATGATGTAATGGTGACAGTGTGTGCATCATGTAGTACTTGGCGTAGTTTATGATTGTGATCTCTTGTAGATTATGAAGTTAACTATTACTATGATGGTATTAATGTGATCTATTCCTCCTTTCATAGTATGAAAGTGACAGTGTGCATGCTATGTTAGTACTTGGTATAATTGTGTTGATCTATCATGCACTCTAAGGTTATTTAAATATGAATATCGAATGTTGTGGAGCTTGTTAACTCCGGCATTGAGGTGCTCTTGTAGCCCTACACAATTAGTGGTGTTCATCATCCAACAAGAGAGTGTAGAGTGGTTTTATTATGTGATCAATGTTGAGAGTGTCCACTAGTGAAAGTATGATCCCTAGGCCTTGTTTCCAAATACTGCAATCATCGCTTGTTTACTGTTTTACTGCATCTCTACTTCCTGCAATATCTCCCACATCAACTGCACGCCAGCAAGCACTTTTCTGGTGCCGTTACTACTGCTCATATACATTCATACCACCTGTATTTCACTATCTCTTCGCTGAACTAGTGCACCTGTACATCTGACAAGTGTATTAGGTGTGTTGGCGACACAAGAGACTTCTTGTATCGTGATTGCAGGGTTGCTTGAGAGGGATATCTTTGACCTCTTCCTCCCTGAGTTCGATAAACCTTGGGTGATCCACTTAAGGGAAACTTGCTGCTGTTCTATAAACCTCTGCTCTTGGAGGCCCAACACTGTCTACAGGAATAGAAGCACGCGTAGACATCAAGCTATTTTCTGGCGCCGTTGCCGGGGACCAGAAAGCTACACAACAGGGATTTCCTCCCTCGTCAACCACGCGCCAGACCTGGACAGCACCGCCCTATGGTGGCGTCGCCTCGGCCAGCCCCCAACGCTCCCCTCTAGACTACTTAAAGCCCTTGACCTAAAAACGCACGGGGGTTCGACCAATTTGCCAGAAGACATCCAGAACTCCGCCGCCATCGCGAAACTCCGTCTCGGGATCAGAAACTCCGTTCTGGCACCCTGCCGGGACAGGGAATTGGAGGAGATCATCGCCATCATCACCACCGACGCCTCTCCATCAACCATCCATGCTTCCCCCATCCATGTGTGAGTAATTCCCCTGCTGTAGGCTGAAGGGGATGGTAGGGCTTGGATGAGATTGTTCATGTAATAGCCATAAGATTGTTAGGGCATAGTGCCTAGTATCCGTAGTTGGTACTTTTATGATATTGTTGCCACTTGTTATGCTTAATGCTTGTCACTAGGGCCCGAGTGCCATGATTTCAGATCTGAACATGTTATTGATTCATGATGATATTCATTGTTTTATGATCTTACCTGCAAGTTGTATACACATATTGTTGTCCGGAACCCGAGGCCCCAAAGTGACAGAAATTGGGACAACCGGAGGGGAAGGCTGTGATATGAGGATCACATGTGTTCACGGAGTGTTAATGCTTTGCTCCGGTACTCTATTAATAGGAGTACCTTAATTACCAGTAGTTTCCCTAGAGGCCCGGCTGCCATCGGCTGGTAGGACAAAGATGTTGTGCAAGTTTCTCATTGCGAGAACGTACGACTATATACGGAACACATGCCTATGGTTGTTTAGTACTTGGATACTGTGTTATTATTATCTGCAAATGCCCTGCCTTGATTATTACATGAGTTCTCTTATCCATGCAGCGCCCGTTCATCCATCCCTGTGCCTACAGTATTTTAATCCTGTTGTTTACTATAATCACTACTGCTGTCTTTATTACACTACCGCTTATATTTCACTACTGCTACTGCTATAAAACAGTTGCTACTGATAAACTCTTGCGAGCAAGTATGTTTCCAGGTGCAGCTGAATTGACAACTCCGCTGTTAAGGCTTACAAATATTCTTTGGCTCCCCTTGTGTCGAATCAATAAATTCGATTTTACTTCCCTCGAAGACTGTTGCGATCCCCTATACTTGTGGGTTATCAAGACTATTTTCTGGCGCCGTTGTCGGGTAGCATAGCTTTATTTGCAAGTTCACCTGAATTGATATTGTTCGCTGCAAATCCTCCATCATGGGTAAACCTCGCGATACTAAAGTCGCCATATTACCATCCACTACAAGAAAAGGTACAACTCTGAGTACCTCTGCTGCTCTTGATTCACCATCTGTGATAAGTCAACTTGTTTCACCACCACAAGCTTCACATGCTGGTACTTCTGCTGAATCTGAAAATTCCTCTTATAATTTTGATGATGCTTCTACTGTGCTTGATGATAATGGTTCATTAGGTCCTTTTCTAGATGCTACAATTGCTAGGTCTAGACAAATTGAAAATACTAAAATTCCTAATGAAAATACTGTTACACGTGTTAATTCACCTGAGTTTGTTGAATACTCTAGTGATGATCTTGATGAAGATTATGTGGAACTTGATGATGATTTTATTGATAAATGTAATGCTACTACTGATGCAAGTAACATTAAAAAGCTTCTTGCACAACGTGCTATTAGATATAAACTGTCTCCTGATCCTAAATTTGCCACATCTCCTATAAACATTAAGGATAAGGATTATGATTTTTCTCTTGATTTATCTCATATATCTATTGTTGAGAAAACAACTTTTTTGTGGTACTGAAAAAGAAAGTGTTGTAGAGCACATGAATAAGCTTTCTACTTTGAGTAGCTTGTTTTTTGATGATATCAAGAAGCGTACTTATTTTGTTGCTAAATTTTTTCCTTTCTCATTAAAGGATGATGCTAAAACTTGGTATAATAGTTTTCCTCCTGATTCTATTGATAGTCCAAATGGTTTGCTTGATGTATTCTTTCGGAAATATTTTCCTGCTAGTGCTCAACATATTGCTTTGCAGAAAATTTATAGTTTTGACCAGGAAGATGGAGAGAAATTGCCTGAAGCTTGGGCAAGGTTTTGCTCTCTTCTTAGAGCTCGGCCTGGACATGATTTGGAAAAGCATGACTTACTTGATATATTTTATAGTGGACTAACCATTGAGTCTAGGGCATACCTGGATAGTTGTGATGTTTGTGTTTTCAGGAAAAGAACTCCAGACGATGCTGAAGAATTAATGGCTAGAATAAGCCAAAATCATGATGATTGGACTACACCTGAACCAACCCCAACATCAATATTGAAGAAGAGGGGTATGATTAAATTAAATGATGAAGATATGAGGGAAGCCAAGAAATCTCTTAAGGAGAAAGGTATTAAATCTGAAGATGTGAAGAATTTACCCCCCATAGAAGATTTCTGTAAGATAACTCCCCCTTCATCCACGATTGAGGTACATTCTCTTCAACGCTTTGATAAAGAAGGTATTCCTTACTCAAAACCTCTTGATCAATGTTTAGATGAGTTTGATAATTATATTGTTAAGCAAGATAATTTTAATATGAGAGTAGAGAATCATCTAATGGAAAATTCTCACGCTATTAGTAAATTGCATGATATTGTGGAGAGAACCTCCAATGATGTTAAGATGCTTGTTAAACATTTTCATATGGTTCAACTCAAATTGATCAACTCACTAAAGTGCAAAACGACTTGTTAAAAAATACTTCTAAAGAAAAACATGCTTATGAAGTAACAACTGGAGGTGGTGTTTCTACTCAGGATCCTCTATATCCCGAGGGGCATCCCAAAAGAGTTGAACAAGATTCTCAACAAACTAAAGAAACTAGTGCTCCTTCTAAGAAAAATAAGAAGAAACATAACACTATTGTAGAATCCTCTGAGCCTGTTAATGATCCTAATAGTATTTCTATTTCTGATGCTGAAACTGAAAGTGGTAATGAACATGATAAAGATAATGATAAGAATGATGTTTCTGATAAAGAAGAGGTTGAAGATGAACCTGAAAAGCATGCTAAAAATAAAAAGTATACTAAAGAAGATTTTGTTTCTAAGAAACATGGTAATGAAAGAGAACCTTGGGTTCAAAAGCAAATGCCTTTTCCTGTTAAGAAACTAAAATCAAAGGAGGAAGAACACTATAATAAATTTTGTGATTGGATGAAACCTTTGTTCTTGCAAATCCCTTTAACTGATGCTATTAAATTGCCTCCTTATTCAAAGTATATGAAAGATATTGTCTCTAATAAAAGGAAGATTCCTAATGAGGAGATTTCCACTATGCTTGCTAATTACTCTTTCAATGGCAAGGTTCCAAAGAAGCTGGGAGACCCAGGTATACCGACTATTCCTTGTTCCATCAAGAATAATTATGTTAGAACTGCTCTATGTGATTTGGGAGCAGGAGTTAGTGTTATGCCTTTTTCTCTTTACAAGAGACTTTATTTAGATAAGTTGATACCAACTGATATATCTTTGCAAATGGCTGATAAATCTACTGCTGTTCCTGTTGGTATATGCGAGGATGTTCCTGTTCAAGTTACTAATGATTGCTTAATATTAACTGATTTTGTTGTGTTGGAAATGCCTGAAGATGATAATATGTCTATTATTCTTGGAAGACCTTTTCTTAACACTGCAGGGGCTGTTATTGATTGCAATAAAGGAAAAGTTACTTTCAGTGTTGATGACAAGGAGCATACTGTTTATTTTCCCAAGAGGATTGATAAAGTATATGGAGTTAATAAAATTTCTAATTTGAGAACTATCAAAGTGGGAGTTATTGATTGTCCTATACATGAGCCTAAACAAGGATATCAAAATATTATGATTGGATCCATATCAATACAATATAAGGTAACATGATTGATTTGAGGTTTATTTCTTCTTATGTCATGTAAAATTTATTTGGTGGCAAGACTTGATCAACCTTGTTAACAAGTACATTTTATATGCATAGAAGAGCTAAACAACATTTCTTTGTTTCTCCACACTTGTTCACTTTCTGTAGTACTACTTGTTTTGCAAGATGCTTTAGTTGTTTAGAAGTTTGAAAATCTTTTTCTGCCCTATAATAGTTATTTTAACACCCAGAAATGTGCATTTTTCGAAGTTTTCAAAAATTTACAAAAATTATACCGCTGGTCCTATTTTTCAAAATGCAACCTGGGAGTGTCTGGGGCTGACCAGTGGGGCACCCCAGGGCTGCACCCCATGTGCCGGCACGGCCGGCAAGGGGGGCGCGCCACCCTGTGGTGAGGGCCCCACCTGGCCCTCCACTTACTCATCCACCTACCACTCCACTCTCTTTCACGGGAAAACACATCACCATTGTTCAAACCCGAGTTTCTTGCTGTTCTTGCTCGAGATTTTCGATTTCCTTGCTCAGCCCATCTTTGCTGCTGAGATTTGGGGTATTTGTTCTCCGGTATGTGACTCCTCCGATTATCCAAATAGAATTTTGTTTGGTTGAGTATATCTTGAGTATTTTGCTGCTGTAGGTGACATGTTAAGTGAGTTTGCATGCTTGTTCTAAGTTGTAAAAATTAGTTTTGATGCATGTTTAGTACTCTATCAAGTTCTTATAGTAGTTTCCCTCATTTATATGTCTCAAAATCAACTTTTATAATGATTGTTGAAAAATTTCAGAAAATGGAGTGGAATAGACACCAACTCAACCAACATGAATTGGAGGTCCATGAAGTTATGAGAGTCCACCGTGAAGAGGGAGTATACCCCTCCTACTACCCGTGCACCGATTTCATGAAGAGTGCAGGAATTTTTCAGGATGTTCAAAATCTAATTTCTAATGCAGGGTTAGAAGATTTTGTTGTTGGTGAACCTTACCAATATGCAAAACTGACCATGTCAGTGGTGCAGGATTTTGAATTCCATTGGTCCCAACCTAACCCCATGGTTCGATATAAAATCTACAATAAAACTATCAACTTGCCCTTTGATGATTTTTGTGCAGCTATTAAAGTGCCACAATGGGGATCATGTGAGAAGATTAGGGGGCTGCCACGGCAACTTTTGAATCTATACGAGATGATCTGTCGAGGGAGAAGCTTCTCAGATGAGAGTGGTAAAATTCGTAGTATTCAACTGCCATCTATTCGCTATTTTGCTTACTTTATCACAAAGTGTGTTCTTGCTAGAAAGAATGCAAATAAGTTATCCATCCATGACTTGGTTTTCTTAGCTGCTGCATTGCAACTTGATAGAACTTATAATTTGGGTGCTTTGATAGCTTTTAGGCTTGCTACTAACCGTGATAAAGGAGGAATTTGTGGAGGTCTCATTGCCTCTCGTTTGCTAGCTATGCATGGTGTAGAACCTCATTCTCTTGATGTTTAGCTCTCTATAGAGATACTTGATATTGTTTCCATGATAAAACATGACTTTGTTTCTAATTGGTCTAATTTGAATAACCTGTCCTATGAGATAACCTTTTTCAAGAAAAAGTGGAGAGTAATTAAATCTGAAAGGCTAGTTGAATTGCCTGCACCTGCTTTGTTTAACCTTGATTCCAGGAAAAGTTGGTCGGTCACAGAAGATGAACTTGATACCTACATAGAGGGGTGCAGCCATCACGCGGGGGACGGCCTGGAGGAGGCTGAGGAACCCCTCGACTTGTCATCCGACGCAGCAAGCTCTTCACATCAGCATTTTGCGCATGAGGAGCCTTCATCCTTTTCTTCTGCACAGGGATCCTATTACAACCACGCCATGTATGATCCATCAGCGTGGAACCCTGACCCTCGCTGGGGTTGATCTCCACTTAGGCCAAAAGCCTAAGCTTGGGGGGAGGTATGCCGGCATCACTCATTCATTGCATATTACAATTGCCGGATATTTGTACATACTTGTTTCGCTTCTTATGGTTGCCTCTAATATGAGGAAGATGATATTTGGGGAAGTGCTGTCTAAAAACAGATTCTGGACTGATACTAAAAAAATCCTAAAAATAGCCAGAATGTTATTTTGAGAAGCCAATTTTTGTGCGTGTTCCCCAGGTTATTATCTAACTTTCATTAGTTGAGCACTTTTCGAGTTGAACAGCGAAAGATTTTCGTAAAAAATTCTTTAAAAAGAGTTAAGGCTGTTGCAATCCCAGCTTCCTCAGCGTTTGGACGGTGCTGTAGGGCCTATTGTCGGTGTATGGCCTCCATTTGGGCCTGGCCCGGTTCTGTGCATGGTTGCCGCGTGTTATGCTTGGGCCTGGTTTATCTTCTCCGTCGGCGTGGGTGGGGGTTTGACCGACCGTGTTCATTCCTCTTCGCGTGCAAGATTTCGTCTCGATTCCGGCCGATTCGCGGTGCCTTTGCTCTTCGATCTGCCGTTTTCTTTCTTTTTAATGGCGAATCTTGCCTATTCCCGTGCTAATCACGTCTTTTGTTTCCGCGATTTAGGTCTGGACGGGCTGCTTCTTTGGTGGGATCTTCTTCGCATGTTCATTCGGCTGGCGCGGCCGGCTGGTTTTCCCCAGGGCTCAGGTAATCGCTCCTCTTCGTGGCCCTCCTCTTTCACGCCAAACAGCTTGCAACGCCTTCCTAGAGAACCATAGTTGTTTCCGTAGTACGATTTGGTGTAGCACCGGCCTGAAGTGAAGATCCACGCCGCCCGGAAAAATCAAGAGAGGCAGTCGCGACCATGACGGTGGCGCAAGCTCGAGGTCGCGTCAATGGCGGCTCAAACCAAATTGCGCCAGATCGGGGAAGTGGCCATGACGAGCAGCAGTGAACGGCGTGTTCGTGGCGCTTCTTGCCGCCAGAAACACCCTTGCCGACGTCCAGCACCGCCTCGACCTTGAGTTAGGTTAATGAACTCAGATCCCCTCCAGAAACCGCGATTCCCCTCTACCTTTTTCCTCTTCTAGGTCTCTGACCTGGTGGTGTTGCCTGTCTCCATGAGCAGGAGATGATCGACCTGATGCGGACCCTCATGACCGACGATGACAAGGCCCGGCAATTTCAAGCAGGAGGCCCCCCGTCTCGCCAATCCCCCAATTCCCCAAGCTCAGCTACAGATTTTGCAAGAGTTCTGATGGATTTTGAACAATTTCTCCCTTGGAAGTCTGTTCTTCCATTTTCCAGAGTTTTCGGCAGACTTCAATGAACTTCTAGATTTTTGTGCCATGAGGCTGTGAATGAGCAAGGGATGGAGTTGTGGACGTCAAGAGGCAAGGGGACCGGATGATCCTTTTCAAGCTGGTTGTTGGGGACTTAGTCCTCAATGTTATCAGCGCGTATGCCCCACAAGTAGGCCACAATGAGAGCACCAAGAGGGAGTTCTGGGAAGGCCTGGAGGACTTGGTTAGGAGGGTACCTATTGGTGAGAAGCTCTTCATAGGAGGAGACCTCAATGGCCATGTGGGTACATCTAACACAGGTTTTGAAAGGGTGCATGGGGGCTTTGGCTATGGCATCAGGAACCAAGAAGGAGAAGATGTCCTAAGCTTCGCTCTAGCCTATGACATGGTCGTAGCTAACACCCTCTTTAGGAAGAGAGAATCCCATCTAGTGACGTTCAGTAGTGGTCTACACTCTAGCCAGATTGATTTTGTCCTCTCTAGAAGAGAAGACAGACGCGCCTGCATTGATTGTAAGGTGATACCTGGAGAGAGTGTTGTCCCTCAACATAAGCTGGTGGTTGCTGACTTTTGCTTTAGGATCCGTGTCCAGCGGGGTAAGCACGCCAAAGTCGCTAGAACAAAGTGGTGGAAGCTCAAGGGTGAGGCATCCCAGGCTTTCAGGGAGAGGGTTATTAAGGAGGGCCCTTGGGAGGAAGGAGGCGATGCAAACATGATGTGGACGAGTATGGCGACCTGCTTGCGGAAGGTCGCTGTAGAGGAGTTTGGGGTGACTAAGGGAAGTAGAAGGGAAGCTAAGGATACCTGGTGGTGGAACGATGAGGTCCAGAAGGTTATTAGGGAGAAAAATGACTGTTTCAGATGCCTATATCTGGACAGGAGTGCAGCTAACATGGAGAAGTACAAGGTGGCGAAGAAGGCTGCAAAGCGGGCGGTGAGTGAAGCAAGGGGTCGGGCGTATGAGGACCTCTACCAACGTTTAAACACGAAGGAAGGCGAAAGGGACATCTATAAGATGGCCAAGTTTAGGGAGAGGAAGACGAGGGATGTCAACGAAGTCAAATCCATCAAGGACGGAGATGATCAGCTTCTTGTGAAGGATGAGGGGATCAAGCGTAGATGGCGGGAGTACTTTGACAACCTTTACAATGGAGAGGCTGAGAGCTCTACCATTGAGCTAGACGACTCCTTTGATGATACCAGCATGTGCTTTGTGCGACGTATCCAGGAGTCTGAGGTTAAGGAGGCGTTAAGGAGGATGAAAGGCGGCAAGGCGATGGGTCCTGATGGTATCCCCATCGAGGCGTTGAGAGGCCTTGGAGACGTAGCGATAGTATGGCTAACTAAGCTTTTCAACCTCATTTTTCGGTCAAACAAGATGCCCGAAGAATGGAGGCGGAGTATTTTAGTACCAATCTTCAAGAACAAGGGGGATGTTCAAAGTTGTACTAATTACCGTGGAATCAAGCTGATGAGCCATACTATGAAGCTGTGGGAGAGAGTCATTGAGCACCGCTTAAGAAGGTTGACAAGCGTGACCAAAAACCAATTTGGTTTCATGCCTGGGAGGTCTACCATGGAAGCCATCTTCTTGGTACGATAGCTGATGGAGAGATACAGGGAGCAAAAGAAGGACCTTCATATGGTGTTCATTGATTTGGAGAAGGCCTATGATAAGATACCTCGGAGTGTCATGTGGTGGGCCTTGGAGAAACACAAAGTCCCAATAAAGTACATTACCCTCATCAAGGATATGTATGATAATGTTGTGACAAGTGTTCGAACAAGCGATGGCGACACTGATGACTTTCCAATTAGAATAGGGCTACACCAAGGGTCAGCTTTGAGCCCTTATCTTTTTGATTTGGTGATGGATGAGGTCACAAGGGATATACAAGGAGACATCCCATGGTGTATGCTCTTTGCGGATGATGTGGTGCTAGTCGATGATAGCCGAACGGGGGTTAATAGAAAGTTAGAGTTGTGGAGGCGAACTCTCGAATCGAAAGGTTTTAGGCTTAGTAGAACTAAAACTGAATACATGAGGTGCAGTTTCAGTTCTATTAGGCACGAGGAGGGAGAGGTTAGCCTTGATGGGCAGGTGGTACCGGAGAGAGACACTTTTCGATATTTGGGGTCCATGTTGCAGAAGGATGGCGATATCGATGAAGATGTGGGCCACCGAATCAAGGCTGGTTGGATGAAGTGGCGCCAAGCTTCTGGCGTACTCTGTGACAAGAGAGTGCCACAAAAGCTAAAAGTCGGGTTTTATAGGACAGTTATCCGACCTGCGATGTTGTATGGCGCTGAGTGTTGGCCAACGAAGAGACGACATATCCAACAGTTAAGTGTAGCAGAGATACGCATGTTGAGATGGATATGTGGCCACACAAGAAAGGATCGGGTACGGAACGACGATATACGGGAGAGAGTTGGGGTAGCACCGATTGAAGAGAAGCTGGTCCAACATCGTCTCAGATGGTTTGGACATATCCAACGGAGGCCTCCGGAAGCGCCAGTGCATAGCGGACGGATAAAGCGTGATGAGAATGTTAAGAGGGGTCGTGGTAGACCAAACTTGACATGGGAGGAGTCCGTTAAGAGAGACCTGAAGGTTTGGAATATCGACAAAGATTTAGCCATGGATAGGGGTGCGTGGAAGTTAGCTATCCACGTTCCGGAACCATGACTTGGCTTCGAGATCTTATGGGTTTCAACCCTAGCCTACCCAACTTGTTTGGGACTGAAAGACTTGGTTGTTGTTGTTGTTGTTGTTGAGCTGTGAATGAGCATGGTGTGTCTCTGAGAAGAGATTTCTTGGTTCCTGGTGTTGTTCCTGTTCTGTATTTAGCCCCAGTATTTTTGCACAGCATTTGTCTAGATCTACACAAAATCTCCGCAAGGTACATTAGTTTGCTATTCAGCAGATTGCAACGTGAGCTGATGAGCCTCTACGTTCTGTTTGAAGAGCTGGCGCGTCTCTTAATGTGGAGTGCACCTGATAAATTCAGTGTGGTTGTCTTGGTCTAGGATGATTTGTAAGATGCACATTTGGATTTAAGTTCATTGCTTTCTCATCAGGCCTGATAAACCGTAAGCCAGGTTATTTGTGCAGCGCCTGAAAGAACTGTGTCTCTGATGGCTTGCGACCCCTGGATGACCGCGGCGTGAATTGATCTTAG
Source organism: Lolium perenne (assembly GCF_019359855.2). NCBI lineage: Eukaryota > Viridiplantae > Streptophyta > Magnoliopsida > Poales > Poaceae > Lolium > Lolium perenne. The sequence goes on from NC_067247.2 coordinate 69,482,442, forward strand.
GTAGGTGGGTGAGGTTCTTCCTGCTTTTTTGGCTCCTTTTTTTTCTTCGGCGGCATCCTGGGTCGCTCCCGTTTTGAGCGGGGGCTGGGCGCTATTCCGCCGGGCGTCTTGGTGTGTTGTTGTCTGCCGCCACTACTGCTTGAAGGTGCTGGTGGTGTTTGCTCCTTGGGACAACGAAGGTGGGAAAGTCGGAGAGCCGAGCCTCTCCCATGGTGGACTGGCTGGTATTTTCGACTCCTCCACTGCCGGGTCTAAGCAGGGAGCCCCTGGCTAGCATGCCGTGGCTCGGGCTGCGGCTCGATGGGGCTGCGCAGGGAGGACAGACCAGGCGCTCCAAGGTGAGAGTGGAGCTGGTATATACATACATCAGTCATTTTGTACGAAACCAAGTTCTAATGTATGCAATTTCTTCATTTCATATCTATAGAATAATTGTTGAGTCTATAAATTTTGCGCACATAGTGACATAGGTATATGTGAGGGATCCTTCTAATTTCAGCATCACTTTAACCATCCTAACCGATTTTTGTTCCATGTAACGAGAGTTTCTAATCATTCGGTTAGTTTTCAGTACATAGTTCTATTCAATTTTAAATTATGTAGCCCTACTTAGAAATGCTGCCCACTTAGTATTTTTGAGTCATGTTACCCTCTCTTTGCTGGGTTTGAGAAATTCAATTGTATTTCAACAACAAATATTTCGAGTCTTGCAACAATGTCCTGGTTCGTTCAGATCCTCTCTCATAATTAGGGAATTAAAGGTTGCGAGTGAATTCTAAAAGCTATGTATTTTGGTGGAAACTAGAATAGGGTTTACGAATATGTTGCTTATGATCTTATCCTCACAAAACAATTTTTTTTTTGGATTCGCAGTAGGCTCTGTTAAGCTAGAAAATTCATAATGGTGCCTTCTTTAATTTTTTCTATCTTTCTTGAAATAAAGATAACAATTTGTGGACCGTTCTTGCATAACTGACTTCTTTTCGCATTGAGTTTTTGTTTTTTCACGGGCACAATTTTAAGTCTGATGCTTGCGAGTGGAAATCGGAAAGGGAACTTGATTTTGTGTTCGTTAATTCTGTGTACAACACACTGTTTCCTCACATGTTGGTTTAATTTGGATTTATGTGGCGCATTTTCATGGCGTTGGAATTCAGGAATTTCGAATATTTATTTCTCGATGGAGCAGAATTGGCATATGGAGAGGCAAGTTCTTCTTCGTGTAATAAGTACCAGAAGTTTATCCAGAAGACGAACCCTCCAAGGTGCCACCATTTCCTCAAGACATGTCAATATTAATACTGCAAAGTCACTTGTATAGAAATAGTACCAAGTGCTAACAGTGTGGTACACATTTTGTAATTCAGAATCATGATTTACAGCACATCATATGCAACTGCCATAGTTGATCATGTAGGTACCTGGCTACCTGCCAAGTGAACAAGTCTTTTAGTGTATAATTGTATATATTGTTTGGTTGGTTATTGAATACAGTGAGGTTTTTTTTAATGGTGTAGGTTGACAACACAGACAAGTAAAAAACTCAGATGGTTGCTAGGTAGTAGGATGCTATTTTTTTCTTACTGTTGACACATATATGCGACCTACATGTTTTACTTTTTTATCAGATGCATATGTTCAGGTATTTTTCTATCCAAGGAACAACATAATTTGTTTTGTTCCGCTTTTTTCTAGAAAAATTATGTTCGTTGTCTAGACTTCTCCAAGAAATTCAGCAATATGTCCATTCTCTTCCTTCCATGAATGTTTCTTTCTTACACTGGTCCAGCGAGTGAGTGAATATCTTGGAGAAGATTTCTTACTTGAATGTATGTTTGGTGTTAGCCATTGTTCTGAACGGTCTTCCATTAATCTTAGTTTTTCTCTCTCTAGGATTTCTCTCTTACTTTTTGTTCTCGGGGTCTCGACTATCCATATTGCAAAGGAGTGAATAAAGAGTATAGATCTATGTGTTCTGCTCAGGTTCATGGTGACACATCTTACGGTCTAAATTCTCATATTCCTGCACGTAGCACATTTGCTGCACTATTGTAATCAAATATTTTGTTACTTCGGCATGTATGTTGCTTACTGTACTGAAGTTAACAAGAATATGCCATTTTATTGGTTTGATTATGTGTATAGGGCCATTGAGTATTTGTGTCTGGCATAAATTATGATCTTATATTCCTGAATGTATTTGACAGGATAAAGAATATCATTCATGTAGTAGCTGTTGACATCTTATACATTCTTATCCCAGCCAAGTCCCATTTCGATAGTGCACATGTATATAGTTAGTGCAACTTCTTCATGATAGCAGTCCATTTAAATTTTATACACAATATTAACATTACCAATGGGATTTTCTTCTGCCATCCACATGTAAGATGCTTAATATAGCCAGTTAATTAGGACACTTGAATTGCTAGGTTAGTTATTTAGAGTTATGGAGTGCATTTGCATGGTAAGAATTAACCTATATAACCCCTGAATGCCTTCTGTTCTTCTTTGCAATTCTGATAATGTAGTTTGAACTTTATATTTCACTCAAAGGATGTCGCTTTCTAGATTCTATTCTTTGTTCTGCTCTCAGATCTAACATAAAGGATAATATCTTTCCTAGGAATTTCAATAAAATGTTGGATGCCGAAGAATTGGGGAAGAATGATGTCTATCTCTTTCGGACCTTAGGGTCCAAATCGTTACATGAGTTGCATGCTCATCTGTTGTCCTAATTCATTTTTTTGATCTTTAGTCTCCCCAGTATGCATCGAAGGATGCACTGATACCAAGTCACTACTAATTACACCAGATTTTGAAATTGATCTAGATTTGCTAGAGTATAGAGACAAATTTTGTATTCTTTTTAGGATCACAATGTGATCATACATTAAGCTTCCCAAATATCCACTTGCACATCATGAATGTTAAACTGCTTTGTTAACATAAATGTTAAATTGTTCATATCAGCATAATTCTAGAAGTACTTCTTTTCTTCTCTTTTTGGGTCTATGATACTATATCAAAGCATGATCTTACAACAAGCTTTCCAAAGATGTATGTAGGCTACTAGGAAACTATCTTTAACAAATGTCAAACTGCTTTTTAAACATAAGGTCAATTTTTTTCATATGAGCATAATTATATAATTGCTCCATTTTCGGGCCTCTTATACTAATTTCAGGTACAATTTCTTGGTAAAAAAAAAGTCAGGTACACGTTCTAAGACTGGTTTAGCTGACAGTGTCAAGCTTCCGCACTGCAGTGTCAAGCTAGCAGCAAACTCTTTGATGTTGGACCAATCACTTGGTGGAAAAACTTGTATCAGATAAGCCGAATTTCATAATATATTGCACTACTCTCTGGGGCTGACTCCGACGGCTGTTGGCATTTCTTCTAAAATTGTCAGGTCATGTGAGTGATTCATTGCAGCCGCTTATCAAAAACATTGAGACGAACTTCCTATTTTATAGCTGGTATATTGTTGTGGGTAAATGTACTCCTTGAGTGGCTGGTCATAATAATTTGTATGGGAGATAATATTGCTGCAAAACTTGGAGAATGCATAAACTAGACCAGACCAGAGATGTACAGTACCAGCTACCACATATGACAACGCCAAGCAGGCGGCACGGCGAAGCGCGCGTGCCATCTAGTGATTATTGTACTGTTGTCAAGTTTGACGGATTTCTGCTACTCTGTGTTTATGTGACTCTTTTAGTTTTCATTCTCTTGTTTTTGTTTTGTTTCTTTCCTAAAACACAAAAAAACCAAAAATATTTGTGTTGTTTCTCTTTACCATTTGTTTATTTGGTTTCTTGTTCCTATTTTGCTTTATTTACTATTGTTGGTTTGCTATAAGAAAATCCAAAAAGATTTTACTTTCGTTCTTGTTTCCAATTCGAAAACACCAAAAATATTTGTTGTTCTTCTTCGGTTTTGTAAAGTTCACTATGGAGTTCAGAGATCTTCGGTGGTTGGAGCTCGGTTTTCATTCCATATTATTCAAGTGACACAAGTGAAAGGCAATAATGACGATCTACGACAACTCGACTGTGGTGAGAGGCTGGTATGAACTCTATTTGTTTTCATTTTTGTACATATACTCATCCATGTGAGCATGCTTAGTTGGTTCATGTGAGGTATATGTCATTTAATGAAAGTCTAGTAGTTCATGATCTCTCATGTTTAGCTCCAATTTATTAATATGAGTAGCATGTCATAAATATTTGCTTGCATTGTTTTATTCATAGATAGGTATGATATTGTTGTGTCCTCCTCTGAATAATTCATTTGAATCGACTTGGCACATGCTCACGCATGCATATGACTGACAGGAGTCAATTAAGCCTCGATAATTTACTTTGCCTCAGAGTTTTTGTATCACTTTTATGCCTCAGTTAATTTATTTTGTCGCAAGCATGATTATGACAGTTATTGCTCTCTTGATTGTCGCTTCCCAGTCTATTGCTAGCTTTCACTTGTACTGAGCGGAAATGCTGCTCGTTCTTCCAAACCCCTGAAAACCAAGTTATTCCAAAGTGTCCACCATAAATACCTATGCATGGCATTTCAAACCATTCCAAGTAAATTTTCATGTGCTACCTTTAAAACCTTCAAAGTACTTGTTAATTTGTGTCAATGTTTTGTAGCTCATGAGGAAGTACGTGGTGTTTTATCTTTCAACCTTGTCATTTACTTCTGGCAGACTTTCACCAATGGACTAGTGGCACATCCGCTTATCCAATAATTTTGCAAAAAGAGCTAGCAACGGGGTGCCCAACCCCAAATTAATTCACTTTCATCAATAATTCTCTTCACATGTTTTGCCCTGATTTATCAGTAAGCAACTTAATTTGCAAATAGACACTCCTCCATGGTATGTGAATGTTGGAAGGCACCCGAGGATTCGGTTAGCCATGGCTTGTGTAAGCAAAGGTTGGGGGGAGTGTCATCCATAATGAAACTAAACTACATGTGTAAACAAAAGAGAAGAGGGATGATTTACCTTACTGGTAGAGATAACGTCCTTCATGGGAGCCGCTCTTGAAAGTCTGGTTGACGAGGTAGTTAGAGTGCCCACTACCATTCGTTGACAACAACAAACACCTCTCAAAACAATTTTACTTCTGTTTATAAAATGAAAAGCTCTAGCACATGTTAATCCCTGCTTCCCTCTGCGAAGGGTCAATCTTTTACTTTTATGTTGAGTCACCATCCTTTCTTTGAGCATCTTCTTGAGAGCATAATTGTCATTCTTAGTATAATATGCTTGTCCCAGAATATGATTAACTGTGGTATAACTTTGATGCTTTTATCTTTGATAATCTCTACTTCTAGTCTTTCCATGGAATTCAGAGGTGCCTGGGCATTTATGTTTTGCTGTACAAATACGGCAAGCGAGATGCCATTTTATCATATCTTTTTATGAACATTACAATCCTGCTGATAGACACGATTCATGATGCTTATTATTAGTTTGTTGGTATCTTTTGCGTGATTGACATAACTATTAGATGACTTTATTTGCATTTATCTTATTATGAATTGCCTAAGTACTCATCCATATAATGAGAATATTTACATCATATGAGCAAATGTGTTCGTGAAAGTTCTTTTATCGCACTCAATTGTTAACTGAATTGCTTGAGGACAAGCAATAAGCTAAGCTTGGGGGGAGTTGATACGTCCAAAACGTATCCATTTTCCCGAACACTTTTGCTATTGTTTTGCCTCTAATTTGTGTACTCTGGGTACAACTAACACGGATTAACGTTGTTTTCAGCAGAATTTCCCTGGTGTCTTATTTTTGTGCAGAAAATCAACTTTCAGGAAAATCTCCGGAAATAATTGCAATGGGTCTATTTTCACAGAAGACTTACGGAGCCAGAAGACGAGACGGAGGGGGCCACGAGGCGCCCACACCACCTGGCGGTGCGGTGGGCCCCTGGGCCGCGCCGCCCTATGGTGGCGTCGCCTCGGCTATCCCCTGACGCTCCCCTCTGGACTACTTAAAGCCCTTGACCTAAAAACGCACGGGGGTTCGACCAATTTGCCAGAAGACATCCAGAACTCCGCCGCCATCGCGAAACTCCATCTCGGGATCGGAAACTCCGTTCTGGCACCCTGCCGGGATGGGGAATTGGAGGAGATCATCGCCATCATCACCACCGACGCCTCTCCATCAACCATCCATGCTTCCCCCATCCATGTATGAGTAATTTCCCCGCTGTAGGCTGAAGGGGATGGTAGGGATTGGATGAGATTGTTCATGTAATAGCCATAAGATTGTTAGGGCATAGTGCCTAGTATCCGTAGTTGGTACTTTTATGATATTGTTGCAACTTGTTACGCTTAATGCTGGTCACTAGGACCCGAGTGCCATGATTTCAGATCTGAACATGTCATTGATTCATGATGATATTCTTTGTTTTATGATCTTATCTGCAAGTTGTATACACATATTGCTGTCTGGAACCCGACACCCCAAAGTGACAGAAATTGGGACAACCGGAGGGGAAGGCTGTGATATGAGGATCACATGTGTTCATGGAGTGTTAATGCTTTGCTCCGGTACTCTATTAAAAGGAATACCTTAATTACCAGTAGTTTCCCTAGAGGCCCGGCTGCCACCGGCTGGTAGGACAAAAGATGTTGTGCAAGTTTCTCATTGCGAGCACGTACGACTATATACGGAACACATGCCTATGGTTGTTTAGTACTTGGATACTGTTTTATTATTATCTGCAAATGCCCTGCCTTGATTATTACATGAGTTCTCTTATCCATGCAGCGCCCGTTCATACATCCCTATGCCTACAGTATTTTAATCCTGCTGTTTACTATAATCACTACTGCTATCTTTATTACACTGCTGCTTATATTTCACTACTGCTACTGCTATAAAACTGTTGTTACTGATAAACTCTTGCGAGCAAGTCTGTTTCCAGGTGCAGCTGAATTGACAACTCCGTTGTTAAGGCTTACAAATATTCTTTGGCTCCCCTTGTGTCGAATCAATAAATTGGGTTTTACTTCCCTCGAAGACTGTTGCGATCCCCAATACTTGTGGGTTATCACACGTCCGGAGTTCTATGGCTTTTAGGGGAAATGAGTAGGAAACGGCTTGTGACACCGCAAATTTTGTCGGAACGAGACCATATTTGGCACGTCCGTGGTCCCTGGGCTGGGAAGAAAGGCCCCGGGAGCGGATTTCTAATCCGACCCATGGGCGATGGTTTTTTTTTATTTTCGGGGTGCCAAAACGGGTTTTTTTGAAGCAGCTACATGTGACACATTTTAGTATTACGCGAGACCTCCGCGTAGTGGTAGGACAGCGCCTTCTCACCACATATCACATGCCATATGTGCGCGCTAGCTATTTGTGAATCCCTGCGGCTTCCTGTGGTGTCCCGCCGAATTCGCTGGAAACTGTCCGGATTTGAACTAGGGGTACACTTTCCGTCGCTCAATAAATTCCGTAGGTCTATAACACGTCACTTTATGTGCTAAATTTTGTCTGTTTAGCGTGTTGGCGAACGGTGTACCAGCGCGCCCGGTACGGCCATTTCGCATCTCCCGAGGGGGCTGTTTTGGCCACATGGAAAACTGGACGTCATATTTGGATATTCCTCTAATTTTTAGGTTCTAATGATGATATGGATGTTATATTTAGATTTCTCTTATTTTGCTGATCGATTTAGACATATTATTTGTGGAATTTTGATTTTCCGATTTAAAGATATTAATTATTCCATATTAAATAGAAAAAAGACCAAAAAATAAAATTATTTTATTGCTATTTGAATTCAATATTATTATTACTTATATATTCATTGTTGTTTACTTAAGTAATTGTTTGGAATTCAAAAAGAAAGAGGTGTGACATCACGGTCCAAGGGTTAATAGGGTTGATATGCTATTATAATTAGCAATGTGTCAATTTTTTTAATGTAAGCTCATCATGGAACCAAGAAGTTAAGCGTGCTGAGACTGGGGTAGTGTGAAAATGGGTGAGCGACTGAGAAGTTTAATCACGATTGTAATTTGACCTAACATTAAGTGTACTTAGAGTTAAAAGTGTATTGGATGAAAGAGAAACAAGTAAAAAAAAGAAAAGAAAAGAAATAGTGTAAAACAAATTAAAATTTAAATTTTTTTAAAACTCTATGCCGAGGGTTTTGCCGTCGGTATATCAAAAAAAAAATTTGTCTTCGATTTTTTTATTTTATTTTACTTTTTGGAAAAAGGAAATTTGAATTTTTTAATTAGTATGCCGATGGCAATAGTTGCTCCGTCGAAGGAGGTAGTCGCCGAGGAGCTATACGCTGACGGCCAAAACAGGCTACGCCGAAGGTTCCCGGCCCTTGACTGCATTTGCAAGAAGCCAAGAACCCACCATTGATAGTTTCACTACCCTTCTAGTAGCAATCATTCCCAAATTTCACAATGGATGAAAATAGTGGCCAACCGGCGAGCAGCACAACAAGAGATGACGGTCTTCACCTAAAAGACAAGATGGTGTTAATGTAAACTTGGGAATCGAGAACCAACTTGTGCTTAGATAGTTAGCAGGACAGTGATAACCCTAGCGCACTATAGTTTAGATCACATGTTTGATACTTTGGTGTATCATAAATGCGGAATATTTTTCGGTGGGAAGAGACGTTTCCAACGACAGCGAGACATATATAGTGACTTCCTCAATCTCAAAATCCGTTGCATCAGTTTCTTAGACCGATTGTCTACGCTAATACTATGTTTCGTAAATTTATTGATCAATTTATTTATAATAGTCTAGCAAAACTACCTTGTGTTGGCACATGTTGTTTCATTAAATATTTCTAAGTTGATGGAGGCCACCATGCGTGTGCCGAAGGAATCCACCATATTAATTCGGATCCTTATCTTCTTGTCCACCTTAGCCTCACTATGATGCGCAAAACACTCTCGGAGTTAAGACCTCCGGACCTCTGAAGACCCTGTGAGTAAATTTGGCGATGCAGGGATGACCTTATAGGAATAAATAGTCATTTTCACTAGGAAAAATATGAATTCCTCATGTTAAATTGCCCCCAAAAAAATTATGTAGGATATACTGAACAAGAAGTTTGAGAACGTTGTTTAAAATTATTAGATATTAGCAAGTATATATGAATCAACTAATATTGTGATCTGAAACATGTGAATATCGACGGATCATCGAAATTTTTTTAGCTTGTGAAGCACTATGTGTTAAATCTTATAGAGAACTAGTTGAGTGCCCATGCGTTGCCGCGGGTCCACATCAAATTTCTTTTCTCTCTACACCCCACAAATTTTAGGTTCGGTTCATCATTATATATGATCTTCCACCTTTGTTCAGCCCACTGAACCTAAAATCAAAACCATCATCCTAGTTCAAATTAGAAGCAATGGCGATGGAAGATATCGTCATTCGTTATGAAGAGGGAGCTCAGGTGCAAAGTCAGGACCTCAATGTCCAAGTACAAGAACTCAAGAAATTCCACCAACGCATAAATGCAAAGATTGACAAACAAGGCCAAGACACCAAAAGCCTTGAAAACAAAAATCGACACATAATAAAAAAGACTTGAAGGCGACAGAAAAACAAGGCCGAGATACTGAAGAACTTGAAAGAGAAGATGGACACCATAATTCAAGCCATCAACTAGCGAGACAATCGAAGCCACCATTCAAGATCTTCACGTTCTCATAGTTCAAGGCTCCGAGCTCGTTGGTCCAATGAAGACAAATATCAGTATAATGTGGATGATCAAGTTCTTCAACAACAACCTCAACAAGCGGAGCAAGAACGTCATCGACTTGTACAAGAGAGCGTCTCCAACAAGAATGAGAACGTCATCGACTTTAACAAGAACGTATCCACCGTGACCAAGACCTTCTTTGTGATAGAGAACAAGAGCGTATTCTCCCTGAACCAGAAGTACTTGATGAACAAGAGCAACAACTGATGTGCATACATGAACTTTGTAATTTATTGTACTAAAATCCTTATTGATATGTTGAGTCAATGATGCTTCACATGTTCATACGTTGTTTTTTAGGGAAATTCTGAGACTCCATGGTGTACCAAGAAGCATTGTCTCGGATCGAGATGTCAAATTCATAAGTTACCTTTGGAAGACCCTCGTGGCCAAGTTTGGCGTCAAGCTATTGTTTTCATCTTCATCAGATCCTTAAACAAATGGACAAACGAAGGTCGTCAACCAAAGCTTATCCGAGCTACCCCGAGTCCTTGTTAAGAAGAACTTGAGGTCTTGGGAAGGTTGCATTCCGCATGCGGAGTTCGCCTACAACTGCGCCAGGAACTCCACAACTTTTAGAAGCCCTATTATGGTCATCTATGGTTTCGAACCGCCAACGGCGATTGCCATACCACCACTTCCACTACACGAGCAAGTAAACATTAACATCGAAAAACGAGCCAATACATGAAGATACTACGTGAGATACAAGAGCAACCATCGAGCAACAAGTACTTCACCAAGTTACCGGAATCAACACCAAGAAAAAGGCGATGATCTTTGGAGAAGGAGACCTATTGTGGATACACCTTCGCAAGGACCAGTTCCAGCAAGAACAAAACTCAAAGCTCAAGCCGTGTGGCAACAATCCCTTGAAATTCCTCAAGTGCATCAAAAACAACGCATATGTCATCGACGTGCCAACTTCAAAGTACTTGGTGAGCAACACATTCAATGTGTCAGATCTCTCATCCTATCATGGAGATGAAGCGAACTTAGAGTCGAGGAAGACTCTTTCCCAAGGAGGAGGGAGGAGATGATACGGGGGTGGTCTTTGTGCTCCTCCACCTCAAGACCCAAGTCCTCCCAAGTGGACCGATGAGTCGAGCCCAAGCCAATGAAATACAACAAGATGTGAATTTGTTCCTCGGGGGGAGATGATACGGGGGTGGTCTTTGTGATCCTCCACCTCAAGACCCAAGTCCTCCCAAGTGGACCGATGAGTCGAGCCCAAGCCAATGAAATACAACAAGATGTGAATTTGTTCCTCTCCTTGTGTGATCTTGATAATCCTTTGGATGGATTGCTACCTCAGGCAAATACACTTTGTGTAATTAGGTACATCACACAAGAAGCACAGAATGGAAGCCAAGCCTTCGAAGAAGAAGAACCTCCAAGCGCAGAAATGTCTAACGCCGAAGATGTTGATGGAATCGTTGAAATGGTACGCCGCGTTAATGTCAGGCCTGGTGCCGGAATGAAAAGGGAAAAGCGGCCAAATGCGTGATGCTGCGGGAAAGCCTAACGGAAGTAAACCGACACGCTGGGCCACACGCCGGTGTCCACCGAATCGACAAGTCCGGCTTGCCGGTTCTGGCGCCAGAACAAGAAGATCATATCGACCCCACAGATGGTGTTGCCGGTTTTACCGCCGGAATGGCCCGAATCTTGTGCCGAGTTGGCTCTTTGCCATGTAATTTACCCCTTTGCCCCTCTATCACTATAAATACCCCATGGTCGTCCAGATCTGAGATTAGACCTTATTTGAGATTTGACTTGAGCTATGATCTTGCCCCCTTGAGGGAAACCCTGTCACCATTAGATCTATGAATCTATTGTATCCAAGACCCCTCCCTATCAAGGATCTTTCCTCTTTGGAGAACTCTACTTCTTGGTTGATCTTTTGTTTGCAATTCTACATTTTTGGTATTTTGCTTGTAGTTCTATAAATTGGGAAGTCTCTTCTCCATTCTAGGATTCTATCTTCGGTTTGGCGATCTCTTTGGCGGGAACTCTACTGTAAGGCCTTTTACCTCAAACTCCGTCGAGTTGATATTTCTGGCCAACGAGGACAATCGGAAGTGTGTGTGTGTGTCTATGTGTATCCCTAATTTTCACCCCGTGTTCATTGAATTCATCGTGTTCATCCACCTCCCCTCACAAATTCCACCGAAATTCGTGGGGCTTAGCCCACATCAGTGGTACTATTATCTTATCACCTATTACCATAGAAACATGGCCAAATAAATAATTAAGGTCGTGAGACCACAATGATATATGCATTAAGGTTAATGGTTCCTCGTGCCCCTCGAGTTGTGTTCATTTCTCTTTGATATCTCTACTGTCACTAGGAGGCCGCAGAGTCGCTAAACAACAAGTGCTCATCTATTTAAGTGTTCGATACACCTTGATCAGATGATGAAAGATGTCTGCACAACATACTCTACGCATGTGAAGACAGAGAGATCTTGGTTACACATAAGAAGCAAGGGGTGTTCCAATTAGATATTAACAACCATTAGTGGAAAAAGGTCTTTGTGGGTCTCAAATCATCTAACTGTATATCATTTTACTATGATACCAGGTAGCGTACACATTCATATGTATCAGGTGCATTCTTACATTAACTTTTTTATGTTGATCATTTCATTTATGAATTGACAAGAACAAACATGATCCGAAGTGTATGATGAAGACACACATGTGCGGATATACGATGGAGATCAAATGTCCACAAATAATGTCATCAGAATAGGCCAAGCATATATATTATTTTCAAGTGTATGAAGGCCACGCTGTATCAAACATAGTAAAAGGACACGGATATCGTCTAGAGTGGGGGGTGAATAGGCGGTTTAAAACTTTTACGAGATGGGCTTAACAAATGCGAAATAAAACTAGCGTTTACTTTGTCAAGCCCAAAGCCTATATACTATGGTTCACCTATGTGCACCAACAACTTATGCTAAGCAATACAAGCAACTATGTGATAGCAAGATATATAACTTCAAGCATGATGGCTATCACAAAGTAAAATGCATAAGTAAAGAGCTCGGGTATAGAGATAACCGAGGCACGCGGGAGACGATGATTTAATCCGAAGTTCACACTCTTGCGAGTGCTAATCTCCGTTGGAGAGGTGCGATGGCTTAGCTCTCCTGAACGCCACAAATGGCCTCACCTTGAGGTGTGGTTGCTCGATGCACACCAACGACACAAAGGCCTCACCCCAAGATGTGGGAGTCACACCACACACCGAGCGCCACGAAGGCTCCTCACCTTATTCTCCGGTGACCCTCGCCATAAAGGTCTAGGTCACGGTTCCACTAAGTAATTTCCTTCGAGGCGGAAACCGGGCCTTACACAAAGCTTGGGGCACACATCCACAACTTAATTGGAGGCACCCAAGAGATCGCCACAAAGGCCTAGAATCCTTCTAGGGTTCCAAGAACCCAAGAGTAACAACCTTCTTGCTTTCACTTCCACGAACCACCGTGGAAAACTCAAACCTATGCACCAAATGCAATGGCAAGAACACCACAAAGATGCTCAAGTCATTCTCTCTCAAATTCCAAAAAAGTTACAAAAACTATTGGGGGAATAAGAGAGGAAGAACAAAGAGGAGAACACAAAATTCTCCAAGATCTAGATCCCAAAGATTCACTCACAAAGAGATGATATGGTTTGGTCAAAGTGTGGATCTAGATCTCCTTTCTCTTTTCCCTCAAAAGGGGCCAAGAATCATGGAGGGATAGAGAGATAGGGCAAGCTTCTCAAGATCAACAATGGAGGAGAGAGAGAGTATGAGGAGCTTCTGCCCAAGGAGGAAGAAGGGGGTATTTATACCCCCCTCCAAAAACGAGCCGTTGGAGGATATTTGGGGGTGGATAATCCGGCCTAAGTAAGGGCCGGATTATCCGACCACCCCGGATTATCCGGCCCTCAGGAAAAGTCCGGCCAAAAATCCGGCCTGGATCCAGGGGAGTACTGAGAGCCTCGCCAAAAAGTCCTTAGCCGATTTTTAGGGGCCGGATATTTTGCAAATATCTGGCCCGTATTATCCGGCCTGGTAGAATTGTCCTGCTTCCTTGTAAAATCCAAAACTTAAGATTGGTAGCTCCGAATAGAGTGAAACCAATTTTGTTGGAAAGAGGACGACAAGAGCTACCCAACAAAAAGTGAAAATATGGAAACTAGTGGGGGTGATTTTCTATTATTTTTAGAGGTGCAACTCCTCAATATGAGAAACCGAGAAAATCACCAAACTCGAAAACGCAACAAGTGATCTATGCGAAATCCATTTTCGATGAACTAGATCTTGTCATGAGAATAAGCACAAACTCTAAAACATCACATGGATAAGATCCAAATAACAACCAAGGAAGATGATGCAAGGATGCAAAGGTTTGAGCTCTCCGAAGGATACGATCGAGTTACTTACTCGAGAGCCCTCTTGATAGTACCGCGACTAATCCAACTACACCATGAGACCGGTGAGAAAGAAACCCTATCAAGAGCAAACCTTAACCTTGTGCATTCCACTTGAGCTTGATGATGACGGTCTTGACCGCAACAAGATGGAACGTCTTTCTTGATTGTGCTTGCTTGATGAAGTCATGCAAAATGTTCCCCCATACTCCACTATGGGAGAGCTTCTTCTTCGCGCATCTTCACATATCCATGATCACCATATCGATGGCAAGCTTCAAGCATATGATCTCTTTGAGTTGGCTCATCTTGAACTTGCACTTCATTTCTTCATGGCAAGTTTCAAACATATGATCTCTTCGAGTTGGCTCATCTTGAACTTGCAGTTCATTTCGTTGATGTCTTGAAGTTAACTTTGAGTGCTCACTTCATCTTCAAGACATACTTGACACTTGATATCCTTCATCAATTTTCTTCTTATTGCAACCTTGAAGCCAACATATGGTTCAAGCATTGCCTATGGACAACTCGTACAAATATAACTCAATGCAAACATTAGTCCATAGAGATTATCATTAATTACCAAAATCACACATGGCACTTTCAATAGTTCACCGTGACAAAAAAAATCCCAACGGGGACTCACGTCCCACATCGAAAATTGAATCATGTAAGAGAGGATGGGGAATGGCACCAGGGTTATGCATTTTGGCGAATTTGGTCCTCCCACGATGCCACTTGTGGGATTGAAACAAAGTGATTTGGCACTTTTGCAATAAGACAGCTGCGCAACTATTCTAGTTGATGAGATTTAGTTTAGATACGTGTAAGTTCGCCTATTTATGCCTATATAAAAAGCTACTTCCTCTGATTCATAATAGGTATCGGGAATTTTGTAGTAGTTTATATCAGTTTGCGGAGGGAGTTAATCATTTGAAACGGAGGGAATATATCATTTTTGCTCCAAAGTCCACGTCCGTAGTGCGTGGGGCATCTAGGCAACCCTGCTGGCCCGAGAGCACGATGAAAGGATGATGTCCTCCACGATGATGAATCTGGCAATGTGCACGCTGACGTGTGTTTTATATCTTTGATGAAAAGGATGGCTCTACCTTACTCAATCTAATCAAATCTTCCTTGGTTAGCTTAACTGCCTCTCACTTATTAATCTAATCCGATCCGCGGGATAGCCGGCAAAACCATCAACGCTTTCCACGTCAGCCCATGAACGCAAAACCGGATAAGATCACGGGGACTAGGATGTATATATATCCATACCAAAGTAGCCCAAAATACAGCTAAATAATCTACAGATAAATGGCAGCTGTTGGCAGCGACATATTAATCTCCTATCCGATTTCCCCTGAATTTCCGTGGTTTACATCGCATGAGAAAATGGATAAAGTTCAATTTTGTCTTTTGGATAAAGTGGCAAAAATAGCCGTGACCACAAAAAAAAAAAAGCATTGAAATTCTTCGCACCAACCGACCAAAGGGCAAAACGGGAACGCGGAAAAGCTGCCTATATCTGTTGACCTGCGTGGGCTTGTGGCCATTCAGCGCCTGCCGTGACCTTGAGATCGCAGCTACAGCACGCAGACAAAGAAGACGGGGACAGCAGCAGCAGCGGAAAGAGAGGCGAGAGATCGGCGGCGAGATGCTGGCCGTGTTCGACCAGGCGGTGGCCAAGTGCCCGGAGGGCCTCCGCAGCCCGCCGACGGCCGGGGGAGCAGCGGGAGGCGGCGCGGGCGCGCTGATGAAGGGCTTCGCCGACGCCAACGACGCCGCGGTCACCGTCAGCCTCGGCTCCGCCGGCGCCCTCGCCTACTCCTCGGCCAACAAGAACCCCCTCGTCCCCAGGTGACGCTCCGTTCTCGACTAGCTTAGTGCTCCGCTCTGCTGCCGCATCGTTGCTTGTACTAGTCCGTAAGTCGTAACGCGTTCGGGCTATACGGCGCGAGATGCGGTGACGCGATCGCTTGGTTGGGGGCTTTGGAGGTTTCCGGTTGGAAGATCTGCCCCTTCGGTTGGTCTCTCGATCGGGGCCAGCCCCAGCCAGAGATGTTGCTTTCAGGAGCCTACTGGTTTTGGCGCTTTCCGTTGCTCCGATTCGTGGGGAAATTCACTTTCCTCCGTCGGTAAGCAGGAAATGGATGTGTGTACGGCTTATGCTCAAATGGTGCTTTGCGTGCTGTTTCCATGCGTTTTATGCGGCGTAATCTCAAGATTCTCTACCCTACTACGAAGTTAATTCGGAGCTTTTGTGGGCGTAAATGTTAGCTAAAACTGTTCGATCCAGATGCTCAGATCTGTAACAGATGTTCCGACACAGGACGGCTATGAGCCTATGATGAGCGGAATGGATCGCTGAGTTAATAATTACTACTTCCTTTGTTCAGATCCTGCCAGAAATTAGCCATCGACTATTTGAACGTGTTTCCTTCATTCGATGCATATTGTTCATGGTCACAAGATAGTTTTATTTGATCATTTGACTACCTAGCAGGCTAACTTGGAGCAACTATTATTAGTACTCCTACTTTAGTAGGTTCATTTAATCTTAACTGGGTTTACTGGTACCAAGAGAAAACAGTTCAGCGAAATGCATATTTTCAGTTAGACAAAGGCATATGACGAGTTCCCACATTCACTGCAATTTTGCTTTAGCAGCTTACCTCTAGCTCTAAGTTGCAAGTTCTTCTGAGTTCTTAGTGTTGTTTCTCGAGTGCTGAAACTTCACCGCACTATGCCGTCTAATGTCAACCAATTCTTGCGAGGAGCTGGAGTTTGCTATGAGCGAGGCTTGTGTGAAACCAGTTGTCTAGATGAAGCATTATTTTACCCCCACTATGTTTGCATCCGTGTCTAGATATTCAACAGGAAAAGAAAGAGTGGTATTGAAGTATCTGATACCGGGGACATGCCAACCCGGGGATGGTGGTGATCAACGTTCTTTTTAATTCGAAAGTAACATGTCATGTGCAATGAATGCATAGACCAACTTGGGAGTTGAGCATCATTAAACTAACTCAAAGTGAAGATCAAGTTTTCTTTCGATAGGAAGCAAACTTTTTAATTGAATGTCATGCGTGCTGACAGTATACTTTTTTTTTTTTTTGAAAAGGGAAAAACCCGGCTTCTGCATCGTGGTGATGCACACAGCCTTTTATTGAGAAAACAGTAGTCTTTGTTCAGTACTTATTACATCTCAAGGATCGCGTAAAGTCGATACAAGAATCAACCAGCGAAAAAAGGAGAACAACATGAATCGACTAAGCATCCTCTAGTCGACTAAGCGTGTGTTTGGTTGATGGCTTGGTAGGGATGGGATGGGATCATCCACACTTCGAGGATAGGAATCTTGGATGGTCCAGTTTTCAGCTTTTGTTTGGTTCGGAAGAACAAGGACGCGGTTAGGACGAGCTGCAATCAGCTTAGATGGTTAACAACAAACCTAACAACACCGTAGAGACGCAGGAAAGGTGAGGGCAAGGACAAGCATATGGAGCGGCGGCTTCTCGTGGCGGCTTGGCCACCGCCGGCTCCCTGTTCTCGGCCGGCCACGACTCCCGCAAATCGGCCGGCTGCCGCAGACGTTGAGGCAGGCTGGCGAGCTTGAGGCCTGCGGCTTCCCGTGGCGGCTCTCCTATTCCCGGCCGCCGTCGGCTCCCTGGTTTCGGCCCGCCGCGGCTCCCATAAAATCAGCCGGCGGGCACGGAGTTGAGGCGAGCGAGCGAGCTTGAGGCCTGCGGCTTCCCGTGGCGGCTCTCCTATTCCCGGCCGCCGTCGGCTCCCTGGTCTCGGCCCGCCGGGGCTCCCATAAAATCAGCCGGCGGGCACGGAGTTGAGGCGGGCGAGTGAGCTTGAGGCGGTGGTTCGGCGAGTGGCGGCCTGACGACTGGAGGTTAGACTTGGAGGGCCTCGACGGCGGCCTACGCCATGCTGGAATCAAGGCGAATGGAGAGCCTCGACGGCGGCCTACCCACGCCGCCACGACGCGCGAGTTGGCGGGCCTCGCCGGAGGGAGGCCTTCCCACGCCGCCACGAAAGGGGCCGGCGCTAGTTGCTTCTCCCACGAGCGCTACTGGTCGGCCTCGACAAGGGAGATCTCCGATGGGGCGACGACGGTGAGCTCCGATGGGTCGACGAGGGAGAGCTCCGATGGGGCAGCGGCGATGAGCTCGGATTAGCGCTAGGGAGAGATTAGGAGTCATCCACAAATTAGAAAAAACGTGGACGAGGAGGTTCGGCCAATTTGAGGGGATCACTTGAGTCAGCATATTTGGAGTATATTCTGTTACGTGGATGGTACCATCCCTCTTCATTTACAACCAAACGCATCCATAATTAGGATCATCCCATCCCATCCCTTCTTAGGTCTGGAACCAAACGCACGCTAATATGCTGCCAGCCAGCCCGGCACAAGATATCCTGAGCGACCAAAACATAATGAACATTGCTGTCACGCCAACAAAATTATTTTGTTGTATTTGAAGAAGTGTTTTATATGATGGTGTGGGTTTTTTTAGGCATTTGGTAACTCGAACAAATGGCAGTAACATCTAATTTCTGTTCTACCTGATTAGTGATCCTGAGAATTATTTTTCTATCTGGTTACCTGAATTATATTAACCTGGCTCTGTATGTTTGGCTCTGTGCTTGTATCCAGGATGTTCGGTTCTGTGAATGACATATTTTGCCTGTTCCAAGGACATGTTGAGAACATTGGCAACCTGAAGCAACACTATGGTCTGAGCAAGACAGCAAATGAGGTTACCATCCTGATCGAGGCCTACAGAACCCTCAGGGACAGGGGCCCACTCCCAGCAAGCCAGGTCGTGAGAGATCTCAGTGGAAAGTTCGCTTTCATCCTGTACGACACGCTGTCGAAATCCACCTTTGTTGCTGCTGTGAGTAAATAATCTCTCATCTCCTAGGATGCAATTTTTAACCTATAGAATATGGTTTTGAGTTGCAATGTTATTTTGAATGTAGGATGCTGACGGCAGTATCCCCTTCTTCTGGGGCGTTGACTCTGAAAACCACCTTGTGTTCTCTGATGACACTGAGCTTCTTAAGGCAGGCTGCGGGAACTCATTCGCGCCATTCCCCAAAGGTATAGCACAAAGAACAGAGCTGCAACATATTGCTCATCTCGTTTGTTATTTTTATCTCCTGAATTTTGCTGAGGTACTCCGCATCTTGACCCCTTGATTCATTGATCATCAGGCTGCTTCTACACCACCTCTGGAGGGCTGCAGAGCTTCGAGCACCCGCTAAACGAGCTGAAAGCGGTGCCAAGGGTGGACAGCCAGGGGCAGATGTGCGGCTCCACCTTCAAGGTCGACAGCGAGGCCAAGAAGGATTCGGGGATCCCTCGCGTCGGCAGCGCCGCTGATTGGTCTAACCACTACTAGTTCGATGACCCAATTGCATTGTTATCATTCCCTGGTTGTAAACTGTCAATCTTGAGACTGAATTGCTGCGACCTCACGGCGTTTTATTTTAAGCAGTTTACGGACGCTTTACACAATGCTGTTTCAATAAATGTATGGTCAGATGAGTAATGATACTGCTGTAAGTTTTCTGATACTCGAACAAACTCTGATCCTACCTGGGTGGTATAGATTTATCTGTCCCACATATATGTTTCAGTAAATAAAGTTCAGTGACGGCTCCATTTGGTACTAGTTCAGTTTATTTTTCATGTCGCATTGGTGGCTTGCAGCTACTGTTTTATAGAGTTGTTCAACACCGGAAACCACAAATGTAGCCCCAGCTACATGTAGCTCGTTTTCTTTATATCTTTTTGAAAAACAGCGTTTTTAAGTTTGAAAAATAAATCTAGATGTAGATATGTAGCTCGTTTTTTTAATCTTTTTGAAAAACAGCGTTTTTAAGTTTGAAAAATAAATCTAGATGTAGATAATGTTGTGTTCTATCAATGTGCTAAATTTCAACTCGAGATCAGGGCTGTGCCAAAATAACAAAACCTGGCACCTATAGTAATGAAGGGTGCAAACTTTCAAAACCTATAAATTTGTCAACACTGTAACCATGGAACTGAAGCCCTACATGGCCATCATGAATCCATCCTATGTTAAGCATGAAAAAGGAGTGCTAGAACCTAACTCAATCAAGCAGTAGACAAATCCATCCTATGTAAGCATTAGAAGGGTTGCATATAAACTAAATCAGTCAATCACTACAGATCTACGCACATCCATGCTTACGGATTTAATCTACCACATCCAGGGTTAGAGCTTTCTTACATACATCAAGAGTATTCAAAGAACACAACTCGGAGAAGATGGAGAAGGCACGTAGGCGAAGACCGCCACCGAGCTCCTGGTCAAGCTAGTGAAGCAGCGCCCACCATCGCCATGGATCTCGAAAGTGGGAAGACCTCGAACCGGGGGAAATGGTGGATTTGAAACTCAGCATTGAGAGTAGAGCTAAATAGGAAGGCAATTTTAGACGGGTTGTTGCCAATGACGGAAATTCTCCTGCCGCATTTTCTATGCACCGCCAGATCTTGTGCCGGCTCGCAAGCGGTGTTGTCCAAAATACACGTATTGGGGCGGCTCGTCGGAAATGGCCAATTCAACTTTTCCCTCGTGACCCGGCCCTAAGATGCTTTGAAGGGCGCGTGGGCCACAACGATGGAAGCCTGGTAGGCATCCTCAGGCGTCAGCCCATTTTTGTCTCCCAGGCCTATCTCGACTCGATACGGGCCACCCATCACACGTCAGTGTGCGCAGAAGTTGACGTCGTGTTTATACTCCCTCTGTTCAAATGAATAAGTCTCCCTTGTTTTTTCTTTTACCAAAAATACTCCAAAATAGATAAAAACTGCTGGTATAAAATTAATATCATTAGGAAATATTTTTCAACATGAAAATGAAACTAATTACATACAATATAATCAAGATTTTGTTGCTCATTTTTTCTTTTTCAAAGTTCGTGTTCAAATACGTGTGCGCTTTATTTATCGAAAAGGAGGTAGTAGCTCTTAAGACTATTATGGTTCCAGAGGAGGTAGCAGGATCTGTAAATGTGTTGAATCAAAAGTAAATTGTGTCTTTATTAGCGGACATCATCGGTAAACACTACACATACCACAAGGATGCGTCTCCCGTTCAGATATTGCAAGAGATTTGAAAGCATATACGCCTCTTACCGCACCGTAGCTTGCCCATTTAGAGTTGATGAAGATAAATCTCCATATATATAACGATGTCCATCTCGACAGAAACAGGAAACACAGCTGCGTTCAACTGATACTTCAATATAATGAAGGTCTCAGATTCTAAATTTGTAACCTTTTTTTCTGAATATAAACGAATATCATGACTTTGCATGCAAACTTCAATGTTTCTTCCAATCTGCTCCGCAAGGCAGGCTTGCATGCAGCGTTGGTAAGTAGCTCCTGCATTTTTCAACCCGAAGGTCATGACGTTGTAACAAAAAACACCGTGTGGAGTGATGAACGCGGTTAGCTCCTGATCTTCCTTCTTCGGCTTAATCTGATTGTACCCGGAGTATGCATCGAGGAAAGAGAGACGGTCGCACCCGGCCGTGGAGTCGACTATCTAGTCTATTCGAGGCAGTGGGAAATGATCTTTCGGGCAGTGCTTGTTAAGGCTGGTGTAATCGATGCACATGCGGAGGGCGGTTGTGTCCTTCTTCGGCACCATGACGGGATTGGCCACCCACTCAGATTCCTTAAGCTCTCGAATAAATCCTGCCTTGCGGAGTCGATTAACTTCTTCGCCAATTGCTCTTCTCTTTGGTTCAGAAAATCGTCGCATTGATTGCTGTACTGGTTTGGCTGTCGGGTCAACATTTAGGGCGTGCTCAGCGAGTTCCCTGGGATACCTGGCATGTCGGAAATGGCCAATTCAACTTTTCCCTTGTGACCCGGCCCTAAGATGCTTTGAAGGGCGCGTGGGCCACAACGATGGAAGCCTGGTAGGCATCCTCAGGCGTCAGCCCATTTTTGTCTCCCAGGCCTATCTCGACTCGATACGGGGCACCCATCACACGTCAGTGTGCGCAGAAGTTGACGTCGTGTTTATACTCCCTCTGTTCAAATGAATAAGTCTCCCTTGTTTTTTCTTTTACCAAAAATACTCCAAAATAGATAAAAACTGCTGGTATAAAATTAATATCATTAGGAAATATTTTTCAACACGAAAATGAAACTAATTACATACAATATAATCAAGATTTTGTTGCTCATTTTTTCTTTTTCAAAGTTCGTGTTCAAATACGTGTGCGCTTTATTTATCGAAAAGGAGGTAGTAGCTCTTAAGACTATTATGGTTCCAGAGGAGGTAGCAGGATCTGTAAATGTGTTGAATCAAAAGTAAATTGTGTCTTTATTAGCGGACATCATCGGTAAACACTACACATACCACAAGGATGCGTCTCCCGTTCAGATATTGCAAGAGATTTGAAAGCATATACGCCTCTTACCGCACCGTAGCTTGCCCATTTAGAGTTGATGAAGATAAATCTCCATATATATAACGATGTCCATCTCGACAGAAACAGGAAACACAGCTGCGTTCAACTGATACTTCAATATACTGAAGGTCTCAGATTCTAAATTTGTAACCTTTTTTTCTGAATATAAACGAATATCGGAAGGTATGCCATCAGTTCACCTCTCTTCGGTGGAAAGAGCGGCAAAGTAAAACTGGAGTAACCTCAACAAATTACAGCCTGTGAACCTGGAAAAGATAATGATGGGGAAGCGGGGGGAGATCTACAGTCTTTTTTTTTTCTTATGTATGGTACACAGGAAGAACATTAGTACGATCTTTCATGATGATCATCCACATGGGGTCAAGGCCCGACTGAAGAAATGGCCATTATCAACTATAGAAAATTCAGCGAAAGGAGGCTAAGTCTTCTGTTGGTTGCAACACTACCGGTCCTAAATCTCACGTTTCTATACCGTCTCAGCTTGACGATAGCTTCTTGCGCTTTCCCTTGCAGAAGGTCCACATAAACGGATGCTAGCTATGCCCTAGGGTTGTTGGGCAACAATGCGAAACCACGGCTCACCATGTAGCTGGCTTGCTCAAGCTCTCCCTCACTGCGGCAGTCATGCCTAGGTCAACATGCACAATACCACACGCTTCCTCGGGCTTGAGAGACTCTGAATGCTGAGTTTCTTTTGAGGTGAGTCTTCTGACAGTAGGAGTGACTGTGTTTCACCATCTCTGTCTTTCTCAACAGGGGCCTTCTCAGGGCACGTACAAAGGAAGCAACCTCAAGCGGTTGCTCCAGTACAGCCACATCAGTACAAACCTTTGAGGCCATCGCTCGGAATCACCACTGCCCAAAGCAGCAGTAGCTTGGTGACGCGAGCATACAGTACACGGCTGTCTACGCCTGTCCAATCTGGTTCAAGCTTTTTCCTTCACCCTCCCGCTTTTCCTATCAATCTCATTCTTTTCTCCTCCCTTTTTCTTGAGGATCATGCCTCCTCTGCAAGAAGCGACTGCCTCAACCGAACCATCTTTTGGCCTGCACGGTGGCATCCCGATCCTAGTTGGACCTATGAGGAAGTAAGTTGGGGCATACCATTGGACATGCCTTCATGATTCTGAAGACTGTAGGGCAACGCAACATCAATACAGCATTGCCATCTCTCAAATAAACAGTCAACTGCTCAGCAGCCTCCTTTGGCATATTCAGCGCGCACAATGCTTCAGCTGCATATACATGGCCAAAGAATAGGTACATTCTCGAGCATGCTGGAAGCTGCATCAGGTAGACAAAGCTTTCAAGGAGTTCTCAAGACATAGTTCGATGAACGCCAGGTCCCCCAGGATGGCTTGACGAATTTTGAGGTTCTCTTTCCTACAGATATCATCATACATAGCAAGAGAGATCTGCATAGTGCCATTCAGGATCGCCGCTCCCTTTTGTTCTCCATTTGCATTAGCTGTTGGACCAGAAGGTACTTTGGATTCCACACTGATTGTGTTCTTCTGGCCTGAACTTTTCTGGCATTGTACTCCTTGGTTGCAATCCTCTGCATCTGATGCAATCACCATTTTTTTTCTGCTCCATTAATAGTTGGGTGTTGAGTAGACACTGTCGAGCAAATCTAAGTGATATCAAATTTCCATGTTCATATGAACTTCCAGAATCTGAATAATGACTTGCTGAGTTCACCGGATTGATAACTAAATGTCGCCATTTCCCTGACCCCACAACATGAATTTCAATCTCATCATTACATGATGTAGCACCTCTTGCAGTAAGGAGGCCCTTTTCTAGAGCAAACAGGCTACACTAGGCAAAACGGAGCCAAAAGAGGGGTCGATGGTGCAAGAGTGGCAGGGCTTCATGAAAACAACGAGCTGCTAACAGTGGTTTGCCACACATCAAATGCTGGATGCCACAGTTGTATGAACAAGACAAGATTTGTCTTGTGATGATGCAGACAGCTTCAATGGTTTCTCCAAACGAAGAACTAAGCTATACTTTAGTGCTTTGCTGAAGAACAATATTGAGGTATGGTAGGATCTCTGCTGGTGGAGTTATACAACCAAGATTGTTGTAGAACATGGCTAGCATCACTGGTTCAGTCCAATTAATGGGTGTGCTCAACAGCTTCACAGCCTTCCAATAATTTCCTCCATACTCCAGCTGGGACTTCAAGAGAAGCTTTGTTGAAGAATCCCTACCAGGTGCCATGTTCATTAGAACTTTGAGTTCTCTCTTGGCAACCTTCATGTTTCTTGTGAGAAGTAAAAGCTGGACCTTGTAAATCTGTAGTCTAACTTTCAAATCAGCAGCAGTGGCAGCAAGATCAGCTGATGGCCTGTGGAACTCATTTAATACTAGATGGACCCAGCGCGCTTTGCTGCGCCGTTCTTTGCTATTGTCGTTTAAATTTTTCGTTGCTACACCTCTGGCTAATAGGATTTTCCTGTGGTGAACGATGTCGGTGGCCGACGTGTCTAATGTAGCGCTATCTGTCGTGAGGTGCGCCATTCGTTGAAAAGTCTTTTCCTTTGGTTAGATGGATCAGCACGCTTTGCTGCGCCGCTCGACATAGAATCAACAAAAGATGTCTATACAAAATACTCCGCTAGCCAATAAACAATAGCATCGCATGCTTTAAAGATACTCCAATTTTTGTTAGGCTCTAAGAAATGTTCTTCTATTGTTGGGTATAGTAAAACCAAATGTACCTCGGGTGCCCAGCAATGGAAGCCGATGCACTGCATGCCGTATCTTCAGAAAGGCTCGAATATGCCATACAAAAGTCAGAAGTATGCAGCGACAAGCTAACTATTTCCCTTTTCATGGTACATACAAAGTGGGGGACGATTTCTGCATGGTGAGGAGGTTCCCGGTTCAAAAATTTGAGGGCAGAACATTTGTATTTCTGTTGTGAGGAAGTAATATCACAAAGTAAATTAAAACTGGCGCAATTCTATTTCTGCAGAAACACATTAATAAGGTCTTTAAAATGATCTCAGTTTACATTCGTACTGCAATTATTATGCAGTTTTATTAAGGGTTGATCAATTTTCCAAGTTTGGTGGGTTTATTGCAGTAATAAATCTTATTGAAGCCTTTTGATGTACTTTCATCCAAGGAAACATTTTCAAAATTCGGACTTCTCTTAGTGTTACTATTTTACCAAAGAGAGAAAATGAGTTATTTTTCCCTAATCAAGAAAGGTGCCTTAGGGCATCTCCAACCGCGCGACCCAAACGGACGCGCTGGGCCATCCGTTTTGGGCCGTTTGGGTGGCCGAGCGGACACGCGGACAACGGCCCGCGTCCGTGTGTCCGTTTGGGTCGCGCGCTGCGCCCAACGCACGGACGCAGCGCATATGTAATAAATAAACAAAAAATCAAAATAAAAAAGGAAAACAACAAAACATAAATTTAAACTAGTTGGTCATTAAACTTAGCCCTATTTTGGGCAAATTTTACACAAAAGAAAGCCCTATATGGACTTTAAACTAAAAAAAAAGCAAACCCTAGCTAGGGTTTGCGAGCAGGCGGTGACCGCCGGCAGTACTAATCCTACAAACAGGCTCAACCATTTACCAAAGAGAAGCAACAACCTCTTTTTTACCTTTCCTCTAATCAAGAAATCTTCTTTAATCCTATCGATAAAGAGAACAACAATATTCATTTTTGATATTTACTGGTCACATGTAAGCACCATAAATTAATAAATGGGAAGAAAAAGCATGCCAAACTCAACATGAGGAAGTGTAGTGCGAGAAAGAGATACCAAGGTGAAGGGGGCACCATGAAATGCCATATACGTAAATTGGTATGGCATCACCAACAATGTGTCAGATGACAAATGCATCTGCACCGTAGTGCCCATTCAGTTCCTCCCACTCAATAACCTGTGGATATATGAGAGAGACCGGTGAACAAATGCCACATGTATGCTCAATCCACACACTAAAAAATGAAACTAATCAGTTTCCTCTCAATGAACTTAAGTTCTTCATAACCTTTCGGCCCGCTGGTCAGCTAACATAAGGTTTGATTCAACATTTCTATGTCGTTGCTTTGTGCTAACTTGTAGTTAATTAAGTTTGCTGCCTAATTGCTACGAATTGCAAATTAACTGACTAAGTAAATCCCAATCAAACCATACACGGCACAAAAGGTTCAATAAACATAAAGGACCATCAATCCATTGCCTAGGCTGTCAACCACATCGATGCTGCTCATGTCCATTGCCGGCCTCCCTAGTTCCTTCCTCGATTCTTGTCATTTTCACCTTTGAACTGTACAGGTGAAACAAGTACAAAGTCTTCTCCATGCCAAATAACTTGTGTCGATGGTACATATGTCAAATAGTAATTATCACCTAATCAGACGGGACTATATTTTCCTAACGATATTTGGATACCTACAATGTATGCAACCTTGTTCACATCTAGCAAATCATATCGTGAAAATAGATCATATATGCAAGCAGCATGATCATGCTTCATATACATGAAAGCTACAGGATAATATAATATATAATCCATGTAACGGGAATATTGACGATGCACAACAGGAATGAGAGTGAATAAAACAACAACAATAACTGGTCCAAATACACACACATAGGAAGACATACCTGCAATCCCGCATACAACTGATGCACATAATATACATCTGCAATTACCAACATGCATCATCAATCCTAATTCTAACACCACGCATCTGTACATTTGTAAAAGGGAGCATGCGCATTACGAAGCATATATATGTATATAAAGCTACAGGTATGCTTACACATACAGGTAGATCTGAAGAAATGGCAATAGATACACACAGGTTTCTACTGCATCATCCTCCAGGTTCGCCGGATTAGTGTAGCCTCCTGATGTGCTACAGGAGGTCCGACTCCTGCTGTAGGTTTGTGGCGGCCCGGTGTTGGATGGATCCAAGCTTGAGACCTCAATAGCGGGTTTAGGCTTGGGCCAAGGGACGAAGACCTGCCGATAGAGTGTAGTCGAAGCGGTTGGCAAGTCGATTTCTAGCCGTCGTTGGCACACACAAACCCTATCCAAGAGACTGGTTTCTCTTCTGTGTGCATGGAGAACGGATACCATTCCCTAATCTGAAAACCCCAGCGGGAACGAAGCCGTCCCAAAATCAACACCATCCCACCAATGAAATTATGGTAAACAATATTCTAGCAGCTAAATATGGGCTATATATAATTAGTTGGGTTTCAATAATCATGGCCTTAACTTTGTTTCAAGGAGGACCATTCTGGACTGGGTATCGCTCTGACATAGCAGGAAGAACTTGGTTTACAACATTATCTTCCAACTGCAACGGTTTGTAATAGGAATAGTTTTTGCAAATAATATTACTGTGGTTAAATGAATAATTTACGGCATATGTGAAACTAAGTTAAAAGAAAGTACAAAAGGACTGTTATTTTGCTAATGACATCTCAGCCCATACGCCATCAGGTTACAAATAGATAAATTTCAATCAATTTGGTGAAAATTTTCCATCAAGTTCATTTTGTATGTCTCGAGTGTAGTTATTACAGTCAGCTAGATGTTCTTTCTTTATGAATGTGCAGATTTGGGTCAAAACCATTGGGGTTTCTGAGCCTTTTTAAAATAGCAATCAGGTTACAGTACCACACATGCTGGTTCATTGTAGTGGACTGACAAACATAGACCATGGGTGAAAAACAAAATTACCTACATTCCACATTAGTCCCTCTATTGGTCTGTTGCAACTTATAATCATATTAAGTTGTCAACACAATACACTGATCACTCGTTGGAAATCTCCTTCAATTAACTTTGTTGAAGTGGAAGAACATTTACTGCTTCTGAAACAGTTTGTATTTTTTCAGAACACAATTGATGTTGAACTGTTAAAGCCTGCAAGTACTTTGGAGCATTCCATCAAACAACTACGGTGTGCAACAAGGAAAAATGGGAGGAAAAGTGGGGTCAACAGATATGCTGTGAGAGGGAGAGATTATGAGACATGAAGAGATTAACCTGCAGCTCCAGTGAGGAGACAACGTTAGTGGTGCTCCTGCCGACGATGGGGGCTGCGAGGTGCCGTGCTGTAGTTCCTGGCCAGGGACGCGCCACTGGAAGCTCGGGGCCGGGTCTTGGTGTAGGGACGTGGGCTGAGACTGGAAGTCGGAGCAGCGGAGGATCGGGCGCGCCGCCGGCAGGTTGGCAGGGCACCGCGTCCCCAACCTTGCGGGAGGTTGATCGGACTGGCTAGTGGCGAAACTGGGGGAAATAAGAATGGGTTGGCTGTTTGTGTTTGGGGACCTCGTAAGTCAAAGCTCAGGAGCAAACCGACCTCCAGCTTGCACCACTCCAGGCAGACAAGCAACCGCCTCGCACGTACGTACCACAGTGCGACACATCACGATCAACCACAGGCCAACAGAACCCTGGGAGCTTAGAGCTCTTAGAAGATATAGGTCTACCCAAGTGATTTCCACTATCCAGAGTAGAGTAAAAAGATTCAAACTCCAGTGTATCATCTGAGAAACTTCCAACTGAAAGAATCTCAGATCCAGCTGCACAAGTATTTGAATCAGAATCTGGAGGCGTGCTACTTCTTGCAGGAGATTTCAGTTGAGCAGTTTGCTTCTGAACTGTGCTAGTAATTTCACTGTGGTTCACTGTAATAGCTGCTCCAAATGATCTTTCCAAGTATTGAATGACTGTAAAAACAGAGATGAAAAAGTACCATATAAGCCAAAGTGATTGATGCAACTTTGGAAAGAAAGAAGGCTAATACATGCTACAGCTTGCCATACAAGTTAAAATCCCAACAAAATCTGACAGCGCTAAGCTCGAGAATTCTGATGCCAATCAAATCAAATCAAGGGAGAACATAATAATTATCTCGATTCTCCCTAAGAACATCAAACAGACAAAAGGAGCTCTGTGATAAGCCATCCTGTTTGATTCTCTCCCCTCTTTCAAAGTAGTATCATTTATCAGCAATACTCCACAATAAAGTATTGCCATACTGGCAGTACCAGCACAAGTATGCATATGAAAACTGCATGTTGTGGCAGGATATACTTACTCGGTGAAGCTACGACAAAGTAGATTGCATTGATCATATCGCATAAAATAGTAAAAATTGGCATGTCATTTTGCAATACCATCCAAAACCATTAGTCTACTGTCATGTCATTTTGCTGTGTCAAGTGGAGAAGCTACAACACACATTGTGCATTTGCAGGAACAAAAAATGGAAAAATAACATAAGCCCTGTTGGGGGGATAACCCCCGGTATGCCAAAGGCATGCCAAACCGGATGGTTTGAGCCATCGAGATACCGGTTTAATGTTCTTACCGGAAACAAAGGTAGGAGTTTGGGCTAAGTGAAGCTAAGCCGGCAACCCCAAGGGGGTATGCCGGAACCCGGTAAAGAAGATACCGGAGAGAAGGGCCTGTCGGCAGGACTGGTCAAAGATTCTCTTCAGAGCAAGACGACAAGGATGAGCTAAGCAAAGTGGCTTTAATCAGAGCCCTGGCGCCAAAGAGAGAGATGACGCTGAAAGAAGCCGGAGGACGTCAGCGTTCCTGATTAAAGAGGACCCCAACGTCATCTGTGGTTAAAGTAGCTTTGTAAAGTAGTTTGTCCAGTCAAAGATGCCATTAGGTTTCCTTGTTCTGTAAGCCACCCTCTCCCCTATATAAGGAGAGGGGGTACTGCCTCATACAGGCGCGTGTCCACAGAAGGGATTAGACGATGGAACTTGTATTCAAGCACCTGTAACCATGTTGAGATCAATGAAGCTTGCAAACTAGTAAAGAGTTCTTCCTCTTGTCTCTCTTCTTGCATACCGGCCTTTGGTTGCGTTCTTGAGGAAAGCATCCGGAAGTTCATCCCATCTAGTCGCAAACCCTCCCCCGAATCCTCTAGCGTCCATTCGGCCCCAATCTAAGCCATCCTATGGCATCTGCTCGTTCGCCACGATGACAGTTGGCGCCCACCGTGGGGCATGAAGTGGCGCTTGAAGGAGTTCACATTCGGGCGGGCATCCTCGAGATCTCCGGCGAGCGTACGGTGTCCGCGCTCGTGCAGCGCATCTACGCCATGGACTTCATCAACGACAACGCGGGCTGCTTCGCCAACGGCGGCATCTTCCCCAAGAACGGCCGCATCATCGAGTTTGGCAGCCACCGCGTCTACTTCGGTACCGTCCCTGTGCGCCAGCGCCTCTCGCCGGTGCTGGTGGCACCGGACCCGCCAAGATGGCTCTGTGCTGGCCGCGCCGCCGGCAGCGTCGAGGTAATGATGACCGGCGTGGTTGGTGCAGGAAAAGAGGTTGTGGGTGAAGGTGCTGGTCGTGCGGCTTCGACCCGTGCGGCCAAGCCACCGCTGGAGCGCGACGCAGGCGCAGCGGGAGCGTCATCCGCGCCACTGGAAACACCGCTCCAAGCGGCGATGAACGTCCTCGCCACCCCCATCGCGCAGAACATCGACCCGGCAGCGGCTCAGGCGGAGCTGGAGGCGCAACGCCAGAAGGTGCTCGAGAGCGGCAAGGACATCGTCCGGGCGCAGCGCGAGCTGAACCTAACCCTACGTGAGTATAACGCTGCCCATGGATTTCCTTCTGTTAGCGCGCATGCTGCTAGGATACCGGAGAACCGGCTAAAAGCTCGCAACCTAGATCAGGATTTGCGCAAAGAAATTCTTGCCGGCAAAAGTACCTCTGCATCTGTTAGCATCGTGGAAAAACCTAAGTACAGCAGCCCGGATAAAACTATAAAAGTTGCTAAAGCTGCAGTAGAGCTGTGTGAATCGCTTTCCGGAGATGCTTTGGCAAAACAGCAAGAGCGTGTTAGAGAGCTGCTAGAAACTATTGAGCAGCAGAATGCTGAGCAACTGGCTAAGCTGAACAAGGCCGCGGCCTCAAAATCCGCGCGTTCAACAAAGAATGCCGGAAGCAAGTCCCATGGGCAGGCATCGTCCCCCCATCCGGACAGAAGAAGAGAAAAAGAGATGAACGCACGACGAGATGACTGTGTACGATCCGGTTCTTGCCGGAAAACAACAAGCCGGGCAACACGATGCCGGTAGAAAAAGCCAAGGGGCAGAACGAGGCTACGCCAGAGGAGGCTATGCCGGAAACAATCATGCCGGTAGACATGAGACCGGGCAAAATTATAGAGCTGCAAGGGCAGCGTATGAGGAGATGCCACCACCAAGGTACCGGCAGGCAAGAGCCGCGGAACCGGAAAGATACGGAGAGGGAGATTCCGAGGTAGAGCGAACAAGAGTCTACCGGAACCCCTTGGGAGATCGCACAGGGAAAGATGTTTGCCAGACCAGGATGCGAGGCACAGGCTGGACAGAGTACATCTTTCCGAAATGATCGAATCTGAGGGTCCTCCTGGCCCAAAATGTTTTGGCCCACGGATCATGGGAGAGGAGCCACCGGTACG